>NC_030818.1:17775000-22575000 GCF_001704415.2 Capra hircus
ATAGTCAATAAAGCAGAAATATATGTTTTTCTGGAACTCTCTTGCTTTTTTGATGTTAGCAATTTGATCTCTGTTTCCTCTGCCTTTCCATATCCAGCTTGAACATCTGGAATTTCATAGTTCACATACTGTTGCAGCCTAGCTTGGAGCATTTGAACTTTACTTTGCTAGCATGTGAGATGAGTGCCATTGTGCACTAATTTGAATATTCTTTGGCATTGCCTCGCTTTGGGATTGGAAAGAAAACTGAATTTTCCAGTCCTGTGGACACAGCTGAGTTTTCCAAATTCACTGGCATATTGACTGCAGCACATTCACAGCTTATCTATAAGGATTTAAAATAACTCAGCTGGCATTCCATCACCTCCACTAGCTTTTTTTGCAGTGATGCTTCCTAAAGTCCACTCGACTTCGTATTCCAGGATGTCTGGCTCTAGGTGAGTGATCACACCATTGTGGTTATCTGAGTCATGAAGATCTTTTTTGTATGTCTTGCCACTTCTTCTTAATATCTTCTGCTTCTGTTAGGTCCACATCATTTATTTCCTTTATTGAGCCCATCTTTGTATGAAATGTTCCCTTGGTATCTCTAATTTACTTGAAGAGATCTCTAGTCTTTCCCATTCTATTCTTTCACTCTATTTCTTTGTATTGATCACTGAGGAAGGCTTTCTTATCTCTCCTTGCTATTTGGAAATTGTATTCAAATGGGTTTATCTTTCCTTTTCTCCTTTACCTTTTGATTCTCTTCTTTTCTCAGCTATTTGTAAGGTCTCCTCAGAGAACCATTTGGCCTTTTTGTATTTTTTTTTTACTTGTGCATGGTATTGATCACTGCCTACTATACAATGTCATGAACCTCTGTCCATAGTTCCTCAGGCACCCTGTCTATCAGATCTAATTCCTTAAAGCTATTTTTCCCTTCCACTGTATAATTACAAGGAATTAGATTTAGATCATACCTGGGTGGTCTAGTGGTTTTCTCTACTTTTTTCAATTTAAGTCTGAATTTGGCAATAAGGAGTTCATGATCTGAGCCTCAGTCAGCTCTTGGTCTTGTTTTTGGTGACTGTATAGAGCTTCTTCATCTTTGGCTGCAAAGAATATAATCAATCTGATTTCAGTATTGACTATCTGGTGATGTCCATGTGTAGAGTCTTCTCTTGTATTGTTGGAAGAGGGTGTTTGTTATAACCAATGCATTCTCTTGGCAAAACTCTGTTAGCCTTTCCCCTGCTTTTGTACTACAAGGCCAAATTTTCCTGTTACTCCAAGTATCTCTTGAATCCTACTTTTGCATTTCAGTTCCCTATAATGAAAAAGACATCTTTTCTGGGTGTTAGTGTCAAAAGATTTTGTAGGTCTTCATAAAACCGTTCAACGTTAGCTTCTTCAGCATTACTGTGTGGGGCATAGACTTGGATTATTGTTATATTGCATGGTTTGCCTTAGAAACAAACAGACATCATACTGTCATTTTTGAGACTGCACCAAAGAACTGCATTTCAGATTCTTGTTGACTATGATGGCTCCTCCATTTCTTCTAAGGGATTCTTGCCCTTAGTAGTTGATATAATGGTCATCTAAGTTAAATTCACCATTCCAGTCTATTTTAGTTCACTTATTCCTAAACTGTCAACGTTCACTCTTGCCACCTCCTGTTTGACCACTTCCAATCTGCCTTGATTCATGCACCTAACATTCCAGGTTCCTATGGAATATTGTTCTTTACAGCATCAGATTTTACTTCCATCACTAGTCACATCCACAACTGGGCATTGTTTTCGCTTTGACTTTCCCTCTTCATTCTTTTTGGAGTTACTTCTCCACTGATCTCCAGTAGCATATTGGGCACCTACCAACCTAGAGAGTTCATCATTCAATGCCATAACTTTTTGTCTTTTCATACTGTTCATAGTGTTCTCAAGGCAAGAATACTGAAGTGGTCTGCCATTATCTTCTCCAGTGGACCACATTTTGTCAGAACTCTACACCATGAGTTAGACAAGGCTGTGGCCAATGTCATCAGTTTGATTAGTTTTCTGTGATTGTGTTTTTCATTCTGTCTGCTCTCTGATTAGGAAAAGAGGCTTATGGGAGCTACTTGATGGGAGAGACTGACTGTAGGGGGAACTGGTCTTGTTCTGATGTGTGGGGCCATTCTCAGTAAATCTTTTGCCCAATTTTCTATTGATGGACAGAGCTCACTCCTTGTTGTTTGACCTGAGATCAAACTATGGCAGAAGTAATGAAGATAATGAACTAAGACCATGGCAACCAGTCCAATCATTTAATGGCAAATAGATGGGGAAACAATGAAAACAGTGACTGAATTTATTTGTGTGTGTGTGTGTGTGTGTGCTCCAAAATCACTGCAGATGGTGACTGCAGCCATGAAATTAAAAGATGCTTGTTCCTTGGAATAAAAGTTATGACCAACCTAGACAGCATAATAAAAAGCAGAGACATTTCTTTGCCAACAAAGGTCCATCTATTCAAAGCTATGGTTTTTCCAATAGTTATGTATGGATGTGAGAGTTGGACAGTAAAGAAAGCTGAGCGCCAAAGAATTGATGCTTTTGAACTGTGGTGTTGGAGAAGACTCTTGAGAGTCCCTTGGACTGCAAGGAGGTCCAACCAGTCCATCCTAAAGGAAATCAGTCCTGGGTGTTCATTGGAAGGACTGATGTTGAAGCTGAAACTCCAATACTTTGGCCACCTGATGCGAAGAGCTGACTCTTTTGAAAAGACTCTGTTGCTGAGAAAGATTGAGGGCAGGAAGACAAGGGGACGACAGGATGAGAAGGTTGCATGGCATCACTGACTCAATGAACATGAGTTTGGGTGAACTCTGGGAGTTGATGATGGACAGGGAGGCCTGGCGTGCTGTGGTTCATGGTGTCACAAAGAGTCAGACATGACTGAGAGACTGAACTGAACTGATATTCTTTACCATATGTAAAACAGATGACCAGTAGGAGTTTGATGTATGACATAGGGCACCCAAAGCCAGTGCTCTGTGACAACCTGGAGGAAGGGAATGGGGAGGGATGGAAAGAACACATGTATGCCTATTCATATTGATGTATGGCAAAACCCATCACAGCATTGTAATTATCCTCCAATTTAAATAAATGAATTATTAAAAAAAATATTTTCTTGAAGTTTTAATAAAGAAGACATGACATTCAGGTCGAAATGTGTTAACAGATTTAACAGGAAAGAAAACCCAGAAAGAGTCCCCAGTATGCATAAAAAATTTAAATACAGCTAAAATAGCACTGAAGATGATTGAAGAGATAAAGAACTAAATGGTATTGGAAAAAGTAGTTATCCACTTAATAATACATTGCATCCCAAGTTCCAACATTTTATAAATGTGGTTTTGGATGGATTTAGTAGATGTGAGTGGCATAATATTAAAAAGTATAGAAGAAAACATTATAATGACTTCTGAAACAAAAAATATTTCTTTAAAAACTTTTTATGAACATACAGTTGATGTACAATATAATAATAGCTTCAAGTGTCCAACACAGTGCTTCAATATTTTTATAACTTAGACAACATACAAAGTTATTATAAAATTATTGACTATATCCTCTGTGCTATAAATTACATTCTCATTACTTACTAATTTTATAATTGGTGGTTTGTACATCTTAATCCTTTTCACCCTTTCCTCCAACACTCTTCACCAGTTTGTTCTCTATATCTGTGAGTCTATTTTGTTATTTTTGCTTTTTGGTTCGTTTTTTAATATATATTCCACACAGAAGTGAAAATATATGGTATATGACTTTGTCCACAGTAAGATACCACCTCACCTGTCAGAATGATTATCATCAAAAAGGTAAGACATAAGAAGTGTTGGTGAGGATATGAAGAAAAGGGAACCCTAGTACACAGTTGGGAAGGATGTAAATTGGTAGAGACACTATGGAAAACACTATAGAGGTTCTTCAAAAAGTTGAAAATAGAATTACCATATGATTCAACAATTCTACTCTTGAGTATATATCCAAAGAAAATGAAGACACTAATTTGAGAAGATACGTATGCTCCCATCTTTATAGCAGCATTTTGTACAATAGCCAAGACGTGGAAACAATCCAAGGATCCATCAACAGATGTGGCTGAAGAATAAGCAGTATACACACAGCACACAATGGGATATTCCTTGACCATAAACAGAATAAATCTTGCCACTTGTGACAACATAGATGACCTAGAGGGTCATTATGCTTATAAACAATACTTCTTATATAAGAGTTTTAAAATGTGGGAAAAGTTTAACAGTTCTACCTTAAAATTAAGAATTACTCTTCAGGAGGGCGGTCCTAAGGTGGCGGAGGAATAGGACGGGAAGACCACTTTCTCCCTCACAAATTCCTCAAAAGAACATTTCAACGCTCAGCAAACTCCACAAAACAACTTCTAAATGCTGGCAGAGGACATCAGGCAACCAGAAAAGCAGACCATTGTCTTCAAAAACAGGTAGGAAAAAATATAAAGATGAAAAGAGAGACAAAGGAGGTGGGGAGGGAGCTCCGTCCCAGGAAGGTAAGCCTGTCCCGGGAAGGGAATTTTAAAAAGAGAGGTTTCGAAACACCAGGAAACACTCTCCCTGCCGAGTCTGTGGTGAGCCTTGGAAACACAGAGGGGAACATAACAGGAAGGAAAAATAGATAAATAATTAACACCAAGAGATTATAAGCCCAACAGTAACTCCCCCAGTGGAAAAGCAGCACAGACACCTGCATCCGCCACTAGCAAGTGGGGGCAGGGCAGGAAAGCGCGGGAGGCGCGGGCTGCAGAGGTTTGTAAGAATTGGACAAGAACGCCCCACGCGTAACCAGAATGATCTAAATTGGGCTAGCAAACCAGATTGTGGGATAACTACCATGCGAAAAACTGGAACATAAGACACCGCCAGGACCACACACAGAACAAAGGACAGAATGGAAATAGCCGGCTGCGGACCATCCCCCGCCAGGGACAGGCAGCCAGAGCCGTAAGGGCTGGAAAGGGGCAATTGCAGCCCCAGAGAGACTCTACCTACCAAACTGCAAGCAGGCTTCTTTGCTAAGACTTCTGAGGGTGCTGGACAGTCACCATCTGCCTCACAAGGGGCACCAGCGGTCCACCCAGAAAACTGAGTAGCAGAGACAGAAAAGGCAACAAGTCGCAGCGACCGCGCTCGCCAAACTCCTGAGCTACTCGGACCTGGGAAGGGCACAAAGCGCAGTCCCAACCGAATCTGAGCCTCTGAGGGCTACCTGAGCGCCGAACCTGAGTGGCTTAGACCGGGGAGGTGCACGCAGCCTAGGGCGGGCCTCAGAGGGTTCCTGGCTGAGCATCGTAGAACCAGAGCAGTTTGTGTGGGGCTGAGACACTGTGTGCACACGACAGTGCTATTCGTTTGCAGCATCCCCCCCTCCCCACAGCACGACTGAACTAGTGAGCCTAACAAACCAGCAAACAGAAGTTAAACATAGGGAACCTATTGGAAGTGACCCCACACTGCCCACAACATCATAGAAGGGCCAGATATATCTTTACTATTTTTACAATCATTGCTTTTTTTTCCTCCCCTCTTTTTTATTCTTTTTTTCCTTCCTTTTTTTTTCCAAACTTTTTTTTAAAATTGTTAAGTCTTCTATTTCTCCTCTAATTTTTATTTCTATAACCTACTATTACTTTTCAAAAAAAAAAAGACTATTTTTCTAAGGCAAACACCATATATAGTCTTTATGTGGTTGCTGGAGTTTTTAAAATAATTCTTGTGGCTTTTTAAATTTCTTTTTATTTTCTTTTTTATTTTTTCCTTCTGCTTCTTTTCTTTAACATTGTATTTTTGAAAATCCAACCTCTAGTCTAGATTTTTAATCTTTGCTCTTTGGTTTTTGTTGTCAATTTTGTACATTTAAAAACCCAAATTTCACTACCCAGTTTTACCTGAGAGCGAGATAACTGGCTTGACCACTCTCTCCTCCTTTGGACTCTCCTTTTTCTCCACCAGGTGGCCTCTGTCTCTTTCCCTCCCCATCTCTTCTCTATCCAACTCTGTGAATCTCTGTGTGTTCCAGACGGTGGAGAACACCTAAGGAACTGGTTACCGGCAGGATTTGTCTCTCTCCTTTTCATTCCTCTCTCTTATCCTCCTGGCCACCTCCTTCTACTTCCTCCCTCTCCTCTTCCCTGTATAACTCTGTAAATACCTCTGAGCGTTCCAGACTATGGAGCACACACAAGGAAGTGACTACTGGCTTGTTACTCTCTCCTCTTTTGATCTCATCGCATCTCATTCCAGTCACCTCTAACTACCCCCTCCATCTTCTCTTCTCCATGTAACTCAGTGAACTTCCCTGGGTGTCCCTCAATGTGGAGAAACTTTTCATCTTTAACCTAGATGCTTTATCATCGGTGCTATATAGATGGAGAAATCTAGAGGCTACTGTAAAAATAAAACTGAAAGCCAGAAGCAGGAGGCTTAAGTCAAAATCCTGAGAACATCAGAGAACTCCTGACTCCAGGGAACATTAAGCAATAGGAGCTCATCACCTCCATATCTACACTGAAACCAAGCTCCACCCAAGGGCCAACAAGTTCCAGAGCAAGACATACCACACAAATTCTCCAGCAACACAGGAACATACCCCTGAGCTTCAATACACAGGCAGCTCAAAGCTACTCCAAACCCTTTGACATCTCATAACCCATTACTGGTCACTCCACTGCACTCCAGAGAGAAGAGACCCAGCTCCACCCACCAGAACTCCAACACAAGCCTCGCTAACCAGGAAACCTTGACAAGCCACTGATAGAACCCCACCCAAAGTGAGGAAGCTCCATAATAAAGAGAACTCCACAAATTACCAGAATATTAAAAGGCAACCCCAAACGCAGCAATATAACCAAGACGAAGAAACAGAGGAATACTCAGCAGATTAAGGAACAGGAGAAATGCCCACCAAACCAAACAAAAGAGGAAGAGATAGGGAATCTACCTGAGAAAGAATTCCGAATAATGTTAGTGAAAATGATCCAAAATCTTGAAATCAAAATGGAATCACAGATAAATAGCCTAGAGACAAGGATTGAGAAGATGCAAGTAAGGTTTAACAAGGACCTAGAAGAAATAAAAAAGAGTCAATATATAATGAATAATGCAATAAATGAGATCAGAAACACTCTGGAGGCAACAAATAGTAGAATAACGGAGGCAGAAGATAGGATTAGTGAAATAGAAGATAGAATGGTAGAAATAAATGAATCAGAGAGGAAACAAGAAAAACGAATTAAAAGAAATGAGGACAATCTCAGAGACCTCCAGGACAACATGAAATGCTCCAACATTCGAATTATAAGAGCCCCAGAAGAGTAAGACAAAAAGAAAGACCATGACAAAATCTTTGAGGAGATAATAGTGGAAAACTTCCCTAAAATGGGGAAGGAAATAATCACCCAAGTCCAAGAAACACAGAGAGTTCCAAATAGGATAAACCCAAGGTGAAACACCCCA
This sequence comes from Capra hircus, assembly GCF_001704415.2. Classification (NCBI taxonomy): domain Eukaryota; kingdom Metazoa; phylum Chordata; class Mammalia; order Artiodactyla; family Bovidae; genus Capra; species Capra hircus. The sequence goes on from NC_030818.1 coordinate 17,782,526, forward strand.
AGACACATATTAATCAAATTTACAAAGAACAAATATTAAAAGCAGCAAGGGGAAAACAACAAATAACACACAAGGGGATTCCCATAAGGATAACAGCTGATCTTTCAATAGAAACTCTTCAGGCCAGGAGGGAATGGCAAGACATATTTAAAGTGATGAAAGAAAATAACCCACTGCCCAGATTACTGTACCCAGCAAGGAGCTCATTCAAATACGAAGGAGAAATCAAACGCTTTCCAGACAAGCAAAAGCTGAGAGAATTCAGCACCACCAAACCAGCTCTCCAACAAATTCTAAAAGATATTCTCTAGACAGGAAACACAAAAAGGGTGTATAAAACAATAAAGTAAATGGTAACGGGATCATGCTTATCAATAATTACCTTAAATGTAACTGGGTTGAATGCCCCAAACAAAAGACAAAGATTGGCCGAATGGATACAAAAACAAGACCCCTCTATGTGCTACTTACAAGAGACCCACCTCAAAACAAGGGACAAATACAGACTGAAAGTGAAGGGCTGGAAAAAGATATTCCACGCAAATAGAGACCAAAAGAAAGCAGGAGTGGCAATACTCATATCTGATAAAATAGACTTTAAAACAAAGGCTGTGAAAAGAGATAAAGAAGGCCACTAAATAATCGTCAAAGGATCAATCCAAGGAAAAGATATAACAATTATATATATATATGCACCCAATATAGGAGCACTGTAATACGTAAGACAAATGCTAACAAGTATGAAAGGGGAAATTAACAATAACACAATAATAGCGGGAGACTTTAATACCCCACTCACACTTATGGACAGATAAACTAAACAGAATATTAACAAAGAAATGCAAACTTTAAATGATACATTAGACCAGTTAGACCTAATTGATATCTATAGGACATTTCACCCCAAAACAATGAATTTCACCCCTTTCTTAAGTGCTCATGGAACCTTCTCCAGGATAGATCACATCCTGGGCCATAAATCTAAACTTGGTAAATTCAAAAGAAATGAAATCATTTCAAGCATCTTTTCTGACCACAAAACAGTAAGACTAGATCTCAATTACAGGAGAAAAACTGTTAAAAATTTCAACATATCGAGGTTGAACAACACACTTCTGAATAACCAACAAATCACAGAAGAAATCAGGAAAGAAATCAAAATATGCATAGAAACTAATGAAAATGAAAACACAACAACCCAAAACCTGTGGGACACTATAAAAGCAGTGCTAAGAGGAAAGTTCATAGCAATACAGGCATACCTCAAGAAACAAGAAAAAAGTCAAATAAATAACCTAACTCTACACCTAAAGCAACTAGAAAAGGAAGAGTTGGAGAACCCCAGAGTTAGTAGAAGGAAAGAAATCTTAAAAATTATGGCAGAAACAAATGCAAAAGAAACAAAAGAGACCGTAGCAAAAATCAACAAAGCCAAAAGCTGGTTCTTTGAAAGGATAAATAACATTGACAGACCATTAGCCAGACTCATCAAGAAACAAAGAGAGAAAAATCAAATCAATAAAATTAGAAATGAAAATGGAGAGATCATAACAGACAACACAGAAATACAAAGGATCATAAGAGACTACTATCAACAATTATATGCCAATAAAATGGACAACGTGGAAGAAATGGACAAATTCTTAGAAAAGTACAACTTTCCAAAACTGAATCAGGAAGAAATAGAAAATCATAACAGACCCATCACAAGCACGGAAATTGAAACTGTAATCAGAAATCTTCCAGCAAACAAAAGCCCAGGTTCAGACAGCTTCACAGCTGAATTCTACCAAAAATTTCGAGAAGAGCTAACACCTATCCTACTCAAACTCTTCCAGAAAATTGCAGAGGAAGGTAAACTTCCAAACTCATTTTATGAGGCCACCATCACCCTAATACCAAAACCTGACAAAGATACTACAAAACAAGAAAACTACAGGCCAATATCACTGATGAACATAGATGCAAAAATCCTCAATAAAATTCTAGCAATCAGAATCCAATAACACATTATAAAGATCATACACCTTGAGCAAGTGGGCTTGATCCCAGGGATGCAAGGATTCTTCAATATCCACAAATCAATCAATGTAATTCACCACATTAACAAATTGAAAAATAAAAGCCATATGATTATCTCAATAGATGCAGAGAAGGCCTTTGACAAAATTCAACATCCATTTATGATAAAAACTCTCCAGAAAGCAGGAATAGAAGGAACATACCTCAACATAATAAAAGCTATATATGACAAACCCACAGCAAACATCCTCAATGGTGAAAAATTGAAAGCATTTTCCCTAAAGTCAGGAACAAGACAAGGGTGCCCACTTTCACCACTGCTATTCAACATAGTTCTGGAAGTTTTGGCCACAGCAATCAGAGCAGAAAAAGAAATAAAAGGAATCCAAATTGGAAAAGAAGAAGTAAAACTCTCACTGTTTGCAGATGACATGATCCTCTACATAGAAAACCCTAAAGACGCCACCAGAAAATTACTAGAGCTCATCAATGAATATAGTAAAGTTGCAGGATATAAAATCAACACTCAGAAATCCTTTGCATTCCTATATACTAATAATGAGAAAGTAGAAAAAGAATTTAAGGAAACAATTCCATTCACCATTGCAACGAAAAGAATAAAATACTTAGGAATATATCTACCGAAAGAAACTAAAGACCTCTATATAGAAAACTATAAAACCCTGATGAAAGAAATCAAAGAGGACACTAATAGATGGAGAAATATACCATGTTCATGGATCGGAAGAATCAATATAGTGAAAATGAGTATACTACCCAAATCAATCTACAGATTCAATGCAATCCCTATCAAGCTACCAGCGATATTTTCACAGAAACTAGAACAAATAATTTCAAGATTTGTATGGAAATACAAAAAACCTCGAATAGCCAAAGCAATCTTGAGGAAGAAGAATGGAACTGGAGGAATCAACTTGCCTGACTTCAGGCTCTACTACAAAGCCACAGTCATCAAGACAGTATGGTACTAGCACAAAGACAGAAATATAGATCAATGGAACAAAATAGAAAGCCCAGAGATAAATCCACACACCTATGGACATCTTATCTTCGACAAATGAGGCAAGAATATACAATGGAGTAAAGATAATCTCTTTAACAAGTGGTGCTGGGAAAACTGGTCAACCACGTGTAAAAGAATGAAACTAGATCACTTTCTAACCACACACGAAAATAAACTCAAAATGGATTAAAGATATAAATGCAAGACCAGAAACTATAAAATGCCTAGCGGAGAATATAGGCAAAACACTCTCTGACATAAATCACAGCTGGATCCTCTATGATCCACCTCCCAGAATTCTGGAAATAAAAGCAAAAATAAACAAGCGGGATCTAATTAAAATTAAAAGCTTCTCCACAACAAAGGAAACTATAAGCAAGGTGAAAAGACAGCCTTCTGAATGGGAGAAAATAATGGCAAATGAAACAACTGACAAACAACTAATCTAAAAACTACACAAGCAACTTATGCAGCTCAATTCCAGAAAAATAAACGACCCAATCAAAAAATGGGCCAAGGAACTAAATAGACATTTCTCCAAAGAAGACATACGGATGGCTAACAAACGCATGAAAAGATGCTCAACATCACTCATTATTAGAGAAATGCAAATCAAGACCATAATGAGGTACCACTTCACACCAGCCAGAATGTCTGCAATCCAAAAATCTGCAAGCAATAAATGCTGGAGAGGGTGTGGAGAAAAGGGAACCCTCCTACACTGTTGGTGGGAATGCAAACTAGTACAACCACCATGGAAAACAGTGTGGAGATTCCTTAAAAATTGGAAATAGAACTGCCATATGACCCAGCAATCTCACTGCTGGGCATACACACCAAGGTAACCAGAATTGGAAGAGATACATGTACCCCAATGTTCATCGCAGCACTATTTGTAATAGCCAGGACATGGAAACAACCTAGGTGTCCATTAGCAGATGAATGGATAAGAAAGCTGTGGTACATATACACAATGGAGTATTACTCAGCCGTTAGAAAGAATACATTTGAATCAGTTCTGATGAGATGGATGAAACTGGAGCTGATTATACAGAGTGAAGTAAGCCAGAAACAAAAACACCAATACAGTATACTAAGGCCTATATATGGAATTTAGAAAGATGGCAGTGATGACCCTGTATGCAAGACAGCAAAAAAGACACAGATGTGTATAGCGGACTTTTGGACTCAGAGGGAGAGGGAGAGGGTGAGATGATTTGATAGAATGGCATTGAAACATGTATACTATCTTGTAAGAATCAAATCACCAGTCCATGTCCGATGCAGGATACAGCATGCCTTGGGCTGGTGCACGGGAATGACCCAGAGGGATGTTGTGGGGAGGGAGGTGGGAGGGGGGTTCATGTTTGGGATCGCATGCACACCCGTGGTGGATTCATGTCAATGTATGGCAAAACCAATACAGTATTGTAAAGTAAAATAAAGTAAAAATAATTTTTTTAAAAAATGTAAAAAAAAAAAAAAAAGAATTACACATCAGCAATTAAAACCGTCAAGGGAGTGCCAAATACTCTGAAAATAAAACAGATAAAAAATGATTAGAATCAGGAAGATATTTTTAAAAACCCAAAAATCAAAAAGAAGATTTACCTAAATAAAATAAAGTATATGAATAGCTATCAAACATTACAGCAAGCTGAATGCTAAATAAAACTACAAAATGGTTATATTTGGGGGACGGTCCTAAGATGGTGGAAGAATAGGACGAGGAGACCACTTTCTCCCCCACAAATTCATCAAAAAATCATTTAAACGCTGAGTAAATTCCACAAAACAACTTCTGAATGCCGGCAGGGGACGTCAGGCATCCAGAAAAGCAGCCCATTGTCTTCGAAAGGAGGAAGGAAAAAATATAAAAGACAAAAAAGTGACAAAAGAGGTAGGGATGTCTCCATCCCAGGAAGGGAGTCTTAAAAAGAGAGAAGTTTCCAAATACCAGGAAACTCTCTCACTGTCGAATCTGTGGCGAGCCTTGGAACCAAGAAGGCAACATAACAGCGAGGAAAAATAAATAAATAATTAAAACCCACAGATTATGAGCCCAACGGTAACTCCACCAGCAGAGAAGCAGTGCAGACTCCTGCACCTGCCACTAGCAAGCGGGGGCTGGGGAGGGAGGCATGGGCTGCATTGCTTAGAGTAAGGATCTGGCCTCAATGCCCCGAGGGTAATCTGAGCAAACTAACTTGGGCTAGCAAACCAGACTGTGGGATAGCTACCACATGAAAAGCCATAAGACACTGCCAGGCCCACACACAGAACAAAGGACTGAACAGAACTAGCTGGCTGCAGACCTTCCCCCTCTGGTGACAGGCAGCCAGAGCCAGAAGGGGGAAATCACAGCCCCAGAGAGACATTATCTACCAAACTGCAAGCAGGCTTCTTTGCTAATTAAGACTTCTTGGGGTTCTGGACAGTCAACATCCGCCTGAAAATGTGCTCCGGTTGCACACCCAGAAAACCAAGCGGCAGAGTCGGGGGAGGCGATAAGTCACAGAGATCGCACTCATCAAACACCTCATCACCTGAGCTGCTCGAACCTGGGAAGGGCACAAAACACAGGCCCAACCGAGTCTGCACCTTTAAGGACTACCCGAGTGCCTGAATCTGAGCAGGTTAGATCTGGGAGGAGCATGCAGCCCAGGGCCGGCCTCACATGGTTCCTGGCAGAGCAAGCTAGAGCCTGAGCAGTGTGGGCAGGGAGGGCACACACACCGTGAGCAGGGGCAGGCCCAGTGTGGCTGAGGCACTGCAAGCACACCCCAGTGTTATTTGTTTGCAGCATCCCTCCATCCCCACAGCACAATTGAACAAGTGAGCCTAAAAAAAGTGTCCACCACCGCCTCCTTTGTGTCAGGGCAGAAATCAGACACTGAAGAGACCAGCAAACAGAAGAAGCTAAAACAGAAGGAACCGCCTTGGAAGTGACAGGTGCAATAGATTAAAACCCGGTCGTTAGTACCAACTACATAGGAAGGGGCCTACAGATCTTGAGAAATATAAGCCGGACAAGGAACTATCCAAAAATGAACTGACCCCATAATACCCACAACAACCCTAGAGAAAGACCCAGGTATATTTTTACTATTTTTATGATCATTTTTTTTAAATTTTTTTTTTAATTTTAAAGCCCTCTATTACTCCTTTAATTTTCACTTTTATAACCTACAATTACTTTGCAAAAAAAAAGACCCTATTTTTTAAAGCAAACTTCATATATATATGTATATATATATATATATTATAATTTTTGTAACTTTGTGTTTTTTTCTTGCTTTTTTTCTTCTTTTTTTAATATTGTATTTTTGAAATTCCAAACTCTACTCTAGATTTTTAATCTTTGCTTTTAGGTATTTGTTATCAATTTGTACCTTTAAGAACCCAATCTTCAGTACCCATTTTATTTGGGAGCGAGATTACTGGCTTGACTGCTCTCTCTCCCTTTGGACTCTCCTTTTTATCCACCAGATCGCCTGTGTCTCCTCCCTACCCCCTCTCTTCTCTACCCAACTCTGTGAATCTCTGTGTGTTCCAGACGGTGGAGAACACTTAGGGAATTGATTACTGGCTGGATCTGTCTCGCTCCTATTGATTCCCCCCCTTTTATCCTCCTGGCCACCTCTGTCTCCTTCCTCCCTCTTCTCTTCTCTGTATAACTCCATTAACATCTCTGAGCGGTCCAGTTGTGCAGTGCACAAAAGAAAGTGATTACTGGCTAGCTTTCTCTCTCTTCTTTTGATTCAACCTTATTGCATGCGGGTCACCTCTAACTCCCTCCTCCCTCTTCTCTTCTCTATGTAACTCTGTGAATCTCTCTGGGTGCCCCTCACTGTGGAGAAACGTTTCATCTTTAACCTAGATGTTTCATCAACAGTGCTGTATAGAAGGAGAAGTCTTGAGACTACTGCAAAAATAAGACTGAAAACCAGAAGCAGGAGGCTTAAATCCAAACCCTGAGAACACCAGAGAACTCCTGACTCCAGGGAACATTAATTGACAGGAGCTCATCAAATGCCTCCATACCTACACTGAAACCAAGCACCACCCAAGGGCCAACAAGTTCCAGAGCAAGACATACCATGCAAATTCCCCAGCAACACAGGAACACAGCCCTGACCTACAATATACAGGCTGCCCAAAGTTACTCCCAAACCATTGACATCTCATAACTCATTACTGGACACTTCATTGCACTCCAGAGAGAAGAAATCCAGCTATACCCACCGGAACCCCAACACAAGCTTCCCTAACCAAGAAACCTTGACAAGCTACCAGTACAACCCCACCCACAATGAGCAAATTCCACAATAAAATAACTCTACAAACTGCCAGAATACAGAAAGGCCAACCAAAACTCAGCAGTAAAAACAAGAGGAAGAGACAGAGGAATACCCAGCAGGTAAAGGAACAAGATAAATGCTCACCAAACCAAACCAAAGAGGAAGAGATAGGGAATCTACCTGAGAAAGAATTCTGGATAATGATAGTGAAAATGATCCAAAATCTTGAAATCAAAATGGAATCACAGATAAATAGCCTAGAGACAAGGATTGAGAAGATGCAAGAAAGGTTTAACAAGGACTAAGAATAAATAAAAAAAGTCAATATATAATGAATAATGCAATAAATGAGATCAAAAACACCTTGGAGGCAACAAATAGTAGAATAACAGAGGCAGAAGATAGGATTAGTGAATTAGAGAATAGAATGGTAGAAATAAATGAATCAGAGAGTAAAAAAGAAAAACGAATTAAAAGAAATGAGGAAAATCTCAGAGACCTCCAGGAGAGTGTTAAACGCCCCAAAATTCGAGTCATAGGAGGCCCAGAAGAAGAAGACAAAAAGAAAGACCAAGATAAAGTAACTGAGGAGATAATAGTTGAAAACTTCCCTAAAATGTGGAGGGAAATAATCACCAAAGTCCAAGAAACCTAGAGACTCCCAAACAGGAAAAACCCAAGGTGAAACACGACAAAACACATATTAATCAAATTAACAAAGATCAAATAAGGATAACAGCTGATCTTTCAATAGACACTCTTCAGGCCAGGAGGGAATGGCAAGACATACTTGAAGTGATGAAAGAAAATAACCCATAGCCCAGATTACTGTACCCAGCAAGTATCTCATTCAAATATGAAGGACAAATCAAAAGCTTTATAGACAAACAAAAACTGAGAGAATTCAGCATCACCAAACCAGCTCTCCAATAAATGCTAAAGGATCTTCCCTAGACAGGAAACACAAAAAGGGTATATAAACTCAAACCCAAAACAATAAAGTAAATGGCAATGGGATCATACTTATCAATAATTACCTTAAACGTAAATAGGTTGAATGCCCCAACCAAAAGACAAAGACTGGCTGAATGGCTACAAAGTCAAGACTCCTACGTATGTTGTCTACAAGAGACCCACCTCAAAACAGGGGACACATACAGACTGAAAGTGAAGGGCTGGAAAAAGATATTCCATGCAAATAGAGACCAAAAGAAAGCAGGAGTAGCAATACACATAACAGATGAAATAGACTTTAAAACAAAGGCTGTGAAAAGAGACAAAGAAGGACACTACATAATGACCAAAGGATCAATCCAAGAAGATATAACAATTATAAATATATACGCACCCAAAATAGGAGCACCACAATATGTAAGACAAATGCTAACAAGTATGAAAGGGGAAATTAACAATAACACAATAATAGTGGGAGACTTGAATACCCCACTCACATCTATGGATAGATCAACTAAACAGAAAATTAACAAGGAAACACAAACTTTAAATGATGCAATAGACCAATTAGACCTAATTGATATCTATAGGATATTTCACCCCAAAACAATGAATTTCATCTTTTTCTCAAGCACACAAGGAACCTTCTCCAGGATAGATCACATCGTGGACCATAAATATAGCCTTGGTAAATTCAAAAAAAATTGAAATCATTCCAAGCATCTTTTCTGACCACAATACAGTAAGATTAGATCTCAATTACGGGAGAAAAACTATTAAAAATTCCAACATATGGAGGCTGAACAGCACACTGCTGAATAACCAACAAATCACAGAAGAAATCAAAAAAGATTTCAAAATATGCGTAGGATCAAATTAAAATGAAAACACAACAACCCAAAACCTGTGGGACACTGTTTAAGCAGTGCTAACGGGAATGTTCATAGCAATACAGGCATGCCTCAAAAAAAAAAAAAGAAAAGAAAAAGAAAAAAGTCAAATAAATAACCTATTTCTACACCTAAAGCAACTAGAAAAGGAAGAAATGAAGAAGCCCAGGGTTAGTAGAATGAAAGAAATCTTAAAAATTAAGGCAGAAATAAATGCAAAAGAAACAAAAGAGACCATAGCAAAAATCAACAAAGCCAAAAACTGGTTCTTTGAAAGGATAAATAAAATTGACAAACATTATCAAGACTCATCAGGAAACAAAGAGAGAAAAATTGATTCAATAAAATTAGAAACGAAAATGGAGAGATCACAAAAGACAACACAAAAATACAAAGGATCATCAGTTCAGTTCAGTCGCTCAGTTATGTCCAATTCTTCATGATCCCATGAATCGCAGCACACCAGGCCTCCCTGTCCATTACCAACTCCCGGAGTTCACTCAGACTCATGTCCATTGAGTCAGTGATGCAATCCAGCCATCTCATCCTCTGTTGTCCCCTTCTCCTCCTGCCCCCAATCCCTCCCAGCATCAGAGTCGTTTCCAGTGAGTCAACTCCTCGCATGAGGTGGCCAAAGTACTGGAGTTTCAGCATTAGCATCACTCCCTCCAAAGATATCCCAGGGTAGATCTCCTTCAGAATGGACTGGTTGGATCTCCTTGCAGTCCAAGGGACTCTCAAGAGTCTTCTCCAACACCACAGTTCAAAAGCATCAATTCTTCAGTGCTCAGCTTTCTTCACAGTCCAAATCTCACATCCATACATGACCACTGGAAAAACCATAGTCTTGACTAGACGGACCTTTGCTGTCAAAGAAATGTCTCCTCTTTTCAATATGCTATCTAGGTTGGTCATAACGTTTCATCCAAGGAGTAAGTGTCTTTTAATTTCATGGATGCAATCATCATCTGCAGTGACTTTGGAGGCCAAAAAAATAAAATCTGATACTATTTCCACTGTTTCCCCATCTATTTCCCACGAAGTGATGGGACTGGATGCCATGATCTTTGTTTTCTGAATATTGAGCTTTAAGCCAACTTTTTCACTCTCCAATTTCATTTTCATCAAGAGACTCTTTAGTTCCTCTTCACTTTCTGTCACAAGGGTGGTGTCATCTGCATATCTGAGGTTATTGATATTTTTCCCGGCACTCTTGATTCCAGCTTGTTCTTCTTCCAGCCCAGAGCTTCTCATGATGTACTCTGCATAGATGTTAAATGAGCAGGCTGACAATATACAACCTTGACGTACTCCTTTTCCAATTTGGAACCAGTCTGTTGTTCCACGTCCAGTTCTAACTGCTGCTTCCTGACCTGCATACAGGATTCTCAAAGGGCAGGTCAGGCGGTCTGGTATTCCCATCTCTTTCAGAATTTTCCACGGTTTATTTTGATCCACACAGTCAAAGGCTTTGGCATAGTCAATAAAGCAGAAATAGATGTTTTTCTGGAACTCTCTTGCTTTTTCAATAATCCAGCAGATGTTGGCAATTTGATCTTTGGTTCATCTGCCTTTTCTAAAACCAGCTTGAACATCTAGAAGTTCATGGTTCCTGTATTGCTGAAGCCTGGCTTAGAGAATTTTGAGCATTACTTTACTGGCATGTGAGATGAGTGCAATTGTGCTGTAGTCTGAGCATTCTTTTGCATTGCCTTTCTTTGGGATTGGAATGAAACTGCCCTTTTCCAGTTCTGTGGCCACTGCTTAGTTTTCCACATTTGCTGGCATATTGAGTGCAGCATTTTCACAGCATCATCTTTCAGGATTTGAAATAGCTCAACTGGAATTCCATCATCACCACTAGCTCTGTTCATAGTGATGCTTTCTAAGGCCCACTTAACTTCACATTCCAGGATATCTGGCTTTAAGTGAGTGATCATACCATCGTGATTATCTTGATTGTGAAGATCTTTTTTGCACAGTTCTTCTGTGTATTCTTGCCACCTCTTCTTAATATCTTCTGCTTCTGTTAGGTCCATACCATTTCTGTCCTTTATCGAGGCCATCTTTGCATGAAATGTTCCCTTGATATCTCTAATTTTCTTGAAGAGATCTCTAGTCTTTCCCATTCTGTTCTTTTCCTCTATTTCTTTGCATTGATCACTGAAGAGGGCTTTCTTATCTCTTCTTGCTATTCTTTGGAACTCTGCATTCAGATGCTTATATCTTTCCTTTTCTCTTTTGCTTTCCACCACTCTTCCTTTCACAGCTATTTGTAAGGCCTCCTCAGAGAGCCATTTTGCTTTTTTGCATTTCTTTTCCATGGGGATGGTCTTGATCCCTGTCTCTTGTACAATGTCGTAAACCTCCGTCCATAGTTCATCAGGCACTCCATCTATCAGATCTAGGCCCTTAAATCTATTTCCCACTTCCACTGTATAATCATAAGGGATTTGATTTAGGTCATACCTGAATGGTCTAGCGATTTTCCCTACTTTCTTCAATTTCAGTCTGAATTTGGCAATAAAGCATTCATGATCTGAGCCACAGTCAGCTCCTGGTCTTGTTTTTTGTTGACTGTATAGCACTTCTCCATAGAGAGGATCATAAGAGATTACTATCAGCAATTAATGACAATAAAATGGGTAACGTGGAAAAAATGACAAATTCTTAGAAAAGTACAACTTTCCAAAACTGAAACAGGAAGAAATAGAAAATCTTAACAGACCCATCACAAGCACAGAAACTGAAACTGGAATCAGAAATCTGCCAGCAAACAAAAGCCCAGGTCCAAATCACTTCACAGTTGAATTCTACCAAAAATTTCGAGAAGAGCTAACACCTATCCTACTCAAACTCTTCTAGAAAATTGCAGAGGAAGGTAAACTTCAAAACTCATTCTGTGAGGCAACCCTCACCCTAATACCAAAACCTGACAAAGATGCCACCATAAAAGAAAACTACAGGCCAATATCACATAGATGCAAAAATCCTTAACAAAATTCTAGCAATTAGAATCCGACAACACATTAAAAAGATCATACATCATGACCAAGTGGGCTTTATCCCAGGGATGCAAGGATTCTTCAATATCCACAAATCAATCAATGTAATTCACCACATTAACAAACTGGAAATTAAACGACATGATTATCTCAATAGATGCAGAGAAAGCCTTTAACAAAATTCAACATGCAGTTATGATAAAAACTCTCCAGAAAGCAGGAATAGAAGGAACATACCTCAACATAATAAAAGCTATATATTTCAAACCCACAGCAAACATTATCCACAATGGTGAAAAATTGAAAGCATTTCCCCTAAAGTCAGGAACAAGACAAGGGTGCCCATTATCACCACTATTATTCAACACAGTTTTGGAAGTTTTGGCCACAGCAGTCAGAGCAAAAAACGAAATAAAAGGAGTCTAAATTGGAAAAGAAGAAGTAAAACTCTCATTGTTTGCAGATGACATAATCCTCTGTGTAGAAAACCCTACAGACTCCACCAGAAAATTACTAGAGCTAATCAATGAATATAGTAAAGTTGCAGGATATAAAATCAACATTCAGAAATCCCTTGCATTCCTATACACTAATAATGAGAAAATAGAAACAAAAATTAAGGAAACAACTCCATTCACCATTGTAATGAAAAGAATAAAATACTTCAGAATTTATCAAGCTGAAGAAACTAAAGACCTATATATAGAAAAGTGTAAAACACTTGGGAAAGAAATCAAAGACAACACGAATAGATGGAGAAATATACCATGTTCATGGATCGGAAGAATCAATATAGTGAAAATGAGTATACTACCCAAAGCAATCTATAGATTCAATGCAAGCCCTATCAAGCTACCAACAGTATTTTCCATAGAGCTAGAACAAATAATTTCACAATTTGTAAGGAAATACAAAAAAACTCGAATAACCAAAGCAATCTTGAGAAAGAAGAATGGAACTGGAGGAATCAACTTGCCTGACTTCAGGCTCTACTACAAAGCCACAGTCATCAAGATAGTATGGTACTGGCACAAAGACAGAAATATAGATCAATGGAACAACATAGAAAGCCCAGAGATAAATCCACACACCTATGACACCTTATCTTCGACAAAGGAGGCAAGAATATACAATGGAATAAAGACAATCTCTTTAACAAGTAGTGCTGGGAAAACTGGTCAACCACTTGTAAAAGAATGAAACTAGAGCACTTTCTAACACCATACACAAAAATAAACTCAAAATGCGTTAAAGATCTAAACATATGACCAGAAACTATAAAACTCCTAGAGGAGAACATAGGCAAAACACTCTCTGACTTAAATCACTGCAGGATCCTCTATGACCCACCTCCCAGAATATTGGAAATAAAAGCAAAAATAAACAAATGGAACCTAATTTATCATAAAAGCTTTTGCACAACGAAGGAAACTATAAGCAAGGTGAAAAGACAGCCTTCGGAATGGGAGAAAATAATAGCAAATGAAGCAACTGACAAACATCTAATCTCAAGAATATACAAGCAACTCCTGCAGCTCAATTCCAGAAAAATAAATGACCCAATCAAAAAATGGGCCAAAGAACTAAAAAGACATTTCTCCAAATAAGACTTACAGATGGCTAACAAACATATGAAAAGATGCTCAACATCACTCATTATCAGAGAAATGCAAATCAAAACCACAATGACGTACCATCTCATGCCAGTCAGAATGGCTGTGATCCAAAAGTCTACAAGCAATAAATGCTGGAGAGGGTGTGGAGAAAAGGGAACCCTCTTACATTGTTGGTGGGAATGAAACTAGTATAGCCACTATGGAGAACAGTGTGGAGATTCCTTAAAAAAAAACTGGAAATAGAACTGCCTTATGACCCAGCAATCCCACTGCTGGGCATACACACCAAGGAAACCAGAATTTAAAGAGACACTTGTACCCCAATGTTCATCACAGCACTGTTTATAATAGCCAGGACATGGAAGCAACCTAGATGTCCATCAGCAGACAAATGAATAAGAAAGCTGTGGTACATATACATAATGGAGTGCTACTCAGGCATTAAAAAGAATATATTTGAATCAGTTCTAATGAGGTGGATGAAACTGGAGACAATTATACAGAAAGGAAAAAATCCAGAAAGAAAAACACCAATGCAGTATACTAACACATATATATGGGATTTAGAAAGATGGTAACGATAACCCTGTATGCGAGACAGCAAAAGAGACACAGATGTATAGATCAGTCTTTTGTACTGTGTGGGAGAGGAAGAGGGTGGGATTATTTGGGAGAATGGCATTGAAACATGTACAATATCATATATGAAATGAATCGCCAGTCCACGTTCAATGCATGATACTGGATGCTTGGGTTTGGTGCACTGGGACGACCCAGAGGGATGGTACGGGGAGGGAGGAGGGATGTTGGTTCAGGATGGGGAACACATGCATACCTGTGGTGGATTCATATTGATGTATGGCAAAACCAATACAATATTGTAGAGTAATTAACCTCCAATTAAAATAAATTTATCTTAAAAATGTTTATATTTAATGTCAATCTATTTACTGTTGCTATATATTAATATCAGAGAAGGCAATTGGCAACCCACTCCAGTAGTCATGCATATATATTTATTATCTGCATAATAAATCTACATGTCTAGATTATAAATTTATACTAATACATTTAGGGTTGTTATATAAATTATTGAATAACTCATACTTGTACCAGGAAACATATTCAGCAATGTTCATTTATATAAAAAAAGAAAAATATAGGAAGTATCCTAATAACTTATTAACTTAGTATATGGCAATGAAAATAAAAGAAACACCTCCATAAGAAAAGGGATACTTGAATTTTAAATACATTATTGAATTTAATAAACAAATGAATATATAATGAAGCACATTAATAAAAGTAATCTTAGAAGAATTTCAGTGTGATATCATGCCTATAAAACTCAAAATCAATGAAAGCTTATCTGTGTGTTGCTGCTACTGCTGCTAAGTCGCTTCAGTCGTGTCCGACTCTGTGTGACCCCATAGACAGCAGCCCACCAGGCTCTCCCGTCCCTGAGATTCTCCAGGCAAGAACACTGGAGTGGATTGCCATTTCCTTCTCCAATGCATGAAAGTGAAAAGTGAAAGTGAGGTCTCTCAGTCGTGTCTGACTCTAAGCGACCCCATGGACTGGAGCCTACCAGGCTCTTCCATCCATGGGATTTTCCAGGCAAGAGGACTGGAATTGGGTGCCATTGCCTTCTCCGAACTGTGTGTTATTTAGGGCTAAATCAATAAAGTAAGGTAAACTCAATATTTAAAATGTATGTGAGTGATGAGTAGAAGATGTGAGCTCAAGAGCTTAGTTGCTTCAGTCATGTCTGACTCTTTGTAAGCCTATAGACTATAGCCCTCCAGACTCTTCTGTCCATGGGATTCTCCAGGCAAGAATACTGAGAGTGGGTTGCCATGCCCTCCTCCAAGGGATCTTTCTGACCCAGGGAACAAACTTACATCTCCTGTGGGTTCTGCATTGCAGGTGGACTCTTTACCACTGAGACACTGTGGAAGTCAAGGAGAAGATACAATAATAATTAGTTAAGGCAGTGTAATGGTACTGGAAAGAAGTATGGAAGTAGCTTCCCCAAGTTGCAATTGTTGTTTTGTAATTTGTTTGATAGGTTTATATACACATTACATACCTTGTGTGTATGAGTTTGTGTCTGTGTGTAATAAATTAAAATTGTGTTTGGAGACATACTTCTGAACTTTTACACAGGTGAGTAGAAATCCCTAGCTTTCCCATATTTTACACATAACCTTATAAGTCTCAAGGCTCATAGAAGCATATGGCAAAGTAGAAAGGGGGATTATTTGGTTTACTATGAACTTTTATGTATCTGTTCATATCAAAAGAGAACACACCGGGCACAGTGGCCACAGAAATTTCTCAGTGACTTAGCATTATAATCACAGTCTTATCCAAACAAAATGCATTTTGCCCACACATTAAACAGAGGTTTTATTCCTTACTGGGAAGATCTTAAAGAAACAAGATAAGAACATTTGTTCTTAGATAACTTAGAGTTTAGTTGAGGTAATGAAAATACTCTCCAGGTATGCACACTGTTACTGGAATTAAGTGCACAGTCAGCATGGTGCATCATTTCACTTCTGGTTGTTCTGTGGTTTCCAGAGCCAATCGGCCCTTTCCAAAAATTCTAGCACTGTGCCCAAGAGTGGGATTTGAGAGCAAAGTTGCAGTTATTAATCACTGGAGTGTCTTTTGGTGTTCTGTGCTTCTTAGATTTCTGCATGAATATCTGCTTTAAGTTGAATAACTTTCAAAATACAGTTTTTCACAGTAATAAAATTCTATATTGGAATCCAGAATTCTTTAACTTTCATAAATCAGACAAGATTAAATTTATGAAAATATTTAACACATTCCACAGCAGTATAGCAACAGGTGTATTAAAATACAAGTAAATAATAAAAGGAAATGTTTCACTCAAAATCCCTGCACCAAAATGCAGGTAAGATTCCAGAAATGATTCTGAGCAGGTAGAGTAGAATTTGTGTGTGTGTGTGCATGTTTTGTAATTCAGTGTGTACTTCATGAGATCATACCATTTGCAAATTACTTGAGAAGATGCAAAGGCATATTAAATGTGAATCCTGAGCTCAAGAAACTTAAAGTTTTGCAAATTTGATAAGTATTCAAATCATGCAAATCATCAAGAAACACTATAGAAGACAAGGCCCACTGCTGCCATTTCTGCACCTAAAACCCCAGCCCCACCCATGGGCTTTAACAGTCAGTCTCTGTGATTTTTATTCAAGGACTCCTCTTCAACTACTGGAGCTACTTTGTCCAGAAAGATGGAACTGAGCTGACTATGGGCTGTCTGTCTTGAATACTCCCATCATTGGCTTCTTCCTTTCCCTGATCCAGTCTTCCTATCCCTGGTCCCCCACTCCCCACCACCACTCCATGAAGCACTTAATAATTAACTTCTATAAGTATTTATCTTAGTATCTGCATCTAATAACACATCCTAAGTCAGGTTTAGGATAAATCTGTGGATCCTGAGGAGGAAAAACTCACTGGAAAGCATTTCTGTTGCTTGATTTCGCATGCTATGCAAAGCAACATCATCTTGACTTTGTTCAAATGGTTTTATTGCTTTCAATGTAACACTGCTTATTAGTTTAAGTTACAAAGAGTATCTGATCAACACCTAATTTTAACACTATCTTTCATTTCCTTAATGTAGTACAATCTCAAGTCTATTGTAATCATTACATTCAATTACCAGAAGAATGAATCACATGGACCAAATGATTAACACTCTTAGGAAATTGCCATTTTTTTCCCACAATGATTATTTAGCTTGCCCATGTGAAATGTAATTCAGGAGTCTTGAGGCATTTTTGCTACTTTAATTACAGTTTACAAAGTTTGGCTTGATTAATTAGCACTAGATTCATGTAAACAACAATACTATATTTGCTGCACTGTTAATGAATTTCCATTTATCAAAAAAGGTAAATCAGCTCTGTCCATCAGAAGAAAGTTTTCCTTATTTCTTTTTTCCTCTTTTCAAAAGTATGAATTGACAGATTCTATAAAACAGTTCAGGGAGGGACTCCCCTGGTGGTCCTCTGGCTAAGACCCTGATTTCTGAATGCTGGGGCCCTGGGTTTGATCCCTGGTTGGAGAACTAGATCCCACATGCCACAACTAAGACCCTGTGCAGCCAAATAAATAAATAAAAATAAATGTTAAAAAAATAGTTCAGGAAATTATATAACATATTTAAATATTTTAAATGCCACAGGAAAAACCTAATTACCATCACTTAAGAAATATAAAACTGTTGTATTTTATGTATTTTATTTTTTTAATTTTATTTTTTTACTTTATAATACTATATTGGTTTTGCCATACATTGACATGAATCCACCACAGGTGTACATGAGTTCGCAACCCTGAACCCCCCTCCCACCACCCTCCCCATATCATCTCTCTGGGTCATCCCAGTGCACCAGCCCCAGGAATCCTGTATCTTGTATCGAACCTAGACTAGCGATTCATTTTCTACATGATAGTATACATGTTTAAATGCCATTCTCCCAAATCATCCCACCCTCTCCCTCTCCCACAGAGTCAATGAAAACTGTTGTATTTTAAATCGATGATAGAGTACAGTATTTTTTAAATGAGAAAGGAGAATTTGTTTAATAAGAACTGGATAAATTCACTCCCCTACTACAAGTTAGCCACAGTGAAATATGTTTAAAAAGGATGGAGTTCACACAGTGGCACCTGAAGTACAATATACATCCTTTGAGGAGGATTATTCACTATGTTCACTGCTCACAAGGATGGCAGACCTTGGATGACATCAGTGTTCCTTGAGAAGCTGGCTGATCTTTAAGTTTGTGCTGTAGCTCCAGCTAAACTCTAACAATTGAATGTAGGGTGTAAATGTTGGTAAAGTTTCTGAAGCAAAGAGCTAGGCATATTATTTTGGGCTGCCCACAGCCAAACTAAAACAGATTAATCAGACAAAAATTCCAAGAATGAAATATGGTTAATTGGTGTGACCCACACAAATCAGAACAAAGTCAAGTGGATTAAGTGAAATGAAGAAGATCAGACAGACTGGGATACTTTTAGATTACATTTTGAGATTGGAAATCTTGGTAGTCATAGTATTTCATGAGGAGAAACCTGGGACTTTTGAGGTAAATAAAACCCTATTTATAAGCCAAAGAATCGAAACACTCCAGAAAAAAATCCTCAGTGTATATATATATATATATATATATATATATATATATATATAAGATATGCTGTGCTTGGTTGCTCAGTGGTGTCTGACTCTTTGTGACCCCATGGACTGTAGCCTGACAGGCTTCTCTGTCTATGGGGATTCTCCAGACAAGAATGCTGGAGTGGGCTGTCATTTCTTACTCCAGTATATAAGATAGGGCTTGCCAGTTCTGTTTAGAAAATTTCAAACTTTTAATAAGTTCAGCATCAAAATGATTCCTGGCTAGACTTCTGCAAACAACATAGCAGCTTTTTAATTCACTCACTCATTTACTCATTCATTTGAAAGACATTTGAGTATCTTCTAAATGCAAATTTAGCTGCCAGGTAAGGGGAAAGTGCACAGGCAGGACAAAACACATATCTCTATGTGCTAGATATGATCTCAGTTTTCCAATATCTGCAACCAGGTATGCATAGAAACAATATCTATTTTATAAAATCAGAAGGATAGACATTTATGGACTTGAGTTGTCAGTGAAATATTTGAAGTAGGAACTGGCAATTCAAATGGCTTTCTGAAAGACAGCAAGATCTCCTTCAGTTAGAACCTTTGTGAGTATTTTCTGGGCCCTGAAGATGCTGATACTAAACACCTATAGAAGATGAAGAGGGAGAAGCCAAGCTGCTATGCAATGCTAATATAGTACTTTGATAATAAAAGAACTTATTCTTCATATCTGAAAACATCCCAATTTACAGTAATCAGAATTTATTTTAGTCAACTCTAAGGGCTCCAAAATCACTGCAGATGGTGACTGCAGTCATGAAATTAAAAGACACTTACTCCTTGGAAGAAAAGTTAAGACCAACCTAGATAGCATATTCAAAAGCAGAGACATTACTTCGCCGACCAAGGTCCCTCTAGTCAAGGCTATGGCTTTTCCTGTGATCATGTATGGATGTGAGAGTTGGACTGTGAAGAAGGCTGAGCGCCGAAGAATTGATGCTTTTGAAATGTGGTGTTGGAGAAGACTCTTGAGAGTCCCTTGGACTGCAAGGAGATCCAACCAGTTCATTCTGAAGGAGATCAGCCCTGGGATTTCTTTGAAAGGAATGATGCTAAAGCTGAAGCTCCAGTACTTTGGCCACCTCATGCGAAGAGTTGACTCATTGAAAAAGACTCTGATGCTGGGAGAGATTGGAGGCAGGAGGAGAAGGGGACGGCCGAGGATGAGATGGCTGGATAGCATCACAGACTCGATGGCCATGAGTCTGAGTGAACTCCGGGAGATGGTGATGGGCAGGGAGGCCTGGCGTGCTACGATTCATGGGGTAGCAAAGAGTCAGACACGACTGAGCGACTGAACTGAACTGAACTATTTACCTATCTAAAAAGTCTCCCTTAATTATGCATTACATAAAATGCCCACTTCTCATTACAGAACGACATTATTTGGTGTACTGGATGCATGTCTTTATTTTTGGAAAAGCTTTGTTTGTACTTTTTTGTGATGTGCCTCTGAAATCCTACTCTGGGTGAAGAGAAACCCCTCTGGGGGTAGGTTCTTGGCCAAGTGTGTTTTGATAAAGTTGTTCAGGTGGTTTTGATATATTTTTCAAATTGAAAACACTGTGGTAGAGGGAAGCTTCTAGTCTTATATTTATAGTCTAAATGCACTCCATTCACCCCCAAAAGATTGTTATTTTTATTTATCCATCCAATCTATTTTTAATCTATGAAATAGCAATAATTACAGTTAGTGTGACCTAACATTTTACCATTACAGGTTTCCATGAAGATTTATTTTCCCTAAGAATAAACTGGCTTCTTTCCATTTTCTTATTCATTCTGCTAGAAAGTAGTAGAATATCTTGGAGAGCTTATGTGGATGTGTTTGACATCACTCTGATCTTCCTTCTCTTGAGGGGATGTCTTCAAAAGAGAACACTTCATGGGTAAGTCTTACTGCAGGGCCACTATATAACATACACAAAATCTATCATGTAGTACAAACAGTAGCTCATAATATTATCATTTATTTGTATTAATGTATTGATCCAATTGGGCATGTAAAAACTGACCTTAGGCAAAATTAGTTGCTACCTCTCTATTTACCCTCTATGAAAACTAGCTACCATTCTGTATAAAGGATGTGCATTATCAACTACTCATTAAAGTATTTAAAGTTCTTTCTCCTTAACACTCATTTTAACATAGAGAGAGAAATAGTAATGCAAACAAATAAACAAATAAAAAATTTGCTCACACATGAGCAAGTTCACATAATTTGGATGAATTACAAACTGTGTGGAGAAGTGAAAATTATCTATGTGGTTTTTAAAAATGAGCCATTGGGAAGGAAAGTGATTTCTCATCATGGAAGTTTTTATATTATAAAATAATATTAATAATGTACATGGCCAAGGAGCTCTCTGATATTAATGTTCAGACCCAAATGAAAAATTGCTCCACTGAAGGTACCCAGTATCTTGCTTTTCTGGAGGAAAGCCAGTTTGATAAACATATGGTGTAAAGGCTATTAGACACTGATCAATCCATTTAACAAGAGGAAGAGACACAAGAAAGTGAAATGCAGAAAGGTTTCTATAGGAAAGCAAATTAGATTGAACCAGTTGCTAGGAAACAGGGCAAGCTAAGTGCACTGGAGCAGTCAGATGGGGCAACTCCGAAGGATTAACAGCCTTCCATTTCCATACAGAGACCAAAGCAGAGTAAGTTTGCAGCCTATGTTAGAGAACAACACAAGCTGTGAACTCTGGCCTTGTAAGCACAGAAAAAATCCTATTGTACACACTTCCAATGCCAAAATAATGGGAAAATAATCAAAGTCCCTAATTAACCTACATCTATACTCCATCAGCAAAGTAGATTTGAATGTGGCTCAAACTTTATTTCAGAGTAATATCATTTCTCATAAGATCCACTGGAGACAGATTTATGTGTAAGAATAACTTATACCCAGGGCATGAGCAGACAGAACCCTGAATCATGATTTATGAGAGTGGACAAGATGGAAGGCATTTCTGGGTCATGAACTGACATTGAGTTCTCAGTTTTTTATGGAAGATTGTCTATATTGTCCAGTCAAAATTCCTGTGCCACCTACTTCTTGAATTTCGTCTTTAGTATCACTCTCGTTAGTGCTGGCCACTCTTCTCTGTTCAATGGATTTAGTGCATTTGATTAAAATATGACCTCCTAAGGGTCATTCTCCTCTCTGTTTATTTATATGCATGACATCTGGATTGGGCTGTGACAGTAACTGCCCACAAAAATATCTGTTAAATATTTGAAAGAATACAATTTGGTATTATTTTATCATTTAGGAATTTAAAACATTTCTTTACATTCATAGTCGATCTTCCCCCTAAAAAATATTTAAGCTCTTCTAGAACAAGACATAGTATTCATATTATTTCTGTTCCCACTGAAAAAGTAAGTCAACATTAAGCAGATAATAGTTAGTCAAACAATATTCCTTTAGTTAAACCAAATATCTGTTGTCAGGTGACCCATTTGTAGATAGGACAAAGCTATTCCAGCAGGATAGGTAATGGATTTTGTTTTGCGATTATAGTGCTTCATAACAATGGCAGCAACAATGACAACAAAAATAAACAACAATAATAACAAACATTCATTAAATATCCAGGTAAAATTCTAAGGACCAGGAATATAAAAATAAAGGAAACAGACAAGAACCTCTGCTTTCATTGAGTTTACATTCTAGTCAGGGAACTCAAACAATAAGCAACCAAATGTACAGAGTTAGATGATGATAAGTGCTATAGAGAAAAAGGAAAAGGGAATAGGGATCGTTGAGGTGTTGCCATTTTTATCCTGACAACATACTCAGGTGAGATGGTAGCATATGAACAGCGACCTGCACTCAGTGAGGGAGGGAACCATGAGACTGTCTAGACAAAAGTGACATCAGTTCTGAAATGGACTGTATGTAGTATTTGACAAGCTTGGAGGGCAGTATGGTTAGAATTGAGTGAGCAAAAGGAGAAATAACAGGAGAGTTAACAAGGGGCATATGTTGTACATCCTTGATGGCCAAAGCAATGCCTTTACATTTTCCTTTCAGTGAGATGGTGAGTAAGTAAATGTTATGAGAACAGTCATGTCATGTTTTGATTTTGTTTTAGTAGAACTACTCTGGTTATTGCTTTAAGAAAGACTGAGGAAAGGCAAAGAGAGAAGCAGCTGGACCAATAAATAGGCTGCAGCCATAACCTGGAATTGTCTTGGATCAAGGTTTATCATGGAGTGATGAGGCCTGGTGAGATCCTGGATATACTTCAAAAGTAGAAAAATTGAATTTTCTGACAGTGTGAATGAAGAGACTTCATCTTAACAACTAGAATGATGGCATCATCTTTGACCGAGAAAGAAAAAAGTGAAGTGTAGGCTTAGTGATAAAGTTGTTGGGTCTTCTTGAGGGATGGATTAGGATCTTAGTTGTGGTCACCTAAAGTCTACAGTGCTTATTAGGCAACCAAATGGGCATATTCAGTAAGCAGCTGGATATACAGGTCTGAGGTCTGGAAGGAGGACTAGGTTATAGGCATAAATTTGAGAAAAAGAGGAGAGTTTGTTGAATCTTTGATCATATAAGAGATTAATTAAGTGGAATTGTTTGCTTTTATTAACTACATAATTTATCTATACTACCAACTGGAAAATAGTCAAGGAAAATGGAAACACATTTAAGCGGGTATATGAAGTAGGCTGAGATTGTAGAATTTCTATTTGAACTTATTTTTCAGTGAACAGAGAATGATTATGAAGGATGAGGGATAGGGTAGTTAGTATTCTCTCTACAGAGAGAATTTCCTATATCTAATACTTTTACCCTGTGTCCAATATTGACTTTGTTCAGTGAGTTCAGTTCAGTTACTCAGCCATGTCCAACTCTTTGCGACACCATGGACTGCACCACACCAGGCTTCCCTGTCCATCACCAACACCCAGAACTTATTCATGTCCATTGAGTTGGTGATACCATCCAACCATCTCATTCTCTATAGACCCCTTCTCCTCCTGCCTTCAATCTTTCCCAGGATCAGGGTCTTTTCAAATGAGTCAGTTTTTCCTATCAGGTGGCCAAAGTATTGGAGTTTGAGCTTCTGCATCAGTACTTCTAATGAATATTCAGGACTGATTTCCTTTAGGATGGACTGGTTCAATCTCCTTGCAGTCCAAGGGACTCTCAAGAGTCTTCTCCAACATCACAGCTCAAAAGCATCAATTCCTTGGTGTTCAGCCTTCTTTACAGTCCAACTCCAACATCCATACATGAATACTGGAAAAACCATAGCTTTGACTAAACAGACCTTTGTTGGCAAAGTAATATCTCTGTTTTTTAATATGCTGTCTAGGTTGGTCATAACTTTCCTTCCAAGGAGCAAGCATCTTTTATTTTCAAGGCTGCAGTCAATATCTGTAGTGATCTTGGAGCCCCCCAAAACAAAGTCTGACACTGTTTCCATTGTTTTCCCATCTAATTGACATGAAATGATGGGACCAGAAGCCATGATCTTAGTTTACTGAATGGTGAGTTTTAAGCCAACTTTTTCACTCTCCTCTTTCACATTCATCAAGAGGCTATTTAATTCTTCTTCACTTTCTGCCAAAAGGGTAGTGTCATCTGCATATCTGAGGTTATTGATATTTATCCTGGCAATCTAGATGCAAGCTTGTGCTTCATCTGGCCCAGCATTTCTCATGATGTACTCTACAAATAAGTTAAATAAACAGGATGACATATACAGCCTTGATGTACTCTTTTTCCTATTTGGAACCAGTCTGAAGACTCTTGAGAGTCCCTTGGACTGCAAGGAGATCCAACCATTCCATTCTGAAAGAGATCAATCCTGGGATTTCTTTGGAAGGAATGATGCTAAAGCTGAAATTCCAGTACTTTGGCCACCTCATGCGAAGAGTTGACTGATTGGAAAAGACTTTGATGCTGGGAGGGATTGGGGCAGGAGAAGAAGGGGACGACAGAGGATGAGATGGCTGAATGGCAACACTGACTCGATGGATACGAGTCTGGGTGAACTCCGGGAGTTGGTGATGGACAGGGAGGCCTGGCGTGCTGCGATTCATTGGGTCGCAAAGAGTCAGACATGACTGAGCAACTGAACTGGATTCAACTGTTGTTCCATGCCCAGTTCTAACTATTGCTTTCTGACCTGCATACAGATTTCTTAATTGGCATGTCAGGGGGTCTGGTATTTCCATCTCTTTAACAATTTTCCAAAGTTTGGTGTGATCCACACAGTCGAAGGCTTTGGCATAATCAATAAAACATAAGTAGATGTTTTTCTGGAACTCTCTTGCTTTTTGATGATTCAGCAGATGTTGGCAATTTGATCTCTGGTTCTTCTGCCTTTTCTAAAACCAGTTTGAACAATTTGAAGTTCGCAGTTCATGTACTGTTGAAACCTGGCTTGGAGAATTTTGAGCATTACTTTGCTAGCCTGTGAGATGAGTGCAATTGCATGGTAGTTTGAGCATTTTTTGGCATTGCCTTTCTTTGGGATTGGAATGAAAAATGACCTTTTCCAGTCCTGTGGCCACTGCTGAGTTTCCCAAATGTGCTGGCATATTGAGTGCAGTACTTCCACAACAATATTCTTTAGGATTTGATGTAGCTCAACTGGAATTTCATCCCCTCCACTAGCTTTGTTCATAATGATTCTTCCTAAGGACTGCTGCTGCTGCTAAGTCACTTCAGTCGTGTCTGACTCTGTGCAACCCCATAGGACAACTTGACTTCAAATTCCAGGATGTCTGGCTCTAGGTGAGTGATCCCACCATCATGATTATCTTGGTCATGAAGATATTTTTTGTATAATTCTTCTGTGTATTCTTGTCACCACTTCTTAATATCTTCTGCTTCTGTTACATCCATACCATTTCTGTGCTTTATTGTGTCCATCTTTCCATGAAATGTTCCCTTTGTATCTCTAATTTTCTTAAAGAGATCTCTAGTCTTTCCCATTCAATTTTTTTCACTCTATTTTTTTGCATTGATCACTGAGGAAGGCTTTCTTATCTCTGCTTGCTATTCTTTGGACCTCTGCATTCAAATAGGTATATCTTTCCTTTTCCCCTTTGCCTTTAGCTTCTCTTCTTTTCTCAGCTATTTGTAAGGCCTCCTCAGAGAACCATTTTGCCTTTTGCATTTCTTTATCTTTGGTATGGTATTGATTACTGCCTACTGTACAATGTCATGAACCTCTGTCCATAGTTCTTCAGGCACTCTGTCTATCAGATCTAATTCCTTGAATCTATTTCTCACTTCTACTGTATAATTGTAAGGAGTTTGATTTAGGTCATACCTGAATTATCTAGTGGTTTTCCCTACTTTCTTCAATTTAGGTCTGAATTTGGCAATAAGGAGTTCATGATCTGAGCCACAGTCACCTCCCAGACTTGTTTTTGCTGACTGTATAGAGCTTCTCCATCTTTGGCAACAAAGAATATAATCAATCTGATTTCGATATTGACCATCTGGTGATGTCCATGTGTAGAATTTTCTCTTGTGTTGTTGGAAGAGGGTGTTTGTGATGACCAGTGCATTCTCTTGGTAAAACTCTATAATCCTTTGCCCCACTTCATTCCAAGGCCAAATTTGCCTGTTACTCCGGGTATTTCTTGACTTCCTACTTTTGCATTCTAGTCCCCTATAATGAAAAGGGCATCTTTTTTGGGTGCTAGTTAGAAGGTCTTGTAGGTCTTCATAGAACCGTTCAACTACAGCTTCTTCAGCATTACTGGTCGGGGCATAGACTTGGATTACTGTGATATTGAATAGTTTGTCTTGGAAACGAACAGAGATCATACTGTCATTTTTGAAACCGCATCCAAGAATTGCATTTCGGACTCTTTTGTTGACTATGATAGTTCTTCCATTTCTTTTAAGAGATTCTTGCCCACTGTAGCAGATATAATGGTCATCTGAGTTAAATTCACCCATTCAAGTCCATTTTAGTTCATTGATTCCTAACATGTCGATGTTCACTCTTGCCATCTCCTGCTTTAGCACTTCCAATTTTCCTTGATTCATGGACCTAACATTCCAGGTTCCTATGCAATATTGCTCTTTACAGCATCAGACTTACTTCCATCCCCAGTTGTATTCACAACTGGGTGTTGTTTTTTCTTTGGCTCTGTCTATTCATTCTTTCTGGAGTTATTTCCAGATCTCCAGTAGTATATGGCTACCTACTGACCTAGGGAGTTCATCTTTCAGTGTCCTATTTTTGTTAGGACATTTTTACTTTGTTAGGATATGCTAAATGTCCTATACTCAGCTTTTTTTTTTCAATAAATAAATAAATAACTCCACTGTTAGAGCTATTTTTCTACCATGCTAATTGGCATGCTGAATCACTTAGATGGAATCCTAACTGAAAGTTATTCCTCCACAAACAAAAATTGGATGGCACTTTATGGTCCATCCTGCAGGTTTGGCTGAAAGAAAGCCAGATGAGAGAACTGAAAATCAAAAGTACTCATTTTTCGTGTTCAGAAAAGAAAAAGATCTTTCTTTAGAGAACATTTCAAGTTTTGAAAAAGCAGCCACTATTTGGGATAACTTGAGATTAGTATGGGTTTCCCCACTGAATTAGTGGTAAAGAATCTGCCAACAGTGCAATAGAGGCAGGAGACCTGGGTTCAATCCCTTCGTTGGGAAGATCCCTGGAAGAGGAAATGGCAACCCACTCCAGTATTCTCGCCAGGAAAAATCCATAGACAGAAGAGCCTGGTGGGCTACAGCCCATAGGGTCATGAGAGTGCAACAGGACTGAATGGACTGACCATGCACGCAGAAGATGAGGACACTTCTTTTGAAATCAGCCAATCAACAAGAGCCTTACTCAAATCACTATGACTTCTGAAAGTCAGCCAATCAATGATAATAAAACCCCAGTACTTGAAAGTCAGCCAGTCAGTGAAAGCACTAGGCTAAACAGTAGCCAACTGACAAGTGCCTCAATCACTTTCTGTGTTTCTGGTAGGCAACCAGTCAGCGACAGCCTTACTACAGTGACAGTGCTAACACAGTTGGAAATTCCGTATTCCCAGAAGACTCTGTCTTCTGAAAGTTTGTCAGTCTCTGAAAGGCAACCTTCCCAGAAACTTACCTACCATTATCTCTGGTTTGTTCATAGAGATAGTGTGTTACAAGTACCCTCTCACTTGCAGGCAAGCGAAAGTTCACATTTTTGCTCAGGTAGGTGCTATATAGTGTTTGCAAGTTCAAAAATGTTTCAACAGTTCAACCCCCGTTTATGGTTACTTATGAGTTTGGACTTGTTAATTTGGACTTGAATTATCATAATCAAATTTTCAATTCTTGTGCTGGTTTCTAGTGTTTATTTTTAACAATTTAAGCCCCAAAGTTTAAAAAAAAAAAAAACGCAGGTGTAAAACTTCTGATGAATTTTCTGAACAGTGGACATTCCTAAATATGGAATAATTCTTGTTGGAGCTCTTTGTGCAAAATACAATTATTCATTCAATATTGAAAATAATGGGAACTCATATGTAAACTATCATATTGGCCCAAGACACCTATGCTGTCCTCAACTGGTACCAAGATAGTGCTAGAATAACAGAAATTTTAATTGAGTGAAATTCAGATGAAGAAAAAAATAATTGCATAGGAAGTTGCAATGACCTTCCATATTATATATTAACATCAGTCTTTCAGATCAAATGCCTTTTGACTACTCACCTACCAAAAAAGTATTTTCTGGTTCTAAAATTGCAAGCAATTTTCAAGTTCCAGAATTAAATTTACTTCAGTAATAATAAAAAAGTGTAACATTTACTGTTACAGAGATTATTGAGGATCTAAATCCTTTATTTTTTCAAAATAGCCATGGTGTAAATAATCACAATGCAGAAAAATCTTTGTTTACTTGTGAAGTATTTTTAATTGTTATTTTTACTTTATTTTGCTTTACAATACTGTATTGTTTTTGCCATACATTGACATGAATCAGTCACGAGTGCACATGAGTTCCCAGTCCTGAACCCCCCTCCCATCTCCCACCCCATATCATCTTTCTGGATCATCCCCGTGCACCAGCCACAAGCATCCTGTATCCTGTATCAAACATAGACTGGCGATTCGTTTCTTACATGATAGTATATATGTTTCAATGCCATTCTCCCAAATCATCGCACCCTCTCCCTCTCCCACAGAGTCTAAAAGTCCGTTCTATATATCTGTGTCTCTAATGCCGTCTCGCATACAGGGTCATCATTCCCATCTTTCTAAATCCCATATATATGTGTTAGTATACTGTATTGGTGTTTTTCTTTCTGGCTTACTTCACTCTGTTTAATAGGCTCCAGTTTCATCCACCTCATTAGAATGGATTCAAATGTATTCTTTTTAATGGCTGAGTAATACTCCATTGTAAAAATGTACCACAGCTTTCTTATCCATTCATCTGTGATGGACATCTAGGTTGTTTCCATGTCCTGGATATTATAAACAGTGCTGCAATGCACATTGGGGTACACATATCTCTTTCAGTTCTGGTTTCCTCGGTGTGTATGCCCAGCAGTGGGATTGCTGGGTCATAAGGCAGCTCTATTTGCAATTTTTAAAGGAATCTCCACACTATTCTCCATAGTGGCTCTACTAGTTTGCAATCCCACCAACAGTGTAAGAGGGTTTCCTTTTCTCCACACTCTCTCGAGCATTTAGGGCTTGTAGACTTTTGGATCACTGCCATTCTGACTGGTGTGAAATGGTACCTCATTGTGGTTTTGATTTGCATTTTTCTGAAAATGAGTGATGTTGAGCATCTTTTCATGTGTTTGTTAGCCATCCAATGTCTTCTTTGGAGAAATGTCTATTTAGTTCTTTGGCCGATTTTTTGATTGGGTCGTTTATTTTCCAGGACTTGAGCTGCATAAGTGCTTGTATATTTTTGAGAATAGTTGTTTGTCAGTTGCTTCATTTGCTATTATTTTCTCCCATTCTGAAGGCTGTCTTCTCACCTTGCTTATAGTTTCCTTTGTTGTGCAGAAGCTTTTAATTTTAATTAGATCCCACTTGTTTATTTTTGCTTTTATTTCCAATATTCTGGGAGGTGGGTCATAGAGGATCCTGCTGTGATTTATGTCGGAGAGTGTTTTGCCTATGTTCTTCTCCAGGAGTTTTATAGTTTCTGGTGTTACTTTTAGATCTTTAATCCATTTTGAGTTCATTTTTGTGTATGATGTTTGAAAATGATCTAGTTTCATTCTTTTACAAGTGGTTGACCAGTTTTCCCAGTGCAACATGTTAAAGAGATTGTCTTTATTCCATTGTATATTCTTGCCTCCTTTGTCGAAGATAAGGTGTCCATAGGTGTGTGGATTTATCTCTGGGCTTTCTATTTTGTTCCATTGATCTCTATGTCTGTCTTTGTGCCAGTACCATACTGTCTTGATGACTGTGGCTTTGTAGTAGAGCCTGAAGTCAGGTAGGTTGATTCTTCCAGTTCCATTCTTCTTTCTCAAGATTGCTTTGGCTATTCGAGGTTTTTGGTATTTCCATACAAGTTGTGAAATTATTTGTTCTAGCTCTGTGAAAAATACCACTGGTAGCTTAATAGGGATTGCATTGAATCTGTAGATTGCTTTGGGTAGTATACTCATTTTCACTACATTGATTCTTCTGATCCATGAACATGGTATATTTCTCCATCTATTAGTGTCCTCTTTGATTTATTTCACCAGTATTTTATTATTTTCTATATATAGGTCTTTAGTTTCTTTAGCTAGGTATATTCCTAAGTATTTTATTTTTTCATTGAAATGGTGAATGGAATTGTTTCCTTAATTTCTTTTTCTACTTTCTCATTATTAGTGTATAGGAATGCAAGGGATTTCTGTGTGTTGATTTTATATCCTGCAACTTTACTATATTCATTGCTTAGTTCTAGTAATTTTCTGGTGGAGTCTGCAGGGTTTTCTATGTAGGGGATCATGTCATCTGCAAACAGGGAGAGTTTTACATCTTTTCCAATTTGGATTCCTTTTATTTCTTTTTCTGCTCTGATTGCTGTGGCCAAAACTTCCAAAACTCTGTTGAGTAGTAGTGGTGAAAGTGGGCACCCTTGTCTTGTTCTTGACTTTAGGGGAAATGCTTTCAATTTTTCACCATTGAGGATAATGTTTGCTGTGGCTTTGTCATATATAGCTTTCATTATGTTGAGGTATGTTCCTTCTATTTCTCGAGAGTTTTTATCATAAATGGATGTTGAATTTTGTCAAAGGCCTTCTCTGCATCTATTGAGATAATCATATGGCCTTTAATTTTCAATTTGTTAATGTGCTGAATTACATTGATTGATTTGTGGATATTGAAGAATACTTGCATCCCTGGGATAAAGCCCACTTGGTCCTGATGTATGATCTTTTTAATGTGTAGTTGGATTCTGATTGCTAGAATTTTGTTGAGGATATTTGAATCTAGGTTCATTAGTGATATTGGCCTGTAGTTTTCTTGTTTTGTGGCATCTTTGTCAGGTTTTGGTATTAGGGTGATGGTGGCCTCATAGAATGAGTTTGGAAGTTTAACTTCCTCTGCAATTTTCTGGAAGAGTTTGAGTAGGATAGGTGTTAGCTCTTCTCGAAATTTTTGGTAGAATTCAGCTGTGAAGCCATCTGGACCTGGGCTTTTATTTGCTGGCAGATTTCTGATTACAGTTTCAATTTCCATGCTTATGATGGGTCTGTTAAGATTTTCTATTTCTTCCTGGTTCAGTTTTGGAAAGTTGTACTTTTCTAATAATTTGTCCATTTCTTCCACGTTGTCCATTTTATTGGCATATAATTGCTGACAGTAGTCTCTTATGATCCTTTGTATTTCTGTGTTGTCTGTTGTGATCTCTCCATTTTCATTTCTAATTTTATTGATTTGATTTCTCTCCCTTTGTTTCTTGTTGAGTCTGGCTAATGGTTTGTCAATTTTATTTATCCTTTCAAAGAACCAGCTTTTGGCTTTGTTGATTTTTGCTACGGTCTCTTTTGCATTTATTTCTGCCCTAATTTTTAAGATTTCTTTCCTTCTACTAACTCTGGGGTTCTCCATTTCTTCCTTTTCTAGTTGCTTTAGGTGTAGAGTTAGGTTATTTATTTAACTTTTTTCTTGTTTCTTGATGTATGACTGTATTGCTATGAACTTTCCTCTTAGCAGTGCTTTTATAGTGTCCCGCAGGTTTTGGGTTGTTGTGTTTTCATTTTCATTCAATCCTATGCATATTTGGAAATCTTTTTTGATTTCTTCTGTGATTTGTTGGTTATTCAGAAGTGTGTTGTTCAGCCTCCATACATTGGAATTTTTAATAGTTTTTCTCCTGTAATTGAGATCTAATCTTAATGCATTATGGTCAGAAAAGATGCTTTGAATGATTTCAATTTTTTGAAATTTATTAAGGTTAGATTTATGGCCCAGGAAGTGCTCTATCCTGGAGAAGGTTCTGTGAGCACTTGAGAAAAAGGTGAAATTTATTGTTTTGGGGTGAAATGTCCTATAGATATCAAATAGGTCTAACTGGTCTATTGTATCATTTAAAGTTTGCATTTCTTTGTTAATTTTCTGCTTAGTTGATCTGTCCATAGATGTGAGTGGGGTATTAAAGTCCCCTACTATTATTGTGTTATTGTTAATTTCCCTTTTCATACTTGTTAGCATTTGTATTACAGATTTCAGTGCTCCTATGTTGGGTGCATATATATTTATAATTGTTATATCTTCTTCTTGGTTTGATCCTTTGATTATTATGTAGTGTCCTTCCTTGTCTCTTTTCACAGCCTTTGTTTTGTTTTTTGTTTTTTTTTTAATCTCCTTGTTCTTTTTTACTTTTTTTTCTTTTTTTTTAAATTTTTTAAATTTTAAAATCGTTAATTCTTACATGCATTCCCAAACAGGAATCCCCCCTCCCACCTCCCTCCCCACAACATCTCTCTGGGTCATCCCCATGCACCAGCCCCAAGCATGCTGCTCCCTGCGTCAGACATAGACTGGCGATTCAATTCTTACATGATAGTATACATGTTAGAATGCCATTCTCCCAAATCATCCCACCCTCTCCCTCTCCCTCTGAGTCCAAAAGTCCGTTATACACATCTGTGTCTTTTTTCCTGTCTTGCATACAGGGTCGTCATTGCCATCTTCCTAAATTCCATATATATATATGTGTTAGTATACTGTATTGGTGTTTTTCTTTCTGGCTTACTTCACTCTGTATAATTGGCTCCAGTTTCATCCATCTCATCAGAACTGATTCAAATGAATTCTTTTTAATGGCTGAGTAATACTCCATTGTGTATATGTACCACAGCTTTCTTATCCATTCATCTGCTGATGGACATCTAGGTTGTTTCCATGTCCTGGCTGTTATAAACAGTGCTGCGATGAACATTGGGGTACATGTATCTCTTTCAGTTCTGGTTTCCTCAGTGTGTATGCCCAGCAGTGGGATTGCCGGGTCATAAGGTAGTTCTATTTGCAGTTTTTTAAGGAATCTCCACACTGTTCTCCATAGTGGCTGTACTAGTTTGCATTCCCACCAACAGTGTAGGAGGGTTCCCTTTTCTCCACACCCTCTCCAGCATTTATTGCTTGCAGATTTTTGGATTGCAGCCATTCTGACTGGTGTGAAGTGGTACCTCATTGTGGTCTTGATTTGCATTTCTCTAATAATGAGTGATGTTGAGCATCTTTTCATGTGTTTGTTAGCCATCCGTATGTCTTCTTTGGAGAAATGTCTATCCAACAACACATTAAAAAGATCATACACCATGACCAAGTGGGCTTTATCCCAGGGATGCAAGGATTCTTCAATATCCGCAAATCAATCAATGTAATTCACCACATTAACAAATTGAAAAATAAAAACCATATTATTATCTCAATAGATGCAGAGAAGGCCTTTGACAAAATTCAACATCCATTTATGATAAAAACTCTCCAGAAAGCAGGAATAGAAGGAACATACCTCAACATAATAAAAGCTATATATGACAAACCCACAGCAAACATTATCCTCAATGGTGAAGAATTGAAAGCATTTCCCCTGAAGTCAGGAACAAGACAAGGGTGTCCACTTTCACCGCTACTATTCAACATAGTTCTGGAAGTTTTGGCCACAGCAATCAGAGCAGGAAAAGAAATAAAAGGAATCCAAATTGGAAAAGAAGAAGTAAAACTCTCACCGTTTGCAGATGACATGATCCTCTACATGGAAAACCCTAAAGACTCCACCAAAAAATTACTAGAGCTCATCAATGAATATAGTAAATTTACAGGATATAAAATCAACACACAGAAATCCCTTGCATTCCTATACACTAATAATGAGAAAGTAGAAAAAGAAATTAAGGAAACAATTGCATTCACCATTGCAACGAAAAGAATAAATTACTTAGGAATATATCTACCTAAAGAAACTAAAGACCTATATATAGAAAACTATAAAACTCTGATGAAAGAAATCAAAGAGGACACTAATAGATGGAGAAATATACCATGTTCATGGATCGGAAGAATCAATATAGTGAAAATGAGTATACTACCCAAAGCAATTTACAAATTCAATGCAATCCCTATCAAGCTACCAGCCACATTTTTCACAGAACTAGAACAAATAATTTCAAGATTTGTACGGAAACACAAAAAACCTCGAATAGACAAAGCAATCTTGAGAAAGAAGAATGGAACTGGAGGAATCAACTTGCCTGACTTCAGGCTCTACTACAAAGCCACAGTCATCAGGACAGTATGGTACTGCCACAAAGACAGACATATAGATCAATGGAACAAAATACAAAGCCCAGAGATAAATCCACACACATATGGACACCTTATCTTTGACAAAGGAGGCAAGAATATACAATGGAATAAAGACAATCTCTTTAACAAGTGGTGCTGGGAAAACTGGTCAACCACTTGTAAAAGAATGAAACTAGATCACTTTCTAACACCGCACACAAAAATAAACTCAAAATGGATTAAAGATCTAAATGTAAGATCAGAAACTATAAAATCCTAGAGGAGAACATAGGCAAAACACTCTCAGACATAAATCACAGCAGGATCCTCTATGATCCACCTCCCAGAATATTGGAAATAAAAGCAAAAATAAACAAATGGGATCTAATTAAAATTAAAAGCTTCTGTACAACAAAGGAAAATATAAGCAAGGTGAAAAGACAGCCTTCTGAATGGGAGAAAATAATAGCAAATGAAGCAACTGACAAACAACTAATCTCAAAAATATACAAGCAACTTATGCAGCTCAACTCCAGAAAAATAAACGACCCAATCAAAAAATGGGCCAAAGAACACAGCCTTTGTTTTAACGTCTATTTTTTCGGATATGAGTGTTGCCACTCCTGCTTTCTTTTGGTCTCTATTTGCGTGGAATGTCTTTTTTCAGCCCTTGACTTTCAGTCTGTATGTGTCCCTTGTTTTGAGGTGGGTCTCTTGTAGACAGCATATATAGGAATCTTGCTTTTCTATCCATTCAGCCAATCTTTGTCTTTTGGTTGGGGCATTCAACCCATTTACGTTTAAGGTAATTATTGATAAGTATGATCCCGTTGCCATTTACTTTATTGTTTTGGTTTCGGGTTTATATGCCCTTTTTGTGTTTCCTGTCTAGAGAAGGTCCTTTAGCATTTGCTGGAGAGCTGGTTTGGTGGTGCTGAATTCTCTCAGCTTTTGCTTGTCTGGAAAGCTTTTGATTTCTCCTTCATATTTGAATGCGATCCTTGCTGAATATAGTAATCTGGGCTGTAGGTTATTTTCTTTCATCACTTTAAGTATGTCTTCCCATTCCCTCCTGGCCTGAAGAGTTTCTATGGAAAGATCTGCAGTTATCCGTATTGAAATCCCCTTGTGTGTTATTTGTTGTCTTTCCTTTGCTGCTTTTAATATTTGTTCTTTGTTGTTGATCTTTGTTAATTTGATTAATATGTGTCTTGGCTTTTTTCGCCTTGGGTTTATCCTGTTTGGAACTCTCTGGGTTTCTTGGACTTGGGTGATTATTTCCTTCCCCATTTTAGGGAAGTTTTCCACTATTATCTCCTCAAGTATTTTCTCATGGTCTTTCTCTTGTCTTCTTCTTCTGGGACTCCTATAATTCGAATGTTGGAGCATTTCATATTGTCCTGGAGATGTCTGAGATTGTCCTCATTTCTTTTAATTCGTTTTTCTTGTTTCCTCTCTGATTCATTTATTTCTACCATTCTATCTTCTATTTCACTAATCCTATCTTCTGCCTCTGATATTCTACTATTTGTTGCCTCCAGAGTGTTTCTGATCTCGTTTATTGCATTATTCTTTATGTATTGACTCTTTTTTATTTCTTCTAGGTCCTTGTTAAACCTTTCTTGCATCTTCTCAATCCTTGTCTCTAGGCTATTTATCTGTGATTCCATTTTGATTTCAAGATTTTGAATCATTTTCACTAACATTATTCAGAATTCTTTCTCAGGTAGATTCCCTATCTCTTCCTGTTTTGTTTGGTTTGGTGGGCTTTTCTCCTGTTCCTTTACCTGCTGGATATTCCTCTATCTCTTCATCTTGGTTATATTGCTGCGTTTGGGATGGCCTTTCTATATTCTAGGAATTTGTGGAGTTCTCTTTATTATGGAGTTTCCTCACTGTGGGGGGGATTGTATCAGTGGCTTGTCAAGGTTTCTTGGTTAGGGAAGCTTGTGTCAGAGTCTGGTGGGTAGAGCTGGATTTCCTATCTCTGGAGTGCAATTAAGTGTCCAGTATTGAGTTATGAGACGTCTATGGTCTTGGAGTAACTTGAGCTGTCTGTATATTGAAGCTCAGGGTTGTGTTCCTGTGTTGCAGGAGAATTTGTGTGGTATGTCTTGCTCTGGAACTTGTTGGCCCTTGCGTGGTGCTTGGTTCCAGCGTAGGTATGGAGGGGTTTGATGAGCTCCTATTGATTAATGTTCCCTGGATTCAGGAGTTCTCTGATGTTCTCAGGATTTTGACTTAAGCCTCCTGCTTCTGGTTTTCAGTTTTATTTTTACAGTAGCCTCAAGACTTCTCCATCTATAGAGCATCGATGATAAAACATCTAGGTTGAAGATGAAAAGTTTCTCCACATTGAAGGACACCCAGGG
This sequence comes from Capra hircus, assembly GCF_001704415.2. Lineage (NCBI taxonomy): Eukaryota > Metazoa > Chordata > Mammalia > Artiodactyla > Bovidae > Capra > Capra hircus. The sequence continues at coordinate 17,819,697 of NC_030818.1, forward strand.
AGGTTCACTGAGTTACATGGAGAAGAGGAGAGGGAGGGGATAGTTAGAGGTGACTGGAATGAGATGAGGTGGGATCAAAAGAGGAGAGAGCAAGCTAGCCAGTAATCACTTCCTTATGTGTGCTCCTCAGTCTGGACTGCTCAGAGATGTTCATGGAGTTATACAGGGAAGAGGAGAGGGAGGAAGGAGACAGAGGTGGCCAGGAGGATAAAAGAGGGAAATGAAAAGGAGAGACAAATCCAGCCAGTAACCAGTTCCCTAAGTGTTCTCCATCGTCTGGAACACACAGAGATTCACAGAGTTGGGTAGAGAAGAGAAGAGGGAGGGAGGAGACAGAGACAACCTGGTGGAGAAAAAGGAGAGTCCAAAGGAGGAGACAGTGGTCAAGCCAGTAATCTTGCTCCCAAATAAAAATGGGTACTGAAGATTGGGTTTTTAAATGTACAAAATTGACAACAAATACCAAAAAGCAAAGATTAAAAATCTAGAGTAGAGGTTGAATTTTCAAAAATACAATATTAAAGAAAAGAAGAAGAACAAAAACAACAAAAAAAAAGTCACGAGAATTATTAAAACAACAACAACCACAAAAAGAAACATATACAGCATTTGCTTTAAAAATAAGGTCTTTTTTTTTTTTTGAAAAGTGATAGTAGGTTATAAAAACTAAAATTAAAGGAGAAATAGAGAACTTAAAAATTTTTAAAAGTTTGAAAAAAGGAGAAGAAAAAAGAGAAGAAAAAACAATCAAACAACAACATCAACAACAACAACCACAAAATGAGAATGGTTGTAAATATAGTAAAGATATTTCTGGGACTTTCTCTGGTGTTGTGGGCAGTGTGGGGTCACTTCCAAGGCGGTTCCCTCTGTTTAGCTTCTTCTGTTTGCTGGTCTCTTTAGTGTCTGATTTCTGCCCTGACACAAGGCGGGCAGTGGTGGACACTTTTTCTTTTTTTAGGCTCACTTGTTCAGTGGCACTGTGGGGAGGGAGGGATGCCGCAAACAAATAATACTGGCATGTGCTCGCAGTGTCTCAGCCACACTGGGCATGCCCCTGCACACGGCGCACACTGCTCAGGCTCTACGTTGCTCCACTGGGAACCGTCTGAGGCCGGCCCTAGGATGCATGCACCTCCCCAGTCTAAGCCACTCAGGCTCAGCTCTCAGGTAGCCCTCAGAGGCGGAGATTCAGTTGGGCCTGCGTTTTGTGCCCTTCCCAGGACCGAGTGGCTCAGGTGTGTGGTGAGCGCGGTCGCTGCGACTTATCGCCTTTCCCTGCTGCTCAGTTTTCTGGGTGGACCGCTGGCGCCCCTTGTCAGGCGGATGGTGACTCTCCAGCACCCCAAGAAGTCTTAGTTAGCAAAGCAGCCTGCTTGCAGTTTGGTAGGTAAAGTCTCTCCGGGGCTGCGATTGCCCCCTTCCAGCCCTACGGCTCTGGCTGCCTGTCACCAGTGGGGGATGGTCTGCAGCCAGCTATTTCTGTTCCATCCTTTGTTCTGTGCGCGGTCCTAGCGATATCTTATGTCAGAGCTTTTTGCGTGGTAGCTATCCCACAGTCTGGTATGCTAACCCAGGTTAGTTCACTCTGGTTACATTTGGGGCATTCAGGCGCTATTCTTAAAAAGCGCTGCAGCCCGTGCCTCCCTGCCCAGCCCTCACTTGTTAGTGGCGGATGCAGGTGTCTGTGCTGCTTCTCCGCTGGGGGAGTTACCGTTGGGCTCGTAATCTGTTGGTTTTAATTATTTATTTATTTTTCTTCCCTGTTATGTTGCCCTCTGTTCTTCCAAGGCTCACCACAGACTCGGCAGTGAGAGTGTTTCCTGGTGTTTGGAAACTTCTCTGTCCCTTCCTGGGATGGAGCTCCCTGCCTACCTCCTTTGTCTCTTTTTTCATCTTTTATATTTTTCCTACCTGTTTTTGAAGACAGTGATCTGCTTTTCTGGGTGTCTGACGTCCCCTGCCAGCATTCAGAAGTTGTTTTGTAGAATGTACTCAGCTTTGAAATGTTCTTTTGATGAATTTGTGGGAGAGAAAGTGGTCTCCCCATCCTATTCCTCTGCCATCTTCTGAATTCCCCCTGTGCAGCATTTTTTCATGGAAAAAGCTTCTTTACAAGACTATGGGGAATAGAATTCCTTTTAGTTGAGACCTCAGAAACAATAGCAAATTTTCTCAGAGACTCTTTTTATAAGCTAGGAAGTAGTAAGAATAATCGTACCACTTTTGGCAGAATAAAAGTACAAATGTTGCTAATGTCTAGGTAAGAGTACAAATAAGATTTATTCGAACTTGAAGCAAAGCATGATTGATTCTGTGGAAGATGTTGGCTGTTCTGCTCATATTCTGGAAGATACTGCTCAAAAAGCAACCTTTATTCTTTCTATTAACAATGAAATGGTTATATAAAATTGTTCTCTAATTTCAACATTTACACTGTCAAACTGAGTGGTTAAAAGATTTTTTTGATTTTGTTGGGATTCAGTTTTCTACAGTTCTATCACATTCAAAAAATTCATTGGCTCTCTATAATGAATACAGTAGAGGGAATTTCCAACTGTATTTGGAGCTTTATTGAAAGTACTGAAGTTAAACTTTGGTTCTGAACAAGAGGATTCTGCCCCCCAAAATTGTGTTGACTTCTTAAATAAGCCATTGACTGCTTTCTACCTTTCTTCTTGTTTATAGTTTTTAGTATCTCTTTAACATTAGTTTGTTAGTTCAGTCACTCAGTCGTGTCCAACTCTTCCCGACCCCATGGACTGCAGCACACCAGGCCTCCCTGTCTATCACCAACTCTAAGAGTTTACTCAAACTCATGTCCATTGAGTCAGTGATGCTATCCAATCATCATATCCTCTGTCGTCTCCTTCTCCTTCTGCCTTTAATCTTTCCCAGGATCAGGGTCTTTTCAAATGAGTCAGTTCTTTGCATCAGGTGGCCAAAATATTGGAGTTTCAGCTTCAGTATCAGTCCTTCCAATAAATATTCAGGACTGATTTCCTTTAGGAATAACTGGTTGGGTCACCTCTTTAGCATTCAGTTCACTTCAGTTCAGTTGCTCAGTCATGTCCTACTCTTTGCAACCCATGAATTACAGCACACCAGGCCTCCCTGTTCATCATCAACTCCCGGAGGTCATTCAGACTCACGTCCATCGAGTCAGTGATACCATCCAGCCATCTCATCCTTGGTTGCCCCCTTCTCCTCCTGCCCACAATCCCTCCCAGCATCAGAGTCTTTTCCAATGAGTCAACTCTTCGCATGAGGTGGCCAAAGTACTGGAGTTTCAGCTTTAGCATCATTCCTTCCAAAGAAATCCCAGGGTTTATCTCCTTCAGAATGGACTGGTTGGAGCTCCTTGCAGTTCAAGGGACTCTTAAGAGTCTTCTCCAACACCACAGTTCGAAAGCATCAATTCTTCAGCACTCAGCTTTCTTCACAGTCCAACTCTCACATCCATACATGACTACTGGAAAAACCATAGCCTTGGCTAGACAGACCTTTGTTGGCAAAGTAATGTCTCTGCATTTGAATATGCTATCTAGGTTGGTCATAACTTTCCTTCCAAAGAGTAAGTGTCTTTTAATTTCATGGCTGCAATCACCATCTGCAGTGATTTTTGAGCCCAAAAAGATAAATTCTGACATTGTTTCCCCATCTATTTACCATGAAGTGATGGGACCAGATGCCATGATCTTTGTTTTCTGAATGTTGAGCTTTAAGCCAACGTTTTCACTCTCCTCTTTCACTTTCATCAAAGGGCTCTTTAGTTCCTCTTCACTTTCCGCCATAAGGGTGGTGTCATCTGCATATCTGAGGTTATCGGTATTTCTCCCAGCAATCTTGATTCCAGCTTGTGCTTCTTCCAGCCCAGCGTTTCTCATGATGTACTCTACATAGAAGTCAAATAAGCAGGGTGACAATATACAGCCTTAACGTACTCCTTTTCCTTTTTGGAACCAGTCTGTTGTTCCATGTCCAGTTCCAACTGTTGCTTCCTGACCTGCATATAGGTTTCTCAAGAGGCAGGTCAGGTGGTCTGGTATTCCCATCTCTCTCAGAATTTTCCACAGTTTATTGCGATCCACACAGTCAAAGGCTTTAGCATAGTGAATAAAGCAGAAATAGATGTTTTTCTGGAACTCCCTTGCTTTTTCCATGATCCAGCAGATGTTGGCAATTTGATCTCTGATTCCTCCACCTTTTCTAAAGCCAGCTTGAACATCTCTTTAGCATTAGGATTATGCACATTGAAAGAAGAGCAAACAGTATTATTTAAGTGATTCATTTCTTAAAGACACCTGTGGGGCTTCTCTGGTGGTCAAGTGGTTGGGAGTCCACCTGCCAATGCAGGGGACCCAGTTTTGATACCTGTTTTGGGAAGCTTCCCACATGCTGAGGAGCAGCTAAGCTCACAAACCACAATTACTGAGCCCATGTGCTACAAATACTGAAGCCTGTGCACCTAGAGCCAGTGCTCTGCAACAAGACACGCCATGGCAATGAGAAGCCTGTGTACAACAACTAGAGAGTAGCCCTGCTCACCACAACTAGAAAAAGGCTGTGTGCATTAAGCAAGACCTAGAGCTGCCAAAAGCATAAATAAATATTTTTAAAAGACATTTATGGAATGTATTAAAGAAACAACTGATAAAAAGCATTATCCTTTTCAATATCAAGACATTTTTTTTTTCAAGCAGACATTACTGTGAATGGACAGGAATTCTTCCTTTAAATATATATAATTATGGCACTTTAAATATATATAATTATGGCACTTTAAATATACATAATTGTGGCACTTGCCATAACTATCTACTGAAATGTATATCATATCTTGAAGAATTTTATTCTTTCAAATCAAATGTTACATGGGAATAACTGGGATCATTATGTCTAGTTTGAAGAACAAGGGAATAAAATTGAAGACAATGCTTTTTCTATTCAAGGCACAACATTTGGAAAGTCATTTATTAAGGTCTGTTATGTAATCCTGAAGAACAGGAAAGCAAATTTTACCAGGAAAGAAGGCATTATATGTTTCAACAAATCAGATTAAAAGACCGATTATCAGACTTAACTTTTTGCCATACATAATTGCATACTGGCTTATAATGCCAATGGCGAGAGTGTTTTTTTTCCTTAGTAATTTTTCAGTGAACAAAAGAACAAAGTAAATTAGATGTGACTACTGTAGTGGCTATGTTACAATGTAAATGGAACAGAGACTATAAAGAATTTATAAACAAATTCTGTAAAAATAAGGAACTGTCAGAAGAGTCAAATCATCAGGGAAAATAATTTTTTAAATAGGTATATTTCCAATAAACAATGAATAATTCTTAGTATAACTATGCCCAGTGCAATCTTTTATCTTAAAGTACATATGCACAGCACTTAGAAATAACTCAAATTTACCTGGGAATCTTGCATTTTCATTTGCTAAGACTGACAACCTCCATAAGGGTTGAGATTTTGAAAAGAAAATAAGAGATATGAGTCATCTTAGAGAATGCCAGAATCGATGAGTCAAGAAAATGTAGTGTGACTGTCAGACACCATCTTGGGCCCCTTGAAGTATGAAGTCACAACTTCAAAGTGATGCTAGTTAGCATGGGTATGTATTTGTCTCCAAACACCTTACCTGTGTGGGTATAGATGTGAAGTAAACAGAGAGAAATATTTTATTATAGTTATGGTTTTATGAAAAATATTATTCTAATATAAATATTTCATTATAAATATTTGGTATTTGATTCCAGTTTGCACTTTTAACCAATATGCCAAACTCCTTCCCAGTGAGATGTCATTACTTAAGATAAACCATCACTTTCTTATGATTAAAAGATCTGAAATAAAAAAACAAAGAAAAATCAAATTGCTTTTTTTTAATCGATAAATCAAATGTATCATAAATGGTAATCTCTAACACTGAAAGACAACTTCTGTCTATTATAGTCTGTTTCTATCTTTGCTCTTATTTTTCTCAAAGAATGTAAGGAAAGTCACACTTTTTAGGACATAACAGAGAAAAAGAAAGCTGAGTGAACATTGGAAGAGGCAGAAATAGCCGATAGCAAGAAGCAAGGATTTAGGAAACACAGGTCATGATTCAGGTCAGCTCACCAAACACCATATTTCAGTGATCAGACCTGCAAATGTGGTGCCATCCCCCAAAGAATTTGCAAATACTGAAGACATATATAGGATCTTACTTGGCACACCTTGAGCATTTCTAAAGGTAGAACAAGTCATCTACAACCAGAAAAAATCAGAAAGAATAACCGGTCAAAAGTGTTCCCCTCAGAACACTATCTGGGGTTGTCATTTCTTATTCTTATGATAGCAAGGTGGGAAGACTTTGTTATTCTTTAATTAATTTTTTGTTCTTATGTATCTGAGTTTGTATTTCCCAAAGGATCTTGACAATGAGCAATATATATTTGACATCTAAAATGCTTCTGTTGTATTGCAACGACAGAATATATTCTCCATTTTTCTACTAGTCCCATAACACAAATACTTTCAGACATTCAATGATCTATTTCTTTAGTAAGTCTCTTTCTATTTCAGTGTTTATGCATGAGATTGATCTAATGCCCAGAGGAGAAATATTATCATCAGCTTTTACAGCGTTTTCAGAAACGCACATATGCATTTGCTTCTCCTGTTTTATGGAGCTCTTTTTACTGCTTTCTCTTAAGAACATATTATGAAAAATCCAATTTCCCTGCAGATACATCGGACCATGCTGTTTCTTGTAAGCTGGAACAAAATCTGCTTTCCAGATGACTTATGCAATTTGGAACCAAATAGGTAAGTATTCAGCTTGACAAATTCTCATAGAATTATCATTTGCAATATTTCCACAGTCTGGAACAGGAATTCATTGATTGCTTTTAATCTGATGTACATCCAGTAATGAGGAGCCAGACCCCATGCTGAGCACAGATTTGAATTACCTCACAAATTGTTCGGTACTAAATATTGCAGTGAACCAAAGAGGAAATTTTAAGGAAATAAAATGGCTTTAAAATGGAACTGTGGATGAAGAAGGAAAGAGAAGATGGTCAAGGAGTAAGGGGAAGGTGCCAGAGAAAAAGCAACTGTCATCTTTCTCCTCAACTAGCAATTTGTTTGTGTGCTTAATTATTTATTTATTTTAAATGTAATAGTATGTCATATATGGAAAAGAATAAATGTAACCTATTTGTATATACAAAGAAAAGCACAATCATAAAACTAATATCCATGGACTTACTATCCAATTTAAAAAGTAAATTTTAAGTGTATTTTAAATTTAAAACTGACATTTTACAGTACCATTCTATCTTATGTCTTCCTCCCTATTCACTGACTCCCACACAAATGTGACTACATCATGAATGTTATTTTTATATTTTTCTATATTTAGCTTCACTTTGTTGTTGTTCGTTGTTGTTGTTTGGCTGCACTGCAAGGCTTATAGGATCTTTGTTCTCTGATCAGGGATTGAACCCACACCATTGGCAGGGACAGTGTGGAGTCCTAACTACTAGACTGCCAGAGAATTGTCCGACTTTACATTTTTACAGAATATGTATTCATTCATAAACATTTGACTGTCAGTTTCTCTTCCTTTTGAGCTCTGAAATCAGTATTGAACTATAAGTAGATTTCTTAGATTGCTTACTCATGCATATTGTGGCATATAGTTTTATTTCATCAATTTTCATGTGCAAAATACTCAAGTGGGTGAATATATCATTCTGTTTATCCATTTATTGATATATATGAGGTCTTTCTGTTCTTGCTCTTTTGCTCCCTCCCTCTTTTCTTTCCATCTCCTTTCCTACTTCTCTCTCCCTCCTCTCATTGTTCACCGTTCCATTATTTTCTTCCTCTTTCTCATTTTGTTTTCTCTACTTCCTTCCCCCTTCTTTCCTCCCTTCCTTCTTTTTTTTTTAATTGATGGATAATTGCTTTACAGAATTTTGTTGTTTTCTGTCAAACCTCAACATGAATCAGCTATAAGTGAACACATGTGCCCTCCCTCTTGAAACTCACTCCCATCCTCCTCCTCATCCCACCCCTCTAGGTTGATACAGAGCCCCTGTTTGAGTTTCCTTAGCCATACAGCAAATTCCCATTGGCTATCTATTTTATATACGGTAATGTAAGTTTCCATCTATTACAGTAGTTTTCCCTCAGATTTTTTAAAAAGATTTTATTTTTTAAAGCAGTTTTATATTTGCAATACAGCTGAGAAGGAAAGACAGAAATTCCCTATATACTCCCAGCTCTGACATATGTATGTTGTGGTTTTTCAGTCCCTAAGTCGTATCTGACTCTTTGCAACCCCATGGAATGCAGCACGCCAGGCTTCCCTGTTCATCACCAGCTCCCAGAGCTTACTCAAACTCATGTCCATCAAGTCAGCGAATCCATTCAGCCATCTCACCCTCTATTGTCCCCTTCTCCTCCTGCCATCAATCTTTGCCATCATCAGGATTTTTTCCAATGAGTCAGTTTTTTGCATCAGGTGGCCAAAGTATAGGAGCTTCAGCTTCAGCATCAGTCATTCCAATGAATATTCACGACTGATTTCCTTTAGGATTGACTGGTTTGATCTCTTTGTTGTCCAAGAGATTCTCAAGAGTCTTCTCCAACACCACAGTTCAAAAGCATCAATTCTTTGGTGCTCAGCTTTCTTTATGGTCCAACTCTCACATCCATACATGACTACTGGAAAAACCACAGCTTTGACTAGACAGACATTTGTCATCAAAGTAATGTCTCTGCTTTTTAATACACTGTCTTGATTTGTCATAATTTTTCTTCCGAAGCACAAGCATCTTTCAATTTCATGGATGCAGTCACCATCTGTAGTGATTTTGGATCTCAAGAAAATAAAATCTGTCACTGTTTTCATTGTTTCCTCATCTACTTGCCATGAAGTAATGTGGACTGCCGTCTATGAGGTCACACAGAGTCGGACACAATGAAGCGATTTAGCAGCAGCAGCAGCAGCAATGGGACCGCATCCCATGATTTTCATTTTTTGAATGTTGAGTTTTAAGTATAACCTCTCTCATTATCAACATCCTTCACCAAAGAGATTTGTTTGTTGCAAGTGACCTATATTGACACATCAAAAACACCCTAGATCCATAGTTTACATTAGAGTTCAGTCTTGGTGGTGTACAATCTATGAATTTGGACAAATGTTATAGTGACTTGAACTCATCATTATCGTATCACATAGAGTATTTTCTGCACTCTGCCAAGTCATCCCTCCCTGCCATCCCCACCTTAACACAAACATTTTTGTAGCTGTCACTTGACGAAAAGAAAGCATCTAATATATTTACATGGAAGTGAAATTGCTGGATGACAGATAATGCAAATGTTCAATCTCACAAAATAATGCTAGTTTATTTCTCTTCATACTTATACTTTCACCAGAAATTGATTAATTCATCTCTCTAATATCCAAATTTGTCTGACTTCTTAATTGTTATGGAAATTATCATCAATGGGAATAAAATCATATCAACATATTCAAAATGATAATTTGTATTTTTATTACTAATGAGATTAACAACTTTTCATGTGTTTGTTCTCTTGTCATGTTTCCACTTCTGTGAGATGTTGTTTAGTCTTTCTTCTAATTTTCTATTGAGTTTGTCTTTTTCTAATTGATTTGTGTTACTAATCCTTTGTAAATTACACATATTACAAACATTTCTCAATTTGTGTCTTCTCTTTTCACCATCTCTAGGCTGTCTTTTGTTGAACAGAAGTTTTTAATTAGCAAGTAGTTGAATTTATCCATATCTTAATGCTTAGCATATAGTTTATCTTTCCCTACCTCAAATTTGAAACAAAAATAAATGTTATTCTTTATTTTTGTCTAAGGTTTCAGAGATTCTCCTTGAATTTTTAAGTCCTCATCTAGAATTTTTTTGTGTGTATGGTGGAAAGCAAGAATCCATTTTAAAGATCCAATTTGTGTGGGCAATTAATTGTTCAATCACGCTATTGAATAATCTCTTAGTTCCACAATGATCTTCAATCCACCTTTGTGATATATCAAGTTGTAAAACACAGTCTATTTCCCAGAACCTTATTTTATTCTATTAGTCAGTATTTTTCAATCCCTGTTTTGGTTCCATATTGAGTTTATCAATAAAGCCTTTTAATACACTTTAATGTCTGGAGATGCATATCCCTTACTCTTCTTCCTCAGAGTGTTTAACCATTCTTGTTTTTTTGTTCTTCCAGATAAATTTTAGAGTTAGCTTGTTGAGATTTATGAAAAGTTCTGCTGGAATTTTGAACTGAATTTCAGATAAATTAAAGGACAATTGATGTTTGTTTGATTTTGAGCTTTCATATCTGTAAGAACAGTATAGCTCTCCTTTTATTTAGGTCTTTCAGAAAAGAATTGTTTGGACACAGAACTCATCTTCTTTTTCAACTTTGTAACTTAGCAGAGTAGTGGCTCAGTTTGTCTGAATTGAGTAACGCTCTAGACCAGCACTTTTATCTCCAATACTTATATAATGCAAGCCACAAGTATAATTTAAAATTTTCTGTTAGTCACATTAAGAAAAGAGTATAGAAAGAGTTAAAAGGTGAATTAACTTATTTTAATATGATATTTATTTCACTAAATATATTATAATTTTGACATGGAAGAAATATAAAAATTATTGAGGTATTTAAATTCTTTTCACAACTTGACTTCAAAATATGGTGTATATTTTATACTTAAAACATATCTTAATTAGGACAGACATCACTTCAACGGCTCAGTAGCCATATGGGACTAGTGGTTATTGTATTGGAAAGTACAGCTGTAGAGTTTCACCATGTATTATTGAACCCATAGTTATCTATATGTGCTTTGGCCCTTCTTTTAACTACAAAATCTAAAACAGTACTAGAAATGCCTTATGCCAGAGCTCTTCATGAAGCAACCACTTCTGTGATGCTTGTACTTGAAAGAATGTATGTTTTCCAGTTACTGGGTGCTGAGATTTATATATGTCTGTTCAGTCATGCTTGTTGATTATATTGTCCCTCTCACATGTATTTTTGGATATTTTGTCTGCTTGACCTCTTAATAATTGAGAGAGATGTGTTAAAATATTAAACTATGATAGTGGAGTTATCCTGAAACTGTTTCAGAATTTTTGATTCTAACAGAACCATCCTACTTGTCCTTTTGCCTCAGTCCAAAGCATCCAGCATCAATTTCAGTCCTCCATTTTGACTTTGACTTTTTAGGGGATTTATTGGTTATGGGAAGTGGGGTATCATGTGATTGAAATTTCCCTTATTTCAGCAAACCCAGTCTGCACTACATTAAAAGTATGTCGTATTTAGAATCCACTAAGTTTATAGCAGGAATTTCTTTCAGTATCTAGATATTTTCCAAGGAGTAAACTTCCTTTATTTATATTTTTAAAAACACTTTTACTTCCACTATTTTTTTATTTCTTAAAAATTCTGTAAGAAATGGTCTGTCTGTACATTTGTGCAACAATTGTTTTAAAAATTGTCTTTTGATTTATTTTTTTATAGTGAAAATTTTCATTTGTTTGCTTTACAAATGTTTTAAATGTACATGTGGCCTAAGCTACTCATTATAACTTCATGTTTTTTCTTTTCTTCTTCACAAGTATTTTCTTCAATACAAGATTCCACAGATATCTATCAACATTTTCCCAGCATATTTACGGTTTTTCTACTAATAAAGTGAAAAGTGAACGTGAAAGTTGCCCAGTAATGTCCGACTCTTTGTGACCCCATGGACTATACAGTCCACGGAATTCTCCAGGCTAGAATGCTGGAGTGGGTAGCCTTTCCCTTCTCCAGGGGATCTTCCCTGCCCAGGGATCGAAGCCAGGTCTCTGGCATTGCAGGCAGATTCTTTACCAGTTGAGCCACAAGGGAAGCCCTTTTCTATTAATATTTGCCTTTAACTTACCTGAAGTTTATTCTAAAGAAATGACTGTGTAAAAATCTCATTTAACTTTTGGTTCAGCATTTATACAATTTTCCTGAAACCATTAATGGATAATTCATTCTTTCATTGATGATTTGAAATGCCCCTTTTAACATAGAATAAATTATTGTGATTTCTTGGTGATTTCTCTGATTCTGTTATGTCAATGGTTTCTATCTCAGGTTTCAGTTTTTAATGTTTTAATTGAGTTTATAGCAAAGCATAATTGTTATTAGAATAAATGCTTCTTTATTGCTTTTATTATTTGTGGATTTTTCTTTCACATTTATTGTTTTCTCTTATACTTTAAAGAACTTCTTTGGTGGCTAAGATGGTCAAGAAACTGCCTGCTGCATGGGAGACTAAACATCATTCGATGAAGATAAAAAGATGTGCTAAGGTTATAACTTAAATTTTTTATATTAATTTTTATATTTTTTAAAATGCTAACATCCCTATTTGAGCAATAGTTTATCGTTCAGTTTACTCAGCTTGTTAGTGTGTCCATTATTGAAATTTTAAACTTATTCTCAAATGGTTCCTATAAAGGAACCAATTATTTATTACTAAAACATGCAATTTTATCTTTTAAACTTTTTCTTAGTGAAACTGCAAGCATCATTGAATGTAGAGAGAACAGTATAATAAACATCTGCTTATCTATTACCTGGATCAACAATTATCAACCAGTGACTAGGCTCGCCTCATCTATGCTTTCATCCAGGTCCAAATTACTGATTTTATTTTGAAGCAAATTTCAGAAACTGTGCCAATATTTCAGTAAGTTTCACTGAAAGATGAGGTCTCATTGTTTTAAACATAATTACAAGACTATTCACAGCTCAGAAATTAACTGTAGTTCCAGGGCAGATCAATTAAACTTTACAAACTACAATTTCCTCATCTGGAATACGAAAAAAAAGTAGCTTAGGTCTCTAGGTTAAAAAAGTAAATAATAATTTAAATGATTATATTCTGTTATCATTTGATCTATTATATGATGGGTTTTATTGACTTTTTTAGGTTTAACTGTCATGTATTTCTAGAATGAAAGCTCTCTGGTATATTGACATTTTAATATATTTTTGGAATCCTGAGGGAAGTATCTTACTTTGTATTTTTGCATTTATTTTATAAATTCAAATGAAATTACTGTCTAAACCTTTAATTCACCTTCTCATCTCTTTAATAGGTTTTACGAGCTCATTGTGTTAATTTTCTTTCTTTCTCTATGCCCTAAAATGGTTCAACTATTACCAAAATTTACTTGTTACCAAAACATCTGAAATATGTTCATGAAAGCATCTGGACTTGACATTTGATGAGGTAGCTCTTTTTCAGTTTCTTCACCTGGTTTTATTTCTTTTATTTGTTAAAGTCAGAGTCCAGGTTACATGCTGCTTGTATAATCTCCTATAGGATATTATGCATTAATATTGTACTTGTTTTATAATTTTTCTGTATGGTCTTTCTTTCCCCTAAAGTGTGAACCTTTCAAAAGTAAGAACCATTTCTGACACTAGATACTCAACAAATGGTGACCCAGTAAGCATGTGAATAAATTAATATATACATAAAGCACCTAATATACTGACTAGTATAGATATCAATTGCTCTTTTTAATTCACCAAGAAGAAACAAAAAACAACTCAGTCATAGGTTCTGGGGATAAAGATCATAATCCCATTGTGCTCTGTAAATCACTCTGTTCTATTGGAGCCTTCACTTATAATAGTGTCTGTTGAGGCAACTGTCCTCCCAGAGTGCCCAGAATATGTTAGTTACTTGTGTTTGAGTTTCTTTTTCTGCAATTCATTCCCTGTACTAGGCTTCTCAAGGAATATAAATGATGAACAATACCATGTACTGCAAGTAAAAGAGACAAAATATTTGAAAGGATAAGTGAAAAACAAACTTTCTCAAAATCATAAATTATATGGTAATGCCACCAAGCATTCTTCATTCAGATAGGAAAAGGATAAACTCAGCAGGTGATGATGATAAAGCCTATAAACATTCATTTTTAATCCATAGGAGACTTATAGAAATCATAATATGCACGGGACTCAGGGTCTTTATCTCTTATAACAATAACCTGTTTTATAGGAATTTAGTCAAAACTTAATAACAATTAAAACCCTAAAAAGAAAACGAAAAACAATTAAGAACCATTAAAAGAATTATAGATATTGAAACAATAGTGTCAGAGTTTTAAACCATATAAGTGCTGAAGTAAGGGGGAAAAAAGGTACTTAGCTTTGATCATGAAATTGTAAAATGTTTCAGATTTCTGTTTTAGATCTGAAAATGAATTTATATACACCAGGAGGTTTTGTCAGCTTTATGGCTCAGTGTAAAAATTAATCTTGGACAGGCAGGGCTGTTCCTCAGTTTCAACTGTCCTGGAAAGAAAGCAAGTTTGTTTGTTTGTTTTTTTTTTCAATGAATTATAAACAGTTTGCTTCTATTCAATGTCAAATCCTAGCTCAATTCCTACACATTTGAAACCTGTACTAGCTTGGATGATGTTCCAGGTACCTCTCTCATATTTTGTTTGGTTTCATTGTGCTTAATGCTCTTGTTTGCTTTTCACAAAATAAATATTTTGAAGTTTGTACTTTGTTAGATTAAATTTCTCTGTCGCAATTTCTAGGCAGCTGGTAGAAAGGATGTAGCCTACTGTGTATGCAGGACTATTAAAATATTTTAAAGTGAAAATAAAAATTTTCAGAAACCCACTGAAAGCTGTTTTATTTTTAGTGAAGCTTTTACATTGTATGTTTGTTTCATTGAAAGTATGTAGGATTATATAGCACATCAAAGCTTCTCCAAAATAAAATCCTATATGTATGTTTAATCTTTGCACACTTTTTAAAAATGCTTTCTGTCTGAAACAGCAGTCCGTCTTGCCCCACCCCAACACACATACAATGTGCATATACAAATTTACTGACATCTTTTGACCTCCTGGACATGTTAAAGAGATCCCTGGAAGCCTTATTGGAGAGATTTAATTCAGCTCATCAAATTGTAATCATCTAGTGCACATCTGTTCATGTCAATGTAATAGATATTCTGCAGAACACATAAAACAAAATCTACCGTTTCTCGCTGCAGTGCTAGAGAACAGTGGGATTCTAACAGCAGCCAATATCACATCTCCACTGGGCTTAGCTCTGTGTTTCACTCTGAATGTTTAATAAAACAAAATCTTTCGCATTACCCAATCCACCCATTTTTAACAAAACCTATTTTATTTTTCTTCAAAAGCATTTACATCTTAAGTCCAAAGATTCAGAATATGTTATACCTTTATAACATATGTTATAAATGACATACAAATGACATATTTCTATATAAATAGAAATATATGTTAATTTCATTAAAAAAGTCTTATTGGGGTATAGCTGATTTACAGTGTGGTGTTACTTTCAGGTGTACAGTAAAGTGAATCAGTTTTGCATATACATATATCCACTCTTTTTTAAGATTCTTTTCTTATATAGGCCATTACGGAGTATTGAGTAGAGTTCCTTGTGCTCTAGAGTAGGCTCTTATTAATTATCTTTTTATATACAGTAATGTGTATACATCAATACCAGGGTTTTCTCAGTGACTAAGTGGTAAAGTATATGGCTTGCAATGCAGGAGCCACAGGAGGTGCGAATTTGATCCCTGGGTTGGGAAGATCCCCTGAAGGAGGGCATGGCAACCCACTCCAATATTCTTATCTGGAATATCCCATGGACAGAGGAGCCTGGTGGGCTACAGTCCATGGGGTTGCAAAGAGTCGGACATGACTGAAGTCACTGAGCATGTATATATCCATAACAATCTTCCAATTTGTCCCTCCCATTTTTATCCATGGTAACCATAGCTGTTTTCTATATCTGTTTCTCTACTTCCTGTTTTGTAGCTAAGTTTATTTATACCCTTTTTAAGATTCCACATAGAAGTGATATTAAGCATGCTAATCATTTAACTCACAATTTCATCCACAACACTGTGCACCTCAGCACTGTGAGGTGTGGATGTCTCTTTTTTTGGAGATAAAGTTTTCCTCTTGTCAGTTCCCAATAGCTTTCCTGAGCTCAAGTCCTTGGTTACATCTTAGGGAAAGAGGAATTAAAGCTAAAGCAGATATCATATCCTGAAACCAGGATTTTTAAAAAAAACCCTTCACCTGTAATTAGCCTTTCTTCCATTACTGTATTGATATCAATAATCCTCGTTTTGAGATTTTTTAATATTAAATTATAAAACCTGTTAATTCACAGATAGTACCAGAATTAGACAAGGTGAAATATAATTTTATCATAATTGAAAACATCTAAAGATCTTGAAATAGTTATTCTTGTTTTTCAACCATATTTGACTTCACCAATAAGATTATAACATTATCAAAATTACCCAAAGACCAATTATAAGATTCAACAGTTAAATACCACAATTTACAAAGGAATTAACTATAGAAAAGCATATTAATCCTTCACAGGGTATTTATTAATTTCTGAGGAAAGATCGACATATTCAACTAATTGCTAAAGTCTGGTATTTTTAGGCATCAGGACACAGGTAGCAAAATCATAGACATATGCTTGAGAAATACTGTTGTATCTCAAATTGAAAGGACAGAAAATGAGGACTTCTTGAAATGATGTACAGAGTAGTTTCCTAGGAAGCAGACTTTGAGATGGAGATTTGCCAAAAAAAGAAAGTCCATTGGGGAGCTTTCTGAATTAACATCTGTGGGGAGAGTGAAAGAAACTGGGCTGGGCAGAGGGTGAAACTGATATACAATGCAGTCACAGTAAGGGTTTTAGCTAATTTTTGGGGGTGCTCTGGAACCAAGAAGACCCTTTAGACCACGAAAGTCAAAAGGCTATTTTACCAAACATAACTATGCATCCATGCATGTTAAGTCGCTTCAGTCGTGTCCAATTCTTTGCAACCTTATGGACCATTGCTTGCCAGGCTCCTCTATCCATGGGATTCTCCACGCAAGAATATTGTAAAGGGTTTCCATGCCCTCCTCCAGGGGATCGTCCCGACCCAGAGATCAAACCCACATCTCATGGCTCCTGTATTGACAGGCAGGTTCTTTACCACTAGTGCCACCTGAGACGCTCGAGACTTAACTATACTGAAACTCATTAGATAATGAGTGACTGCTATAGCATTCATACAGTATTTAGGTTAGGAATCATTGACCAGGTCCCCTAATATTGTAAACTGCCTTGGATTACAACTTGGAATTCACTTGTGTTGCAGTTTTAGAAATTACATGAAACTGGACTGTGTACTTATTATAGCAGTTTAATATCATTTTTCCTCTGTTCACACCGGGTTTTTTTTTATATATATATATATACATATAATACTTTGGCATATTTCTCTATTTCTCAAGCCAAAATCTTGGAAGTCATTGTTGTTACTTGTTTCTTTCTAGTACCACATTTTAGATACTTTTAAGTTCAAAGCCTTTCAAATGTAACTCCAAAATCTCTCTTGGATTCCCTTTTCTTTGTCCCTGGTTGCTACTTCTTTAATTCAAGTCATTAACTTCTCTTGCCTGGGTTACTGAAATTATCTCCTCAAGGTTTCCTAGATTTGTATCTTCCTGGATATACACAGTGTCTGATTACCATGGTAGTTCCCCCAGCTGGAGGTTTTGAAAACAAAATAAAACTGTTTTTATAGAGTTTTTAGAAAAAACCTACTTCTGATGTGCATTTAGTCTCTTTACACATGTTTTTTTTTCATAGCTCTTAGATGGCGAAGAAAATGATCATATGTAAATATAGCAGCCCATGGGGTGGCAAAGAATTGGGACACAATTGTGTAACTGAACTGATGTATGTATAAATATATAACATCTATAAAATAAATTTAGTATAGCAAAAAAAGAAACTGTTAAGATATTCTGACACCCAGTTCACTACTGTACTAACTGCCATTATGAACCAATAACAAGCCAAAAATCACAAGGAATCCTGTGGTTTATATCTTTTCAGGGGATGTAGAATCGTTGAAAACAACACTACTGACAGTCGCTGCTGGAGCTTAGAACAGTGTTCAGCTGAATGATCTTAAATTGGTTGAGGAAGTCTCTGTGAATTTGCTATGAAAAGACTGGGGAAAAGAGTCCAAAATAGAAAAGCAGACTCAAATTCTATAGCTAGACTTAGAGGGCAGTCTGGCATGTGCTATATGTTCCCAGGTTACTATTCTGTTATTTCCCTTCCCTTGTTCCATCTACAGTGTGTTTCCTGATGTTGAATACCTGAAAATTCAGAGAATAAACTCTTTTCCTCTTTGGCAGAATATTTCTAAATTATTTTCTTTCAAAGGTGAAGTTCTTTTCATTTTTCTATCAGTTTAATAATGCAATGATTTTTTTCCCACAGATTCCAACATCTACTCAAATAAAATGAGACTGAAGTTGTTTATCAGAGGACATCTACTATAGATGTACTGATTTCTAATACATTCTACATCACTCATAATGATGATGATAATAATATAGTTAATATTGCTTATTATATATACTAAGTAGTTTTTATGCTTAGCAATTTAGGTAATCATCAAAAAACATATGAATGAAATATTATTTTGCAGTTTATGAAATATTATTATGCCCAATTTATTGGTGAAGAACTTGAAGTATAGAAATCTTAAGTAACTTAATCAAAATCACTCAGCTAGAAAGTAGTAAGGTCTAAACTTGAATCCAGACAGCTTGAGCTCTAGAATGAGTGCTTTGAACTCGTCCATCCTGCTGCCTGTGGCTGAGAGGGACTATCTTCTTATCTCATCAGGCACAAAAATTACAATAAATCAGGTCAAAACTCTAACCTTAGTCCAAATCTTAAACAAGTACTAATCCTAATTCTTGATCACATTTTTTTTTCTTTTCAAAAAAAGTTTGCTAGCAACTCAACATTGCTCCTTCTAAATCATCAGAAACTCTCCACTCCTACTCTTGCCATTTCACATGAGGACATCAGTCTTACATATCCATAGGTTAACCACTGCACAAATGAATGTGCATCAAACTGCCAGTAGTTTTATTCGTTGCCACCATTTATTAAAACATTTTTCATGCATGTCCAATAGCATAGTTAAACATCACTTAAACCACAGAGCAGAAAAAAGTTAATGTAAATGCACACAGCCGATATGAAAGTCCATTGATTTCCTGGGGTTACATATAATGAATTCTCATCACAAATTTTATGTTCCTGAGTTAATGAAAAGAGACTAACAGTAATGACCAGGGTCAGGGACAACACTGGGGAGAATTGCATACAGAAGATTACAACGTAATATTTTGACAACCCAGTCAAGGAAGCAAAGTCAATCATTCAATGCATTGCCTTAAGATGGCACTTATTCCAGATCATATAGATTTGGAAAGAACATCAACTTCCTGTCTATTATTCTTCTAAGGAAAAAGCATGAATAGGAAAAGAAGGAATGACTGGCCATGAAACAAGCATGAATCAGAAGAAAAAATAAACAAATAAAATCATTGGGAAAACTGGTTACTCTCCCATTTTGGTATCCCGTCTGACCTAATGGAAATGTGGTCAGATGTGTGGGGAAATTACACAAGCATAGTATGGCCAGAAGTATCAGATTACTATCCAGAATAGCTCAGTTTGATTTTTAGTTACCTCTGCTTCATGTAAAGCTGAAAGCTTACAATAATGCCCTATACCTCAGTAGTTACATATGTATATTATTTATGCATTTGTATTATATAATATATTAACTAGTATAAAGTGCTCAATGCCTGACAAGAAAATAGGAATCTTTAAACAATCAATGCTAACTGAATTTGATTTCTTTTGGTCCTTAGGGATATTAATACAGTCATTCTACAATAAAAAATAAAGTTAAAACATCTTATATATTTGTAGAGCCCTAACTATTAACTGTATTTTCTATTAAGATAATTGAACTGTGTGAGATGTTATGGAGTGTAAACTTGCTTAAATACCATAGTGTTCAGGGTCAAATTAGGAGATAGGAACTGCAGAGTAATTTGAATAATAAATTCTTAATATAAAGGATTATTAACTAGTAACAAGGGATTAGCTGTCAGGGGATAATATGCAACCAAAGAATACAAGATCAGTAGATACAGGGATCAACTACTACTCTACCCATAAGATTGAAGTAGAATAACAATTTGGGAGGGAGAGGTAGTTTCAGAGAAATATTCCACCCCAAGGCTGAGTTTCAGACCTTGTTGTAGCAAATATGACTGTAGCCCACTTGTTCATACAGTAGCTCATTAAGATGCCACAAGCTAATATCTGCACACATAAAGCTACCTAATGGAGTTCTGGGAAAAAACAACCACAACCACAAAAAAAATTCACCTAGAAGCTACTTGGGGAGCAGCTACTGAAATTACCAATGTACTGTCTTGGACATCTGCATTATTCATCAGAAACTGCTTGCATGCCCATGGAACTCCCCAGGAAGCTGCTCATTGGGGAAAACGTTTTAGTTTTTTGGGAATGAGTACCACTAAATGTCTGCCTTTATCTGTCTGTTCTGTCCATCTTTATGTTGTAGCCAAATGTTGCATAACAAGACAAAAAGAAGATACACTCGGACAAAGAGGAGAAGCCCCTTAACCTGTGCTGTGTCTCCACGAAAATTAAACTAAGTTAATTTAAAACTTAACTAATCTAAAAATTTAAATTAAACTAAGGAGAAATGTTTAAAAGGTCTATCTTAAGTATCATAAGTAGGGAAATAAAGAGCAAAGTTTGAGCTGAGAGGCACTAACTGTACACAGATGTATACATATCCATATTGTGGGGAAATGGGATATTGTTTACTGTTTGTTTGCCCTTGTAATTCAATATCAAGAACTTTAAAAGGGCTGATATTCATTTAAGAAATGGAATAAAGAGTGAAAGTGAAAGTCACTCAGAAACTAACACAACATTGTAAATCAACTATATTTCAACGTGTGCTATGTGTGCTGAGTCACTTCAGTCGCATTTCACTCTTTGCCATGGACAGGCTCCTCTGTTCATGGGATTCTCCAGACAAGAATACTGGAGTGGGTTGCCATTCCCTTCTCCATAGGATCTTCCTGACCCAGGGATTGAACTTTGGTCTCCTGCATGGCAGGTAGACTCTTTACCATCTGAGGCATCAGGGAAGCTAGAATAATACCATTTATGTTTAGACATCATGTACCATGTAGAAATTATGAGCAGGTGCCCAGCTACTGCCAGTTGCCTTCATAGCTAAAAACTGCAAGTATTGCTGGAGACCGCTGTTTCTTCTCCACAAGTTAAATCTGCAGTAAGCATCTACCTTTCATGCTTGCTTCTATGTAGTGTACTCAGTGGCTCAGTCGTGTCAGACTCTTTGTGACCCCATGGACTGTAGCCCACCAGACTCCTCTGTCCATGGAGTTTTCTAGGCAAGAATACTGGAGCAGGTTGCCATTTTCTACTCTAGGGCATCTTCCCTGTGCAGGAATTGAACCTGTGTCTCTTGCATCTCCAGAATTAGCAGATGGACTTTTTACCACTGTGCCACCTGGGAAACCCAGCCTCTAAGTAGATGAAAAGCTATAAATCCTCAAGAGTGGAGGGAGAGAAACAGTGTCATTGATTTGACTTCTGGAGGACTGATCAACTGAGAATAAGAGACTGTTTCATGTCAACAGACACTGCACACATGGGACCTTTTCCTTGGCCAAAAAGTACCCTCAGTGATATATGCAGCAGGTAAACTCTCTCATCCTGCAAGTGCATGAATATATTGGCATGACTAATTTGGAGACCAATGAGCAATACATAGTAAAAATGAGGGGATGCATTATCCATTGTTTGCTTAAATCTCAGAGAAACTTTACATATATATATATATATATATATTTAAGATATGTACAAGAAAGTATATGATAATGTTCTTATGGAAAAAATTAATATTAACATAAATTCTCATCAATAGAAAAATAGATGAATAAATTGCTGTATTCTCAGACACTGAAATATTATTATTACAATGCATCAGGATCAAATTAACTAAACCCATTCATGTCAGTAGAAATGAACAATTACCTTTAAAGAAAAAATGTAAGTAAATTCAAAGTAACACACATACACAGGCTTTGCAGGTGTCTCAGCAGTAAAGAATCAGCCTTCAATGCAGGAGACACAGGTTTAATCCCATGATCAGGAAGATTCCTTTGAGAAGGAAATGGCAACCCATTCCAGCATTCTTGCCTGGGAAATCCCATGGACAGAGGAGCCTGGTGAGCTACACTCCATGGGGTCATAAAGGAGTCGGACATGACTTAGCAACTTAACAACAACAATACATATATGCAAATGTACATATACACAGTTCAGGACTCTAGGGATCAATAATAAATGTAAAAAAGTAGATATAAAGGCTACACACAAATTTCAATAAATGGGTGCCTCTGGGAATGGAGCGGAGAAAGCAATGGCACCTCACTCCAGTACTCTTGCCTGAAAAATCCGATGGACGGAGGAGCCTGGTAGGCTGCAGTCCATGGGGTCACTAAGAATCGGACACGACTGAGCGACTTCACTTTCACATTTCACTTTCATGCATTGGAGAAGGAAATGGCAACCCACTCCAGTGTTCTTGCCTGGAGAATCCCAGGGACGGGGAAGCCTGGTGGGCTGCCGTCTATGGGGTTGCAGAGTCTGACACGACTGAAGTGACTTAGCAGTAGCAGCTGGGAATGGAGAGAGGATGATATCAAGAATGCATAGTAATCTTTAACTTCTTATGTAGTATTTTGTGTCTTCAGCTAGAGGTATATACACTGACATTCAGTCAATGATTATTTCAATTATACACGCCTTTGAAAACTTGTACTATATTTTTAAATTGAGAAACATTTTACTCCAGTGTATGGTCACATAAAGGGCTTCCCTGGTGGCTCAGAGGTTAAAGCATCTGCCTGGAATGCGGGAGACCTGGGTTCAATCCCTGGGTCGGGTAGATTCCCTGGAGAAGGAAATGGCAACCCACTCCAGTACTCTTGCCTGGAGAATCCCATGGAGGGAGGAGCCTGGTAGGCTACAGTCCATGAGGTCGCAAAGAGTCGGACACGACTGAGCGACTTCACTCACTCACTCACTCATGGTCATATATTGGTTACTGTCAGGAACGGTGGCGGTAAGGAGATACCCCTCATCCAAGGTAAGGAGCAGCGGCTGGCTTTGCTGGAGCAGCCGTGAAGAGATACCCCACGCCCAAGGTAAGAGAAACCCAAGTAAGATGGTAGATGTTGCAAGAGGGCATCAGAGGGCAGACACACTGAAACCATACTCACAGAAAACTAGTCAATCTAATCACACTAGGACCACAGCCTTGTCTAACTCAATGAAACCAAGCATGCCTGCAGGGCAACCCAAGACAGGCGGGTCATGGTGGAGAGGTCTGACAATGTGGTCCACTGGAGAAGGGAATGGCAAGCCACTTCAGTATTCTTGCCTTGAGAACCCCATGAACAGTATGAAAAGGCAAAATGATAGGATACCAAAAGAGGAACTCCCCAGGTCAGTAGGTGCCCAATATGCTACTGGAGATCAGTGGAGATATAACTCCAGAAAGAATGAAGGAATGAGGGGCGGTCCTAAGATGGTGGAGGAATAGGACGGGAGACCACTTTCTCCCTCAAAAATTCATCAAAAGAACATTTAAATGCTGAAAAAGTTCCACAAAACAACTTCTGAATGCTGGCAGAGGACATCAGGCACCCAGAAAAGCACATCATTGGCTTCAAAAACAGGTAGGAAAATATAAGACGATGAAAAAAGAGACAAAGGAGGTGGGGAGGGAGCTCTGTCCTGGGAAGGGAATCCCGTCCCGGAAGGAGACTCTTAAAAAGAGAGGTTTCCAAACACCAGGAAACATTCTCACAGCCAAGTCTGTGGCAAGCTTTGGAAGCACAGAGGGCAACATAACAGGAAGGAAAAATAAATAAATAATTGAAACCAACAGATTATGAGCCCAACAGTAACTCCCCCAGCGGAAAAGCAGCGCAGACGCCTGCATCTGCCACTAGCAAGCGGGGGCTGGGCAGGGAGGAATGGGACACGCAGCCGGCAGTGCTTTTTAAGAATCAGGCCAGGGGAGGCATGGGCTGCAGTGTTTTTTTGAGAATCGGGCTGGAACGCCCTGCGCATGGACAGAGCGATCTAAATTGGGCTAGCAAACCAGACTGTGGGATAGCTACTACACAAAACACTCGAACATAAGACACCGCCAGGACCACGCACAGAACAAAGGACGGATGGGAAATAGCCGGCTGCAGACCATCCCCCTCCAGTGACAGGCAGCCAGAACCTTAAGGGCTTGAAGGGGGCATTCGCAGCCCAAGAGAGACATTGCTCACCAAAATGCAAGCAGGTTTCTTTGTTAACTAAGACTTCTGGGGGTTCTGGACAGTCATCATCTGCCTGAGAAGGAACCCCAGCGGTACACCCAGAAAACTGAGCTGTAGGGAAAGGCCATAGTCGCAGCGACTGTGGTCGCCAAATTCCTGAGCCGCTCGGACCTGGGAAGGGAACAAAACGCAGGCCCAACTAAATCTGCGCCTCTGAGGGCTTCCTGAGCACTGAGCCTGAGCGGCTTAGACCGGGGAGGTGCATGCAGCCTAGGGCTGAATGGATAAGAAAGCTGTGGTACATATACACAATGGAGTATTACTCAGCCATTAAAAAGAATACACTTGATTCAGTTCTAATGAGATGGATGAAACTGGAGCCGATTAAACAGAGTGAAGTAAGCCAGAAAGAAAAACACCAATACAGTATACTGACACATATATACGGAATTTAGAAAGATGGTAATGATGACCCTGCATGTGAGACAGCAAAAGAGACACAGATGTATAGAACGGACTTTTGGACTCTGAGGGAGAGGGAGAGGGTGGTATGATTTGGGAGAATGGCATTGAAACCTGTATACTATCATGTAAGAAATGAACTGTCAGTCTATGTTCAATACAGGATAAAGGATGCTTGGGGCTGGTGCATGGGGATGATCCAAAGAGATAATATGCAGTGGGAGGTGGGAGGGGATTCAGGATTGGGAGCTTGTACACACCCATGGTGGATTCATTTCAATGTATGGCAAAACCAATACAGTATTGTAAAGTAAAATAAAGTAAAAATAAAATTAAAAAAAAAAAAAAAGAATGAAGGGATGGAGCCAAAGCAAAAACAATACCCAGTTGTGGATGTGACTGGTGATAGAAGCAAGATTCGATGCTGTAAAGAGCAATATTGCATAGGAACCTGGAATGTCAGGTCCATGAATCAAGGCAAATTGGAAGTGGTCAAAAAAGAGATGGCAAGGGTGAACGTCAACATTCTAGGAATCAGTGAACTAAAATGGACTGGAATGGGTGAATTTAACTCACATGACCATTATATCTACTACTGCAGGCAGGAATCCCTCAGAAGAAATGGAGTAACCTTCATGGTCAACAAAAGAGTCCAAAATGCAGTACTTGGATGCAATCTCAAAAACGACAGAATGATCTCTGTTCATCTCCAAGGCAAACCATTCAATATCACAGCTATCCAAGTCCATGTCCCAACCAGTAATGCTGAAGAAGCTGAAGTTGAACGCTTTTATAAAGACCTACAAGACCTTTTAGAACTAACACCCAAAAAAGATGTCCTTTTCATTATAGGGGACTGGAATGCAAAAGTAGGAAGTCAAGAAACACCTGGAGGAACAGGCAAATTTGGCCTTGGAATGCAGAATGAAGCAGGGCAAAGACTAATAGAGTTTTGCCAAGAAAATGCACTGGTCATAGCAAACACCCTCTTCCAACAACACAGGAGAAGACTCTACACATGGGCATCACCAGATGGTCAACACTGAAATCATATTGATTATATTCTTTGCAGCCAAAGATGGAGAAGCTCTATACAGTCAACAAAAACAAGACCAGGAGCTGACTGTGGCTCAGATCATGAACTCCTTATTACCAAATTCAGACTCAAATTGAAGAAAGTAGGGAAAACCGCTAGACCGTTCAGGTATGACCTAAATCAAATCCCTTATGATTATACAGTGGAAGTGAGAAATATATTTAAGGGTCTAGATCTGATAGATAGAGTGCCTGATGAACTATGGAATGAGGATCGTGACATTGTACAGGAGACTGGGATCAAGACCATCCCCAAGAAAAAGAAATGCAAAAAAGCAAAATGGTTGTATGAGGAGGCCTTACAAATAGCTGTGAAAAGAAGAGAGGTGAGAAGCAAAGGAGAAAAGAAGAGATATAAGCATCTTAATGCAGAGATCCAAAGAATAGCAAGAAGAGATTAGAAAGCCTTCTAGCAATCAATGCAGAGAAATAGAGGAAAATAACAGAATGGGAAAGACTAGAGATCTCTTCAAGAAAATTAGAGATACCAAGGGAACATTTCATGCAAAGATGGGCTCGATAAAGGACAGAAATGGTAGGGACCTAACAGAAACAGAAGATATTAAGAAGAGGTGGCAAGAATATATGGAAAAACTGTACAAAAAGGATCTTCATGACCCAGATAATCATGATGGTGTGATCACTAATCTAGAGCCAGACATCTTGGAATGTGAAATCAAGTGGACCTTAGAAAGCATCACTACGAACAAAGCTAGTGGAGGTGATGGAATTCCAGTTGAGCTATTTCAAATCCTGAAAGATGACGCTGTGAAAGTGCTGCACTCAATATGCCAGCAAATTTGGAAAACTCAGCAGTGGCCACAGGACTGGAACAGGTCAGTTTTCATTCCAATCTCAAAGAAAGGCAATGCCAAAGAATTCTCAAACTACCGCACAATTGCAGTCATCTCACATGCTAGTAAAGTAATGCTCAAAATTCTCCAAGCCTGGCTTCAGCAATACGTGAACCATGAACACCCTGATGTGCAAGCTGGTTTTAGAAAAGGCAGAGGAACCAGAGATCAAATTGCCAATATCCTCTGGATCCTGAAAAAAGCAAGAGAGTTCCAGAAAAACATCTATTTCTCCTTTATTGACTATGCCAAAGCCTTTGACTGTGTGGATCACAATAAACTGTGGAAAATTCTGAGAGAGATGGGACTACCAGACCACCTGACCTGCCTCTTGAGAAATCTGTGTGCAGGCCAGGAAGCAATAGTTAGAACTGGACATGGAACAACAGACTGGTTCCAAATAGGAAAAGGAATACGTCAAGGCTGTATATTGTCACCCTGCTTCTTTAACTTATATGCCGAGTACATCTTCCAGTACATGCTGGACTGGAAGAAACACAAGGTGGAATCAAGATTGCCAGGAGAAATATCAATAACCTCAGATATGCAGATGACACCACCCTTATGGCAGAAAGTGAAGAGGAACTAAAAAGCCTCTTGATGAAAATGAAAGTGGAAAGCGAAAAAGTCGACTTAAAGCTCAACATTCAGAAAACGAAGATCATGGCATCTGGTCCCATCACTTCATGGTAAATAGATGGGGAAATAGTGGAAACAGTGTCAGACTTTATTTTGGGGGGCTCCAAAATCACTGCAGATGGTGACTGCAGCCATGAAATTAAAAGATGCTTACTCCCTGAAAAAAAAGTTATGACCAACCTAGAAAGTATATTCAAAAACAGAGACATTACTTTGCCGACTAAGGTCCATCTAGTCAAGGCTATGGTTTTCCAGTGGCCATGTATGGATGTGAGAGTTGGACTGTGAAGAAGGCTGAGCACCGAAGAATTGATGCTTTTGAACTGTGGTGTTGGAGAAGACTCTTGAGAGTCCCTTGGACTGGAAGGAGATCCAACAGTCCATTCTGAAGGAGATCTGCCCTGGGATTTCTTTGGAAGGAATGATGCTAAAGCTGAAGCTCCAGTACTTGGCCACCTCATGCAAAGAGTTGGCTCATTGGAAAAGACTCTGATGCTGGGAGGGATTGGGGGCAGGAGGAGTAGGGGACGACCAAGGATGAGGTGGCTGGATGGCATCACAGACTTGATGGACATGAGTCTGAGTGAACTCCGGGAGTTGGTGATGGACAGGGAGGCCTGGCGTGCTGCGATTCATGATTCATGGGGTCGCAAAGAGTCGGACACGACTGAGCGACTGAACTGAACTGAATATATATAATATGTTGTATATATCATATATACATCTGGTATTTATACAATATACTATATATACTGGCTACTAGAGTGTTTTAGAAAATCATGATGGAAGAATATCTTTACTCTTTCTCCTTAATCACAGCTTCCATGATTATGTGCTTAGACATTACTTACATAAAGGAAGAACAGGAAGCTTTGGAGAAACTTCATAGTAGAGAAACATTTCCATGTTACAGACGGGGGGGTTAAGAGTCAATAATAAAATGAGAGTCTAGAATACAATCCCCAGGGAACCATGGAAGCACTTCAGAAATTACGTTAAAGGTCTAGCGCTTCCTCCCTTCCTTCCAGATCTCTTTCATGGTATGACGTTAAAATCTCAGTAATTCTAGTTGCAAAACTTTACTGAACAAGCAGATTTTATTACAGGGAATTGCATCAGTACAGGAACTCTACATAGATTTTATTTTTTTAATTTTTACTTTATTTTACTTTACAATACTGTATTGGTTTTGCCATACATTGACATGAATCCACCATGGGTGTACATGAGTTCCCAAACATGAACCCCCCTCCCACCTCCCACCCCATATCATCTCTCTGGATCATCCCTGTGCACCAGCCCCAAGCATCCTGTATCCTGCATCAAACATAGACTGGCAATTTGTTTCTTACATGATAGTATACATCTACATAGATTTTATAACATCTGTAGTCATGAGTCAGATATTATAGCAAATATGAACTCTTTAAGAAAAGTTTTATGAAAAAATGTATAAATAGATGGGTAGATTGGTGGATGGTTGAAAATGTAGTGTTAGTTAAGATACAGCTCAGAATATAAAGATATAGAGAAAAGTTTATATGTAAGTATCTTCCTTATATTTTAGTTGCTAAAACCCAAAGTACAAATTTCAGAAAACATATTATATATGCAAAGTAATCCTATTTATTAAAATATACTTACATTGTAGTATCAATTGTAGTTCAAACTAATTTCTTCCTTTTTTTAAATGAGAAGGAACAGATATTTCAATAGATAAAATAGCACACATACTAAAGGGAACCTAAATTTATGCAGTAACCAAAATTTATTCTTTAGCATTCTATCTTGAAGAAACAGAGTTGTTTTTTAATAACTCTAAAACAGTGGTGTTTGGGAAAATTAGTCTGAGGGAAAGTAAAAAAGTAAACAATATATGTGCCTATTTACACATATGATTACACATATGATATTGTATATAGTTAATATTATAAAAGTATAAAATTATGCTTTTTATTATTTTATTATTAAATTATTTTTTTATAATAAAAGTATATTTATTATAAAAGTATAATATTATAAAAATGTACATATATATACTTGTATAGTTAAGATAGGGCAAGGAATGTAAGAGATAAAGGATTTTGATTTGCCAGGAGGAAAAAACAAAGATATTAAGGTTGTATCTTAAAGTTGCATCAGGATAATATATGTGTAGCCAGTGGCATAATGGTAAACAGCTATGGAATTCTCAGGAATACTACATGATAGAGATAAAGGAAGAGGAAGCCTCAAGGTGACAGAGGAGTAGCCAAAGAAATAGGAGAACAAAGAAACAAGCATAGGCTGCAGAAATCCAGAGGCACAAGTATAAGGAAGATGGGAGTGGCCCAGTAGGCAAATGCTCCAGATAGTGTTATAATGACTCAGAATTTTCAAGTGCATTTAAGTGACCTTAACAAGACACATTGCAGACAGGACCTAGGAGACAAAAGCTGGATTTTAGCAGATTGAGATATGGTGAGTGGAAAGGTAAAATGGTGGGACTAGTAGCAAGTGTGGTCAATTCTTATAAGTGATTTATTAATAGCCATGAAGGGAAAGAAGCAGGAAAATATGCTTTCTTTTCAAAATTAAAGAAGTTTCAGATGCTGATGATTAGAACCACCTTTATTTTTTGAACCTCTATACTTGATATTCATGTAGGTTTTAGAATTTTAGAATAATATTAAGAGTTGAAAGGAATCTTAAATGTAAATTAAAACCTTGCCCAATATGAGCATCCTTCCTATAAAGGCCACCTTAAAAGATCATCCAGACTCTGCTTGGACACCCGTGGTAGGGAATTCACTACTTCATAAAAGCTCTGGTTGCATTACTACACACCTCTGCCACTTCAAAAGTACCTTCTTAAAATGGCACCACTGATACAACAGACATGAACACGGGAAAACTCTGGGAGATGGTGAGGAACAGGGAAGCCTGGCGAGCGGCAGTCCGTGGGGTGGCAAAGAGTTGAACGAGACTTGGAAACTGAAGAACAACTAGTAAAACAACACAAACATGCTTTACTCTGATATGGAGAAGGCTTAGCCATTTGGCATCACATGTAGATATAATACTGCGTGTCTTTAGTTTTTCCAGTCTGTCAACCCTTCCCATCATTCAGGTTGTTCTCCTGCGGGTGAATTCTAGTTTATGGATTTCCACTTACAAGAGGAGTGCATCCAATTAAATCATTAAAAGCAACTTTTGAACTGTTAAAAAAAAAAAAAACTGATTTTAAAGGTACTCATTGCTTTAAAACCTCTGTGTAGCACTCCTATAGGTAAACTACATAATGCCTGCAGATATGTGTTACTCATCTGATCTGACAAAATACCATTCAGGCTACAGAATTTTCATTTGTTTTACTAACACTATCAATGTCAAAGCTTGTTGGTGGGCATCTCAGACCTGCTCCACTGCTCGCCTAGTGACCAGGATTGATTTAAATAATATTCAAGGCTATACATGAGAGTGGGCTGAGAATAACATACTCTATCCTTTGTGCTATTTTCTTACTGTTTACTATTATACTGATACTGCTTGATTTCTTAAGTCTTTTCTTCCTTACTTTTAACCAAAGTGAAATTTGAGTATAAACTTTCTTAACAAATGAAACACTTATGATTGCTCAAGAGGTAAAATTGAGTAAGCAAGAAAAACTTAGCTATATGTTAAGGTAGAGCCAAACCAAAATAAAAACTATTATCTTCTATTACGAAATTCAGGCACACTTGACATGGTTAGAGCAAAAAGAGAAGGAATTCTGGAGATAAATATTTTTCCTTTAAGACATTAAATTTATGGCCTAGTGATAAAATACAGCATTAGAAAATGTAATCAGAGGAAGAAGGAAAATCTTGGGCTGATTTCCAAATAGCATAAGAAGGGGGAAAATATCACAAAGAAATGTGGGAGGACTATATCCACTTAGAAATAAACTCTCAGGGACTTTACCAAGCAACCTTCACCCAACCACCATTCCACCCCCCACATGACCCCATGATCAGGGTATTCAGCAAGGTAAAGAGAAGAAATTTTGCACACAGTGTATAGCAGATGTGGGTGGGAGAAGTGCTGGCAAAACAATTAATGTTTTTGGCAAAACAATTAATTTTGTTTATATCCATTACAAATAATATCACCACATTCCTTTCAAACAAATTGAATTCTATATATTGTATACTAATTCAATATTTGTTGGTCAACAAGCTCATTCATTTTTGTATCTATTTATTAAGCATATACAAATTTAATAAGCATTTGGGGGATATCTATTTTTACTAGTGATCTCTAACAATATGTGGATGTTTGGGAACAAATCAAAAGCACCCCTGGCATAAATGGAAGAAGTATGTCAATGAAGATAGCTTAAACTTTGAAAATAAGAATTATTACCAAAACACTTTGGCCAGGTTTTCATTTTATGGATCCTTGCCTCACCTCTCCCATTTGATCTGAAGTTTTCACCATGTTAACCTCTCATTAATTCTTCCCACTGATATGATGGTAGAAGTTGCATGAAAAACATTAATTATTAAGTGTTGTGAGCTAAGTCACTTCAGTTGCATCCAACTCTTTGCAGCTCTATGGATTATAGCCTGCCAGGCTCCTCTGTCCAAGGGATTCTCCAAGCAAGAATATTGGAGTGGGTTGCCATTTCTTTCTCCAGGATCTTCCCAACCCAGGGATCAAACATGTGTCTCATATGTATCCTGCATTGGTAGGTGGGTTTTTACCACTAGCTCCACTTTCACTTTTCCACTTATTGAACGGAACATTTAAAGATTTGAAAGAATTTCAGTAATCATTAAACCACCAATTTTGTCTAAGACAGTAAATTGTCTAAGAATTAAATAAAAGACACAATTCAAGAAGTCTAGAGTATAGGACAAATTTAGAAATAAACAGGGAAAGGATAACAACTTGCTGGAATAAAAACAGTGAATTAAATGGGAGGGGAGAACTATTAGGATGAACAACCTGCTATGGGTTTCTAGACCAATTAATCAACTATTAGTAATATTTACATATTTGAACCTTCAAAACTAGATTCACTTCTGCATAATCTCTGTCAACATTTTCAAGTAAATTCAGATATCCTCAACTTCTGTAGTATCTTGGAAAAGGTGCCATTGGTGCCTGATTCTTTTTTTTTTTAAACAAAAATTTATTTATTTTATTTATCCTTTCAAAGAACCAGCTTTTTGCTTTGTTGATTTTTGCTACGGTCTCTTTTGTTTCTTTTGCATTTATTTCTGCCCTAATTTTTAAGATTTCTTTCCTTCTACTAACCCGGGGGTTCTCCATTTCTTCCTTTTCTAGTTGCTTTAGGTGTAGAGTTAGGTTATTTATTTGACATTTGACTTTTTTCTTGTTTCTTGAGGTATGCCTGTAGTGCTATGAACTTTCCTCTTAGCACTGCTTTTATAGTGTCCCACAGATTTTGGGTTGCTGTGTTTTCATTTTCATTCATTTCTATGCATAATTTGAATTCCTTCTTGATTTCTTCTGTGATTTGTTGGTTATTCAGAGGTGTGTTGTTCAGCCTCCATATGTTGGGATTTTTAATAGTTTTTCTCCTGTAATTGAGATCTAATCTTAGTGCATTATGGTCAGAAAAGATGCTTGGAATGATTTTGATTGTTTTCAATTTATCAAGGTTAGATTTATAGTCCAGTATGTGATCTATCCTGGAAAAGGTTCCGTGAGCACTTGAGAAAAAGGTGAAATTCATTGTTTTGGGGTGAAATGTCCTATAGATATCAATTAGGTCAAACTGGTCTATTGTGTAATTTAAAGTTTGCATTGCTCTGTTAATTTTCTGTTTAGTTGATATGTCCATAGGTGTGAGTGGGATATTAAAGTCTCCCACTAATATTGTGTTATTGTTAATTTCCCCTTTTATGCTTGTTAGCATTTGTCTTACATATTGCAGTGCTCCTATGTTGGGTGCATATATATTTATAATTGTTAGCTAGACTCATCAAGAAACAAAGGGAGAAGAATAAAATCAATTAAATTAGAAATGAAAATGGAGAGATCACAACAGACAACACAGAAATACGAAGGATCATATGAGATTACTATCAGCAATTATATGCCAATAAAATGGACAACGTGGAAGAAATGGACAAATTATTAGAAAAGTACAACTTTCCAAAACTGAATCAGGAAGAAATAGAAAATCTTAACAGACCCATCACAAGCATGGAAATTGAAACTGTAATCAGAAATCTACTAGCAAACAAAAGCCCAGGTCCAGATGGCTTCACAGCTGAATTCTACCAAAAATTTCAAAAAGAGCTAACACCTATCCTACTCAAACTCTTCCAGAAAATTGCAGAGGAAGGTAAACTTCCAAACTCATTTTATGAGGCCACCATCACCCTAATATCAAAACCTGACAAAGAGGCCACAAAAAAAGAAAACTACAGGCCAATATCACTGATGAACATAGATGCAAAAATCCTTAACAAAATCCTAGCAATCAGAATCCAACAACACATTAAAAAGATCATACACCATGACCAAGTGGGCTTTATCCCAGGGATGCAAGGATTCTTCAATATCCACAAATCAATCACTGTAATTCACCACATTAACAAATTGAAAAATAAAAGCCATATGATTATCTCAATAGATGCAGAGAAGGCCTTTGACAAAATCCAACATCCATTTATGATAAAAACTCTCCAGAAATAGAAGGAACATACCTCAACATAATAAAAGCTATATATGGCAAACCCACAGCAAACATTATCCTCAATGGTGAAAAATTGAAAGCATTTCCCCTAAAGTGAGGAACAAGACAAGGGTGCCCACTTTCACCGCTACTATTCAACATAGTTCTGGAAGTTTTGGCCGCAGCAATCAGAGCAGAAAAAGAAATAAAAGGAATCCAAATTGGAAAAGAAGAAGTAAAACTCTCACTGTTTGCAGATGACATAATCCTCTACATAGAAAACCCTAAAGACTCCACCAGAAAATTACTAGAGCTAATGAATGAATATAGTAAAGTTGCAGGATATAAAATCAACACACAGAAATCCCTTGCATTCCTACACACTAATAATGAGAAAGTAGAAAAAGAAATTAAGGGAACAATTCCATTCACCATTGCAATGAAAAGAATAAAATACTTAGGACTGTATCTACCTAAAAAAACTAAAGGCCTATATATCAAAAACTATAAAACACTGATGAAAGAAATCAAAGAGGACGCTAATAGATGGAGAAATATACCATGTTCATGGATTGAAAGAATCAGTATAGTGAAAATGAGTA
This sequence comes from Capra hircus, assembly GCF_001704415.2. Lineage (NCBI taxonomy): Eukaryota > Metazoa > Chordata > Mammalia > Artiodactyla > Bovidae > Capra > Capra hircus. The sequence goes on from NC_030818.1 coordinate 17,854,417, forward strand.
TACTACCCAAAGCAATCTATAGATTCAGTGCAATCCCTATCAAGCTACCAGCGGTATTTTTCACAGAACTAGAACAAATAATTTCACAACTTGTATGGAAATACAAAAAACCATGAATAGCCAAAGCAATCTTGAGAAAGAAGAATGGAACTGGAGGAATCAACTTGCCTGACTTCAGGCTCTACTACAAAGCCACAGTCATCAAGACAGTATGGTACTGGAACAAAGACAGAAATATAGATCAATGGAACAACATAGAAAACCCAGAGATAAATCCACACACCTATGACACCTTATCATTGACAAAGGAGGCAAGAATATACAATGGAGTAAAGACAATCTCTTTAACAAGTGGTGCTGGGAAAACTGGTCAACCACTTGTAAAATAATGAAACTAGATCACTTACTAACACCACACACAAAAAATAAATTCTAAATGGATTAAATATCTAAACGTAAGACCAGAAACTATAAAACTCCTAGAGGAGAACATAGGCAAAACACTCTCCAACATAAATCACAGCAGGATCCTCTATGATCCACCTCCCAGATTACTGAAAATAAAAGCAAAAATAAACAAATGGGATCTAATTAAAATTAAAAGCTTCTGCACAACAAAGGAAACTATAAGTAAGGTGAAAAGACACCCTTCTGAATGGGAGAAAATAATAGCAAATGAAGCAACTGACAAACAACTAATCTCAAAAATATACAAGCAACTTATGCAGCTCAAGTCCAGAAAAATAAACGACCCAATCAAAAAATGGGCCAAAGAACTAAATAGGCATTTCTCCAAAGAAGACATACAGATGGCTAACAAACACATGAAAAGATGCTCAACATCACTCATTATCAGAGAAATGCAAATCAAGACCACAATGAGGTACCATTTCACACCAGTCAGAATGGCAGTGATCCAAAAGTCTACAAGCAATAAATGCTAGAGAGAGTGTGGAGAAAAGGGAACCCTCCTACACTGTTGGTGGGAATGCAAACTAGTACAACCACTATGGAAAACAGTGTGGAGATTCCTTTAAAAATTGCAAATAGAGCTGCCTTATGACCCAGCAATCCCACTGCTGGGCATACACACCGAGGAAACCAGAATTGAAAGAGACACGTGTACCCCAATGTTCATCACAGCACTGTTTATAATAGCCAGGACATGGAAACAACCTTGATGTCCATCAACAGATGAGTGGATAAGAAAGCTGTGGTACATATACATAATGGAGTATTACTCAGCCATTAAAAAGAATACACTTGAATCAGTTCTAATGAGGTGGATGAAACTGGAGCCGATTATACATAGTGAAGTAAGCCAGAAAGAAAAACACCAATACAGTATACTGATACATATATACTGAATTTAGAAAGATGGTAATGATGACCCTGTATGTGAGACAGCAAAAGAGACACAGATGTAAAAACGGACTTTTGGACTCTGAGGGAGAGGGAGAGGGTGGGATGATTTAGGAGAATGGCATTGAAACATGTATACTATCATGCAAGAAATGAACTGCCAGTCTATGTTCAATACAGGATACAGGATGCTTGGGGCTGGTTCATGGGGATGATCCATAGAGATGATATGGGGTGGGAGGTGGGAGGGGGATTCAGGATTGGGAGCTTGTATACACCCGTGGTGGATTCATGTCAATGTATGGCAATACCAATACAGTATTGTAAAGTAAAATAAAGTAAAAATAAAATTTTTTAAAAAAATTTATTTATTTTAATTGGAGGCTAATTACTTCATAATATTGTAGTGGTTTTGACATACATTGACATGAATCCACCATGGGTGTACATGTGTTCCCCCATCCTGAACACCCCTCCCACCTCCTTCCCCATTCCATCCCTCTGGGTCATCCCAGTGCACCAGCCCCGAGCACTCTGTATCATGCATCAAACTTGGACTGGTGATTCATTTCAAGTATGATAATATATATGTTTCAATGCCATTGCCCCAAATCATCTCACCCTCCCCCTCTCCCACAGAGTCCAAAAGACTGTTCTATACATCTGTGTCTCTTTTGCTGTCTCTCATATAAGGTCATCATTACCACCTTTCTAAATTCCATATATATGTGTTAGTATACTGTATTGTTGTTTTTCATTTTGGCTTACTTCACTCTGTATAATAGGCTCCAGTTTCGTCCACCTCATTAGAACTGATCAAATGTATTCTTTTTAATGGCTGAGTAATACTCCCTTCTGTATATGTACCACAGCTTTCTTATCCACTCATCTGTTGATGGACATCTAGGTTGCTTCCATGTCCTGGTTATTATAAACAGTGCTGTGATGAACATTGGGGTACACGTGTCTCTTTCAATTCTGGTTTCCTTGGTGTGTATGCCCAGCAGTGGGATTGCTGAGTCATAGGGCAGTTCTATTTGCAATTTTTTAAGGAATCTCCACACTGTCCTCCATAGTGGTTGTACTAGTTTGCATGCCCCCCAACAGTGTAAAAGGATTCCCTTTTCTCCACACCCTCTCCAGCATTTATTGCTTGTAGACTTTTGGATAGCAGCCATTCTGACTGTCGTGAGGTGGTACCTCATTGCGGTTTGGATTTGCATTTCTCTGATAATGAGGGATGTTGATCATCTTTTCATGTTTGTTAGCTATCTGTGTGTCTTCTCTGGAGAAACATCTGTTTAGATATTTGTCCCATTTTTTTGATTGGGTCATTTATTTTTCTGGAATTGAGCAGCAGGAGTTGCTTGTATATTTTTGAGATTAGTTGTTTGTCAGTTGCTTCATTTGCTATTATTTTCTCCCATTCTGAAGGCTGCCTTTTCACCTTGCTTATAGTTTTCTTTGTTGTTCAAAAACTTTTAAGTTTAATTAGGTCCCTTTCATATATTTTTGCTTTTATTTCTGATATTCTGGGAGGTGGGTCATAGAGGATCTTGCTGTGATTTATGTCAGAGAGTGTTTTGCCTATGTTTTCCCTTAGGAGTTTTATGGTTTCTGGTCTTATGTTTAGATCTTTAATCCATTTTGAGTTTATTTTTGTGTATGGTGTTAGAAAGTGTTCTAGTTTGATTCTTTTACAAGTGGTTGTCAGTTTTCTCAGTATCACTTGTTAAAGAGACTGTCTTTTCTCCATTGTATATTCTTGCCTCCTTTGTCAAAGATAAGGTGTCTGGATTTATCTCTGTGGTGCCCAATTCTTATAAACATTTATAATAGAGATTCCTCTCCCACTCTCTTGGTAAAAATATATAATGACTAAACATTTTAAAACTTTATGTTAGAATGTAAAAAAAATTACATCTGTTCTTCAAATTCTACTATGATTTATTTAACAGAAAAAGAAAAAAACTAGATTAAAGTCTGTGAAGAATAAATTATTTTTCCCTAAAATTTTCTGTGATTATGGTGTCTATAGAGAAGGCAATGGCATCCCACTCCAGTACTCTTACCTGGAAAATCCCATGGATGGAGGAGCCTGGTGGGCTGCAGTCCATGGGGTCAGTAAGAGTCGGACACAACTGAGTGACTGCACTTTCACTTTTCACTTTCATGCATTGGAGAAGGAAATGTCAACCCACTCCAGTGTTCTTGCCTGGAGAATCCCAGGGACACGGGAGCCTGGTGGGCTGCCGTCCATGGGGTCGCACAGAGTTGGACACGAATGAAGCAACTTAGCAGCAGGAGCAACAGCAGCAGCAGCAGCAGCAGCAGCAGCAGCAGCAGCAGCAGCAGCAGCAGCAGCAGCAGCAGTGGTGTCTATAGATCTATGTTGACCAATACACATGTGGCTATGGAGAATTTTACCAGTGCCTAGTCTAAATTGAGACATGCTCTAAGTTTAAGATATACATCCAATCTTCAAAATGTAGTATAAAAGAGAAAGGATGTAAAATATCTCTTTAATAAATCTCTATGTAATTATATGTTGAAATAATATTTACATCAGTTCAGTTCAGTTCAGTTCAATTGCTCAGTCGTGTTCAACGCTTTGAGACCCAGGCCTCACAGCATCCCAGGCCTCCCTATCCATTACCATCCCCGAAGTTTACCCAAACTCATGTCCATTGAGTTGGTGATGCTATCCAGCCATCTCATCCTCTGTCGTCCCCTTCTCCCCCTGTCCCCAATCCTTCCCAGGATCAGGGTCTTTGCCAGTGTGTCAGCTCTTCGCATGAGGCGGCCAAAGTACTGGAGTTTCAGCTTCAACATCAGTCCTTCCAATGAACACCTAGGACTGATCTCCTTTAGGATGGACTGGTTGGATCTCTTGCAGTCCAAGGAACTCTCGTGTTAAATATATTATTAAAATTATTTTCAAGTTTTCCTTGTTTTTTAATGTGTCAACCAGAAGATACAAAAGTATATATGGGGTTCACATTTATGGCCCACATTATTTATTTCTTCTTTTTTTTTTAACTTTTTATATATCTGTCTTTATTTTTGGCTGCACTGGGTCTTCATTACTTTATTCAGAATTCCTCTAGTTGCAGCAAGTGGGGGCTCCTCTTCATCTGATGTGAGGGCTTCTCAGTGTGGTGGCTTCTCTTGTTGCAGAGCACAGGCTCTAGGCACATGGGCTTCAGTAGTTGCAGCCTACAAGCTCTAGAGCACGGACTCAATAGTGGTGAACACAAGCTCAGCCACTCTGTGGCATATGGACTCCTCCCTGACCAGTAATTGAATCTATCTTCCCTGCATTGGCAAGCAGACTCTTGTCCGCTCAGCCAGTAGGGCAGTCTCTGTATTATTTCTCTATTGGGCAGCGCTGATATACAGAACATGTGAGCATTGTCGGTTAGGCACTGTCCCTGATTTGTTCATTGCTGAGAACATAAGTATGCCTGGTATACAGACTATATTAAACAGTTGCTGAATGAATCAGAAGAGTCAAGCTGTTTTGTTTCAACCCATTGTTTGACCTTGAAAAGATTGTAAATATACTTCAGAGGACTCTGATAAAGAGTTTATCTAGTGGATATTATTCTAGAAAATACTTCACAATGAAAATATGCTCTGATCAGACTATCTTACTTCAAATTTTCATATATAAAAAATCTCCTTCAGGTAAATATTCTTTGACACAGGACAACTTTTTGTTCAAAAAGTATTATCAGAATATTTTGTATTTCAATACTGTGATTGTTTTAACAAAAAATACTTTGCCTCATTCTTAAATTATGCTTAAAGTAGTAAACAAAACAATACGTGGTCAACAATGTGTGAACCGTGAACTTCCAGATGTTCAAGCTGGATTTAGGAAAGGCAGAGGAATCAGAGATCAAATTGCCAACAAATGCTGGATTTCTGGAAAATCAAGAGAGTTCCAGAAAAACATCTATTTCTGATTTATTGACTATGCCAAATCTTTGACTGCATGGATGACAATAGACTGTGGAAAGTTCTTAAAGACATGGGAATACCAGACCACCTGACCTGCCTCTTGAGAAATCTGTATGCAGGTCAGGAAGCAACAGATAGAACTGGACATGGAATAACAGACTAGTTCCAAATAGGAAAAGGAGTACCTCAAGGCTGTATATTGTCACCCTGCTTATTTAACTTATATGCAGAGTACATCATGAGAAACACTGAGCTGGATGAAGCAAAAGTTGGAATCAAGATTGCTGGGAAAAATATCATTGGTAGCTCAGATGGTAAAGCATCTGCCTGCAATGCAGGAGACCCGGGTTCGATCTCTGGGTGGGAAAGATCCCCTGGAGAAGGAAATGGCAACCCACTTCAGTATTCTTGCCTGGAGAATTCCATGGACTGAGGAGCCTGGTAGGCTACAGTCCATGGGGTCGCAAAGAGTTGGACATGACTGAGCGACTTCACTCACTCACTCAGATATGCAGAGGACACCACCCTTATGGCAGAAAGTGAAGAAGAACTAAAGAGCCTCTTGATAACAGTGAAAGAAGAGAGTGAAAAATTTGGCTTAAAGCTAAACATTCAGAAAACTAAGATCATGGCATCTGGTCTCATCACTTCATGGGACATAGATGGGGAAACAGGGGAAACAGTATCAGACTTTATTTTGGGGGGCTTAAAAATCACTGCAGATGGTGATTACAGCCATGAAATTAAAAGATGCTTACTCCTTGGAAGGAAAGTTATGACCAACCTAGATAGCATATTGAAAAGCAGAGACATTATTTTTCCAAGAAACATCCGTGTAGTCAAAGCTATGGTTTTCCCAGTAGTCATGTATGGATATGAGAGTTGGACTATAAAGAAAGCTGAGTACCGAAGAATTGATAATTTTGAACTGTGGTGTTGGAGAAGACTCTTGAGAGTCCCTTGGACTGCAAGGATATCCAACCAATCCATTCTAAAGGAAATCAGTCCTGAATATTCATTGGAAGGGCTGATGTTGAAGCTGGAACTCCAGTACTTTGGCCACCTGATGCGAAGAGCTGACTCATTTGAAAAGACGCTGATGCTGGAAAAGATCGAAGGCAGGAGGAGAAAGGAACGACAGAGGGTGAGATGGCTGGATGACATCACCAGCTCAATGGACCTGAGTCTGAGTAAACTCCGGGAGTTGGTGATTGACAGGGAGGCCTGGCGTGCTGCAGTCCATGGGGTGGTAAACAGTCAGACGTGACTGAGAGAACAAATAGAACTGAAGTGAGCAAATGAAAGTATACTCAAATTTCAGATGACTGAAAACATGTCAGAAATCTAAAAACTAGAACTGATAAATTAAAAATGGGTGCAAAAATAATACCTTGCTTTCTAATAGTGAAATATAATGCATAGATCACAATATAGATAGTCTGGAATAAGATTCTCAAATTGCAGATCTATTATAATAAAATAATTTATACCCAAATTATGAATAATTCAAAATTCTCTTCTAAATGATGCATTGTAAAGATTTTTGTAGGAGGACTTTAACTGAATTCTAGACAATGCCAAATTTCTTCACTATGTAAGGTAGCATAATTAAGGTTCATTTTCTGTTAGATTCATATCTTTTATTTTTAGCACAGCAGGCAAAGACTTGCAGTTTAAACATTAAGTATATGTGTGCTTATAAAACATATGCATTGTGAGGTCTAAATGAAAAAATAACATAATGCAGCATTCAAATGTTTATATGCTGTGCTTAGTCACTCAGTTGTGTCTCTCTCTTTGTGACACTTTGGACTATAGCCTGCTAAGCTCCTCTGTATATGGGATTTCCCAGGCAAGAATACAAATACTGGAGTGGGTGCCATTTCCTACTCCAGTCAAATACTTTTAGTAGGCATAGAATGAAGGTAATATTCAGCTTAAGTGCTCCTTTGTGCATTGCTATTTACTGAAGGAAAACACAGAAAATCTAAAATTTTCCTCTGAATATGAATTTAAGAATTGAAAGAACACATAAAGTATCCTCTCTCTTCAAAAGGCAGACATGAAAAACACATAATGGAAGTATTGCATATGGACACAAAAGCTGAATAATGTTTCCCAAGGCCAAAGCTGGAATGATTTGAGGAAAAAAAAAAAAATAATATAGTATTGTATTATAAACCAAAGCAGAAAATACACTTCCATGAGTCCCCACTAGTATAAATAAACGATTGAATGAGTGAGTACATACATACATACACACATAAGAAGAGATAAATCTTCTATGCAGATTTCCAAAAATTTGTATAGATACTCCCTGTTGAGGAGGTGGAGCATAACCTCAATCCCTGAAGTGACACTGCAACTTATGACTTCAATCCAAAATTTATGATAGGGAATGGTGACAGGGGCGGGGGGTAGCAGAGTAGCTTTAGAGAGGACAATCCTGACAGATATTTCTTTTGCCAAATGATCAAGGTCCACATCTAAAACAAGTTTATGCTGATATTGTACACCCTTGATATGATGTGGTGAGAAGGGCATGTTCCTTCTGTGATATCCTTTCCAAACTCCATCACTCCAGTAAAACAATGAAAAAAAAATCAGAAACTCATAAGGCATTCTATATATTATGAAATATCTGACCAATAACTTCTCAAAACTGTCATAAAATATAACAAAACCTGAGAAACTGTCAAACTTTAAGAAGTCTTAGGAAACATGATGACTAAATGTAATGTGGAATCTTGAATGGGATCCTAGAACATTAGCTACAATTAAGAAAATTTGAGTAGACTTTGAACTATGTACCAATATTGATTCATTAGATGTGACAGTTGTACAGTGCTAACATAAATGTGAACAATAAGGGGAACTGGATGTGGGATAAATAGAAACTTTCTGTACTATCCTCATATCTTTTCTGAAAATTTAATTTTTTCCAAAATTAAAAGTTAATTTTAAAAAATGATGATATGGCTGTCTATTCTTCACCATCACTTTGCAAGTAGGAAAGGTGGAAAGTAAAAGAAACAACCTGAACATACCTTGAGTTCATTTATTAAATGATAGCAATAATATTACTTTTCTCATTAGGTTAGGAAACTAAATCATGTTATCATATGTAAAATAGTAACGATTGTACCTGACTTATACAGAATGGGCTCAAAATTATTACTGTTAATTATAGCAGCAGTAGTAGTACTACCACTCTTCCACAACCTCCCAAAAGACTGGAATTTGCCACAAATACCTGAAGTAAGTGTTTGACAAGAACATTAAGCCAGAGTAATGGCCTATCAGCTGATGATATCAGAATGATGGTCTCCTGAGTAAGGTTACAAAGCTCTTAAAAGTCTGAGTTATATATGTTTAGTAGAAAACATATGTGATTAATAATCATTTGAAACTTAAATAAGGTGATGATTAAAATAAAATTATAAAATTATGAACTTCAAAGCACATAAGACATGGGAAAGAGACAGAGTTTCATTGAGCCAATTATTATTTATTAAGGGCTTCCCTGGTGGCTCAGTGGTTAACAATCTGCCTGCCAATGCAAGAGATGCAGGAGACATGGGTTTGATTCTTGAGTTGGGAAGATCCCCTGAAGAAGGAAATGACAACCCACTCCAGGATTCTTGCCTGATAAGTCCCATGGACAGAGGAGCTTGGTGGGCTACAATTCATGGGATTACAAAAGAGTTGGACGTGATTTAGCAACTAAACAACAGCAATAACAATAATTTATTAAGGTCATTGAATTCCCAGTATTTTGTGCTAGACTCTGTGAAGAACATATAAAGATGTTTGTGAAGATGTAGTCATCTCACAAGGAGAATTTTACTACTGGTGCATTAGGTGGTAATCCATAAATCTCAAATTCAGCACTAGAAAATTCAAAAGATATATACTATCCAATATATCTGATCAATAACATATCTTTGAGACATGTGAAATGATATCAGCATCACTAAAAGTTGGAGAAATGCAAATCAAAACCACAATGAGATGTCACTTCACACCTGTCAGTTATCAAGTCTATTATCAAAATATCTACAAATAAAAAATGATGGTGAAGAAGTGAAAAAAAGGTAACCTAGTACATTTTTGGTAGATATATAAATTGATGCAGCCACTATGAGAAATAATATGGAAATTCTTCTAAACACTGAAAATAGAATTATTATAAAATCCAGCAATTCCATTCCTGGTATATATTTGAAGAAAACAAAAAACAATAATTCAAAAAGATGTGCCCCAATTTTCATGACAACATTATTTACAATAGCAAGATATGGAAACAACCTGTGACCATCAACAGATGAACAGATAATGAAGAGAGGTATAATGGAATATTACTCAGCCACAATAAAGGATGAAATTTTGCCATTTGCGATACATTTGACCTAGAGGATATTATGCTTGGTGAAATAAATGAGACAGAGAAAGACAAAAACTCTATGTTACCATTTACGTTTAGAATCTAAAAAGTGAAACAAACGAATATAAGAAAGGAGAAGCAGACTCATAGGTGTATGGAATAAACTAGTGGTTGCCCATGAGGATAGGCAAAGGGGGAAGGGGCAAGACCAGGGTAGAGGGTTAATAAGTGCAAACTACTATATATAAAATAAATAAGCTACAAAAATATATTGTACAGCACAGAGAAATATTGTCATTATTTTATAATAATTTTAAATGGAGTATAGTCTATAAAAAATTGAATCACTGTCATTCACTTGAAACTAATATAATATTGCAAATCAACTATAACTTAATTAAAAAAAAAAACTAATGTACCTGAGGAATATTTGCAGACTAGAATATGCTGTTTCCAGGAACTTCAATAGTTTGAATGATTCATGTTTAGATTATGTCAATGCAATGAACCTCTATCCACAATAAAGTCCTTATTTAATCTGTTTGCCTACAGGCCTTTTTTGTCCTTCTTTCATTACTCCTTCTTAAAACATCTGGAGATCTAGCTACAGATATAAAACTCAAAATCAGGTGTCAACTCCTTCTCCCCTTTTCTCACCCTCCATAAGCTTGATTTCCTTATAGTATTTGTCTTATTGCAACACCCCTGTTTCTAAAACCCATAGAGAACAAAATGTGGGAGTTTATATGATAAATTAAGAAACTTATAAACAAGCACTTACAAGTTATTAATGGTGAATTGCTAACTACCATTAGTCTCTCCTTACTTACAGTTCACTGTAAAGTTTACACTCTAAAATCTTCTTGCTTCTACTTCTACATGACAAATGTGAAAAGAGATTAATAAGGACTCCTATGCTCCAGGAAGTTTTAATCTCCAATTGTCCTCAGACTCTCCAATCAGAACCTTTGTGGCTCCCCTTCAATCTCTCATGTTGTCAATGAGGACAATTCCATTGTCATCATCCTTTTCTTTCTACCTTTTGTACTGAGAAACCTTTCCAACCAGCACATACATCTCTCAAACACAACACTTTCTGACATCAAACAACTGCCTTTGTGTCCTGGAGCACACAACTAAGCCTTTAAACTTTTGTCCCTTTGCTCTTTGCATCCCTCTTCCCTTCTATTTTACAAATCCAATTTTCACCTCACTATCTTTTCTTCCCAGGAATCTCTTTGATTATCATAACAAGAAGAAATGTTGACCTCATCTTATATTCCCTCATACTGTATCTATCAGTTCAGTTCAGTTCAGTCACTCAGTCGTGTCCGACTCTTTGCGACCCCATGAATTGCAGCACGCCAGGCCTCCCCATCTGTCTCCATCACCAGCTCCCGGAGTTCACTCAGACTCACGTCCATCGAGTCAGTGATGCCATCCAGCCATCTCATCATCTGTTGTGCCCTTCTCCTCCTGCCCCCAATCCCTCCCAGAATCAGAGTCTTTTCCAATGAGTCAACTCTTTGTGTGAGGTGGCCAAAGTACTGGAGTTTCAGCTTTAGCATCATTCCTTCCAACAAAATCCCAGGGCTGATCTCCTATACTTCTGCCTTATTTATTACAAGTATGTATGCAGTATGTTCTGGAGAAGAAAATGGCAGCCCATTACACAATTCTTGCCTGGGAAATCCCATGGACAGAGAAGTGTGGTGGGCTACAGTCCATGGGGTCAAAAAAGAGTCAGCCATGACTTAGCGACTAAACACTAACAAGTGCAGTGTATCAATCACAGCATTTTGCGCTTTGCAACCACTCAACTGCATAAGAGTAAACTAAAAATAAGAAAGTATGACATAAAAAGTGGCACATATGAAAACATATTTCAAAGGGAAGAGGCAGATGAGTGATATCGGTAATATTAAAATCTAAAAAGAGCATCTACCAAGTGGAAAACACTTCCTATTTTTTACCAGGATATGAAAAGAGTAACAAGAAGGATGTCTTCCATTTGAGAGAATTTTTTAGGGAAATATGTCAACAGAAGAGAGGAAAGTTATAATTTATTGAGAGTGTCAGTGGGGACACAACACAAGGAAGGAAAAAGACAGTATGATTTGGGGAAATGATATAAACTACCTCCTGCCTTATTTATGTCTCCCCTAATGGCTCAGTTGGAAAAGAATCTGCCTGCAATGCAGGAGACCTGGGTTCAATTCCTGGGTCAGGAAGATACCCTTGAGAAGGAAATGGCAGCCAATACTCTTGCCTGGAGAATTCCCTGGACAGAGGAGTCTGGCAGGCTACAGTCTATTGGATTGCAAAGAGTTGGACATGACAGTGTGACTACCTTTCACTTTTTCATAGACTACCAGAACAGAAGACTGTACATTGGGAAAACATGGGATGGGGGTGTACGGATGGGAGAAAGCAAAACATGAAATTGTCCCTGAGATGAGAGGAGGATTGCTAAAGGTTCTATGTCCAGTCTTAAGAGGACATTCCTTAGACTAGCATTCATCCTTCAGTGATGAAGAAGCAGGAGGAAGAGTGAAGAGGACCAGCTGAAGAGGATGATGTTTCTAGTGGCTAATGATTTCACAGTCCGAACTAGCTTAACCAGTTTTTTCCCCTTTCTTTTCAGGCTTTGGTTTCAGCTGTTGTTTTCAGCAGTGTTGTGTCTCCTCATGGGCATTTTCAGATAAATTCCTCTTGATGAGCAGCTGGTGAGTCAGGTTTACATCCTTCTGCCTTATCTATCGGAGAAGACAATGGCACCCCACTCCAGTACTCTTGCCTGGGAAAACCCCCATGGACAGAGAAGCCTGGTGGGCTGCAGTCCATGGGGTCACTAAGAGTCGGACACGACTGAGTGACTTCACTTTCACTTTCATGCATTGGAGAAGGAAACGGCAATCCACTCCAGTGTTCTTGCCTGGAGAATCCCAGGGATGGGGGAGCCTGGTGGGCTGCCGTCTATGGGGCCGCACAGAGTCAGACAAGACTGAAGTGACTTAGCAGCAGCAGGCTTATCTATGGCAAAATAAATAATACCTTTTGAAAAATGAAAAATATTTGCTTCCTGCTTAAGGGGAGCTGTATCTCTCCCAGTTGGAAAATAACTATGGACAAGAGACAGAGGATTATGAGGTGCACACAGATCTAAGCCCATGCAGGAAGGGCATGGATGGAAACTGTCCTTTCCAAATCTGAAAGATTTAATTACCAGCCTCCTTTCACCTGCTACCAGAACTGAACTCCATTCCAGAATGTAAAAAAATACCTTCCTTTATTGTTGTTGTTTAGTTGCTAAGTCACCTCAGAGTCTTTGCAGCCCCATGGGCTGCCGCACTCCAGGCTCATCTTTCCACCGCTATCTCCTGGAGTTTGCTCAAATTCATATCCATTGAAGCAATGATGCTATCTAACTATCTCATTCTCTGCCACCCCTTTCTGTTTTGCCTTCAATCTTTCCCAGAATCAGGGTTTTTTTCCAATGGGTCAGTTCTTTGCATCAGGTGACCAGAGTGTTGGAGCTTCACCTTCAGCATTAGTCTTTCCATTAATATGCAGGGTTGATTTCCTTTAGGATTAACTGATTTGATCTCCTTATAGTTCAAGGGACTCTAAAGAGTCTTCAACAGCATCACAATTCAAAAGCATCAATTCTTCAGCACTCAGCCTTCTTTACAGTCCAACTCTCATTTCTGTACATGACTACTGGAAAAACCACAGCTTTGACTGTACACAAATTTTTCAGCAAAGTGATGTCTTTGCTTTTTACTATGCTGTCTGCTCTTTAGGTTTGGCATAGCTTTCCTCCCAAGGAGCAAGCATCTTTTAATTTCATAGTTGCAGTCACTGTCTACAGTGATTTTGGAGCCCAAGAAAATAAAATCTGTCACTGTTTCCACTTTTTTCTGCATCTATTTGCCATGAAGTGATAGGACCAGATGCCAGGATCTTCTTTTTTTTTTAATGCTGAATTTCAAGCCAGCTTTTTTCACCTCTCTTCTTTCAGCTTCATCAAGAGGCTCTTTAGTTCCTCTTCAATTTCTGCCATTAAAGTGGTATCATCTGGATATCTAAGGTTGTTATTTCTCCTGGAAATCTTGATTCTAGCTTGTGAGGAAAGAACAGAAGTGAAAGGCAAGGGGAAAAGGAAAAGATATGCTCAAATGAAAGCAGTTCCAGAGAATAGCAAAGAGAGATAAAAAAGCCTTCTTAAATGAACAACACAAAGAAATAGAGGAAAACAATAGAATAGAAAAGACTAGAGATCTCTTCAAGAAAAATTAAGATGTCAAGGGAACATTTCATACAAGGATGGACATAAAGAACAGAAATGGTAAGGGCTTAACAGAAGCAGAAGAGATTAAGAAAAGGGCAAGAATACACAGAAGAACTATACCAAAAAAAAGATCTCAATGACCTGGATAACCATGATAGTATGGCCACTGATGTAAATAGAGCCAGATATCCTGGAGTGTCAAGTCAGGTAGGCCTTAGGAAACATTACTGAAAAACAAAGCTGGTGGAGGTGATGGAATTCCAGCTGAGCTATTTCAAATCCTAAAAGATGATACTGTTAAAGTGCTGCACTTAATAGGACAGTAAACTTGGAAAACAGCAGTGGCCACAGGACTGGAAAAGGTCAGTTTTCATTTCAATTCCAAAGAAGGGCAATGTCAAAGAATGTTCAAACCACCATATAGTGTGCTAATTTCGCATGCTAGTAAGGAAATGCTCAAAATCCTTCAACCTAGGCTTCAGTAGTAGGTGAACTGAGAACTTGAAGGTGTACAAACTGGATTTATAAAAGGCAGAGGAACCAGAAATCAATTGCCAACATTTGTTGGAATATGGAGAAAGCAAGGGAGTTCCAGAAAAATATCTACTTGTGCTTCAGTGACTACACCAAAGCCTTTGGCTGTGTGGATCACAGCATAATGTGGAAAATTCTAAAAGAGAGGAGAGTACCAGAACAACTTACCTGTCTCCTGAGAAACGTGTATGCAGGTCAAGAAGCAACAGTTGGAATGGGACATGGAACAATGGACTGTTTCAAAATTGGGAAAGGAGCATCATAAGGCTATACAGTATCCTGCTTGTTTAACTTTGCTTTATGCAATAAGTAAATGAAAGAAACTTATGATGAACATATTAAAACATGTTTATTGCTATGAAGCAGAGACAAACGTGCAAGCAGATTTTAGAGTAGTTTTTTTTTTTTTTTAAGAATAAAGGGGATACCAGGATCTTTACATTTTACCTCTGTCAGTATATGGGGTGTCTTTGTACATGTACATATGTGGGTGTGTGCAGTTTGGTGGGAGATATTTGTAACATGTAAGTTTCCCCAAAGACTCTACTGTTTATAAACACCACTTGAGAACCACTCTTCTAGGAGTTAGGAGTATTTTCAGAGACTAAGTGGGACTTGACACATAAGGACAGCATTTATTTTTGCCCAGTTCCCCAGGCATCAATACTTCATTAGTCAGAAATGGATATTTTACTAAATCTTTTTATAAGAGTTGTATTTTCCAGCTGTGTTAAGTTCCTCTCAGAAAAGCCCTCTTCAAACATGCCTTCTGGGAGTACTGGCTCCTTTTACCCTGTTTTTCAGATCGCCTATAAGTATAGAATTCTATCATCACCATCTTGTATGCCCTTTATATTCAGAGCAGTTTAGTTGTCTCTCTGCTTCATCTATTTTTCATCCCCACTTATTATTCAGTGATTCAGAACTTTTCCAATGGGATGTCAAGGTAAGGTATATTATAATGCATATATTATATAAATTTAAAATATTAACTATATTAAATATGAATATTAAATATACATTATAGTACATTTTATACAGAAGAGCACAGTCACATCAGAATCTTTCTTGTTTCCCAACCCACTTCCTTCTGGCCTCTAAGAAGACATGCCCTCTGCAGTTTTAGGAGTGTTCATCCTTTGAGAATACTCCTGACTTTGGGCTCAAAGCTCTAGGCTTAATATCAACTTAGAAGGCTTAGTTGCTGAAATATACCCACTGAGGCTATGCAGACTTCTTGAAATCCAGATTCCTATTCTGTGCTCTTTTGTTTCACTGGCCTCCGAACTTCTTATCCACTGGACCCTATATATGCTCACCTGCCTGGGTAGCCAGGACTTGACTTCTCTCTCTCACATGCATTATTGTATCAACCATATGCATCTTATCTAATTGCCTTCCCAATGTTGGCTGCTCTTGGCTTGCCTAGCCCTGCCAATGCCCAAGTTTAATTTTGATATTGCTCTCCATTTTACACTGATCCTTTTAGCCCTCAGAAATGCAGTCATTAACTACTCTTTTGAATTCTAGTGTGATGTTAACTTTAAATATTTAACTTAAATTGGAAGGGAACTTGAAGATTATACAACCCATCTTTCTTGTTCAAGAGATTAGAAATTGAGGTATAAAAAATGTTTGGCATAGCTAGAAATAAAACTAGAACTTTCTAATTTCCAAGTCAGTGATCTTGCCACTAAATCTTGCTCTTCCCTGTCAGAATACCTGCAGGAAGACACTTGACCTCTTGTGGCCTCAGTTTTTCATCTTTATAGTATAAATACCTTCTAAAATTTCCCTTGAATCAGATCTTTGTGATTCATTACTGCATCAACTCCACTCACCATTTTTTTTTAACTTCCAAATATTTAAAGAGATTGGTTCTGTGAACAAATGAATTATTGGCTTTAAAAAACAGTACTACAGAGGACTAATTGCATATTTAGTTCAAAATATTTTTGCAAAATAAAAGATTAAGATGAAAATAAATTTACTCAGTTTGTTTTGGTAATTATTGAGAGCCTTAGATGGAATTTCTGCATCTCATCATGTAAATTCTTTATTAGTGTTTATCAACAATGAAAGTGAAAGTGTCAGTCACTCAGTCGTGTCTGACTCTTGACTTCCTCAAGGACTGTAGCCCTCCAGGCTCCTCTGTCTATAGGATTCTCCAGGCAAGAATAATGGACTGGGTAGCCATTCTGTTCTCCAGGGGATCTTCCCAAATCAGGGGTCAAACCTAGGTCTCCTGCACTGCAGGCAGATTCTTTACCATCTGAGCCACCATAGGTATCTAATAAAACAATATAGGTATCTAATAAAACAATATAGGTATCTAATAAACAATATAGGTACCTAATAAACAATATAGTTATCTAATGTTTTCAATGGCAGGCCCATTTTGGTGATAAAATAGTTCTACTGATCCAAAATTTCAAATAATTTCAACTCTATCAGTAAAACTGAAAACATCAAAGCATCAGGAACTAACAGATGAAGCTCTGCTAAATGTTATATCAGTTTCAGTTTCAGTCCCGTTGCTCAGTCGTGTCCGACTCTTTGCAACCCCATGAATTGCAGCACGCCAGGCCTCCCTGTCCATCACAACTCCCAGAGTTCACTCAGACTCACATCCATCGAGTGAGTGATGCCATCCAGCCATCTTATCCTCTGTCATCCCTTTCTCCTCCTGCCCCCAATCCCTCCCAGCATCAGAGTCTTTTCCAATGAGTCAACTCTTCGCATGAGGTGGCCAAAGTACTGGAGCTTCAACTTTACCATCATTCCTTCCAAAGAAATCCCAGGGTTGTTGTATAGAGTGATGCAAATGGAAGTCTTGCCTGCGGAAAGTTTAAAATTTAATGGTTATATAAAAACTGACATGACCATAAGTAAATAATATGAAGAAAGCAGGACATAATTAAGTCAACTCCAATTACATTAAATAACATTACTATAAAGAATCTCTGAAAGACATATTTTTATGTCATAAATAGAAATATGTTTATTTTAACTTGCCCTAGGACTTAATAATAAAGTTCTATTTGCTTAAGAAGGAAGGGGGTCATATTTTGCTTGAGTTAATTGCTGCCATTCCTAATGTTCCCACCTAGGGACCAGAAGTTGGAAATGGCAGGGAAGAAAACAGCACAAAAATTTCAGAATCTCCTCAGATATGGATGCATGAAAAGGGCATGCTAATATGAAATTATTTGCAGTCGGTCACAGAAGAAATTGTCAGAGATGATGGCAAAGAAAAGAGAAATAGGAAGAATGAAGACCAGGAATAACAATGCAATGCCTTCAGTGTTGTGTTTGTCTTCATGTCTGATAGGAATACTAGTAACATACAGTGCAAATTAAGCTGGTGTTTCAGCATAAAAGGCTAAAGACTAAAAGAAGGTTTCTGTCTATTTGAATTGCACCCCAGCTTACCTTCCACCATCAAGTGTACAGATTTTAGATACCATCATCCAAAGTTATGGTCAGAGATGAGATTTATTAAATTCATTATTTCGAAAATGTGGTAATTCTGGATGAAATAATATTCAGGATGGGTTTTTGGAACTGGGTGATTTAAAATGAACTGGCAAGCAGGTCATTGGCTGTAAGTACTGTTTCTTTTTTTTATTAGACATGTGACGTAGTTCAATGTCAATATATAGAAACAGAAGAAAACTGAGAGTTCTGGGGTATATAAAGTAATTAAAAACTCAGAAGTTGGCATTACTCCACAGTCTAAGGTTGCAATGTTCTCTGTGGTATTCTCTTAATAGTGTTTCTTATCAGAGCACTTGAACTTTCGCAATTGCTATTTCTTCATATATCTAATTTCCATTAGGGTCCACTTTCACCGCTACTATTCAACATAGTTCTGGAAGTTTTGGCCACAGCAATCAGAGAAGAAAAAGAAATAAAAGGAATCCAAATTGGAAAAGAAGAAGTAAAACTCTCAATGTTTGCAGATGACATGATCCTCTACATGGAAAACCCTAAAGACTCCACCAGAAAATTACTAGAGCTAATCAATGAATATAGTAAAGTTGTAGGATATAAAATCAACACACAGAAATCCCTTGCATTCCTATACACTAATAATGAGAAAGTAGAAAAAGAAATTAAGGAAACAATTCCATTCACAGTTGCAATGAAAAGAATAAAATACTTAGGAATATATCTACCTAAAGAAGCTAAAGACCTCTATATAGAAAACTATAAAACCCTGATGAAAGAAATCAAAGAGGACACTAATAGATGGAGAAATATACCATGTTCATGGATCAGAAGAATCAATATAGTGAAAATGAGCATACTACCCAAAGCAATTTACAAATTCAATGCAATCCCTATCAAGCTACCAGCCATATTTTCACAGAACTAGAACAAATAATTTCAAGATTTGTATGGAAATACAAAAAACCTCGAATAGCCAAAGCAATCTTGAGAAAGAAGAATGGAACTGGAGGAATCAACTTGCCTGACTTCAGGCTCTACTACAAAGCCACAGTCATCAAGACAGTATGGTACTGGCACAAAGACAGACATAGAGATCAATGGAACAAAATAGAAAGCCCAGAGATAAATCCACACACCTATGGACACCTTATCTTTGACAAAGGAGGCAAGAATATACAATGGAGTAAAGACAATCTCTTTAACAAGTAGTGCTGGGAAAACTGGTCAACCACGTGTAAAAGAATGAAACTAGATCACTTTCTAACACCGCACACAAAAATAAACTCAAAATGGATTAAAGATCTAAACGTAAGATCAGAAACTATAAAACTCCTAGAGGAGAACATAGGCAAAACACTCTCAGACATAAATCACAGCTGGATCCTCTATGATCCACCTCCCAGAATTCTGGAAATAAAAGCAAAAATAAACAAATGGGATCTAATTAAAATTAAAAGATTCTTCACAACAAAGGAAAATATAAGCAAGGTGAAAAGACAGCCTTCTGAATGGGAGAAAATAATAGCAAATGAAGCAACTGACAAACAACTAATCTCAAAAATATACAAGCAACTTATGCAGCTCAATTCCAGAAAAATAAACGACCCAATCAAAAAATGGGCCAAAGAACTAAATAGGCATTTCTCCAAAGAAGACATACAAATGGCTAACAAACACATGAAAAGATGATCAACATCACTCATTATTAGAGAAATGCAAATCAAAACCACAATGAGGTACCACTTCACACCAGTCAGAATGTCTGTGATCCAAAAATCTGCAAGCAATAAATGCTGGAGAGGGTGTGGAGAAAAGGGAACCCTCCTACACTGTTGGTGGGAATGCAAACTAGTACAGCCACTATGGAGAACAGTGTGGAGATTCCTTAAAAAATTGCAAATAGAACTACCTTATGACCCAGCAATCCCACTGCTGGGCATACACACCGAGGAAACCAGAATTGAAAGAGACACGTGTACCCCAATGTTCATCGCAGCACTGTTTATAATAGCCAGGACATGGAAACAACCTAGATGTCTATCAGCAGATGAATGGATAAGAAAGCTGTGGTACATATACACAATGGAGTATTACTCAGCCATTAAAAAGAATTCATTTGAATCAGTTCTGATGAGATGGATGAAACTGGAGCCGATTATACAGAGTGAAGTAAGCCAGAAAGAAAAACACCAATACAGTATACTAACACATATATATGGAGTTTAGAAAGATGGCAATGACGACCCTGTATGCAAGACAGCAAAAAAGACACAGATGTGTATAACGGACTTTTGGACTCAGAGGGAGAGGGAGAGGGTGGGATGATTTGGGAGAATGGCATTCTAACATGTATACTATCATGTAAGAATTGAATCGCCAGTCTACGTCCAACGCAGGACACAGCATGCTTGGGGCTGGTGCATGGGGATAACCCAGAGAGATGTTATGGGGAGGGAGGTGGCAGGGGGGTTCATGTTTGGGAACGCATGTAAGAATTAAAGATTTTAAAATTAAAAAAATAAAAAACTAAAAAATATATTGTAATAATAATAATAAAATAAATAAAAAATAAACTCCTTGCAGGTAGAGATCTTCCATGTATATACTTGTCTTCACAGTACACTTCCCAACAGGAAGCAGCCCCAATCAGTGACCATGGTGGTTTTTACCTCCTAGAGTCTCTCAAATCCATCTCCAGTGTCAGTGTTTGGTGATGCACTTCACAATCACATCACCTCCTGCCTAAACTACAATATCCTGCATCTCACTCCTCTTAAATCCATTCTCTTTTTTCCAACAAGAGTGATTTTTCCAAGACAACTGTTATCATTTTATTAAGACTTAACACCATAAGAGAACTCCCCCCTTTCCTAAGAGAAAAAAATACATATTCCTTAGAATGAGATTTTAAAATTCCCAAGTCAATCTTATAACATTAAATCCTGTTTCTTCTTTCCCTTTCTTGCTGTGCCATTTCAGTCATCATTTATCCTACCTGGATATCCATCTCCACTTGGCAAATGCCTAATTATTTTTCAAGATAATTCTCTAAACTCTCCTCTAAAACAACACCTCCACTGGCACATACAATATTATAAAAAATGAGTTTGTACCCCTTTTGTCACCTTGCTTGTAATTTTTAAAAATAATTTATTTATTTGGATGCACTGGGTATTCATTCATGCATAAGTGTTTTTTTCTAGTTGCAGCGGGCAGTGGCTACTCAAGTTGCGGTGTGCCAGCTTCTCATTGCAGCGGCTTCTCTTTTTTGAGGAACATGGACACTAGGGCATACGAGTTCCATTGTGGCTCCTGGGCTCCAGAGCACAGGCTCAATTGTTGCAGCACATGGACCTAGTTACTCCAAGGCATGTGGGATCTAACTGGATCAGGGATCATCAAATCCATGTCTCCTACATTGGCAGGCAGATTCCTCACAACTGAGTAATCAGGGAAACCCTATTTGTAATTATTAATGTGATGGGCATTTCTAGTGAACACCTGTATCACAGACTCCCCTTTTGAACCCATGATTGTAATGTACTTCCCCATCACTTTGAAGCTAGATATGGCCATATGATTTGGACAAAAAGATTATTTGAGGGAGAAAGCTATGTGAAGTGTTTAATTACCAGTGCCTAACTCTATTTTTCTTTCTTTGCTGAGGCATCAGTAGTAACACATTTTGATAAGAAATTGCAATACTGAGCCATGTCCTGTGAGATAGTTGCCCTACAGTGTACATAGTTCAGATTTTCACCTGACTACATTTAAGTCCCTGGAAGTTAGGGTTTGCTTTTTTGTATATCCTAAATGGAACCATCCATTCGCATTTCCTACTCCCAAACTCACGGTGAATTTCTTAAAAATAAGTACTGTGCTCACAGTATTTCATATAAGGAAGAAGAAAAAAAGGAAAAAGGAAAAATGAATTGATAGACGAGTATGATTAATGTACATGTAGCTCATGTTCTCTTTAGGGATTATGAAACCTCTTGGAGTTTTATTTTTCTCTGTCCCCATTTGTTCTTGATGGTGTGAAGTCAGTCTGACCAATTCCAAAGGAAAATATGCAGTGCTTCATTTCCTACATTGCTACTGTAGGGTATTATGCTATTATCAAATGAGTACGTAAGGATCCAATTTCACAAGACTGACTGAAGCAATACGTGTGCATTTTAAAAGAGTAATCAAGGTAAAATTGAGTTCATTTTCCATGAAAATTTCATGTACAGCTACTGAAAGAAATCATTTCTGGCAGAGGCATTTTAAGGGCAAAAAAGTTGTAGGTGCAAGTAATCTAAATGGTAAATGTATTTGCTCTCTCATCTTGAAGGTAAATTTCATGTTTTTAGCACTAAAAATTCATTAGCACTCTCTTTTCCTTCCTCCTTAGCTCAACTGGACACCAGCAAAAATTGCATAAAGTTTTGAACCATCACCATTGCAAAGGCTTCTTTGATTCACTCCCAATTCTGCTTGGTTCAGGATTCCTCATATAGAGGACTTATGGATTCCTCCCACAAACAACATTGAGGGCTGGAACTCATTCACCTAAAGATGCTAACTGTAGGGCCTCTGTATCCTATCTTTAACCCACAAGTTCTTACCATGAATCCATACCTCATTTAGAGGCATTGTGTACTGCATTTTGGTAATTTGCCAACACACAGTAAAAATATCTATATGTGAAAATAAGTAAAGGCTATCTTGAATTAAGTTGCCAGTTCTAAACTACATTCTAATTTCCTGTAAAACTGTAATAAAAATCACACAGTTTACTTTTCTTCATCTGTGAAATAAAAAGTTCATCTAAGAAATTTTCCCCTAATAGGATGGAGATACTGAAATTTAAAAAAGGAGTCACTTCTTTGATGTACCGAAAACCAGAATACCTGTCATTATAATCTACTGAGTTCCCTAAGATAAATATTAAGTAAATCACACTAAATGTTGGAATCAGTTCAGTTCACTTCAGTCGCTCAGTTGTGTCTGACTCTGCGACCCTATGAATCACAGCACGCCAGGTCGCCCTGTCCATCATCAGCTCCCAAAGTTCACTCAGACTCACGACCATGGAGTCAGTGATGCCATCCAGCCATCTCATCCTCGGTCGTTCCCTTCTCCTCCTGCCCCTAATCCCTCACAGCATCAGAGTCTTTTCCAATGAGTCAACTCTTCGCATTAGGTGGCCAAAGTACTGGAGTTTCAGCTTCAGCATCATTCCTTCCAAAGAAATCCTAGGGCTGATCTCCTTCAGAATGGACTGGTTGGATCTCCTTGCAGTCCAAGGGACTCTCAAGAGTCCTCTCCAACACCACAGTTCAAAAGCATCTGTTCTTCGGCGCTCATCTTTCTTCACAGTCCAACTCTCACATCCATACATGACCACAGGAAAAACCATAGCCTTGACTAGACGGACCTTTGTTGGCAAAAGTAAATAGACTTTACTTTTACATGTTGAAAGCATACTTTCAATATGCTATCTAGGTTGGTCATAACTTTTCTTCAAGAAGTAAGTGTCTTTTAATTTCATGGCTGCAGTCACCATCTGCAGTGATTTTGGAGCCCAAAAAGATAAAGTCTGACACTGTTTCCACTGTTTCCCCATCTATTTCCCATGAAGTGATGGGACCAGATGCCATGATTTTCATTTTCTGGATGTTGAGCTTTAAGCCAACTTTTTCAGTCTTCTCTTTCACTTTCATCAAGAGGCTTTTTAGTTCCTCTTCACTTTCTGCCATAAGGGTCATGTCATCTGCATATCTGAGGTGATTGATATTTCTCCCAGCAATCTTGATTCCAGCTTGTACTTCATCCAGCCCAGCGTTTCTCATGATGTACTCTGCATAGAAGTTAAATAAGCAGGGTGACAATATACAGCCTTGACATACTCCTTTTCCTATTTGAAACCAGTCTGTTGTTCCATGTCCAGTTCTAACTGTTGCTTCCTGACCTGCATACAGGTTTCTCAAGAGGCAGGTCAAGTGCTCTGGTATTAAGGATAAGGTGTTAAAGACAGTGACTATACATACTTCTTCATTTTCCATACATATATTTGAAATAGCAATATGAATAAAAAATTTAGTTACTATTACTAAAAATTAAGTTACTAACTATAGTTAATATAGTTAATGCAGTTTATAAGAATGTTGAAAAGAACTGACTTGCACATCAGGACTTGAACAAGTACAGTTCAATTCAGTCACTCAGTTGTGTTTGGCTCTTTGTGACCCCATGAAGCACAGCATGCCAGGCCACCCTGTCCATCACCAGCTCCCAGAGCTGACCTAGAGTTTATCATGTCCATTGAGTTGGTGATGCCATCTACCCATCTCATCTTCTGTCATCCCCTTCTACTCCCACCTTCAATCTTTCCAAACATCAGGGTCTTTTCAAATGGGTCAGCTCTTCACATCAGGCGGCCGAAATATTGGAGTTCCAGCTTCAACATCAGTCCTCCCAATGAACATCCAGGCCTGATCTCCTTTAGGATGGACTGCTTGGATCTCCTTGCAGGTCAAGGGACTCTCAAGAGTCTTCTCCAACACCACAGTTCAAAAGCATCAATTCTTCAGCACTCAGCTTTCTTCACAGTCCAACTCTCACATCCATACGTGACCAGTGGAAAAACCATAGCCTTGACTAGATGGACCTTTGTTGGCAAAGTAATGTCTCTGCTTTTGAATTTGCTGTCTAAGTTGGTCATAACTTTTCTTCCAAGGAGTAAGCGTCTTTTAGTTTCATGGCTGCAATCACCATCTGCAGTCATTTTGGAGTCCCAAAAAATAAAGTCAGCCACGGTTTCCACTGTTTTCCCTTTTATTTCCCAAGAAGTGATGGGATCAGATGACATGATTTTCGCTTTCTGAATGTTGAGCTTTAGGCCAACTTTTTCACTCTCCTCTTTCACTTTCATCAAGAGGATCTTTAGTTTCTCTTCACTTTCTGCCCTAAGGGTGGTATCATCTGCATATCTGAGGTTATTGATATTTCTCCTGGCAATCTTGATTCCAGCTTCTGCTTCATCCAGCCCAGAGTTTCTCATGATGTACTCAGCATATAAGTTAAATAAGCAGGGTGACAATATACAGCCTTGACATACTCCTTTTCCTATTTGGAACCAGTCTGTTGTTCCATGTCCAGTTCTAACTGTTGCTTCTGACCTGCATACAGGTTTCTCAAGAGGCAGGTCAGGTGGTCTGGTATTCTCATCTCTTTCAGAATTTTCCACAGTTTGTTGTAATCCACACAGTCAAAGGCTTTGACATAGTCAATAAAGGAGAAATAGGTGTTTTTTTCTGGAACTCTTGCTTTTTCGATGAGATGATCCAGCAGATGTTGGCAATTTGATCTCTGGTTCCTCTGCCTTTTCTAAAACCAGCTTGAACATCAGGGAGTTCACGGTTCATGTATTGTTGAAGCCTGGCTTGAAGAATTTTGAGCATTACTTTACCAGCGTGTGAGATGAGTGCAATTATGCAGTAGTTTGAACATTCTTTGGCATTGCCTTGCTTTGGGATTGGAATGAAACTGCCCTTTTCCAGTCCTGTGGCCACTGCTGAGTTTTCCAAATTTGCTGGCATATTGAGTGCATCACTGTCACAGCATCATCTTTCGGGATTTGAACTAGCTCCACTGGAATTCGATCACCTCCACTAGCTTTTTTCATAGTGATGCTTCCTAAGGCCCACTTGACGTCACATTCCAGGAAGTCTGGCTCTAGGTGAGTGATCACACCATCGTGATTATCTGGATCATGAAGATATTTTTTATATAGTACTTTTGTGTATTCTTGCCACCTCTTCTTAATATCTTCTGTTTCTGTTAGGTCCATACCATTTCTGTCCTTTAGTCTTGAGCCCGTCTTTGTATGAAATCTTCCCTTGGTATCTCTAATTTTCTTAAAGAGATCACTAGTCTTTCCTAATCTTTTGTTTTCCTCTATTTCTTTGCATTGATCACCGAGGAAGGTTTTCTTATCTCTTCTTGCTATTCTTTGGAACTCTCCATTCAAATGGGTACAGCTTTCCTTTTCTCCTTTGCTTTTTGCTTCTCTTCTTTTCACAGCTATTTGTAAGGCCTCCTTACAAATAGACAGCCATTTTGTTTTTTTGCATTTCTTTTTCTTGGGGATGGTCTTGAATAAGTACAACTTCAGATTAATTCAAAGGCTTATATTTGGATATCAAATGATACCTTGTTATATCTTTTGGAAAAGAGTGAGTTTCTCTTTTCTGTAAAGGAAGACTAAAATGTACACTTTTAAAAAGTAGAAAATACAGTTGATTTAAGTGATTTGTTTCCTTGCTTTAAATCCTATTAAATATGCATATTCTCTTTATACTGCAACTCTGAAGAAATGAGAGTCAGAAGGGAAGGCAAAATTAATTTTTCTGAGTTCATCTCTATTTTTTTTAAGAATTTTAGAGGAAATACTTTGGGTCACCCATTTGGGTCATCCAAAATACCTGGATCTGCCATTCTAATGGTATTTGACTTCAAGATAAGACTATGGGTGTGTCGAAAATTCCTTCAGTCAGCTCAAAGGATTAAGCCAGGAATGAATAAGTTAGATTTTTTTAAAGTGAAGTGAATTTGATATGAAAAGTATGAAAGGAACTAAATATCACTTGGTTGTTTTTAAATAGTACTCCATAAGAATATTTTTATTATTAAACTATCATTTGGTAATCTTGATAAAGGCACATGCTTTTAAAAAGATACTTTTTTTAACATTGTGTAACTGATTTGGAAAACATATACAAAATCAAGTAAATATTTCTTTTATACATAAAACAGAACTAAATTATAGGCTCAGATAATTATAAGCACATTTTTTCACCTATATAAATGTTCATCAGGTTTTTTAATATGGGGTATTGGAAACATTTCTTATTCTGTGATAATATGCTCTTTCAATGCTAATAATTAGCAAAGACAGTAAGAACTGGAAGACTGCTTTGAAACAGTTTTAAGTATGGCAGAAAACCTATCCTATGAAAAGTTGCTCATCAGTAAGTAAAATCTACCACATTTATTCTCTATTTACAAATCATTAGCTCTTTTTACAAATTTTTTGATTGGTTTATATTTGGCAAAGTATTAGGATTTCTAAATACTATTTTTGCACTGTTATCTATTTACTGTTCATCATTCTACATTATAGATTGACTACATAATATGGTGGGTGAGGATCCAATTTTGCTGACTTCTGTTCTGCCCCTCTTTCCATGCCCTGTACATCTGCTTTTGATCAATATGTATTCAGTGTCTACTATTACATCTCTGTAAATAGTGTTCACTGCAGAACATCTCATAGAATATATTTTGTTCTGCAGTTATTTTTACCTTCAAGGTAATTATTGTTTCTTTTTCTTTTTTTTTTTTTTTACATTAATTTTGTTTTCTTTGCACAACTAAATAAAATGTCCAAGGAATTCCCTGGAGGTCCAGTGATTAGGACTTCATGCTCTCACTGCTGAGGCCTCTGGGTTCAATCTCTGGTCAGGGAATTAAGATGCCCCATGCTGTATAGAACAGCCAAAATAAAATAGTCCAGCCTCCTCTAACAGTTTCATACAAAATGTGTTGATAATGTATCAATTATCTTTCTCTTTTTTCCCTAGAGATATTCTATCAACTATGCTCCAACTCTCTTTCTCCAGTCTGGATTCATTATTCTCTCATAGATTTTAGCATGGATACCACTATTGGCTTCCCCTATCCTGTGACAGGAAAAAAATCTTCATCACCCCTCTGCTGGGTTGATTCCCCTCTTTTCCGTTCTTTTTTGGTTTACTTCCTCATTTTAGCAAACCAAAACCTACACTGCATCCCAGAAAAATAACAAAAAGAGAGATGAATTTTTAGGAACCTACCACTTGTCCTTGGTTGAAATTCATTTTAAATCAGAATATTAGCATTGCTTCCAATTTTGCTGTGGCGGATCCACTGACCTTCCTATTCCATATACTTTGGCTTATGATTTTCCAAAATAAATATATTAATTTTTTTTTAATCTAGAAACTTTTGGGGCTTCTCTACATCTCTGGTATTCTAAAATTTTATAATTATGTGCTCTAATATGAATCCAATATTTTTATTTCATTTTGCTGAATTTTAGATGAATGTATGAAAGTCTTCTTTTTGGAAAGACATGTATGTCAGTTATGAGTATTTTTCTTAAATATTTGTTACATGATTTTCTCTTTCTTTTTCCCATTTCACTCTTCTTCTTTCATGAATGCCATATTTTCCACCAAATCTCTTAGAACATTAATTTTAGTTTTTGGACATCTCCCCAGGCATTTTCTTCATTTCCTTTGTATATCTTTCTCTTTTTTCTTTCCGTCATCCTGGTAGAGGTTTCTTCAAATATCTGAAGCTTCATTCTATTGATAGGAGCACACTAGCAAGGTTTTTCATCCCGAGTTGTCCACAGGGCAGCATTTGTGGATCTTTTCTCTGGTACATGCAGTTTACCAAACAAGAATACAACAATCTTCTCTTTAGAGATAGGGTAGAAAAGTTATGACCAATCTAGATAGCATATTGAAAAGCAGAGACATTACTTTGCCAACAAAGGTCCATCTAGTCAAGGCTATGGTTTTCCCAGTGGTCATGCATGGATGTGAGAGTTGGACTGTGAAGAAGGCTGAGCGCCGGAGAATTGATGCTTTTGAACTGTGGTGTTGGAGAAGACTCTTGAGAGTCCCTTGGACTGCAAGGAGATCCAAGCAGTCCATCCTAAAGGAGACCAGTCCTGGGTGTTCATTGGAGGGACTGATGCTGAAGCTGAAACTTCAGTACTTTGGCCACCTCATGTGAAGAGTTGACTCACTGGAAAAGACTGATGCTGGGAGGGATTGGGGGCAGGAGGAGAAGGGGACGGCCGAGGATGAGGTGGCTGGATGTCATCACTGACTCGATGGACATGAGTCTGGGTGAACTCCGGGAGTTGGTGATGGACAAGTAGGCCTGTCATGCTGTGATTCATGGAGTCGCCAAGAGTTGGACACGACTGACCGACTGAACTGAACTAAACTGAGGAGTGTTGGGGACAGAAGTCTCTGTTATTGCTGGAGAGCTATTCTGAGGAGTAGACTGGAAACTCTCCAGCAAAGAGATGTTCATAAAACCATCTTTCTCACCCTCTTTTGGGCTAGGTGTCTTAGAATCAGAAAGCTCTTTCATTCCATTTTCCTGAAAACAGACTTCTCAGGCCCTGCAAGTAAAAAGGATGAGTAGTCCCCTGGTTATGCAAGTTGGAGGTGAAGACCCAGTGTTCTAACTGCTCCATATGTGCATTTCAAATGTCCTTTCTGTTTTTCACATTTTTTTCATGTTACATACTGACCTAATTACTGAGCAATTTTAGCATTCTTCTGTGCAAACAGACTTCCTTCAACATGTGATACTCTCTAGTTTAGGCACGAAGATTCGCTATACTTCTCTGCCACGTCACTTACCATTCTTCCATCTGCTTTTTTTATCTTCATATATTTTGGGACAAGGACACATATGTGTCCTATTTTATCAAATATGCAGTTTGATGGCAACTCTTTGGATGTACAATAAATTCTCTTTCAAAAGGTACCATCTTTCTGATTTTAATGTCTGTGGATATTAAGATATCAGCATGGAAAGTGAGCAGTGATCATCAGCAACCACCTATATGCTCTAATAGGAGTAATACATGAGATGAGAATAAACTGAGGATTTGTGCTTCTAATGATACAATAGTCAAATAATCATCTATTTTTCCCTAAAGAATGGAACTTGTTTATTCAATGCAAAAGACAACAAAAAATTGGAAATAAATTTGACAAATATTTGAAAAAAATTAAAGAATTGTTTCCCTTTTTTTGGTATTTATTCCTTTTATTCTTAAGAAATAGAAATTCTTAATTCTTTATTCTTAAGAAACTTACAGAGCAAGCAAGAATTCACTGGAGTTTCTTGAAAGAACAATGGTTTCTGTAAAAATAAGATAGCACCAAATTGCCAGTTTTTACATAAGTTTAAGTAGCAAAATGCCTAGATGTCATGATGTACTTTGAAAAATAGTATTAAACATTAAGTTAATACATTTTATTTTATGAAATCATGTGATTTTTAAATTGACAGTTTATTTTACTTCCTAGTTTGGTAAGATTTTTTTTTAACATGAGCATTGAATCTTTCAAAAAATTTTGTTCAGCCATTGGAATGATCATATGATTTTCTCTGTTAGTTTAATAATTTTGTGGATGATATTATTGAACTTTTTAAAGTTAAAACATCTTTTCACTTATAAAATAAACCCGACTGGTCATGATAAAACTCTTTTTACATATTATTGTGGATTTTGATTTGAAAATATTTTGTTTTACATCACTGTGCTTGAATGGAATTAACTCGAAGTTTCCCTTTATTGTATAAAATTTGTATCTGTTATTAATGAAATCGGAGTAATCTCTCTATGTCTACCTTTTCTTGTTTGATTCTTACAATAGATGATATACATCTAAATTAGGTTTCTCAAATTATTGATACCATTTATTAGTGAAGCTATCCAAAATAAAGTAGTCAGAATATCTTTGATCATTGATTATGTTTTCCTAATGTTTTTCAAATTTGTATTCTTTCTTGAATCAGTTTTGATATTAATTTTCTGATGCAGATATCTAGTTCTCTGCATTTGTAGCTTTATTAGCATAAAATCATTCTTAAATACCATTACTATATTTTTACACTGCAACATCTACTCTAATTTCCCTTTAGTCTATTTTAACACTCTTGGGATTTATCTCTTATTTGATTAGTGTCACTGAAAATCAATCAATTTTATTCTTCTCAAATGATTGTTTTCTTTCAATTGATTATTAGATTTTTAGTTTATTAATGCATATACTATCTGTTTTATTCCACTCTATGTACTTTCTTTGGGTTTATCATGTATGTGTGCATGAAATATGACAATTATAAGTTAATTCCATTAAATATATAGCTTTTCTTTGTACTGTGATGGTTAATTTAACCACCTCAACTTTTTCTAATGTACTAGTTTAAGGTTATATGTTTTTCTCTAAGTATTATTTTAAGTACATTTCAAAACTTTTGAAAGGTGACATTTTTGTTTTCAGTTAGTTCAAAAAATTCAATTTCTATTATGAATCTATCTTTGGTGCACCTGTTTTGAGTACTAAATGTTGTCATTTCCTAGCATATCACAATTTTCTGATTATCTCTTATGTATGGATTTTTAGTTTAAATGCACTGTGGTCAGAAAATTAATTTATATTATTTCTTTCTTTTGAAATTTCTTGAGACTTTCTATGTAGCAGGTAAAAGATAATTTTGAGAAAACAGTCTATGTATGCTGAAAAAAATATTTTATACATGTATATCAGGTGAAGTTTGGTAATGACATTATTCAAACCATTTATATTCTCACATCATACACTAAAGTTCACATTTTATTTGAATTTCTTTGCTTTTGTTTATAATAATTTTTCTTTCCTAGGATTTCATTCAGCATTCCACATTACATTTATTCATCACACTTCCTTAGCCACTTCTTTGTTATGACAGTTTCTCAGTCTTTGTTCTTAATCATGTTGACAAGTTTTGACAAATATTAGTCAAATCTTTTGTAAAATGTCCCTCAATTGACATCCCTCTGATGTTCTTCTGAGGATTAGACAGAGTGATATGTTCTGAGAATCTGTGTGTGTGTGCATGCTAAGTTGCTTCAGCCACGTTCAACATTTTGAGACCCCCGTGGACTGTAGGCTGCCAGGCTCCTCTGTCCATGGGATTCTCCAGGCAAGAAACCTGGAGTGGGTTACTCTTCCCTCCTCCAGGCGATCTTCCCAACCCAGGGATCAAACTTGCATCCTTTATGTCTCCTGTATTGGCAGGCAGATTCTTTATCACTAGTGCCACCTGGGGAGCCCCTAAGTATCTGTATCTGCCTCAGAGTCATATGCTGAATCCCCATGGTGATGATACTGTGAATTGGGATTTTGGGGAGGCGATTAGGTCTTGAGGGAGAAACCCTCATGAATGGGATTAGTGCCTTTATAAAAGAGGCCTGACAGTGCTCCCTTACCCCTTCCACACTTTCAGGATGCAGTGTGAAGTTGGCAGTCCACAGCCTGAAACAGTTCTTTCACCAGAACCTGACTGTGCTAGTATCCTGATCTTGGACTTACAGCCTCCAGAATCATAAGAAACAAATGTCCACTGTTTATAAGTCACTGGTGGTATTTTGTTACAAAATCCTGAAGAGACTAAGCTATTTTTTTATACTAATAATGTCTTTGATGAACATAGGTCTTATTAGTGAAGTCCATTTTATCAAGCTTTGCCTTTATGGTTAATGTTTTAGTGTCCTTTATGAAAAATTATAGACTACTCTTGGGCTCCAAAATCACTGCAGATGGTGGCTGCAGCCATGATATTAAAAGATGGTTGCTCCTTGGAAGAAAAGCTATGACCAACCTAGATGGCATATTAAAAAAGCAGACAAGACCTTGTCAACAAAGGTCCATGTAGTCAAAGCTATGGTTTTTCCAGTAGTCATGTATGGATGTGAGAGCTGGACTATAAAGAAAACTGAGCACCAAAGAATTGATGCTTTTGAACTGCAGTGTTGAAGACTCTTGAGAGTCCCTTGGACTGCAAGGAGATCCAACCAATCTATCCTAAAGGAAATCAGTCCTGAATATTCATTGGAAGGACTGATGCTGAAGCTGAAACTCCAATACTTTGGCCACCTGATGTGAAGAACTGACTCACTGGAAAAGACCCTGATGCTGGAAAAGATTGAAGGCAGGAGGAGAAGGGGATGTCAGAGGATGAGATGGTTGGTTGCAATCACCAAGTTGATGGAGATGAGTTTGTGCAAGCTCCGGGAGTTGGTGATGGACAGGGAGGCCTGGTGTGTTGCAGTCCATGGGGTCGCAAAGAGTCGGACACAACTGTGTGACTCAGCTGAACTGAACTGAAGGGCATAGAGATGTTCTTCTATGTTTACTTTGAAACCTCATTATTTTACCTTTCATATTCAGGTCTGTACTTTATCTGGAATTGATTTTTTTTTTTCTTTTACTGGGTAAAGTGAAGTCAAAGTTCTTTGTCCACGCCCGCCCTCCACCGCCCCCGACAAATACCAATCAATTTAGGAGCATTTTTTAAAGAGGACATCCTTTTACCAGCACATCATTGTGTTACCTCTGTCATAAGTCTCTTGACTATTAAAGTTCTGATTTGTTTCTGGATTTTCTATTCTCTTTCACTGGTCTATTCTTGTCAACTAGGCAATTTTATCACAATGTTTACACTCTCTGTATACTTCCTGATTTTTTTTGGTCTGTTAATACTATCAGTTATTCAGAGAGGCCTGTTAAAATCTGAGTATAATTTTTGACTTGTCATTTCTCATGCAATTCTTTTAATGTTTATCTTGCATATTTTGTATCTTTGCTGTTAGGCTCATACATATGTTTTAAAAATTAAATCATTAACATGGTTTTTTTACTTGCTTTATTGCATAGGCTGAGATATCTTGTAAAACGTTAAGAGAAGTGATTGATATAAGCATCTTTGTTCTCCTAATTTTGACCTAATTATTATTATTTCACTGTTAAATATGATACCTAATATAGATTTTTATAGGTAATCATTATTAGAGCAAAAAGTCTTTTTTAAATTCCTACTTTGTTAAAAGTTTTATCATGAGTGAGTACTGAATTTTTAATCAAGTCAAATGTCTTTTCTGAATTTATACAACTAATTTTATATTTTCCTCTGTTATTCTGTCTGATGACTAATAGTAAATAATTTTAAAACTTTATGCCAGTCTCTTTACTGGATAAGTTCTACTTTGTTATGACACATCATCCTATCATATTTTGGTAACAATAGCAAAATCTTACCATATTTTGGTAATATTTGCTGACATAATTGCTAATTATGATAGCGATTAAAATGATTTGTAAATTATTCTTATTGTTCTTTGCTCTGGAAACTTTCCCATACAATTAGTGTTATAGCTATCTGAAATGTTTGGGAAATCATCATAAAGCTATATGAACTGAGATTTTATGAATTTAATATAGTAAAACTATATGATTTTTTAAATTTCTTGTTGCAGGTTTCATATATTTTATTTTTTTAGGAGGTTATCCATTTTATATAGTTTCTACTTTACTGTCAAAACATCATTCATCATATACTTCTATTTTCAATATCTGTAGGATCTTTATTCATGCTTTTTACTGCTGCTAGTAAAGCTATTTTGTGCCTTCTCTTTATTCCTCTGGTGACGAATTAGAATCTTACCATGAGTATATCAATTTTACATACTTCAAAAGATAAAATTTTTTATTAGTCAATTTTTAATTATACATGTATTTTCTATTTCACAATTTTGTCTTTGTATTTTTCTCCCTTCTAGTTTTGTTTAATTTAATTTGCACTTCCATCTTTAATATGCTATGTGAATACCTAAATATAATACATACTTATAAACATGTTTTTAATATATTAATTTTACAGTATAATTTTTACTTAAGCACAGATTTATTCACCTTTAAGTGTGATATGTCATGTATCTGTGATTAATTATTTTCTCACATCCATTAATACTTTTGTCCTTTTTTTTTTAGCTGTATTTTTTGTTTCCAAATAATAATTGAATGCACAAATATTTCAACTGCATATGAAACATTTTCCAAAATTAGGTGCATATATATTCTACATATGGGCTTCCCAAGTGGCTCAGTTGGTAAAGATTCCACCTGCCAATGCGAGAGGCAGAAGAGATGAGGGTTTGATCCCTGAGTTGGAAAGATTCCCTGGAGAAGGAAATGGCAACCCACTCCAGTATTCTTGCCCGGGGAAGACAGAGGAGCCTGGCATGCAACAGTCCATGGGGTTGCGAAGAGTGAGTGAGATACAACAGAGCAACTGAGTGCACACACACACACACACACACACACATCTACAAGCACTTGAAGTTGTGTGTTCTGTCATTGTTAGAAACTGATCTCTTCTTGTCAACTAAGCAATTTTATCACAATGTTTACACTCTCTGTATACGTATTGATTTTTTTGGGGGGTCTATTAATACTATCAGTTATTCAGAGAGGTCTGCTAAAATCTCTGAGTATATTTTTTGACTTGTTATTTCTCATGCAATTCTTTTAATTTTTATCTTGTACATTTTGTATCTTTGCTGTTAGGCTCATGCAAATATAACACTGTTATATCTTTCTAGTACACTGATCTTTATATCATTACAAAGTTCTGCTAATCATCTCTTTTTGTACTTTTTGTCATTGCACCTGTTTTTTTCTATCACTGCTGTACCAGTTTTACTTTTGCCTGATAGATATTTTCCCAATCTTTTTCTTCTAACCTTTCTGTCACTGTCTTTAAAGGGTCTTTGTCAGTAAATACAAGTGTTTGAGTTTTCTTTAATCCAGTCTTTTAATTGGAGCTTTGTGTCCACTTATACTAAATGTATTGTCTGACCTATTTTGCTTCATATTTAGCTTTTATTGTTTTTATTTGTCCCATTTATGTTTTTCTCTCCTTGTAAATTATTATATCACATATCAATTTTCTTTTGATTAGCTTTTTTTGTAATTAGCTTTAAGACATACATTCTTTACAATAATTTCAATGACTGCAATACAGAACTTTGACTCATAATAGTCAGAAATAAATGATTTCTTTACCTCTTACCTGAAAATACATTTACTCTATTTATTCCCCTCCCTCTTATCATGTTATTTTGCCATTACTTTAATTCATCATCTATTTCATGCTACCAAATACATTAATATTTTTGTTTTATACAATCAATGCCTGTTCATATAATTAGTTTTTCTAAAGCTTTAATTTCTTCATGTATTTCTTTGCTTACAACTGTGATTGATTACATTTCTGTCTAAGAAATTCCATGTGTGGATTTGCTGGCACTAGTTGTTTGTTTTGTTTTGTTTTTTTCAGTTTTTGTTTGAAGGTAAATACCTTTTAATAATCTTAATTTTTAAAGGATATTTTCACTTTTTATAGAATTCTAGTTGGGTAGCTATTTTCTTTTATTCTTTTAAAGGTGCCATTCCATTGTAAAATCATTTCTTTGCTTCTGTCTGAAAGCTAGTTTTCAGTTCCAATGTCCTTCTAAGTCTCTGCCTCCAAGACCTTTTCCTTTGTCTACTGTTTCTGAGTTTCACTGAGATATGCTTGTATTTCCTCTTATTTAACTTGATTGGATACATAGTACTTTTTATTCATGAAACTTGAGTTTCTGTAAGTTGGAATTTTCAACCACTATCTCTTAAAATACTGCTTCTGCCTCCCTCTTTTCTTTCCTTCTATGGCTCCAAGTACATGTGTTTTATTCGTCTTCACTGTGTCCCATATGTCTCTTGCATTTTCTTCTGTACTTTTCACATATGTTTTTCTCCTTCAGCCCAGATTATTTTTACTCACCAATTATTTCACTCACCATTACTTTAATCGCATATGCAATTTTGTCCAACCTGTAGCTAACCCCTTGTGCTGAGACAATCAATTCACATTATTGCTTTTTTAACTCAAGAATTTCCATTTGCTTTTTTTCCATTAGATAATAGTTCTCTGATGAAATTCTTCTTGTTATCTATGTTCTAATCTCAAGCTAAAACACCTGGATCATCTATGTTTTGTTATGTTATGCTATTGTTGATTTTTCTGTTCCTTTATTTTTTATTTGTCATTAATTTTTTAATTGAATGCTGGCTATTGTCCATGAAACATTTGATGCTATTGAAGAATATTCTCTTCTTTCAGACAGAATCGATCTCGACCTTTCTTAGGCAGCCTATGAGGGAGCAGATCACTGTATTCAATCAGGGAGTGAGCCGATTCAAGGATGTTGTCACTTTTGGTGAAGCATTGTGTATCTCTCTTCGTCCACAGCTCTTCAAGCTCGCTCTTAGAGATCTCAACCTAGAGCCTTTAAGTGTTCACAAAATGCTCTCTTTCCCTGCTAAATTGCTGTCTCCTGTTCACTAACAGACCCCTTATAACTCCATAGATTTTCAAATGATCTTTTAGTCTCTTTCTCTAAGCACCTTAAGAAATCAGTAAGTGCTACAAGAGCCAAAAAAGACAGCATTTGGCTCACTTCTTAGAACCTCCCTTCTCTCCTGGATGTTGGCCTCTCAAATCCTGCCTGCACTGGGATGTTTTTACTCCAGCCCTGTCAGATTGCCAGGACCCTGCTCACTTATCTGGTTCCTGGTAGCTAACCATTGTCTGTCTGATTTTTCAGCTTCTCACCCAGTACAAATATTTAGCATATTCTTTACAGGATAAAGTATGAAAGACAGTTGGGCTCTACTCTCTATGGCTTCTATTTCTCCAGGATCTTGGCGTCTTGGTGAAATTACTTCAATAGTTATAGTCTTAATGACATCAAGCATATCTTAAAGTTTATTTTACCAGGCTTTTCTAATCGTTTTTAGTGGAAAATTTGGTCTACTATAGACTATTCAATCAAAGTCCACTTCTATGCTCTTAAGAAAAATTTTATTATTTTTTGTAGCTACTTAAACTGTCTTTAGTCAGTGAGTGAAAGTAAAAGTTCCTCAGTTCAGTTCAGTCACTCAGTCGTGTCTGACTCTTTGTGACCCATGAATTACAGCACACCAGGCAGCCCTGTCCATCACCAACTCCCAGAGTTCATTCAAACTCACATCCATCGAGTCGGTGATGCCATCCAGCCATTTCATCCTCTGTCGGCCCCTCCTCCTGCCCCCAATCCCTCACAGCATCAGAGTCTATTCCAATGAGTCAAATCTTCGTATCAGGTGGCCAACGTACTGCAGTTTCAGCTTTAGCATCATTCCTTCCAAGGAACACCCAGGGCTGATCTCCTTTAGAATGGACTGGTTGGATATCCTTGCAGTCCAAGGGACTCTCAAGAGTCTTCTCCAACATCGCAGTTCAAAAGCATCAATTCTTCGGCACTCAGCTTTCTTCACAGACCAACTCTTGCATCCATACATAACACTGGAAAAACCATAGCCTTGACTAAATGGACCTTTGTTGGCATAGTAATGTCTCTGTTTTTCAATATGCTATCTAGGTTGATCATATCTTTTCTTCCAAGGAGTAACCATCTTTTAATTTCATGGCTGCAGTCACCATATGCAGTGATTTTGGAGCCCAAAAAGATAAAGTCTGACACTGTTTCCACTGTTTCCCCATCTATTTCCCATGAAGTGATGGGACCAGATGCCATGACATTAGTTTTCTGAATGTTGAGCTTTAAGCCAACTTTTTCACTCTCCACTTTCACTTTCATCAAGAGGCTTTTAGTTCCTCTTCATTATCTGCCATAAGAGTGGTGACATCTGCATATCTGAGGTTATTGATATTTCTCCTGGCAATCTTGATTCCAGCTTCTGCTTCATCCAGCCCAGAGTTTCTCATGATGTACTCTGCATAGAAGTTAAATAAGCAGGGTGACAATATACAGCCTTGACGTACTCCTTTTCCTATTTGGAACCAGTCTGTTGTTCCATGTCCAGTTCTAACTGTTGCTTCCTGACCTGCATATAGGTTTCTCAAGAGGCAGGTCAGGTGGTCTGGTATTCCCATCTCTTTCAGGATTTTCCACAGTTTATTGTGATCCACACTGTCAAAGGCTTTGGAATACTCAATAAAGCAGAAATAGATGTTTTTCTGGAACCCTCTTGCTTTTTCCATAATCCAGTGGATGTTGGCCATTTGATCTCTGGTTCCTCTGTCTTTTCTAAAACCAGCTTGAACGGTTCACATATTGCTGAAGCCTGGCTTGGAGAATTTTGAGCATTCTCCAAAGTTGCTCAGTCATTTCCAATTCTATGCAACCCCATGTAGCCCACCTGTATCCCACCAGGCTTCTCTGTTCATGAGATTCTCCACGCAAGGATACTGGAGTGGGTTGCTGTACCCTTCTCCAGGAGACCTTCCCAACCTGGATCCCCTCCATTGCAGGCAGATTTTTTACCACCTAAG
Source organism: Capra hircus (assembly GCF_001704415.2). NCBI lineage: Eukaryota > Metazoa > Chordata > Mammalia > Artiodactyla > Bovidae > Capra > Capra hircus. Next base: position 17,893,446 of record NC_030818.1, read on the forward strand.
CCACCAGGGAAGCCAGTGAGTTGTTTCAAATACTCTAGCTCATCATATTTATTCTGATGCATTTCTATGAAAACATAAATTGCTATATGCCAATTCCAATACAAATGGAAATTGTAGCATCATTTTTTTAAGAGTTTCAGAAATTCTCAGTGTGTTACCTCTTTTGCATAGTAAGTGGCAGAATTTAGAGTAAGAAAATCATTTCTGATACCAAGTCTTAATAGCACAATTAACAGGCAAATACTCATGATTGTCTCCCAAAATGAAGCAGTTGAATCATAAATTTTTGCCTGTATTTAATCTTCCTTGGACTGCAAGGAGATAGAATCAATCAGTCCTAAAGGAAATCAGTCCTGAAGATTCATTGGAAGGACTGATGCTAAAAGCTGAAACTCTAATATTTTGGTTACCTGATGTGAAGAGCCGACTCATTAGAAAAGATCCCGATGCTGGGAAAGATAGAATGCAGAAGGGGATGACAGGATGAGATGGTTGGATGGCATCACCAACTCAATTGCCATGACTTTGAGCAAACTCTGGGAGATGGTGATGGACAGGGAAGCCTGTTGTGCCGCAGTCCATGGGGTCAGAAAGAGTTGGACATGACTGAGTGACTGAAAAACAACAACAACCAAAATCTTGTTAATTAATATTAATTTGCTACTTTCTCATTCACAGGGAAAGCTACTAGCAATCACTAGAGGATAAATAATAGCAGATGTTTTATTTTAGTGTCCAAATAAAAAGAAGAAAAACATTAAATGAGAAAATTCTATCCATCTTCTTTTCTAGGAAGCAGAATTTTCTTTGTTTTATGTAATTAATGGATGCTAATAAGGCCAGATCTTACAACTCAGAGTAGAAATAACTTGATGACTTCTTTGTTATAGTATGGCAAAAATGTGAATATTCAATTACTTTAAATTCTTATTTTTTTTTATTTTTAGAGAAAATGGCATCAAGATAAATGTAAAATTACATAGCTGATTGTTACCATATATGGGCTTAGAATTTTTCATGCATCTTTGTGATATTTCACTTTTATTTAAATACCAGAAATACCAAAAGTGTGAAAGGTATAAATCTTGCTCTCTGGGAATAGTCGATTTAGTCAGTCAAGTGCCAAATGAGTGGTTTAACCAAAAGATACATGAGGACTTATAAAATTTCAGAGAAAAAATTGATCAAGTTGGACTGTCAGTAAAGTAACAGATTTTTAAAACTTTGAAGGACTTAAACTGTTAGGAGACAGAGGTAATGGATTTCAAATATCAACAAGATGCCTTCACTATCTCAGTACTTAACACTGTGTCCATTGCATAGAGAGCAATCACAAAGGTTGAGAAAAATATATATGTCCTGGGTTCTCTAGACCTGAAAAACAGTTCCATAAAGATTTTAAAGCAAACTTTTAGGTTTGCTACTACTTTAGAGGGAATACCACATTCCATGTACATCACTACAAGGAAAGAAGTCAAAAATAATATACAAAACCTTCTGACCATATTTTGGACTTTCAATGTCTATTACCATCCTGAATCTCAACACAAAATAAGAAGAGAATTGTTTGGGAAAAAAGGAGGGTGGTAGCAATAATGTAGGAATAAAGGATAAAGATAATTTTTATTTATTTTTTGTAGTCTTTTTTAAAATATAAATTTATTTATTTTAATTGGAGGTTAATTATTTTACAATATTGTATCGGTTTTGCCATACATCAACATGAATCTCCCTCAGGTATACACATGTTCCCCATCCTGAACACCCCTCCCTCCTCCCTACCAGTACCATCCTTCTGGGTTGTCCCTGTGCACCAGCCCCAAGCATCCAGTATCATGCATTGAATCTAGACTGGTGATTCATTTCGTACATGATGTTATACATGTTTCAATGCCACTTTCCCAAATCATCCCACCCTTGGCCTCTCCCAGAGTCCAAAAGACTGTTCTATGCATCTGTCTCTTTTGCTGTCTCGCATACAGGGTTATCATTCCCATCTTTCTAAATTCCATTTATATGCGTTAGTATACTGTATTGGTGCTTTTCTTTCTGGCTCACTTCACTCTGTATAATAGGCTCCAGTTTCATCCACCTCATTAGAACTGATTCAAATGTATTTTTTTAATGGCTGAGTAGTACTCCATTGTGTATATGTACCATGGCTTTCCTATCCATTCATCAGTTGATGGACATCTAGGTTGCTTCCATGTCCTAGCTATGATAAACAGTGCTGTGATGAATATTGGGGTACACGTGTCTCTTTCAATTCCGGTTTCCTTGGTGTGTATGCCCAGCAGTGCGATTGTGGGGTCATAAAGCGGTACTATTTCCAGTTTTTAAAGGAATCTCCACACTGTTCTCCATAGTGGCTGGACTAGTTTGCATTCCCACCAACAGTGTAAGAGGGTTCCCTTTCCCCCAAACCCTCTCCAGCATTACTGCTTGTAGACTTTTGGATAGTAGCCATTCTGACTGGTGTGAAATGGTACCTCATTGTGGTTTTGATTTGCATTTCTCTGATAATGAGTGATGTTGAGCATCTTTTCATGCGTTTGTTAGCCATCTGTAAATCTTATTTGGAGAAATGTCTATTTAGTTCTTTGGCCCATTTTTTGATTGGGTCATTTATTTTTCTGGAATTGAGCTGCAGGAGTTGATGTGTATATTTTTGAGATTAGTTGTTTGTCAGTTGCTTCATTTGCTATTTTTTTCTCTCATTCTGAAGGCTGTCTTTTCACCTTGCTTAGTATTTCCTTTGTTGTGCAGAAGCTTTTATGTTTAATTAGGTCCCGTTTGTTTATTTTTGCTTTTATTTCTAATATTCTGGGAGGTGGGTCATAGAGGTTCCTGCTGTGATGTATGTCGGAGAGTGTTTGCCTATGTTCTCCCCTAGGAGTTTCTGGTCTTACATTTAGATCTTTAATCCATTTTGAGTTTATTTTTTTATATGGTGTTAGAAAGTGTTCTAGTTTCATTCTTTTACAAGTGGTTGATCAGTTTTCCAAGCACCGCTTGTTAAAGAGATTATCTTTAATCCACTGTATATTCTAGCCTCCTTTGTCAAAGATAAGATGTCCACAGGTGCATGGATTTATCTCTGGGCTTTCTAGTTTGTTCCATTGATTTATATCTCTGTCCTTGTGCCATACTGTCTTGATGACTGTGGCTTTGTAGTAGAGCCTGAAGTCAGGCAGGTTGATTCCTCCAATTCCATTCTTCTTTCTCAAGATTGCTTTGGCTATTCGAGGTTTTTTCTATTCCATAAAAATTGTGAAATTATTTGTTCTGGCTCTGTGAAAAATACCGTTGGTAGCTTAATAGGGATTGCATTGAATCTATAGATTGCTTTGGGTAGTATATTCACTTTCACTATATTGATTCTTCCAATCCATGAACATGGTATATTTCTCCATCTATTAGCGTCCTCTTTGATTTCTTTCATCAGTGTTTTATAGTTTTCTATATATAGGTCTTTAGTTTCTTTAGGTAGATATATTCCTAAGTATTTTATTCTTTTCGTTGCAGTGGTGAATGGAATTGTTTCCTTAATTTCTTTTTCTACTTTCTCATTATTAGTGTATAGGTATGCAAGGGATTTCTCTGTCTTGATTTTATATCCTGAAACTTTAATATATTCATTGATTACCTCTAGTAATTTTCTGGTGGAGTCTTTAGGGTTTTCTACATAGAGGATCATATCATCAGCAAACATTGAGAGTTTTACTTCTTCTTTTCCAATTTGGATTCCTTTTATTTCTTTTTCTGCTCTGATTGCTGTGGCCAAAACTTCCAAAACTATGTTGAATGGTAGTGGTGAAAGTGGGCACCCTTGTCTTGTTCCTCACTTTAGGGGAAATGCTTTCAATTTTTCACCATTGAGGATAATGTTTGCTGTGGGTTTGTCATATATAGCTTTTTTATGTTGCGGTATGTTCCTTCTATTCCTGCTTTCTGGAGTTTTATCATAAATGGATGTTGATTTTTGTCAAAGGCTTTCTCTGCATCTATTGAGATAATCATATGGCTTTTATTTCTCAATTTGTTAATGTGTTGTTAATTACATTGATTGATTTGCAGATATTGAAGAATCCTTGCATCCCTGGGATAAAGCCCACTTGGTCCTGATGTATAATCTTTTTAATGTGTTGTTGGATTCTGATTGCGAGAATTTTGTTAAGGATTTTTGCATCTATGTTCATCAGTGATATTGGCCTGTAGTTTTCTTTTATGGTGGCATCTTTGTCAGGTTTTGGTATTAGGGTGATGGTGGCCTCATAGAATGAGTTTGGAAGTTTACCTTCTCTACAATTTTCTGGAATAATTTGAGTAGGATAGATGTTTGCTCTTCTCAAAGTTATTGGTAGAATTCAGCTGTGAAGCCGTCTGAACCTGGGCTTTTGTTTGCTGGAAGATTTCTGATTATAGTTTCACCATGCTTGTGATGTGTCTGTTAAGATTTTCTATTTCTTCCCGGTTCAGTTTTGGAAAATTGTACTTTTCTAAGAATTTGTCCATTTCTTCCACGTTGTCCATTTTATTGGCATATAATTGATGATAGTAGTTTCTTATGATCCTTTGTATTTCTGTGTTGTCTGTTGTGATCTCTCTATTTTCATTTCTATTTTTATTGATTTGATTTTTATCCCTTTGTTTCTTGATGAGTCTGGCTAATGGTTTGTAAATTTTATTTATCCTTTCAAAGAACCAGCTTTTGGCTTTGTTGATTTTTGCTATGGTCTCTTTTGTTTCTTTTGCATTTATTTCTGCCCTAATTTTTAAATTTTCCTTCCTTCTACTAACCCTGGGCTTCTTTATTTCTTCGTTTTCTAGTTACTTTAGGTGTAGTGTTAGGTTATTTATTTTACTTTTTCCTGTTTCTTGACGTATGCCTGTATTGCTATGAACCTTCCCCTTAGCACTGCTTTTACAGTGTCTCACAGGTTTGGGGTTGTTGTGCTTTCATTTTCATTTCTTTCTATGCATATTTTGATTGATATTTTTATTTCTTCTGTGACTTGTTGGTTATTCAGCACTGTGTTGTTCAGCCTCCATATGTTGGAATTTTTAATAGTTTTTCTCTTGTAATTGACATCTAGTCTTACTGTATTGTGGTCAGAAGAGATGCTTGAAATGATTTCAGTTCTTTTGAATTTACCAAGGCTAGATTTATGGCCCAGGATGTGATCTATCCTGGAGAAGGTTCCGTGAGCACTTGAGAAAAAGGTGGAATTCATTGTTTTGGGGTGAAATATCCTATAGATATCAATTAGGTCTAATTGGTCTATTGTATCATTTAAAGTTTGTGTTTCCTTGCTAATTTTCTGTTTAGTTGATCTATCCATAGATGTGAGTGGGGTATTAAAGTCTCCCACTATTATTGTGTTATTGTTAATTTCCCCTTTCATACTTGTTAGCATTTGTCTTACATATTACAGTGCTCTTATGTTGGGTGCATATTTATTTATAATTGTTATATCTTCTTCTTGGATTGATCCTTTGATCACTATGTAGTGTCCTTCTTTGTCTCTTTTCACAGCCTTTGTTTTAAAGTCTATTTTATATTATATGAGTGAGTATTGCTACTCCTTCTTTCTTTGTTCTCTGTTTGCATGGAATATCTTTTTCCAGCCCTTCACTTTCATTCTGTATATATCCCATTTGGAGGTGCATCTCTTGTAGACAATATATATAGTGGTCTTGTTTTTGTAGCAATTCAGCCAGTCTTTGTGTTTTGATTGGGGTATTCAACCCATTTATGTTTAAGGTAATTATTGATAAGTATGATCCCTTTGCCATTTACTTTATTGTTTTGGGTTCGGGTTTATATGCCTTTTTGTGTTTCCTGTCTAGAGAAGATCCTTTAGCATTTGCTGGAAAGCTGGTTTGGTGGTGCTGAATTCTCTCAGCTTTTGCTTGATTTAAAGCTTTTGATTTTTCCTTCATATTTGAATGAGATCCTTGCTGGGTACAGTAATCTGGGCTGTAAAAAATTTTCTTTCATCACTTTAAGTATGTCTTCCCATTCCCTCCTGGCCTGAAAAGTTTCTATTGAAAGAGCAGCTGTTATCCTTATGGGAATCCCCTTGTGTGTTATTTGTTGTTTTTTCCTTGCTGCTTTTAATATTTTTTCTTTGTATTTGATCTTTGTTAATTTGATTAATATGTGTCTTGGGGTGTTTTGCTTTGGGTTTATCCTGTTTGGAACTTTCCGTGTTTCTTGGACTTGGGTGATTATTTCCTTCCCCATTTTAGGGAAGTTTTCAACTTGCCAACATCAGCTGGATCATGGAAAAAGGAGGAGAGTTCCAGAAAAATATCTATTTCTGCTTTATTGACTATGCCAAAGCCTTTGATTGTGTGGATCACAATAAACTGTGGAAAATCCTGAAAGATATGTGAATAACAGGCCACCTGACCTGCCTCTTGAGAAATCTGTATGCAGGTCAGGAGCAACAGTTAGAACTGGATATGGAACAACAGACTAATTCCAAATAGGAAAAAGAGTCCATCAAGTCTGTATATTGTCACCCTGCTTATTTAACTTATATGCAGAGTACATCATGAGAAACGCTGGACTGGAAGAAACAGAAGCTGGAATCAAGATTGCCAGAGAAATATCTATAACCTCAGATATGCAGATGACACCACCCTTATGGCAGAAACTGAAGAGGAGCTAAAAAGCCTCTTAATGAAAGTGAAAGAGGAGAGCGAAAAAGTTGGCTTAAAGCTCAACATTCAGAAAACGAAGATCATGGCATCTGGTCCCATCACTTCATGGGAAATAGATGGGGAAACAGTGGAAACACTGTCAGACTTTATTTTGGGGGGCTTTAAAATCACTGCACATGGTGACTGCAGCCCTGAAATTAAAAGATGGTTACTCCTTGGAAGAAAAGTTATGACCAACCTAGATAGTATATTCAAAAGCATAGACATTACTTTGCCAACTAAGGTCCATCTAGTCAAGGCTATGGTTTTCCCTGTGGTCGTGTATGGATGTGAGAGTTGGACTTGAGGAAGGCTGAGCGCTGAAGAATTGATTCTTTTGAACTGTGGTGTTGGAGAAGACTCTTGAGAGTCCCTTGGACTGCAAGGAGATCCAACCAGTCCATTCTGAAGGAGATCAGCCCTAGGATTTCTTTGGAAGGACTGATGTTAAAGCTAAAGCTCCAGTACTTTGGCCACCTCATGCAAAGAGCTGACTCATTGGAAAAGACTCTGATGCTGTGAGGGATTGGGGGCAGGAGGAGAAGGGGACAACCGAGGATGAGATAGCATCACAGACTCGATGGACGTGAGTCTGAGTGAACTCCAGGAGATGATGATGGAGAGGGAGGCCTAGCGTGCTGTGATTCATGGGGTCACAAAGAGTCAGACACGACTGAGCAACTGAACCTAACTTCAACTATTATCTCCTCAAGTATTTTCTCATGGTCTTTTTTTTTTTTTTTTTTTGTCTTCTTCTTCTGGGTCTCCTATGATTCGAATGTTGGGGTGTTTAACACTGTCTTGGAGGTCTCTGAGATTGTTCTCATTTCTTTTAATTCGTTTTTCTTTTTTACTCTCTGATTCATTTATTTCTACCATTCTATCTTCTACTTCACTAATCCTATCTTCTGCCTCTGTTATTCTACTATTTGTTGCCTCCAGAGTGTTTCTGATCTCATTTATTGCATTATTCATTATATATTGACTCTTTTTTATTTCTTCTAAGTCCTTGTTAAACCTTTTTTGCATCTTCTCAATCCTGTCTCCAGGCTATTTATCTGTGATTCCATTTGATTTCAAGATTTTGGATCATTTTCACTATCATTATTCAGTATTCTTTCTCAAGCAGATTCCCTATATCTTCCTTTTTTGTTTGGTTTGGTGAGCATTTATCCTGTTCCTTTACCTGCTGGGTATTCCTTTGTCTCTTCATCTTGTTTGAATTGCTGAGTTTGTGGTGGCCTTTCTGTATTCTGGCAGTTTGTGGAATTACCTTTATTGTGGAGTTTCCTTGCTGTGGGTGGGATTGTACACAGGTGGCTTGTCAAGGTTTCTTAGTTAAGGAAGCTTGTGTCGGTGTTCTCGTGGGTGGAGCTGGATATCTTCTCTCTAGAGTGCAATGAACTCTCCAGTAATGAGTTATGAGATGTCAATGGTTTGGGAGTAACTTTGGGCAGCCCATATATTGGAGCTCAGGGCTGTTTTCCTGTGTTGCTGGAGATTTTGCATGGTATGTCTTGCTCTGGAACTTGTTGGCCCTTGGGTGGTGCTTGGTTTCAGTTTAGGTATGGAGGCTTCTGATGAGCTCCTATCGATTAATGTCAGGAGTTCTCTGGTGTTCTCAGGGTTTGGACTTAAGCCTCCTGCCTCTGGTTTTCAGTCTTATTTTTACAGTAGTCTCAAGACTTCTCCTTCTATACAGCACTGTTGATAAAACATCTAGGTTAAAGATGAAAAGGTTCTCCACAGTGAGGGACACCCAGAGAGGTTCACAGAGTTACATGGAAAAGAGAAGAAGGAGGAGGGAATTAGAGGTGACCTGAATGAGATGAGGTGGAATCAATAGAGGAGAGAGGAAGCTAGCCAGTAATCACTTCCTTATGTGCACTCCACAACTGGACCACTCAGAGATGTTCACAGAGTTATACAGAGATGAGAAGAGGGAGGAAGGAGACAGAGGTGGCCAGGAGGATAAGGGGGGGGGGGAATCAATAGGAGAGAGACAGATCCAGCCAGTAATCAGTTCCCTAAGTGTTCTCCACCGTTTGGAACACACAGACTCACATAATTGTGTAGAGGAGAGATGGGGTAGGGAGGAGACAGAGGCAACCTGGTGGAGAAAAAGGAGAATCCAAAGGGGGAGAGAGCAGTCAAGCCAGTAATCTCACTCCCAAGTAAAAATGGGTACTGAAGATTGGGTTCTTAAAGGTACAAAATTGATGACAAATGCCAAAAAGCAAAGATTAAAAATCTAGAGTTTGGATTTTCAAAAATACAATATTAAAGAAAAGAAAAAAAAAAGAGAAAAAGAAAAAAAAATCACAAAAATTATAATATATATATAAGAAGTTTGCTTTTAAAAAATAGACTTTTTTTGCAAAGTAATAGTAGGTTATAAAATTGAAAATTAAAGAGGTAATAGAGGACTTAAAATTTTTTTTAAACTAATAAAAGAAAGTAATGATTGTAAAAATAGTAAAAATATAACTAGGACTTTCTCTGGTGTTGTTGTGGGTATTGTAGGGTCAATTCCTTTTCAGGTATTTCCTTGGTCTGGCTTATATTTCTCAGGATCTACATGCCCCTTCCTATGTAGTTGTACTAATGACAGGGTTTTGATCTATTGCACCTGTCACTCCCAAGATGGTTCCCTCTGTTTTAGCTTCTTCTCTTCGCTGGTCTCTTCAATGTCTGATTTCTGCCCTGACACAAGGGGGGCGATAGCGGACACTGTTTTTAGGTTCACTTGTTCAGTCGTGCTGTGGGGAAGGAGGGAAGCTGAAAACAAATAACACTGGGGTGTGCTCACAGTGTCTCAGCCAGACTGGGCCTGCCCTCACTTAGTATATGTGCTCTCCCTGCCCACACTGGTCAGGTTCTAGGTTGCTCCACCGGGAACTGTCCAAGGCCAGCCCTGGGCTGCATGCACCTCCCAGGTCTAAGCCTCTCAGGTTCAGGCACTGGGGTAGCCCTCAGAGGTGCAGACTCGGTTGGGCCTACGTTTGGTGCCCTTCCCAGGCCGGAGCAGCTCAAGTGATGAGGTGTTTGGCGAGCATGGTCACTGCGACTTATCGCCTCCCCCGTCCCTGCTGCTCGGTTTTCTGGGTGTACCGCTGGTGCCCCTTCTCAGGCAGATGGTGACTGTCCAGAACCCCAAGAAGTCTTAGTTAGCAAAGAAGCCTGCTTGTAGTTTGGCAGATAATGTCTCTCTGGAGCTGTGATTGCCCCCTTCCGGCTCTGGCTGCCTGTCACGGGAAGGGGAAGGTCTGCAGCTGGCTAGTTCTGTTCAGTCCTTTGTTTTGTGCCCGGGCCTGGGGTGTCATAGGGCTTTTCGTGTGGTAGCTATCCCACAGTCTGGTTTGCTAACCCAAGTTAGTTCATTCAGATTGCGCTTGGAGCATTCAGGCCAGATCCTTACTCTAAGCAGTGCAGCTCACACCTCCCTGCCCAGCCCCCGCTTATTAGTGGTGGGTGCAGGCGTCTGCGCTGCTTCTCCGCTGGGGAAGTTACCGTTGGGCTCGTAATCTGTGGGTTTTAATTATTTATTTATTTTTCCTCCCTGTTATGTTGCCCTCTGTGCTTCTAAGGCTCTCCACAGATTCAGCAGTAACAGTGTTTCCTGATGCTTGGAAACTTCTCTCTTTTTAAGACTCCCTTCCCAGGACTGAGCTCCGTCCCTACCTCTTTTGTCTCTTTTTTGTCTCTTATATTTTTTCCTATCTCCTTTCAAAGACAATGGGCTGCTTTTCTGGGTGCCTGATGTCCTCTGCCAGCATTCAGAAATTGTTTTGTGGAATTTACTCAGCGTTTGAATGTTCTTTTGATGAATTTGCGGGGAAGAAAGTGGTCTCCCTCTCCTATTCCTCTGCCATCTTAGGACTGCCCTCCCCAAGATAATTTTTAAATATCTGACACATTAAGGTAAACTGAGTGTCACCTAAAGTTGTTTGTTTGTTTGTTTGTTTGTTTACAAGCAAAATAACTGCAATAAAATTTATTTTGGAAGAGAAGAAATAGCCTAACTGTCTATAATAGTGCAGAGCAGCTTTCTTTGATGGCAAAGACCATCTTAGCTTTCAGGAAGAGTTCATGGAAGTGATTTTTTTTCCTTTAGTAAGACATTAGGCATTTACTGTGCTTCAAGACTGTGCAGAATGTTGGAGACTGGTTCTGAAATACATGTAAAAGAAGGAGTTAGTATCATAAATACATGAGATGTTATTTATGTACTTGTAGAAATTTTATGTTCTAAAATAAACAATAGGATTTTATTTTGATAATTTCTTTGTCTTGACACCCTTCAGCCATGCTGCACTAAAAGCAGAAATATAACCATTTTTGATTAAAATCAAAAGAAAACTGAGTCTTTCATTTTAAAAAAGCTCTGCATGTAGAATAGTGTAAATCACAAGAAAGAAACAATAAAACCTGCATTTTCTCATCTTAGCCACTAAAAAATACATGGATTGCAAATGACTTATTCTTGGAAAGAGTGCCTCAAATCCAAATTGAAGCACAACTTACCATCCAAATAAACATGAAAAAGCTGTCAAATATGGCTCTAAGTCCCAAAGATCACATCATCTGCATTAAAAATGAATGAAATGAGAGAAAGGGAATAACCATCTGCAGTATAGATTTGTCATTCTTTTGTTATCTTCATGTATTTCAGAATAAAGGGGCTGGCAAAGTCAGAAAATTCTTGAGGAATTCAAAGGGTATTCATGGTTGTAATTTTCAACTTTTAGAGTAACCTATATTTTGGACTAGACAACAATTAAAATATCTTGTTGCCTGGTAGTCATTTTTTCTTTAGGCTACAAGCCTATTTTTGCTACAGCTAAAAGAGCTGTTAGAAGTTATGTATTGCAGATAAGAAGAGAAACAGGAAGGAAATTTCATAATCGTTAGTCAGGGACCACTGATCAGAGTACTACCGGGAGTTCCACATCTTTTTCTTGAAACTTTGTCAAAACTAACACATTCTGGAGCGTTTAGAAGGGAACATTCAGCTTAGGTTAAGTCAGACTGCACTGAGCTGAATGGTATTTTTAACCTTTCCTTGAAAATTCTTTTATTTAAAAAACTATCATATTTTTTTATGTTTTGCAAAATAAAGGTACAATTCCCAAAGGAACACTTTCCTAACAGGTATGAGATTCTCTAATAATAGTTATCAAGGGAGAAAATAAACCAAGTACCTGATTCAACAGGAGAGGTTAATATACACCCATGTAAGTCTGCTCATTTACTGTCACTTCAGTCATATCTGACTCTTTATGACCCCAGAGACTGTAGACTGTCATGCTCTTCTGTCCATTGGAATCTCCACGCAAGAATACAGGAGTGGGTTGTCATGTCCTACTCCAGAGGATCTTCCTGATTCATGGATCGAATACTTGTCTTTTACCTCTCCTGCATTCAGTTCAGTTCAGTTCAGTCGCTCAGTCGTGTCCGACACTTTGTGACCCCATGAATTGCAGCACTCCAGGCCTCCCTGTCCATCACCAACACCCGGAGTTCACTGAGAGTCACGTCCATCAAGTCAGTGATGCCATCCAGCCATCTCATCCCCGGTCGTCCCCTTCTCCTCCTGCCCCCAATCCCTCCCAGCATCAGAGTCTTTTCCAATGAGTAAACTCTTTGCATGAGGTGGCCAAAGTACTGGAGTTTCGGCTTTAGCATCATTCTTTCCAAAGAAATCCCAGGACTGATCTCCCTCAGAATGGACTGGTTGGATCTCCTTGCAGTCCAAGGGACTCTCAAGAGTCTTCTCCAACACCACAGTTCAAAAGCATCAATTCTTCGGTGCTCAGCCTTCTTCACAGTCCAACTCTCACATCCATACATGACTACTGGAAAAACCATAGCCTTGACTAGACGGACCTTAGTCAGCAAAGTAATGTCTCTGCTTTTGAATATGCTATTAGCAAATGAATTCTTTACCACTAGTGCCACCTGCAGAGCCTTCAGTTCAGTTCAGTTCACTCAGTCGTGTCCAACTCTTTGAGATCCTATGGACTGCAGGTAGCACGCCAGGCCTCCCTGTTCATCACCAACTCCCAGAGTTGACTCAAACTCAAGTCCATTGAGTTGGTGATGCAATCCAACCATCTCATCCTCTGTCGTTGCCTTCTCCTCCCATCTTCAATCTTTCCCAGCATCCGGGTGTTTTCAAATGAGTCAGTTCTTCACATCAGGTGGCCAAAGTTTGGAGTTTCAGCTTCAGCATCAGTCCTACCAATGAATATTTAAGACTGATTTCCTTTAGGATGGACTGGTTGGATCTGTTTGCTGTCCGAGGGACTTTCAAGAATCTTCTCCAAAACCACAGTTCATAAACATAAATTCTTCAGTGCTTCAGTTTTCTTTATACTCCAACTCTCACATCTATACATGACTACTGGAAAAACCATAGCTTTGACTACACGGACCTTTGTCTGCAAAGTAATGTCTTTTTTTTTTAATATGCTCTCTAGGTTGGTCATAACTTTTCTTCCAAGGAGCAAGTGTCTTTTAATTTCATGGCTGCAATCACCATCTGCAGTGATTTTGGAGCCCCCAAAATAAAGCCAGCCACTGTTTCCCCATCTATTTGCCAGGAAGTGATGGGACCAGATGCTATGATCTTAGTTTTCTGAATATTGAGTTTTAAGCCAACTTTTTCACTCTCCTCTTTCACTTTCATCAAGAGGCTGTTTAGTTCTTCACTTTCTGCCATAAGTATGGTGTCATCTGCATATCTGAGGTTATTCTTATTTCTCCCGGCAATCTTGATTCCACCTTGTGCTTCATCCAGCCTGGCATTTCTCATGATGTACTCTGCATATAAGTTGAATAAGTTGAGTGGCAACATACAGCCTTGATGTACTTCTTTCCCGATTTGGAACCAGTCTGTTTTTCCATGTCCAGTTCTAACTGTTGTTTCTTGATCTGCATACAGATTTCTCAGGAAGCAGGTCAGGTGGTCTGTTATTCCCACCTCTAAGAATTTTCCAGTTTGTTGTGATGCAGAGTCCTACAACTCTTGAATCAACCATGTTGGCAGATGGAAGTGTGTGTGTGCATGCATGAGTGTGAGACACTATTCGATCAGTTTGCTTCTACTACTGTTGTTCTGGCTTCTCAAAAAATCTTTCCATCCAGTCCAGCTCACTGAGAATACTCATATTCAGCAATTGTCTTTAATAGGAAAGGAAGTGCAAGGAAACCTGGAATATGCTCAGGTACAGGTATAGGAGCCATTGGAACCTGTGCCACAATATGCCCACAAATGAAAGGTATGCACAGTTGACATCACAAAGCCAGGGGAGAGACAACTGGGGCTGATGCATGTGTAAATATCATCTAGTGCTTGCTGGCTTTAAATTGAGGAGCCTTGCAGAGGAGCTTGTATTGTTTTTGAAAGACTATAAATATATTCGGCTATTGCTTTTAATAAAATACACTTACTTTTTTTTCCTATTGGTAAAAGAAATTTAAGCATTGACAATAACTATTCTCCCAAAAGGAAGAAGGTGCAAAGAGCTGCAACTGAAAACAAAATTATTTAATTTACATATGTGTAGAGAGACAGGTCTCCAAAATTTTCCACAGAATTAGAGAAAAATCTGATTATATAAATTCCCACCCCAGATCAGGTCAATAAGCCACAAAAAGAGATGCAGACTCTAGGTTCTGAAGAATGTTACAGTTACTTTTCTCACTGATTTGATCTTTTTTAAGCCAGTTAAGAGAAGAAGGTTTTATGACAAAGCAAAGACCAAAAAACCTGCATACAGAAACAATTTGTAGTGTGGGATGAAGTAGTTATCAGCATGTTTATATATACAACAAGAAATAGGCCCATAGAAAGCCATGGATTTTGCAAAAGCTGAAATGGGAACCCGCTCCAATATTCTTGCCTGGAAAATTCCATGGACAGAAGAGCCTGGCAGGTTACATGGGGTTGCAAACAGTTAGACATGATTGAACGACTTCACTTTCACTTTTCACATTGTAAAATACACAGACACAAAATATCAGGAATCATACCATGAATCAATTGGAAAGCCATGTATTATCAATATGCAGCATCCATACTCAGAATACAAGTGAAATATATGTATTATTGAAACAAAAAGCTCCTTTTCCAGAAACATCTTACATTAGTTCTGCTAGGTCAGCATCTACTCCCAAGTGTGCAAAACCATAGACCTAAAAGGTGGATGAACATGTCCAGGACAAGTATAAAAAGAATCATCAGCCAAATGCAGATGCTGATACAACACTGAAGTAGCCTAACAATGGGAAGGTTTTGAAGAGAAGCCCCACTGATTTGTCTAGGCCAGTGATTCTGGACTCTGGATGATTTTTTCCCCCTCAATGGACATCTGACAATGTCTGGAAACCTTTTTGGTTGTCACAGCTTTGGGACATTACTGGAGTTCAGTGAGTAGAAGCTAGAGATACTGATAAACCTTCTACAGAGTACAAAGCAGTTCGTAACAAAAAATTATCTTCTCAAAATAGGATTAGTGCTGAAGTTGAGAAAGCCTGGTCTTGCCCAAAAACAATGTTATCACAATGGGAATAGAATGCTCCTAAACATTGCTATTGTGTTTGTCTACTCTACCAGAATGAAAACTTCTTACAGGCAGGGAATTTGTCTCATTGTTCATTGCTTAGAACATTGTCTGGCACACAGTAGGCACCTAATAAATATGTGATGAATGAATGAGAAAGTAAGAAAACACAGCAGGAGACAACTTGGCAGTTATCTGGTTAGACTGAAATGTTATCTTAAAAATCCTAGCATTGTCTGATCCCAGGAAACTTGTAAAAGGATCTAGTGCTCAAAGAATAGAATAAATAGTTATTTATCCTTAATTTATAATCTTATTCAGTAGCAGAAAGGAAGAAGATATTCATCCAAAATGTTTGTCAAAACACTCCACCGCAAACTTCTCTTTCAGAAAAAAAAAAAAAAAAAGAAGTGTTACAAAGGAATATTTTAACATCACCTTGACCTTCACAACTAAAAGCTAGCTAGTGACTAGGATAGCATTCAACAAGCAAATAATTCTTAAAGTTTGCATATTCTTAGCTGAAAAAAGAGACTGAATCTTTTGGAACTGCATCCAAAAACTTCATCTTTAGGAACAGTTTCTTTGCTTTTCTCTATTCAGCTTTTGGATTGTGTAACCAAATGATTTTTTAATCAGTCTACCTGTGTTTAAGAAAAATCACTCCACAGAAAAATTAAAATAAAGTAACAACTTATAAAAAAAATCACCAATTTATAAATCTATTTACATGTTTAAATGAGGTAAATTTGTTGCTTCCTATTTCTATTTGATTAATTTCCTAGCATCTATCCCTTTCATCTGATTTGTTATTGTTATTCATTCGCTAAATTGTGTTTGACTCTTTGCAGCTCCATGGATTGCAGCACATCAGGCTTCCCTGCCCTTCGCTATCTGCTGGAGTTTGTTCAAATTCGTGTCCATTGAGTCAGTGATGCTATCCAACCATCGCATCCTCTGCTGCCCCTTTTTCCTTTGGCCTTCAATCTTTCCCAACTTCAGGGACTTTTCTAATGAGTCAGTTGGCTCTTCATTTAATAACTATTGGCCTTTCTTTAGATATTTTTCTGCTTTTGAGTTATCTAAAATATAGAGGAAGTATTTTTCCTCTCCTCAGTGAACACAATGACTGAACTGAATATATTTTTGACTATGATTTTTCAGAGAACATTAAATTATTATCCTTTTTATGATGGAAGTCAGAGAGTGAATCCTAAAGAAATCATCTGGTCATATCACTTCCAATAGACTAAGTCTGGTTTAATTTCAGATAGCTAAAAATTGGCATTACTTACCTTGTTTATAGTTTCTTTTGCTGTGCAAAGGCTTTTAAGTCTAATTAGGTCCCATTTGCTTTTGTTTTTATTTCCACAACTTTTAGGAGATGAATCATAGAAAATCTTGCTGTGATTTATGTCATAGAGTGTTCTGCTTCTGGTTTCATCTAAGAGTTTTATGGCTTCTGGTCTTGCATATAAGTCTTTAATCCATTTTGAGTTTGTCTTTGTGTATGGTGTTAGCAAGTATTTTAATTTCACTCTTTTATACAGGACTATCCAGTTTCCCCAGCACCGCTTGTTGAAAAGACTATCTTTTCTTTGTATCAAGGTGTCTACAAATAAAAAATTCTGGAGAGGGTGTGGAGAAAAAAAGAACCCACTTACACTGTTGGTGGGAATGAAAATTGACACCGCCATTATGAAGAACAGTATGGAGATTCCTTAAAAGAAGAAGAAGAAGAAAAAAAAATAAAACCTAGGAATAAAACTACCATATGATCCAGCAATCCCATTACTGGGTGTATACTCAGAGGAAACCATAACTGAAAAAAGACACATGTATTCAAATGTTCATTGCAGCACTATTTGGAATAGCTTGTACATTGAAGCAACCTAAATGCCCATCAACAGATGAATGAATAAAGAAGCTGTGGTGCATATAAACAATGGAATATTACTTAGCTATTAAAAGTAATGCACTTGAGTTCATTCTAAAGAGGTGGATGAATCTAGAGCCTATGATACAAAGTAAAGTCAAGTCAGAGAGAAAAACAAATATCATATATTAATCCTTATATATTAAATCTAGAAAGATGGTACTGATGAACCTGTTTGCAGGGCAGCAGTGGAGACACAGACATAGAGAACAGGCTTATGGACACAGCAGGGGAGGGAGAGGGTGGGATGAATTCAGAGATTAGCAGGGGAACATATACATTACCATATGTAAAATAGATAGCCATTGTGAATTTGCTGTATGACTCAGGGAGCTCAAATCAGTGCTCTGACAACCTAGATGAGTCACATGGGGTGGAAAGTGAGACAGGTTCAAGAGAGAGGGGACATATGTATCCATATGTATGGCTGATTCATGTTGATGTATTGCAGAAAACAACACAATATGGTAAAACAATTACCCTTCAATTAAAAATAAATACATTTTTAAAATAGACATTATTTAAATTTAATGGCTTAATTTAAATACTAATTATACCCTACTATTAAATATATTTTAAAATTGGTTCCTCAGTCCATCTTTATATTACCCATCCATTTTATAAAATTTTTTGGAAAATCACTAGGTTTTGAACAGAAGCACAGTTATCTCTCTGAAGCCCAGAACCCAGACCTGCATGAGTGATATTCATGGTAGGAAAATGTTAACCGAGCCCTGCAGTGCCTGAACCTGTGTCAGTATAAGGGCTAACTTGGAGCTATCCACTCTTCTTTTCCTAATTATGATTTATAATCATGGAAGCTTAGTCTTTTTTTAATATTTAAATGATTTCATGTATTTCCACTGGTTGTTTTAATACACTTTTCTCTTTCTTAAGTATTCCACATTGATTGTAGCCCTTAATTGCTTGGGATAGTTGTTGAGAGATTGTTTAAGTGTGTATGTCTTTGTTCTTCAGTAAGGACTCAAGAATGTTTTATTCCCTAAATGATACTGTATTTCAGAATGTCTGTCTGTAGCCTTTACACATGTATGTCATGCTGTATGAGTCTATTCTCTACTATTAAACCTCCTTTTGTTTCAGGATTGTGTAGGTATTGTGCTTCACTATCTTTTGGCATTAAATGTGTGGAAAAATCTGAGACCAGCTTGATTTTCTTTCTTCTTCATAGAAAAAATGTTTTCTTCTAAAAATTCACTTTCTTTTCTTAAATTTTGGTAGCAAGTAGCCTATATCTCTGCATTAATAGTTCTGTATTTACTATATAACAAGAACACAACTGTTACTTCTGATGAGCGTATTCCATTCAGTAATATTTCTTATATTATAGCTCAGTATTTTTCACTGTTACATTTGTTTGGTTTTCTCCTTCTGGGATATTTATAGCAGAGTATTACTGTTCCGTACGTATATTATCTATGTATGTTTTTTTCTGTCCTTTTCCTCTGTGCTTACCTCAGTTAGAACAAGCTACTTTTCTTCTGTATCATTAATTAATTTTTAAATTAGCTATATCTGATTTGTTCTTTGACCTTTTATATGTATCAGTTAACTTTCTAATGTTGCTGGGTTTTTTGTATGTTTGTTTTTTCTTTTATTAAAAAATTATTTATTTTTAATTGAAGGATAATTGCTTTACAGAATTTCATTGTTTTTGTCAAACCTCAACATGAATCAGCCATAGGTATACATATATCCTCTCCCTTTTTTTTTTTTTTTTGAGGTATTTTTTTTTTAATTTTTATTTTTACTGTATTTTACTTTACAATACTGTATTGGTTTTGCCATACATTGACATGAATCCACCACGGGTGTACATGCATTCCCAATCATGAACCCCCCTGACACCTCCCTCCCCACAACATCTCTCTGGGTCATCACCGTGCACCAGCCCCAAGCATGCTGTATCCTGCGTTGGACATAGACTGGCGATTCGATTCTTACATGATAGTATACATGTTTCAATGCCATTCTCTCAAATCATCCCACCCTCTCCCTCTCCCTCTCCCTCTGAGTCCAAAAGTCCGTTATACACATCTGTGTCTTTTTTGCTGTCTTGCATACAGGGTCATCATTGCCATCTTCCTAAATTCCATATATATGTATTAGTATACTGTATTGGTGTTTTTCTTTCTGGCTTACTTCACTCTGTAAAATTGGCTCCAGTTTCATCCATCTCATCAGAACTGATTCAAATGAATTCTTTTTAATGGCTGAGTAATACTCCATTGTGTATATGTACCACAGCTTTCTTATCCATTCATCTGCTGATGGACATCTAGGTTGTTTCCATGTCCTGGCTATTATTAACAGTGCTGCGATGAACATTGGGGTACATGTGTCTCTTTCAATTCTGGTTTCCTCAATGTGTATGCCCAGCAGTGGGATTGCTGGGTCATAAGGTAGTTCTATTTGCAATTTTTTAAGGAATCTCCACACTGTTCTCCATAGTGGCTGTACTAGTTTGCATTCCCACCAACAGTGTAGGAGGGTTCCCTTTTCTCCACACCCTCTCCAGCCTTTATTGCTTGTAGATTTTTGGATCACAGACATTCTGACTGGTGTGAAGTGTACCTCATTGTGGTTTTGATTTGCATTTCTCTAATAATGAGTGACGTTGAGCATCTTTTCATGTGTTGTTAGCCATCCGTATGTCTTCTTTGGAGAAATGTCTATTTAGTTCTTTGGCCCATTTTTTGATTGGGTCGTTTATTTTTCTGGACTTGAGCTGCATAAGTTGCTTGCATATTTTTGAGATTAGTTGTTTGTCAGTTGCTTCATTTGCTATTATTTTCTCCCATTCAGAAGGCTGTCTTTTCACCTTGCTTATATTTTCCTTTGTTGTGCAGAAGCTTTTAATTTTAATTAGATCCCATTTGTTTATTTTTGCTTATATTTCCAATATTCTGGTAGGTGGATCATAAAGGATCCTGCTGTCGTAGAGTGTTTTGCCTATGTTCTCCTCTAGGAGTTTTATAGTTTCTGGTCTTACATTTAGATCTTTAATCTATTTTGAGTTTATTTTTGTGTGCGGTGTTAGAAAGTGATCTAGTTTCATTATTTTACACGTGGTTGACCAGTTTTCCCAGCACCACTTGTTAAAGAGATTGTCTTTACTCCATTATATATTCTTGCCTCTTTTGTCAAAGATAAGGTGTCCATATGTGTGTGGATTTATCTCTGGGCTTTCTATTTTGTTCCACTGATCTGTATGTCTGTCTTTGTGCCAGTACCATACTGTCTTGATGACTGTGGCTTTGTAGTAGAGCCTGAAGTCAGGCAAGTTGATTCCTCCAGTTCCATTCTTCTTTCTCAAGATTGCTTTGGCTATTCGAGGTTTTTTTGTATTTCCATGCAAATCTTGAAATTATTTGTTCTAGTTCTGTGAAAAATATGGCTGGTAGCTTGATAGGGATTGCATTGAATTTGTAAATTGCTTTGGGTGGTATACTCATTTTCACTATATTGATTCTTCGGATCCATGAACATGGTATATTTCTCCATCTATTAGTGTCTTCTTTGATTTCTTTCATCAGGGTTTTATAGTTTTCTAAATATATGTCTTTAGTTTCTTTAGGTAGATATATTCCTAAGTATTTTATCCTTTTCATTGCAATGGTGAATGGAATTGTTTCCTTAATTTCTTTTTCTACTTTCTCATTATTAGTGTATAGGAATGCAAGGGACTTCTGTGTGTTGATTTTATATCCTGCAACTTTACTATATTCATTGGTGAGCTCTAGTAATTTTCTGGTGGAGTCTTTAGGGTTTTCTATGTAGAGAACTATGTCATCTGCAAACAGTGAGAGTTTTACTTCTTCTTTTCCAATTTGGATTCCTTTTCTTTTTCTGCTCTGATTGCTGTGGCCAAAACTTCCAGAACTATATTGAATAGTAGCGGTGAAAGTGGGCACCCTTTTCTTGTTCCTGACTTTAGGGGAAATGTTTTCAATTTTTCACCATTGAGGATGTTTGCTGTAGGTTTGTCATATATAGACTTTATTATGTTGAGGTATGTTCCTTCTATTCCTGCTTTCTGGAGAGTTTTTATCATAAATGGATGTTGAATTTTGTCAAAGGCCTTCTCTGCATCTATTGAGATAATCATATCATATGGTTTTTATTTTTCAATTTGTTAATGTGGTGAATTACATTGATTGATTTGCGGATATTGAAGAATCCTTGCATCCCTGGGATAAAGCCCACTTGGTCATGGTGTATGATCTTTTTAATGTGTTGTTGGATTCTGATTGCTAGAATTTTGTTGAGGATTTTTGCATCTATGTTCATCAGTGATATTGGCCTGTAGTTTTCTTTTATGGTGGCATCTTTGTCAGGTTTTGGTATTAGGGTGATGGTGGCCTCATAGAATGAGTTTGGAAGTTTACATTCCTCTGAAATTTTCTGGAAGAGTTTGAGTAGGATAGGTGTTAGCTCTTCTCGAAATTTTTGGTAGAATTCAGCTGTGAAGCCTTCTGGACCTGGGCTTTTGTTTGCTGGAAGATTTCTGATTACCGTTTCAATTTCCGTGCTTGTGATGGGTCTGCTAAGATTTTCTATTTCTTCCTGGTTGAGTTTTGGAAAATTGTACTTTTCTAAGAATTTGTCTATTTCTTCCACGTTGTCCATTTTATTGGCATATAACTGCTGATAGTAGTCTCTTATGATTCTTTGTATTTCTGTGTTGTCTGTTGTGATCTCTCCATTTTCATTTCTAATTTTATTAACTTGATTTTTCTCTCTTGGCTTCTTGATGAGTCTGGCTAATGGTTTGTCAATTTTATTTATCCTTTCAAAGAACCAGCTTTTGGCTTTGTTGATTTTTGCTATGGTCTCTTTTGTTTCTATTGCATTTATTTCTGCCCTAATTTTTAAGATTTCTTTCCTTCTACTAACTCTGGGGTTCTCCATTTCTTCCTTTTCTAGTTGCTTTAGTTGTAGAGTTAGGTTATTTATTTGACTTTTTTCTTGTTTCTTGTGGCATGCCTGTATTGCTATGAACTTTCCTCTTAGCACTGCTTTTATAGTGTCCCACAGGTTTTGGGTTGTTGTGTTTTCATTTTCATTAGTTTCTATGCATATTTTGATTTCTTTTTTGATTTCTTCTGTGATTTGTTGGTTATTCAGAAGTGTGTTGTTCAACCTCCATATGTTGGAATTTTTAATAATTTTTCTCCTGCAATTGAGATCTAATCTTAATGCATTATGGTCAGAAAAGATGCTTGGAATGATTTCGATTTTTTTGAATTTATCAAGTTTAGATTTATGGCCCAGGATGTGATCTATCCTGGAGAAGGTTCCATGAGCACTTGAAAAAAGGGTGAAATTCATTCTTTTGGGGTGAAATGTCCTATAGCTATCAATTAGGTCTAACTAATCTAATGTATCATTTAAAGTTTGCATTTCTTTGTTAATTTTCTGTTTAGATGATCTGTCCATAGATGTGAGTGGGGTATTAAAGTCTCCCACTATTATTGTGTTATTGTTGACTTCCCCTTTCATACTTGTTAGCATTTGTCTTACATATTGCAGTGCTCCTATATTGGGTGCATATATATTTATAATTGTTATATCTTCTTCTTGGATTGATCCTTTGATCATTATGTAGTGGCCTTCTTTGTCTCTTTTCACAGCCTTTGTTTTAAAGTCTATTTTATCGGATATGAGTATTGCCACTCCTGCTTTCTTTTGGTCTCTATTTGTGTGGTATATCTTTTTCCAGCCCTTCACTTTCAGTCTCTATGTGTCTCTTGTTTTGAGGTGGGTCTGTTCCCTAAAATGGGGAAGGAAATAATCACCCAAGTCCAAGAAACACAGAGAGTTCCAAATAGGATAAACCCAAGGCAAAACACCGCAAGACACATATTAATCAAATTAACAAAGATTAAACACAAAGAACAAATATTAAAAGCAGCAAGGGAAAAACAACAAGGGGTCTTGTTTTTGTATCCATTCGGCCAGTCTTTGCCTTTTGGTTGAGGCATTCAACCCATTTACGTTTAAGGTAATTATTGATAAGTATGATCCCGTTACCATTTACTTTATTGTTTTGGGTTCGGGTTTATACACCCTTTTTGTGTTTCCTGTCTAGAGAATATCCTTTAGAATTTGTTGGAGAGCTGGTTTGGTGGTGCTGAATTCTCTCAGCTTTTGCTTGTCTGGAAAGCGTTTGATTTCTCCTTCGTATTTGAATGAGATGCTTGCTGGGTACAGTAATTTGGGCTGTAGGTTATTTTCTTTCATCACTTTAAGTATGTCTTGCCATTCCCTCCTGGCCTGAAGAGTTTCTATTGAAAGATCAGCTGTTATCCTTATGGCAATCCCCTTGTGTGTTATTTGTTGTTTTTCCCTTGCTGCTTTTAATATTTGTTCTTTGTGTTTGATCTTTGTTAATTTGATTAATATGTGTCTTGCGGTGTTTCCCCTTGGGTTTATCCTATTTGGAACTCTCTGTGTTTCTTGGACTTGGGTGATTATTTCCTTCCCCATTTTAGGGAAGTTTTCCACTATTATCTCCTCAAGGATTTTCTCATGATCTTTCTTTCTGTCTTCTTCTTCTGGGACTCCTATAATTCGAATGTAGGAGCGTTTCATATTGTCCTGGAGGTCTCTAAGATTGTCCTCATTTCTTTCAATTTGTTTTTCTTGTTTCCTCTCTGATTCATTTATTTCTACCATTCTATCTTCTATTTCACTAATCCTATCTTCTGCCTCCATCATTCTACTATTTGTTGCCTCCAGAGTGTTTCTGATCTCGTTTATTGCATTATTCATTATATATTGACTCTTTTTTATTTCTCTAGGTCCTTGTTAAACCTTTCTTGCATCTTCTCAATCCTCGTCTCTAGGCTATTTATCTGTGATTCCATTTGATTTCAAGATTTTGGATCATTTTCACTATCAATATTCGGAATTCTTTCTCAGGTAGATTCCCTATCTCTTCCTCTTTTGTTTGGTTTGGTGGGCAACTCTCCTGTTCCTTTACCTGCTGAGTATTCCTCTGTCTCTTCATCTTGGTTGTATTGCTGTGTTTGGGGGTGGCCTTTTATATTCTGGTAACTTGTGGAGCTCTCTTTATTATGGAGCTTCTCACTGTGGGTGGGGTTCTATCAGTGGCTTGTCAAGGTTTCCTGGTTAGGGAGGCTTGTGTTGGAGTTCTGGTGGGTGGAGCTGGGTTTCTTCTCTCTGGAGTGTAGTGGAGTGACCAGTAATGGGTTATGAGACGTCAAAGGTTTTGGAATAACTTTGAGCTGCCTGTATATTGAAGCTCAGGGGAGTGTTCCTGTGTTGCTGGAGAATTTGCGTGATATGTCTTGTTCTGGAACTTGTTGGCCCTTGGGTGGAGCTTGGTTTCAGTGTAGGTATGGAGGCATTTGATGAGCTCCTATTGCTTAATGTTCCCTGAATTCAAGAGTTCTCTAATGTTTTCAGGCTTTGGACTTAAGCCTCCTGCTTCTGGTTTTCAGTTTTATTTTTACAGTAGCCTCTAGACTTCTCCATCTATACAGCACCAATGGTAAAACATCTAGGTTAAAGATGAAAAGTTTCTCCACATTGAGGGACACTCAGAGAGGTTCACTGAGTTACAAGGAGAAGAGAAGAGGGAGGGGGTAGTTACAGGTGACTGGAATGAGATGTGGTGAGATCAAAACAGGAGAGAGCAAGCTAGCCAGTAGTCACTTCCTTATGTGCGCTCTATAGTCTGGACCACTCAGAGGTATTTATGGAGTTATACGGGGAAGGGGAGAGGGAGGAAGTAGACAGAGGTGGCCAGGAGGATAAGAGAGAGAAATGAGAAGGAGAGAGACAAATCCTGCCGGTAACCTGTTCCTTAGGTGTTCTCCACCTTCTGGAACACACAGAGATTCACAGAGTTGGATAGAGAAGAGATGGAGGAGAAAGGAGACAGAGGCCACCTGGTGGAGAGAAAGGAGAGTCCAAAGGAGGAGAGAGTGGTCAAGCCAGTAATCTCACTCTCAGGTAAAATTGGGTAGTGAAGTTTGGGTTTTTAAATGTACAAAATTGACAACAAAAACCAAAGAGCAAAGATTAAAAATCTAGAGTAGAGGTTGGATTTTCAAAAATACAATATTAAAGAAAAGAAGCAGAAGGAAAAAGGAAGAAAGAAAAAAAGAGAGAAGAAGAAAAAAAAAAAAAACACAAGAATTATTAAAAAAAAAAAAAAACAACCAACAACCACCCAAAGACTATATATGGTGTTTGCCTTAAAAAAAAAAAAAAAAAAAAGAGTCTTTTTTTTTTTAAATAGTAATAGTAGGTTATAGAAATAAAAATTAGAGGAGAAATAGAAGACTTAACAATTTTAAAAAAAGTTAGAAAGAAAAAGAAACAGAAAAGGAATGATTGTAAAAATAGTAATGATATTTCTGGCCCTTCTCTGATGTTATGGGCCGTGTGGGATCACTTCCAAGGTGGTTCCCTCTGTTTAACTTCTTCTGTTTGCTGGTTTTTTAGGCTCACTAGTTCAGTCACGCTGTGTGGAGGGTGGGATGCTGCAAACAAATAGCACTGTCGTGTGCACACAGTGTCTCAGCCCTGCTGGACCTGTCCCTTCTCACGGCACACAAACTACTCCAGCTCTATGATGCTCAGCTGGGAACCGTCTGAGGCTGGCCCTAGGCTGTGTGCACTTCCCCAGTCTAAGCCACTCAGGTTCAGCACTCAGGTAGCCCTCAGAGGCACAGATTCAGTTGGGACTGCGCTTTGTGCCCTTCCCAGGTCCGAGTAGCTCAGGAGTTTGGCGAGCGCGATCGCTGCGACTTGTCACCTTTTCTGCCTCTGCCGCTCAGTTTTCTGGGTGGACTGCTGGCGCCCCTTATGAGGCAGATGGTGACTGTCCAGCACCCCCAGAAGTCTTAGCAAAGAAGCCTGCTTGCAGTTAGATAAGCAGAGTCTCTCCGGGTCTGCAATTGCCCCTTTCCAGTCCTTATGGCACTGGCTGCCTGTCCCCTGCAGGGGATGGTCTGCAGCCAGCTTTTTCCGTTCCGTCCTTTGTTCTGTGCTCGGTCCTGGTGGTGTCTTATGTTCGAGCTTTTCATGCGGTAGCTATCCCACAGTCTGGTTTACTAGCCCAAGTTAGATCGTTCTGGTTGAGCGTGGGGCGTTCCTGCCCGATTCTTACAAAGCTCTGCAGCCCGCACCTCCCGCGCTTCCCTGCCCTGCCCCCACTTCCCAATGGCGGATGCAGGCATCTGTGCTGCTTTTCCGCTGGGGGAGTTACTGTTGGGCTTGTAATCTGTTGGTTTTAATTATTTATTTATTTTTCCCTTCCTGTTATGTTGCCCTCTGTGTTTCCAAGGCTCGACACAGACTCGGTAGGGAGAGTGTTTCCTGGTGTTTGGAAACCTCTCTTCTTAAAATTCCCTTCCTGGGACGGGCTTCCCTTCCCGGGACGGAGCTCCCTCCCCACCTCCTTTGTCTCCTTTTTCGTCTTTTACATTTTTTCCTACCTGTTTTTGAAGACAATGGTCTGCTTTTCTGGTTGCCTGATGTCCTCTGCCAGCCTACAGAAGTTGTTTTGTGGAGTTTGCTCAGCGTTGAAATGTTCTTTTGAGGAATTTGTGAGGGAGAAAGTGGTCTTCCCATCCTATTCCTCTGCCATCTTTACAGTTCCCCCCTATCCTCTCCCTTTTGAACCTCCCTCCCATCTTCCTCCCCATCCCACCACTGTAGGTTGATATAGAGCCCCTGTTTGTGTTTCCTGAGACATATAGCAAAATCCCATTGGCTATCTATTTTACATATGGTAATGTAAGTTTCCATGTTACGCTCTCCATACATCTCACCTCTCCTCCCCTTTCCCCATGTCCATAAGTCTGTTCTCTATGTCTGTTTCGCCACTGCTTTCCTAAAAAATAAATTTGTCAGTATTATTTTGTTTAGATTCCATATATATGCGTTAGTATATGATATTTATCTTTCAATTTATGACTTACTTCTCTCTTTTTAATAGGTTCTAGGTTTATCCACCTCAATATAACTGACTCAAAAGTGTTCCTTTTCATGATTGAATAATATTCCATTGTGTATATTTACTACAACTTATTTATCCATTCATCTGTTGATGGACATCTAGGTTACTTCCATATTTTAGCTAATATAAAATGTGCTGCAATGAAAAATGCAACATAGGTATCTTTTTCAATTTTGGTTTCCTTAGGGTATATGCCTAGAAGTGGGATTGCTGGGCCATATGGTGGTTTTGTTCCTAGTTTTCTTAAGGAATCTTCATTCTGTCTTCCATAGTGGCTGTATCAATTTACATTCCCACCAACCGTGTAAGAGCGTTCCCTTTTCTCCATACCCTCTCCAGCATTTATTGTTTTTAGACTTTTGTTGATGTCCATTGTGACTGATGTGAGGTGATATCTCATTGTAGTTTTGATTTGCATTTCTCTAATAATGAGCGATGTTGTGCATCTTTTCATGCATTTGTGAGCCATCTGTATGTCTTCTTTGGAGAAATGTCTGTTTAGGTCTTTTCCCCACTTTTTGATTGGGTTGTTTGTTTTTCTGGCACTGAGTTGTATGAGCTGCTTATACATTTGGGAAATTAATCCTTTGTCAGTTGTTTCATTTGCTGTTATTTTCTCCCATTCTGAAGGTTGCCTTTTCACCTTGCTTATAGTTTCCTTCGTTGTGCAAAAGCTTTTCAGTTTAATCAGGTCCCACTTATTTACTTTTTAAATTTCCATTACTCTGGAAGGTGGGTGGTAGAGGATTTTGCTTTGATTTATGTCATTGAGTGTTCTGCTTATTTTCCTCTAAGAATTTTATAGTTTCTGGTCTTACACTTAAGCCTTTAATCTATTTTGAGTTTATCTTTATGTATGGTGTTAATAAGTGTTCTAATTTCATTCTTTTACATGTAGCTGTCCAGTTTTCCCAGCACCATTTATTGAAGAGGCTGTCTTTGCTCCATTGTATATTCTTTTCTCCTTTGTCAAAATAAGGTACCCATAAGTGCATGGATCCAAATAGGAAAAGGAGTAGGTCAAGGCTGTATATTATCATCCTGCTTATTTAACTTATATGCAGAGTATATCATAAGAAATGCTGGGATGGATGAAGCACAAGCTAGAATCAAGATTGCCAAGAAAAATACCATTAACCTCAGATATGCAGATGACACCACCCTTATGGCAGAAAGTGAAGAGGAACTAAAAAGCCTCTTGATGAAAGTGAAAGAGAAGAGTGAAAAACATGGCTTAAAACTCAATATTAAGAAAACTAAGATCATAGAATCTGGTCCCAGGGCAAATAGATCCAGAAACAGTAACAAAGTTTATTTTGGGGGGGCTCCAAAATCACTGCAGATGGTGACTGCTGCCATGAAAATAAAAGGTGCTTGCTCCTTGGAAAAGAAATTATGACCAACCTGTCATAGTTATGACAGCTGTTATGACAGTTATGCTGTCATAGTTATGACAGCATATTTTTAAAAAAGACATTATTTTGTGGACAAAGGTCCATGTAGTCAAAGCTATGGTTTTTCCAGTAGTCATGTATGAATGTGATAGTTGAACTATAAAGAAAACTGAGCACCAAAGAATTGATGTTTTTGAACTGTGGCATTGGAGAAGACTCTTGGGAGTCTCTTGGACTGCAAGAAGATCCAACCAGTATATCTTAAAGGAAATCAGTCCTGAATATTCATTGGAAGGACTGATGCTGAAGCTGGAACTCCAATACTTTGGCCACCTGATGTGAAGAACTGGCTCATTTGAAAACACCCAGATGCTGGGAAAGATTGAAGATGGGAGAACAGGACGACAGAGGATGAGGTGTTTGGATGGCAACACTGACTCAATGGGCATGAGTTTAAGTAAACTCCAGGAGCTGGTGATGGACAGGGAGCCCTGGTGTGCTGTAGCCCATGGGGTCACAAAGAGTTGCACACGACTGAGTGACTGAACTGAACAGAACTGATAGGTGCATGAGTTTAATTCTGGGCTTTCTATCTTGCTCCATTAGTCTATATTTCTGTTTTTGTGCCAGTATCATACTGTTTTGATGACTGTAGCTTTGTAGTATGATGTGAAGTCAGGAAGGTTGATTATTCCAGCTCTGTTCTTCTTTCTCAAGACTACTGTGGCTATTCAGAGTCTTTTGTGTTTCCGTATGAATTGTGAAACTTTTTGTTCTAGTTCTGTGGAAAATGCCATTGGTAATTTGATAGGGATCACATTGAATCTGTAGATTGTGTTAGGTAGTGTAGTCATTCTCACAATATTGATTCTTCTTACCCAGGAACATAGAATAGCTTTCCACCTGTTTATGTCTTCTTTGATTTCTTTCATTAGTGTCTTGTAATTTTCTGTGTATAGTTCTTTTGTCTCCTTAGGTAAGTTTATTCTTAGATATTTTATTCTTTTGTTGCAATGGTGAATGGAACTGGTTCCTTAGTTTCTCTCTCTGATTTTTTATTGCTAGTATATAGAAATGCAAGTGATTTCTGTGTATTGATTTATTATCCTGCAACTTTGCTAAATTCACTGATATCTCTAGTAATTTTCTGATAGTATCTAGTTTTCTATGTACAATATCATGCCATCTGCAAACAGTGAGAGCTTTACTTCTTCTTTTCTGATCTGGATTCCTTTTATTTCTTTTTCTTCTCTGACTGCTGTAGCTAAGTCTTACAAAACTATGTTGAGTGATAGTGGTGAAAGTGGACACTCTTGTCTTGTTCCTGATCTTATGGGGAATGCCTTCATTTTTTCACCATTGAGAATAATGTTTGCTGTAGGCTTATCATATATGGCCTTAATGTCGCTGTTTTGATGCTCAGTGTTTTTCTGTTGTACTTGAAATTTTCATTAATTTCAGTCTGTATCTACTATTTTATGCATGAGCTCATTTATCTTGAGTTAATATACTTATTCAATTCTTCTCTAATAAAGTGCTCTCTTTGGAAATTTTCTTTTTTCTTAAATTTTTTCCAGATAGATACTTTATCTGTTTTGTTTGTATTTTAGGTTTCTTCCCCTCCTCCAGTTTCCATGGTGGTGTGTTCACATATTTGCCATGCTTTTCATTTTCCTCGTGTCCCAAGTAGAATGATCTGTCAAGATCATCTATGTGCTCTGTAGATAGTGAATGGACTTTTATTTACCTCATTCACAGCTTGTGATCTGGTCTACTCTCCCTTCCATCTATAGGCTGTGGTTTAAGAACTTTGTTTTTTATCCCCCTCCCTTGCTTTCTGTAGGCTCAGGATATGTGAGCAACACACAGAGAACTCAATATTGGTCATGTGCAAATTTCCCTTTTAAATAGGATTATATTGTAAATACTTATTGGTTGATTTTTAAATCTTTTCTCAGTTAATACTGTGTCTTAAAAATCATTTCATATTGGGGCATCAAATATATGTCATTCTTTCTTTTTGATAATTAGTTGCATAAAAAATTAATAAATGTGTATGGATGTTTACACATGTGTGTTCAGTCGTGTCCAACTCTTTGTGACCCCACAGGCTGTAGCCCACCAGTTTCTGCTATCCATGGAATTCTCCAGGCAAGAATACTGGAGTGGGTTGCCATTTCCTACTCAAGGGGATCTTCCCAACCCAGGAATTGAACCCACATCTCCTGCATTGGCAGGTGGATTCTTCACCACTGAGCCATGTGGGAAGCTGTTTTTAAAAGGATTTGGTAATGTTCATAAGCATACATAATTAAAATTGGAAAATACAAATTCAAAGTTATGTCCAGGGGAAAAAAACAGAATATTAATAGAAGACTAGGAATTATATAAAAGAATTAGGAGAGAGGGAAAGATGGCGGAGGAATAGGACGGGAAGATCACTTTCTCCCTCACAAATTCCTCAAAAGAACATTTCAACACCAAGCAAACTCCACAAAACAACTTCTGTAGGCTGGCAGAGGACATCAGGCAACCAGGAAAGCAGACCATTGTCTTCAAAAACAGGTAGGAAAAAATATAAAAGACGAAAAAGGAGACAAAGGAGGTGGGGAGGGAGCTCCGTCCCGGGAAGGGAAGCCCGTCCCGGGAAGGAAATTTTAAGAAGAGAGGTTTCCAAACACCAGGAAACACTCTCCCTACCGAGTCTGTGGCGAGCCTTGGAAACACAGAGGGCAACATAACAGGAAGGAAAAATAGATAAATAATTAAAACCAACAGATTACAAGCCCAACAGTAACTCCCCCAGCGGAAAAGCAGCACAGACGCCTGCATCCGCCATTGGGAAGTGGGGGCAGGGCAGGGACGCGCGGGAGGCGCCGGCTGCAGAGCTTTGTAAGAATCGGGCAGGAACGCACCACCCGCAACCAGAACGATCTAACTTGGGCTAGCAAACCAGACTGTGGGATAGCTACCACGCGAAAAGCTCGAACATAAGACACCGCCAGGACCGAGCACAGAACAAAGGACGGAATGGAAAAAGCTGGCTGCAGACCATCCCCCGCCGGGGACAGGCAGCCAGAGCCGTAAGGACTGGAAAGGGGCAATTGCAGACCCGGAGAGACTTTACTTACCTAACTGCAAGCAGGCTCCTTTGCTAAGACTTCTGGGGGTGCTGGACAGTCACCATCTGCCTCATAAGGGGCGCCAGCAGTCCACCCAGAAAACTGAGCGGCAGAGGCAGAAAAGGTGACAAGTCGCAGCGATCGCGCTCGCCAAACTCCTGAGCTACTCGGACCTGGGAAGGGCACAAAGCGCAGTCCCAGCCGAATCTGTGCCTCTGAGGGCTGCCTGAGCGCTGAACCTGAGTGGCTTGGACCGGGGAAGTGCACACAGCCTAGGGCCAGCCCCAGACGATTCCCGGCTGAGCATCGTAGAGCCGGAGCGGTTTGTGCGCCGAGAGAAAGGACAGGTCAAGTGGGGCTGAGATGCAGTGTGCACACGACAGTGCTGTTTGTTTGCAGCATCCCCCCTCCCCACAGCGTGACTGAACTAGTGAGCCTAAAAAACCAGCAAACAGAAGAAGTTAAACAGAGGGAACCACCTTGGAAGTGAGCCCACACGGCCCATAACATCAGAGAAGGGCTAGATATATTTTTAATATTTTTAAAATCATTCCTTTTTTTTTTTTTGCTCTTTTCTTTTTTGTTTTTCTTTTTTTTTCTAGCTTTTTTTAAATTGTTAAGTCTTCTATTTCTCCTCTAATTTTTATTTCTATAACCTATTATTACCATTTTTTTTTTTTAAGGCAAACACCATATATACTCTTTGGATGGTTGTTGGTGTGTTTTTTTTTTTTTTTCTTTTGTTTGTTTGTTTGTTTTTTAATAATTTTTTTTCTTTCTTCCTTTTTCCATCTGCTTTTCTTTAATATTGTATCTTTGAAAATCCAACCTCTACTCTAGATTTTTAATCTTTGCTCTTAGGTTTTTGTTATCAATTTTGTACATTTAAAAACCCAAACTTCACTACCCAAGTTTACCTGAGAGCGAGATTACTGGCTTGACCACTCTCTCCTCCTCTGGATTCTCCTTTTTCTCCACCAGGTGGCCTCTGTCTCTTTTCTCCCCCATCTCTTCTCTATCCAACTCTGTGAATCTCTGTGTGTTCCAGACGGTAGAGAACACCTAAGGAACTGGTTACTGGCAGGATTTGTCTCTCTCCTACTCATTCCTCTCTCTTATCCTCCTGGTCACCTCTGTCTACTTCCTCCCTCTCCTCTTCCCCGTATAACTCTGTAAATACCTCTGAGTGGTCCAGACTATAGAGCGCACATAAGGAAGTGACTACTGACTAGCTTGCTCTCTCCTCTCTTGATCTCACCGCATCTCATTCCAGTTACCTCTAACTACCCCCTCCATCTTCTCTTCTCCTTGTAACTCAGTGAACCTCTCTGAGTGTCCCTCAATGTGGAGAAACTTTTCATCTTTAACCTAGATGTTTTATCATTGGTGCTGTATAGATGGAGAAGTCTAGAGGCTACTGTAAAAATAAAACTGAAAACCAGAAGCAGGAAGCTTAAATCCAAAGCCTGAAAACATTAGAGAACTCTTGAATTCAGGGAACATTAAGCAATAGGAGATCATCAAATGCCTTCATACCTACACCGAAACCAAGCTCCACCCAAGGGCCAACAAGTTCCAAAACAAGACATACCACACAAATTCTCCAGCAACACAGGAACACTCCCCTGAGCTTCAATATACAGGCAGCTCAAAATTACCCCAAAACTTTTGATGTCTCATAACCCATTACGGGTCACTCCACTGCACTCCAGAGAGAAGAAACCCAGCTCCACCCATCAAAACTCCAACATAAGCCTCCCTAACCAGGAAACCTTGACAAGCCACTGATAGAACCCCACCCACAGTGAGGAAGCTCCATAATAAAGAGAACTCCACAAATTACCAGAATATAAAAAGGCCACCCCAAACGCAGCAACATAACCAAGATGAAGAGACAGAGGAATACTCAGCAGGTAAAGGAACAGGAGAGTTGCCCACCAAACCAAACAAAAGAGGAAGAAGTAGGGAATCTACCGGAGAAGGAATTCCGAATATTGATAGTGAAAATGATCCAAAATCTTGAAATCAAAATGGAAACACAGATAAATAGCCTAGAGACAAGGATTGAGAAGATGCAAGAAAGGTTTAACAAGGACCTAGAAGAAATAAAAAAGAGTCAATATATAATGAATAATGCAATAAATGAGATCAGAAACACTCTGGAGGCAACAAATAGTAGAATAATGGAGGCAGAAGATAGGATTAGTGAAATAGAAGATAGAATGATAGAAATAAATGAATCAGAGAGGAAACAAGAAAAACGAATTAAAGGAAACGAGGACAATCTCAGAGACCTCCAGGACAATATGAAACGCTCCAACATTCGAATTATAGGAGTCCCAGAAGAAGAAGACAGAAAGAAAGATCATGAGAAAATCCTTGAGGAGATAATAGTTGAAAACTTCCCTAAAATGGGGAAGGAAATAATCACCCAAGTCCAAGAAACACAGAGAGTTCCAAATAGGATAAACCCAAGGGGAAACACCCCAAGACACATATTAATCAAATTAACAAAGATCAAACACAAAGAACAAATATTAAAAGCAGCAAGGGAAAAACAACAAATAACACACAAGGGGATTGCCATAAGGATAACAGCTGATCTTTCAATAGAAACTCTTCAGGCCAGGAGGGAATGGCAAGACATACTTAAAGTGATGAAAGACAATACCCTACAGCCCAGATTACTGTATCCAGCAAGGATCTCATTCAAATACGAAGGAGAAATCAAAAGCTTTACAGACAAGCAAAAGCTGAGAGAATTCAGCGCCACCAAACCAGCTCTCCAACATATTCTAGGGGATATCCTCTAGACAGGAAACATGAAAAGGGTGTATAAACCCGAACCCAAAACAATAAAGTAAATGGTAACGGGATCATACTTATCAATAATCACCTTAAACGTAAATGGGTTGAACACCCCAACCAAAAGACAAAGACTGGCCGAATGGATACAAAAACAAGACCCCTCTATATGCTGCTTACAAGAGACCCACCTCAAAACAAGGGACACATACAGACTGAAAGTGAAGGGCTGGAAAAAGATATACCACGCAAATAGAGACCAAAAGAAAGCAGGAGTGGCAATACTCATATCCGATAAAATAGACTTTAAAACAAAGGCTGTGAAAAGAGACAAAGAAGGCCACTACATAATGATCAAAGGAACAATCCAAGAAGAAGATATAACAATTATAAATATATATGCACCCAATATAGGAGCACCGCAATGTGTAAGACAAATGCTAACAAGTATGAAAGGGAAATCAACAATAACACAATAATAGTGGGAGACTTTAATATCCCACTCACACCTATGGACAGATCAACTAAACAGAAAATTAACAAAGAAACGCAAACTTTAAATGATACATTAGATCAGTTAGACCTAATTGATATCTATAGGACATTTCACCCCAAAAGAATGAATTTCACCCTTTTTTCAAGTGCTCATGGAACCTTCTCCAGGATAGATCACATCCTGGGCCATAAATCTAAACTTGATAAATTCAAAAAAATCGAAATCATTCCAAGCATCTTTTCTGACCATAATGCATTAAGATTAGATCTCAATTACAGGAGAAAAACTATTAAAAATTCCAACATATGGAGGTTGAACAACACACTTGTGAAAAACCAACAAATCACAGAAGAAATCAAAAAAGAAATCAAAATATGCATAGAAACTAATGAAAATGAAAACACAACAACCCAAAACCTGTGGGACACTATAAAAGCAGTGCTAAGAGGAAAGTTCATAGCAATACAGGCATACCTCAAGAAACAAGAAAAAAGTCAAATAAATAACCTAACTCTACAACTAAAGCAACTAGAAAAGGAAGAGTTGGAGAACACCAAAGTTAGTAGAAGGAAAGAAATCTTAAAAATTAGGGCAGAAATAAATGCAAAAGAAACAAAAGAGACCATAGCAAAAATCAACAAAGCCAAAAGCTGGTTCTTTGAAAGGATAAATAAAATTGACAAACCATTAGCCAGACTCATCAAGAAGCCAAGAGAGAAAAATCAAGTTAATAAAATTAGAAATGAAAATGGAGAGATCACAACAGACAACACAGAAATACAAAGGATCATAAGAGACTACTATCAGCAATTGTATGCCAATAAAATGGACAACGTGGAAGAAATGGACAAATTCTTAGAAAAGTACAATTTTCCAAAACTGAACCGGGAAGAAATAGAAAATCTTAACAGACCCATCACAAGCACGGAAATTGAAACTGTAATCAGAAATCTTCCAGCAAACAAAAGCCCAGGTCCAGACGGCTTCACAGCTGAATTCTACCAAAAATTTCAAAAGGAGCTAACACCTATCCTCCTCAAACTCTTCCAGAAAATTGCAGAGGAAGGTAAACTTCCAAACTCATGCTATGAGGCCACCATCACCCTAATACCAAAACCTGACAAAGATGTCACAAAAAAAGAAAACTACAGGCCAATATCACTGATGAACATAGATGCAAAAATCCTCAACAAAATTCTAGCAATCAGAATCCAACAACACATGAAAAAGATCATACACCATGACCAAGTGGGCTTTATCCCAGGGATGCAAGGATTCTTCAATATCCGCAAATCAATCAATGTAATTCACCACATTAACAAATTGAAAAATAAAAACCATATGATTATCTCAATAGATGCAGAGAAGGCCTTTGACAAAATTCAACATCCATTTATGATAAAAACTCTCCAGAAAGCAGGAATAAAAGGAACATACCTCAACATAATAAAAGCTATATATGACAAAGCCACAGCAAACATTATCCTCAATGGTGAAAAATTGAAAGCATTTCGCTAAAGTCAGGAACAAGACAAGGGTGTCCACTTTCACCGCTACTATTCAACATAGCTCTGGAAGTTTTGGCCACAGCAATTAGAGCAGAAAAAGAAATAAAAGGAATCCAAATTGGAAAAGAAGAAGTAAAACTCTCACTGTTTGCAGATGACATGATCCTCTACATGGAAAACCCTAAAGACTCCACCAGAAAATTACTAGAGCTAATCAATGAATATAGTAACGTTGCAGGATATAAAATCAACACACAGAAATCCCTTGCATTCCTATACACGAATAATGAGAAAGTAGAAAAAGAAATTAAGGAAACAATTCCATTCACCATTGCAACGAAAAGAATAAAATACTTAGGAATATATCTACCTAAAGAAACTAAAGACCTATATATAGGAAACTATAAAACACTGATGAAAGAAATCAAAGAGGACGCTAATAGATGGAGAAATATACCATGTTCATGGATCCGAAGAATCAATATAGTGAAAATGAGTATACCACCCAAAGCAATTTACAAATTCAATGCAATCCCTATCAAGCTACCAGCAACATTTTTCACAGAACTAGAACAAATAATTTCAAGATTTGTATGGAAATACAAAAAACCTCGAATAGCCAAAGCAATCTTGAGAAAGAAGAATGGAACTGGAGGAATCAACTTGCCTGACTTCAGGCTCTACTACAAAGCCACAGTCATCAAGACAGTATGGTACTGGCACAAAGACAGACATAGAGATCAATGGAACAAAATACAAAGCCCAGAGATAAATCCACACACATATGGACACCTTATCTTTGACAAAGGAGGCAAGAATATACAATGGAGTAAAGACAATCTCTTTAACAAGTAGTGCTGGGAAAACTGGTCAACCACGTGTAAAAGAATGAAACTAGATCACTTTCTAACACCGCACACAAAAATAAACTCAAAATGGATTAAAGATCTAAATGTAAGACCAGAAACTATAAAACTCCTAGAGGAGAACATAGGCAAAACACTCTCAGACATAAATCACAGCTGGATCCTCTGTGATCCACTTCCCAGAATTCTGGAAATAAAAGCAAAAATAAACAAATGGGATCTAATTAAAATTAAAAGCTTCTGCACAACAAAGGAAAATATAAGCAAGGTGAAAAGACAGCCTTCTGAATGGGAGAAAATAATAGCAAATGAAGCAACTGACAAACAACTAATCTCAAAAATATACAAACAACTTCTGCAGCTCAATTCCAGAAAAATAAACGACCCAATC
This sequence comes from Capra hircus, assembly GCF_001704415.2. Lineage (NCBI taxonomy): Eukaryota > Metazoa > Chordata > Mammalia > Artiodactyla > Bovidae > Capra > Capra hircus. The sequence goes on from NC_030818.1 coordinate 17,931,251, forward strand.
AAAAAATGGGCCAAAGAACTAAATAGACATTTCTCCAAAGAAGACATACGGATGGCTAACAAACACATGAAAAGATGCTCAACATCACTCATTATCAGAGAAATGCAAATCAAAACCACAATGAGGTACCACTTCACACCAGTCAGAATGGCTGTGATCCAAAAATCTGCAAGCAATAAATGCTGGAGAGGGTGTGGAGAAAAGGGAACCCTCCTACACTGTTGGTGGGAATGCAAACTAGTACAGCCACTATGGAGAACAGTGTGGAGATTCCTTAAAAAATTGCAAATAGAACTACCTTATGACCCAGCAATCCCACTGCTGGGCATACACACCGAGGAAACCAGAATCGAAAGAGACACATGTACCCCAATGTTCATCGCAGCACTGTTTATAATAGCTAGGACATGGAAACAACCTAGATGTCCATCAGCAGATGAATGGATAAGAAAGCTGTGGTACATATACACAATGGAGTATTACTCAGCCGTTAAAAAGAATTCATTTGAATCAGTTCTGATGAGATGGATGAACCTGGAGCCGATTATACAGAGTGAAGTAAGCCAGAAAGAAAAACACCAATACAGTATACTAACACATATATATGGAATTTAGGAAGATGGCAATGACGACCCTGTATGCAAGACAGGGAAAAAGACACAGATGTGTATAATGGACTTTTGGACTCAGAGGAAGAGGGAGAGGGTGGGATGATTTGGGAGAATGACATTCTAACATGTATACTATCATGTAAGAATTGAATCGCCAGTCTATGTCTGATGCAGGATACAGCATGCTTGGGGCTGGTGCATGGGGATGACCCAGAGAGATGTTATGGGGAGGGAGGTGGGAGGGGGGTTCATGTTTGGGAATGCATGTAAGAATTAAAGATTTTAAAATTTAAAAAAATAAAAAATTAAAAAAAATAAAGTTACTACAAAACGAAAAAAAAAAAAAGAATTGAAAGTTAGTGACATAGTCATTGTTGGCGTTGTTCAGTTGCTAAGTCATGTCTGACTCTTCTTGACTCCATGGACTGCAGCACACCAGGCATCCCTGTCCTCCATCCACTGTCTCATGGAATTGTTCAAATTCATGTCCATTGAATCAGTGATACTATCAAGCTATCTCATCTGCTGTTTCCCCCACCTCTTCCTGTCCTCAATCTTTCCCAGCATCAGGATATTTTCCAGTGAGTCGGCTCTTCCCATCAGGTGGCCAAAGTACTGTAGCTTCAGCTTCAGCATCAGTCCTTCCTATGAATATTCAGTGTTGATTTCCTCTAGGATTGACTGGTTTGATCTCCTTGAAGTTCAAAGGACTCTCAAAAATCTTCTCCAGGACCACAATTCAAAGGATCCATTCTTTGGCACTCAGTCTTCTTTATGGTCCAACTCTCATATCCATACATGACTTCTGGAAAAACCATAGCTCTGATTATATGGACCTTTGATTATATGGACCTATATTACTTTAGTGGCAAAGTAATGTCTCTGCTTTTTAATACACTATCTAGCTTTGTCATAATTTTCCTTTGAAGGAGCAAGCATTTTTAACTTCATGGCTGCAGTCACCATCAGCAGTAATTTTGGAGCCTAAGAATATAAAATCTGTCACTACCATTTCCCTATTTGCAATGAATGATGGGACCAGAGGCCAAGATTTTAGTCATGAATAGTGAAAGTCACATGGCCGTGTCCAACTTTTTCTGACCCCATGGACTATAGCTCACCAGGCTCCTCTCCATGGAATTCTCCAGGCAAGAATACTGGAGTTAGTAGCCTATCCATTCTCCAGGAAATCTTCCCCACCCATTGATTGAACCAGGGTCTCCTACATTGCAGGTGGATTCTTTACACTCTGGGCTACCAGGGAAGCCTCATCTTAGTCATACCATCATCTCAATTATCTTGTTTTTTATAACATATCTCTAGATATCCTGTACTATTTGAAATGCAGAATTAATTTCCTTACAAAAGATATTTCAGTATGTATTTTTCATTTATAAAAGCATGACTATTTTCTTAGCAGCAACTTTTTATTGCTATTAATATTGATGGAAGTACTTTAATAAGTTTGAGATTATTGTTTACATTTAATTTTAAATAAATAATACCTCATTAACACTTTAAAATTCATTTTCATCTCCCTTTACATAAACTTTTTGGTTTGCATAATTCAGTTTTTTTCCACTGAGCTCATCTGTGTACATACATATGAAAACATATAGGTATCCTGTCAGCCTTTCCTCTCCAGATTTTACTTACTGAAAATCTGCTCATTTGTCTTCAAATGCCTTAATAGTACTTCCCAGTTGGCATTGGTGGTAAAGAACTTATCTGTCAATGCAGGGGACAAAAGAGACGTGGGATGGATCCCTGGGAAGATCCCCTGAAGGAGGAAATGACAACCCACTCCAGTATTCTTGCCTGGAGAAGCCCATGGACAGAGGAGCCTGGTGGGCTACCGTCCTTGGACGCACAGAGTCAGACACGACTGAAGGGACTTACCACACATGCACGCATGCCTTTATAGTGAGGACAGTCACAGATTGCCTAATCATGAGGGTAAAACCAAGGCAAATAACTTATCAGTAATATCTTACGGATAATAAAACAACAAACTACCATATCTTTAATCACATACTGAAACACTGCAATTGATTTGACTGTAAGTTGGAGTCATGTATGCCACATAGATGGATCCCCTCTTGTTAATGGTCCTCACAGAATTTTCTTATAGATTCTTCCTTGACATAAATTTCCAACTTATAAGCCCTAATTATCTCTAACCCTTCCTATTCACTAGAAACAAATCTGTCTCTTATTTCTCACAAACTTGGTAAAATCTTTGGCCAATAGTTATAGCAACTGATGGTGTAAAGAGGTAAACTGAGACATTTTAAAACATTTAAGAGTTTATTTGAGCAAAGCTTTATTCTAATTGGGTAGCTCCAAACTGAAAGTGGTTCAAAGTGCTGCCCACCCTGCCCACCGCCCCAAGAGGTATAGGGGAAGTGAGGAAGCAAAGAAAGGAAATTACTGGTTGATTACAGATTAAAGTTTAGTTGATTGGTTGTGATTTGTTTTCTCAGCATTTTGGCTTCCTAACCATGAAGCCTTTACAGGCTTAGGTATTGGTTTGTTTACATATGCCACCACGGCATTAGAGTCACCTCAAACTAATGAGCTCCTTTCTTAATTAACTTAACAGCGGGTAATTCAAAGATGTCTCTGACCTGATTTCCTTTTTTCCAATTGTATTGTGGGTAATGTGGGTTCCACCTTTTCTTTCACCTGTGCTAACCTGCATGTAGTTTATTCTACTTCAAACAATGGATTTCAAACTTGCTTAAAAATTTACTTGAAAGTGTTCTAATTATTATTTAATTTTCTCCGGAACATTTTTTATCCTTGATACTGTTTTTCTCCTCCCTCATTCCATTTATAATACTGCTGCTACTGCTTAGTCGCTTCAGTCGTGTCTGACTCTGTGTGACCCCATAGACGGCAGCCCACTAGGCTCCCCTGTCCCTGGGATTCTCCAGGCAAGAACACTGGAGTGGGTTGCCATTTCCTTCTCTTATTATACTAGATGCCTCAAAATTCAACAAATATTCTTAAGGTAGTGATCAGGTCTCACAAACGCAGAAAAACATACACCATAAATTTCAAATAATATTCTAGGAAAATAAAAAAAAGAGCCTATCTGAGCCTCCTGTCTATGCAGTCCTTGAAAATATTCAAATTCCCCCAAATCTCTCTGTCAAACTTATGTACATGTCTTATTTAATATCTTTTCTTTCAAACATCACTATGATAAATTTGAAGCAATAGTGTTTGATATTACAATGGTTATTTTACAAATTTAATTTTCTGTATTGGTTTCTAAAATTTCAATTCAAGTGTATAATCACTTATATTAGAAATATCATTTATATATATCCATATCCAAATGTGTGTATGTGTGTGTATATATATATGTGTGTGTGTGTGTGTGTGTGTGTGATCCAGTTTGAAGACTACATATATTTATCAATTCATTTTAAAACAAGAAATATACAGGTGACCTACAAATGAGTTGTAATTTTAAAATATACTCATGCATTACAAATGCCACATAAGTATCTTTGTAGTAAGATTTTTGATAATAAAGTAAAATGAATTCACTCTAATTGTGAATAGTAACACACAGATATGTTAAATGGGCCCAGGACAGGAGAAAGGAAGTCAAGATCAGGGTCCACACTGAATTTAGCAACTCTTAAGGGGGAAAAACCCATTTGCAGTGTATCATGGATAGGTGAGTGGCACAACTTTTAATGGACAATAATCGTGGCCAAAATTCTGTGACACTATGGTCAAGAATGTACAGAGTTTCATTGGTTCTGTGGTGAGGGAATCAGAGATGGTCATAGCTCGATTAAGTGTCCAAGGAAAGAAGCAGCAGGATTCAGGGAGTATGGAGCTAGTACCATATGACCCAGCAATCCCACTACTGGTCATATACCCTGAGAAAACCAAAATGCAAAAGGGCATGTGTACCCCAATGTTCATTGCAGCACTCTCTACAATAGCCAGGATAGGAATCAACTTAAACGTACATCAACAGGTGAGTGGATAAACATGTGGTTCCATATATCTGAGGAACATTACCCAGTCATAAAAGGAATGAAATTAAGTAATTTGTAGAGATGTGGATGGACCTAGAATTTGTCACACAAAGTGAAGTAAGTGAGAAAGAGGAAACCAAATATTGCATATTAACACATATATGTGAAATCTAGGAAAATGGTACAAATGAATCTATTTTAGGGGCAGGAATAGAGATGCAGACATAGAGAACAGACACGTGGACATGGAGGGCAGAAGAGGAGGGTGAGACAAATTGGGAGATTAGTATTGACACATATAGACCACCATGAGTAAAATAGCTAGCTAATGGAAACCTGCTGTATAGCACAGGGCGTTCAACTCGGTGCTCTGTGATGACCTAGAGGGGCGAGAGAGGGGTGGGGGGGGGGAGGTTCAAGAGGAAGGGAATATGTGTATACACAAAGCTGATTCACTTTGTTGTACAGTAGACACAAACACATCAGATGGTCAGAGCTAGATGAAATGCTCAAGGAAAGAAGCAATCAAACTCCAATAACAAATGAAGTTACTACAAAATAATGGCTATTTTAAAAAGTCAGGAACAGATACCAGCAATTGTGGTAAGGTTGAAGCCTAAGTATGTATTTTGTCAGCAAAACCTAAATATATTTTTAGCTTTGATATCAAAATTTTAAAAAAAGCATGTAGGTTCTAACCCCTGGATAGGAGCTGTCTGTATTTGGCTCCCCCAGTTCCTTCAGAAACAAATGTGTTAACTCTTTGAGCTCTGGTCTGTTCCCCTGTAAATAGTCTACTCTATCCACAAATGCATATTCAACTTATCTTGCATTCTAAGGTATTAGCTATCATGTGTTAACTAACATGTGATAATTCATCATTAATAATATATATTTCAGTTTATTTACCCATGAAGTAGAAAGTTTTGATCAACTTTTCTATCAGAAATAATGCCTTTCATTTAAACACTCGGTTTTCTGGATCTATGCTTCTCCCAAGCTAACAAGAGCTTTCAGTTAGTTAACTGACTTTTGTTGCAGTTCAGATTTTCATTTTCATTAGTTCTCAAGAAACTCTTTTCTCTACACAACCAAAGGAATTTCATTTTCATCAGCGTGTCTAATTTTTTAAACCATATAGTAACAAGAAAATACACTTTGGAGTTAAATCATCTTTGATCAAATCTCACTTGTGCCATTCAGTTGATGTGTGACTTTGTCCAGTCACTTCATCTGTGTAAGACCTTCCTTTACCCTCATTTTCAAAGCAGAAAACCACACTCTATGAATTTTGCAAAGATTAAACAGGAAAATTACTATATATTAATCACCTAGGAAAAACCTTAGCACATAATAAGAACTAAAGAACTAAATCTCTTAGATTTTGATCTACTTCTTTCACTTCAACAATATTTAAGCCAAAGGATTTGGAATATTCCTTAAAGTTTTTGGCAATGGAATCTAACTTGCACATTTCAAACAAAATATATTTCTGACAGTTTTTTTGTGTGCTTTAGTTCTTTACAGAAGGAGAATCTGATTTATACCTGCTTGAATTCTCAAAACCTGGCACAAAGAGAAGACTCAATAAACATTTAATAATGATGACATTAGTTGTGGTGCAACACTTTCGGGAAAATCAGGTTGAAAAATTAGCACTGTGCAAAATGGGAACATTTTTACCATGCCAAATAAATAAGCAAAGTTGTGGAGACCAACAGCTTAGCACATAGCACTATATCCACCATTAGTTGTATCTCCACAAAGAGTGAGATTAATTCTCAGAATACTTGCTCCAAGGGAATATCAAATTTGCCTCTGTGAAAAGGCAAACTCTAATCAAATATTTTTAAAATATGGGTAGAAATTCTTCTTGGTTAAAATAAATCTCAGAATTTTAATAACTATCTTTGATTTCCAGAAAAAAGGAAATTTAAAGCACCATATAAACGTAAATTAAATGAACACTATGTTAGTACATTGACTTACATAGTTTAGGAAATAACAGCAAGTTTTGATTTTAAGGTGTATATGTGTGCATACTTCTGACACTTAGAGCCATAATACCATGTGTTCCTGTAGTTAAAATACACTTACATTCTTTGTCTTCCCCAAGAGATAAGTAGAGGTCATAGACAAAGTATGTTTGAATAGAAAATCACAGAATTTTGACACAGTAGAATATAAGCAAATGTGTTTCCTCTTCAATGGTGTCTGTAAGAAATGGGCAACATGACACAGAATGTAAAAGTGTTTTAGTCATGAGAAAACCTTAGTTTATCACTAAGGAAAGCTTAGTTGATTGAAATTGATTGGTTTGCCAGTCACAATATCATTTATCTTTCTAAATTGATAACAAGTGACAAAATGGTACAGTTAGTAAAATGTGTATGAGTTAAGACATAACTTATGCTGTATGCTCTGCATTAGGCAATGTGTCTCCATCTCCTGCACACCTACTAATCTAGCTGTAGGACAGTGGGGCAGTGACTGCAAACCTCCACATTTTTTGTCTCTAAATTTTAGTCCTGGATCCACTGCTTACTAGCTATGTGACCTGGGTCAAGTTTTTTCTTCACTCTTCACCTCAGTGTCCTTGCTAGTGTAATGGAAGCAATAAAAATATACCTTATAAGGATGAAGTGATAACTAAAGTGCTTACAACAGCACATGGCATAACAGGCACATACTAATCAGGCATTGTTATTATATGCTAAACTGTATGTAATTTGATAAGCTATGTTTAATTACTACAATAATTAAAACTGTCTAAATCCACCCTTTCATGTAGTTGCTACCTCTTAACAGAGAGCTTTTTACCTTTTCATACTGTTCATGGGATCCCCGCAGCAAGAATACTGGAGTGGTTTGCCATTCCTTTCTCCAGTGGATTGTGTTGGTCAGAACCCTTCTCTATGAACTGTCTGTCTTGGGTTGCCCTGCAAGGCATGGCTCATAGCTTCACTGAGTTACTTAAGCCTCTTTGCCACAGCAAAGCTGTGATCCATGGAGAAATGGCAGAAAGTGAAGAGGAATCTTAGTTCCTCTTGATAAGTATGAAAGAGTAAAGTGAAAAAGCTGACTTAAAACTCAACATTCAAAAAACTAAGATCATGGCATCAGTCCCATCATTTCATGGCAAATAGAAGGGGAAAAAAGCAGAAACAGGGACAAATTTTATTTTCTTGGGCTCCAAAATCACTGCTGATGGTGACTGAAGCCTTGAAATTAAAAGATGCTTGCTCCTTGGAAGGAAAACAATGACCAACCTGGACAGCATGTTAAAAAACAAAGACATTAATTTGCCAACTAAGGTGTGTATAGTCAAAGATATAGTCATGTGCTGATGTGAGAGTTGGACCATAAAGAAGGCTGAGCATCAAATAATTGATACTTTTGAATTGGGATGCTGGCAAAGACTCTTGGGAGTCTCTTGAGCTGCAAGATCAAACCAGTCAATCCTAAAGAAAATCAACCCTGAATATTCATTGGAAGGACTGATGCTGAAGCTGAAGTTCCAATACTTTGGACATCTGATGCAAAAAGCTAACTCATTGGCAAAGACTCTGATGCTGGGAAAGATTGAAGGCAATAGAAGAAGGGAGCGGCAGAGTATGAAATGATTAGATAGCATAACGAACTCAATGGACACGAACATGAGCAAACTCTGGCAGATAGAGGAGGACAGGGAAGCCTGCTGTGCTGCAGTCCATGGGATTGCAAGAGTTCAGATATGAATTAGTGACTGAACAATAGCAACAGAGAACTTGATCTGATTTCTCTGACCCAAAAGAATTTTATTCCTGAACTTCTCATCACGTTATTAAGCTATTCCAAAGAGTGTATTTTTTTTATTATTATCCTCTGTTTAACAACTAAATAGTTTTACTATTAGGAATGGGATTATGATACATGTTGAGCACAGTAATATTTATCCATGTTCCTATATTCCTAATTAAACACTGTTACTCTCAAGTTTCTGATTCCACAAATGGTTGGTCAATTTTTATTTCCACTTTTCAATTATTATCAATAGTTTGATCATTTTTGAATTTTAATCAGAAAGTCAAATTGTCTCAAACCTAACATGTAACCTTCCTGTCCTCTTTCTCGTTAGAAAATAATTACTCTTTTCTCAATGTAAGGCAAATTTCCTACAATTATTTTATATTCTTCTGCTGCTACAGACAATACTTTTATATGTGTTCATTCTAAAGTGACATTAGTTTTCAAGAGGGAGAAAAGACAAGCATAATTAATGTAAAAATTAGAATAACTCATTTGGGTTCCACAGAAGGAAATGCAGATACGTACATTATGCAGTACTTAGCATAATGTCTAAGAGGGGATCAGCTATATGCAAGTTGTGAAATGATTTTTGGAACTCTGAATATAATACATACTCATTACAGAAAAATTTGGTAAACTAAGGAAAATGTAAAGAATAAAACACAGTTTATTCATTCTCCTTCTATGCGAAGCTAACAACAATTATTAACTTTGAATTGTACATTCCAGATTATGAAGATAGATAACTAGATTTTGCACATACATCTCAGAACTTTTTTCTTCTCTGTTAATTAGATCCTGTAATTATATTTGCTTTTGTCAATACAGTTTGTTTTAATATATGACTTTTTGTATTTAAATAATATTTAGCTATGGGACAATCATACACTTTAACTGTTTTCCTCATGTTAACAAACATATTTTTATTTCAATTAATTGGCCTAATAAGTAATTCTTATTATATAATTTCCATATCTAAGTGCCTTTTTTGTTTGTTTTTTTAACTGTTGTCTCTCAGCTCTACACATGCTGCCCTGTACTGCTAAGTCCACGGGTCTGAAACTACAGTTACCAGGATCCTTTAGCGGATGACGCATGCATGCATGCATGTTAAGTTGCTTCAGTCTTGTCCAAATCTTTGTGACCCTATGGACTGTAACCTGCCAGGCTCCTCTGTCTGTGGATCTCCAGGCAAGAATCCTGGAGTGGGTGCCATGACTTCCTCCAGGGAATCTTCCCAACCCAGGGATGGAACCTGTGCCTTTCAGGTCTTTTGCATTGACAGGCATGTTCTTTACCACTGAGCCAGTAGGGGAGCCTTTAGCTGAAGATTTCCTGTTATATTCTGCCAATAGCAAAGGCTGGTGGGAAATCTTAAGATAAAGGAAAAAAGAAACTTCAGAATTATATTTCCTACAGAGTGGCAGTTGCTGGCTATTGCTGAAAATTGTCCTAGTGATAAGAAGAGTAATAATTTTTTTGGTGGCTATGGCCTTGGACAAAGAAGCATCTCTTTAGTAAATACAGACCCAACTGTGACAGTACCTCCAGCAGCACAGCAGCAGGTACAGACTAATATCCAGGGACTTGCTTAACTGCCTATTTCTAGATCTCATCCCTTCTTTCTATTGCTTTTCACCTCCCTTTGTGTTCTTTTCTGCACTTTATCCTTACTAACAGTTTTGTAACTATTGATATTACACTATATTAAATTCTGTCCATTTCAAACATATTAATTTTGCTTTTCTTGATTGGAGTCATAAAAATCTGTTTCTTTAGGAAAAATTCATAGAAGTTAAATTCATAATTCAGAGGGTATAAAATTTAATGTGTTTTGAGGTTAAGACTTTCTAAAATTTTATAAGTTCTAGATCTACATCCATACACAATGTAAAGCATGAACGTGCATAGGAGGAAATAAAGAAACAAAGACACACATATGGAAGAAAAAAAAACAACAACACTTTCTTTTTCTTTCAGTCTTCACTACCCAGCATGATGTTCAGAAAAAGTAACTTCTCAGCATATTTTTTGAATGAACGAATTCATAGATGCATGCCATCACTTAGTATACAAGAAATTACTGATGAGATGAAATAATTCCCCACAATCACAAAGAAAAAAAATTTATAAATAAATGGTTTGCTGTAATTGTCATATGTGTTGAGAGAGTATATTAATATTACTGTGGTTTGATTGTATGCATTCAAAAGATAGGCACAGTTAAGAAAATGACTGTTATTTTGTATCATGCAAGATCATCCAACACTGGCCTCTGAAAATAAAGCTTCTAAATTGAAAATTCACAGAATACACAATTATGGAAAAAAAGTAAAGTTGACAGGGCAGACTTTAAACAAATAGTGTGTAAGTATAGAGAATTTATTCATCTACATAAAAGCTATATATTATAAATATATAACAATTCATATAAAATGTACTACATGTGGCCTAGAGCATATTGGAGCATTTAAATAATCACTGTTTGTTAAACAATGTTCAATGCTACCTATAATGAAAAAATGAAATACATACCATAAAAGATGACAAAGGGAACATAGTACAAAAGTCACTGTCTAGCTACATGATGAAGACAAATTAGGAGATACAAATGTAGAGAAAAGATATGTGGATACAGGGTGGGAGAAAGGATGGTAGGATGAATTGAGAGAGTAGAATTGACATGTATACACTACCATGTGTAAAATAGATAGCTGGTGGGAATCTTCTGTATACCACATGGAGCTCAGTTCCATGCTCTGTGATGGCCTAGAGGGGTGGGATGGGGCATGTGGGAGGCAGGTTCAAGAGAGAGGGAAAAAATATATATATACAGCGGATTCACTTTGTTGTAGAGCAGAAACTAACACAATATTTCAAAGCAATTGTATTCTAATTAAAATAATTAAATTTTTAAATAAACAACTTAGTATATAACTTAGTATAACACATATTACCTGATGATTAACAGCTTACTTTGAAAAGATAGTGAAAGAATATCATTGTCTCTCTGAAGCATAAATAATCACAAGAAACTGACATTAACTGGAAATCCCAAGGAACAAGTATTTTGGGGTACAAATACATAAAATGTTTTATTTCATATATAACTAGAAATTTTGATTTTTTTCATTGTCAAGATCTTCTTCATTCATAGATTAAAGATGAAAAGGATATAGAATAATTTAATTTTGAACTTGTGACTGTTTAATATTGTTCTTCTATGGAAGTAACCATGCTATTAGACAAAGAAAAATAAACTATTAAGCCTGAGCATTTGTGAACACAGGCAAGGATTGACATGAAATAAAACAACAAAATTATGCTGACAAGCATCAAATCATGAAATCATTTATTGGGCTTTATGATAAATACTACACAAATCTTGTGATTGTCAGAAATTAAGATTGGTTAGAGGGTGGGATGATTTGGGAGAATGGCATTCTAACATGTATACTATCATGTAAAAATTGAATTGCCAGTCTATGTCTGACGCAGGATACAGCATGCTTGGGGCTGGTGCATGGGGATAACCCAGAGAGATGTTATGGGGAGGGAGGTGGGAGGGGGGTTCATGTTTGGGAACGCATGTAAGAATTAAAGATTTTAAAATTTAAAAAATAAATAAATAAATAAATAAATAAAATAAAATAAATAAAAAATAAAAGGCTAACAACATAGCTGGATCAGCTGATGGAAAAGAAATAGGAATTAAAACCTATCTAGCTGCTCTGATGTTCTATGCATATGCTTAGATTTCCATAACTCTTCCACAAGACACTGACAACTACTAGAATCTAACAGGAGTCTGAAAGAAGTTCTCCTCAAACTTTAGTGTGCTTATCAAATTATCTAGGATGCCCCATATCAAAGCCTCAGTAACAGGGATTCTGATTTAGCAATTCATGAAGAGGGTACAGAGATCTGTGTTTACAAACACTCCAGCTCAGTTAGATGGGGAATCCAGAAGTCTTCTTAGAGAAATTACATGTGACGTTTATCTGACCTGCAAGACTTCCTGTCTTCTTTTGTCACAATTAGGATGTCAAGGAATGTCTTTGAGGGCTCCATACTACCTGAGCATTTAGTTGTCTTAGGTGCAGAGGACAATGTGAGATTAATTCTGCTTCTGTTCTAATCAACAAAGACCTCAATTGCAAGTCTAAATGACCACCAGAAGGAAAAACAGCTTCCTTCATTCCTCCTGATACATGAGGCAATATTCTCTCATGAGAAAAAGTACAAGGAGGACCAGAGGCACTGGTTGAAAATTCAACCTAAATGAGAATTCCCATGAGCAAGACAATTCCATGACTCAGCTTCTAGGTGTGAGGAAAGAAATTCATGCACGCAAAATGTGCTCTGAAAGTATGCACAATATATTAATAGGAAATTGACAGAGTAGTGTCAAAAGTTAATGGAACAGACCTGTCCGGAGCTTCCTCCTCCTACTAGGATGTATGCTCCACAGCTAACAGGACTTCCAAGCCTGAGTTCAGGACTGGAAATTTTCTGACACCTTCCAAAAGCTGTGAAACCAGTCACAGGGGATATCGGTAAGAAGAAAAGAAATATGCCCTAATCTTATTGGATAAAGAAAGCTCTAGTATTTATAAGCCATTAAGCCTTCATCACAACTCTGCCTGAAGGGGATAATAGAGCTGTTTTCCAGTCAACAGTGCTTTTATATCATCTCTTCAATTTTGGAGTTATAAGCAGTTCAAGTTATTTTTTCTTAATATCTCTTTATGCTATTATGATGTAGTTATCATGCAAATTGGGAATTAGGTGCCAGGGTATGAAAATGCTATATATGTGCACATTAAAGTGCTGCCTTATAGCAGAAAGGAAAAACAATTTTCACAAGTGTGCTGACAAATGAAAATTTTACAGAAGACATCTCTCAGAAGTCATCTGCTTTTAAGTTTAATATATGAAGAAAACAGACCATGTGTTCCTGAAGAAAAGAATTGCAACAATGAAAACAGTCAAAGAACAAAAATCTAGTACTTATTCTTAGTCCAGTTCACAGGCCAGTGCATATTCTCCAGGTTATCTATCCTATGTGAAAAAGAAGATAACCTAAAATATTTTGACCTGAAATGTTATATTTTTCTCCAGTAAGGCACTCTTCCTTAAGCCAATTAGAGAAAGTCATTTGATAACTAAATATCTAAACAGTATTCAAGGCTTTGCAAAATATGAATGTATGCAGACCCTTGAGTTTGTGGGAGTATGCTAATGACTGACACTTCCAGTCTGAAATAGCTCAGCAATCTTTCCATCTATGTGACTTCAAACAGCTTCTCATTTTTTATCTTATAGCTAATAGCTTTGGTTTTCTAGATGCAATTATTACTAATTCTAGAAATTTTTCTAGAAAAATTCTAAAACTAAAACCAGACTTAGATAATTTATAATGCATATTTAATAGCTGTTTGGAGGAAATAAAACAGCTTCAGTGCAACTTTATGTCTCTATCATCATCACTAAGGAAGCCCAGTAATAGCACTTTGTAGTAAAATCTGCATAAATCATTTTCAATGCTCCATATTTACTTTGTCACACCTATAATTCATTTTTTCTGATATAACATGTTAAGTGAAAACTTCATTTTTTCAGACTTTTATTAAAATAAACATTTACTGAGAATCAACTCTCTTTTGGATATTGTGCAGTGGTAAAAAATATGCCTGCCCATTCAGAAGACACAAGAGATGCAAGTTTGATCCCTGGGTCAGGAAGATCCCCTGGAGTAAGAAAAAGCAATCACTCCAGTCTTCTTGCCTGGAAAATTCCATAGACAGAGAAGCCTGGAGGCTACAGTCCATGGGGTTGCAAAGAGTTGGACATGACTGAGTGACTGAGCACAGGACACACAACTCCTTTCTGGGCATTATACTTAAAAATATGGTTGTAAAGTGTTGTTTCAAGGTTCTATCTCCTTTTTGGACTTCCTTACCACTCTAAAGAATCACACAGGGTGTAGAGAGAATCAATCTCCACTTGCTCAGCACAACATTTTCTTCAAAGCAGTAATTGCAACAGCTGAATAAAATTGGTGAAGCAGTAAAGATAGATCACTACATGATTTACTAATTTATCTGACCTTATCAGAGTAAGTATTAGAAGCATTGGCTTTAGAGAACTTCAGAAACTTTCAAATAAATATAATCATGCCAACAAAGAAGGAATGTCTTCCAGTAAACTATCCATTTACAAACTGTAGCTTAATTTTGTTCCTTTTTATTTTACCCAGTGTTCTGCATGGTAGTCTTTTAAAAAAAGATTGACCAACCCTGTAATCAGGCCGTCCGGTAACTAATTAAAGTTTGTAATGTTCTTTTAGAACTAACACCCTGAAAATATGTCCTTTTCACTATTGGGGACAGTAATGCAAAAGTAGAAAGTCAAGAAACACCTGCAGTAACACGTAGATTTGGCCTTGGAGTACAGAATGAAGCAGAGCAAAGACTAATAGAGTTTTACCAAGAGAATGCACTGGTCATAGCAAACACCCTCTTCCAACAACACAAGAGAAGACTCTACACATGAACATCACCAGATGGTCAAAACAGAACTCTGATTGATTATATTCTTGGCAGCCAAAGATGGAGAAGCTCTATACAGTCAGCTAAAACAAGACCAGGAGCAGACTGTGGCTCAGATCATGAAATCCTTACTATCAAATTCAGACTTGAATTGAAGAAAGTAGGGGAAACCACTGGACCATTCAGGTATGACCTAAATCAAATCCCTATGATTATACAGTGGAAGTAAGAAATAGATTTAAGGGACTAGATCTGATATACCAATTGCCTAATGAACTATGGATGCAGGTTCCTGACATTGTACAGGAGACAGGGATCAAGACCATCCCCATGGAAAAAAAATGCAAAAAAGCAAAATGGCTGTCTGAGGAGGCCTTAAATGCTGTGAAGAGAAGAGAAGTGAAAAGCAAAGGAGAAAAGGAAAGGTATAAGCATCTGAATGCAGAGTTCTAAAGAATAGCAAGGAGAGATAAGAAAGCCTTCTTCAGCGATCAATGCAAAGAAATAGAGGAAAAGAACAGAATGGGAAATACTAGAGATCTCTTCAAGTAATTAGAAATACCAGGGGAACATTTCATGCAAAGATGGGCTCTATAAAGGACAGAAATTGTATGGACCTAACAGAAGCAGAAGATATTAAGAAGAAATGACAAGAATACACAGAACCGTACAAAAAAAAAATCTTCACGACCCATATAATCATAATAGTGTGATCACTCACTTAGAGCCAGACAGACTCTAGGTGTACTAGTTAATTTTCCACATGACTGTGAGTAATCATAATAAATGAGTAGTATAGATCAAATATTCTTTTTCCTCTTTAAATTGTGACACTGCCAAGACAGATACTAAAATAAGCCTGTGGTTCCATCCAGTTCTATAGGTCTTCTGAACTGCTGACAAAAATTTTTTAAATCAGTTGATTAACTGAAGGCATTTAAAGAGATTACTCTCTTCCTTAGAGGAATATTCCATTTTGGTGATCCCCACAGTGACAGTGACCAAATGTCACCAGCTCTAGATTTATGCTCCAGATGTCATGCTCTCATCTTTATTTTAATACATTATGAAACAGCAGAGATCATAGAGTGATAGAATTGTTTAGCATTTGTTTTTCTGGTGTGTGTGCCTTTGTGTCTGTGTAGTATGCTTTATGTGAGATTTGTTGATTTTTCCTCAGTAAAGTGGGATAAGAAATATATTCTATTTCATATTCATCTTAAAATTAATACTTTTGACTTGGAAAGTATTCTAGTGTACTAGTATTCTAGTATTCATTGTTCTCCAAACTCTCTGCATTCTTTTTATTCAAGACTATGTTAGTAGCTTTATTTCCTCTGTATCAGAGTGTTTTTTTTCCATTTTAATGTACGTTTTAATATTTCCTGCTGCTGAATTCATTGATGTGATAGCTATGATAAATCACATCTAAGTAGGACAGGTGTTGCTAACAGACAGATCACAAAAGCTATGTGCTTTTTAATGAATCCAATATTTCTAATTTGCTTTTCCATCAAGAATACATTTGCTTTCTGCATTCTTCAGAGTAAAACCTTCAATCATCCATCATCGTGTGTTCCTAGGATGACATTTCTGAAGTGATAAAAGTACAATTTTAAATAGAAAAAGAATCTTAACAACTACTTTTAGCTAAAAATCTGTCGAGTAGATTTTGAATAGTTGCATGGATGTAGCATTATTCGTTCCAGGAGAATGACAGAAAAATAACATAATTCATCTAGGCTGTGTATCATATCCCTTTACAGTGGACAGTGAATTAATCATAATGTGTTTAACTTAACTGAGGTAATTAAAGAGGATGTGTGCCTTTTATCCCATCCTATATTGGAGTTTTATAATCGAAAAACACTTCAATATATATTATCATTTTAATTCTCACAGTACCCCTCAGATAAACAGTATTGCACCTCTTTTACATAAATGAAACTGAAATTCAAAGATGTGTTAAGAGGTTTACTCAGGTTTGTAAACCTGTGTACAGTTAGTACCAGCAGAGCTAGAAGCTAAGCTAAAGATGTTCAACTTGGAATTCAGTTGCCATTTACACCAGTCTAAGTAGTGGCATTCAGTTGTGGATGTGTCACCCTGCTTATTTAATTTATATGCAGAGTATATCATGAGAAATGCTGGACTGGATGAAGCACAAGCTGAATTCAAGATTGCCAGGAGAAATATCAATAACCTCAGATATGCAGGTGACACCACACTTATGGCAGACAGAGAAGAACTAAAGAGTTTCTTGATAAAAGTGAAAGAGAAGAGTGAAAAAGTTGGCTTAAAGCTCAACATTCAGAAAACGAAGATCATGGGATCTGGTCCCATCACTTCATGGCAAATAGACGGGGAAACAAAGGAAACAGTGACAGACTTTATTTTGGGGGGCTCCAAAAAATCACTGCAGATGGTAACTGCAGCCATGAAATTAAAAGACGCCTGCTCCTTGGAAGAAAAGTTATGATCAACGTAGACAGCGTATTAAAAAATAGAGACATTACTCTGCGGACAAAGTTCTGTCTAGTCAAAGCTATGGTTTTTCCAGTAGTCATGTATGGATGTGAGAGTTGGACTGTAAAGAAAGTGGAGCACCAAAGAAGTGATGCTTTTGAATTGTGGTGTTGGAGAAGACTTGAGAGTCCCTTGGATGCAAGGAAATCCAACCAATCCATCCTAAAGGAAATCAGTCTTAAATATTCATTGGAAGGACTGATGTTGAATCTGAAACTCCAATACTTTCATCACCTGACTTGAAGAGCTGACTCATTTGAAAAGACCCTGATTCTGGGAAAGATTGAAGGTGGGAGAAGAAGGGGATGACAGAGGATGAGACGGCTGGATGGCATCCACGACTCAATGGACATGAGTTTGAGTAGGCTCCGTAAGTTGGTGATGGACAGGGAAGCCTGGCATGCTGCAGTCCATGGGGTCACAAAGAGGTAGACATGGCTGAATGACTGAACTAACTGTGGATGTATCTTGTGGTGAAAGTATAATCTGATGTTGTTAAGAACAATACTGCATAGGAACATGAAATATTATGTTCATGAATCAGGGTAAATAGGACTTGGTCAGTCAGGAGATGAAATGATTTAATACTGTCTTCTTAGGAATCAGTGAACTAAAATGGACAGGAATTGGGTGAATTTAATTCAGATGACCATTGTATCTATTACTATGGGCAAGAAACCCTCAAAGAAAAGGAGGAGCCCTCATAGTCAACAAAGAGTCTGAAATGCAGTACCTGATGCAGTCTCAAGAATGACAGAATGATCTCGGTTTGCTTCCAAGGTAAAATATTCAAAATCACAGTAATTCGAGTCTGTGCTCCAACGAATGATGCTGAAGAGGCTGAAATTCAGTGGTTCTATATAGACCAATTATGTTTTCTAGAGCTAACACCAAAAAAAAAGATGTCTTTTTCATCATAGGGGACTGGAATGCAAAAAATAGGAAGTCAAGAGATACCCAGAATAACAGGCAAAGGCTAACAGAGTTTTGTCAAGAGCTCATGCTGGTCACAACAAACACCCTTTTCCAAGAACACAAGAGAAGACTCTACACATGGATATCACCAGATGGTCAATACCAAAATCAGATTGATTATATTCTTTGCAGCCAAGAAGGAGAAGCTCTATACAGTCAGAAAAGGCAAGATCTGGAGCTAACTGTGGCTCAGATCATGAACTCCTTACCACAAAATTCAGGATTATATTAAAGAAAGTAGGGAAAAAATCCTAGGTCATTCAGGTGTGACCTGAGGGTGATTAATAGATTCAAGGGATTAGATCTGGGAGACAGAGTGCCTGAAGAACTATTTACAGAGATTCATAGCACTGTACAGAAGCAGTGACCAAAATCATCCCAAAGAAAAAGAAATGTAAGAAGGCAAAGTAGTTGCCTGAGAAGACTTTACAAATAGCTGAGGAAAGAAAAGAAGCAAAAGGCAAGAGAATAAGACAAAGATATACCCAACTTAAAGTAGAATTCCTGATAATAGCAAGGAGAGGTAAGAAGGCCTTAATAAACGAACAATGCAAATAAATAGAGAAAAATAATAGAAGGGGAAAGACTAGAGATCTCTTCTAGAAAATTAGAAATATCAAGGGATTATGTCATGCAACAATGGGCACAATAATGGACAGAAATAGTAAGAACCTAACAGAATCAGAAGCGATTAAGTGGTGAGAAGATATAGGACAACTATGCAAAAAGGGTCCTAATGACCAGATAACCACAATGGTGTGATCACTTATCTAGAGCCAGATATCCTGGTGTGTGAAGTCAAGTGGGCCTTAAGAAGCATAACTACAAACAGAGCCAGTGGAAGTGACAGAATTTCAGCTGAGCTATTTCAAATCCTAAAAGATGACACTGTGAAAGTGCTACACACAATATGTGAGCAAATTTGGTAAATCAGCAGTAGCCACAGGACTGGAAAAGATCAGATTTTCTTCTAATCCCAAAGAAAGGCAATGCCAAAGAATGTTCTTACTACCACACAATTGCACTCATTTCACATGCTAGCAAGATGATGCTGAAAATCCTTCAGAAGGCTTCAGCAGCATGTGAATCAAGAACTTCCAGATGTATAAGCTGAGTTTTGAAGAGGCAGACAAACAAGAGATAAATTTCCAAGATTCACTGGATCATGAATAAAGCAAGGGAGTCCCATAAAAACACTGATTTCTGTTTCACTGACTGTGCTAATGTTATAGACTGTGTGGATCACAACAAACTGTGAACAATTCTTGGACAGGAGGACCAGACCACCATACCTGTCTTTTGAGAAACCTATAAGCTGGTCAAGAAGCAAAGGCTTGAACTGTACATGGATCAATGAACTAGTTCAAAATTGGGAAAGGAGTACATCAAGGCTGTATATTGTCACCCTGCTTATTTAACTTATATGCAGAGTATATCATGTGAGATGCCAGGATGGATGAAGCACAACCTAGAATCCGGACTGTAGGGAGAAATATCAACAACCTCAGATATGCATATGATACCATTTAATGGCACAATGAAAAGGAACTAAAGAGCCTCTTAATGAAAATGAAAGAGACGGGTGAAAAAAACTTGCTTGAAACTCAACATTAAAAAAAAAAGAAAACTAAGATTATGGCATCTGGTCCCATCACTCCACGACAAATAGAAATGGAAAAGCAGAAGCAGTGAGAGATTTTATTTTCTTGGGCTCCAAAATCACTGGAGATGGAGACTGCAGCCATCAAATTAAAATGTGCTGGTTCCTTGGAAGGAAAGATGTGACCCACCTAGCCAATGTATGAAAAAGCAGAGACATCGTTTGCCACCAAAATCCATCTAGTCAAAGCTATGATATTTCAAGTAGTCCTTTACAGATGTGAGAGTTGGACCATAAAGAAGACTGAGTGACAAGCAATTGATGCTTTTGAATTGTGGTGCTGGAGAAGACTCTTGAGAGTCCCTTGAACTGCAAGGAGATCAAACTAGTCAATCTTAAAGGAAATCAACTCTGAATATTTATTAAAAGGACTGATGCTGAAACTGACACTCCAATACTTTGGTCACCTGATGCGAACAGCCAACTCATTGGAAAAGATTCTGATCCTCGGAAAAACCGAAGGCAAATGGAGAAGAGGACAATAGAGGATGAGATGGTTAGATACTATCACTGACTCAATGGCAAAGAATTAGAACAAACTCCAGGAAATAGTGAAGGACAGAGTCTGGCATGCCATAGTCCGTAGCATCGCAGAGTCAGTCACGACTTAGGGACTGAACAACAATTCTGAAAAGCCCTGAGTCTGAGGGGAAGTTAAATCAGTCACTGATCTTCATCCAACCTAAAATATTAATTTCAGTAAAGTACTCGTGCTGCTGCTCCTGCTGCTGCTAAGTTGCTTCAGTCGTGTCCAACTCTGTGCGGCCATATAAATGGCAGCCCATCAGGCTCCCCCGCCCCTGGGATTCTCCAGGCAAGAATACTGGAGTGGGTTGCCATTTCCTTCTCCAGTGCATGAAAGTGAAAAGTGAAAGGGAAGTCGCTAATTCAGGGGAATTCATAAATCTCCCAAAATAATGTATTATCAAGACCACGAACATATTGAAAAAGCTCAAGAAATTCGAAAGAACCATATGTATACACCTGTAAAGTATCATATTTCCCAGAAGGAATTAGTAAAAAAAAAATAATCAATACATGGGTCTATACTTTCCATTCAGTTTCTGAAAGAGACATAAATTATTTTGTAACATCACTTGGTATCAAATCTGATTGCTCCTAATAATCAGCAAAAGAAGTGTAAGTAATCAATCTATTTTGAAATTTATAGCTTTCTCATTTGCACATGGTTAAAAATGGCTTATTAAAATATAATTCTTGCTTCAAGGAATGAGTCTGTAAACAGATGGCATCATTGATAACAATAAAGTACTGCTCATAGTCCTTCAGAGAAATAAGTATTTTTCTTTAGGGAAATGAGTATTTTCAGTTTTCTGATTTCATTAATGAGATATTAAAAATTGAAAGGCACGTATACATCTTTATAAACAATGTTTTAATGTAAATAGTATTTCATAAATGTTAAAATTTGACTAAATTCCTAAGGTGCCTACCAATATGAGAAAATTTAGCGTCATGTAGAGAAAAGAATATAATTGCTACTATTGTTTAAAAAAAAGTTAAACCTAAGTTTAAAAGCATCATAAGAGGCTACTATCAGCAACTATATGCCAATAAAATGGACAACTTGGAGGAAATGGACAAATTCTTAGAAAAGTACAGCTTTCCAAAACTGAACCAGGAAGAAATAGAAAATCTTAACAGACACATCAGAAGCATGGAAATTGAAACTGTAATCAGAAATCTTCCAGCAAAAAAAAAAAACAAAAAACAAACAAAAAAAACAAACCAAAAAAAAAAGCCCAGGACCAGACAGCTTCACAGCTGAATTCTACCAAAAATTTAGAGAAGAGCTAACACCTATCCTATTCAAACTCTTCCAGAAAGTTGCAGAGGAAAGCAAACTTCTAAACTCATTCTATGAGACCACCATCACCTTAATATCAAAACGAAAGATGCCACACACACACACACACACACACACACACACACAAACTACAGGCCAATATCACTGATGAACATAGATGCAAAAACCCTTAACAAAATTCTAGAAAACAGAATTCAACATATTAAAAAGATCATACATCATGACCAAGTGGGCTTTATCCCAGGGATGCAAGGATTCTTCAATATCTGCAAATCAATCAATGTAATACACCACATCAACAAATTGAAAGATAAAAACCATATGATTATCTCAATAGATGCAGAGAAAGCCTTGACAAAATTAAACATCCATTTAGGATAAACAAACAACAACAACAACAACAACAAAAAACCCTCCAGAAAACAGGAATAGAAGGAACATACCTCAACACAATAAAAGCTATATATGACAAACCCACAGAAAACATTATCCTCAATGGTGAAAAATTGAAAGCATTTCCCCTAAAGTCAGGAACAAGACAACGGTGCCCACTCTCATCACTACTATTCAACATAGTTTTGAAGTATTGGTCGTAGAAATCAGAGCAGAAAAAAGAAATAAAAGGAATCCAGATTGGAAAAGAAATAAAACTCTCACTGTTGGCAGATGACATGATCCTCTACATAGAAAACCCTAAAGATTCCACCAGAAAATTACTAGAGCTAATCAGTGAATATAGCAAAGTTGCAAGATATAAATTTAACACGGAGAAATCCCTTGAATTCCTATACATTAACAATGAGAAAACAGAAAGAGAAATTAAGGAAACATTTCCATTTACCATTGCAACAAAAAGAAAAAAATGCTTAAGAATATATCTACCTAAAGAAACAAAAGACCTATATATAGAAAACTATAAAACACTGATGAAAGAAATCAAAGAGGACACTAATAGATGGAGAAATAGACCATGTTCGTCAACTGGAAAAATCAATATAGTGAAAATGAGTATACTACCCAAAGCAATCTATAGATTCAATGCAAGCCCTATCAAGATACCAACGATATTTTCCACAGAACTAGAACAAATAATTTCACAATTTGTATGGAAATGCAAAAAGCCTCGAATAGCCAAAGCAATCTTGAGAAAGAAGAATGGAACTGGAGGAATCAACCTGCCTGACTTCAGTCTCTACTACAAAGCCACAGTCATCAACACAGTATGGTACTGGCACAAAGACAGAAATATAGATCAGTGGAAAAAATTAGAAAGCCAAGAGATAAATCCACGCACCTATGGACACCTTATCTTTGACAAAGGAGGCAAGAATATAAAATGGAGGAAAGACAATCTCTTTAACAAGTGATGCTGGAAAAACTGGTCAACCACTTGTAAAAGAAAGAAACTAGAACACTTTCTGGAGAAGGCAATGGCACCCCACTCCAGCAGTCTTGCCTGGAAAATCCCATGGATGGAGGAGACTGGTGGGCTACACAGTCTGTGGGATCGCTAAGAGTTGGACACAACTGAGCAACTCCACTTTCACTTTTCACTTTCATGCACTGGAGAAAGAAATGGCAACTCACTCCAGTGTTCTTGCCTGCAGAATCCCAGGGATGGGGGAGCCTGGTGGGCTGACGTCTATGGGGTCGCACAGAGTCGGACACGACTGAAGTGACTTAGCAGCAGCAGCAGCAGAACACTTTCTAACACCATTCACAAAAATAAACTCAAAATGGATTAAAGATCTAAATGTAAGACCAGAAACAATAAAACTCCTAGAGGAGAACATAGGCAAAACACTCTCCAACATAAATTACAGCAAGATCCTCTATGACCCACTTCCCAGAATATTGAAAATAAAAGCAAAAATAAACAAATGGGACCTAATTAAAATTAAAAGCTTCTGCACAACAAAAGAAACTACAAGCAAGGTGAAAAGACAGCCTTCAGAATGGGAGAAAATAATAGCAAATGAAGCAACTGACAAACAACTAATCTCAAAAATATACAAGCAACTCCTGCAGCTCAATTCCAGAAAAATAAACGACCCAATCAAAAAGTGGGTCAAAGAACTAAACAGACATGTCTCCAAAAAAGACATACAGATGGCTAACAAACACATGAAAAGATGATCAACATCACTCATTATCAGAGAAATGCAAATCAAAACCACAATGAGGTACCACCTCACGCCAGTCAGAATGGTTGCTATCCAAAAGTCTCCAAGCAATAAATGCTGGAGAGGGTGTACAGAAAAGGGAATCCTTTTACACTGTTGGTGGGAATGCAAACTAGTACAGCCACTATGGAGAACAGTGTGGAGATTCCTTAAAAAACTGGAAATAGAACTACCATATGACCCCGAAACCCCACTTCTGAGCATACACACTGAGGAAACGAGAATTGAAAGAGACACGTGTACCGCAGTGTTCATCACAGCAGTGTTTATAATAGCCAGGACATGGAAGCAACCTAGATGTCCATCAGCAGACAAATGGATAAGAAAGCTGTGGTACATACACATAATGGAATATTACTCAGCCATTAAAAAGAATACATTTGTATTCTAATGAGGTGGATGAAACTGTAGCCTATTATACAGAGTGAAGTAAGCCAGAAAGAAAAACACCAATACAGTATCAGCCAGTTCAGTTCAGTCGTTCAGTCGTGTCCGCCTCTTTGCGATCCCATGAATCGCAGCATGCCAGGCCTCCCTGTCCATCATCAACTCCCAGAGTTTACTCAGACTCATGTCCATCAAGTCAGTGAGGCCATCCAGCCATCTCATCCTCTGTCGTCTCCTTCTCCTCCTGCCCCCAGTCCCTCCCAGCATCAGAGTCCTTTCCAATGAGTCAACTCCTCACATGAGGTGGCCAAAATACTGGAGTTTCAGCTTCAGCATCATTCCCTCTAAAGAAATCCCAGGGCCGACCTCCTTCATTATGGTCCAGTTGTATCTCCTTGCAGTCTAAGGGACTCTCAAGAGTCCTCCAACACCACAGTTCAAAGGCATCAATTCTTCGGCTCTCAGCTTTCTTCACAGTCCAACTCTCATATCCATACATACAGTATACTAACACATATATATAGAATTTAGAAAGATGGTAATGATGACCCTATATGTGAGACAGCAAAAGAGACACAGATGTATAGAAGTCTTTTGGACTCTGTGGGAGAGAGTGAGGGTGGGATGATTTGGGAGAATGGCACTGAAACATGTATAATATCATATGTGAAACAAATCGCCAATCGAAGTTTGATGCATGAGACAGGGGCTGGTGCATTGGGATGACCCTGAGGGATGGGATGGGGAGTGGGAGGGGGGTTCAGGATGGGGAACACAGGTACACTCATGGCGATTCATGTCAGTGTATGGCAAAACCACCACAATATTTTAAAGTAATTTGCCTCCAATTAAAATAAATAAATTCATTTTAAAATGTTTAAAAGCAGAAATAAAAATAAATCTCCCATGGATATAGAGAAAGAAAAATCTTGCACAATTTTTTCAAAATTCTATTCTACTACTGAAGGTATAGTTTAGGTTAGTCATTGTATGTGTGTAAACTTAAAAGGAACTCATAACTAAAACAGTCATTACAATATAGAGTGATACATTCTATAGTTCTGTGACAGAACTAAGTTCAAAAGTCTTTAGATGTATAGAGAAGGATTATTTAATCTGTATTCACTCTTGAAGTATTAGACAAATTTACTATGTGGACAATAGGACATTTCAGGGAAGAAAAGAACAGGTAAAAACCAAATTAATATATGAAAGAACATATTGATATTATTGGTTAAAATATTTTTCACTCAGTAATCCCACAGAAGCCAATGATACTTATCTTGTGATCTCATTAGATAAATAATCATTTTCTGACAAAATTGTGGCTTCCCTATAGGTCTTGAAGGAATCTCTCTAGGTATCAACTCAGATGATGATCCCTGAAGTCAACTCTAAAAATTTAGTCTATCTTGGAGTCTTATGGAATTAAGCCCTTTCACATGGTAATACTATAAATTTAATAATTTTGTTATTTTCTGAAACAACTTAGAAAGGAGTTGTTGCTATTGCTGTTTAGTCACTAAGTCATGCCCAACTCTTTGTGACCCCATGGGCTGTAGCCTACACAGGATAAGAAAAGAGAAACACACAGAGATGAATAGGTAGTTCCCTAAGCAGTCATGGACTTCCTCGGTGGCTCAGACGGTAAAGCGTCTGCCTACAATGCGGGTGACCCAGGTTCGATCCCTGGGTCAGGTAGATCCTCTGGAGAAGGAAATGGCAACCCACTCCAGTACTCTTGGCTGGAAAATCCTATGGATGGAGAAGGGTGGCAGGCTACATTCCATGGGGTCACAAAGAGTCAGACGCGACTGAGCAATTTCACTTCACTTCACTTTAAGCAGTCATGGACATCATGAGAACTCAAAGAAGAGGAAAATATTGGCAGTGGGTGGTAGACATTTTGAAACAAGCTGGCCATGCTACTGAATTATTCTTCATACTGGGTTAGTTCTGAGCTGTCCCTCTTTTGCAAGCTCTTTTTTGTACTTTCCCAAAGGAAACAGATAGCTCAGATGGTAAAGCATCTGCCTGCAATGTGGAAGACCTGGGTTCGATCTCTGAGTCAGGAAAATCCCCTGGAGAAGGAAATGGCAACCCACTTCAGTATTCTTGCCTGGAAAATTCCATGAATGGAGGACCATGGTAGGCTACAGTCCATGGGATCGCAAAGAGTTGGACACAACTGAGTAACTTCACTGGTTCACAGGGAAATACTTTACCTTCAAGCACTCTTGGTAGGGAAGAAAGGGGACAAATCTTTGTAGGAGTGGAAATTTTGCAGAGGACTGAAGAAACACAAAGGAATCAGAGAGGTATAAGATGGGAAATATAGAATGAGCATAATAGTGCAAAGGTCAGAGATTCTGGAAATAGGCAGTCAAAGAATCCAATCTACCTACCTGGAGGGATGGGATGGAGAGGGTGGTGTGATGGAGGGTCAAGAGGGAGGAGATTTATGTATGCCTATTGCTTATTCCTGCTGTGTATCGCAGATATTAACACAATATTGTAAATTAATTATACTCCAATTAAAAATAAAATTAAAACTAATAAAATAAAATCCAAAAAAAAGAAAGAATCCAATCTTATTGGTCATTTACAAGCTCTGATTAATACTGGACAAGGTATTTGATTTCTCAGTGTCTTGACTCTAAGAAATAAAGATGCTTTCTGATTTGCTGAGAATTTTTGAGAATTCTTTAATTCCTTGCTTTACTTTTATTCATGACTTTAATCATTACTGGCACAGTAAATACTCATCTGAATAATTGCTTTCCATCTCTTAAACTCATGTAAGTTGGGACTTTATTTTTTCTCACTGTTGCATCTCTAGTGCCTAAAACAATCTCTGAGCAGGAGTTCAGTAATGGTTGCATGAATGAATCAGTTTAATGAATAAATAATGTAAATATATGAGTGCAACACCAGACACAACATAGCCATCTAATAAATGCTAGAGAGATACAGATAGACTGAGGTTCAAACTCTGGCAGTTTTATTTCTGTGTGACCTTGGGCTTCTTTAACTGTAAAATGGGTATAAATAAGAATAATGTTCACCTTTTGATGACTGCCATTAAGGTAAGACAAATAAATAGGATAATGAATGCTAAATCCATGGTAGCTAGTAGAGTATTCAGACTAAGGGGCTTACCCATTATGATGAGTGCTAACTATCCACAGAGTCAAGTTCTTCCATAAGGAAATAGCCTAGTTTGAAAATGCCCAAATAAGGAGACAAGAAGTCACATTGATATATGGTGTTACCCTGAAGCTAGTATCTATATAGGACAATTAGAAATAAATTCAATTTATAGTTATAATGCAGCTACAGGAAGCTAACACTGAGATTCAAAGGGTTATGCATTGTTTTTATTCATAACTATATATGAGGATTCTCATTTTTCCAAGTGTACCTTTTTGAGGGTCTCCTGTATATAAAAATAATGTTGAAGGCAAAGTTATTTTCATAAAACAAGGTGACACACTGCAAGATTATTTTTCATTTCCTATTTTCTAAGAAGGTGATATCATAGCATGTTGGATTTTTGAGACATCTAAAGACAAAAGTTCAATTAGCCTTGGTCTTAAGAAGGGAGGGACTTAGCAATTTGCCTAGTTTGGTCCTGCTAATAATCTCCCAAGGCATCTATTTTTCCTAATTGTCCATAATCAGCTAGGTGTTCAAAGCAATATTTCAAAAAAATAACAACAACAATAAAAAAGAATTTGTTTAACCAGTGTTATGCAGGCAGACAATACATATAAAAGAACTGCAGAACAATTTAGAATTGAATGTTATGTTGAATTTTAGAAAAATGTTCAAATTTTTACATGATTGGAGATTCAATTTTATTAATGTAGCAAAATTGCATTACATAAAGTTGTTTTACTTTGTGTTGCTCTTTTACATGTTCTCCAAACATAGTGGGATGAGCTGAAGTATATGCCAAAACTGCATCACTATTCAACTTCTCTCTCTGCCCAATCCTGCTTCCCTCTCTTCCTCACAGGTTTTGTCCTCAACAACATGTCAATACCAACTTCTTATTTCCAAATCTCCATTTCTGAATCTATTTCCTAAGGAACACAATCTAACCTCAAAGCTAAGTACAACTTAGTTTCCAGCAGAAACAAAGGAAAATCCTTTTTGGAAAAAAAAAAAAAATACATGGACCAATAAGATTAAGATCAAGAAATATTAACTCAGTGCCAAAAAGAAACCCACAAGAAACAAGTCACCATGATTGAGAATAAGAGGAAAGAACAAATCTTAATGTTCAAATTACCAGGAAGAGAATATAAAATAATTTGGAGAGCATCAAAACACAAGTGACTCATCACACATAATGATACCCCCATAAGGCTATAAGTAAATTCTTCAGCAAAAAACTTGCAGGCCAGGAGAAAATGAGATATATAAAAACTAATTTTAAAATAACAAACAAACACACAAAAAAGAAAACCTGCCAACCAAGAATACCACACCTGGCAAAGCTTTCCTTTATAAATGAAGGAAAGACAGACTTTCTCAAACAAAAGCTAAAAGAGTTCATCATTACTAGATCTGCCTCATAAGAAATGCTAAATAAAGTTCTTCTAGATGAAAGGATGCTACTTAGCAACATTAAAACATAGGAAAGCTAAAACTCACTGTATGGTAAGTATATAGTCAGATTCAGAATACTCAAACACTGTAGTTATGGTGTGCAAATAACAATGAATGAAATGCTAAAAAGTAAATAATCAAATCACACTATGAGAAAGCAAGAAGTGATTATTAATTTGACTGGGAAGATGAAAAAAAGTCATTAAATTTCAAAGTTTAAAATTATTTTCATTCAAAGAGTAGCTTTAAGCATCAGATTAATACAACTAAAGGGAGAATTACTGAACTGAAACTTAGCACTAAAGAAATTAACAAAAATGTATCACCATAGATAGAGTCAAAGTATGACGGCAAGTTTTGAATGATATGAAGTACAGACTAAGAAGATCTAGACACCTAATCACAGTCCAAGAAAAAGAGTAGAGTGGTTAGAGGACAGGCAATACTAGAAGATACAGGTTGAGAAGTTTTCAAAGCCAATGAAACACTTAAATCTATAAATATGTAAATCATATTATATTCTATGCATAATAATTAGAAATTCATACCTAAGCAAATTCTAGCAGAACTGCAGAGTCTTCTAAGAGGATTCAATCAGCCCAAATGAAAAAAAAAAAAAAAGATCAGTTACAAAGGAAAGAGGATTAGACTGGCAGAAGTGCTGAGAGAAAAATAACTGCTATCCTGGAATTGTGTCCCCAGTAAACCTATCTTTCAAGTGTAAATAAATGCATTGTGTGAATCCAACTGAGTAACTTGGTTTTGTCTGTTTAGTCAAAGGACATATCTTGAGAATGTGTAGTGCCCTTCGTACTCAGAAATTGAGAATATGGATTTCATTGTAATACAACACATTTAGTTCTTTGATATCTGTGCATTCTGCTACTCTATTTAAATTCTCACAAGTATTTTTACTTCAAGAGGTACTACATCAGGATGTTGTGCTAAGAATTATGCCTTTGGGACAAGTTCTAGGATTTTTTTTTTTCTCTATGCCTAGTTTTCCTGAAACCACCCTCAAGTGTGCCCTACTATATCTAGGCACAGAAATAACCCTTTATCATCTTTTTCCCAATTACATCCATATTAAAAAAACCAGAAGCATGTCCTTATCTCTCACTCCTTTATAAGCAAGTGATAAATTCCTTTTATAGTCAAGGGACTTGTCCTAATTATTCTTCACTCCTTCTTTCCTCAGTGCTCAGAATTTAGCAGACAAAAATTCAAATAATAGGCCCTTGATCAATTTTTAAAACTGAAGAAAAGATAGGAAATCTCTTTAGTAGGTTTTTTATTTTTGTTCTATATATACTACCTAAAACAGTTGTCTTGTGATAAATTTAGATTTATGGCTTCTAATTATTTAACACACTATTTTCCCATCACAAATATTTTCATAATTAGGCCTCAGAAATGAAATTTAAATTAAAAGAAAAAGAGTGAAATCATCTGAGTCTAAAATAAGTATTCTCACATATCTCTCAAACTATAATCTTTGTCAATACATGCTTACAATGGTTTATTATATTAAGAAGCCCTTGTTTAAACTGATGGCAGTTGACGGTACATAAAGAAGCCCATGTTTGATTTGATGGCTGTTGAGGGCAGTTGTCCCAGAAGAAATTAGATCATCTAATTTAACTTTTTGGCAATATTCTTCTATTTTCTCATTTAGGTGCATTATTATATTAGTCATGGAGAAACAATGACTGGTACCAATCTGGAAAAAAAAAAAATGCAAGTTCCCTGTGAGCATTAAATATGGTGAACATTTAATTGTACACCATAAAGAAATTATCAGTTTTTTGGGTACTTTTTGAAATGGCCTTTTCAGATGCCTTTTAGAATGGCTCCCTGAAATATCTCAGATAAATAAAAGATAGGAAGATAGCTTTTCTCTACTGATAATATTCTGGTACTGCATTAAGTTCTGAAGGCATAGAAATGAATGGTACCCACACTCATCTATTCAAAATTTACCAGGAAAGTCAGAAAACTAACAAGATCAAGTTGAGGTTTCACTGGAATGAATTTTAAATTATGATTAATCATTTGTTCATTGGTTAGTTTTTCAGTTTTCCAACCCTAGGCACACATATTTTTGTCCTTAGCTTTTACATTCACAGGTGGAAATAATAAGCAAACCTAATATAATATTTATTATAGTCAAATAAAGATTTTTCTCAAAATTCTTGTGCTAATTCGGCAAAGAAGTTTTAACATTTAGATAGTCTGAATGTCATCTATGAATAAATCATAAACTTACAACACTTTCTAATGACTAAGTGCTTTTCATAGTCTCAGTATCTTTTGCAATGGAAACACTGAACCAGATAATTAAAAGTCTATGCTACCTTAACACCTTCAGTGCCTCCTTTAATGTTGTATAACTCTAAGTGACAAAGAATGAACACATTACATATTGTCACTTTGCTCCACTTCATATAGGGCATAACTGCCATTATGTCAACAAGATACCATTAACCTTCTTCAAGAAGCTGGTACTGCTGTGCAACAGCTGCTTTACAGAGAAAAATAGGTAGTGATCTAAAAAATTGTCACATGAATTTAGAAATAAAACTTCTCTGAATAAGAGGGCATGCCACACCTGCAGTCTGAAAGAAAATAGGTTAAACAAAACAGAGAACCCTTAAAAGAAGAGAAATTTGAAATTGATTTTTTTTAATGTAAAGAACAAATAGTGTCTATGTAGACTGAATCAACTGCTAAATCTCCATGAGAACCCTTTAATTGTGTGATATTTGAACAGCTTTTTTTGTGTGTATGAGTTTTCATTAGGAGGGGCATGTTGGACAGCTGCTTTTTTAAAGATTATCAGCTTTGCGAGTGGCCACTTTTGAGTCACTGAAGAGATTACTGTTAACTCTAATTATTCTTCAGTATTAACAAGAAGCACTAAGGTAGTGCATTTATGGGGTTTCAAGATCATAAAGTTACATTAATATTGACATAATATTTGTCAGTACATAATTAACCCCATCCCCAAATGACATAGATTTTTAGGTGAACAGATGTCTGCTGCTAATGAAAGTATTTTAATCTATTTGCTGATTATAAACATATTGTAATCAACAGGAAAAATAATTCTTATTTGTTTGAACCCATGTACCTAGAGCTTTTTTATTAAGTGGGTCATAGTAAAAAAAAAAACAAAAGAGAGACTAAAAGATGGTAAATGTAATATCTTCTATTTTGTCACGTCACCTCACACTTAAAAATATTTACCCAATTTTCCTGATTTCTACAGAACTATGAAAACTCTTGTTTTCCCCTTTTTTTATCATCCTCATTTAATTTCACAGGTTGTGTAACATTGTGAAGGTCAGCAATATAATTTTTATTTCTGCTAGCTACTGCTGAGAAACCAGAGAAAATCAATTATAACTCTTTGTTTTAAAGGGCAGTGGATGGTTACTGAGAGAAATAATCTCATTTTTCTGCTTATTAGTATGTTTCGTTGTTGTTTAGTCGCCAAGTGGAGTTTGACTCTTTTGCGACCTCATGGAGCCTGCCAGGCACCTCTGTGCATGGGATTTTCCAAGCAAGAATACTGGAGTGAGTTGCCATTTCCTTCTCCAAGGGATCTTCCCAACCCAGGGATCAAGTCCATATCTCCAGCACTGCAGATGGATTCTTTACCACTGAGTTACCAGAGAAGCTCTATTAGTGAGTCGTTGTTGTTCAGTTGCCCAGTTGTGTCTGACTCTGCGACCTCATATACTACAGCACAAGCAGGCATTCCTGTCCTTCACAAGAGTTACCAATCCACATTTGAAGTGGTAGGAATTAAGAAATAACAGTCCACACTCATACACAAGGGATGTGATGCCTTGTTTCACACCTCACTGGCTCCAAATTGAGGGTAACTCAAGAAGTGACACAGTATTGATATAGAATGTGGGTCTGCCAATCACAATACGTGATGTTTAGACGTCACTTTACAGTGTAAGATTCATTTCCACTTAGGCCATAATTTCAACTTCAACAACCCTGTCACAGAGTAAGGATAATATTAACATCTGGTGTTCCCATTACTACCAAAATATACCTAAAATATGACAAAATCAACTAAATTACAAAACCTATTGTTGTGTCTCCTCATGTGGAATAAAGCTAGCTAAAGTCAACAGCAAAAGGCTAATAGAGTTTTGCCAAGAGAATGCACTGATCACAGCAAACACCTTCTTCCATCAACACAAGAAAAGAGAGTACACATGGACATCACCAGATGGTCAACACCGAAATCAGAAGGATTATATTCTTTGCAGCCAAAGATGGAGAAGCTCTATACAGTCAGCAAAAACAAGACTGGGAGCTGACTGTGGCTCAGATCATGAACTCCTTATTGCCAAATTCAGACTTAAATTGAAGAGAGTAGGTAAAACCACTAGATCATTCAGGTATGACCTAAATCAAATCCCTTATGATTATACAGTGGAAGTGAGAAATAGATTCAAGGGATTAAAACTAATAACAGAGTGCAACTAGAATAGAGCTCACTTCAAGAAAATTAGAAATACTAAGGGAATATTTCATGCAAAGTGGGCACAATAAAGGACAGAAATGGTACGGACCTAACAGAAGTAGAAGATATTAATAAGAGGTGGCAAGAATACACAGAAGAACTATACTAAAAAACATCTTTATGACCCAGATAATAACCATGGTATGATCACTCACCTAGAGCCAGATATCCTGGAATGCAAAGTCAAGTGGGTCATGGGAAGCATCACTATAAACAAAGCTAGTGGAGGTGATGAAATTCTAGTTGAGCTGTTTCAAGTACTAAAAGATGATGCTGTGAAAGTACTGCATTCAATAAACCAGCAAATTTGGAAAACTCAGCAAAGGCCACAGGACTGGAAAAGGTCAGTTTTCATTCCAATCCCAAAGAAAGGCAATGCCAAAAAATGCTCAAACTACTACATAATTGCACTCATCTCACATGTTAGTAATGATCAAAGTTCTTCAAGCCAGGCTTCAATAGTACGTGAACCGTGAACTTCCAGATGTTCAAGCTAGATTTAGAAAAGGCAGAGGAACGAGACATCAAATTGCCAACATAAGTTGGATCATTGAAAAAGCAAAAAAGTTCCAGAGAAGCATCTACTTCTGCTTTATTGACAATTCCAAAGACTTTGACTGTGCGGATTGCAACAAAACTGTGGAAAATTCTTAAAGAGATGGGAATACCTGACCTGCCTCCTGAGAAATCTATGTGCAGGTCAAGAAGGAACAGTTAGAACTCGATATGGAACAAAAGACTGGTTCCAAATCAGGAAAGGCTTATCTCAAGGCTGTATATTGTCACCCTGCTTATTTAACTTATATGCAGAGTATATCATGAGAAATTCTGGACTGGATGAAGCACAAGCTGGAATCAAGATTGCCAGTAGTAATATCGATAACCTCAGATATGCAGATGACACCACCCTTATGGCAGAAAGCAAAGAACTAAAGAGCCTCTTGATGAAAGTGAAAGAGGAGAGTGAAAAAGTTGGCTTAAAGCTCAACATTCAGAAAACTAAGATCATGACATCTGGTACCATCACTTCATGGCAAATAGATGGGGAAACAGTGGAAACAGTTATAGACTTTATTTTGGGATTGCTCCAAAATCACTGTAGATGGTGACTTCAGTCATGAAATTAAAAGACACTTGCTCCTTGGAAGATAAGCTATGACTAAATTAGACAGTGTATTAAAAAGCACAAACATTACTTTACCAACAAAGGTCCATTTATTCAAAACTATGGTTTTTCCAGTAATCATGTATGGATGTGAGAGTTGGACTATAAAGAAAGCTGAATGCTGAAGAATTGATGCTTTTCAACTGTGGTGTTGGAGAAGGCTATTGAGAGCCCCTTGGACTGCAAGGAGATCCAACTAGTCCATCCTAAAGGAAATCAGTCCTGAATACCCATTGGAAGGACTGATGCTGAAGCTGAAACTCCAATACTTTGGCCACTTGATGGGAAGTAGTAACTCACTGAAAGAAACCCTGATGCTGGGAATGATTGAAGGCAGGAGGAGAAGTGGTTTAATGGCATCACTGACTTAATGGACATGAGTTTGAGTAGGCTCCGGGAGTTGGTGATGGACAGGGAGGGCTGGCATGCTGCAGAGTCAGACATGACTGAACGATTGAACTGAACTGAAACTCAACAGCAGAGGAGAGATGCTAAAGGAGATTAAATCAGGCAACTTACATGGTCATATTTTTATATCTATGAGTGTAAAGGAAATATTTACTTTCAGTTAAATTTATCAAATATTTTTTTTAATACCTACTAGGTACATGATTGGGACTTCCCAGGAAGCTCAGTGGTAAAGAATCCACCTACCAGTGCAGGAGACACAGGTTCAATTCCTGGGTTAGGAAGATCCCCTGGAGTGTGAAATGGCAATCTGCTCCAGTACTCTTCCTTGGAAAATTCCACAGACAGTGGAGCCTGGTAGGCTACCATCCATGGGGTCACAAGTGTCGGACACAACTGAACAACTGAGCATACAAGCACTAGGCACATTGCACTGCAGTGGGATATGCACTACTCTGGGATATGAAAAAAGATGACGGAGTTCTTACCAGCAAGAAATTTATAATCTCCCAAAGATATAAGATATATTGTGCATAAATTAGAGAATCTATAAGAATGAATGAAATCCCAAGGTGAATACCCAAAAATTAAAAATGAAACTAAAATAGCTTGAAATAGTAGATAATATTTGAACTTGACCTAAAAAGGTTTTGATAAATTTGAGGAAAAACAGAAAATTTCAGTATTCATTGTCTACTATGTTAGGTAAATGAGATACAGGTCCTGCCTTGAGATTATAATTGAATGAAAAACTCATAGTCACTCTCAATATACCAAAAGGAAATAGTTAGAAAGTAATGTAACATATCTTCAGATAGATTAAGAAAATGAAGCAACTAAAGTTCTTTGAATAGAGTTATACAATGAGAGTGAATATTCAGAATAATTAACTTGGCAGCTATCTCCACATGGAGATTTTTCATTTACCTATAAACAATAAAAACAAGGTATTGAACATCTCATCTTTGGAATGTATTAATGGCTATAAACAAAACACTTGCAAACTAATGCCGAGAATGTTAAACTTGTCTCCCTGTATGGAAAAGCTTTATTTTTTAATCTTACCCATGATCAATTATATTGATCAATTATATTTCTTACAGTCTTTTCAAAAAGTATTTCATTATCCTTTCTTATTCAGTGGGAAAGGTGAGTAGGAATATATTACTGAAAATAGGCATACATAGCTCACATCATGCCATCTCATGATTCTTTTCAATAGCATGTTTTACACCTCAGTCTGATCTCAAATTTTAAATGATTTCAAATGTGCTTGATTATACAGCATTGTGAAGTTAGAAATCAAACACACAGTTCAAGGAGAAATTCACAGGGAAAATACCAATAGAGAAGATTAGTGTGGTCAGTGCCAGTAAACCAACAGGAAAGTTAATCAGTTCAGTCCAGTCACTCAGTGGTGTCTCTTTGTGACCCCCATGAACTG
Source organism: Capra hircus (assembly GCF_001704415.2). Lineage (NCBI taxonomy): Eukaryota > Metazoa > Chordata > Mammalia > Artiodactyla > Bovidae > Capra > Capra hircus. Next base: position 17,967,939 of record NC_030818.1, read on the forward strand.
CAGCACAACAGGCTTCCCTGTCCATCACCAACTCCTGGAAGTTGCTCAAATTCATGTCCATCGACTCGGTGATGCCATCCAGCCATTTCATCCTCTGTCCTCCCCTTCTCCTCCTGCCTTCAATCATTCCTGGCATCATGGTGGCCAAAGTGTTGGAGTTTCAGCTTCAGAATCAGTCCTTTCAATGAATATTCCGGACTGATTTCCTTTAGGATGGATTGGTTGGATCTCTTTGTAGTCCAAGAGACTCTCAAGAGTCTTTTCCAACACCACAGTTCAAAAGCATCAGTTCTTTGGTGCTCAGCTTTCTTTATAGTCCAACTGTCACATCCATACATGATTACTGGAAAAGCCATAGTTTTGACTAGATGGGCCTTTGTTGGTAAAGTAGAGTCTGCTTTTTAATATGCTGTCTAGGTTGGTCATAGTTTATCTTCCAAGGAGCAAGTGTCTTTTAATTTCATGGTTTCAGTCACCATCTGCAGGGATTTTGGAGCCCCAACAATTAAAGTCTGTCACTGTTTCCACTGTTTCCCCATCTATTTGCCATGAAGTGATGGGACTGAATGCCATGAACTTAGTTTTTTGAATGTTGAGTTTTAAGCCAATGCTTTCACTCTTCTCTTTCACTTTCATCAAGAGGCTCTTTAGTTCTTCACTTTCTGCAATAAGGATGGTCTCATCTGCATATCTGAAGTTATTGATATTTCTCCCAGCAATCTTGATTCCAGCTTGTGCTTCATCCAGCCTGGCATTTCACATGATGCACTCTGCCTATAAGTTAAGTAAGCAGGGTGACAATATACAGCCTTGATGTAAGCCTTTCCTGATTTGGAAACAGTCTGTTGTTCCATGTCCAGTTCTAAATGTTGTTTTTTGACCTGCACACATATTTCTTGGGAGGCAGGTCAGGTGCTATGGTATTCCTATCTCTTTTAAGTCTGTTGTGATCCACACAGTCAAACGCTTTGGGGTAGTCAATGAAGCATAAGTAGATGGTTTTCTGGAACTCTCTTGCTTTTTTCATCATCCAACGGATTTGAGCAATTCGATATATTGTTCCTCTGCCTTTTCTAATTTCAGCTTGGACATCTGGAAGTTCATGGTTCACCTACTGTTGAAGCCTGGCTTGGAGAATTTTGAGCGTTACTTTGCTAGCGTGTGAGATGAGTTCAGTTGTGCAGTAGTTCAAACATTCTTTGGCATTGCCTTTCTTTGGGCTTGGAATGAAAACTGACCTTTTCCAGTCCTGTGGCCACTGCTAAATTTTCCAAATTCGCTGGTGTATTGAGTGTAGCACTTTCACAGAATCATCTTTTAGTACTTGAAATAGCTTAACTGGAATTCCATCACCTCCACTAGCTTTGTTTATAGTGATGCTTCCTAAGGCCCACTCCATTTTGCATTCCAGGATGTCTGGCTCTAGGTGAGTGATTGCACCATCATGGTTATCTGGGTCATGAAGATATTTTTTCTATTGTTCTCCTGTGTATTCTTGCTACATCTTTTTTAAAATTAATTTATTTATTTTTATTGGGGGCTAATTACTTTGCAATATTGTAGCGGTTTTTGCCATACATTGACATGAATCAGCCATGGGCTCACATGTGTTCCCCATCCAGAATCCCCCCTCCTTCAGCTCCCTCCCCATCCTATTCCCCAAGGTCATCCCAAAATACCTCTTCTTAATAACTTCTACTTCTGTCAGGTCCATACCATTTCTGTCCTTTATTGTGACCACTTTTGAATGAAATATTCCCTTGGTATCTCTAATTTTCTTGAAGAGATCTCTTGTCTTTCCCATTCTATTGTTTTCCTCTATTTCTTTGCACTGTTCACTGAGGAAGGCTTTTTTTTTAATCTCTCCTTGCTATTATTACTCTACATTCAAATGGGTATACCTTTCCTTTTCTCCTTTACCTTTAGAAGCGAAAGGGAAAGACGCTAAAGAACATATAATAGTTTGAGATATTTATGTCAGGGTAGACATAAATATAGACAAAATAACAGTAAACTATTTTATGTAACCATTCATATTGTCTTCCTTAAGGCAAAGTGATAAATGTCAACATTTTATTTACATCTATGGGATCTGGTGGCTCAGATGGTTAAAGAATCCATGTGCTGAAGCAGGAGAAACAAAAGACGCTGGTTACATGCCTGGGTTGGGAAGATCCCCTGGAAAAGGAAATGGCAAACCACTCCAATATTTTTGCCTGAAAAATTTCATGGACGTAGGAGCCTAGTGGGCTACAGTCCATGCTGTCACAGAGTCAGACATGATAGCAGCTTCCACTCTTTTCCTGTGATGTAATGTTATTTGGGGAGATGTTTGTAACAGTTCAGTTCAGTTCAGTCGCTCAGTCATGTCCAACTCTTTGTGACCCCATGAACTGCAGCATGCCAGGCCTCCCTGTCCATCACCAACTCGCGGAGTTCACTCAAACTCATGTCCATCGAGTCAGTGATGCCATCCAGCCATCTCATCCTCTGCCCTCCCCTTTGGTAAAGGCATTATAAATAGCTTTTTAGTTATTTTGCAGGCATAGCTCAACAAGGACATGAAATTTCCTAACTTTAAAGGGACTTTTTTCTACTTATTTTTTCAATTTCCCATTTTGAGTACATAAATCTTTAGTTCAGTTCAGCTGCTCAGTCATGTCTAACTCTTTGCAACCCCAAGGATTACACCATGCCAGCCTTCCCTGTCCATCACCAACTCCCAGAGCTTGCTACAATTTATGTCCATCACGTCAGTGATGCCATTCAACCATCTCATTCTCTGTCCTCCCCTTCTCCTCCTGCATTCAATCTTTCCCAGCATCAAGGTTTTTAAAATGAGTCAGTTCTTCACATCAAGTGGCCAAAGTATTGGAGCTTCAGCTTCAGAATCAGTCCTTCCAATGAATATTCAGGGCTGATTTCCTTTAGGATGGACTGGTTGGATACTGCAGTTCCTTGCAGTCCAAGGAACTCTCAAGAGTCTTCTCCAACACTGCAGATCAAAAGCATCATTTCTTTGGTGCTCAGTTTTCTTTATAGTTCAACTCTCACGTCCATACATGACTACTGGAAAAACCATAGCTTTGATTAGATGGACCTTTGATGGCAAAATAATGTCTCTGCTTTTTAATACACTGTCTAGGTTGATCACAGATTTTCTTCCAAGGAGCAAGCATCTTTTAATTTCATGGCTGCAGTCATATCTACAGTGATTTTGGAGCACAAAAATTAAAGTCTCTCACTGTTGCCATTGTTTCCTCATCTACATACCATGAAGTGATGGGACCAGATGCCATGATCTTAGTTTTTTGAATGTTGAGTTTTAAGCCAACCTTTTCACTCTCCTCTTTCATCAAGAGGCTCTTTAGTTCCACTTCACTTTCTGCCATAAGGGTGGAGTCATCTCCATATCTGAGGTTATTGATATTTCTCCCAGCAATCTTGATTCCAGCTTGTGCTTCATCTAGCTTGGCATTTCACATAATGTACACTGCATATAAGTTAAATAAGCAGGGTGACAATATACAGCCTTGACATACTGCTTTCCCGATTTGAACCAGTCCATTGTTCCATATCCAGTTCTAACTGTTGCTTCTTGACATGCATACTGATTTCTCAGGAGGCAGGTCAGGTGGTCTGTTATTCCCATCTCTTTTAAGAATTTCCCAAAGTTGTTGTGATCCATACAGTCAAAGGCTTTGGCGCAGTCAATAAAGCAGAAGTAGATGGTTTTCTGGAACTCTCTTGCTTTTTCAATGATCCAGTGGATGATGGCAATTTGATCTTTGATTCCTCTGCCTTTTCTAAATCCAGCTTGAACATCTGGAATTTCTTGGTTCATGTACTGTTGAAGCCTTGCTTGGACTATTTTGAGCATTACTTTGCTAGTGTGTGAAATTAGTGCAATTGTACAGTAGTTTTTACAGTACATTCTTTGGTATTGCCTTTCTATGGGACTGGAATGAAACTGACCTTTTCCAGTCCTGTGGCTACTGCAGTTTTCCAAGTTTGCTGGCATATTGTGTGCAACGCTTTCACAGCATCATCTTTTAGAATTTGAAATAGCTTAAGTGGAATTTCATAACTTACAATAACTTTGTTCATAGTGCTGCTTCCTAAGGCCCACTTGACTTTGGACTCCAGGATGTCTGTCTCTAGGTGAGTGGTCACACCATCATGATTATATGGGTCATGAAGATCTTTTTTGTACAGTTCTGTGTATTCTTGCCATTTCTTCTTAATATCTTATGCTTCTGTTAGGTCCATACCATTTCTGCCATTTATTGAGCCCATCTTTGCATGAAATGTTCCCCTGGTATCTCTAATTTTCTTGAAGAGATCTCTAGTCTTTCCCATTCTGTTGTTTTCCTCTATTTCTTTGCATTGATCACTGAAGAAGGCTTTCTTATCTCTCCTTGCTATTCTTTAGAACTCTGCATTCAAATGGGTGTATCTTTCCTTTTCTCCTTTGCCTTTAGCCTCTTCTTTTTTCAGCTATATGTAAGACCTCCTCAGACAACCTGAGAAGGTTGTTGCATTTCTTTTTCTTGTGGATGATCTTGATCACTGCCTTCTGTACAATGTCCTGAACCTCTGTTCATAGTTCTTCTGGCACTCTATCAGATCTAATCCCTTGAATCTATCCATCACTTTCACTGTATAATCGGAAGGGATTTGAATTAAGTCTAACTTAAATGGTCTAGTGGTTTTTGCTACTTTCTTCAATTTAATTCTGAATTTGGCTATAAGGAGTTCATGATCTGAGCCATGGTCATTAAGATATAAAATATAAATCTTAATGAAGTTTAAATGGGTAAATGGAAATTTTGGTTTATGTAAGGTTTATATTTGGTTAATCTCAGATTTGCTAAATAACTTATTTCTAATATATTTCTCCACAGTTTATACTTATACATTTCCTAAAAACAGTTTGGGAAAAATATGTTTGTTTTCTGTTTTCAAAGGAAGTAAGAGAGTTTTAGGTCTTCCCAGGTAGCACTAGTGGAAAAGAACCAGCATGTCAATGCAGAAGACATAAGAGACATGGGTTCAATCCCCAGTTCAGGAAGACTCCCTGTAGGAGGGCAAGGCAACCCACTCCAGTATCTTGCCTGGAGAATCCCATGGATAGGGGAGACTGGCAGTCCATAGGGTTTCAAAGAGTCAGACACAACTAAAGTGACTTAGCCCGCATGAGTGCAAGAGAGTTGAAAGTCTGGTGACCAATTACTACATCTCCAATTCATTCTTCTTATATGAACTTCAGAAGTATATATCTCATTGCTTATTTCATATTTTTACTTAGTACCCTCTCTAAAAGATAATTCAGATGACTTTAGGTTGCAACCAGTGGGCCTACAAAGACAATCTTGACAGCACAACTTGCCTTCACTGAAAATTTCCTAAGATGTTGTGTAGACAAGTTGGCCTTATAAATCTCGTGCCCTTCCTTGAAATTAACTTCAGTCTGACCTAAAAACTTACTTAATATTTGTGTACTCCACCTCTCTGATTTGTAAAATGGAAATATTACTTATCTCATGTAGCTGTACTAAGGATTCAAAACAAAGTTTTTAAAGTTTCTGGCCAGTAGTAAGTTCTCAAATGTTGGTAGTTATTTTGATGAAATGAACCATTTTTGTCCTTTATGAGCAAGACTGGGTACAAATAAGTACATATAGGATATAATAAATAAAAACAACCTTTTGCTATGGTATAGAGATGTAAGAGGTAATAAATCTCTCATTTTCTCAGGGGAAAAAAAATGAATGAAGCAAATGCCATAAAATAGAATGGACTCTTCTAAAGCCAAATGGAGTCACTCTGATTAATGTTTTATTACGTGGATGTATCAAGTACTTTTCTCAATAGCTTAAAATATTTCATACATGCCCAGTTTCTGTTACTTTGATACAGGTAAAGAACAATCATTACTCTCATTTGATTAAAGGTAAGACAAAGTTAAGTGACATTTTTAAAGCTCTACCTTTAGACCAGGGAGAATGAAGGTTCTAGTCCTGGATTTCAAATCCCTAGTTATTATGCCTTTTCCATTAAAGTACATTTTCATTATTTAACATGATAGACAGTGTTATGGTCATGTGACTTAAAGACATGTGGAAGAAAAGTCAATCAACCAAGTGTTTATTCACATCCATATTCTTGGCACTGGGGCAAAAAAAAAATTTTTTTAACCCTATTATGACTTATTTTTTGTTGTTGAGATTACTTTTCATTTAGATTTTGGACTTATGATCATAATCACTTGAAACCATCAAATTCATCTAACTCCTGTAACTCATATTTTTCTGTGTTGTCTGACAGTATAAGTCTTCAAACTTTCAATTATGAAAAATGTTTGTTTATAGGGCATCAGATCATATATTTCTTCTATACATAAATCCTCTTTCAGGAAATGATCTAAGGTTTAAGTCTGATTTTTACTGTTTAAACCCTTAAAAATGTAGAGAATTGTAATTAATACAATTTTAAAATAATTTTAAGTCATTTTTATGCATATTAAGTCAAGAACTTTTATTCTAATAGTTTTCAGGTAGATTCCTTAAGAATTTCTATATGCAAGACATTTTTATCTATAAAGAAAGATAATTTTATTTCTTCCTTTCCCAATTAGATAGTTTTATTAATTTTTCTTGCCAAATTTCTCCAGCTATAATTTCTAGTACAATTTGAATAAAGGTGGTAAAAGCAGATATCTTTGTATGTTCTTCATCTTAAAGGAAGAAAATATTCAGCCTTTCATCACTAAGTATGACACTGTGAGTGCTTAGATGTTCAGTTTTGTCCAACTTTTTGCAACCCCATGGACTGTAGCCCACCAGGCTCCTCTCTCTATGGAATTCTCCAGGCAAGAATACTGGAATGGTTAGCCATTCCCTTCTCCAGGGAATCTGCCCAAACCAGGGATTGAACCCTGATCTCCTGCAAAACATAGCCTATAGTTTTCTTTTCTTGTGATGTCTTGTCTTTATATTAATGTCCTATAATGGCTCTAAAAACTCATAACAAACTTGGTGGCTTAATATTGCACAAATTTAGTTTCCAACAATTCTGGTGGCCAGGAGTCCAAAATCAATTTCACTGGGCCAGAACTGTGTTGTTGGTAGGACTGCACTCCCTCCAAAGGCACTTGGGGAGAATTTGTTTCAACACCTTTTCCAGCTTATAGAGATAAATACTTTGGCTTAAGGCCCCTCTGTCTATCTTCAAAGACATCAATGTAACATCTTCAAAGCTCTCTGCTTTCATCATTACATCATTTTCTATCTGCTTCCTTCCTGTAAGTACATTTGTGATCAGTTTAGCATCTACCCAGATAATCTTGGAGAATGTCCTCATCTCAATGACTTTAACAAATCAGAAAGTCTCTTTTTCCATATAAGGTAAAATTTACTGTTTTCAGGGATTAGGAGCTCAATCTATTTGGGGGCCTTTATTTAGCCTACCTAGACTTGTTTTGATATTAGCTTAGTAGTGGCCTCAGAATGAATTGGTGAAGTGGGGTGAGGCAAAGGGATTGACTGCTAATGAATACAGGATTCCCCTTAGTGGGGACAAAAATATTCTAAAATTAGGTAATAGTAATTGTTGCACCACTCTGTGAATATACTAAAAAGAATTACTGAATTGTATATTTTAAGTGGGTGAATTGGATAGTATATGAATGATATCTCAATCAGGCTGTATTTTGTTTAAAAAAATACAAAATAAACAAAAAAATAGTAAAGGAAGTAAGAGTTTTACTTTCTTTGCTTCTGTAGCATACTTATAACGGGGACTTCCTTGGCTGGTAATCCTCTGGAAATTACATTCAATTAATAGCAGCAGGAAATGAAAAGTAATGAAAAGAAAACAACTGAGACCAGGTTATTCTGGCAACCAGCAGTGAGATTTAAAGTTTGCCAAACTCCTGTTTTCTTCCTGGAAAATCTCCAGCTCTCTTAACATTCTCTGAATACATGAAGCTAAGACATAACTTTATTTACATTTGATTAATTTATTGAGTATATTGCATTCTTATTTAATGTACATTTCACGGTATACATTGACTTAGTAAATTAACAAATATTGGGTTGGCCAAAAAGTTTGTTTGAGTTTGCCATATCCTGCAAAATCCTGAAAGAACTTCTTGGCCAACCCAATACAATTCAGTATCCCATATGATGGAAGTGTATGGGTCATATTATAGATAGTGTTCTAGATGTGTCTAGAGAGATTATTTTAATCTGGAAATAAAGCTAGAGTCAGATACCATAATCAGAAAGCCCATTTTGAAAAAGCTCTAGAAAGATATAAAAGGCTTAGATGCAATAGCATTTGTCTTTAAATGGACAGAAAATCTGCCTGACTAAAAGATAAAATGCGAATGGGAAATAGAGGTTGGAAGTTAAACGAAAGTCATAGAAGACATTTGAAGATAACTGGATTTCTTCTCCAGTGATAATGCATTGAAGAACATTGAGCAATTGAATGATATAATAACATTTGAATTTTAAAATATTTCTCTTGCTATATGTTGATGGAAAGAAATGCAAGAACTTAGTTAAGGACAACACTTTTGAGAGCATTTTAGCAAGATAAGTAAGAGAACATAGTTTAACTAGTTTAGTGACAATAAGGAGTAAGAATGGTAGGGAAAACTTAGGAAATATCTAGGAGGTAGATTCAAGTAGAATTGGGAAAGCATTAGGTATTGCAGGAGAGAAAGGACTATAGCTATGATGTCATTATTATTTTTGTTCTAAACTTGATTAAGAAAATGGATAGCAGAGCTATGTCAGTAAAAAATAAGTTGGTATTTGGAAAGTAAATGAAGAGTTCAGTTTAATAAGATATATAGAGAATAAGGTACTTGCAGAAGACATATAAGTACACAATATGGAAGGCGAACTCAGGAGACAGATTAGGGCTCATAATAAAGATGGAGAGGGAAGGACTGTAATCAGAATATGAACAATTTAAGCTGTAAGAGTTTTGTAAGATACTGGTGAAAAGAGGTTAAGTCCTGACTAACAATGACACTGCAGAATAGAGATGTGTTTCAGAAAGAAGAAACAAGACTTTGTGACAGGTGAAAGGAAAGCTCTTCCATTATATTTTTTTAAATTTGAAATAATGTAAAAATTACCAAGAATTTTAAGAATAATTATACGTAGTTATTAAAGCTTTGCTGAACTCATAAATCTGTCTCAAGATAGACATTCGACAAAAGAGAATCGTCAACAAATTAAACAGTAACTTACTAGCATACAGCTAGTAACTTGGCTTTATTGTGCTTCATTTTCTGATCCTATAACTAGTGAAGTCCTTAGACAGCTGGTCAATGAACTGTTTTTTTGTTTGTTGGTTGGTTTTTGTTTTTTTGTTTTTTCCCTGCAATCTGTGATGAGATAAGAAACTTGCGCCAAAATATAAATCAACTAAGGCATGCAAGGAATAGAAATCAACTGTTTGACTCAGTTGATATTTGAAGGGTAGGAAATATATAAGACTTTCTAAAAAAGCTGTATTGGGAAATAACCTGGCACAATCATCTAATCCCATGATAGATCAATAAGATAGAATTATCTGATTGCCACTTGAGTGGCAGTGCTGAGAAGTTTCCTTTCCAGTCTTGACTGAACAGCTTGGATCAGACCAAATATTTTACTCAGAACGGTTGTGAAATTGAATAAAAATATTTTAAAAATAGCTTTGCACAGAACAGAATACAACCAAGGAAGTTAAAACTTGAAGGACCACGATCCCTAAGAGAAAGCAAACTTAATAATGTGTTAAACTTAATAGTCTTATATTTACCACTTTTCTCACTCAGGCATTTTCTAATTTCTAAGCTGCACACATGTTGGACAAGAGAGTGAAAAACATGGAAAAAATCAGTTTCTAAGAGATGATAGACTAAGTTTAATTTATAGTAGTGTTAAAACACTAGGGAAACAAACACTTGAGCTCTAAAACACCCTGTAGAGTTGCAAGAAGTTAATGAGATAATGCATCTAAAGTACTGAAGGAAAGCCTTCCCAGAGAAGTGAAAGAAATGATGCTTACTTGGGAGTATGGAGAATCAGGGAGATGAACGGACAATGCTGTATACTATTCTGGAGGGCGAGGGAAAAGATATTTTCCAAAAGGGTAGAAAAGTCCTAAGTCTCCCAGTCACAAAAACATTAAGGACAATAAAGAAAATGAATCCTTAGTTCATATAATTAAGAATTCTTTGGTAAAAAGTTTTAATGAAGTAATGGAGATAGAAAGCATATTATTAGGACTAAGTGGGAGCATAAGTAGGAAACACTGAGCACTCTTGAAACGGTTGATAACTGAAAAAGAGTATATATTTGTAACATGATGAGTTGTCAATGCCTTGACATTTTTTAAACTACTCTGAATTTACTACAAACAAATTAAAAAGTTCTTTTGATTTCTTTTTACATAAAAAAGAGCCATGTTTACTATTGAATTAAAAAGTATGAATCGTTTCTGAAGTAAAGGTTAAAATATCTTCCAGAAAGTTTATCTCAATTTATCAATATATGTTTCTAACAACTTTATGATAGATATTTCCAGGGATAAATATCTCAAAGCTTAAAGGGCTTATTTTGTATTTTGTAGTATTTAAAATATAATCCTTTGATGTATATGCATTGCTTTTACAATAATAAATGTAGAGATGTTAGCTAGGGAAATAATTATTTAAACATCCAATATCAGTTCCTTTCCAAAAGAATACCGTATACTTTTTGAGCTCTTCAGTGTCAAAAATATAATTAGTGACTAAAGAGGTTTCATTCTCACTCACAAAAGAAGATTTTTCCAAAGAACTTCAAAAGCATACACATGCATTTCTTACCTGAAATTAATGTTTATAAAAAGTAAATAAATTACTATCAAAGATAGAAATCGATGACACTGAAATGACATTGTCACATTTAAATAAACAAAATAGATTGGTAAAAGTACAATTGTTTTTTAACAAAAATGAGAATTTTTTTTTTCATTTTATATTGTAGATTTAAGAGCAGCCTTTTATCACCTAGCCCATTATTTAACAAATTTTATCAGTGATACATTAATCAAGCATAAGCAGTGTTAAATAATTAAAGATTATCCATAGTAAAATGCTACCAACATCTGACAGAGCAAAGAAAATTTTATGTCTTAACTTTTTTTTGAAATAATAATAATTGTAAAACATGTCAATAGTAATTAATTGGGGTCTTGATTTGGAAAGGTGGATTGACATACGGGTGTGCCACTCTTTTCTAAACCAAGAACAATGACAATAATAAAAAAACAGGACCAAAATAAGTCAAAGAAAAAATCAAAGTCAATTTCCTGTGTATTTAAGGAAATTATTTATTTCTGTTTTTTTTTAATATATACCCTAATTTCAGGTTTGTTAATAGCCTGAAAATTATCAATACTCCAGAATTATCAATATGAATCATTTTTTTGTGATTGATTACTGGCACATATTTTCTGAACCATTTTTAAAAAGGGGGAAGCTTAATTAGGGAAAAATATTTCAATATTAAAATCTCTAGACTTGCAAATTCCTAATAAAACCAAGACCTCAGAATTTTTAGATAGCTTTAAAATTAAAATACTTTTTAGAAATAGCTTAAAGTAGCTTTAAATTTTAAATATTTTTAAAATTTTAAATTAAAATTTTAAATAGCTTTAAAATTAAAATATTAAAAATATTTTTAATTTTAAAATATTTCCCATCTCCTTTTATTTTGACCCCCATCTGTTTCCTAGTTCTGAATATCTCCTGACATACAAAGGATTTTAAAAGCCCTTCATGGAATAACCCTCTCTGAATTTGAGTTCAGACCTGTCTACATGAAGCCCATCAAAACTTACTCTGGTCTTTTTCTCCATGCACACTTGCATAGCTAATCTATTAAACTAAATCTTGTTAAAAGCATTAGTGAGGGATTGCAGATTCTTTAGTTATTCTTTCATTGCATTCAATTCAACACACATTAACTGTGAACTGTATAAGCCAAGCACTGTAATAAAATTCTGAGCACATATAGGTAAGTAAAATGAAATTTCTGTTCTCAGTAGTTTGCAGACCAGGAAGCTACTAGCAAACAGTGTGATAAATGCTAAACATAATCCAGGAAAGCACTGAAATATATGGTTGCAAAGAGGAAAAGAATGTTCAGCCCCCTCTGTCAGGAAGCTTTTACTACTATTTTGAAAGGTGTACTCTTAGAGATAAACTCCATAGCCCAAGGATGTGAGGGAATCTTAATCCAACAGAAGAAAATCTAAAAATTTTGGAGGGGTTTGGAGGGTAGATGGAAGGCATTTCTGTGGTCCTCAAATCACACCGCATGCAGTAGTATCACATTCTATCTACTCAATCCAGCCATGGATATTCTCAAAGTCTTTGAAAATAACTAGAAAGGGGGTATGTCCAACTTACTGATACACAGACAACATGGAAGAATTGTCCACATGTACATCTTGAAGACATGGTACTTGTCAGGAAAGATGTGTGCTGGCATAGCTGGGTTGCTTGTTTATTACTGCCCTGTTCACTTTTTATAAGGGAAACGGATTTTTCCTCAGGCTACTTCTAAGAAGGAATATCTTATAACCTGTCCTGCTGCATAGAGGCAACTGACAAACAAGTGAGGAGAGCCTAATTCAAGGACAGTTAGTGCTCAGGTGGGCTGTGGGCTATGTGTCTATATGCACTGTCTCAAAGCTTATGTGTACCATTACCCCTCTCCCACTTTCTTGCTACAAAATAAAAGAAAATAGGGAGATTTTGCCAGTTGGTGTTAAGAAAAGAAGCTGGAAAATGCCATGCAGAAAAACCAGAGACTGGGAAAATCAAAGCCTTGTACATAGCACGAGGAAACTAAACTATGGGGTGAGATGAGAAATAAGTTGCTTGTCAATGAAACAGAAAGAAGTAATTTTGTTGACAGTCTTGAGTCTTGCTATAACCAAAACCCAAATCTTACTGTCAAATTCCTTAGAGGCCTTGTAAATCCAGAACCACCTTCCAGATGTGGTCTTCCTGAAGACTTTATTTATGAATTTCATTCTAACAGTTCCACAATTCTATATATGATCTTTACAATAGCTATTTTGTAAACTATTATATGGATATTTTTGAGTCACTGTTTCACAAAGGATGGAAGCGGGTTTATATGCACTAGTAAACCACGGTGATGCTATTTAGAGCCAGGATCAAGAATACCCAGACATATGGTCAAACATAAGAATTAGTTTCCTAAATAGGGGTGATTAAAATTGAAATCAAGATACTGAGTCTTAAGAAGTGAATGTAAAACAACAACAAAACAACACAAAAGCAAACAAACAAGCAAACAAAAACCAGAACAAAAGCAAAAATCAGGATATAAGATGGCAGTGGGAGGTGTGCTCTGCTAGCCAGTAAACCATGGTTGTAAAGAAGAGGTTGCAGAAACACCAATATAGAGGATTGCTCAGAGAGAGAAAGAGAGAGAGAAAGGACAGAGAAGAATAAAATGTGAATGATAATTGCCTTTCAGCTCTGAACAGTCCTGGAGTACACCAGTTACAATAAACTAAGTACTGTAAAAAGCTTTGATATGCATACCTAAATTGCTATAGACACAAAAATTATTGAGTACTTTTGTCTGTTAAACACTCAGAATTTTCATCATTCTTCATCTGAGGAAATAAAGCCAAGAATTAAAATAAAAACATTGTTCATGCTATAGAAGATATTTAACTTCAAAGACACCAAACTGGATTATTTTGATGAAATCTAGCCCTCAGTAAAATTATTTCACATGAAACAATTGTTTGTTTTCAGTTCAGTTCAGTTCAGTTCAGTTCATTTCAGCCGTTCAGTCGTGTCTGACTCTCTGCAACCACATGGACTCCAGCACGCCAGGCCTCCCTGTCCATTACCAACTCCCAGAGTTTAGTCAAACTCATATCCATCGAGTCGGTGATGCCATCCAGCCATCTCATCCTCTGTCATCTCCTTCTCCTCTGGCCTTCAACCTTTCCCAACATCAGGGTCTTTTAAAATGAGTCAGTTCTTTGCACCAGGTGGCCAAAGTATTGGAGTTTCAGCTTCAACATCAGTCCTTCCAATGAATATTCAGGACTGATCTCCTTTAAGATGGACTGGTTGGATCTCCTTGCAGTCCAAGGGACTCTCAAGAGTCTTCTACAACACCACAGTTCAAAAGCACCAATTCTTCGGCATTCAGCTTTTTTTATAGTCCAACACTCACGTCTATACATAACCTCTGCAAAAGCCATAGCCTTGACTAGACAGACCTTTGTTGACAAAGTAATATCTCTGATTTTTAATATGCTGTCTAGATTGGCCAAACTTTCCTTCCAAGGAGTAAGAGTCTTAATTTCACAGCTGCAATCACCATCTGCAGTGATTTTGGAGCCTCCAAAAATAAAGTCAGCCACTGTTTCCACTGTTTCCCCATCTATTTGCCATGAAGTGATGGGACCAGATGCCATGATCTTAGTTTTCTGAATGTTGAGCTTTAAGCCAACATTTTCGCTGTCTTCTTTAATTTTTTTTTCGCTTATATCTTCTAATTGTTGATGAATTCATTGTGTTCATTATCTTAAGTTAAATACATATCATTCATTCAAAGACATCTTCTTAAATGCCTTCATGAAGGCTATATAGTACTGTACTATGTGCTTTTAAATCTTTACATGAATAAATGTTATGTATTTCTCATTCTAACTTTTTTAAGCTTTCATAGGGTTTTTAGCTCAATCAATGTTAACTAATATAGATTTGTTCCTAACTGTGACTGCCTATAATACTTCATAGTTTGAAGATACTATAATTTATCACCTCATAGTTATGGGCATTTAAATACTTTCAACATTTCAATTTTACAAATAATCTGGCAATGAGCATCCTCAAACAGATCTCCTGGTCTGGAGGAGGTAGAAAGGACTGTGAATTATTCCATATTTATTGAAAAACCATTGAACAATAGTTGAACAATAATTGAATTAAGTGAAAATGTATCTATTAAGTAAAAGAGATCCCTTAGGTGAAGTTTACTTCTCTCTCCCTATGACATTGATGGTGGACTAGACTTAATAACTCACTTTCAAAGACTAATGTAGGGAATGGGAAAAACAGTAACTTTACAATGTGAAAACTTGAAAAACACTGTCTTTGTGATGAAGTAATGAAGGTTAACATAACTAGAAATGTCATGTGAATATTATGTATTGCCCCCAAATCATGTGACAAGAAGGGTGCTTGACCTGTCTTTTCAAATACTCACAACTCCAGTCTTGACATGAGAACAACAGACAAACCCAGATATAAAGACGTTCTACAGGACAGCTAACCAGTACTTCCCAAGACAGCCAGGGTTATGAAAATAAGCAAAGATTGAGAAATCATCACAGATGTGAAGTTACTGGGGAAATGTGACAACTAAATGTAATATAGTAATGTGTAATGTAAAACAGAAAGACCACATTAGGAGAGGGCATCAATATAAAAACCAGTGAAATCCAAATAAATTTAAGAATGTATTAGGTTGGTGCAAAAGTAATTGCAGTTTTGCTTTGTTGAACTTTGCCATTTGTTATTGGAGTACATTCTAAATAAATCTAGTTAAGTTGCATATAATTTTAATGCACATTTCTCACTGTAATTTTTTTTTACTAATGATATTATGTGCTGTTTATTTTTTTTATTTAGACTATAGAAATGATACACAAAAAGCAAATTTGAGTGATTTTTTTTTAAAATTTGAGCTCAAAATGAGTTGTGAAGCAACGGAGACAACTCACAACATCAATAATGCATTTTGCTCAGGAACTGTTAACAAATGTACAGTGCAGTGGTGGTTCAAGAAGTTTTACAAAGGAGATGAGAGCCTTGATGATGAAGAGCATAGTGGCCAGCCACTGGAAGTTGCCAACGACAAACTGAGAGGAATAATCAAAGCTGATCCTCTTACAGCTACACAAGAACGTGTCAAAGAACTCAACATCGACCATTCTATGGTCATTCGACATTTGAAGCAAATTAGAAAGGTTAAAAAGCTCAATAAGCGGGTGCCTCGTGAGCTGACTAAAATTTAAAAAATCATCATTTTGAAGTGTCACCTTCTCTTATGCTATGCAGCAATAATAAACCATGTCTCCATTTGGTTGTGACATGCGATGAAAAGTGGATTTTATATGACAACTGGTGATGACCACCTCAGTAGTTGGACCGAGAAGAAGCTCCAAAACACTTCCCAAAGCCAAACTTGCACCCGAAAAAGATCATGGTCACTGTTTGGTGGTCTGCTTCTGGTCTGATTCACTGCAGCTTTCCTAATTCCAGCAAAACCATTACATTTGAGAAGTAATGTTCAGCAAATCAATGAGATGCACCAAAAACTGCAATGCCTGCAGCTGGCATTGGTCAATAGAAAGGGCCCAACTTTTCTCTATGGCAGTGCCTGACCACACATCACATAATCAACTGTTCAAACATTGAATAAATTGGGCTATGAAATTTTGCCTCATCTGTCATATTCACCGAACCTCTTGCCAACTGACTACCACTTCTTCAAGCATCTCAACAACTTTTTGCAGGGAAAATGCTTCCATAACCAGCAGAAGGCAGAAAATGCTTTCCAAGAGTCCACTGAATGCTGAAACACATATTTTTATGCTACAGGAATAAACTAATTTATTTCTCATTGGCAAAAATATGTTGATTGTAATGGTTTCTATTTTGATTAATAAAGATGTGTTTGAGCCTAGTTACAATTATTTAAAATTCATGCTCTGAAACTGCAATTGCTTTTGTACCAACCTAATAGTTAGTAGTAATTTATCTATCTCAGTGTTCATTGTGACAAAGAATCACAGTAGTATTAGATGCTAACAATGGAGGGAAATAGGCAAGGAGAATACAGGAACTCTACTGTCTTTGTATGTTCTCCGTAATTCAACCATTATTCCAAAATAATGAGGTTATTTAAAATGATAGATCTTTTGAGGGGGTGGGGGGTGGGGTGGGGGAGGCATGTTTCTTTAGGTTTTTTGTTTTTGTTTTTTTTTTAATTTTGCATCCTTCATCTGGTTCAATTCTTCCAGATTTTAAGATAAAGAGATACAGGAATTTTTATATTCTTATCTCCTTAATTGTCTTATAGCAATCAATTAGCTTTTCTTGATATCCATTTCCCAGTATGTGACCCATTAATAGCCTCTAGATTAGACAGGAGGCTGGAAGAAGGGTAAAACAGTAGTAGGATAAATTCAGACCCTGCAGAAACTGGACTGTGTACAGACTCTCATTTTCAGAAGACTGTTTCTACTATCTATAACTTGGGATTGTAAAACAATGACATAACCACAGATTCTAAAGTTACTATAAAAATGTTTCCTTGTGCTTTAAAAATAAGTATAATTAAAAGGTAAATAGTAGATTAGAGGCCATATACCTATAAAGTAGTGTTTGTTTTTGTGTACTGATTGATTTAAAACTGGGGGAAAATAGGCAAGGAGAATATGGGAACTCCACTATCTTTGTATGTTCTCTGTAATTCAACAATTATTCCAAAATAATGAGGTTATTTAAAATGATAGATCTCTGGGGGTGGGGGCGGGGCGGGGGGGCAGTGTGTTTCTTTAGTTGTTTTTTTTTTTTTTTTAAGAGGGTGTGTTTCTTTATGTTTTTTCTTACTATATCTAATGCATGTCAGTTATTCAACAAAATACCCCAGCAAAGAACCAAGCTAAAATTAACAAAATGTGCAATCCTAAATCTTTGTTTCATGATTGCTACTTCTAATTAAATTATTTTGTCTTAGAAACCTCTATGACACACTTTTATTCTTGATATGCTGTCCATCTGAATGATGATTGCCAGGACTCCCAAAGTATCCATGAAACAGATGCCAGTCTATGTAACTATTCTAGTTATATCATGGCACAGTCGAGAAAGTACCACCTCCCAATATGTTCTGTAATTTGGATCAAAACTCTTCAATATTTACTCCTAAACCTAGTATGGCAGGGAAAATCATGATACCCTTTGCCAGTGCACATAGTGGAATTTAAAAAGTCAGGCCATCTTTCTGCCACTATGGCAAATTCCTCATTTTGTGCCTTTTTCCCCATTGCAATCTGCTCTTTGAAGAAACTGGGTAATTTGCCCTTTGGATTTCATACAGGCTGGGTTTTGCTAATTGCATTCCATGGTGTTAACATGTTCATCCAAACTGCCCAACTATCTGAATTGCTTCTGTAAAAATAAACTTCCCCATAACTATTTGGTTATCCTGGAGCTATAGTTCATACAGTAAAAGGAAACCAGACAATTTTTTATTCTTTCTCTATTTGTCAGGTTTTCAAAAGTAATGAATTGGTTTCCTAGCATCCTTCAAATATGTTAATGAGCATTGTCCTTTTTTATTATGATTATGAAGTTGTGGATTAAAGTGAATTTGAAATGTTTTAATCAATTTCTATTGTTGTAATCATATTCAATGATCCAAATTTGGTCAATGGACTGGAAATAAGTTGGCTCTTGAATCCTTTGACCCAATTTAGAACTTGTTGATAGCTTCCTTTTTTCATGGTAATGAGAAAATTCTCCAGATGCATTTGGAATTTCCTAGATCTGGAATCAGACATTTCTTCAGAGTCCTAGTTCCTTTTAGTGAGACAGGATATTTAGAGACCACAATCCAAGCATAATGGTGTCATTGTTCTAGACCATTTTAGTGAAAAGGGTCAGGAAACAGTCATTGTTTCTAAACCTTATAGTCATTGTTTCCAGACCTTTTCAGTGAAAAAGGCCAGGCAATAGTTTCTGATAAAACACTTCTTGAGTTCACACAGTTACTTCCAATTTAAACTTAGAGCTTTTGGAATTTTAACTTCTTTAATTGAAGGACTTAAGCTACTCCATTTTGTTAAAAACTCCATTTTGTAAGGGTCCAGGAAAAGAGCCTTTAAAAATCCAAGAGCCTTTGAAAATCCCCTGACCTCACCCCACCACCCTCTAGCCAATCAGACCCCAGACCAAAATCTCCTGACTTAACGTAGTCTACCTAGGTAATGGGAACCAATCAGAACCCAGGGCCAGCCCGGGAAAATAAGAATCAATCAGAAACCAACACCTAACCCTTCCACAGAAGGTAACCAATTAGATGTCTCCCAACCCAGAAACTCCCGTTTTTCAAATTTCTCGCTCGAGAATACCCTATATAAGCAATGTAACCCAGAACTCGTGGCTCCTCCCTATAGCCGCTGCGTCAGTATCGGGTGGGAGCCCCAGCTCGAGCTTGGTAATAAAAACTCTCTTGCTTTTGCATCGGATATCGGCTCCCTGGTGGTCATTGGGAGATTTCACGACTTGGGCATAACATAATCTTGTATATACTTCTTCTTTTTTCCCATTCTGAAAATCTCATTTCTCAATGGCACCAATCTAATACATTTTTTTGCTTCGTCACACGATACAAACTTAACAGTCTCAGAATTGCAATCCCAATATTATACCAACACAATCACTGAAGAATACGTTTTAAGATGCCTTTTGTCCTCAAGTTTATACCACCTGGAATGCAATAAAGTAATCCCTTGATATACAATTATGGTTATCTATTATTTTTCCATTTATTATTTATGAATCACTATAATTAAATTTTGTTTTATGTGTTATGTAAAATACATGCAACTTCCCAAGTGGCGCAAGTGGCAAAGAACCCACCTGCAAATGTAGGAGACATAAGAGACATGGGTCTGATCCCTGGGTTGGGAAAATCCCCTGGCGAAGGCAATGGCAACCTACTCCAATATTCTTGACTGGAGAATCCCATGGACGGAGGAGCCTGGATGGCTACAGTCCCTGAGATCCCAAGAGTCAGACACGACTGAAGTGACAGCCCAGATGTAGAGCTTTCAAAAATAAAATCTGCAAAACAAGTTACCTTCAGGAAAATCCAGTTTCTTTTTGCTTTCTCCTCTATTATGTCGATTTTCCTTTATACTTTATTTACATCTTTCAATTTATCATTGCATTTCTGTTACAGGGAGGAAGCCAATTCTGACTCCATGTTGGAAACTGTTTCTTTGACTTGCTTTTATTGCTATATTCATATTCAATGGCTTGCCTGGAGGACCCTGCCCTTCTGCTTGAATATAAACCAAAATGCCTTTGTTCAGCTCATGGCAAGATAGTTTCTCCCTAACACATCCCTTCTGAAGGCTGGACATTCCCTTGGAGATGTTTTCCAAGACTGAAGACCCTTTCAATTTACTTCCCCACTGCATCTCCCTCTCTATTCTGTCTTTTGATTTGTTTCTCATTGCTTCTTTCTCTCTGATCTATAAAAGAACCTGGCATCCAGGCCTCAATAAGATAGTTATTTTGAAGTGCTAGCCTGCCATCTTCTCAGTCTGCTGGCTCCCCAATTAATACCTCGTCTCTCGGTTTCTTTGACCTATTGTTCAACAAAGTGAGCTTGGACTCAGTAATATTTCCATATTTAAGGAGCGTATGTATATTTATCCACCTTATTAGATGGAGAAACCAATTAATATATATTAGAATATGAATATATGCAATTTTCTCCACCATGCTGTTTTCACTGAATAATTTGGAGATTCCACAGTAGGAGTATTTGGAAATGCCCTTTATTGTTTTTACAACTGCAAATTACTCCATTCAGCACTACATCAACATTGTTGGAGCAGATCCGTATCAATGAACACAAAACTGTTTTATATTCCTTTGCTAATACAAATAGATTTATAATAATGAGTCTTGTGCATACATCTAGTCATACCAATGTGGGTAGGATAAATTCCTAGACATAGGATTGCTGGGTTAAGAGATAAAAGTATACAAAAAAGATTTTTTTTTTTTAAGATTTTGCCAAATTCTTTCTTTTAGGGATTTAGATTATAACATTTTGCATGCACTTAAGCAATATATTCATGTACTTACTTCCCTACTATTATGTAGTTAGAATAAGAAAAAGGAGTCCAAAATGGCAGCGGCTAAAAGACAAAGAAAGGAAAAGCCCACAAAAATGGAACCAAAAAAATATCCAAGGACCACATTGAGAACTTCAGGTGAAACAAACATGCTCCTTTCTTGGCTAGCCCAATTTGCATAGGGCAGGCTCAAGATGGGGAGAAGACAACTGAATAAAAGAAGGAAGTCAAAATGGATTGAGCCGCTCCTTTGGGGTCAGCCCACCCTCACGCCTCATGGGTGTACTTTCCTTTGCTTGCTGAATAAAACTGAGCTGTAATCAAGTGGTAACACTGATCTTCCATGTCAAGTATTTGCTGCAGCAAGACAGAACTGAGGAAATTACACAATCCCCCGACATACCTGTTGCCGTGACCCGGATGTAACCTAGCTGAAGCAATCTTGGCTCAGCCCCCATGAGGCGGAGGCCAAGCACAGCAGAAGCCCAGCTCGCAGACAGTTCACAGGATGGAAGCTGAACATGAAGAAAACCCAGTGCAGTAGAAGTGACAAGAAGCCCAGTGTGCTGGCAACCAGAACAGCAAAAACAAACTCAGCAGAAAGCTCACATGACTCAGTCTCAGATTCCAGAAGACCTCCAGTTAAGGTAGGAGGTCCTCACCCCCATGACTGGAAGGACATATGGCTAACAAAATCTTGATTCCTTTATAACCTCTCATTTCTTATTTCCTCGAAGCCCCTGTGAACAGGCCAGCAACAGTGGGTGCAATTGAGGACTCTGGCAGGGGCTACTCCCCAGTGTGTCTCAAAGGCTCTACTATCTGCTGTGCCTTAGTAGCTGTTGCCCAAGTGGGTGAAGGTTCCTCTGTCCTTAATCTCCTTTGTGCCAAGGATCAGGCTAATGAAAATTGTGAGCACAGGTTAGGCATTTAGCAGTTTTTCCAGCAAGTTATGAAAGGGGTTCTTCAGAATGTTTTTCCCACTGCTTTTTCCTCCCACCCTTCAGCTCCTCTCTCCATCTGTGCCACTGTTTACAAAGTATTGGGCAGGTCATCATCTTTCCATTTCTGAAAGTTGTGTTTGAAATTGTTTACCTAAGATTGGGACTCAAACTAATGTGGTAGAGACTGTGCTATGCTTAGTCATTCAATCATGTCTAGCAGAGATTTAAACATGGCCAAAACCCATGGTGCCTGGTTTCAGGACCTAATGAAACTCAGGTTCATGATGTCTCATTGCAACAAATTGAGCGAGAGACAGAGCGATAGGTAAGAGGTAGATTTGTTCGGAATCAGAGAGAAGCACGCTCCAAGAGTGTGGGCCATCAGAGGGTGAGTGTGGTGGCCATGAAATGTGGTGTGGTTAGTTTTTTATGGGCCGGATAATTTCATATGCTAATGAGTGGGAGGATCATTCCAACAATTGGGGAATCACCCACTCCTTGGTCTTTTGATAGTACCTTGGAACTGTCCTCTGGGTATGTTACTCAGCTTGCAGATTGAGGATCAAGGTTTAGTTGAATTTGACTTGTCTGCTATCCTGGACCCACTTGATTTTAATCAGTTTATGTTATGCCCTTGGGCTATGTCATTCTTTCAAAAGTTGTGCCCTGCCCCCTTCCCTCCTTTTTCATGTTCTTTTCCTGAGCCCCTTCCCAGCCCACAGTGTTGCCTCTACAATCTTCTGGAGGGACAACCAGAAAATAGCTGGCCCTTGGGACGGAAACACAGCAATACCCAATTCCTCTAGATATTCAGACGTTCATCTGCCATGTTTCCTAGAACATGTACAACAATGGCATCTCTCAGTGAACCTGCCAGGACAATTGACAGGCACACAATGCCTGCTAGAAGTCCATCTGTTGGTGGCAACTCTTCAAGGGCAATTGGGCTTCCAGGAACAACATGTGCCACTTTGGGAGTTATCCCTGCAGGCCATTTGGGCCCAAACACTTATCACCCTCTCCTAAAGTTACAAATATATTCCCGGATTAAATCTCCACCCCACTTTTATGGAACATCTGGTTTGTTGCCTTTTATTAATTTGTTTTTAAGACACATACTAACTCCTACAACCAGGACCCTGCCCCCTTGTAGGTAACACCACACTTATTAATAAAATACTCTTAAGCGCCCTAACAGAACCAGATAACCAACTCCTGTCTCATTAATTCTGTTATTAGCTAAAGTGGGTCTATGACAATGAAGTGTTTACCATTGGAAATACCCTAAACTGCTCTTATCGAGGACTAAGGAAGGAAATCAGTGACTTACATTTCCTCAGAGCAATAAGAGGATAAGGGTTATGGCTATTTAATGATGTACCCAGTCTCAGGGAACAGGTTTGGATTGCTTTACATCATGGTATCTATTCCCATCTGCGGTGGACAAATTGGCAATGAGTTAAGATTCACTTCAGTTCAGTCACTTAGTCGTGTCTGACTTTTTGCAACCCCATGGACTGCAGCATGCCAGACCTCCCTGTCCATCACCAACTCCCAGAGTTTACTCAAACTCATGTCCATTGAGTAAGTAATGTCATCCAACCATCTCATCCTCTGTTGTCTCATTCTCCTCTCATCTTCAATCTTTCCCAGCATCAGGGTCTTTTTAAATGAGTCAGTTCTTCCCATCAGGTGGTCAAACTATTGGAGTTTCAGCTTCAGCATCAGTCCTTCCAATGAACATTTAAGACTGATTTCCTTTAAGATGGACTGGTTGTATCTCCTTGCAGTCCAAGGGACTCTCAACAGTCTTCTCCAATACCATAGCTCAAAAGCATCAATTCTTCAACACTCAGATCCCTTTATAGTCCAATTCTCATATCCATACATGACTACTGGAAAAACCATAGCCTTGAATAGATGGACCTTTGCTGGCAAAGTGGTCTCTCTGATTTTTAATATGCTGTCAAGATTGGTCAAAACTTTCCTTCCAAGGAGTAAGCGTCTTTTAATTTCATGGCTGCAATCACCATCTGCAGTGATTTTGGAGCCCCCAAAAATAAAGTCTTCCATGGTTTCCACTGTTTTTCCATCTATTTGCCATGTAGAGATGAGACTGGAGGCCATGATCTTTGTTTTCTGAATGTTGAGTTTCAAGGCAACTTTTTCACTCTCCTCTTTCACTTTCATCAAGAGGCTTTTTAGTTCCTCTTCACTTTTTGCCATAAGGGTGGTGTCATCTGCATATCAGAGGTTATTGATATTTCTCTGGCAATCTTGATTCCAGCTTGTGCTTCATCCAATCCACCATTTTTCATGATGTACTCTGCATATAACTTAAACAATATGCAGCCTTGATGTATTCTTTTTCTTATTTGGAACCAGTCTGTTGTTCCTTGTCCAGTTCTTACTGTTGCTTCCTGACCTGCATACAAGTTTCTCAAGAGGCAGGTCTGGTGATCTCGTATTTCCATTTCTTTCAGAATTTTCCACAGTTTATTGTGATCCACACAGTCAAAGACTGGCATACTCAATAAAGCAGAAATAGATGTTTTTCTGGAACTCTCTTGCTTTTTCAATGATCCAGCAGATGTTGGCAATTTGGTGTCTGGTTCCTCTGCCTTTTCTAAAACCAGCTTGAACATCTGGAAGTTCATGGTTCATGTATGGCTGAAGCCTGGCTTGGAGAATTTTGAGCATTACTTTGCTAGCGTGTGAGATGAGTGCAATTGTGTGGTAGTTTGAGCATTCTTTGGCATTGCCTTTCTTTGGGATTGGAATAAAAACTGACCTTTTCTAGTCCTGTTGCTACTGCTGAGTTTTCCAAATTTGCTGGCATATCTAGTGCAGCACTTTTACAACATCAGCTTTTAGGATTCGAAATAGTTCACCTGGAATTCCATCACCTCCACTAGCTTTGTTCATAGTGATGCTTTGTAAGGCCCACTTGACTTCACATTCCAGGATGTCTGGCTCTAGGTGAGTGATCACATCGTGATTATCTGGGTCATGAAGATCTTTTTTTGTACAGTTCTTCTGTGCATTCTTGTCACCTCTTCTGAATATCTTCTACTTCTGTTATGTCCATATCATTTCTGTCCTTTATTGAGCCCATCTTTGCATGAAATGTTCCCTTGGTATCTCTAATTATCTTGAAGAGATCTCTACTTTTCCCATTCTGTTGTTTTCCTCTTCGCATTGATCACTGAGAAAGGCTTTCTTTCCTCTCCTTGCTATTCTTTGGCACTCTGCATTCAAATGTGTATATCTGTGCTTCTCTCCTTTGCTTTTGGCTTCTCATCTTTTCACAGCTATTTGTAAGAGACAAATAGACAACAACACAAGAGAAGCCTCTACACGTGGACATCACCAGATGGCCAACACTGAAATCAGATTGATTATATTATTTCCAGCCAAAGATGGAGAAGCTCTATATAGTCAGCAAAACAAGACCTGGAGTTGACTGTGGCTCAGATCATGAACTCCTTATTGTCAAATTCAGACTTAAAATTGAAGAGAGTAGGAAAAACCATTAGACCATTCACGTATGACCTAAATCAAATCCCTAATGATTATATAGTGGAAGTGAAGAATAGACTTAAGGGACTAGATCTAATAGGCAGAGTGCCTGATGAACTATGGACGGAGGTTCATAACATTGTACAGGAGACAGGAAGCAAGATCATCCCCAACGGGGTGTGGGGAATGTGAAAGAGAAAAAATTGCTGTCTGAGGAGGCCTTACAAATAGCTGTGAAAAGAGTTAAGATTACAACCCTTAATCCTCCCCAGCACTAATCATGTTGGAGACCTTAGGGATGCCCAACTCCAGCCTGGGGGTCCTCAACCTGCCTAAGTATCTGGTCCCTGGGAGTTTGTCACGCCTCTCCCTGTGCAGAGATCCACCAATCCAGGGGTTCCAGAGGTCAACATGCCTCAACCTGCCCAGGGACCCAATTTTTGGGAGGCCAACATGCCTCAACCTGCCTGGGGATTCAATCTCCAGGAGGTTGTCATGCCTCAACCTGCCTGGGGATCTGCACCCTGACCTGGGGATGCTTGGCTCTCAGGTTGCAACAGAACCGGGTAAGATCAGCTTCAGAAAGACTCACCACCCATGAAAATAGAAAGAAGCCTAACGGTTGTGGGACTGTGCCCTGTCTCAGTGATAACTCCGGAGTCCAACAAGAACTTCATTGCCTTTCTGGAAAGGCTAAAAGAGGCCCCCCAAAAGTTTACCAATCTGGACTTAGACTCTTACAAGGGACAGGTGATTTTAAAGGACAAATTCCTGTCCAAATGTACATCAGACATCACAATAAAGTTACAGCTTCTACAGCAGCAGAACCCTGATGCTTCTTCAGATGAGATGGTCCAGATAGCCACCAATACCTTTTATAACAGAGAACAGAAGAGAGAAGCCAAGGCCCAGGAAAGGGAGAAAAGGAAAGAGACAAGCATCCCCAGATGCTGGCCGCCCTCCAAGGAAGCCCTATGGCAAACCCTGAGTCCTTGAAAGACAAAGCACAAGGCAAATGCCTAATCTGTAAACAAGCAGGACATTGGGCCAAAGAATGTCCAAACCGTGACAAGTCTCCTAAAACAGCTCGCTACAAATGCCATCTGAGGATCCATCAGGATCCTCAGATATCAAGCAGTGCTGATGGAAAATCCAGGACATTGGACGGCACTCTGCCCTCAGGATCCAAGAGCCTCAAGGTCAAGTGCCAAGCCTTCCCTCACGATGGTTCAACAGGGTTGAAACAGTCCACTCCAGCCAGCCCACCTGTCACAGATAATCTTCATGGGGCTGGAGTCTAGGGTGAAACTGGATGTGGCAGGTAGGTCTGAGAATTTCTTGGTGCCACAGGGCTACCTACTCTGTCCTGACTTCCTGCACCAGAGGCTTCTCCCCACAAACCTGTGCCATTTTGGGCGCAATAGGAAAAACAATTACAAAAAAATCACCTGAGCACTCTTTGTTGCTGAGATGGACAAATATGTCCCACAAATATTTTACCACGAGTTTTTGATGGTCCCTGGGTGTCCTACTCCCTTATTGGGAAGAGATCTTTCCCTGCCTTCGAAATCTTGCTGCTATTGCAGTCCTGATAGAAGATGCTTTAAAACTCTCTTTTGCAGGCAAACTAACTATTTTTACCAGCCACCAAGTGAAAAAACTCCTGAATGGGAAAGGCCATGTATGGATGTCTGATCAAAGGATCCTCAGATATCAAGCAGTGCTGATGGAAAATCCAGGCCTGACTATATCCCCTTGTGAGGTTCTTAATGCAATTACCCTCCTGCATACCCCCAAGGGCTCTCTCCCCTTTCACTCCTGCCTAGAAACTTTGGACCATTGGACAAAACCCCAAGAAGGATTGTCAGAAGATCCTCTTACCAATTCTGAAGAAATCCTGTACACTGATGAAAGCATCTTTGTCTTAGAAGGAAAAAGAAGAGCCAGATACACAGTAGTCTCCGATTTCGAGACCATAGAGGCTAAACCTTTGCTACCAGTTACTTCAGCCCAATTGTCTGAGCTCATAGCCCTAACTTAAGCTTTAGAGCTGGGAAAAGGAAAAAGAGTAGCCATTTACACTAATTCCAAGTATGTCTTTCTGGTGTTACATACACATGCTATTTGGAAAGAAAGAGGCCACTTGAATACCCAAGGGTTCCCAGTCAAGTATGGTGACCAAATCCTTAGGCTCTTGGAGGCAGTGCATCTGCCCACTGAGGTTTCAATCTCCCATTGTAAAGGAGACCAAGAAGGGAGCACGGAAGTGGCATGAAGGAACCAAGCAGCCAATCAAGCAGCTAAGAGAGCAGCATTACAGAACAGTGACCTAATAGGGGTTGCCACCTTAGTTCCACAGACTAATTTGCCAGAAACTCCTTCATATACTGATGGTGAGACTCTTAAAGCTAAAACTGAGAGCTTTCAAGATCATATGGGGTGGTTCCAAAAGGAGAGACTCCTTTTTCTGCCTGGGAACCTCCACTGGATGTTGGTTTACTCCTTACATGCCACCACTCACTTAGGGGAGAAGGCCTTCCAAAGATTACTAGAAAGGTCCTTCAGAGGAACAGGCCTCCAAACAACTATAAGGCAAATGGTCTCCTCTTGTCCCACTTGCCAGTTAAACAACCCACAAGGAGCTCAAAGACCCCAGCCTGTCCAACAGCATGGCACCTACCCAGGAGAGGACTGGCAGATGGATTTCACCCAGATGCCAGTTTCTCAAGTGTATAAATACCTACTAGTCATGATAGATACATTCACAGGGTGGATTGAAGGCTTTCCATCCAGACTGAGAAGGCCAAAGAGGTGGTTTAAAAAACTTCTCCATGAAATCATTCCAAGATTTGGCCTAACCGGGTCATTACAAATTGACAATGGAACATCTAAGGTCACTTCTAAGGTCACCCAAGGGGTCTCTAAAGCATTGGGCCTTACTTATTACCTCCATTGTGCCTGAAGGCCTCAGTCTTCAGGAAAAGTAGAAAGAGCCAACCAATTCTTAAAATCAGCAAGGAAAAGGTAACCCAGGAGACCTCCCTGGGATGGAAAGGGGCTTTACCAATAGCTCTCCTCCACACCCGTATTGCCCCTAAGGAACGTGTTGGTCTTAATCCTTATGAGATGGTATATGGGAGCCCTTTTGTTTATGTCTTCCTAGATCCAGAGGCTCAGACCCTCTGGTCTTATACTATGGCCATTGGGCAATACCAACAGGATATACACTTGTAGAGTGTCAACCAGAACCCAAAAGATTCTAAAGAGCCACTGCTAAATGCTCCAGGGACTGAAGTCCTAATTAAAGTCTAGAAAGATGGGCCCCCAAAGGCTCAACTCCAGCCCTTATGGAAGGGCCCCTACCCTGTAATATTTTCTACCCCCACAGAAGCCAAGATACCAGAACACAACTCTTGGATTCACTACACATGAGTCAAGCTGTGGAAGAAAACAGAAGAGGACACTCAATACATCTGTGAGGCCCTGAGAGACCTGATACCTATTCAGGACTACAAATTAGTACCATCCTAATGAACACCCCCCAAATTAAGTTTCTGGGGATAAGATTTCTCAGGCTAGTTCTACAGAGCCAACACAGCTTGGCAGGGATTGTACTCCAAAACAGACAGGAGATAGATCTCCTGATCCCTGAACAAGCAGGGACTTGAACCATCTTGAATGACATGTGTTATTTCTGGATAAATACCTCCAATCAAGTTAAAGAGAGTCTCACAGTCCTCAAGAAAAAACATTCAGATCCTATGGGATCTCAAAGAAAGAGCTGGAGAGTTCTCAGGGTGGCTACAATCTCTCTTTGGGGGATCCTTCTCATGGTGAGGGGGGATTTTGAGTTGGCTAATGCCCCTACTAAAGCCTATTATCACCGTATTGATGCTGCTTATGATTGCTCCATGTATCATCAATTGTCTAACACGTTTTGTCCTGCCCAGGTCAACAAACTACAACATGCAGTGCCAGTTCAACAAGGATATATAAAACTACACCTGGCCACAGAAAATATCTCTCACCCTTAGATGGACACAACCATAAGGACTCTGAGGCTTGACACTAGCAAGAGGGGGAGGCCCAATGCCCCTCGCCATCCCAGATTAGCAGCAAGCAGCCAAGAGACCTTGATGTCCTTATTCCCACAGGATTGGGCCTCCCATCTCTTGAGAAGGGAAAGTTAGGTAGTTGAAATAGGGAAAAGGAGTCCACAATAGCGGTGGCTAAAAGACAAATAAAGGGAAAAACCTGCAAAAATGGTACAAAAGAAAATCCAAGAACCGGAGTGAGAACTTTAGGGGAAACAAACATGCCCCATTGTTGGCTAGCCCAGTTTGCATAGGGCTGGCTCAAGGGGGAAAGGAGACAAATGAATAAAAGGAGGAAGCCAAAAGGAGATTGAGCCTATCCTTTGAGGTGGGCCCGCCCTCACGCCTCAAAGGTGTACTTTCCTTTGCTTGCCTAATGAAACTCTGAGCTGTAATTGAGCTGTAACACTGGTCCACCATTTCAATTCTTTGCTGCAGTGAGACAGAAGTGAGGAAATTACACACTCCCCTGACACTACTATATTATCAAACCTTTGGATGATTGCCAATATTATACTCTTCCCAGTTTAATTTTAACTTGCTCTCTTTGTGCTGAACATCTTTACATATTTTCACAACTATTTACATTTTTTATGTAAAATCTCTTCCCAATTTTTTATTGTTTTAAAGGATTTTTTTATTTTTTCATTTTTAAAAGCTCTTTATATATTAGGAACACCATCCCTTTCTCCAAAACAAGGATAGACAAGTAAACAACTTTTTATGTAAAGGGCCAAATAATAAACATTTTAAGTTTCATGAATAATGTGATCTTTGTCACACCACTTAACCTTGCTACTGTAGCACAAAAGTAGCCAGAGACAACACATAAAAAATGAACATGGTTGTGTTTCTAAAACATTTAAGGGCACTGATATTTGAGTTACAATTAAATTTCATGTATCATATTCTTTCCTTGATTTTTGTCAACAACTTAATAATGCAAAAATCATTCAAAGCTTACAGACTACACAAAAACAGGCAACAAGGCTGAATTTAATAGATTAAATTAGATTTTTGTCAATTATCTAGGGCAAAAATTTTCTGTTTATCTTTTAAAAAGTTGGTTGTGGTCTTTTTGGTTTTTATTATCGCCATAAATGTTTGTTTAGATGTAGAAATATATATTAGTTTCCTCTATTGAATCTAAATTTAGAATCATAGTTAGGAAAGTTTATGTACTCCCAAATTATATGAGTAATGTCTTCTGGGATTTTTTTTCTTCGTTACACAGTCTGACTCTTATGGAAATAGTCCTATTGTTTAGAATTAGCCATATCTCACTGTCTGAGTTCTTTCAGGCTTCTACTGAAAAATACTATACATGAAGTGACTTATGAACAGCAAACATTTATTTCCCACAGTTTTGGAGGCTAGAAAGCCCAAGATCATTGTGCTGATGGATTTCTTGTCTACTAAGGGCCTAATTTCCTACTGATGGGCATCTTCTCACTTTAATCTCAGATGATGGAAGATTAAGAGATCTCATTGAGTTTTCTTTTATAAAGACACTGGTCCCATTCATGAGGGTTTTTCCTGCAGAATCTAATCACCTGCCAAAGTCTCCATCTCATAATACAAAAACCTTGAAGATAAAATATCAACATATGAATTTGGGGTCCATTGTATCATCCATCTATTAAACATCCATAAATAAAATTTTCTTCTCTCTCCTGATGCATGATGATAAGTAGCAGCACATATCTCTTTGCAATTGGATCTACATCTAAAAAAATTTATTGCACGTCTTTGGTGTGTGCGTGTCTTTATGTGACAGAACACACTCTTAAGAGAATTTTTATGTACATTTTAATGTATAGTAGAGCTAGGCTATTCCCCTTCATTGTTCATTTTTATATGGGTTTCCAGGTTAAGCATGTTCCTATAAACGTATTTTCAATCTATTTGTCTGGCTACAGAAAAAACAGCGTCATGAAGACATTTTAGTTGTGATTGTGTCAAAGTTGCCAATCAGCCTTATTATTATCTTTATACTGTTAATTTTTCTTTCAAAAACATGGTATATCATGGTAGACACACAGAAGTATACCTTTGTGTCTTTCTAGAGTCTTTTTTTTTTTCATATACTCTATCTCTTATTAAATTTAGGTTAGGTTCTTTGTTTAATGATTTGTTGATTGGTTTTATCTTACATGAGATATTAACTTCTAAATGTCTTCTAGTTGACCTCTGTTTTATTTTTGAAAGTTATTGATTTTTTTTATCTCAACTCTGTAACTTGCTAATTTTTCTAGTTCTCTTCATGTTTGGAACAGTTTTTCATTGATTCTGTTGAGCTTATTGATTAGAATGTAACATATGAATCATTATCTTATCAGTTTCAAACAAAGGTGACTTTACTTCTTCCTTTCCAATATATGCCTCTATTTTTTTCCTAACCTGATACTTTCAAAACAATATTGTGTAATACTCCTTATACTGTTTTAAAGAGAGATGGGATATTATTCTTGACTTCATAAGTAAAGCCTTTAGTATTTCCACAGTAAGTAAGAGACTGTCTTCTTGGATGACATCACCAACTTGATGGACTTGAGTCTCAGCAAGCTTTGGGAGTTGGTGATGAATAGGGAAGCCTGGTATGCTGCAGTCCATGGGGTTGCAAAGAGTTGGACACGACTGAGCAACTGAACTGAAATGAACTGAAGAGACTATCTTAGGGATCATGGTTTATGTATTTCAACATGTTATTGAAACATACACCAATTTACATTTTCCAAAATGAATAGATATTTAGTCATATTTATTTATAATTAAATCACTCTAAAATTTTCTCCTTATACTATTTGTAACAAATTATCTTAATGAGTTTCCAAATAATGAACTACTCTTGAAGTACTAGAAGTAACCCCAGTAACACATGATATTTTATCTTTAATGGGTCAGTACATTCTGTTTGGCAATTTTTATTTATTTTTATCAATATGCATAATGAATAAAATTTGTCTACAGCTTTTTTTATAGTCCAGCCTTATCAAGTTTTAGAATTACTTTTATATTCACATTATAGAAAAAACTTGGAGTTTTCTTTTTGTATTTTTCCTACTTTTTTGGTGCAAATATTTTAAGCAATATTGGAATTATTTATTGGGAGAAATCTTTTTTGAAATTACCTGGAAATGAGGAATTTGATGAGAAGTACTCTAATTTTTATATTTTCTAAGCTAAATCTCTTTTTAGAATTTTAATCTCAATTGGAGTCACTTTGAAAAGCATTTTTTCTAGAAAAGTATATATTTCATGTAGATTTTCAAAAGAGTCTGCATAGAATTGTGTAAAGTAGCCTTATATTTTGAAATAACTTTTATTTTTGTGTCTTCTCTTTTCTTCTGGTTAGGTTTTTTGGTTAGGTTTTTTATAAGTTGCAAAATTCTGTAAAAAAATATATGTTTTTGTATGTATTTATTCATTCCACAGAGCTTTTTTAGGTGCAATAGTTTTTATATAGACACTACTTTTTTCTGTACTCTTTCTTTTAAAATTTATTTCATTTTTCTTGAGTTACTTTTCTTTTTGCATTCATGTCAAGGCATTTATTTAAAATTTAATTTTATGTTTTAATGTTATAATTTTCTCTGATAATTCATTCATATTCTTTGTGACACCATGGACTGTAGCACACCAGTCTCCTCTTCCTTCACTATCTCCTGGAGTTTTCTCATATTCATGTCCATTGAATCAATGATATTATCTAATCGTTTCATCTTCTGCAGCCCCTTTTCTCCTTTTGCCTACAATCTTTCCCAGCATCAGGCTCTTTCGAATGAGTCAGCTCTTTGCATCAGGTGGCCAAGTGTTTAAGCTTCAGCTCCAGCAACAGTCCTTCCAATAAATGTTCAGGATTATTTTCGTTTAGGATTGACTGGTTTCATCTCCTTACCATCCAAGGGATTCTCAAGAGTCTTTCTCCAGCTCCACAATTCAGAAGTATCAATTCTTCAGTGCTCAGCCTTCTTTATGGTCCTACTCTCACATCTATACTTGACTACTGGGAAAATCATAGCTTCGACAATACGGACCTTTGGTAGCAAAGTGATGTATCTGTTTTTTAATATGTTGTCTAGGCTGTCATAGCTTTCCTTCCAATGAGAAAAATCTCTTTTAATTTCATGGCTGCAGTCACTATCCCTAGTGATTTGCAGTTCAGTTCAGTTCAGTTTCTCAGTCGTGTCCGACTCTTTGCGACCCCATGAATCGCAGCATGCCAGGCCTCCCTGTCCATCACCATCTCACGGAGTTCACTCAAACTCACGTCCGTCGAGTCGGTGATGCCATCCAACCATCTCATCCTCTGTCATCCCTTTCTCCTGCCCCCAATCCCTCCCAGCATCAAAGCCTTTTCCAGTGAGTCAACTCTTCACATAAGTTGGCCAAAGCACTGGAATTTCACCTTCAGCATCAGTCCTTCCAAAGAACAGCTAGGGTTGATCTCCTCTAGAATGGACTGGTTGATCTCCTTGCAGTCCAAGGGACTCTCAAGAGTCTTCTCCAACACCACAGTTCAAAAGCATCAATTCTTCATCGCTCAACCTTCTTCACAGTCCAACCCTCACATCCATACATGACCACTGGAAAAACCATACCCTTGACTAGATGGACCTTTGTTGGCAAAGTAATGTCTCTGCTTTTGAATATGCTATCTAGGTTGGTCATAACTTTTCTTCCAAGGAGTAAGCGTCTTTTAATTTCATGGCTGCAATCACCATCTGCAGGGATTTTGGAGCCCCCCAAAATAAAGTCTGACACTGTTTCCACTGTTTCCCCATCTATTTCCCATGAAGTGATGGGACCGGATGCCATGATCTTCATTTTCTGAATGTTGAACTTTAAGCCAACATTTTCACTCTCCTCTTTCACTTTCATCAAGAGGCTTTTTAGTTCCTCTTCACTTTCTGCCATAAGGGTGGTATCATCTGCATATCTGAGGTTATTGATATTTCTCCCAGCAGTCTTGATTCCAGTTTGTGCTTCCTCCAGCCCAGTGTTTCTCATGATATACTCTGCATATAAGTTAAATAAGCAGGGTGACAATATACTGCCTTGACGTACTCCTTTTCCTATTTGGAACCAGTCTGTTGTTCCATGTCCAATTATTTTAGAGCCCAAGAAAATAAAATCTGTCACTGCTTCCAATTTTTCCCCTTCTGTTTGTTATGACCTTAGTTTTTATAATGCTGAGTTTCAAGACAGTTTTTTCACTCTCCCCATTCACCTTCATCAAGAGGTTCATTAGTGTCTCTTTGCTTTCTGCCATGAGAATGGTATCATCTGCATATTTGAGGTTATTGATATTTCTCCCAGCAATCTTGATTCCAGCTTGTGATTCACCCAGCCCAGCATTTCTCCTGATGTACTCTGCATAGAAGTTAAATAAGCAAGGTGACAACATACAATCTTGTCATACTCCTTTCCCAATTTGGAACCAGCCCATTGCTCCATGTCTGGTTCTAACTGCATACAGATTTCTCAGGAGGCAGGTAAATTGATCTGGTATTCCCATCTCTTCAAGAATTTTCCAGTTTATTGTGATCCATACAATCAAAGGCTTCAGTGTAGTCAAGGTTTTAATATATTTCAAATTTTATCCTTATGTTCAAGAAATTTTGAAAGCTTAGTCTAAATTTTCTCTGTATTCCAAAAGTTGGCTAAAAATAAATCTTTAAATTTCCAGAAAAAAACTTTAAAGTGATCTTATATTAATTAATAATTTTATTGCAGTTTGCTAATGAATGCTGCTTATATTACCTCTTGGTGTTTTTGTCTTGTTTGGAGGTATATCCAGAGTGGAATTGCTGAGTCATATGGTAGCTCTATTTTCAGGTTTTTATAAACCTCCAATCTGTTTTTCATGGTGGCTGCATCAATTTACATTCCCAAAAATAGTGTATCAAGCTTGCCTTTTCTCTACATTCTCATCAACATTTGTTATTTATGTTATTTTTGATGATAGCCATTCTGAAAGGGGTGAGGTAATATCTCATTATGGTTTTGATTTTCACTTCTCTGATTATTAGTGACTTTGAGCATCTTTTCATGTGTCTTTTGGCTATCTGCATCTTCTCATTGGAAAAATGTCTATTCAGTTCTTTTGCCCATTTTTTAATTTGTTTTTTTTTGTTTGTTTGTTTGTTTTTGTTTTTGAGAAAGACAAGGATGCTCACTCTCATCACTTTTATTTAAGATAGTTTTGGAAGTTATAGCCACAGAAATCAGAGAAAAAAAGAAATGAAAGGAGCCCAAACTGGAAAGGAAGAAGTAAAACTATCACTGTTTGCAGATTATAGGATACTACACACAGAAAATCCTAAAGATGCTACCAGAAAGTTACTAGAACTCATCAATGAATCTGGTAATGTTGCAGGATACAAAACTAATATACAGAAATATGCTGCCTTTCTATATACTAACAATGAACTATCAGAAAGAGAAATCAAGAAAACAACCTCATTTACTATCACATCAAAAAGAATAAAATATCTAGGAATGAACATACTAAAGGCAGATAAAGACTTGTACTTCAGAATATATTAGGCACTGATGAAAGAAATTGAAGATGATATAACCAGATGGAAAGATATACCATATTCTTGGACTGGAAGAGTTAATATTGTGAAAATGACGATAGTACCCAAGGCAATCTAAAGATTCAGTGCAACTCCTACCAAAATAACAATGATATTTTTCTCATTGTTTCTCACAGCTAGAGGAAAAGGGGACGACAGAGGATGAGATGGCTGGATGGCATCACTGACTCGATGGACATGAATTTGAGTGAACTCCGGGAGTTGGTGATGGACAGGGAGGCCTGGCATGCTGCAATTTATGGGGTCACAAAGAGTCAGACACGACTGAGCGACTGAACTGAACTGAACCCCCTTTTATACAGCTTTTCTTTTCCTTCTCCCCATAATATCTCTATAATTCAATCCAGATTCTACTCTTAGCAATTTCTTTTCAATATATAAGCTTATTGTAATAGTGTAAGCTTACACTAGCACTTTCAAAACATCAGTTGGAACCACCTGGTTTTGGTCAAAATTTTCCTAGTCTCTCCACAGTTACCTATGAAGTAGCACCTGCAGTGCCACACAGTCTGCTCTTCTCCTATTGATTCACCCATGATTTCCACACTGAGAGTGAATCCCTCAGTTTGGGGAAAACACTTTGTTGTGACTTAGTTGTTAGATTGTTTCTCAAGTTCAGCATAGTTTTCTTTGCTTTTCACACTTTCTCCTGCACAATTTTTCATACAATTAGATCTTAAAGATATTATTAGTGGTTTGGCCCTAAGCACTATTATCTGAGAGTTTCTTTTGTCACTTAGCTTTAATAACATCCATGCAATTTAGTGTTTTGACTATTGTTGCTTTGTTCTTGCCATTTTATGAACTGAAATACTATGTTTTTGAGGGTGATTATAAAAAACAGGAAGATACAAAACTTGACTACTTCTGCCACTTTTTTATTATGACACTCTTCTACTTAAACTTTGATTAAATATACTTGACTATGAAAACTCAGAAAATTAAATATCTTCTTTATACCACAATATAAAAAAATTTTATTGCATTTCATATTTCTAAGGGATTTTTAGATTACTGAGAAATGACAATAATATAGAACTGGGAAATATATGCTAAAAATAATTGATATGGAAAGATATTCACAGCACTTCTTAGGAATTTTAAACTAAGCTGTAGGCAAAATTATGGATTGAAAGTGAACTATTTGAGTTACCTGATAATTTTTCTTTTTTTAATTATTTTAATTAGAGGATCAGTTAGTTCAGTCCCTCAGGCGTGTCTGACTCTTTGTGACTCCATGAATGGCAGCATGCCAGGCCTCCCTATCCATCATCAACTCCTGGAGTTTACCCAAACTCATGTCCATTGAGTCAATGATGCCATCCAGCCATCTCATCCTCTGTCGTTCACTTCTCCTCCTGCCCCTAATCCCCCACAGCATCAGGGTCTTTTCCAATGAATCAACTTTTTGCATGAGGTGACCAAAGTATTGGAGTTTCAGTTTCAGCATCAGTCCTTCCAATGAACACCCAGGACTGATATCCTTTAGGATGGACTGGTTGGAACTCCTTGAGGTCCAAGGGACTCTCAAGAGTCTTCTCCAACACCACAGTTCAAAAGCATCAATTCTTCGGCACTCAGCTTTCTTCACAGTCCAACTCTCACATCCATACATGACCAATGGAAAAACCATAGCCTTGACTAGATGGACCTTTCTTGGCAGGGTAATGTCTCCGGTTTTGAATATACTATCTAGGTTGGTCATAACTTTCCTTCCAATGAATAAGTGTCTTTTTATATCATGGCTACAATCACCATCTGCAGTGATTTTGGAGCCCCCAAAAATAAAGTCTGACACTGTTTCCATTGTCTCCCCATGTATTTGCCATAAAGGGATGGGACCAGATGCCATGATCTTCGTTTTCTGAATGTTGAGCTTTAAGCCAACTTTTTCACTCTCCTCTTTCACTTTCATCAAAAGACTCTTTAATTCCTCTTCACTTTCTGCCACAAGGGTGGTGTCATCTGCATATCTGAGGTTATTGATATTTCTCCCGGCAATCTTGATTCTAGCTTGTGCTTCATCCAGCCCAGCGTGTCTCATGATGTACTCTGCATAGAAGTTAAATAAGCAGGGTGACAATATACAGCCTTGACGTACTCCTTTTCCTATTTGGTACCAGTCTGTTGTTCCATGTCCGGTTCTAACTGTTGCTTCTTGATCTGCATATAGGTTTCTCAAGAGGCAGATCAGGTGGTCTTATTCCCGTTTATTTCAGAATTTTTCCAGTTTATTGTGATCCACACAGTCAAATACTGGCATACTCAATAAAGCAGAAATAGATGTTTTTCTGGAACTCTCTTGCTTTTTCAATGATCCAGCAGATGTTGGCAATTTCGTGTCTGCTTCCTCTGCCTTTTCTAAAACATCTGGAAATTCACAGTTCACGTATTGCTAAAGCCTGGCTTGGAGAATTTTGAGCATTACTTTACTAGCGTGTGAGATGAGTGCAATTGTGCAGTAGTTGAGCATTCTTTGGCATTGCCTTTCTTTGGAATTGGAATGAAAATTGACCTTTTCAATCGTGTGGCCACTGCTGAGTTTTCCAAGTTTGCTGGCATACTGAGTGCAGCACTTTCACAGCATCATCTTTCAGGATTTGAAATACCTCTACTGGAATTCCATCACCGCCACTAGCTTTGTTCATGGTGATGTTTTCTAAGGCCCACTTGACTTCACATTCCAGGATGTCTGACTCTAGTCGAGTGATCACACCATCGTGATTTTCTGGGTTATGAACATCTTTTCTGTACAGTTCTTATGTGTATTCTTGTCATGTCTTCTTAATATCTTCTGCTTCTGTTAGGTCCATACAATTTCTGTCCTTAATTGAGCCCATCTTTGCATGAAATGTTCCCTTGGTATCTCTAATTTTCTTGAAGAGATCTCTAGTCTTTCCCATTCTGTTCTTTTCCTCTATTTCTTTGCATTGATCACTGTGGAAGACTTTCTTATCTCTCAGTTCTATTCTTTAGAACTCTGCATTCATATGCTTATATCTTTCCTTTTCTCCTTGCTTTTCGTTTCTCTTCTTTTCACAACTATTGGCAAGGCCTCCTCAGACAGCCATTTTGCTTTTTTGCATTTCTTTTCCATCGGGATGGTCTTGATCCCTCTCTCCTGTACAATGTCACAAACCTCCGTCCATATTTCATCAGGCACTCTGTCTTCAGATCTAGTCCCTTAAACCTATTTCTCACTTCCACTGTATAATCATAAGAGATTTGATTTAGTTCATACTGGAATAGTATAGTGGTTTTCACTACTTTCTTCAATTTAAGTATGAATTTGGCAATAAGGAGTTCATGATCTGAGCCACAGTCAGTTCCTGGTTATTTTTACTGACTGGCTAGAGCTTCTCCATCTTTGGCTACAAAGAATATAATTAATGATTTCAGTGTTGGCCATCTGGTGATGTCCATGTGTAGAGTCTTCTCTTGTGTTGTTGGAAGAGAGTGTTTCTATGACCAGTGAGTTCTCTTGGTAAAACTCTATTAGCCTTTGCCCTGCTTCATTTCCTACCCCAAGGTCAAATTGGCCTGTTACTCCAGGTGTTTTTTGACTTCCTACTTTTGCATTCCAGCCCCCAATAATGAAAAGGACATATTTTTTGGGTGTTCATTTTAGAAGGACTTGTAGGTCTTCATAGAACTGTTCAACTTCAGCTTCTTTGGCATTACTGGTCAGGGCATAGACTTGAATTACCGTGATATTGAATGGTTTGCCTTGGAAACGAACAGAGATCATTCTGTCGTTTTTGAGATTGCATCCAAGTACTGCATTTCAGACTCTTTTGTTGACCATGATGGCTACTCCATTTCTTCTGAGGGATTCCTGCCCACAGTAGTAGATATAATGGTCATCTGAGTTAAATTCACCCATTCCAGTCCATCTTAGTTCGCTGATTCCTAGAATGTCGATGTTCACTCTTTCCATCTCCTGTTTGACCACTTCCAAAGTGCCTTGATTCATGGACCTAATATTCCAGGTTCCTATGCAATACTGCTCTTTTCAGCATCAGATCTTGCTTCTATCACTAGTCACATCCACAACTGGGTATTGATTTTGCTTTGGCTCCATCCCTTCATTCTTTCTAGAGTTATATCTCCACTGATCTCCAGTAGCATATTGGGCACTTACCGACCTGGGGAGTTCCCCTTTCAGTATCCTATCATTTTGCCTTTTCATACTGTTCATGGGATTCTCAAGACAAGAATACTAAAGTGGTTTGCCATTCCCTTCTCCAGTGGACCACATTCTGTCAGACCTCTCCACCATGACCCGTTAGTCTTGGGTGGCCCCACATGGCATGGCTTAGTTTCATTGAGTTAGACAAGGCTGTGATCCATGTGAACAGATTGGCTAGTTTTCTGTGATTATGGTTTCAGTGTGTCTGCCCTCTGATGTCCTTTCACAACACCTACCATCTTACTTGGAGGATAATTACTTTATAATATTGTGATTTTTTTTATCATACATCAACATGAATTAGCCACAGGTATACATGTGTTCCCCCCATCCTGAACTGCCTTCCCATCTTCCTCCCCATCCTACCCCTCTGGGTTGTATCAGAGCACCAGCTTTGGGTGCCCTGCTTCATGCATTGAACTTGCACTAGTTATCTGTTTTACATATGATAATATACATGTTTCAATGCTGTTCTCTCAAATGATCTCACCCTTGCCTTCTCCCACTGAGTCCAAAATTTGTTCTTTATGTCTGTGTCTCCTTTCCTGCCCTGCAGGTAGGATGGTCAGTACCATCTTTCTAGATTCCATATATATGCATTAATATATAGTATGTATCTTCTTTCTGACTTACTTCCCTCTGTGTAATAGGTTCCAGGTTCATCCACCTCATTAGAACTGACTCAAACACATTCCTTGTTACAGCTGAGTAATATACCATTGTGTATATGTACTCAGTTCAGTTCAGTTGCTTAGTCCAGTTCAGTTCAGTCTCTCAGTCGTGTCCGACTCTTTGCGACTCCATGAATCACAGCACGCCAGGCCTCCCTGTCCAACACCAACTCCCGGAGTTCACTCAGACTCACGTCCATCGAGTCAGTGATGCCATCCAGCCATCTCATCCTCTGTTGTCCCCTTCTCCTCCTGCCCCCAATCCCTCCCAGCTCAGTGGTCATATATGGATGTGAGAGTTGGACTGTGAAGAAAGCTGAGCACCAAAGAATTGATGCTTTTGAACTGTGGTTGTTGAAGAAGACTCTTGAGAGTCCCTTGGACTACAAGGAGATCCAACCAGTCCATTCTGAATATCAGCCCTGGGATTTCTTTGGAAGGAATGATGCTAAAGCTGAAATTCCAGTACTTTAGCCACCTCATGCATAGAGTTGACTCATTGGAAAAGACTCTGATGCTGGTATATGTACTACAACTTCCTTATTCACTCATCTGCCAATGGACATCTAGGTTGCTTCCATCTTAGGTTGCTTCGAGCTATTGTAAATAGTGCTGAAATGAACACTGAAGTGCATTTGTCTCTTTCAGTTCTGGATTCCTCAGGGTATACTCCCAGCAGTGGGATTGGTGGGTCATATGGCAATTCTGTTACCAGTTTTTTAAGGAATCTCCATGTTCTTCTCCATAATGGCTATACCAGTTTGCATTCCCACCAACAGTAAAAGAGGGTTCCCTTTTCTCCAGACCCTCTCCAGCATTTATTATTTATACACTTTTTGTACTGGCCATTCTGACTGGTGTGAGATAATACCTCATTGTGGTTTTGATGTGCATTTCTCTAATAATGAGTGATGCTGAGCATCTTTTGGGGTGTTTATTAGCCATCAGTATGTCTTCTTTATAGAAATGCTTGTTTAGGTCTTTTGCCCACTTTTTGATTGAGTTGTTTTTCTGGTATTGAGCTGCATGTTCTGCTTGTATATTTTGGAGATTAATTCTTTGTTACTTGTTTCACTTGCCATTATTTTCTCCCATTCTGAGGGCTGTCTTTTCACCTTAATAATTTGAAAATGAAAGTGTTAGTTGCTCAGTCGTGT
The DNA here is from genome assembly GCF_001704415.2 of Capra hircus. Lineage (NCBI taxonomy): Eukaryota > Metazoa > Chordata > Mammalia > Artiodactyla > Bovidae > Capra > Capra hircus. The sequence continues at coordinate 18,010,106 of NC_030818.1, forward strand.
CCGACACTTTGTGACCCCGTGGACCATAGCCCACAAGTCTCCTCTGCCCATGGGATTTTCCAGGCAATAATACTAGAGTAGGTAGCCATTCCCTTCTCCAGGGGATCTTCCCACCCAGGGATTGAACCCACATCTCCCACATTGAAGGCAGATTTTTTACTGTCTGAGCCACCAGGGAAGCCATTTTCTTGTGTGTGTTTGTTTTTTAATTTGGATATTCTCTTTTGCCTCATTAATACTCACATAAAAATTTATATTATTCTTTTCTAATGTAAGGTCCACTCAATAAAATTCAAAATAACCAATCATTTCCCAACCATCAAGCCATGTTTTACTTCCAAGAAATTATTTTGCTCAAACTAAGCTAATTTCTAAACAATGATTTAGAAATACATTCAAACCTCTCAGAACATGCTTATTATTTTCTCAAGAATCTATAAAATCCCATTACCTGTTAATAGAGTTTGATGTAGATTGAAGAAAGATAAGAGTACCACAAATCACTTAGTGATGAGATCTCAAACTGAACAACTTATTGATTCTTAACTCCTGTTTACCCTACATCACATTTAATTATGCCAATTTCACTCTCTTTATTTGGTGAGATTAATTTAATCTTAACACTTGAATTGAAATAATTATTAAAGTTTATTTCCTGAAAATAAATGGTATTACTTTTCAACATGAAAGTGATACTTAAATTGAAAACCAAGATGTTTTTCTACATATATCTACATATATGAAATATTTTTTTTAATGGCACATGATTTACTTTTAGCTCATTCTAATGAAAAGTGACCTTCAAAAACAGTTTTATTTTTCTATTTAGATTGTAAGAGAAAAAGAGTTGAATTGGTAAATGAGTTTAAGAGCAGTGTCACATATGATATTTTTTCTCATATATATAAATTTTCTCATATATATATTTTTTCATATATATATATGCACAGCCCATAACTATGTGCAGAGATGCTCAATTTCATTAGTCATCAGCTCAGGGAATTGCAAATTAAAACCACAAACAGATACCACAACATATCCACCAGAATAGCTAAAATTAAGAAGCTTGTCAATCCAAAAATGTACACATATTTTTTCTCATATATATACAATTATGCATACATATATTTATATAAACATAAATATATATATTATATATATGGTAAATATATATATAGTATAGTATATGTAGTAAATATATATATAGTAAATATATATGTTTATATAAACATAAATATACATAGTATATAAAATATATATACTATTCCTCATATATATATTAGAAAAAGTACTCAAATCCAACTAATATATAAAAACAAAAATCTGGAGTAGGGAAGGTGATATAGTAATACATATCTAGTAGAGTAAGATATAACATATTTAATGAAAAATTATATTAATAAATCTGACAGTGATGAAATGGATTATTTCTACAATCAAAAATTACCACAACCTAATCAAAACCAGGATAATTCTTAAAATAAATAAAACTTCCTTTAAAGGCATCAAATTTTTCATTTAGAGTGGCAAATAGCTAACATGTCATAAAAGGACTTCTAGTTGTCTTACAAGTAACTATAAAAAGTTTAAAAAGAAAAAGTTGACATGCTGCATAATTGAAAAGTAAGTCTAAGAGACAAGCTGTTGATAGAAACATTTTTTTCCACCTTTGAAGCTTTTGAAATGGGATCATAAGTGTAAAAATTTCAGAAGAAAATGTAGGGGAAAAAATCAGTATGGCCTTATGACTCACAAATTGGTCTTCACTAAAATTAAAATTTCTGCTTTTTTCAAGACAGAGAAATGAAGAGATAACATATTTGAAGAATATACTCTCAATGCATATATCAGACCAAAGAACTGTTATCTAAAATATACAAATATTTTACAATCCAAAATAAAAGATAAATGACCCAATTTAAAATTGGCTGAAGACTTGAACAGATACTTCACAAAAGAAGACACACAAATAGCCCATAACCATGTGCAGAGATGCTCAACCTCATTAGTCATCAGATCAGGGAATTGTAAATTAAAACCACAAAGATACCACAACATACCAACTAGAAGGGCTAAAATTAAAAAGCCTGTCAATCCAAAGGACAGAGCTTCCTTTAGATGATTTCTTATTCTGCCCTCTCAATTTGGATCATTCTACTGCTGCCTGAGTCTTGGTATTTGGCTTCTAATTAAAGAGGAATCATGTGAGTAAACTCCCTGGCTCATTAATAAAACTGAGCATTGATTTTCAAGCATTGGTAATACAGGGAAAATTTCAATCTTATGTTCCTATCTCTCATTGTAACTTTGGATGATCTGGAATGTTTCATGTGGTAAGAGAACTAGTAGATATTCTTACAACTGGTGGTAACAGTGAGATGAGTGAGAGTTTTCCAAAAAGAAGGAATTCTTTGGGTAACAAGATTATGCAATCCAACCACTTTGCCCACATGGACATCTTCCCGCTATTAATTGTCTTGAATGTTCTTTGTTTAACCTTCTTAAAGAAGTAAATAGATGCCCTGTCCATAAAGAATGTCCCCAGATTTCACATATTTAAAAACTAGAAAAAAAAAATGCTGTTATAGCAAATGGTCATGAGATTCTCAGGGAAGGCAATGGTCATAAGAAAGCATCCCCTGAAAAAATGTAGTGACGGTTTATGAGGGAGAGATGTTTCCTCATGTGGATAATTTTTAAGTCTTTGTAGCCAGAATCCACATAGAAAATCAGCAATGTGAAACAAACAATACAACATAAAACTATATTTAGAGAATCATGGATCCATTAAATCATACTTTGATATCTTCTTCATGAAACTAAGTGTGCTGAATAAACTCTGAATAAAATGCACTGGGAAACTACTCAATAACTTGTGAGAGACTGTTTTAAGTAAATAAATCTGAACTAAATAATGTATGAACATGCACACTTGCCGCTGTCTCTTTGATTTTGCTTAAAAGAGTGCCTTACAAAAAGTAGTTCCTTATTAAATATTTACTAAATGAATGAAGGGCATATATTTGAATTCGAATAGGTAGATTTTAAAAAGACAGCTTCAGGGTGATGATAAATAGAGGGAGAATAATGCCTTCAATTTTTAATAGTAAATTTAAAAGATTCAATTGCAATATGTCCAGCACATCTGGGCAAATTGATTTGATAAAAAAATTATTCCCTGTGTACATTATGACTGAAGGGAATTGAGAAGAGAGGATGTATGACAGTTATTCAGTTCCTGGTTATTTACAGGAAGAAAACTAATCAAATCGATAACCAAACTGAATTTTTAAGTGTATTTTAATCAAAGGCATATCTTCTTCCTCCCCAAAGCTCTGAAACAAGCCATCCTTGCCTCATTCTGGATTCCATATTGCCATTTATGAAAACTACCATGTTGACTGGTTGAATAAATTTTTTAAAGTGACCATTTCACCTCCATTGCATGTTATTAAATTTATAAATTCCTTATAGTAAAAACATAAAAATACTGATATTTTTAACTGACTGTTTCTATTTATTCACCTGCAACTGGAAATAAAATATTCTTTCTCTTTTTTTTTGGTTGTGCCTTGTGGGATCTAAGTTCCCAACGAGAGATTGAACCCAGCATTGTAAGCATGGAGTCCTAACCACTGGACAGCCAGGAAACTTCCCACTTGGCTCCACACTGATTATTGTTAAAAGAATGAAATCAAGATTTTCAAGAACTCAAGTATATTAACTTTAAAATTTTCTTTTCTTTCTATTTTTATTCCCCAATTCAGTTGTTTGTTTCACATTAGTCCCTGAGTCATCTCACACGCTAGTAAAGTAATGCTCAAAATTCTCCAAGCCAGGCTTTAGCAATACATGAACTGTGAACTTCCTAATGTTCAAGCTCACTTTAGAAATGGCAGAGGAACCAGAGATCTAATTGCCAACATCTGTTGGATAATGAAAAAAGCAAGAGAGTTCCAGAAAAGCATCTATTTCTGCTTTATTGACTATGCCAAAGCCTTTGACTGTGTGGATTACAATAAACTGTGGAAAATTCTTCAAGAGATGGGAATACCAGACCACCTGACCTGCCTCTTGAGAGACCTATATGCAGGTCAGGAAGCAGCAGTTAGAACTAGACATGGAACAACAGACTGGTTCCAAATAGGAAAAGGAGTACGTCAAAGCTGTATATTGTCACCTTGCTTATTTAAATTATATGCAGAGTACATCATGAGAAACATTGGGTTGGAACAAGCACAAACTGGTATCAAGATTGCCAGGATAAATATCACTAACCTCAGATATACAGATGACACCACCCTTATGGCAGAAAGTGAAGAGGAACTAAAAAGCCTCTTAATGAAAGAGAAAGAGGAGAGTGAAAAAGTTGGCTTAAAGCTCAACATTCAGAAAACGAAGATCATGACATCTGGTCCCATCACTTCATGGGAAATAGATGGGGAAACAGTGGAAACAGTGTCAGACTTTATCTCTGGGGCTCTAAAATCACTGCCGATGGTGATTGCAGCCATGAAATTAAAAGACGCTTACTCCTTGGAAGAAAAGTTATGACCAACTTAGATAGCGTATTCAAAAACAGAGACATTACTTTGCCAACAAAGGTCCATCTAGTCAAGGCTATGGTTTTTCCAGTAGTCATGTATGGATGAGAGAGTTGGACTGTGAAGACAGCTGAGTGCTGAAGAATTGATTCTTTTGAAGTGTGGTGTTGGAGAAGACTCTTGAGAGTCCCTTGGACTGCAAGGAGATCCAACCAGTCCATTCTGAAGGAGATCAGCCCTGGAATTTCTTTGGAGGGAATGATGCTGAAGCTGAAACTCCAGTACTTTGGCCACCTCATGCGAAGAGTTGACTCATTGGAAAAAACTCTGATGCTGGGAGGGATTGGGAGCAGGAGGAGAAGAGGACGACAGGGGATGAGATGGCTGGATGGCATCACTGACTCGATGGACGTGAGTCTGAGTGAACTCCAGGAGTTGGTGATGGACAGGAGGCCTGGCGTGCTGCAATTCATGGGGTCACAAAGAGTCAGACACGACTGAGAGACTGAACTGAATTGAACTGAATGATAACTATTGAACTTTGAGTGAAAAGTCTTTTAAAGGAATTGAGAGAAGTGTGCATTCATAAAGCATAAAGTGTGTAGTGTTTTTGATGCTGCAGACTCCTTTCAGAGTACATAATCAATCCATATATATTTATCACTGGCATTTAATTCCAAAACATCACAGCTATGTTGTAGTCATAGATCCTCCTGGCTCTCAGGCTAGATTTATTAAATGGCAAGCATAGAAAAGCATTGCTTACAAGTGTGTTTGAGTCTTGGCCACTACTTCTGAAGACCCCATTTGTTTCTGCATACCATTAAAAATGTTTGGGGGCTTCCCCAGTGGCTCAGCAGTAAAGAATCCACCTGCAATGTAGGAGCTGCAGGAGATGCAGGGGTTGAACCCTGAGTTGGGAAGATCCCCTGGAGGAGGGAGTGACAACCCACCCCAGTATTCTTACCTGAAGAATCCCATGGACAGAGAAGCCTGGCAGACTACAGTCTATAGGGTCACAAAGAATTGGACACAACTGAAGTGACTTAACATGCATACATGCATAGAATGTTTAATTTTAAGATTGATAATATGCAAATCAGCTTCATTTTTCATTAGTTATATCTTACAAGAATACAGTTCTTATTCTGTCCTGCCATTTTATTGCCCCAACCTCATAATATCTTATTACGTTATTTACAGGTTTTTTTTTTCACATTTGTTTAAATGCTCTTTATTCTGTCAGCATTGTCACAAGTAATCTATGGCCCAGCATACCTAAATTTGACATTGAACATTGGCTATGCCTCTTGCTTATTTCTTTTCTTATATTTTTTGCCAAAGCCTTTGCATCATTTCATACATTAGAGTACACTGTCTTCTTCCTTTCCCTTACAGATTATGTTTCACAGGGAACTTTCACTCCTCCTCCAGAGCTTCTCTCAAACACAGCTGACCTTTTCCGTTTCTAAGTTTGTATTAACAGATGGGGAAGACAGTTTTTTTTTTTTTCTTCTACTTCAAAATATTCCTAAACATAAGTTGTCAACCACAGTACACAAGTCTTCATCCTTGGTATCCGAACTCACTGTGGCCATAGGTCTCTTTCAACTTCTTCAACCAGACAGTGCTCAATGAAATGAAATATCTAATTTGCCAATAGTTTCTTGTTTTCAAGTCACCTTCAGTTCAGTTCAGTTCAGTTCATTTCAGTCGCTCAGTCATGTCCAACTCTTTGTGACCCCATGAATTGCAGCATGCCAGGCTTCCCTGTCCATCACCATCTCCCAGAGTTCACTCAAACTCATGTCTATCGAGTCAATGATGCCATCCAGCCATCTCATCCTCTGTTGTCCCTGTCTCCTCCTGCCCCCAATCCCTCCCAACATCAGTGTCTTTTCCAATGAGTCAACTCTTCGCATGAGGTGACCAAAGTATTGGAGCTTCAGCTTCATCATTAGTCCTTCCAATGAACACCCAGGCCTGATTTCCTTTAGGATAGACTGGTTGGATCTCCCTGAAGTCCAAGGGACTCTCAAGAGTCTTCTCCAACACCACAGTTCAAACACATCAATTCTTTGGAGCTCAGCTTTCTTCACAGTCCAACCCTCACATCCATACATGACTACTGGAAAAACCATGGCCTTGACTAGACAGACCTTTGTTGGCAAAGTAATGTCTCTGCTTTTGAATATGCTATCTAGGTTGGTCATAACTTTTCTTCCAAGGAGTAAGCGTCTTTTAATTTCATGGCTGCAATCACCATCTGCAGTGATTTTAGAGCCCAAAAAAATAAAGTCTGACACTGTTTCCACTGTTTCCCCATCTATTTCCCATGAAGTGTTGGGACCAGATGCCATGATCTTAGTTTTCTGAATGTTGAGCTTACATAAAAATATAAAATTAGTTTCCAAACAAATTATTTTTGGAGCCAAAATAACATTATCTTTTAAACATATGTAATAATCTACTCCAGTGTGCTCGATTCACATTCGACCTTAAAACACGTTTTTTAATACTATATGAACTCTTTCAGAATCATAGAGTGTTAGGAAATGACTGAAACAATAGGATTAATTCATCATAAAGATATTAGATGTATTTAAATAGTCATGTGAAGCAACATATTTTAGAAGCACAGGAATTCAAATAACAAAATTTGGATTATACAGACAATTCAAGGTTCTTTTTAGAATCTTGCTTAATTACTAACTTCTATTCTCATGCCACCATTTTACAAAACAAAAGGCTACTGTAGTATTTGGGAGTCAACATGTTAACTAGGCAAGAATTTGTGAGTTTGTCTTTCTTAATAAATTTTCCTTTCTTGTCATTTTTCTATACCAAATTGTATTATTCTTGCTTTCTTATGTAGTTTAACACCATACAGTTCAGTAACACTGAGGAATTTATAACACTGTTTTACTCTTTCTCTTATCATTAAAAACATGTAATAGATCAAGGGCTTCCCATGTGGCGCTAGTGGTGAAGAACCTACCTACCAATGCAGGAGACATAAGGGACTGCAGTTGGATCTCTGGGTCAGGAAGGTACTCTGGAAAAGGGCATGATGACCCACTCCAGTATTCTTGCCTGAAGAGTCTCATGGACAGACAAGCCTGGTGGGCTACATTGCAAAGGGTCTCAAAGAGTCAGATATGACTGAAGCTCCTTTGCATGCACAACAGATTAAGATTGATATGAATTCTTATGATATCATCTTGGACACCTCCTTCATCCCCACAGTTCAGTTGTGGGGAACTTTGATAAGCAGCATCTGTTAGTAAGTAGCATCCATTTTGTTTTTAAATGTAAGTGAAATATCCCCACCAACTGAGAGTAAAAGGAGACAACAGAAAGCTTCCTTGCAGGAGGAGAACTGTTATTGTTCAGTTGCTCAGTCTTGTCTGACTCTTTGAGACAGCATGGACTGCAGCACGACAAGCTTCCCTATCCTTCACCATCTCCTGGAGCTTGCTCAAACTCATGTCCATTGAATCAGTAATGACATCCAACCATCTTATCCTCTGTTATCCCCTTCTTCTCCTGCCTTCAATCTTTCCCAGCATCAGGGTATTTTCCTATCAGGGTATTCTCCTTTTTCCAGGAGAATAGAGGCAGGCAGATATTTAAAACAGAAAAACACGCTGAACAGGAACATGGCTGTTTCTCATGCATTTGCAAACTGGTAGGGAAGCAGACTTTCTCTAGCTCCCAACTGCCTGACCTCCTCAACAGTACTGACACAGAAAACTCTACGGGTAAAGTTCTTTCTCTCTTATATTTAGTATATTTGAATATTGGCAATATCTATCTGATAGCTTTCACTGCTGTTGTTCAGATCAGTGATCAGTTATCTCTGGGAGCATTCTGAAAGGTTCGTTTAGCCATTTTCAGTCTTTGATCCAAATTATTACAGTTGACTAAATTTAATGATTCTTTTTTATCTTCATCCACGACTGATTAAGTGAGCTGAATTGATTTGAGCATTTTTTACTCTCATCCTCACTCTTATATATGCCACATGATTGCCTTCTTCTATCTCCTTTTCCAATGGATGGACAGTTGGCTTTTGCCTTTGAAGTACACTTAACTTTGTTTTTGCTTTGGACCAGACTAAGACAGGGATTACCAACTCTATTTTTTTTTTGTTTGTTTGTTTGTTTGAAGCAAAGACTTCAAAGACAATCAGGGCTGCCAGCTCTTCAATGCTATGACAGGTTTAGACATATCAACAGTGCCAACATGACAATTGTTGCAGTGTATGTGGGCGCCTGCAAGCCAGTTAGAAATGGAATTATTTTACATGTGTGTGCATACTCATGTCACTTAACAAGGTTAGTGTCAGAATCTGAATTTTGACAGACCATTTGCCTGTCAAGTTGCAGAATTGCTGACTCTATTCAAAGAATGTGAACAGAATGAGATGATGGCTTTTACTCCTAGACAGCTGGTTTAGTGTAGGAATCAGCAGAATGCTTTCCCTGAGGGTCTGGCTGAGCACCAATATTCAGGATTGTACATGAGATAACAATAAAGAGAAGGAGCTTGTAGAGGAGAAAGATTAGAAAGGAAAAGATACTAAAGAAGATTTAAATATTGGGAAATTGGTCTCTTCGTGTAGAATAATATTGTTCCCCTTGAATCCTTTCAAGCTTCACTTGAAAGTATCATAATCTACACAGGCTGTTTTTAACACTTCAACTCTATTCTACTCATTTTAATCTTGTTCATTTAATACAGTTCAGATAAAAATGCTTTGAGTAAGTTTATTAATGAATTTTTAATGTTTGAAGCCTTTACACATACTTTTTTATCTGTTTGAGTGTCTCTACCCAATTTGCTAACTGGCTAATTTCTAAGTTGAAGTCTTTTCACCTGGTCTCTCTTCCAGGAAGAGTTACCTATCTCCTTATCTATCCTGCCACAGCACTCTAACACAAACTAAAGTATAGGCTTGTAGGTTTATTCTCCCACAAATACCCAGCTCCTAAAGGCAGACATTCAATCCATTTTTCCCCCTTTCTATCATTCAATAAATGTTTGATGAAAGAATAAACACTGAAAAAATTATTTTGTATGTAGACAAGCTCTTAAAGCAAATATCCAAAATAAAAGTGATAATCTAGATAAGGTGGCATTTTTTTCTATATTCTTCTTCACTAACAATATTAGCATGACTTATGGCTACCATTTATTGTGTGCATACCATGCACAAAATCCCATACTGAGTTCTCTATATTCATCATTTAATTTGAACTCTATCACAAGCTGAAACTCCAGTACTTTGGCCACCTGATGCGAAGAGTTGACTCATTGGAAAAGACTCTGATGCTGGGAGGGATTGGGGACAGGAGGAGAAGGGGATGACCAAGGATGAGATGGCTGGATGGCATCACTGACTTGATGGACGTGAATTTGAGTGAACTCCGGGAGTTGGTGATGGACAGGGAGGCCTGGCATGCTGTAATTCATGGGGTCGCAAAGAGTCAGACACGACTGAGCGACTGAACTGAACTGAGCTGAAGAAGCCTATGTGGTAAATTTCATTATTTCTATCACTGACAGGTGGTAAAACAAAATTTTGAGAGGTGAAATTTATTTTCACATTCCTAAATTGCCTGAGCCTGAATTCATCTCCAGGTCCTCTATATAGAGATCATACCCTTACCCAACCTCATCACTGCCTTTTGTTTTATTTTACCTCTTATTGGTATTATGTGTATTCAGATAAACAAAGGGCTTCCCTGGTGGCTCATACGGTAAAGAATGTGCCTGCAATGCAGGAGACTGGGTTTGATCCTTGGGTCAGGAAGATCCCCTGGAGAAGGGAAAATCTACCCACTCTGGTATTCTTGCTGGAGAATTCCATGGACAGAGGAGCCTGGCAGCTTACAGTCTAAAGCTGTTTAACAATGCATCTAATCAATTCAGATATTTTTAAGATTGGTATTCTGATAAAGATGGTATTATCTTTCTACTCTCTTGGGGCTTATTGCAAAATAGGAAAATAATAGAGAGGTATAAGCTCAGAATAATGAGTAAAATGGAAGAGAGTCAGCTGAGACAAGAGATTTCCTTTGTAAATTTTGATAAAGAAGCAGAATAGAAAAGCAACTTCCCAGAAAAGCCATCAAGAGACATCACCCAAGGCAAGTCACACCTTGGGAAGATTTGAAATTTAGAAATCCACGTATTTGGAAAATAAGAGGGAAAGGTGATGTGAAAGGACGATTAACTGACCATCTTTTACTCTCTGTCTATGCTGTGCTCTACCACCAGGGAAAAGCAAATTACAGATCTGTTTATACTGCAGGTTAAAAAGTTAAAAAAATAACAATAATTCTCCAATCAAATTGAAGAGACTATCTGGGGGAGAATTAGGGCAGGTAGTAGACTCGGCATTCAGGACATCTGGTGGGGCATCCAAGTATCTAAGTATGTTAATCACTCAGTCGTGTCTGACTCTGCAACCCCATGAACTATAGCACACCAGGTTACTCTTTCATGGTATTCTCCAGGCAAGAGTACTGGAGTGGGTTACCATACCCTTCTCCAGGGGATCTTCCTGCCCCAGGGATAAAACCCAGGTCTCCTGCACTGCAGGTAGATTCTTTACCCTCTGAGCCACCAGGGAAGCCTTCCAAGTACCTATACGTGAAACAAATCTGCCGGTCAACGAGGATACACATTTATAAATACTGGGTTATTGATTCATCACTAAATATGAGTAGAAAAAAATAAATTGCATTTGTTTAAATCCTGGGCATGGCAGAGCATGTCCAAAGTTTAAGAGAGAAGATGATAAAGGAGAAAAATATGTGAAAAATAACTTTAGTGAAAATGATTTTAAAATATTAATTTTTTTTAAAGATTGCTGTTACAGTTAATGCAGCCATAAACTTACAGGAAAAAAATAAAGAGAAAATAAGAAAGAGCTCTCAGTAACTAGTTATAATTTAAAAAATAATGTTCATAGGAATTGCTCAATGACCAAGTCAAATAAAAATGTTCCAGGATGCAGAACAAAAAATACATAAAATATTAAAGGAAATGTAATCCTGTGGGTTCAGTCATTGATAATAGGAATTCTAAAAAGAGAGAATGCATATAAAGAATTACATTTTTTAGAATAGTGGCAATAATAAGGAATATGACCCAGAGTTAAAGGAAAAGAAGAATCTTCTGATTACCTACAGCAACTAGTACAGCAAATAAAAACCAACACACTTAAAAATCTTTTTGTAAAATTTCTAAACCCAAAGAGGATTAAACAAGAGAAATTTTCTAATTGCCCATAGTAAGTAGTACAATACATAAAATCAAACACACTTAAAAATCTTCTTGTAAAATTTCTAAACCCAAAGAATAAATACAAGTTACTAAAACTTATGAGAAAATAAGAAAAATGATCACCTACAAAACAAGAAAAAAGGCTGGGGGCATCAAATTGGCAGCAGTTCTCAAAAGCAATGGTATTTGCTAGAAGGCAATGAAGAAACATTTTCCAGGCTTTGAGTTTTATGTTCACCCTTGCCATCAATTAAAGATGAATGCAGTTTTTTTCAAACATGAAGGAAACAGAAAGTTTAACTGCCAACATATCATTTCTTATGAAATGACTTGTAGATACACTGTAATAAACAAAGACATTGTTTAATAAAATAAAGACATTTAAGAAAATAAGTGAAAGAAAGTCACAACTTTTCAAAAGACTTAGTAAACATGTAATTCAGAGAGGAGAATGGACAGGATTTCAAGGAAAATCTCTAGAAAAAAATGAGAGGAGGACAGCTAGAATGGGAAAAGATTTTATAGGCGAAAGTCAATGAATAATAGTTTGTAAAAATATGAGGTTATAATAAAGGTGCATCATGCAAGAGAAAAAAAAAAGTGATAACAGAATAAGAAAGACTGTAGGTAAAGAAAAAGTTTTAGGTGTTGGGCAAGAAAATCACGGTACAGAACAAATGGGCCAAAGTGAAAAAGGGACCTTCAAAAAGAATGGTTGGAGTCACTCAAAGTTTGGATGGATAAGAAGCTAGAAGCTGTTGCAAATGTGAGGAAGGAGCTATACTTCTCCTAAGAAATAAAGAATGGCATTCAGATAAGATCGGGTGTGTTCAGAGTGGTATGGCTGTTGACAAAGATGGCATTCAGAAACTTTAACAAACTGTTAAAAGAAAATTAACACTGTGCATGAAAGACATTTCCTTTGGCATGATTTGGAGTAACATTAGTGAAGTACAGGAAAAATAATTGTTGTTAATATTCCTGGAATGGCACAAAAATCTTATTTGAGGGAAAGCAAAATAAATTAATAATATTATTGCAGTAAGAATTTTCAGTAAATAATATGTACACTGTCATCATCATGTAACCACACCTAACTGCAGTTTGGGGGAGGTAGGGAGAGAATTAATCTAAAGTTCAAGATCTGAAAAAAAAAAAAAAAGATTCAATGACTTAATTATAATTATGGAATAGACTGTATATGCAGCCAACCTTGACAATGTAAAAGCTGAATTACAAATGACAGCAACTAAGAGCTGAGGTGGGAGGAAAGCTGGGGAACTAAATTGAAAAGAGGCTGAGAGTCTAAAAAACTTTCATTTATAGCAGGGAGTATGTAGAAAATTTAATCAGTTCATAAATCAACAAACAGCAAGGTAAGTGTTTTTTAGCAATATAGATAGAATTCCAAAAGCAATGTTTTTTCAGAATATATCCATTAACCAATTTGATTTTTAACTCCTGTGTATGTATTAAATTGATAAGAATTTAAGAATTAAGGAGAGTCCTTAAACTTAGATTTTAGATTTCTTACAATTTTAAATGGTTTGGTGCTTCCTTGCACTTGTCTCACCAGAAGATTTCACATACTTGACCACAGCTTCTTCCCACTTGACAACTATAAGACGTCATCAACTGTAAGGAATATCTCAATTTCAGATATTCAAGTGAGAAAATAAAAATGAGTGCCTTTAATCAGAGCAGTAAGGTAAATCAGATTTAATTCAGATTGGTGGCCCTATGCACCCACAAGAAAATGTAACTGAAACCTCTACAAGGTTGAATAGCTAATAGCGAAAAACACCAATTCACTTCAAAGAACAGCTCATCAGCAGGTAATCAGAGCTGCAGTGGGTAACAGTGCATCAGTGCACAACCTTAGCCCCAGATAATAATACTCACACAAATATGGCTAATGAAAAAGGCCTCATTCTCTACAGTGTTGCTGTAAGAAATCTATATGTATTGAATGATTAGTTCAAAATTAAAAAATAAAACAAAAAGTTTAATTATCCACTTACACAAGAAAAAAGATCATCTTCCTGTGAGAGGTCAGAGAAAATTACCTGGAAGTTGACAACTACATGATAAATTCCCAATCAGTAAGTTGATTTTGCTATACTAAATTAAGCCCATCAATATTTGCAACCAGAAAATGACAAAATATGACATATCTTCTGTTCATTGCAGGAATGCTCTGATTAACAAAATTTGCCTCAGTAAAGTATGCCGTATGCAGATTTTTCCACATAATACTATCTATGCTCTGTGTCATCAAGAACATTGGTGACGAAGAAAGAAACCCCCAAAGAACTAAAAGTCATTACTTCTGAGCTCTTAAACTGGCCTTACAATTATGTGTATATTCATGGGGTCACAAAGAGTTGGACACGACTGAGCGATTGAACTGAACTGAGTACCTTTTTAAAATTTTTGTTCATGGAATATAGCTGAAAGTCTTTGATTTTTTTACCCCTTCAAAACACTCTTCAGAATCATTTTGCTTTTCAAATAGCAAATTCTGAAATCTCCCAGGTCCCTGATACCTATTCTGAAAATGTTGATGCAGTACTTTTGATGCTTGTATAAGTTCAGATAGAGACATCACATCACAGCTGCTACTTGGTGTCCATCTTTCATAAGACATCAATAGGGTAGTGATACAAATGCAATCTAGGAAAATATGTCAGTGAATATACCAATGTCCATATAACTATATCTGTATATATTTAAAAATATGGGCTTTAATATTATACAGTCCAATCATTTCTAGCTTTTCTGCTACAATGAGGCAACAATGAACATTCATGTCTATATCTATATCACTATAAATAAATATTTGTATAAGTGCATCTATAGGATTACTGTCTATATATTTAACTGTTGAGTTAAATAGTACAAATCATTTACTATTACAGGTATTGTTCCCTAAAAAATTTTCCTTTCATATTCGAATCAGACAGGTGAGTTCCTGTTTAATTGTGTGACTGTCAATTCATGATATTATTGAGCTTAGTTTATACACCTTTGAAAAAGCCTATCTTTAAGATATTTATATCTTCCTGTAGAGGATGAGTGTTAAACTTTCAAACTGTTTAAGATATGGTACTAGAAAGACATGAAAATTTCTAGACATAAGTCTTATGAAATTCATCTAAAACCATGTAAATTCTTTTATCACTTCACTATTGTATATGTTAAGTGCTGCCATTAACAAAATAAACAATGTGATTCCTAACAAATAAATAAATAAAACAGACAGGGAGCACATATGAAGAGAAATCTAGTGGACATTTGAAGATAAAGTCTACAAATCTGCCAATAGAAGGTTAACCACCAAGGGACTGGCCTTTTTCAGAGTGGACTTACCCTTGTCAAAGTCTCAGTTAATGTTGTTTAGGACACATCATCACTATGTCAACAAAAAGTGTTATCTTAATGCTTAATTCTTTCCATTATATTATTAATTCTTGTGTTAAGACTACATATTGGAGAGGAAATGGCAACCCCCTCCACTCCACTGCCTGGAGAATCCCATGGACAGAGGAGCCTCATGAGCTACAATCCATGGTGTCACAAAGAGTTGGACACAGCTGAAAGACTAAAGAACAACACTGCATATATTATTGCACACCAATCATAGAAAGTTTGCCAAAATAATAGTTTAATGAACACTATTGGAAGCACTATCGGAGCCTCTTGATGAGAGTGAAAGAGGAGAGTGAAAAAGCTGGCTTAAAACTCAACATTCAAAAAACTTAGATCGTGGTATCTGGTCCCATCACTTCATGGCAAATAGAAGGGAAAAAAGTAGAAGTAGTGACAGATTTTATTTTCTTGGGCTCCAAAACCATCGCTGACAATGACTGTAGCCATAAAATTAAAAGACACTTGCTCCTTGGAAGAAAAGCTATGATAAACCTAGACAGCATATTAAAATTAAGCAGAGACATCATTTTGCTGACAGAGGTCCATATAGTCAAAGTCATGGTCTTTCCAATAGTCATGTATGGATGTGAGAGTTGGACCATAAAGAAGGCTGAGTGCCAAAGAATTAATGCTTTTGAATTGTGGTGCTGAAGAGACTCTTGAGAATAAGGAGTAAGGAGTAGGGACTGTAAGGAGATCAAATCAACCAATCCTAAAGGAAATCAATCCTGAATATTCATTAAAAGAACTGATACTAAAAGTGAGACTGTAATACTTTGGTCACCTGATATGAGGAGCCAGCTTGCCAAAAAAGACTCTGATGCTGGGAAAGATTTAAGGCAAAAGGAGAAGAAGGGAATAGAAGATGAGATGGTTAAATAGTATCACTGACTCAATGGACATGAGTTTGAACAAACTCTGAGAGATACTGAATGACAGGGAAGCCTGGCATGCTGCAGTTCATGGGGTTACAAACAGTCAGAAATGATTTAGCTGAACAACAACAAAAGAAAAATTAGACTTAAATACTAAAAAGATTTTACTGTAAGGCAAGGTTATTTCAGCTAGTTGAGTTATGTGTATATATACATATTCATACTGTTCATGGGGTTCTCAAGGCAAGAATACTGATATGGTTTGCCATTCCCTTCTCCAGTGGACCATGTTTTGTCAGAACTCTCCACCATGACCTGTCTGTCTTGGGTGGTACTACATGGCATGGCTCATAGTTTCATTGAGTTAGACAAGGCTGTGGTCCATCTGATCAGATTGGATAGTTTTCTGTGACTGTGGTTTTCAGTCTGTCTGCCCTCTAATGGAGAAGGATAAGAGGTTTATGGAAGCTTCCTGATGGGAGAGACTGACCGAAGTGGGAAACTGGGTCTTGTTCCAATGGGCGGGGCCATGCTCAGTAAATCTTTAATCCAATTTTCTGTTGATGGGCAGGGCTGTGTTCCCTCCTTGTTATTTGCCCTGACACCAAACTATGGTGGAGGTAATGAAGATAATGGAGACCTCCTTCAAAAGTTCCCATGCATGCACTGCTACACTCCGTGCCCCTAACCCTGCAGCAGGCCACTGCTGACCCACGCCTCTGCCAGAGACTCCTAAGCACCCATGGGCAAGTCTGGGTCAGTCTCTTGTGGGGTCACTTCTCCTTTTTCCTGGGTCCTGGTGTGCAGAAGATTCCGCTTATGCCCTCCAAGAGTGTGATTTGAATGTTGGGGCATTTGACATTGTCCAGAGGTCTCTGAGATTGACCTCATTTCTTTTAATTCATTTTCCTCTCTGATTCATTTATTTCTACCTTTCTATCTTCTACCTCACTAATTCTATCTTCTGCCTCATTATTCTCCTATTTGTTCCCTCCAGAGTGTTTTTCATCTCATTTATTGCATTATTTATTATATATCAACTCCTTTTTATTTCTTCTAGGTCTTTGTTAAACCTTTCTTGCATCTACTCAATCCTTGTCTCCAGGATATTTATCTGTGATTCCATTTTGTTTTCAAGATTTTGGATCATTTTCACTATCATTATTTGGAATTCATCAGGTAGATTCCTTATCTCTTCCTCTTTTGTTTGGTTTCGTGGGCCTTTATCCTGTTCCTTTGCCCTGCTTCATTCCACAATCCAAGGCCAAATTTGCCCATTACTCCAGGTGTTTCTTGACTTCCTACTTTTTCATTCCAGTCCACTACAATGAAAAGGACATCTTTTTTGGGTGTTAGTTCTGCAAGGTCTTGTAGGTCTTCATAGAATCATTCAGCTTCAGCTTCTTCAGCATTATTGGTTGGGGCATAGACATGGATTATGGTGATATTGAACGGTTTGCCTTGGAAATGAACAGAGATCATTCTGTCGTTTTAGAGATTGCATCCAAGTACTGCATTTCCAACTCTCTTGTTGACCATGGTGGCTACTCCATTTCTTCTGAGGGATTCCTGCCCACAGTAGTACATATAATGGTCATCTTAGTTAAATTCACCCATTCCAGTCCATTTTCAGTTCAGTTCAGTCGCTCAGGTGTGTCCGACTCTTTGCAACCCCATGAATCGCAGCACACCAGACCTCAGTGTTCATCACCATCTCCCAGAGTTCACTCAGACGCACATCCATCGAGTCAGTGATGCCATCCAGCCATCTCATCCTTGGTCGTCCCCTTCTCCTCCTGCCCCCAATCCCTCCCAGCATCAGAGTTTTTTCCAATGAGTCAACTCTTCGCATAAGATGGCTAAAGTACTGGAGTTTCAGTTTTAGCATCATTCCTTCCAAAGAAATCCAAGGGCTGAACTCCTTCAGAATGGACTAGTTGGATCTCCTTGCAGTCCAAGGGACTCTCAAGAGTCTTCTCCAACACCACAGTTCAAAAGCATCAATGCTTCATCGCTCAGCCTTCTGCACAGTCCAACTCTCACATCCATACATGACCACAGGAAAAACCATAGCCTTGACTAGATGGACCTTAGTCGGCAAAGTAATGTCTCTGCTTTTGAATATGCTATCTAGGTTGGTCATAACTTTTCTTCCAAGGAGTAAGCGTCTTTTAATTTCATGGCTGCAATCAACATCTGCAGTGATTCTGGAGCCCAAAAAAATAAAGTCTGACACTGTTTCCACTGTTTCCCCATTTATTTCCCATGAAGTGATGGGACCGGATGCCATGATCCTCGTTTTCTGAATGTTGAGCTTTAGGCCAACTTTTTCGCTCTCCTCTTTCACTTTCATCAAGAGGCTTTTTAGCTCCTCTTCACTTTCTACCATAAGGGTGGTGTCATCTGCGTCTCTGAGGTTATTGATATTTCTCCCGGCAATCTTGATTCCAGCTTGTGTTTCTTCCAGTCCAGAGTTTCTCATGATGTACTCTGCATAGAAGTTAAAGAAGCAGGGTGACAATATACAGCCTTGACGTACTCCTTTTTCTATTTGGAATCAGTCTGTTGTTCCATGTCCAGTTCTAACTGTTTCTTCCTGGCCTGCATACAGATTTCTCAAGAGGCAGGTCAGGTGGTCTGGTATTCCCAACTCTTTCAGAATTTTCCACAGTTTATTGAGAACCAGTCCATTTTAGTTTGCTGATTCCTAGAATGTCGACGTTCACTCTTGCCATCTCTTGTTTGACCACTTCCAATTTGCCTTGATTCATGGACCTGACATTCCAGGTTCCTATACAATATTGCTCTTTACAGCATCGGATCTTGCTTCTATCACGAGTCACATCCACAGCTGGGTATTGTTTTTGCTTTGGCTCCATCCCTTCATTCTTTCTGGAGTTATTTCTCCACTGATCTCCAGTAGCATATTGGGCACTTACTGACCTGGGGAGTTCCTCGTTCAGTATCCTATCATTTTGCCTTTTCATACCATTCATGGTGTTCTCAAGACAAGAATACTGAAGTGGTTTGCCATTCCCTTCTCCAGTGCACCACATTCTGTCAGACATCTCCACCATGACCCACCTGTCTTGGGTTGCCCCGCGGGCATGGCTTGGTTTCATTGAGTTAGACAAGGCTGTGGTCCTAGTGTGATTAGATTGACTAGTTTTCTGTGAGTATGGTTTCAGTGCATCTGTCCTCTGATGCCCTGTTGCAACACCTACCACCTTACTTGGGTTTCTCTTACCTTGGGCGTGGGGTATCTCTTCACAGCTGCTCCAGCAAAGTGCAGCCGCTGCTCCTTACCTTGGATGAAGGGTATCTCCTCACTGGTGCACTTCCTGAACTTCAATGTGGGATAGCTTCTCTAGGCCCTCCTGTGCCAGCGCAGCCACCGCTCCTTGGATGTAGGTTAATCTTCCCGGCCACTGCCCCTGGCCTCGTATGTGGGGTGGCTACTCCAGACTGTTGTCCCTGGCCTCAGACACGGGGTGGCTCCTTCCAGATGCCACCCATGACCTCGGACGCAGGGTGGCACCTCTAGGCCGTTCCTGCGCCATCGCAGCCTGGCACTCTCGGCCGCTGACCCTGACATGAAGCAGGGCAAAGATTAAAAGGCTTTTGCAAAGAAAATGCACTGGTCATAGTAAACATTCTCTTCCAACAACACAAACAAAGACTCTACACATGGACATCACCAGATGGTCAACACCAAAATCAGATTGATTATATTCTTTGCAGCCAAAGATGGAGAAGCTCTATACAGTCAGCAATAACAAAACCGGGAGCTGACTGTGGCTCAGATCATGAACTCCTTATTGTCAAATTCAGACTTAAATTGAAGAAAGTAGAAAAAACTGCTAGACCATTCAGGTATGACCTAAATCAAATCCCTTATGATTATACAGTGGAAGTGAGAAATTGATTTAAGGGCAAAGATCTGATAGATAGAGTGCCTGATGAACTATGGAATGAGGTTCATGACATTATACAGTAGAGACGGGGATCCAGACAATCCCCATGGAAAAGAAATGCAAAAAAGCAAAATGGCTGTCTGGGAGGGCCTTAATAATAGCTGTGAAAAGAAGAGAAGTAAAAAGCAAAGGAGAAAAGGAAAGATATACCCATTTGAATGCAGAGTTCCAAAGAATAGCAAGGAGAGATAAGAAAGCCTTCTTCAGTGATCAATGCAAAGAAATAGAGGAAAACAACAGAATGGGAAAGACTAGAGATCGTTTCAAGAAAATTAGAGATACCAAGGGAACATTTCATGCAAAAATGGGCTCGACAAAGGACAGAAATGGTATGGACCTAACAGAAGCAGAAGATATTAAGAACAGGTGGCAAGAATACATGGAAGAACTGTACAAAAAAGATCTTCATGACCAAGATAATCATGACGGTGTGATCACTCATCTAGAGCCATACATCCTGGAATGTGAAGTCAAGTGGGACATAGAAAGCATCACTATGAAAAAAGCTAGTGAAGGTGAAGGAATTCCAGTGGTGCTGTGTCAAATCCTAAAAGATGATGCTGTGAAAGTGCTGCACTCAATATGCCAGCAAATTTGGAAACCTCAGCAGTGGCCACAGGACTGGAAAAGGTGCAGTTTTCATTCCAATCTCAAAGAAAGGCAATGCCAAAGAATGCTCAATCTACTGTACAATTGCACTCATCTCACATGCTAGTAAAGTAATGCTCAAAATTATCCAAGCCAGGCTTCAACAATATGTGAACCATAAAATTCCTGATGTTCAAGCTGGTTTTAGAAAAGGCAGAGGAACCAGAGATCAAATTGCCAACATCCGCTGGATCATGGAAAAAGCAAGAGAGTTCCAGAAAAACATTTATTTCTGCTTTATTGACTGTGCAAAAGCCTTTGACTGTGTGGATCACAATAAACTGTGGAAAATTCTGAAAGAGATGGGAATACCAGACCACCTGACCTGCCTCTTGAGAAATCTGTATGCAGGTCAGGAAGCAGCAGTTAGAACTGGACATGAAACAACAGCCTAGTTCCAGATAGGAAAAGGAGTGCATCAAGGCTGTATATTGTCATCCTGCTTATTTTACTTCTATGCAGAGTACATCATGAGAAACTCTGGACTGGAAGAAACACAAGCTGGAATCAAGATTGCCGGGAGAAATATCAATAACCTCAGATATGCAGATGACACCATCCTTATGGCAGAAGGTGAGGAGGAACTAAAGAGCCTCTTGATGAAGGTGAAAGAGGAGAGCGAAAAAGTTGGCTTAAAGCTCAACATTCAGAAAACGAGGATCATGGCATCCGGTCCCATCACTTCATGGGAAATAGATGGGGAAACAGTGGAAACAATGTCAGACTTTATTTTTGGGGGCTCCAAAATCACTGCAGATCGTGATTGCAGCCATGAAATTAAAAGACACTTACTCCTTGGAAGAAAACTTATGACCAACCTAGATAGCATATTCAAAAGCAGAGACATTACTTTGCTGACTAAGGTCCATCTAGTCAAGGCTATGGTTTTTCCAGTAGTCATGTATGGATGTGAGAGTTGGACTGTGCAGAAGGCTGAGCGATGAAGAATTGATGCTTTTGAACTGTGGTGTTGGAGAAGACTCTTGAGAGTCCCTTGGACTGCAAGGAGATCCAACCAGTCCATTCCGAAGGAGATCGGCCCTGGGATTTCTTTGGAATAAATGATGCTAAAGCTGAAACTCCAGTACTTTGGCCACCTCATGCGAAGAGTTGACTCACTGGAAAAGACTCTGATGCTGGGAGGGATTGGGGGCAGGAGGAGAAGGGGACGACAGAGGATGAGATGGCTGGATGGCATCACTGACTCCATGGACATGAGTCTGAGTGAACTCCGAGAGTTGGTGATGGACTGGGAGGCCTGGCGTGCTGCGATTCATGGGGTCGCAAAGAGTCGGACACGAATGAGCGACTGAACTGAACTCAACTGACCCTGTTCCTTTACCTGCTGGGTATTTCTCTGTCTTTTCATCTTGTTTATATTGCTCATTTTGGGGTGGCCTTTGTGTATTCTGGCAGTTTGTGGAGTTCTCTTTATTGTAGAGTTTCCTCGCTGTAGGTAGGGTGTTTAAGGGTGTCTTGTCAAGGTTTCCTGGTTAGGGAAGCTTGTGTCGGGGTTCAGGTGGGTAGAGCTGGATTTCTTCTCTCTGGAGTGCACTTATGTGTCCGGTAATGAATTATGAGATGTCAGTGGGTTTGGAGTGACTTTGGGCAGCCTGTATATTGAAGCTCAGGGCTATGTTGCTGTGTTGCTGGAGAATTTGTGTGGTATGTCTTGCTCTGGAACTTATTGGCCCTTGGATGGTGCTTGGTTTCAGTGTAGGTATGGAGACGTTTGATGGGCTCCTGTCGATTAATGTTCCCTGGTGTCAGGAGTTCTCTGGTGTTCTCAGGATTTGGGCTTAAGCCTCCTGCTTCTGGTTTTCAGTCTTATTTCTACAGTAGCCTCAAGACTTCTCCATGTATACAGCACCATTGATAAAATATCTAGGTTAAAGATGAAAAGTTTCTCCACATTGAGGGACACCCAGAGAGGTTCACAGAGTTACATGGAGAAGAGAAGAGAGAGGAGGGAGATAGAGGTGACCAGGAGGAGAAGAAAGGGTAATAAAAGAGAAGAGAGAAAGCCAGCCAGTAATCACTTCCCTATGTGCTCTCCACAGTCTGGACCACTCAGAGATGTTCACGGAGTTATACAGAGAAGAGAAGAGAGAGGAAGGAGACAGAGGTAGCCGGGAGGATAAAAGGGGGAATCAAAAGAAGAGAGAAAGATCCAGCCAGTAATCAGTTCCTTAAGTGTTCTCCACTGTCTGGAACGCGCAATGAGATTCACAGAGTTGAGTAGAGAAGAGAAGGGGGAGGGAGGAGATAGAGGCGACCTGGTGGAGAAAAAGGAGAGTCCAAAGGGGGAGAGAGCAGTCAAGCCAGTAATCTCGCTCCTAATTAAATATGGGTACTGAAGATTGGGTTCTTAAAGGTACAAAATTGAAAACAAATACCAAAAAGCAAAGATTAAAAATCCAGAGTAGAGATTGGATTTTCAAAAATACAATATTAAAGGAAAACAAAAGTCACGAAAATTATAATATATATATATATATATATATGAAGTTTGCTTTTAAAAAATAGGGTCTCTCTTTTTTTTGCAAAGTAATAATAGGTTATAAAAATGAAAGTTATAGGAGTAATAGAGGACTTAAAAATAAAAAAATTAAAGAATGATAGTAAAAATATTAAAAATATATCTAGGACTTTCTCTGGTGTTGTTGTGGACAGTGTGGGGTCAGTTCATTTTCGGATAGTTCCTTGATCCGGCTTATATTTCTCAAGATCTATAGGCCCTTTCCTGTATAGTTGGTTTTAATCTATACAGGGTTTTAATCTATTTCATCTATCACTTCCAAGGAGGTTCCCTCTGTTTTAGCTTCTTCTGTTTGCTGGTCTCTTCAGTATCTAATTTCCGCCCTGACACAAGGGGATGGTTGTGGACACTTTTTTAGGCTCACTTGTTCAGTTGTACTCTGGGGAGGGAGGGAGTGACGCTGCAATCAAATAACACTGGTGTGTGCTCGGCAGTATATCAGCCACACTGTGTTTGCCTCCACTCACAGCGTGTGTGCTTTCCCTGTCTATACTGCTTAGGCTCTAGGTTGGTTGCTGGGAACTGTCTGAGGCCGGCCCTGGGTTGTATGCACTTCCCAGGTCTAAGCCGCTCAGGTTCAGGCACTCGGATAGTCCTCAGAAGCACAGACTCTGTTGGGCCTGCATTTTGTGCCCTTCCCAGATCCGAGCAGCTCAGGTGGCCAGGTGTTTGGCAAGTGCAGTCGCTATGACTTATCACTTCCCCCATCCCTGTCACTCGGTTTTCTGGTGTACATCCTTCTCAGGCAGATGTTGACTGTCCAGAATCCCAAGAAGTCTTGGTTAGCAATGAAGCCTGCTTGCAGTTTGGTAGATAGTGCCTCTCCGGGGCCGCAATTGCCCCCTTCCGGCTCTGGCTGCCCTCGCCTGCCTGTCACTGGAGGAGGATGGGCCAGTCTGCAGCAGGCTAGCTCTGCTCAGTCCTTTGTTCTGTGAGCAGGCCTGGTGGTGTCTTAGGTTAGGGCTTATCCCCTGGTAGCTATCCCACAGTCTGGTTTGCTAGCCCAAGTTAGTTCCCTCAGACTGCCCTTGGGGCATTGAGGCCCAGTCCTTACTCTAAGCAATGCAGCCGGCGCCTCCCTGCCCAGCCCCCACTTGCTAGTGGTGGATGCAGGTGCCTGTGCTGCTTCTCCACCAGGGGAGTTACCATTGGGCACATAATCTGTGGGTTTTAAATATTTATTTATTTTTCCTCCTGGTTATGTTGCCCTCTGTTGTTCCAAGGCTTGCCACAGACTTGGCAGTGAGAGTGTTTCCTGGTGTTTGGAAACTTCTCTCTTTTTTAAGACCCCCTTCCCGGGATGGAGTTCCATCCCTACCTCTTTTGTCTCTCTTTTTATCTGTTATATTTTTTCCTACCTCTTTTCGAAAACAATGGGCTGCTTTTCTGGGTGCCTGATGTCCTCTGCCAGCATTCAGAAGTTGTTTTGTGGAATTTACTCAGCGTTCAAATGTTCTTTTGATGAATTTGTGGGGGAGAAAGTAGTCTCCCCATTCTATTCTTCCTCCATCTTAGGACCACCCCCTAGAAGACTTTCCAGTGGGAAAAACGAGGAAGGATATTATATAGTAGATAAAAGAAGTACATAAAAGTAAGTTAATGTCTGGGATCACAATAATTTTCATTAGAATTCTTATTTCTTCAGTTAATGGCAGTGAGGTTTTGTGCAAGTAACAGAGCTTCTTTAGGTCTTAATAGACTCATTTTAAAATTGTAATAAAGTGTGTATTTCATAAGTTGATATGATGATTGAACTGCCTAAATCATAGTGCTTGCATACAGTTTGATTACTATTATTATTTGCTTTTTTTTTTTTCCTTACCTTGGCCTTGATGAGATGGAGTTATAGATGGCAGATAGAAAAGAGGTATTCCAGGAAGAGAAAAGTAGTTTGGACTAGGATTTTGATTTGTAAAAGGAAACATATTTAAAATAACCTCCTGAGGAAAGTCAATATTCAGGGCAGAAGGAAACAAAATATAAATGAATTAGGAACTGTTGAATGATATGCTGTGGTTTGTTTTTTATTTTATTATAGTTATTTAAAAACTACTGACCTTAAAATGGTACACTTGAATTATGGGGTAGAAAATATTTGTGTTTTTTGCTCTACTTTTATGTCTTGACCACATTTCTTGCCAGAAAATTGATAAATATTTTATGACATGCTGCTTTTAGCTGTGCATTTGTTTTATCTTGTCTATATATCTGGCTGCAGGAAAGGCATAATCTGTGTCCTTAATGCCAAGTCATAGATAAACTTAAACCCTGTTTACTGACCTGAAGCTAGAAGTTGACATTATGGGATCAATTATTAGCTATCTGAAGAAATATGAGTTTGGGATAAGCTAGACAATGGATTAAAAGATTTAAAAATATTGACTGGTCATTCCAGTTTTGAAAAGCAGAAAAAAATGCCAGGATATATTTTTTAATTAGAGACCCTGGATTATTAAATGTAAATACATGAGCAGATCTTCCTTAGCTTTCGATGGGGTTACATATCAACAATCTTATAAGTTGAAAATATAGTAAATTGACACGCACCTAATGCACCTTACATTATAGTTTAGCCTAGCCTATCTTAAACATGCTCAGAATATTTACATTAGCCTACAGTTGGGCAAAATAATACATGGCCAACTTCATAGAAAAATTATTGAATATCATGTAATTTATTGACTACTGTAATGAAAATGAAAAACAGAATGGTGGTTTGGGTACAAAATACTTGTAAGTGTGTGGGTTGTTTACCCCTGAGATCATACACCTGACTGGGAGCTGAGGCTGCTGCCACTGTCCAGCATCATAAGAGTATCAGACAGCATATCAATAGACTTCCCTGTTAGCTCAGATGGTAAAGAATCTTCTGCAATGCAGGAGACCTGGATTCGATTCCCTTAGTCAAGAAGATCCCCTGGAGAAGGAAAAAGCAACCCACTCCAATATTCTTGTCTGGAGAATTCCATGGAGAGAGGAGCCGGGTGGGCTACAGTCCACGGGGTGTAAAGAGTCAGCCATGACTGAGCGACTAACAAACACACACAGCTCAGAAAAAGATAAAAATTCGAAGTTTAGTTTCTGCTGAATGCTTTTCATTGTTACAACATCATGAAGTTGAAAAAGCTGTCTGTGTTTGTATATGTATAATAATATGTATGTATATATGTTGTTGTTTAATCACTAAGTCAAGTCCAATTCTTTGTGGTCCCATGGACTGTAGACCTATAGGCTCCTTTGTTCATGGGATTCCCCAGGCAAGAATACTGGAGTGGGTTGCCATTTCCTTTTCTGGGAGATCTTCCTCACCGAGGGATCAAACCCTCATTTCCTGCATTGGGAGGAGGATTCTTTACCAGCAAGCCACTGGAAAGCCCAAGAATATTTATATGAATATGTATCAGTTCAGTCCAGTCACTCAGTCATGTCCAACTCTTTGTGACCCCATGGCCTGCAGCACTCCAGGCCTTCCTGTCCATCACCATTCCTGGAGCTTACTCATGTTCACTGAGTCAGTGATGGCATCCAACCATTTATTCCTCTGTCATCTCCTCCTCCTCCTCCCTTCAATCTTTCCCAGCATCAGGGTCTTTTGAAATAAGTCACATGTTTGGGGGCAGTCCTAAGATGGAGGAGGAATAGGACAGGGAAACCACTTTCTCCCCCCCCCAAATTCATCAAAAGAACATTTGAACACTGAGTAAATACCACAAAACAACTTCATCCAAAAATGAACTGACACCACACTGTCCACAACAACACCAGAGAAAGTACTAGACATATTTTTACCATCAGTCTTTAATTAAAAAAAAAATTTTAAGTCCTCTATTACAGCTTTAACTTTCATTTTTATAACCTATTATTACTTTGCAAAAAAAAGAGAGACCCTATTTTTTAAGAGCAAACTTCATATATCTATATACATATTATAATTTTTGTGACTTTTTTTCCCTTTAATATTGCATTTTTGAAAATCCAATCTCTACTCTGGATTTTTAATCTTTGCTTTTTGGTATTTGTTTTCAATTTTGTACCTTTAAGAACCCAATCTTCAGTACCCATATTTAATTAGGAGCGAGATTACTGGCTTGACTGCTCTCTCCCCCTTTGGACTCTCCTTTTTCTCCACCAGGTCGCCTCTATCTCCTCCCTCCCCCTTCTCTTCTCTACTCAACTCTGTGAATCTCATTGTGCGTTCCAGACAGTGGAGAACACTTAAGGAACTGATTACTGGCTGGATCTTTCTCTCTTCTTTTGATTCCCCCTTTTATCCTCCCGGCTACCTCTGTCTCCTTCCTCTCTCTTCTCTTCTCTGTATAACTCCGTGAACATCTCTGAGTGGCCCAGACTGTGGAGAGCACATAGGGAAGTGATTACTGGCTGGCTTTCTCTCTTCTCTTTTATTACCCTTTCTTCTCCTCCTGGTCACCTCTATCTCCCTCCTCTCTCTTCTCTTCTCCATGTAACTCTGTGAACCTCTCTGGGTGTCCCTCAATGTGGAGAAACTTTTCATCTTTAACCTAGATATTTTATCAATGGTGCTGTATACATGGAGAAGTCTTGAGGCTACTGTAGAAATAAGACTGAAAACCAGAAGCAGGAGGCTTAAGCCCAAATCCTGAGAACACCAGAGAACTCCTGACACCAGGGAACATTAATCGACAGGACCCCATCAAACGTCTCCATACCTACACTGAAACCAAGCACCATCCAAGGGCCAATAAGTTCCAGAGCAAGACATACCACGCAAATTCTCCAGCAACACAGCAACATAGCCCTGAGCTTCAATATACAGGCTGCCCAAAGTCACTCCAAACCCACTGACATCTCATAATTCATTACCGGACACATAAGTGCACTCCAGAGAGAAGAAATCCAGCTCTACCCACCTGAACCCCGACACAAGCTTCCCTAACCAGGAAACCTTGACAAGCCACCTGTAAACCCCACCCACAGTGAGGAAACTCCACAAAAAAAGAGAACTCCACAAACTGCCAGAATATACAAAGGCCACCCCATAAAGAGCAATATAAACAAGATGAAGAGACAGAGGAATTCCCAGCAGGTAAAGGAACAGGATAGAGGCCCACCAAACCAAACAAAAGAGGAAGAGATAGGGAATCTACCTGATAAAAAGAATTCTGAATGATGATAGTAAAAGTGAAAGTGAAGTCACTCAGTCCTGTCCAACTCTTTGAGACCCCATGGATTGTGCCCTCTCAGGCTCCTCCATCCATGGGATTTTCCAGGCAAGAGTGCAGGAGTGGATTGCTATTTCCTTCTCCAGGGGATCTTCCTGACCCAGGAAACGAACCCGAGTCTCCCGCATTGCAGGCAGATGCTTTACCATCTGAGCCACCAGGGAAGCCCGCATGATAGTGAAAATGATCCAAAATCTTGAAAACAAAATGGAATCACAGATGAATAGCCTGGAGACAAGGACTGAGAAGATGCAAGAAAGGTTTAACAAGGACCTAAAAGAAATGAAAAGGAGTCAATCAATAATGAGTAACGGAATAAAGTGAAAGTGAAAGTGAAGTCGTGTCCTACCCTCAGTGACCCCATGGACTGCAGCCCACCAGGCTCCTCTGTCCATGGGATTTTCCAGGCAAGAGTATCAGGGTGGGGTGCCAGAATAATGCAATAAATGAGATCAAAAACAGTCTGGAGGGAACCAACAGTAGAATAATGGAAGCAGAAAATAGGATTAGTGAGGTAGAAGATAGAAAGGAAGAAATAAATGAATCAGAGGGGAAAAAGAAAAACTAATTAAAAGAAATGAGGACAATCTCAGAGACCTCTGGACAATTTAAACCCTCCAACATTCGAATTGTAGGAGTCCCAGAGGAAGAAGACAAAAAGAAAGACCATGAGAAAATACTTGAGGAGATAATAGTTGAAAACTTCCCTAAAATGGGGAAGGAAATAAACACCCAAGTCCAAGAAACCCAGAGAGTCCCAAACAGGATAAACCCAAGGCAAAACACCCCAAGACACATATTATTTAAATTAACAAAGACCAGACACAAAGAACAAACATTAAAAGCAGCAAGGGAAAAAAAAAAAAAATAATAACACACAAGGGGATTCCCATATGGATAACAGCTGATTTTTCAATAGAAACTCTTCAGGCCAGGAGAGTGGCCTGAAGTGGCCTTAAAGTGATGAAAGAAAATAACCTACAGCCCAGATTACTGTACCCAGCAAGGATCTCATTCAAATATGAAGGAGAAATCAAAAGCTTTATAGACAGTCAAAAGCTGAGAGAATTCAGCACCACCAAACCAGCTCTCCAACAAATTCTAAAGGATATTCTCCAGACGGGAAACACGAAAAGGTGTATAAGCTCGAACCCAAAACAACAAAGTAAATGGCAATGGGATCATACTTAATAATAATTACCTCAAACGAAAATGGGTTGAATGCCCCAACCAAAAGACAAAGACTGGCTGAATGGATACAAAAACAGGACCCCTATATATATTGTCTACAAGAGACCCATCGCAAAACAAGGGACACATACAGACTGAAAGTGAAGGGCTGGAAAAAAAGATATTCCATACAAATAGAGTCCAAAAGAAAGCAGGAGTAGGAATACTCATATCACATAAAATAGACTTTAAGACAAAGGCTGTGAAAAGAGACAAAGAAGGATGCTACATAATGATCGAAGGATCAATCCAAGAAGATATAACAATTATAAATATATATATACCCAACATAAGAGCACCTCAGTATGTAAGACAACTGGTAACAAGTATAAAATGGGAAATTAACAATAACACAATAACAGTGGGAGACTTTAATACCCCACTCACGCCTATGGATAGATCAACTAAACAGAAAATTAGCAAGGAAACACAAACTTTAAATTATACAATAGACCAGTTAG
This sequence comes from Capra hircus, assembly GCF_001704415.2. Classification (NCBI taxonomy): domain Eukaryota; kingdom Metazoa; phylum Chordata; class Mammalia; order Artiodactyla; family Bovidae; genus Capra; species Capra hircus. Next base: position 18,040,300 of record NC_030818.1, read on the forward strand.
ACCTAATTGATAGCTATAGGACATTTCACCCCAAAACAATGAATTTCACCTTTTTCTCAAGCACACATAGAACCTTCTCCAGGATAGATCACATCCTGGGCCATAAATCTAGCCTTGGTAAATTCAAAAAAACTGAAATCATTTCAAGCATCTTTTCTGACCACAATACAGTAAGACTAGATCTCAATTACAAGAGAAAAACTATTAAAAATTCCAACATATGGAGGCCGAACAACACACTGCTGAATAACCAACAAGTCACAGAAGAAATAAATAAAGAAATCAAAATAGCATAGAAATGAATGAAAATGAAAACACAACAACCCAAAACCTGTGAGACACTGTAAAAGCAGTGCTAAGGGGAAGGTTCATAGCAATACAGGCATACGTCAAGAAACAGGAAAAAGTAAAATAAATAACCTAACTCTACACCTAAAGCAACTAGAAAAGGAAGAAATGAAGAAGCCCAGGGTTAGTAGAAGGAAAGAAATCTTAAAAATTAGGGCAGAAATAAATGCAAAAGAAACAAAAGAGACCATCGCAAAAATCAACAAAGCCAAAAGCTGGTTCTTTGAGAGGATAAATAAAATTGACAAACCATTAGCCAGACTCATCAAGAAACAAAGGGAGAATAATCAAATCAATAAAATTAGAAATGAAAATGGAGAGATCACAACAGACAACATAGAAATACAAAGGATCATAAGAGACTACTGTCAGCAATTATATGCCAATAAAATGGACAATGTGGAGGAAATGGACAAATTCTTAGAAGAGTACAACTTTCCAAAACTGATCCAGGAAGAAATAGAAAATCTTAACAGACCCATCACAAGCTTGGAAATTGAAACTGTAATCAGGAATCTTCCAGCAAACAAAAGCCCAGGTTCAGATGGCTTCACAGCTGAATTCTACTAATAATTTAGAGAAGAGCTAACACCAACTATGGTTTTTCCAGGGGTCATGTATGGATGTGAGAGTTGGACTGTGAAGAAAGCTGAGCGCCGAAGAACTGATGCTTTTGAACTGTGGTGTTGGAGAAGACTCTTGAGAGTCCCTTGGACTGCAAGGAGATCCAACCAGTCCATTCTGAAGAAGATCAACCCTGGGATTTTTTTTTGGAGAAAATGATGCTGAGGCTGAAACTCCAGTACTTTAGCTGTCTCATGCGAAGAGTTGACTCATTGGAAAAGACTTTGATGCTGGGAGGGATTGGAGGCTGGAGGAGAAGGGGACGACAGAGGATGAGATGGCTGGATGGCATCACTGACTCGATGGACGTGACTCTGAGTGAACTCCGGGACTTGGTGATGGACAGGGAGGCCTGGCGTGCTGCGATTCATGGGGTCGCAAAGAGTCGGACACGACTGAGGGACTGAACTGAACTAAACTGAACACATATTTTACTCAAACTCTTCCAGAAAATTGCAGAGGAAGATAAACTACCAAACTCATTCTATGAGGCCACCATCACCCTAATATCAAAACCTGACAAAGATGCCACAAAAAAAGAAAACTACAGGCCCATATCACTGATGAACATAGATGCGAAAATCCTCAACAAAATTCTAGCAATCAGAATCCAACAACACATTAAAAAGATCATACATCATGACCACGTGGGCTTTATCCCAGGGATGCAAGGATTCTTCAATATCTGCAAATTACTCAATGTAATACACCACAAAAACAAATTGAACAAAAAAAGCCATATGATTGTCTCAGTAGATGCAGAGATAGCCTTTGACAAAATTCAACATCCATTTATGATTTAAAAAAAAAAAAAAAAACCTCTTGGGAAAGCAGGAATAGAAAGGACATACCTCAACATAATAAAAGCTATATATGACAAACTCACAGCAAACATTATCCTCAGTGGTGAAAAACTGAAACCATTTCCCCCAAAGTCAGGAACAAGACAAGGGTGCCCACTTTCACCACTACTATTCAACATAGTTTTGGAAGTTTTGGCCACAACAATCAGAGCAGAAAAAGAAATAAAAGGAATTCAAATTGGAAAAGAAGAAGTAAAACTCTCACTGTTTGCAGATGACATGATCTTCTACATAGAAAACCCTGAAGACTCCACCAGAAAATTACTAGAATGAATCAATGAATATAGTAAAGTGGCAGGATATAAAATCAACACACAAAAATGCCTTGCATTCCTAAGCACAAATAATGAGAAAATAAGAAGAGAAATTAAGGAAACAATTCCATTCACCATTGCAATGAAAAGAATAAAATACTTAGGAATATATCTACCTAAAGAAACTAAAGACCTATATATAGAAAGCTATAAAACACTGGTGAAAGAAATCAAAGAGGACACTAATAGATGGAGAAATATACCGTGTTCATGGATCAGAAGAATCAATATAGTGAAAATGAGCATACTACCCAAAACAATCTATAGATTCAATGCAATCCCTATCAAGCTACCAATGGTACTTTTCACAGAGCTAGAGCAAATAATTTCACAATTTGTATGGAAATACAAAAAACCTCGAATAGCCAAATCAATCTTGAGAAAGAAGAATGGAACTGGAGGAATCAACCTGCCTGACTTCAGGCTCTCCTACAAAGCCACAGTCATCAAGACAGTATGGTACTGGCACAAAGACAGAAATATAGATCAATGGAACAAAATAGAAAGCCCAGAGATAAATCCACGCACCTATGGACATCTTATCTTTGAAAAAGGAGGAAAGAATATACAATGGAGAAAAGACAATCTCTTTAACAAGTGGTGCTGGGAAAACTGGTCAACCACTTGTAAAAGAATGAAAATAGAACACTTTCTAACACCATACACAAAAATAGACTCCAAATGGATTAAAGATATAAATGTAAGACCAGAAACTATACAACTCTTAGAGGAGAACATACACAAAACACTCTCTGACATAAATCACAGCAGGATCCTCTATGACCCACCTTCCAGAATAGTGGAAATAAAAGCAAAAATAAACAAATGGGACCTAATTAAAATTAAAAGCTTCTGCACAACAAAGGAAACTATAAGTAAGGTGAAAAAACAGCCTTCAGAATGGGAGAAAATAATAGCAAATGAAGCAACTGACAAAGAATTAATCTCGAAAATACACAAGCAACACCTGCAGCTCAATTCCAGAAAAATAAATGACCCAATCAAAAAATGGGCCAAATAACTAAATAGACATTTCTCCAAAGAAGACATACAGATGGCTAACAAACACATGAAAAGATGTTCAACGTCACTCATTATCAGAGAAATGCAAATCAAAACCACAATGAGGTACCATTTCACGCCAGTCAGAATGGTTGCTATCCAAAAGTCTTCAAGCAATAAATGCTGGAGAGGGTGTAGAGAAAAGGGAACCCTCTCACACTGTTGGTGGGAATTGAAACTAGTACAGCCACTATGGAGAACAGTGTTGAGATTCCTTAAAAAACTGGAAATAGAATTGCCATATGACCCCACAATCACACTGCTGGGCCTACACACCAAGGAAACCAGAATTGAAAGAGACACATGTACCCCAATGTTCATTGCAACACTGTTTATAATAGCCAGGACATGGAAGCAACCTAGATGTCCATCAGCAGACGAATGGAGAAGAAAACTGTGGTACATATATGCGATGGAATATTACTCAGCCATTAAAAAGAATACATTCCAATCAGTTCTAATGAGGTGGATGAAACTGGAGCCTATTATAAACAGTGAAATAAGCCAGAAAGAAAACACCAGTACAGTATACTAATGCATATATATGGAATTTAGAAAGATGGTAACGATAACCCTGTATGCAAGACAGCAATAGAGACACAGATGTATAGAACAGTCTTTTGGACTCTGTGGGAGAGGGTGAGGGTGGGATGATTTGGGAGAAAGACATTGAAACATGTATAATGTCATATGTGAAACTAATCTCCATTCCAGGTTCAATGCATGAGACAAGATGCTTGGGGCTGGTGTACTGGGATGACCCAGAGGGATGATATGGGGAGGTAGGTGGGAGGGGGGTTCAGGATGGGGAATACGTGTTCAGCCATGGTGGATTCATGTTGATGTATGGCAAAACCGATACAGTTGTAAAGTAATTAGCCTCCAATTAAAATAAATAAATTTATATTTAAAAATTTTTAAAGAAAGTCTTCTAAGTGCATTAAATACTATGTTTATTAGAAGGTATTTATAATAATCACAAAATTATTTCAAACTAGGTTAAATGCTGCCCAAGCAAAATAAATGTGACAGATAAGAATACAAAAATATAATCCACAATGAAAACCAGATAGTTTCAAAATAAAGAAAACTAGGACTACAGGAAATATGGGAGGATATTTTAAAGGCATAAAACTATTTATTGTTCATTTTTTTACCACTGTATCACAAGACACATGAAGGGGAAAAAATAATTATAAAGAGGACCCAAAATTATAATTAACATCATTGGTTTATAAATAAGAATTTGTGCTTTGAAAAGAGAGAATATAGCTACTTTTAATGGGGTAAAGGAATATAAATTGACCACTGAAGTAGAAGAGAATCTCAATAAAATTCATAAAGTAAATGGTAACTTTTTATTAGAAAATTTTAAAATTAATTTAGCAAATTACCTGGTGAAAGAGACAAAATATATACTCATCACAGAAAATGCAGTTTAAAATTTCAAAATACTGAACATCTTACATAAAAATTATTAGTATATGAAAAATAAAAGGAATTATAATTTATACATACAGTAAATGCCATATAAATGTTAGAACTATTTCCTTTCAAATAAGGAATAAAAGAGAAATGTACCTTATGGCATTTTATTGGCAATCTAAGCCAGTGTTAGAATAAGACTAAATTTGAGTTTCAAGGCAGAAAAGAATCTTCAATCTATTGAAATAATAATTGGAGAGCTTACCAAAAGAAATGAGTATAAAATTATTATACAAAGTCATTTATATTTGACACAAACAACAACTAGAAAAATAATTACATATAACACATCATTTGAAATAGTATGAGGGAATATTAAGTACTGGAGAATTAACTAATAAAAGAATGCAAAATTTTATTGTGCCTTTAAATAATACCTAAATAAATTTTAAAATGTTTCTTTCATTGTTAGATATTTTTATGTGTATAGAAGGCTTTAGGATTAATATTAGGCAAAGCTACCAAGAAAAGAAGAAATGGTACTTGTCCTATTGTATACATGAATTCACTATTCATAATTAAGAGGGTGTGGTTTTGATATTAGGACAGACTGATAAATGAAGTATGGTGAAATAATCTGAGTCATTATGCATGTTTTAGATCAAGCATCAAATTAGCACAGGTACCAAAATTAATAATTCAATCTAAATTATTCAGCTGACCATTTTTAATTCTCATTTTTCTTACATTTCATAGCACTTGCATGGAGAGCAAAGTGCTAGCTATAAGACAATTATGGCTTTTAATGTTTTTTCAAAATATCTACTTTATTAAAAAATTAGCATACATATAAATTCATAACATGTGACAAACACAAAACTACTTTAAAGGAAAAATATAAAACCTTTCACTGTTTGCCCTCTCAATTTCCAATTTCTTCTTTCTCATGTATTCATGTATTTATTGATATGCATGCAGGTATGTATATATACCTATAGAGTATTATATACTATGAACATTATTTTGTTACTTATGTGTCTTAATTTTAGTCTGTAATAAATGTTACCATATCATTTTCATATATATTACAGGTAATTAATAATTACCATTACCACATTTCCTTCTTGTCATCACTGGAATTTATCATTTTTTATTTTACCAATTTGACAATGAAAAAGATAGTATCTTCTTTTGCTTTCATTTATATTTCCCTGAATATGAGTAAGACTGAGAATTTTTTCAACTTTATTAAACACTTTAATTTCCTTCCCTTTTCCTCAGTGTTTTATTGGGTAGTTTGTCTTTTTCTTATTAATTGTGGGAAGTTTTTTTTTTTTTCCTTCTGGTCAATAAATAATTGTATATGTCTTATAATTATTTTGAAGCCAACCTAGCATTTATTATTTTTTGCATTATAGTGAATTTCCTTTCATTCCTATGTATATATTAATAGTTAAACTTCTTAGTCTTATTTAGGAAGATTCCCCCTTCAAATTTTCATAAATATAATCCAAATTTTCTTTTCAATTCTTTAAAAAAAATTTTTTTAAATCCTTCTAGAATTTACTTGGCATATGACATTGTATGTATGTATGTATGTATGTATAGATAGATAGATAGATAGATAGATAGATAGATATGATTTTTTTCCAACCAGATCCAGGACCAACTATGAAAGTACCATAGAATAAATAGGTCACCTTTTTCTCCAATTAATTGACAGGTTATATTTTCATTTATTTTATTCCAGAATATATTTGAATAGCTTTCTGAATCTCAATTCTACAGTCTGATTCACTGGTCTACATGTCTTTTGCTGTGTTACCTCCTTATACCTGTGCTGAAGCTGAAGCTCCAATACTTAGGCCACCTGATGCAAAAGGCTGACTCATTGGAAAAGACCCTGATGCTGGGAAAGATTGAGGGCAGGAGAAGAAGGGAGTGACAGAAGATGAGATGGTTGGTTAGCATCACTGACTCAATGGATATGAGTTTGAGCAAATTCCAGGAGGTAGTGAAGGACAGGGAAGCCTGGCACGCTGAAGTCCATGGGGTCACAAAGACAGACATAACTTAGCGACTGAACAACAAACTTCCTTCTATCTGTGAATTTTAGGCTTTATTATAGGATATTCTGGTAAGGCAAAATTTCCATTACTTTTTTATAATTTTTATTATTATTGTTTTCTCTATCATTGCAAAATTTGAAGCATCAACATACTTGTACACTTGCAATCCGTTATCTCTAGACTCAAATTTCCTGAAATTTATTCTGTTGACCCTCAGAAGTCAAGATCATTTGAGAAGCCAAGAAAGTAGGAATTATTTTCATAATCATAAGATTGTTATTTGCCAATTTTACCTTAATGATATTAAAGCAAAAGCAATTAAAGCAATGGGTAAAACAACTAGCATATTAGCACGAATCAAAGCAGTTGCACCACACTATACTGGTATTCACTGTATTTTTCACCACCACACACAAGGAAAGAGCAAAAAATCTAGTTTGCTTACAAATGTGCTTGATAAACCAGAAACAACTATTACTTTATTAATATAAGCCCTTGAGTTTGTATTTTTTAATAGTCCATATGATAAAATAGGACATGCATACAGAGCACTTCTGCTTCATACCAAAAGTACAGTGGTTGTTTCAAAGAACATTTACATAATTTCTTTTTTTAATTCACAGACTGAATCCTGGCTTTTTCCATTCAACATATTTTTACAGGAAAGGATAACTGACAAACTGATTACCCAGAATTATCTAGCAGACATTTTCTCAAAAATGAAGTAAGCATACCATTTTAAGAAAAACTCACAGTATTTGTTGCCAGAGATGAAATTCAAGCTTTCAACATTGGCAACAAGCAAAAATTAGAATTTTGGAAAAGTTATATCCTTCACAATAAGGAGGAGAGCCTGTCACAGGTTACAAACTTTTCTGATGAAATGAGTGGTGATATTAGTAAGTGTTATTTTTATATTGTATGATGAAAAGCACCAACATTTGGAAGATCTCAAAACTTAGGGAATCAATATTTTTTCTATTTGATGAATGCATTACATCATACCTTTTTCATGAATAAAACACTCATTCAACATAAAGTCAAATCAATTTAACTGAATATAAAAGGTTTAATTCAACTAAGGATGAAAAAATTTTATAGGCTTAAGATTCCACATTGAAACTAACCTTTAAGAAACTGCCATCTGTCAAGTTTTAGTGTAGTACAAAATATATTTGAATTTATGTGAAAAGACTACTAAAATGTGCTTCCTTGTTCTAACTCCATATCAGTACGAGGCCAAATTTTCTTTTTATATTTCAATCTAAACACCATATTGCAACAGATTGAATAGAAAATCATATATTATAATCATTATCTTCTATTAAACTATACAGTAAAGAGATTTTTTTATGTAAAATAATGATACCATTCCTCTGACTCTTATTTGTAAAATGTTATTTTTCATTAATAACATGTTTCAACTTAACATGAAATGTATGTATTATTGTATTCTTTAAATTCTTTAAATCAGATATTCTTTAAATCAGATATTTTCAAATTTTCTCACTTTGAATTTCTAACATAGTAAAAATTGATAGAAACAATCTATATGAAAAATGCTTTTTGGAGGAATTTCATTAATTTTTAGGAATGACTCAAGATCATAAGACCCAAAAAAGCTGATCTATATTCACCAGTTTGTATTTGATATCTGCAGCTATATTTTAATCTCTGTACATTAACCACACTGAATAGTTATCTCTTCTCATATAAACATAAATTATAAACATAAATAAATAAAACATTATTATAAACATAAATTATTTCCTTTTTATCACTATGTTAAGGAATACTATCCAACAGTTATATGTTGTTCATTCTTCTTTCATTTGACCTTCAGATTATGTGTAGCCATGAGTGATTCCCAGGTGGCACTAGTGATAAAGAATCTGCCTGCCAATGCAAGAGACTCAAGACGTGGGTTTGATCTCTGAGTCAGGAAGAGTCCTTGAGTTGGAATGGCAACCCACTGCAGTATTCTTGCTGGAAAATTCCATGGAAAGAGGAGCCTAGTGGGCTACAGTTCATGAGGGTGCAGAGTTGACACTACTGAGCATACACACACACACACAAAGATGAGGATCTTTTCATTGGCTTATTGATGATTCTTGTTTTAACTTTGAAGATATGTACCATATATAGATATATAGATGCATAAATATATAGCTGAATTGTTTAATCTATAAATGAATGAGAAACAGAGAATGAATCATTTTAGCAAATCCAAATTTTAAAAATTTTCTATGTTTGTAAATATTTTCTATTTCAGAAGAGCTATCTTTCACTCTTAAAATACTGACATTGTGAAAAGAACTGACTTCTTTTCTATTGTTTGGGAATCGTGTGTCTTTTTAAAGAAATCCTTTTCCACCCAAATTCTAAAGATATTCTCTTATTTTATCACCTAAAAACTAGAGGGTTTTTTTTTTTCCACTCAAACTTTAATTGACTGCTACATATGGAATGAGATAAACATCCAATTTTATTTTGATTCTTCTAAAGAGTCAACGGTCCTATTATCATTTACTAAATATGCTTTCTCATTGATTTGCAGTGGAACATCTGTCATATGTTGTTGTTGTTGTTGTTTTTCATTTATTTCCTTCTATCTAGCTCCCTACCACTGCATCGATAATGGAACGTCTTCATATTTTATTGAAGAGGAAGTATTGTCTATTAAAGTACACAGGTTCTGGGAAAAGTCTGCTGATTTGAATCCTACAACCCCATCCACTAGCTAGATAACAAAGTAAAGTCCCTCAGTTGTGTCCGACTCTTTGTGACCCCATGGATTGTAGCCTGCCACATTCCTCTATCCATGTGATTTTCCAGGCAACATTACTGGAGTGGGTTGCCATTTCTGTCTTCAAGATAGAAAAAGGAAAGTCATTTAACCTCTGGTAACTCCTGTTTTCTTATCTGTAAACTTAAAATAATAATAATGTCTACATCATGTAATTGCTATGGGAAGTATAAGAGGGAATGGGTACAAAGCATCTGAATAGCATTTGTAACATAATAACAATATAGGATTTTTAATCATATCTGGTAAAATTCTACATGCATTTAGAACTTCTAAAATTTTTTTATAACATGTATACTTTTCTCTATAAAGATCTCATATCTGCTAAATTTATTCCTTGATAATCTTATTGCTATTACAAATGCTGTTTTTTAATCTTTATTTTCGTTCATTCTATTCTTTTACTTTTCTTCCAGTATGATTGACAAAGATCACTATATTTATTTAAAGTGTACAGTGTAATGATTTTGACTTACATTCATCATATAATGATGATTACAGCAAGTTTAGTAAACAACCATCATCTCATATGAACAAAAAATTAAAGAAACAGAAAATTTTTTTTTCTTGTGATGAGGATTTTTGGAATTTAGATGGACAAATATTGCTTTTTTTAAATATTAAATTTTCCAAATGTATGTTAATAGTATATAAGAATTATTCTTTCTGTACCATTCTTGCTACACTCAATAATTTTAATAATCCATTGGCAGTTTCTTTAAGTTGTAGAAAATTCTAGTCTGGAACAATAATAATTTGGCTTCCTTTCAATCTTAATATCTACTATTTGCTTTTCTCATCATATTGCACTGGCTAAAGTTTCCAATACTGTGTTGAGATGAACTGGTCATAGCTGATATCCTGGTATAATTTCTTTTATTACTCCAATAATTAAATTTTTGATTTTGAGGTTACTAGATTTTCATTATGAAGATTAAAAATTCTCACTTAATATCTAGTTTGGTTAATATTTGAATTTTTTTGCCTATTAATATAATCATATATTCTTCCTCCATGATCTCATATAGTGGTAGATTACCTAAACAGATTTTCTGATGGTAAAACATAGTGGTTTTGAAGGGTGAAACCAATGTGGGCATGATGCCCATTTTAATAATACTATGCTGGATTCATCTTGATGATGTTTTACTTAGGACTTTTACATTTATGTTTATGAATGAAATTGGTCTATGATTTTCATTTATGCTATAACTTTTTAAAGGATTTTGTATGAAAGTCACCCTTGGTCTGGAAGAGTTTACATAAGTTTGGAATCATCTGATCCTTTAATGTTTGAAGCTTGTGTCTCTGTATGAAGATAATTTCAGATGTAATTCTAATAATAAAGCTATAATTTACTTTAGATTTTATAATTTCTTCTAATTTCATTTTTGGTAGTAGTTTCATTTTATCTGCCTAATAAATTGTTATTTCTAATATTTCAAATTCCTTTACATAAAATTGCTTATAATTTTTTAAAAATTTATAATTGGTGGATAATTGCTTTACAACATTGTTGGTTTCTGCCATACAACAATATCAATTGGCTATAAGAATATGTATATTCCCTCCCTCCTGAACCTCCTCCTGACCCTCAACCCCATCCGACTCCTCAGGGTTGAACTCCCGGTGCTATAAGGCAACCTCTCACTAGCTGTCCTTTATATATGGTAGCATACACTTTAATGCTACTCTCTTAATTTGTCCCACCCTCTCCTTTCTGCGCTGTGTCCACAAGTCTGTTATACATGTTGATGTCTCTATTCTTGCCCTGCAAATAGGTTCATCAATACCATTTTTCCATATTCCATATATATGCATTAAAATGTATTTGTTTTCCTCTTTCTGACTTACTTTACTCTGTATAACAGGCTCTAGGTTCATTCACCTCACTAGGACTGACTCAAATTCATTCCTTTTTATGGCTTAGTAATATTTCAAGGTATGTACTACAACTTTATTCATTCATCTGTTGATGGACATCAAAGTTGCTTCCATGTCCTGGCTATTGCAAATAGTGCTACAGTAAACACTGGTATACATGTATCTTTTTGAATTATGGTTTTCTCAGGGTATATGTTCAGTTGTGGGATTGCTTGGTCATATGGTAGTCTTATTCCTAGTCTTTTTTTTTTTTTCTAATTATTTTAGCTTTCTGTTGTATCTGAGTTCACATTCTTAGACTATGTCTGCATCAAGCGGAAATTTGATACAAGATGAAAAATAGGTGGGAAGTTGGATATTCCTTTTCTTTCAGCTCCATGGAGCCTGGGTGGTTGAGCACAGAATTCATCCTCCTTACCTTTCTCTATCATTTATGTTCTGATGAAAACTCACTAACACAATGGCAAGGACTGAGAAGAAAATTAGTTAATACTGAAATAATGTTCTGTCAATTATAATTCCATCACCTTTGCAAACTTTTCTTATTGAATACTTTTGTAGTTATACTTAATGAGCAACATACACACTCCATATCCTATTCCCACAACTCAACAAGTGTTTTAATCAGTTTTATTTTGCAAGTGATAATTCAGAATATATTTTATTCAATTATTTTCATAATCATTTTTTTTACGTAATCACTTTCTCTGGCCTGAAATTTCCTAAACAATATATTAAATTTACCAATATCTGTACCCTCAGTGGACTATTCTCTTCCATATTTAATTTGTGTAATCAATAAAACAATGTGCTAAAATTGAACATGTGAAATTTGGAGTTCAATAGTCTTGGGTTCAACTTCCAGTTTTAAGATTTGCTGGCTTGGTGACCCTGGGCTAATCAGTTTACCCCCATGGGCCTCTGTTCTCTTACCTATGGAAGGAGGAAATGAAAGATTCTTTATAGTATTGTTCTAGGGACTGGAATTAATACATTCATGTAGAGATAATTTTAACATAAGTAATTTAAAAAGAAGTATTGTTTTGAGTCATACATATGCAATGTCTTTCTTTTAATTCATATATTCACATATATACACATGCCCAGAGACAGGAAAAGAATTTGTTTTCATTTTAATCATATTGTGAGTGAAGACCAATCTGAAAAACAAGTCTAAAAAATGAAGCTTTATTGTAGGAGCCTATGTTTCTAAATCTTAAAAAAAAAAAAAATAGAATTTGGAAGTAAAACAGCAGATACAAAAACAAGCCCCTAATTATTTTCAATGGAAGGCTTTAGAAGTCATAAGGATTAGAAAATTTCCTTCTAAACCTATGCCATTTACCACAGATTCATGGACTTCTAAATTACAGCTAGAGGTCAAACTCATTCTACTGTAATTTTTATATGGATTTTTTCCCTCGAGTAGGATTGGAAAGATAGCATTAAAAAGGATAGGAGGGCTTTAGTTATACAGGCTTCATATTCAAATTATGGGTAAAATGAAATCTGCAGTTACTTTTTGTATAATACCTAAGCCTGAGAGCATAGTGTGTTTCTAAGAAGTGGAACAATTACAAAATTGAATACAATATAAAGTCTTGAGAAATGGGAGAATAATTGGCAAAATCTCCAGAATTCTAAGTCAAACCTGGAAAAGCAATAAAGAGAAGAGAGACACATAATATAGAAAAATAATTTAAGTGGACAAATCTTTAATTTGGTTGTGTTTTTGAACATGAACTTTTTATTAAGGATACCTCTGCCTTTCTGATTGAAACTAGAGCTGGCAGTAGGATAATAGATACAAATCAAGCTTCTAATATTTTTAATGGTAGGCTCTAGAAGTCATGAGAATTAGATGTTTTTCTTAGAAACATATTTCACTTACCACAGATTCATGATGATCAAAATTATAGCTAGAGAACATTTTCACTTCTGATAGAACTCATTCACTGCCTTTTACCCATATGGTCAAAAATTATGAAATAATTTAGTCACATTTTCTAAGAAAACTAACTCTTACAGTGGCTCAATAATTCATGAGGCAACAGAATCTGTATGGGACTCAGTTAAAGCATTCTTTGTTATCTTTCAAGGCCTTTAATCTTACCTTATAAGCAACAGAGTTCTAAGACCACTGAAGATCAAATACTTCAAAGCTCAGTTTATCAGCTTAAGTCACATACCCCAGTCTCTTGTACTGACTTATACTTTATCCTATTTTTTTTTCTCATTGTTCCCTTATGTACGTATGTCCCATTTCAAAGAGGTGTGCCGTTCCAGAATCATAGTTTAAAGTTTTACAAGACTATTGAATATTTAATATGCTAAAAAATAGATGACATTTACTGAGGCTTTACTATTTCTCAATGACCATGTTAAGAATTTTCAAGCATTGTATTACATAAACTCACAGCAACCTGAAGACTGGCAATATTTGAAGATCAGGGCTAATCCCTAAAATACAACTACCTGCTAAGCAGTTATGAGTAGAGTTGCTGCAAAGCCTGGGAATTTCAGTGGCAAATCTAGAGCATCCTCTAGAAGATGGCATGCTTAGGGAATCAAGAAAAGGACTAATATGTAATTCACAGAGAGAACCTAGACTCCAGTACCAGAGTGTTCCAGCTTATTATGCATACAACTCAGCATTTTTTTTTTCAATTAGAATACTGTGGATAGGAAGTAAAAGACTACAGAATAATAAAATAAAAAAAATCTCAGTCAAAAGAAACTTCAGGGATCATTTAATTCAGCATACCACTTACTGTAAGAATTCTCTCTGGGAAAAGGAATAAAAGTAGTTTAATGGTTTGAGTGGAATGATAAAGGTTTAGTTATTAAAATTATGACCAGTCATATAAATAAAACAGCAACCATATAAAGAGCAAATAAAACATAAAGAGGGGATGGGAAAGAGATCCGGTGAAGATGCTGACCCCTGAAAAGACCCTTCAAGGAGGAGTTTTATCCCAAGATGGTGAGTTCTAAGCCATGGCAGCTTCTAGTGATCAAATAAAATAAGTAGACATGGAAGTGAATGGAACCTAACAAGGTTGGAAGAGGTATCTAAAGTAGAGTGAAAATAAGGAACTATATCCCAGAAAAGATGCTATAGACGTCAGTCAGTGGAAGGATAGATAGACATTACTGGCTAAAAGAGTTGTAGGGGAAAAAATAAGGAGGCAGAAGAAAGCAGAAGGTTTAGAATGAAAGTGGCTTCATAAATGTCCAGCCATTGTGTGATGAAAATAAACAAGCACAGAACAAAGTCATGTCATAAAAAGTCTAGCATGTTATATATAAAAGCTTATATTTTATTCTGAAGGCAAGGTAGAAATATAGACAATGAATTGTAGGAAAACTCACTTTGAACAAAAGCAACTAATTTGGGGCTATTTCAGACTTTTAAACAAGGAATGTTAAAAGCCCAAAAGCAGAGAGTAATGGTGAAATGGAAAGAATGGTAATCTACTTAATTGATAGAGTGGGTGATGTAAGAGGGTAGAGCTTCTGTCTTGAGCAGCCAAGGAGAGTAGTATCTTTCATGCATCCCTGGCTCTCATTCATTGGGTATTAAGAAAGATCAAGCACTTAACTTAGCAAGGACTTTGTGTGGAGGGATTTAGTATTAGACATGTTGAACTTGAGCTACCCCGAGGACATTCATGAAGAAATGTTTAAAAGTCAACTGGATAAACAGAACTGGGCATTCAAAGAGAGAACTGGGTCAAGGTCAGTCTATAATAACACAACACACATTTAGTAGAAGGAACTAATGACACAGGTACACTCATTCACATCTGCATAGCAAAAAAAAAGTGTTTGAGACTCTTTTTTAAAAAATTCTCACATGAAAAATATTTTAAATGGTAAATCACACCTTTATTTGCTTTCATTGAGAGATGTATAGAAAGCCCATGCCCTAGTTTCCTATATATGAATCATAGTTTTTTTATTTAAAGTATATCATGCCTTCATGCTTTCACTACAAAGCTATCCTTAGATTTATGTAAGGAAATTGTTGTTTAGTCACTAAGTCGTGTCTGACTCTTTTGTGACCCCATGGACTGTAGCCCTCCAACCTCCTCTGTCCATGGGATTTCCCAGGCAAAAATACTGGAGTGGGTTGCTATTTCCTTCTCCAAGGAAATATTTTAGGCTATTATTATTAAACTAATGTATCTACTATTAAAATGTATAGATATAACTGAATATATATAATATATATACATATTTCTTACTTTAGGTGTTTAAGTCTATAGTTTGCTGTTGTCACTGTTATTGTTGTTTCTGGAAGTCTTAAGATATATACTGATATTTATGTATAAAATTCATAATAGTTGCACTGGAAACACATTAGGTATAAAATCAGCAAATAAAAGAAATGCTGAGCTTTCAGGTTCTCACAGCAATAGGATGTTCATAGCCAAACTGAAAAAGGCTTAGCTAAAGCAATGTGCCTTACTCTGAGAGCTGAAATTCAATAGGCTGAGGTTTTTATTGAACCGTGAGAAAACAGAGTATCCAAACTTCCATAAAACATGCTTTTTCTTTAGGCACATGTGTTTTTAATCTAAGAACTGTAGCTACTGAACTGTACAATGTGAATTTAATCAGGGACATTTTACTACAAACTAAAATCCATCAATAAATTAAATATATAGATCAAAATAAAATCTTCAGATTGTTGCAGTTAATATTTAAGTGCTCAATTTGAAGGTATTCAAAAGAAATAGAGACAGAGTATATATATAAGACTTTCTTGGAGCTGGTATTAAAGTTATACTTCTATACTTTCACTAGCCAAAACAAAATGCCCATGACATTAAAAATTTCTCCAGACTATAGGCAAACCTAAGAATCTCAAATGAGTAGATTAAGAATTTGTAGTTAAAAACTATATGCTCCAAACAGACTGAGACAGAAGAGAGCTCATTTTTTCATCTTTATTGTCCAAGAACCTAGCATCACAGCTTCCCTAATGGCTCAGACGGTGAAGAATCTGCCTGCAATGCAGGAGACCTGGGTTCAATCCCTGAGCTGGGGAGATCCTTGGAGAAGGGAATGGCAACCCACTCCAGTATTCTTGGCCTGAGGAATTTCGTGGACAGAGGAGCCTGGCGGGCTACAGTCAATATGGTCACAGAGTCAGACTTGACTGAAGCGACTTGGCACACAATCTGTTTTCATCTGTAACATTCTTATATTTTTTCTATTGTTAACAAGATGGTAGGCCCCAAATGGAGTTGCTTATGCTAAGGCTCTTTACCAAACTGAGACAAGACTTAATTATACTTTCACCTCTTACAAAAATGGAATCTTAAACCAGTCAATAAGGAATCACCTAATCAGTGCTTGTTTGGTAATCTGCCATCCTTAAAGGAAAGTGAACTTGTCACTACCTTTCTGCTTTTTGCCTTATTTAAATCCCTTGTTTCCAATCCCTCCTACATATTAGTGGTGTTTCTTGACAGCTCTTTGCAACCCCATGGACTGTAGCCCGCCATGTAGTTCCTCTGTTCATGGAATTCTCCAGGCAAGAATACTGGAGTGGGTAGCCATTCCCTTATCCAGGGGATCTTCCCGACTCAGAGATCAAACCCAGGTCTCCTGCATTGAAGGCAGATTTTTTTCCCATCTGAGCCACCAGGGAAACCCTCTGCATATTAAGCCATTTGCATTTTGTACAGCTCCTCAGAGCTCCTTTCTGTCTGCTAGATTGGATTCTGCCTGATTCATGAATCACTGTATAAAGCCATTAAGATATTTAAATTTTGTTCATTTGACTTTTTTTTTTTTTTGCATTATCTTTCTCTCCCAAGTATTCTGCATTCTACTAATACTTTATTCTCCTTTCCAAATTTATTTTTGGTATTTTACTATGCTATTATTCAGTTTTGCCTGCTTTCCTTCTTTTTCCCCCCTTTGCAGACTTTCACTTTCTCTTCCCTTATTTTATTTGTTTACCATCAGTCAGAATCTACCCAAACACATAGAAGACTGAAAGGTAAAAATGTATATCATAATAAAAGTGTGACTAACATTTATTTTCTGATTATACCCCACTAAATAAGAATTGCATGATGTCAATCCCCCAGGAGGTATTATGATTCAACTGAATTTTCAGAAAACCTTCTCAGTAACTCTCATCACACTTATAATTCTGCTCTATGTGTCATGAAAATATAACAAGTAGCATATAGTAAGTTTTGAGTTGTCACAACAACTAATTTGTATATATTTTCTTGAATAATGCCTACAGTGTCTACATGAAAAGCTGTTTAAGCAAGGTCTTATGGCTTGTCCAATAATTCAGTGTATACATGGCAAATTTGGAATTAAAATAATGAATACAAAGTATGATTTATACATTGTTTATCATTCCTACTAGATCATAAATTCATTAACAGCAGACACTGTTACCAGCTATCTTTGTAATAACTACAATATCTAACAAGGAGATCAATAACTGATTTTTTGACTCTTTGCAAAATAAAGAACAAATAAAGGAGTAATTGAAAGAATAATGTAAAGAATTTTCTATCATACAGAAGATAGGCATATATTAATGTATAAAGCATAAGATATGCTCTACAGTTGCAAATGTGCTTAGACTCTCCCAGAAAAAATACTGGAGTGGGGTGCCACTTTCTCCTCCAGAGGATCTTCCCAGCCCAGGGATCAAACCCATGTCTCTTGTGTCTCCTGCATCAATAGGTGGATTCTTTACCACTAGCACCACCTGGGAAGCCCATAGTTGCAAAGTCCACATATAAAGTTATAAACAAAAGACAGAAAAAGGTATTCAACTTTTGAAAAATAATGAGTTCATTTTTCTTGGAAGAAATTATGCAAATCACAAGTGGTTAACAGCAAAAGACTCATGGAAGTAATAACTTAGAAAAACATTACTGACCTTAGACAAACCACAAGAAGAGGTTATAGACTGACTGTTCTTTAATGAGTAAGCTTGATGAGATGACCTGTGAGGCTCTAGTCATGGAGTCTGAGAAATTTGAAGCTAGAAATAACCTGAGGCAATTCTGATCCATTTCTGAAGTAGAAATTTGTCTATGCTCCCAAAGCAGAGAGTGTACCAAAAAAAAAAAAATTTAATGATAACATGCTAATTAAGAAGAAGAGGGAATTAATTGAACGGAAATGATCAAAGTAGAGTTTGGCTAAGTTCCTGATGAAGAAAAGATAGTATGCTGTTCCTAAGGAGAAAAATTATATTGTCTTGTATAGCAGAGAGCAAAGGAGTCTAAGACTAGATATTGTAACATGATAGTAAAATTTTAACAATGAGCATAACTTGGTTGTGGCCCATGACCTAAGTAACATTTTAACATGCTTAGCTACATTTTCAAATATTCCTGGACAGGCTAGATGAATATTTTTTACATATATACTGTTCTTCCAAATCTCCAAACCAACATATAAAGTATATTGAAATGCAAACTTAACAACTCTCAGTTCAGAGTATGACTCTGAATCATAGTGCATTTCTTTGCTAATATTCATAGAGCATTATTTTAAATATTTAGCAATAGTACTATGCTGAATCATTCTAGCTCCTCTTCTCCCATCTTGTAGATTCTTCTGTTAGCCAACATTTGATATTTGTTCTGATAGGCCGTATTATCGCCTCCAACATATCCCCCTTTTCTGCATCAGTTAAATGGAAGCTGATCTCCTAACTAGAGATCACATGATCATACATAGAAATAAGAATTTTATGATCTGGATAATAAAAACATTCAATTTGCCTCCTAATTTCTCTGTATCACACCCTGACTCAGAGAACTATGCTTACTGTGTAAGCATTTAAATAATATTTTTAAAAAATTAAATATCATTCATTTAAGAAATCAATCATTTGTTGGGAAAACTAGCACACCTAACATCAAGCATCACAAGGTCCCTCTCTTTAAGGCAGGCTGTGGTAGCCGAGTGGGATGTACATGGGCCAAGATTCCAAGTTTACCTCTTTCAGTTATTAACCTCATGACCTTGGGCAAAACCCTCAATTTATCTGAGCTTCAGCTTCCTTGGTATATAAATGAAGATTGTAATGTGCATGGGGTTCCCAGTGGCTGCATTCTCGTTCATGTAGAATCCTGGATTGATCCCCATTCTCCTGGAAATTCTTCAAGTCACAATAGGTATGAATTACAATGACAGTTAAAAGGGAAAAACAGAAGAAATATAAGTATTTTTGAAAGAAAAGTGATAGGACATGATGACTATTTAAAAAGAGAATGGGGAACAATAAAAGAAATTAGTTTAACATCACTAATCTAAGTCTAGGAGAATGGTGTCTCCTTGACCAAGGGAGGGAAGTTATATATAAAGGCTAGCAAATGGAGACTCAGAAAGGAAGAAGATACGTTCTTACATGAATCTATTCAGTCTGAATAGGCTTAATTTAAAATATAACATGGAAGTTTAGGGAACCATTTACTGAAGAGAGTTAAATCCTATGTATGGCCATTGCTTTTGGATGAAGTACCATCATAATAAAAATAGTCACCATATAACTATTGTCTATGAACATGAAATCAATAGTATCCAATTTCCACCTACATTATAACATATCCCTAGTTAGGTAAGTTTATTTCTCTTTTTTATATGGACAGTAATTTCCCTCCACTCAACTTTGGAAACGATGCATTGATTAAAGTAGAGAGAGTATAAATATTGTTAAAGTGTATAATCTACCACTGGTCCATATACACGAGGCAGTAAATTTTGTGAAATGTTTTTGTTTCATGGTGGCATATGAAAATAAAAGCATGTATATCACTATTGAATTTGAATGTAGAACATCAATTAATTAGAGTTTCAGTTCAGTTCAGTTCAGTTCAGTCACTCAGCCGTGTCCGACTCTTTGCGACCCCATGAATCACAGCACTCCAGGCCTCCCTGTCCATCACCAAATCCCAGAGTTCACTCAGACTCACGTCCATCGAGTCGGTGATGCCATCCACCCATCTCATCCTCCGTCGTCCCCTTCTCCTCCTGCCCCCAATCCCTCCCAGCATCAGGGTCTTTTCCAATGAGTCAACTCTTTGCATGAGGTGGCCAAAGTATTGGAGTTTCAGCTTCAGCATCATTCCTTCCAAAGAACACCCAGGACTGATCTCCTTTAGAGTGGACTGGTTGGATCTGGAGAGTCTTCTCCAACACCACAGTTCAAAAGCATCAATTCTTCGGTGCTCAGCTTTCTTCACAGTCCAACTCTCACATCTATACATGACTACTGGAAAAACCATGGGCTTGACTTGATGGACATTTGTTGGCAAAGTAATGTCTCTGCTTTTGAATATGTTATCTAGTTTGGTCATAATTTTCCTTCCAAAGAGTAGAGTCTTTTGATTTCATGGCTGCAATCACCACGTTCAAGGTAAGAGAACCCCAAGTAAGACAGTAGGTGTTGCGAGAGGGCATCAGAGGGCAGACACACTGAAACCATAATCACAGAAATTAAAGTTTAGTGATATTAAATTTAATGTAGGGTGTGGTACAGGGACATAATATATATTTAAGATAGAAGATGAAAGGAAGGGAAAGACATATATTTTGCCAACTAAAATATGCATCCAGGCTTTCTGCTTCTTTTGTTGGCATTTAAATTCCAGTAAGAAAGAAAGTGAAATTGCTCAGTCATGTCTGATTCTTTGTGACCCCACGGACTGTAGTCTACCATGTTCCTCCGTCCATGGGTTTTTCCAGGCAGGAAAACTGGAGTGGGTTGCCATTTCCTTCTCCACAGGCAAAAAAAGTACTCTTTTATTAGCCATCTAAGAACTCATTTTTAGTTATAATTATGTGTTGGATGTTATACAACTGGAATTCAAGAAATATCAAATGGAGAAAGAATGATGAGGGTCCGTATTTGGAATAAGTAACTAGCTGAAATAAAGGAATGTGTTGGATATCTTCTGTTTGTCCCTCCATATCCACTTTCTATCAATCTTACTCTGCTCTTAGCTTCAGAGGTTCATCTGTTTGGAATGAATTCCCAGGCTTCCAGTTGTGTTTGGCCAATAGAGAGGCATCAGAGGGGATAAAGAAAGTGAGGTCAGGAGTTTATTTCCCTGAATCCTTCCTCCTCGCCCTCATTTAGCTGTATCTCTCTACAGAAGGCCATTGTACCATTATGTGGTCCTTTCCTATAGCTCTCCATTCTCCATTCCTTTGCTTCTTCAGAAATAGGAATTCAGTTACTGCTGCGGCTGGACCTAGGGCATTGAACTCTGCCTTGTTAGCTTCTGTAAGCCCTATTGCTGCAGTTTGAGACATGTGCAAATCCTTTGGCACTCCTCCCATCACTCAGTGAAATCCAGGACATTTTTGCTTGAACCTGAGCTGGCTTGGACAACTACTCGTAAGTAATAGAATGCAGCAGAACCAGTATTTTTGACTTTGGAGGCCATGTCAGAAAGGGCTGTCCTGCTTGTGCCTTATTTTCTCAGAGCTCTGGACAAAATATAAAAAGTCCCACTATATCATCACAAGCTTGTTGTGAAGAAGCCCAGCCAAGCCATGTGGAAAGACTATATATATATATATATATATATATGTTCCATTCAACAGTGCCAGTCCAGGCAGTAAACAGTTGTGGGGTGATGCCTTCAGATGAATCTAACCCAGGCCACCAAATTAACCCCCAGCTTTGAGCCGTCTCAGCTGAAGCCACAGATATCACAAGGTAGGGAAAAAAAAAAAAGTCATCTTTGTACCCTCCTCTATTTCCTGACACAAGGAATCCATGAGTATATTAAAAGGCTTTTTACTTTATATCACTAAGTTTAGGGTGGTTTGTTACACAGCAATATAGATCAAAGCCCCTGCTCACATCTTTGTAACTTTGCAAATTGCCCTATTTCAATGAGTTGCCTGTTTCCTGAGAGATACAAAGGGAATTCAAAATAAATGCCCTATGAGAGTATAAACAAACGCCTATCAGTTCACTTCAGTTCAGTAGCTCAGTCATGTCCGACTCTCTGCAACCCCATGAATCGCAGCACGCCAGGCCTCCCTGTCCATCACCAACACCCAGAGTTCACACAGACTCACGTCCATCTAGTCAGTGATGCCATTCAGCCATCTCATCCTCTGTCTTCCCCTTCTTCTCCTGCCCCCAATCCCTCCCAGTATCAAAGTCTTTTCCGATGAGTCAACTCTTCGCATGAGGTGGCCAAAGTACTGGAGCTTCAACTTTAGCATCATTCCTTCCAAAGAAATCCCAGGGTTGATCTCCTTCAAAATGGACTGGTTGGATCTCCTTGCAGTCCAAGGGACTCTCAAGAGTCTTCTCCAACACCACAGTTCAAAGGCATCAATTCTTTGACGCTCAGCCTTCTTCACAGTCCAACTCTCATATCCATACATGACCACAGGAAAAACCATAGCCTTGACTAGACGGACCTTGGTTGGCAAAGTAATGTCTCTGCTTTTGAATATACTATCTAGGTTGGTTATAACTTTTCTTCCAAGGACTAAGCGTCTTTTAATTTCATGGCTGCAATCAGCATCTGCAGTCATTTTGGAGCCCCCAAAAATGAAGTCTAACACTGTTTCCACTGTTTCCCCATCTATTTCCCATGAAGGGATGGGACCAGATGCCATGATCTTCCTTTTCTGAATGTGGAGCTTTAAGCCAACTTTTTCACTCTCCTCTTTTACTTCAATCAAGAGGCTTTTTAGTTCCTCTTCACTTTCTGCCATAAGGGTGGTTTCATCTGCATATCTGAGGTTATTGATATTTCTCCCGGCAATCTTGATTCCAGCTTGTGTTTCTTCCAGTCCAGCGTTTCTCATGATGTACACTGCATAGAAGTTAAATAAGCAGGGTGGCAATATACAGGCTTGACGTACTCCTTTTCTTTTTTGGAACCAGTCTGTTGTTCCATGTCCAGTTCTAACTGTTGCTTCTGACCTGCATACAGTTTTCTCAAGAGGCAGGTCAGGTGGTCTGGTATTCCCATCTCTTTCAGAATTTTCCTCAGTTTATTGTGATCCACACAGTCAAAGGGTTTGGCATAGTCAATAAGCAGAAATAGATGTTTTTCTGGAACTCTCTTGCTTTCTACATGATCCAGCAGATGTTGTTAATTTGATGTCTGGTTCCTCTGCCTTTTCTAAAACCAGCTGGAACATCTGGAAGTTCACGGTTCACGTATTGCAGAAGCCGGGCTTGGAGAATTTTGAGCATTACTTTTACCAGTGTGTGAGATGAGTGCAATTGTGCAGTAGTCTGGGCATTCTTTGTCATTGCCTTTCTTTGAGATTGGAATGAAAACTGACCTTTTCCAGTCCTGTGGCCACTGCTGAGTTTTCCAAATTTGCTGGCATATTGAGTGCAGCACTTTCACAGCATCATCTTTCAGGATTTGAAATAGCTCTACTGGAATTCCATCACCTCCACTAGCTTTGTTCATAGTGATGCTTTCTAAGGCCCACTTGACTTCACATTCCAAGATGTCTGGCTCTAGATTAGTGATCACATCATCATGATTATCTGGGTCGTGAAGATCTTTTTTGTACAGTTCTTCTGTGTATTCTTGCCATGTCTTCTTAATGTCTTCTGCTTCTGTTAGGTCCCTACCATTTCTGTCCTTTATCGAGCCCATCTTTGCATGAAATGTTCCCTTGGTATCTCTAATTTTCCTGAAGAGATCTCTAGTCTTTCCCATTCTGTTGTTTTCCTCTATTTCTTTGCATTGATCATTGGAGGCTTTCTTATCTCTTCTTGCTATTCTTTGGAACTCTGCATTCAGATGCTTATATCTTTCCTTTTCTCCTTTGCTTTTCGCTTCTCTTCTTTTCACAGCTATTTGTAAGGCCTCCTCAGACAGCCATTTTGCTTTTTTGCATTTCTTTTCCATGGGGATGGTCTTGATCCCTGTCTCCTGTACAATGTCACGAACCTCATTCCATAGTTCATCAGGCACTCTATCTATCAGATCTACACCCTTAAATCAATTTCTCACTTCTACTGTATAATCATAGGGAATTTGATTTACGTCATACCTGAATGGTCTAGCAGTTTCCCCTACTTTCTTCAATTTGAGTCTGAATTTGGTAATAAGGAGTTCATGATCTGAGCCACAGTTAGCTCCTGGTCTTGTTTTTGTTGACTGTACAGAGCTTCTCCATCTTTGGCTGCAGAGAATATAATCAACCTGATTTTGTTTTTGACCATCTGGTGATGTCCATGTGTAGAGTCTTCTCTTGTGTTGTTGGAAGAGGGTGTTTTCTATGACCAGTGCATTTTCTTACCAAAACTCTATTAGTCTTTGCCCTGGTTCATTCCACATTCCAAGGCCAAATTTGCCTGTTACTCCAGGTGTTTCTTGACTTCCTACTTTTGCATCCCAGTCCCCTAAAATGAAAAGGGCATCTTTTTTGGGTGCTAGTTTCAAAAGGTCTTGTAGGTCTTCATAGAACCATTCAACTTCAGCTTCTTCAGCATTACTGCTTGGGGCATAGACTTGGATTACGGTGGTATTGAATGGTTTGCCTTGGAAATGAACAGAGATCATTCTGTCGTTTTTGAGATTGCATCCAAGTACTGCATTTTGGACTCTTTTGTTGACCATGATGGCTACTCCATTTCTTCTGAGGGATTCCTGCCTGCAGTAGTAGATATAATGGTCGTCTGAGTTAAATTCACCCATTCCAGTCCATTTTAGTTTGCTGATTCCTAGAATGTCGACATTCACTCTTGCCATCTCTTGTTTGACCACTTCCAATTTGCCTTGATTCATGGACCTGACATTCCAGGTTCCTATGCAATATTGCTCTTTATAGCATTGGACCTTGCTTCTATCACAAGTCTCATCCACAGCTGGGTATTGTTTTTGCTTTGGCTCCATCCCTTCATTCTTTCTGGAGTTATTTCTCCACTGACCTCCAGTAGCATATTGGGCACCTACTGACCTAGGGAGTACCTCTTTCAGTATCCTACCATTTTGCCTTTTCATACTGTTCATGGGGTTCTCAAGGCAAGAATACTGAAGTGGTTTGCCATTCCCTTCTCCAGTGGACCACATTCTGTCAGACCTCTCCACCATGACCCACCCGTCTTGGGTTGCCCCGCGGGCATGGCTTAGTTTCATTGAGTTAGACAAGGCTGTGGTCCTAGTGTGATTAGAATTACTAGTTTTCTGTGAATATGGTTTCAGTGTGTCTGCCCTCTGATGCCCTCTTGCAACACCTTCCATCTTACTTGGGTTTCCCTTACCTTGGGCGTGGGGTATCTCTTCACAGCTGCTCCAACCAAGCACGGCCGCTGCTCCTTACCTTGGATGAGGGGTATCTCCTCCTGCCACCCTTCCTGACCTTCAATCGGGGATAGCGCCTCTAGGCCCTCCTGGGCCTGCACAGCCACCACTCCTTGGGCATGGGATTGCTTCTCCTCGTCGCCGCCCCTGGCCTCAGGCACTGCCCCTGGCCTCAGATGCAGGATAGCTCTCGCCTGCGTGCACTTAGTGCGCCCGCCGCTGCTGCCTGCACGTGCTTAGTGCACTGGCCACCACCGCGGACTGTAATTAGTGCAAACAAACTCCTATAGGAGTGTGAAATAAGAAGGATTAACCTCCAGTTGGCTTAATCAAGGAATCCTCCATGAGAGTAGAAGCCATGTCTGAGATTGTAGGAAATCAATAATATCTGATGAAATTTGCTGAATCAGGAAGTGAGGATTTTACTGGGCTTCAAGAAACAGCTGTGATTAGCATAGGGAGAAACGGGGCGAGGTGGAGTATTGTAGACAGAACAGTAAAAATACAGAGCAAAGCAGCAAGAATATGCCTTCAAATAACAAATTCCATTATAGATCAGTCCAGCTGGAGCAGAGGCTCCACCCTGAAGCCAGGGTGGCTTCTGCAGGAAGCAAATCTCTTACCCTGTCTCTTCCTGCTACACAGCCTTTATCAGTTCTCCATAATTCTCAGGAGAAAATTCTAACTTTTTAACATTGGGCTTCTCTGGTGACTCAGTGGTAACAATCTCCTGCCCATGCAGGAGACAAAGAGTTCAATCCCTGGGTCAGGACGATCCCCTGAAGAAGAAAATGGCAACTCATTCCAGTATTCTGGTGTGGGAGAAGCCTGGTGGGCTACAGTCCACGGGATCTCAAAAGAGTTGGATACTTCTGAGTGTTCAACAACAACATTGCTCTTGAAACTCCTGGATTTGTGTCTCTCTGCACTCATCTTTTCTTACCAGGTGCCCCATTCCCACCTGTTTTGTAGCCACATTACCTGTCTTTAGAGTCAGACTTACATAGCTTTATAATTTTGAACATGCTGCTTTTTCTTAATACAGACTATTCTATACATCCACCTTCCTCCTTCTAACTTGCCTTCACATCTCAAGACATAAATCCTCCCTTCTAGATAGCCTTCCCAGGCACTTATCATGTGAGGTAATAATTCTCCCTAATTACTTATATGATTCTCTGTGCTCACAAATATGGTAGCACTTATAATTGTCCTTTATAGTGTTTATTTTTTTGGTCCAGCTATAGACCATAAACTCTTCACTCACGGACAGGAATTTGGATCTTGCTGTGCTTAAGAAAATAAATTAATATAATGAATTAATGGTTAATCAGAGTAGCTTTTGCAGTAGTGAATAAATAATCAACAAGTTTTGTGAATGATTTCAGACACTGTTGTGTTTTTTGTTGTTGTTGTTCACTTCATTGGCCCTTATACTTCGAAGAGCACCCATTATTAATTATGCTTTATTAATGAAAAAAATGAAGCATGCATGAATGGATATAAACAAAGAAGAGGGAAGAGTTGACGATATGACTGATATTAGCATCCTCTTTTATACTAGACACAGACATTTAGAGTTTACATAGAATTGTCAATCCCAAAACTCTTTGAAAAAGAAGTGTAATTAATTAGATTGTTATGTTTCAGTCTATTTAAACCAGGAGGGAATTTTTAAAAGGACAACAGGATGATCTTTTTACTGCTCCTGTTCCCTCCTTCCTCTCTCATTGGTCAAGAACATAGTTCTCAAGCAGTGAGTTTAACACTTTGCAAAGGGCTTGATTTTTAGTCTCTTGTCTGAGATGGGATTCCTGTTTATCTTTCTGTAAGGGACTGATTTAATTTACCTGAAATGTTTACACAGTTAATGTGTATTTCAATCTCTGTTTGCTTTGATAATTAAATGTTACCTACCTGTAAATAGTTCTATTCAAAGTATTAATTTGAATAGCTCAAATTAATGTGGTACTTTAGGTATCTTGCCTTCAAATACAATTTAAACACAGTATTATGTTAGAAAAATTGAAACCAGTTTTCTGAGTGCTAGTTAATTTTATTTACTTAATAAACTTTGATAGTTTGCATTTATTCTTGATTTACTGCTATTTTGATAAGGCTTTGTAATACCAAAAGTCAGATTTTAATCTTCTTTTAAATGAGGTTCAGTTTGAGGGAAAATGGACAATTAACTTAACTATCCCATATTCCTCAGAGCAATGCTTCTAGTTTTCAGTAACTGTAGTTGATCCTTATGATTCTCAAGGATGATATTCAACCTTCAGTAAACTGCACCATAATCATGATCTTTAAAACCTTATAAGCTACTTTGATTGTATTTCCAAGCTATCACAGGTGTCTGGAGTTACTCAATAATCAAATGATCTCTAATCAATATTGTAAATACATTTCACTTCATATTACTCAGACTGCCTCATACACAGCTGCTAGTTTGAATGACTTTCCTTCAGGTCAACCCTATTTGCCTCATTTTTCTCCCAATACCTTTTGTTTCTTTATTGACTGTATATCAATTTCCCTGCAAAATTACCATCCACAGCTCTGAATCTTTGAGTTTAATGTTTGCTTCATGTAGCATCTGTTGACATTTGATTTATGATTTGTGCATTGAGACCTACAAGCCATAATAAATAAGACATTCATATCCTAGATCTCCTCAGATTGGTCAATTGGTTAAAAATGCTCTTAAAAAATACAGAGAATCAAAAACAAATGAGATAGCTTGAGATAATGTCTGTTCTGCCTCAGAAGCAAAAGTTACCATTTTAAAAATTGCCTGTAGCCTGTAAGCATTAAAATTTTTAAAAATTGCCTGGAATCCAGCTGCATGCTTAACTTGCTTCTATCTCTACACTCTTCCAGCTGAATGTTCCACTTGTTCAGTTCAGTTCAGTCTCTCAGTCATGTCCAACTCTTTGCAGCCCCATGGACTGCAGCACACCAGGCTTGCCTGTCCATCACCAACTCCCAGAGCTTGCTGAAACTCATGTCCATCAAGTCAGTAATGGCATCCAACCATCTCATCCTCCATTGTCCCCTTCTCCTCCCACCTTCAATCTTTCCCAGCATTGGGGTCTTTTTCAGTGAGTGAGTTCTTTGCATCAGGTGGCCAAAGCATTGGAGTTTCAGCTTCAGCGTCAGTCGTTCCAATGAATATTCAGGACTGATTTCCTTTAGGATGGACTGGTTGGATCTCCTTGCATCCAAGAGATGCTCAAGAGTCTTCTCCAACACCACGGTTCAAAACCATCAATTCTTCAGTGCTCAGCTTTCTTTATAGTCCAACTCTCACATCCATGCATGACTACTGGAAAAACCATAGCCTTAACTAGACGGACCTTTGTTAGGAAAGTAATGTCTCTGCTACTTAATATGCTGTCTAGGTTGGTCATAGCTTTTCTTCCAAGGAGCAAGTGTCTTTTAATTTCATGGCTGCAGTCACCAGTTGCAGTGATTTTGATTTCATTTGTAAATATATATTTCCTAATGGTAGCACCAAGGAAATACTATGTACTACATATGGAAAGGTCTATAGGTCTCAGCAAGGATCACAAAATTGCTTAGAAAATTAACCATTTGAAATAGTTGGTTTCTACTCATCTTAATTCTGGTTTTCAGGACTGTGAAATTACTTCGGAATAGAGTAAGTGCTAAGTCGTTTCTCATGTCTGACTCTCTGCAACCCTGTGGACTGTAGCCCACCAGCCTTTGTCCATGGAATTCTCCAGGTAAGAATACTGGAGTGCATTGCCATCCCCTCTTCCAGGGATCTTCCCAACCCAGGCGTGGAACCCACTTAAGTCTCCAGCATTAGCAAGCAGATTCTTTACCACTAGCGCCCCCTGGGAAGCCCTCTGAATAGAGTAGCTGATTCAATTTATACAGTGCAGTTTATACATAAAAGTATCTTCATGACATCTCAAATCACATGTATGAAGAAAGAAACCAAGCACTTTGGTTTCAACAAAGTTCGATCATCAAATGAATTTCAAAGGAAGTTAAGTCAGGAGAGCTAACTCATGACGAGTAGTAGTTCATTTGATTAAAGAAGGCTGAATAAGAAAAGTCAAGGTTGTCAATTAAACCTCTGAATTATTTGAGATAATTATTCAGAAAATAAACTTGAAGTTTGACTTTTAACTGAATTCCTATCCCAGTCAAGTTACTTGAAAATTATATTCTGACACCTAAAGAAAATAAACATAAGGTTCTATATTAATCAATATAAACTAACTTAAAAAAAAATGAGGCCAAATTTTTATTTCTGGCAAATGAGCACTCGCATATCCTGAAAACTAATCATCCTGCTGGAAACAACTACAAATAGTGGATTCAGAAAAAGAGTTTGCTTTTACTTTATAAGAACACAAGAGATGTCCTCAGAGACTAAAACCAAAATGAAAGCAGTAATCTAGAGAGTTAAGCAAACTCTAAAGCTGCTGGCTACTTTGAAAGCACCTGATAATCTCTGGTGACCTTTAGTCTAATTTTTGACAGCTGTGCAGGAGATGGGAGACGGGAAACAAACAAAGCCTGGGGCCTACCCTTGGAGTAGAGAGTGTTAGATTAGAAGAGTCCCAAATAATAAACTGTTGCATCTTTAGGGAAAAGCAGAGTAGGATCTAGGTGTTATACGTATTCCTGATCTGTTAGAAGTTATAGTAGAGTGTTTCACATTTTTCTTTATGTTCCTGTCCAATTATTTTGCTTAAAACTCAACATTCAGAAAACTAAGATCATGGCATCTGGTCCCATCACTTCATGGCAAATAGATGGGGAAATAATGCAAACAGCGAGAGACTTTATTTTGGGGGACTCCAAAATCCCTGCAGATGTTGATTGCAGCCATGAAATTAAAAGATACTTCCTCCTTGGAAAAAAAGCTATGACCAACTTTGACAGTATATTAAAAAGCAGAGACATTACTTTGCTAACAAAGGTCCGTCTAGTCAAAGCTATGGTTTTTCC
Organism: Capra hircus; assembly: GCF_001704415.2. Classification (NCBI taxonomy): domain Eukaryota; kingdom Metazoa; phylum Chordata; class Mammalia; order Artiodactyla; family Bovidae; genus Capra; species Capra hircus. The sequence goes on from NC_030818.1 coordinate 18,070,981, forward strand.
AGTAGTCATGTGGATGTGAGAGTTGGACTATAAAGAAAGTTGAGCACTGAAGAACTGATGCTTTTGAACTGTGGTATTGGAGAAGACTCTTGGGAGTCCCTTGGGCTGCAAGGAGATCCAACCAGTCCATCCTAAAGGAAATCAGTCCTGAATATTCATTGGAAGGACTGATGTTGAAGCTGAAACTCCAATACTTTGGCCACCAGATGCAAAGAACCAACTCATTTGAAAAAAACCCTGATGCTGGGAAAGATTGAAGGCGAGAGGAGAAGGGGACGACAGAGGATGAGATGGTTGGATGGCATCATCAACTCAAAAGACATGAGTTTGAGTAAGCTCCAGGAGTTGGTGATAGACAGGGAAGCCTGGCATGCTGCAGTCCATGGGGTCGCAAAGAGTTGGACACAACTGAGTGACTGAACTGAACTGATCCAATAATTTGAGTTTTTTCAGAAACGTTTTATTTAGAAAAATTAATGAAAAGGACAAAGTAGCTATGTCTGCTATAATTATATTGTATCATTATTACTTCTTTGAAAGAAAACCGGCCCTTGTTAATGAATTTTTCTCTTTTAGGATATATATTTTTTCCTAACACTAAAATATATTATTAGTATTCTAGCAGTTTACTCTAGTAATTTGCTTTGTAGCAAACAATCTCACAACTTAGTGGCTCATAGCAACAACATTGCTCTTGCTTATAAATCTGCAATTTGGACTGAATTTTTCAGGGATAATTCATTTCTGTTCCACTTGACAGCAGTTGGCATAGTTCAATGGCCAGGTACTAAAATCATCAGAAATCTTATTCACTCAAATATCTAGCAATTGATGTCAACTGTTGTCTGGGACCTTTGCTGAGGTTGACTACCCTAAAACTTATAACCACTCATGCAGCTTGGACTTCCTGACAACATAATAGATGGAGTTTATGTGTAAGCAGTCTGAGAGACAGACACACAGAGAAGCCATATTCCATTTTATGACATAGCCTTAGAAACAAAGTTGTATCATTTATGCAACACTGTATTCATTGAGGAAATCAAAATACTCTTCCAAATTCAAAAGGAAGGGAAAGAAATGCACTCCACCCCATAATGGGGGTGTGGAAAAGTTCCAAGAGAGTACACAGGATCAAAAATCCTGCTAAGGCTCTTTTGAAAAAAAATGTGATATGTCATATTCCTCAATCTTATTATAGGATAGTTAACTATATTTGTTCAATTCAGACCCAAATCAAAGGTAAAAAGAAGCCAAGAGAGGGATTGTTTGTTGGGAAACTGTTAGCCAGAACATTTAAGTTCAACCCTTGCTTAACTGGACGTCCCTAGAAATGGCCCCTTACCTTCCTCTTCTTAGCGCTCATACTCTAGGTATGTTCCACTCAATATCTAGCTTCAGAGGCAGGTGTTCTTCCTGCTATCTTTGTTTGCTGTCAGGGAGTAGTTATAAATGCTTCATGAGTGCTTTCTGAGAGTCAAAGGGGAGTTCTTACAATGTGATGAAGATGGTAATAGGAAAATTTCACCATTTATATTGCATTAAAACTAGTTTAGGGATTTTTCAAGACTAAGCCAAGGTCACAATAATGAATAAGAAGAGGAACAGAAAAGAAAGATACAAAATATGGGGCAAAGGATTTTCAAAAGGACTGAAACTGTGAAAGCCCAAGTAGATCACATTTCCCTGTTTGAACAACGTTCTAAACTTTCAATTAACAAACACACTACATAAAGGCTTCACATTCCTATACTTCCTGCAGTGTTCCTCCATGTCTTGCTAGCCTGGCATTCTGTGAAGCTTTCAGAAGAAACAACAAGAAAGTGATTTCAGTCATCTTAGAACATTAATATTCTTCATTCTATGTGTATTCCATGTTAATTCTTTTTTTAAATGGAAAAGAATTTACCCTTATTAGAATACTTTATGAACAGTGGTAGGAGAAACCATAGTAATTCTTCAAGGGAGAGACCATAGTAATTCTTCCATTGGCCCCTGAAATGGTACCTAAAAGGCAGAGTTACTATAGGGAGATGTGTGGAATGAAGAGGAGTAAGCTCATTACTGATGACACAGGGAACAAATGTAAGAACATATCCTGAATCATCACATACCAACTTTAGCACTGGAGACTGAAATAGCTAAGGCCCTAGACTTTTCTGCTTCTTACAAGTCTATCTGAGACAAGAATGTCCTATCTACCTAGTATTTTTCCCTTTACATTTTTCTATTTCTTAGTTGCTTATTTGTGTCAGGCAAACAGATATTCTTCTTTATCTAAAAGAGCTTTTTAAGAAGAACTGGTTAAAAGTGATTTTAACACAAAACCCAAATAAGAGGACATTCCAAAGTGACAGTGAGTAGATGGACTAGAGGAGCATGGAAATGAAACGGATAAGCCTCAGGTTCCCCTGCTCCACTGGATACAGTTTCCCCGGCAACTCATGCCTCAATCCACGACTCTTGCTCAGCTCTGGTTCTTTCAAATTTCAGTCTCACTTATGGAAACTCTTCTCTTTATATCCTTTCTTCCCTTCTCTTTAACACAACCATCACAATTAGACTAGTGTTACTGTCACCAAAGATTTTTTTCCAATAAAGAGCTAAAGCAATTTTCCACTGAAGTGTTTCCATCATTGCATCACAGAATGCACCTAATGAAATCAAGCAGATCAGCTGCAAGCATTAAAAAAAAAAAAAAACACTGGACATAAAAAATTCCAGCAAATATTGATGCTAAATCGGATCCCATCGGAACATATGTGTGTAAGCTTTTTAAAGCACTCAGGGAGCAGGGAAGCCCTAAAACAGAAGTGTGAATTAGGTGGAGTGTTTTTTTTTTTTAATTAATTGATCACAACCCCTCATGGTGGCCTCACTCCCTATCAAGCATTCAAAGCTGTCACCTCATGCTTGGTTGCCTTGAACGGTCCACAGTGAAACTTACAAGACAACATTCTCCCTCTCATGCACCAAGCCAACCTCTAAATCCTGGTCTCTGGAGCCCTACCTCTGACTTTAACAGCTTAATACACTATTTCTTGCTGGGATGTTTGAACCTGTCTATGGTTAAATGATTTCTCACCCACCCTTAAAATAAGGATTTCTAGAACTGATACTTTTATTCATTTAAGCAGACTGGAGTTTGGAACAATTAGAACACCATGAAGTACAGTTCAAATCACACTGGGCTAAAAACAGTCTGATCTCTAACTAAATCCTATTCATACCACACTATATCACAGAAAAGTAAATAAACTAGTCTTTCCAAGCACCTTGTCCCTGTTACTACTGGCTCTGTACTATTGTAAATCAGGTAAAGTGTTGCTTTTTGACATATTTACATCTATATTGCAATGACTTTGGCTACTCTGCCAGTATAAAAATTTCCATTATTCTTGTATTCAGCTTGACCTGGCATTACTGCCTAGGCTAATAACCAGTCTCTCTGTGCCTATCGCTCCCCATTACACTCCACTCAACACAGCAGCCAGAGTTGTCCAGCTGAAAATGTGATCATGTCAACTTCTCTGCTCAAAGCACTACAGTGGCTCCCATGTCAATCAGAGTCAAAACAAAGCTTACAAAGCTATAAAATCTAGTCTCTCCCACTCCCCACTACACCCCACCATTTGCTTTCAGGTCTTATCCTCTTTCTCACTTCCCTCCAGATAACCTAGCTTCTTACTGTTTCTGGAACTATCCAGACACACTTTCATCTCCAGGCTTTCACACTTGTTCTCTCTTCCTGACACTCCTTTTCCCCAGATATCCACATGGCTCACTTTTCCTTCATGGACATTTTGCTTAAATGTCATCTTCTCAGAAAAATATCCGATCATCCTACTTAAGTATGCAGCTATCTAAGCCCTCATTTTGCTCTAGTTTTTTCCATCATGCTTATTTTGTTCTATTATGCAATAGATTTGGTTTATTTAGTATATCTATTTCTGATTTTCTTTTACTTGAAAGTAAATTTCAGGGAAGCAGAAAAATGTTTGTCAATTTTCTCCTCCAGTACCACTAGTGCCTATAAAACAGCATAACAAATACTTGGTATACAACAGATTTATATATATTTAAGGAATAAACAAAAGGTTTTGGTATATTCTTTTCTCATTTCCTATCTTCCAGTTCCCTAAGAAAGGAAGTAAGCCTTATTTATGTTGCAAAATTAATGTCGGTTATACATGTGGACTTGAGTCAGTTCTATGGCTAAAAACAAGTCTTGCTCCATCATGTGGTAAGAGATTTGAAGGTACATTATTCTCTCCCCTGTAGCCTGTGCTCACCCGATGCAATTGGAATATATTTTATATACTGGACCTACCTTATGTGATTGCACCATTTCTGGGCACAGTGTCTTCTTTCTAAATGCCAGTGCAATTTATGAGTCCAGCAAAGCTCAACAGATTTGGGTCATAAGAAGTTATTCGAAAATAAGTGTGCCTGGGTGATTTAGCCCTTTAACATCTTGTTCAAATATCTGCTTCATTATATACTGACATTATGGAACTGTGGCAATGCAGTCACAGGTGTGCAAGCAAATATGAATGTGGAGATATATATATATATATATATATATATATATATATAAAGGTTCTCTCAATCCTTTGGGTATCATAGTCCTGTGGTATAATCTTTCGGTCACATTGTTCATTGGTTGCTGTTGGGCTTTAACTCACAAAATCAAAGAATTTTACATGGACTTGCATGAAGTGGTATTTAGGATTGTGAGTAAGGCAGGAGACCCAGAATTGGCCATTGAAATTCAGGGATTTCAAGGCAAATCCCACCATGCATTTCTGCCTAATTACAGAAGGCACTTTTTTATTTTGCTGAGTATAAAGACCACCCTCACAGGGATCAGTTTTGGTAGTACAGAGTTTTCAAAAGCACTCCGTCTGGAAATATACATTGGCATTACCCACACACATAGCAGAGCTCCAATGTGTTCTCCAGGCCATTCACACCTCACTCTACTACTTTTTCACAGGAATGGATTAAAAGGCCACAAGTCTATACCTGTGCTGACACATTTAAAAGGAAATCGAAGGGAAACTGAAAGCAGACACTGAATATATCAGATTCCTTTTAGGCATGATGCCCAACTTCACCAGAACCACTCGTTGAATTCCTTGAGACCTGCACTGGGGATCCCTTCCAGCTCAAAAATTCTATGCTTCACTGATTCTTTCAGACCTTCAGGATATTGATATAAACTAATCTGCGTGGCTAAATTAGGTTGACATTCCTGATACTTAGACAGTGACAATTTCACGGTACAAGAAACATAGGAATATGAGGGTTAACCTGGTGGGAAAGTGCTTATTCTGTCAGGATTTTGTTAAAAACAAAACAAAAAACCAGCAGCAACTTCATTCAGGTCCCAGCAGCACAAATTTCCCCTGAAGCTGCCAAGGCCTGCACCATCCAAAGGGTGTAATCACAGGAACAGAATAAAAGATCCAAGGAAGAAACAAGGAGCATAAAAGATAGTAGGAACATGCCAAGCAAGAGAAAATAAAGGGTGATGTTCTGCCGCTGCATGGATATCAGTATGATCTACTTCAATTGCTTTATCTCCCTGGTGGCTAAGATGGTAAAGAATCCACCTGCGCTGTGGGAAGCCTGGTTTCGATCCCTGGGTTAGGAAGATCTGGAGGAGGTCATGGCAACCCACTCCAGTATTCTTGACTGGAAAATTCCCATGGACAAAGGAACCTGGTGGGCTACAATCCATGGGGTTGTAAAAAGTTGGACACAACTGAGTGACTAAGCACGGTTAAGTTAAAAGTCAGTGTGGTCCAGTGGAGGAAGTATTACAAGTCAGAAAACCTGTAAGATGTAAACAATTAGTTCATGCAAGTATCTTAATTTCTCTGACCTTTTTTCTCCTTAACTGTGAAATCAAAGCATTTGGTTCTGAAGAGTTAAATGGGGTTTGCACATCAGAAGTACCTGGGCTTGAACTATGCCAGTTATGTCTAATGTGTGTATGATTTGGGGCAAATTGTTTTTCCCTCTAAGTCTCAGTTTCTTCATCTGCCAGTAGGGAATAAATAACACCTAGCTCAAAGTGGAGTTGTTTGGCTGGAATAAAAAGAATATATAAAGGTATTAGTCACCTATTATTAATTTTTTTTAAACAAATCTTAAAAAAATTTGGGGAGGGGTCAGAAAGAAACTAAAACTACAGTAAGATATAAGAAAACTCTGAAATTCTATTTTTCCTTTACTTTATTGTTGCATGTGATGCTATTCAGTTCAGTTCAGTTCAGTCGCTCAGTCGTGTCCAACTCTTTGCAACCCCATGAATCGCAGCACACCAGGCCTCCCTGTCCGTCACCAACTCCCGGAGTTCACTCAGACTCACGTCCATCGAGTCAGTGATGCCATCCAGCCATCTCATCCTCTGTCATCCCCTTCTCCTCCCGCCCCCAGTCCCTCCCAGCATCAGAGTCTTTTCCAGTGAGTCAACTCTTTGCATGAGGTGGCCAAAGTACTGGAGTTTCGGCTTTAGCATCATTTATTCCAAAGAAATCCCAGGGCTGATCTCCTTCAGAATGGACTGGTTGGATCTCCTTGCAGTCCAAGGGACTCTCAAGAGTCTTCTCCAACACCACAATTCGAAAGCATCAATTCTTCGGCGCTATTAAACCATGCTAAATTGTACATATGTAGCAGATGATTTTACATGTATGAGAAATCTTCCCTTTTTTTTTGAAGTAAGAGAAATCATTTTAATATATACATTTTCACTTCAGTCAATTCAACAATGATTTCTAATAGGCATGCATACCCACTTAGTTTGCTTCAAATTTATTTATTTCTCAACATGAAGCAACCTTCCTTATGAGACAGTTGAGTTGAACTATTAATTCTTAAAGAGTAAAAATGTACCTTGTTCTCAAAGAGTTTTATCAACTTTAACATTTTCAAAGAGCCCTAAGAGGCTGCTTAATATGGTAGTTTTCCCCTGAAATTTCCTATTTGGAGCATGGCAAAACAGTCTAAGATCTTCCCCAGTCTACTGGTTGCTTGTATTCATATCACAGCTTGGCTGGCTAAGAGGCAGAAACTGAATAATATGTAGATAGTATTCAAGACCAGCTGAGTGAGACAGCTTCATTTTTCGAAAGGAAACCAAATCATGAAAACCCTCCTGATAGTATGATTTGTTCCAGGGTTCTTTTAAGAAGGGACGTGATCCTCAGGCACAGGACTCGTTATGGCCTGCTAGAGTTTTCTGCTCCAGCCAGTGCTCTCTAGCCAGGTGACTTATTGCACTTGCTGCAGGATTGAAAGCATGAAGTCTCTGTCTACTTTCATAATTAGAGGTGGTGTTAGTCGTCTCATTTCCGGCCAAATGGATCAGACCACACTTTCAACCCTGGTGGCTGCACGTCTTCTTGAACAATACCAGCTCGATTTATGGCTTGTTCCTTCCTTTTCTAGTGCTCCCACCTTGTTGCAGTATGACCCAGGCTGGATGTGTGTGTGATGGGAGGGAGTGTGAGCCAGTGGCTGAGGGCACCAAGGGGCCACTGGAAGCACGGGCTTCTCCCAACGCTGGGAACACCTCTGTTTCTCACCAGGGTGTGTGATGGAATCCGGGCAGCTTTGTAAGGCTTTACTCCTCCAGCCGCAGTAAAGGCCGGGAGTAGATGGGGTAGAAGGCGACGCCGATCAGGAAGATGAAGCCGCCGAAAATGAAAGCAGTGTGCAGGTTCCGGGACATGGCTCCAGCCGGGGCTACCCGGATTCTCCAAAACCCAGCTCCCGCCCGCTGGGCCGTGACCAGGCTTCAGAAACCTTCCTAAATGAAGTGTGGCATGTTGGAAGTTCTCATTAGCAAGAAATTATGAGCCAAGGCCAACTTTGAAAATGGATAGGGAAAAGCAGGCAGAAATAAAAGTCTGGTTCAATCTAGAGAGGAGCCAAGAGTATAGATTACCAAATCCAAGGGGTGTGGTGCTCTTGATTACAATCTGAGCCAGTCTTTAGGTCCAAGAGGCCTGCCCTGCGGATGCAGGACAGGGCACAACTACAGCAGGCAGAAGTTTTTAGTACAAGTAGAAGCCTATGCCAGAGCTAGGAATACAGGTGGGTTTTAAAAGCGGTGTCCAAAGCCAGATCCAAGAGCCACGCCAGGAATTTAGGACCTCTAGGTGAAAGTCTGGGCCAGACCCAGAGGGTGAGTGGATTGGGAACCAGCAGCTGGAGTCCCAAGAAGAAGTTAAGCCAGGAGGCTGGGCTATGTATGCGGAGAAAAAATATTTACTAGAGCTCACTTATCACAAAAGAAAAGAGCTGCAAAATTCCATCTGTCCAGCCTCTCTCTGGTTGAAAGGTTAGATAGTTCTGCACCTGTACATGAGGGAGTTTTAGGGTCCACAACTGTGGAAAATGGCATGGGCCCTAATTGGTAACATCTGCAGATGGATCTGAGCATGTATTTTGCCACCAGTTGTAACATCCCCAATATTCAGCAACTGAAAATATGACCTACATCCCAGAAAGCAATTTAACTATCTATAGTAGATGCACTATGTCCGGAACCAGTGAATTCACCTCCACAAAGACCCAACTGAGACGTGAAAACAGAAGAGGGCCGTGCAGGAGGAGGTGAGTAGAAGATAGCCTCTCAAGACATTTGCTTGAGCAAATGTGCACCAGCTATCTCACAGTACCTCCACTCACATGTCTCCCTGTGTAAGTTTTTCACAAATTTCAGGTAAAGAGGACATTTAAATTCTGATTCAACCCTCGGGCAGTATCTGGTCTTTTAGACTAAAATGGAAAAGTAAATGCAGATGGAGATATATCCTCTGCCAACCAGAAAGCAACAAGCAATATGGTTTCCAACCAGGCAGAGGCAGCACTTAAGCCATCATATTAAGAATTCCCCACATAAGAGAAGACAGTACCTCAGCAGATATGAGTCCTGATTATTATCAACAATAGTCCCCTGGCAGAGGGTATGAATGATTTGCTTCTAAATGAGATCAAATATTTCACAAGCACAGTTGGAAGAACCTAGCTGTTTATGAACAATTAAATGTTTGGCTAGAAAAAAAAATTTAGAAACTTTATTTAGGACTGAAACCAGCTATGGTAGTTTGAAACAAACATAGCATGTTTCATTATGGGGCTCAGGAAGCAACATAAAATATTTTCCACCAAATTTGCCTCCAGGTAGTTGTCGTGAAATTCAGTCAGCAATTTCAGCATAATTTGAAAAGAAAGAGCAGAAGTCCCTTTAGCAATTAAAGACACATCTCAAAAGATAAATAAAATGGAGTCAACTCTAAAGGCAATCCATCTTGCAATCCATCTTGCATGATGTTGAGAGCAGAAAAAGTAAATAGTGGAGGAAACAACCCACTCTAGCTCTTTACAAAGGAGTTTGGTTCAGTGAGGGTGAAGAGTAGAGGAATGCGTGGAAAGGATAACAAAGTTATAACAATTGATTAGCAAGCAGAATAAAAAGCAGAATAAGTGACTGGACACTAAATAGGGAAGAGTTAAGGGAAATCAATAGATCTACACACAGATGACAAAATACTTATGAAATTGATAATTGCTGCTCCAGAGATGAACCAGGTGAACTTATTTTTATAAGGTTTAGACATAATCAGACTACCTATAGGCATCAAAACAGAAGTTCATGCACTACCCATTGAATATCTTGCTCCAAGATCCTGAAAGGGGTACAGTCACAGTCCCCTGATGCCCCCAAACATTCATTTCTTAACAGTATATGGATATAAAACAGAGATTTGAAACCACAGAGTTGGAGTTTAAACTTGTGTAAATTCCCAGTTATGTGATCTTGAGTAAATCCCCTCATCCTGCTAAACTTCAGTGCAGGCAGGTGTTTTCAGAAGGAAACAAGATTTCCTTCATAAGAATGTTCTCAACATTAAGTGAGATGGAGTCAGAGCCTATGAAATACTCATATGGATTGTTGAAAGTTCTTGAGAATATATTATATACAAGTGAAAATGCTAAGCATTTGATGTATTTTTACAATCAACAAAGTTGTCCTGAGATTGAAGTATGTTGCGTGATTTTACATGAAGAAAATGAAGCTCTGTTCTCTTTCCAAATAATAACATCCAAATCTGACAAAGACATACACACACAGATACACAAAGGACTTCAAAACCATTAAGAATTAAAGGAACTTAATGTCCTGAGAAGCTCTTAATCCTGGAGCAATTCCCAGTTCATCATTGCTTTTGATTTCCTTGCTTGTTTATTTATACTTTTCCCTAGAAATCTGACCTTATTTTATCTTTCACTGACACCACCAATTCTACTAATCACTCACTTCAGTCTGTGTATGAAATATAAACAACATACTATTTCTTTGCTCCCTGTGGAACAATTTCAGTTTCTTTAAAAAAAATCTAGATAGAACAGAAAAACAGACAAGAAAGCAACAAATAAATGCTTGACCCTCAATGCAGAAGCAGAATAATCAAAGCATAAATCTATCAGTGATTACTAATACCCTGTGAAATATTATAATCTCATTTTCAGAGATTATATTATTCTCAGAGCTGTCAGATTTCCTTACAGCTGTTAAGAAGGAATCTCCAATTTTTAAGACATTCATCTTTCAGATTCTTCCTTGTGGGGACAATCATTGCAATATCTGTGGAAATAGAAAACAGTCGGATATGCTGACAGTGTCCTGGAAGAAAACCAGCTGGCTGCCCTGACAGGCACTATGCAAGTGACAGTGAAATGGGAGAATCAACATGGTTCATGACTTGGCCATGACCCAACCAGACTTATTCCCATCGCACTTTATTTCTATCCTGTTTGCTCTGCCTGAAGAATATTCTCTAGCCAGTTATTAAAACTGAGCCACCATACAATGAAGTGAAGCATCTTCATTTATTATTCCCAGGAGACCAGCATTACCCAGTCTCGTCAGAGTTACGTGACCTCCATGCCACTTTGAGGTCCTCAGATGGAGTAAGATGACCGAACAGAGTGGTTTAGATTCTATATCCACTCAGATACACAAGCCTTTGTTTTTGCTTTTAGTTGTATGTTTTCGGGGGGGAGTTTAGAATGTAGTCCATGAGTACATGGGCCTCAGGCCCTCCTAGATCAACAATAAAAACAAAACAAAAACTCTTAGTGAGGCATGTGGGCCAACACCACCAACAATACCTGGGGAGGTTTCTAGAACTACAGTACCTTAAGCCCAGCTCAGGCCTACTGAATTTGTATCTCAGGAATCATATTTGAGGAGATATTATATGTATCAAAGTTGAGAATTTCTATGCTAGAGACTCAGTCTTTAAGTCAATTGAGAATCATGCTACCAAGTTCCATTAAGTCAAAAGGGAAGAATGATCTGGAAAATAATGTCAAGAGTGTCTAGCACTATGGGACTCAACTAGTAGTTGGTAGGAAGCTGTCAAAAGAAGGAATCCCCTTAACTGATTCAGCTGAAGCACTGTGGCTTTTTAGTTACTCTTGCAGCCTTGAGTGGGGGGCCCTCCATGATACCTTAGCTAGGAAGCACCATCATGACCAGATCTAGGTGCTTTTTTAAAAACCTGCTGTTCTCCCTGAAGATGCAGTGACATGGTACTCCTACTGCCAAAGAAGGTCCACACTCCTCTTCCACGGAAAGAGCCATGTTCCTGATGACCAGCTCCAGGATAAATCTCTTTACTCTATCTCCCTTCTTGGAGGATTTGTATGCTACCAGAATTTCGTGTGGAGGTGACTGGTTTGACAGGAGTTGGGGAGGAATATTCAGAAGTGACTATACTTGGTTTGTAGTCTCCACAGCTGATTAATCAGAGTCCTGGGACTGAGAATCAAATATATGGCCAATCAGTCTGGAATTTAGGACAAGAAATTCACTGAAAATAGAAGTGAGGGATTCTGTAACTTTTCTTTGTTACAGGAAAACTGACCCTGAAAACCTACATTTGCTCGGATTCTTTATCCAGTGACTTCTGGTTAAAGTTGACCAGTGAGAGGCTCTGGAAGGGGAATAGACAGGACACAGGAGAGTAGAAGCTATAGACTTTCTCTCACGGCTCTAGCATCTCTTTGTGGCTCAAGCTCATTCAAGAAGCCCTTCTCAACACATTTCCATCTCATTCAAGTGACTCCTCCCACCTTGATTTTAATACATCCACTTGCTTGGTAAAACCTCTGTCATCAGGATCCCAACTGTTTCCAGGTAGCCCAGACCTTGGGTTCTGGTGAAACCACCTCTTCCCTTTGTCCCTGAAGCACTGGAGCTGGGGGTATCATCCTATTATTGCCTTTTCGGTTCTTCGCAAACATTTTAAATGTGTTCCTCATATTAAATTTCTTCTACTGAACAATTTAAAATGGGTTCAGTTTGACTTGCTTCACCCTGACTGATACTTTGACCTTATATTCTATAAGCTTAAGCATCAAGGGCCTCTCTTTGGGAAATTAGACCCAGCAGGAAATGTCATTGAAATTAAACTTCAGGCATGGTATGAAGAATATAGAATTTTGTTGCAAGAAAGAACTTTAGGCATCATCTAAATCTGTCATTTCTCAGTGAGGAGCTGTTCCCCAGTAAGTGCCATGCCTAGTCTCACACAATTCTTAAACTGCAGTGCCAAGACTAGCTGTGTCCATGTCCAGAGTATTTCCATTATTCCATATATCTTCTGTGATATGTTTGCCTGTTTGATACCAGACTCTGTATACAAATATATATTTAGTGTACAGAACAAAATTATATTAGAGAAATTAATGGGCAATTTTATGGCTCTATCCTTTCTTTATACATACTTTTTTTTTTTTTTTTTTACCAAATTTGTGAAAGCCAGTGAAGGAGAGACAAGAGATGCAAGTTTGATCCCTGAGTTGGGAAGATCCTCTGGATTAGGAATGGCAACCTGATCCAATATTCTTGCCTGGAAAATTCCATGGACAGATGAGCCCAATGGGCTACAGTCCATGGAGCTGCAAAGAGTCAGACATGACTGAACACACAAACACACACAAGTTCTAAGAACTAGCTATCATTATTATTATTAGTCCAGATCGGCTTTTTTTTTTTAAGTTCTGTCTGATACTGATGACTCCACCTACTCAATGTCAGTTAATGATGCAGAAATGCCTACTAAATAAAGTTTATTTCCCTAGGATAGTTGTTCTTAAACATCAGCAATGCATCAGAATCACCGGAAGAGTTTCTTAAAACCCATTTTTTGGCCCCATCTCAGAAAGCTCTGGGCTTCCCCAGTGGCTCAATGGTAAAGAATCTGCCTGCACTCTAGAGCTCATGGCGGGGCTGTCACTCATGCCGGCCGCGTAACGCGGATTCCTGGCAGCCAACTTTGGCGTCTCTTACCTCACGGATTCCGGGTTTGGGGCCCAGGGAAGAGGACCGCGAGGGTCTTACTGGGGCGGCTCTGCGCGAGGCCAGAGAAGGCCTGGCGGGCCTCGGAGCGCGCTGAGGAGCCGCCCCCTCGGCACTGCGATGCCGCCCCTGCCGGGGTCGTCAGGACCCCAGAGCGGAAGGGCAGCAGAGACCCCGCGTGCCCCTTGAAGCCCGGCCTGTTTCCTGGAAGTCTTTAGCCATCACATTTGCCATTGGGGGAGCTCTATTGGCTGGAATGAAGTACTTCAAGAAAGAAAAGACAGAGAAACTGGAGAAGGAACGGCAGCGAGGCATTGGACAGCCTTTACTTGGGGGTCCATTTTCCCTCACGACTCATACTGGCGAGCCCGGTCAATGGGTATTGATTTATTTTGGTTTTACTCATTGTCCTGATGATCTAGAAGAGCTAGTTCTGTCCAGAAAAACTAGAAAAAATGATTCAAGTGGTGGATGTATTCCAACTCTGTCAAATTTAACTCTGCTTTTCATTACTTTTGACCCAGAGAGGGACACAAAAGAAGCCATTGCCAGTTATGTAACAAAATTTTCTCCCAAACTGATTAGCTTGACTGGCACAAAAGAAAAGATTGACAAAGTGTCCAGAGCATTCAAAGTGTATTACAGCCCTGGCCCCAAGAAGGAAGATGAGGATCATTGTATGATAATAGTGGATCACACAATCATAATGTACTTGATTGGACCAGATGGTGAATTTCTAGATTATTTTGGCCAGAACAAGAGTGCAGAAATAGCTGGTTCGATTGCTGCACACATGAGGACACACAGGAAAAAGAGCTGATTACTAACACAGCATGGCCATGCTCTATTCTCCTGCCAAAGAGGAAGGACTTTATCTCCCGTAGGAGCCAATACATACATGTACATACCTGCAGCCTGCAGAAAGGCCTTCACATCAGGAGAAAATTTAAATTTTGGACAGGGCACGTTATGCTTGGGTTCATCAAGGATAAATTCTTGGAACTGTAAAGATTACAACCAAAAGTCTCCCAAAATGTGGCCTTGAGACCAGAGGACCAAGATGTCTTTAAGCCAGTGGAATGGACCTCAGGGAAGGATACAGCCAGAAAAGACTCATCCCAGGGATCTCCCCATTTGAGTAGGGCCCTCTGGTCACGTGGCTGCCTCTCCAGAGTCTTGAGGCCTTGCTCAGACAGGTTGTACTGAATTTCCAGGAGGAGCGTCACTTGTTTTCCTCTTTGAGGTGGCTGATGCAATAAAATCAGGCTTCCTTATAAATGAGAATCACTGTCATTGTTTGCAGTGTGATCCCCTGTCAGCTGGTGCTGATTCGACTCATGGAGAGGAAATCTGTTGTTTGGAACAAACTATTAAATCAGGTTCCCTAGAAATCTTTCTTGTGATTTTTTGCAGTATGATGTGTGGGGCTTCCAGGGACTTACCGGAGGGTGTGAGGATATGGACCATGAATGTGTACAGAGTACCTGCCTGCCTATACTAGAGTGCACTTGTCTGAAATAAAGGTATGCTCAGTTGAAAAAAAAAAGAATCTGCCTGCAATGCAGGAGATGCAGGAAACACTGGTTGGATCCCTGAGTTGCAAACATCACCTGGGGGAGGAAATGGCAACCCACTCGAGTATTCTTGCCTGGAAAATCCCATGAACAGAAGAGCCCAGTGGACTACAGTCCCATATGGTCACAAAGAGTCCAACACAACTGAGCATGCACACACACCAGACATGCAGACAGCTTCTGATTCAGCAAACCTGAGAGTGAGACTTGAGTATTTGCAGTTATAATGTGTTCCCAGGTGATGCTATGCTGCTGGCCTAGCAACTATACTTTGAGATCCAGCACCCCTGGGACATGAAACAATGTTTATTCCTAATGGCCTGCAAATCACAATAGAGAATAATAGTGATAGTAGCAGTGATCCTATTAAAATGGCAGTTTATGGAATTTTAGTTATGCAAGGTGAATGTCCTAAAAATAAAATGTACATCATGGTGCCTATAGGTAATAATATTATATTGTATCATATTAGGTTCTCCAAAGAGAGAAAGAAGGGTCAAGATTTTATCATGGAGGCTGAGAAGTCTGATGATCTAATATCTCCAAGATGGAGATATAGGGAATCTGGTGGTAAATTCAGTCTGCATCCAAAAGCCTGAAAATCAGGGAAGCAGACAGAGAAAGTCCCAGTCTGACTCTGAAGGCCTGAGGAACAGAAGTGCTGATAGTCAAGGGCAGGAGAAGATAGATGTCCTAACTCAAGCAGAGAGAGCAGATTTACCCTTCCTCCATCTTCTTGTTCTACTCAGGCCCTAAATGGATTAGATGATGCCCACCTGCACTGCCAGTCTTCTTTACTCATTCTACAGGTTCAGAGACTTCCCTGGTGGCTCAGACAGTAAAGCGTCTGCCTACAATGTGGGAGACCCGGGTTCAAAACCTGGGTCAGGAAGATTTCCTGGAGAAGGAAATGGCAACCCACTCCAGTATTCTTGCCTGGAAAATATCATGGATGGAGGAGCCTGTACAGTCCACGGGGTCACAAAGAGTCGGACACGACTGAGCTACTTCACTTTCTACAGGTTTGAATGCTAATCTCTTTCAGAAACATACAGACACACCCAGAAATGTTTTATACACTGTCTGGGCATTGGCCGATCAAGTTGACACATAAAATCAACCACACATCCTTAAAGTTTGCTAAGAGGCTAGATTTTATTTTAGTGTTCTTATCACAAAATAATAATAACTAAAGAGGGCAAGAAGAAACTTTTGGAGGGGATGGACATATTTGTGGCATATACAGTGGTAATACTTTCATGGTAGGATACTTATCTCCAAACTAATTGTTTTATACACTAAATATGTGCAGCATATGGTATACCAACCATTCTTCAATAAAATATTTTTTTAATATAGTGTAGTTGCTTCCAGAACAATCTAGTAGCTGACAGTGCTTGGGAAGATATTGCTTCAGCTTTATAAGGTTAAACTTTGCAAAACTGATGACTTGTAATTTTAATTATAAAATTTTTAAATTGTAAAAAACAAGTAATATTTGAATACTTAAAAATGGCAGTGGGAGGGAGGTTAAAGAGAGAGGGGACATATGTATACCTATGGCTGATTCGTGCTGATATTTGGCAGAAACCAACACAATTCTGTAAAGCAACTATCCTTCAGTTAAAAAATAATTTAAACAGAAAAGAAAAAAATTGTAATTTATGGGCTGAAGTTCAAGAAACTACTGAAAAAATTGGAGGTGGTAAAGAATTTTGAATTTTAAAATGGTATTCTAAATGATGTCTGTGTTTAAGGTTTCTTACCCATCCATTGCATTTGTCTGCCACCTCTCTAGCTTAGCAAGTTTTGATGCCCGATGCTTGCTTTCATCTTTTGCCACATTTTTGTTACTGAGAATGGCCTCTTAGAGCCAAACCATAGAATTCTTTTTTCTAAACCAACAATTCCTGATTGTGTCCATCTGCATCATAGCTACAAGAGGTAATTTTAAACAATTATCTGAATTAGAGTCTGGGGTGTGTCCCAGAAATTTACATTATTATCAACTTACCTGAATGGTCGACATGCACATTATGGTTAATGAAACACTCTTCTCAATAGTCCTCAATATTTCTCTTAAAAGAAGTCTTCCCAGCTCCACTCATTCTAAATTATCACAGCCACCTGGAGATTGTAAATCCTTAGATGGCCTGAACAGTTCTCATTCCCTTCACATTGCCCAAGGATACCAATACCATGATTTATAAACTCTGAAACTCAAGAACAAAATCACTAACAATTTACATGCTTCCCCAGAATGTGGGCCATTCACTCAATTCCCAAAGAAGTGCAAAGCTGACTTTGGACTTTCCTTCCCAGATCTCATTGATTCTATTAAAATTACCCTTTCTTCTGTGAGTTTCAAGAAAAGCAGCCACAGAAGACCCTGTGTGTGCATCTGGAAAGGAGAGTAATGTGACTCAGACTAATCCCTCCCTAAATACTTAAGACTTGGGATATCCTTTGTAATGAAGAAAAGGTAATAATGCAATTGGTAACCTGGATGATCATTTTTAAAGATATCACATCTATTAGAGTCCATTCATACTTCAAGGCCCTTACAGCCACTTGATTAAATTTCCTCCATTTGCTTGTCCACACTGGGAAACATCTCACCATGCTCATAAGCCAGTAAAAACTGTCTTTCATCCAATCAGGAGGATGAAAGTACAGAATGACAGCAGGAGCAAAAGCCTGTTGCTCGTAATGAAGCTGTGGAATTGCAATTCTTCTCTCTTGAAACCCAACCTGCTCCTGCATCACCATCACCAAGCTGCTCATTCCCTCCTCCCTGACCACCCCCTACCCTTGACAGTAAATGTCTCTCTCCTGTCCATTCCAACCTTCTGCTTGTCTCTGGAATTCAGGAGACAAGGATATCTATAAGGCTGGAATAACAGCAATTATAGGTACGCTCCAGTGGGAAACCAATAAAAACCTAACTGTAGCATTTTCACTGGACTCAACCTACATAGTCTCCTTTTTTCTCCCCATATTGTCCACACTGTGATCCTCTATAGAGACTCCAACTTAAAAAGGTTACATCCAAAACACAGAAGATAGAGGTACAGGGCAGGGCAGTGGGGTAGACAGGCAGGTTGTAAGAGAAATTTGAGCTCAGCTTAGGTTCACCAAATCTTTCTGTTTCTTCATCTGTAAAATATGGGCATTTGCAGTAGAATACAAACATGGAGCTGATGTAAAGCATGGTGTATTATGCATAAAAGAGCCAGCTACTGGGGCTTTCCAGGTGGCCTGGTGGGAAAGAATCTGTCTACCAATGCAGGAGACACGGGAGATGCAGGTTTGACCCTGGGTCCAGAAGATCCTCTGGAGAACAAAATGGCTACCCACTCCACTACTCTTGCCTGGGAAATGAAATGCCATAGACAGAGGAGCCTGGCAGGCTACTGTCCAACAAAGAGAGAGAGAAAAAAAAAATCCAGCTACTGCCCACAAGGAACTTATAATTTAATAGTTTCCATAATACTGAGGTAGCATAAGAATATAGAGCACATCTTGGCCTTCCTGGGTTGCTGAAACATAATACCAGAGATTGAATAGCACAATACACAGAAATTTATTTTCTCACAGTTCTAGAAGTTGGAGGTCCATGATCAGGGTTCCAGTGTAGCTGGTTTCTGATGATAGCTCTCTTCCTGTATTGCAGATGCCTTCTCACTGCATCCCCACATGGTGGAAAAAAAGCAGGCAAGCTCTCTGGTATCTCTTTTTATATGGCTCCACTTTATAAGAGCTCTTCTAATCTTAGTTACCTCCCAAAGTCTCCAGTCCCCAAAACCATGAAGTTGGGAGTGAGGACTTCAGTATATGAATTTCAGGGGCCACATTAAGCCCTTAACAGAGAACCTCCATAGCCCATCTCCCATTTGACCCTAACCCTTGAGATCAGACCTGAATACTTTTAAATGGAAACTAGAACTAAAACTTCTCAAGGCAGTGAATTGGAGAAATTTGAAAATTGTTCTAAGATCATATCACCTTCTATAGTATCATGTAACTCTCCTAGCCTGAGGAGCAAGCATTGTTAGTGTCTCTAATAGAAGGGAGCTGGTGAGATGCTCCTTCACTATAGACTCAGGGTGAAGGGTAGGAGGCAGTGAGGTATCCTACTATTGTAGAATGACTTCAGTTCATATTGGAGAAAAACCTTGTGAACATAGTACCAGTTATTTTACCCTCAGTTCATGTCCAGTCCCATCATTTCATGGCAAATAGACGGGTAAGAAAATGGAAACTGTGGCAGATTTTATTTCCTTGGGCTCCAAAATCACTGTGGATGGTGAGCAGCCATGAAATTAAAAGATGCTTGCTGCTTGGAAGAAAACTATGACAAAACTAGACAGCGTATTAAAAGGCAAAGACATCACTTTGCCAACAAAGGTCTGTATAGTCAAAGCTATGTTTTTTCCAGTAATCATGTTACTGATGTGAGAGTTAGACCATAAAGAAGGCTGAGCACTGAAGAATTGATGCTTTCAAACTGTAATGTTGGAGAAGACTCTTGTCCCCTGAACAGCAAGGAGAACAAATCACTCAGTCCTAAAGGAAATGAACCCTGTGAATATTCATTGGAAGGACTGATGCAAAGCTGAAGCTCCACTGCTTTGGCCACCTGATGTGAAGAGCCAACTCACTAGAAAAGATCTGATGCTGAGAAATATTGAGGGCAGGAGGAGAAGGGGGTGACAGAGAATGAGACGGTTGGATGGCACCACCAACTCAATGGACATGAATCTGAGCAAACGCCAAGAGATAATGAAAGACAGGGAAGCCTGGTGTACTACAGTCCATGGGGTTGCAACGTGCAGACATGACTGAGCAACTGAACAACAACATGTCATCCAGTTGTGCTGGGACTTACTAGGGCTGAAACCACAGTGCTTCCACTAACTGCCAGAAAATTTTCATATAAAGTGTTATGTGTTTAATTGTGTCCCCCGCAAAAAAGTATATTGAAGTGCTAGCCCCTTGTACCTAAGAATGTGACCTCTCTTAGAAATAGATTCTTTTTTGGATATACTTAGTTAAGATGGAGTCACACTAAAGTGGGCCCCTAATTTAATATGACTGATGCCCTTACAAAAGTTGGCCATGTGAAGATAGACCGCATGAAGACACCACGTGACGAGAACATCACATGAAGACAGAGGATTGGAGGGATCCATCTACAAGCCAAGAAATACCAAAGATCGCTGGCAATGACCAGATGGTAGGAAAAGGCAAGAAACATCTAGGTTTCAGAGGGAGCCTTGCCAAACTCTTGAGTTTGGACTTCTAACTGCCAAAACCAAAAGCCAACACATTTGTGTCCTTTTGAGCCACTCACTTTATGGTACTTAATTAAGGCAACCCTGGGCAACAAATACATAAGGAAACATGTCTGTGGGTTGAATGCAAGTAAAAGTTTCCCTGCCTTACATTGGGTAATAAATGTACTATAAGACAGTCAAAATAACTCCTTTTCTTCTTTAGGATATCTGGGTAAAGAGCAATATTAAAGACAAAGAAAAAAGGTTCAGGATTCTAGCAGTTTTGTCTTTTAGGGAGGAACACATTCAGGAGGGCTGAAGGACAAATCTCAGTTCAGTAGGGTCACTCACTGACACACGTATTTCTGACTCTGAGAGTCTCTGATTCTCAGAAATAGACAGCTCTATGGGACCCTGCTCATATTTGTTTCTGGTCTGGCAGAGTGCCCTGAACATGCTGCATTCCTTCAAGCAGTGCCCTTGGTAACTAAGAACTGGTGGAAGGTGGAAGGGGTATGAGATTACCTCCGATTTGGCTACACAGAACATCAGGGGTTACCTCCCAGTAGCTATCCTCTGAACACCCACCTCATTTTTTTAAGCTTGGAGACACCAATGTCCTTTCTGCTACCACTGGGTATTGTCTCCTGCCAAGAGAATGACCTGGGAAGGCAGTTAAATAAACCCCTCTCCTCGGCTCTTGTTCATGTTCTTATTACTCTACTGCTTAACTTTTGACTTTTCCATCCCCAGTAAATCTCCAGACCCCTTCTCTGAGACCTCAGGCTGGCTTTGGGCTTGCTTCTTCCCCTTCATTGCTTGGCAGCTCTATTCCAGTTTCCCGACCCCTGCTGCTCTCTACTGTGGGTACCAGCAACTCTGCTGGAGTTGCTTGTTCAGCTCGCCTTGCCCGCTGCTGAATCCTACCTCTGCAGTCCTACCAGTCTAACCTCCTGCTCACTGCTCAGAGGGTTCCTGGCACTCACATTCTGGCTCCTGATGTTATATCCTCCAGATCCTCTTACTCATTTGCTTGCACTGACACTAAAAAAGCATCCACATCCCTTAAGAAAAGCACTCACAAAGTGGTAGTGTTTATCTCTTTAGAAGCAGACTAGCTGACCTCTGGCTGGGAAGCACAGGGGTTTAGTCCCTAGCAAATAGTCACCTTGTCCTTGTTATACAGCTATCTACTGGTATAGTTGAGCACAAGGACAAACAGATAAGAACATTTTCCTTTGTTCATGAGATGGAAAAAAGATGTCATGCCTTTATTGACTGAACCATGTATAACCTGGGCCAGCTCCAGACAGAAGTAAATATCTCCCAAATGGTTAATAAATAAATAAATAAATAAATAACGTTTTCAAAGAGGGCTAAAGACCTGCAAAGAGTTGACTCATTGGAAAAGACTCTGATGCTGGGAGGGATTGGGGGCAGGAGGAGAAGGGGATGACAGAGGATTAAATGGCTGGATGGCATCATCAACTCAATGGACATGAGTCTGAATGAACTCCAGGAGTTGATGATGGACAGGGAAGCCTGGCATGCTGCAGTTCATGGGGTCACAAAGAGTCGGACGTGATTGAGGGACTGAACTGAACTGAACTGAAAGATCTGGTCACTGCTAAACTCTCTCTCTTACTCATTTCTCTGCCCATACCTGCTATATTGCCATGACAACCTACTGGAGAAACTTTAATAGCTTACCTTAGAAAATGATAACTCATACACTGATTGCTACAGACTGAATGGTTGGATACCATGAAAATTCACATGTTGAAGCTTTCATTCCAAGTGTGATGATATCCAGAGGTAAGACTTCTAGAAGGTAATTAGTCTAGATCAGATCATGAGAGTAAAGGCCCTGTGATGGTAGGATGATAGAATTAGTATCCTTGGAAGAGAAGTAAAAGAGATTAGACTGTGCTTGTTTGTCTGTCTCCCTTAACTCTCTTTCCCTGCCATATGAGGATAGTGCAAGAAAGCAGTCATCTACAAGTCAGGAAAAGAATTCTCTTCAGAGCCAGACCATGCCATTATGCTGATCTTAGACATATAGCCTTCAGAACTATGAGAAATACATGTGTGTTGTTTAAGCCACCCAATCTACAGTGCTTTGTTATACCAGCCCAAGCTAAAGTATTAATAGACTGCCTTTATGTGTGATCAACTTATTAAAACCTATTTTCACCTAAAAAGAACCGTAAGAAGAGAGTGGCATAGATAACCAACAAGTTTGCTGGGATGGTAGAGTTGACAAATCCTATAATAAAGCAATGGGTTGATGAACTGATGCTATGGTCAAGAGATGTGACTGCACTCTCTGATTATGAGAGCTCTTGGAATTCATGAAAGGCTGAGAAATAATGGAAGGACAGTGAGAAGATAAAACATTTTGAATACATCATAGTTTTGCCAATGGAATTATCTTTCCATATTTTTTGCACAACTTTGCTCCTTCCTTCCGAGTTATAAAACTCGGATGTTTTATAACCCAGATGGCTAGGTGAGGGCAGCCGGGCTCAGCCAGTCAAGGACTTCTGGATATTTGACTTGTGACTGTAAATCCAACTCACTCTTTTTATTTTTTTGCTTGTTTTTCATAAATTTACACAACTCAAGAGGAGAAAAGATACTTCCTCTTTAAACTAAGTTTAGAACTTCTGACATTGATCTTTGTACCATGTGAGGAATCTCCTTAAGGGACCACACAGAGGACAGTATAAATGAAAGAATCTTGATGGCATAGATAGAAACCTGTATCTAGACATTTCTGAATTCTCAGTGGTATGTACTACTAAATCTGACATTTGAGATTAATGATGAGCATCCAAAAACATGGGAAATTCCATGGACAGAAGAACCTGGTGGGGTACAGTCCATGGGGTCACAAAGAGTAAGACATGACTTAATGACAACCAATAACAACAATCCAAAAAGATACGACTTCAGAAAGAAGTCACAGATTTAAAATGTTCTTTCATCAGATATTATTTTGGCTTAAAATTTCATTATTTATCCCAAAGTAATTTTGTTTCCAAAAATTTGAAGAATCAAAATTACAGTTGTGAAATGTTCCTCAGTCCCATTGAATCTATTTGGTTATGTTGCTGAATATCTTTTTTATAAGCATTTATCACTTGAAAAGGAAAAGCCTGAAGGGGAAAAAAAGAGTACTTGTTAGCATTTATTTTATTTATTGTAAAAGTTTCTAGGCTCTCAGTTCCAGAAATTGTCTCTTTAGCTCATTCGCCTAAGTCATATTTAATTTACTTCAGAAGCAATACATATTTTGTGTCACATAGTCTATACAGCAGAGTTCAGTTGTTTTATTACCCAAGAGTATTTCTTTCTGTGATATATACTCACTCACAAAATTTGAAGGACTGTTCTTGTTGTATGCTATTTTCTATGCAATCTTTCTTTCATTCAAAATGCATCTTTTAAAAATAAAATATACATTAGATGTTTACTCCTAAATATTTTATATCCAAATAACAAAAATATAAATATGGTAATCATAGGCCTCATGCCTTTTAATTATTAAAAATATATACATTCCAAGCATTTTTCACTAATGATTTCACTATTTTTAATCATGCACATTGTGATAGATATTACACTGTTAAAGAACCTGAGGCTGTCATGGGTGCATGACCAAAGATCATGTTGTCATTAGGCTATACTCTATGCTCCCTGTCTTCTCCCTACCTTCTAAAATCTTAGACTCTTGGGTTTCTAAATTAAATAAGGCTGTGTTAGCTTTCTCCATTGAGTTAGAAACACTAGTCCACAAAGAAATGCATGTAGTGGGATCTTAGAAGCTGTGGTCTTACAGACAGACCATATCATGGCAGATATGCAGAATCAATTGCAAGTCTTTTTAATATCCACAAAATTGCTGTGGCCAGTCATCAGTTCAGTTTAGTTCAGTCGCTCATTCGTGCCCGACTCTTTGCAACCCCATGAATCACAGCACATCAGGCCTCCCTGTCCATCACCAACTCCCGGAGTTCACTCAGATTCACGTCCATCGAGTCAGTGATGCCATCCAGCCATCTCATCCTCTGTCGTCCCCTTCCCCTCCTGCCCCCAATCCCTCCCAGCATCAAAGTCTTTTCCAATGAGTCAACTCTTCGTATGAGGTGGCCAAAGGACTGGAGTTTCAGCTTCAGCATCATTCCTTCCAAAGAAATCCCAGGGCTGATCTCCTTCAGAATGGAATGGTTGGATCAATCTATCATTCAGTTAATCAGAGGAAGACTGCTACTTTCCTGAGATGTTGCAAAACCAACTCAGAAGAAAAATAGTTGGTGAGATGTGACTGAAACCCAACAGAAACCCAGTGAATCTAAAGAGTTTAGATTAAGAACACCTGTTGTAAAGCAACTAGAAGCAAAATTGCATGTTATCTCAGTGGTGCAAGATGAATTGGCTTAGTTCAGTTCAGTTCAGTTCAGTTCAGTCACTCAGTCATGTCTGACTCTTTGCGATTCCATGAATCACAGCACGCCAGGCCTCCCTGTCCATCTCCAACTCCCAGAGTTCACCCAAACTCATGTCCATCGAGTCGGTGATGCCATTCAGCCATCTCATCTTCTGTCGTCCCCTTCTCCTCCTGCCCCTAATCCCTCCCAGCATCAGAGTCTTTTCCAATGAGTCAACTCTTCATATGAGGTGGCCAAAGTATTGGAGTTTCAGCTTCAGCATCAGTCCTTCCAATGAACACCCAGGACTGATCTCCTTTAGGATGGACTGGTTGGATCTCCTTGCAGTCCAAGGGACTCTTAAGAGTCTTCTCCAACACCACAGTTCAAAAGCATCAATTCTTCGGTGCTCAGCTTTCTTCACAGTCCAGCGCAAGCGAAAAACTCTCTGGTCAACAAGCTGTCTCAGTTCTCATGGGCAGGGAAGCTCCAACTAACTTGGAACAGTAAAGCTATTTCCTAAGTGAGAAAGTGTCTTCTAACCCCAGCAAGTCATAGAATTAGGTATACAGATTATAAAATTTACTTCATCCTTTAAAAAATCAAAGGATGAAATAATTTAAACCTATTTTAAAGGTCTAAAGGAATGTAATAGGTTAAGTCTAGAATGAGCTAGGTTATTTAAGTGCATTCATTTCAACTTGAATTGATTGAAAATTATCACCCAACCTCCATAGCAGTCCTTCACATTTACTAGATATAGTCACATATGGACATTGAATTTAAAGGTTTAAGGAAAACCAGATTTTAAACTGTGCTTTTAATAAACTGAATTCTAACTTAAAGTGTTAAGTAACAATCATTCACTTACTTTCTGCTCACAAAAGCCTTCCACCATCAGCCCTGGGAAAAACAAAAACATAAACAAAAACCAAAAAACCTCAGAGATACATGATATCTGGGTCAGGAAAATATCTGTCTGTTGTCTGTTGAGTAAATAACAGTTACTCAGGATGAGTGTCCACTGTCTAAAGGCCATCTGGAGCAGTAGGAGACAGTCTCCCTGCCCATTTTGTTCTCATTGGCAAAGAGAAAGGGAACAAAGCAGTTGTAACTTGACTTCTCTGAGTCCGCAAAGAATGCTGAATTGATTACAACAGAAATGTGGGGGAGGTGAATGAGGTAGGATATATTCATTGTGAAAGACAAAATGCACCAGATAATTAAGACAGTTCTACTCAGGCGCCTGCATTAGGGGGAAAAGAGTCATTAATGAAAAACATCTAAAAGAAGAGAGGGAAAAGCTGAGGTTTTATAAATGAAGGGAGATTTTGAGAAGGGGTGGAAGTGGGTCTTGTTTTGGAATATGCTAGGGCAGGGTCTGTTGTTAATCTATTAATAACAATCTGTCAGAACAGAGAAAGGGGCGGGAGGGAATTTTCCAACCATTCTTATCTTACAGGAGCATAGGACTCAGATAAAGCTCACTATTGTCATCATAAATACAATTCCATGAAGCTAGATTTTCAACAACAGCTGTGACTTAAAAAAATCAGTGTCCTGAAAAAAAGAAAAAGAACATTTGGCTTTCCTTTTTTCCTTCCATCCTTTTTTCCTTCTTTTATTTTAGTTCCTATGAAACTGTGTCAATTTGAAATACTTCTAGCGCAAAAATACATTCAATAGAAAATTTTGTGTAAAATTGCTGTATTCAAAATTAACAATACATGTCCTTTTCTGAAAAATACTGTTTTACTTTAAGACGATGTCCTCTCTACTTTTTTTCTTATTAAAAACTTTCATCATCTAGAGAATGATGATGATATATGATACATTTTTATAAATGTCATACTTTTAAGATAAAAAAGAAATAACTATATATTTATTGTCCTAATTTTTTGTTAATAATTCAGTCATTTGAACCCAAAATCAAGGGAGATAATTTTCTGTAAAATAATACAGTTGGAGGAGGCCAAAAAGTCTTAAAATCTACTCTCAAAAATCCCCTGGTACTCTTTTATCATGAAAATATTCTAGAAGATTTAACATGTTATCATTAACACCTAAATTTTTCTTATCAACTTCCAATTGGGATGACTTGGGGCAGCTAACGATTAAAGTTTTTGAAGAAAAAAGGAGAAAAAGAAAAGGGGTACCCTATGAAAAAGTAGAAAAATGCTGTTAATACACTTGCATTGCAGTTTTGCCAAAGGTCACAATGAGGTACTGCTTAGCTACAGGTTAACATTTTAGATCTTTTACTCTTTTCTGCACAAAAAACAAACCACCAAGTTATCCAAGCTTATTATCCACTATCCTAACTATAGGACATTTAGAATACCTACTTGAAAGTTACAGGATCCAGCCAAGGAAAATCAGTTAAGGCAGAAAAAGTGAGAGCAGAGGTTTAGCCATCAACAAATTAGAGGTAGATTGCTGGGGGGATTGGGCAGGCAGGCAAGATGAGGTCTACATCAGTCATGGTTAGAGACAAGTAGTCAAAGTCAAGTATATTCATGGTGAGCAGGCTGACCCTAACATCTTTCAGTAAGTATAAATACATGTCAGAAACCACTGCTGGGTAAGTGAAACACAGTCAGAATGTCATCTCCCTAGTGAATTCACAGAACCCATTAGACTTCTAAAACCAAGAAATGCACTCAGGTCAAATGGCATGAAAAGGGAATCTAATTACCTATAATATATGACCTGATAATTAGAACCACATAACCAGTCAGACTAAGACCAATAACACAGCTGGCTTCATAGAGAATCTATAGTTCTACGAGTAGCTACCTTTTTCCCATTGGGAGCCAAACTAAATAGTTCTATAACCTAGAGTGGGGCTGTGGCTTTAAGCAAAGGTGATTGAAGTTGTACAGAATAGAGGAAACTATAACAGAAATGAACACGTGGTTTCAAAATCAGAACCATGTGACAATTCTTTTGGGTACCTGGAACAACACTATAGAGCAAACAACTGAACAAATTTTGAGGATCAGTAAACCAAAATAAAAGATTACTATATATTACTCAAGTCACAAATTCTTTATAGATTTCCAATCCTGGAAAGGAATTGATCTCAAAATATAGAAAATTCAGACTAGAGTAGGGAAGGAAGAGGAAGCATCGGAATGAAATGAGGAGATGTGACATATTCTAAGGATTCCATAATAACTCCTATGTCCTGAGTAATATTAGAAGAAAGAAAGTACAATAGGAAAATATATATATATATATACACACATGTATATATATATTCCCTGGTGGCGTACCTGATGGCTCAGATGGTAAGGAATCTGCCTGTAATGTAGGAGACCTGGGTTTGATCCCTGGGGCAGGAAGATCCCCTGGAGAAGGGCATGGCCACCCATTCCAGTATTCTTGCCCAGAGAACCCCATGGACAGAGGAGCCTGGCAGTTCATGGGGTCACAAAGAGTCAGACATGATTGAGCAACTAACACACATGCACACACAGACACACACACACACACACACAATATTTTGGAAAGATCTGAATGTCCTAATCATGTTGATTAAATGGCTAAGCTAGATTTAAGTGTGACTGTTTTTTTCCCAATGGGTGCCAAGCTGTTTCTATAAAATTTTTCCATGAAGAGATTCAACTGAAAAAATATTCAGTTGATTAAGGTTAACCATACAGCCTTTACCCCAGGATATTGTAAAGAAGTTCCTTGTATTAAAAGTTTCTACTTAATACCTGAAAGATAATATATCCTTGAGCTTATTGAACTGAGTATATATCAGAAGCTCTATTTCACTAAAGCAATCATTTCCACTGAAGCAGCAACTGAACACAAAGTCTGGCCTTTTAGTGTATTACAATATGATCTGCTATGCACAGCAAAGCATATGGACCATTGAATTAAGAATTACTTCCTCCTCCCCCTGAAAGTCTAAGTTCTTTGACTTATTTGATACTACAGAAGAAAAATCAGTTAGATGAAAGAATGGAGGGGAAAAAATATTTATTGACTATCTATTATATAAAAGGCAGATGTTAAGGCAGTTTTATTTCATATCTCATTTATAATTCAGGTATTCCTAGAGGAACTATCTCAATTATTCCTCATTAACCACTGGTACATGTATTATCTCATGGTCTCCTTATAAAAGCCTATATGTCAAGTGTATTTATTCAGACTATATAGATGGAAAATTGATATTCAGATGTATTAGGCAACAAATCACAGTACACAATTAGTGAGTGACTGAGGGAAAACATTATAAGCTATACTTACTGGACCTAAAAATCTAACATTTCTAACATTTTGCAGTCATGTATGAATCAACTCTTCAAAGCAGACATTTGCACACAACAGTCAACATGAGTGTGAGATAATTTTCTGATCACTCTAGTAGGTGATGTCAGTAAGGCTACTAGGAAATATAATAATATAAATGGATTTAATTTGGAGTGTTGTTCCAACTCCATTCTTCCCTTCTTCTCCCATTTCAAAGATGTCTCCTTCCTGGGGATTTCCCTGGTGTTCCAGTGGTTAAGACTGTGCTTCCAACACCTGGGATGCAGGTTCAATCCTGACCAAGGGAACTAAGATCCCATATGCCATGCAGGATAGCCAAGAACTTAAAAATAAATAAATAAAAAAATTTAATTAAAAAACATCTTCCTTTTCTTACATTTCCTGAAGTTTGCTGCCTGCCTCCACCTGTGTGACTCCTCTACATCATACTCACATATGTTTGAAGACCAGCATGTTAGTTAGGAGTATGTGTAGCTGCATATAACACGATGTCCAAATGGCATGTTTAAATCACACAGAAGTTTATTTAAATCTCATATAAAAGAAGGCCAGAGGTAGGGCTTCCAGGACTAGAAAAGCAATTCACAATACTGCCATATCCCAGACTTCTTCCAGAGCTCTTCACCACCAACTTTAGTGTGTACATCTCATCCTCAAATATGCCATGTGATTCAACATGCCATCTGGGGCTCAGGGTATTAGGTTCAATTGTTGTTCAGTTGTGTTCAACTCTTTGCAACCCCATAGACTGCAGCATGTTAGGCTTCCCTGTCCTTCACTAACTCTCAGAGTTTACTCAAATTCATGTCCATTGAATTGGTGATGCCATTCAATCATCTCATCCTCTGTCAACCCCTTCTCCTCCTGCCTTCAATTTTTTCCAGTATCAGTGTCTCCCAATGTGTTGGTTCTTCACATCAGGAGGCCAAAGTATTGGAGCTTCAATTTCAGCGTCCGTCCTTCCAGCGAATATTCAGGATTGATTTCCTTTAGGACTGACTGGTTTGACTCCTTGCAATTCAAGGGACACTTAAGAGTCTTCTCCAGCACCATCATTATGTCCATATTTCTAGCAAAATTGTACATCATTTTCAAAGGAATATTATCAAAAATCCCATCTGACCATTTTTACTTATACTTATGTGTTAGTTTCCTAGGGCTTAAATAACAAATTACTACAAACTGGGTGTCTTAGAAAAAAAGAAGTTTATGTCCTGCAATTCTTGAGTCCAGAAGTCTGAAATCAAAGTATTAGCAGAGCTAGGATCCTTATGACTTCCTGGGGAGAATATTTCCTCTTTCTAGCTTCTGATGTGACCATCAATTCTTGATGTTCTTTGGTTTACAGCTGTGATTTACTTTAATTGCTATCTCTGCTGTCATATGACATTCTCTCTTTTTCTGTGTTTTCCCATGCTATTTTCTTCCTTTTGTCTGAGTGTCTTCTCTTTTTATGAGTATACCAATCATTGGATTCAAATCCAGTATAAGTTCATCTTAACTTATTACATGGGCAACAACTCTATTTACAAATATGGTCACATTCTGAGGTACTAGAGTTAAGGAATTCAACATATCTTTTAGGGGAAAATAACTCAACCAATAACAACCTCATCAGACAGAGTTTAGTCACATGTCCACAACAATATGCAAGCACGAGGGGAAGTGCCATGATTGGCTAGATACTGTCATCCCAAATTAAACTGCTGTTACTAAAGGAGAAGAGATTAGATGTTGATAGTCTGTCTTATCAATTTGTATTCATCATTGAGTACCTACACACCATCCAGTAGGTTGTGTGGCATGTTGTAGACCCTCACTAAATATTTTTTGAGCAAACAAGTGAATGAATAACCTAGAATTATATCAATAAGAAGAAAGTATATGGTAATGGGACAAATGAGACCAAAGTTATAAAGTACAATAAACCATAAAGTCTTACCTAAAACTTTATCCAGAGAAGATATGCTCTACAACTCTTGGAATTATTTTAACAATCTATAATAAAGTGCCTGTCACAGATTTTGGATGTATTTGCTCACAATCTGGAAATACTGCAAGCCCTGGGCAAAGAAGAAGGGGGCTTTCTACCTGTACCCTATCAGCAGGCCTTAATTACTAGAAGTGTTTAGGCCTACAAAGCAGAGCACACAAGGTCTGAAAGCAAAGATGGTAGATGGGAGGCCCAAGAACCAAATTCAACTTGCAGAGATCCTTGGTGGGCACCAGTGTTTTTCAAATTTTTAATTTATTGCCCAACTTTAAACAAGGAGAAGTTTCAGATAGGAATTTGTGTTTCCAACTTTTTTTGGAAAACCTGAAGATTTGGTATTATTGAACCTAAAAAATATATAGCAATCAGTGACTGAATCTGACTACCAGCTGTCCAATTCAGATGAGGAAAACATTCCTTATTTTTCTAGTTGCCCTTCTTCACAAATGTATGCTTCTTCCCTGAACTCTTAAGGCATTTGAGTTTGTCACTGTTGGTCTGCTGCTGCTGCTGCTAAGTCGTGTGCGACCCCATAGACAGCAGCCCACCAGGCTCCTCTGTCCCTGGGATTCTTCAGGCAAGAATACTGGAGTGGGCTGCCATTCCCTTCTCCAATGCATGCATGCTTGCTAAGTCGCCTCAGTCGTGTCTGACTCTATGTGACCCCATAGACAGCAGCCCACCAGACTCCTCTGTCCACGGGATTCTCCAGGCAAGAATACTGGAGTGGGTTGCCATTTCATTCTCCCACTCTTGGTCTAACATCATCTAGAAAACCTAGTGTAGGTGATTTCATGTCCATAATGTCTTTAGGTTTAAAGTATCAGTATTTATGGCAATTAATCAAAAGCACTGTAGCTGTGGGTATGTAACAAGGAAAAATAAGCTGATATTTCCAAGCATATAATATACTGCTCAGGCTTCTTTCTCATCCGACTGCTAACAGCGGAAATAGGCATCTTTTTCTTCATCTCCCATTTTGGTGCCAAGAACTGGTAAGTTGACCAATGAATAAAGGAAAACTAATGAGTTGATCCTAAAGAGAAAATATATGGAGAGAGATATAAAGGCATATATATTCATCAAATTGTTGAAAAAGTGCTTGTTTTTTTCATGCATTATTCATAATGTTGGATTTTAGCAATAAAAATGTAGGTCTGAATCCCTGCCCTCCTAGATCTTGTTGCCTAGTGTTAGTATTTAAGAAAGAAAAGGAAAAGAAGATAATAAAAACAAATAATTAAAAAATATAATAGACAAACTGTGATGGTCCATCTAGTCAAGGCTATGGTTTTTCCAGTGGTCATGTATGGATGTGAGACATGGACTGTGAAGAAAGCTGAGCACCAAAGAATTGATGCTTTTGAACTGTGGTGTTGGAGAAGACTCTTGAGAGTCCCTTGGACTTCAAGGAGATCCAACCAGTCCATCTTAAAGGAGGTCAGTCCTGGGTGTTCATTGGAAGGACTGATGCTAAAGCTGAAACTCCAATACTTTGGCCACCTCATGCAAAGAGTTGACTCATTGGAAAAGACCCTGATGCTTGGAGGGATTGAGGGCAGGAGGAGAAGGGGACGGCAGAGGATGAGATGGCTGGATGGCATCACCGACTTGATGGACATGAGTTTGGGTGAACTCCAGGAGTTGATTGACAGGGAGGCCTGGTGTACTGTGATTCATGGGGTCGCAAAGAGTCAGACACCACTGAGCAACTGAACAGAGCTGAACTGGCGATGGTTTTAAGAAAATAAAGCAAGAAAGGGGAATAGGGAAGTCTGGGTCAATACAATTTTTTAAAAGGTACTTAGGGAAAGTATCACTTAAGAAGACAATACTTGAAGGAGATAAGAAAATAAGCCATGAGATATCTTGGAGAAGAACCTTCAAAGCAGAGGGTAAAACAAGGGCAAAAGGCTTGAGATGACAAGAACATCACTGGCATGTTCAAGAGATGTAAAGGACAGCAGAGGATCTGGATGAATGAGCAAGAGAGCAGAAAAAAAAGGTGAGGCCAGGGAAGTAGCAGGAGGACAAATCATGTAGGCTGATATATGCCGTTATAAGTCTCTTGGATCTACTCTGAGGGGAATAGAAGCCAAGGAGTATGTAGAGCAGAGATATGATATCACCTGGTATTATATTTTTAGGCATCATCTGGCTGCTGTGTTGAGTTAGACTGCAGGAGGAAAAGACTGCTAACAGGAGTGTTACTTAATAAGCCTATCCAGTAGGACAGAATATTGGCTTGGACCAAGATCAAATCAACAGAAATGGTGAAGAGTCCTCAGATGTGGAATACATTTTAAGGTAGGATTTGCTAATGGAGTATATGTAGCATATAAGAGAAAGAAGTCAAGGGTGATCCGAAGGTTTTTTGGCCTGAGAAACTTGAGGGTAAAGTCACCATTTACAAAGATGGAGAAGACGGAATTAAGTCCACTGTGGGTGGTGTGGGGAAGGGGGCTTAAGAGCGAATTCACTTTAAGTTTCAGATGCCTGTTTTATTCATATAAGCTAAAGATAAGACATCTTTAGCTAATATGAAGATAAATTTGGGTATTCCACTGTATAAAAATGATAAATAATGAAACTGGAGGGTATGAACCAAGAGAATGTGTAAGATAGGTAGTGTTTTGGTTACTGAACCAGAGTACTTCAGTAGTTAAAGTCTGAGGAGATAAATAAGAATAAGCAAAGGAATGGCAGTGAGTTAGGAATGAAACCAGGAGAGTGCTTTAGAAAATATTTCAAGGAGTAAGGTTGACAACTGGGTCAAATGCAGAGGACAGGTCAAGAAAGATCAAGACCTAGAACTCATTACTGGGTTTAACAAAGCAATAACATTTGGTGCCTTGAAAAGAATAGCTCTGGTAGTGTAGTAGATGAATGCAAAACCCCAAATGAGACATTTTCAAGACAGAAGGTGGAAATCAGAGGCACAAAGTGTAGACACTGATCTCAACTATTAGTTTCTAAAAGGTAACAATGAAATTGCAAGAGATTAGAGAAGAATGAGGAGATTAGGGAAGTTCCTGATTTTGGTTTAATTTAAAGATGGGAGAAATTATAGACAGTTATAAACTGATTAGTATGATCTAGTAGAAAGGGGAAAGTGTTTACATCAAAAGAGCAGGAAGAAAATGTTTGCATTCATTCTGGAGCAGGTGGGAGGAAAGGAGTTCAGATGCACAAGTAGATGGTTTACCTTTACTAGGAGCACGGTCAGTTCATCCATGGAGATGGAAGAGTGAACGTGAAAGGTGAAAGTGAAAGTCATTCAATCATGTCTGACTCTTTGTGACCCCATGGACTATACAGTCCATGGAATTCTCTAGGCCAGAATACTGGAATTCGTAGCCCTTCCTTTCTCAGCCCTTCCCAACCCAGAGATAGGACCCAGGTCTCCCACATTGCAGGCAGATTCTTTACCAGCTGAGCCACTAGGGAAGTCCAAGAATACTGGAGTGGATAGCCTATCCCTTCTCCAGGGGATCTTCCTGACCCAGCAATCAAACTGGGGTCTCCTGCATTGCAAGTGGATTCTTTACCAACTGAGCTATCAGGGAGATGGAAGGCATAGTGGAAAAGTGAAAGTGAAACTGTTAGTCATTTAGTCATATTCATGCAACCCCATGGACTGTAGCCTCCCAGACTCTTCTGTCCATGTAATTCTCCAGGCAAGAATACTAAAAACTGGAGTGGGTAGCCACTCCCTTTTCAGGAGATCTTTCCAACCCAGGGATCAAACCTGGATCTGCCACATTGAGGGTAGATTCTTAACCATCTGAGATATATAGATGTAAATGTAGGTAAATAGGTAGATGTGGTGTTGAGAGCCTATAGATATTGTCTTCTGATTTGCATTATTTTCTCAGTGTATTAAACCAATCAGTTAAGAATAAAGATGGAAAACTGAAAGCTTGGAAAAGAGGGAAAAGGCAGGAAAAACTAACCAGCAGAGTGAGAGTGAATGAACTAGGGCAGTAGAGGACAATGACTCAGCAGCACTGAGATTCCACTGAAGCTTGCCCATTATGAATTTAAAGTGGCACCTGAAAGTCTTGTTTTTCTGTTGTTCCAACTGCATTTGCTATGCAGGTGCAAAGACAATGTGGGTGGACAAAAGCATTTAACCAGATTTGGCATTTTGCCAGGAAAGTATGGCAGTGTGAGATTAGATAAGGAAGTTGAGGATATATATAAAGGAGGGATGTAATGCCTAATGACAGTATATAACTTGGATAAAGAAGCACCTACAGACATAAGAGGGTGATGAGGGGAGCGAAAAAAAAAACTAGAAGGATCTATAGATTATGCCAATAAGCTCAAAGAATTGTTGCACTGGGGCCACTAGAAAAAGAGAGATGAAGCCATATGAAGGAGTGCTGGGAAAGTAGGACGCCTGAAGTGAAGGCTACAGAGGTGTCACTTTTTGCAACAAGGATGTTACCATCTAGATTACAGCCACAGAACTGAATGGCTATGGAAGTGTAAAGAACAAGATCATTGATGAAGTGGGCAAAGAAGTTTGAAGCCATTTCACTAGAAGAATCATCTAAGTGGATATTGAAACTTCCGCCAGAAACTTCACATTTGGCAAGGGGCTAAAATTTCCCAGGAACAAGGGGGAAGATGTTGGGGTCAGTGGATGATGGTTTAAAAAGAGGTTAGTTTATGATATGTGGTGATCATATGCTATTCAAAATTTAGTGATTATAGGCAGAAAGAAGGGGAAAGTGACAAGAAGCAGTTATAATGAGCAAAGACATCTACCCCATCTCAAGATAAATGTTATAAGGAATGTGGAAAGAAAATTTTTACCACCTGAGAGCACATCTACAGAAACAGAAGAATCAAGGCAAAAGATTTTTTAAAAAGCATTCTGAGACCAGCTTGAAAGTGTGAGATATAAACTCTTAATATAACTCTTGAAAGCTCTTAAATAACCATGAATTCCAGAAGGCAGGGCGAGAGTTAACAGAAAGTTAAATGGAATGAGACAGAGGGGAAATCATATGAGACTGATGCCAAGAGGATGAGATCTAATATTCCTGTGGTAATTTAAGCAAACAGATTAAAAACATGAATTAATCTTGATGGAGCTGGGACTATGGTCAGGGGAGAATATGGCACTGGCTTTCAGGGGCAAAATTTAAGAGTGTACCAAATTTAAAAAAAAAAAAAAAACTATGATGAACAATGAGCAGAATTTTAAATGCAAGATTACTATTAATTGATTTTTCATTTTGCCTCAGACCCATTCCTCTGACTAGGCATGGCACTGTTATTAATCCATGGATTTTTATGTTAATCTTGAGTTTTAAAAAAATATTGTATTCAAATAGTATTCATCTTAATCACTGAGCTTTTCTAGGATCTCCTTAATTTTGACCTCTTAGATCAGTGCCTTATTGGCCATAATAGTTCTGCCCTGAGGCTTGAAAAAATGATGGGATAGGGAACTGTGAATGCTTCAGGAATAATTAAAAGCAAAGCATGCTGAATTCTGCGTTCGTCTCTGCCAATGATGGTATGGTTGTTTTAGCTGTAATCCACGATCATCCTGATTTCATCCTGACAATGAAGGAGTTGAAGCCAGGGAAAGACCCACCCTGACATCACTGCAAGTTCATTGTCTTTTTCAAGAATCAAGGATCTGAGACCTGGATTCAGAGGACACGATGTACTTGATGTGCCCTAACAAGATAGATACTGCTTGATTGTCCCTCAAAGTGAGAGGGAAAGGATCATTGAGTAATGGCCTACATCTACACTACTGCTTATTATTAATAGATGTGAGTCACTGCCTATAAATGAGACCAGAATGGTTCTGAGGAAAATATAACCACAAATATACTCATCTCAAACTTAACTTCTCCAAAATTTCTCTTTTATTTCCCATCCCCACCCCCAAACTCCTGCTCCTGCAGTCTTCCTCATCTCAGTGAATGGTAACTCCCCTTTCCACTGTTCTTAAACTGAAAGTATTAGTTAGTCCCTTAGTCACGTCTGACTCTTTGCAACCCCATGGACTTTAGCTCTCCAGGTTCGTCTGTCCTTGGGACTTTCTAGGCAAGAATACTGGAGTGAGTTGCCATTTCCCTCTCCAGGGGATCTTCCAGACCCAGGGATTGAACCCAGGTCTCCTACATTGCAGTTAGATTCTTTACCATCTGAGCCACTTCTCTTAGGACACACTGAATAACGGTGACTAAAACATAACAGACAAATGAATACAGTATGTATTATAAACAAGGGAATGTGTTTATCTGAGATAGAAATAACATGATTAAGGTGCGAAGGTTGTCATGGGAGAGCTTAGAATCAAGTTGAATTCATAAGAACAAGTATAAAATCATACTATATGCATATCTCCAACCTACCAAAAAGATATAAATCACTTTACACAGGTATTTGCAATAAAACTAGATTAAATTTCTGAAGAAGACTGGGAGATGGTAAAATATATTTAGGAAAAAGATACAAAGCTAGAAGTATACCAAAGATACACCAAAAGGTCTAGAAGGTTTTATAGAGAAAAGTGGCAAATTTGACTCTGAGCTTGATGATACTCAGTGCGAAGTAAAAGCATATTTGAATGCTCAGTTTATAGTTCTTTCAGTTCTTATATTTAAAATACTTAACAAAGAATAAAATATATCTTTCTTCGAAGAAAAATCAACCCCATTTAACAGTGAGACCTTAGGAAACTTCTTTCCATGGGTCCTCCTAAAGGGGTAGTGTGACTACAATAAATCAGGTTCTCAGCAACATTCCTGAAGTACATTTAGCACTGATTTTCAAAGGTCTATTCTGGAAGCTCCCTCGATGAAGGACAATTTGCTGTTTAGTCGCTAAGTCACATCCAACTCTTTATGACTCCATGGATGTAGACCACCCCCAGGTTCCTCTATCCATGGGATTTCCCAGGCAAGAATGCTAGAGTAAGTTGCCATTTCCTTCTCTAGGGAATCTTTCTGAACCAGTGATCAAACCTGTATCTTTAGTGTGGTAGGTGGATTCTTTACCACTGAGCTACTTGAGAAGCCCAAAGGATGATGGCTACCTTCCCTGGTCACTCAGGCAGTAAGGATTCTGCCTGCAATGAGGCAGACCCAGGTTTAATCCCTTGGTTGGGAAGATCCCCTGGAGAAGGGAATGGCAACCCACTCCAGTATTCTTGCCTAGAAAATCCCATGGACAATGGAGCCTGGCAGGCAACACTCCATGGGGTCACAAAGACGTGGACAGGACTGATTAACACTGACACTGAAATTACAACTCAATGAAAGGCCAAATATTGTGCTTCAAAACAATAGTGCTTTAATATCCAATATTAGTCTTAATTTAAATCCAAAGCAGCTAAAACACCAACTGTTTTCTCATTAAAGTTTCTGAACATCTTATTACCTCTTGAGGTGCACTGTAACTCAGGAACCTAGTTTGAGAAACACTATTCTAACACTATAGAGAGACGCTATATTCTCCAGACAACCTTCCATAACCAATTCTTTGATAATCATTCTTCAGGAAAATTTTCTCATAACCAATATTCTGATAAATATCTGGTAGCAAAATCCTAAGTTGTAATCTGAAAAATATGTGGATTGCCATATTCTGTATTACAAACTTAGTATGAATACTTTTATTTGACAGTAAGCTAAAATGAGAGCAAAGTTGATAGCCACTTATAATCAGTTGAAGAATCTAACCAAAGTTTGTGCTTTGGTAATTGGTCATCCATGCTTCCTTGTAACAATTACTAAAATACAATATAATGAATAGGGAGTGCCATCTTCAAGACTAAAAAACACCCCACAAAAAGCCTATGTTTAAAGAGTCATATAGTTTACTTTGAAGGAAATGTCTAGATCTGGGGCTAAAAGAAGGAAGCTTTATAAATATACTGATCTATTTCAGATAATTTTCTTTAAATTTTTAATATCTAAAAGTAATGCAGTAATTTGGTAATAAGGTAGTCTCCAGCAGCTCCACACAAACATAAGCTAGTCAGAGATCACAAAGAACACAAAGCTTCCCAGAGTTTCAGCTCACAGTTTGACAGTCAGGCAGCAACTGACACGCTCTACTCATCAAAAACAAAAAGAGAACACTTACTTCATTCACTTTTATGTCTTTATGACAGGTGAGGTGACTGTGACATAGATATTATGAATGAGGTGGGAATAGTTCATGGTCTATTCACTGAAAAATCAATGAGGTGAGAGCAGATAAGTTAGTACATCCCTTTGTGCACCTGCTCTTGCTAGACATGAAATTAAACATTTAGCCGCATGAACCAAGCCCTCCTGCCACCTCCTTCAGCTCTCACAGGCTCCAAAGCTACTGTTTCAAAAAATGAACAAATAGTAGCTTTTTCTTCTATTCCATGTAAACCCTCCTACATATTTTCAAACATGTTATGCAGCTGGGACTGGCATTAGGAAATGCTATTACTAAAACTTTCTGAAAAACCCATGTTAAGAATACAAGAAACATTTGGAGCAATTCATAATAGTCATACTGATGTTAAGAAGTGATGCTCTGAACTTACACATTAAAGACAATAGAGAATTTATTTAAATGATATTCAACCTGCTTCTTAAAAAGTATTTTGTTTTCTACTCAACATACCAGATCATTTAAGACTACTAGTTAGAGGTAAAAAGTATGAAACATAGATCAAGTGTCAATAAATCATTCATAGGAATTTCTCTGAACTAGAAAAATATCTTTTTTAATTGAAGGATAGTTGACTTACAATCCAATAAATTGGATTGTATATATATTTTATACAATCAATAATAAAATTTATGTTAGTTCTAGGTGTACAGCATAGTGATTCAATATTTTTACAGATTATACTCCGTTAAGAGTTATTATAAGATAATGGTTATACTTCTCTGTCCTATATGTAATATATCCTTGTTGCTCATCTAGACTATACATAGAAGTTTGTATCTTTTCATTCCATTCACAAAATATCTTCATAGTTGTGAGCTATATGAGCATTGCAATTACTTGAGAAGATATTTTAGGAGAATTTGTAAACATAGAGTCTATTGTCTATCATAGATCTATTATCTATATAGACAATAGTATATAAAAGTATATACTATTCTTCCCTTAGTATTTAACTTCTTTGTATAAAAGGGTAACCATTGTTCCTATACTTAGAAGTCTCAGTTCAGTTCAGTTCAGTCGCTTTTTGCTACCCAATGAACTGCAGCATGCCAGGCCTCCCTGAATATCAGCAACTCCCAGAGCCTACCCAAACTCATGTCCATTGAGTCGGTGATGCCATCAAACCATCTCATCCTCTGTTGTCCCCTTCTCCTCCTGCCCTCAATCTTTCCCAGGATCAGGGTCTTTTCAAATGAGTCAGTTCTTCGCATTAGGTGGCCAAAATATTGGAGTTTCAGCTTCAACATCAGTCCTTCCAATGAACACCCAGGACTGATCTCCTTTAGGATGGACTAGTTGGATCTCCTTGCAGTCCAAGAGACTCTCAAGAGTCTTCTTCAATACCACAGTTCAAAAGCATCAATTCTTCTGTGCTCAGCTTTCTATATAGTCCAACTCTCACATCCATACACGACTACTGGAAAAACCAAAAACTTTGTTGGCAAAGTGATGTCTATGCTTTTTAATATGCTATCTAGTTTGGTCATAACTTTCCTTCCAAGGAGTAAGCATCTTTTAATTTCATGGCTGCGGTCATCTCTGCAGTGATTTTGGAGCCCCCAAAATACAGTCAGCCACAGTTTCCACTGTTGCCCCATCTATTTACCATGAAATGATGAGACCAGATGCCATGATTTTAGTTTTCTGAATGTTGAGCTTTAAGCCAACTTTTTCAGTCTCTTTCACTTTCATCAAGAGGCTCTTTAGTTTTTCTTCACTTTCTGCCATAAGGGTGGTGTCGTCTGCATATCTGAGATTATTGATACTTCTCCTGGCAATCTTGATTCCAGCTTGTGCTTCATCCACCCCAGCGTTTCTCATGATGTCCTCTGCATAGATGTTAAATAAGCAGGGTAACAATATATAGTCTTGACGTACTCCTTTTCCTATTTGGAACCAGTCTGTTGTTCCATGTCCAGTTCTAACTGTTGCTTCCTGACCTGCATACAAGTTTCTCAAGAGGCAGGTCTGGTGATCTGGTATTTTATCTCTTTCAGAATTTTCCACAGTTTATTGTAATCCACACAGTCAAAGGCTTTGGCATAGTCAAGAAAGCAGAAATGTCTACTTTCTGTCATTAGTCTATTGTGACTTGATTCTCTTTGTTCTCTTATTTGCTCATAATGTATGAGTCCCTCTCTCTGGAGTCCTCACTCAGAGCGAGAAGCACCTTCCAGTAGTGTCCCTAAACATCCTATAGGTTGGACTCTTAAGTTTAAAAATTGTCATAATGGAATAAGAAATTTAAGCTGCTACTTCTCAGAATTTCCTGCTGTTCCTTTCTAGCACTTCTTAGTTGGAAATATTAGTCATTAAGAGCAATTGAAATGTAGACTGTTGTGGCACTGGGGTTGCCAGAGAATGCTTGTTTTTACAAGGCCTGAATTATTCCAGATATCCACTAATTTAAACTACAACCATTTTTCATGTAATTAAAATAGTCATGTGGCACAGACAGAAATTAATCAGATGGTCTCACTTTCTTGCTTATCAGAAACAAACAACAATTATAGGATGCCTTCAGCAGTTCATATGATAGGCATTTCCAAATTCATAAATGTAAAACAATAATATTCCTTAGGGGCAAGCTTGTGTTTTGCTACCACAGTCATAATAGCAGTAGTGATGAATATCAGATAGAGAGAAATCTTTCCTAATGGTTCAAGAATAATATCCCAACAGTTTCTCTCTTGCTAGAAAGAGCATAGGACTTCCCAGGTGATACAGTGGTAGAGAATCCAGCTGCTAACATAGGGGACATAGGAGACACGATTTCAATTCCTGGGTTAGGAAGATCCCCTGGAGAAGGAAATGGCAACCCACTCCAGTATTCTTGCCTGGAGAATCCCATGGACAGAGGAGCCTGGTGGGCTATACTCCATGAGGTCACAAAGAGTTGGATACAACTGAGCACTCACACATGAGAGAGACAAAGTGTATACTATACAAATAATATATTCAGGTGAGCTTAACAAACTGTGAGAACCAAGATACACACTGAAGCTGCATAGAACAAAATAATTGAGACTTATTTAAGGAAGATGCTCCAAGGTACTCCAAGATGCTCATCTGGCATGACCTTATGAGGGTACTATGGGGAGATGTAAAATAGTCCTCCTAAAGCGTAACCTTCAGAAGATGGAACCATTACTATAAACAGAGCTTTTCTCCCCATACTAAGATACCTTCCATCCATGCTCTAAGCAATATTGAAACCTTAGGCTGAAATCTGTGAAGGGCTAGATTTCTGCAGAAAATCATATATTCTATGTGCAGAGTTGGACATGGAACAACAGACTGGTTCCAAATAGGAAAAGGAGTGCATCAAGGCTGTACATTGTCACCCTGCTTGTTTAACTTATATGCAGAGTACATCATGAGCAAGGCTCGGCTGGATGAAGCACAAGCTGGAATCAAGATTGCCAGGAGAAATATCAATAACCTCAGAGATGCAGATGACATCACTCTTATGGAAGAAAGTGAAGAGGAACTAAAAAGCCTCTTGATGAAAGTGAAAGAGGAGAGTGAAAAAGTTGGCTTAAAGCTCAACATTCAGAAAACGAAGATCATGTCATCTGGTCCCATCACTTCATGGGAAATAGATGGGGAAACAGTGTCAGACTTTATTTTGTGGGGCTTCAAAATCACTGCAGATGGTGACTGCAACCATGAAATTAAAAGACGCTTACTCCTTGGAAGGAAAGTTGTGACCAACCTAGATAGCATATTCAAAAGCAAAGACATTACTTTGCCAACAAAGGTTCAT
Organism: Capra hircus; assembly: GCF_001704415.2. NCBI lineage: Eukaryota > Metazoa > Chordata > Mammalia > Artiodactyla > Bovidae > Capra > Capra hircus. Next base: position 18,113,875 of record NC_030818.1, read on the forward strand.
CTAATCAAGGCTATGGTTTTCCCAGTGGTCATGTCTGGATGTGAGAGTTGGACTGTGAAGAAAGCTGAGCACCGAAGAATTGATGCTTTTGAACTGTGGTGTTGGAGAAGACTCTTGAGAGTCCCTTGGACTTCAAGGAGATCCAACCAGTCCATCTTCAAGGAGATCAGCCCTGGGATTTCTTTGGAGGGAGTGATGCGGTAGCTGAAACTCCAGTACTTTGGCCACCTCATGCGAAGAGTTGACTCATTGGAGAAGACTCTGATGCTGGGAGGGATTGGGGGCAGGAGGAAAAGGGGCAACAGAGGATGAGATGGTTGGATGGCATCACTGACTGGATGGATGTTAGTCTGGGTGAACTCCAGGAGTTGGTGATGGACAGGGAGGCTTGGCATGCTGCGATTCATGGGATCGCAAAGAGTCAGACACGACTGAGTGACTGAAATGAACTGAAATGAACTGAACTGAACTGAACTGAACTGAAAGAGTAGAATGAAAACAAAGGCACAAATACAAAGGGGAAAGCAAGACATCAGCTGGAAGTTACAGGCCCATTGAGAAGTGTTTTTCTTCTATCCAAAATTAGCATAACTGGAAACCTAAGAACAACAATAGGAAAATCCCAGGCATGTGACTTGCCCTTTATTTCCTGTAGCCTTGCCCTTGCCTTAGTATGTAGAATGGCCCATGAGAAGTGGCTTCACGCAGTCTAAAAATGTCATGTTGGAGAAAATATCCTGCTATTTACAGACATCTGAAACTTCATCTTTCTCCTTCTCAATACTCTCTCTGCACAATTTGAGGCAAGAGGGGTCCATTGTATTCATACTTTACTCCAACAAGAAAGCTACATTCTGTGACTACAGAGGATAGAGGAATTCCTTGACCCTTTTATCCTTCTTTTTTGTTGTTGAAGCCCAAGCCCTTGTTTATAAGCTTATATTATTAGCCTGGTTCCAAAAGCTGGTTTCTTTCAGGTACTTGGCAGCCTGCTTTTCTTTAATCTTTCATTTTTTTAAAGACTCATTTCAAAAGGAGCTAAATGAAAAGCCAAAGACAGTAGGAAAGAGGCTATTATTCCACTAGCTAAACATATTCCACATGTTCTGGGAGGCACAGACATGGATGGTTCCATGTGAATACAACAGAAGAAAGAACAGGCTGTTTCCCCTCAACCTCTCACTTCCACAACAAGCTCATCACAGACAGAAGTGAATCTGGTCACCCACCCAGTGTCAAGTGATGCAGATTCACCCCTCCTTGTTGGTCTGAAAGTATAAAATGCTTTTTCTCAATCATTCTACCTAGCAGACTCCAGGTCCAGCCTCATATGGAGGCCATAGGAAGTTTACAAGGAATGTGACATGTAATTCACTTGACCTTCTAAGGTTATGTTCAAATGGCAGACAGAAGACTATCCATGATGGGTCAGGTTTGATGCTTGGAAAGACACCATCATATCGTAGAAGATACAAAATAATTGAAGATAACTGATCACTTAAGTTCTTGCAAATATACAAAGCAGGAAAAAGCTGACAATAACTGTGAAAAAACACTATTTCTGATGAAATTGTATATTGCTTGCCTTAAGAGAGATTTCCTAGGTAAGGTACTTTTTCCAAGTGGAGAATGCAATAGTGGTGGTGACATTATTTACAAATCATTGTAATGGGGTTCTATGGGCATATTACCACACTCCAAAGCAATTTCCTGAATGCTGACTAAAATATGTCAAGACACAGAATTGCAACAACAGAGTGAAAAAATGCTACTAGAACTTAAAATAAATTGTGCACAGTTTAAATATACATACATAGATCGATTTAAGTATGCTGTCATTAGTCCTTCCAGATATTAGATGCATCACTCAGTTGTATTACTAAAGATATTACTGCACATATGTAATGGATTTTTCTGTTATATTTGATGTAATATGATCTGTTCCAGTTCCATATCTAGAGCTCCTATGATGAGCAACTCTATTTCATCATCAAAACTATTTCTCATCTGAAAAAATAAAAGCTGTGTAGACCAGGACCTAACTCAGCAAAAGAGTTCATGTACAGTTTCCTCTATTACAGAAAATGATTTTCCCATCAACACCATCAAATACAAACATAATAAAATTCATATGCAGGTGTCTATCCATATGCTATTAAGCCACAAATATGCTCACTGAAAATGAACAGATCCTGTATGTGGTCAAATTCACCCTAAGAGATTATAAAGTCTCCTTATCTTTCCATAAGGGATGGCAAGATATAGTACTAAGGATATGGTGCTCTTAAAATATATTTCAATAATTGATTGCACATCATCAAGAATTTGATGGTCACATTCCTGCCATGTAGCAGACATTGACCACTATTTATCCAATCCCCCCTCTTTTTGCTTTTAACTAAACCCAATTTTGTTTAGTCCCCTCTAAATGGCCATAATTTTCAGAGGCCAGCTTCCAACAATAATTGGAGGGAATAAATCCACTGATTGGTCTAAGCCTGTTGTGGGATCTCATTCCATTTCTTGGAAGACGGGTTCAGGTGTGAGCATGGAATATAATTTTGTGATGTTTCTCCTCTCACAGTCTTTAGATGCTGCTTTCTCTAATGCCTGAGAAACTGATAGCTGTCTGGGACATGAGGACAGATGATGGCAAATTAATAGCAACTGAGCTTTAGGTAAGTGTTCAAAGAGAAGTTTGCATTTGAATCAGAAGTATGATGAATTCCCTAAGACAATACTTCCAGAAAAAGGCTTCTTAGATTTTGCTCATTAATAAAGGCAAAAGGAGGAAAGCAAAATCTAGTTTATAATAGGAGAGAAAGAAAGCAAACAGATGCCATCTCCGGCAGTTCTTTCACTTTGGCTGCAGTTCACTTACCTGTGTCTTTGGCAATTTCCTCAATGTAAACCAGAGCTACAGAGAAAAGTAATATTTACTATCTGAATTCATCATAGTTAAGAGAGAGATGGCAATTAGATGGCATTACATTTAGAACGCCAAGTCTAATGAACTAATCACATCATCTAAAATGGCACATTAGGGAGGATGCTAATGTCCAGCCTTTGCCCAGTTGAAAGGAAAACTGTATTTAAGGATTTCTGCCTAGAGCCCAGCACACAAGAATAGTAGCTAACTTTCAAAGTCTTTGTTATCTTTGATTTTGTTGATTAAACTGTGTAACATTTGTATGTTGCATGTGTGTGTGTGTGTGTGTTCAGTTGCTCAGTTATGTCCAACTGTTTGCAACCCCATGGACTGTAGCCAGCCAGGCTCTTCTGTCCATGGATTTTCCCAGGCAAGAACACTGGAGTGGGCTGCCATTTCCTACTCCAGCGTATCTTCCCAACTCAGGGATCGAACCTGCATATCCTGCATTGCAAATAGGTTCTTTACCACTGTACCACCCGGGAAACCTTATGTATGTTGCACCTCTACTGAATCCAAAAATACCTGGTAACAAGTATAAATATATCTAAGTTTAATTCTGCTCATTACTCATTTACATCTGGAGTAACTATATCGAACAAGAACAGAAACAGACCACCCATTATTTATAATACAAGAGAAGAAGTGAGAACTGTCAAGTGCTACAATAAAGGCATGAAAAAGGCACATAATTTTCCAATCAAAGTTAAACAATTTATACCCCTCTCTGAGATTTGATAGTTGACCCCCTCATGGTATTTTCAGCATTTTAGACTCATTTACCCTTTACAACCAAATAAACTTACAATTATGCCTCAGCCTAAGGAATAATCAGGAGAAAGTGAAAAAAGGAAAAGAAGGAGACAGAAGGAAGGATACAGGATAAAAGAAACTGAATGAAAGAGGCAAAACAGAGGTGGGGAAATACAGGAAGTGGTCACGAACAACTCTTCATGTAGCATTTAACAACCGTCCAGAAGCTTCAGCAGGGTCTTCACAATGTTAATTATAATGTTCATTATTTTTCCCTAAGCTTCCTGGGTACTTAATATTTTGGGGGATAAAATGGTTAAGACTGCATAGAGAAATGATTCTTATCCCAAAAGTCATTTACCCTACCCTCATTCATGTTACCAATATCATTGTACAGTTCAGTCACTCAATCATGAACCGCAGGCCTCCCTATCCATCACAAACTCGTGGAGTTCACCCAAACGCATGTCCATTGAGCCAGTGATGCCATCCAACCATCTCATCCTCTGTTGTCCCCTTCTCCTAATGCCCTCAATCTTTCCCAGTATCAAGGTCTTTACAAATGAGTCAACTCTTTACATCAGGTGGCAAAAGTATTGGAGATTCAGCTTCAACATCAGTCCTTCCAATGAACACCCATGACTGATTCCTTTAGGATGGACTGGTTGGGCCTCCTTGCAGTCCAAGAAATGCTCAAGAGCCTTCTCCAACACCACAGTTGAAAAGCATCAATTCCTCGGTGCTCAGCTTTCTGTAAAGGACAGAAATGGTATGAACCTAACAGAAGCAGAAGATATTAAGAAGAGGTGGCAAGAATACACAGAGGAACTGTACAAAAAGATCTTCATGACCCAAATAATCACGATGGTGTGATCACTCACCTAGAGTCAGACATCCTGGAATGTGAAGTCAAGTGGGCCTTAGAAAGCATCACTACGAACAAAGCTAGTGGAGGTGATGGAATTCCAGTGGAGCTATTTCAAATCCTGAAAGATGATGCTGTCAAAGTGCTGCACTCAATATGCCAGAAAATTTGGAAAACTCAGCAGTGGCCACAGGACTGGAAAAGGTCAGTTTTTACTTCAATTCCAAAGAAAAACAATGCCAAAAAATGCTCAAACTACTGCACAATTGCACTCATCTCACACGCTAGTAAAGTAATGCTCAAAATTCTCCAAGCCAGGCTTCAGCAATACGTGAACCATGAACTTCCAGATGTTCAAGCTGGTTTTAGAAAAAGCATAGAAACCAGAGATCAAATTGCCAACATCCACTAGATCATCAAAAAAAGCAAGAGTGTTCCAGAAAAACATCTATTTCTTATTTATTGACCTTGTCAAAGCCTTTGACTGTGTGGATCACAATAAACTGTGGAAAATTCTGAAAGAGATGGGAATACCAGACCATCTGACCTGCCTCTTGAGAATCCTATATGCAATTCAGGAAGCAACAGTTAGAACTGGACATGGAAAAACAGACTGGTTCCAAATAAGAAAAGGAGCATGTCAAGGCTGTATGTTGTCACCCTGCTTATTTAACTTATATGCAGAGCACATCATGAGAAATGCTGGATTGGAGGAAGCACAAGCTGGAATCAAGATTGCCAGGAGAAATATCAATAACCTCAGATATGCAGATGACACCATCCTTATGGTAGAAAGTGAAGAGGAATTAAAAAGCCTCTTGATGAAAGTGAAAGCGGAGAGTGAAAAAGTTGGCTTAAAGCTCAACATTCAGAAAACTAAGATCATGGCATCCGATCCTATCACTTCAAGGCAAATAGATGGAGAAACAGTGCCAGACTTTATTTTTGGGGGCTCCAAGATCACTGCAAATGGTGATTGGAGCCATGAAATTAAAAGACACTTACTCCTTGGAAGGAAAGTTATGACCAACTTAGATAGCAAATTAAAAAGCAGAGACATTACTTTGCCAACAACGGTCCATCTAGTCAAGACTATGGTTTTCCCAGTGGTCATGTATGAATGTGAGAGTTGGACTGTGAAGAAAGCTGAGCGCCGAAGAATTGATGCTTTTGAACTGTGGTGTTGGAGAAGACTCTTGAAAGTCCCTTGGACTGCAAGGAGATCCAACCAGTCCATCCTAAGGAGATCAGTCCTGGGTGTTCATTGGAAGGACTGATGCTGAAGCTGAAACTCCAATACTTTGGCCACTTCACATGAAGAGCTGACTCATTGAAAAAGACCCTGATGCTGGGAGGGATTGGGTGCAGGAGGAGAAGGGGACGACCGAGGATGAGATGGCTGAATGCCCTCACTGGCTCGAACACATGAGTTTCGGTGAACTCCGGGAGTTGGTGATGGACAGAGAGGCCCGGCATGCTGCAATTCATGGGTTCGCAAAGAGTTGGACACGACTGAATGACTGAACTGAACTGAACTGAACAGCTTTCTTTATAGTCCAACTCTCACATCCATACTACTGGAAAAATCATACCCTGACTAGATGGATCTTTGTTGGCAAAGTAATGTCTCTGCTTTTTAAAATGCTGTCTGGGTTGATCATAACTTTTCTTCCAAGGAGTAAGCATCTTTTAATTTCATGGCTGCAATCACTATCTGCAGTGATTTTGGAGCCCAGAAAAATAGTCTGACACTGTTTCCACTGTTTTCCCATCTATTTGCCATGAAGTGATGGGACCAGATGCCATGATCTTAGCTTTCTGAACGTTGAGCTTTAAGTCAACTTTTTCACTCTCCTCTTTCACTTTCATCAAAAGGTTCTTGTTTTAAACAAAAATAAATAAATAAATAAATAGGTAAATTCCAATTATTATAAATAAGTAATTCCTGTTTTGAAGATTGGACTCCAGTTGTTATAAGTAACAAGCAATAACATATTAGTAATAGGTAACAATCAGTCAGTTCAGTCTCTCAGTCATGTGTGACTCTTTGCGACCCCATGGACTGCAGCACTCCAGGCTTCCCTGTCCATCACCAACTCCTGTGCATTTAAATTTTGCTTGGTAGTTTGTAAAACTACCCCATCCTAGATCCCTGTAATATTCCTATGGGATATTTGGATAGGTCTTTATAAATTACTTTTTAAAAATAGTTGAAGAAAATAAAGCTAAGCAAAGGCTGAGTAAATTACCTAATTTAAATTAGTAAATAGTGAGAAAATTACCTGGGAATGGAATGTTTATCTTCCATGCTCTTTTAGGTGTATCTGCTGTTCCACTTTGCAGTGTTATAAAAATCAGCCTTGGATGTCATAAAGCAAACATGAGAGGTATTCCAGTCCTGGTTACCCGAAACAAGACCTCAGTAAACTCTGAAGAATAGCAGGATATACCACTTAGTATTACACGTCATTAAGTTTGCAGTTCTTTAAATTGTTCTCCAGTGGTCTTAGGAAGTTAATGTAGCATACTTAGTTCATAGTGCCAGAGCAGATCTCTCTTGAAGAATAACTGAGTTCTTCAAGAAATAACACCTCTAAACGCAAGGTATCAATATTATTGCATGATATCAATGACAAGGGAAGCATTGTTACCAACACTCAACAAAACACCACATTTATTGTCAGTGAAAATCACTAAATAAACAAGTAGTTTATGGCTTTATAAAATGGGGTAAAAATTTATCTCTAACTTCAGTGCAGTATTTTTATTTCCCTGGTTGAGCAACAGCTACAGCAGAAAGGTAATGAACATATTTGATCACTAGTTGACACTACTGAGAATGAAAGCGGAAATATGAAAATGATTAAACATGGTACATCTTTAAATAACATTTCTGAAGATGTAAACTTGTGAATCAAATTGAAGGGTTTACTCAGGGGTACTGTTAAAAATGTTTTTGAAGTTGCTTTTGTTTTCAATCCAGGAGGAAGGTTACATATGGGCTACATTCACTGTTTGCTTTATTAATGTCACTTGATTTGTGTTCTTTTCTATTCTAATTTAGCATTGTGAGCTTTCTGATGAACTCTCTTAGGATTATCAAGGATATTGTCTCAATAGCTCTCATAGATCAATATAGCATGGATGAAAAGATAATGTGCTAAACCAAAGTTTTGAGATTAAGGTAACTTTAGTTCTTAAAGCCATAAAACATATTTTAGAATTATTAAATACTACAAAGATTATTTAAACACAGCACAGACAGGTAAGAAGAATACACAAATTGTCAATATAATTTGATTTCAAGGGTGTAACTCTTGACTTGTAAATAAGTTTTTAATTTTGTTTGTTATTTTGTTTAAAATTTTCTTTTAAGATAATTTTAGACTTACAAAGAGTTGGAAAATATAGTGTAGAGAGTTCCCATATACCCTTCATCTGATTTACCCTATGTTAACATCATTAACTCAATGGACATGAGTTTGAGCGAACTCCGGGAGTTGGTGAGGGACAGGGAGGCCTGGCATGCTGCAATTCATGGGGTCGCAAAGAGTCGGACAGGACTGAGCGACTGAACTGAACTGAACATAGCCATAGAACAGTAATCAAAACTAAGAAATGAACTTTGGTATAAGAACATAAAACTAAGCTGCAGAATGTATTCAGATTTCACCACTTATCCATCATGTCTTTTTCTGTTCCAGGATCCCACATTGCACTCAATTGTCGTGTCTCCTAAGTTTCCTCCGATGTGCAAACAGTCTATCCTCATCTTTCACAACCTGGACATTTTGAAGAAACTCATCTCATATTTTGCAGAATTTCCCTCAACTTGAGTTTCTCATGTGTTATTAAGAAGGATATCACAGTGTTATGTGACCTTTACAAGGGTCACATAATGATGCTATGCATTACTAACGATATTAACATTAATCACTTGAAAAGTCTACCAAGATTCTCCACTTTGCTCTGAAGTTTGTAAGTATCTGGGGAGATACTTTGAGAGTACCCAAATATGTTGTCTGTGATTTAAATTTTGCCCACTAATTTTAGCACCCATTGATGGAACTTAATTGTGGCAATCATTACTGTGATGTTCTAATTGGAACATTCTATTTTCCTCATTCTTCATTTATGAATTGTAATTCTTGCATAAACGGAAGTTGTCATTTCTCCTCCATTTCTTTATTAATCTAGTGATTTATTTATATTAGTATGAACTCATGAATACATACTTAACTCTTTTGAGTTATAATACAAAACTATTGCTATTTATTGCTCAGATGGAACATAAGTTATCAATTTTTTACGATGTCAAAATTATCTCTTTTTTCCTTCTTTTTATGTTTAGTGTTTTCCAACTGCTAATAAATCTTCATCTACCCCAAGACTGTGGAGATATTTTCCTAGGTTTTCTTCTGGAAGCAATGGTGTTTTAACTTAAATATTTTTGTTAAAGTCAATCAGTATTATTTAACTCAATCAATTTTTATGTATGATATGAATCAAGTGTTGAGAGTCTTCCTCCTCTCCCCTCATCCAACTGGTCTGACAACTTTTGCTGAAAAGACTTTGACCCCTCATCGAATATCTTTGATACTTTGATTAACAAGTCATTTGAACACACTTGCAGGAGTATTTCTGGACTAATTTTGTATTTGATCTGTTTGTGCTTTCACTAGTACCACACTTTCTTGATAACATAGCTTTATAGTAAGTCTTGAAATAAAAGTAAAACATTCAAATTTGTTTCCTTCAAGATTATTTCTGTTGCTTTAGGTTCTTTTCCTTGCACTTAGACTTTAGAGTGTGCTTATAATTTTTAATCAAAGCAAATAAAAAAACTATTACAGTTTTACTGGATTTTCATTGAATCTTTACACCAATTTAGGTGAACTGACACCTTAACAGTGCTTCTTCCGATCCATGAACTCATTACATATTTCCCATTATTTAGAGTATTAATCTCTTAGAAATGTTATAGTTTTCCATGTGCAAGTCTAAAGTATTCATCATTAGATTTGTGACCCCATGGGCTGCAACACGCCAGGCCACCCTATCAATCCTTAGCTCACAATTAAATTTGACACTGTGAGCCTACTTAGTTGCTTCAGTTCTGTCCGACTCTTTGTGACCCTATGGACTGTAGCCTGCCAGGCTCCTCTATCCATGGGATTCTCCAGGCAAGAATACTGGAGTGGGTTGCCACGTCCTCCTCCAGGGGATCTTCCCAACCCAGGTAGCCAACTGGCAACTCTTGTGCCTCCTGCATTGCAGGCAGCTATATTGTTTTCATAGGTATTTGAAGAAATTTTATTCCACTCCTGGATTATGGCTGGGATATTTTATTAATCACAAATTGTCATTGAATTTAATAAATTCTTTTCTTGTTCTATTGAAATGGTCATGTGATGTTTTCTTGCAATCTGTCATTCTGTGAATTACACTGATTGATTTGCACATGTGAACCCATTTTGAATTCCTACTATAAAACCTATTTGATCATAATATATTATTCCTATTTTCTATTGGTTATACATTAAGCATTTTAGCCTGTAGATTTTCTCTTTGAATTTTTTGGCATTAACTTTATGTAATTTTGGTGTATATAATTATTAAAATTATACTGGGTTCATAAAATTAATTGGAGGGTTCAGTTCAGTTCAGTTCAGTTCAGGTGCTCAGTCGTGTCTGACTCTGCGACCCCATGAATTGCAGCATGCCAAGCCTCCCTGGCCATCACCAACTCCCGGAGTTCACCCAAACTCTTGTCCATCAAGTCAGTGATGCCATCCAGCCATTACATCCTCTGTCATCCCCTTCTCCTCCTGCTCCCAATCCCTCCCAGCATCAGAGTCTTTTCCAATGAGTCAACTCTTCGCATGAGGTGGCCAAAGTACTGGAGTTTCAGCTACCGCATCAGTCCTTCCAAAGAACACTGAGGACTGATTTCCTTTAGAATAGACTGGTTGGATCTCCTTGCAGTCCAAGGGACTCTCAAGAGTCTTCTCCAACACCATAGTCCAAAAGCATCAATTCTTCAGCACTCAGCTTTCTTCACAGTCCAACTCTCATACCCATACATGACCACTGGAAAAACCATAGCCTTGACTAGACGGACCTTTGTTGGCAAAGCAATGTCTCTGCTTTTGAATATAGTATCTAGGTTCGTCATAACTTTCCTTCCAAGGAGTAAGTGTCTTTTAATTTCATAGCTGCAATCACCATCTGCAGTGATTTTGGAGCCCCAAAAAATAAAGTCTGACACTGTTTCCACTGTTTCCCCATCTATTTCCCATCAAGTGATGGGACCAGATGCCATGATCTTCATTTTCTGAATGCTGATCTTTAAGCCAACTTTTTCACTCTCCTCTTTTACTTTCATTAAGAGGCTTTTTAGTTCCTCTTCACTTTCTGCCATAAGGGTGGTGTCCTCTGCATATCTGAGGTTATTGATATTTCTCCTGGCAGTCTTGATTCCAGCTTGTGCTTCTTCCAGCCTAGCGTTTCTCATGATGTACTCTGCATATAAATTAAATAAGCAGGGTGACAATATACAGCCTTGACGTACTCCTTTTCCTATTTGGAACCAGTCTGTTGTTCCATGTCCAGTTCTAGCTGTTGCTTCCTGCCCTGCATATAGGTTTCTCAAGAAGCAGGTCAGGTGCTCTGGTATTCCCATCTCTCTCAGAATTTTCCACAGTTTATTGTGATCCACACAGTCAAAGGCTTTGGCATAGTCAATAAAGCAGAAATAGATGTTTCTCTGGAATTCTCTTGCTTTTTCCATGATCCAGCAGATGTTGTTAATTTGATGACTGGTTCCTCTACCTTTTCTAAAACCAGCTTGAACATCTGGAAGTTCATGGCTCACGTATTGCTGAAGCCTGGCTTGGAGAATTTTGAGCATTACTTTACTAGCGTGGAGGGTAATTGTCCTAATTGTCTTTACATATGTTCACGTCCACTTTGTATTATTTTCGTCCTTTGAAATTTTGAGGGTCTTTTCACCTGGCCCAAAATGTGGTCTATTTCATGAAAATTCTTTTATCATTTGAAAATAATCCACGTTTTGTTTGGTGTGGTTTTGTGGGGGTTTTTTGTGGTGTTTTTGTGTGTGTGTGTGTGTAATGTTCTGAAAATCTCAATTAAGTTAATTTGGTTGATAGTGTTAACTAACTGTTCTGTATAACTAACTATATGATCTATATGAACTCACGCTATCAATTTGTGAAACAGGGTTCCTTGAAATACCCAAATGATAATGTGTATTTGCTTACTTTCTTCTTAGTTTTGACAATTTTTGGTTTGAAAAGCTTAGAAACGTTGATGTTACATTCAAACATGTTTAGATTAATTTAGATTCTTGATTATGACACTTTCATCTGATACACACATCAGCTTTCTTCTGCTTAGTATTTGAAGGGAAAATATATATTTCTGTCCTTTTACTTGAAGCCTATGTTTCTATACCTCTGTTTTTAAAGTATTTCTTATAAACAACATGTAGATTATGCTCATTTTTTAAAAATCCTGCCTAATAATCTGAGTCTTTTAATCAGGTTCTTTAATCTATGTATATTTCATATAATTATTGAGAGGTGTATATTTAAGTCTCTGATCTTAGTGTTTTCTATGTGTCCTGTATTTCTTTGCTCCTTTGCGCCTCCTTCCAAGCCTTTTTATGAGAAGAGGGGGCAGTGTGATGTATTAAATCAACTATCTTTTTAATATTCCATTTGTCATCTCACATTTTACCTATATTTCTTTTTATATTTTTTGTTTTTACTAAATAGGTTAAAATGTGCATATTTAACCTTCAGAAAGCATGATTTTGCACAGCTTCTCTCTGCATATGAAAGTGAAAGTGAAAACTGCTCAGTAATGTCTCTTTGCAACCCGATGGACTATACAGTCCATGGGATTCTCCCGGCAAGAATACTGGAGTGGGTTTCTGTTCCCTTCTCCAGGGCATCTTCCCAACCCTGGGATCGAACCCAGGTCTCCTGCATTGCAGGTGGATTCTTTACTGTTTGAGCTCAAGGAAGTCCTTTGCATATGGTGTTCCCTTTTTCTGGAGTGTATTCTCCGCAGATATCTAAAAGATTCTCTTCTCACTTCCTTCAGATCACTGCTCAAATGTTATTTTATCAGAAAAGCCTTATATAACACCTTTATATAAAACTGTAATGCATTTCTTTGAGTTGCCTTTTATATCGTGTTTGTTTTTTTTCATTACATTTTTATATTTAAGGAAATTTGAGTAACTAATAAATGACAATGATTGCTTGGGGGGGAGGGGTGGGATTGGTGTGTTCAATCTGAACTTATTCAAATTAGTAATCACATGTTAATATGACTGCTTATGTCTTAACGTATTTCTGAAAACTATTTCAAAATTTATAAATTAAATTTAAATAATAGTTTTTTGTTTTATAAATTTATTACCTATTTAAAAGTCAGCTAACTGTAAGTAATCCTTTAAATATTCAAAGTTTCCGCTTCAACCATCTTTGCCATCTCTCATTATTCACATTTTTACTTAAGGTTAACTTTTTTGCAATATTTTTCTCATACCTCAAGTCTGGGTTGAAACTCCTCAAAGATACTTCTAGAAAATTTTTTTTTTCAGAATATTTATCATACAGTATTGTAAAATCCCAGTTTGTCTCCCAGCACCTAACATAAGCCCTGGCACTTAACAGGCACTTAATAAATATTTGTTGAAGGAAGGAAAAGGGTGGAAAGAAGGAATAGTGGGACAGAGGGAGGAAGAAAAAGACTTCTTCCTCTAACTACTTCCGATTAATACACCTTCAATAGCCAGTACTCTTTTTAACCTCATAAAATTTCTAAATTTTCAAAGTAAAATATACTAAAATAGAAGGACTTTTTCACTTCAGTTAGATCCCATATAATTTAAGCTCTGCATTTGAGCTTATGAAAGAAAAGGAAATCATTCTTTCTGACTGTCAAGTAATGCTTGAGCAAACTCTTACTGGTTTAGTGAGGTTACTTGCACACAGAGTAAATTTTCAGAATATGAAATTCTGTTACTTTTGTATGTTCCATATAGTTGTAAGCACAATATATGCTGTTATGAAATACTAAACCAAATGCCATTATTTCTTGACATAACATGTTCCATCTTGTTGCTTAGTTACTTTTTTTCTACAAAATTTTAAATTCACACTTGCCACTTGAAGCAGAAATTTTAAGGCAAGAAAAGCTTTGAAGATAATGACTCAGTTCTACAGTCTACCCAAATTTTCTAGAAGATCCCTGAAGATATTTTATGTGCAAAAACAGAGTGGTTCTTCCTAGGTATGACAATCTACCTTTACAGCAATTCACAGCAACCCTTTCAGGGCTTCCCTGGTGGCTCAGAGGTTAAAGCCTTTGCCTGCAATGCAGGAGACCTGGGTTTGATCCCTGGGTCAGGAAGATCCCCTGGAGAAGGAAACGGCAACCCACTCCAGTATTCTTGCCTGGAGAATCCCATGGACGGAGGAGCCTGGTGGGCTACAGTCCACGGGGTCACAAAGAATCGGACACGACTGAGCGATTTCACTTTCACTTTCTCTTCTCTTTCTCCAGTGCTTTGTTTCAAGGCAACTCTGTTCATCTTTCTTTAAATACATCATAATCACCAATGCCTTCATATTTACTATGCCCATGTCCTGAATTTCCCATCTCACTTTTATTTTTTCATCTCATTTTTCCACATGAGAATCAATGATTTTTTCTCTGTGTTCCTAAAGTCTATGATATATATACTCATACCTACCATATATTATTTGGCATAGACATAATTATAATTACACATAGCAAAAAAGGCAACTTTTTCTCCTTGCAATATCTTTCCAGAAGTATAGCATGTTTGTTCAGCATAAATTAATGCACAAGCTCTTTTCAAATACAAAGGGAAATCTCAAGGGACTAAAGTATGAGCAGAATCATTCCACAGCCTTTTCTACAGAAGAAAAAGAATTTGGTGGTTTCTCCTCTGGGGTTAGAAGGAACATTTCAAAAGGCAGAAGAAATGGTGATGGATGATGGAGGGCCCCATGATTGAACATGTGATCCCACACATGTGTTGCTGAATATCTATGTAAAGTTACAAATTCATGAAATACTTCAATGACAAGATTTTTGTGAGAAATTGGTAAAAGTTGGAGTTTTGGACTCATGGCAGGAGTGAAGCCATGACTAAAAGGACAGACACAGTCAGGTGATGGCCAAGAGAAAAGTGAGAAAAGTAATAAAATGCTGGGGATTTAAAGCAAGTTTATAGAAATATCCCATGCCAGTAGTTGCTCAGGTCTCATTTTTGACTGTCAGTCTTGGAGTTGTGAACTAGCATGCCTTGGTCAGCTACATCTTGTATCTAGTTATCCACCTTCAAACCCAACTATGCTCACAGATATTGTTGCCTTGACTCAAATCTGGTGAATAAGCTGAATAAGGATATAAAATCTGTCCAGACACAAATCTTGATGGCTTTTGGAATGTACTTCAAAGTCAAAGCAAAGTTTTGGAAACTACTACCTACACTGTTGAATGGCATCAAATGCAAAGCTAGGAATATGGAAAGTAGGGTGTGAACTTGCTAGACTCAGCAATTTAAGAAACTGTCACATGAAACATCTGACTAGAGGTTATTTTTTTAACATAGCTTAAGTGACACACCACAGTTAAAAATTGAGAAATGTTTCCTAGAAAGGGGAAAATATTCTGTTGTACATATATTTGAGAGCTTCCTTGGTTGTTCAGCAATAAAGAATCCACCTGCCAATGCAGGAGACGTGGGTTTGATCCCTGTGTCAGGAAAATCCCCTGGAGAAAGAAATGGCAATCCACTCAGTATTCTTGCCTGGGAAATCCCATGGACAGAGGAGCCTGGTGGGCTACATTCCATGGAGTAACAGAAAGTCAGACATGACTTAGAGTCTAAAAAACAACAATAACAACAACTTATATTTAAAATGAACATTTTTTCTACTATATCACACATTGAGAACAAAATCCCTGGGCTAGACTGCTACTATATCATTGCCTATTAGGCAGAATACAAACTACAAGAAGCAAGGGACATTTTAAGGGTACATACATTTAGGGTTTGCAGAGGAGGATTTGGGGCTGTGAAGAAAATAAACTTCTGAAGTATTGCTCTACAGCCAGAGATCTTGAGAGTGAAAAAGCAACAAAAATGAATAGAAAGTTGGAAGGATACAGCATATGGTACCAAAGTCATCAGTGAAACTATCTTGCAAATAGAGTTTATGACACTAGAATGGGTATTCAAAAAGGTGGAGAAAGTCCACGATTGAAGGTCAAGTTTCTGACGACCAGCAGGAAAGGAATGAGGTAGAAATATTTTAAGACATATGAGACATTTTAAGTTAACCATTCAACAAAGTTCTTGGAAGTCATTTTGAAAAATCAGACCCAGGGAGCAATGTATGGCAATGCTTTACTGGGGGGGGGGGGGGGAATTGACAGCATGAGCAGGTTTTGAGCCCCTAAGTTTTCACTATTAGTGAATCTATTTCAGAAGGAGAGTAATGTAACATTAGCTGCCCTCTGAGATCGAGAATAAACAGACTGGCAGACTAAAAGCGAGTGGGAAATTTGAACTGAGGTAAGTACAGTGCAAACCTAGAAGTCAAATGTAGGTGCTGAGTGACCTTAAGTTGATCCCCACCCCTGCTTAACTAAGGAGCTTTGAAAGTCATGAGTACTGTTTAACAAGTATTTCTTTTTCTTCTCTTTTTCTGGCACATGGTGCTACTGGGTTTCTCCATCCCCTTGGAAGTTAGGTATGGCCACCCAACTTGCTTTGGGTTATGAAATGTGAGCAGAAGTGACTGAAGCACTTTCAAGCAAAGATATTCAGAGTCACTCACAAGTTGTCATATCCCTTCCCACCACTGCAGGAAGGAAGCACATGTCAAGATGGAGTCTCCATTATTAGGGCTTCCTGATTTTCCCCAATAGACATGTACATATATAATATGATTGAGAGGTAAACTTGTATTATTGTAAGCTTTGTTGAATACACCATAAGGTGATCTCCAATAATGCTTATCTCCTGTTGTTCACACTTCTGTGTGAAATTCCATCCCCTTGAGTGTGGATGGAACACACTTCCTTTTACAGCTTGCTATTAACCAATAGCATATGGCCAATGCTCAAGTTCAAGTTCAGTCGCTCAGTCGTGTCCGACTTTGCGACCCCATGAATTGCAGCACACCAGGCCTCCTTGTCCATCACCAACTCCCAGAGTTCACTCAGACTCACGTCCATCTAGTCCGTGATGCCATCCAGCCATCTCATCCTCTGTTGTCCCCTTCTCCTCCTGCACCCAATCCCTCCCAGCATCAGAGTCTTTTCCAATGAGTCAACTCTTTGCATGAGGTGACCAAAGTACTGGAGTTTCAACTTTAGCATCATTCCTTCCAAAGAAATCCCAAGGCTGATCTCCTTCAGAATGGACTGGTTGGATCCTTGCAGTCCAAGGGACTCTCAAGAGTCTTCTCCAACACCACACTTCAAAAGCATCAATTCTTCAGTGCTCAGCCTTCTTCACAGTCCAACTCTCACGTCCATACATGACCACAGGAAAAACCATAGCCTTGACTAGATGGACCTTTGTTGGCAAAGTAATGTCTCTGCTTTTCAATATGCTATCAAGGTTGGTCATAACTTTCCTTCCAAGGAGTAAGTGTCTTTTAATTTCATAGCTGCAGTCACCATCTGTGTTGATTTTGGAGCCCAAAAAATAAAGTCTAACACTATTTCCGCTGTTTCCCCATCTATTTCCCATGAAGTGATGGGACCAGATG
This sequence comes from Capra hircus, assembly GCF_001704415.2. Lineage (NCBI taxonomy): Eukaryota > Metazoa > Chordata > Mammalia > Artiodactyla > Bovidae > Capra > Capra hircus. Next base: position 18,131,267 of record NC_030818.1, read on the forward strand.
CCATTATCTTCGTTTTCTGAATGTTGAGCTTTAAACCAACTTTTTCACTCTCCTCTTTCACTTTCATCAAGAAGCTTTTTAGTTCCTCTTCACTCTCTGCCATAAGGGTGGTATCATCTGCATATCTGAGGTTATTGATATTTCTCCTGGCAATCTTGATTCCAGCTTGTGCTTCATCCACCCCAGCATTTCTCATGATGTACTCTGCATAGAAGTTAAAAAAGCAGGGTGACAATATACAGCCTTGACATACTCCTTTTCCTATTTGGAACCAGTCTGTTGTTCCATGTCCAGTTCTAACTGTTGCTTCCTGACCTGCATATAGGTTTCTCAAGAGGCAGGTCCGGTGGTCTGGTATTCCCATCTCTCTCAGAATTTTCCACACTTTACTGTGATCCACACAGTCAAAGGCTTTGGCATAATCAATAAAGCAGAAATAGATGTTTTTCTGGAACTGTTTTGCTTTTTCGATGATCCAGTGGATGTTGGCAATTTGATCTCTGGTTCCTCTGCCTTTTCTAAAACCAGCTTGAACATCTGGAAGTTCACGATTCACATATTGCTGAAGCCTGGCTTGGAGAATTTTGAGCATTACTTTACTAGCGTGGCCAATGTTAATGGGAGGTTAATGTCTGTGATTACATTATAATACAGATTAATATAAAACTGTCTCACTAAAGACACACTATAGACTCCCCTCACTGGCCTTGAAAAGGCAAGCTATTATAAAATAAGGACCTATGTTTGGAGAAGTTCAATGGCAAGGAACTCTGGAAGATAAATATAGTCTCCAGCATGAAACTAAAGCAGTAAGAGATTAGTTCTGCCAACAAAAAGCAGGAGCTTAGAAGTGACTCTTCCTAGTTCAGCCCACGCCAAAATCTTACATGGAACTCATTTGAGACTCTCATGCAGAGAACCCAGAACCCCAACTTCTAACCTATAGAAACTAAGATAATTAATGAGTATGTTTTAAGTCACTAAGTTTCTGTTAATTTATTATATAGCAATAGAAGCTAATGTATCAGCCATTGAGTTTTGGAACTTGTTCTTTGCTGCAGCAATGAACCTAGCTTATTCCTTCTGAATCCAGAAAAAGCTGAAAATTTATGTACAAAATTGTGCCTAAAAATTCCTTGAGAGTATAGGTGGCCCTTGCTCATAACAAGCTCCCAAGATCCATTGGTTTTATTTAAATAAGCATCTATTTTGTGCTATCATATGTGGCAGCCTGGTCCTCATACATGTGGGACTGAGTCAGATTTAACAACAGTCAGAAACTCTGTGAGGTAGAAACTCTGTGAGGTAGAAACACTTACCAGTCAACTCATAGAGCAGTGATCATAAGCCTCTTAAAACAGTATCCAAGACCAATAATTTTTTTTTTAAATGTGGATTTTCTACCTATGACACTGACTTCAAATGATCAAATAAATACAATTTGTATCACAATCTACAATATTACCTTAAGGATTACCATGAGTTTTTAAAATAGTTATTTAACTTCATTAATGGAAGACGAAAAAAAAAAAAAAAAAAAAAACACTATCCATGAAGTGAACTCTGTCTTTTTGTATCAGAATTTTCAAAGACAATTTATGATTTTGGATTATGTGCCATGTTTATTTGCAACACTCTATACTCTCTGGAACACAATCAGATATCTCCAGATTTGTGTGCATCCTGGTTTGAAATTTGGAGTCTTAGAGGAGCCAATTTATGTGAATTACCTACAAAGCAAATGTATGGTAATGTTGATGAGAGTGGATGGATCTAGAATGATAGCATCTGATAATTTTTACAATGGTAAGTCTGCTACTTGCCATTTATACTAAAACTTCCCAGAGCCTTACACAACTTTGCATTTGATTATTTACTTGTCTCTGATTTGTTATCACTTCTCTGATGTCACTTGTTAGAGTCTGCTATCTATTACATGAAAATAACATCTTCTGTGTAAGCAAACTCTGGGAGATAGGGAAGGACAGGGAAGCCTGGCGAGCTGCAGTCCATGAAAAGCCTTTGTTGAGTGACTGAACAACAACCTGTAAATTTCTGGGCCTCCCAGGTGGCACTAATTGCAAAGAACTCACCTGCCAATCCAGGAGACGTAGAGATGTGGTTCGATCCCTGGGTCAGGAAGATTCCCAGGAGGAGAACATGGCAAACCATTCCAGTATTTTGCCTGGAGAATACCCATGGACAGGGGAGGCTGGTGGGCTATTGTCCATAGGGTTGCAAAGAGACAGACATGAGTTATTGACTAAACAACAATGCATGTCAGTATCTGTCTTTAATAAAAGACTCCTAGAACATTTAGGAAAGGGTCATGTCTCATTTTGCTTCCTATATGTAAAGTTTAGTATAGTGTTTGGCAGTAAGTTCTTGTTTACTGAAAAAGAGAGGAAAGGAGTGGGAGCAGAGGGAAAGGGAAAGAAAAGGAAGGCAAAGGAAAGCCCTGGCCTTGTTTATTTGGCTGCTGTTCATAGACCGAGTTTTTGGTGGGTCAGAACCTGATCTATGGTAGGAAAAGGAAGAGAAACATTGCACATGAACATAGTTCTAACAGATCTATGAGGATTGACTCAACCACTCTGAATTGAAATTTGAGGGCTCTTAGCCCATCCCCAAAATGTACTTTTCTGAGTATTATCAACACCTTGTCTACCTCAAAAGAGGTTGACCAAGAAGTTATGTTTATGTTTCATGACCCTCAGTTGCTACTGGAGAAGGAGACAAGATTCCAGTTAGACAAATTAAGTTTTGTCTCTTGAAAATCTGGAATTAATATTCATTGACAAGAGTATCTGCTAGATTTTTGAACTGATGAAGAAAAACTCCAAAGCTTTATGGTGATTGTATGCATATAGAAGGGGAAAAAAATCACAATGCAGGGAGAAGAACAGAAAAATCACAAAGACAGTACAGAAAAAACTGACCAGATACGAAGCAGGAGAGAGTCCAAGAGACAGAGACTAACTGGTTGGCTTAATAACTGCAGATTCCCATTTCCATCCTTGGGTTTATTGTAATTAAATGTCTTTTACACTTATCACAAATTGGGTCTTTTCATTTGAAACATGAAATTTATGAAATACATTTCCTGTAACATTTGCTCCTTCCCCCAAGATCTGTTTATTATTCTTTTATAATCCTAAATCAGTGTGTTAGTTGGCATGAGGATTCTCTAATAGAGACTACAGGAAAAAGTAAGGAACATTTGGAAATGAAAATTATAAGATGAAATTGCATGTAAAACCTGCTACTAGAAAGCAATTTGTCACTCCAAGCATTCTGAGTCCATAACTTCCCAAAGGGGTCATGGATAGAATTCAGGCAGCTCATGATGGGAAAAAAGAAACTCGTCACTTTACTGACCTCTAATTGAAAAGCAGAGATGTTACTTTGCCAACAAAGGTCTGTCTAGTCAAGGCTATGGTTTTTCCAATGGTCATGTATGGATGTGAGAGTTGGACTGTGAAGAAAGCTGAGTGCCAAAGAATTGATGCTTTTGAACTGTGTGTGGTGTTGGAGAAGACTCTTGAGAGTCCTTTGGACTGCAAGGAGATCCAACCAGTCCATTCTAAAGGAGATCAGTCCTGGGTGTTCATTGGAAGGACTGATGCTGAAGCTGAAACTCCAATACTTTGGCCACTTCATGGGAAGAGTTGACTCATTGGAAAAGACCCTGATGCTGGGAGGGATTGGGGGCAGGAGGAGAAGGGGACGACAGAGGATGAGATGGCTGGATGACATCACCAACTCGATGGACATGAGTTTGAGTGAGCTCTGGGAGTTGGTGATGGACAGGGAGGCCTGGTGTGCTGCGATTCATCGGGTCACAAAGTGTTGGACATGACTGAGCGACGAAACTGAACTGAACTGAACTGAAGTGAAATTAGATTTTTTTCAATTATGGATATAGGAAAATAAACAGTAATATAAACAATAACTTGAATTTTGTCATCAACAGAGATCAGGTATTTGCATATCCCATAAATCTTGACATATTGTATATGTTGATCACAACTTCAAAATGATGGAACTTACTGGATTCACCACTAGATAGTATTATTTAATGCATTAATAAGAAAGCACACAATTACTATGTCACAAATGTTTTTTAATACTTTGCTAATTTCATTTCAGTGTAATTGGTTTCCTTTGTAATCCTATGCATTTTTATATGAATTTTAGAACATTATTCTAATAAGGGATACTCAGACTTTATTGGAATTCCATATGGGTGCAGGGCACATAAAAGGGTTAGAAATTCCTACTGAGGAGTCCAAAGAAAGGGGGAAATTAAGTGATTTGATTATCAGCAACTAAGAAATCAAATGCATAGAAACCAGAGGAAGACCAGGAAGAATCAAAAAGTTACACCTCTGAGAATGATTGTATTTCCTACCTGAGGTTTGGACTTTTTACACCTACTGTGTTAAAAATTTGAGTATATCTTTAAAGAATCATAGTGAAAAATAGAAAAGATAAAAATTTTGTTTCTGCTATAGCTGAAGTCTTTATATGTTATGGTTTATGAAACAGTAAGTGGTATTATCATGCTGAGTCAAATCACTCAACTTGACTACTAGTCTTAACATAAGTACAGGTTGTATTGAATCTGAAAGAAGTAATGAAAAAATATAAACCCCATCACTTTCATCATTTAAATTTTTTCTCTTATAAATAAATGTTCCAATCCTCTTTCAGTAACTGAAGATTATATGCATATATATATATATGTATGTATTCTAGTGATGATTTTAAATAAGCTTATGCATACTGTCAGCCTGTATTTATTACCTAAACAATTTGAGAAAGAAAATCTGTGACTAGAATTACAAATGAGTAGGTTTGCAACTTATGGCACTTAGGAAGTGAAGGATCATTGACAGTAATTACTTCTTTCGCCCTCAAGGCCCCCCAAGAAGGAAAGAATAGCATTTTCCTACTGAGGAGATTCAATGTTCAGCAGACCATACACAATTATAAAATTAGCTAATTGATAACTTTTTACCATTAGAAGCATGCATGTTTGTCAGTAGATATTTTTAAACCTCTCCTTTAATTTCAGATCAATATTTCAAATAAGACCTACCAAGAAACTTTATTTCATAGTCATTCATTTGCATTTAAATCTGCTAAGTCAATCAGTTCTAGAATCTTTAAGTTTGGGTCTAAATAGAGAAAACCACTTACTATGAAGTCCCTGAAGTTTCTTGTAATTAAAAATTAATCTATGGCATGATTCTAAAATATTAAAAATTATCATCAACAATTATAAAAATAATTGGTCTAGATAAAGAAACTGATTTAAGAAAACTGACTGCTTCCTTAACATAGGAAAACACACATACCTTGATTCTTGACTATGTGAGAGCAAAGATGAGTAAATAGAGGAAGAATAGCCAAAAGGTGCATGAAGCCTGTTCTCAATATTTCTGAAGATCCATTGTATGAAAAGGCTTAGTTTTGAGCCGTTTGCTTGACATACAAAATTCTGTAGTAAACTTTAATCTCCTGAAAACTAGGAAGAGAGAGAAAAAGTACTTTATGAGGAGGATAGTTATATATTGTAATGTTCAAAGGTTAACTCAGTAGTGAACAGTCTTGAGTCTAACAACCTCTTACTGCCATAGCTAGTGGTGGTGTTTGAAAGCTGCATACTGGCAGGGTAAATTCTGGGCTCAAATTCTAATTCTGCTACTTTTTCCCTGTATGTCCTTGGGAAAATGAGCCCCAAATAATTCATGTGTAAAAGGAAGAATATATCATGCATTGAACCTGTGTACACCTGTGGCAGATTCATGTTGATGTATGGCAAAACCAATATAATACTGTAAAAAAATTTCTTTAAAAAGGAAGAATATAGCAATTTTCACACAGGGATGTTGTGAGGACTTCATGAAACAAGAAAAGAGCCTATAAAGTACATGCATAGAGCAGGTACTCAGAAAATGGGGGCACCCTGCCCTTGTCTGTGATTTTATATCCTAAAGTGAAAGAGGAGAGTGAAAAAGTTGGCTTAAAGCTCAACATTCAGAAAACTAAGATCATGGCATCTGGTCCCATCACTTCATGGGAAATAGATGGGGAAACAGTGGCTGACTTTATTTTGGGGGGCTTCAAAATCACTGCAGATGGTGATTGCAGCCATGAAATTAAAAGATGCTTACTCTTTGGAAGGAAAGTTATGACCAACCTAGATAGCATATTGAAAAGCAAAGACATTACTTTGCCAACAAAGGTCCATCTAGTCAAGTCTGTGGTTTTTCCAGTGGTCATGTATGGATGTGAGATTTGTACTGTGAAGAAAGCTGAGTGCCAAAGAATTGATGCTTTTGAACTGTGGTGTTGGAGAAGACTCTTGAGAGTCCCTTGGACTGCAGCCACTCCATCCTAAAGGAGTGTTCATTGGAAGGACTGATGCTGAAGCTGAAACTCCAGTACTTTCGCCACCTCATGCAAAGAGTTGACTCATTGGAAAAGACTCTGATGCTGGGAGAGATTGGAGGCAGGATGAGAAAGGTGCGACAGAGGATGAGATGGCAGGATGGCATCACTGACTCGATGGACATGAGTTTGGGTGAACTCCAGGAGTTGGTGTTGGACAGGGAGGCCTGGCGTGCTGCGATTCATGGGGTCGCAAAGAGTCGGACACAACTGAGCCACTGACCTGACCTGACCATCAAACTGAGTGGCCGATACAAGAGCAAATTAAATGCTTGTTGACTTCAGGAGAGATGGAATCAGGGCAAGAAGAAAACATAAACTTAAACAGTGATTGAATTTGTAAAAGGACTAGACCTGAGGAGAGACAGGGCAACAAAGCACTATATCTCAAACAGGTAATGAAAGAGCTCAAGCTTCTATACCTTTAATTTTTGTTAGTTTGAATCTCTAAGGGCTTTACTTTATCCTCTCTCAATAGTCTCTTCCGCATTCTCCACTGCTCTCCAGAAAATGTGTACCTTTTATTTTGATTATATTGGTGTTATATATTTAAATTAGGCTTATTATATTTACAGTCATTCAAAGGAAGTGGACTTAGAGTGATAGTACATAGTCATATTTCTTATTTTTTAATGTCTTAAGTTGAAATTTAGGTAATAAATCACTAGGGGATGGGTTCCCTCACCACCCCCCAGCAAAGAGTTGGAGTTTATTCTCTGTGGACCAATACTACAAGACAAAAACAAGATAACAATCAAGGGAGGAGTCTGGGCCATGCTCACAAGAGAGATGAGAAACCAGATATTCCTCATTCTTGAAGTTAAAGAGACCTCCCTGACTACATATGCGCATAAAGACTCTTTGGAAGGTCAAAAGAGAGGGGGCATCACCTCATGGTAAGTGATGCAATTACCCATAAGCCTCTTCACTAGAATCCATCTTGGCTAAAAATGTGCATGCGCACAGGGGAGGACACTGAGACATACCAAATACAGACTCAGAACCAGGCCAAGCAAAGTTGGCAAAGGAAACCTGGAAGAAATGCCCCCCGAAAGTTATTCAGACTACTACTATGGCAGGACTCTTCCTCTGAGTCTGCCCGTGTGTCTACCCAAACATGCTCTTTTCCTCCTAATAAACAGTCTACTGGTTTCACTACTTTCTGTCTTTGTGGGAATTCTTTTTCTGCAAAGCCAAAGAGCCAGGGCCTTGTCACTGACTGCTGGTCTAGTGGTTGGGACTTGGTGCTCTTACCACCATGATCTGGCCTCAGTCTCCGACCAGTTTCAAGCCACTGTAGTCTGAGGCCACCTGAGATCAGATGGGTTGTCCCATTCTAAGACCCTACAGCCCAAATGGTTGGCTTCCTTAAATAACAATAAGTGAGAAAAGAAGGAAAATGAAAAAGATAATATAAAGGAGAGTAAGAAAGAGGGAGGCAGGAAGAGGAAAAAAAAATAAACAGAAAAAGTAAATAGGACTTTTTTTAAAAATCTAATCAATTAAGTGAGTAATGGGTATGGGTACATAAGGATATTTCTCAAATGGATGACCACTTGAGAACAGAGACATAGGGTGCTTCTGTAAACTAAAAGTCCAGGTAAGCATGGGTTGTTTGCAAAAATATAAGAAAATACTTTGCCTTTTCCTTCTGCTTCTTCATCTATAACCCTATATATTATTTTGTTGTTGCATTTTCAGAAATGCCAAATGGATGTTGTAAAATTTCAGAAAAGGAAACCTCAAGCAATCACAAGGATTCAAAGTGGCAACAGTGCTAGGGAAGACAGCCACCAATGCAAGAAAGAACTGAAAGCATAAAACTTTCCAACCTGGCAAGACAAAACCAGAGGATGCCAACCAGATTAAGATCTTAAAAATACAAAAAGAAAAAAAAAAAAAAAGCAGTGATTGATACAACTAAAACAAACAGAGACTTAACTTTCAAAATCTAAAATACTAGAGTATTCTTTACCATCTGAGCCACCAGGGAAGCCCAAGAATACTGGAGTGGGCAGCCTATCCCTTCTCCAGGGGATCTTCCCAACCCAGGAATCAAAGCAGGGTTTCCTGCATTGCAGGCAAATTCTTTACCAGCTAAGCTACCAGGGAAGCCTGAGTCTTATTTAGGGGAGATCCTTCATAAAACTAAACAAGGGAAACATAGGACCGAAAAAAAAAAAAAAAAGAAAGAAAGAAATACTTAAGTACTTCTTTATACAGCAGATAATAATTTTATGAAACTCTTAATCCCTAAGAAGTAGATACAGATTATGAGGAGCTGACACATGCTGACTTACCTCTAAAGTTGATGTCAGGATGAAAAATGACAACAACTCACTCACAATTCAGTCCCCAGGGCCATTGTTTGCACAGATTTGGGGTCTGGATGGAACATTAATCTGGACCAGCCATGGTTATTTCCAAATTTCTAAGCTTTATCCTCCTAATTTTGAAACTTATAAAGTCATGAAATAAGCAAGAAGAAAACTTGTTGCTGCTGCTGCTGCTGCAAAGTCACTTCAGTCGTATTCGACTGTGCGACCCCGTAGATGGCAGCCCACCAGGCTCGCCCATCCCTGGGATTCTCCAGGCAAGAACACTGAAGTGGGTTGCCATTTCCTTCTCCAATGTATGAAAGTGAAAAGTGAAAGTGAAGTCACTCAGTCATGTCCGACTCTTCGCGACCCCATGGACTGTAGCCTACCAGGTTCCTCCGCACATGGGATTTTCCAGGCAAGAGTACTGGAGTAGGTTGCCATTGCCTTCTCCAAGAAGAAAACTTAGAACCTATCTAGTTCAACTTCCTCATATTAGTCTTGGAAACTTGAGTCCCAGAGTCATACTGACTTACCTCACCTCACTCGGTTGACAGAAGAATAAGAGATAAAATCAGTTCTTGTGATTCCTAGTCAGAGAATTCTCTAAAATTTATAGAAAACAGAATCTACTTCCTTCTCTCCACACTGCAAACTATAAATAAATTTACAGAACATATGCATCAAGATGCATGCCCTGAGCAGGAATCATTGTGGATCTCCTTCCTCATTGGGAAATTAATTTTTTAGTAACAGTTTAAGGTATTCTATCTACTTCTTCTTTCTATGTTCCTCCATCATGTGCTTTGAAAGCAATATAAGTATAGCTTCTGTATTAACTTTTTCAGTTCTCAGTTTGGAAGCCCAAACTAAGGTGAAAACCTTGGGGACAGTTTTTTTTTTTTTCTGTTGTCAGTTCAGTTCAGTTCAGCTCAGTCAGCCAGTCATGTCCGACTCTTTGAGACCTCATGAATTGCAGCACGCCAAGCCTGCCTGTCCATCACCAACTCCCAGAGACTCACCAACTCAGACTCACATTCATCGAGTCAGTGATGCCATCCAGCCATCTCATCCTCTGTTGTCCTCTTCTCCTCTTGCCCCCAATCCCTCCCAGCATCAGAGTCTTTTCCAATGAGTCAACTCTTCGCATGAGGTGGCCAAAGTATTGGAGTTTCAGCTTTAGCATCATTTATTCCAAAGAAATCCCAGGGCTGATCTCTTTCAGAATGGACTGGTTGGATCTCCTTGCAGTCCAAGGAACTCTCAAGTGTCTTCTCCAACACCACAGTTCAAAAGCATCATTTCTTTGGTGCTCAGCTTTCTTTACAGTCCAACTCTCATATCCATACATGACCACTGGAAAAACCATAGCCTTGACTAGATGGACCTTTGTGGTCTAAGTAATGTCTCTGCTTTTGAATATGCTATCTAGGTTGGTCATAACTTTTCTTCCAAGGAGTAAGTGTCTTTTAATTTCATAGCTGCAGTCACCATCTGCAGTGATTTTGGAGCCCCACAAAATAAAATCTGACACTGTTTCCACTGCTTCCCCATCTATTTCCCATGAAGTGATGGGTCCAGATGCCATGATCTTCATTTTCTGAATGTTGAGCTTTAAGACAACTTTTTCACTCTCCACTTTCACTTTCATCAAGAGGCTTTTTAGTTCCTCTTCACTTTCTGCCATAAGGGTGGTGTCATCTGCATATCTGAGGTTATTGATATTTCTCCTGGCAATCTTGATTCCAGCTTGTGCTTCTTCCAGCCCAGCGTTTCTCATGATGTACTCTGCATATAAATGAAATAAGCAGGAATGGGAATCAACATCATTACATCCTACTGGATTTTAAAATTCATCATGGTGAGCTGTCCTACAGAAAGTAAACAGTATGCTTACCTAAGATTTGGCATATGTAGATGTTTCCACCAAATCACTGACTTTGAAGTAAACCATAGTAAACATTTCTCCTGGGCTAACATGAGAAAGTGGAACCACTCAGTCAGAGTTGCTGCTGCTGCTAATAAGTTGCTTCAGTGTCCAACTCTGTGCGACCCCACAGATGGCAGCCCACCAGGCTTCCCCGTCCCTGGGATTCTCCAGGCAAGAACACTGGAGTGGGTTGCCATTTCCTTCTCCAATGCATGAAAAAGAAAAGTGAAAGTGAAGTCACTCAGTCGTGTCCAACTCTTTGTGACCCCATGGACTGCAGCTCACCAGGCTCCTCCTTCCATGAGATTGTCCAGGCAAGAGTACTGGAATGGGTTGCCATTGCCTTCTCTGCAGTCAGAGCTAGTGAGCACCTTTTCTCTTCACTAAGGTGTGTGTACTTATTTTTGACCTTTCTACACAGAATTAAACTATTTGATATTGTATTTGCAGACTGCATTGAAGTAGCCGCTCTCAGATATTTACTAAAAACAAATGAGAACTATTATTTGAGATACAAGAAGTGTTACCTCACTTCAAGGATAACACAGTTTTATTTCACTGATTGATATTCAGAGAACTCAAACCATAATTGAAGTTAACCAGTCAGAAACCAGCAAAGATATGGTCACTAAAAGATCACTCATGGAATCCTATGTTAATACCATTTATCAGAACTTCGTAACCAAAAGGATGTCCAAAGTATAAACAGTATAGATTAATTGAAAACATAAACTACACATAATGACACCCAGCATATACATGCCCGTAAGTAGAAAAGAATATGAGAACATAATGCAAAAGGAGAATTGCCTGTTATTTTGGATGAATGGAATCTATCTAGGGTATGAGTTTTGCCTAGAATCTCACCTGCCCTCAGACATCTCTGAGTGAGCCATTACCTGGTTGCAACATGGAAATGTTAAGCCATTGGTCCACAGGACTACTCTCAGAACTGTCCAATATTAAAATCAAGTCACTGGAATTCTTCTGTATATGCCACCCAAGAGTCTCCACCCTAGACTCTGTAAAATTCTAATACTTCATGTTTTATTTTAGTTAATGATTATATTTTATGTCTTGACCGTTTTACTAGATTATAACCTCATCAAAGAAAACAATAATATTTTAAAATATTTTAAAATTCATCGTGTCCCACACAGTATCTGACCTGGCCCCATTGATTGACGAGCAGTCATAGATCATGATAGGCAGTCAAAATGGAGCAGGCAAGGGAAAAGGAGGCCATATTTCAAAGCACATTTATATTCATGATCTGACCTTTAGATTCTCAGAGTTTTAGAAATGATTTTTTTGATAAGATAAAATTATAATTTTTACATGTAGTAAATCTGATAAGACTGACATTTTGAAATAAACAGAATTTTTTACACAGCAGTAAAACATCTAAATCTTTAAACAGAAATTCAACTCCTGCCTGGTCATCATGGAGCAACAGTGCAGAAACAATTCTTTTACTGTAAATAAACTTAAAAGTGGAAAAATATATGAAACTATTCTTTTAGTCTCTGGAAAGCAGATAGCACAGACTTGTGCTAAAAACAGAAGCCCTCGGCTTTCTCCTTGCGGACAGGTTCAGGACTAAACAATGGAGAAGGGCAATTCAGAAAGAGGCTGCCATTGGTCTCAATATAGGAGATAGAGATTGAAGTTCAATGAGTCTCAAATTGGTTGGAGAAAGGGACTGTAAATACCAAAGGAGAAAGTTATGCAGAGAAAGAGGTCCAGATACGCATAACATTTTTATCATCCTGATACCAAAATCAGCACAGACAAACAAACAAACAACAACAAAAAAAAAAAAACTGTAGACCATATCCTCATGCATGTGACTGCAAAAACTCTTAACAATTTACAGTAAATAAAATCCAATAACATATATGAAGGATAACATATGAGGTTTACCCTGAAAATGCAAAGATGATCAAGACTTAAGATCCACAAATGGATCTTACCTGGGGAATTTGTAAAGACTGGAAGAGGTAACTCCTTTGAATGCAAAGACAGCAACACAAGAGTTCAAGGACCATAAAAAATAAAGGAAATACAACTCCACCAAAGGAACACAATACATCCTTTTCAAAAGTGGTATGGAAACAATGGGTAACCATATAGGAAAAAATAAGTCTCAGTTCTTACCTACATCTTAAAAAAAAAAAAAAAAAAACCTTAAAATGAATCTTAGACTCAAGTGTAAAAACTAAAGTTATAAAATTCTACAAGAAACTATAACAGAAAGCTGTGTGATCTTGGGCTAGGAAAAGAATTCCTAAGTCACACACACACACGCAAAAATGAACCATTAAAGAATTAAACCTAATCAGAATTTTAAATTACTGCTTTGTCAAAGACACTATTAGAAAAGGAAAAGGAAGGCACAATCTGGGAGAAGATATTTGCAATATATAGTAATGCGAAGGAGACCCAATTTAAAAAACAGGTAAATGGTGCTGGTCTTAGTTTCTCAGTCATGTCCGACTCTTTGTGACCCCATGGAATGTAGCCTGCCAGGTTCCTCTGTCCATGGGGATTCTCCAGGCAAGAATACAGCAGTGGGTAGCCTAACTCTTCTCCAGAAATGATTTGAACATACACTTCACCAAAAAAGAATATTCAAATAACAAATAAGCAGACAAAAATTTACTCAACATCATTAATTATCAGAGAAATCAAATGTAAATAGCAATTATATAACATTATACACTCACATTCAAATGTCTAAAATTTAAAAGACTATGTCCAACAGGTACAATGTTTCAGTTATAAGGTAAATAAGTATTAGGAAAGTAATATATGGCATGATAAAATACGATTAACACTGCTAAATGTTATATACAAAACTTGTTGAAAGTAAATCCAAACAGTTCTTATCACAAAGAAAAAAATGTATTTCTTTATTTTCGTATCTATATGAGGTGACGATATTCACTAAACTTGTGATAATTGATCAATAATTATTTTAAAAACAAAATTAAAAAGACTATTGTCTTTGCAGTAAAGCAACTGGAAGTCATACATGACTGGTGGGAATATGAAAAGACCACATGTCTGGGAAAATTTGATTTTTCAAAAAACTTAAACATATAGTTACTATATGATCCAGCTGTTCAAAGAAGATATTTACCCAAGAAAATGGAAAACATATATGCATGTTCATACATTTCATGGCAACTTTCTCATTAGTCAAAAACTAGGAGCAATAAGAATGTCGATCAAGAAGCAAGTGGAAATGAGTTTGCATCATACTACTCCAAGGAATAAAAGAAAGATTAAGACAGTAAAGTGGCTGAATCCAAAAACAACATGCCAAATGAAAGAAACCAGATACATAAAAGTGTAAGCTATATGATACCATTTCTGCGAACCTCTAGAAAATATAAAATGACAGAAAGTTTATCAATGGCTATGTGGGACTCAAAAGTCATAGGAATGTTGAGGAGACAGAAATATTCTGTATATCGGTTTTAGTGATGGGAACTGAACTGAATACAGATACATACATTCATCAAACCACATAAAAATACATTTAAAATCCCATCCTTTCTGCTCTTTCTTTGGCCATCACAGTAAAATACGACCACATCTGGGGAGCCTTATAGAGCTTGCTTTTGATCTGGACATTTATGATATTGGATCACTGAGGGTCAGACACGACTTAGCAACTTTCACGCATTGGAGAAGGAAATGGCAGCCCACTCCAGTGTTCTTGCCTGGAGAATCCCAGGGATGGAGAAGCCTGGTGGGCTGCCATCTATAGGGTCACACAGAGTCAGACACAACTGAAGTGATGCAGCAGCAGCAGCAGCAGCAGTATAATGCAAAAGATACCATTGCAAATGGAGGCATGCACAAACTGTATACAAGGGTTTGTTAATAGGCTACGCTGCCATGGAAAAGTCTATATACTTTCTCAATGTTGGCTTCAGGTTCTAAGTTCAGGTTGTTTTTTAAATTGCCTGATTATCAGTGTATAAAAATGGCCTATTAGAATTCTATTTTGGCAATTTTCCTAGATAATTCTGTGAATGTTTACCCCATATATATTTGAGATTATATTAGTGGATGTATTCAAGTTTCAGAACTTGGGAATTTCATGACAAATTTTTCCTTTTATTATTAAATTATAATTAATTATCCCTAAGCAATAATTTGTCTTTGAAGTCTATTTATTTTAATAATATTGATAACACAACTTTTTTTGATTGGAGCTTTTTAAATATATATTTTCCGTTTCTTACTTTTCAACTTTTTGATATTTTTGTATCATAGGGATGTCTCCTAAAATTAGCTGATAGCTGAATTTAGTTTTTGCTTTTGTATTGAATAGTAAGTCTCTCTCTCAGTAAGAGGTTCTCATCAGTGAATTTCCTTTTATTTACAGTTATTGTGATTACTGATATATTTAATTTTCATTTTTGTGGCTCATTTTTATTAGTTTTGAGCTTTGATATTTAGTTTTTAATATTTATCTCTAGTTACATTTGTAATAAGACTGCAATTTTTCATTTGAAACTCTTGCAAAAACTTTTCTAAAAAAATTATCAAAGGAGGGGAGAAGAGCCACTGGCTCATGTCTATTTCTTAATTGAAATGATCATTCCTTTCCTCAATAAGATGATATATCTGAGAATTCTGGTGTTGGGAAGAGTCTCATAAAGGTGGAACAATCCATTCTGAAGGAGATCAGCCCTGGGATTTCTTTGGAAGGAATGATGCTAAAGCTGAAACTCCAGTACTTTGGCCACCTCATGCGAAGAGTTGACTCATTGGAAAAGACTCTGATGCTGGGAGGGATTGGGGGCAGGAGGAGAAGGGGACGACAGAGGATGAGATGGCTGGATGGCATCACTGACTCGATGGATGTGAGTCTGAGAGAACTCCGGGAGTTGGTGATGGACAGGGGGGCCTGGCGTGCTGCGATTCTTGGGGTCGCAAAGAGTCGGACACAACTGAGCAACTAAACTGAACTGAATCCATTGTACACATGAAAAGAGAAGCCTGGAGGGTTTAGATATGTTGTTCAAGGTCACAAAGTGAGTTCATAATTATAATATCACTGAATAGAATTTTAGTAACTCTTCGTCTAGTGTTCTTTCCATGCTGTCCTTTCAGATTTATGTTGTACAGGCTGTTGAGTATCATCATCTCTACAATCAGTAGTAGCACATGTCTTCTTCATAAGGAGCTTGTAAGTTGAATCAATTCTAAGATATGCATATTAAATTAAGAAGCATGCAAAGCAGATGGTAAAATGCAAATGGATTAGAGCTCCAAGGTTATACAGATTTAAATAATTTGAAAAGTGATAGTCTGTTTTAAGTCTCATCAGCAACTTTGAAAACAATAGGCTCAACAATAATGGGAAATATGAAATATTTTCTATTTTGCAGTTGTACTCTGTAAAAAATGTTTTATTTCAATACCCTAATTTATTATTTCTCATTTAGGTATACCCTGCAGCAATATTTTTCTACAAGCTTTACCTTCCCTTTGAGTATTCAGATATTTCTGTCATTTATTTTCCCTCAAAGGCATTAAACTGCTTTTCAGATCTTATTTCATTTTCTTTGTTACTTTTCCAGATACCTAAAATTTAAAAATATGATTTCCAGTTAATCCCATATGGAACACAAAATGAAGAGCCTGTATAGAGAATAATTACTCTGTATTTCAAAATGCAGAACTGTTGGCGTAAGTTAGATGATGGAAAATTATAGCATCAGATCTCATGCTATTGACAATGGAAACATGGCAGTCATACTTGGAAAAAGCTTATTGTTTCTCTACATGTTAAAAAAAGAAACATAAAAAAATCCAACTTTAAATCACACTTCAATTTCCAGGTTCTTTTCTTAAAATATACATTGCCAATCCCCCCAACTTCCCCTTGCCCCAACTCAATTCAGCAGGTCTTTCAAAAACCAGCCTTTGAGATTTCAGTCTAGGGCTACATTCTGAGCATGCGCTTTAGCAGATAAACCAATTAGGCCTTTTTTTTTCTGACAGCAGCCAATGTCGTGGGGCCCTTGTTGAAATTTCTCTCACATTTTGTATTTATGAAAATGAACTATGTCCTTGGGAATTCCAAAGGGCTCTGAAGCGCAGGCCTGAGGAGGGCACCAGAGGGAGGCAGAGCCGAGCGTGTTGCTGTGAAGTTCTGATAGGGGTATTTGGATTCTAATGATAGTGATGATTCTCTATGGTAGGAAGTTACAAAGAATCAGAATCAGAACAAAACCTCACGAATCCTCCAATGTAGAAAAAAAAATCTGATTTTGATTAAATTTACCTGTACTACCAGTTAATTCTGAGAAAAGATAGGTTTGAAATCTTGTAGTATATATTTTTTACAGAGACACATTTAAACCTGAGAAAAGGCAAACGAGTGATCCACAGTCTTCTGGGCATAGGCGACACTGAGTCCACCTCATGTCTGCTTGGCTGCTCTCCCAGATGGCTCTTCACATCAGAGGACCAAAGTATTGGAGCTTCAGCTTCAGCATCAGTCCTTTCAATGAATATTCAAGGTTGATTGACTAGTTTGATTGCCTTGTAGTCCAAGGGACTCTCAAGAGTCTACACCAACATTACAATTTGAAAGCATCATCCTTCAGTGCCTGGCTTTTTTTATGGTCCAACTCTCATGTCCACATATGACTACTGGAAAAACCAGTTTTAACTCTACAGATTTTGGTCAGCAAAGTGATTCCACTGCTTTTTAATATGCTGTCTATTTTTGTCATAGCTTTCCTTCCAAGGAGCAAGTGTCTTTTTATTTCATGGCTGCAGTCACCATCTGCAGTGATTCTGGAGCCCAAGAAAATAAAATCTATCATTGCTTCCACTTTTTTCCCTTCTATTTGCTATGAAGTGATGGGCTGGATACCATGAGATCATACTTTTTAATGTTGATATTCAAACCAACTTTTTCATTTTTCTTTTTCACCCTCATCAAGAGGTTCTTTAGTTCTTCTTCACTGTCTGCCATCAGAGTAGTATCATCTGCATATCTGGGTTTACTGATATTTCTCCCTGCAAACTTGATTCCATCTTGTGCTTCATCCAGTATGGCATTTCACATAAGGTACTCTCCATATAAGTCAAATAAGCAGGGTGACAATATACAGCCTTGACATACTCCTTTCCCAATTTTGAGCCAGTCTGTTGTTCCATATCTAGTTTTAACTGTTGCTTCTTGACCTACATATGGGTTTCTCAGGAGATAGATAAGGCAGTCTGGTATCCCATCTGTTTAAGTATTTTCCACAGTTTGTTGTGATCCACAAAGTCAAAGTGTTTAGTGTAATCAATGAAGCAGAAGTAGATGTTTTACTGGAAATTCCTTGCTTTCTCCATGATCCAACAAATGTTGGCAATTTGATCTCTGGTTCCTCTGCCTTTTCTAAAACCAGCTTGAACATCTGGAAGTTTTGGTTCACGTCCTGCTGAAGCCTAGCTTAAAGGATTTGAGCATAAACTTGCTAGCATGTGAAATGAGCACAATTATATGGTAGTGTAACATTCTTAGGCATTGCCCTTCTTTGGGATTAGAATGAAAACTGAGCTTTTCCATTCCAATAACCATTGCTGAGTTTTCCAAATTTGCTGACATATTGAGTGCAGCACTTTAATGGTATCATTTTTAGGATTTGAAATAGCTCAGCTGGAATTCCATCACCTCCACTAGCTTTGTTCATAGTAATGTTTCCTAAGTCCCACTTGACTTCACACTCCAGGATGTCTGGCTCTAGGTAAGTGACTACAACATTCTGGTTATCCAGGTTATTAAAAAAGTTTTTGGCATAGTTCTGTGTATTCTTGCCACTTCTTCTTAATCTCTTCTGCCTCTGTTAGGTCCTTAACATTTCTGTCCTTTATCATACCCATTCTTGCATGAAATATCCCCTTAGTATCTCCATTTTTCTTAAAGAGGTCTCTAGTCTTTCCCATTCTACTATTTTCCTCTATTTCTTTGCCTTGCTCACTTAAGAAAGCCTTATCTCTCCGCTATTCTCTGGAACTCTGCATTCAATTGGGTATGTTTTTCCCTTTCTCCTTTGCTCTTCATTTCTCTTCTTTATTTTATATTCATTCCTTTAACAGTTTCCTTCATCAAAAAAAAAAAAAAAACTACTGCCTGCTCTCTTTCCAGACATGTGCACGTGCGTGGGCGCACACACACACACGAGTGTTTAGGAAGTTCTCTCTCAAGAGAACTGCATATGTAATAATTTAGCATTATGGAATGGAGGGGGTTATAATTTGTATATTCAGAAAAATAAATGATAAATCTCTATCAAAAAAAATTAAAAAAAATAATCTGAGAATGAGTTCCAAGGCTTTGCTTCATTGAGGTTTCATCTAAATGGCAGTTTCTTCTTTGCCCTTTCAGCATAAGCTAGAGCTTCACCAGAAAGATTTCTTTTAATATGCTTAGTGTCTGTGTCTTGAATCTCTGTGTTCCCCAGTTAGATTTGTGTTCCGTAGATGTGACTATTTGGCTCATCTCACCAAGTTTTCCACATTCTCTGATAACATTCACTTGTTGTCTTAGGCTTGCATTGGATGCTGAGCCAAACTAGGAGAGAAAGCACATATTTCAATAAGGCCTCTCCACCTTATTTCCATGCAATGTGACATGGAATTGTCATGTTTTATATTGTAGAATTTGCCAGGCCAATGATAATTGCTCACCTTTGTACATGACCTGATTTTTCCTACCTTAGAAGTTTTTAAAAGATATTTCCTTTGTCACCATTATTTTGAAATTTCACAACTATATCCTTTGATGTGAGTATTTTCCCATTCATTGGGCTGGGGCACTCAGTGGACATTTTCATTTTGAAAATCGATGTCTGTTGACATCTTTTTATACCAGTTTCCTATTCATTTGCACATTCTGTAATTTCTCTGTGCTTTCAAATAGTTTATTACTGCTGTATTCTTTTCATTATATATAACATCCTTTTCTTTTTAATGGATATAACATTTTCCCTTATTAAGATGATTATGAAATATATTTATTATTCATTTTCATCTTTCTAAATATCAAAAATTTTATTAGAATATACCTCACAAAGGCTTTAATTGTTCTAGCTATAAATAAGACTGAACAAGTTAAAGCTTAAAACCTTCATTTTATGGATGTTGAGACTATAGCAATATGTAATTAAATGAAATTTATTGAAGTTGTTCAAAGGACTGTGGAAAATCCTGTTTCTGGCATGTGATGGTCCAGCTTTGGAGTGCAGTGAGAACAAAGAACAAAACTAATCTAGTGTATGTTTTGCTTCTGCCAAATCATGGATCATTCTGGAAGAGCCAATTGCCTTTTTATCCCCAGTCCATGAAAGTCAGGAAGAATTGACATGTCTTAATCACTACAGTGTTTGAATGAAAACAAAGAAAAAACTCACAACTCCATATAGTTTTTTAAAATAATAGGAGAAAAAAGGAATGACCTGAGTCAATTAGAAATCATCCAAAGACCAAAGAAATTTTAAGTAAAATCAGTCCTTGAGGATAAAACCAAATTAAAAACTTCTTAATGACATAAAGATTCTTAGACATGGAAAGGAAAATAATAATGAGTTATCATTGGATTAATAGCAAAATATCTTCTCTATTAACAAAATCATACTACACTACAACTGAATAAGATGATATGAAAATCCAGTCATAAATAAATGTTCATCTGAGAGTGACAATATAGAACAATTAGTCCAAATCATTTTATAGAAAAGCAACTGAGATCAAATAAAAGAAGCAATGCATTCAACTTCCCACAAATAGTTAATGGTCCATGCAACAAGTATCTTGTTGTTCCATAATCAAGCTCTTTAGTCTTTTTATTTTTACGAAGTCCAGTGTTTTTTTTTTTCACTATGATAATTGGTCTTATAATTTAATATCTAATTCATGTACAATTAAACTCTCTAGGTGAGAAATAATTGGCAAATCCTAATTATGCCCCCATATAATTTAATATTCATTACAATGCAATTTCAAAAAAGAGAAAGGATTCTAAATTCGTATGTTTTAAATGAAACATCATTTAAAGTAGAACATGAAGTAGTAGAGAAATGGACAAAAAAAGAAAGAGTTTTCAAAAACAGAAAGCCAAATATTTGTGGAGTAATTAGAGGAATTCAGGTTGTAAAATCTAGAGAGAGAATGTTAAGGAGTGACTTTCTGTGGTTAAATGACAGATCTAGGCTATTATCCACCATTTTCATTGAGGTAAAATATAGTTATATCAAGGTGAGTACAGATGTAACCAAGAAGTAGTTCTTAAGTACAGAAAGATTTATGTCTGGCCCAGACTCTAGTTAGTGAAATAAGAGGGTTATTATAGATGAAGCCCTAGAGTCTTGGAGGAAATAGACTAACTGTTACCATCCTACTCTTACTCGAAATTTGCTGGTTAGAGGTTTAGGAACTAAACCAAGTGACCAACCTGATATCATAATATCATCAAGCAAGCTGTGTTCCCCAGTAAGAAAAGAACATGTTCAATTTTTCCCAATTAAAGGCTTAGTATAATGATTAAGCCCACAGACTCAGGGACCAGAGTGCCTGGGTTCAAAACCCAAGCTTCTTCACTGGTTATGTAAATCTAGACAAATTACTTTAAGGTGACTTGGCTCTTCTCACAGGTAAAAGGAAGAGATTTTGTTACTTGTTATTTTTTAACAATTGTTAAGACAGTGCTTAGGAAACAGCAATTATTATTATCTTCCACATATCTGAACTCATGTCATCTAACATAACCCAATATTACCTTAAAAATAATTGTTGAAAATATCAAAAAGAAAGACTTTAAAATTACCTGTTAAGGGTATCACAAGCTTATTTTAGGGACTTCCCTGGTGGCTCAGACGGTAAAGCGTCTGTCTACAAGGTGGGAGACCTGGGTTCAATCCCTGGGTTGGGAAGATCCCCTGGAGAAGGAAATGGCAATCCACTCCAGGACTATTGCCTGGAAAATCCCATGGATGGAGGAGCCTGGTGGGGTGCAGTCCATAGGGTTGCAAAGAGTCAGACACGGTTGAGTGACTTCAGTTGAATTCAAAGCTTATTTTAAGAGGGGGAAATGTAGCTAAAGTTACTTAACAGTATTGAATACATCCAAATGACACATCAACTGGGCAGGGATAAATACTTTGACTAAATTCTAATCAAGAGGTTATCGAGTTAGTGAAATTTTGAAATCTCACAATTGATATTTGTCTGCTCTGAGTAATGTTGGGTTCTATTCACATGAACACTGGAGAGGCAGATTTCCAGTGTTTTTTATTAGAAAACATAAGGTAAGACCATACCATAAAGTTCTACAAATACTCATAGTATATAGTCTCAAGGTAAAACTTGTCTCCTAATAGCTCAGTCTATTGGCTGCGAAATGAACTCTCAGTTGAAACAATGGAAAAAAACACAACAAATCTAGAATTTAGACACAAATGAGAGAACATCTAGCAAAATGACTTGGTAGCTAAACTCACAGTAATGAAATGCAAAAGTCTTACACTTATTTATGGCAAGCATCTCAGTCAAGACTGTATAAGTATGGTGAAATGACCACAGAGCAAGGAAAGGAGATAGCAGAGTCTAAGCTGGTAAGATATGCCATACAGTCAGTTCTGTGATAATGAGACATATGTGCTTCTGAAACTCACTTTGTTCAGAGAATTTCTTCAGTAAAAAACTATCAAGTCTACGCAAAAAAAAAAAAAAAAAAAAAAAAAAAAAAAGAACCTAATGAATTTGGGATTCCCTGATGGTCCAGTAGCTCAGACTTTATGCTCCCAATGCAGGGGGCCCATGATTGACCCATTGTCAGGCAACTAGATCCCACATTCCATAGCTAAAAAATCTCCCTTGCCATAACTAAGATCTGGTTCAGCTGAATCAATTTTTTTTAAAGAATCTAATAAATTTGGTAGAACAGTTTTACATATGTTACATAGTTTAAAAGTATATACATAAACAGATATTTTACCTTAGAAAGGACTGAAGTTGTCTTGTGTACAGACAAAACAGAGAGGTTGCAGTTTGTGTGTGATTGTGAAGAGGTAGAAGAAGGATTAACAGAAGTCACAGGGAAAGCTGTAGTACCAGATCCAGTTGGGTGTGGTGCATAATATGCATGAACTGAGGCAGCTGGGAGACATCAGACGTGTGTGCGTGTGTGTATGTGCATGAATTTTGTGTATTCTTACCCAAACCAGTTCAACTGAGAATATGCTTTTTCATTCATCTAGTATTTCTCACAGATATAATCATGCATAAGCAAATGTAAAATTCACATTATGCTCAAAATGTTCCCTAAAATATCAATTGTCTGGGAATAAATTGGTACTCAAAACAGGGGATATGTATATGTATATGACAACTCAATCATTGTTATAAAGACTTTTGAGACTGGGAATAAGATTGCCAGAAAAACAAAATAATTAACATTGAACTTTCTAGGACTGAAGAGGTTTTGAATAAATTGACTAATTTAAAATAGAAAGGTTAGCACCTGGAATAAAAATCTTCCTTTCTGAATTTTTTCCTACTTCCTTGCCTTTTGATGATGAATTATATGATTTCCTAATATATCTCCAAATCACCTCTTTTCTACTCTTTTCCTTAACATGACTTTTCCTTCTCCCTCTTCATCACCTTGAAATATTTTTTAAGTGTTTTTAACATAACAGTTATGATTTTCATTCTTCTAAACAGAATATTAACTTCAAATGTGAGAAGAAAAAAAATTAAATATCTTATTTTGAGATGAATAGGGGAGATGTAGAGATTGGTAAAAGGTATAGGTGGGATTTGAATTGTTTCTAGAGCTGCGTTTCCATTTTCATGAAGACTCATTTGTAAGACAAGTACACTTTTTAAAAATGCTTTTAAAAAATCAGGTTGCAACTAAATGATATCAAGAGCCTAAATCACCCATCCAACTATATTATAATCCATTTATTTCTTTACACCAGGGAGAAAGATATAAAAATATATCAGGGAGAAAGATAACTTCTCTCCATGAGGAGATACCCCACTTCCAAGGTCAGGAGTGGAGGCTGCGCTTCTCTGGAGGCCAGAGAAACCCCAGTAAGACTGTAGGGACAAGAGTGGATGTGAGGAGATACCCCATGTCCAAGGGCAAAGGAGAAGCCCCAGAGAGATGTTAGGAAGGGTGAATTTGCGTTTAGAATGAAACCCCATTCCCACCATAGACTTTCAGAGGGCTCAAACAAACCTTCTGTGCACCAGGACCCAAGAACCCCACAGAGACTGAGACAGAACTGTGTTTGAGCATCTCCTGTGGAGGTACAAGTCAGCAGTGGACTGCTGCAGGGACAGAGGCTCTGGGTGCAGAAGACTTGCTTATGGCATAAGCCCTCTTGGAGGAGGTCACCATTAACCCCACCATAGAGCTGCCAGAACTTACAGAGGACTGGGAAATAGACTCTTGAAGGGCACAAACAGAACCTTGTGTGCACCAGGACTCAGGAGAAAGGAGCAGTGACCTCACAAAAGACTGACCTAGACTTCCCTGTGAGTGTCCAGGAGTCTCTAGCGGAGGTGTGGGTCAGTGGTGGCCTGCTGAGGGGTTGGGGGCACTGAGTTTAGCAGTACATGCATGGGATCTTTTGAAGGCAGTCACCATTATCTTCATTACCTCCACCATAGTTTCAGTTCAGTTCAGTCCTTCAGTATTGTCTGACTCTGCGACCCCATGAATAGCAGCACACCAGGCCTCCCGGTCCATCACCAATGCCCGGAGTTCACTCAGACTCATGTCCATTGAGTCAGTGATGCCATCCAGCCATCTCATCCTCTGTCGTCCCCTTCTCCTCCTGCCCCCAATCCCTCCCAGCATCAAAGTCTTTTCCAATGAGTCACACTTCGCATGAGGATGGCCAAAGTACTGGCGTTTCAGCTTTAGCATCATTCCTTCCAAAGAAATCCCAGGGCTGATCTTCAGAATGGGCTGTTTGGATCTCCTTGCAGTCCAAGGGACTGTCAAGAGTCTTCT
This sequence comes from Capra hircus, assembly GCF_001704415.2. NCBI lineage: Eukaryota > Metazoa > Chordata > Mammalia > Artiodactyla > Bovidae > Capra > Capra hircus. Next base: position 18,156,018 of record NC_030818.1, read on the forward strand.
CCAACACCACAGTTCAAAAGCATCAATTCTTCGGCACTCAGCCTTCTGCACAGTCCAACTCTGACATCCATACATGACTACTGGAAAAACCATAGCCTTGACTAGACGGACATTTGTTGCCAAAGTAATGTCTCTGCTTGTCAACATGCTATCTAGGTTGGTCATAACTTTTCTTCCAAGGAGTAAGTGTCTTTTAATTTCATGGCTTCAGTCATCATCTGCAGTGATTTTGGAGCCCAAAAAAATAAAGTCTGACACTGTTTCCACTGTTTCCCCATCTATTTCCTATGAAGTGATGGGACCAGATGCCATGATCTTCGTTTTCTGAATGTTGAGCTTTAAGCCAACTTTTTCACTCTCCTCTTTCACTTTCATCAAGAGGCTTTTTAGCTCCTCTTCACTTTCTGCCATAAGGGTGGTGTCATCTGCATATTTGAGGTTATTGATATTTCTCCCAGCAATCTTGATTCCAGCTTGTGTTTCTTCCAGCCCAGCGTTTCTCATGATGTACTCTGCATAGAAGTTAAATAAGCAGGGTGACAATATACAGCCTTGACATACTCCTTTTCCTATTTGGAACCAGCCTGTTGTTCCATGTCCAGTTCTAACTGTTGCTTCCTGACCTGCCTACAGATTTGTCAAGAGGCAGGTCAGGTGGTCTGGTATTCCCATCTCTTGGAGAATTTTCCACAGTTTATTGTGATCCACACAGTCAAAGGCTTTGGAGTAGTCAATAAAGCAGAAGTAGATGTTTTTCTAGAACTCTCTTGCTTTTTCCATGACCCAGCAGATGTTGGCAATTTGATCTCTGGTTCCTCTGCCTTTTCTAAAACCAGCTGGAACATCTGGAAGTTCACGGTTCACATATTGCTAAAGCCTGGCTTGGAGAATTTTGAGCCTTAATTTACTAGCGTGTGAGATGAGTGCAATTGTGTGGTAGTTTGAGCATTCTTTGGCATTGCCTTTCTTTGGGATTGAAATGAAAACTGCCCTTTTCCAATCTTGTGTCCACTGCTGAGTTTTCCAAATGTGCTGGCATATTGAGTGCAGCACTTTCACAGCATCATCTTTCAGGATTTGAAAGAGCTCTATAGGAATTCAATCACCTCCACTAGCTTTGTTCATAGTGATGCTTTCTAAGGCCCACTTGACTTTACATTCCAGGATGTCTGGCTCTAGGTGAGTGATCACACCATCATGATTATCTTGGTCATGAAGATCTTTTTTTACAGTTCTTCTATGTATTCTTGCCACCTCTTCTTAATATCTTCTGCTTCTGTTAGGTCCAGACCATTTCTGTCCTTTATTGAGCCCATCTTTGCATGAAATGTTCCCTTGGTATCTCTAATTTTTTTGAAGAGATCTCTAGTCTTTCCCATTCTGTTCTTTTCCTCTATTTCTTTGGATTGATCATTGAAGAAGGCTTTCTCATCTCTTCTTGCTATTCTTTGGTACTCTGCATTCAGATGCTTATATCTTTCCTTTTCTCCTTTGCTTTTCACTTCTCTTTTTTTCACAGCTATTTGTAAGGCCTCCCCAGACAGCCATTTTGCTTTTTTGCATTTCCTTTCCATGGGGATGTTCTTGCTCCCTGTCTCCTGTACAATGTCACAAACCTCATTCCATAGTTATTAGGCACTCTATCTATCAGATGTAGGCCCTTAAATCTATTTCTCACTTCCACTGTATAATCATAAGCAGGGAGGGAACACAGCTCCACCCATCAACAGAAAATTGGATTAAAGATTTACTGAACATGGCCCCACCCATCAGAAAACTGGGAAAGCCCAGTTTTCCCCTCTCCCAACAGGAAGCTTCCATAAGCCTCTTATCCTTCTCAATCAGAGGGCAGACAGACTGAAAACCACAAGAACAGAAAGCTAAGCAATCTAATCAGATGGACCACAGCCTTGTCTAAGGCAATAAAACTATGAACCATGCTGTGTAGGGCCACCCAAGATGGACAGGTCATGGTGGAGAGTTCTGACAAAATGTGGTCCACTGGAGAAGGGAATGGCAAACCAATTCAGTATTCTTGCCTTGAGAACCCCATAAAATACACGAAAAGCCAAAAAGTTAGGACACTGAAAGATGACCTCCCCGGGTCAATAGGTGCCTGATATGCTACTGGAGATCAGTGGAGAAATAACACAAGAAAGAATGAAGAGATGGAGCCAAAGCAAAAACAACATGCAGTTGTGGATGTGACTATTGGTAGAGGCAAGGACCGATGCTGTAAAGAGCAATATTGCATAGGAACCTGAATGTTAGGTCCATGAATCAAGGCAAATTGGAAGTGGTCAAACAGGAGATGGCAAGAGTGAACGTCAACATTTTAGGAATCAGTGAACTAAAATGGACTGGAATGGGTGAATTTAACTCAGATGACCATTATATCCAGTAGTTATGTATGGATGTGAGAGTGGACTGTGAAGAAAGCTGAGCACTGAAGAATTGATGTTTTTGAACTGTGATGTTGGAGAAGACTCTTGAGAGTCCCTTGGACTGCAAGGAGATTGAACCAGTCCATCCTAAAGGATATCAGTCCTGGGTGTTCTTTGAAAGGAATGATGCTACAGTTGAAACTCCAGTACTTTGGCCACCTCTTGCGAAGTGTGACTCATTGGAAAAGACTCTGATGCTGGAAAGGATTAGGGGCAGGAGGAGAAGGGGAAGAGAGAGGATGAGATGGCTGGATGGCATCACCAACTCGATGGACGTGAGTTTGAGTGAACTCCAGGAGCTGTTGATGGACAGGGAGGCCTGGTGTGCTGTAATTCATGGGGTCGCAAAGAGTCGGACACGACTGAGCGACTGAACTGAAGTGACCATTATATCTACTAGTGTGGGTGAGAATCCCTTGGAAGAAATGGAGTAGCCATCATAGTCAACAAAAGAGTCCAAAATTCAGTACTTTGATGCACTCTCAAAAATAACAAAATGATCTCTGTTCATTTTCAAGGCAAACCATTCAATATGGCAGTAATCCAAGTCTATGCCCTGGCCAGTAATGATGAAGAAGCTGAAGTTGAACGATTCTATGAACTCTTACAAGACCTTCTAACATCCAAAAAATATGTCCTTTTCATTTTAGGAGACTGGAAACTGCAAAAATAGGAAGTCCAGAAACACCTGGAGTAACAGGAAAATTTGGCTTTGGAGTACAGGATGAAGCAGGGCAAAGGCTAATGGAGTTTTGCCAAGAGAACGCACTGGTCATAGCAAACACCCTCTTCCAACAACACAAGAGATGACTCTACACATGGACATCACCAGATGGTCAATATCAAAATAAGACTGATTATATTTTTGCAATCAAAGATGGAGAAGCTCTATACAGGCAGGAAAAACAAGACCGGGAGCTGACTGTGGCTCAGATCATGAACTCCTTATTGCCAAATTCAGACTTCAGTGAAGAAAGTATGGAAAACTACTAGACCAATCATTTATGACTTATATCAAATCCCTTATGATTATACAGTGGAAGTGAGAAATACATTTAAGGGATTAGATCTGATAGACAGAGTGCTGGATGAACTATGGACAGAGGTTTGTGACATTGTATAGAAGACACAGATCAACACCAACCTCAAGAAGGAAGTGTGAAAAGGCAAAATGGCTGTCTGAGGAGGACTTACAAATAGCTGTGAAAAGAATAGAAGCAAAAAGCAAAGTAAAAAAGGAAAGATATACCCATTTGAATGCAGATTATAAAGAATAGCAAAGAGGGATAAGAAAGCCTTTCTCAATGATCAGTGCAAAGAAATAGAGGAAAACAATAGAATGGGGAAAATTAGAATTCTCTTCAAGAAAATTAGAGATACCAAGGGAACATTTCAAGCAAAGATGGGCACAATAAAGGACAGAAATGGTATGGACCTAACAGAAGCAGAAGATATTAAGAAGAGGTGGCAAGAACACACAGAAGAACTCTACAAGAAAAGATCTTCACGACCCAGATAATCACGATGGTGTGATCACTCACCTAGACCAGATATCCTGGAATGTGAAGTCAAGTGGGCCTTAGGAAGCATTACCACGAACAAAGCTAGTGGAGGTGATGGAATTCCAGTTAAGCTATTTCAAATCCTAAAAAATAATGCTGTGAAAGTGTTGCACTCAATATGCCAACAAATTTGGAAAACTCAACAGTGGCCACAGGACTGGAAAAGGTCAGTTTTCATTCCAATCCCTAAAAAAGGCAGTGCCAGAGAATGTTCAAACTACCGCACAGATGTACTCATGTTACACGATAGCAAAATAATGCTCAAAATTCTCCAAGCCAGGCTTCAACAGTATGTGAACTTCCAGATGTTCAAGCTGGTTTTAGAAAAGGTAGAGGAACCAGAAATCAAATTGCCAGCATCCACTGGATCATCACAAAAGCAAAAGAGTTCCAGAAAAACATCTATTTCAGCTTTATTGACAATGCGAAAGCCTTTGACTGTGTGGATCACAATAAACTATGGAAAACTCTGAGAGAGGGGAATGCCAGACCACCTCACCTGCCTCATACCTGAAATCTGTATGCGGGTCAAGAAGCAACAGTTACAACTAAACATGGAACAACAAACTGGTTCCAAGTAGGAAAAAGTGTACATCAAGGCTGTATATTGTCACTCTGCTTATTAACTTATATGCAGAGTACATCATGAGAAACACTAGGCTGGATGAAGCACAAGCTTGAATCAAGACTGCTGGGAGAAATATCAATAACCTCAGAGATGCAGATGACACCACCCTTATGGAAGAAAGTGAAGAGGAACTACAGAGCCTCTTGATGAAAGTGAAAGAGAAGAATGAAAAAGTTGGCTTAAAGCTCAACATTCAGAAAACTAGATCATAGCCTCTGGTCCCATCACTTCATGGCAAATAGACGGAGAAACAATGGAAACAGTGTCAGACTTTATTTTTCTGGTCTCTAAAATCATTTCAGATGGTGACTGCAGCCATGAAATTAAAAGATGCTTACTCCTTGGAAGAAAAGTTATGACCAACCTAGACAGCATATTGAAAAGCAGAGATATTACTTTGCCAACAAAGGTCCATCTAGTCAAGGCTATGGTTTTTCCAATGATCATGTATGGATGTGAGAGTTGGACTGTGAAGAAAGCTGAGCACTGAAGAATTGATGCTTTTGAACTGTGGTGTTGGAGAAGACTCTTGAGAGTCCCTTGGACTGCAAGGAGATCCAACAAGTCCATCCTAAAGGAAATCAGTCCTGACTATTCATTGGAAGGACTGATGTTGAAACTGAAACTCCAGTACTTGGCCATGTGATGTGAAGAAATGATTCATTTGAAAAGACCCTAATGCTGGGGGAAATTGAAGACAGGAAGAGAATGGGATGACAGAGAATAAGATGGTTGGATGGCATCACCCACTCAGTGGACATGAGTTTGTGTAAACTCCAGGAGTTGGTGATGAACAGGTAGGCCTGGTGTGCTGCGGTCCATAGGGTTGCAAAAGTTGGACACGACCTAGCGGCTGAACTGAGCTGAACTGAACTGATCAGGGAAGAAATCAACTAATATGGAAATCAAAAGACTCCTATGTTCTAGATTTAGAGCTGCACGTCCTTGAAATGTCTTAGTAAATACTTTTACAAAGGCTTCAGAATGTTTTCTTCCCCTCTGGGTATTTAGTTTCATTTTAACTTAAGGTGTACATGCTAAGTTGCTCAGTCAAGTCTTACTCTTTGCAATCCTGTAGACTGTAGCCTACCAGGCTCCTCTGTCCATGGGATTCTCCAGACAAGAATACTGGACTGGGTTGCCATGCCCTCCTCCAGGGGATCTTCCTGACCCAGGGATCGAACCTGGGTCTCTTATGTCTCTTGCACTGGCAGGCAGGTTCATTACTATGAGTGCCACGTGGGAATCCCCAGCTTAGGGTATAAGGTCTAAAAAAGAAGTTCCTATCAGACTCTAAATTTCAGTTTCCAGTTTGGCCAACTTATGACCACAGAGACACACACACATATATATATATATAATATGTATATATATGTATATATATATAATATGTATATATATGTATATATATATACACACACACACTCTCAAATATCTTGTCAAGTTTCAATCAGAACAAACAGTAAATATTCCTGCCAGTATTCAACAACCTCATCGACACAAGAGATGTCCCCAGAAGAGTGCAAAGGCACTAGGACACCCTCCCAAAGGTTCAGAGCCACTCCCAAAGAGAACCCAAAGAAAGAAAGACTTATACAATTCCCTTGAGAACTGGCAATAATTGTAAGACCCTAGCTGCAAATGAAGTGCAACCTGCATTTTGTTTGCCTGTATTTTGGGGGCCTCAAAGTGGTGGTTGCCCAGTCAACATTTCAGGACACAAAGCAAGATAAAAAAGAAGGCAACAGCTGTTTTGAGGGAGAAAGGATCCACAACCAATGGGTATTCGAAAACAATTTCCTGAGTCAAATTCAATGATCTAATTCTTACAGGTTTTGTTTTCTGCTTTTGTTTGTTTTTGCCTGCCAATCTGAATTTGGGAAGGAAAGGACGACATGAAGTTCCACCTTCCTCTCTTGACCAAGCACCACAGAGAGAAACCTGGAAGCTTTCAGCTCTGACTTTGGTAAGAATCTCACCGCTTGCCACCTTCTCTCAATTTTTCCAGGAACCTGTGTTTAGCCTCTAGAGTACTCCCAGTGGATTTCATCCTGGTCAACTGAAATTATAGAGGAAAAGCAATTTGCCCTCCACCCTTTGTGGTGAATGCTTCTTTTTTCTCTAGGACATCTGTTAAATAAAAAAGCTCATTCAGGTTAAAATTTCTCTACTGTGGCCCCTGTAATTCAAGGCTATATTTAGTAAAGTTAACAATCTTGTTCAGCCTTAAAACAAAATTTTCTTCACCTGTAGCCTCATCCTGGACCCAATCCAGTAAGAGCCAGACCCAGTCTGGTTTCAGTATAAGTCAGACCTGGACCCAGTCTAGTTTCTACGTCAAATCCAGTCCACCTGGACCCACTCCAGTTTCTAAGTCTAACCCTGTCCAACCTCGAACCCAGTCTGGTTTTTCAAGTCCAACGGAATCTAACTCTGGCTGGTATCCAGATCTGGTCTGAGGAAAAAAGAAGAAAGGGAAGAAAACTCAGAGAAAGTCTGAAAGCTTGTAACACAAAAGTCACAGAGGTAGGATCCCAGAGGGATGACTCCCAGAGGCAGAAAGAGGCAGTGAGCTCTAAGGGCTCTACAAGTACTTTCACCTGGTTGCTCATTGCTCCTGGAGACCATTAGGGTCTTCGTCAGTTCCTACTTCTGACAACAGAAATGTTAGAAGATAAACTGAGGCATACAAAAAAATTCAAGAGTTTATTTGAGAAAAATCAATTCAAATCAGGAAGCATCCAATGTAACAGATAGAAAGGAGCCCTGAGAAGCAGCAAATCAAAGACTTTTATAGGCAGAAAGATGCAGGAATAAGGAAGTTGCACTGGACAAAAAATGGGCTATTACTGCAAGGTTACTTTCCTCTGTGGAATTGCAGGGGTTGATCAGGCAGATTACCAAACTAGTGCTGATCAGATAATTACTAACTGGCTGGCTTAAGATCCCATTTCTGGGAAAGATCAAAACCATAATGAAGTCTGGGTTTGGTGATGTGGGCCTTAACCTAAGAGATGCCATTTTGGGCCTGTTATATTGTTTCTAGCCAGCATTTTTAATTTTGTTGCTTTCATTGACACGTACTAGATGCATTTTATGAATGTGCCTTTTTACTAAATTTTTAAAACCCTTGGTATTATTGATTTTTATCATTTTCAATTACCTGATGGATAATTTTCATACTGCTCATGGGGTTCTCAAGGCAAGAATACTGAAGTGGTTTGCTTCTCCAGTGGACCACATTCTGTCAGACCTCTCCACCATGACCCGCCCATTTGGGTGGCCCTACAGGGCATGGCTTAGTTTCATTGAGTTAGATAAGGCTGTGGTCCTAGTGTGATTAGATTGACTAGATTTCTGTGAGTATGGTTTCAGTGTGTCTGCCCTTTGATGCCCTCTTGCAACACCTACTGTCTTACTTGAGGGGCCACAGGACTGGAAAAGGTCAGTTTTCATTTCAATCCCAAAGAAAGGCAATGCCAAAGAATGCTCAAACTACTGCACAATTGCACTCATCTCACACGCTAGCAAAGAAATGCTCAAAATTCTCCAAGCCAGGCTTCAGCCATACATGAACCATGAACTTCCTGATGGTCAAGCTGGTTTTACAAAAGGCAGAGGAACCAGGGATCCAATTGCCAACATCCACTGGACCATTGAAAAAGCAAGAGAGTTCCAGAAAAACATCTGTTTCTGCTTTATGGACTATGCCAAAGCCTTTGACTGTGTGGATCACAATAAATTATGGAAAATTCTGAAAGAGATGGGAATACCAGACCACCTAACCTGCCTCTTGAGAAACCTGTATGCAGGTCAGGAAGCAACAGTTAGAACTGGACATGGAACAACAGGAAAATGAGTCCGTCAAGGCTGTATATTGTCACCCTGCTTATTTAACTTCTATGCAGAGTACATCATGAGAAACGCTAGGCTGGAAGAAGCACAAGCTGGAATCAAGATTGCCAGGAGAAATATCAATAACCTGAGATATGCAGATGACACCACCCTTATAACAGAAAGTGAAGAGGAACTAAAAAGCCTCTTGATGAAAGTGAAAGAGGAGAGTGAAAAAGTTGGCTTAAAGCTCAACATTCAGAAAACGAAGGTCATGGCATCTGGTCCCATCACTTCATGGGAAATAGATGGGGAAACAGTGGAAACAGTGTCAGAATTTATTTTGGGGGGCTCCAAAATCACTGCAGATGGTGATTGCAGCCATGAAATTAAAAGACACTCCTTGGAAGAAAAGTTATGACCAACCTAGAGAGTGTATTGAAAAGCAGAGACATTACTTTGCCAACAAAGGTCCATCTAGTCAAGGCCATGGTTTTTCCAGTGTTCATGTATGGATGCGAGAGTTGGACCTGAAGAAAGCCGAGCACCAAAGAATTGATGCTTTGAACTGTGGTGTTGGAGAAGACTCTTGACAGTCCCTTGGACTGCAAGGAGATCCAACCAGTTGATTCTAAAGATCAGCCCTGGGATTTCTTTGGAAGGAATGATGCTAAAGCTGAAACTCCAATACCTTGGCCACTTCATGTGAAGAGTTGATTCATTGGAAAAGACTCTGATGCTAGGAGGGATTAGGGGCAGGAGGAAAAGGGGATGACAGAAGATGAGATGGCTGCATGGCATCACTGACTCGATGGATGTGAGTTTGAGTGAACTCTGGGAGTTGGTGGTGGACAGGAAGGCCTGGTGTGCTGTGATTCATAGGGCAAAGAGTCAGACATGACTGAGTGACTCAACTGAACTGAAATGATGGATACTTGTAAAAGTGATACTGCACTGTTGGTTTCACTTGAAGTGCTCGTATTTTTAAAATTAGCAGTTTTCATATGTTTATTAACCATTCACGTTTCTTTTTTGAATAGCATATTCATATTCTTTACTACTTTTTCATTAAGCTGAGATTTTGCAAAACATTTTTCTTTATTACTATATAAGCTTCTATTATAGGTCTTATAAATAATTTTCACTTTTATGCCTCATAATGGAACTTTTCATAATGGAGAAGTTTCCAATTTTTATGTAGTAGATTTTGTCTATATTTAACTTTATGCCTTCTGGGTTTGTAAAAAAAACTTGCATACCAATAAGTATTTAAATTTCATTATTCCCCTGATAGTTTTTAGTTTTTTCATTGTTATATTTAATCTATCTGAATTTTTTGGTATATAAAATGAGGGCAAGACCAACCTTTTCTTTAAAAGTATAATAAATTGTCCTTACACCATTTGAAATGCCACTTTTATATATATATGTGTATTATATATAATGTATATAAAGGCCACTAAATTTTTATGTACCTAAATATGTGTTTCTACATTTTTATACCATTTTACTAATCTATGCTAAATGTGAATTAAATATTTAAAATGAAATATTAGCAAATTAAATTTGATATTTTATTAAAAGAAAAATTATCAGATCAAGCTGAATGCAAGGTTATACAGTGCTTTCTCTTTTTGTCTCTGCTTATTTTCTAATTTTCCTTTTTTTTTTTCCTATTTCTTGTGTTAGCTGAATTTATTAGGTTTGTTTTAACTCTTATTTTCTTTGCTGTATCAGAAGATCACATTTCTGGTTCTATTAGTGAATTTTCTTAAGCTTAAAATGTTTATTTCTACACATGTTCTTATGAACTTTGAGAATTAGTATCTGCAACTATTCCTTGCATAAGGCAAACATTTTGCATATTTAACTTCTCGTTTTTTTCCCAACAGGGTGAAAACTATTTCTCAATCTTACTTGCAGCTAGACATGACATGCAACTAAGTTCTGGGGTTCTGGCCACAGGGTTAGGAGTGGAAGCATTCTACGGCAAATTTTTGGCACTGTCTTAAAAATAAATGCCACTCATTCTTTGGAACTTCTCTTCTTTGTCCCTTCCTCCATCCTACTGCCTGGAATATGGGTATCATGGCCAACATTCTAGATTGGATGAGAGCCTGCATCTCTGAAGAGCAAATCTCTGGATGGCCTCCCTGTGGATTTTTACATGATCAATAAAAGCTTACTTTTTTAAAAGTCACAGTTATTTTTATTCTCTTACTTGCAATTAAGATCAATCCTAACTGATATAGACTTCCTGGACAAATCCTATTATATTTTTTTCTTACATTTAATGTATTTTCATCTTTTTTACCACACTTTATGAGAATCACATGAGGTAAGAGACCGAAATGGAGTGATGAGGCTCAAACAGCACAAATTTCACAGTTGTAAGAGTAAGTTCTGAAGATCTAATCTACAGCAGGGTTCAGTTCAGTTCATTTCAGTCGCTCAGTCACGTCCAATTATTTGCAACCCCATGGACTGCAGCATTCCAGGCCTCCCTGTCCATCACCAACTCCTGGAGTTTACCCAAACTCATGTCCATTGAGTCAGTGATGCCATCCAACCATCTCATCCTCTGTCATTCCCTTCTCCTCCTGCCCTCAATCTTTCCATCAGAGTCTTTTCAAATGAGTCAGTTCTTCACATCAGGTGGACAAACTATTGGAGTTTCAGTTTCAACATCAGTCCTGCCAATGAATATTCAAGACCAATTTCCTTTAGGATGGACTGGTTGGATCTCCTTGCAGTCCAAAGGACTCTCAAGAGTCTTCTCCAACACCACAGTTCAAAGCATCAATTCTTCAGTGCTCAACTTTCTTTATAATCCAACTCTCACATCCATACATGACTACTGGAAAAACCATCGTCTTGACTAGACAGACCTTTGTTGGCAAATGTCTCTGCTTTTTAATATGCTGTCTAGGTTGGTCATAACTTTCCTACCAAGGACTAAGTGTCTTTTAATTTCATGGCTGCAATCACCATCTGCAGTAATTTTGAAGCCCCCCAAAATAAAGTCAGCCACTGTTTCCCCATCTATTTCCCATGAAGTGATGGGACCAGAGGCTATGATCTTAGGTTTCTGAATGTTGAGCTTTAAACCAACTTTTTCATTCTCCTCTTTCACTTTCATTGAGAGGCTCTTTAGTTCTTCTTCACTTTCTGCCGTAAGGGTGGTGTCCTCTGCGTATCTGAGGTTATTGATATTTCTCCTGGCAATCTTGATTCCAGCTTGTGCTTCTTCCAGCCTAGCGTTTCTCATGATGTACTCAGCATATAAATTAATAAGCTGGGTGACAATATACAGCCTTGACATACTCCTTTTCCTATTTGGAATCAGTCTGTTGTTCCATGTCCAGTTCTAACTGTTGCTTCCAGACCTGCCTACAGATTTCTCAAGAGGCAGGTCAGGTGGTCTGGTATTCCCAACTCTCTCAGAATTTTCCGTAGTTTATTGTGATCCACACAGTCAAAGGCTTTGGCATAGTCAAGAAAGCAGAAATAGATGTTTTTCTAGAACTCTCTTGCTTTTTCTATGATCCAGCAGATGTTAGCAATTTGATGTCTGGTTCCTCTGCCTTTTCTAAATCCAGCTTGAACTTCTGGAAGTTCATGGTTTTATGTATTATTGAAGCCTGGCTTGGAGAATTTTGAGCATTAATTTGCTAGCATGTGAGATGAGTACAATTGTGCAATAGTTTGAGCATTCTTTGGAATTGCCTCTGTTTGGGACTGGAATGAAAACTGACCTTTCCCTGTCCTGTGGCCACTGCTGAGTTTTCCAAATTTGTTGGCATATTGAGTGCAACACTTTCACAGTATCATCTTTTAGGATTTGAAATAGCTCAACTGGAATTCCATTACCTCCACTAGCTTTGTTTGTAGTGAACATAGTTAATAACATGGTGTTGTATACTTTAAACTTCTTGAAAATAAATATTAAATACTCGTATATACACAAACCCATCAAAAAAAATTTAGCTATGTGAGGTGATGGTTATTTGTTAATTACCTAGATTTTAATAATAATTCTACACATACATACAGTTGTATATGTATATCAAACCCTGATTGCTCAGTGGTAAATAATCCACCTGTCAGTGCAGGCTACATGGGTTTGATCTCTGGATCAGAAAGAGCCCCTGGAGAAAGAAATAGCAACCTATTCCAGTATTTTTGTCTGGGAAATCCCACTGAGAGAGGTGACTGGCGAGCTACAGACCATGGGGTCAGAAAAGATTTAGACATGACTTGCAACTGAACAACAAAAAGCAAACCATTACATTGTACATTTTCAATATATGCAATTTGCATTTATTAATTATTACTTAACAAAGTTGAAGAATCCCTTGGATGAAGCTTCCAGTTCATCATGTGATTTAGTTTCAGCTTGTCATTTCTCCTGACTCCTCTAAGTTTACTTTTTAATTTCATTTTCATGTTTTTTTTTAAATTCCCAAGACTTCAAATTTTCTTTTTCATTGAGGGCTGTTATTTTTTTCTCTCACAGAGAACACTAAAAACAAGTATGTTAAAATTTCCTTCCTTTCCTACGTTGAACTTTTTTGTGTATGATTATTTCCTAATTTTCTTTCCCAATTTATTTCTTTCTGGTTCCCTTACATGCCTGGTAACTTATTGAATGTTCTAATGTTTAGAATAGCATATAAGAAACACTAAAAAATGCTGGCAGTGAAAAAATGTTCTTATTTAGGAGTCTGATCTCCAAAGGTTATGCAGTGGGGCACAAGGCGGCACTTGTGGCTGGTTTAGCATTTTATAAGCCCATGAGAATATTTTGTTCACCCAAGAAGGGTAGGCTCCCTTTCTTCGTGGTAAACATAAGTTATTAGAAATTTTCTCCATACCATCTCCATAGCTCTTGAAATCTCTTATGAGAATATGTAAATTAGAATGCTTTATTCCTGCCCTCACCCCACCCTGAGGCCAAAATTAGGAAAATTTGGGAAAGATTAACAAATGGACAATGTCATTTGTTTTGCTTACCCAGCATCAGAACCCCTTTCTATGTTAGAAGTTTCGATCCAGTGAGTCTTAAGGAGGCAAAGGGTACATCCCTTTATAAAATTTGAGATGCTCATGATCTGCTTTTCTAGTTATCTGACCTAGGCTCTGCCAATCAAAATACATCCAGAGCTGATGCCCCAAAAGCAAAAATCTGTGTTCATGCTTGAGTGTCCTGGAACAGAATAGGCTCAGTGGCAAACCACTGTGTTGCCACCTGAATGAAGGAACAGAAATTTCATGAGAAGACACTTCTGTGGCTTGGATTTTGTTGTTGCTCCTGGCAGTCCAGACATAGTTTAATTCTCCAGCCTTCCTGCAGCTCTGTGAGCCACTTGAGCCCTTATCTGCTTTACCCAGAGCAGGCATTTCTTGCTTATGGTTAAGAACCTGATTAATACAATTGGCATGACTATGTCACAGCTTTTTAATTAATTACCAAGCAAACCTCATATAACCTCCTTTTCTAAAACTTATTACCTCTAGGGGCAAAAAAAAGTAGTTTGAAGAGCATTTATCTTTCCCCAGTAGCACTTTTTAGAAATCTTGCATTTCATCATCAGTTGAGCTTCCCTGATAACTCAGTTGGTAAAGAATCTGCCTGCAATGCAGGAGACCGCAGTTCAATTTCTGGGTCAGGAAGATCTGCTGGCGAAGGGATAGGCTACCTACTCCAGCATTCTTGGGCTTCCCTTCTGGCTCAGCTGGTAAAGAATCCACCTGCAATGTGGGAGACATTCTTCAATCCCTGAGAATTCCATGGACTGTGTAGTCCATGGGGTCACAAAGAGTCAGACATGACTGAGCCACTTTCACTGATATCACGTGTTCCATTTCTTTAAAAAAAAAAAAAAGCATCCCCATTCTCATTTTTTAAAGGTTCCTGCCCAGTTTCTAAATTCCTTTGTATCTCATTTTCTTTTCTACATGTTTCAGTTAGATTTGGGCTGGTAGGAAAAGTAAATCATGTATTTAAGAAGTCATATGGAACTGAAAGGCTTCCTTGGTGGCTTAGATGGTAAAGAATCCGCCTGCTATGCAGCAGACCCAGGTTTGATCCCTGAGTCAGGAAGAACCCCTGGAGAAGGAAATGGCAACCCACTCCAGTATTCTTGCCTAGAGAATTCGAAAGTTAACTATTTTCTACAATTTCTTCCTGCTTCATGTTAAAAATAATAATGGCTATATCAGTGTATTTTAAATGTACCTATGTATGTCTATATGTCTGTATGTGTGTGATATATAGGACATTTGAAGGGTTTCTAATTTAATGATGATGTTAGGAAATAAGCAGAGTTCTTGGTATCAACACTACTGCACTTACATGCAAATCTTTACCATCTTCATTGATGTAGTCAGATTCTTTTTACATGCATTCATTGTCAATCACCAGAGTAAACATTCTATCTCAATTTGTGCCTTAGCTCCTCCTCTGCTTTCAACTGAAATAATCTATAGGGTGTTTTATTCTCTTTTGGTCTGTGTGTTTGCTTAAATACCTCTTTGAGATGAAATCACAAAGTTTACGATGCTGTCAGTTTACTGTGGTAAATTTGATATTTCCTGATTATCAGGTCCGCAGTAAAATCATTACCTAGCTTTATTCAACATCATGGTCCATTTAACTTTTGGAATCGTGTGCTACCAAAAAGCTTGACTAAAACAATGTTTTGTAAACGAGACTCTACTTTGAATGTAGCTAAGTCCATTATAAGTGGATTTACTTAAAGCTGGTACAAAGAATCTATACTTGCTAATGCAAAGTAGTCAACACAGAGCATATGCCCAAACATAATTCTTGTGAAATTGATGTTCTCCCTCTCCCCTGCCCCCAACAAAATCCTCTATTTGTCCTTTTCTAATGTTCAATGTCTGTGCTGGGTTTTCCTAAGACAGAGTACACCTGCATATATTTTTAACAGCTGAATTGTCTGGTTACCTCAACATCACACCCCCACAACATTGTCCTAAAGACATTCTCATTTCTGCTTCCTTTACCTTTGGTGGTTTTCTCCTGGTGAACTAATATTTCTCAGGCACTTTTTCCCAATTTATTTTAAACTTCTGACTCTACTCTCTGAATTTCCCTGCTTCTCTTTAAACTCAAATCAGGTTGTCAACACTACTTATTGAATGCCTGCTGTGAAAAGATACAAAAGGAATCAAAGCAACATATTCTATCCTTGAAGAAAGTAAAATCTACTGGGTGAGACAGAACACACATTCCCATTAAAAGGGTCTTAATAAAACATTCTCAAATAGCGTGAAATAAGCATGTATTAATTTAGTATAACCCTTATGTGAATTCTGAAAGAATGAATATTATTTAGCACAAAGCAAGGTTGATTAAGACATTCCTTCGGGATCTGAGTTTTGAGTCTCAAGGCTTTCAGACATCATGCCTCCTTCTATAAGAAATATTGTACAATAGCCCTCATTGTCCTTAAATAAAAATTAATAAATGATAAATTCTACCAATGCATATAATAATATAATACAGAGGAGTCTGACGAGTGAGAATCCATGGGGTTGCAAAGAGTCAGACACAACTAAGAGACTAACACTTTCACTTTCACATATTTCAAAATATAAATCAAGCTCATGCACACAACAAGTGAAAATCAGATGCTGGTCCTAAAAATGACAACGACACATGTGTTAACGACTTGAAAATCAGGAGAGGCACGGCTGTTTGAAGTGTGGTTTTCCAAAGCGGTGACCAACTCGGTCAAACTCCAAAGGAAAACAAATCTTCCCTTGGTTTATATTGTGGGTTATACTTATGTAAAAATTTAGTGTTTGTTTAGAACAGTACAAAAAAACACCTCATTTCTTCTATGTCAGAGTTAAATTCTGATCTCAAATAATTAGAAACAGGCTTTTCATTGACATGAACTACCAGTGGCTATGCAAATATGGTGAGGACTGGGGATAGTCCGTCACTGTGCAAGACTGTCCTCACATTGAAGGATGTGGCAATGTGACAGCTGTCCAATCATGTGACTGCTCAGCATCTCCACATCCTTCCAAAGCATCCCCTGGGGATGGTACTACTACTTGAGAATAACAAGAGATAGGAAGGGAACAGATCTTCAATGAGAAAGGGGCCATGCATTTCAATGCCTACTTTGTTCCATCGCATTGGTTTCTAAACCTTATTTGTGCCAAAACCATGTGGAGAACCTTCTGATTCATCTAGTTAACACACTTACCATACACTTAGGTAGTGCTTACTATACCTGAAACTGTTACAAACCCTTTCCAAATGCTATCTCATTTAAGCTACTTTACAACAATTTAAGCTAGGCACTACCACTAGCAAATTACAGATTAGGAAACTGGGTCATCAAAAACTAAGTGATTTACCCAGAACACACAACTAAGATAAATAGAAGCCAAGATTAAAATATACGGATGTCTTGGTTTTAGGGTAACTGGTAAGCATTATGCAATGCAGTAGACATAATTCCACCCTTGATGATTTTGATGCAGTAAATCTGAAATAACAACAGAGAAACGTGCTGGCATTTGAATAAGACATTCACACTTAGTGAGAAGGCACTGATTGGTATTCGGAAACCACAGCAGTATACTACAACTCAGTTAGCAGTCACGGGAAGGAAACTTATCTGATTAGAGTCAAATCTTTGTGTCTGAGTATAAGGAGAAAAAAAGGAAGAACAGTAAGTGGAGGACTATTCATGTGGAACCTTGGAAGCCAAGCTAATATACATCACAGTTATAAAATGGCCAGTAGGGAGCTATATATTATTCAATAGAATGAGATAGATTAAAAACATAGCATCAGTGGAAGAGAATGCATAGCATTAATCAGCATAATAATGTAAGAATAACACATCCAACACCATATTAAAAAGCAGACACATTACTTTAGCACAAAGGCCCGTCTAGTCAAGGCTATGGTTTTTCCAGTAGTTAAGTATGGATGTGAGAGTTGGACTATAAAGAAAGCTGAGCATGGAAGAATTGATGCTTTTGAACTGTGGTGTTGGGAAAGACTCTTGAGAGTCCCTTGGACTGCAATGAGATCAAACCAGCCCATCCTGAAGGAAATCAGTCCTGAAAATTCATTGGAAGGACTGATGCTGAACCTGAAACTCCAATACTCTGACAGCTGATGCAAAGAAGTGATTTATTGGAAAAGACCATGATGCTGGGAAAGACTGAAAGTGGGAGGAGAAGGGAATGACAGAT
Organism: Capra hircus; assembly: GCF_001704415.2. Taxonomy (NCBI): domain Eukaryota; kingdom Metazoa; phylum Chordata; class Mammalia; order Artiodactyla; family Bovidae; genus Capra; species Capra hircus. The sequence continues at coordinate 18,173,732 of NC_030818.1, forward strand.
GATGAGATGGTTGGATGGCATCACCGACACAATGGACATGAGTTTGAGTAGGCTCTGGGAGTTGGTGATGGACAGGCAAACTGGCGAGCTGCAGTCCATGGGGTCACAAAGAGTTGGACACGACTGAGCACCTGAACTGAACTGAACTGAACACATTAAATAACGTATCAGTTCAATCACTCAGTCGAACCTGACTCTTTGTGACCCCATGGACTTCAGTATACCATGCTTCCCTCTTCATCACCAACACCGGGAGCTTACTCAGTGCATGTCCATCTAGTTGGTGATGCCAGCCAACCATCTATTTCTCTGTCATCCCCTTCTCCCCTATGACTTCAATCTTTCCCAGCATCAGGGTCTTTTCAAATGAGTCAGTTCTTCGCATCAGGTGGCCAGAGTATTGGAGTTTCAGCTTCATCATCAGTCCTTCTAATGAATATTCAGGACTAATTTCCTTTAGGATGGATTGGTTGGATAGCCTTGTTGTCCAAGGGACTTTCAAGAGTCTTCTCCAACACCACAGTTCAAAAGCATCAATTCTTCAGCACTCAGCTTTCTTTATAGTCCAACTTTCACATCCATACACGACCACTAGAAACCAAAGTTTTGACTAGATGCACATTTATGCTAAAGTTATGTCTCTGCTTTTTAATATGCTGTCTAGGTTGGTCATAACTTTCCTTCCAAGGAGAAAGCATCTTTTAACTTCACGGCTGCAGTATTCATCTGCAGTATTTTGGAGCCCCCCAAAATAAAGTCTATCACTGTCTCTATTGTTTCCCCATCTATTTGCCATGAAGTCGTAGGACCAGATGCCATGATCTTCGTTTTCTGAATGTTGAGCTTTAAGCCAACTTTTTCACTCTCCTCTTTCACTTTCATCAAGAGGCTCTTTGGTTATTCTTCACTTTAGGCCATAAATGTGGTGTCATCTGCATATTTGAGGTTATTGATATTTCTCCTGGCAATCTTGATTCCACCTTGTGCTTCATCCAGCCCAGCCTTTCTCATGATGTACTCTGCATAGAAGTTAAGTAAGCAGGGTGACAATATACAGCCTTTCCCAATATGGAACCAGTCTGTTGTTCCATGTCCAGTTCTAACTGTTGCCTCCTGATCTGTATACAGATTGATCAACAGGCAGGTCAGGTGGTCTGGTATGCCATCTCTTTCAGAATTTTCCACAAGTTATTGTGATCCACACAAAGGCTTTAGCATAGTCAATAAAGCAGAAGTAGATGTTTTTCTGGAACTCTCTTGCTTTTTCTATGATCCAGTGGATGTTGGCAATTTGATCTCTGATTCCTCTGACTTTTCTAAAACCAGCTTGAGCATCTGGAAGTTCATGACTCACGTACTGTTGAAGCCTGGCTTGGAGAATTTTGAGCATCACTTTACTAGCATGAGAGATGAATGCAATTGTGCAGTAGTCTGAGCATTCTTTGGCATTGCCTTTCTTTGGGATTGGAATGAAAACTGCACCTTTTCCAGTCCTGTGGCCACTGCTGAGGTTTCCAAATTTGCTGGCATATTGAGTGCAGCACTTTCACAGCATCATCTTTCAGGATTTGAAATAGCTCAACTGAAATTCCATCACATCCACTAGATTTGTTCATAATGATGCTTTCTAAGGCCCACTTGACTTCACATTCCAGGGTGTCTGGCTCTAAGTAAGTGATCTCACCATCGTGATTATCCGAGTCGTGAAGATCTTTTTTATACAGTTCTTCTGTGTATTCTTGCCACCTCTTCTTAATTTCTTCTGCTTCTGTTAAGTCTATACCATTTATCTCCTATATTGCACCTCTCTTTGCTTGAAATGTCCCCTTGGTATCTCTAATTTTCTCTAAGAGATCTCTAGTTTTTCTGTTTCTATTGTTTTCCTCTATTTCTTGGCACTGATCACTGAGGAAGGCTTTCTTATCTCTCCTTGCTATTCTTTGGAACTCTGCATTCAAATGGGTATATCTTACCTTTTCTCCTTTGTCTTTAACTTCTCTTCTTTTCTCAGCTATTTGTAAGTCCTCCTCAGACAGCTATTTTTCCTTTTTGCATTTCTTTTTCTTGGGGATGGTCTTGATCACTCCCTTCTGAACAATGTCGCAAACCTCCATCCATATTTCTTCAGGCACTCTGTCTATCAGATCTAATCCCTTGAATCTGTTTGTGACTTCCACTGTATAATCATAAGGGATTTGATTTAGGTCATACCTGAATGGTCTAGTGGTTTATCCACTTTCTTAAATTTAAATCTCAAATTGGCAACGAGGAGTTCATGATCTGAGCCACAGTCAGCTCCCAGTCTTGTTTTACCTGACTGTATAGAGCTTCTCCATCCTTGCCTGCAAAGAATATAATCAATCTGATTTTGGTATTTACCATCTGGTGATGTCCATGTGTAGAGTCTTATCTTGTGTTGTTGTAAGAGGGTGTTTGCTATGACCAGTGTGTTTTGGCAAAACTCTTATTAGCCTTTGTCCTGCTTCATTCTATACTCCAAAGCCAAATTTGCCTTTTACTCCAGGTGTTTCTGGACTTCCTACTTTTGCATTCCAGTCCCTTATTATGAAAAGGACATCTTTTTGGTTGTTAGTTCTAGAAGGGCTTGTAGGTCTTCATAGAACTGTTCCAATTCTTCAGTGTTACTGGTTGGGGCATAGACTTGGATTACGGTGATATTGAATGGTTTGCCTTGGAAACAAACAGACATCATTCTGCCATTTTTGAGATTGCATCTAAGTACTGCATTTTGACTCTTTTGTTGACTATGATGGCTATTCCATTTCTGGGGATTCTTGCCCACAGTAGTAGATATAATGGTCATCTGAGTTAAATTCACCCATTCTAGTTCATTTTAGTTCACTGATTCCTACGATGTCAATGTTCATTCTTACCATCTCCTGTTTGACCACTTCCAATTTGCCCTGATTCATGTACCTAACATTCCAGGTTCCTATGCAATATTGTTCTTTGCAGCATCAGACTTTACTTCCATCACCAGTCACATCCACAACTGGGTATTGTTCTTGCTTTGGCTCTGCGTCTTCATTCTTTCTGGAGTTACTTCTCCACTGATCTCCAGTAGCATATTGGGCAACTACCAACCTGGAGTGTTCATCTTTCAGTGTCCTATCTTTTTGCCTTTTCATACTATTTATGGGGTTCTCAAGGCAAGAATCCTGAAGTGGTTTGCCATTCTCTTTTCCAGTGGACCACATTTTGTCAGAGCTCTCCACCATGACCCATCTATCTTGGGTGGCCTTACACAGCATGGCTCATGGTTTCATTGAGTTAGACAAAACTGTAGTCCATGTAATCTGATTGGTTAGTTTTCTGTGATTGTGATTTTTGGTCTGTCTGCCCTCTGATGGAGAAGGATAAGAGGCTTATGGAAGCTTCCTGATGGGAAAGACTGACTGAGGGAGAAACTGGGTCTTATTCTGATAAGCAGGGCCATGCTTAGTAAATCTTTAGTCTGCCTGCAATGCAAGAGACCTAGGTTTGATCCCTGGGTTGAGAAGATCACCTGGAGAAGGGAAAGGCTACCCGCTGCAGTATTCTGTCCTGGGGAATTCCATAGACTGTACAGTCCATGGGGTTATAAAGAGTTGGACAAGACTGAGTGACTTTCAACAACATATAATGATAATAAATCTGAACCTGGACAAAGCACATTAGAACATAAGTATTAGGGAAAAAAGTGATAGTATCATCTAACTAGCTGTTGAATAGCTTTCTATTATGAGCCTCTCAAACCAGTTACATAATTGTGGGGTCATAGATGAATAGGCTGGCTTCCCTGGTAGGTCAGCTGGTAAAGAATTCACCTGCAAGGTGGGAGACCAACTCAGGGGTCCAGTCCCTGAGTTGGGAAGATCCCCTGGAGGATGCTATGGCAACCCACTCCAGTATTCTTGCCTTGAAAATCTCAAGGGACAGAGGAACCTGGTGGGCTACAGTCCATGGAATCACAAAGAGTTGTGTATGACTGAAGGATGATGCTGTGAAAGTGCTGAACTCAACACACCAGCAAAATTGGAAACCTCAGCAGTGGCCACAGGACGAGAAAAGGTTAGTTTTCATTCCAATCTCAAAGAAAGGCAATGCCAAAGAATGCTCAAACTACTGCACAATTGCACTCATCTCACACATTAGTAAAGTAATGCTCAAAATTCTCCAAGCCAGGCTTCAGCCATACATGAACCATGAACTTCCTGATGTTCAAGCTGGTTTTAGAAAAGGCAGAGGAACCAGAGATCCAAATGCCAGCATCCGCTGGATCATCTAAAAAGCAAGAGAGTTCCAGAAAAACATCTATTTCTGCTTTATTGACTATGCCAAAACCTTTGACTGTGTGGATCACAATAAACTGGAAAATTCTCCAAGAGATGGGAATACCAGACCACCTGACTTGCCTCTTAAGAAATCTGAATGCAGGCCAGGAAGCAACAGTTAGAAGTGGACATGCAACAGCAGACTGGTTCCAAATAGGAAAAGGAGTACGTCAAGGCTGTTTATTGTCACCCTGCTTGTTAACTTATATGCAGAGTACATCATGAGAAACACTAGGCTAGAAGAAACACAAGCTGGAATCAAGATTGCTGAGAGAAATATCAATAACCTCAGATATGCAGATGACACCACCTTTATGGCAGAAAGTGAAAAGGAACTAAAAAGCCTCTTGATGAAAGTGAAAGAGCAGAGTGAAAAAGTTGGCTTAAAGCTCAACATTCAGAAAACGAAGATCATGGCATCTGGTCCCATCACTTCATGGGAAATAGATGGGGAAATACTGGAAACAGTGTCAGACTTCATTTTGGGGGGCTCCAAAATCACTGCAGATGGTGACTGCAGCCATGAAATTAAAAGACACTTACTCCTTGGAAGAAAAGTTATGACCAACCTAGATAGCATATTCAAAAGCAGAGACATCACTTTGCTGACTAAGGTCTGTCTAGTCAAGGCTATGGTTTTTCCAGTGGTCATGTATGGATGTGAGAGTTGGACTGTGAAGAAGGCTGAGCGCCAAAGAATTGATGCTTTTGAACTGTGGTGTTGGAAAAGACTCTTGAGAGTCCCTTGGACTGCAAGGAGATCCAACCAGTCCATTCTGAAGGAGATCAACCCTGGGATTTCTTTGGAAGGAATGATGCTAAAGCTGAAACTCCAGTACTTTGGCCACCTTATGCAAAGAGTTGACTAATTGGAAAAGACTTTGATGCTGGGAGGGATTGAAGGCAGGAAAAGAAGGGGACAACAGACGATGAGATGGCTGGATGGCATCACTGACTAAATGGACGTGAATCTGAGTGAACTCCGGGAGTTGGTGATGGACAGGGAGGCCTGGCATGCTGCCAGGGCATGGGGTCACAAAGAGTCGGGCACGACTGAGCGACTGAACTGAACTGAAATGAACTGAAGTGAATGACTAAGCACAGTACAGATGGATAGGCACTTGGAGTTAACTAAAATTAGACAGTATTAGAAGTGCAGACTTTTGAGAGCTTTAAAAGTGCAGACTGCAAACCCAGACATCTATAGGATCAGGCAGATCATGGAGCAGAACAATTCTCATACAACTGGGAGTAGCGGGGAGGGCGTCAAACTAGAATGTGCATTAAGCACGGCTGTCACTCCATTGCAGGCAATTACTCAAATAATTATGCTAGTACAATACTAACAGATGAGACAGAGGATGAGATGGTTGGATGGCATCACCGACTCAATGGACATGAGTTTGAGTAACCTCCAGGAGTTGGCGATGGACAGGGAGGACTGGCGTGCTGCAGCCCATGGTGTTGCAGAGTCAGACACGACTGAGAATCCAACTGAACTGAATATTAACAGATACACTCTTTTAAAGAGAGGCAAGACATTCAGAATTCTAATCAAAGAATTCCCTTTTTACCAATATGCTCAAACATATTTTGTGAGTTTTATCAATTAGTTTATTGAAACATGGATAGAGTGTAATTTTACATCTTTCCTAGATTTTATAATGTAACCAAAATGACTGATGGTGACTTTTAAAATATAGAGATTATTTAAGTATTGCTGGATGTTCCTTTACTAGTTTCTTACCTATGCCAAGTTGAAAAAATAATAAAACTGGTTGTTCCACCTACAGTGACCCCTGCTCTCAGAATGACAAGTGGTAATAAACTACATGACCTGGGAGTTCCAGAGCCATGTTTCTCATTTCTTAGACATGTTACACTCTCCAAATCACTTAAGCTTCTCTGCCTACTCCATAAAGTGGCAGTGAAAGTGTTAGTCGCTCAGTCATGCCCAACTCTTTGTGACCCCATGGGCTGTAAATTGGATATTAATTCCTAATCCATATTTTTCAGTAGGTTGCTATAAAAACCAAATGAAATAATGTATAGTAAACCTGTAAAATCCTGTACAAAGGCAGTACAGTGGGAATATCACTAAACTGGAAATTAGGGGTTCTAGTCAATTAGTAGTTTTCTAAACTTGAAATGAGAATGTTGATCTAGAGCAATGATTTTTAATAGAAATGTCATGTGAGTCATGTATGTAACTTTAAATTGTCTAGAGCCCACAATGAAAAGGGGACAAATAAGAAACTAATTTTAATATAATTTATTTAACCCAATGTATCTAAAATATTACCAGGCCAATATAAAATCAATATGAAATTGTTCTTGAGAGAGTTCACATATTTCTTCACAACAATCTTTAATGTGTATTTCACACTTACTGCATGTTTCCATTCAAGTTAGTCACATTTCAATGCTTGATGGTCACAGGTGTTAGTAACTACAGTACTGCACAGCACAGATCCAGATAATGACTAAGGGGCTTCCCAGGAGGCTCAGTGGTAAAGAAGCCCCCTGCCAGTTCAGGAGACATAAGAGATGTGGGTTCAATCCCTGGATGGGGAAGAGCCCCTAGAGGAGGGCATGGCAATCCACTCCAGTATTCTTGCAGGGAGAATCCTGTGGACAGAGGAGCCTGGTGGGCTATATTTCATAGGATTGCAAACAGTTGGACACAACTGAGGTGACTTAGCAGCACCAAAGTTATCTTCCACTCTTAACTCTGATACCTGTCTCATTATTATAAAGGTAATTATACATCAATCTTTTTCACTGGCTAAAGTATAAAACTACATCATCATGAAATAAATATTCTTTAACACTTTTTTAAATTAGATGTTTAAACAGTCTAAGTCATTCTTCTTTAATTCCAAAGTAAGAGAAGACCTTAAGAATAACATATATAAGCAATATCCTTAAAATTTACATAATCAAAACTAAAATTTTATTAAATGGAAAACTTATTCAGCTCTTTCATTGAATAGAAGGGACATACACAATTTCACTCATGTAAGCTGCTTGCTCTATTTGTTGTCAAATCAACTAAACACCAGACATATAATTAAATTTTGAAATCCTCAGTCTGCTCTAGGTGATAGCCACCACCACACTTGCACAAAGAATATGTTTGTTGCAGATAAACCTATCAGTATGATGGGAAAGAAAACAAATGCTTGGGAAAACTTTCCAATATTTTTTTCAGATACACTGAACTATTGTCTTCCGTTTTAAACATCTCAGGGAATTTCTTACAATATATGGTGAGATCTCACCAGATTTCTTAGATAATAGAGCCTTAACCCTAAATGCAGGCAGGTAGTTAGTCATTAATTAAACACTTGAGCTTTTAGCCAGGAAAGTAAGATGGAACTCCCTGATGCCAGGAAGATATGGTTCCAGAGATTTCCCCCGGCCTTCTTTAGGGGAAATTCTTACATCTATACACATTATATTATTAACAATGCTCTAAATTCAACATGTCACACACAAAATGCGGAAGGACCACAACATCACACCAATCCAGAGGGCACTATTTACACTTTATTTCACTGAGCCCACTGCAAGAGGGGCATGGCTCAGTGTTTGCAACTTGGCATCCTTAATGATCTGTGTTTCTACTAAGAATATTTAAACATGTCTTAACTTGTGATTGATCAGCATAAGTTATTCAGTTTAGCCATCGTCTACACATATTTTCTTTCTGAAAATTCTCTAAGTACACATTTATAACCACTTGTTTTGCATTTTCTATTTCTCCATCAGAGAGTCCTAACTCTTTCATTATTTAGTGAAGAAGCTCCTATTCATCATCCTCTACTGTTTATTATAAAACGACAATAAAGCATTATTTCTTCCCCTGAAGATGCTATTTGAAATACAAATATCAGAAAAAATAGCTGGAGGTAAATTATCCATAAAGTGACACATCTTAGCTAATCATATATCTACAAATTTTAATATGCTGTTTCTATTACAAGTAAATGAAGCAATCTTATAGAAATTTATTATGTGTATTCTTCCAAAGAAAACATATAATTAATTTTAATTATCACTATTATTAGTATTATTAAAATCAGTATCATTATACGAATTACATATATTTTCTTTGCATATTTATAATAAAACATGATTCAAAGTGGAGATGTAAGTACTTGGGGTACAGTCTACCATCTATCTAAAAGTCATAATTAATTTGAAGTTGAAAACCTCACCCAAAGTTATACAAGACAACAGCAATGTTAAAGAACTAGGTTGAATCTAAAATTTCCATTTAGGAAGCCTTACTTCATAGAATGTGAAAATCCTTTAACCAAGGCTATGTATGTATACCAGAAAGTGAAGGAGAAGACACAGAACAGAAAAGATGCCTTACCTCATTCTTTTGCTCTAAATCTCCATTTGTCCATAGTGAATTCAGAACTGAGGCCAGTTTTATACTAATGTCTCTTTCCCCCTATTACTATTGTTTTTAAGTAGAATATGATTTTACTGCCTTAACTACTACCCAACTCTAGTTTTCTTTCTTTTTTGACACAGGAGAAAAATTAAATGCATATTATCAAGTGAAAGGAATCAATCTGAAAAGGCCACATACTATACAATTTCAACTATGTGATGTTCTGGAAAAGGAAACACCATGGAGATAATGAAAAGATCATTGGTTGCCAGGTTTTCAAGGGACATATGGATTAAAAAAAAAAAAAAAAAAAAACATGGATGTACCACTCGTGCCGGACGTAGATAGTGGGAGGACTTATACATGTTGCAGACAGGGAGTGTATGGGAACTCTGAACTTTTCACTTCAATTTTGCAGTGAATCTGAAATTGTTCTAAAACACAAAGCTTTATAATTAAAAAAATATTGCTTCTCTTAGGATGTTACTCTTTGCCTGTAGTAATTAGTTTTGCAAATATTCAGGCCTCCTTTTTTGAAGTTGCAATAAAAATATACAGCAAAAAATTTTAACTAAAAAATAATCATGTCATCCTTTTGTATTACAGAAAGTTGAACACCAACATTTGCTTCTTATACTTCCTGAATTGCTTCTATTAGAAAAAACAAAGTATGCTGTATTTAAATGTTTATTCATTTATTTATATTTTCTTCCAGCTTTGTTGTTGTTGTTTCTAGTTGTTAAGTTGTATCCAGTTCTTTTGCAACCCCATGGACTGCAGCCCACCAGGCTTCTCTCTCTCCATGGGATTTCCCAAGCAAGAATACTGGAGCAGGTAACCATTTTCTTCTCCAAGCAGTCTCCTGCATTGGCAGGCAATTTTTCTTTTTTACCACTGAGCCAGGTCACCAGCTTTATAGAGATATAATTGACATACGACATTGTTTAAATGTAAGAAGTTTATTATAATGATATTTATATATGTATATAGTTCAAAATAATTACAACAATAAGGATAGTTCACACATTCATTACTTCACATATTAGCTACCTCTTGTGTGTGTACATGTTGGGTGCACAGATAATCAATACTGTTACATCCTCTAGGTGAATTGAACTCCTTTTCACTAGATCTAATTTTGCCCTTCTTTGACTGATTTTAACTGAAATTTTGGCTGACAGTAGATGCTTTTAATCTAAGAACAGCCATTTCTATTCTTTTAACCATCATTTGCATGCAGTACTTTTTTCTTGCATCCCTTCACTTCCAACCTGTGTGTGTCCAAAAAGCTAAAGTAAGTCTGACATTATCAAAAGCTGCTTTCTTAGTGAGCTTCTGATCAGCTTTTATGATGTAGAAAAAACATTGGGCACTAACAGTAAAATCAGATAAAGCCTTTTTTTTTTTTTTTTGCATATTTTGGGAAGACCTTGGAAAGAAGATTTAAGATATACGGTACTTGTGCTCAGTCACAAGAGTCTTGGGTGACTCTTGGCAACCCCACCATGGTAGCCTGCCAGACTCCTCTGTCCATGGGATTTCCTGGCAAGAATACTGGAAAGGGTTGCCATTTTTCGTCCCCAGGGGATCTTCCCTGACTTAGGGATTGAACTCACATCCCCTGCACTAGCAGGAGGATTCTTTACCACTGAGCCATCAAGGAAGGTTAGGATATACAGTAGCTGAGTATTAATTTTCTGTTTTAGATGGCTTACACTGACATATAAAAAGCCCAAAATAAAGTTCTTTTCTTTTCCTTAAAGTTTTCTTAGAAGCCTCATACATGTAGTCTCTAAACAAAGAAAATTTTGTAATGTGTCTTATATAATAAAAACAAATTTGAGGATGTACTTCAATTCTATGTTACACTTAGACATACAAGTATGAGTTATATACATACACTAACTTCTAATACATCTCTTCAGCCTCTGGGTTGAATGCTTCCCATTCTGGAAACAGCTGGCTTACCCTATCATATATCCTCTCTCTACCTTCTTAATAATACATTAATTACTCCCTTAGTATTTAAGTCAGCAGGTATAGAATTCGCCTGCAATGTAGGAGACACAGGAGACACGGGCTCAATCTTTGTGTCAGGAAGATCACTTGAAGGAAGAAAAGGCAACTCATTCCAGTATTCTTGCATGAAAAATTTCATGAACAGATGAACCTGGTGGGATATAGTCCATGGAGGTGCAAAGAGTCGGACATGACTGAGGACACCAGTCAGGGCCTTTGTGAGGCTGACTGTACCCAAAATCAGGCCAGTATTTTCAAGAGCTTCCCAAGTGGCACTAGTGGAAAAAATCTGCCTGCCAATGCAGGAGATGTAAGAGATGTGGGTCTGATCCCTGGATCATCCTGTGGAGGGGGAAACAGTACCTCACCCCAATATTCTTGCTACAGTCTATGGAATCACAGAGTCGGACATGACTGAGCATCTGAGCACTTACTCAAGACTCTTTCACGTTTAAGAAAATAAGACCAAATTCCTTGATCCAAATGTTCCTCTCCAGCTACAATGATAATTTTTTTTCTCTTAAATTATCTAGTTTCATTGTGTCCATTTCCTCATCTCCGATCCACCTTCACTCTTTGCCACTCTATTCACCATACCAAAACCACTCTCATCAAATTAATTAATGACTTTCAAATTGTTCAGTCCAATAAAATTTTAATTCAAACAACAATCTCTATGCAGTGTTTAACATTCTTAAGCATTCTTCTCTATTCTTTTAGTGATCTCTTGATTCTTTATTTGGCTTCTAATATATTTCATGCTTCAGGTTGCCTTCTATTTCTCTAGCTACTATGGTTCAGACTTCTTTGCAAATTCATCATTCTCTAACTGAATTGTACATATGGGAGCTCACTAAGGTCTAGCTCAATGGCTTCCAAATTTATATCTCTAAGACCACTCCTCTGAGACTAGATACTCATATTAAGCATCCTACTTATCTTTTGCTCTTGGGTATCTTAATAATACTTCAAACTTAACATTACTGAGACAAAATACAAAACTTTCACTATAAAATAAGATCTGCTTGTCTTTTAGTGTTCCATAGCTCAGTAAATGAGACTACCATTTATCTGATTGAGCAAGTCTGGGTAGAAGAGCCATCTTTGAATCTTCCCTAAATATCCCTTGAATTCATTCATTTACTTCTCTCCAATTCCTTCTCCAAGGGATCTGCCTGACCCAGGGATCAAACTTGGGTCTCCTGCATTGCAAGAAGATTCTCTACATTCTTGGCCACCAGGAAAGACCTTCATTCCCATTCTACATGCTCTAGTCCCACCTAACCTACTATATCAGCATCTTTATTGATGTCTCACTGTTTACTTGGTCCATGCCACCGTGTCACAAAGAATTTTTTATCCTGAAGCTGGAGCAAACCTAATAGCTTCACTGTAATTTGATTATAGTCCTGTTTAAAATTCTTCAATGGTAACACATCAAACCTAAAATAAAGACTAGAATCCTCAATGCAGTCTCTAGTCCCTACTTGTGCTGGGAAGACATCTTTCCAGCTTTCTGTCATACTCTCTGCCCCTAATACTCTGTTGTTTTTGTTTTTAGTAATCCTGGCCTTATTTTATTTCCTAGAGGTCACCATGCAAGCACCAGGCACAGAGCCTTTTCGCATGTTGTCCCTATGCATGGAGAGACAAATCTTCCTCATTCACCTCCCACATATTGGCTTCTGAATGCCAATGCATTCTTTAGACCTTATCTCAATAACCTCTGCCTTGAATATATTTCTTTGATGCCCTGAATCCATGAGATTCTTGGTTTGTATGTCATGAGATTGTTTCTCTCCTTTAGAAAACTTATCAAAATTTCTCATTATATACTTGTTTTATGATCATGTTTTTAATTGCTGACTTCCTCAGTATACTGTAAGTTCCAGGAATGCATTTCTGTTTCTACTCACCATTGTGCCTCCAATGTTCAGCTCTTAATAAGGCTCTTATTTGCTTTTAAATTGTAATATGTAAATCCACAGAATATGAGTAAATTATTTCTGAAAATATGCAAGTTGATGCTACATAAAATTACCTGTCAACACACCATCTTATGAAATATTACAGGACATTTTATTGTTTAGCACCTATTTCTAAGGGAAAACAACTAGAGAAAGGTAAATGTAAATCTATAGCTCATAAAGCTAAAGCTAATAATAGCTTTGGACCAAATAATCACTTTCCTTTATTCCTAGGAGTACAGATTATTTCTATTGAACCTATAACCTAAGTTATAAAAATTTTTAAATTGCACAGGGACTTAATGAAAACCTAGGCAAAAACAACAAAAAATTGTCTAATTTAAATTCTAGTAGAGCTTTAACTCCCAGAGTTTTCCTTTACTACTGTGAATATGAGAAAATCATTCCAGCCAGAATTTGCCACTAGATCCAGAAAACTTTTTAAAGGAGCTATCAAATATAAAATATATGTTTTGAGTAAGTTTTCATTCAGGCTTTGTTAGAAAAGAACCTCCCAAAACAATGGTGGGGTTAAACTCATTTTCTCACTTTGTGTTTTAACTAGAATCTCACAATTGCCCATCCTCCATACCTCTAGACGTAAACCTTGCCAAAAGCATGTGCTTTAATATTTAAATGATAAAGATAGGCCCTTGAGTCCCTTAGCATTGAATACAGAATAAAAATAAATGCCACTGCTTAAACAATTATTTGGTTGTTAAACAATGATTTGGTATGTATTTTCTAACATTGTCTGGAGATTACACAGTAATCACTGATAAACTGTTTAGAATAAAGTGACAGATTCTCCAAACACAGGGAACTTTACATGTGGTCATACAGGAGAAACACAGCCAGATGGAGAGGCAGAATATGAGTTTAAAAATGGATTCAATTGTCAACAACTAATAAAAATAGCCAACATGAATATCAAACTAGAGATGAAACGAGGATCAGCATTTGACAATGCCCCAATTGTCAAGGCCCCTTTGACAAGACCCCAAACAAACAGGTAACAAGAGCCCTATGAATCCTAAGTGAGGCATACTGTACAACCTCCCTTCTTCCCAGCAAAGCATTGTACATCCTTGTAGATTGCACAGAGCTTTAAGCATCTACGGACAGCATCTGCTTCCTTGTTCCATTGTCACTGGGCCATTTGACTTGCCTTTGCCAATGAAACATGAGCAGAAGAGTCATTTACTGATTCTAAGCATAGGCTTTACCAACCATTGCAGTCTTCTGCAGGCTTTCTTGCTCTTTTCTCTGCCACGAGATGGAAAGGTCAAGATTATAGGATGCTTCTTCAGCCTGGATTTTGGAATGAGACACAAGGACCATACTTATCTGTGAACAATACAGCCACTGTCATCTACTAGCACTGTTAATAAGAAATTCATTTCTGTTCTAATCAATGAGATTGGGAAATTGTTATAACTAGGTGCCTTACCTAGTAGTGAAAGCTAACTAACACATTAAGATCCACCAGGACACTACCATTTTGTGTGTAGTCTGGAATCATTACCACTAAGATTTGGAATCTTAAGAAAGTCAGGTAAGGATGCAAGGGTATTTGCCATGAGCAAGGTTTTGTGTCAAGGGCTGAAGGAAAGATGACAGTTTTTGCATTGAAGGACTATAGATTCTATTAAGGAGAACTTTTATGAGGTCACTAGACTGTAAATGGAGATCCTTAAAGAAAAGGAAAACAAATACCAGGGGACTTAAAGATTCACCCTTTCCAGAAAGAAATTATCAAAAGACATTTCATAGAAAAATTAGAATTTAATTTGAATTTTTGAAGGAGTGTAGGATCACCTCCTATAAGTAAGAACAGGAGAAATATTCACATTTCTGAAAGAGCATAAGCAAATGTACATTTGAGAGGAAAACATAGGTAAACATGCCTAGGAGTGAAGCCTTCAAATAAGAGAGGACATTAAAACTGGAATTTAAGGTCAAACGAAATTGTGCAGTCTTGAATGTCAACCTATAGAGTGCCATTATGGTGTCTTATCAACAAATTCTCATAGACACCTGGAAATGACATGAAAAGTGATGGTTGTTGCCCCTACAAAACCTCTACACAGAACTCTAAATAGCAATGGTCAGATTTCACTTTACCTGTCTTGAACCACTAACCAGAATATAGAAATTTAGCTCAGAAATTCATACACAGCATGGTGTTGCTAGAAAGCTATTGTGTGTTTCTTTAGGCAATCAGCTCAGGCTTCTTCAAAATCACAGACTCTGCTCTCTAGTGCAGTTCTTTTTTACTAACCTGCTGTTTTAAATGCCCAGGAAATGTAGCAATGTGAAATCATCAAATAAAGCACCTAGACTAGATGTAACGACATGTATAGTTTTTAATGAAGAATTTTAAGAAATACTCACAAAAATATATATACTAATGAGTTACTTTAAGTTGCAATTTTATGAAACAATTATTTGAGTTCAGTTCAGTCAGTTCAGTTCAGTCCTCAGTCTTGTCTGACTCTTTGTGACCCCATGAATCGCAGCACGCCAGGCCTCCCTGTCCATCACCATCTCCCAGAGTTCACTCAAATTCACGTCCATCGAGTCAGTGATACCATCCAGCCATCTCATCCTCTGTCATCCTCTTTTACTCCTGCCCCCAATCCCTCCCAGCATCAGAGTCTTTTCCAATGAGTCAACTCTTCGCATGAGGTGGCCAAAGTATTGGAGTTAGCCTTTCTTTTTCTTCAACTATTTCAATTATCTTATATTTTCTCTGGAAAATTTCCTTCTAATATAAGAAGAAAAAAAGACTGTAAAACTGCAACTTTACAGAGAAAGTTTAAAACTCAAAAGGTATTCTTCAGTTCAGTTCAGTTCATTTCAGTCGCTCAGTTGTTTCCGACTCTTTGCAAACCCATGAATCACAGCACACCAGGCCTCCCATCCATCACCAAATCCCGGAGTTCACCCAAACTCACGTCCATCGAGTCAGTGATGCCATCCAGCCATCTCATCCTCTGTCGTCCTCATTTCCTCCTTCCCCCTATCCCTCCCAGCATCAGAGTCTTTTCCAATGAGTCAACTCTTCGCATGACATGGCCAAAATACTGGAGTTTCAGCCTTAGCATCAGTCTTTCCAAAGAACACCCAGGACTGATATCCTTTACAATGGACTGGTTGGATCTCCTTGCAGTTCAAGGGACTCTCAAAACTCTTCTCCAACACCACAGTTCAAAAGCATCAATTCTTCGGCACTCAGCTTTCTTCACAGTCCAACTCTCACATCCATACATGACCACGGGAAAAACCATAGCCTTGACTAGACAGACCTTAATAGGCAAAGTAATGTTTCTGCTTTTCAATATGCTATCTAGCTTAGTCATAACTTTCCTTCCAAGGAGTAAGTGTCATGGCTGCAGTCACCATCTGCAGTGATTTTGGAGCCCTAAAAAATAAAGTCTGACACTGTTTCCACTGTTTCCCCATCTATTTCCCATGAAGTGATGGGACCAGATGCCATGATCTTCATTTTCTGAATGTTGAGCTTTAAGCCAACATCTTCACTCTCCACTTTCACTTTCATCAAGAGGCTTTTTAGTTCCTCTTCACTTTCTGCCATAAAGGTGGTGTCATCTGCATATCTGAGGTTATTGATATTTCTCCCGGCAATCTTGATTCCAGCTTGTGCTTCTTCCAGCCCAGAGTTTTTCATGATATACTCTGCATATAAGTTAAATAAACAGGGTGACAATATACAGCCTTGACATACTCTTTTTCCTATTTGGAACAAAGTATTCTTATCAAATATTATAGCTACAATTTCTAATACTAAATGTGTTTTGCTCTGTGGAATGTTCAGTAAGTGTTAAAACAATATTGCAATGCTAATTTAAGTTGAATACTTCTTGCATTATTTTTATTTGAGGCTACTACTTCAATGTATCATTAACATTCTAGTAATATTTACATTTGTACATTTAAACACCACTATTAGGGCTTGTGTTACTATGCATTTTCATGCATCTCTTATTTAGGAAATCACAAGACTGGTATTTAAATTTTAGCTAGGAAACAACTGATTTGAAGGCATTTCCTAGATGACAGTACTTGAAGGACTGATTTAAAATCATTTTATAGTCAGTCAAGTCTGTATCTACAGTATGTGTAGTATAAAACGAAGAATAAAACAATTTTCCAAACAATTCACGCAAAATATCATTTGAAGTGTGTGGTTTGCTAGTTTGGTCGGTTGGTTATATTTTGTGTTAAAATAACATTTAGCCTGAATTCCACCAAAGGTATTAACCTATAGTCATCACTTTGCATTAGATATGTAGACACAATATCTATGCTAATTATATTTGTGTGTAAGACAGGAATACTTACAGATATAAAACCAGTAATTTCCAGGAGGCTCTTATCATTATGCCTATGTTACAATATCAAACAAAACATCTTGTCCATAATATAAACAGTATTTACAGAGGACCAGTTTCTTAGGAAATTCACTTCACAAATAGTTATTGAAGGTATACCACGGGAAAGGCACTATGCTAGGGGCACAATCAGAAAGAATCTAGAAGCATTTAATATCTATTTAAGGGGCAAAGCTTTAGTACCTCAAATTAAGTTAAAAATACATTTTTCAAGCTAAATCCAAGACTGATCTAGTAATTCATGTATTTAAAAAAATCCCTTCAATGAAATTCTACTTCTCTTGGCCCCTGCCTCCCTCTTCACTTTTATGTCTAGCCATTTCAGGAAATGGAGAATCTATAAATTTTGAAAATTTTTCTACCTACACAATCACACATCACCCTCATAATATTGAGATTAATATTTCTTCCTTTTCAGTCATTATTCATTTTATTTCTTTTGTCTTTCTGCACTGCCTTGTTTTAAAATTGTTATATGTAGCAAAACATTCAAAAAATGTAAAAAGACAAACAACAAAGAGCATCTGAAAGCCCCTAGTGCTCCTTCTGGATAATAATGCCCATCTTGCCTGGAGAATCCCAGAGACAGAGGAGCCTAGTGGGCTGCCGTCTATGGGGTCGCACAGAGTCGGACACGACTGAAGCGACTTAGCAGCAGCAGCAGCAACCTCAGTGGTAACCATGCTACTGAATATTCTTCACTTCACTTGTTTGCCTTCATTTATGGTTTTACCACCAAATTGTTCATCTTAAAACACTTAATTTAATTTGTTAATTTCTTAAATGGAATCAGTTTGTGTTCCTTTATACCTAACTTCTTTCACTCAACATTATGAAGATTTATTCATATTTTTTGCATGGATCTGTATATACTGAAATTTAATATTTTCGGATAACTACATAATAGTTTGTTTACCCATTCCAATTTTGGTGGAAATTTAACTATTTCCAATTTGGAGCTGTAATGAACAGCCTTTCTATGAATATTCTTGTCCATGTTTCCTGGGTAGACTTATGTGCATATAGAAATGCAATTGCCAGATCACATATTATAGATGTTTTCAGCATCTTCCAGATAGTGTCCAGCTGCGTTTCAAAGTAATTATTATCATTTCACATTTCCACCATCAATTTATGAGAGTTGTTGATCCAAAACTTTACCGTATTTGATGTTTTCAAATTTTTAAAAAAATTGCCAATCTAGTGGTCGTAGAGTGGTATTTAGGTTTTTTCCAGTTTTACTGTACATTTTTTAACTCATCTTTTACAACAATTATCCAGTTAATTTATTTTGCTGTGATATCAGAGGTAAGAGATTATAGCATGTAGCCATCTCTTTTCTGACCACCAAGGAAATCTTCCCAGTTTTCATTGATAAGTATGATGATTACTCTTAACTTTTCTTTAAAATACACTCTATTAAAGAACTTATCTCATTTTCCTAGTTTATGAATTTCAGCATAACTAGGTACTATATTACAGGAAATTCTTGTTCTGAATCTAATGGGATAATCATATGATTTTTCTTTTCTGTTCAGCTAGTGTGATGAATCACACATTTTATTACACATATTTCATATGTTAATGTAAAACCAACCTTGTACCCTGAAATGAATTTAATTGTGAAGTATTGTTCTTTTTATCTACAGGCAGGTTTGAGTTGCTAATATTTTATTTAGGATTTTTATAACTATGTTAATGACAGAGATTTATTTATAATTTCATGTTTTTGTGAATTTTCTAGGTTCTAGAACCAAGATCACACTGCTTTCAAAATATGAGTTGAGAAATTTCTATCCTTTTTATTCTGAAAGAATTTGTATAAGATTTGGAATTCTTTCTTCCTAAATATCTGGTAGAATTTGCTGGTGAAGCATCAGTGTGGGCATGTGTATTTCTCATGGTGTCAAAGTTAATTTGCAATTCTCTTGGAATATATCCATTTCATCCAAATATTAATACATACTCGCATTAAGTTTTTGTAATATCCTTATGTTTTCTTTGAAGTTTCTTTAACATTTCTAGCAATATCCTTTTTTCAAACCTCAGTAATACAAATGTATTATATGCGAAAAGCTGTGCTGTTTTACTTACTGTTTCCTTCTTTTTCTCTGAATTTTTGTTATTCTTTTTCTATCATTTTCAGATGCTTCATCTATGTTTCTTGTGAATGCCATACAGCTTGAGTTTTGTGATTCAAATCCAGTTCAACCATATTTGTCTTTCATGGAGAGTATTAAGGCTATTTACATGTTATATAATTGCTAGTATATTTGAGTTCATACCTACCACCTTACAATTTGGCTTCTATATGTAATGATTATACTGCATTCATTCCTTTTTCTCTCTTTTCTTGCATTTATTTAACATAAATGACTAATATGTCCGAGTTCAGTTAGAGAAATGGTACCACTAGGAAAGGTGATGATAGAGATAATTTTAAAGAGATGTGTTACATGAATTTGACTTTATGCAATTATGAAAAGTGGTTAAGCAATCTCTGCAAGATGTCATTTTCACATCTGATGCCAGGCCTGGAAAGTCAGAGGATAGGCATTTGGGAAGAAAATATGGAAGTAAAGTACTGGAGTACAGGAACAAACAAATCTGGAAGCACGAACTGGAGCCCACAGGTACAGACTGAAACCTGGGTCAGTTTTTGTTGTCTTTAAGCTTGATAGATTGGGTGTCCTACAGAAGACAAGGACTTTCATCCTATTGCAAACACACACATCCCTGGCTCAGGAGTCAGAGAAGTTAATGGGGATCCAAGGAAGGAAGCAGTTTCAGGTTTGGTCACTGACTCAATTTAATAGGTAAGGGAAAACGTGTATTTCCTACATGATATGCCGTTTCACCCTACAGAGTGGCTTTCTGTAGCAGTGGCCTTTCTGTAGTTACACAACTATATAGCTACAGAAAGCCTGCTGCTTCACTCCCAACTTCCAAATCCTGGACAATATTTCTCTGGTAGACCACTCTAACCAGAAACTTTCAGAATAGAAATTCTAGGAAATGCAGTTTAACTTGGCCAAGTTGATGTTTTGCAGCTTGTGTGTACTATTCCATGTTTTCCATAATCTGGAAGTCATACACATTTTGGTTTTCTGTACTTTTGCTGTATGTGTCCAAATGTAGATTTCCTCTTAATTATCTCTCTGGCTCATTGTTGGGCTTATTATCAGTTTTAGAAAACTGCCAATAATTATCTTATCATATGTTTCTTTTTTCTGTGTTCTTTCTCCACCCTTCTGGATCTCTAACTGATGAATGAATTTGGGACATTTTTATTTTATCCTTTAAACTGATTACACTCTCAACTATATTTCTGTCTTTCCAACACTCCATTTCATTCTGAATTTTTTCTGTCCTGTTATCCTACTCATTAATTCTCTCTTCAGTTGTATCTCATCTGCCATTAGGGTCATCTGTTAGATTTTAATACAATTTATGAATGAATTGGGACATTTTTGAATTTGAGACATTTTTATTTTATCCTTTAAACTGATTACACTCTCAACTATATTTCTGTCTTTCCAACACTCCATTTCATTCTGAATTTTTTCTGTCCTATTATCCTACTCATTAATTCTCTCTTCAGTTGTATCTCATCTGCCATTAGGGTCATCTGTTAGATTTTAATACAATTTATATTTTTTAGTTATCAGTTCTAGTCAAATCCTTTTTAATTTTAATTAATTTATTTATTTTAATTTGAGTCTAATTACTTTGCAGTATTGTGGTGGTTTTCACTAGGCATCAGTTCAGTTCAGTTCAGTCACTCAGTCATGTCTGACTCTTTGAGACCCCATGAATTGCAGCACGCCAGGCCTCCCTGTCCATCAAATATGCAATATCATATTTAGCAGTTTCCAATGTTTTTCAGAAACTTTTTTGCATTTAGGTTTTATTTCTAAGAATATAATAAACATAATGCTAATACAGTCTGCATTGGGTAATTCCTAAGTTTTTGTCTGTATGAGATTTTTCTCTTGAGTGGTTGTTTCTGCTGATTTTAGTTTATATTTTATTGCCTCCTGTGTATCAAAAGCTTTCATTGCTTTCTGGATACTTCATTCAATAGGTCTTCTTTAGAAAGAATGTGAGACCTAGAGCTTTATTATCTGATGTTAATAAAAATTTTATTTTAACCTTTCTTCCAAATTCCTGGGAAGCTAATAGTCTAAGGTCAAGGTATCAGGATTTTCTGTGATACCTAGATTATCAGGATATTAGTCCTATCCCTACTCTACAGTGAAGCATATTGGGATCCCTGTCCAGAACAGGAGCATTAACACAAGTTTTCCATCTTTGGAGGGGACTGAAATTTGATCTTTTCCCTTCAGTTCTAGGAATCTGCTTCAAAGTTCTGCTTACCTGATAACAACTTTCCTAGAACTGGCAGATGAAAAGAGGGAACAACAAATAATTCTTTGACAGCTTTGCTCTTGTTGGCCAGAGAACTTTGATTCTTGTCTTATAGTTATCTCTCATGGGAACCTGGCTCTCTCGTCTGTTTAGAAAAATGTTCCTGGGTAGAAACAGCTCTAGATTAATTTATTGGCTATTATCTTCCCTTTTTTTCTTGGTCTGAGAATATCTGATTATCTTACAGATTGTGACCAGTTCTTTTGGTTATTGTTACTGGAATAACTAGTTCAAATTATCTAGTTAATCATTTATGGAAGTCAAAGTGTCTCAGTAAGCTTTTATTTCACTACCTAGAAGTCTTAATTTTTCCCTAGAGTCTTCAAAATTCTTTCATCAACATAAAAAGTTTCCACCAATCTTTAGTATCTTTGAATCTCAAATTGAAGCCTCAGACATGTTCTCAAGCTTCTTAAATTCTCTCTTAAATATTAAATAAAATATTTTATAATAAAAATTAACTATATAATTGTTTAAGTCATTTACTCATATTAGCATGTAACACCAACAAATATAAATAATAATATGCTGATAATAATTAACATTTATTTAGTTCTTACTTTGTGCTAGATAATCTTCTCAGCAGTTTCTATTTGTGAGCCTCAAAGGGTTTGAGTAATTTTCCCTAGGTCGTGTAGTTAAAAAGTGATGGAACCTGGTTAAAAATATAAACTGGTTCCAGATTTCCTCCAATAAACCATCACACAAAAAAGTCCTTGGAAGCAGTGAGAGCAGCATCTCATTTACCCCCCATCTTCACTAATGCAATGACTTGTACACACTAAGTGGTCAATAAATATTTGTTGGATGACTGCATGAATGAATTCAATAATTTTCCTGTGTATTATAAACATGATAATTTCTACAAAAATAAAAAGAAAGATTATATCAGGTTGGATTGTCAGAAAATGTTTTACAAAACAGTTAGATTCCAAATTAAGTCCAGAAGCCTGAATCTTGAAAGCTAATTATGATTTGAATAGGAAAAGAAAAATAATAGCAAAACCAAAGAGGCATAAAAGCACAAATATATTCAAGACTTGTTTGTAAATATGTTTAGACGGAGTAAAATTTGAGGGAATCATAATATATATCAATATTCATATTAATTGTAGGCTTCCCTCGGAGCTCAGATGGTAAATAATCGGCCTGCAATGCAGGAGACCTGGGATCGATTCTGGGTTGAGCAGATCTCCTAAAGGAGGAAACAGTAACCCGCACCAGTATTCTCGCCTGAAGAATTTCATGGACAGAGGAGCCTGGTGGGCTGCAGTTCACGGAGTCGTAAAGAGTTGGACACAACCGTATGACTAACACACATTCATATTATTATTTTGAATAAGAGTTCTAGACGAAGTAGTTTATATAAGTATTTCATTAATATTATAAAGTATATATTATTTTCATTTTTCAGATAAGAAAATTGAGGTGCCAAGAGAAGTAATTACTTCAAAATAATAGGGCTAGCAAATGGTAAAGCTTTTAATTACAGAAAATGTAGTAGAAGAAAATGGGTCAGGGAATTTAGGGGCTAGAATTCAGATGTTCTATGCCTACATATGACATTTGGATTTTGCCCAAAATCTAAAGAAGGCAAAAAAAACTAAAGAAATTTCACTTTGAGGGAGCGAAGTAAAAAAAGTTCACGTGTCTGGAAGAGAAGTCTCACAGTACTGAGTACTAGGCATGATAGACTATCAACAATAAAGTTGAAAAGAGTTTTTATTCCTTATACTCTTTTTAATTAGACAAAATCTATCCATTTGTGACTGTTTTTCCATCTATTTATTGTTCTCTTTCTGATGTCACACCAAACACATATCTTAACACTCTCTGTGTCAGGTACTGTGTTTATTCCCAGAACACAAAGAAATGAAAACAGAATGTGCAAACAACTTTCATACCATACGATGCATGCTATTCATTTAAGAAGTAGGCATAAGATATCCAAGAAAGCTTTCTAAAAAGGCCATACTTAAGCTGATTTAATGCATGTAGAATTTAGTTTGAAAAGTATGGGAAGACAGGCTCATTCCCAAGTATACGGTGTGTGCAAGTCACTTCAGTCGTGTCTGACTCTTTACGACCCTATGGACTATGATCTGCCAGGCTCCTCTGTCCATGGATTTCTCCAGGCAAGAATACTGGAGTGGCTTGCCACGCCCTTCTCCAGGGGATGCTCCTGACTCAGGGATGGAACCCTGAGCTCAATCTCTTGCATCTCCTGCATTGGCAAGCAGGCTCTTTACCACTAGCGCCACCTGGGGAGCCCAAAAGAGACAGCACAGGGAGGGCATAAATACAAAACAGCCTGGTGTACAGGCAGCTAGTTCCTAAAGATGGTGGCAGAAGAGATGTCCAGAGCTGGAGCACAGACATTTTGTCATGCACATCATAACAAGAAACTTCACCTTTATTCTATAAGATATCTGGAACCACTGAAAGTTTCTACCCAGGTCCCTGGCATGGATAACTGTCAACATTTTGGTTCATGACTTGAAATTTGTCCTTGGTGAGTTTTCATTAAGAATTTTCAACATGTCTGTGTGTGGTCATTCCATTTCCATTAACCACACAGGATTTCAATTTTGGAGTTCCAGATATTTTTAAATTTAGAATCTCTTCTTCTTTCACAGATGCTTCTCAGAGATGATTTAATTTACAGTAATCTGAAGTGAATGTGATTGCAGAGGGATCTGTAATGGGATAAACTACTCCAAGATATGACACTTCACTAAGGAATGAAAAGTGTTGAAGGAGAAAATCCTGATATAAAAATTAGACAGTTTAAAAATGTATGAAAAATTACAAAGAAGAAATTTAGGTTTATCAACGTAGATGGTTATCAAAAAACTTCCTACTCTATCACTCTTGAATGTTTTATTAGTGCCAGATACTTTCAAATGCAGACTAAGAAGCTGTAACTAGGGAAACAAATAGATTCAGAATCAGGCTCTCAGTCAGGTTCCCAAGGAACTCTGATGAAAGTCACAAAAAATATTATGAATGCCATGGTGAAGTATCAATGGCTGCAGATTCAAGGGCAACTGTAAGCTGAAAACCTCTTCTTGATCATTTCTCCACCAAATATGCATCTGCAGTTGCTCTCATAAGCAAGAATTGGAAAGAGGTAGGAGGATACAGACAAAGATAACAAAAAGCTGGTCATGGAGTGACTCTAAGGTTTGCAGACCAGTACACTCATGTTTGAATACTAACTATTTCCACTTTAATGAATGTGGAATATACTTAACATGCTTAGTTGTTCATATAATCGAGTGAAGTTCATTTTCTTGACAGTAATTTCATTATCACCTGTCTTCCTTCCCCATATGCTTGCATCAATTTTTTTCTAGAATACAAATTTAAGCTAAAACTTTGATTATAAGACACTGACTTGTCTGCTTTGATTCATTTATGCATAATGTGCCAGATACATCCTTTTGGAAAACACTATCCTTCACAGAGCACAAACTTTATTCACCTTGGTATTACCTAGAAATCAATGCAGCTTTCTAAAAACACTGAACATAGAATATTTTCAATAAAAGGTGTTTTCTTTAAAAGGCATATACTAAAAATTCTAATTAATGCTGTTTAAATTTGACAGCCATAGTTTTATCAATTGCATTACCAGTTGATAATCTTAACATCAATTATACATTAATCCAGTGTATAATCAGGGAAATGGAGCTTAAAAGAGGAAAATTAAGTAGGCAAAGCCCCACAGATTTTAAAACTTTGAAATCCCAGTTATTAATCAACCTCATAAAGTAAATTTGAAAGCAAACAAAATCATATGCTAAAACAGCAGCAAATTTTTAAATATTTCCATATTTGGCCATGGAATTTCAAGATCAATTCAATATATAAAGTTAAAATATGCTACAGGACAAGTGAATATAGGGCTTCTCACACGAAGGTTGTTTCTGGTTAACAGTCTTAACTAAGCTCAGTAACATCTGTCTTTTGGGGATTCTGTCATTGCTTCACAAACTGTGTGAGGCTTTTACTGAAAATGGGCTTCCCTGGTGGCTCAGATGGTAAAGAATCTGCCTACAGTGCCAGAGACCGGGGTTTGATTCCTGGGTTGGGAAGATCCCCTAGAGAAGGGCATGGCAACCTACTCCAGTATTCTTGCCTGGAGAATTCCATGAACAGAAGAGCTTGGTGGACTATAGTCCATGAGGTCACAAAGAGTCAGACATGACTGAACAACTAACACTCACTTTACTGAAAATAAACAACTCCATCGCTCTTTAGTGCCATGGGCAACAGCTGTCTACATCAATATTGCATGGATAAAATTATCCTTAATGCCTGTTACTCCAGAATTTCTGCTTCTTCTCTTTGTGTCCAACAAACTATTAACCATGAAGGTGCTACTAGATGCCCTGCAGTTAGACATTCTTTTAATATAACTAGTCCAACAGAGTGGAATTGGCCAAAAATTGAGCTTACATGTAGCAACTCATTGAAAGTGCAAGTCATTGTAAAACAAAACCCAATGAAACAAGGAGGTGATCAAATCAAAAGAGAAATAGTAGGCGCATTCAGCACTACTAAATTATAATCTACTCCTCCTGGTCAATTTAAAGCAAATGATAAAAGGCAACAGAATCTAAAGAGGAAGTCTTAACTACAAAGTGGTCCAGCCAATACACAGTTAGAAGAAAAAGTGCTTTCCAAGTGCAACTTTAAAAGATGAAAGGTTATAACTACAAACTCTTACACAAACAGACTGGATTTAGTCCTTTGAGAGACTGAAGTTGAAGAGAGTCACAGCATAAACCATAAATGAAGAATGTGGAAAATTGTCGCCATCAATTTCAGTGGCTTTGGAACACATTTGGCAATCTGTGAGGGAAGACCAAGTAATACCAAATGATGAATTTAGCTCTGTTGTCAACTGCTGAGCTGATAGATACAAATCACTCCCTTTAAACTCCAAGTTTCGGAAATAAGATGCATTGAGCTGTAAGGGGATTAAATGGATGAAAGTCAGATACCAACAGATCAGAAAGTACACATCCCAATGTAGTGTGGATCAACAGTAAAGAAAAGAAATGTTCTCACTGAATTCCAAGAACTGGACTTTCTTAACCAGTAGTTTTATAATAATGGTGGAAGGGAAGGTGATATGATTTATGTGCCAGGTAGGGGCTATTCCTAGCATCACTTCCAATCACACCAGGTGGTTGAAACTATTTTAAGCCTGCATAAATCTCTTAGTGAACACAGAGTATGAGATATGGAAGCTGGGACCATTTCTAATCATGTGACTCTGGGACAGCCATTTCATTTTTCTGAAGCTTATTTTCACTATAAGAGATGTGAAGATTTAAAAAAAAAAAAATCCGGTACCAGAGTAACAGAAAGTTTCCAATGTCCACTGACTCAAGAGTAAACTCATTGTTTATCCCTCCTTGATAAAAACATCTGAAAATGTACTCAGGATGATAGAGAAATACATTCTTTAAAAAGCAGTTCAAGAGGAAAAATTAAGGCTAGAATCTGGTGACAATACTTCTGAGAAGACACTGAGAAGTGTAAGTGTAGGGGAAAACAATGATATTCTTTGAAATAGAAAACTGATTAGAAATAAACAGAAAACACAATAGAAATCAGAAATACACAGAAAAGTTAAAGGCTAGAGTTAAATATAAGTAAAAAATTAGGAAAGACTTCAGGTTCATAGCCAACATTCTGGCTCAAATACAAACCAATTTTTGTTAAATCTATAGAGGATATTGCATCTCCAGTTTCTAAGTACAGCAGATGAGTGGCTCAAGCCACTTCTTCTGTATCTCCAGACACACCAGTCTGGGACTTTCATAGCTATATTTTAGTGCACCTTTAGTTGCCATACTTCTGTGGGAAATATCCCAGCCTGAAGGGGCCCACTTCAGCAGGAACACGCACTACTCAACTTCATTCACTTACTCTCATAAGAGATACAGTGTGCCAGGCTCTTTTTAGTGTTAGGGAGAAACAGCAAAATAGACACAAATTCCTGCCCTCGTGGTGCCTATATTCTAAAATTTTGTCCTTTTTGTCCAAAATCTCTTCTCATCTTATATTGCCAGGAAAAGAAAGCCTGCATGAAATGCTATTGCACCAACAGGGTTTAATTTTGTTTTCTAGATTTTCTTTTCTTCTCCTTCCTTTTCTTTTATACTCTTTTTTTATACTCTTTTTTTTATTTTCTTTATTCTCAATTTTGTTTCTTAAAATGTGATGTGAGCTTTGTTAAGCAACCTTGCTTTGCTGCTGAGGATCAGAAGTAATAGTAGAATGAGGCAGTATAGCAACTAAGGATGAGATGTGTGGAGTCAGAGCACCTGGCTTTGATCTCCAGCTTCATCACTTAGAGATAATAGTCAAAGGAACTCAAATTCCTTAACTTCTTAATACTTCTTAATACTAGTTTTCTTGTACATGTGATAAAGCCAACAATAAGATTTACCTTGGGAGGTTGTAATAAAGATTAAATAATATAAGTGACGTAAAGGTTGTTAAGTGTCAGAGAATGTACCATGTGCCCAGCAATCCCTACTCTCACATTTAATCCTTACAGGCAATCCTAAATAAATGATGTGCCTTTTAAGGTGTAATAGTACTAATACTGGTAATAGTAATAATAATGACTGTTCACTTAAACTTTATACCTTTTTTAAGAAGATATAATAAAAAGTAACCTCCACACTGCAGATGGTGACTGCAGCCATGAAATTAAAAGATGCTTGTTCCTTGGAAGAAAAACTATGACCAACCTAGACAGCATATTAAAAAGAAGAGACATTACTTTGCCAACAAAGATCCATCTAGTCAAAGCTATGGTTTTTCCAGTGGTCATGTATGGATGTGAAAGTTGGACTATAAAGAAAGCTGAGCACCAAAGAATTGATACTTTTGAACTGTGGTGTTGGAGAAGACTCTTGAGAGTCCCCTGGACTGCAAGGAGATCCAACCAGTCCATCCTAAAGGAGATCAGTCCTGGGTGTTCATTGGAAGGACTGATGCTGAAGCTGAAACTCCAATACTATGGCCACCTGATGCAAAGAGCTGACTCATTTGACAAGACCCTGATATTGGTAAAGATTGAGGGCAGGAGGAGAAGGGGATGACAGAGGATGAGATGGCGGGATGGCATCACCGCCTCAATTGACATGAGTTTGGGTGAACTCCAGGGGTTTGTGATGGACAGGGAGGCCTGGTGTGCTGCAGTCCATGGGGTTGCAAAGAGTAGGACACAACAGAGCAACTGAACTGAACTGAACCTCCACACACTAAGTTGTGAAGATATAAAAATGAAAAGAAAGATCACATATAAGTCAATCCATAACTTGAAGTCAGTAAATTTGACTTTAACACTTTTCTGTTTTGCTTATGTCACTTCCTTAGGAAAAGTGTCTGAATCTCTATTCATTCAAATAACCCAATCCAATCTAATCCTTTTGCAACAGTACAATGCCTTTCAGTACATTGAACTGAGTGTCACTTACCCTGCACTCTTCTAATGACAAAAGACTCTTATAAAAAGAAAAGTGAGAAAATGGCATTATGACATTAGTGGGCAAGAAATAAAGCAGACTGAGCCTTTTGAGGAGAACCCACTGACCTCAGAGAAGAGCTTCATATGTCACTCCCAGAGAAAAGCAATCCTTATAAAAAGGGTAAGATGGATCATCTCAGAGGAACATCACTCTTGATACGATGATGAGCTACCAGCTCAGAGGCAGAGAGAGAGAGAGAGCACGAGTTTATGAACAGGGTCATGATTAAGGGATACCATCAGAAGGGTAATTGGCCTGCAAACACCCTCTGCTATTTTAACACTAATTATAACAATAGTACACATTTGTAAAATGCTCACTCTGTGAAAGGCACTGTGCTGAATGCTTTACATGCTTTATCACATTCAGTTCCCACATTAATAAGGTAGGTTCTATTATTATGCTGAGTCACTAGATGAGGACAATAAAACTCAAGGAGTCTAGGAAATTTGCCCAAGATTATGAAACTAAAAAGTAGAATTTCTAAGACCTTAATAATAAATTCTTAAGAAACAAGTTGCTAACTTGAATTAAACAAAATTAGTCATTTTCTTATTCAAATAACATGATCATTCTTCAAAGAAGAAAGTATATTCTTCCACGGATTTTAACACAGATGACTTATCAATTTAATTATTTTCTTGTAATTATGAGCAGATGCATTTACTAAATGCCTATTTATATACAAAGCACTTTGTTTGGCATTGTAGGAAGTCAGAGTATATAATACTCAAAAGTTTAAGTTTACAATAGAAGATGCTCCTAAATATCCCAGAACCTGCATTATCTATACTAAGAATCAGTACTGGTCATTACTATGGGATCTAGAGGCACTTGTTATAGCCTGGAGCTAGACCCTATCATATTGACCAACCTAATGCCAGCTCCCCAACAAGATAAAACAGCCTCTTGTTCACTCGTTGATTTTTACTGAGTCATGTTAAGATATCAGCTTTCTAACTCTGTGCCAGGATATTTGGGGGGAAAATAAATGCTGAGAAGTTTAAGAAAATGTTTTTACCTACTAACAGGTGATTTTGTAGGATGTAAAAATTAAAGGAGGGAAGAAAATTGTATTATGATTGAGCAGAGAGAAAGCAGAGCTGAAATGCCATCCCAACAAAATCTCAGCCAACTCTATGGTAAGCTTCAGTGTTGTGATGGTCCACCTTCATGGATGCATGTTTCCCTTGGAAGGACCTTGGGTGAAACTTTTCCTTCTCACTCAGTCCTCCAAAGGAAATTCTCAAATAGGGATATTAAATGGCAATCTTTTTAGTACTCAAGAACTGGTGAAATAAATTCTTAATTCCTAAATGAGAATCAAGGCAATGCACTTTAACAACCATAGGAGGTCACACCTTGTGTCTTTTGGATACATTTTTGTATATGTTCTGAGAACAAATCCTTTAGGACTAGAGTGGGCTTCTCTTCCTGGGGGAAATGTAGAAGGGAAAAATCAATGGGATGAACCACAGCCTCTGTCACTGTTGGTCCTGGGGCCACAGCTAATACCATTGCTTCCCTTTTCCATCTCGATTCCTCTCTCCCTCATCTCACACTAAGGGTAATCTCGTTGAATTATCTGGTGGTGTGACTTGGACCCACATCCCTGTGGGTCCAAGCCCTGGTTCATTATTCTTTCTTCAGGGCAGGTTTATTGCATTTGTTTCTTTACTATCAGAATTAGTCCAAGTAGTATGCAAAGAAATCACAAGTGATCAACTGAGTGCAAGCCATGCAGTAACGGCAGCCTTAACTCCCTGTGATAATTAGGGTCAATTACCCC
Organism: Capra hircus; assembly: GCF_001704415.2. NCBI lineage: Eukaryota > Metazoa > Chordata > Mammalia > Artiodactyla > Bovidae > Capra > Capra hircus. The sequence continues at coordinate 18,204,645 of NC_030818.1, forward strand.
AGCATGGCTGCAAAGAATAAAATCAATCTGATTTCGGTAATGACCATTTGGTGATGTCCATGTGTAGAGTCTTCTCTTGTGTTGTTGGAAGAGGGTGTTTGCTATGACCAGTGTGCTCTCTTGGCAAACTCTGTTAGCCTTTGCCCTGCTTCACTATGTACTAAAAGGCCAAACTTGCCTGTTGCCCCAGGTATCTCTTGACTTCCTACTTTTGCATTCCAGTCCCCTATGATGAAAAGGACATCGTTTTGGGGGTGTCAGTTCTAGAAGGTCTTAGAGGTCTTCATAGAGCCGTTCAACTTCAGCTTCAGCATTACTGGTCAGGGCATAGATTTGGATTACTGTGATACTGAATAGTTTGCCTTGGAAATGAACACAGATCATTGTATCATTTTTGAGATTGCACCCAAGTACTGCACTTTGGACTCTTTTGTTGACTCCGCTGGATACTCCATTTCTTCTAAGGGATTCTTGCCCACAGTAGTAGATATAATGGTCATCTGAATTAAATTTGTCCAGTCCAGTGCATTTTAGTTCATTGATTCCTAAAATGTTGCTGTTCACTCTTACATCTCCTCTTTGACCACTTCCAATTTACTTTGATTCATGTATCTAACATTCCAGGTCTTATGCAATATACAGACTTTATTTTCTTGGGCTCCAAAATCACTGAAGATGGTGACTGTGGCCATGAAATTAAAAGACGCTTGCTTCTTGGAAGAAAAGTTATGATACCTAGACAGCATATTAAAAAGCAGAGAAAGAAGAACAAGACGGCAAAGGAGTAGGTGGACATGGAGTACATCTATCGCCATGGATACATCAGGAATACACCTTCAGACAGAACAGCATGCAGAACACCAGCTGAGAGTGGACAGGAGTACCTGACCAGTGAAAAAGAATATATAGAACCATGCAAAACTCTGTAGGATGAAGGAACTAGGCAGAAACACAGGAGTGTTAGTAGGACTGGACCTGCCCTCAGCAGGTGGGGGAACCGAAGCAGGGATCTGATCCCCACATCGGGACAATTGTCTGAGTCAGAGGAGAAATATTTAAGGCTGAGACTGAAACAGGTGATCTGTGGCAGCCTAAATGGAATGAGAATCAGACAGTCCTTACTGCAGCCATACGTACCCTGGACAGGGATGAGGGCCCCCTGGGGCCCTCCCAGTGGCTGGGAGCTGGAGTTTGGGGGTGTGTGGAGTGATCCCAGGGCAAGGGCTGCTATTGACTGTGGAGATGGATCAGTGGGATGTGAGGGAGGAGATCATGGTGGGAAATGTCAGTGGAGGAAAGCTGGCATCCATAGAAACAGGGCGATATTTCTCAGCCATGCGTATGGGGTGGAGCCATGACCATAGCCTCTCTCTCTCCCCTGACATCAGCATTGGCGGCTGAACAATAGAGAGGCTGGCCCATCAAATGCCTGATGCACTGAACTAGAGGGTAGGACCCCACCCAGGATGCTCCATTAAGTGACTAAAAGTAGGACCCCAGCCGCAGGGTCCTCCTCTATGTGCCTGACATGCTGAACAACAGAGAAGGACCCCAGGCAAGGGAGCCCTCTAAGTGCCTGAATGGGCAGAGCTTCAGAGAAAGACTGGCCAAAGAGGCCTTCTGATGGCCAGCTACAAGAGGCTAGAAAAAGGTCTCCAATAGGGCCATAACTCCTGTGAAGGAGGCAGTCCGTGTCCCTACACACTCGGCTCCACCAGAGTCCCTGCAAGTGAAGCAGCTGCATCACCTCCATCCTCAATTCTCACTGGAGCAGAGCTGCCACAGGCAAAACTTCTTGCATCTAAACACTAAGCGTCACTTCAGTCATGTCCAACTCTTTGCGACCCTATAGACTGTGACCTACCAGGCTTCTCTTTCAGGGAGTGGAATTCTCCAGGCAAGAATACAGGAGCATATTGGCCAATACTGGTTGCCATACCCTTCTGCTGCTGCTGCTAAGTTGCTTGAGTTGTTTCCGACTCAGTTCAATTCAGTTCAGTTCAGTCGCTCAGTCGTGTCCGACTCTTTGCGACTCCATGAATTGCAGCACGCCAGGCCTCCCTGTCCCATCACCAACTACGGAGTTCACTCAGACTCATGTCCATCGAGTCAGTGATGCCATCCAGCCATCTCATCCTCTGTCATCCCCTTCTCCTCCTGCCCCCAATCCCTCCCAGCATCAGAGTCTTCCAATGAGTCAACTCTTCACATGAGGTGGCCAAAGTACTGGACTTCCAGCTTTAGCATCATTCCTTCCAAAAAACACCCAGGACTGATATCCTTTAGAATGGACTGGTTGGATCTCCTTGCAGTCCAAGGGACTCTCAAGAGTCTTCTCCAACACCACAGTTCAAAAGCATTAATTATTCAGCGCTCAGCTTTCTTTACAGTCCAACTCTCACATCCATACATGACCACTGGAAAAACCATAGCCTCAACTAGACGGACCTTTGTAGGCAAAGTAATGTCTCTGCTTTTTAATATGCTATCTAGGTTGGTCATAACTTTCCTTCCAAGGAGTAAGCATCTTTTAAATTCATGGCTGCAATCACCATCTGCAGTGATTTTGGAGGCCCCAAAAGTAAAGTCTGACACTGTTTCCACTGTTTCTCCATCTATTTCCCATGAAGCGATGGGACTAGATGCCATGATCTTCGTTTTCTGAATGTTGAGCTTTAAGCCAACATTTTGACTCTCCACTTTCACTTTCATCAAGAGGCTTTTTAGTTCCTCTTCACTTTCTGCCATAGGGTGGTGTCATCTGCATATCTGAGATTCAGGCAATCTTGATTCCAGCTTGTGCTTCATCCAGCCCAACGTTTCTCATGATGTACTCTGCATATAAGTTAAATAAGCAGGGTGACAATATACAGCCTTGACGTACTCCTTTTCCTATTTGGAACCAGGCTGTTGGTCCATGCAACTGTTGCTTCCTGACCCACATATATGTTTCTCAAGAGGCATGTCACGTGGTCTGGTATTCTCATCTCTTTCAGAATTTTCCACAGTTTATTGTGATTCACACAGTAAAAGGCTTTGGCATTGTCATTAAGCAGAAATAGATGTTTTTCTGGAATTCTCTTGCTTTTTAGATGATCCAGTGGATGTTGGCAATTTGATCTCTGGTTCCTCTCCCTTTTCTAAAACCAGCTTGAACATCAGGGAGTTCACGGTTCACATACTGCTTAAGCCTGGCTTGGAGAATTTTGAGCATTACTTTGCTAGTGTGTGAGATGAGTGCAATTGTGTGGTAGTTTGGGCATTCTTTGGCATTGCGTTTCTTTGGGATTGGAATGAAAACTGACCTTTTCCAGTCCTGTGGCCACTGCTGAGTTTTCCAAATTTGCTGGCATATTGAGTGCAGCACTTTCACAGCATCATCTTCCAGGATTTGAAATAGCTCAACTGGAAATCTATCACCTCCACTAGCTTTGTTCACAGTGATGCTTTCTAAGGCCCACTTGACTTCACATTCCAGGATGTCTGGCTCTAGGTGAGTGATCACACATCGTGATTATCTTGGTCATGAATATCTTTTTTGTACAGTTCTTCTGTGTATTCTTACCACCTCTTCTTAATATCTTTTGCTTCTGTTAGGTCCATACAATTTCTGTTTTTATTGAGCCCATCTTTGCATGAAATGTTTCCTTGTTATCTCTAATTTTCTTGAAGAGATCTCTAGTCTTTCCCATTGTATTGTTTTCCTCTATTTCTTTGCATTGATCACTGAGGAAGGCTTTCTTTTCTCTTCTTGCTATTGTTTGGAACTCTGCATTCGGATACTTTTATCTTTCCTTTCCTCCTTTAGAGCACTGTATTTCCTGCTGCCTTAGCCACCAACTCCCCTGAGTACCTGGTGCTGCCAGAACCCCTGTGACCCAAGCAGCTGCCCACCTCCATTCCTGACCCTCACAAGGTCAAACCAAAGTCCTCCAGGGCAACCTCAGGAGCAAATCCCAGGGGATGACCCACATGCAAAGGTGAAAATACAACAATAACTGAAACCCAGGGACAATGTGGCTAAGGAAGAAAACCCATAACCTTCCCACCAGCAGTACAAGCTGCAGAATAAATCCACGTGATCAACTCAGCAGACTCTGTGTCTATGGAATATATAAAAGATCACTGAGAGCTCCTACGAAAGAAAATGCACTAGTTCTGATAGCTGTGGACATTGGAGGCAAGAACACAGAGGAATAGGACCAGATTAGAATCTGAGCCACATCCACAGCAAGTTCAGAGATCAGTACAGTGTTGGAGGACATCCTAGGGAGGTGAGGTGGACTGTGACTCCCAGCGAGGGAAAGGACTCTGACAGCAGTGACTCAAGAAAAACATTTATTATTCTTATGTTTTGACTTGCTCTGTAGATACTTTTGGATTTTTTTTTCTTTCTCTCTTACCCCCGCCCCCGCCCCATTGTAGTTGTCAATTTTATTGGCATTATGAAATCTAATTAAGTTTTTGAGCTTTGTATTTTTCTCAGTCACATTTTTTATTGCTGCTATAAACCTCTGCCTCTACATTGGGCTTTTGCAGTTCTGTGGAGTTTTCCGTTTTTATCTCTCTCTTTTTTTTATTTTAATTTTTAATTTTTTAAGCTATTATTTTTTCTACATCTATTCCTTTGTTTTTCCTATTGTTCTTTTCCCCTTGCAGTTAATCTTTAATGTACATAAGTCTTCTTTATCTACCTCTATTTAACTTGGCATATCTATTTTTTCTTTCCTTTCCTCTCAACATAGTTGTTAGTTTCATTTTCATTGCTTTATTCCCCAATTGGCACCTTGCTCTAGTTTTGTTTTCCAGTTTGTGCTTTAGTTAATTTTGTTCTGGTAGACATAATTTTTGGTTTCCTTTGTTCACCAGGTCAATCTATTGTACTTTATTTTTGTTGGACTGTTTTCATTTTGCTTATGGGTGTATATGTATATGTGTATATTCAGTCACACTTTTTATTGTTGTTATGAACCTCTGCCTCTACGTTGGGCTTCTGCAGTTCTGTGGAGTTTTCTTTTTTTATCCCTTTTTTCCTTCTTCTTCAGTGTTTTTCTTTTCCTCTCTCTCTTTTTTATAATTATAATTTTTAATTTTTTAAAAACCTATTATTTTTTTCTGCATTTACTCCTTTCTTTTCCTTTCCTACTGTTCTTTCCCCCTTGTAATTAATCTTTAATATACATAAATCTTCTTCATCTACCTCTATTTTACTTTGCATATCTATTTTTTCTTCCCTTTCTTTCCTTTCTTCTCAACGTTTTGTTAGTTTTATTTTCATTGTTTTATCCCCCACTTAGCTACTTGCTTTAGTTTTGTTTTCCAGTTTGCACTTCAGTCAATTTTGTTCTTTGCACTTCAGTCAATTTTGTTCTTAACTTGTAAATGTTTGATTTACTTTGTTCACCGGGTCAATCTACTGTACTTTATTTTTGTTGGACTGTTTTCACTATGCAAATGGATGCATATGTATATGCATATATTCCATTATTTTAATATTATTTGCCTGATTATGTAACTGCCATTTGTCTGGGGCTCATCTTTGGATATTTGTTTTAATCTCACTTAACACCATAGCAACCCACTCCAGTACTCTTGCCTGGAAAATCCCATGGACGGAGGAGCCTGGTAGGCTGCAGTCCATGAGGTCACTAAGAGTCAGACATGACTGAGCAACTTCACTTTCACTTTTCACTTTCATGCATTGGAGAAGGAAATGGCAACCCACTCCAGTGTTCTTGCCTGGAGAATCCCAGGGACGGGGGAGCCTGGTGGGCTGCCATCTATGGGGTCGCACAGAGTTGGACACGACTGAAGCGACTTAGCAGCAGCAGCAGCAGCAATGTCATAACAAACCACTTGTGCAATCTTTGTTCCTGACCAGAGATCAAGCCCTGAGCCTTTGGAGTGGGAACACTGACTCCAAGACCCAAGACTACCAGAAAACTAACCCTTGGGAGTATCAAATAGTGAGAATTCACACAAAGGAAACCACTTGAATACAAGACCTTGCATCACCCAACCACCAGTGGCACCCTGGACAGGATGCCTCATCTAAACAACAAACAAAACAAAAATACAAACCCAATCATCAGCATACAGGATTACCACCTCACTCAGCCTTGCCCATCAGAGGAAAAAACAAACAAACAAACAAAAACTCAACACAAACCTCACCCTATACAAAGCATACAAAAACCACTGGACCAACCTCAGGAGGGCAGAAACCACAAGGAAGAAAGAATTCAGTCTTGAAGTCTGGGAAAAGGAGACCTCAAACACAATAAGTTAAGAAAGAAATAATGTAAGTGCAGAGAAATACTACAGAAATGAAGGAACAAACTAGAAACACAGAAGTCCAAATAAATGAAGAGGAAATAGGCAAGCTACCTGAAAAAATAATTTAGAATAGTGATAGTAAAGATGATCAAAAACCTTGAAAACAAAATGGAGAAAATGCAAGAATCAATTAACAAAGACCTAGGAGAATTAAACAATAACAATACAATTACTGAAATTGAAAATACTCTAGAAGGAATCAATAGCAGAATATCTGAAGCAGAAGAACTAATCAGTGAGCTGGAAGATAAGATGGTAGAAATAGCTTCTGAAGAGCAGAATAAAGTAAAAAGAATGAAAAGAGCTGAAGATAGTCTCAGAGACCTCTGAGACAATATCAAACACACCAACATTCGAATTATAGGGACCCCAGAAGAAGAGAAAAAGAAAGGGTATGAGAAAATTTTTGAAGAGATTATAGTTGAAAATTTCCCCAACATGGGAAAGGAAATACTCAATCAAGTCCAAGAGGCAGGAAGAGTCCCACGCAGGATAAACCCAAGAAGAAACATGCCAAGACACATACTAATCAAACTAACAAACACTAAACACAAAGAAAGAATATTAAAATCAGCAAGGCAGAAGAAACAAGTAACATATAGGGGAAACCCCATATGCTTAAGAGCTGCTCTTTTAGCAGAAACTCTGCAGGCCAGAAGGGAATGGCAGGATATATTTAAAGTACTGAAAGGGAAAAATCCACAACCAAGATTACTGTACACTGCAAGGATCTCATTCAAAATTGATGGAGAAATAAAAAGCGTTTAAGACATGCAAAAGTTAAGAGAATTCAGTACCACCAAACCAGTTTTATAAAAAATGTTAAAGGGACTTATATAGCCAAGAAATACAAGAGAAGAAAAATGATCTACAAAGTCAACTCCAAATAATTAAGAAAATGGCAATAGGAACATACATATCAATAATTACTTTAAATGTAAATGGATTAAATGCTCCAACCAAAAGACACAGACTGGCTGAATGTATACAAAAGCAAGACCCAAATATATGCTGTTTACTAGAAACCCACCTCAGACCTAAAGACACATATAGACTGAAAATGAGAGGATGGGAAAATACATTACATGCAAATGGGAAGCAAAAGAAAGCTGGAGTAGCAATCTTCATATCAGACAAAACAAAAACCTTAAAATAAATAATATTACAAGAGATAAGGAAGGATGCACATAATGATCAAGGAATCAATCCAAGAGGAAGATATAACAATTGTAAATATCTATGCATCCAACATAGGAGCAACTAAAAACATAAGCCAAACACTAACAGACATAAAAGGAGAAATTGACAGCACTGCAATAATAGTAGGAGACTTTAACACCCCACTCACACCAGTGGATAGATTATCAAAACAGAAAATCAATAAGGAAACAAGTCTTTTATTTTAAATGTATTTATTTTACTTGGAGGCTAATTACTTTACAATATTGTAGTGGTTTTTGCCATACATTGACATGTATCCCACATCCTGAACCCCCTCCCACCTCCCTCCCCATCCATCCCTCAGGGATGTGCCAGTGCACCAGCCCTGAGTGCCCTGTCTCATGCATCGAACCTGGACTGGTGATCTATTTCACATATAGTGAAATATGTATATTTGTTAATATACATGTTTCAGTGCTATTCTCTCAAATCATCACACCCTTGCCTTCTCCCACAGAGTCCAAAAGTCTGTTCTTTCCGTGTCTCTCTTGCTGTCTGGCATATAGGGTCACAGTTACCATCTTTCTAAATTCCATACATATGCATTAATATACTGTATTGGTATTTTTCTGATTTATTTCACTCTGTATAATAGGCTCCAGTTTCATCCACCTCATTAGAACTGATTCAAACACATACTTTTTAATAGCTGAGTAATATTCCATTGTGTATATGTACCACAGCTTTCTTATCCATTCATCTGCCTATGGACATCTAGCTTGTTCCATGTCCTAGCTATTGTAAACAGTGCTGCAATGAACATTGGGGTACATGTGTCTCTTTCAATTCTGGTTTCCTTTTCTCTGCACTCTCTCAAGCATTTATTTTTTGTAGACTTTTTGATAGCAGCCATTCTGACTGGCGTGAGATGATACCTCATTGTGGTTTTGATTTGCATTTCTCTGATAATGAGTGATGTTGAGCATTTTTCATGTGTTTGTTAGCCATCTGTATGTCTTCTCTGGAGAAATGTCTATTTAGTTCTTTGACCCATTTTTTGATTGGATCAATTATTTTTCTTGAATTGAGCTGCATGAGCTGCTTGTATATTTTTGAGATTAATTCTTTGTCAGTTGCTTCATTTGCTATTATTTTCTCACATTCTGAAGGCTGTCTTTTCACTTAGCTTATAGTTTCCTTCATTGTGAAAAAGCTTTTAAGTTTAATTAGGTCCTACTTGGTTTTTTGTTTGTTTGTTTGCTTGCTTGCTTTTCTTTCCATTACTCTGGGAGGTGGGTCATAGAGGATCCTGCTTTGATTTATGTCAGAGAGTGTTTTGCCTATGTTTTCCTCTAGGAGTTTTATAGTTTCTGATCTTATATTTAGATCTTTAATCCATTTTGAGTTTATTTTTGTGTATAGTTTTAGAAAGTGTTCTAGTTTCACTCTTTTGCAAGTGGTTGACCAGTTTTCCCAGCACCACTTGTTAAAGAGATTGTCTTTTCTCCATTGTATATTCTTGCCTCATTTGTCAAAGATAAGGTGTCCATAGATGTGTGGATTTATCTCTGGGCTCTCTATTTTGTCCCATTGATCTATATTTCTGTCTTTGTGCCAGTACCATACTGTCTTGATGACTGTAGCTTTGTAGTATAGTCTTAAATCAGGCAGGTTGACTCCTCCAGTTCCATTCTTCTTTCTCAAGATTGCTTTGGCTGTTTGAAGTTTTTTGTATTTCCACACAAATTGTGAAATTATTTGTTCTAGTTCTCTGTAAAATACCATTGGTAGCTTGATAGGGATTGCATTGAATCTGTAGATTGTTTTAGGCAATACACTTATTTTCACTATATCGAGTTTTCCAATCCATGAACATGGTATATTTCTCCATCTATTTGTGTCATCTTTGACTTCTTCCATCAGTATTTTATAGTTTTCTATATATAGGTCTTTTGTTTCTTTAGGTAGATTTATTCCTAAGTATTTTATTCTTTTCATTGCAATGGTGAATGGAATTGTTTCCTTAATCCCTTTCTGTTTTCTCATTGTCAGTGTATAGAAATGCAAGTGATTTCTGTGTGTTAATTCTATATCCTGCAACTTTACTATATTCATTGATTAGCTCTAGTAATTTTCTGGTGGATTATTTAGGGTTTTCTATATAGAGAATCATGTCATCTGCAAACAGTGAGAGTTTTACTTCTTTTCCAATCTGGATTCCTTTTATTTCTTTTTCTTCTCTGATTGCTTTGGCTAAAACTTCCAAAACTATGTTTAATAGTAGTGGTGGTGAGAGTGGACACCCTTGTCTTGTTCCTGACTTTGGGGAATGCTTTCAATTCTTCACCATTGAGGATAATGTTTGCTGGGGTTATTCATATATGGGTTTTATTATGTTAAGGTATGTTCCTTCTATGCCTACTTTCTGGAGGGTTTTATCATAAATGGATGTTGAATTCAGTTAAAGGCTTTCTCTGCATCTATTGAGATAATCATATGGTTTTTATATTTCAATTTGTTAATGTGGTTATTACATTGATTGATTTGCAAATATTGAAGAATCCTTGCATCCATGGGATAAAGCCCACTTAGTCATGATATATGATCTTTTTAATATGTTGTTGGATTCTGTTTGCTAGAATTTTGTTAAGGATTTTTGCATCTATGTTCATCAATGATATTAGCCTGTAGTTTTCTTTTTTTGTGGCATCTTTGTCTGATTTTGGCATTAGGGTGATGGTGGCCTCATAGAATGAGTTTGGGAGTTTATCTTTCTCTGAAATTTTCTGGAAGTTTGAGTACAATAGGTGTTAGCTCTTCTCTAAATTTTTGGTAGAATTCAACTGTGAAGCAATCTGGTCCTGGGCTTTTGTTTGTTGGAAGATTTCTGATTACAGTTTTGATTTCTGTGCTTGTGATGGGTCTGTTAAGATTTTCTATCTCTTCCTGGTTCAGTTTTGGAAGGTTATACTTTTCTAAGAATTTGTCTGTTTCTTCCAAGTTGTCCATTTTATTAGCATATAGTTGCTGATAATAGTCTCTTATGATCCTTAGTATTTCTGTGTGGTCTGTTGTGATTTCTCTGTTTTCATTTCTAATTTTATTGATTTGATACTTCTCCCTTCTTTTCTTGATCAGTCTGGCTAATGGTTTCTGTATTTTATTTCTCTTCCCAAAGAACCAGCTTTTAGTTTTGTTGATTTTTGCTATAGTCTCCTCTGTTTCTTTCTCATTTATTTCTGCCCTAATGTTTATGATTTCTTTCCTTCTACTAACCCTAGGGTTCTTCATTTCTTCTTTTCTAGTTGCTTTAGGTGTAAAGTTAGGTTATTTATTTGATTTTTTCTCTTGTTTCTTGAGGTAAGCTTGTATTGCTGTAACCTTCTCCTTAACACTGCTTTTACTGAATGCCATAGGTTTTGGGATGTTGTGTTTTCATTTTAATTTGTTTCTATGCATATGTTGATTTTGTCTGGGAAATACAAGTCTTAAATGATACATTAGATGAAATAGATCTCATCCATCTCATGGATGCCATCCAGCCATCTCATCTTTGTCATCCCCTTTTCCTCCTGCCCTCAATCTTTCCCAGCATCAGGGTCTTTTCAAATGAGTCAGCTCTTTGCATCAGGTGGCCAAAGTATTGGAGTTTCAGCTTCAACATCAATCCTTCCAATGAACACCCAGGACTGATCTCCTTTAGGATGGACTGGTTGGATCTCCTTGTGTCCAAGGGACTCTCAAGAGTCTTCTCCAACACCACAGTTCAAAAGCATCAATTCTTCGGTGCTCAGCTTTTTTTATAGCCCAACTGTCACATCCATACATGACTACTGAAAAACCATAGCCTTGACTAGACAGACCTTTGTTGACAAAATAATATCTTTGCTTTTTCATATGCTGTCTAGGTTGGTCATAACTTTCCTTCCAAGGAGTAAGTGTCTTTTAATTTCATGGCTGCAATCACCATCTGCAGTGATTTTGGAGCCCAGGAAAATAAAGTCAGCCACTGTTTCCACTGTTTCCCCATCTATTTTCATGAAGTGATGGGAATCAACAGGTTACTAAAGAAATCAAAATGGAAACAAAAAAATTATCTAGAAACAAATGATAATGAAAACATAATAACTCAAAACCTATCGGATTCTGCAAAAGCAGTTCTAAGAGGGAAGTTTATAGCAATACGATCCTACCTCAAGAAACAAGAAAAACATCAAATAGACAACCTAACTTTATACCTAAAACAACTGGAAAAAGAAAAGAAACACTCCCAAAATTAGTAGAAGGAAAGAAACCATAAAGATCCAAGCAAAAAGAAATTAAATAAAAGAAACAATAGTAAAGATTAACAAAACTAAAAGCTGGTTCTTTGAGAAGATAAACAAAATTTACAAGCATTTAACCAGGCCTAACAGGAAAAAAAGAGAAGAATCAAATCAACAAAATTAGAAATGAAAACGGAGAGCTTACAACAGACAATGCAGAAATAGAAAGTAGTAGACTATTACAAACAACTACATGGCAATAAAATATATAACCTACAAGAAATGGACAGGTTTTTAGAAAAGTTCAATCTTCCAAGACTGATACAGAAAGAAATAGAAATTATGGATAACCCGATTACAAGCACTGATTTTAAGCTGTAATTAAAATTCTCCCAAAAAACAAAAGCCCAGGACCAGACAGCTTCACAGGAGAATTCTATCAAACATTTAGAGAAGAGCTAATACCTATTCTTCTAAAACTCTTTCAAAAAATTGCAGAGGAAGTAACACTTCCAAACTCATTCTACAAGGCCACCATCACCCTGATACCAAAACCAGAAAGACAACACTAAAAGAGAAAACTACACACCAATATCACTGATGAACATAGATGCAATAATCCTCAACAAAATTTTAGCAAACAGAATTCAGCAGCACATCAAAAAGTTCATACACCATAATCAACTTGCGTTCATTCCAGGAATGCAAGGATTCTTCAATATATGCAAATCAATCAGTGTGATACACCATATTAACAAATTGAAAGATAAACACCATATGATAACCTCAATAGATGCAGAAAAAGCCTTTGACAAAATTCAGCACCCATGTATGATTAAAACTCTTCAAAAAATGGGCATAGAAGAAACCTACCACAACATAGTAAAGGCCATATATGATAAACCTATAGCAAACATTATTTTCAGTGGTCAAAAACTGAAAACATTCTCCATAAGATCAGGAATAAGATAAGGGTGTCCACTTTCACCACTATTATTCAACATAGCTTTGGAAGTCCTAGCTACAGCAATCAGAGAAGAAAAAGAAATAAAAGGAATCCAGACTGGAAAAGAAAAAATAAAAACTTCACTGTCTGCAGATGACATGATACTGTACATAGAAAACCCTAAAGATAGTATTAGAAAATTATTAGAGCTAATCAGTGAATTTAGCAAAGTTTCAGGATACAAAATCAATATACAGAAATCACTTGCATTTCTATAGACTAACAATGAAAAATCAGAAAGAGAAATTAAGGAATCAATCTCATTCACCATTGCGAAAAAAGAATTAAATATCTAAGAATAAACTTACCTAAGGAGACAAAAGAAATATACACAGAAAATTATAAGACAGTAATGAAAGAAATCAAACATGACAAACAGAAGGAGAGATATTCCATGTTCCTGGATAGGAAGAAGCAATATTGTGAAAATGACTATATTACCAAACAGAATCTACAGATTCAATGTGATCCCTATCAAATTACCAATGGCATTTTTCACAGAACTAGAACAAACAATTTCACAGTTCATATGGAAACACAAAAGACCCCAAATAGCTAAAAACCAGAAAAAGAAGAGTGGAGTTGAGGAATCAACCTTCCTGACTTCACATTATACTGCAAAGCTGCAGTCATCAAGACAATATGGTACTGGCACAAAAACAGAAATATAGACCAATGGAACAAAATAGAAAGCCCAGAAATAAACCCATGCACCTGTGGGTACCTTATTTTTGATAAAGGAGGCAAGAATATACAATGGGGCAAAGACAGCCTCTTTAATAAATGGTGCTGGAAAAACTGGACAGCTGCATGTAAAAGAATGAAATCAGAACACTTCCTAACACCATACACAAAGAAACTCAAAATGGATTAAAAATCTAAATGTAAGACCAGAAGCTATAGAACTTAAAGGAAAAAATAGTTAGAACACTTGATGACATAAATCAAAGCAAGATCCTCTATGACCCACCTCCTAGAGTAATGGAAATAAAAGCAAAAGCAAACAAGTGGGACCTGATTAAACTTAAAAGCTTTTCCACAGCAAAGGAAACTATAAGCAAGGTGAAAAGACGTCCCTCAGAATGGGAGAAAATAATAGCAAATGAAATAACTGACAATGGATTAATTTTCAAAATATATAAGCAGCTCATACAACTCAATGCCAGAAAAACAAACAACCCAATCAAAGAGTGGGGGAAAGTCTTAAACAGATATTTCTCCAAAGAAGACATACAGATGGCTAACACAGGAAAAGATGCTCAACATCGCTCATTATTAGAGAAATGAAAATCAAAACTACAGGGAGATATCACCTCACACTGGTCAGAATGGCTATCATCAAAAAGTCTACAAACAATAAATGCTGGAGAGGATGTGGAGAAAAGGGAATGCTCTTGTACTGTTGGTGGGATATACATTGATACAGCTACTATGGAAGATGGTAAGGAGATTCCTTAAAACACTAGGAATAAAACCACCATATGACCCAGCAGTCCCACTCTTAGGCATATACCCTGGGGAAAACAAAATTGAAAAAGACACATGGATCCCATTGTTCATTGCAGCACTATTTACAATAACTAGAACATAGAAGCAACCTATATGTCCATTGATAGATGAATGGATAAAGAAGTGGTGTTATGTATACACAATGCAATATTACTCAGCCATAAAAAGGAACATATTTGAGTCAGTTCTGATGAGGCAGATGAACCTAGAACCTATTATACAGGGTGAAGTGAGTCAGAAAGAGAAAGATAAATATCATCTTCTAATGCATATATACAGAATCTAGAAAAATAGTACTGAAGAATTTATTTACAGGACAGCAATGGAGAAACAGACGTAGAGAATAGGCTTATGGGCATGGGGAGAGGGGAAGAGAGGGTGAGATAAATGGAAAAAGTAACATGGAAACTTACATTACCATATGTAAAATAGATAGCCAACAGAAATTTGCTGTATGGCTCAGGAACCATAAACAAGGGATCTGTATCAACCTAGAGTTGCGGGATGGGAAGAGAGATGGGAGGGAGTTTCAAAAGGGAGGGGATACATATATACCTGTGGCCAATTCATGTTGAACTTTGATAGAAAACAACAAAATTTTATAAAGCAATTATCCTTCAATAAAATTTAATTTTAAAAAAAAGCTGATACATTTTGCCGACAAAGTTCCATCTAGTCAAAGCTACGGTTTTTCCAGTAGTCATGTATGGTTGTGAGAGTTGGACAATAAAGAAAGCTGAGCACCAAAGAATTGATACTTCTGAATTGTGGTGATGGAGAACACTCTTGAGAGTCCCTTGGACTGCAAGGAGATTCATCCAGTCCATCCTAAAGGAAATCAGTTCTGAATATTTATTTGAAAGACTGATGCTGAAGCTGAAACTCCAATACTTTGGCCACCTGATGTGAAGAACTGGCTCATTGGAAAAGACCCTGATGCTGGGAAAGATTGAAGGCAGGAGGAGAAGGGGACGACAGAGGATGAGATGGTTGGATGGCATCACTGACTCGATGGACTTGAGTTCGAGTAAGCTCCAGGAGTTGGTGATGGACAGGGAAGCCTGGCATGCTGCAGTCCATGGGGTTGCAAACAGCTGGACACAACTAAGCAACTGAACTATCTCCAGCATGGTGACTAGTCTTGCCTACTGCTCCCTTAATAGTAGAAACCCAATGCAGAAACCGTCGCTTATGGTTAAATGGAACTCTTGCTATATCCTTTGGCAGAACTATTTTCCTTTCTGGGAACCTTCAGTATTTATCCTTGTAGCCTAGAATTTCAGAATGGAAAGTACAGATTCCTTAATTAGGTCACTGAGAGTGATGGTAACTGATATCTCTGCATCTATGTATTCTGCCTATCATTCTACCTAAAAGTCTTTTTTGAAACTTAGAAATAAATTTAACCAAAAATTATACACTTAAAATTATAAGACAATGGCAAAATAAATTGAAAAAGATACAAATAAATGAAAACGTACTCTGCGCTTATGAATCAGAAGAGTTAATATTGTTAAAATGTCTGTATTACCCAAAACCAGGAATAGATTCAATGCAATTCCTATCAAATTTCCAATGGCATTTTTCACAGAAATAAATGCAACAATCCTAAAATTCAGATGGAAATACAAAAGAAGCCAATAGCTAATGCCAATTTGAGAAAAAAAAAAGATGGCAAAATCACACTTCCTGATATCAACCTATATTATCAGTTCAGTTTAGTTCAGTTGCTCAGTCGTGTACAACTCTTTGTGACCCCATGAAGCGCAGCACGCCAGGCGTCCCTGTCCATAACCAACTCCTGGAGTTCACTCAGACTCCCTTCCATCCAGTCAGTGATGCCATCCAGCCATCTCATCCGCTGTCATCCCCTTCTCCTCCTGCCCCCAATCCCTCCCAGCATCAGAGTCTTCTCCAATGAGTCAACTCTTCACATGAGGTGGCCAAAGTACTGGAGTTTCAGCTTCAGCATCATTCCCTCCAAAGAAATCCCAGGGCTGATCTTCAGAATGGGCTGGTTGGATCTCCTTGCAGTCCAAGGGACTCTCAAGAGTCTTCTCCAACACCACAGTTCAAAAGCATCAATTCTTCAGCGCTCAGCCTTCTTCACAGTCCAACTCTCACATCCATACATGACTACTGGAAAAACCATAGCCTTGACTAGACAGACCTTTGTTGGCAAAGTAATGTCTCTGCTTTTTAATATGCTATCTAGGTTGGTCAGAACTTTTATAAAGCCATAGTAATCAAAACAGCATAGTACTGTAATTAAAAATAGACAAATGGAACAAAATTATGAGTCTAGAAATAAACCTACATATATACAGTAAAGTAATATTTGATATAGATGCCAGTAATACACAATAAAGAACAGTCTCTTCAATAAATGCTTTCATGAAAACTGCATATTCATATGCAAAAGAATGAAAGTGAATCCCTATTTTACACCACATACAAAATTAATTTGCAATGGATTAGATACTTAAGAGTAAGATCCACAACTATAAAACTCCTTGAAGAAACCATAGGGGAAAACTTGTTTTACAAATGGTCTTGGTGATGGCCTTTTGAATATAAACCCAAAGCAAAAATGTTTAAACAAGTGGGACTACATAAAACTAAAAAGTTTCTGTACAGTAAGTGAAAAAATGAACAAAATGAAATGGGAGAAAATATGTGCAAACTATGTATCTGATAAGGAGTTAATGTCCAAAATATACAAGGAATAAGTAAATATGATTAAGAAATGAACAGAAAACCTGAATATACACTTTCCAAAGAATACATACAAATGGCCAAAAGGTACATAAAAAGATGCCTAACATCACTAATCATTAGGCAATTATAAATCAAAAACAGTAAGATATCATTTCAAACCTGTTAGGATGGCTCTTATCAAAAAGACAGGAGACAACAGTTCTGGCAAGAAAGTGGAGGAAAAAAGAACACTGGTGTAGTATTGATGAGAATGTTA
Source organism: Capra hircus (assembly GCF_001704415.2). NCBI lineage: Eukaryota > Metazoa > Chordata > Mammalia > Artiodactyla > Bovidae > Capra > Capra hircus. The sequence continues at coordinate 18,221,896 of NC_030818.1, forward strand.
AATGATGTAGCTAGCAGCACGGAAAACAGTATAGAGTTTCCTCAAAAACTTAAAAATAGAATTACCATATATCTAGCAATCCTACTTCTGGGTATGTATTGAAAAGAAATGAAATTGCTATCACAAAAAGATATCTGCACCCCATGTTCATTACAGCATTATTCACAATACCCAAGACACTGAAACAACCAAAGTTGTCCAATTATCAACAGATAAATAGATAAAGAAAATGCATAATATATATATATGCACAAATATGTCTGTATTTATGTGTGTTCAGCCATAAATATGAAGGAAATTAGCCATGTGCAACAGTATGGATGGACCTTGAAAGCATTTTTGTATGTTAAAGAAATCAGACAGTTAAAGACAAATATTATATGATCTCACTTATATGTGGAATTTAAGAAAGCAAACTCATAGAAACAGATAATAGAATAGTGGTTTCCAAGGGCCAGGGGGTGGGGGAAATGGATAGATGGTAGTCACAAGGTACTCTATTGTGTTTTAACATATGATATGATAACCTTCAAACTTTGTTTCCACTCCTAAGTGTCTATTCACATGCATCTAGTCCAGAACTTCTTGTCCTCAACCTTCTAATATTTCTTCTTATAGGATCTTAATTATTGTAATCATTCCATTATATTCTAACCTTGAACCATTTTCCTTCCACACAAAGCTAGTGGCCAGATGCATCAACAACGGCTCTGCTCATCTGAGGATTTCTCCTCACCACTCGCATTTGAATTTACACCTGAGAGAGGCTTTAATGAGGTCTTCATTCATTTTTGGTTTCCACGCCTGAACTGACCCATTGGTGAACCAAGCTCAGATTTTTCTCTGCCTCTGTGAGTTTATGATCAAGAATCACTCATATGGTAATAAGAGCTAAGGGAGAAACATTGGTGGAACTGTGGTAAATAATATGGACTTCTGAGTATCATGGGCTTCCCTGCTGGCTCAGGCAGTAAAGAATCCACCTGCAACACAGGAGACCCAGAGTTTGATCCCTGTATTGGAAATAACCATTAGAGAAGGGAATGGCTACCAACTCCAGCACTCTTGCCTAGAGAACCCCATGGACAGAGAAGCCTGGCGGGTGGTAGTTCATGGAGTCTCAAAGAGTTGGACACAACTAAGGGACTAACACACTGGGTATCTGCTCATTCAACTTGCTTCTTTCATATTTGATCCCATAATTATCATTTCCATCATAAAATGGGTTTCTGCTTGCCCAGTCAACCTTATTACTTGGTGGGTCTAAAACATCAAATTTATGATAAGTTATGCCTGCACAGTTACTTGGTATCCCATGATCAGTTGCTCTGTTTCTACACCACTCTTTAGGAACATACCAGAAGCTGTTTATTAAAAGGCTTATAATACTACACATGGTCTTGCTCCAAAACCCTAGGGGTCTATGTAGGGGTTTGCCTGCTGAGGCAAGCCATAAACTCCACAAGGCATCTTTTTCCCAAAATGATCCATCAGACACACAGACACACACACAGACACACACACACACACACACACACACACACAAATCAACAAAAATACAACTCAATATAAAAGTAGGCAAAATATATAAATGGTCAATAAATATACAACCTCATTAGTTATCAGAGAAATTCAAATTAATATCACAATGAGATACCACTTTTACCTACTACAATGGTTAATTTCTTTTTAACTACTGACCCAAAAGAAAGGTAGTTCTCATTCAACTTTGAATGATGATATCAAATTCTTATTAAAATCTTTGAGCCTATAGGCCATGCTGCTAAGTCGTTTCAGTTGTGTCTGACTCTGAGCTACCCCATAGATGGCAGCCTACCAGGCTCCCCTGTCCCTGGGATTCTCCAGGCAACAACACTGGAGTGGGTTGCCATTTCCTTCTCCAATGGGTGAAAGTGAAAAGTGAAAGTGAAGTCGCTCAGTCGTGTCTGACTCTTCCCAACCCCATGGACTACAGGCTACCAGGCTCCTCCATCCATGGGATTCTCCAGGCAAGTGCTTTCAATTTTGAAACTGAAATAAATTGACTTTTCCAAATAAAAGGCTCCATTGTTGTGGGGAATTGTTTTGTTTTTGTTTAGTTTTATTCTCAAAGCTTTTAAAAATAAGTTTCAGGAAGTTAACTGGTTAACTACTATTTGGTTCCAGAATCCATGACCCCCTAGAAATGGTAACCATCCACCCAAACCACCTCTTCCTCGTTCCTTTTCCCTCAGACCCCTGTGATTTTCTCCATGAACAGACTCGGATAGATTTAAACATATCACAGGAACCAGTACTCTCAGTCAAAGTGATAAACTAAAGAATGGGTAGGTAACCCAATCAGAGCCAATAAGATACACAGATATGTTTACTCCTGCTTCCAGAAATCTATTCCCTCCCCCCTACCCCACCAACAACTGGGATTTGTAAGAGGTAAAACTCAGCCCAACTGCATGCATCTTGCAATATCAAATGGATCCAACCTAAAAATGATAGCAACTCACTGAGAAAATCAGAGACAATGGACTCAGAAAATTTGATCCCAATAACTTTATTTAAGCATCTAAATTAAACCATGTCTGAAGGAAGCTCATCTTAATCCTAAACTGTCAGTTACATGAACCAATAAATTCTCCTTTCTGTTTAGGCCAGCTTAGTTAAATTTCTTGGCCAACAGCCAAATGAATACTAACTAAAACCTGAGAGAAATTTGTTGTCATTGATCCAATGAACAACTGTTGTAGAATTAGATCTTCATTACAAATAGACAAATGGGACATTCCACACATCATGTTATTCTTTCTATCTTTTCTGTAATGTTTATCACCAGTACCAGGAATGAAGTGAATAAAAACATATACAAAACAAGTTAAACTGAGGGTCAAGAGAAAATACATTTAGTCTTAAAAAGTAAAATTATCTTGTTAAATTCACCAAAACCCAGGTTCCACTTCTGTCTTGAATATCCAGAAAATGAAATAAAACATATCAGCATATCCCCAAATAATCAGTCTTTCGATGAGCATCAACATTAAACAAATTCACACAGTCTACTATATGAAATATAATACCAATTTTGTAATGAATAACTTTATTTATCTAATTTCCAGATGCCCAAATTCTCTGCTTGGGGCATCTGTTTCCCAATATTAACAAAACTGTGATGTCAAAATAATACTTTTTTTTTTTTTTTTTTTTAGAGAGAGAGAGCATGGAAATGAAGCTAGGGGAGGGCATAATCTTCAACGGTTCTCAACCAAACAGTAACTCCTTCTGAAAGCAGTTAAATTTAACAGTGACTAGCAGTGTTTGTGGGATATTCCTGGGGCTTAGAGACCAGGACTTGGCATGCTGTTCACTGAGAAACACATAGATCTGTCCTGATGAAACACCAGTAAGTACTGAGTCTGAAGTGAGGTCTGTCAGAAAGCACAAATCCCAAGATCACTGTCCTTTTTTTCCTTATAATAACTGGCCCAAAGTCAATAATAGTCTATAAAATGAGGACACCCACCACACAGCTTGTAGTCTCTGACAATTATTTTATGTTAACTAAAATTAAGGGTCTTCAGAGAAATGGCTGATTTCTACCTGGTGAAGAAAATAAACATGATTAACCTTGTCTATCCTGTGCCAGAAAGCAAGACAACTAGCAAAGACTAATGAACTAATGACACAGAAATGCTGCTGCTGCTGCTAATCGCTTCAGTCGTGTCTGACTCTGTGCGACCCCATAGACGGCAGCCCACTAGGCTCCCCCATCCCTGGGATTCTCCAGGCAAAAACACTGGAGTGGGTTGCCATTTCCTTCTCCAATGCAGGAAAGTGAAAAGTGAAAGTGAAGTCGCTCAGTCGTGTCCAACTCTTAGCGACCCCATTGACTGCAGCCTACCAGGCTCCTCCGTCCATGGGATTTTCCACGCAAGAGTACTGGAGTGGGTTGCCATTGCCTTCTCCAACACAGAAACAGAGGAGCCAAATTAAAGGGGCTTCCATTTGCCAAGGATAGAGAAAGTGAATGAGCCAAAACAAACAAACAAACAAAAAACAGTAAAAAGTAATTACAATGGATTGTAACATATCAAAATATAAGAACCTATGAATTCATGAGATTTTTAAAAGTAGAAGTCACTGTTTATCAAAATAGACCAATTCAATATTCTGAAAATAAACAAATAAAGGACAAATATCAAATATTTATCCTGCTTTTCCTTTAAAACTTTATCTCAGGGTTAACAAATATTTGATAATAGTAAGTCCTTTTCCACAGAGTGCCTGATAAAAGTACAGGAAAAATGATACCATTTTAAAAATCACCATTTTCAATTCCAATTTTATTAATAATAGATCTAAGTAATAGTTATCAGAGGATTAAAAAACCTAATGATGCAATAGGACATAACCAGCACCACCTATGTATATTTAGAACAACAAATACTAAAGTTAAATCAAATCCTAAGAAAAAAATTCATTTTTAAGAAATAGAAAGGTAGACAGTGATTTTTAAAAGTCCCCTCATCAGCCAAATTCAAAATGTGAGGCATTCTGTAGGACAAAGGACCTGGTTTCTGTAAAAAAAAAAAAAAAAAAAAAAAACTAACATATAGATAAAAAATCAGAGACAGAGAAAAAAAGGAAAGGGACTCACCAAATAAAAGAGAATTAGAAGGCTTAACATTCAAATAGCAAGGAGAGATAAGAAAACCTTCCTCAGTGATCAATGCAAAGAAACAGAGAGAAACAATAGAACAGGAAAGACTAGAGATCTCTTCAAGAAAACTAGAAATACAGGGAAATTTTCATGTAAAGAGAGGCACAATAAAGGACAGAAATGGTATGGACCTAACAGAAGCAAAAGATATTAAGAAGAGGTGGCAAGAATACAAAGAGGAACTACACAGAAAAGATCTTCACGACCCAGATAACTGCAATGGTGTGATCACTCACCCAGTGCCAGACATCCTGGAATGTGAAGTCAAGTGGCCCTTAGGAAGCATCACTACAAACAAAGCTAGAGGAGGTGATAGAATTCCAGGTAAGCTATTTCAAATCCTAAAAGATGATGCTGTGAAAATGCTGCACTCAATATACCAGCAAATTTGGAAAACTCAGCAGTGGCCACAGGACTGGAAAAGGTCAGTTTTCATTCCGATCCCAAAGAAAGGCAATGCCAAAGAATGCTCAAATGACTGCACAATTGCACTCATTTCACATGCTAGCAAAGTAATGCTCAAAATTCTCCAAGCCAGGCTTCAGCAATATGTGAACCATGAACTTCCAGATGTTCAAGCTGGCTTTAGAAAAGGCAGAGGAACCAGACATCAAATTGCTGACATCTGTTGGATCATCAAAAATGCAAAAGAGTTCCAGAAAAACATCTACTTCTTCTTTATTGACTCTGGCAAGGCCTTTGACTGTGTGGATCACAATAAACTATGGAAAATTCTGAAAGAGATGGGAATACCAGACCATCTGACCTGTCCTAAGAAATCTGTATGCAGATCAAGAAGCAACAGTTAGAACTGGACATGGAACAACAGACTGATTCCAAATTGAGAAAGGAGTACATCAAGTCTGTATATTGTCACCCTGCTTATTTAATTTACATGCAGAGCACATCATGAGAAATGCTGGGCTGGATGAAGCACAAGCTGGAATCAAGATTGCTGGGAAAAATATCAATAACCTCAGATATGCAGATGACACCAAACTTTTGGCAGAAAGCAAAGAACTAAAGAGTCTCTTGATGAAAGTGAAAGAGGAGAGTGAAAAAGTTGGCTTAAACTAAGAAAACTAAGATCGTGGCATCTGGTCCCATCAATTCATGGCAAAAAATGGGGAAACAGTGACAGACTAAATATTTTGGGGGGCTCCAAAATCACTGCATAGGGTGACTGCAGCCATGAAATTAAAAGACACTTGCTCCTTGGAAGAAGTTATGACCAACCTAGACAGCATGTTAAAAAGCAGAGACATTACTTTGCCAACAAAGGTCCATCTAGTCAAGGCTATGGTTTTTCCAGTAGTCATGTATGGATGTGAAAGTTGGACTATAAAGAAAGCTGAGCACTGAAGAATTCATGCTTTTGAACTGTGGTGTTGGAGAAGACTCTTGAGAGTCCCTTGGATGCAAGGAGATCCAACCAGTCAATCCTAAAGGAAATCAATCCTGAATATTCACTGGAAGAAGTGATGCTGAAGCTGAAACTTTGACCACCTCATGCAAAGAACTGACTCATTTGAAAAGACTCTGATTCTGGGAAAGATTGAAGGTGGGAGGAAAAGGGGATGACAGAGGATGAGATGGTTAGATCGCATCACTGACTCAATGGACATGAGTTTGAGTAAACTCTGGGAGTTGGTGTTGGACAGGGAGGCCTGGTGTGCTGCAGTCCGTGGGGTCACAAAGAGTCAGACATGACTGAGCAACTGAACTGAACTGTACAATCAAATGATGGGAGGCTCTTGTTTGAATCTTGATTTGTACAAAACAACTGTTAGATGATCTTCAGACAATCAGGGAAACTTGAAAATGGCTTGTGTATAAATACTAAGAAATCATTGCTAACTTTTCCAGGAATAATTGTGTCATGATGGGTACATAAAAATTCATTGTCAATTAAGCAAAGCATAACAAGTCATTTAGGAGGGAAATAACTGTTGAGTCACAACTCGGGGAGTTTCCTGGGTGCAATATTAAACTAGACCTGGTAAAGAGTGAACAAGAAGAGACAGACCATTCCAGATTGGTAGGTGGCAGTTCTAGTAAGCAAGGGAACTTACAGCCGAGGCTTGTCTTGGGTGACCTCAAAATGAATAGATCTCCACATCCACCTTCCAGAACCTTAAGTTTATATATATAACTTAACTGGGTTTAATAATGAATTCAGTCCTCTGAGTATGGGCATGATGGGCGGAACATACACTCCAAGGTCAGGTAAGGGCATAAGGAGCTTCCTATTGAGCCTCCAGCTCACCCGTCAACCGTGGTCATTTCTTCTCAATGACCTCCTCCAACAATACCATGATGTCTAACAGGTTCTGAAATACTCCAAAAAAATCAGAAATGTGTAGATGGGGAATACAAGAAACAGAACTGGCAAAATGTCGATCATTATTAACATCAGTTTATTATTTTACTTTCTACACTTTTGCACATGTCATTCTTCATATATTATTTTTTTTTAAGAAGGAACTATTAGAGACACATAGCCAAAATTGTGTCTCTGAGTTCCATTTTGATATAGAATTTCATTAGCTTAGTTCATATTGGTTAAGCTGTTCATAGCAGAATAACTTTCCATTCTTTCCATTGCTCCAGACAAGAATCTAGAGACCGTCCTTGACTCCTTTCATCGTTCATTCCCCACATTGACCCCAACCACAAATCTTCCAGGCTCCACCTCTAACAGAGATCCTGAGTCTGACTCCTCCTCACACACACCACATATGACTTTGTCACGGGAAAAACCCATTAACAATTTCTAGGAAATAAAAATAGAGTTAATGAATAAGATAACAAACTCCAACCTTTTTTTTTTTTTTTTTCCCGTAGTGCTTATTGTTGTTACACTAGCTCACAAGGTGTTGCATGTGGAGGCCTCATGCCCATCACTTCAGACCACAGTTCCTAGTGAGAAATGGCTAGCCCAGCGCTTCAGCTTGGTGAGCCATATGCAGAAGCCCTGCGCACAACACCTCAGATCAAGACAGCAGCGGCAGTGGGCCCTCTGCTCTGCGCCCAGCACTGCACTCTGGGGCTGTGAGCACTGCGGCTGCACAAACCCTGGAGATCTCCATAAAGCAGTCCTCCTCATGGACCCCTGGGCAGAGCATGCACTGTAGAGTGAGAGCTCACACCTCTCTGTTCTTTGATCAAAGAATGAAACATTGTCTCTGAACCGAATTCCATCTCACCTTATTGCCTTGAAGGGCACCAGGCAGAAAGACCCTTATCGGGGCCTGACTGGAAAGAGTTGTTATTGTTGTTTAGTCACTGTCATGTCCAACCCCTTTGCAGCCTCATGGACTACAGCCTCCTCTGTCCGTGGGATTCTCCAAGCAAGAATACTGGAGTGGGTTGCCGTTTCTTTCTCCAGGGCATCTCCCCAACTCAGAAATAAGACTCACATTTCTTACACTGACAGGCAGTTTCTTTACCACTGAGCTACTAGGAAAGCCCAGCTTGAAAGGGTGGGTAACATTTTTTCAAGTTACACTATCTTCTCACCTGAATTATTTAAAAAGCCTCCTCACTGGTAGCTTCTTCTTTTTGCTCTTTTGGTTGATTCTCAACAGAGCACCCTGAGGGGTCCTATTAAACCTCATTCAGATCATTCCTTTGCTCAGCACCTCTGCCTCTGTGGTGGCATCTCATCTTACTCAGATTAAAAGAAAATATTGCTAATAAGCCTACTGGGTTCTATATGATCTGGACCACCGCTGTCTCCTGTTACTCTCCTCTTTACTCACTTTATTACACTCAGACCAGTCTCCTCATTATTTCTTGAACACAATAGCACACTCCAGTCTCAGGGCCTTTGCACTTGCTGTTGAGTGTACCAGGCATACACTTCCCCCACATATCTCCACGATTTATTCTCTCACTTCTTTTAGGACTTTGTTCAAGCTCCACTTTCCCATAATTCCCTTCTTAAATTCTCTAGCCTTCCATATTCCTCTTTAATACCTTATTTTTTCCTTTTTCTCACAATCACACAACACATATTTTGAACTTATTTATATTATATATTTCTGTATCCTTTATTTTCCATGAGAGATTTATGACTTTTATGCTCACTTCTAGATCCCTAGCACTCAGAGAAGTGTCTGGCACATAGTAAAATTCAATGGTTATTTCCTGAGAAACTAAATTAAGCTTCTATTCCAGTAGCATTACTGGCCCTAGAGGTTCATTATCCTTCCAAGTCATCACCTTGACTAGTCTTAACCATCAGTGGGCAAACTCACTTCTTTCATTATTCACTCATTCTTTCAAAATAAATTTACTGAGTTCCATTTATAAATTAGGAACTGAAAATATGATAACAAGATAAATGTTATGCACTCTCCTATAATTAATCTCCCAGGGCCTCCCTGGTGGCTCAGAAGGTAAAGGATCTGCCTGCAACACAGGAGACCCAGGTTTGATCCCTGGGTTGGGAAGATGCCTTGGAGAAGGGCGTGGCAACTCACTCTATTATTCTTGCCTGGAGAATCCCATGGACAGAGGAGCCTGGTGGGCTATAGTCTCTGGAGTCTCAAGAGTTGGACATAGCTGAGCAATTAAGCACAGCACAACACAGATAGCCATCTCCCAGCTCTTAGGAAAGGAAGGACACTTCACTGCCATCCTATGTTTAGTCTATATAGATATTCGATCAGTTAGCTCCAGACTCTAGGGTGAATCTTCATAAAACAGAGTTGGAGGGGTACTATGAGATATGCATCCCCTCTGGATTTAGGCAGCCTTTGAACAGAGTGTGGGGCTGGTTGGAATCCCAAAGCCAATTGCCTCTGGTCATTAGACTGCACTTCTGGGGCTCCTCCAAGAGCAACCCAAGAGGAGTGAGTTAAAATATTATTCTCCATGGTCTCCTCAGGTGGTGAGAACTCCTAGCTATAACCAGCACTTATTGTTTTGTCCTAAGGCTCTCGTGCAGATGCCACCTGGACAAAAAGGAAGGTGTTACTACTAGAGGCACTCAAAGAAAATCACACATAACAGCAACCCTACCTACAGCCAACTGGGCAAACTCCTTGTGCGTATAGTTCCAGGCAGTGTCTAAAACTGAGATCTTCATGCAGCCTAGATCATCTCTGCTTATTTGTGACTTTCTAGCGGAGTCTAGGCTCACATAAGGTGGCCACTCTGCAAATCAGAGCTCCATCATTATTTTTAAATATTTAGATTTGAGATCATTTTTCATTATCACAAAAATGTTAGCACTGTGTTTGTCAATGAAAGAAAATAAATACTGGTTACATTCTTTCAATCTAATTTTAACTAATAAGTATTTGAATTGATGTAACAATAGTTTTATACTTTTATTACCTATTTGTGGAGATAAATTTTCTTGTTGATAATATCTGTCCAAAATTCGAAGACAAAAAAATTTTTGAAGATATCATCACTTAAAAACTTAATCAGAAATTGTTTGTGGTCACTTCCAGTATAAAAGCCGAACAAAAATTACAGCTATGTTCACTGAAGCAAGCTCAAGTTTCTCATTTGACATTTCAAGGTTTTTACATAAATACATTTTTCCAATTAAAGATCTAGTATTTTTTCTAACATTCGCTTTATAAAAAATTGAATTATTTTCATCACCATACCTTATATAGTTACTCCCAAAATTTCTCTGATTTACTGCATGAAATATTATCATTTTCTACATATCCTTTGATATTTTTTTAAAAGGCTGATAAGCACTCCACCTGAAAAACTTGTATGCCATGGATGAACCTGTTGACCTCTTACGTGCAAAATTTTTCAGTCAGCCATGATTTCCCAATGGCATTTCCAACCTCATTCTCTTAAGGTGTGATTCCTGTGCAGACAGAGGCAAGCATTGATGACAGGAATAGCCTGCCTGTACTATCACTCAATTCCTCAGTCCCTCTAAGGGATTGAATGAGATCAATAAGGCTTCATTCTTTTGAAGGAAAAATTATACCATTGTCTTGAATGTCAATAAAGACACTATGTGAGTTCAGTCAGTTAATGGGTTGATGTACAGATTTCCAGTCTAAGTTCCAAGTCAAAGAAGTGAGCCAAAATTATCCTGATTTATACCAGAATGACATTTGCCACATTTATTACAGCATATAAGCTTAAGCCATAGAAACAGAGCTATGGTTAAAATTATCATTGCCATTTTTGATATCTTGAACCTCTTTTAGGCTCATTTACCTTCCTTTTTCTAAAGAATTTTGAACTTCAGCACCTAAGGGCTACCTTTATTAGTAATGGGTTTAACTGCGTAATTATCAAAATGGTGTATAATCAAATCTAAGTAGCCTGAGCATGACGAAATAGCTATTTAATTTACTGCCTATGTGGTAGCAGCCATTTTCCCATTTGTGTTTCTTTTCTGTTCATCAGTGGAAGGATCTAGTGTAACCATAACTGAGGCTTTATCTTCTGCATATCCGTCATCACTCTGACTTATTCAAAGAAGAGATCTATGCATGGCATAAAAGGATATTTTCCTATTAAGACAAATGTTAACACTTGGAAAATAATAATTTTATTTGGAAAAAGAAGAAACATGCAAATTCTTATGATAATGGATGCATACTCTATTCCCATTACTTTGTAGCTCTCCTAATATAAGGCTAAGCTTTATCCCTAGTAAAAAAATCTAATAACTAATTTTTCTGTTTGAGTGAATAAGACAGTTCAGTTCAGTCACTCACGTGTGTCTGACTCTTTGAAACCCCATGGACTGCAGAATGCCAGGCCTCTCTGTCCATCACCAACTCCTGGAGCTTACTCAAACTCATGTCCATTGAGTCGGTGATGCCATCCAACCATCTCATCCTCTGTTGTCCCCTCCTCCTCCTGCCTTCGATCTTTCCCAGCATAAGGGTCTTTTCAAATGAGTCAGTTCTTCACATCAGGTGGCCAAAGTATTGGAGTTTCAGCTTCAGCATCAGTCCTTCCAATGAATATTCAGGACTGATTTTCCCCAGGATTGACTGGTTGGATCTCCTTGCAGTCCAAGGAACTGTCTAGAGTCTTCTCCAGCACCACAGGAATGCAAACTAGTAGAGCCACTATGGAGAACAGTGTGGAGATTCCCTAAAAAACTGGAAATAAAACTGCCATATGACCCAGCAATCCCACTGCTGGGCATACACACTGAGGAAACCAGAAATGAAAGAGACATGTGTACCCCAATGCTCATCGCAGCACTGTTTATAATAGCCAGAACATGGAAGCAACCTAGATGTCCACCAGCAGGTGAATGGATAAGAAAGCTGTGGTACACAATGGAATATTACTCAGCCATTAAAAAGAATACATGTGGCAAGACAGCAAAAAAGACACAGATGTGTAAAACGGACTTTTGAACTCAGAGGGAGAGGGAGAGGGTGGGATGATTTGGGAGAATGGCATTGAAGCATGTATAATATCATATGTGAATCAAATCGCCAGTCTATGTCCGATGCAGGATACAGCGTGCTTGGGGCTGGTGCACGGTGAATTTAGAAATATGGGAATGATGCTGTATGTGAGACAGCAAAAGAGACACAGATGTATGGAACAGTCTTTTGGACTCTGTGGGAGAGGGAGAGGGTGGGATGATTTGGGAGAATGGCATTGAAGCATGTATAATATCATATGTGAAACGAATCACCAGTCCAGGTTTGATGCATGGTTCAGGGTGCTTGAGGCTGGTGCACTGGGATGACCCAGATGGATGGAATGGGGAGGGGGGTGGGAGGGGTGCTCAGGATGGGGAACACAGGTACATTGGTGGTGACTCATATCAATGTATGACAAAACCAATACAATATTGTAAAGTAATTAGGCTCCAAAAAATAAATAAACAGAAAGAACAAAAAAACAAAAGCATCAGTTCTTCGACACTCAGTTTTCTTTATTGTCCAACTCTCACATCCATACATGACTACTGGGAAAACCATCCTTTGACTAGATGGACTTTTGTCAGCAAAATAATGCCTTTGCTTTTTAATATGCTGTCTAGGTTGGTCATAGATTTTCTTCCAAGGAGCAAGTATCAAAGAATATAAAAATGTCTCAGATTCATAGCATTCATCACTGGTACATTAAGATGAGTACAAGGTTTTACAGATATAGAATCTTTGGTCAGGCATGAAGAACTGGTGTGAACAGTAGGTATACTATAACTCTATGATCTGATGAAAACTTAGCTAAAAGTCTGTTCTCCCAGACCTATGGTTTCCATGCAATGCTATATGCTATATTTTCATTTTGAAAAATTCTTTCTAGCTTCAAAGATTCATTGAGAATTTGAGTTTATAGAGAGAATATGTAGCAAACTGTTGAGTGCTTCAGTCTAGAAGGCAGAGCACCATATAAACAGTATATTTATAATGATGCTGATGCTAGCACTGCTGTGTCTGGACACAGGAAGACATTCTGCAATGCCTCACACACTTTCTCATTTAATCCTCAGAATGCTTTCACTGTTCTAACCCTATCTTACTGATGAGGCAAATAAGGCTTAGTGTCTGAACCAAGTATGTCTGATTCAGAAAGTCATGCTTTAACCCCTTGGCTGACTGTGGCCTCTTAAATATACATTAATGCCCCTACATTTTACACATCAGATCTAGAAAAGCTTTCTCACTCTATGACAGCTGTTTATATTCTTTCAACCTGTTTGTTAAAAAAAAAAAACCATTTTTGCTGCTTTGTAGACTAGAATTATTTATTAAATTATAATTTCTTTTTTTCCTTTTGGAAAACTGCGTGCTAATATTTAGAGCCAATGTGAAAGATTCGGTTATATATTTGAAGAATTATTAAACACTGATCACTGTGATTGTAACCACAATGAGAAAAGATACCCACAGCCAGACAGGTCAAGAGTGAGTTTTCCAGGTCATTGGCTCTGCCCAGAACTGTCTCAGTGAATCTCATTCCACACAGTCTCCCCGTGCTGAGCTAGCATCTGTATACATCAAAGCTGTGACCAGAATGGCTAACTCATGCGCTAAACCTGAATGTCAAGATTTGTTAAACACATACCTCTTTAGAAAAACTACCTAAGCAAACCCCCTGGAGAAAAATGATAGAACAAATTATTTGTCTATGTTTGGATTTAGGTGTTTTAATTTACTATTGTAAAGAGTAGACAAATGTTCATTATTCGTTTACGGCACAGTAATAACCTACCTGGGTAAAGAGTAAGGATCTATTCCTGTAAGAGTTCAAAAAGAGGCATGTAGGGCTTCCCAGGAGGCTCAGTGGTTAAAAAAAAAAAAAAAAATCTGCCCTCCAGTGCAGGAGACACAGGTTCAATCCTTGATCCAGGAAGATCCCACATGCAGCTGAACAACTAAGTCCATGTGCCACAACTATTGAGTCTGTGCTCTAGAGCCCAGGTGTCGCAATTACTACAGCCCCCAAACCTTAGAGGCTGTGCTCCACAACAAGAGAAACCACTGCAATGCGAAGCCCATCCACTGCAATTAGAGAGTAGTCCCCACTCACCGCAACTAGAGTAAAACCCATGTAGCAACAAAGACCCAGCACAGCTGTAAATGAATGAATAAAATTATATTTTAAAAAGCAGACATATATATATATAGAAATGAGTGAAACTGATAAGGTGACTAGTGGTAGATGATACAGAGGCTCATTAAGGAGCTCTCCCTAAGCATAGCAAATATGAATGCATTATAAATGAATAAATCAACAGCTTAATGATATGAAGGCTTTCAGTGCATCAATGCTGCTGTCCATCACTAATCTCTCTGCTCCTTTTCCCCACCCTTCATTTTCCTTCTCTTTGCTCTAATGATGAATGTCTTGTGGCTACAAGTATAATAATCTCACCACTGTCAATAGAACATCAGTCAGTCAGTCAGTTAAGTTCAGTCACTCAGTTGTGTCCGACTCTTTGCGACCACATGAATTACAGCACACCAGGCCTCCCTGTCCATCACCAACTTCCGGAGTTCACTCAAGCTCATGTCCATCGAGTCGGTGATGCCATCCAGCCATCTCATCCTCTGTCGTCCCCTTCTCCTCCTGCCCCCAATCCCTCCCAGCATCAGGGTCTTTTCCAATGAGTCAACTCTTCCCATGAGGTGGCCAAAGTATTGGAGTTTCAGCTTCAGCATCAGTCCCTCCAATGAACACCAGGACTGGTCTCCTTCAAGATGGACTGGTTGGATCTCCTTGCAGTCCAAGGGACTCTCAAGAGTCTTCTCCAACACCACACTTCAAAAGCATCAATTCTTCGGTGCTCAGCTTTCTTCACAGTCCAACTCTCACATCCATACATGACTACTGGAAAAAATATACCCTTGACTAGATGGACCTTAGTTGGCAAAGTAATGTCTCTGCTCTTGAATATGCTATCTAGGTTGGTCTTAACTTTCCTTCCAAGGAGTAAGTGTCTTTTAATTTCATGGCTGCAATCACCATCTGCAGTGATTTTGGAGCCCCCCAAAACAAAGTCTGACACTGTTTCCACTGTTTCCCCATCTATCTGCCATGAAGTGATTGGAACAGATGCCATGATCTTTGTTTTCTGAATGTTGAGCTTTAAGCCAATTTTTTCATCTCCTCTTTTATTTTCATCAAGAGGCTCTTTAGTTCTTCTTCACTTTCTGCCATAAGTGTGGTGTATCTCCATATTTGAGGTTATTGATATTTCTCCTGGCAATCTTGATTCCAGCTTGTGCTTCTTCCAGCCTAGCGTTTCTCATGATGTACTCTGCATATAAGTTAAATAAGCAGGGTGACAATATACAGCCCTGACGTACTCCATTTCCTACTTGGAACCAGTTTGTTGTTCCATGTCCAGTTCTAACTGCTGCTTCCTGACCTGCATACAAGTTTCTCAAGAGGCAGGTCAGGTGCTCTAGTATTCTCATCTCTTTCAGAATTTTGCACAGTTTATTGTGATCCACACAGTCAAAGGCTTTGGAGTAGTCAATAAAGCAGAAGTAGGTGATTTTCTGGAACTCTCTTGCTTTTTCCATGATCCAGTGGATGTTGGCAATTTGATGTCTGGTTCCTCTGCCTTTTCTAAAACCAGCTTGAACATCTGGAAGTTCACGGTTCACATATTGCTAAAGCTTGGCTTGGAGAATTTTGAGCATTACTTTACTAGTGTGTGAGATGCGTGCAATTGTGTGGTAGTTTGAGCATTCTTTGGCATTGCCTTTCTTTGGGATTAGAATGAAAATTGGCCTTTTCCAAATTTGCTGGCATATTTAGTGCAGCACTTTCACAGCATCATCCTTTAGGATTTGAAATAGCTCAACTGGAATTCCATCACCTCCACTAGCTTTGTTCATAGTGATGCTTTCTAAGGCCCACTTGACTTCACATTCCAAGATTTCTGGCTCTAGGTGAGTGATCACACCATCGTGATTATCTGGGTCATGAAGCCCTTTTTTGTACAGTTCTTCTGTGTATTCTTGCCACTTCTTCTTAATATATTCTGCTTCTGTTAGTTCCATACCATTTCTGTCCTTTATTGAGCCCATCTTTGCATGAAATCTTCCCTTAGTATCTCTAATTTTCTTGAAGAGATCTCTAGTCTTTCTTATTCTGTATTTTCCTCTATTTCATTGCATTGATTGCTGAGGAAGGCTTTCTTATCTCTCCTTGCTATTCTTTGAAACTCTGCATTCAGATGCTTATATCTTTCCTTTTCTCCTTTTCTTTTTTGCTTCTCTTCTTTTCACAGCTATTTGTAAGGACTCTCCAGACAGCCATTTTGCTTTTTTGCATTTCTTTTCCATGGGAATGGTCTTGATCCCTGTCTACTGTACAATGTCATGAACCTTTGTCCATAGTTCATCAGGCACTCTGTCTATCAGATCTAGTCCCTTAAATCTATTTCTCACTTCCACTATATAATCATAAGGAATTTGATTTAGGTCATACCTGAATGGTCCAGTGGTTTCCCCCACTTTCTTCAATTTAAGTCTGAATTTGGCAATAAGGAGTTCATGACCTGAGCCACAGTCAGCTCCTGGTCTTGTTTTTTTTTACTGTATAGAGCTTCTCCATCTTTGGCTGCAGAGAATATAACCAGTCTGATTTGGTGTTTACCATCTGGTGATGTCCATGTGTAGAGTCTTCTCTTGTGTTGTTGGAAGAGGGTGTTTGCTTGACCAGCGTGTTCTCTTGGCAAAACTCTATTAGCGTTTGGCCTGCTTCATTCTGTACTTCAAGGCCAAATTTGCCTGTTACTCCAGGTGTTTCTTGACTTCCTACTTTTGCATTCCAGTCCTATAATGAAAAGGACATCTTTTGGGGGTGTTAGTTCTAAAAGGTCTTGTAGGTCTTCACAAAACCATTCAACCTCAGCTTCTTCAGCATTACTGGTTGGGGCATAGGCTTGGATTACCGTGATATTGAATGGTTTGCCTTGGAGACAAACAGAGATCATTCTGTTGTTTTGGAGACTGCATTCAAGTACTGCATTTTGGGCTCTTTTGTTGACCGTTATGGCTACTCCATTTCTTCTGAGGGATTCCTGCCCGCAGTAGTAGATATAATGGTTATCTGAGTTAATTTCACCCATTCCAGTCCATTTTAGTTCGCTGATTCCTAGAATGTTGATGTTCATTCTTGCCATCTCCTGTTTGACCACCTCCAATTTCCTTGATTCATGAACCTGACATTCCAGGTTCCTATGCAATATTGTTCTTTACAGCATTGGACCTTGCTTCTATCACCAGTCACATCCACACCTGGGTATTGTTTTTGCTTTGGCTCCATCCCTTTATTCTTTCTGGAGTTATTTCTCCATATCCAAGGAGTGGCGGCTGCTTGGCACAGGAGGGCCGAGAAGAGCTACTCCACGTTCAAGGTCAGGAGGGGCAGCCATGAGAAGATACCCCTCATCCAAGGTAAGAGAAACCCAAGTAAGATGGTAGGTGTTGAGAGAGGGCATCAGAGGGCAGACACCCTGAAACCACAATCACAGAAAACTAGCCAATCTGATTACATGAACCACAGCCTTGTCTAACTCAATGAAACTAAGCCATGCCATGTAGGGCTACCCAAGACGGGAGGGTCATGGTAGAGAGGTCTGACAGAATGTGGTCCACTGGAGAAGGGAATGGCAAACCACTTAAGTTTTCTTGCTTTGAGAACCCCATGAACAGTATGAAAAGGCAGAATGATAGGATACTGAAAGCGGAACTCACCAGGTCAGTAGGTACCCAATATGCTACTGGAGATCAATAGAACATACCCATCTTTTTTTCTGAGAGTGAAATACTAAGGAGCATTATAGAGATAAAGGGAAAAATCTGCCTCTCCCCTTCTTTGTCTCTTTTCTTCACTCGCAGTTCCACTCAACCAACAAGAGAGCACTGTTCATAGTGACTCACATTTGTTGTAGCAAAAAATCGTTCTTCACACTTCTTATAGTCCCATAAAAACTAGTAGTGTTTGAACAGTCATAAAATGACAGTGCAGTAATCCTGCTACCATCTCTCTCAGATTTTACTCACATATAAGTAAAGGAGAAAAAAAACATGACCATCATTAACTAAAAGGATGCTTATAATATGATAAACACGTATGTCTTAAGTCACTTCAGTTGTGTCCAACTCTTTGCGATCCCGTGGACTGTAGCCAGCCAGGGTCCTTTGTCCATGGGATTCTCCAGGCAAGAATACTGGAGTGGGTTGCAATGCCCTCTTCCAGGGAATCTTCTGAACCCAGAGATCATACCCACATCTCTCAAATCTCCTTACATTGGCAGGCAGGTTCTTTACCAGTAGCTCCACCTGGGAAGCCCATGATAGACACAGTGTCACTTATATATACCACAACATATTACTTGGGTTAACATGAGTCTCTCATGTAAATTTTATGCAGTTATCATTTTTTTCCTTCTACAACCTCCCACAGTCAGTGGCTTCTATGCACTCTGGATAGATAACCCCCAACATAATTATATTTGAAATGTTCTGAGACACAGAACCTGATATTTAACTACAAGCCTTGATTTTCCTGAGACCTAGAAGTTCAGCGAGAAAAACTCAAATCCTATACCCTTTAAGCTAAAGTCTTACACAGACATGTCTGATAGAACAAGATTGGCATGCAAGGTCATAGCAGAAAAGATCATAAGGCTCTAAATTAAAATCATTACAAGTTGTAAATGAGTTCAAAAGACAGGACTTCATAAAAGTGCTTAGATATTGGAAAGAACTAGTTAAATGTTCTCACTTTTTCATAGATCTCTTTCTAAAACAGATTTACATAAAGCTGCTATTTGAAACAATGAATGGACTGATTTTTTAAAGAGGTTTCACTTACTTTCATGTGTTTCTTTTCTGAGAACACTTTCAGGCCTCTTCTGAACTTTGGAGCCTATGGATGCTTTTCTCTTTACTTACTATTAATACATGGGCATTTACTGGTTAATTAATTTATTTCTACTTTTTATAGGTATTGGACAAGGATTACTTAACTGACAAACTCTTATTTTATTGAGGAATCCATCTTTCTAATTCTAATCACCCACTGGCTCTTTCAGCCCATATTTAAAGAGAAAAAAAAAAATGGAATGACCTGTGTAATTATATTTGAAACTCTGTTCTTTCTCTGGATACGATTTGAAGATACATGATACAAAATAAGTAAGGTGTTGAGGACATTGTAAATACATGGAAGTAGGGTAAAAGAACACTGGTGGGATTATTATATTAGCCTAGCCTTGAGTCAATTTCCTAAATTCCTGTTGGATCTTGATCGAATTTCTCCAGGCATGTAAATTATTCCCTGGGCACAGATTAAATACTTCCAAGGTTACATTCAATTTCTAGGATTCTGTGGAAGGAAATTCATTAAACTGTACTTCTGCACTTGACTGAAAGACTGAATGTAGTTTCTCTAATTGCACTTTAAGTAAGGGAAAGAGGACTTTAAAAAGTATATTGATTTGGCAACCAAAATCAAAAGCATTCTGAATCTATCCACAGAAATAATAAGCAGAGGGTCTTTTGTCTGCTGAATATCTTTTTCTGGCTCCAGATTTCAAACCTACTGTCTTATAGCTCTAGGGAAGGCAAGTCTGGGTAAAAAAGTTTAGCCAGAATTTGATGGCATGAAGCATGATCATGTTTACCCATCCATCTTTTCCTGTATAACATATCCACAATGGAATGATAACAGAACAGGGCAGAAAGACATTAAAAAAATAAGGACGCAGAATAGTTAAGAGGAAGTTAGTAAAATACATGGAAACAAGACTATTGTGGGCTTCCTAGTTAGTTATAAATCCACCAATGAGTAGGTAGGTGTAGAAAAATATTAAAACCAGGTTGGGAGAGTAGCCATACTCTGATTACAAATATACCTCTTCTGCAAATATATTTTTAAAAAAGAAAGAAAGGCTCAAACAAGATCTTGAAAAGATGGTAATTTTAAAAAATGGAAAAAAAGAGCACCACTGTATCTGAAGAAAGACACTTAGAATCCACTGGGTATTGAAATGGGGCTGCAACCTTTCAGTATGAACATGGAAGTAAATTGATGGGGGGGCAGGGAAATATGAATATTGTTGAAGGGAAACTTGCAAAGAAATCTGAGGACTTTCAGGTCCAATAATCAGTTCAGTTCAGTTCAGTCGCTTCAGTTCATTCGCTCAGTCGTGTCCAACTCTTTGCGATCCCATGAATCGCAGCACGCCAGGCCTCCCTGTCCATCACCAACTCCCGGAGTTCGCTCAGACTCATGTCCATCGAGTCAGTGATACCATCCAGCCTTCTCTACATGTAAAAACTACTGAGGTTCTGGCCTCACACCCAACTTCTTTTCAAACCTTTGAGCTTTATGCAGTGGCAGTATCCTAGCCAATAAATTGATCTAAGGCATGATTATTGCTAATTCAATGTAAGCTTTGAACACCTAAGTATGGGTAATGGTACAGGTAGGACTCAAAACCTAAAGTAAAGATTGGGCTTGGGACAAACTTTAGGAAGATTTGCTACAAACTTTAGAAATATAGAACATAGTTAGAAACATATAGAATATATGAAGAAACATAAACAGGCAAAGGTTGACATAGGCTTGCCTCTTGAGTTAAAGCTCCATGACTTAGAAATAAGGGGGACCTAGAAAGTCAAGATAATGCTTAAAATATAACCAATAGAATATCTTATAGTATATTCATCTACTTTGGCCCAGGAAGTCTACTTATAGGATTAGTGACTAAGGACATATTTTTAAAGGTAGAAAATATATTATACACACATATATTTACCAGTTCAGTTGAGTTCAGTCGCTCAGTAGTGTCTGACTCTGCGAACCCATGAATCACAGCATGCCAGGCCTTCCTGTCCATCACCAACTCCCGGAGTTTACCCAAACTCATGTCCATCGAGTAGGGGATGCCATCCAGCCATCTCATCCTCTGTCGTCCCCTTCTCCTCCTTCCCCCAATCTCTCCCAGCATCAGGAATCTATAATTGTAAAATCCAAATATCCAACCATAGGCAGATAGTTAAATGAATGAGATTTTTTGAAGACCTGAAAATGAGATTTAAACATCCAGGCAATAATGTGAAACAATGTTACATTTACAGTGCAGGTTATAATATATAGGGGGCGTTCCCAGGTGGCGCTAGTGGTAAAGAATCCACCTGCCAATGCAGCAGAGGTAGGAGCTGTGGGTTTCATCCCTGGGTCCGGAAGATCCCTTAGAGTAGGAAATGGCAACCCACTCCAGTATTCTCGCCTGGAAAATTCCATAGACAGAGGAACATGGCAGACTATAGTCCATGGGGTCACAAAAGAGTCAGACATGACTGAGCGACTAAACGTGTATATACAGAAAAGTGTATATATATATATATATATATATATATATATATATATATATAGTGAAAAAATCCTAAGCATAAAAAAAATTAAAGAAAAGTCACAAACAGTCAAAATTCTTGCATTCGGGTGTGTAGGATGACACCAACATCATTCTCCTCTTCCCCTTCCTCCTCTGATTTCTCACCTTAGATTTTATAATCTCCAAGTTTTCTTTTTTTTAAAAAAATTTTTTTTATTTTTATTTGTTTTTTTTTTAGTTTATTTTAATTGGAGGTTAATTACTTTACAATATTGTATTGGTTTTGCCATACATCAACATGAATCCACCACAGGTATACACGTATTCCCCATCCTGAACCCCCCTCCCTCCTCCCTCCTTGTACGTTTATATTATTCTTTAAGGATTAAAAACAGTAAGGTAGAGGTAAAAGCCCACTTGAGGTTATCCCTATAGGAAATCATCTCAGATGATGGCTCTCAACTTGAGCATGTGTCAGAATTATCTAGCATCCATGATTCTGTAGTTCTGGGGCAGGACTGAAAATCATATTTTTCACACATACCTAGATGATACCTCATGCTGTTAACTTAGGGATTATGACATTTTGAGAACTACTCTGTTACAGAAATGTTAACTTTCATTCTTCATGATTCTCAGGATTTTACCCATCTATCCAGTTATTTCACCAGAATGCTCTACTTGCCTTATACAATGTAGTGAAAGTGACTCTACAACAATGTGACTTAATATTTTGCCCTTGACTTTTATCTGAAATCAAAGTAAGTACAGCACTTTTATTTTTTCTTAGCAAGGGTAATTCAGGACATTATTTTATGTGTTCCAGTGCTGCCTTTTAAAAGGCTCATGTTAAAAAGCTTTCACAGAATAAATAGGAAAGAATAATCTTACTTTGTTAATTACTTTTGTTTAATAGACAATAGGAACTGATTTTAACTATGCATTTGTATCTCTGCTTTATTTTTAGAGTCAATATGATTTCCAAAAATACAAGACGTGAGGCAGAAAAAAGTTGCAAGTAAATAGGTGAGGAAATCAGGACAAACCACCTGCACATCCCAGATCCTCCTTATCTTGGGAAGGTGTGCACTTACCACTGCCCTAGCTTCCCACAGACTTGGTTTTCTGTGTTTTTTCTGTATTAATTTTCTCTTAATCCTTAAATAGCAACTTTGAGAACTTTCTCACAGATGTATCTTCCTTTCTACCCCAAGTCCCCAAACAGCTACATCAAATTACATCAAATTGTAGGAAGAATGAGTGAAGTGACTGAGTACAGCACAGAACTTATATTCCTATTCTTCACATAATTCATCTCTGACTAAATAGCAACAAATACAAGGATATGTTCAACTAGACCACAGCTTAAATTAATATTTAAGGACAGAAGATTTAAGTGTACTGTCTCAAATATAGTTTTAAACGTTTGTTTGAATATCTCAACAAAACCTTGAGAAACAAAAGCTTCTAGAATATGAAAACCCCTCCAATTTGAGATCAAATAAAAGTGCTTCAGGCATTGTAATGAACTTCACTCAACATCTCAAATTTAACCCGCTGAAAATGTTTGTTTTCCTTTGTAAGCAGCATTCTATTCAACTCTTAGAAATGAGGGTGCTGTCTTACAATGGAAAAGCAGTGTATTGTCCTATAGATGGAACAAAATGTCCTTGACTCACTTACTCTCCACGAGAACACTGCCTTTTGGTACCAGCTACTTAGCATATATTAAAGGAGTAGATTCCAGTAATTTCACTTCAGGACTTAAAAGTTCAGAGACTTCCTTTTGTTCAGCATAAAGAAAAATGTTGCCCGTATTTCTACTACACTAGCTTCTGTTTAACTAAACTCTAGCAATACTAGTTTCTTGCTCCACAAAGATATCCAAAAAGGGAACTTTAAATAAGTGGTTGAAATAATTAACCATATTAGAAAAAGAACATTGTGATCCAAGAGCAAGTAGAAAGGTCAACAGCAAGTTTAAGTGAAACTCAATGTACTGCAGATACCTGCTTGCCTCTTGCTGACTTGGAGAATATGATTATAACCCAAACAACACATGGAAATTGCAATTGGCAAAAAATCAGTGAAGCAAGTGAAGCCTATGTAAGGGAGACATTTTCATATTTTGTATTTTGAAAAGTAAATCACATGATTGGCATTTGCTTACCTAATAAGGCTCTCAGGGGTAACGTTTTCAGGGCTGACACATGATCAGTTCAAATGGGTGATTCAAGATGCTGAAGAAACTTGTCAGTGATATTGATATGGTTCAGAGTTGTTTGGAATCAGAGTAGGCTCAGAATGATGTGTTGATGGGAAATTATTTTTTTAAGAAGTACTTCTTAGGTTCCTCCTGGGTAGAGCATCTTGAATAAGACTCTGGGGAGACAGATAAATTATAAACATCTCTAAGAAATATTGTATACAAGGATAAACTGATGGAATGGCAGCATGGAAAGAATTCAATGTGCTTGCATTCCACTTTTTAAGGGAAATGTTATGACATAATTGGTTCAGAGTTTGCCCACACTAGGGAGTACTGAGCACTCACAGGGGTCAGATGCTTCACATAAACGTTACCTCATTTAATCCTCACAACAGTCTAGGGAAGCAGGAACAACTGTGTTATTTAACAAAGCCGGGGAAAAATTGAAGCTCAAAGTGTTTAAGCAACTATCTCAAAATAACATTGTTTGTGGGAATCGGAATCACGGCTTGAAGCCAGGACCGGCTGACTTTTAAAAAACCTCTGTTTCCTACAACACACCAGGCCGCCCTACAGCAGTCTCCGCCGTGTCCTGGAGATGGCTTCACCTGACTCTCCGGCAGTTCCTCACTTCTAAATTAAAGATTGCTCTGTTCTTAGGAGACCCCACAAATCATATTTCCCTGAAACATTCAACGTACTCATGCAGTTTTCAGATTAAGAGGCCCTTCTTGCAGGCACTCGGATACCCTCCGTGGTGGCGCGGGCTCACTCATGCTGACTCTTTGCCACCCTGTGGACTGTAGCCCGCCAGACTCCTCTGTTCACGGGATTCTCCAGGCAAGGATACTGGTGTGGGTTGCCATTTCCTTCTCCAGGAGATCTTCCCAACCCAGGGATCAAACCAGTGTCTCCTGCATCTCCTGCCTTGCAGGCAGATTCTCTACCACTGAGCCACCAGAGAAACCCTGGAAAGCCTCAGGAAGCCATCAGTTAGAAATTAAAACCTACTCACACATTACCTACAAACAAAAGCAAAAAAGTAGGAAATTAGTAGTGGAGAGATACACAAAACCAGCTTTAGCGTCTCAGTAAAATATTTTATGAAACCACACGGCACACAAAAACACTCTTTGGAAAGATCACTATCATCTCTAAACAAGCTGAATTTTGGCGTGACAGCATGACAGTGCACACGTGTGTGCTTGTTCAGCATTTGCTGCATGCTCACCCCGTGCAAGTGCTCATCCACTTACGTCTCACACAGACTAATGCTTCTACATCACTCCACTTGCCTTTAGCCATTGTGCGTAATTGCATCTCCCCTGGACAATGTCCCCACCTCAGTTTAACTTCCCTACCTATTTTAGATCTACCCAATTTTCAATTTCAAGTGGTACTTTTTCCATTGAAGTCTTTCCCTTTATTTTCAATCAGGTATAATCTTCCTTCCTCTGTTATTGTCCTCAAAAGTACTTTGTTTAAAGTTCTATTTAGTAATGCATTATATTTATTTATGCATATTTATTGATTCAAAAAACATTTATTTACTGTCTTCTAAGCATTACTCTATCGAAATTACTGCCTAATGCTAGTCTGCAGAAATTAGAATGCCCCAGCTTGGGTTCACAGCCTGGAAGAATATGCTCACTTCATGCTTTCTACAGAGTGAAAGCTCTTTGATGTTTCAACTTAGGTCTTGTTCATTTCTGAAAATACAAGCCAATATAAGATATAAACCATGTGTTGCATAAACCAACACATGCTCTTTCCCATAGCTGCTTTCAAATGTGGTTGTTTATTTTAATGAGATTAAAATAACATACAGTACTTCAGTGGAAAATAATCAATGTATAGCTACATATAAGGAAAATAAAGCATTTGTATCACTATCATGTTACTACAGGGTACAGGAAAGGAAGATATTTTTCTTTTCCAGAGTATCAGACTAGGAACTGACTAAGTGGATGGAGTTCTATGTTTATAAGCAAATACCAGGATTCACTAGACTCTTAAATGAACATAAGCTGACATTAAATGGATTTTGAATTTATTACTGGTCAAATTAAATCCCAAGAAACACTAAATAAAGTGCATAATGAAAATGCCTAAGGCAGCCTGCTCACAGGGAAAATACCCACATACAACAATCAACAGAAAGGACACGAAGTTGATGTCCATTTCTCTCTCTCACTATTATAAATGTGTTTCATATTTTCCTTCAAGCGAAAAATGATGGAAGAGTGAATTTTATTCCAAGGTTGATTTAAATTTTGTGTAGATAGATAATTATATTCCATTTTTTTAGCCAAAGTCATATTGTATTAAAGTTCCTAAGTAGACGATTACGTTTTTTACAATTCTTTTCCTATCGTTTTAAATTCTTACTTCTTTTAGATGATTTCTAGATACAAACGACATATCTTTAGCATCTTCTTCTAACAGTCACTTAAGACAGCAGTGTATATTAATTCTTGAAAGAGTTTTGTGCCATTAACATAACTTGGGACAGTATCAGTTCAGTTCAGTCATTCAGTCGTGTCTGACTCTTTGCGACCCCATGAATTGCAGCACGCCAGGCCTCCCTGTCCATTACCAGCTCCTGGAGTTTACCCAGACTCATGTCCATTGAGTCGGTGATGCCATCCAGCCATCTCATCCTCTGTCATCCCCTTCTCCTCCTGCCCCCAACCCCTCCCAGCATCAGGGTCTTTTCCAATGAGTCAACTCCTTGCATGAGGTAGCCAAA
Source organism: Capra hircus (assembly GCF_001704415.2). Lineage (NCBI taxonomy): Eukaryota > Metazoa > Chordata > Mammalia > Artiodactyla > Bovidae > Capra > Capra hircus. The sequence continues at coordinate 18,248,393 of NC_030818.1, forward strand.
GTATTGAAGTTTCAGCTTCAGCATCAGTGCTTCCAATGAACACCCAGGACTGATCTCCTTTATGATGGACTGGTTGGATCTCCTTGCAGTCTAAGGTAAAAGAAGTCTGTGTTTTATTTTTTTAAGCATTTTCTAGTGAAGGGTAGCTGTCTTCCACATTCAAATGGAATAGCAGTTTACTATGTCAATACTTTGTAGAACACTCAAATTTCACATTTTGTATCCCACTTATTCCTGATATTTCTCTGATAGACAGAATATACTCAAGTGATTCATTTAAGCTTGGTCAGTCTTCCACTGAAATCTGAGCAAAATCAGCCAAATAATGCTGGTGGCACAGTTTGATATAAGTGCTAAATTGTCGTTCAGCTGCTAAGTCATATCCAACCCTTTGCAACCCCATGGACTATAGCTCATCAGACTCCTCTGTCCTTCACCATCTCCTGGAGTTTGCTCAAATTCATGTCCACCAAATTGGTGATGCTATCTAACCATCTCGTGTGTGCATGCTAAGTCGCTTCAGTCGTGTCCAACTCTTTGTGACCCTATTAACTGTAGCCCACTAGGTTCCTCTGTCCTTGGGGATTCTCCAGGCAAGAATGCTGGAGTGGATTCCCATGCCCTCCTACAGGGGATCTTCCTGACCCAGGGATCAAACCTGTATCTTTTATGCCTCCTGCATTGGCAGGCAGGTTCTTTACCACTAGTGCCACCTGGGAAGACCCTATCTAGCCATTTCATCCTCTGCTAAATGGTAAACACCTAAAAAATAATAAGAACTATACTGCCTGATAAGAGATTTTTTTTAAGGAACTGCCTGCAATCTTGGAGGCAGAGCCAGAGTAAGAAGTGAAAAAGAAGGAAACAGAAACAGTGGTTATGGAGCTAAATTTAAAAAGAGCAATGAAGTAGGATGGAGGAAGCAAGCTGGTGTTATTTGCCTTAGAGAAGCCAGTGAGAAAGCCCACTCTTCAAAGTGGAGGATGAGTCCTTACTCAGGTTTTAATATTAGAATAAATGAGAGCATGCATTTCACTAGCTTTCTAAACTGCAAATGAAGGTAAGCAAATAGGATGGAAAGGTTGTGAGGCATTAACTACTGGTCAGACTAAAGTCCTTTCCTTGATATCCTGGGAACTCTCTTCCCAGCACAAGGGAATGTATTTGACAGCTTGTAATCACCAAACTCCTGCTGAGAAATTCGTAACTGGCTAAGTTCAGCAGATGTTTCAGTCAATAGTTTGGGCCAATACATCTCATCAAATGTCTTTTTCATTACATCTGCCTCTGGATATATGTGTATGTGCATGTGTGTGTTAGTCGTTCAGTCGTCTCTGACTCTTTTCAACCCCATAGCCTGCCAGGCTTCTCCGTCCATGGAGTTACCCCAGCAAAAATACTGGAGTGGTAGCCACTTCCTTCTCCAGGGGATCTCCCTGACTCAGGGATCAAACCCGGGTCTGCTGCATTAGAGGTAGATTCTTTACTGTCTGAGCCACCAGGGAACATATATATTTGTATATACACATATATTCATTCTTTTCTGGATTCTTTTCTCATGTAGGTTATCACAGGATATTAAGTAGAGTTCCCTATGTTATATGATACGGCCTTCTTGGTTATCTATCTTGTATATACTAGAGGGTGTGTGTTCATTCTGAGGTAAGAGATAGATGGGTTCCCTGGGTTGGACAGCTAGTGTTTGTCAAGTGGAGTATGAAGCTCTGTTCTCACAAGACACTCCAAGGACGAAGCTAGTGGAAGGAGCTGAGCTCTGCTGAAATAAAGAGGTAACATGACCTAGGAAAATTTCCCTGTCTGCACATGTGCAGGAAGGCTCCTTGGGGGTCAAAATAGAGGGGGTGCCACTCCATAAGTATGTGGAAATACACCCACAGGCCTCTGCAGTGGAATCCATCTTAGGATAAAGTTGCACACGCATGTTGGGAAGGGTCCTAGAATAGGTCAGGTGTGGGGGAAGAAATGAGATAATTGGCCAAAGGTAAACAAAGACCCTGAAGAATTTTCCTATGTCAGTGATTTAAGGCACCTCTTTACTGTGCTTCTCTTCATTAGAGAGGATGCCCATACCCTTTTTCTCTGGATGTGTATTTCTGCCTAGCTTCTATCTTAAATAAACTATTTCTCTACATGCTCTCCTATTCACTGTACTGGGTCTAATAATAAATGCTGCACCTGTTTTTACAGTTTTTGCCTCCTTGAAATGGTCTTGTTTCAATGGGGATAAGAGACAAAGGAACTGGTTTTCATCCAGGCTACTCAGGGTCAGTTCCTGAGCAGGAAACAAATATCTCTCTTCATGAATGCACACTATTATCATTCCAAGTTCCTTCCAACTTTCTGATTTATCCCTTCCCACAACATTTCCCCTTTGGTAACTATAAGTTTGTTTCTGATTTATGTAAGTGTTCCTGTTTTGTAAATAAGTTCATTTGTGCCTTTTAAAAAAATTGTTGTTGTTCTTGTTCAGTCACTAATTCATGTCTGTTTGCTACCCCCATGGACTGCAGCACCCCAGGCTCCCTTCTCTGTCACTATCTACCAGAGTTTGCTCAAATTCATGTCCATTGGTGATGCATTTCTAACCATTTCATTCTGTCATCCTCTTCTCTTCCTGCCTTCAATCCTTCCCAGCATCAGGGTCTTTTCCAACAAGTTGGCTCTTTGCATCAGATGGCCAAAATACTGGAGCTTAAGCATCAGTCCTTCCAATGAATATTTGGGGTTGATTTCCTTCAGGATTGACTGCTTTGATCTCCTTGCTGTGCAAGAGACTCTCAAGAGTCTTTTCTAGCACCACAATTCAAAAGCATCAATTCTTTGGGATTCAACCTTCTTTATGGTCCAACTCTCCTAATGGTACATGACTACTAGAAAAACCATAGCTTTGATTATTCAGACCCTTGCTGGCAAAATGATGCCTCTGTTTTTTAATACACTGTCTAGGTTTGTCATAGCTTTCCTTCAAAAAGGAGGGATTCCACATATAAGTGATATCATATGATATTTCTCTTTTTCTCTCTGGCTTACTTCACTTTTATGATAATCTCTAGGTTCACCCATGTTGCTGCAAATGGCATAATTTCATATATTTTTATCCCCAGATTCATTTTTTGAAGTTTTCCAAACTGACAGAAAGGTTGAAAAACTAATACAATCAACACTAGAATACCCTTCACCTACATTCACCATTCTTCTCTCCCCCTCCTCCTACGAAATCTTTGTGTACTAATATGCCTCAACTAGAGTAACAGGGCTTCCCAGGTGGCGCTAGTGGCAAAGAACCTGGCTGTAAAAAGTTTTCTACTATTATTATTCTTTAAAGACTATTTTTAGGTATATAATAATAATTCTTTCTTTACCCATATTCTAGGGTAAATGAGAAGAGCAAATAAAATAACATCATGCACTTTGAAAGATACAAATTGCTGTAAAAACTCAGGGCATTGCAAATGTTATTACTCATGTATTTTAATAATTTATCAGACATTTTGGTGTTAGAAACATGCCCTCGAAATGTTCTTAGTTTGTCTCTATTGCTAGAGGTTTATGCTCTTTTGCTCTCGGTTAAAAATGTTTGAGAATTTAACAGTATAATAGGTTCAATCTTGCATGTTTCTTATAAAGTTAGAAATTTAAAGTTTAAGAAACCTCAAAGAGCCTAAGGAATAGCCTGGCATTGGCACATTTGGAATATAAAGGTTTTCTTTTAATTCCAGCCCTCACTTCAATTAGCAAATTAAATTCTTTATCACAGTTCTTACTCCCAGTGAATTCCAATGTGGCAGGGTATTCTCAAAAAGCATTTAATCATAGTACAAGTCATCAGACAGGTTATTAATAAGTGATTAGTTCTCATAACAAAGAAGTTTGTTATAATAAAAGCTGTTGTTTGTACCTTGATGCTGGGAAAGATCAAGAACAAAAGGAGAAGGGGGCAACAGAGGATGAGATAGTTGGATGGCATCACCAACTCAATGGACATGAGTTTGAGCAGAATCTGGGAGATGGTGAAGAACAGGGAAGGCTGGTGTGCTGCAGTCCACAGGGTTGCGGAGAATAGGACACAACTTAGCAATTGAACAAAAACAATTGCTTATACTTACAAGAAATGTTCTTCTGCTTAAAGTGAAGTTTATTCCCATTTTTAACCGAGTTTGAGTCAAGTGTGGATAATCAGAATGTAAAACTGGATGAAGTGACAAAAACAGAGCACCTGGCAGGGTTCTAAAACCAATCCACAACATTTTTAACTTTCTCACTCTCAGATGCTGCTATTGACACATCCTCCTGCTGTGAAAGATCACATTCACACAGACCTGAAACAAAAATACTAGAAACATGGAAGTGGAAAAGAACTTACAGACATACAAGTAATCTATACACCTATAAAAGATGAAACTGAGACTTAGGTGAAAACTGGGCCAAGTTCTCAGTGGAAGCCAGTGGAAGATCAGAGATCAAGCCCAGGTTTCCAGACCCCAGGTCAGCGCTATTCACCCACACGAGCTTACATGTCTGTAGATCTGGGGGTACACCTTGGTTTTCTATTCAGGAATTAAATACAACAATGCAGGTAGTGAACAGAATGTAACCTGGTTTGGTGTGGGGAAGAGCAAAAAGTAAGAAAAACATGAAAATGAGAGAACAAGGATGTCTTCTAGATTATTATCTCCTTCACCTGAAATCTGGTTCTTCTCTGGGAATGGCACACTCTGCAATTCTGGCTGATGTTTCAGACATGGAGAGGGATATTCTCCAGATGCTTCATGTAAATAACCTAATATAGCTGCCACCAACACCACTAGTCTCTGGGCATGCTACCTAAAAAATTATCCTATCTTACTTTGCTCAGGTGCTTGGACAAAGGTGACACCATTGCTGAATCCTAGAAACATAAGACTGATGTAGTCTCCTAAGGATGGCCTTCTCAGCAAGCACGTATTTTTCCTTGAGAAAACATGGACATGTTGAACACCTAGGAAAGGTCAGTAAGAACTGAATCTCCCCTTGCTTTTAGGATTTTTAAGGGTGTAAGAGCAGGAAAAAAAAAAAGAGTACTTTTATATGATAATAATATTTAAAAGTTAATAAATATTTTAGAAATACATTTTAAATTTTGCATTCCTCGTGGCTCAGATGGTAAAGAATCTGCCTGCAATGTGGAAGACCCAGGTTTGATCCCTGGATAGCGAAGATCCCCTGGAGAAGGCATGGCAACCCATTCCAGTGTTCTTACCTGAAGAATCCCATGGCAGGCTATAGTCCGTTGGGCCACAGAGTCAGACACAACTGAAGTGGCTTAACACACATAGCACACATTGAAGTGTAGTTGATTTATGATGTTATGTTAAGTTTCTGGTGTATAGAAAAAAGATTCATTTGTTTTCAGATTCTTTTCCATTATAGTTACAAGATACTCCATCATTTGTTACAAGATACTGAAATAAATGTGAAATGCTGAACTAAATGAATCACAAGCTGGAATCGAGATTGCCAGGAGAAATATTAACAACCTTAGATATGCAGAGAATATCACTCTAATGGCAGAAAGTGAAGAGGAACTAAAAAACCTCTTGCTGAGGGTGAAAAAAGAAAATGAAAAGGCTGATTTAAAACTCAACGTTTCGAAAACAGATCATGGTATCCAGTCCCATCACTTCATAGCAAATAGATGGGGAAAAAATGGAAAGAGTGACAGATTTTATTTTCTTGGGTTCCAAAATCACTGAGGACAGTGACTGCAGCCATGAAATTGAAAGATGCTTGCTCCTTGGAAGAAAAGCTATGACAAACTAAACAGGGTATTAGAAAGAAGAGATGCCACTTTGGTGACAAAAGTCCATATAATCAAAGCTATGTTTTTTCCAGTAGTCGTTTGAGAGCTGGACCATAAAGAAGGATGAGCACCTAGGAATTGATGCTTTTAAACTGCAGTGTTGGAGAAGACTCTTGAGAGTCCCTTGGACTGCAAGGAGATTAAATCAGTCAATCCTAAAGGAAATCAACCCTGCATATTCACTGGAAGGACTGATGCTGAAGCTGAAGCTCCAATATTTTGGCCACCTTATATGAAGAGCTGATTCACTGGAAAAGACACCAATGCTAGGAAAGATTGAGGGCAGGAGGAGAAGGGAGCAACAGAGGATGAGATGGTTAGATGGCATCACCAACTCAATGGACATGAGTTTGAGCAAACACCAGGAGACAACAAAGGGCAGGGAAGCCTGGAATGCTGCAGTCCGCAAGGTTGCAAACAGTCAGACATGACTTAGGGACTGAACAATATATTGAATATAATTCCCTGTGCCATACAGGAGAACCTTTTTGTTTATTTTATATACAGTAGTTTGTATCTGCTAATGCCAAATTCTTAATTTATCCATCTCCCCTCTTCCTTTTCCCCTTTGGTAACCATAAGCCTGCTTTCTATTTCTGTGAATCTGTTTCTGTTTTGTAAATAAATTCATTTATATCATTTTAAAGATTGCATATACAAGTGATATCATGTGATATTTGTCTTTCACTGTCTGACTGACTTATCTTAGTACGATAATCTCTGGGTCCATCCATGTTGCTGCAAATGGCATTATTTCATTCTTTTTATAACCGAGTTAGTATTCTATTGTATATATGTACCACAGTTTCTTTATTCATGCACTGTGTTGATGGACATTTAGTTGCCGTGTTAGAATATATTAAAAGTACATATATCATAGACCAAGACAGATTTTTGTCAGAACATATAACAAACAAATGTATATATAAAGCATTAAAAATGTTCTTGTATTAGGAAAGATGAGTAGAATTACAATATAGGGAATAAGTAGAAAATAAATAAATGCTTGAAAAGCATTTGTTTGTTTGGGGAAGTAGTAATGACAGAGGAATATTTCACTACAAGGAATATCAATTTATTATACACCATATCACTTGACCTGACTAAGAACTCATACATCAAAATTGTTAAGGTTTTGGTACAAATTTGTGCCAAAACATCACATTCTATGGTTTTTATAAAATGTTCTGTGAGAGCTCTATTCAAGTGCAAAGCATCATAAATGACTGATTTCAACTAGAAGACAGCTAAGAGTGATAGAGGGGGGAAAAATTCCACCTTAAAAAAAATGTTGGGTGAGTTAGGTTTAGTAATTCATAAGGTGCCACCGGTGGTTGTAAAATGACCACTTTGATTTTCTTTTTATAATCAGCTACTGAGAATATTAGCATAATGAGAATTTGTATGTACGTTTCAAGTGGGAAAAGAGACAGGAGAAGGAAGAAACATCAGGGAAATGAGGAAGTCCCTCAAATTAAACCCAGGATTCCACCCTGAAAAGTACATGGAAAGAACAAAAATTGAAGCAAGAGGAATCAGAAAGTCAGAAAACAGAGACTTTCTGCCAACAATGAGATTTTTCTTTGAAGATGAACTTATATCTTTAGAAAATCCACCAATAGGTTTACATTTTTAAGTGACTATTAAAAAAAATAAATATAACATTGGAAATAGTCATACCCCTCAAAATCTCGGTCCCTTGGGATGCAAAGGAGGTTGTTGTCATAAAATTTAAACTATGCAACTTTCAACAAAAGTTTTTATTTTTTACCCCTATCCCTTCCCCTACACTCCATGAATAAACTATTTTCAGCAGCTTTCATTTCAGCAAACCTGGTGGAGAAACCAGAGAATCACAGGTAGAGTCATGAGCCAAGAGAACTGGCTACATTTTATTAATAAACCATTCCTGGCACTTAATGATAGCCACCTTCTCAGAGTAGCACCAGAGAAAAGCAAGCCAGTTCCAAGAGATTCCTTAACAGTACAGAAGTCCAGAAGAGTCCCTCCGCACTGTGGCTACGCAGTTAGAATCACCTGGGGGAGTTTTCAAACAATACTAATGCTCAGATTCACCACAAACTAATTAAATCCAAATCTCAGAGGGTGGGGGTTGGCCTGGGTGTTATTAAATCCTCTCCGGTAATTGTAATATGCAGCCAAGGGTGAGAATGAGCCTTCTAGAAGATCCAAGCAACAGATAATTAATATAATCTAGTTGCTTATTAAGGGTGATTTTCTAACAAACATTTAATTAGTGGCTAAACAAGGCAGCTGAAATGCAGAATTAACCCCAGGCTTTGTCTTACTGTGTTTTTTGAGATCACAGCTGGGTGCTAATTTATAAAGTGACTTGCAGAGGCTGAGCAGAATGGAACAGGGTGAGACGTGTAAGGAGATGGGTGGGAGGCAGCAAGAGGGAAGTACCCCAACTCCTGAGAGCAGGCACTGTGTCTTGCTCACCGTTGCAGCCCCCTCACCTACCAGAGCAAGAATCTGCACAGAGTGGGTTTATAATAACTACCACAGGGGACTGAACTGTCAGGATAAACTTGTACTTGTCCGAGTTTGTCCGATGAATCTAAACTCTAGGTTTTCTTCATCAAAACCAGCATCCCTTAGGCAATTACCTCTAGACTGAGCCTCATCTACGTGGCCACATGTGACTGGATAATGATTTGGTTCTTCTTAAAATAGATGTTCAATTTAATGCAGGCTGGTCATTGTTCAGAGAAGAAACTGAAGGCTCTGTTGGGAAAGGACAAGACAGAGAAGAGCCGGTGATAGTAATCTGGTTTGTTGCCAATATATGAACAAATCAGCCCTGGACTCAATTTTGCATAAGACATTTAAAAAAAATAAAATCCCTAGGGTGGGCCAGTCCACCCTACTCAAAGTGATTTTAGTGGTAGTCTATCATCATTTAAGCTTGCTCCTGGCAGCGTCACCTGCACCATTCCTAAGAACTTTATTAGTGTTCCTCCTAATTGCATTTGTATTTTCCCTCAAAGGGACTATGGGAAATAAAATCAGATGCCCATTTTCCCTTTCCATAGTTCCTCAGAGATTTACATATGCCCTTCCATATGTTGGTACCCTATGGCTGGCACATCACTAAATCCACATTATTTTCCCAATTAATTGTCCTTTATCATCATGCTGTATCTCAGTATATCAGACACTCCCAAGTACCTATTGGAAACCTCAATTTTATCACCAAGCCTTCTGTTCACCTTCAAGGTTTCCAACCTGAGGTTTTACCCAGGTTTCTCACACTGACTCCAAAAATCCCCCACTATTCTTCCTTGAAAATAATAACAAATATCAAAAATACTGTCAAACATCAAAAATCCTACCAAATATTATGGTATTTGACTATCCAGAAATTCGCCACCCATGAACACTTCACTGATATTTATCTTTCACCTCTATTGTAAAATTATAATGAAGAACTTTGCCTCAAATGCCATCATTTACTAAAAATTTTTCAGAACTACTTTTGACTCTTTTCTGAGCCTCTGTAATATTGGCAGTTATTTTGTATTTTACTCCATGCACTTGCATCAGTTGGGATCTTTCAGTTACAAATGACATTTAACACAAACTGGCTGCTGCGCCTGCGGCTGCTGCTGCTAAGTCACTTCAGTTGTGTCCAACTCTGTGTGACCCCATAGACGGCAGCCCACCAGGCTCCTGGTCCCTGGGATTCTCCAGGCAAAAATACTGGAGTGGGTTGCCGTTTCCTTCTCCAATGCATGAGAGTGAAAAGTGAAAGTGAAGTTGCTCAGTCGTGTCCGACTCTTAGCGACCCCATGGACTGCAGCCCACCAGGCTCCTCCGTCCATGGGATTTCCCAGGCACAAACTGACTAAGACCACAAAATACTTATTTAACTGAGAAGTGATGAAGTAGAACAGACTTCTAGCTTGGTTAAAGAAGAACTTGAGTTCCAAATACCTGCAACTCTTCAGGTTTTTCACTCTTCTCTCCTTCATGTCTTGGTTTTGTTCTCAGAGCTGGCTTCCTTTGTAGTGGTAAGGTGACTACTGGCAACAAACGTAACTTTCTCATTCACACACGGCAGATACAGAATACAATACCCACAATAACTGAAAAAAGAAATCTTGTGTTTCCAGCTGACTGACCCCATTTCTCAAGAATCCCCTTAACTAAGGAAATATCATGCATTGATTTGTTGATGACTGAATCAATAGTAGTAGCACTGGAGTCTGGTTTAGACCAGGGGTAGACACTGCCACAAAAGGCACAGGGGACCAACTGGGCCTACAGCATGTTTTTGTAAAGTGTTTTAGGATCACAGTCATACCCACTTGTTTGCTCTTTCACTGTGGCAATACAAAGGGACGGGTGAGTCATTGCGACAGAGACTGTATGGTTCCACAAAACCTAAAATATTTACACTCTAATCCTTGATAGAAAAAATTTGCTAATCCTTGATGTAGAACGTTTCTTTTTTTTAATCTTGGCTGTGCTGAGTCTTCCTTGCAGCGAGGCGGCTCTCTAATTGTGGCACGTGGGCTTAGTTGTCCCACAGCATACGGGATCTTAGCTCCCAGACCAGGGATCAAACCACACCCCCTACATGGAAGGTATATTCTTAACCACTAGACCAACAGGGAAACCTGTAGATTATTTTCGACCAATCCTTGAACTTGGGTTTAGAATCAGTCCCAAAACAAATGGCTGCTACATTATGAAGGAGAAGAGTGTCCCCAAAGGAAAATCTCTGTTGAATCAGGAAGGAAAAAAGAGGAACAGATTCCTTGAGGGCACTGAGTAAATTTACTCATTTTCATTCTTTGCACAACGCTTTCAATTGTATCCAGCTTAATAATTATATGTAGAACTGCTAAGTTGAATTGTTGCCATCTCTCCTTTAAAGTTCCTCTTCCTTTTCCTCTGGGAATGTAGATATTGAATACACTAGAAATTCTCTTGGATGTAATGCAGTTTCTCCAGCTTTCTTTCTCCATTACTTTGCTGAAGGAAATTTTGAGATGTAACATTGAGCTTATAATCATCACCTCTGTTTATGTGCCTAAGTCAACCATAAACCCTATAAACACTCCAGAAACTCCAGTAAGGAAGAAATATATCAAATTGTATTTTCTGGGCTTCCCTGGTGTCTCAGAGAGTAAAGAATCCACCTGCAACACGGGATACCTGGGTTTGATCCCTGGGTTGGGAAGATCCCCTGGAGAGGGCATGGCAACCCACTTCAGTATTCTTGCCTGGAGAATCCCATGGACAGAGGAGCCTAGCAGGCTACAGTCCATGAGGCTGCAAAGAATTGGGCAAGACTGAGCGACTAAGCATATATTGTATCTTTTAGGGAAAAATAAGACTGAAATTTTGTAATTACATTCAGTAAGGTTTTTCATTTTTTTCATAGAAATTTTACAAATATGGGTCAAGGTTTAAAAGTATATTCTTCTTTTTTTAATTACTATAGTAAATTCGTATTTTCATGGCATAACCAAATTGTATCTGTAAATTTTAGTTTGGAGGATTTCTTGGATTGCTAATGGTATAATTATCATCATTTAAAATAATAATAAAATATAAAGTATTTGTAATGGTTTAATATTCATAGTTCTGCCATGAATAAGTCATGTATCTGACTAGAATATTTTAAATATAAATTAGGTGTGTATTTCTAAGTTATTTTACTTATTGAAATGCCAATCATATAATGAAATCAGTTTGTCAAATATCATACCTATTTGATTATTAGTAGGTACATTTCAGCCTTCTGATCTATCTTTCTCATAAAATACTGATTTTTAAAGGGAAGAGGTTGGAGGACAGAAGATGTAGAGCTGCAAAATCACCTACTAATTGCAAAAAAAAAACAATATAAACAGTACAACCTTATTAATAATACATATCTTACCTAGGACCCAAAGTATTCAATATGGTTTGTGAATATCAAGTTGAAAATGCAAAGGAAAAATACTCTAATTTTCAAAACAAACTGCATAATTTCATACTAAAAGCAGAAATTGAATAGATGAAAATTTAATGCCATGACTTACTCTTGAGCTCAGAATCCTGCAATATTTAAAGATTAAAATACAAGGGATTCAATGTTGTGTAATTCCATTTGACATTTGGATTGTCATTTATGATTCCATTCCCTTTTCATCTCTCTAAGGAAACAATATCCTCCAAATGCAAATTGGAAAAGACTACTTCCTCATCTCAATACATGCCCCAAAGGAAATCTCCTGCTTTGTAACACCTAATTTCTTGCCTTCCTGTTTGGATTACACATTACCCATAATAGATTTCAAAACAACCCTGAAATGTTGTGATGCTAGAATCTCATTATCTGACATTTACCACTGATTTCCTTCCACCCAAAATATAATTTTATGTCCTTAATTTCTTAGCATAAACAAACTACTTCCAATACTTGCACACTGTGGAATTTGTTATAACTTGGATTCACTTGTTCTGATTCAACATGGCTCTTTAAGGGTACCCCAGAGAGGCAAATATTCTATTTCTTCCTTGTAAAAACTAACCCATTGTTGTCTGAAGGCTATATTAAAAGATATGCAACCTGTAGCACTACAGATTTTACTGAAAAACAATACAACTTTTGATTTACACATTCAGTTTCTTCAAAAACCATCTCTAGAATTCTACTACCTTTCACCACCCAGTAATTCTCAGGGCTCTAATCCACATTTGCCTATAATTTCTAACTTTCTACACATCTTCCACTCTATTCCCCACTCTTTATTACTGAGAATAAAAGTTCATACAACAGAACTGGGGTTGTTGCACTTATTTGTTGGGCTTCCCAAGTGGCTTTAGTGGTAAAGAACCTGCCTGCCAATGCAGGAGACATGAGTGATGCAGGTTCATTCCTTGGTCAGGAAGATGCCCTGGAGAAGGGACTGGCAACCCACTCCAGTATTCTCACCTGGAGAATCTCATGGACAGAGGAGCCTGACAGGCTACAGTCCATAGGGTTGCAAAGAGTCGGACATGACTGAAGTGGCTTAGCGTGCACACACTTGTTTTATAAAAGTTAGGATAAAAATTATGTCATTTTTTTCGTCTTCTGCTACTTTTTGTCCTCATCTACCTCACTTGATCTGGTTTTCAAGTCATCATTCGTGAACTAATTTGAAAACTCCTAAGTTCAACTAGTATTTGCTCATCAAGACTTGCTATTTCCTCACTCCCATCAACTATTTACTTCAGTATACCTATTTATTTTGTCCTCGGAATGAATAATCAGAATAGATATATGTTAACACCACTTTGCAACTTGGATATCACTATGTAGTAAAAGTTCTCTTCTATCACAGATAAAATAACAGGTTGTATGTATTCTTTAATAACCCCCAGATGGATTATTGTAACAGCAAGGCTGTGGTCCACTGCTGTTTAAGACTTCACCCCCACAAACCAGGAAAAAGAGAGAGAAATGACACAGGACCTTCATGACTGAAGTTACCCTGAAATGCAGATGAGGGTTTATTTTTTGTTGTTGTTTCATTTCTCTTAATTTTAGATTTATTTATTTTTTAATTGAAGGATAATTGCTTTTCAGAATTGTGTTGGTTTCTGCCACATCAGATGAGGGTTTTGACTCTGTATATGTGTGTGTCTGTCTATGTGTCAGTGAGGCGCATCTAAGTGGACTCCAGTGACAAAGAAGGTAGAGATGGAACAAAGAAAATATATCAATAAAGAATGTATCACTTAAGCATGGAAAGGAGAGGACGTAACACAATTAGCTGCACAAACATTCAGGATGAGTACTGAATGAAGGGATCAACCAGATATGATAAAGCAGAATTTTTTGCTTACTACACTAAAAGCCTGCAAATTCTATCAAGAGTCTTGAAAATAGAGGATCAAGGTCTGATTTACTGAGATTTTGAAGTCTGTTTTAAGGCAGGTCTTTCAATGGCTGTGTGGAACAGAGGTGGAGAGACTTGATTAGGACTGTGTAAAGATCTTGGTATGATTGTCTAAGAATGGCGATAAGAGCAAGGTGAGGATTTTGAGATGAGGGTTCAAAGAGTGTTATGGAGTTAATAATTCACTGATACTTTATATTAATGAGTTAATGAATCATTTAGGAAATTCCTGGAATAAATAATAAAGTTGTTTGCAACTTTTACATCCCAGGGAAAGAATCTCCTGGAATAATAGTCATATTGATATAGACAGTAGTAATACTAGATCCTACAGTTACAATTTCTATAATCTGGAACTCATTTACAGTCTATGACTCATTTACTTTCTATGTCTCATTTCCTCCCATCTGTAAAATGGGAATACTACATGAGACATTTGCTAAGTTCCAGCATAGTCCCTTATATAAAACAAGTTTTCAACAAATACTAATTTTCGTTCCCTCTCCCTCGTTTCTCTACTCTGGCTCCAAGGATTCAACCAGTTTCATTTATTTTTTATAAAACTGTAAGTTTTTACCTTTTAACCACTTCACTTATTGCCGCCTTCACAATGCCCACCCCCAGCAACCACCATTCAATTCTCTGTTTCTATGAGTTCGGTTGTTTAGATTGCACATGTAAATCAGATTACCCAATGTTTGTCATTCTCTGTCTGACTTAACTTTATTTAGCATAATTCCCTTACGTTTCAACCAGGTTGTCATAAACAGCAGGATTTCCTTCTTTTAGGGCTGAATAATATTCCATTGTAAATATCACATTTTCTTTTTCCATCTCTTGATAGACATTCAAGTAGTTTCCATGTCTTGGGAATTATAAATCATGCTGCATTGAACATGGAGGCGCAGATAGCTCTTCAAGATACTGATTTCATTTCCTTCAAATCTATACCACTAAGTAGAATTGCTAAATCATATGGTAGTTCTAATTTTAATTTTTTGAGGAATCTCTGCACTGTTTTTTGTAGTAGCTACACCAATTTACATTCCCACCAACAGTGAGCAAGGGTTCCCTTTTGTACCCTTTAGGTTCAGCCAGGTTTTAAATCTAACCCAAGAGTTCTGTTCACTTCCGGGCTTCCCAGAGCTGCTGTAAATAATGACACAGCCTCCCCAACTGCTCTTTTACTGGATGTTAGAAAAAATAAGTACATGAGATGTTTTCATTTTAAACTTTTAGTTCTAATTACCTTGGGGAAAATAGATGTAAGGAAGCTGTACAAGTTCCAGATAGCTCAGGAAATTCGTGTCATAGTTATTCCCAGATTTATTGAAACACTCAGCCTAGGCCTTTCTTTCACTTTTCCTGGCCAACTCATTTCTCAAAAGTGTTCCAAAGAGGTTTTATTCACATATTTTTTAAAGTGGCTGATAACAGCTTAATATGTAATCTGTAGCAGGGGAACGTGCATACCAGCTGAGAGATGGAATATACACTCACCAGACCTTATATGACAATAGAAATTTGACTTATAACCTCCTAGCAATCAGTTCAGGAAGCCAAACCACAGCTTCTGTAATAATTGTTTGCCCCAAAGGTCAGAACTTAGTCAATGCCAGTTTACCTCATTTTTGTCTGCCACCCAAATCAGAACCAATCTAAAAAGTCAAAATATGATCCCTAAACCAATCACATGGATGCCTTGCTTCTAATTTGCCCACCTCCTACGCCAATAACCTCCAATCAGAGCAAGCCGAAAGTCCTCCCACCACCACTGTTTTGTAATGCTTTCCTATTACCCAGCCTATCTTTGATTTTCTGCCAAACCAAGTGACCCCCTTGACATAGCAAACCCTGAATAAACATCCTCTGTTTGTTATCTAAGAGGTCTTCATGTATTCTTATACAATAAGCAAAATCCAGAGCCCCCAATTACTTCCAAAGAGCCACTGACTAAACAGATTACTCAAGTGTGAGCCCCTAGTTCCCTCTTGTCTGCCCATCTTTTATTGACCTGACTGCACTCAATAGGGACAAGCTATATTCCTCTCTACTGACTCACACCTGAAATCAGTGATTAACATGCAAGGTTTTGTCATCATCCCAATGAGCAAAATTCCTATTGACATGCCACTGATGGACCCCTATAAGATCAAAAACATATCTCCAAGGAGAAGGCCTCAAGCACCAGAGCACAAGTAGGTTAAAATTTAACTGATTAAACAGAGCAATCCATCCCCTGCTTACTAAAAGTCAAGACCTAAGGCTTATGACAACACACTTATGTCCCCATTTTAAGAACACCCAAGTGCTTTCTTAGCGCTGCCTGGGAAGCCCGCTCTTTCTCTTACACCCTAACAAAGCACATAATGTGTTTCCCAAAGGACAAATCCACCTGAGAAACCAATGTCAAGCTCATAGAAATGTGGACACACTAAGGTAAATCAATATACGAATAATGAATTCTTCCACCGTACTAGGTAGAGCAGGGGATCCGTATGATAGTTCACTGCCGTCAGGGTCCTTACCACAATGTTCTGTAATCCCCAGACATTTTTC
The DNA here is from genome assembly GCF_001704415.2 of Capra hircus. Lineage (NCBI taxonomy): Eukaryota > Metazoa > Chordata > Mammalia > Artiodactyla > Bovidae > Capra > Capra hircus. The sequence goes on from NC_030818.1 coordinate 18,264,713, forward strand.
AGGGTCTCTTTCATGTTAGGGACTATGATATTTTTGGTTTTGTGTCTCAAATTTTAACACAGTTTGTAACACATCACAGATATGTGATGTTTACTGAATAAATTTAGAAATTTTGTGAGAAAGCCTAGAGATTTGAGACCAAGAGCTGTATCTCCTCTAACTAGCTGTGTAAAGTGGTCAGGTTAGTTAACCTACTTGGGACTTGCATTGAAGCAGTGTTTTTCAGCCTTTTTTCATTCTTATTTCCCTAAGGAGTTATTTTTAGATATAACAGTCACTCTCCCATGAAATTTTACCACCTTTGAGTGTATATTTGCTAATCTAATATTTATAAATATATAAAAAGATTACATTTTTTTTTTTTACCCTCCAAGAACCAACATCACTCCAGAAGTACATACACTCCATGGTTGATGCTCACTCAGCTACAAAATATTATAATTACATAATTTCTTAAGTTTTACAAACTAGTGCAAATGATGTTTTAGTCTTCAGGGGAGTGAGGAGCTGTATGAAGTTCATAAAAGGTGATGAATAATGAACACTTGAGCAACAGGGCAAAGATGAAACAGTCTGACTACATATAATCAGACTCCTTCTAGTCTAAACATGGACATTTCCTTTTGACCATGGATCTGGGTACAGATAGATATCTTCCTACTTCTTGCTTTTTACTTCTTGCATTTGGTGCCATCTGTCCTGAAGAAGCCCATACGCTTCTAACACTACTCACAAATGATACACATTAAAAGGGAAATGTCCGATCATCGGTCATGTTCTGGATTGAGCAAGCCAAAGTCTTGAAACATGAACTTCTCAGCAAGGATTCTAACAAGGCACCTTTAATGTGAACATGATGATTTTTCTCCTTAAGTGTTTATACACGTTTTGGGTAGTATTTTGGCTCAAAATCAAGACATAGGCATATTTCTGACAATGGATTTAATTATGCCTGGATTTATATATCATTACCAATGAATAAGGGTTAAAGGAATAACTTGTCCCCTTCAACACAACATACTATTCTTACATTATATAGGCTAGTTTTTATATTCTTATGCAATATTCTAATCCTCTGTATCTCTTTTTCTCTCTTTCCCCACCCCTCACCCTCAGAATTCTCCAGCATAATTGATGCACAGATGAAGTCTACAGTAAATCCAAGTTGTATCATAATAGGGCATGACGGAACATTAGAGTGATACTGACTTCAAAAATATTGCCATGGTAACTAGCAAAATTTGGATTTGAATGCAGTGAAAGAAAATGGCTGTCTTTCAACAAACAAAAGAAAATATATCAATCAAAAATATGTGTAGAGTAATTTTGCCTTAGTAACCTGATTAACAAAGCTCTCCATAAGGAGTTATCATTCAGGGTAATATTGTCTTTCGTTTCCTCCACTTTGAAATAAATGAGCAGTGGGACAAAGGAAACAAACTATGGCTGGGTAATAAGCTAATAAATTCTCTGGATGGAAAAATGTAGTGTTTGGCTCTGTGTTGCCAGTGCACTGAGCTTTGAATGAGTAGATTTCAATAGGTAGATTTCGATAATATTAAAGATGTACTAAAAGCAGAGAAATGTCAAAACCTAGGTTTAGCCCATCTCTGTTAAATCTAGTTCACAAAAGGCACAGGTCCCTGATAAGTATAATTTCAAAGCCTAGCTGTTCCCACCAGGCATCCCTAAATATGTCAAGTCAAACTAATTCCCAGAAGTTTTCATCAGAGAATCACCTCATCTCCCACTCAGTCAGATGGGCTTTCCATACATTTTTGTCCCTTTTTTTTTTTTAATGTTCAGGTTTTTAGATTTCATTGTACAAATCATTAGAATATGCTTGCCATTGAAAGATCTATGTGCTGTTTGTTGCATATTTGATGATATTGTTTTGAAGTTGGAACCATCCTGTTGGAAAACAGCAGTTTCCATAGGAACAGGTTTTCCGACTAGATCTTACAAGGAGAAGTATGTCATAAATAATTGGCAATGCCCTGAGGGAGCTGTTAAACACCCAAAGAAAGGCAAGGAACAGAAAAGAAGAGAGATGCCAGAGGAGAGCCATTCAGAGACATTCTACGAGGGAAAGGCTAATGCTGTGTAAATACCCTAGATTCCGATTAAGGAAATAAGTTAAACTTCCAGATTCCAAATCAATACTTGAAATGCAGTGTGGAGATCATTGTAGCTCAGAGTTAAAAGAAAAGTGCTCATAAATTAAAAAACCAGCATCACATTCAGTATTAATAGCTCTCCTATCCAAAGCTGAATTAATGACACTCAGTTCCCCATTACATAAAAGTAATAACATAACTCAAAAAAAGCATATAATATTGTTCAAAGACTAGCTCTTAAGCGTAAAAATTTCTCCACAGGAAGAGCAGCTCAGCCATGAGGCACTTGGCAGCTGGGATGCAGGAATCAGCCTGGTGTGGAGAAGTGGAGGGAGCAGAGATGGAGGCCCTTTGCTCTAGGCTCTTTCCTCTTTTTTTTTTTTTACATAGGATGTTGGTTTTTAATCTTATTTCTCTTCTTCTCATTTTCTCTCCAAGCCCTCATCTCCCATTTCAACCTCTAGCTCTAGCTCTGGGTATATTCCTGCTATTTTGAACAGGGAAAGTTGTCTCTTGGGAAACAAAGAGTTGGAAGGGAACAGTAAGAAAAAACTAAAGTTTGTGGGAATCCTGTAAAATCAAAAAATGTATATTGGAGACCTGGTGCTCCTATGGAAAAGGGAAAGCTATTCTCAGATATATTTATTTATGACACAGCCCTCCAAGGACTCTCTTTACGTGGACCATGCCCTGCCTTTAGTTGAAAACTGAAAACCAAACTAGACCCTGACTCTGCATCTGAGTTCCTCCTTCTCATTCAGGCTGTCACTGGCTCCACAAGCCTCTACAGGGATGGGCTGCTCACCGGCTGAAACAGTGGAGCCAGCCACACAAAGCCCCTTTCCTTGACTCCCCTTGTCATTACCGTGACAGGCTGGCTTTGTCACACATAACTCTATCATATATTAGGGGAAATCAACAAGACAATTATTCACAAAAATGAAGACCACACATTCACAGACGAGTTTCCAAAGCCCCTGATTGTAAGAATACCCTGGAATCTCAAAACTGTCAGAAGGTATTTATTCTAAGTTCATGTGGTGGGTGCGGCTTCCACCAGAGCCAAGATGCAAAACTCTGAGTCTCAGTCCCAGAACTAAGCTTACTGTACTTCACAGAAAGGATCAATTAGCTCAAAGATTTTGGCAGCAGCAGGGCACCTTTTTTTCATTTTCTAGCCAGAGAAAGAGCAAGCAAGAATAATCCTTTGAAAATAAATTAGAGATTACCCTGGTGGTCTGGTTGTTAAGACTTCACGCTTCCACTGCAGGGAGTGATGGGGTTCGATTCCCGGTCCAGGAAATGAGATCCCATATGCTGTGTATTGCAGCAAAAATAAAATAAACAAACTGCTTTAATTACAGAAGAGAAGAAGAAAAAAGGAGGAGGAGGAAAAAAATGAGAGGAGAAAAAATGTGGCAAACTTTGGGTAATATGCTTTGTAGAAAGACAGAACTTCCTCAGAGTCTCCAGAATAAAGCCAAGGATGTACGTGATCAGGATTCTCTTTCTAAGTGTAGCTGCTCTGAAACTACAGACAGTGTGGCTGAGAACTCCCCTAATGCACCAGTGTGCATGCTTAGTTGCTCAGTCACGTCCAAATCTTTGTGACCCCATGGACTGCAATCCTCCAGACTCCTCTATCCATGTGGATTCTTCAGAAAAGAATACTGGAGTGGGTTGCCATGCCCTCCTCCCAGGAATCTTCTCAACCCAGGGATTGAACCCAGGTCTCCTGCATTGCAGGAGAATTCTTTACCATCTGAACCACCAGGGAACCCCAAGAATACTGGAGTCGGTAGCCTATCCCTTCTCCAGGAGATCTTCCCAACTCAGGAATCAAACCAGGGTCTTCTGCACTGCAGGCAGATTCTTTTCCAGCTGAACTACCAGGGAAGCCCAGTGTATCAATGTGGTTGTGTTCAAATAAGCAAACAGATAAAATATACACTGATCTCAGAGAGAAGAAACCAGAGCAAATCAGGACAAGATATTGCTTTCAGCCACCTATGATTAAGGGTTCTATGAATTCCCAGAAAGAAAAGATTTGAAAATACAATATATGTTAATAAAGAAAATAAAACATATATTATTAAAATAAGTTTAAATAATAATGTTAAAATATAGATAGCTTTCATTCTGTTTCTTGGGGTCCTGCTGGGCCCAGCCAGGAGCCTGGCTTCCTGAGGGCTAACTGGGAGCCTGAGGGCCATGGGATGGATCCTCCTAGGGCTTGAGCTAGCAGGCTGCCAGAGGGAGCCCAGTGCCTGCACTTGTGGGCGCCTACTGGCAGCCCAGTGATGGGAAGCCACCTAGAACTGCAGAAGCCGCGTGAGATCACTGGATCTGACAGACACCAGGTGAGCGAGGGGACTGGATTTGTGGGAGCTTGTGGAGAGCCATCTTGGCCGACAGAAATCAGCCTGATGTGAAGGCAGGCTGGCGCTAAGTCTGTAGTGAAGCAGAGGCCTCACTTCCTTCTCCTTCTTCACCAGGAGGGTGTATATCTCTGAAGCCTATTCATGTTTGGAGGATGGTTGATGGTGGTATGTGGATCTATTATTCCTACCCTCCTCAATATATCTTTTCTTATTCCAGGTGCCATAATACCACACCTGAATCTTTGGCTCTCATAAAGGTATTTTGTACATGTATATTTATTCCAGTGAATGTTTCTGATGGAGGATGAGAATTAAACATTTCTACGCCATCATTTTGCTAACATCACTCCTCCTAATTTCAAGACTTTTCAACAGAGATTTAAAAATGTGATGTTTAAAGGCAAAGTATAAAAATATATCCCTAAAAGTTTATGACTTAAACACTATAATTTTTAGGGGCCAGTGGTTAGATACATTTGTGTTTCTTTCAATGCTATTAAAATGTCTGTCCACAATAAATAACATTTTGAAGAAATATTACCAAGTAACTACAAAATCCCTAAGCTTGAAATTCAACAGAAATCAATTAAATACCTAAGAACAGCTATCAGGGACTGTTTTAATCACTTCCATTCATGAAAACAGAAAAAGAATTCAAGAAGAACATGAGTAAAATTGTAAAAACTAAAATATGTGCAGAAATTGGAGAAGCACATACAGATGACATCTATCTTGTCTGCTTAAACACTCAGTGGCCATTGTACAAAATATATCAGATAGAGATGACCTAAATTGTATGCCAGTGGAACAGGACATTTTGAAAAAAATTTAATGTGATTTTGTTATTAAAAGGTAATAAAATCTAAGCTGACTTCAAGGTTTTGTACCTATATAATTAGAAACTAATAATTCCATTGTTAGACAAGGGAGAATGGAAAGGGAAATTTGTTTAGGTGGACAGGATGACTAGCTCAATCTTAAGAATGTTCCTTCCGAGGTGACAAGAAACATAAATAAAAGTGTGCTTTTAGAAGTGTGTACTCACACACTTTGGTCATATTTGACTCTTTGAGACTCCATGAATCGTAGCCTGTCAGGCTCCTCTGTCCATGGGACTTTCCCAGCAAGAATGCTAGAGTGGGTTGCCATGCCCTCTTCCAAGGGATCTTCCCAACCCAGGGATCGAACCCATGTCTCCTGTGCCTACTATTTTGCAGGTGGATTCCTTACCAGGGAATCCTGGCTCAACCAGGGAAGCCCACCCTTGGGGGCAAAGTACAAAAGTATATCCCATAGCACAAAAAGAGGATGGAGCTAGAAGCATAACATTTGATGTCATCATTAATACAGCTAAGAGTAGATAAGAGATGATTTACATTTTAAAGCAGCATCTTGACAGCAGAGACCGAATAATAGAACAAATAAAGCTGCTTGAGTTTTTAGTTTAAACAAAAATTTCTCTTGTAGACAACCTGGACATAGTTGTGAGTTCTAAGTCTGACCATCTGTTATCTTTAAATTGTGCCTTTAATTTTAGTTCATTTTCATTTAATGTTATTATTGATATGATTGGGTTTTAATCTATCACTTTGCTATTCATGTTTTTGTCCAACTTTGTTTTTGTTTCTTCATTTTTCTTTTCCTGTCCCCTCTGTGGTTAACCAAATATTAGTATTTGGTTTTGATTCTTCTATTAGCTTTTTAACTATATTTTGGGTTTTTTTTTCCTTTTTCCTCATTTACAGTTGTTCTAGGATATACAACATTTATTATAATCTTCTTTGAGTTAATATTGCTTTACTTCATATAAATGACATTTTCAACAGTATGGTTCCATTTACTCCATCTATATGCTATACCCTATATTACATATATTTATATTAATATCATCTCTATAGATCCTAAAAATACATGGTATAATTTTTGCTCAAAACTGTCACATATATTTAAGAAATTATGAAAAATGAAAATGCTTACTATTATATATTTATTCACATGATTACCATGTATGGTACTCTTCATTACTTGCTATAGATTGACATCATTGATATCATTTTCCTTAAATATAAAGAACTTAACCTTAGCATTTCTCTTATTGCCAGTTGGTTAATTCTTTATTTTTTAATTACCTGAAAATTTCTTTGGTTGTCTTTAAAGAATATTTTTGGTGGATATAGCACTTTAGTTGACTTTTTTTTTCGTCCAACACTTTAAAGATATCTTCCCCTTGATTCTGACCTTTAGTGTTTCTGATGAGATGTTTGCCATCAGTTTGAAAGTAATAGGTGAGTTTTTCTCTGCTGCTTTGAAGGTTTTCCCTTCATCTTAGGTTTCCAGTAGTTTACATATTGTACATCTGGTGTGGTTTTCTTTGTCTTACTTTGACTGGCCTTTGCTGAGTGTCTAATTTTATGCATCTCACCCTACTGGGGAAATTTTGGGCCGTTGTTTGTGTTCTATGCTCCTTTATCTATTCTCTCTTTCTTGTCCAATTGCACATATATTTGACTAATGAATATATCCTATGGGTTACTGAAGTTCTGTTTATTATTGTAATCATCTTTCTCTCTCTTCTTCATGTTGGTTAAATCCAAATCAGTCCTGAGACTCACTGATGTTTTCCTGTGCAATATGTTTTTCTTCTAAGATATTGTATTTTAGTTTGAAATTTTTCTTTCTTTTGAAGTTTTTATTCTCTTTCGAGATTCCCAAGCTATTCATTCATTATAACCATTTTTCCTGTTGTCTTTGAATATATACATAATAGTACTTTAAAATCTTTGTAAATTCTTGGATTTAATTTTGATTGACTATTTTTATTGACTATGGATGATATATTACTATTTCTTTTCAGGTCTGGCAATTTTTATTGTATGCATTAGATTGTGGATAATGGATGTAGGTGTCTAAATTATGACTTCATCCTTTAAAGTGTGTTGACTTTTTCCAGCAAGCACTCAAATTACTGAAGTGTTATTTTGGTTCTATCAGACCTCATTTTATTATTTGTTGCGGCAGATTTCTTTCGGTTTGGAATTTAGAACTGAGATGTGTCCTTTACTGTAAGTTGTGACACTTTTCCTAAAATGTGGGCATTCTAAGGTCTATGTCATTGCCAGCTACAGCTGCTCAGCATGGTCTCTCCACTCTGACTGGGCTGCAACTCCATTGTCTTCCAAAATTGCAGGACCTCTAAAATCAGCTGACCTCTTTCGCAGCTTTTCAGCAGTCATGTGCGTCATATATGCAGCTCAGTGCTTGGCCACAAGCATTGAGAAGAAACTCAGTATGGGAGAAACTCCCACACAGACTTCCCGGTTTCCTCTCTGTTCAGCTGCCTCCTGTTAGGTGTGCTGCCCCACAAACATCAACTGTTTCAACAAGTTGGAACTCTGATCCTCTACTTCCTCAGCCCAGAAGTTCAACCCACTCTGCTGCTTGGGCTCCATCTCCCTGCTCTACATTAGGAAAGGATCCCAGGTAGAAATCCAGGAGGATTTTGGTCAGTCACTGAGCTCATGGGTGCTTGTCTTATCCAAAGGATCATAGTCCTACATTGTCTTTTGTGCAATGATTAAAAACAATCATTTAAAAAATGATCAAAAACTTCATATGTTTTGTTCAATTTTATAGTTATTTACTGAAAAGGTAACTTTTTTTCTTGCAATAGCTGTCAGCCCTTGTCATATCATATATCTGTTAGCTAATTTGCTCCTTATTGCTCTTTCCCCATGCCATCTTGATTGAAAACTCCAAGAGAACTAAGATTTTGATGATCATTTGAGACTCTGAACACTGCATCTAGAATAATAATTGACATATATGAGATTCTCAAAAAATAATCATTCATTATTCACAGAATAATAATGAGTAATCTCACTTTCATATTCTCAGTAAAATGACTTGCTCAGTAAAATGCCTTGGGTAGTAACAGTGTCCTTGTAGACTTTGTTTATGTCATCTGTTGTTTACTACATCCCAAACTTATCTGGTTATTATAAAATACATCATACTCATGAATATGGATGAAAGTATATTATTGTATATAGTATTTTGCCAGAGATCTTCCCTGGTGGCTCAGATGGTAAAGCATCTGCCTGCAATGCGGGAGACCCGGGTTCAATCCCCGGGTTGAGAAGATATCCTGGAGAAGGAAATGGCAACCCACTCCAGTATTCTTGCCAGGAGAATCCCATGGACAGAGGAGCATGGTAGGCTACAGTCCATGGGGTCGCAGAGTCGGACACAACTGAGCGACTTCACTCACTCATAGTATTTGCATAGTTACAAAAATAATGATAAAACCAAACCTATGAGCTTAACATCCAGTTTAAGAAATTACACATTACCATCAACTTTGAGGACTCCTGTATGCTCTTCCTGATTTCATTACCTTTCTCCTCCCCTAGATAGATGTAACAACAATTCCAATTTTTTGTGTTCATTGTTCTTTTGCTTTCACTCTGTTAATAGTTTTGTGCATTATACATGAACACTTATATCTATTTTTTTCTGATTTTTGAACCGACATATTTATAGAATGTGGCCTGTGATTTTCTTTTTCTACTAAGTATTCTCTTGATGTATGTATCTCTGATTTCATTTTCTATAATACACCAGCGTTTGAATACACCAGAACACACTTATCTACCTTACTGCTCCTTAGCATTTGGGTTGCTCACATTTTTTGCTATTACAAAACAGTGTAGGGTGATATTACGTGTCTTCAGGTATACACATGTACAAGTTTTGTAAGGTTTATATACCTAGAACTAGAATTTTTGAAGTCTTTGGATGGAAATGTTAAAATCTAAAAGGTAATTTCAAATAGTTTTCCAAAGAATCTATTCCAACATACACTCCAAAATACAGCCTGTGAGAGTTACCACTGCTGGATATACTTATCAATATTTAGTACTGCCAGACTTAACAGTCATTCTGGCGGGTGAAATATTATTTCATTATGCCTAATTTGCCTTTTCCTGATTAAAAATGAAGTTGAGGGTATTTCCATTTTTGTGAGCCACATACATATATTTCCACTACTACAAAATGTCTCTGTATATCTATTGCTCATTTTCTCTATTATCTTGCTTTCCTCTTGTTGATTTATAGGCATTTTATTTGGAATGGATATTAATAATATCTTTATTATGATACTTATCAAATAGCTTCTCCCTCTTTGTGATTTTTCTTTTTCTCTTCTTAATGGCTGCTTTTGAAGAATGGAAGTTGTTAAATTGAATGTAATCAAATTTCTCAGTCTTTACTCAGCTCTTTTGTGGTGTGAGCTATTGGTGTATTGTATTAAAATCCTTCGATACCCTAAAACTGTTGGTTCCTCCTTTCATATTCTTTTCTAGATTTATTAGAAACTTACCTTTCTCATTTAAGTTCTTGTTCCAACTGGCTTTGTTATTGTCAATGATGTGAGGTAGAGATCTATTTCCTTTTTTCCATATTAATATGTTTTCCCAGCATCATTTATAAAGTAGTCCTTTCTTTACTTCTCTTTTCTGTGACACACACTTCTTTGATTATCAGGTTTCCACACATGAGCATGAGTCAATTTTTACACCCAATATTCTAATCTATTGTTCATTTGATCTATGGATCACCATTTTAGGGCACTGCTCTAAGCAGAGTCCCACTTCTAAAAGGACTTTTTTAGTCTCCTGGATTTTTAGATTTTTGTGGCTTTAAACCTGTTTTATATTCATAAGAAACAGAAACTAATGGAGCTAAATAATTAGATACCTACTCTAAGTTCCATCATCTGTAGCAGGATCAGGGTCTTGACACAGCACAAATATGGCCACTAGGGGTCTACCTCTACCTCCAGAGAAGGTAACACTTGTGAGAAAAGGAGCTGGCCCAGTGCCTACTGCTCTGAGGAATAGTCAGAAGCATGATACCATAGCCACATGCAAGTATAAGAGAGTTTGACTAAGTTTGTTTCAGAAACTGCTCACCAAAGAGACCCCAAATAATTATGACAATGAAGTTTTCTTTGCTTACCAACAAGACAAAGAGTTATTCAAATGATAATTGATAATATTCCAGAGGATGCATGGGAAGGAGTATGCATATATTGATGGCTAGATCTTGATTCTATATAATTTTTAATAGTTGGCAAATTACCAGTATCCATCAAACACTTCAAAAATTTATATACCTTATAGTTGAAAATTTCTAAGGCATTATCTTATGCGAATAAGCATAGATTTATGAAAAGATATCTTACATCCAGTTCTTCATAAGTAGACCACAAGACAAGGATTTATTGCAAGTGATTTATTAAGGAAGTGCTCCCAAGGGAATGTGGTCAGAAAGTGGAAGAAGCAGGGGCAGGAAAAGAGAGGAAGAAAAGCAAGGTGAAATTGCAGGTAAAGCTTCAGGCAAGCTTCAGCTAATCCCTCAGGGAAACTCTGGAGTTGACATCATGTCTCAGGATTGTCCCACTAAAGTTCCTGTGCAGTCACATCCAGACACCTGCCAGTCATTATTCAAGCACTGAATTTTTCAGGCACTTACGATGTTGCTACAACGAGTGTATTAATTATAATAGCAAAACAAGACTTTCCTGGAGGTCCAGTGGTTAAGACTGTGCCTTCCATTGTGGGGGTGGTGGTTTGATCTCTGGTCGGGGAATCCCATATGCCAAGTGGTGAAAAAGCCAAAAGGTAAAACACAAGCAATATTGTAACAAATTCAATAAAGAGTTCAAAAATGGCCCACATCAAAAAAAAAAAAAACTTTAAAAATATATGAACAAAACAAAATTAAACCTAAACAATTGTTTCATAGTAGACAGTAATAAAATGATTTAAAAACCCACATGATCATTAAATATCTAATTCTTAAAAATGATTTAATAAAATGTCAAATGCTTATAATATATTTTAGATATCATACTATAAAATTAGATATATTTAGCTTGAGACAAACTATTTTATAAACAGATGATAGGTAGATATGTTCAGTAAGATAAAATGATAGGCATAGATATGTAAAAATGGGTATACTTTCTACCCTATACTCTTTATTCTCATAATTATTCACTATTATAAGTGCATACTACATTTTTGGAGAAAGAAGAGATTGAGTGAAAGCAAAAAAAGGAGGGGAAGACTGATCCTACATCAGTAAGTATGAATGAATGCAAATATGCAAATTGCATTAAGCTCAGTGCCAAGTGCCTCCTGGACTACTGTCAGTCGGAAACTATTTGTGAAGTGCTTCTTCCATCTCACCCCTGTTCTGTCCAGCCAGCCTTTAAGTACTTGTTCCCTGTTTCAGGAGGCAATGCTGATAGTGTAGACTTTGACTTAGGCACCCTGATGGTTCCAAATGCTGTGGCCATGAGTGTGGGCATGTGTTTGAGTCTACATGCCTTCATTTCGACAGGAAAACTCAGCCAAACTGTCTTGTGTGTTGCAATGGAAATTAAGAACTGTTGCTGTAAGTGATGCTGGAGAAAACTGGACAAAATTTATCAAATCCTGAGTGAGCTACAGGGGGAAGAACTGAGCTGCTTTGGGGAATCTTGGCTCCAACAAGTGCATCCAAGCTGCCATCCCTCCTGGATGGGCGTTTCACAGCAGCTGGTGCACATCTGCCCAGGAGAAGCGCTGGGAGGCCAACTGCGACAGCCCCAGCTATGAACCAGCGTCCGTTCCTGTTGTTAGGGCATCATTTTCAAAGGCCACATATTTGTTCTTTCCAATCCAAATCATTTCAAGTAAAACCATTTCTTAAATCAAAGGCCAAACCCATTTTGAATGATCAAAATCTTAAAATTAATCTGTTTCAGCTTCCTCTAACTAAAAAATGTCTTCTCATATTGGGATGTCTCATAATCAGCCAAATGAATTTTTGTGTAACTTCACAATACATGGCTGAAATTGAGATGAAGTATGAGAAGTCAGTGGTTAATGGGAGTTTGAAGAAGAGAAAATAGGAGTTTTAAATCGAAATGACTTTTTCAACCTGAAGTATAGGATTGGCACTTTCACATTACTATACAATCCATTTAACATCCGTGGGTAACATAAAGAACTTTATCATCTGTGGCTTATATCCATTTCAAACAGTGTTTTTCTGATCTCTTTTTTAAAAATGAATTCTAGATTGTACCAGAATGTATAATAACATACACAAGACCACATCACATTACTTATTGTACATCAGGATGCATTTTATTATATTAATAGCCCTTCAGTAAAGCAGCATCTGAAAGTTCATGTGGGACTATAAATTAGTATTAAATACCACATTTTTATTTTATTGACTCTAACAAAAATTAATAATATTCATTTTAAAGTTATTTAAAGATGCGTAGCCAAAGCATTATCCTTAAGTTATCTTAAAGATGTGTAGCCAAAGCATTATCCTAGCTGTTGGTTAGAGATTGGCTGTGAGAGATAAACTTCTACTCTTTATCACTGTTAGCACTTTTTTAGGACTGCCATAACAGAATACCACAGACTGGGAGGCATCAACAACAGAAATGTCTTTCACAATTCTGGAGGCTAGAAGGCTGACATCAAGGGGTCATCAGGGTTGTCTTCTCCGAAAGCTTCTTTCCCTGGCTTGAGAATGGCTGTTTTCTCCCTGTTGTCACACGGTCTTCCCTCTATACCTGCTTGAATCCAGATCTTTCTCTTCCTACAAGGATACCAGTTATATTGAATTAGGGTTCCTTCTAATGACATCATTTTAATTTAATTAAAGACCCTGTCTTCAGATACAGTGGGGCTAGGGCCTCAATATATAATTCAGAGTAGGAAAAGACACAATTCAATTCAGCCTATACAGTCATCTACTAGCACATACATTTCTCAAAGAAAATTAAGTAAATCTGTTCCTGACTTGCTGTAGTTAACAAAAAGAAGGGTTAAGCCACAGGGCCCTAATTGATTAACAAGACAGAGCCAGACAGATCCTTCTAAAGAGTCATAAGAAAGAAAAATACTCAATCCATCTATTTGCCTATGTCTTTTCAACCAGTACCCAGGACCCTGCCTCTGAGGAAGGACAGCTCAGTTCAGTTCAGTTCAGCTGCTCAGTCGTGTCCAGCTCTTTCCGACCCCACAGACTGCAGCACGCCAGGCCTCCCTGTCCATTACCAACTCCCGGAGTTTACTCAAACTCCTGTCCATTGAGCCAGTGATGCCATCCAACTATCTCATCCTCTGCCATCCCCTCCTCCCCCCACTTTCAATCTTCCCCAGCATCAGGGTCTTTTCAAATGAGTCAGGCTTGGTATAAAGGAGGCATGGTTCTGGCCCATGGGATTAATTCAGACTACACAAAAATCAAAACCAATACCCTGGTTTTAGCCACTGTCCTTACCACCATTAATAACCAAGTTAAATAATAGTTACCATTAGGGAAATTTTACCAATAAATGTTACCGTCTTTTTCTAAGGCAGTTGAAACCTGAAGCAAGGTTAAAGTTTCTACAAGTTTACTGATATGTGTTTTTATCCAAAAAAAAAGTTTTAAATACTTTGTTTTTAATTTTCATATAATATTCTCCTTTTGTGAAATATATGTTATTCCTCATTCATGTTCTCAAATTCTACTTATTTTCTAAAACTTAGTACCATCCCCATCTCTGGCAAAATTTCTTCAAATAGTTTAGCTTGGATTTCTCTCATCTATTCACTTAAAGAAGGCTTAGCACTAAAGAATTGATACGTTTGAACTCTGGTGGACTTTATTTTCATGGGCTCCAAAGTCATTGTGGACAGTGATTGCAGCCATGAAATTAAAAGACATTTGCTCCTTGGAAGAAAAGCTACAACAAACTTAGCATATTTAAAAGCAGAGACATCGCTTTGCCAACAAAAGTCTGTCTAGTCAAAGCTATGGTTTTTCCAGTTAGTCATATATGGATATGAGAGTTGGACCATAAAGATGGCTGAGTAGCAAAGAATTGATGCCTTTGAATTGTGGTGCTGGAGAAGACTCCTGAGAGTCTCTTGGACTGCAAGGATATCAAACCAGTCAGTCCTAAAGGAAATCAATCCTGAATATTCATTGGGAGGACTGATGCTAAAGCTGAAGCTCTAGTACTTTGGCCATCTGATGCGAAGAACTGACTCATTGGAAAAGTCCCTGATGCTGGGAAAGATTGACAGCAAGAAGAGAAGGGTGCGACAGAGGATGATATAGTTGGGTGGTATCACCAACTCAAAGGACATGAGTTTCAGCATGTTCCAGGAAATGATGAAGGACAGGAAGGCCTGGAGTGCTGCAGTCCATGGGGTCACAAAGACTGGACTGAGCAGCTGAAAACAACAACAAAATTCACTTACAGGCAGTTCTACATAATTTATTCCTGAATGGTTTTTGTTTAATTCATACCTTACTAGTTGTCTTGCTCCCAGCCAGACAATAAAATTAGAGAAAGACTAGAGTTTCTACTTCTCTATCTACAGAACCCATTACAGTTGAGAGACTATTGTAGTTTGAATATATACATTGACTTTTAGACTGGAATATATCCATTACTACCACTCTATGCAGGATACTATCATATTTGGTTTCTTGTCTATAAACAATAATATATAATCTAGTAGGATAAATATTCAATGAAATAAGCAAAAGAACTTATCAAACACATTGCTTAATGTGTTTCATAAGTGCTTTAAGAGTGAAGCATGGACATTATCACAGAGAAAATATGGAGCCACTAATGGGTTATATGGAGAAGGCAATGGCACCCTACTCCAGTACTCTTGCCTGGAAAATCCCATGGACAGAGAAGCCTGGTAGGCTGAAGTCCATGGGGTCGGGAAGAGTTGGACACGACTGAGTAACTTCACTTTCACTTTTCACTTTCATGCATTGGAGAAGGAAATGGCAACCCACTCCAGTGTTCTTGCCTGGAGAATCCCAGGGACGAGGGAGCCTGGTGGGCTGTGGTCTATTGGGTCGCACAGAGTCGGACACGACTGAAGCGACTTAGCAGCAGCAGATGGGTTGTATCCATGAGAGAAATGTGATTTGTTCACATTAAAACAAAAAACACTGTGGCATGGCACTTGGTAGAGATGGAAGAGCACAGCAATCAGCCAGGTTAGAAGTTGGTGGCCTAGACTTGGCTAACAGAAGCGGGAATAGAAAGAGGCAAAGAAGTTAGATTTATATTTAGAAGGTACAATTGATAAGCACACCCCTGGAGCATAAGAGAAGGAATCATAGGCAGCACGCAGTTTTTAGGCTGTGAGTGGAGGAACATAACATTAATGAAAAAATAAAAAGAATAGATATGGGGAAGAAGATGATTACCTCATGGCTTCATGATGCTGTGAGCCTGAACTATTGAATGTCCAAGTAGAAACATTCAGAAAATAATATTATCTGAATCTCAAAAGGGAAACTTTGGATGGAAATGGGCTTCCCATATGGCGCTAGGAGTAATGAACCTGCCTGCCAATGCAGGAGACATAACAGATGTGGGTTCGATCCCTGGGTCAGGAAGATCCCCTGGAGAAGAAAATGACAACCCACTCCAGTATTTTTCTTGAAGAATCTCATGGACAGAAGAGCCTAGTGGGCTACAGTCCCTAGGTTTGCAAAGAGTGGGACACAACTGAAGTGACTTAGTAAGCAATTTGAAAATCACCAGCATATAGATATTAACTGTAATTAAAATCATGGAAGTAAATAGACATGTCCCAATAGACAGGACATGGTGAAAGGAGGAAAGGACCTAGAACTTCATGAAGATCGAAATTATTTGGATAGATCAGGGTTCCTCAAAGTATACTGCAAAAGGGAAAGTAGACACAAGGAAAATCAGGGAAGCAGGGCATTTGGGAAAACATAAGAAGAGAGAGTTTAGAGAAACAGATAGTAGCATATAATATTAAATACTCCCAAATGGCCAAACAAAGAGAGCTGGAATATATGTGATTAATTTATAAATAAAGGTCAGTGGTGGCTCTCTTAATTTAGGCTGTCATGACAAATTACCAAATCATTTATTTCTCACAGTCTGGAGTCTAGAAAGGTTGGATGCTGATACTGGCCGTCTTCCTGGTTTACAGATGGCCATCATTTTGCTTTTTTGTATGGAGAAGAACACACATAGGGGACCCAACTCTCCCATGTCTTTTCTTATAAGGGTATGAATCCCACTCCTGAGTGCTCTGCTCTCATGATCTAATTACCTCCCAGCGGCCCTACTTCCTAATGCCATAATATCGAGCATTATGTTTTCAATATATGAAGTTGGCAGCTGGGGGCGGGGGCGGGGTGGGGGTGGGGAACACAGCATTCAGTCTATGATAGTGATCTAAATGAGTCTGATGTTGTAGTGAAAGCAGAGCTAAACCACAACTGGAGAAGTCAGTGGAAGGTGAGAAAGTGGACAATGAATTGGAGCTGACTTTCAATTGATGTATCCATACTTTTGGGGCTTCCCAGGTGGGGCTAGTGGTAAAGAACCCACGTGCCAATGCAGGAGACTTAAGAAACACCTGTTTGATCTCTGAGCCGGGAAGATTCCCCTGGAGGAGAGCATGGCAACCCACTTCAGCATCCTTGCCTGGAGCATCCAGGGACAGAGGAGCCTGGTAGGTTACAGTTCATAGGCTCAAAAAGAGTTGGACATGATTGAAGCAATTTAGCATGCACATACATTCATACTTTTTCTGGAGTCTAGGTTTTAGACTCTAACAGTTAGTTTCTGTAAGACATTATAAATCCCAACCTAAGGTTAAAATTCATGCAGATTTAATATTATTTTTATTTATCAAAAAGTGACTACAAAAATACTTTCAAAATCTTTAAGATGGTTTACAAGAACCTCTTTGATTTGTCCCTTATGTGGCTGAATTCCTTCATCTTCAGTTATTCTCCCAGTAGCTCATCAAATTTCCATTCATTTGTCCAAAAGTACCAGTGTCTAATGCTTCTGTGTTTTCATACAAAGTGCTTTCCTCTATATACACTTCATTGCGCTTCACACCTTTTCCACTTGGCAAACTCCTCCACATCCTTTTATGGTCTATTCAGGTCACCTTCTCTGCAAAGCCTCCCTTGACATTGCTCTCCTTCAGCACAGGAGAGATGATTCTAACACTCACGCCATGCTTTGTATTTGTCTCAGGGAGGCCTGGCGTGCTGCAATTCATGGGGTCGCAAAGAGTCGAACACGACTGAGTGACTGAACTGAACTGAACTTTTATGGCAACCATTTGGTCCAAATCTGAATACCCTGAGAATTTTCTTAAATGACCTCACTACATTTTCTTTTAATAGAGACAAATTTCTCAGAAAATCATAGTTAGCAAATCTTTATTTCATTATAATCCTCATTATATCTACGTGAGATAAAATATAGGATCTAGGATCCTATAATGTCAGTTTAATCAACTCCTTTGATTTTTCCCCATATCTCACAAATGCTATCAGCCTTTTGTAAGCAGGGAGTATATTGCTGCTGCTGCTACTTCTGCTGAGTTGCTTCAGTCGTGTCCAACTCTGCACGACCCCATAGATGGCAGCCCACCAGGCTCCCCTGTCCCTGGGATTCTCCAGGCAAGAACACTGGAGTGGGTTGCCGTTTCCTTCTCCAGTGCGTGAAAGGGAAAAGTGAAAGTGAAATCGCTCAGTCGTGTCCAACTCAGCGACCACATGGACTGCAGCCTACCAGGCTCCTCCATCCATGGGAGTTTCCAGGCAAGAGTACTGGAGTGGGTCGCCATTGCCTTCTCCCAGTGAGTGTGTTAGCCCCAGATGAAATTTAGAAGCATTATGAGCTAGCATGTTGGAAATGGAGTTCAGAGAAAAGAAGTCCTTTGGAAAGAAAGATTTGGAATATAAGGATGATTTCTCAACTCTTTTGGTGATGCTGTATGTTGCAACAGATTAAAAATAACAATCATCTCCCAACTATCAGCTTTTATTGAATGGAAAATAAAAGCAAAAATAAATAAATTATACAATCTCCAAATTCAGCTAAATAAAGTATTGACAAACTAAAAATGAAAGGGTATAAGATTTTTTAAAAATATTGTTAATAAAAATGTATGAAAGTGAAAAAAATGTCCAAATAAATTACATGTACTAGTCAAATATCAGAATTATGGAGAGAATTATGCAATATATAATAGCTCTGGAGGAGAACAATACGATCAAGTTTGCTAAAAACCCATTCAAATCTATTTTTCAGCTAGTTATGGAATTGAAAGAAATGATTAAACAAGTAAAACCATCTCAAATTCAGTGTTCAAAGCATTAAGTCTAGAAATATTTATATTCCTTTAAAAAAATAAATTGAACATAGAACCATAGATTCAGAGAGTAAGAAGCAGAACAGAATAAATAATGCATCAGATTTAGCTAATAATTTTTCTATTTTACCTCTGAACTGAATCCCTGCTCAGGCATAGAAGCAAATTGCTTCAGAGATTATGAGAAAGGAAATCAAGCTAGTAATATGGAATTGGACAAAACATAGACTATGATGTCAAAAGGATTTTTTCTTCAGAATCAATAGGTGATGAAAGACTTATAAAAATCATCCAGAGATTTATTTGATTGAAACCATATGCTTCCTAACCAAGGCAGCTTTATAGTAAAACTAGTCAAATTTTATATGGTCAGTGTTCAAAGCATGCCTTTTTCACCACAGAAGTAATTGCCCTTCAGTTTCCAAAATATAGAATGCTAATATTATTTCTTAAAATTTTGAATTGGGTGTACATTCACACTGTTCAGTATGAAAGATATATAGTGAAACTTCTTCCTACCATGCTTGTCTCTCACCCAGGTACAACCTTTTTGTGTATCCTGTCTATTCTCTCGGAGTTTCAAATAAGTGTTTTTTGAGAGTTGTCAGATAAAAATAACTATGAACATACAATTTTGTTTTTTCTGTCTTTTTACAAACAAAAATTTATATCTTTTTAGTTCTTTGCCTTGCTTTCATGAATAAACACATATTGTGGTAATTTTTTCCTACTGACATTTTCATATATATATGAACATATTTGGGGAAACTAATTAGTCTCCTATGAGTCTTGTAATTTCCACTGTTCCTCAGGATACTTTCACTTTTATTTCCTGTGTTCTATGTGTGTGTGTTTTCTTATATGAAGTTAGGTCACCCATGGGTAAACCTATGATATTTGGTAGAAACCAATGCAATACTTTGTCAACAAAGGTCCGTCTAGTCAAGGCTATGGTTTTTCCAGTAGTCATGTATGGATGTGAGAGTTGAACTGTGAAGAAAGCTGAGCACCAAAGAGTTGATGCTTTTGAACTGTGGTGTTGGAGAAAGCTCTTGAGAGTCCCTTGGACTACAAGGAGATCCAACCAGTCTATCCTAAAGATCAGTCCTGGGTGTTCACTGGAAGGACTGATGTTGAAGCTGAAACTCCAATACTTTGGCCACCTCATGCAAAGAGTTGACTCATTGGAAAAGACCCTGATGTTGGGAAGGATTGGGGGCAGGAGGAGAAGGGGATGACAGAGGATGGGATGGCTGGATGGCATCACCAACTCAATGGACATGATTTTGAGTAAACTCTGGAAGTTGGTGATGGACAGGGAGGGCTGGCATGCTATGGTTCATGGGGTCGCAAAGAGTCGGACACAACTGAGCGACTAAACTGAACTGACTGAACGCAATACTGCAAAGCAATTATACTTCAATTAAAAATAAATAAATTTAAAAAAAGAATGATTCAGCAGAGTTGGCAGAAAATAAAAGTTATGTTGTGGTTTATCTGTTATATGACTTATTGAAATAACAGCAATAAGCACATATGTTGTATATACATATGAGTGTGTGTGTAAAAGGGGGTGTGTAGTTGTGGATGTGACTGGTGATAGAAGCAAGGTCCAATGCTGTAAAGAGCAATATTGCATAGGAACCTGGAATCTCAGGTCCATGAATCAAGGCACATTGGAAGTGGTCAAACAGGAGATGGCAAGAGTGAACATCAACATTCTAGGAATCAGCGAACTAAAATGGACTGGAATGGGTGAATTTAACTCAGGTGACCATTATATCTACTACTGGGGGCAAGAATACCTTAGAAGAAATGGAGTAGCCATCATGGTCAACAAAAGAATCCAAAATGCAGTACTTGGATGCAGTCTCAAAAATGATAGAATGATCTCTGTTCGTTTCCAAGGCAAACCATTCAATATCACAGTAATCCAAGTCTATGCCCCAACCAGTAATGCTGAAGAAGCTGAAGTTGAACAGTTCTATGAAGACCTACAAGACCTTTTAGAACTAACACCCAAAAAAGATGCCCTTTTCATTATAAGGGACTGGAATGCAAAAGTAGGAAGTCAAGAAACATCTGGAGTAACAGGCAAATTTGGCCTTGGAATGCAAAATGAAGCAGGGCAAAGACTAATAGAGTTTTGCCAAGAAAATGCACTGGTCATAGCAAACACCCTCTTCCAACAACACAAGAGAAGACTCTAACCATGGACATCACCAGATGGTCAACACCGAAATCAGATGGATTATATTCTTTGCAGCCAAAGATGGAGAAGAGTTATACAGTCAGCAAAAACAAGACCGGGAGCTGACTGTGGCTCAGATCATGAACTCCTTATTACCAAATTCAGACTTAAATTGAAGAAAGTAGGGAAAACCACTATACCATTCAGGTATGACCTAAATCAAATCCCTTATGATTATACAGTGGAAGTGAGAAATAGATTTAAGGGCCTAGATCTGATAGATGGAGTGCCTGATGAACTATGGAATGAGGTTTGTGACATTGTACAGGAGACAGGGATCAAGACCATTCCCATGGAAAAGAAATGCAAAAAAGCAAAATGGCTGTCTGGGGAGGCCTTACAAATAGCTGTGAAAAGAAGAGAGGCAAAAAGCAAAGGAGAAAAGGAAAGATATAAGCATCTGAATGCAGAGTTCCAAAGAATAGCAAGGAGAGATAAGAAAGCCTTCCTCAGCGATCAATGCAAAGAAATAGAGGAAAACAACAGAATGGGAAGGACTAGAGATCTCTTCAAGAAAATTAGAGATACCAAGGGAACATTTCATGCAAAGATGGACTCGAAAAAGGACAGAAATGGTATGGACCTAACAGAAGCAGAAGATATTAAGAAGAAGTGGCAAGAATACACAGAAGAACTGTACAAAGAGATCTTCGTGACCAAGATAATCACGATGCTGTGATCACTCACCTAGAGCCAGATATCCTGGAATGTGAAGTCAAGTGGGCCTTAGAAAGCATCACTACGAACAAAGCTAGTGGAGGTGATGAAATTCCAGTTGAGCTATTTCAAATCCTGAAAGATAATGCTGTGAAAATGCTGCACTCAATATCCCAGCAAATTTGTAAACTCAGCAGTAGCCACGGGACTGGAAAAGGTCAGTTTTCATTCCAATCCCAAAGAAAGGCAATGCCAACGAATGCTCAAACTACCGCACAATTGCACTCATCTCACACGCTAGCAAAGTAAGGTTCAAAATTCTCCAAGCCAGGCTTCAGCATTACGTGAACCATGAACTTGCAGATGTACAAGCTGGTTTTAGAAAAGGCAGAGGAACCAGAGATCAAATTACCAACATCCACTGGATCATGGAAAAAGCAAGAGAGTTCCAGAAAAAAAATATACTTCTGCTTTATTGACTATGCCAAAGCCTTTGACTGTGTGGATCACACTAAACTGTGGAAAATTCTGAGGGAGATGGGAATACCAGATCACCTGACCTGCCTCTTGAGAAACCTGTATGCAGGTCAGGAAGCAGCAGTTAGAACTGGACATGGAACAACAGACTGGTTCCAATTAGGAAAAAGAGTCTGTCAAGGTGTATATTGTCACCTCGCTTATTTAACTTATACGCAGAGTACATCATGAGAAACGCTGGACTGGAAGAAACACAAGCTGGAATCAAGATTGCCAGGAGAAATATCAATAACCTCAGATATGCAGATGACACCACCCTTATGGCAGAAAGTGAAGAGGAAATAAAAAGCTTGTTGATGAAAGTGAAAGAGGAGAGTGAAAAAGTTGGCTTAAAGCTCAACATTCAGGAAATGAAGATCATGGCATCTGGTCCCATCACTTCATGGGAAATAGATGGAAAAACAGTGGAAACAGTGTCAGACTTTATCTTTTTGGGCTCCAAAATCACTGCAGATGGTGATTGCAGCCATGAAATTAAAAGACGCTTACTCCTTGGAAGAAAAGTTATGACCAACCTAGATAGCAGAGACATTACTTTGCCAACAAAGGTCCATCTCGTCAAGGCTATGGTTTTTCCAGTCATCATGTATGGATGTGAGAGTTGGACTGTGAAGAAAGCTGAGCACCAAAGAATAGATGGTTTTGAACTGTGGTGTTGGAGAAGACTCTTGAGAGTCCCTTGGACTGCAAGGAGATCCATCCAGTCCATTCTGAAGGAGATCAGTCCTGGGATTTCTTTGGAGGGAATGATGCTGAAGCTGAAACTCCAGTACTTTGGCCACCTCATGGGAAGAATTGACTCATTTTGAAAGACTCTGATGCTGGGAGGGATTGGGGGCAGGAGGAGAAGGGGACAACAGAGGATGAAATTGCTGGATGGCTCACTGACTCGATGGACGTGAGTCTGAGTGAACTCTGGGAGTTGGTGATGGACAGGGAGGCCGGGCGTGCTGCGATTCATGGGGTCGCAAAGAGTCGGACAGGACTGAGCGACTGACCTGAACTGTGTGCATATTATGTACGATTTAATGGGAATTAAACTATAAATTAATTTGAAAAACTGACTTTATAATTTCAGTCTTCTCATCCAGTAACAAAAGGTTGAAACTTAATCTGCCAAATCTTCTGCTTTGTCACTTAGTAAAGTTTTTACATATTTGTCCTTCACTTTCTTTATTTGAAATTTTAAGGATTTGGGGGGAAACTTTGACTAGAAGTCTAAAAGTTGAATGAATTCCTTTTTATTTAGGATGACTCATAATATCATTTATTTTTCTTTTCCTCTCTTTGTTTTTGCAAAATTTAGCTGTTAAGTGAAAGTGTTTTGAGTCTACCACACTATCTTTAGAGCCATATTTCACCATTTCTTAGCTGCATCCTGTGGGGCAAGTTATTTAATCCCTGTGGGCTTCATTTTTTCTCATCTGTAATATGAGAATTATTAATATAATAACAATTGTACTTAATTGAGTAATAAATATAATGGGCTAGTACTATTGCCTGGTGTAATATGCACAGGAAAATACTGATAGTCATGCTGATACATTAGATTTGATAACCTTGGCAAGGAATGGACAAGAGAGGTGAGTGTGTGTTTGCATGTGTTTCAATAAACAAATGCTTAAGAAAATTTTATTCACTTTCTTTTAATTGTCGTCAACCTTACTTATAATGAGCTCTGCTGTTGCTCAGGCCAAAGACAAAGAATGCAATTCATGTTTCATCTTTCTCACTCATCTCACATCTAACTAGCAAGTCCTGTGATTCCTCTTGTAAAATATGACCCAATTCAGACTTCAGTGCACCATCCCCACTGCTAACACCATATCCCAAACCATCATCTCTGCCACAGTCAGTTTCAACAAGTCTTCTTGCTTCATCCCTTGCCCTTAGAGAATATATTCATGTAGCAGCCAAGAGGTCTCTTTAAACTTAAATTATATCTCATCATTCATCACCCAAAATGTTCTAATGGCTTACCATCAAGTGTTGTTGTGCTTAGTTGTGTCTGACTCTTTGCGACCCCATGGACAGCAGCACGCCAGGCCTCCCTGTCCATCACCAACTCCTAGAGTTTACTCAAACTCATGTCCATTGAGTTGGTGATGGCATCCAACCATTTCATCCTCTGTTATCCCCTTCTCCTCCCACCTTCAATCTTTCTCAGCATCAGGGTCTTTTCAAATGAGTCAGTTCTTCCTATTTAAACAATGGTTTAAAGGACCTCTATTATCTGTAGAGGTGCCTGCTTCCCTCATAGCTCAGTTGGTAAAGAATCAGCCTTCAATGCAGGAGATCTGGGTTCCATCCCTGGGTCAGGAAGATCCCCTGGAGAAGGAAATGGCAACCCACTCCAGTATTCTTGCCTGGAGAATTCCATGGACAGAGGAGCCTGGCGGGCTATAGTCCCACAGTCCTACAAACCATGGGGTTGCAAGAATCAGACATGACTTAGCTACTTAGACATACGATCTAACTTCTGCCTCTCTCTCCAGCACACCCAGCCGTTCCCTCCCTCCTCAATCTGACTCAACCCATTGACTTTCCTGCTGCTTCTTGAACAGTTTTGGTAATTTCTGCTATAAGACTTTGCACTTGTTATTTCTTTTATCTTGAAATCTATCCCTCTGGATCCAATATACAGTTTCCTCACTATTTTCTGGTCCTGGCTTAAATGTAAGGTTGCCAGATTAGAAAATAAAAATGCAAGATTCCCAGTTAAATTTGAGTTTTCAGATAAACAATGAATTTTATAATATTTTATATTTTATAATTTATATATAATTATATATTAACATATATTATATATTAATATATTATTTATTTATATATTAAATTTTATAATTATAATAACATAATTTCTAATTATGTCACAAATATTGCATGGGATATATTTATACTAAAAATTATTTGCCATTTATCTAAAATTCAAATGCAACTGGTCATCCTGTATTTGATCTGCAATCTTACTATTAGCTCATTAGACAGATCATCTTGGTATTATCTGTCAAATAGACCCTTCTCTTGCACTGTTGCTCTCTAATTTCCTACCCTATTTTTTCCTTCATAGCACTTATCACTCTCTGAAATATTATTTAATTGTATAATTTCTGGAAAAAAACTTTTATCTAAAATTGTAGCCTTCTTAAGGACAAAATATGTCTCTTATTAAAACGCATTCTCAATGCCCAGCATGTAAGTGATACCAAAAATCTATTTTGAATAGTTGAATGAAAGACACACAGTTATGTTAAAATGAACATAATCTGTTTCCTTCTCACATTTTAAAAAATATATAGATTAAAATGTAGAATATTCCTAGAGAAATACAAAGCTATGTCCATCATGCAGTCTCAGACAATTTAAAGATTGATATGAAATTCTTCTATTTCTCAAGATATCTTCTCAGACAAGTCATACCAAGAGGTTATTTTTCCACTGTAAGTTATCTTTATGCAACATCCAGGATCAGTCAAGACTCTTAGATGATTTTTTAAATTAAAATTTAAAGCAGAACATTAATTTAAAGATATAAAAGAAAATTAGAGTTCAACATATTTATTTTATTCATAGAGAAACTGAGTCTCAGAAATATAAAATGATTTTCCCAAAGCCATGAAGGTAACATAAGCTAACATATTTGTATAGTTTACTACATATTTTCTACCCACTTAGCTATAAGCTCCCAGAAGACAGAAACTTTAACTATTTGGTTGATTGACTGCTTATAGCACCTTTAAGAGTGCTCTGCACATAGAAGTTTCTCAATAAATATTTATGCCTCAACAATGAAATCAATGAACTAAAATCTAGCTCCTATGACTAGATCAGCCAGATGGTCTCCCCTTAAGATATGGCATACTGCTTTATGATGGACATTGAATTATATCAATTCTTTCATTAAAAAAAGAAAAAATTCATTTACCATATGACAAAGAAACACCAAATTGTCAACATTTAATTAAGTCATAATATCCATGTAAAAGCACTTCGCAGGTGGCCCTAGTGGTCAAGAACACACCTGCCAGTGTTAGAGATAAAAGAGACAGGGATTTGATCCTGAGGTTGGGAAGATCCCCTGGAGGAGGGCATGGCAATCCACTCTGGTATTCTTGCCTGGAGAATCCCTTGGACAGAGGAGCTAGGTGAGCTACAGTCCATAGAGTCGCACAGAGTCGGACATGACTGAAGTGACTTAGCATGCATCACGCATCCATGTATAAACAGAGAACCATATCCTTAGAAAGTGTTAGTTGACTCAAATTTCACAAAATGTTACGTGAAAAACTTAACACTTTAAATTTTCTTTAATTTGTCCAAGAGTAGATATACAAGACAGAACACTCTAAATTACACTTACTAATGATTATCTTGGGAATATATCAAATAATACCTGTTTTGAGTGGATTTCACTGGTCATAAAACTTCTTCTCACTGTTATGTTAAAGGAAGAACTATATTCCAAAAAGATTTGGTGACAGGAGAGGATTTAATGAAAGAAAAACAGAGCAAATATTATCTTCAAAGATAAGCCCCGTGTCCAGAAGTATAAGTCAGAGGATTTCTGAGTGGACTGAAACGTTTGAGTGACAGAGGGAGAATATGGCCTATGAATGCTCATAGAGCCTGAGGATAAATGAATAAAACAGAATAGCATTAGAATATGTGTTCTATCTAAAATATGCAGTGTCTACCCATCAAAAAGAAAGAAAGAAAGAAAGAAAACCATGACCCCAGTGTTGCCAGATCTTACAGTTTTTCAAAAGAATTCAAAATTACTGACTTTAATAATGTGACATCTGGTGTTTTATAAATATCAAACAAGCCAAACAAAATGGAGAGTCAGACTCAATACGAATGTCTGAGACAAAATAAACAGCAGAAAGAAGTTGAGAGTCATGAATAATATAAGGAGAAAAATAATCACTTAAAATCTAATTAATGTAACTGGAAAGATAAAAGTATTACACACATAAAAAGAACAAGATGCTATTTAAAATGCTTTAAACACGAAAGAGCTTTTGAAATGAAAAATATTTTAAAATGTAAAATTAATCATATGGAAAAAACTAATTGGAGAATAAAGTAAAAATAATCTTTTATAAATTACAATAAAAAAGAAAATATGAAAAAATAAAAGACTTAGAAGACCGTTCAGTCTTTCTTCATATTACGGAGGGAGTTTCAGGAAAAGTCAAATTTGAAAATGGAATGGAAGATATTATCAAGTAAATAATACAGGATAATTTCCCAAAAGTGCTGGAAGTGGGTTTCCAGTTTGTAAAGACCACTAAATTCCCAAGAGAATAAATTCTAAAGATCCACATATCAGTACAAAATTTCAGAAGACAAGGAATAAAGAGAATATCCTCAGGTATCTAATGAACTTTGGTAGCCCTTTACAGAACTACAAAGCACAAACAGTGAAACAGGTATCAGAATGATAACAAGTTCTTCAACTATAATTCTAGAACTTAAAATGCCTTTTAATACCTTCAAAATTTTGAGGGAAACTGATTTTCAGCCTATAATTTTAAACCAAGTCAAAATATTATGGTGATAAGATAACCATTTTCACACAAGCAAAGATTTAGAAATTTATTTTCCATGCTATTTTAAATCAAGAAAGAAGAATATATATGATCCCATAAACAGAAGTTCCAACAAGAGAGCAAGCAGAACTAAAAAGACAACAGGTGTCCTGCAGAGCACATCAGCGCAGACCATAGCAGAAGAAGAAGGGTTATGTGAGGAGGCCTGAGGTACAGAAGTGAGGAATGGAAAGAGCTCAGGTTTTACTAAAGGTTTTGCTTTGCCAGACAGCTAAGTTATCCAGAGAGAGACAGACAGAGACAGAAGAGCTGAGGTTTGGTGGGGGGATATTTATAAGGAAGTTTTGATAATTATGAATCATGGAGTCTTCAAATGAAGAACAGAAGTGAAGACCAGAAGTTGTCATAGAAATCAAATGCTAAAATTTTATATCTAGAACCCTCAACAGGTCTCTCTCATAAATTCCAAATTGAGTTTCTATTATCCTATAAGCATATCTACCTGGGCACTCTATCGGTACCTTAGGCAACATTTCCAATAAAGGAAATATGTTTACAACCCAGAATCCTGGAAGTTATGATTCTTATCCTCCAACCAAAACATACTAAATACTTTCAAAGTATATTATTTCTCGCTTATCTTCTCAGTTAGGGGTTTCCCAGGTGGTGCTAGTGGTAAAGAACCCACCTGCTAATGTAAAAGACTTAGGAGACATGGATTCGATCCCTGGGGCAGGAAGATTCCCTAGAGGAGGGCAGAGCAACCCACTCCAGTATTCTTGCCTGGAGAATCCCATGGACAGAGGAGCCTGGCAAGCTATGGCCCATAGGATTTCAGAGTCAGACACAACTGGAGTGACTTAGCATGCACGTACATTTACCCAGGTACTACCTTAGTTGAGGTTTTCATCAATTCTTTACTGATCTCTTTTTTTGTTTCTTTTTTTTACTGATCTCTTATAATAGCTTCCTATCTTTCCCTCTTTACTCCTTTCCCCATACTCCTAATTTCTCAGTCTTTCAATGTACCTCAAATTTGATTTTATTATTCTCCAACAAAATCCTTTAATAGTTTTTTGTTCGCATGCAATGATGTTCATTATACCTAGCCAAATATTTAAACAAAATTTCAACCTATCTTTGAAGCTTCATTTCCGACTGTTCTAATCATTCTAAAAGACTTGACATTATCTAATATACTCTTTCTCAGATCCATATTTTTTGTTAGTTTTAAAAATTATTTTTTTAATTTATTTTTAGTTGAAGGATAATTGCTTTACAATATTGTGTTGATTTCTGCCATACATCAAAATCCAAACGTGAATAGGATTGAGAAATGATTTGGAAAATTATTTATTCACTCTTAGCTACAAAGAACCAATTCTTGTGATTCACATATTAAATAATTGAAATAATGGTTATTTGACTGGTGTCAGCACATGTATTCCTCATAGCAACTATGGATTTTGGACTTATTATTGTCATTTTACAGACAGAGAAAATTATTCTCATGAAAGTTAATCTGTTTGATCAAGATAATAAACCAATTAATGATACAGAACCCATGTTATCCAAAACTCCATGTGAATTAAAAGCCCATGTTTCACAGATGGCATAAACTTGTATATAGAAAATACTAAGGAATTCACTAATAAATGAATTCAACATAGCTACAGAATAAATCTATATATAAAATCAACTGTGTTTCCTTACACTAGTAATAAACAATCCAAAAATGAAATTCAGAAAACCCATCCATTTACATGTCCAAAAAGAATAAAATATTCAGGAGTAAAGTTAACCAAAAAAGTGGCAAATTTATATATTAGATATTAAAATATTACTGAAATTGATTAAAGAAGATCTAGATGAATGGAAAGTTCATGAAAAGACTTAATCATTTTAAGAGGACTGCTGCTGCTGCTGCTAAGTCGCTTCACTCGTGTCCGACTCTGTGCGATCCCATAGACGGCAGCCCACCAGGCTCCGCCATCCCTAGGATTCTCCAGGCAAGAGCACTAGAGTGGGCTGCCATTTCCTTCTCCAATGCATGAAAGTGAAAAGTGAAAGTGAAGTCGTTCAGTCATGTCCAACTCTTCGCGACCCCATGGACCGCAGCCTACCAGGCTCCCTGTCCATGGGATTTTCCAGGCAGAAGTACCGGAGTGCGTTGCCATTGCCTTCTCCGTTTTAAGAAGGCAATAATCCTCAGATTTATCTACAGAGTCAATGAAATTACTACCAAAATCCTGACTGCCCTTTTTTGCAGAAACTGAAAACGTGATGCTAAAATTCATATCAAAAGTATTAATAAATTACTCAATATTGCCAAAACAATTTTGAAAAAATATTCATACTTCAAGTTTTTTAAACTTACTATAAAGTTATTTTAAGACAGTATAATACCAGTATAAATCTAAGACATACATCAATGGAATTGAATTGAGTATTCAGATAAATCCTCACTTATTTATGACTAATTGATTTTCAATAAGAATTTGAAGCCAATTAATGGGAAAACAATGGTCTTCTCAATAAACAGTGCTGGTACACTGCCACATGAAAAAGACTGAATAACCCTTACCTTCTACAGGTACAAAAATTAACTCAAAATGGAACAAAGACCTAAGTACTGAGGGAAAATTATAAAACTCTTAGAAGAAAATATAAGCAAAACTATTGCCTTGGATTAGACAATGGTTTCTTAGATAGGACACCAGGAGCACAAGCAACAGAAGAAAAATAAATTAGATTTCACCCAACTTTAAAGATTTTGTGAGTCAAAAGACATTGCTGCTGCTGCTGCTAAGTCGCTTCAGTCGTGACCGACTCTGTGTGACCCAGTAGATGGCAGCCCACCAGGCTCCCCTGTCCCTGAGATTCTCCAGGCAAGAACACTGGAGTGGGTTGCCATTTCCTTCTCCAATGCATGAAAGTGAAAAGTAAAAGTGAAGTCGCTCAGTTGTGTCTGACCCTTAGCAACCCCATGGACTGGAGCCCACCAGGCTCCTCCATCCATGGGGTTTTCCAGGCAAGAGTACTGGAGTGGGGTGCCAGTGCCTCAAAAGACACTACAGTATTGAAAAAGTAAAAAGTAAACTGACAACCCACAGAATCAAAGACAATATTTGCAAATCATGTATCTGATTAGTAATTTGTATTCAAAACACACAAAAATGCTGACAACTCTATAATAAAGAAACATTTTATAACCCAATGTAAAATTTAGCAAAGAATTTGAATATTTTCCAAAGAAGATTTGCAAATAGCCAGTAAGTGGATGAAAAGATGCTATCGTTAGTCATTAAAAAAATGCAAATCAACACCGCAATGAGATACCACTTCACATCTGCTAGGATGGCTATAAAGAAAAAAAAAAAAGAAATAACAAGTGTCCTTAGGATGTGGAGAAATTGGAGCCCTCATTCATAGTTGGTAAGGATGCAAAACAATAGGGCTGCTTAAGAAAACAATTTGGCAGTTTCTCAGAAAGGTAAACAAAGAGTTACCATATGGCCCAACATTTCCATTTTTAAATGTATACCCCAAAGATTCAACAACATATGTCTACACAAAAACTTGTACACAATGTCATTAACAACATTTTTTCATAATGGTCAAAGGGGAAGTAACCCTGATGTGTATCAACAGAAGAATGGATACACAAAATGTGGTTACCCACATACTTGAATATCATTTGCCAATTGAAACAAATGAAATACTGATAATGCTATAACATGGATGACTCTTGAAAACATGGCAAGTGAAAGAGGCCAGACAAAAAAAAGGCCATATATTGTATTTTTCCATTTATATGAACTGTCCAGAATAGCAAATCCACAGAGACAAAAAGTAAATAGTGGCTGCCAGAGGTTATAAGGGTGGGTATGAGAAATGGAGAGTGATTTAAAATATATAAAAGGTTTCCTTTGGGGATGAGAAAAATGTTCTGGAATTAGATAATGGTAATGGTTTTATATCAAAGAAAGGCAATGCCAAAGAACATTCAAACTACCGCACAATTGCACTCATCTCACACGCTAGCAAAGTAACGCTCAGAATTCACCAAGCCAGGCTTCAGCAATACATGAACCGTGAACTTCCTGATGTTCAAGCTGGTTTTAGAAAAGGCAGAGAAACCAGACATCAGATTAACAACATCCGCTGGATCATGGAAAAAGCAAGAGAGTTCCAGAAAAACATCTACTTCTGCTTTATTGACTATGCCAAAGCCTTTGACAGTGTGGACCACAATATACTGTAGAAAATCCTGAAATAGATGGGAATACCAGACCATCTGACCTGCCTCTTGAGAAACCTATATGCAGGTCAGGAAGCAACAGTCAGAACTGGACATGGAACAACAGACTGGTTCCAAATAGGAAAAGGAGTATGTCAAGGTGTATATTGTCACCCTGCTTATTTAACTTCTATGCAGAGTACATCATGAGAAATGCTGGGCTGGAAGAAGCACAAGCTGGAATCAAGATTGCCGGGAGAAATATCAATAACCTCAGATATGCAGATGACACCACCCTTATGGCAGAAAATGAAGAGGGACTAAAAAGCCTCTTGATGAAAGTGAAAGAGGAGAGTGGAAAAACCGGCTTAAAGCTCAACATTCAGAAAACGAAGATCATGGCATCCAGTCCCATCACTTCATAGGAAATAGATGGGGAAAGAGTGGAAACAGTGTCACAGTTTATTTGGGGGGGCTCCAAAATCACTGCAGATGGTGCCTGCAGCCATGAAATTAAAAGACGCTCACTCCTTAGAAGGAAAGTTATGACCAACCTAGATAGCATATTGAAAAGCAGAGACATTACTTTGCCAACAAAGGTCCAGCTAGTCAAGTCTATGGTTTTTCCAGTGGTCATATATGGATGTGAGAGTTGGACTGTCAAGAAAGCTGAGTGCTGAAGAATTGATGCTTTTGAGCTGTGGTATTGGAGAAGACTCTTGAGAGTCCTTTGGGCTGCAAGAAGATCCAACCAGTCCATTCTAAAGGAGATCAGTCCTGGGTATTCTTTGGAAAGAATGATGCTAAAGCTGAAACTCCAGTACTTTGGCCACCTCATGCGAAGAGTTGACTCATTGGAAAAGACTTTGATGCAGGGAGGGATTGGGGGCAGGAGGATAAGGGGACGAGAGGATGAGATGGCTGGATGGCATCACCGACTCGACGGACAAGAGTTTGAGTGAGCTCCGGGAGTTGGTGATGGACAGGGAGGCCTGGCATGCTGCGATTCATGGGGTCGCAAAGAGTCGGACACGACTGAGCGACTGAACTGACTGAACTGAATGGTTTTATAAATTTGAGAATATACTAAAAATCAGTAAGTTTTATACTTTAATAGAATGGATGTTATGGCATGCGAATTACATGGCAGCTGGGGGAAAGAATGATTCACTTGGTTAAAGGGATGAAATTCATCTTTGTTCTATCAATGAACCCAACATTTAAAACTGAAAACTGGAACTTTGTTGGAGACTACTAAAGGGGTATGAATCTAGGAGAGAGAATATTTTTTAACATCTGACTTCAAACAAAACAAACAAAAATTGACCTATATTCAAAGTTCAGAAGTGCACAAAGCACATCCATGAAAGAATACGGTGCTAGGAAACACGGCAGTTGTTTTGTATGGTTGAAGTATAGGGTACATGGAGCAGATGCCAATACTGGGGGAAATACATGGAAATGAGTGAATGGTCTTTCATGAAAGGACAAAGAATCTAGACTGTTTTTAAGCATAGACCAAGTAGTCCCAAAAACTAGCATTACTAAAGAATCACATGAGAGAGGACTTCCCTGATGATCCAGTGGTTAAGAATCTGCCTTCTAATGCAGGGGATGCATGTTCAGTCCCTGGTTGGGGAACTAAGATCCCACAGGACACAGGGCAACTAAGCCCCCACTCTGCAACTAGAAAGAAGGTCCCGTGTGCTACAATTAAGGCCCTATGCAGCCAAATAAATAAATTTGAAAAACAAAAAAAAAAAGAGAATGATTAAGGGAAATAACATAAGAAACTTCTGGAAGAATTTCATGTTCTCAGTACTGCCACTTCAGAGTTGCTAATCCTATACACCTCATAGAAAGAAAGAAAGAAAGTGAAGTCACTCAGTCGTGTCCAACTCTTCATGATCCCATGGACTATAGCCTAGTAGGCTCCTCTGTCCATGGGATTTTCCAGGCAAGGGTACTGGAGTGGGTTGCCATTTCCTTTTCCAGGGGATCTTCCTAACCCAGGGATTGAACCCAGGTCTCCCACCTTGCAAGGCAGATGCTTTACTATCTGAGCCACCAGGGAAGCAGAGGACGCTAATAGCCGCCCCCACCCCCACCCCCCGCAGGTGACTCTAATATATGGATAGATTTCAGAAATGCTTTTAGGCAACGGCTGTTTTGAGAAGCCTGATAAGTAGTGAAGTCCTGAATTAAAGCTGTTGAATGAAGGTAAAAAGGAAGGGAAAGATTACAGGGATGTTTAGAGAGGCCTAGTCAAACTCATTCCACAAATTCATTTGTTTCAACAATTTTCATTAAATATGTGCTCTGTATGAAATGCAGTGTCTAAAATGTTAAAATCACTTCTTATGGAGGCTTTATTCTATTTAACAAAATACAGCATGAGCAGAAGCATAAGAATTTAAGTGATAACAATAAGCAAGATAGGCTGGATAAGTGGTTGATGTTGACATCATTCACTGAGAAAGAGAATTAAATAATAGTATCAGCAAACCTTTCCTGGAGAAGGGAATGGCAATCTGCTCCAGTATTCTTGCCTGGAGAATTCCATGGACAGAGGAGCCTGGCAGGCTAGAGTCCAAGGGGTTGAAGAGTCAGACACAACTGAGCAACTAACACACACACACACACACACACACAAACATTTATGTGCCAGTAAGAACTTTACACATTCACTCCTCACAGTCACTGTGTCTGTGTCATCATCCTCATTTTAGAAATGTGGAACTGTGTCCGGGGAGGCAAGGGAGGTCTACTGCCTCAAGTGGTACAGCTGGGAAACCAGGAAGGAGGCAGGATTTGATCCAAGTAGTCTGGCTTCAGAGAGAGGCTATTGTGAAATCAATGCCTGACAACCAAAAGTTTATTTTATTGAGTTATCCTATCCTTCACTGGGAGAAGGCAATGGCACCCCACTCCAGTACTCTTGCTTGGAAAATCCCATGGACGGAGGAGCCTGGTGGGCTGCACTCCATGAGGTCGCTAAGAGTCGGACATGACTGAGAGACTTCACTTTCACTTTTCACTTTGATGCATTGGAGAAGGAAATGGCAGCCCACTCCAGTGTTCTTGCCTGGAGAATCCCAGGGATGGGGGAGCCTGGAGGGCTGCCATCTATGCGGTCGCACAGAGTCGGACATGACTGAAGCAGCAGCAGCAGCAACATCCTTCATTGACTTCCATCTCCAGGATCGGCTGTGTTTATTCTGAAGCAGACATTCTTTGTGTGGGGTCTACAAATGAGTTTCAGGAGGTTCATGGATCCTTGACATGATATGGAGCTTTTTCATGGGCATGCCTACATACATACTTCTTGGAGAGAGAATCTGTAACTTCAGTAAAATGATCTCTGTTAAAAAAAGATTAACAATTTCTGGGGAATTCCCTGGCAGTCCAGTGGTTAGGACTCAGTGCTTTCACTGCAGAGGCCCAGGTTTGATCCCTGGTCGGGACAACTAAGATCCTGCAAACTAGGCTGAATCTACCTCAAAAAAAAAAAATCTTTCTTCTGGGATTCAACCCATGACATCATGGGTATGATGAAGTTTGTAGGAGAAAACTCTCTGTGAAAACATATATGGTCATTATGCTTTAGAGTAGAAGTCTCTCCTCCCTCTGTCCTACTGTCTTACCCCACTCTCAGGAACACCCTGCTGGGTACCAATTGCCTGGAAGTCTCCTTACACACTGTTTCCAATCTCAGCGCTACACCTGTGTCCTCCTAATACGGGGGAAAGCCCAGACTGGTTCCTTTATCATGTCACGAAAGTTTTGCTTGTCTCTAAACTAATTATTATAAAATCTCATTAATTAATTTAATGGATGTGCCTGAATGTGACTTTTCTGACCCCTGCAGGACACACCTCCGCCACTCACACTGCCCTTTGGCGAGGTTCCGACTTCCAAGAGGGCTTTCCCCCTGAATGAGTGCCAGGATTAAGGAAGCAGGGCTAGTTGGTCCTTGAGTATTTCACTGGTGTCAGCTTTTCCCAGGAGAGACATGTTCCTTCTGATAGTAACCCAGTCTTCCAAGGGAAAGCTCTAATTTCAGAACTGGAAATTAAACTTAATTTCCAGTTAAGTTTAATTTTTAAAGAGAATTTCTCAGCAGTTATTCAGAAGTAGCATCTACATGACTTAGGAATTAGGAAAACGAGAGAAATAGAAAGACATTATGATGGTAGTCCTGGTACTTAGAGCATGTTTTTAAAAATGTAACTCCTGGATCTCTTGCATTAGAAT
Source organism: Capra hircus (assembly GCF_001704415.2). Lineage (NCBI taxonomy): Eukaryota > Metazoa > Chordata > Mammalia > Artiodactyla > Bovidae > Capra > Capra hircus. The sequence continues at coordinate 18,300,951 of NC_030818.1, forward strand.
CACTGAGGATGCCTGATGAAAGTCACTGATTCCTGGGACTTGTACAAGTGTTCTGAACCAGAAGGTTCCTGGAATCTATTATTAATAAGCACTACAGGTGATTCTTGTGCAGTCTTAAGGTGACTAAGATGGCTGGGAATGTCTGGAGCTATATTTCACAGTGAAGTACTAAAATCAGGGGACTCCATATCAGGTTGCCTAAGACTACTCAGCCGAACTGCTAGTTCCCCTGAGCTCCTATACAACCTTGAGGGCAGAAGGGACAACAGACAGGGATGCAGATGCTGAGAGGGCACCCTGTTGCCACATGCCTTTCAGAGTGACTGACTAAATCCCACTTTGAAGCAAAGGCTGGAGAGCTCCACCTTTTACTTGCTCACACTCCTGGTGTCTTAGCATTAAGTTTGGCAGCAGAATCTATTCAAACCAAGAGAATCCATTGGGGTCAATATCACTTTAAGAGCTTATGGAGGAAAAAGGGTTTCAGGGCAGAAAGATGAAAGAACTGTTTGTAAATCCTCCTCCTTGTACCATTTGACTCCTTGTTATTTACCCTGGAATGAACACAAAAATGAAAGTGAACAGGAGAGATGCAGACAATTGAGCGGTAAAATAATGTGGAAATGTCCTATCCTATTTTCTCTAACCACCAAATATTATTTTCAACTCTTCAGTTTTCTGTCAGTTTCTCAAAATTCCTCTACCACAATGTCTTCAGTAATCCGACTCTGCTTATCTGCAGATGCCCCCATGCCTTGCTCAACTCCAGAATCACCCACAACCCCATCTTAATAACCCATCCAAATGTGCGCAGTTTCCCACACTGTCAGCCTTTAGGCTCTATTCATCCTCCAGTGAACGGTTTTCCCTGAGTCTTCCTTTGTTCTCAATCTTCTGCAGCAATTAAAGAGGGAGCTAAAGGGCCATTTTGTGAATGGAATAGTGCTGACTAGGGGTAAGCAAGTCAGAAGAGAGTGCTTACTTTTCTCTAACTTGCCTTGATGAGGCTGCCATAGAGCTGCATATGTTATAGTCACAAGCCTCGTAATAATAACCAATGTAAACTCTCATTAAAAAATAGCTAACTTCCACTGTGTGTTCACCACGTGGCCAGCATTTTATTAACTGCTTTAAATGCAGTATGGCATTTAATATTCTCAAGAATCCAGTGAGCTGGACTCCATTATCATCCCCATTTTAGACATGAGAAAAGATAAAGTATCTGTAAAGGTCATACAAGTATTCATTGATAAAACTACTATTCAAATTCAGGACTGTTTGATTCCATAATGAACACACATTAACAGGATTGGGTCACTTTTGTATCCGATAGTATGGCTTTGCCTGCAAATAGCAACAACAAAAAACTTAGATGAGTTAACTATTTCAATAACAAAAAGACTGGAGTCACATGTTTCCAGGGTTAGTTAAATTATGAGCCCGTCAATGACAGGGTTCTGGGTTATATTATCTGAGATGTTTTGGCTTTTCTCCTCATGATCTTAAGGTGGCTGCCATGTTGCCAAATATCATCTCTTTGTATGACAACATCCAAAGGCTAAAAAGAAATGGGGAGGGTGCTCTTCCCACCTGTGTTCAGTTATATCAGGAAGAAAAATGTTTCCCAGAATACCCCAGAAAATACCCTTTTCTAAGTCATGAGTCAGAACTGGGTCACATGTCCCACCTCTCCTAACCAGTCATTGGCAAAGAACTATCCTGCCTTGTTTCAGCCTATGAAGCCTGAGAAGGAACCCACTTACTCTGGGCACATTGCCACACGCCTGAATTCTGAAACAAAATCTGAATCAGTTAATAGGGAAGAGCAGGATACAAGGCTGTCGTATAGACAACCAATAGTGTCTCCTACACATTAGTCTTAGTTTTGTGCTTCACCTCTCCTTGATTTTCCAGGATTTCCTTCATCTATCCAGATTGTTGACTCTCCAGTGCCAATATGAAATACACTATATATTCTGTACTATGGGAGCCAATTAGAAGAAAAAACTTTCAGGATGAAAATGTTCATGTATTTTAATTAGTTAGAAATTGTGAGTCAAACGAGATATATATATATGACTATTACTCTCAAATAATTATAATGTAGGGCTTTTAAAAAGTCAAACTACCATTTAATTTATAATGTTTTCACTCTATTTCACATAACCCCCTTCCGTTATTCTTTATGGATGTTTCATAGATATTTTCTCTTACAAACTTTTTGTTCACAAAATTATTTCACGGTCTACTTCAGCTTTATGTCATGATAGTTATTTATGAATGAGAGAGCTTCTAATTTTTCCCCATTATAAGCTTTTCAAATACTTCTGCAAAGTGTTGTTTCTATTATTTTGCAAATTGGCCAAATACTGTCACAAAATATAAATTTCCCAGAATAATTGGGAGTTTATGCAATTGTGTAGTTCATCACATGGAGTATTCTAAGGTCATATGTTGGGTAATTGAAACCTTCTTAATAAAGAGGTATTTATTTAAGAAGAGTATTTTTTTCCTTGGCTGGTCACAACCATCTGGGGACAGGGCAGGCTACCACCGGGTTTCCTATTGTACAGCCCTGGCTGACACATATCACTACAACCATGTTTATTTTCTTGCTGCTCTTGGCAATTAGTTCTTTCACAACCCTGCATCGCCCTGTCTCCACCGATCTCCCGCCTTGTTTTGCTTGAAAGCATAAGTGAAAATTTATGTTTTACGTACCTATTTTTTGAAAAGTACCTCACATTCCAAATCATCCTTTCCACCGCATCATCCATAATTTTAGGTTAAGGTGACTATCAGAAGTGACCTTGCCAACATCCTCCATTTTGTACATTAGGAAATGATCCTAGATGAAGCGAGGCTGCTTGTTCGTGACCGTGCAGCTCCTTCATGCTTTAAGAGGGTTTCTGCTCCCCCAAACCAAGAAAGAGTGAGGATAGGAGAAGGGTGATGGGGGATTGGTGGGAGCATCAGTGAAGGAGGAAGAGAGGAATGATCTGAAGTGTCTGGAAGTCGCAGGAAGAATGGAGAGAAAGCTTCCATCTGGGCACCAAGAAAACGGGGATGCAGGGACTCAGTGTTATTTCCCCTTGAGTACAGACCTTCCTCTCACCTACCCGAGAATAACATGCCTCCAAACAGCACTCGGCACTTGGCACAACCCGAGACCCAGTTCAGAGCTGCTAGTTAATCTATTATTAAATCCTGCAGGGTAGGCAATTTTGTTTTCTGCCTAACTCATCTCAAGAAAACTAAAGCTATGTCAGAGATTCCATTACTTGAGTCTCTTTTGGTTGCAAGTGACTGAAACTTATATTTCAACTGCATGTTAAGCAATCAGGCTCAGGCAACCAAACATACCATCAGGATTCTCACTCACTATCATTTCTCTCTTCTCTGAACATCAGTCTCCTTCCTTCATACTGATGATGAGCTTGGTAAGAACCTCACCTCTGCATCCGAGAGGGAGAATTGGCTCCTATTCTCTCCTGTTTCAACTTTGAAACTCTCCAGGCCTAATGACAGTTACGGGAACACTCATACCCAGAAAAGCAAATCAAGAGGTTGGAGAGGGCCAAGGCTGTGGAAGACCTCAGGGCTGTCATTCCACTCTTGGGGACCTTCTCAGTAAGGATCACAGATGGGGTGCTGAGCAAATAAAGTAGGGCTGAAAAACAGTCAAACTACCTTTCAACTGGGCTTCCCAGGTGGCACTAGTCGTAAAGAACCTGCTTGAGAATGCAGGATACATAAAAGATGCAGGGTTGATTCCTGGGTTGAGCAGATCCCTTGGAGGAGGAAATGACAACCCACTCCAGTAGTCTTGGCTGGAGAATCCCATGGACAGAGGAGCCTGGCAGGCTACAGTCCATAGGGTTGCAAAGAGTCAGACACAACTAAAGCAACTTAGGACACACACACACACACACACACACACCTTTCAGTTAAAACTATTAATTGCCTACTACAGGCTTTGGAGAGACAATGAGGAGAGGGTCCCATTCAGTAACCATCTCTTTAATATTGTGGGACTATGATATTTTTCAGGGCTTTAAAAATACTTAAGTATTATAAATAAATATCAGATAATATTAACCAAATAACTGTTAACAAATCTGATACAGAGAACCAACTATAACAAATGCAAAATAAAGCAATAAAATCTCATAAGAATCTTTTCATTTTAACATAGACACATCACATTTTAACTAAAGTTGTGAAATTTACTGCAAGGTGAACTTCGAATTCCTATAGGCTGTCAACAGCATCTTAAATAAATACAAGTAGATGTACTTATGTAAGCTGCATTTAGATTAATTGCATATGATAAAACCTTCTAGTATTTTGAATATGAATATATACTCAAAAATTTATCAGTATAAATTTGTAAAATTTATGTTTGCAATTACTACAAATCCCAACTCAACGTAATGAACCAAAAGAGAATGTTTATCATAAATAGCAGTGAGTCCCAGAGATAGTGCCTCTCTAGCTTTGAGGGGTTTAAACTTTTCTTGACTGGTTTGGCCTCTGATTGAAACAGAATTAATTTCCCTCCCTCTTCTACTACATTCTACCTGTATAATAGTGCAATCTATCTCTATTTGTTTAATATTTGCATTGATACATATAAATTTTATATATATTTATAACTAAAAATGAAACAGAAAGGACTATTTCTTTTTGTAGTCATAGATTACACATTACTTGCTAAGGCTCTTAGTAATGGAAGACAGTATCAAATATAGCTTATTTAAACAGAAAGAATTCATTAGGGAGCATTAATCGAGAATTAGCAGGGAATTTCTGGCAAAGCCATGGGGATGGATTTGTCATTAAAAGGGTCCAAGAGAAAGGCTCATCTACACCATAGACTAGTCTAGCAGATATTCTACTGCTGAAACTACACACCTGGGCAGCCAGAATACTGGACTTGACACTTGAACCTATCCCAGAGCTGCCCTAGAACTGTCTCCAACATCATGCATTAGAGAAGAGTCGACCTTCCCACATGCCCTGAGCCTGGTCTCACCTTGCTCTTCCTTCTCTCTCTGTGTCAGTCCAGGAGAACCTTGCCACATCTGGAATCCAAGCTTCACATGAACTTGGGAAGTAGTTTCTGCCTTCCCAGTCCCAGAAGTACATAGAGGCATGCCCAAAGAAAGTTAGAATAGAACTTAAGCCAACCACAAGCACTTGCCTCATATTTTGAACAATTCTTTGGCAATTGCCTCTTTCCACTTACCAACATGACATTTTTCTTCCCCTGTACACATAGATCTATGTAATGGTTAATTTTATATTTCAACATTGCTAGGCTATAGCACACAGTTGTTTAATCAAACACCAATCAAGATGTTGCTGTGAAAGTATTTTGTAGATTTGTTAATATCTATAATCAGTTGACTTTAGGACTTCCCTGGTGATCCAGCACAACACAGCTGCCAATGCAAGGGACATGGGTTTAATCCCTGGTTACGGAATTAAGATCCCACTGCCGCAGGGCAACTGAGCCTATAAGCCACAACGACCGAAGCCACACACTCTAGAGCCTGAGCTCCACAACGAGAGAAACCACCTCAATGAAGAGCCCACGCACTGCAATGAAAGAATAGCCCCTGCTCCCCACAACTAGAGAGAAAGTCCCTGCACGGCAACAAAGACCCAGAGCAGCCAAATACCCTCAGTCGTGTCCCGCTCTTTGTGACCCCATGGACTGTATAGTCCATGGAATTCTCCAGGCCCCAATACTGGAGTGGGCACCTTTCCCTTCTCCAGGGGAATCTTCCCAACCCAGGGATCAAACCCAGGTCTCCCACATTGCAAGCAGATTCTTTACCAGCTGAGCCACAAGGGAAGCCCAAGAATACTGGAGTGGATAGCCTATCCCTTCTTCAGGAGATCTTTCCAACCCAGGGATCGAACCAGGGTCTCCTGCATTGCAGGTGGATTCTTTACCAACTGAGCTATCAGGGAAGCCCAAAATTTTAAAAATAAACTTAAAAAATACAACCAGTTGACTTTAAGTAGACTATTACTCTTGACATTGTGGGTGGGACTTAGCCAATCAGTTGAGAACTTTAGAGGAAAACTATCATATCTGTCATAACAAATAAACCCCAAATTTCAGGTGCAAAACACAATAGATTATTTCTTGACGGTGTAAATCCATCATGGGTCAGGCAGCTCTCCTCCATGTTGTAACTATGCCATCTACGGAAACATGGCCTCCAAGGCACACTTGGCAGAGGAAGAGTAGGTGGGAAGAGTCACACTTCTGCCAACTGCCTCTATGGTCTGTCCTTTTGCTATATAGACATTGGCCAGAGGTAGCTGTGTGGTCCCAAGCTAAAGCAATGCAGTTTGAAAACATAGGAGAGACTATGAGTACTTGAAAGCACTAACAGTTTCTGCCATACAGCCTTCCATTGCTGAAGTACATTTATTATAACTAAACCATGTTAAATGCATGTTTCTTTATTAAAAATCATTAACAGGAATGAAGGAAGAGAGGAAGAGAGGGCCATAGGGAGGAAGGAAAGTAAAGATATCTTTTACAGTTTAATTATTTTATTCCTATCACTTCACTTCAGTCACTCAGTCATGTCCAACTCTTTGCAACCCCATGAATTGCAGCACGCCAGGATTCCCTGTCCATCACCAACTCCCAGAATTCACTCAAACTCATGTCCATCGAGTCAGTGATGCCCTCCAGCCATCTCATCCTCTGTCATCCCCTTCTCCTCCTGCCCCTAATCCCTCCCAGCATCAGGGTCTTTTCCAATAGTCAACTCTTCACATGAGGTGGCCAAAGTACTGGAGTTTCAGCTTTAGCATCAGTTCTTCCAGTGACCAAACAGAACTGATCTTTAGGATGGACTGGTTGGGTCTCCTTGCAGTCCAAGGGACTCAAGAGTTTTCTCCAACACCACAGTTTAAAAGCATCAATTCTTCGGCGCTCAGCTTTCTTCATAGTCCAACTCTCACATCCATATATGACCACTGGAAAAACCATAGCCTTGACTAGACGAACCTTTGTTGGCAAAGTAATGTCTCTGCTTTTCAATATGCTATCTAGGTTGGTCATAACTTTCCTTCCAAAGAGTAAGTGTCTTTTAATTTCATGGCTGCAGGCACCATCTGCAGTGATTTTGGAGCCCCAAAAGATAAAGTCTGACAGTTTCCACTGTTTTCCCATCCATTTCCCATGAAGGGATGGGATCAGATGCCATGATCTTCGTTTTCTGAATGTTGAGCTTTAAGCCAACTTTTTCGCTCTCCTCTTTCACTTTCATCAACAGGCTTTTTAGTTCCTCTTCACTTTCTGCCATAAGAGTTGTGTCATCCGCATATCTGAGGTTACTGATATTTCTCCCGGCAGTCTTGATTCCAGCTTGTGCTTCTTCCAGCCCAGTGTTTCTCATGATGTACTCTACACAGAAATTAAATAAGCAGGGTGACAATATACAGCCTTGACACACTCCTTTTCCTATTTGGAACCAGTCTGTTGTTCCATGTCCAGTTCTAACTGTTGCTTCCTGACCTGCATATAGGTTTTTCAAGAGGCAGGTCAGGTGGTCTGGTATTCCCATCTCTTTCAGAATTTTCCACAGTTTATTGTGATCCACACAGTAAAAGGCTTTGGCATAGTCAATAAAGCAGAAGTAGATGTTTTTCTGGAACTCTCTTGCTTTTTCCATGATCCAGTAGATGTTGGCAATTTGATCTCTGGTCCCTCTGCCTTTTCTAAACCAGCTTGAACATCTGGAAGTTCACCGTTCATGTATTGCTGAAGCCTGGCTTGGAGAATTTTGAGCCTTACTTTACTAGTGTGTGAGATGAGTGCAATGTGCGGTAGTTTTAGCATTCTTTGGCATTGCCTTTCTTACAGTAATTAATCCTCTGTGTATTATTTTGTCACAGATGTGTTCTTTCTGTCATGAATCTGTTTATTTGCTAGTTCTTGTGATCCAAACTTCATTTTTATCTGCTCAAATCCATTATATTTTTTCTTTATGACATATCTTACTTAAGCAATTCAATCAAAACCATAATTATAAAAAATAACCCACCATAATTTCTTCAGATACATATTTTTTTCTAGTTATCTTTTTCATTAGTCTGTAATTTATTTTTGTTTTATGAGTTGAATATCAGCTTTCTTTTATTCCAAATCAATGGTTAAAAACTTTATAATGTAAGTCATTCTTTCCTCTATGTAATGGAATAGAATCTCTAACATATATCTAGTTCCCATACATTCTCAAGCTTATTTTGGAATCTCTGTTCAACTCTGTTCTTTGCTTGCCTATTCCTTTTCTCAATCCAGGCATTTATTGAAAATTTCAAGATCTTGAATAAAGCCAGTCCTCTTCTATTACATGTAATCATCAATATTTTCATTATGCATGATTCTTTAACACAGAACCGGACATCTGTACCTGCTTCTCCAGATTCTCTTGCCTCTGTATCTTGGGAGCTGGGCATCTGTGGACTGCTTCACCTTGAATCTCTTGCCTCTTGTTTCCATTTGAGTTTGGCCAGTGAGAGGCACCAACAGGAGACTAAAGGAAAGATATAGGATTTGTTCACTCAGCTCCTTTCCAGCAGGGCTACAGTCCACAGTCCTCAGTCCTCAGTGGCTTCCATCCAGTGCACCATAGATCTCCTTGGGTGGACCTCTCCCATAGCTGGAGTTGGAGCTCTCTGTTCTCCACTCCCTCCCCTTTCCCATGTGTTTAGGACTCAGAATGGTAATATGAGTCCCGAGGGCTTCACCATCTCCTGTGGTTTTCAGATCACCCTACCAAAACCTTGGTAAATTATCTCTTCATTAAACTTTCCTCAATTACCCATTTGAATGTGCCATCTGCTTTCTGCCAGAAAGCTAATTATATGCAAAGGAACTGTGGAATTGAACCCAGGAGATAGCATTGGGACCAGAATTGGAAACATGTTAATTGCAAATACTAATTTGGGAAGGATTTATATGCTTGTTAGTAAATCTTCCCCTCAGGAACATCATCACTTTTTATTTGTCCTTCAGTGAATGTTCTTCTTTATACAATTTTGTTAACATTTTAGTTTGTTAGTTTATTCCTAAGGAGAGCATGATTAATGCTGCTATTGAGATTAATACATTTTTTAAATTTCCATTCTAAATGAGTTTTATAACTATAAAGGAAAGTCATTAAATTGTATCTTTATCATACATCCAAGTAACTTACTGTATCCTCTTGTTATTGATAATAGTCCTTTTTTCTGGCTTGTGGAATTTTCTAGGCATACAAACAAATTATATGAAAGTCATAGTAGTTTTATTTCTTATTTTCAAATACTAATACAACTTACTTCATTCCTTTGTTATGTTGCATGAACTAGAAATACAAAATAAAATTTAAAATAGTGATTTATAGAAAGCAACATTCCCTGGTATTTTATCTTAAAATCAACAGCTTCAGTATTTTATCATTCATTAGAATTTTCTTTCTTTTTTTTTGGAAAACAATATCAACCATTTTTAGTCACAATTTATTTTTCCTTTAAATTGGTTATTTTAATTATACAGAAAGCAACCTTCCCTTGCATTTTATCTTAAAATCAACAGCCTCACTATTTTATCATTCATTAGAATTTTCTTTCTTTTTTTGGAAAACAAAATCAACCATTTTTATTCACAATTTATTTTTTCTTTAAATTGATTTAATTATTCAGACTCTATTGATAATGAGTGGTTTTTTCCTATAATTTAATATTACAAACTGTATAGCTAGATCTTAATTTTGAAACATTCTTATGTCCCTGGAATTAACTATTTGGTCCACAGCATAGTATTACTTTAAAACACTGCTGCAATTCTATTTATAGTTGGGCTATTTATGTCTATACTCACAGGTGACCTAGACTAAATTTTGTACTATCAAGTTTTTGTGTGAGAGATTATGTTCTCTTTATAAATTAAATTTTAAAGGTGTTTTTTTTCCTCCCATGCTCTAGTAAAATCCAAATACCTAGAAAATGCCCTTTTTGATGGAGAAGGCAATGGCACCCCACTCCAGTACTCTTGCCTGGAAAACCCCATGGATGGAGGAGCCTGGTGGGCTCCAGTCCATGGGGTTGCTAAGGGTCAGACACAACTGAGCGACTTCACTTTCACTTTTCACTTTCATGCATTGGAGAAGGAAATGGCAACCCACTCCAGTGTTCTTGCCTAGAGAATCCCAGGAACACGGGAACCTGGTGGGCTGCCGTCTATGGGGTCACACAGAGTCGGACACGACTGAAGCGACTTAGCAGCAGCAACAGCGGCAGCAGCCTTTTTTGAAGGTGAGTTAGAACTTAACTATAAAACCAGCCAAATCTTATACATTTTAATGTTAGGGAATTGGGAACACACACAACACTAAAATTGGTCTATTCAAATATTTTGAAATATTTGATATTGGTCTTTCAAATATTTTGTCTCTTTCTGTATAATTATTTTATTTTAGAGATTGCTAAAATCACTTATTTCTCTATTTGTTCTTGCTTATATTTAGTATTTCAATCAAGTTTTTATTTTGCTTTTAATCCTCTTTTTTAGCTTTAAGCTTATACATTTTATTTTATTGAGTTTTATTTATTTATTTTTAAATTTATTTTAATTGGAGGCTAATTACTTTACAATATTGTATTGGTTTTGCCATGAGTTTTATTTATTTTTAAAGTTGAACACTTGAACATATATGTTGTCTCTCTCTTGCTAATAATAAAATCCTTGATTATGCATTTAAAATTTTATTCTATAGCCCATAGATTTTGATAATGAATGTTCTTATTTCTGTCAGCTTCAAGATTACAATTTACTTTGTTTTCTAATTGATCCAGATATTTTAAAAACCTCTCAATTTCAATTGAAATCATTTTAAGACATGATTAAACTTTATTTTAGTTACCTCATTCTTGAGGTGCTGTTTTTGTTTATTTTTGTTTTGTCACCAAATAATGACCTTTAAATAGCCATACTTTGAAAGATTTAAGAGTTTTTTTTGTGGTCAAGTACGTGATGATTTTGTTGTGTTTTTTACCTTTTCTGTCTGAAATCTTTTTAACTGCATTACATTTAATGCAATCTATCACACTCTGAAAGAGGGATATTTAAGTCCTACTGTTTCAAATCTCTCTGATTAAGAAGAATCAGAGGATTCTCCTTGAATCCTCTGCCAGTTATCAAGTTATTGTCCCTCAGCTGTCCGTCTACCCTTCATTGCCCAATTTGTGATACTGGAGCTGCAACTATGGGCGTTTTCTCCTTCCGCATGGGGCACAATATTAGCCTTTGTCAGTAGAGGGCGGTACAGGGACACTTCAGGGGAAAGGGACTTGTCTTTCTGAGCTTCCCTTCTTGCACCTCTCTCTGCCAGACGGCAGGCATGGAGGATTCCCAGTGGAACTGGTCCCCAGCAAATTTTAGCAGTTCTGCTAATGGCAGCTTTCAGCTGAGTTCCACAGGCACCCCAGCCGGTTTCCACTTACATTTCACAGGCACCCTGGATAGCTTCCAAGGGTATTCAACAGCCCCATATGGGCAGCCTCCTGGCAACTTTTGTTCCTTTTCCACCAAGCAATTCCTGCTTGTCAGCTGCAATCTGCAGTACTGGGGTGAACATGACCATCCAGGGGCTATCGTTATATCTTTTCTAATGATATCTAAATCTCAGTCTAGGGTAAGGGGTGGAGGGAGGGCAGGAAGGGAGCTCTCCCAAATTCAGCCGTAGAGGTAGTTGCTGTTCCCTTTATGTGCCCTCCTACATTCTTTAGAACTCACTTTATGTCTTAATAGCTAATCCCATTACTAATTTAAAATGTCTCATATTAAACTTTCCCCATTTAAATTCAATTCAGTTCAGTTCAGTTGCTCAGTTGTGTCCCACTCTTTGTGACCCAATGGACTGCAGCACGCGAGGCTTCCCTGTCCATCACCAACTCCCAGAGCTTACTCAAACTCATGTCCATAATGTCGGTGATGCCATCCAACCATCTCATCCTCTGTCGTCCCCTTCTCTTCCCGTCTTCAGTCTTTCCAGGCATCATGGTCATTTCCAATGACTGTTCTTTGCATCAGGTGGCCAAGGTTTTGGAGTTTCACCTTCAGCATCACTCCTTCCAATGAATATTCAGGACTGATTTCTTTTAGGATCGACTGGTTAGATCTCCTTGCTGTTCAAGGGACTCTCAAGAGTCTTCTCCAACACCACAATTCAAAACCATCAATTTTTCAGTGCTCAGCTTTCTTTATAGTCTAATTCTCACATCCATACAGGACTACTGGAAAACCCATGGCTTTGACTAGATGGACCTTTGTCTACAAAGTAATGTCTCTGCTTTTTAATATGCTGTCTAGGTTGGTCATAGCTTTTCTTCCAAGGAGCAAGCGTCTTTTAATTTCATGGCTGCAGTCACCGTCTGCAGTGATTTTGGAGCCCCCAAAAATAAAGTCTCTCACTGTTTCCATTGTTTCCCCACCTATTTGCTATGACGTGATGGGACCAGATGCCATGATCTTCATTTTATGAATGTTGAGGTTTAAGCCAGCTTGTTCACTCTCCTCTTTCACTTTCATCAAGAGGTTCTTCAGTTCCTCTTCACTTTCTGCCATAAGTGTGGTGTCCTCTGCATATCTGAGGTTATTGATAGCTCCTGGAAATCTTAATTCCAGCTTGTGCTTCATCCAGCCCGGCATTTCTCATGATGTACTCTGCATATAAGTTAAATAAGCAGGGTGACAATACATAGCCTTGACGTACTCCTTTCCAGATTTGGAAGCAGTCTGTTGTTCCATGTCCAGTTCTGTTGCTTCTTGGCCTGCATACAGATTTCTCGGAAGGCAGGTCAGGTGGTCTGATATTCCCATCTCTTTAAGAATTTTCCACAGTTTGTTGTGATCCATACAGTCAGAGGCTTTGGCGTGGTCAATAAAGTAAAAGTCAATGTTTTTCTTGAACTCTCTTGCTTTTTTGATGATCCAGCGGATGTTGGCAAGTTGATCTCTGGTTCCTCTGCCTTTTCTAAATCCAGCTTGAACATCTGGAAGTTCATGGTTCATGTATGTTGAAGCCTGTCTTGGAGAATTTTGAGCATTACTTTGCTAGCATGTGAAATGAGTGCAATTGTGTGGTAGTCTGAACATTCTTTGCATTGCCTTTCTTTGAGATTGGAGTGAAAACTGACCTTTTCCAGTCCTGTGGCCACTGCTGAGTTTTCCAGATTTGCTGGCATATCACTGTGAATATTATCTCCTGACTGGACCCTTCCTGCTACATATACCAGGTAGTTTCGCTGCTTTTAAAAAATGTTGTTATATGATAGCTCTCTGATACATTTACTGATTGAGTTTTGCCTGGAATTCTCCATTTTCTGTTATGATAATCATCCTGTTTTCTTTGCATTTACTTTATATGTCTTTACCCTTCCTTGTATTTATAGCCCTTGTGTGTTTTTTAACAAACTTTAGTTACGTTTTTTATAAAAATTCATACAACTGGACTTTGTCTTTCAATTAGATAATTCAGTTTATTTACATTTATTATGAAAAGTGATGTGTTTATTTGCATTCCCATCTATTTTATGTTAATTTCCTTATTATACTCTTATGTTTTTTCACTGATTTGAACAAGTTGTTTTTGTGCTCCGTTTATTTTGTTTTGCATTTCAGTTGCCCCCTACCAATAATTTGGAAGTATGTTTCTTTATTTGCTTGAATATCATCAGCCTGTGTTTTAAAGCCATACTAAAACCCATATTTATCTGTTGTTTTGTTAAAATTAGTAATACATTTATCATTCATGATACAATATCTTAGCATTATTTGGCTATATAGTACATAGGAACAGATAGTGACCTAAATAAAGTCATTTTTGTAATTTTTTTAAAATGGCAAAACCTTAAGAATATTTTACTGTCTCACTCACTCATACCATGTCCAAACCCTAGATTTTTCTGAACTTTGTACTTCAGAAATGTAATTCCATATTATTTCCTTAGGGTATGCCTCTTCTCAGTGTACTTATTCATCAGTGATATTACAATTTGCAATCACTTTCTCCTCATCCACTTAAGTTTACCTACATATTTTACTGGATTCATTGCTCACTGCTATTTATTATATTATTTCAGTTTGCTTTAGATCTCTATTAGCAAGTACTATCATTTATGCTGGGGTATATTCTTGTATCTGCTTATTTAACTTATATGAAGAGTACATCATGAGAAATGCTGGACTGGATGAAGCACAAGCTGGAATCAAGATTGCTGGGAGAAATATCAGTAACCTCAGATATACAGATGACACCACCCTTATTGCAGAAAGCAAAAAAAGAACTAAAGAGCCTCTTGATAAATGTGAAAGAGAAGAGCAAAAAAGTTGGCTTAAAACTCAACATTCAAAAAGCTAAGATCATGGCATCCAGTCCCATCACTTCATAGCAAAAAGATGGGGAAACAATGGAAACAGTGAGAGACTTTTATTTTTTGGGGGGGAGGGTCCAAAATCACTGCAAATAGTGACTGCAGCAATGAACTTAAAAGATGCTTGCTCCTTGGAAGAAAAGCTATGACCAACCTAGAGAGCATATTAAAAAGCAGAGACATTACTTTGAAGACAAAGGTCCATCTAGTCAAAGCTATGGTTTTTCCAGTAGTCATGTATGGATGTGAGAGCTGGACTGTAAAGATAACTGAGCACCAAAGAATTGATGGTTTTGAACTGTGGTGTTGGAGAAGACTCCTGAGAGTCCCTTGGACTGCAAGGAAATCCAACCAGTCAATCCTAAAGGAAATCAGTCCTGAATATTCATTGGAAGGACTGATGTTGAAGCTGAAACTCCAATACTTTGGCCACCTGGTGCTAAGAACTGATTCATTTGAAAAGACCCCGATGCTGGGAAAGATTGGAGGTGGGAAGAGAAGGGGATGAGATGGGTGGACGGCATCACTGACTCAATGGACATGAGTTTGAGTAAACTCCAGGAGTTGGTAATGGACAAGGAGGCCTGGTGTCCTGCGAAGACACCAGGGGTTGCAAAGAGTCGGACACAACTGAGTGACTGAACTGAACTGAACTGAAATCCTTGTGCTTTTGAATGAGAACTTGAGTATAATACTTTGAGTATTATATCAAAAAAACATCCTCTTTTGTCATCATATGAATAACCTTTACAAGTGTAGAATTTTTATATAGCAGTGCTTTCTCTCTCAAAATTTATAACCAGTATTCCACTAGCTTCTAATGTGGCATGTTGCATGCACGCTCAGTCAGTCAGTCGTGTCTGACTCTTTGTGCCTAAATGGACTGCAGCTTGTCAGGATCCTCCGTCCATGAGATTTTTTTCAAGCAAGAATACTGGAGAATACTGGAGAGGGTTGCCATTTCCTCCTCCAGGAGATGTTTCTAACCCAGGGATTGAACCCACGTCTCCTGGGTCTCCTGCATCGCCAGGCAGATTCTTTACTACTGAGCTACCTGGGAAGCCCCTCTAGTGTTTCATATAAGAAGCCAAACATTCCTTTTCCATTATATTTGAACTTTTTAGGATCTGTTTGAAAAATGTATATATTTTTTCTCTTCCCTCAGAGGCCAAAAATTTCACAAGACGTGTCTAGATGTATGACTGACACTTTTGCCTTATAATCAGTAAGCCCTTTTAATCTTTCTTCAGATCAGGGAGCTGAAGATTATTGCTTTGATTATTGATTCCACCTCCATCTGCTCTTTTTCCTCCTGGAATGCTGATTATTTGCACATTATTTCTCCCGGGAATATCCTCCATGTCTCTTATATCTTCAGTCATAATTTCCATTTCCTAGTGTTTCTCCCTTGTGTTGAGAGGTTGTTCCTCCATTTAACCTTCTGATCACAAACTCCCTTTCAAGCAGTATCAATTCTGTGTCTCACTTTTATTGCTGCAACCTCTCCATCAGAGCCGCCAGTATCCATTTTTTCGGCTCTGTCTCCTTCTTGAGCTTCCCTTGCCTGCTCTTGTCAGAAAGTGAGTCTCCTCAGTGTGAGCTTTCACCTCAGCTCTTCAGCATTAGAGGATGGTCAGGCAGTGAAAGACACAACATCTTCTCCATCATCAGACGGGAGGTGACGGAGCTAAATCACGTCCTCTCCACTCTGCCAGGAGGCATCTTCTGTATAGACAAGCATCCTCCCTGAGCTAAATGTGGGAGGCGGTAATTCTGCTCTACCTGAATGTTTCTCTCAGACAACTCCCTTCAGCAGGAAAAGCATTTCTTTCACGGACGCGTGAAGCAAGACGACAGTTCTTGCTTCTTCCTGTATTAACTCACATTTCACCTTAGCCGTGAGTCAGATTCTCACCATGGGCTTTTCCAAAGAGGAAGAACCACACTTAAACGACTGGGCCCTTGGGCATCTTAGCACTGACAACAGTGGTGCCCGGGGCATGCATCTTCTCATTAATGACTCTGAAGCCTCATATGTGACATTTGGGAACTACTCAAGGTGTCCCAGTTCCATGCTAGGCTTCACTGCCAGGTCAGTACCCCAGTAGGAGGAAGGTCATGATGATGTTTGCTCAGGCCATTTCCCCATGTTAATGCTAATCTTTGTTGTGTTTGGAAGGATCTATTCCTTACTCCAAAGAAATTATTATTCTTATACAAAATTGAAGCATTTGAGAAACATACAATGTACTAAAAGAATATTGCTATAATCCCACATCCCCATTCCACTCCACACTACCCCAGCCCCAAATCACCACGAGAAATTTGGTATAATCTTTCTTCAGCTTCTCTTTCTGTATATACATGCTGATATAATAAGAATTATAGTCAAAATTCTAAACAATTTTCTTTAATTTTTTTTCAAATTTCCTTAATTTTTATAATCAATTTATAACTGTCTCTGAAATGCTAGCTAACTAATGTGAACATTTCATGCCAAATTCAGTATTTCCTCAACCCAGTACAATGATTTCTTAACAGGTTTAATTTATGATACAGTCAACATCCTAGCTTTACATTAATGTCCAGGTTTTTCTTTATATCCACTTGCTCTCTAACATATCTGTGTTCTTATGGGTTTGCTAGCCTACTTCCCAATAGGGTTAGAGGGTTAGTCAGTGTATTAGTCAGACTTTTCCAGAGAAATAGAACCAATAGGCTTTATATATACATATTTATTAACATAAGCATATGTATGTATATTGGCTCAACCAGTAATGGGAGTGAGAAATCCCAGGCCTGCTGTCTGCAAGCTGGAGAATTAGGAAAGCTGGTGGTACGATTCAGTCCAAGTCTGAAGGCCTAAGAAGAGGGCAAGGGATAGGGTGTGGGGTGATGATGTTGGTCTTGATCTGATTCCAAAAGTCCCAGAATCCAGGAAGGCTGATGTTGGAGACAGGAGAAGATGGACGTCTCAGCTTAAGCAGACAAAATGAATTCACATTTCCTCCACCTTTTAGTTCTATCTGGGCCCTCCATCGATTGAGTGATGCCCACTCACACAGGGGAGGACTACCTGCTTCACCAATCCAAATACTAATTTCTTTCAGAAATGCCTTCACAGTCTTACTCAGAAATAGTGTTTTACCAGCTATCCTTTAGCCAAGTCAAATTGACACATACAATTAACCATCCCAGGAATAAAAAAAGAGATCATTTTTTTGACTAGGGTCATTGTTAAGCAACTGGGGCCATTGTTAGGTCATTGTTGGGACTCTACATATACGTCCCTCCCATCTGTCCCCATGTCCTAAAGCTTCCTCAGCTCTCAGCCCAGCTGGTGTTCCCTGGAGGAGGGCTTCTTAGAGATTTCCACCACAAAGGCTATCTATGACTTGGATTGCGCACTCCTCACCGCTGCTACGGGATCGTGACTTTCCCCTCAACTCGAGCTCTCCAGATACTTGGCGTGCATCCTAGCCCTGCTTCTCCACTACTTCTGCATCCTGCTTGTGCACACTGATTCTCTCCACTCCTTTCGGAATCCAGAGGAAATGCTCTCGTATCTCCCCTTCTACGATCTCCAGTGCCATAAGGCATTTCTTCTGTTCTTCCGTAACTCTGGTCTGTGATTATTTCCACTGGCTGCCCACGTGAAGAAATGTACAGAGTCTCCTATGCTGAGATGGACATACAACAAAGAAAAGCCTGGCTTCCTTCTCTCCCGCCTCCCACTGTGTGTATGTGTCTGTGTGTTGGGGGAATGAAAGGCAGGAAAAAGCAACTCACTAAGCACTCCACTTTATCTCAGGAACTATTTTGTGCACCTGTCAATCGCAAAGGGATGATGACCCCTGGACTACTTTCAGGACACAAGTAAGCTCTGAAGTTTCAAAGACCAAACCCATTACACAGTTTTGATGCCCAGTTGTATAATCAACTGCCTCGCTCTCTCCTCTCTCACAATATTTCACTAATAGTGAGAATCTGAAGGCTCCTCCATTTTCTGGGAAAGTACAGATTTTTTTCAATAAAGCTCTGACCTGCTCTAACCAGATCTAAATCACCAAGCCACACCCATATACTTAGTCAAATGACTCCATCCAGAGTCCTACTGATATCTGATATAGTTAAGGTGGGTAGTTTATATACTGTAAGTTTATCATATATACTTAAAGGACGGTTAGGCATTCAGCCTTGGAAACAAAGGAATATCATGTTATGAAGCCATTTCTAATTTTCAGAGTTGCAGCCTATAAACTTCTACCTAACACCTATAGACAGAGGCACGTTTTAACTACAACTTTTTCACACAAAAAAGAGGACGTACTGCATGTACCATTTGCAACTATATTTAATATCTCTGTGAAATCCTCTTATGTAAGCACATATATAGGTCTTTCTTATCCTTTCAGTATGTGTAGTATTCAATTGCATGGATATGTCATGATTTATTTTAAAATTCAAAATTAACAAACATTTTCTTTCAGTTATAGTTAAATTATATATCTAATTTAATAGAGTAGTGTGAATGAGAAAATGGCACTTTTTTATCCCCCCAAATTAATACTTGGGCATAGTTCAGCATTGGCAGCCCAGAGGCAGTTTTATCAGCATTCATCCTGAAGTGACATTCTGTCCATATTGCAAACTTATGCAGGCTAAATGGGTCTGGGGGCTTGAAGATTCCTTATCATCGCTTCCTTTGTCCCTAGTCAGCCCCGTCCACATTCCCTGTGGCAGCTGTTCTAAGATGTTTTGATCCCTTTTAAGCTTGCTTTCCCAGCTCTTCACCATAAGCCATAATATCACCTTTTGTTCCACAGAGAATATAGAAATATTTGAGTGGAATTCTTCTCACCTCACTTTGCTGCAAACTCTGACTGACCTAAAACATTTTCATCCTTCCAGCATCTTGCCTCACAAAAGATATTTCTCTTCTCCACCTGGACTCCATGAGACGGTCAGATGCCATGTGAGTCCCGAAACAGCGACGCACTCAGCACCCAGGCGGTAACTGAGAGTGTAACACGTGTGCTTGACCTAAGAGGGATGAAACAGAAGAAAACTGAACATTAAAAGGAAAAAATAAAATGCGCAACGTAATTGAAACTTGGTATTAAATATGAAGCTTCATAACATTGTAGGTTAAATAAAGTTACAGAACAATACAGAGCTTCCCAGTTGGCTCAGTGGTAAAGAATCTGCCTGCCCATGCAGGAGACGCAAGAGATGTGGGTGCAATCCCTGGGTTGGGAAGATCCCCTGGAGAAAGGAAGTGGCAACCCACTTCAGTATTCTTACCTAGAAAATTCCATGGACAAAAGAGCCTGGCCAGGCTACAGTCCATGGGGTTGAAAAGAGTGGGACATAACTAAGTGACTGAGCGCGTGCACACACACGTGCGCACACACACACACACACATACACAAAACAATACATTGTGTAAAAATTCAAGCATAGTACTCTCCATGCCTGTAAATACTTAGCATAACATTCCTAATAAAGTTGCATGACTTGGCAATAATCTTACAAAACTGAGACAATTGGAGGACTTCACTGACAGCAAGAAAATCCCAAATTTTAATTCTCATCAAGCATGAGTCATATTAATAAGCATATAAATTTATATGATTTGAATTTAAAATAATTTTGGTAGAATTGAAAAAATGGGTCCTAGAGAGAAGGGAAAATGTAGAATTATAAACTTGGAAAGAATCATTATTTTCAAATATATCAAAGGACATTTTTAAAAATTTTGCCAATGTGTATCATTCATTTTTATTATATATCAATTTCATGGTCTCATAATAATTGTTTCATGCTCCCTTCTGGCCATTAGCTACTCACTAATGACTGTCAGTAGTCATTATTATCCTATTGGAGAAAAATGTATCTCCTTTTTATAATTACTTGTTTCAGTTTATTAAAGAACATTTCTCCTTTTAAATTAAGATAGTTACTATGTGGAATATTTTTAAATGACATTGATTACCCAAATAAAGCACAGGTAAACATTTTGTAAATTTTAATTAAGCATTTAGCCAAACGCATGATTACAAAACTATGTGTATTTTTAAATATACAGACTATATATTACAGTCTTTGTATATGAAGCAACTAGATTTCATGAAAGTAATGACTAGAAAGTTCCATCTGAACAGGTAAAATTATGAATTATAAACAAGTTGAGCAGAAGATATTCTCAAAATAGATAGTTTTAACTTTATTCAGTGACTGTCTAGGAAAAGAATAGTTGTTCACTTAGGAGCTTGAATAGTTTCTGAGAAATCTCTTTAGGGACTCCCCTAGAGGTCTAGTGTTTAAGACTCTGCACTTCCGCTTCAGGGGCATGGGTTCAATTCATGATCAGGCAAACAAGATCCCATGCTGCTCAGTGTGGCCAAAACAACAACAACAGCAACAGTAACAAAACAAACAAAAAAGAAATTTCTCTGTAGATTCTTACAGAACCTTCAGAGAAGGCAATGGCACCCCACTCCAGTACTTTTGCCTGGAAGATCCCATGGACAGAGGAGCTTGGTGGGCTGCAGTCCATGGGGTCGCTAGAGTCGGACACGACTGAGCGACTTCACTTTGATTTTCACTTTTCACTTTCATGCATTGGAGAAGGAAATGGCAACCCACTCCAGTGTTCTTGCCTGGAGAATCCCAGGGACGGGGGAGCCTGGTGGGCTGCCGTCTATGGGGTTGCACAGAGTCGGACACGACTGAAGCGACTCAGCAGCAGCAGCAGCAGCACAGAACCTTTATGAGGAATCACTGGGCTTAGTGGTCAAGAAACAAAACAGTGGTTTCGTCAACCTGGATTCTAATCCAAAGAGAGCACTGTATAATCTTCTATAGATTACCTGCATTATTTAATTGACTTCTCCAAGTCTCAGTTTTCTGGGATGGGACCAGGGATGGGACCTGCGGATCGGACCTCATAGCACTGGTGTTGAGAATATGAAAGAAACACATATATGCCACATAGCTTCACATATAATTCCTTCAATAGAGTAGTAACTATGATTAGTATCATAAATTATGATCTAAAACTAACTTCTTCCTATATATTTGTTTACATTTATTCCAACAGGTTTAAAAATTTGTTTCAAGGAAGCTCTTGAAATATTAAACATGCTGTTCCTTGCTTCATTTGCTAGATGTAAAATGTATGTTTTAGCCCAATCCCACTTGGATGATGAAAATTTATTAATTTATGTGTATCTTGTATTTTTATGTAAAAATACTCCATGTAGATGCAGAGAGCTCTGGAATCCCCAGAAGTTAGCAGAAGGCATGGGGAGCTGGAGAGAGCATAGCAGACTAGCTCAAGCCATGTAGATGCTGAAGGAACATTCATTTGAAGGCAATTATGTTTCCTCTCATTTTGTTTTACTTTTTCATACTGTCAGCCCTGGAAGTGTAAACAGCTTCTAAATGGCTGGTGCTGGTAAGTAGTCAAATATTTAGAAGCCAAGGGTCTTTAATCACCTAAGTGCTTTACAATGAATACTGATGTGAAAAGGTTCATATTTAATTGATTCCAAAGTGACTTTATGCTAAGTAATGGTTCACTAAAGAATTTGAAAATGCAGCTACTTTCAATTAAAAAGTATATATCTTCCTTTATGTCAGAGTTGTTACGAGACGTGTCAGAGCAAGTCACCAGGCTAAGGAGGCGCTGTGGACAGAAGTGGTAAATATAAGTATGTCTGTGTGCCCTTGTGCACCTGAGGGAGGAAAGATGGAGGAGTAGTCACTTGCAGTTATTTTAAATTTGTCTTACAAATATACGTGAATTTCCCTTAAAGAGCTCTAAAGACCCAGCTAGAAGACCTGATCAAAACACAGCATTTTGAGAAAGAATACAAGAGTAATCTAAGGTAACCAATGGCCCGTCCTGGATATACATATTTTGTTGCAGTAAAATGAAACCCAACATGGTTTGTGAAGCTCTCTAATTTTGCCAGAAGGCACATATATATTTCACATATTCATAAATATTTCTTCTACTATTAGAACTTTTTTATTATCGCAGGAGCTAATGTAAATCTAAGAAGCTCGATGAGCATTAATGTATAAAATTACCATACTCTCACAATGACTTATCACTGCAATCATTATTCTAACTAGAAGCATGCTAGAATAGTTTGAAAGCCAGAAGAAGGCAATCAATGATTTAAATCACTGGTCTTACTACCTGTTAGCAGAAACCATCAAGAGAAGTTGCTTTTTAAGAGAATCAGAACAGCTGGAAAGAAAGATAAGAGGAAAGGAATTTATGGTGAGAGCCTATTTTCAATGAGCCCTTCTGCAAAGTTTAATAAAAAGAATGTTGTATTCTATAAAGACATTTTAATTCCACTTTCATAAAGGTGGAAGAGACACAATGACACTCCTTTCACAAACACTGTGTGTGTTGAAAGTGTTAGTTCCTCAGTCATGTCTGACTCTTTGCAACCCCATGGACTGGAGCATACGAGGCTCCTCCATCCACGGAATTCTTCAAGCAAGAATACTGCAGTGGGTAGCCATTCGTTTCCCTAGAGGATATTCCCGACCCAGGGATCAAACCCAGGTCTCCTGCATTATAGGCAGGTTCTTTACCATCTAAACTTGTATTTATGACAGCATATTAAAAAGCAGAGACACTACTTTTCAGACAAAAGTCTGTCTAGTCAAAGCTATAGTTTTTCCAGTAGTCATGTATGGATGTGAGAGTCGGACTATAAAGAAAACTGAGCACCGAAGAATTGATGCTTTTGAACTGAGGTGCTGGAGAAGACTCTTGAGAGTCCTTCAGACAGCCAGGAGATCAAACTAGTCAATCCTAAAGGAAACCAATCCTGAATATTCCTTGGACGAACTGATGCTGAAGCTGAAGCTCTAATACTCTGGCTGCCTAATGAGAAGAACCAACTCATTGGAAAAGATCCTGATATTGATAAAGATTGAGGCCAGGAGAAGAGGGTGTCAGAGGATAAGATAGTTGGATGGCATCATTGACTCAATGGACATGAGTCTGAGCAAACTCCAGGAGATGGTGCAGTGAAGGACAGAGAAGTCTGGTGTGCTGCAGCCCATGGGGCAGCAAAGAGTCGAACATGACTGAGCAACTGAACAACAGGTTCAGCCAGTATTGCCAAGAAATTATCCAGACAGGTGATGTGTTAAGTTGAGAGATTTAAATTTCTTGAATAATGATGGATTTAAATGATCTCAAATCATATACCTGTTGTTTCTCATCTAAGTATTACTTCTATATTTACATTAAGGAAATTTCTCCTCACCTCTCACACACATGTAAACCAAACACAGACATAAGAACATGTATGTGCACCCCAGACGCACATTACCATAGCTCCAAAGTTTGGTTTTGCTGTTTACCTATGAGTGCAATAGCTTTTGAAATGCATTGTTCTGAAAAACATAATGCATGATACCAAGATGGCAATCATAATTTGAGGACCAGCTGCATTAAAAAAAAGTGCTCACTTTCTTTAGTTTCATTAAATTTTCTAACTATACAGAAAAAAAAGTACATGACAATTGAATCAATTTCTCTGTTAAGATAAATGTTATTTCATTCAGTTAAATATATGAATTTCATACACTTAAAATGTACTTGACAATACAGTAGAACTCCCTTCACTTATGGGGTCTATGTTCCAAGACACCCAGTGGATGCATGAAATTTAGGATAGTACTGACTGGACCCTATAGATGCTATGTTTTCTCCTATATATACATACCTATGATAAAGTTTATTTTATGTGCTAGGCACAGTAAGAGATTAATAAAAATAAATAATAAAATAGAACAGTTATACCAATATACTTTAATAAAAGTTATACCAATGTGGTTTGTCTCTCATTGTACAAATTTGATGCCTGTTCCATCTTAAGTACATATCACACACTGTGACCATAACTTTTGAAGCGTGACAGAAAAACTAGAATAAATTTCTTTTTCTTTCTTCACAATTTCACAAATGGAAGATTCATCCTGTACTGCACATTTTAGAAACCTCACCACACAGTTATTTCTTTCCTTTCTTAATTTGAGAACTTGAAACTTTTCACTTTAAGAAAACACTTTACAGCTTCTCTTTGGCATATCCAAATTGCCAGCATCATCCTCTTGTGTTCTGGGCCATTATTAAGGAAAATAAGGATGACCTGAACACAAGAACTGCAATAATATGGCAGGTATCCAATAACCTAGATGGCCATTGAGTGACTAGTGGGCAGAAAATGCTGGGCAAAGGGATGATTTATGTCCCAAGTGTGACTAAACAGGACAGCGAGAGATTTCATCATGTTGCTCAGAATAACTGCAATTTAAAACTTATGAATTGTTTTTTTCCGGAATTTTCTATGTCATATTTTTCAGACCACAGTTATCCATAGGTAACCAAAACCAGAAAAGGCGAAACCACGGATAAGGAGGGACTACTGTTTTCTCAGTGCTGCATAAGGTGCTAAAGATCTCGGCCTTTAAGAGCCCCAAACTTGTTGAGAAGAAAATTTAGCACATTAAGTGAAGCAAAATAGAAGCTATAATATTCAGGCACCAAAATAATTGCAAATGCCTTACAATTAGAAATAAGAAAGGGTGAGTATATTATTTCTTTTAAAACTAGGAAGAAAACCTACCGTATGATCCAGCAGTCCCATTACTAAGCATATACCCTGAGGAAAACACAATTCAAAAAGACCCACGTACCCCAATATTCACTGAAGCACTTTCTTACAGTAGCCAGGACATGTAAGCAACCTAGATGTTCACTGACAGATAGATGGATAAAGCTCTAGTCCATATATACAATGAAATATTAACCACAAAGAGGAACGAATTTCAGTTAGTTGTAGTGAGGTGGAGGAACCTAGAGCCTGTTACACAGAGTAAAGTAAGTCAGAGGAAAACATATATATTAACTTATATATATGGAATCTAGAAAATGGTGCTGATACACCTATCTGCAGGAAAGGAACGGCAATACAGGCATTGAAAATGGACTTGTGGACACAGCGGGGGAGAATGGGATGGATTGTAAAGCAGTATTGACATATATACGCTATCATGTGTAAAGCTGATAGCTAGCGGGAAGCTGCTGTACAATACAGGGAACCCAGTCTGGTGCTCTGTGATGACCTGGAGACCTGGAGGGGTGGGATGGTGGGGGAATATATATGTATATGTGGATACATATATATATATTATATATATATATACATGTAGTTATGACTGATTTGCATTCCTGTATGGCAGAAACCAACATGACATCATAAAGCAATTATTCCCCAATTAAAAAATAAAATTTTTTGAAAGAGAAGTCTTTAAGAAAAGGGCTGGGTTCAAACAGTTGCTTGAAGAAGATTTAGGATTAAGAGGTCAGAAAGAAAAGATGACATACTTCCATTTCTTAAAATCACTATTTGTAAGACATTTTCCATTTTCCCATCAAACTTACATTCACAATATCAGTATAAACTAGAAACAATATACCCTTGACCTTTGAAAGAGCTACACTAGAGAACTCTCTAATTTTCAGTTCACAAATGCTGCACTATCATAAAAATTTCCCCATAAAATAAAGTAAAATTGATTAAATATTTTAAGTTGTCCCTTCTGATCCTTAATAAGATTTACTATTTAAGAGAAAACTCCAACAGACACTGCTAGGGCAAAAAGAGTGATTAGACTCTTCTCAGCATAAACAGAAGGGGACACAGTGATGTCAGTGAGATGACAAACAGTAAGCCTTGGGTGGGGGTGATTGACAGTTCAGGAATATCTCTGCTTCCTGGGGGTTTACTACACAATCCGAGGTAAGGAAACTTTTGTGCACCCCTGAATCATGTCTAGAACTTTTTAAAAGTACAAATGCTGTGCTTCTTTCCTGTATAATTTGAGGAAGACCAAGGCATCTGCATTTTCAAGTTTCCTGTAGGATACTGATGTTTACCTCCTATTAGAAACACCTACTAGAAAAGTTGCCAGCCCAAAATGTCTCATTAGGTCATATTAAAAATCTATGAGTAAATTAACTCTACTCCTAACATGTCCAAATTTCCTCCTGTAAATATTTCTAAAAAACAGAGAAGTTTTAATGTCTGCATTGATAGTAACTTGGTTATCAAAATAAGGGCAATAAAAAATCAAATGCTAACCAGAGAAGATGAGTATATAGAAAATGCCAGAAACCTTGGAGTTATAGTATCTTGGTGGAAAACATTATCTCCATCTTTAAAAATTATTTTGGGTATACTATGATGCAGTGTTTCACAAAAAGGTCTTTTAGAGAGATAATGAAGCTTTATATTTCCATTTATTCATCATCTATAATGATAGAGTGAACAAAACCTGCTTATGGAAGAGCCTTCCAAATGAATAATTTGGGGAAAATTGTAAGTTTATTTCTTTAAGCTCTAACCTCTTTTAAGGACCAAATTGTTGCTCCTTACATAATATTATAGAAATTGACCTGTTAAATGCCCAGCTCCTGCAAATCTTAATGACACTCATTTTCCTTCTATGTTTACCCTCCAGAAAATTGCTTTATAAAAAATATACTGCTGACTCTCTGAAAAAGGAAAATCTTTTTCATTAAAAATATTGGTGAAAGAAATTTCCCCAAAAGCCATATATTTTACTCAAAAATAAGAGAAATATTTTCTTGGAAGGAAATACTGAATATTTAAATGTGTCAATGCTTTAGATATTAATGGATGACATTAATAAAAATTCACAAACATCTCAAGCATTTCTTTATTAATTGAAATATCAGTTTCCTATGGCTGCTGGAATAACTTACCCATTGATAGTTTAAAAGAATATATACTTATTCTCATGCTTTCTGGAGGTAGTAGTTCAAAATCAGTTCCCTGCACTGAAATCAAGGTGTAGGCAAGGCCATACACCCTTGGGAGGCCCTAGGGGAGAATCCTTTTCCTTGTATTTCCAACTTCTAGACCTGCATTCTTTGTCTTCCTTGTTTCATGGTCCCTTGCTCCATCTTCAAGGCCAGTAGATAGAATCTTCAAATCTCTTTTTGTTCCATCTTCACATGGCTTTCTTCGTCTCCCACTTAAGAAGACCCTCATGATTACATCTAAGACTTGTCTAGATAACCCTAGAAATTTTCCCTTTAAAAAGGCCTTAATTTAGTTACATCTTGTAAGAACTCTTTTTCCATGTAAGATAACATTAACTGGTTATAGGGGTTAGGACTTTGATATCTTTGAGAGTCATAATTCAGCCTACCATAATTGTTACTTACTTATTGGAAGTATAAACAAGTAATAGCAGGTGAAAAAACTTTGGAAAAGGAGAGTAATGAGAGTAATTGTCTTACTATACATTAAATTATAATTTAAACCTACAGTAATTACAGGAAAAAAGGCACCAGTGTAGGTATCCAGCTAGCCTTCTCATATACATAAGAACAGAATATGTGAAAAAACATCATAAGCCAATGAGGAGGAAATGGATTATTTAGAAAACATAGTTATTTTTCTTTAAAAAGAAAAGACAAATTAGAATACATCATGTGACATAGAGCCCCAGGATAGAAGGCCTAGCAAGTTAAAATCAAAAATATTTTAAATATCAAATGTCAAATAAGTTTGAGAAAATAATAGATATTTAGCTGATCTTGTCATAGGTAAGGACCTTCTAAATATGAAGAAAAAGAACATAAAAGTAAAGTTCAGTCAACTTGAGTGTCTAAAAATTTTTAAGCATATATATCAAAAATATAAACAAAATTAAATATCAAGCAAGAAACTGGAAAAACATTTGCAGTATTAATGTAGACAATGTTTAATATTCTTAAGATAAAACTGGTCATATTAATGAGAGAAACAGAGTCAAAATGGAAGAATGAATAAAAGCCCATATCTAGAAGAAGAAATATCAATGTCTAATAAACATGGAAACTTGATTATTCCTGAGTAATCAAATAAATGCAATTTAAAATAAGGAAATGCTATTTGTTACCTGTAAAAGTGCATAATTTATGAAGATTAACATTCAGTGCTGCTCACAGTATGTAAAACAGGTGTTCTCAAACACCGTCACAGAATACAAATTGTTATAATCTCAATGGGAAGAAATTTAGCACAAAGGTTTGAATAGGGACTTAAGTATAATGCTTCTTAAAATAGTTTTTTAAAAGTGAAAAGATGTACAATGAAACAAAAGTGAACAAATAGGCCAGTGTGATTCATGTGACCAAATAAGACACAAACATTAAAAACTTATCGGTTCAGTTCAGTTCAGTTCATTTCAGTCGCTCAGTCGTGTCCGACTCTTTGTGACCCCATGAATCGCAGCACACCAGGCCTCCCTGTCCATCACCAACTCCCGGAGTTCACTCAGATTCACATCCATCGAGTCAGTGATGCCATCCAGCCATCTCATCCTCTGTCGTCCCCTTCTCCTCCTGCCCCCAATCCCTCCCAGCATCAGAGTCTTTTCCAATGAGTCAACTCTTCGCACAGGTGGCCAAAGTACTGGAGTTTCAGCTTTAGTATCATTCCTTCCAAAGGAATCCCAGGGCTGATCCTCCTTCAGAATGGACTGGTTGGATCTCCTTGCAGTCCAAGGGACTCTCAAGAGTCTTCTCCAACACCACAGTTCAAAAGCATCAATTCTTCAGCGCTCAGCCTTCTTCACAGTCCAACTCTCACATCCATACTTATAAGGATCCCCTATTTTAATCCCTGGAAAGTATCCAGTGTAAAATGGTAGGTTATTAAAGCAGAATGCAAAATTGGATATACACATATTCAAGCATGCTTCCCAGGTGGCTCAGTGGTAAGGAATCTGCCTGCCAAGCAGGAGACAAAGGTTTGGTCCCTGGGTCAGGAAAACCCCCTGGAGAAGGAAATGACAGCCCACTCCAGTATTCTTGCCTGGAGAATCCCATGGACAGAGGAGCCTGGTGGGGTTGCAGAGTCAGACACAACTGAGGGACTAAACAGCAGCAAACATTTTCAAGCACAGACACACACTGTATATGGTTCTCAGAATATTACTGGGAAAATCTCATGTGGACAAGCAAATCAAATCAGGCAGTAACAAAAATTTAATAAACTGTGATCCTGGCTATGCAGAAGCAGAGACCTGGGGGATAAAGGGAGTCTCTTTAGATGGGATAGTCATGAAAGGCCTCTGTGAGGTGGGTACATTTAACCTGAGACCAGAAGGAAGGAAAGAAGGAAGGAAGGAAGGACCCAGCAAAGAGCCTATTAGAGCATTCTGGACTGAAGGACCAGCCTCTGCAAAGGCTCTGTGGAAGGAAAAGCAAAAGTGAAAATCGTTCAGTTGAGTCGTGTCCGCTCTTTGCAATCCCAAGGCCTGCACATGGAATTCTCCAGGCCAGAATACTGGAGTGGGTAGCCTTTCCCACTCTCCTCCCAGAGAGGCTCATGAAAGGGAAAGAACTTAGCAATTTCAAAGCTCTGAAAAAAGAGGCTAGTAGGGTTGGTAGGTAGAGGATAAGAGGGCACAGAGGCTTGAGCTGCGGTTGATAGAGAAAATGAGTGCTCAGATGGTAGCCACAGTGGTGCTTATACCTAATGTCCATGTCTCCAGTTATTTATTTCTTTAACATGCCGTGTTGTTGGTTGTTATGCAGGCCCTAAGTCATGTCTGACTCTGACTCTTTGCAACCCATGGACGGCAGCACTCACTCCAGGCTTCCCTGCCCTTTACCATGTCCTGGAGTTTGCTCAAACTCATGTCTATTGAATCAGTCATGCCATCTAATCATCTCATCCTCTGACAGACCCCCTTCTCCTCCTGCCCTCAATCTTTACAGCATCAGGGTTTTTTCCAATGAGTCAGTTATTCACATCCGATGGTAAGAGTACTGGAGCTTCAACTTCAGCATCAGTCCTTGTAAATATATGTATATTTGTAAATATATAGATTCAACTACAAATTATGATTAAATAATAGTTTCAGCCTAATATTTTAAAATCTCATTTAATCACCATTATTTCCCTTTTTATAAGTAAGGAAACAAGCTTTGAGAGTACTTTGGCTAAGATCACAAAATGTGAGGCAGAGTGGGATTTGAACCAGGGCCACTGCACTCAGAGCCTGCAGTCTTAACCATCCTTTTATATTGATTCTCCAGAACATTATTCATTAGCACGTAATTAACAAATTGTGAATTCTTGATAAAAAGGGATAAGTACTCATCTTCACACAGTCATTTACTAATTAATTATGTAATCTCAAACTACATGTCTCTAGGCCTCACTTTTTTCACCTCTAAAATAAGGCTGATTACACAAGCCTCCCTACTTTGTAAGAAACTAATAATAGACAAATCGATTTAAATTTTCTTCATAAACCGTGTATGTAGGACACTATGATATTTCTCTAAGTGAAACCAGATCTACTCAGCATCCAGTCACAGAAAAAGTTCACAGATGAAACAACATGCATGAATAATATCAAAATTCAGGAAATAAGTTAGCATTAATAACTCTAAAACTTGCTTCAAATTACAGAGCTCCATTAAATCAATTGTAACATTTCTGTTATTACCACATTATATGACCATAATGAAGATAATAAATACCTGGCATTTACAGCATTTCTTTCATCTAAATATTCCCATAGAGCTCAATCAACTTTATGTGCAAATTCATTATAAGCTCTATACAGGTGAGACAGAGCAGGCAGTGTAAATCATGCTAACAATGATGTGGATCTTTCTTCTTTCCATAAGCTCCTTTTATCCAGGTTTACTAATTGGGGCAAGAGCAAGAGCCACATGCTTTTAAAAATAGTGAAAATGGAAGGTAATTCCAAGAAGCCTCTTATCAATGGCCCACAGTCTAGCAAAAGGACTTGGAAAATAGGGGGAATAATTTGATCATATACATCATATACATCATTTGCAGTTAAATGCTTAAGGTGAGGCTATACTTTAAGAAGAATGGCCAGCTTTATAAATCATCTGAATATGAGAGCAAAACGCAGGACCTTACTTTATGACAGAGTATAGCTCTGCTGATATAGGTATGTCTCCTGGCACTTTCCCAAACAACAAGAATCATCTGCTCCTCTCTCATGCCTTCGTGGTTTTTATTTCCCAAAGAGCAGAGTCCAATTTTTACCTCTTAATCTCAGTAAAATATTAACTAAACCCCAATAACAGTCAATAACCACTTAATAACGTTAGTAGGTACCCAGTGTGTTGGGCTGTGCTGCCCGATGTTAGCAGCCACTGAGCACAAGCGACTACTGAGCACTTGAACACAGCTATGAGACTGAGAAACTAAATTTTTATTTTATTTCACTTTAATGAATATAAAGTTAAACTTTGAAATTTCTAAAATTTTAATTAAGTTTGGAATAACCTGGAACCTACTTTTTCAGCAGTAAATTATATGAAATCTAAGTACAGGGCAAGTACTTCTAATAAAAATTTAGGATCCAGATTGAGAAGTGCTGAAAATAAATAATACACACAAGATTTGAAAGACTTAGAAAAAAAATGTAAGATATATCTATAATAATTTTATATTGACTATGAGTTGAAATCGGAGAAGGCAATGGCAACCCACTCCAGTACTCTTGCCTGGAGAATCCCATGGACGGAGGAGCCTGGTAGGCTGCAGTCCATGGGGTCGCTAGAAGTCGGACATGACTGAGCGACTTCACTTTCACTTTTCACTTTCATGCATTGGAGAAGGAAATGGCAGCCCATTCTGGTGTTCTTGCCTGGAGAATCTCAGGGACAGGGGAGCCTGGTGGGCTGCTGTCTATGGGGTGGCACAGAGGTTGGACATGACTGAAGTGACTTAGCAGCAGCAGCAGCATGATGAGTTGAAATGATAATGTTTTAGATATATTGGATTAAATAAAATGTCCTTTACAACTGCTTCAATGTATTTTTATTGTGATTATTAGAAAAAAATTTTAAGTATCAGTGAAATCTACACTTTGTTTCTATTGGACAACTGTTCTGGGGATTTGAATATCTATTTGTATCTCTCTGCACTTCCCCTTCGGAGAAGGCAATGGCACTCCACTCCAGTACTCTTGCCTGGAAAATCCCATGGATGGAGAAGTCTGGTAGGTTGCAGTCCACGGGGTCACTAAGAGTCAAACAACTGAGCGACTTCACTTTCACTTTTCACTTTCATGCATTGGAGAAGGAAATGGCAAACCCACTCCAGTGTTCTTGCCTGGAGAATCCCAGGGACGGGGGAGCCTGGTGGGCTGCTGTCTATGGGGCCACACAGAGTCAGACACGACTGAAGCGACTTAGCAGTAGTAGCAGTAGCACTTCCCCTTAATGGCAGGAGTCACTGAACTAATTCAAGGAGCTCTTAACGCAGCTGAATGAAAAAGCACTAAATATTCCTAATGTTGACTTCAAGAGAAGAATGCAGTCCAAGACTTTCGCTATTGTCCCACTTTTTAAGCACAATTAAGTCCATCCTTCAGCTGCTGGACCTTGACTTCCATCTTTTGGCTCTTTCCCAGCCTCCATTGACTTCCTCAGCTACCCCCACTAGCATTTCACATTTCTAGTTCTTTGCTCACAAGTTCTGATAACCCACTTTCAAGTACACCACTGAACGTCCCATGGAAACTATGGAAAACCTTTTTTAGTTCTTTCCAAGTTCCCAAACCCTTATCCACATCGACAGTTTGAGAGAAATTTAAAGCCAATTGTTCCCTTAGCTCCCTTCCTTTCAAACTTAATCATCCAACCTTTTACTGTATTTTCTTTCCATTTGTTCTGCTTCATTCCAAATCCAATAGCTTCCTCTTTACCCATATTTTTGACTGAATCTCTTAAGTAGCTAATCAGCCATCTCCTTTCAGCCTCTCATAACTTCCACTTCTTCCCATCATTGATTACCTCTCCTCCATCCCCTTCAGACTGATGAGCCTCAGTTCTCTGGACTCTGAGAACAGGGAGAGTGACCTAAGCAGGAGGCTTTTGTGGCTTCTCTGAGTCCGATCCCGTGTACAGGCTGCCTAGAGAGTCCCACATCCACACCTTCTGGTTTAAGGGTTACTCTAGTCAGTAGTGCTGTTGAGAAAAAAAGTAAGTGACCTGGTTCACAATTATTTAATACATGATGTCTAACCTAATACTGATTTGGACCCAAATCAGAGTAAGGTTGACAAGCCAAGTCTGCAATACCAGATCATCTCAGGATACCAGCTTGGATTTGTGTGCTTTTGCAAAACTCCAGACCGCTTCCTCCTTTGTTCTCTCTTTACTCCATCCAGGCTTCCTACTCAGGACTTCCTCCAGGTTCTTGCCCTG
This sequence comes from Capra hircus, assembly GCF_001704415.2. Classification (NCBI taxonomy): domain Eukaryota; kingdom Metazoa; phylum Chordata; class Mammalia; order Artiodactyla; family Bovidae; genus Capra; species Capra hircus. Next base: position 18,334,717 of record NC_030818.1, read on the forward strand.
GAGCCAGATCAGGCCACACTTACTATCATTATCATGTCATCATAATATGGGGAGTGGCTGGCACCCAGGCTCCCTTGTTTCACCCCTTCTTAGTCCTTCCTTGGAGATAAAACTTTAGCTAGTTGGTTCCCCTCCAAATGTGTGCACACCATATGTGACCAAAAGCACTGTGATCAAAACTGCTTAAGAGCCAAATATCCTTTTCCGGCAGAGCTCTCTGATGCCCACTGATATTAAATGGACCTATCCATTTTCCACTGCTCTTATCTTTTGGTCTGTTCTCTGGCAGAGACTTACTTTCATTTGCGTCTATCTCCTTATTTCTACAATATGATTAGAATTTATTTTGTGTGCAGCTTACTCCCTGTGATGATTCTTTCATTCTTCCCCCTGCCCCTACAAACACATTCAAAGCATATCCCAAGAATCAGTCCTCTTCCTTTTCCTCCGCAAGCTCCTATTTCATCTCTCCCCTCTTATGAACTCCACAACATCTTGCGGTCTGAGTGCTACCCTCCACCGCCCCATTTCCTCCAGGAAAATTACATTTTTAGATCATTAACACCTGCCTGATTAGCAGAGTCGAATCTTCACATTCTTCTTCTACTCATTCTGTCTGCTTTTCATAACTCCCTTCCCTGGCTTCCCTCAGAGGGTATTTTCCTAGTTGCATGATTGGACTTGGTCAACATCTTTTCTTCAGCCAGACTCCCCATGAGTATCTGTAAGGATTTGAGCCTCTGTGCTTTCCTCTGTGACTTAATTATGACTTTGTAATTGTTGCTGTTCAGTCACTTAGTCGTATCTGACTCTGTGACCCCATGGACTGCCGCACACCAGACTTCTCTATCCTATACTATCTCCCAGACTTTGGTCAAACTCATGTCCGTTGAGTCAGTGATGCCATCCAACCATCTCATCGTCTGTTTCCCCCTTCTCTTGTTGCCTTCAATCTTTCCCAGCATCAGGATCTTTTCCAATAAATCAGCTCTTCACATCAGGTGGCCAAATTATTGAAGCTTCAGCTTCAGCATCAGTCCTTCCAATGAATATTCAGGGTTGATTTCCTTTAGGATTGGCTGATTTGATTTCCTTGCAGTCCAACAGATTCTCAAAGTCTTCTCCAACACCACAGTTCAAAAGCATTAATTCTTCAGCACTCAGCCTTCTTTATGGTCCAACTCTCACAACCATACATGACTACTGGATAAACCATAGCTTTGACTATATGAAACTTTGTTGCAAAGTAATGCCTCTGCTTTTTACTATGCTATCTAGGTTGGCCATAGCTTTTCTTCCAAGGAGCAGGCATCTTTAAACTTCGTGCCTACAGTCACTGTCTGCAGTGATTTTGGAGACCAAGAAAATAAAGTCAGACTCTGTAGTGCTTAGTCCCTCAGTCATGTCCAGCTCTTTTGGGACCCTATGGACTGTGGCCCACCAGGATCCTCTGTCCATGGAGATCCTCCAGGCAAGAATACTGGAGTGGGTTGCCATGCCTTTCCCCAGGGGATCCTCTCAACCCAGGGATTCAACCCAGGCCTCCTGCATTGCAGGCAGATTCTTTACCATCTGAGACACCAGAGAAACCCAAGAATATTAGAGTGAGTAGTCTATCCTTTCTCCAGGTGAACTTCTGAAGTAATGATTCCCAAATAAGTTCTCCATTCTTGTTTCAGACCATGCATCTTTAATCCCCATGGGACCCCACTTCATGGATAACCTATAGACATCTGACATTTAACATATGCACCACTAAAGACACCATCTTTCTCCACTAGCTCTTCCTCTCTACCCCCAGGTTTCCTCTATTATATTTTTTATCTCAATAAATATAATCACTATCCCCCCCAGTATTTCAAGCTCAAAACTTCATAGACATCTTTAAGTACTTTATCTTTCTATTCAAATATATTCTATCTCGATCCCATCAAAGAGGTATCAAATCCTGTTCTTGAAGCATTTCTCACCATCAGTCCTTCCATCTGGTCTCCTTGCCATTGCCTGAGGTTCAGTCATCATTATAGTTTGTCAGGAGCATTCCAACAGTTTTCTAAGTCTTTTTTCCTCTTCTGTTTTGTCACCAAACTCCAACGCCTTACCATGTCATATCAAGCCCCTTCTCAAAACACTCAGTGGCCCCTACCTGCACATCCAATCAAATATCCTTTATGAACTGGTTGTAACGAATTTTCCACATTACATCTTGTATGCCAACCCCAGTTGTAACTGGCGCTAGGGTCACATGTACGATTCACTGAATCACAAATATCTCCTATAATTTCCTGACTCTGCGCCTTTACCATGATGTCCCCTGATCCTTCAATACTTTGACCTCATTTCCCCCTTTTGAACTTGTACACAGTCTTTAGGCAGTGCTGAAGGTAGGTAGAGGTGTCAGGTAGAGGTATCAGACAGAGGTATCTATTAGGGATCCCTTCAGGAAAAAACAACCTCTCCCTCCTCTATTTACTACTGCACTTTCTACATTGACGCTCATTCTTACCGTAGGCTGCCGTCTTTCTTCTCTCGCTATGGTTTCTTCACTGAATTGCGAGTCACTAGAAGCAGAAATTATGCCTCAATCTACTGCATTTCTCTCATCCTTTTCAGAGTGCATGGGTACACAGAAAGTTTTACTCAATTGTTGAAACAGAAGAACTTATAACAAAAGCCAACCTTCCCTTAGAGATGATAAAATTCTAAAAAGAGCTCTGATATCTGTCATACTGGTCAGGTGTCTTTCTTTAAGGCTAAACAGACAGTCAGGAATCCTGAGAATAGCGTAGCTCTTAGAGATTAAAACTGCTTTCCATTGAAGGAAACTTCAGTCAGTCCACATCCACAAGGTCTGCAATTGTGGATTCAAAAATAACTTTTTTAATTCCAGAAAGTTCCAAAAAGCAAAACTTAAACTTGCTGTGCAGTGGTAATTATTTACATAGTATTTACATTGTATTCAAAGCTATTTATGTAGCATTTACACTGTATTAGGTACTATAAGTAATCTAGAGAAGTATAGAGGAAGATGTTGCTAGGTTATATGCAAATACTATGTCATTTTATATAAGGAAACTGAGAATCTCAGATTTTTATATCTGCAGAGGTTCCTGAAACCAATTCCCAGGGACACTAAGGGATGAATGTATTTAGCTTTTCCCTTCCCAATTCTTTCTATTCTTTTAAGAAATGAAATTGTATAAAATTTCCAAAAATAAGACTGAAAAATGACAATCTGTATGCTTTCTACAGCTGAGCTCAGAGGGGTTACCCTTCAGATAGTTTCTTATTTTCTTTCATATTTGGTTCTGTTATACACTCATTTAATCATTAAATATCTACTAAAGATACTGTATGAAATGAGTTATACTTAACATTTTGATGAAAAGACAACAATTATAGTCTCAGGTGAGTTACTAAGGAAGCTTCCATGGAACCAAACCTTGGAGGAAGGATCTTCCATGAGCAGAAACATGATAGATGGGGAAAACACAGATTTTCCCAAGTTGGAAGAAGGAAAAAGAAATAGCGAACAAAGGTGCGTGAACAACTGTGACATATATTATTGAGGAGCGGGGACAATAAAGATGAGCAGTCTCACTAGAAGAGATGGTTTATCCTGGAATCAGAATTTTCAAAATGTATTAGTCATTCACTCCTTCCAATAAAATCAGATGAAAGAGCACAATATGTAAAACAAATACCAACTGCAAATTTTCACTTGCCATGGGCACTTGCAATCTGCTTCTACAGGGACCAAACCGTATGCTGCTGCAGCTGCTGAGCTTCAACACCCCTGGAGGGAGTTCTGGGTGGAGATCAGGAATGAGGCACTCTCTGCTCTGGGAAAACTGACAGGTCTTCAGATAGTTAGATATTTTCAGGAACTGATTTTATGAACCCAATCCCTGTATCCCCTCATATCTAGAAAAGCACTTAATCTCTTCATGGTGACATCAGCTCCTGGTGACTAGCAGAATACTTTGGCAAAGGTAAGTGCTTGATTGCATGAACTACCCCTTCACCAAAATCATGTGCATACTGACCTTCCCCCCTTCCTCTTTGGAGCAGTTTCTCAGAGCTATCTGAGGTGCTGTCTCCCAGGCTGCAGTCCTCCTCTTCCCCCAAATAAAACTTAACTTGCAACTCTCACAGTGTGCATTTTCGCTGTTGTTGTTAACAAAAACAAAACTACTACAGTACAAAGAGGAGAAGAGTGAGAGATTGGAGGCTGCCTAGTGAGCTGCCCCTTAACAACACCCTCCCCAGAGTCCCAGAGTTCCCTCCTCAGAGTTCCTCTGAGTAAATTACTAGCCAAGTGAAACATAAAACAAGATCACATAGATAGAATGGGACCAAATTATGCAGCACCATGTTACCTGACCTCAATGCACACATTAATTGAGGCTTTTTTCTCACACAGTTCATAGTCCACTGCATGTGTAGGTCCTTTGTCATTTGTAAGCCAAATAAATCACTTTTTATGCCCACATGTTAATTCTACACTTGGCACATGACTAGTGCCCCAAGAGATTTTTGAAATTTTGAAATGCCAGCCTCCACTGAAATAAGTGATGTCTTCCCAAAGATTTTGTCAATAGTTCTCTGCAATCTAGTTTATCCCCACCCATTTCCAGCAGAAAATTCAGCTTTGAACATAAATGCACTAAGTCAGGCTAAACTAGACTTACCAGAAGATTTCACTGTGACTCGGTCTATATCAGAGGTTACAAATGCATATCCAAAGGCTTCATGATGATTCTTAAAAGAAAAGAACCATCTCAAAACACACTTCCTTCCCATTGCCTTAATTATAATTCACAAATTTCCTTAAGGTGCAGAGCCTTGTGCTGGCTATTTTTCAGATCTCAGAGGAAATGCAGACCCTTTATTTAGAGTGAGCAATACTGTAAAGGCACAATGTGGTCCAAAGTTTAGCCAAAATCTCATCACATGCAAATAACCTTAGTGCATGGAAAAGACATCTGGGAATGGGCTTGAAAGGATGACAATGGGCTGTTTTCCATTATGTTCTTGTAACCTGTTGGGCCATAGACATACATACACTTGTGTTTTTTTAACTTGGGGATAATACAAGTAGAGAAGCATCATGATTAAGGGAGCATTAATGCATATGGACAGGGCCACTTAAAAACCACAGATTCTATATTTTATCCAAGTAGAAACACAGAAAAATCTCTTGGGTTTATAGGATGCTGGAAAATAAAAGAAGCATTTTTTTTAATTTAAGATATATTTTTAATTGCCATCATTTTTAAGATCCTTGACGCTTCCCCTAAATAGCTCTTTCTCTCCTATAGGTTCCTTCCATGCGATAAGAAAAAGAAAATACTATGCATTAAAATGATAGCTCTATTTCTTTCCTCTTTTTATCTTTTGCTTTATATCTAATTGCCAGTTAGATTTCTCTGACTATATAGCTCGTAAGCCCCTAACTTTTGATTTCTAATAAATCTCATTATTCTCTAGAAAAAAGAACTTATTCAACGTTTTTTATGAGGCATCTACTTGATTCCAGGCAGTGTGTTTGTTGCTGAGGATGTACTGAGTTCAAATAAATAGAAAGAAATATATGAACAAATATCAAACCCCTCCTCAAACTTAGAACCTAATTTAATCATAAAAACAAGTGTAAAATGTTACAACTTTCACATACGACATATGGTATCATTCAAGGATACAGGAAAACCCATTTGGTGAGCTCAGGGGAACCTTCTCTAATGTATTAATATAACTTTTGTGCTTACAGTGCAAGGATGAATAGGAACAAATTAGGCAAAGGGAGTGGGGTGAAGTGGGGAAAAGATCAGACTTAGCAGAAGAAATGGAACATCATAAGTGTTTTCAAGAATCTCAGTAGGGCCAGCGGGGTCAGCACAGGGAGTACAGAGGTGTGATTCCAGATGAGACTGAAGATGTAAGCAGGGGACAGCCATACAGAACATTGTAGGTCTTGACAAAAAAAAAAAAAAATCTGGTTTTATCTTAACACAGTGCAAATGTATTTGGAAGATTCCAGCAAGTTTTGCAGACTTGCTTTTTGAAAAGATTGCTATGGTTATATTATTTAGGGTATAAGAGAGCTTTGAGGTAATCTAGAGGTAACATCAGATTGGGCTAGGATAACAGCTATGAAGATGGGAATAGATAAAATGGAAAGATGTGTAGAAGGAAAATTTACAAAAGAGATTGATGGTAAGAGCTAAGGAAGGGAAAAAGAGGGCTAAAGAGTCTGCTTTGTAAAGGCTAATGGATGTGAACAATGAGACACCCACTGCGTGCCTATTAGAATGGATAAAATCTAAAACATGGCAGCACCAGAGGCTGGAGAGACTGTGAAGCAACAGGAACGCTCATTTATCAGCGGTAGGGATTCAAAATGGTGCAGGTACTTTGGCAGACAGTATGGCACTTTCTTACAAAGCTAAACACAGTTTTAACAAGACCTAACAACTATGTTCCTAGGTATTTATCCAGATGAGTTGAATAACTGTGTCCACATAAAAACCTGCATGCTTTATTAACAGCTTCATTCATAATTACCAAAAATTTGGAAGCAACCAACATGTCCTTCAGTAGGTGAACAGCTAAACTGTACATTCAGACAACAGAATATTATTTAAGGATAAAAGGAAATGATCTATCAAGCTACAAAAAAGACAAAGGGGAGCTTTAAATGCATGTTGTAAGTGAAAGAAGCCAGTCTGAAAAGGCAACATCTGTTTCTTATGCATGCATCCTCAGTTGCTCAGTCCTGTCCAACTCTTTGCAACCCCATAGATTGTAGCCTGCCAGGCTCTTCTGTCCAAGGGATTTTCCAAGGAAGTATACTGAAATGGGCTGTCATTTCCTCCTTCAAGTGATCTCCCAGACTCGGGGACTGAACCTGTGTCTCCTGCAGTTCCTTCACTGGCAGGTGGACTCTTAACCACTGAGTCATCTGGGAGCCCACACTTTCATATAATTCATCTCAATTATATAACATTCTGGAAAAGGTAAGTCTATGGAGACAGTAAAAAAGATCAAATCAGTGGTTTCAGGAGATGGGAAGGAGGGATACATGGGCAGAGCACAAGGAATATTCAGAGCAGTGAACGTATTCTGTGTGATACAGTAATAGTGGATACATGATATTATACACTTAGCAAAATCCACAGAATTATACAACACAAAGAATGAAGCCTGTTCATTCTTTAGTTCACTTATTAGTTCATCAATTTAAATAAATGTACCACATCTCGCAAAATATTAGTAACAGGGTAAACTGAGGCAGGAGGAAAGGGATTAAATGGGAACTCTCCGTATTTTTCTGTTCAATTTTTCTGAACAAAAACTGCCCTAAGAAATAAAGTCTATTTTATTTTACTTTTTCATATATATTAAAAGGAAATGGAAAAATAATGATATTTATTTAAATATGAATGATTGGAAAAGAGTGAGGTTTGAGAAATCTTATATTGGGAAAATATTATTTTGGTTTTAGATATATGGAGTTTAAAGTAACTTTGGGATACCGAGAGGATATTTCAAGAAATAATTGAATTGACAGGTCTTGAGTTCTGAGAATTCTAAGGCTTCAAAGGAAATATAAAAAGAGCAAAGCACTTTAAAAATAAGAGGAAGAGAGGGCTTCCTGGTGGCTCAGTGGTAAAAGACCAGCCTGCCAGTACAGGAGACACGAGTTCATTCTCTGACCTGGGAAGATCCCACACGCAGCAGAGCAACTAAGCCACAATCACTGAGACTGTGCTCGAGAGCCCTAGAGCCACAGCTACGGAGCCCATGCACCACGACTGCCGAAGCCTACACAGCCGAGAGCCCGTGCTCTGCAAGAAGAGAAGTCACTGCAGCGAGAAGCCCATGCACCACAGCTGGAGAACAGTCCCCCCTCTCTACATCTAGAGAAAAGCCCATATAGCATCGAAGACCCGGCACAGCCAAAAACAAGTAAACAAAATTGTTGAAAAATAAGAGAAAGAAGAAGATATATAGCATATATCCATAAGTCTAATATACATACCTATGAAGCGGCAGACAAGAGAGGATGAGACAGAGGGAGCAGCAAAGACATAATAGCTGATATTTTTCCAAAAATAATGGAAAACACAGAATCAAGAAACTCTGAGAATTTCAAGCAAGATAAAAGAAGTAAAATAGACAATCATTTCAAAATTACTAAATACCAAAAAGTAAATCTTAAAAGAGATGAAACAAAGAGATTATCTTTTAAGGAGCAACAATTAGAGTGCCTGTTGACTCCTCAACAAAAACTATACAATTCAGAAAACAGAATATCTGCAAAATGCTGTGGCGGGGTGCAATGCAAAATGCAGGGCAGAAAATATAAAACTTTATTCCAAATGAAAATCTTAAGGTAACCATAAATAGGATTTAGACAAACAAATACAAGAGACTTAACCATCATCAAACTCACACCATAATAAATACTAAAGATATATTATTGGCAGAAGAATAGTGATCCCAGAGGGAAGCTCAGGGATGGAAAAAGGAAAATAAATATTAAAATAACAAGTCTTCGAGAAAATATGAATGCATGTTGGCTGAGCGAATCAATAGTAATAATGCCTTGAGATTAAAATATAGAATGAAATAAAACACAAAAAAACAATAGCATACATGTTAGCAGAGGATGTTGTTCGGTCGATAAGTCGTGCCCAACTCTTTGCAACCCCATGGACTACCGCAGGCTCCCTTGTCCTTCACTATCTCATGGGGTTTACTCAAATTCATGTTCGCTGAGTCAGTGATGCTATCTAACCATGTCATCCTATAGTGTCCCAGTGCACTGTCTAGGTAAATGTACATTGTCTTGTGTTCATACCAATTAACATGAACTATTGGCAACTTAAGGATGCATATCACACTGTACGTAACCACTGAGAGGATGGTAAAAGAATGTACATCTTGTAAGTACACAGAAGAAAAATAGGATGCATAGACTATCTATTTATGGATATAAAAATTTATATTATTTATAGAAAAAAAAGTAACAAGAAACACTAAGATTTTGAACTTAGACCAAAATATGTCAGTGAGTACATTGTGAAGGTGAAAGAACTGATGTTCCAATTCAAAGACCTATATTGAAAGAGTGCAGTTTAAAATAACCTTATACGTTGTTCAGAAAACAATACGGATATACCTAACTTGAAAAGCAAAGAATGGAAGAAGATCTAGAAAACACTAACCAAAAGAAAGTAGGGGTGACTACATTAATATCAAAGCAAATTTTAAAGAAAGCAAAGCATTACTGCAGATAAAGAAATACATATCATAAAGATAAAATATTTGATTGACCAGGAAGATATAAACCTGTTCTACTTTTACCCCTAATAAAGTACCTGCAAATCTTGAAAGCAAAATCTTCACAGTGGTAAAAGAAATAAGCAATTTCACAAGCACATTGGAAGACATTTCAACACATCTCTCTTAGAACTGATAAAAGAAGCAGACAAATATTCAGCATTGTGTTAAAAAGTTTTCACTAAGACTGCTTTTCCCTAAGAATATAAGATATCTCAATAGCACAGCTAATTTTACCTATCAAATATATAGAGAATAATTTATTTAACAACTGCAGAGTAAACATCCTTAAACATACACAGTACACTTATATAATTTAACCATATTCTGAGTAATAAACCAGCATCAACAAATATCAATAAATTAAAACTGTGTAGTATGTTGTCCACTGGAGAAGGGAATGGCAAACCACTTCAGTATTCTTGCCTTGAGAACCCCATGAACAGTATGAAAAGGCAAAATGACAGGATACTGAAATAGGAACTCCCCAGGTTGGTAGGTGGCCAATATGCTACTGGAGATCAATGGAGAAATAACTCCAGAAAGAATGAAGGGATGGAGCCAAAGCAAAAGCAATACACAGCTGTGGATGTGACTGGTGATAGAAGCAAGGTCCGATGCTGTAAAGAGCAATATTGCATAGGAACCTGGAATGTCAGGTCCATGAATCAAGGCAAATTGGAGGTGGTCAAACAGGAGATGACAAGAGTGAAGGTCGAATTCTAGGAATCAGCGAACTAAGATGGACTGGAAAGGGTGAATTTAACTCAGATGACCATTATATCTACTACTGTGGGCAGGAATCCCTTAGAAGAAATGGAATGGCCATCATGGTCAACAAAAGAGTCCAAAATGCAGTACTTGGATGCAATCTCAAAGACAACAGAATGATCTCTGTTCATTTCCAAGGCAAACCAATCAATATCACAGTAATCCAAGTCTATGCCCCAACCAGTAACACTGAAGAAGCTGAAGTTGAATGATTCTATGAAGACCTACAAGACCTTTTAGAACTAACATCCCAGAAAGATGTCCTTTTCATTAGAGGGGACTGGAATGCAAAAGTAGGAAGTCAAGAAATACCTGGAGTAACAGGCAAATCTGGCCTTGGAGTACGGAATGAAGCAGGACAAAGACTAATAGAGTTTTTCCAAGAGAACACACTGGTCATAGCAAACACCCTCTTCCAACAACACAAGAGAAGACTCTACACATGGACATCACCAGATGGTCAACACTGAAATCAGATGGATTATATTCTCTGCAGCCAAAGATGGAGAAGCTTAATACAGTCAGCAAAAACAAGACCGGGAGCTGACTGTGGCTCAGATCATGAACTCCTTATTCCAAATTCAGACTTAAATTGAAGAAAGTAGGGAAAACCACTAGACTATTCAGGTATGACTTAAATCAAATCCCTTATGATTATACAGTGGAAGTGAGAAATAGATTTAAGGGCCTAGATCTGATAGATAGAGTGCCTGATGAACTATGGAACGAGGTTCATGACACTGTACAGGAGACAGGTATCAAGACCATCCCCATGGACAAGAAATGCAAAAAAGAAAAATGGCTGTCTGGGGAGGCCTTAGAAATAACTGTGAAAAGAAGAGAAGTGAAAAGCAAAGGAGGAAAGGAAAGATATAAGCATCTGAATGCAGAGTTCCAAAGAATAGCAAGGAAAGATAAGAAAGCCTTCCTCAGTGATCAATGCAAAGAAATAGAGGAAAAGAACAGAATGGGAAAGACTAGAGATCTCTTCAAGAAAATTAGAGACACCAAGGGAACATTTCATGCAAAGATGGGCTCAATAAAGGACAGAAATGGTCTGGACCTAACAGAAGCAGAAGATATTAAGAAGAGGTGGCAAGAATACACAGAAGAACTTTTCCAAAAAATCTTCATGACCAAGATAATCACGATGTGATCACTCACCTAGAGCCAGACATCCTGGAGTGTGAAGTTAACTGGGCCTTAGAAAGCATCACTAAGAACAAAGCTAGTGGAGGTGATGGAATTCCAGTTGAGCTATTTCAAATCCTGAAAGATGATGCTGTGAAACTGCTGCACTCAATATGCCAGTAAATTTGGAAAACTCAGCAGTGGGCACATGACTGGAAAAGTTCAGTTTTCATTCCAATCCCAAAGAAAGGCAATGCCAAAGAATGCTCAAACTACTGCACAATTGCACTCATCTCACACACTAGTAAAGTAATGCTCAAAATTCTCCAAGCCAAGCTTCAGCAATATGTGAACTGTGAACTTCCAGGTGTTCAAGCTGGTTTTAGAAAAGGCAGAGGAACCAGAGATCAAATTGCCAACATCTGTCGGACACGAAGAGTGACTGAACTGAACTGAACTGAGTGTCTAGTTTGACAACAATGCCATTTACCTAGAGATTAATAACAAGAAGATAACTAAAAAATAATCATAGTTTAAAATTAAGAAATACAGTTTGAAATAATGCATAGTGATAAAACCATCATCATTTACATTAGAAAAATATTTTGAAATAAATGGTAATAACAAATATACTATATATCAAAATCTGCATAATATAACTAACTAATCGCTAGTGTAGGGAATAAATTAGAGCCTTAAATGCATATTTTAAATGGGGTAAAAATATGGATAACTCTCACTCAAAATATAGATGGAAAATCCTAAACAAGATATATGCAAATTAAATTCAGTAATATTTTCAAAAGGAAATAACACACCAGACCAAACGGCTTTATTTTAAGAACTCAACAGAACTTAACATTCAAAATGCTATTAATGTAATTCAAATATCTACAGAATCAAGGAAAGAAATCACATGATGGCCTCAATCACTGCAGAAAATGGTTTGATAAAATTCAGTATCCATTCATGATTTTAAAATGTATATAGGAAATTAGGAAAAGAAAAAAGCATCCTTGATCTGATAAATCATGTGTATTAAAAAAATAACCCTCAGCAAGAATCATATTTAATCATGAAATGTTAAAAAGCTTTTCAATAAGACTGCTAATACCATGTCTATTAAACATTCTACAGAGGTTTTGTGTCCTTCAGATTTCTGACAGGAAACAGAGCAAATGCAAGCAGTTTAATTGAACAGAGGTGAATAAAGAGGTGCCTGCAGGGAGAGGGGAACTGAAAGGAATGATGAAGCCTCAGATATGGAAACTGTAGCACCCCATCACCATCCTGAACCTGAATAACAAAGGGAGCACACGATGGGGGCATGGAATGGGGAGAAGGGACGGCCACAAATTTCATTTCTGGAATGCTATCAAATTTCTACTTCTTGCACTGTGTCAGGGGTTCCATGGATGGCTGCCTTGTGATAAATTCATGGGCACATTCATTTTTGCTCTTTGCACAATAAGAAGGTTAAATCATTCATGTTGATGTATGGCAAAACCAATACAATATTGTAAGGTAATTAACCTCCAATTAAAATAAATAAATTTATATTAAAAAAAAGAAAATTGCTGATGCAGATGTTGCATTTGCATGTCAGTAAAAGTCAGTGGATGTCACATGCATAGAAAAATGATTAGAATGAAGATAATTTTATATTCAAAACAAGTTAATTCAAGCAATCATAATGTAAGCCATGAAAGCAATTTCTTAGAACTTCTAGGGAATCCAAAAAAAATTAAAAAGAAAAAAAGTCAAGAAAGTGACAACAGAAATGAGTTCTGATTTATCCCTTACGATCTTATTCAGTTTTCATTCCTCCCTCTGAGCATTTAAGCATTCTCTCCTGCAGCCTATGGATTTTGCAGCAGAATTTCAAAGTCTAAGACAGGTTCTAAGAGAAAGACCCAGTGGCAGGGTTTGGGGATGACCCTCTGCATAATTTTAAGTAGAGTAGATCTTCTTTCATCAGTTCAAATGTATGCAGTTTCTCTACCAGATTAGATTCAAAGAAAGAAATTATTCTTTAAAAAAAAAAAACACCAATTTGTACATAAGAGAAATTAAAAGACACTTTTTTCTTGGAAGAAAAGCTATGACCAACTTAGAGAGCATATTATAAAGCAGAGGCATTAATTTATCAACAAAGGTCCATCTAGTCAAAGCTATGGTTTTTCCAGTAGTCATGGATGGATGTGAGAATCAGACTATAAAGAAAGCTGAGCACCAAAGAACTGATGCTTTTGAACTGTGGTGTTGGAGAAGACTCCTGAGAGTCCCTTGGACTGCAAGGAGATCCAACCAGTCCATTCTAAAGGAGATCAGTCCTGGGTGTTCTTTGGAAGGACTGATGCTGAAGCTGAAACTCCAATACTTTGGCCACCTCATGCAAGGAGTTGACTCATTGGAAAAGACTCTGCTACTGGGAGGGATTGGGGGTAGGAGGAGAAGGGGACGACAGAGGATGAGATGGTTGGATGGCATCACCAACTCAATGGACATGAGTTTGAGTAGGCTCCAGGAGTTGGTGATGGACACGGAAGTCGGCATGTTGCAGTCCATGGGGTCGCAAGAAGTCAGACACGACTGAGCGACTGAACTGAACTGAACCCCAAGGCCCAAGGATGGAGCAATAAAGCCAAGGTTGTTATAAATGAATATTAGCAGTCATTTATAGCTAAACCAGGTCTTTTGAGTCCCAGCACATGCTAGTCCTACTACAATTTTCACTCAACTCATAATGTTCTCTCGGGGTACAAAAGTAATCCTAAAATAAAACAAACCAACAAAGGAAACAAAAATCCATTCTGTTAATTACCATGTGTACCTATTTTAGTATGTTACACTTTATGTCAGGAAGATCTCCAAACTCCTGCCTCATCAAGTCTACAGCGATTGTCCAGTGCTTCCAGAACTTGACCCCTAACCTCCCTAAACCTGTGAGACCTCCAGGAAGCCTAACTGGCCAGTTGAAATTTGCTGATCCTTCCTCTGTGACTCACAAACCAGAGAAAAGAATTGCTACCTTATTCTATGGACTTTCGGAAAGATCATCCTTGTATCCACATGGCTATATACTATACATAGACAGTTCCTGACTTAACCATGGTGTGACGATTTTTTTCACTTCATGGTGGTGCAAAAGTGATGCATATTCAGTAAAAAACATGCTTTGAATTCTGATCATTTCCCCTGGCTAGCAGTATGCTGCAGGATGCTATCTGGTGGTGCTGGGCAGTGGCAGCAAAGCGCAGCTCCCAGCCAAGTGTTCACAAGGGCGAAAAACGGATGTTGTATGGTGCATTGTGAGCACGTTTAAGGCAAACAAGACTAAGCTATGATGATGTTGCTGTTGTTTAGTCACCGTCTGACGCTTGTGGATCCCAGGGACTGTGGCCTGCCACGTGCCTCTGTCCATGGGATTTCCCAGTCAAGAATATTGGAGTGGGTTGTCATTTTCTTCCCCAGGGGATCTTCCCAACCCAGGGATTGAACCCACACTTCCTTCACTGACAGGCAAATTCTTTACCCCTGAGCCACCAGGGAAACCATGATGATGTAGGATAAGTGTATTAAATGAATTTTCAATTTATATTTTCAACTTATGATGGGTTTAGTTAAACATAATCCCATTGCAAGTCGAGGAGCATCTGTAATTAAGTCATCTGAAGAAAAATAGGAAATATTTACAATTTAAAAGGTAAGCACCCATGAACAAAGTAATTTGAAAAAGTTAACATTGTAGAAGAATGAGTAAATATTCTTATTTTTAAACACTTCCATAGTCTTGAGGTAGCAAATAGTTTGCTTAAAATACTGGGGGGCGGGGGTTCAGGATTGGGAGCACCTGTACACCCATGGCAGATTCATGTTGATGTATGGCAAAACCAATATAATATTGTAACGTAAAAAATAATAATAATAATAAAATTTTAAAAATAAATAAATAAATTTCTTATAGAATTATGCTCCAAAAATGAAAAAAAAAATACTGTCATATATGTAATGGTCCAAAGAGGCCAACCTATGTTTCCATTTTGTTGAAAAGGAAGGTCAATGGATTCATACTTTAACCCCAAATGTTGATGGATGAGACCTTGTTGACTAAAGCATGCTAGATGACAAAATCAAACTCACAGAAATCAATATTTAAACACAGTTGCTAACACGTGCCATCCACCTTTCTTTCTGGCAGATCTGTGCACATAGTTATTGTCATTTTAAAATTTACCAATGGGGATGTTAGGGAGAGGGCAATTGGTGCTCACTTCTAAATAAAAAGTAATAACAACTACAAAGTCTCTAAAAAAGATCAATTTCAAGAACATCATCCTTGAAGATGAGTTTATAAACACAACAGCTCATGTTTACTATCAGATAGTTACAGCATCCTTTACACAAATTCCACAGGAGCCAACTCATGTCAGGACACTCTTATCTCCAGACTATTTCGTTCTGGCTTAAAGTTCTTTTGTTTAGGGAAGGAATGTGACTGGGTCCATGTGAGAGCTAGCTTTCCTGGCCTCCTTAAGAGATCTTGTTGGCTCTTTATTCTGAATGGGGATATGAGCAAAGACATGTTGGTGTGGCCTCTGGGAAGACATGGGCACCCCTAATAAAGGGGATATATATTCTTATCAAGGTTTTTGCCCTTTCTTACTGCATTTAAAAGCAAGCAATTGCTAGAACTGGAGGAGAAAGTTCACAACTATGAGGCAACAAGCATTAGGAGACCAAGGGGAGGAATTCTATAGTACCTACCTTCAGACCACTTGTTATGTAAGAAAAACAGACTCATAATTTTAAGCCCACATACACTGAATATGCCATTACTTACAGCCGAACGCATTTCAAACCAAAAGGCTTTTATAATTTTATTTAATCTGATATAAATCTCTCTAAAATAGGATATTTTTCCTCCCTTAATAAAAATAATAGATTAGATGTTTCTTACATTTGTTCCTTAATGACACAGCATCACAATAAGATGTGAGGTTAAGGTTTTCTATGTTACACCAGCCAGAAAACAACATTTCTGCTGTCACATCCTGGACCGGAACTAGCGTAAGGCAAATGAGATACTCACCTTGGCTGCAAAATTTAAGGGAGGATCAAAAAACTCAGTAATCCAGATAAATACTATATCATAAAATATCTGTAAAATAAAAATTAATGAATAAACTCCATGGTGAACAAAATATTGATTTTTTGAAAAACAAATCAGAAGCAATATTCTAATTGTTCCTTTTGCCTCAGCCTCCAGCATGGCTCAGCACAGCACTGCTCTCCCACTACTACCATTTATTTAACAGAACAAATATCTTTTCTTCCCTTGAACCAAAAGAATTGAAGATTAAGAGAGAAACTAAAGACTAAGTTCTTTAATTCAGTGATTTTAATCCTATGTTCCTCTCCTGTAATGTGCATTGTCTTTGTGACAGCTTTTTAACCCTTCCTGCTATTTAGAAGTCTCTGTTCATTTACATAAGAAATTTTGGTTGTATTAATACTTCTTTACAGTTATAGCCACCAGAATTCTCTATTCTGTATCAGAGGGAATAATTTATTAATTCAGCAATGTCCTAATCAGACTTCCTTAAGTACATGAGGTTATCAAAATATAAATAAGTCTTTGTGTTCTTGGATGCTTAGTCACGTCCAGCCCTTTGGCCTGTAGCCCGCCAGGCTGGCTCCTCTCTCCATGGGGTTTTCCAGGCAAAAATACTGGAGTGGGTTGCCATTTCCTTCTCCAGAGGATCTTCCCAACCCAGGGACTGAACCTGCGTTTCCTGTGCCTCCTGCATTGCAGGCAAATTCTTTACCCAGTGAGCCATCAGGGGAGTAGAAATATGTCTCTAAAATCCAAAAAAAGTTTACAAACATTTCTGAAATGAAAATTGCTTAAGATTTTGATTTGGTTCAGTAAACACTTATTGAGCACTTTATAGTCATCAGGCACTGCAGGCTTTGAGGATACAAAATTTAAGGGGAAAAAAGTTCCCTATGTTGTTTACAATATTTTAAACACTCATTTCTCAATTGCCTGTGGGACTGAAATGTAAAACTGTCTTATAACCAACCATCAGGTGAACCGGCAATGGAATAGCTAATATATCAAAACCAAAGAGAATCTTTGCACTAAATGTGGAATTATGCCATGGTTAGTTAAATCTTCTAACAGTCCCAGTGGAATAGCAACTGAGAGCAAGTGCAAATGTGGGATAAATATCTGGAAGGATAATGATGGAGCATGACATCTGGGATTCTCCAATCCATCAGGAATAACATTGACTGGATTAGAGCTTCTGTAGGAAAGAGGGGCAGAGAACAAAGGCATTTTCCTTTCTGTCCCTAGGCAAGTCCATCTGGTTCAGAAAGGGCAGAGTTAAACTCCGTGTGTCAGATGTATGCCTTTTCATGCCACCAATCAGTGAGATGAGAGGTTCTTTATGTTCCCTATAGGATATCAGCGGAATTAGTGATGAGAGGCAACATGCATCAGTGAAAACTCATTATGACTCATTGCTTTTTCAATTATCTAAGAATCTTCCTAGGACTTAAGTGATTTTAAATTTTTTTTTTTAAGTCAGAAAGAAGGGTAGGTTCCATAAACCTGAATCTCATCAAAGATGAGTCACTTGTCTGCATCACTGACAAGCTTTTTTTTCCTGTCAGTGGAATCGGAGAATCACATTTATCTGGCTCTAAAATGGTATCTTCAACATCTATCTCCCTAAACACAGGCAGAGCTTCAATAATCACCACCTTGGATTTCAAATGCAGATAAATACTATATCAGAATCCCCAAGCAAGACTCAGTGAATGTTCTGTAGATTAGAAAGAGTTGTACAAGCATTAATTTCATTTAGAAGTAGCCTGATGATACAGAAAAGCATGGACTTTGGTGTCTGAAGATTTATTTTTTGTTTTGTTTTGTGACTTCCACGCCCCCTTCCTCACCCCCGCTATCCTTCTTATCATCCTGCCTTACCTTCCTGCCCTTCACTATTCTTCCCAAAAGACAAGGAATTTATAAAGATATAGTCTACTTCATCCTAGAAACACGGTAGGGATTGTGTCTATGGCATCCAGACAATGTCTCATTCATCTTCATCTATTATTTTAGATTTTTCCAATCTATCCATTATCAACACCCTTTAAGAAGTTCACACATCTATTTTAATGGTACCATGGTTTCCCAGTTCTTATAGTCAATGAGGATTATATCAAGGACCTACTATGCGAGGTGCAGTGACAAGCACACACACGGAAGTTGCTGATCATGGCCCTAAACCTGCCTGCAGACTTCCATGTGTTTGACTTACAACATGCTTTACCAAAAATCAAATAATTTATTCACCTTTTTTTAAGTCAGGAGATTAAATAAAATCTAAATTCCTACCTTCTTGAGAAATTGGACAGTGTGGCAAGACTACGACTGTACCCCTGTATTCCTATATGGCAACATCACCAGAGGCTGAGCAGGACTGCTGGTTTTAGAGGTGTAAATGTCCCTCAGTTTTCCACAGTTGCCCCTGTCATGTGGTATTCATTTCTGTTACTGCTGGATGACTTTAGAATTTGAGTTTATCCCGCTTCAGGTGGATCAGTAGTTGGGCTGACTATAAAATGGTACTAGGAACTGATACATGTGTAAGTGCCAAACCACTAAGAAAGAGTGATAATCATAATGGTAATTATAATAAACAACTATAGCAACACGATTACTAAATGTCTTACAGAGATTAACTCATTTACTCTTCACACAACTCTTTGAACGAAGTCTTGATATGATCTCCTTTTTTCAGATAAGAAAACTGGGGCACAGAGAGTGACTTGCCTGGTTATACAGCAAATAAGTATATTTGCCAGAATAAAGTGAGATAATTGTGAAGCTGCCCTGAAAAGATTGAATGCTATTCAAATGTAAAATGTATTATCATTGTTATCAGTGATGTTATAATATATCTGTTATATCAGTTTATTCAGTAGGAAGCACAATTCTTGTTATAAGAAAAAAATGCAGATTGCCAGGTAGGTGCCTACTATTAGATTTCTTCCTATGAATGAATAAAGGAATATATGCAAACAGAAAAAAATTAGAATTATGTAAAAAGAAATAATTATAAAATATAATTATGATAATAGATTAGAATTATTAGATTGTTGATTTAACCTTTAAATTATCACACTAATTGAAATTTTCTTTTTTTTTTTTTTTTTTTATAATTCTCTCTCATCACATCTTTTTTTTTTTTTTTTTTTTTACGTTTATTTTATGTTTATTTTTTTTTTTTTTCTTACATGCGTTCCCAAACATGAACCCCCCTCCCACCTCCCTCCCCACAACATCTCTCTGGGTCATCCCCATGCACCTGCCCCAAGCAAGCTGCACCCTACATCAGACATGGACTGGCGATTCAATTCTTACATGACAGTATACATGTTAGAATTCCCATTCTCCCAAATCGTCCCACCCTCTCCCTCTCCCTCTGAGTCCAAAAGTCCGTTATACACATCTGTGTCTTTTTTCCTGTCTTGCATACAGGGTCGTCATTGCCATCTTCCTAAATTCCATATATATGTGTTAGTATACTGTATTGGTGTTTTTCTTTCTGGCTTACTTCACTCTGTATAATTGGCTCCAGTTTCATCCATCTCATCAGAACTGATTCAAATGAATTCTTTTTAACGGCTGAGTAATACTCCATTGTGTATATGTACCACAGCTTTCTTATCCATTCATCTGCTGATGGACATCTAGGTTGTTTCCATGTCCTGGCTATTATAAACAGTGCTGCGATGAACATTGGGGTACATGTGTCTCTTTCAATTCTGGTTTCCTCCGTGTGTATGCCCAGAAGTGGGATTGCTGGGTCATAAGGTAGTTCTATTTGCAATTTTTTAAGGAATCTCCACACTGTTCTCCATAGTGGCTGTACTAGTTTGCATTCCCACCAACAGTGTAGGAGGGTTCCCTTTTCTCCACACCCTCTCCAGCATTTATTGCTTGCAGATTTTTGGATCGCAGCCATTCTGACTGGTGTGAAGTGGTACCTCATTGTGGTTTTGATTTGCATTTCTCTAATAATGAGTGATGTTGAGCATCTTTTCATGCTCAATTTACTTAGCTTACGTTCTATTTCTAAAATAGAGCTGAACGTTTTCTAAAACCTGACGATATTTCTTTCCATGCTATTCTGATGTAGACATAATATTTGATGGTAAATTAATACCAGTACATCCAGCCCTTATGTGCTTATCTCATTGCCTTTCACTGGGTCTTAAAGTCCTTTTACTCCTGCATTAGCATAAGGCCATTTTTCAACAACAACAAAAAAGTTAAAAAGGTAATTTGTATGCTTTCTTCAAGTAAAATCTCCTCCTTCCCCATTTGTGTTCCTTGGTTACTGACTTTATTTGATATCCCAAAAGCCATACAGTAAAAGCAGAATCTGCATGACAATAATGCATGTAACATTTCAGTGTCTACAGGTTATTAATGACTGATTAGTATTTCACTTTACAGTTTGTGAATTTCTTTCATATTTTCTCTTTTAATCTTCACCATAACCCTGTAAGATATTAATGCCTGGGTGATTGGTAACCTCTCAACAATATAAATGTGACTTTTCTTAACAAAGAATATTATGGGCATATAAAAATAAAGGGCATCAGCTGTGAATTTCTGAATTATTTAGATTGTTATTATGATTTCATTACTTGGATTCAGAAGAGACTTTATGGATCCTCTGGACCAACTACTTCATTTTCCAGAGAAGAAACCAATTCCCAGTGAGTCAGTAGTAGAGCCAGGGTAAGAAGCACAGTGTCCTGATTCCCATTTCAGATTTCTTCCCACTCTAACATACCTTATTTTCTGAAAATAAAAAGGTAAAAGGACACAGTTTCCCTGTTTGCAAAAATAGGTCCTATTTACAGAGATAGGCTACGAGGGAGAAAATTTTAAACAACCATGAAATATAATGAGAACACCAATATGAATGAAAAGCAGATTTTTTTTTTCTTTAGTAAAAGAGA
This sequence comes from Capra hircus, assembly GCF_001704415.2. NCBI lineage: Eukaryota > Metazoa > Chordata > Mammalia > Artiodactyla > Bovidae > Capra > Capra hircus. The sequence continues at coordinate 18,356,011 of NC_030818.1, forward strand.
TGGGGATTGGGAGGAGGGAATAACCCCCATTTCACAGACTGTAGCTTTCAACAAAGGAATTTCACTCCCAAAAGAGCAAGTCACACTGAATATCCATTTGGTAGGTTAACATACAGATTTTTAATTGTCACAGTTTATTACCATTGCTCATTCAGCTATTCAGTCATGTTCTCCTTGACAGCAGAAGAGCAATTCTAATGGATCGTCTGCACGCTCAACGTCATTAACCATTAGTTACTGAAATGTATACAACGTTGAGCAGTGTTCGGTATGTGCAGACCCAGAGTAAACAGTGCCTCTGCCACCTATGAGCTAGCGTTCTAGCCTTTTAACAACTTGACAGTTGCGACTATGGATGGACTGCTTGTGCTCCCAAGGGCAACCTCTCAACCTGTGTCCGCATCTCACCTCCTCTCACTTGTGTCTCAGCAACGCTCCAACAGTTGTCTCTCTCTTGCGTCGTCAATTTCTCCTTCTCTGCTGGTTGGCTTCCATCAATCTACAAGCTTGCTGCAACTTTTCCCACCTTCAACTTTAAACATTCCTTTGATCCCACATCTTTTCCTATCACTGTATTTCTACTCTGTTAGACAGAAAACTAGGAGGATATGTTGATACACACTCTCTCCGTTCCATCTTCTCCCTTCTCTGTTGATCCATTGCCAGCCAGTCTGCTGTTTACCTGGCCACTGCTAACCCCACGGTCAATCCTCAGTCTTCATGTTTCTTTTAATCCTCAGCAATATTTGTGTCAATTGATCATTCTTCCATGTTGAAACACATGCTCCACATGGCATCGCTCTTTTGGTTCTTCTCCTTTTTCTCTGGTCACTTTTTCTTAATCTCTTTGCTGTACTTCTTTGATATCCTGATCTTTTAGTAGTGTCCCTGCATAGAGTTATATGAGTATTTCATACCTTTACCTACCCTCTCTTCCTTAAAAATCTCATTCATTTTTTGTAACATCTATATAACTCAAATTTATATCTCCAGCCCATATTTCTGAATATACACATGAAGTCCAAAATCTTATATTCAACCTGCACTTAATATTCATTTGTCCTCTTGACATTTGATGAGCATCTCAAAATTAATTGGTCAAAAGTCTAACTCCTTATTTTCAGACCCTAACAAAACTTGACACCTGCTGCTCACTCCCCCATCTCTGTAGATAATCTGTGCTTTCAAGCCACACTGGTGCCTCACTGGTCTCTGACCACCCTTTATAGCAATCACAACCCTTGACCTGATAATATCTATTCTCCTTCCTGGCTTAATTTTTCTCATATAGAAACCAGAATGGAAACTTCTGAGGGAAACAGATATGTCTGCTTTGCCCATTGCTACACTTGACAGCTTGAAACTCTACCTATCTTATGGCAGAGACATAAATATCTGCAGACTGAAAATTATTCAAAAATAAATATCCCTTACACACAGATGTTGGAATCTATCTTCACTTTTTCACTTCTCATATGATCCTGAGCCCTTCATTTCCTCTCTGCTTTATCTACTCCAGCCACTCAAACCAATGGCTACATCATTCTGAAATGTACCACCTCAGAAACTTCCAGTATGCTGTCCTCTGCTCATAATCTCCTCTTCCTATACAGATGTTGTGCCTTCATCCCTTTCACAACCTCTCCCCAGACAAAGACCATCAGTTCCTTGATCTCCCAAGTGATACCAATTGGCCATCCTTCCTGACCTCACTTTCTTTTCAGCCTGGCTGCCTGGCTGCTCCCATGAACAATTCTTATAACCTAACAGAACAGTTCAATCACCTTGCATTACTGAAACTTCTTGTCATTTTTGGCCTTTAACCATAGAAGTCTTTGATTTAAAAAAGAAACCTAAGCAGCCCAGCATGAGCTGGGTCTCTAGTTCAGATTCAGTTCAATTCAGTTCAGTCACTCAGTCATGTCTGACTCTTTGGGACCCCATGAATCACAGCACACCAGGCCTCCCTGTCCATCACCAACTCCCGGAGTTCACTCAAACTCACGTCCATCGAGTCAGTGATGCCATCCAGCCATCTCATCCTCTGTCGCCCCCTTCTCATCCTGCCCCCAATCCCTCCCAGCATCAGAGTCTTTTCCAATGAGTCAACTCTTCGCATGAGGTGGCCAAAGTATTGCAGTTTCAGCTTCAGCATCATTCCTTCCAAAGAACACCCAGGACTGATCTCCTTTAGAATGGACTGGTTGGATCTCCTTGCAGTCCAAGGGACTCTCAAGAGTCTTCTCCAAAACCACAGCTCAAAAGCATCAATTCTTCAGCACTCAGCTTTCTTCACAGTCCAACTCTCACATCCATACATGACCACTGGAAAAACCATAGCCTTGACTAGATGGACCTGTGTTGGCAAAGTAATGTCTCTGCTTTTGAATATGCTATCTAGGTTGGTCATAACTTTCCTTCCAAGGAGTAAGCGTCTTTTAATTTCATGGCTGCAATTACCATCTGCAGTGATTTTGGAGCCCAGAAAACAAAGTCTGACACTCTTTCCACTGTTTCCCCATCTATTTCCCATGAAGTGATGAGACTTGGTTTTAATACCTACCTACCAACTATGTACATTGGGCAAATTTCTTAGCATCAAAACCTTTTTTTCTCATTGAAATAGTAATTGTATTTATTTCAAAAGCTACCTGTGAAGACTAAATGAGCTAATATAAGTATCACAATAAAGTATCACTATTGTTATTATATCCAAATTGTTGGGCATAGCAAGAGAGCTCAGTCATGTCCGACTCTTAGCGACCCCATGGCCTGCAGCCTACCAGGCTCCTCTGCCCATGGGATTTTCCAGGCAAGAGTACTGGAGTGGCTTGCCATTGCCTTCTCCGCATTGTTATTATATCCAAATCGTTGGGCACAGAAAGGGAATATCATAAATCTACCATACAGTTTAGGGCATCTATAATGTATGGGCCCTCCAGTCTTGTTCTGCAATATATTTATTGATCTTTAGTTATCTCCCCCTCTGATTAACCATTTTCCCAAATCTTCTCCTTTCCCTCAAGCACTTGACTGACCTCAAAGAACATCCATATATTCACCTTCGTTTCCCTTGTCCTTCCGTCTGAAGGATGCAGAAACATTATTTTATTCCAGGACAATCTCTGTGTCTTTGCTGTTGATCCACTCTGATCAATTACTCTTTCTCTCTCCTAATCTTCAGTCTCTTCTTCACTAACACAATTCCTCAGCTTATTAAAACAAGCATATTTTATAGGCCTTTTTTATTTTAAAGCTCCCTTTCCTCTCTAATTCTATTTATATACTGTTTTTGTGATCACCTTCTTTTCAGCCAAGCTTCTTGAAAGAGTAATGCCATATCACATTATCAATTCTTGATTCTCCACTAATTTTTTAAAAAAGTTTAAACTTATATTTTGAATGTTTTCCATAAATAATATTCTGAACACATGATTTAAAGGTTACATAAAAATTTCCCAATTTCCATATTATTTGAAATTATTATTTCTATTATAAATAGAAATATTTTGTGGTTTAACAAACTATTAATTACTTCTTTTGATAGGGACACTCGGTTCAGTGATTATAGTTTTTCTAGTCTCGCTTTAATCAATTCTTTTCAATTGAAAATGTTTGCTTTATGTTCTAATTTGCTTTCAATGAAATAAGGCCAGCTATTTTATTTTGCATTTTTGTCACAGTATTAATTCTATCCACTTTAGGTATTTATTGACTATCTGCCTGGTTTAACAAATTAGTTTACAAATAAATTAAAAAGAAATCCTAATTAGGAAGCCCTTATAAGTAGCATTCTGGTGGGCTTCCTTTTGGGCTTCCCAGGTGGCTCAGACCGTAAAGAGCCTGCCTGCAATGTGGGAGAGCCAGGTTCAATCCCTGGGTTGGAAAGATCCCCTGGAGGAGGGCATGGCAACCCTCTGCAGTATTCTTGCCTGGAGAATTCCATGGACGGAGGGGTTTGGTGGGCTGTGGTCCATGGGTTCACAAAGAGTCATACACGACTAAGCAACTAACGCTTTCTATGAGTAGCTTCAAATAAAACTTGTGAAAAACTCATATTTGATTTTTGTATATTTGCAGTGCTATTCTGTGGGACTATTTTTCATTAAACAAAAGAACTCTATGCCAGTTTATCATGAAGATTCCTTTCTGGGCAGCTGTGGGGTACAAAACCAATCAGTCAATTTAGTCAAGTCAAACTCATCAAGTAGCTAATTGGCACAATAAAAAAAAAAAGGATTGATTGATTTCCCACCTTCTCAATAAGCTAATTTTTCTTTGTAAAATCACCTTTTGAAGAGAGCTCTCTGAAGCTTCAGACATTGGCTTCAGACTGTTCATCATTCAACAGTTTCTGAGTTAGAAATGGAGGCTGCAAGAGACTCATTTGGCAGGAAGGGAAATTACTTGGAGGAGTGGAGTGTGCCAGTCAAGTTGTCAGGTGCTTTGTCATTAAAGGCTTTAGAGATAAGGGTCAGTCTTTGAGCTGGGAACAAATTCTAAACACACACTTTCCTATTAAATGGTTTCACAAAAAGCCAAATACCAAACCATTTGGAGCTTTGAAGATAAGGATACACACATTGCCAAGTTCCTATCAACTGAGCTGCCATTGTTATTAATTATTGCAATAATGGCTCACACACAAGAGGCATTACCTGACATGCATTGACTCGGTGCATCATCAACTGCAAATGGAGAGACCACAATAATAACAGATGCTGGGAAAATGTAGAAGTCCCTTTCCATCAAAGGATTTCTACAATAAATAATTAAAATTTTCTTTTTAATTCAGTCCAGTTGATTTAGGTCTCAAGTTTTTCCCTTAACTAAATGACTGTTCAAAATTGGTAAAATTCATTAGATCAACCTTCTGTATATGTCTAAGAAGGAAGCCATGGGCAATGCAAAAATGCACAAATCAGGGCTCCATCCCCAAAGGATTTAATAGTCAATAGGGAAGCTACACATAAAATACCATGATACATGCAACAAGAGAAGTAACTGCAGTAATAAGCCTGTGCACCACAACAAGGGAATAGCCCCCACTCAGTGCAACTAGAGAAAGCCTGCTTGCAACAACCAACACCCACGGCAGCCAAAAAAATAATTAATTTTTAAAAATACCATGATACAAGGTAGTATATGGTTGACTTGAGAAGTAGAGAGCAACTTTGTGAATTAGAAGAAGATGGGATCTCTTTCAGCTGAGGAAATCAAGAAAAACCAAAGAATTCTTACTGGATGGTTAGAAGTGCAAGAGGAAAGTGAATTCAAGGGAGGAGAACAATTTTGAGCATAAGGTCTTTCTTGTGCATATTTAGCAGATGATGAGTAGACCGTTTTCTCAGAGAACAGATTTGTTTAAATGAGTAGGAAATGAGAATGCAAAGGTAATTTTGGAATATATGTGCTTAAAAAGACTAGGAATATAGAATTGATAGTAAAAATCAAAAGAAACTCTATTTCACATGTGAAAGACAATTCTTAAACTTGTAGTATGTTCCCTGCTGCTGCTGCTGCCAAGCCCCTTCAGTCGTGTCCAACTCTGTGTGACCCCATAGACAGCAGCCCACCAGGCTCCCCCATCCCTGGGATTCTCCAGGCGAGAACACTGGAGTGGGTTGCCATTTCCTTCTCCAATGCATGAAAGTGAAAAGTAAAAGTGAAGTCGCTCAGTCGTGTCTGACTCTTAGCGACCCCATGGACTGCAGCCTACCAGGCTCCTCCATCCATGGGATTTTCCAGGCAAGAGTACTGGAGTGGGGTGCCATTTCCTTCTCCTAGCAGATGTAAAACCAAAGTGTTCATTGTCATTCCACAATTATGGAGATGTTTCCATCTTGACATTTATCTGTCTTCCTTTGCCCTTGTGTTGATTCTATCACAATTACCTCTTAAACATTTTATGTGCTGGATTCAGGTTACACTCGCATGTACAGTTCTTTTTTGTTTCTTTGTTTTCAGAATAAGACTTTTATTTTAATAAAACTAATACTGATACATTATTGCTAACTGAAGTCTGTACATTTAGTTTTAACCTAATACCATTTTTTTATTCTAGCATCCCATTCAGGACACCACATTCTATTTGGCTATCATGTCTACTCAGGTTCTTCTATGTTGTGACAGTTTCTCAGGCTTTCCTTGTTTTTGATGACTCTGAGGAATAATAGTCAGGTATTTTGTAGAATGTCCCTCACTTTATGTCTGTCTCTTTTTCTCATGATTAGACTGGGATTATGAGTTTTCATAAGAAGGAGCACAGAAACAAAGTATCGCGTCAAGGGTGAACACTATCCGCTATTGACATTGATCACATGGCCGGGGTAGTAGTTCTCATACTGTACAGTTCTTCCTCTCCTCCTCTTTTCATTCCATACACTTTGGAAGGAAATCTCTTTGTTTAGATCACGTTTAAGAGATAATTAGGAGCAAGAAAGCAGTTATGCTTTACCTTCTTGGACGTTAAGTAGCTACACAAATTATTCGGAATTCTGGAGTGGAAGTTGGCCTATTCTCCCTCAACTATATATTCAATCAAATCTTTATATCGGAATAGACTCATGGCACTTTATTTTATATTTTGGTTTATAATGCCATACTATTTATTTATTTTGTTGCTCAAATTGTTCAAATTTTAGCCATTTGGGAGCTCTTTCAGTTGGTTCTTCCACGCCTTTGAAGTACACCCCTCAGATTTGTTTTTTAATGAGCACTTTTTTACTCTTGGGTACTGCAGTATAATCCAAGCCCATCATTGTGTATGCACTGCACCTACCCTGTTGCTGCTGCTGCTGCTGCTAAGTTGCTTCAGTCGTGTCCGACTCTGTGCGACCCCATAGACGGCAGCCCACCAGGCTCCCCCATCCCTGGGATTCTCCAGGCGAGAACACTGGAGTGGGTTGCCATTTCCTTCTCCAGCACCTAACCTAGACTTAACCATTTCTCCAAGGAACCCTGATTCCTTTTACTGGAAAATGTTATTATAAATCAATATATGGACTCTGGGTGTGTTTATTGCTACTGGGATGACTTTGCTTCTAACCTCTCACAGCAAACAGAACTTCGAAATACATGCATGTATACTAAGCCATGTATATACACATATCTATAAGTGTTGCTATATTTAGCCATGTGTATCAATATTAAACTAAACATGAGTCCTGAATCTGAGTGAACTCTGGGAGTTGGTGATGGACAGGGAGGCCTGGCGTGCTGCGATTCATGGGGTCGCAAAGAGTCGGACATGACTGAGCACCTGAACTGAACTGAACTGAAAGTCCAGTACTATATGAATTATTCTAGCCTTCCCCCTCTGCGTATCTATAATAACCTCTTACTTCATCAGTAGCTCCCACAATCCACACATTCATTCACGTGTTTGTTCTGTGCTAGTATATATGTATAATTGTTGTTTCAGTTTGCAGTTCTCTAACAATAAATGCTTCCCTGATGGCTCAATGGTAAAGTATCTGCCTGCAATGCCAGAGACCTGGGTGCGATCCCTGGGTAGGAAAGATGCCCTGGAGAAGGAAATGGCAACCCACTCCAGTATTCTTGACTTGATCCCATGGACGGAGGAGCCTGGTGGGCTACAGTCTATGGGGTCACAAAGAGTCAGTCACGACTGAGTGACTTTCACTTCACACAACAACAAATGATAATGTTCCCTAACAACAAGTGATACGTTACATGCTTATTTTCCATCTGTATATCATTTTAGCTGAGGTACCTATTCAGATTTTTGCCCATTTTTCTAGGGTTGTTTGTTTTCTTTTTACTTAGTTACTGAAGTTTTTATGTGTGAGTTCTGGATATGTATATTCTGAGTATTTATCAAATATGTGATTTGCAAATATTTTCTCCCAATCTGTGGCTTGTCTTTTCCTTCTCTTAATAGAGAATTTTGCAGATTTCATTTGTTTTTTAAACTTTGAGTGTAATAACTCAACACCAGTGAATTCAGCCTCATTTTCATACTGGTCTAAGTACAAAGCTACTCTTGTTCACATCTTTCAATCACCTAATTTTTAAAAGTCTGTTCAGATGGAGTTAGTCTCTTAATAATATCTTTAATTCAGATTGGCTCAAAATTCAGGGAAGTGAGAAGGACTTCACTGTGGAGAGCTACAATAGTCTATGATTCCCCAACAATGTCCTCATTCCTTTCCTCCTACTGCTTATTTGAGAATACAGTAAAGCAGAGAATATGCTTTTTCTGGGGATCATCTCCAACCACAATTCCATCAAAGAAAAACAAGAAGCCAGTGAAGTGGAAAAAAAAAAAAAGATTCCATACCATTTGAAATGATTCTGCTAATTTTATGTAGCAGTAAATATCAATTTATTCAGCAGTAGATTTCAATTACTTTCTAATTTGCAAATGTTGCCCTCCAGTAGATCTCAAATTAGAGGTCTAAACACTAAGGAATGGCAAGACAATAACACTGCAATTATAAATTCTTCTGAAATATTCAATTAACTGTTTGGAAAAGCAGTAAATGGTTCGCCTTATTTATTGGTAAAAGGCATATATGAAATTTTATTTAGACTGGGTTCATAACTGTGTTTCCTAGGCTGGTTATGATCTGTTTAATTTGGAGGATATCTAGTCATATCTGAATCTGCTCTGGGATGGATAGGATTTGGTTAAGTTTGAAGACTGCTATGGAAAATGAATTGTTTGACTACTCTAAAAGATATCAGAGGAAAGTGCCTAATTTTTATTATAACGGGATTCGTTGTGTGTAATAGAGCACTGGAAATAAGAAAGCCATTTCTGTCATATTCCTAGCATTGTGAGATGGCACACAAAAGAGGTCCTTGTCTAATCTTTTTTTCTTCAGATTCCCCATCACCTTTTGCAAGCTCCTTAATCCCAAAGAAATGTGAACATCAGACAGACCTGTGTTTACAGTCACAGTTTAATTTAGACAACGTGTAAATCTCCCCCTAAGCCTTTGTTTCTACAACTGAAAAGAAATATGGGGAATTCATGTCTTTTAAGGGTTATTGTGAGAGCTAACTAAAATAATAAAGATGAAATCTGTATAGCCCCTATTACAAAGTTAGCTTCTCCTCTTTTGCACTTTGAATTTCTTTCCTCTGAAATATACTCAACATAAGCCTTCCTAGTTCATACATGCCAGAGTCCTGAACTGAGCATTCTTTTTCATTTCTTTGTTAAGAACACCCAAGCTCATGCACACAAAATGTCCAGCTGCTCCCTTGCCCCCACTGTCCATGTGCCCACCCTTTGGGTTAAAGTACTTCCACAATGTGCTCCTCCTGCCCTCTCAACTGCCCTCTCTACAAGCCCACTGCACACGAAGGACGTAACACAGCCGGGCCTCATTTGAACATTCATTTGCATCATTGTTTCCATGAGGCAGGGATTGTGTCCCATATACCTCAGCTCATCTAACATCTTCACGACAAGTTCTTAGAAAAATGTTTAGGAATGAATGAAAGGCGGGAAAGGAGGCAGAAGGACTAAAAGGAAGAAAGAGAAGGCTGTAGCTAGAAGATGGACATGAGGAGCCTTTTCCCTCTTTTACAAGCACCTACCTGGACAGAGAAGCCTGGTGGCCAGCAGGCCATAGGGTCACAAAGAATGGGACACAAGTGAAGCGACTTAGCATGCACACACCTGGAGAGTAAAGCAGACTCGTGTTCCTTGATTAATCAGCTGAGATTTTTAGAAATCTGGAACACATTAGTGTACTGTACATAGCAGACAAGTCCTGTCTTCTGCCTCTGTTAAACATAAATGTCTTCTCTGCATTTGTCTTACTATCTCCCCAAGTGAGATTTGGGCAAAACTTTAAAGGCTTGGGGAATTCCCTGTAGCTCAGATGGTAAAAAAAAAATCTGCCTGCAATGCAGGAGACCTGGGTCCAATCCCTTGGTCAGGAAGATCCCCTGGAGAAGGAAATGGCAACCCATTCCAATATTCTTGCCTAGAGAATTCCACAGACAAAGAAGCCCGGTGGGCTACAGTCTATGGGGTCACAAAGAATCAGACATGACTGAATGACTAACACACACATTCTAGTTTTAAGTTTCATGATATCCTATTGAATAGAATTTAAATGCCAGAGAAAAGTTTATTCAAATAGCAGATATTTGGGGATGACGCTGGAAAATTCCCCCTTGACCCTGAAATCCTATTCTTCTCAAGCCAGTGCTGAAATTCAGGTGCTGTGAGAGTTGGTAGATTAGTTAGGGTCTCCAAACTGATTTTCAGGATGAAATGGGTCCAAATGACCATCTATATGCTTGAGCTACTGGGCATCACGTCTTCAACGGTCATCTGGTTTCACACCATGAGGTTCTTGGACTTGAGCCCCCTCAACAAAAACACAGACTTCCTAAAACACCTTGCCTTCTGTTCACGCCCTGCTTCTGCCCCTTTCCTTGTTTGAGCCCTGTTCCTTTGCACCGTATAATCTCGTTCCCAATCTCCCTTTGGCATGTGAAAGGAATTTGTCCTGAGAAAGTTCTCTTAAGCACGTAAAACATCATTAAGACGTTGGAATGCATTTTATCCATTCAAAAAAGTATTTACTGAACACAAACCAAAGGCTAGGCACTGTGGAAAGTAAGAAGAGCTTAGATATAATTCCTGTTTGGGGAATGTCTATATTCATGAAAGATTTTGCAATTCAGTGGTGTTTTTTTCATTTATTAGTTCATTACTCTTCTTGCTAAAGGCATTTTCTATTTCTCATATGCTATGATTTATGTGGGACAAGAAAAGAGAATTTTTCTCTGTCCTCTATCTTTTGTCAAATGTTTGTTTTGTTCAAAGCTAGTACAATGCTATTTTAGTTAAATCACATTTGCTTCTATATAATATAACTGTTGTGTCAAAGTTATTGTGTTGTTATAGAAGTTAGTAAACATAAATATGTTTCCAGAATAAAATGACATAAATTCATTTTCATTTTTATCTTTCTACTTTCCCTAAGAAAGTATGGATCTCCCAGCAAAGTACTACATTTTGAGTGGTGGAGAAGCCTTAATTTTTCTCAGGGCCATATTACCTGTCTCTCCCTCCCCTGTACAAATCACAGACACATGCCAACGGCAGATACAGAAGCCCATAGCAATCCAGTGGTGGACCCTTTTACAGGAAACCTCGAAGTTCAGGGCCATGTATGCCTTCTGCTTCTTACCCAGATGCAGTGAGTGCTATGGGATGGCACACAGTGTGAAATCCCTAAAAACAGAGAAGCTGTGCTTCACAATCCTCACCCTCTAGATTCCACGGCTTCTCTTCACTGAACTTCTTTCTACAACATGGAATTGCGTGGTTGCAGGTGAGAGTGGAACACTGCAGTGTTTGCTGGGATGTATATTTCCCTGCTATTGAAGGGCTCACACCAAGTACACAATGTGACACCCTCCCAATACCAACTTGATCCTTCATGCTACAGTCTTCTTTAACCTAAAGCTTATGTATTTCAGAAAACAATTCATCTATGGGTGTTTGATGAGCAAATATTAAAAACTACTGAAAACAACTTCCCTTCCCCAGTCTGTGGGTGTACATTTTGTATGAAACAAAACCTAAAATTCAGTTCGGCAGGATCTTAACTGGATTGGTCAGCACTATCTAAAATAAATGCTTCTCTTGTCAATTTTTCAGTGAACTTGTCAAAACCAAATAAAGGGATTTTCAGTGATCTTCATTCTGTGTGTAAACACAGTACTATTTATTCACCAAAGAAAACCACTTCATGAAAACCAAATTATTACTGTGCCAGCTCATTTTTTCAAAGCTCTCTTTGGGTCTATAAAAGTTTTCACAATGCATTTTGTTTTTACAAAGATGACGGGGAATCTTTCCTGCAGGTGATAGGGATGTAACTGACCCTGATCTATGTGACTACAAGGAGACATAAAGCACAGTTTGACTCTTCCCGCCACCTCTAACTCCCATCAATATTGCAAGTAGAACCAAACATAATCAAATCATTTGCAGTGTTAAGACCCAGAGGATTCTGAAAGGCTCTGTAGCGGGTATAAGGGCCCTTTTGATTTTCTCAGATTGACTGGGGAGCTGCTTCATTTTAATGCCTGTAACTTCAACAGAAAGGGCTCCAAGAGAAGAAAAATGGGATATTAACAGCAGATGACCTTTGAATCTGTTTACACCTCTGGGCAGACACAGCAGTGAGGCTGTGAGGAGCTGTGAAGGCTATTCTTTAATAGGAATCCTGTGTCACTTGCACCTGCTTAAAAGAGAAGAGCCACAGGAAAGTTTTCACAACATTGGCCTTGTATCTTCCAGACCAACTCTGCTCCCAGACAAACAGATAAAACATTGTTGACTTGGTTCTGTTCTTTTTCCATTTTTCAAGAATAAAATCATCTTATCCTCTTGCTATATTATTGTCTCCAGTAATTAGACCCAGTGTCTGAGGCCTGTTGAGAGCACTGTACTAGTTAGCCATCAAGTCACTTTGATTAAATTCAATAAATAAGGCAATAAACATGGTTTATGGCTTATTAAAAGTACAATTGATTGCATACTAAAATATTCAGAGACCTCTGAATAAATCAACTAGTTAGCAAATTCAATATTTTCAGACAGGGAAAATTTATCCTTTAAGCACACTGCAAAACTAAAACTCTCTCCTTGAAGTTTTAATATGTTCAGCCTTATGGAATAAGAGCCAAAGAATTAAAGAGAAATTCAGAAACATTTCTCATTCATGTAAGACTAACTTATTCCAGTTTAAAATAGCTACATCTTTATTCTTAAAACTCTCCCAAAATGAGAGATTCAAAAAGCCCATTAACCTATTCCTATGTCTCATAAAAACAATTAAGACATTCTTCTTATTTAACTTGAATCCATTCTCATGTAATTGCCTGCAACCTTTGCAAAGGAAGGGAATTTGAGCCAGGATGAATGAAAATGAAAACGGCCATGTATTGATTTAGCCCTCTATTTCTCCAGTGTCTCTCACTTCACAGAAGGTCCTCCACCTCTCCTCTAGAATGACTATTGCTAAGCTCATCCATGACCTGATTACTGTCATTCACAACTGCCTTTAAATCCTCATCTGATTTGAGCTCACTGCAGAATTTAACCAACCCACCATACCTCCTTAATGAGTTCCACACACCACTCCACACTTGATTCTCTGACAGTTTTTTCTTTCTCTTCTATCTTCTATTCCTGTTGAACTCGGGTGTTAGTCCTGTCTTTTCACTGTTTTCCTTAGGTGATCTCACTACCTCCAATGGCTTCATCATTAATTCTTAGATTAATACCTCGGACTTTAATTTCTCTTCTAAGTTCCACACAGCCTTCCTGATACCTACTGGAAGTATGAAAAGCCTAACAACTATCTCCCACCTAACAAGTTCATCTTCCTCTCCAAACCCACGAAGTGATTAGTGATATCACCTTCCATCTAGCTGCCCAAGCCAGGGACCCCAGTGTCACCTTTGGCATCACCTACTTCCTCACCCCCAGGTTAACTGATTACAGGTTAAAACAATTCTGTTTCTAAAATGCCTCTCGATGCATCTGCTCTTCTCTTTCCACTGCCAGTGGAGTGGCACCAGCCTTTCGGGTCTCTCACCTGGTCCACTTTAACAGCTGATCGATCACTCCATCGTCATTTTATGCTCATTCACACTCCTTGCATTTCTGCCTCAGAGATGAGTTAAAAGCAAAAATTCACTTTGCAAAACAAATACGGAACAGAGAAAATCTCTTTGATGGCTTGCATTTGCCTAAAGATACAAATTCAGCCAACTGTTGAGTACATTAGACTTGCTGGACATTTTAGTAGGTCTAAAGAGCATCACAATGGAAGTTAGGAAAAGTAGGTTTTTATCCTACAAATTTCCTCTCCAGTCCTAAGTTTCACCATCTGTAAATGCAAATATGGCACTAGATTTTTCTAAGGAGCATTCCATTTCTGACATCTTTTTCAGAAGGGCAGTTAAATATAATAAGGTAATATCAAAAGACCATTGAGGCTGTTTGGGGATATCATTACAGACACTGGAAATTTAATTCTTATTTTAGTTCAATTAACAAACGACGGTCTATTTTGGTGGTCATCTTTTCTGTGTCAGGCAATTAGAAAGACAGGAAGAATCAGTTCTACTTCCCTAGGAATATTTGACCCAGATGTGAAAAAAAATAGATTGGGATGAAAATGGAAAACACCCATAAATTCACATTATTTAAGTAAATTATTGAATAAAGAAAAATGAGGATAGCAGGTAACTCTCCCGTGCAGGAGAATTCCAAATTCTTTTATATTTACTCTTACTGTCAAGGAGGTATATAGCATAGCTCCCTACTCCGTAAGTATGGGCTAGACACAGTGACTTCCTTTCAAAGAGTACAGTATGAAAAGATGGGATGAAAAGAGTAACTTTACACCAGAGAAACCTGACAAATGCTATCTCAGATAGATTATCAGGGTCAAGATCAAATGATCCGTTGTGTTGACAGCGTGTTGTCATAATGTGATGAAAATGGTACTTAAGCTTTGTAGTCTTACTCTAAGAAAACCATAACCCTGAACTAATCACAAGTGAAAAGGAAAACAGACCAAAAGGGAGGATCCTTCTACAAAACACCTGACAGGTCCTCCTCAAATGTAAAAAGCAAAGGAAAGTCTGAGAAACCAGCAGAGTCAACAGGAGCCTAAGCAGACATGATGAGTGAATGTAATGGCATCCTGGGTAGGATTTTAGAACAGAAAAGAGACAGTAAATAAAAATATGTGAATAAAGTATGGAACCCTACTAATAATTGTATATTGATCTTGGTTCATTAAGTGTGACAAATGAACATATTAATGTAAGATGTTACTAATAGCAGAAACTGGATGCTGGTATACGGTCTTCTCAACTTTTCTATAAATCTATCACAGATCTAAAATTAAAAGCTTATTTTAAAAATAGGATATTCATTTATTTATCCATTCAACAACATTTATTTAGTGTTCATATCATTCCAGCCACTGTGCCAGGCACTGAGAATCCAAAGATGAATGCTGCCAACTGAGCGCAACAGTAATTCAGAGAAACGTGAACTTCTTTCTGGCTGCCTGTTTCAGGAGAATGTTGGAGAGGTAGGAGCTGAAAGTCAACTACAGCTACTTTACGACGTATGGCTGAGTTTTACTCATGTCTACAAGGCAATGAAATTTCCCCAGGAGCAGAGAAGTATTAAAAATAGAATAATCACCCAAACAAAATCTGCACAGATCATGCAAGTGGGAAAACAGTATCAAGTGTCCCTGTGGAACTGCTCTGCAGCTGGGGCATGACTCAGCTCTTGAGTGTTTTGGATCAATCAGCTGTCTACCTGAAATGCCCAACAGAGAGTCCCTGTGCATAAGTGGCTGGGATGGTATCCCTGGAACTTGAGAGATGTGTTCCTCATGTTTCCAGTGAAGGCCATTCAAATCATAATATGCCCATGGTATAGTATTGCCTAAATAGTACTACAGAACATGTTTGTCACTCTTTCCAAACATGGTGAGTCAATCAGACAAGTATCATGTTTGGAGCTAGTAAGACCAGTTTTGCAATTAAGGGTGTGCATGCATGCTAAGTCACTTCAGGTGTGTCCGATTCTTTGCTTACCCTGTGGACTGTAGCCCACCAAGCTCCTCTGTCCTTGAAGACTTTCTAGGCAAGAATACTGGAGTGGGTTGCCATGCCCTCCCCCAGGGGTGCAAGTGGGGGACCCACCCACTATATGCCTAGAGTTCTTTGTTACTAAGTAGAAGAAACGAGACAAGAACCTGCTTTTCTTACCTCCACTGTGATACTTTCTAGATACAATCATTTATTGCATTTCTTCCCTTTTCTCTTTCAACAACAGCCTGTTTACAACTGATCTCATCCTAGACATTGAGGCAAGAAGTGTGCACCAAAAAATACTGAAGAATTAGTGAGGTTCAGAGGATTTGCCCTCCAGGTACACTGGAATGTCAGAGTTTGAAAAGAGGAGGAAAGGGCAGGCTGTGTATGATCAGCCTCTACAGGTGGGTAAGAGGGTCATCCACCAGCCCAATACACTCTTCTGAGTGTGAGTGAGCTTGGACTTCACAAAATTTGGCATCAACATCTAAGTTAATTTAATTTGATGCACAAAGTTTAAAGGCTCAAACATGGGTTCCAAGCAATTTTTGAAAACAGTTGGAATGAAAACATCATCAGTCAATGCAGAGCAAACAGGAGGTAGAGTTCAGTTCATTGGGTTTTGAACTAGGTGATGCTGAGGACAGAGTTCGGGTTCCTCACAGAATCAATCACTAGAGAAAGGAAGAGCTTCGACTAAGCAAGTGAGAGTTGAATCAGGCTCCCAATTTCTGCAAGGAAACTGAGATACTAAACCAAAACCTGAGACGAGACCAATAAGGAAGGACTTAGGGAAAGGCAGAGATCCCATGAAGCTGTAGCTCTGAACTTATATTAATCACACTGAATACCAGACTGCATAAACATAACTTGGATTGTACTCACTGCTGGAAAATGAGACTCCCCATGTGTTCTTTGGTCTGGTCAGCACCAGATCAGATGCTGGGTGGGGCTAAACTTAAGCAAAGGAGCCATCTCCTTTTAGTCAAGCAGGGCTGAGAGGTCAGGGTCTGCCAAACACTGTCTGTAGCCACACAAGAGAAGGGTGGATCCCAAGCTGACACAGTGAGTTAGATTAGACAGTTTCTGTGGCTACCCACAACTACAATCCTTCCAAAGTACCCACTCATATGGAAGAGACCTACATGCAATGAATATACAAAAAGATTCAGGCAAATAAAGGTATAAGCTAGCTTTTCAAATAACGTGTCCTGGGTATCTCTTGCCAAAGGACAGGATCATCTTTAAAATCTTCATTTTATAAGGAAGGAAGAGGGAAAATTGATTCTCTCATCATACAAAAGGAACTATAGGAACCTGGGATAGGATACATAGCTGCACTCTTAATTTTGATCAAACCTAGGCTTGTTGTTTAGAACACTTGTTTAAAATAAAAATTGCCCTCAAGAAAGAGTTTTTCCAACCATCTATCTTATAGATTGTATCCTGTTGAAGTACCAAATAAATCCAAACAATCTGAGGGTTCTTTCAGTCCTTTAAAAATCAAGCCAGTCAAACATCATTATTTTTCAGGGTCCCAGAGTGATTTATCCAGGAGGAATATTCTCTTGAATGAAAGCAAAATGTTCACCCCCTGTGTCTAATTGGGTTTTCCAGGGCACCCGGCAGACAGTGGCAAGAGTCAGGCTGCAAAAATGAAATTAAGAGTCACATCAGTTTCTAGCAAGTAAGGAGTATATCTGGCCAACCCAGAGAGTGACTTTGTTCCCATGAGTTCTAAAATCTTCAGCAGAAAATATCCATTTTCTGCCCTAAAAGAAAATTCCCTTAAAAAGTGGGTTATGTGGGACTAGGGTGGTCATGCAAGCAAAGGAATGGACAGCCTGCCGATAGTGTAAGACAAAGATGGGCAAGATATTCCTTCTTCATCGGTCCCCCAGGTGAGGTGCAATGATGGCAGCTGTTAGCAGCACATGTCCTCTCTATGGGATGTCCCCTGCAGGTACAGGGGACACACAGGTCACAGCAGCCTCCACCTCAAAATAGACCATTTGTGAATTATCTCCTAAGGTACCTTGGATAAATCACTTAGCCTCTAAGTTCTTTCCTTCTTTAAGTGTGAAAGACTTTTTTTTTTAATTAATTCATCACAAAGATCAAAGATGTGTGTGGTGCTAGTGGGGACTCTGAGGACTGGAGGCAAATGCCCTCCAGCTGACTCCTCATTCGCTCTGTCCTACTCCCCGATGTATAGTCGTCAACTGTGTTCACATTTTCCACAAGGAGTGCTTCCTGGAAATGGATTGGAGAGGAATGATTTACTGAGAGCGGCTAAAATAATTCGAGGCACATGGATTTATACCAGAAGAACATCTGCTTTACAGATCCTCAAAGTAATACATAAGAATAGAAAGCTAGAGGGTCTTGAAAGTAAGCGTACAAACTCTCAATTGGATCAAGAAGATGATAAGACTCAAGCAGCTGTAGGTTAGGTATGTGTGTTTTCTCTTTTCTTTTTTTCTCTCAGTCAATCTAGACAGTAAATATGAAAGCCAATCTATTCTTCATGGCAAATAATGGGGAAACAGTGGAAACAGTGACAGACTTTATTTTGGGGGGATCCAAAATCACTGCAGATAATGACTGCAGCCATGAAATTAAAAGATGCTTGCTCCTTGGAAGAAAAGTTATGACCAACCTAGACAGCATATTCAAAAGCAGAGACATTTCTTAGCTAAAAAAGGTCTGTCTAATCAAAGCTATGGTTTTTCCAGTAGTCATGTATGGATGTGAGAGTTGGACTATAAAGAAAGCTGAGCACAAAAGAATTGATGCTTTTGAACTGTGGTGCTGGAGAAGACTCTTGAGAATCCCTTGGAGTACAACGAGATCCAACCAGTTCATCCTAAAGGAAATCAGTCCTGAATATTCATTGGAAGGACTGATGCTGAAGCTGAAACTCCAATACTTTGGCCACCTGATGCAAAGAACTGACTCATTTTGAAAAGACCCTGAGGCTGGGAAAGATTGAAGGCAGGAGGAGAAGGGGATGACAGAGGATGAGATGGTTGGATGGCATCACTGACTCAATGGGCATGAGTTTGAGTAAACTCCGGGAGTTGGCAATGGACAGGGAGGCCTGGCGTGCTACAGTCCATGGGGTCGCAAAGAGTCAGACACCACTGAACGACTGAACTGAACTGAACTGAGTCTATTCTTCAAAAAAAGAAACATTTACTGATTTACCTGCTGCTCAAAAGATAGTTTTGTGGCTCCCTCTAGTTACCGTGTGAATATTACATATTTATTTCTCTCCCCTCTGCTCTTTAAGAACTATAGTATAAGGGAGAGTTTAGGGCTTCCCAGGTAACACAGTGGTAAAGAATCTGCTTGCAAATGCAGAAAATGGAAGTAGATGCAGGCTGGATCTCTGAGTCATGAAGATCACCTGGAATAGGAAATGGCAACCCACTCCAGTATTCTTGCCTGGAAAATTCCATGGGCAGAGGAGCCTGGCAAGCCATAGTCCATGTAGTCGCAAAGAGTCAGACAGGACTAAGCACACACACACAAGGGAGAGTTTAAAATGTTTCTGATTTTGAAGACTGTATGCCAGTTTCCCAGCTAGGGATCGTCAAAGAGCACACTGACCATTAGCTCAGTGACAGGATACCCCTTCCTATTGTTCAGTCTCCCACAAATTAAAGACTTATGCATTCATGTACATACAAAGCCTTGGATTTTATTATTAGGATTTCTGGATCTGGAGAAAATTAACATTTGTTTCAAAAGAATGTTTCGTTCCAATGTTCACATAACAACTAATAAAAACAATAATGTTGACATAAACAAATATGATCTTTACTTTGAGAGAGGTCTTAAAAGCCATAGGAATGAATTAATGCAAGTTCTTGGAATATGTAATAGAGCTGTGAATAATATGCATTTTCATAAATTTGCATTGCAGCATGTCCTTTTCTTTAACCTATTTATATTCTCATTTCCTCAATAGCTCACTCTAGAGATCAATTAGCAAATCTCATCTTCTAAAATTAAATTTCCATTTCCATCTCTTTAAGGGAAGAAGATTGTGAATAATAAAGATATTAATTTTCAAATTTGTTGATTTCTAGCAGAATGAGATGCAGAGAGGATCTTAATTTTCACATAATTGATTTTTAATCAAGCCATTTCTACAAATAATTCTTTTAGAAAAGACTCATTAAAATCATATGGAAATAATACTGACTCATCAACAGAAAAACATGGTATATACCATATTTTGCACACTTACGTAAGTGTCACCCTCTTCAAGATAGAAAATTCTTAAACTACAAGTTCAATACATAATTTCAGAGTCAAATAACCACTTGATTCAATGAACATGTACTCAGAGATCTACATGCTACTTTAAGAGGATGGGTTATTGATCATAGGGCTTTCTTCCTAGCCAGAGTTCATATTAAGAAAATAGCATGAGAAAGAAAGTGTGTTCTAGAGAAGAACACACATAGGATTGCTCTTGAAATATCATATTTATTCTAAGACGTTGGTTTTTTAATTGGTGACAATGGAGAAGAAAAGTGCTTTGGACAAGGATTCTGGAGAAGTAACGATGAAGTATGTGTGCATGTGTGCTAAGCAGCCTCAGTCACGTGCGATTCTGTGCGACTCCATGGACTGTAGCCCCCCCAGGCACCTCTGTCCATTGGGATTCTGCAGGCAAGGATACTGGAGTGGGTTGCCATGCCCTCCTCCAGGGGATCTTCCCAGCCCAGGGATCGAACCCAGGTTTCTCATGTCTCCCGCACTGGCAGACAGGTCCTTTACCACCTGCACCACCTGGGAAGATAGGGAAGATCAAATTGGCCCTATATGTTAACTCTTTGCTGATTTCATCTTATGTTTGTATGGCATTTTTCAGATTGTTAAGGAAAATAAAGAGTGGATTTTGTCATTATGCAAATATGAAAAACTATGGAATATCTGTTAAAATATCTCAAAAGAATGAACATCTAATCTTCTAAATGCTGGATTATGAGGTGGGGGGATTTTTGCCCAGATTGTTTGGAAAATGCAGTATCCATACTCACTATGTAAAAAAGGCAAGGGGAGAATAGGACCTGGAAGAAAGAGGATCAGGAGAGGACAGTCTTCACTGGGTTGCTGTAGAACCAGTCTCCTTTAAAACTGAAAAGGTAATATTTCTCTTCAATGTATGTATTGGCCTTTTCTGAATCAAGCACATCTAAGCTGCCCTTGTCATTAACCCTCCAAACTTTAAAGTAATGTCCTTTTTTGGATTCTTACCATCTGCAAGCACTGTTGTGGATTTCCAATGTAACAATAAATGATCTGATGAATCTTTTCTCATTAAGAGCTACAAACTGATTTCTTGGTTCATCAGTGGTGACTAGCATTATAAGAAATAAAAGGACTCCCCAAATCTAAAGAAATATCACTGGGATTCCAATCACTGTGGAGGTGAAATGTGTCTTCATGGAAGTGTTGATGGGGAATGGAGTTTCAGGAGCATGTTAGGTTCCATTTGGGAACATTCCATTAGGTTCCATTTTCCATCTACCTTAAGTAGATGACAGTCTGTTTTACTTACACTCAACACTAAACCTTAGTGCCACCTTGCTATGACCCTGGAACAAGAACTTCACCCAACACAACTAGAATTTTCTTTTACTATTTGCTATTTTTTAGGACTTCTGAGGCACACATCCAGAGCTAATTATTTAAGTAACTATAAAGAATTTTATCATAAGAAGAACTGAATTATTCCTATTACCAGCTTGTGACTTTGGTGAGTTACTTAACTCCCTCTGAGACACAGAATTTCCTCCTATAAAATAATACCTTCCTTTTAGGTTGTACGTAGTGTAGCATCTGTGAGATGGAAGGTCATTTGGCATATACAACGACCTTGTCGAAAGCAAGAAGGGCAAATCCATTCCAACTTAAATAACATATTCAGTTAAGTTATAGTGACTAACTATAATGTGCTTAGAAAGAGTGTAAGGCCATATCCATGTTCAAGTAGGAAAGAATGATCTGGTTAATTAGTGACGTCTATCACGAGAACCAAGTGCAGCAGTTAAAGTATGAATGACACATAGATGGCTTCCCTGATATAAAATATTATTTATTACTTAACTTTCAAGAGACCATCTTCAGTGTCATCACTTTCCTCCATGAACCCCTGACTGATTGAAAATAACCAATCAATCTGCTCCCTTAATTTGAAGAAGTCATCTCTGTAAGTTTACTTCCTCAATGAGAAGTGATTTGAATAAAACTATCAATCAATAAGTGCCGACAGCACTATACATCACCAACTTTCTTATTCTTCAAAGGCAGATAGTCTACGATAAAGCCACACAGATCAAAGACATCCAACAAATCTCTTCTTAAAATGAGAAAAACATTTTAATACTCATATCTGTGGGGGGGGTTGTTATTTATGGGGAGAGGAAAACATCGGACACTGTTTTCCTTTTTTCATAATCAATGTGACTATTTGATTCAAAAGAAGGATTCAAGCAGAGGAGAGAAAAGATGCTAGAGAAATAAAGAAGGAAGTTTCAAATTAAAGAAGAATGGAGTGGAAATTGTTAGGAAATGCAGATCAAAGTGATAGGGTTGAGGGGCCAAGAAGGGACAAAAGAAATGACAGATAAGAGCAGAAAGACCAAAGGCAGGGTGAAGAGTAGTTAGAAGGAAGGAAGTCAGGGGAAAATATGTTTTCATTTATACTACTCTGGAAGGATATTTAAAAAGGAACATGATGTCACTTCCATGTCAGTAAAGCAAAGATATTTCATAAAACGTAGCTGTACTCCTTTTTACCATCAGGACCAGATTATTGCCCCTTACAGATTTTAATTTTGTTTTCTTTCTTTTTTCATTTTTTAATTTTTTAGCACAAGTTTCACAGAGAAATGCTGAAATGATTTCTTCATTAAAGACAATCATGGCTTTTTTAGAATATCTTATTTAAGATTCCCAGGATAAAAATAAACTAATCCAATTTTAGTTTCCTGATATATGTCCCATGAAGCTATTTATTTACAACTTAAATTCAGTCTCTTAAATACAAGCATCATAGAACGGAGAATCAGTGCCACTTCTGATCTCACACTTTAAGATCTGTAAATCTTTATATTTTTTAAATGAACCTCCAAGCAACAGGGACATCCCTAATACAGAAGCAACGTCACTTGAAAATACTGCTTTCCTTCATGAATTTGCATATCTGAACATAACACTTTTGATCTCATTAGAGATATAAAAGGAATTTCCAATTATTTTTATTTTAATTTCCATTTTAATATTCCAGCCTTAAACTTATAGTGATATTTGTCAATTATTTCTCAATATAACTGGAAAAAAATTAGAATTTTCTTGAACTACAAAATTTTACTTGGAAAATATAGATGTGTGTTTTTCTTGCACCGAAGAATAGATTCCCATCATATTCTGCGAGATTACAAACCCCAAATGAACCTCTACAGAGGAAGGCTTCCAGACTCAATGCATATACTTATATTTGCACACACCCAACCTCAGTCCTAGGCCTGCCTCCCAAAATGTGATCCAATACAGAGCAGAGCTCCTTAAAGCATCTCACAGCCAACTCTGGACTCAACTAATTACAAGTTTTCCTGGGTTACTTCATTTCCTTGGAGTGAGAGCCCACATAATACATGATATGGATTATGGAATGAGTCTAAAACATTTTTTAACCTTCTGTATTATCTGTATATTGGTATAGTTGATCCATGTTGTATTAGTTTCAGATGTACAGGAAAGTGACTCAGTTATACATATACATGTATTTATTCTTTTTCAAAGTCTTTCTTCGTTTAGGTTGTTGCATAATATTGAGCAGAGTTCCCTGCGCTACACAGTTGGTTATACATTTTAAATACAGTAGTGTGTACATGTCAATCCCAAACTCCCTAACTATTCCTCCCCCTCCACCATTGCCCCCCTGATAATCCTAAATTTGTTTTCTAAGTCTGTGAGTCTGTTTTTGTTTTGAAAATAAGTTCACTTGTATCATGTTTTTTAGATTCCACATATAGGCCATATGGTATGATATTACTCTTTCCCTATATGACTTATTTCACTCAGTATAACAATCTCTAGGTCTATCCATGTTGCTGTAAGTGGCATTATTTCATCTTTTTAATGGCTGAGCAATATTCCATCATATATATGTATCACATATCCTCTATCCATTCATTTGTTGATAGACATTTAGGTTGCTTCCATGTCCTGACTATTGTAAATAGTGCTGCAATGAACATTGGGGTGCATGAGTCCTTTGGAATCATGTTTTTCTCTAGATATACACCCAGGAGTTGGATTGCTGGATCATATGGTAGTTCTATTTTTAGTTTTTTAAGGAACCTCCATACCATTCTCCATAGTAGCTTTACCAGTTTCCATTCCCACCTACATTGTAGAAGGTTGCACTTTTCTCCACACCCTCTCCAGCATTTATTGATTGTGGATTTTTTAATGATAGCAGTTCTGACTGGTGTGAGGTGATACCTCATTACAGTTTTGATTTGCATTTCTCTAATAAATTCCATGCTATCCTTATCAAATTACCAATGGCATTTTCAACAGAACTAGAACAAAAAGTCTTGAAAATTTGTATAGAGACACAAAAGACCCCAAACAGCCAAAGTCTTCATGAGAAAGAAAAGTGTAGATGGAGGCAAAACTATATAAACCTGGCACAAAAACAGAAATATAGATCAATGGAACAAAACAGAAAGCCCAGAAATAAACGCATGCACCTATGGTCAACTAATCTATGATAGAGGAGGCAAGACCACACAACGGAAGAAAAACAGTCTCTTCAATACATGGTGCTGGGAAAACTGGACTGCTCCATGTGAAAAATGGAATTAAAACACTCTTTAACACTATACACAAAAATAAACATAAAATAGATTCAAGACATAAATGTAAGATCAGACACTATAAAACTCTTAGACAAAAACATAGGCAGAACACTCTCAGACATAAATCCTAGCAATATCATTTTCAATCTGCCTCCAAGAGTCATGGAAATAAAAACAAAAATGAATAAATGGGACCTAATTAAACGCAAAAGCTTTCACACAGCAAAGGAAACCATAAACAAAATGAAAAGACAAATCATAGAATGGGAGCAAATATTTTCACATAATGTGACTTACAAGGGGTTAGTGAACAAAATTTACAAGTAGCTCATGCAACTTAATATCATAAAAACAAACAACCCAATTAAAACATGGGCATAAGATCTAAATAGACATTTCTCCAAAGAAGACATACAGATAGCCAGGTAAAAATGTTCAACATTACTAATTATTAAAAATATTTATATGAACATATGACTTGTGAACCAATGCAAATGTTCATAGTAGTGAATTTCTAACAAGTATATCCATTAACTGGACTACTACGCAGCCATGACAGACTATATTCAAAAGTATTTTTAAAGATATAATGATAATAAATGAAAAAGCAATTTAAATTTCATTTAATTTTTTAATCTTCTATATTATCAGTATAATATAGATAATATTATACATAATATATATCTATGAGATAATATACATCTACTATATAATAGTAATAGATCTAATAATTAAAAATTTTTAAGCCTTTTTAATTTAAAAGAATTTAAAATTGCATGTAAATATATAGTAAGAAAAAACAAAATTAAGCATTTATAAAAGGATCAGAAAGCTATAATAGCAGAACTGAGACTGAGTGGCTTGATTATAGGTGATCTTTTTCTTCTATTTTTCTATTTGTTTTCAACATTTGTTTTAATAAGGTTATGCTGTTTAAACAGAGGATGTTTATATTTCATAGTATTTTTTAAGAAGACTGATTTTGTTTATACTTTTCCACCTAAACTCATCTTTTGTTTTTTCAAATGAGAGGACAAAGGCAAATCATAGCAGTGGTATAAATAAATATATATAAAATTTAAAAAGTAACTTTTTAAAACAATAACAACAGGAAGCACAGATTCGAGTTGGGGACTTGCAATGGGGTATGGAAGCTATTCTAAAGAGGTAAGAAGTCAACCAGGCACAGTTGCAGGACTATTGTTAGAGTCAAAGTTACAAACCGGGATTAGTCCACCTAGAGAAGGAAGGAGGAAAAGAAATCCAGATTTAAAGCCAGGAAAATGTAGAGAGGGATAGGTAGCAATACTCTGACCTATCATGCAACATCTGATGTATAAATACTGGAGTCCCATACTCTCTGTTTTTCCCGTACTCTCTGACTCGGAAGTGAACTAAACCAAGACCTACAGCCAAAGAGTAGGGTTAGCACCATATCCCACCTCAACCTCCTTGAGGACAGACATCTGCAATAGGCTAAAGTTCTTTTCTAGAGAAAAACATCCTAAAACTGGTGCTCAAAAGAATTTCCACAAATTATACTTCAAAAAATATGTGCTCATAATTTAAAAAATTATATAGACCCAGAAAGACTGCAAACATTAGAAGTATCAAATGTTTAGCCTGAAAAATTATGTTTAGTATGATTACAGAAATAAGAGTATTTGTCTAAATATTAAAAAGAGATGGAAGACTATGAAAGAAATGAAATAAAGTTGGGTATGAATTAAATAGAGCTTATAGAAGAAATAAAATAAGTTTTTAACAAAGAAGTTGGAAGGACTAAACAGATTAGACACAATTGGAAAAACACATGTAAAAGTACCTTGTAGGACTTAACACAAAATACTTGATAAAGTTAGAGGTCTACAGATTACGCACATAAAGCTAGCTATCCCTGATTACTGCCAATAAAGTATTAGAGAAAGGAGAGGTGACCCTATCAGGCATTCTTTCTGGGCAGCCTCCTATTCAAAGACAAGTGTGAGTGCCAAGAAAGAAGGACCTGATGTAACTTACCAGTGGATCTACAGAATTTGAAATAATTCCTGGTAAGTGCTCAATACACATTTGTTAACTGACTTAAATGAATAATACTGTATCTAATAATAATTGGTAGAAATCCTGCAAAGCTATTTGGAAGTTTTAGTCTAACTCTGGGACTACATGACTGTAAAGTATCTGAAGAAATAAATACACAATCCAGTTCATTAGAAAATATTTTTGTGCCCAATGCCGAATGCCCAGATGTTGCCATCTACAACGAGATCTGGGTTTCTGTATAACATTGGCTGGTTGACAATGGTTCTCACTTACCATCCTCTTATTTATATGTTGTGCTGACAAAACCCAAGCTTTTTCACAATCTCTGTTCCATTTTCCACTCTCTCCACACATTTTAGATAGTGAATTAAAAACTTTTAAATGCCAGCCAATGAGGTGCTGATGTAGTCTTCAGAATTGTGAAACTCTTTATCAATCTCCGTGGATAATCCCAAGCTTATTTTTAATGCAGCATATCAGTTGAGGAAGCGGCAGGGGAAAACATAAGTAAATAATTTTCACTGCTAAATCTCTTTCAGCCTATGCCGTACTGCATATCACATGTGTATTCTCCCCTGCTCACGGTGACTTTTTTCTGGCTCTCAGACAGATGTGATTCCATCCAATGTAAAATCAGCTGAAAAAGCAGCTGTTTCATCTACAAGGCAATCTACACATCCAGAGATATGGTGCCATCCTCATAGGATCACCTTCAAACTGGGCATCTCATCAAAGAGACCATCTACGAGTTGTGAAAGGGACAAAATGGCAGCTCCATGCACACGTCTCGCTTGGATCTTGGGGCTGCTCCTTTTAAGCGGGGTCATTTCTGTTCACAGGAGTGGAATGGATTTTCTAAGATGGATAGAAGCCTAGCAAAACAGGGTAATGACTAGGAGCTGCCAGTCAGCTATAATCTTTATACCCTGAAAGCCTAATTGAACCATAAAACTCAAAGTAATAATCAGAAGTCCTATGGGAATGACAAGCTTGTAACTAAATTACTAAAAGGTTAGTATTGCTATAAGCTTTCATCTCTAGCTACAAAAACCTGTGCAAGAAACCTACACATTGTCCCATCCTTTTCTAGGCACTAGAGGCAGAAGAATGCTCTTTCCTGCATAAAATGTTTTGGGAGAAAGAACAGGTGTTCTAGAATCCAAAATGATAGTTCATCAAAGACTTCTGAAGTTGAAACCAGTTCCTGCGGAATACTGACTAAATTCCAATCCCTCATTCATCTACAGCCTGGTTGTCTCACATAGTTTGTGCTTTGATCACAAGTGAAGCGAAGCCGCCATATGCCTCAGAGATACTTATTTTTAATAACAATTATAATCACAAGCCCTGAACAAAAACCCTATGCCAACATGTGGCACTTTCTTCATCAATAGCTATCAAAAAAAGTCTGCAGGCCTGGGGGTGAAATATCCCCTCTTGAAAACAATAGATAAGGACAGCGCAGCAATCTCTCCACCAGCTTCCCAGTGTTAGATTCAGTTCAGTTCAGTTCAGTCGCTCAGTTGTGTCCAACTCTTTGCGACCCCATGGACTGCAGCACGCCAGGCTTCCCTGTCCATCACCAACTCCCGGAGCTTGCTCAAACTCATGTCCATAGAGTCGGTGATGCCATTAACCATCTCATCCTCTGCAGTCCCCTTCTCCTCCTGCCCTCAATCTTTCCCAGCATCAGGGTCTTTTCCAATGAGTCAACTCTTTACAAGAGGTGGCCAAAGGACTGGAGTTTCAGCTTCATCATCAGTCTTTCCAATGAATATTCAGGACTGATTTCTTTTAGGATGAACTGGTTGAATATCCTTGAAGTCCAAGGGACTCAAGAATCTTCTCCAACACCACAGTTCAAAAGCATCAATTCTTTGGTGCTCAGTTTTCTTTATAGTCCAACTCTTACATCCATACATGACTACTGGAAAAACCATAGTTTGCCTAGACAGACCTTTGTTGGCAAAGCAATGTCTCTGCTTTTTAATATCGTGTCTAGGTTGATCATGGAGAAGGCAATGGCACCCCACTCCAGTACTCTTGCCTGGAAAATCCCA
This sequence comes from Capra hircus, assembly GCF_001704415.2. Classification (NCBI taxonomy): domain Eukaryota; kingdom Metazoa; phylum Chordata; class Mammalia; order Artiodactyla; family Bovidae; genus Capra; species Capra hircus. Next base: position 18,384,629 of record NC_030818.1, read on the forward strand.
TGGATGGAGGAGCCTGGGGGTCTGCAGTCCATGGGGTCGCTAAGAGTCGGACCCAATTGAGCAACTTCACTTTCAGTTTTCACTTTCATGCATTGGAGAAGGAAATGGCAACCCATTCCAGTATTCTTGCATGGAGAATCCCAGGGATGGGGGAGCCTGGTGGGCTGCCGTCTATGGGGTCGCACAGAGTCAGACACGACTGAAGCGACGTAGCAGCAGCAGCAGCTAGGTTGATCATAGCTTTTCTTCCAAGAAGCAAGCGTCCTTTAATTTCATGGCTGCAGTCATCATCTGCAGTGATTTTGGAGCCCCCAAAAATAAAGTCTCTCACTGTTTCCATTGTTTCCCCACCTATTTGCCATGAAGCAATGGGACCAGATGCCATGATCATAGTTTTTTGAACTTTGAGTTTTAAGCCAGTTTTTTCACTCTCCTCTTTCACTTAAGTGTGAGATTATAAAGCAAATAAAGACCTAGTTTGAAAGCATGTTTCCAAGCATCTCTCATAACTATTCAACATGAAGTTCTATTGTGTCTTATAACAATGTGCCATTTGAGATATCAATGACTGCATAGGTGCATGCAAAGGGACGCATACACGTTGGAGGCACACTGACCAGAAAAACAGATGCTTGCCTCATTTCTGACGGCACTGGTGCTTGTGTTGCTGCAAGTTCTTGAGGCATATCACTTGAAAGACTTGAAAACTGCATTGATGCAATAGATACAGGTCTAATAACAGAGGAAACGGTTATTACTAAACTCTACTGAGCCTAAAACTATGCTGGGAAGAGATACAAACATGTATGAGATGCATAAAGCTGCATTAAGAGAACCTTTTTGTGTCAAGCTGAATGCCAAGCATGACAAATGTTGAGCCCCAAGTCTGCCAGAAAATAAATTATTGTAGACAGAAGAGAATATACTATTAGGTTGTACAACATGGGAGACATGCAAAAATTTTTTTACAAATGCCTTTAATCATGAAGGATTATTTCCATGCCTGACACCTCCTCAACCAGAGTAGTATGTTCTACTGGAATTGATGGAGTGTTCTAAAATTCCTTAAACCTCCATCAGCCCCCTGGAGGGTGGCATGGGTAAGATCCATTTTCTTAATGTGTGTAGAGTACTTGGGAAAGGTGGAAAGGGGGTGTGGCTTGGGATTTGGCAGCTTGATATGAAAGTAATGGAAAAGGAGGAGGGAATTCTGTCCAGCATCGGTGTATTTGATATATTCTAGAAACCCCAGACCTCACTTTTTCTTCATTTTGAAGGCAAAAAGATCCAGTCTCTTCTTCTGAATTTGTTATTTTGGAGAGGCATAAACCCAGAGCTAAATTAAAGTCTGGAATTACATTTCAAAAATCATAGATGAAGAATTTGCAACTACTTTTCTCAACATTAAAAATCATGGCTAGGTTCTAAACTCATAGAAGTGAGTGACTTCACTCTTAGTATATTCTTTACCTCTAAGACAAAAAAAGTGACTATTTTAGCAGCATCTATAGTTTCATGCTTGAAACAGCACCTAAGGTATATTCACGAACCAGAAAAGGCCTTATTACTGTCATACAATTCCATTTTGACATCTACTCAGCCATGAAAGCAGTTTCATTTTCACGAGGAATCTGCCAGATGGCATATGCACTGCATGGTTAAAACAAACACACAGAACTCCCTTCTGCGAAAGGCGCTTTACTGGAGCGAACATTTGGTCACGTGTTTATATTATCAGCACGTGTGCTTTAAAAGTAATCAAAGTCCTAAGTTGGGCTTCCCAGGTAGCACTAGTGGTAAAGAACTCACCTGCCAATGCAGGAGACATAAGACAAGTGGGTTCAATCCCTGGGTCAGGATGATCCCCTGGAGGAGGAAATGGCAACCCACTTCAGTATTCTTGCCTGGAGAATCCCATGGACAGAGGAGCCTGGAGGGCTACAGTCCATGGGGTCACACAGAGTCAGACACGACTGAGAGACTTAGCATGCACACCAAGTCCTACATTGGAGATGACTTCCTTAGTGTTTTTGGGGGTTTTTTTGTTTTTTTTTTTTAATTTGTTTTGGCAAGGGAGGGGTGCAGTTCGGGTAGTTATTAAGAATCAGAGCTGGTAACTGAAACTGTCAATTGGTGGTAATGTCTGAAGTCTGGCCTAAGTAAAGCTTTTAAAGAACTCAGATTGCTATTAAAAAAAAAAATCCTATCGGCTAATGCAGATAGAATGAGCCAGAAAAGACACATTGGATTGTCTCGGGATGAAGAATGAAGTCTCTTGATTATTCGGCTTAATCACATAGGATTAAGTGCTGGGAGAGTTCTTTTAATACAGTTATTGAAGCAAAAGGAGAGGGACATTCAAGTATAACTTCCTTAAAAGAAAAATTAATGTTAAAATAATGACACTGTGATATTTACAAGCAGTACCAACATTAATAGTATATGACATTAGGGTCATATATGCATGTGAGAGAACTAGACCCTGCCTGTTATAGAATTCAATTAAAGTGAGCAAATATTGACCACCTGCTACCTTCCTAACATTATGCCAGGTGAAATGGGACATGCATGACTTTGATTATAATCTTAGTTGGAGGAATCAAAAAAAAAATTTTTTTCAATGAATAAAACAGAGCTAAAATTGAACACTATATTGCCAAAATATGAAATAATTGGGGGTAATCTTAGCAGCTCTATCCAAATAAGTTGCTGTAAGTCCTTACGGAGATTTGAGGAGAGCCTTGTCTCTCTCAGTGGTAAAGAATCTGCCCACCAATGTAGGAGACTCCCAAGATCTAAGTTGATCCCTGGGTCAGGAAGATCCCCTGGAGGAGGAAATGGCAACTCACTACAGTATTCTTGCCTGCAGAATCCCATGGACAGAGGAGCGTGGCAGGCTACAGTCCATAGAGTCACAAAGAGTTGGGCTGATCATGCACACACTGCCTCTCTCACTATCAGCTCCCCTTTGCCAAACCTTGGAATACTGTCATAGAGGATCTGGTCTTTGTCCTTAGATTAAAGGTTAGCACTTTTAGGGCTGAACCTTGAACTTACCTTTCCTGGCTCACCTGTCTTAAACTCACATCCAGTTTGTCCACCTCTGAGTACATGCAGCCCACTTCTCTGCCTACTTATTAAGAACTAAGGTCTTACTCATGCCTTTCCAGTTGCACATCCCCTATAGAGGAACTCTATTTCAAATTGTCACTAGTCATTCCCACGCTGTGAAGACAGGACTCAGGTCTTTGAGTAAGGCAATGAGAGAGCCCAAGAGGGCACTAGGAACTCAAAAGAGCTCGAAAGATGAACCATCAAGAAGAAAACGGAGGACACAATAAAGATGTTAGGGCAGCTGAAAACAAATGTCACCCAGATCCTCATGGCCCAGGGCAGTCTCTGGGCCTGGGCCTTCTCTCTGCCAACAACTAATCAAGAACCTACTGTGGAATCACCAGTGAGAAAGTATTTTAGACCCAGAACTACCTAGCTGGAAAGAACATTAGCTATCATCTGGCTATTTTGATTTTTGATAGTCAAGAGTAACTCAAAGACATGAGCTTGAGTACCAGGTGCTCTTCCAAATGCCATGTGATGCTTCCTGGGACAGATGGGTGCTGAAAGCTGTGGGGGATGCCTTTCCTGATGGAGGAAAGAAGAAGGTAAACTTGGCAGATCTGCTAATGAATCAATTCTCTTTTTTTTCTGACTTTTATTAATCCCACAGTTGGTACAAATATACTGCTGGCTAGGTTTCTAATTTGATACATGTGAATATCTGCTAAACTAGCCTCTAGCCTTTCATCAGGGCCAGGATGAGGTGAGGTAAGAGAGAAGCTTGGTCCAATCTCGAGAGTGAGTGTCTCCTTCATTTTGCACCCTCACTGCCTCATTCGTTTCACTTTAGACCCAGCCCCAAGTCTCAACAACTCCAACAATGTTGACTCTGTTGCCTGATTTACTTATAACACAAGTTGAGATAGAGAATCAGGGAGTCTGTTATTCAGACAATCAGCCCCAAAAAAAAAGCCACGTAAAAGAAATGGCTATCTGAATTCATGATTCTTTCCTGCATAATGGTTACATTAACAAGACAGAGTATATATAGTTAATGTTAGTGTGTTAAAGGATCCCAAACCCCAAATAATCATAATATCTCCAGCAGACTGAATTGAGATGTGTCCAGACATCAATATCTTTCCTATGGGTTTATAATTTAATTGGAAATACAACTTGCTCTCTAAGTTATGAAAGTTGTTAACCGTCTTTAAAAAAGCTCACAGTGATATTCTCACATGACAAATGGAGGAGGAAAATAAGTGGGAGAACTGGCATAAATGAGTGGGACACGTGTCACATATGATCAGTTGCTAGAACATGAAGTTTTTCAGCTTTTGAAAGACTAGATTAGAATGTGGCTTCTCTTTTGGATAAATAATGGTGTTTGAATTAGGGCACTTGACTCTGCCAGCACCAAGGGCTGATCAATGGTACCCATCTTTATGTTGCAATGAAATGATGCTCAGGCTGAAACTGTTGCATCTAATGCTTGGCACAATAAGTACAGCCAATTTGATGGACGATTCTGAGTCTCTCAGGCTTTCCTGTGGCTTAGCTGGTAAAGAATCTGCCTGCAATGCGGGAGACTTAGGTTCTATCCCTGGGTTGGTAAGAGCCCCTGGAGAAGGGAAAGGCTGCCGACTCTAGTATTCTGGGCTGGAGAATTTCAAGAGCTTGAATGACAATGAGAAGTCAGAGAGGATGGTAACAGTGAGAAGTCAAAACTTATTTTGTTACACTACTGGAAACCCAAGGCAAACCCAAACCATCTTAAACATCAAAGACAAATTGGTTGGCTCAAGAAATTCAAGTTATAGTTGAATTATCAAAACAAAACAAAACAAAAAACAGCAGGATGTAAATGAGCCTCAGGAAGAAATAAGACTAGGACCCATGTGATGAATATCTCCCTCATTCTTTCTCTCTCTCTCTCTCCCCCTTTCTCTTTCTCCCTTTTCTTTGTACTCGTCTCATACTGGATTCCTTCTCTCCCACCACAGACCACCTTTCTCCAAACATTAAGAAATCTAGCTAGGAGAACAGGGTCTTGTGAGAAAACGACCACCCCTGAAATAGCCATATGGAATCTTATGGAGAAGAGAGCAGACAAGAGAGGCTGCTGCTGAAGAGACAATTCCACAGATGCCCTTTCCACACTCACTCTCAATGTCACCTTGTACCAAAGACTATTTTACCCCTTAAAGAAGAAGACAGAAGCAACAGATGTAGGTTAAAGACAGAGCATTTCTTTATTTTATGCAATTTAAGAGGAAAAAGAATGAGGACATTTGGACTACTTTTAGAGATAACACGCCTATGTTCATATGACCTTTCCTGACATGGTGGGCCTAACTTGATCTTGTCATGAGGGTAAAGCAGGAACAGGGACAGGTTGTGTCACTGATATCTGTTTCATCACAATTCTAGGAAGCTAGACTATGAAAGAGAGTATGGAGCTCTTGGTCACACCATCCAGAAGAGCACCATTCATGCTTCAACAATCAGTATAGGGATCAGCATTTGAGACAGTCTCGTGCCGTTGTTGTTGTTTGTGTTGCTTTGTTTTGAGAAGCGAAGGAACAGAAGAGGCCTATTGTGTGGATCTCAAGCAGATACTTGCCCTCATCTCAAGAATTTTCCTGACTTTCAGGAGTTTATATCAATCAGCAATTCTCTGAAAAGGTGGAAAAGTTGACTCAGGTTTCCTGGTTGTAATAACAATAGTAATCAAGATGAAACAGGCGTAGCAACAGCAAAACCAGTATTATTCCTTCCATACTAATATAAAAACAGCTTAACATTTGTTAAGAGTTTGCAATACACAGGTATAGCTCTAGAATTGTTATATACATATGGTCACTCTACTTCCATTATCAAATAATGATGAGAATCCAATTTCCAAATGAGGTATATATCCTTAAGACCCTTAAAGTCCAACAAGGCTCATTTACTAAAATTCTGCACGCCAATTAACCCAATACTTGGACAGGTAACAGATGTTTAAAATCTGGTATTTAAACTAATGAGACTCCCTATGCTGCTGCTGCTGCTGCTGCTGCTGCCAAGTCGCTTCAGTCGTGTCCGACTCTGTGCGACCCCATAGACGGCAGCCCACCAGGCTCCCCTGTCCCTGGGATTCTCCAGGCAAGAACACTGGAGTGGGTTGCCATTTCCTTCTCCAATGCATGAAAGTGAAAAGTGAAAGTGAAGTCACTCAGTCGTGTCCGACTTCGCGACCCCATGGACTGCAGCCCACCAGGCTCCTCCATCCATGGGATTCTCCAGGCAAGAGACTCCCTATACCAGATCACAACTCATAGAAACTGTTACCAAATGCTGTCAGTGCAGAGAAGGAAAGCATTTTTTGCTCTCTCAAAAGCTTTAGGGATCTCTAGAACGGTACTGATACCTGAGTGATAGCAATTTGTCTGAATAAATTCATCAGTTTTGTCATGAGTTATTCTTGACAAGAGGAGAGTGAAAAAGTTAGCTTAAAGCTCAACATTCAGAAAACTAAGATCATGGCATCTGGTCCCATCACTTCATGGCAAATAGATGGGGAAACAGTAGAAAGTGTCAGACTTTATTTTTTGGGGCTCCAAAATCACTGCAGATGGTGATTGCAGCCATGAAATTAAAGACGCTTACTCCTTGGGAGGAAAGTTATGATCAACCTAGATAGCATACTAAAAAGCAGAGATATTACTTTGCCAACAAAGGTCCGTCTAGTCAAGGCTATGGTTTTTCCAGTGTTCATGTGTGGATATGACAGTTGGACTGTGAAGAAAGCTGAGCGCCAAAGAATTGATGCTTTTGAACTGTGGTGTTGGAGAAGCCTCTTGAGAGTCCCTTGGACTGCAAGGAGATCCAACCAGTCCATCCTTAAGGAGACCGGTCCTGGGTGTTCACTGGAAGGACTGATGCTGAGGCTGAAACTCCAATACTTTGGCCACCTCTTGTAAAGAGTTGACTCATTGGAAAAGACCCTGATGCTGAGAGGGATTGGGGGCAGGAGGAGAATGGTATGACAGAGGATGAGATGGCTGGATGGCATCACTGACTCGATGCACGTGAGTTTGGGTGAACTCTGGGAGTTGGTGATGGACAGGGAGGCCTGGTGTGCTGTGATTCATGGGGTCGCAAAGAGTCGGACATGACTGAGTGACTGAACTGAACTGAACTGATTCTTGACAAAAGCATAAAATAGCATATAAAAAGTTCTAAGCGTTAATCATATCCCCATAGAATCAATCTCTCTCTCTCTCTCTCTCTGTCTCTCTCTCTTCTGGTAAAGAGAGTAAGTTCTCTTTGCATTTCTTTCTAATTTGGAAAATAGGTCTTGCCTTTTTGGGTCCTTTATGGATTTAAAAACTTAATTCAATAATATTTATTTTGCACCCATAAGGATATATCCCCTTAATGACTTGACCAAATAAACACTTCAGTTAAATTTGACTATGTTTTTCCTGTAGCTCTTAAGATTTTTTTCCCCTTGAATTAATAAAACATACGAAATGCAGATGGTAGCATATGGCACCGTCCCTGGGAACATTTCATTTAAATTATTGAGAATTCTGCAATCTGATTCCACTTTAATAAACACATGAAAAGTACCTCTTACATTATAAATGTGTAACTAGCCAGATTAAGTATTTTCATATGTTTTACTGATTTTTCCAATACCTTCAGGAGTTATAATAAATATTTTATGTTTAATCAAAGGATATGATATATGCTATTTATCATCTATTAAGCACCTGCTTAAGTGTTTCTAAGCTATCAGTGAGAGTGACAGTCTACATCCAGCAACTGCAAACAGCTCAGCCTGATGTTTATTTCAGTGCTATTGCACATTCACAGAACTTGTTAATCAAACAACCCATTAAGACATCATCCTTTAAATTTCAAGATTGACCTGTACATAGGAAAGAGGGGAATGCAAATTGCAAAAATCTCCTGGGGAACAATCTGGAAATATTCATTAACATACTTAAAATTGTTTACAACTTTTTGACCTATAAATTCTACTTTTGGGAATTCATCTTAAAGAAGCAAATAAATATGTGAAAGAATTTATGTTTATTACAGTGTGATTTCTATCAGTGTAGTTAGTATGCCCCAGCTTGTGATTATATAATAAGGTAAAATTTTCACGAAATACTCAATGGCAATCATATGGCATTTTGCCCTAAGTTGCCTAGGCCAGAAGTAAACTGACTTCATATTTCCATTCCGTTATTTCTGAGAGGAAAAAAAAAAAAATGTTTTACCTGGAAAAATATCCTCGTACATTTTAAAGAAGAGCGCAGGTTTTAAAGTCCTGCATATGTACAGGATTATGCCATTCAATGCGTGGAGGGGGAAAAAATTTGCCTACCTATACATCAAAATGTTCATAGTAGCTACCACAGTAGGGTTACATTGCAAATGATTTTCATTTTCTTTTTAAACACTTATTCTATAATTTCCAAACTTTCAACACAAGTGATTATTTCTATTTTTTAACCAGTTAACACAGTATATATTATAAAAGCTGTCAAGGTCCTGAGCACAGTGTTGCTCAGCCTCCCACCCTTGGTGATCTCCTCCTTCTTCAGAATATTCTCGCTTCAAAAGGCTTATCTGCTTGCCTGTGAAAGCTCCCAGAAAGCCTCTGACACCAGCTTCTCGTGTTGTGCAAAGCCCCTCAGGTGTAGTATTGTGACCTGCTCACATATTCCACTCATGTCTCTCCTGCTCGTTCATTTTATGAATGAAAACACAGACGAGATTGAGGGTGAAGGTCACACGGGCACATCATCTCAGCTGGAATCTGAAAGTTTATCACTTAGTAACCAACCTTGTTCATTCACGAGTCTAACTTTCCAGATTTCATGTCTCTCCATAGTGGAAAATCCCCAAAATTCAAAAATGGCAACTCTGAAATTTTTCAGTTTAACCTGGAAAGGACTGGGATCAGGACAAACCCGTATATCTGATATCCCACCCAGAACCTCGCCCTGTATGTACAAGTAGCTCAAACTAAATCTGTAGAACCTCTTCCAGAAGCACCCTATTGCCTATTGAGTCATGTTCAGACCCGTTACTCTGGCACTTCAGATCCTCCATGCTCTGTCCTCAAAATCATTTTGGCCCATATTGCTTTCTATTTCCAGACATATAATTTCCTTTTTATCCAAACATTTTTATTCACCATAGTTTAAACATATAATGTGTTTTTCAATTTTTATGCCTTTGCTTGTGCTGTTCCCTGTTCCCTTTTTACTTAAAATTCCCTGCTCCATATGGATTATGCCTACCCATCAAATACTGCATCTTAATTTTCTCTGCATCTATATCAGACCCACTAGCTTTAATCTAATTTCTGGTTCTGCCCTCACCCAGATCAGGGGAAACAACACACTGCCTAAATTCTTTTTAAACTTTTCAAGTTTTAAAATATCTTTCCTCATTTGCTAGAAAAGCAATGTCTGCATATTAATGTTGACATTATACTAACAAAAACAAACATTTGCATGTAAACTATGCTATAACATCAATAGATTCCAAATCAGAAAAGATAGTATTCGAGAAGGGAGAATGGGCAAGTAAATTCTGCTATCTACTTCATTATGGAACACTCATGTAAAATTTCCTTTGGCTGCCGCCATGATTTTCCCACCACTTTAACAGGACAATTTCTTCAACTTGGCAAAGCAAAAGGGAAAATAAAATGTCATTAATCCCTTTGATTGATTCCTTTTTTCCCTTTTTAGTTTGTTAGATTGTGTGTATTTCTAAGAGCTACCAAAAGGTAATGGTATAAAAAATACAAATAAACCAATCAGAGAAAGGCAGGTTACAGTCAGATGATGACAGTCATGCTATGAAAATCACAATATATCCTACAGGTGAAGGGGATACTCATGAGTATTTCAGGCAAGGTAACTAATGTGATCATGTTTGCTTCTTAGAAAGTTACCTTCAATAAGGGAAAATGGATTAGTATTGAAAGAGGAGTGAGGTATAAGGAGCTATGGCAATGATCCAGCAAATAACTGAATCAAGATATTGGGGTGTTGAGAAAGAAGGAGTAAAGATGGAGAATAGAGGTCAGATGGGTAAGTGTCTTTGAAAGGCAGCATGTTGATTGCTTGAATTTAGGGAATGATCCCCTGTGTATATTGTAAAAAAACTACCTTTCAGGAGATCTTTTTGAAAACAAAATTTTATTAGACTTTTTCATGGTGTGTGTCTATTACCACCTACGGAAAAGCAGTAGATACAAACCACAGCTAGATCATACCTAATACCAGGAGAGAAAGTGAGTCCTGCAAATTGTTCCCTTGACTCAATCTGCCCATCTGTGAGTCCGAAATAATGCAGAAGAAAAAAAAAAACAGTCTTCTCCAGAGAGAAAAATCTGATAGAAATGCTTTCTTAATAGAAACAGTATCAATACACAAAAAGAGGAAGATTTAGAGCAGAGGGTTAAGGATGCAGTTAGGTCCAAATGCAAAATGCTGAGTTGCTAAAATAGAGGAGAGTCACTGGAATTTATCCTGAAAAGAAGCTCTCAGAGTGTGTGTCAATTCCTCCAGCAGCAGTATATCACAGCATAGGCTGACAGACCACACCATATTTTTAATATTAACTCGTCTACAGCTCCAGAATCAGGTGCTGCAAAGAGTCCAGATTCCTTAGATGTGGCAAACAGGTTTAGCTGCCCAGGTTTTCTTACCCTTGCAGATTAGCTCCCAGGCCTTTGATTCATTCTCAGGACGTGTAGAGGAAAGGAAAAGGAATGACCAGTGCTGGTTTCTTGGTAAGTCCCTTTCTTACACAAGTAAGATTATAACTGTCAAGAAACTGAAGGCTGGGCACCTTAATTTTCTGCCATCTATAATCATATGCAAGTTGTGACAAAGCCAAAAATGAAATCAAGGTACCGAGGCATCTAATATGTCATTTCTTGTGTCTTTTCTTTGTGGCAGAGAGGGACTATGAATCTGGAGGAAAATACACTGTTTGCAGCAGGGTAATGCAGTTCTATGATGCACTCATGCAAAATCCCATTTTAAGTGACAGGGCATCATTATGAAGTAAACACATGATATGGATAGGGGCTGGCACAGATTCTAATGAACAGCCACACTCCTTTATTTGAGGTGTTACATCATGAATCAGAATGGACCAAAATGAAGATGACCCCTCTTTAAGAGTAGAAACTCCATGCTGACATGAGAGCAGAAGGCTGCTTAGGCAAGCTGACAATTTCTGCAGGACATGATGGAGCCATCAAGTTTCCACTAATTCCATCAAATTCCACTGGAATTTCCAGTGAAACAAAATACCTAGAACAATAGCACAACAAATAACCACTTCCAATAATGCCTTTAAAACATATGAAAGTTCTATAGTAGAATAATCATCTAGAGACATAGGGAAAAAAAAGTTCAAGTTTATTTGGGTTAGCAAAATTAGGCAAGATATACTGCAGTTTAAATGTTTATCTAATAATGAGTAAGCTTGGTACACTGGGTCACACACATACATAAAAAGGATAGGGAGAACTACTCTAGGCTCAAATTGGAGCTAGAAAATTACCTGTCTCGATGTTATTAATAGCTCCAATTATTTAAGGAAGAAATTCTAAGCACACAGTTTCTCAGGGAAGCAGCAAGCAGTGGAATAAGCACACACTTAAGAGAGGCAAGTTCAAATCCTGCCTCTACCACTTAGCAACAATGTGACTTCACTGACTACAAATTTTGGGTGATACTATTATTGGCTTTATTGACCGGAGTAAAGGTAACAGGTGGAAAACACCTGATGTAATTTATGCTAATTTATGTCTCCCTTCTCCCTTTCTCTCTGAAGTCAAGGCTCTTTCAAAGGCCTCCAAAGGAATCAATTATGGCACCGGTTAGTCCTGAGCTGGACTCTATTACGAGGCATCCCACATCGCTCCTTGTTCATTTCATTCAAGCCACCATCATTGCAGCTTCCTTCCATTTTCTGACTCTTTACAGATGAATTTATGTGTCTTCCTGAAATACAAATTGCTTGAGTCATGCTTATGTCCTGTCCTGACAGCCAGGATCAAAGTTTCGTGGAGAAGTGGGAGGTTCTCAAGCAACAGCACAGAAGATACAACTTCTTAGATAGGCTTCATTTTACCGTTATCCAAAATTGTTGAAAATATTTCCTCCTCTGTTTCATTTTTCAAAACCTTGGTAAACAAAGACCTCTTGTTAGTCTCATAACTTGTGCTTGCACAGAAGAAATCTAAATAAATTTCTTTAGCATACACTCTGATGGTCGAGCTGTACACTGATTTCATAAAAATATTAGGCATGAAAGAATTATCAAGGATGGACTCTCTCAGAGAGAATCAACGTTCTGCTCGCTTCTGCAATTTGCACTTCAATATGATTCTCAGGTTATGCCTGATTTGGGAAGAATCAAAACAACCACACTCAGACACACGGCACAAAGGAAGGGCATCTCCCTGCACAGTTTCTCCTCCCACAAATTCTCGACATCTGGGGATGCCCGGGAGATGGCAGACAGGCAATCAGGGAGCTCTTTGCTCAAGTGCTCATTGAGGCCACTTCATCTTGTAACTGCTTGGACCTCCTCTTTTCCTGGCACATGGAGCGTTCATCTCAGCTTCAGCAAAGTAAAAGGAGCTTCATTTTATCTAATTAACGCCTCTGGTCCTCTGTTTCTGCAGGAAGAAAGCCAAAGGAAAAACTTCTCCCTTTCCTAGCCACAAGATATTAACAATAAAATAAGCAATAAAGTAGTGACACTGTCAGATATGATGCCTGGGATTAGATGTGTACATAGCAAGCATATTTGTTCTTTGCTGCAAGATGGCTTCTTGCTCCTAGATTTTAAATACTGAAGCAGAATAATAGAGTACACTCATGACTTGTGTTCATGGCTCTGATGAGGATATGATATATCACAAAAGGAGGAAAATTTACTTCCACAGTTAAAAGTATAAGACAAAAGTGTCTGGGACTTCCCTGCTGATCCAGTGGTTAAGAATCCACCAGCCAAGGCAGGGGACCTGGGTTCAATCCCTATTCTGGGAAGACTCGACATGCTGCGGGGCAGCTAAGCCCATGTGTCACAACTACTGAGCCTCTAGAGTCCAGGAGCCACAACTGTCAACGCCTGAACACCTAGCGTCGTGTTGCACAACAAGAGAAGCCACCACCACAGTGAGAAGCCTGAGCACAGCAACTTGAAGCCCCCACTTGTCCCAGCTAGAGAAAACCTCAGTGCAGCAACAAAGGCCCAGTGCAGCCAAAAATAAATCAACTTTTTTAAAAAAAAAAATGAATTTCCTCATTAAAAAAAAAAAAAGACCTACTTGTCTGTATGGGAAGAGAAGCACTGGTGGAAGGAGAGGAAGAAAGGAAGTTGTAGCATTTGATACACTGCAAATGCTCAGCACAATTAACTGATTTTGTCGTCATTGTTTTGGTTGTTGTCGGACTGTCATTGTTTCCAAGGGCAAATGTTGAATAAATTGGACGGGTGGAGGCCAAAACAAAATGGATAAAGACTAATAAACAAATCTAAGGAGCACTTTCAGAAAATTAGAAAAGGAAGAGAAGGAATAAACAAATAATGGACCATAAAAAATAGAAATTAGGAATACTTTTGAAATTTGTTAGATAGGTATATATAGATCACTATCAGCCACAAAGCCTAAAGTGCTTTAGAAGAACAGGTGCTGCATAAATAAGAGGGTTTTTTTTTTTTTTTTAAGGACCAACAACACACAGAAAATTCACAGGGTGTGTGAAATTTCAGCCTATCATTCTAAATGGACCTCTCCCAGGACCACTTTCTTATTTTGTTCTGAGTCATACAAAACACATTTAAGGACAAGAGTTCAAGTATGTTGACTTTTAAAGAAGACCCTTACCTCGGGTGCTCTTCAGGGACAGGAAACAGACCCTGGGTGCTTTCCATCTTCTTCTGAATACTTCTTTCCCGGTCATGAACACACGGGGCCCAGTTTTTAGAGGCTACAGCCTTGTATCTATTGCAACTGACATCTAGAAGAGAATCAAATATGTTGAGCCTTTTCTGAGGCTTCAGTTGACATTCTAAGCATGACGCTTTCCAGAACACATTAGGTTTTTCAAAACTTATTCATAATTTTCTATGCCTAATATTTTAAATTATAATTCTATTATAACAAAGTGTCAACAAACATATGAAACTGAGCCTTTGGTTTCTTTATCTAGCTAATTGTCACATCTGCCCTCCTTTATCTCTCACCAAATGCTTCAGTCCTAGCATCATGTTAATACCAGGCCTTGAGTTTGCAGGGACTATGTCAACACATATTTGAAATTCATCCAATTATGGAATGCCAAGAGTGTTTTACTGTCCAAACTTACCCACTTATTTCACTGAACAATTTTCGAACAATTTCAAGGTTATTGTCAACTAGCGTGCTTCTTACAGTTCAGTAATTTAGTTCTTTATTATAAATGAATCAGTTCAACTCTAAACAGACAGGAAAGTCCATACTTGTTCATCTGTTGGCTTCTAGTGGGAAAGCGTACACACATCAGGTCCAGGTCATTCATGTGGATAAAACCTCACTATACACTAAAGAAGAATCATCTGTTTGGAGAATGAAACCCACTAACTCACTAAAGATTCATTAGTAATGTACTGACAATGTTCCAGACTCTGTGGTGTGTATTTTGTTCTCACAAACAACACAGGAAGCAGGTACTATCTCTCGGCACAATTTTCAGATGAGGAAACTGTCCCTAAGACAATGAAGGCAGTTTTAAGGCCACACACTAGTTGATGGCAGGCACATTGCAGCCAGGTGTTTCAGTCTCCAAAAGCAGGCTCAGAAATACTCTCCACCGCCTTAGTGCATATAATCGTCACCTGGGGGTTTGTTGAAGCCACAGAATCCCCACTCACAGAGATTCTGATTCTGATCTGGAAAGTCTGGAATGAGGCTCAGATCGCTACATATTAAATCACCGCCCCTCCAGGCGATTCTGGCACAGATGGTCTGTGGCTCACACTTTAAGAGCAGCACTGGATCCTTGCAGCGTCTCCTTGGCTCTGCTCTGTGGCCTACTGCATATTTTAAAGATGACAGCAGCAGTATCACCCATGCACACTCCTCTCTCGTCACATTCCCACAAGGCGGTGGAAATTTATTTCTCAGTTGTCTTACATCCACTAGGCCTTGTATCTGCCTCAACCAATAGAATACAGATGTGATGCTGTGCCAGGCACGGGTGTCACCCTTAAGTAGGAATTATTTGTTTCCTGCTTCTTTAAATCAAGAGACTAAAGTGACATCACCATGCTGTGAGAAGTCCAAGTCACATGGAAAGGCTCTGAAGCCAGTAATTTCACAATGTAATGAAAGAGAGAGAAAGAAGCTGAGAATGAGAGAGGAGAGCTAAGGAGCACCAGACATGAGACGATGCCACCTTGGAAGTGAATACTCTAGCCCTCAACCACCCTGCCAGACAACACACGCAGCAGAGATGAACCACCAAGCAGAGTCCTTCCTGACCCACAGAGTCATGAGCGAAAAAACAGATATGTCAAGACCTAAGTTATGGAGTCATTTGTTACAGAGTAATAGAAAACTGAAATACACTACCACACATATCATTAGAACTATATACCTGGGCTTCCCAGATGGTGCTAGTAGCAAAGAATCTTCCTGTCAATGTAGGAGACATAGGAGATGCAGGTTCAATCCCTGGGGTCAGGAAGCTCCCCTGGAGGAGTGTGGGGCCCTAAATGGGAAACCTTAAAAAAGATGGATTAGCTTTGCGTCGAAACTAAGATGGCGCCTGGCAGAAGAGATAGGGGCGTGGTCTATGTTACAGTTTTTGATTGGCTCTCTTGATTTCCGTGCACGTGGACAGGGCATGATCACCATAGACTCCTGTTATAATGAAGGCACATGACGATTTGACCTTTAACGAGATTGGTACAACTATGGCATATTATGATTTGACCTTTAACGTGATTGGTGCAACTATGGCACAAGACGATTTGACCTTTAACGTGATTGGTGCAACCATGGCACAAGACGATTTGACCTTTAACGTGATTGGTGCAACTATGGAAAGTCCCTTGCAAAAGCCCCCTGCTTGCCTATATAAACCAAGAGTTTGTGGCAATAAAGCGGAACTGCTTAGACGGAACCCCTGTCGTGTCTGATTGTCTCTCGCTCACTGAGTGGCTGGGTTGGTGGACAGCAGACTCACCTCTCATCGGGACCCGTCGGCTTTGCTGAGGGAAGTTCCACTGCCTCTCTCTTTCTTCGGAGTGCCCCCTGCAGAGGAGGGCATAGCGGTCCACTCTAGTATTCTTGCTGGAGAATTCCATGGACAGAGGAGCCTGGCAGGCTACAGTCCATAGGGTCACAAAAAGTTGGACACAACTGAAGCAACTCAGCACGCATGGATGTAGTTATATATATTATATACATACATATGCATATATGGTAGTATACTATACTGAAAGCAAAATAAAGCATTGAAAAACTTTGCATAAAGGAATTTTAACCAAAAATCACTGTAATTGAGTAAAATTCCTTTTCCTGTAATTATCTGCGAATTTTCTTGAATTCTCATTTTTACTGTAAACGTGTAAACATGGCTGTAGCATTCTCACTCTGTGGGAAAATTTTTATTATTGAAGAGATGGCAAGAATACACAGAAGAACTGTACAAAAAAGATCTTCACGACCTGGATAATCATAATGGTGTGATCACTCATCTAGAGCCAGACATCCTGGAATGTGAAGTCAAGTGGGCCTTAGAAAGCATCGCTACGAACAAAGCTAGTGGAGGTGATGGAATTCCAGTAAAGCTATTTCAAATCCTGAAAGATGATGCTGTGAAAGTGCTGCACTCAATATGCCAACAAATTTGGAAAACTCAGCAGTGGCCACAGGACTGGAAAAGGTCAATTTTCATTCCAATCTCAAAGGAAGGCAATGCCAAAGAATGCTCAAACTACTGCACAATTGCACTCATCTCACACGCTAGTAAAGTAATGCTCAAAATTCTCCAAGCCAGGCTTCAGCAATATGTGAACCGTGAACTTCCTGATGTTCAAGCTGGTTTTAGAAAAGGCAGAGGAACCAGAGATCAAATTGCCAACATCCGCTGGATCATGGAAAAAGCAACAGAGTTCCAGAAAAACATCTATTTTATTGACTATGCCAAAGCCTTTGACTGTGTGGATCACAATAAACTGTGGAAAATTCTGAAAGAGATGGGAATACCAGACCACCTGACCTACCTCTTGAGAAATCTGTATGCAGGCCAGGAAGCAACAGTTAGGACTGGACATTGTACAACAGACTGGTTCCAAATAGGAAAAGGAGTACGTCAAGGCTGTATATTATCACCTGCTTATTTAACTTATATGCAGAGTACATCATGAGAAACGCTGGACTGGAAGAAACACAAGCTGGAATCAAGATTGTCGGGAGAAATATCAATAACCTCAGATATGCAGATGACACCACCCTTATGGCAGAAAGTGAAGAGGAACTAAAAAGCTTGTTGATGAAAGTGAAAGAGGAGAGTGAAAAAGTTGGCTTAAAGCTCAACATTCAGAAAACGAAGATCATGGCATCCGGTCCCAACACTTGATGGGAAATAGATGGAGAAACAGTGGGAAAAGTGTCAGACTTTATCTTTTGGGGCTCCAAAATCACTGCAGATGGTAATTGCAGCCATTAAATTAAAAGACGCTTACTCCTTGGAAGAAAAGTTATGAGCAACCTAGATAGTATATTCAAAAGCAGAGACATTACTTTGCCGACTAAGGTCCGTCTAGTCAAGGCTATGGTTTTTCCAGTAGTCATGGATGGATGTGAGAGTGGACTGTGAAGAAGGCTAAGCGCTGAAGAATTGATGCTTTTGAACTGTGGTGTTGGAGAAGACTCTTGAGAGTCCCTTGGACTGCAAGGAGATCCAACCAGTCCATTCTGAAGGAGATCAGCCCTGGGATTCTTTGGAAGGAATGATGCTAAAGCTGAAACTCCAGCACTTTGGCCATCTCATGCGAAGAGTTGACTCACTGGAAAAGACTCTGATGCTGGGAGGGATTGGGGGCAGGAGAAGAAGGGGACAACAGAGGATGAGATGGCTGGATGGCATCACTGATTCGATGGACGTGAGTCTGAGTGAACTCCAGGAGATGGTGATGTACAGGGAGGCCTGGCGTGCTGCGATTCATGGGGTCGCAACGAGTCAGACATGACTAAGCAACTGAACTGAACTGATATATTTTAAGCTTTAAAATGTTTTATATAGTGAAATCCTTGATACATTTTCTTTAATTTTGTATTGCCCCTTGCCTGTATTTTATTTTCCAGCTTTACTGAGGTATACTTGACAAAACTGTATATATTTAAGGTATACAATGTGATCTTTACTGCATGTATATATTGTGAAATGGTTACCAAAATCAAGTTAACACATGCATCACTCACAATTACCTTTATTTTGGTGTGACATGAGAATACTTAAGATATACCCTTTTAGCAAATTTCAATTTTACAATACAGTTTTATTAGTCACCATGCTGTACATTAGATCTTCCTTACATTTAGAACAGCTCCAAAATTATGCTGTCTTCTGCAAAAGTAGTGTGATGAAAGGCATACGCAAAGATCTACATTCCACTTTTTTGCACCTGATTCATCAGTTCAGAGATAAAAGTCAGTCTGGGTTATTAAATGGATTTGTAAGTATTCTTACTCTAGAGAGCCAAATTGCGACAAAAAGGATTCATTATCATAAGTTCCCAGATGAACACAAACCCAGAGTGAAATTTAACAAACTTTTAACTTGCATAAGCAATTGTTAAGTTTTCAGCACTAATCCATTTCTATGCTGCAGATATAATGACATTTTATCCTTTCAACCTCATGCCTAGACACTCTGCACAGAAAATCCTGTTTTAATCATTAAAATTGATGCATATACCAAGTCATTGAATAACTACCCTCATTCCCATCTGCTAGGAAGGCACAGTGCCACTTAGAGGTGCCTGGCCAGGACTTTTGAGGCATAACTATCAACCAAAGATGGGATCAAACATTAGCCATGTTGATTGCAACAATGGGTCTGCCCAGTCTGACTTTCTGTCTAGCTCTGGGCAAAATGAGTCAATGAAAAACATTATGGCCACCATGCGTGAACATAATTATAAAGCCTTAGTGTTTGGGATAAGCTGATGAAAATTGTATCTAACTTTCCTAAACTCTCTCACTATGTATTGAAGACATTCTTTTTCACTCTCAGGCTACCTTACCATCATCAGAATTGGAACACAATCCGTCCCTTGGCATGAATTGGAGTTCTAACTCATCTTAACCCACAACTGCCCTCTACATGGCTTTTCTGTTTATTTTTTAGTTTTCTTTTTTACAGAATCTGTGCCAAACTGATCTCACATATCTCAAACTCTACTTTCTGCCCAATGTCCTCATCTAGTCTCATGGTTTAGCTATAGGCCATAGCTCATTACTTCTCTCCAGAATTCAGACTCACATATGCAACTATTTGTGGGGCATCTCTACCTTTACACTTGGGTCTTAACACATCAAACTGAATTTAGGTTCTTCAGCTCACCATCTCCCATTTTAACGAGTGGCAATGCCATCCATCAGGTTCCACAAAACTGCTCCCTTACTCCAACCCAATTAAGTCTCCCCATGTTCAGCTCCTCATACATCTCAAATTTAGCCCCTTCTTAACACAACAATTTAGTCCCCATCTTGGTTCAAGTGCTCACTGTCTCTCATTTTAACTACTGAAAAAGCTTTTCAGACCCCTCTATTAATAGATTCAGTTCAGTTCAGTTCAGTCGCTCAGTCGTGTCCAACTCTTTGCGACCCCATGAATTGCAGCATACCAGGCCTCCCTGTCCATCACCAATTCCTGGAGTTCACCCAAACTCATGTACATCGAGTCGGTGATGCCATCCAGCCATCTCATCCTCTGTCGTCCCCTTCTCCTCCTGCCCCCAATCCCTCCCAGCATCAGGGTCTTTTCTAATGAGTCAACTCTTCCCATGAGGTGGCCAGAGTATTGGAGTTTCAGCTTCAGCATCAGTCCTTCCAGTGAACACCCAGGACTGGTCTCCTTTAGGATGGACTGGTTGGGTTAATAGATTAGCCCATCAAAAAATAATAGCCAACATTTATTGCTACCATGAGTCAGGCATTTTCTAGGGTTCCTATGTGTGTTGATTTATTTAATCATTTGATAAGTGATATTTTTATGATCCCTCATTTTAAATATAAAGAATCAGGGCAGAGAAATTGAGTTACTTTCCCAATATCATGTCTAAACATAACAGAACCAAAACAGAAATTCAGGCATCCTGACTTCATGGCCCAAGTTCTTAACCACTCTATTCCATTACCTAAATATGGCCTTCATCTGTTTCAAGGGTTGCCAATCAGTCATAAACTTAAAACCAGTCTCCCCATAAAAGTGTTCAGAGGACTTGTAAGTGTAATTCCCCACCTCCTACTCTTTTGTTCCTCAGCCTTTTCCCTTTTACTGGTCTCTGCTTTCTGTGTGCAGAACTTCTGCATGTAGATTCTACCATTCTAAACAAGATTTTTCTGCCAAGCCTGCCACACTTCCAGGTTCCTAGTATTAGAGACCAAGATGCAGACCCTGGATGTTCCCCCTTGCTCTGGTGGGGGTTGCTGCTTCAAGACCTTTCTCCTGGAGAGAGCTAGGGAATGAATCCCTGTATGGCTCCAGTGGTAAAGAGCACAGCTGCCAACCTAGGACATGCAAGAGACGCAGGTTTGACCCCTGAGTAGGAAAGATCTGCTGGAGTAGGAAATGGCACCCCACTCCAGTGTTCTTGCCTGGAAAATTCCATGCAAATAGTAGCCTAGCAGTCTATAATCCATGGGGCCACAAAGAATTGGACACGCCTGAGCACTTTTGAGTAGGAAATGGCAACCCTTACCAATATTCTTGCCTGGAAAATTCCATGCAAGAGGAGCCTACTGTGCTACAGTCCATGAGGTCACAAAGAGCCGGACATGACCTAGCTACTAAACAAATATACTATACACATATTTGTGTTCTTGCCTGGAGAATCCCACGGACAGGGGAGCCTGGTGGGCTGCCGTCTATGGGGTCGCACAGAGTCGGACACAACAAAAGTGACTCAGCAATACACATATTTACATCAAATTTTCTTTTCCTTTCTTTTTCTTTTTTCTTTTCTTTTTCCTTTTCCCCTTTCCTTTCTAATAGCTCAGTCCTAAAACCACAGGGTGGGGCAAAGCAAGAGAGCTGTCTGCACAGATGGCTGGCCTGGTGTAGGACGTGAGAGGCCAAATAAGTCTGAAGAGCATGTCCACACTGCGGAAAGCCCAGTTTGAGATGTTACACGTTCGATCAACTTTCCTGAGTGCAACCAATAAACCAGCACCACAGCCATCTTCTCCTCTCTATGACACCCTCCTCATACCCCACATCACTGTGTTCTATACCACATGCTGAGCCTTTCCTGGTGCCAACACTCCGCTTCTCCTGCTTGGGCCCTGATCCCTCTCATAAGTCACTTCTCTGTGGACAGCATGCTCACCTTGCCACGCTGTGATATTTATACCAGACTCCCCACTTCACAGATGCCCTTCTTACCTCACGTGGGTTCTAGCACCTAACATTAGCCCTTCTCTCCCCGCCCCCTCACATAGTCACACTCCTCACCTGACTTGGACTCTCAAATTCCTCATATATTGACATATAATGACATATTCTCATATATGAGGATATATCAACTGTGATGTTGATTTAATGTATGAATTTGACTGGGCCCTGGGGTGCCCAGATACTTGTTTAAACATTATTTCTGGGTGTGTCTGTGAGGTAGTTTCTGGATGAGATTAACACTGAATTCATTCACTAAGTAAAGCAGATTGCCCTCCTCCATGTGGGTGGACTTCACCCAGTTTGTCAAAGACCTCAATGAAATCAAAGGCTGAGCAAAACAATTCTTGCTTTCTGCCTCCCTGTCTTTGAGCTGGCACACTGGACTTCTCCCGGATTTGCATTCACACTTGGACTGAGTGAAGTCACTCAGTCGTGTCCAACTCTTTGCCACCCCGTAGACTGTAGCCCACCAAGTTCCTCTGTCCATGGGATTCTCCAGGCAAGAGTACTGGAGTGGGTTGCCATTTCTTTCTCCAGGGGATCTTCCCAACCCAGGGATTGAACCCAGGTCTCCTGCATTGCAGGCAGATGTTTTAACCTTTGAAACTTATACCAATTGGCTCTTCTGGGTCTCCAGCTTGCTGACTGCATGTCTTGGACTTAGCTTCCTATTCACATGAGCCGATTCCTTATAGTAAATATCTCTCAGCGACTCTACTTCTCTATCTCCTGTTGATTCCATTTTTCTGGAGAATCCAGACTAAGATGCCCACTTAACCTTGCTCAGGTTCCAATAGCCCATGAAGCCCACTCCTCGGCAGACTCGTCCTGTTCAGCCCTCTCTTCTCTTTGGGCTTTGCTGTTGTTCAGTCCTCAAGTTGTGTCTGGCTCTTTGCGACCCCATGGACTGCAGCATGCCCGGCTTTCCTGTCCGTCACTATCTCCTGGGTTTTATTCACATTCATGTCCGTTGAGTCTGTGATGCTATTTAGCCATCTCATCCTTTGGCACTCTCTTCTCCTTTCTCCTTCAATCTTTCCAATGAGTCATCTCTTCACGTCAGGTGGCCAAAGTATTGGAGCTTCAGCTTCAGCACTAGTCCTTCCAATGAATATTCAGGGTTGATTTCCTTTAGGATTGACTGGTTTGATCTCCTTGTTATCTTCACTAGCACCATAATTTGAAGGCATCAATTCTTCAGCACGCAGCCTTCTTTATGGTCCAACTCGCACATCCATACGTGACTACTGGAAAACTTGGGACATCAAAAATGAGGCACCTCCACCCCCACTCCCCACAAGTGCGCACACCTCAACCTGCTTGGGCTCCAGCATCCCCCACCAGCCACCCTCTCATGTGAATAGCTCTCTTCCGTTACCCCCACCCAATAGCTTAAAAGTGAATTATTCAAGAAGGGAAAGGGGAAAAGAATATGAAAGTGTTGTAACATTTTGATTGATCTTATTTCTTGTTATCTCTTCTTCCATTCAAGCCAATATTCTCTTACAAATTGTCCATATTTTTTGTCTTCATTTTTTCAACCCACTCCCATCTGGCTTCGGCCTTCATCACTCTCTGATGCTACTAGGTCATCAGTGACTTTCTTATTTCCAAATCTAAGAGATGTGTTTCAGTCTTTCTGCTGCTTGATCTGCTAGAGGCATCTCACACTCTAACCTCTGAAAACAGCCCATGCCCTCTGCTTTTGCGGCACAGCATTCGCGTGATATTCCTCCTCTCTCGCTGGCTACTTCTTCACAGCCTCCTCTTCCTCAGCCTAGTGCTGGAATGTTAGCACTGCCCAAGGCTCAGTCCCAAGCCTTCTGCTCTTCTCACTTGTCACACTCCCACATCTCAGTACTATCTTGGCTCTGGTTGTCATCTATATGCTATTATTTTAGAAATTTTATCTCTCTCTCTGCAAGCCTGATTTTGAGCTCCAAATGCATACACCCCACTGACAACCATACATTCATTCAACTCAGTAATATTTGTTAAGCATGTACTGTGCACTTGTGCACTGATGTAGGCTCTTACCATCTACATTCAGATGTCTGAGGCACCTAACACTCAGCACATGAAGATAATGTAATTTTCTCCACCTCTCCTCCATAGCCTATGCACACACCCTATGCATACATGGTTCTTTATCTCTGGAAATGGCTTGAGCATCATCTTCTTGGCCAGAGCCAGAAACATCTGACCCTCAACTCCTCATTCTCACACCCAGTCATTTGTTAAGTCCTACCAATTTTTCCTAATTTTTCCTTATTTAAGAGATACATAGGTATCTCTTAAATCTTTCCAATTCTTTGAGTGAAAGTGTGAAAGCGAAAGGCACTCAGTCATGTCCAACTCTTTACAACCTCATAGACTAGCCTGCCAGACTCCTCTGTTCATGGAATTCTCCAGGCAAGAATAATGGAGTGGGTAGCCATTCCCTTCTCCAGAGGATATTTCTGACCCAGGGATCAAACCCTGTCTCCCACATTGCAGGCAGATTCTTTACCATCTGTGTCACCAGAGAAACTCCTCCAACTCTCTACATGTCCACTAATGCTCAAGACCTGACCCCCACTGTTACTAGACTACAGCCTCCTAACTGGCTTCTCTGACTAGAGACGTGCCCCTCACACACACAGGCTTTCTATCTACTCTCCATGTTTAGCCAGAACATTCTTTCTCTGATGCAAATCTAAACAGGTCACTCCCCACATTTTAACACTTCCATGGGAATTCCTTTTGAGTCTGAGATAAAGAGGAAACTCACTAGCATGGCTTCAGAGCTGCCCACGAGCTGACTTGCTCTGCTCTTCAACCTCACTTCTCCTGTTTCTCCACACAGAGCCTTGTCTGCTGGCCCCAGATGGTTCTCTCCAGCTTATAACCACTCCCAGCACTTGCTGCCTTCACCTATAAATACCATTGCTATTGCCTCTTGCTTGATTTACTTCCCTGGTGGCTTCCCTGGGGGCTCAACTGGTAAAGAATGTGGGAGACCTGGGTTCAACCCCTGGGTTGGGAAGGCCCCCTGGCAAATGGAGAGGCTACCCACTCCAGCATTCCGGCCTGGAGAATTCCATGGGGTCCATGGAATTCCATCGAGAATTCCATATAGTCCACGGGGTCGCAAAGAGTTAGACACAGTTGAGAGACTTTCACTTTGACTTGATTCTAACTCATCCTTCAAGTTTCAATGCAAATGTTACCTCCTCAAAGAAGCCCTCCTGATGCATAGACATGGCTAAGTCCTCCATCCCCAGGAACATCCTTGTCTTATCACACATCAGGCTGCAACAACTTATTTAAAAGTCAGTGGCCCTAAACAGGCTGAGTCTTCCATGAAATCAAGGATTCTATTCATTTATACCGTCTATGATTCACACAGGACTTCCCAAGTGGTGCTAGTGGTAAAGAACCCACCTGCCAATGCAGGAGACATAAGAGACACGGGTTCGACACACACACATGCCTCACACGGCAGCAAGCACACAGCAGGAGCTCAATAAACATTTGTTCAATGGATGAATGATTTATCAGTGCTATAATGATAAACTGAATTCTACAAGATTTATCCTTTGACAATCTGGAAACATCATGAACTGATTTTAATGCTTTCAATTACTTGCTTTCATTACTATGTGATGAATGGTTGAGGCCAGAGTCCTGAGGATGCCTGCCTTGTTTCAAATCCAGCCTACCCTCATTCACCACATGCCTTGGGCAGCCACTACCTTCCCCGTACCTTTCTTTCTCCATCTGTCATATGCTGTGTTGAGGATGAGTCAGTACGTATAAACCACTTAGAACAGTACCTGGCACAACTTACAGAAACACTACATAAGTCAGAGTTATTGTTACTCTGAGATATTTTTATTTAAACAAGAGCCTTGCTATTATGAAAGCCCTTGATCATTAGGGGTAGATCCCAAAGATAAGTAATTTAAAGCATCAAGTGTGGACAGTGTTGTTAAAAGCTCATTAAAAAATACCTGACACCGTATTTAATGCATAAAGACATTCAATTTTTTAATGGCTAAAACAAAAGAAAATTGAAAGTAAGATGTAGAAAGTGGTTAAAAGATTTGTAATAGAATAGGAATTTAATGGTTTGTATTTTTAAAAACCATGACAAAAAATCTAGTTTTAAAATATAGGTTTCCCACAAAGAGTTTTTCCAAAAAAAAAAAATTATAAATAATGCATATTAGTAAAATTAAAAGTATTTGGACAATAACCTGTATTTCTAAAAATATAATCAAGATTATTTTTAAATGATAGAAAAATACATTTTCCAAACTAAAACTAAGCCTTATTTACAAGCCATGCAGCAAAGATACTGGATTAAGCATAGAATAACTTTCTTATTTCCAGGAGATACAAGAGAAGCCCCAATTAGAAACCAGACTTCACCCTTCAGGCTAAATCAATACACAGTTTCTATTAGCATCCAAAATATGGCACAGATTCAGGACCTGGCAAGCTATTAATTAAGGAAAGGAATGATTAGAACCAAAATCTAGGATCATCCAGGAGTGAAAACAAGGCCTTTGATGACACAGAATCACATCAAAACCCAGGGTTTCCTGCACTTAATAAATGTGGAACGTGTGTGTGTGTGTATGTGTTTATTGTTCAGTCATGTCCAACACTTTGTGACCCCATAGACTATAGCTCACCAGGCTCCTCTATCCATGGAGTTCTCCAGGCAAGAACAGTGGAGTGGGTAGCCACTCCCTTCCCCAGGGGATCTTCCAGAGCCAGGGATGGAACCCAGGTCTCCTGTGTTGCAGGCAGATTCTTTACCGCCTGAGTTACCGGGGAAGCCCAGAATGTCGTGACAGTGACCTAATTATCTACACCTCAGTTGTCTCACACGTAATTTGGGTATAAAAAAATACCTTACGGGCTTTTAAGGTGCATAAGTTAGCTAGTATCTGTAATATGCTACACAACGCTTAGCTCATAATAAACCCTCAAAAACTGTTCACTGTTACCATATTTATCACACTGATTTCCACTGCACCCTAAGTGGCTCTTTCCTATACACTTGTGACCATGTATATCATTTGTGAAATTGTTTAATATTTGAGTTTATTTGTATTTACATCAGAAGGATCTTCAGCTTCAGAACTAAGAAAGTCTGAGAATCAATTCTAGCTGCTTCTTATACAGGTAGTGAAACTTTAAGTGAGCAGTTTTAACTCCCTTGGCTTCAGTTTCCTCATCTTTAAGATGGAATAAGACCTACCTTGCTGAGTTGTAATAAAAGTTAAGTGAATTAATCTGTGTAAAGCACCAAACACAAACGATGCTTCATACACTGCAACAATGTTATAGGAACTAAAGAGAGAGGAGATGACTGTTATATTAACCACTCATTGGGATACGAAAATTCAGTGGAAGAAAGAAAATTTCAAATTGATGCCAGTTCACCTGCAGACAAAAAGTCCCTGATGAAGTGACTCTGGGTTGCCATTCCTAATGGCTGAAATAACCTGTTATGGTATTAGATAATTAGAAAATATTTTAATACTTGAAAAAAGGCATTTGTGTATTTCAGCAGTATAGAAAAGAAGGTATGATTTGCCACGATGATATATTTATCAGAAGTAGTTTATTTTTCTACTACAGAATGCTCTTTGATATCATTAACCTACAGAGATAACTGTAGGAAAGTAAAGAAAGGCCATTCAAAGGGTGAGGTAACAAATAATTTTTTTCACTCCTGAAGTCTGCATGAATTAATGCAGCAGATAACAGTCCTCCAGAATCCAGGAAGTAAGTAATCAGAGAGCACCTGACACAAAGGCCCTAAAACTTTTTCTGATGACTTATATTAATCACATTAATATTGATGCTTAGAAAGAAGACACTGGGCAATCATTTAATAATACAACTTCTCTGCAAAACTACAAAATCCACAGATCTAAAAATCTAAATGACATCATAAATCACATGATCAGTGTGCTCCCTGTTGACTCTGGAGGAGACAGTTTGGGTTTAATAGGAAAAATATTGTACTTGAACTCAGGCCACCCAATTTTAAAACTCCAGTCTGCCACTTATGGCTGAATGAACATGGCAGCTCACCAGTCTGCCCAGGTCTGTTTCCTCCCCATAGGATGAGGATGAAATTACCTCAGCACGCATTTGTGAAGACTACATGAGAAAAAGTATATTCATTACTGGCTCAAAATAGACACTATAATTAGTTGAATATTAGTTCAACAAATTATTAAATGAATCAAAGATTACTTTTAACATAAAATAATTACAGTAGCTAACACTTATTGTTTATTTACTATGTACCAGCTGCTATTTTAAACATTTTAAATGAATTATCTCATTTTTTCTACCATATAGTCTAGCAATCCCACTTCTGGGTACACAGTCAAAGGAATTAAAATCAAGATCTTTGAAGAGCTATCTGCACTTCCATGTCCATTGCAACACTATTTCACAAGAGCCATGATACAGAAACAGCCTGAATGTTCATCAGCAAATGCATGGATAAATAAAATATGGCATATATATACAAGAGAGTATTATTCAGTCTTTTTAAAAAAAGGAAATTCTGCCTTATGCACAACATAGGTGAACCTGAAAGACATACTAAGTGAAATAAACTAGTCACAGAAGACATATCCTACATGACTCCACTTATATGAGAGGTCTAAAATAGACCCACACAAACAGAGAGTAGAATGGTGGCTGCCAGAGGCTGGGGGAGAGAAAAGTGGAGAATCACTCTTCAGTGGCAGTAAGTGGAATGTCTCCTACATGCAAGGTGAGTAAGTTCTAGAGATCCATTGTACACCATAATGTCTGTAGTTGACAATACGGTATTGTGCATTTAAAAGTTTTTAAAGAGGTAGATCTCATGCTAAGTGTTCTTAAAGCAACAAAAATAAAAAAATAAAAAGCTCTATGAGGAAAGTTTTTATTATCTTTCTTCTCATTTGAGAAATAGGTTTAGAGAGGTTAAGTAAACAGTCACTGTTTGCATAGAATATAAGTGCCAAAACCAGAGTAAGATACAAGTTTTTCTCACAATAAAGCCTATGTGTCTCCAAATTATCAGTTTTCAAATCATGTATTAACATCAGAACACTTTATTCAAATGAAATATGTAAAGAACCCAGATGTATATTACAGATAAAAACTGAGCAACCTGGATTCGATCAGGGACTGAATCTTTACCCTCATGATGGCCTTAGAAACATCTCACCGGATCCCTGGGACTCAAAAAACCACAGCATGAAAGTCATTGCTACAAGGATCACATCTTTTTCACATTTATGATTGTGACAGTTTGCAACCCACTGGAAAGATCTATGACAAGTAATAATTTGTCATGTTTCTAAGGTATTAATTGAATCTTGCATTGCAAAACTGTCGGGAACAAGCCATTAAGCGGGTAAGTGAGTTCTTTAGAAGCATGAGAACATGTTCAGGTTATACATGATTTATGACACATGTATGATCTGGGGGAAAGTCAAGTACCTGGCCTAACATTTCCATGCTTATGAATTAGGAGATACCTGAAGAACTGGGACATACTATTGGCAAAATATCTAGATTCTACAGGACCTGATTACTGCAAACTGGCAAAGTATGTCCTTGATTTTATTGTAAGGAATGTCACATTACTCAGCACATTATTCCTCAACATGTCCTAGGGTTGCCAGATTTAACAAATGAAAATGTGAAATACCCAGTTTAATTTGAACTTCAGATAAACAACAAATGCTTTTCTGTTTACAAATATATTCTAGCTATTTCATGGCTCAAGACTAAAGAATTATTTGTTCTCCTTTACTTAAAATATTTTTATTTTATATACACTTACTTAGGAAGCCAGATTATTAATAGTTAAAGTAATAACATAGCCCACACACAGAGACTTTTCAAACAAATCGGTTCAGAAAAATGGCAACACAAGATAAACATAAATTTTAATTACACATAAGTAAAGAATAAAATATAATAAATAAGAATAATTTTTTTAAAATAATAAAATTGTGTGGACAGATTAGCACAAAATACACAGCTGAGAAAAGAACTGGTGGCCTAGAATATAGATGTTAAGAAATTATCCACTGATAAAAGAGTTAGTAAATATGAAAGAAGTGTTCAAAGACATAAAGGGCAGATAAAAATGTTCTGTGCTTGGACTTCCCTGGTGGCACAGTGGATAAGAATTCACCTGCCAATGCAGGGCACATGGGTTCAATCCCTGGTCCAGGAGGATTCCACATGCCACAAAGCAACTAAGCCCATGCACCACAACTATAGAGCCCATGCTCTAGAGAGCACACAAGTCTCAAATACTCGGCCTACGTGCTCCAGCTACTGAAGCCCATGTGCTGAAGCAGCAAATATTAAGAAGAGGTGGCAAGAATACACAGAAGAACTGTACAAAAAAGATCATCATGACCCAGATAATCACAATGGTGTGATCGCTCACATTCACCTAGAGCCAGACATCCTGGAATGTGAAGTCAAGTGGGCTTTAGGAAGCATCACTATGAACAAAGCTAGTGGAGGTGATGGAATTCCAGTTGAGCTATTTCAAATCCTGAAAGATGATGCTGTGAAAGAGCTGCACTCAATATGCCAGCAAATTTGGAAAACTCAGCAGTGGCCACAGGACTGGAAAAGATCAGTTTTCATTCCAATCCCAAAGAAAGGCAGTGCCAAAGAATGCTCACACTACCACACAATTGTACTCATCTCATATGCAAGTAAAGTAATGCTTAAAATTCTCCAAGCCAGGCTTCAGCAATACGTGAACCATGAACTTCCAGGTGTTCAAGCTGGTTTTAGAAAAGGCAGAGGAACCAGAGATCAAATTGTCAACATCTGTTGGATCATCGAAAAAGCAAGAGAGTTACAGAAAAATATTTATTTCTGCTTTATTGACTATGCCAAAGCCTTTGACTGTGTGGATCACAATAAACTGTGGAAAATTCTGAAAGAGACGGGAATACCAGACCACCTGACCTGCCTCTTGAGAAACCTGTATGCAGGTCAGGATGCAACAGTTAGAACTGGACATGGAACAACAGACTGGTTCCAAATAGGGAAAGGAGTACATCAAGGCTGTATATTTTCACCCTGCTTATTTAACTTCTATGCAGAGTACATCATGAGAAACACTGGGCTGAAGGAAGCACAAGCGGGAATCAAGATTGCCGGGAGAAATATCAATAACCTCAGATATGCAGATGGCGCCATCCTTATGGCAGAAAGTGAAGAAGAACTAAAGAGCCTCTTGATGAAGGTGAAAGAGGAGAGTGAAAAAGTTAGCTTAAGGCTCAACATTCAGAAAACTAACATCATGGCATCCGGTCCCATCACTTCATGGGAAATAGATGGGGAAACAGTGGAAACAGTGGCTGACTTTATTTTGGGGGGCTCCAAAATCACTGCAGATGGTGATTGCAGCCATGAAATTAAAAGACGCTTACTCCTTGGAAGGAAAGTTATGACCAACCTGGATAGCATATTAAAAAGCAGAGACATTACTTTGTCAACAAAGGTCTGTCTAGTCAAGGCTATGGTTTTTCCAGCAGTCATGTATGGATGTGAAAGTTGGACGATAAAGAAAGCTGAGCACCAAAAAATTGATGCTTTTGAACTGTGGTGTTGGAGAAGACTCTTGAGAGTTCCTTGGACTGCAAGGAGATCCAATCAGCCCATCCTAAAGGAGATCAGACCTGAGTGTTCATTGGAAGGACTGATGTTGAAGCTGAAACTCCAATACTTTGGCCATCTGATGTGAAGAGCTGACTCATTTGAAAAGACCCTGATTCTGAGAAAGATTGAGGGTAGGAGGAGAAGGGGACAACAGAGGATGAGATGGTTGGATGGCATCACTGACTCAAGGGACATGGGTTTGGGTGGACTCTGGCAGCTGGTGATGGACAGGGAGGCCTGGCAGTGCTGCAGGTCATGGGGTCACAAAGAGTCAGACATGACTGAGCGACTGGGGCCCAGGAGGCACAGCTACTGAGCCTGTATGCCGAAAGTACTGGAGCCCATGCACCCTAGAGCCCCCGCGCTGCACCTACTGAGGAGCCTGCATGCTGCTAAGGAGGCCGGCACACCTAGAGCCTGTGCCCTGCAACAAGCGAAGCCACTGCAACTAGAGAAAGACGGGGCAAAGCAACGAAGACCCAGTGCAGCCAAAAGTGAATAAATGAATAAAGTTCTATGCTTATTTACTGAGTTCCAGAAGGAGAGAACATAAATAATAATAAAGAAGCAATATTTGGAGGCATAATAGCTGATAATTTTTCAGAGTTGATGAAAGATCAATAATTCGATGGAACAACTAACATACTCACAAGAGGGATAAGTGGAAAGAATTCATACCAGTTTTACACCAAACATATAGTACTGAAACTACAGAATGCCCAAGACATTATCATATCATCTTGGGATATATTAAAGAAATGTAAATTTTGAGTTGACTCACAGATGAATTCTAGGACTTAGCAAAATAAAACTTTCAAAGAAGGGGAAAATATAATTTCATGGCTAGAACACCAAAAAATGAAAATATTTACCAAACTGGAATATTGTTAAAAAAATTTTAATCACCACTCCAACCATGAAGAACATAATCAAAAAGAAAGGGGAAAGATACTTAAAAGGAAAACGTATCAGTGAAGATTTAAAACTCCTTGATGAACTCAGAGTTTAAAACATGTAGTTTTATATAAATGAGCAGACACCTGGCCCTTTAGAAAGCTTGATTTCTTTACAAAGATTTTTTTTTTGCTAGACTTGAGAGAGTTTCTCATATCCCAAGAGATTAAAATAATTTCTAATTATCTCCATAAACAACTTGAAAATATTGAAAAGCTTGCTTATTTTTCATCTAGTTTTGAAAGAAGGACTGGAAAAGCATGGATTCTTAAAGTATTACTTGCTTCACAACGAAAAGTATTTTTATTCTTTGTGGCTGTAGCTCTGAGATTGTTTCTGTTTTCCTCTTCTCTACAACCAAAGGCACTTTAATATTTCCTTTGTTACATATAAGTACTTTGCTTCTTACCACCATACAACTCTATTGTTAAAGCGTAGAAATAATACATTTTTTTACTGCTATTGGAGTATTTTTCTGCTGTACGGTGAAGTGACTCAGCTGTATGCATACATATACCTATTGGAGCTCCCTCCTCTCCCATCCCACCCATTTTGGTCATTTTGAGGTGGATTTTCCTCCAAAGTGAAGACAGACACAGAGATGGAATAATGAGGATGGGCGTACATCTCCATCGATGCAAGTACTCAGCATCAGTTACGTGAAAGACTGGATGTTAAACACTGAAAGGCGAACAGAAATATACAATTCCCGCAAATCCGTCCTGCAATAGTTGAACCACTGGTAAATTTACTTCATTGGTTTACATCTTCAGACCCTGTCCTTACCTCTGATGGAGAATAATTATATGCAATGTTCACATGAAATTATTTTCAGTATTGTATAAATGTGTATTAGTGACATTATCTGTTTCATTGCCCCATGTCCCTTTTGGGGACCCCTACATTAAAAAAAATCTTCCAGTACTTATTATCAAGAGACATTAAGTGCCTACAATAGGGAAATGTATGAGTAAATTATGACACTTTCACATGACAGAGCATTATGCTGCTGCTGCTGCTGCTGCTGCTGCTGTCGCTTCAGTCATGTCCGACTCTGTGCAACCCCATAGACGGCAGCCCACCAGGCTCCCTCGTCCCTGGGATTCTCCAGGCAAGAACGCTGGAGTGGGTTGCCATTTCCTTCTCCAATGCATGAAAGTGAAAAGTGAAAGTGAAGTTGCTCAGTCGTGTCTGACTCTTAGCGACCCCATGGACTGCAGTCCACCAGGCTCCTCCATCCATGGGATTTTCCAGGCAAGAGTACTGGAGTGGGTTGCTATTGCCTTCTCCGAGCATTATACAAGCATTAAAATAATAACTCTGAAGACTATGTAGAAATATGGGAAATGTTTACAATATAAGTGAGTAAAACAACACAAAATGACATCTACACTGTGATTGCAGATGTATAAAATATATAAACAGGGCAAGAATGCGCATTCAAAGAGGGATTAGGAGTGGAACTATAGGTGCCTTTTTCCCCTCTTCAAAAAAAAAATGGTTATAGTAGTGCAAAAGGAAAAATATTGGTTAGAAATTTTGGCCTCATTAAGTTTGGTGTTTATTCCTTGTGATTCTCTTTTATCTTGGGAGCAAGGACGCTCAGGACTGCATGTCATATTCAAAAACTAGCATTATATTAGCAATGGATGGTACTTTTTTCCTTCTAAAGCTTTGCCTATATTCCAGTTTATGTCCTTTTTAGAAGCACTGAAAACAACAAAAACCCTTGACATCCTTATCTTCAAATAGCTTGTAAGAGGCTTAGACATACATTTTACATAGACAGAGATGCTAAGATATACAGTATGATTAGATTGAGGTCATGCTCTATTTGGAAGAATACCACTTGAAAAAAGGTGCTTCTTTCAGTGAATCATATCAGGGACTGCATGATATTGGTACAAATTACTGGAGATCACTTGGCTAAGGTGGATTTTCCAGATTTCTGTACTCTAAAATTACTATCTTTCCCTTTAAAGTAATAAATATTTAGAGGAAGATACTTTGAGATGCGATAAATATTCTGTTTCTCCTTAAACATTCATTCACTGATTTTTACTATCCATCAGTGAAACTTGACAAACAATTTTTACTGTGATTTTTTGGATTCTAATGGTGATTTTTTTACTTCCCTTAATCCTTCAACATTCATTATTTCAAATTGTTCTAAAAGGACAATTTATCCCTTCTCCCTTTATATACTTATTCAGCTATTTATTTATATCAGTATAGACTCATGGATATTCTTTGGGTTATAATCCAATACTATCATTATTTATTTCATTTCTCAAATTATTACAAATATGGGGCTTCCCTGATAGCTCAGTAGTAAAGAATCCACCTGTTAAGGCAGGAGATGCCAGTTTGATCCCTGATCCAGGAAGATCCCACGTGCCACAAAACAACTGAGCCCATGCACTGCAACTATTAAGCATATGCTCTAGAGCCTGGGAACCGCAACTGCTGAGCCCACTCACGCAACTCCTGAAGCCTGGAAGTCCTAAAGCCCGTGCTCCACAACAAGAGAAGCCCCCGCAATGAGAAGCCTGTGCTCTGCAACAAAGGGTAGCCCCCACTCACCTCAACTAGAGAAAAGCCTACAGAGCAACGAAGACCCAGCACAGCCAAATATAAATAACTATTTTCTAAAGTTACTGCAAATTTGGCCAATAGGAGCTCTTTTGGCTCTGGTGCCCTTTTGAAATGAAACTAACATTTTTCTCACTTCTTTGCTTTTTGACACCTCAAAATGCTCCAGGATCATCCTGTATTTCCTTGCTTCTGCCCTGGAATGGACCACCTTTCTAAGGAACTCTGATTTCTCTCATTGAAGAATGGCATGTGAGCATCAGCATTAGGTATACGCTCATTGTTACTAGGGTGTCATAGCTTGTAGTTACTCTCAGCAAAGTAGCTTCTCAAAGAAAGATATGGTCATGTCCCTACTCCTGCTCCTCCCTGACATAGTTACAGGCCCATCATCTCTCTTATTTCTGCCCCTCCCCCAATGACATGGAATTTTTTCCTTTCTCCCAGCTGCAGTGGGTTTTCCTTAGTGTACTTTAAGCCCCTCTGTTTGTTGCCCTTTCCTCTACAGATTAAAGTTTTCATTCCATGGGAAAATATGGTGAGAGGGGTCCACGTGGAATCCCGGGGCCATCCTTCAGCAGCTCCTTCATCCTCATCGTTCATTCCTCATCCTTCACCAGCTCCCCGTTCCCTCTCCATATTTGGACACTTTCTTAGGATTCTTTCCAATCGTTTCTGCAAGTGTTCAGTAGGTTTGTGGAGAAAAATCCTGAACAGACTGTGCTGTACGAAGTCACTCAGTCGTGTCCTCTTTGCAACTTCATGGACTGTAGCCAGCCAGGCTCCTCTGTCCATGGGGATTCTCCAGGCAAGAACACTGGAGTGGGTACCCATGCCCTCCTCCAGGGGATCTTCCCAACCCAGGGGCCGAACCCAGGTCTCCCGCAATGCAGGCAGATTTTTTACTATCTGAGCCACTAGGGAAATCCAAGAATACTGGAGTGGGTAGCCTATCCTTCAGGGGATCTTCCTGACTCAGGAATGGAACCAGGGTCTCCTGCATTGCAGGCGGATTCTTTACCAGCTGAACTACCAGGGAAAAGACTGTAGGTTCACCCAATTTCTGCGGCCACTAGGGCTCAGAACTCTCTCACCTGCACGTCCTTGGCCTCCACCAACTCTCTGTTCCCCTAGCGGAGCTATTCTAGCCTGTGTCCACTTGTGTCTATATCAAGTAAGCCAGTGCGCATGTCTGGTTTCTCCCTGTCATGGTCTCTCTCTCCTCAGATGCTGGGCCAGGTGGTTACCCTGTGACAAGTTCTCTAATAGATTTTTTTTTAAGTCATGAATTTCCAATTTGTGTAATTTTTTTTTCATTGTAAGAATCTGAGAGATGCTCTTTCTAGTTCCCTAAGTGGGAACTGCTGCTGCTGCTAAGTCGCATCAGTCGTGTCCAACTCTGTGCTACCCCATAGACGGCAGCTCCCCTGTCCCTGGGATTCTCCAGGCAAGAACACTGGAGTGGGTTGCCATTTCCTTCTCCAATGCATGAAAGTGAAAAGTGAAAGTGAAGTTGCTCAGTCGTGTCCGACCCTCAGCGACCTCATGGACTGCAGCCTACCGGGCTCCTCCATCCATGGGATTTTCCAGGCAAGAGTACTGGAGTGGGGTGCCATTGCCTTCTCTAGAAGAGTTTTATTTGTGAAATCAACTCTGGTTTATTTATCCAATCTTATCTCATTATAACTGATCCCTCATTTTGTAAACATTTAATATATTTTGCTTCATAATATATGTTATTTCCTTTTTAATGTCAGAAATACTCCCCATCTGAATTGTAAGTTTGTGAAAGTTGGAGGTTTTCATGGATTAATTTTGAACTTTAGAGACAGCAAAAACCAAACTTAAATCCTACTTCTACGATCCATGTGGCCATGAACAAAATAGTACATGAGCTTTAATTTCCTCTTCTATAAAATGTAGATAATACTCAACTAAACTATTGACTGAGAATTAAGTGAAACTGTGTGTATAAGCCCGTGAAATAGGTAAGCTTTTAGAAGATGTTGGTTTGTTTCTTTTCCCATTTTCTTCTTATATTTAATCTGTGTATCTCACAGAATCTCTAGATAAGCAATGAACATGGAACAGCAACAAAACTTAATATATTTAACTGAAGTGTTCCAGTCTTGTTTCCTTTTAATCCTCACAATACATTGCAAACCAAGTTTTAGTGCTCCAATACAAACCAGAATAAATTCACTGACAATCTCTATGAAAATACAGGAAGCTCAGAAAAATACCTTGTCCTTTTTTCCTCCTAGAAAAATATATCTTAATGATGGGACAAGAAATTTAAAATTTTGGCTGCTGGGATATTCCTTCTGAGGAGGAACTAGGACATGTTAACAACTTCTTTGAGCCTTAGATCTTTCATCAGGATTGAGAAATGAAAGCGTTGGCTTAATTATGTCTAACCCATGGGTTAGGGCACAGAAGGCCTCAGTTAAAGTGAAGATGTTTTCCAGAAGAAATGTTATTCTAAATTCATGAATATCTTCGCAAAAATCCTAAAGAGATTAACCCTATTTCTGAGACACTACAACATACACAGCTATGCCTTTGGAGGAAAATAATAGTCAAAAGCCAGCACAGAGGAAAAAGTAGCTCAAGAATTGGGCTCCTCAGAAAGGTAAGGTTGAAGTGAAAGAGATTCCTGGAGAAAGAGAATGAGGAGCCCTAGCAAGCAAACACACAATGCCCACTTCACAATGTTGCAGAGAACAAGCGTGGAGAATGTACATTTATGAGTTTCCCTTCTGAAGGCTGATGCTTAGAATCTCCAATAATTCAAGTTCTAAGGGAAGTATTTCAGTCTGGGTGCTGTGAAAAATCATCAGAGACTAGGTAGCTTATAAACAACAGAAATTGATTGCTCATAGTTCTAGAGGCTGAAAGTCCAAGCGTGGGTAGGTAGGGATCCTTGCCCGGGTCACACACTCTCACTGTGTCCTCACATAGCGGAAGGTGGTAGGGCTCTCTCTGGAGTCTCTTTTATAAGACACCGCTTCCAACCATGAGAGTTTCACTGAAGTACCCCCCAAAGACATCTGTACAAACCACCACCTCTGGAGATTAGGATTTCAACATGAATTGTAGGGGTACAAATTGTTCAGACTACAATAGGAAGGGAAACATTTTGAAGTTAGAGTTGCTGATTGCCAGGGGAAACCTATACTCATCTAGAACAAGACAGAATCTGTTCAGAATAGGTTTGTCTGTTTTAATTTGGATCATAGACTTCTGATTTATAAATGCCACACAAATAACTTGGGAGAAAGGCTGAGTCCACCATGCAGAAGGAGAGGCATGTGGTACTGAACGCTCACTTACTGGAAGTATGATCAGACATCACCAACATCCACACTGCGGTTCTCCTGGGGTGTGTGCTAAGTCGCTTCAGTCATGTCCAGCACTGCACGACACTGTGGACGGTAGCCTGTTGCTCCTCTGCCCATGGGATTCTCCAGGCAAGAATACTGGAGTGGGTTGCTGTGCCCTCTCCCAGGGGATCTTCCTGACCCAGGGATCGAAACTGTGTCTAAGTCTCCTGCATTGACAGACGTGTTCTTTACCATTAGCGCCACCTGGGAAGCCTCTGAGGTTCTCCTATCAATTTCTAATTCTTCCTTCACTAAAAAACTGGAGGGACTTCCCTGATGGTCCAGTGACTAAGACTTCGCAACTTAGAGTTCATGCGCCATAGCTAAAGAACCCACATGCCGCAACTAAAACCCGGTGTAGCCAAAATGAATAAATAAATCAAAAAAAAAAAAAAAGGAATCAGAGGAAACCTCTTAGCCCAGAAAGCTGAGAGAAGATGTCTTTGTTCTGGTCTGTTTACCCAGGTTTATTTTCTTCTTGCCTTATGGTTCTAATCCTCTTCCCAGGTTCCCTCATTTCCATGGTTTTACTCTGCAACA
Organism: Capra hircus; assembly: GCF_001704415.2. Classification (NCBI taxonomy): domain Eukaryota; kingdom Metazoa; phylum Chordata; class Mammalia; order Artiodactyla; family Bovidae; genus Capra; species Capra hircus. Next base: position 18,423,567 of record NC_030818.1, read on the forward strand.
GCTGGGACTGAAAAGGTTTTTATGTTTCCATCATGGCACATGAAAAATTCTCAAGTCTCTACTCATTCACTTATTTTGAAGTCTAAGATACAATTAACAATAATGCTAAGTGGAACAGCTCCTTCCAATAGAATCTTTAAAATTCGTGCTTCCAACTACTTTAGGACACAGGAGTGGCTGTTTTTTCTATGTGCCTAGTCCTGCAGCTTTCTCTCTCTGATCTCAGCATTCTGAATTCTAGCAAGCTGTTTCAGAGTTAGACCAGCAATATGTCCACCATAACAATTGAGAGCAATAGCTCTCTGACTTGAATATGAACTGAAAATAGATTCCTCATGGGAAGGAACCCATAGATAGCTATCAAACAGTACAAAATATTTCCTGAATACAGTGGGATTCAAGAGTTTTCCATCTCATAATCACATAAAGATAAGGTTTCACGCCTATGCATGGAAGGTGGAAAGTAGATAACTCACTAGAAGGCAGGATGTAAAAGGATGTGGGCTTTGTTTTTTAGTATTTTTGTTTTTATTTCTTGGCCACACCACACAGCATGTGGTATTCTAGTTCCCCAACCAGGGATTGAACCCGTGCCCCCTGCAGTGGAACCACCATCTTAACCACCGGACCACCAGGAAGTTCCAAAATGTGGGCTTTGGAATTGGTCAAACCTGAATTTTGTTTTATCTCCAACACTGCATTGTGTGACACTAGGTAGATTACTATCTTCCTGAAAAACGGCAGTAATTAAAATGTTTTCCTCTTAAGAATAAAATGTGTCAATGTGTGCAAAAAAAAGAAAAGATAGAACTTCAAAAAAAATTAAATCGCTACCTTTCCAATGCAGCAAGAGTCTCTGCAGAAATCTTCACCAATCTTCAGACACCCCAAAAATTAGGTAGAATTTAGTAACTCCATAGATCAGGTAGAAATAGTTTCTTTGCCACAGTGAGAGATAGGAAAAGTACATTTTGGTTAAATCCACTATAACAATGTTTCTCCAACTGCAGGTTAAAAACCCAATCATTAGTGAGTTCTGAAATCATTTTAGTGTTATGTAACCAGCATACTTTTTCAATAGAGTGACTTGGGAAAAAAAAAGGAGAGAGAAAGAAGACGATGAACATATAAGAGTAGCTATTACTTCATGAACATTTTGTTTCAGTTATAAAGAATAGCCAAGCACCTCCCTCTTTTATACAGTAAGCATATTTTAAGTAACTTCTCTAGACAGTTGAACATACAGATACAGCCTAGGTCTGAGCTCTGTATTCATTCACATTTTACAAGGCGATCTCTCCTGCTTTCCTCCTGCCTGGAAATATCTTTCTTATGAACGTTGTGGGTCCCAGAGTTCAGCAAGGTCTAATTATAGCGCTGTTGTTGTTTAGTCCTAAGTCATGTCTGACTCTTTTCAACCACATGGACTGTAATCCACCAGGCTCCTCTGTCCATGGGATTTCTCAGGCAAGAATACTGGAGTGGGTTGCCATTTCCCTCTCCAGGGGATCTTCCCAACCCAAGGATCAGATCGAACCCACATCTGCATTGCAGGTGAATTCTTTACCACTGAGCCACCAGGGAAGCCCATTACATCACATGCCCAGATTCAAATTCGAAATCAAGTTTTCCAGATCTATCCAAGGTAGCTAAATATCCTGAGCCACTATCTCAGCTCAGGGCTGGAATGTATAGAATGGAAAACACAAAGGAAACAAAGCATAGAGGTTGGTTAAACAGAAATGCCAGTTACTTATACTGTCACACAGTGAAAATTCACCATCTCCATTGAACAGTATCTTTTCAAAACAGGACAAAACTCTGAAGGAAGCAAGATGAAAAAGCGAATACAAATTACTTGGATTTGGGCAAAAAGTGTAAAGATACTGACAGCAACAGCCAAGCACTGTAAGTGACATGAACAGCTGAGATCCCTGGAGGGCCTGGCTCTCAATCAGGGATCATTAGCAACACCCATGGGCCCGTGTGAGTTCCACCTCATGCTGACTGCCTTAGAGACTCACCCTAAACAGAGAGCAGTCTTTTCATTCATCCTACAAAACCAGAGCAGACAGCAATCTCTGACCAAGGATCAGTGACCCCTGAAACTGGGTCACCTCCTCTCCCTATTTGAAACTCTCTGTGTCTCTCTAATGCTCTGATGGGAGGAAAAATCTGAATTCCTTAACAGGATTTACAAACTCCGCTTATATGACCTTGACTTAGCTTTTCAGCCTTCTAATTCCCTCTAACTACTATGATCAACTCCAGTGAACCTCTTTGCCAGGAATTCTCTTAACAGCAGGCCTTTGCACATGTTACACTACCTGAACCGCATTTTCCTACCACTTAATCTGCCAATTCCTATGCATCCCTCGTAAGACTCACAGGTCACTTCTCTGTGAAACCTTCATTGCCCTGTTCTCTCACCAGACTGTGATGCTTGCCCCGCCACTGGGTCCCCATGGAACCCTGTACTTTTTAAGCTAAGTCCTAGTCATCTGCACATTCTCCCATGCCCATAGCCCCACAGCCCATAAGGCACAGGCACCATGGCAGCAACTAAGCCTCTCTAATTCACAGTGCTTCTTTCTCGGTCTTCCGTTCTCATTCATTCTCAGCAGCTGACTCAGTGACAGACAACAACAAACATTCTGTGATCTTTTTTTTCCACCATAACTGTGTTCTCCATGTGTCTTGAACTCTGTCTCCTCTGGACCTTTTTCCCACTCACTATAGGTATTACTTCTTTTTTGCATAGAAGTTCTTATCTGTGAAATGAGGATTATGGTTGGGATTATATAAAATAGTGAATGGAAAACCCCAGAGCGGTTCTTGGCCATTTAATTCCTGGTGATTATGCTACCCGTGCCTCTGTTCTCTCATACCTGCACAATAACACCTTCCTCACCTAATGCAACCACTCCCCAGCCCATCCCCTCCACCTGTCTGTGGAGAACACCTGGGCACTGAATGTTAGAAGCTCCACTTGGTTCAATTTACCCTTTATTATTCCTTCAGGCTGGGGTACAATTCTGGGAGCCACGTTTAGCTAGGATCTCTGGAAACTACTCTACAGATCGCTGGATTTTCAGTAGCTTCATCCTCCTTACTGAGTCCCTTCCTGGAGCTGCTGTCAACATTTTGACCAGTAGCTTCTGTAGGCAGAAAAATCTTCCTCCTGGCCAATTCCCTGGGATTAACTGTCCCAGACAGACACCTTCAGTGGACACCTACTGTGATGCCCAAGACCTTCTGCAGAGGATTCAATTGGGAAAATGCACTAAAGATATGCAGAAGGTCTGGGCTCTGGTCCTCCAGACTGTGACAAAGTGTCTAGTAACCTTGGAAAATCCCTTGACATTCCTCCAGCTCAGTTTCTTCATCAGTAAAATGAGAAAGATTGAACAGACCGTGTCCATTATTTGCAGTTAAAATATTGTTTGATTCTCTGATTCTGGGTTTAGAGTGTACAGTTTACCCCTGAACAACTTGAGGGTTAGGGGTAGCAACCCTTCACACAGTCAAAAATGCCCGTATAATTTATAGTCAGTCCTTCATATACATGGTCCCATGGATTCAACAAATGGCAGAGCATGCAGGTGTTATAGTATTTACTATTGAAAAAAATCCGTGACATGTGGATGAACCATCGCAGTTCAAACCTGTGTTGTTCCAGGGTCAACTGTATTTCAGTCTAGATCACAAAAGGTAACAGGTGGCACACAAAAGTGGATATTTAAGAACTTAATAAAAGAACCATTCACAAAGCTGTGGGCAGAATATAGAGAAACCACAAAGGATAATATCAAACAACCCCAAGGCTGGTAACAACAGAAAACCGCAACCATCTATGAAGCTTCCAGAATTCAGAGAGAAAGTTGTGTGGAGAGGACCCCTAACAGGAGCAGTGTCCTTTGCAGAGGAGATAATACAGGGAAGGATTTAACAGAATATCCACCCCGCCCCACCCCATCTCCCACTGATACCCTTCATTGGCCAAGCAGCCGAAATCCAGAGGAAAGTGAGCTCACTGATGCAAGGCTTCCAGGTCAGCCTCACTAGGCACAAAGCAAGATGTGGAAGGTTAGAGAGGGAATCCAAAGGGACCAGTGGAAAATGTCCAGCCCACAGAATTCTGATGACACTTAGGCAGAACCTGAAATCACAGAGCCTTTTTGTACATGATGAGTCGTAGCTACGCAGACAAAACATTTTTCTTGTCTACAGAGTTTTGCTGGTCCCTTGACATTCTGGTTCACGTAAATCATCAGCAATCCTTTAACAAAATGGCACTGTTACCACCAGCTCTATCAAATATTAAGACCAAAGCCACAGGTTAGTGAAATATGAAAAAAGTTTTATGTTACTGGAAAGTCTTTTTGGAAAATAACTTATGGCAACATAAAATGTTTAATGTCACCTAATAACCTATATCCTTTATTTTAAAAATACTTTTGATTAGATGACCTACAGAGTATCCTTTTGAGAGCAGTCTAAATTATTATTATCCAATTCTTATGTAGATTTATAATTAATCTAACAACTAAGATCTGACCATGAATATGCCTTTGCCATCTGGTATCTTTACCCTGAATTTGATCATGAATAATACATAGCCATCTGACAGTTGAATCCAATCCATAATGTGGCCATACATGATGCAGCTCCATCCACAGTGTGCTAATTTGCATTCTCCATCATTTTCCTCTAATTCCTACCCAAAGCTTTTTCACTGAGTTTCAGGCACCCAGGGAGCAATCTACCTATACACCAGGCCATATGGGATGCAGTGCGTATTCTCCAGTGTCCTGGGCCTGATCCTAATTTTCACCAACCAAGCCAAAATGCCTCACTCCAAACATGGGGTCAGGGGCACTCTTGGGCATTCATAAGATGTTTAATGGGGCTTTCAGTACTGTGTTGCTGGTAGTGTGTGTTTTAATTAGACTTTTAAGTGCACATTTATTTTTCCCACTAGACCAGGCTTACATGCAGGCAAAAGAGACAGTGTGTGACTGTAGGTGTCAGACAGTGGCTGGTGAGCATGATCACCTTAAAAGGAGTGAAGTGTTAGCATTTAAAATCATAGGCCAAATAAAACGTCACCCACCTGACCTCATCACCTGGCCTTGTCTAGTGTTATATACCTGTACTTCATCTCCTGCAAATTGGTACTTGTTTATGGCTTCTTCTTTAGTTACACCTTTCTGGACTGGTTGAGACCACTAAAATCCTAATTCACATGTCATTCTAATTCAAATATTTATAATAGACAGTGTTCATCAAAATGAAAAACATTTCTCGGCCCAATTTGGCTGGCGGGCCATCAGGTTATAAAATTTGTTTTATGTGGTTATTAAGGTATTTCTTTCCATCAGACTTGACCCGGGGGCACTCTTAGTCAGTGGAGCTTAGAATTCTTGCAGTTCACAGCCATGACATATTTCCCTCAACAATTAATTCTATACTCCCTATAAAACTCCTACTACGATGGTTGGAAATAGAGAAGTTTGGAGGGCAATTTAGTGTTGGTAGAAATCTATGAGATAAATTTTGTAGTTGTTGACTTTGAAACGACAGTAAATGCACGACCCTTATATTTGAAAGTAGTGTCACCTGAACTTGAAAGTGACCATAATCTATATGCATAAGTGGGACGGAAGAGTTCTAAATGGTGAACAGTTTATTCCATACCATGTGCTCAGCAAAGTTGGCATTTGATTTTTTTTAACTGCAAGTAGCTGATCCTACAATTCCACTTTCATTGAACCTTATTTCAGCATAGCCAGAGTCCTTGTTGAAAAGCCATTGCCTTTGTTGATAAGGCTGGGGCCCTGTCACTTTTACATGAGTTCCCCTGTGCTTATGACCATCTTGATCCTTCACAGCAAACTGATGGGGGATGACCTGACTGTAGAGGGTCTAGAGCAAGCAAACCACAAGTCAGCCAATGACCCACAAGCCCATGGAGCCTAAGGGCTTGCCTCTCAGGGAGAGAGTCATGGAACAAAGTGATCAGATACCCAGTCTCGGGGCATGTGAAAGGGAGATGTAGATATATGGCAGTTAGGAACGCAGGAGAAATCTGAGAGTAAACAGTAAAGGCAGTAAACAGAAGCCAAGGGCGGGCAGAAGCCATAAGATCAGAATGACACAGACAGTTGACTTAGACAGTTTGATGCACACCCGGGTGGATGGCCAGAAACAGAAGGTGGGCACATACTGCTTGGAGAGGGGATAACACAGCCACAGCGCTGAGCCACGTGCATCCAGAGCGACCTTGCGGCACTGAAGGATGCAGTGAAGTGAAGTCGCTCAGTCGTGCCCGACTCTCTGCAACCCCATGGACTGCAGCCTACCAGGCTCCTCCATCCATGGGATTTGCCAGGCAAGGGTACTGGAGTGGGGTGCCATTGCCTTCTCCAGGAGATCTTCCCAACCCAGGAATTGAACCCAGGTCTCCCGCATTGTAGGCAGACTCTTTACCATCTGAGCCACCAGGGAAGTGATGGGACTGAGGGATGAGTGCTGGTTAAATCCCTGACATACTGTTTCTACTCTCTAATCCCTAATGATATTTGAGATTGCAATCCCATAAAAAGGCCTATTTAACCATGTAATTTCTGATATAAGTTGCAAAAGTTAATAATGTTTAAAATTGAATAGGATTTATTTCTGAATTATTTAATTAATCTTGTTAATGACCCAGAGTGATACATCTCCATAATTCTTATATTTGTTTTGTTTTCACCATTTGAAATCTGCTCTCTCTGCCCCCTATTTATGCACTTAGTGCTTCTGGGTGGGAGCACTACTAGACTTTTGAGAGGGACAATTCTTCATTGAGTAGGTCTCTTCTTGCATCACAAGGCAATTCCTAAAATGACCCTCTCACCTTCCCACTGCGACATCTAAAAATCAACCTACACCTTTCCAAATGTCCACTAGGGGGTAGTACTGGTTGGTTAAGAGCTACTGAGCTAAGTCTTCCCATTCTTCAAGGAGCAGCTTAAATTCAACTTTCTCTTAATTCTTTGATTATTCCAGACTGTATTGATCTCTGTACCTTCTTTGAATCCCAACTGCAGTTAGAGTCCGTAACTCATCATTGACTTCTTAATTATGTCTTAATTTCTTCATGTGTTTTGGTCCCTCATCTCAATTTGATCATAAATTCTTTAAGAGCAGCAAAACGTCTTAAGACGTTTTTGTTTCCCACATAGTACCTAACATAGTGTTGAGTAGCCAGTGAATTCTGTCTGTCTCCATACCATCTCATCTCTGGTTACCTCTTCAGCAATGTTTCCTACCATATCTCCACGCTCACTTCAGCCCTTTTCCCTCTAGCAATTAAAAGAAGCTTTCTTCATACGGTTTATTTTGATAAAAGTTCTACGTATACTGCAACTGAAAGTGTTTTCTGTTACTGTTAAGAATAGTGTTTTAGAAATGTCAAGTAAGTCATGTTGGTTAACTTGAGAAGTTTTTCAAATATCTATATCCCGAGAGACTGTTTCTTGTTCCTATTCATTACTGAAAAAGAAGTTTTAAAATAGCTATGCTTATAGGTTTGTGTCTTCTCAGTCCAAATTTTTATTTATTTTTAAATATGAATTGTATAAATATTTTTCATAACTTCAAAAATAAGAAAGCTAATCTTTAGAGTTCCCTGAATATACCCTGTTGGTTCACCATTTTGCCTCTATAGATTCTGTACTTCTTGCATAAATAATGCACTCAATTGCCCTTCTTCTAGGTGAAATCCTATCCAATTTTCAAATTCCAGTGTCTATGGTTAACCACTCCCTCTCTGTAGTTTTATAAATTTCTATTTATGTATAGTCTCTATTTACCTGTTTCTTGCTTTTAAAGGGGACAGCGACTGTGTCTAATTCACTTCCCTAGCATTTAGCATGGTTGGTACTTGGTAGAAGCTGAGTAAGTGTTGGTTGATTATGCTTGGTTGTACCAGATTTTTAATATTTATAAGCATGAGCCACACCGTGGGGAATGGAGAAGAATGTTAGTCACTACATGGGAAGCAGCCATTATCTTTTTCCTGAACTGTAGCTTCTTTTTCGCTAAATGACTCTAAGGGAATAGAATATACGTGTCTCACTACTGTACAGACCTTGATTCCAACTTACATATATTAGACAGTTTCATTAAAGCACTTAAAACAGTCAACTTGGTTATGCCTTGTTTAAGTTCTCTCATTTGGTGTGCTCCCTTTTACAGCTGTGCCAATGAAATACTGAAGACACTACATCAGCTGTTATCAGCAAGAAATTAACTCAACCTGAATAGTCGACCGGGAGGCAAAACAAAATAATAGTCTGCATTTCATTAGAATAGATTGTTTTATTTCTGTTCGACACTGGACTGGGAAGAGTACCCTTCATTACTTCCCTATGGTAAAGAACAGTGATATACATATGAGTGTGAAGAGCATTTTGCAAATCATCATCCTCACCATATAGGAAATCCTGTCAACTAATACTCTGCCAAAGAGAGAAGTATTTGTAGATACAAATGAATCAACAAGGGACTTCCATGGTGGTCTGGTGGCTAAGATTCTGCATTCTCAATGCATAGGTGAATCAACAGACTTGTGGATTCAGAGATGCTTTTAACAATATAGGCCCAGTAAGGAGAGTGTGGCAATCAGCTATGATCTTTATTCAGTTCCACTGGAGAAGGAAATGGCACCCCACTCCAGTATTCTTGCCTGGAGAATCCCATGGACGGAGGAGCTTGGTGGGCTACAGTCCATGGGTCGCAAAGAGTCGGACATGACTGAGAGACTTCACTTTCACTTTCACTGATAACTGATGGAGTTCTGGTTGGTAAGGAGAAGGCAAAGTGCCTTATATTCAATGCTAATGGACCAAAGACCAGAGTCCAACTAGGTGCTGTTAAGGCCGTCACTTGGAAGTGAAAGAGCTATTGCCTCAGGGTCCCTCTGTGAGGTCTCTTTGTATCACCAGGGACCATCAGGTGGGTCAGGGTGGACTCACAGAGACGCTAAGAAAACCAGGAAACCACAGTTTCAACATCAAGAGGAAATGGAGGGAAGAATGAAAAGGTGAAGAATTCCACAAGTTCAAGTGCAGTTCATTTCCTTCTTTATATTTCTACTAGGTTTGTAGTAACTAAATAGATTATTGAAAAGGTCTCTAACTTAATAGACATTTTGCTATATGATACCCAGAAATGGTTGCACAAGTGTATGAAATGAGAAAACCATTAGAAGAGACACGTCTACCTTTGGCAGTGCTATTTAATAAAATATGTTTTTAAACTAACTACATCTTATAAATTGTATCAATTTTACATTTGACTTTGGAGGTATGGGACAGGTAAAAGGTCCTTAGACTCCTCTTTTGTAAAATGGAGATATTTCCTTTCCAAAGTTGTGGTGTGAAATAGAAATAATAAATGTAATGTATTATACTACTAGGCACAGAGGAAGGATACAATGGTCAATGATACTATTACATACATTGCGGGCTAAAGCAAGACAGAGTGCCATGGTCTCATCAAATTAACATATCATTTAACTGAATATTTTAATCATGCAAAAAGTTAGCCAAGGGAATAAAATAAGCAATTTAAATCCTTTTTCCAAAGGACAGATCCTAAAACTACAGACAAAAAGCCCACTGTACCTCAGATTCACTCACTTAAGAACTGCAGCTCTACAGAAATTTATGGGCATAAATTACAATTCCTTGGTGCCCTGTGAAATATTTTGCACTCACTCAGCTGACTGCTTCTAGATATTCCTTCTCTCACCTTTCTCAGGGGCTTTCCCACTCCTCAGAGAAGAAAGCACCAGAGTATAGTGGAAAGAGCTTGAGTTTTGCTATTAGATGGATGGAGGTTTCAAGTCAGACTTTGCCAATTGTTGGCCATGAAACATTTGCAGGCTACTTAATTTATTGACTTTCATTCTACTCATTTTGGAAGATTGTGGATAGCATGTTAAGGAGAAAAGGGCAAGATGTTTGTGTGTGAGAGTGTGTGTGTGTGTGTGTGTGTGTGTGTGTGTGTGTAGTATATGGGGGAATTGTAGATAATGGACTAGGAATTAACCAGAAAATTAAGATTAATAGTCCTGGGAGGTGTTACATAAATTTATTATAGGGTTGTTACCACATCTATGCCTGAATTCTCCCCCTCTCTTCAATTCACAGGAAAAAAAAAATGTTCCAAGAATAATCTGAGACAGAAGTATTGGATTAAGAACAATAAACCTTTCATTTTGAGGCAGGTACTGTTTATTTTGTCTGAATATTTGACTATTTGATTTGTCTCTCTGTGCCTTTATCTTTATCTTCCAAATGCTTTGTTAAATTAAGATGATCTAAAATAGCTTTTCTACCCTTGACATTCTGTCTCTACCATTAACTTTGCTTCCCCACTCAGGCTATCATCTCATTTTTTCAAGTTTTATTTAACTATTTTAATTAAATAATTTTCTATTTACAGGAAACTTCAAAAATGATACTTCCCATATTCCCTTCACTGAGATTCTATAACTTGATCAAATCAGATTTGCCATATGCCTACCAGTATATAGCAGGGGTTTTCCTGGTGGCTCAGTGGCAAGGAATTCACCTGCAATTCAGGAGACGAGGGAGACATGGGTTAGATCCCTGGATCAGGAATATCCCCTGGAGAAAGAAATGGCAACCCACTCTGGTGTTATTGCCTGGAGAATCTCATGGACAGAGGATCTTGGCGGGCTACAGTCCATGTGGTCACAGAGTCTGGCACAACTTAGTGACTAAACAACAACAACAAACAATACAGGAACAATTATTTTGACTAGCTAGGGTTATTTATTACTTTGACTAGTTAGGTAAGACTGTAAATTCCACACCTGATCTCTTAAAAACCTCTGTGTGCTCCATACATGCTGCTTTTCCTCCTTTCTGCTGGCTGTAGTCAGGGCTTGCAGTAGAAGCCTCTGAAGCCTTACAGGATGCAGGTGGTACTAAATGGATGGAATGTGGATCCCTAAATGTATGCATGGACCCCAGCCCCTACCAACTTCCGCTAGATTGTGAAATAAATGGAAAAAAAAACTTCTATTGTGTTAACCCACTGAGATTTGGAGGTTATTTGTTATAGCCATAGGTTTTTCTGATCAACATAGACATGAAGTCCCAAAGGGGCAGGATTTATTTCCATTAAATTGTTTGCCTAGGGTCTAGCACAGTTCTATGTGCAGATGGGAACCTAAATGCCTTTGAAGATGGTGAAGAAGAGGAGAATGAAAGATGGCATGGAGCTACAGGGAGGAATCTAATTTGCAAGAATAGTACAGCTAAATGAACCTGGTTTCCTACAAAGATTTCATTATGATTACCTTGGAAAAAAAGAGGAGGGTGAAAAAATTCTACTGGAAATGGTAGCAAAAGCAATAGGCTTGGAAACAGCTCAGATTAAGTGAAAGGTCCCAAAAGGTTTCTAGATCACAATTTTAAGCCAATATAAGAGCAATTATTTAAAATATTCTGGAAACTAGACCATAGTGTACATTAGTAGCACAAAAATCCTTTTGTCTCAGCACCAAGTTTATTAATAGAAAGTTAAATGGGAAATAAAACATAATCAAACAGTGCAAATAAATAGGGATAATTGACCAGTTTTCTATAACTTTCTAAGAAATTTCCCCCCTGGTAATTGTGGAGGAATGAAGTCTAGCATGTCTATCAGTTACCAAAATTTGATGTTTTTTCATTGCAATATATCCCTCCAAAGCCCCATTCTGTTATAGAAACAATAGGACCTCAATTTTTGTGATCAAACCTCATTTTATAATTCGCTGAGTATAATCTTTTCCAAACTTTCAGTGGAAAGAGTGAGTCTCACATAAACAAATGAGATTTATGAAGAATCTATTACTGTGAGATTTCATGTGTGGACAATACAGAGATCTCTTCCAGCATCCCTTTCCCCCAGTCTGCTCAAGGGGGTCCCAAAGACTCAAGCTTCCTACTCTGGCCTTAAGAACTCTTGGCACATTTACGTGGCAAAGAAAATGGATTTGCCAAAAACTTCTGGACCTATCAACTGAAGTTCTCACATTTAGTGGTTCTGTATGTTACAACTGCTGGATGAGTAGTCTTTAGTGGCCATCTATGCGGTTGCACAGAGTTGGACACGACTGAAGCAACTTAGCAGCAGCAGCAACAGCAGCAGTGGCCTAGAGGAGAAAAGCTACCACAGTCACCATAGCAAGTTATGTGAGGAAGTCTGTGGCTTCCAGCCTTCTCTAGTCTGGGACCCAGGGGACAGGCCAAGAAAAGTCGAGCTTTACGGTTTAGAATATAGCTGATAGTGAGAAGAACTCATCTTCAACTATGTTATCCATAGTCATTTAAGTATGAAAACATGGAGGATATGCATAAATAAGGAGGAACTAACTCCTCCACAAAAGGTAACATAATAATCAATTTATTAATTTAATAGCCGCTGTACACAAATTTAGGGATGACAAACCCCACATGTGAACTCCCTCAAAGAATTAACATATTAACTTTGGTAAAATGAAGTCAGTTCACAGCACTAAGCTGGGGACAAGCTTTAATAAATTAACTCCACCCCATATCTTCCAATTCCTGATTTTTTAAAAATTTATTTATTTTTAATTGACACTGCTCCCTGGAAGAAAAGCTGTAACAAACCTAGACAGCTTATTATAAAGCAGAAACATCACTTTGCCAACAAAGGTCCATATAATCAAAGCTATGGTTTTTCCAGTAGTCACGTAACAGATCTGAGAGTTGGACCATAAAGAGGGCTGAGTGCCGAAGACTTGATGTTTTCGAACTGTGGTGCTGGAGAAGATTCCTAAGAGTCCCTTAGACAGCAAAGAGAGAAAATCAGTCAATCCTGGAAATCAACCCTGAATATTCATTGGAAGGACTGATGCTGAAGCTGAAGCTCCAATACTTTGGCCAGCTGATGGGAAGAGCCGACTCACTGGAAGAGGCCTGATGCTGTGAAAAATTGAAGGCAGGAGAAGGGACGACAGAGGATGAGATGGGTTGGATGGCATCACTCAATGGACATGAGTTTGAGCAAACTCCGAGAGGTGGTAAAGGACAGAGAAGCCTGGCGTGCCGCAGTCATTGGGATGCAAAGAGTCAGACACGACTGAGCAACTGAACAACAGCAACAATAAACTGAAGGATATTGCTTTACAGTACTGTTTGGCTTCTGCCATACATCAACATGAATCAGCCATAGATGTACACATGGCCCCTCCTCCCATCTCCCATCCCTTCCCATTCCTCTAGGTTGTTACAGAGTTCCAACTTGAGCTCCCTGAGTCATACAGCAAATTCTCCCAATTCCTGATTTTCAAAGCTGGGTTCTAAAGCCTGGGTAGATATTAAAACTACTCAGACATGATTGGAATTCATCTCAAATTTTCTCTGAGGAAATCAGTCTTTTATCCTAGTTATGCCTTTGGCAGAGTAAGCTAGATGAAAATGCCCTCTTTGGAGCACTTTTTATGAAATCTAATTATGCTGCCTATTTTGAGGATTCTGCTATTTTCTATTGAGTGTTTGTTTCCATCTTATTTTTTTTCCTGGGTGTGAGAGGTGTTAATTCCTTAGTATTCCTCCTACAGAACAATCCCTCCCTGACCTTCATCCATCTCCTGTGTATATAAGAAATCATTGGCCAAGCACTTTGGCTTTCTAGTGGGTTTAGCCTTGCCCAGGCTAAACTAGATTAACCATTTGACTGGTGACACACAGGGTTACTGTATACTTTATCTTCCAAACTGGGACACTTTTTAAAGCACTCTTATTGATTACACCTTGACAGCCAGCATAAACCAGACAATCTTGGACAAACCAGGACATATGAGAACACTACTGGGAATTGAAAACAGAGTAGCGAGCTCCTGTGTCTCAGATACTATAAAATCTCCCACAGGACATTCATTTCTCTTGGAGGACTGACAAAACAGGCCCATCGATGTTGTGTCAGCTGGAGGCGATATAGCATAGTGGTTGAGCACAAGGGCGATGGCTTTCCTCCACCTCCTGCTCCCCGTCTTTGAATGAGATCTTACTGCATCTCAGCCCTAGAACCAGAGCTCCTGGGCTCAGATCCCAGCACTTTCTTTTCAAAAACATGTGTTGTCGTTGTTCAGTCACTGAGTCATGTCTGACTTTTTGAAACCCCATGGACCATGCATGCGAGGTTTCCCTGTCCTTCATTGTCTCCCAGAGTTTGCTCATACTCATGCCCATTGAGTCAGTGATACCATACAATCATCTCAACATCTGTTGCCCCCTTCTCCTCCTGCCCTCAATCTTTCCCAGCATTAGGGTCTTTCCCAATGAGTCAGATCTTTACATCAGGTGGTCAAAATATTGGAGCTTCAGCCTCAGTCTTTCCAATGAATATTCAGGGTTGCCTTTGCAAAGACACTTCTGGGTCTCAGTTTCTTCATCTATAAAGTGATGATGATATTTGAAAATGACTCATAAGGTTTTGTAAAACAAAATGAGTTAGTAGTTACTGGGACTTCTTTGTGGCCCAGTAGCAAGACTCTGCCTGGAAAATCCCATCAACAGAGGAGCCTGGTAGGCTGCAGTCCGTTGGGCCGCTAAGAGTCAGGCACACTGAGCGACTTCACTTTCACTTTTCACTTTCATGCATTGGAGAAGGAAATGGCAACCCACTCCAGTGTTCTTGCCTGGAGAATCCCAGGGATGGGGGAGCCTGGTGGGCTGCCGTCTATGGGGTCGCACAGAGTCGGACACAACTGAAACGACACAGCAGCAGCAGCAGCAGCAGCAAGACTCCACGCTCCCAATGCAGGGGTCTGGGGTTCCAGCCCTGGTCGGGGAACTAGATCCTGCATGCCCCAACCAAAGATCCCACGTGCAGCATCTAAGACTTGTTGGAGCCAAAACAAATAAATAAACAAAATGAGTTAATAGCTATAAAATAATTATTAGAAAGCCTGGTACATCATAAGCACTCAATTATCTGTTGGCTGTTTTAGCAATAACCCTTTTCTTCAGGAGATTATACACCCAGGAGTTCCACCTTCCAGCCTCGCCTGCCTGTTAGTACTCTGCCATCCTGTCTGTGTGTCACACGTCCTTCTATCTAAGCACTCTAGGCTTATGTGACTGTTCTTTTTTTATGCCCTGGTGATTGCCTAGGCATTTTTATCCCCTCATTATTCTTCATATGCTGGTTCCTTTTTAGTTTCAGTATATCCATAAAGTTGCCTCCAGCCAAATACGTTGAGGACACTTTCACTATTCAGTGTCACTTCTAAAGAGCAGACAAAATGAATCTGCAACTTCACTTATACTGACACATTACTCTGTCTCATATCTTCTTGGGAGTTCGATGTCAGGCATTGGTTTCTAGCTTCTTACTGCCTGAAGGTTACAAAAGAATTGCATCTTGAGAATCATCATTAGTATCTTCTGTTAGAATATGCATGACTTTGTGACAATTAATAAATCTTGCAAGAAAACTGACATGGAGCCACCTTTTGTCAAAGAAATTATGGGGTAAGTGTGCCTCCCAGGTCTCATAAGGAACATGACCTTCATTCTTCCTGTGTATTGTGTCCTTGGATAAGGCATCTCACCCCATCTGAAAGTAGAAAAAAATACCTGCCCTAATCTCTTAGCAGGTATTAGCAACTGCAAAGTTGAAATTATTTATGTGAACATTAGAGAAAAAAAAAAGAAAGAAACAAGTATGCTGTGCTGTGCTCATAATCGTTTGGTATATTTACATTAACTGATTAAGGTATTAGGTTTAATTATAGTATCTTATTCTTAACTTCACAGAAATGACAAGGAGGATAGAGGAGAAAGGTCCCTGCATCCAGAGACCACACCCTGTCTTTGTGACCGTGGTTCTCACCATCCTATTGTCATCAACACTAACGATTACTGAACATTTATTCTGCTTCTGGCATTTCACGTGTCTCATCTCATTTAATCACCAAAATCAAACAATCAGAGAGGATCTGTCAGTAGTGTCACAGTACAGGCCACAGCAGAAGGAAACAGAGGTGTGTTAACATTAAATGACTTTGCCCATGTCAGTGAACTGGAACATAAAACCAGATCAGGCTGGATCCAACATTCACCTTAACTGCTAAGTTATCATATCTGTGTCTTTCTCGGGCAAAGGATAGATTCATTGTACCTGGGAGAATTCCTTGAAGTATGTGTTTACAAACAGCAAATCAGTAGAAACATCTTGAGTTCACGGAGAACACCATGTAAATAGGCCAAAGGCTACGTCAAAGTGAGCTATCAGTGAGAATCCTACTAGGGTATGTGTGCAAGGCAGACATGTTGGAACTGGCAATTTTAATAGACTGGTAAATTATCTCTAAAAGCTATTTTAGTCTTCTCTCCAGTGAAGCATATGCCAAAGTTCCAGATGAAGAATACTCCTTCACAAAAGTGGACCTAGTTGATGAATGACTTCCATGTCAGAGAGACCACACTGGGTGACTGTTCAAGAGGTTCACTGCCCTTGTGCCTTAAATGTTTTAAGACAGATTACAACTGTACTACAACTCTATTGAGGGAATTCTTTAAGGAGCAGGTGGTATGTTCTGGAAGTTTCCATCTAAGACTAAGCATGAAGATAATTATAAAGATTAATATTTAAAGCACTTAATAGGTCATAAGTATTTTATATGTATTAATTTAGTTAATTATCATAATAACTATAAGAAATAGCACTTTTAGTCCTTTGTTATAATTAAGGAAATTGAAAGGTAGTCAATCTTTCTAATTGGTGGAGCCCAGATGTCTTAGGGAGAAAAAAAAAATCTCAGCAATAAACTTAGTGTCCTTGGCATCAAGGGTCAGGAAGGGCTAGGTTGGCACTGGAAATATGAACATAGGTTGTACTAGCTGCCTTTTGTTGAGCATTTACTATCGAATGTGAAACCCAATTCTAACAATATCTTATTTTATTCCCACATCAATGCTTCCTGGTAGGCATTACCATTCTGTTTTGCAGATAGGAAACCAAGATTCACAAAGGTTATTTGCCTGTCATCTCACAATGATTAGTAACACAATCAATGTTTGAACACAAGTGTTTATATCTCTTTGTGTTTTAATCTCCATGACCTAGAACAAGTCCTTGCTTAGAATAAAATTTTCCTCTGCCATTTAAACTTATCCATTTTTTCTTTAATTTCCTGAAGATTATTCCTAATTTTTAAAAATATATTGATATGCTTAGTTTTCCTTCTCAGTGTTTAAATTGATCAATATCCATGTCTCTCAAACAAGGCAAAAACTTGAGCCCACTTTTACCCACTTTGTACTTGTCTTGGTGGTGTATCATCTAGGCCATTAACTCGTTGTTAAAATTATAAGAAAAAATATTTTAAATTATTGCTTGTTTATACATTATAAATGTGATCAACTTCTTTGCAAATGCTTTATCTCCCATTCTCATTTATCCCTCCAGACTGACCTTTCTTTTCCAGAGCACCTCTTGAGAGCATTTTGAAGAGGGTCTTTGAGTGGCGAAATTTTTAAAATTTTATATGACAGAGAATTTCTTTATTAAAATGGTAGTTTATCTAGATATAAAATTCCAAGTTCAAAGTTCTTTGCCTTTAAAACTTTGAAGACATTATCCACTGCCGCTGTTGAGAATCCTGACATCAACTAATACTTGTTCAGGTCTTTCTTGCTCTCTGGAATCTTTAACATTTTTCTCTTTGTCTTAATGTTCTTAAATTTAACTATTGGCTGTCTGAATATTGATTTTAGTTTTCTTATCTGTTCTGTTCAGCACCCCATTAGCTTTTTCATCCTTAGCTTTTTTATCTTTCTTTAATCCTGGGACATTCTGATTCATGCTTCCTCCTCTCTGTAGGCTCCTTTATGACCTTTTGGAAATTCTCTCTTATAGATTTTGACACTTTCATTTCTGTATTTCATTCTCAATATTTTTCATGGGTGCCATCTCTTTCTGATGTCTTCCAGAAAAGTTTTGTGACCCAACCTTTTGATTCACTAGTTTGTACTTCAGCTGTTCCCATCTCGCTGGCTGGTTTTTGCCTTTTTTCAATCTCAACAGTTATGTTTTAATACCCCCAATTTGAAATTAGTTCTTTTTCCTGCTCTGTGATTTCAAAATTTTCCCTTATCTCTCTGTGAGAATATTTATTAAGGCCATTTTAAAGTCATATTCTGTGTCATTAGCTCTGCTTCCTCTGGAAAGGCTTTTAATTTCAGTTCTCTTTCTCATTTGAAGCTTATGTTCCTCCAATATCTAATCTTTTTTTCTTGAGAGCAGTTCTTTATTCCTTTAGGGCAATGGCCTTGGCCCCAATCCCAATCTTCAGGGAGTGGAGAAAAAGTCTACCTTGGGACTGAAAATTTTTATTGCTGCAGCCTGCCCTCACCCACTCCAGCCCCCTTGGTCCTGATCTTAGGGGACCTGTGCCCTGGGAACTGTTCTAAGCAGTCGTGGAGCAGCCACCTTTTCCTATAATTGCCAAGTGCAGGAAGACTGGGAAGGAATGAAGGGTACAAGGAGACTCCAGCTTGTCTGCCTGTACACCTCCCAATGAGTTCTCCACCCCCAGAGAATCACTGCTCACCTCGTCCCCACAGGCTCCTGTTCACCTGGGCTGTGTGAGCAGGGGCGGGAAACTGCTATGACCCACACACACTGAACTTCCAGTTTCACGCCTACCTTAAAAAAAACATGGAGGAAAGAAAAGAGACAGAATTATAAAGTTTTATCCTCCATCCTTCTTTCTATCTCCAGACTCTGCTCTCCGTCCAAAGACAAGACTTCTTCCCCTCTAAGCAAAGTTCAATTTCGTATCAGTTACTGAAACCCATCATTGTCTCTATGTCTCTGTGGCCATAGCCAGCTTCATAGGTGACTGTCCTGTGTGACAGCACAGAACATCACGTTCAGAAGGGCCCCATGTGATTTAATGTTTGGTGGTCACCATCTTGAAATCCTGAATTCTCTTTGAATGAGAGGCCTAACATTTTCATCTTGCACTGAGCCCCACAGATCATATAGCCAGTGTTCCTGTACCATCTCCAAGGCTGGCTTCCACATTTGGTGTCAGATCACCAAGTTATCCCAAACTAACAAAACCTCAGTTTCTAGGGAATTCACTCCCATAGTTCTCTGCACACAGTTATGAACTAACTATATCTTCAGAGTTAACAGAATTTCAATAAATTATTTTTGATGAGAAAGAATGATGGTTCAAACCAGCATTTCATTTCTATTATGAAAACTTCAAAGAAGCAGTGCCTGTGTACACCTGCTAAAACCTTCAGAGAAGCCAGAGGGCCCTAAAGTTATATAGGAGGGTTTTCATCTAGGAAATGTCTAGAACTCCCCTTTTTTAATGTTGATTGGAATTTAGGAAACATAACTTTGGAAGGTAAAACCTCATAGTTTGTTTTAGCTTGAAAGAGCTATCAATACAGTTCAGCTGCTCAGTCGTGTCTGATTTCTTTGCGACCCCATGAATCACAGGACACCAGGCCTCCCCGTCCATCACCATCTCCCAGAGTTCACTCAAACTCATGTCCATTGAGTCGGTGACGCAATCCAGCCATCTCATCCTCTGTTGTCCCCTTCTCCTCTTGCCCCCAATCCCTCAAAGCATCAGGGTCTTCTCCAATGAGTCAACACTTCCCATGAGGTGGCCAAAGTATTGGAGTTTCAGCTTCAGCATCAGTCCTTCCAATGAACACCCAGGACTTATTTCCTTTAGAATGGACTGGTTGGATCTTCTTGAGTCCAAGGGACTCTCAAGAGTCTTCTCCAACACCACAGGTCAATTCTTCGGCACTCAGCTTTCTTCATAGTCCAACCCTCACATCCATACATCACCTGGAAAAACCATAGCCTTGGCTAGAAGGACTTTTGTTGGCAAAGTAATATCTCTGCTTTTCAATATGCTATCTAGGTTTGTCATAAGTTTCCTTCCAAGGAGTAAGTGTCTTTTAATTTCATGGCTGCAGTCACCATCTGCAGTGATTTTAGGGCCCCAAAAAATAAAGTCTGACACTGTTTCCACTGTTTCCCCATCTATTTCCCATGAAGTGATGGGACCAGATGCCATGATCTTAGTTTTCTGAATGTTGAGCTTTAAGCCAACTTTTTCACTCTCCTCTTTCACTTCCATCAAGAAGCTTTTTAGTTCCTCTTCACTTTCTGCCATAAGGGTGGTATCATCTGCATATCTGAGGTTATTGATATTTCTCCAGGCAATCTTGATTCCAGGTTGTGCTTTTTCCAGCCCAGTGTTTCTCATGATGTACTCTGCATATAAATTAAATAAGCAGGGTGACAATATACAGCCCTGATGTACTCCATTTCCTATTTGGAACCAGTCTGTTGTTCCATGTCCAGTTCTAACTGTTGCCTCCTGACCTGCATACAGGTTTCTCAAGAGGCAGGTCAGGTGGTCTGGTATGCCCGTCTCTTTCAGAATTTTCCAGTTTATTGTGATCCACACAGTCAAAGGTTTTGACATAGTCAATAAAGCAGAAATAGATGTTTTTCTGGAACTCTCTTGCTTTTTCCATGATCCAGCGGATGTTGGCAATTTGATCTCTGGTTCCTCTGCCTTTTCTAAAACCAGCTTGAACCACTGGAAGTTCACGGTTCACGTATTGCTGAAGCCTGGCTTGGAGAATTTTGAGCATTACTTTACTAGCAGTCCATACTATTTCTGTCCTTTATTGAGCCCATCTTTGCATTAAAGAGCTATAGACACATGAAAATCATGAATATACATCAAGAAACATGTTTTCCTTGGGATAAGCTCTATGGCTTCACAAGATAAACACATCCAGACAAAGAAAAGGTGAAAAGTTACTACTCCATGGGTTCTGGAAGAGAGAGAATTCAGTTGTTCCTACACACACAGAGCACAGCACATAAACGATTTCTCACTTGACACTATACTTTCTCATCCTGAAGGTATGAATTATGATCAATCACTAATTATTGATGAGAAATATTTGAGTTAAGAATATGCATCTGTTAAGAATATGAGTTAAGAATATTGTGTGATTTTAACATCAATTTGAAAAAGGATCAGCAAATATCATAAACATATCCTGGATGAAATGATCCAATTCTTGTTAACCTTTTTACCAGACTTCCTTCCTGATTACAAAATTCTAAGTAATGATTTTTTTTAAATCTGTCCAATAGGGTAGGCACAGTGATTTAAAATATCAGTTTATTGTGTTGGCGTCCATTTATGCTAATTATACTCCATTGGAGATGTCTATTACCAAACATGTCTTTAAAGTAAGGAAAGTACATTCACTCTTACTGCCACTGAATCCACTGTGTCTCCCTGCAATTTTCCCTTCCCCAGTTGCTGAGCCCCAGCGCAATTCTGCCTAAATATCAGAAAGTTCTTGTCACTTCAGTTAATTGACTGCATTCAACAAAGAGAAAAAGTACAATGTGTGGCTTATATTTTTCTAGCCCACCTGATAATTACCAGCATTGAAAGTTAGAGATGTGCAGTGATTGGCAATCTGATGCATTCATTCCCTAGCAATAGAACCGGTAGAGAGCTTAGTAAAAGCTCAGAAGAAAGGAATAGCTAACAATAGCTGACATTGATGCTATGCTGTTTTCTGAAAATGTAAGCTCTTTACGGATACTCTCAAAACAACCCTACATCTAAGCGCTTCCCTGGTAGCTCAGATGGTAAAGAATCGGCCTGCAATGCCGGAGAACTGGGTTTGAGCCATGGATAAGGAAGATCCCCTGCAGTAGGAAATGGCAACCTGCTCTAGTATTCTTGCCTGGAAAATTCCATGGATAGGGGAGTCTGGTGGGCTACAGTTCATTGGTCACAAACAGTCAGACATGACGGAATGACTAACATACACAGACACACACACGTACTACACACATCTAAGAAGCTATCACCATCCCATTTGAGGAAACCGAAGCACAGAGAAAGAAAATTATTTCGATCATAATCAAACAAGTCAGTGGAGGAGCTGGGGACTTGACACAGCTGATTGATTCTAGAAGCCAATACTCACAACCACTACTGTGATATCTGCTCCCAGATTTGGAGATCCTGCTGAGCACAACACCAGAGTTGCCACACATCTAGTTAATAGAATTCCAGTGAATAGCAAATAAATTAGATCATGCAGTTAGTCTGTGTCAACTTATCGTGGGAAAACGTGGAGTCTTCTATAGCATTTTTGAAATAATGGAAATATCCTACAAAGCCCTAGGAGGTATGCAAGGAATTCTGGGACAGCCAGGTTGGGGAAGAACAAGCCTACTTCTTTTCCATGTGAACAGTGCCTTCATCTTGGTGCCTCTGAGGTCAGAGGCAGAGTCCAACTCACAACTGGGCAAATAAACATTTGTTGAATTGAACTAAATTAAGTGTAACCTGGCACAAGTTACATCTCTTAAGACTGAAAGTGAAGAGGTCAATCTAGATTCATAGTTTTCAACCCTGGCTGCACATGAACATCACCTAGGAAGCTTGTAAAAAGCACAGATGTTCCGACTCCAGCCCATAGATTTTGACCTGAAGTGGGTTCCAAGCTTTGCTTCTCTCTCTCTCTGGCAATCTCTTTCTCTTAGCTGCAATGATTCTAATGTAAAGTTGAAGTTGAAAACCACAGACCAGTGTTTCTCAAAAGCTTGTCGTCCGGACTAGCAGAATCAGTCTATAAACAACTCAAGATCACACTGAAGGGCTTTCCCTAGTGGTCCAGGGGTTAAGAATCTGCTTCGCAATGCAGGGTACATGGGTCCAATCCCTGATTAGGGAACTAAGATCCCACGTCCCAGAGAGCACCTAAGCCAGTGTACTGCAACTGCTGAGCCCGTACACAACTCGAGAGTCTGCGAGCTGAAATAATGATCCTGCATGATGCAGCAAAAATCCTCCCATGCTGTAACTAAGACCAGAGGCAGCCAAACGAATTAAAACACACACACACACACACACACACACACTGAAAATGGCCCTCCTCCATCTTACAGAGTAGACAGATTCCTTACAGAGGAACACTTCACATATTTCCCCAGAAGAATAGCCAAACTTGTTAGCATATTTAATTTCTTAAAAACCCTTTGACACAGATGTTACAGTTGGTCCAAGTGCTACCACCTGGTAGAAATCCCTGACCTAATTTCTCAAAGCCCTTGCCATCTACTTCAACCAAATACCCCAGGAGAAAAAGCTGATCAATATGCTTAAACCGACTATTTCTATAGCAAGTGTTCGCTTCTCCCCTTCTTTACCTACTGCAGGCCTCTCTAGCAGCATTGCCACTGTCATCTCTAAAGACGTTATGTAACGAAAAATTAGAAAAGGGAGCTTCTGGTTGAAGTTAATGGAGAAAAGCTTAATTTCCTTTTGATCTGATCAGATACTCAGATGTGAAAATCTATAAATGTTTCCAGGTCTGACTGCTCCAAAGTACTTTTTAAAGGTCATTTACATAATCCTGTCGAGAATGCCATATGGGTAGTGGATCAAAGGCATAATCGTTACTCCCACGACTTTCATCCCATTCCGAGATTAGCTTCCTTAGCATGTCCTGGAAGCTAATGGACACTTTCCTTTAAACCTAACACAGTACTGGTAACGTTTTTCCTCTGTGGGTTTGGAGTTTTAATTTAAAGATTATGCAACCACTTTTTAAGAAGCAATTTATTTTGAGGATAACGTGAACTGCCTAAGGTTAAGCAGCTTCTTTTTCAGCTATTTTGCCAGCAAGAAGAGATAAAAGTTTCAAGATAAAAATGTGGGCATCTTCCATATCACTGTGCCTTTCTGATGACATCAACTCAGATAGGATCCTCAGGCCCACTTCTGAACTAATCCTTAGGAAATGTGCTAAATGTTTTGGAGAACAAACAAGTCTCTGGTGTGATACTGGTATTTATGATATTTTTGCCCTTTGTGAAGAAAGAGAGAAACAATTACCACAGCATAGAGAAAAGAAATATCTTTAAACCCATAAATGTACATATAGATAAGAATGTGTCTGTATGTACAGTATGTGTCAGGGAAACAGTGTAGCCTCAGGATTGGAATCAGAAACCTGGGCACAAGTTCACATTCTGTCACCTGCCAGCTGTATGATCTTGGGTATATTATTTAACCCCTCTCCCGTTTTGCTTCCTTGTCTAGAAAAATTATAGTAATAATAATAACTTCATGAACTGTTGCAGTGTTAAATGTCACATAAAATCCTTATTCTTGTGCCTCAAGTTACTTCTCTATCAAGTTTGTCAGAGGCATGGTAGTGGTGGTGGTTGTACATGTGGGTTTTCTATGCACCTTAGTTGGGTCATGTACCCCCATGTACCACTCGAAGTCAGACATCCCTTGATTTATTCATCTAATAATGGTGATACCCATTCACACTTACCTGGAGGTATGGTGAGAAATAAATTTAACAACTGACTCCTTGCAGGAAGTGGAGTAGGAGAGAAAACTCTGATTTGTAGCACTTCCTTGGTATAAATAATAATAAATACTACCATGGCCAATTTCAATGTACCAACACAGCATGATGTGACTGAACAAAAAGTTGGGAAGAGACACATGACTGGCTTTCCGGCACTAGCTCCAGCTCTCGGCTGCATTTATCCAACAGCTCTTGGAATCAGCAGCAAGGGGGTCGTTCAGTGTGCCACAGATTTCTGCTTTTCAGAAGAAGCCAGATGGTTCACAGGGATTAAATGTGTCCATGTTTGCATTATACATGAAGCAATTGAATAGAATATCTGACAACAATGGCTAAGGCTCATCTTGGAGTGTCTTTTTTGACAGAAAAACTGTGTGATAATATTAGAGCAGGAAGGCACCAGAGATATTATCCAGCCTCTGGTATAATTCCTAATTTTGAAAAGGAAACTTGAGCACTAAGGATTATGAAATTAGGTAACCAGCCACCTTCTTCCTTTTTTTCCCTAACAGCGCTAGGATTAGAAAGCACATCTCCTTGACTCCTGTCCTTATTCTGCTACTCCTGCCAGCAAAATTTATGCAGTCTCAGCCATTCAGCCATAAAACTCAATGACAGAGGGGGAATCTGTACTTACTTGCTGCAATTCATCTTTCTATTCACTTGAAGGAAACACAATGCAAAAATAATTCTTTTTAATAAATCAAGATTTTTCCCAAATGCTCACATATGGACTTGGCTCCAAGACCAGCCTTGGGACAGCCCTGTAGGGGAGGTGAACCTTTGGATTCATGTTGATGTATGGCAAAACCAATACAATATTGTAAAGTAATTAACCTCCAATTAAAATAAATACATTTATATTTTTTAAAAAAAGAGAAGCTCTGGGTATAAACAGAGTGGGTTCCTCTTTAAAGATAAGCACATGCGGAAGGGACTTACAGGCAAGACCAAACTATGAGCAGACTCCAATATATTGATATTATTTTTCAAAAAATGAACTTTTTTTAATTCTACAAATATTGTTGTTTAGTGGCTAAGTCATGTCTGACTCTTTTGTGACTCCATGGATTATAGCCTGCCAGGTTCCTCTGTCCATGGGATTTCCCAGGCAAGAATCCTGGAGTGGGTTGCCATTTCCTCCACCAGGGGATCTTCCTGACCCAGGGATCAAACCCACATCTCCTGCATTGGCAGGCAGATTCTTTACCACTGAGCCACCAGGGAGTTCATTTCAGTCACTCAGTCGTGTCTGACTCTTTGTGACCCCATGAATCACAGCACGCCAGGCCTCTCCATCCATCACCATCTCCCATCTCCCAGAGCTCACGTCCATCAAGTCAGTGATGCCATCCAGCCATCTCATCCTTGGTCATCCCCTTCTCCTCCTGCCCTCAATCCCTCCCAGTATCAAAGTCTTTTCCAATGAGTCAACACTTCGCATGAGGTGGCCAAAGTATTGGAGTTTCAGCTTTAGCATCATTCCTTCCAAAGAAATCCCAGGGTCGATCTCCTTCAGAATGGACTGGTTGGATCTCCTTGCAGTCCAAGGGACTCTCAAGAGTCTTCTCCAACTCCACAGTTCAAAAGCATCAATTCTTCAGCGCTCAGCCTTCTTCACAGTCCAACTCTCACATCCATACATGACTACTGGAAAAACCATAGCCTTGACTAGATGGACCTTAGTTGGCAAAGTAATGTCTCTGCTTTTGAATATGCTATCTAGGTTGGTCATAACTTTTCTTCCAAGGAGTAAGCATCTTTTAATTTCATGGCTGCAATCACCATCTGCAGTGATTTTGGAGCCCAAAAAAATAAAGTCTGACACTGTTTCCACTGTTTTTCCATCTATTTCCCACGGAATGATGGGACCGGATTCCATGATCTTTGTTTTCTGAATGTTGAGCTTTAAGCCAACTTTTTCACTCTCCTCTTTTACTTTCATCAAGAGGCTTTCTAGTTCCTCTTCACTTTCTGCCATAAGGGTGGTGTCATCTGCATATCTGAGGTTGTTGATATTTCTCCTGGCCACCAGGGAGGCCCTCTATAAATATGAGAGCACCTTTATATGCAGACACTATTTTTCTAGATGTTACAAATACAGATGGATAGATAAAGCTCTTGCCTTCATGAACTTCCTTTCTAGGTTGGGGTGGGTGTGGAGAGTGAGAAGAACAAAAAATGATTAATAATATATCTTACAGTTGCAGCAAGTAGATGCTAGGAAAAAGAGAGAATCCAAGTAAAGAGAAAGAGAGCAATGGCAGGAGGTAGAAGGGCTGCTATTCGACATAGAAGTCAGGGGGGAAAAAAATACCTTTCTAAGGAAATGACCTTCTGGCCAAGACCTGAAAGAAAAGAAGCATCCCTGTGAGGGAAAATTAAGCATGATAGAGAGAAACAAGGTGGTTGTGTTTGAAGAACATGGGAGGGGCTGAGGAAAAGATAGTAAGAAACGAGAATCATGAAGGATTAGCCTTGCCATGGGAATTTGCTTTGGATTTTCTTCTAATTACGATGGCAAGCTTTGAATGCTTTTGAGCAAAGAAAGTGACTTGATTACATTTTTTTAATGGTGGTTGCAGAAGGTCTTCATTGCAGCCTCTGGGCTATCTCCAATTGTGGCACATGGGCTCAGGTTTCCCTCAACATGTAGGATCTTAGTTCCCTGACTAGGGATGAAACCCACATCCCCTGCATTGGAAGGCAGACTCTTAACCACTGGACCACCAGGGAAGTCTCTGATTAAATTTTTAAAGGTTATTCTAGCCATTGTATAAGTACTAAACCGTAAAGCTTAGAGTTGAAGCAGGAAGGCAATTTGGCCAGCTACAGCTGTGATCCAGTTGAGAGATGATGGTGTCTTGGACAGCTGTTGTGGAGATGACGAAAACTGGTTGAATTCAGGATAAATTCTGGAGTGTTGCTAGCAGGGCTTTCTGGTAGACCAGATGTGGGATTTTAGGGAAGGTGTTCCAAGTGTTAGTTGCTCAGTCATGTCTGATTCTTTGCAACCCCATGGACTGTAGCCTGTTGGGCTCCTCTGTCCATGGGATTCTTCAGGCAGAATACTGGAGCGGGGTGCCATTTCATCCTCCAGGGGATCTTCTCAACCCAAGGATTGAACTCGGGTCTCCCATATCACAAGAAGATTCTTTACTGTCTGAGCCACCAGGGAAAGGAGGACTCAAAGATAACTCCTCATTCTTAGGCCTGATTCCCTTTGTTTATTACGCTGCTATTAATTGGAGGAGGAAAACTAAGGAAGAGGCAGTTTATAAGAGCACGAAGTACAGAATACCTTTTTGGACATAGTAAGTTTGCCACGATTGCTAAATATCTAAAGAGAGACATAGATGTTGAACTAAAGGAAGAATTTGAGTCTAGAAATATTAATTTTAACATCATCAGCATTTACTTAACACTTAAAGCCAAAGGAGTAGTGAGACAATTCCACATAGAATACACCAGGAACAAGTTCCAGGACTCCCCAATGTTTAGAGGTCTGGAGAAGAGGAAGGTCCAGCAAAGAGCCTGACAGAGAGTATCCACAGAGAGAGAACAATCTGGATACTGTGTAACCTGGAAGCCAAGTGAAGAAAGGGTTTCCAGAAGAATTAATGATGTGAAAGTTTGTAGGCATTTTAATAAGTTGTTGTTCAATCACTAAGTCATGTCCGACCCCATGGAGTGCAGCATATCAAGCTTCCCTGTCTTTCACCATCTCCTGGAGTTTGCTCAAACTCATGTTCATTGAGTCAGTGATGCCATCCAACCATCCTCTCCTTCTCCTCCTGCCCTCAATCTTTTCCAGACTCAAAATCTTTTCAAATGAGTCGGCTCTTTGCATCAGGTGGCTAAAGCATTGGAGAGTAGAGAACTCAAAACTGACCAATGGATTTTAATAGATGGAGGTCACTGATAATATTGCCAGGAACAGTTTTGGTTCAGGAGTGGGGAAGAAACCGTGATTGAAATGAATTTAAGTGAGAATAGATTAAGAAGTGAAGATATCAAATATTGACCACTCTATTAAGGAAATGGACTTTTTTTAAAGGTGGGAGACATTTCAACATGCTTGTGTGTGAAGTAAGTAATCTAGAAAAGGGGTTCATGTTGAGGGAAGATATAACCACAAGGGCCATACCGTTGGGTGGATGAGAGTACACAGATCCAATATACCAGGTGGGACTAAGAGTTCCCATCAGGAAAAAGAAAATGTTATATTTTTTCATTTTGTATCTATGTTTTTGTATGAGATGGTGGATGCTGAGCAAATTTATTGTGATAATCATTTCATGATATTTGTAAGTCAAATCATGCTCTACACCTTAAACTTATACACTGTTGTATGTCAATTACATCTCAGTAAAATTGGGAGAAAAAAAAAAACAACTACAACCTTCACTCTGACCCAGAGTCTCTCCCAGACTTAACTATATCTCCAAATTAATCCATCCATTCAATGAGATACAAACCCTCAGAGGAGCTAGTCAACTGTCAGGATATTTAGACTCTCCTCAACTCCAGCTGTTTCTCTTTCATCCACACATCTAAATGCCACATCCTCATCCGCCTCCAGTACTGCTGCAACATCCTCACGTGAGGTTTTCCTACCTGTCGCTTAAGTTGTACAAGCTATATACCATGGTCAGTTAAATTCTCTAAATCACCATGTTGATGTTGCTGATGAAAAACATTCATTAGTTCCCCAAAACTTATCAAATAAAGCTCTAATACACCTTTACAGGCTGTTGAATTGTTAGTACCTGGAGCTCAGACCTTCTCATAGATTTTAGGACCCTTCTTTCCACCTAACAGGGTGATTATATAGTAGGTACATAATAAGTGTTTGAAGAATGAATAACAAATAAAAAACATTGCTACTAAACCATCAGTGCATAAAATGAAAATAAAGCTCTCCTCATTAATTATTAATAATTATATTAATCAGAATTTCTTTATGTGATCCAAAACTTCATTTTCATAAATGCTAAAAAAAAAAGATGAGATCAGTTGACATTATATTCTGAACTAACTAGATAAATGCCATCCAATTAATGCAATATACATAGGAGCATGGCTTTAAAAATGAGCAAATGGATTCATTTGTATAAACAAATAAAATGACTTTGTAGGCCATGACATTAGCTAGCTATATAGATTTTCATTAAATTATTTAAGTTAAAACCATTTCTAAAAAAGGGTACAAAAGCAGGAGCTTTATATACATAAATAAGTTAGACTGCTTGAAACAGATAGTTCAAGACTTTCGATATTTCTCCTTTATGTGTCCGAACTTTGAGAAAAATGATTGACAGGATGGCCTCAAATTACTTCTACTCCCATAAAAAAGCACATATTAAACAATAATGGGAAAATAATCTCAATGCACCAACTCTACATGAAAACTAAGCTGCAATCAAAACTGACAGCTCAGTCCCAAAATGCACATTCAATCTAATGGGAGAAAATGTCAGCAGAAAATAATTACCCATTACTTTCACTATGTTTTCGGTAAAATTGACATGAAAATGTTTCAGGTTGTTGTTGGAGGAAAATTCAACACACAGGTTAATCTTATCTTTAATTATAAAAAAGCAGTGCACACATTTTTTTAACATGCAAATTCAATTGTATATTATTCGGTGTGGGGAAGGTTTGCCATCAGGGGAAAAAAAAGTGTTTCTTTCAGAACAATGGTACCAGGTGCTAACAAATGCATTTCTATTTTTGGTTGTAATTTAATTCTACTTGCACAAAGAAATGTGCAAGACAGAAAACAATGATAAGAGAAAATTGTGTCTATGTTCTGTTTAGCTTTAACATTAACTAACTAGACAGATACACCTGAACATTTGTATAAAAAAGAATTCTAATTTTAAAAATAGGTTATAATAGGATGTTTAACATTCACATAGCATTTTGCAGTTTATATAAGCATTTTAAAGATATTGCCACACTCTCTTTTATGAACTTGCAGATACCCTGATATGAGACATGATGATTTATCAAAAAGGATGTTGTAAAAAATAGTTAGGGCAGATATTGAAATTAAAGTCAATCACACAGAGGGTTGGGGTTTTCCAGGTGGTGCTAGTGGTAAAGAATCCACCTGCCAATGCAGAAGAAAGAGATGCAGGTTTGATTCTGGATGGAGAAGATCCCCTGGAGGAGGACATGGCAACCCACTCCAGTTTTCTTGCCTGGAGAATCCCATGGACTGAGAAGCCTGGTGGGGCTACAGTTCATAGGATGGCAAAGAGTCAGACATGACTGAAGTGACTTAACAAAGCACAGCACAGAGGTTTAATATTAATTGGAGTAGGGATGATATTGCACAGTGGCAGAGAGCTCTCTAGTTCACTCTTTCCCAGCTGTTTCTGCTGCCTGCTCTGACAGTATCCTCTTTAAGAAGAATGGCAAGGCAACACAAGACAATTGGAGAAGAGTTTTGTTGTTGTTTTTGCTTTTTTTGTTGTTCCTCAACTAGTTTTCATGGAGTAAATTCTGTGATTGCTCCCCAAACTCACAATTTAGGTAACTTCCTTGAGGAGACAGCATAGTACAATGATCACGTATTCCAGCTAGAGCCATGATGCCTAAGTTGAAACTTAGCTCTACCACTACTGTGTATCCTTGGGCAAGTTACTTAACCTCTCTCTATAAATATTTGAAATGGGGATGAGAATATTTCCTTCCTCAGTGGATCACTTTGAGGATGAAATAAAATGATGCACATAAAATATTTGGGATTTTTCTTTCCTTCAAACTACAATGTCAAATTTGTTGCTGGCATCATAAATCATGGATTATAAAGACAGACAGTGCTCTTGTGTTAAAGCAACAAGGAACCTCTCCTCAAGTCCTTCTTGTTCTGGGTGTGTTTAGGAGGGGCACAATTGTGCAGTCAAGAATAAACGGAAGTGTCATGAACATTCAGTTCAGTTCAGTTCAGTCACTCAGTCGTGTCTGACTCTTTGCAACCCCATGAATCGCAGCGTGCCAGGCATCCCTGTCCATCACCAACTCCTGGAGTTCACTCAAACTCACGTCCATAGAGTCAGTGATGCCATCCAGCCATTTCACCCTCGGTCGTCCCCTTCTCTTCCTGCCCCCAATCCCTCCCAGCATCAGAGTCTTTTCCAATGAGTCAACTCTTCACATCAGGTGGCCAAAGTACTGGAGTTTCAGCTTCAGCATCATTCCTTCCAAAGAACACCCAGGACTAGTCTCCTTCAGAATGGACTGGTTGGATCTCCTTGCAGTCCAAGGGACTCTCAAGAGTCTTCTCCAACACCACAGTTCAAAAGCATCAATTCTTCAGCGCTCAGCCTTCTTCACAGTCCAACTCTCACATCCATACATGACCACTGGAAAAACCATAGCCTTGACTAGACGGACCTTTTAAAGCTCATGAAATCCTATTAAAGCTTCTCTCTTTCACAAGTGGAGTGAGGTTTGGACAAAACCAAGGCCAGGCAGAGCCTCCCCCTCATGATATGATAAATGTCATATGACCAATACAGTTTGAGATTCTACTACAGTGTCCCTCTAAGTAACCAAAGGATCTCAAACAACCACAATGACTAGGAAGAGGCAGGTGTCTTTCATGGTTCTTCCAATGGAATAATGTCCTAATATGCTGATGAGTAAAAAACCTGGTGAACAAAAATTACAGGATTTAATCTTACTTTTATAAAATATTTTTATGTGGATCATCTCTAAAGTCTTTATTCAATTTTTTACAATATTTCTTCTGTTTGACGCTTTGAATTTTTGGCCATGAGGCATGTGGGATATTAGCTCACCCACCAGGGATTGAACCCATACCTCCCGCATTGGAAGGCGAAGTCTTTACCACTGGAATGCCAAGGAAGTTCCT
Source organism: Capra hircus (assembly GCF_001704415.2). NCBI lineage: Eukaryota > Metazoa > Chordata > Mammalia > Artiodactyla > Bovidae > Capra > Capra hircus. The sequence continues at coordinate 18,455,955 of NC_030818.1, forward strand.
CATTTTTACAAAATATTAATAGCCATTTTCAAGCAATGGGATTATGTGAAAGGTACTTTTTTTTAATTTTGGGACAACTTTAAATTTGTAGAAAAGTTGGAAAGATAGTCCCATGTACCTGTCACCCAGCTTCCCCGACTATCAACATCTTTCGTAACTGTGGCACATTTGTTAAAACTGAGAGATTGATATTTTTACCTTACTGTTAACTACAGTCCAGACTTCATTTAGATTCTACTATGTTTTTCTAATGATGTCTTTTTTCTTTTCCAGGATTCCACTTTGCCCTTAGGTATCATGTCTCCTGAGTTTCTCTGGTCTATGACAGTTTCTTGGTCTTTTCTTGTTTATCAGAACCTTGACACTTTTGAGGTATACTGGCCAGACAGTTTGTATACTGTGCCTCAATTTGGATTTTTGCGATTTTACTTTTCAGGCTTAGACTGAGAATATAGGTTGTTAAGAAGAATATCACAGAGGTAAAAGTGCCTTTCTTGTGACATCAGCTCAGGGTGTATATGACAACAACGTGACTTTTCACTGGTGATGTCAACCTAGACCTTTTGGTTAAAGTGCAGTCTGCCAGGTACCTCCATTATAAAGTTATCATTATTCCTTTTTCATACCAAAGTCTGGGGAGAGGGGTGCTTATTGCTATTGCGATGTCACTGCTTCTGGACCTGCTCAGAAGACAGAGTTGGGAAATAATATGAATGACTTTTACTTTGTTTTATTTTTCCTATCCATATTTTCTAAATTTCCTGCTAACAATGTTATATTAGCTTTCTGTCGCTATTGTGACAAATTATCACAAACTGAGTGCCTTAAACATACAAATCTTTTATCTTACAGTTTTGTAGTTTATAAGTACCTAATGGAGAAGGAAATGGCAACCTACACTGGTCTTGCCTGGAAAAAAACTCAACCACCAATGGGTCTCACTGGTCAAAATCAAGGGGTCAAGAGGGCTTGTGTTCCTTTCTGGAGACTCTAGGAGAGAGATAATCCACTTTCTTGCCCTTTCCAGCTTATAGAAAATGCTTACATTCCTAGGCTTATTGCTGTCACCTCCTTTCTTCATCTTCAAAGCCAGCAATAATGAGTAGGTTCCTGTCATGTTGCAACTCTCCGACCTCTTGTTCTGCCTCCTTATTCCACTTTTAAGGGCCCTTGTGATTACATTGGGCACAGTTAGATAATCCAAGAAAATCTTCCTATTTTAAGGACAGTTGATTTTAGCCATCTTAATTCCATCTACAAACTCAATTCCCCTTTGCCATGTAAGGTAACAGATCCTCAGGTTCTGGGAACCTGGACATTTTTGAGGAGTTGAGGGAACATTATTCTGCCTACTACAAATGTGAATGGTTTGATTACAAGAAAAACACATAAACTAATGATAAATTAGTGTTTCATAAAAGTTTGATCTAACCAGTAGCTTTATTTTCCTCCGCAAATTAGAAAAAGTTCTCAACATCTATGAAATGTTGTCACAATATATTGATTTAGTTACCTCAAGACAATGTCTGTCAAATTGTAATAAATATAGAAATCCACAATGACTATTACACAAATGGCATCTCCTGAAATGTGGTACCCCCATGTTGTGTATGACATGCTCCAACCTCCACAGGGGCCACCAGAGAATTAAGAGGACTATTGCAGACCAGGCCCCACATTAGATACTTTTCAAACATTAACTCATCCAATGTTCTTGATACCCTGCTGCTGCTGCTGCTGCTGCTAAGTCGCTTCAGTCAAGTCCGACTCTGTGTGACCCCAGAGACGGCAGCCCACCAGGCTCCCCCATCCCTGGGATACTCCAGGCAAGAACACTGGAGTGGGTTGCCATTTCCTTCTCCAATGCATGAAAATGAAAAGTGAAAGTGAAGTCGCTCAGTTGTGTCCGACTGTTAGTGACCCCATGGACTGCAGCCTACCAGGCTCCTCCGTCCATGGGATTTTCCAGGCAAGAGTACTGGAATGGGGTTCCATCGCCTTCTCTGTAATACCCTGCTAGGTGAGGATTAATATCACATTTAATTTAGATTACACTTCCAGTAATTTGCCCAACACCATACAACTACTGAATATCAAAATTAGAGTTAAAACTGGTAGACCTAACACCAAAGTCTTTATTCCTTATGGAGAGCAGGGCTGCTCTTTATAGCCATCACCCTATATCCTTTAAAGACAAAAGAAAGCAAAAACACTGGCCTCCTACAGATCCTGGAAATGCAGGTTCGGGGAATTCTTGGTCTTTCTGCTAAAGGGATTGGCAACCTACTCCAGTCTTCTTGCTCAGAGAAATCCATGGACAGAGGAACCTGGCCAGCTACATACAGTTCAGGGGGTCACAGAGAGTCAGACATGACTAAGCGACTTTCACATCACTTCACATCAGCACCTCTTTCTACATCACCCACCGTGCCACCACCATAATGTTAACCTTATTCAAAATAAAGACTATATTTTTTTGTTTCTATCACACAACAGAACAACTGTTCTAGTGATGCTGCTGCTACTGCTTAGTCACTTCAGTCATGTCTGACTGTGCAACCCTGTGGACCACAGCCTGTCAGGCTCCTGTATTAATGGGATTCTCCAGGCAAGGATACTGGAGTGGGTTGCCATGCCCTCCTCCAGGAGACCTTCCCAACCCAGGGATAAAACCCAGGTCTCCTGCATTGCAGGCAGATTCTATACCATTTAGCCACAAGGTAAGCCCTGTTTTAGTGATAAATGGACATAAATTAGAGGAACCAAAACTATAGGTGGTTGGTAAATAAGCTTTAATAAGGAAAAGTTCAATAAACAGCAGGAGGAAAAATATTTACCCTTACTATTTCAAATATACATAAATTACAGAAATATTTATGAAGCATTTTAGAATTTTTTAAAAGTTGGGGTTTTTAAAATAGCTGCCATCATTTGGAGTATTCTCCCATGGAACTGATATTTTCATTTACTGCTAGTGGCAATGGAAATTAGTACAACATTTTTGGAAAGCAACGGAAAAATAGCAGGAACCATATGAATTTTCATTGATCTTTTGATCCAGACAATCCAGGAAGTTAAAAAAATAAATAAATTACTCAGCAGTATAGAAAACCTGGCTTCCCTGGTAGCTCAGTGCTAAGGAATCTACCTATAGTACAGAAGACCCAGGTTGGATTCCTGGGGTAGGAAGATCCCCTGGAGAAGGAAATGGCAACTCACTACAGTATTCTTGCCTGGGAAATCCCATGGACAGAGGAGCCTGGAAGGCTACATACAGTCTATGGTGTCACAAGCGTCGAATACAGCTAACAACTGAACCACCACCAGAAAAAATCTGCACGCACAAGGTTCCCTGCTAAGCCGCTTTAGCTGTGTTCAACTCTTTTGTGACCCTATGGACTGTAGACCACCAGACTCCTCTGTCCAGGGGATTCTAAAGGCAAGAATACTGGAATGGATTGCCATTTTCTTCTCCAGGGGATCTTCTCGACCCAGGGATGGAACCCACATGTCTTATATCTTCTGCATTGGCAGGTAGGTTCTTTACCACTAGCATCACCTGGGAAGCCCCACACACATAAGGTAATCATTGACAAAAACCTAGAAATATCCTAAATGCGGAACAACAACAAAATGACTTAGTAAATTATAGGACATCAACTTGATGGAAGACAATGTAGTTATTATAATAGTAAATTTAGAATTTTCTCAATTCTAAAAAGCACATTTTTAACATGTCAACAGCTGTAAAATCAGGATATGTCTTATAATCAACATTGTCCTGCATTTCAATTAGAAGCCCCTCCTTTTTTAGAGGTACATAAAATAATGATAAATCTTAGATGCAATAAAATATGAAATTTAAAAAATATGCCAGTATGAAACTATTGTGCTAACATTGAGAGATTCTAGGTGTTTCATTTTGCCTATGTTCAAAATTAAACTATTTTTCAATAATAACTTTAAAAGAACAACACATTACAAGAGCTTTGATGAGTGGTGGAAATTTTCTAGAGTACATTCATCTATAAGGAATTTTCATATGCAATGAATAATCCATCTTTTAAAAGAAAGAAAACTATGGAAGGACCTCTGATAGAAAGAAACTACTTTTTTGGTAAATATGAAGGAATGAAAGGGAAAGGGGTTCAAAATGTTTCCTAATCTACTTTATGATTTGTGGGATGCAGCTTTCTTTTATGTCTAACTTCAAAAGGATCAGGAATTTGGTGCCATGGAGTAAAATTTAGAAACTGAAAATAGCTAAGTAGCTGTCTTTCTTATCATCTTTCATTAAAAGTTATTCTGAATTAAGACATAATTAAACTTGGCATGGAGAATTTGAAGGTAAGTAGTTTTAATCTTATACAAAAATTCTTGCCAAAAGCAAAAAAATAGTGATATAAATTCACATGAGGTTGGAAAGAGTCCTCATTTTTCTAAATATAAGTAAATAGTGAAGATTATAAATGCAAAAAAATGGGAAGCAATATTAGGAAAGAAATAAACATCATAATACTAAAAGCAGAATTTACTATAAGCATTTTGAGAATTTTTAAAACAACTATCATTAAAGAGTTAACAAAAGAAATGAGATGTCCATTGGTTCTTTTTCCTTTATGTTTTTCTATAAGAACATTTGAGATTTATTTAGACCTGAGATCAAGAGTAGATGCAACCCAAAAAGAGTGACTTAAGTGAGAAATCAATATAAGTTGGGGTAACTTTTTTTTTGATGATTACTTTTGATGTAATGATCAGAAACTAGAAATTCTAATTATAATAATTGACTCCAAATCATTTGTGGCATCTTCCCTTTGTTACTCACATCAGTAGCAGAACTTCCATTTTCAGTGGGGCAGAAGCAGTTCCCACCTCCAGCCAGGAACAGCCTTAGTTTTTCAGCTCCTCTGCAGCCTGTGGTCAAGCTCTCTGCAATGCAATATAAACCAAAGCTACCCACTTTATACTACATACTGGATCCCTCTTCAAGACCATTCTCTACAAAGAAAAATGAGATCTTCATCCTCCTTCAGTTCCCTCTGCTGCCAATTTCACTGGATATAATGAAGGCCTGGACACCCCAAAACAATCTCAGCTCACGGGCTGACCCAGAGACTAGCAGCCGGTGCTAAGACAGGTGAAGCAGGAAGAACCTTAGAATCTGACGACACCATGGGTCTGCTCTCCCAGCTTTGGAGGGCCAGTCCTAGATGTCCGTTGCACATCTTCTATCTTTCTTGTACATTTTCTTTCTATCTAAGCTATAATTATTTCTGGTGTTTGATATTTGCAACCACACCCAAGTTGTAACTGGTATATCAAGTAAGTATATGCCACATCCTTCTTGCCTTGTCAGGAACTGTTGTAACATTCTTCAAAGAATAGGCTTCCTTACCGCATTCCCCAAATTGAAGAATGAATCTGTAAGTACCTACACACACTAGGCGTTCTATCTTGTGCTGTACTTTTATAGACTGGCAAGAAGGAAACACAAATGAGAAGGAACTGCCAAGTAAAAATGACATAGCTGGATAACATGGTGAGGAGGAGGAGAGCTGGCAAGTGGAAAGTTTGCTCTTCCTTGTCTAACATTCATCAGCTTATAAATATATCTTTAGCAGACTTGAAAGGCAGAAGATAGGTCTCTTAAAGCTTTGGATGTGAAGTCAGAAAACATTCTTAATCCTAGTCCTGTGAACCTGAGATCTTCATGTAGCCACTCTGGTCTCTTTGCATACATCACTATATACTAACCTCTACTATGCAGAGGTTCCACTACGTGGGACAGTTTCAATTAAAATAAAATAATCATCATAGAAATGTCCATTTTAGCCATTTTGTGGGCTTGGGCTTCTGGAAATACGGTTAGAATTGTTATTCCATACTAAATCTTCTCCCAAACATACATACATATATATATATGTATTGATTAGAATACTTTCTGACCATCCTTTCATCCTTATTTTAAAACTTCCTGAAGTTCTACTTCATGGATACAATTCTTAGGATCATTTTACCATTGGCTTCCAAACTAGGTATTCCATGCTGATGCATTTGATTATGGAAAACTTTTATCATCTGTGATACATCTTTCATACTTAATGGTCAGTTTCTAAAGAGAAATAAACCTGGGGGTTATTTTCAATTGGCTGCTAGCACAGTTAATTCAACTCATATTCATTAATCACCAACTGTGAACATCACCAACTCCATGGACATTAATTTGAGCAAACTCTGGGAGATAGCAAAGGACAAGTGTGCTGCAGTCCATGGACTGCAAGAGTCAGACACAATTTAGGGACTGAACAACAACAAATGTACATATTGCTGTGGGCAGTAAAAGATACTTTCTGAGGATGGAGGTGAGGTTGGTAGAAGTGGTAATAATAAAATAATTCAGTATACAACATGACAAAGGGCCACTCAATAATTAATAACGTACCCTCAATTAATAATAGAGAATCCCTCATGAGATTCTTACAACCATAAACTCTATGCTTTTTACCACATGTCCAAAGCTCACTTGAAGGAGCTATTTATGAAGGAAATTTTTATGGTCTTTCCATTTTTCCTAGCACTTCAGGTTTTACCCTCAAATTAAGCTAATCCTTCAGGAAGGTCTACACTTGTCCTAAGTTATATTGGCTCTTGAGATGAGCCTTGAATAGAATTGTGCCTGTCATTTACTGAGAAATGACGCTAAAGTCACACAGCTTTATATAGTGTTGAGAATTTTTTCCACTGCCCTTAATGGACGTTTCAGGTGAGCAGTTTACTTTAGATTTTATTTTTTTTTAATTTTATTTATTTTTTTATTTTTTTAAATTTTAAAATCTTTAATTCTTACATGCGTCCCCAAACATGAACCCCCCTCCCACCTCCCTCCCCATAACATCTCTCTGGGTCATCCCCATGCACCAGCTCCAAGCATGCTGTATCCTGCATCAGACATAGACTGGCGATTCAATTCTTACATGATAGTATACATGTTAGAATGTCATTCTCCCAAATCATCTCACCCTCTCCCTCCCTCTGAGTCCAAAAGTCCATTATACACATCTGTGTCTCTTTCCCTGTCTTGCATACAGGGTCATCATTGCCATCTTCCTAAATTCCATATATATGTGTTAGTATACTGTATTGGTGTTTTTCTTTCTGGCTTACTTCACTCTGTATAATCGGCTCCATTTCATCCATTACTTTAGATTTTAATGTAATGAAATATTTGTTTCTCACCAAAATGATATGATTACTTTTCTTAGACATCAAATCTATGTTCCAGACCAACTTTTGTTTTGACATTGATTGCCAACGTGAGCCTAATTTCTTGCTCATCTCTGCTGCTGCTGCTAAGTCGTAACATTCGTGTCCGACGCTGTGCGACCCCATAGACAGCAGCCCACCAGCCTCCTCTGTCCCTGAGATTCTCCAGGCGAGAATACTGGAGTGGGTTGCCATTTCCTTCACCATGCTCATCTCTAGGAACTATGAGAAAACTCACATAATGTGAACACTTGTGCTTTTTTCATTCCTCTCATGTTCCAGCCCCCCACAGACTTAACTTTCCTCTGACTCCAATTCATATTTGCCCTGGTCTTATCACTTTTCTCTCCCTCTTATATCTCACTGCTTTGATATATGAGTTGGCCATAAGCAACTTAAGATGAGTTCTAGAAGAAGACAAAGAATAGATAATAAATTAAATTAATAAATAAGGGTCCAAATTCAGGCAAAGAGTGGATGTCCTGAAGTATTCTAAGGACCCTGAGTCTAAAGGCCATTTCATTCTACATCACACCTGCCTACCCATATACACCAGTCCTAAAGGTGTATGTTCTTCCCAAACCACAGTAAATAAGATCCTCTACAATAAACAGTTGGTAGAATCTCCCTGACTGCATGGAATTAGAAACATCGGCCAGAAAGAAAACCCTTTTTCTCCCAAGGAAACTGGCAGAATCCCATAGAGCTCTTGGAGGTTATTGACCTCTGGCTTCACCACATCATTGCAGCAAGAAAACAAGTACATTTGTACCTGAGCTTATTCCAGGAAAGTTGCCATATACAATGTAGGTAGCAGATTAAAAAGTCACTTGCTTAGTTTTCAGTTTGTTAAGACAATTGAAAAGTTGGCAACTGAATTCAAGTCAGTTAATAGTTGACTAAGGCCAACTTTTCCATACAACTGTGTACTTAATCAGGTAATAATTAATTAAAAATTAAATAAGCAACAAATATTTGTAAACTAGCTGCCATAAAGACATAAATATGTATTAGTCTATGTTGAGAAGCTGGAAAGCATTGAAAAGTCCGATGGTTGAGAAGTGTGCAATAAAGTGAGAAAGACTAAATTAATACTCAAAAGTCTATCAACCTAGATGTCCATTGACAGAAGAATGGATAAAGAAGTTGTAGTACATATATACAATGGGATATTACTCAGTCATAAAAAGGAATGAATTTGAGACAGTTCTAGTGAGGTGGATGAACCTAGAGCCTGCTATACAGATGAAATAATTCAGAAAAGAGAAAAAAACAAATATTATATATTAACACACACATATGGAATCTAGAAAAAAAGGTACTGATGAACCTATTTGCAGATTAGGACTAGAGACCCAGATATAGAGAACAGACTTGTAGACACAACAGGAGAAGGAGAGGGTGGGATGAATTGAGAGAGTAGCATTGAAACATGCATCACACATGTGACATAGATAGCTAGTGGGAAGTTGCTATAGAACACAGGGGGCTCAACCTGGTGCTTTGTGATGACCTAGAGGGAAGGGATGGGTTAGGGGGTGGGAGGGATGTCCAAGAGGGAGGGGACATATGTATACTTATGGCTGATTCACATTGTTGCATGGCAGAAACCAACATAACATTGTAAAACAATTATCCTCCAATTAAAAATAAATTTTAAAAATAAAAATAAGTTCCAATTCAAAAAAAAAAGCCTAAACTTTGAAAAATGGCCTTTTGCAGACCTTAGAAAAGCAACCTATCTTACCCAATTACCCCAGTCAAAATGACTTTTTACAAGCTAACCATTAAATTTTGGCTTTGAAGGTCAAAAAAAAAAAAAATTCATCAGTATTATGCAGATAACTTATTCTCTAAATCCTATATAGGAAATACAAAGTGTTTCTACTGGATAGAATTAAGAATATATTCATAGAGGCCATAAATTTTGAGATAATTCTCTCTAGATCATATTGGCAAGTAAACAGAAAAAGGAACAGAAGTATGACTGGTTAGGAAAAAAGAATAAGCAAACAGTAAAAAATAATCAGGAATGATGCCAAATGTGAAACATTTGGGCTGTCTCAATAAAGCTGGGATAAAAACAAAAGAAAATAAAAACAAAAACAAAACCACTTGGCCTGGCAATCTATAGAATGGTGGGGAATAACACTAGGGAAGAACATTAGCACAGGCTGATAAATTTGTCCTTAACTTAGTGGAAAGACAGACATCTTTGAACATTTCCAAGAAGGGGAGTGATGGCATCAGAGATTCCTTGACAGACAGAATCTAGAACCAAAATGAGGGCTGGATTAGAGCTGGGGAGGAAGACGTAGTTGAAAAAGAAGTAAGTAATCCTATTCTACTTAACACCTCCTTACTGAAGAGCAAATGTTGAATCTACTGATACATCGGTTATGTACACTGAAGACAGAATCACACACAGAATTACGGCAACAAACTTTGGAATAATTTACTAGCGAGACTTAGCTTTACTGATATGCAACCATAAGGGATTCCTGGATAGAAAATCTATGATCACATCATAATTTAACTATCTCAATCACTTCAGTTTGAAAGAAATCAAAGAGGATGTCCAGCAGAGTCTCTGGATTTCTTTATTCTAGCAATTGAAACAACAAGGGGTCTGGTTTTCTGAACATTATTGAGTAGAAATGTTTATTTCTTCAAATCTTGCCTTTGTTTTCAAAATTAAAAGTGTATTGGTTCCCCTCTAACTCACTAAGTGCTTTTGTTTCATGGCTCCCATTTGAACAACAGAAAAACCTTCAACAAGACAATTTCCATCACAACTGGGATCAATCTGAAATCTAAACTTGATGTAAAAAAAAAATTCATTTCCTGCTTTTCAACTTCCTTTTCCTAGACACCAAGGAATAATTCTATTAAAAATGCAATTAGCTGTGATCATCATGTATATCCAGTTCAGCAAGTGTTTATTTAAAACCTTCTTTGGGCACACTGCTGTTTGAAAAGCTTTGCAATTCCAAATGCATTTGAATGTGTTTGGCAAAGGGGTCACTTCTGGACATTGCTCCCCATTTATATCTTCACATTATATACTCTTACTTGCCTTTATCCCAAATTCTATTGAAGCCAACCCTCTGACACCCTTTTCAGCTTAGGGTACTCTTATCACACAAATACAGGAAGGTAGATTTATGATGTTTCAAATTCCTCCAGTTGTTATGAAATGGTGAGCTTCTTCATTAATGATATTTTTGAAAACTTTTGAAAGTCTCAAAGGATAAAATAAAAACCCTATTCCCACCTCATACACACAAAAATTGATCATCTGTTGACATTCTAAGTTTTTGTGTTTTCTAAAGAAATAAGTCAAGTTAACGTCTCCTTAGTCTCCTACCCTCTGACCCCATTTTCTTGCTCTGTCTCAGGAGCAATTCCAGCACTTTGCTATTCAATTTTCCAATCCATTATAATACTTTGATATACATATACACCTTCCCTGGTGGCTCAGTGGCAAAGAGCCGGCCACTCAGTGGCAAAGTGGCCTGCCAATGCAGGAGACACAAGAGATCCGGGTTCAATCCCTCAGTTGGGACGATCTCAATATAATTGGGAGAAAGAAATGGCAACCCACTCCAGAATTCTTGCCTAGGAAATCCCATAGACAGAGGAGCCTGATGGACTACAGTTCATGAGGTCACAAAAGAGTCGTATATGATTTAGTGACTAAGCAATGACAACAACGTCCGTAAATAATACATACTGCTCTTTTGTGTTACTTTTCACATTTAAATACATTGCATCATAAAATCATATTGTTCTGTAGTATTTTCACTTAGCATTATATTTTTGAGATCTATCAATATATAACCTCTTTGATTGTGTCCACTCTTTTTTACCACTGGACTGTGTTGCGTTGTGTAAGCAAACACAATTGTATTTTTCTATTTGGATATTTCATTGTTTTTTTTTTTTTCATGTGGGCTGTTTCCAAAATTTTACTTTCATAAACAATGCTGAATGAGAAGTAGCTTTTAGCAAGTAGGTCTGCTTATGCAGTTAGAAGTTATCTCTTTGGGGTTTAGAAATGAAATGTGTGCTCACTGTTAGTTTTTTGGGAAACTGCCAAATTGCTCTCCAAAGTGGCTATATTATTTATACCCCTCTGATTATTTCAGTCTTTTTAATTTTTACCAATCTGGTGGTGAAAATTGTGACTAATTGTTGTTTCCATTTGCATCCTCAAGATTACAAGCAAGGAAGGTCGAGTGAAATCCTCCGGGCTGTGACACCTGGGGCGGGGGTGGATGCTGGCCTTGGCTACAAGAGGTGACAGCACTGTCAGCAGCCTTGCCTTATAGGGACTTATATTATGGTAGGGCTACAAGCCACCACTTACAAGGCTCAGAGAAAGGCCTGAGTAAGGTCATCAACTCCCTGCAAAAGGCCTGCAATACACCATGCTTAGCAAGCCTTCCAGTGCTGCACAATAAGACAAAGCAAAATGCTCCTTGCTTCCTATGTAACATGGTAAAGAGCAGCCTAAGTGTGACAGAATGTTTATCTGAGAGTCACATTTTGAAAAGTAGAAACACTTCAAAGCAGTAAGGCCCACTGAGTGCCCCCACTGAATGGGTGAGGTTTATAATTAGGGGTCTTATCACTTTCTTTCTTGAGTTCCTCTCCTCTTCCATTTTTCTATCCTCCTGAAAGCTCCTGAGTCCTCCTCCAACCTTAGTCTAGCAATTCATGGCAAAGTAATAAAGCACAAACTGGAAATCAGAAAATGTCAACTCTGGGCCTAGCATTGTTGGTAAACTAACACAACACTTTGGGCAAATCATTTTTCTGCTGAGTCTTATCTTTCTTTTGGGATGATAAAGTGATGCCAAAGGCCATAATCTAGGATTTAAAGCCTCTCACTTTCTAGCTTTCCCTTCAGAAGAACCAGAGATCAAATTGCCAACATCCATTGGATCATCGAAAAATGAGAGAGTTCCAGAAAAACATCTACTTCTTTATTGACTATGCCAAAGCCTTGGACTGTATGGATCACCAAAAACTGTGGAAAATTCTTAAATAGATGGGAATACCAGACCACCTGACCTGTCTTCTGAGAAATCTGTTTGCAGGTCAAGAAACAACAGTTAGAACTGGACATGGAACAACAGACTAGTTCCAAATCGGGAAAGGAGTACATTAAAGCTGTATATTGCCACCCTGCTTATTTAACTTACATGCAGAGTACATCATGAGAAATGCTGGACTGGATGAAGCACAAGCTGGATTCAAGCTTGCAGGGACAAATATCAATAACCTCAGACACACAGATGATACAACCTTTATGGCAGAAAGCAAAGAAGAACTAAAGAGCCTCTTGCTAAAAGTGAAAGAGAAGAGTGAAAAAGTTGGCTTAGAACTCAACATTCAGAAAACTAAGATCATGGCATCTGGTCTCATCACTTCATGGCAAATAGATGGAGAAACAATAGAAACAGTGACAGATTTTATTTTCTTGGGCTCCAAAATCACCTCAGATGGTGACTGTAGCCATGAAATTAAAAGACACTTGCTCCTCAAAAGAAAAGTTATGACAACCTTAGACAGCATATTAAAAAGCAGAGACCTTACTTTGCCAACAAAGGTCCGTCTAGTCAAGGCTATGGTTTTCCCAGTAGTCATGTATGAATGTGAGAGTTGGACTATAAAGAAAGCTGAGCACCAAAGAATTAATGCTTTCGAACTGAGGTGTTGGAGAAGACTCTTGAGAGTCCCTTGGACTGCAAGGAGATCCAACCAGTCCATCCTAAAGGAGATCAGTGCTGAATATTCATTAGAAGCACTGACACTGAAGCTGAAGCTCTAATACTTTGGCCACCCGATGCAAAGAACTGACTCATTAAAAAAGACTCTGATGCTGGGAAAGATTGAAGGCAGGAGGAGAAGGGGATGACAGAGGATGAGATGGTTGGATGGCATCACCGACTCAATGGACATGAGTTTGAGTAAACTCCGGGAGTTGGTGATGGACAGGAAGGCCTGGCATGCTGCACCCCATGGGGTCGCAAAGAGTCAGACATGATTGAACGACTGAACTGAACTAAACTGAACTGATCTCCACCCCATCCCTCCATATCTGTATCTCGGTGTCTCTGTGTCTGTCTCTGTCTCCATGTCTGTCTCTATCTCTGTCTCTCTGTCTCTCTCTCATACAAGCACACATACACCCTACCACTATAGACACTAAGAAATCACTTGTTCCAATTTGCCTGTTTCATTTTATTAGCACATCCCACGGGAGGGGGATGATCCACCAAAGACAGCAGAGCCAGAACTCCATCCAATTCAGCCAGTGCCCTTTCCCAACCTAAATCTGCTTTCTCCTGTCTTTAGAGCCAGGTTCCCTGCTCCTCCCTTGGTGTCAGTCTTTCAACCTCATTGCTGATTCCTTTCTAAGGGAAGGAGGGTGAACTAGAGAAAAACTTCAGCCATCCCCTCATCACCCAAAGTAGCTGGTGCTCCATCTGTCATTCATTCTACAAGGAACCAGGCTACGGGATTTCTACCAAGGGAATTTCACTTGTTATCAGGCTTCCAATGTTACACTTATGTGCCAGTCAAACCATTTCCAGAGGTCTCTCTAACCCAGTGAGTCAGGGAGAATACAAAATTCACCCAGGCATTACACAGACAATCCCTGAGAATATGTGTGTGACGTTAGAGCATGAATAGCATGGCAGATAGAAGGGTTTCATGATCCCTGATTCTCAGTGTTCATGTCCTTGTAATAATCCTCTCCCTCTGACTGTGGACTAGTTACCTGTGACTTTATTCCAACCAATGGAATGTGGCAAAGATGATGTGATTTAATTCCCAGGATTACATTATTCTGGACAAAACTCTATCTTGCTAAGCAACTTGCTCTCCCTTGCTGCCTATGAAGAAGTAAGCTGCTTTAAGTCCTACAGCCGCAAGAAAATTAATTATGCCAACAACCAGCATGAGCATGGAAGCAAGCCTTTTCTCAGTCAAGCCTCCGGATGAGAATGCAGCCCTGATGGACACCTTGTTCAAAGCCTTGCAGAGGACTCAACTAAGCCATGTTCAGACTCCTGACCTAAAAAAGCTGTGAGATAATACATATGTGTTGTTTTGATCTGCTTTGTACACGGTTACTTGATACACAGCATGTAAAACTAATGTAGGCATGTATGCTTCATATGGTGTTTTACACATTCAGTATATGGGAGAACTATCTCGAATCTTATGTACAGAAAGAAAAAGGTCTTCATGAAGCCAATTCTTTCAGCCCCATGACAACAATTCAGATCATGGCCTCTCTCCTCTGCTGAGAGGAGATCAGAACCCTGGATCAGAGTATGAAGTCAGAGTGGCCAATGACAGAGAAGCATCAAGGTTTCCTGTCATCTTCAGCATCTGGACTTCACAGCAGAGGTGAGTGGAGCAAAAATCAAAGTAGAGTATTTAAAGGGGCAAAGAACCCAAGCATGGTTCTACCCTTCAAGCTAGAGAGACTCCAATCACTAGTCCCCAGCTACTTTTTCCGATTCTGATACAACTCAATCAAGTTGGGCTACTTAGGGTGAGTCCTCTCTGTAACTAGAATTGACAGAATATTCATTCTGGGTGAATGTGGTCCACTGGATAAGGGAATGGCAAACCACTTCAGTATTATTGCCTTGAGAACCCCATGAAGAGTATGAAAATATGAAAAGATAGGACATTGAGAAATGAACTCCCCAGGTCAGTAGGTGCCCAATATGCTACTGGAGATCAGTGGAGAAATAACTCCAAAAGAATGAAGGGATGGAGCCAAAGCAAAAACAATACCCAGTTGTGGATGTGACTGGTGATGGAAGCAAGGTCTGATGCTATATAGAGCAATATTGCATAGGAACCTGGAATGTCAGGTCCATGAATCAAGGCACATTGGAAATGGTCAAACAAGAGATGGCAAGAGTGAACGTCACCATTCTAGGAATCAGCGAACTAAAATGGACTGGAATGGGTGAATTTAACTCACATGACCATTACGTCTACTAACGTGGGCAGGAATCCCTCAGAAGAAATGGAGTAGCCATCATGGTCAACAAAAGAGTCCGAAATGCAGTACTTGGATGCAATCTCAAAAAAAAACAGAATGATCTCTGTTCGTTTTCAAAGCAAACCATTCAATATCACGGTAATCCAAGTCTATGCCCCAACCAGTAATGCTGAAGAAGCTGAAGTTGAATGGTTCTATGAAGACCTACAAGACCTTTTAGAACTAACATGCATAAAAGATGTCCTTTTCATTATAGGGGACTGGAATGCAGAAGTAGGAAGTCAAGAAACACCTGGCTGCTATGTCACGTCAGTCATGTCCGACTCTCTGCGACCCCATAGATGGCAGCCCACCAGGCTCCCCCATCCCTGGGAGTCTCCAGGCAAGAACACTGGAGTGGGTTGCCATTTCCTTCTCCAAGAAACACCTGGAGTAACAGGCAAGTTTGGCCTTGGAATGCAAAATGAAGCAGGGCAAAGACTAATAGAGTTCTGCTAAGAAAATGCACTGGTCATAGCAAACACCCTCTTCCAACAACACAAGAGAAGACTCTACACATGGATATCACCAGATGGTCAACACCAAAATCAGATTGATTATATTCTTTGCAGTCAAGGATGGAGAAGCTCTATACAGTCAGCAAAAACAAGATTGGGGGCTACTGTGGCTCAGATCATGAGCTCCTTATTGCCAAATTCAAACTTAAATTGAAGAAAGTAGGGGAAACTGCTAGACCATTCAGGTATGACCTAAATCAAATCCCTTATGATTATACAGTGCAAGTGAGAAATAGATTTAAGGGCCTAGATCTGATAGATAGAGTGCCTGATGAACTATGGCTGGAGGTTCTTGACATTGTACAGGAGACAGGGATCAAGACCATCCCCATGGAAAAGAAATGCAAAAAGGAAAAACGGCTATCTGTGGAGGCCTTACAAATAGCTGTGCAAAGAAGAGAAGTGATAAGCAAAGGAGAAAAGGAAAAATATAAGCATCTGAATGCAGAGTTGCAAAGAATAGCAAGAAGAGATAAGAAAGCCTTCTTCAGTGATCAATGCAAAGAAATAGAGGAAAAGAACAGAATGGGAAAGACTACAGATCTCTTCAAGAAAATTAGAGACACCAAGGGAACATTTCATGCAAAGATGGGCTTGATAAAGGACAGAAATGGTCTGGACCTAACAGAAGCAGAAGATATTAAGAAGAGGTGGCAAGAATACACAGAAGAACTGTAAAAAAAGAACTTCACGACCCAGATAATCATGATGGTGTGATCATTCACCTAGAGCCAGACATCCTGGAATGTGAAGTCAAGTGGGCCTTCGAAAGCATCACTATGAACCAAGCTAGTGGAGGTGATGGAATTCCAGTTGAGCTATTTCAAATCCTGGAAGATGATGCTGTGAAAGTGCTGCACTCAATATGCCAGCAAATTTGGGAAACTCAGCAGTGGCCACAGGACTGGAAAAGATTAGTTGCCACAGGACTGGAAAAGATCAGTTTTCATTCCAATCCCAAAGAAAGGTAATGCAAAAGAATGCTCAAACTACCACACAATTGCACTCATCTCACACGCTAGTAAAGTAATGCTCAAAATTCTCCAAGCCAGGTTTCAGCAATACATGAACCATGAACTTCCAGATGTTCAAGCTGGTTTTAGAAAAGGCAGAGGAACCAGAGATCAAATTGCCAACATCGCTGGATCATGGAAAAAGCAAGAGAGTTCCAGAAAAACATCTATTTCTGCTTTATTGACTATGCCAAAGCCTTTGACTGTGTGGATCACAATAAACTGTGGAAAATTCTAAAAGAGATGGGAATACCAGACCACCTGACCTGCCTCTTGAGAAACCTATATACGGGTCAGGAAGCAACAGTTAGAACTGGACATGGAACAACAGACTGGTTCCAGATAGGAAAAGGAACACGTCAAGGCTGTATACTGTCACCCTCTTATTTAACTTCTATGCAGAGTACATCATGAGAAATGCTGGGCTGGAAGAAGCACAAGCTGGAATCAAGATTGCCAGGAGAAATATCAATAACCTCAGATATGCCAAAGAATATCTCAGATATGCAGATGACACCACCATTATGGCAGAAAGTGAAGAGGACCTAAAAAGCCTCTTGATGAAAGTGAAAGAGGAGAGTGAAAAACTTGACTTAAAGCTCAACATTCAGAAAACGAAGATTATGGCATCTGATCCCATCACTTTATGGGAAATAGATGGAGAAAAAGTGGAAACAGTGTCAGACTTTATTTTGGGGGGCTCCAAAATCACTGCAGATGGTAATTGCAGCCATGAAATTAAAAGACGCTTACTCCTTGGAAGGAAAGTTATGACCAACCTAAATAGCATATTCAAAAGCAGAGACATTACTTTACCAACAAAGGTCCGTCTAGTCAAGGCTATGGTTTTTCCAGTGGTCATGTATGGATGTGAGAGCTGGACTGTGAAGAAAGCTGAATGCCGAAGAATTGATGGTTTTGAACTGTGGTGTTGGAGAAGACTCTTGAGAGTCCCTTGGACGGCAAGGAGTTCCAACCAGTCCATTCTGAAGGAGATCAACCCTGGGATTTCTTTGGAGGGAATGATGCTGAAGCTGAAACTCCAATACTTTGGCCACCTCATGCGAAGAGTTGACTCATTGGAAAAGACTCTGATGCTGGGAGGTATTGGGGGCAGGAGGAGAAGGGGACGACCGAGGATGAGATGGCTGGATGGCATCACTGACTCGATGGACGTGAGTCTGAGTGAACTCCAGGAGTTGGTGATGGACAGGGAGGCCTGGCGTGCTGCGATTCATGGGATCGCAAAGAGTCAGACACGACTGAGTGACTGAACTGAACTAACACGAGACTTGCATGATCCAGATTCTTCCCCATATTTCTACACTCCTGTCGTGACCGTCTTTTAGTGCTGGACTTCACCTTGCTTCCTCTTGCCGCGGGGCATTTGCACATGTTGGCTCCTGACACATTATTTCCTCCAATTTTCACATAGTTCATTCCTTCTTCAGCTCTCAGCTTAGGTGACACTGCCACAGAGAAGCCTGTCTTTAACTTTGTGACTGAGCCTAATGCCTAACGACAGGCCCTCAGGGTATAATAACTCTCACCTCCTGGACATTTGTCACAGGCTAACTGTGCATTGGCCTCTTTGACTATTTGCTCAAGGCAAGACTCCCCCACTAGCCTCTTTCTGAGCCACAAGGACAGAACTAGGACAAGTTTTGACTTTTTGTTGACTTGCCATTATCTTGCCAGCACTGAGCCTTGAACATAGTATGTTTCAAAAAAATTCATTCAATAAAGAGCTGACTAAAACATATCTGTCTAAAACAATTGAGAGGAAAAATGAGCCCTGGCCTGAGAGTCAGGACACCTGGTTGTGAACCTCCTTTCCACTCAATTTCGGCATGACACAGAGTTGGCCATTCCGATGCCTTGTGAGTCTTTATACCCCTGACTCACTGACAGTATCATCAGCACTACTGGTTACTTGTTACTGACTGTACTTTTTCACTTTGCCTCTTCAAGGAAGCAATAAAGGGAAGACCTTTGAAATCCTGCTTCATTTCCTCAGAGCTCCAAAATTCTCAACAAAAAATTCTCAAAAGGAGTACAGGCTGCATGTAAACCAGAGAGTCCATTGGGGTCTGAAGTTAAAAGGTCATATTGTGTGGAATGGTCCTCATAGTCATCTGGGAACAATAACTGAAACATATAAATTACAAAACTGAGATGGCTGGCTGCTGTATCCATGGAAACAGATGTTGGCTTGGCCAAAGTGCTTTATAATGATTATGATTAATCATCCTTGAAATCACTGTTATTTATTGGTGTATAACGATGGAACCATGTTGGAAGGGCTATATCGTACAGTTTTATAAATTTCCTGTTGCCAGAGTTAGCACTCTGGTCATAAAATAGTAAAAATGTTCTTGAAAATATCCTTATTAAATATCAGAACAGGAAAATATAATGGCCATAGCTCTGAATAATAGTCAATAAAAACATTGTGCCAACTCAAGTCACTAATGTTCAAATTATGCTCTGTTCCATGCTTCATATAAACTTAGTGTTAAAAAGCACTTCAATAAGTGACAACATTTCTTTTGTATGTTTTTCCTAAACACTGTTCACAACCCTGCTTTATCTGTGTCTGAGTCAGAACTATTTGTTGTTGTTCAGTCACTCAGTCATGTCTGACTCTTCGCGATCCCAAAGACTGCAGCATACAAGGTTTCCCTGTCCATCAGCAAATCCCAGAGCTTGCTCAAACCCATGTCCATTGAGTTGGTGATGCCATCCAACCATCTCATCCTCTGTCCTCCCCTTGTCCTTCTGCCTTCAATCCTTCCCAGCATCAGGGTCTTTTCCAATGAGTCAACTCTTCCTTTGCATGAGGTGGCCAAAGTATTGGAGTTTCAGCTTTAGCATCAGTCCTTCCAATGAACACCCAGGACTGATCTCCTTTAGGATGGACTGGTTGGATCTCCTTGCAGTCCAAGGGACTCTCAAGAGTCTTCTCCAACACCATAGTTCAAAAGCATCAGTTCTTTGGCGCTCAGCCTTCTTCTCACATAAATCTGGAAAAAGTTATGGTTCGTTTATTGTTGCCCCTTCCTTTAGCCAATCTTCCTTGTCACTAATATTTTTCCACCTTTATTCTCTGTTCAGATAAACTCAAGTTTGTTCCTCCACCACTTAAGTGTGATTTACTTTAATCTGGTCACATGCATGATTGAAGCATGATCAGAGTATGGAAACAGTCCTCATGTAAACTCTTTTTCAGCTGGAGATAGGGGGCACTTTATGGAGACAGGGGGCATCTGGTTCTTTCAGAGCCATCTTAGCTTCCTTCTATCCCCCATCACTGCCCATCCCCACCCTGATCTGTAAGTCAACAGGCACCTAACAAAACATACACAACCTTACTCTCCCTCACGTAAGACAGAGAAATACCAAGGGATGTGGCAACAGCCCACCATGGGCTTGGGTGTATTCC
This sequence comes from Capra hircus, assembly GCF_001704415.2. Taxonomy (NCBI): domain Eukaryota; kingdom Metazoa; phylum Chordata; class Mammalia; order Artiodactyla; family Bovidae; genus Capra; species Capra hircus. The sequence continues at coordinate 18,476,268 of NC_030818.1, forward strand.
TAGTGCATGTTTTCCCAGAACAGATCCAGCTCCTCAGATACATATGGCATTGTTTTCAGTGGAAACAAAAACAGAGGGCTGAGAGAGAGGCCAGAGCCTCAGGTGCTGTTGATACAAGTCTTTCCTAAGCACATCCACAAAGCTACTACCGTATCATTCTTGATCTAGTGCCACAAATAAACAGCAACCCCTGGGCCCTGGGCGATGTTCCCTGAACAGCACTGGGATTGTTCTGCACAATGCTCTGATTGTCTGTGGGGCAGGGCAGTTGGAGAGCAATGGAGTGGGTGCTGAAAGTACGCTCCAGCAGCCATGCTAGGAGATATTCCGAGCACCAGGTGTGTTAGCCACTGTCGACGCACAGAAAGGCCCTGAGATGTGAGTCACAGTTGCCTCAAACCTCCTGTCCTACTCTACCCTATAGACCTAGAAAATGACCCAGAGTGCTTTGTGCACCTGGAAAGGACAAGGCAGATGTGGTAAACAGGAAATTAATGAACAAACAATGCAAAAAATATTTGAAAGGGAGCAATATTTGTAACTATTCTCCAACAATTTGACTGGAGACTCTTTCTATAATACATCACACAAGGGCAAACAGGAAGCTCATATACTATTTAAATGGGCACAAGAGCAGGGCTTCCCCAGAGGCTTGTGGAACTTCTGTATCTTCAGTCCAGAGAACCAAGAGCTACATCAAAAGTTTCCAACTCTTTGCACATTCCAGAATGGAGAATTACCATTCTTTATTTTTAAATTGCCTCTGAAAGACTCCACGATCTTATTTGAAAATATATTCCATAGATTATTATAAAATGTAATACAGAGAAGCAACTATTTGTTATGATCTATCCCAATGTTCTTTACTTGGGGATTGTTTTGCCCACTGGGACACTTGTTGCAATGTCTAGAGACATGTTTTATTGTCAGAACTGGTGAGGAAGGCAGGAGCTACTGATGTTTAGTGGGTAGAGGTCAGGGATGCTACTAAACCCCTCTACAAGGCACAGGACACTGCCACATAACAAAAAACTATGCACCCCAAAATGTCAATAGTGCCAACTTTGAAAAACCCTTATCTAGACAAATAGCCAGTATGACTAAATTATTCCTCTCTGAAAGATTCATTATTTGAATAATTGGACTAATCATTAAAGGCGTCTCTGTATAGAATGCCCTGGTTTCAGACCACTGCATTAATTTCATTGCAGGATAATATTGGTAAATATTCAAGTAAAATTAACAATTCCAAACTGCCTACCATGCGGCACACTCTCCCTATACAAGGGGTACTATTTGAGAGGCGAGTAGTCACAGGCCTGTAAAACACTAAGTAGGTGTTGTAGAGAAGGAAGTAATCCATTTGACTTGGGCATCGGGAAAAATTTAATATAAGATGACTTTGAACTCTCAAGCAAATTGTGCTTTACTTTCTAATGCTATAACTTGGCCATAGTTTTGAACTCTTGATTTGAATTATACCAGGAACTCTTCTAAATACATTCATTATTTCATCATATTCTCAAAAAAATCCTATGAAGTAGGAACTACTATTCTCATCTAACAGATGAGACAGCATTCTAGTAGGGACTTGACCATCTCCAGTGTGAGTGTGCACCACTGCAGAGCCATGTAGTCTCTTAGGAATGGGGCTAAGTGACCTGGACCAGAGATATCACCTCCCAATCACTGTCCCCTGACCTCTGCAGGGAGGGGCTCCTGGTCTTTAAGGTCCTCACAACACCAGCATTCATTATTCTATCACCAAAAGGACAATTATTTCGCAAAACAATCATTCTGGGGTAGGCTCCAAACTGTGGAGGGAAAACAGGTCTTCAAGTAATCATAGAATGGCAACATTTGAATAGCTATCAGTATATTAACTCTAAAAGGAATTTTACCTTAGTCTGTATTCCCCAAATGGGTTAAAAATTAAGTCCCTGTCACTGCCTCCCCAAGTTCAAATCAATTTTATCCTGATTGAGGCTCACATCCACTGCTCTGTGACAACCTAGAGGGGTAGGATGGTGTGGGAGGTGGGAGGGAGGTTAAAGAGGGAGAGGACATGCTGGCCAATGGCCGATTCATGTTGATGTATAGCAGGAACCAGCACAATACTGTAAAGCAATTATCCTTCAATTATAAGTAAACACATTTTTTTAAATCACCTATTAAAAATGATTTCATCCTGATTGTACAAAACATAGTCTAAATCTTGCATTTCATTTATTCACTCATTCAACAAATATGTACTAATCATCTATCACATTCTGGTAAATGGGTTGAATACCTGGGATATAGCAGTAATCAACTAGACACAAATTCCTTAACCTCATGGAACTAATCAATGAAAATGAAGCTTTGATATTAGAAGATTCCTAGGGAAATAAAGTAGGCATAATGTTTCTTGTCTGTATTTAAATTATTGCCATCATTATTCAACTTAATTTCCAATTTATACTTAATCTTACCATAAAATGTTTAGTATTTTCCCAAGTTGTTTCTCAAATAGATGTAGGCAGGATCTCTGGAAGGGATAATTAATGAAAAATGTCATCACCTAACTCTTTCTGAACTATTTAAATAACAAAGGAAGATGTATTAAGCTAAAAGATACCAATACAATTTTCTTATCTCAATGTCCTTTATTTTCTGAGTGCTTCTAGGTTTCTTTCCAGTGTATAGCAACTGAAATATTTCCACAAATTTATTTCTGAAATAAAATATATCAGGCTGAGAGATTTTAAGAGCAATTTCATTTTTATATCATGCATCTCTTTTCCATATTCTAGTTTAGAGAGCTCAGTTGAGCAGCTTTGCTACATCATTTTTACTGTAATAACGAAGATTTTTATCAGATTCCTTGACAAAGCCATTCACTTTACCTTTGTATGTCTGTTCATGTTGCTCCCTACATCTGAAAACCCCCATTTTGTCTCCACTAACCAGTCTGCAACCATCCTTCATAACCTTATTTGAGATTATCTTGCCTATAATATATGTGCTTATTTCATATTTTTCTCTATTCTTGAAAAGATTTGAAACAGCTTATAAAACGACACACAGGAGATGTAATAGCAACAGTTAAAAGTAAGGCAAGAGAAGAAAGTAAAACCAAAGAGAGATGAAGCACCGCAAGGAATGAGTTTAAAAATGCATATCATCACATCTTGCACGTGTGCAATAGGTGAACATAAATCTAGCCCTAAATTTTCTGGCAGCCAACATGAAAAGAGAAACCTCGTCAGTCACTCAATTCACAGTGGCCATGCCAAATTTTCCAACAAAGTTTAATTGTTCTTGGTGCTCAAAACAGTCAGAAACTTTCCCTAGGATCTTCAAAATAGGTGGTGTAATTAGCAATCATTATAACTTTGTTACCATTCATACAACAAGATACACAGGACTGCTTATTAAAATGAGTCTTGACGCAAGCCGGTGGTACATGCACAGACGCAATACAGAGAAAAGGTGCCCTTCTGAGAGGTAGAAAGAGAAGGCAGGGATGACTGACACAACAAAAGAGCGTTCCAGACTCACTGATCAATTTTGACCCAGGAATTTAATTTAGAGTTTCAGGAGGTGGATGAACTTGGCAATCCTCTCTAAATATTGTTCCTCCCAGCTTTTGATTAATGTTGTGTGGTGACAGCAAATGCATTGAGAGAAGCATTCTGTGTGCCACTGAGTCATCCTCTGGTATCCAAGCAGAGCCCAGAGCTGGGGCTAGAGTTCATATCCTTTACAGGAGGTGGGGACTCCGCAGACTTGCCATCAGACAAATGTCTGACGCACAGCCAGGCCACCTGCCTCCCAAAAAGGTGAGCAGAGGAAGCACTAGCAAGGCAGGCCAGGATGATTCCCAGAAAATTCTTCCGAACCCACTGTAGATCCAGATGAACAGGCAGATGAGGTCTGAGTTCTATTCCACTTAGCATGGACAAAATAGCATTAGTCTGAATTAGCTGAAGATAACCAGACTCCCATTTCAGGCAAAATAAAACATTCACAAAGCCCTGAAAGCATTTTTAGCTTTGAGCAGACTACTTCTGTGTGTTCCATGACAAACCATTATGACATGCACATCTAGGAAATAGCAACAAGTTGTAGGAGATTGTTATTTATTTATAAGTCATTTAAAAGATAAGACTATCCAGCAACTTGTTTGGAAAGAGAAAAAGGAAGAAAGGGCCAAGTGGCCTTTCTTTTGGACAATAATTGGCCAGTGGGGTCAGAGGCTTGTTCAGGCCACTCCTTATTTGAAATAATAGAGCTTTAATATTCCTGTAAGAGTGTGTTCTTGTTTTCTCTATAGCCAGGAGAGAGCGGGGTTGAAGTCAGCCTAACCAGATCATTATGAGCCAAGTTTTAAAGACAGAAAAGCTAAATACAATCCTTTATAATCCCAAAAGCTATCGTCTGCCATGTTGAAAGACTGTTCCCATTGGCTCTGATCTGAGCAGAACCATAATAGGGGCAGTTTTATAAAATTGTGCTTGGTACTCAGAGAAGTCAGAAACTTTTTCTGGGATCTTCAAAATAGGTGCTGTAATTAGCAATCATTATAACTTTGTTACCATTCATACAACAAGATACACAGGACTGCTGATTAAAATGAGTCAACACAGGCTAGCGGTACACACACAGACACAATACAGAGGGCTCTGTCTACACTGAGCTGTTCAAACAGCCAAATCTTCTATACAAGGATAAAAATCAAGGGATTTTCAACAAGCACACCAACAATTCAATATCTCTAACATATCTATCCCATCACTTCATGGGAAATAGATGGGGAAACATTGGAAACAGTGTCAGACTTTATTTTTGGGGGCTCCAAAATCACTGCAGATGGTGACTGCAGCCATGAAATTGAAAGACGCTTACTCCTTGGAAGAAACATTATGACCAACCTAGATAGTATATTCAAAAGCAGAGACATTACTTTGCCGACTAAGGTCCGTCTAGTCAAGGCTATGGTTTTTCCAGTGGTCATGTGTGGATATGAGAGTTGGACTGTGAAGAAAGCTGAGCACCGAAGAACTGATACTTTTGAACTGTGGTGTTGGAGAAGACTCTTGAGAGTCCCTTGGACTTCAAGGAGATTCAACCAGTCCATTCTGAAGGAGATCAACCCTGGGATTTCTTTGGAAGGAATGATGCTGAAGCTGAAACTCCAGTACTTTGGCCACCTCATGCGAAGAATTGACTCATTGGAAAAGACTCTGATGCTGAGAGGGATTGGGGGCAGGAGGAGAGGGAGACGACCAAGGATGAGATGGCTGGATGGCATCACTGACTCGATGGACGTGAGTCTGAGAGAACTCCGGTAGTTGGTGATGGACAGGGAGGCCTGGCGTGCTACAGTTCATGGGGTCACAAAGAGTCGGACAAGACTGAGCGACTGAACTGAACTGAACGGAACGGAACATATCTATTTATCTAGGAGAGAATGAAGAGGTTAGCAGTAGTCTTTAAAGGAATAAACTTTGCTTAATGTTTACTGTTCCGCATATAAAGCATTAGTCTATGAAAGCTAAACTCTTAATTTGATAATAAAATACCTGGCATACAGTTTAGGGCTATTGTCCAATAAAGGATAGCTATAACTTATTAAGCAGTGACATTTCTTGGGCTCTAAAAATCACTATAGACGGTGACAGCAGCCATGAAATTAAAAGATGCTTGCTCCTGGGAAAGAAAGCTATAACAAACCTAGAAAGCATATTAAAAAGCAGAGACATCACTTTGCCAGCAAAGGTCTATATAGTCAAATCTATGGTTTTTCCAGTAGTCACATACGGATGTGAGAGTTGGACCATAAAGAAGGCTGAATGCTGAAGAATTGATGCTTTCGAACTGTTGTGCTAGAGAAGACCTTGAGAGTCTCTTGAATTGCAAGATAAAACCAGTCAATCCTAAAGGAAATCAGCCCTGAATATTCATTTGAAGGATTGTTGCTGAATACTTTGGCCACCTGATGTGAAGAGCCAACTCACTGGAAAATCGCCTGATGCTGGGAAAGATTGAAGGCAAAAGGAGAAGGAGACGGCAGAGGATGAAAAGGTTAGATACCATCACTGACTCAATGGACATGAATTAGAGCACACTCTGGGAGATAGTGGAGGACAGAGGAGCCTTGTGTGCTCCAGTCCACAGGATTGCAGAGAATCAGATATGACTTAGTGACTGAACAATAACAAAACATAATTTAGGATAGGAAATACAATCTTCTTAGAGTACAAAATAAACTATACTATTCATCCAATCAAGTGAAGCTGTACCTATAGCATAAATAATGGTGGAAAACTTAAGGAGAAAAGTCCTTGAATATCTTTGGAGGAAAACAATTACTTCCCTAGAATCTAACTATCCATTATTTAATACAATAGCCTAACTCAGATTCTGATGTGAACTGTTTTTAAAGTAGTGATAAAATTTGAAATAAGTTTTCAACTGTATGAAGCTCTAGTCCGTCACGTGAGATTTTTAATGCATGTGATAGCTCATTAATCTCCCTGTGGAGGCTTTAAGTTGTTCTACTCTCTATATGCAGAAAGTGGATCCCCTCTTGAGAGTTTAAATAGTTCTCAACTAATAGGATGCCACATCAAATATCTGAAAACCACTTTCAACCTGTTCCCTAGACCTGCCATAACAAAGTAAATTCGTCACCTCAGCAATGTTCCCATCTGCAAATAAGGTCATATTCTGAGATACTGGGGGTTACAACTTCAACACATCTTTTCAAGGGAACATAATTCAACCCACTATACAGTCCTAACTTATTCTAACTTATACAGTCCTGAACTTATTCTACAGAATTGAAGGCTCTTTAGAACTGGCAGCTTTAAGCAGTAATGAGGATACCTTGCCCATCCAACTGTCAGTGACCTTGTACCTAAAGAAGCGACCTTTCTATTCCTCATCATGAGAAAGGGACAGCTCTCGTATTGTTTGAGGAGCCTCAGCATAAGCTATGAGGGTGTCTTTCTGTTGTTCTCCACTGATGAGAGGCTGCACAGAGCCCGGGGCCCCACTGCCTGGGCTCAGACTCCAGCACCACCACCTCTAGCTGTGGGACCTTAGACGAGTCTTTTACTGTCTCTGGTCTGCAGTTAACTAGCCTGTAAAATGGAGATAATAATAGAACTTCCTCATGCAGATGTTTTGAGATTCAAATGAGCCGATATGTATGAAGCGCTTAGAACAGGGCCAAGCACCCAAGGAGCACTATTTTAATGTTGGATATTTTAAGCTGTTTCAAAGTTAAGTATTTAAAATAAATGTATTATTTTTCAATATGAGGAATAAAATGTTCACGTCTCAATAGAAAGCTATCAAGGAAGCTAGGTTTCCCACAAGAACCCCCTTTATGACCCTCATTCCATATTCTCTCTACCTAGTTGTAATTTCTTTTATTTTTAATGTCTTTCCTCCATTAATAATCATGTACCAAGAAGCTTCTCAGTCTAGTTTTGGCTCCACTTTGGTCTCTCTGTCATGTCGCTCGATTTCACCAACGTATCAATAATAGAAGGCAATTGCTTCTTGGATAACGTCTTCATCTCTGGACAACTGACCTCCTCCAGGTAACTATAGACAAGTTCCATGTTTTCCATTTCTTCTACATCCTATAAAACTCAGAACAATATAAAGAACATAAGCAGGTGCTGGATAAACACCTGCTTGAAAGGTAAATACAAAGTAAATCAAGACACTAAGAAGAGGATCTTTTATTGCAGATGAGTTTGCATATCTAAGGATCATTGCTGTAACCATTTTTATTCACAAATGCTCAGAAAACTCCAGCAAAGGCATAGACTATAAAACCTAAGAAGAGATTACAGCTGGGAAGAATTGGCTTCAGGCCTAACATTGCTTTATCATGGTTCTGGCAGGTAATCAATAGGAAATTCTGTTGCATAGACATAAATCATAATTGAGTTTTCATCAGTCTTGTGCCAAGTCTGTGCCTGTATGAAATCCAGGATCTCAGTGCCAAGGTGCCTTATCAGTCCATATGCAAATATGCCTTTTGATGAAATCAAAGAATAGCAAAATTCAGAGGAGACTGCACCTCATGCTGCCAAAGTCAGGTAGACATTTAACTCTTCATATTGGCCAGTGACTAAAAACTGCCTGCGAAGGGGGAGGCATTTCTCATGCAATGCTGCTCTTTAAATGCTCAAGGGTATTCAGAAATGGGAAAAAAAATCAACTCACAAGGTTTATTCCCCCTAAGATAGTATTCAAAAAAATCTCTTACCAAAATCCCTAAAAACTTTATCAAAATTTATTAAAAGACCATTAATATTACAAATAAGTTTTATATACAGTTTTCTCAAGGCAAAGTGGAAAAAAATAGTATTAGTAACCATCTCATCTAAATGTCAAAAAGAGGACAAAATTTCCAGACTTTCATCCCTCTCTCAAAGATAACACATCTAAAACTCAAGATGGTTTAAATTGAAAAGGTTTAAATCTATGTTCATTTATTTTGAGAGTTGATGGCTAGATTAAATCAATCTTATAGATTTATAATGATCTGAACTTTTAAAATTCTTTCAAACATCTTCAAACATACCCTTTTTTTGTTTAGATCAACCACCAAAACTTTTTTTTAAGACACTAAGGACTATCCAAGATAATATTTTGCCTAGATATTTGCTCAACAATTCAAACTGCTTCCCATTGCTTACAACATACACACAGAGAAAGAAATTTTCTAGACCACCACTTCAGTACAGTAGCCACTATCCATAGTGGCTATATAAATTTAAATCATTCAAACATAATTAAAATTAAAAATTCAGTTCTGCACTCAAACTGGCTACATTTCAAGAGCTGAATACCACATGTGCCTAGCAGCTACAGTATCCTATGACATAAGTTTAGAACATTTCTATCATCACAGAAAGTTCTATTGGACAGTGCTGCAAGTCTGTACCATACGTATTATATCCAGAAAGATCTACACTTTGTATTATGACAGAGGGAAAGGCCCCTTTTCTCTTTGCATTCTGCAGAGAATCCAGATCTCACTACAGCCACACTGTTACGAAGGGTGTCCAAAGAAAGGGCCACTATTTCCCACCCTGAGCCCACATGCATATGGGAAGAACCAAGAGGCCTCTCCTCTCAGCATGAGAGAGGAGAAGCCTGTCAAATTTGCTCTGGAGAAATACAGAGGCAGGATGTCAGCAAGATGGCAGAATAGGAGATTCAAGCCCTCATACTCCCAAAGAAACAGCAACTTTAGTAACCGTTCATGAACAGGAAATACCCCTGTGGGAACCTGGAAGTCCAGCGGAGAATTTAGAGCACTTCCTTTGAGGATAAAATAAACAAACAAACAAGGATAGATGCACTGAAGAATAGAAGCGTTTCACTTTCCCTGTGTCAATCTTCCTCCACAGCTACACAGCTCAATGCCAGGAGAGACCCCTCAACCCACGATTTTACCCACAAGGAAAAGTAAGAGCAGAATGAGCACCCAGCTTCCCCAGCCTAGTGGGACATGGGCCCCAAAGCCCACTTCTGCCTTACCCTATCCAGAGCATCGAGGGGATCAGCCTGGCCGAATGGTCTTGGGGGGAGTAAGAGCAGGGCAAAAGGGCTGGGGTTACAGCAACCACTGTGCAGATCTCAAAAACTGACCACAGACCCTAGAGGCCAGCCCCCAAACCCATCACATACCTCACTGGCAGCCACCCCCCAAACTGGATGGCATGTGGCCCAGCACACTCCTTGTATCCTCCCAAGATGGTGCATGTGAGCCTCCACAGACAGTGTATGGGAGCTTCTGCATAAGGCATTACAAACCCTTGTAGATAGCACACGGATATCCCAGGTTGGCTTGATGTTACAGGACTGGGAGAAGGTGTACAATCCTGAATATTCTTCAGAGCACAGACCTGAGATATATAACAAAACCAACCCACAGCATGAGAAAAAAGTATTTGTTAAATCATATGCAGTGTATGTGCTGGAGAAGACTCTTGAGATCAAAGAGATCAAACCAGTCAATCCTAAAGGATATCAATCCTGAATATTCACTGAAAGGACTGATGATGAGGCTGAAAATCCACTACCTTGGCCACCTGATGCAAGGAGTCAACTCATTGGAGAAAATGCTGATGCTAGGAAAGATTGAGGACAAAAGAAGAGGGCAACAGAGAATGAAATGGCTGGATGGCATCACCAAATCAATGGACATAAGTCTGAGCAAACTCTGAGAGATAGTGAAGGACAGGGAAGCCTGGTGTGCTGTGGTCCATGAGATTGCAGAGTCTGACACAACTTAGCAACTGAACAACAATACAGTATATGATAAGGGATATATTCAGCATCTATAAGGAATTCTTAGAGCTCAACAGTAAAGCAACTTATAACCTGAATGAAAATGGAGAGAATATTTGAACAGTCATTGCTCAAAAAAAAAAAAAAAAAGGTAACCAATAGCACGTGAAAACATGCTCAACATTGTTACCCATAGTGACATTCAATTGAAAAACAATGAGAAACCACTGAACACTCACTAAGATGGCTATCATAAAAAGACAGATCATCAGAATTGTTGACAAGGTTTCCCCATGAAGCAGGGTGTGTTGACCCATGGCAGAGCACACTTGCTTCTGAGTGAGAGGCATTCCCGGTACAGACCAAGGAGAAAGTGCAAGTCTGTACGAGGTTGCATTATAAATGCCCACCTGAGTGTTCTCAACTTTGTCAGCACAAAAAAGAGAAGAAGGGTATTTCTGGACTCTGATGCTTTCATGCCTTGTCACCTGGGACCTCAAAGAGCTACAGAATCCACAAACTTTTTAATCTCTCTAAAGAGGATGATGTCCACCAGTATGTTGTGAGAAAGCCCCTAAACAAAGAAGAAACTTACAACCAAAGACCCAACATTCACCGTCTTGTTACACCATGTTATGCAACATAAACATTGGTGTATTGCTTTGGAGAAACAGCACATTCAGAAAAATAAGAAAGAAGCTGCAGAAAGTGCTAAACTTTTGGCCAAGAGAAGGAAGGTGGCCAAAGAGAAACACGGGGCATAGATTCCCAAGAGATGGAGAATGTCTTTTCTGAGAACTTCTGAGTACAGTCAAAAATGAGATGTTCTAAGAGTAATAAATTGTTGTTGTTTCTTCACTAAGTTGTATCTGACTCTTTGCAACTCCATGGACTGTAGCCCACCAGGCTCCTCTGTCCATGGCATTTTCCAGGCAAGAAGATGAGTGAGTTGCTATGCCCTCCCCCTGGGGATCTTCCCAGCTCAGGGACTGAACATGGGTCTCCTGCATTGGCACGTAGATTCTTTACCACTGAGCCACCCATAACAAATAAATAAAAAGGGAAGCCCATAACAAATAAGTAAAACCAGATAAAAACCAGAAAAAGAGTGTATAATGAAAAAAAATCTCCAGATCATTTTCTGCTTCTTCAATTTACAGTGTAATATGGGGTGATTAATAAACTTGCTATATTCATGGAACACGGGAGTTATTAAATTAACGTCATATTAAAAAACCAGATAAGAGGTAGCATACTTATTAACTTGGAAAGCCATTTCACTGTTACATAAATAACTACTTCATAAACACTTACAAATATGTTTTCCATGCAATGAAAAAAGGTGAAAGTATTAGTCACTCAGTCATGTCCAACTCTTTATGACCCCATTTACTATAGCCTCCCAAGCTCCTCTGTCCATGGAATTCTCCAGGCAAGAATACCGGAGTGGTTAGTGATTCCTTTCTCCAGAGGATCTTCCTGACCCAGAAGTGGAATCCAGGTCTCTTACATTGCTGGCAGATTCTTTACCATCTGAGCCTATAATGCAGGAGACCAGGTTTGATCTCCTGGCAGGCTACAGTCCATGGGGTTGTGACATGACTGAGCAACTAACACTTTTCATGTAATATCACCAAAGAAATCCTGTCTCATAGAGAAAAATCAGAATGCTTCAAATTACCAAAAGCTTTCAAGTCCAGTGCCAAGTATAGCATAAGTGTCTAATTAATATTTATAGACTGATTGGGGGAAAATATTTATGTATAAATAAGAATATTGACTATAGGAATACACAGATAATTTTTTCACACAGTATTTCAATACCATGTTCAGTTTGGAGCCTGAAACGTAAGTGAATAGAGAACTTGGAATAGTTCCAGAGAAAAGCAATGAAAATGATTAAAGACTCGGAAAATGGGGCCTATAAATCATGAGTACAGGAACTGGGGCTTATTTAACCTGAAAGAAAAAGCTACATGACTGCACCAGATTCTTACATCTGTAAGTGAAAGATGGGTGAGATTTGCCATCACCCGTCCATTCAGCACTGCAAGCAGAAATCCAGAAGTGGCAAAGATATTTTCCAAGTATTAATATTATTTCTGTGAACCTCTCTCTCTTTTCTTGTGGTTTTTAAAACAACCAACAGCGGCCCTGGGACAAAGCTGGGTGTGCATTGATTCAACCCACAAACGTGCATCTAGTGCCACCGTGGGCCAGGTGCCTTGCTGGGCACTATGGAGAGACAAGAGTAGGGTAATGTGTGACTCCTAACCTCAGGAGCGGGGAGCATTAGTCCAAGAGACAACCATGTAAAGACGGTCGCTGGATGTCAGGGAATCTCCTCTACAGATGATACTCAGTGTCTAAGAAAGGCATAGCAAAGTTCACTTGGGAGGCTGGGGTGAAAAAAAAAAAAAAAAAAAAAAGGAGTTTCTTTACCAGGGTCTTAATGCTGCAAATTTGTTGAGCAGAAGTAGGCAGGAGAGCACTTAGGACATTCTGTGTGAACAGACAGCAAGCACAGGAAAATCCAGGCATGTGAGATGGACACGTGAGAGCTTGAACCAGTCAGGAGGGCCAGAGCAGATAAGGGAAATGTTATCACATCCAATTTGCAGATTAAGAAACTGAGGTTCAATGTTCTCAGTGATTTGGGCAAGGTTATCAGCAATCAAGATCAGAGTTGGGACTTGAACTCACAAGTCCTGATCTCCAGTCTGTTTTAAGGCCCTTTACAAATCTTTGTTACTCCTTTAGCAATTCTAAGGTGCCATGGTGTGTCAGATAAATATTTCTTTCCATTAGAGCTGAAATTGTTATCAACAAAAAATTCATCTTGTTGAGTAATTTGAGGGGGAGATGATGTCATCATGGTCATATGGTGCAAAGTCACTGGATTCTGTGTACACACACACACACGAGTTATTTATAAATAGAGTTTAGCCAAAACGTCATTTGCTAATGAATAATGCATCTCCTCTTTATTTGTTCAGTTATACCCCACATAGCAAAGATGAGAGATGTGAACTAGAATTAAATTATTTTCAATTTTTTATTTTAAATTGAAATAAAATGTACCATATACCCGAGCTGCAGGAAGAGAACTTTCTATTATCACTCCTGCTGCAGCCTCACATCTTCTCTTTTCCTCATGTTTTTAATGAAAATCTTCAGTCAATTTAACAATAATCAAAAAATGATTCTGGATCACATACACAAAATGTGGGGAAAGTAGCAGCTTGCTGGAGTCCAGGCAAATCACAAAATAAAACAGAAGTCATTGGCGAGTTAGCGATTTAGTTTATTTGATTTGTTTTCTCTGTAATTGGAAGCTAGCAAAATTACTTCTGAAGTTTTGGATATTAAGAATCTAGAATTCCTGAATCTGAATGTTTCTGTCTCCATAATTGACTGATAATGAAGGAAAAGTGCATTTCCTATTCTCTTTCGTCTTTGTGTACAGACACAAGGACCTAACGGTAAATAAAAGGCTGCAGAAAACGACCTGATGGTCCAAAAAAAAATTATCAAGACTCAAACGTACAAAACATCATTACTTCATTCATTCTAATGGTTCTTGTTTTCACATAACCCCAAAACATAATGACTATTGTATTCATTTTCTATGTGCAAGACAGAAATCCATCTTAAACATATCCCTCTTCTAAAAATCTGCTGTTTCTTAGAAGGTTCCTAGGTAAACTCCCAGTTAAATAAGTTCCCCTAGAAAACCTCATACCAATATTCCTATGTGATCACAGTTTCAGAATGACCTTTTTTCTTGCCCATGCCTGGAAATCACCTTAAAATTCAATATCGGAGGATGAACTTTCCTGGTTCAATTTCCCAAGTGTCCTAATCGTAATTATATCCAGTGTGTTGGTAGTTATTCCCAGAAGTGCTCAAGGACACGAAAGCTCGCCTCTCTATCTTGGTCTTCTAGTCTCCCTCTCCCAGCATGGAAACGCTATATTAAGGAAGGAAGATGCAACTGTGCTGGGTGGTCACAAGGGCTGTGATTACCTTTATGCACTTGCCTTACAAAGGCACTGGAAAGTCACTGAGAAGCGGGGCAATTTCTTAGCCATTAATTTGTGAGAATCCTGGCTACCCTAATATGGTTTAAAACATGAACATCATGACCTCAAAGTTCTCAGAAGGTGTTAGTCTCCCTGCCTCTCTTTCAAGGAAGTCCTGAGTTATTTTGCTTAGAAAGAGTGGATGCATTTAAAAGCAAATAGTCCTGAGTATAGCTTGAGTACATGTCTGAACTCTTGGCTTCAGGTCAAGCTAACCTGCAAATATGAGAAATATAAGCTTGGCCTATTAGTGAGCCCCGATCGGCTCTGACACCACTGAGGAGAGTGACTTCAGAGACTGGCACTAGCTAGTACGCATGCACTGGCTGGGAGTCCACACAAGCTGGTCGCCCAGGGTGATGGTTGGAGGCAGAAGCCCTTCTTACCTAAACCTGCAGGTGCAAAAGCCAGAGGAGTCATCTAAGCTCCTGTCCTAAATAATATGACTCAGGTTAAAACTAGAGAGATGCATTGGCATAGGTCTTTATATTGATGTAAAGAGACCCAAAGTTAGGAAGCAGGGCCTGAATTGAAGGCAAGCAGGGGGGTGTTGGAGGAAACTGCATAATGTATTGGGTGGATGGTGGGATTTATTTAAAAGTCCATATATGGAGCTGACCTCACTACAGGAGAACCCCTCCCCTAGCCAGGCTGGGTCTGCGTTTGCCCAGGATACTGCTGCTGCTGCTGCTGCTGCTAAGTCGCTTCAGTCATGTCCAACTTTGTGCAACCTAGTAGACGGCAGCCCACCAAGCTCCCCCGTCCCTGGGATTCTCCAGGCAAGAACACTGGAGTGGGTTGCCATTTCCTTCTCCAATGCATGAAAGAGAAAAGCGAAAGGGAAGTCGCTCAGTCGTGTCTGACTCTTAGCGACCCCATGGACTGTAGCCCACCAGGCTCCTCCATCCATGGGATTTTCCAGGCAAGAGTACTGGAGTGGGGTGCCATTACCTTCTCCGTTGCCCAGGCTGGTACACTCCTAGATCAGAGGTATATTCTCAGGTGTGTTTTGCAGACTCTACCCTTTACTGCTGATGCATAAAATGAAGCAAATGGAGCTGATGAACTCTTTCAAGCACATTTTGGCTGTCTTGGGAAAATCAGCACTAGTTATTAGGTTCTAGTGTAGTTGACAGAATTTCAGCAGAGAGCCCAGGACTGGTATGCAGGTATGTGAGGAAGACTGATGGAGTCGATTGCCACAAGTGCATCCCAGCGTTCTCCTCCCAGGCAGGTGGGTATCCATGGGTCAGAAGAAAGAGATTACAGGGTGAGCTGAAATTCTACCAACTGTTAGAGTAATAGTGGTACCAGGAGATGCAGAAAGAACTGGACATGGCATTTCAGGTGGAGGAAAGCAGTGGAATTTTATGTTTTATATCCACATTGGCTGCTATGTGGATCAGTTGTGTAGTCTTTAAAAGATCCAGTTGAGAGTGTTCTTCTTTCAGAACGGACTGGTGTGCTCGCTCTATTAGTCTGTAAATTTTCGAAAGGCAAATGGAATTATAGGTAAACAACATCCTCCAAACTGGGATTTCAGTGGTCGAGCTATACCAGATCCTAGCAGACTCCTTGATGAATAGGGAGGGTATCAGAGAATGGTGCCCTGGCGGGAAGGATCAGGACAGCGAGTAAGCCCTAATCTGGTTTCTTACGGAGGATGCCCACATCAGTCAGGGCAGGCTAACATCTGCAAACCCTCTTTCACTCCCTTAAGATCCCTGCCCAAATGGCACTTTATTGAAGAGTCCTTTTATGGCCACCCTACACAAGATAGAAGTCCCATACCTACCCTGGTACTTCTTGTCCCTCTTATTTTTCTTTATTTTTCTTCTACATCATGATCATTGTCTATAGCACTATATATTTTACTGAGTTATTTATTCTCGGTACCCTCTCACTAGCGCTCAAGTTCCATGAGGCCAGGAACTTGACCTGCTTCATTCACTGTGGTACCCCTAGCACCTAAGTCAGCGCCTTCGTACCGGCCATTTAATAGTTATTTGTGCCGTGACTAGTACATGGTGGGAGGGATAAAGAGAAATTGAGACTGGCAAACACATACAATGTATAAAATAGATAACTAATAAGAATGCACTGTACAGCCCAGGAACTCTACGCAATACTCTGTAATAACCCATATAGGGAAAAGAATCTAAAAAGAGGGGATATATGCATATTTATAGACTTCCCAGGTGACTCAGTGGTAAAGACTCTGCCTGCCAACACAAGAGATGCAGGAGACGCAGGTTCGATCCCTGGGTCGGGAAGATTCCCTGGAATAGGAAAGAGCAACCCACTCCAGTATTCTTGCCCTGGAAATCCCATGGACAGAGGCGCCTAGTGGGCTACAGTCCGTAGAGTTACAAAGAGTCAGACATGACTGAGTGACTGAGCGTGCGCACACACATACACACACATACACACACACACACACACACACACAATCTGCCAAATGTAGCAATTTAATAATGTACTTGAGGTGTCATTATTCTTTTGGGAGTTCCTGCAACCCAGCAAAACAAATTCATTTTTTTTAAGTGTTTAAATTAAATAAAATTATTTTCTATTTCTTGTATATATAATTACACAACCAGGAAACTTAACAATATTAAAAATATAGCCTAAACTAAAAATAAAAATAGTACATGGTAACAACTTCATTCATGATAACATATGCTCAGTAGCACTCCCTTTCCTATTTATCTAAGTCAATAACTTCAATCATCCACTTCCCCTTTTCCCTATCCATAATTTGAGTTGCACTGCCCAAATGAAAAAAAGATCAGATGGTCAGCAAGTTCTATCTCTGAGCATTATATCACATTGATGTCTCTTGTATGAGGGGATGAATGCCGAATAGTTATCAGATGAGAGGTTGAGTGTTTTCACTAAGTTGATTTAACATAAGCATGCTCTCCATATAGGTCTGGAAGATAAAGATAAAGACAGAAATTGGGCATGGCACGACACAAGGTACTTGACATGCATTATCACATTTAATCTGTACAGCCATCTTGCAAAATAGAGAAAACTAAAGCTATTTCACCTAAGAGAAAACTATGTCTCAGTGATATTAAGTTAGTATCACAGTAGAATCCAAAACAATGTCTGTCTGACTCTAAAAGTCTATGGTCATTTTACAACATCACTGGAGTGAGACAATGAAACATGCTTAACACAAGTGCAACTTCCTCAGAATTTAAGCATCATTTTAATGGTCACAGTTTATAAGAAAAAATCCTAGATTCATTTCCAAGAATACTTATTTCATGCTCAGTTATGGAAATACTTGACAAATAGAGTTAACTGTTGCTATTTTTAGACATATTATGCAAGATTTTGGCTCACCCAGAGCAAATCTTTGTTTAAAGCCCGTTTATTAACCAATAGCACCTACTCTGCTTAATGAATTGTCTTGTTGATATTATTGGCAGTTTGTACCCGTCCTACTTAATTACTGTGCTCTAAAATAATCACTGTCTTTTGCCTCACCAAAGCCAAGGCAAACTAGGAGACAGAGAGATGCTGCTGGCTCCTCCCATCCCTTCCTTGTTAGAACCTCGCTAGAGGAGAACAGAGAAACAAAAGGAATATAGGCTGCAAGAATTGCTCACTTAACAGAAGGTCTGACATGTAAAGGTCAATAACCAGAATCCTAGTAGGCCATCCCAATAGCCAGTGTTCAGCTGGCTTAGATGGTGTTTCTACTCTTAGAAGTCAACGAGGTAGTAATCACTTCTGTGTGCACCATACTGAGTGTCTTCTAGATTATTATATAGTGCTCAGAATATGAGAATTTACTGGTGGCTCTAATTTACAAATGAGATGTTGAGAACCTTCACTAAACTTAGATATAAAGGAACTAGAATCCACCCAGGTTTATCTAACTCCAGGACCCACGTCCTTTTCCACCAAACTATGGTACAGAACAGGAGCATTCCAGGTCAGAGAAGGCATGGGCATCTCAAACCTCAGTGCCCATCTGTGGAAGCGGGACCTTTAGCTCATGGCTAGATAGAAAAGGGTCATGGGACCAGGCCTAGCTAAGCATACCAGGGCCTGATACACATACTATTAATATATGTGACGTAAGTCAATGAGTCTCACCTCAGTTAAGGCACTGCTCACGGCATCTCAAAAGTTTTTGTATAGAAGCATAGACAAGGACCTAACTGCAGATAAAAGGTTTCAGAAGAAGACCTGAGAGTCCAACAAAAATTATTAAGACTCTTAAACATACAAAACATCATCTATATCATTCATTCTACTCATATTTTTCATATAACCCCAAAATATGATGGCTATTGTATTAATTTTCTACATGTAATACAGATGCAACACCTTAAACATATCCCTATTCTAAAGCTATAATTCTGAACTACAGATGAATTAATCAAGGTACTTCCCTGTTATAATCAGCTTTCATCACCACCAGATTTACCCCTGAACAGGGTACCTCTCTGGTTACTCTGCTTGGGTCCTCCCATTCCGGCCCTTGCCTCACAGGTACAGATGAAACCAAGAGGATTTCAAGAAAAGCAAAGAAACACTGTGATCCAGGTAGCCCTAAGAATCAGTCAAGTAGTTCTCCCATGCGGCGATCCGACCCTCAGTCTGAACACTGGATAATATAGCCTAGTCAGGCCACAGGTTTTTTAAAAATATTTTATTAAGGGTCTTTACAGAGCAACATCCAAACTCCAGATTCTGCCAAGGACACCCTGTTATGATTGAGCACTGGCTGGGGCATGGCAGGTGGCTCCAGCTTCCCCGTCTTCTGTTCAGAGATGCGGGTGGAAGGGGCTTCTTAGGGCCAGTCTTACCACTTGGGTCCTCAGGCAGCATGACTTCACTTTGATGCCCAGCACACCCTGTCTGAGTAGCACATGGCACACAGCAATGTCACCATGGTATTTAACAGGGTCCTGGATTATCAGGCCATCCACAAACTTTGTGGACTTAGCCCTATGTCCCCAGAATTTCCTATACTGTGACCTCACGGGCTTTGACCCCACCCTTCATACCTTCATAATATGCAGCACATCATAGCAGACCCTCCTCTGCACAGTGAGTTCCTCTAGGAGGCTGTAAAGGAGAGACTCTGCCTGAGCAATGGTGCGCAGAACTCTTGTGGCCACATTTTCAGTTTAGAGCTCGATACTGCCCTCAGGGAAGCCAAATCTCTTCTGAACCACAGCAGTCAATTTGCAGATCTGCTGACCCTTCTCACCAAGAACATTCTGCATCCTGGTGGCCAGAATAATGATTTCTGTCCTGGTTGGTGTAACTCAGACCTTCCCATTCCACAGTAGTCATCTTCAGACAGTTGCTGAATGTGAAACCCATTCAGTCCAGCTTTGAAGATGCTATCAGTGACAAACCTCTCCACGTTGGAAATCTGTACCACCATCTTGCTGCCATGTGTCACCATAAGGAAAGGCTACTAACATTTCTTGAGCTCACACTATGTACCAAATACTTTTTTGAGTTTAGACTTTTGAGGTCCAAATTTGAGTAGTCAAAATATGTAGTTTTGTTAATCTCTCCGTATTTGCACTTATTTTTAACTACTCTGAGTTGTGTTTCCTAAAACTTGACTGCAGTAGAAGTTTTCCAAGTAAAGAAAGGAAACTCAGGCCAGGAAATAAGTGGCATGAATAAATGACTGGAAATGTGAAAGGTCTCTACCTGCTTTGGGAAAAGATGAGAAGATGGGTGAAATACAAGGCGGTAGGCGTGGTGGGCGATGATGGAGGTCACCATCTTTATTTTACTCTGTGGAGGAAACTTCAGGAGGGAGGTTATAGAGAAATTATTGGAGGTGGATAAGAACCTTGTAACATCCAGTCCTTTATAACACTTTTTATAACCTTATAACATCTACTCCTTTGGTCTCAGTCACTTCAGCTCTCAGTCCATCGCATTCTCAGGAGGAATGTGCTTTGAAATCTAATCATTTTAACTTGGCATCTGTTCCATGGAAAGCTCGATTTCTGCAAGAAAAATCAGGAGGGATTCCTAGTTTCTCCTCAATCCAACCTTCATTCACAGTGCTTTCCTCATTCTCTTTGATGTGAATTTTCAGAATATCATTGTGTATAATCAGTATTCAAACATAAGTTCAATAAGCCCATCGAAAAACAAGTTCAAATGTTTCTATGATACTTCTTACCAAAAAGAGAGTCCTCTCTGGCCATCAGAGTCACCGCCATAAAGTATATGGGTGGGCCCAACAAAGAGTACCAGACTGAGGGGACAGGTAGAAGCAGAAATCTAGCACCACTCTGCTCCCAAAGTTGAGGAGCTCAGTAGGAGGTGGCATCACCCTCAAAATAAAACACTTGGTTTTTCCCATTCAAATAAATTACTAAGGCTCTTAGCAGCCTTTTGTCCCAACAGAAAAAAACAGGCCTATATAATACATTACTGTGTGGATCACAATAAACTGTGGAAAATTCTGAAAGAGATGGGCATACCAGACCACCTGACCCACCTCTTGAAAAACCTGTATGCAGGTCAGGAAGCAACAGTTAGAACTGGACATGGAACAACAGACTGGTTCCAAATAGGAAAAGGAGTACGTCAAGGCTGTATATTGTCACCCTCCTTATTTAACTTATATGCAGAGTACATCATGAGAAATGCTGAGTCCAGCACAAGCTAGAATCAGATTGCTGGGAGAAATATCAATAATCTCAGATATGCAGATGACACTACCCTTATGGCAGAAAGTGAAGAAGAACTGAAAAGCCTCTTGATGAAAGTGAAAGAGGAAAGTGAAACAGTTGGCTTAAAGCTCAACATTCAGAAAACGAAGATCATGGCACCTGGTCCCATCACTTCATGGGAAACAGACGGGGAAACAGTGGAAACAGTTTATTTTTCTGGGATCCAAAATCACTGCAGATGGTGTTTGCAGCCATGAAATTAAAAGACACTTACTCCTTGGAAAGTTATGACCAACCTAGACAGCATATTAAAAAGCAGAGACATTACTTTGTCAACAAAGGTCCGTCTAGTCAAAGCTATGGTTTTTCCAGTGACCAAGTATGGATGTGAGAGTTGGACTATAAAGAAAGCTAAGTGCCGAAGAATTGATGGTTTTGAACTGTGGTGTTGGAGAAGACTCTTGAGAGTCCCTTGGACTGCAAGGAGATCCAACCAGTCCATCCTAAAGGAGATCAGTCCTGGGTGTTCATTGGAAGGACTGATGTTGAAGCTGAAACTCCAATACTTTGGCCACTTCATGTGAAGAGTTGACTCACTGGAAAAGACCCTGATGCTGGGAAGGATTGGGGGTGGGAGAAGAAGGGGATGACAGAGGATGAAATGGTTGGATGGCATCACTGACTTAATGGACATGCTGCTGCTACTGCTGCTGCTGCTAAGTCACGAGTTTGGGTAAACTCCGGGAGTTGGTGATGGACAGGGAGGCCTGGTGCTGCTGTTCATGGGATCGCAGAGAGTCAGACATGACTGAGTGACTGAACTGAACTGATTTCAGTGAGAAAGAATAATGACAAAAGATAGATGATTTTGTCTAGAAGAATATGAGTTGAGCCCTAGAGGAATAACAGAATATGACTTTATATAAAATAATACATGTAAATAAGTGCCTGTCATAGAGGAAGTAGAGTGATGATGTCTGTTCATTACTAATATAGTAATAATATTTCATATTTATTAGTTTTAGGGCATTGAGAATGCTTATGTAATCAATTTTTAATAAATTTATATTTTAAAAAAGAAGAGTTACCAAAAAATCCATGGCTAATGTACTGTCATTTTAGTGTAAATTAAATGTAGTGTTTCTGACCCATAATAGAAGATAAATTATATTCTGATATGTATTTTAAAAGCTGATGCAAATATGGCAATGTTTTAAGTTTTGACAACTGTATGAGAAAGTACTCCAGAGTTATATTATTCTCGTTCATTTTCAAGATGTTTAAAATGTTTTAAAATTTTATATATTACATAATATATAATTATTCTAATCTCCCAAATAGAAAAGACAGCCTTGATACTGGAAGTGGGGGCAAAGAACCTCTCACACTAGATGAAGTAGCTGAGATCTGGTCCTATTTACTTCTTATACAACCTTGAGCTGATCAATTTATTACCTCTCTAAGCAAGCATTTTCTCACATGTAAAATACAAGAACTGAACTAGATCTCTCAGGGTCTTTACTCAAATTTTATGACCAAGTCTACTCTTTGGCAGCCAAAAAAGATGGGGCTAATTTTAATGCATATTGTCTGTTCCCATATCTTGCAAATAACTGATTGCCTAGAAGGGTCAAAGAAGTACCATCTGCTTCTATTACCGATTACATTGCAAAGCTGCCTCAAGTTTGAAAAAAAAAAATTTAGTGAAAAACAGAAGTTTGCAGGAAATGTGTTGTAAACAATATCACCCCCACATATTTGCTGAATAATTCATAGCCAGTACCTAGTAGAAGCATAATTTTTAAAATGACATTTCCCCCAAATACCTGAATGTTCTGACATCAGTAACAAATGATTTAGTTGACATTACTTTTTAAATTACAGTGTTAAAGAGTGACATCTCAGATTTAAATTTATTTTATTCTTATCAATTTCCTTTAAATCAACTTTGCTATATTATATTGGAATGAAATATTTGCCATAGTTGACTATCCCTCCTTATTATTGTTCACATATCCTTCTTTAATATTCTTTAGCCAATGTTCTTTCTTTTGAAATATCCCATTTTTCCTCACCAATGAGACCTTTGTTTCATTCAAACTGCAAAAAATAATTTTGCAATATGACAAATTATTATAAGAACATTCTATTTAATTCTGTAAGGACTAGTATGTTAGTGATTTCCAATCTGATACAATGAAAACGTATTTGTTCCATCTTATTTGACTCACCATTAGCTTTATCCTCTCTACCATTATCTTTTATCCTCTCTACCATTTTGCATTGGCCTCCTCAAACTGCAATTTGCTCCCATTTTTAACAAAACTGTATTTCTGTCCAAATTCTTTCTCAGGTAGGATAAGATATACTTATGTCTTCTACTGCATCACCAAATTACATCACAAAGCACTAACACAAAGTAAGATTATATGAGAAATTTTGCATAGCAGTACTGTTATACCAGTTATAATTTACAAGAGACATTAGTAACAGCTGTGTCTCCAAACTTTAATGCAATGTCAGCCGAGCCTCCCAAGTGAGCCAATCACAGCCCTTCCAGACTTTAATCACAATCTCATAATTGCCTCCCCTTGAGAATGCAAGGTGCTTCCATGATAGTTCTCAAATCTGCCAGCATAACCTCCAACCCATTCAGGTAATATATACTTCTTAGAAGAATGCAAGGGCCCTCCAGATTTTCTGAATAGGAAGGGCTTCTGTGCAGCTCTCTGATTTGAGAAGGTAGTTGTACAACTTGGGGCCAGCATACCTAGAAAGCTTGCTATTTTTCTTAGATTATATGAACATGCAGATTGTCTGCAGGTTCCCCTCCTCTTAAGACATCCCTTGGCTCCTCAGCTGCAACAGTGACTTGACTTTTCATTTAACCAGGAAGTCCTGTTACAATGAAAGTTCCAGAGGGTGGGAAGTGACTCTACTTCTTTATACAGACTTTCAGATGTTAACTATGCTGTGGGATACCGTCTGGCTATGACAAGTGACTTTGTGCAAAAACAAAGTCTGCCTTTTATTCAGCCTGAAAATTTTCTACCTACTGGACAACTGCCATGATTAGCCATCCTGGATAGCTCTTTTTACTGGGTCAAAAGTATAATGTGTTGAATATTTAAAAATTTTATTCATCCTTTCATTTTTTCAACAAATATTTATTGAGAACTCACTACTATATATAAAAAGTAAAACCAAAATTAGTATTTTGGGTAAGGTTTTTTGTGCTTATTTCAACCTATGAATTACAATATTCTTCAAAACTATAGCTTAAGAGTAAATAAAGAAGGGCTAAGTGACAGACCTATGGATAATTAGAAAAGATATCTACCTAAAAGTCTTCATTTGAGCTCACCACCCGCATGTGTTTATTCTCTCTCTCTCTTCCCCCAGCACCCTGCTGATGTTTCTGTTCATACGTCCCACTCTGAGCTTAATGACAGAAACCTTCGGTCAGCGAGTAATGCGTTACCACAGATGGGATGCACACCAGTCTCCTTAAACGCATCTCTGCCTGGATAGATCACTCAGTTAGTTGTAGTGCCAGTGGGTCCGCTAGAAGGCGGGCACTGAGATGGTTACACTGAGATGGTTAGGCGTATAAGAGGTTTATTGGGCTGTGATTAGAGAAGGAGTAGAGTCATGACTATGAGAAATAAAAAAGGAGAGGGAGCACGATGGGGCAGGAAGAAAATGAGATCACCACACAGATCTGACAAAGTCTTGCCAGTCCAGTGAGGAGCAGTGGAACATAACTTATCGGGCACAAGAGGCTGGGTTCCAGTACTCTGTGCTCAGTAGCTGGCTAGTCATTGCCCAGGAAGAGCATAGCTTCATCTAGAACACTGAAGCGGATCCTAAAGTCATTAGCAGCTGGAGGCTACCACTGAGCACACTCCCCATAGCTGAACATCAAGTTCTACCTTGAAAGAAAATCCAAGCCCAGGCAACTGAAATGTTTTTGAGCACAAAGCTGTAAGGAAATGGGGTAAGACTCTCCAAACTCAGTCTATGAACAGGAGCAGAGAAAGAGCTGCCTAAAAGGAATGTAGGAGGACTGGGAAGAGTAATCAAAGGAGATATCCAGAACCTCTCTCGGGCACCTGAGTCACAGAGGACCCAAAAGACTGTGAGAACCCCAGGTTGTAAAGATACGAACCTAGTGCTTTAATCATCTGAATACAGACCAGGAATCACTCCTAACTCTACCATGTAAGGGCCTGGTGATATTGGTCATTACCCAGTCTCTCCACATTGTAGCCTCCTTATCATACAATGTATGAACATAAAAGGACTCCTGAAAGTTAAAGATAATGATAAAATCACTATAACATATTAATGCTCAATATTAATTAAGCTATGACCTAAATAAAATCCTTTATATACTGTAGAAGTGACAAACAGATTCAAGGGATTAGATTTGATAGACAGAGTGCCTGAAGAACTATGGAAGGAGGTTCATAACACTGTACAGGAAGCCATGATCAAAACCATCCCTAAGAAAAAGAAATGAAAAAAGGCAAAATGGTTGTCTAAGGAGGCCTTACAAACAGCTGAGAAAATAAGAGAAGCAAAAGGCAAAGGAGAAAAGGAAAGATATTATCCATCCACATGCAGAGTTCCAAAGAATAGCAAGGAGAAATAAAAAAGGCTTCCTCGGTGATCAATGCAAAGAAATGGGGGGGAAATAATAGAATGGGAAAGACTAAGGGTCTCTTCAAGAAAATTAGAGATACTAAGGGAACATTTCATGCAAAGATGGACACAATAAAGAATAGAAACTGTACAAACCTAACAGAAGCAGAAGATATTGAGAAGAGGTGGCAAGAATACACAGAAGAACTATACAAAAAAAGAGATCTAAATGACCCAGATAACCGTGATGGTGTGATCACTCACCCAGAGCCAGACATCCTGGAATGTGAAGTCAAGTGGGCCTCAGAAAGCATCGCTATGAACAAAGCTAGTGGAGGTGACAGTATTCCAGCTGAGCTATTACAAATCCTAAAAGATGATGCTGTGAAAGAGCTGCACTCAACATGCCAGCAGATCTGGAAAACTCAGCAGTGGCCACAGGACTGGAAAAGATCAGTTTTCATTCCAATCCCAAAGAAAGGCAATGCCAAAGAAGGTTCAAGCTACTGCACAATTGCACTCATCTCATGCAGTAGCAAAGTAATGCTCAAAATTCTACAAGCCAGGCTTCACTGTTGTGTGAACCATGAACTTCCAGATGTTCAAGCTGGATTTTAAAAGGCAGAGGAACCAGAGATCAAATTGCCAACATCCATTGGATCACCAGGGCTTCCCCGGTGGCTCAGACAGTAAAGAGTCTGCCTGTAGTGTGGGAGATCCAGGTTCAATCCCTGGGTCAGGAAGATCCCCTGGAGAAGGAAATGGTAACCCACTCCAGTATTCTTGCCTGGAAAATCCCATGGAGAGAGGAGCCTGGCAGGCTACACTCCATGGGGTTACAAAGAGTCAGACACGACTGAGAGACTTCACTTTCTCTCTTTCACAATCATTCTTCAATGATTATCTTGCAGGATACTGTAAGGAAAAACCTCCATCATCTCCACAAATTCTGAACTTTCTTCTTTCTTTCACTGGATCATAGAAAAAGCAAGAAAATTCCAGAAAAACATCTACTTCTGCTTTATTGACTATGCTAAAGCTTTTGTCTGTGTGGATCACAACAAACTATGCAAAACTCTTAAAAAATGGGAATACCAGACCACCTGACCTGCCTCCTGAGAAATCTGTATGCAGGCCAAGAAGAAACAGCTAGAACCAGACATGGAACCACAGACAGGTTCCAAATTAGGAAAGTAGTAGCTCAAGGCTGTATATTGTAACCCTGCTTATTTAACTTATATGCAGAGTACCTCATGAAAAATGCTGGACTGGATGAAGCACAAGCTGGAATCAAGATTGCTGTGAGAAATATCTATAACCTCAGATATGCAGATGATACCACCTTTATGGCAGAAGGTAAAGAAAAACTAAAGAGCCTCAATAAAAGTGAGAGATGAGAGTGAAAAAGCTGGCTTAAAACTTAACATTCAAAAAACGAAGATCATGGCATCTGGTCCCATCACTTCACGGCAAATAGATGGGGAAACAATGGAAACAGGGACAGACTTTATTTTCTAAGGCTCCCATATCACTGCAGATGGTGACTGCAGCCATGAAATTAAATGATGCTTGCTCCCTGGAAGAAAATCTATGACCAACCTAGACAGTATATTAAAAAGCAAAGACATTACTTTGCTGTCTAGTTAAGCCTATGGTTTTTCCAGTAGTCATGTATGGATGCGAGAGTTGGACTGTAAAGAAAGCTAAGCACCAAAGAATTGATGCTTTTGAACTGTGGTTTTGGAGAAGACTCTCGAGAGTCCCTTGGACTGCAAGGAGATCAAACCAGTCAACCCTAAAGGAAATCAGTCTTGAATATTCATTGGAGGACTGATGCTGAATCTGAAACTCCAATACTTTGGCCTCCTGATCTGAAAAACTGACTCATTAGAAGAGACCCTGATGCTGGGAAAGATTGAACAAAGGAGGAAAGGGGGACAACAGAGGATGAGATGGCTAGACAGCAACACCAACTTCGTGGACTTAAGTTTGAGCAAGCTCCGGGAGTTGGTGACAGACAGAGAAGCCTGGCGTGCTGCAGTCCATGGTGTCGCAAAGGGTTGGACACGACTGAGTGACTGAAATGAACTGATTAATTAAGCATTATTACTGTTGCTATCAGTTGTTTTTCTATTGAAGACCTTGTTAACTTACTTCATATTTGCCCCAGGACAGGGCTGCTAGAATAGAGAGCAGCTGGTTGAGTGGATAAGGCTCTGGAAATGAACTGCCTGACTTCAAATCCCAACTCTACTATCTATAAGCTGTGAAAACTTGAGTAATTATTGAACTTCTCAGTGCCTCAGCATTCTAATCTACAAAAGGAGGATAATAACAATACCTATTTCCTGGGTTTCTTTCAGGAAAGGTATTTAGTGCGGAGCCAGCCACTTAGCAAGTGCTCAATAAATCATACCTATTATCACTAAAGGTATTTTTGCTTTATTATAACATTACTAACTTTATTTTAAAACATTTCAAAATTAGATGTTTAAAACTAGAATAAACAAAAAAAAAATCCACTTGTTTTATGTAAAATGACAGCTTACACAATCCCAAATAATCTATACGCAGGGTCCCAAAGTTCTCTATAGCTTTCCACTAGCACCTAGTATGTTGTCAACATATATCTAAATATTCCATACTCATTCTTCAGTGATTATCTTGCAGGATACTGAAAGGAAAAACCTCCATCATCACAAATTCTGAACTTCCTTCTTGTTCCAATTCAAGAAGCAGAAATGCACGCAGTAGACTCAAATGGGAAACTGTTGATGCACATTACCCCTTGGTCTACTTTTTCAGTTTTATTCTAGATACACCCATAGACTATATAACATCTGGTTGGAAATATTTTCAGTAATCTAGGCCTTTGGCATTATGTTGACAAAACTGGATGACTGATTGTTCCTGACATATTTTTTAATCCAGATGTTGGGATTTCCTGAAGGCCTGGCCCAAGTGTTGGTTTGTTCTTGGAAAGATATTACAGAGCAAGCATCTTAAAATTCAGAACTCCACAAACCTATTCAGCAATGTGCCCTATACACTTAATCCCATAAATGCTACTTGATTTGTTATCCAACCAAATTGTTAATTGAAAAGGCATTTTGGGGGGAGAATGGATACATGTATTTGTACTGCTGAGTCCCTTTGCTATTCACCAAAAACTATCACAATGTTTTTAATCAGCTACACCTCAATACAAAATAAAAAGTATTTTTAAGGAAGAAAAAAAAAGCATTGAGAGGATACTAGAGATGCAATATTCAGGGAATGTGTTAACAACAGGGCACAAACATGAAAAAATGATCACTAAATGGCACTAATGCATTTTAGGTATAAACTCCAGACTTCTATAGACTGATCTCTCGGCCTGAAAATATGTGGTTGAGTTACTGTAACTTATGGGTGAATTTTATGAATGCCCTGTTGGTAGTTAGAATGAATTTACCCATTAACAAGAGGAAACCAAAAAAGCTGGCTTAAAACTCAACATTCCTAAAACTAAGATCATGGCATCTGGTCCCATCACTTCATGGCAAATAGATGGGGGAAAAAAGGAACAGTGGCAGATTTTATTTTCTTGGGCTCCAAAATCACTGCAGATGATGACTGCAGCCTTGAAATTAAAAGATGTTTGCTCCTGGGAAGAAAAGCTATGAGAAACCTAGAGAACATATTAAAAAGCAGAGACATCACTTTGCCAATGAAGGTCCATATAGTCAAAGATATGGCTTTTCCAGTAGTCATGGATGGATGTGAGAGTTGGACTATAAAGAAGGCTGAGTACCAAAGAATTAATGCTTTCAAACTGTGGTGCTGGAGGAGACTCTTGAGAGTCACTTGGACTGCAAGGAGATCAAAACAGTCAGTCCTAAAGGAAATCAACTCTGGATATTCATTGGAAGGACTGATGCTGAAGCCAAAGCTCTAATACTTTGACCATCTGATGCAAAGAGCCAACACACTGGAAAAGAGTTTCCCAATGCTGGGAAAGACTGAAGGCAAAAGAAGAAAGGGGCAGTAGAGGATGAAATGGTTAGATAGCATCACCGATGGACATGAGTTTGAGCAAACTCCAGGAAGCAGGGAAGGACAGGGAAACCTGGCACACTGCAGTGCATGGGGTCGGATACAACTTGGTGACTGAACAACAACCCATTAACAAAAATTATAAAGGATGGTAAAGTTCCAAGTTTAGTCCACAAAAGTCTATTTAACTGCATGATATTAACTGACTCCCAGAGTTCTACCTTGAGCCTTCTGCGCTCTGCATGTTCCAGGACTTTAAAGCCATTAGTTATAAGTAATTCCTAACCTACTCTATGGAGAAGGCAATGGCACCCCACTCCAGTACTCTTGCCTGGAAAATCCCATGGGCGGAGGAGCCTGGTAGGCTGCCTCCATGGGGTCACTAAGAGTCGGACACGACTGAGCGACTTCACTTTCACTTTTCACTTTCATGCATTGGAGAAGGAAATGCCAACCCACTCCAGTATTCTTGCCTAGAGAATCCCAGGGATGGGGGAGTCTAGTGGGCTGCCATCTATGGGGTCGCACAGAGTCGGACACGACTGAAGCGACTTAGCAGCAGCAGCAGCAACCTACTCTAAGCCAGGGTTCTCCTAAGCTGTAAACCCTGATCTCAATAAATCCATCCTTAAAAGAAAAGACTAACCAGCTGTAGAGAGTGGGCCTAGTGGTGCCTCTGTTTCTAGACAGCTTCCACCTCAAGAAAGCAAGATTGAAAACATGTGGACACATGAGTAATATTTTCCCTCCACTTTATACTTCCCAGAGTCTAATTTCATAACACTTGGTATTTCCCACTTTTAATTCTTCCGAGTCTTATTTTTTCCTTCTTAGTCTTTCAGTGGTTAGTCTTTCAGAGACCAATCTGAAGAATTACCACAATGGTCCATAAATTCAGTTCCTCCTTTCCTAACACCAACAAACAGGGCTCTGGAACCACCAATAATTGACCAGAAAATGAAAAATGATGGTGACTCAATGTGAATTTTAAAAATTAAAAAGTAAAGAAGACATATATATGAATGCGATATCATCTTGAAAATGTACACGTTCTATCTTTATTCATTATTCTCTGGCTCATTCTCAGCTCAGGCATTTATTCCCAGAGCCTTCCCTGATCACACCTCCATCTCAAGCCTTGTTCCATGTCTCTCCTCTGTGCTTCTAACTTCCTTATGTCTCTCTCTGTGAGAGCCCTTACCACATTGCCCACTTGTATACCTGTCTCTCTGATTAGATTGGAACCTTCTTGAAACAAGAACTTTGACTCACCTGTCCTCTCATCCCCAGCACCAACAAAGTATCTGTATGCAGTGTATGTGCTCAGGAAGTTTTTATGAATAAATTACCCTCTATCAGGCACCAAGCCATATGCAAGATATTTTATAATTATTTGGGTATATAATGTAATAGTATAAATATTTTTAAATTATAGGTATTATCCCATGTAATTCTAGCAAAAACCTTATGAGATAGGCATGACTGTTGCCAGTTTAGAGGGGTTGAGTCAGGCAATCAGACAGGATCAAAACTGGAACTGAAAGTTAGGGGAAAGGATTTCCAAAGCCCTGCGTCCAGCACTCTTTCTCACTGCTCGTATGAGCTATTGGCACTACAGAATGATGCATGATTCACTTTTTTCCCCAAAACAAACCATCTGCTTGTTCTCTCCCATTAATATGTAATCAAGAATTAGTAAGATTTGTTTGCGATAATTTCGTCTTAGACATTATACTTTAGAGTCTAATCAAGTACGCATTTTTCTATTGATGTCCGAGTGACAGCATTAACATGGAGTGTCCATGTAATAACTGAAAGATAACGCCAGCTAAAATCTCACAGACCCTGGGTATGAGCTGCATGGATTGTATATGGAAAATACTATCTTCTTTGTTACTTAGAAGATCTGATCTTTGTCAGCTGTTAAAAGGGCTTGTAGATGATGTGGAGATTCCTCTGGCTTTGTAGGCACCATCATCATGAATTAATAGATGAAATACAGCCTGTTCACACACTTGGAAAACACTGCTGGCTTTTATTTTGCATAGTCTTACATTTTCCACTGACAGGTTCCAGGATCAGAGAGGAAGTCTGGAATCATTATAATCAACAGCTTTAAAAAAAAAAAAGAAAAGGCAGAAAGACAGACCTCACTCATTTCCTAATGGCAACAAAATGATTGAGAGAACAAGTTCAGGACCCCTGTGCCTTGCTGCAAAAAGTGACAGGATTAAAAAGGATAAGACATTGCTGCCAAGATGCTGAGGAACCATCTCAAAGAACTTGGAAAGTGACTCCAAGACATATGGTCAGAGCATGGACTTCAAGTCAATCCCTGAAATCAGATGTAAGATGAAGCCTGCCCTCAGGGATCAACATGAAGGCTCCAGATTGGCATATGAGTGTGGGACACCTGGAAAAAGTAGGGCAAAAATCAAAGCTCTTAAGTGAATAGGAAATCTTGCATGATATCAGCTAGGGAAGGAAAGATACCCTGGATTACTGCCCAGGACAAAAGATGCTCTCATGGTATCTGAGATCAAACTAAGCACTTATATCCTCAGAGACCTAAGCTTATTCAGTATATTTGGATCATTGTTAAGAAGGGACTCACCCATGTCTAGCAATTTTAATCCCTATGAATTTTTTGCCTCCAGCATTCTCTGTGGAATATTATGGCCTGTTCTGGGACTATATGGAAAATCCTATGTTCCCAGGTGACCTAGGGACCTCATCCAAATAAAAGAATACCACCCTCCTTTCTCTGCTGGTCTTATGTACATATTCAGAGCTCAGATAAGGAAGCTGTGCCTGTCTAGTTCCCCTACCTGCCTGTAAACCTAAAACCTTACCCTACCAAAGAATAATTGGGAAATGAACTCTCCAGATAAACAAAAATTCTTTGTCTAAAATCTGATTCTTTAATGAAAAGAAAATGTTTCCTTTAGACCAATAGTAAAAACTCACTCTTTCCTTCTGCCCCCATCCCTGTTAGTGTTTTTGCTAAATAATATAAGTGACAATAGGTTACAGGATACCATGCTTAGCATTATCAAATATCTACAGCTTCAGTCTGCATAAATTCAAACAGTAGAAGAGCTTTTGTGACCACTAAGAAGCCACTAAGAGGAAATAGTTAAAAGACCTAAAAAAATGCAACAAGATGTATATTTTACTCAAATTTTCTGAATGCTTAGTATATTATGTAAAGTGCTGACATGCTCTGATAGTTTGAGTTTCAAATCATGACAACTAATTTGAACTAATATATGCAAGGCTAGGACTTCTCTGGTAGTTCAGACAGTAAAGAATCTGCTTGCAAGGCAGGAGACTTGGGTTCAACCCCTGGGTCAGGAAGATCCTCTAGAGAAGGGAATGGCAACTCACTCCAGTATTCTTGCTTGGAGAATTCCGTGGACAGAGGAGCCTGGCGGGCTACAGTCCATGACGTTTCAGAGAGTTGGACACAACTGAGCAACTAACACTTTCACTTTCGTGCAACTTTAAGGGAATTCATTAGAAGATTTCTGGAGGGTTGCACCAAACCCAGAGTGAAGATCAACCTAGATTCAGGAATGGAGCTGGGACTGGGTGTCCTATCCCAGACTGAGACAAAGCCTGAACCAAAGAGTCCTTTAGTCCTGTAGGGAATGAGAACAGACTCCATCTCGCAGTCTGCTTTTCTCTATCTACCTGATTCTTCTTTCTCACTGCTGTCCTCCTTCTGCCCATGAGTTCATAGTACAGACCACAGTCACCAATAGTTACTCAGTTTTAAATTCTACCATACAGATACTCAGAGGGAGACATCTCCCTGTTTTCTGCTTGCCTCAATCTCTCTCCCTTAGAAAGTAAGCTGAATTAGGCTTGAAGATAGTAAACTGCCAATAATATAATTTAACTGATTTCAGGAAGATACACAACAAAATTTCCATCATGTCATTAAGCATAATATAGTGAAAGAAAACAAATATTACAATAAAACCACAGGGTTTGTATCACTGAAAAGCACAAAGATTTGCAAACCCATGACTGGAATAATAAAGAATTATGAAAAATAAGGACAGTGTGAAAACAAATAAAATGTTATTAAATATATGTGCCATGCGTGAGTGAGCTGAGCACTCTGAGATGCAGACAGACAAAACGAGGAGCTCAAGACGTTTGGGGCAGGATGAATGCAGATAACAGATTAAAGAAGGAAGCAGCATGATTGGGCAAAGTAAAGCTCAGATCACCATGCAGATTTGACGATGAAGTCTGAGACAAACAAAAAAGCAGCTCCAAAGTAAAGATCGCCTATTAGAGGAGGTCAGTGTTGGACAGAAATAGCCACGCCCTAGCACCCCCTGCCACATCACTCATTGGCGAGAAGCTGCCCAGAAAGAGCAGAGCCATAGCTTGAAAGCTGAACTGAATCCTGAAGCCAGTAACAGCAGGAAATGGTCTGCTAACTGCACTCCTTGCAGCTGAATAGCAAATTTTTTCTTGAAGAGAGATTTAAGTGGCACAACTCCACTTCAGCAGCGTATAAAAGCAGAATGATAGCCAGGTGGATAAAAGCCTGCATTCCCACCAGCAGAGAGAACATGCTCGTTTTCTTGTACCTTTACCAACACTGAATATTACATGTGGTTGATTCCTTTTTTAGATTTTCAAGTCTTCTGTACATAGTATTTTCTTGTAATTTAAAAAAAATTAACTTCCATAACTACGGTTGCCAAAAACAAAGTAGAAAGACATTTATCATTTTTTGCTGCCTTGAATCCATTCCTCTCTGTAGAACGCCCCAGTTTTTATTCTGGGAGAATGACTTCTCCTGCACACTAGACTGTCAGTAGAAGGGCAATGCGAGTGTTATAGGCTACATTGCGCCTCTCCCCCACCACACACACACACAAAAATCATACGTTGATGTCTTAAACTCCTAGTACTTTAGAAAGTAACTATATATGGAGATAGGGTCTTTAAAGACATAAATTAAAATAAGGTCATTAGAGTCAGCCCTAATCCAATATGATGTTTTCTTTTTTAAGAAGAGGACATTCAGACACAGACACGTACAGAGCAGAGACTATGTGAAGACATGGGGAGAAACGTTGTTGTTCAGTCGCTCAGTCATTTCTGACACATGGCAATCCCACGGACTGCAGCACTCCAGGCTTCCCTGTCCCTCACTATCTCCCAGAGTTTGCTCAAACTCGTGTCCATTGAGTCGGTGATGCCATCCAACCACCTCAGCCTCTGCTGTCCTCTTCTCCTCTTGCCCTCAATCTTTTCCAGCATCAGAGTCTTTTCCAGTGAGTCGGTTCTTTGCATCAAGTGGCCAAAGTACTGGAGCTTCAGCTTCAACATCAGGCCTTCCAATAGATATTCAAGGTTGATTTCCTTCAGGATTGACTGGTTTGATCTCCTTGCTGTCCAGGGGACTCTCAAGAGTCTCCTCCAGCATCACAGTTTGAAAGCATCAGTTCTTAAGCACTCAGTTACCTGGTCATCTACAAACCAAGGAAAGTGGCCTGGAAAAGATTCTTCTATGACAGCCGTCAGAAGGAATCAACTCTACTGAAATCTTGATGTTGGATTTCTACCCTCAAAAATTTTTTAAAATTAATTTCTGTTGCTTAAGCCCCTACCCCAGGCTATAATATTTTATTACTGCAGCCCTGGAAAATTCATATAATCAGGTTTCTACTTCCTATTATGTAAGAAGAGAAGAACAGATCCTTCTTCAGGATATAGCTGGGAGAAAGCTTAGGATACAAGCCTCAGGGTTGGCAGTAGAAGCAGTGCTCTGCCCTGGTCACTCTGCTGTGGACAGTACTCTATGCTCCTTGACTCTGTAGAGAGCATCCCTACCTAACACTCGCCCCTTTTTCTCATGGGTATTTCCCTCCCATCCAATAGCCTTCCAATAATTTCACAGTCAGGTCTGATAGCTCAACCAGGATTCCTAACTGACACAGAAAGTTTTCCTATCACTACTAAATAAATCAGTTTGGCAGTAAAACCCAGTGTGGAGAAACTGTTCATCATTCAAGAAACAAACATGTAAATATATCATTTACATCCATCCAGAAGGTAGGTATAAAATCATCTTCCTCAATGGTTCAAGAAGCAGATTTTGAGACATTACTGTTAAGAGAGATTTTTCCCCATAGCTGTCATGATAGAGAAAATATGCCTGCTTTTTCAAATTTTTCACCATTTCTTATAAACTAAAATTTTACTACATTTGCCCTTGCCTTCTCCCGACTTTGACTTTAGCAAATCACAGGTAAAGATTTATGAAACTAAACTACACTTTTCACAATTTGCTGAGCTTTTGGGGTCCAGGTCTTCTAGTCCTATTTTGAGAAAGAATGACACAAATAGGTATCTTTCTGCACTAGCTCACAGGCAAGGGCCAGAAAGGTAAAATCACATTATCTCAAACACTTGAACTGATATAACTAACTGCATGGTACCTAGATTTGATCCTATTTAAAAAACTGTGTGTTAATAATATTGATTAAGGATGGAGTAACACCGGAAGTAAATCTCCAATAGCGGAACTACCCTTAGTCTAATCCTGGTCAGTATTTCTCTTCAGTGACCTCTGCCAAGGGTAGGAGATATGCTTTTCAAATTTAACAAGTACAAAACTATAGGAGATAATCAATATGTTAGACACAAAAGTTAAAATTTTAAATGATACTGATTGCCCCAACCAATGCTATCATTTCATCTTCACTGACAAAATGAAAACATAAAAAGATGGCATTTTAAAATGTCTTGAATTTAGTATCAAAATTTTTACTCTTGTACCAAAATTTCAGTAACAATATATGTGGCTTTAAAATGTTCCAGGCAAACCATTTAACTCAGAAAAGTATAAGGGAATTAATTGAGATGTAGAAAAAAACACCCAAAGCAATATCCTATTTTTATAAGACTACAGATGTGTATATATTAGTACATATATACACAACAAGTATGTGTGTGTGCCTACTTAAATACATAAAACAAGGATCTAAATTGTTGAATGTTTCTCTCTTGGAAAGAGTATTTAGGAGAGAGGAGTGGGAAGAAGGGTTTCTCTTATTTTACTCTACATATTTATCTATGGTATGGAACATTTACCAAAATAACTTACTCATATATTAATTGTATAATAAAAGATTAATTAACCAAGTATATAAGGCACAGGTTAAAAACTGAATTTCACCTTAGGCTTCAGGATAAAATATTCATGCCTAAATTATAGGAAGAAGTCGTTCTAGACCTCACTAGTCCAGTCAAACAGCATCACAAAAAAATGCATTTGATCCTCAAAAGTATGTTTACCAAAATAAGTGTACACAGGGGAGAAAAAACATAATAGCTAGTAGTTTAAAATCCATTTCATATATTGGAAGAGATTGAACTGATTAACCAAAAAAGCAAGCAAAATAAGAGGCAACTGAAGATTGTTCAAAATATTTCAAAAGACATCAAAAAAAGAGGTCAAGACATTAAAAGTGAAAGAAAGTGAAAGTGTTAGTCATTCAGTTGTGTCCAAGTGTCTGTGACCCCATGGACTGCAGCATGCCCTTTCCCCTGTCCTTCACCGTCTCCTGGAGCTTGCCAAAAGTCATGTCTATTGAGTCGGTGATGCCATCCAACCATCTCATCCTCTGTTGTCCCTTTCTCCTCCTGCCTTTAATCTTTCCCAGCATCAGGGTCTTTTCTAATAAATCAGCTCTTCGCATCAGGTGGCCATAGTATTGGAACTTTAGCTTCAGCATTAGTCCTTCCAGTGAATATACAGGGTTGATTCCCTTTAGGATGGACTGGTTTGATCTCCATGCAGTCCAAGGGACTCTCAAGCACCACAGTTTAAAGGCATCAATTCTTCAGTGCTCAGCTTTCTTTATAGTCCAACTCTCATATCCATACATGACCACTGGAAAAACCATATCTTTGACTATACAGATCCTTGCCGGCAAAGCAATGTCTCTGCTTCTTAATATGCTTTTTAAGGTAACCTTAAAAATGCATTCCAATATTAGTGTGTTAGTGTTAGTCATTTAGTCATGCCCAACTCTTTGCAACTCCACGGGCTGTAGCCCATCAGACTCCTCTGTCTATGGAATTCTCCAGGTAAGAAGACTGGAGTGGGCTGCTATTCCCTTCTCCAGGACAATAAACATTAGGTACAGACTTAATGATTCCACTTATACAAGGTACCTAGAATATTCAAATTCAAAGAGTCAGAAAGTACACTGGTAGATGCCAAGGGTCGGAGGGGTGAGGCTGTGGGGAGGAAGGGTGAGGAGTTAGTGTTTAACAGGGACAGTTTCCGTTTAAGAAGGTAGTTGTTTCAGTTTACCTTATTTTGGTTAACATTCTTTTGAAGATCGAATACATTTTGTGTGATGCAATTTGACTAGACCAGTGAAGTCTGAAGCTAATTCTTCCTGTAACTTGGGCATAAATGTTTTTTTCTTGAAGCTTAAGGGGAAATTTAAAGCTTTTACCCCTGTACCTTGTATACTTGGTTAATTAATCTTTTATTATACACCCATAAGGAGATAGATGATGGTGAGAATTGCACAATATGAATATACACTGGACTATACACTACACTACACACTGAATTATATATACTGAAGGACAGGGAAGCCTGGTGTGCTGCAGTCCATGGGGTCCCAAAGAGTTGGACATGACTTAGTGACTAAATGACAACAACAACAAAAACACTGAACTATACTCTGAACTGTACAGTTGCTGCTGCTGCTGCTGCTAAGTCGCTTTAGTCGTGTCCGACTCTGTGCGACC
Source organism: Capra hircus (assembly GCF_001704415.2). Classification (NCBI taxonomy): domain Eukaryota; kingdom Metazoa; phylum Chordata; class Mammalia; order Artiodactyla; family Bovidae; genus Capra; species Capra hircus. The sequence continues at coordinate 18,514,804 of NC_030818.1, forward strand.
CCATAGGCGGCAGCCCACCAGGCTCCCCCATCCCTGGGATTCTCCAGGCAAGAACACTGGAGTGGGTTGCCATTGCCTTCTCCAATGCATGAAAGTGAAAACTGAAAGTGAAGTCGCTCAGTCGTATCGGAATCTTAGCGACCCCATGGACTGCAGCCTACCAGGCTGCTCCGTCCATAGGATTTTCCAGGCAAGAGTACTAGAGTAGGGTGCCATTGCCTTCTCCAGAACTGTACAGTTAAGTATGGTTAAAATAATATGTTTTATGTTATGTGAATTATACCACACATGAAAAAAAATTTTTTAAAGGGGATCAAGAGTTTTAACTGGAGGGAACTAGAATCAGTAGAAGTATAGGAAAGCAGACATTAGGTCACTAATTCTAACAATTAGAACTTCACCCAAATGAATCCTTCACTTCTGGGTGGGTCTAGGTGACCATCTATTAAAAAGTTGTAAAAAGAATGCTTCTGCTTCAGTTTGATACTAATTATATTTTGTCTATGCTCATCTCGCTAATAAATTTTATCTGGAGTACACTTTCTTAATAAGTTCAAATTATCATGCTCATGTTAATTTCCTAGGTGTCCCATATGAAACTACCACAGACTGAGTGGCTTAAAAGAGAAATTCATTGTCTCACAGTTCTAGAGGCTGGACTTCTGAAATCGAGGCATCTGCAGGCCCATCCTCCCTCCAAAGGCTTGCGGGAAGACTGTTTCTTGTCGTTGCTATCAGTCCTTCATATTCCTTGACTTGTTGATCCAGCCTTTAGGTCTCTGCCTCAGTCATCACACTGCCTTCTCTCCAGTGTGGCTCTGTCTCTTTTTACTCTTCTTACAAGGCCCCAAGTCACTGAACTTACCCTAATCCAGTACGACTGCATCTTAATTTAACCAATTACACCTGTAACGGCTTTATTTCCAAATAAGGTTACAATCTGAGGTTCCTGGTAGACAGTTGGGGCTTGGGGACACTATTCAACCCTGTACATGTTTAAATTATCGTGAATTCTGAAACACACTAAATTGGTTTGCTCTATACTTGCAGCCCAAGTCTGTGCTCGTAATTCTGAAGGTAATAGAAGAACCATACAGATTAGAAATGAAAGGGAAAGTGGAACTGCATACAGGCAAAACAGAAGAGCCTGAGGTCTGGACAGGAATAAATTAATATAAAGGAAACAAATTACAAAAACAATGACCTTCTATAAAACTAGTATGATTTTTTTGTATTTGTAATTTTATGTTGTTAGATGTCCTGGTAGCATGTATACCGTACGTGCATGATATATCTCTGCAAATATATATAATAGCAGTAGTTCACTTTCTTTATAATCAAAGATAGTGCTACCAAGAAAGCAACTAAATTGTGTGTATAGACATGGACTTTGGGCCATCTTTCTGTGAACAGCCACTTCCTGGCATCCCACTGTAACAGATTATTGAGAGCTGGAATGATTCCCAAGAAAGTATATTGAAATTTACTTTATTTTCTCATTAAAGTCAGGCAATTGCAGTATATAGTATAAATTACACCTCAACTTAAATTACATGTTTTCCTTTAACCAAGGGAGAATTCTTTTCAATTGCAATCTTCACAAGCATATCTATAAATCCATAAATGAAAGGGGAAACTTTTCTTTATATTCCCAAATAAATATCAGCATGAGGTTTTGCAGTATGCTAACATTTAATCTTACCTCACTGAGAAATGTAAGTGACTTTTCTAGTTAATTGTCCGAAACTCCTGATAGAGTTGTTTTCCTCTGAAATTTTAACTATATTAATGAGACTACCTCATAAATGTATTACACTTGCCTGCACTGGTGAATAGAGCACTCAGTTCAATTCAGCTCAGTCGCGTCCGACTCTTTGCAACCCCATGAATCACAGCATGCCAGGCCTCCCTGTCCATCACCAACTCCCGGAGTTCACCCAGATCCACGTCCATCGAGTCAGTGCTGCCATCCAGCCACCTCATCCTTGTCGTCCTCTTCTCCTCCTGCCTCCAATCCCTCCCAGCATCAGAGTCTTTTCCAATGAGTCAACTCTTCTCATGATGTGGCCAAAGTACTGGAGTTTCAGCTTTAGCATCATTCCTTCCAAAGAAATCCCAGGGCTGATCTCCTTCAGAATGGACTGGTTGGATCTCCTTGCAGTCCAAGGGACTCTCAAGAGTCTTCAACACCACAGTTCAAAAGCATCAATTGTTTGGCTCTCAGCCTTCTTCACAGTCCAACTCTCACATCCAAGCATGACCACAGGAAAAACCATAGCCTTGACTAGACGGACCTTAGTCGGCAAAGTAATATCTCTGCTTTTGAATATGCTATCTAGTTTACAGCATAGTGGATTATATTTAGCTTTTTCCCTTATGATTTCTATTGAAAGTTACACATTTGTAATGGGCAGAATGGTGGCCCCCAAAAGATATGTTCATGTATAGTATGGGCTGAACTGCCCCCCCAACATTCACATGTTGAAGCCCAATATGTCAGAATGTGACTATATGTGGGGATAAGGTCTTTATGAAGGAAAATAAGTTAAAATGAGGCCTTTAGGGTGACCCAATCGACTAGCATCCTTACAAGAAAAGGAAATTTAGACACACAAAGAGACACCAGGGGCACATCTGCAAAGAGGAAAGAACACAGGAGGATATGATGAGAAGGGGGCTGTCTGCAAGCCAAAGAGGGAGGCCTTGGAAGGCGCAGAATCTGCCAACAGCGACTTCCCTGGTCATCCAGTGGTTATATTCAGACCTCCCAATGCAGGGGGTGTGGGTTCCATCCCTGGTCAGGGAACTAAGATACCACATGCTGCAACTAAAAGATACTGAGTGCTGAACCTAATACCTGGCGAAGCCAAAATAAAAACAAACAAACAAAAGAAAAAACCTGCCAACACCTTAACCTTAGGCTGCTAGCCTCCAGGACTATGAAACAATAAAATTCTGTTGTTAATGTTATGTCATCTGCAGTATTTTGATATGGCAACCCTAGATGTAAATCAATACAACATCCTAATCCCTAGAATCTGTGAATAGCACCTTACATGGCAAAAGAACGAATATTACTTAATATGGCAAAAGATGTGATCACGTTAAGACTCTTGAGGGAGGAGAAAAGGAGTTTGTCCTGAATTATCTGGGTAAACACCAAATGCCATCACCAATATCCTTACAAGAGAGAGGCAGATGGAGTCTAGAGACCCACAAAAGAATGATGCGAAATGATGCAGCCAGAAGCCAAGGAATGCCAACAGCACTAGAAGCTGAGAGAGACAAGGAACAGTCTCTTCTAGAGGCTCTAGAGGAAGTTCAGCCCTGCCAGCTTCTGGCCTCAAGAACCATTATGGCAGTCTCAGAAAACAAATATGCTAACATACTTGGCTTTAATACAGTGATGTTCTCATGGCTCTTGGTATATGGAGTTTCTAATTGACTACTCTGTGATTATACTGGAAGTACTTGCTCTTTTTCTGATAGTAACAAAATAAGCATACCATTTGCATTCATTCATTTAACCTAACCTCATGCACCACAAATTATTTTTGAGAATCAAAGGGGATTATGAACTTCCCTATCCTCCACTACCTTTATTTCCTCAATTCTTTTATTTTTTCTAAAATTTATTAAATAACAGTCCATATGTTCAAAGTTAAAATTAAATTTGCCTTAAGGAGATGGCAGCCCACTCCAGTATTCTTGTCTGGAAAATACCATGGACCGCGGAGCCTGGTAGGTTACCGTCCATGGGGTCGCAAACAGTCGGACACAACTGAGCGACTTCACTTTCACTTTCACTTTCAAAATAATAGTAGATCAAGAGCAACTCTATGTACAGAGCTTCCCTGGTGGCTCAGTGGTAAAGAATCTGCCTGCCAGTGAAGGAGATGCCAGAGACGTGGGTTCAAACCCTGGCAGGAAGATCCCCTGGAGGAGGGCGTGGCAACCCACTTGAGTATTCTTGCTGGGGGAATCCCATGGATAGAGGAGCCTGGCAGGCTACAGTCCAAGGGGTTGCAGAGTCAGACACAACTGAGCAACTATGTGCAAAGTTCACGGCTTCACAATTACCATTTTCTTTTTCTGGCATCAGTTCCTTTAACTTTCAGATAAATGTTACATTATTTACCATATTTGTGAGGTTTTCAGAACATTTCCACAAGTTTGATCACCAACTGTGAATACATTAGTGTAAAATTATCAAATGACTTCCTTAAAAATATTTTTTTATTTTCTCTTTTCCCAAAAGGAAATTTTATCCTATAACTGCTATTTTGTATTAATATCTTTGTTGAATCTTTCAGACCTTGTTTAAGATCTTGAAAATCTCATACAATCCTTTTGACTCATTTGAAGCTAAAGAATGGAGTTTGGATTACCAATATAAAAGTACATGTTCATGAAAATAAATTTGCTTCAGTATAATTTCAACTAAACACAGAATTACAGTGCTTAACAAAGAAAAACTCATTTGGAAAAACATTATAATAGCTTAAAATGTTACTATGATAAGTTAGTAACCAAGTTCATAACATAGTCAATCAACCTCAATCTTATAAGTATTTAATATATGGCTTATGCCATACATTCTACTAGAAGCTAAGTGCTAGAGGTTCATATATATATATATATATATATATATGCAAATTTGTATATATTATATAAATATTGGGTTGACCAAAAAGTTCATTCAGGTTCTTCCGTAAGATCTTACAGAAAAAACCCAAATTAACTTTTCAGCCAACCCAATATAAAATATAAGAAAGAATTTCTGTTGCTTCAGAGTTCAGGAGTAGAAGTTAGCAGAAGAAGCCCAATGTCTTCAATTCTAGTAAAAGAGCAGAAGTGTCTCATGAATGATAGACCAAACTAAGTCTCACTGCTTAAAGCTGAGACTAGAATGAAGGTCCAATAAATATGAGACGGGTCTGGAAAAAACCTGTGAGTGAAAACTACCTGGGGCTATAATTTAAGTAAACTTGTGATCTAAAGGAGACAGACTGACCTCAAAGTCATGAGCAGGAGCAAACTATACTCTGAAATAAACTCACAGATATAAAGAATAAACTAGTGATTATCAGTGGGGAAAGGGTAGGGAAGAGGGCAAGATAGGGCTAGGGAACAATGTATAAAATAAATAAGCTATGAGGATATATTGTACCACACAGGGAATATACTGAAATATTTTATAATAACTTTAAATGGAGTAAATCTATAAAAATTTGAATCACTATGTTGTATACCTGAAACTAATCTAATATTGTAAATCAACTATGCGTCAATAAAAGTAAACAAAGAATACATTAACCTAAAAATAAATTCATTTGATATTTTTATAACCTTTACATAGACATGTCCTACATTTTAGCATCTATGATATGGCTTAAATGAGTGAAAATTCAAATAAGCCTTTCCCATTCTTTATTCCATTCCTCAACAGTGTATCCATATGTTGGTATTTCATTAATTAAAATAGAAGCTGGATATTTAAAGCCTGCTGCCAAGTCTGACATCAATTCCATTAGACCAATCATTTTCTAATCTCATGAAATCTTTTCCAATTTTATGCCTTAAAAATAGGTAATTATCCAAATTCTAGATGGCACCCAGAGACAAAAGCATTGACCAAAATGAAATAAGCCCACCACATAAAGTTCTTTTGTACTCTTATGAAAATTTTGAGTTAACATAACACTTTTGAAAAGAACAGGTCAAATGGTAAAATTAGACTAAGAGGGTATCATCATAGAAATTGTAATTTCATCCTTAGTTCTGCTATTTTGACTTCTGCCCTCTTATTAGTAAGTTTTATGACTTAAAAGCTCATCATAAGATATCAATCCCAATTTTCTTGACTTTAACATGCCCCAGAAGCATGAAGCTCTCTCTTTTTTATTCCTACTGGTTGAGTGTAATAGTTGTATTATTCCTAGTGAGTTTTCCCAATATTAGCATTCAATCTGAGTCAATTCAGATAACAAATCTTTGTGCTACATTTACACTCAAACTAGACATTTAATTTTCAGGATACCATATTTTAATCAGTCATCGGGGACTCTTATCTGTTTTCAGTCTGGCTATTTCAGAGGTAATTGGCATTACCAGAGTACTGAGGTTATTCCTGCTCTAATCTCAAAGGTAGAAAATTAATGTATCTGAAATTGCAGATATAAAATGACCCTGAATGTCTAACCTGAGAGGTGGTGGAGCCAAGATCCAGCTTGCATAACTTATGAAGGGAACCCTTCATAAGGACAGAAAGAAACACAATGCTTCTAACTTTTCATAGGAAAAATAACAAAGAGCCATTCATATCCTCTAGATAATCACTAATTCCAAAATTCCACCCATGATGAAAATACTTCCATCATGGTCAGTTTCAAGCTTCTAACATAGAGTTGGGAAAAGATGCTAACATCTCTTAGGCCTATATGAACTGAGCTGGTTGCAGTACTCCAACTGTGACCAGGACACAAAAAAGAAGATAGTCAAAATACGTAAGTGCCTGTGAGGTGCCAGACTATAGCTTCACCAAACTAATACAGGGACAAAGACATGTCTCCTTCACTTTCATATTTTCCCAGAATGTCAACTCTAATGTGGCCTATACAGTAGATGCTCACAACACGTGTGAACAACACTAGTAAATTCACTCAGAGTTTGTGCTCGGTGTCTGTTGTGCGTGATTACTTCAAGATTCACCCCAGAGTTCACCGAAACCTCAGCCTACATTTTTCAACACACTAATATTGATACCCAACCAAAATTCCTGTCTTCTTCAGGTCCTGCCAGACTATTACTAAACTCATTTCCTCTTGTTTGTCAATCTGGAGTTCTTTCCTGGCTACATTTTTACCTCTCTCCCAGTTTCCTGGCCCTCTGTGGCTTCCGGGTCCTTCTGTCCTGTATGCAACCCTAGGTAGCTCCCTAGGTCATCAAGCAGGATTAATTTATTAATATAAATTAATATTTATATTTATTTGGCTGTGCTGGGTCTTACTTGCAGCATGCCAGATCTTCAATCTTCATTATAGCCACGTGGAATCTTTTATTATTTTTTTTTTTTACGTGGAATCTTTTAGCTACAACACGTAGGATCTTTAGTTCTGAGTAGTGGTATGTGGGATCTAGTTCCCAGGTATTGAACCTTGGACCCCTGCATTAGGAGCCTGGAGTCTTAGCCACTGGGCCACCAGGGAAGTCCCTAGAATAGTCAATATATCTTTTTCTGATTCTTCTTGATATTTGATTCTATCGTCTTTGAGTATTATCCTTTCAGTCAGTTCAGTTCAGTTCAGTTGCTCAGTCATATCTGACTCTTTGTGACCTCATGAATCGCAGCAAGCCAGGCCTCCCTGTCCATCACTAACTCCTGGGGTTCACTCAGACTCACATCCATCAAGTCCGTGATGCCATCCAGCCATCTCATCCTCTGTCGTCCCCTTCTCCTCCTGCCCCCAATCCCTCCCAGCATCAGAGTCTTTTCCAATGAGTCAACTCTTCTCATGACGTGGCCAAAGTACTGGAGTTTCAGCTTTAGCATCATTCCTTCCAAAGAAATCCCAGGGTTGATCTCCTTCAGAGTGGACTGGTTGGATCTCCTTGCAGTCCAAGGGACTCTCAAGAGTCTTCTCCAACACCACAGTTCAAAAGCATCATTTCTTCAGCGCTCAGCCTTCTTCACAGTCCAACTCTCACATCCATACATGACTACTAGACTAGTAAAATTCATTTAACTTTTCTTGATTCTAATCTCTGACCTTGAGTCTCATTTCCAAGGTTCTTGCTGGTACTAACCACAACTTCTCCCTGAATTCCCTTAGTGCTCCTAGCTCCTCAAGTGCATTTGCCCTTTAATTTGGCATTATGCTGAGCTACTCTTGGAAATTCCTTTTAATTAGTTATATTCAAATCTGACTTTATGTGACTATTCCCTTAGGTGTCATACTGACTGACTCTTTTTTATGAGTCAAATTAATGAAAAAGTCCATTGATTTGATTTGCCTATATTACTTAGTGAGCCACCCAGTATCAAATGAGGTCCCAGTCAAAGCCACATAGTTTCAAATCACTGGGCTTCTTCACAGAGATTCTTCTTTTCCTTCATTTAACCACTCCATTCCATTCTTTCCCCAAAATTTAAAGAGCAAGGATGTCACTCTATCCTGTCAGTTAAAACCTTAAATGAAAATTAGGAAAGAAGCTGCAATTTAAGTAAACCCAGCAACAAATATTTAAACTAAAGACTAAGAAAATTTCCTCTGGTTCGAAGAAACCAGAATTGAAAGAGACACATGTACCGCAGTGTTTATTGCAGCACTGTTTAGCCAGGACATAGAAGCAACCTAGATGTCCATCAGCAGATGAATGGATAAGAAAGCTGTGGTACATATACACAATGGAGTATTACTCAGCCATTAAAAAGAATACATTTGAATCCATTCTAATGAGGTGGATGAAACTGGAGCCTATTATACAGAGTGAAGTAAGTTAGAAAAACACCAATACAGTATACTAACGTATATATATGGAATTTAGAAAGATGGTAATGATAACCCTATATGCAAGACAGCAAAAGAGACAGATATAAACAACAGTCTTTTGGACTCCATGGGAGAAGGCGAGGGTGGGATGATTTGAGAGGGTAGTGCTGAAATGTGTATATTATCATATGTGAAGTGGATCACTGGTTCAGATTCGATGCATGAGACAGGGTTGGTGCACTGGGATGACCCTGGGGGATGGGATGGGGGGGGTGGTTCTGGATGGCGAACACATGTGCGCCTGTGGCTGATTGATGTCGATGTTTGGCAAAAACCACTACAATATTATAAAGTAATTAGCCTCCAACTAAAATTAATTAATTAATTTTTTTTAATTAAAATAAAATAAAATCTAGTAAGGACCAAAAGAAAAAATATATATATAGGTGTTATTGACTATACCAAAATTTTCACTCTCAGAGTTCTCTGGATCCTCTCTCCTCTGCTTTCCATAGCTTACTTTTTTAATTCCTGGATTGTGACCATAAAGGGTTTAGAGTTATGTGCTCATGGAGTTTTAGTGAAACTAGGACACAAAGCATAGCCAACTCCAAGCTTAGTCAAGTCAAGCAGTGAAAACAAAAAAAGAATTCAGGTCCAGACACATGTTGACCTCGGAAATCTGGTCTTTGGAATCTGAGATAGAGCTGACGTAGCAGTTTCAAGATGAGCATAGGAATCCTGTCCTAGAAGTCTGGCTCATGTCACCAAGTCTAAGTCACAAGTACAGGATGAAATCAAGGAGTTAAGAGAAAACTCCAGGTCTAGCGTCAGAAAGAATTTAAAATCGGAGAATCAAAATTACAGAGAGGATACCTGAGGGTCTCAAAACTTATTGTGCTTCTTCTGGTAGGTGTCTTCTCAGCCGTATACTTGCAATCAGGCTAAAAACTATTACCCATGGAATCCCTACAAAAACAAGAATTTCCTGAGGCTGACTGTATTAATATTTAGCTTTACAAATAAGGGTTTATTTTTGTGTATATGAATTTATGTGCAACATTTGTGAATCAGCTCTTTGTTTTTGTGTGGGAGAGGCTTACATGAAATGATAAAGATCTGATGGAATCTGGCACTCAAAATAAATTTTCACAAGAAATAGTGGGAAATAATGTCAGTAAAATGATAAGAGATTGGAGATCTTCTAAACAGGTTTTTAGGCTTTTTTGTTAAATAGTTTAAGTTTTGGAAAAATCAATAACATTTGAGACAATGTTTTAAATCAAATAATTTTTGAAACACTGTATTTTTTACTGAATGATATTTTATAATCAAAATTTGGAACTTATAATCACATTCCAAAGTCACGAGTACAGTTTTTCTAAATTTACATTAATATTTAAGCTAAAGAGCCAAATGTTGTCAAATGCCTAAAATGTACTACATGGATGTACCAGCAAACCAAAGCACCCACAAGAGGGCCTGATGTTATAGGGTTTCTAAACCATCATGTATATCCCCATTTATGAAGTCACAAAGTTCTTGGTTACCTCATTGTTCCTTCAAGTTACAATAATGATAGGGTCTTTAAGACTCTAGTTAGGAAAATTATGAATTTTGGTTTTTACCTGTCTGTTGGCATCAAAATAATACTTTCCAAAGGGTCAGTATTTTACAAGCAGATACAGAACATCAATAAATTAAAACTTAGAGGAAAAATATACCAAATCTTGCAAATTATGGAAATTACAAAGTAAAACTTTCCCACTCTAGAGATGACATTGCCAGCCTGTATTTTCAGTCACAAACATGTCACATTTCAGCTTTTCACACAAATCTCCATTGTTGTTCAGTTACCCAGTTGTGTCTGACTCTTTGTGACCCCATGGACTACAGCACGCCAGGCCTCCCTGTCCTTCACAATCTCCCAAAGTTTTCCCAAGTTCATGTCCATTGCATCGGTGATGTCATCCTGCCATTTCATCCTCTGACACCCTCTTCTCCTTCTGCCCTCAATCTTTCCTGGCATGAGGGACTTTTTCAATGAGTCAGCTGTTTGTATCACATGACCAAAATACTGGCACTTCAGCTTCAGCATCGGTCCTTCCAACGAGAATTCGGGGTTGATTTCCCTTAAGATTGACTGGTTTGATCTCCTTGCTATCCAAGGGACTCTCAAGAGTCTTCCCCAGCACCACAGTTTGAAAGCATCAATTCTTTGGTGTTCTGCCTTCTTTACGGTCCAACTCTCAGTACTGTACCTGATCACTGGGAAGACCATAATCACCCTTTTTTTCATAGAAGGACAGAATTGGTCCACCTTCCCTTTCATAGGAATGTCCCTAAGAGGTCTACTGTGATTAGGTACTTGTCAGGAAAACAAGTACCCCAGATGTCAGTCATGAGCAAAACATCAGGAGAAGTGGAACCAAGGATCACATGTCAAAGACGCTGCCATTCTCTACTAAGCCCACGGAAACACACAAGTCAGCACATCCCTTGTTCACTCCATGACTAAGACCACAACTGGGCTTCAAGGAAATTCTACCAGGTGATCAGGTTTGTCCCAGACTACCTTAGAGAAACTGAAGAAGAACAAAATAAATAGACCACCTGGACAAGAGAAATTACCGTTTCCATGACCATTCCTAGCCCAAAGGGTTGAATTTTTGTTGGTAAATAGGAATATATTTAGTAATGAGATACTGTATTCATTTAAAAACACTTGGTCTACCTCTTTTCCCACAGCCTCTTGCTTATCAACACTCTTTAGCCACCAAGTGATAACATTAACAGTGGTAGGACTGCAGAAATATTCTCAGATCTCAGTATCAAAGTATGTTTCTTGGGCATGTACATGGCAGACTGTCAGTTTTACTTATCTGCACCTCCAGCTCTGGTTAGGAAGTTGTTCATTCTTAAAACAGACCCTGAATGGCCCCATGCTGCCTTGCAGCAGACATCAGCTCTGTCTCAGGAATTTTTCTTGTTTTCAGTGTAACTTCAATGAGACATTATTTTTAAGCAATTCACATATTTTGAAGCAGTTTTCACTTCACCACTGTGTGAAAATTTAATGGGCTTCTATTACTAAAAGTAATCTGAAGTCATGAGGTATCAAAAAAGAGTACGGCCCATTTATCCTAACCTGACTCTGTCTGTTTCTCACTGGCCTTTCTTCTTATACACATTTGCTTTACTATCTATGGAGCAGACATAATGAACAAGTTCCCATGAGCCAGTTTCAGGCAACCTGATGTTATGCAGGCAATGAGAAGCAGAAAGTCTCTCTAAATTCCATTCAGCAAGAATCCACTGAGAATTTAATTTCCCTACTCTATGCTAAGTACCTTGAGACAAATAAATTTCCTAAAAAATATTCTTCGACTTCAAGTTGCTTATAATCTTGTTTCTGTAATTCATACATCAATCGGCAAACAACAGAGGTAGAATGCGATTGATGTAACTAAGAAGTCCCCCTACACACACATGCTCCAGCTTCTGGAATGTGAAAGAATGCCAACACTGTGAATTCCATCTTCCTTCTCTTCTTCCAAAAATGGCCCTTATGCTTTCAAAATATGCTGGTCCTTCAAACTCTTAAGGAAAAATGCTTAACATTCCAAAGGATTGCCCCCACTTTTCCCTCACATCATTGGGCAGTTGGCACTCTTCTTCATGTATGGAGGAATCAGGAGGAAACTAGAAGTGGGGTCAGTGTCATGGAGTTCAAGTGACAGGACTTTGAGAAGCACGAATTCTATGAACGTACTGTAAGAAACTGTTGGAGAACTGACTGAGGCAAAAACATGAGAACACCAGAAGGCTCATTTTCCAGCTCAGAAAAAAGTCAAAAGAGCACGTATCTGATGAGACCTTACTGGAGAATTGGCCCATGGAGTTATAAGGTTGGTAAAACAACAATATGAAAAAAAAATCTCACCTCATCTATCAATCATTCTACCTGAGCTGTACCCAGCATGCGGCTAAGTCACTTCAGTCGTGTCCAACTCTGTGCAACCCCATAGACAGCGGCCTACCAGGTTCCTCTGTCCCTGGGATTCTCCAGGCAAGAACACTGGAGTGGGTTGCCATTTCCTTCTCCAATGCATGAAAGAGAAAAGTGAAAGTGAAGTCGCTCAGTCGTGCCTGACTCTTAGTGACCCCATGGACTGCAGCCTACCAGGCTCCTCCATCCATGGGGTTTTCCAGGCAACACTACTGGAGTGGGGTGCCATTGCCTTCTCCGTACCCAGCAAAAGCATAGCTAATTGTGTAAAAGGATTAAACATAATTATCATTTAATCTGTAATAGTGTTTTTCATTTTACTTAGTGGATAACCGTAGTACACACGAACACAGTATCAACTTAAATTATAACATACATAAATGCAGTAGAGAACATTTCTAATGTCATGATTTTTAATTAAAAAAATAGTAACCATATGGAACCATCTCCATAAGCTACATCACACAGTAACTGCAACCATTACAAACTTTTGTTAAGGAGAATTAATCAAAATCTAGCATCTTTAAATCACCAGAACCAGAATTTGGTTAATTGAGATGTTATGTTCAGGCTAACCTTCCAAATAACATGTACTGTGAATCTATCACATAGATAATAGCTATGTGGGTAACTTGAGTATTTCATGGCAGCTTTATAACCTGATCCAGTAGAGAAGGGATATAGATGGGGCAGTGGAAGAGAAGACTACTAACCTACAGGTTTAGTATGTAGTAATAGGTTTCTAAAATTTAACTTCCTTGTACTCATCCAGGGCCCTGAATCCACCCACACACATCACAAGATACGCGACATCCACACAGAGCAGTAGATTCCTGGGCTTCCCTGGGGGCTCAGACAGTAAAGAGTCTGCCTGCAATGCAGGAGACCCAATTTAATCCCTGGGCTGGGAAGATCCCCTGGAGAGGGGCATGGCAACCCACTCCAGTATTCTTGCCTGGAGAATTCCATGGACAAGGAGCCTGGCGGGCTACAGTCCATGGGGTCGCAAAGAGTCGGACACGTCTGAGCCACTAACACTTTCACTTTCTTTCAGCAATAGGTTCATTTTCCAAAATGTCAGCAACTACCAGGAACTGAACACACTGTAGGCTTAGTTTACAAACACTAAGCCAAATCTTGCAAAAACCCATAACAGGCTTTGTTGTTGTACTCATTTTAAAAATGAGAAAGTAGAGACTTAGATTTCCCTGCTGGCTCAGACAGTAGAGCATCTGCCTGCAGGGCAGGAGACCTGGGCTCAATCCCTGGGTCGGGAAGATCTCCTGGAGAAGAAAATGGCAACCCACTCCAGTATTCTTGCCTGGAGAATTACATGGACAGAGGAGCCTGGTGGGCTGCAGTCCATGGGGTCACAAAGAGTTGGACACGACTGAGCGACTTCACTTCACTTTACTTCAGAGACTTAGAAGAGTTAAATGAGCTGCGCAAGGTCACACAGCTAGTCAATGATCAATTTTGGATGTAGACTTAAGCATGAAGTATACGCACTCCATCCACAAACACAAGCTATACAGCAGGTTGTATTACTTTTAGTCTCCAAGTCGTGTCCAACACTTTGCAACCCCATGGACTATAACCCGCCAGGCTCCTCTGTCCATGGATTTTTCCAGGTAAGAATATTGGCGTGGGTTGCCATTTCCTTCTCCAGGGGATCTTCCTAACTCAGGGGTCAAATTTATGTCTCCTGCATTGGCAGGCAGATTGTTTACTGCTGAGCCACCAGGGAAGCCCAATACAGCAGGTAACAGAGAACAAAAGGACACAGAAGTAAGATTCATCTCTAGGCCAATTTGTCCTGGATGACAAACTCCTAGAGGGCAGGGAAGCATCTGTTCTCACCTGCTTCTCATTATACAGCTGTGAGCTATGTAAGTAGGTCCTATGGGAATTCCCTTTGGTAATGAGAACAAAGAGGCAGCAAGAATGCAGATGACAGAAGAGCCTAATTCTCTGTTTTGCCTCTGAATCTATAAATGGTCTTATGAATGATTTGCAGGGAACAGAAATATATAGTCTCTGAGCCTTAGTGACAACATACAACCTTCCATGCATCTACCTGTCTATGCTGCTCCACTAATGGACAGATGTCTAAACAAAGGAGGATCAAAGCATTGCAAGAGACCTCTTTTCCCAAATTTCACTGCACTGTGGGAAGAGAAAGGGTAAACTTCTAAGTGTCCCACCTTCCTCAAACCCAATGTTCCCTTGCAGTTCAGACGTTATTAATCTTGGAGTTTTCTGTGAAGCAAAAACCAAAGGTAAAATAAATGCCAAACAGCTATTGCTGTCACTGCCTTCCCTGAAGTCACTTCGCTATCAGCTGTTGGCAGAGCAGACCGTGTAGGATGACGAGATCTGAGGAAGGGTGAGGGATGAGGTGTCAAGTCAGGGAACGAGGCTGCCCATACCAAGTGGCTCTGACACAGGCGACAGACAGCGCCCATCAGCGCACTGCATTACAGATAGATAGCCAACAAACAAACCTAACTGCAGCAGCAGAAAGGAAGAGAAAGTGGAGTTCAAGAAATGATCAGCACACCTCCTTCCAAGCCCTCCCTCCCTTTCTAGCCCCAGACACACGTTCCTCAGTGTTAACAGCGCCAGAAATTGCAGCAGTGATCAGGTTGTCAGGCCGAATATTCCTTTCCAAAGAAGATCCTGGTGGGCAAGCAGCCACCTAGGCACTCCCCTCATTGTCTACCAGGTCAGCA
Organism: Capra hircus; assembly: GCF_001704415.2. Taxonomy (NCBI): domain Eukaryota; kingdom Metazoa; phylum Chordata; class Mammalia; order Artiodactyla; family Bovidae; genus Capra; species Capra hircus. The sequence continues at coordinate 18,530,037 of NC_030818.1, forward strand.
GCCTTGCCGCAATGTCTTATCCTTAAGAAGCGGGAGTGCCATTTCTAGTTTCCCAGGAAAACAATAGCACATCGTGGGACTGTTCAATGTATGAATATACACACACTCAAAAAAGATAACTAGGCCTAATCTATGTTGTAGGGGACATTCTCCTACTCCTCTGGCTTGAAGCCCTATGCCTGCTACCTCAGCCTTGCTTACCATGACCATCTACACAAGCACTTAATCACACCATCATATCCTTGATATGGTTAACATCAGTTTTGATGTCCGAGAAGTATGTGTCCAGGCTATATTGAAAGAGCTTGAATTCCTAACCTGTTCTCAATGAGTTGTTTTTTTTTTGTTTGCTGCATAAGGAGTCATTTATCCCACCCATGGAGAAATATGACCACCACCCACTCCCACCAGTCTACTTCCCAGGTTAGGATTGAAACATTTCCCCAGGAGATAAAGAGTTCCTTCTGAAGACTGATCCATCCTAACCCTAAGGTGAAGAAAAATAAATATTATCATATTAAAATGTGAACCTCAATCTACTGTCTATTGAAATTCTTCCTGATGAGTCTTCCAGGGCTGCCGTGGACAAAAGGAAAGAACAATATCTTCAAGCTGGTGGACAAGTGTAGGTAGGCCTGGGGGACAATAAATGAAAAATACTTGCTCACACTCTAAGATGGCTAATATCACTGGATCATGATCAGAAGAGTTATTTAGCCCCAGAGATTTGCAGCTCTGGGTCCAGGAGTGCCAGGGTCAGGGCACAAGGACTAAGAGAGGACTGCTGCCAGGGATACCACATGATGGCCCAGGAAAAACCAGGGGTCTGGGCAGCCATTCACAGTTGTAAGTCTAACTGTCAGTACCCAGTACTTCTGCACTGAGAGCCCTGGGGGATGGCAAACTTCCTCTATGACTGCAGATTCAAACAAGGCACCGGAGACAGGCATTTTTGGTAGAGAAAGAGGGCTGGAAACCATTCAGAGCATTGAACACATTCTTCTCTATTTCCTACTCTACTAAAAATAAGAGGAGATGCATGTTTCCACAACAGTGGGCTTTGTTAACAGGGAAAAACCTGTAATTCTCAGAAATTTTGGCTGGAAGTAGCCTTATATATTTTCTATTCCAGGAGCTTTCAAATTTAAATCACCTGGATGCTTGTTAAACCAAAGATTGCTGGGTTTCCATAGGTCTAGGGTGGGGCTGAGTAATTTGCATTTGTAACAAGTTCTTTCAGCCTGTGTTCAGTTGACTCTTTTCAACCCCATGGACTGTAGCCCTCCAGGCAAGTTTCCAGGTGATGGTAATTATTATAGTCTAAGAGATTCCACTGTAAATTTTTTTAAAGGAGACAACTAAATTTAACAAAATTTATTAAGTACCTATGAGTGAGATTTTAGACCAAATATTGGAGACAAAAAGAATTTTACTTACTAATTCCAGAGTGATTAAAGATTTAAATGTTTTTAAAAGTTTATGAAACTGCAAGAATATAATTCCAGAACTACTTTTGGGAAATGATAGCAAAGGTAGACACAATAAAAGAATATAATAAATTAAAAAGGATTTTTTCTGTATAAAATTATTAAATGCCTTGTTCAGTCGCCCAGTCATGTCCGACTCTGCAACCCCATGGACTGCAGCACGCCAGGCCTCCCTCCCTGTCCTTCACCATCCCCTGGAGTTTGCCCAAGTTCATGTTCATTGCAATGGTGGTTAAATGTCTAAGCACCAAAAAAATAAAAATTATGAGAAAATTTTAAATTGTGAAAAAGAATTTGTAATTCATGTGACAGATAAAATTTTATATTCTTAAAATGCAAAGAATCATCAGGAAATACAAACATCTTCAGAGAAATATTAACAGAGAAACAATTGGTCAATTTACAAAAAAATAAATACAAAGGGCAAATTAGTACATAAAAATATCACTATTTACTACAGTAATAAATAAAATCAAACATTGCTTTTCAGTAGTGAATTGACATATAAAAATATAAAATGCTGGCATGGTGGTGGGGTTCTACGCTGACTCGTGGGTAGCAAGGCCTGAGAAGTCAGAAATGTCCCAAACAAGGTGCATTGCAAGAGAAAAATCCTAATACCAGTTACAAATTCATCCATGAATCAAGAACTGAGTAACCATATCAGAGGTTAGAGAGAAACCAACATTATCAGGAACACTGGACAACTAGCTTCTCACTCTAGGTCAATGAAATACCTGGGTTAGAACGTAAGACTAGTATGGGGGCTTCTAATAATTATTCATGCATTAAGCTATTATTGTGTGCCTACAGTGTGCTGGGGAGAAGGAAATGGCACCCCACTCCAATACTCTTGCCTGGAAAATCCCATGGACGGAGGAGCCTGGTAGGCTGCAGTCCATGGGGTCGTGAAGAGTCGAACAGGACTGAGCGACTTCACTTTCACTTTTCACTTTCTTGCACTGGAGAAGGAAATGGCAACCCACTCCAGTGTTCTTGCCTGAAGAATCCCAGGGACGGGGGAGCCTGGTGGGCTGCTGTCTATGGGGTCGCACAGAGTCGGACACGACTGAAGCGACTTAGCAGCAGCAGCACAGTGTGCTGGGTTCTGTGATCATTACTGGCAATGCAAAGATGAATAGGGTACAACCTTTAAGTAGTTTACCATGTCTATAGGGAGACACATTGAAGAGCCAATGCACTAGGAATTCAGTAAGGAATCATTCTTAAAAGGAATGAGAGCCTTAACCAAATTTTAGAGGGCCAGGGTGCCTATAGCCAGCAGAAACTGACAACTTCTTCTTTTCAAATCTTCCTAAAGTCTACCCTACTCTGAATATAATTCTCCATTTTTAAAAAATTGGGAAACTTTAAAGGAAATATGAATGAGTAATTGTACTATGCAAGTCAACCCTACAAACAGTAATATAAACATAAAAATATATCATAAATAGCCGAGCCCATCTGCATTTATTTTGTTTCCTCCAATAGCACATCACAACTCTATTTCCATGGCTCAAAAACAGCAAGCCAATTTGGTCAAGTCAGTCAAATAAAAGTCAAATAAGTTTTGAAAAAAGACGCAATTGGAATATTTGATATTTTCATCTTATTATAGGCATAACCTAAAACTTGATATTTTTTCTGTTCATTAGCTGTTTAATACTGATTCCCAAATCCCTTTCCACCACTATTTTATAAAGTGTACAACTTTGCCTGGGTTAAATTGTGTACAGTATCTTACTACATCATCTTCCAATCATTAATTTTCATCAGAGAATGTCAGCAGGGAATTATGTCAGATTACTTGGACCTGATATTTTCTCATAAATCCATTCTAACCTCTATATACCCTTTCATTCTATCAGACATTTTCCATCTCTCTTGGAAGCTTCTAAAATTTTTTTCTTGAAATTAAAGCTGGTCTTATCCAAACTGTTCCCATCTTTATTTTTAACAAAGGCTTACTAAGTTCCAATTATTTGAAAAACACTGAATAAAATGTGAAGGGTTGGGGACAAATATTGTCTCTAATTTATAGGTAAAGTGGGATTTTCTGTGTTTTCTGGACAAAAGGCAGAAGTTATCCCCTGCTGACAAGGAGCTGTCCTCAGCTGGAGCTAGAGCCAGCCACCCCACAGCAGGACTTGTTAGGAGGCACAGTGCAGAGTTTTCACCAAGTGGTTGATCCCCCACTCACTAATCCTCATATCCTGAAAGAAGAGAGGGGAGCCATATGAGATGGGTGTTGCAGTATTTGTGAAGAAAAGATAGTGGTATTAGGGATGTTCCTCTCTCAAAAGCCAAGGCTGCCATTCATGAAGACTGGAGTTTCCAGAAAAAGTTAAAGACATCTAGTTCGCTGGCTTGGAGAAGGAAATGGCAACCCACTCCAGTGTTCTTGCCTGGAAAATCCGAGGGACAGGGGAGCCTCGCGGGCTGCCGTCTCTGGGGTCACACAGAGTCAGACACGACTGAAGCGACTTAGCAGCAGCAGCAGCAGTTCTCTGGCTGGAGGGTAGCTGAGCCACAGAGTCCTCAGGCCCTTGCTGGTGCTGTCCTGAGAAGGAGCATCATACTAAGGGATTCTTGAGGGAGAGTTCTTTGGAGAACTCTAGAGGTTTGTTGTATTATCACTTTTGGTCTGCTTCCCCCACTGTGGAGAGGAAGAGGTGGGTACTTCACCGATTTAAAGTTTAGAGCTTAATGTTGAACATAAAGAATGATGCCTCCTTCTGGTTTAGAGATCTGAATGATGGAGACCCCTGGAGCAGCCCATGCCATGGGAGTTTAAGGGTTTGGTGTTTTAGACCCTTGTCCCAGCTCCCCACAACCCTCAGAGAAGGAAGATAAACATCTCAGCTCCACAGAAAAGGGCAGAGATGGGCTGAGAAGCCCAGGCAGTTGCTGAACCAATAGATGGGATGTCCAATCCAAAGAAGTGGTTGAGGTAGCTACTGCTGGAGAAGAAAAGGAAAGACCCATCTGCTTCTCTAGGGGATTCTTCACTGGCAGAGAGAGCAGGGATAAAGGCAAATGCCACTCAAAGAAAACCAAGCACACCATCTGGATGGAAACATTTATGCCAGCAGGTACCACCAGTATCAGCTAGAACCTGTCTAAGCCTAAGGGAGGACACCGATCCACCTCCAATCTGACACATGGGCTCGACAAAAAATTTATGCCTGCCACAGGCCTCCTTCTTGTCCACAACACCAGAGAAATCGGATTGGTGGGAAGGGAAGACTCAGAGCTGGGTGTCAACCTGCGCCTCCTCCACATTCAGCTGCCAAAGCCACAGCTGGGGAGAAGACAAGATCCCATCAAGAGTAAGAGAAAACTTTAAAGTAAATACATAAGTCTCCAACTGGAAGCCATTATTCAATAAAATAAAATGATTTATTTTATAGGTCAATGAGGCAATATCTATACACACAGAAACTTTAACATTTGCATCAAATATCTAGTTACTTCTACACATTTATAAAGTTGGCATTTTCCCTTCCTCATTAAATTGTTCATCACCATCCCCATTAACCAGTGAATACGACTTGTAACTCAGAAAAGAGCATATAGCATATTTCACAATTGTTGTTGCTGTTTAGTCGCTAAGTCTTGTCCAGCTCTTGTGACCACATGGACTGTAGCCTGCCAGGCTCCTTTGTCCATGGAATTTCCCAGGCAAGAATACTGGAGTGGGCTGCCATTTGCTTCTCCAAGAGGTCTTCCCACCCCAGGGACTGGACCCACATCTCCTGCATCGGCCGGCAGATTCTTTACCACTGAGCCACCAGGGAAGCCCATATTGGAATTACTAAAAATAAAAATTGATCTTAGAAAATTGATACGGATCAAAGTATTCAAATGTATTTTGCATTCAGTTTTCCAAAACTGTACGTCTCTAATGTATCCTTTAAAATTATTCACACTAATAATAAATGTTGTATATCAGGAAAAATGTATTTGCTATAGAAGTAAAATGAAGCAATGAAATAAAGAATGTGAAAAATATTGCTTCTTGAATGCATCCCTGAAAAAATTATTTGTGTTTAAGTAAAACAGATTACTCTAGTATGGCTAGTCTGGCTTCAAAAAGAAGAAATAAAATTGCAAGTAAAGTGAAATGTACTTTAAAAATACAGTAAGTATCTTGAATCTCAGGACTGATGGTGTATTTTCAAGAGGTTTCCAGATACTAAAAGCAGAGAAGACCTATAATCTCTCCCTTAGGGCATCTCATTTTCTCTGTGGATGCTTGCTCCATTCTCAGCTCTTCACTGAAGAGAAGCCTCATGGTTTGTACTGATTCATAAGTTTGCTCCAACTCTCAGGATCCTCACCCTTTGACCTCAGGTTTCACCAGTTAACTGGAAACTTCCCTTTATGTTTCTTAATTCAAATAAACAAGTGAGACAAGTGTATTGGTTCATGTTTTTTTTCCCAACCTTGTGATAATAGCTAAACCAAACATGGGCTATCCCTGGGTCCCCATCCACCAGTCCTTTCCAGCAAGAGGGGGACTTAAAGAAACTAACTTAGTACTTAAAGAAACTAAGTTTCCAGTGACATTTGGGTTCCCATGACATATCTGACATAAAGGATTCTGATTCTTTTAGTATATAATGCATGGTTTTATTGTTCACTAAATTTTTTTTACAGGTAAATCAGCCTTTTAAAAATCTTATAAGTTCACTTTGAGGCAGAATTTGAAGTCTTTTTTTTTTTTTAAGAAAACATTTTCAGTCATATGTTGGACCATGGCATCATTCTCACTAATGGCTCAAAGACACCACAGGTCATCTACCCATCTGTTCTCACTTGCTGCTGCTGCTAAGTCACTTCAGTCATGTCTGATTCTGTGCAACCCCATAGACAGCAGCCCACTAGGCTCCTCTGTCCCTGGGATTCTCCAGGCAAGAATACTGGAGTGGATTGCCAGTTCCCCCAATTTTACCATGGTTCTAAATTTTTTTAATTACAAGTAAATCAGTTATTCATTCTGTGCTATGCTCAGTTGCTCAGTCGTATTTCTTTGAGACCCCATGGACTGTAGCCCGCCAGGCCCCTGTGTCCATGGAACTTCCCAGGCAAGAATACTGGAGTGGGTTGCCATTTCCTCCTCCAGGGGATCTTCCTGACTCAAGAATCGAACCCATGCCTCCTAACTGGCAGGCAGATTCTTTACCGCTGAGCCACCTGGGAAACTCATGTATCCATAGTAGAACCCAGATTAGACACTATCCTATTACTGATAAAACAGCACTTAGGTCACCTGAAGAATCTGCTCGTGGCTCTACATGCTGAAAACCACTTCCCTCACAGAAAAAAGAGCGCAAAAACCACAAAAGAATCCCAGTCAGAAGGAAACTCTTTCTGTCATCTAACCTAACCACATCCCCTCATTCTTTACTCAGAGAGAAATAATCTTTCTTGAATGAGTGAAAAAGCAACATCCCCTTTCTCACACAGCTATCGGTTACTGAGTGCATACTGAGTTCAAACTTCTTTTGTTAAATATTGCTGGATTTGACTCAAATTGTAGAGGTCCTCTTGAGCTCAATTCTTCCCTATCTTAAACAGTGCTCAAGATCAACTACTAGAGTCCCATTAGGAGAATCCAAAAAGCCTGTCCTTTTGGACATAACACTTTTGTTTTATGTAGCACTGTTGACTTAACCTCATGAAACAACTCTTAATAGGAAGGCAAGAATCAGTGGCCTCCAAACTTAAATGTAAGTTGGGGGGTTTTTTGTTGTTGTTGTTGTTTCTATGTGATTAGCCTGATTGTAACAGATCAACCAAAATATAAGAATGTGTTTTTATTCTTTCTAACTTTTGAGGGGAAAATGACCAAACTGTGAACTATATTTAATTAACAATACCATATTTATTTCACAATGGTATTTACCAACTGACGCACAAAATGAATATGCCTCAAGAGAATATTAAAGATGATTTACTTGCAATCTGTTTGAGGCAATCAGGCTCAGTAGCAAAAAGACTGTGGGAATGAATAATACACATTCTAGAATTTCTCTACCAATAGGTAGTGGTTTCCAAGGGAAGAAAAGACTGATGGGGAGGACCACATTAAATAGTTGGGTAGGTTCTAGAGAAAGACCAGAAGCCAATAACCTAACTGAAGGTCACTAACAGTTTTAATCAATTTGTAAATGAAATAAACCTAAAGGACAGACCAATCCAAGGAAAAAGTTGATTTTAAAAAGTGAGAAAGATTCTGAATTCTTTACATTTATAAAAGAGATACATTACTTTTCATGACTAAAATAAATGTTTTTAAAGAAAATTATCTAAGATTCTTGTTTTCCCTGGGGATACTGTTTAATTCCAAAAGAATATTCAGACTATACATCAGAAAGCATTTCTGAGACATTTCCTTCCAAGTTTAAACATCTGTGATTTTTGTGGCCTTTCACCTGGAGAAATCATGTAGCTGATTCAGCTTTCCACTTCCTATGACACCTGGCCATGTCTCAGATTTAAGTCATACTTGGGTTTCAACTCTTCTGAGTGATTTCTGGTCTTATATCAATGTTACCCCTTATTCAGTTATTCTGAAGTCAAAGGTAAAGTTCTATAAATATGAGAATCAGGCCAGCATTTCAGAAAATCAAAGACAAGAAAACCCAGGTGGGCACAACATGGGCACATTCCTTCCCTGTGTGACCAACTGTGCTGTCCTCTTAATATTCCCTGCTATCACCTTCTCCAACTCCGCTTCACCTCCCTTCTTAGGTCTAATACACCCTCTCGATATTGTTTGGATTAAGCAATCACTCATAAAAAGAAGAATACGATCTCTTTTCTGAATGAGAAAAAATATTACTATATATAGCTCTCCTCATTTAAAAAAAATATTGCTCTACATTTTTTAGATGTGCCTACTTTTTTATTCAGAAAAATCACAGCTAGGAAAACATAGAGGTCAGAAAGTTAGACAGCTACCAGGTTGCCAACATTGCTCTATAATCTCGGGATAAACTGTATTCATGCACAGAGGCCCAGCCTACTACATCTATGGCAGTGGCCAGTCCAGGAAGCAAATAGGAAACACTTTATGTATCAGTCTCATTGACCTCCATCTGAATAAACAGAGAATCTAAGCAAAAACTAAACCCTTTCTACACAAACACATCTTCAACAGAGTATTCCAGACCCTCATTTAAACCCTATTGCTGCTGCACCTAAACTCTATCCACAGAGCACTTGTGGCTTCTGTCCCAAGGGCATGAGAAGGTCTTTCTTCAGAGCTAAAGGATCAAAAGACCATAATAAAACAGAAGGGGTAGGATGAACCAGAGCCAGTAATCTAGACAATCAGGTCACCCAAAGAAGCAGAGTCCGAGGCAGTCCTGAGAAATGAGACCATAATTTCAAGTGATACAACAGCCAAGGAAATAAAAAGATGATGGCATGTCTAGTGAGTAATCTGAAGCCAGTCTAGGTGACTAAAAACCACAGGATCTTAGCCAATACATGGTTTTGATCTGCTCTCAAGGGCAGGATGCCCAGGGGAGGGACTTCTCTGGTGGTCCAGTGGTTAAGAATCCACCTTGCAATGCAGAAGACACGAGTTTGATCTGGTTGGGGAACTATGATCCCACCTGCCACAGAGCAACTAAGCTCACACACAGCAACTTCTGAGCCCCCAGCCATGAGTCCCTGTGCTGCGACAGAAGATCTCGTGCACCGCAACTAAGACCCAACACGGCCAAAAAAATAAATAACCAAAAAACAAATAAAGAGAGCTAGGTGGTCCAACTGCATTTGGAGGACTATGGTTGATGCAGAGATTATCTGATTTACCTCACTATTAATTTAGACACAGCTGTTGTTGTTTAGTTGCTAAGTCGTGTCCAGCTCTTTTGCAGTTCCATGGACTGCAGCCTGCCAGGCTCCCCTGTCCCAGGATTTCCCAGGGAAGAATACTGGAGTGGATTGCCATTTCCTTCTCCAGGGGATCTTCCTGACCCAGGGATCAAACCCTCATCTCCTGCTTGGCAGGTGGATTCTTACCACTGAGCCACTTGGAAAGTCCAGTAATTGGTCTAATTCTCAAATATTAAGAATGCATCTACTCCTACATTTATCCATAAGCTTTTGTGTGACACTGGTAGCTGTCTATCCAAATCCTTTCCACCATCTAACCTGACAAAATGGCAGAATAAAAATACTCATTTTCTTGTACTTGCCTGCAATTCTAAATGGCTGCATGACATAGTTACAATGACTGATATTCAAACTGAGGATTTCTGTTATTGGAAAGAAATGATTCCCAACTCCATACAAGCCATACAACACTGTTTCCTCTTCATACTGCCTGGAATGCTGAAGTGAGAGTCACTTAGAGACCATACATCCAAAAGCATGATAGTAAAGCCTATACACCAAAGACGTGCAGACGGAAAAGAACCAGGACTCTGCTGGCATCACAAGGGACCATCCCTGGACTTCTCGGTACCAGAGACAAATAAATCTTCACATGTTTAATCCAGTTTTGAGGGGCTCTCTGTTGCTTGTAGCAGAACACGTTTCTCACTGGTTGTAATTAGATACCACTGTTTCAGTAACGGCTATGATCTTTGAAGTTGCAGAAAGTTCCATACTCAGCATGTACCATTCTCCCTGTGCCCTGTGAATGGCTAAGAACACACAGTTCACTCAACCAAAGCACATGAGTGCAAATATGATCCTAGAGATACATAGATCCTTAGTACAAGAAAAAAATCTGGAAGTTATAGTTTAAAAACGTCCCTAAAATCTCATCTGACTGAGGCTGCCAACAGTGCTTTCAAGAAACAAACTGTCCACCTGTGGAACTGTCTTTGTTCAATATCAAGTGTTTATTAGATGCTGTGAGAGTAAAATATGTTTCTTAATCATAATACCAAAAGGGAAAAGAAGATATAAAAAAATAGCATTAAGTCCATAGCAAAATTCAGACAAGTAAAGCCATCTGCTCTTGCCTGGCTGAATTCGTCCAGGACTCTGGCCCATCTTCCCTCATCCCATTTCATTTCCAGCATCTCTGCCAGCTCTCATCCCCCTATGTTAGCTATCTTTGCTCCTTGGATTCCTTTCTGCGTTGACATTTCTGTCTCCTGCTTTTGATCCCTCCTTGCTACTGAGGCCTCAATTTTAGAATCTTCCTTCTCTTCATATTCAGTTTATAGTTCTTAGAGTATAATAGTTTCTCTATCCTCATTCTTAGAGGTCACCTCAGATTCTGGGTGATTTCTTGGGCCCAGAGGCCAAAATGAGGGCTCTACTTCAGGTGCTGCCTCTCTGCAAGCCCTCCAGCCTGAGGCTTCCAATTCTGTTTACACACAACCCCATCAAGGGAATTAAAATCCGTTGCAAGCCCCTAACCCAGCTTCTCTTTACTTACCAACCACTGGCCACACAGCAGGCTCTGAATTTACTTTTTGCTAAATAAAGAAAACAAATGCATTACAAAATTTAGGCAGAAATGGGCTTCTGTGGTGGCTCAGAGGTTAAAGCGTCTGCCCACAATGCGGGAGACCTGGGTTCGATCCCTGGAGAAGGAAGTGGCAACCCACTCCAGTATTCTTGCCTGGAGGATCCCAAGAATGGAGGAGCCTGGTAGGCTACAGTTCACGGGGTCGCAAAGAGCTGGACACGACTGAGCGACTTCACTTTCACTTTCACAGTGTAATTACAACTATGGGAAGTAAAAAAAAAGGGAGAGTCAAGTTGCAATCTATATCCCCACTGTTCAGAATTAAGCTTTTACTTTTTTGTTGCATTATTAAAAGCAGGTTTAGAGTTCCACAGAAGCTCTCACATAGTTGAATAATATATCTTCAAAGTATTTCTTTGAAAAATTTGTAGAATTTTTTGGCAACTTAAAGGCCTCTCTCTCTATATCCACTGCTGAATTAATCCAAAGGGCAAGTGGTCAAAAATTTGGAGTCTTCCAATTAGTTCCTTGTGCTCAGTCACATCTGACTCTTTATGACCCTATGGACTGACTGTAGCCTCCTAGGCTCCTCTGTCCATGGGATTTCCCAGACAAGAATGCTTCAGAAGGTTGCCATTGCCTACTCCAGGGGATCTTCCTGACCCAGGGATCGAATCTGCATTTCTTAAGTCTCCTGTGTTGGCAGGCAGATTCTTTATCACTGCATCACTCAGTAAATCCAATTAGTTCCCTGCCTCTCTCTAAAAATGAGGGCCTACAACCTTGCAGCAGTTTTTGGAGTGGTAGCAACATTTATATTGGATTATTCCTTCTTGCAAGAGTGAGTTTTTAAAAGGCACCAAGTAAAGAATCAGCATCATTTAAGAGTCCCCTGTGTGGAAGAATTTGTCCTAGTTTATGTCTGTTGATTTGAAAGGGTGCTTGAGAAAGAATGGGAAAATGAGAACAGGAGATCAATATTCTGAACAATTAACCTATAAACAAATAAATAACACAGTATATGGGCTACTTAATGTCACATCTCTATAGACAGACAACAATAAGTTTGTAGGTGAGGTTGACATGATGGATATCACTAGATTAGCAACACACTTGGCCAAATTCAGAAACAAAAGCACATGCATTCTTGTTCATTGTCCCAATTGTAATCGATGCCCTCTGCCTTCCCCACTCTTCAATCCCCTGACACTGATTTTCATCAATAATTTGGACATTTATATTTATTCTCAAAGGAACAGCATATAATCACCATGTGGATGAGAAGGCAAGGACAAACTTAACCATCATGGCATCAGAGTTCAAGTCATCTCCTAGGACTTCAAGTGATATACCAAAAAAAGAAAAAAAGATGTTGAGAAGTTGTGGTTTGCCTAGTGCCATGAAGATGTTTTCACACCTGTGTACATACACAGTTTATCAATCTGATGAAAAATCAATGGTTCACAATTCCAACTGCATGTTAGAGTCAACTTAGAAATTTTCTAAAATACTCACTCCTTGCCACCTCCCCCAAAGTTAATCGAAATTAAATTTCTGAGAGTTAAGCTCTGGCATCTTAGTTTCTGATGTGTTCATGGAGGGAGGTGAGCTCAGTGCACTCCCGCACCACCATCTTGGTCCTCCTTCCTGGGAATGTAGTTTTTATTTAACTCTCCAGATGGTTCTGAGGCACAGGGATAGTTGACAGCAACTGCTCTAAATAAATAATTTTCTTTGTTATTCTGGTCCACACACTATGTCAACAAGGTCAAAATATTACAAGTCATTAACATTACCCTCTTCTGTCTGCTGGAAAAGTCTTAACAAAATTAATATAAAGATAATTTGGTTGGATCCTAGGAAGGGACAGAGTCAACAAGATACCCAATTATGCCACAAACAAAAGCTATCATTAAAACTAGAATAGAAAACCTCACTGACCAAAAATTGCAGATAATACATTGAGCTGATATCTCCTAGAGATAACCCTATTGCTATTTTAAAAAGATATTTTTTATATTTTAGGAAATATAGTCTAATCTTATTCCCACTTAAATGCTTAGGGCTAAGAATCATATCAATATAGATTTAAGGCATTTATATAAAATTTGAAATCTTACACAATTGTCCTAAATAAAAAGAAAAGGAATACAACAGGTGAAAAGGTGTTCTCTTCCTCGCTTATGCTCTTTCTCCATTCCTTATGATATTTTCCTTTCCTATGGGTGGTAGGAATTCACAGAATTCCGTGCATTTATTGTTTTCAACATAAAACAAATCTTAGAAGAGGGTGACATTGCTTTTTAAATAACAAAGACTAGATTAATTATTAAAGGGAAATATAAAGAAATTTACAAGAGACATTTCAAGCGAAATAGCTATCTGTTCTTTGAAGGAAAGAAAAGGTATAGCATATTCTTTATCCACTAGTTTCTCCTCTGGGGTAAAACAGAGGTGAGTGCTTTGACAATATTTACATGAGCAGGATGAAATAAAGGAGACAATGCCAGCCGCCAAGATCAAATTCAAGGAAAAAAAAAATACAAGTAGTAGGTTTGTGGGGAAAAAGAGAAAGACATTAAAAATTAAAAGCCAGACATTAAATGCAAGAGAGAATTTTACATCTGAAAAGACTTTTGAACTACAGATAGTGGAAGATGCATCTAGGGAAAGTAAAGTAAGAGAAAGAGCCATCTAAAAGTAGAATGAAGAGTGAAAAAGAAAAGAAAACAGCCGAATAAAAATGACCTCATCCAGTTTTATCATTTTAATGAACATAAGCCAAAGAGTAAGGTCACAGACAAAAGGTTTTTTCATCTTTGTCCTTTGATCAGTTCTCAAGTCAACAAATATTTGGGCAGACAATAAGAAAACCTTTAAACCTAGAAATAGAAATGAGAAGAAAACTAAATGCATATGTTGTTGTCAACATTTTTAACCTTTACTTTCAGATCTACTTCTAAATATTTGCTTCTGGAACCTAGTATCCTAAGCTATAATATACTTTGACTCTACAATCAATGGACCACATTGTTGTCCAGGCTTATCCTCAACTTCTTCAGTTCCTCGTGGCAAGGGGACCATTTGGAGTATCTTTCCTTGTGAAGAAAAGTCCAACCCGGCAAACCTTGCTCTTGCTTTCCAGGCTGCCTTGGGAAGGGGAAGATGGTGGGAGAGTGGGGGAAGGGGGCCTGTTAATGAAAAGAATAGAAACATCACTCGGGACCCCCTTATTCTGCAAATCAATATTATAGTAGAATTCTGCCTTTAGATAAAGATGTTGCTAAAATAAAATGATGCTAATAAATATTATTAGCATCATATGGGAATTTGTCAGAAATGTAAATTCTTGCATCCTATTCCAGACTTACTCAGTTAGCAATCTGGTGGTAGAACCCACCCATCTTTAGTTTAACAGTCCCTCCAGATGAGTCTAATAGAGGCCAAATTTGAGAACCACTGCATTAATTCAAGCACTATGACACAATCAACATACTATGGATAACTACTGATGTGTTCTTAACTCCCTAGGAGCTAGTTCTTGGTGAAGAAAAGTGCCCTAGTGCTCTTGAAGAGGCAATTTTTGAGAGGCAAAAGGTAAGGCAGGTGAAATGGAGGTTCCAGGAAAAAGCAATAGCATAAAGATATATAAAAATTATTTTGCACAGAAGTTTTAAATGTTAGATACTAAACATTTTTTTAAAAAACTACATCCTTAAATAAATAAATTGATTTTTCAACTCCAAGGCCTAAAACAACTTATCCTAGGTTTGTAGTTGTTGCTAATGGGATATATTCTATATGGCAGAAGGGCAAAATTCCACTAAGTCGCCTCCATGCATTTTGCTCAGTGGACAGCTTATCTGGGGCTGAGAACACTTCTAACTAATGAAAAGTTTGTCATGATCCTAACATGCCACTGATACGCAAGCATTACACCTCTTTTATTCTCATATTTTGGCTGCTGTCTTCAGAAAAAAATTATTGATGTTTACCATCAGAATATCAGAACATCTGTTTTTATGGCATACTAAGTGGTCAAGTGTTAAAAGCAGTATTCAGCCAAAGCCAAGGTTGATGCCAGATATCTCATCATAGCCCCTGGATTTGAGAATAAATCTTGAACTCAATCAAAAAAAATTACTAGTACAACTTTATTATTAACAGCTTAGGAATCAAAACACTTGATACAGTGCATGAATAATCATTTTTTAGCTTTGTCAACTGCTGAAATGTATTTGTGGTCATAGTATAGGCAATTTATGATACTAATAGATACTTAATTTCAACTGAGATATGTGGAAGAACAAGGTATCTCACTTTTCCCTAGCACTTTCTTCTTTTATCCACACTCTTTATATTCTTTACTCTTCTGGATCAAAGATGATTTATTATAGATGTTGCATCAGATTTTGAAGAGTTCTTCCTTCATAAAATATTGAGATGGCAAAGTTGACATTCTACTTTAATTCAATCTCAGCTGATGTGGAAAATAATCAAATAGTACTTTTTCTTAAAAGACTAAGGACTACTTTACACAGTTACAAAGCAACAAGAGAGCAGAGGTTTGTTGCCCACACTGAAGTTCCCTCCCACTTCCCAGGTGGTACAGTGGTAAGAGAATCTGCCTGCCCATGCAGGGACTAAAGAAGCACAGAAGTAATGACATCACAAATCTGAATCATGAACTTATTCTTTTTTCTTTTTTTTTATTGAAGTATATAGTTGACAAACCTAGATACTGTGTTGAAAAACAGAGATATTGCTCTACCAACAAAGGTCCATATAGCCAAGGCTATGTTCTTCCCAGTGGTCACACAGGATTGTGAGAGTAGGACCTTAAAGAAGGTAGAACACCAAAGAATTGACGCCTTTGAATTGTGGTGCTGGAGAAGATTCCCGGAAGTCCCTTGGAAAGCAAGATCAAACCAGTCAATCTCAAGGGAGATCAACCCTGAATATTCACTGGAAGGACTGATGCTGAAGCTGAAGCTCCAGTATTTTGGTCATCTGATGTGAACAGACGACTTGTTAGAAAAGCCACTGTTGCTGGGAAAGATCAAGGGCAGAAGAAGAGGGCATCAGAGAATGAGATGGCTGGACAGCGTCACCGATACAATGGACATGAACTTGGGCAAACTGCAGGAGATGGTGAGAGACGGGGAGGCCTGCTGTGCAGCAGTCCATGGGATCGCAAAGAGTCAGACAGGACTGGGCAACTGAACAACAATAGTTGATTTACAGTGTATAGCAAGTGATTTGGATATATGCTTAGTCACTCAGTCATGTCTGACTCTTTGCAACCCCATGGACTGTAGCCCACCAGGATCCTCTGTCCATGGGGATTCTCCAGACAAGAATATTGGAGTGGGTTGCCATCCCCTCCTCCAAGGGATCTTCCCAACCCAGGGATCGAACCCAGGTCTTCCACATTATAGGGGGATTCTTTACTGTCTGAGCCATCAGGAAAGCCTGATTTGGTTATACATAAATATATGTACATAAATATATATATCTATATGTATGTATATAAAATATATATATATATATATATTCTGGAAGTCAAGTAGTCTTTAGCTTACTTGACTTCTCAACAGCATTTGACAGAATTGATCTCTCCCTCCTCCTTGAAACTTTTTTCATTAGGTTTCAGAATACACTCCCTTTCAAAATATATATATATATTCTTGTTCAGATTCTTTTCCATTATAGGTTATTATAAGATATTATATGAATATAGTTCCCCGTGCTATACAGTAGGCCCTTATTGTTGATATAAATTTATTCTTTTTACATAAAGAACTATAAACAATAAAAAGAATTATGATATAATCTAATCTATATAATTCTGCTTTGTACCATTACTTAAATGTTTCCAAACCTCTGTTGGCTCAAAACGACAACTTTTCTTAAAGTTATCCTGCTAAACACTCCCTTTAATATGTCTTAACCATGAGTTCCTCGATTTCAACTCTAAAACAAAAATCCTTTCATAGTCATTATTAAGACTGTAGTATTTATACTCAGAGAAGGCAGTGGCACCCCTCTCCAGTACTCTTGCCTGGAAAATCCCATGGACGGAGGAGCCTGGTAGGCTGCAGTCCATGGGGTCGCTAAGAGTCAGGCACGACTGAGCGACTTCACTTTCACTTTTCACTTTCATGCATTGGAGAAGGAAATGGCAACCCACTCCAGTGTTCTTGCCTGGAGAATCCCAGGGATGGGGGAGCCTGGTGGGCTGCCGTCTATGGGGTCGCACAGAGTCGGACACGACTGAAGCGACTTAGCCGCGGTAGCAGCAGCAGTGTTTATACTACAATGACCACTATGTCAATGACCCCTGTGACCCACCTTTAGTCCTTAGCTTACTTTACTTCTCAATAACATTTGGCAGAATTGATCTCTCCTGTCTCCTTGAAACTCTTTTTTCATTAGGTTTCCAGAATACACTCCCTTTGTTTTCTTCTTGCTTCACTAATGGTTCCTCATATTCTTTCTTTTACTTAACTGGAGTATAAGTGCTTTACAATATTGTGTTAATTACTGCTGCACAACAATGTAAATCATCCATATATATATATATACATACATATATATCCTCTCCCTCTTGAGCCTCCCTCCCACTCTCCCCACCCCTCTATAAAACCTATCTGCAGGGCAGTAATAAAGACGCAGAAGCAGAGAATGTACTTGTGGACACAAGAGAAGGAGAGAGTGGGGCAAACGGAGGGAGTAGCATCGCCATACATATACGCCACCCTGTGTAAAAGAGACAGCCAGTGGGACGCTGCTGTATAGCACAGGTTTCTCGTACTCTTTGCTGATTCCACCTCTTCTGCCCAGCCTCACAATGTTGGGACATCTATGCTCACTCCTTTTGTGATCTCATCAGGTCTCATGGCTTTAAATACTCATCACATGCCAATGGCTCCCAAATTTAAAACTGTGGCCCTAACCCCTTCGAAACTCTAGATTTGTGTTCGTCACTGCCTAGCTGAAGTCTCCAGTTAGATATCTGACATCTCAAATTTAAGCTATCCAACACTGACCACCTAATCCTCCTTCCCAAACTGATCACCCACAGCTTTTATTATTTTAATTGATGAAGAATTATCTTTGACTCCTGTCTTTCAAATTCCATCAAGTACTGTTGGGAAATTCAGACAACTCCACTCTCAACTTCACCTGCTGGTCATCACCTTCACAGTGACACTCATTCAAGATACCACCAACTCTGGTCTGCATGAAAATAATCTCTTTTCAACACAGCACCCATTCAACACATTCATCAGATCCCATCACTCCTTTGCTCAAAATCTCCAAGGGTTCCCCATCTCACTCAGAAACCATAGTTGTTCAAATGTTCTACAAGGCCCTGTATGATGTGGCTTTCCATTATTCACCTAACTTCATCTCCTATTACTCTTCTCTCATTCCTCAATCCAGCTACACAGACCTTAAACACTCCAGATGTCTGCTCGGCTAACTCCCTCTTCTCCTTTAAATACATTCCCAGATGTCGCCTTCTTGATGAAATCCCTCCTAATGATCCTATATAAAACTGTAGCATTCTCCTCATCTCCAGTGGTCTAAACACTGTTTGCCTTGCTCATTTTTTCTAAACCACTTATTGTCTTCCATATAATTTGTTTACTATATTTACTGTAAATTGTCTGTCTCTCTTCTCTATAACATAAGATCCTTGACGGAAGGAATATTGTATGCAAGCACCTCAAACACCGCCTACCATGTGGTAAGTTCCCAGTATAACACGTTAAATGAATATATAAATTCATTTTAAGAATAGAGCAGACAGGTATCCTGTTCGGAAAGCGGAGAGTTAATTATCATACAGTAGAAGTTATTATTTGTTGTTAAATTTAATTAACTCACAAAACTAATACCAAAGGGGTAAATCTGGGAAAAATTTAAATTGAGTTTTAAAATAGTATTATCAGGAAATATTCATTTATTAGCAGGCTTCTATTGATAGACATTTATGTTACCTATAGTCTAACAATGTTTCTATTTTCATATTCATCCATAGTCTTTGTCTATACATACTAACATGTCTCTGGATTGAATTACTGGTAACGGATTCACTACGTCAAAAAGCAGATACATTATAAATTTTGAGACATGTTACCAAATTATATTTGATGAATGCATAGACAGAGATGTATATTATGAATACTGATAATATGTGACAGTGCGCCGGTGTGGCCGAGAGGAGCTACCCCACGTCCAAGGTAAGCAGCGGTGGCTGAGCTTTGCTGGAGCTGCTGTGAAGAGATACCTCACATCTAAGGTAAGAGAAACCCAAGTAAGACAGTAGGTGCTGAGAGAAAGCATCAGAGGGCAGACAGACTGAAACCATAATCACAGACAACTAGCCAATCTGATCACAGGGACCACAGCTTGTTTAAATCAATGAAACTAAGCCATGCTGTGTGGAGCCACCCAAGACCGACAGGTCATGGTGGAGAGGTCTGACAGAATGTGGTCCACTGCCAAACCACTTCAGTATTCTTGCCTTGAGAACACCATGAACAGTATGAAAAGGCAAAATAATAGGCTACTGAACGAGGAACTCCCCAGGTCTGTAGGTGCCCAATATGCTACTGGAGATCAGTGGAGAAATAACTCCAGAAAGAATGAAGGGATGGAGCCAAAGCAAAAACAATACCCAGTTGTGGATGGGACTGGTGATAGAAGCAAGATTCAATGCTGTAAAGAGCAATATTGCATAGGAACCTGGAATGTTAGGTCCATGAACCAAGGCAAATTGGAAGTGGTCAAACAGGAGATGGCAAGAGTGAACATCGACATTCTAGGAATCAGCAAACTAAATTGGACTGGAACGGGTGAATTTAACTCACATGACCATTATATCTACTAATGTGGGCAGGAATCCCTTAGAAGAAATGGAGTAGCCATCATGGTCAACAAAAGAGTCTGAAATGCGGTACTTAGATTCAATCTCAAAAATGACAGAATGATCTCTGTTCATCTCCAAGGCAAACCATTCAATACCACCATAATCCAAGTCTATGCCCCAACCAGTAATGCTGAAGAAGCTGAAGTGGAACGGTTTTATGAAGACCTACAAGACCTTTTAGAACTAACATGCATAAAAGATGTCCTTTTCATTATAGGGGACTGGAATGCAAAAGTAGGAAGTCAAGAAACTCCTGGAGTAACAGGCAAATTTGGCCTTGGAGTACAGAATGAAGCAGGGCAAAGACTAACAGAGTTCTGCCAAGAGAATGTACTGGTCACAGCAAACACCCTCTTCCAACAGCACAAGAGAAGACTCTACACATGGACATTACCAGATGGTCAACACTGAAATCAGATTCATCATATCCTATGCAGCCAAAGATGGAGAAGCTCTATACAGTCAGCAAATATAAGACTGGGATCTGACTGTGGCTCAGATCATGAACTCCTTAATCCCAAATTCAGTCTTAAATTGAAGAAAGTGGGGGAAACCACTAGACCATTCAGGTATGACCTAAATCAAATCCCTTATGATTATACAGTGAAAGTCGGAAATAGATTTAAGGGACTAGATCTGATAGACAGAGTGCCTGATGAACTATGGACAGAGGTTCGTGACATTGTACAGGAGACAGGGAGCAAGACCATCCCCAAGAAAAATAAATGCAAAAAAGCAAACTGGCTGTCTGATGAGGCCTTACAAATAGCTGTGAAAAGAAGAGGAGCGAAAAGCAAAGGAGAAAAGGAAATATATACCCATTTGAATGCAGAGTTCCAAAGAATAGCAAGGAGAGATAAGAAAGCCTTCTTCAGCGATCAATGCAAAGAAATAGAGGAAAACAATAGAATGGGAAAGACTAGCGATCTCTTCAAGAAAATTACAGATACCAAGGGAACATTTCATGCAAAGATCGGCTCAATAAAGGACAGAAATGGTTTGGACCCAACAGAAGCAGAAGATATTAAGAAGCGGTGGCAAGAATACACGGAAGAACTGTACAAAAGAGATCTTCATGACACAGATAATCATGATGGTGTCATCACTCCCACTCACCTAGAGCCAGACATCTTGGAATGTGAAGTCAGGTGGGCCTTAGGAAGCATCACTATGAACAAAGCTAGTGGAGGCGATGGAATTCCAGTTGAGCTATTTCAAATTCTAAAAGATGATGCTGTGAAAGTGCTGCACTGAATATGTCAGCAAATTTGGAAAACTCAGCAGTGGCCACAGGACTGCCAAAGGTCAGTTTTCATTCCAATACTAAAGAAAGGCAATGCCAAGGAATGCTCAAACTATCACACAATTGCACTCATCTCACATGCTAGTAAAGTAATGCTCAAAATTCTCCAAGCCAGGCTTCAGCAATGCGTGAACTGTGAACTTCCTGATGTACAAGCTGGTTTTAGAAAAGGCAGAGGAATCGGAGATCAAATTGCCAACATCCGCTGGATCATGGAAAAAGCAAGAGAGTTCCAGAAAAACATCTATTTCTGCTTTATTGAGTACACCAAAGCCTTTGACTGTGTGGATCACAATAAACTATGGAAAATTCTGAAAGAGATGGGAATACCAGACCACTTGACCTATCTCTTGAGAAATCTGTATACAGGTCAAGAAGCAACAGTTAGAACTGGACATGGAACAACAGACTGGTTTCAAATAGGAAAAGGAGTATGTCAACGCCGTATATTTTCACCCTGCTTATTTAACTTATATGCAGAGGACATCATGAGAAACACTGGGCTGGAAGAAGCACAAGCTGGAATCAAGTTTGCCGGGAGAAATATCAATAACCTCAGATATGCAGATGACACCACCCTTATGGCACAAAGTGAAGAGGAACTAAAGAGCCTCTTGATGAAAGTGAAAGTGGAGAGTGAAAAAGTTGGCTTAAAGCTCAACATTCAGAAAACTAAGATCATGGCATCCTGTCCCATCACTTCTTGGCAAATAGATGGGGAAACAGTGGAAACTGGCTGACTTTATTTTTCTGGGCTCCAAAATCACTGCAGATGGTGATTGCAGCCATGAAATTAAAAGACGCTTGGTCCTTGGAAGGAAAGTTTTGACCAACCTAGACAGCATATTAAAAAGCAGAGACATTACTTTGTCAACAAATGTCCATCTAGTCAAGGCTATGGTTTTTCCAGTAGTCATGTATGGATGTGAGAGTTGGACTATAAAGAAAGCTGAGTGCCAAAGAATTGATGCATTTGAACTGTGGTGTTGGAGAAGACTCTTGAGAGTCCCTTGGACTGCAAGGAGATCCAACCAATCCATCCTAAAGGAGATCAATCCTGGGTGTTCATTGGAGGGACTGGTGTTGAAGCTGAAACTCCAATACTTTGGCCACCTGATGCAGAGAGCTGACACATTTGAAAAGACCCTGATGCTAGGAACGATTGAGGGCAGGAGGAGAAGGGGATGACAGAGGATGAGTTGGTTGGATGCATCACCGACACAATGGACATGGGTTGGGTGGACTCTGGGAGTTGGTGATGGACAGGGAGACCTGGTGTACTGCGGTTCATTGGTCGCAAAGAGTCGGACACAACTGAGCGACTGAACTGAACTGATGTTCTATAATACCCCCTAATTCATACATAAAATAAACACCTGCACATAGAAACCATGTCATTTTAATTACTGGTACCTTTACAAAATGTTTCAATAAAGTATAAACACAGTGTCCAAAAAGGAAGTGAAGATTGAATGATGAATGATGAATGATTTAATTAATTATGAATGAATTAATAGCTAGATGGATTAATGGATGGTTGGATGGATGCATTGGACAGATGAATGAATGGGTGAATGGATGGACGGGTACCATCATATGGGTGAGCAGATATCTGGCAAGAGATGTTTCAGAGAAGCAAACGAGTAAACAAGGTTACCTAGTTCTATAGAATGATCAAGGCACCAACTGGAAAGTAACTCAGCTTTGACAGTTAAAAAAAAAATTCAGGGAGACAATTGGAAATCATATTTTGTTTCTCTTCTAATTAATTTGATGAGAATAAAAATAAAAGGTTTTCTTCTTGCAAAACAAAACACTCATGATGGTTTCAATGAAATAACCATCTGTGTGAGGCTGGCTGGGAATAAGATGGTAATGTTTCTGAAATTAAATTGTAAACTATATTGTAACTTCCCACCTCCAAGCATAGTTAGGACTTCAAAGATGCAGAGTAACTTGGAAGATCTGAGCGTGAAAAGTAATCTCTAATCTTTAGCACTGTGAACTCTAAGAGCGGGAATGTGTCCATAGACGTCAAGGATGATGTTTCAAGTCCATAACTCACTCTAGAACACAGCAGAATCCTCCCACACTAACTGGTCACTTGCCACTGGCACATTTCAGAGTCCTTCTCCTTCCCAGAAAATCTGATCCCTGGCCTAGTGTGTTCTGACTGTGTGCTAACTTCTTAAAGATATACGACAATATAAAGTCCTTTTTGTTTCTGTTGTTTCAGTTCTTTCTTTTCTTAATCAGCATCAGTAATCTGAGGTAATTAAGAAGGACTTTCATGAGTCCCTTGAACAGTATATATCTTAAGAGAATTATAAGAGAATATTTGCTATGCATTTTTTAGAAAAACTTCATGGAATTATGCACAGCTGGTAGGATGCTTCATGCTCAGTCACTTCAGTCTGGTCTGACTCTTTGTGACCCTATGGACGGTAGCCTGTCAGGCTCCTCTGTCCATGGGATTCTCCAGGCAAGGATACTGGACTGGGTTGCCATTTCCTTCTCCAAGCTGGTAGGGTAGGTAGGGATAAAATGAACATGTGTTTTGAAGTCAGAGAGATTTGAGTTTGAATATTGACTCTGCTATTTCTAGCTTAATAACCTTAGCATCACTAGGCCTCTGGTTCTTCCTCTTTAAATGGAAATAATAATACTTATATTGATGGGTTATAGATTAAGCTAGTCTGTAGAAGCACCAATTACCATGCATTATAGCCAACACTTTTTGAATAATGGTCTTCAAGATAAAACACAAAGGGAAAGACAAATAGGCCTGTGCAATCTGCCATTGTATATTGATTATTGATTTGAGGAGTTGAATAATTTGTAATTTATTCAAAGAAATTTAATGGTCAAGGAAGCAAAGTACTTATATCAGCTGTTGCATATGCCAAGAGCATTTAGGTGTTCTTTCACTGATAGGGAAGTGCAGAGTATCTTCTAAATTTATGAAACATCTGCTAAAGCAGCTGGTTCTTCATTAAATAAAAATAAAAATGTACACTTTTCCTTGGCAATGCTGATAAATGAGAACAGGTGATGAACCCAGATGAGATTATGATTATAAATGAACCTATTGAAATTCTTTGGTTTTTTATAGAGGTATCAAAATAAAAATATGTGAGAAATGAATACAGACTTCATGGAGCCCCTGAAATACACTGGGGACCAGGAGGAGAATGGCTTTCTCAGCCCCTAGTCAACTTAGATCACACATTGTAAATGGAAATTTAATAGGATCAAAACTGATACTTTCTGCTGGACTCCCTAAATCTACCACCTGAAATTTCCCAGTTAATAACAATAGAATAGTGTCTAAGATTCAAATTCCAATCATAACTATACAAAAAGAAAAGGTAATGTTCCCTGAAAGCTATGTTGAGTAGTCTGCCTTTAACAAGTGGGCACCAAGCAATAATTTAGGATACTTTATCCTCGTAACTTCTCTGTGAGACAGGAAGGATTATGCTAATTTAATAGATGAGAAAACATTAATTAACCTACAACTCTACCCGTGCTTGTGTAGGTCATGTCCAACTCTTTGCCACCCCATGGACTGTAACCCATCCTCTGTCCATGGGATTTTTCAGGCAAGAATAATGGAGTTGGTTGCCATTTTCTCCTCCAGGGGATCTTCCTGACCCAGGGATAGAACCTGCATCTCCTTCACTGCAGGCAGATTCTTCACCACTGAGCTACCTGGGAAACCTGTAGCTCTACTAAGCATTTATTTTAAAAATTATATTTAGCTAAAAATTCACAATTCAACCTCCAGCTTTCCATCAGTCAATGCTTTTTCATTAAAAGGTACATTAGAAATAAGAAAACAAATCAGGTCATCTGAAGTTAGCAGTGAAACAGCTGGGAGATGATTTTGACTTTGTTCCTTATTCTCCTTACCCAAATGACCAACGAACTTATCCAAAGCACACCACTTTCTGAGCAGGTTCCCACCATAATCACAAAACTCAAAAATCCCAAAGCCCCAGAGGGTGAAGCAAGGTCAAGAGAAGTGACAACACTCTCATTGCGAGCCTGGCTCAACAGAGTTGCTTTTAGAATTTAGGAGCGAGACATGCTCAACTTGTTATGAGTTGCTGTGATGATGCATAATTAGATGGTGATTTAACACAGAACTAAAAAAAAAAAAATGACAGTAATCATGGGGGGAAGGAAGAAAAGCAGTTAAACGAGCCAAAGTACCTGGCATTTTTGTGATGTGTATCGGTTAGTAATTTGTCAGATGGTAACAATAGAGGTAATTTCACAAATAACAGGAGTTCATCAATTCACAATAGCAGTCCCTGGTATTTAAGATGGAAGAAAAGGAACTGTATTTGGCTTATCAACTTTAAAGAAATAGTTATCAGATTTAGACCTAGCATAGCAATTACAAAGTGAAATGGAGAATTGGTTGTTGATCAGAAGATTCAGAGCTGTACAAATCTGACTTTGGATGACTTCTAAGGTAGACAATTGCTTGGGAGAGATTTCACAAAATTAAAGAAAGGTTAATAATGGTTTTTAATGGATAGAACAGAAAGACATAAGAGACATGGGCTTGATCCCTGGGTCAGGAAGATCTCCCAAAAGAAGAAATGGCAACCTACTCCAGTATTCTTGCCTGGAAAATCCCCATGGATAGAGGAGCCTGGTGGGCTGCAGTCCATAGAGTCGCCAAGAGTCATACATGACTGAAGCAACTTAGCACACATGCACATCACTTCCCATCACCTTTGAACTTTCACCTGCCACCCCTCAGAGGCATCTGAAGTTTTAGCCATGGGAAGCCCACACATTATCCCCAAGGAGCGTATCTTTCCCACACCTGTGCACATGATTCTTCCTAACTGAAATACCCTATCTCTTTGTTCCACACAGTTAGCAGTTTATCCTCTAATGTTACATTCAAATGTTTCCACAGGACACTCACCTGACTAGTCTCCTCAAATCCTGCAAGGCTCATGCACTGTTGCCCTGTATTCCATTCCATGCCAACATATTAATCACTCTCTATCATATTGGTTTTGCATACAAGGTTTTGCTTGGTTTTGCTACAAGGGCAAAGTTTACATTTCTTTGCTGTTTACCCCTTCCTATAAACATCACAGATATTCAACAAATGTTGATAAACGAATAACTAAATGATCAGTAGATGTAAAGCATGATCAGTGAGAAAGATATACACTGATCTCCTTTTCTCAGTACCTATGAAATGCACAAAATGGAAGAGTCTATAAATTTCTCCTAGTCTAAGCACTGCTTCTAACTCGAGTAATAATTTTAAAAAACTAAGAGAATATTGACTCAAAATATCCCTGCAACTACAATGAATTAAAAATAGGAGAGTGAGAGAAACATATGAAATATGATTTATTTAAATCTGGAATTTGAAAATATTCAGATGGTATCCCAAGATAAAATGAGAGCAGCAAAGTAATCTTAGCTAGTGTCTTCCTTTTTTCTTTGTTATTCAGCTGTATGACAATATATCATACATGTCCAATTTAGAGTTGCTATAATTTAGGGAAAAAAAATCTCAAATGGCTTAAAACACATAAATATGAGACTTTCATTGTTCTATTTTTCTAAACGTCAAGACATTTTTTATCTCTTTGTTGATTCACAAACCTGGACAGTCTCCCAGGTGAAATCTGAAACTAGCCCCCATACAAGGAGGGCAAGGAGAGACGAAAAAGACACAGCACTTCAGATTGGTAGATGGAAGTATTAAGAAACAAGGGAACTTACATAGGAGGCTTGTCTTGGGAGACAGCGGGATGGATATATCACTGAACCTGCCCACCAGAATCTCAAAGCTTAGAGGCCTTAACCGGGCTCAATCACATATACTGTTCAGACAGTCTCAATGATACAGTACTCTCAAGGCTGCATCCTTGAAAACAACTCCCACTGCAGGAAAAAAAAGTGGATTCTAAGGATGGGGGTAAAGAGCTCCCAGTTACCTGGGTCCAGATCAAAGATCAATGGGTACGCACATCTTCTCAATGATAATTTCAATATTCCTGTAAACCAACACCTTGAGCTTCTCAAGGAAAACATAATGAGATGGAAACATAAGAACACATGTAAATACAAAGTAATATAAGTAATCTTCTCACCTTTTAAAAAGTCATAAACTAGTATGTTTACTTGAAAAGGAAAGGATATCTTATGGTGCCACTATCCTTCCTTCACTACAGGAAGTACAACTTACAATTTCTCAACATGGGCCATATAGAAAAATAAACAATCCTACACTGATGCAAAATGATGATGCAAATAGAAAAGCTTTTAAATTATTGACCAAAATCTTTCAACATAAGATAATTGGCTTTTTCCCTTTGCCTAAGTCATCTACACTCAAGTAATTATGTTTCAGTTTTTTCCTCTTAGTCATAACCTGTTTATCTTTTCAGGTTCCTTTCTAAGTATCACCATACTCTTTATACTCATTTAACCTCAGTGGAATGATGGGATGATTACCCAGGTGAATCAGTTTTGGATCAAAGAAATAATTTAACACTTCTTACAGTAAAGTGAGCAAGATTTTAGAGGATGGGTTGAGAGAGAACACAGATTACTCTAATAAGGAGCTGAAACTCCAGAGGTTACTTATGCACGCAATAGGAAGTACATAAACTTCAGTCTCATAGAATAAGTTTCCTGGTGCAGTAAAATGGCATTATACCACATTTACTATAACCAAGTTTCTTTTTTTTTAATAAGGACAGAAAACCAGAGAAGGGAAATTATAATGTAAGAAGATAAAATGTTTCATGTGCCATAACCCAGAAAGTACAATTTATCCCAGATTTCAGTACACAAAATGAATACTTTATATTATTTCTAGGGCTTAGATAAGTACCAAGGCAAGGTCTTTACAGTACTTTATGATACTAAGGAAAGTAGTATGAGTGCTTATCGTCCACCCAAAACAAGATCAGGCAAACATTACCAAACTAGCTTTGGCCTCTGAGGAGTGTATTTTTTTTTTTTTTTTTGCTACTCCCAACAAGTATATCATGGACACTTTCTGTAGCATATGCCCACAATTCCCTAATTCTTCTCAACCCATTCTGCTCACATGGCCCCACTGGATCTGCTATGTTCTTACATAGTAACTGTTGATAGTCCACAAGCATAGCCACCTGAGCAAGTTGGGCCCCTGAACACATTCCCTTCGCTGTTTAAGCTTGGCACCCAAGCGAGAGCCAAAGTACTCTCAGGAGACCGAAAATGTCAGTACCATGTTTTCATCCATGTGGGAATAGCTGCCATGATAAGAGAGATTAATAAATGTTAAATATATAAAAGAGACATTCCTTTGTTGTCTCCAAGGAGGAAAACCACAAGACAGGATATATCTATGTAGGTCACTAGCTTTCAGATCTAAAGACAACGAAAGTGGCCCTCTTTTAGGAGCATTCCATTCCTCTATCAATAGCACCTGCATTCATCCAACTGTGGTTGTCAGGAAACTGGAAGTTCCTTGGACCTCCTTTTTTTCTAACTTCCTGTACCCAGTCCAATTGCAAGCTCCAATTAACCACAGATTATAATGATCTTTGGAGTCAAATGTCATCTCTATTGCTACCACTCTGATGAAGCCAGTCTATTTCTTCTTGACTTCAACAATAATCTCCTAACTAGTTTCCCTCAACCAATTAGCAAAATTGAACCCCACACGCATTATATTAACCACACACAGCCAAAGTAAGCTTTCCAAAGTATATACCCAAAATTATGAGACTTTCTGCCCATATCGTATCACTGTATCTAAAAGTCACCAGCAGCATTTTGTTCCAATAATGTAAAGAAAAAAACATATTTAATGTAGCCTACAAAATGCTAATTTTCTGAACCCTACCTACCTATTGGCACCATCATGCCCATCAACTCCACACTGCCCAAATCTACAGATACTAAGGAAATATTTCTATCAATCAGCCTTTCCAGATGAGGTAGCTATTGTTTTTTCAGCTTTTCTAGCTCCTTTTGCTTCAAAGAATTGTTTAGCCCGACCAGTACGACTGATGTCAAATGATCCTCCAGTCCTGGTAACAACCTGTATCCATCAAAAAGACAAAGGATTTATAAATAAATCCACAGTGGAATGTTATAGTGAAGGAAAACTGACTAAATTACAGCTACATGCTGCAATACAGAGAAGTATTAATATAATGTGAGTAAAACAACTGAGTCCTAGAAGGCTATTTAGGAAAGTCTTTGTTTAATTTTTAAAATATTAATAATTAATATCTAATATTATATATTTGGCCTCCATATTTATTTGCTAAAATTTTTTAAGGTAAAGAAAACAACATGAACTATCAAAACTTGGTCACTTTGAGGGGTAAAGAAAGCAAGGGACAGTATAAATAAAGAGCATACAGAGATTGAATGAATATCAGTATTCTAGTTCACATATATTTATATCATCTCTATCATATGTATTTATTATATCATTTTAAAGTAAATACACAGGTTTTATTTCTGGCAGGAGAACATGAAGAGCTACATGGATTCACCCCTCCCTAACTCCCAGAGAAATTGGTAGAAAATTATGTAAAAAGAACAACATTTAAAGTTGCTGGAAATGGACCAAAGAACATACAGCAAATAAATTAATATCTAGTTCATATATCTGATGAGGGCTTAATATTTGAACTAAGTAAGGAATTCATATAACTCAATATCAAAAAATGGTAATAACCTGATTAAAAACGAGCAAAAGACTTGCAAAGACATGTCTCTAGAGAAGATATAGAAGTGGCCAACAGGTATGAAAAGATGCTCAACATCACTAATCACCAGGGATGTGTGAATGAAAACCTCAGTAAGATATCACCTCACATCTGTTAGAATAGCTATTATCAAAAAAACAACAAAAGACAAAGAGCACTGGTGAGAATACGGAGAAATTGGAGTTCCTGTACATTATTGGTGAGAATGTGAAATGGTACAGCCACTATTATAAAAGAGTATGGAGGTTCCTCAAAAAGTTAAAAAGAGAACTTACATATGAGTCAGAAATTCCACTTCTGTGTGTATATTCAAAAGAACTGAAATAAGTACTTTCAAAAGATACTTGCACTCTCATATTTATTGTAGCATATTCACAATAGCCGAGATAGTTCAGTTCAGTTCAGCTCTCAGTTGCGTGCGACTCTTTGCGACCCCATGAGCTGCAGCATGCCAGGCCTCCCTGTCCATCACCAACTCCCGGAGTTCACCCAAACTCATGTCCATCAAGTCGGTGATGCCATCCAGCCATCTCATCCTCTGTCGTCCCCTTCTCCTCCTGCCCTCAATCTTTCCCAGAATCAGGGTCTTTTCAAATCAGTCAGCTCTTCATATCAGGTGGCCAAAGTATTGCAGTTTCAGCTTCAGCATCAGTCCCTCCAGTGAACATCCAGGACTGATCTCTTTTAGGATGGACTGGTTGGATCTCCTTGTGGTCTGAGGGACTCTCAAGAGTCTTCTCCAACACCACAGTTCAAAAGCATCAATTCTTCGGCACTCTGCTTTCTTTACAGTCCAACCCTCATATCCATACATGACCACTGGAAAAACCATAGTCTTGACTAGATAGACCTTTATTGGCAAAGTAATGTCTCTGCTTTTTAATATGCTGTCTAGATTGGTTACAACTTTCCTTCTAAGGAGTAAGCATCTTTTCATTTCATGGCTGCAATCACCATCTGCAGTGATTTTAGAGCCCCCAGAAATAAAGTCTAACACTGTTTCCACTGTTTCCCCATCTATTTCCCATCAAGTGATGGGACCACATGCCATGATCTTCATTTTCTGAATGTTGAGCTTTAAACCAACTTTTTCACTCTCCTCTTTCACTTTCATCAAGAGGCTCTTTAGTTCTGCACTTTCTGCCATAAGGGTAGTGTCATCTGCATATCTGAGGTTATTGATATTTCTCCCAGCAATCTTGATTCCAGCTTGTGTTTCTTCCAGCCCAGCATTTCTCATGATGTACTCTGCATATAAGTTAAATAAGCAGGGTGACAACACACAGCCTTGACATATTCCTTTTCCTATTTGGAACCAGTCTGTTGCTCCATGTCCAGTTCTAACTGTTGCTTCCTGACCTGCATACAGGTTTCTCAAGAGGCAGGTCAGGTGGTCTGGTATTTCCATCTCTTTCAGAATTTTCCACAGTTTATTGTGATCCACACAGTCAAAGGCTTTGGCATAGTCAATAAAGCAGATAGGAAATATCCTAAAATGTCTGACAGTTGGTAAGAGGAGAAAGAAAATGTGGTATATTTATAAAATGGAATATTATTCAGCCTTTAAAAGGAGGAAATTCTGCCACATGGAACAACTTAGATAAACCTGGAAGACATTATAGTGAAAAAAGTGAAAAAAGCCAGTCGCATAATGATAAATACTACATGATTTCACTTAACAAAGAGTCAGATTCTCGGAAGCAGAGAGTAGAATAGTGAGTTGCCAGGGAAAGAGGTGGGGAGATGGGAAGCAGCTGTTCAACAGGCATAAAGTTTCACTTGTGCAAGATGAATCAGTTCTAGCAAGCTGCTCCACAATAGAGGGCCTATAACCAACAATAATATATTGTAAACTTTAAAATTTAAGAGGATACGTTTCATGCTCAATGTTCTGAACCCCAGTTTAAAAAAAAAAAGAAAGAAAGAAAAGAAAGAAATTTAAGGATAAGTTCAAGAACTGGGAGGGAAAAAATAAGATAAAGCCAATTTAATATCAAAGGGCATTTACTGAATACAGGTGCACTTGAGTTTTTTTGTTTTGTTTTGTTTTTTCAAGGACTTTAAGAGAGCTGAGACAGAACTTCGCTAGAAGATGGGGAGACTCTTGTATAAAGAAGAGCCTTCAGACCTCAGAAAAAGAGTGAAGTAGAAATGTCTGTCTGTTCCCACTCATGGCTCCAAACAATAGCAAGTTAAACCACCCATTTTGAACCTTGGCATTGGGTGAAAAAGAACAAAGGGGAAAATTTCCTGGAAAATTATCAACTAAAATCAGCCCTTGTATGACTTCCTAGTCTAAATCCATTCTTCCTGGATAATTCAAAACTCCTCAAGCCAAGAATTTAAATTCAAGTGGTGTCAGGCTTGAGGCTTTTAAATAGCATAGAATATAAAGTTATTGTGCTTAATATATCTAAGGAAATTTTTTGTTTTGAAAGTATGAACAGTATGAACAAAAAACAAAAGAAATAAACAATGAGATTTTAAAATAAATAAAATTTCAGTAAAAGGAAAATTCCGTAACTGAAATCTAAAACAATGGGTAATGGATAGGTTTTAATAACAAATTTGACATAGCTGGAGAGATAGTTACTGCATTGGGAGATGAGTAACAACACACAAACAAATAATGTTTAAATACTTGCTTACTATTCCAAACACTTTAAAAATCTCAATTCTTTTAATCCTCCAAACAATCCTACAAGATGGGGACCATTAATTTTCACATTTTCAGATAAAAAAGAGGCATAGATTAAATAAAGTACCTGATATCATAAAACTAATGTCTGGAAGAGCCACCACCCAAACAAGTGTAAAAGATTCCAGATACATCATTTAACCTACCTTCAGAATTATTACCTTAAACCCTTAGATTAATTTATAAGAATTAGCTTGTGAGTTTGTTTTATATTTTAAATCATATTCTAAAAGAATAGCTTGGGTATAATTATTCACTTTTTAATTTACAATTATCAATTAGGTTATTTTTCTAGATAAGGAAAAACTTGAATGGCATTAGAGAGATCTGACCATTGAGACCTTAAAGCTATAATCCATTCGTCATCATATCTTATGCATATATGTTAAAATTTATTCATTAAAAAGATATGAAATAAAATCTAAATATTAACATATCAATAAAAATGTCAAGACCAAGAAAATCTAAATTAGCATAAAAGTTCAAGACTCAAGAGAGAGGTAGAAGCTTCTAGGCTTTTAGGAGGAGCCACTTTGAAGAGAGTCATGGAGAATACATGGGCCAGTAGTAGCCACATTACCAGAATAAATAAACACTGTAAAACCTCCTCTTAATCATATATGCCAATGTGTTATGGGAGTTGTATTTGGTCTTATTTAGAGATTTTTTTCAAACTTTTTGATGCCATTTTTAAGTTGTTTCTCATTGACCCCTGATAGCTGGTTTCCCCATTTTAAGTGCCAGACTGGTTATATCAAATTTTGCTTTTCTGAGAGTCTTTATGAGAGTCTTTATCAATTATGACAATATCATTTCTCTGATTTAATATGCTTCTCAAAATATAATGTTTTTCTGTATTTTTAGTACATTTCACCATTGTTTATTATCCAGGGGAAAACAAATTCTAAAGTTATTTTATACAAAATTGTCTGGTTTTTGGAACTCAATACATTTTATAGTGCTCGAAACATCCATCCTGGTCATTTTGTTGTCCTCAAAAATAAATTTATATTGATTCATGATGTACCATACTTTTCCATTATTCTAGCTAGACACATTTTCAGATTATTTCTCCAAAGTTTACTCTTTACAAAAGTATTAAATATAGCATAAGATGGGGTTTTATGATTACATTAAAAAGAAGTTTTCATCTAAAGATGTAGTTTCGGGGTTTATTACAGTTAACATTCTAAATATTATATTTGTAGATTTATGTCAAATTTCCCTATGGATTTTTTTTTAGAAATATGTTACACACAAATATTGGCAACTTGCAATTCTAAAATTGTAAAAAAAATTTTTGAAGAAAAGAGGTATGTGTCACCTTACCTTAAATGGGGACTTGATAAAAATATACCAATTGGTGAATTAACCTTTAAACTTAAAGATGAAGAACAAAGTGATAAGAATAAGAAAGAAACTATTTTTTCCCCAGGAAATTAAATAATTTGATTTTAGGTCAGCCTTTTGGAACAGTCAGGAAAACCAAAAAAAGAAATGAGATGCAACTCGCATGAAGACAAAAAAAAACAGTAAAAAAAAAAAAAAAAAAAGGTTCAGTGACTCCAGAGTAAGAAGAGGATAAAGGAACACATTGCCCCTTTATTACATGGAAAGAAAAGTAATAACAGAGGATACCAAAAAGCCACAGGCTTAAAATTGTTTTGTTGAGGATATTTTTTTCCAAACTGAGTCAAAACTTCACAGCTGAGAGGAAGGGATTAGAATGGCTAGCACATTGAAGAAACTCTTAAAATGCTTTCACTACTGTGACTTCCTGTCATACTTGCCATATAAACACCACATTTTACAGCATCACCATATATTATGCTGTATTTATCTGATTGTCTCATGTACAAACACACATACACACAAATACCTATTTATTCGGATATTCTAAATAGACTGTAAACTTCTTGAGTGGAGAAACTCTTATACTTACTTCATAAGGCCAGTTTCTAGTTTAGAATAAAGCAGATAATAGATAGTCTAAAAGTATTTGTTACATTGAATTAGGATTTGTAAAATATCTGATGAAATTTATCAAAAGTGTCTTTCAAGGGGAACTGACGTTCAGAAAAGTAAAATACAATACACGGTGGCAGTGTGAATCTAATCTTGAATATTTAGATGATGCCTTAGATACTTATTTTCATTATGGTATGTGCTCCAGGTTTTAATTTTTATCAATGTGAGGGAAAATGCAGAAATAGTAACAGAAATGTCTTTCAGTTCAGTTCACTTCAGTCACACAGTCGTGTCCAACTCTTTGCAACCCCATGAACTGCAGCATACCAGGCCTCCCTTTCCATCACCAACTCCCGGAGTTCACTCAAACCCACATCCATCAAGTTGGTGATGCCATCCAGCCATCTCATCCTCGGTCGCCCCCTTCTCTTCCTGCCCCCAATCCCTCCCAGCATCAGAGTCTTTTCCAATGAGTCAACTCTTCACATGATGTGGCCAAAGTACTGGAGTTTCACCTTTAGCATCATTCCTTCCAAAGAACACCCAGGACTAATCTCCTTTAGAATGGACTGGTTGGATCTCCTTGCAGTCCAAGGGACTCTCAAGAGTCTTCTCCAACACCATAGTCCAAAAGCATCAATTCTTCACCACTCAGCTTTCTTCACAGTCCAACTCTCACATCCATACATGACCACTGGAAAAACCATAGCCCTGACTAGACGGACCTTTGTTGGCAAGGTAATATCTCTGCTTTTCAATATGCTATCTAGGTTGGTCATAAGTTTCCTTCCAAGGAGTAAGAGTCTTTTAATTTCATGGCTGCAAACACCATCTGCAGTGATTTTGGAACCCCCAAAAAAAATAAAGTCTGACACTGTTTCCATTGTTCCCTCATCTATTTCCCACGAAGTGATGGGACCAGATGCCATGATCTTAGTTTTCTGAATGTTGAGCTTTAAGCCAGGTTTTGCACTCTCCTCTTTCACTTTCATCAAGAGGCTTTTTAGTTCCTCTTCACTTTCTGACATAAGGGTGGTGTCATCTGCCTATCTGAGGTTATTAATATTTCTCCCAGCAATCTTGATTCCAGCTTGTGCTTCTTCCAGCCCAGCATTTCTCATGATGTACTCTGCATAGAAGTTAAATAAGCAGGGTGACAATATACAGCCTTGATGTACTCTGTTTCCTATTTGGAACCAGTCTGTTGTTCCATGTCCAGTTCTAACTGTTGCTTCCTGACCTGCATATAGGTTTCTCAAGAGGTAGGTCAGGTGGTCTGGTATTCCCATCTCTTTCAGAATTTTCCACAGTTTATTGTGATCCACACAGTCAAAGGCTTTGGCATAGTCAATAAAGCAGAAATAGATGTTTTTCTGGAACTCTCTTGCTTTTCGATGATCCAGCATCTGAGGTCAGGGGTGGTGGCTGAGAAGAGCAACCTCATGTCCAAGGAGCGGCGGCTGTGTGGGCGCAAGAGGGCCGAGAGGAGCTACTCCACGCTCAAGGTCAGGGGGGGCGGTGTTAAGGAGATACCCCTCGTCCAAGGTAAGGAGCAGTGGCTGTGCTTTGCTGGAGCAGCCCTGAAGAGATACCCCATGTCCAAGGTAAGAGAAACCCAACTAAGATGGTAAGTGTTGCAAGAGGGCATCAGAGGGCAGACACACTGAAACCATAATCACAGAAAACTAGTCAATCTGATCACATGGACCACAGCCTGGTATAACTCAATGAAACTAAGCCATGCCCTGTGGGGCCACTCAAGACGGGTGGGTCATGGTGGAGAAATGTCTTCAATCAAAACATTATAGACAATCCAATTTGGATGGTCTGCATTGTTTTAAAATCTACATTCATTGTGTAGCTCACACAATTCGTGGACATTAAATGATTGAAAAGCAAGTATGTTAGTCACTCAGTTGTGTCCAACCCTTTCCGACCCCGTGAACTAGCCCACCAGGCTCTTGTGTTGGTGGGG
The DNA here is from genome assembly GCF_001704415.2 of Capra hircus. Lineage (NCBI taxonomy): Eukaryota > Metazoa > Chordata > Mammalia > Artiodactyla > Bovidae > Capra > Capra hircus. The sequence goes on from NC_030818.1 coordinate 18,566,607, forward strand.
CTTTCACAATTCGTGAACATAAAATGATTGAGCCTCTCCCCTCACCACATCCTCCCCAACCCCAGCCCAGACAGGCAGAATGTTGACCAGGAGGAACTCAAGGACAGACACCAGGGAGCTCAGATACAGAGAGAGATCTTTAGGATCTTGAAACCCAAAAAGAAGTCACTAGCAGAGTGGTAAGTAAGTGCTGGAGGCCAGGAGATAACAGGAAGGAGGCATAGGAAAGAAAGAACTGCATCCCTTCAACAGGTAGTAAGCAGTATATTTACATTGTGAAATTTCAAGCTATTCCAGACCTAGAGAGTGGTCATTTGTTTGCAGTTAGAAATGAGGGCCCTGATATAGGGAAAGGAGAGCCCCATGAACTAAGACACTGAAGACCATCCTTAAGTTACCTAAAACAAAGACACAAATTTGAACCCAAATTTGAACCTCAAAAGAGATGAAAATATAATTGCAATAGTATCATTTGTACATCATACACATAAAGTGAAGTGGGAGTAGAATAAACTGAGCAAATACTTGTCTCAATTCCTGGCATTTTCCGTATATTTGATCCTGGAAACAGGAAACTAACCACTCTGAGTCTCAGTAGCACTTACTTGGCACGTTGTGAAAATGGCCACACCAAGCAACTCGCAAGATGTTTGTTCCTGAACCAAGGATTGAACCCAGGCCCTCAGCAACAAAAGTGGGTAGTCCTAACCACTGGACCACCAGGGGATTCCTGAGATTATTTTAAAATTCCATGCTCTGGCAGTACGAGTAGCATCTATTTTTACTATTTCTTTCTTTTGTTGTTCTAGTTATTGTTCTTTTTTAAAAAAAATGAATAGGACACTTTCATGATTCTTGCTCTGTAGAGTCATTTCAATTATTTTCAAATAATGCTCTATTTACGTATCCAGAGTAAAAGAAACTCCTTCAGTCAAGGTCATGAATCGAAATGGATAAATAACGTCAGCTCTAGAAAGGAGGCCTTAAAAAGTCAGTGTTTGGTTGGTTTTCTCAGGGGGCAGGGCTCTAAAAAATAATGACAGGGGTTTTCACTATTTTTTAAACTTATATTTTGATAATTATGGGTTCAAGAGGCAAGAGATTGTTGTTTTGCAGGGTAGAAAAATACTATTCTTTCACCACAATTTTTAGATCTGAGGGCACTGGACATCAAAAAATCTTTAATGTTTACCTACAGAGGTTTCAACATAAAGTATGTCACCACACTATGTACGTAGTACATGCCATTTTTGTCTTTAAAAGCAAAGGGAAAATACCATAGCTTTACCAATTTCACATAATCACATGTTAATTATTAAATGAAATCAGGTACTTGTTTTTCTTCAGATGCTACTGAGTCAAGCTAAACCCAGACTCTAAGGAAAACAGTATAATATAAATTACAGCAAAGCATTTAGGATCAGGATTTGACACTTTTAAGTCTCTCCCTGACATACCATCATCTAATACATGAAATTGCTGAATTGTTACTTTCCTTGACCCGGTACTACTTCAGAAGACATGATTACCAGGAACCCAGTGTCTCTATCACCAAGTATGAATGATTCACTTTTTAGAAAAAGGAGAGTTGGAGGATCTGGAGTAGAGATGACAATCACCATCGCTGAACTCCTCTCCCACCTCCATTCTATCCTCACCTGCTTCAACCTCATCCTCTGCCAGGAAGGAGTGATGTTGCTGCAATGAGTCATTGGGTTCAGTGCAGCAGCAACCCTAAATTCCAGGAAGAGGCTTTGTCCTCTTGATTCATTTGGACCAATGCTACTAAGTCACTTCAGTCGTGTCTGACTCTGTGCGACCCCATAGACAGCAGCCCACCAGGCTCCCCATCCCTGGGATTCTCCAGGCAAGAACACTGGAGTGGGTTGCCATTTTCTTCTCCAATGCATGAAAGTAAAAAGTGAAAGTGAAATCGCTCAGTCAGCGACTCTTAGTGACCCCATGGACTGCAGTCTACCAAGCTCCTCCGTCCATGGGATTTTCCAGGCAAGAGTACTGGAGTGGGGTCCCATTGCGTTCTCCGATTTGGACCAATATGTCTATCAAAAACAAAACCAAAAAATAAATTAACATAAGTTCCAAGAATTAAGACTGCTGCTGCTGCTGCTAAGTCGCTTCAGTCGTGTCCAACTCTGTGCGACCCCATAGACGGCAGCCCACCAGGCTCCCCTGTCCCTGGGATTCTCAGGCAAGAACACTGAAGTGGGTTGCTAGACCACAGCTATAGTAGAGTTCTGTTTTCCACTGTGTGCACATGGACATGTTTCTTATTGGTGATTTCACTGCTCTATCTGTGAGTACTATTCATTCAGACTAGCACAAGGCGTTCTACTCTGAGTTCAAATTTGTTTATACACAAAACACATATGTTCAGATTTATTTGTGATGTACTTCAATAAGCTTTATCAAAATGATCGGTTAAGTGCCAGTGGTATGATCACTGCCTAGTTACTTATAATTTCAGCTATCCAAGGCAGAACTACCCTTTATGTTCCTCAAAATAGAGTTGGCTACATTTTTTTAAATGCACCTATTTACAAAAAACAAAGAGTATTTTTTTTAACCATACCAAGTGTGACTCATTAGAGAAAATAACCCTTGGTTTCAGAATTTCTCAAATCTAGCAACAGCATCCATGAAACCCTCCTAATGACTGGATTAAGAGCAAAACTTCATGCAAAAACAGAACTAAAATAACTTATGTCCACACTTTCCACAGATTTCTTGCAGAATGTTGAACCAAGATTTCCCCTGCAAATTATTCACTTGAGAAAGTTTAAACAATTGAGTGGAACAACAGTTGACATAATGTTTTCTTCAAAATAAGTGATTGCCACCTGTGGCTCAGTGCCATTCACATGGAAAGGCTTCAGTAAGTGCCAACTGATGGATGTGTATGTTTCATGTACATACTTCATTAGCATTACCAACCCACATTCTTTAGTTAAATATAAAGTGTCAGTGTTTACAATTGTGGTTTAAGTTTCAGTCAGTCAGCAAGTCAACAAACATTTATTAAGTTCCTGCCATTCATTCATTCATTCATTTATTCATTCAACAGATTGTACTCAACGCTGACAATATGCCACATACAGGACCTTATCTTGGGATATTCAACAGTGAATCCAATTGATAATTTCCTTTTCTTCCAGACAGTTGCAGACCACTGACGAGAGAGGGAAAATAAACAAAGAAGCAAATAAATATGTAATAAGACTGGTGCTAAGTGCTTAAAATGGGGTAATGGGATAGACAGAGTTTGACTTAAAGGAGAGAGAAGACTTATTTAGAGAACCAAAGAAAGACTGGCTACTGAAATAAACGTAGCCATTCAAATAGAAAGAAATATCCAGGCAAACAGAGGAGTTAAAGCACAGAAATGGAGTGGATTTAGTCATTTTGAGGAACAAAAACTGTTGTGATTGAACAAGAAGAATAAATATTTTGATTTTATCTTAATTGTAATGAGAAGACATTTGGGCAGTTTTTAAAACCAGATGTATTGAAGAATAATTAATTCAAACAATTTGTGTGAAAAAATTTGCTCATTTTAAGGACGTAGTTCAATATATTTGTCAAAAGTGTATAATCATATCATTAAGATATAGATTTCCATCACTCCATAAAGTTACCTTGTAGTCAATCCCATCCCCCACCACAAGCCACTGGGAATCATCATAACTTTGTCATATAAATGAAATCACATAATATACAGTATGCAGTTTTTTGCTTCTGACATCTTCCACTTAGCACAATGCTTTTGAGATTCATCCACAATGTTGCATGCTGGTTTGAAACCCCAAATATCTGAGAAGCAATGTTCACTCAACAGTTAGATATACAGGTCTGGACTCAGGGAATAGATCAGATCTAGTGTCTCAAAATGTAGATGATATTTAAAAGTATGAGATTAGATGATATCACCAAATAGGAGAATGAGGGGGTGACACCTGGGGCCCTGCAATGTTGACAAGCAGCAAGGAAGCCAATAAATTATAAAGAGAGATCTAGTGAAATAGGAAGAAAATAGGTGCTTATCCCAGAAGCCAAACAGGTATTTCAAGAAGAGAATGGTCAGCTATGTCAAATGTCAAGTAAGATGAGGTCCTATTATGGATTTGAAATTGTTGATTACCTTGATAAGAGCTATTTTAATGGCTCTGTGTCAGACATTGAAAATGCTTGGTATGACACAGTGAACAAAGCAGAAGTGATGTTCTCTCTTAGAATTTACTAATATGTGCCTTCAGTTTGATTCTTTTATATAGCTAGCTATTAATATATAGCTAGCTATTTAACAGAAGAGTTTAGAACTTAGAAGAAAATCAGAATTCTTTGATTATTATTTGTTCTCTCAACAAAATTTTGGTACAACATTAATAATAAAACATAATAAAACATTATAATGTTAATACAATCATGAGGGAAGGATATCATTTCTTTATCTTATATAAAGGAAGAGATTTACTCCTTTGTAAATTAATAATTCAGAAAATGTTTGAAGACACAACAATTAGCTGCAGTAATTTGCATTTTATCCGCTTTCATTAGTTTCCTAAGTCCTTTTCTGCTATTTCCGTATTAATGAAAATGCCATCTTTCAAAGGTGAATGACTTTTTTTTTGTATTTGCTTGGTAATGAGCTTTCTTTAATTAGCAATTGACTAATTTCACAGATTTCAAAGTAAACATAGCTGTTGCTGTTGAAAGACTAGCAAACTCATATAATATTAAGCTTGCTTCTTTAACTTGGTGAGCAAATTATTTCTCAACTACAGCTGCAGAAACCAGTAATTAAGAAACCAAACACCACACTCAGAGAGTTGGAGAACTCCAGTTTATTACGCCAGCAGGCCCAGAGGAGTTAATACGCCAAGCTCTGAGCCCCAAACAAAGGGGTTACAGAGTTTCTATACATGGACAGGCATGATTAAGTGGGTTTGCAGGTTTGCAGGGGCTGGGCAAATGCAAAGAGCACCCTTGCACTTGCACCCTTGTGAGTGCAAACCTGCTCTTGGGGTGAGTGAGATAAGCTCCAGCTCCTAGTATCATAAGTCTCCACTTTCTGAGACTATGTGACCGACGGGATCCAGACTTTGCAAGGAGCCAGCTGAGTTACAGAGGCAGAAGGAGCAGGAGGTTATGTAAAATTTTAATTTTTCCTCTTCATTCCCCCCTCTTGATGCTTCTATCACTCATTGTAGAAAGCATCATCTCATGTTTTGGTAGGACATTCAGAGCTCCCCATTGTTTGGGGGGCTATATTGAGCTATTACCATTTGTAACTTTATGGATTCAATCTGAGAGGTTATGAACTGGGTAATTGCATTAAGGACACAAAGGCCAAACAAGAGTGTCATGAAGACCATGAAGAGAGGACCTGTTAAAGAGAGAAACCACAATAACCAGCTCCAGATATTGTTCCAATTATCCCAGGAATTAGCTAGTTTTTCTCTCCTTTTTATGATTTGTTCCCCTACCTGTTGGGCCATGTCCCTGATTATTTCTGATTGGTTTACATAAAAGCAGCATTGTTCATTCAAGAAGAGGCAGAGTCCTCTCTTTTCAGCTGTCAGTAAGTCTAGCCCTCTCCTATTCTGTAAAACCACCTCAGCCAGGGAATCTAGTTGGTCCTATAAGGCCACTAAAGATTTGGCTACTCTCTCAATGTCATCTGTGAAGTCCTTGGATAATGTATGGTAGACGGTGGTTGATGAAGCAATTCCTTCTATTTCCATACCTATCTCAGCCATAATTCACAGACCAGCTAGTAGAGGTATAAACTGGATGACTCTTTTTGACCGCATTTATGTTGTCAGAGGTACAGTGAGAGTCTGGCTGTTAGGGACAATATTCATCTGGGGAGTGAGGAAAGCTAAGGTGCAGATACCCATCCAATTGACTGGTAGGCATAAGTAAGCATCTGTCCCACAAAGAAAGAAAAGGCCTTCATGGGGGCGGCACCATACTGTGTTTGTGGGAGGATGAGTGGGCCACTCACCTTTTAAAGTTTGATTACATTGGTCCCTGGCTAAATTGCCTAAGGTTCAGTTCCTCCATCATTTGTAAAGCATTCTGGAGCCTTTTGAGTTAACTCAATTATCCTTAAGACTGGCCCTTGTAAGGTTGGATCTATATGAGTTCCCATGGCTGTTGTATTATTTAATGGTACTGGTATAGCTAACAGAGAAGGCAATGGCACCCCACTCCAGTACTCTTGCCTGGAAAATCCCATGGATGGAGGAGCCTGGGGGGCTGCAGTCCATGGGGTTGCTAAGAGTCAGACACAACTGAGCGACTTCACTTTCACTTTTCACTTTCACGCATTGGAGAAGGAAATGGCAAGCCACTCCAATATTCTTGCCTGGAGAATCCCAGGGACAGGGGAGCCTGGCAGGCTGCCGTCTACGGGGTCACACAGAATTGGACACAACTGAAGCGACTTAGCAGCAGCAGCAGCAGGTATAGCTAAGTACCGTGGAGCTCCTAAGGATAAGCAGAGCCAGCAGTCCCTGGCCAGCTGGGGGTGGTGTCATTGAGAAGGTGATGAGTTGTGTTGAGAACCTGGTACGGATGAGAGCCTAAGGGGGGTTAACCCTGTAACCTGGGTCACAACCCCAACAGGGAGAGCCTGATTTTTTAGGGCAAAGTTGGTCCATGATTTCACTTGTCTGCATTACTGTCCCTGTCAAGTAGGCTTTCCATTTATTTGGCAGACAGACACCTGTTCTGGGTTGTAACATCTGCGTGGCATTTGGGGTAGACGGAGGCCCAGGGGCATGATGGCAGTGCCATGGTGTCGGGATGCCACGTGGGGTTGGATCCTCAGGTGGGGGAAAGGTAGCGGCAGCGGGGATTGTGGCTGGAAAGCATTTGTGGCGCCCAGGCCCCTGGACATACATCACATGGTTACGAAGGCAGTAGGTGACTGGCCTATAAGACTGGCCATCTACACATTGTTCTAGCTGATGGTTAAGTAAGCGATTTTAAGGGTTGGCTGTAATGTTGACAGGTGCTTGATGGATAAGGAACAGCACCATCTGTTACAGCAAGGGCACCAAAAGGCTGCAAAGCAGCCTGCACATGACAGATAACTGAACACTAGCAAAAGGTTTTCTCCCCAACTTTGGGTTGTCATGGGTATAGCAACTGAGCCTATCATGAAGCGGGATCAGCAATGCTGGGAGCGATTTAGTTAGTAGGGAGACTCGATTATAAGAAACATCTAATAAGAATGAGGCTTCCCACTACAGTGAGATAACAGACAGCTAACTACAGCTTCTGACCCAAATCCCAGTCCTGGGGTGTGACTGAAGCTAGTCCTGTAGCAAAAGGCACAGCAATAATACAAATCAGGGATAGAGGCCAGGGTTGACAATGAAATCCATTGGTATTTTGACAGCCGGATCCTCAAGCTTCCGTCGTGTGTTGACCAGCTAGCTGCTGGAGCGCGGCTGGAGTAAGGCTGAAGAATCCTCTAGTTTCTGCCATGTGCTGACTTCTAGTCAGCTTTCAGAGTGACTAGAGCAGGACTCAGCGTCCTTCATGGGTGAGGGCTATTGTTTTTGGAACCAGACCTTGAGGGGATTTTGGGGGGTCCCAAACTGCTTTCCAGGTGTCCTCATCACAGGAAGCCACTGCCTTTTTGACTCTGGTGTGGTGGATCCAAGGGATACCGCCTGTAACTTTAACAGCAATAGGGGTTGCCAGGACGACCATGTGAGGACCTGTCCAAAAGGGCTAAAGGGGTTCTTTTTTCCAGTCTTTAACCCATACCTTGTCTCCTGGCTGATAGGGATGAACCCAACTGCCCAAAGGAATGGGCGACCTTTCTAAGGTTTCTCAGGCTATATGAAAAAGACTTTTCCAGGGCCTGGAGGTGTCAGGACATATCTAGGTCAGCTAGTTGCTGGTGGTCTCCCTTGAGCTTTTTTATCACTGGGGTAGACTCCCATATAAGATCTCAAAGGGAGAATAGCCTGAGGACCTCAGGGTGCATTTACGGAGGGAGATGAGCGCAAACAGGATGAAAAGGCAGCTGTTCTAGCATTGTCTGGGTGTTGGCCAAGGGATATTCTTGTTGTACTACTACTTGGAGAAATAAACAATAAAGTTAAAGATTTATGGCCCAAAGATAAATAGACGTAGGAAAGTTGCTGAGGGGCTAGACAGGAGAACCAGGTCCAGACACTGATTCGTGACACTGGTGTTTCTCTAGATATGATAAGCAGAAGCACGCTGGCTGTGACGGACCGCGCAGAAGCGGAGCTGAGAGGAGCTACCCCACACTCGAGGTTGGGGGCGGCAGCTGGGAGGAGCAACCCCACGTCCAAGGAGCAGCGGCTGCATGGGCGCAGGAGGGCCGAGTGGAGCTACTCCACGTTCAAGGTCAGGAGGGGCGGCAGTAAGGAGCAGTGGCTACACTTTGCTGGAGCAGCCCTGAAGAGATACCCCACGTCCAAGGTAAGAGAAACCCACATAAGATGGTAAGTGTTGCCAGAGGACATCAGAGGGCAGACACACTGAAACCATACTCACAGAAAACTAAACAATCTGATCACAGGGACGATAGCCTTGTCTAACTCAATGAAACTAAGCCATGCCATGTGGGGCCACCCAAGATGGACCGGTCGTGGTGGAGAGGTCTGACAGAATGTGGTCCACTGGAGAAGGGAATGGCAAGCCACTTCAGTATTCTTGCCTTGAGAACACCATGAACAGTATGAAAAGGCAAAATAATAGGATACTGAAAGATGAACTCCCCAGGTCGGTATGTACCCAATATGTTACGGGAGATCAGTGGAAAAATAACTCCAGAAAGAATGAAAGGATGAAGTCAAAGTAAGAACAATACCCAGGTGTGGATGTGACTGGTGATAGAAGCAAGGTCTGATGCTGTAAAGAGCAACATTGCATAGGAACCTGGAATGTTAGGTCCATGAATCAAGGCAAACTGGAAGTGGTCAAACAAAGAGATGGCAAGGGTGAACATCGACATTCTAGGAATCAGCAAACTAAAATAGACTGGAATGGGTGAATTTAATTCACATGACCATTATATCTACTACTGCGGGCAGCAATCCCTCAGAAGAAATGGAGTAGCCATCATGGTCAACAAAAGAGTCCAAAATGCAGTACTTAGATTCAATCTCAAAAATGACAGAATGATCTCTGTTCGTTTCCAAGGCAAACCATTCAATATCACAGTATTCCAAGCCTATGCCCTGACCAGTAACACTGAAGAAGCTGAAGTTGAACGGTTCTATGAAGACCTACAAGACCCTTTAGAACTAACACCCAAAAAAGATGTCCTTTTCATTATAGGGGACTGGAATGCAAAAGTAGGAAGTCAAGAAACACCTGGAGTAACAGGAAAATTTGGCCTTGGAATACAGAATGAAGCAGGGCAAAGGCTAATAGAGTTCTGCCAAGAGAACGCACTGGTCATAGCAAACACCCTCTTCCAACAACACAAGAGAAGACTCCACACATGGAAATCACCAGATGGTCAACATCAAAATTAGACTGATTATATTCTTTGCAGCCAAAGATGGAAAAGCTCTATACAGTTAGCAAAAACAAGACCAGAAGCTGACTGTGGCTCAGATCATGAACTCCTTATTCCCAAATTCAGACTTAAATTGAAGAAAGTAGGGAAAACCACTAGACCATTCAGGTATGGTCTAGTCATAGATCAAATCCTAAATCAAATCCTTTATGATTATACAGTGGAAGTGAGAAATAGGTTTAAGGGACTAGTTCGGATAGAGTACCTGATGAACTATGGACTGAGGTTCATGACATTGTACAGGAGACAGGGATCAAAACCATCCCCATGGAAAAGAAACACAAAAAAGCAATATGGCTGTCTGAGGAGGCCTTACAAATAGCTGTGAGAAGAAGAGAAGGAAAAAGCAAAGGAGAAAAGGAAAGATATTCCCATTTGAATGCAGAATTCCAAAGAATAGCAAGGAGAGATAAGAAAGCATTCCTCAGTAATCAGTGCAAAAAAATAGAGAAAAACAACAGAATGGGAAAGACTAGATATCTCTTCAAGAAAATTAGAGATACCAAGGGAACATTTCATGCAAAGATGGGCTCGATAAAGGACAGAAATGGTAGGGACCTAACAGAAGCAGAAGATATTAAGAAGAGGTGGCAAGAATACACAGGAGAACTGTACAAAAAGATCTTTACGACCCAGATAAGCCTGGTGGTTTGATCACTCACCTAGAGCCAGATATCTTGGAATGTGAAGTCAACTGGGCCTTAGAAAGCATCACTATGTACAAAGTAAGTGGAGGTGATGGAGTTGCAGTTGAGCTCTTTCAAATCCTGAAAGATGATGCTGTGAAAGTGCTGTACTCAATGTGCCAGCAAACGTGGAAAACTCAGCAGTGGCCACAGGACTGGAAAAGGTCAGTTTTCATTCCAATCCCAAGAAAGGCAATGCCAAAGAATGTTCAAACTACCGCACAATTGCACTCATCTCACATGCTAGTAAAGTAATGCTCAAAATTCTCCAAGCCAGGCTTCAGCAATACGTGAACCATGAACTTCCTGATGTTCAAGCTGGTTTTAGAAAAGGCAGAGGAGCCAGAGATCAAATTGCCAACATCTGCTGGATCATGGAAAAAGCAAGAGAGTCCCAGAAAAACATCTAGTTCTGCTTTATTGAGTATGCCAAAGCCTTTGACTGTGTGGATCACAATAAACTGTGGAAAATTCTGAGAGATGGGATCTGCTTTATTGAGTATGCCAAAGCCTTTGACTGTGTGGATCACAATAAACTGTGGAAAATTCTGAGAGATGGGAATACCAGACCACCCAACCCACCTCTTGAGAAACTTGTATGCAGGTCAGGAAGCAACAGTTAGAACTGGACATAGAACAATAGACTGTTTCCAAAAAGAAAAGGAGTAAGTCAAGGCTGTATATTATCACCCTGCTTATTTAACTTATATGCAGAGGACATCATGAGCAACGCTGGACTGGAAGAAGCACAAGCTGGAATCAAGATTGCCAGGAGAAATATCAATAACCTCAGATATGCAGATGACACCACCCTTATGGCAGAAAGTAAAGAGGAACTAAAAATCCTCTTGATGAAAGTGAAAGAGGAGAGCAAAAAAGTTGGCTGAAAGCTCAACATTCAGAAAACGAAGATCATGGCATCCAGTCCCATCACTTCATGGGAAATAGATGGGGAAACAGTGGAAACAGTGTCAGACTTTATTTTGGGGGGCTCCAAAATCACTGCAGATGATGACTGCAGCCATGAAATTAAAAGACGCTTACTCCTTGGAAAGAAGTTATGAGCAACCTAGATAGCATATTCAAAAGCAGAGACATTACTTTGCTGACTAAGGTCCATCTAGTCAAGGCTATGGTTTTTCCTGTGGTCATGTATGGATATGAGAGTTGGACTGTGAAGAAAGCTGAGCGCCAAAGAATTGATGCTTTTAAACTGTGGTGCTGGAGAAGACTCTTGAGAGTCCCTTGGACTGCAAGGAGATCCAACCAGTCCATCCTAGAGGATATCAATCCTGGGACTCATGCTGAGGCTGAAATCCAATACTTTGGCCACCTCATGCGAAGAGTTGACTCATTGTAAAAGACCCTGATGCTGGAGGAATTGGGGCAGGAGGAGAAGGGGATGACAGAGGATGAGATGCTTGGATGGCATCACTGACTCGATACACATGAGTTTGGGTGAACTCCAGGAGTTGGTGATGGACAGGAAAGCCTGGCATGCTGCAATACATGGAGTCACAAAGAGTCAGACATGACTGAGTGACTGAACTGAACTGAACTAGGTATGAGAAGATGCAAGAATTTGGATTCATAAAAATCTTTACCTGAAAACATCTGACTATCTGAAGGCCTGTCTTTTTTCTTTTTTTCCAGAGCACAGAGTGCCTTATTTTTTGTCTCCATCCTGAATTCCTTTCAAGGGGGTGTTGAAGGTCAGCATCTTGTAGTGGTCATGATTTAATCTTTGTAGAGGCAGCTGGCAAGGGCCAACTTTCAGTCGGTCAAGCCCCTTCATAGTCACATATTTGACCATGTTTGGGGGGCATTTCATGGTCACTGTGTCCCACGGTGCGGGGAAGGCTCATTCCCAAGTCTAACAAACATTCCATTGGCATGCCACTCAATGTGTTGTCACTAGACCAGCCCTTATAAGAAGCAAAAGTCTCTGGACCATACCTGTCTTACTAGCCTCTTGGTCCAGGAAAATAATTCCTCTTGTTGCTTCTTCCCATATCTAGAGTTACATTATTACAATTATTGATCCCATATGGAACTGCATATCAGCATTTTATCACAGGCTCAGTCACACATTTGGTAATGTACAAAATAATCTTCTGTAACAAGCTACATAGAAAATAATATAGCTAGCAATTATTAGTAAGGTCACAAGCAAGAATTTAAGTCAAGAACGTTCACTGGGTATAGCCCGGTATACCCCAGGTCATCTGATTCAGTTAAATGATTATAGCCAAGTGTTCATCTCCTGGTTGTACATCATGGAGCATCTGACCTTTATCCAAAGATTGGTTAATGAGATAAGCTTTAGAAACAATCTGACAGTGTCCTTTTTGATAACTTAATTAAACCTTTTAGCAATATAACATAACAAGGAACTATCTCAAAAGTGAGTCTGAGTAAACACAGACCTTAATTAACAAAACTAGAACTTAATATTCAGTGAAACATATATTTTTTTTCTTTTTGGAGAACTCATTGTGAGGGCATTAACTCTGTAGCCAGGGAAGGCTTTAACCCATCAAATAAAAATGAGGTCTGTCAGGGAGCCGGGAAGAGCCAAGCAGCCATCTTGGATTTCCCATAGCCCTGGCTCTTTGATTTTCAGCTGTTGTTTATCCATTTTTAATTTTCTAATTTAGGAGCAGACTATTGCCATGTTTTCAGGACACTGGGATAGCAAAAGTCTAAACGTGAGGGGTTATTTTTTGTTGTTGAATCAGAATGACCTTTGTCTACATGTACCATAATCTTAAATAATGTTTATTTACTTTACCAAAGTAACAAAAAGATTTTAAAAACAATTGTAAATCACTTAAAGGCAAAGAAATTCATAATCTGTTATCAAAAGCTGTATTCTAAGAAAACTTTGTTCTCTAAACAGGGAAAAGACCAAATTCCAGTCTGGTACCAACTTACTGTTAATAACAAAAGTTGCTTATCTGCCTAATCTTAGAAAGTCTTTTCCATAAATTTTGAAGAACTAGCAGTATTCTTCTAAAAGCATGAGAGTAAAACCATAGAAGGCATGCTTAAAATCTGATCCTATTGCAATTGACAAAAAAATCTTGATCATAACACTTTAATATGAAAACTAGAATTATAATTGACCATATTTTATCAGGGCATATCAAATCTATATGAATTTTACATAATTCTAGGATATCTATATTAGTAACACCAACCATACAGTATAACCTGAAAAGATTTATCACCCCCTTCAACATTACTTCTAATGTAATTTAACATGTACAATGAACCCTGGTAGCTTAATAGCTCTTTGGGATGCCTCAGGGGCTTTCTGAAGCATCCCAAAGTTAGACAGAAGTCAAGTTATTTAGGATGTTTTGTCAATAAATGTCAAAGGGTTTATAACCCTCAGTCAGGTAGGATCATATAAGTTACTATGAAATAACAGTTATTCACTTAGCCAAAGTTAACAAAAGATTTCAAAGGTAAATATAGAACAGATAATGAAGAGGTAAAGAAACTTAAATCTATTATTAAAAGCAGTTCAGCATCTGAAGAAAGTATGTCCTCTTAACAGAGAGAAAGGCCAAATTGCACCAGCTTACTTTAAACTCATTTAGGTAATATTAAATTTAGTCAGTCCTAACCATGCACAAAAGTTTTTTTCAGGGTCCACTTTCCACAAACTTTTTAATCACTTTCTGTATCAGCCACCTGTAATTCAGACCTACTTTCTTTTTCCTTTATAAAATATAATTTTATTTTTTATATTTTCTTTATTAAAAACATACATCCTACTTTCTTACTAGTTTAGCAAACAAACATTAGTACTAGATATTTAATATTGAATATTTCCAGTTTATGTGAATCTGAAATTTATTTAGGTTAATTTTTCTTGTATTTAGAATTGTTTAATTTGTAAGCCTTTACTTTTTTAGGCCAATTAAATTAGAATTAATTTAAAACTTCAACAATATTATCAGAAAAAAAAACAAAAGACATACGCTGAGACATACATAAAGCCAGACAGACAGAGATCATACAGTTTTCTGTTTGAGATTAAAAATATCTCTTTGACCCCCATCTTTTTTTTTTCTTTGCTTGAAATTCTAAATTGCCCAAGGCTGAGGTCTCAGGCAAAGTTGGCTGTGTATTTCAAGGACATGGATAGGGTTAATTTCAACCTTTTCCCTAGGCAGGGCTTTTAACAAGCTAGTTGTTTTTAATTGCATATGCAAAAAAGAATTGGCTTTGCAGTTTCCAAAACGAAAATTTTTTTCTCACTCTGTTCAATCAGCAATCATGCACTCACAATCATTCTGAGGCTATCACAATGCCTCTCTTTTCCTGAGACCCCAGGTTTCCTTAACTGTTGCCCCCTTCCTGGGAGCTCCAAGGAGGTTATCAGTCACAATGCCTCCCTTCTCCCAAGTCCACAGTTCTCCCTATCTGATGCTCTCTTCCTGGGAGCCCAAGGAGGTGATCGGTCTCCTCCTCTACCCACTGGGGTAGGTCCTGACTGGGGACCAGCCCCACGGCCTTACCATATCCTGTGGCCATTCCTGGTGAATTGGTCCGTCCCTCCAGTGAGTCTGGTCGGGGCTTGGCCGTCGGGAGTCAGAACACCAGTCCAAAAGAGGACCCGGAATACCATCAAGTGGCATGTCTCCTCGTTCGTCTCGAGGTTCCTTCACTCCAGCCTGGCTGAGCCACCAATCTGGTGGCTTAAGGGTCTGACATGGTTGGAATCTCTCTGGGGCCTCCAGAAATGTTGCAGAAACCAGTAATTGAGAAACCTAGAGAGTTGGAGAACCAGTAATTGAGAAACCTAGAGAGTTGGAGAACTCAGGTTTAGTATGCCAGCAGGCCCAGAGGAGTTAACACTCCAAGCTCTGAACCCCAGACAAAGGGGTTACAGAATTTTTATACACAAACAGACATGATTAAGCGGGTCTGTAGGTTTGCAGGGGCTGGGTAATTGCAAAGAGCAGGACAAGGGTGAGTGAGATAAGCTCCAGTTCCTAGTATTGTAAGTCTCCACTTTCTGAGACTATGTGACCTACATGATCCAGACTTTGCAAGGAGCAAGCTGAGTTACAGAGGCAGAAGGAGCAGGAGATTATGTAAAATTTTTAACTTTTCCTCTTCACTACAAATGTACTGGGTAGCTTTTTGTTTCTCTAGTTTTTTGTTGTTATTTATTTTACTGTTTATGCAGAGTTCTTTATATGAATTTGATTCAGACCAATATTCACCAAACATAAAACTCCACAAAGTACTGTATATTTGACTTGTTTAATCTAAATCTCAGTGGCATATGCCCCCCACAACACTATGGGAAGACAAATAACAATTGAACATAAGATACCATACAAGTTAAAAATCCTGTATCATAAATTATTTCTTCATCCAAACACATACAAATTTTTATTCTCAGACTTAACCCACCAAGGGCAAAAAGGACTGAGACAAATGTGTCCGGTACATTTTAAATCTAACTGACGAGCTTTAAAAACATAAATCCAATATTATCATTAAGTCATCATAAAGTCCACTTTATTTAGTGGACTACCAAGCACAATATCCAAAGTTGTGTCCTCGCCATTGTTTCTCAGGGCTACCTTAGAATGGGGCCGTAGCTTACCAACAGCAGATGTGGATATTCACAGCAGTCAAAAGTGACATTCACAGATATGCCAGACCAACCCATTCATGAACAAAGCTTGGATTTTTTTTCCTCCTCTGCTCTCTAGTTACAAGTAACCCCAGCCCACCCCATAAGACCGAGGTGTGAGCAAATTCAGGGTACTGGCAAACTACAATGGGTGATATGGGAACTGGAGCACCTGTTCCTATAGTTTACCTGTGTCCTCTATACCTGCTCAAGCCCACTCCCAGATACACTACTTCAAGACCCACCAAGTTAGATGACTGATGGATCCAATTAGGTGGATGTGACAGTATCTAGTTTATGATGGGCAGTGAGCACCATCACATTAAGTCTGCTGGGGTAGTATCATGGCAGGATCTGATGTTCAAATACTATCTAGCTCTTTGCTGCAGATGGCACATACTTACTCCAGGAACTTAGGAGTTTATTCTCAGGCTCTCCTATTGTGACTTGGCACAGGCTCCATTGAAACATTCTCCTCTCCCACTGATAATCTCTAGTACTACGGGATTTACCAATATTATCAGGTCCAAGCCACAGGACTGCTTGTATCAGTCTAGATATGCCACAGAGTACTTTCTGGGCCTCTCTCAAAATTGGCAGTATTTTGAACACAGCATTACTCAGCAAATGATTGGAGCACTATTTCCAAGGGTAAACTGTGCTGCCCCTCAAACCTTGAGGAGGTTTACCAAGTATCTATAAGTGTTTATCTCCTAACTCCTGGACCTCACATCTCTTAGGAAGTCTTTCAGAGTACTTGCCACTTGGAGCTCCTCAAATAGGATTTATCAAAATAAAATGACATTGACATAAAATATTGATATTGATATGGAAAAACATATTGATGTAATCAATTTAAAAGAGCACTGTGATATTAACTGGAGAAGGAACTGGCATATGGAATTTAGAAAGATGGTAACAATGACCTTATATGCGAGACAACGAAAGAGACAGATATAGAGAACAGACTTTGGGACTCTGTGGGAGAAGGTGAGGGTGGAATGATTTGAGAGAATAGCATTGAAACGTGTGTATTACCATATGTGAAATAGATGACCAGTCCAAGTTCGATGCATGAAACGGGGCACTCAAAGCTGATGCACTGGAACAACCCTGAGGGATGGGATGGGGAGGGAGGTGGGAGGGGCTTCAGGATGGGGGACACATGTACAGCCATGGCTGATTCATGTCAGTGTATGGCAAAAACCACCACAATATTGTAAAGTAATTAGCCTCCAATTAGAATTAATGAGTCTTTTTTAATTTAATAAATAAATAAAAGAGCACTGTGATATCTCACAGAACAGCTAAATGTTCCAGGTCCCTTTGGACCATATTATGACAGAGAGGAGAATTCACATAGCCCCAGGGCAATATCCTGATGGTATAATGTCATTATACATGGGAACTGCTTCTAATAATTCTTCCTGATGAATAGGAAAACAGATTTGACCGGTCGGTAATCAGATACCACATACCCTCGGTTGTGTTAATTTTCTCTATCAAAGAGACCACCTCCAGGCACTTCCCTGGCAGTCCAGTGGTTAAGAATCTGCCCTGCAATGCAGGAGTCACAGGTTTGACCCCCTGGTCCAGGAACTAAGATCCCACATGCTGTTGCTGCTGCTGCTGCTGCTGCTGCTAAGTCACTTCAGTCGTGTCCGACTCTATGCGACCTCATAGACGGAACCCCACCAGATTCCCCCGTCCCTGGGATTCTCCAGGCAAGAACACTGGAGTGGGTTGCCATTTCCTTCTCCAATGCATGAAAGTGAAAAGTGAAAGTGAATTCGCTCAGTCGTGTCCGACTCTTCGCGACCCCATGGACTGCAGCCTACCAGGCTCCTCCATCCATGGAATTCTCCAGGCAAGAGTACTGGAGTGGGGTGCCGATGGCCTTCTCCGTCCCACATGCTACGGAGCAGCTAAGCTCTCGTGCCACAACTACTGAGTCCACTAGCTCCAAAGCCCATGCACCACAACTAGGGAGCCCATGAGCTGCAATGAAAGATCCCAGGTGATGTGAAAACCCGGCATGCTGCAACTAAGACCCAACGCAGCCAAATAAAAAGTCAGTCAGGATATCAAAACAAGATGGCGGAGGAGAAAGGACCCTGAGTTCATCTGCTCTCGGTAGCACACCAAAACCACAACTATCTGCGGAACAATCACCTGTGAAAAAGACCGAAACCGAGCAGAAAAGATCTTCTACCAAAGATCTACCACTGAAGACATAAAACAGGTAGGTGGGGCAGACTCCTGGTACAGTGGAGTCCAAACCCCGCCCCGGGTGGGCAGCCCACTGACTGGAGAATAACTATGTGCAGGGCTTCTCTCACTGGACAACAGTTCTGAGCCCCACATGGGCTCCCCAACCTGAGGGTCCCGCACTGGGGAAACCAGCCCCCCAGTGTTTGGCTTTGCAGGCCGTGGGGCTTAATTTCCGGAGTCCCCAACAGACTGCAGTAAATAGACTTTACTCTTAAAGGCACACCTGATTGTCATGCGCACTGAGACACAGGGGAAAGCCGTCATCTGATAAGATCCTCAGCCAGACCTACCTGCTGGCCTCGGAGAGTCTCCTTGGAGTGGCGGGGAGGAGGCTGCAGCTCCTGTGGGGCAACAGTATTCAGGAGCTCATGCTATCTCAGGAAGCCGCAGAAAGCTGGTACCAGCGGGCGCCCTGCGGAGCTCCACCCTCTCAATCTTGAAGCCCAGACTCGCCCCACCCAAAACTGCAGCAGCTAGAGCTGGGGCCTGAGGCCAAAGAACTAAGGAGCAGCGCCGCAGGCCCACTCAGTTCAGTTCAGTTGTTCAGTCATGTCCAACTCTGGGACTTCATGGACTGCAGCACGCCAGGCTTCCCTGTCCAACACCACCTCCCGGAGCTTGCTCAAACTTATGTCCATTCAATCGGTGATGCCATCCAACCATCTCATCCTCTGCCCTCCCCTTCTCTCCCTGCCTTCCATCTTTCCCAGCATCAGGGTATTTTCTAATGAGTCAATACTTCCAATCAGGTGGCCAAAGTACTGGAGCTTCAGCTTCAGCATCAGTCCTCCAATGAATATTCAGGACTGATTTCCTTTAGGATTGACTGGTTGGATCTCCTTGCAGTCCAAGGGACTCTCAACAGTCTTCTTCAACATCACAGTCCAAAACCATCAATTCTTTGGTGCTAAGCCTTCTTTATAGTCCAACTCTCACATCCATATATGACAACTGGAAAAACCATAGCTTTGACTAAACAGACCTTTGTTGGCAAAGTAAGGTCTCTGCTTTTTAATATGCTGTCTAGGTTGGTCATAGCTTTTCTTCCAAGGAGCAAGCATCTTTTAATTTCACGGCTGCAGTCACCATCTGCAGTGATATGGGAGCCCAAGAAAATAAAGTCTGTCACTGTTTCCATTGTTTCCCATCTATTTGCCATGAAGTGATGGGACCAGATGCCATTATCTTTGTTTTTTGAATGTTGAGTTTTAACACAGCTTTTTCATTCTCCTTTTTCATGTTCATCCAGAGGCTCTTAGTTCCTCTTCGCTTTCTGCCATAAGGGTCATGGCATCTGCATAGCTGAGGTTATTGATATTTCTCCTGGAAATCTTGACTCTAGCTTGAGCTTCTTCCAGCCCAGCATTTTGCATGATGTTCTCTGCATATACATTAAATAGGTAGGGTGAAAATATACAGCCTTGACGTACTCCTTTCCCAGTTTGGAACCAGTCCGTTGTTCCATGTCTGGCTCTAACTGTTGCCTCTTGACCTGCCTACAGAGTTCTCAGGAGGCAGGTAAGGTGGTCTGGTATTCCCATCACTTTAAGAATTTTCCACAGTTTGTTGTGAGCCACACAGTCAAAGCCTTCGACATAGTCAGTAAAACAGAAGTAGATGTTTTTCTGGAACTCTCAGGCCCACTCAGGAGGCCTAAGACTTCCTGAGCCCGCAGCCTCCAGACCCCAGGGTTGCCGCTAGATGAACCACTGTGCACAGCCCTGCCCACCTCACCAGAGGCCCAGGACCCAGCTCCACCCACCCGAGGGCAGACAACAGACCCAAGAAGACCACAGTTCCACAGCAGTCCAGACCCTGCCCACCAGCAGGCCAACACAAGCTTTGGGATACCTCAAACCCCATACCCAACTGTGTCGGGAACTCACACATACACGCCAGCAATATGACACCAGCTCTCAGATCCATGGGCACTGTGGATTCCAGGACCCAACCCTGCCTACCAGTAGTCCAGCACTAGCCCCATGACTTGGCCACACTCAGCAGTACAGGGGTAATAGCCTCAGAGACTTCTGGACCCCGACTCCACCCACCAGTGAGTAAGCATTACCCCGCAGTCCCTTGAGTTCTGCAGACAGCCACCTAGGACCCACCAACCGGCAACTAGCAGCATTTATACAAGACAGGGCCTGGCAGCCAACCAAACTAGGGGCCAGCCAAGCCTATCAGATCGCCCACACAGTCACCCAGTCACAACGGAAGGACCACACAGCCTTCTTAGGGGAAAGCCCTGGAATATTATAGCTTGAGTGACAAAAGATGAGAGCACTGTTGCGATGCATAGGACGTGGCCTACGGAAGGCCGCTTCTCCAGGGTCAAGAAACCTAACTGACCTGTCACATCCGTAAAAATTCACACAGCAGCTTGGATAAATTGAGGCAGAAGAACATGTTCTAGATGAAGGAACAAGATAAAACCCCAGAAGAAGAACTAAGTGAAGTGGAGATAGGCAATCTACCATGAAAGAGTTAAGAGTAAGGATCTTAAAGATGACGAAAGAACTCGGGAGGAGAATGGATACACAGAGAGAGAGGTTAGAAGTCTGTAAAGAGTTAGAAAATATAAAGGACAACCAAATAGAGATGAAACTTTTTATCAACCTTTCTGTCCGAGAATTATCCAACAGAAAATTCTATCTGCATGACTATATGTACAAAATTAACTTCATTTTCTACTCAAACGTCACTTCTCTGAAAGTCCAGAGCTGTGTGGATAACACCTCTGCCCTTGCAATAACCCACACTCAAATCTCAAGCATCTCTTTTGACTCCTCAAGAAGTAAAATCTATCTTGCAATTTTACACTTCCATGACTGCCATTCTTAATTCCTCACTTTCGATTTTGCAATTCCTCATTGTCATCCTCACTTTAATCACCCCATCACTCTAAGCTATGTTCCCTGTTACGGATTTTAACCTCCTAACTGCTCTCCCTGCCTCTCAACAACCTTTATATCCATCTTGTACATGGCTATCAGATTAGCTTCCCTTTCCCTGTGGCCCATCTATGTCATAAGCTGAAGCATTTCAAAAACTGTCAATCATAAAAAGTAAAGTACAATCCCTTTAGATATCTTCTCAGTGCTCTCCGTGGCCTGACTCTAACCTAATGTTACATAGCCTTCCCTTTTCCTGTTTATGATTACTTCTCTTCATGTGCCAGCCACCCCGTGCCCTCCTTGTCCTTTCCTGAGGCTGTCTCTCTGCTTGTTCTTCTAGCTCCATGTGAGGAACCACTCCCATCCATCCTGGCACAGGCTGGTAAATAGAGCTGTGGTTAAATGATTAGCCTCTAAAGTCAAACTTCAGGCCACTTGCTAGTAGGTCATTTAATCTCTATGACTTGGTTTCTTTTCCTGGAAAATACAGAGTTGGACTATGGGGGCAGATTGCATCTACCTCATAGAGCTGTTATGAGCATTAAATAAGTTAATATATGCTTAAGGCCTGGTACCTGGTTAGCAATGAAAAGAGGTTAGCTATTAGTAGTTATTGGGCTTCCCTAGTGGCCCAGTGGTAAAGAATCTGCCTGCCAAAGCAGGAGATGCAGGTTCCATCCATAAGTTGGGAACATCCCCTGGAGAAGGAAATGGCAACCCACTTCAGTATTCTTGTCCATGGAAATCCCATGGACAGAGGAACCTGGTGGGCTACAGTCCACGGGGTTGCAAAGAGTCAAACATGGCTTAGCGACTAAAATAGCAACATCAATAGTTATTATCACCTCCTTCAGACTCCCCTGATTCCTCCAGTGAAAATAACCTGTTTCTCCTCTCAAATATTATGATGACATCTCTCTCCTTCTCTAATGACTTTTATCATTTTTCATCACAGGATATTTATTTGTATAGACATATTTTCTACAGATTATAAGCTTCAGTTTATCATTATGTATCCCAACTCAATACATTTTATATATTTAACATTACATTTAATTAGTGAATGCTTGGTTGTCAGACTAACTATAGTTATAGTGAGAGCAATAGGGTTTTTTCACTCTTTTTCAGAGATTATCGTCACTGTCACAATGCGGAGAAAATGTCAATACAATCATGGAATATCTCCATGCCCCACCTCTGCCTACATCCTTATTTGCATTGATTATTATTTTTCACCAAATATGAGCTGTTTGTACCAAATGGCAGTGATAATGAACCATTGAAATGTGACTGACAAACTCTCTCTCTGATTCCCACCCCTGCCCACCATTCAGTTCAGTTCAGTCGCTCAGTCGTGTCCAACTCTTTGCGACCCCATGAATCGCAGCCACGCCAGGCCTCCCTGTCCATCACCATCTCCCGGAGTTCACTCAGACTCACATCCATCGAGTCCGTGATGCCATCCAGCCATCTCATCCTCGGTCGCCCCCTTCTCCTCCTGCCCCCAATCCCTCCCAGCATCAGAGTCTTTGCCAATGAGTCAACTCTTCTCATGAGGTGGCCAAAGTACTGGAGTTTCAGCTTTAGCATCATTCCTTCCAAAGAAATCCCAGGGTTGATCTCCTTCAGAATGGACTGGTTGGATCTGCTTGCAGTCCAAGGGACTCTCAAGAGTCTTCTCCAACACCACAGTTCAAAAGCATCAATTCTTCGGTGCTCAGCCTTCTTCACAGTCCAACTCTCACATCCATACATGACCACAGGAAAAACCATAGCCTTGACTAGATGGACCTTAGTCGGCAAAGTAATGTCTCTGCTTTTGAGTATACTATCTAGGTTGCTCATAACTTTTCTTCCAAGGAGTAAATGTCTTTTAATTTCATGGCTGCAGTCACCATCTGCAGTGATTTTGGAGCCCAAAAAAATAAAGTCTGACACTGTTTCTACTGTTTCCCCATCTATTTCCCATGAAGTGATGGGACCGGATGCCATGATCTTCGTTTTCTGAATGTTGAGCTTTAAGCCAACTTTTTCACTCTCCTCTTTCACTTTCATCAAGAGGCTTTTTAGTTCCTCTTCACTTCTGCCATAAGGGTGGTGTCATCTGCGTATCTGAGGTTATTGATATTTCTCTCGGCAATCTTAATTCCAGCTTGTGTTTCTTCCAGTCCAGCATTTCTCATGATGTCCTCTGCATATAAGTTAAATAAGCAGGGTGACAATATAAAGCAAAAACAATACCCAGTTGTGGATATGACTGGTGATAGAAGCAAGGTCTGATGCTGTAAAGAGCAATATTGCATAGGAACCTGGAATGTTAGGTCCATGAATCAAGGCAAATTGGAAGTGGTCAAACAAGAGATGGCAAGGGTGAACATCGACATTCCAGGAATCAGCAAACTAAAATAGACTGGAATGGGTGAATTTAACTCAGATGACCATTATATCTACTACTGTGGGCAGGAATCCCTCAGAAGAAATGGAGTAGCCATCATGGTCACCCAAAGAGTCCAAAATGCAGTACTTGAATGCAATCTCAAAAACGACAGAATGATCTGTGTTCATCTCCAAGGCAAACCATTCAATATCACAGTTATCCAAGTCTATGCCCCAACCAGTAACACTGAAGAAACTGAAGTTAAATGGTTTTATGAAGACCTACAAAACCTTTTAGAACTAACACCCAAAAAAGATGTCCTTTTCATTATAGGGGACTGGAATGCAAAAGTAGGAAGTCAAGAAACACCTGGAGTAACAGGCAAATTTGGGCTTGGAATGTGGAATGAAGCAGGGCAAAGACTAATAGAGTTTTGCCAAGAAAATGCACTGGTCATAGCAAATACCCTCTTCCCGCCCACCGTAAAATACAGCAAAAAAAAAAAAAAAGGCAAATCTCAACCAGGATCCAATGAGGAGAGGCTTCTGTGGTTGTCTCCTTCTTTTTATAAATTCCTGTCATGGATTATAATCTCAATAATGTTACTTTTATTCTGCCTCATATTGTAGACATTTTCATGCACTTTCTATCATGCTCACACCTTTGCCATTAAATGCAACCTCGTAAGATTAGAGGCCTTGGCTCATGTAATTTTGTATCCTCTACAGTACCTTACACTGTGCCACAAGTAGGATGGTCAATATTTTAATTTAGAATACTGAAAAAGGAATCTTGATTTGTGCAGAGACTGAACAATGCTGACATTGCCTGAGAGTGTAGGAAGAATAGTATTGTCTGGCAAGACAGCCAGATAATATAAAAACAGTATTGGCTTCTGCATGAAATAATCCTGCACTCAATAGGCAATGTTCTTAGTCACCATAGCCTACTGAAGGAGCATGGAATTTATAGTTGAACTAAATTCATTGCAAGTATGTGTGTGTACCACTCAGTAGATGTTTAACTTTGAGAACAGCATTTAAATTTTTTGAGTTTCACAATCTCCAATTGTAAAAGGAAGTAATATCTACCTTATGGGCTTGAGACAAGAATTAAATGAAGTAACATATGTAAGGTTTACTGAACAGCACTCAGTATACAGAGCATATATAGTAAATGCTTGATAATGGTAGTTCCGTTGAGTATGACTTGATACGTCCTACGGTGGCTCAGACGGTAAAGCGTCTGCCTACAATGCAGGAGACCTGGGTTCAGTCCTTGGGTCAGGAAGATCTCCTGGAGAAGGAAATGGTAACCTACTCCAGTATTCTTGCCTGGAAAATCCCATGGACAGAGAAGCCTGGTAGGCTACAAGGCCAGGGGGTCACAAAGAGTCGGACATGACTGAACGACTTCACTTTCACTTTCAGAATGTCAAAAAGTAAACAAGGGAAGGCTAACCATACTTTCAGGACTAGCCAAAAGAGATGACATCAGCAATTAATTGAACAAAAGAAGACAAGATAAATGGTACAAGTCATAATAAGCCTTGCCTTTGTGAGTATGGGGGGAAGCCCAGACTTGTGTGTGTTAGATATGATACAATGCTTTTCAGTCTATTCTTCTAGGCTGTACAAAAATTTAAGGTATAAAATGGAAATAAATTTTATAAGATCAGTTTGCAGAATACATGAGCCAGCAAATACCCATTTTACTTTTGCAGAGATATTTTTTATAATGTTAATAGCTAAAATCACTGCAGAAGGTGATTGCAGCCATGAAATTAAAAGACACTTGCTCCTTGGAAGGAAAGTTATGTCCAGCCTAGACAGCATATTAAAAAGCAGAGACATTACTTTGTCAACAAAGGTCTGTCTAGTCAAGGCTATGATTTTTCCAGTAGTCATGTATGGATGTGAGAGTTGGACTATAAAGAAAGCTGAGCGCCAAAGAATTGATGCTTTTGATCTGTGGTGTTGGAGAATACTCTTGAGAGTCCCTTGGACTGCAAGGAGATCCAACCAGTCCATCCTAAAGGAGATCAGTCCTGGGTGTTCATTGAAGGGACTGGTGTTGAAGCTGAAACTCCAATACTTTGGCCACCTAATGTGAAGAGCTGACTCATTTGAAAAGACCCTGATGCTGGAAAAGATTGAGGGCAGGAGGAGAAGGGAATGACAGAGGATGAGATGGTTGGATGGCATCACTGACTCAATGGACATGGGTTTGAGTAGACTCTGGCGGTTGGTGATGGACAGGGAGGCCTGACATGCTGTGGTTCATGGGGTCTCAAAGAGTCGACACAACTGAGTGACTGAACTGAATTTGAATAATGTAAATTTCTATTATGGAGTATAATCCTCATAATGATACTTTTATTCTGCCTCGTATTCTCTTCCATGAGAGTCCCTCATGGAAAGAATTAACCACCAACATAAAATGTTTATCTATAGCCACAGAAGGGGAGATTGGAAGAGGAGTGAGTGCCCATTCAAATTAGTAATATCAAGGCAGTTATTAAAAAAAAAAAATTCCTGGGACTTCCCTGGCAGTCCAGTGGTTAAGACTCTACTCTTCCATTGCAGGGGGGTGGGTTTGAGCCCTGGTCAGGGAATTAAGATCCTACATGCCCTCATGTCAAGGCCAAAAACTAAAAAAAAAAAAAAAAAATCCCCAAATGCTTCCAGCACAGTAGGAGAGCAAATAGAACACAGGGAAGACTCACATCTCTCTGTATTTCCTTAGCTTACCCCCTTCCTGCCTTACATCTCTATGTTTTAATTCTTGGACTGCTCTGGTCATGAAAACTGGGGGCTTCACCCAAAAAAGTGCTTGTTGTCAGGAAATCACAGACACTACATATTCACAGCTTGAGTGATCTAACCACCCAGATTCCACTGACACCTCACTTACCTTGCCTGACTTCATTCCATGCCTACTCTCCCTCCTACCCAGCTGTGACTAGTACAGCAGAGAGCACCAGACCTTAGAAACCACATCCTTGAAGGCAGAGCTGTTTCCATTCAATGGTTTTCCAATGGCTTGTTGTTGCTACTGCCAAAGTCCAAAAATTATAGACCAAGAGATTTTTTTTTTAATGAAAGCCTATCAGTTCAGTTCAGTCACTCAGTTGTGTCCAATTCTTTGCGACCCCATGGACTGCAGCACGCCAGGCTTCCCTGTCCATCACCAACTCCTGGATCCTACTCAAACTCATGTCCATTCAGTCAGCGATGCCATCCAACCATCTCCTTTTCTGTCATCCCCTTCCCCTCCTGCCTTCAGTCTTTCCCAGCATCAGGGTCTTTTCCAGTGAGTCACTTCTTCACATCAGGTGACCAAAGTATTGGATTTTCAGCTTCAGCATCAATCCATCCAATGAATATTCAGGATTGATTTCTTTTAGGATGGCCTGGTTGGATCTCCTTGCAGTCCAAGGGACTCTCAAGAGTCTTCTCCAACACCACAGTTCAAAAACATCGATTCTTTGGCGCTCAGCTTTCTTTATAGTCCAGTTCTCACATTCATACATGACTACTGGAAAAACCATAGTTTTGACTAGACTGACCTGCTTTGGCAAAGTAAGGTCTCTGCTTTTCAATATGCTGCCTAGGTTGGTCATAGCTTTTCTCCCAAGGAGCAAGTGTCTTTTAATTTTGTGGCTGTAATCACCATCTGCAGTGATTTTGGAGCCCCCCAAGATAAAGTCTGTCACTGTTTCCACTGTTTCCCCATCTATTTCCCATGAAGCGATGGGACCAGATGCCATGATCTTTGTTTTCTGAATGTTGAGTTTTAAGCCAGCTTTTTCACTCTCCTCCTTCACTTTCATCAAGAGGCTCTTTAGTTCCGCACTTTCTGCCATAAGGGTGATGTCATCTGCATATCTGAGGTTACTGATATTTCTCCTGGCAGTCTTGATTCTAGCTTGTGCTTCATCCAGCCCTGAATTTTGCATGATGTACTCTGTGTATAAGTTAAATAAGCAGTGTGACAATATACAGCCTTGATGTACTCCTTTCCCGATTTGGAACCAGTCTGTTGTTCCATGTCTGGTTCTAACTTGCTTCTTGACCTGCATACAGAGTTCTCAGGAGGCAGGTAAGGTGGTCTTGTATTTCCAGCTCTTTCAGAATTTTCCACAGTTTGTTGTGATCCACACACTCAAAGGCTTTGGCATAGTCAATAAAGCAAAAGTAGATGTTTTTCTAGAACACTCTTCCTTTTCCTATGATCCAGCGGATGTTGGCAATTGATCTCTGGCTCCTCTGCCTTTTCTAAATCCAGCTTGAACATCTGAAAGTTCATGGTTCACATACTGTTGAAGCCTGGCTTGGAGAATTTTGAGCATTATTTTGCTATCGTGTAAGATGAGTACAATTGTGCGGTAGTTTGAACATTCTCTGGCACTGCCTTTTCTAGGGATTGGAATGAAAACTGACCTTTTCCAGTCCTGTGGCCACTGCTGAGTTTTCCAAATTTGCTGGCATATTGAGTACAGCACTTTCACAGCACCATCTTCTAGGATTTGAAAAGCTCAACTGGAATTCCACCACCTCCACTAGCTTTGTTTGTAGTGATGCTTCCTAAAGCCCACTTGACTTCGAATTTCAGGATATTTGACTCTAGGTGAGTGATCACGCCTTCATGGTTATCTGGGTCATGAAGATCTTTTTTGTATAGTTCTTCTGTGTATTCTTGCCACCTCTTCTTAAAATTTCGGCTTCTGTTAGGTCAATACCATTTCTGAAAGCCTATAAATAAACATAAAAAGTATTAGAAACACTATTTGAATGATGCCAAATGAAACTGTACTTCTCTTTTACTATTCTCTTTATTGCTTTAGACAATATTTATTCTAGCAGGATGACTTAAAATATAAGGGGATGTCTTTGATTTATTAAACATGTCCTTCATACATTTACTTTTAATATCCAGTAAACTCCTAATCAGTGTATGCTGCTGCTGCTGCTGCTAAGTCGCTTCAGTCGTGTCCGACTCTGTGCAACCTCATAGACAGCAAGCAGCCCACCAGGCATCAGTGTATAAGATATGTTTATTCCAAAATTCAAATATTTGTTGGTTAAATTTATTAGGTAGGCAATGTAGCCTTTACTTCACGCAATAATTACAACATGTAGTAAGAGATTTATCCAGGTATAGTTCAGAACTTTAGTTTTGAACTTGAGTTCTGAACTTGAGTTCAGAAAATAGTTTCAGTTTTGTTTGATTTTATTCTATTCTTAGTTAATATTTAGTGGATGCTCACTCTGTGGTAGGCACTTCATATGCCTTATCCCACTTATTGTTGCAAATCTCTTTCAGGGGTTGGTACTAAAATTACCTCCATTTGACTAATGAGGAAACTGAGGCACTTAGGTAGCTTGCCCAAGGTCATGCACTAGTAAATGGCAGAGTCAGGACCTAAGTAAAGACAGTCTGATTCTAGAGACCCACCCCTCCCCACCCCCAATGCTTCTTCTGCTGGATTGAGTCAGAAAGGCTGAGCTATCCTCAAGTAACACTATCTCAGTTAAGTGTTTCCCCTACATCAGAGCATTATTTCTGTATATTAAACTGTTAAATGAGTTGTATAATATTCAAAAATATTTATGAAATCCAAACAGTTTCATCTATTAGTGCCTGGCTAATGGCTTGTAATTAAAGCACAATCTGTCAAGCCAAACAAACAAAAAATTAGCTTATTGGTTTGGAATGTAAATAGAAAATTCATTAACTGACTAGTCTTTTCCTGCTGCTATATTCGGTCTTTGTTAACACATGGAGTGTATAGCAGGAATAGAGTAGATTTGTTTTCCTGATAGGAAAATGTACCATACTTTCGACTTTGACCATTATTAAATCCTCCAAATCTCTGATATCCGTGTCAGGTTGAGAAAATGGGTTCATTCCTTCTTAGGAGCAGAAACCTGGCTCTTTTCCTTGACCACAAAAATACCAGAAGATCTTGGCTATCTTTTTTTGTAAATGCCTGCTACTGATTATTAGTAAAATGAGGAAAGAAGCTATGAGTGACATTGCCCAAATACATCAAGACTAATGGAAAAACGCTCAGAATGCATGTCAAGTCTAATGGTGGGTTAGTAATAACATTTTGCACACAAACAGCAGACAGTTATTATTTGACTTTTCGTTCACTGATGACATTATAGGAAGCCACTAGATACATGTGAAAATAAATATTTGCTCTCATCTACAATCATTTCTTCTTGCTTTTGATTGCATTCTCTTCTAACATCTGTTTCTCAAACAAGGGTAGGTTTTAGAATTATAATACAAATGCTTAACAGAAATCCATTCCTCAGAGAAAAACAAAAATAAAGCCTGAGGGTTCCGATTAGCATTATTAAAATATCTGGAAATAGGACTGCATTACTGGGAAAACGCTTTAAGTTACTGCTCTTTGAAACAGAATTATTAGTATTTGAAAGAAGAGAACCATGCTGTCCTTTTAAATATGCACTCCAGAAATTTGCAGAAAATTGTCAGACCCAAACTCTGAGATCTTCGCTGTAACGCTAGGTTGTGAATTCAAATATAGTGTTCCATTTGGAAATGACCAATAGTGGTGAACAAACTCTTGGACATTAAACTCCAGCTAAACGTTAAGTCTTATAAGACTGATCTCCATTCAGTAATTTCCTTATCTATCCTGTCATTATCATCTTTGTTATGATCAGTGGCAAAGATATCCCCTCCTGCTTTTAGGAACAGTATCCTAAAGTTGACACATCCTAGCCAGGAAGCTTGTCAACCTTCAGAAATGCCTCTACAGGAGCAGTAACAGGATTTAAAAATTAAATAGATTGCAATCCTTAACTTTCCTAGAAACAGCACTAACACACTATGTTTGATGAACATTTACTCCAAATGGCAACACCACCAGGCTCGCTTGCTTGGGTAGACAAACTGCCCCTCTCTGAGCTTACTAAGGCATCTTCTCTGCTGCACCAACTTGACCAGTCTTGGTATCGGCAAAGGAGGGAGCTGACCGAGTGCTTTGTGGGCTCCACTTTCTCTCCTGCCTTGTCCTGAAGTCTCTACTATTAAAGGAAATTGAAAGACTCATACAGAAGAGGAATGGCAACAATAAGCTCCAAGGGACTCTAGTGCAGTCAACCTGGGATACATTAAGTTAGCACTAGGTCCTAGAGGGGTATCTCAGGGGAAGGTTGGGACAAGGACCCTTCTCAGAGTCAGAAAATCCATTTCAGGAACCTGAGAGCTGGGTGGTAGAAGGGAAAGATCTAGGAAGATAGTTTAATTCACAGAGTAGCTTTTATGCTATCAGGAAATTCGCAAACATGATGCCCTTGGAATGGAATTGCCAGACATAGCAAATTAAAATGCAGTATACACAGCACTCCAGTTAATTTAAATTTCAGATAAGCAACAAATAATTTTTAATTTAAGTCTGTCCCATGCAATACTTGGGAGGTACATTAAAAAACTATTTGTTTATCTGAAATTCATATTTAACTGAGAAATTTCACTTTATCTGGTGATCCCTCCCCCTTTTACAGGACCTATGTTTCAGCCTGAATTATATCATTAAGCCTGAGAGCTTTAAGTTACCAGAAAACAGTTCACAAAGTGTGGTCCCTGCATTAGCAGCTTCAGCTGCACCTGGGAAATTGTAAAAATGCAAATTCTCCTCCCCGCCCTGCAGACCTGTCCTTCCCTGGTGTCTCAGTGGTAAGCAACTGGCCTGCCATGCAGGAGACCCGGGTTAGATCCCTGGATCAGGAAGATCCCCTGAAGAAGGAAATGGCAACTCCCTCCAGTATTCTTGCCTGGGAAATCCCACGGACAGAGGAGCCTGGCCTGCTGCAGTCCCTGAGGTTGCAATGAGTCGGATACAACTTAGAGACTACACAGCAACAACATCCGCAGACCTACTCCATCCCAGAAATTATTAACCGAGACTGCCAGGAGATTCTGTCACATACTCAAGGTGGAAAACCAATTCCCAGAGCATCTGAAGGCTGAGGGACAGTAGAGGTTTGGTGAGATAATGGATAAAGGAGGAGAACTTGATGGTGGGGAATCAACGAGAAAAAGTCAGAAACAATACCAGGTACATCAACTAGATTGAAGGCCCTGAGATTCTTGACCCCTTTGCATTGTGACTGGTTCCTGAGATCTGGTTCCTACCATTTGCTAGTCCTGTTACAGAAAGTGGGGTCTGGCTGCTTATTGCTCAAAAGCCAATAAAGAGGCCAAGTTGGTGAAAAGGAAAATTTGCTCTATTTTGGATGCTGGCAACTGGGAAATATGGGTGGGGGCAGGTGAGAAGGGAGAAAAGCTTATCCAAAGGCCAACTCCACCCCTACCCCCACCCCCAACAATCAGTTGGCAAGGACTTTTACAGGCTAATGGAAGGGGCTACATGTGGAACAAACATAGCTCTGATTCATCTTGTAGTTTGTCATGCCCTGGTCTGACCAGCGTCATCTGGATTGTTTTAAGAACAAACTTCAGTCCCATGGTCAATTTGTTTCCATTTCCCCGGGACCAGTTCTCGGAACTGTGGCAGCTTATGGCATGGCTGTAGTCTGCTCATCATGTAGTTAACTTCTTCTCCCTGGATAGCTCACAGGATATGGCTCAGAATATTATCTATAGCCCTTGAAAGGGACTAAAGGTCCTTGACTTTGTGTAATGACTAAACTATTATTATTTGGTCTCATTTGTCTGTTTCCCTTTGTTTCTGCATTTTCTCACTTATTCTGATTAAACTTATTCATTGGCTAAAGTTTTTCCACAGAAAAAAGGCAGGTTGAGGACATGGGAGGGAGCAGGACATAGGTGCTGCTCTGTTTCTCTTCCTTTTATTATCAGTAAAAAGCATTATCAGTTTGTGCGTTTCAGGAACACTTAAGTTGGAAATACCCACCATTTTTTAAATTGAAGTGTAGTTGATTTACAATATTATATTCATTTCAGGTGTACAACAGTGATTCAATATTTTTATAGATTTAGACTGTGCTTCATTTAAAGTTATTGCAATGTAATGGTTATATTTCTCTGTCCTATATAATGTATTCCCAATGTCCATCATTTTTTTCTTTTTTTCTTTTTTATTATTTTTTATTTTTTTATTATACTTACTGTAATGATAACCCTGTATGCGAGACAGCAAAAGAGACGCAGATGTATAGAACAGACTTTTGGACTCTGTGGGAGAGGGAGAGGGTGAGATGATTTGGGAGAATGGCATTGAAACATGTATAACTATCATGTAAGAAATGCCCATCATTTTTGGAGGAAAAGTCATGTAATAGGGAGGAAAAGGGAGTTTTCGGCACTGGGGCTTCCAAGAAATGGCCCCCAAGGCCTGAGAAATGAGCTGTGGGGGAATTCCAAACAGGAAATTCCTTGTGCTTCCTGACAGGAGTATAGTGCTGAGCCCGGGAGACTAGTTTCCCTCAGCTCACAGTCATGCTCTTAGGAGCTAACCACAGCACAGATCTGCTTTCCCCAGGATTCCCACAACACGCCAGCATGTTGCAGTGTGATCGGAGAGGGCCTCCAACCACCGTCCAGTACAAACGACCTAATGACACTGTTCCAGGACCGTGTGCTGTTTGCCAGGCCTCTCTCTGTCCTCAACATTCATCTCCCCAGAGGCCAGCCTGGCTCGGACCTGCCCTTTCATCCCAATTAGCAGGAGGCTCACTTGAGGCTCATGTTAGTTGAAGTGGTAAAGCCTTCTCACTTTATCTCCTCTCTGTACTTAACGGTGGTACCTAAGTGTTCTCCCTGTAAAATCTAGATAATTATAATGGCTATCCGTGAGTATTGCTCTGAAGATTAAGGAGTTAATGTATTTAAAGTTTAGAACACGTCCTGGCTCACAGAAAGGGCTCAGTAAACATTGTTGATACTATTAGTAGTGGTACTACCGCTACTACTGTTGCTACTAGAAATCATAATGCCTGAGCTCAGAGTTTGGGTTGGAAGGAAGAAAAGAGTAATATAACATCAGGACATCAATTGTGTCCTGCAAGCAGTGCTTTCCCAAAGTTGGTCTATGAACAAATGCTTCCCTGGCTTCCTAAAAATCAACGCAGGAGCTTATTGTACGTTCTGATTCTTCACCCCTGAGGTCTGATCTGACAAGCAGGGAAAGGAGCTCTTGAATCAACCTGAATAAGAAGCACCCTGAGAGTTTCTGGTGCTTTCTGAGGTTTAGGGACCGCTGTTCAGGGAGACTGCACCCCTCAAGCCACCACTGCCCCACAGCTTTAAGAAAGACCTTTCTGGAGTGACTCATCCATTCAATCAATTGCTTCCTTCTACTTCAAGTAACCCCTTCAAAGTTAATTGATGACAAGTGTTAAATGATTTATTATGAGACTCAGTTCTCTTTGCGTCAGGTGAAGCTATTTCTTCACAGTGATGCATGAGTAATAACAGCAGCTATTACACATTACATGTTTACAGTTTGCCAGCACTACAATAGGTGGTTTTTATATATAACATCTAATCTTTTCAGGAAAATACTATTATTCTCGTTTTACAGGTGATGAAGCCGGAACACCAAGAAGTTAAGCATCTGCCTGAGGTCATACTGTTACAAAACGACAGCGTCAAGGTTCAGGTCTGACAGACAATGAAATTTAGGCCTTTTTCTCTACTCCAGTAGCTCTCAAATATTTGTGAGGGAGGGAAATGGAAACAGCAGCAACAGCAACAACAAAGAAAAAAACTTTAAAAAATCAATTTTAAAATTTTCTTAACATTTGGATTTCTGGGCCCCAAAAATACAAAGACTAATTTTTAAGGCAGTTTCAGGCTCATATCAAAATTGAGAGGAAGGTGCTGAGATGTCCTATATCCCCTGCCAACCCCTCACACACAGGTGTAACCTCCAGTATCAACATCTCCCACCAGAGGCTTATATTTATTATAACTGGTGAACCTGCCTTGACACATCGTTATGCCCCAAAGTCCATAGTTTAGTTTAGGGTTCAGTCTTGGTGTTGTACATTCTGTGGATGATACACAAAGGTACAATGACATATTTGTTATTGTTCAGTTGCTAAGGCATGTCTAACTCTTTGTGACCCCATGGATTGCAGCACGCCAGGCTCCTCTGTCCTCCTCTGTCTCCAGGAGTGTGCTCAAATTCACATCCATTGAGTAAGTGATGCTGTCTAACCATCTCATACTCTGCCACCCCCTTCTCTTTTTGCCTTCAGTATTTCCCAGCATCAGGGTCTTGTCCCATAGTGACATATATCTACCATTATAGTACCACACAGAGTATTTTCACTGCCCTAAAATTTCTCTGTACTCTTAACACCTTGATTTTAAAATCTCTTCAGCCCCACTGAATATTAAGAGGTTTAAATATGTCCCAAATATTTTCTAAAAGGATAGCTCTGTGTTGATTTTTAAACATCTGAATAAAAGTTGTGTGATTAGCACTTGCTGCAAGGAATCTTAACCCTAGTTGTCACTTCAGATGGCAGCAGATAAACAGCCAAAGTTTCTTTGGATTGAGACATAATCATTTTAAAAGGGCTCTTGTTGCTTTTTGTTTCCTAACCATGCACGTAGATGAAATATTCTTCCTTTTACATCATCTGAAAAGTGAAAATTATATTCTGGTTCTTGAATAGAAGACAGACTTTCCCTTTTTAAAAAAAAATTCTAAAATAACTAGCAAAATCCTTTAACTATTTCCAGTGCAGACAAATAGAAAATTATTATATGCATGACACAGTATACAATGATATCAATAAAGAAATGCATGTATGGAACCAGAAAAACAATGGCTTTTGTTTAACCTCATAATTCAGACCTGATCTTGACACAACTCCCTTGTACATGGTGATAGTGGGTAGGTGCTCCAGGGCACTAAACATGAATTCTTTTTCTAGAAATCACAGGCCATGGGTCTGACCCATATCCCATAGAAAGCAGAAGAGGTCTCAGCCACAAATCTGCTGAGTGAGGAAAGAACTTGAGGTGTGACCAATGGTCAAATGGAGGAAAGTCAAAATATCTCCCTCTGAAGGTGAGTGCCAAGAGATAGTCCCCTTCTGTACGCTGTTGCTGCTGCTAAGTCACTTCAGTCGTGTCCAACTCTGTGCGACCCCATAGATGGCAGCCCACCAGGCTCCCCCATCCCTGGGATCCTCCAGGCAAGAACACTGGAGTGGGTTGCCATTGCCTTCTCCAATGCATGAAAGTGAAAAGTGAAAGTGAAGTCGCTCAGTCGTGTGCGACTCTTAGCGACCCCATGGACTGCAGCCTACCAGGCTCCTCTGCCCATGGGATTTTCCAGGCAAGAGTATTGGAGTGGGGTGCCACTGCTTTCTCCTCTTTATGCTGTTACTACTGTATAATTGCAAAAGACCAAACTGGGCAGGCTGGCCAGACAGATGAAAGAGGAAAGACCTTAGACAAACCTCTTCATCTTTCTCAGCCTCAGTTTCTTCATAAGTAAATTTGGGCAGGGAATTTCCTTCCTCATAGAGTTGTTAAAAGAATTCAATGAGATCATTTTTATGGAGTCCTTAACACACAACCTGGGACAATGGGATGGAAAAAATACTTTAAAATTTTGCCATTGTTATCCCTCCAACAATAAATTTAATAAAACACTGAAAAGGCTACTGGGCATAGTAAAAAGGAAAGGGAAATTGTTAACTAGTGTTCTCTGGAAACCTTTTAACAGTCACTGCATTGCCCATGTTATCAAAGTGCCTGCCTTTAAAATCAATAGGTGCACAATATGATCATATAGAAGTACTAAGGTCATTTACAAAGGAAGCAATCTGTTGAGTGAACCTTTCATTAATGTTTCAGGCAACAAATTTCACCTAAATACAGATGAGTTCACATCAGGCTCGTCCAAACTGCAAACATTCTCTGCTACAGGAAAGCTAAGAAAATCTGTTTATGTTTTTGTTTTGTTCTTTTTTATAACAAACACCCGGTAATCAAAAGTAAAAGACTCTTCATGGCCCTGCTTCCTAGGTACAAAGCACTATTGCTCTGATTAATGACCCAGGTATCTGCAAGAACCGCAATGTCAACATTCTCTGGTTCTAACAGTCAGCTACCTCTGCCCAGGTGTTAACCCTATGCTCTCATCCTGGGGGGCACTTGGTAATTAGCAGTGCCAGCAGGTGTTGCACTTGCCGCTGTTTCCGGTAGTTGAGCATATGCATCAGATCCCTGTTGGAGGAAAGAAAGAGAGTGAAATAAAGGCCTCATCCCAGTTCCAGCAAGGTCAACTTCTTAAAGAGAGAAAAACCTAACTTTCTGCCTCAGTATCAAGCTCTCTCCTTGTTCATCTGCTAAAACCTCAACTAATTTGAAATTCACTTTGGCACTTTCTCCTGCTCCCATTTAACAATACTTCCTCATGTTGGCAGTCTCCAAATACCTCCTAGGAATTTTCTGTACTCTGGGTCTTTATGACCTGATTTTCTGCAGCTGAAACCTCCCTGTCCTGAATCCCACCACATTTTCTCTGACTTTACTTCCTGACTTTCAAGGGAATGCTTAGCTAGGCTGATAAAGTAACTGCTGAAGTATAATGAGTGTCCAAGTGGTGGCTTAAAAGAAGAAGAGAATGACACGGCAGCTCAAAAGAAAGAATATTTCCAGCTTGAGGGAAGAATTGGGCTGCCAAGGTTGCCAGATAAAGCATAGGAGCCCCAGTTAAATTTAAATCTCAGTTAACCCAAAAATACTTTTCTTAGCCTAAGTTATAAACATGACCACTGAAAGGGCTGGGGTTTATAGAGCACATCGAGTCTAAATTACTCTGGAGCCTGGGGACAATGCATTCCATTCCAGGCAGAATAGGAAATACAGTTCGTTTTTTAGTATAAATATCACCTTCTCAGAAAGGTGTTTCTTACTGCTTTGTTTAAAATTGCAACTGACCATTCCTAAAGGATTTTTCTCCATAGCACTTATCACCATATGGCGTATCGTGCATTTATTTGTTTGTTTATCTCCCCCTTCTAGAATGCTACATCAGGAAATTTTGTGCTCACTACTATATCCCTATGTCTACAACAATGGATGGCATGAAATAGATGCTCAATGCATATGTGTTGACTGAACTAAAGACAAATTAACTTTAAAATGGATAACCAACAAGGACTGACTCTATAGCACAGAGAACTCTGCTCAATATTATGTGACAACAGAAATGGGAAAAGAATTCAAAAAAGAATAGATACGTGTATATGTATAAATGAATCATTTGCTGTACACCTGAAACTATCACCACATTGTTAATCAACTATGCATCCTAAGTTGCTTCAATCATGTCCAACTCTTTGCAACCCAGTGGACTATAGCCTGCCAGGCTCCTCTGTCCGTGGGATTCTCCAAGCAAGAAAACTGGAGTGGTTTGTCATGCCCTCTTCCAGGAGATCTTTCCAACCCAGGAATCGAACCTGGGTTTCCTGCATTCCAAGTGGATTCTTTACCGCTGAGCCACCAGGGAAGCCCTATGCTCCAATATAAATTTAAAAGTTTTTTTTTTAAAGACACAGTTCAAGTAGTCTGACTTTACAGTGCTACCATTAAATAAACATGGTGAATAGTTTAAAATTTTTTTAATATATACATTTTTTAAAAGAAAAATGAACAACTAAATAGATGAAGAAAATAGGCGGGAACTGATTTATTTTCTTCCTCTTGTGACTCAAAGCTTAGTTCATATTTGTTAAAATGTGAAGACACTGAAACAATCCCAACCTTGAAGTAGTTTTAAACTAAATGAGGAGAAAAAGACAGGAACCAAAAAAACATGATCAAAACGAACATGAACTTCACTGAGAATCACAAATAGTGTATGCGAAGCAGAGACTGGTGCAGCGGTGGTGGTTTAGTCATTCAGTCGTGTCCAACTCTTGTGACCCCATGGACTGTAGCCCACCAGGTTCCTCTG
Organism: Capra hircus; assembly: GCF_001704415.2. Lineage (NCBI taxonomy): Eukaryota > Metazoa > Chordata > Mammalia > Artiodactyla > Bovidae > Capra > Capra hircus. The sequence goes on from NC_030818.1 coordinate 18,605,033, forward strand.
TCCATGGGATTCTCCAGGCAAGAATACTGGAGTGGGTTGCCATTTCCTTCTCCAGCTGCAGTGGTGGAAGGACTCAAGTCGGCAGTGAAGATAGCACAGAACAGGGGGACCTGCTCAATGTACTTGCAGGCAGAGGAGGAAGCAGAGCCTCTGGTCCCTCTGGGCATCGAGAGCAGTTGAATTCCTTACCCTTGGACCCCTTTCTTCCACAGGTCATGTTTCCTCCAGAAGCAAACACACAGCCTAGCCTCCTGCTGCTCATCTTCCTCCATCACGATGCCCAGTTCTGCAGATGGACTTCAGAGGCAACAAAGGGACCAGGTGAAAGGAGAACGTGCATTCTGAGTAGAAAGGTATGATGACTGAAAACCAGAGGTCAGGGAATGTATTTCTGCATTCCACCTGGGGTAGTGAGGGGTTATTGGGTGAGTCCTCAGAATCAATCAGCCCTACAAATCACGTCCTTGCCCCGTCCCCCCACCACTCACCCACCTTGGGAGAGGCTATCCAATAGCAACATCACCCACAATTAAAGTCAGACCTGGTCCCTATCAATCCATCTCCCCATATAACATGGTTTCTGTGAAGGAAGATGCACGTGTCTGTAGATGCTAATTGACAGCCAGATTCAATTCAGGAACATCTCAGAAAGGAAGGATCGGCCCTTCTATTTAACAGCCTCTGCATCTTTAAGACCATTCAGGTGTTTTTTGCATGAGTGTGCATCCTATTTTTCTACTTTCCAGTGACATCTCAAGGACTTAATTCTCTGTTATTAAGTTGTCAGTCACTGTCTTATATGTGCTTGTCACACTTAGACATACGTTGCCAGGAAGAGAAAGAAAATAAGGAGAAAGGGAGGTAGGAAGGAGAAAAGTAAAAGAAAAGAAAGAAAGGGAAGGGAGAAGGAGGGGAAAGTCTAAGACAGAACTAAGTCAGTGTTTCTACAGGAACAGTAAACAATAAGAAAATGAACTAAAACCCTATTACATTGTGACTCTGCTATCTTGGAACCTACATATCTTTTTTACTGAAGTATAGTTCATTTATAATATTGTATTAATTTCTGCTAAACAGCAAAATGATTCAGTTTTATATATAAATGTACATTCTTTTTTATTTTCTTTCCCACTATGGTCTATTACAGGATATTGAATATAGTTTCCTATACTACACAGTAGGACCTTGTTGTCTATCTATTCTATTCTATATATAATACAATTGAATCTGCTCACCTCAAACTCCCACTCTATTACTCCACCATATCCCCTTTCTCTTAGCAACAAGAAGTCTGATCTTTATCTCTGTGAGTCTGTTTCTGCTTCATAGATATGTTCATTTGTGTCATATTTTAAATTTCACTTATAAGTGGGAGCACGTGGTATTTGTCTCTCTCTGACTTACTTCACTTAGATTCTCAGTATTAGTCATCTCTAGGTCCATCCATGTTGCTGCCCATGGCATTGTTTCATTCTTTTTTATAGCTGAGTAATATTCCATTGAATATATGTACACATCTTCTTTATCCACTCATCTGTCGATGGACACCTAGGTTGTTTCCATGTCTTGGCTGTTGTGAATAGTGCTGCTATGAACATAGAGGTGCATTACCCTTTTGAATTACAGTTTTGTCCAGACATGTGCCCAGGAGTAGGATGGCTAAATCAAATGGCAACTCTAATTTTGGTTTTTTGAGGAACTTCCGCACCGTTTTCCATAGTGGCTGCACCAACTTACATTCCCACCAATGGTGTGAGAGGATTCCTTTTTTCCCTGCACCCTCTCCAGCATTTGTTATTTGTAGACTTTAAATGATGGCCATTCTGACTGGTGTGAAGTGGTACCTCATGGTAGTTTTGATTTTCATTTCTCTAATAAGCAATGTTGAACATCTTTTTATGTGCCTCTTGGCTACCTGCCAGAGCCTACATATCTTTAAAACAGTGGAAATTTTACTTAAATAAACTTGAATTAAAGAACTCTAAAGAGCCTCTTGATGAAAGTGAAAGAAGAGAGTGAAAAAGTTGGCTTAGAACTCAACATTCAGAAAACTAAGATCGTGGCATCCAGTCCCATCACTTCATGGCAAATAGATGGGGAAACAGAGGAAACAGTGGGAGACTTTATTTTGGGGGCTGCAATATCACTGCAGATGGTGGTGCCGAAGAATTGATGCTTTTGAACTGTGGTGTTGGAGAAGTCCCTTGAGAGTCCTTTGACCTGCAAGGAGATCAAGCCAGTCAATTCTAAAGGAAATCAGTGCTGAATATTCATTGAAAGGACTGATGCTGAAGCTGAAGTTCCAATCCTTTGGCCATCTGATGCAAAGAACTGACTCATTGGAAAAGACCCTGGTGCTGGGAAAGACTGAAGGCATGGGGAGAAGCAGATGACAGAGGATGAGATGATTGGATGGCATCACTGACTCAATGGACATGAGTCTGAGCAAGCTCCAGAAGTTGGTGAAGAACAGGGAAGCCTGGTGTGCTGCAGTCCATTGGGTCGCAAAGAGTCAGACACAACTGAGCGACTGAACCAACTGACTGAAACTGTTTAAAGACTTGCTCACTAGCATGTTCCCAGGTCCTAGAAGAGGATCTGGCACATAGTAGGCACTCAGTAAATATGTCTTGACTGGATCATTGAATTAATTGGATTAGTTTACGTATCTTGGTCAAGAAAACTATCACAAGGCATTATTACTACTTGAAATGTTCTATATAAGTGGAACTAAAAATGAAACAGGTAACTATCCTCTTAATTAAACTAAGCACTATGCCATGGAGAATTTTTTAAAAAGTCAATCTTTGTCCACTCCTTGGCTCAGAATGGAGCTTGACACTCATAACTTGAGATGACACCACAGACTGGATACTCACATCACTGCACAGAAAATAAAACCAGCTCCTAGTCAATACTGAGTCCCAGTCAACCCTTTACAGTATGTTGCTTTTGAAGGGACTACCCATGTGTTCTCCATTCAATGGAGCATATAGCACAGATGGTTCTTCCCATTGACCAGCCATGTTGGCAGCATGACACCACTACAGTTTTGGAAAAAGATGGATACATTTCTTATTCTGATACTGTAGGCTTAACTAAGCCAGTGAAACCTTTGGGGTTTTACATGGTTATTTCACTCCTTACTCTTTCCAGCAATTATTAACAGAATTCTAAAAGGACTTGAAAGCATCCATGAGAATCAGCCTGTCTGTGATATTCCAAATATTTGGCGTTCCTCAGAAAGAAATCAAGTTAGCAGGAGATGTAGCCTGGGTGATGTGGGGAGAGAGATGTTATGGAGTGAGGATGAGCAGGGTGTAGTGGCCATGTGTCATCCTGCCTCCTGCGAGGGATTTCAGTCTGCAAATCCCAGGGAGCTTATCCCACACAGATCATCTTATTAGTACGAAGAATGGTGCTTAGGAGAAAAGAACACTGAACATATTTCAGAGTGCTTCCTGCCTGGGTGGCTTTGTCTGGTAACATGAACCTGGCTGATGGGTAGCATGGTGTCTTCAGAGCTACATGTGAGAGCAGGTCAGAGTCGCAGCTGTTAGAGTAGAGGCTGAAAAGTGAGAAACTGAATTAAGAAACAAAGGGTGGGAAGCTTCCCTGGTGGCTCAATGGTAAAGAATCCACCCGCCAATGCAGGAGACAGGGGTTCCATCACTGGTCTGGGAAGATCCCACATACCACAGGGCAACTAAGCCTGTGCACCGCAACTATTCAGCCTGTGCTCTGGAGCCGAGGAGCCACGACTGCTGAGCCCACCCACCAAAACAGCTGAAGCCCGCATGCCCCAGAGCCCGTCTCCACAGCAAGAGAAGCCAGCACAATGTGAAGCTCATATACACTGGAACTACAGAGAAACCCCCGCTTGCCTCAAGTAGAGAAAAAGCCCGCACAGCAATGAAGACCCAGCACAGCCATAAATAAATAAATCTTTAAAACAAACAAACAAGAAAGATTCAGAAACTGTACATTGTAAGAATCTGTTGAGACCCTCACTTGCTTTTCCTTTCTCTTTGTCAATGAAAATAATACTTTTATCTGAACATTCAACTTTCATGTACTCCACCTTTCCGGGTTATAAAGTTAAAATAAAATACTGTTCATGAAATATTTCCTGAGTGTCTCCTCTGTGCCCAACGTGGAGCAAGGCCCTGAAGACTCAGAAATGAATAAGATACAAACCTTCCCCTCTGGGACTTCCCAGTGAAGACAGGAATTCACACCCACAATCTACAGACTAGTTGAACATGAATCCTGGGCTATCACTTCTCCTCTCGGAACATCCACATAACAAATTAGGAAGGGATTTTCTGTGATTTATGGAATCTCCAACCCAGAAGCTTAGTTTTGGACTAGGGAGCTCAAAAGACAACTAAATAAAGTTAAACATATCAGCTGGCCATATTAACTAAGGGTTGCCAATCAATGGGCTAGAGAAGTATAAAAAATTTCCTGGTAGAAATGTAACCTAAGCTTTTCTAGGCCTCTTAAATCTATGGGTGCAGATGGCGTCGCCAGTGCAGCAATAATGCACATCTCATTGGCTCTTAAATACATCTACTTGAAAAGGGATAAATCCTCCTGTGCTTGTATCTGGAAATGCCCAAGTGTCTCTTGGGATCAGGAACCTGTCGGTGAAGTACATACCTTGCCACATTCTTCTTCTGCCTTCCACTTGATGTCCACTTCATTGAAAGTGTCTCTTCTATCAATGGTACTGGTCCTCTCATGTGAATACTCATGTCCGTGACACCTGTGCCCTCCCAGAGATGCCAGCCCTTGAGACTCCAGAATGACCTTGGGAGCAATGGATGATCGTCTCTCATCCACTCATGTCATAGACCATATGTGGCCACACAACTCACAGAGTCCTCATGGAAAGTAATCCTTCACTTTCTGTCCACCTTTCATCATAGTGCTCCACACAGGAGGTGTGGAGGCCATATTTTCATTCCTCTTCCTCCCAAGCACATTAACTCAGTAAAATAAATGGAGATTCCAGTGTACTTTCCACCCTCCAAAAAGAGAAGTCCAGATGTATCTGAACCTGGCAACTGACATGACTCGGGTTTAAAATGGAGCCCTTGATGAAGGTGAATTCTGGACTTCTGTGAGTCACTGAATTTAAATGTGGTTCATTTATTCTTTGAATAATACAGAACACATTAGGTATTGGATACTGGGAATACATTGATAAAATTTTTCTGAAGATATACTTAGAGACTTCCCTGGTGGCAAAGCGGATAAGAAACCACCTGCCAATGCAGGAGACAAGAATTAGTTGCCTGGTCCAGAAAGGTTCCACATGCCGCAGAACGAGTAACTCCACATGCCGTGGAACAAGCAAGCCTCAAACTACTACTGAGCCAGCACTCTAGAGCCTGTGCTCTGCAACAAGAGAAGCCACTGCAATGAGAAGTCCACATGCCCCACAAAGAAGAGCCCCCACTAGCCACAGCTTTAGAAAGCCCATTCAAAGCAACGAAGACCCAGCACAGTTAAAAATTAAATAAGTAAATAACAACTGGCATTAAAATTATTAATAAAATAGATATACTTGGTCCTGTGCTTATAGAACAAGTAAATCAACAAATAAATATATAATTGTTAATACAAAGTGTTATGAAGGAAGTGAACTGTAAGGAGGAGGAGATTTTCATAGGCCTACTAAAACACAGCCAACATCCGGGAGCCAGTTTTTGAGAGATAATGCTTTATTGTCTATTGTTTGTCAGCTAACGCAAAGCTGTTGAGTTGGAACAAAATGTCAACCAGGTAATTCTTACAGCTCAACAGGTTCTACAGAAGGCAGAGAACCCTGTACTTTCTGCAGTGATAAGCCACAGACTACTGCTGTATCACTGAAGAGGATTTGGAACTGCTCTCAAGCTCCTTGACTCAAAAGATTATACTGTGCTCTTTGTGTGTGAGTTTTGAGGTGTTAAGCCCTTCCATCTTGATGCTGTCTGCAAACTTGATGATGCTCATAATTGCATTATCCAGGTTGGAGATTTAAAAAATAACATACTAATTTAGTTTCACCTACTGACAGTGTCAACCCAGGTGGATAGATAGTAAGTGAGTACTACTTAAAAAACAAAAAAAACACTACTTGTTGATGTTAATGCCATGAAGAATGGAAATGAAACCCTTCAACGTCCAACTATGCTGTCTGTATTGCCTTCTGCCTAGATACACTTTCCAGGGGAAACTGAAGCCTTCTCCCATGATCAACAATCCCCAGAATGATTGGGATGGCCGTGAAGTATTTTCAGGCCTTGCCCATACTTACCAATTCATTTCCTCATTTATGATCCCTCATCACAGGCACGCAGTTTTACTTCCGCCTTTTTGTGTCAAACTCTGTATGAGTCAAGTTACTGCAGGCTGTCTTCACATTTAACAACACTGTAGCCTTGGTTCTGCATTATATTGCATTCAATATTTTCCTGAGACTTTACATAAATCAATTCCTTTAAAAACTAATAACATATCCCAATGACTCAATTATAATTTCCAGGAATGTTTCCCACGGGGACTGTGTTGGCCACGACCCATATAACCTTCAAATTTAGAAAGCAGCCTGTCTTTACCAGTGTGTGATCTATATGCATTTAGTGGCCTGCTCTATAATGTGTTAGGCAAATGGACAAATCAATTCATATGGTCATTAGTCATCAATTGATAGTTCATTTGTTATAATGTGTCACATTAAATCAGTATTGCATTAGATGCTCTCACTGATCTGGAAAACCTGAGTGTTTAAGAAATCACAAAGTTCAGGCTATTGTTCTAGATATTTTATACCACCCAAACTTTCTTGGCTGAATAAATGTTCTTTTAAGCAATGCTCAGAGTATGCAACAAGATGTTACTGAGCATTTTAGTGCAATTATGCAGTTATTTTTAAATTGTTAAATATTAGTTGACTATTTACTGATTGATGAACTTCATGATCAAATTAAATTTCTAATAAAGTGTACTGATGAGCATGTTTCCATCTGGAAACAGCAACTGTTTAACCCCCCCAAAAAAAAATGCATTTAAAGGTGCACACAGTAGATATGGAAGTCAAACAATATAAGTATTACACATATAATGTGAAACTTACTGATGAATATTGATTAATCATGGTGAGAAAAAAATATAACCAGAAATAAAATTAGCACTTTATCAGATTATATATTGTCACAGTTGTTGCGGTAAACCCTTCTCCAGTGGCAGATGGAAGAAAAGCCCACGAACATGAATACACACGCACACGCGCGCACACACACACACACACACACACACCTGCGTGCAGAAGAACTACATGTGGTAAGTTCAGGACAGGAAACTCTTTAGTAGCAGATTTTGAATAAGCACCTTTCAATGCTGTTCAGATCCCTCTTTTAGTACAAGTTCATTCCAAGGGAAAAAAAAGATTCACAAGCTGATAGAGGAACCGGCTCTGAAAATTCTGCTCCATGGATTCTTGAAATGAACAAAGTAGGCAGTAATCTTTTTGCAGGCTAACAATACCCCATTGTTCACCTAAAAAATTCTTACTCATCCTCAACACCCCAGCCCCTCACTACCTCTTCTGTGATATCTTCAGTGTCGATCTGCAGCCCCAGCAAAAACGAACATTTTATACACATTTTACTTAAATTCATATTACTCCTTGTAAAATATCCTACCTCCCTCAGTGTTCTTAAGAGACTGCATTGGGCTTGCTTATAAATCTGTTTCCCCACTGCTTCAAGAGCCCATTAGGACTATGAATTGTATCCATGTACTTCCAACTTCTGTCTCCAGCATCTCTCTCAATACCTGGCATGGAATAGACAAGCATTCAATAAGTATTTGTTGAATTTGTTAAAGAGATAAATTAAATTAAAATTGATGACAGCCTCATCTCTCACCTCTGCCAGAATCGAATGGAATTGATCAAATACTTCCACCCTTGACTTCCCTGAGTTGTTCCATATTTCTGTTATAGTTCTCAATTATTTTTGAATACTCCCCCTGCCATTACCATGACCTAATCATGCATATTTTTATGAAAGTATATTCTCTCTCGTCTGTATGGATGAAGTGGAGTGAAATGAAGAGTGGGGGATAGTATCATTACACGGCTATAGGAATGCAAAATGCAGGCTAAAGGGCATCTTTCAAACCTTGGCGTCTGAATATTCACAGACAGGTCGTTTAAGTTCTGTGATCCTCAGTTTCCTGATTTGTAAACTGAGGATGAGAATAATTCCCTTTGGGTGTGGTTGTGGGAATCAGACCTATTATATAAAAAGCCATGACAGAGCCCCTAATATATAAGAGGTGCTCTATAAATCACAGAACTATAATGTATGCGAAAGCACTTTGTAAGGTGTAGAGCTTGATACAGATGTCAGTGACAGTGTTACCCCTCATCCTGGCACTTCAGTGTTCTCCAGACTCGTCATCATTGTAATATAGAGAAAAGTATCCAGGAAGAAGCCATAGTAAAGCTGGGTCCCACTGTCACAGGAACCAAAGAAGGGAAAACAGAAAAGAGCGCAATGCACGCCTGATTGCTTTCTGTTATATTCGTGTCCTCTGTGGATGATCAAAGCCTCCTCCCCTTTACCAGCTAAACGAATCCTGCGACGCTTTAACGAGTCTTTATATCACTGGAAGTCCCAAGTAATTGTCACATTCTGCTTCTACAATGGCCTTCACTCTGAAGCAGAGACTCTTCTGCATTTTATCTCCATGCACATGATCACCCTGGCATCAGCTCGTCCTTTCCACTCCTCAGTCCTCCTCCATCAGCCAGAATTGGAGCTTCACTTAGGACTCTTTGGGATGGCCAGAATTGGAGCTTTGCACTTCGGGATGCAAACCACCAAACCCAACTCCAGCTAGTGTCTCAGGAAAGCAGTCAAGCCTCCAGACAGAAGTGGAACCCGAAACTGGAAATACTTTGGGAATCTGAAGAGGTATCGTCTTTATCAACTCTGCTTGTCTTTTCTTGCCTATTTGTTCGTTCTTCCTTCTCCATGACCTGCTTTCTCTGTTTCTCAATTCGGTTGCCAACCTCCCTTCCCACCCTGTACCTCTCTCTCTTGCCAGTGCTCAATTTTCTCGTTTCTCTTCCTTCTCACCAGAGAGAAATTAACCAGCTTAACTGAATGGGGCATGCACTCTGTTCTCGTTAAAGTGGAGAAAGGATGGGAGAGCTTCACATGCTGTGAACATGGCGGTCAGGCCAGCCCCTGTGGATGGGCAGGCAATTCTCACAAGTCATGATAACAGAGGAAATTCATGTGTACCCAGAGAGTGTGGTACACACAGGATAACATATGTGAGGGTCCAGAGCACAGGCAACTAAGTGATACCAGAATCATTCAATTTAAGTTATGTAAAATTTAGTATCCTTGACTACCACTCCATTTCCCTGACCAGTGGCAGCTCAGTAAGTTGTAGGACAGGCTCCCTTTGCCTTTATTCTTTTTAGACACTATCTGTGTGCTGCTAAGTCACCTTGATAGACCTGCTTCTGACCTATGGAGGAAGACTGTACAGTAGAAAGTCCAAGCCTGCATCTGAGTTCTGATTCCATGACCTGAGTAAGTCTCACTGCTCCTCAAAGCTTCAAGGTACACACTAGTATGATGGGATGATAACATCTGCCCTGCCTATGCTTCAAATTGTTAGGATAGTGTCTAAAATAGGTGTTAAGAAAACTACTATATATAAAGTTGATAACTAGTAAGGACCTACTGTACAGCACAGGGAACTCTACCCAGTACTCGGTAATGGCCTATATGGGAAAAGAACTTAAAAAGAGTGATACCCCTCGCCAAGGTAAGGAACAGCGGCCGTGCTTTGCTGAAGCAGCTGTGAAGAGATACCCTACACTCAAGGTAAGAGAAACCCAAGTAAGACGGTAAGTGTTGCAAGAGGGCATCAGAGGGCAGACACACTGAAACCATACTCACAGAAAACTAGTCAGTCTAATCACACTAGGACCACAGCCTTGTCTAACTCAATGAAACCAAGCCATGCCTGCTGGGCAACCCAAGACAGGCGGTTATGGTGGAGAGGTCTGACAGAATGTGGTCCACTGGAGAAGGGAATGGCAAGCCACTTCAGTATTCTTGCCTTGAGAACCCCATGAACAGTATGAAAAGGCAAAATGATAGGATACCAAAAGAGGAACTCCTCAGGTCATTAGGTGCCCAATATGCTACTGGAGATCAGTGGAGAAATGACTCCAGAAAGAATGAAGGGATGGAGCCAAAGCAAAAACAATACCCAGCTGTGGATGGGACTGATGATAGAAGCAAGATCCGATACTGTAAAGAGCAATATTGCATAGGAACCTGGAATGTCAGGTCCATGAATCAAGGCACATTGGAAGTGGTCAAACAAGAGATGGCAAGGGTGAACGTCGACATTCTAGGAATCAGCGAACTAAAATGGACTGGAACGGGTGAATTTAACTCACATGACCATTATATCTACTACTGCAGGCAGGAATCCCTCAGAAGAAATGGAGTAGCCATCATGGTCACCCAAAGAGTCCAAAATGCAGTACTTGGATGCAATCTCAAAAATGACAGAATGATCTCTGTTCACCTCCAAGGCAAACCATACAGTATCACAGTTATCCAATCTATGCCCCAACCAGTAACTCTAAAGAAACGGAAGTTGAACGGTTTTATGAAGACCTACAAGATCTTTTAGAACTAACATCCAAAAAAGATGTCCTTTTCATTATAGGGGACTGGAATGCAAAAGTAGGAAGTCAAGAAACACCTGGAGTAACAGGCAAATCTGGCCTTGGAATGCGGAATGAAGCAGGGCAAAGGCCAATAGAGTTTTGCCAAGAAAATGCACTGGTCATAGCAAACACCCTCTTCCAACAACACAAGAGAAGACTCTACACATGGACATCACCAGATGGTCAACACCGAAATCAGACTGATTATATTCTTTGCAGCCAAAGATGGAGAAGCTCTATTCAGTCAACAAAAACAAGACCAGGAGCTGACTGTGGCTCAGATCATGAACTCCTTATTGCCAAATTCAAACTTAAATTGAAGAAAGTAGGGAAAACCGCTAGACCATTCAGGTATGACCTAAATCAAATCCCTTATGATTATACAGTGGAAGTGAGAAATAGATTTAAGGGCCTAGATCTGTTAGATAGAGTGCCTGATGAACTATGGACAGAGGTTCGTGACATTGTACAGGAGACAGGGATCAAGACCATCCCCATGGAAAAGAAATGCAAAAAATCAAAATGGCTGTCTGGGGAGGCCTTACAAATAGCTGTGAAAAGAAGAGAGGTGAAAAGCAAAGGAGAAAAGGAAAGATATAAGCATCTGAAAGCAGAGTTCCAAAGAATAGTAAGGAGAGATAGGAAAGCCTACTTCAGAGATCAATGCAAAGAAAAAGAGGAAAACAACAAAATGGGAAAGACTAGAGATCTCTTCAAGAAAATTAGAGATACCAAGGGAACATTTCATGCAAAGATGGGCTCGATAAAGGACAGAAATGGTCTGGACCTAACAGAAGCAGAAGATATTAAGAAGAGGGGGCAAGAATTCACGGAAGAACTGTACAAAAAAGATCTTCACGACCCAGATAATCATGATGATGTGATCACTAATCTAGAGCCAGACATCTTGGAATGTGAAGTCAAGTGGGCCTTAGAAAGCATCACTACGAACAAAGCTAGTGGAGGTGATGGAATTCCAGTTGAGCTGTTTCAAATCCTGAAAGATGATGCTGTGAAAGTGCTGCACTCAATATGCCAGCACATTTGGAAAACTCAGCAGTGGCCACAGGACTGGAAAAGGTCAGTTTTCATTCCAATTCCAAAGAAGGGCAATGCAAAAGAATGCTCAAACTACCACACAATTGTACTCATCTCACATGCTAGTAAAGTAATGTTCAAAATTCTCCAAGCCAGACTTCAGCAATACATGAACCGTGAACTTCCTGATGTTCAAGCTGGTTTTAGAAAAGGCAGAGGAACCAGAGATCTAATTGCCAACATCCGCTGGATCATGGAAAAAGCAAGAGAGTTCCAGAAAAACATCTATTTCTGCTTTATTGACCTTGCCAAAGCCTTTGACTGTGTGGATCACAAGAAACTGTGGAAAATTCTTCAAGAGATGGGAATAGCAGACCACCTAACCTGCCTCTTGAGAAATCTGTATGCAGGTCAGGAAGCAACAGTTAGAACTGGACATGGAACAACAGACTGGTTCCAAATAGGAAAAGGAGTACGTCAAGGCTGTATATTGTCACCTTCTTATTTAACTTCTATGCAGAGTACATCATGAGAAACGCTGGACTGGAAGAAACATAAGCTGGAATCAAGATTGCCAGGAGAAATATCAATAACCTCAGATACGCAGATGACACCATCCTTATGGCCGAAAGTGAAGAGGAACTAAAAAGCCTTGATGAAAGTAAAAGAGGAGAGTGAAAAAGTTGGCTTAAAGCTCAACTTTCAGAAAACGAAGATCATGGCATCCGGTCCCATCACTTCATGGGAAATAGATGGGGAAATAGTGGAAACAGTGTCAGACTTTATTTTGGGGGGCTCCAAAATCACTGCAGATGGTGACTGCAGCCATGAAATTAAAAGACACTTGCTCCTTGGAAGAAAAGTTATGACCAACCTAGATAGTATATTCAAAAGCAGAGACATTAATTTGTCAACAAAGGTCCGTCTAGTCAAGGCTATGGTTTTTCCTGTGGTCATGTATGGATGTGAGAGTTGGACTGTGAAGAAGGCTGAGCACCGAAGAATTGATGCATTTGAACTGTGGTGTTGGAGAAGACTCTTGAGGGTCCCTTGGACTGCAAGGAGATCCAACCAGTCCATTCTGAAGGAGATCAACCCTGGGATTTCTTTGGAAGGAATGATACTAAAGCTGAAGCTCCAGTACTTTGGCCACCTCATGTGAAGAGTTGACTCATTGGAAAAGACTCTGATGCTGGGAGAGATTAGGGGCAGGAGGAGAAGGGGACGACAGAGGATGAGATGGCTGGATGGCATCACAGACTTGATGGATGTGAGTCTGAGTGAATTCTGGGAGTTGGTGATGAACAGGGAGGCCTGGCGTGCTGCGATTCATGGGGTCGCAAAGAGTCGGACACGACTGAGCAACTGAACTGAACTGAACTGAATATGTATATATACAACTGACTCACTTTGCTGTACACCTGAAACACAACATTGTAAGTCCACTATACTCCAATAAAAACTATTTTAAGATGCAACCTCTTTGTCTTTTAATTGTATCATTTTTGCTGCACTGGGTCTTCGTTGCTGCGTGCAGACTTTCTCTAACTGTGGTGAGTGGAGGCTACTCTCTTGTTGTCAAGCACAGTCTCTAGAGCATGGGCTTATTAGTTGTGGTTCATGGCTTAGCTGCTTCATGGCAGTGGGACTTTCCAGACCAGGTATCAACTCCTTGTCCCCTGCATTGGCAGGCAGGTTCTTAACCACTGGACCACTAGTGAAGTCCCAATAAAAATTTAAAAACAAAACCAAAACTTTGAAAACTATGAAGCATTTTATGAATGTCAGGAAGCACTGAGGCTAAAATTCTGTCTCTGGGGTCCCTCTCACCTGAATTTAAATCCTGGCTGTACCACTTATTAATGTGTCACTTTGAGCAAGCTATCATAGCCCTTGGAGCCTCAATTTCTTTACCTGCAGAACTGGTATTAAAAAATACTATCTCATAGGTTTATTATGAATTAAATGTGATGATGTGAATAAAGTGCTTTCCAGCCAAGAGGATGCTTGCAGACAGGAGGGAGGGGTCATCATCTGTTGCCAGCACTAGAGAGTCAAATAAGACATGAGATCTTTGCATTGTACAGAGCCTGTGATCATCCAAAGGAAAACCTTGATCAGACCCCTTCCAACAACCTGCAAAGATAAGCCCTCTCTTGTTTACATACACACATATCAGAGGCAAAGGGAGATCCTGGAAATAGAGTGGGTGAGGTGTTGCGGGGGGAAGAGTGTCTGTGGCCTGTCTTGGTGAGATTTTTTGCTCAGGACAGAACAGTGATTAAAACATACCCCTGTTACATTGACATTAACTTAATAACCGATGGACGTGAGTTTGAGTGAACTCCGAGAGATGGTGATGGACAGGGAGGCCTGGCGTGCTGCAATTCATGGGGTCGCAAAGAGTCAGAATACGACTGAGCGACTGAACTGAACTGAATATATAATTACAAACTGAGATAAGTGCTCTGAAGAAAAGAAATTTTGAGAGCACTTAAGAAAGAGATGTGACCTTAAGTGGAGGGTCAGGAATGGGTTCCCCTGAGGAAATGACATTTAAGCTTAATTTTCAATCAGAAGTGGCAGTTAATTAGATGAAGAGAGTGGGGGAAATGCATGGCAATGGCCCATGCTGCTGCTGCTGCTGCTGCTAAGTCACTTCAGTCGTGTCCAACTCTGTGCGACCCCATAGATGGCAGCCCACCAGGCTCCCCCGTCCCTGGGATTCTCCAGGCAAGAACACTGGAGTGAGTTGCCATTTCCTTCTCCAATGCATGAAAGTGAAAGTGAAGTCGCTCAGTCATGTCCAACTCTTCTCGACCCCATGGACTGCAGCCCTACCAGGCTTCTCAGTCCATGGGATTTTCCAGGCAAGAGTACTGGAGTAGGGTGCCATTCCCATGATGTGTTCTAAAACCGGGACAAAGGTCAGTGTGTGTGCAGAGGACCAGGGCTATTGACATAGAGTGAAGCTGGAAGGATGATTCAAAGCATGCAAGAACTGGTGAGAGTGTTGGTCACTGGCCCAGGAAAGATGCGAAATCACTGAAGGAATTTAAGTGGTAGAAAGATCACTCCGGTTATAACATGGAAAATGAATGAAGAGGCACCACAGTGAAAGCAAGGAGGCTATTGCAGAAATCCAATCAAGAGATAACAGGCCAAACAGCTATAATCCCCACTTTCTATAGATAGTTTCATTATTATTGTTCATGTAATTAATTTTTTAGGACCTTAACATTTTATTTTATTTTTTAAGCATATATTTATTTGGCTGCAGCAGGTCTTAGTTGAGTGGGATCTTCGGTCTTCATTGTAGCATATGGTAGAACGCTTAGCTGCAGCATGTGGGGTCTGGTTCCCTGACGAGGACTCCGACCCAGGCCCCCTGCACTGCGAGTGTGGATTCTTAAGCCACTGGACCACCAGGGAAGGCCCAGGACCTTTTCATTTTAATTCTGCCCAATATTACTCTCCTTAAAAAAAAAAATCTCAGAATTTCTGGGTTGGTGAGCATGTGGAGGTTCTAGGAGGGTACTGAGCCTGCAGAGCGCATCAGAGCCTCTCAGTCCTTCCCCCATACCTTGCCTTATGCATTATTTTCCACTTAGCTGTTCCTGAGTTGTATCCTTTTACAATAAACCAACAATCTAGTTTCAGAGTGAAGTTTAATAGGTATTAAAATATCAAAGGATTTCCCAGGTGGCGCTAGTGGTAAAGAACCCACTGGCCAGTGCAGGAGACATAAGAGATGCGGGTTCAATCTCTGGGGGGGGAAGAGCCCCTGGAGAAGGATATGGCAATTTGCTCCAATATTCTGGCCTGGAAAATACCAAAGCTATTTTCAGAAACATAAAGGTTTAAGTTGAATTGCAGATTTCCCCAGGATCTATCCTGAGGGCTTCTGTCATTCCAGAGGCAGTAGTAGCTGAACTGGGAGGAGCTAGTCCCATGGACGGAGGAGCCTGGTGGGCTGCAGTCCATGGGGTCGCTAAGAGTCGGGCATGATTGAGCGACTTCACTTTCACTTTTCACTTTCACGCATTGGAGAAGGAAATGGCAACCCACTCCAGTGTTCTCGCCTGGAGAATCCCAGGGATGGGGGAGTCTAGTAGGCTGCCGTCTATGGGGTCACACAGAGTCAGACACAGCTGAAGCGACTTAGCAGCAGCAGCAGCAGTACCAACAAAGGGAAGCATGGAGGGGCAGTTTAATTAATTTTGCTTCTTAAATTTGCCATTGATACAAACCAACCAGCACAGAATCAGCTGCCCAAGAATGGACCACACCAGCCCTCTGGGACCCAAGTACCTTTCCTGCCCACTGAGGAAATCAGTTCTTCCCCAGCATCCGTTATTATCAATGGCAACTAAATGTGACTATTGATATTTTTCAAATCTCATTCTACCTCTGTATTTATAATAACCATCTTGGATTTTGAAATATACACTAAAAGAATATAACACCCGAGGATTACTTACCAACATGTCTGACCCCATTTTATTCTAGGTGATTTCACCTTCTTCTCAATCTCTTATTCTTTGAGGATTATGCTTGGTTTTGAGCACTAAGCTTTGAGGATTATTAGAAAACAAGGTGTCCAGAGGATAATGACCAAGACCGGCTCAAACTATGACACAGAAGATTCTGAAAACTGGAAATGGTTTTTCCTTACAAAGGGAAACCTTTGGAATTGATATAACAGAAGCCTTTCAAATGGTATCACTGTAAATAAGCAGTAATTTTTTTCCTGTGTCACCCAGAAAGTCAGAAATAGGACTGATAGGAGGATTCCAAATAGGTGCAGATATCTGCATAAATAGAGCAAAAGTTAAATCTTTCTACTATATTATATTAATCCCTGGAAATGTTGAAACAGAATCTGAACAAACTTGGGGAGAATCAAGCACCATATGGAGGCTAGAGCTCAATGTTCTTCTAGATCCATATTGAACTTTCCCCTCTGGTCTACCTATTGCCCCAGCAGCAACACAAATGTGGGAGAGGGTAAAGGTGGGCATGATTCCCAGGTTCAAATGGCATAGAAGAGATTACACCCCTGAGAGAGGCAGGCTGGTGTTTGCATAGTGTGAGTCTGCGTTTAGATGACTGCATTTCAAAAATATGTCTACTTTTTTTTTTTAACCATTGGTTTGTTATCTAAATCTTAGTCCCTTCCACTATCATGGATTTAACTATAAGGCATATTCCCTGCTGCTGATTTGGATAAGACAACTACACTTAAATCAATTCTTTGGCGCTCAGCCTTCTTTGTGGGCTGAAGAATTGATGCTTTGGTGGTGCTAGAGAAGACTCTTGAGAGTCCTTTGGACTGCAAGGAGATTGAACCAGTCACTCCAAAAGGAAATCAACCCTGAAGATTCATTGGAAGGACTGATGCTGAAGCTGAAGCTCCATAACTTTGGCCACCTGATGCAAAGAACTGACTCATTGGGAAAAACCCTGATGCCGAGAAAGATTGAGGGTGGAAGGAAACTAGGGCAACAGAGGATGAGATAGTTGGATGGCATCACCAACTCAATGGACATGAGTTTGAGCAAACTCCAGGACATAGTGAAGGACAGGGAAGCCGGGTGTGCTGCAGTTCATGAGGTCACAAAGAGTTGGACACGACTTAGTGACTGAACAACAACAACACTTAATCAGTCACAATTCATAAAAGTGAAATTGCTATTTTTCCATTCATTTTTCGAAAAAAATTTATCAGGGAAAACCTATAGAGTCCTTAATTTCTTTTAAAAACCTATGTTTTATGTGCTTCCGATAAGCAGATTTGGTAATAGCTATTTAAACCGGGCATGCTTAGCAATTAAAACATAATATTTGGTGATGAGGAGATTCTAGTTACAAGTTTCTTTTCCAACACCCGGACCATTTAGTTGAAAGGAAAAAAGCAAAGAAGAACTTGGTCATGTTGACATGACCCACGTCATTGACATGCCTAATGCTCAATTCAGTCATTGTATTCTACCTTTTCCTCATCTCCCCAGGCACAAAAGAACAGTACTAATTATTGCTCTTGAGATGTGGTAAATTTCCAGTGCTCCTTCTGTATATGGAAATGGCCTCAGCAACCGGATGAAGCAGAAGTTGGTCGGTCATCCTCCCTCCCTTATCACTCCGCACATACATGCAAGCTCATATTAAGAATCGCTTTCCTCCTCTCCTACCCTTACTTCTTTCACTTCCAATCAACATTTTAAGGAAAAAAACTCCCTCTGTTATTACATGACATTTTTATTCTCTTTTCACTTTCATCTCTTAGCCTCTCTTCCTTCCCTCTTTGTGTGTGTGTGTATGTGTGTGTGTGTGCGTGTGTAAGATGTGTACACACACATACATACACATGCCTGTTTCCCTGATACTTGGGTGCAATACTTCGAATGTCTCTTCTCACAATGCTATTTTTCCTTCACAATCAGAAGAGAAGTAAGTAGAGAACAACAAACAAAAATGGACCCAAAGATATTCAAACAATAACCTAGCTTTTAAATTTGGGTAATGTCTGGAACTTTGGAGTGTTTGTATTTTTCATCTTTAAAAACATTATCTTTGAATATCTTCAAAACTTGGATGACTAAGATATCATTTAAACATAATAAGAACATGAACTTTAGAGATAATAAATGGGTTTTAGAGTAATATGAAAATTATACAGTCAGATAAAAAGTACTGAGAAGAACCATCCCACACTGCTTTGAACATGTTATGTGGTATAGCCATTCCAGAATCAATCAGGCAGTACCTAGTGAAATTAATTATGATATTACACATAGCCCAGCAATCCCACTCCTGCACATATACCCCACATGCCCACATTCCACGTTGTGATCTTTGCACAGATATTCACCAAGACATCCTTGCAATAGCAGAAAAATGGAGGCAACTCGGGTGTCCATTACTAGTGAAAGATTATGTAAAGTACAGTGCACTCATTTCATAGAATACTAATCAGCAGAAAGAAACTGAACTCATATACAACAACATGAATAGATATTATAAACCTTACCTCCTGGACTTCCTTAACTTAGACACCTACTTCATCAAGGTACAAGAAGTATCTCTAGTTCCCGTTTGCTAACAAAATTATATTTAATGTATCTTAATCAAATATAATCATGAGAATGCTATCCCATCACATTTGCCATAGACTACTGGTTAAAACCCAGTCGCAGGTCCTATCTACAATCAAGGGAAAGAGATTACACAAAGATGGGAATGCTAGAAGAATAATAATTAGGGGGTCACCTTGGGGTCTGTCACCACACCAGGCAATGTTCTAGACAATGAGATTACATCAGTGAACAAAAGGGAAAAAAGTCTGTCTTCATAAAGAGTACAGTTGTGTGTGCACCCTCTTTTTAAAACCAGTAGGATATTGTATATAATCCTTTGTGTCTTGCCTTTTATTTTATAACCTAGCTTGGAAATTTTTTCCTTCAAGTACTTATAATATCAGGTTATTCCTTATAACAGGTGCATAATGTATTCAACCATTTTCCTACTCATGGACTCTGAGGTTGTTTATAGTTTTTCCATTTAACAATGCTGCAAAAAATGCCCTCATACATGCATCACTAGATTCTTATGCAGCCTTATCCAGTTTATTTCCTTAAGGTTGAATAAAGTCTCTACTATGTTCTAGCCTTGGCTCTGCTTCATCTAGCTAAGGGAATTGGGAAAATTACTTGAGACTTTGTATTTAATTTTCTTACTCTTTATGGAAGGATAACTGAAATGCACTCATGTTCAAAATGCATGAAATAGGCACCCAGAGCATGGTAGACAATTTATATATTATTCTGCTTTTTTTGATCACTATATCAACTATTTTATGAAATATAGCCTAAATCTTGTGTATCTTCCAAATTAGACAAGAGGAAAGGGGTGTTCATAGAATGGGTGATAAAGAAAAAAATAGACCAGGATGATGGAGTGTCTTTTGTATAATAACGTGACTGGGAGCCTCTAGATAGCTTCAAGATGGGGGTTGTTTCCCCAAAAGACCAAGATGTGATTAGACAATTGAAACTTTCAGTCTCCCTTGACCCTGGACCTCAGGGAAGGGAGAAGGGCTGGAAATTGAGTTAATCAACAGTGGCCAGTGATGTAATCAATCACAACTGTGTAATGTGAAAGTCACTCAGTCAGGTCCAACTCTTTGCAACCCCATGGACTACACAGTCCATGGAATGCTCCAGGCCAGAATACTGGAGTGGGTAGCCGTTCCATTCTCCAAGGGATCTTCCCAACCCAGGGATCGAACTGGGGTCTCCTGCATTGCAGGCGGATTATTTACCAACTGAGCTATCAGGGAAGCCCCAAATGAAGATTCCATAGAAACTCTAAATGACAGGGTGCAGAGAGCTCACAGGTTGGTGGGCGTGTGGAAGTGCTGGGAGAGTGATGCTCCTGGAAAGGGCATGGAAGTTCTGCATGCCATCTCCACATGTTGCTCTATGTGTCTCTCCCATCTGGTGGTCCCTGAGTTGTATTTTAAATGTAGTTTTTATTTTATTTATTTATTTTTGGCCTCACCACACGACACTTGGGATCTTAGGTCCCCAGTTCAGTTCTGTTCAGTCACTCAGTTGTGTCCGACTCTTTGCAACTCCATGAATCGCAGCATGCTAGGCCTTACTGTCCATCACCAACTCCCGGAGTTCACTCAGACTCACATCCATCAAGTCAGTGATGCCATCCAGCCATCTCATCCTCTGTCATCCCCTTCTCCTCCTGCCCCCAAACCCTCCCCAACCAGGAGTCAAACCTGCACATCCTACTAGAAGCATGGAGTCTTAACCACTGGACTACAAGGAAGTATCCCCTGAGTTGTGAAAAGGTGAGGGAAAAACAAAGAGAGAAAGAGAGAAGTAACTTTGAAACAAGGATAGATAATGTCCCTCTATGCTCCCTGATCAACTTGGCCTTAATATTTGCTACGGTCCAGGCCTGTCCAATTTAATTGTTTTAATCAAGATCTATCCCTCCTCCCTTTTTCCTTATTATTTGAAACATACACCTTCAAATATATACTCTCTGTGCCTCTCAAAAGGACATGTAGATTTTAACTTTGACAATATACTTACATAATTTAAAGCTGGTATGCTTGAGAGGGCACCGTAGAATGCATATACATATAAATAACAGTGTTCCTTACTTACTACAATGTGCCCAGCCCAGGGGTAAGATTTCACTGGTGCAAACTTCACTCCAGATAGGAAGGACTCACCAACGAAGTGGATATTTGAGGAAGGGGAAATGCTTGCAGTCATACCTTCAAATCATACCACAAGAGGGGTTGCCTCTCTTAAGTCTTGCTCTGTCCAAGAGGGCTGATGCATCTGAGGAAATGTTTCACTATATGAACCCCCAAAGAAAGAGCTTCACAATACTCATATAATGTGTGAGTCTTTAGCCTTCAACATGTGTTTCTTCCTTTTTTTTTTTTTTTTAAAGAAAATAAAAGGGGGCATTCCCTTAGCTTTAAACTCAAGAGGAAAATAAAAGATTGACTTGAGGGTAAAGAACTCAAGAAAGTTTTCCTTCAAGATCCAAATAAAAGATAAAGACTTCCCCTGATTAGAAAGGGGGAATTAACTTATTGTGCCCAGAATCTTTTCTCTGTCTCCTAAAGAAAAGGAGAAACGTTTTACCAAGGAGTCGAGCTCTTTCTTACCTTTGCATCTGCAAGTGGAGGGATCTGTACAGAGCGACACCTAGTGGTCTCCAGATTGCCTTTAGCAGCAAGAGTCACGAAGACTATAAGTGTGTGGATTGAGCCTTTTCCCTCCCCCTCACATCCATAAGCTGTGAACAGACTGAGTTGTTCATTGGTTTTGATTCCAATACCACTACTTTCTGGCCACAAATCCACTTATTGTTAAATCATAGGGAAAATTAATATTAATATTTGAGGATTGGGTAGAAGTCACAGAGTAGAAAGGAATAGTGATTCCAATGTGCAAAAGAAAAAAGAAAAAAAAAAATGACCTGTCTAAATCTGAAATCTGCAAGGCAGCAACGAAGCACAGTAACCAAACCAATAGATGTCAAAGGAACAATGGCTTTTGCAGTTAGATTCTTCTGAGTTCATGCCAGAGTTTATTCCCACATGGTTCCCACTCTGCCATTAAAATCTCACCTGGGTGGGCCTCTCCAGTTGCCCATCTGTATTCCAGACTGGACTGGGGGACTTAGGGAATGAAAACATTTCAGCTTATCCTAATGATATGCTGCTATTCAGGAAACATTTAAAACTCCTTCTTGGTGCTGTGAGAAAGGAATTTCTACTTTCTCCTCTTATCAATAGATTATCTCTCAAGCAGGCTGCACAAAACTTTGGATTTGGATTCTTATGGCTTGAATTGACAAGGACTTCTTTTTATGGAATCTGCCAAATAAAAATTGAGGGAAGCCATTTAGAACTTATCAAATTTAAATCTTCTTAAAACTCCAGTTTTGCATATACATGTATAACTGAGTCCCTTTGCTGTCCCCCTGAAACTATCACAACACTGTTAGTTAATCGGTTATACCCGATACAAAATAAAATGGTTTTAAAAACCAAAACCAAAAAAAAAAAAAACCTTCCATTTTGAGAATTTTTAAAGGTAATATATAATAAATGTGACTTAATTTGGCCACCAAAACAGATAACGATAGAACATTCTGGGAAATAATAACTGAGGGAAAGAATTTAGTGGGAGAATTTTGAGTAGCTCAAATTCTAGTAAAACCTTAACTGGTTTTCCCAACTTGTAAACAAAGGTTAATTGGCCCCAAAATTTGCAGATCCAAGGCTACTTTTTTATCTGGGACAAGGGATCATTTCATTATACTTTCTGGTTGATTTTTAAAAACTATTTCCAAAGAGGATCCACAGAATATTTTCAGTCAGAAAACTGGATGATGGACCCTAACGATTTGCAAATGTGTTTCCCTTTGTAATTTCCACGGGTATGACTCTACCTAACTGGACTTGAACTATACCTCTCCTAACCCATTACCTTCTAAGTTGTCCAACCCCAGTTACATTAGTTTCCTTCTTAATGCTGTCAAATAAGCAAGCAAGCTTTAGACACATTTCTTCCTCTACTATCTACAGGTTCGTGTTCTCTGTCACCTTAAAGTAAAATCTCTTTAAAACAGCCTACACTTTTGTCTGTAGAGCACTTTTGACTCTAAAATCAGCCAATTATGGCCTATGCTGCATTACCTCAATAGAGAGTCCCCATTTTAAAAACTAATACAGGCACTTTGGCAGTCCAGTGGTTTAGACTTCACCTTCCAATGTAGGGAGTGCAGGTTTGATCCCTGGTAGGGGAGCCAAGATCCCACATGACTCATGACCAAAAAACCAAAACAGAAGACAGAAAGAATACTATAACAAATTCAATAAAGACTTTTTAAAAAATCGTTGAAAAAAACTACTATGGACCCTGTATTTGATCACGTGGTTAGGGATATAGTTGCTAGCAAAATCTTTTTAAAGAAATAACCATTTCAAATAGGGTAAAATAAGAACATATCGGAACTTTCTCATTTTAAATCAGTAACTTAATAAGGTTTTTTTAAATGACTTGGGTGCATACATTCCTTCACCCCCATTCTCAAGTTAATTAATTAAATAATAAAGACAAGCATTTTCACATACGTAGATGGCTTCGTTTTATTGTCATGCATTCAGTGGTCTTAAGAAACACTTGGCCCTACTTTCTACACCAAAAGTTTACAGTCAAACACAAGCCTACAATCATTTTTGAAAGAGGTCCACAGCACCAACATTCACTGGCTTAAGGTTATAAACCCAGAACATCATCATCCATTCAAGTATGTAGGTATACACTTTGTAGGTAATACTTAGATTGCCAACACAATACATTCTTTGGTGTTCCACTGAATTCTTTTGTGTCCCATATGGGGCATTTGATTACAACTCCTATAAAATATTTCTAGACTATTGTGGCTGTAATTAGAGACCAAAGTTTTAGGGTCTTGAATATCTAGTTCTTTAGTAAATTAGAATGAACCCCAAACTGCTTCTTGAAGGGAGTTTTGGCCTAGCCAAGGGACACTGTCTCTCCTTATCTTAATGTGCATGGTTCCAGCGAAGGCACCTAGGGAGGAATGGTCTTTTACCCTGGCCTTTCTCAGGTTCTTCTACTTTCCTCACAGGGCATAAACCCTACACCCAGCTCTGCCCAGTAGAAGAGTACACAAGTCCCTTCTCCAGCAATATATACAAAAAAAGAAACTGAAGAATGTGATTAGAATGAGGATTAAATATTACATTAAACTACATTTGAAAATATTGCAAAAAAAACTAAATCTTCTACCTTTTCACATTAAAGATAAGCAATTTGATCTCAAAGCTACTCAATATTTATCAAAAGTTTGGTTGAGGATAATAATACTAACAGGAAAATCTTTAGTAAACTTATGGTCCACTTCTTGAATCAAGAAAGTAAGTTAGAAAAAAATGAAACTGAATGAATTTAGTAAGTACAATTTTATAAGGGGGATTAAAAATATAAATCAATATAAGAAAAGTTTAGATATATTCCTAAAAAAATTTGCCAGAAATTTTGGGGATACACCTCTAATAGTCTGAGAAATAAAATCATGAAACATATGCATAAGTACATATCCATGAGAAAAGTCATATCTTTCATAGGCCATATTCACCTCATATATTCATCTGCCATTGACAGGTAAAGAATCTTAATATACCTGGAAAATATCAGATCTTGGAAGACAAGTGTCTTAATTTCCCATATTGACATGCACTGGCCTCTTTAGGATTATTAAGCTCAAGGTTCCAAGGTAACTGAACACACATAAGTTCAAACAGCCTTATAGCTTTGTGCACTATAGTTTCCTTCATTTATCCATGGATGTTATAATACCGTGTTCCATATATTTTAATAGAGAGTATAATTCTGTCTTCACTCCATCTACCTCCCTGATTCTTTGCTCCAACCTGTCTAATTCAAACAGAGAATTGATGGGTGCTTACCTGGAAACTTGTCTAACTGTTGACTAACACTTTCCTAAATGTTCCTTAAGGAGACACAGAAGCAGAAAAACCGACTGTTTAAAGGACAGTGGAGTGTGTGTGTGTGTGAGTGCTCACACATATAGTCATGTATATATGTGTGTCTGGGGAATGGACAGTTCCTGAGGTTCTTTAACTCTTAAGATTCCTAAATCACCAGGCCCCCAAATACATGCATGAACAAAACCTGACAGAATTGAACAGAAAATACATAATTTATTAAGAATATTTAGAGGCTTTAATACCTTACTTCTAATTGAGGAAAGAACAGGACAAAAGATGGACAAGGAAGCAGAAGACTTGGAGAATTCGGTAAACCAACTAGAACTAGCAGGCACCTTAGAACACTCCATCCAACAACAGTAGAATCAATTTTCTTCTTAAATGTACATGGAACATTCTTCAGGGTAAACCATATGTTGGACCATCACATAACCTCAATAAATATTACAAAGCACAACCTTCAACCATGATGGAATGAAATTAGAAATCAAAGAAAACTGGGAAATTAGCAAACATGTGGAAATTAAATAACACAATACAAATGTGCATACATAATAATAATAAATACATACACTAATAATAATTGTGAGCCAAAAGAAGTCACAAGAAAAATTAGAAAATACAGTATATTGAAATGATTAAAATGAAAATACCAACATTCTAAAATTATGGGAAGCAGTGAAAGTAGCACTTAGATGGTTATTTATAGTTCCTCTGTCCATGGAATTCTCTAGTCAAGAATACTGGAGTAGGTTGCCATTCCCTTCTCCAGGGGATTTTCCCAACCCAGGAATCAAAGGGTCTCCTGCATTACAGGCAGATTCTTTACTGTCTTATTTATAGCTATAAAGTTCTATATTTTAAAAGAAAATCAATAACTTACTCTTCAATCATGAGAAACTAGAAAAAGGACAGCATATTAAAATAAGAGAAGGAAGGAAATAATGGAGATTGAACTGAAAATGAATGAAATAAATGACAGAAAAATTACAGAGAAAATAGAATTGAAATTCAGTTCCTTGAAAAGAGTAACACAATTAACAAATGTTTATCTAGACTGGACCAAGAAAAAAGCAAGAAGACTCAAATTACTAAAATCATAAACAACATAGGGAGTAGTACTATCAACCTTACAGAAATAAAAAGCAGTGGTTATACAAAAAAAGTTATATGCCAGTAAATTAGATAGCCAGATAAAATGGGCAAATTCCTTGAAAAACATGAAGTACCAAACTAATTCAAGAAGAATTAGAATATCTGAATAGACCTGTAAGAAGAAAAGTGATTGACTCAGTAATAATATATACATACATACATACACCTTCCTACAAAGGAATCCCAAGATGAGGTGTCTTCACTGGTGAATTCTACCAAATGTTGAAAGAAGATTAAATACAGGTCCTTCACAAATGTTTCCACAAAATAGAAGAAGGAATATTGCTTATCTTGCTCTATGAGGCCAGCATTACTGACGCAAAACTAGACAAAAACATCACAAGAAAGGAAACAACAGACCAATATTTCTTAGGTTAGGAATATAAATGCAAAAATCCTCAACAGAACTAGCAAAGTGAATCCAGTAACATATAAAAAGTACACCACAACCAAGTGAGATTTATCCTAGGAATGTGAGGTTGGTTCAGGATATAATAATTAACCATGTAACATATCATATCAATAGAAAGAATATTGAATAAAACCCACATGATCATCTCAATAGACATAAAAAAGGTACTTGACAAAATCAATCACCATTTCATGAATGAGAAGTGTCAACAAGTTAGGAATAACAGTGAACGTCCTCAACCTAATAAGGATCATTTATGAAAAATCCATGGTTAACATTATACTCAATGAAGAAAGAAGGAAATCTTCCCACCGAAATCAAGAAAGAGGGAATTCCATCCCAGTCCAGTGGTTAGGACTCTGAGCTTTCACTCCTGAGGGCCAGAGTTCAATCCCTAGTTGGGGAACTAAGATCCCACAAGCTGTGCGGCATGGCCAAAAAATTTAAAATATAAAATAAGCTAAAGATATCTATTCTCTACACTTATATTAAACATTCTGCTTGAGGCCCTAGCCAGGACAAGTAAACAAGAAAAGGAAATAACAGGCATACTGAAAAGGAAGACAGAAAACTATCTGTATTTGCAGATGTCATGATTTTGTACATAGAAAATCCTAAGGAATCCACATTAAAAAAAATTAGAGCTAATAAATTCAGCATTTGTAAGATACAAGAGAAATGTATAAAAGTCAGTTGTATTTTTATACACTAGCAGTAAATACTCTGAAAATGAAATTAAGGAAACAGTTTCACTTACAACAGTATCAAAAACAATAAAATACCTAGAAATAAATTTAGTACAAAAAAATAAGTGCAAAATACTGTTGAAAGATATTGAGAATATCTAAGCAAACAGAAAGAAATCCCAAGATCATGAGTTGGAAAGCTTAAAACTATTAAGATTACTCTCCAAATTGACCTACAGATTAAATGAAATCCCTGCGGACTGTTTTGCAGAAATTGACAAGCTGATCCTAAAATTCATGTATAAATGTGAGAGATCCAAAATAGGAAAAAATAACTTGAAAAAGAGCAACATAACTGAAGAATTCAAATCAAATTCCCTGATTTCAAAATTTATTATAAGTCTTCAGTAATCAAGACAATATGGTACTAACATAAAGTGGACAAACATCATGGAATACATTTCAGAGTCCAGAAATAAACCTTACATTATGGTCAGTTTATTCTGAGAATTCAGCTGAGAATAGGGAACTCCATAGAGACCGAAAAGAGACTAGCGGTTGTCAGGGGCTAGAGAAATGGAGGCGGGAAAGAGGGTAAGGACAAATGGTCTTCATGGCTTTTCTCTTTCTCTCTCTAGTCTCCAAGTCGTGTCCGACTCTTGCAACACCACGGACTGACTGTAGCCTGCCAGGCTCCTCTGTCCCTGGGATTCTCTAGGCAAGAATATGGAATGGATTGCCATTTCCTTCCCCAGGGGATCTTCCTGACCCAGGAATTGAACCCAGGTCTCCCGCATTGTAGTCAGATTCCTTACCGACTGAGCTATGAGGGAACTAGGCTCCTTTTTGAATGAAAAAAATGTTCTGGAAATATATGGTGGTGATGGTTGCACAGTTATAAAAATATACTAAGATTCACTGAATTGCATACTAAGAAATGAATGGAATGGATGGATTAATATTCTAAATCATTCTTATATTTCTGGACTTTTAAAAAAATTTGTCCTATTAGATAATTATTCCTGAACATACATATTCTCCCCATATAGACTGTGTGATCCTTCAGGACAGGAATTCCATAGTATTCACTTCTGTACCAAGCAAAACATTTGTACTTATTAGGAAATCAGTAAACTCTATGTATTGTCCTCAACACTTCAAGCTTTCCAAGTTTTCCCTCGGAGCTTTCAAGATAGACTCCAAAACCTTCAGTGCAGCTTCTCCCACTCACCTTTGAGATTTGCAGCTATTGTTTGTCCAATAGTTAGAACCAAGAACTTCTTTATATCAATGCTGATAGTATTCTGCTTCTCACCTGAAGAGCTACTTTACTAGAATGTTTTTCATCAGAAGTCCAGTCTCTGTTGTGTCTGCCTTCCTGGCCTCCCAGCCCCTCCTGATGAATAAATATATCGTCTTTCCTGTTCTTTCCTTCCTGCCGCCTCTACCCCTCCTACCGTTCAGCATCTCCTGCTTTCTAAACTGGGAGCTCTGTAGCCAGACAATGAACACTTCCTAGCGCCAGACTGCCAGTTACCTCCACTTTCTGCCTTGGCCTTCATTCGTGCTCATATTTGTTCAATAAATTCATATGAGAGAAGGAAACAACAATCCACTCTGGTATTCTTGCCAGGGAAATCCCATGGACAGAGGAGCCTGGCAGGCTATAGTCTGTGGGGTCTCAAAAGAGATGGACACAACCAAACAATTAAACAACAACAACCTAGTACATACCCTGAACAGTTGTAGTTGCTGTCGCTCTGATTATTTTTTTGCATTTATTTATTTTGGCCGTGCCAGGTCTAAATTGTCACATGTGGGATCTAGTTCCCTAGCCAGGAATTGAACCCAGGCCCCCTGCATTGGGAGTGTGGAGTCTTAGCCACTGGACCACCAGGGAAGTCCCACTTTGATAATTTTTTGTTTACTCAACCACACAGAATTGAAGTGTTTGCTTATACAACTAAAGAAATTTATGCTGCGTAGGTAGGAACGTTAGAGGGATTTGTGTTTATAGCACTAATACCTAGTGATAAACTAGCTGACTCACTGAGTAATAATTTCCATATTTGAAGGATCTTGGGAAATGAATCAACTCCTTCTCATCTACTATAGGCACTAGTATTTTCATCAGTTCCAATTGCAAATCCATCTTGCAATTTAAGCAAATTGCCATCTGCTGCTTGGGTTGTACTGAATATGGCTTCAACGCTACTGTTACCTTCACAGGAGAGAAAGAAAATTCTTGAGCATTAACATCTTGCTTATATATGTATTCATGCCGTGTGATTACCGGCAACTCTCCAGAAAATTTGGCCTAGTTTCTGAAAGCCTCTTCAGTCTGTCATATTAAAAGATGCACCATAATTTAATCAAGTCAAGAATATGATTATCTGCATCCAATACTTTTTTTTTTTAATAGTGCAACAAAACCCTTCATTCCTGTTTTAAGAATTCCTCAGGGAAGTCAGGGGAAGGACTTCAGAATAAAGTGAGTTCGATCAGCCCAGAAGGGCCCATGTGTTCCCAGTGCAGCTGGAGTAGAGAAGGATTAGAAAAGCAAGACCCCCAGCTCCCAGACTGACAGATTCAGTTTCCAAAGAGACGACCTCTGTGCAGTGCTTGCTTTGGCCTGCCTTTTTCTCTCACTTTTCCTTAAACCACCATTAGTCCCATTTAACAGCAATTGCCTACAGAGAAGAGGAACTAAAAAAGAAAATTTTTTTATGGAAAAATTACTTTTTCCTCCTTTCCACTCAAAAAAATTTTTTTAATCAAGTATCATTTGGTCTTGATGCACAGCTGCCAACTTTTCTGTGGTGCCTCTCAAGGAAGTGGACTGTGTCCGCCTACTCAGACTTCTCTCCAGTCTGGTAGCTGACTGTCTTCCCCTGAAGGTTCAAAGCTTTTTAAATCCTGAAAACAATTCAGGTAATCTTAGAACTGGACCAGGGGTAACAGCATCCTACGAGTACTTGTAGAGACGGCAGATTATTGGATCCCACTGCAGATGTTTATAGAATCAGAACTTCTTGGGGTGGGGCCCAGGAGTCTGGATTGTAACAAGCTTTCTGGGTGATTCTGATGCACACTAAATTTTCAGAAGCCCTGGCATATTTATTATCTGGTGCCATTTTAAAAGTCAGACCTCTTGCCTAAGTCTTAATCATTTCTCTCCAAGACCCTCTGGTTTGGGTGCCTGTTCCATTGTTTCTTCTTTCTCTCATTGTCTTTTCTACTGGGTTAGGTTCTTGATTCTACTCTCCATTGACCTCTCTGGACCAGATTCCATTCCTGCATACTGCTTTCTGTTATTACTCACTTTGCTGGACTTAATCGCTGACCTGTTTACTTATGATAGCCACCGTCACATTTCCTTTCTAACCTACCTTCCTGCCTACAGTGACTCCTGACCTGACTGCAGATGGCAAAATCTACACATGAAACCTTTAGGCATGGTGCCCATTAGCACAGGTCTCCACACTGTTCTCTGTGCTACCTGTCTTTCCTTCTTGCTGCCTATCTTCCACACAGCAGCCAGTTATTTTCCTAAAGACCAAAACTGATACTATCCTCTGCCTTGATAACTCTGGTAGACTTCCAGTTTTCTACAGGATAAAGTCTAAACTTCTTAGCATGACATTCAAAGTCCACCATAGGCTGAAATAATCTATATCCTGAATTTCGTCAATGCTGTCACCCTCAGCCCTAGTCTTACTCTTCTGCCAATTTGCTTGTTGACCTCAGTGCCTTTGCACCTGCTATTTCCTCTGCCTGAATCACTGTTCTCCCTACTTCTCCAGCAGGTAAATGTCAATTAGTCCTTTAAAACAGTCCAACTACTTCCATGCCTCAGTAAGGCTCTTTCTACCTCCTCCAGCCTGAGTTACCTTTACTTCCCTTTCAGTTCAGTTCAGTTCAGTTCAGTTGCTCAGTCATGTCCAACTCTTTGCAACTCCATGAACTGCAGCATGCCAGGCCTCCCTGTCCATCACCAACTCCTGAAGTTCACTCAAACTCACATCTATCGAGTCAGTGATGCCATCCAGCCATTTCATCCTCTGTCATCCCCTTCTCCTCCTGCCCCCAATCCCTCCCAGCATCAAGGTCTTTTCCAATGAGTCAGTTCTTCGCATGAGGTGGCCAAAGTATTGGAGTTTCAGCTTTAGCATCAGTCCTTCCAAAGAGCACCCAGGAATGATCTCCTTTAGAATGGACTGGTTGGATCTCCTTGCAGTCCAAGGGACTCTCAAGAGTCTTCTCCAACACCACAGTTCAAAAGCATCAATTCTTCGGAGCTCAGCTTTCTTCCCAGTCCAACTCTCATGTCCACACATGACTACTGGAAAAACCATATCCTTGACTAGACAGACCTTTGTTGGCAAAGTAATGTCTCTGCTTTTTAATATGCTATCTAGGTTGGTCATAACTTTTGTTCCAAGGAGTAAAGTTACTTCTTCACAACTCTCATTTTACCACTGGTGATGCTGTGTTAGACTTGTCAGTTTATGCATCTTCTTCACAAACCAAAAACCATTTGTGGGCAGAGATGGTGTCTCATCTTAAGAGAAATACCCAGAGTCTAGCATAGTGAGGGGCACATTGTAGAAATGAAATAACTATTGTCAAAATATTGTCAATGAATATTCAGATGCTTAAGAAGTATGCCCCAAGGAATATTACAGACCAAGTCCTTTTATCACTGTATTAAGATACAAAATAAATCCTTTTGTAAGTAAAGGTCTGATTTTCTATGGTAAAGAATTGTTTTGTCTTAGCAGCTTGGGCTTCCACCAAAGACAAGGTGGCTTAAACAACAGGCATATTTTTTCTGGAACCTGGGAAGTCTAGAATCCAGGTGCCTGCAGATCTCATTCTTGGTGAGGTCTCTCTCCCTAGCTTGCAGATAGCAACCTTCTCACTGTGACTTCACATGGCAAAGAGAGCGCTCTGCTCTCTTCCTCTTTATAAAGCCACCAATTCCATAATAAGGGCCCCACCCTCAGGACCTCATCTAAGACTAGTTACCTCCCAAAGGCCTCATCTCCAAACACTATCACATTGGGAGTTAGGGCTTCAGCATATGAACTGGTGGGGGTAGGAGGAGTCAAACACTCATCTACCACACTTTGTAATATCAAATGATCAACCCCTTTTCTTCCTCTATGAAATGTTTTCATATATCTAAGTGTCCTAATAAGGTAATTTGCATATTATTTTTTGAAGCATATCTGAAATTCTGTTGTCTTTCTAATTCAGGAAGTTCTTTGCCAAAATCTTCTGAGTACCACAGGATTGTTTTATTATGACTTCTGATAGAATAGGGTGTCTTAGAAAAAGTCAAGAGGTGATATGTGGTTGTGAGTTTGTAGGTATATGGAATTTTTAACTTTTAAAAAAAAATTTAATGTAATAAATAATATATGAAATAAAACTTTGTAGGCTTTTATGAAGAAAAATATCTTCTAAATATTTTAAAGTACTACCCAATTAAAGTTATTTAAATAAAAACTCCATGTTGCCTAAAATATATTCATACCTTCACATGTGATTTTACTTGAGGCAGCCAGCAAGGCTGTGGTTTCTAGGGAATGGATGAAGGGTGCCTCAGAGTCTTTGTGACCATGTGCTGTCTAGGGCTGTGCAATGTACAACCTGTGCAACCATTCTTGATGGTCTTGTTGCAAAATAAAGGGTCTATCCTTTTGCACAGACAGACCCTTCCTACTTGGGCTTCCTCCATACTGATGATTTAAGCCTGGCTGCACATTAGGTCAATTAAACAGTCTCTTTGGGGTGGGACTCAAAATACCAGTTTTTCAAAATCTATGGGTATCATTTTTGTGGCTCCAATGATTATAAGAGTGTGTTGCTCCTGGCATTCAGTAGGCTGGGCCTAGGAATGATATATCTCCTATACTTCATGCACCAATCCCTTAAACAAACAATTGTTTTGTGTTTTGCATTATTTTTAAATGTCTGATTGGATTCTTCATGATGCTAAAAAGAGTTGTTTATTAAAGATCTCATCCTGGAAACTAAATCTGTATTACATATAAACACATGCAAATATATGTAAAAATATAAAAGCATTTTCATAGCCTTGATATATATTGAGTTTTTTAGGAAGCAGCCATTCATTAATTAGAAGACTGTTCTCTTTTAAGTTCAGAACTTTACCAAGAGCTCTTAGACATTTTAGAAAAAAAAAATAATTTACTCAAAGCAATGCTATTCCTGGAATTTAAGTCACCAAAATAAAACACCTGTATCAACCTGCATTTGTATCTAAATTCACAAAGGATCCTGTGCATATGTCTATTTCACTGTCTTCTAATGTAATTGTGTCTGTGCATGTGTGTTAGTCACTCAGTCATATCCAACTCTTGGCAACCCCACGGACTATGACTAACCAGGCTCCTCTGTCCATGGAATTCTCTAGGCAAGAATACCTGAGTGGGTGGCCATGCCCTTCTCCAGGGTATCTTCCTGACCCAGGGATCAAAGCCAGGTCTCCTGCATTGCAGGCAGATTCTTTGGGCTTCCTGGGTAGCTCAAATTGAGCCCCAGGGAGCTCAAATTGTGTCTAAGCATGAACTAAGTGAAATACATAGTATCATATTGTTTTCTTATAATTACTCCTTGTATTTTAGTTAGAGGATTATACTGAGGTTTTAAATTATCTGTACATGCACATTATCTATAATCTACCCATGAAGAAAATAAAGACAGCCTTACAAATTATTTGTTATTAAAAGGGGCCCTGGGATCTGAAATGGTTGTCATTGGTTGTACTATCTCTTTTCAAATTGTTGCTTCATAAGAAATGATTTTTAAAAAGCCCCACCTTCACTGATTCACACTCACACCCTTTGTAATTTCTGAATTGAAACTAAACTCCAAACATTATTCCCAATTCTTTTTTGATGGTAAACTACAAAGATCCTGAAGACAGTAGCTACAAGTTTGAATGAGGGTTTGTTTGCTACCTATCATTATAGAGTATATCACTGTGTCACTTTAAAATACCTTTTAGGAGTTCTTAGTTGACTGTTCTAAATGAGGTTTTTGTTCATTTTTCTAAATTTTTTTAATAGATATTGGGCAACCAGTTTTTAAATAGATATTGGGCAAATAGATATTTAATAACTTCTTTGAAGCAAATGATCTATTTCTCCAACCCCTCTTCAACCACTCACTGTTATGTCATCCCCTTGACTTGGTCATCACTACAGCTCCTATGAAATCTTAATTTCAAGCATTCTATTCTCTGCTCACAAGCTTCTATCCTTAGAGTCACCTGCTCTAGAACACCCATCCCAACAGTTCATTAAGACCTTTAATCCGTTAAACTTGTTCCATCCTCACTATATCTGATTTTCCCATTTTTTTCCCGCATTCATCTACCCATCCCCCCACAATGCCCTTGAGTCTTCAAGATTATTCTCAGTTTAGGAACTGACAGTAGCTGTTTCTTCTGCCAGAAATACTTTTATGTCTCATACTTGAATGATTCACTTGGAGTCATTCATATTTCAGCCTAAAGATTACCTGTTCAAAGAGATCCTCTCTAACTATCCCATCCAAAGCAGCCACTTGGTCCAACCGAAATGACCATCATATCATCTGTTTTAAGTCTCTGTAAAGCTCTTACTACCATTAAGAATTTTTCTTGCTGATTTATGATCTGTCTCCATTCATTTCAGTATATGCTACATAAAAGCAGAGAGCTTGTCTATCTTATTCACTGAAAAATTGTGCTTGATGACAAAGTAGGTATTCTATAGATATATAAAGACATAGGATGGAAGGAAGTGCAAAATGAAAGGAGGGAGGTTAGAAGGAAAGGGAGGAAGATAGGAAAAATAAAACAAGTGTTAATAAAGAATTATTCCCTTTTTAAAAGGTGAACACACGTGGACTACATTTTAAAAAAAAAAGTAATAATGATGATGGTATGACAAGCTTTGACTTCCCTCATCCCCATTCAGGAAAGCTGATCATCTCACTTTTGCACGATGATAGTGTTTCTTTGCAAGTCCATATAATAGCACTTCTCATCTTGTGTTATAATTATTTATTGATGTTGTTGTCTCCCCCAATAAAATGTGATCTCCTTGTGGGCAAAGAATGTGTCTGATTCATATTTATAGCCCTACTGGCTGACACAGGAAAACAGTAGAAGCTTAATAAATACTGAGAGAACAAATGGGTGAAGGAAAGAGAGAGAAGAAAACACTAGAATTATAATGTCAGGGATAGAAATTATAACAAATTTCTCTCTTTTGGATGACATGTCTTCTCTACGTCACTGAAAATGAACGCAGGAAAGCATACTCTTAAAAGATGTACACCTGCAGGACAGCATGGCATGGAGGTGAAGAGCATGGATTCTAGGTCCAGTCTAGGATTCACATCCCAGTGCAACCACTTCTCAGCTAAGTGACTTTGGACAAAGTATTTAACCTTCTGGACCTCAGTTTCCTCATCTACAAAATAAAGATAAAGATGAAATCCACCTCACAATCTTGTATGAGAAATAAAGACGTTTTATATATATGTATTGGTTAGATTTGATGCATTAAAACTGACCCAACATGTAAATCTTTATAACACTAATTATTAGCTCATGATTCCTAAGGTTGACAATTTGCACTGGGCTTAGCTAAGCAGTTCTGCTGGTGCCCCCAGGCTCTCAGCTGGCAGTCAGCTGGGGCTGCTTGGCCTCACTTGCATGCCTTGTGCTTGGCTTGGACAACTCAGTTGTGTATCTCTAGCATGAAGCAGGCTGGCCTGGACTTCTTCATGTGGCAGCTGAGTTCTAAGGCTGGAAACATGAGATCACATACAAGTACCCAAGCACTTTCTAAACCTTTTCTTGTGTCATATATGCTGGTATCTCTTTGGCCAAACAACCCATGTGGCCAAATTCTGGAATTAAGGTAAAGAAATAGTCTACTTCCTAAAGAGAGGAGCTCAAACATATTGTGGTCTGTTTTGAAAAATATACAAAAAAAACACACAGAAAAACACTTTGGACAGTGGCTATCACATAGTAAGTAGTATGTAAGTACTAGTTAACAGTATATATGGCAATACTTGTTCAGATACTTTAGAACCCCGCTGCTAATAGCACTTTAAGTAAAAATGGAAGGGAATTATAAAATTAGAAGTAGAGACAGGAAACAGAACCAGAATATATCATAGTCTCAACCAGTTTTATCTTACGGAAAATAACATGGAAATTCTACAAAACTTCCAAAACCTAACTCCACTTCCAAGAGGCTGTTCAGTATGGCTTAGGGAGGCAGCATCCTGAGTTTTGGGAACAAACTGCCTACTTCCTGGCTGGCTGATTTCCAACAAATTGCCTAACTACTCTAAGCCTCAATGTCAGCATCTGTAGCATTGGGGAAATGTTTAAGTTTTAACTCCTATGGTCCTTGTGAGGAGTTCATGAGCCAAAATATGTGAAGTACTTCTGGCACTTGGTGAACATGGAATTAAAGTTAGTTGTTATTTTTCTTATTATTTTAGAATGAAAAATTATCTAGTACTGTTTAGAGATTTCTAACCTCAGCAACACAACGGAATTACCCAGGGAGCATAAAACAACTAACACCTGTCTCACTCCAGAGATCCTGATGTAAATAATCTGGAGGGAGACCCAGGTAGTTCTAACATACAACCAAAATTGAGTACCACGAGCCTACTGTAGAGGATGTTAGAGACGATCCAGAGCAAACACTTTACTGCACAAATGAGAAAACTGAGACCCAAAAGAGGTGATAGGAATTGTTTAATGACCCCAGGTAGCGGGTGAGAAAACTGGAAACCAGTATCCATAGACTCCTATCCATGGCTCTTTCTCTTTTATCTGGTCACTGTGTGGACGGGTTAGCCCAGGTCAGCTGGGAAAGAGGATGCTGACCCCCCTGTTAAGGCTACCCAATGCCAAATTCGAGGCTTCAAAATTAACTCCAAGGCTGATTTGTTCTCCCTTGACTATACAATCTTCTCCCTGAACTTTCAGGTTTGATTCAATAGCATTCAGATTCTGCTGTTGGCTGTTGGAATTTAGACTTTTATTTCATTTATTAATGAAGAAATTCCACTGTATTAATAAATGCACATTCATGCAAGCTCAGAGCTATATTTCAGAGAGGGCAAGTGAAAGTGTTAGTTGTTCGGTCGTTTCCGACTCTCCAGGCTCCTCTGCCCATAGAATTCTCCAGGCAAGAATACTGGAGTGTGTGGCCATTCTTTTCTGCAGGGGATCTTTCCGACCCAGGGATGGAAGCCGAGTCTCCTACATTGCAGGCAGATTCTTTACCCTTTGAGCTGCCAGGGAAGCACATTTCAGGGAGGGGGGCAGACATCTCTTCGTTTCTGTCTTTCTTCTTTCTTCCAACCCTCCCTCTCTCTCTTCCTCTTCCTCTCCTCTTTTCAACCCTCTCCCAGCTCCACCCTACAAAGGACATTTGTGTTAGATTACCACCTTCCTCGATCCTTGTGAATTATCTTTACTGTAGAGAATTTTCTCCTCCTTTTAAATTGTTTGTGGAAACAGGAATGCCCCTCGGTTCATAATAGTGATTCTGCTGAAATGCCAATAATTCTCAGAATCAGAGGACCAGCCTCCTTGCAAGGTCAGGAAAGATGTGGGGAATTCTATGACTATTCCCTTGGTAAAAGGCTGACACATGAGGGCTAAAAGAAATAGGGCTGGTGGTGTCAGGAATTCCTAAGGAACAGAGTATTCAAAAGAAAATTATTTTTCTTTTTTCCTCTCCAGCTTTAGCATATACAAACAGTAACCCTTTGTCATTTTCTTAGAGTTCTTAATTACTAAGATTGAAGGGAACAAATTCAATGAGTAAGAAAAAGGTGAGTACAAAGCAAGATTCTCAGAATCGTGGCCTTTAAAAAAAGAAGTATTCTTACATTAAAAAAGTTGGATAAAAATTGAATATACAATATGATCTAATTTTTCATTTTTTATATATATATGTATATATGATTATCACAGAGAATATTTTTTATCATTGCTGATCTGAAACTTCTGATTCTTTTAGGATGAATATGTATTACCATGTATCAGAAAAGCAATAAAATCATTATTTTAAAAACAAAACAAATGCTAAACATTGATCTTAGAATAAAACGTTGGAGTCTTTTTTTTTGTTTAAATATTCATTATTCCGAAACTGTTTTCTTATGATGTCAGGATCTTAGGAGAGTCATAAAATTAACTGATTTCTATAATTGCATATTGATTCATGTGTGCATATATGTGTGCGTGCATGCTCAGGTCTGTTGTATTTTTGGCCTTTCTTCCAACCCCCGCTTATCACTTTAGGCCAATTTGTATCATTTCCCAGGCCTTCTCAGCATTTGTGACATTTCCAATTCCATCTGCAGATTTAATTAACGTGCTGCTTCTTCATTCTTTCACATCACTGATAACAAGAGACACAAAACTGGACCCAGCACTGAATGCTATGCCATCTCGCTACCTCCCACAACTGGACACATCCTTCTAGTGTACCTAGTTTTGGAGCCAAGCTGATTGAAACTGATTTTGCAAGTAAGATTCACTCAGACGTGGCATCAAATGATTTATGAAGTCCATGCAGCCGTGTGGTGTCCCATTAATCACAGACACTACAATAATCTATTTGTGTGCAGCAGTCCTCATAAATCGGAATAAAGTAAATTCCACAAGTGCATCTTCAGCTTTCGCGACAGGGCACATGGTATTATTCAGGGCACAATCCACATAATGCAATGTTAGCAGAGTTGCAGATTCCTGAGCTTGGTCAAGCAAGTAAAATTATGCATTCATTTACCAATGCTTGCCAAAGCTAAAGAAATTACAGCTTGTTTATCCACTGCATGAGACAATTTCTTCAGGGTTCAACTGTCTCAAAATTTTCATGAAAGCTGATGTAAATAAACAGAGTATAAGAGGCACAACAATAAAAGTGGTGAGACGATTTTGTTAACAAACAATCCAGAATTATATCTTCAAATAGATGTTGAGGATTTAAATGTCATCACCATTTGGAGACTTATTTCAATGATATTATGAAACAATTTTGTAAATTCTCTCTTGAAATTGATCTGTGCTTCACATAACAAAAGAATGTCTTTAGCTGAGACAAGCTCACTTTATCTGTGAGTGTATTTCTTGTCTTGAATAGAGACCAAAATTATTGACTATCATGTCTGGTA
Source organism: Capra hircus (assembly GCF_001704415.2). Lineage (NCBI taxonomy): Eukaryota > Metazoa > Chordata > Mammalia > Artiodactyla > Bovidae > Capra > Capra hircus. Next base: position 18,644,398 of record NC_030818.1, read on the forward strand.
AAGATGCTGAATGATCCAGCTAGGTAATAGTAAATGTTTTTCAAAACATAGACAAATCCATTTTTCACAGAACTAGAACAAAAAATTTCACAATTCATATAGAAACACAAAAGACCCCAAATAGCCAAAGCAGTCCTGAGAAAGAAGAATGGAGCTAGAGGAATCAACCTTCCTGACTTCAGATTATACTACAAAGCTACAGTCATCAAGACAGTATGGTACTGGCACAAAAACAGAAGTATAGACCAATGGAACAAGATAGAAAACCCGGAAATAAACCCATGCACCTATGGGTACCTTATTTTGAACAAAGGAGGCAAGAATATACAACGGAGCAAAGACAGCCTCTTCAATAAATGGTGCTGGGAAATCTGGACAGTTACATGTAAAAGAATGAAATTAAAACACTTCCTAACACCATACACAAAAATAAACTCAAAATGGATTAAAGACCTAAATATAAAACCGGAAACTATAAAAGTTTTAGAGGAACATAGGCAGAACACTCAATGACATAAATCAAAGCAAGATCCTCTATGATGCCACCTCCTAGAGTAACAGAAATAAAAACAAAAGTAAACAAATGGGACCTGATTAAACTTAAAAGGTTTTTCACAGCAAAGAAAACTATAAGCAAGGTGAAAAGACAACCCTCAGAATGGGAGAAAATACTAGCAAATGAAGCAACTGACAAAGGATTAATTTCCAAAATATACAAGCAGCTCATACAACTCAATGCCAGAAACACAAACAACCCAATCAAAAAGTGGGAAAAAGACTTAAGTCATTTCCCCAAAGAAGACATCCAGATGGCTAACAAACACATGAAAAGATGCTCAACATTGCTCAATATTAGAGAAATGCAAATCAAAACTACAGTGAGATATCACATCACACCGGTCAGAATGACCATCATCAAAAAGTCTACAAACAATAAATGCTGGAAAGGGTGTGGAGAAAAGGGAATGTTCTTACACTGTTGGTGGGAATGTAAATTGATACAGCCACTGTGGAACACAGTATGGGGATTCCTTCAAAAACTAGGAATAAAACCACCGTATAACCCAGCAATCCCACTCCTAGGAATATACCCTGAAGAAACCAAAATTGAAAAAGACACATGTATCCAATTGTTCATTGCAGCACTATTTATAATAGCTAGAACATGGAAGCAACCTAGACGTCCATCAACAGATGAATGGATAAAGAAGCTGTGGTACATATACACAATGGAATATCACTCAGCCATAAAAAGAAACACATTTGAGTCAGTTCTGATGAGATGGATGAACCTAGAACCTATTATACAGAGTGAAGTGAGTCAGAAAGAGAAATATAAATATCATCTTCTAATGCCTATATACGAAATCTAGAAAAATGGTACTGAAGAATTTATTTATAGGACAGCAGTGGAGAAGCCACTCCAGTACTCTTGCCTAGAAAGTCACATGGACGGAGGAGCCTGGTAGGCTGCAGTCCATGGGGTCGTGAAGAGTTGGACATGACTGAGCAACTTCACAGAGAAGGCTATGGCACCCCACTCCAGTACTCTTGCCTGGAAAATCCCATGGACAGAGGAGCCTGGTAGGCTGCGGTCCATGGGGTCGCGAAGAGTAGGACACGACTAAGTGACTTCCCTTTCACTTTTCACTTTCATGTATTGGAGAAGGAAATGGCAACCCACTCCAGTGTTCTTGCCTGGAGAATCCCAGGGACAGGGGAGCCTGGTGGGCTGCCGTCTATGGGGTCACACAGAGTCGGACACGACTGAGGCAACTTAGCCGCAGCAGTGGAGAAGCAGACATAGAGAATAGGCTTATGGACATGGGAAGAGGGGAGGAGAGGGTGAGATGTATGGAAAGAGTAACATGGAAACTTACATTGCCATATGTAAAATAGATAGCCATCAGGAATTTGCTGTATGGCTCAGGAAACTCAAACAGGGGCTCTGTATCAACTTAGAGGGGTGGGTTTCCATCTCTTAGAGGGAGATGGGAGGGAGGTTCAGGAGGGAGGGGATATGTGTATACCTATGGCTGATTCATGTTGAGGTTTGACAAGAAACAATAAAATTCTGTAAAACAAGTATCATTCAATAAAAAAAATAAATTAAAAAAATATATAAAAAATGTAGACAAATCAATTTTTTTCTAATTATATGAAGAGAATATTATAAAATTAAAATATAACAATATAAATACGTTACATTAAATAATAATTAAATTTAAAAGAATTGTTTTTAAAATCCTAACACACAAAGATAATCACTCTTAACATATTAATAAATAGCTTTTCTAAAATATTATCTGTATGAGGGCTTGTATCTCTATAGATGGACATGGAGATATAGATGTAAACAACACAAGATGAGATTCCACCATAATTGTTATATTAGTATTTGCTTTAAAATAATCAACACTACATTGTGGATATCTCTCCAATACAGTAAATATAGAACCACACAATCATTTTAATAACTATAATTTTCTATTACATAGGTTTATTTAATCAGCACTCCATTCAAGGACATTTAGTTTATTTTCAATATTTCAACTATGAATAATACTATGATGGACATCCTGGTTGTTAGATATTTGTATATTTGACCTTAGCCTCTTCTTAGAAAAAGAGTTCTTAGAATGATAAATTTTCTCAGAATAAGAATTATTTTCTTAGAATAAACTCTTAAAATTGTGATATCTGGATCAGGGATATGCCCAGCTAATATTTTGCAGTGTATTGTTAAACTTCCTTCCAGAAAAATTATACCAAGTTATGCTATCACCAATAATTCATGAAAGTTATTTCTTTCTCCCATCCTTGTTAATCTTAGATATTGTCAGTCTTTAAAAATGTTTGTCAATCTGACAGATGGAGTGTGTTTTCTCACTATTTTGATTTTCATATATTTGATGATATTTAGTTGAACATCTTTTCACATGTTTATTGATCATTTATATTTCTTCTTTGGGAGTTACCTGTCACATATTTCCACCTGAGAGGCAACATTCATCAGTTTTACTGATTCATGGCATGATTTTTATATTAAGGTAAGGCTGCTTTTAATCAAAACCAAGATGTGAGCCTAATGAATCTAGTCTCCTTGTAGAATTCTAACTGGATCAGAGGTCAGTTCCAAAAATATTTTGAGAATTGACAACATTCTTAGAAATTGGGTTTATTTTCCCAACATGACAGCATGAGTGCATTGAAAAATAATACTCCTCTGTATATCTGATTTCTGTATATTTGTTGAAGAAAAATATTATAATCCTTAGGCTTGATTAAATGCCTGTGCTCTGGAATCAAATTGCCTGTCCTCAAATTCTGACTCTTTCATTCAGAATCTGGGTGACCAATCATGTTATCTAACTATTTTATGCCTTGGTTTCCTCATCTATAAAATGAAGATAATAATAGTCCCTACTGCATAGAGTTGTTGGGAATTTAATGAGAATATGTGTATAAGGTATTTAGAATGGAACTGAGAACATTTCAAGTGCTCAATAAATATTAGCTATTATTAAGTGCAATGATACTGTTTGGTTTCATGACCTGCTCAAACTTAAACCACCATTCTACTTGAAAACATTTTTTAAATGTATGTTTTCTTGTTCTCTTTGCAGGTAAACCATCCTGATGATGCGCTTAGATTCCTCAAATTTCAGTTTGGGAACTTAAAAAAGAGTTTTAGGGACTTTCTTGGTACTCTGGGGGTTAAGAATCTGCCTAGCAATGCAAGGGACACAGGGTCGATCCCTGGTTGAGAATTCTGAATGATCCAGCTAGGTAATAGTAATTTTTACCTAAACTATTACCTAAATGTATTTAATCTATCACCTAAATAGATTTCACATGCCACAGAGCTACTGAGCCCACGCACTCTGGAGCCCACGAGCCACAACTAGAGAGAGAGCCCATGGGCCACAACTGGGACCCGATGTAGCCAAATAAATAAGAGTTCTACAGTAAGAAACAAATAAGAAACCACAGGAAACTCTCTTCTTAGTTTTCTAGTGGCTTTTAGGATTTTGCAAAATGAGACTAAGGAAAGACTTTCAAATCCTTGCACAGGTCTGAATGACATGTACAGTTTAGACATCACCCAAGTGGGATTTAGATAGCTCGGGGACAGGACCAGAGTGGGCTTCCCAGGTGACACTAGCAGTAAAGAACCCATTTCCAATGCAGGAGATATAAGACATGCAGAGTCAATCTCTGGGTCAGAAAAATCCCCTGGAGGAGGGAATGGCAACCTACTCCAGTATCCTTGCCTGGATAATCCCATGAACAGAGAAGTCTGGCGGGCTACAGTCCACAGGGTCAAATAGAGTAGGACACAACTGAAGTGACTTAGCATGCATACAGGGCCAGGGTGAGTTGGTTGCAGAGGTGGTGGGAAAGACCTAGAAGCCAGGTTTGAAGGCTTGGGTAAACTCATGGGTAAATGAGTTCTCTGTAGGCAAATGGCTACTGCTCTAATCTGCAAGTAAGGACATGGAAGCACCAAGAAGCCTAGCCAAGAGGTTCTGATTCCAAAAGAAGTCAAGCAGAACAGATTCAATGTTTTGTGTGGTAAGTCGGTACTAGATAGAGGGTACTTATAGCATCATGGGCTTCCCTGATAAAGAATCCACCTGCAATGCAGGAGACCCCAGTTCGATTCCTGGGTCAGGAAGATCCCCTGGAGAAGGGATAGGCTACCCACTCCAGTATTCTTGCCTGGAGAATCCCCATGGACAGAGGCGCCTGGTGGGCTGAAGTCCACGGGCTTGCAAAAAGTCAGACAGAACTGAGCAACTAAGCACAGCACAGCACACAGCATGGCATCATAGCGATGCAGGAAGGAAGTCACTGAGCCCCAGAGCTAAATCCTGACTCTGGCACATGGTTTACGTCCTTGGTATATTTAGGTAATTTCTCTGAACTTCAGTTCCTTTTCTGTAATAGTATGTTTGATCATACCCTATAATGAGATTGCTGTAAGGATTAAAAGTTAAGATATCAAAAGCAAGTAGCATCTACTCAATTCCATGTGCTCCATTAATGGAACCTAGCAAGGAAGCAGAGCAGATGTTAAAAATGTTTAGGATCTAAACTGTGTGAACACTGAATAATCAGAACAAATGCCTGAGCAATGAGGCCAATGAGAAGGGATCCCCAGTGAATAGAAAAGTTGGTCCAACCAGAAAGAAAGGATGCAGGTCCACACATATCACTGTTGTTTTATAGGCTCCTTAAAGATGAGAAAGTGGTTTTCATACTAAGTAAGGATTTCAGAGTTTGGAGCTTGGGAAAGGAGCAAATATTCAACAGGTCTGCTTGGCCAATAATCTATAGTCAGATGGAGGAATAAAACAAAGTTGTGGGGAGTTCTGTTTTCTAGAGACTGTACTTTGGGACTAGGTAAAGTGCCTCAGGGTGGGAGCAACTGGTTTGCATAAAAGCAGGTGGTGTCCATCAGAAGCTCAGACACCAAATGCCCAGGCAACAGAGACAAAATTACTCATCAACAGAGGTGAAGAGGCAGACAGCCAGGTGTTTAAACAAAAGAGATAAGATTGCAACTGTACACTGAGTCAGAAAAAAGAGAGGGGAACTGATAAGAAATTTATTGGCTCTAAGTTGTGGCGGTTGGAGGCAAAATGTCCTCTCATACTGCCTGCTCCTTAGTAGAACTGGAGTCAGAGTAAAACCAGAGGTAAACAAACAAACGGCCGGTGTCAAGGAGCATGGTGGAGGGTTCCATGCTAGACTCACCATGAAGGAAATGGCAGAGAACCAGCAAATTTGAGATCATTAGCAGCCAGGACCTCATTTTCCTCATTTATAAAATGAAGGCGTTATACCTCAGGATCTCTGAAGCCTCTTCCAGTATTAAAAGTTTCCTTTATTTCTGTTAGAAATCTCAAGAGGCCTCTAGTTTGAATGGTCTTGTACCTTCATTACAAAATGTTGTTGCCTGGTAGATGCTGAGTAATACTATTTATGCTTGTTATTCATCTGAGAAAATATGGTTTTAATGAAAAGCTAGAAGCTTGTTCTCAGGTTCTAACCATGCAGCAAATAACAAAATGGGAAGCTGAAAGCTAAATCTAACCCATTAAACTTAGGAACTCCTCCTTTACTTTGGAATTTCAAAACCTATTGTGGCATGTTTGGCTTTGTGTCACAGCTCATTATCACACAGCTCTGCTGTTTGGTGCATCTCCTGACCAGCTTTCTTGCTTCCATTCATTGTTCCTCTCTTACTCTGCTGCTATAATGTCAACTTTTTATTGAATATAAGGTGCCATCACTTGTAAGCAACCACATTATTTTATATATTTCTGAGAAAGAAAGTAAACAATTGCCAATTAATCTATGACACATCATCTGTTGTGGGATGCTTCTGAGTTTCAGAGTTATTAAACTGTTTCCAAAGTGTGTCTTAAAGTCAATAATAAATAGTATGTCTATAAAATAGGAATCAGCTAAGGTCCCTTGGCTCTGAAGCTTCCAAACACTGCCCATAGGATGAACTCTGAACTCTGCAACAGATTTGGGGCCTTCACTATCCTACCCAACCTTACTGGACTTATCTCCTAACACATGCCACCAGCTATCAAGCTGCCTCCAAACTAACTTTTTTTAACTTTTTATTTCGTATTGAAGTATAGCCAACTAACAATGCTGTGATAGTTTCAGGTGAACAGCAAAGGGATTCAGCTGTACATACAGATGTATCCATTCTCACCGAAACTCCCCTCCCATGCAGGCTGCCATATAACATTGAGCAGAGTTCCCTGTGGTAGACAGTAAGTCCTTGTTAGTTATCTGTTTTAAATATAGCAGTATATATGTGTTGATCCCAAACTCTCTAACTATTGCTGCCCCTATTTTCCCCCCTAACAACCTTGAGATCATTCTCTAAGTCTGTGAACCTGTTTCTGTTTAGTAAATAAGTTCATTTATATCATTTCTTATAACTGCAAAATCATATGTTCTCTTCCTTCCTTCTACATTTACTAAACACCTACTATATACCAAGTCCTATTTTAAGTATATCACTGTTTTCTTCATTTTGAATCTCCCTCTCTCAACCCCTAAACCAGATATCTATTTTTCCTTCAAGATCCAAACCAACCATCTTCTCATTCATGAAAATGTTTTGTGAAACTTTCTCCAGTTTTTCTCATGTATACTTAACTTTGTAAGCTTCTGTTACACTGTGTTGAAACAGTTAATGCACTATTGCCCATCCTAGACAGTGGGCCCCTCAAGCACACAAAAAAGTGACATTTATTTTTGTAATCAGGATGCTGCTGCTGCCGCTGCTGCTGCTGCTAAGTCGCTTCAGTCGTGTCCGACTCTGTGCGACCCCATAGATGGCAGCCCACCAGGCTCCCCCGTCCCTGGGATTCTCCAGGCAAGAACACTGGAGTGGGTTGCCATTTCCTTCTCCAATGCATGAAAGTGAAAAGTGAAAGTGAAGTCGCTCAGTCGTGTCTGACTTCGCGACCCCATGGACTGCAGCCTACCAGGCTCCTGTGTCCATGGGATTTTCCAGGCAAGAGTACTGGAGTGGGTTGCCGTTGCCTTCTCCGGTAATCAGGATAGGGATTAAGAATGTGGAATCCTGCTTCCTGGCTTCAAAGTCCCTTTCCTGCCTAGTGGGAAATCATGCACCCTAAGTGGGGAGACAGACATGAAAAGTGACATTTTTGGATTTCTCCAGTAGACCAGTGGTTAAGGCTCTGCACTTCCACTGCAAGGGGCACTGGTTCAGTCCCTGCTCAGGGAAATTTTGCATGCTGTGCCCTGTGGCAAAAGAAATAAGTGACATTTTTGAGGAAGCACAAACTGTTAGGGAGTACAGTCACTATGAGGTGAAGTTCTTAGGGTTGAACCTCATACAGACCAGAAGTGCTATGAATCACAGACTATAACCCATCTCACAAGTTTTGCAAGTAGAAAATCTTCAGTGAATATCTGAACCTATTACAGGTTAAGAAAAAAAAATCATTAAAGAGACTAGAAGATTTATTAAGTACTTACTATATGCACTGAATCCTGCAGGTGCTAACTTCCTAAGTGACTGGTGAGAAAGATGAAACTCTTATTAAATCACATATTCAAAGTCACACAGACACTGTTAAGCACAATCTGAATTTGATCCTGGGTCAATCTGATTGCCAAGATCAAACTCTTCATTAGAGTACTTTATGGCATAGCACCTCATCATCAATGAGGAGATTCCTCATTTGGCTAAAAATTTGTCAAGAAAAAAAATGGATAGTCTTATTCAATCACCTGTGATTGGTGTTAATTTGCTCTTCCTGGCAAATCTAATAGGAAATATGACATGATTTTTGGAAATAATCAGTTGATGATGGAGACACTCTTGGCATCTTTTTTCCTGTATTTTCTTCCTGCAAGTTTCATGCCTTATCTTAATCTTCCGATTTTCTTGCTAATCTCAGACCAGTAGTCATTTACACAGTCACAGCCTACTGGTAACTAGCAATTGGTCAATGAACTTGATTTGTCCTGTGAACTTTAGTTGGAGTTTGAAAAAGCTAGTGAAGAACAAATAATGTAGGCAGTAAAATGATCAAGATCTCTAGTTGGAGTCCCAAACAGAATAACCCCAAGGTAAAACACCCCAAGACACATATTAATCAAACTAACAAAGATCAAACACAAAGAGCAAATATTAAAAGTAGCAAGGGAAAAGCAACAAATAACACACAAGGGGATTCCCATAAGGATAACAGCTGATCTTTCAGTAGAAACTCTTCAGGCCAGTAGGGAATGGCAGGACATACTTAAAGGAATGAAAAAGAAAAATCTACAACCCAGATTACTATACCCAGAAAGGATCTAATTCAAATATGAAGGAGAAATCAAAAGCTTTACAGACAAGGAAAAGCTGAGAGAATTCAGCACAACCAAACCAGCTCTTCAAAAAATGCTAAGGGAGCTTCTTTAGACAGGAAACACAGAGAAGGTTTATAAACTCAAACCCAAAGCAACAAAGTAAATGGCAACAGGATCATACTTATCAATAATAATTATCTTAAATGTAAATGGGTTGAATGTCCCAACCAAAAGACAAAGACTGGCTGAGTGGATACAAAATCAAGACCCCTATATATGCTATCTACAAGAGACCCACCTCAAACCAAGGGACACATACAGACTGAAAGTGAAGGGCTGGAAATATATATTTCATGCAGATGGAGACCAAAAGAAAGCAGGAGTAGTAATATTCATATCAGATAAAATAGGCTTTGAAATAAAGACTGTGAAAAGAGACAAAGAAGGACACTACATAATGATCAAAGGGTCAATCAAAATATAAGATATAACCCTTATAAATTTATATCCACCCAACATAGGAACATCTCAAAACATAAGGTAAATGCTAACAAATATGAAAGGGGAAATTAACAATAACACAATAATAGTGGGAGACTTTAATACCCCATTCACACCTGTGGATAGATCAACCAAACAGAAAATTAACAAGGAAACACAAACTTTAAATGATACAATGAACCAGTTAGATCTAATTGATATCTTTAGGACATTTCACCCCGAAACAATGAATTTCACCTTTTTCTCAAGGGCACATGGAACATTCTCCAAGATAGATCACATTCTGGGCCATAAATCTAGCCTTGGTAAATTCAAAAAAATTGAAATCATTTCAAGCATCTTTTCTGATTACAATGCAGTCAGATTAAATGTCAACTATGGGGGGAAAAAAAACTACTAAAAATACAAACATATGGAGGCTAAACAACACAATTCTGAATAACCAACAAATCAGGGAAGAAATAAAACAGGAAATAAAAATATGCATAGAAACAAATGAAAATGAAAGCACAACAACCCCAAACCTATGGGATTCAGTAAAAGCAGTGCTAAGGGGAAGGTTCATAGCAATACAAGCTTACCTCAAGAAACAAAAGAAAAGTAAAACAAATATCCTAACTTTACACCTAAAGCAACTAGAAAAAGAAGAAATGAAGATCCCCAGGGTGAGTAGAAGGAAAGAAATCATAAAAATTAGAGCAGAAATAAATGAGAAAGAAACAAAGGATACTACAGCAAAAATCAACAAAATTAAAAGCTGGTTCTTTGATAAGATAATTAAAATAGAAAAACCATTAGCCAGACTCATCAAGGAAAGAAGGGAGAGGAATCAAATCAACAAAATTAGAAGTTAAAATGGAGAGATACGACAGACAACACAGAAATACAAAGGATCATAAGAGACTACTATCAGCAACTATATGCCAATAAAGTGGACAACTTGGAAGAAATGGATGAATTCCCAGAGAAGTATAACCTTCCAAAACTGAACCAGGAAGAGGTAGAAAATCTTAACAGAGCTATCACAAGCATGGAAATAGAAACTGTAATAAAAAAAAAAAATCTTCCAACAAACAAAAGCCCAGGACCAGATGGCTTCACAGGTGAAATCTACCAAAAAGTTTAGAGAAAAGCTAACATCTATCCTACTCAAACTCTTCCAAAAAATTGCAGAGGAAGGTAAATTCCCAAACTCATTCTATGAGGCCACAATCACCCTAATGCCAAAACCAGATGCCACAAAAAAAGAAAACTACAGGCCAATATCACTGATGAACATAGATGCAAAAATCCTCAACAAAATTCTAGCAAACAGAATCCAACAACATACTAAAAAGATTACACATCATGACCAAGTGGGCTTTATCCCAGTGCAAGGATTTGTCAATATTTGCAAATCAATCAATGTGATACACCACATTAACAAACTGAAAGATACAAACCATGTGATTATCTCCATAGATGCAGATAAAGCCTTTGACAAAATTCAACATCCATTTATGATTAAAAAAAAAAACCTCCAGAAAGCAGGCATAGAAGGAACATACCTCAACATAATAAAAGCCATATACGATAAACCCACAGTAAACATTATCCTAAAAGGTGAAAAATTGAAAGAATTTCCCCTAAAGTCAGGAACAAGACAAAGGTGCCCATTCTCACCACCACTACTATTCAACATAGTTTTGGAAGTTTTAGCCACAGCAATCAGAGAAGAAAAAGAAATGAGTCCAGATTGGAAAAGAAGTAAACTCTCACTGTTCACAGATGACATGATTCTCTACATAGAAAACCCTAAAGACTCCACCAGAAAATTACTAGACCTAATCAATGAATATACTAAAGTTTCAGGATATAAAATTAATACACAGAAATCCCTTGCATTCCTATATACTATCAGTGAGAAAACAGAAAGAGAAATTAAGGAAACAATCCCATTCACCACTGTGACAAAAATAATAAAATATTTAGGAATAAATCTACTTAAAGAAACAAAAGACCTATATATATATATAACTATAAAATATTGATGAAAGAAAACAAAGATGACACAAATAGATGGAGAAATATACCATGTTCATGGATTGGAAGAATCAATATAGTGAAAATGAGTATACTACCTAAAGCAATATATAGATTAAATGCAATCCTTATCAAGCTACCAACAGTATTTTTCAGAGAACTAGAACAAATAATTTCACAATTTGTATAGAAAATTTAAAAAAAAAAAAAAACTCAGAAAGCCAAAGCAATCTTGAGAAAGAAGAATGGAACTGGAGGAATCAACCTGCCTGACATCAGATTATCCTACGAAGCTACAGTCATCAAGACAGTATGGTACTAGTGCAAAGACAGAAATATAGATCAATGGAACAAAATAGAAAGCCCAGAGATAAATCTACACACCTATGGACACTTTATCTTTGACAAAGGAGGCAAAAATATACAATGGAGAAAAGACAATCTCATTAACAAGTGGTGTTGGGAAAACTGGTCAACCACGTGTAAAAGAATGAAACTGGAACACTTTCTAACACTATACACAAAAATAAACTCAAAATGGATTAAAGATCTAAATGTAAGACCAGAAACTATAAAACTCCTAGAGGAAAACATAGGCAAAACACTCTCTGACATAAATCACAGCAGGATCCTCTATGGCCCAACTCCCAGAGTAATGGAAAGAAAAGCAAAAATAAACAAATGGGACCGAACTAAAAAGTTTTTGCACAACAAAGGAAACTATAAGCAAGGTGAAAAGACAGCCTTCACAATGGGAGAAAATAATAGCAAATGAAGCAACTGACAAAGAATTAACCTCAAAAATATACAAGCAGCTCATGTAGCTCAATTCCAGAAAAATAAACAACCCAATCAAAAAATGGGCCAAAGAACTACACAGACATTTCTCCAAAGAAGACGTGCAGATGGCTAACAAACACATGAAAAGATGCTCAACGTCACTCATTATCAGAGAAATGCAAATCAAAACCACAATGAAGTACCATCTCATGCCAGTCAAAATGGCTGCTATCAAAAAGTCTGCTAACAATAAATGTTGGAGAGGGTGTGGAGAAAAGGGAACCCTCTTACACTGTTGGTGGGAATGCAAACTAGTACAGCCACTATGGAGAACAGTGTGGAGTTCCTCAAAAAACTGGAAATAGAACTGTCATCAGTTCAGTTCAGTTCAGTTCAGTCACTCAGTCGTGCCCAACTCTTTGCAACCCCATGAATCGCAGCACGCCAGGTTTCGCTGTCTATCACCAACTCCCAGAGTTCACTCAGACTCACATCCATCGAGTCAGTGATGCCATCCAGCCATCTCATCCTCTGTCATCCCCTTCTCCTCCTGCCCCCAATCCCTCCCAGCATCACAGTCTTTTCCAATGAGTCAACTCTTCTCATGACGTGGCCAAAGTACTGGAGTTTCAGCTTTAGCATCATTCCTTCCAATGAATACCCAGGGCTGATCTCCTTTAGAATGGACTGGTTGGATCTTCTTGCAGTCCAAGGGACTCTCAAGAGTCTTCTCGAACAACACAGTTCAAAAGCACCAATTCTTCGGCGCTCAGCTTTCTTCACAATCCAACTCTCATGTCCATACATGACCACTGGAAAAACCATAGCCATGACTAGACAGAACTTTGTTGGCAAAGTAATGTCTCTGCTTTTGAATATGCTATCTAGGTTGGTAATAACTTTTCTTCCAAGGAGTAAGCTGTCATATGACCCAGCAATCTCACTGCTAGGCATATGCACTGAGGAAACCAGAATTGAAAGAGACACGTGTACATCAATGTTCATCGCAGCACTGTTTACAATAGCCAGGACATTGAAGAAACCTATATGTCCATTGGCAGATGAATGGATAAGAAAGCCATGGTAAATATACACAATGGAATATTACTCAGCTTTTAAAAAGAACAGATTGACTCATTCAGTTCTAGTGAGGTGGATGAAACTGGAGCCTGTTATACACAGTGAAGTAAGTCAGAAAGAAAAACACTAATATAGTATATTAACACATATATATGGGATTTAGAAAGATGGTAATGATGACCCTATACATGTGATAGCAAAAGAAACACAGATAAAGAACAGACTTTTGGACTCTGTGGGAGAAGGCATGGGTGAGACGATTTGAGAGAACAGCATTGAAATATGTATATTACCATATGTGAAATAGATGACCAGTCCAAGTTCAATGCATGAAACAGGGCACTCAAAGCCGGTGCACTGGGACAACCCTGAGGGATGGGATGGGGAGGGAGGAGAAGGGGGTTTCGGGATGGGGGACACATGTACACCCATGACTCATTCATGTCAGTGTATGGCAAAAATCACCACAATATTGTAAAGTAATTAGCCTCCAATTAAAATTAATTAATTTAAAATAAAGATCCATAGTCATTTCCATTCTATTTTCCTCTATTTCTTTGCATTTTTCACTTAAAATCTTACATTTCCTTGCTATTCTTTGGAACTCTGCATTCAGTCGAGTATATCTTTCCCTTTCTCCTTTGCCTTTTGCCTCTCTTCTTTTCTCAGCTATTTGTAAGCCCTCCTCAGACAACCACTTTGCCTTGTTGCATTTTTTTCCCTTGGAGATAGATTTGGTCATCTTTTCCTGTTCAGTGTTATGAACCTCTGTCTATAGCTCTTAGGCACTCTATCAGATCTAATCCCGTGAATCTATTGTGACCTCTATAGTGAATAGTCAATAGTCAATCTATTTGTCACTGTATAACCATAAGGGATATGATTTAGGTTGTACCTGAATGGTCTAATTGTTTTCCCTACTTTCTTCAATTTAAGCCTGAATTTTGCAATAAGGAGCTCATGATCTGAGCCATAGTCAGCTCTAGGTCTTGTTTTTGCTGACTTCTGACAAAGAGTTTCTCCAACTTTGGCTACAAAGGATATAATCAATCTGATTTCAGTATTAACCATTTGATGGTCAATAACCTCAAATATGCACATGATACCATTCTAATACCAGAAAGTGAAGAGGAACTAAAGAGCTTCTTGATGAGAGTGAAAGAGGAGAGTGAAAAAAAACTGGCTTAAAACTTAACATTCCCAAAACTAAGATCATGGCATCCAGTCCCATCACTTCACGGCAAATAGATGGGGAAACAATGGAAACAGTGACAGATTTTATTTTCTTAGGCTCCAAAATCAATGCAGACAGTGACTACAGCTATGAAGTTAAAAGACACTTGCTTCTTGGAAAAGTTATGACAAACCTAAACAGCATTTTATTATTTTTTTTTAATTTTAATTTTTACTTTATTTTACTTTACAATACTGTATTGGTTTTGCCATACATTGACATGAATCCACCACGGTGTACATGCGTTCCCAAACATGAACCCCCCTCCCACCTCCCTCCCCATAACATCTCTCTGGGTCATCACCGTTCACCAGCCCCAAGCATGCTGTATCCTGTGTTGGACATAGACTGGCAATTCGATTCTTACATGATAGTATACATGTTACAATGCCATTCTCCCAAATCATCCCACCCTCTCCCTCTCCCTCTGAGTCCAAAAGTCCGTTATACACATCTGTCTTTTTTGCTGTCTTGCATACAGGGTCGTCATTGCCATCTTTCTAAATTCCATATATATGTGTTAGTATATTGTATTGGTGTTTTTCTTTCTGGCTTACTTCACTCTGTATAATCGGCTCCAGTTTCATCCATCTCATCAGAACTGATTCAAATGTATTCTTTTTAACGGCTGAGTGATACTCCATTGTGTATATGTACCACAGCTTTCTTATCCATTCATCTGCTGATGGACATCTAGGTTGTTTCCATGTCCTGGCTATTATAAACAGTGCTGCGATGAACATTGGGGTACACGTGTCTCTTTCAATTCTGGTTTCCTCGGTGTGTATACAATGGAGTAAAGACAATCTCTTTAACAAGTGGTGCTGGGAAAACTGGTCAACCACTTGTAAAAGAATGAAACTAGATCACTTTCTAACACCACACACAAAAATAAACTCAAAATGGATTAAAGATCTAAATGTAAGACCAGAAACAATAAAACTCCTAGAGGAGAATATAGGCAAAACACTCTCTGACATAAATCACAGCAGGATCCTCTATGATCCACCTCCCAGAATTCTGGAAATAAAAGCAAAAATAAACAAATGGGATCTAATTAAAATTAAAAGCTTCTGCACAACAAAGGAAAATATAAGCAAGGTGAAAAGACAGCCTTCTGAATGGGAGAAAATAATAGCAAATGAAGCAACTGACAAACAACTAATCTCAAAAATATACAAGAAACTTATGCAGCTCAATTCCAGAAAAATAAACGACCCAATCAAACAATGGGCCAAAGAACTAAATAGACATTTCTCCAAAGAAGACATACAGATGGCTAACAAACACATGAAAAGATGCTCAACATCACTCATTATTAGAGAAATGCAAATCAAAACCACAATGAGGTACCACTTCACACCAGTCAGAATGTCTGCAATCCAAAAATCTGCAAGCAATAAATGCTGGAGAGGGTGTGGAGAAAAGGGAATCCTCCTACACTTTGGAGAACAGTGTGGAGATTCCTTAAAAAATTGCAAATAAACAGCATTTTTAAAAGCAGAGACAGCTGACAAAGGTCCATATAGTCAAAGCTATGGTTTTTCCAGTAGTCATGTATGGACATGAGAGTTGGAACATTAAGAAGGCTCAGAGCCACAGAATTGATGCTTTTGAACTGTGGTGCTGAAGAAGATGCTTGAGAGTCCCTTGGACTGCAAGGAGATCAAACCAGTCAATCCTAAAGGAAATCAACCCTGAATGTTCATTGGAAGGACTGATGCTGAAGCTCCAATTCTTTGGCCACCTGATTCGAAGAGCTGCCCCATTGGAAAAGACTCTGATTCTGGGAAAGATTGAGGGCAGGAGGAGAAGCGGGCAACAGAGGATGAGATGTTTGGAGGGCATCATCGACTCAATGGACATGAATTTGAGCAAACTCCGGGAAATACTGAAGGAAAGAGAAACCTGGCATGCTGCAGTTCATGGGATCACAGAGTCAGACCCAACTTAGCAACTGAACAACAACAACAAGATGATCAAGATGCATTAAGCTATCAAAGATAAATAATGACAGAGAATATAGTATGATATCAATAAATTAGATATAAAACCAAAATATTAAAATATTCCTTAAGATCCATTGAGAAATCAGAAGAGGTACTGATTTAAAGTCTGTGCATGTAATGAGGTTGATGGTAGTGGGAACGCATCAAACAGGAGCACACATAGGCAGTCTTGACAAAGAGGTTTGGAGAGGAAGCAGTATGTTCTGAAGGACTTGGAAAAAAGAAGGAAAATGAGGATTTGAAGAGCCTCATTCTTTAATGAGTTGCACAGGACCCAGGACCTTGGTGACCCACAATAAAGTCATGAGTAGATAACTGCCTAAGACTGTGGAAGCTCAGGAAATAAAACTCACTGGGTAAACATAATATATTTAGATGACCATCCTCTCATTTGAGTAAGTGGAAAGTTTTGATATTACTTATTTTATTGCCACTAATCAGTACTAACAAAAAGCTAAGGTCTTCTTGGAACACCATAATATTTAAAATATTTTAAACGCCAGGATCAGTAACCTAGTCATTATATATTCATTATACAGTCTACAGACAAATGCAAGTTAGTAATAAGTGCAGGTCAAAATTGCATCTTGTCTGAGAATGTATAATAATAGCAAATGTAAGAATAAATGGTTAACATTATTTCTGTTTAAAACAACAGGTTAGGCTAACTACTGTTAACAGATAAGCCCCAAATCTCAGTGACTTATCGTAGTAAAGATTCATTTCTCACTCGAATTACAGACTCCTGAGATTCCGTGAAGTAGGTATATGTGAATGTATCTGTATATAGGAGGTCTATTTCATGCAGTCATGCAGGCACCCAGGATCTACCACTTAATGGTTTGAGATTCTTTCAGGGCTTCAGGATCCCCTGTGGTATGCTCTGTAGTCAGCTAGCTGAGAGAGAAGAAAAAAATACACAGGATTGTGGAAAATACACAGGAATAAAGGCAAGCCTGGACAAGGTCCCCACCACATCTATTTATATTCCAGGTACCCATCTACTGAAAAGAAAGTGCTAAATGTTGTCTAGTTGTGTGTCCAGAATGAAAGAAGGAATATGGATATTGGTAAGCACTATCATTATCCCCAGAAAATAGGTAATAAATTCTCATTTCAGTGACAAAACAGCTGTATGATATATAGTCTATGAATATAAAAAATCAGGATTCTGATGAACATTATCATATCAGAATTTACATTGAGATAAGTGATGTCTCTTTTTGGCTGTTACTTGGAAAAGCTGTATGTTTACTGCATGAAAGCCACTGATGACTCTCATGTTTTTTAAATTGAGATATAATTGACATATTATATAATTTAGAGGTATACAACATAATGATTCAATATTTGTATATGTTGTGAAGTGATCACCATGTTTTAAACTCTTTTTAAAAAAGATTTTCCCTGGAATATGTATTGGTTCTTTTAAACATTCACAACAAATATCCATTCTTAGAGGATGAATTTGATATCATAAAAACTAAGTTACAATAAGTTGGGTCAGATACAAAGATTAAACAATGAGTTTTATTTTTTCATAATATTCACAAAGCAATCCAAAAATAAACACTTTTAGAATGCATTGATTAATGATATCACTGTTGAAAAAAATATAGCTGTATTTCTTAACATAGATGCCATTTTTTGTTGTTTAGTCACTAAACTGTGTCTGACTCTTTTGCAACCCTATGGACTATAGCCCGCCAGCCTCCTTTGTCCATGGGATTTCCCAGGCAAGATTACTGGAGTGGATTGCAATTTCCTTCCCCAGGGGCTTCTTCCCAACCTAGGGATCAAACCTGAGTTTCCTGCATTAGCAGGTGGATTCTTCACCACTGAGCAACCAGGAAGCCCAGATGCCATTTAGATTTGGGGAAAGGCATCTGCAATTTGGATCTATGAACCTTCAGGCTGTTCAAACCAGGAAACAGAACAGACGGCTAGGTAGTCAGAGACTATGGGGAGGTGGGTAGCACTGCAAGAGTGAAAATCTCTCTTTCTCGCCATAGGTCAACAGTCTCTCCTCAATTTTCTCACTCGTTTTTTTCCAGACATTGAGAAGAATGCTCATAAGCAGACAATATCAACTAAAAGAGCTTTACCTTTTGGATGGCTCTCAATCATTTATTCCATTAGTTTGGTTTTATAAAAAGTCCTTTCTTGGGAGAAAATTTTTAATTAAGGACATAACACTGTCCTTTAAAATCCTACTGCATACAGTTTATCAGGCTACATGATTTGGTAATATGTAATATTAACATATTTGACGATTCATAGTTAAAGCCTCCAAATATTGAACATTTTAAAGCATCTAATAAAATAATGAATGCAAACCAAAAAAAATTTAAGTTAAAAAAAAAGTTTTGCAATGTAATGTGTTTTTCAAGCAACAGGGAAAGGTTTTTACAAGGCCCTCTACCCTGGGGAGATGAGCACTTTCACTAAAGGTTGGACGGAATGCATGCTGATAAGAGTTTGTAGCAGGCAATCTGGCAATGCATGTGAAAAAATAGCCTACTTTTGGACCTACAATTATCAATTCCAATTTAGGAAATGCCCAAAGAAAATCACTAAGCAATTTGTAAATCTGGCTAAGTAGGAACCCATTGCAGCTTTGTTTATGACAGTGGAAATGTAAAATAAACAAAAAAATCCTAAAAGCATATTATGTCATGATTAAATATAGTATACCCTTTCAATAAAATGATATTCAGTGATAAAAAGGATGCAGTTATTGACCCTAAAGATCAATATGACCCTAAAGCCAGGCTTCAGCAGTATGTGAACCGTGAACTTCCAGATATTCAAGCCGGTTTTAGAAAAGGCAGAGGAACCAGAGATCAAATTGCCAACATCCGCTGGATCATCAAAAAAGCAAAAGAATTCCAGAAAAACATCTATTTCTGCTTTATTGACTATGCCAAAGCCTTTGACTGTATGGATCACAATAAACTGTGGAAAATTCTGAAAGAGATGGGAATACCAGACCATCTGACCTGCCTCTTGAGAAACCTATATGCAGGTCAGGAAGCAACAGTTAGAACTGGACATGGAACAAACTGGTTCCAAATAGGAAAAAGAGTATGTCAAGGCTGTATATTGTCACCCTGCTTATTTAATTTAAATGCAGAGTACATCATAAGAAATGCCAGGCTGGAAGAAGCACAAGCTGGAATCAAGATTTCCCGGAGAAATATCAATAACCTCAGATATGCAGATGACACCACCCTTATGACAGAAAGTGAAGAGGAAGTAAAAAGCCTCTTGATGAAAGTGAAAGAAGAGTGAAAAAGTTGGCTTGAAGCTCAACATTCAGAAAACGAAGATCATGGCATCTGGTCCCATCACTTCATGGCAAATAGACGGGGAAACAGTGGAAACAGTGTCAGACTTCATTTTGGGGGGCTCCAAAATCACTGCAGATGGTGTTTGCAGCCATGAAATTAAAAGACGCTTACTCCTTGGGAGCAAAGTTATGACCAACCTAGATAGTATATTGGAAAGCAGAGATATTACTTTGCCAACAAAGGTCCATCTAGTCAGGGACCTATAGTTTTTCCAGTGGTCATGTATGGACATGAGAGTTGGACTGTGAAGAAAGCTGAGCGCCGAAGAATTGATGCTTTTGAACTGTGGTATTCGAGAAGACTCTTGCGAGTCCCTTGGACTGCAAGAAGATCCAACCAGTCCGTCCTAAAGGAGATCAGTCCTGGGTGTTCATTGGAAGGACTGATGCTGAAGCTGAAACTCCAGTACTTTGGCCACGTCATGCGAAGAGTTGACTCACTGGAAAAGACTGTGATGCTGGGGGCAGGAGGAGAAGGGGACGACAGAGGATGAGATGGCTGGATGGCATCACCAGCTCAATGGACATGAGTTTGAGTAAACTCTGGGAGTTGGTGATGGACGGGGAGGCCTGGCGTGCTGCGATTGATGGGATCTCAAAGAGTAGGACATGACTGAGCGACTGAGC
Source organism: Capra hircus (assembly GCF_001704415.2). Lineage (NCBI taxonomy): Eukaryota > Metazoa > Chordata > Mammalia > Artiodactyla > Bovidae > Capra > Capra hircus. Next base: position 18,664,859 of record NC_030818.1, read on the forward strand.
TGAACTGAAAGATCAATATGCTATGTATGCTGCTAAGTCACTTCAGTCGTGTCCGACTCTGTGAGACCCCATAGACAGCCTCCTACCAGGCTCCTCTGTCCTGGGATTCTCCAGGCAAGAACATTAGAGTGGGTTGCTATTTCCTTCTCCAATGCATGAAAGTGAAAAGTGAAAGTGAAGTCGCTCAGTCGTGTGTGACTCTTAGCGACCTCATGGACTGCAGCCTACCAGGCTCCTCCATCCATGGGATTTTCCAGGCAAGAGTACTGGAGTGGGGTGCCATTGCCTTCTCCGATGCTATGGATATGGATATGTAAAAAAAGCAATTATAAATTAGGATAACTAGTCCATCTTTCATCTTATACTGTATAGGGGTAAAAAAGCCTTCAAGATGTATAACAAATGTTATTAGAGTGGTTTATGGGTAGTGTTAATTTTTTTCCTAAAAAAAAAAAAAAAACCCTTATATGTTCTCAACCTGCCCCTCAATGGGCATATATTTGTAAAGAATATATATGAGGAGTAGTATTGCATAATGTGGATTCTGAACCATACTGCCTGGTTTTGCATCCCATTTTTTCCTTTTATATAAATATTCTATTGAGCATATAATTTAACCTTTCTGTGTCTCTGGTTTCTCACCATAAAATGCAAGTAATTCTGTACCTACCTCATCAGGCTGGAGTGAGGATTAGAAGTGGTAATATGCTATGTTGTGCTAAGTCACTTCAGTCATGTCTGCCTCTTTGTGACTGCATGGACTGTAGCCTGCTAGGCTCCTCTGTTCATAGGATTCTCCAGGCAAGAATACTGGAGTGAATTGCCATGCCCTCCTCCAGGGGATCTTCCTGACCCAGGGACTGAACCCATGTCTCCTGCATTGGCAGGCAGGTTCTTTACCACTAGTGCCACCAGGGAAGCCTCAGAAGTGGTAATTACCCAGAAGTGGTATATAATATAATAGAAGTGGTATATATATAATAGAAGTGGGTATAATATACCCAGGTAATTAGTCAATATGCATGAAGCAAACACTATATAAATATTGTAATTCAGTAATTAGGAAAATAATGGAGCTATTTCCATTTTTAGAAAAATACAAATCACTATTTTCATATGCAAATTAGTGAAGAAAGCAAGATTCCCTCACAGATACTAACAATTTTAAAGTAGGTTCACTAAATACAATAAGACTGCAAAGGAAAGCAACCTGCCATTCCTCAAATTACTACGTGAGGCAGTTAAGTACACTAGGTTTCAAACAGGAAAGTCACGAACACAGTTCTGAGCCCCTGCAAATCACACAACCTCCTGTGCCTCCGATTCCTCAATTATGAAGTGGAGATCACAGAGGCATTGGAGATTCTATAAGGCAATGGCCTTATAGGGCTATTCTCCAGATTTGTTAAAATAAGCCATATGAAGTGCTTATTAGCAAGCTCTCTGTAAAGGTTAGCTATTATTATTATCATTATTATTAATGACTACCCTTGAAAATAAGTCTTTGACTGGAATGGGTCCAAGAAAATATCACAAACACCCCGAGATTAGACAGAGTACCAAAGTGGGACCAAACGACTGATCAGTAGAAGAAGAAAAGCAAATTCCTAGTCTGGCAGATGCTGCATAGAAATAGGTGCTGAGATATCACAGAGCAGGGATCCTAGCTCAAGCATAAAACCCAAGGAGACTCTCAAGTGGAAGGACTCTAAAAATAAAAATAGAAAAAGAGAACAACCATTTTATCCACACTGTACCCTGGGTGACTGGTCCTCTGCATTCTGGTCTTTCTTTTATAGAGGAGGAAACAGATTCAGAAAAGATGAATACTTTGTTCAAAATGGTGTGTAAACAGCAAAGGGAGGTGTGTGTGGAGGGGGTGGTAGACAAGATCCTAGGCTAAACCTTAAAGAGAATCTGTGCTCTGTGCAAATCCTTGCCAACTCTGGAGCAGCGATCATAAACGGGCGGGACACATAAGACAGGGACCACTTCCTCCCTTGGTAAAAATGAGTCCAAGTACCAGGTTCAGAGTCCAGTATCAGACGCTTAGCCCCCAATCTAGGGATCCTCCTGTGTCACTGAAATGGCCCAAGCCTAGAAGACTGAGAATCCACGTATAGTGAGTGAATCCAAGCTGAGGGGGAGCAGAGAGATGGGGGAGGAAGGTGAAAGGAGCTAGGCTGCTTGTCCTGGTTTTGTCATAGATCTTTCTTGTATGTATGCAACTTCTTTATAAAACAATGAGATTTTTTCCGCAACTCAATTCCAAGAGTCTGTGTGTCTGACTCAAAAGATAACTTCTACATTTCTATTTTCGTGTCAAGAACAGAAAATCCGCACAGCAACTTCCCAGAGCTGACTGCAGGAGAGAGGCTAGGCTAGATAGACTCTGTATCTAGGGAGGAGGGCCCTAACACTAGGTCTGGCTCTTACCATCTCATTTCCACTTGCTGCTAGGCCCCCAACTGGGCACTTTGATTCTCTCTCAGTCATTTTCAACGATGTAGCAAACCCCTCCCCTCCAACCCCCGCATCGGCCAATAGAGGGCGGCCTGTCTCTTCTTCCAGAAGTCTACCAGCCGCATACTCTGATTCCTTTTCCTTTCAGACCTGTTCGGTCCCAAACCCACCCCACCCCAGTTTAGAAGACTCTCTCCTTCCCCAACCAGCCCTTTCAAGTGCTTTTTAAAAAAAGGCATTTCCTAAAATCTAGAGAGAAGGGCGACAGATGGAAAAGTTCAAACATCCTTTAGTCTGTAATTTTTCCATCCCTCTCTTCCACTCCTGTACTCATGCGTTGTTCGAAGTTCTGGCCTCTCCAATGAGCTGACAGTCTAATAGGGTGAATCAGAACTATTTAGAGAAAGGTTTATATTACAACGTATTTATTTACATATTTAATTTATATATTAATATAAGCATTTGTAATATAACATGATAAATGTAAGCAGAGGTGATTACAAAATGCTATAGAACAGCTAAGGGAATAAGCTCAAGATGCTTCCCAGAAGAGGAGGCATTAAACCATATTCCATGTATGCTTCTAACTCTTATATTTGTACATGTCTTTCAGGGTCTGTATAACCCCCCTAGTTCCCTCTCTCCCTTGACCCTCAGTTGTCACCATGTTGGGCCCACCTAATCTCTCTTTTGAACCCTTAGTCTGTTTTCTGAAGATGAGGGAATCCAATGAGCCCCAATCTCATTGCCTTGGCTTCTGGCCACCTACTGTCTCTCCTGGATCCCAGAGGGGAAACGGCTATTTCATAACTGAGCTCCTACTTTACACGCTGTTTCAGGTAAGCTGCCAGGCCCTTGCAGGTTTCTTATTTGCCACTAGTTACAGGCTTTAAGGAACTATGCTTATTTTCTTTTTTGTTTCTCTATTAAGGCTATGGTAAAGGACCATGTGTAAGGAATTTTCTCAGCTGTTACATCCAAATTCGTGTACATTTGACTTCAATTCCCATGAGGAGTCAGACTATCACCTGTGTTGATCAGTCTTCCTGAAGGTTCTACCTCTGGAATCCCAGGAATGATGTCCCTTGCTTGTGATCAATCTCTAGATTTCTCTAACTTTAATATATTGTCTTTAAAAATAAAATAAACAAACATAAAAGCAAGACCGTGGCAATGATTCTCTTTTCTTTCAACTACAGTAGCTTTCTCACTTCTGTATTTTTTTCCATCACCTGACCTTGGCTTTTCCTCTTAAGTCCTACAATGTTATCTGTTACATTTTAATAATGTCTTTATACTTGCATTTGAACAGAAATATAGATAACCTCCTCTGCAAGAGTGGAAAGGGCCTTTTAACACAGCTCAATGATGACAGCTTGTTGGCAAATCCCACGGTAGAGTACTGGTGCCTTGTTGGGGTCCAAGAAACAACCATGTTCAACAGCGTTGTATGTTTTATTGCTCTTGAATTTTGCTGATGGAATATCAAGCATATCTGAAATGATTTTACCACTTATAATACTTATAGTTATAGAACCTTTGGGTATGAGGTCCTTTGGAGATCATCTAACCTGACCTCCTACACAACTACAGGAACTGTCTCTACAACATCCCTGGAAACGAGTCAACTCAACAGCTCTTTAAATGCTTCCAGAAAATGGTATGCTCACTCCCCAGTTTCCACTGCTGACAATCAGTGATAATTAATGAGCCTCTTCCCCTTCTCAGGACAAAGAACTATGATTGGAGCAATGTTTAGTTTTCTGATTCCAATGACTGGGGAATATTCCACTGGTACCTTTGGCTTTTCCATTCAGGATTAGAGTGGTTAAACCAAAATGTTTATAAGAAGTATAAATTTGTTCCGCAAACAGAAGATTTCAAAGGCATCTTTGTTTCTTCTCTCCTTACACTGCTCTGCTATTAACTTTGGGTTCATTAGTCAGGATTTTCAGATCCACTTGGCTGCCACCTTCTTGCAGCCAGACCATCTTGGATCAAAAGGTCGGCAGGCCATTCCCATCTCACACCTGCCACAAGATCTGATTTTTCTTTCCTCCCACACTGATCCTAGTCACTTTCTGTTAATTCACTAATTTTATTGATCCTGTAACACATCCTGGGAATGGTGGGCCATTACAGAGCCTATCACTTCGAGATGCTTTTTCTGACAGCTACAGATGAGACACAACCTCCACACGACGCATTCTGCACCATTTCAGCTGCTTCTTTACCTGGTTTAACACAAAGAACATCTTCTTTATTAGCACATTCACGGAAAATGAAAAAAAATTAAAACCCAATTTTGTCTACCACCTTGGCGAAAAGGGGGCAATGACAGATGACATTAATGACGCATGAGATATGCAGGTTTAGTCCTGTCAAGACTTGTAGTAGTCCAATTCGCCCTTACTCAAGGGAGAAAAATTCACCTCTACTTTCCATCCGCCCCTCCTTTAATGAAGCACCGAGGCACAGACGGCAGAGCGACAAAACACACCAGGATGTGGACTCGAGCTACAGCGGCCCCCAACAGTCTTCCCTCCTATCCTCCGGTATATTTACCTAGACCTTTTAAAGCACTTAATTAATTCACCAGCAGCTTCGCTGGAGGCGTCTCGAGCGTTCCGAGACTCCATTACATAATATCTTTTACAAACTCTATTCCCAGCTCGAGTGGAAGATGGATTCTCATCCAGTTTTGCAAAGGTTCCATGCGTTTTGCTTCCATTTCCCGGGTTTCGATCCGGCGGGCACCCCAGCCAAGGGCTGCAGCCTTCCACTCCGCCCCGAGCTCCGGGTTCCCCGCCACTCTCCGAGCTCAAAGCGTTTCCCGGAGGTGCATCTGCCTCGCCCTCGGGACTCCCAAGCCAGCCACGGTGGCCCCGAAGGCTGGCGGGCGCTCGGGGACGCCGCAACTCTCGTAGCTCGCGGGTGCGCCCGAGCCGCAGCGCGCCGGCGATGCCGTAGCGGGAGAGGCGCGCGAAGGCTCGGCCGCAGGGCCGGCTCGGTGCGCCGGGCTCGGGGAGGCGGAGGGGGAGGAGGGGGAGGAGGAGGAGGCGTGCGAGGGAGGAAGGGCCTGGCCGCCGGGGAGGGAGGGGGGAGGAGGGGGAGGGGGCCGGCCGGGCCAGGAGGGGTGGGGGGGCAGCCAATGAGCTGCGCGCGGCGCGGGGCGGGGGGGGCGCGGGTTGGGGGATGAGGTAGGATGGGGGAGGGCGCAGCCCGAGCGGCGGAGGCTCGAGCCATAAACAAGCGCCCGGAGGAGCGGCGCAGGAGTGAGGCGAGCCGGGCGCGCGGAGCGGACGCCGCGGACCTTCTGCTGCGCCACCGCGCCCACTCGGCGGCTCGGGAGGCGGGGACCGGCCCGGAGGCTGCGCCGCTGCCGCCGCCACAACCACCGCCGCCGCGGGGTCGGCCGACGCGGAGGAGGAGAGAGGGAGGAGGCGCCGCCAGCCGGGGCTGGAGCCGAGCGCAGCCGCCGCCGCCGCCAGAAGTTTGGGTTGAACCGGAGCTGCCGGGAGGAAACTTTTTTTCTTTTTTCCCCCTCCCTCCTGGGAGGAGAAGAAGGAGGGGAAGCCACTGCTGGCGCCAACGCTAGTGGGCTTCGGGTCGGCGCGGCCCGCAGCGGGAGCGGGGGCCTCGCCCCGCGAGGGGAGGCTCGCCCCGGGGGCCCCGAGGGGGGCGGCGAGGACCGCGGGCTGCGGGTGCGGCGGCGGCGCGTGTGCCCCGCGCAGGGGAGGGCGCCCGCCCCGCTCCCGGCCCGGCTGCGAGGAGGAGGCGGCGGCGGCGCAGGAGGATGTACTTGGTGGCGGGGGGCAGGGGGCTGGCCGGCTGCGGGCACCTCCTGGTCTCGCTGCTGGGGCTGTTGCTGCTGCTGGCGCGCTCCGGCACCCGGGCGCTGGTCTGCCTGCCCTGCGACGAGTCCAAGTGCGAAGAGCCCAAAAGCTGCCCCGGGAGCATCGTGCAGGGCTTCTGCGGCTGCTGCTACATGTGCGCCCGCCAGAGAAACGAGAGCTGCGGCGGCGCCTACGGGCTCCACGGAGCCTGCGACCGGGGGCTGCGCTGTGTCATCCGCCCCCCGCTCAATGGCGACTCCATCACCGAGTACGAAGTGGGCGTCTGCGAAGGTACGGCCGCCCGCCGCGGGCCCCCTCCCACCTGGCCCGCGCCGCCCCCTCGGCGCTGGTGGCGCCGAACAAAGTTTGGCCGAGACTTTCCCGAGGAGAGAGGGCTCTTCGGAAAGGAGGGGCGCCCGCCACCCCCGGGAGTGAGCCCCGCGTCCCTGGGTTCCCAGCTCGCTGCTTCCCCGGATGCCTGGCCAGCCGCGGGAGAGGTTGGGTTGCGTGGGTGGGGGCCGGCGGGTGGGAGATCGCCCCCGGCCGCGCACAAACGCACACACGTGTGGCCCATCGGGTTGGGGTTGGGGTTGGGTGGAGTGGCCAGGCTGTGCGCCCGGAGGTGGGGGCGCCGCGGGCAGGGGGCACTGCGGAGGCTATGGCGAGCCCCTCGGGGAGTCCGGCCTCTGCCGCCCTCCCCGCACTAGCGCAGTGTGGAACCGAGTGCTGCACCACGTCCACTCAAGTCCATTTTCTGCTGGCGGAGGAGACGTGTCTCCAGCTCACACTCCCTGTGTGACTCTTGTATTATTTTTTCCTTGCGCTTTTCCTTCACCCCCTTCCTCCTCCTGCGCATATAAATCAGTTTCAGCTCCGGAATATGTCAGCCCAGGGGAAGTTACAGACGGTGGTTACTCATTTATTTGCCTATTGAAAGCGGTCAAAGGCTTTCTCTCCTGAATGAAGGGAGGGTTGGGGGGGAGGGCGGGGGGCTTGCACCTAGGAGTGAAAAGTTGTTTCTGTACTATTAGTGGCTGCTTTTTAAGATCAGATATCCGCGTCTTTCCAGTCGCGTTGCTTGTTCTTTTTGTGTGTTTAATAACGAGGATTGTTCTGCTGGTTTCTCCAGTGAAGTATTGTGCACCATGGTGTCTGATTGAAGGAGAAGGATTGGGTTAGCGGAGCCCTCCTTCTTGGGAGAATCACTGCTGATGGGTGTTGGCCTTCAGCCCTGCCCGCCGGCCTCGGGGTGCCTGGTCAGGTTTGGGGTCTAGAGAGAAGCAGTGAGTTCCTTTTATTTGGCTAATGCCAAATAGTGAGCACCAGTGAAACGTAGGATCCCTGCTCGGGCTGACGTTGGGGCGGTGATGCTGTTCTGGGCCGTCCTGGTGTGCGTGCAGAGCGCAGCAGCCTTACTCTGGAGGGGCGGAGGAGGGACAGGCGCCCCTGCTCCTGTCTTCCTCAATACAGCCTGCGCGCAGGAGATCAGGCAGGGGTTTATTCTGAAGCATCCTTCTGTGTGTGTGTTTATTGTGCTGGGAAACTGAGAGAGGAAGTAGATGCCTTAAGAGTCTGTTGAAAGGCTTCTTTGGTTCTCTTTACATACATGCATGCTGGTTGATTATTGTTTAGTTACTCAGTCCTGTCCCTCTCTTTTGAGACCCCATGGACTATAGCCCACCAGGCGCCTCTGTCCATGGAATTTCCCAGGCAAGAATACTAGGGGAGTGGCTTGCCATTTCCTCCTCCAGGGGATCTTCCCGACCCAGGGATGGAACCTGCGTCTCCTGCGTTGGCAGGCGGGTTCTTTACCACTGAGCCACCAGGCAGGTTTTAAAGTTTGGACAGTTTTGGAAAATCAGGATGGCCTTTCTGGTTTGGAAGCGAGTGGGCAGTAATGAGTGGAGAGAACAGTTGCCGGGAAGTGCACCGATGTACCCTGAGGACATTGGGATACAAGAGTTTGTTTACCTCAAGCACAAAAGCCTCTCACCTGGTGTTAAGTCCCACGGTATAACATGTTTTTGTTTCTCACAAAGAAGAAAAATGGCCAAGAGATTAACTTCTGATACAATTTTATGTGTTTGACTTTGGGAATTCTGAATGAGTTGGACCAAAAGATGCGGCTTTGAACCCTGCTACTTGGAGCGTGTAATTTACTTAAGCCAGCCTCCCATAAATCTGAAAAGAACAAGCACCCTGAAACAAGGGTAAATGTGGTGGAAACTGCTGTGCTCTGAGAAGGACTTGGGAAGGTTCTAAAGATTCTAACCTTTGTTTTGTTACTTCATGATAGATTTCTGGTGAAGGAAATGTGGAGTTCAGGGAACATTCACACTAATCAAGTGCTTTGGCACCAGTGTCCCAGTGCCATAGTATAGAGTTATTTTGGCAGTTTGTTGGTGAGCCTTTTATTCTTCTGAAGTGAGGTGATCCCTCATAGCTTCGTTTCTTCTGTTAACACTCTACACACTTGGTGTTAATCTTGAAAACGCTTGGAAGTATTTATTGGTATGATGATTTCACATTTAGTGTTCTTTAACAACACTTTCCATCTAGCCAGCCTGTTTTCAGCTACCAAAACTGTGTGTTCAGGGCATTTTTTACCTTTTTATAGAACTCTAAAAGCAGCAATCGGATTGCAATCTATGGACCCAAAGTAGAAAGGACAGTGTTACCTAGCATGATGATTGTATTTAGACAGCTATTTCAATAGGGTGTCTAAAATTTCAAGAATTTTCACGTGATTACAAGATTTATGGAAAACAAGATAAGTGAATAGCCTTTTTTCTTCCTCCTTTTTAAGAATTAGAGGAGTCATTCTATGGCAGTAATTACCCTAGAGGATGCTAACATTCTCTTGTTTTTCTCTTAGCTGGCAAAAAATTTCTCAATGGCCAGTGTTTCCCTCAGTTTCCATTTTTATTCAGAAATTTGCACATAATTATCATAACTAACAAATAGAAATTGATATATTTTGTTCATGAAGAAGTCTTTTGCTGCAATTTCTGCACTAAAATGACCCCTACTGGTTGTATCTGTTAATGAAAACTCTTTTGAAACTTGTTTAACTGACTATACTGAGGAAAACATATTGCATGGTATAGAAATGTTATCATGTCAACCTGTTTTCATTGACATAATTTAAATACAAATTACATTGCTCTATCTGCCAACTTGCAGTAATTTTTATTTATATCACTCCCCATACTGGCTTTATGAGAGAAAAAAAAATCAGGTTTTTAACTTCAGTTCACAAAGTAAGTAGATAAAGTAGGGTCTGAAATGGACCCCTTCCAAATTGTGGTTCCTTGCCTTAGGTTTTTAAGGCATACTGGCTCATAGTAGGCTCTAAGTGAATGCGCAATGAATACACGGAAGAACAGTTTTTTCCATAGAAAGAACACTGAGGGAAAAATATTTTCTGAAAAGGTTAAATGATGCGAAGAGTGAATCATGCGATGCATACACCTGGACTTCTTTTCCGCATCATTTAGACTGCTAACTAAGTAAATCCTGACATACTTGTTCCTTTAAAAAAAAAAAAAACTCTTTGGCTATGTGTGTATTTAAAGTTGAGCAGGGAGCCAGATACCTCCATTTTTCTCTACTCTGTGAAGTGCTTTCTGGCCCCTGGGAAGATCCCTTTCCCATTTCCACTGATTCAGTGAGTCTTCCTGTTGCCCTTTGCAGCTTCCCAAGTGGCCTGCTCCTTGGTTAGGGTGCCTGCCTCTAGGTAAGTTGCCTAGAAGCCATAGAGATAAGTTTGGAGTCTGAACTCCTGAGGGAGAAGACTGAGTGGGAGACCTCTCTGGGACATGAAAGAGTGTTGAAAAAAAAAATACTCAAATGAGATTTTCTAGGAAGAATGTTTGGATTGGCCAGTGAAGTTTATGTTTCAGACAAGGGGTGAGGTCCATTTTTCCTCCTCTGTGGACTCGTATAATATGCTTCTATAAGGAAGGGGGTGGGTGGGGGGAGCATGACCAGCCTTCTCTAAGTAAGGAAAGGGCAGCAATGGCTTAAGATTGACAGTTCGTGAGGGCAGAGTGGTGAGGAACCTCGTGGACACTACAGAGTACTTTGCTCTGAGAACTTTGCATTAGAGCCAGGCGATCCCTATCACAGAGAAGCACTTTTTTCCCACCTGGAGATTATTTACTCAGTGTTCGTGTTTATGGAATGGAACTGTGTTTTCACCTCTGCCATGTAAGAACTGTCTCTTTCAAAACTCAATCCTCCTTTGATTTTCCCCAGGTATTTGAACTTCTCTTTCCGCCCACTTGTCATGGGGCAGTAAGTAAAACCAAGGATGTGGGGTGGGTATTCACAGCAGAGAATGGAATGTTTCCTGAAACTGTTGACGTTAGAAGGTTATGGTTTCTTTTCACTCACTGGAGCTGACGACTCCTTGGAAGAAGGTTTGTGGAGGATCTGAGGTGAGGCCTAGGGAACAGGCTCTAGGAGGCCAGGGAACAAATCAAACCAGTTGGTTGCACACTAGCCACAGATCTCCTCTCATCCATCTGTAATGTAGGACTCAGAGTTAAGAATCCATGGATTTGGATTTTTCCCAGTTAAATAGAGGGGATGGGCAAAGTTCATATTCTTGTACTGATGTTAGAAAAATGAAAACACCCAGAGCTCCTTGTTTTTGAGGAAGGTGTTTCAGTTTCCATCTCAAAAGTCTTTAGGTAAAGTTCTTAGATGCCAGAGACAGAGGCAAGCAGAGGGCCTATGAAATCACCTTAATACGGCATGGGAAGAGGAACCAATGTAAGTAAACAAGGAAATAATTAGTTCTTCCCCAGAGTAAATATTGACAGAATGTGGAGAGTCTATTCACTGCACGTATTCAAATGACAGGACTTCATGACTTTGATTTTGACTGTCAAGCTTACAGAACCCTCACTGTCGTCGAGGAGTCCAGTCACACAAAACACTTGGCAAGGGGCCAATGAGTGGCACAGCACTGGAAGGGCAAAAATAGCAAGTCTGGGGATCTTGCTGCCATTAACACGCATTTACTCTACAAGTGCCATGATGAACATACAGGTAAATTTACTGTAATAAACATTATTAATTCATTAAGAAAACCGTCTGAATAATCCTTAGAATTTGAGATACAACCAGTTGTGGGAGTTATTGGGCTTCCCTTGTGGTTCAGCTGGTAAAGAATCTGCCAGCGATGCATTTCGCCTGCAATCCGAACTGCAAGACCTGGGTTTGATTCCTGGGTTGGGAAAATCCCCTGGAGAAGGGAAAGGCTACCCACTCCAGTATTCTGGCCTGGAGAACTAGCAATGTGGTGCAGGTTTCTGTGTTTATGGCTTAAAATGTGATGATCTGGATGAACAAGGGGATGCTTCAGGGAAGCATGGAGCAGGAATTACAAAGTTGGGGGGAAATAGATAAAACAGATGGCCCCAAAAGATAATGGAGTGGGAGGACTAAAGAATGACAAATGGGAGAGGGGAAAAATACTGAATTCATCTTAGGGCAACTATGTCATCCTTTGAAGAATAATCCAAAACACATTCCAGACATTAATTGTGAAATTCCTGAAAAATGTGGGTGTGTTTAACGTCGTTCAGGCTAACATGCACTAACTAACATGAGAGATGGCACTAACACGAGAGATGGCAGTGCTGCTTTCGTGTGTAAATACCATCAGGTAGATGATGGTAAAACGAGTGGAAGGTGAATATATTTGAAGCAGGTTCCTATATGACACTGTGTTCCACAGGGCACATGCAGGATGAGGGTTTTGGAGACACCCCAGTAAAGCTCAATTAATTATTTGAGGAAGAAACAGTGGACTAGCCAAGCATGAGTGAATAACAAACTGAAATTCTTCCTGCTCAGAGATTGAATTCTCCAAAGCTGAATTTTTAAAGTTCTGACTTGTCTCTGCATAGAAATCAATCACTTATTCATTGATCTACTCTGTACAAGGCTTTCTCCTGGAGTGGCAGGGGAGGAGGGGGAGCTGGGAAGCCTGGGGACCTCGCAGACCTGAGCCCTACTCCAGCCACTCATAATCAAGATAAAGAATGAGGCGAGACCTTCACAAGTCTATATAAGTTCAAGCCAAGCAGAAGTGATTTCTCGGGTCTCTGTATGACTAGTTGGTGAGTGAGATATGTGGTTAAAATTTGTTGTAGGAATCGCAGGATCTGAGGTGATCTTTTCAGGCTCAGGTGGCAAAGCTGAAAAGGAGAATTCAAAGTCCAATAAGGTACAGAAGCCTGAGTGAGAACTATGTTTTGGTGGGGGATGGGGAAGGGATCCTACCCATTCTCAGAGTTCTTGTGATATAGGTATCAAGAGTGCTTCCCAGCATGCCTGAGTTGAGGCTGCGTTCTTAACGCTCTACCAGCTGTTGTTCAAAGTGGCACTTTCCTTTTGGGAGCACTTCTCTCCTTGTTCTAGCTTGTTCCGCTAGGCAGGTGAGTGTCGTCGGCAGTGAACTGACAACTGTCTGTTTATCAGCATCTCCTGATTTCACCACTCTGCTGCTTGTCCTGGCCAGTTAGTCTGATCAAATCATGGAAAACCTGCAAGTTTGGGTAAGACCTCATTGGTCTTCGGGACAGGACAGAGATGTGGTGAACTATTCTTAAGAATGCCCTTAAGGTAAACATTGGTTCATTTGGGTCCGCCGTTAAAAAATAAAAATGAAGACTCAAGAGGTTCCTTTTTCTTCTGTAGTTACTAAGTGAACAGGGTTCAATTCCTTATCTCCCTCTCCCAACCCCCATTAATTCCTTGTGAGAAATACTTATGTCTTGATCCAAGAGTGTAATGGTTAGAAACTTGGTTTCTGGGGTCAAGTCTACACTCTGCTTCTGTGCATCTACATTTTCTCCTCTGTTTAGTGGGGTTAATAATAGGGTTTCTGTAAAGGACTCGGTGAACCCTGTGAAGCACTTAAAACAACGGGCTTGCATATGGTAAACACTTAAGGACAACAAAGCTACTAAGCAGTAGAAGTAAAGTAATCTGATACGGGCTCATTCTCTTGTTCTGTTTAACCCTCAGCCATCTGAGTATTTCATCATTGGTGGTTAAGGAGTTTGGGCTCTTAGAAAGGGAGCAGATTATTATTGAATTCAGGTCCCCCCCCCCCGCCCCCGACACCATAAATTCATCGAGTTAAAAAACTTAAAAGCCCTCTGAAGCTATTTGCTATCTTTCCTCCTAATGCCCATTTATTATACTTGGTCTAAATAGTTTCTGTAAAATTTGTATATTTGGAGTAAAAATAGAGAGGGAGGAATCTGAAATTTTTTGCATTGTGCTGAATCGCTTCAGTTGTATCTGACTCTGCGACTCTAATGGACTGTAGCCCTCCAGGCTCCTCTGTTCATGGGATTACCCAGGCAAGAGTACTGCAGTGGGTTGCCATTCTCTGCTCCAGGGGATCTTCCCGACCCAGAGGATTGAACCTTCGTCTCTTGTGTCCCCTGCATTGGCAGGCAGGTTCTTTGCCACTAGTGCCACAGGTTGTAGGAACCGTGAATTTAACCATTTGCCTTTGGACTAATATTTGGGGAAGGGGGAACACCTAAACTCACACTTAGTAAGTGTGCATTTTCTGTCACATCGTATTCTGAAAGAAGATTTTGCTCCTAGCTCCTGGGATGTCCACAGTGGCGGTCAGCATGGGATTTGGCCTGGCTTGAGCAGAAGAAACAGCTTGTAGAGCTGCAACTCACCCGCAAAGGGGCCACAGTCTCACTTGTCCCCAGAGTAGGTCCAAACGAGGCAAAACCAGAGGTCAGGCATTCAGCCAGACCATTCCTCCACTCTTTTTGCAGCCCTACCTATTTCTCGGCTCTCCTCTGCCCATAAGTATTTACTGAGCAGCTGCTGAAGCTCTGGTCTTCGTGATACCACTTACTCTCTCTAAGCTTGAGTTCCCCCAGCTGTTAATAGTGATAGGTACCACCTAGGTTTGCTCTGAGGATTAAATGAAATAAAACTGTGCCTTTGAAATGTTAATGTACACACAGATCACCTGGGGATCTCATTAAGCACGCAGGTTCGGATGCAGTGGGTCCAGATAGGGCCAGGGAGTCCGCAGTTCTAATAGACCTCCCAGGGAATGCCAATGCTGCTGGTCCCAGGACCACACTTGAAATAGCAGAAAGATAATGCGTGTAAAGCATGTAGTATGAGTATGGTGTATGATAGTAAGACCTGTGTAATAATTAGTTTTCAACCAAAATAAATGAGATAGGTACCCGACTTTCATAAAGGCTGTGGTCTGAAGGTAGACAGTGAAAACTGGGACCATCCGTTGTAGCCCAAGACAATAATTTACAGTTAGTAAGGCCTGAGCTAGGAAGTGCTGGGCATCTCAGGAGCAGCTAAGAGGGGCCCCAACTCCACCTTTGACTACTAAGAAGGATTTAGTGGGGTGCAGCGGCAAGCCAGGCCTGAGGGGGTCTCTTCCCCTCCTTCCTCCTCTTCACTCGTCTGTGCAGGGTGTGGTAGGGAAAAAGTAGGCTTTGGGGCCAGACAGACCTGTGTTTAAATCAACTGTGTTCAACTATAAGCCACCAGTTTGCTTAACTGGTTTGAGTTTCAGTTTCCTTACCTGTGAAATGGAATAGTAATAGGTTTTATCAGGTAATTACAATGAGGGTTGGAGAGAATTATTACATATAATGAATATATATATGATTACATGTATGTGTGTTATGTATATACATGCATAGATGCACAAAAATATGTGTAATGGCTAATAGAGTACCTGGCACTGAAAAAGATAGTTAATATTCCAATTTCTATTCTATTTTTTGTCTTCTCTCTCTCTCTCTCTTTAATTTGTTAGCTTTCTCTCTGTATAAGTTAAAAGAAAATTTCTGCTTTGTGGATTGACTACACTTAACCAAATCTCTTTAACAGGGGATTCCGACAATTATGGTCTCTTGATGTTTGTCAGAGAGAAAGGGACAGTGAATCCCCAAGAGCGAGGGGTATGGTCTCTGTACCAAAAGCATGTTCATAAGTTTGATCCAATATGATTGTAATTCTCAGTTCCTTTAGTGCTTCAGAGAATGTGGCCATCTTGCTCTATTTTGCAGTTTGAATGCTTACTTCCACAGAGCTATTTCAAATTAGTATTTTTTTAAAAAGGTGACCTATGTTAATATGGATGGCATATGGACTGATGGAAGTGCGTTAAATGGTATTTTATTGTTAGAAGTTTTCTGTGGGTTCCCAGACATAGCTGGAGACCTCAGAGCCCCCAGGAGCATTGCCAAGGCAAGATAGGGTCACTGGAGTTCCAGAAGAAAGAGCAGCAGGCCCGCTGGCTCAGAGACCAGGGCAGGCTTGTGGATGAGCAGGTGCCCAGGGTACATTTGCGTTGCTCTGATTGATCCGATGTGCTCCATGCATCTTCCACGTGGACTGATGCTGCAGCTTTCCTTTGGACTTGCATTGTGGTTTCTCTGGAGAGTCTGTGCTACAGTGGAAGGCTAGAAAAGAACACCTAGAATTAAAACATCTGACGTCCTTGTCTCTCTGGTTCCTAGTGTAGGTGAGGTCCCACTTCGGAAAGACAGAACTGTGACTTTTTTCTTTAAGTCCTCTATTTATCTAGTAAATATGGGCTGAGTACTTACAAGGCAAATGCCTTTTATTGGCTATTATGCAACATGGAGAAGGAAACACAATGATGATACAGTCCTTGAAATCAGTAGTTTAAAACTCTTTATTTTCTTCATGACAACCAAAACATATTACACAGTCAAAATTGATTTTTTTTCTTTTTACTGAGACTCTCTAGTACCTATCATTGTAGTGCTGCTTTCATCACAAGTGTGGATATTCAAATATGCAGCCTACAGGCAAGGTGAGAAGCTTCCACATTTCAGAGTTCTGCTCAAGTATTTGTCAAATCCAAAAAGAACACCTTCATTTTGAAATATCCTGGGAATATTTGTCTTATGAATGTTTAAGAAAGAAAGCTAAGGGTTCATTGTGTTTTCAGGTGTTTTACATTTCAAGTCCCTGAGAAGAGGAATCACAAGAGTCTACCCTTTGGAAATTTTAGCTATGTCCTTAGCAACCAGCCACTTTGGCTGTAGCAAGGTTAAAAAAAAAAAGGTATAGGCTGTAACTAGAGACTGTGCCTATCTTATTTAGCATTTCAAAACAAAAACCATAAACAAACATCTCAGATTCAAAACAGAAAGGAATTTCTGGCAGGGCACAATGAAACCTGAGCCTGCAAAATCACGGTCTCCAGGAGTTAACTTAGCATCTTATCCAAAGACCACAAGGGAAACTGTTCAGAACCGATAAAACAAAAGGCGTCTCAATATTGGATACTTGTGATACCTCTTCTTCTTCTTTTTTTTTTTAAAGACTCCAAGAGACCTGACAAGATAAGGCAAAACTGTCCTGAAAAAGTGTAGCCAGAACTGGCCTTTGAATAGTGATGCTTCGTGGCTCTACTTGAGCCCTGTAAGTGTGAGGAACCCTGTACAGGGTGTGTGGGCTCTGTCCCCTGAGTGTGTGTTTATGACTCTGCAGAGGCAGGACACTCCATCATGCTGTCAGATGCACATCTTGAGAACACTTTCCTTACTTTCCATAGTTGGAAGCTTTGCCTGTTTTCAAGGAAAGGGCATTTACATTCTGAGGGAGGAAAAGGGGATAGATTTTTAGACAGTTTTCTTGCTGAAGGCCAGAGTTTTTGAAGGCTTGTTAAATGATTTGGGAAAGATTGGGTGTGCTGTGTGTTCAGAAATACTGAGTTCTTAGATTTCAGACAGATTTTAGGAAAATTTATTACCGTGTCCATTAAATTTAAACATTAAACTGAAAGGCCAAATACATGTCCATATGTTAATCAAAAGAATGAGTGGATTTGTATAGATCATCATTTGTTGCTGGTAGGATTTAGGGCTGCTCAGAAAAGTAGACTTTGCATTCTTGTACATGAATCTAGTACGATTAAGGAGAAAAAATGTAGCCCTGGCTTCCAGGTCTTCCTCCATCCTCTAATGGCCGGTAACTGAAATAAAACGTTCTCATTGGAGAAGGAAATGGCAACCCACCCCAGTGTCCTTGCCTGGAGAATCCCAGGGACGGGGGAGCCTGGTGGGCTGCCACCTATGGGGTCGCACAAAGTTGGACACGACTGAAGCGACTTAGCAGCAGAAGCAGCAGTGTCCCTTGACTTGACTTTGCCTTGATTTGTCCAAAGAGAATAAAATAGTTACCTACCTGAAGGCAGGGGAACTGAATCAGATGCTATCTTAAGGCCCTTCTGGTCATAAGATCAAGGTTTTTATGACCTAGAAGTCCTGGGCAAGAGTCAACTATTACCTTGTGTCTGCAGAGCCAGAGAAGGAAAAAGCAGTAGTGTCTACATGACTGTATGCCAGATGCTGTAGACGGAAGGGCTTGGAGCAAGAGATCAAGAGTTCTCCTGTAGTTAGGTTTATTGTGAGGCGGTGGAGACAGCAAAACAGTCATTGGGAAGTCAGTGACATCTTTTAAACGCTGGTGATCTTTGGACCGCATTAACTGTGGTCTAATCTGGATCTGAGAGAATTTACACCTCTCTTATGTCTGCGTTGGTCTGCTGCCTTCCACTCTTTTCTCCCATTTCCTCATTTACTTCATTAGTTATAATGACTGTAAGGTGGGTAGGTGACAGATACTGCAAAGGCAGAAGCTTGAGCAAAGACAGGCCAAAACTTGCCCAAATTCACATGCTCATTTCTGCCTCTGACACTCGGAGAGAGTTGAGTAATTGCTGTTCTTCCTAATACTGCAGGCAGCAGCCAAATTCTCAGCATTCTTTTACCTTTGCTGCTGTTTTCACTTGCCAGGGAGTTTCCTTAAGCAGCAGCTGAATTTAAAGAAGCATAACAGTGATCATGCACAAAAGGAGGGGCCCGGGCTGCAGGGCACTTGCGCCCCATAAGGGGAGGGTGAAGTGAATGAGGCTCTGCGGAGGGCCCTGCCACCCCCAAGGGGGAGCGCTCTGCACGTGTGCAAGATGGCCAATCTTCAGTGAAGATGTTTCCCGTCCAGGTCAACTGCGAAGCTTGGAAAGTTGTCTGTTGGGGTCTAGAAGCTTCACCCTTACTTTGCACGTTGTCCAGTGATAGGACTTTGTGCTGCTAGGTGGTGTGGACCTCTGGCTCTTAACCTTGATGTGATACGTATGGGTCTAAAGAATGCCATGCTCAGCCCAGCCCATGGTGGACACCAGTAGTCAGCCCGCTGTGCCTTGTGAATATTACATTTTTGCCAAGAGCAGCCTTCCAGAATGAGGTACTAGTTAATTCCAGTTGGGCATTTATTCATTAATAAGTCTGCTGAGCGCTAAATACTCTTTTGAGAGTATGCGACAGGAGAAAACTCGGCAACTATTATGTGGATCTCTTCCATGAAGCCATGTGAACTGATTTTCTATGATATTCTGCTTTATACACCCAAAGATGATTTTTTTTTGCTCTAATCTGTAAAACTTTTGTAAGTTTATTAATAACTAAGTAGACGTTTTATGTTGTTAAATGGAGAACACTTCTAAGTGGAATACTATGGCTTGCTCTATCTTTCCTCCTTTTCTTTTTTAAAGATAGTATTAAAAGTTAAATCCTGTTCCGGCTCTTATCCTCTCTCTTTCAGGGTAGATTTCTGGATAGCTAGTAGTGGTGGCATCTGAAATAGCCATTGAGGAGGTGTGGGTGGTATTCATTTAGTAACCCGAGCTTTCGCCTGAAGAGCTTCTGCTTAACTCTTCTTTACTATTTCAATAGGTCTTTATTTGGTTTTCTTCCTGCTAGGTTGATGCGTATTAGCTTAAGAACTTTTAAATTGTGGGGGTAGTAAGAAAACTTTGAATGCCTGAGGCCCTACACTTCTCTCTCAGAAGCAGCCAGAAGGTTTAGTGTGTATCTGTTAGCAGGAGAGTCTTCTAGAAGGTCCATTTGGTACCTCTTGCACCCACAGCTTTGTGCTGTGGTTTGGCCCTCCTCCTTTCCTGATGAGTCCATGCCATGACCCAGTGTAGCTGAATCTCATGTGCTCTGAAAGCCATTGGAAAGACAGGTGTTCCAGCATCTTCCCATTTGCCTCCACTCCTCCCCAGTATGGCTGCATGCAGCTCCCTCTCTGGCTGTACCTAACCCACCTCTGAAGAGAAGCTGGTGCCAAGGGTCGCATCCTTGGTGAGGACCCTTCCAATAATGGTGTCCGGGCTAGCAGACTGGCAGAAGAGTCTGTAGTAATGTTTGGGGGGCGGAGGGGGAAGCAGTGTTTGCCAGTACATAGAACTCATTTGACACTGTTGATTAGAAAGTGTTAAAAACATAACAGAATCTTTTATGAAGTTGTATACTGGCTTAAGAAGATGTGTCCAGGATGATAAAATGTATCCACAGCATCAGCAACTGGCCCCTGGTCCAGTTACAGATGTGACTTTGAGAGACAGGAAGTTGTGATAATTCCTTCTTTAAGGCTTTGCATCTAGAGCGTGTGCACGTGCATGTGTGTGCTCAGTTGCTGTGGCACAACACGAAGAATACTTTGCATTGTATTATGGGCATGCTGAGAACAGCTTCCATGCTTGAAGCAAATTAACTGTACTATCTTCTCTGTAGATCAGCAAACTGAAAATGACTTCTTAATAAATAAAGATGGTGCATTGTTTTATGACATTAAAAAAACAATTTTAATTAAAGTGCTTTGGCTTTTAAACTGCCTGGTTAATTGGGATAGCTATCTGGAGAAGTGGAGCTCAGGAAAATGACTGACTTCCTTTCTTGGTGATTGGGACCAAAGTTTTACTATCCTTAAGGCAGTGTGGTCTGATTTATAGTAGATTATCACTAAACATAACTTCTGGCCTTACAAGGGAATTTTACATGTGATAGGAAAAGTAGAAATTTAGGGGGAAAATTGGAACACTGCGGGCGGCAGGGGAGGGGGGGTGGCAGGGGCAGTGGGGGGGTGCGGGGAGGGAGGTGCGCAGAAAGGGAGAGACACAAGAAGCCAGAGGTGTGTTTTGTTGGAAAGAGATAAATCATTTCCAAAGACTGTGCTGGGAAAAGGTGCGCCCTTAGCAAACAAGTTTATTGACTATCTCTTAAGGAAATTGTATTTGATGCTCTGGAAGGAGAAAGGAAAAAGACTCTCTGCCAATAGAGTTCTGGAAAACTTGAGGGAGATAAAGTATTTACATGCTTTAATAACATAAAACATGTCCAAAAGAAATATATAATTACAGCTGCATTTGGCACTGAAAATAGTCCATGTATTATATTTTCTAAACTGTGGGTGAATATGTGATCCTGTGCCTTTGCATCAGAAAAGTAGAAGGTGTCAAGGCTTGCAGAGAGAGAAACAGGAAGCGTGACGGCCAGGAAGGAACTGGGAGCTTTATTTTTTCTTGTCCTATGCATAATGATCCCAACATTACTTTTTAAATTAATCTTAGTGTAATAAGCATTTAACTTCCCTTAGAGCCGTAGTAATTTGCATGTTATTACTAAAAGCCCACAGGTAAAGGAAAAGTAGACTCCTAAGTTCATTCAGTACCTGACTATGATTTATTTCAAGATTATCTTGGACAAACCCTTTGAGAACTCAGAAAATTAGGAGTTATGTTTGACACATACTTCCTAATATCTGTTGCCCTCAAAGGTGTGGAGGCAAAGTAGCCACTGGAAAATCAATATGGTGTTGACTTTCAGATTCCCCAGAGTTACCTTCACATATCCTTCAAAATGTATTCTCGTCCTCAGCCTCCACAATTTTATGCTGCTTCCTTTGTGAAGCCTTCCAGCTCTGCTGGGAAAAAAATAAGGCCATCCTCCCGGTCCTCCCCCTGCCCATGGATAGCACTTTCTTCCTGCCTTGTTGCTAGAGTTCACATTTCAGTCTCCCGGCCTCGTTGTGATCCCCTTGAGTGCCAGGATAGTGTGTTATTCCAGAGCTTGGCACACAGGAAGAACTCAATGAGCATTTGTTGACTAAATCTCAATGCAAGGTCATCCAAGATATCCTACAAAAACTTTTCCATCTGAATAGTTTGGTCTGTATTGTGGAAACTAAAATAGATGACACTTACCTGTAAAGAGAATCCTAGGGAGAAGTCTCATATTATTGGCAGAAGACAACTTGAGACCATCTCATGTCCCCTCCTACCCCTTTTTCCCCAAATCATTCTTTTTCTAAATGTTTATTTTTAATTAATTAATCTGGCTATGCTGGGTCTTAGTTGCAGTGTGTGGAATCTTTAGTTGAAGCATGCAAACTCTTAGTTGCCACATACAAGATCTAGTTCTCAGAGTAGGGATCAAACCTGCCCCACCCCACTTCCCCACTTTGGGAGTCTTAGCCACTGGACCACCAGAGAAGTCTCCCCCAAATCGTTCTTAGAATTAATCTTTTTAGAGTTTGCTGCAGTGGGTCAGTTTCAGCTCTATTTATTTTGGCAAATATTTAAAGGCAATTTTTATTTGTGGGGATTTTTCTTCTTGCCAGTTTATCATAGAGGTGTCATCTTTCATTCACCAAGCCTTCATCCATTAGTAAGAATTATCCTTGGGGGTAGCTATTTATAAGGTCTTTACCAGCCAGGGATCTTGTGCCTGTAGCGGTGGAGATGCTGTGGCAATCAGCTGCTTGTAAACAACTGATAAACAAGTATGAATTAGTTCCAGGTGACCATATGAATAATCGGTGATGATGAAACAAACTTCTGGATTCTCAGCGAATCCAAGATTGGGTCTAAGACGAGAATGTTGACACATGAGGAGGGAGTTTAACAAACCGCACTGGATAGTCTGAGTGCTGTGCCCGTGAGTGACACAGCCTGTTTACTGCCCCCAGGTGATCTGCACGTGTCCTCAGGAATTTAACTGTACAGCTTCTTTGAGGAAGGAACAGGAGGGTTGGAAGTGTATGACTGTGAATAATAAACACGACTCACAATGGTTTTCACAGGAAGTCCATAGGAATGCAATATAAGGAATTTAAAAAGCAAAATCCCATTTGGATTCACTCCAAGCCCTGTGACTTCAGAGATGGAGGAATTCTTGATGACTCATGGCTAGAGTCCCAACTTGTTATTGAGCCGTGTGGAGTTGTTTTTTCCTTCACAGTTAGCCATGAACCCATTGCTTGTTTGTTTGTTTGTTTGTTTTTCTGAAGGTCTGAAAGTGGTTTGCAAATTCAGACAGTGCAACTTGAGACACTTAAGGACACAACAGTAAATTACGACGTTTGCATCATACATCTGGCGCTAAGCTTTTCAACTGGGAAAGGAAAGCAATTTGGTCAAGATCAAGTATACAGGTTCCTAGACAACATAGAGCTATCCTGGGTATAAGCTCAGGCACCCAGACCCTTTTATCACTGGTGAATGTGCCCAGGGAGGTCCATTGTCTTAGGCTAAGTTTAAGGGCAAGTTTAATTTTGATGTCACCGCTGTAGCGTGTCCCTTCAACTTTCCCGCCTTAAAGAGCCTCGTCTCGCAACCTGACGGTGATTGTTCACAGTGTGGGTGTCATGCATTGGTGGCTTTCCAGTAACTCACTTTAGAGCCTTTTATTCTTCACCACTGGTTGTTAGACAGTGGTGGGAGGAGGGCAAGCTGGAACTGATTGCTGAGTGAAGTTATTAATATAATGCTTAGCTGGCAATGAAAGGTGAAGGTTCTAAGTGAGATAATTTTTGAGAGTCCATTTGATGTTCCTCTAACTCTTGAAAAATACTTTTTATCTTTCATGTGGCTTCATTACTGTTGAAAGTTTAGAAGTCGGCTCTCAGACCCTGGGGGCAAGTGTGTTCTCCCCAAGTGCTGTCTTGTCTTCCTCTTTATCAGCAGGGGGAGTATTTGGCTTAAATGGTGGAGGCTGCTCAACTCGGAGATGTGTGCCCCTCAAACCTGGGCTTCCTCAGTTTATTTGAGGTGATGGGTGAAGGTCCAGAGCTGTTCTTGCTGTTGGAACAGCACGTTTTATCCTGAGACTTTAATAAAATGAATGAATGGAGGCAGAGGACTGGGAAACACACTTGAAGGAGGGAAGGGCCCCTTAGGTCAGAAGCCAAGGTAAACAGTCCTTGTAACTGAAAAGGAGACTTCCTGGAAGCTAAGGACCAGCAGGAGAGGGTGTGAAGTGTGACCTGCAAGTACCGTTTCCAGCTGTATAGATGGCCGTGTTGCTCTGAGTCTGGAAAAGTACCTCACAGAGCTATGAGAAGCCGGTTTCTTGAACCAGACTCTTGGCTGTCCTGCCTACAGCCACACCCAGTGACAGCACTTGGTGGGGGGGAATTTCATGCTCATGCCAGAGAAAGCAAGCAGATGGGGCTCTTTGAAGAGTAAAGACTGACTCGTCAGTCCCCTAGGGAAGCCTTGCAGGGGAATCAGTGGACTGGCAGTGGGCAGTGGGCAGGCTGTACATATGCCTGTAATTTAGAGTTACTAGAAGCACAGACCCTGTCTTTTGTTCCAGTAGAAAACTCTCATTGCAGTGGACAGCTGTACACACATTGTAAATGACATGTGCACACACATCCATATACGCAATGCACAAATGTGTGAAAAAGTTCCTCCTGGGGTCAGTGTTCTTGCGTGGAGAGTCCGTCTCTTATGTCCATTTCTCTGTGATGATAGCATTTTCTTCTAATTGGAGTGTTAGGTTCTGTTAATTCCAACAGAAACAACAACAACAAAAATTCTGTGTGTGCCATTATTAATCTATATAGGTAAGCACATGTAGATTGTAAGCACATGTAGATTGTAAGCAACTTACATAAAGCTGTGGGCATCTCGCTCCTGCACCTTGTCTGCTGCAGTTAAGAAGGTCCTCATCAGATCTGCGTTGGCTAATGTCCTACTCTGGCCATGTGTCAAAAAGGTTAGACCATCAAAAGGACTGATACAGAAATTCCCTAGAAATTTTCATGCTCAGAGATTCTTGGAGCTTAGTTACATGTGGGGAAAGGCCTTGCCTTGTAAAAAGAGACCCAAATCCCTTTAATGATCAAAAGTGTTACTTAAATTTCCTCTCTATAGTTGTATTTCTTGAACATCTTATTTCCCATAACTAAGTATTCGCCCCGAGACCAAATACTAGGTACTCTGCCTTCTTTTTAAGAAAACTATTATAAAGGTAACATAACTTTACTAGCAGAGACATTACTTTGCCAACAAAGGTCCATCTAGTCAGGCTCTGGTTTTTCCAGTGGTCATGTATGGATGTGAGAGTTGGACTATAACGAAAGCTGAGTGCTAAAGAATTGATGCTTTTGAACTGTGGTGTTGGAGAAGACTCCTGAGAGTCCCTTGGACTGCAAGGAGATCCAACCAGTCCATTCTGAAGGAGATCAGCCCTGGGATTCTTTGGAAGGAATCATGCTAAAGCTGAAACTCCAGTACTTTGGCCACCTCATGCGAAGAGTTGACTCATTGGAAAAGACTCTGATGCTGGGAGGGATTGGGGGGCAGGAGGAGAAGGGGACCATAGAGGATGAGATGGCTGGATGGCATCACTGACTTGATGGATGTGAGTTTGAGTGAACTCCGGGAGTTGGTGATGGACAGGGAGGCCTGGTGTGCTGCGATTCATGGGGTCGCAAAGAGTCGGACACAACTGAGCAACTGAACTGAACTTTACTAGACAGTCTGGAAAACAGAAGAGAAACAGTGACCCAAAATGCTCATATTCCAAGGGCAATCAGTTTTGTGTTTTTATATATACATCTTGTATAGTCTTTCTCTACATGCATATATTTTTGTATCCTACACTGTATATCTTGCTTCTTTCCACTTAAAACTGTCTGGTCTCTCTCTGTCTCTGTCTCTCTCTCTCTCTCTCTCTATATATATATATATTTTTTTTTTATTCACATCTCATGTCTTCTTCCCACTTAAAGTTACACCAAATGCATCTTCCTGTGTTGCTGCATAGTCTCTACTGTGATGTCAGCAGATTAATCTAGGTGTACTGACTGCAACTTTCTACTTCACTTCCTCTCCCGAGGACAGTGTAAAAGGCAAGAAGTGGAAAATCATCATTCAAGGTGAATTTAGGGGAAAATTCTGTGTAGTCTTAATTTGTTTTCATGAGCGCCTGGGCTCTCCAAGCAGATGCCCATGATTGTCCCCTGTCCCCTTACTAAGTTTCTGACCACTTGTGTCTGGGATTTGTGGTGTGAGTTCTGTGGCCCTTCGTTGTTCTGTCTTAGATCTTTGCTGCCACCAGAATTGTACTGACTCTGAGGACAGCGAAGCTCTGTAATAACTGTTGGGCTTGGGCAAATAACCAGCCCACTGGGTAGAGACATTTTAATTCTGTTGCTTTTTGGTACTGCATTATTGGATTACAAATGTTTACTTAGTATGAAAAATGGATAATTAACCATGCCCTAACTAGGGACTAGGTATTTACTCCAAGATGAGTTTGCAGCCTTTGTGCCTTGCATGCCTGTGACACACGCTCTTGATACCGACGTTACCGATGATTCTGAGGATTTGAGATAGTTGCCCTCTCCTACCAGAGGACTAGGAGTTATCCAGCAAGGCACACATGTAACACTTCAAAAACCCTGGATCATTTTTGCGATTAAGTTTGCTGAAGTTCTATCAGGGAAACACTTTTTTTCCTTGTATTATTATTGATGATACAATATTAAAAATGGTTTTTACAATTTAGATGCCAGGTTTACATTCAAAAGGTACAGATATTGTTTCAGATTCATTGCTGTAATTTTTTAAGTTAAAATACCGGTTCTCCGTTGTGCAGACTGAGCAGAATCAAATCACCGGGCTTCAGGGAGATTTTATATAAATTCCAAGTGCTTCTTAGATTATCGAAAGGAAGACCTAAATTGTATTACCTCTTTAATATTACAGTTTCTGAATCATAAATCTTTGAAAATTTGTGAATCATGCATGATACATACCAGTCAACATATTTCAGTCCAGAAAGCACTGGACATTTACCTTGCCTGACTTCTTGTCGGTTGGAGAGAGTACCTGTTCAGTCTTCTTTAAGCCATAGCATACAGCAAAGCAGTGTGTGTGCACAAGTAGGTTTTAATAAATACTTTTTGTGTATTGAAACTGTGTCTCCAGGATAAATATAAAGAAGCATGGGAAGGCAGCCACTCTTTGGAAAAAAGTGTGACACGGGGGAGAGTGCCTGTAGCTCCTGTTGTAATCAATTTATAAAACTTTATTTGAAAGTGGGAATCAATAGATTGCCTCCAGTGCAGAACAGTTAATCATTAACCAGTTGATCTTTATTATGAACCCAAACTGCTTATATTTTCTTTTCAGAACCTTCCTAATAATGTGATTACGAATGTTTAAATCAGTGGAGAATGAAATGGGCATGTGTGTTCCTTGTCCCATGATAGAGAGTAAGCCTCTGTGTTCAGAGGAACGTTCCAGCAGCGGCTGAGTGCTAGCGCAGCGTCGCTGGGCTGTGTTTCCTTGCTCACAGAGCCCTGGAGCTTGGCCAGCTTGGGTGAGGGGGAGGAGGAAAGGTTTGGGTTTGAGAGCCCTGAGTTTATTTCTGGCTGTTGAGATGTGAGACTGTGGGAGCAGTCATAAATAGAGTTTGAGGGAGGTTCTCGCCAGGGTAAGTGCTGGATGGATTTGCTTATGGATGGGTCTGCTTTTCGCAGCTTCACGCTTTTACCTCTCAGAGTTGGTGCTTCCCAGGTGTGAAGCTCAGTGTCTGGGGCCCATTGGTATGGGTGTCTCAGAAGTCTTCCCCCAGTGGACCGATCACGGCCACGCTGCTCCCTTTCTTTCTGCAGTTGTGGTGAAATAACTTCCCGACCTGTCATGAGACTTTATTTTTTTAAAATAATGAACTCCAAGCGTCCGCATATATAGCATTTGGGGCAGGAGTGGGGCGAGGTGTGTATGTGAGGCTTTCTGGCTCTGTGTGTATCTGGATATATATTACCGTGTACAGGGACACTCAGCAAGGGCAGCAGCTCTGAGCCCCTGAGCTCCCCGGAATCTCTGGTCTCTTTGTGATCACCGCTTCCCCCTCTGCAGGTTCTGAGTCCTTTTCCGCTGCTTCCCACCCATGTGGGTTCAGGAAGCCTCACGTCCGTGCCTGCCCTGGGTCAGCCCCATCTTGCACACAGGTGCTCTCTGCTGTCACGAGCTCGGGGACACTGCCCAGCCCGCCCGACCAGAGCCCTCCTCGTCTTGGGGCAACTCGCCTGCCTTCAGTGGTGGTACTGGCCTGGCTCCCAGTGCTGGCCCTGTCTCCTCGGCTCTGTTGCTTGCTCGCCAGACCGTGAATCACCCTGGACTTGGGGCATTTTACCCGCCTGAAGGGCTCATAGGCATTGCCAGGTCACTTGAGGGTTGTGGTCTTCCACACTGCCCAGAGGAAATGACTTCTCAGGAGAAATGTAGATAATAAGTTCCTTAAGGAGAAACCATGTTTTATTAATGAGAGAGGCAGTATTGTATACTAGAGGGTGTCCTGGCTCTGAAGTCAGTTCATTGTCCCGCCCAGCGACTTGCCTGGTGCATTATCCTGGCCAAGCTACTTGACCTCTGTGTGCAGTTTCCATCTGTAAAATAGGATTGTTAGGAGGAATGACTTAAGTTGACTCATTTGTGTAAAGCACTTGAAGAGTGGCTTATACATAGTAAGTACATGCTAAATGTAAATTGTCATTTTTTTCTGAACACCGTGGTTTATACATAATAGGTGCTCATTAAAGATTTTGTTGAATAGTTGTAACATTCAGAAGATGGAAACATTATTTCCTCATCTCTTGCCTTGAAAGTAGTAATGTTTGGTTGCAACAAAACATTGTAGGCATGGAGACATTTATCCTGTGGTTGGGGATAGGGTAGCAGAATGTTCCAGATTCGTTATCAGTAACCGTGTGTCTATGATTTGTTCATCAGACCTAACATACTCAGTATGGAAGAAGTTTGATTCCTGTTCACAGGCTCCCAAGGTAATTTTGAAAGGGCAAAACAGCTTAATCAGGTGATTTGTTTCCAGTGAGCATTGTTTTTGGAAGGTTTCAGGCTCCAGCACATGTGACAGCTATGTTGAAACAAGGCTCTGTTCGCTCTTTATGGGTTCACTCGACATTCTAACGTATGTTTGCTTTTGAGGTGGAGATGGGTAGCAAGGTGCCCTTTCATTGAATAGGTTCTTGCTTCTTTGTAGCCCACCCAGTGCCTAGCGTGGGGCCTTGAAAGTGGCAGTTGCTCAGTAAATAATGTTTTCAGTTAATAAGTAAATCATGGGACATTCTTCTCTCCCTTACATCACACCAGTGCCTGGAAGGAGGTTTTGTTTATGATTTTGCCCTTAAGCAGTTGCTACCTGATAGGAGTGTTTCTGTCTTGCTGTTGGGGTATTGAATTGAGGGCTTTTCTCAGAGTTACTGCTCATCTACCATGAGAGGAATAAATGGTCTCCAAATAAAATCTTGATGAAATGGTGGGAAGAAGGGCACCATCACTCATCTTTGATGAGGCGTCTGGGCAGTACTCAGGATGAAGATCACAGCTCTAATAGAAAGAGGTAAGTCATTGTTTTTTAAGTTAAGAAAGTTGGTTTTAAAAGTTTATACTGATAATATTTGCTATGGTGAGAACTGAAGAATATATATCCTTGTGTTCTCTTAGGAGGGACAGCGATCACAAGGACAAGAGCTTTTGACCAGGACCTAGAGATTACAGTTTGGAAAAGATGATTTCAAAATACCAATCATACCCATAAAGGTGACAAGAACATAATCCTGAAGTCCATTGTCAGTGGTTTATGAGTGCTTATTTTGTTCTATAACTATTTATGGATTCAAAAAATGATTTATGCAACAGGATTGCAACAGCCCTTTTTCTTTATGAAGAAATTGGAAGAGCTTTAAACAAACATACACACATACTCATTCAAACCAAAACGCTTGCCCTGCCTTTTAAAAATGCCATTTCTGTTATCTGTCGTCCTTTTTTAATCACAGTTCCCCCCACCACCACCACTTTTTTTTAAAATGTGTCATTGTATTCCAAAAAAAATTTTTTTTAACTGTTGAATTCTCCCCTGGTACCCAACTTCAAAAAAATAAATTTATTCCAATGTAGATGCGTGTAGTATGGTTCTTGTATGGCAGGATTATTTCACAGGTGAATCATCTGGATTCATGGTTTTATAAAAAGAACAGGAGTGTGTGAT
The DNA here is from genome assembly GCF_001704415.2 of Capra hircus. NCBI lineage: Eukaryota > Metazoa > Chordata > Mammalia > Artiodactyla > Bovidae > Capra > Capra hircus. The sequence goes on from NC_030818.1 coordinate 18,694,368, forward strand.
CGCCATGCCTCTGTCTCTCTCACCTATATTGAAGCGGCCCATTTAAAACCTGGTCTTTGTGAAAGGATGCGCTTCCCAGGGCTCGCTCTGTGGGACGCCTGACTGCTTCTGCTGCAGCTCCACCCTGTGCTGCTGTGTGGCCACCAGCCTAGCAGCACCGGGAGAGCCGGGACGTGTAGCTTGTACTGAGCAGAACTCTGAACTATTTTCCTGTGAAAGGTAGTACCTTCGTGGGGGGGGAAAGTCCAGGTTCCAGTTAGTTCCAGATGATTTACCACACAGAATGCGTGCTCTCTCACTAGTGTTTGGGTCTGAGTAAATAAAGGGAGTGTTCTGTGTTGAATCCTGGCTTGACCAGAAGAAATTGATCAGGGAATCTATTTTTTCTTTTTCTTTTTTTAACTAAAAGCCATTGCTTAGAGTGAGATGCCTCTACATCAGGAAACCTTTTCACAGGTTTGTTTTTATCATCTTATCCACAGACTTAGTCTTTGCTGTCAGACTTTACTCATAGGGATTTATTAAAAACTGCTTGGTTTAAAAAAACGAAGCAAAAAACAGGAAAAGGTAGACAGTTGGTTGAAGTAGTTGGTAGATTTTGACCACGTAGGAGTGCGTTTTCCACAGAGCATATTATAGAGGCAGAACCCGGCTAACAAAAGCTGTTTATGACTTTGTCTATCACATGAATAGCAGCCCTCAGTGGGTTCTTCTTCACTTATTTCTCCTCCCCACTCTCCTCAGCACCATATCTTATTTACCTCCCCTTTCAAATTCTGTTCCATCTGTCAGGTAGCTGATGAGCAGGCTGGCTCCTGTCCTGAGGAGGCTGAATGCCAACCCTGCACCCCCATCCTCCAGGAGAGAAAGTCACCCTGACCATGCTTGGGAGGGGTTAGGAGTTCCCGACTGGAGTGGGCTTATTTCCTCCATTCACATGCGATCGCTTTGGGCTCCCAGTGTCTCCTTCCTCCACAGCTCTGATTGTGCAGTGGAGCTTCTGTGCTTGGGGTTCTCACAGCACTGGGTGCCAGGCCTCCCAGTGCCCCCGACCCCCACCCTCCAGGCCTGGTGCGGGTGGTGTCGAGTCCCACCACTCTGCGGCCTGAGATGCAGAGGGTGCCCTCGATGGATGCACATCCAGGAGCCTGGTTTCTCCTGGGGCTCTGCAGAAGTTGGGAAGCCTTTGAGAAGGCAGGGCTTGAGTTGAAACCCAAGGGGCCCAGAGATCACAAGAAAGACACCGAGTGACTCTGGGAGACGCGGAGTTGGAGGCAGAGGAATCCGGTATTGCCAGAGGAGGGTTTGGCTTAGGGAGGTTAAGGAGGTTTGGTTGCCCTCTGAATGAAGATGGCATTCTCTTTGTAGCCGAAAGTACATCAGACCTTGAAATTCTGAGGCCAGAGAACCGTTGCTGTAGCAGGGCTCAGAATCACAGGCTGGGAAGGGCCCTTGGAAAAGCATCTCTAGGCCAGTCCCTCATTTTACAGATTAAGGAACTGAGGCCCAGCTTCTTATGTTCTCTGACTGCATTTTACAGTTTCTGCTACTCCTGCCTCTTGCAAGCCCACGGAGGTTGAGGGGCTTTTTCTTGCCCACTCTGGAAGGAGCTGTGGGACTCCTGTTGCCCTTCCCACCCCTTGACCTTGGTCTCAGGGTAATGGGCACAGTGGCAGAGTCAGCCTCTGCTGAACAGTTCTCTCCCTGCCTGCCGCCCTGCCCCACCCCTACCCCCCATGCAGGAATCCCAGCCCTCCCTGTGGGGGTGTGAAGCCACTGGAATGTGGCACTCTGACCCCTGGCAGTGAGTGTCCTGGATGGACCTGGCCTGGGAAACAGGAAAGACTCAGGGGAGGGGTAGACTGCCCCTTGGCCTTGGGGTGGGACGGAGGGAGAGGAAGTGCTGGCCAACGTTGCCTCCCCGCGTAGACCCAGCCAGCTCCCCAGCACGGGCGAGCAGGTGGCGGGGGCACCATGTGGCAAACTGAGCCAGCAGGCTTCCTCAGTGCTGGGTCAGGGCTGCACTGCAGAGCATGTGGGGCCATGGGGAAGGGCTTGGAGGGGGAGAAAAGGAGAGCAGACCAGAATGCAGGGGAGACTCATAGGAGCTGGTGGACGCGAGGGTGGCAGATGGCAGGAAGGGATGTCCAGTCCCTGTTCAGACCAGGCACAGTCTCACTTTAGAAACCAAATAGAAAGACCCCTCTGAAGAGGCCGCTGCCTCATTTGAGACCCTGGAACTTTTTCACATGCTCTCCCTTCGCAAGACAGAGTTGGTAAACGGGCGGGGCGGGGGGTGGGGGTGGGGTGCTATCTGTCCTGGTGTGAGATTGATTGGCACTTAGTTATCCCTTTCTGTTTTCTGTCAGTGATGGATGCGTGCACACACACACACCCGCCCCCCCCCCCCAGCCCCACAGCCCACTCCTTTGCACACACACTGGGCAGTTACCACCCTCAAAGAGATTTTCAGAAACTATGAGGTCAAGCCTCAGTGATGATGTCTACACCAGCTCCTTGACTGGCTCTGGGGTAAGGGCACCTCATATCCTCCACTTCCTCCCTATGAAAGCACCATGCGGGATGCACAGCAAGGGCTTGGAGATGCCCCATGTGGGCGCTTGTGAAACCAGGAGCATTGTACTGTTGCCAGACTGCTCATGAGGTCTGCCAGGATGGCAAGCCAGTTTTCATGGGGGAGTGTTTGCAGTTAAATTCCATGCTCACAGGAAAGGAATAGAATCGAGAGGTGGCCGAGTGTGTCTGCAACACCCGCTTTAAGAAGAGAACCCTCCTGACTGCCGACGTACCTGCAGGGGTTGGGTTTCCTCTGCAGCTGGAGTCTCTCCAGGCTGAGTCAGTTCATCTTCCCGTGCCCAGGGTCGTTCTGTGGTTCCACACATCCTGCTGAAGTGAGGGCGCTCGTGTCTCCACAGAGTCCTGGGAGGAGTGGCCCTGAGGCTAAGTGGAGATGTGTTGGTTTTCAGACTCACTGGTCCTGCAAACCCCAGGGTATGTGGCACCTTTCCTCCACCTAATTGATACCAGAAGCCACCAGGTGAGGCCCGTGGGGATGCTGCAGGCAGTGCAGCCTGGGAGCAGGCCAGTGCCTCACTACTCAAGGTGTGCCTCTTAGGACTTCTCTGAGAACCTAGCAGTCCTCTAAACTTGAAAGTTTAAAACAACAGAATTGTTGAAGAACATGTTAAGTGCTTGTATGTAAGTTCAAAGCTATGTATCTCTGTATATTCTAATCCTTTGAAAATTGGTGATCCTTATTAAATAGGTTATGGATTTGAGCAGAGCATCCTTTGGGAATGGTCGACATTTAAAGTTTTCCTTTATATCCTAATAACCATTGGGTCTTAAAAGGTATCTTGAACCTAATAAAATACACAATAATTTTAAACTTTTCATGTAGGAATTAAGGTAGATACATTTCCACATATTCCAAGAAATTATGAGTTTTATCATTTGAACTTGTTTTTGATGCTTCTTTTACTCTATAAAGACTAACTTTGAATAGAATAACATTACAGAATCGAGTCTCACAAAACCCACCTACTTAATTGCATGTGGGGATACATGCTGTTGTAGTAGCATGTGGAAAAAGGACTGGGTGATTCATGTGGGTTTTATTTATGTTTTGTTTTGGTAGCAAATTAGTTATTCTCTAAATGTGTATGTTTATGCAGGCATGTGTTTAAATTTGAAATGCAGAAAGAAATTTATCAACTTTTTTTTGACTTTGAAAGAAAGTTTCTTGGCAATATTTTAAAATACCAAAATAATACTTGGTTCCTCAGCCTCTGTAGTCATGAATTATTATAAAGCTTATTCTTTTGTACTTAAAACATTCCAGAAAGATATGAAATATAAATGCATAAGGATTGAAGAACATAGTAAACCTGAATCTTACATACCCACAGAACATCTTTAAAGCTGCTACTTCCTGCCCCCCACCCCCCACCCCCACACACAGGATATTGTTAATAGAGTAGTCCACTAGTCCAGTTTCCCATTCATTTTCAACATTTATCAAGTAAGGATTGGGATCCTACTCAGCACAGCATGAAGTGGCTCTAGAAATAAGGAAGACACAGTCCCCCACTCCTCCAGCAGCTCAGAATCCAGCTGCAAACACACAGCCGCAGTGTCTTTGGATAGTGAAGTGGGTGGGAAAAAAATCAAGTTAACTTCAAGAAGACATTTAAGCCACACACAGGAAGATGGTAGCAGATTTCATTAGTGTAAGAAAGCCCATGCCACGCAGAGGGAATGGAAGCAGCAGAATTCTGAGAGTTGATTTAGTAAGTGTTTGTGGAGGACCTGCTGTGCTAAGCCCTGTTCTAGGTCTGGACGACAGAACTATGACCAGGAGAGACAAAAATTTCTTTCAATCTGGAGCTTTCTGGTAGAGAGAGACAAAACGAACAATATTACAAATAGTACGTAAGACATGTACTGTGCCAGAGGGATATGCAGTGTGTGCAGGAAAATAAAGCCGAGAAGGGGAACAGCTGTGCAGAGGTTTTCAGTTTGAATGGAGTAGTCATGGAACTTCTTGGCAAGTAGTTGAGTTTGATTGGAATCCTGAAGGGGTGGGAGAGTGAATGGGCACAGAAGGGGCAGGGGACATTCTGGGTGGAGGGGACACAGGTCCCCAGGCCCTGAGGCTTCAGTGCTGGAGGTAAGAGGTGCTGGCCACTCAGTAGGGGGTAGGTTACTGGGGGGTTAGTTGGGGCCCAGGCACAGGCCCCATTTATCAGTGTGAGGGGTTAGGCTTGACTCTGGAATCAAGTGGAAGCCATTGAAGATGGTGGGGTAGTGTTGATGTCATCGCCAAGACCCCCAGGGTATCAGAACTTGGCATCCATGAGGTGTCGAGGTTCAATTACTACACAGAGGAAACAACAGTGTTGAGGGAAATATGCAAATATATTTTTCAAACATGTTCTTAAAATTGCTTAGTTTTGGGTCTTGCTATATTTGCGTGTATGGTCTATTTCACGTGAATCTTAGGGATAAAATCATTGCTGTATAAAACATAGACCTCCCAAGTGATTAATGTTCATTTCTTGACATATCCTAAGGCATGAGTCCTAACCCACCCTTCCCCAACCCCCCACATATACTGCACAGCCTGTGGGATCTTAGTTCCCCAGTCTAACCCATGCTCTCTGCATTGAAAGTGCAGAGTCTTCACCACTGGACGACCAGGGAAGCCCAAGAGTCCTGTTTTTCATTGCCCCCTTATCTACATTTGCTTCTAGGAGGAGAGTTCCAGGGTAAATTTCAAAGACTTGATGACCTTAAGAATCAGTGTATCAGAGAGGCGCTGTGTGGTGTGAGATTTCTTAATAGACCCCAGTTGTCACTCTGATTCTCATTTCTTTTTTTTGACCACACCTTACATCTTATGGGATCTTAGTTCCCCAATCATGCATTGAACCCAGGCCCCCACAGTGAAAGTGCCAAGCCCTAACCACTGGACCACCAGGGACTTCTCTGATTCTCATTACTAATTTCTAATACTTCTTCCCATATAAACATACAGTAGCAATGTGGATTTTAATATTTTTTTTAAGAGAAAAGCAATCTGGACATACACATCAAACGTTCAGTTACAATGAAACTGGGCACATTAAAAAAAAAGAAAATAAAAAAATGTTCATTGAATATTGCTGGCAAATTGCGTTTTGTTGCCAGGACCAGGTAGCTGGAGATCCATGGAGTGTGTAGGGATAAATAAGATCATACATGGAAACTTGCTAACAGAAAAGTTTAAAGGTTTGGGTGTGTGATATTCAGGGGTGATATTTTGTTGTAGAATAGTATTGGGAGTTAGTGGTAAGGATCAGTTAGAAATAAAATTGTTGAAATCAAAGGTGGTCACTCTTTGACTTATCTTCTACTTGGTTTACTTTGAAGAAACACTAAGTTGAGGTTCACAGCAGTGCCCAAGTTGATTTATAAAGACATTTCTTTCAAAACAGTTGCTGACTGGTTTCACTAATTCATTATCCTGAAGGGATTCCTTAATGCTACTTACAGATCATTACACCTCTTAGAAATCATTACTTTCGCCTCAGGAGTATTGCTTTGTGTGGAGGCATTATTTCGCAAGGAAACCCTTGTTTCCTGGATGATAGAATAGTTGAGATCACGTTCATACTGTCAGGTTTCCAGATGTTTCCAAAGGCACCAGCAATGCCATCGTCTTGGCTGAGAATGTGTCGGAGGCTCTGCTGGCCGCTCGAGTAATGACCATCAGCCGTGGACCATCATATTCACTTGAGATGGGCTGCTCCATTGTGACATGAAAGAATAACAGTGTTCCTCCCTTTCTTTGGGGCTTCCCTTGTGGCTCATCTGGTAAAGAATCTGCCTGCAATACGGGAGGCCTGGGTTCGATCCCTGGGTTGGGACGATCCCCTGGAGATGGGAAAGGCTACCCACTCCAGTATTCTGGCCTGGAGAATTCCGTGGACTGTATAGCCCATGGTAGGGTTGCAGAGTGGGACACGACTGAGGACTTTCACTTCCCTTTCTTTTCCATGGTGCTCGAGTTCTCTGGACTCAGCCTGTCTAGCTCTTGCCCACCTCACTTCCCTGTTCTTCAGTTCCTCCTGTTGCCTGCTTGTGTGGGAATCTATGGAAAGCACCTAGGAAGGGCCGTGGCTTAGAAAATGTTCGCTGACTGAAGGGGTGGGACATGTTGTGAAATGTGTTTCATTATCTGTGTTAATTGTTCAGCTAGTATAATGAAACATTTATAGCCCTCGGAGTGCTTATTTTCAGAATACCATGCTCATTTTGTTGTTCTTGTTTGAATTCTGGTCACATTTCTTCTCTTCCCTGTTGTGCTTTATACTTTGGGGTGAGTACAGTCAGGTAAAAATGGCATTCTCATATCTAGTCTTCTGTTTGATTCTTGATCATTTGACTAACAGATTTTAGGTTGGAGCATACATTAATATTTATAAAGTGGTACTGTGTATTATTCATACAAGTACTTTTCTGACAAGAAGCATTAACTCTGTCACATTATCTAATTATGGTCATGATAGACAAAAGTGGTAGGAAGGGGGATAATAAGAATTTATTATTATTTATTATTTTTTTATCCAATGTTGGTTGAGGAATATTACCTTCGTTCACCCATTCAACACGACATAAATATTTATTGATATTTGGAAGTATAGGGTAATAAAATGTTGAGGCTGAAAGAAAACTTGAGTCAGTATTAATGTTTCACAGGAAATGTTTTCAGTATTAATGTTTCAGCAGAAAAACTGGGATAAAAAGGTGTTTCTCAGCTATTTCTGAATAATTGTGTGTCTTTCCTACCACCAAACTTACTTTCCAAAAACATTTGGCACTTAAAGATTTCGATTGCTTTGCTGAAATTCAGGTCCTCCTATTCCTGTTTATTCCTTCTGCAAATATTTATTTTGCTGAGCTACTATTTGCAAGCCTTGTGATAGCCCAATGACAAAAAAGAACCTACTTTTTCTGGTGGAGATGAGATGAGCAATTTCATTATACTGCCATAAATGAAATAATTCTAATGGATATGTAATAGAACTCCTACAGAGGAGGTAATTCTTGATTTAGTCCCTATAGAGCAGATGAAACCTGGAGAAAGTATTAAAGATTAAATAGGAGCTTTCAAAGCAGGTAAAGGGAAGCAGCTTTCTTAGCCAGAGAGAATGGCTTTGCAAAGCTGAGGGGTCACGAACAGTATGGGTCCTTTGGGAGCATGCCTTTATAAAGTATTGCTGCAGTGAGTGGGGAAGAGTGGGAGAGATGAGGGTGAAGAGGCGGTCTGTGATCAAATCTAAACAAGGCTTTGTGTTCCGTGCCAGAGACTTGAACGGCCAGATGTTGGACTTTATTTGGAAATTGCTGTTTTCTGACTCCACATCCTTAAGAAGTTTGATAGGGCAGTTCTTTTAACACCCTTACTAGGTATTATTTACACCAAAGCCCTTCTATAGGAAAATAATCATCTGGCTTAAAGGATGACTTTTAGGGAATTGAGATGAAGAGAGGAAATGTGAAAGAATTAAATACTTCTCCAAGATAATTTTTCCCTCAACTAAGATGTATTAATTTGTAAGTAACAGTGCATTTGATAACAGTACCAATATACTTTAAAGCTGGTGAAACAAGGAAATTACATGTTTTAGTGGACATTCATGCTCAGAGAAGCCTGTGTGTCTTAGTAATGGCACGTGCCTGACCAGAAGGTCTAACACTGCACACGCATGGGCCAGTGGAGAAGGCCTGAAGTTTTCCTTTAAAAATACTGAGATTCAGTCTTAAAGTAGAAGAAATGTAGGGGGTTGAGTTCTATACCATTGGGTTCCGTCAGACTAATTGTAGCAAGGGAAGAGTTTCCATGAATAATGAAGATTCTTGTTTTGATTATTTAAAAAAATTTCAAAAATGTAACCACTTAATGTCTAACTTCCTGGTAAAACCACCTAAGAGAAACCTATTGAAAACAATATTAATATATGTCCAAGTACCTACCTGAATGAGGTGACATGCATAGACGGAACTGTTAGTCATAAACCATTTATGAGATAGCATAAGAATCTTTCTGAAGAATCAGTTTTTATTATGTTAATCATCCCTGTTGCTTTTATCTCTATTGCATTTTCTCCAGATATTATCTTTGTTTCTTTTGATTTGCTTTATTGCTCTTTTTCTAATTTCAATTGAATTCAATTCAATTTCTTTTTTTTTTTACCTTATTTCCTGCGAAATTTCCCTTTAAACACTGCGTGTTTAACGGTGTCCCTTTTAACTGTGTCTCATCAGTATCAACCTGTGCCATTTCCATTGCTCTTCACTTTAAGTATTTGATGAATTTTCCTATAGTCTCTTCCCATTAAAAAACATTTTTATCATAAAAATTTCCAAATATATACAGAAGTTGAGGCAACTGTGTAGCGACACAGTGCTTTAGTAGTTATCAATTCAAGGCCAATCCTGTTTTAATCCTGTAGGACTAGATGTGCTGGAAAGGTCCTGCAAAGTGATATTTGTTATATTAAAAGCACCCTTGGCTTGCCTTACAATGCATGGTGATTGGTTTCCAAACCTTAAACTGGTCAGATAAATGGGAAATTATTTTAAATTTAAATTATGACCACCATAAGCTTGTGGTTTTCTGACACTGTCCAGTAAATTGAATTGTACAATTTCAACAAAGGTGCCAGAATCGAGGAAACACAAGGATGATGTCTAAAGGGACCTCATGGATTATCCATTACACTTCCATGTTAGTGATGAATTGGAGCTGAGAGGACTAACTGCCTTGCTCAGAGTCACTCTAATGACAGAACTAAGTGGTGATCCCCTCTCCATGAGGACAGACCTCTGGGCTATCTGCTTTTCCACTTTCAACTGAGGATAGACAGTCCCGGCTTTAGGCAGGATTGTGAAATAGAGTTGTGTGCTGCAGCCCCGATCTCTCTTTTCCTCATCTTGTTTCATGAATTCCTTGTTTCTAGAGATACTGCTTATCTTCTCTTAAGTTCTTCTCTGTCCCCACCAGCTTCCTATTATCAAAAAGGAAATTATCCTTTCCTTGATCTTTTCCTCTGTCTCAGGATTCTTAGGAACATTTTATTCACATACTTGGTATGGTTTTGGTTAGAGTGGTGGGAAATTGTACTGTAAACTCCTCTTTCCTAGTGTTTTAAATTCTTAGTACCTTCCTTGTTCAGCTCTTGACTTTTAATAGAATACCAGTAACTGTTGGAGGAACGAATGTTGGGAAGGAGGGATGGATGGAAGAATGACTGACTTTACATGGCTGTAGATCCTCCGTGGTCATCATCTGATAGCTGTATTGCTGTGGTGTCTGACAAAAGTTACAGCAGTGGAACATTACTTTTCATTCACAAATGTTTTACTATAAATTGATTTAGTCAATTGAATCAGCACTGTTTTTCGAAGACTTCCCTACTTGGACATAATATGAATCAGTGGTCATGTTTGCTTGTTACATATTTATAGAGTTTGTTTAAGAATCTTTCAAACTGGTTTAAGAATCTTTCCCCAAAAATTGTGTGCATATTTTAATATTTCCATTGTTTTAGGTTCAGACTTTGTCCACTCTGGTACATAGCTACATATGCCTAACATAGTTTTATTCTGTGAAAATGCCTATAAAACAAATGTTTATAACGTGAGTCATTTCTGTTGATAACCATAATTTTGCCCTTCTGCTTTGCACCGATTGCAGCATGCAGAAGAGAGAGAGAGGGAAGCACCAGCTTTTGGAACATAACGCCGTAGGCTGGAAGGAGAGAGAATGAAAGCTCGCTATGTTAGATTCCTCCTTGAGCAGAACAGAATGCCTGATAACAGCCAGCCAGGAGCTGGGGGAGTTAAGAGCAGCAATTTTACATTACAACAGAGTTTCTAGGCTGGCATGGAAAGAGATGCCAGTATTAGCTATTTGCATCTTACTGTAGCCACAGGGATATGTGAACAGCTGGAGAATTAATCTGATATATATTCCCGGCAGACTCTCTTCTGCCAACAGAATTCCATTACTGTGAGCTTCTGAGTGTGTACTATGAATTTGTGTCTTGCTTTTTAATAGCTGCTGTAGCGTATTTCTGGTGAGTGGAATACCACATAATGGGGTGCAGTTGTATCTGGGTTTGGAGTAAACTGTGGCACCCTAAGCTCTTCATGAGGTGGGAAAGATAAGGCTCTGAGTCTGGGGATGCTTTGTGCCCTCAGGAAGTTGGACATTTCAGGTGAACACGCAGTACTTTGTCCAATATGTGCAGTCATACCTGAAACATTTTTTTCCATGTTAATGGAATTTCAGACTCCAGCAAGCAGATGGAAAGATATTTTGAAGAGTAGAGAAGTGGAATCTAGGTCCAGTTAGGCCAGGGTTGCCATGGCTGGTTCCTGAGCATAGAGCGGATATAACCCCCGAGGCAGGCCACAGTCCATGGGGTCACAACAGAGTTGGACACAACTTAGCAACTAAACCACGACTGCTGCTTCCCAGATCTGCGGCTGATGAGTCTTCGTACATCTTCCAAGATTCCTCCTCTTTCACATCCTTTTCCCCTCCCCTACCCTGAGGATCACAGCTCCTTTCTCACTAGCCTCTGCACTTAGAATCTGTTATATCAACTGTGGGAAGAAGGAATTTCAGGCATCATCAAGAATGTTGGAAAGTAGTCCATGAAGCAAAAACACCAAGTCCAGAATAAGACTGAGAGTGGCTGTTGGACGTACAGGTGTTTTAAGTGTTTCTGATTTGGCACCCCATGTACACTCTTAAATTTTTTTTTGTAAAATCACTCATTAGACTATAGAGAGCTGTTGGGGACAATAGGGATGGCAGGTCATGTAAAACCTGTGGAACTGCATACACAGAGGATAAATATAAACAATAAAAATCCAAATAAAGATCCAGACTCAATTAAGCCACCCTTTACATTTGCATCTGGGCTCTGGCAAACCATGTCTGCAGCCTCACACACTCCTGAGTTCATGCTGCTTCCTCCAGGGGTTGAGGCCTCGCAGATACTTACTCTGAATGGAGACTGGTTTCATCAGAATTAAAGATCTAGGGGTAGTTTCTTCATCATGATTTTTATACACAGAGGAGAATATCTCTAGCTTTTTCATTTACAACCTCTCCAGACAGTTGAATGTAGTGAAAGTTCAGCCACTAGGGCAGCCATTTCTTGCATTAGAGGAAGGAATTTAAATGAGATTATAAGATATTTTCTTAACATATTCATTAACTGCAGACTTTTCCTTTTATTGTGAGAGAACTTGCTCTTGATCTTTTTATAACAGTATAGCATTAAAATCACACATAACAGCCCACCTTCTGCTTTATACTGACATCATTCTGTTCCAAATTATGTATTAAGTAAAGTTACATTAGAGAAATGTGTTTTTATGATTCAGCGGTAGCTTTTAGGCCACTCCAGTACTCTTGCCTGGAAATTCCCATGGATGGAGAAGCCTGGTAGGCTGCAGTCCATGGGTTCGTGAAGAGTCAGACACAACTGAGCAATTGCACTTTCACTTTTCACTTTGATGCATTGGAGAAGGAAATGGCAACCCACTCCAGTGTTCTTGCCTGCAGAATCCCAGGGACGGGGGAGCCTGGTGGGCTGCCATCTATGGGGTCACACAGAGTCGGACATGACTGAAGTGACTTAGCAGCAGCAGTAGCTTTTAGGAGAAGAGGTACCCAGTGTCCTTTTGTTAGTTCTTAAACCTGACTCCTGTTCTGTCTTGGCCTAAGTGTACCAGTGAGGCATGCTTTTTAGAACAGCGGTTCTCAAAATGCGGGCCACAGACCCTGGGGGAACCCCAAGAGACCTTTTCAAGTAGTGCATGAGGTCAGAGTCATTTTCACAGTAATACTAACATATTGTTTGCTTTTATTCTGTGTGTCAACATTTGCACTGGTGGTACAAAGGCAGTGCTGGTAAAACTGCTGACATCTTGGCCTGAGCAGAGGCTGTGACCCCAAACTGTATTCGACAGTTACTGCCATTCAGTTGCAGTAAATTAATACTAATAACCAAGTAAAAAAAATCAGTTTCCCTTAACAATGCCCTTTATTGAAGTAGTACATATTATTAACTTAATCAAGTCTCTTTTAAGAAATATTTTTATTTTAAAATTATTTTTGGTTGCACTGGGTCTTTGTTGCTGTGAGGGGCTTTGTCTAGTTGGAGTGAGTGGGGGCTACCCCTTAGTTGTGATGCGCGGACTTCTCACTGTGTGGTCTCTCTTGTTGCAGAGCACAGGCTCTAGACCCACGGGCTCAGTAGCTGCGGCGCTCAGGCGTAGTTGTCCCATGGCACGTGGGATCCTCCCAGATAAGGGATCGAAGCTGTGTCCCCTGCATTGGCAGGCAGATTCCTAATCACTGGACCACAAGGGAAGTCCTAATTTTCCTAAACTTCAATCACTGGTTACATATCTTATGAATATTCTGTGGAATGAAATGGAAAGTACACATGAAATGATCCTGCCTACCGAAATCCCACAGTTGTCTCGAGGAAAAGCATCACATTGTCTTATAAACATCCCAGTTGGAGATGTCAGATTAGCCACAGTTATAACTGACTGTTCACTAGAGTACTCAAACATTTAGTTATATTTGAACATGCATGAATTTTAATTCATACATTCAGTTCAGTTCAGTCGCTCAGTCGTGTCCGACTCTTTGCGACGCCATGAATCGTGGCACGCCAGGCTTTCATACATGAAATTATAAAATTTCTCTCATTTTATATTTAGAAAAAACAGCATTTGGATTTGGTGTCTTGAAGGAGTTACAATCTTAAAAATAAATTTGCAGAGGTATGTCAGATATCTTGACCTTTCAGTCTCAAAGACTACTTTTTGTCGCATGGAGAACACAAGAGAAAAATTACTTGATATAAATAAAGGGCAGTATTCCTGTTATTTAGTTAAGTCGCTCAATTGTGTCTGACTCTTTGTGACCCCATGGACTGCAGCATGCCAGGCTTTCCTGTCCATCACCAACTCCCAGAACTTGCTCAAACTCATGTCCATCGCATCGGTGGTGCCATCCAACCATCTCATCCTTTGTCATGCCCTTATCCTTCTACCTTTAATCTTTCCCAGAATCAGGATCTTTTCCAGTGAGTCAACTCTTCACATCAGGTGGCCAAAGAATTGTATCTTCAGCTTGAGCATCAGTCCTTCCAATGAATATTCAGAACTGATTTCCTGTAGGATTGACTGCTTGGATCTCCTTGCGGTCCAAGGGACTCTCAAGAGTCCTCTCCAGCACCACAGTTCAAAAAGCATCAATTCTTCCGTGCTCAGCTTTCTTTACGGTCCACTTCTCATATCCATACATGACTGCTGGAAAAACCATAGCTTTGACTATATGAACCTTTGTCAGCGAAGTAATGTCTCTGTTTTTTAATATGCTGTCCAGGTTTGTCATAGCTGTTCCTGTTATTAACTCTTTTTTTTTTTTCTTCCTTCTAACCCTTGACCAGTCCAAGGAGAAATGAAAAACTGTGTCAGAATCAGAACCTTGATCCTTGTGCTGTATACATGGATTTACTTAAGAAAAGAAATTTTAAAACATCAAATTTGTTGAGTGCTGTCAGTGGCGCTGCTGGGCTCAGATTTTATTTCTCTGTAATCAGACCTCACTGAATTTTTGCTTTTCAGTCTCTGTTGGTTGGCTGATAAATTATGTTAAAGTATAATGTTCTGTAATAGAACAACACAAAAGCATTTGTCTCAAGAACATGTTGTACTTGATCCCTATGAAGCAGCGGTTGCTAAGGAAACTATTTGCCAAGAAGAAAAACAAAGTATTGATTAAGATAGGGGCCTAGAATTGAAAGGGTTTCCTCTCAAGAAAGAAAATAAAAGCATCTAAGACGTTTTTGGCTTTAGAGTCAGAGGCGTCCTGACTGGACACAGCGGCCGTGACATTTCCTGAGGGGTGGCCAGGCTCACCTGTGCACCATGGGGTGCAGCCTGTCGTTTCTGCCAAAAGGCTTCTGAGAACAGTAAGGAGCTGGGGTGGGTATTAAGGGAAGTTGCCTTTTAATTGTGACTCCACACTCAGGGAAAATGGTCTTCCTGTGGGGAGGCAGAGAAAAACATCTGGCAGTGAAAACAAATTGGCCCTGAGATGAACTCTTTGGAAGTGCCCATGATGCCAACCAGGTGATAAGGCTGAAGTCTAGAGCTGACCTGGAAAAGAGATAATGACAGATGATGCCTAAAGGTACCAAAGTATGTCTGAGAATTTTTTCAAAATGCCTGCCTCATTAACACTTTACTAATAAGCTTTTTGAATAAGATTTTTATTGCGTAAACAAGTTCATTATAATGAAACAGTTCTCCTTGATATGTATCTATATATTTTTTAATAAGGCATTGTCTGTGTTGTTTTTTTTTTTTTTAAAAAAAAGCATAGACAGCAGCATTTACCATATCAGTGACATGAGAAATACGGTTGTATTTATATCATGGGGTTAGGATATTCAGAGTTGGATAGGATCTGGTTCTTGTGCCTGAGGACTGTTTGTCTAATGGGGAAGTTTGACTTACATGAAGCCATTACTAGAAAGGATAAGAGGTGTGCACAGGTGTTTATAGGAACATGGAGGATAGAGCAGCCCATAGCTGGAGAAGACTTCTCGAAGAAGTGACATTTGACTTGGGTGTTTTTTGTTTTTTGTCTTAAATTTAAAAAAAATTTTATTGGAGTACAGTTGCTTTATAATGTTGTATTAATTTCTGCTGTACAGCAAAGTGAACCAGCTATGCATATCCCCACTTTGTTGGATTTCCTTCCCATTTAGGTCACCACAGAGCATTGAGTAGAGGCCCCTGTGCTGCACAGCAGGTCTTCATTAGTTATCTGTTTTACACATAATAGTGTATATAGGTCAATGCAGTCTCCCAAGTCATCCCACCCCTTGACTTGGGTTTTGGAATGAATAGGAGTTATCAAGAGGAAGGGGAAGGAGGTGTTTTAGGCAGATGATGTTCTGTGAGCAAAGGCATGGGAGCGTTTCTTGAGGGTTTGTGGTGAGAATCTGTGTACTTACTGGAGCATTAGGTTGTGTGAGGGATTGGTGCACAGTAGGTCTGTACAGGTGGGTACAAGCTGTATCATAACGAATCGTATCTACAATAAGAAGTTTGGACTTTGTCTTGTTGCCAAGAGAGAGCCAGTGAGCAAGTTTGTCTCTTGAGGAAGATGGTTGTGCTGCAGAGTGAGTTAACTGGGTAATGCGAGGAGACAGGTGCGAGGATGCTGCGGTGGTTCAGCAGAGTGATGTGTCAGGGAACTCCAGTTATAATGGAGGGAAGGGATGTTTGTTGTGAGGGAAGAATCTGCACCAGAATCCCCTCAACACATTGGTGATACAGGAACTCTACATATTTAAAATGATAGTGATAAAAATTTCTTCTTGGAATGAGGAAAGAGGAGAAATACAGTTTTCCAGTGGTTTGAATGTCACTCGAGTTTCTTACTAGCTTTTACATTCCTAATTGAACTAACTTGGAATTCCAAATTTGAATATTCAGTCAAAAAATTTCTTCATGGTAAATTTCACAGAACTGGATTAGGCTGGTGGTACTAATAACATGTCAGCAATTAAATATAGAGATAAGAAATTATCTACGTGAGCCATTTCATCATGTATTATAACTGAAGACAAAATCATCACCTATTTTACGTTGTTGAATTGTTTCGGTGTACTTTTCTGGTTTTCCATCTTGAAGATAGGAATGTCCCTTTGTGTGTGTGCATGTTATGTACCTGTTATTTCTAAAGGCCAAATACAGACTAAATAGGAAAGCAGATCTTCAAACGGGTAACTTTTGTTTTTGTTTAAACTTCTAAAATCATTCTACTGAGAGCTGAAGGTTTGATCAAATAAGAGAGCCTGGTCTTCTGAAATCAAAACACAGGAGATTTTTCTGTTCTCCCTTTTCAAAGAATCACCCTGAAGCCCTTTGTTTTGTAAATGATATCCATCTAAAGACACCTTGACAAGAAAATTATTTATTTCAGTGAGGGAAAACAGTCTTTTCCTGACTTAGTAAGTCAACAGTGTCACCAGAAGGAAAAGTTAGCCTTGTAAAAATCATACCCATTTGTTTGCACTGACTTCTGCAATAACACATTGTTAAGATGGCTTTATACCTGCCTTACTTTGAGCAACAGGTTTAAGTACCTTAAATTCAAGCACTTTAAAAATATTCTCTCAAGATATGGTTATCAGAAACATGTTTACTGTTTAATAGTCAGTACCCAGTTAAGGTGTGATAAAGTATCTGTTAAAGATAAAGTTAAGAGAGGGGGAAACTCATATAACATACCAGAGACTCAGAGAAATAGTCTGGTTTCCTAAAGAGGTGTTTCAGCTGTGAGGGATTCAGTTAAGGATTGAGTCTGCCTGTGGTTCTGTCATGTTTGCTTCACTTTTCTGAACCGGGTCCCATGAAAGTTGGTTTTAAAATCTATTTTAGGGTCTTCCCTGGTGGCTCAGCTGCTGAAGAATCCGCCTGCAATGTGGGAGCCCTGGGTTTGATCCCTGGGTTGGGAAGATCCCCTAAAGAAGGGAAAGGCTACCCACTCCAGTGTTCTGGCCTGGAGAATTCCATGGATTGTGTAGTCCATGGGGTCGCAAAGAATCAGGTACAACTGAGTGACTTTCACACTGGTGACCCAGTTGGTAAAGATTCTGCCTGCAATGCAAGAGACCTGGCTTTAATCCCTGGGTTTGGAAAATCCCCTGGAGAAAGAAATGGCAACCCACTCCAGTATTCTTATCTGGGGAATCCCATGGACAGAGGAGCCTGGTGGGCTACAGTCCATGGGGTCACAAAGAGTTGGACATGACTGAGTGACTAATACTTTTCACTTTATTTCTTACAGTCAGCTCCATTCCTTGACCCGGACATTGATTTGGTCTCAGCTTCAGAATTTGACGACTTCAGCCTCTCACTAGGCTGTAGCCCTTAATTTTGTTTGTTGTTTTTCCTGACCTTGGTTGTGGGCAGTAATAGACCTTAGCATCTGAACTGAAGCGCATTCATTGGAGGGTGGTGTCTGTTTATATTTATTAGCACTGCCTTGATGTATCATGTTTCAAAACTGTTTTAAACCTGAAACTAGTCTCTATCAGATGTGGTAAAAAACAAAAGGAACTGGAGTTTTTTGGAATAACTTTGTAGATTGACAGATGCAGCTCCTATAGTTTTATTGAACATGGGAAAATCTTGGAATCATTTAAAATGAAAAACTCTAAAGGAATCTCAATTGTTTCTGTAATAACACATCAGAGGAGTAGTAGTTTTTGATTAGAAATGTTTGTAAATACCACTAACTAATGTTGATGCGGCTGGCTATATTTCAGTCTTCTCATTTATTAGGAGGTTGGGTTTCATTCATTTGTAAAATTGCAGCCAGACTGCCTTTCCTGAATTGAGGTTCAAAACTGGATGTTAATCTTGACACCTTCTCACATTTTTGCTTTCAGACAGGCCTTTGAATGAAGCGAACAAGCGAACATTATGTGGTTGTTAATTGTTTTCCAGATGAGAACTGGGATGATGACCAACTGCTTGGTTTTGAACCATGCAATGAAAACCTTGTCTCTGGCTGCAATCTAATCAATGGGAAATGTGAGTGTGACACCATTCGAACCTGTAACAATCCCTTCGAGTTTCCAAGGAAGGATATGTGCCTTTCAGCTTTAAAGAGGATTGAAGGTGAGTACTTACTGTCGGTCGCAAGCCTTAGCGTCACGTAACTCTGAGCAGTGATCATATTTGAGCTGGAAAAGGCAAAGACGAGCTTACAGAGGTGGGTAGTAGCTTTGATCTCAAATAAGATTCCAAAAGTTGACCAGGGGTGGATGTGATGGTGTATGCGTGCATGGGTGTCTGCGCACACTTGTGTGTGTCTTAAAAGCCACGGGATGGTGACACTGGGGCAGTACGGGCAAAGTAGTTTGCGCCTGCCTGCCTAGGTCACCTCTACTTAATGGATGATATCACACGAGGCGTTCCTGAGATCAGCATCTGTTGTCACCATGTCCATTCTGCTTGATTTACCGTAGGATGGTGCTCCAGGAGGAGAGGGCCGATTAGAAATGCAGTCTGGCAAGAATGTGCAGTTTAGAGGAGGTGGGAGCCTTGTGCAGTGACTGTTGGAGGCCGAGGTGGGCTTTGCTGCAGGGCAAAACCACGTGGGTGTGGACAGGTCATTGGGTGCTTCCCTTCTGGAATGAAGTCAGAAATCACATTAAAATAACAAGAAAATTATACTAACGTGGCCCATAACTTTTGTACATTCATGCATAAAACCTAGATGAGGATGGAAGACTTGAAAGTATGATTCATGACTGCAGTAATCAGGAGTGACAAAGCCAGAGCTGGGTGCCCTGGCTTGTTGCCGGAATTCACAGAGGATGAGGCCTGGGCTTCGGACTCAGCCGTGCCCCTGGGCAGCAGTGAACTATCTCAGAGCCCCAGGTTCCACTTGGCGGGGAAGGAGGGCTGAATGAGACATTCTTGTGTTTGTTTGTTAGTTTTCTATAATTCTTTTTGTTGGTATTTAGTTGGTTTACAGTGCTGTGTTAGTTTCTGCTATACAGCAGAGTGAATCAGTTATACAAATGCATGTAGCCACTCTTTTAGATTCTCTTCCCACATAGTTCATTAGAGTATTGAAAAGGGTTCCCCGTGCTATACAGCGGGTTCTTATTAGTTACCTATTTTATATACAGTAGTGTATGTCAATCCCACGCTCCCAGTTTATCACCCCCTTTTCCCCTCCTGGTAACCATGAGTTTTCTGCATCTGTGACTCTATTTCTGTTTTGTCAATAAGTTCATTTGTGACCATTTTTTTAGATTTCACATGTAAGTGATATCATATGATATTTGTCTTTCTCTGACTTCAATCAGTATGACAGTCTCTTGGTTTATCCATGTTACTGCAAAATACACTTTATATCTCTACGATGATGGAGAAACTGGTAGTATAGTTTGGAATACCAAGGATTTTTCAAGTCCAAAATCAAGCTCATGAAAGCAGTAGAGCAGGACTGAAGTTTTTGAATTGTATTGTTTCCAAGACATATTAAATGGTTGTAAAGAATAAGAAGTGTATGTGAAAGTCGCTCATTCGCGTCCGACTCTTTGAGACCCCATGGACTGCAGCCTGCCAGGCTCCTCTCTCCATGAAACTCTCTTGGCCAGAATACTGGAGTGAGTAGCCATTCTCTTCTCTGAGAGATCTTCCCAACCCAGGGATCGAACCCAGGTCTCCTGCATTGCAGGGGAATTCTTTACCGTCTGAGTCACCAGAGAAGCCCAAGAATACTGGAGTGAGTAGCCTATCCCTTCTCCAGTGGATCTTCCTAACCCAGGAATTGAACCGGGGTCCCCTGTGTTGCAGGTGGATTCTTTAGCAGCTGAGCTACCAGGGAAGTCCATTAAGAAATGTATAGTAGCCTCTAAAATAGCATTTCTGTTTGTATTTTCCAAGTGCTGCCGGATCATTAAACCAATAAAGTAGAAAACGAAAGAAATAAAGTTTAAGAACCTCAGGAATCTTTGATAACATTTAGTTTAGTCCTTCAGTTTGAAAATTGGAAACTTAAGCTCTACACAGTGGATGACTGACAGGCCCGTAAAGTCTTTTTTGAATCATATTATGCCGTTGACACAGTTCACCAAGCTCGTTTGTATTGTCTCGAGGCTCTTTGCTCACCCCTGTCCTCACCTCTATTGCCTGCTTTTCAGTAATTTTGCCAACCTCAGTGTATAAATCTTCAGGGACATAGATGAAGCTGTCAGATATCTATTTAATTCATTTAATTATTCATGCATATTTTAAGTCACATCATATAGCAGTTTAGAGGATTACTTTCTGCTCGTCTTATATTTTACTTAACTGTTTTAGTCACATGTCAAATGCATCTCCGTCACTGTCATTGTCTTTGCTGGAGCTGTTTTCTGTGTCATTTAACACCTGTTTCTGCGCACACCTTCCTCACTGCCATCTAAGTTGTTGGAGATACAGCTGATTTGGAATCCAGGTTATCACAAGTTTTGTTCCAAACAGGGTGTCTTTGCACATAAAACTAGGACAGTTACATTTTTAATTAGTGAGGTGTATGTTTATGATCTTTACAGTGTGGCGATTCACTGCATTGATTTTTAAAGTGTTTCTGAAAAGGCTGTTTACAAGATCTAGCACTTCTAATTTTGACATCATTCCCTCAGGAATAATTACTGTGGCTGATTAAATTTCTTTATGCTCACACCACCACCCCCCCTTTTTTTTAACAGATTCTGTCTGGCCTCTGTATAAAAAATCCCAAACTGGGATTGGTAGAGGTCATTTAAGGTTAATGTATCTTCCACAAATTGTGTGTGCATGCTCAGTTGTTCAGTCGTGTTCAACTCTTTGCGACCCCGTGGGCTGTAGCCCTCCAGGTTCCTCTGTCCATGGAATTTTCCAGGCAGGAATACTGGAGTGGGTTGCCATTTCCTACTCCAGGGGATCTCTTGGGGCTTTTTTGTTTGTTTGTTTTTAAGTTTTAATTTTTACTGGAGTGTGGTTGACAATGTTGTGTTAGCTTCAGGTGTTCAACAAAGTGAATCAGTTATACATGTACATATGTATGCTGCTGCTGCTGCTGCTAAGTCACTTCAGTGGTGTCCGACTCTGTGTGACCCCATAGACAGCAGCCCACTAGGCTCCTCTGTCCCTGGGATTCTCCAGGCAAGAATACTGGAGTGGGTTGCCATTTCCTTCTCCAATGCATGGAAGTGAAAAGTGAAAGTGAAGTCGCTTAGTCGTGCCTGACTCTTAGCAACTCCATGGACTGCAGCCTACCAGGCTCCTCCGTCCATGGGATTTTCCAGGCAAGAGTACTGGAGTGGGTTGCCATTGCCTTCTCCGTACATATGTATGTGTATATATATCTTTTTTCCGAGATCCTTTTCCCTTATAGGTCGTTATAGAGCATTGAGCAGAGTTCCCTATGCTGTACGGCACGTTCTTATTATTTATCTATTTTATGTATGGTAAGCGTATATGTCAGTCCCAGTTCCCATCCCCTGGTCATCATAAATTTGTTTTCTATATCCGAATACTCTACTTCTGTTTTGTAAGTAAGCTCATTTGTACCCTTTTTTAGACTCCATATATATGTGGTATTATATGATATTTGTCTTTCTGTGTTGAGTCTTCACTCAGTTTGACAATCTCAAAAATGAAATTATTTTGTTCTTTTTTTTTATTGCTGAGTAATATTTTGTTGTGTATATGTACCATATATTCTTTGTCCATTCCTCTGTTGATAGACATTTAGGCTGCTACCATGTCCTGGCTATTGTAAAGTAGTACTGCAGTGAACATCAGAATGCATATATCTTTCCAAATTACTGAATTATGGCTTTCTTCAGCTATATGGCTTAAAGTGGAAGTGCTCAGTTATATGGTAGTTCTGTTCTCAGTTTTTTAAAGAACCTCCATACTGTTTTCCATGGCTTCTCAGGTGCCTCATTGGTAAAGAATCCACCTGCCAGTCTTAGAGGAAAACATAGGCAGAATACTCGATGACATAAAGCAAGTTCCTCTGTGACCCACTTCCTAGAGTAATGGAAATAAAATCAAAAGTAAACAAGTGGGACCTGATTAAACTTAAAAGCTTTTGCACAGCAAAGGAAACTATCAGTTCAGTTCAGTCACTCAGTTGTGTCCAACTCTATGCGACCCCATGAATCACAGCACACCAGGCCTCCCTGTCCATCACCAACTCCCGGAGTTCACTCAAACTCATGTGCATCGAGTTGGTGATGCCATCCAGCCATCTCATCCTCTGTCGTCCCCTTCTCCTCCTGCCCCCAATCCCTCCCAGCATCAGGGTCTTTTGTGATGAGTCAGCTCTTCACATGAGGTGTCCAAAGTATTGGAGTTTCAGCCTCAGCATCATTCCTTCCAGAGAACACCCAGGACCAGTCTCCTTTAGGATGGACTGGTTAGATCTCCTTGCAGTCCAAGGGACTCTCAAGAGTCTTCTCCAACACCACAGTTCAAAAGCATCAATTGTTAGGCACTCAGCTTTCTTCACAGTCCAACTCTCACATCCATACATGACTACTGGAAAAACCATAGCCTTGACTAGACAGACCTTTGTTGGCAAAGTACTATCTCTACTTTTCAATATGCTATCTAGGTTGGTCATAACTTTCCTTCCAAGGAGTAAGCATCTTTTAATTTCATGGCTGCAGTCACCATCTGCAGTGATTTTGGAGACCAAAAAATAAAGTCAGCCACTGTTTCCACTGTTTCCCCATCTATTTCCCATGAAGTGATGGGACCAGATACTGTGATCTTCATTTTCTGAGTGTTGAGCGTTAAGCCAACTTTTTCACTCTCCTCTTTCACTTAAGCAAGGTGAAAAGACAACCCTCAGAATGGGAGAAAATAATAGCAAATGAAACAACTGACAGAGGATTAATTTCCAAAATATACAAGCAGCTTATACAACTCAATGCCAGAAAAACAAACAACCTAATCAAAAAGTGGTAAAAGGACCTAAACAGACATTTCTCCAAAGAAGACCTACAGATGGCTAACAAACACATGAAGAGATGCTCAACATCACTCATTATTAGAGAAATGCAAATCAAAACCACCATGAGATATCACCTCACACTGGTCAGAATGACCGTCATCAAAAAGTCTACAAACAGTAAATGCTGGAGAGGATGTGGAGAAAAGGGAACACTCTTGCTCTGTTGGTGGGGATGTAAATTGACACAGCCACTATGGAAGACGGTATAGAGATTCCTTAAAAAAACTAGAAGTAAAACCACCATATGACCCAGCAATCCCACTCCTAGGCATATACCCTGAAGAAACCAAGGTTGAAAAAGACACATGTATCCAGTTGTTCATTGCAGCGCTGTTTACAATAGCTAGAACATGGAAGCAATGGAGGTGTCCATCAACAGCTGAATGGGTAAAGAAGTTGTGGTACATATACGCAATGGAATATCACTCAGCCATAAAAAGGAACCCATTTGAGTCAGTTCTGATGAGGTGAATGAACCTAGAACCTATTATACAGAGTGAAGTGAGTCAGAAAGAGAAAAATAAATATCGTATTCTAATGTGCATATACAGAATATTAAAAAATGGTACTAAGGTACTTATTTACAGGGCAGCAGTGGAGAAACAGATATAGAGAATAGACTCATGGACATGGGGAGAGGGGAGGAGAGGGTGAGATGTATGGAAAGAGTAACATGGAAACTTACATTACCATGTGTAAAATATATAGCCAACGGGAATTTTCTGTATGGCTCAGGAAACTCAAACAGGGGCTCTGTATCAACCTAGAGGGGTGGGATGGGGAGGGAGTTGGGAGGGAGGTTCAAAAAGGAGGGGATATATGTATACCTATGGCTGATCCATGTTGAGATTTGATAGAAAACAGCAAAATTCTGTAAAGCAAGTATCCTTCAATAAGAAAATAAAGATGAAAAAGAATCCACCTGCCAATGCAGGAGACACAGGGAAAGCAGCTTTGATCCCTGGGTCAGGAAGATCTCCTGGAGAAGGAAATGGCAACCCATTCCAGTATTTGTGCCTGGGAAATCCCATAGACAGAGAAACTTGGCGGCCTACAGTCCATGGGGTCACAAAGAATCCGACATGACTGAGCATACACACGTGCAGTACTGTTCTGCATA
Source organism: Capra hircus (assembly GCF_001704415.2). NCBI lineage: Eukaryota > Metazoa > Chordata > Mammalia > Artiodactyla > Bovidae > Capra > Capra hircus. Next base: position 18,718,673 of record NC_030818.1, read on the forward strand.
GTAGCTGTACAAATTTACATTCCCACCAATGCTGTAGGGGGGTTCCCTTTTCTCCACACTCTCCAGCATTTATTGTCTGTAGATTTTTTGCTGATGGTCATTCTAACTGGTGTAGGGTGATACCTCATTGTAGTTGTGATTTGCGTGTTTCTAATAATTAGTGATGTTGAGCATCTTTTCATGTGCCTTTTGGCCATCTGCATGTCTTCTTTGGAGAAATGTCTGTTTAGATCCATGCTTTGTTTTTTTTTTTAAATAAAGCACCCTGTAATATTTGAGGTCTTGTAAGAAGTCAGTACTGTGGGGTTTCCTTTCCTGAGAGACAATGTTGAAGAAAAAACTCTATATTCAAGTATATTGCAAATGAAAAAGTTAGTGATGGTATATCACTGCATATAATTAAATCATTAATAGCGTTGAGGACTTGGAATGCTCTAAGAACTTAGGGCCAAAAAAATGTCACCTGGAATTATATGATAAAGTATCGTGGAGGAGTTGGAGTCTGAACAGTTTAGAATTTGGATGGTGATGGATTCCAGGCAGAATGATGTGGGCAGAAGAATGAAATGTCTAAGTGAGATTTGCATGACTTATGTGTAAGATACTTGGGAAATGAATGTAGGAGAGCAAGGTTTTATTTCTATAGGTAGATAGGAACTAAAGATGAGGAGTCAGGACAGGACCAGATGATGAAATGTCTTTCGCATGGTGCAGGGAACTCAGGCCCAGGAATAGGAGCTATCAAAAGTCACTGTAGGTTTATAAGCCAAGAGAAGCAGAGCATGAAGAAATCGGTATTAGGCAGATTGCAGTTGCGGGGGTTGTGTAATGTATTAGCAGGGAGAGATTCTGCAGTAGAGGCTTGCAGGAGAGCTCTTCACATTATTTAGATGTAGTGCCACTAGAGATGGGTCTAGGGGATGGCAAAGGAAAAGCAAGGAAGAGCAAACGGATGCACGCCATTTTAATGGAAGAACATGAAGTATCTGCTTATAGGTAAGGGAGGGATGAAAATATACAAAGGTGATTCTGGTTTCCTAACCCGAAATAGTAGAAGAATAATGGTACAAGTAACAGCAATGGGAAAACATCTCAAAACTTGGAACCAACAAGTGAAATGGTTGTATCAGAGGGATCTAAGGTCAAAAACGACTTTAAAAATATGGCAAATGTTACAGCATGTTTGATGACAAGAATGATCTAGTAAAAAGGGAAAAACTAATAATGTAAGAATGGTGATGATTATAGAAGCAAAGGCATTGAGGAGGGAGAGGAGCAAAATTGTTCCTATTTCTCAGAGGTTATAAAACAAGGTCGTCAGCTAACGTTCAGGTGGAAGAAGGGTGTGAAAAATTGAGGGAGAGGAAATGGAAAATAGACAACTCAGAGAGAGGAGGAGTGAATTAAGTAGGGAAGTGTATTAGGGTCATTTGCTAGTGCTGACCGCATGCTTGAGGTTAGCGGCTATAAATTGGAAGGGAGAACAGCCAGCACAGTTGTGCCTTTCTCTGGCCCTGGCCCATGCAGTGGAGGTGGAAAGGTGGATTTAACTAGGGTAAGGGTTTTTCATTGGAGAAGGAAATGGCAATCCACTCCAATACTATTGCCTGGAAAATCCCATAGTGAGTCCTATAGAAAGTGAAGGGCCCTGAGATTGAGTTATGCAGGAGAGTACTTAGACAGTGACCAGCCAGGCCATCACTGCTGGCAAGGAGGAAGCAGCAATGTACAGGGAATGAACAAGAGGCAGAAGTTCTGTAAGAAGATAATGCAACACTTGCATGGAGCTCGGACAGCATCTGATTGCATGTGCTTCATGCAAACAAGGTATTTTTTTTTTTAAGGGGAAAAGGAAGAATGATCTGAAAGTAGTGACAAAAACCAAGAAGACCCCTCCTGCACCCTCAGGATTTATGGCATGTGGAAGGTGAAGCCATGCCCACTTGGGAGGATTTCAAGGGGCAGAGTGCAGTCAGGGAGGACGCAGGTGTTCATTAGAGCACAGAGGTGAAGGAGCACCTGGAGGGGAGAATGACAGCAAAAGGGATGTTGGTGATGACAGTCTGAGTTCTAGAAGGCCCGTAGGTATTCAGGAGGGAGGGTTGTGCAGAGCATGGGTGATTTTTGCAGAGCCAGTGAGATTAAGTCCCACGATGATGCATGACCTGATAAATTTAGACTTGGTTTTTGCAGTTTCTTATGAGAAGGTGACTAGTTAATGAAAGCCTTCCTTTAAGCACCATTCTCTGGGGGCATTCCGTAGCATGAAGGTATGTATGCATTTAGGGATAAGGAAGAAGGTCTAGTGTTCTTGCCAGAGCATCATGCTAAAATGCATGGGTCTTCATTTCTGTGTTTTGTGAGTGAATTCTGAACACGAATTGAATTTTAAGCATAATTGCAACAATATTTTTTTTAACTACATGAAAGTCATGTTAGTCAGTACAGATTTATGAAGAATAATGATGATTCAGGGTATTTTTAAAGAAAGGTTCCTGGGTATTTTATTTGTTTAAAAGGGAGATCATTGGTCCTGGATTTTAATAAATACAACATCATAAATTTTGTCACAAATTTAGAGGAAATACCATACTGGATAACAGCCAGTCATGCCTCATGTACAAAATGATTTGTCAGAATCATCTGTATTTCTCTGAGGAAGGAGAGACAGGGAATGCCTGCAAGTCATCCCACCTCCATCTTAACAAAGCTTGTCATTTTATGCCATGCTACCTATTTTTATTGTCTTGGTGCGTGCTGTACTGAGCTCCCCAAAAGTTAAATTGATAGACCATCAGAAGAGGGGACCACATTAACAAGAGCAGTACCAGCCTCTGCAGCTGCCCCAAAGGTTTTCTGGAGGGACCTCTCTGGGCTTAGTAATGGAAGCTAAAGTTGATATGAAAGACTTCCATAATACGGTGAATAAGTTGGACTTCTAAGCTTGCATATGACTCCAGATTGGGGTAAGTAGCTTTTCTTTTCCAAAAAAAAATGTACTGTAATTCAGAGTGGTTGAAATAAATTTGAGAAATAATCAGGAATATGAAATCATGTCCAATTCAGAGAAGGATGTCAACCACGCTAGAAAACATTCGTCTGTATTGTTACATCCAGCGGATATTCACTGAGTGCCAAATATGTCCTAGTCATAGTTCAGTTGCTGAGGATACAGCTCCTGTGGAGCTCACATTCAGAAAGGGAGGGGTGACAGTAATCTCAGAAGTGAGAAGAGAGTATCACACGTGTGATAAGAGCTGCGAAGAGTAAGCGCCAGGATGATGTGATAGAGAATTACTAGGCTGACTAAGGAAGTTGTTTTAGATATGGATGTCAGTGTCAGGGAAGTTTTCCTTGAAGGAAGAGCATTTGGCCTGAAATCCGACTGTAAGAAGGAGTCGAACTGGTGATGATCTGAGGGGAGAGAAGCCCGTGCACAGGACACTGCAGGTGTGAGAGCGCTCAGTAAGAGCAAGCTTGGTGTGCCGAAAGAAGGTCACGAGAAGCAAGAAAGGCCAAGGTGGCTGGAAGGTCATGGAAGAGAGAGGGACAGGAGTGAGGGCCAGATCATGTGCTGCCTTATAGACGATTTTGTGATGAGTGGGTAGGAAAGTGGCTAAAGGATTGTGAGCAAGAGCGCCATGTGATTTGATACATGTTCTCAAACATGAATATGGTGGAGAATTAAGACTTGGGAGACTGGGAAGATGCAAGAATGGGAAAGAGTCCACAGGTAGTTGTTCAGATAAGAGATACTGGGGACTCAGACCCAAGAGAGCTAGAGATGGAGAAGAGGCGTGGATGGGAGGTGATTTGGTCCTAGGCATGTTGATGGATTAAATGTAGGGCTGAGAGAAAGAGGACTCCAGGAAAACTCTTAGATTTGGAATTTAAGCAAATTGTAGTACTTTTTACTAGGTGCAAGAGCAGATATAAGGGGGAACTTGGGAGCTTTGTTTCAGATAAATTGGACTTGATACCCAAGTAGACCTGTTTGTCATTTAGATAATTTTTGATGTAATTAACTCATTAAGTAGCATTCATACACGTGTATCTTCATGGTAAGTATGTTAAGGACTACAAAGGTAGACACACATCCTTGAGGGAAAATCTGCCCTTTCTACATGGAGGTCTAGCCTTGTGGGGAGCTTCTAGAGAAAAATAAAATCAGCCCAGTTCATGCTGATTTATCACCAGGCAGAGTCTAGCCAGAGGGATATCTGTGTGGGGTCCATAAGATGTGTTCTTACGTTTACATGTTTGGCACTGCTGTATCATGGGTCCCGTGGCTTACTGGAATAGTATGGGTTCTGTGAAACTCATTCCTGTTTGGAGCTACACAGTGAACATTTTGCCAAAGGAGGAAGACTCTTGGAACTTAAGAATGTCCTCCTTTGTTTTAGCTGAAAGCCCTTGAGGTAATGTTTAAAGTTTTTAAATTTTAGGCTATATTATTTTTTTCTCTGTAAGATGTTTTAAAGAAAAGATAGTCAAAAATTGTCTTGAGATACTTTATATCATTGTGTTATGCAGGGTGGACAAATAAGAACTGCTGTAGGGAGGGGTAAAGCCAGGAAGGCATTGTGGAGGAATCGGGGATGGAGTCCAACTCAGAGAGAGATGTCAAGCCGCTCAACAGAAGGGAAAAGATAATTTAAGAAGAGCCTTGGAGTAGCAAAGAGAGAATGGACAGAGGGGGCCAGATGAGAAGGATAAAGTGGCAAGTCAACGGGCTTTAGCAGCTGACTTTGGAGAATGTGGAAGAGAAAGACTCCCAGAATTGGACGTGAGGGGTGATTGTTTAGATCCTTGGGGTGGGCACAGTGCTCAGGCTATATAGCGGTGTCGTGTACTAGGATGTGGAATACAAGGAGAGCAGCCTTATGGGAGGTAAGATGAGGTAGATATTGAGTCTGCATTGTTATGTTTGAGCTATCTGTGGAAGTTTGTTGTTTAGTTGCTTGGTTGTGTCTGACTCCTTTGCTTCTCTGTTCATGGGATTTCTCAGGCAAGAATACTGGGGTGGGTTATCATTTCCTTCTCCAGGGGATTGTCCTCACCCAGGGATCAAACTTGTATCTCCTGAATTGGCAGGCAAGTTCTTTACCACTGAGCCAGCTGGGAAACATCTATGGAGGATCAAGGGGAAAATGAGAGTTATGAGTCTGGAACTCAGAGATCTGGGCTGGAGATAAGGATTTGTGAGTCATCCTCCCAAGGAGAGAATATAGTGCTGTCAGTGACCTTGGAGTTTATAGGTAATGAGAGGAGTATAAGCATTTTTAGGAAGATTAATATGGCATAATATGCATCATGGAAGAAAAAGAGTGACTATCAGTGTTAACACATCAAAAGTGAGATGAAATGACCTCTGTATTGATGATGGTGCAGGAAGCATTTGAGTGTTCTGTTAGTTTGGTGGAAGAAAGCCTCAGGACCACTGATGTCACTGATTGAACGCTAACCTAGAACATAGATGTTGGCACCTGTGATAGTGGAATGTGTAAAACAGAATATATCATTTTAATTAATTGATTGCTTAATTCGTTTGTTTGTATACCCTAATTTGAAGAAGGCTTTAAAGTGTCTGAGTCTGAGAGAGCTGGTCCGATGCAGCTGAGATTAGAGCCATTCAGGGTAGGAGCCCTGAAATTAAATAATGGGATAGGAAGATGAAGAGATGGCAGTATGGTTGTAGACTCTTTGAGCCCAGAGCGATCCCTTCCTCAGCGTTCTTTACAGGCGCCCTCCGAGGCTACTGCTTTCACCTTAGAGCAACTTTAATTCTTCATTCATTCTTGTGTATGTTAGTTGCTTAGTCATGTCTCTTTGCAAGCTCCTGGACTGCAGCCCACCCGGCTCCCCTGTCCATAGACTTCTCCAGGCAAGAATACTGGAGTGGGTTGCCATTTCATTTCTCCAGGGCATCTTCCAGACCCAGGGATCAAACCTGGGTCTCTTGCATTGCAGGCAGATTCTTTACTGTCTGAGGCACCAGAGAAGCCCACACTCATTCCTTTGTTTACTCAAAAGGTAAATGTGGATATTTAGCGCGTGCTGTGTGTCACTCACTGCACAGCACATGCTGCTAGTTTGACTTGGTCTTGCCTCTGATTGAGGGACCATTGTCTAAAGGGCCTCAAAGATGCAGGGTGCATAAATTGACACACATTTTAGACTCACTATGGAATTGACTTTTTTTTAAAATATGTTTTATAGGTGTCTTAAATGATATTTTTAAGTATTTGTCTATCTCCAAAACTTATGTTGCATGATATATGTGCTTTTTTGTTGTTCAGCCACTAAGTCATGTCCAATTCTGTGTGACCCCATGGACTGCAGCATGCCAGGCTTCCCTATCCTTCACTATCTCCTGGAGTTTGCTCAGACTCATGTCCATTAAGTTGATAATGCTATCCAACCATCTCATCCTCTGTCACCCACTTCTCCTTTTGCCTTCAGTCTTTCCTAGCATCAAGGTTTTCTCCAGTGAGTCGGCTCTTTGCCTCAGGTGGCCAAAGTGTTGGAGCTTCAGCATCAGTTCTTATATGCTTAGGCAGAAATTAAAGGTTAGAAGGAATATGTGGGCTTTCATATCTGTATTTTTTCTGCTGCTTAAAGCAAAGGGAGGTTTGATTTTTTTACATTGTAAGTCTATATTCTCTGAAGCTAAACTAATTTAAATACAGACAAATGGCTTCTGATTAATAGACTTTTCTTTCAGTTTTTAAAAATCCAAATAGCAGGTGTTTCAGAGCCTTACGTTTTATTAATTATTCTATGCCCTAAATTCACTGTTTCAATCCTACCTAACGAAATGTTAATATTACATGAGCATCTTACTCCATTTTTAGTTTTCTACATTGCACTTGCCTTTTTCACACCAGTAAGGTGTGAGTGCTAAATGTTATTCTTGGTTGGTATCTTTTTCTTGGTCTGTAGCTTACAGTACAACCTGTGCTGTGTGACCTAATCAGATATTCTAGCTCTTGAAGCCATCTGTAATGTTTGTCAGTAGACACACATTTCATTAGTATTTAGAAAGCATTATGATGCCATTTCCTTTTATTCACAGAACTTTTTTACTCAGAAGTTCTTGGGTTTTTTTGTGGGGGTAGTAGGATGCTCACAAAAAAAGCACCCCAAGAAAATGTGATCCAACAGAGCTCAGCATGTTAATTAATATCCATTCCATTTTTGAGAAAGTACAGTGGAGTTCCCTCCTGACCCTCTTCCCACTGGAACAGTGCTGGATGGAGACACTCCTCTTCAGCAAGACTGAGGCCATCCCATAATATACAAAGAGATAACATATGCACCCAACTCTGCGCCAGCCTGAGTTTCCACACGGTACTTGAGGTCCATGGCAAGCCTTGGGTATCATGCAGAGGAAATGGCATAGGTTTCTCTTTTAAAAGTAATTTATTTTGGTTGTTGTGCTGGGTCTCCGTGGCTGTGCATGGCTTTCTCTAACTGTGGAGAGCAGGGGCTACTCTTCATTGTGGTGTGCAGGCTTCTCACTGTGCTGGCATTTCTTGTTGCAGAGCACGGCTCTAGGCTGTAGCATGAAGGCTCAGTAATTGCAGACAGGCTTCATTGCTCTGTGGCTTGTGGAATCTTCCCGGACCAGGGATCAAACCCTTGTCTCCCACGTTGACAGGCAGTTCTTATCCGCTGTACCACCAGGGAAGTCCCAAGTAGGTTTCTTAAATTTGAGAGAGCTTGACCGTCACACAGATATTCTCATTTACCAGGACTGGACCAGGGCAGAGGAATCTGCGTTTCCAGTCAGCCCTCAGGAGGAGCTGGTTTTTTACCACACTTTTGAGTAGCAGAGTCATAGAGGGTTTATATGAAGCTGTGTCCCTGGATTTGCTGTGCTGTTGTGTAAGAGAATTATCTTGTCTTTAAGTAATCACTGGACTTACTTTCTAATACTTTTTGTTTTTAAAAACAGAGTCTGTATATGAATTACTTTACTTCAAGTATTAATACATGGCAATAGTTTCATTATGTGACTTTAAAACTTTTTTTCCAATTGGTATTAATAGAGATTAAAACCCTACTGAGACATTTCATGGTGCCTGTGTAGAATCACATAGTGAGGAACAAGAAAATCCCCAAATGTGGATGCTGGGGAGATTGTTTTGTTTTTAGTAGAGGTGATCCTCTATGTAATTTTACCTGTTCAGACTTTGCTAAACTTTAGAGATATGTTTAGGCCCTTATGTCCATGGATTTTCATACAGTTGTATTGATCTGCATGGTATTAAATACCATCTCAAAACCCTTCATAATATAGTATTGACCATAGTAGAATGATCCAGTGTAACTGTTAACTCGCAAACTCAGACATACAAGAGTCAAATTACATGTTCTCTCAAAATATAACTGCCTTGCACTGTAAGATTATAATAGAGCAGAGTTAAATTTATAAGATCCTTACAACTTACCAGTATGATAATTCTCTTGGAGGCAGAATTTAAATGGGAGTGGCTGTTGTACATTTTATGAGGTTGATGAAGTTCAAGGAACTTTCGGAAGCACTTGGCCTTTCAGAACTGCTGTTACATAATCCTTTATAATAAAATATATGTACTGAACTATCAAAAACAAAAACAAAACAAAAGAGAGAGCCTCTCCAACTGTGGTTCTTATTCTGAAGCCAAGCGTTCTGTGTTTAGAGACTCAGCTGTCTCTCTTCCAGACCTTCAAGTGTACCAATTCACAATTTTTAAGTTAGTCATTTCTTATTTCATTAATATTACTCATCACAGATTCTATTTTTCTTAGGCTAGGTATATCTAAAATCAGTGTTATGTTTGTGAATATATTGCTTTAGCTCATCTAAATTGTTTTAAAAATATATTTTTGAGGAATTCAGTTAACATTGCTTACCAAGTTTGGAAGCACAAACCCTCCCCTTGACCACATAAACATATTTAACCTTACCTTCCAGATGGATAAGGTACCTCCTTACCATAAAGGTCTCCCTGATTTTGATTTTTGCTGAGGCTGCCCAAGTACCATTAAGGATACTTGTTTAATTAAGGCAGTAAGGCTTTTAGGCAACTATAAGTCTATACTGCTGTTGCCCTCTGTAAAGGCAATCACAAGTTGATAATATGATATGTCTTTCTTTTTTGGGTTCATTTATGTAAAATGATTCTGAAATCTAAATACATGTGTTTCATTTTAAATTCCAGCAGTGTCCTGGGGAAAGAAAGTGTAGATAGTTATTTATTTTCCATAAGTATTTTTATTTAGGTTGACACCTAAGTCAGTATCTTATAATTTTGTGTTTTAAGTACAAGCTGTTGTTCTAATGTCTTGATAACTGGCACTGGGGCGGGGGAGGGAGAAGAAAAACCAAAACAGCTACCAAGAGTTGGAAGCCAGTTTCGAATATCTGGGAAATCAAAACAGGAAACTTGGAACTTGGCATAAACCCAGGTGGAGAGGAGCAGTTGGCTGAATATTTATACCTGCATATTAACTGTTGGAAGTTATACAGTGACCTTCTGGTTGTTGTGATTTCTTGTGCCTAGCAGAAAAAAAAGTCATGATAAAAATGTTACATCCTTGTGCTAAGAGAGGAGTGTGTGTGTGTTAAGAGGGACATTTCATTCAACCACATTGGGGTTACTGTAAACGGTGTAAACTTTTTTTCAATCTAACCCTCAGAAGGATGCTTGTGTGCAGTTGTACGTAGCCAGTAGTACTTTGTTCCATTTATTCACATCCTTCCCTTTCTTTGTTTTAGCTCTATATGTACTTTCAGTCCATCTCTTCTGTCCCAAGTTATGTTTAGCTCAACCATCTGTCTGTCCTATACCTTCTCCCAGGTTAGTGACAGGAGTCCCAGAAATTATAGGTGAACAGTTTTTATTACCACCATATGTTTGTTTCAAGATTAAATACCATATGCTTAGTAATACTGTTAAAAAACAAAACAAAACCCCACATTCCTTGTTAAAAGACAAAAAAAGCAATCTGACACCTTCAGCCAGAGAAATGATGTTTTTTGGGGGGGCCATGCCGAAAACTTTGTATTTCCACCTACCAAGGATGCTTAAGAAACACTGGTCTAATGCCGGCCTTCAGCAGGTTAATGTTTTAGCTTCTGGGTAGCGCTGAGCAGTTCCTTGCGGATTTGTGGTTTCCGAGTTGGCTGTAGGTGACCTCTCAGTTATTCCCAGGGTTTGGCGTGTGCTCTATCACTCTGAGCTGCTGAGTTGCTGCTTTGCCCAGCTGTGTCCATCTAACTGCTGGCCTCCACAGAGGCTCTTCCTGACGTGAGCGAAGGGTCTGGAATCCTAGATCAGGAGGCCTTCGAGCTTCTACAAAGGGAGCTGGGTGGGGACTACTCAGAGCAGGGCCTTTCCCTCTGCAGGGAGCTGGAGCTGCCCCTTCTGTGTCCTCTAGCCCCAGGCCAGCTGTCTCCATCAGCTTTGCAGAGGGTGTGGACCATCAGGAGTTGTCATTCCCAAACTCACGCCATTCAAACCTCATTAATTAGTGTAATCAGTTTTCCCAAACCATAATCTGGGGTTTTGTGCAACTCGGGCAAGCTCGGTGGTTTGCATTAGTTCTGCTCATGGTGAAAAAAAAGAATCTGTTCAAAGGGAGGTTCAAGAAACAGTTTTGGGAGCATAATCACTCTAGCAGGAATTTGCATTCCATCAAAAAGTGATTATTTCAGATGTTCTTAGAATTTTATCAATATAGATAAGGATTTTCGGGTAGATAGTGTGCTTTTTCCATTTTCCAGCCTTGGCAGTATTTACCTAGTACCTTGATTAAGAGATCCTCTAGGCAAAAAACAACAACAATAAAAAAACTTTTTTGAATAAAAGTTTTAATTTTTTTAATACTTACCTCTTATTGATGAATTATACTCTACAGTGTGGCCTCATTGGGCATTCATTCACATTTCCTTTCTAATTGTGGAATTCCTATTGAAGGGATTCAGTCCAGAAGGAGGAGAGCTCTTCAGGATGGAGCAAGGACCCCTAATGTTAATCCTGCCCCTTTCTGACTGTGTCCTGCACACCAGGGGAGCGTGGACCTGGGTCCAGCCCAGCTGCACCAGGGCATTCAAGGGGACATGGAAAGGGCATCACCTCTAGTGGGAGAGATAAGATGGGCACACAGAGCAGAGTGGCCATTCCCAGTCTGAACAGTTGTGCATGATAGGCAGTCAGTGTACGTGCTATTTTGTGATGCATAAACAGATTATGTTTACTTCCAGAGCTGGTGCTGCATTTTTTGTGAAATGTATCGCTTTCTCAAGAAAGGTATTTAAGAGCACTAGCAGTCAGTATTTGATTTTTTTTTTATAGAAATGCTGTAATAAAAATAAAACCTGACTCATTCCCTCATTCATATTGATCACTAAGATACTGTTCTAAGCATTTGAATAATTTATTTGGAAACTTATGAGACCTTTGTTCTGATGGTACATGGTCTCTGAAATAAGGATAGTGAATTCACATTGGTTGTTGAAACATCGAAAGCTGGAGAAACACCCTTTTATAGGGTGACTTCCTGCTTTTGGTTTGCGGTCTCTGTTGTTAAGTGTTCTTTGCATCAGGAGGAAGTAGCAGTATAAGTAGTGCCTGTAAATTTGGAAGAGGGAAGGAATTAACACGTGATGAGTTAATATTTTTGTGGTTTTTTTCAGAGACTGGAATGTTCCTTTAAATTGTGAATGTGTTTTTCCTTTCTGGCTGACAACTTCCTGGTTTTCCTGCACTTCATTATTCTATTCTCTGTCACTGGGATATTTTTTTTTAATTTCCCGAAAAGCAAGTGAAGTGCCTTCTCCTTATCAGTAGCCTTTCTTTTCCTGTTGCAATAACAAAAGAACAATACAGGAATTTAATAATGTTAAAAATTGATACCCCCTTTTCTGAATATATCCATATATTTGTCTGTAGATAAAATCCCAAGTTTTATAGACATAGATAAAAAGTGCATGTCAGTAAAATGAGATCATATTTTATCAATTCCTTCTTAGTCCCTCCCCGCCCCCTGCCTACCCTTTTATGCAGTTTGAAAAATGAAATAAGGGATTTTTTCTGTTTCCTTTTTAAAATCTATTCCCATGGTCTGTTGTTAAGAGTCAAAGTCCTGAAAATTAGAAAGATAAGTAAGACCAGTTATTGTCCCCTTAATAGAAGGACACCTTTCAGAGTTGTCTAGAATACATTCTGATTTATTTATCTGTTTTATAGAAAAATGCTGTTTACTGTTTCTGCTGTTTGGGCACAAATAAAGTCCAACTGCTTCGTAGAGCTTTGTTAAATATCATGGGTGTGTTTTTGCAAGAGTGGCCTTGAAAGGATGCTTGTTTCAGTGTTTTGATGCAGTTTCAGTTCATGGCAAAGGTGGGTTTACAGTGGCTTCCCTAAGTATCCTTGAAACCACACCGAGCAAGGGTGACCTGTCCCTTGGGGCTCCTGCTGTGGCATTAGAGGACCTGGCTGCCTTCCTTTCTAAGGCATGAAACGAATCTAACCATCTCTATTGTGTCTGACCCAGATTGGGGCAATTAGTTTTTTTAAAGTGAAATTTTATCTCTGTGGCAGTAAAAGGAAAGTATGATCCCATTTATATGTTCCTGGTGCCCTTTGGCATTTGGGTTGCTAATCACAGTGGAACCTTCTGAGTGTTTTCTGATTGAGAGCCGACTTGTTTCTGTTTCCGTTAGGAGTTTTTCAGACCAGTTAGGCTGTGGTGTCACACCTCAGTGCAACATGGAACTCCCAAAAATGTTATCTTTGCGTTCTTGCATGCCTCCTGGCCTGGCTTTGTGTCTCCCTAAATTCAGGGCTTATTATAGTGTTTTCCTTGAGGGTCCTTTAGATGCATCAATAACTAAGCAAACATCTTTAATCCAGAGAGTATATCCCATATGGATTATAGTAGTGTGTGTTCATGTGCACAGGAAATATGGTTTGCTTATGAAAAAAATACACACCACATGTGCATTTGTGTATTTTCTGTGCCAGAAAGTGTAATCTGTATATATAACATCCATGTGCATGTACAAATCTATAACTAGATGTAGCTAAGCATACGTACAGGCATGGTGGCATTATAATTAATCCATGGAAATAAATGCAATAATAAATTATAATAATGATAAGTTATCTTTCCTGATACATATATGTCTATATTTACTTATGTTAATAAATATGACAGTGCTGATAATGGTGGTACATTCTCTCATTAAAAGTTTTCTGAAAACTTTGTTTACCTTTGATGGTAGAAATTAGTCATAGAATCTGAACCCTAGCTCTGCATTCCAACACTTCTTCGTAAGAATTGGTGTAATATTATGCACTTTGTGAATAGCTTATAAAGGAAAAGGCAAGACTCTTCAAATAAATATTATTCAAACTCCTTCCACTTTCATTTCCCTTATCACCATAACAACCACACCCAACTTTGCTATTACACTGCGCTGTCTGTCTGCTTCCCACACGCTAGCAAACCTGACCCTTTGGACAGCAGAGGAAATATGAGAGATAATGTTGAAAACTGTCTTCCTTTTGTTGACATTTCTAGAGCAACAAGTCAGAAAGCTTGTCTCCCACTGGGTAGACAAGAGGCTACAGGTCATGATTAGATGGTATGTCCATTAGTAACTCTGATGACTCCCAACAGAATTATTTAAAACATTCCAATGAATAACTCAGAATTCTGGTAAACAAAAGGGGAGTGGTTGTTAACTGACAAACGGTTCCAATTTTCTATATATGGGAAGCAGACTGCTAGGGAAGAAGGTAAGGATCAACAGATAATAGGAGTCTCCACATTTCTGAGGTTAGCTCATTCTGGATCAGCCCAAGTGAAATAGTGTTTTTCCAGAGCCTCCATATATGGCCATTCAGAGCCCTGCAGTGGGAGCTCGTTCGTGTGTTTTAGCGCTCTGTTGGTTAATGTGAAACCCTTAGACCATTCTTGCCACATCTTATAGTTGTATCACTGCTCAGAGAGATTTTAACTAAATCACATACTGAGTTGATGCTTTGAGGTTTTTTGAGTTATCCATCTACTCCTCAATCATAATAACCTTTCCATCAAGTTTTGTGGGGATTTTTTTTTTTTTTTTTTTGGCCAACTTCTGAAAGACTTTGACTGGTATGAGTCATATCATCAAATGAGGTGGCACGTTTGATATATGTTTTCCCAAACATGATAAAACGTGGTTGATTTTGTTATATTTCCCATGGGCTGAGATACTGTTTTCTATGACCAGAAAACACGTTTGAAGTCTTTATAAAATCTGATGTCAGGTACCTCCTGAGAAATAAAATGGTTATATCTTGCATTATTTACTATTATCTGTAGCATCAAAAATAAATGTCCCCAGAAGAAGAGGTTATGAAATTAAAGCCCATAGACATATTAAAGGATTAGGAGGTAGCAAATGTGGATTGGGCTTTAAAAATGACTTTATTCACTTAGTGGCATTTTGGAAAAACTCAGGCTGTCAGGGAAATGAACCAATCTGTATTAATATAAAGCATTAGAAATTTAAATAAATCGTGTTTGAGAGCAATACCAGGATTTCCCTTGAATGCTGCTGAATAAATTCTGCTTGTTAAATGTCAGTTAAATGTGTGTGGCTGGCATACAGAAACTGAGAGGGCCACAAAAATACTCACTTGGGGCTTTAAAATATTGAAGTCCTTTCATGTTCCTTTGACCTTCAGTTAAAGGACATAGTCACATAGCAGAGGAAATGCCTCAAATTCTAGCATCTGGGTTTTGTTTCTTTATACTTTCTTGGCACAGTTACAACAGTAGGGCTTTTCTTTCCTTCAAGTTTTTTCGCGGTACAGTCAACACAGGCTTCTTACACAAGCGGCAAAGGACAGTGGTGAAGCCAGAAGCAATATGTTTCTCCTCGGCGTTCCACGGCAGGGCCTCACTGAATGGCTTGTTGTTTCAGAGGGAGCCTAGAACCAGAAAGCAGACAAACAGAATCCCACACAAATGTAAATTTTGTATAAAATTAGATACCTACTCAGGACTTACTTTGAACAGTCAGTGGCCTATGTATTTTTTGAGCTTCTGGAGTCATTGCCATGTTCAAGGTATTTCATCTGTATCCGGTTTGAGGATCTTCATCTGCATTTTTAGCTGCTTGAAGCTGTTCTTTCCAAAGTTTCTTCTGTGGCTTGAGAAGAGAATCTAGTTTAATAGAAGTGCATATAAAGTGTGTGTGTTTTGACATGGATACTTTATTTCAGCTCTATTAATATTTCAGTCATGTTTGTCATTTATCACTGAGGAAAGTTCCCTTACAGCTTTAGGAAATGATTCTGTGGCATCTGATTAGCCATTAATTTAATACTCCATCAATACAGGAAGGCAGGAGCATCTTCATGTTTTCTCAGCTTTACATCCAATAAGCTTCTGTGTGTGTGAGCTTTTCTTGAGATCTTAAATAATATGGAGCAGCATTCTCTAAGGTGCTCTTTGTTCAGAGGCATTGAGTTTGGTAGCCTGTGTCTTTCTTTACAGTGGTCACTGTAGCCACTCACTGCTACAGACCTTCAAGCTTTGACATCACCAGTTCTTGTGGGCCATTTGTGTAGTTCTATGAGACAGAGAAGTTAGGAAGCAATACTATTATGCAGAGATGTTAACAGACTTAAAAGTAGCCTTAAAAGTAGTTTTCAAAGCCATCTGACTCATAAAAACTTGTTTTATCTGAAGCTTATGTATTGAATATGTTTATCCTGTAAACTCAAGTTGAAGGGGATAGTCATCTGCCCTTAGCAGATGCCTCTGTAGTTTTCCCTAATTCATTCATTCATGCATTCATTTTACAAATCTGTGTGGAACCCTCGCTGTGTCACTGTGGTAGATACAGAGTGAACAAGACAGGTAAGGTCTCAGTCCCCTCAAGCTTCCAGTCTTATGGGGTAAAAGAAAAAAAGCCATAAATAAAAGTATAATAAAGGGCTTCCCTGGTGGCTCAGAAGATAAAAAGAATCTGCCTACAATGCCTGAACATGCGTGCTAAGTCACTTCAGTCATGTCTGACTCTTTGCAACCCCATGGACTGAAGCCCACCAGGCTCCTCTGTCCATGGAATTCTCCAGGCAAGAGTACTGGAGTGGATTGCCATTTCCTTCTCCAGGGGATCTTCCTAACCCAGAGATGGAACCCGAGTCTTCTGCATTGCAGGTAGATTCTTTACTACTTGAGCCACCACTGAAGCTTGCAATGCAGGAGACCTGGGTTCAATTCCTGGGTCAGGAAGATCATGTAGAGAAGGGAATGGCAACCCACTCCAGTATTCTTGCCTGATAATTCCATGGGCAGAGGAGCCTGGTGGGCTTCAGTCCATGGGGTTTCAAAGAATCAGACATGACTGAATAACTAACACTTTCACTTTCTAAGGTATAAGAGCAGTTGGATAACAGAATGCCGAAACCAAGGTAGGATGGGGTTGAGAAAGTCTCTCTGAAGAGATGATGTTTAAGTGGTGCTGAAAGTTAAGAAGGAAGTAGCTGTGCACGGAGCCTGAGGAAGCACATTCTAGGCAGGATGAACAACCTCAGTGAGGAAACAAGCTTTGTGTGCTGGGAATGAGAGGTTTAGGGGCTGTAGTGGAGTGAGAGGTGGGGAGAGGAAGTGAGAGATGTAGGGAGGGATTAAATCACAGAGATTCTAAGGTAAGGAGTTTGGATTTTATTCCAAGTGTGATTAGAAGCCATCACACAGTTCTGAGCTTCAAGTGGAGATGACTGGATGCCCTCTGACAGTGATAGGATGGGTGATCTCTGGCTGCTCTGAGGAAAGGGTCTCATCACAAGAGGGAGAGTCAAATGGGGGCCTGGTGAGGACACTGAGAGAGAGCCTGGAGGGTGCTGCGAGGCCAGACAGGAGTTTCGGCAGAGGACTTGGAGACAAAGGTGTGGATTCTGTGTGTCATTTAGAGGTACAGTTAAAAGGTCTCAAGACTTCTCTGGCAGTTTAGTGGCTAAGACTCTGGACTGCTAATTCAGGGGTACAGGTTCCATCCGTGGTCTGGGAACTAATATCCCACATGCCATGTGATGCTACCGTAAAGGCCAGAAAGTTAAAAAAAGAAAAGAAAAAAAAAAGTCTCCCATTGATTGGATTTCTAGATCAGGTTAGGAGGTGGGCTCTAGACTGACCCCACACTGCTGGCTTCACCAGTGGATCCTCTTTGCTGAGATGGGAGAAGACTGGGCAACAAGTGGGTGGAGTCAGAGTTACTCTTTGAAATGGAACAAATATACCAAAGCAGAGGTGATTTTGAATCCTCCTGTTTACTTAGTGACGATGTTTGGAAATGAAGTCATTAAAGTGTATCACCGTCTGCAACACAGGAGTAAACTTCTAAGACTCCAGCTTGGTCATAGGTCCTCAGCTCAGCCGCAGGTCCTCAGCTTGGCATATCACTGTCTCATCCTCTTCCTCTGCCACAAGCAGTGTTTCTCCCTGATCTTTGGTGGATGCTTCTATTCCTTCCCCAGGAACGTCAGCGGAACCCACACCCCAGTTTGCTTAGCTTTTCTTTAAAATTGTTCACAGATTCTCTCGGTTTCTGACAACGTGCATCTCCTGACTCAGGCATGATTTATCCTACGTGATTTATCTAGGGGGAACCAGGGCTACTTAGGGAAATGCAAGCGCGTGTGTGTTCCTTCTCTTACTGCTGAACTTAACAATGTGGCCTTATGCTGTTTAAATCATTTTCTCCTGATCCCCTGTCCAAGGATCTGTGTTTGAATGTGGTTCATTTCAGTCACTCAGTTGTGTCCGACTTTTTGCAGCCCCATGGACTGCAGCACACCAATCTTCTCTGTCCATCACCAACTCCCTGAGCTTGCTCAAACTCAGGTCCATTGAGTCGGTGATGCCATCCAGCCATCTCATCCTCTCGTCCCCTTCTCCACCTGCCCTCAGTCCTTCCCAGCATCAGGGTGTTTTCCAGTGAGTCAGCTCTTCACAATAAGTAGCTAAAGTATTGGAGCTTCACCTTCAGCATCAGCCCTTCCAATGAATATTTCAGGACTGATTTCCTTTAGGATTGACTGCTTTGATCTCCTGCCGTCCAAGTGACTCTCAAGAGTCTTTTCCAACACCACAGTTCAAAAGCATCAGTTCTTCGGTGCTAACCCTTCTCTATGGTCCAACTTTCACTTCCATACATGGCTACTGGAAAAGCCATAGCTTTGACTAGACAGGCCTTGGTCAGCAAAGTAATCTCTGCCTTTTAATATGCTGTCTAGGTTGATCGTAACTTTTCTTCCAAGGAGCAAGCGTCTTTTAATTTCATGGCTCCAGTCACCATCTACAGTGATTTTGGAGCCCAGAAAAATAAAGTCTGTCACTGTTTCTATTGTTTCCCCATCTATTTGCCATAAAGTGATGGACTGGATGCCATGATCTTAGTTTTTTGAATGTTAAGTTTTAAGCCAGCTTTTTCATTCTTCTCTTTCACCTTGATGAAGAGGCTCTTTAGTTCCTCTTCACTTTCTGCCATAAGGGTGGTGTCATCTGCGTATCTGAGGTTATTGATATTTCTCCTGGCAATCTTGATTCCAGCTTGTGCTTCATCCAGCCCAGCGTTTCTCATGATGTACTCTGCATATAAGTTAAATAAGCAGGGTGACAACATACAGCCTTGACGTATTCCTTTCCCAATTTGGAACCAGTCTGTTGTTCCAAGTCCAGTTCTAACTGTTGCTTCTTGATCTGCATACAGATTTCTCAGGAGGCAGGCCGGTGGTCTGGTATTCCCACCTCTTGAAGAATTTTCCACAGTTTGTTGTGATCTACACAGTCAAAGGCTTTGGCGTAATCAATAAAGCAGAAGTAAAAGTTTTTCTGGAATTCCCTTGCTTTTTCTATGATCCAGTTAGTGTTGGCAATTTGATCTCTGGTTCCTCTGCCCTTTCTAAATCCAGCCTGAACATCTGGAAGTTTACAGTTCACATACTGTTGAAGCCTGGTTTGGAGAATTTTGAGCATTACTTTGTAGCGTGTGAGATGAGTGTAGATCTTGAACGTGGTAGGACCTTGTTACACTTTCTCAGGCTGTGTACTTGTACCATATCTTGCTTTCTTTCCTGCCTGACCCTGTCCCCTGAAGGCAGAAACATTGCTTTGCACCTAGGGGGTAATTAATATCTGCTGATTCTGAAAACATGAATTAAAACTAATTTATAAAAGATCACTCATGATATCCTTTAAAAAGTTGAACTTTAGCTTGTAGCCAGGTCACACAGTCGACTGAAGCATAAAAGGAGGAGACTGCGGATTCATTGCAGGCTTGTAAGAAGAAGGGTTAAGAATAGAAAGTCAGTAAAGAGATAGTATAAACAGGGTGCATATCAGAAGGTATCCTCAAATGTAAAACATATTCAGTACTTAGAAAAATTCAAGATTGTGATCATAAATATTGTCATTGGCCTGATAAGGAGAGAAGTATGTAATTATTGGAGATTTCCAGTTGATGGAAGACAGGACACCAACCAAACACTGTAATACTCTTATTTGTCCTCTGAAAGGAAGAGACATACAGGTTTAGTATTTTTTTTTTCACTCATCACTTGATTTTACTGATGCCTGATTTCATTGAAGCTTATTACCCTTTTGGCCCTGGTCACATTTCTTTTTGGTATTATTGCTGCCAATTTTTTCAGATACAAAGGCAAAATTATGCTTGCTGTATGCAGTTGGAAGAAACCCTGGCATAGATCCTGCAGAAACCAAGGAGAGAAATTATTAGCAATATCCAAACCAGTAGCTGACTGGCTCAGATTCTTCCTCCCATGACCATTCCTGATTAATGGGAGAATCTGTTCTGGAGTTGAAAAGCCTCTTTCCTGAGCCCAGTCGGTCCTGGCTCCAGAGTGTGGCCAGCTGCACAGCAGAAGCCATTGCCAGGCCTCTGCTCCTGATTCCATCCTCAGCGCCTCAGACGTTGGGGTTGAGAGCTGGGAGAGCAGAGAGGTGGGAAGAGCAGCCAGGTCAATTTAGACGTTTCAGCTGATAACAGAAGCACAACAGCCTCTAAGCAAAATCCCTTTACTCGCGTTGGACACCGTGTCCCCTGCAGAAGCATGCTGTTCTCCTCCATGTAGATGCTGTAATTCTTCCTTTATTCTTTTGTCCTTGACTCCTGTCCAGGCTGCTTAGCTTCTCTGTCTTCAGTGATTAATTTGCTCTGTGACATTTCCTGACATCCTTTTCCTCACCCATCTTCTTTCTTCCTTTATCATCTCTTCCTCCATACTTCAAATTCATTTCCCATCTGTCCCCCTTACCATTGCATTTCCCCCAATACAAAGGGGTTGCCTTGTATGTTGGCCTAGTTCCAGCAATATTAATGCATCTCATTTTTTTTTAACCAACTGAAAATATTTGCCCATTTAATAAAGTTAATGCAGTTTATGGAAGCATTGGTAGCCTGAAATAATAAAATTCTGTTCCAGCAGATCACATATTTTATTTACATTTCTTTCTTGTTTTCCTTGTTCTGGATAAAAATTCTGTTTTATTTCAGGAGATTATTATTTTAGTTGTTGAAGTTTGGGATTCTTCTAGTAGGGTATTCAGAGGTAAACAGTCTCCACTGTATCTGTGATATCTTAAAAACAGTAATAGAAAGATCCAAAATAAATTTGTCACACTTAAGTTCTTACCAAGATTTTACTGCATTCAATAAACATTCACATAAACAACAGTGAATAACACGGAGCCCTAGCTCAAGGTGCTTCTGATTTTCTTGGGGAGGCAGACATGAAAACAGTCCAGTAGAATGAAATAAGTACTTTTGTAATTTAAAGGTACAAGAAAAAGTCTACAAGGATGCTGAGAAAATAGCGATACTCTGATTGGGAAAGTCTCTTTCCCAGAGAAGAGAATAGCGTTTTATTTGAACCTTGAAGGATGGATGGAATTTCAATAGATGGAGAAGGACAAAGGGCCCTCCAGACGCAGGAGGTAGGGTGGAGCGTGTAGACAAGCACCCCTCACGTGCAGGGGGAGTGTGGATGTCCCCATGGGACTCGCTTATGGGGGGCTTGCCATAAGTGAGTGCTGTCTCTTACTTTCTAAATGGTGAGGAAAGAAACGGGAGCAGCTTAGAATTATTGCCTTGAAGGTGTTATAAGATCTAAAGGAAAACTGTTTTCTAACTTTCTAAATCTTAGAAATTTAAGCATGCTTATAAACAAAAAGGGGAAGAGCCAGCAAAGGGGGAGGAAGTCAAGGCACAAAACAAGAGTATAAGGCCCCAGATGGCACAACTCTGTCCTTGAAGTACTGATCTTTAGATGTTGGCTCTTGTTCTGCTGTGTCCAGGCTCCCTTGACAGTACAAAGTGGGTGAAGCCACTGAGCCAAGGGATCCGCTCCCCAAATGAGGTAAAGCTGTTCAGTCACATCCGACTCTTTGCCATCCCACGGACCGCAGCACACCAGACTTCCTGTCCTCCACTGTCTCCCGGAGTTTGCTCAAGTTCAGGTCTACTGAGTTGGTGATGCTATCCAACCATCTCATCCTCAGCTGCCCTCTTCTCCTTTTGCCTTCTCTAAATGGGAGAGTTTCCGTCTCTAAACAGGAAATCACACCTACAACTGTGTTGGCAGGATTCAGAAAACCGAGGCATGGTTGTCTTGATTTAAAGTTTTATTAGTTTTATTTCTTTTGGGTGTTCATCCTGAGGTCTTCATGGATTTGTGACTTGGGTCACAAGTTGACCCTCTTGGAGCCTGCCTTGCCTTTATCTGTTAAAGCAAGATGGTGATCCCGGACTGTGCCCTAGGCCACCGCTGTTTAAAGTTGGATACAAACCCAAGCTCTAGCCTTTCCACCTCATCTCTCCTCCTTACTTCTGTTCCCTTTCCTGCTGTAATTATTAACCTGATTTATCCTGTGATAAATATAAGTGGATGTTCCTGATTCAACACTCAAATATTTAAAGAAATTTTCTAACAGTTTAGCAAAGTGGCTTGAAGTGTTTAAGCAGAAATTATCTTAAAGTTGGAACAAAAGTTCCAGGCATACAAATACCTCTTTATTATTTGGAAAACATCATGATTTTGTGGAGAGAGGACTTAATTGACTCCTTACAGTGTTAAAATGTACGTATACTTTATAGATTCATTAGTAGCCTTGTCCTTTTTATTTATATCAAACACTTGTTTGGAAAGTTGAGACTGCATCAGGACACACACATGGTTCAGTAAAAATCGTGGTTTCTTGAAGTACTTAGGTTGATGTTAGAGTCCCCTATTTGCATTATCAACAAGAGTATATTTTATTGCCACTTGAAATGGACTCTTTGGCATCCCAGACTAGGTAGTTTTGATGTTGGCAACTTGTTAAATCTGTACCCAGGGCACTGACATTCCATGTTCTCTGTAATGTGCTAGGTTTTTTGTCTGCTTACCTTATTTATCACGTGGAAGAGATTGAATGCACTGATTTTAAGGTAGAGGTCTCTGGCCAGTGGAGCTGTTAGCTTTTTGAGTATTACTTTTCTTACTCCTGAAGCTTAGGTTAGAGTCTGAGCATAAGGTTTCATTTTATTTTCTCTGGAGCCAATTATTATTTAAAGATGAGAAATGCATGAGTAAATAAATCAAAGAAGGACTTCTGGAAACATTTTGACGTGGGTGCTCTGCACAGCACATTTAAAATACCTGAGATGTGGTCGTATACAGTGGTTGTATCTGGTGGTGAGATTAAGAAATGATGACAGCCCATAAATAAATTCATACCAAATTGATAGCATTAAGCCCAACGAGGTGATTGTTTTCTTTGTTCTACTGACCCTGCAACTTTAAAATCCTGTTCCGTTCTCTGCTCATTTTCAGTGTTCATCACTTACTTTTGACTCTTATTTCTTATCTTACTGTTTCCTATCTTTGTATTTGTTTGAGGCCTTAATTCCCACATATTTAATTCTCTCTCCAACTTCCTGCCCTCTTTCTCCTTTTATCTTGTCTTTCAGATCTTCCATGGTTAAAATGTTCTCTTACCTATTTGTTTAAGAATAAGCCTCTTATATCTGAGAATGGGACTGTGATGTAATAATAATTAACATTTCTGGCATGCCTACCATGTACTTACCATGTACGGGCTGTCACCAGGCACTTTATATGGCTTATTTATTTAATATGCACGAGAATCCCATGAAATAAGTTAAAGAGGTGAAGTAACGTGCCCATGGTCACACAGCCTATCCAGTGTTATCATTCTGGATCCATGTTCTTAATTAGTTGTTACTTTGTCACAACTGTTAAGTCTGTCGAGATTTAGCAATCACCAGTGAGATTCGGCGATCACCAGTGGTGTCACTGTACCATTCTAAACACACAGACGCTAGAACTGTAGCAAAGACCCCCCTCCTCTTATAGAACTGGATCCTAAGTGTCATTTGAGAGGCAAGTGTGGCTGTTTCACTTGTAAGATTAATACAGAGATGTTTTCCAAAGAAGTTTTTCTGTAAGCTTAAATGTATGGCTTTTATGCAGTTACGGTTTGTTTCCCAATTAAATTTAAAACATTTTGGAGAAATTACACATTTAAGTAATGCTATGAAGAAGCATTTGAACTTCCCTGATGGCTCAGACAGTAAAGTATCTGCCTACAATGCGGGACACCCAGGTTCTATCCCTGGGTCGGGAAGATTCCCTGGAGAAAACAGTGGCAACCCACTCCAGTACTCTTGCCTGGAGAATCCCATGGATGGAGGAGCCTGGTAGGCTATAGCCCATGGGGTCACAAAGAGTCGGACACGATTGAGCGACTTCACAAAGCTATAATCAATACGTTTAAATGCTTATTCTGCTAAATAGTGTTTAAACGTAACCTTAAAGCTAACAACATATTTCTTGATGGCATTTTTTTCAAAAAACATTTTTATTAGTCATTATTTTTTGCTCTTAGAATGATTAGATATGAAACTAGTTGGGTTTTTTTTTATTGTTGTTGTTTTCATTTAAAACCCATTCTCTTCTGCTTTCAGTCAGAAAACTGAAGGGAAGATAAACATTTCAATCAGGGTGCTAAAGTATTGCCTTAGCTTATTCAGGGAAAGGATTTCCTACTGGCCAAAAGAGTAGAGTAAAATGTAGTAAGATATACCTCATATTAAGCTTCTTCAGTTCAGTTCAATCGCTCAGTCGTATCCGACTCTTTGCGACCCCATGAATCGCAGCACGCCAGGCCTCCCTGTCCATCACCATCTCCCGGAGTTCACTCAGACTCATGTCCATCCAGTCAGTGATGCCATCCAGCCATCTCATCCTTGGTCGTCCCCTTTTCCTCCTGCCCCCAATCCCTCCCAGCATCAGAGTCTTTTCCAATGAGTCAACTCTTCTCATGAGGTGGCCAAAGTACTGGAGCTTCAGCTTTAGCATCATTCCTTCCAAAGAAATCCCAGGGCTGATCTCCTTCAGAATGGACTGGTTGGATTTCCTTGCAGTCCAAGGGACTCTCAAGAGTCTTCTCCAACACCACAGTTCAAAAGCATCAATCCTTCAGTGCTCAGCTTTCTTCACAGTCCAACTCTCATATCCGTACATGACCACAGGAAAAACCATAGCCTTGACTAGACAGACTTTGTTGGCAAGGTAATGTCTCTGCTTTTGAATATGCTATCTAGGTTGGTCATAACTTGCCTTTGGTGGGGACTATTTGAATCAAATTCCAAACATGCTTTAAAATCTAGAAGATGTTCACAGTCAGTACCTTAGAAGCCCATGTGAGGCTGCCTTTGCACAAGGATGATGTCTTCTTCTCTCCTTTCTCTCTTCCTTTTCTCCCTTCCGTCCTTTTTTTGTTTTGTTTTTAGTTGCTTTCAGCATTTGTAGGTTTTTTCTTTTGAATGCCTTTGGTAGTGCAACTTTCATCCTTTGGATTCTTATTTTTATTTATTTATTTATTTTTAATTTTTATTTGGGGAAATAATCAAAAGGCATATGGAGTCATACCTGATTAATAAAATACATGAGCACTTTGGGGAATTCTATTTTTGTTAAAATATAAGGTAGAACTATTAAACACTGAAGCTGATCTTGTTGTAATAAATCTCGTGAACTGCCTTTAAAGAAAATGTCAAAAGGAACTCTACAGAAAGGTGCTGAGAAATGGCAGCAATGGAATAACTATATAATTTCATAAAGGTGACTTTGCAAAATAACATGATTTGAATGTGTAAGTCCTATTATTTTGTTTCTTGGGGGCTTTATCCCTTTTTTTTGCTGTCATATCCTATACATTAAATATTATATCTTTTAATTCAAAAAGAATGTTAATTTGTATATTACTGTATATGTGTGGATATGCTTGCACCAGATGGCAGAGGTTTCAGCAGATAGAACTAATAGAATATGATACGGCAAACCTTTTTTCCCCTGTGTAGTTGAATGTTTGTATCACTTGAAAATCTGATTATCCCCAAAACATTATTTCTGAGAATCTGAAAAGCTTGGCTGTTAGTAACTGCCAGGGCTTATTTTATACAACTTATTTTACCACTAATTCATCCTCCAGCTCACCCTTAATATAAGTAGTAACTTCCCCATCTGGAAAGGGGTAAGCTTCTGCTCCTGTAGCTATTATTACGATACTGAAAGTGTGGTTTGTCAGTGACCATGACGTAATACCATAGTAAGTGAAGTGAAAGTCGCTCAGTCGTGTCCGACTCTTTGTGACCCCATGGACTGTAGTCCGTGGAATTCTTCAGGCCAGAATACTGGAGTGGGTAGCCTTTCCCTTCTCCAAGGGACAAATTTTTAAATAACGTGTTGTTTGTCAGCTTCTTGAATTAGATTATCTGTTGTCTCTCATGTCTCCTCCCCCCAGATTTAATGATGCCAGTTTCATCTTCGTCACGTTCTCATTGCAGCTCCCCAAATGCTCCATTTAATCCCTCCAGAGTGGTTGTTCTCACCGGGATCTGTCTGTCTTGTTACTGCTGAGTTAGTGCTGGTTCTGGGGCTGAAGTTTGTTCGCTTGATTCTTGTCCATTGTCTCCTCTCGTCATATTTTCTCAGCTGCCTTAAATATGTCAGAACCAAGGACTAGTTACAAAAATACCACAATGTGTTATCCAGACTAAGCCTTTTTTCTTTCAGATGAGCTTTCAAGGGTATCAATAGTATATGTAGTAGAAACAATATTTAGAGTCCTTGGGTGAGAAAGGAATTACTTCCCTGCTAGAGTATTTTACAACTCTGACCATGGAATCTCTTTGTATATTTCAGAGATTTTTGCGTACTTTAGAATTCAGTTCAATGAGCTATAGCCTTGTAAAAATTGTGAATAAATTTAGGTGTTTGTTTTCAGAACTGATTTTGAGAATTTTATTGTATTTCTCAGGATAACTAGTGTCATATTAGGGGGCCCCTAAGCTAAATTCGCCCAAGACTCATTGAATTGCATGTCTGTGTGCGGCTTTTGTTAGAGCATGTTTTTAACACTTTAAAATAATTATCAGGCTGGATCTGGAGACCTTTGAAAAGTCCTTAAAGTTAATTACATCTTGAGACACAGCCTCTGTTCAGTCACTTAATTAAGCACTGTATCAATTTTACAGGATTCCTTTGTTAACAAAAATCAATGTGGCTGAAGTACAGTATTCTGCTAATGTGTAGTTCATTGTATGCAGACATTTCTAAAGGAAGATAATAGTAATAACTACGCAGTAATTAAAGAGACCAGGCCTTTTGCTATTGTGTAGCTAAGATCGGAAAGCTTATGCTTTGGGTTGGCGCCACCAACTGTTGTGCTAAATTGTTTGAGCCCTTTGCCTTTGTATCATCTGATGCTTTGACTTTACATTGCTGATTTGGTTCCATGTCTTCTACAAAGATCCCAGAACCTTTTGTACCTATTTCAGGGCCAGCAGTTAATGATAATCAGAGCTAACAAGTGGGTGCTTATAATACTTAGGTGCCAGGTATTAGTGTAAGCTCTTGGCATATGTTCCTTAAACCTCTCAACAAACCAGTGAGGTGGAAACTTTTATTATCCCCATTTTACAGATGAGGAAACCAAAGCCACGAGAGGTCACCCAGGGTCGTACTCTAGGAGTAAGGAGAACTCCGAAAGTACAGGTGGGTAGGCAGGAGATAGACAGCTGCAAGAAGGAAAGGCTCTGGGAGTAGTAGGACACGTTAATGAGAGAGAGTTGGCTGCCTGCTGCGGTCTCAGCATTATCTTAGGCAGTAGGAAAACGAAGAAGTACAAGACTCAAGTCCAGCCCTCATGGAAATCACAGTTGGTCGTAGAGTGCCACAATTTAAGTGATTAATAATGCAATGTGAACATTTTGTACACCCATACAGAGGCTGTGAAAATAGAGGAAGACCTGTGGGGGAAACAGAGGCGAAGTGCTGGTTCACAAAGGTGACTTTTGCTTGAAAATGACCAGATGCTCTGGGAGAGCAAGCACTGTGTATTTTCACGATATAACTCTGAATCCCTAGCAAAGTACGCAGGAGGTAGTGAGTGCTCAGTGAGCGTTGGATGGACAGATGGTGGCGTCTGGCTAGCGGTGAGCCTGGGGAAGGGACATTGGAGGGAGGGTCTGGCTGCCCCAGGTGAGAAAACAGGGCAGGTAAGGGCCCCACTCTTCGACAGGGGGGCTGTGCACGTGTCACTGGGAAGTAAGCGGATGGAGTGTGGCTGGCAGCCACGTCAACACCACTGTCCTTTCTCCCCGACCATGTCCCTCTCAGGCCAGCCGTGGTCCCTGTGCCCCACACACCCGCATTCCATCCTATCCGTATTTCAGGGCCTTGATTAAGAAGTGACGCTTCCTCCAGGAAGCTTTGTCCGCGACTCTCAGGAGCAGTAGCTCTCCCGTCTCTTAAATCACCCAATTTGGTGATTCACCAAAATCTGGCCCATTTTGTCTGCAGCACTCATGCACACTTTATACTGTGTTGCCTTGGGTCATCTCTTTAATTACAGTTCAGTTAGTTTTGTGTTGCTTTTTAAACTTCTCCTGTATTGTTCTCTGCTTCTTGGAGTGGAAAGAACCTTGGAAATCATCTGTTAGCCTTCCCACTGATAGAGGGAAGCCCAGAGAGAGGCAAAAAGTTACACGAGATCCTATAAGCAGTCAGTGACTGGCTCAAGTCTGTGGCCAGAGCCAGATCTGTGCTTGTTTTCTCCCACACCCCGTTGTGAATTTTTGGAGATGAAGAACCGTGTATCACACTGACTGGGGGTCACATAGTTGCCCTAGAAGCTTTTGTAAGTGAAAGAGTGAGTATCACTTTGGCACTCTTGCTGACGTGAGGATGGTATGGTTCTGGCTTAAAAATATGGCATCAGTCTAGTACATTAAATGTATAGGGAATAAGGCCTCAACTGTAAGCTATGTTCATTCAGAATTAGCTTCAGAAGAGCAGCTGCTGGGTGGGATTTTTGTTGTTGTTCATTTCAGTAGGATACTCTTAAACGTGGCTGTTTGATTCATTACTTTAAACTCACTTGAATGGCTCAGCCAGCTTTCTTTATTTCTGTCAGTTTAAATTTAGTTATGTTTCAGTTGTGACTGTAAGTTAGTCTAAGTTATTTTCCAGTACTAAAAAAGCAATTTTCTTAATAATATTTGCTTCCTATCGACATAATTAAGGAGGCAAATTAGACCTCACAGTGCCCTTGAAATTGCTAAATGAGTAATTCTTCTGTGTCTGGAAAGGAGGCTTACTGGTGACAAATTCTATTGTCCCCAACCTTAGAGGCTCAGACGAGGAGGAGCCTTCTGAATGCGTCCTTAAGTGGGCATTGGGGAGCGGGGAGCTAGGTACAAGGTTATTGCCAAATAGAAACAACCACGGCTTATGCAAGATTCATTACACAGAAAGCGACACAGCAGATTCATTGACTTAACATTCACGAATTCAGTTATTCATGAAACAATGACCCAGAAGATCCGAGACATACAGTAATTTGTAGTTTGAGTCAGGTGTGCTTGAAATACCTATGCAAGGGCAGGTCATTTAGCTGGCGACAAGCTGGCCGTCCAGTTGTTTTTAGCTCATTGTCACGTATGTAGGAAGTCTTGAACTGGTCAAAATTTTTTTTTCTTAATAAAAGAAAGCCAGTTGGTAGGGCTCATGATAAAGACTGAAGAGGGATAAAGAGGTCCTAGAAGTAAGTTTTTTTAACCAGAAAACAAACAGAAATCTGGGACAAATTTATAAGCTGGTGTGCTGTGGTTGGCAGTAGATTGAATCTCTGAAATGTATGATTCAAAAATAAGAGCTATTTCTAGGTATATCTCAGGGAGTTCCCTGGCCAGTGTGTAACTTTGCACTTGCTGGGACACCTGTAATCTGTGGCATCCATTGTGCACCCATTAGTGTTTGTGAAGACCTTGGGGATTGATTCTGTGGTGGAATTCTGACTGTAATATATTTCCACCTGATTTTTTTTTAATGGAGGCTGAGTAGTGATATGGTGACCAAATAACCTTTTAAAATTATACCATTAATCTTGTAGGTCAGCTGAGATGTCTTTAATCTCTTGTTGAAGTCTTTAAGATCAGGTAAAATTCCTAGCATGTATTAGTAGCCACTTGTATTAAACCCCTGGCTATATTTTCCAAAAAGAATATCTGGCTGATCAGATTCTGCCAGCCTCCTAGGAGGAAACCCTCCTGTAGAGGGAGGACAGTGAGACAGTGTGTCTCCAAGTAGAACTGGAGATTGGGACAGTATCTTCCCTAAATCCTGGAGGTCTGAGATTGGGCATGAGATCAGGGAGAAAGGTAGCATCTTACTGTGTTGTTAAAAAGTGCTTAGAATAGAAATTCACGTACAGCAAGCCATCAGGCTCCCAGTATCACTATAACTTGTGGGATTACCTTCACCCCCTGCCCCACCTTGTTCATATCTAGTTTCCTTCCAAGGCAAGTTTTTAAACTCTCAGTTATAACATGGACAAAGGATAGTATTGACATAAATAAACCCTGAATTTTAAAGAGTGGCTTTCCTGGGGATAAGGACAGCTATGATTTTTAAATAGGAAACTAGTAAGAAAAAGAAGAGAAAAAGGCAGGGAATAGAGCAGCTGGCTCTCTTCTCATTGCTGGATAAGGAACCCACAGTGCTCGGACACCGGGCAGGCAGAAGCATACACTCAGTATCAAGCCTGAGTCTCTGTACGTGGTGGGTTATGCGTATCTGTAGGGTTGCACCAGGAGCAGATGTACAGATAAGTCTGTGTGTGCACGAGTGCTTAGTCACCCAGTCGTGTCCAGCTCTTTGCAACCCTATGGGCTATAGCCCGCCAGGCTTCTCTGACCATGGGGCTTCTCCAGGCAAGAAGACTGGAGTGGGTTGCCATGCCCTCCTCCAGGGGATCTTCCCAACCCAGGGATGGAACCCAGGTCTCCCGCATTGCAGGCGGATTCTTTACCGTCTGAGCCTCCAGGGAGGCCCATTCTACCACAGAACCGAGGAGCAGAACTAGAGCAGAGAGTGCTCTCTAGCTTCCACGTGAAGCTTTTTGCCATCTTCAGTGCCGAAAGACCCTATCTGGTACGACCGGCTCCTCTGGTCTTAGTTTCCACTTCTTTTCTGGCTGGACCTCGTATTCTTAATGGGCTGGGGAAATTGCCAGCACTCTAAATTTCCTGGGGATTGAATTGTTATAGAGAAGTCCCTATGGTTTGAAGGCATTAGAGTGTTCCTCTTGGGAGTCGTCTCCCTTCGTGGCCAAGTCCCAGGGCCTTTGGTGTGCACACAGATTCCCCTGTAGTCCGTCTTGGCAGGCTTGCCATCCCTCCCATTCCCAGCATATTTGTTCTCTGTGTCTCAGAGGGTGAGGCTCTGCGTGTGTGGGTGTGTAGCCTATCAGCACCTGGGTGGTGGATAGCACCCCAGCCACCCTGTGACCAGAGGTTTCTCTTCTGACCTTTCTTAGCCATTCTGCTTACAAAGGTTATTTTTTGGTTTGCTTTGCTTTGTATATTTAGCTGATGTCATGATAAAGTTTTATGATTAGATATTTACTAAGCTAGGATCTAAGCAGTTTTTACTATTAAGGAAGAGATGACTATCAGACTTCAGACTGAAAGATGAGAAAGTTAGGATGATGATGGTGTTTCTTGGTGGAACCACTGTGGGATTCCCCAGGAGACCTGGCTTTTGGCCATTCTAGGTCCAGTGATCTGGGCAAATCACTTGGCTTCTCTAGGCCACTGTCTTCTCTACTTAGATATAAGGATTTCTGATGAAAACTTTTTTTCTCCTTCAACAAGTAAGTCCTATGGATAGAATCATTCCCGCATTTTTATGTAAGATATTAATTCTTCTACTCTTTTGCAATTAAACCTTCAAATCTCCAGTCCATCATTTTTTAAAAATATGCTTTAGTTATAGAAAAGATCAGGTTGATTTGTTGAAAATTGTGAGTTACAGAACATTTCCAAAAAGCCCAGGCTTTCTGCTTGAAGTTTATATGTGTGAAAAATCTAGGCTTACTGATAGCTAAGGGTTTATTAAAATATATAACTTACTACCATGTCTCATTCATGGTATTTGATTATTAAATATCTGTGGAGTTGCTGAATGAATAAGCATCCTCCAGGTACTTTTAACATCTAGGTGTGGATCTTTGGTATGAAGCACGCGTATTGCTTATTTGAGTGTTTCCCAGGTGATTTTTCAGAATGCTTTTTGTACTTTGATTCCTCAAAGGGCAAGCAAGATACTTCCCTTATTTATAGAGTTGACTTTCCTAGGAAACTTGCTGTCGGAGTTTCTCGTCCTCATATCCACATGTCCAGTCCCCTGTTCTCCCATAGATATACAGTTTTAACTAGAGAGATGGCCACCCAGAATGAAGATGACATTTCCAGACTCCCTTGCAGGTAGGCGTGGCTATGCGACTCGGTCCTGGGTATGTGAATCAGTCCTGGCTATGTAAAGAGAGAAGCAGCAATACTGTAACTTTTCACATTACACCCTTGAGAGCTGTGCCTTGCTTCTACTTTTCTCCCTTCCCACTGGTTAAGAAGACTCTATGAACATGGGCTAACACAGCAGGGTTTGTTTTGTTTTGTTTTTTCCCCACCATTAAATTTTTTTTTTTTCCTTTTCTGACCACACAGCCTGTGGGATCCTAGTTCCCAGATCAGGAGTTGAACCCCCTGCAGTGGAAGCACAGTCTCAAACCACTGGGCTGCCAGAGCAGTCCCCTGACACAGCCAGTTTTGAAGAGCCAAAAAATAAAGGAACTTAGGTCCCAAGCAACTTCATGGAGCCCGTAATACACGCGAAGTTAAATTTCACGGCACTTTTATTCCAGATTGCCACAAATTCCCAATTAGTAGGGTGTGCATTTGTGAGAATTGCTTTATCGTAAACCACTTTGTCCCTTTAATTTGTTCTGCTTAGACTTACTAATGGAATCATGATGTCCTTTGTTGTATTTGAAAATATTTGGAAATAAGCTATGTCCCTGAAGTGGGGGAGCAGCTCCAGCACTAAGCATGGTGTTCATTGGCAGCAACACAGCCTGCTCTGGCCTGAGATGGTAGCTCCATGCGAGTTGCCATTTAATATGAAACTTGGTGAGACTGGCTAGGACCTCTGTTGCTCAGTTCCATCAAGTTCATCCAGCATGCGTCACTGTCCTCTTGTACCTAAAGCAGGCTCTGCCACATGCCTTTAGGGACAGAAACGAAGGTAGAGAGACAGCTTTGCCCAGGGGCGGGAGAGAGAGGCTGGCTGAGCTTTGTTGCTGTTTAGCTGCTGAGTCCTGTCCAACTCTTTTGCAACCCCATGGACTGTAGCTCGCCAGGCTCCTCTGTCCATGGGATTTCCCAGGCAGTGGGAATACTGGAGTGGGTTGCCATGCCCTTCTCTAGGGGATCTTCCTGACCCAAGGATCAAACCTGAGTCTTCTGATTGGCAGTCGATTTCTTTACCAGTGAGCCACCTGGGAAACTTAGCTGAACTTACAAGAGGGGAACAGATACGGTCCACAGCAGTGGTTCTCAAAGCTTGGTACTCAGACAGCAGCATCAGTAACTTGTCAGAAATGCATATTCTCTGACCCAAACCCAGCAGAACTTAGTCAGCAGCTCTGGAGGTGAGGCTCAGAGCCTGTGTTTCTGAAGCCTTCCACCATGTTTAAATGAGACTCTAATGAGTGTGGGAGAGCTGAGAGTGTGAGTAACAATGGCTATATCCTGATGAGAGTTACTGGTCCAGAAAAACTGCAGCTAGGGAAAAAGGACCAGGTGGGGAATGAGGTGAGGAAACATCCTCTTCAGAGAGAGGAGGAAAAATAAGCTGGGATTCATGTGCTGCTCCTAAAGTGGGTCTAAATACTGTACCTCCTAAATGGGGCCACCTGCTTCCACATCTGTCCTCAGCCACTTGTGCAGACGTCCCTTTGTATCACCCCGTGTACAGACTTTGCTCCTTACCATTGCCAGTACTTTTAAAGTGGCAAAAAGTGCTATAGCCCCTTGCTGACTGCAAATGAAGAGGGAGGGCTCTTCAGCCACTTACCTCTCAGCCTGGCAGGCTGAGTCCCACGTTAGTCTGGAAAAGGATTTTGAGCCAGGAGCCAAGCCCTTTCATGGCTATGAAGAAAAAAAAAGTGGAATTTCCATGTAAGGGCTACCAAGAATATAAGTGCCTATTTAATAAATTATTTTTTGAGATGCCTTTTCCATTTTGGTAGTTGAAGTTTGAAAAATGTTTGGAGTACTATAATTATCATTTCTGGGAAAAAATACACTTTGCAGTATTTTTGTTTTTGCTGCAGGTCAAGTTGTAGTTCAGGATGGAAAGTAAACACATCCCTTTGCTCAGCTGCAGCTCACATATTTGTAGTCTCCGGGTGCCTTCGCAGTGGACGAGGGTTTACACCGTGGGTACACAAAGGATACAAAGACGGCATAGAAACGGGGGGCCCTTTCAGGGGCTCAGCCCGGCACATGTCTGATCAGAAAGTTGGAGCTGGAGCCAAAGGAACGGTCAGAGAGGTGGAGAAGCCTTCACAGAAAGTCGTGGGAAGGCAGTGAGGCTGCTGTAAGAGGTGCTGACCGTCAGAGGTGGTCTGCAGTGAAGAGGTGGTCTCTCCCACTGGGAGAGCCTTCCTTCAGGGCATGGGGTAAATGTCAGGAGGCCTTTGCGTGGGGGAGTCACTTGTTACCGTATATGCCATCTTGTCAGTCAGGTCGCTGTGGAAGCAGGGCCCATCCACACATCCTGAATGCAGAAATAGCTGGGGAAGACTCTCCAGGGAAAACTCCATGAATAAGTCAGCTGCCTGTCTTCTCTCCAGAGTGAGGAACTAGTCTTTATAAGTAACCTTTACAAAAAAAGGAATGAATAAAGGAGTCGAAGCTGACAGAGAAACAGCGCTTGAGCACAGCTTTTAGTGTAGTAAGATGACGACGTGTGTTGGGCGTGCTAAGAAATGTGTGTATGTGTGGGGCTGATATATAGCTTATTTAAGTGTGTAATGGTCATCTTTACCTTGGTCTTCCCTGAGCTTCCCTAGTGGCTCAGACGGTAGAGAATCTGCCTGTAGTGCAGGAGACCTGAGTTCAGTTCCTGGCTCAGAAAGATCCCCTGGAGAAGGGAATGGCAACCCACTCCCGTATCCTTGCCTGGAGAATTCCATGGGTAGAGAAACCTGGTGGGCTACAGTCCATGCGGTCGCAAAGAGTTAGAAACGACTGAGTGACTAACACTTACCTTTGTCAATAAGAGCAAACATTTAATGATCTTATCTGGGTTCATTATGCCCAGGCATCATATTGGGCATTAGGTTTAAAACAAAGTGAGACAGAAAGTGAGCTAATCAGAGAACCTACAAGTGTTTTGTATGTGCATGTGTGTGTGTTTATACACATACATATGCATACATAAAAATATATGAAATATTTTTTATATTTATATAATATTTTATATTTGAAAGAATGTGTATATTCTTTTAGTCTCTAAGAAGTCTTGTAGAGTAAGGTTTTATTGTTACTATTATGATTTTGTATTGGAATATAGGCAATTGACAATGTTATGGTAGCTTCAGGGGACAGCAAAGGGACTCAGCCGTACATACACCTGTATCTATTCTCCCCCAAACTCCCCTCACATCCAGCTTGCCACATAACACTGAGCAGAGTTCCCTGTGCCATCTTGCAGTTTCGCAGGAGTCCTTGTGGAACAGGTATTTTTATGCCCTGTTCAGTACACAGGTATTCTGAGTATTCTGAGGTCTAACTCAAAGCCCAGACTTTTTCTAATAATTAATGATGGGGATGATAAGAACTACTATTAGTTGGGCACATAGATGTGTCAGACATAGGCCTACTTGTAACATTTATCTCCTTGACACTTAAAACAACCCTGAGGAAATTACGACCCAGAGAGATCACACAGCTAGTTGTAGAAGAGTCAAGATTTGAACATAGTTCTTTCTGGCTCTCAAACATTAGTGGTAAACCCCTAGCTTAACTGACTCCCATGTAAAGAAGATTAAAAAGTAACCACTGTTAAATGACAAATAAGTGATACAGACAAGTAGTTTATCATCAATAAAACAGAAATAAGAAAAGTAGAAAGAGGAAGGAAAAAATAAATGGCCAAAATATGTTTTCAAAACTGTTTCTGTATTTTTAGCCATGTGGGTTTTTTTTTTTCCTCCCCAGAATGTGCAAACCCTCATGAGAACTCCCAGTTGAACAGTAAGAGAGCTTGCTGTTCTTTATTTGCCTGCTCGTCTCAGCAGACAGAACAGCAGCAGTGTTCTGTAGACTCTACTGTCCTTCATTCATCTGCCTTTTGTGGTTGGTTTATCATTTTAACCACATAAATAAAGTCACTTTGAGGAACTTCTGAAGACGTTAGGTTGGCACGTAATATTCTTTGGAGTCCTTCTGAAGGTGTTTGAGATCCATATACCACCTCTGGGACTCAGGAAGTTATTGACATTATTGACAGAGCCCTTGGTTTACAGTTCTTTGATTTTTAAAATCACATATGATCACATTTCCTACTATACTGCAAAAGCTCTACAGTGATAACAAATATTAGAGTTCTTAAAAAAAAAAAAAGACTGGTCCCTCCTTTAATCCAACAGTTAGTTATTTGTTGGTCTTCCTTAAACAAGCAGAGGCCAAGAGCCCCTGGAACCTGCTTGCAGAGGAAGGGCTCACAGGGCTTCTGGTTGGAGTAGGTTCATTAGGCGCCCACAAAGGCCAGCGCCTCGTTTTACAGATGGGACACACCAGACAGATCCTTCATTTCACCTTTTAAACATCTGGCATTTTAATCTGTTTTCTCAAATCCATGTCACATTTACACAAAGTAACAACCAAGTTAGTAGCAGCATCCTTTTCCTCTGGAGGAAAATTTGAAGGATGGAAAGTGACCCACCCAAAAGTTTCAGAACCACTCAGCACAATAGAGGCTTTGTTTGTGTTTGATAATGGATGTTGCCTTCCATTTACGCCACCCTGGAGAGTTCTTCATTTCTAATGTTTATGCCTGTGTGACATTTTCAAGCTGTTAGGAAGATTCCTCTTAAGATGTTGCTGAACTGACTGTACAAATTTAGTTCATTTAAGTCTTTCCTCATTAGTCATTTGTCTTATTCTCTGATAATTTTCATTCATTTTTTTGTGGGCTTGTGTATGTGGCAACAAGGGGACAAGTAATATTCAGAGAAGGCTATATAGTTTATTAGGTAAAATTAATCTTTTTGAAACCAATCTTCAGTTCTTTTACA
Source organism: Capra hircus (assembly GCF_001704415.2). Classification (NCBI taxonomy): domain Eukaryota; kingdom Metazoa; phylum Chordata; class Mammalia; order Artiodactyla; family Bovidae; genus Capra; species Capra hircus. The sequence goes on from NC_030818.1 coordinate 18,755,450, forward strand.
TTTATCCAGGCTCTCCTTAGGCCTTATTTTATTGCCAGAATTTTGAAAAAATGAATTCATTGTTACATTTTGAAAACTTGTTACCATACATGAATATATGAATGTAATTATTTGAATGGCAAATCCTTCTGGGAGTAAATTCAATATATGTTCCTGGTGTGAATTAACAGATGATGAAATAAAATATCTCTGGGCTCAACAATTCTAATAAATTTCCATAAACTATGATTTAAAACCCTGGCAGATGCATATGGGGCCCACTTGGGGTCTCTCTCTCCCATTCCCTGCTCCCTCTTCCCCAGCACCTACCACCTGAAACAGATCCTGGAAACCCCTCCAAGCTTTTTTCATTCCTCCCAGGAAGATCTGACCTCTTTCAGGAAGATTCCAGAGAAATTGTTGATTCACGTTTCCTAAGGTTGAAAGCGGCTTTGAATCTCCTGGGAGAATAGGGGATGGGAGTGCTGTGTGTGTGCTAGTAAAAAAAAAAAAGTGTTAGTCACTCAGTCGTGTCCGACTCTTTGTGATCCCATGGACGGTAGCCCACCAGGCTCCTCTGTCCATGGAACAGGGGATAGGAGTGGTGTGTGTGTGTGTGTGCTAGAATAGTGAATAAATTCTTTCTGTACATTGGAGTCACCTGGGAGACTTAAAAATGACTGATACTGGGGTCCCACTTCTAGTGATTCTGACTTAATTGGTTTGGGATGTATTCTGGGCTTTCGAACCTTTTAAAGTTCCACAGGGGCTTCTGATGTTGAGAATCAGAATTCTAGCACTGCGGTTCTCAAAGGATAGCACGCATGAGAATCCCCTGGAGGGTTTGTTCAGACGGACTTTGTTCAGCAGAGGGTTTGTTCAGGCCCCACGCTCAAGATATGGGCCTTAGAATTGCCTCTGCAGCAAGTTCCCAGGAAAAGCCAATGTGCTGGTCAGTGGACCACTGTTAGAGAACCACCCGGCTAGAGCACTTTGTCGCATCTGGGCATCTTGCTCCAGTGCAGATTCAGACTCAGTAGGCCTGGCAGGGGTGGGCTCTGGGCTTCTAGAGTTCTCACAAGCTCCCAGCTGATACTGTTGCAGGTGCTGCAGGCCCAGCCAGGCTCTAATTGAAAGCATCGTTTACAACTCAGCTCAGTAATATCCTGCTTAGAAAAGATGTGTGGTCTGGAAGACTCCTGGAGGTACCAGGGGCTCAGCATACAGCCTGGACCACTCAGTGGCAGGCAGACATCTGGAGGGCTTCGTGCTTCTTTGGCATTTGGCCAGCTGCCATTTGGCAGGATGTTTGAACGTGCCCCTGGTAAAGTTTTGTTGTCAATAGAGAACTCCATTGTAAAGATTCTCATTTTGCTGGAAGAAGTAACACTGTGGTTATCAACCGTTATCACAGGATAGACTCACCCAGGGAGCTATTGAAACAAATAGAAATTCTCAGGTTCCTCCCCCAGAAATTTTGATATAATTGATTTGAGATGGGCTCCAAGACAGTGGCATACTTAAAAGCTTTGTAAGTGAGCCTAATGCACAGCCAGGGTTGAGAACCACTGAGTTTAAGAATCACATGTTGTGGTCTTACAGATCATTTAATTATTGTTCTTTATATTGGGCTAATTTATATTCCACTCTGGTACAACTTTATTAGGTATTTGAAAACAATTTAATATGGCATGCTTAACAAACCACCAAGGAAAGGCTCTGTGTGGGTTCCATCACTGTTAAGTTCTGAAAGAAAATGCTGGGAAAGTACAGCTGGTGTTTCCGAACGAGCTGAAATATGAAATATTTCTGGGACTGTATCAACAAGCCTAATTTTTTCCCCTTGGGGTTATGATTGTGTGGAACAAGTCTTCACTGCAGAGCTTGCCAAAAAAGGTTATGATAAAATCATGGAATGTGAATGAAAAGAATTCACAGTGTAACTTTAAAGGAGTCGGTCTCTAAATTTAAAAGCATAGGATGAAATGTCTCTTGCATTTGTAATAGAAGCTTTCAGAACAAAATAATGCTGGATGTAAGAAAGCCCCTCCTTTATGTCTGTACGGCCAGGGAGCAGATGAGATGGGGAAAATGGCCAACCAGAAAGTGATGAGGACACAGCCGAAGACCCTGAACCTCTTTATCTTTGCAAGTGACCTTCGCATTCTACATGTGAGCAAAACTGTAGCCATTGACTAGACATGCACGTACCAGGAAAGCTGAAGTTTCTCTTGCTTTCCGCATTGTGCACTTGTGTGAAGACTGCTTGGGAGGCTCTGCCACTTACTGTGTGACCTCCGCCAAGTTCCGTAGTCTCTCTGTGCCCGTCTCCTCATCTACTGAGTAGCGATGCCAAGGTTGTCTCCTTCACGTGGGAGGGTGAAGGGCCGTGAGCATGCGGCCAGGTGTGGCGCCTCCTCCCCCAGAGAAGGTGTCCAGTGGGTAGATGCTACTTTCAGTGCTCCAGCCTGATGGTGAGAATTGAATCCTTAATAAGAACTGTAACTCACCAAAATATTTTTCTTGTCTTTACTGGTATTTCTACTTGTGAATTGTACTAATTCAGATTTCTTCTTAACTATCATGAGATAAATATTTTCTACATGGAGAGTAAGCTTGTTCTTGCCTTGGAGCCTTTATTCTTGCTGTTTCCTATATCTGGGACTGCCCCCCTCCCCGGCCCTACATTTGCCCACCTTCCGCCGCCTTTTATCCTGGTCTTTGTGCAGGTGCCATGTCCTGCCTTCAGCTACCTGGCCAGTACTTTATACCCAGATGTCCAATTCTGCTTCCAAGAATTTGTTGCTATCTGGCATGATGCTGTGTAGTTCTTTGTTTATTATGTAACTCCTCTGGAATGGTAAATCCAGGAAGGCAAGCAAGGACTTTGTTTTATTGCCTGCTCTAAGCCCTCTGCCTAGAACCCCTGGTGCGTGGAAGTCACTCAGTAAATATGTGTTGAATGAATGGATTAAAAAAGGATTCATAGATTGCATCTCAACTGGTACCAAGATGTGTCTCCCAGGACCACCTAGTGGCCCCTGTTGTACCTTCCATCAATGCCATAGCTACTCTGGGACTTCAGATTATAAAGGAATGAGGTTATAATAAAGGAAGAAGATTACCAGTGAGGTGTGGGGAAAACAGTGATCCCAGACTTTTCCCTTCTTAATGCCGTGTGCTACCTACTCTATTAGTCCTAATCCAAATTTGGGGTCCCTTGAAATATCACCATAGTTAGGAATGCCCAAGGATAGTCTCCGAATGATGACGGGTTCCCTGTGTGCATGTATGCTGTATATATGAGAAGCAGGATAGACTTCAGCAAAGCAGAGTGCCCAGAAGCAGTTGCCAGTCTCAATTTACTAGTCCATTTTACGTGGCCTGGGGCTTCCTCGGTGGCTCAGATGGTAAAGAATATGCCTACAATGCAGGAGACCCAGGCCCCAAGATCCCCTGGGGAAGGAAATGGCTACCCACTCCAGTATTCTTGTCTGAAGAATTCCATGGACAGAGGACCCTGGTGGGCTACAGTCCATGGGGTTGCAAAGAGCAGGACATGACTGAGCAACTTTCACTCATTCACATGGCCTGTTTTCCATTAATAAGTGTACAGAGTATCTGCTGTTATTTTTAAGTGGCCATTTTAAGAGATTTTGAAAAAGGAAGAAGGCTTCATTGTCAGATGTGTGAGACTCTACAGAAATTAAATAGAATGAGGATCTGGCAGTAAAATTTTTCTGTTTAGTCATTTTTCTTTTGGCTTTGGTTTTATTGAAATCTGTGTTTAAAGCAAAAAAATAAAACCTTGAATGCATTTGCTACTTGTAGATCATGATTGTACTTTTCCTTTTGACATGTGGACCTGGAGAAAGTCTACAAATAGCCGAGATGCAGGCACAGAGGTTAAAGTGATGAGGATTGATAGAAACTTGCCATTATTATTGTAATGTCACTTTAATATGGGGCGACTCTCAGCATTTTGAGGACTCACCTCTTTAAGGAAGACTATTAATATGATGTTAATATGATGAAACCAGCTTATTTCCCTTAATTATCTCTTTTGTAAGTGATACTGTCACTTTAGTTTTTCTATATCTGGGGAAGTTTTTTTTTTTAAGATGCCAGTTGTGAAGTGTTGCCAGGGGAACCAGACTGAAAAGCTTGTTAATTAAGTTACATATTATATATTGATTTGTTAGACACCATAGGGAAAGAGTTAAGAGAGGCTTCTGTTCAAATGCATAAAACTTAAAATTCAGAGGTAATGTCATAGCAGCCTTGATATGATAGAAAAATATACGGTGTATCTATAGTTTTCTCTTTATTTTCTCCATGAAAGAGAGATGGAGGAGAGACAAATGAATAAATGAAATCTCCTGCAGGAATTATTGAGAAACAGGCTGAGAAAGAAGGTATCAGAAAGACAACTCCTGGCGCTCTGATAACCATAGTGGGGTTTAAGTGACAGACAGATGACTGGCTGGAGCAAGGAAAGGATGCTGGATGAGTAGGTGTTCTAGGAAATCTACTGAAAGGTGAATAGATGGTAGAAGGAAAGACTAAAGCTAAGAACATTAATGATTACAAAAATAAAAAAATTATATCTTAGAAATCTAAATTCCTTGAAAGCATCATCACTTTACAGTTTGCCAAGTCAGTATAACAGGCTTGAATCTTATGCCTGCTAGTCATGTAGTTATCAACACAGCCTTGAAAAATAAAAACTGTTAGAAATACAAGAAGTTGCTGGTTCATAGTGGGAGATTCTTATAGATACTTCTTGGAAATCAGGTAAAAAGTGTAAGATCTGGGTAAGCTGAGGGTCATAATTAAGCTTGATTTAATAGATTTACAGGTTTGTATTCAATAAACAGAATATATATCCTTTATGAATACTCATATATTTTAAAGTTGGCCATCGGCCATGTAAACATACCCCCATGCCAAAAAAACAAAAATGGATAAACTCAAGAAATTAATAGAAGTAGAAGATTGTATAGCCTAAATTCTCTGACAATAGGGCAGTGAAACTATAAATTAAACTCAAAAAGAAAGCCGAAGACAAATCTACCCATGCCGAAATTTGCTAACACTGTTCTTAAATGTCTTTAGTTAAAGAGGAGATCAAATGGAATTAGAAATGATGAGTTACATTAAAGGAGTACATATCAGAAATTAAAACAAAAACAGCATCTGGCTAAAGTATTAAAATCATAATTAAAATTATTCACACTGCTGAGAAAATAAAAGAGAAAGTGAACTAAACAGTAATCTTTAAATTTAGAGGAAAGCCAGTTAAATGTTCTGAAAAACAAAGAAGGAGTAAATTTGAAAACTTAAAAGAACCCTTGAACATATAAAGAAAGAAAGCTTGGTCCATAAAGCCTGAAGTGAATTTGAAAATCTAGGTGAATGAGATATTTCTTAACTAATATGTGTTAGTACAGATAATTCCAAAAGAGGTGGAACACCTGAACAATCTAGTAACCAAAGAAGAAATCTGTTCTTTCCTTCTTTAAAAAAACAAACAAACAAACAAAACTCCAGAGTTCAGGTAGTTTCATAAGTGAGTTGTATGAAAACATCAAAGAATAGATAAATCTTGGGTTACTCGAACTGCTTTATAGCCGAGAAAGAGGTAGAATGATAAACATTTCATTAAGAAAGTTCTAAAACTAAGATTGGATGAGGCCAGCATGTGCACGCACGCGCGCACACACACACACACACACACACAAAGAGAGAGCTCCGGGCTAGTATTACAAACTTATTAATCTAAAAATATCAGAATGTTGGGAAGTTAAATCCAGCTGGGTCTTTAGAAATAGGGTTTATCCTCAGACTGGTTTGAGATCTACTAATTGATCATATTAGTACATTAAAGGGAAAGCCAATATGAATCTTGACAAAAGTTGAAAAAACATTTAGTAAGATTTAGTCCTTATTTTTAACATTCTTAAATCATTTCAGACTGTGTTTCAGACAGTGTTTGTGGTGGGCCTACCTTAATCCCACCTGTGTGACTAAGGCAGGTCTTAAGTAAATCTCTCAAGGCTTGAGCTGCAAAATACACACCAGTAGGTGACAACGTCGGAACTGTTAAAAGAAACTTAAAGCGCAGAATAAATAGGAAGATCTAATGTGTTGGGTTGTATTGAAGCATATGTTTGAGAAGGCTCATCATATGTAACAGATATTCTGCGTGATTAGAATGTAGTAGAATGTGATACGGAGTACGTCCATGACAGCACATTAGCAAGAGTAGAAATTAGGTGCTAGTGCCAGTTAAAGTCATAGCCGTCTTATTAATTGTGAGACCTTGCGTTTGTATTTGCCTGATCATCCATCAATGTACTTTACATGCTTCATCTCCCGTATAGCTCTCTCCTCCTCAGCTCTCTGATCTGTTCTGCCCACACCGAGGGGGATCCAGGAACGGAATTTCTTTTACTTCTGTTCTCTTCTCAAGGCGATTGCTCAGGGTTGTGATGTGAAATCGGTATATGCATCCTCCGTACATCCCGTTGCTGCCACACTGGCCTCTTGCTCTTCTTGGGACACACAGAACTGCCGTAGCTGTGCCCTCTGCTGGGACATGCTTCTCCGTGGCCCACCCCTCACTTCTGTTAACCTGTTCAAACATCAGCTTCCCAGTGATGCCTTTTCCAACCAAATTGTAACTGGACCCCACCCCCACCCCCACCACTTCTTCCGTGCACTCTGATTCCCCCTTGCTCTCTGTTCTGCTTCCCACACACAAACCCAGCACTTACCACCTGCTCCTACTATATAGTTTGATTATCTATTTTACCAATTATTTTATACCACTCTCCCCTGGATTGTAAACTATATGAGGGCAGAGATCTATGTCTGTTTTCCTTGTGGAAACAAGGCTGCTGGAACAGCAGGCACTCAAGAAATATCTTTGCATGAATTTACTAGAACTATGAGTATGAAGACTCACCTATGCTATCTTTTGATAAGAAATAGTTAGACACGGGAGATGGACAGTGAGATGAAAGATACAGCGTTAGACACGGGAGATGGTAGTGAAATGAAAGATACAGCAATCAAGGTTGAAAATGACCTGAGGGACACTTAGATTTTGTAAACAGACCTACTTTTGTAATGTAAAGAGCTAAGGGGACTAGAAGTGAGGAGGCCTGGATTCTTGCTTTATTTTTACCACTAACCTTAGATCACTTGAATGCTAGGACTTTAGGTTCTTTATCTGCAAAACAGACTAAAATTTTCATTTAGAAGGATAAACTGGGAGACCTCTTGCACCTTACCCGGCTTTGTGAGTCTTTGTAGGTTCTGCGCAAGGAAAGACAGTTTGTGAACATACCCCAGTACCACATGGTGTGTTTTCCCCCAGCAAGTCCCAAACTCTTTTCCCGCAAAGGTCATGGGGCTGTGATGATGTGCTTTTGGTTTATTTCAGGGTTTTTCTCCAGGACCTAATGTTGCTCTAGGTTTCTTAAAAGCTTAAACCAAGGAACTGAGCTGTAGACTGGGGCTTCATAAACTCGGTCTGTCTTTGCTTGATTTGTTTATTTATTTACTGCCTCAAATGGAAGTGCAGCAGTAGGTTAGTGACACAATACTGGAGAAGGGAGAACGAGGTACAGCTGATGGACCTCTGCTAGGGAAAGAAACACTGTAGATGTCATTTAGGGAAATGGCATGAGAATTGGGCTCAATATCCATCTTGCTGAAGCTTTCATATCATCCTAGTACTTCATCGCCTCAAATTTCAGAGCAGGGAGGTCAGATTCCTCCATGCTGACTGCCATGCACCTTGTCTCCTGACCCCAGAATAGCCATTATGTATTTGTGGGTCTGTTTTTGGTGTTTAAATGAACACTGTTCACAAAGAACAGCCCTTAAAACTCCTTTCAAACTAAAGATCTTTTCGTTGGTCAGCGGCTCGGTCCCGTTTTCAGAGTCTCCATGGCACATCCCTATCTTCCCTTGGTCTTTCCTCATCTGGCCCATGTGTTGGACACGGATTGTTCAGCACAAGGAAGGGGGATGGGATGATGGGAGAGGCAGTGTCTACCTCTCGCCCTGTGTCATGAGCACGTCTCGGGAGAGAGTCCCACGAGAGGCTCAGCTGCATTTGAGGTTCTCGCTGGATATCTGTCTGTCTCCTCCTCTTGGCTAGTTAGGTCATAGACTACCTGCACTTCTGGGGAATGTGCTCCGCGCTGCCCCCTTGGGCCTGTGCTAAACTCTTTCTCTCCCATTCAGAAGAGAAGCCAGATTGCTCCAAGGCCCGCTGTGAAGTCCAGTTCTCTCCACGTTGTCCTGAAGACTCCGTTCTGATCGAGGGCTACGCGCCCCCCGGGGAGTGCTGCCCCCTCCCCAGCCGCTGTGTGTGCGACCCCGCGGGCTGCCTGCGGAAAGTCTGCCAGCCAGGATACCTGAACATCCTTGTGTCCAAAGCCTCAGGGAAGCCGGGAGAGTGCTGTGACCTCTATGAGTGCAAACCAGGTATGCACAGGTGTGGTCCCAGCAGCCTCGCTGCTTTGCATCAGAGGGTAGCAGCAGCTAACCACCACCTCCCCTGCCCCCCTACCCGCCACACACAGGCTATGCTGATGAGCTCTGCAGACCTGTTACTTTGAGCTACTGGCAGTCTGACTTCTGCCCTCCAGTCAGAGGACCAGATAATCAACTGGTACATAAGTACCTTCAGAGAGGGATCCTGACTTTTTCTCCTCTATTTTTTTCCTTCAAAGTTTGCTTAATAGGGGCAATAGGGTTAAAATTTATGGTCCTATGGCTGCCTTCTTCATTCCCCCAGAGGAGGTCATCATCCTCATTTGCAGATATATCTGTCATTTTAAAGTATTACATTTAAAAACAATCATCATACATAAAACAGAAAGTTATGTTTGGATAAATGCATGCATCAAAGTGCCAGCCATCTTATAGTGAAACACTCAGCCCCTGTCTGTCTTCGTGCCGGCTCCCCACCATTCCTCGGCTGACTTTATAGCACATGCTGAGTCATCTTTGACTATTTACTCAACTTCTCTGCCACATTCGTTTTGTTGTCATGTCCCAGCTGTTCCTTGCTCTGTGGCATTTCTAACATCCTTGTTCTTATGACTGCATTGTGGTCTGTGAATAGGTCTGGACTGGAGTGATTGCCTCTTTGAAAGTTTCTAACCATCGGTCAGATTTTTTTTTTTAAACTGCTAGTTAAATGCTCAAGCCTCGCAATCCCTTGCTCATCTCTTGAACTATTCCATCTGAAATACCTCTGGCTGATCATCACCATCCACAGAACCACCATTGGTCTAACTCTTTGTCTTTCTCTGTGTCTGCATCTTAACTCTTTGGTGTCCTGTTCCCTTCTTTTCTTGAACAGAAAATTTGAGTCATATTCTAGTTCTCTCACATTGACTGAAATGAAAATGCCAGTGCCAAGACAGGGTTTTGAAGAAATAAGGAAACTGAAAAAATTCAAAGAGCCAGGGTTTTCATTTGGGGACTCTTAAGTGCAAGTAAACGTAACAGTGACCCATGCCTCTATTTGCCCCCCAGTATTCAGTGTGGACTGCAGCACTGTGGAGTGCCCCTCCTTTCAGCAAACCGTGTGCCCCCTGGACAGCTACGAAACGCAAGTCAGACTCACAGCGGACGGCTGCTGCACTCTTCCAACAAGGTTGGTCTGTTGTCTGTTTATCACGCTTTCTCCTCTGCCCAGTGTGGTTGCATCTAAAAACCAGTTTCAGGCATGCAGTTTGCTTTTCCCAAGTGCCAGGGAACCCTAAGATCCTCCTGTTTGTGTGGAGAAGTCACTGAACTGTTACTGTGACTTGGTAGTTCCACGTATGGGCCAAAGGCAGGTGTCCTCAGGATAAGTCCCTCATCCCTAGCAGATCCTCAGGCTGGGGTGCCTGTGCACTTTCGAGGCTGGGTCCTGAACAGGCACGTGTGTCCCTCAGTATGTAGCCAGGTAGGCAGCAAGGTATGGACCCATGGGAGGCATGTCGCTTGATCCTCCACAGTGAATCTTAAGGTGTTTAACTGTCGTGTCCAACGGGACGGAGCACTGCATGTGTCATAGAATTGCTCCTCAGGGGTCCTTAATGTTTGTTGTTACACATCTACGCAGAACCATAGCTTGCCGAGGCCGCAGTGAGTTTAGATTTCCATAATGCTTTCTGAAGGAACAAACAAATCTCTCTTTGGCTTGATAGGGGGAAAACTGCTGTCATTTTAGTCTTAGTAGCATGACATCTCCTTAACCCTGTGGGCCTAGGCTTACTCTAGAACTCAGGGGTGCCCAGACCCCATCCCTGCCGGGATTCATAGGACTACCATAGAGCTGGCACTTTGTGCTTTGCTTCTGGAAAGACTGAGCTTGGACCCTGAGGGCTTACATGCTGTTCCCCTGCTGAGTTGCCCTCCCCTCTTCCCTGCCAGGTCCTCCCCTACAGCTTTCCCAGGTCACTAAGTCATGATTTTGACAAGTCATCTCATTTCTCTCAACTTCTGGTCCACAGTTACCATCCAGAGTTAGCATGGTGCCTTCCTTAACCCCGTGTCTAGCCTCTTTCTCCCCAGTGCCAGGCACTTGGCATCTGGATCTGTTGCATGAGCAATTGTGATGATACAGATGGTTTGCTAAGATAGGAATGTGTATGGTCTCTAGTTAAGTATCGGTGATTTGTCCGTGATTGGAGTAGACATCCAGAATTGGTTCTCATTACTGGTTTCTTCTTTCCTCTCTTAAAATGCTTTAATTCTTTGGCATTTCCTAATCATTGTCCTGAGAGAAACCATAGGATTCTCTCAGACATATTTTACGGGACTTGCCCAGTCCTTTATAGTGTATCACAAAACACATGCAAAGATTTTTGTGACCTACAAAAATGCAGTGGTGCAGCCTTTTCTTATGACATTACAATGTGCTAATTTATGTGAAATGCTTGGAAAGGGTTGAAGTATCGTGCAAACGGATTTACTTATCAGGAAAGGAAGAAAATGGAGCATCGCTGCTAGCGACAGATGTCCCTTCAAGGTCTTCATGAAAAAAGGTGGCACGTGATATTAGACCACTTAATCAAAGCTGAGCCAGTTGTAGGTTCGCAAGAGCTGTAGCGAGGAAAAGGGGCAAGTCTCAGTGCACTGTATGAACATAATGTAGCACCATCTGCATGTAGGAGGCACAGTCGTCACGCCAGGGGCTCGAAATGGATAGAAGCCCCAGGAAGACATATTTAATCTCAATGTAAGGAAAAAATAATTTTTCACAACTAATGGTGTACAGTCATGAACTTGGCTGTTTCCGGAGATAAACTGAGCTCCTCGTGGCTGGAGAGTCTTCTCTCCCTTTGGGTGGGTACCTTCCAGAGGTGCTTAGGAAAAACATCACTTTGGAAAGGAGGTTTGAGTAGAGGCCTTCTTATCCCCATGCTTCTGTGAGTCCTGTAAACATAAACCTTGGGATAGTTATTATATGTGGACATAATTTTTACATTGAAATTCAGAACCAGAGAGTGGTCAGTTAAAGGTGACTCTAATGTGGAAGTTGGAAATATGGAGAAGGAAGCCATTCGGAAGTCCCACGGTAAATTATTTGCAGGGAGGGAGTTCTCACAGCTCTTCGGTTTCCTGTATTTTAAATAGTCAGTGACCCTTCCTCCCCTGCTGCCCCTTGTCCATGTGCATCCTGTGTTCCCACCTGAAATAGCCCCTCTACCTCCCCCGCACCCCAGCCTCCCCCTCCCCCTGTCATGCTCTCAGGCTTTGGGCCCTTGCATTTGCCTTCCCCTTCTACAAGCTTCTCCTTTTTCAGGACTGCATTTCCTTCTCTTTGAAGCGTTTTTCAGTCTTCAGCCCCTAAAGATGACAGGTGTCTCTCCTCTACTCTTATAATGTATTAATAATAATTAATAATAATTTCCATGTATAACTTTATCATAGCAGGTTTCATAATACATTGAAATCAGTGATTTTTGGGGGGCACTCTGTCTTAAACTCTGTGTGCTTCTCAAGGGATGGGAGTATTTTATAGCTTTCCATATGGTATAAAATGTGAACTTACATTTATGAATGAATGAATGAACGAACAGGCCCACTATTGGCCATGCTGACATATATTGCAGAAGAGAAATGTTATCTTTCTGCCATTAGGTAGTAACGCTCCTCCTTGTCTCACTATAAAACCATTGCAGTTTTCCCCCAACTCTCTTCTTTATGGCCAGTTCTTAGTTCTGCAGAAATCCTCTGCTCCAAGCACAGGGCTCACCTCTCAGTTAAATTCCACTTTATCCACAAGGTCTTTGTTCTGCAGCCAACACCCAGCTCACTCCCTAGGTACTCCCAACATATCCTGTCCATGTTGCCAATTAATCATATACTTCCTTGCATTGTTATGTAACTGCTAACATGGATAAAGTCTTGTCTCACCAGCTAAAGGACATTTCTACAGGTCAGAAATTATGTCCTTTCTTTTCCTCTGCATATGTGTTAATTTCAAATGAATCAGTAAATGCAGAATAGACTCAGATCATTACTTGACTTGAGCATATTGAGCTTCCTGCTTGTTAAGGAGGATGGCATTCAGGTCATTCTTTGTCAGGAGAATAAAAACCCAAACAATCACATGAAAGTGGAAACAGAAAGAAAGCCTAATATGTTGTAATAGTGATAGTATTTTAAGGGGAAAAAAGGCTACATAACTTTATCCTTGTGTGTGATCCACATCAAAAGTTTTCTCTTTGACACCATGATTAGATATAAAGAAGATCATTTTAGAATATGCAAAACCCTGTTATGATGACTTGACCTTTACCAGCATATTTATAAAGAGCATTGTTAAGAAGTTAAAGCCGTTTGAGATCAGAACTGATTATATGGAGAATTCTGGGGGAGAAGCCCTTTACAGTCAGGATGGAGTATAAAGTATTGGAAGCTTTAGCAGAAGAGGTCTACCTTCCCCCTTTTCTGTAGGATTTATTGTACTTGCATAGACTAGAAAAGGAATCTGTGGACGTGTTTTCCCTCATCTTGAGGAATAAATTCCTCCCACCTTCATTCCCATCCAAATGGAATTGCCATTCTCAGTGAGACTGTCGCCCATTCAGGCCACTGACTGCCCTATTTCAGTACTTGCTCACTTTGTGAATCTTCTTTTGAGTTGCCTATTTTCAGTTCATTTTTTTCATTCAGTTGTTCATTCACTCATGGAACACGAGCTGAGCTGAGCTCTTCTGGGTGTCCTTATCATGCATGGATACCTCTTTCCACTTTCATGCCTGCCAAGTACTGGTTCTCCCACCCATCCCTGCCCTTTCCAAGGACAGGTTAGTCCCACTCTCTTTGCTCCATCTCTGCATTTTCTTAATGCCCCATTCTCCATTGTCACCGCTTTTGCTCTCTTTTCTCTTGAACTTCATCCTATTTAGGGCTTTCCTGGTAGCTCAGCTGGTAAAGAATCCACCTGCCATGCAGGAGACCTGGGTTTGATCCCTCGGTTGGGAACATCCCCTGGAGAAGGGAATAGCTACACTCAGTATTCTGGCCTGGAGAATTCCGTGGACTGTATAGTCCATGGGGTCTCAAAGAATCAGACATGGCTAAGCAACTTTCACTTTCATCCTGTTTAGACATCGTTCTTCTGTGTGATATAATTATCATGGTTAATTCTTCCTTCCCTCAGCTTGGTTTAGGTTTCAAGCACCTTGCTGGTACTTTTCATCCTTTTCTGTTCTATTGGAGCTTGAATACGTTGTAAGGTAAATGCAGCTCATTGTACCTTTCAGGAGATAGTGGGAAGGAATGAGTCTTAGTGGCTCTGGTCCTGAACCCTGCATGATTACAAAAAGGAAAAATGGGACTATCCGTGGAGCTCACAACACTTCATGGTTCATAAGGCCATTTGTACATGTGCACAGATATACTTGCCAGGGAGTGCCTCCATGAGAAAGAAAACTTACAAAGAGAAAGTCGTGTCAGATGCATTGATCAAATGATGTCTTTGCAAGGAAGGGAGAAACAGGAAAGTCTTTAAGTAACATCTAGGTGCTGTAATAATGATAGCTTAAGTTACAGTGTGCCTTGCCGTTTACAAAGCTTTTTTTTTAATTTAACTTTTGCTGTCCTCATTTTGTCTTTCTGACTCCATGAGGAATTTACGGATATGAAAACAGAGATCTAGAGAATAAGTGACTCGTGCAAGATCACAAGCGTTGTTTGGTACAGGGGACAGAGCAAGTCCAAGTCTTTAGCCTGAGTTCTTTGATTTAAAGCCCTCTACTCTCCACTGCATTTAAGAAAAACAATACTTTGTGGTTGTCTTAAAGTTCAGGAAACACATCAATGAATATGAGTTAATATCTCAATCATCGTATTTGTTTATAACAGTGTAGTACATATTAACACAATATACATATGTTTCAGTTACTCACTGCTGTGTAACAAGCCACCCTCAAAAGTAGTTGCTTAAAACAGGGAAGATTTATTATTTCTCATGCCTCAGTGTGTTAACTGGGAGGTTCTCCGGCAGCTAGCTGGTGGCTTATCTGGGACTGGATGCTCCAAGGTGGTGTCACTCACGTGTGTGGGCCGGAAGGGCCTGTCGCCCCCTGTGTGGTCCTTCATCCTGGCTCCTTCATATGATGGCAGAAACAAGGGAGGAAGGAGCAAAGCTTTAAAAAGAGACCAGCATGGAAGGCACACAGCATGGCCTCCACTACATTCTGCTAGTATAAGCAATTCCCAGAGTGAGCGTTGGTTCAAAGAATGGGGCAGTGGATTCTGCCTCTAACTGGGAGAAACTGCAAAGAGTTTGAGGCCATTTGTAAGTCACCATGACATACATGTCACCAAAATAGGGACTCCTTTAGTTTTCCTTCTCTGATGGTGGAGAGTTGGTGGAGTGCTACAGCTCTGTAACTTTCTTTTCCAAAGACCAGTGTCCTTCTGGCCTGGGGCTCATGGCCTCCTTTCTCCCAGCCACTCCCTTCTTGTTACTTCCTTCCCTGGCCAGTCAGCAGTTTACCTGGGAGTAGATACACAATTTAGAAGCCTCTGAGCACTGCCTAAACTTTAAGCATCATTTAGTGATCATTATTTTTAACTCCTCTCCTTGCGGAATGTTGTGACTACCTCGTTAAACTTAGTTTTGCCCCATCACACAATAGGAAATAACATTTTGGGACACCACAGGATCTGCCTAATAAAGCCAGGTCGATTTTTAAAATATCTTACATCTAACAGAAAAGTCTGAAAGAATTTTTTGGCCTACCCAATACATAGCAATTCCCTTCTAGACTGATTGATTATAGAATGGTTGAGAGACCTGGACCCAGCAGGTGTGGTTGGAGTGTGGAGCCTGCCCAGGCTGTGCCTCTGTGCATCCCGTGACCTCCTGTGTCATCCAGCTTAGACTATCTTAAGGAGAAAGCTCCTAGATCATGATTTTTTTTTTGATCTATGCTCCGTATTCTTTGCTGTCCCCAGTATACATGCCTCATTTTACAGTTTTTCCTTTGCCCCTGTAATTTTTCACCAGGATTTTTAGGTGCAGGTCCACAGGAGAGAAGTTAACTAGTTAAAAATCTAAAAGATAATACCTCTCTTGTCTTTCCTTTTTCTGTACGTACGTTAAGTGAGTTTTTTAGCATCATTATGCCTCTTCTGCTGTGTTATGTGACTCTTCTTATGTTTTTATTAAGAAGATGAATGAATGTAATATGTTATTTACAGTCAGCCATTCTAAATTTATTTTAATGAGATTTGTCCCAAACTTTTTGTTCTGAAACATTCTGTTATCAATTTCTGTCTCTAAATATGCATTCCTTCATAGTTATTGAGAAAAATCCAATCCAGTTATTTTGAGGTGGAAATAAATGAAGTCATTGTTTATAACATTCAAAAACTTAAAATAGAGTTTCTCCTGGGTTGTGTGCAGTGTATCACGCCAGGTTCCCAAGCTCCCTCCTGGCTCCAACCTCTCTCTGACTAAAGGGTCTGATTCTCTTCCAGAGCCTATATCCGGAACATTTATATCACTTGTTTTCTGAGACACTATACTGAAAATCCTCTTTTATTTTTAAATCAAGATTTGGAAGCATTGGACTAAGCATTACTTAGTCCAAAGTAATTAAAGATTTTAGAGTATCTGTTAGTTACAGTGTTGACTAATATGTGACTTTGGTTTTCACTAAAAAGCTTAACGGAATGTCTTGAGCACGTTAGATTCTGAGTACAGTTCCAGTGAAAATGCAGCTGAGCCTGAATCCCAGTGTTCCTCCACCCACCCAGGAGACAGGTTGTATGGCTCTTTGCTTTCAGGCAGGGTCCTACCTGCTGGGTGGCAGAGCACGGCTTTGTGAGCATGAGTCACAGGGCAGCACCGGTCTGCTGTGGCCCTGAGTTCACTCCCCTCTAGCTCCACCACTCAGGAGACCTCATGTTCCCTGTCCTACACTCTCCTTTACATTGTAGTCTGTAAGCAGACGTGTACATGTGAGTCGACAGCTAAAGAACACTCCTCCACACATGACCTAGTGCCGTGCAGAGAGAGCCCATGTCTAGATCTGAGTTCTAGAATCCATGTCCACTTATGCATGAATCTGGATAAGTCTCCTGACGTCATCTGGGTCCGTTTTCCTACCGAGAGAGGAGGAGACGAGGAGGGATTTGATTATCTCAAAAGTAACTTCTACCTTTAAACTCTTGGACTTCTCCCAAACTCTTTAGAATGGGGGGGCGGGGTGGAGGATGGGGAAGAAACTCAACCTGCTGGTGATCAGAGACTTCTGGAAAAGAAGACAAGGAAAAGTTTTAGAAAATCCCAAGACTCAGAAGACAATGAGAGAGTGAGAGGGATGTTTTTCATCATGATAGGAAAGAGGTAAAGTCCAAAGGAAGTCATGAAAGAATTACTGTTCTTTGTCCTTTGTGTTTTTTTTTTTCTTAAAATAATTAGGTAAGGCAAAATGAAATAAATTGTTAGTCTTATAAAAATGTTACAGACTAATCATTTAAACCAGGATAATCAGAACTGGTTGAATTGTGAAGGCTGAGTGGTAATCCAACAGAAGAGATTGCCTGTTGGTTAATGGCTAGCTGGATATTGCTAGTTGCTGTTTCTTTTTTTATATCTATAAATAGATAGCCCCTTATATAGCAGGAACAGAGACTGTCTGGCCAAAGGCTGAATCCATAAGATAAGGATTTACTCTATTAAACTGCTTTCTAATAGAATGTGGATATCTCTGCCTGTCAGCCTGCCTTGATGGGTGCATTGTGGGGAGGGTGCTGTGTGTAGCATCGTTACAGCCCTGCAAACTCACCGGTGTGAGCTCCATCAACATGTACCTGGCTGCCGACTGGCTCCCACGGCCGTATTCGTACCTGTTTGTCCCCAGCTATTGCTGCCCCGCTTTCTTTAAGGTCAAGTCTATGTCTTTGTCTCTCTTCCCTGTCACACCTCTTTATCCAGGTTCTCCATGTTTTTATTGCATTTTTCTTTATTTCACTCTAAGTTGTGTATACACACACACAGAGAGCATTATATTTGTGGAAGAGTTTTAGATTCTCTAAGTTTATGATTAGACCATTTTTTTTCTATGTCTCTTTAAGTGAAGAATGGTCTATCAAGTTACAGCCCCTTGTCTTTGTTTGAGCCTCAGTTTTATTTCTGTCTCATAAGACATTGACCTTAGAAGACAATTTTTCACTCATACCCTGTTGTATATCATAAAGCTGCAAACACTGTAATTCCGGGAAGGGAAATAAGATAAAAAGAAGGATGCCCAACCCTGTTGTATAAGAAAGACACATCAGATATACAGCCCATGGCCAGAATGGAGGTCATGAGTTTTACTACAGTATCTAAATAGTCATACGCTGCTGCTTCAGGGTGAAGATCCAGGATGCTTAGTTCCCTTTGCTCCATCCTGATCTCTTTGGACTCTGAAGAAAATTTGCCTTGTTGGTACTGTATTGTATTATGATAATAGAGTCTTGGAGATTGCTGCACACTGGTTTTTGTGACTGGCTGTAGATACTTAGAAAAGAAGCTTTCTGGGGTTTCAGAAGTTACAGCCTGAAATTGACTCATCCTGGATGAGGCCAGCAGAATGGAATCTTTGGCAGGTTGTCCTTTCCCTTCAGAAGCGCTTGAGTTACATCAGAATTAATCTAGCCACAAAGCTGCAGTGAGCGAAAACAAGGTGCAGATTTGGAAGTGCTCAGTTAAATAGCCAAGAGCCATTGAGAACCTCGTGGAAGACAGAACTCTGGGCTTGGTATGGGGGGTGGTGTTGAATAAGGTAAGGCTTAGGCTTGAAGGAACTCAACACCTCACAAATACCACCTCCACCAGTCTCAGAGAAGTTTCAGACCTTTGGAAGGTAATAAGAAAGGAACACACACACACACACACACACAGAGGTAACCTGCCTTCCAGGAAAGAGTCAAGTCATAGACTGGATTTCTACCAAATAATGACAACTGCATTTAAGAAAAAGCAATCAAGCAACCCGCAAGCTTTAAATCCAGACTAGGCAAGCCTTAAATCCAAACTACGAAATCAAGGACCTCAAAAAACATACACACAGACAGAATCACTGGTGATCCTTTTTCATATCCCTCCATATTTGCCTGTCGTTTCAAAGCTTGGAATCTACAGGTCCCAGCTTATAGAGAAGTCACTGTTCTCTCTTCTGCATCATTTAACATCTATCCACTTTTGAGTAGTTGGAGAAGGAAATGGCAACCCACTCCAGTATTCTTGCCTGGAAAATCCCACGAACAGAGGAGCCTGGCAGGCCACAATTCATGGGGTCGCAAAGAGTCAGACGCAGCTGAGCGCTTTTGAGAGTCTTAGAGAGTCAGTGTCAGTATCAGAAATACCTTAACTTTCTCTTGGTTCCTACACGTGCACTTGGGTGGTTCCGTTTTCTAGAGCTCCGCAGTCAAGTCTTGACTCTAGAACCTCAGCCTGTCTTCAACTGAATGGTGCCTTTAGGAGGGTGCTAGGAACCAGGAGAAGGCAATGGCACCCCACTCCAGTACTCTTGCCTGGAAAATCCCATGGACAGAGGAGCCTGGTAGGCTGGAGTCCATGGGGTCACGAAGAGTTAGACACAACTGAGCGACTTCACTTTCACTTTCACGCCTTAGAGAAGGAAATGGCAACCCACTCCAGTGTTCTTGCCTGGAGAATCCCAGGGACGGGGCAGCCTGGTGGGCTGTCCTCTATGGGGTCACACAGAGTAGGACACGACTTAGCAGCAGGGGCCAGGGGGTAGGCGGGATGATTATACAAGGGTCAGAAACATGGAGGACAGGACTCATCATGGGCACATCAGCCCAACCAGACAGGGAAGTCAAAGCCAGAAACTTCTTGCAGGTGGCTCAGAAAAGCCAGGTTCCTTCGCAAAGCTCAGGGAGCCCCTCTTAGTCCTCTGAGACAGTGTTAAGTTTTAGATCATGCAGTAACAGTTTCTGTAGATCCCTGTGTTCCTAACAATGTGCTGGGTGATTAAGTTGCTTGTATGATGCTTCCTGAAGCTAACCAGTCAGAATTATCCCTGAATATTCATTTTCAAAAGGACTTGATCAAATTAAAGCCTTGTAATTAATTATCATGTCCATCTGTTCCCAAGACCTTATCTTGAAGAAGATGGTGGGTTTTTTTTAGATTAATCTATTAGTAGACAAATTTCTCTAATTCAGTTCATATTTTGGTTGTTCCCTTTCATTTGAATAATTTATCCAGCTGCTTTGGGGATAAATAAAATTAACTTACACAGTATGTAAAATATGCATTAGCATAGGGCAGATTTAAAACATTCCTGACTCTTGACACGCTATCATGCAGCATTCTGTTTTTAAATACATGCAGAAAAATTTGGAAATACATTTGAAGCCCTTCTTTCTCAACTAAGAAAAGAACTTCTATTCTGTTGCCCTCTGTCACAGTAATTTTTGGCCCAAAGGAGCAAGTCAGCTCATGACTAAAAAAGCCAGAGTCTATATTAAACTCTGATGTTTGTAAAACAAAATAATTGTAGGAATTCCATGTTATTATTGGACCTGTCCCCAGAATGAAGAAAATATGCTTTCCTAGAAGTAAAACCCTTGCCCATTGGAGATGAACTGTCTCCCTAATAGAGAGTTTAATTTGTCAATAATTCACTTCAGATGTGTAGCCCTGTACTTCCTATACGAGTGTCTTATGCCTTTTGTGTTGCATTTGACCAGTGTCTATTCTTATTTTGTACTTGTTTCACTTCTGAAACAAAAAGCCTTAGGCTGTCACTCAGGAGCTTTCAGTCTGATATGAGGGAGACTGGCCATCACCAGATGATAAATACGTGGCCCTCTGACTGTCACTGAAAGAAAGTCACTCAGCTGAATTCATAAGACTTTCGTTAAAAATGGAAAGAAGAATCCACAGCCTGGATAATATGGAATCTCAGAGGGCTTTCCCCACCCACCCTCATTTGATAGCAGCAGCAGCATCATGATTCAGCCTATTGGAAGAATAGCTCCAGACAGTTCTGCAGAAATGTTTTGTGAAGTTACTTAGAAACTAACAAGCAAATCTAACCTATTAAAATCCTCCCTCTTCTAGAAATGCCAAAAACAGCACCCAGTACTGTGGACTGTATTTTCCTCTTCATTGCACCTTTACGTGAGCTGTAGGTGATAAGACTCATCATTGTGTGGACACGGTTTGCAGAGGGTTGAGAGTTATATTGGCTTAGCGGACATTTACCTGCTTGATTGCAACCCTGAAGACAGAGACAACTGGTGTGTTTTTTGGACTTTTGCTCAGTCTGTTGTGAATGTATTAGCACACAGACAAGCGCATTTTAAATGATCTTTCTTGATTTTGCCTTTGTTTGTATGCTGTGGCACTTGTGATAAGAGGATGGAGTACTTTGATGTCCATTAACTAGATCATGGATTCTTGAAGACTCTTATGGCACTTCCTAAGACATGACTTCCTAAGACATTAGATTGTGTACTTTTTTGAGGACAAGGATGCACCTTGTAAGTCTCAATCTCCTCGTTGTCTTTCATAGGTAAATACTCAGTATATGCTTTTAGTTAAATTTATAGGTAGTTAAGCTGTAGCAAGTCCTAGAATCAGAATCCCATGTTTTTAGTCTGTGTGGAGAGCAAATATTTGAGTGTTTATCATATGCTGGATGTTTTGCTAACCTTGTAGGGATAAGAAGTAGAGACTGATGTCAAGGAGCTTACAGTCTAAAGGGAAGACAGATGTAGATAATTGGAGCAATTTAAAGTGCTACGTGCTTTAGAAGTAGAATTGTGCAAAAAAACAGTAAGCTTATAAAGAGATACTGATTTCGATTTGGAATTTGACTGTTGGATTTGACTTTTGAGCTCAGTCTTTAAGAATGAGTCAGAGTTCACCAGATGGAGAAAGAGGAAAGGGCACTCTAGGCTATTGTGGTCATCGATTTTTATATTTTTAATGTGTCTTGCAACTTAAAAAACACCAATACTGTGTATTAACACATATATATGGAGTTTAGAAAGACGGTGACAATGATCCTATATGCAAGGCAGCAAAAGAGACACAGGTGTAAAGAACAGACTTTGGACTGTGTGGGAGAAGGCAAGGGCGGGATGATACGAGAGAATAGCACCGAAACATGTATATTACCATATGGAAAATAAACGACCAGTGCAAGTTCAGTGCATGAAGCAGGGCACTCAAAGCCGGTGCTCTGGGACAGAGTGATGGGGTGGGAGGGGGGCACACGGGCACCCGTGGCTGACTCATGCCGATGTATGGCAAAAACCGCAACAATATTGTAATTACTCTCAAAGTGATTATTTTTAAAAATTAGCATGGATCCCACTTACGCAGGTAGTGCTGCTGCTGCTGCTGCTAGTGCAGGAGACACAGAGATGCAGGCTCGATCCCTGGGTCAGGAAGATCCCCTGAAGTAAGAAATGGCAACCTGCCCCAGTATTCTTGCCTGGAGAATTCCACAGACAGAGGAGCCTGGCGGGCTACAGCTCAGGGGGTCGCAAAGAGTCGGACACGACTGAGCTACTGAGCACACAGCACACTTGATGACTCAGGAAAAACGGAATTCATGCTCATGTTGCTTTTTCTTTTTCCCTTTGATAACCATCCCTTTTGCAAAACTACATCACTAGATCTAGATGATTTTTACTTTCTTACCGCTTTCAATTGAAGGTACTTGTTAGTGTGGTACACCAGGGCCCTTGTTACCCAGCTCTGGCCTGTCTCACTACTTCATGTCTCCCACACGTTTTCCCCACAATGTCCCCCAGTTCCCCAGCCCAGCATACAATATCCTCCTAGTGACTTGAACCATTTGCTCCAGCCTAAACACACTATTCTTTCTTGCCTCTGTAAATGTGTGTAGTTTCTTCCCTCTTCCAGGAATGTCTGTCCCTCCACTCTCTCTTCCCCATGTGGCATGAACGCTTCCCATCTGTGCCCACTCTCACTACCCTGCTCACACACGCACATGCACACAGCATCTGCTCTTTGTGACTGCAGTTGGAAGAATGATCCTAAGGGTTGAACGGAGGTCTCCAGACACATGAGGGACTCCAGGGTTGAAGATGCAGAACAGCTACTGCCAGAAGTGTGATTTTTTTCTGTCCACCAGTCATCAACAGCTTGGGTATCAGGACCAAGGAAGTCACTGGTTTGATCTCCAGTTTGCAGCTGGCTGCCTTGGAGCTTTGACCCCAAGACATGTTTTCTTGACATTGCCCTTTTTTGGGGGGCGGGGGGGTCCATCTTCAAATTAGTCATCAACATTTAAAACCTGGGATTCTTCATGTAAAAATCTGGTGTCTCTTGAGCAGTTGGAAGGTATAGTGACATTGACTATACATTTCTGCATGGAGTGAATAGTGAAGCCCCCTCAGAGGGCACAGACCCTCTAGAGTTGTCCACAGCACCCTTCTGCCCTTTGAAAGAAGACAGTCACATTTGCCATTTCAGGGTGTATCTGACTTGGGTTTGATGTCAAGGGACAAGATATGGATGGAGGTTAAAGGGACAGGGAATTTAGAAGTAGCATGAAGCTGGTGGCTCAGGTAAAATGCCCTGGGTTTGGGGGCTGTTTTTTGTGAAGGAGGTACCATCAGATGAGGCCCAGGCTTAGAATAAAAGGGAACCACTTAGAATAGAAGTCTCAGTAAGGTTGAGGAGTCAGTGTGGTGGGAGCCTGGGCCTGAGACAACGGAAAGGAAAAGTGAACCATTATTCTGGAAATGCCAAAATCAACCCCCAATGTTGTGGACTGTAGGAAGTCTGATTTGACATTTGAGAGAACTGTGGCTGGTGAAAGCAGATGGCTGAAGTGAAGGGGCAGCAAGGGTCACTGGGGTCCAAAAGATCAGGTGAGGGGGTCAGGATGGTGACCACATAGACCTGGAAGCTTCCAAATGATAGTGATATGGAATAGTTCACAGGTGTTGAGTGCTCCTATGTTCCAGACACTGTGCTGGTTACTTTTCACACATCAATGTATGGAATCCACGTCGCAATCCCATGAGAAAGGGAAGCTTGAATCATCCTTGTCCTACATGTGGAACAAGTGAGCTTGAGAAAGCTGATGGGGTGCCCAAGGTCAGACAGCTCCCACGTGGCCAGAACTCAGCCTAAGATTCCTGCCTGTCAGAGCACATTCTCTGAACCTCCACCCCTCTGTAGGAAATGGGCAGGAGATAAAGCCCCAGGGGGCCAGCGGGGCTTGCGTGGAGGCTTGAGGGAGCAAACAGCAGCGTAGGGCTGGCCTGTAGTCACTGTGAAGAACAAGCCCAGGGCAGAGGTGAGTGTGGGGCCGTCCATGGTCTCACCTTAAGGAAGTAGTCTTTTCAGGTGAGCCAGGTAAGGGAGAGAACAGATTTGATGGTGCACATTGTGATGGTGATCGGACTCTGGGAGAGGAAAGGGTAGGGGGGTGGGCAGAGCAGTGGGCATGAAAGGATGAGTCCCTGGGAAGCAGGGCGATCTCTGAGGATGTGCATTCCCTTGAGGATGGGAGACCAGGGGACCTTGCACTTTACACTGATGACAAGGATGAGAGGTCTGGGAATCAACAGCCCCAAGGGATCCAGGGGACGTGTGCTCAAAGTCAGCTCTTTCAGTGCCAGCTCAGGCCGCAAGCAGCTCTGAGGGCCTACGGAAGTATTAGCAGCCCAGGTGGTGGAAGGCCTCCACATTTCCAAATAGTCCTGATGTTGGAGTTTGTTCTTCACGTGATCCAGAGGGGAGACAGAATGGTCCTCATCCGCTTGTGTTCTGGTTTGTTTATTTTGTTTATATATATCCGATACCTCCCTAAACCACACTTCTTGAACCAAGCACCAGGCCCTGTGTATCCCGAGCCCACCCAGCTGAGTGCCTGCTGCACGCACACACTCAGCAGAGAGTTCCAGGATCACTGCATGTTCACCAGCAAGCTGCTCCCACGTCCTGAAGCATCCATTCCTCAGGCAGTCGGCAAATCCAGCCCTGAACCAGGAACACCTGATGTTGCTTTATTAGAACATACTGTCCCCACCAGACCCACTCCTCCTTCCCAGAGTGCAGCGTGCTGGTGTCTTCTCCTCGCTCTTCCTGCCTGGGCCTCCACGCACCTCTCTCTCCTGTCCCCTCTGCAGCCGTCCTGCCCACCATGGAAGTACATGCTGGTGTCTTGCTCTAGGCCTGGGGAGGTGAAGGCAGAGAGCTTCTTGTCCTGGGTTGTGGTAGTTACCAGGTTATTGGACCATGCTCAGTTCAGTTCAGGACCCCCACCAGATCCGAGGTCTTGTGTTTCGTGGGCCCTGGGGTGCCTCCCAGCTGTATGTCTGTGCCTCTGGTTCCCCCGCAGCCAGGAGGAGTCTCTTGGGAACAGTCCCAACTCTCTTCTTGTTTAAACAGTCATGGGGTAGAGGACCTGTGCACCGTACACTGGCTTTCTCCTGACCTTACCTGCTTACTGTAGGGCTTGGCTCCGGAAGGTGATTTCTAAGAATGGCATGAGCCCACAGCTCCTATTGTCTTATGATTTATACCACTTTTCTCTCAAACTTAGTACCTACAGTTAAGTTCCTTGAGCCACAGTCCAGCATTGAGAAGCCATAGTCATCAGCCCCTTGATAAAGTTAGGAAGAGGGTGGTCATAATGCCTGTGTCATTAAGGGCTTCCAGTGGACTTTACTGTCGTTATTAATACCGTGCAGTGGGAAATGCAGAGGACCATTTTCTCTGTTTGCCCCCCGTTGATACTGTCCCTTTACTGAAGCAAATCCTTGCACTGCTCCCCACAGAAAAATGCAAAATACAACAGCAACCAAAAAGCACAGAGTGATTTTACTGTTGTCTTTGAAGGGAAAGTGATGCCGAACATGGGGTTTCTGGTTTTACAGGTGAAAAGAGGAGTGAGGAGGCCTCTGGGAGGAGGCGTGTGGTCCTTGGAGCCCAGGCCCTGTGCTTGCTGCTACGGCTAAGGCACGTGCTGAACCTCCTGGGTGGTGGAAATGAAAGAGATGGTGGAGGAATGAGCTGGGGATGGCGTGCGGTGGGGGTTGTCACTTAGTAGTAAATCTTACAGATGAAGCAGGAGAAACGTGGTGAGAAACCAACATAGGGAGGGCAGCTTTCTATCAGGTTAGGCAGGCCCTCAGCTGGGAAACTCATTTCTTTTTGGAGGTTTTATTTTCAGTCTTCTTTAAAAAACAACAACAACAACACAGAACTTACACATAGCTAGAAAGAGGTTAGAAATTTAATCCGTAGGAAGTTAGTAGATAGATCAGATTTAATTAAAGCTGAAGCTACTTTTTATAGACTAGGAATATGTTTTACATGCCGTTATAACTTCCGTTACTGACAGTTATTTTATTTTTATGGTGTGTGGAATCCTAGCAGTACACGTGCTTTGCCCTTTTAATTCCACATTTATTCTTGTTTCCTGTGTAAAGAGAGCACTGCCTCCCGCCTAAATAGAGTCATTTTTTATTTATAGACACTGATTCTCTCCTTGCCAAGGGCTCAGCACTCAGCTTGGATGTGGAATGCATCCAGGGTTGGGAGACATGTTTGCAGGGGCCTCAATGAGTTGTGTCCTCCAGGAACAGGTAGAAATGACAATCTGCTAGGGGACGACGAGGGGTCTGATAGTTTGCTGCTCTGTTGAGTGGTGGGAGGAGGGGCCAAGAGGACCCTTCTCCTCACAGCGTCTTCTGCCAACTCCCTGCGCTTTAGCATCCTTTGCAGTTTCTGTCGTCATTGTGGTGAAACAGACTGTTGATTCTTCAGTGTAGTTGTGAAGACATGCCTGGTAATCCGGAGATGCCAGCACTGAGTGTATCGTTCCTCTTCCTGCATTCTTCTTGGGCGAAAAAGGAAGAGACAAGGCCCATCATGAGCCGGGCCTGAGGGTGGAGGTGCTTGGTGAGGGGGGAGTGGGGAAGGGAGAGACTGTGATGTGCTTCGAGGATGAGGTGCAGACAAGGAGAGGCTGCAGACGGGGATGAGCCAGGATCAGACTGTGATGGGAATGACAGTGTTGGAATCCTGGGATTTTATAGTTAAAAGAAAGCACATGAAGGTCCAACCATCTCATTTTAAGGAGGAGAAAACTGAGCATCCCACAGTTTAAGTGGCTGGCTAGCAGTCATCCGTTTTCTGATGAGTGATGGTATTGGATAGTGAATTCAGTTATTTTCTTCCTTCCACGTCTCTTAACTCGTAGGCTAGCTATGTTCAGGCAGGAAGAAACTTAGTAAATAATCGAGAGCAAGTGCTGCTGATCAAAATAGACTACTCGGTGAAAGGACAAAACTAGCTGCACGTGGCTTTTGCCACTGGGAAGTGCAACCTGCATTAATGAGACTCTGTGCCGTTGTTGTTGTTCAGTCACTTAGGTGTGTCTGACTCTTTGCCACTGTGTGGACTGCAGCACACCAGGCTTCCCTGTCCTTCACCATCTCCCAGAGCTTGCTCAAACTCCTGTCCGTTGAGTCAGTGATGCCATCCAACCAGCTCATCCTGTGTCGTCCCCTTCTCCTCCTGCCTTCAGTCTTTCCTAGCACCAGGGTCTTTTCCAGTGAGTCAGCTCTTCAGCATCAGGTGGCTTCAAGTTCAGCATCACTTCCTTTAGGAGCAAATTGTTCAGAAAGTGGGCCCCAGATTCCCAGTGGAATCTCCTGGAGATCTTTTTATCCAGGCCGCTTCTAGAGCCCTGCCCCAGACAGACTCTCAGAGAAGCAGTCCTTGACAATGGTGCCCTGGAATCTGCATTCTAAACAAATTCCATAGTCTTTCCCTCCACACACTGGTTTTGAAAAGCACTGCGCTGAGTAGCTCTGTGTCTAAAATTTATAAAAAATAAAAATTTTAAAAACAATGCACGGTCCAACCTCTGACTTACTAGCCATAAAAAAAAAAAATCTTATTCCAAATTATTGTTTGGATGTCTTTATCTCATTCAGTTTTTTCATTACAAGACAAATAAGACATGTCCCTGCACGAGGGGAATTCACAGGAGAAGCAGTAGGATTTTGATTTTGTACCAGGAGCAGCTCTATACCAGGAGAGAGAGCTAACTAATCCTGGTTGCTTATTTGATGAGAGAAGGCCTTGTGGAGCGAGCAGGTGGCCTTAAGGCTGCATGGAATTTGCCTGGGGAGAAAGAGAGGCAGGCATTTGAGACCAAGGGGCTGGCTGAGCTGTGGCACTGAGTGATGGAGGTGGGGAAGGAGGATTCCGTGAATCGCAGGTTGCCGTTGTCACTGTCTGCGTATATGTGTGTCACGTACTGTCTCCTCCACACGTCACAGAATATGGAAGCTAGAAGATAAGTAGAGACTTGACTTGGGAGCACCTCGAAAGTTGTGCTGGGACTCAGGCCTGCCTGGGAGTGTCTGTGTAGATCAGGAAGTAAATGACACAAAGGGAAGGCCGGAGTGTGCACTGCTTTCCAGCCCAGAGAACCAGCCCACGCAGGCCTCCTAAGGAGGGGAGTGCCCTCTAGGGGCTTAGATGATTTTTCTGAGTGCTGTTCATCTTTGTGCTTGCCACTAAGCTGGATCTATTACCTATTGGAGAGGGAAGAAAGACAGCTTCACTAACCTACCTGGCTGCAGCTGTGATTACATTATGCAAACATTTATTAATGTGGTACCTTGATTGATGATTATCTTAATACTGAGGATAACATTAAAGGCTTGATTTTCAGGCAGATTGCAAATACAAGTTGGTTCTTGTTGGAGGTTTAAAAGCCCTTAGCCTATGATTCCTTTTATATGAGCTGACCAGAATAAGAAGATCCATGGAGAAAGAATAAAGACTCGTGATTGCCAGGGGTTGGGAGAAAAGAAATGGGAAATACAGGCTTCTTTATGAGATGATGAAAATGTTCTAAATTTAGGTAGTGGTAATGGTAGCCCAACCCTGTGAATATAAATACCATCGAACTGTATACTCAACAGGGGTGGATTTTATAGTATGTGAATTGTGTCCCAATA
Source organism: Capra hircus (assembly GCF_001704415.2). NCBI lineage: Eukaryota > Metazoa > Chordata > Mammalia > Artiodactyla > Bovidae > Capra > Capra hircus. The sequence goes on from NC_030818.1 coordinate 18,783,950, forward strand.
AAGCTGTTGTTTTATTGGTTTTCTTTAAAAAGCCCTTAGCACTTCTGCTCCAGGTGTCCTAAGAGAAGTGTGGTGTTTAGGGTTTCAGAGAGGAGTTATTATCTAAAGTAGTCTAGAAAGACAGATGGTACCTAGACAGACAGCGGGAGATGAAGGCTAGATAAAGAATGTTCAGCAGGGAGTAGAGTAGTAGGCAGTGCAGAGACAGCAGAGGGAGGGCTTGTTTGGAGAAGGTGGCTAGCATCAAGAGAATGAAGAGAAGTTCTGTATTTGGATAAAGATACGCGGAGGACGTGAGAGTGTTGAATGCTAGGCTGACAAGTTTATCAGTTAAATGAAGAGTGACTGAAGGCTTTTGACTACAGAAGTACAGGAACTGAACCCGTAGGTCGAGTGTGGCATGAATTGGGAGAAGGAGAGACCTAGGTGAGGGGAGACCAGGTCGGAACCTGGAAATTGGGGGATGGAAGGTTTTAGAAGTGAGGAGTAAGTGTGGACATCAGTTTACTTGTAGGTTAGTCTGTTTGCTCAGCCACTAACCCACATGTTTTCCCATTCCATTGCTTGTTCTTTATCCATGCTTTGGGGTAAAGGGTAAGAGGGAGATTGGGAGGAGAGACCAGAAAAAGAATAAGGATGAAGAGAAATGGTGATAAGGGCAAGATTCTGCTTGCATGCTTCAGCTGCTCTGTAATTTAGCATTTCCTCCTCATGACTCACTATAAATAACAGGATAGGAAACCTTATTTGATTTCAGATCAGTTGACGAGGCTGCCTGCCTCACTATTCCCATCTGTGGAAGGGAAGACTCCCCACCTCCAGTGTAGGTAAACCAGAGAATCTAGAGTAATCTTACTAGAGAATTTTGATCAAGCTGCCTTGAACTCAACATTACTTATAATGTAATAGATTTCCTTGGAATAAAGGTTCCTGATCGGCCCTCATTTGTTACCTGAGACAGTACAGACTTTATCCATCAAAAGAGAACTCACACGAGCTGTATTTTGTTGCACTGTGTGAAATTGCCGTTTGACTATTTTTGATCTGCAAAGAAGGCAGTTTTGTAAAGCCTCAACCTAATAGATACTTGCTCAGTAGATATCCGATGTGAGCCCAGATTTTCCCCTGTTGGTTTCCTTCATAGGTTCCTTCCTTTTTAAGGTGCTAGTGGTCTTGAACACCTGCTAGTTTCAGGTTCTGAGGAGTCAAAGGTGGCAGTAACTACGGAGGGCTTGCCCAAGGGCTGGTCAAGAAGGGGAAGGAAGCAGGAGCAAGCCCTCCAGCCAAAGCCAGGGCATCGGAATCCTCGGTGCTGTATTGTGCAGTCCTTCTGGGTTTAGAAATAAAAATTCAGCCTAAAGAGTTTTCCTTTCCTCAGTGGGTTACTAGATCTGCAGCGTGCCAGAGACGACCCATATGGGTCTCTAGAAAAATGAGAGAAGTATTTTAGAAAGTGGGAAATAGGTTAAATGTCAACATGGGGGAAGCAGGTTTCCCTGGTGGCTCTGTGGTGAAGAATCCGCACGCAGTGCAGGAGACACGGATTCAGTCCCTGGGTGGGGATGATCCCCTGGAGAAGGAAACGGCAGTCCACTCCAGTATTCTCATCTGGCAAACTCCACGGACAGAGGAGCCTGGCGGGCGACAGTCCATGGATCACAAAAGAGGCAGATAAGACTTAGCGACTAAACAACAACAAAGCGGGGAGAAATAGACTTAAGGCGAACTTGGTTATGCTTTTCAAGTTGGTGTGATTTCTGACAGCCTAGCACAAAGCCTGGCACACAAGCGCACATGCGTGTTCAATAAAGATCTCTGAAAGGTCAAAAGACATCAGATGAGGTATTTATTGCTTGGTCATGTGCTCGCTGGTGTTTAACTTAGAGTGATTTCCTAGAACCCAACAGTGGGAGAGAAGATAGCCAATCCCCAAAGATGTGGAAGGCTGGCCAGCTGTTCTTGTAGGATGCTTTCATCATCATTACATCCAGATACTGGGATCAGGGCGGGGCCTCTCAATGCTCTTTCCCCATTAGTCTGTGAACTCTGAAAATTTAAACTTGTACAGAGCGTCAAGTGCAGTAAATGTAAAGGATACATTGTTACTATAATGTCACAGGAATATGATCATCTGTTTAACTGCAGTGGCCACACACATAAAAATGAGAGACCGTCACATAACCTTTCCAGGGACTAAAAGCTCAGTTCATGTTTACTCAGCCGTGGAAGGTGACTGTCCTGTAGGAATACAGATTATGAATCGAGAGCTCCTCGCTCTGCTCACACCAAACAGCCAAACATTTATTCTAAATCACAGTCAGAAATACCACTGCAGCAAAACCTTAATTACCTAACGACCTCAACTTCACTATAAAGCATATATAGCCATTTCCCCACAAGGAAGGGGCCTCAGAGGGGTCACTCACACCTGTCCAGTGGCTGTAACATCTTTGGTGAAGATATTATCTGAATTCATTTCTATTTTAGTTCTACACTTAACTAAATTGTCATTAAGTCTCTGGGTCTGATTATGGAAGTACTTGTGGAAGACAGACATTTTATTTTAGAAAAGATCTGAAGAAAAATAAGAGCACAAAACAATCAAATAAGAAGAGAGAAAAAAACAGAATTAATGAATTGAGGTGTTAATAGTTCTTCCCTCCTGGGAATGTTACCCTCCCCGAATCTTGACCTCTCTGGTACATAAATACCCACATGCTTCCGGCAAGGATGTCTCCTTTTAAGAGGCCTTCCCTTCACTCCAGTCGACCTGGGAACTCCCTTAGTCATCCTCTCCACCTCTGACCCACACTTCCATTGCCAGGGGAGTCCCGGGCAGAGCCTGGCTGCTCCTTCCTTGTGTTACATTTACATCCTGACGCCCTGCTGCACTGGGCTTCTCATTTCCTGCCTCCGATTTCATTCTGACACATCAGCATCGGGCAGTTGACAACATCTTTTTCTCTTCTCTTTTTTTTTTTTTAAACCTGCCTCTTATTTTCCTGCAGTCAAGCAAGTTTTGCAGGAGAATTGAAGTTAAGGGCGAGAGCCAACAGAGGTAGTTTGCATTCAGAAGAATGTACACATGCAGCTTAGAAAACCTAAAACACTAAAACTCTCAGCATCCAGATAGCTGTCACAAAATCCATTTGCTACAGCTTATACCCTTTATTTGTAAAAAGCTCCTTGGTCTTTAATCATAATCTATATTTTTTTATATAATTATAAATTAATATAGCTCCAGAGGAGGGTGCTACTAGGCACAATCACACTGATTTAAAAAAAAAAAAAAGCTGAAAAACTAATGACCTATTAGTTGAAAGAATCGAGTCAGAAACATTGCTGAGAAACACCTAAAGGTCAACAGCAGCAAAGCAGCATCATAGAATCATTAGAAAATGCAGGAGCACCGTTCTGTGTCAGCCCATCCAAGCATCACTGATGTCTGGAGAGACAGGATAATGTATGTCATCAAGAAAGTGTCTGTTATGCTCAATACCAGTCTGGTTAAGTAAGAAATGAAGTAATGCATTTTAGGAATTTTTCTGTCCAAATGGTTAATGTTAAATTTCTGGGCGTATACTAAGGAGATGAGCCTTAGTTATTTGGAATGCCGATTATGTTAGGACCCACTCCCCGTTCCCCCGGTGACACCAGATACACAGGACAGTGTCATGGAGAGGGGTGAAGAGTGTGCCGGCCACTTTGTTTGTGGTCTCCCAACTTCTGTGTTGTTGTTTATTCACGGGGTTTTCCTTCCCTTTTCTCTGGTTTCAGATGCGAGTGTCTCTCTGGCTTATGTGGTTTCCCCGTGTGTGAGGTGGGATCCACTCCCCGCATAGTCTCTCGTGGAGATGGGACACCTGGAAAGTGCTGTGATGTCTTTGAATGTGTTAATGGTACGTGGGGTTTCTCTTGTTCTCAGCGAGCATACATTTGTGCAGGAGGAGGAGGAGGGAGGGTTCAATCTAGCCGCTTCTGTCTTTTTAAAAGGCAGACAACACGCTCAGGGAGTTGATGAAACTCAGGATAGCTGCTCAAGACCCCACCATGCAGTAGGGAAAGCTAGGAAGGGGAGCCTCATTCCATCTTGTAGAGAAGGCATTTTTGAAAAGGTCATCGCAGACTACAGGTGGCCGTCACCTTCTGCCGTGTGTCAGTAGTTGAGAAATTCTAGGATTGCAGGAAAAGGACCACAGAAAATGTGGCTGTGTTCTTCCAGTCGGAAGACCCCATCCCACTACTCCTGGAGGTAGTCTGTGTAACTAAGGCCACGCTGTGGCATTAGGCCACGGAGTGACCACAGTTTGAAAAGAGAAAGGACCGTGTTCCTCTGGTTCATCCTTTTTCTGCTTAGAGGAAACACTTCTGGCCAGCCGCTAGTCAGTAGTATTGTCCTCATTAAAGCCGGAAACTTGTGGGCCAAAAAAGCCACTCTTCAGCCCCAGGATTCCTTCACAAAAAATCCACCTCTCTCCCTCACCTTTCCGCAGAGGGTTTGGTGTGTGACGACCTGGTGTTTATTGAATTTAGATGCTAGAAGGGAGGAGAGCCTAAATCATGCTCCTCCATCAGAATTTTCGGAAAAGCAAAGAATAAACTCAAGCAAGTGAACTGTCAGTGATTTTTAGAAAGCATTATTTAGTCAGTACGTAGACACACAAGGAAAATGACTTTGAATGTGGACAAATACAACAAAATTATACAGATAGAAGCGTCCATGTTAACTGCTGCCTGTAAGAAATCAGGGTTCAGGAGATTTTCTGCCCTTCTCCCAAGCTGCCCCTCCCCCACAAGAAAGGGTTGTATGAAAAGTCCAGGCTTGTTTCACTGAGTCCTATAGTTTTTAGGCCAGAGGCTACATGTTTTGGTTTTTTTCCCACTTTCAAGAAGCACTGGTGGTATGACTTTGTGGTTAAAAGGGAACACAGACTGGAACTGAATGGCTCCAGTTTGAAAATCAGTTCCTCCACTTGGCAGCTGTATGGCCTCAGTTGCCACATCTGTCAAATGGAGAGAATGACAGTAAGTGAAGTCAGGTTTTGTGTGTGAGGCACTAGAAATGGTGCTTCAGGAGCAAACAGCCTCTGTGATTCTGTGTGCCTCCTTCCCGTTCACTGTCCTGGACACGGCAGGACGTTGCTTCTTGACTTCAAGCACACGGGGGAGGTACAGGGCAGGCTCCACGCACATAAACTCTTCTCGGTGCTTCTCCCCACCTGCTTTATCATCCAGCTGGTAGTAATGTCTTCACCACCAGCAAATGGCCAAGCCTCTGATACTTCCTGCTGAAACGAATTGACTGCAAGTGATATTCTGTGAATATTTCATTCGTACCATTGGGACCGAAATAGTTGGTCTTTGTCCTGGGCTCCCAGCATCTCAGATGTGCTTCCTCCTAGTACTCACCCCTCTCCGTGTTTCTCTCACACCCTAGAATCTGAACTGCCAGAAAACAGGGAACCTATCCTTGTGTCTGTGACATGAACACATCGCCTGTTTCTCGCGGGGCACCTGGGTTCTGATGCGTGGCTGGTTGAGCAAGCAAGTGATCTGATTCATATCGTCTTAGTTCCCTCTAGAGTGGCTGTTAATTGTCAGCCCATAGAGGAGTTACTTTGTGAGAATCCACTATCTTTTACTGCCCCACACGTTAATCTGTAGTCTCTTATACCCTGGAAATAACACCTCTAGTAATACAACTTGCTGTTGTATCCACTGGGTGAGAAAGTGGAGTATCTTTCTTCTTTCTTTGCTTCTTAATTGTAGAAACCCAAGTGTCAGGCCTTCTCATCAGGACATTCACTTTACATCTCACCCCAATGTGATGCAGTTTGGGCAGCTGATTACTGCCCCTATTTGACCTCAGTTCAATTCAGTTCAGTTCATTTCAGTCTCTCAGTCGTGTCCGACTCTTTGCGACGCCATGAATCGCAGCACGCCAGGCCTCCCTGTCCATCACCAACTCCCAGAGTTCACTCAGACTCACGTCCATCGAGTCAGTGATGCCATCCAGCCATCTCATCCTCTGTTGTCCCCTTCTCCTCCTGGCCCCAGTCCCTCCCAGCATCAGGGTCTTTTCCAGTGAGTCAGCTCTTCGCATGAGGTGGCAAAAGTATTGGAGTTTCAGCCTCAGCATCAGTCCTTCCAGTGAACACCCAGGATTGATCTCCTTTAGGATGGACTGGTTGACCTCAGTGGCCTTGGATAAATCTCCAGGGTCTGCTCCCATTTATAGAGCCCTGACTTCAGGAACTGCAGTCCATAGGGTCGCTAAGAGTCAGACACGACTGAGCGACTTCACTTTCACTTTTCACTTTCATGCATTGGAGAAGGAAATGGCAACCCACTCCAGAGTTCTTGCCTGGAGAATCCCAGGGATGGAGGAGCCTGGTGGGCTGCCGTCTATGGGGTTGCACAGAGTTGAACACGACTGAAGTGACTTAGCAGCAGCAGCAGCAGACTTCAGGAGCAGGCCTTCTACTGTGAGAAAATGTTGAGACAACAAAGCAGTAACAGGATTTCTGGTGTTTGCCTCTTTCTTGCCACCATAAGTTAGTTGGGTGATCTTTGCTTTACTTCTTGTCCTGCTATAGCTTATCTGTTACTGCATTAGTCATTAATTGTAGGTGAGACTAGAAGCTACAATACTCTGAAGATTTAAAATTCCATAGGATAGTATTTATGGAATTCTGTCTCAAAGTCTGTATTTCACTTTTTTGGCATACATACACACATAGAAGGTATTACCTGTCAAAAATTCAGTATCATTGCCCAGAAGAGCAGGGGTCTATTTTATGTATGCATATTTTTAAAGCCTTATATGTATATAAATAAAGCCTTACTTATCCACAAAGATCCACAAAGGATTTGAGGCAATTTTACACTAAGAGCAGACACAATAAAATAGTAGTAAAATATTAATGAGAAAAGAGAGTCAGACTGTAGAGTTGTATGTAAAAGTTGAAAAGCGAAAAGGAAATGCCCGCAGGTGTGCAGGCCATAGCATCTGTCTATGTAATTGCTGGAGTTAAATGTCAGGTTAGGCCCCCGGCGTCCTGGCCAGCAAAGTGGAAAGGGAGATAGAATCGGACCCACAATTCTTATTTTTAGAGACAAGAAACCTGCCAGACAGGGCAGCATTCTCCTTGTGTGGAAACTTTTGAAAAGAGAGCACTGGATGACGCAGTAAATTGTGTCTTCAGTTGCTTTACTCCCAGTTTCCTCTGGCTGCTTTTCCCAATAAAAAGTAGAAGCAAAATATTAAAATACACCTCCATTAAAATACACCTCCATGAAGACAGTTTTCAGGGGTGAGTTGAACACCCATCTGGAACCTGAATGCCTGAAGATCTGTTTCTTGATTTTGAGAATGCTGCCCAACCCCTTAGCCCCCACCACCACTGTTCCCCCCTCTGCCCGTAGGAAGGTATTGGTATAGATCTGGGAACCCCAATTCAGAAGACAGTGGGCTGCTGTCTAACCCCATGTGAAGAAACGGAGCTTACCTGCCAGCACTCAGTTCCCTAGCTGCCATCCAGGTGATCCATATGCTTACATTATTTTTTTTTTTTTTAAGATAAGCATTACAGTGAAAACAGAAGATTAAATAGAGAGAATTCAAGAACTCCCGAGTTTTGAAAACATTGGCCTAGATGAATGGACGGAAAGAACATTCTCCATAAATGTTACTCCTCTTTTCTGTTGGGTTTGGTTTTGTATGGAGGGGAGGATGGCTGAGTTGCCCATCAGATGGTGGCAGTCTGTAACTGAGGGCTGAGAGGAGGACCAGCACGGTAGTAGCTGAATGAGAACCCTGTTGTTTAGAGAGACCAAATGAGCAGGTGGTGAGCTTGTGCTCCTTTTGTGTGAACTTGTGAGACATCAGTATCATCACCTGGAAGGATGACCTCCACAACAGTGTTGAATAATCCCACATCTTCTTCGGGAAATGGTTATGTGTCTGCTCTGGCCCAAAAACATGTTTTTTCATCCGTCACTGGGGGTTGAGTGACAGCCTCTACTTTAGATGGACGTGTGTCCTCTTCCATTTGGTAATAGTACATCTTACTGGCTTACACTGGCCCAGTTCACTCGTTTCTAGAGGCATTTGAGTTTGAATAGGGCAGTCATCCATGCTCAGAGTATGGAAGCGATCATTTGGTTGCTTAGATATGATCAGGTCTCCAACATACAAAAATGCACAGAAATCCAAACTGGAACACCATGGTTTGAGTGTCATAGCCATTTGAGTGTTGTAGCCACTGACTCTTCCAGCATCAGACACTAACATGTAAAATCAATCAGTCACAGAAGAGCCAGACCCAAAGTCAGCTTCTCCTTGTGTAAAATTTGGGCCTAGAAAACTCAAACCTTGGGTTTCCCTTGTGGTCCAGTGGCTAAGAATCTGCCTGCTGATACAGGGGACATGGATTCAAACCCTGCTCCAGGAAGATTCCACATGCCTCGGAGCCACTAAGCCTGTGTGCCACAGCTACTGAGCCTGTGCTCTAGAGCCAGGAGCCACACCTACTAAAGCCCGAGCGCCCAGAGCCTTTGCTCCGCAGCTAGAGAAGCCACCGCAGTGAGGAGCCTGACCGCTGCAATTAGAGAGGAACCCCCACTTGCTGCAACTAGAGAAAGCCAGTGCACAGCAGTGCAGACACACCACAGCCAAAATAAATACATAGGTAAATCTTTAAGAAAAGAACAGACTCAGACCTTCGGTTTGTTAATAAAAAAGTTAGTATGGAAACGTCTGTTGAGAACCCATTGCATAGCAGTGATGCTCAATAATGTCTCTAGGGATGCAAGGTCTCCTACAGTAATGGAGAGGATATGGCACTTTGAAAGGAATATTCCGTGCAGTATGCATTTATTGAGCATCCATTGTGTTCTGTGGGCCTTACCAAGCTAATTTTGCATAAGAGTGACACACTGTTCTGCAGCCCTATTTTGTAAGCACTGTTCCCCTTCTCTTATCCTGAAGTATCCTCTATCCAGTATGCTCCAGCACACACGCCCGGCTTCCCCCACACAGAAAACGTGGTTTCTTCCTTCACGTATCTAGAAGCTCATCTACCCTGCCTTTGTGATTCCATCAGTTTGTTGTTGGTTTATGGAGAAATTTTCAGACATTTCTCGTTTGTCATGCAGTTATCTCTGTTTTTTTTTTAACTTAAGTCTGCCCACTTTGTTCCTGTACCACTCACCCCCAGAAAAAGGAGACCAGAGGCAAGACATCAGCCATTTTTCACTGAGATATTAAAGAGAAAAAGCAACAGAAGTAATACTTATTTGGACTTTTCCCCTCCATTTTCACATTTGATGTGAAGTTCTACATTTTAGTCTTTTCCTTTGCTAAAATTATGTATCTATCACCATCTGCCAATCAGCATGATTTGGCCAGGCAATAGAACTTACTAGCAATCTATACTGTAAAATTCTTTTTCAGGAGTTCTGGAATGTATTAAAGAGCGAAGAGAAGATTCCAGAACTGAGAAACATAAAATTTAATTGGGAAGACACAAAAAACATGCAGAAATCTTTAAAAAGACATTTTGTGCATCTCAGTGCATATGCACTTTTATGCATTGAGAAGTACAAATTGCATAGTAAGTTATTCCATTTGTAATATTATTCTTCTCTCCATCCGCAGAAAATGTCCTCTTACAGAGGTAGTGGTACCCTGCCTATGGTTCTGATATTCATCTCTGTCCCCAGCAGGTGAAGAAGTAATTGGTCATTGCTCCTCAAAGAATACTGCCAGCCATTTTTATCGTGCACTTTTCTGAAGAGCTTCTCTAAATTTGTCTCAGCATCAAACAGGGATTTCATTATATCATGGGGGGGTTTGTTTTGTTTTTTTAATCCTAAAGAATCAATTGTGTTTTCAAGGCTGTGTTTTCCGGGACTCACCATCTCTCTCAGTTCCACTCCCATGCTCTCTGCCTATGCTAGTGAACCGTAGCTGCCCTAGCCGCCTTGTCAGTCTCGTCTCCTCCTACTCAAGCTTCTGCACAACCCGCCATAAAAGCGAGTTCATCTGGAGCCACTTTGTTCATAACCACAACCTTTCCTCCTCACTTCTTCAAATCTCGCACCAAGATTTGTGGCTTCACCCAGATGGTCGTTGTGGTTGATGAAGGCAGATAGGTAATTAATACTGATTGGTTTCTTAAAAAATGTTCTTCTTCAATTTGAACGGAAGCTCAGCATTTTGATAGAAGGCAGTATTTTGCCTCCTTCCACAGCATGCAGATTTGATTGGCGAAAAGTGCTTCATTTCCTGCACTTTCGAACTTGGGGTTTAACTGCCCAGTTCCTTCCAATCCCAGCTCAGTTTAGTGTGTTAGGTAAAAGCATATAGACTTCTGAGCTGTAATAAGATGATTCTTTCTGACATAAGTTTTCTGGGGGGGAAAAAAATAGTATATCCAGCCAGTACTAGGGAAGAGGTTCAGACACGCACATTTACTGCCTTTGTGAAAATACATGCACACAGATCATCTCACACTAATGATGTGACTTTAGGCAAGCTTCCTCATCGCTTTAAATTTCATTTTCCTCATTGAAGAAGTAGATGTTAATACTTGTTCTCTATTCTCAACACCATTGTTATAAAGTCAAATTAGAAAACACTAGTTTGTCTAAGTACAAAACAAATGTAAATATACGCAAAATGCAGTGGAAATCTCACGTATTTCGAACATGCAAGGTAACATATGGAGAAATGATGACAGAGAAGCCCATGGCTTATGTATGTCATAATCCAGTTTTTCCTACCTTGTTAAATAGTTGCATTAGCTCAAGAGAACTTTTTTTTTTAACCTTGGAATTACTTTTATTTTCCCAGCTTTACAGAGACACATACCATGCAATTCACTGAGTGAAGTTGCACAATTCCATGATTTTTAATGTATTCACAGAGTTGCGTGATTGTCATCACAATTTTAGAACATTGTCATCAATTCCCCCAGAATTCCCAAGCTCTTTAAGTCACCCCCTATGTCCCCCAGACTTTCCAGCACTCAGTTCAGTTGCTCAGTTGTGTCCGACTCTTTGCGACCCCATGAATCGCAGTACGCCAGGCCTTCCTGTCCATCACCAACTCCGAGATTCACGTCCATCGAGTCAGTGACGCCATCCAGCCATCTCATCCTCTGTCATCCCCTTCTCCTCCTGCCCCCAATCACTCCCAGCATTAGAGTCTTTTCCAGTGAGTCAACTCTTCGCATGAGGCAGCCAAAGTACTGGAGTTTCAGCTTTAGCATCATTCCTTCCAAAGAACACCCAGGACTGATATCCTTTAGGATGGACTGGTTGGATCTTCTTGCAGTCCAAGGGGCTCTCAAGAGTCTTCTCCAACACCACAGTTCAAAAGCATCAATTTTTCGGCGCTCAGAAACCACTAATCTACTTTCTGTCTCTGTAGATGTGCCTGTCATGGGCCTTTCACATAAGTACAATCCTATATAATATCTGGTATATTTTGACTGGCTTCTTTTGCTTAGCGTAATGTTTCCCAGGATCGTTTATATTGTAGTATATATCAGAACTTCATTCCTTTTTATGGCCAAGCAATATTCCATTAGTGGGTATGCCCCATTTTGTGTCTCGTATGTCAGTTGGTTGATGTTTAGACTTTTCTGTTTTTTGGCTACTGTGAATAACATTGCTGTAAACATTTGTGTACAAGGTTTTATGTGGGTAGATGTTTCCATTTCTCCTGGATGTGCATCCAAGAGTAGAAGTGCTGGATCCTCGGGTAATTCTGTTTCATATTTTGAGGAACTGCCAAACAGTTTTTTTAAGACAACTGCAATCGCCAAGATGTATGAGAGTTTCCACTTCTCATCCTCATCAGCATTTGTTATTATCTATATCTTTTTCATCTTAGCCATCCTAGGATATGAATTGTGGCTTTGATTTGTATTCCCTTAGTAAGTAATGATGTTAAGCATCTTTTCAGTGCTTATTGGTCATTTCTGTATCTTATTTGGATAAATTTCTGTTCAAATATTTGCTCCTTTTTCAGTTGGGTTATTTTCATTGTTCTCTCTGGATACAAGTTCTTGCATATGTCAAATGTCAGATTGCACTCTTGTTAAAGGTCACTAAATATGAGCGTCTATTTCTAAACTCTTAATCAGTTCCATTGAACTGTGTATTTATCCTGATGTCAAGCACTACATTGTCTTGATGCTGTGTCATTGTAGTGTGTCTTAAAATCAGAAAGTGCGAGTCCTCTAGCTTTGTTCTCCTTTTCAAGTTTGTCTTGGCAATTCTGGGTTCCTTGAATTTCTTACTGATTTTAGGATTCACTTGTCAGTTTTTACAAAAGAAAAAACTAGAATTTTGATAGAGATTGAATGAATATGTAAACCAATTGGGGAATGTTTTCATCCTGCCAGTATTATCTTTCAGTCCATGAACATGGAATATATTTTCATCTCCTTAGGGCTTCTATATCTTCTTTGAACAATGTTTTTTAGTGTTCAGAGTACAAGTTTTGTACTTTATGTTTAGACTTATTATTAAATATTTTATTCTTTTTGATGCTACTGTGAATGGAATTTTTTAACTTTATTTTCAAGTCATTTATTGCTAGTGTGTAGATATACAATTTATTGGAGTTGCAGTTTTACCCTGAAATCTTGCTAAACTTTTTGTTCTAATAGTTTTTTAGTAGATTTCTTCTTTTTAAATTCAAAATCGTGTTGTTGGCAATTAAGAGTTTTCCTGCTTTCTAATATGGGTGCTTTTTATGTCAATTTGTTGCCTAATTACCCTGACTGGAGCCTCCAGTACAAAGTTGAATCAAAGTGGTTAGAGTGGACATCATTGTCTTAATCCTGAGCTAAGGGGAAAAGCATTCAGCTTTCACTGTTAAGTATGATGTGCTAACATCATAGATGCTGTTTATCAAGTTGCTGTTTAACACCTCTACTGCTAAGTTGTTGAATGTTTTTTATCATGAAAGGGTGTTGAATTCTGTCAGATGTTTTCTCTGTGTCTGTTGAGATGATCCTATGGTCTTGTCCTTTATTCTATAGACATTGCATTACATTATAGTCAATTAATTACATTAATTGATTTTTGGATGTTAAACCAACCTTGCATTCTTGGGATAAATCTCACTTGGTATATGATATTTTTTATATGCTGCTGGATTCAGTCTGGTAGTACTTTTTTGAGTATTTTTATGTTTATATTTATAAAAGCTATAGATCTGTAGTTTTCCTTTTCTTCTGATGTCTTTATCTGGAGGGAGTTCTTTTAAGTCAGCCAAAATTAGAGTTAAGGAAGTGGATTTAGGGGAGAGTATTTTCATGCAGAGAAAAAGTTTAAATCATTGATATCATTATCATTCTAAATGCAGGGTTTTGAGTCCTTATCAGAAAACATAGTCTTGAAACACAGTGGGAGGAGTACAAGGTTTTAGTTGAAGAGCTACGGTTTTGGCTTCTGCTGCTGCTGCTGCTAAGTCGCTTCAGTCGTGTCCGACTCTGTGCAATCCCATAGACATCAGCCCACTAGGCTCCTCTGCCCTTGGGATTCTCCAGGCAAGAATACTGGAGTGGGTTGCCATTTCCTTCTCCTATCATTTGCTAAATGTATAACTTTGCACAAATTACCTAGGATTTCCTCACTTCTATACTCAGGATAAGTATTTCTACATCAGACCTTTGTTTTGGGGATGAAGTGAAGTAATGTATGTAGGAAGTGTTTTTTAAAGGCCAAGCAATATTATAATTATAGATTATTAACTAAATAGAAAAAAGAATTTCAGAGAAAACACTGGAGAAACAGAAACATAACCTAAGAGGCCTAAATAAATTTCTTGAGGCAGAACAAAACATAATGTGGATTCAAGATCGTTTACTTGAGATAGACAGTGAGTTAGCAAAACACACATTTTGTTTAACAAAACTAAATGTTTTTAAAGCACATATCAGAAATGTCAGTTTCATGGTCAAATAATTACTTTTATTTGGGGTAAGGAGAAGCCAGTATAGATTTTACTAAGGGGAATTTTGATTCCTTGTTATAATGAGAATAATGATGTATTTTATTTTATTGTACTTTGCATAGCTTTATTGCTTCTGTTGTAAAAAATTATATTGAGTTTAATAAAGTTCCATTAAATTTTAACCTTGTGCAGTATTTTCTAGAGGCTGTTTGAAAAACATGGAAGGACACCACTCAGAAATGACTTTGAATATGCTTTGTTTAACTCCTCTAGAAACAAAGCCAGCCTGCGTGTTCAACAACATGGAGTACAGTGATGGAGACATGTTTCGAATGGACAACTGTCGATTCTGCCGATGCCAAGGGGGTGTTTCCATCTGCTTCACTGCCCAGTGTGGTGAGCTGAGCTGTGAGAGATACTACATGCCCGAGGGGGAGTGCTGCCCTGTGTGTGAAGGTAAGGAAAGCTGCCAGTTAGGGACCAGTAAGAACAGGCTTCCCAGCTGGCTCAGTGGCAAAGACTCTGCCTACCAATACAGGAGACCCAGGAGACATGGGTTCAGTCCCTGGGCTGGGAAGATCCCCTGGAGGAGGGCATGGCAACCCACTCCAGTATTCTTGCCTGGAGAATTCCGTGGACAGAGGAGCCTGGTGGGCTACAGTCCGTGGTGTCAGAGTCAGACATGACTGAGCGACTGAACAACAGAGCATAGACATGGTTTAAAGTGTTAACGTCAAAACTGACGTAATTCGGTCTCACTCAAAAATAGAAAAGAATTCCCCACTTTTTTCACATGTTTTACCTTTTACCTTTCAGGTAATGCCAGGTAGACGATGTGGAAACACTTCCCTGCGGGAAATTATCCCCTGGGTGTAGACAGCGGTCGTGTTTCCACAGGTCAACACAAGGTCTCCCGGAGGCACTCTCTGTTCCTCCTCTGCAGTTCCAGCAGTTTCTTGGCAAGTCCTGGGACTTTCCCTTCATCCTGACAGTAGAATTCCACCCGCTCTGCTCCCCCCAGAGTGGGTGGGGACAGGAGGACGGGACAGCCCTAGTGACTGACAGGCCCAACCAGTCCGCTCGGAGAGGACCCGACCCTGCCTCCTTTCTGGTACCCGTGCCCCTCCAGGTGAGAGCAGGGCTCCTTGGCCTTTGCAAATGTGTGCTGGTGAGAGTGGGGCCGTGCTGTGGCACCCGGTCAAGGCCCAGACAAGTGTCCAGCGTAGCCCTGGGCAGAAGGATCCCCAGGGTCTGCTTTTTTATTTTTTTTATTCCCCTTTTCCCTCCAAGAAATAATAGGTCCATGTTCCTCCAATAGGCTCGACCCTCCTGTCTCTGCCCTCCAGAAATAACAGACATTTCAGAATGATAACTGAGTATCACATGCTACATCCCACACATTTTAAGGATAAGGAGAGTCAGAAAAGTAGTCACTTCTCTCTTGAGTTTCCGGTAAAGCCAGGAACAGTGCCCAACTGTGTCTCTGGTCCAACCACACTACAGTTTCCCCAGAAAGGAGGGACTTGTGAGCATCTCTTCTCTGCCTGGGCCACGGACTTCTAGTCCAGAGTCAGGCATGTCCACCTCATGTCTGATGCTCATGCCACCCTTAACCTCCGCACGTGAAATGAGAGGACAGAATTTCATGTCGTGTCCTATAACTTGCTCTGTTTTCGGAATCCCATTTCTTTTCAGTATCTGAGCTTTATTTACCACCGAATCTGAAGATCTGAAATTGCTTAGATTATACAAACTATTGTACATTCCTAACAGCGAACAATTCTACATTCCTAACAGGGAGGCCCACTCACCTGGTAAAAGTTATTTTTGCTAACATAGGAGAAAGGTGGTTCACTTTTTAGGTGTCATAGGGGATTTAAGAAAGTCACATCAAGCTTTTCAGTTCAGTTCAGTTCAGTCGCTCAGTCGTGTCCGACTCTTCGCAACCCCATGAATCGCAGCACGCCAGGCCTCCCTGTCCATCACCAACTCCCGGAGTTCACTCAGATTCACGTCCATCGAGTCCATGATGCCATCCAGCCATCTCATCCTCTGTCGTCCCCTTCTCCTCCTGCCCGCAATCCCTCCCAGCATCAGAGTCTTTTCCAATGAGTCAACTCTTCGCATGAGGCAGCCAAAGTACTGGAGTTTCAGCTTTAGCATCATTCCTTCCAAAGAAATCCCAGGGCTGATCTCCTTTAGAGTGGACTGGTTGGATCTCCTTGCAGTCCAAGGGACTCTCAAGAGTCTTCTCCAACACCACAGTTCAAAAGCATCAATTCTTCGGCGCTCAGCCTTCTTCACAGTCCAACTCTCACATCCATACATGACCACAGGAAAAACCATAGCCTTCACTAGATGACATTAGTCGGCAAAGTAATATCTCTGCTTTTGAATATGCTATCTAGGTTGGTCATAACTTTTCTTCCAAGGAGTAAGTGTCTTTTAATTTCATGGCTGCAGTCACCATCTGCAGTGATTTTGGAGCCCAAAAAAATAAAGTCTGACACTGTTTCCACTGTTTCCCCATCTTTTAACCTTCCCAATTGATTTGTCCCCTCACTACCTCCAGGGTATAATAGTCCCTGAAATTGGTGACACTTGGTGGTATAAAAGCATAGATGTGAACCTCTGTGTAATAATTATAACGAGTTGTCTGGCCATGTGTCCAGTTATGTCTCACTTCCTGGAATTCAGATCCAGTCTCAAAGTAGAAATGAAGTATGCAGTGTAATATTTTTTTTTATAAATAAATTTTATGAAGTCTTATCTAACTCAGGTTTCTTGGCTGCTTCAGTGGCGGACAGACTGCCTTTCTGAAGCTGTGACTGCACGGCCTTCAGTTCTGGGCTTCTGACTCTTCTTGTAGCTAAACTTTCTTCCTCTTCAAAAGAAAGGGAACCAAACTCACAACTGCCTGGACTTTCTTCCCAGCACAGAAGCACTTGCTTCTCTTGAGGCCAGATTTTATGTGTCTGAAAAAAGAACGTTGAGTGACTTATCTAATTACTTTGATATGTAAGGATATTTGGGGGTTTTGTATTTATGTGCTTATCAACAACCTCAGAAAACTCTTTCACAGTAGCCTTGGTTAACTATGTCCCACAGCCTCAGTTGCTGCTTGACCGCTCAGCTCAGGTGGAGAAAAAGCTGTGTAGGTCCATGGCATTCCCTCCAGGGCAAAGGAGTGTCCTATATGGTTTAGACAAGGTCTTTCTTCCCTGTCCTCAGGGGCCTGCCTACGCCTCGCTGTTATCTCAGGGACCTCCAGGCTCCATGAGATAGACTCCAGTTAGCTCTAGAAATAGCAGGCTCACTGTAAGTTAGATGGGGCGTTCTTCTTTCTACTTTACAGGGAGCTGAAATTGAGGTATAATAAACTTGTAAATTGACAACTCAGAAGGCATCCGCAGAACCTAAAATGGATCTGCATTTTTTGTTTTCTCTGATTACCACCCCACAGCTCTATCCGTGAAGTTTTGCACCTTTATGAAACAGTAACACCTGCACACTGGCTTGCATGCCTCAGGTCCCCTGCCTTGTGAGCCATGTTAGGATGGGTGAACATAAATTCTACGTGATGGCTGCCTTTGCCTGTCCCCCTAGAGACACCTCCTGCAGTCCTGAGCTTCTGCTGAGCGCAGCTAGAAAAGAACTGCTGATGAGGAGAACCTGGGGAAAAAAAAAATCTCTAGGTGCAGGCAGAAATAACATGTAGAATGCCCTCGGTCTTACTTGAACTCACATTTTAATTTAGATCCCGTGTATCCTTTGAACAATCCCGCTGGCTGCTATGCCAATGGCCAGATCCACGCCCACGGGGACCGGTGGCGGGAAGATGACTGCACGTTCTGCCAGTGCATCAATGGGGAGCCCCACTGCGTGGCGACGGCCTGTGGACAGAGCTGCATGAACCCTGTCAAAGTGCCTGGGGAGTGCTGCCCCGTATGCGAAGGTAAACCTCGAGGATCCTAGTGAATGTCTCGTGTCAGATCAACTTCCACCAGTGTGTGCTAGCTTGTGTTTTATTTCCTCAGGTGTAATGCCTGCTTCCTGCTGTTAGTTGCAGATGATTTTATGATACAGCCCAGACTAATCCTTCGGAGGAGACGCTGCAGATTTACAGTGACAGCAGCGTGGTCTTTATTTTACTACTGCAGATAATGCTTAGCTGAATACTTGACACTCAGAGAGTATATGCATTTGGATTCAGTTCACCGCAAGCCTAATTAACATCTAAAGGTCAAAACAGGGAAATGAAATTGGAAATAAGACCCATCCTCAAAGGATAGTTTGTTCAATTTGTAATGCTTCTGTAAGCCCAAGAGTCCTGGCAGCTAGAAGAAAGACCTGGAACCATCAAAGGCAGTTTTCACTGCCCAGAGTCCTCCCTCCGAGTGTCCGTTGTTTCTAATATCACGCCGACTGTGGCTGTGCAGTTCCTCTCAGGCTTTCACTTATGTCTTGGTTACCTACATTCATGACCTCTCTTCCTTTTTAGTGAAGAGGCGCCTGAGATATCCTGGACTCGTCTTTCCATCTCAACCTCTAAGCCCGGCCATTTTCACCATCCTGGGAAGATTCTTTGCACATTTATTCAAGTCAGTCTTAATCCCCAGTCCATATCTGTTTATACGAGAGATTGAATATTGCTGATAGACCTGATAGAGAGTGTCCATCACTAAGAAACACGTTTGCATAGTGAAATGAACTAAAGTGGGTCGGAAATTAATCCTTGTAGAAGATGGATCCTTCTAGAATTTTTAAAAACAGCTGTTAAAGAAATGACCAGTTTTTTCAGAAATTCAGTCAAGTAGACTGAGTCCTCTATGGAGAAGGCTTTTGCTTCTACCTCAATTTTAATCAACTCAGTCTTGAAGAGTTTGCCTGACTGGCTTCATTAACCTCTGAGGGGTTGGAGTTATTAAAGATCTTTTAAAGTCATATAAAAATTTAAACTGGAGGATTCTGGTTCTATTGACATCACGAATTCCCTCACCATTACTCTACTTACAATGCAGCTGCCACACTCCAAAACTTTATAGCTTCCAGATGACCAGTTTTATGGAAATCACGCACCACCCCCCTACCCTCGCAATATACTCCTCCCATCCCCTAAAGGAAGCATTTCAGTGCTGGAGAATGGAGTGCGCAACAGTATGTGTGATGGTGCACGGTCAGCTTTACAAGGAAGAATGCCTTGCTGGTGCAGATTAAAATGGGACTATCTATTCCTAAGAGTTAGGGACAATCTGTTGTTGATTTGCAATGTTTAAGTATATATGTATGCATGATAATGAAGAATTTTTTTAATTTTAAAAAGCATAAATATATAATCCAATAAGCACTAACCTTTTAACTTCAGGAGTCTTGAATCATAGATTGAAAATAAGACTAAAAAAAAAAACTTGTAAAAAAAAATACAGGGCTTCATTTCTAAAAGTAAAGAATGCATATCATTTTGCGTTCATCTTATGCAGTCATTAGCAATTCCATCCTGGTGAGCAGAGAAGGGAAGCAGGTGGTGAATAGAAGAAAAAAAAGTATATATGAGAAGACTAATTTATTCTTATGTAGATATTTGGGTAGGAAGAAGATGTTAGTTTGGTCTCTGCAACATTTGAGTCAGGTTGTAATCTTATCTTCCACTGTTTGAGAAAAGAGTGACAGTTTGAGCCAGCCATTAATTCCAAAAAATGTACTAACCACCTTCCGTAATCCAGATACCACATTGGACACAAAGATAAATAAAGGACATCTCCTAGTAAACTTCAAAGAAACTGTTTAGGCTGTTTTAAATTAAACCAGGGAAAAAAAGAAATGTCTACATTCAGATGCTGTGGGATAAGTGCTTTTTATGTGTACCTGATTCCGTTAAGCCTCACATCAGCACTGTGCTGTAGGGCTTGTGATCCCATTTTAGAGATGAGGAAATTAGGTTTTGGAGAGACTTAGGTAAATTCTTCCAAGGTCAGTTGCCAACATGTGGCTGAGCTGGGGTCAGCTGAAGTCCGTCAGATTCAGCTGCATTTGTGTCTATTTTCCTTGCCCCCAGAGGTCATCTCAGTCTCCTCATACCCCTATTTCTGGTTCCCTTATATCTGTCTCCATCTCTGGCTTGTGGCCCTGTGTTGGAGACCTGGAAGTCAGCTGACTGGGGAGGAAGTCATTTGCAGTTTGACAGCTCCTCCAGGTGTATTCCATGTGATCTCCCGAATCTGAGGGCCTTGGAGGAAGGACGCCTTTGAGACTCAGCCTCGATCTGCTTCTCAAACCTCGCACCGAGGCCGAATCCCCCCAGACTTGGCACCTGTATTCCAAGCTGTTAGGCGCTGCGGCCTCCGTTCCGTCTGTCTGTCTTGTGCCCCTTCACCCGGCCTTTCAGGAGTCTCCATTATCTAGTTCTTGGAGAACTACTTTGCCTTCTGTTTCTTGTTTTTGTCTTAAAGTCACTTAAGTGCTGAGTTTCATATGAGATTGTGTTTAGTCTTCAGTAACGTTCTGATTCTAAGATGTTTTCAGAAGACCGAAAGATTCTTTTAGTCGTGGTTGTTTCAGTCGCTGAGTCGTGTTCGGCTCTTTGCGACCCCATGGACTGTAGCCCGCCAGGTTCTGTCCTCCACGGCCTCTCAGTTTGCTCGAATTCGTGTCCATTGTGTCAGTGATGCTCTTCTTTTGGTATGGGGATCAAAAAACAGTGCACAGCTTAGGATAATGATTGTAAAAGCTTATTGTTTGTGAATAATAGTAAACGTATTTATTGATAATAATAAGCTTACAAAATTATGCAAGGCAAATAAATCTTACTGCTTAGTTTTTAGGATCCAAGAAAGACCCTGAAACTATTTGAAAATATTTTTCTCAGCAGTTATTCAGTAGCATATTTAAATGGAATTTTAAGTGATTTCAGAAGAGCCAAAGGATTAGACAAAATAAGAAGAAAGCAAGGTGGTGTTGTTTAATGAATAATCAGCCAGAATTATTTGGAGGAAAACAGAAACACTGGTGTTTATTCAATTTATACGCAATAAATTTCTCGGCGCGCAATTGCATAACAAGGTTGGCCTTGCCCTTATTAGCTGCAATCGCAAGGTACATAGTCAGGGTCTGAAATTTGATGAAACAGATCCCACACAAGGATTGTAGGTTTAAATTCTCCCTAAATAAATTACTGCATCAACAAATATGGTGTGTGAGGTCCTGTAGGGAGGAAAAAACCTTGTTGTGACTGCTGTTGTTATTAGAGATACATACCTTCCAAATGACAACATGTGCTTGGAGGACTGGGGATGTGAACTTGGGGGCCCTTAAAGACTATGCTGTTAACTTGACCGCTACCTCAATTCACAAGTACCTGAGTGCTTTTTAAATTGGCACTTAAGTACTCTCACGATTAAGTCTTAGCAAATTAGTGTCAACAGCCAGTTCAGGTACACAGATAAGCCATCTCATTCCATAACTGATTGTGTTCTTATGTTTTGTTCTGTTGGCTCTCTGTTTCTCCTCTTATTCATCAATCACATTATTTCTATTTTTTTGGCCCTTGTAAAAAGCCAGAGTGGAAATACACAGAAGAGCATGTAAAGTTTGCAGTTTAACCGTCCATGTGGGAGATACGTCCATATTGTCTTAAAAACAAAAAATGAAAAAGAAGGGCAGCAGAATTGAGTCTTCCTCAGCATCTAGCACCATTTGCATTGTCTTATTGTAGCCCTTAATGAGAGTAGCTACTAGTGTACCTCTTATACACTGACTGTGAGCCAGACCTCAGTGCTTTAAGAGCATCAGCCAATTTGATACTCACAGCTTCCCTCTGACAGGTTCTGCCATCCCAACTTGTGATTGCAGAACCCAAAATTCAAAAGTTGTATGTCTTGCCCAAGTGCCTATAGCTTGAATGTTGCAGAGCAGTATCTCTAGAGCCTTGACTGTGGACCCCACTGGAATACAGCCTCTGAGACAGAATGCTCTGCATCCTCTGGGTTGACCAGTAACCTGAAAGAGGCTATGTCCCCCATGAGCTAGGATTTTACCATGTGCTTTTGAATCCTTAAGATGGCACCTGGCATGTAAAGTAGGTGCTGAAAAGTAGTTAATTAATGGATGATGAATGAATGAGTGAGGAAAAGACTGGAGTAAGGCAGCAGACCCTGATCTAGGGTTTCCTTAACCAGTTCTGTTAAAGAGGCCAGATGCTGATCTCTGGTGAGCTGACCAAAGAGTAATGTTTAAATGCTTCTGTTTGACAGTGTGCTCTGAGGACAGAAACCAGAGTGCTGTATGAAGTATGTTTGGCACACAGTGGGTCCACATGTCTGCAGGTGGGTTGACCAGTTAGCTCAGATTGGCCACTCACCCTCAGGATAAGCACTTAGTTCTCCATTCCCACCCAGGAACAGCCTTCCAAGCCTGGTTTGTAAACTGCAGTTCATCCTCTCTCAGTTCATTCCCTGCAGTCCAGAATCACAGAGTTCAAGTGGGCCTTCTCCAGACCCTCCAAGGCTAATGCTCACTGTCACATTTTACATACTGCTTTTCGACCTGCTCTTGAGAATGTATAGGGGCCACTATCTTGTTTCCAGCTAGATTTTTAATATCACTTTTAGGTATTGAGAATAATTTGCTTGTTTATTTCCCAGTAATGCAAGGTATAAATGCAAGGTATAAACATTAGAGAGACCCTAAGGACAGAGTGGCATTTTCTATGAAAAAAACAAAACTGTTTGTTTTATAATTAAAGGTAAGATAAGGTGTTGGGGAGGGGAATTTGGCTGCATGATGTAATGACATGACCTGATGACTCAACAGAAAAATGCAGGCTATGTGGACGACTGTGAGGCCAGTTTGGCTGTGACACCTGATGCAAGAGATAAGGATTTCATCATCCTTGGTGAGCCTTGATGTCAGATCTCATCTGCTGTCTCATCTTGGGCTGTGGCTGGACCCTGCCCTGGTGGCCATCGTGACCTGAGTGTGCCTTAGGCCCGGTGTGTGCAGAGTCTTCCTACTGGGAGGAGTTTACAATTTCCATGACCCTGGGGATTTCAGAGCCAATGCCAAGAGTCTCACTTTTCAAGAACTAGAAACAACATAGGTAACAGTTTACTTGGTAGCGTTCAGCCTTAGGCTTTGAGTTGCTAGTAAATAAATTCCCTGCTTGTGGTTGGGTACTTTTCAATCACAATGGGTACTTTCCTTTCTACTATTTCTGTTTCTCTGAAACAAAAGCAAAATCTGTTTCCAGATTCACTCAGGAAATCAAATAGTCATAGATTGCTGTGGTTGAGTAATGGATGTGTGAGTGTTCAGCATATTACTCTACTTACCTCAGTATTTAAAAGATTTTTCTGTCATTGCAAACTTTAAATGAATGTTATTTGCAGAGTTATTGTCTGAAACTGAACTGAGTTTCAGGCAGGCCTTGTAATTTCGCTAACCTGGACTTAACCAACTCCTGAAGTGGAGGAATAAGATTGATTCCCTGCCTGTTAGACTCTTTAGATTCTTTCTAATTCTTTGGACTTAGGATGGAACCAGGCAATGGCTTTCTTCCTGCTTACCTGGCTCTCTTGAATCCCTTATTTTGGAAATCCTCGTCCTACTTGGGACAGTTTTGAAGCAAGGACATTAGGCGTTTCTTGACCTTGTTGTGGATTTAGTAAGCCACTTCAGCATCAGCACACTGGATAGATCACATTCTGGACTCCTCTATAGAGCTGGAGGTTTTTGAACTGTCGAATAGACTGTCTTCCTCATCATCAATCCTAATTTTATGGGTGTACTATATTGTTCCCTATAAATCCTGATGATATAGTTTGAATCAAGCCACCCTTCAAATGCAGTTTCTACTGGCCTGCCAGAAAAGTCTGTACCAGGCACATATCTGGGTGGGAATTCCTTGAAATAAGAAAAAATGTTTCCAACCCTGCCCATAATACTTCCTCACCAAACAGTATCTCAAATGATTGAGCTACTGCTTCTGTGGCAAGGAATCAGACATAGTTTGGCTGACCCCAGAGTCTGTGCAGTCAGAGATGCCACAGGTCCCATGATATTAATGTTCTGGTACATAACAGGGATCAAAACTCAGTTGATGGGTGATATTGCTTCAGTGCCATATACTAGGCTATTATTAGCAGGCCAAGAATAATAAAATAGTCGTAATATCTGAAAGACTGTTAGGCATGTTCTTTCATCCTTTAACTCTAAGTGTCCTGGAAACTAGTTCCATAAATGGAGATTAAAATATAGCACAGTGTGTTTTTTGGCTTGTCCAAATAAGGTCATATGCGGGGTAACAAATGCATAGCAGATGACCTTGTGTCAACCTCGGTGGCCTTGAACCTAAGCACCCGAAATTGTTCATGAGTGAATATCATAGTATTTTGGTTTTTCTCTGGGAATTTAAAAAAGCTTTAGGTATTTCAAGTAACTTTAGAATGTTACGGTTCAGAGCTGATTCTGAAACACTTGATTAGAAACCTCTGTCTCTGATTGTCCAGCCTTCAGCAGTCCCCGCTCTTAAGTATTTCCCTGTAGCAATGGTCTTGGAAGGGGCTGGTTCCTCTCTGCTTCCTCTGCTGTTCACTTCCCATCCCTAAAAGGGCATTATTGCCAGGAGTCTCATAATTTTCCTACTAAGATAATCATCGAATCTAATAGTTCAGACTTGGGCCTGCTAATTTTCATCTAATCAACAGAGGCAGGAAAACATAGTCTGGAATGTCAGCTATGTGAATGAAAAATATTTAGTCATTCTTGAAATGATAGGAATGTTTTTCCAACAAGCTTAAATAAACACAATCTCTACTGAGACTGTGTTAAACTTTTTTTGGAAAAGAGACAACTCTTAGGCCAAACAGAAGTTAATGAAGGTTATTAAGAGGCATGCCCTTCAGAAAAGGCTTGTGGACATTAAAAAGAAAGATTCTTTTCTCTTCTTGGTACAGCCATTGACCAGAAGTAGCAAAACTGCTTTCCTTTCTGCTTTTGTCAGCCTAACAGAATTTAATATTTTAACTGGTGATCACATTGTCCACCTTTCCGAGAGATATCCTGCTTTACTAGCCATGGCTGATTAGACTGTCTTAGGGTAACATCCTCATCTTCATCTTCTTCCACTGTTTGCCTCAGTCCTAAGGAATACATTGGTCTCAGCACATCTGTATTTAAAGCACTGGACAGCACTTTTGATATGAAGCTCATTTATTTGTTTCCAGTCATACAAGGTCCAACCATAAAGTAATAAAATTATTTTTAAACATAGTGACATTTTTAAACAAACCAAGGTTTACGTATCCAAGTGAAGTGTTTCTCCTTGCAAGATAGATATATGGGGAAAGTGTACAGCTACTGCAGGAGTACAGTCATTCAGAGTATTTTGGGTGCTTCTCTGTTGGAACTGACGTTACAGCTTGCAACACATCCTTTTGAGTATCTTTAGCTTTGTAAACCCCTGACTTCAGAGGTTTTATTAGGCCCTTAGAAATAGTCAAAGACATTCATACCTAAGCCTGATGGAAAGGCTGGGTAATCTAGCTGGGTAAAACTGCTCAGAGGAAGCAAAACGTGACAGTGAAATGGAAGCACTGTGTCTTCTATGACATAGTAATCTCCTCTGGCAGCAACTCTGAAGAGGAATTTCAAATAGAATTTTAGCATGAGCAGCATTTTAGTACAAGCATATAACCCCCAAAAGTGAGCATTTTTAGCAATAACACTTATTTGTAAGTACAATTCCTGGTGTGTTTATTGAAAAAAAGAATCAATCCACTTACATAGTATTTATATGATTTCTGGGGGCTAGAGGCATATATTTAAATGGTGATCTATTATATTCAACTTTTTGTGGGATTGCAAGTGCTCCATTCAGACTTATTTTCAAATAAATTATTATACTAATTCCCTATATATATTGTGGCATTTTAAACTGTCTCATGGTATAGTCTTAACACCTTAAAATGAGCAAAGTGATTTCCATCATTTAATGCATGAGGGGTAGAGATGGTGAGCTACCCAGTGAACTGTTTATAGAGACCCTATTGAAGTACTTGCTGTGTCTGTCTGATTGTTGAGGATAAAATATCTGCTGCAGTATTGCTATAAAATAGCAAGGCAGACGAAAGGAATGAAGCTGTCTGTCAAAGAGCATCCCTTGCCCGTTGATGGATCTCCCGTCACAGGTGGTTGCCGAGGTGACAGGGAGCTGGTTCACACCCACCTGTCCCTCTCCATTTGAGACTCTGACATGCTCACCCTCCATCATCGTGCAGACCGGGGCAGCTGTTACCAGGGGGCTTGGCAACATCAGATCTTGATCGAGGGGTCATGGCCATCAGTTTGATCCAAGTTTGATATGAGATAGGCAATAAGGAACCATTAGTACTTTTTTGAAATTTATTAGAAACATGAGAAGATAGTAATGCATTGCACATTATACATTTTTCAATTTGATTTGAATTATTAGCAGTTTGACCAAATTTTCACTAGCCATGTATAAGATGCCTATTTACCAATCAAGTGAATTTTATTTTCATATCTAAGAGATTAGCTGGATTTAACACACTTGCCTGAAACAGGGCCCAGTTAAGGGGTTCAGACCATTGGAGACCACAGAATTTAACATTTGCTGTGAGTCAAAAATAAGATTCGATTCAAATAAAAAACTGAATGCTTTTTCTTTGCAGCCTCATGAACCAAGACTAAGAATCCCCAAGAACCTTCCAAGACCAACAGGGGGACCCTGAGAGTCATGTAGTGCTCTGGGTTTGATTTTTCACCTTGGCTGCTGAGCGATAAGTCTGTGAGCCACCTCCCCAGCCAGGCAGGACCTCACAACATGTGCTCAGGACCTCATCCCTGGCTGCAGTGCCTTCGTTCTACTTAAAAGTTACCTTGGTCTTCGTTTTCTCTCTTTAATTACATATACATATATGATATGGGTTTCCCTGGTGGCTTAGTGGTAAAGAACCTGCCTGCCAATGCAGGAGATGTGGTTTGATCCCTGGGTCAGAAAGATTCCCTGGAGAGGGAAATGGAAACCCACTCCAGTATTCTTGCCTGAGGAATCCCATGGACAGAGGAGCCTGGAGGGCTACAGTCCATAGGGTCACAAAAGAGTCTGACACAACACAGCAATTAAACTGTGATCTGTGATATAATTTGAGACTGCCTTGGGTCTGCTTTGGGATCCAGCAGAGTAGATTTAATGCTGGTTTGTGTGCTGGGTGCCCACCATCGCCTATGCCCACACCTTGCACTATGGTCCTGCCACCCATAGTTTGGATATCTGTAGGAAGACAAAACAGTATTCTCTTTTACCTTAATTGGAAAGTTATATGTTAGTCGCTCAGTCATGTCCAACTCTTTGTGACACCGTGGACTGTAGCCCACCAGACTTCTCTGTCCATGGAATTCTCCAGGCAAGAATACTGGAATGGGTAGCCATCCCCTTCTCTAGGGGATCGTCCCAACCAAGAGATCGAACCCGGGTCTCCTGCATTTCAGGCAGATTCTCCATCATCTGAGCCGCCAGGGAAGCCCCACATTGGAAAGCTATTGCCCTGAAAATCAGCTTACATTTAAAGCAATTCAGGGATGTCTATTTTATTAGTGAAACTAAAAAAATATTCAGAGATAATAAACTGTCAGCTGGGGCTAGCCTCAGGCCTTGCATGTTAAGAAAAGACAGCAAACTTAGATCTTTCAAAACTATGACTCTCGTGCTTTTTGGGAACCAAGTTTTTAAAGATTCCAGGGAGATTTTAGGCCATAGGAATTCAATAGGGGTGTTCCACATTGCTGTGACAGATACTGAGACCATTATTATTTGAAACATAACTACCCCCCCCAACTATTATTAAGAAAGTACTTGTTGAATTATCTCTTAATATTGATATGTTTCATATCACTGACTTACTGAAACTAAAATTTGATGATTAAAGACATCTTTTAGAGTTGGGACTTCCATACCCTCTTTCAACTTGAGAATGGCAGGACTACTGGCAAAGCTGTACCATAACAGTATACATTGTCCTCTGATGAATTTGCTCTCATCCCCGAAGATCCAGCAAGGCCCCCATCATGAGAGAGGAAGTGTGGGGTCAGCCAGGCACACAGGAGCATTGTTTCAGCTCACACTGGATAAGCTGATTATGAAGAGATTTCTCTTCTCTTCGAGACACCATGGACACAGTCAAAAGTTGAAACAATGATGTTCAGACTGCAGCTCAGCAAATGTGAAAGGCGCCAGTGGCCGGTCACTAACACGCTCCAAAGCTTACCAGACCATATGAAAGGATGTCATGGACCCACCCACGACCCAGATGCTTTTCATGTTATCAGTGGAGATAGAAATGATGCTTAAGTTACAATAGACAGTGTTCAGAATGCCAAGCCAGTTGTCAGACCATTTATCAGCTGAACATTTGAGGCCTGCAAAAGGGCTCGTAGTTCATCTACTGAGCCATCATCTGAGACCATTTCTGACTCTGAGCTGGCTGGATAGTCATTACAACAATAATTATAGCAACAGGTAATATTTTTGTCACCCTTTGAGTTTACGGAATAGTCCCCTCTTTACGATCTTACTGGGGTCTTATAATGATCTTGTGAGGTAGAAATAGGGGAAATTCCTACTTTATAGAAGTCCAGAGAGGTTCATCATCACATGTAAGATAATGAATGAACACAGACTCACGCTGAGCCTTCTAACCCCAAGCCCATGTCTTTGGCATTGCTTCCCTTGAGACCCAGATTGTAAGGACGGAGCAGATGAGGAAAAGAAGTCAGTGGACATGAAAGTACTTGATTGTCATGGCTCAGATTCAAAACCTTTTTGCTCCTGGCTCCGTTCTCATGGCTGAGACCCAGTTGCTGTTATTTTGACCTTTTGTGACCTACCTTTGATCTGGGTTCTTTTCCTGAACTTCCATCTATAATTTTGACCTTACCTTTAGACCTCTTGGAAAGCCTGCTCCCCCAAATAGGTTCCTGCCTCTCCCACTTGGGGAAGCAGCTTTCCCCACCCCCTGCAAGCACTGAGTTGTCTCCCCAGATGTCTTTATCCTCGTGCTTGCCACGGGCCCAGCCTCATTCACACCTGCCAGGCTGAAGGTCCTGGGCAGTGATGCTCAAGTCTCCACTGAGTGTGCCCAGCACCAAGATACTATCCTCAACACTTGTGCATCCTGACCTGCCCATTTCCCTTATCTCCCTCTAATTCCTGCCCAACTATGCTTAATCAGGAGGCAGATTGGCTGAGCCTTCAGCACGAGCGCCCGTCCTTCATGCAGGATGAAATGAGCCGCGGAGTTGAACGAGTGCCCAGCTATTTTTGAGACTATGTTAATAACACTTTATTCATTTGGCACCATCAAGGAATGAAGTCATCACAGAGCGAATTCCCCAGATGAGTGAAATTTGGGGTGTCAAGTTTTATGTTCAGCATTTTGAAGGCAGGCCTTCTACAGTGCTCCCTGTACTATTGGGCCTTGTTAGGTCAAAGGTGCAGATCATAATTTAAGCATTTCATAGGCTTAAATACTCATAGGCTTAAGATGCTTAAGATACTCATAGGCTGAGTATCTCGTTTGGGACTGTTCGGGTTTGGGGAGGTGCGTTTAGTTTTCATTGTTATTAGTGTGTTGGGTTGACAGCAGACTTTTGTTCTAGCTTGCTACTTCACTGGAGCTCATTTATTGAGTATCTACTATGTGCAAGGTATCCTGCCACGATGAGGATCCTGATACAAAAGTTAGGAAATGAGAGATTCGGCCGGTAGAGGACAGTATTGAATAGGGCTCTTTCTCAGAACATGTGTCCCGACTTTCAGTTGTCAGATGTCTTTCTGTCCTCTTCGTTCATTGATTAAGCGCTCCAGTGGACCAAGCACTGTGTTAAATGCTGAAGTTGTAAACGCTGAATAAACCATTGCCCCTAATGGCAAGATCCTTCCCCCCTGGACCTCAGCTATTTCCCAGAGGGTTGGGGTGAGATACCAGAATTCTGACCCATCTGACATCCCCTCCCAGCTCAATATAGCTATTAAAATGTACAGACACACATATACACATGAACTTATAAATATGGTATATTTTTTTCCCCAGTTAAAACTTACCAAGATACAGTCTCCATGAAAATTAACAGTAAAATATATATATAAGGATAAAATATAAGACAAGTATAAAAGATTATTCTTGGAATCCAATCATTTTGTGAGCTCTCTCAAGCTGAATTCCTAGAAAAAGATATCCCACTTCTCAATTAGAGGTTTGTTTTTTTTTTACTTTTTTCTTCTTGTGGTCTTTTAATAATCACATAATCATAGTACTGTCTTTTCCTATTAAATGTGAGATTGGTAAAGGAAGAAAAACATGACTGACAGCCAAGATTCCTTGGAAAAAGAATACAGAGTTAATAAATAGGCCCAAAGTAAATATAATGCTTCCCTATCTGCCCGTAAAATAATACAAGTCTTGGGAACATTTTCACACCATTCATTTTTAAAATAAAGAAACTGCTCTGAGATAAGTCCTTTAGAAGTTACAAGGATGTAGGTGTTGTTATGAGAAATATATACAAAGGAAAAAAGGATAACTAAATGTGTGGTGGCTGAAAGAATTTGAAAACTCCCAACTGTAGGAGATTTTTTTCCATGACTTAATGAGACTTTCTTAAATACACATTCATACCCCATGGAAATTCCCACTTCCAGATTAGGGAATTTTTGTACCCTCAGTTTTTTGGCTTCTTTTTTTCTTTCATCGTCTATATTAATAGAGTTTTCCCCTCTAACTTCATTTGGAAATATTTCATCTTTATTATACCTCTTCCCAGGCTGCAATTATGTGAACAATTTGCTGATTTATTTGAATGGTTTTCTGACTAGTTATGGTCACATTTGAAAAGCAACTGTGGTAACAGAATGACATATGACGACACAGTAAAACAGATTAGCTGTTGTAAACAGCTCCTTCGGTTCTGACTTGGCCAGCTTTATCTCCAGTTTTATGATCCCAGACAGGCTACCAGTAATTGGTGGACTGTAAGGAGGACTGATATATATGGCCGTATAAACCAAGTGAAGCTTTGGAATTTTCCCATTTATTAGATGTTCGCATGGCTTAACCAAGTCCAGCCACCACCACCACCCCCACCGCACCCCGGCAAAAAATCTTAAGGAAGAAAATGCCTGAATTAGGTCTGAAAAGACAACATCATTAGTCATCCTTGTCTCCCACAATCAAATAAGCAGGCTTTTGTATTGATATGGAAGATCTCCATAAGGTAGGCAAATCATTAGTAAATCCTGAAAGTAGAAGTAATGAGACAGATAAGAATTAGCTTTGTTTATTTTATCACTTCTATATGAAAGTTTTTTAACTCAAGAAATATAGGAACATATCTGCCATAGAGAACTACCTTACCTAGAGTGAGATTTTTCCCGGGAAGACTTTTCTTGGTATGTGTCTGTCTCTGTATGCATGTGTGCACTTGTATGGATTTGTAGGAATCTAGGATGCTAGTAATTGGAGAAGGAAATGGCAGTCCACTCCAGTATTCTTGCCTGGAGAATCCCAGGGACAGGGGAGCCTGGTGGGCTGCCGTCTGTGAGGTCGCACAGAGTCGGACATGACTGAAGTGACTTAGCAGCAGCAGGATGCTAGTCATTGGAGAAAGAAGTGGCAACTCACTCGAGTATTCTTGCCTGGAGAATCCCAGGGACAGGGGAGCCTGGTGGGCTGCCGTCTATGGGGTCACACAGAGTCGGACACGACTGAAGCGACTTAGCAGCAGCAGCAGGATGCTGGTAGGCAGCTGCTACCCATGCCAGGCCTTCCAGACCTGCCACTCGCCCGGAGCACACCTCAGGGAGGGATCAGCACACCTGGAGACAGTTGGGATCTGGAGCCTGAGCTAACTTTTACCCTCCTGATAGAGTCAGTGCTGCAGACAGAGCACGCTGGCTCTGTATGCTTTACATGAGTTTATTTTTCCAGGGTCACCCACCCATCCTCAAGAGCTACTAATGGGCTGTCAGCCTTTCCAGGGTTGCTAATAAGAAAGAGTGCTCCCCACATTTCTCAATGGAGATAATTAGTATTATTTGCAAGATAAACAGCTCGTAGTAATCAAGGTAATGAGAAGAACCTTGTGTTTATTCAAAACCAGGCGCTAGGTAGAGTAACACTGTTTAGACACAAAGTTAAAAAGAATCTATGAACATTTTCACTTAAGCCATATCTATGTGAAATTTAAAGACCAGTGATTATATACATTGTTCCAGAAGCAAATTCACATTATTATTGCACATTTTTAATTAACTGGTAGTCAAAATACATTCCCTTTTGTTCTGTTGTCATTCTAAACATGCTGAACTATCCAATATGATGATGATAAGACTGATGTTAAAACTTTAAATCAAGACCTTAAAAGGTTGGATTGGAGTTTCAACTTAATTCCCTTTCCTCTTTTTGGAAATTTTTCCTTAAAATAAGAAGCAAGAAAGTTTAGAGCTTAGATTTGCTTAACACATTTATACCTCCTGAATAGTGAAATGTATGTTACTTTCTGGTCTAGTGCTGTGGCCTTGGAGTTAAAAATAATGATTTTATGTCAACTTTATACCCTTAACCAAATTCATTGCAATCATAGTGCCTTAATATCCTTATTGAGTGGATTAAATTGCTTCTAGGAAATACCTGAACTTCAGTGCAGAATATTGGTGGCGTTCTTCAGAAGCTGAGTGTCTGTGGCTAAGTCTTGAAAAATGTGTTTATTTTCCTGGAAATGTTTTTACTGATAAGAGGTTTGTTGGACTTCCTAGAATATGAAGGAAATTTTAATAATCTATAAAATGAAGAACTGATATGTATGTGCATGCTATAATAATTTTTTTTCCCAGAATTTTGTTTTCTGAGACGGGATAAGAATTGGTAGCTGAACATATGCACTCCTGACACAGTCCCAAGAGTTCTTGTGAAAAATAGCTCTTCTGGACAGTGTTAGGTATAGGTACCTAGAACGTCTTTAAAAATCATTCAGGAAAAGGACAGGTCGAGGAAATTAGAGATTCCCACTCAGATGCAAGGTAGGAAACAGCAAATGGATACAGACATAACAAACACCCATTTTTGTTCTTTATTGCTTCTAGGCTCAGAAAATATTTCTAGAGTTCTTCTCCACAAAGAAGCGGTTCCAGGGTTCCCTTTAGAAATAGTTGTAGCCAAAGACAATGAATTCCTGCTGTTTCAAGCCTTCTTCCTTTGGAGGACTTTAAGGTATTTCTTTAATTCCTCAGCTGATTCAATACAAGATGAGATGGAATTTCAGGGTGATCCTGTAAGCAGTACTTGATTGAATTTCCTCTTGCCAAATCCATCTTTGCGCAAGTGTTTTCCCATTCTCCTAAATAAGGAGATCCAAGAGCATTTCTCGCCTCTGAAAGAGGCCCACTAAAGACCTCTCTGCCCAACCAATTTAAAGGAACACCATTTTATTTGCTTCACACAACAGGCAGATGCATTAATGTCTCCAAAAGTCTTAGTCTTTGTTCAACTGATACCCTCCAAGGACACGGCATCACCGTCATCCTTCTAGAAAGGCATCTGCTCTCTGGCATTTCATGTCAGTATTTTACCCCCATGGTTGGATGGCATCATTGACTCAGTGGACATGAGTTTAAGCAAACTCAGAGAGATGGTGAAGAGCAGGGAAGCCTGGCGTGCTGCAGTCTGTGGGGTCGCAAAGAGTCGGACAGGACTGAGTGACTAAACAACAACAACGACCATCTAAGAGCACAGAAAGATAGGATTTAAATAAGAATCATCTGGTCTTCAGGGCACACCCCATCCAGATACTTTCCATATTCAGAGCACTGTTTCATAGACTAAAGAAAGAGTGTTGTATGCTTAGTCACGCAATTGTGTCTCACTCTTTGCAACCCCATGGACTGCAGCCCTCCAGGTTCCTCTGTCCATGGGGATTCCCCAGGCAAGAATACTGGAGTGGGTAGCCTATCCCTTCTCCAGGATATCGAACAGGGATTGAACCAGGGTCTCCTGCATTGCAGGCGGATTCTTTACCCACTGAGCTACCCGGGAAATAACAATTCCCAATACACAAGTTTCAGATGCTCTAACAAGCCCAACAGATGTTTCCTCAAGCTCCTTTGTTTACTTGGATTAGAAACAATCATACCATGATAACATGATTCTAGATTCTTCAAACTTACCTCTTCCCCCACCAAGAACTTCCTCGTATCAAAACTATATAGAAAGTCTAACCAGCTCTTGGTTATCTCTAAGGACTGTACATGTTTCAGATGTTGATTTGAAATACTCTAGTTCAGGATGGTATCAAATATGTCTCACTTCAGAGTTCATTATGCAGAATAAGAAATTGGGTTTCAGTAGCTTCGTAGCACTTCATTCTCAAAACACTAACCCTGATGTTAGTAATAAGACCAGTTCTGAGATTACATATTACTATACTGGACTGAAAGCAGACTCAGATTCATTTATGATAATGTCAGCGTTCTGCTGGACAATTTGTAGTTACATGTTTCTATTGTAATATTGTTCTTATGGAATTCTGAAATAGAGATGGCCTCTCGTGGTGGGAAACAGCACTAGATTGCTGAGAGAATGCTGAAAGGGACTAGATCGTAATGTTTGAATTTAGATAAAATGTTAGGAGACAGCTAGTTACCTGTACGTATCTAATGAAAGAGTTAGTCGCTCGGTCATGTTCAACTCTTTGCGATCCCCTGCACTGTAGCCTGTCAGGCTCCTCTGTCCATGGAATTCTCCAGGCAAGAATACTGGAATGGTTAGCCATTGTCTTCTCCAGGGCATCTTCCCGACCTAGGGATTGAACCCCAGTCTCCCGCATTGCAGGTAAATTCTTTACCATTTGAGCCACCAGGGAACCAGGCGTGTGTGTGTGTGTGTGTGTTACAAATCAGCAGTTACTCCAGTGACAAAGGACAGCAGCAGTAAGTACCCCAAAAACGTGCGCCTCCACCCTCATAAGGTTTTAATATTTGTTCCACTTTGTATTTGAAAACAAAAACAGTAATTATTTGTTTAATGTAATAAAATGAAATGACTAGTGTTAAACGCTTCTTAAAAATAATTTAGACATCTGTCTTTATGTAACATATCACAGTGAGTATTGTGTTCAGCCTGATCTGTTGAGGGGCAGTTGAATAGTTTTAGAGTAAATAAGTTCTGTTGAATAAGCGGTTTTGTTGAGTTTTTCTGTTTTAATAGTAAATGTTGAGGGAGTCAGAATTTGAGAGTTCTGTGCTTCACAGCTTTTTCCTTCTGATGAACATCACTGATGAATGGGGAAATATTAATTTTAGAGGCACAAAGTTGTGTTTTGCTTCTTTACATTCTGCCACATTGTCAAAACCTGGAAGACACTCAGTGGACTTATTTTGCCTAAAATATTTACAGTGCAACATTGTTGAACCAGCACCTACTTAAATAGCCCTTCTATGCCTTGTTTTTTTTGTTTTTCCCATTTGGTAAACTGAGCTGAAGTTGTTATCCTGAATGTTATAGGGAGGCATGTTGAATGTATTTCCTGTACTGGAGAAATGTGTGCTTGATATACACCTGAGACCTGACTACCTAGCAGATACAGCCATTGGATAAAGTGTGGGAGTGTTTGAGTCAGTGTTGTGGTTCTGATCCTCAATGCCGTGGGTTTTTGTTTTTTGGTTTTTTTTCTTTTACTTTCTAGCCACAGATCACAGTCCTCATCTCATCCATTAGTCAGGACATGTACCAAGAATAAGACGCACATCACCAATGATACGCATGTACGTCACCATTTTTCTTAACAAATCCCTGAAACTCATTGAAAGTAGAATCCCATACTGCCCAGGGATTATTCTGTATTTCCAGTGTCAGTGTCATCTGCCCAGGCATATATTTTTCCATCATACACTTTCTGAAGGCAGAAGTTTCTCATAAACTTAAATATCAGTACAGAATACAAGCTTTGGGTCTGTGTGGATGTGCCCAAGACATTTCTTTACCCATAAGCCATTCACTAGACAAAGAGTTAGAAGCCACCCCTGATTCTTAACTCTCTGGAATGTAGACCTAACTCCTCTTTCGATGGGATTATCTGTGATATGGTTTACTCAGATGTGATCCTGGTCCCCTGCTCTACCTTATATTTGTGGTTAGGATAATTTTGACAAAACCTCAGCAGTCTTATGGCTAAAGGCTGATATAGAGTTATCTTGGATGGTTAGGAAGAGTAGTGATAAAGGAAAGCCTGTAGGTTTAAAAACTGAAGACGTGGGACTTCCCTGGTGGTCCAGTGGTTAAGAAATCTGTGTTCCTCGTGCAGGGGCACAGGTTCAATCCCTAGTCATGGAACTAAGTTCACCACATGCCAAGAGGGGCGACATAGCTAGATAGAGCAACTGGTCAACAACGTTTACAGTAAATTTTAAGACAAGAGAGGAAAGCAATACTACTGTATTTAATCCACTAATTCTTAAAACTTGCCTGAAAATTAAACCACTTTTTGATATTTATATTTATATGTCAAAACAGATACTTTAAGTCATTGAAGACAATTCAAAAATTTACAGCAGCGGAAATTAGATAAAAATTTCAGAGAGATGTTCTTCAACTGTGCTGTAATAAAAATAGAGAATGTGCTATACCGTCTTCATATGTTTTTTTGCTGGGAGAATGCTGATGAAAGCATCTCTTTAATAAAGTCCTAGTTGCTTACCACCTATGAAGAGTTGAATCACTGGCCTCTTTTAGCAGATGGATAAAAACGTAGAACTCTTGATCTTAGCAGTGGCAGCTAAAACACTTATTTTTGGTCTCTCTTCCGTGGTAACTGGAGATGAAACTTGAGAAGACAGTGTGGACTAATGGATAGACTGTTGGACAGGAGGTCAGGAACCTCTGTTCTGTTCTATTCACAGCCTGCTACTGGGTTGCTATGTAAACTTAGATAAGCCACTTACCCTCTCTGCACCTCATATTTTCCATTTGTGAAAACATAGGTTAGAGACATTCTGTATTTAGCACTTCCCAAAGATATTGTGAAAACTAGCTTACTCTGAAGAAGTTCATAGCATCTTTGGGTTGAAAAGAGGCCACGTAAATATGTCATTGTCCCTGTTCCCTTGGACGGCACTCCTGCTATGGACTGAGTTTGTATAAGCTGTCCACTATCAGTCACTGCCAAACAGGTACCCTTGTAAGGTGCTTTGTATCTCACAGAAGCTGAGCGTGTGACCCTACAGCCGGAACACCTGGATTTGAATCTGGATCCACCACTTACTAACTCCATGACCTTGGGCAAGTCAGGATGCTAGATTTCCTCATCAGTTAAAATAGCGATAATGGTAACATCCGTCTCATTGGACTGTGATCTAAAATGCGAAAGCATTTATGAAGAGCACCTTGGACATCATGAGGATATGTAATACACTGTATATATAAGTGTGAGATTACTGTTACCACCCAGAGCAATTCTTCATTATTAACACAGCAGGGAAAGTCAAGATCGCCTCTGGCCTTGGTTTTTTCTGTGCATCTCATCCCAGGATGGTTGCTCTCTCTTCCTCCGGAATGTGTGTGTCTCACTCCCACTCCCATAAGCCCTGGGCCCTGAGTATAAGCTCCCATAGCTGATGTTATCTGCTCTGTCATCTATAATAATTGAGAGTGTGTCACATAACAGATCAAAGAAATCCAGATGTTTTAAAGTCTCAGAAACATCTCTGATTTAGTAACTTGAAAAAAAAAAAAAAACCTCAAATAGATATCAGAAGTATTGCAAAATGGAGAGCAAGATAATTGACTCGCTGTGTCCTGATTATTATTTTTAAAAACTCAGAAAACATCAGGAGGAGATAGAAGAAGTTTAAATTCATTTTAACCTTTCTTGCCTGCTTTCTATAGAAGGTACCCAATGTATAAATTGCTCAAACATAAAGAACTAGAGGGTCGGATTTTCAAAAATCTAAATAAAAATATTTCTTTTTCAGGGGTTAACAACATTATGAAGGTATAAAAGTTTAGGATCTGATGAAAATTATTGATTAGGTTTTTTTCTTATAACGTATCATAGTATGGGATTTCAAAGATTGAATAACATTTAAGAGGTAATCATATGTTTCATTGATTTTTTTTTTCTCTCTCTCTCTGTTATTAGAACCAACCTACATCACAATTGATCCACCTGCATGTGGGGAGTTATCAGACTGTACCCTGACAGAGAAGGGCTGCATTTATGGTTTCAAACTCGATCACAATGGTTGTCGAACCTGTCAGTGCAAGAACAGTGAGTACATGGAACACTGTGTTTTTTCAGAGCCTAATATGATATTGTCAAAGCACATTATGTGATTGAATATCCTTTTCATTCCTGTTCATGTCATTGCCTTAGCAACCTGAAAGAGGGGAAAAAAGTGTACTTAATGTAAACACACAGTCAGTTGCAGAAAAAGAGCTGCCCTTTATTCTGCTTTTCGCCTTCATTTCATTATACATCAGGATACTCCTTATTGTCCAGCTGCTTCGTAGGTGCAGCCTTGGGAACTCTGGGGCACATGATTCCAAACACTCCGGACGCTCTCAGTACCACCCTTGTCTGGGTCATCCAGTGACAGGGAGGTCACTCACACAGAAGTGTCACATTCCACACGTGGACACCATAATCTTTAGAGTGCGCTCCCCTTTGTTGACCCCAATTCTTCTCCATGTAGATTCCAATCATGTCTCCACCATGATCTCTGAAATTAGATAGGGTATATTGCATTTCTTCCTGAAGGAAAAAAAAAATTGCCCTTCATGTTTAAAACGATTTTGAATTCCTGTAAATCTTCTACCAGAATAAACATTTTTAGTTGTTCTCCAGGTGACACAGTTTCTAGAATTCTGTTGGGTCTTTCCATCTTTTGATACACTTAAAAATATGTCATGGTTTTTTGTTTTTGTTTTTTTCTTAAGGAAGTTCTACTGGACAGTGCTAACTAAAACAACCTGAAATCATTTATAGTGGCTCCATAATATCTTATTGCTATATATCATTATAGTATCATGATTACTTAAGTATTCCTATATCACTATATTTCTTTTTTTTTTTTTTAGGATTTGTTTGTTTTTTACTTTTTATTTTTTTATTTTTACTTTATTTTCCTTTACAATACTGTATTTGTTTTGCCCTGCATTGACATGAATCCACCACGGGTATACATGAGTTCCCAATCCTGAACCCCCCTCCCACCTCCCACCCCATATCATCTCTCCGGATCATCCCCGTGCACCAGCCCCAAGCCTCCTGTATCCTGTATTGAACATAGACTGGTGATTCGTTTCTTACCTGATAGTGTACATATTTCAATGCCATTCTCCCAAATCATCCCACCCTCTCCCTCTCCCACAGGGTCCAAAAGTCCGTTCTATACATCTGTGTCTCTTTTGCAGTCTCGCATACAGGGTTATCATTACCATCTTTCTAAATTCCATGTATATGTGTTAGTATACTGTATTGGTGTTTTTCTCTCTGGCT
The DNA here is from genome assembly GCF_001704415.2 of Capra hircus. Classification (NCBI taxonomy): domain Eukaryota; kingdom Metazoa; phylum Chordata; class Mammalia; order Artiodactyla; family Bovidae; genus Capra; species Capra hircus. Next base: position 18,823,482 of record NC_030818.1, read on the forward strand.
TACTTCACTCTGTATAATCGGCTCCAGTTCAATGTATGGCCTGGAAACAAGCAGAATACTCCAGAATTCGGTCTGATCACTGCCCTGCTATTGTGTGGCCTAAGTGGTTGTTAGCTCTTTGGGTTATACGCTATCAGCTAACACTGAGTTTATAAGGATCTGGAACCAGTTGGTGCTTTTTGCATTAGCTGCTATTAGGTGGTTCTCATCTGTTCTGTACTTGGATATTTGATTTTTTTTTTTTTAATGAGACAAATGCAGGGTTGGATTGAACAAGAAATTACCCTGAGCATTTTCAACCATTTATGAGCTAGTTGGGATATTTGTGAATCTTGATGATATGACCTCATACTTTATCTGTGTCTCTCAGTTCAGTTTAGTTCAGTCGCTCAGTCGTGTCCAACTCTTGGCAACCCCATGAATTGCAGCACGCCAGGCCTCCCTGTTCATCACCATCTCCCGGAGTTCACTCAGACTCAAGTCCATCGAGTCCGTGATGCCATCTGTGTCTCTCAGTTTATATTAAATGAGCATAACTTACATGTCCTCATCTAAATCACTGCCCTAAAATAAATTCATTCTATTTGCAACATTTCTTTGCTAGAAACCCTACTTTAAACATGACGAAGTTGGTAGAGTATGGATTGTTTTTCACAAACCTATACTGCTTTGTGGCTCAGCTGGTAAAGAATCCACCTGCAATGCGGGAGACCTGGGTTTGATCCCTGGGTTGGGAAGATACCCTGGAGAAGGGAACGGCTACCCACTCCAGTATTCTGGCCAGGAGAATTCCTTGGACTGTATAGTCCATGGGGTTGCAAAGAGTTGGACTGAGCGACTTTCACTTTCACCATACTGCCTCCTGGTAGTCATTGGTTTCTTTCCTAAATGTCTCAAAGTCCCATGTTTAAACATTCATTCTGCAGAATTTTCAGTTGTCAATGTCAAGCTTAGTTTCTGTAGCATTAGAATCCTTTGTCCCTTTTGTATCGACATTTGGCCTCTTTTAGTTTTCTGAAATCTCTTTCTTTTCTCTCTGATGTCTCCAAATATGGTCTGCTGCTGCTAAGTCGCTTTAGTCGTGTCCGACTCTGCAATCCCATAGACGGCAACCCATCAGACTCCGCCGTCCCTGGGATTCTCCAGGCAAGAACACCGGAGTGGGTTGCCATTTCCTTCTCCAATGCATGAAGTGAAAAGTGAAAGTGAAGTTGCTCAGTCATGCCTGACTCTTAGCGACCCCATGGACTGCAGCCTACCAGGCTCCTCCGTCCATGGGATTTTCCAGGCAAGAGTACTGGAGTGGGGTTGCCATTGCCTTCTCCCCAAATATGGACAGTGCTTCTATAATCAGCGAGTTCTCTGTGAGCCTCTAGGTATAATTACCCTAGGCACAGAGAGTTGGAATCAATTAATGTAGAGAGATGATCACCTTCTGATTTATCAGTTTTCTTGGACTCTGTATTCCTCTTCTCGTTAATTGTTCAACACTTTTTTTGGTAAGGATATTTTTGATGAAGACAGATACTCAGTAGAAGTTGCATAATTCAGTTTTCTCAGTTGCTTGTTACCATCATACTGTCTGCCAGATGGAGTTATGCTGCAAGGGAGATTATCAGACTACCGTGATGATGGTGGTTCCTACCTTTAAGTTTCCCATAAGCCTCCACCAGTCAGGGACTGTCTGCCTTCCTACACTTGTTTCTGTTCAGAGGAGGGCAGGTCCCTGTTATACACCTGTCTGCCTTTTATATCTCCCTTTGGAAGGCCAGGTTCACTAGGCAGCTGCTTTGGCAGCAGTATCTGTTGGCTTAAATGGTCAGCTTGGGTTTTTTCACCCCAAGATAATTGGTGATTGTATCACAAAGAGTTTGTATTTTAATCCTTCTCTTGTATCTCTTGAGCTATACAGCCATTTTGATCATGGGAGCATACCTAATATTTTTCCCTGAACTTTTTGAAGTCTAAAAATTTATGTATCATTGTGCCTAATCACCCCACCCACAGTCTTCACCTGGGCTTTGGTGTTGTGAACTTGTGGCCACATGGACACACTTTCATAAGAACCCAGCCGATTCACAGTGAGCCCTTTGCAAGTTAAATCCAAAGAAGCAATTTCCCTCAGTTGTCAGTGGAGCCAGTCAAAAACATCTGACTGGCTTTTGCAAGTTGAGACTATCAGGAGAATTCTGCTCTGCCTGGCTTGGTCAGAGGAACAGCCCTGTGCCTTCATTTCATTAACACATAGGAGGAAATAAGTACAGGAGACCGTTGCATTTTGTGCCAACTGGAATTGGTCATTTTGTCTGTATCAAACAAGCAGAAGTACACGGAAGGTACATGACAAAGCCATACAGCCTTCCTGCTGTCATCCCCTGCCAGTAGCAATCTTGACACCTTTTGATAGGTGAGTCACATTAAACCAAACTGCTACATCCTCGGTTGTCAGATTCTTGTGATTGTATGGACTCAGCTCCCCACCAAGCCTCTGGCATCAGACTGACTTGTCTCTGGGTGATTGGGTAGATTGGTTTATTTCCCAGAGCCTCTATATCTGCATCTATAAAGGGCAGGTAATAATACCAAATTAATGGGTTATTTTAAGGACAACTAATTAATGAATGCAAAGCCAGATTTAGTACCTGACATACGGTAATTGTTTACTCTGCACAATAGCTGTTTTACGTCTGAGTCAGCTGGAGCTGGCTGACTGGAAAGCCCCCAGCTTCCCCTCCTCTGTTCCGACGCCAGCCTGCCTCAGGTTCTGCCTGTCCTCTGAGGGCACACGTGCAAACAGCTTTCCTTTCGCCTTTTCATTTAACCCTCAAATATTCTGTCTCTTTCACCTGGCTTTAGAAAAGTGAAAGTCCCTTGTACTGAAGGATGGCTAAATATGTTCTTTTGCCCATTGCAGCTACATGTTAAGTATGGGTCTCTCCTTTACATTATTTTTCTGCATCCCACTGAAGTCTGTTTCACTTGCATTGGTCCTAACCATCTATACGCAAGTTTTCCCTGAGGAGTTAGGCTATATGTATAGACCACTGGGGTCAAGATTTCTTTCTTAAAATTAAGACCAGCACCAAAGGACTGTTTCTCCTCTGTGGCTGGTTTGTTGTTTGCTGGTTTATTCTTTCATTCATCTAGCATTTATTGAGTGCCTACTATATGCCAAACACTAGGAGTATGAAAAAGATAAAAATGGCCCTTATCCCTGGTATTGGTAATGTGTTGGTAATACTGTTTATACGATATTAGGTTGTAATGCTATTACATTATAGTCAAGGATATCATAGATAGTCACTGAAGATTGAAATCAAAACCCAGTAGAAACACGTCCTTAAAAAGAACATGGAGGGACTTCCTGGTGGTCCAGTGAACCTTCCAATGCAAGGGGTTGCAGGTTCAATCCCTGGTCAGGGAGCTGAGATCCCAAATGCCTCAGGGTCAAAAAATGAAAAGATAAAACAGAAGCAATATTGTAACAAAGTCAATAAGGACTTCAAAAATGGTTCACATCAAAAAAAAAAAAATCTTTAAAAATAACCTGAAAGGTATATGACAAAGAATGATTTTATTTGAACATATTGTAACTTTGCTTTTTTAACCTGTAACAAATAACGTTTCTTATAACTCTGTCAAGCAAAGTAATGCATCAAGGGCATACAGACAATTTAAACTGTCCCTGACTCATTTTTTCAAAGACATATTTAGAATAAAGAAAAGAAACATGGTGGAAAATGTTTAAGAATGCTCACTAGAAAGAGAAGTCAAAATCAAAATCATTTGGATAAGCTACTAAAAATAACTTTACTGATACCAAGCTGTTAGTAGCATTAGTTTAACTAAAATGTTTGCCGTCATATATTATGCACTTCCACTTACTATAGGTACTGTATATAGTAAATGACATCTATATGAATTAAATGGTGTCGATCTTTTAGCATCTTATTTACATTTTAAAATCAAGCGGATTTCATCAAATTATTTGTAACTTCTCTTCCAGTTTTCAACATTCTGTAATTCTAGGGATTAATAATGCTTTTAGCTAGAAACTAATGCAGGCATAGGAAACTAATGGTAGCAGGAAGAGAAAAAGCTTTCATAGTTTTCATGAAATATATATCTGAAGCAAGCATCTAAAGAAGCTTGCAGCATCAAACGCACAGAGGCAGGCTCCTGTTTTCATGTCATTGTTACTCTGAACAAACACTTACCAAGGGCAAAATTGGGATCACTGTTTGCAGGGTTACACTTCTTTATTTAACAGCCTGGGGAACTTTGTCTGCGGTATCCGTAGCTGCTCACAGACGGGTGGGAACTGCCAGAGCCCCAGCGCGTGAAGTCCTGCGGAGCACAGCGCAGCTCTAGGGGCGCCGTCACACTGTTCTGTATGCAGCCCCCATCATGCTCCCTTAAAGCAAAGTACAAACCGTGCTCCCCACAGCTGGGGCCACGTTGTGCCCCTGGGAGCAAAAGCATCTTTTTTTCTCCCAAATAAAGTTTACTGCATAGCTGCTGTCAACCAGCCATATCATACAGGCTCTGTAGTTTGCCATTGTTTATCACTTCTCTTCAATGGGACTTTTCCCCTCTGGATTGGAAGGCATTTTTGGATCACAATGAAGTCATACCATTGAAAAATTATAAAGGCTTCCCTGGTGGCTCAGACAGTAAAAGCATCCGCCTACAATGTGGGAGGACCCTGGGTTCAATCGCTGGGTCAGGAAGATCCCCTGGAGAAGGAAACGGCAACCCACTCCAGTACTCTTGCCTGGAAAATTCCATGGATGGAGGAGCCTGGTGGGCTATAGTCCATGGGGTCACAAAGAGTCAGACATGACTGAGCAACTTCACTTTCACCATTCTTTCTACTGAAGCTTTTGAAACAAACCTATAAACCCTACCCATCTATAAATAAGGTATTTCTAATGTATCTGTTCTACTCTTCTTGTAAAATGTTTGCCTTAAAGTTATACTTCTCTGAAGAAAAGTTCATAATTGATACATAGATCTAGGAATACTTTGAGATCTTTAATGTTCCCTATTTCTTTTTTTTTTTTTTTTCTATTTCCAAGTTAGATGATATTTGGAGACATTTAGCAAGTTCCAGTATCATTGAAGTTTTTTTATACTAAGTTTTTTCATCCCATTATTTTCTATGAGCATGTCAGTCTTGATGAGAGTGGAGGAGTAAATAGCAAGAATTTTGATGGGTTTATTCCCTTAGCAAGTACTTGAGTGCTCACTCCATGCTGAACGCCATGATAGCACCTGGACTATAAATGGGTCCCTGCTTTAGAGCTCCTTTCTTCTGGGGAGGGAAATGAGATAGCAGGCTGATGAGCTGTCCCAAGTCAGGGCACCACAGTGGCAACCTGCTCAAGAAGTCACAGCCAGTCTGAAGACAACGAATGTCCTGTATTTTTGTTTAAACTTAGCAGCCTTTGCTTGAAGTTCCCTTCTACTACAAAGCTGAGGTAAAGACAAACTTAGTTTCTTTCAAAATTTTTAAGCTTAGTGATGCAACAGCTTTTAAGGATGAAAGCCCATTCTACTGAGTTGGCCAGAAAGTGTGTTCAGGTCTTTCCGGTTAAACCTGAACAAATATTTTGGCCAACCCAATAAATTTAAGATCTATGGGAAAACTCCTTGTCCTTTCAGGATCACCAGAAAAATGAAAGCACAGAGGTGCTCAGGCTCAGAGTTTCATGGAATTCAGTCCCCAGGGATGTTCTCAGGGTGTTTCTAATTCATGGATTTCCCAACATAATGTACTTGATGTCAAGACTTAAAATTTCTGCAATTAAAAAAAAAATGAATTCACAACTTAGATCTTGGTGTCAGAGAAAGAAGTGTAGCTCTGAAAGTCTTCTCCCTCCTTCATCATCCCTATAATAATGGAGAAGCAATGATGACCTTTCAAGTCATATAATTATAAAATTTTAAATGAGCCATTTAGAATGTTGCTTTTAAGGATGCAAATTAGTAATCAGTTGCTTCACTGTGTGATACAGACCCATGAGGTTACATTAAATATGTGTAATGAAAGGTTTATGATGATGACAAACTAGAAAATTATACCATAAGTCACATTATCCTTTTTAAAAGATAGCATATTAAATATCAAGTGTTGCCAGCTAAGATTCACAAAAGATGCTATCTTAAAATATTTATGTAAAACATGAACCCATTTCACCTATTTAATTGTAGTTAAGGTTTAAATCTGGGGGCGTCCCTGGTGGCTCAGTGGTAAAGAATCTGCCTGCAATGCAGGAGACCCAGGTTCAATCCCTGGGTTGGGAATATCCCCTGGAGGAGGGCGTGGCAACCCACTCTATTTCTCTTGCCTAGAGAGTCCCATGGACAGAGGAGCCTGGCGGGCTGCAGTCCATAGGGTCACACGAGTCAGACACGACTGAAGCAACTAAGCAGCAGCAAGGTTTAAATTTAGATGAAAAGATTTGTGTGTGGAAGGGAAATGTGTTCTATTTTTCCCAATAACGTGTACATTATTTACAGTATTGATGCTGAAAGGATATCCACATAAATGCAGTTATCCAACAAAAGTAGTCTCTGGTTCCCGTTTTACCAGTCCACACAGAACACTGATTAAACATTGCCACACTTTCGCCATCAGCATATCTGCTTCTTTAAATTTGATTATCTTTCAAATTCTGTGTTTAATTTAGACACATCTCAACTTTGTTTAGTTACATCACCACGCATGCTTTTCTTATTTACCTTAACATTTTTATCACTTATGTTACTCTTGTAATCCCTGTGTCATACCTTTTAAATTTCTTTAGAAGATTTCCGTTAAGCTAATAGCAGTTTCTTGTGCCACCCACCATTTCGTCTTCCCTCTTTCCCCCTCTTCTACAATAAGTTATGACTGACTCAGAGGACAGTTAACCATCCCTCCAGGTTCTGCCAACAGGGGAGAGTTTGAACATTTCAAATAGTGGATAAACATTAATCTAGATATTTCTTTGGCACATACATTTTTTGTCAATTAGCCAAGTATATCTAAATAGCTGAATATTTTTCAGCAATGGGGAAAAAGTATCTAGTTGAAACACTGGTTATTTCACTTTGTATTAGTTATTAGAAATATACCTCTTGAAGGTAAGCAGTCCTTTATGCTCCATATAGTACACAGTATTATGCAGTAACATCTGAAACTCATAACAGTAAACATGTGTGAATGTGCTTCTCATAGGCACACAGTAGGATCAAAATGCATAATGAAATTTGAGGTGTAAGCTTCCAGTTCTCACATTTGAATAATAAATAGTCATCAGTGGTTTGAAGTGACCAATAAGAACAGATTTCATGAGAAAGCACACTCCGTTTTATCCACATCTTAAATAGTAATTGTCAGTCTGCTCTTAGGCCCTAGACTGGAGTAACGTCAGAAACTATTTTTCAGAGTTGAGCTTTATTCTGTATATTAGTACCAAAACGTGAAGCTACATTCCAATAAGCATGATAAACATGAAATGGCACCATCTATCGTTTTTAACCATTGCTGATGCTGTGGTAGAACTGAGAACTTCACATCTGAGGAAGACTGGAAGGTGAAGGGAGGCGTTGAGGCGTCTGATGTGTTCTGGCCCCTTCATCTTTGGAGGAAACGTGCTGTCCATGTGTCTTCACAGGGGAGGAGCTCTGCACCGGCCTCAAGCGAGGCTGCACCTTGAACTGCGCCTTCGGCTTCCTAACCGACGCCCACGGCTGTGAGACCTGTCAGTGCCGCCCGCGCCCCAGGAAGTGCAGACCCACAGTCTGCGAAAAGCATTGTCCGTTCGGATACCTGTACGTATTTCTCAGTCAGAAGAGCTCTTCTCCGTTGTCTATAACTTGACGAAGTGTGTTATGTATTTTTGGAGGCTGTTTCTGGGTGTTTGTGAGCAAATCAGCGATGTACTGAAGTCCAAAGAGTCTATGCTTGTTTTGTTAGAGGAATCAGAAAGTGGGGAGAGGAGGTATGTCCAAGGATAGGAATCAGGTTTTACTCTTCTTGGAAGACGGGCCAGAGCCTTGTTATGACACTGCCCTTTGGGCCTGTTGGGTGAAATCTCCTCATAGGCAGGGCCTTCGGACACTGCCAAAGGGAGTGGACCTGTCGTGAGGTCCCAGAGATGTAAGCCCTTCAGCTTTGGACAGCTGTCCCAGCAACTGTTTTGTGATAACCTATTTAATCCATACCTTAGGATAAATCAGTAGCTCTCAAGCTGCTGATTTGCAATATGGAGCATCCTTACCTGCCTCCCTACCTTACCTTGATGCTTCTCTACAGTTTACACTATGCTTTTTTTCAGTAGCAGTAGATTTTATGAATTTCCTTGGAGATAAGAATTATGACTTACATTTTAAAATATTCTTGATTGACTCAGACCCCATGAACACTCAGATTATTCTCGGGGGAAAATAGATAGTTCACATTTGTTACTTTACTGTCTGTCTTAGCATCTCCTTCTGCGTGTGTCAAATTGGTTCCTTAAAAATAGCCTTTCAGAGTTTTTCTTTCTCATTCCCGCCTTGGTTCCTTCCATTTTAGTCTCTCTCCCTTTCCAATATGATATGTTTATATAATGCTGGTAGTATAAGGGACTTGGAGCCATCATCTCCTACCCAGTACCTAAATGGCATTGTTTTTATTCTTTCCCCTGGAAATTCATGTTTAACAGGGAGAGGGGAACCTTAATTTTAATTGGATAATTAAGTTGGAGACATTATTCTTTAAAATTCCCCAAGTTAACTAATACATCATCAGTATTCTTAATCCTAAAATATGAATGCAATACTAATAAAAGTAGAGTTATTAGCTTAATTGCTAATGCAGAGTAAAGGATTATTATCATAATAGTACCTACAACCTTTTGCTACAGTGTTATAACAGTTCAGAACCCAGGCTGCCCTCAAGTCCAAACTTCATTTTAGAGAGGAATCTCTTAGAGTATTGTAGATTCCACTTGGTATTCCTGTCATTAAACACATTCAAGGAGGACCAAGTTGAGTGCTGTAGGCAAATGAATGGCTAGCACATGTGTTTCAAGGACAGCCTCTGAAGGAGAAATCTTGGCCAGACACCACAGGGGAGTATTAGGTTAATGCTCATGTACACCTGCTGAGTGGATCATTACTGTGTTTATGCAGCAAATGCTTACACGAGGGAGGGGGGTGGAGAGAAGGAATGGAAGGGTGAATAAATGAGTGTGCAAACAAATCCATTAAAGACTTATTAAGGCTCAAAAATGGCCCAGTCCATGACATGAGTATGAACCATTCATTTCATTCACTGTTTGCATTATATTGACGTAAATATGTAAACCCTGGTGTTAGTTCTGATTTCACTTAGCAGATTGTAGTTTGTCACTTGGGCAGTCATATACCAACGTTTCCCACAGGGCTGTCTTCTTTTAGAATCTCTTAATTTGTCCAACATAAGAAAAAACAGGGTTCATTTATTTATTTGTTTTTAGTTGAGCACCACTGTTGCCACTTAGGGCTCCCTGGGATGAGACCTGAACGCAGCTAGACTTAACTCCTCCTCCTCTGTGCCCAGGAAGCCCAGCTAGGGCAAAGCGTGTGGAGGAGATGTTAAGTCTAAGAGAGGACCTGGAGCTGCAGATAGTGAACAGAAGGAAGAGGAGAGCAGATGAATGCCTTTTGTAAGAGAAGATCATTCTCCTTTTAGGGAAAACAAGGAATCGTTGCTAAGAATTTTTTGGTTCACTTGAACCATGGTGATATTTTAATAAGCACATATTTATTTAATATCATCTTCCTGATCAGCATAAAATTTAGGCACTCTAGTTTATTAAAGGGGAAAAAAAAATATTCATCCAGCCATTTTCCTTTATTCTCTGTGCTTCAGTCATGCCCCATAGGTGGAGCATTTTTCAATTTGTATTCTCTACTGATTAATGAAATAATTATCGGACATTGACTATAGAACTTCTCAGATGTTTCATTCTTCATCATGTCTGTGTGTCCTTTAGCTCTCCGTCTGTCAACTACAAGATTCTATAGATATCTCAAAAAAATGTTTACTGGTATCTGAAATTCCTTAAGAGAAGAAAGGAAGGCAGTGGCCCTAACAAAAGGAGGACTTCTGCCTTTAATGCTGGCCTACAACATTGACCAGCCATATGTCCTTCACCTTCTTATTCATGGAGTTCCACATTCATCTCTTTTTGTACTTGGTACCTCTTTTCCTAATCAAGTCAACAGTCATGTCATTGAGATTCTGATAGTCATATCCTAGAGACATTCAGTGCTTGGGCAATTCTAACCCTAGGCCATGAGTGGATGGTGGTCATGGCCCCAGGGAGCTAATTACACATCCCTCCAGGGGGTCGTGAGAGAAGAAGGTCAAGTCACTCTGCTTAATGACAGTACCACTTCCATGACCCTGGGGGTGAGCACTTGGATGTCATTTGAGACTTTAGGATTTTCTGACCTGACAAAATTTTAATCACCCAGGAAGAATAAGCATGGCTGTGACATCTGTCGCTGCAAGAAATGCCCAGAGCTCCGGTGCAGTAAGATCTGCTCCCTGGGTTTCCAGAAGGACAGTCACGGCTGTCTCATCTGCAAGTGCAGAGGTAAGTGCCAGAGCGTGCCCTTTCCCCAGAAACCAGGAAGAAGACAGCCTGTCAGGGAAACAGTTTCGCTAGTCATTGTCTGCTCTAGCAACACCATCACTCTCTAGGGAACCATCTCTTGCAACTCCGCGGACTGTAGCCCTCACTGCCCACCCCACTTGGTTGTAGAAAATCCCATGGATAGAGGAGCCTGGCAGGACAGGCTGAGTTGGACAGGCTGAGCGCATAAGAGAATGTAGAATGAAAGGAGGAAAATTCAGTCATAAGCCTTCCAGTAGGAGAGACGCGGATTTGTAAGGGGTTTTTTCTCCCATTTTTCAAAGTTGAGGGCGTATTTACATGAATTCTTTTCATGATCCTTTCCCGTATCACAAGCTGTGCTATGTAGACGGGATGTTTCGGTGACTGGGTAGCGTTGCCTGTAGAGACGCTGTGGGCTGTTTCTCCTGTGCAGTAGCTGCTTCTTTACCAGGCTGCCTTCTGTCTGTCCAGAGGTCTCTGCCTCCGCCGGGCCACCCGTCCTGTCAGGCACATGTCTGTCCATGGATGGCCACCATCATAAAAATGAGGAGAGCTGGCACGATGGGTGTCGGGAATGCTACTGTCACAGCGGACGGGAGATGTGCGCTCTGATCACCTGCCCCGTGCCTGCCTGTGGCAACCCCACCATTCACCCGGGACGGTGCTGCCCGTCATGCTCAGGTAAAGGCTGGCTGCTGTCGTTCGCTCCCTAGGCAAGCGACTTCCGCCTCCTAGGGCCTCATCACCTCTCTAACTCTGGGGGGAGTGCAGGGGACGACCCCTGGAACACACTTCAACTCTCTGGTTTTCATCAGCAGTAGCCACAAGCATCAACAGGGCATGATAGATGATTAGCCAGAAACCACTAGACTATTCTAGAGCTCTAAAAGCACTCCCCTAAATTTTGAAGGTTTGAACTCCGTTTTACTGATTGGTCTTTGAACTCCATTTGTATAAAGGTTTGTGGGCTTCAGTTCAGTTCAGTTCAGTTCAGTTGCTCAGTCGTGTCCGACTCTTTGCGACCCCATGAATCGCAGCACGCCAGGCCTCCCTGTCCATCACTCCCGGAGTTGACTCAGACTCATGTCCATCAAGTCAGTGATGCCATCCAGCCATCTTGTCCTCTGTTATCCCCTTCTCCTGCTCCCCCCAATCCCTCCCAGCATCAGACTTTTTTCCAGTGAGTCAACTCTTCTCATGAGGTGGCCAAAGTACTGGAGTTTCAGCTTTAGCATCCTTCCTTCCAAAGAAATCCCAGGACTGATCTCCTTCAGAATGGACTGGTTGGATCTCCTTGCAGTCCAAGGGACTCTCAAGAGTCTTCTCCAACACCACAGTTCAAAAGCATCAATTCTTCGGTGCTCAGCCTTCTTCACAGTCCAACTCTCACATCCATACATGACCACAGGAAAAACCATAGCCTTGACTAGACAGACCTTAGTCGGCAAAGTAATGTCTCTGCTTTTGAATATGCTATCTAGGTTGGTCATAACTTTTCTTCCAAGGAGTAAGCGTCTTTTAATTTCATGGCTGCATTCACCATCTGCAGTGATTTTGGAGCCCAAAAAAATAAAGTCTGACACCATTTCCACTGTTTCCCCATCTATTTCCCATGAAGTGATGGGACTGGATGCCATGATCTTCGTTTTCTGAATGTTGAGCTTTAGGCCAACTTTTTCACTCTCCTCTTTCACTTTCATCAAGAGGCTTTTTAGCTCCTCCTCACTTTCTGCCATAAGGGTGGTGTCATCTGCATATCTGAGGTTATTGATATTTCTCCCAGCAATCTTGATTCCAGTTTGTGTTTCTTGCGGTCCAGCGTTTCTCATGATGTACTCTGCATAGAAGTTAAATAAGCAGGGTGACAATATACAGCTGTGACGTACTCCTTTTCCTATTTGGAACCAATCTGTTGTTCCATGTCCAGTTCTAACTGTTGCTTCCTGACCTGCATACAGATTTCTCAAGAGGCAGGTCAGGTGGTCTGGTATTCCCATCTCTTTCAGAATTTTCCACAGTTTGTTGTGATCCACACAGTCCAAGGCTTTGGCAGAGTCAATAAAGCAGAAATAGATGTTTTTCTGGAACTCTCTTGCTTTTTCCATGATCCAGCGGATAGTGGCAATTTGATCTCTGGTTCTCCTGCCTTTTCTAAAACCAGCTTGAACGTCAGGGAGTTCACGGTTCACGTATTGCTAAAGCCTGGCTTGGAGAATTTTGAGCATTACTTTACTAGCATGTGAGATGAGTGCAATTGTGCAGTAGTTTGAGCGTTCTTTGGCATTGCCTTTCTTTGGAATTGGAATGAAAACTGACCTTTTCCAGTCCTGTGGCCACTGCTGAGTTTTCCAAATGTGCTGGCATATTGAGTGCAGCACTTTCACAGCATCATCTTTCAGGATTTGAAATAGCTCAATTGGAATTCCATCACCTCCACTAGTTTTGTTCGTAGTGACGCTTTCTAAGGCCCACTTGACTTCACATTCCAAGATGTCTGGTTCTAGATTAGTGATCACATCATCATGGCTATCTTGGTCTTGAAGATCTTTTTTGTACAGTTCTTCTTTGTATTCTTGCCACCTCTTCTTAATATCTTCTGCTTCTGTTAGGCCCATACCATTTCTGTCCTTTATCGAGCCCATCTTTGCATGAAATGTTCCCTTGGTATCTCTAATTTTCTTGAAGAGATCTCTAGTCTTTCCCAATCTGTTGTTTTCCTCTATTTCTTTGCATTGATCACTGAAGAAGGCTTTCTTATCTCTCCTTGCTATTCTTTGGAACTCTGCTTTTAGATGCCTATATCTTTCCTTTTCTCCTTTGCTTTTCACCTCTCTTCTCTTCACAGCTATTTGTAAGGCCTCCCCAGACAGCCATTTTGCTTCTTTTCCATGGGGATGGTCCTGATCCCTGTCTCCTGTACAGTGTCACGAACCTCCATCCATAGTTCATCAGGCAGTCTGTCTATCAGCTCTAGGCCCTTAAATCTGTTTCTCACTTCCACTGTATAATCATAAGGGATTTGATTTAGGTCATACCTGAATTGTCTAGCGGTTTTCCCTACTTTCTTCAATTTCAGTCTGAATTTGGTAATAAGGAGTTCATGATCTGAGCCACAGTCAGCTCCTGGTCTTGTTTTTGTTGACTGTATAGAGCTTCTCCATCTTTGGCTGCAAAGAATATAATCAGTCTGATTTCGGTGTTGACCATCTGGTGATGTCCATGTGTAGAGTCTTCTCCTATGTTGTTGGAAGAGGGTGTTTGCTATGACCAGTGCATTTTCTCGGCAAAACTCTATTAGTCTTTGCCCTGCTTCATTCCGCATTCCAAGGCCAAATTTGCCTGACTTAAAACTCCAGCCCTCCAGTTTATGGATAGTGTATTGAGGCTGAATGTGTTAGTTTATTGGAGGGGCTTGGTGTTGATTTTATTCCATGAAAGTTTCTTATTTATAAAGTAATAATTGAGAGGGAGAGAATTACTGAAGTCTGTGGCTATTGCTTTTTTTTATTCCTAACTGATAAGATATATGGCATTTTTGGCAAATGGAGATGTTTAAAGTGATCACATATCCAAAACATTTAAAATTATAATAATGCTCATCAAGATAAGTTAGTAGAACCGATTTATAATTCACAGTGCTCCAAATTATGGTTGTCCATAACAGTAATTATTACGATAATACCTCATCTAGTGCCTTACAAGCAAAGAGCTCAGCACGGTTTTATATTTATTAATTTTTCCACTAAGTGGAGGCCGCTGAGTTAGGGAAAAATCAACTCAGGCAGATTTTCAGACACAAAGATTAACTGTCTTAACCAAAGTAAAATAGTACATCAGCTGGCAGACCAGAGAGATATGAAGTCTCCTGAGTCTTGCATCGGATTTCTTTTAAAGTTGAAATGTACTGTTTGGAGTAGTGATGGTATTTCCCCTGGTCAGTCCTGGTTCTGTATCTCTCTCTGCCTGTGCAGTAGGTACACTCAAGAACCTGAGATCTGGGCCGTTGACAGCGAGGCAGGCTCAGCCTGGGAGGGAAGGTACCACACACTAGCACTTTGGTCTGCACCTGCTTTGCCTGCCAGGGTGGGAGTGGGCAGAGGGGCGCTGGAAGTCCTTTTCAGCCCTGAGATTCTACATACCTTGATAACTAAGGAAAGTTCTAGGCAGCCTTCCTGCCCCTTTACTAGTGGGCCAGATGACAAAGTTTCTTTTGTTTCCCCTGGTTAAGCCAGATGTGCTGTGTATCAAAACTTTCCTGGTTCATGTTTTGCTAGTTAACTATGAAAAACCAGCAGCGTCTACTGAAACAGAAGATAAATGAACAAATCTAATGAGACAGAACTGATTTGACTCTTAGGGGAAAGAAAACTCATTTATTCCAATGAAGACCCCCATGCTTTAGCTATGAGCATGAGAGTGTAGAGTGTGGCCTGCATCTGGGTCTTTGCTAAACTTGGTACTCAATGAAGAACTCTTAACTGGTGGAAATGCAAAGATATTACTGAGAACAGATGACTGACTTGAGCATGGAAAGTCAGTGAAACCAAATGTAGTTTTCTCTATTACAGAGAGATGAGAAGTTCTTATGCAAACATACACAGAATTATTGGTGTATAATTGTGGATGAGTGACTAGCTAGATATGCAATACAAAAACATATAGGTATTGACATATATAGATGTGTAGGTATGTTTTCTTCCAAAAATCTTTTGTAAGTTGCCATGTATGGCTCTTTCTGAATAGATACCCCAGCACTGATACATTCACAGACTCCTACTCCTACTTTAAAGAGTCTTTTCTTCTATCTTCTATTCAAAGATCAGCTATTTCTCCTTCTGAGATAAGTGAGCAACCTCTGAACTCTTACGATAGAAGATTCACTAGATGATACGGTTACTCAGATTCTTTTCCCCTATCTCTCTTACCTTCTACCTTTTACTTTTTTCTACCTTTGAGTTTTTCTATCACATCTGGTCACTCATGTTTTGCCTTGAGGCACATGGATGTATATAGCAAAGGAAATCACAGAGTAAGGCACCTGCAGACATATGTCATTTTTCGTCTGACCATTTTCCCTAGTCGTCCACGTTTAAAAGGGCAGCAATTCTCAACTGTCTGCAAGTCCTTTCCAAAGGGAGCCTCTCTCCAACATTAGTGCACTGATACTCTTTGGAACAATTTTATCTTTTCCTGTAAGCCATGAGAAATGTACTTTTATCTCATACCAGCCCAATTTTTATTCTAATTATCTTCCTCTCTACTTCCCTCATATACTAGAATGTCTGGCCCAGTTGTTTATGCACATAAGCATTGGCTGATGTCAGTTTTCTGTGGTATGTACACTTGGTCAAAGTTCCAGTCTTTACTAGCTCCCTGGAGACAAAGCTGTCTTAAAAGTTACCTTCTTAGCTGGACCGGAGCCCACACCACTTTATCTCCTCAGTATTGCTAACTCTCAGGCTGAACACTGCTTTGAAAGACACAGCCCATGAGTTCTTAGGAGATGTCAGCTCTGAGTATCTCTGCACAAACAGGGTAGTTCTTCTGGGGCCCGATTTCTGCTGAGCTCCAGGCATGAGCCCGCCGCAGTGTCTGCAGACGGCTGCTCCGCAGGGTTCCCCACTGTCAGCACCTTCTTGAAACGCCTGTTGTGTTTGGATGATATGAACACGGTTAATATCTTCATACTTCTCATTTCCCCAGCACAACTTGAGGGCAACTCCCAGTGCCTCTTGAGACATTTTCAGCATTAAATTCCCTCTCTATCATTATCATCTCACCAGGAGCTCCAAATCCCCCCTCCACTGGGGAAAAAGAGCTCATACTTGCCATCAACCTCTGAGCGTTTACCTCTCTTGATCATATCACCAAATGTTTAGTCTCAGGTGAGGTTTCACGCTGTAAATTCTGAGAAAGCATTCCTGCTCACTGGGCTGACAGCTGGTCTATAGTGGGGTATGTCCTGCTTAACAGCAGGACTTATTTCTGAGCCTAAAAGGACTCAGGGCCCCAGAGATAATGAAGAGGATGAAGCACAAATCAGTTGGCAATTCTGTTTAATCTGTAGGCATATTCGTGATGAAAAGAAGCATAAACTTAGGTTCAAATGCCTTGTCTCCCCTTAATATTCTGAGTTCTCAGTTTTGTCATAAGTAAAATAGGATAACAGTACCTGTTCACACAGCTAGTGTAAGGGATAAACGAAGTAACACATGTAAAGTGCTAAACATGGAAACCGGACCATAGTGAGCATTCAGTTAGTGAGAGATATTTATTCTAGACAAGCCTACTCATTCACAGACATCCCCTAAGAGGCTCCTGTTTCCTTCAACAGTGAGAGTCCCTGTAATTTAATTGTCTCGACAGATTCTGTCATTCCATGTTGACAGGGTTGAACCATTTCTGAAGAATAGCCCTTCTGCCTTATATTTCTGTGCATGGAATGTTTTCTCCCCTATCTTCTGGGTAGGAGCCACCAGTTCGTCTCCTCTGTCCCTCAAAGCCCACAGCACCAGGCTCTTCCCAAGCTGGTGAGACTGCAGCCGGGTCATTCCCTGTGTTTGGATCTTCTCGTTCCGCAGATGACTTCGTGGTGCAGAAGCCAGAGCTCAGCACGCCCTCCATTTGCCACGCCCCTGGGGGAGAGTACTTTGTGGAGGGGGAAACGTGGCACATTGACACCTGCACCCAGTGCACTTGCCACAGCGGGCGGGTGCTGTGTGAGACGGAGGTGTGCCCGCCGCTGCTCTGCCAGAACCCCACACGCACCCAGGACTCCTGCTGCCCACAGTGCCCAGGTAACCAGCGCTGCGTCTTGGGGAGGCCCTGGGCAGGGAGGGCCGGGGCTACAGCCCGAGCCTCGCCATCCTGCAAGACCAGTGGGCCGGGTGGAGCCCCATGGGGTAATGTGCCAGGCCCAGTCACCAGCATCCCAGACAGGAGTGACCCAGGCAGCCGGCTTCCTAAATCCACTCCCTTCTGTCGATCACCTGTTTATGCCATCAGTATGCTTTGCACCAGAGGTGACTTTAAACAGTAACAGAAAATTGTTTCTTTCTACCTTTTTTTTTCCCTTAACCCTAAATCGCAGACTCAAGAGAGTCCTGAGGCACCAAATTATTCCAAATGACTTTGCTATTGTGAAAAGTCATCTTTGTCATTACGAAATGTGAAGAGCGATTATTGATAAAAGAATGTAAATCAAATTTTTTGAAAAATGTAAGATATATGTGTTTGATGAAGATACTTTGTTAAACAGAAGAATTGCTAAAACAGGCATAACACCCACATTTTCAAATCTGCAGTGATGAAGAGCCGAAAGGATTCAACGACCAGCGCTGCATATGCACAAAGAGCACTATTGTTTTCTTTTTTTTTCCAGTCCTCAGATAATCTGCCCTTAGCAGATGAATTTATAGTCATGTAACAAATACAATGAAATGTTGTCAGGCTTTTTAAACATAAGTTGCTGATCTTGCAACTAAGGTAGCAATTCTAATTAATACCAGAATATATAACTTTTTTCCAGAAGGTACTTAGTTTGTATATGTATCATTACCAAGTAGCTAGCACACTAGTGTTGCTTTGCTGTTGCTCAGCCTTTTATCTTTTCAACTTAAATCCATAATCATTTATTTTCTAAATGTATATTCTTAGAGCATTTCTGCTCCGTAAAACATACACCCTTGGATTTGATTAATTTGTTTACATTGGATTGTTTAGCCAACCAACTGGAATCTATTATTCTGTCATTATATAACCAGCATAGTTGATGTCCAAAATCTTCCTGGGTTCACACTGATGATATTTTTAATTGCATCAGATGAAATTGTAGGGATAGCCACATTTTTGCTGTTGTCATCATGCCTTGCTGCTTAGGTAGTGTCTTAGTACCGAGTCTTTGGTGTAATTTTCAACCATGTTAAGCTGAAAAACTTAGTTAGTGTGACATCTTTTCTAGTATAATAGTTCAGATGTGTTATGTTGTTAGGACATACCCTGGAAATGACAGTGTTAGTCGCTTAGTCGTGTCCAACTCTTTGAGACCCCATGGACTTAGCCCACCAGGTTCTTCTGTCCATGGAATTCTCCAGGCAAGAATAGTGGAGTAGGTAGCCATTCCCTTCTCCAGGGGTTCTTCCTGACCTAGGGATCAAACTTGGGTCTCCTGCATTGCAGGCGGATTGTTTACCCTATATACCCTAGTCTCTGCTATATTATATAACATAACTCTTTTACTTGGATACAAAGCCTGCTAATGTTTCTGTGTTAATGTATGACCATGACTATTTCCATCCTCCTGATGAAAACTACTTTGAGTGGTCTTTTCAATGGTAATCATGAAGTTAAATCCATTTATAGCTTCATTTTACAAGTGCTTAGGGACTGCCTGAATTGAGCCATGGGGATCCTGGGGTTGATGAGAACAGACACGACTCCTGTCTTATGAAGCAATAATCCAGAAGAGCTGAACGGTCTAGTATTCCACCTTTAAGTAAATCACGACAGAGTGAGAGGAGTGCCTGGAAAGGAAAGCATTTGAAAAAAAGCACATATAGGAACTACCCTGGTGATCCAGTGGCCAAGACTCCATGCTCCGAATGCAGGGGGCCCAGGTTCCTCCCCGGTCAGCGAACTAGCTCCCAGATGCCGCAGCTACTTTCAAGTGTAGCCAAATAAAGAAATATTTTTTAAAAAATGAGTTTAAAAAGCACATATAACCTAGGAAGCTTTAGCTAAAGTGAGAAGTACCTCAGTTGCTGCCCATCTTGGGATCTGAGAAGAAATACAGAGGTTGGTTTAGGGGACAGGACATCTCGACGACCGCTGGCCCAGATTTAACCTCTGACTGGACTCAGAGGTTCAGCCCAGGCAAAGAACAAGAGGTCCCTAGAAATGGGACTCCTTTGTGTGCTAAGGACTGATTTCTTAGAGCCAGGCCTCAAGGTCAGTGCACATGAGCAGAGGCCCTGCCAATTCTACCAGGAAATGGGAAGAAGCACCCCCTGTACACCTGGCTTTGACCTCTCCTTTATTAATGTATGTCTAGGTGACTCTTCCTTTCATTGCATATGACTTGAGGGATACTTCAATGATAGCCTTTATCATGAATGTTAAGACTTTGTTTCCTAGCTCAGTATTCCAAAGGCTACACTTACGTCTGTGAATAAGCATGTCCCTGGAATGATCTTATATTTTAAAATCAGTCACCTACCCCATCATTGATCTTTCAGAACTTTCCATTCATAGTTGTGTTGCAGTGATAAAAAGTCTTAAAATTCAAACCATCGCTTTCTTCACCTCCCAGTGAAGGTCGACAGCAGCACTGATAAATGGAGTACTTCACATCTAGAAGAATGCCATCTCTCATCTTAGGATCATGTCCTGCTGAGTCACTTCAGTTGTGTCCAACTGTTTGCGACCATGTGGACTGTAGCCCTCCAGGCTCCTCTCTCCATGGGATTCTCTGGGCAAGAATACTGCAGGGGGTTGCCATACCCTCCTCCAGGGGATCTTCCTGACTCAAGAGATCAAACCTCATCTCTAACGTCTCCTGCATTGGCAAGTGGATTCTTTACCACTACTGCCACCTGGGAAGCCCAGTCTTAGGATACTTGTATTGTAATATTGCCCCCAAAATGATAGATAGGTAATAAAACTAGAAGAATTGCATCCCTGTAGTGATTGGGTCACCTCGGATGCTTTGTCGGTCCCTCTGTCCTTAACTTACACTCTCATCTGGCCTGGTTTAGAACAAGGTCTAGAAGTGGACTCATGAAGAAAGATTGAGCATCCCTGTAGGTGACGATAAAGGGAGAAAATAGAAGAGCACTTCTTTCTTTTTCATGCTTTTAAAATTCTCTTTCATTTTTGATATTTTAAAGTTGCAGAGAAGCATAGCACAGAAGAGAGAGGGAGCTGGAATAGAAATGAAAAGAATGAATGAACGCCAGTGAAAGAACTGGTGAAAAACAGAATAAGTTAACACACTATTGACTGGGGGATTTTTATAGAAACTAACGCCTATGGCCAGCAATTTGTTATGTAAGTGAATATTGAAACATCTCCAGTCAATAATATTTGGGTCACAGAAAACATACTTATATGTCTGTAGTCAGTAAATTGTTAATATTTGGAATCAGAGGTATAAGGAGGGGTTCTCCTTTCTTCTAAAAATGGAAAGATGCCCAACAAAGGAAGATACCGTGGGCAAGATACCAGATGACAGCTTCATCAGGGTTCACTTAGTCTCCTGCCCTTGGGGCAGACGCTTCATCTCAGCTGCAGGTCTCACTCCAGCTCTGCGGGCACACCCCTGTGTCCCCTGAGGTCCCCTCCAGACTGTAGGATATTCGTTTCAGCTGCTAGTTCATGATTTCATCACTGCTTCCTCTTCTGAGTTTTCAGATACCAGGTTGGGTGTTGCTTGCAAGAGCTAAGCTGTCATAACCCACAGAAACCTCATGCCCACCTGCAGAACCTCATGTAGGCTAGTGTGAGTTGCCCTGATTGCCAGCCAAATCAAAATTTAACGTCAGTCAGTCTCTTAAAAAGAACTTAGCCCTCAACATGGATGACCCAGAAAAGGTCCCTGAGAAAGCAGTCCCATCTTCCCATCTTTAACTCACATGCATGTGATCCAGTTTTCCTAAAACTGAATCTGGAGCACTTTTGCAGCAGTGGAAACCAGTGGCTGTTCTTTCTCTGTCACTGCCTTCAGGACTGACAGTAGGAGATACAGTTACACAATTTGGTCTCAGAGCCCAAAACAAAGCAGCTACCTCACTTCTCATAGAGACTCTCCTTGTCCAGCCAAACTTGTTGCTGGAGAGTGTATTCATGAGGGGGACAGAAAGTGGAACACTGAGAGCTTCTACAAGACTGTGATCACTACATGTTTATTACAGAGCAGACTTAATAAAGTTGATTCTGAGAAGAACAGATGATACTTCTGTCCCTGTGTCCACTGAGAAAATGGGATTGCTGGGTGGGACCATCTTGTCTCGTCTAGACTCTCAAGTGCAGAAGTGGTTAGAAGTGCTCTCTTGTCGGTGACATTACTCAACCAGGAACCTCACCATGTACTTTGCTTTGTTATAGCCCATCAGCTGTCTGCTTGAGTTAACAGTTCTCAAGTCATTTCAGTGAATGCTGAGACCCAAAGAGATATCCGGGGTTTTCTGGCAACGTTCTTTTCTGTTAAGTTGTTGCAAGATTTTGAGACCCTCTGGTCTGTCTGTACGTAGGGAAAACATACAAGACTTGCAGCTAGTTTCTCTGTAGGTACGTCCTCAGGAGTTACTACATTCCACATCACCTTTTAGCCATTTATGTGAATGCCAGAACACTGAACTGTCACATGAGGTTTAGAAGTCTGTTTGGGTGTTGGTTGGCTAGGACTGCATGGGGCTGCAAATAGGAGAAAACCCAGCTCAGTTTTTAAACAAGTAGAGGTTTCTTTTCCATGCATTATGGGAAGCTTGGAGCCAGATGTTGACTGCATTGATTTAGTATCTTAGTGATAGCAAGGCCTCTCTTTTACAGGTATGAGAAGGATATTACAGCTACAGGCCACAGGCTCATAGTCAAGGCTGGAAGGTTAAGGGTCGCTTTACGTCTGCCCTTCTTTTAAGGAAGGGGCAGCTGGGACTTCCCTCGTGGTCCATTGGTTAAGACCCCACTCCCACTGCAGGGGGGTTCAGGTTCAGTCCTTGGTCGAGGAACTAAGATCTCACATACCACATGATGTGGCCACAAACACAAAAATAAAAATATTTAAGAAAAAGGGGGACGCGAAAGCTTCCCCAGGTCCCCTGATTACCAGTAAATCCATTAGCCACAGCTTAGTGACATAGCTGCCCCTAGTTGTGCGGGAGGCTAGAAAAGGAAGGAGCAGATTGTTCCACCTGACGTATCAACCTTGTGGTCCAAGTCCTCAGCCACCCCACCTCCCATCCCCCAAATCAGATTTTGTTATGCTAAGGAGAAAAGAGAGCATGGATGTTGTGCAAACAACTAACAGATCTCTGAAACAGACCTTTTGTGTCTGTTGTTTTGCTTAAAAACCCCAGACCTGGTCCGAGTCAGACACGCTCTTTCGTTCCTGAGTCTGTTTTAAGGAGACAGACGAATACCTGGTGGGCGAGCGCGCTTTGTGTGGGGCAGAGTGAAGCTCTCTGTGTTGCACAGTGGGTGCCCTGCAGCATCTTCTTTCCCCTACTGACCTTCTGTTCACTTTTGCAGATGAACCTCTCCAGCCTTCCTCATCCCACAATGACAGTGTGCCTAGTTACTGCAAAAACGATGAAGGCGATATATTCCTGGCAGCTGAGTCCTGGAAACCCGACGTGTGTACCAGCTGCGTGTGCCTGGATAGCGTCATTAGCTGTTACTCTGAGTCTTGCCCTTCTGTATCCTGTGAAAGACCTGTGTTGAGAAAAGGCCAATGTTGTCCCTACTGCATAGGTAAGACCAAGAAAAAAAGTCCTTTCTCTTGCCCAGAGACCACTAATTCTCTATTGACAGCTATATGCGTAGATCAGTTAGTAATTGTGAAATCCGTTTTTCTGGTTGACACACCACACAGACCCAGTGTAGGTCACAACAGGAGGAGCAAAGATGTGAAAGATGTATTCCCGAGGTAAAACGTGTGGAGAGTACAGAAATGCTTTCTGAGGGTATCATAGTGTTATAGTGCTGTCAGGTTCTTCTGGGCTCCTTTGGCTTTTGGGGATTTTCAGTATTAGAGTTAGAACTCTCTTCCTTCACCCTATTATTGACTGTGGTCTTTTTGTCCACACAGAACCACCGTGTCTCGTATCAGAGTACACTTAGTGCCTGAAGCTTGCCACTACCTTAAGATCAGCCAAATACCAGATACTGATTTAATCTCCCAGTTCTCCCTGTCTGCTAACACTTAACTGATCCTATTTAGACCGTGCGGTTGTCCGTGTTGAGGGCTTCGGGACCCAGAATGAGGCCTATGTCACTGTCAGAGCCCTCTCCTTCATGTGACCCACGGGGATGCGTCTTACGATCAGAGGACATACGTATATTAGCCCCTGACATCTATACCAAAACTGGTCCTATGCACGCAAGCCAGATGCTGTTCTGGAGTCCCGAAGGTGAGGCTCAGACAGCTGGCAGCTCTGATACAAGCACAGTCCCTCCCAAGGCTCTCGCGCTCTCTGATTGCTTCTGTCTCAAGTAAAACTCATAAAGTCAAGTGAAAGACAATGACGTATCTCAGTCCAGTTGTGAACCTATAATCAAAGTTAGCAGGTGAAAAATTAGGCAAGCTGTATTAATGGCAGGCATCATGCGTTTATTGTTGAAGATATTTGCATGCTTTCTAGATGCAAGTCGGTGCCTATATGTGGTAAATGCGTGAGGAGGAGCAAAAATCCTCTGTCCACAGGACTTTGTAGCAGCCTGTGTAGATGAGTCAGTAAATGGAGCTCAGGTGCCCTCCGGCCACCACTCAAGCTTCTCAGGATAGCTCCTCTGGCCACTCTGTGGGGTCACTCCCTTTGAACGCTTATTCTGCACATTAGTATACAAGAGATGGAAAGATTTTAAAACACAGTTTCTGGTCTCAGGAATTTTACAGAGCTTGATTTTCTCAGTGTCATGGTTAGGGAATGTGTGGAAATGGATTCTCTTCTTTTCATAGGGTGACTGTCTATCCAGTTTATTCTTTAAACTGTGCTTTTGTGAGGGAAGTGGGGACTGTTCATAATTTTGATGGGACCATGGCTCTAGACCAGCAGTGTCCCAAGCCAGTGGAGACCTATGGTTGCCCCACCTCTTAGTGACAGGGATGTTAGATCTGCTATAATACCTATAAGCTTTGTAGCTTGTAAGCAGATGCCAAAAATGTATCAAGGCATCCATCCAGCTTACTGCTATATATCTTCTCAGAGAGTTGACTGGCATTCATCTTGTTAAAAATGGCATAGCTTTTGATAAGATCTGAATGAAAAGTGTAACCAGGTCACTATTTCAGACCAGGGCATTGGTAGAGGGGGCGGAAATGTACAGCCAGGACCAACATATTGAAATACCAAAACTTCTGTCCTAAGGAGACAATTTATAAATCAACCAGGAGTACTTGGATCATAGTTGGAAACCAGGGCCCAGGAAACCTGAGAATTCTGTAACCTTCAGAGGAAAAACCTAGCTGCGAATTTCTCATGTGTTGAAATGCTCTGAATTTTTTTTTTTTTTAAGATAAAAAAGTTCCTGTTGTGTTTTGCTGCTTAATTGGTGAATATGTGATTAGTAAGCTGCTCAACTAATTAATGTGTTTCCATGTGATAGTAGTAAATCACTTTACTGTCTCACAAAACCAGTTTAACAAATTGATACTTGTGAAAAGGAACCTGCATATCCTAGTATTCTGTGTTCTTTGTCTTTTTTTTTTTTTTTTGCTTTCATATTTTCCTATTCCAATTCCTGCATCTAGACTGTACATTCTTCTTTAGTGTGGGGAGGAAAATACCAGTTTGGCCTCAATTTGTGATTTTGATTTCAAATTAGATTATAAGCACTTTCACTAAATTTTGGTTCACATAAATTCATAATGACAGAGTAGAAATTTTGATTCTGTTACAACAATCCCCACCCCCACTGCCCCAGCCACATTGATGCAGGTATAACTATATTATATAAACCTATGAGGTATCCTCTGCCGAACGTATTGGGGATCTTTAACAGCTGATGAGTAATACTGTGTGCTGTTATCCTCACATTCATCTTAATTGCTACATACATGTTTTATTTCTGAAATAGTCATTGTTGTTATCATTTAGTTGCCAAGTCGTGTCCAACTCTCTGCAACCCTGTGTTGGACTGTAGCCCACCAGGCTCCTCTGTCCATGGGATTCCAACAGGCAAGAACACTGGAGTGGGTTACCATTTCCTACTTCTCCAACCCAGTTATGGAACCCAGCTCTCCTGCTTGTTAATCCAAGCAGATTCTTTACCACTGAGGCATCTGGGAGGCCTTGAAATGGTCATTAGGAGCCTCTGTATGCATTATGCTACTGCTGCTGCTAAGCCAGTTCAGTCGTGTCCGACTCTGTGCAACCCCATAGACGGCAGCCCGCCAGACTCCCCCCGTCCCTGGGATTCTCCAGGCAAGAACACTGGAGTGGGTTGCCATTTCCTTCTCCAATGCATGAAAGTGAAAAGTGAAAGTGAAGTCGCTCAGTCGTGTCCGACCCTCAGCAACCCCATGGACTGCAGCCCACCAGGCTCCTCCGCCCATGGGATTTTCCAGGCAAGAGTACTGGAGTGGGGTGCCACTGCCTTCTCTGCTGTATGCGTCATACTTCCTTGCAATTAGCCTTTCAGATTGGGCTTCATTCTTCCTCCCAGCTAATATTCAAGCATATGAAGTCAAATTCAGTTCATGACTGCAATATGAGGATTTTATGACCCTCCAATGGCACCCCACTCCAGTACTCTTGCCTGGAAAATCCCATGGATGGAGGAGCCTGGTAGGCTGCAGTCCATGGGGTTGCTAAGAGTTGGACACAGCTGAGCAACTTCACTTTCACTTTCATGCATTGGAGAAGGAAATGGCAACCCACTCCAGTGTTCTTGCCTGGAGAATCCCAGGGACGGGGGAGCCGTTTATGGGGTCGCACAGAGTCGGACACGACTGAAGCGACTTAGCAGCAGCAGCGGTTTGCTCCCTTCACCTCTACAGACTTCTTCTCTTGTCAGCTTCCCATCAGCATGGTCCCTCTGTAAGGGCACCAAGCCTGGGCAGCCATAGCACGCCTGTGGGCAGTTGTCAGCTCTGCCCCACTGGCAAAGCCTGCATCCCCATCCACATCATCAAGCAAAGGGAAAAAGTGGGAAGGCCATCATTTTGCGTGTCCTAAAGCTCCGGATGGCCTCTCAGCAGGCTCCAAGGACCAGTTCTTTCATTGTCTCCTGTCCTAGGCTTTCTCAGTGTGAACCCAGCTCCGTGTTAACCCAGGCAGTCTGTTCCCGGGGTCATGTGTACCTCCGCCAAGCCTGCAGCGCTGACCTCACCGTGGCTGCAGATGACCTCCCTGGGTGCATTTTCTTCCAAATCAATCAAATATAGATTTCTAAAAAACCGGATACCTGCCTTTGATCTGACTTCTTTTTTTAGTGATAAAACCTCTGAAGAAAAGTGTTCTTGCTTTCATCTTGTAAAGTAGCCTTTTTTCTTACCACAAGAGAACTGAAAAGGGTGATCCTGCTAAACATAGCATTATTACAAATGTTTGGTGTTCCTTTCAGATAAATTATCAAGTCACTAAAGTGCAATGATAATGCTTCTCTCTAATGTGTGAAGGCCTCGTATTATGTGTGCTAATTTAATAGAATGTGTGATACACACATAATTAATAGGATTGATGATTAATTTTGAAAAGTGAACAGCTTTGTCTAATTACTTATAATACCCATCATTAAGGAATTCATCTTTGTACTGGAAAGAAGCTAAGTAGTAATTACCCAATCATTTTAATGGAACATCTTCAGATTCTTGAATTTTTTCTATTCCAGCTTCCTACACAAATACAGACAAACTTAGATTTTATTCTCATAGGCTTTTTGACTGTCATGATGGCTTAAAGAAAGGAGAATGAGAATCAAGAGATAGCTTGAATGTAGCTCAGGTGGGGATAAAAGGCCTGGTGGGAATTTCTTTGTGTGATGGCAGATTTGACACATGGTTTGTTAGAAACAGCAGATGCCTTCTCCATGTCAGACTTGCAAGGTAGCATCTGGGGCCTTATCACTGACTGCATGCTACATGCCTTTTTGGACACTTGCTGAAGAAAAAAATTACTTCAGCGCTTCAGTGATATCTTTATCCCATCACTGCTAAAGGCCAGCAGGTGGTGTACCACCAGCACTTCCTGTGCCTGAGGGGACGCTTGTCCTGACACATCACCATTGCTCTGATGTCTGTGTTGGTGATGCTTCTGCCAAGGGCCAAACTAGCATCTTCTGTCAGCAACCCAGCAGATCTGCACCATGTCCAGGAGCACAGTCATTCCCGAATGTTATATTCACAACTATGATATTTGCATTATGTAATATAAAACGTTACAAAATTGACAGTATCTATTACCATAGATATTATCTGTAATATTATAAAATATTATAAAGAAAGGGCACTACATTGATCATAAAGATCTTTCTTCATTTAATGTTTGGGGTCTTCAAGCCCATATCACTGCTGCGTCATACCTGATGACTTTGGAAATGTAGATGTTCAGGTTTCCCCCCCCAACCCCCGACCAGATGAGGAGCTGAATAAGCAACTCTTGTGTGGGCCAAGTCATAAGTATGACTCAGTGCATAGAACGCAGGAAGTCCCCAGCATATGAACCTTGAAGCTGCAAACTTTCAAAGATGAAAACACGCACGCACACGTTCAGTCACGTCAGTTAGTTTTTGTGTCTGGCACACATTGTCACATTCATGTATCCTCTGCAAGTGGCTGTGTTCTTGTGTGCGTGACTGTATAGGACTGTAGAGAGTACAGTAGTACAGTGTCTTCATTGCAAGCCCAGGATGTCCAAAAACAAGCATAAAAGCAGCAGTGATGTAGCTGGCACTGTAGTGTACTTGTGAAGGTAGTGTACTGTAAGATTAAAAATGTTTTCTCTGTTTCTTTGTGTCTGTTTTGTATGTGTTATTTGTGTAAAAAGTATTATAAACCCATTACGGTATAGTACTGTATGCATGCTTAGTTGCTCAGTCGTGTCTGACTCTTTTGCCACCGTATGGACTGTAACCCACCAGACTCCTTTGTCCAAGGGATTTCCCAGGCAAGAATAATGAAGTGGGTTGCCATTTCCTTCTTCAGAGAATCTTCCCGACCCAGGGATCAAACCCAAGTCTCCTGTGTCTCCTGCATTGCATATGGATTCTTTACCTGCAAAGCCATCAGGGAAGGCTATTTAGCCGATTGTGTTAGTTGGCTGCCTAGGCTAAATTTGTTGGACTTATGAACAAATTAGACTTAGAATGTGCTGTCAGAATGGAACTCGTCCGTATGTACGGGACTTGCTGAATTGTCTTGAAACTTAGCATTTGGCGAGCATTTTTATTTATTTATAGCTGTATGTTATTTTATAAAATATATGAGGTCAGATATTTAGAGCCAAGTTTGTTGGCTGGAAATCCCTGAGTCACTGCATCTTTCTCATTTAAGTTTTTGTCAAATATTTAGTTATTTGGAGAGGATAGTCATTTTTCTTTTGTGTGTTAGTCTACACACACACATATTTATTTCATAATTTGATGTGAACAAAATTACATTCTGATTACATGTCTTCAAGTTATCAGTATCGTTTAAGGGTCTTTACGTATCTCGCATATTTAAGGATCTGTGAAAATGAGTTCTGGTATAGATGGTACATGAAAAAGTGGTTTTCTTGTGGGTTGTATCAAAACATCTGTCTGATTAGAGATTAGCTACTTTTGTGTTTTTATATGTCTTATATTAACATTTGAGTTGGAGCTTTCAAGTGGAGTCCAGCTGTCTTGGCACTCAGTTGTACTGGTGTCATTATATTTCCTCTCCACAGTGATCTTAACTAGCAAATGATTAATAATATTTCTCCTTGGTAAGGAGACTTACCAAGACTTACAACTTGGTAATGACTGCACTTTATATCAGTCTATCATACTACATTCTTTTTTGCCTAGATTTATGTTTATTTGTTTAGGTATCTTTTCTTAGAGATAAATATAAAAACTGTCTGTTTGGAACATCTATTGATTATTGTGTATTTAACTCAGCCCAAGAACCAAACAGGAAATAGTTAATACAGCGTCCAGATGGGGAAACAGTGGAAAGTGTCAGACTTTATTTTTTTGGGTTCCAGAATCACTGCAGATAGTGACTGCAGCCATGAAATTAAAAGGCTTACTCCTTGGAAGAAAAGTTATGACCAACCTAGATAGTATATTCAAAAGCAGAGACATTACTTTGCCAACTAAGGTCCGTCTAGTCAAGGCTATGGTTTTTCCTGTGGTCATGTATGGATGTGAGAGTTGGACTGCGAGCGCCAAAGAATTGATGCTTTTGAACTGTGGTGTTGGAGAAGACTCTTGAGAGTCCCTTGGACTGCAAGGAGATCCAACCAGTCCATTCTGAAGGAGATCAGCCCTGGGTGTTCTTTGGATGGAATGATGCTAAAGCTGAAGCTCCAGTACTTTGGCCACCTCATGAGAAGAGTTGACTCATTGGAAAAGACCCTCATGCTGGGAGGGATTGGGGGCAGGAGGAGAAGGGGACGACAGAGGATGAGATGGCTGGATGGCATCACTGACTTGATGGACGTGAGTCTGAGTGAACTCTGGGAGTTGGTGATGGACAGGGAGGCCTGGCGTGCTGCGATTCATGGGGTCACAAAGAGTCGGACACAACTGAGCGACTGAACTGACCTGAAGATATACAATCCATAGGACTAAATGTTGTGCATTTTTAAGCCATCATGTTATAATACTAGCATCTTCATTGGAACACTTTTCACAGCTATTTCTCCAATATGTTTTCCTAAAATTAAAAACTTCCAAGTGTTGGGAAGAGAATGTACTTTAAAGCCAAGGTGTTATGACCCCATCTCTGGCATATTCTACCTGTAGGTCTTGGTGATAAGACATAACTGTAGGTCAGTTTTCTCATCTGTAAGATGAGAATAATATTGTTCTG
Organism: Capra hircus; assembly: GCF_001704415.2. Lineage (NCBI taxonomy): Eukaryota > Metazoa > Chordata > Mammalia > Artiodactyla > Bovidae > Capra > Capra hircus. The sequence goes on from NC_030818.1 coordinate 18,853,827, forward strand.
TACTTCACTAAAGTTCTGTGAAAATTAAGTGATATACATATGTGCATGCATGCTTAGTCACTCCATCGTGTCTGACTTCTTTCTGACCCCATGGACTGTAGCCCATATAGGATTTTCCAGGCAAGAATAATGGTGTGTGTAGCCATTCGCTTCCCCAGGGAATCGTCCCCATCCTAGAATCGAGCCTGGGTCTCCTGCGTTGCAGGCAGATTCTTTATCGTCTGAGCCACCATTATGAACAGTCCATACATATGTGAAGTCTGTTTGTTGTTCAGTCGTGTCCATCTCTTTGAGACCCCATGGACTGTAGCCTGCCAGGCTCCTCTGTCCATGGAATTCTTCAGGCAAGAATACTGGAGTGGTTAGCCATTCCCTTCCCTAGGGGATCTTCCCGACCCAGGGATCAAACTCAGACCTTGTGCACTGCAGGCAGATTCTTTACCATTTGAGTCACCAGGAAGCCCAGTGTGTGAAAGCTCCTTAAAATGGTAAAGAGGATATGGATATATATTGGCTCAGAATTACAGCTCTTTGAACACATGGTGCACCTGACCTAGGTGGCAGACACCACAGGGACTCTTCATATCTCACTTTAAGTACAGCACCCACCTTTCTGCAAGAGAAACTGGATATCGCATCCCAGTGATGAATTTCTGAAGGACGCAACTATCTAAGAAAACACTTTAGTGATATATTTCATCCTTCACACTTCTAGCTTAAATAGCCCATGGTGCCCTCAGTCACCTTATCATGACCCCAGTGGAAGCAGCGTGGTATCTGCAGGTTTGTTTTGCAGCTGGGTGGTAGCAGTGCCTGGCCCCCAGGCCTCAGAGCTTCACTTTCCTTCCATGCCTCTGGACATCACACAGAAGAGAGAGGAAGCTCCTTTATTTTTCTGTTTGCACTGAGAGGCTAGTCCCGTTTGAGGAGTCCATGGGACTCATTGTACAGGATCCACTGTGATTCCTGGAAGCAAAGGATGTGGTGTTTACTATCAGGGGAGGCACCCAAGTGCTTCCTGCATGTTCTTCAGAGCTCTAGCTCCCTGGGGCCCCTGCTTTGCAACCCCAGTGGTCACAGACAGTACCGAGTGATTTGAGCAAAGGGAAAGCAGGATGCTTTTCTGTGTATTGTTTGGAGGGTGTAAGACGGATAACATTCGGTTGTCATGCACTATACTAACTTTGGAACTGGTCTAAAGTTGTCGTGACAAAAATAAACAGGGTTTGATTTCAGTTTGTTTGTTTAGATCGTGCCCTCCACCCTAGGAAGCATCTCATCTTGCTTATCCCATAGGCAGCTTTCCCCTCTCACTTCTGTATCCTTTCCAGGCCCCTGGCTGTGTAAATAGAAATTCAAGTTATTCTGGTTAACTTGGGGGAAACTTCTGAGTGGCATGTCTTTATCTGAGCTTCGGCTCTGTGTTCTTATTTTAAAGACGTCTCTTGCACGGAAGGGAGACTGGCACTGGTGCTTGCAGAATACTAGCAGGTGCTTTTGCCTCTGATTTCTGCCCAGGGGGCCAGCCCTGATTGTGCACCCTCTAATGAGGGGGGAGGACCCCCTTTAACAGGATTACATTTCAGTGACGAAATGCAGTCAGACCTGAAGTCTGTCTGCAGACTGACCAAGCTCGGGCTCTAATGGGGTGAAGCACCTCTTGTAAGTACAGAAACTCCTCTGGTGCAGAAACTGGCCACCCTGGGAAGCCCACTGGCTTCTCCTTCAGAGTTTTCTTAATCTAGAGAAGAGTCAATCTTTATACTCTTTAAAGTTCGAAATGGAATGTTTCATTGAACTTCTATCCAGGAAGTGTTTAATCAACCCATAACATGCTTATACAAGGATGAATAAGTTCTATCACTGAGAAAGTCCCTCTTCTTTGCATGCAGCAGGAATCAGAGATCGCTGCGTTTATCAGTTTGGTAGGAACTCAGGAAAGTTTATAATTTCTCTGTTAACTTGGAACCCTATGTCAGCACCTATTCTTTCCAATATGTTCAAGAAACCTGAAAGGCTCTTTGGCCTTTATAAAGAGACCTGGACTCCCATCCCAAGAAACAGAATAAAAGCAGAAATGGGCCTTTCAGGAAAAGTCTTAAAACCAGGAGCAGATCTGCCTTTCCAGCAGTGAAGACATTATAGAGATCGGGAGCTTTGAGTACAAGCTACCATTCCCCTTGCCATAACCCTTCTCTGCACCCCTCCCCCGCCAAAAAAAAACAACCAAAAAACACAGTATATGGAGATACGAGGCAGCCTACATGGCAGTACTGTGACCAGGTGTCTGTTTTTTATTTCTATGTAAGTGAATTAAGAGCAAGTACTTTGTTAGAAGCTAAAAGTTGTAAACTAAAGTACTCAGTTTTTGAGATTAATCAGTAAGTTTTATTTTTGCATTTTTAGCCAAAGGCTTTATCGCTTGCTGATGGAGTAACTGTGTTAGATCTCTGCTTCACTGAAATTGTCGAGGCTACTTGCACCTGCTTTTAGTAAGATTTCATTGAGTTCCGCTTCTGTGTTCCTTGTCAGTCTTTGGAGCTCCAGCAGACCAGCATGTTCAAAACCAGTCTTCATCTTCTGTGCCTACAAATCTCTCCACTTCTTAGGAACCTGCTCATTTGCTCAGATTCCTTTTTCATTATGATTTCTGTTTATCTCCACTTTCTGTAAAAGGATTAAAAAAAAGTAAAGCTAGTTTCTTCAACAGGAGGCACCCGCATTCCATTGATTCTCTGTCGTAGTGTGTGCCTAGCTTGGGATATAAAAATGCAGAGTATATCACAGGGCAGGGATCACAGTGTCCTGTCAGCTAAGAGAAAGTGAAATGTAAGGTCATAGTGGGTTCTCAGTGCTTTGTGAAAGGTAGCCAGCAGTCTCCGCCTCCTCCGCGCTTCCCTAACTCGGCCGTCTCTGTGGAAATGCCTGCCGACTTTTCCACTCTCACTTCTCATCTTACGTTGCCCACAGTGTAACCAGTACCTTTCTCCACCTGCCTAAATGATTGCACTAAAGTTTTCTTTAAATTCCTCAAACCTTAATCTTAAGAAATCACTTTGAAGTGTGTTATTATTAGCAGGGCCTGGAGTTGGCACAGTTTTTTCCAAGTCATTTGGCACATGTGTTTGGACCTGAAGTCACATAAAGCTGCTAAGATCCCTGGGATCCAGGAATCTCCCGCAGGGCAGAAACGCCCCGCTCCCCGCCTCCCGCCATGCCCCCATCCCCGGTGTCTAGAATGGTGCCCTCCACAGTGAGGCGTGGGGGGCACCCGCTGCACCGCTGGGCGGGATGCTTCTGATGGGACCTGCTCCAGGAGCGAGAGCTGCATTTAGCTTCTTGGCCACTAGGATCCCAGAGCAAATTACTTTTCAGGTCTCTAAATAGTACGCTGGAGATTTCAAAGAACTGATGCCATTTCTAAAACCGCCCAACTTCCTCCCAGGAAGTTACTCCCACACTGAGACTCTTGACTTCATGACCTACCACAACCAGATTTAGAACCTGAACCACCTATGTAGGAAAGTTATCTCCTGGCAGAAATGGAAAAGTCCAGCTGCCATACAGTTTCTAGCAGATTTTACTTCTTATAGCCTTTGCCAGAGGAAAGGCGGCAGGGAGTCTGAAACTCCTTTCTTCTCACCGTGGTCGGATTCAGAGCAGCCCTGATGCTGCGCCAGTGGCTCCTGAGAAACTAAATTGGCCTTTTAGAGAGGAGGAGAAGGTCCAGATTTTAATGTCTAGGTTTCTCCCCAGCTGTTAATTAGTTTTATGGTGTAATTAGTAAAATAGCTCAAGAGGAGAAGCAAAATCCAACTTTTAATGGCCTGGTAAGCCTTTTTTCTTATCTTAAAAAGAAGTGAAATAGCAAGGTTCAGTCAATGGGAGAGGTCACTTCAAAAGGAGTTCACATTTCAAAATCTCATCACTTCCTCCTCTCTTTTCATATAACCAGAATCAAGAAAAAGGGGGAAAAAAGAAAAACCACACTGAATTTTCAAAACTCTATTACTGAAAGAGATCACATATTTTTTATTGTAGTCAGACAGAATGCAAGATAATGTTGCTTCTGTTTGAATCCAAAAATATAAGATGTATGTCTGATCGCTCCGTGAGTTAAACACCCAGCCTGCGACTCACAGTGCTGATACTGATGCAGAATAACCCTCCATCCTTTAGCAGGAAGGGACCTTTCTTTCCGATAGAGGCTAAAAGTCATTTCAAACCAATCTGGTGGATAAGATAGAGGCCCAGACCTGAGGAACCAAATACCAAAGCTGACCTCAGCCAAGGAGTGGCCATAAAATAGTAACAGTCTTCCTTGCTTGTTTCAAAATTTGGATGTCCTTGCAGAAGAGAAATTCCAAAGCCATATGGAGTGAGGGCAGTAGTGCTGGAGTATGTTTGTAGCCCTTAACAATGACTATTTTAGAAGGGCATCACGTTTGTTTGGGTGTATAGCTCGTAATGTGTTTGTTTTAAAAATAAGCCTTATTATATTAGTGTCATACCTCACTTTTTCCTTGAACCGTTCTTCTCTAATCGTCTTCCTTGAGAGAGAGAGGAGTGTTAAATAGGAATTATCCTGAGAAGAACCACGAGTCCTCAGTAGCCACTGTATCTCCAGTCTTGTCAGGACTATGCCATGTCTGATACAGTCGGTTGAAGGGTAATCTACCTTTGAAGGCAAAGACATATGCGCATGTTCAGTCAACTCTTTGTGACCCCATGAACTGTAGCCTGCCAGACTCCTTTGTCCATGGGATTTTCCAGAGAAGAATACTCGAATAGGTTGCCATTTCCAGTATTTCCTCCTCCAGGGGCGTTTCCCAATCTAGGTATCGAACCTATGTCTCCTGCATTGCAGGCGAATTCTTTACCCGCTGAGCCATCAGGGAAGTGTTATAAAGACCTCCAGCCTCATCAGACATTGGGGCAAGAAGCACATGCCCATTCTCCAGAGTCGTGAGCAGTAGCCACTTTTGTTTGTGTGGCCCACATCCCTGCCGAGGAACATGCCCCCCCTGAGGGTTATCCCACTGGGGACACGGCAGGCAGGTGGTGTGCAGCTATGGAGGTGCGTGTGGTTCCCCTTCTGGCCCTGCCACTTCCTAGTCATGCGTTCTGCACAAGTTGCTTATTTTTTCTGTGCCTCAGTTTTCTGTGGAATTCAGATATACCCTGTTCCATTGGGTTGTGGAAAGCATGTGAAATTGACTCGTAAAAAAGGCTCCATTAGGGAATTCCCTGGTGGTCCAGTGGTTAGGACTCTCTACTCTCACTGCCAAGGGCCTGGGTTCAGTTCCTAGTGAATTAGGGAACTAGGATCCCCACAAGCCTTGCAGCACAACCAACCAAACAAAAAACAAACAGCTTGGTTAGCACCGTGCCCAGGACAGAGTAGGCGGTCAGTCAGTGGAGGTTATGATTATTGTTAGGTATGGAAGAATAAACCTAATGTCACTGTCAGCATAAGCAACTCTCTGGAGTGATGAATATAACAGAATGAAATGGCACAGCCCACTCAATAACCAAATATAAACCATTCAGATGCTTTCAGTTGGCTAGGTCCCATGTCTCTCTTTCTATATCCCTCTTCAATCTTAAAATTTTAAATGCTTTTATGTGAACTTTCAATTAGGCTATGTTGTTTTCCCCCAAAATTTACAATGACTTTATTTATAACCTCAAATCAGGTAAATTAGCCACCATATCTCCCTGTTAATCAAGTCACTTCTAAACTTTTTTGACAGAGCTTTTCTCAAATTGACCCAAAGGTGCCGTGGGAGGACGTGATCCATCCAAGAAAAGAAGTGAGCATGTGAGAAACAGGGGCATTTGCAGCAACATGCAGGGACCTGGAGATTATCACACTAAGTGAAGTCAGACAGAGAAAGACAAATCCATATGATATTACTTTCATGTAGTATCTAAACTCTGACACGAATGAACCTATCTGTGAAACAGACTCACAGGCATAGAGATCAGACCTGTGGTTCCCAAGAGGGCAGGGACTGGGGGGTTGGCGGGGGGGGTGTTGGACTAGAATTTGCGTTTGTAGATGCAGACTATTACATTTAGAATGGATAAACAACAAGCTTCTACTGTATAACACAGGGAATTAAGTCCAATCTCCTGGGATAAATCATAATGGAAAAAAATATTTTTTAAAATGAATGTGTGTTTATGTAAAACTCAGTCACTTTGCTGTACAGCTGAGATTGACACAACATTGTAAATCAGCTATGCTTCAATTTAAAAAAAAAAAGAAATAGCACCAGGATCCATCAGGGAAACTGAAAATCACAACATGCTTTCTCTGTTTAGATCATTGGCTTTTCAGATGAAATTTGGTCTAAAGAAAAGATGTTTCTATAAAGCCTCATTAACCGAAATCTAATTAACTAAAATCTAGTCTAGTCTAATCTGGGCCACATAGCAGCCACCCTGGAAAAAATTAGTCAAGGCTTTTTTCAAAAACAGGAGTCCTCATTTATTTCACATGAAAATTCCCCAGAGTGGTGACCAACCCACAGCTTAAGTGCAGCTTTGTTTTAAAGCATGTTTGAAGAAACAAACTGTACTGTTATGAAATATATTGATTTTGTACTCAAACTGATCAGATTTGAGGATATCACAGAAAACCACCCCCCTGCAAGCATCAGGGGGAACATTTTTCTTTTGAAAAGAGAAAATGGGGCTTGTCCTGGACTGAAGTCCACATCCTCAAGCCAGCCAGCCCTGATGTAAACTGTCCACTGCTAACCATGGCTCACCCCGGGTCAGCACATTGGGTTCAGCTTGACCTCCACCTGAAAAAGCTGGAGAGCCCAAAAGCCGCCCACTGTTCCAGAGAGGCCCAGGCATAGTCAAGACCACAGGAAGAGGGCTCTGTGTGTTCCTGGGAGGGTAGGAGAGGGAGCTGTTAGGTAGAGCTCCCAGGTGGCTCAGTGGTAAAGAAACTGCCTGCCAATGCTGGAGACCCAGGAAACGTGGGTTTAACCCCTGGGTTGGGAAGATCCCTTGGAGGAAGAAATGGCAACCCACGCCAGCCTTCTTGCCTGGAAAACCTCATGATCAGAGGAGCCTGGTGGCTGCAGTCCATGGAGTCACAGAGTTGGACACAACTGAGCATGCATGTAGGCAGGGCAGAGAAAGTGGCTTGCTTTGCAGTCAGGTGGAGGCAGGAGTAGATTCAGGCTCCACTGCCTGCTGCTTGGTTACTGGATTCCTTCCTCTTGCTGAACGTTAGGGGATCTTGAGCGTGGCACCTGGGTACCACAGATGCTCAGCAGTTCTCTTCTTCAGTGCTTGGCCCTAAATCCTTCTTTCAAAACCCTCTCTCTTGTCTCTGCCATTTGCATCCTTGGACTTGCAGTCTGTAAGGAGATCAGCTGTGAGAGTGCTGGGCATATGGATCTTAGATCTTGCTGTGTGGCCCAGCTGATTCTGCACACAAGCCCAAACACTGGTTTTAGACTTCTGGGCAAACCTTGAGACATCTCGTTCCTGCAGTCAGGTCCCTTTAAAAGATCTTTTTTGGATCCGTGTGTGCAAGCTCAGTCGCTCCATTGTGTCCTACTCTGTGACTCCATGGACTCACCCACCAGCTTCTCTGTCCATGGAATTTTCCAGGCAAAAGTATTGGAGTGGGTTGCCATTTCCTTCTCTAGGGGATTTTCCCAACCCAGGGATTGAGCCAGGGTCTCCTGCGTTGGCAGGTGGATTCTTTACCACTACACCCCCTGGGAAGCCCCAGTGAGAGATGTACTCTCAGCTCCTGCTTTCCACCAGCAGCTGACTGGCATCTGCTAACCAGCTCTACCACCCCTCACCTACACCCATTGTTTGAACCTAATAAGAGAGCTTCCTGACCTCAAGTCAAAGTTAATTCTATTGAAAATGAACTGAAGTTGAAGGTGAGATGTTTCCAAGACAATGTGCTGAGAACTTGAATGGAATAGAAATAAACTGGTAGAAGCAACTGATATTGGGCCCATTCATCACGGCCCCTGAAGCTCTTGGGGCTCCACCTGACTCTGCCTTAGCACCTGAGCGTGGGGCCTGCTGCAGCCTCAGCGTGTCAGTTCCCAGTTAATGGCTTTCACTGTTCCATTGTCATCGCTTTGCTGCTGTGAACTCATCTTCCTTGAATTTGGAAACAGACTTATTTTTGTAACAAAATCAAATGAGAAAGTTTAGTTTCATCTAATATGTAGTGAAAGTTCTTCGTTCAACCCGTTGCCTTCTAAGAGAGCCAGAGTAGTTTCTCTCCTTCTTTTATCATTTTATGAATACTCTCTGGGATAGTGATATCATACAGTAAGTTCCTGATTGAGTAGTTACAGAAACACCAAGTTATGCTGCAGCTCAGCATTTGATCTCTGGCCTGTCTTCCACGGTTTCATTTCTTTGCTTGCAGTCCATTGAAATTCCTCAGAGTGGGTCAGCAGCCTTCAGAAAGCGCCACACGCGTGACCATATTGTTTAGAAGCAGGCTTAGACTAAGCTCTTTCCTTCAGTGTGTGTGTGTCTGTGTACATGTGTGTGTCGGGGCTGGTGGGGAGGGCAGTATTGGGGATGAGGGGCAGGTGGGTAATGCATGGACGTGTCTGTTTGAGATAATTTAATATTTTTGCCTTTATCAAGAGTAACTCATAATCATTGCAGGAAAAAAAAAAAAGAAAAATTCACCCTTGGTTCTAACAGTTACTTACTATTAACATTTTCATTTCTTTCCAGACAATTCTAAATTTTTCTCCTTATGTGATTGAGCTTATACTACACATGATGCATTTTAATAGCTGCACAGTATTCTTTCATATATGATTGTACCATGAGTCATTTCAGTAGTCCCAAGTTGTTGGACACAGGGTTTTTTTTCCCTCTAAATTCTTGCTATTATAAATAATATTGTGATGGACATCTATGTAAACAACCTATTTGAGGTCTTTTCTGGTTATTTCTTGGGACAGCGGACTGAAAATAGAATTATTTGATCAAGGAAGTTTAAGACTTGCAAAGATACATGAGGGATACTGCCAGCTTTGCCTGTTACCCCACATCTTCACCACTGGAGACTAAAACGTGTCCCCTTTTACTTCACGTCAGTTCAGTCGCTTAGTCATGTCTGACTCTGTGACCCCGTGGACTGCAGCACGCCAGGCTTCCCTGTCCATCACCAACTCCAGGAACTTGTTCAAACTCATGTCCATCGAGTCGGTGATGCCATCCAACCGTCTCATCCTCTGTTGTCACCTTCTCCTCCTGCCTTCAGTCTTTCCCAGCATCAGGGTCTTTGCAGATAAGTCCAGCCCTTTGCATCAGGTGGCCAAAATATTGGAGCTTCAGCTTCAGCAGTAGTCATTCCAACAACTATTCAGGACTGATTTCCTTTAGGATTGACTGATTTGATCCCCTTGCAGTCCAAAGAACTCTCAAGGGTCTTCTCCAACACCACAGTTCAAAAGCATCAATTCTTCGGCGCTCAGGTTTCTTCACAGTCCAACTCTCACATCCGTACACGACTGCTGGAAAAACCATAGCCTTGACCAGACGGCATTTGTCAGCACCACTTTTACTTGTTGAGCCCAAATCAGTTCTGCCCTAGAGGCAGCCTCATGGTTGCGTTCATACAGAAAAGCAAAGAGTTTGAAGGTCAACCGCTGCACCGCTGATTGACCCACTGGAATATCTGGTTTGATAAGCCTTGACCAGGTCCTTGACAGGCTCACCAGCTGTTTATTTCTTAAAGCAGGAAAGTGACTCATACATTGGAATTACTTCTGCATCACCTCCCATTCAGGAAACAGAGTCGTCCTTCATGCCTCTGTCCCCCCACCATCCATATCCTGACCACTGTTTCTCAGAAATAATTCTAAACCTCGCCTTGCCTCTCCATTCCCATCACCACATCACCATCTCCATACCACATCACCATCTCCATCACCACATTACTTCATGCCCATAGCACATCCCTATCAACAGTGTTCCCATCTTTCTAATCCCATTTAGGCTTCCATACTGTCATATTCCCAGAGAAGGCAATGGCACCCCACTCCAGTACTCTTGCCTGGAAAATCCCATGGACGGAGGACCCTGGTAGGCTGCAGTCCATAGGGTCGCAAAGAGTTGGACACGACTGAGCAACTTCGCTTTCACTTTTCACTTTCATGCATTGGAGAAGGAAATGACAACCCACTCCAGTGTTCTTGCCTGGAGAATCCCAGGGACGGGGGAGCCTGGTGGGCTGCCGTCTGTGGGGTCGGACAGAGTCGGACACGACTGAAGCAACTTAGCAGCAGCAGCAACTGTCATATTCCAGGGTTCTCTTCTTGAAGAGAAAACTGATTAAGGCCCCTCCCCTGCACTGCAGGAAGGATCTAAGTCTGCATCGTTCTTCATGGCCCTTTACGGTCTGACCCCCACCTCATCTCCAGCCGTCCTGCCTGCAGCCCTGACACCTCCCACTGTCCTTCTAGTGGGGCAGGCTGTTGAGCACACCACTGTCTGCTTTCAGTACCCTTCTTTCCAGCTTCTTCATCTTCTACTTATCTCTCAAAATAAAACTAAAACATCAGATCCTGGGCAAAGCCTCTCCCAGTTCCCCCAGCAGAGTTAGTTGCTCCGCCCTCTGAGTTTTGTTGTCCAGCTCCGCATTGAATTCACAAAACAGTGGCTGCTGCGTGGTACCTGGTGAGGAGTCCCAGTCTCCGTAGCCTTTCTCCCCCACTTTTGCTCAGTCCTCTGGGTCAGAGTCCAGGCCCTCCCTTTTTTCCCATTGATGATAAATGTTTGTAGAATAAATCAATGCATGTCTTTATAATGTTTAACGTACAACCACTATTTTAATATCTTAATATTATAGATAATTTTAACCTGACTTGTACTAGCATTAATTAATTAAATGTCTTAAGATGCGATGGGTGTTTTTGCCTCGATCTTAAGAAAATGCAGACCAGTGCTTGCCCTTGAGATGAACTTCTTTTATTAAAATGACTCCTCATCCTCTCTGTGGTTCTATCTCATTGTCTTCTGCCTCTTGTCTAAGAAAAGAACTGGCAGAATACCTCTAGGAGGAAAAACACAAAGTAGATAAAGTGATGGACGAGATGAGGTGAGCATTGTAACCTTGTCCTCAGAGGTCCTTGCACTGTAATGCATTACTCCAATTTTATGCAGTGATATTAGTCCATCATGTAAGCTGTTGCAAGGTGTATGGAAAATGTAATCAGTAATATTGCTTTATGAAGGAATGCTTCCTTTCATAAAGAGTCCTCTGCATAATAGACTCTATAGATTTGATGGCAAATTTAATGTCCTCGATCAAGAGTTGGCTCGAGGTCAGTGTATTACTTGAATTAAGTTCATTAAGTGATTCTGCTCAGCCATTCACTGTGTACATTTTGGGTATCTTAACAAAATCACCTCCTCTAAGGATTTCAGATTAGTGAAAACTTCTGAGATGAGTTTAATATGAAAGCCTCCAAGTGAATTTTTAAGCTTACTGGTCCATGCACCAGAGCCCTTTCTATGGAGTATTCCCAGATACAATGAAATACATTTTTAAAGAGATATTAAAAAATTTCTGCTTACAACTAGAACTTTTTTTTTTCACACAACAGCAGGATACAAATTCAAGTTCGCACAGACTGTAAACTAGAGATACTGGGATATATATCCAGGGATTAAAACAAAGGTACAAAAATTTCATGGTCTAAAGATATTGAAATCATACAAAGTCTCTTCTCTTATTGCTGTGGAATTTTTACAACTGGAACTTAACTGTCTCCCTTACTGAACCTCAAGCAACAGTAATTACAGAAATAGTGAAAAAGCATTGGGAAGCAGAGATATTATGCATTTAAATACTTGACAGATTCATTTCCACGATTACTTATAACACTCCATTATGGACCAAAACTTCCGTCTTTGGCAACACAAAATATCAGAGTCATGAGACATTATTGGTGCCATCTATCAGGGGCATATGCTTGAGTGATTGGTAAGAAGAGAGTATGGATTCCAAAGACATATTTCTGCCTGTGATCCTTCTCTGGAAGAGCTCCATGGGAAGCTTCCTGCTGGCTGTTCAAGGAGCGATTCCAGCCTCCCAGGAACACTTGACTGCAGAGGGTGTGGGCCTGGAACCTTGCACAGAAATGTCCCTCCTTGCCCCTCAGGCATTGTGAGTTCTGTCCTTTGGGCCTGGGCAGCGAACACTGCTCTGGCCAGACCTTCCTACATGCCTTCCAGGGAGAAACTGAGCTCCCCACCCCACTTCTTTCCTAAGGAACTTTCCTTCCAGATGCTTTTATAGTTTTTCATTAACCAGTGACCAGTGGTGAGTGGGCTTTCCAGGTGGCGCTAGTGGTAAAGAACCTGCCTGCCAATGCAGGAGATATAAGAGACACAGGTTTGATCCCTGGATCAGGAAGATCCCCTGGAGGAGGATATGGCAGCCCACTCCAGTATTCTTGCCTGGAGAATCCCATTGACTGAGGAGCGTGTAGGACTACAGTCCATAGGGTCACCTGACTGAAGCGACCTAGCATGCATGCAGTGGTGAGTGGAGCTGCCGGTAGAAACTGAGCATAGAATTTCCCCAGGTTAGTAAAAGTCGTCCCATTATCAGCCTAGCCAGTGACAGGGAGGGGCTGCCCCACCCCATCCTGTGTCTCTCCATTGATTGACCCCATCTCTGCTTTGCTGGTCATTGGGCCTCACTCTGAGTTCTGGAGGGAATGTGACCACTAGAAATAAGTTCAGATAAATCAGTAGAAGGTGTTGAGTTAAAGAGAAAGGAACTTTTAAGGAAAAGGTTGAGGGAAGGAGGATACAAGGACGGCCGGGAAGGACAGAGGAAAAAGAGCAGAATGCGTTACACTGTAAATTCTTACATCAGCCTCGGATGGTCAAGATGGTCATGGCTCAGATGGTCAAGAATCTGGAGACCTGGGTTCAGTCCCTGGGTTGGGAAGATCCTCTGGAGGAGGGCATGGCAACCCACTCCAGTATTCTTGCCTGGAGAGTTCCCGTGGACAGAGGAGCCTGGCGGGCTACAGTCCATGGCGCTGCAAAGAGTTGGACACGACTGAGCCAATTTTGTGTAAATTCTTATATACAAAAACTGACTCTTAAAAAATGTATTGTTTTCACAGACCGTACTTTGCTGGAAATAATAGATTGAAATAAGGTTGTTTTTGAAGTAGGAATGTCCTGGTTGATGAGAGGGAAATGCATCCAGCATTCCTGTAAAATGAAGGAAATGGTTATCTCCGTCCGAGTTCCCTGTGGGAGAGCACAGGAAACCTGCCGGCTCCCTGGAGAGGCCATCGTCATTCCTTCCCCTCGCCTGCATCATCTCGTTACAGAGAGTAACGATGGAAGTTGTTTCTATAAGGATACTCAGCTGGACTTTTTAATCTCTTTCCACATGAAACAAAACCTCTGAACACGTCTCCTTACCTATTTGTGTTTTAGTTTTTTCACCTGGCGCGTTCAACAGCCATACAGTGATTGAGTTTGTGTATTTTGCGATGACAGTCCAATGACTCTTGGCCAGCGAGTACGTTTCCTGGCTGGTTGCTATAATTACCACCCTGCGTCAGCCTTGATGGGCCTTGAGCAGGTCCAGGCCACAAGATGAGTGTTCCGGAGAGTCTGCTGAACCAGGGGACTGGGGAAGCGGAACTTTCACCCAGTGCTGGGCATCCCAGAGCATGCCGTGATTGCGCAGTGCTATCCCCCTTTACGTCTCAACTATGTTGAAAAGTTGTGCTTGTCACGTGGAGTGACTCCACCATGTGTCCTCTTTTTTCCCTAGAGGACACAATCCCAAAGAAGGTGGTGTGCCACTTCAGCGGGAAGGCCTACGCGGACGAGGAGCGCTGGGACATCGACAGCTGCACGCACTGCTACTGCCTGCAGGGCCAGACCCTCTGCTCCACCGTCAGCTGCCCGCCGCTGCCCTGCGTCGAGCCCATCAACGTGGAAGGCAGCTGCTGCCCCATGTGCCCAGGTATCTTAAGCTGCCACCCTGCCACTTTTCATCCTGTGATGTTGATTTTAAGAGCAAACTAGAGCAGACTGAGAGCCACCTGGACCCAACCCTATGGAACTAATTCCTTTGGCCCAGAGAGAGACATGGAGGGTAGCTTGAGAGACTGTGACCTGTAGGTGAGCACCTGATTTTGGTTCCATTCTGGAATTGCTCTGGTTCTTCTGATTGGCGTTCTCTAAAATGTCAGTGGCGGGCCTGATGGGTATACCCTCGTGGGTATTAATGACACCTGCCGTATCCGAGCAGCACAGTTTGAGGGCAGTGTTGGCTGAGCCTAGTGACAAAGGTCCATGATCAGACAGAGTAGGGGATACACTTGACAGCTCTTCTAAGGTGACTGTTTCCCAAAACCAAAATGGAAGAGCTGCATTTAAAGAACACGCTCCTGGCCCAGTCTCTTCAGTGCATCAGTTCTGACAGTCCCGGGCTGTCTGCCCTGAACTTTCCATCTCTTCCCACCGAGGACAGGAACCACAAAGCACACCCCCAGCTGGGTTTTGCAGATGGATCACTTGTCTGCGTCTGTTTCCACATCCCACCGTTCACATCAGCCCAGTAATCCACCTCTCAGTTTAAACCTAAGCCCCCCTCAGCTGCCCAGATCCTCCCCCAGGCCTTCTGGATTCCCTGCCCGTGTCTCCTGCCAAAACAGCTCCTTTGTTTTCTGCCCCTCATCCCAGCAACACAGGGCCTGAGCCCTTGTCAAGACAGCCTCTGGGCAGTGTCCAGATCAAAAGCCCTGGACACACAGATCTCGCAGGCAACCCAGACCTCACAGACCAAAGAGAGGGCTCACTCAAGGAGCCCAGGGAGCTCCTCAGCAAGGCGAGAGCCCTGCATCTTCACCGTGATTCTGTGTTTCCTTGGAGCATTGCATTAGAGACTCTGGCTCCGTGCAGCACAGTGGGCTAGAGGTCACGGCAGCTTAGAAGGGCATCAGCACCACACACTTGTAAAATGGGACGGTCAGTTAAATCTCAAGGATTTCATTGAGCTCAGCGCAGGTTTGCCTTTTGTTTAGGTGCTATGTAAGCAAGACAATTCTAAAAATGTCCATTTATCCCCTAAAAAGAAGGGGATACTTTAAAAGGGTCAGGAGACTGAGCCCTTTTCAAATCCCTCCGTTGGGTGCTTTTCATGGTTTAGTCCCCTTGGCCTTGTCAATAATGTAGACCAAGAGTCAGAAGGTCACTTCCATGTTGTATCAATAGGTGTGCACATTGGAGAAACAGAATCTGCAAGTGTTTTGCATGAGAAGTATGAGGAGAAATGTATTTCCCATCCAGGTTGCTTTATCTAATACATTTCACCTGATTCCCAAGTTTCATACCAGTTTTCCTAGTAATAAGCTTGTAATGATCTAAATGGTAAAACTTGATCTTACTTATTGAACCAAGATCCATTTCATGCCTACTCAAGTAAGCACTGCTTGAGGCCTGGGGAAGACAAACAGTGAATCCAGCAAGTCCCCATCCACACAGAACTGATGTTTTCTTAGGGAGACACAGGAAGCAAACAGGTAAACAGACACACGATGAGGACATGGGCCGCGGAGCGACTCGCAGCCAGCCCGGGGGCGGGGGGTGCCGGGCTGGGCAGAAGGGGCGGGATGTTTGGATGATCCAGGAACCCTCACAGATTGCATGACATTTATAAGGGACCCAGGATGGCAGGAATCACGGATTAGGAGAGAACCTCTGCACATAAGCAGGATGAGAGCCCAGTGGGTGGGAATCGGCCGTGGATGCTCGGAGAGAAACAGGGATGCTGTGTAGGTGGGACCCCTTGAGCAGGGAGGGTAACCAGAAGCAAGCAGAGAAGCAGCCATGCACCAAAATATGAGATCTCATGAGTGATTTTAGAATCTTATTGAGGTAAGATAGAGACTCCGGAGAGTTTAGAGTAGAGCAATGATGGAATGTTTCTTGCAGAAGTGGAAGCTGAGACCAGGGCAGTAGATGTGAGATGGGAGGAGTGGCCGGGTTCTGCTTCTAGTAAAAGGGTAGATTCCATAGGATTTGAACACGATGTGAGGAGTGAAAGAGGAGGCACACCGTGAACAACTGTAATGTTTTTGACCAAAACATGGAGTTGCGACTCTGGTGTAAAATCAGTTTTATTGGGGCATTTTTTTTAGTTTGAAATCTCCATTGGACGCCTGAGTGGAGGCAGTGAATAGACAGTGACTATCTAGAGCTCAGGAGAGAGATAGGAAGTGGTTCTATAAAACTGAACATTGTCATAGAAGGGAGGTTTTTAAGCCTTGAGACTGGACGAGGTCACCCAAGAAGTGAGTGGAGATAGAGAAGAAAAGGGAGTCTGGAACTGAGCCCAAGAACCCTCCACTTTTGGGATCTAGGCAGGTCAGGGATGGAAAACAGAAAAGGAGCCCCTGCCACATGGGAAGACACCAAGAGCTGTGACCTGGGAGCCACCTGGAGAAAGGGCGGGGGAAGTGTGGTGGGTGACATCAGGTGAGAAGTCGGGACTGACCACGGTGCATTTAGCGTCATCCAAGTCATTTTGACGAGCCATTTCCCCACAGTGGTGGCAGCAAAGTCTGCTTAGACGGTTTCAGAAAGAAGGGGTGGGTGGTGAATTGGAGACAACCGTGACACATCTCAGCTACAGACCATGGTGCTCAATTCACAGACAGGATTTTCCTGTGGAGCAGAGGGGTCTGTCTGGGTGGCTTTCACTTGAAGAAGGACTGAGCTGGGCCTTGAAAGACAGGCGGGTTCTCTTCATTGGAGTGAAAGAGTCACCTGACCGAAGACCCTGAGACGGAGGCCAGATGCGCCTGCAATAGGGAGTTCTAGTAGCAGGAGGTAAGGACAGAGGAGACAGCTTTGGTCAAGATGTTTAGGGCTTTAATATTCAAACCGAGGGAGATTTTGTCCTTTACCCTTCTCGGGAGGCTCCTTTTTAAACAGATGAGACACAACATCATGGAGGTGCTCCGGGCAGCCTCTGGGGTCTGCAGGAGGGACTGAAGCCGGGAGAGACCCGGGGCCAGGACAGCTGTGACTTGCCTTATGGACGACCAGGTATGTGATGGTAGGACCCGAGTTCAGGTGACGCAGTGGCAGGAATAGAGGTAGGTCCCTCTCCTTGACTGCGAGCGTGACAGAAGAGGGAACGCAGGTTTCACTGGCATCTGCTCACGACTGGAGATTCCTCCAGTGGCTTCTCTGTCAGCGTGCACCATTGGATTGGAACTTAATTTCTGTTAACTCCCCTTTCTGCTTCTGATGTATTACTGATGAATCATTTTTCCATTTTATCTCCATACATTTTGAAGTCAGTTGAGCTCTGCCACTTCACGTTTGACTAAGTGTGGCCTGCCAGGAAGCCTGAGCTCCTGTCCCAATTTCTCGTGGTCTCTGAAGTTTCAGGTGGCTGCTTTTCCCCCGGATACTTGGCTTTGCCCCCTGCACATATTAGCTGACATTCTGAATAGCCCTGCCCTCACCAAGCATTTCCTCCTTTTGCCACCTCTGGATATGAGTAAAAGACTTGTGAACTGGTTTGCTGGTCAATACTTCTCCCATTTTATAGAAAACTGAAGGTCAGAAAAGTTAAGCGAATATCCAAAGCCACGCAGCTCGTTAGCAGACCTGGGAGTCCTGGACCTGGGTTAACCTGGAGTTCCATCCCCCCAAAAATGGTGTCCTCACCTTGCAAATCCCAAGCACCCTGCCCCATATTCCGGAAACAGACATTTTAAGGAAGGTGAATCTTACAATGGGCCAGGTCGGTGCATCTGAATTTAAAATATGTCGCCACTAAGTTGTCTTAGGTTCCTCTGAGCAAATTGGACCCAGTTGTAATTCTTAATTGTGACTGAGTACCTGTGATCTGTGCCTCCAGGCCAGGGGAAGGGTGTGTCACTCCTTGTCATTGACAAGGCCAGCAGCTTTATAAAGGGCTCTTGCAGTAAATGTCAGAAGGGTTCTGTTTGAGAGTTGGAGTTGTTGCCGTTTCTGGCCGTGGCAGGCCTCAGTCTCAGCGTGGAAACACAGCAGCACCCATACTCCTTTTTGTTTCTCCAAGCATTCTTTTTTTTAAAGATGTATCCTTTTTGGCAAAAATGCTCAGAGGTGGCTTCCCTCTTAAATTCACATTAAAGGAAATGACCCTCTCCCCTTAGACCCAAGAGCTCTGAACTGAGCTTTGAATATTTGGTGATACAGGAGGTGCTATGGGTGGATTTTAATCAGAGCTGAACTGAGCTTAGCAGAGCAAATTGATCCAGAGGACAGGCTGTGAGCTGCCCAATGGGGAGACGGAACTCATCACTGGAGGCCCATGAGGGCAGCATTGGTCTTGATCACAACTGTGTGCCCCAGACTTAGCCCAGTGCCTGCCACGTAGGAAGTATTGATGAAATGTTGGTTGAACGATGGTGATTAAGTAACCACTGAGTAAAACAGTCCTCCTCCATCCTGGGCAGATCCTTCCAACATTCCCAGCCGTCGCCAGGTAGAGCCTTTCTAAGCACCTAGGGGAAGAGAACGCACACTGTGAAGTCTGTGTGGTGTGGAAGGTTTCACTGAAATCTACCTCCAGGCAGGAAGAAGGCACAGGAATTTCAAAGTTGCTTATCTCTGCCGCTGTCTTCCTGAGGGACTCTGTAGAAGTCTTTGCTACTTAGCTGCTGACATTCACAGGTTTTCTGCGTGGGTCTCATGTTAGCCTTTTCTCCTGAGGCAGCTGCAGGTCAATGGCAGGTCAGCCCCTGGGGTGATAAGGCAGCTCAAGGCTGTGTGTTGGACCAGGCAGGAAAGGGGCTCAAGACACCATAGCAAAGATGTCATGTAAATGTCAAGCGGTTTTCTTCCCAAATTCCTCCAGGAAATTTGTATCATATACCAAGATGTCTCAGTGGGCAAGCTAAACATCATCCCCACACATAAACATCATCCCCACACACAGCCTAGAACCACCAAATCAGGTCCAGCCTGGACCTACCAAATCAGGACCTGTGAGCAGATTTTACAAGGCCTCGGATGACTCAGATATGATAGAAAAGTTTGGAATCACTAGTTGATACTCAGGCCTGCCTGTGCTTCTGTAAATGAAAATGGTTTCAAGTAAACTCTCTTTTTTATTTCCGTGAATTGTTGAACATTTCAAAACTCTTCAGAGTGTCTAGTTCTTGCCATATCTGAGTACATGCATGCTAAGTTGGCTTCAGTCGTGTCTGACATGGACTGTAGACCATGTTGCTTTGCGACCCCGTGGACTGCAGCCTGCCATGCTCCTCTGTCCAAGGGACTTTTTAGGCAAGAACACTGGAGTGAGTTGCAGCGCCCTCCTCCAGGGGATCTTCCCAACCCAGGGATTGAACCCATTGCTCCTGTGGCTCCTGCATTGCCTGCAGATTCTTTACCACTGAGATACTGGGGGAGGTCTTGAAGTTTAACTAAGAAAGCTAAAGCTGAAGTAACTTTATTCCTGGGGACAGTAGGAAGACCTGGGCTTTGGATTCACAGGACTGCATCTGAAGCCTGGCTCTGCCGTTCCTGGATGCATAACCTTGGGCAGTTAATGCACAGTGGAAGCTGAATTCATACTCTCTATCACTTTTCACTTCTCTCAGATCTGTCTTTTTTAAGGTTTACTTCTTGAAAAGCTGGTAACTTTGGGAATGACATTGATCACTCTGAGAGAAATATTCCAACTTAGAAAAACATATTTCATGTATTTTATTTTGGTGTAAATAAGGCTGTTTATTGGGCTTCCCTGGTGGCTCAGATGGTAAAGAATCTGCCTGCAATGCCAGAGACTTGGGTTCAGTCCCTGGGTTGGGAAGATCCCCTGAAGGAGAGCATGGCAACCCACTCCAGTATTCTTGCCTGGAGAATTCCATCAACAGAGGAGCCTGGTGGGCTACAGTCCATAGGTTCACAAAAAGACACAAGACTGAGCAACTAAGCACAGCACAGCACAAGGCTGTTTATTAGTATTTAGTATTGCCAATGTTGGGTAACCTTATTATAAAAATCAGTTAATAACATGGCAGGACTTGGCCAAGAAAAGTGTTTGATGCAGATTTCTGTCATATGTTGGAAAAAGAGGTTTCTTAAGAATTATTTAAAAGTTGGCAAATTATTGTTAGCCAGATGAAGTTAGGAATATATTCCTGATATTTGGGGTTAACAAATGTATCATTCTTCTCAGTTTTGTTTCATGTTGTAGTATCGTGTTGATCAAAGTGTCTGTATGATTGAGTCAGATAATATAAACGTATTTACTCAAGTTCAGTTTCCAGCCTACATGGTTCCCGGAGTAACAGGGCAGACACGTAAGACTTAAATCAGGCAGCACCTTATGAGGTCCGCTGACGTCCATTCCTTTTGAGGGGAACAGAGTGAAGGGGAAATGAATAAAGAATGAAGGTGCTTTAACTTTTTCACTTCCTGTGACATATTTCATATAAATGATTCAACACTCATGGATTAAAGAGCAACAGTTATTAAAGTATAATTTAGCTGATGGAAAGTAAAAGAAATCCTTTCATTTCAGCCAGTGCCCATCAGCTTGCACAAATCTGTAGTCAGCAGCATTTGCTGGGAAAAAGCAGAGCTTTCGAGTTTGGTGGAGGAGTAAACTTCTCCCCCTTTTAAATGGCTGTAAAACATGTTTCCCACCCCTGCAAAGGGAGTGACTCTCGGACATTTATGTCAGTGCAGGAACTGGATCGTTGTGTCCCAGGACATGTTGTGTTGTGTTGCAGTGAACTGAATGCACTGTCTACCTGGGTTGAGGAGAGAGAAGTCAATAAGGTGCTCCCCCCTAATCATCTCTTACCAAAAAAAATGTTCCCTTCTTTTTAGAAATGTATGTCCCAGAACCAACCAATATACCCATTGAGAAGACAAATCATCGGGAGATTGACATGGAGGTCCCCCTGTGGCCCACACCTAGTGAAAACGACATCATCCATCTCCCCAGAGGTAAGTGCCAAAGTCAGCAGATAACGAGCTTATTTCACTGCAGGTGCTCAGTCAATGCACAGTGGGAGCTGGGTTCATCCTCTCTCACCACCTTCCACTTCTCTCAAATCTGTCATGTGTATGATTTACTTTTTTTTTAATTTTCAAAACTTCTTTTGAGTAACCTATTAAATCACATGTCCAAGTAATCTCAACCAACCAGCCCAGGAAAGACCTGCTTGGCTGTAACATATTTAACAGCCTGGGATGATGAAGTCAGTCTTCAGATAAAATGCCCCTTTTCTGGCCCCACATGCTCACAGACTTAGTGATGATGGAAAGAAATATGTTCCTGATCATAAAAGTTTGGTATCTGGAATTTCTAAGCCATCTCTCAAATGTATGTATGTGAATAAACTTTGTAAGCAGAGTAATAATAAATTATTCACCTGCCCCTGTGGACCCTCTATCAAGCATTTGTGCATTAAGATTGCCCTCTGCCTCCGGGCAGTTTTCACTCAGAGTCCAGTTTATTACTGATATGTTGGTTTTCCCACTCATCAGGCTTTTCCATGCTTCTTTTTTTCCTGCTCTGCCCTTTTAGTTGTGTGCAATAGAGATGTTATGCTGCCTCTCAGCAGCTAAGTGGCAAAGCAGGGCCAAGTTCCTGTCAGTCTTAACCTTCTATCTAGAAGTAGATCTCTTGATCAAAACAGTGTAAGCTTGCTCTTAGCCATGACTCGGTACTGCCTCCTGTCTATTCCAAGGACATTTTCAAAACCATTGTTAAGACAGTTTTTGTTATTTCTTTTGGAAGAACTGAATTCATGGCTTGAGAGATTAACGATCGCTTACTTTAGATGTTGTCTAAGTGTTATGCTTGGACCCAGCCAGATGACCAGAGAGCCAAATTCCTGGACCCATGTTTTGGCTCCTTATCTAACTGCTGACTGAAGGGCGCTTTCCCGTTATGTGTACAGTCAGTCAGTCAGTAAATATTAGTGCCTGTTCGGTGCCACATACTGCTCTGGGCGCTGAGTTTTGGCCACAAGAATAGCCCTTACTTATTATGTTGAGGACTCTGAGTTACATAGTAGTTGTGCTATAAAGACCCTCAGGAGAAATCTCGTGTGTTGGTACCAAGGAAATCTATGCTTCTCCTAAGCAACTGCTTTGTTTTCATTTTAAAGACAGTGTGAATCTTATTGATGATGCTTGTTTCCATTTTTGCTTTGGCTGCTAGAAAGCTTAAAGCTCAATTTTATGGCCTGCTTTTAGGCCGTAAAACAATTTAAAGACTAAATTTTTTTTTAACAGATCTCGATTGAAGCTTCAGTTTTCTTTCCCCAAGCCTCAATTTACTTTTCTTATATGTCATATATTCCCAAAAACACTTCCAATATCATTTATATTGTAGGAAGCTACAAGTTCATTCTTCATTATGTATTTGCACCCTGAATTCATCAATAGAATGTTTTATCTTTTTTGCATTTTTTTTGATGCTGACAAATACGTTTGCTTTTTTCCCACCTCCTATAAAGTACTACCATCTATGGTGGCTAAAATGACTAGAAAGGGTCTCTTCTTTCCATCCCCGCACAAACACACAGAAGTATACTAATAAAAATCTGAGTTTTAAATTAAAGACAGTATTAACATCACAAAGCTGTGTGAGCTGAGTCTTCAAAATAGTTCAAAATCAGGTCCTTTTGCTTGTATGTGTTCCGCATCTTTCACTAACCTGGTCTTTCACTAACCTGATCCTGACTACAGTGGTTTACTTCAAACAAAATGACATTTTCAGAGCGCTCCTGATTGCTGTATATTTACCTTTGTGAAAGAATGGTGATTTAAAAGAACAAAAAGACCCATCATTTATAAGAGCAAAATTAAATGTCCGTTATACAGGAAAATGATCTAACAGGCCCAGTGAATTTTTGTTTATGAAAAGTAAGGCATTTTTGCTTAGAGCTCAGTAAACTGAAATATCAACCAACAGACCAAGCTTTTGATCCTGGCTTGGTTTTTACAAGTGCCCTACTAATTAGTCTTATCTGTTACACTAAGTGGAAGCATGCACTTTGTCCTCACCTCCTGTTTACTAGTATAAATAAGCAGGGAGGAAAGCTGATGTTTCTGTTTCAGAATCTTAGAAGGACCATAAAGGTTAACATTAATCAAAATATTTTTTAGTCATTTTTAAAGTCTATATAAGAATCTTATTTTCTTGACTAGCTAGAATCAGTATCATCCTGCCCAGTTATTAAACCTTCTCACCCTAATATTTCCTTTATTACATCCATCCTAAGAGTTCTGCCCTTTCATAAGCGCTCTTTGGATCCACATTAGACTTTAATCATGTTTTAGCCTTAAAGTACTGGGAAGCAATAAAACCAAGCCACTGATCTCTGTTTGCAGTGTAATTAAGATAATCCTTAAACATTCTGGTTTAGGTAATAAATGCTGGTAATATTTTTTTTCTCCCAGACGTGGGTCACCCCCAGATAGATTACAGAGATAACACCAGGCTGAACTCAGAAGATTCTTCGGTGGACTCCATTGCCTCCGTTGTGGTTCCCATAATAATAGGCCTCTCTATCATAATAGCATTCCTGTTCATCAATCAGAAGAAACAGTGGATACCACTGCTTTGCTGGTATCGAACACCAACTAAGGTACTGTCCTAACAGTTTCAACCTCTTAAACAGTCAAACTAGGAAAGCCTCCATGCTTGTGTTTCCTTAGTTGCTGGATATCTGCTCTACCAGCCGAATCTTATTTTGCTCTTCATGGCCCCAAATGTACATCAGGCTGTAGTGATCAGATATGTAGTACTTGCCTGGGGCTAGACCAGTCACTGAATGAATTCTCCATCATCCAACGGTTAACGAACCTGACCTTTTTCACAAGTCCAATTTCCTGAATTTAAAGTTTTCAAATAGGAATCAATCCAAGGGTATTTGTTTAAGTCACTGTTGTTTATATTAGAGATTACAACTTGATCACTTGGTATTTCTCAATCATCCATCAACACAGAATTGGGAGAGGAAGAAAAAATCACAAGGGTAGAAGATAACACTCAGAAAAGGGAAAGAGGAGAGCTGAAAGCTCATAAAGATGTACAGAAGTCCAAAGGACAGGGAAACATGTCAGATGCAAACAGAAAGGAGAAGGGCAGCGACAGATGGAGACATTGCGTGAAATAATACCAGACAGGGTGGAGAAAGGCAGATTTCGTATTGCAGAAAGAACATGTATTTACTGTCAATACAAAGGGCTTCAATCTGCCTGTTTTAAAAAGGAGGAAGGAATTCATTTACTCAAGAAAAAAGTCATACAACCTTAAGAACTGAAAACAGCCATTTTATCATCCAGATAACCCTTTCCCAGAAAATTTATCAGATGGAATAGCCTGCCTCTGATTTTTTCCAACAAATACACGAATTGCTGCTGGGTTGGGATACAGGGCTGTAGAGGACAGTCCCCACCTGCAGAGCTGGGGAAAGCGTGTGGCTGGAGACAGAGGGACTGGCCCAAACCGGGATGCTCATTCTACAGCCTGAGTGATTCAAAGTGGTCCATTTATCTTAACAGCTGCCTACCTGGTACCTTCCATTCATCCTTCAACTCTCTTAAGCATTGATCTGTACTTCAAGGATTTGAAAATAATTATGTCACTTCAGTATTTTTTTGGTTCCTTTATCTCCTCCTTGTTTGACATAATTTATTGGCATTTTACCTTTAAACACAATTTTTCAGTATCCCAGTATAGTTGGTGGGACTTCCCCAACAGTTCAGTGGTTAAAGTTCTCTGTTTCCACTACAGGAGCCACAGGTTTGATCCCTGATCAGGGAACTAAGATCCGTGTGCCATGCAGCATGCCCCAACCCCCTCAAAAAGAACAGGCTATTACCCCATGTAGTCCGCTCATCCATGTACTGTGATGATGTTATCTCACTTGAATGAGGCCTAGATATCTGTTGATTCAAGATACATAACGCAGCTAATTCTTTATGGTTTTTCCCCCCCTTCTTCTGAAATAGCCTTCTTCTTTAAATAATCAGCTGGTATCTGTGGACTGCAAGAAAGGAACCCGGGTCCAGGTGGACGGTTCCCAGAGAATGCTGAGAATCGCGGAACCAGACGCGAGATTCAGTGGGTTCTACAGCATGCAGAAACAGAACCACCTACAGGCAGACAATTTCTACCAAACAGTGTGAAGACAGGCGGCGCCAGCGAGGTTCTGAAAGACAGAAAAACGACTCAGTCTGCTTTTAAAAGAGTAAACTCGAATTCGTGCACTTGCTTAGTGGATTGTATTGGATTGTGACTTGATGTACAGCGCTGAGGACTTCCTGGGCTGGGCTCTGGCGGCTGCGGCATGCGGAGCAAGCATTCCCACTCCTCCTCAAGATGACTGACCAAGTGGTGTCTCAGAACCAAAGGTTTCAAAGTTGCTAAGATGTACTTGCTTGTAATGTAGCTGTAGAGAAACTTGGGGGTGGGGACAGTGAGTTTGGTTGGGGAGAGTGGGTGGGAGGGGGGTGGTGGTGGAAAGACACAGTTGGTCAGCTCCGCTCGGGGAGAAGGCCAGTCCAGTGGCCCAGAGGATACCTTTTCCTGTTGCTCGGAAGACTGCACTGGTTGCTGCAAAGCTCAGGCCTGAGCGAGCAGGAAAACAGGCCTTGCGATCCTTCTGCCTGTAACCACCTTAGACTACCAGACAAGAGCACCAGACCCTTTTGATAGCCATCCCAGGCGTCAAGCCACACGCTTCTTTTCTATACAGTCACAGCTGCAGTAGGCGGCGAGGAAGCAGGAGGCGTGGGGTAGCCACGTTTCTCTAAAGCGGGTGATTAAGGATCTACACAGTTATACTTTTTGCTGCTTTCTTTTTTCTTCCGAGCCAATCAACCAGTTCCTAGCAGAGTCAGCAGATGATCAGGACCCGAGTCGTTTCTTGACGTGAGCACTGGAGCTTTTCTGCCGGCCACGTGGCAGGAAGGAGAGGGTGAGGTCACCAGGCATTTCCAGGGCTACACTTCCTTGTCGCTTTCTTCTGTTCTGTTGTTGGTTGTTCATAGTTTTCGTTGAAGCTCTAGCTTAAAAAGAAAATTTTTTTAAAAAAAAGACTGTTCGGGGATATTTTTTTTTCCTTATTATATACTGAATCTACAAAATAGAAACTACTTCATTTTAATTGTATATTATTCAAGCACCTTGGTTGAAGCTCAAAAAAAAAATTATGCCTCTTTAAACTCTAGCAATTATAGGAATATTTATGTAACTCTTATGCTTCAGAAAAACAAAAGTATTTGTGTGCGTGTGTATATAATATATATATGCATATATATTTATACACATACAATTTTATGTTTTCCTGTTGAATGTATTTTTATGAGATTTTAACCAGAACAAAAACAAACAGGCATTCCATCACAAATTTTTGACTAACACAAAATCTCATTCTACCTACAGTTTAATTGGGAAGAGGAATGTGTGTGTGAGTGTGAGTGTATGTGTGTGTATGCACACACCTTGAACAGTCAGCCCCATACCTGCCATGGAGAAGGTATTCCTTTATTAAATTCTTCCTCATTTGGATTTGCTTTCGGTTTTCAATTCGCTCACTGGCCAGAGACATCGATGGCAGTTTTAGCTGCATCACTAATCAGCTCCTGGATTTTTTTTTTCTTCTTTCAAACAACTGTTTGAAACAACTACTGGAATATTGTCCATAAGAAGCTGGAAGTTTGTTGTAGTTTGCCTCAGATATAACTGACTGTATACTATAGTGTTAAACTTTTCAAACAGCTCTTAGCACTTTTATACTAATTACCCATTTGTTGCATTGATTTTTTTTTTCTTTTAAAAATGCTTGTTGTGAAAGACACAGATACCCAGTATGCTTAATGTGAAAAGAAAACGTGTTCTGTTTTGTAAAGGAACTTTCAAGTATTGTTGTAAATACTTGGACAGAGGTTGCTGAACTTTAAAAAAAATTAATTTATTATTATAATGACCTAATTTATTAATCTGAAGATTAACCATTTCTTTTGTCTTAGAATATCAAAAAAAAAAAGGAAAAGAAAAAGGTGTTCTAGCTGTTTGCATCAAAGAAAAAAGATTTATTATCAAGGGGCAATATTTTTATCTATCTCCAAAATAAATTTGTTAATGATATGCTACCAAAATAGATTTACATCAGCCTGATTAGTATAAATTTTTGTTGACAATTAACCATTCCTGGCATAAAAAGTCTATCAAAAAATTGTAAATGCTTGCTTTTTGTTTTTTTCAATCATGGCCATATTATGAAAATACTAACAGGATATAGGACAAGGTGTAAATTTTTTTTATTATTATTTTAAAGATTTGATTTATCCTGAGTGCTGTATCTATTACTCTTTTACTTTGGTTCCTGTTGTGCTCTGTAAAAGAAAAATATAATTTCCTGAAGAATAAAGTAGATACATGGCACTTGGAGTGCACTGTAGCTCTACAGTTTGTTTTCTTCAAAAACCAAGGCTGTAAGAGGATTACCTGCAACTTGGCTCTTGGCAGCAAATAAACACTCTGAATCCAAATCACATGATGTCGCTTTCAGAAAGATTCTGTCTGCGGTGTGAAAGATGACTCATCCTTTTAAGGTTGACAGTTCCATGAGTCTCCAGCATCACAGACAGCCCCAGTGCTTTGCTCAGAAGGCAGGCCTTTCCCAAGGAATCCTTGTGAGACAAAAAAGGAGGCCTCCCCCGGCCCCAGTGCCCACCCACTGCCAAGCGTACAGCCCAGGGAGGCTGCTGTGAGGGAAATTTAAAACCTACCTGTTGTCAGTCACCAATCAAATATGCCCAGCTCATCATTAGTGTCATTCATCATGTGTAGGAAAAGAGCTGCAGGGGGAACTCTAGGGTTTACTGCTGAGGAATAATGAGGTTACCAAGCAAAATCAGGGAATCCTCATTAAAAAGGGACTTTGAGTTGATCGGAAAAAACAGCATTCTTTTCATACAGTTCAGATGCATCAACTTAAGAAGGAACTATAAACAGACTGTCGTTGAGTGGCTTCAGAAGCCAGCCCTTTTGCTATTTAGGGCTCCCCTTGTATAAGACAATTTTATTGGTAAGAATCTTCATCAGTTCAAGAGCATGGGATAAACTGTTCACATTCACTATGAAGACATAAATAAAACACAGAACCATCTCCACTTCCACAAAGCCCTAGAGAAAGGCCGACATGCTCTGCTGGCACCAAACTCCAAACTGACCTGTTGCCGTCTTCATGTTTTACTGAGCAGAGTGAGGAACACAGTGGGCTCTGTGCACTCAACAGATGTTTTAAGTGGGATCTGAAGTGTCCGATGGCTAATTAGACTCTACTTACATTCATGTTGGTGATGGGAAGAGGCTGTCAGGAATGTTTCACAGACCCAGGAAAAGACGAGACTTCTGTCATTCCACAGTAGCTTATCACTATCTGTAAAATGCCCCTCTCCCACCACGCCACCCCCACTAAGCATGAGGCTATTACAAGCTCATGCTCTGTGATAAGACAGTGTGTGGAATTGCAAGGGGAGGAATCCAGCATGGTTAAGGGAAGAAAAGTTAAACAACAACAAAAAAACTCAAAATTCTCAAATGTATGCTACTTTTTTTTCCAACATTTATTAAATGGAATTGACTTGATTGGAACTGGCAAAGGCGTTTCATGACTAGGGATGGATCCATGAGTAGCTGTTCCTAGAATTAGTGCTTTAGGAAAACACAGGTGTGAATAAAATACAATAGTAACAGGGAACAGGCACTGCTGCAGCATACGGTTTAAGCACCTTAAAAGACACCAAGGACACTTTTAAGGACACTTCTTCACAGACATGTGAAATGAAACATGGAAACCTCTAAGGTTGAACAATACAAGATTCTGAAAGTGAATGTCAGCTTAATGGTTAAAACTTGAACAATGGTGAGACACGCAGCAAGCCCTAAGATCGACCATCTCCAGGTGTTTTGATTTTGACAAAGTATTAAGCCAAGATAATGTATATTATGGTTTCCCTTCTTCCAAAAATCCCAGGTTTCAGTCTCTCTGGACAATACTGGTAGGTAATGTTTATACTGACAGTTCTCTTATTAAAAAAAAAAAAAAAATCAGTGTTGGTTCTTGCCATCACCGAAGAACAGCTACAGTATAAATCTCAATGCTTTAATCTAGCTCTTGAGTGAATGCAGCTTAGATCTAGAAAGCCGTAAAAACTCAGACGTTCTGTCTGTTAATGAAAAATATAGCTGCGTGTGCACAGTGAATGTCACTCCCCCTTACTCTACAGAGCCAGAGAAGAGTTCATAATTGTTAGTATTTAACAAAAAAAAAAACCTCTAGAATCCAAAATAGTGCCATGGTTCTCTCAGTTCAAGATACAAAGAATTAGAGAAGGCATGATCTAGTAATACTGAATCACAAACCCAAGTTCAAGTGTCCTGAGTTTCCGATAGCAGGAAGGTAATAGTAGCCAGCTTTCAGAATAATGCTATAGGAATTGTAGCTTGTTGCCCACGAAGGATAAAGCTGTTCCTGAAGTGATGCTGCCCTATGTAGGACACAGAACTAGAGGAGGAGGAAGAAAAAAAACTTTAGAATAGAAATGCATATTTTGTATACATTACATAAGATGTATATATATATTTATATACATGTATATGTCTATTCATTTTATATACATTCTATATGTATATAAAAAACACCATTAAACAAAACTAAACATTAATAGGTATCTATAGTAGCATTTTTTTTTAAGGTATCAAAGGCTATACCCAACAACGAAAAGTTTTCTCAAGACACACTGATTAGAATTGTCCAGAAATGAGATGCCAAGAGGTCATGTCTCTCAGGGTACTACTTAGAGATACAAACCTATAATAGCCTTGTTGGAGGCTTGTAACACAGGAGACGGCTCACTGGTGAAGTCAAAGAAGGAAGCAAGTTTCTGCATACCACTTTCTTCCTGTCTTGGATCAGCACAGTGGCAACCAGAGCTACACTAGCCTTTGGTACAGCTGTTGAGGGCTGGGATAGAGCAGGCTGCAGTGGCGTGATTAAGCAGTGCTGAGAAAGAGAAGCGTAATAGCCCGTAGCATCCACCCCATCTTAGGTCAAATGAGGCCACTTTTCTACCTTCTTTCACTTGTCACCTTCGCATTGAAATTAAGGTGGTATATGTGGGCAGCCAGGCTTCCCAGGTGGCTATGGGTAAAGAACCCACCTGCCAATGCAGGGAACATGAAAGACATGGGTTTGATCCCTGGGTCAGGAAGATCCCCTGGAGGAGGGCATGGCAACCCACTCCAGTATTCTTGCCTGGAGAATCCCCATGGACAGAGGCACCTGATGGGCTACAGTCCATTGGGTCACAAAGAGTCAGACACGACCAAGCGACTAACACACGCACACGCACACACACGCAACCCACAGTCACCAGCGTTAAAAACAAGGAGAAAGTCCCGCCAAGAAAGGGGATGAAGAGTCTTCCCTTGAACAGACATGACCAAGCGACACACACACAAACACATAGACACACAACCCGTAGTCACCGGCGTTAAAAACCAGGAGAAAGTCCCACCAAGAAAAGGGATGAAGAGTTCTCCCTTAAACAATACCCCCTTCCCAAATAAAGTGTTCTACTGATCCCCAAGGAAGAGAAATCACTAACTGGCTGTGGATTTCCAGAATAGGTGGAAAGAGCATTTCGAACCGCCTTCTATGCGCACCTTCCCAAGCATGTGAACACCTCTGAGTGTGTTACCCTCCCCTCTTCATTTTCTTGGGCTATCAAGTCACTCCTTAGTCTGAACCCCAGCTCTTTCTCCACCCAGTCCTTACGGTACAAAGCCAAGACCACAACACGCACACAAGCTTGTCAGCGGCTGGTACAGTTTACCTAGAGATGGGCTGGCAGGTGGGGCGGGCACCTGGGTCACCGGGACAGGGGGCACTGGGGCAGAGGGGAAGCTTGAGGCAGGGCAGGGTCACAGTTACAGTCCTGGGTTTTCAGGGAAAAAAGTAAAAATCACTTACCCCCACCCCCACCCCCACCCCCTAGCGCTGTGCTCTCTGGGTCGCACAATTCTCCCGTGAAGTTGGATGATAAAATAGCTAGAGTGTTTGGGAAGCTGGTTCTATCCCTGGCTCTCACGGCAGTACCCGAGCAACCCGCTCCGATTGAAACTTAAGACATGTTCTTTCTGCGCACCTCATTCCTGATTCACGTCTATAAAGAACAAACCTCAGAGCGATCCAGCTTCCATGCCAGTGCTAGCACAACACAAAAGCAGACAGAGAGGTCAGGCTTTTGCTTTCAGACAATAGGGAGCGCAACAGGAAGAGAAAGCCCTCCATCAGAAAACACGGCTTACTTAAAAACACGATCGTGTCAATTTAGTCTTTCCTAAGCCCCCTGTTAACCCGTGATCCTTATGTACTGTTCACTCTGTGCTAGTTCCTCCTCTGTCAAGCTATGATTGAGGAACAGTCCCGTCTGAGTTACTGAACAACTTCTGTTCAGTTAGCAGCTCCTGATGGAGAAGAGTGAGAACCCAGAGAAGAAAAGCAGGACCCGAGGAGAGCACTGCTCTCCGACTTGGACCAAGCACCACAGGGTACAGCCTACGCTGCCCTGAAAATCTGCCACCTGGAAAACATACTTTCAAAGAAATCATTCCATTCAAAAGCATTAGCTTTGCCGAGAATTAAGTAAGATCTTCAGTCCCTCTATTATCCAAATTTTGTTCTTTCCTCGGCAAAGTAGGTGATGTCATTTAAGTCTCACACAATCTTCTTTGCCTCATCACTGTTCCCATCCTGTGTGATCCTGACCTTTCGTAAGGTCTACGGTTCATTCTTCACTGCCCTCAGTTTGTGCACATCCATTCTTTTTCTCTTTCTCCCTACCTGCCCTGTCCCTTACCCAGTCCCGTCCACAGTCCCTTTGAGATGGTTAACTGATCTGAATGTTCCGGCTTTCATCTGTCCTTCTCCTTCTATTGTCCCCAAGATGGCAGAGGCCACCTTTCTCAAATCCTCCCAGTGTTAACACCCAAGACTCACATAATTATGGCAATATCTCCATAATATTTCCTCCACTGCCTTCCTCGATTATTTATAATTTAGCTGTGAAAATTATTTCCAGCCCAGGACCTCAAAAACTAAATTTTATATAACCATGCTTTATTATGTTGGGAGCATAAGTAAGTTACATATCTATCCTCATGCTGCAAAATACAATAAAGAAAAGTTGCACATTTAGAAGGTACTTCTTAATCTATTAGCAAGATGATACATTTATTGACTAATCAAAACTTCCCAACTACTACACATACACTATTCTAAAACTCACCTTTTTACCCCAATATGAAGTAAAAAATCTTAAAAAAAGGAAAAAAAAAACTCACCTTTCAGTATATAGTCTGTTAACAAGCTTGGAACTTTTTCACTATCCTCTTTCATGGCACGAAGAACTATAAAATAAAAGGAAAAAGAAAACAGTGATTTCAAATTCAGACAATCTCTCTCATTCTAGCCTTAGTCTTAATTACATGGTATAGCCAATTCATGCAAATTGATTATCTTCTGGATGAAAGACTACAACTGCAAATGGACAAGAATTTATTATAGCTGAATAAGTCCTCATTCAGGTAAGAACATTGCAGCTACCTGAGAGTTATTCCCTTGATTTAAAATTTCTAAACACTGAGGCAGGAAAGAGGAACTGGGTTTATTACACAGAGGCTCAGTTTTGTCTTCATAAATACTGGCAAGCAAGTTACCAAAACGTGCGCTTCTATGAGCTCTGGGAAGGAGAACCTCAGTGCTGAGGTCTCCTGAGCTGGAGAAACTCTTAGAAAAAATGAAGAGTTAGCGGCACTCTCCAAGGAGCATTATCTGTAAGCCTTCTCAGAAACTTTTAAAGAAAAGAATAAAATGAAGAACAGACTTCCATAAAGCCAGCACCCTGCCAGGCTGCCTGCTCCTTAAAATGACAGAGGGACCTGGGTGAGTCAGCCTTATTCTAAAGAGAATCCTTGACAATTTGATCTCTAAGCAAAGACATAACAGAAGACACAGATACTATCATAGTGGATAAAAAGCATGTAGACCACCTGGGTTCAGATAAACCCACGAAGAATACTGTCCTTTCACAGTGACTGCCAACTCAGACCCTCTCCGGAGCATCCTCACTGTTCTCCCCCAGGTGTATGACCAGACAACCCAGGGCAACTGTCAAGTCAGCCTTCCTGGGTTTAAAGCCTGGCTCGGCCACTTCCTAGCAGTGGGACTGTGAGCAAGTGACTTAACCACCCAGTTCCTCATCTGTGAAGGGAGAATAATAATTAGACTTGTCTCCCAGGGTTATTCTGAGTATGAAGTTACCAATTTAGACATGAAGGCCTTCAAGTAGTGTCTGGCACCTAATACACACTATGTAAGCATGACCATCATTAACTAGCAACGTTCCAATTCTTACCACAACTGTTACTGCACCTCCAATAGCTTTTATGAGGAAGGCTGCATATCTAAACACCGACTGTCTCCACAGGGCTTCCCCTGCAGTGTATCTACAGGTAGGAACGGCAGAGGCTCAGATTCTCCCCCAAATTTTCAAGACACAAACTCTTTTAAACATTCATAGTAAAGGTCATCCTTCCATCTACTATACTGATGTAGTATATAGTAAATTAACTTGGATACTCATTCACACACTGTACATACGCTCGCTCACCCCAAATTCCAAGTTGTGTCAGTCTACAAAGACATCATCTAAGACTCTGTGCCTAGGGCATTTTGATGTGGGAATTATGTGGACTTTGGTTTGGCCAAGTATGTGCTTGTCCTTGATCTGAGAAGCTGAGATTTCTCAGTATTCCTGGCTTCTAGGTAGTATTTCTGTTCCCTTCTTAGAGAAATACTTATGTTCAGTATTTCTGTTTTCAATCATATTTTAGATTTATTTTCAGTTCTACATAAAATCACACACCAAAAGCACAGCAGACTGGGAATTACAAGAGGTGGCTCTGTAATTAGTGGAAGCACAGAGTCTTAACCACTGGACCTCCAGGGAATCCCTGCTATGTGGCCTTGGACACTTGTAACTTCCTGAAACATAGAGGACTGGCCACCCACTTAATCTGTGATTTCTTTTAGACAGACTGGCATCACAGAAGCTTGAAATGTTTTGAAGTTTTGTTCAAAGTAAAGAATATGTCAATCCTAAAATTCCAATAAAAAATTCATTAATTCTAAAAAAAAAAAAAAAAAAGCTTCAGTTAGTAGGCAGGCTGCTTGCAAATAACATACTTCTTTCCTCAAGCTCCCTCTTCCTATGCCTCCAGAGCCCTAAGTTCCAAAATCCAGATCATCATTAATATCCACTCATGTGATGTTCTCTCATATGGCTCCCTCTTTAATTTACAGTCACCACGAACATTTATGATTAGAAAAAACCTAATAGGGGAGCAAATTCAATCCTTTCAAGAAAAGGCCAAGTGATTGACTTGTACCAATTATACATAATCTATTTACTATGAAATAAATAGAGCAAATGTGTTAATCCTAATTTTTCACTGTGACCAACAGAAATGCCTGTAAATAACAGGGACAGAACCAGAATTTAGGGCTCATTTATAGCTATTATAGACACACATTATAGTGAATGTCTCTTAAGTCTAACAAATTCTTTTAAAATGCAAGCCCACTGAAGGTGGAGTATTTTT
This sequence comes from Capra hircus, assembly GCF_001704415.2. NCBI lineage: Eukaryota > Metazoa > Chordata > Mammalia > Artiodactyla > Bovidae > Capra > Capra hircus. The sequence goes on from NC_030818.1 coordinate 18,888,595, forward strand.
GTCTGCTTTGTTCACTGAAGTATCCCAAGTGCCCAGAACAGCATGGCCCAGGGTAGGCCTTCAGTAAATGCTTGCTTAGTGAATAAGTACTTAAAATACTATTATCAGTTTATTTTCTGCCTGTGACTACCTACCTTCATCTCTGCGTTCCTAAGAAAGGAGTGTTTTAGGCTGCACTTCTAAGTTGTTCCTACTGAGATACTGTCAGTCATATTAATATAAGATCCATGAAGCACTTATTTTACTGAATATTCTTAAACATACCATAGGTGATGGAAAATTAAGTTACATTTTTTTCCCCAAAAAAGTTCAGCTTGTAAATGTTTCAAATGTTAAGAAAAACAGGAAAAATACAAATCAGCTCTAGAGTGAGAGTTGGATTTAATGTCACAGCCATTTACATTTTCCTTCTCGAAAGAATAAATGATGAGATCCATCATACGCTACCCTAAATTGACAAAATAAAACCGCAGCAACAATTAAAATAACTGTTCAGAATCAGCAAAAGTAAGTAAGGCAACAGTTTAGTTTCATCTTTGCTTACTTTTTGTTAATATCTGAAGATCTTCAACAGATGGCGGTCCATTTTTTTTCTCGTAAGGAATGACTGTTGTCAAGTACTGCCAAGTTAAAAAAAAAAGTCACTTGAATCTGCATTCCCTTCTCTGTAAAAGTGTGATATAGTTACTAGAAGGTTTGTTTTATAACATGAAACATGAGCCACTTTAACAATGAACACAGGTATCTTACTATCTCAGCCAGAGCTCATTTTTTTTGGCCACCTCTATTTCATACAAGCCCATTGTTTACATAAATATCTACTTTTTCTCCTTTCAGTTACTGAAAATTTCACAGAAGGAGGTGTGGGAGGGTGATCTGCCCAATTTGTTCATTGTTAAAGTGAAGTCTTATCCAACATTCTCCTTGCATATTTCAACACATTTTTGAAATGGTAATTTAAACGCAACTACATAACCATTCTGCATAACAAAATAGTTCCCAGCAGTTAAATGATTCTGTTTCAGACCATTTTTTCCTGGTTGAACAATACAGTCACATGGGTAACTTGACAATTTTAAAAACGCATTCCAGCTTTCTCCAACAGCTAAAAAAGAAAAACTCAGGTAATTTTAGAGATGTATTACTGTTATTTTAAATTATTGTGTAAGTAGTTATAAATGCATAAAGGTATTCAGGAAAAGAGAAAAGTGAAAGGAGAGATGGGCCTAATGAATAATGAAAATTCATGTCTGATATCGAGACAAACTATCTGGTTCACTATTTCAAGGCTCACAAGTATCACTAATGTTCTGTAACTATGTCCCATGACAGCATAATCTAAAAATCACTGTCCAGATTCTCTTCTGACCACCCCACCAAAAAAAAATGTATAGCTCAATGTATTCTGCATGTGTTTATCTAGAGATCTACTAGTTTGTATTTTTTAACTTGGAATCTCCAGGTGCACCCATTATTTAGCCCCAGTCCTGACTCTCAGCTCTATTCCTAATCCTCTTTGATCAATTTTATCCCATGCATAATCAAAAAAAAAATAGAACTGCTTAACAATAACTGCTTACAATGAATTAGTCAATATTTAAGAAACTTAATTTCCACCATCTTTTTGGTGTAGGCCTCTCCAAGGTGATGCCAGGGTTGTGTAACTGAAAACGTTTCTTTGTAAAGCATACAGAGGAAGCCAGAAACATGTCCTTCTGGGGCATCACTAATAGCGTGCAAGTCAAGCCACTTGAAGGAGGACCAGGAAGCCACATGTTGGCATGCATGCTGTCTGACCATACGTTCAGGCCTTCCTGCCCTACTCTGCCCTACTCCTGCCCTGACATGCTGGGTCAGTTTGGAAGGTATTCTGCTATTTTGTGGGTCTGAGAGAGGTGAGAGGCATTCGAATTAAAACAACAAAAAAAAATCAACTATCCCTTAATGGAGCCCACTTCTGAGTTGCAAATGTCAGCGTGAAGAATTATTTAAAGTCGATTATTTCTCTTCTCGAGCAAAACAAAACTATCTGCAGTAAAAGCCTAGGCTCAAATGTCTTACTCTGATAAACCGCCTACAAGCTATATATACTCTGCACACTTTCCCAATCTTCACTTAAAAAGTAAAGAAGAGTTTTCTTTTTAATGTGAAGGTTTCAATTGTGAAAGGTAATACTAAGCACACTCAATATAGATGTGTTTCCTATGTTCGTGACATTCCTTAAGTCATTATATTAAAAAAAAAGTTAATATAACTAACACTATAAATAACATTACACATTTTACTATATATTTCTATCCATGTGTGATTTTATACTAATCATCTCTCATGCCTCATTTGGGGACAATGGAGTTGACTGACCACATGATACATCTTAAAAACACATGAATTTCATTTAAAAGTAGGTAAATTCTAGACAGTTTGACCTAGAACTATAGTCTAAATGATACCAACATCTGGCTTTCTTTCCCCCCAGATGAGATCTCGTTTCTTTAACGTTCAGAATTACAGTAGCATATTCTACTTTAGTTATTTTCACAACTATATATTCTATACATGCAATTCATTAAATCAATACATTCATATCTACTTGTTTAAAAGTAAGAGTGGAAAATAGAGCTCTAAAACATGTATTAAGAATGCATTTATTGTCCAATTTGAAAAAACGCTTTTTCCTAAAGGGAAATACTATGCTTTATCAAGGCTGTAAATATAACAAACTTTCATTTCTCTCTTAAATTAATTAAGACTATTAATTAATTAATAGTCTTAGTAAATTAGTGAGACTGCCAGCTTTCAGGACCTTAACTTACACAGCGAATGAAAAAGCAGAGAATGAGGAAAATAACGATAACTGAGCACCTGTTTCTCTCCACCTGAATTTCCAAAGGTGTGGCGGAGGCCATTCTGAATGACATTTGAGATCCCTTCCATGCTGAAGCGCTAAAGGCAGGAATAAACGGCCCGGAAGAAAAGGACAGGGAAAGAAGTTCAGAGACTATTAGTAAGAACATACCACGATGACTTATGCGCTCGAGAAGCAAGCAGTTAGAAAACGCCACCAACTCATTCAGATAAAGCAGACAAAATCATGCTGTTTTAAAATGCTTTTGCTTTCATTTCTTTGTAAGTCAAATACAAAAGCAACTATGTTTATGCTACTATATGTGTGAAGATACGTCCTGAAGTAGCTGATCAATAAATCTGCTCCAATACAAACTCTGTAAGTTGTACAGGTATTTGTTTTATGCAAAATCTGCCACATGACTTTAAAAATACCTTTTGATATTGTTTACCTATATTTTTTCAAAAGTCTGAAAACTAACACTAACAGTATGCATATTTTTCAGTCTAAGTTTGCATATTTCTACTATAGGCCTGGAGAACAGTAACATAGCATTTGGCAAATGGAAACGCTGTTACTCAGAGTGTTGGTTATGGCTTCCCACTCACTCTGCAGGCCACCTGCCACTGCCTTGGTGCAGAAAACGCGAACTGGAGGAACGCATATGCTCTCTCTTCCTGGAGAGCAGAGTGGATCCCACATGCCAGCACGGCCCCCTAAGATTTCCACCGACTTTCCCGTTCTTTTTCTAGAAAACAATTCTCGCTTCTTTCTCCCAGCAACTTCCAAGACTTCCTAGAACTTGCTGTGCGGAAAAGGGGATATTGTTTCCCTGCACTACTCATCTTGATGTGTAACCAGTCTACAAACTCGTCAGACAGTGGAAAAGAGTCTGGGGCACCTCTGTGGCTGCTGAGTTAAAGGATTGTGATGGATCTTCTTACAGCATGACTAATCAAGGGGAAAGGCATTTTGAAGCGGAAGCTCAATCCCGATTCACCGGATGGTTCCTTCCCCTGGAATTTTATAGGGGTGAGTTGTGTCAGTAAACACATCTGAGGTGTCAACATAAAGAATATTTTACTAGGACCTAAGGAGCCAAAAAAAGGAAACCAAAGCAATGGTCTCTACCCTCCAGAAAGGCAAAGTGTAGCTCAGTGATTCCTAAGGCACAGTCTAGGGCCAAACCCACTTCCATCCCAGGAAGCCTGAAACCCTTTCAGGGGTCAAAGAGCTCAAAATTATTTTCTTAGAAATACTAAGATATAATTCTTACTCTCACTCTCTCATGATTTAAAGTACAATATTTCAAATGACAGACTGGATGCAGAAGCAGATTTGAGAATCCAGCTGTCTTCGACTAAGTCAAGTATTAATGAGACTAGAAAAAACGCATTGCAATGCCATTTTTCTTAATCTTTTTACATAGTTATTTCTCATAAAAAATAAGTTATTTACATAAGCATGAATAATTTTCTTATTGATATTTTCCCCATTTTCCTCTTGGTTTTTTACATGGATTTTTAAAAGTCAGCTATGTATATACACATATCCCCTCCCTAATGGACCTCCCTCCACTTCCCAATCCCCACCCCACCCCTGTAGGTCATCACAAAGCACCCAGTTGAGCTCCCCTTATTGGTATTTTTAAATGAGTTAATATGTTAAAATTTTCAGTTTTAACTTCTAATACAGTAAAAATCAATATAATCTCTATAAACAAAAGGCCTTTGGAGTCTTCAGTGAATTTTAAGAATATAAAGAAGTCCACACAACAAAAAGCTGAGAAATACCAAAAGGTTTCACCTTTGAAGAAGTTCAATGCCTTTGTATCAATCACATACTTGATGCTGTTTCTGAAAATCCAAGTGCCTTGTGTGGGTTCGTCCACCTACATCTCTCCTCTAACCCTGTCCTTCTAGGATCTACATTTCACTTTGTCTCAGGAAGAATCAAATGTCTGGTTAAGACACCCCCACTAAACATGCTGTTAACTTTGCTGGCAGCATTAACTCTTCCTTTTGATGAATTAGGTTAAAGTGAAAGGCGCCCAGTCGTGTCTGACTCTTTGCAACCCCATGGATTATACAGTCCATGGAATTCTCCATGCCAGAATACTGGAGGGGGTAGCTGTTCCCTTCTCCAGGGAATCTTCCCAAACCAGGGATCAAACCCAGGTCTCCCTATTGCAGGCAGATTCTTTACCAGCTGTGCCACAAAGGAAGCCCAAGAATACTGGAGTGGGTAGCCTATCCCTTATCCAGCGGATCTTCCTGACTCAGGAATTGAACAGGGGTCTCCCACATTGCAGGCGGATTCTTCACCAACTCAGCTATCAGGGAAGGTTAGTATTAACACCTCCAGATAATCATGCCTGTAGATTTCTCACACTATCATATAATTTGTTCACATTTTTTTAAACAGATTATCAAAAGATAAGGACTTTTTAAGATCCAGCATCTACGATAAAACTTTTCAAATAAATTATGTCTATCAAATGTAGGCATATGTTCAAATGTTCCTTTCAAAAGCAACAAAGAGAAAAAATACTTAATTTTCTATATTAGTTCATTCTAATACCTATAGGCATGTTAAAGTCAGATAGAAATTCAGAAAACCTCAAGCAAGATAAAACATTTTAGAATCAATGTATCAGAAAACTAAGGTATACTTCCCATTTGAACTCTAAAAACACTATCTTGGGACTTCCCTGGTGGTCCAGTGGTTAAGAATAAGCCTTCCAAGGCAGGCGACATGAGTTTGATCTCTGACCCTGGAACTAAGATTTCACATACCACAGGACAACTAAGCCTGCATGCCCCAGAGCCCATGCTCCTCAACAAGAGAAGCCACCAGAATGAGAAGACTGCTCTTCGCAACTCGAGAAAGCCTATGTACAGCAACAAAGACCCAACACAGCCCAAAATAAATAAATAAATGAATGAAATTTTAAAATAAAAATACAGTCTTTACTTTTCCAATTGGAAACCTAATTTCCATCCTTTGGTAGGAGGGGAAGGGGGGAGTGAGTTTATGCAAATTTTTAAATTCTTAAACAAAGTTAAATCTATTAAATATCCAGTTTTGGATATTACTGAGCCATTTCAACTGCCAACAGCCTGCGTTATCTATGAAAGATGGCTTTCCTGCAACCAGGTTAAGTGAAAGTGAATGAAAAGTGCAACCACGTGAAGTCACAGGAACTTAAGAAAATACAAAAATAACAGGTGATCCTGGCCAAAGAAGTTTATAGTAAAGGAACTCCCTGTAGAACTCTTGCCCTCGTGGCTGATGGCAGCTGAGTCAGTAACTGTGGGCAGTCAGGCCCCAGCAGATCCTGACCAAGCACGCAACATTGCGGCCAGTAAGGTTCTACCGGGAAAATGACAGAACAGGAAAAATCAGAACATTCGGGGGAAGTAAAAAGAAACCGTCTGAAAGATATGCCTCCCCAACTCGAGCTGCCATCAACCCTCACCTCCCCAGGAACCACTGAGTAACAGCCTCTCCCCTGACTGCATGTTCAGACTCCACCTCTCTGCGAGCCCTCTCCCACTGCTGTGCATGCTGCTCATGTGTCGGACCCTTTGCGACCCCGTGGACTGCAGCCCACCAGGCTCCTCTGCCCATGGGATTCTCCAGGCAAGAATACTGGAGTGGGTTGCCATGCCCTTCTCCAGGGGATCTTCCTGACCCGGGGACTGAACTGGAGTTTCCAGTGTCTCCTCCATTAGTAGGTGGATTCCCAACATTACCACCTTTAAATTCTCAAACCCTCAACCTCTCTTTCCCTGGGGTTTCCAGAAACAACTCTTCCCAGCATCATTTCTTTGATGCCGAAGGCTGCGGACACCCTTTAGATCTCTCGGAGACGTCCAGTAATTTCTCCTCCTTCTTCCCTGGGTGTCTAGATACCACACTCTCCCAGGGTTCCCCTGCCTCTGGGTTGCTCCTTCTGCGAGAAGCCTCTTTCTCTGCTCACCTCTTATATACTGGTGTCTCCCCAGAACTGCGTCCCTGTCTTTCTTCTCGTGCACACTCTGCTTTTCCCACTTCAACTTCTGCCTCTGGAGATCCACCACTCCGCCATACCAAGGGCTCAGAACATAGTCTAGCACAAAAGAAGTGCTTGAGAAACACTAGCTGCCTTTATTATAATCTCCTTCCTGGGTTCATGTTTAGCGGCCTATTGGACATCTGTACTTAAACATTCCAAAAAAACGCATCATACCCATGACCAAATTCATCTTCCTCTCCTCCACCAAAAAATGTTTTTACTAAAAGCCTATTTCTCCCTCAGCATTCTACACCTCTCTCCTTCATTTACTCATTTTTTCAAAATATATGAAGCCACATATTATTCCACGTATTAAGGATTCAAAGTGAACACATCAGACAAGGTCCCTCACACCCTTGTGACCTGACATTCCAGGCTAAGAGGAGCAGGAAAAGTTAACAGAAGTAAAGGAACCAGATGACGGCAGATAATGCACACCCTGCCAATAGCTACAACAATTAGAAACTGGATGCCTACTCTACACTGAGCGCGCAGAGAAAAGTTCTCCCAGGAGGTGACCTGTGAGCTGAGACATGAACTATACCCCCACCCAGATGGGCCACAAAGGACAATGACAGGAGAGCCTCTCAAAGCAAAACCAAAAGGGGTCCTGTTATCCTCTCCAGCAGGATGTGAAACCGTGGCTCCTGTTTCCATTCTCCCTTCCTTCCATAAGGTGTTACTGCACTGGCCCTGTCCTCTCTCCATCCATGTGTGCTGGAGGTGCTGGAAAGGGAGGGTCACTCTTTGTACCCCAAGTGGCTGCACCATCCGGAGCCAACGGGAAGGACAGACATCCCCCAAGGGCTCTGCCTGTTGCAGATCCTGTTGAAGAGACCTGCATGTCTCCCTTCAGGGAAGATAAAACACGTGTAGTGTCTATGCCACCACAAGGCAGAAATCAACAACCGGACTCTTCCCCAGTGTCCCAACAGATCCAAGCCCCTTAAGATCTCTGAAATTCAGCTATTCTCCCATCGCTGTCACTTCCTTGACTCATTTCTTACTCGATGATAGCAACAGCCCCCAAATCAACTCCGTAGCTCTAGCTGTCTCCTTCCAATCAACGCTCATTGAAACACCAAAGTTACCCTTCCAAGAGACAAATCTGAACATGTAACCAGCAACTTAAAACCTCTCCTGGGTTTCCTACAGCCTTTAAGTAAGGACCAAATGCTGTAGTGTAGCATTCAAAGCCCGCCATTCTCTGGCTTCCACTTTGCTATTCCACACCCTCTTTTTCTTGACTTGCCTCCCTCAACTTCTCGCCATAATGACAGCAACCTTCAGTTCCCCAGGGGCTCCTGCCACCTCCTCCAGGGGTTGCCCACACCACCCCCTCTGCTCAGTGTGGCTGCCCCCTCCTTCCCTTACCTGTCCTCAGCACTCAGTTCAGACCTCTGAACCAGACTACGAGTGACGAGAAAGTGCAACGCCTCCACCACCGGGCAGTACCAGGCACAGAAGACTCTAAAACCACGGAAGCTGCTTTGAATATGGCAATTAGCACCCTATCCCTGGGTTTCTCAACCCTGACACTGCTGACGCGAGGGTCAGATGTGTGATTCTTTGCCGAGAGAGCAGTCCTGTGGACTGCAGGACGCGGAGTGGCATCTCTGGCCTCTACTCAACAGGATGCCCAGGACACCACCTCCCATCCCTCCAAGTTGTGCCAATGACAAACGTTTTCAGACTTGCCTGATGCCTCCTGTGGCGGGGGGGCAACCCAAACTGGCCTGGCAGAGAATCACTGCATGTGCATGGAGGATGGCATCAGAGCCCCAGCCCCCAGGCAGCATGCCCCTAGAGGAAAGGGTTTACTCCACATCCTTAACACCCATGCCTGGCACATAGTTACAGATCAATACATGTTTGTCTAATAGCCCTAAATGAAAAGATAAAAATTTATTTGCCACTCAGATGAACCTTGAAGGAATTATGCTAAGTGAAGTCAGTCTTTCTCTAAGACAAGTACTATATGATCTCACCTATATAGGAATCTTAAATAAAAACCTGAACTCATAGAAAAACGAGATCAGACCTGTGATCACCAGAGGTGGAGGGTGAGGGGAGAGGGGACCGGAGGAAAGTGGTCAAAAGGTTTAACCTTCCAGCTGTGAGATAAGAGCACCAGTGATGGAATGCACAACACGGTGATTCCACTTAACACTGTCACAGGGTATATGAGAGTGAATCCTGGCAAAAATGCAAACCTCTTTTCTCTTCTCTTTCCTTTTACTGTACCTATATGAGAAGATAGATGCTAGCTAATCTTATATGGTAATCATTTCACCACATACGTAAATCAAACCTTCATGCTATATACCTTAGCCTTACACAGCAACGTATGGCATTTATTTCTCAGTAAAGGAAAAAAAATGATTTTTTTAAAAAGTGGGGATGAGGCACAAGATCCAAAGAAAAAAGAGTGCAGAAAGAAAAAATAAAGTTTTGGTCAGGTTAAGTTTTCATAAATCACTCCATCTCACAGTCCTTAAGGAGAGAAACAATATCAGAGACACCTTCGTGCCCACAAAGCACAAGGCCATCCTCCACACGCAGGGGGCACCCAATGGTCCATCACTGGCTTCAGCTGCAAAATTTTCAGCGATTACCCGTGAAACACTTCCAGATTTTATTTTTTATGAAACCAAGAATCACACCTTAGTCAAAAGTATTTGGAATCAGAAAATTTTTCAACAGTCTTCTTGGATAGAAAAATGGTGGACTAGACATCAGAGATGGGGCTCCTGCCCAGCTTTGCCACCAACTGTGTGACATGACAGCAGTCCCTGAGCCTCCAAAGGCCGGTCTCCCAATCTGTGAAACGGAGGGTTAAGGATGTCACTTTTAAAGGTCTTATTTGCAACTTCCAAGAAGATACATGACTTTTTAAGAAGGCCAGTCAAAGCCATGCAGCTGCACATACGCAGGGAGGCCCAACAGTACGAGAGCAGGTTACACGAGGCCACGGTGCAAGCACTCGCAGTGACGGAACTGCCCAGCCAGGCCACACACCTGGAACCGTCAGCTCCAGTGGCTCCCTCAGTCTTCTGCAGACACGAGTACCTTTTGCAGATAAAGACTAGGTCTTTAGGTTCTCGATTCCCATGATGCACCCTGCGCCTGCGTCACGGCAAGCATTTATAAGCGTCTGCTGAGCTGAAGGTGTAACACCTAAGACCGGTCCTAGAGCCTCCGATAACCACAGCAGGGCGCCTGTGATTTCTAGCAGGAGAGAAACTTTTTTTTTAAACAAGTTAAAAGGCAAAAGTAATCTAAGGGTGAATAGAAGAAAGAAGATATGACAAGGTGTAAGGTTATTTGTCAAAGGAGTGAACAGTGGAGTTCCGGCAAAGTCCACTGAAGAGCCTGAGAGGTCAACATGAGATCAGTAAGATAAAATCATCCTGTTGACATGGTTTGTAAAACAGTGGAGTGACTGAGAAATCTGAAATCCCTAGGATAATGAAAGAGTAGCAAGTAAAAGAAGACTAATGAACGAGAATGGAGAGACTATTGGCAAGACAAGAAGGAGCAGGGCAAAAGCCCCACAGAGTGCACAACAGATTCTGCTTTACAGCTGCCCAGTAAATTCCAAAAACATACACCCTCTTGGAAGGCAAAATGAATTTTGAAAAAGGTAAAACCTCAGAGGCAGATTAAATTTACTTTTGAGTAAAACATCACCTCATTTAGGAACACTGCATTTACATGCTTAACAGCAGATGCGGCGTTATTAGGTACTTATGGTACTTAACTGGGCCGGTGAGAAGACTTTCTCTGTGCTTAAATTTTACAAGTAGGAAGAGGGAGGAGGAGAGAGATGGGAGGAAGGAGGAAGAGAAATGAAAAGAGGGAAGAAGAGAGGCATTTCTCTGTTGAACATTTCTCAGATGAAAGTGCAAGAGCCATGTCAAAGTATAACAAAAGTAAGTCTCAAGGTTACAAATGTTCGGTGACACAAAGGACATTCAATAAAGGGCTGTTACAATTTAATTAAAATAAACAACAGCCGTGTTAAGTATGTCAAAAACGCCTCCATGTAATCCACCATTTCTAGATTGGAAGAACCCAAACTTTCAAATTCAAGGTGAAAAGTTGGTGAAGGTTCTGTGAGTCTAAAATTATTTTGTAATCGATCCACCACATCTTAATGAAGGTGTTAATAGCTCTGTAAAATGCCCTTCTCAGAATGGAAATTTTGATGGGAACCCATTTATAAGCAGGAAAATGATTAAGCGCTACAGTATTCATTTTATTGTTCCCCTCACCGCTGACAAAGTGCCAAAGTACCAAGGCAAGGACCGGAGAAGGGGTTTACCAGTTCAGGGCCTGGGTCACACGGTTTATACTGAGAATGCTCACGACTGCCTCATGACTGCTTCCTTCCTTGGCATGAGTATGTACTAAAGTTTCAGAGTTAGTCATTCTCTGGAAATTTTTCTCAGACGAAAACAGGAGCAACAAAGTGTAAACAAGATATAGAAGATAAAATTTTAAAAAATCTGTAAAAATCTGAAAGACAAAGAAATGAGCCAAGCCCTCCAGGCCCATCCATATCACCCTGCACAGCTCAGAACTGGAGAACCCAGAGCCACAGGTCCCCCACCTCTGTACAGTCGGTACATCTGCAGTCCAATGCACACTGGTTCTGTGAGCCAAGTCCTCTGTCGAGCTTTCGTTTACCCATTTAAGAAATGGCAGCAATATGGCTCAACGGTAAAGAATCCATCTGCAATGCTAGAGATGTGGGTTTGATCCCTGGGTCTGAGAAGATCCCCTGAAAGAGGAAACAGTAACCTACTCCAGTATTCTTGCCTGGAGAATCCCATGGGCAGAAGCCTAGCGGGCTTCAGTCCACGGAGTCACTAAAGAGTCCGACGTGACTAAGCACAACACAGCCCAGCAATAAGGTCTGCTTTATAGGGTTGTTGTGAGGATTAAATACAATAGTCCATGGGAAGCACTCAGCGTGTTCAGCAAACATAAATGTTCAAAAAATGTTTGGGCTGTATTTCCCTTTAAAGGCCAGAACAATTTAGAGGGAAAAAAAAAAATAACGGCTAGAACAACATATGGGAAAAACTCCCGAAGAGAAAAATAATCATACATTTCTACTTTTCTCCCAAACAGTAAACAAGAGTATTTCAAGTTCTCCTCGTACAAATAAAATAGCAACAGAAATAACCACCCTGATTATAGTCTCCAGCTTAAAGAGGACGGAAGACAACACAAAGAAAAGATACTACTGTCTGAGACTGAATCAGCCAGAAAACTTGAACAGAAAACAAGTAACACTTTTAGGTAATCCAAGGTCTTTCTGAACAATAAAAACACCTAGACACCACCACATACACTGAAAAGCAACACGGAATCAGATAGAGCACTGTGGTCTGTTAACTCTTTTCTAGAGTCTTAAATCAGCTCATTCTCTGCACAGTATTCACCAGCTTAAATCATTTCACAGAAAGTAGGATCCAAGACAGTGAAAAACCAAGCTAACCCGGAGGTCAGGAAAGTCAGACTATTCCTGCTACCAAATTTTCTTAGCTTTTCTCTTAAGCTGACACCTCACGTGACACCCAGTGGCACAGACCTCTATCAGGAAAGCCTTAAAAATCTAAATATCAAAGCTCAATAACAGGAAAAAAGTTTGGGAGAAGCAATTAGGAAATGCTTTTCACCTACTTCTGACTCTTATTCTAATCCATGCTCTAACTCCATTAATATTCTTTATACTCAAAGTTCAGAAGAAAGTGAAATTCAAACATAATTACTGTTCTTTATAAATCACATCATTTGTAATAGTTTAAGTGATAAAGAACAGTAGTTAATTTTTCAGTTCGAGTTCTCAAAATAATCAAAATACAAAAGATGAGAAAAGCATAGCATTGAAAGCAACAGTTAAATTTTTTAAAAAAGTAAATGATTAGTAAGCTATTACCTAAGATGTAAAAATTGATCTTGCTTATTTTGACACTTCCTCAAATCAAATAATTTTAATGTGATTATAAATCAGTTATAAATGCAAACTCTACCCAAAAATAATTTTTTCAAGATCCAAGTTAGAAAATGAGTTACACCAAAGCAGATAAATATTTAAACAGAATAAATATTTAAATATTGAACTACTATTTTATAAATTCACTCTCAAAGTAGAAAGATGAGATATGAATAGAAGTAAATGGACTAGCATCAATTTAATTGCTTGTATTTGAAGATCTTCTAAAATTTTTATTTAATTTAATCTTAATATGGTAATTAAGTATTGGCAAGCATTTTCAAAGCTACTGCTGCTGCTGCTGCTGCTGCTAAGTCGCTTCAGTCGTGTCCGACTCTGTGCGACCCCATAGACGGCAGCCCATCAGGCTCCCCCGTCCCTGGGATTCTCCAGGCAAGAACACTGGAGTGGGCTGCCATTTCCTTCAATGTGTGAAAGTGGAAAGTGGAAGTGAAGTCGCTCAGTCGTGTCTGACTCTTCAAGACCCCATGGACTGCAGCCTACCAGGCTCCTCCATCCATGGGATTTTCCAGGCAAGAGTACTGGAGTGGGGTGCCGTTGCCTTCTCCGTTTCAAAGCTACTAAGCTAAAGTAAAATAATTAACTCTGACAGATTTATGAACTCTTTCCTGATACTTCTGGATACTCTAAATATACAGTAAGTTCAGAGTTTCCTGGCATATTATGGCTTTCACTTGAATTTGTATTATGTTAACAATTATAAACCTCTCCAAGACATAAAGGGGTCAAGAGCAGAATCCTGAGAAATACATGATCCAAAAGGATCTATGCACCTCAGTGTTCATTGCAGCACTGTTTACAATAGCCAGGGCACGTAAGCAACGTAAATGTCCAACGACAGAGGAATGGATGAAGACGACGTGGTACAATGGAATATCAGCCACTAAAAAGAATGAAATCATGCCATTTGCAACAACATGGACGGACCAAGAGTGTCACACTGACCTTCAGAAATGACTTCATCCACACGCACTGGGGTGCATATATCCTTTTGGGTCACACTTATACAAATGAACATACTTACAAAACAAAAATCAGACTCACGGAACAAGCTTATGGTTGCCAGGGCAAAGGATGGGGGGAAGGGACAGCTAGGGAGTTTAAGATGGACATGTACACACTGCTATATTTTAAAAAATGGATAACCAACAAAGACCTGTTGTATAGTTCAAGGAACTCTGCTCAATTTCCTATGGCAGCCTGGTTAAGGGGGGAATTGGGGGCAGAATGGAAACATGTATATGTGCGACTGAATCCCTTCACAGTTCACCTGAAACTATCACAACATTGTTTATTAATCAGCTATACTCCAATACAAAATAAAAAGTTTAAAATAAATAAAAACGAACAGACTCCTGATTTTTACTACAGTAACTGCTAAATCATGAAAGTTCACTATTACAGTCAGATACCAAAAAACCACTGCAGAAAACAAACAGTACATAATAGTAAGATAGCAAAAACTATCTCCAGATAACATATCTCTAGGCAATAAAAGTGAAAGTCACTTAGTTGTGTCCAATTCTTTGTGACCCCATAGGCTATACAGTCCATGGAATTCTCCAGGCAAGAATACTGGAATGGGTAGTAGTTCCCTTCTCCAGGGGATCTTCCCAACCCAGGGATCGAACCCAGGCCTCCCACACTGCAGGCGGATTCTTTACCAGCTGAGCCACCAGGTACCACCAAAATACAAATTTGTTCCATATCTAAAGTAATTTTTAATTCATAGGTGTGAATTATTAAAATAATAAACATGCATAACTAAGTTTCTCTCCACCCTATAATGACCTTCCATTTTATGCCTAATGCTAATTTTTAGGAATATTCTTTCCAATGTATAAATACAGAGAAGTACTATAAAATATCACCAACAAACTATTGTTGAAAATGTGTTAATATTTACATTCAAGTATGTGTACAGAGCTGACTTTATCCTCTCAACTACCACTACTTAGAAAAGGAGCAGAAACAACCCTTTCCCACCTTCTCTGCTACTCTCTTTTTTTTTTTCTTTTTTTTTTTTTAATTTTTTATTTTTTTAAATTTTAAAATCTTCAATCTTCAATCTGCTACTCTCTTTAAACTACCTTTTATCACCGTGTATAAATACAGTGTGCTCAAGGAACTGTCAGTTCGTTTTTTGTTTTTTTTATTTGTCCCCCAGTCTGGAGACAACTGGTTTACCTGCTGGCTCTCTTCATTTAGTTAATGGGAAACTGGGATCAACCCAGTCAATCTTAAAGGAAAATCAACCCTGAATATTCATTGGAAGGACTGACACTGAAGCTGAAGCTCCAATATTTTGGCCACCTGATGTGAAAAGCCGACTCACTGGAAAAGACCCTTTTGCTGGGAAAGATTGAGGGCAGGAAGAGAAGGGGACGACAGAGGATGAGATGGTTGGATAGCATCACCAACTCAATAGACATGAGTTTGAGCAAACTCTGAGAAACAGTGAAGGACAGGGAAGCCTGGTGTGCTGCAGTCCCTGGGGTCACAGAGTCGGACACAACTGAGCGACTGAACAACTGGAATCTGACGCACGCAGCACCCAGGTCTGTTATTAGGTGGGGACGCACGGCAAGCAACTGGAGATGGATGGTATCACCATCTGTGGGCATAACTTAGGCTACTGGAGGGGCCCTGAGAAAAGGCATAACTCAACACACTCTGAGAATAAAACAGCGCTATGTTTTATAGTAAATTTTAGTCACAACACAGTGATCTTTTATCTACACAAACTCACTTAAAAGGGGCTTACTTTTTTTCCTTCTAATTTTTAATTTTAGCAAATTTTAGTCTAAATCAAGGGTTGGCAAACTTTTCCATAAAGGGCTAGATAGTAGATATTTGGGGATTTGCAGCCCACATAGTCTCTGTCACAACTATTCAACTCTCTACTTATAACACCAAAGAAGTCACAGACCACGTATAAATGAAAGAACATAGATGTGTTCCAATAAAACTATTTATAAAACAGGCAGAGGGTTGATTTGGCCCTCAGCCAATAGTTTGCTTTGCCAATCCCTCGGCTAAATTATCTTAGCAAACGTAAAATTTTTAAATTCCAAATTAAAAAGGAATAACAACAGAAATACAGGTCCTTGTTTACATTTAAAGAGCATCAAATTCAAGTAGTTATGCCAGAACAATTCCTTCTAGGCTTTATTGCCCGTATAAACTAGAAAAACTTCAGAATAATAGTAGCTGTCTAAATAAAAATAAATTTCTCTTAAAGTCAGTTTTGGTCAAGATTAAACGAAAAACTAATACTGGGGCATTTTTGCATGTAAAAGAGAAATAAAATAGATTGACCGTTAGTCATACTATGAGCAAAGTGCATCATACAGACAGATGGAGCAATGCATCTGTGAAAGAAAGATATACACAAAAAAGAGTATCTATCATCCGAGCCCTAGCTCCTCCGCATCCTTAAGCAGTTATCTCTCCAACACCAAAAGCAATAAATTAGGGTAATATGATTCTTTGTACAATGGAGTCACCGATTACTAATATCTCAGAAGCTTTCAGAATAAACTTCTTTGGGATAGACTGAAGCAGTTATACTGGGTTGGTCAAAGGGCTTGTCTTACAGAAAACCCTGAATGAACTCTGGACAACCCAATACATTTTTGCTGGTGGTGACAGCAATACAATAGAACTCTCAACAGTTCAGTGCAACATGGACAACAGAAAAGATACTGCATACACTCCCATCTTCTCAGGCCTAGGCTTCCAATAAGAAACTTTACACAGGACTTGTAATTGACAAACACCGGATTCCACAGGAGGAAGAACATCCATTCTAGGCAGGGAAACACTAAAGTCTTTACAACGTGAGATAGCTCCAGATGACAACCACCACTAAATTACTTTAATCTCTTAAATTACTAATGTTGAGACAGCTGGTGTACTTCAACCTGTTCCTGTACTCCTGTAAACAGCCACTGAAATTCAACGACCTGTGAACCTACTTGATATAAGCAGAAGACTGGCCCCCCAAAAATCCCTGGCAGAGCAATAATTCAAAGCACACACCCAAATCCTCTGAGACTCCATCCTCTCTATTGCGAAGTTTCAATTAACAGACGTGTATTAAGTGACAAATTAGGTGCAGTGCTGGGGAAACAATGTGAGTGAGTCTCCGCAAAGACGGCACTCCTTCCTAAGGAAAGACTTAAGCAACTGATCACCGCAGAGTATGGTACCAGGACAGCAGATGTGTACTCTCAGCTCAAATGTGACACAGTGACACAACAGGCAACTCACCAAAGAATACAGACAGTCGATAACCTGCCTACTGGATCAGTATATATGAGAAGGAGAAGAATAACCATCATACGCTGGGGGTTTGAGGAAATGGCCACTCAACTTACGCTGTTACTGGGCAACATTTATGTAGGACACTTTGAAAAGATGGCTGCTTAAAACTGTATTTTTGACCTAAAAATTCCACTGCTTTTGGTGAATGGGGAGACTACAGTTTCACTATAGTCAAAAGAAATATATAAGGAATAAATTCACCTTTAGGAAAAATGGTGAGTTCAGTCTGATAAGATAAATTCTTGACGCCCACAAGATATTCAGGGGAAAATGTCTAGGAAACAGTTTGACATATAACAACTAGCATTTACTCAGGATATATGCTACTCTTATACATATCATAATTTCACTTAATCCCTCCAAAATTCAAAGGGTTATGTACCCAGGGGCAGGATCAGGATTCAAACAGAGCTCTTAACCCAAAGTTCTTAATCAATATGCTATTCAGCCTCAATGTGTTTGGCACCTGGCAGAAAGATCCAAGGAAGAAATACAGATTTGCAAAAAAAAAAAATTATATATATATATTTTTTACTATTTATTCATCAGAAATTTATTGAGGACCTTGTGGGACCTAGGGATATGTTAGATAAAGTTACAGTTTCTCTCCACAGGGAACCATAACAGAGACAGACATGAAAACAAAAAATTACAATATGGCATCACAGTACTAACAGCAACAGTTAAGAGGAATAATACTAACCCCAGAAGGAGAGGACTGTCAATTTTGCATTGGAGGAAGAGTCATCAAGAAAAGGTCTAAGAAAGGAAGATAATGCCTGACCATGATTTTGAATAATGAGTTTAAAAAAAGAGAGAAGAAAAGAAATCTCCCAAGAGGACAGTGGAAGCAGGAAAGGAAGGAAGGTCACTCCAGAAAAAGGCAGTGGCATAAATGGTCACGCCACAGCCCAACACAACACAGTCAGTTCAAAGAAATGTACGTGCACCACCAAACCCATTAACAGCGCCCTTCAACCGTTCCAATCTCTACTCCCCACTCCTGTTTTTCCACATGTTGAATAGGATAAAGGAAATAAAGTCTCTGACTCTATTAATCGACACTCTAGAATTGATGCTTTTGAAC
Source organism: Capra hircus (assembly GCF_001704415.2). Taxonomy (NCBI): domain Eukaryota; kingdom Metazoa; phylum Chordata; class Mammalia; order Artiodactyla; family Bovidae; genus Capra; species Capra hircus. The sequence goes on from NC_030818.1 coordinate 18,906,935, forward strand.
TGAGGTGCTGGAGAAGACTCTTGAGAGTCCCTTGGATAGCAAGGAGATCAAACCAGTCCATCCTAAAGGAAATCTACCCTGAATATTCACTGGAAGAAATGATGCTGAAGCTTAAGCTCCAATACTTTGGCCTCCTGATGCAAAGAACTGACTCACTGGAAAAGACCCTGATGCTGGGAAAGATTGAAGGCAAGAGGAGAAGGGGACAACAGAGGATGAGATGGTTGGATGGCATCACCAACTCGATGGACATGAGTTTGAGCAAGCTTCGGGAGTTGGTGATGGACAGGGAAGGCTGGTGTGCTGCAGTCCATAGGGTTGCAAAGAGTCGGACATGACTGAGCAACTAAACTGAACTGACTCTATTAAGTCTCATTAGCCAAGAAGATGATGTACTCTTCCACCATCACCTCCAAACAGAGAGCTGAAGAGGGACAGGACAGCCTGCCCAGCCCACCAGAAGGAGCAAGTGACAAGGTGACTACCATTTTGGAAACAACTCCCCATAGCACTGCTACCAATTGCCTCAACCAAGCTTTTCCTTTTCTTCTTGATGGAATTTGTTACTACCTGAAGTTACAATGTCTAGTCACACTTTTCTTTGTTTAGTGCCTGTCTCCCTTGTTAGAATATAATCTCCAAGAGGCCAGAGGCCTTATCTGTTTTATTCATCACTGTATCTTCAACAGTGCCTGGCACAAGAAAGATACTCTGCAAATGTTTACTGAATGAATAGTTTTATCTTATCCAACATGTAACAGATTAACTTTAAAAACTAAATTAACATTTCACTTCCAGAAGATACTCAGAAATTTATTTAATATTTATGAATAGCATCTCTAGGCCCACTAATTTGGGGCTGGTGCACTGGGATGACCCAGAGGGATGGTACGGGGAGGGAGGTGGGAGGGGGGTTCAGGATGGGGAACACGTGTACACCCGTGGTGGATTAATGTTGATGTATGGCAAAACCAATACAATATTGTAATTAGCCTCCAATTAAACAAATTTATATTTTAAAAAAATGAAAACCTAAACTCTGCTCTATTCACACTCATATTTTATTACAGTTTCTCTGTACCAAAAGTTGGCAATTATGGATAAAGTACTACAAATTGATGCTCTGTTTCAATGAAATGTGCTTAAGGGGAAAATGGCAGGAAACTATTGCACACTTAAGAAATTCAAGTCTTTGACAGATATAAAACATATCTAAGGTAAAAAGAAAAAAAGTGACCAACGTTATTAGAAAACACGTAATGATATCTACAAAAGGGTCACCAATCCTTGGTGAGTCAGTCAGTAAAGAATCCATCTACATTGCCGGAGACTGCCTGCAATGCAAGAGACGCAGGCTCGATCCCTGGATCAGGAAGATCCCCTAGAGAAGGAAATGACAATCCACTCCAGGGAAATATAACTTGCTAGGGAAATCCCATGGACAGAGGAGCCTAGCAGGCTACAGTCCATGGGGTCACAAAAGAGCTGGACACGAATGAGCAACTAAACCACCAAATGAGATAGCCAATCCACAGAGATCAGGCCTTGCCAAAACTGCATGTTATATAAAAGGCCTGGAAAGGCAGTATCTTGGAATCTGTTTCGCCACTGGCCATTTCACTTTAAAGTTCCTTTGAGCCACCGATCACTATTTTCAGAATCCTTAATAGGTTTCAGGCTCCCTGTGTCCCAAATGGAATGGCTTTTTGCCCTCCTTTCAAGCTTCATGATGATGGCGGGAACTGGTATCGCAAGCTTAGAGATCCTGAAGTGATGCAGCAGCAGCAGCAGCAGGGATACATTTATTTTCCTCGCCTAAGTGTTAACACAAATAAATGGAGAAATTACATGCAATCCCTAAAAGCAGATAGGCAGAAATTACCAACCATGCTATGACTTTTTAACTAAGCATTTAATCACACCTGCGTAAAAGGACAGTTTAAAGGGTACAATTTTTTTTAAATTTGAGATACAAAATACTGTTCCTAATTAAAGCAAACTTTATCCAGGGCTGTATACTCAAACAAATGTTTTGGTTTGGGGAATGTTTAGGTGGGGATTTTTTTGTTTGGTGGGTGCTGTTTTCTTCAGAGTTGTCACTGCTACTGCTGCTGCTGCTGCTAAGTCGCTTCAGTCATGTCTGACTCTGTGTGACCCCAGAGACGGCAGCCCACCAGGCTCCCCCGTCCCTGGGATTCTCCAGCCAAGAACACTGGAGTGGGTTGCCATTGCCTTCTCCAATGCATGAAAGTGAAAAGTGAAAGTGAAGTTGCTCAGTCGTGTCCGACTCTTAGCGACCCCATGGACTGCAGCCCACCAGGCTCCTCCATGGGATTTTCCAGGCAAGAGTACTAGAGTGGGGTGCCATTGCTAGAAGTCACTAAACACTTTAACCAATACCACCACTTCTAAAAAGTATTTTGTTCCACATATCTGGCAACTTTTGCAAAGTCTGTTTATAAACTGTCTTTTCAGTGTACAAATAACATTAAACTAAGAAAATGTGCATATACTCAGAGGCCAAAGACAGTATAATGAATGGACTAAATAGTAAGATTCTTTCTGGTTTGTATTAACTCTCATTGGTAGTTCCACATCCCAGAACTGCCATGCTCTTTCCTGGATTCTATCAGAGTCTGATCAATGAGATCTATGTCTCTGATAAGCAGTCTTTAGAAAGAATAAATCAGACTTAGTCAAAGACAGAATTTTTATAACTGCAAGAAGTAACGGCCAGTTTGATGTAATTTGCATTATCATGTTATCACTATTGTGAATTTTAAAGGTACAACCCATTTAGAATATGAATCCCTTTGCCCAACCATTCAAGTTTAAAACAAAACCAACACTTCTTCGCATACAAATATAAATGTGCAAGATACAAGGTCTCAACTTATCAAAGAAAAATGCGATGCCCGTAAGACCAACAGGAAGTGTATCTCAAATACTTAACGTTTATAATGAAGTTCAATCAAGTGAAATTAACAGCACCACTTATGAAAAATGAAAAATGAAAAGCAGAAAACAAAAGTCAAAGTTCAAATATCCTCGAGTTGTTTTCACCAGTCAGTAATAGTCTAGTCGGCCAAATACTAGGCCAAACGGGTAATGTCATGGAACTGCCTGTAACATCCTCTCATTCCAACTTCACTCATAAGTCAGGAGAAAACAATTTAAATGTCAACCTCTGCTTTTAGGCTCCGCATAGTTCAACTACCTCTAAAAGCACCCCATTTCTTACTACATAACTCACAAGGGCTAAGCAAAAATGAGAGAGCAGTATCATTCAGTTGCCCACCAGCCAAATATAAATAGCCTCTACTAACATTGTGAGGTATTGAAATGGTCACCTGCTAAAGCTTTTCCTTCAAACATTCTCTTTTATTCTCCCTCTCTTCCTTCTCTTTACCTCCCTCCTAAACATTTCAGCACTGAGTTATCCAGATAACCATCACACCCTCACCACGAGAAAACACCTCTCGGAAGGAGCAGAGTACACTGGCAGTCTTGAACGCGACCCTTCAGCTCTCTGGTGCAGACCCCGCGCACGCCCTGCCCCTGCACACGTGGGTCCTGCCAGCCTCTGCGGGCCTCACGGAAGCTGCTTCCAGCGTGTTCGCGTCACCCACGCACCACCACTTACTGTGCCGGGCATGTGGCTTCTCTCGTTCTTCCCGTTCTGAGAGCTGCCGTTCTTGAGTTTCTTTTTCTTTTTGGCTGTTTCTTTGTGCTCTTTCTGTTTGTTTTGCACTTCGATGAGAACAGAAATAAAGCTGTTCTTCACTTCTTTCTCAAACTCCAGTTCGTCTCGCAGGGCCAGCTGCTGCACCAGCTCTTCGGAGTACTCCTTGATGGCCGTCTCGATTTCCTCCAGCAGCTCATTTAACTCAGATACCGACAGCCTTTTCACCCCTGTGACCGAAAAGCAAAGCTGAGTGGACACGAAGACCAAAATGTTTCAAGGCAGCACAGTAAAATGTTTCTCCCCAAAGAGCAAAAACATCGTATTCTGAGCAATTAAATGGTTTGTGATTGTCTCAGACTCCTCAGACTCCTGGTGGGCAGGTCTGAGTAGAGGTAGGTGGGGAAAGTCACTTCTCAAATAGTTGAGAAGAAAAGTATAACAAAATTTTTTACTCATCTAAAATCAATGGTTCCATGAACAGTACTTCAGTCAAGACTTAATAAGCTTGTGCAAGGAAAAGAACACAAAAGCAGAGAGAGAGTACAGGAAACCACTGTACTGAAAAGAAATCACAGGCCATTGAGCAGGGTTCTGGGGCACTTCCGAAGAGAGGCCAAGTCCATTTGAAAGAATTAAGCTAAATACATACTTAAAGACACATGCCCCAGTGTGTGAATTTTACTGAAAATTGGGAAGATGAAGGGCAGATGATTCCCTGAAGACCCTTTACGGGTTTTTCTCAGCACTTCCCTTTATTCTCAGGAAATACTAGAGAAATAGGACATTGTTGAAGCCCTACCCCCCAGCACCTCAGAATATGACTGAATTTGGAGACTGCATTTTGAAAGCGATAATGAAGTTAAAATTAAGCCATTAGGGTGGGCCCTAATCCAATGTGACTGATGCCCTTAAAAATGAGAAGATGAGGACACAGATAGACCACAGGAAAGTCCATGTGAGGACAGAGGAAGAGGCCTCAGAAGAAATCAGACCTGCTAATACCTCAGGCTCAGACTTCTAGCCTCCAGAACTAGCAAGAAGCAAATTTCTGTGGTTTAAGCCACCCAGCCTGCGGTTTTTTGCTACAGCAGCCCAAGCGGACAAATATAGGATTCAAAGGTAAATATGACACAGTCCCCAAGCAAAGAGAAACAAATGCCCTGAGTACCACCGGCGGGGAGTGAGGAGAGGAAGAGTATGCAACCCAGCCTGTGAGAACCAGAGGTTCCTGAAGGTGGTCACACTCTATGGCTGAGACACACGGACGCACAGGCAGCGCCAACTTAAGTAAGGCTCCTTACTCTCTTCATAACTGCTGGTGCTAGACCTCTTTAGAGTCTGAATTTCCTGGGAAAGCATCGAAAGCCGATCTGACTGGGTAGGCGTTTCATCGTCTTCTGGGTCTGGTGATTCCTGCATCATTTCTTCAATTTCTTCAATCACCTTCCAAAATATACAAACCACTGTTAGTCAAACACACAGAGGTAAAACGGTCCATCTGTAACACAACGCTCAACTGCAGCGACCAGAGTAGAAGTCCCCTAACTCTATATTAACCAGCAGTGTGCAGGAGTCGGCTGTCTGAATAATCGAAGGTTTACAAGAGTATACCAGGTTTATAAAAAAAAAAAAAAAAACTGCAATATACTAAACACAAAAGTAAACAGCACATGATTTAAGACACTCATCACATATCAGCTGGCCCTATGAGATCTTGTAATCTCTGAGTTGCTGCTAAAAATACATGCATAGGACTTCCCTGGTGGTTCTGTGGTTAAGAATCCACCTGCCAACGCAGGGGACATGTGTTCAATCCCTGGTCTGGGAAGATCCCACATGATGAGGGGCAACAAAGCCCATGTGCCACCACTACTGAGCCTGAACTCAAGTCTGATCCACAACAAGAGAAGTCAGCACAACGAGAAGCCCGAGCATCACAGCTCGAGAGTAACCCCCACTCACCACAGCTAGAGAAGGTCAGCACACAGCAACGAAGACCCAGAGCAGCCATGACTAAACAAGTATTACACACACACACACACACACACACACACACACACACACTATCTACTTGAGACATCCCAGAAGGGGATCACAGTTACAGTTAAAAGAAAGCAAGTGACAAGAGAATTTACCATATGCCACATCCAAGTACTCAATCTAAACCTATTTAATAAAATTGACATAAAATTTATAAAATACAACAGTGTAAAAACCTTTACACAGAAAGCAAGAAATTCTTGCTTTGGCAGGAAAGTTTTCCTTTATCAACAGAAAAAATTTTTCATATATTAATTCAAGGGAAGATAAAGGGATATTTAGGGACTTCTGTGATGGTCTAGTGGTTAGGACTCCATGCTTCCACTGCAAGGGGCAAGGGTTCGATCCCTGGTGGAGGAGCTAAGATCGTGCATGCCATGTGGCCAAAACAAAAGTTTGCCATTTAAAAGACAAACAAACAAACTTACGGTTACCAAGGGGAAGGGGAGGTAGGATAAATTAATAGTATGGAATTAACAGATCCACACTATCATATATATAAACAAGATAAAGATTCACCGTATAGCACAGGGAACTATATTCAATATATTATTATATATTATTATATATGCTATAATAGGCTATAACAAATCTAAACAATAAAGATATATACATACATTATATAAACAAATCACTTTGCTGTGTATCTGAAACTAGCACAATATTGTAAATCAACTAGACTTCAGTAAAAATAACTTCTAAAAAATAGACCTAAAAAAAAAAAAATAGACCTAAGAGTTTAAAAAAAAAAACTATTAGGGAAAAAATACAATATGAAGCAAGTTTAACCCTTTTAGCACCAAGGAAAAATAGAAGCAAACCTGAAGGAGTGGGGATTACACTAATTTAGTAAGAAGAGTTTCCAAAATAGGCATTTTTAAACACAAAAACAAGACACTGGAAGGGGCAAAGAATCTGTTTCTGTCAGTCAAAAGCAGGGACAGCTTGGTTTTCAGGCACAGAACCGAGAAGGCGACGAACACTCAGGGTCACACCTCTCCCCAGAGTATCAGGGTCTTCCTGCACTCGGTCATCTAACTTACTCTCCTGCTTTTTAAGCACTCTCTTCAAGCCTAGGATGATCCAACCACAAATATGATAGAGCTTCAAGATGACACATTTTTAACGTACCGCTCCCAATCTTGACATCATACATCTCTTTACTGACCTCATTTTTCCAACCTAAAAATACAGAACTCACAGTTTCAGTAGCTATGGAACATGATTTCAGGAAAAAGTTCGTGCACTACAGTTTGACCATACAGCAGAAGTGGGAAGAGTATTCAGAAAATGAGAAAGACGATTCAACAGGTTTTAAATGAATACAGGGTTGACATTATTAGAGGACTCCACAGGAATAATGCTCACTTCTTTCCTGGGTATACAATAAGGACTTCTAGTAAGTGCTAATGACTTCTCCATAGTTTTAGAGAAACTAGGTAATTTCTGCACAGATATAGTTTTTCCATGTCTGCTCAAATCTAAAGAAAGAGGAAAACTTATAGTATTTTTTCTGATTCCAGTGGAAGCAACAGCCTTCTTTTAAAGTAACCTGCTATACTGTTTTAACAATGCTTATCTTGGAAAACTACATATATTGAAAGATGTTCCCAACTAACATAATCCATCCGCTTCGGATTACACATTAAGAAACGGTTTTGCAGCCGAGGCTCCCTTTCCTTGATGGAGGGGACCCTCCTTTGTACCTGGTCTGCGGTGAAGAGCGGCTCGTCGTTGACGCAGGAGACAATGATTGAATGCATATCCAGCTGTTCTCTCAGCTCCTCATCATCTGAGGTATCAAAGAGCAAGCTGTCACTCATCTAAAGACAAAAACGAGCCACTGTCAAAGGCAGGGCCTTCTGATCACCACAAAGTCAAAGTGTCTGGGTCCAGAGGGCTGCCGAGGGAGCATCTGCTGAGAGGTTCAAAAGGCAGAGCTCGTTACAGTTACTCTGTACCAGGCAGTATGTGAGGCACGTTGCACAGCCACCTCGGACAGAAAGGAGAGGAACGCAGAATAAACATGAAGCTGCTAGGGGGCTGCACACATTCCCTTTCGCCCAAACGGACACATATTTCGCTGCTGATTTCATGGGGAACAGGGTCCAGGAAGTACTAAAATATCTGGTATTCTACAGCGATTTGTAGGGAATTACAGCAAACGGGGGTGGGGGGACAGACAGGGTTATCAGCAAATGTTATTTAATTAATGATCTAATAGGAAGATCGGTGTGTGTCACAATTCCACAGAAAACAAAGTGTGTTACTTGCAGACTAGCTTCTAATACAGTGAGAGAGAAGCAATCACAGTCTTGGCAGAAGGGAACTGTCTACAAGGGTTATACTTAGCCCTTCCAGTAGAACTCTCTCTTCTTCCAAAAAAGTTTCCAGCTTCCAAAAATATTTTTAACTCTAACTATCCTGGAGATTTTCCCTTTGCCTCACTACCCTTTTTCTCCCCACTCTATGCCCCAGGACACTGACCTTTATGGACTCCATCAAAGGATACCCTTGACTTTCGATTCCCTAGTGGCCTAACACACTAGCAGATACTAGCAGGAGCTGGAAGGTGGGGCAGGGGTCGGGGGAGAAGTCTGGGCATGTATTCTACTGTCTGTCCCCACCAGACTCCAAAGGCTGCAGCACCTGTCAAGCTGATCTCGCCTGCATGGCCACTCTCCACGGGTCCTGGTAGCTTGTTCCCCTCCTGACCTCTCTTCATGACTAAGGCTCATGCTCAAGGGCTGCTTGCTGTTGGTATCTCACCATGTCTAGCTCATACGGTGTCCTCTACCCTCCCACGCCAATATCAACAGTCCCTATAATAATGGCCTCGAGTTTACTAACTGTAAAGGCCAAACGTGGAAAACCCAGCAGCTTAAAATGGATAAGCAATCATCTATCTATCATGAATCCATCATGACATGACCATTCAGACGATGAATAAAACTGAAATTAGAACTCTATTTGTCAGAAGCAGTGGAAACTGAGTTCTCAGAGAACAGATGGGCAAGGAATGATGTGAGAAGCAACCGTGTATTTTTTATCTTGTTTATTTTTGCCTACCCTGGGACTTCATGGCTGCACACGGGCTTTCTCTAGCTGCAGCGAGCAGGGGCTCCTCTCTAGTTGTGGTGTGTGGGCTTCTCACCGCAGCGGCTTCTCCTTTTACAGAGCACAAGCTCTAGAGTGAGCGCTCCCATAGTTGTGGGGAATGGGCTCAGCGGGTCCACAGCATGTGGAACCTTCCCAGACCAGGGATCAAACCTGGGGCCACTGCACTGGCAGGCAGATTCTTAACCAGTGGACCACCAGGGAAGTCCACAGACACGTATTTCTAACAGACAGTATATAATTTTAAAAGACAGTATTTTACTTGGGAAAATTATTTATATACATATATATATATATATACACACACACACACGTATATATATGCATATATATAATTGTATATATGTGTATATATATTAAAAGTATTATATATATAAAATTGAAGACACAATTGGATGGATGTAGGTCTCTACTACCTTGGTCGTTTCTCACAGGTCTCACATTTAATGGTATACACACACCACAGAGTGAAAAAAATCTGCAGGTGAGAAATACAAGGAATGGAAACACCAGTGTGCTGCCTCACATCCCATTAGGCTGGGAGAGGAGCCACAGCAGCCCTCCCGCGCTGTCTGCCACCACATACAGCAAGGCCACGCTGCCCTGCAGTGATGACCTCCTCGTTGGCTTTCTCACTGAACCATCAGGCTGGGAAGTTCTCAGAGAATTTACCTCTCAGGTTACCTTTCTCAGAAAGCTACTCCAGAACGTGCTCCATTAAACCCAGGAGAAAAACCAAAAAGGAAGCAGACACTGGCTCTAACCCAAGAGAGAGGTGAAGGGGATTCTTGTAATGACAGTGAAGTAAAGATCCCAGGATGATGGCTATAGAGCTAATCTAGACAGTAACCGGTTCAGATTAGAACTGTTACTGCAGAAGGAATCGAGAAAAACACAGGAGAAAGCAAAGAAAGACTGACAGGTTGCCCAGTGTGTTTCATTTACTAAAGTGAGCTTTATGGCTCTACTGAGGATGAATTAGTGAGCTAATGATAACCTAAATTAACCACAAAAAGGCAATTATTATGACCTGAAGGAAAAAGATTACATGAGGAAACGCCATCATAAAATGTACTTAAATGTGAACATTTAAATAGTCAATACAAATGAAGACGCAACGAGATATTCTGACATAATTATACTGGGAAGATGAGGGAAAACCAAAGTTTTTGTGAGGGTTATGGGTGGAGGGAGGGACAACTCTGAGACTGCTAAACCCTCATCCTCTGGGTTCAAGGTCAATGGATAAAGTCTAAAGTTGAAGAATAAAATTAAGTAAAATGACAGGAGAATGCTATCTGCTACAAGAAACAGTTGAAGTAGCTGAAAGTGGCTGCTACCGGTAAGTGGAAATCAAGGATGATAAGGTAAGTAGGGGAGAGACTGCTTTTTCATGTTAAGTTCTATAGCTTTAGTTTACTTTTTCAAACTAAGTTATCCTGTTAATAAGAAAGGATAAAGGTCAAGAGATCTGGCTCTTGATGAGAGAGGATGTTTAATTTCAAGATTGTAGAAGGAGAGATGAAATGGGCCACGTAAGGATGTACGATGATGTAGAGTAAACCTCAGAATTTCATTCACTGATCCTAAAATTTCAACACTCTCCTCCCCTCAAATCACGGTTCTATGCTGTAACTTGAGGACCATAATTCTGTCTTATTTTTTCCCCTTAATAGACAATAGAAAGTTTGTAAATTAGTCCTAAAGATCACATTATTATCTATTTCTACTCTTGAATATACAAAGATGCATTCAACAGGGTCGCTGCTTCTAAAGAAACACACATGGTAGGAGAAGAATATGGCTCAGGAGATATTCCTAAGGCAAAACAATTTAGAAGCATTCTATCACATAAGCAGGATCAAGAATGGCACTGGATTTAGAACAGGTTTGCAGCTACTGCCAAAACACATGAGTGATACCAATAAGCCATTAGAATAAATTTCCATGACAACAGAACTAATAATCCCAGACCATCTTTCCAGAGAGGGAGCCAAGCCCATTCCCCACAGAGATGGCATATGCTGAGGGCTGGAATCCCTTCCAGGCTTTGAAAACTAACCTTGGCTGTCATGGGTCTCATTCTTCACGCTCCCGTTAGGCATCAGTGTGCCTTCTCTCTGCCAAGCATTCCCATCACTCCTGTCTGTGCCACGTTTAGATACAGGGCCGTGGTTCTGTTTCCCTGTACGAAACAGAAGCTGCCTCAAGTGGAAAAAATGTGCCCCTGTAAGAATTTGGAACATACCAGTTGCCTTCCTCTAGAAAAGACCTATCACATTTAGAAGTGTCCCGTCTTGAACATCAATTTAAAAAAAAAAAATTAAAAACTGAAATCTAGAGAGCTGTAGTTTCCTGTTTATCTCATCCTGATGCAAAAGAAATCTCTTTCCCCTTTGTCAAAAAAAAGTTCATACAGACTCTGTTTTACAGTTGAAATAATCTAAAGAATGGTTTCAAAAGATAAATTTTGCATAACTCAGTTATGGAAATAATAGAGCACACAGTTGGCAACTTCCCAGGTTAAAGAAATTAATTATATGCTACCTAATAGAATAACACGGTTGCTTCCTACAGAGTTCCTTGCTGTGCATTTGTTCTTCAGGAAATTAATATGTGCTACTCATTCCCAAGAACTAGACTTCTCATCTTAGTTGTATTCAGCACCTGCGAATCATGTGAAGACAGACAGATGTTAAGACTTCCCTGGTGGTACAATGGTTAAGAATCCAACTGCCAATGCAGAAGACACAGGTTCAATCCTTGGTCCGGGAAGATCCGACATGCCATGGGGAACTAAGCCCAAGCACCCTCGGGCCTGTGCTCCACAATAAGAAAAGCCACCACAACAAGAAGTCCTCGAGCTGCAACTAGAGAACAGTCCCCACTTGCCGCAAATAGAGAAAGCCCGCTGTCAGCAACAAAGACCCAGTGCAGACAAAAATTAATAAAATTAATTTTTTAAAAAGATACTCAGATATGAGATGATCATTTGTCCATTTTAACCTGCTGAGTTCTCCAGGTGAGCTTTTACAATGAGCATGAGTACTGAACTCCAGGTCACTACTAATCACTATCTTTGCTTATGCCATTGCTCTGGTATTGAAAACAGTCAAAAGGCAGATAAAGCAAGTGACATCCCAAGAGGTAACCAAAGAACAATATTCAGTAAAACTGGATTAGTGTCCTGCTCATGTGACTAAAGTGCTTCACTTTGAAACTATGAAAAGATCTCCTCTACCATTTTTTATTATGTCAAACAAAGTACTCATTGCCTGGCTATTGTGGATGCAGCACTATGTTAAGTAACATAGAAAACAGTTTTAAAAACTTTCCACCATGGTCTCTGACCCTATAGTATTACTGATGAGATTATTCATTTGTTCACTAAACAAACACTTGTCTTAGTTCTCACTATGTGCCAGGCACTGTAATAGCTACTCAGAAGACACATATGAAGATATCTACCAGGAAGTTACAATCTAAAGACAGATCCACAAACATAATTAAGAAACACCAATGATGATTTAAGACACAGATCAAGTGCCATGAGGACCAGCACCCAAGAGACTTGGGGGCCAAACTCTGTGGGACATGTAAGTCCTTTACGATTTTCACACCCTGACAAGTGTGACCGATTCCCACAGAGAGGAGTGCATTTTCCTTCCTTGCTGGGATTTAGTCTGTGGCTGAATGACCATCTGTCAGAGACGCTGTAAACAGGGATTCCCCCCAAGTGAGAGGTTGGATTAAGTGTCCTTTAAAGTCCCTTCCAACTCTAAAATTATATAATTCCATGAGATCAGCAAAGGCTAAAACAGTAATAGGGAGCTTCAGAGAGGAAGGGAAACTTGAACTAAGACCAGAATGATAGCTAAGATCCAAATAAAAAGAAGACAGAGGATAAGATATATTGCTTTATTCCTGCCCCTAAATGTATGTCAGGTCAGCCTGCAAAACAGCTTAAGGAGATTAATAACTGGAACAAATAAATCCTGTATGTACTAGAATACAAAGAAATATAGTCAGAATCCTATAATTTACTAGAAATATAGGATTTCTAGGCGGCAAGCTTTTCTGAATCACACTTTTAAGAAAATAGTTTCAGAAAACATTAATAGCACTATTTAAAATACAATCCTACTGCATTATACTCTCAGAAATTACAAAAATACACTTAATGAAATATAGAGCATGCCAAAAGAGCTGGCATGAGTTAACACTGCTATTTGATGAAGAATTTAAATAGTCCGGCCCTGAAACTTCCATTTGGCCTCCTTTCTCGTCAGCGTTAAACCACACTGTGATTTTCCACTTAAAGCAATTCCCTTCCCTTTTCTGTCCCCTTTGCTATCCTTCCACCTGTGCTCACACTCCTTACCCAAGGTGTCTTCACTTTACAATTCCAAGACATACATGCTGCTGCTGCTGCTAAGCCACTTCAGTCGTGTCCAACTCTGTGTGACCCCATAGAGGGCACCCCGCCAGGCTCCCCCATCCCTGGAATTCTCCAGGCAAGAACACTGGAGTGGGTTGCCATTTCCTTCTCCAATGAGTGAAAGTAAAAAGTGAAAGTGAAGTCGCTCAGTCATGTCTGACTCTTCGCGACCCCGTGGACTGCAGCCCACCAGGCTCCTCCATCCATGGGATTTTCCAGGCAAGAGTACTGGAGTGGGGTGCCATCACCTTCTCAAGACATACATAAAAGCCTCCAATGGTTAGCCAAGAACACATCAAAAAGCCAAGACTTGAAATGTCTTTTAAAGGTTCTCCAATATTCAAACATGTTACATCCAGCATTAAATTCATCAGAAAGTTAAGTCTCTGTAGACACTCCAGAATCCTCCATATATTAAATCAAAGCCTAAGATTCTTACCGAGTATTGTCAATGTATCAAAGTTATGTTATTTAAGCTAGAAAAAACATGCTGATCACTGCTGTTCATACACAGGTGATGAAAATTTACCTAAACATAAAAAAGGTGAGTGTGTGCTAGGGAAGAACTGGAGGGAAATGTTAGCAAGTGGACAGTAGCAAAAACCAAGATGGCAAAAGAAGACCTCTCCACTTGCCATAAGCTTGGAAATAAGAAGCAACTCAATGAATTGTGGTTAGAGAGAAATGCTACTTTTTAGTTCCATTATCAGAATCAGTTATTCAGAAACTATTGGTGCAAATCCTAACTTACCCCTTTTTCTGAGAGATTCAGAGTAAGCAAATGCAAGGTCCTAGTATGGGATGACTTCCAGTCTACAGGCATTACATTTCCGTAATTATCTGTCAGGGCATTCCAAATCCTTAAAAAAATAAAAAAAAAAAAACTACAATCAATGAAAGTTAACATTCTGTCTATCATTATTAAACAGATATCTAGTACTACAGTGAAAGAGAGAACAAAAAATATCACAGCAAAAAAAAAAAAAATAGAAGGCCTACTGTTTCTCAGAAAAGCATCAACAAACCAGAGCCTCCTGAATAAGATTAAAGGAAAACGCAACCACTGGGCTGACAAGTCCTGAGGGAAGAAGACATGGAACAGAAAGCTCACCAAGTCAACAGCTAACATTTCCACTGTCTTGTGTGCCAGGTATTACCTAAACTGTTTACATACATTCTAAGCAATTTACTTACATTGGCTCACTCAATCCTCAAAAAGAATACCATGAAGAACCATTATCATCCCCATTTTACAGATTAGGAAACTAAAGCACAGGAAAGTTATGTCGTGTTTCCCAAGCCAAAACAGGTAGTAAATACACTGTGCTTTATAATTATTTTTCTTTTGTAACTTCCAAACATATAGACTATTCCACAGAGTGAATAATCTCTCTTTAACCAATGAGAAAGAATTTCCAGGAGAAGGAATTCAGCCTCAATATGAGAGGCTGAATATCTAATTTATAGTGTAAGGCTAAGATAAGATGAAAAGGGAAAGAAAGGCAGTTCACAATAAAACACACAGATTATACCCAATGCAATTACTCTTCCTTATTAACAAACAGAATTTTGAGGAGGCAACAGAGTAAAATGAAAAGAGCACCTGACTAAATTCAGAAAACAGACTCTCATCTCCATTCATCCTCAGCCTCTGATCATGCACTGTAACATCTGCAGGCATTAGCTGCTCTTTCTAAAACAAGAAGCTTGGATAAGGATGGCTGACGTTTCTTCCAGCTCTAACTCGAAGCGTTCATTCAAATTAGTTATATTGATGAAAGTTCCAAACCATACCAAAATAAGGACTGAAAACCAATTTCATGACCAAAATTCAGTTTCAATCCCAAAGTAATAACCAGCGTTTTTTTTAAAGGCATTATATGAAAAAAAGAGTTCAGAAATATAAATTAAATTTAATTTAATTAGTCTAAGTAAAGTTAAACACTACACAAATAAGCTATTTAATGGTCAGAGATATACACATACAATTAATTTAAAAAAGCTAACATTTTTAACAAGTATCTAATCGTGAATGAGCCACTAAAAAATTGGGTGGGTTTTTTCCTAAGTGTGTAAGATACTAGGATACAAAAATAAGACCAGTGGGATTATAAAAATAAGAATGCAAGCTTCAAAACAGAGAAACAACACACTGATTTAATGAACTGGAATTTGGTTAAAAGAGAAGCAATGGGACCACAACTGCCAAAAACAGACAATCCCCAAATGACACTTGGCTGTTGAATGCATATTAGCCTCCATGAACATGTGAACACAAAAAGCTCGAGAAAACTGGCTCATTTTCCCAGCAAATCTCTCATATGCATGGTTCATTCCTATCCTCCTCTCTGCTGGAATCCTCATTTCCTCTAATGCCAATATGCTCAAGTTGGAAACACTGTGGGTTGCTAAACTTGCTGGCCCACCTCTTCCTGGGTAGAAGATCTTCCAATACTAAATGACTGACCATACACCTAACCCTGGTCAGGAACCACTAGGATATTCTAGTAGGTGAAGACAGTCCAAAGATTTTGAGGTTCGTTTTGTCTGCTGTTTGTTCCTTCTTAAATTGAGGCCGTAATAACAGGACAAGTGGAGCGGAAGATTTTATGTAGAATAATTGACTGTGGGTGAATTTGATCTCCCAAGAAAATGAAGGACAAGTCACGGTCCTCCATCTTCACCAAGGCCAGAACATTTGTGGCTGAAAGGACACAAGGCCGGATTAACTGAAAGATTTCTAGAATACTCCAATCAAGACAAGAACTGCCTTCATCCGATCATAAAGCATTACGGCCAATCATAAACAACTAGCAGGGCGGCTCTTTTCCAAAGGAGGTCAAAGTCTCACTGACATTCAATCCCTCACTAGACCCTTCTAAAGTATTGGCTTATTTAGCCGATAAGCACAATCTGTATGTAACCAAAACTAAAACTGGGACTCAGAAAAGAATAAGTGAAAGTGAAGTTGCTCAGTCGTGTCTGACTCTTTGCGACCCCATGGACTGTAGCCTACCAGGCTCCTCTGTCCATGGGATTTTCCAGGCAATAGTACTGGAGTGGATTGCCATTTCCTTCTCCAGGGGATCTTCCCAACCCAGGGATCGAACCCAGGTCTCCCACATTGTAGACAGACGCTTTACCATCTGAGCCACAGGGGAAGTCCTTGTCTAAGTGAAAGAATTCTCAGCTCTCTCTAGTGAAAGGAACAGGAATGAACTCTATCAAGCAATGGAGAGCATGTTTACGCAACAGAACAGGGACCACGAGGGTGGTAGGCAACTCCTGCTTAGAAAAGATTGACTTCTTATGCATTCCCAAATCAAGCAACATGCAGTACCACCAATGTAATATCTACGAAAAATCATTATCAAGAGTAACGAAAGTTCTGTATCAACCTAAGATGTAAGCAAAAAATACACTCCTTTTCAGACAGTACAGGTGAATGAAAAATAGGGAATCTTATCTGTGTACAAGCCACTAATTCATTTTGATAAGTTACTCTTGATAAACCCAAATATATAATAAATATGATTTTAAAATCCAGAGTACGTCCTGAGTCTACTAATTCCGAGTATATAAATCTATGCATAACACTATCTTCTCTTTGGGAATAGACTGTTTAAAATGTCTTTTGCCACTGACTGCAGGCTCAGTCGTGTCCAACCCTTTGTGATCCTATGGATAGTAGTCCACCAGGCTCCTTTGTCCATGGGATCCTTCAGGCAAGAATACTGGAATGGATTGCCATTTCCTATTCCAGGGGATCTTCCCAACACAGGGATCAAACCTGTGTCTCTTGCACTGGCAGGGGATTCTTCACCACTGTGAGGCACCTGGGAAGCTTGCATATCTGTGTGCATAATATCCAATCATAAACTCCTCCTTCTATGCCGGGCCAGAACACTGTACAGAGGTCCCAATGAAAAGACATACTCTCTAAACAGAACTGGCCCTGAACCACTGCTAGCTAAGCCACTGGCCTCCATTCCCAACTCTCTCTTCCTGATAAATCTTCTGATTCATAGAGGAAAGAAAACCATCAAATGACAAGCCCTCCCTTTGCCCATGGAGCCTTCTCTCAAGCATTCTTTGTTGCTCAGTAGCTCAGTCCAACTCTTTGTGACCCCATGGTCTGCAGCACACCAGGCTTCCCTGTCCTTCACCATCTCCCGGAGTTTCCTCAAACTCGTGTCCATTGAATCTGTGATGCCATCCAACCATCTCATCTCTTTTCCTCCTGCCTTCAATCTTTTCTGGCATCAGGGTCTTTTCCAGTGAGTAGGCTCTTTGCATCAGGTGGCCAAAATATTGGAGCTTCAGCTGAAGCATTCTTCCCTAACCTCTAATCTCTCCATCCCATCAATGCTCTGAAAATCCATCCCTACCCATAACCTCAGTTTTTACTCTGTAATTTTACCCTCAGGCTCTCCAGAGCTCCTCTCCCCCTACATTACAATACTGTCAAATCCCTCACTCTCATTCCTTTCAGTCTCTTTTGGAGGAAAACTATGGTGCGTAACAACCCTCATTTAACTAAATTATAACTGGGGTTCTAGGAGGTTAAATAACCTCTGTCCCTCCATTCTCCTAGCTCTCATAAATCCCGGTGAATTTCTGACCATTGCCCTGTAATAATTACCTGTTTATGCACCGATCTCCCTATCAGACTTGGTGATCCTTCCTATTAATAACCAGATCTTTTCCTTTTTGCCTCTGTGGGGACTCGCACTCAACCTGAGCTCTCAGATGAAGCCAACAATCTCCTGGGGCATAAAGGCTGCTTCCGCATCAGTACCTTTGCATGCTCTGTGTCCCTGAGCTAGAATACTAGTAACATTTCTTCACCTGCCAGGCAAATTCCCACTCATCCATCAGGATCCAGTTTTCTCTCTGAAGTCTTTCTTCACACACACATAAACAAAATCCCCTGTATTCTGCGCATGTATCAGAGCGTTTGTAACATTCACAAAATGCTTGTTTACAAATCTAGCTTCCACCCTGGGTTGCGCTCTGCTTGACAGCGGTAATGTCCAGTCACCCTGCTATTCCCAGTGCGAAGCAGCACATAGCAGGCGCTTAATAAAGTCTAGTTAAGCGAATGAATGGCTACACATGTGCCCGAGGAAGTACTATCTGCAACTATGAGGCTCAGTACAAGACTCCTCTCAAAACCAAACAGAGGCTGGTTTCCAGAAAGCAGAAGGAGGCTTAAGGGCTCACAGAGGGGCAGGAAAACACGAGATTTAAATTCCCAGGAGCGCAGAGGCCGAAAGCCTCAAGGAAGGAGGTGGGAGAACAGAGAGGGGCGGGACTCCAGAGTTGGAGGCGGAAGGAGAGAGTGGGGAGGAGCCTGCGGTCGGAGTCCCGCCGAGGCTGCTGACCCCGGGCCAGTGGGCCGGGAGAGAGGGGCTGGACGAGGGGCAGGGGAGGTTCCCGCCCGCTCCCCGCCTGGGCCCGCACTCACTCGTCACCCTGCAGGAGGCTGCACTCGGTGATGGGCCGCACAGCCGCCCTCGGGGGCTCGGCACCCGGACCCGAGGGGCGGAAACACAGACTCAGCTTCTCCTCCAAGTGGCAGGCCAGCGCTGGGAAGCCGTCGCCACCCCCGCCTGGCCCTGCTCCGGCCTCGGGGCTCGCGTTACAGTTCTCTTGGTCCTGGAGGCTCCGGGCCGGCTCCTGGAACTCATAGAAATCCTGCCAGTCCCCGTCCGCCGCCATCTCCGCCCGGTGCTGTCTCGCGCCCCGCCCCGGCCCAGGCCCCGCCCCGCCGTCGGGCCCGGCCCCCGGAGCACCGCCCCGCCCGAGGCCCCGCCCCTGCCCGCTCTTGGCACCTCGGACCTGGCCTGTTGCCTTCTAGCCCCGAGGTCTTCCCTTTTCCCCAGTCTTAGATTCTGAGTTGAGCGCGGGTCCCGGCAGAAAGGAAAACCTTAACTGCTTTGAATCACTTCTTATAGCCTTTGCAATCCCATGGACAGCAGTATGCCAGGCTTCCCTGTCCCTCACTAACTCCCAGAACTTACTCAAACTCCTCTCCATCCAGTCAGTGATGCCATCCAACCATCTCATCCTCTGTCGTCCCCTTCTCCTCCCGCCTTCAATCTTTCCCAGCATCAAGGTCTTTTCCAATGAGTCGGTTCTTCGCATCAGGTGGCCAAAGTATTGCTGCTTCAGCTTCAGTAGTAGTCCTTCCAGTGAATATTCAAAACTGATTTCCTTTAGGATGGACTGGTTGGATCTCCTTGCAATCCAAGGAACTCTCAACAGTCTTCTCCCACACCACAGTTCAAAAGCATCAATTCTAGCCTAAGTACAGCTAAAATAAACAATTTCTGTAAACTTGCACCCAGTGTCAGATTAGTCCCCAAATCAATTTTTCCAAGGTAACTTTCCAACCAGAACAGCCAGTCACTTGGAAATGCTTCAGTTCAGTTCAGTCGCTTAGTCGTGTCAGACTCTTTGCGATCCCATGAAACGCAGCACTCCAAGCCTCCCTGTCCATCACCAACTCCCAGAGTTCACTCAAACTCATGTCCGTTGAGTCTGTGATGCCATCCAGCCATCTCATCCTCTGTTGGCCCCTTCTCCTCCTGCCCCCAATCCCTCCCAGCATCAGTCTTTTCCAATGAGTCAACTCTTCGCATGAGGTGGCCAAAGTATTGGAGCTTCAGTTTTAGCATCAGTCCTTCCAAAGAACACCCAGGACTGATCTCCTTTAGAATCTCTGATCTAAAGGACCGGTTGGATCTCCTTGCAGTCCAAGGGACTCTGAAGAGTCTTCTCCAACACCACAGTTCAAAAGCATCAATTCTTCTGCATTCAGCTTTCTTCACAGTCCAACTCTCACATCCATACATGACCACTGGAAAAACTACAGCCTTATGCAGAACACCACCCTTATGGCAGAGAGTGAAGAGGAGCTAAAAAGCCTCTTGATGAAAGTGAAAGAGGAGAGTGAAAAAGTTGACTTAAAGCTCAACATTCAGAAAACGAAGATCATGGCATCTGGTCCCATCACTTCATGGGAAATAGATGGGGAAACAGTGGAAACAGTGTCAGACTTTATTCTGGGGGGCTCCAAAATCACTGCAGATGGTGACTGCAGCCATGAAATTAAAAGATGCTTACTCCTTGGAAGAAAAGTTATGACCAACCTAGATAGTACGTTCAAAAGCAGAGACGTTTCTTTGCTGACTAAGGTCCGTCTAGTCAAGGCTATGGTTTTTCCTGTGGTCATGTATGGATGTGAGAGTTGGACTGTGAAGAAGGCTGAGCACCGAAGAACTGATGCTTTTGAACTGTGGTGCTGGAGAAGACTCTTGAGAGTCCCTTGGACTGCAAGGAGATCCAACCAGTCCATTCTGAAGGAGATCAACCCTGGGATTTCTTTGGAAGGAATGATGCTGAAGCTGAAACTCCAGTACTTTGGCCACCTCATGAGAAGAGTTGACTCATTGGAAAAGACTCTGATGCTGGGAGGGATTGGGGGCAGGAGGAGAAGGGGACGACAGAGGATGAGATGGCTGGATGGCATCACGGACTCGATGGACATGAGTCTGAGTGAACTCCGGGAGTTGGTGATGGACAGGGAGGCCTGGCGTCCTGTGATTCATGGGGTCGCAAAGAGTCGGACACAACTGAGTGACTAAACTGAACTGAACTGACTAGACGGAACTTAGTTGGCAAAGTAATGTCTCTGCTTTTATGCTATCTAGGTTGGTCATAACTTTGCTTCTGAGGAGTAAGGGTCTTTTAATTTCATGGCTGCAATCACCATCTCCAGTGATTTTGGAGCCCCAAAAAATAAAGTTTGACACTGTTTCCACTGTTCCCCCATCTATTTCCCATGAAGTGATGGGACCAGATGCCATGATCTTCGTTTTCTGAGTGTTGACCTTTAAGCCAACTTTTCACTCTCCTCTTTCACTTTCATCAAGAGGCGTTTTAGTTCCTCTTCACTTTCTGCCATAAGGGTGGTGTCATCTGCATATCTGAGGTTATTAATATTTCTCCCAGCAATCTTGATTCCAGCTTGTGCTTCTTCCAGCCCAGCATTTCTCATGATGTACTCTGCATAGAAGTTAAATAAGCAGGATGACAATATACAGCCTTGACGTACTCCTTTTCCTATTTGGAACCAGTTTGTTCTTCCGTGTGCAGTTCTAACTGTTGCTTCCTGACCTGCATATAGGTTTCTCAAGAGGCAGGTCAGGTGGTCTGGTATTCCCATCTCTTTCAGAATTTTCCACAGTTTATTGTGATCCACACAGTCCAAGGCTTTGGCAGAGTCAATAAAGCAGAAATAGATGTTTTTCTGGAATTCTCTTCCTTTTTCCATGATCCAGTGGATGTTGGCAATTTGATCTCTGGTTCCTCTGCCTTTTTTAAAACCAGCTTGAACATCTGGAAGTTCACAGTTCACGTATTGCTAAAGCCTGGCTTGGAGAATTTTGAGCATTACTTTACTAGCATGTGAGATGAGTGCAATTGTGCAGTAGTTTGAGCATTCTTTGGCATTGCCTTTCTTTGGGATTGGAATGAAAACTGACCTTCTCCAGTCCTGTGGCCACTGCTGAGTTTTCCAAATGTGCTGGCATATTGAGTGCAGCACTTTCACAGCATCATCATCCAGGATTTGAAATAGCTCAACTGGAATTCCATCACCTCCACTAGCTTTATTTGAAGTGATGCTTCCTAAGGCCCACTTGACTTCACAATCCAGGATGTCTGGCTCTAGGGGAGTGATCACACCATCGTGATTATCTGGGTCATGAAGCTCTTTTTTGTGCAGTTCTCCTGTGTATACTTGTCACCTCTTAATATCTTCTTCTGTTAGGTCTATACAGTTTCTGTCCTTTATCGAGCCCATCTTTGTATGATATGTTCCCCTGGTATCTCTAATTTTCTTGACGAGATCTCTAGTCTTTCCCATTCTGTTGTTTTCCTCTATTTCTTTGCACTGATCGCTGAGGAAGGCTTTCTTATCTCTCCTTGCTATTCTTTGGAACTCTGCATTCAGATGCTTATATCTTTCCTTTTCGCTTCTCTTCTTTTCACAGCTATTTGTAATAGCTTAATGCTTCCAAAATTCATTCCACAAATATTTTATGTGTCCACGTGGAAAGCACATGCTAGACCCTCTGCAACATACAAAGATGAATAATTATGCAAGTTAATATTTGCAAAGCACTTGGAACAGGGACTGACAGCAAGTACCAAATGTGTATGTTATGTAACTAATACATAACTCCTCGCTATAGGGGCTTACAATGTAGTTAGAGTGATAAAACTGGAGAGCATTCATACCAAAAAGTAAAACTAGGAGTAAAGAGTTACTGTTTAATGTGTATTGAGTTTGTTTTGCAAGAGGAAGAGTACTGGAGATGGTTGCTCAAGAATATAAACATACTTAATACCACTGAACTGTATACTTAACATGGTTAAGATGGTCATTTCATGTTATGCATATTTTACCACAAAAAAAAATAGGAGAAAAGGTATAATTCTAAGGGAGCATGAATATGTAGAGACAATAAATACCTAGGAGTTGATAGAAGCTATCCTTGGAATGTAGTCATCAAATAACTTCATTTAGGAACATAATTGGATCATAAAAGATGAATTCCTATTCTGAAAAATAAATGCAAAGTTAATAATAGAAAATAAGATTTTCCTGGTATGCTCTGTTCATTTCTTGACAACATGGAAACCTACCCTGAAGAATACATGTTAATATCAAAATTTCCTATTTACCTTTCCAATGGATTTTGTCTCATATTTCAATGATTTGTCTCATATTCAATACAATACTTTTATGAATCAAGCCTAAGGAACTGTTGATAAAGGCAATACCACTGCCTTCCCATTTCCTTTGAAGCCATGAAGGGAGCAGATATTGAGCTTTACATAGCCAGCGCTAGAATTGATTACTCAATAGTGTATAGCTTTGGGGTTAATGAGAAAACATTAGCTCAGCTGACATTCATCTATCTGAATACTACTCAGAAGTGATGCACTAAATGTAAAAATCAGTCTTTATCTAGGTATTGGGCTACTCAGTTATGAGAAACTATGGACTTGACTCAAACTCTCCTAATTATGTACATAGCTAAGGCAAAAAAAAAGGGGGGTTTTTCTTGATCTGTATCTCCATTTGCCTGTGTGGCCTGTATATGTGTGTTAGTGGAAATAAAATTTACTTACTCTTAGGACTCAAAGGTAACACACGCATTTTTCATATGCTTGCAAATGAACTGCTATTAGGTTAGCTTTAATGGTCTCAATTTTATTTTAGTCAGAATTTCCACATATGATGCTTTTTACTTTTAATTAAATGCAAATTACCTAGTATCACCCCAGACTCTTTAAATGTGCTCAGTCGCTGCACAACCCCAAGCTCCTCTGTCCATGGCAGAAACAAGATTTGAATCACTTTTCTTAATTAATTTACATTAGCACATCTATAGTATATTGTCACCCTGCTTATTTAACTTCTATGCAGAGTACATCATGCAAAATGCCAGGCTAGATGAAGCACAAGCTGGAATCAAGATTGCGGGGAGAAATATCAGTAACCTCAGATACGCAGATGACACCACCCTTATGGCAGAAAGCGAAGAACTAAAGAGCCTCTTGATGAAAGTGAAAGTGGAGAGTGAAAAAGTTGGCTTAAAACTCAATATTCAGAAAACTAAGATCATGGCATCTGGTCCCATCACTTCATGGCAAATAGATGGAGAAACAATGGAAACAGTGACAGACTTTATTTTGGGGGGTTCCAAAATGACTGCAAATGGTAACTGCAGCCATGAAATTAAAAGATGCTTGCTCCTTGGAAGAAAAGCTATGACCAACCTAGACAGCATATTAAAAAGCAGAGACATTACTAGCAAAGGTCCACAGTAGTCATTCATGGATGTGAAAGTTGGACTATAAAGAAAACCAAGCGCTGAAGAATGAATGCTTTTGAACTGTGATGTGGGAGAAGACTCTTCAGAGTCCCTTGGACTGCAAGGAGATCCAGCCAGTCCATCCTAAAGGAAATCAGTCCTGAATATTCATTGGAAAGACTGATGATGAAGCTGAAACTCCAATACTGTGGTCACCTGATGCAAAGAACCAACTCATTGGAAAAGACCCTGATGCTGGGGAAAAATTGAAGGCCGGAGGAGAAGGGGATGACAGAGGATGAGATGATTGGATGGCATCACCAACCAATGGACATGAGTTTGAGTAGGCTCTGGGAGTTGGTGATGGACAGGGAAGACTGGTGTGCTGCAGTCCATGGGGTCACAAAGAGCGGATATGACTGAGTGACTGAACTGACTGACATAGTAATCTCTTGGCACTCAACACACTGTATAAAGGTGCTTCCAAAAAATGTGCCTAGGAGAAAACTGTGCTGTTTAATTGGGAAAGCAATGAGACAAGAAAGAAACTACAGTATGGAACAAAATGTGAATCTTGGTGCTTCTGAAGATTTTACATAAGGACTGCACACGTGAAAGAGTACAACAGAAACGTTTAAATGGTGGAATGTTCATAGCCAGGTAAAATGATAAAGGAGCAGTACTTCAATGTCTTCCACATACCTCTCTCCCCCTGGGGTACTTGGGGGCTGCACAGAGCTCCACGGCTGCAAGGACATCCAGCAGGAGTCTGCACTCCACCCTTTTGCGGCCTCGTTTCCTTACGCCTGCTCTTTCCTCGAGTCAGGTTTACACAGTCAGTTTTGTTTTGCCTGATAGGCAGCAAGGGAAATCTCTGAGATGGCAGGAAACAAAGAATTTACTCACAAGGCAGTCAAAGTAGAGAGAGAACCAGTTCAAACCCGCTTCCTGAAGGCAAGGGGCTCTGGGTGTTAATGGCATAAAGGCTAGGGGAGCAGTGTGGTCTGAGGTGTGGAGGGTGTGACTGAAAAAGGATGAGGTGAATCTGCACAGGTGTAACTAAGTTACAGGCCTCTGCATGTAGAAAAGCAGAGGCACTTAGTACTATCTGAGGATGGAGGTTTTAGCCCTCCAACATCAAAAGGTCACCTAGCAGATCCAGCATGCCTAGGTGGATGGTCCTATCCAGTCTAAACCAGCTCAGCTTGAGCTAGACACATCTGATATCAATTCCTAGAAAACAACTTGGACAAACATTTTACTGGTTGGGCTACATGCAGCTCAGAGGACCTGCGTGTCTTTTGAACAAGTAAAATGACCTTGATTAGCAAAGGCAGGTTACAGGTGAAATGGATTTAACTATGATTACCCAGTTTCACCATTCCCTAAACCTCCCCACATAATAATTCCTGAGAGTAACCTTAGTCCATTTTCTAGCAATTCTTCTTCTACCAGCTAAATTCTAGCTTCCCAGCACAGACACAGATCTGGGAAAAACCACAGGCTTCCTGCCGGTCTCACCAGTTTAGTTGACACCATCAACACTCAAAGGTTTCCAATTAAGAAGAGCCCCCCCGCCCCACATTCATTGTCTCTCGCATGACCTAATTCTACTCATTTGTCCACTTAAATCTATTTCAGGCTTTTATTTTCTATAAAGCAGATGAATACCAACATGTGTAAACATTGCTGCTCACTCCATGTATTGAGAACCAGTTAGTCTACAGAATTAATTTTCAACACTTGATGCAAAATTAGATAATACAGAGTAACTTTTAAAGAGAGCTTCATGGCATGGGTATTACACTCAGGTTAATCATTCAAGATGGAAAAAGTTACTTCTCTTGTTTGACAGCCCATTTACATTTTTCACAGGAATATCACAGTGAAAAGTAAAGAAAAATGGAAATGAAGATTATTCAACATATAGACCACCTAAGGGTGTAATTAATCAGAAAACATAAGAACTGCAAAAGAAACAAATGATTTAACACAGAATCAGAAAATACCTTGTTAAAGTTTCACATGCAGCAAAAACTGAAGGCATTACAAAGCAAGAGTAAGACAAAGAGAATGGACATGAATGAAAATTTCTTGAGAAAAGCTAAGCTAATTGCTAAGTTTATTCAAAAACAGATTAAAAAAGAAAACAGAGCTGACGGAACAAAATAATTGAAAACTCCATATGTTGACTCAAGAATTTAAGGAAATGTTTGCTTGCCAAAAAAAGGAAAGGGTAGGTTGTTTCCACTTTGTCTCTATTATAAAAAACAAATCAAGAAACTTTTGAGTAACCAATATTTGCAATGTAGGGTTTATTAGTAAAAAATATTTAATTCTAGTTACTCATGTTTATTAGCAATGAATCTTCAATTTTAATGATCCGATTAGAGTCTTAATCAGGGAGCACCTGATCAGGGGTCCACAGAAGAAGAGCTACATCACCAAGAGAAGGAGCCTAGGTGACTGGCCATCGCCACACTCTTACAAGCTTATCAGAATAACTGAATAGGAAAGACATTGCCAAGTATGCATCTGGTTGTGTTCTGGGTAATCGAACCCTGGCCTCAGGCAGTTAACGGAGCCACCTATTAGTTGCGGTTATTTAGCTAACATGACAGTTCTAGGGCCTTCCCAGATGACGCTGTGGTAAAGAATCCACCTGCCAATGCAGGAGATGTAAGAGACACAGCCTGGGTCCCTGGGTCAGGAGGGTCCCCTGGAGTAGCCCTCCAATATTCCCTCCTGGAAAATTCCACGGACAGAGGAGCCTGGCGGGCTGTACAGTCCATGGGGTCGCGAAGAGTCGGACAAGACTGAAACAGCACACCACACGGCACGTGTCAGTTCTAACACCTGAAAGCTCCCCCTGAACATCCTAAACTGCCTAAATTCTCTGCTTTGACATAGTTGCTTTTCTCCTCTGAAGTTAAGCCCATGCAGAGTTGAACATACCACATTTTATCTTAGGTGTCTGAGGCTGGCGCAGCCCTCTCTCTTAGCTCTTTCCTACAACTGTCAGAGCTCCGTGTCCTCACTATCTGTCTTAGGATGGACCAAAGAATGACGAGGGGAAGCTCTTCCTCCCACGAACAAAAGGAAGAGACTACGAGTGGGTCTTAGAATATTCTTGCCTCCTCTAGGACACTAAGGAAAAATATGAACAGAAGAACTATAACAAAGAGGACATAATATATTCTCTATATTTCCTCTCTTTCAGAAAATTGTGATCTTGGTTTTTCCACATCAACGTTCATCTGTAACTTTCCCACAGGAAAGTTGGTCCTAACCTTGATCAGTCAAGGTGACATTTTTGTGTACAGGCAACACTGAGTGTGGTACCTGTGTCACTGGGGTCCTTGCATGTATTCCAATACCTTTGTCTCCCACAGCCTATCTCACCCATATTTAATGAGCCCTTTATTCTGAATTCTTTGTCTCATTACTAACCAAGATATCTCAGGCCTAAAAAGGTCTCAAAACTAATCCACTGTGGCAGAAAGCAGAAGGGTGGTGCCCAAGGCATGGGATGGTTTGGGGTAGGAGAATTAACTGCAGAAAGACAGGAGGAAAACTTCCAGAGTAAAGGAAATACTCAATAACCCCTGGAGTAATGGAGATACTCTATAACTTGATCATCATGGTGACTATGTAGGTGTATACATTTATCAACAGTAAGCTTAAAACAAGTCCATTTTATTGCATGTAAATTACAACTCTATAAATATGTGTTAAGGTGTGGCTTTAGAGCCAAAAAATGGAAACAACCTAAATGCGCACGGACAGATGAATGGATAAGCAGAAACACACACGTAATGGAATATTACTCAGTTTTAAAAAGGAACATAGTTCTGACACCTGCTACAACATGGATGAACATTGACAACATTATAGTAAGTGAAGCCAGACACAAAAGGAGAAATACTATATGCACTTATATGAAGTACTTAGAGAAGTTGGAAAGTAGAGTGGTGGTTGCTAGGGGCTAAGAGGAGGGGAAGATGGGGCGTCAGTGTTTCTCAGAGACAGAGTTTCCATTTAGGATGATGAAGAAGTTCTGGATAGTGGATGGACAGTGGTAATGCCTGCACATAATGTGAATCTACTTAATGCCACAGCATACTAAAAAAGTTAAAATGATCATTTTTCTGCTATGTATATTTAGCTCAATTTTTTCTAAAAAGAGTGGCCATATTGAATCAAATGTTAGAATTCCCCAATATAGATATGACCTGTTTATTGGACATCTGATCTTGTTAAAGTGGATTCAAGTCATACACTTAAAATTAGTTCATCCACTGTACAGATTAATTGTTGATGGACTGCTAACTTGTTAATTATCTGTTCTAGTCTACTTTTTGATTCAAAATGTAGTATTTTATACTGTAATTATATACATTGACTTCACAGGGAAGTAATGCAAGAATGATAAAACTGACTTTGTTGTCATTTGAAGATTTGAATTTGAGGGGCTAATTTTGAGGAGAAGAAATTCAGTGGAAATGGAAATCTCTCTGATCCAACAGAGCAAAAAAAAAAAAAAAAAAATAGGAAAGAGTAAAAGCTTCCTTCAAGAAAACAAACCAACTCCACTTCCTATTGAATTGGAGGGGAGGAAGCTAAAAAATTAAAATAAGAAAGCACTATCAAGTGCAACAACAGACTGTCAGAAGGTGATACTGGGGAAGACAGACAGCACATTCATTCCGGGGACCACCCATAGAGGCTCTGCCAGATATATAGTAAGACATAGACGCAGACAATTCAGAGGAGTTTGCAACTAAAGGGAAACCAAGAGACTTGGATCACATTTAGATGAGAGAAATGGATTCTGTAAATGATTATACTTTTTGTCTGACCCAGGTCACACATTTTATGTTCATCACGTGCTTTATGTTCTATTTTCTGATATACTTATTAACATAAATTAAGAGCCCACCCGCCAATGCAGGAGACATAAAAGACATGTGTTCAATCCCTGGAGGAGGGTATGGCAACCCACTCCAGTATTCTTGCCTGGAGAATCCCATGGACAGAGGAGCCTGGCAGGCTATAGTCCATGGGTCACAAAGAGTCAGACATGACTGAAGTGACTTAGCACAAGAGTATTAGGATGGGGAACCACAGAATCCAGAAATACTCCACCAAATTAGCTGGAGGAGCCCTCCAAAAGTTGACCAATGAGGGTATTATAAGAATGAGTATTAAAACTGGAGCATCCTTCTCCTTTGAACTATTATTTTCTGTCTTTGTTTTTCATTTATTCCCTCCAAAATTTTGTTTCCAGAGATGCTGACATTTCTTTTGCTACCTTTAGAGAAGGGAAATTTCATTGTGAATAGGATCAGGATGGGGTCAGATTAAGAGTGGGGAGTTCTGTTTACATAAACCGTTTTAATTTTTTTTTTTTAAGTCTAACAGGGTCTTTCTTTTTCTGTTTTCTGTTTAAAGAATAGTCAAATGTCTTGACATCTAAGGAGCTTCACAAATGCTGGGGCATCGAAACGGTCTCATCAAAATGTTACGGATCTAAATATTAATAAATAAACCACCTAAGTCAAATGAGGTGGCTCAGATGGTAAAGCGTTTGCCTGCAATGAGGGAAACCTGGGTTCAATCCCTGGGTTGGGAAGATAAACTGGAGAAGGCAATGGCAACCCACTCCAGTTCTCTTGCCTGGAAAATCCCATGGACGGACGAGCTTGGTAGGCTATAGTCCACGGGGTTGCAGAGTTGGACACAACTGAGCGACTTCACTAAGTCAGATAGGGCTCGGGTCTACAAAAGCAAAGCAAAGTGGTCTATTAAGATCATTGTTTACATAATTTAAGCAAATACACACATAACTGCACAATTTTTTTGCTTGATTTGACTACAGTAGACACAGAAGTGAGCTAATTGTTTCTAATCTGGTATAAGACACTTGAGATTTGGCATCTTGGGAATTCTGTGTTGTTTTTTAAAGAAAGAAAGGTTCTTTTTATTCCACATTGTAGAGAGAGAGTAGCTTTGTTATTGTGAAGGATTAATTAGCCCTTTGGAAGACTGAATGAGCATATACTCTGAATGTTCCAAGTCTCACCAGACTGGGCATCATTCCCGCTCTGGAACTCAAGACTCCAGGCACTGCGGCTGTCTAAAGTCAACAGGTGAGTGCATCGGAGAGGACAGGCATGCTCAGGGCTGTGTCTACCCAGAGGGACCACCTAACCCCAACCTCAGCCTTCTCCTCCTGTCATGGAATGAATTGTGTTTCCCCTAAATTCACATTGAGGGGTTTCCCTGGTGTTCCTGTGGCTAAGACTCCACACTCCCAATGCTCGGGGCCCAGGTTCAATCTCTGGTCAGAGAGCTAGATCCCACAGGCCACAACTAAGAGTTCACAAGCTGAGCCAAGGATACCTGCACGTGCAACCAAGACCCTGCACAGCCTCAATAAATGAATACATCCATTGTTTAAAGATTCATGTTGAAGTCTCAACCCTAGCACCTCAGAATGTTTTGGCACAGTCTGTCCCCAACTTACCATGGTTCAACTTAGCATCTGTGGACTTTACAATGGCACACAAGCAATACACATTCAGTCAAAACCATAGCTCAGATTTTGAATTTTGATCTTTTCCTGAGCTAGTAATATGTGGTCTGACACTCTCTCATGATGCTGGCCAGTGGCAGTGGGCTGCAGCTGCCAGTCAGCCATGTGATCACGAGGGTGGACAATCAATACATTTATAACCATTCTGTTTTTCACTTTCAGTACAGTATTCAATGAATTACACAAGATACTTAACATTTCATTATAAAATAGACTTTGCATTAGATGGTTTTCCCCAACTGCAGGCTAATGTATTTATAAACGATCTGAGCATCTTCAAGGTTAAAGCTAAGTAATAATGTTTGGTAGGTTAGGTGAATTAAATGCATCTTATAATTAATATTTTCAACTTACAATGGGCTTATCAGAATGGAACCCCATTGTAAGTCAAGTTAGCAATGTATTTGAAAATAAGATCTTTAAAGAGGTGATTAAGTTAAAATGAGGTAGCTAGAGTAGGACCATAATCCCATATGACTGGTATCCTTACAAGAAGAGATACTCAGAGTATACAGTGAAAGCCGATGTGAAGTCACAGCAAGATAGCAGACATCTGCAAGCCAAGGAGAGAGGCTCAGAAGAAACCACCCTGCTGATACCTTGATCTTTGACTTCTAGCCTCCAAAACTGTGAGAAGATAAATTTCTGTTGTATAAGCCACCCAATCCTTGGTATTTTCTTATGGTAACCCTAGCAAACAAATATAACTCCCCAGGTCATATCAGTGGTTTCTGGGAGTCCCTGTGGGGTACCCCCACTTGAGCTCAGTACTGAAATGATTCTGTTCCTACTTCCAAGTATTGGTCTCTCCTAGAAATAACAGTAACAGAATGTTAAATGGGTGACTTACTAATAAAAAGCAGAGCCACATCTTTCCCCAATTCCCATTATCCATCCAGAGGAACGAAGACTAAAAAGTCTAAGGGATGAGAGTTATTGAGATGCAGGGCTGCAGCCATCTAGTTAGGATGCTCCCCATTCAAGCCAAATGAGAGCACTGCCCAAGAACCACAGAGTGGTTAGAGCTTGCACTAAGGGTGAACAGCATCTTTCTCTCCAGCAAAATAGTTACTGAGATTCGGGATCCAGACCCCGGTGCTCCCATGGGCCCAGAGTGGGACACCATGAGTTCTTGGGAGGAAACTTATAAACTAGAGATTGCTCTTTCCTGAAGAATTCTGTAGGCAGGAGGCTGGAGGAGCTGCCCATGATGACAGGGCAAGCGAGGGGAAGGAGGAGAGGGAGCAGCCACATGCATACTGTTTGTTGGGCAAAGTTTAGGATTTCCTCCTCTGGGCCAAGTGGACACCCCAGAAGGTAGCTAGACTGTCACCTTGCACAGTCCCCTAGATATGAGCAGGGTTAAGGAGACTCTAGCAGGAGCCCTCAACCTGCAAAGACAGGAGGATGCAGAGCAAAAAGGAATGAGATGGAGACAGAGGGGAAGGACAAGCCAAAGCCTTTCCCTGCTGGCTCCTGGGTCAGCCCTGAGTAGGGGAGGGTGGACATTTTGACATGAGTATATGATGAAAATGGTTGTTTACATTGAATATTTTTTTCTACTTGAAAATGAGACTGCTCTGATTTATGAAAATGATAGAAAATCCACAGATCTGATCAAGATGCCTGTCAAAGGTGGGGAGGAGAAATTGGACAGAGCATGTTGGACAAAGACTGAGATGGGAGAAGAAAGAGAGACTTCCTCATTGTACTCTACCAGATTCAACCCATACCTTATTTTAGCACATGTCACTCAACAACTTTAGCTCTAACCACCTTGGACAGACCACATGCCACCCCCTGTATTCTCATCTCTCTGAGCTGGTCCCCAATCCCTGTAGCCAATGCACAAAGCCCTCCCGTCGTCTTTCAGAAACAATGTCCCAATAAATAGTAACTTCAGTTCAGTTCAGTCGCTCAGTCGTGTCCGACTCTTTGCGACCCCATGAATCACAGCACGCCAGGCCTCCCTGTCCATCACCAACTCCCGGAGTTCACTCAGACTCATGTCCATCGAGTCCGTGATGCCATCCAGCCATCTCATCCTCTGTCGTCCCTTTCTCCTCCTGCCCCCAATCCCTCCCAGCATCACAGACTTTTCCAGTGAGTCAACTCTTCGCATGAGGTGGCCAAAGTACTGGAGTTTCACCTTTAGCATCATTCCTTCCAAAGAAATCCCAGGGTTGATCTCCTTCAGAATGGACTGGTTGGATCTCCTTGCAGTCCAAGGGACTCAAGAGTCTTCTCTAACACCACAGTTCATTAACACAAATGCTTGAGGAGTTTGCTAACCCAGTAGTCTAACTCAACTTCCACTGAGATCACCTGGCACCACTCTGTGGGTAATTAATCTATATTTAAGTCACCAAATAAAGACAATACCATGTAGAAACAGGAAGAAGTACAGATGGGAACCATCTAAGTGAAAAGTCCTCCAAAATTCCAAGCTGTAGTCAGGATGCCACGCAGTTGCTTAAAGGGTCACAGATCAGGGGAAAATCTACTAAATCTCTGGTCCCATCATAAAAAAATGATGGATGGGAGGCATTAATTACTGCAAATCACAGAGGACCAAAAACACTAATTCTGTGGAATAAACGAAGTCTGCAAGAAAATGCAATGCAGGTGAAAATGACAAGGTTGCCTTTTGCTGTGAGATGTTCTGACTTGGCTCAGCACATGCACCCATCATCCTTACCTCAAAGTTTAGGGTGTCAGTTAGGGTTGACAAGTAAGGGCCCTTTCTCCTTTGCTGAATACCTGGTTTAATACCCATATATCATAATTTTTGTCAAAAACTTATTACTCGTTTCCTCTCCTTGGTTATTCGAGTTTGCTTTGTTACAAGCCTCAACTTCCAGCCCTTCAAACAAAGTTGCCTGTGTACAGATTCATGGAAAATGTTCATAGAAATGAAAAAATAATATGTCATGAGATTCTAAAACCTCTCACTCCTCCGAAGACTTCACAAACTGGGTAAAGAGAGCCAAAATTTAAGAAATTTAATTTCTTTGTCATTAGCACAGGAGAAATGTTTTAGGTGACAGAGAACTGAACATCTCTCTCCAATTCTCCCAGGAAAATGTATAGCATCACAGTTGCACAGAGACAAATTCTTGCATTTGAACAAGTAGACACTATGATGTACATGCTGGACTTAGTCGCTCAGTCATGTCCAACTCTTTGCTACCCCATGGGCTGTACCCCGCCAGGCTACTCTGTCAATGGGGATTCTCCAGACAAGAATACTGGAACGGTTTGCCATGTCCTTCTCCAGAGACTATAAGCCACAATTATTATCGGAAGTGTCCTACCTAAGAATTTGTTTCTATGAATTGCTTTGAAGATTGTTTCTATAGTTTTTCTCCATTTAAAAATTGGTGTAAACATAGTCTCCCAGAAACAAAGGCTGAGACAGCCAAAAGCTTCACATTAATACTTCCTGAAGCAGGTAGTGGTTTTATATGTATTTACTAATAAATGTTGAATGATGCAGGAAGTAGAGATCCATTCATTGTTTATCTAATAAACAATATTTAGTTCTTTGAAATTAAATTCTTTCATTGAAGATCAGCTTACACCTTCTAAAAATGTCAGAGGAGCAAAGAAGGATGACCAAATTACTAATTTTTCCTACATATTTAATTTGCGAATAATGGTAGTTATACATGTATCAAGTTAATTTTGAAAAAAGAAACATACTTGTTATTGGTTTCATAGTATTTCATCATAAATATATCATAATATTTTCATTTATCTCCTTGAATTTTTAATTAGGCTTTGAAGTTCTTTGGATCATAAAAAGTACTCTCTTGTGGTTGGTGATTGTATTATTACATGCCTTATTTTGACAATTTGAACATATCTGGTTTTAAAATAAATAGTGGGTGAGACACACCACTAGATGCGGTTAATGATTATGCTGGGTTTTTTTTGGCTGTGCTGTGTTTTTGTTGCTGTTTGCAGAGTTTCTTTCCTTTCAGCAAGTGGCGGCCACTCCCTAGTAGAGGTGTGTGGGCTTCTCTTTGGGGTGGCCTCTCTTGTTGCAGAGTACAGGCTCTAGAGCTTTAGTAGTTGTGGTGCACAAGCCTAGCTGCCCCAAGACATGTGGAATCCTCCTGGACAGGGAATAAACTTGTGTGCCCTGCACTGGACCACCACAGCAGTCCCGTTTTATGACTTTTAAGTCCCCATAGTCCCTCATTCTGCTAAACTATAGTCTTCAATTATTATTCCTTACCCAAAGTCCCTATCAGTTCAGTTCAGTTCAGTTGCTCAGTCGTGTCCAACTCCTTGCAACCCCATGAATCGCAGCAGGCTAGGCCTCCCTGTCCATCACCAACTCCCAGAGTTCACCCAAACTCATGGCCCTCTAGTTGGTGATGCCATCCAGCCATCTCATCCTCTGTCGTCCCCTTCTCCTCCTGCCCCCAATCCCTCCCAGCATCAGGGTCTTTTCCAATGAGTCAACTCTTCACATGAGGTGGCCAGAGTATTGGAGTTTCAGCTTCAACATCAGTCCTTTAATGAACACCCAGGACTGAACTCCTTCGGAATGGACTGGTTGGATCTTCTTGCAGTCCAAGGGACTCTCAAGAGTCTTCTCCAACACCACAGTTCAAAAGCATCAATTCTTCGGCGCTCAGCTTTCTTTGCAGTCCAACTCTCACATCCAAACATGACTACAGGAAAAACTATAGCCTTGACTAGACGGACCTTAGTCGGCAAAGTAATGCCTCTGCTTTTGAATATGCTATCTAGGTTGGTCATAACTTTTCTTCCAAGGAGTAAGCGTCTTTTAAGTTCATGGCTGCAGTCACCATCTGCAGTGATTTTGGAGCCCAGAAAAATAAAGTCTGACACTGTTTCCACTGTTTCCCCATCTATTTCCCATGAAATGATGGGACCACATGCCATGATCTTCATTTTCTGAATGTTGAGTTTTAAGGCAACTTTTTCGCTTTCCTCTGTCACTTTCATCAAGAGGCTTTTTAGCTCCTCTTCACTTTCTGCTATAAGGGTAGTGTCATCTGCATATCTGAGGTTATTGATATTTCCCCCGGCAATCTTTATTCCAGCTTGTGCTTCTTCTAGCCCAGCATTTCTCATGATGTACTCTGCATAGAAGTTAAATAAGGAGGGTAACAATATACAGCCTTGACATACTCCTTTTCCTATTTGGAACCAGTCTGTTGTTCCATGTCCAATTCTAACTGTTGCTTCCTGACCTGCATATAGGTTTCTCAAGAGGCAGGTCAGGTAGTCTGGTATTCCCATCTCTTTCAGAATTTTCCACAGTTTATTGTGATCCACACAGTCAAAGGCTTTGGCATAGTCAATAAAGCAGAAATAGATGTTTTTCTGGAACTCTCTTGCTTTTTCCATGATGCAGCAGATGTTGGCAATTTGATCTCTAGTTCCTCTGCCTTTTCTAAAACCAGCTTGAACATCTGGAAGTTCATGGTTCACGTATCGCTGAAGCCTGGCTTGGAGAATTTTCAGCACTACTTTACTAGCGTGTGAGATGAGCGCAACTGTGTGGTAGTTTGAGCATTCTTTGGCATTGCCTTTCTTTGGGATTGGAATGAAAACTGACCTTTTCCAGTCCTGTGGCCACTGCTGAGTTTTCCAAATGTGCTGGCATATTGAGTACAGCACTTTCACAGCATCATCTTTCAGGATTTGAAATAGCTCAACTGGAATTCCATCACCTCCTCTAGCTTTGTTCGAAGTGATGCTTCCTAAGGCCCACTTGACTTCACATTCTAGGATGTCTGGCTCTAGGGAAGTGATCACACCATCATGATTATCTTGGTTGTGAAGATCTTTTTTGTATAGTTCTTCCGTGTATTCTTGCCACCTCTTCTTAATATCTTCTGCTTCTGTTAGGTCCATAGCATTCCTGTCCTTTATCAAGCCCATCTTTGTATGAAATGTTCCCCTGGTATCTCTAATTTTCTTGAAGAGATCTGTAGTCTTTCCCATTCTGTTGTTTTCCTCTATTTCTTTGCATTGATCACTGAGGAAGGCTTTCTTATCTCTCCTTGCTATTCTTTGGAACTCTGCATTCAGATGCTTATATCTTTCCTTTTCTCCTTTGCTTTTCACTTCTCTTCTTTTCACAGCTATTTTTAAGGCTTCCTCAGACAGCCATTTTGCTTTTTTGCATTTCTTTTCCGTGGGTATGGTCTTGATCCCCGTCTCCTGTACAATGTTTCATACGTCCGTCCATAGCTCATCAGGCCCTCAAAGCCCCTATAAACATACTTTATTCTACCCTTCTCCTAAAAATTTTTCTGTTCCATTTGTCCCTTTCTTTATCTATAATTATTTTAAGTATTTCTACTTTCCCATCTATTTCTCCATTCTTTCACTCTCTTATTTGCTCTCAATGACTTTCTCCACCTTACCCTAAATTCATGATGCTTTACTCAAGTCATTCATGTGGTTAGAACAATAGCCTTGCCCCAGTTTCTCCAATATTTTTATTTTCCTTCAGAAAGATTTTTGGAACCCTCCTATCCAAATGGTCTTTTCTGGCTAAATCAAGCCTGAGCCTAAGTAACCCATCCACTAGCTCCCTGCCCCACACCCCTTCTCACAGCCATATCCAGTGATCAGGCAGGTCAGGGCCTGGCCCACCAGTTCTAACATGGTGGACACACTGTGAGAACAGAGGGCCTGCAGCTAGCCCTGCCACTGGACTTGAAACAGCCTGGGGCTGTGGTGGTGGGCGAGGGGCGGGGGGGGGGCGGGGGGGGTGGAAAAGCCCTGCTGCAGATGCTGAGGCTACACCAACTTATTAACAGAACAAAGTATTATTAGCAGAACCAACAGTGCTGGACTCCACAGTGACCTACATCCAGCTCACCAGGCTTTCTTTATATTGTCACGGTTGAGCAAAGCATGGTGATGAGTGAGTCAGGAGTCAGCAATATCCAGAGATTCAGCCAGGAGGAATATGGTTACACTCAGGGTTGTCTTCAAGAAAGCAGCCAGGTCTCTCCAGGTCATCACTGGTCTTAGAAAAATGAGAAAAGAGTGTGCCTGTGGGACCTGGCATAGAGGTAGATTTACCAAGAAGCTAAGGATGCTTAAGTTTCAGGGATGCTTACTTGTACCAGATCCTTATAAGCCTAGGAGAAGCCCTACCAAAGCAATCAAAGACTGCTACAAGTTCATGGAACATTAAACATTACCCACTGCACAGAACATTTGCACTGCCCCGAAACTTAGAGCTTAGTTTTCTCAAGAAACTTGAGGAAAAAATCTCCAAATTTGACAACAATCTAACACATTTACCTGACAATATTACTTACAAGTCATAAACCTGAAACTTTTCTAAACTATCAAAAATAGAGAAAATATTTTGATAAATTATGTAAAGACTGAATTTTTTTGTTGTTGTCTATGGAAAACGATATTACAACATTGCAGTCCAATGAGAGGCAAATCAAGAATAACAGCCAAAATGTAAGAGAAGGGTATTACAGATACGTGTTAGAAAGCGACTTCTTTTAGGGAACCCTCCTACACTGTTGGTGGGAATGCAAGTTGGTGCAGCCACTACGGAAAACAGTAGGGATGTTCCTCAAAAAACTAAAAATAGAGTTGCCATATGGTCCAGAAATTCCATTCTTGGGCATATATCCAGATAATACTACAATTCAAAAAGATACATGTACCTGTATGTTTATAGCAGCCATATTTACAGCAGCCATGACATGGAAACAATCTATATATGTTCACTGATAGAAGAATGGCTAAAGATATGGTATACACACACACACACACACACACACATATACACAATGGACTATTACTAAGCCATAAAAAAGAACGAAATAATGCCATTTACAACAATATTGGTGGACCTAGAGATTAACATATTAAGTGAAGTAAGTCAAAAAGAGAAAGACAAATATCATATGATATCACTTAATGTGGAATGTAAAACATGACACAAACGAACTTATCTATGAAACAGAAACAGACTCATAGATACAGAGGACAGACGTGTGGTTACCAAGGAGCAGGGGGTGAGGGTGGGAAGGGCATGGATTAGAAGTTTAAGACGAGCAGATACAAACTATTATATAAAGAATGGGCAAAGAACAAGGTCCTACTGTATAGCACAGGGAACTATATTCAACATCCTGTAATAAGCCATAATAGAAAAGAATAGGAAAAAGAATATACATGCATGCATGCACACACACACACACACACACACACATATATATAATTGAATCACTTTGCTGTACAGCAGAAATTAACACAACATTTAAATCAACTATACTTCAATAAAATAAATTTTTTTAAAAGAAAGTTACTTCTTTTATAATATGTTGTTTTTCTGGATTTTATGTTTGTGATATTTGCCACCTTCTTAGAAAATGTTATTTGCTATAAATCATTTCTCATTCTAAATAAACATTTAGTTTGTAGCTACTTTTGTACTTTATTTTCCTTAAGCAGATTCCACCAAATTATACAAGCTTCAGGATCCATAGCATTATAATGGGTTTCCCTGGTAGCTTAGATGGTAAAGAACACGCCTGCAAAGAGGGAGACCTGGGTTCTATCCCTGGGTTGGGAAGATCCCCTGGAGAAGGGAACGGCTACCCACTCCAGTATTCTTGCCTGGGAAAACCCATGGACAGAGGAGCCTTGCAACCTACAGTCCATGGGATCGCAAAGAGTCAGACAAGAAAGAGTGACTTTCACTTTCATGATCCATAAAATCTGCATCTGTCCGTAATCAAGAGGCCTCTACTAAGGAGGTGGGTGGAGTCAGCCAGATGTTGCCTGACATTTATCCTATTTGCAAGTAGTTAAATAGGCATGAATATACAATTTTTAAAGCTTTAGTTAAAACTGCAAAAGACTGGACTATACTTCAGTATGTACAAAGTGTGTCTTGCATTGAGATTTTACTAAAGCCAAACAGGGAGGATATCTATGGTAGACACTGCTTGGAGAAGGCAATGGTAACCCACTCCAGTACTCTTGCCTGGAAAATCCCATGGATGGAGGAGCCTGGTAGGCTGCTGTCCATGGGGTCGCGAAGAGTCGAACACGACTGAGCGACTTCACTTTCACTTTTCACTTTCATGCACTGGAGAAGGAAATGGCAACCCACTCCAGTGTTCTTGCCTGGAGAATCCCAGGGACGGAGGAGCCTGGTGGGCTACCGTCTACGGGGTCGCGCAGAGTCGGACACGACTGAAGCGACTTAGTAGCAGCAGCAGCAGCAGCTAGCCTATATCCTACCAGATTCCTCGTCTTCCTGGACACCCATAGGACTACATTTCCCAGGCTCCCTTGCGGTTTGGGTGCGGTAGTCATGTGAATGCATTCTAGCCAATGGAATGTGGATGGGAAAGACACATCCCTTCCTGACTGGCTAAGTCACGAAAACCTTCCATGGAAAAGTCTCTTCTTCCCTCTCTGCTGGCTTAAGGCACATAAGCACAATATCCTTGCAAATTACAGTAGTAGGTAATAGTGCCTCTAGGGCTTCCCTCGTAGCTCAGTAGGTAAGATTCTGCTTGCAATGCAGGAGGTCCGGGTCCGATCCCTGGGTCAGAAAGATCCTCCGGAGAAGGAAATGACAATCCAGTCCAGTATTCTTGTCTGGAAAATCCCTTGGACAGAGGAGCCTGGCAGGCGACAGTCCATGGGGTCGCAAGAGTCGGACACGACTTAGTGACTAAACCACCACAATAGAACCTCTAAGCAGAGGGAAGCTAGATCCCTGCTTCAGTCACTGCTTGGAAGAAAACCAAATCTAAACGTCCATTTTGGTCAAGTTACCAAAAAAAATAAACTTTTTTGTGTAGCCACTGGGATTCACGGGTTTATCTGTTAATGGTAGCTAATATCTTAACTAATACAGTTTTCATTAGTGGAAAAATAGCACTTTAAAAAAATTATGTTGTATATGTTTATTGAGATCCTCTTGTATATAAAAATATGTATATTAATGTATACATGTTTTATATATACAAATATGTCTATAGTCACACTTTCTCTTATGGGTCCCATTTTACATTACTAGTTAGTAACAGGTTATATAGTACATACTTAGCATTTCTGAGATTTGGATATTTCTAACAGACATTACAATTTCTAAAGACATAAACTTATCCATCAATGTAAGAGATTTTTAAGAACTGTGACTTCCCCTTTATTAACATACTTAAGCTGAGAAACTCTTCCAAGGATGCTAGAGAAAGGAGCCCTGCTCTGGGATAGAGGTTCTACTAGAGAACACCACCTTTTCTTCCTGGGCCCATAGAACAGTCTCCAGAAGAGAAATAAAGTGAAATGGACTACTGGGAAATTATGTTCTTCACAGTGGAAGAGGAAAAAAGGCTTCAGAAAGGAACAGGAGAAAAATACATTTTATATATATATATATATATATATATATATATATATATATATTTTTTTTTTTTTTTTTTTTACATATCAGCTACTGCTGTTTGCTAAAAAAATTTTTCTATGGCCCAAACACTGCTAACTGTGCAGAGCAAAAGCTGCTATCTTCAAACTAACAGAAAAGATAGATCAATGGTTTCCTGATGTTGGAATGAAAAAGTATTTTCTAAGCATAAAAGTAAAGAAAGAAACCAGTGGAGTAGAAAAATGACTTATCTTCTAGTGAAATATTAATTAGAAATTATTTATGTATAAAATTTTATAAATTATAGATATATATTCACCCAATACATAGTTTCATGTTCTTAAATTACCTGAGAGAACAGCAGAGAAGGGCATTTTAGCTAAAACTGTGGAGCACCATTTGTGGCAGGAGGGAGTGCCCAGAGAAGAAGTCTCTGTGTACTAACAAAAAAATCATACTTCAAGCCTAGGGTCTAGCATATACAGATGAGAGTCCTGGCTATACTGACCCAGAGGAAGATCAGACAGCTAGTTCTTGAGGTCAGACCTTCTGGGCATTACTTCTCATGCCACAGTGATACCCACAGGAGAGCAGTTCCATGGACCACTTTTCCATGGAATTACGAGTGGACTCATTGGCCAGTGATAGTAGAGCTGCTGTGATTCTGGGGGGAGCATCTCACTTCACTGTAAAGTGGCGGAGTACCGTCATCCCCTTTGC
This sequence comes from Capra hircus, assembly GCF_001704415.2. NCBI lineage: Eukaryota > Metazoa > Chordata > Mammalia > Artiodactyla > Bovidae > Capra > Capra hircus. The sequence goes on from NC_030818.1 coordinate 18,948,827, forward strand.
CCTCTGTACATCCCTCTGTTATCCAGACAAGAAGAGCTATAAAGAAGGAGAAATAAGAAAACCATCTGAAGCCACGAATTTCTAATTGTGTTATCTGTTAGAACCTTACAGATAATTGGTTAAAACTATGCTTCATGAAGGAAATTTTAACAACCTTAATTAAGCCTTGAAAGACCAATCCCAAAGCAGAAATCATATAGTAAATAACTAGGAGAATTGACTTAATTTAAAAGAATTAACTTCCTTATAAAACACCATAAACAGAATTGAAAAGCAAATGACAACCTGGGATTATATTTGAAACATAAACAAGAGACATGAAAGTCCTTATTAGATACTGATCTTTTAAAATCAGTGAAAAATAGAGATAGCCCTAAAATAAGTGAAGATCACAAATGGTCAGTTTATGAAAGAATACAAATTCTTGTGTTTATTCTAATAAACATTCTCAATTGTAAATAAGGAAATACTAATTGAAATATGATAATTAGTGCCTATGAAATTAGGAGGTTATATTTAAATAATAATATCAACTGTATTCTTTATGGTGAAGGTTAAAGAGAAGAGATCCTTTCAAATATTTTGTCACAGAGTATAAATTGGAACAAACTTGGGACTTCCCTGGTGGTCCAGTGGTTAAGAATCCACCTTGCAAAGTAGGGGATGCAGGTTCAATCCCTGGTCAGGGAACTAAGATCTCACATGCCATGGGGCAACTAAGCGTGTATGCCACAGCTACTGAGCACACACACTCTGGAGCCTATGCGCCACAACTAGAGAATCTGTGTGCAGCAACAAAAAGATCCTGCATGATGCAAGGAAGATTCTGCATGCTGTAACTAAGACCCAACACAACCAAATAAATAAATAAAATTTTTAAATTGGTACAAACTTTTTGGAGGGCAATTTATAATACACATTAGAGCAGTTGTTGTCCAGCCAGGCATTTAAACACAGGAAATTTAATACAAGGGTTGATCAGATAATTGTTTAAAGGGCCAGAGAAACCAAAGGGGAAGATGATGCTACTTGGAGACCATTAACTTCAGAACTAACACCACCCCTCGGGCTTGAGAAGCAAAATGAAAAAGGTGATATTACCAGGGTCCATAATCACCGCCATACGCTCTGAGCAGAAAGTCAACATTGGTGTTTCTGGACTTGTTGCTGCTGGAGCCTGTAGTCACCTGCAGTTGGCTCCCAAGGACACTGATGAAGCCAAAAGCAGGAAAAAACACGGCTTCTTCCCAGCAGGCAATGGAGAAGGCAATGGCACCCCACTCCAGTACTCTTGCCTGGAAAGTCCCATGGATGGAGGGGCCTGGTAGGCTGCGGTCCATGGGGGTCACTAAGAGTTGGACATGACTGAGCAACTTCACTTTCAGGCATTGGAGAAGGAAATGGCAACCCACTCCACTGTTCTTCCCTGGGAAATCCCATGGACAGAGGAGCCTGGTGGGCTACAGCCTCTGGGGTCTCAAAGAGTTGGGACGACTTAACTAAACAACTATCAGTTATAATTTTCCTATATAAATGTTTAAGGAAACAAGTAACAAAACACAAAAAGATGTATGACAAGGATGTTTGTAATGGTGTCACACTCAGTAAGATGTGACGTGTCTGGTTGTTTTTCCCTTCCTGTATTCTTCATGTTGCAACCGGATTTGACCCATGAGTTCAGAAGTGGCATGTGTCCCTTCCAGGATGCATTTCATCTCCCCTGTGAACTGCTCCAGAGTTACCTTTTCCCTCTGGCACAGTGACCAGTGACATTTGAGATGGCACTGCTGTTACACTAGGTCCCTATGTGACTGTGATGTGCAGAGGTCCCTTGCTAACCCTGTACATGAGTGAAAAATAAATCTCTGTTATTTTAAGCAATGGAGAGTTACTTGTTATAACAACATAGACTAGACAACTTTGAGTTGAACACATGGAATTATTTATGAGAGCAGAGAATTATAACCAATGTGTTCAATAGTACGGGAAAGTGAAATGAGTGACTATATATCCACATCATGGAATATATTGTTGCCAGTGAAAAGTGCTTTTGGAAAATATTGAAAGAGATGAGAAAATTCTTGACTACCAAAAATTAAGTGGAAAAAATAGACTAGAAAACAGTATATATTAAATGAGACTCATATGTGAGATTATACAGTAAGTCCCCTACATAAGAACCTTAAAGTTGCAAACTTTCGTTCGCTTGTCCAGTCAGGTAAGTTAATTCACGTGTCTGGCATACCTTGTCATATGGGTGCCTTTGCTACAAGGGTTGTGCTTCTGAGCACTCTACTATACACTACTGTACCAAGTGCAGGAGTACAGTATCTCTATTTCAAGCCCAGGATGTCCAGAAGCAAGTGTAAAATCAGTGGTATATAGCCTAGTTGGGTGCCTAGGCTAACTTTGTTGAACTTACGAACAAACTGGACTTACAAATGCACTCTCGGAATGGAACTCATTCGTATGTAGGGGACTTACTGTACATAAAGACTTCTGTGCAGTGAGTGCTGAAATGGTATGTTATTGTTGTATAATCAGAAACATGTAAATGCTCAGTACTGGCTCAGTGGCTGGGCCACCCCAGATTCGGACACATGCTTGACATTCTGGCTGAGATGGCCCTAAGCAGTGGTGTGTATTGTTCCTGTGGTGGTAGCATCAGGCGATACTGTGGTCCCTCATGACACTCGTGGGTATGACCAGCCAGCGTCTTTCCGGGACTTCCCTCCTGCTGCTGAGACATGACATGCTGTGGGTTCCAGGCTAAATGATGGCATGTAACCCAATGAACACCCATCCAGTGGGGCCTCTGAGGTTGCATGTTGCCAGCAAAAATGTGGGACATGCTGTTGACATATGTCTACACTTCGACTTGCCCTGAGCACATGTCTACTGGCTTGCCCTGAGGACATGTGTCTACACTCCCATTTGCCCTGAGGACTGTGCCTTACACTGCAGATGCCACAGCTGCCATCTTGGACCCAGCCTCCCAGACAGACAGGTTAGAGGGAGTAACACCCTGCAGAGCAAGCTTTGATCAATGGAAGTGGAAGTCAGTGGATTACACCCCCAGGATGGAACTGTCACACCTCCACAGCAGGTTTCTGAAGACATCCTATAGGGATGAGCAATCAACAGCACTTGTCACCACTTCATAACCTGCCCTCCTTCCTCCTCTGCCTCCCTCTCACTTCCTGGGATTGGGCTCCCCAGTAAAGTGTTTTTTAAGATTTAGCCTTAGCACTGTTTTCTAGGGATTGGCCTCAGACCGTTACTTATGCTCCCATACATATTTCATGGTTCCAAGTATATGAGCAATATTTCTAACAGAGCTTATACAACCCTTTGCCACCTACCCCGTAGCAGCACACAGCCATGTCTCCCACAGACTTCCTCTCCCAGTCTCCTTAAGGAGGACACAGAGGTGAGGATAAGGCAGAGACAGAACATACAATGGAGGCTTTAGTGCCATAACTGCTTGCATCTCAGCAAAGCTGTATGAATTTTAGATATTTGATTACTTTAGAAAGGCCAAGAAAAGAACACTGCAACATTTCATTTCCCAAGGGATGGCAGCAGATGCAGGGTTGCTAATAAAAGTGTGTATAGCCCTTCTAATGCCTTGCTGTAGGAAGGTTCCATCACAGTGTGTTGCAACTACTGCAGAAAGCCTATTTCTTCTTTCTTCCTATATCAGACCTGACTTTCCACGGCCTCATTCACCTACTTGTACCTGGAGGATCTAGACAAGCTCTTCTGTGACTGGCTTCTGGCCTGGAGCAGCTCAGAAACAGCTATTAGCTAGGTCCCTCTGACACAGAGGTGCATTTTGGTCTCCCTGGGCCCCTAGCTGGCCACCTTGAATTTCACAACTTCAGAGCTTGCCTTGGCCTGAGCCTTCCTGTGTCAGGAACCAGGCTCCTGGCTTCCTCTAACTCCCGACATCTGGGTGTCCTGTTACCTGTGAGTCATCTCGCTCATTGACTCTTGGCCTGCTTTCACTTCCTGACATCAGAGCTGGTGCTGGTACCACTCACCTTTCAGGCACTGACCCTTGGCATATGGCAGACCCTGCTGGCCCCAACATTTGCCTTGACTAATCATCCCCCGCCTCCTACATCTTGTAGCATAAAATATGATCACTCATTTTTAAATACAAACTGTGTCCTGTTCACACTAAATAAATTGTTCACTACCAATGGTTTCCAACTTGATGAAAGCAGAAGCCAAAAGCACTTATTTGAATAAGATCATGAAAGCTAAGAGAGGACTCTTTTATGAGAACAAATTCTCTTTATAGAAATGTCAGTAATACTTTGCTGAGTACCTACTAGCTGCCAGGTACTAATCTAAAGAATTTTACAGCCATTAGCTCACTAAACCAACACAACAGCCCTATGAGGTAAGTCCTCTGATTGCCCTTTTATAAAAAGGTGAAGAGTATACCTTCTATTTCATTACTTCTCCATGTTGTAAAATAGTTGATCAGCACCTTGAAATTCTCACCAGTCTTTTTAAAAAATATTTATTTATTTATTTGCCTGCACTGGCCTTAGTTGTACCATGCGGGATCTTTAAGTTGTGGAGTGTGGGATCTAGCTCTCTGACCAGGGATCAAACCTGGGTCCCCTGCTTTAAGAACATGGTCCTATACACTGGATCACCAGGGAATTCCCTCTCCCCAGTCTTAATATATTTCTCATAACAAAGATTATGACTTAATAATAGATTTGCTATTGTTGTTCAGTTGCTAAGTCATGTTAGACTCTTTGTGATCCCATGGACTGCAGGACACCAGGCTTCCCTGTCCTTCACTATTTCTCGGAGTTTGCTCAAGTTTGCTCTGTTGATAACAGATATCAATTTTAACATGGGCTCAATATCTTAAAATCTATTCCTCTTATTGGTTGTCTTCCAAGCAACCATGACGAACACATAGTACAATTTAGCATTATGTATCAAAATTTAAAATAGTCTTCCCTTTTCATCTTAAAATTTCACATCTAAAAAAAATATAAGTTCTCCTGGTAGATAAATATATGTAAAAGAGTATTAACCACAGTGCCGTTTATAGTAGCAAAAAACTGGGAACAAATTGACTATTCATCAGGAAGTGATTCATTCACTTAATTAAGGCATATTCGTACAATGGCCTGCTATATACTATCGATTCATTTAAAAGGAGAAGGGTACATCTGTGTGAGCTAACATGGAAACATGTCCAAGATATGGTGTCAAATGAAAAAAGAAAAGACTACAGATTCTATTAATGCAAAAAAAGTATACTTATAAATTATATAATTTATAATATAACATACATTTATATAATGTTTGAAACACTAAGTTATTAATATTAGTGATTTCTCTGTGACATTAGATCAGTTATGGGGGTAGCAGTGGGGGTTTTCATTTTCTATCTTATATGCAATTATATTTTTTACATTTGAAACATGTTTTTTACAAGAAAAAATATTAAATATACCAATTTCTATTCTGAAACTAAAATTTGCATGAAAGGCAAAGATTCCATGTAGTTATTTGTTACACCAGTGAACAGAGGACTGACTGTCTTCATGAAAACTTCAGGTCTTGTCTTCATGGGAAATATGCAAAATCCTCTATTCTTATTTTATGTTTGTCTGTTGCCAAGGTAGTGTTAGATAAATTCAATCTTTTTACACAAGTCAATATTTAACAATTCTAGCATGTTGTAAGTTACATATTTCTTTTTTTCCTCCCTTCTGTTTTATTATATAGCTTTATTTTTATACCCGGGTGACGTGTTTGGAAATCATTGTGATGTTCGTATTACATAAACAGAAGCATATTGAATTCCATGGTTTATCTCACATTAACTCAGATCGGAGGCTAGCGTTTGTGCACACAAGAGATGTCTTAAAAATCTTTAATGTATTTTAAGATAATGGATTCCTCGTTCCTTATACGGACTTGCTAAGTAAGGAAGATTCAAATGCAGAAAGGTTTAAGTAGAAAAAAAAAATGCACACCCTGTGAATTCAGTTGTGTTACCCAACTTGTAATTACTCAAAGGTTTCTGAAGAATCACTAATTGAAATTTAATTCACATCTGGGTTCCAAGTTTATATAAGAAACTAAGTTATCTAAAGTTTGGGGTTATCAATTGAATAAACTATGCCTAGTGTTTCTAGCCTTAGCATTCTAGTCTTGCTTTAGGGAAAGCCTTCTAAGATATAAACTCTGCCTTCTAAGATATAAACCTCTCACTATAAAAACAGTAGTGAAGAACTTCTGGTGGTTCAGTGGGTAAGAATCCATGCTTCTGTTGCAGAGGGCAAAGGTCTGAGCCCTGGCTAGGGAACTAAGGTCTCACATGCCATGTGGTCTGGCAAAAAAGTAAATAGTAGTAAATAGTAGTTGTAGTAGTAGTATTGAACACATTTTCCTAGTAACTTAGCTTTATTAAGTGCTTTCCCAGGTATAGACAAATTCAAAACTGGTAATGAGGCAAAGGGAAAATCTCCAGGATAGTTAAGATTTAAGAACACTTTTTGTTTCCCTGGTGGCTCAGTTGGTAATGAATCTGCCTGCAATGCAGGAGACCCAGGTTTGATCCCTGGGTTGGGAAGATCCTCTAGAGTAAGAAGTGGCAACCCGCTCCAGTATTCTGCCTGTAAAATTCCATCCACAGAGGAGCCTGGGGGCTACAGTCCAGGAGGCTGCAGAGTTGGACATGACTGAGCAATTGAGCACATATCCACTCGAATGGATAACATTTTAAAAGATGGACAACACAAAAATTGGTAAGGAATGTGGAGAAACCAGCACTCTTATGCAGTGAAAATGTGGATATAAAGTGATACAACCAGCTGGGAAGTGGTCTCAAAATTTCTTATAAATTAAACATACCCCTATGTCATACCTTATGATTAATTCTGCTCCTGGGTACTGACCAAAGAGAACTTTTTAAGCACTCCCAAAAACATGTGTACCCAAATGTTCATAGAAACTTCACTCCGAATAGCCCCAAACTGGACACAAAGTATGTTAATAAGAGAATATACAACAAACTGCCATATGTTCTTAAAATGAACTACCACTGAGTGACAAATAGGAATAAATCACAGATACAGGCAGCAGCATGGATGCGTCTCAAAGATTTTACGAATGTCTCTGAGTCTGAATAATACGAATGTCTGAGTGAAAGAACTCTTACTCGGTGAGTCCATACTGTATAATTCTATTTCCGTGACGTTTTTAAATGAGTGAAACTAATTTATGGTGTAAAAAAATCAGAAGTTTGCCTTTGGGAGGTGAGTGGGACTTAACTGGGAAGGAGCATGAGGGAAATCTGGGGGGTGGGAGGGGTGGATAATGGTGACCTTTTATATTTTGTTAGGGGTTGGGTTACACTGGTGCATGTCATTTTCAAACCTTGCAGAGGTATACTTAAGATCTGGGTGCTTTATAGCATTCAAATTCTACATCAAAAGAAAAAACATGTTAAACAAATATTAAACTCTAGTTACCAATATGTATGCTGAGACAGTTAAAAGTAAACATACTAATGTCTGCAGATTAGTTTGAAACACATGAAAAAAGTGAGATGGATTGACAGATGGCTAGGTGGACACATGTTGATAAAGTAAAGATATATGTTAATTAAGTGGACAGTGGGCATATGAGTGTTCACCGTAAAAATCTTTTGACCTCACTGTAAGTTTGGAAATTTTCATAATACAACTTTGGAGGGCAAAAGGAAGGAGATAATGGGTTAAGAATAACATTAACTGCATCATGAGCAACAAGAGGGGTCATAGGCTATTATTTAATGCTGACAAACAGAACTGTAGATGCCTAAGAATACAAAGATAAACACTAAGAAAGATAATATTATTGACTAAAATTGGAAAGCAAACGAGATGAGAGAGAATGCAAGCTAATTTTATTTTGCTCAGAATGTGAAATCAGTGCACAAGAAAGACACTATTAGTATTTATAACACATCTTTAAAAATGAAAGAAATGAGATCAAACATAGAGGTTATACCGATAAAGTTATCTATCCTACGATAAAAGTAGAATTCAGCTCTGTGCTGTATATAAAAGACTTGCCTAAAACGAAGTGATTCAGAAAGGCTAGAAATAAAAGGCTATGCAAAGTTGTGCCAGTCAAAAGCAAACAGAAAGAAAGCAGGAGTCAAAGCTCTGATATCAGACAAGGTAGAATTCAAGCCAAAAATATTAATCAAGACAAAGAAGATACTAAATAACCATGCTGTCGAGAAATGAATCTTTAAGTTTAGTTCATTCATTAATTTATATAGTGCAGAAACCATTTCCATCATCACAAGAAAGTTCTGTTGGGTAGAACTGCTTTATAATAATAAAGACTCCAAGTTACAGTGAGAATATGACAGTTATAAATATCTACATACCAAATAACATAGCATCTACTTTAAAACAGCAGAAATGATGAAAAGATGCATATCCACTACAAGAAAAGACTTTAAAATCAAATTTCTCCATTCAAGACCAACAAGTGAAAATATCTAGAGCTTAAGTATTGAAACTGAAATATACACACTGCAGGAAGGCTTAATGAGCTGATCATTCTTTAAGTTCTCAGAATCTCTCTAAATGCTCTCTTCTCCCAGCATATGGTTTGCATTTGCAGCCCTTGAAAACATTTGGTGATTTCTTAATAAATTTTCAGAGTTTCTAATGAATATGCATGGCTATAAAAGGAATTATGGGAACAAATGAACTGCTCTAAAAACATATTTGCATCATAAGTGTACTAACCTTCAGGGTTGTGCTGCGAATACAATTTGTGGGAATTTTTGAAGTGTTCTGAATTTTTAGGAAGAAAGTCACTGCATAAGCATTTCTGTTTTGGCTTTTTAACTGAGTACATGGGTCCCCAAGGAAAAACCATTTTTGTCCTGCTTCAACTATTCACTCCAATTAAATCCTACAACAGTCGGGTCCATTTGAGGAACAATGCGCCTGGCTCAGCTGACATTTCCTCTGATAATAAGCTATTTGAAAACCATTTCTTGACTTCCTTTCTTAAGCCTACAGCCTGGTGACTGGCGGAATACTCTAAACTTTGGTACTGTTACTGGAGCCCAGGTAGAAGGGAGACTCATCCGGGGCTTGTCCTCTCTTTTTTTCGGCCACGCAGCTTGGGGGATCCTAGTCCCATGACCAGAGATTGAATGCCGGCCTTCAGCAGTGAGAGCATGGAGTCCTTACCACTGGACCACCAGGGAATTTCCCCTGCTCTTGTTTTTAAACTGAAGACCCATCAATGGCCCACCCACTTCAGCTTCCCAACAAACACAGGGCGGAATTATTCACCAGGGGAAGAGGTATAGAACAAGATGGAACCCCACCAAAGCCACAAAACCCACCTCTGCTTCCTTCTCTGAGAATGACAGTGCCCCTCACAAATGGTGACCCAACACTCTAAGGCCATAGAACAGTTTTCTTCAATAGGTAGGTGTTGTAACACAGGACTGCCCGCACCTATTACAATTGCCTTTAAGGCTGCATAGGGTCAAGGATTACTTATAGGAAAAGGCTTCTTCCTTTTATCCTTTTATCCTTCCTTTTATCCTTCATTCTTATATCCTTTCTAGGAGTCATAAATTAAGATCTTTATTTTTAAAGATTTGACGAGAAGGGGTTTTCTCTGATCTGCTAATATGATATCACAGGTTACCTGTGTAGCAACAGGTAGAGCTGGGTCATCAGAAGACCTGGTTAAATATGTACATGGACTAGCTTGTGCTGCAGATGCTATTTCTCATTTCGATTACTATCACCTTTCCTTTGAACCTCTGTATCACAGGGCAGCATAAAGATAGGACCATCCAGGGCTAAAGCCAAGGACACTGAAAATGTTCCCATGGCCAAGAAGTGCTTGCCCACCTTGACAACTCATTGGATGGCTTGTCCATCCTTTTCCCCAGAAGCAGCGTGTTGCCATTAGTCAGCTATGTGTGACCAATGTGGATGTGCCAGCTTAAGATGGTCACCTTTTTTTATTTTGACCAGCCCAGTTTAGCTATAGATGATGATGATAAAGTTGCTCTCGCTGGATGAGAAATGAAACACCATATCCACTTTGAGGTACTTCATCACAAACAATGTATTTGCCAACATCCAAGGGAACTTATAATCTGATATAACTTGATCATCTTCCTGTGACGTATATCAGAGGAGAAGGTCACCTTCAGTTCATCTCTGGCATGACTCCTAAAGTGGTGTGAAATATCAGAAGTGGTGAGTGTTGGGAGGACAAACATATCATCTGGGAAGGTGACCACATCAGTGAAGGCAGTGTGAACTCACAGGCCTCGCTGGGGAGTCTATCAAACCTTAGAGACGAGTCAGGAGAGGCAGCACTTCTGCATAAGGCAGCCTTTCGGGAAGGCTTTCTGTCCCAAATGTAAGTTGGTGACTGGAGGGCTGCTTCCCCAGGGACTCAAACTGTTTCTGTGTTTTAAGTATCTGTTTATTTATTTGGCTGCACGGGGTCTTAATTGCAGCACACGGGATCATTGATCTTTGCTGTGGCACGCAGGAGCTTTAGTGGTGGCATGTAGGACATGGTTCCCAAGTGTGTATGTGTTAGTCTCTCAGTCGTGTCCAACTCTGCCAGGGGTCAAACTCAGGCCCTCTGCTTTGGGAGCTCGGAGTCTTAACCACTAGACCACCAGGGAAGTCCCCACACGGAAACTGTTTGGCTTAAAGAAATGAAGCAAATGCCTAAAGACATTTAGCTGTCCAACTCTCTGTGACAGCAGCGATGAAGCAGTCTGTTTTTGCAGGGGAGGTAAACTATATAAACATCCAGGGAAACTTCAGCCTAAAGGAAGCCTCACACACCCAGTCTGAAGGGTGAGTTAGCCTTGATAATAGTGGGTTGGATGAACCCAGTGGAGGAAAGCCCTGTTTGGATTCACTGTATTTACATATATGGGCATTTGGGTCTTTCTCCCAGAGGGTCTACTTCACTAGTGAATCCTCAACAGAGTTCTCACAATATACAGGGTTTGGAGGATTCCTTTTCATACTTCTGAATCACAGAAGTCCAATCTTCTGGAGTCTTACCCTCTTTCTTATTAGTCTTGGATGGAGCAGAGAATTTGCTTAGCAGCTCATGTTCTGGAATCCAGGCCATGGTCTAAAGGCAGGCTCCTTTCACCCAAGATTGCAGACCATAGGATTGGCCAACATATAGTAGAGGTCTCAGAATCAGAGCCTAGACACATGGCCCCAGTGCATCAGCCAGTCCAAGTGACTGTTTGGAGAAACCCAGAGAATCTATTTTTGTCTTCATTCATTTAAGAAATATTCATTGATAGTCAAACAAATGCCAGGTACTTGTTCAGGAATGTAGGGGTTTGTCTACAAACAACAACAAACTATATATCTCTCCTTTGGGGTCCTTACATTTGGGAGGGAAGAAGACAGTGATGAAGGCAGACAGACGTGGGCAACAGAAGCAAACTGGAAGATCTGAGGCAGGTATCTGCTGGTTCATCCACAGCCTGCGTGGACCTGAGAGGCGCTTTCCTGGAGCCTGAAGCTGGGCAATGGAGCCAGCCAAAGGACAGCCTCTCTCCATTCCTGTTTTTTTCCATTTGTAAAACTGAGATTATGATATCTGTTTGCAGATGCTTTGAATTCCAGGTGTGCAAAACGATCCCTGATGTGAATGCAAAGTTATTCTCACTCCAGCATGAAAGTTCTCTGGGCTTTTTGATCTTGTCACATTTTGAAAGCCATGTGCTCCAGTAGAATGGCCCCTGGACTGCCCTCAGGGTACCCGTGTTCCGGTCCAGCTCTGCCATCAGAAGATGTGTAACCTTAGGCAGAGTGCTTAACCTCTTCGAATCCTAGTCTCTCTACCTATAATATGACTGTGTTGGGCCAGGTGATTGGTAAACTCAAAATTTTTCTAATCTCTGATGTACTTCAGAGAAATATAATCACCTGAACCCGTCTTCCCAGTACGAATGGTGCTCATGACTTAGGAAAATTCCCTGTTGTAGCTTATGGCCTGAAATACCAATTTTATCCTTGCTGTTTCCTAGACCAAAATTGTGTGTTTTTCCTACTTTTCACTTCTCTCCTGAGCATTTAATTAGCAATTTCAAGATCTCTTCCAATAGTTTTGCCATCATAGTTAGCTTTACGGTTGCTCTTATGAGCTTTTCCTTGTTTTTCTTACTTCAAATCAATGTTCTTGTTGTTACTTACACACACGGCCGTGGCATGTTAGTAACATACAATAGCAGCTAAACATCGAGTATTTACTATAAGCAAGCACAAAACATCTCATATACTCATCACAGTAACACGAAGGGAAGCATCATTATCATCTTTATTTTTTAACAGAAGAAAAGATGCATTGAGGGGTAGGAGGTTTCCTAGAGTAACACAGCTAGTGAGAGCCCAGCTTGAATTATCTGACTCTAGAGTTCAAAGTCCAGACTTCTACTCCAAAGGGACTCAGTTGGCATCTAAAGAGAGGAGAGCACAGAGAGACAAAGAGGAAGGGAAAGAGAGGGAAAGGAAGGAGGAGAGAGGAAGAAAGCGGGGAGAAAAAGAGAGAGAAGAAGGAAGAAAAAAAGGGGGGAGGGGAAAAGGGAGGGAAAGGAGAAGAGAGGGAGGGAGAAAAGAGAAGGAAAGAGAAAAAAGAAAGAAAAGCAAAAAAATTGAAGAAAAATAATTTTAAATGCTTACAGTATTTTTTCATTGCATGGAAACTGTATTAATATTACAGTTTAGATTATCTGCTGTACTGAAAACTAAGGCTTCTTATTTTAGCCATTACAATGTTGTTGTCTGGGTCTATTTAGGAAGCAGCAAAATGGGGGCAGCATTCTAACCTTTGACTCTGAAATTAGATCCTGGGCCTGACAGCAAGGACAAAGCAGGCAGCATGTGGCCCAAGGTCAAAGACTGCCCAAGACCAACCCAAAGGCTCATGCCCTGATAGAGGTTGAAATGAACTCACAAATCCCATAACAATAAATAGGGACTCTTTCTGAGCCTCCGAATAACCCATTCTATTTTCAAATAAGGTCAACTCAGGAAGCTGAGGTTAGAACAACTAAGGGCCAAGAATACTCCATCCCTGGAAAGCCTGCCCCTCATCAACAGTTGCGTGCCTGTGATGCTCTCTGGCTTACCTACATTCATGACCACTTGGGGAAAGCTATGATATCTCACAGAGCCTCAGCTGTGCTGCTGAAGGTCCGGGGCCCACAGCAGAGAGGCAGGCAGCAGCCCCTCCCACGGGGCAGCGCTCTGTCCCTCTGTGGGCAGGGCCTCCAGCACAGCTGTTATCAGGAGGTCCTTACACTCCATCGCGTCTGTTGACAACCTGCAACCAGCTAGCTCAGGCACGTAAAGCTTCACTACAATCATTTATGAGTCACTGTAACTTCAGGGTTGTTTGTTTCATGCAAAGATCAGAAATACAAAAGTAGATCAATTTAATCAGAGAGCTAGAGAGTTAAGCGTCTTGAACTTGTAAATTCTTTATATCTATAGACCAGTAATCACAGCTCACTGCCTTTTAAAAATTATTTATATAAGTTTATTCAATTTCAACAATCTTATTTTCCCTCAAACCATTCATATTGGTTTAACAAGGGAGCAGGGAAGCCTGTGGGAGCAAATACATTTATGTTCTACAAAAGCTTATAAAACATGTAAATCTATAGAGACCAGTCTGTCTGTTATTTCGTTAAGGTATGTTTGCCTGAGACCAGAGAGGAGCATTTTGCAATCAAAGCTATAAGGTTTCTTTAAAAATAACATCTATCTTTTTTTGTTTAATAACATCTTTTTTGTTTACCATCTTAACCATTTTTAAATGTACAATGCTGTATTAACCTTAAGCATATTGTTTTGCAATTTTTTTCATACTGCAAAACTGAAACTCTCTATCCATTGAACAACAATTTGCCTTTCCCCCATCTCTCCCTAGCCTCTGGCAACCACCTATTACTTGCTGTCTCTGTGATTTTGACTATTTTAAGTACATTATGTAAGGTGTTATCATGCTTCATCTTTTTCTGACTGGCTTATTTCACTTAGCATAATGTCCTCCAGGTTGATCCAAGTTGTAGCATTTGACAGGATTTCCTTCTTCTTTAGGCTCAATTATATTCCATTGTATGTACATACAACCTTTTCTTGATTCATTCCTCTGCCCATGAATATTTTGGTTACCTCTACCTCTTAGCTATTATGAATACTGCTGCAATGAGCATGAGCATGCAAATATCTTTTTGAAATCCTGTTTTCAATTCTTTAGGGTATATATCCAGAAATGGGATTTCTGGATCCTATGGTAGTTCTGGAAGAAAAGCTATGACCAACCTAGACAACATATTAAAAAGCAGAGACATTACTTTGCCAACAAAGGCCTGTCCAGTCAAAGGTATGGTTTTTCCAGTAGTCATGTATGGATGTGAAAGTTGGACTATAAAGAAAGCTGAGCGCTGAAGAATTGATGCTTTTGAACTGTGGTGTTGGAGAAGACTCTTGAGAGTCCCTTGGACTGCAAGGAGATCCAACCAGTCCATCCTAAAGGAGATCAGTCCTGAATATTCATTGGAAGAACTGATGCTGAAGCTGAAACTCCAATACTGTGGCCATTTGATTCAAAGAACTGACTCACCGGTTAAGACCCTGATGCTGGGAGGGATTGGGGGCAGGAGGAGAAGGGGACGACAGAGGATGAGGTGGTCGGATGGCATCACCAACTTAATGGACATGAGTCTGAGTAAGCTCTGGGAGTTGGTAATGGACAGGGAAGCCTGGCGTGCTGCAGTCCATGGGGTTGCAAAGAGTTGGACACGACTGAGCAACTGCACTGATGGTAGTTCTACTTTTAATTTTTTGAGGAACCTTCATACTGTTTTTCATAGCAGTTATACCATTTTATGTTGCCACCAATACACAAAGTTTCCAATTTCTCCACATTTCTACCAACACTTGCTACTTTCTCATTTTTTTTTATAGTGGCCATCCTAATGATATCTAATGATGAGGTGCTACCTCATTGTGGTTCCTCTCTGCATTTTATAAAAAGAAAAGTAACAACCAAGCAAACAGTTCCAAGTAGTTCAATTAAACACTCTAATCAATTATTCCTACCACCCTCAGACACTACTGTCTCTCTGGCTCTAATCTATTCTTTGTCCAGGGATAAAAAGCACTGTTTGGTGCAAAAAGTAGTCAGCCTACATAGATCCTCTGACTCAGCACTCCACCTCCAGGTACAGAGTCAACATAAGTGAGCATGCATGCCCACTATCAGACGTATAAAAATGTTCATAGTGACTTTATTCCTAACAGCCCAAACCTGGAGATGGCCAAAGTCCATCAACAGAAAAATAAACTAGGTTGACACAGTGGAATAATAAACAGCCGTGAAAACAATGAACTTCTACGTGTGCCAACTTGGATGACTTTCACGTACATAATATAAAGTGAAAGAAGCAAGCTTCAAAAGGACGTGTACTATATGATTTCACTTGTATGACGCTTAAAAAAAAGGCACAACTATGTAGATGGAGGGCTGACTATCACTTCCATTGGTGGAGTACTGACTAGTAGGATACACAGGGATTATTTGGGATTTTGTAAATATATCTTAATTAGGTACTAGTTACATGAATAAATACATAAATGAAAATTAAGTTGTATCGTTTACTTAAATCTGTATACTTTCCTTTATATAAGTTACAGCTATCTAAAAAATTAAAATAAGAAAGATTAATCGTAGCAAGAGGATGCATTTGTAGTGATAAGATACCCTCCCTTTGTAATTTTTCTTTGAGAGGCTACTACTCAAAACTAGTAAATGTGTTGGAGGAATGTGGGAAAGGAAAACAAATGCCAAACTCAGCGTTGCAGTGAACTTCAAAAAATGGAAGAGAAATGAACGTAGAGATGAAATAATAAGCTTAATTTACCTTGCACCTAAGACACTTCTTGGCAGTGAATTAGAAAGAATAAATTAACTTGGAGGGTATTCACAGTCCTCTAATTCACTATGGTATCCTCAGCACTTGAATGTGTTAATTTTTAAATGCTAAAATCCATCACTCAGTTGTCATTCACAACAATTAATTGTGAATCCACTGTGAGCTTAGCTTTGTTTATATGCAGTTGTTGCCTTGCATTGTTAGGCATAGAGTTACATTTGTTTGTGTTCATTCCTTATCGCCACAAAGCAATCCAGTGATGTAAATAGAGGGTTGAAAATCAAGCCATTGCTGGAAGATTAGTGCTCTACATAACTCAGCTCTAAATAGAGTTCCATTAACTCTTCAATATTAAAGGAAGCACTGCCTCATGAAGTCATCCTAATTTATAGCCAGGACTCTTTATTAGTAATAATAACATGGCAATGTCTAGATTTCGAGATATAAAAGTAAACCATATAATAAATTCCAGTTTAATTAGTCTGTGTTTTCCACTGAAACAGGTCTTGGCTAGCAACACCTATACTGGGACGGACAATTAGGTGCTACTGGATCCCTCCAGGATTAGAAGTATATATAATTCAAGACAAACCTGCTTCTTGTGTGCTGAGCCACATGAAAACAGCTACAGTTCCTACCACCACCCAGAGCAAGCACTGTCATCTCTCACCTGCACAATACAACAGCATCCCAGAGTCTCTGCTTCCATCCTGTCCCTAGTCTACTCTCTGCATAACAACTGGAGTGGTCCTTCTAAAACCTAAGTCAGATCAAAACCCTTCTTCGATTAAAACCCTCCAAAGTCCTTGCAATGATTACAAGGTCTTACACTCTCTGGCTTCTTTAAGTCCTCTGACCTTCTTCACCAACACACTCCCCTTTCACTCTCTACTCTCCAGCCAGCTGGCCCCTTGCTGATCATGAAAGCTCCTTTGCATCTGTTTCCTGGATACCTGCAGAGCTTGCTCTCCGGTGGCTGTCTTGGCTTGGTTCAACTCTCACCTCAGCTAACAGACCCCTGACGGCTCGACGGCTCTAAGACAGCCCCTTCAAACAACATCTATTTCTCTTCCTTCGTGGCACTTGGCAGCACCCTACTTGTTTTAAATGCACTTGCCTATTGGACCACTGTCCACGTCTCTCCTCTTGTATGTGAGCTCCCCCTGCTGGGGTGTAGGGACTTTGCTCACTGTTGCATTCCCAGAATCTAGTACAGTGCCTGGTAATATGATAGGTGTTCAGTAAATACTTGCTAATTATATAATGTATGATTTAATGCATATTCAGAGAGAATCTGTAGGCATTTTTAAGTTCGGAACTAGAAAAAAATTTCTAAGCTGCATATTGTCTAAGTTCTTAGGGTATCATCAGTATTCTTCTAACTCAGCCATGTATAGATGTGTTGTTTATAACATTTAAAAAGACATTGATATATATGACAAACTGCACCACTCGTTCCAGTGACATGATATAAATCGAGCAGAGAACTTCATGATACTGGTTGTATCATAATTTTTGGCCATCATACTGTATCTAGCAGCAAATAAATGTATATCAGGGTTACAAAGAGCAAGAAACTTCTTATAGTCCCTTGATATACACCATCTGGTGCAGGAATACTGTAACTTCCACTCCTCCATTGTTCAAGAGATACACATGACCACTCATTTCTCTATAAGAGTAAGCTGACTATGGCCTGTGTACCAAATATAGGCCAGCAGCCTGTTTTTGTATATGAAAGCTAACAACAATTTTTATATTTTAAAGAGTTGCAAAATAAATAAAAAAGGATGCAACAAAGACCCTATGTGGCCGAGAAGGCCTAAAACATTTGCTTTACAGGAAAAGTTCACTGACTCCTGCTCTACAAAATCAGGTTAATGGACATGATTTTTGGATTCTCAGGAAAAAGGGTCTTGGAAAAAAATACCTGGAACATGGATGGGGCTGAAACATCTGGTTTGGCTTGTTGAATCAGTCCAGATTCCAAAGGCAATGCATTTTCTAACAGAAGATGGAGTGAAAAAGACTGAGGAAAGTGATGCTGATTAGAAAAGCCTACACTGCCCTGCGAACTTTCAGTCTTGAGTTTCAGAAGGGGAAAATCTAGGTAAAAGTAAATTTAAAAACTAGTATAAGGCAAAACATGAACGAAGGGGAAAAAAAGCTTAGTGACATTAGGGCCAAGTTCCTCTTTGGATTCCAATATGTCCATAAACAACCATTCTCCCATCTTTTAAGAATGGAACTTCTAAATTTGAGCTTGGAAGAAGTCTGTCCAACTAAAGACTATATTTCCCAGTCTCCCTTGCAGCTAGGCATGGTCAGTGAAATATGAGCAGGAAAAGATGCATGTCATGACCATGGGGCTAGCTTCTAGGTTTTCCAAAGAATGAGACAGCCTGTTTCCCTTCCTCTCCCCTTCCCATTGGCTGGGAGATGGAAGATGCAAGTTAAGGGCTGCAGAGTCATCCTACCAGCCTTAAAACTGCTTAGCTAGGTAATTTTTTTGAGAACAAAGTTAGCTGCTATCTTGTTTAAGTCTTTGGCATTGAAAGATGAGGGATAATAATGTTGCTAAGAGCATGAGGTTTTTATATATATCAATGCAAAAAATACATGTGTGTTATTCGCTCAGTCATGTCTGACTCTTTGCACCTGCATGGACTGGACCCCACCAGGCTCCCCGGTTCATGGAGTTCTTCAGGCAAGAACACTGGAGTGGGTTGTCATTTCCATCTCCAGGGGAATCTTCCTGACAGAGGGATCAAATCCGGATCTCCTGCACTGAAGGCAGATTCTTTACCATCTGAGCTACAGGAAAAAATATATACTTCTAACAAAAATTTTAGCGAAAGAGTAATTTTGTCACTATCTTTTAGAATCGTATTCATGTATTAACTCATAAGATATATAAAATATGTTTGTGTTTCTTTATGAAATGTTATGGTTCTACAATTCAAATTTAAAACTTTGATCAACCTTATATTTATTTTTACATAAAAAGTGGGGTTTTTTGTTGTTGTTGTTCTAACCAAACATTATTTCGATAACCTCTCTGATCTGAAAGCCTACCTTCATTAATTATTTGCTCATTCCTTCTTTCACTCAACGAACATCAGTTGAATGCCTCGTGCGCCAGGTACTATGCTAGAATCTGGAAGGACAGCGATGAGCAAAGCCTAATTCCTCCCATAGGGCGCCAGACACTGGAGCTCACAGTATGGTGGAGGGATAATAATAAGCAGGTACACAGTAACAACTTGAAAAAAAGGGAAACAAATACAGTGCAGAGAGAGAATGGCGGGGCAGAGGGTAGGGCAGCTTCCTCTCCAATTTAAACTGGAGCTCAAAGCATGAGGTGGAGCCAGGCTCACGGGGAGCCTGGGAACGAGAATGCCATGGGGAGAAGCAGTGCGTGCATCGGCTCTAAAGGAAAAAGAATCTGACTCTTTGGAGGAAAGGAAAACTGGCCAGTGTGGCTGAGACCTCCTGCGTGTGGAGCAATGTGCTGAGAAATTAGGTTAGCAGCGCTAGTGGATCCCGGGATTCAGGGTAGGAATATGGATTTAATTTCAATGGCATGGAAAACCATCACAAGGTTTAAGCCAAAGGTTTATGTAACTCTATTATGTTCTGAGGCCATAACTCTGGATGTTTTGAGGACAAAGGCTAGAAGGAGGCTAATAAAAGAAGGAGGAGGACTATAATAAAGAAAATTGGGAAATTAGTGCAGTAAATTTGAGGAAACAAAACTTCTGTATACCTTGGAGTCTATTTCAGACCTCAGTTCTGTTCCACTGATCAGATTACTTATTCCCACACCAGTAGCACAGTGCAAACATCTTTGTAGCCTCATAACACATTTTATAACATAAATTTTTATATTATATAAATTTTAGCTTCATCATATATTTGTGGTAGAGCAAGTTTTCTCATCCCTTCCAACTCAGAATTTCCTAAATATCCCAACCTGTTTATTCTCCCATCTGATCTTTGAGATCATATCAAATTTCATAATCATGATGCAATTTTATTAGGATTGAATGAACTTTACAAATTAATTTTGGGGGAATTAACTTCTTTGGAATATAAAGTCTCCCTGTCATCCAACTGAAAGTCATCTCTCTACACTTATTCTTCTTACCTCACTAGTTATTTCTACAATAACTTTGTGTAGGTTAGTCCTGTACATTTCTTTTGAAGTTAATTTCTTGATAACCTTTGTTATTGTCACAGTTGTCATGGGGATCGTTCTCTTGCTGTATTTCTTAATATAACTTAAGAACATATAACATACGTTATAACACAAGTTAGAACATATAACTTGTGTCATATGTCCCCATATCTGTAGTGGAAAGAGGAAAAGATATGAGGGAGAGCTGAGGTGATTGCATCTTTTTTCTCTGATCCCTCAGTCTCACACCTGGATTATAGTTTTTGAAATTAAACATAAAGAATTTACAGCCTTTGTTATCTGGCTCCATCCTGACAACCTCCCATGAAGCAAAGGAGGTCTTGTCTCCTGACCCATGTAAGGAAAGGTAACAAGAGTAAAAAGAAGTATAGGGAGAAAACACTCATCAGTTAATACCTGAAAATACCATCGCATTATAGTATATGTAGATTATACATGTTTCTATGGAAACATCCTGCTGCTCTCACAAAGACAGTGGTATAGCCACTTAGACAGAGGTTCAAAGCATTTTCTCAGAACACACAACACATAAACACAGGCATATACACAAAGACACACACAGACACACAAACACATCCCACAGTGCAAATACAATCCTCTGAGGGACACAAATACAAATGGTTGGGTTGGTTGTTGTTTTTTTGTCAGTACTCTTTCTGTATTTTCCAAATTTTTGCCAATGAACCAATTGTACTTTTATAATCAGGGAAAAAGTTGTTTGCAACCTGTGAGAATTTCAAACAAATCTGAGTAAAGAGGGGGAAGATTCCATGCTTAGTTAGATATTCTCAAAGAGTATGTGGCTTGAAAGTAATACCTGCATCTAAACACTGAAATCAGACCATAAGACCCTCTGTAATTCCAAAAGGACTGAAGGACTGAAGTGAGGAAAAAAGGAGAAGCAGAAAAAAAAAATACGAAGCAGAAATAGAAAAATACGAAGTATGACTCTACAGAGAACTCTTTGAAGACTGGGAGAAGCCAACCCTATGGGGACTCTGTGGTTGCTTGTTCTTCAGTTCAGTCCAGTCACTCAGTCATGTCCGACTCTTTGTGACCCCATGGACTGCAGCACACCAGGCTTCCCTGTCCATCACCAACTCCCAGAGTTTACTCAAACTAGCGTCCATTGAGTCGGTGATGCCATCCAACCAACTCACCCTCTGTCATCCCTTTCTTCTCCCACCTTCAATCATTCCCAGCATCAAGGTCTTTTCAAATAAGTCAGTTCTTCACATCAGGTGGCCAAAGTATTGCAGTTTCAGCTTCAGCATCAGTCCTCCCAATGAATATTCAGGACTGATCTCCTTCAGAATGGACTGGTTGGGTCTCCTTGCAGTCCAAGGACTCTCAAGAGTCTTCTCCAACACCACAGTTCAAAAGCATCAATTCTTCAGCACTCAGCTTTCTTCACAGTCCAACTCTCACATCCATACATGACTACTGGAAAAATCAAAGCTCTGACTAGATGGACCTTTGTTGGCAAAGTAATGTCTCTGCTTTTTAATATGCTGTCTAGGTTGGTCGTAATGTTTCTTCCAAGGAGCAAGCATCTTTTAATTTCATGGCTGCAGTCACCATCTGCAGTGATTTTCAGTTAAGTTCAGTCACTCAGTCATGTCCAACTGTTTGCAACCCCATGAACTGCAGCATGCCAGGCCTCCCTGTCCATCACCAACACCTGGAGTTCACTCAAACTCACATCCATCGAGTCAGTGATGCCATCCAGCCATCTCATCCTCTGTCGTCCCCTTCTCCTCCTGCCCCCAATCCCTGCCAGCATCAGAGTCTTTTCCAATGAGTCAACTCTTCACATGAGGTGGCCAAAGTACTGGAATTTCAGCTTTAGCATCATTCCTTCCAAAGAACACCCAGGGCTGATCTCCTTTGGAGCCCCCCAAAATTAAAGTCTGCCACTGTTTCCACATCTATTTCCCATGAAGTGATGGGACCACATGCCATGATCTTAGTTTTCTGAATGTTGAGTTTTAAGCCAACTTTTTCACTCTCCTCTTTCACTTTCATCAAGAGGCTCTTTAGTTCCTCTTTGCTTTCTGCCATAAGGGTGGTGTCATCTGCGTATATGAGGTTATTGATATTTCTCCCAGCAATCTTCATTCCAACTTGTGCTTCATCCAGAGCACACTCTCATGATATACTCTGCATATAAGTTAAATAAGCAGGGTGACAATATGCAGCCTTGATGTACTCCTTTCCCGATTTGGAACCAGTTTGTTGTTCCATGTCCAGTTCTAACTGTTGCTTCTTGACCTGTATACAGATTTCTCAAGAGGCAGGTCAGGTGGTCTGGTATTCCCATCTCTTAAAGAATTTTCCACAGTTTGTTGTGATCCACACAGTAGAAGGCTTTGACATAGTCAATAAAGCAGATGTTTTTCTGGAACTCTCTTGCTTTTTTGATGATCCAACAGATGTTGGCAATTTGATCTCTGGTTCCTCTGCCTTTTCTAAATCCAGCTTGAACATCTGGAAGTTCACAGGTTCACGTATTGTTGAAACCTGTTCTTCAGCAAATGGATTATTTTTCAAAATGGAAAACACGCCCTCCACAGGCAGAAGGAGGTAACATGCCAAATGAACTGATTTCAGGCTCAAATGACCAGAGTGCAGAAGAAATCCACCAGTGTTCACAGCAAAGCCTCTTGAGGTAAGAGTTAGAAGATCACAGATACTGGGAGGAATGTCTCAGGCCACAGACAGGCAGGCAGCCTGAACTTCAAAGAGAAGAACAAAAGGTTGCACAGAAGCAACAGACAGATGAGCTTGATAGTAATTCCAGGAAAAGTCTAATCTGGATTATTAAAAATTGACCTTAATCTTTTAAAAGAGCTAGCATTTCAGCTTTTAAATCCATGAAAGAAAAACCACTGGCTTTCTTTCTATCCATTAAATTAGCTCTGCTTGGCATATGCATGTGATGGTCTTTAAGGAATGCTCCATTGTGCTCAGATGAGAAGAGTGAGATAGCAATGACAGAGAGGCTGGAATTACAAGCTGTTACAGTCCCCGGAAATATTAATGCAGCGACCAACATTTCCGCAGGGGCTATCATTTTTCAAGCATTGTGCACCATCCTGTCTTCCAGGAGGTAGCATTTTAGAGGGTAGATAAATGGTGAGTGTTATTGCACCTATGGGCTTCCCAGGGGGTGCTAGTGGTTAAGAGCCCACCTGCCAATGCAGGAGACTTAAGAGATGCAGGTTCGATCCCTGGGTCAGGAAGATCCCTAAAGAAGGAAATGGCAACCTGTTCCATGGACAGAGGAGCCTGATGGAGCACAGTCCATAAGGTTGCCAAGAGTTGGGCACGACTGACATGCACACACACACACATTACAGCTACGATGGCACTCAGAGATCAGCATATCTCATCTCTTTTGAAGCCAAAGGGATAAGACCTTTGAGAACCCACTGTTTGAAGTGGTTGCCTTGGCAGGCAAAGCATTGTCCTTCCCCAGGTGAAGGCAAGTAGGAGCCAAATGACTTTCCTTTGGGGATGCAAGTTGGGATGAAACTCGCCATTTTGCTAAATACCATACTCTGTAAGGTCAGTAAGGACTGGAGGAAAACATGCTTTGCATAACGCATTTGTTTTCCCCCTTTCTTTTCAAAATTGCTCTTTTATGCAAGAGCTATTTCATCTAAAAGAAAAAAAATCATTAAGAAAAATACACGCCTAAATATATTAACAATGACAAAAGAACAATCTTAAAAGAAAATAGAACCCCAAATTAATCATTCAGTCTACATACACAGTGCCAAACAATCGGTTTGCTGTCTCCACCAAATTACCTAAACTCACAGGTTATTTATATATCATATCAACTCAACTGAAAATTGGTACACAGCATTATATTTGAAAAGACTCAAAGTTGTTGGGGTTTTGGGGCCTTTGGAATACTTAACAATAATCTAATAACTGAAATAATTCACAAAAGCAAAGCCTAGAAGAGAAATTTTCCTTTAGCACACCACTTGCAAATTCTAAAATTTCCCTGTGCTGTTCACATCTCCAAAGAATTCTGTCACAACTGATACCTTTTAACAAGAGACTGGTACTTCCAAGCAAGTTTATACAAGTATATACTCTTTGATGAGGATTTATTATTGTCATTTAAGAAAAATAAATAATACATAATTCATTTATGGGAAACCAAAGCATTACCTTTTAGGTGATCACTTATATCAAGGTTCCCTTTCTGCCCATAGAAAGGGCAACTTACAAAACTCAATAGTGCCCCATTGTGGAACTTTAGGACAACTGACAGCTGATCAGGTTTTGCTACTTTCCTTTCTGCTTTGTTTTGTTATGCTTTCTTATCAGGGTTTCTCTTTACAAGAGAAACTTTCTCTAGTTCAGAACCTATAACCAAATTTCTTTAGGAGTTGACAAAAACAAAGAATGGGTCACATTCATGTGCGTTAACATACATATTATAAACAAGTTTATCATTCTTAGAAACAAAATACCCTCCATATTTTCTAATTTGTAAACTTTAACGTCCAGTCCAAAAGAAAATAAATTTGCTTGTCCAGCACTGTCTTATTCTTCCACACATGAAGCCCCCAAGGTAAGAACATTTAAACCACAAAAAGAACCTTAGAAACATCACAGAAAATTATCTTTCCCAAAAGAGCAAAAGTGGGCATAAAATATAATGGCACCCTATTTCCAAGCTTCATCTCATAATTAAACCAGTTAAATTTCAAGAGAACAGGTTATGTAATTCACACACTTCTTTTTTTCTCCCTACTATGGAATGTGTCTAGTGCAGGTTGAAAAGGAAGCAAAATTTTGGTCTGGGCTTGAAGCCCATGCACGATTCCTCAAACCCTACTGACAAAAAGCACCTCACCTGCAATGATATACCTGTTTATTGCATGATTCTAATTAACCTTGTCTTCTGCACAGTGAAGCTAGAACTTCTTTCTTGATTATACTCCCTCTTATTATTCTGATATTTGGGGACCACCCTTCCGTCTTTCCTGGGTTCTCAGAGCTTTGGGGTTTTTTTCTTTTTAATATTTTTAATTATTTCATTTCATTTATTTATTTGGCTGTGCTGGGTCTTAGCTGCAGCATGTGGAATCTTTAGTTGGCACATGCCATCTCTTAGCTGTGGCATGTGGGATCTAGTTCCCTGAACAGGGACTGAACCCAGGCTCCCTCCACTGGGAGTGCAGAGTGTAAGCCCTTGGACCACCAGGGGCACCCCGCTTATCCGTTTTTCAGATGGACCGTCTCCAGGACCTTAAACAGTCTCTCCTAAGACATCATTTTCCAGCTTCTCATTCCCCTTGCTGCCACCTGGGGGACTACTATTGTGGAGGACACCACCTCCAAACCAGAACTTCAACCCAAAAGTAAAATCATCTGAAAGAACAAAAACAAGACTATCCAGTCAAATGAGTTTTTAAAGCAGCGGACAAGTCTTCAGCTAAAAATAGAGTTTCTATTAAAATATGTTACCCTCTGCTGAAGAAGTACAAGTCAGCAGAGACCTAGAGCGGAAAATTCCAAAAGCAGTAGTAGTCTTGTCACAACGATAACAAGTCAGGGATGAAATGCACTAACTCCTTTAAAAAATGATAAGGGTTTAAGCAGGATGTACTGTGATACTTGAAGAAGGGGCAACATTTTTAAATACTAACAGAAAGCACTGATGGAGCCAGTGAAAAGTTGAGAGGTGCTACAAAGAATTCCATATATACTGGTGGGTGTTTACAAACCCAAACTGCCAGGCAATTAGTCAAATAAAAGATGCTGATTAAAAAAAAAAAATAGGAGGACATTATAACACAGGAAATATAGCCAATATACTATAATAACTCTAAGTGGAGTATACTATTTAAAAAAATTGATTCATTATATTGTACACCTGTAACTTATATAATATCAACTCTACTTCAATTCAAAAAACAGGAGAACCTAGAACTACAAACAATGGGGTAATCATAAAATGCTTCTGAACCTGGTGATTCTAAGAAATTTTTTAAAAAATTCCTACCTTGGACTCCTCTAGAACTCAGTATAATTTGGACCCCAAACCCATATGAATTATAAATTTAAAAATTATAAATTACTTAAATTTAAAATTATTTAAATTTTTTAAATTTAAAAATTATTTAAATTTAAAAATTATAAATTTTTTAAATGAACTTATTTTTTCTACCAGAGACTCTTTAAAATGAGAGCGCTCCATGTCACTTCTGCTGCTGAGTGGGATTCTGCCTTAATCCACCTTCTTGAGATTGTAGTCATCCAAGGCATTTGGCTTCCACTGGGCAGTCAGGTCTCTCTGTGAATGTTCCTACAACACTTAACTAACAGTGCCCCCACCCCAACCCTTTCTCCTCAGGCCTGCTACAGCACTAACTCACCTGTTTATCACTCTGGGCTTCATTTCCCTTTTATTTATTTATTTTTTGTTTTGTTTTCTGGCTCTTGGAGATTTCTCATACTCTCTGAATGGATTATATATATATATATTCTCATAAATATATTTTTTAATCATTTTAAATGAATGCATAATTATTGTATGGATGTATGGGAGTTTATTCATCTACCTATTGAACTGTTTGATTTTTCACAATTAGAAATAACATTTGGGTAAATAGTCATGTATCTAAATTTTTCTGGAAATGTGTATTTATTTCCTTGGGATAGGTTTCTAGTAGTGGTTTGCTGAGCCAAATGGTAAGTCCATTTTGAAGCCTTTCCCTTCTCCCATAGATAGCACTTTAATGCTTTTCTCATGATATTTAGCTAATTCTTCCTTATTTTATACTTATTGATGGACTTGTACACTCTATTAGATCTCAAGTCTGAGGATAAGTCCATAATATTCCACTAGTTTAAGCATAAATACCTTGAACACTTAAAGTCTATTAGCTTGAATTAAATTAAAATTAGTCATTTTGATGGTTCAGAATCAATAGTAACGAACTCGTCCTTGGGTTTCTGGGAGAGAGACTTTCAGCGTGAAAAAATTCCCTCTAGATGCAGGTCCTGCCTACCCTGACTTTGTGGTAGATCTTTAAAGAGGAGAGGATGGGATTTGCCCATAATGAATGGATAATGAATGAACGCGTGTGGCAAGAGAGACGGGAAAAATGGCGAATAGGTACATGAAAAGATGTTTCATTAGTCATTACAGAAATGCCAATCAAAGTGACAATGAAGTGTCATTTCATATCCAATAGGATGGTTACAATCCAACGACAGACAATAGCAGGCATTGGTCAGGATGTGAAGAAATTGGGACTTTCATGCCTCGCCGGTAGAAATGTAAAATAGGGAAATCACTTTGAAGAACAGTTAGGCAGTTCCTCAAAATGTTAAACAGAGATGTCATATGACTTAGCAATTTTCATTCCTGGGTATCTACCTAGAAGAAATGAAAACATCTGTTCACACAAAAACTTGTAGCTAAATGTTCATAGCTGCATTATATTGCAGGCAGAGTCTTTACTGCTGAGCCACCGGGAAACCTATATCCAACTTGCATAATAGCCAAAAAGTGAAAACAGTCCAAATGCCCATTAATTTATGACAGGATAAACAAGAATCCATACAATGGACTACGATTTAATCATAAGGGATTCATTCCACTGATACATGCCACAACATGTAAAGGTTATGCTTAGTGAAAAAAGCCGGCCACAAAAGACCATATATTGTACGAAATACCCCAAATAGGCAAATCTGGAGATCAAAAGTAGACAAATGGTTACCAGAGGCTGGGAGGAGGAGGAGTGACTGCTAACTGGTACTGGGGTTTCTTTGGGGGATGACAAAAATGTTGTAAACTTAGATTATGGTAATGTTTGCACAACTCTATAAAACCATTGAATTGTACACTTTAAACGAATAGATTTTTTTTTTTAGTGGAGTGTAAATGCTTTACAATGTTGTGTTAGTTTCTGCTGTACATTGAAGTGAATCAGATGGCATGTAAATTATAAAGCTGTGCAGGAAAAAAAGAAGAGCTAAAGGAAAAGAGATCTGAACTCCAGCTTACTTGCTTCACCTTTCTTGTAAGACTTCCACACTTCAGTAATCGTCATTCTTAGCCACAGCCATTTCTCTCATTGCCTCAATGATTGTTAGACACCTTCCCCCAGTGACCAGAGCTCATCACGAGTTCAGTGCATGCTAACTTTTCTCCTTACCTCTTTCTTCTTTTTCTTCTTCTTTTTTTTTCACTGTCGTTGACTTCAGCATTGCTTTACCCATTCTCCATCTTACTCATTAACCTGTTTTCTGGTTGGGCACTATTTGCTCTCCAGAGGAATTTATTGCAAGTGCCCCTTAGACTTTCATTGTTTAATGATCTCTTTCTTTATGCCTCCTGCCTCTTTACAAAAGTCTTTGCAAGCAACAGAGGGAAGTTTTTACTCTCATATAGTGTATTAATGTGCCTTCGCATGGAGCTCAAAAGGTATTACCTCAGATTGTATCTGTAATATACAAAACCTGAATGATAAACTGATGGGATCGGTTGTATTGGAGACAATGTTGCATGATCTTACTTTACTCCTTTATTCACCCCCCACACCCACCTCTGCAACTGGGAAACAGGCATAATGGAGACATTTTACAGAATATGGCAGAAAAACTAGAGTTTCTTAAAAGGTACATCAATCCCTTCTCCCCAGTAGTAACCCCCACAATGCAATCCTCCCCTGCTCTTTGCCTGGAGTCCCCTAGCAATCTCGTGGTGATTCATAATCATAGCTCTTCTAAACTTTGTTTTGGAGAAGGCGATGGCACCTCACTCCAGTTCTCTTGCCTGGAAAATCCCATGGACGGAGGAGCCTGGTAGGATGCTGTCCATGGAGTGGTGAAGAGTCGGACACGACTGAGTGACTTCCCTTTCCCTTTCTAAACTTTGTAGTTTCTATGTATGCATGCTGCTGAGGGAATTTCTAGAGTATTATCTAGGCATTTGGGCAGATGTGGTAGGGGGCGGGGAGAATTTCTCCTTTGCTCAGGAGGGCAGAGTGGCAGTTGCGGGCAATGAATGAGGGAGACTTTGCTGAAGAAGTCCTCTAAACAAAAGGACTGATTTAAAGATTAGATCAATTGTCAAAAGACACAAAGAGTTAGTAGCAACCTAAATTCTATAGAGACTGGGGAGCTTGACAGAGAAAGTCCATTTGAAAAAAATTCTCACCAACTTATTCTTAGAGATGCTAAAAATTTATCTGGCATGAGAACTAAATAGATCAGTTTACTTTTTTTTCCTCAGTAAATTCTCACGTAGCCCTCTCTTCTATTTTTATGGTTCTACGCACGTGCTTTGATATTTTCCTACTTCTTTGCTCCCTTTTCTCTCAAGAGCCTACTCTTAAGCATGAAGTGTAATGATGAGAAACATACATTCGTTCGAGATAGCATAAGAAATGGTTTACATTTTTGCTTCACTTTGCCCAAAGGGGAGTTATTTTTCCTTTTAAGGTGTTTCCAACTAAAAAATTAGAGAAAGAAGGAGGGCAGGCCACACACAGAGATTCTGCACTCTGGTTGACTTGAGCTCACTTTTAAATTTAGAGCCAGGAGGCTTGAAACTAAAACAAACTGCAGTATATTTAGTTATGTGTGGTAGGAAATGAGTTTTCTCATGTTGAAATCATAAAATAATTTACCATAAGAAATATCTTGAATGATATATAGAAATCTTCTCAAATCATATATGTGTGTGTGTGTGTGTGTGTGTGTGTATTTTGGTCTCAAGTCAGATCTTAATTTGCTAACCAGTCACGACAGTAATGGTTGTGGTCAAGGGGAAAAGAGTGCACTGCAAATCTACCACCCACTCTGACACTGGCATCAGAAATCTAGTGCTTGGGGTTAGAGACTTTCATGTGCGGAAGAAAGGCTATTGGCATACGAGTGAAGGGAGAATCATGGGGATTAATAGATCACTTAGGAGAGGAGTAAAATAGAGAAAAAGGACCGGGACTAAGCCTTAAGGACAACAAGTAGAGGGGAAACGAGGGAGGATGTGCCAGCAAAGGAGACGGAGGAGGAGGAGTTGGTGAGGTGGGAGAAAACCTTAGAAGGTGCCATCTTGCCGTCTGAGTAGCTGCGAGAGGAGAAGGCTTCAAGGAAGAGGACCTGGCAGTGCACTGAAAGGTCAAGGAAGAAGGGAACAGAAAAGTGGCCCTTGCACTTGACTCTGTGGAGGTAACAGGTGACCTTGGCAGGAGTAGTTTCAGGAGTACTGAGGACCAAACCCCATTAGGAAAGGTGAGAGAGCACATAAGAAAGTGGGGACTGGGAACATGAACAACTTTAAAAATGTTTGCGTGTGAAGGAAGCAAAAATGGGAGACAGTAAATAGATGGGAATATGAAGTCATGGAAAAAAGTTTTTCCCATCTGTTTTTCAAGATGGAAGATTTTAGAATATATCAGAAGGCTGTTAAGAATGTTCCAGAAGAGGAAAAATTGCTATTTACAAGACAAAGAAAATATTGTTCCTTAAGCGGAGTATCTGAGATATTGAGTGGGGGATGGTAGAGAGGCAGATGGAGTTTCTGAAACAGAAAGGAAAGGTGAGGTTATACGTGCAGATTATTTTGTAGACATGGTTGTGGAAAGATGAGGGATTCATGCTGGACTGATTCTTTTTTCTATGGAAAATGTGAGGCAATATCTACAGGTGATAGTGGAGATTATACGAGAGATTGATATGGACAGTGAGAAGAGAGGGGCAAGTGTGAGACAGTCTTTTGAAGAGTAAGAGAGCAAACAGAAGAGGGCAGAATGAAGCAGTAGGTGGTGTGGACTGCTGTGAGACTTTTGGCTGTGAATTTAAAGGACACAAATTAGAATAGTGTGTGTTCTTTGCAGGCAGCCTTCAGCAGCTCAGGTACAGGTGAGAATGAAGTGGGTAGCCAGGGTTGAATTCCATGGTTGGAATCCTGCCTGACAGTTATGACGGAGGAAGGGTCAAGGAGTTTAGGAATGCATGACCATAGAACCCTAAGGACAGAAATGCAAACCTGAGTGAGGGTGGTGGGAAATGAAAAAACGGCAGGGTCAGTGAGGTTGAAAATCTCAGTGATCCCTTTGTGGGGTTTTCTAGGAGGGGACTGGTTAGTTTTTTGGTTGTTTTGGCCAGTTTGTTTTGTTTTGAGGGGGCACACCATGCATGGTTTGTGGGATCTTAGTTCCCAGACCAGGGTTTGAACTCTGGCGCTTGGTAGTGAAAACATGGAGTCCCAACCACTGGGCCACCAAGAAATTCCCCCAAATCTCAGTGATTCTTTAAAAATTGTTAGAGCAGAGGCATTAGGGCAAGTATGATGGAAGGACAGGAAAAGTTATGAAATTGAATGAAAGAGAATGAAATTGTGTTGATATTTTGGAAATCATACCGAGAATGGTGAGATTAAGCGCTAGAATGACCTTGGAAATGGACCTCTGAGGTTTTCTTGATTTCATACTAAATGTCTCCTTTCCCTGTCTCATCTTAAAGCCATTGTATTTGGCTCCTTTTGTTCATTCAGTTCTCAGCTCAAATGACTAAATTAGCCCCCTCAAATCCATGGCCTCTGCCACTGTTCACCACATCATCTTTGTATTTTCATTCCCCTCTCGAGATGCACATTACAGTATTTATTTTTTCTTGTCTAAAGCTCTGATAAAAATATAAACTCAACAAAGAGAGAAAATTGTGCTTTTCTAGTTTGTCATGGTATTCTTAGCAACTAGGACAGTGTCTGATATATAGTAGATAATTAATACTTGTGTGAATGAATGAAAGGGTCAAGTGAAAAATTCAGCAGAAAATGCATCATATCTCCAGCATTAAATACTGGAAATCATGCTAAAAATGTCATCCCTTCACATTTGAGCTTCTGTTTCTGTTAAAATGAAGCTGCCATGTGATACCCCCAAAGGGACTCAACTTCATCTACACATGTAGTACTTAAGCTGAGAATGAATAACCTGAACCTAATCAGGCAGACATAAAATGAGGAAGTTTCTATTAAAATAGAAATGAAGAGGTACTGTATTCTTCAAAAATGTTAATGTCATACATGAATGGACCTAGAGACTGTTATACAGAATGAAGTAAGTCAGAAAGAGAAAAAAATACTATATAATATCGCTTACATGTGGAATCTAGAAAAATGGTACAAACGAATAAATTTACAAAGCAGAAATAGAGACACGATGTAGAGAACAAACGTAGATATCAAGGGGGAAGTGGGGTGGAATGAATCGGGAGATTGGGATTGACATATATACACTACTATGTGTAAAATAGATTACTAATGAGAACCTACTATATAGCCATATAGCACAGGGAACTCTATTCAATGCTCTGTGCCAAATGGGAAGGAAATTTTTAAAAAGTGGGGGGACATACATGTATACATAGAACTGATTCACTTCTCTGTACAGCAGACAGTAACACAACATTGTAAAGCAACTGCACTCCAGTAAAAATTATTTTTTTAAAAAGTTAATGTCTCAAAAAACAAAGACTGGAAATGTTCCAAATTAAAGAAGGTTCCAAATTAAAGAAACATAGTAATTCAATGCAGTGCCTGCTACTAGACTGAATCCTGCATTGAAGAGAAGTAAAATGCTTTAAAGGACAGTATATATGGAGAATAGACTAGATTAAAATATTATATCAATATAAACTTTTGAAGTTGATAACTGTAATATAGTTATGTAAGAAAATGTCCCTCCTCCTAGGAAACACACATTAAAGTACTTTGGGATAAAGGATCATGATGTATATATAATTTATCCTCAAGCAGTATGGAAAAGTCCATGTAAATAAATATAATTATAGCTATATAGATACAGATGGCACAAATGATAAAGCAAGTGGAATAAATGTTAACAACAAAAAAATTTAGATAAAAGGAGGTTATGTGGATTCTTGTACTACATTCATTTCTGCAACTTTATAAGTTTGATACTACTTTCAAATAAAAAGTTAGCTAAAAACTAGAACACCTGGAAATAGCTTCACATAATTATGGTATTTGAGAACAGAAGGGTTTTTAGAGATCAAATCATCTGAATTTTCCTTTTACAGAAAAGAAGAATAAGGCCAGAAAAGTGTCATGGGTTTTCAGCAGGAGCAGAAAATGACAAGAGGTCAACGGATGAGAGGTCAATTTCAGTTTGTAACATTAGACATCAGTTCAGTTCAGTTCAGTCGCTCAGTCATGTCCGACTCTTTGTGACCCCATGAATTGCAGCACGCCAGGCCTCCCTGTCCATCACCAACTCCCGGAGTTCACCCAGACTCTCGTCCATTGAGTCGGTGATGCCATCCAGCTATCTCATCCTCTGTTGTCCCCTTTTCCTCCTGCCCCCAATCCCTCCCAGCATCAGAGTCTTTTCCAATGAGTCAACTCTTTGCATGAGGTGGCCAAAGTACTGGAGTTTCAGCTTTAGCACCAGTCTTTCCAAAGAACATTAGACATACACCTACCTTGTTGTTCAGTTCCCTAGTCATGTCCAGCTCTTTGCAATCAGGGATTGCAGCACGCCAGGCCTCGCTTACAACCCAGCAATTCCACTCTTGTATACTTACTGATATAAATTAAAAATCTATGTCCACAAAACACTTATGTGGCAGCGCTCATAACAGCTTTAAATCATTGTATATTCATATAAGAGAATGATAAAGATTGAAATACAAGTATACATCACAACATGAATATCTCCAAAATAGTGGAGAATGATCCCTCTTTCCCTGTTTGGAACAGTTTGTGAGTTTGTGTAATACTGATCTTATTTCTTTCTTAAAGGTTTTACAAAATTTACTAGTGAAAATATCTGTGCTTGGATTTTACTTTATGGAAAATTTTTTGTTTGTTTTCAGTGTTTTTTATTTTTAACTGTAGATGATACATTTTAGAAGCTCTGGATCCTGTTTTCTTCTTCTAAAAGCATTACTATTTGTTCCAAATTATGAATGAATCATTTATCTATTGAAGGCCTGGTTTAGGTTTTGTTCAGGTCTCCTATACAGGTTTTGCCATTAATCTTAGGGTGGGTTTCTTAATCCTTAGGTCTTTATTCCTAAAGCATAACCCTTATATGAATTCAATGGACAGCCTGAGGCATTTACCAATCTCATCTAATTTAGCAGGATATGAACTCCAAATTCCCGTCTCCCTGGCAGTGGCCATCTGCAAAAGTCTCTGGTTAACTTTTTCAGCCTCTCAGATGATGTTTTTCATTGGGGCGTCTTGAAAATCTCATCAATGCATGCCCAACTTCATATCTACTAATAATTTGTGGGGAGTTTTCATGTAGATTTTGGGTTCCCTGTTCTGTAGATCTCTTTTATACTATTTCTCTTTTTAATATCCAGCTGCTTTGGTATTCCCAGACTCCACTTTGGCTTCTCAGTTCCCTAAGATAGTCACCTCTGAGCTTTGTCTCCCAGGGGCGCACAGACTGAGAGTACTCTCAGGCAGTGTGGTTTTCTGTCAAAGGACAAATCCCTGCACTGTATTCCATCTCTGGGTCACTCTCCAGTGCCCCCCAAAAGTAATTAAACAATAACAACAACAACAACAACCAGATCTTAATATTTAGAGAAGTTTTGGGGGCTTCCCTGGTGGCTCAGATGGTAAAGAATATGCCTGCAAGGCAGGAGACCAGGGTTCAATCCCTGGATTGGGAAGATCCTCTGGAGAAGGGAAATGGCAACCCACTCTAGTATTCTTGCCTAGGAAATCCGATGCACAGAGGAGCCTGGCAAGCTACTGTTCATGGCGTCACAAAGAGTCAGACATGACTTAGCAACTAACACAATGGCAGTTTAGGTTAACAATAAAATGGAGCAGAAGGTATAGAGCATTCCCATATACTTCCTATCTTCTCCACACGCACATCCTCACTATCAACATTTCACACCAAAGTGGTACAATTAATACAAGTGATGAACCTACGTGACACACTGTTATCACTGTAGTTTACATTAGACTTCATTCTTTTTTAAAAATTGGAGTATGATTTCTCTACAAGGTTGTGTTAGTTTCTGTGGTACAATGGATTGAATTAGCTATGCATACAGATATATTCCCCCCCCTTGGACCTCTCTCCAACACCTCCCCACCCCATCCCTCTAGGTGATCACAGAGCACCTAGCTAAGCTCCTGGTGCTCTACAGTAGATGCCCACTAGCTGCCCATTAACACATGGGAGTGTATATACGTTGCTCCTAAGCTCCCAGTTCATCCCCTCTCCTCTTCCCCTGTTGTACCCTCATGTCCGTTCTCTGTCTGTGTCTTTATTCCTGCCCTGCAAATAGGTTCATCTGGACCATTTTTTCTAGATTCCACATTTATGCATTAATATACAATATTTGTTTTTCTCTTTCTGACTTCATTCTGTATGACAGACTCTAGGTCCATCCACATTTCTACAGATGACCCAGTTTTGTCCTTTTTTATGTCTCAGTAATATTCCATTGTACATATGTACCACTTCGTCTTTATCCATTCACTCTTGATGTTAAATAGTCTATGGGTTTTGACAAATATACAATGACACGCATCCATCATTATAGTATCATAGAGTAGTTTCAGTGTCCTAAAATCCTTCTGTGCTCTGCCTCCTTCCCTCTAACTCTTGGCAGCCACTGATCTTTCTATTGTCTTCATAGTTTTGCCCTTTCCAGAATGTCATATGGACTTCCCTGGTGGCTCAGATGGTAAAGAACCCACCTGCAATTTGGGAGACCTGGGTTCAATCCCTGAGTTGGGAAGTTCCCCTGGAGGAGGGCATGGCAACCCACTCCAGTATTCTTGCCTGGAGAATCCCATGGATGGAGGAGCCTGGCATGAAAACTCAGACACAACTGAGCGACCAAGCACAGAATGTCATATGGTTGGACTCATATAGTATGTAATCTTTTCTGATTAGTTTCTTTCACTTAGGAATATGAATTGAAGTTTCTTTCATGACATTTCATGGCTTGATAGCTCACGTATTTTTAGTGCTGGATAATACTCCATTGTCTGGCTGTATCACATTTTATTCATTAATTCCCCTATTGTAGGACATCTTGGTTGTTTCCAAGTTCTGGCAATTGCAATTATGAATCAAGCTTTTATAAGTATATGTGTGCATTTGTTTGTGCGGGTATAAGCTTTCAACTAGCTTGGGTAAATTCCAAAGAGTGTGACTGCTGGATTGTATGTTAAGAGTATGGTTAATTTCATAAGACAAAATGTCTTCTAAAGTGGCTGTACCAGTTTTCATTCCCACCAGCAATTTATGAGAGATTCTGATGTTCTGCATCCTCACCAGCATTTGTTATCGGCATTTTGGATTTTAGCCACTCTAACAGGTGTGTAGAAATAGCTCATTGTTGCTTTAATGTGTAATTCCCTTATGACGTATGATGTGGAACTTTTCATATGTTTATTTCACATCTGTATATTTTGCTTGTTGAAGTTTCTATTCAGGTCTTTTGCTCATTTTTTTAATTAGGTTGTTCATTTCCTTATTGCTAAGTTTAAATGTTCTTTGTATATCTTCCATAACAGTCCTTTATCAAATATTTCTTCTGCAAATATCCTCGGCCAGGCTGTGCCTTGTCTTATTTTCTTGACAGTGTCTTTTGAGAGCAGGAGTTTTTAATTTTAATGAAGTTCAGTGTATCAGTTATTTTTTCACGAGTTGGGCCATGATGTTGTATTTTAAGTCACTGCCATACTCAAAACTATCTAGACTTTCTCTGATGTTATCTGCCAGGAGTTTATTAGTTTTGCATTTTACATCTAGATCTATGGTCCCTTTCAAGTAAATTTTTGTGAGGGTTGTAAAGTCTGTTTTCATGTGGTTGTAAAGTCTGTCTAAATTCATTTTTGCATGTGGATGTCCAATTGTTCCAGCACCGTTTGTTGAAAAGACTATCTTTTCTCCATTGTATTTCCTTTGCTCCTTTGTCAAAGATCAGTTGACTCTCTTTATGTAGGTCTGATTCTGGGTTCTCTATTCTGTCCCACTGATCTGCTTCTCTATTATTTTGCCAATACATCATTGTCTTTTTTTTAACTTTTTATCAAAAAAAAGAAAAAAAAGTTTGTTCTTTAAAAGGTGTGCTAAACTGCTTCAGTCGAATCCAACTCTTTACAACCCTGTGGACTGTAGCCCACCAGGCTCCTCTGTCCATGGGATTTTCCAGGCAAGAATGTTAGAGTGGGTTGCCATTTCCTCCTCCAGGGGATCTTCCCCACCCAGGAATCAAGCCCACTTCCCTTATGTCCCCTGCATTGGCAGGCAGGTTGTTTACCACTAGTGCCACCTGGGAAGTCCCTTTCAAAGGCACCATTAAGTTAAAAAGGCAAACCACAAACTGAGCAAGAGTATAGTCACAACACATTTATCAAAGATTTGTATTCAGGATATATATAAGACTCCTACAACTCAGTAATATGAAGATAAACCCAATAAGAAAGAATACCACAGTGTCTTTTTTTTTTTTTTTAGTTGGAGGCTAATTACTTTACAATATTGTAGTGGTTTTTGCCATACACTGACATGAATCAGCCATGGGTGTACATGTGTTCTCCATCCTGAGCCCCGCTCCCACCTCCCTCCCTATCCCATCCCTCAGGGTCATCCCAGTGTACCAGCCCTGAGCACCCTGTCTCATGCATCAAACCTGGACTGGCGATCTGTTTCATATATGATAATATACATGTTTCAATGTTATTCTCTCAGATCATCCCACCTTCACCTTCTCCCAGAGTCCAAAAGACTGTTCTATACATCTGTGTCTCTTTTGTTGTCTCGCATACAGGGTTATCGTTACCATCTTTCTAAATTCCATATATATGTGTTAGTATACTGCATTGGTGTTTTCCTTTCTGGCTTACTTCACTCTGTATAACAGGCTACAGTTTCATCCACCTCATTAAAATTGATTCAAATGTATTCTTCTTAATTGCTGAGTAATACTCCATTGTGTATATGTACCACAGCTTTCTTATCCATTCATCTGCTGATGAACATCTAGGTTGCTTCCATGTCCTGGCTATTATAAACAGTGCTGCGATGAACACTGGGGTACAAGTGTCTTTTTCCAATTCTGGCTTCCTTGGTGTGTATGCCCAGCAGTGGGATTGCTGGGTCATAAGGCAGTTCTATTTCATTTTTTAAGGAATCTCCACTGTTCTCCATAGTGGCTGTACTAGTTTGCATTCCCACCAACAGTGTAAGAGGGTTCCCTTTTCTCCACATCCTCTCCAGCATTTATTGTTTGTAGATTTTTGGATAGCAGCCATACCACACTGTCTTGATCACTGTAAGTTGAAAGCTACTATTTCTTGAAGTCAAGAAATAGTAAATCTTGAAGTCAAGTAGTACCTGACTTGTTCTCTCCTTCTGACTTTTGTTCCTCTTCAAGACTGCGTGCTACTATTCTGGATATTTTTGCCTCCCCAGATAATTAGGATCAGTTTGTCAATATCTATAAAATAATTTGCCAGGATTTTGACTGGGACAAAGTAATTTTTGAGATTTTATCACTGTAATCAGTAGAAATGCTAGTCCAAAACCAGTATCATAGAGTCTTGCCCAACACTGGCTGATTTTGCTGTAAAATGAAAAGTCTAAATGCCCAGACCCTGCTTTCGGTATTCTTAAAACCCAGTTGGAAAGAAAAGGTTAACATGGGAAACAACTAGAAAACAAAAAGGGCAATGTATGACTTCATATCACTTGGGTAATAAAAACCAATCAATGCATTAAGAGTTCAGAGAACAAAAGGATTCAATCAAGTATATTTTTATAGAGTAACATCAGGCTCTGTGCATCTCCCAAACGTTCCTTAAAAATTTGGTCTGTCATAGAGTATGTGCAAGGCCATGTTTTTTCAGAAGCTCAGTGTCCCTGCTATCTCTCAGGCACCAGAGGTCTAGGATTCTGAGATGGCCTAATGGTAACTTGTGAGGCAATAAAGAACTTGGTAATGTATACGAAGGCTTGCCCTTAGCCAGGACATTGGAAACAAGGTTCTTTATATAAATTCATTATCCTTCTTTCTGCTTATGAGCATTCAGCTTCCACAGATCCACCCTGGATTGCCCTGGGGTTGGAAGTTGACAGATATTTGTAGGTATTTACTAATCAGAATCTGAATTCTAAGAGTCCAACTAGCTAATTCAAGTAATTTTCCAGTTAGAGAAGGGGAAAGGCAGAGAGAGAGAGAGGAAAAAAAATATTCAGGTAGCTTACCCATTTGACTTTCACTAACACTGGATGTTTGAGAAGACGGAGTCACTGAGCCTGGTGTGCTGCCCACGTAACAGCTATGATCTGCCTCTGAGCGCTGCAGACCTTGTAAACCTGTTTGCCAAGTCAATTAACTCTTAAATTCCATCTCCGATTAAGAATTGCAAAAGGACATTCTCATACCATTGTTATGAGTTAGAGAGAGCAAAGATTCCTCAAAACTGAAATCTTTTTAAAATCTTCATTTCAGTTCCATCACTCAATCATGTCTAACTCTTTGCGACCCCATGGGCTACGGCACAGCAGGCCTCCCTGTCCATCACCAACTCCTGGAGTTTACTCAAACTCATGTCCATCGCGTCGGTGATGCACTCCATCTCACCCTCTGTTGTCCCCTTCTCCCCCCATCTTCAATCTTTCCCAGCATCAGGGTCTTCTCAAATGAGTCACTTCTTCGCGTCAGACGGCCAGAGTATTGGAGTTTCAGCTTCAGCATCAGTCCTTCCAAAGAATATTCAGGACTGAATTCCTTTTGGATGGACTGGTTGAATCTCCTTGCAGTCCAAAGGACTCTCAAGAATCTTCTCCAACACCACAGGTCAAAAGCATCAATTCTTCAGCACTTGGCTTTCTTTATAGTCCAACTCTCACATCCATAATGACTACTGGAAAAACCAACAGTTTGACTAGATGGACCTTTGTTGGCTAAGTAATGTCTCTGCTTTTTAATATGCTGTCCAGCTTGGTCATAACTTTCCTTCCAAGGAGTAAGCGTCTTTTAATTTCATGGCTGCAGTCACCATCTGCAGTGATTTTGGAGCCCCC
Source organism: Capra hircus (assembly GCF_001704415.2). Taxonomy (NCBI): domain Eukaryota; kingdom Metazoa; phylum Chordata; class Mammalia; order Artiodactyla; family Bovidae; genus Capra; species Capra hircus. Next base: position 18,989,106 of record NC_030818.1, read on the forward strand.
AGAAATAAAGTCTCTCACTGTTTCCATTGTTTCCCCATCTATTTGCCATGAAATGATGGGACCAGATGCCATGATCTTAGTTTTCTGAATATTGAGTTTTAAGACAACTTTTTCACTCTCCTCTTTCACTTTTGTCAAGAGGCTCTTTAGTTCTTTTTCGATTTCTGCCATAAGGGTGGTGTCATCTGCATAGCTGAGGTTATTGATATTTCTTCCAGAAATCTTGATTCCAGCTTGCGCTTCATCCAGCCCCATATTTTGCGTGATGTACACTGCATATAAGTTAAATAAGCAGGGTGACCGTATGCAGCCTTGATGTACTCCTTTCCCGATTTGGAACCAGTCTGTTGTTCCATGTCCAGTTCTAACTGTTGCTCCCTGACCTGCATACAGATTTCCTAGGAGGCAGGTCAGATGGTCTGGTGTTCCCATCTCTTTTGGAATTTTCCATAGTTTGTTGTGATCCACACAGTCAAAGGCTTTGACATAGTCAATAAAACAGAAATAGATGTTTTTCTGGAACTCTCTTGCTTGTTTGATGATCTAGTGAATGTTGGCAATTTGATCTCTGGTTCCTCTGCCTTTTCTAAATCCAGCTTAAACATCTGGAAGTTCAGAGTTTATCTATTGTTGAAGCCTGGCTTGGAGAATTTTTAGCATTTCTTTGCTAGCATGTGAAATGAGTGCAACTATGCAGTAGTTTGAACATTTTTGGCATTGTCTTTCTTTGGGATTGGAATGAAAACTTACCTTCTCCAGTCCTGTGGCCACTGCTGAGTTTTCCAAATTTGCTGGCATATTGAGTGCAGCACTTTCACAGCATCATCTTTCAGGATTTGAAATAGCTCAACTGGAATTCCATCACCTCTACCACCTCCACTTTATTCATAGTGATGCTTCCTAAGGCCCACTTGACTTCACCTTCCAGGATGTCTGGCTCTAGGTGAGTGATCATACCATTATGATTATCTGGGTTGTGAAGATCTTTTTTATATAGTTCTTCTGTGTATTGTTGCCACCTCTTCTTAATATCTTCTGCTTCTGTTAGGTCCATATCATTTCTGCCCTTCATTGTGCCCATCTTTGCATGAAATGTTCCCCTGGTATCTCTAATTTTCTTGAAGAGATCTCTAGTCTTTCCCATTCTGCTGTTTTCCTCTGTTTCTTTGCATTGAGGATGCTTTCTTATCCCTCCTCGCTGTTCTTTGGAACTCTGCATTCAAATGGGTATATCTTTCCTTACCTCCTTTGTCTTTCGCTTCTCTTCTTTCCTCAGCTATTTGTAAGTCCTCATCAGACAACCATTTTGCCTTTTTGCATTTCTTTTTCTTGGGGATGATCTTGATCACTGCCTCCTGTACAGCGTCACAAACCTCCATCCATAGTTCTTCAGGCACTCTGTCTATCAGAGCTAATTTCTTGAATCTGTTTGTCACTTCCACTGTATGATCGTAAGGGATTTGATTTATGTCATATCTGAATGGTCTAGTGGTTTTCCATACTTTCTTCAATTTAAGTCTGAATTTGGCAATAAGGAGTTCATGATCGGAGCCACAGTCAACTCCTGGTCTTGTTTTTGATGACTGTATAGAGCTTCTCCATCTTTGACTGCAAAGAATATAATCAATCTGATTTTGGTATTGAGCATCTGATGATGTCCATGTGTAGAGTCTTCTCTTGTATTGTTGGAAGAGGGTGTTTGCTATGACCAGTGCTTCTCTTGGCAAAACTTTGTTATCCTTTGCCCTGCTTCATTCTGTACTCCAAGGCCAAATTTGCCTGTTACTCCAAGTATGTCTTGACTTCCTACTTTTGCATTCCAGTCCCTGATAATGAAGAAGTAAAAAAAAAAAACTATCAAATGCAAACCATGGGATTAATGTCAGTTATCAGAACAAGGTATAGAGTGCTGATCAACTCAGCAAGAGTTAACCATGCACTTCCTAAAAAGAGGAAATTCTATTTGGCTTCTTGGATTTAGTGTGTGGCAACAGAGCTCTTTGATACCTCCATTTATTGATCATGCCTTCAGTTACTATAAGAATTTCATGATCAGAATTCATTGTACAAGGACTTCCCTGATAGTTCAGTGGCTAAGACTGCATGCTCCCAATGCAGGGGGCCTGGATTCAATCCCTGGTCAGGGAACTAGATTCCATATGCAGCAGCTAAAGATCCCATATGCCACAACAAAGATCAAAGATCCCATGCTGCAACTAAGACCAGCACAGACAAAAAAAAAAAAAAATTTAATTCATTGAACACAGGAGGAATGCAGTTTGCACACCGAAATGCAAAAGCAGATTCTTCTTATGAACCAGTTATTTACTGAGATCTTTAAGCTACTAGTGTCATCATGAAACAGAGTGGTCAGCAATTTTCTAGTGAATTTTTGATAAATAAATAAAGCCAAACCCAGACAATAAAATTTCTATTAGTTTTAATAGTAACCTTGCTTCTACTTTTCCTGGAATAGTCTGATATTTAGTAACCCTGATTATTACCCCTGTGCTCAAAACTATTCACACTGTTCATGAGTTTATAAGCTACTAATAGGATTATTTAAAATATTATGCTTCTTTCTATCTCCAAGCATTTATTTATTTAACAAACAGTTATCAACTTCTGCCTGTATTGCAGACTCTGTACTACCCCAAGGACAAAGTGAGAAGCAAAACTGAGCTCCTGAATTGAAGTTCACAGATATTCACAAATAATTATAGCAAGGGATACAAACCCTAACAGAACCTGTTTGTCAAGTCGATTAACTTTTATAAGGTCAATGTAAGGAAGGAAACTTTCCTTGATGTCAAAGTCCCATGGATAAAAAAGGAGGAGATGACATATAAGAAGAGAAAGGTAAGAAGGTATGTGCTTGGCAGAGTTTATGCGGAAGGACACTCGGCAGAGAAACTGTACCTGCAAAGAGAGGAAGAGGTCACCCCACATAGAACAAGCAGAGTAAGTGGTCTCCTCTGGCTGTGTCCAGGATACAAGAGGAGAAGGTGGGAGAGAAGCTGGGTAGTCAGTGGGAGCCCCCTAGAACTGTACACCATGCTCAGGAGTTTAGATTTCCTTCTGCAAGGAGCAAGAAGCCACCAAAAGATTTGAAGCAGGATGTAATCAGATCATGCTTACAGATTCCTCTGGAAACATCAGAGAATGGACTAGAGAGGGCAGGACTAGACGTAAAGGAACAAGTTGGGAGTTTATACAATTGTCCATTCAAGAAACAAAAAGCACTATGGAACATTCAGCCATTGAAAAGAATTAAAGTGCCATACTTGCTTCAACAGGGATGAACCTCAAAACATTTTGCTAAGTGACAGGAGTAAATCACAAAAGGCCACCATTGTATTATTCCATTCGTTTGAAACATACAGAATTGGCCAAACTAGAGAGGTATAAAGTAGATTAGTAGTTGCCAGAGGTTGGGAGGAGGAGGGATTGGGAGAATAGCTAAGGGATGCTCTTTGTGGGGTGATGAAACCTGTTCTAGAATTGACTATGGCAACAGCTGCACAACTCTGACTATAGTAAAGCTACTGATTTATATACTTTAAAGGTAATTTTATGATATGTGAATTATATAAAAACTGTTTCTAGAAAAACAATGAGGTGGGAATGAGAGTAGTGACAATTCTCTAACTCTGATTAGCTGAGCTAGGTGGATGGGGCCACCACAAAGCAGGACAGGGAATTCAGAAGGATGACAGGTTCTTTGATGGATAGTTTGGTTTGAAATGCCTGTGAAGTATCAAGATGGTGATGAATAATAGCCAGGGGAACTTATGACAGAGGGTCTGGGGGAAAAGATTTGAAGTATTTCAGCACATAGTATTTATATCTACGGGAGTGAATACAACAAACTAAGGAGGGCACGTGGGGTGAAAAGAGACCAGGGCCAGCGCAGTAAGGAATATCATATTTAAGGAACAGACAGAAGAGGTGCCTTCAAAGGAGGGTGAGAAGAAGCTATCAGAGCACAAAGAGGTAAATAAATAGCCTAACAGCTGCTGAGCCTTGTCATGTCACTAACAGTGTTTCAAAATACTTGAGAGCATCTCCAAACATGATTTTGTTTAATCAGGGAATGTGGAGGTCACGTGCATCCATCTGGGACTCTGTAAGACTGCCGTTGCCCTGCGACTCAGCCCACTAGCTGGATACCAAACACCAGGCTTCTGTGCTGTTCTGAAACCTAGCCTACCTGCCTGTGCTTACCTGCCATGTGGTAGGGAACATGCGTTTTCATTTTCCCTGTTCTGCTAACGAAGTGGTTATGTTCAGCTTTCATCATAATTAGCATTCATTTAGTTCAAGTGCTTTGTAATTAATCTTTTATGCTAATTAATCCTTTTATGCATTAATACATCACAGACGTGAAAGAAAACATTTTTTTTTACTTGCAAATTAAATTAAGCTTCTTCACCCTAAAAGCAGAGTGAAAGGAAATGTAACCAGACCAATCAGACCACAGAAAACCTCTGTTTGCTGAAAAAGTGACACTGTCGCTTGCATTAAATTTTGCATTCAGAGAACTGGAAAAATTAGCTCAGCCAAACCATACCTTGTCCTTTCTTCCCAGTTAGCAAGACATCCCTTCTCAACTAGCTTATAGTTTTAAAAAATAAAGAGATTTTTCAATATTCCTTTTTATTCTTAATTCAAATTTTAAATGTGGAATTATCAGCAAATGCTGCCAAGGTAGGTGCTGCAGATTACCTTCCAAGCGATAAATAGGCCTTCCTTCTGTAAGTCCTGCTTTATGATTTTATATAATCTCTTTCAGATATTTTTTCTGTCTTGATCCTGACAGTAACCTGGGGTGGAGATAGCATGGTCAGGAGAGAGACTGCTTGGGTTTTAACTCTGACTCTGTTTTCCCAAGTAAGTGGCCCTGGGCAGGTCATTCTCTGTCCCATTTTCTCATTTCTAAAATGATTGCTATTCATTAGGGCTGTTGTTTAGAACTGTTGTATACCATAAATGCTCAATAAATATTACAATTGACATGTGAACAATTTGGGTGAGTTTAGGGACAGTGACCACCCTCCCACCTCTGAAATACAAAATCCACACAGAACTTTTGACTTCGAATCACTCTTTACTGCTGATAGTCTACTGCAACCAGAAACCTCCCCAAAACATAGTCGATTAACACATATTTTGTATGTTATATGTATTATAGTTGTTGTTAAGTTGCTCAGCTGTGTCCAACTTCTTTGCGACCCCACCAGGCTTCTCTGTCCATGGGATTTCCCAGGCAAGAGTATTGAAGTGGGTTGCCATTTCCTTTTCCAATGTTACATGTATAAGTGAAGGTCACTCAGTTGTGCCCGACTCTTTGCGAACCCATGGACTATACAGTCCATGGAATTCTCCAGGCCAGAATACTGGAGTGGGTAGCCTTTCCCTTCTCCAGGGGATCTTTCCAACCCAGGGATCGAACCCAGGTCTCACACATTGCAGACAGATTCTTTTCCAGCTGAGCCACAAGGGAAGCCTGTTATATGTATACCTACATATATTTTATGCATTCATGATAGACCTTTTTCTTACTTTTTCGCTATTCCTAGGCTGCAAGATTCATCTGCAAGTTTTTTCAAGTTGCCACAAATCCCAAAAAGTTTTTTCAATATACTTATGGAAAAAAAATGTGCATTAAGCAGACTTGTGCAATTCACACTTGTGTTGTTCAAGAGTTGACTATATTAATACTGTAGTTACCACTCTTATCAATGTTTCCTGAGACCAGAGACACAGAAACACAAACAACACATAGCAGAACTCTAGCCCCTACCCATCAAGAGTTTAGATGATAGATCAGGAGTTCAACCCAGCACCTCAGTGAATACCCCCAGGGGATGCGTGTTGGTGCTGAACGAAGGAGGCCTCCAGGATCAGCGCTGGAAAGGCCCCATCCACATGCCTATCCATGACAGCCAGGTTCTTGACTGGCTCAGGGATATAGCATAAACTGTGTTGATTATTTGTCCATCCAGATGAGAGTCACCAAAAAACACATTTCCAAATGGTAATCTGCCATCTTTTTCTACATTAAGACTGAAACATATGATAAACATGTAAGTCTGTGTGGCAAGGATTCATGCATATATTCCTGGGGTCCCTTCCATAAGGAAATCCAGGCCCTTTATCTGTATCTGTTAAAAGTACTCCAAAACCTTTCTTTATGCATGTGGCAGGAATTTGGTTTATCCGCAGGTGTATCACCTTGCCTTGCTACCCATTAAGGCCTGGCTTTCAGCCTCAATAGCTCAGTGGTAAAGAATCTACCTGCAATGCAGGAGATTCAGGAGACACGGGTTCGATCCCTGGGTCGGGAAGATCCCCTGGAGGAGGAAATGGCACCTCACTTCAGTATTCTTGCCTGAAAAATCCCGTGGATAGCCCATGGGGTTGCAAAAGCGTCAGATACAACTTAGCAACTAAACAACCACCACCACAAGTACAGTAATTTACAGGTTAAAGGGCTTTATAAAAAAAATCAATTGACCTTGTTTGATACTCAAAATGGTCAGACAAATTATATTCCTCATTTCACAAATAAAGAATCTGAGTGTTCAAGTGCCTTCCATCCATCTTGTGCTTGAAAGAGTCATGTCTGACTCTTTCATGACCCTATGGACCGTAGCCCTCCAGGATCCTCTGTCCATGGGGTTTTCCAGGCAATTATACTGGAGTGGGTTGTGATTTCCTCCTCCAGGGGATCTTCACAACCCAGAGATCAAACTTGCATCTCCTGGGAGAATCAGGAGACGCTGCAGGTGGATTCTTCATAGGTGCCTAGTTTGAGGCTAAAGAGCCAAAAGACTTTCCTGATATAAATCTGATGCTATTTCTATGAAAACTTGCTATCTCTTTCTAGGTATGAAAGATATTCTAGTTGTGAATTTTCCATTTGCTATGTCATCTTTTTTCCTTTTTGAAGATTTATTTTATAATGAAATAATTTCAGATTTGTGAAAATGTAAAAATAGTATAATGAATTTATGCATACAGTTACCTTCTCTATCCATGGGTTCTGAATCCACAAATTCAACCAACTGTAGTTGGAATATATTCAGAAAAAATTCCAGAAAATTCCAAAAATCAAAACTTTAAATTTCTGAGCACCAGCAACTATTTACATAACATTAACATCACATTAGGTACTATAAGTAATCTAGAGATGCTTTAAAATGTACGGGAAGATGTGCATAGGTTATATGTAAATACTACACCATTGTAATAAGGGACTTGAGAATTCACAGATTTTAGCATCTGCAGGGATTCCTGGAATCAACTCCAGTGGATATGGAAGGATGATGGTACTCGTCAGCCAGCTTCCCCCAATACTAATATTTCACATGTCTACCATACAATTATCAGAATCAGAAAATTAGCATTGATACAGCATCATTATCTAATAATTTAGACGTCATTCAAATTTCACCAATTTCCCATTAACATCCTTTTTCTGGTCCAAGATCAAATCTAAAAATCACATGTTGCATCAACTGTAATATTGTCTTAGTCTTCTTCTATCAATAGCAGTTTTTCAGTCTTTGCCTCTTTGACCTTGGCACTCTGAAAAAGTACTAACCAGTTCATTTGTAGATGGTTTCTCTATTTGAGTCTGTGATGAATTCTTATGATTAAAGTCTGCTAATGCATTTTTAGAAAGAATTCCACAGAACTGATGTGTTCTTCCCAGTGTGTTATATTAGGAGGCACAAGATGTCAATCAGTCTAATTACTGATAATGTAAACTGTAATCACACAGTTAAGTGGCATCTTCCAGGCTTCTCCACTATAAAGATATTTTCCCTTATTTAATTAATAAATATCTTCTAGAGAGATACTTTAATATTACATAAGTATTCTGCTTTTCATCATCTTTACACCCACTACTTATATGCTGAAGAGCAATTTTCTATTTGGGGCTTCCCTGATAGCTCAGTTGGTAAAGAATCCGCCTGCAATGCAGGAGACCCTGGTTCAATTTCTGGGTTGGGAAGATCTGCTGGAGAAGGGAAAAAGCTACCCACTCCAGTATTCTGGCCTGGAGAACGAGTCCACGGGGTTGCAAACAGTCGGCACTGAGAGACTTTTACTTTCATTTGGCTTCCCTGGTGGCTCAGATGGTAAAATGTCTGCCCGCAATGCAGGAGACCTGGGTTCAATCCCTGGGTTGGGAAGATTCCCTGGAGAAGGAAATGGCAACCCACCCCAGCACTCTTGCCTGGAAAATTCCATGGACGGCTGTCATTCTTGCTTCATTCATTAGCTGGAATTCTTTTTTAAAGAAAAGTTATTCCTCTCCCTATTTTTTATATAGAAACCCAAATATTATTCCTTTATTGTATATGCTTTAATTTATTAATATTTCTATTTGATTTGTTGTTCAAATTCCCCAGATTAGGCCACTGAGAGCTTCTTCAAGTTGGTTCCTGTATCCATTTGACAGATTACCATAATTTTTCTCACTAGCTCCAAAATATTCCAAATACATCATGGATTTTCCCATCTCCAGCCCTAAAGTCAGGTATTTTATGAGTGCATACAATTTTGTTTACTGAATAATTATTTTTTTGAAACCAAGCTTTTATTTTACATATACTCACTGGTCATTGGGCTCCATTGCTTCTAGGCATTCTTAGCAAGCAAAGCTAAGGCAAACATATACACATGGATATCAATTTCTATACTGCTAAGTAGAGATAGTATTATTCTTTCTTTACTAACTTTTATTTTTAATAGATTTCTCTTGTTGAATTGCACTGGCTAACATCTCTAGTACAATTCTAAGTAGTAATAGAGACAGTAGGTATCCTTGCTGAATTTCTGATCTTAGTGGAAATGCCTCTAGAATTTCATATTTAAGTAAGATGATGGATTTAGGACTATGGTATATATATTTTATGTTAAGTACCCATCAGTTCTTATTTTCTTGAATCTTTTTATCAGCAAGAAGAAATCTGAATCCAAACAGAAGGAATGGGAAGAAAGACACAATGGCAAACATGGGCACTGATAAAATACGCCTTTGTATTAAAATAAAAATCTTCACACCTCTCTTCATCTACCATTGCCATAACCTTTCTATGGGCAGAGTGTCATTCCACACGCCTTGACTTTGGGGCTAGTCATGAAATCGTTTTGGCCAATGAAATAGCTAAAAGGAAAGGACAGCGTGCCAGTTCTAAGACAAAATGTTAAGATCCCTCACATATTTCCTATTGGCCACCAATGACTTTGCCATTGCCAAGAGAAGAAGCTCTTCCACTGTACAGCTGTTGCCCTGTAGCATGGGCACCGAAACACACACATATAGAACAGAGGTTCCCTAGCCAACCACAGACCTATACTGGGATCTGTACAGCACAGCACAACGCAGCTTAGATCAGCAGAGCCCCGGCTGACAAGTGTTCAGTGAACCAATCCTTTATTTTAGATTCCATTTGCTTACTTCGCATAAAAGGAAGCTATAAGGCCTATAATCTCTTGCCAACCATTTTGAGCCCTTGTTTTGAATAAGCTACTTTTGTATTTTGCTAATCTGCCAGACCAGCAGCCTATTTTTAATGCTAGGATCCACGTTATAGCCTCTAGCTCTCCATATCGTTTTTTAGGTCTTTGAATCTCTTTTATGCTGTTGCAATCACAGTGATTTATCTGCATTTACTTTTTTGTCAGTTTGGCCTAGAATATTGTGGGTGTTGTCCAAAATTTGATACAATGGTTCCAGCTCATTTCTCTCAGGGAAGTGTTTGGGAGTAGTAATCTTCCTAACATTTTTAAGCCCAAGGAATAAGATGAAATCTATTGGTCCCCTCTTTCCTGTGGGCCACTAAGTTGACCTTTTGAATCACAGTCAATAATATCTATCTAGTCTCTAATCAATTTGCCTCTGATTTATTCTTAAGAACTCTTCCTTCTAGCTTTGGAGGCTTTTATATTCTTTGGCAAAAATCTCTTTTGACTTCCTATAGTCTACTGTTTGTAGGTTATTTGTGCTCCCAGTTTGGCTCCTTCGGTTTTCTGAAAGACATGTTTTCCTTGTAACAGCCTCTTTGCTTCTGGCAGATAGTGATAACATAAATGTAACCAAAGTTAATTATGTTAGCAAATTTTCCATTCACATCGCCACTACAGAAAACATGTGCAGTAAGCAGGGCTAGTCCACAGTGTCCAGGAAACTGAAATAACATCTGGTCATTGCAGTAAGGCTCCACTACAGTGAGGGGAGGAAAAGTCCCCAGACTGCTGTAAAGGAGTTCAAGGCAAGTCATACTCCAATTTTTAAAAATTGATGTAGCATCAAACATGATATAGCCTTAGACATTTCAGTGAGCTCATGTTATGAAAAGGGTAACTCTCGTGTTTTATATCAGCATGCAGTGAAAGTATCAGAAGTATCTGAAAAGACTCTCTCATTACTTTGACTCTTAAACTGCCATCCTGGATTTTTAAAAGTCCCATGAAAGAAAGAACTTGTGATATGAAGATTATGTTGATTTCTATGAGTTCTATCTCTGGAGTGGAAAAAAAAAAAATGGGGCACTATTTTAAAGAGTGATCAAGTTCAATGTTTATGACAATAATAAAAACTTTCAATAGAGAATGTTCGAAAAGAGATTTGAGTTTTTATATTGGATACAGTACAAGACTGGGACACTAAGTTTATGTAGTGACAAATAGGTATTTAGGAAAGAACTGATGCTTTCAAACAACTATAGGTAATTTATAAGCAAAACAGAATCTCAAGTAGTAAAGCAGGAAAAACTGAACACCACAATTTCTGTTCTCAGCTACAAATAACTAGAAGTTCTGTTAATGCCAAATAACAAGCTCAAGACCACTTACCAGGAAGTTATGATCTTGTTTTAGTTAAAGAACCTCAAAGATTTCACTGAGACTACCAACTTGACTATTTTGTAAACACTCTGTTGCTGCCAGCCTTGGGTGTGGAGGGTTGACTCAGTTTTTGGCATCATTGTCACTGGTCGACACAAGGCTCCAGGACTTTTGCTTTTATGTTTTTTATCCTATTTTATCTGAAATCTCCACTCCCATTCTCTTTCCCCATAAGCTAGCATTCTTGTGTATTTGTAATCATTCATTTAGCTAATACTTATTGTATGTATGCCTATTACATGTCAGTTAAAAGGGTTAGGAACATACAGTGATCAAAACAGAATAATATGTTAAAAAAAAAAAAAAACTTGGCTTCTGGGAGCCTACATTCAGTGAGGGATGTGCAATGAAAAATTAAGTAGCAACTGCTGTTAAAGGGTAATAATTACCATGGAGAAAATAAAACAAAGAAGAGGAAGAGGGATATGAGGAACACTTTTCAAGATTTTTCTCACAAATTCTTAAAAAGCTATAATCCAGGATTATGGTATAATGAGACATACAGTTACATGCATTCCTTTAAAAAACTGAAGTGCCTGTGTAGACTTAAGAAGCTACTGTACATTTATGATCTAATAAAGACTTATAAAATAGGAAAAAGAAGAGGAAATGCTGAGGGCAGGGCTATTTTAAATAGGGTGACCAAGTAAGCCTTACTCAGAAGGTGACATTTGAATAAAGATGTGAAGAAGCTGAACACGTGAGCCATGCAGGTGTCCAATAGAAGCCCTTGGGAACAGCCTGCACAAGTCTGTGAAGTACCATGGATCTAGCGAATATACATGCACTTATATATGTTCTTGCAAAATGTATGTTGTTGCTTTAGGTGTATATATGTTTTCGTAATTCCATTTGTAATAGTCTGGATTCTCCAGAAAAAAAAAAAAATAGGAGGTATACATAGAAAGAGAATTATTTCAATTTTTTTAAAATTTTACTTTATTTTACTTTACAATACTGTATTGGTTTTGCCATACATTGACATGAATCTGCCACTGGTGTACATGAGTTCCCAATCCTGAACTCCCCCTCTCACCTCCCTCCCCATATCATCTCTCTGGGTCATCCCAGTGCACCAGCCCCAAGCATCCTGTATCGTGTATCAAACCTAGATTGGCAATTTGTTTCTTACATGATAGTATACATGTTTCAATGCCATTCTCCCAAATCATCCCACCCTCTCCCTCTCCCTCTGAGTCCAAAAGTCTGTTCTATACATCTGTGTCTCTTTTGCTGTCTCACATACAGGGTTATCATGAACATCTTTCTAAATTCCATATATATGTGTTAATATACTGTATTGGTGTTTTCCTTTCTGGCTTACTTCACTCTGTATAATCGGCTCCAGTTTCATCCACCTCATCAGAACTGATTCAAATGTATTCTTTTTAATGGCTGAGTAATACTCCATTGTGTATATGTACCACAGCTTTCTTATCTATTCGTCTGCTGATGGACATCTAGGTTGCTTCCATGTCCTGGCTATTATAAACAGTGCTGCAGTGAATATTGGGGTACACGTGTCTCTTTCAATTCTGGTTTCCTCGGTGTGTATGCCGAGCAGTGGGATTGCTGGGTCATAAGACAGTTCTATTTCCAGTTTTTTAAGTAATCTCCACACTGTTTTCCGTAGTGGCTGTACTACTTTGCATTCCCACCAACAGTGTAAGAGGGTTCCCTTTGCTCCACACCCTCTCCAGCATTTTATTGCTTGTAGTCTTTTGGATCGCAGCCATTCTGACTGGTGTGAAATGGTACCTCATTGTGGTCTTGATTTGCATTTCTCTGATAATGAGTGATGTTGAGCATCTTTTCATGTGTTTGTTAGCCATCCATATGTCTTCTTTGGAGAAATGTCTATTTAGTTCTTTGGCCCATTTTTTGATTGGGTCATTTATTTTTCTGGAATTGAGCTACAGGAGTTGCTTGTATATTTTTGAGATTAGTTGTTTGTCAGTTGCTTCATTTGCTATTATTTTCTCCCATTCCAAAGGCTGTCTTTTCACCTTGCTTATAGTTTCCTTTGTTGTGCAGAAGCTTTTAATTTTAATTAGATCCAATTTGTTAATTTTTGCTTTTATTTCCAGTATTCTGGAGGGTGGATCATAGAGGATCCTGCTGTGATTTATGTTGGAGAGTGTTTTGCCTATGTTCTCCTCTAGGAGTTTTATAGTTTCTGGTCTTACGTTTAGATCTTTAATCCATTTTGAGTTTATTTTTGTGTATGGTGTTAGAAAGTGTTCTAGTTTCATTCTTTTACAAGTGGTTGACCAGTTTTCCCAGCACCACTTGTTAAAGAGATCGTCTTTAATCCATTATATATTCTTGCCTCCTTTGTTGAAGATAAGGTGTCCATAGGTGTGTGGATTTATCTCGGGCTATCTATTTTGTTCCATTGATCTATATTTCTGCCTTTGTGCCAGTACCATACTGTCTTGATGACTGTGGCTTTGTAGTAAAGCCTGAAGTCAGGCAGGTTGATTCCTCCAGTTCCATTATTCTTTTTCAAGATTTCTTTGGCTATTTGAGGTTTTTTGTATTTCCATACAAATTGTGAAATTATTTGTTCTAGCTCTGTGAAAAATACTGCTGGTAGCTTGATAGGGATTGCATTGAATCTATAGATTGCTTTGGGTAGTATACTCATTTTCACTATATTGATTCTTCAGATCCATGAACATGGTATATTTCTCCGTCTATCACCCTGCTTATTTAACTTATATGCAGAGTACATCATGAGAAATGCTGGACTGGAAGAAACACAAGCTGGAATCAAGATTGCTGAGAGAAATATCAATAACCTCAGATATGCAGATGACACCACCCTTATGGCAGAAAGTGAAGAGGAACTAAAAAGCCTCTTGATGAAAGTGAAAGAGGAGAGTGAAAAAGTTGGCTTAAAGCTCAACATTCAGAAAACGAAGATCATGGCATCCAGTCCCATCACTTCATGGGAATTAGATGGGGAAACAGTGGAAACAGTGTCAGACTTTATTTTTTTGGGCTCCAAAATCACCGCAGATGGTGACTGCAGCCATGAAATTAAAAGACACTTACTCCTTGGAAGAAAAGTTATGAGCAACCTAGATAGCATATTCAAAAGCAGGGACATTACTTTGCCGACGAAGGTCCGTCTAGTCAAGGCTATGGTTTTTCCTGTGGTCATGTATGGATGTGAGAGTTGGACTGTGAAGAAGGCTGAGCGCCAAAGAATTGATGCTTTTGAACTGTGGTGTTGGAGAAGACTCTTGAGAGTCCCTTAGACTGCAAGGAGATCCAACCAGTCCATTCTGAAGGAGATCAACCCTGGGATTTCTTTGGAGGGAATGATACTGAAGCTGAAGCTCCAGTACTTTGGCCACCTCATGCGAAGAGTTGACTCATTGGAAAAGACTCTGATGCTGGGAGGGATTGGGGGCAGTAGGAGAAGGGGACGACTGAGGATGGGATGGCTGGATGGCATCACGGACTCGATGGACATGAATCTGAGTGAACTCCGGGAGATGGTGATGGACAGGGAGGCCTGGCGTGCTGCAATTCATGGGGTCACAGAGTCGGACATGACTGAGCGACTGAAGTGAACTGATAACTGTCGTCTTTGATTTCTTTCATCAGTGTTTTATAGTTTTCTATATATAGGTCTTTAGTTTCTTTAGGTAGATACATTCTTAAGTATTTTATTCTTTTCATTGCAATGGTGAATGGAATTGTTTCCTTAATTTCTTTTTCTACTTTCTCATTACTAGTGTATAGGAATGCAAGGGATTTCTGTGGGTTGATTTTATATCCTGCAACTTTATTATATTCATTGATAAGCTCTAGTAATTTTCTGGTGGAGTCTTTAAGGTTTTCTATGTAGAGGATCATGTCATCTGCAAACAGTGAGAGTTTTACTTGTTCTTTTCCAATTTAGATTCCTTTTCTTTCTTTTTCTGCTCTGATTGCTGTGGCCAAAACTTCCAGAACTATGTTGAATAGTAGCGGTGAAAGTGGGCATCCTTGTCTTGTTCCTGACTTTAGGGGAAATGCTTTCAATTTTTCACCATTGAGGATAATGTTTGCTGTGGGTTTGTCATATATAGCTTTTATTATGTTGAGGTATGTTCCTTCTATTCCTGCTTTCTGGAGAGTTTTTATCATAAATGGATGGTGAATTTTGTCAAAGGCTTTCTCTGCATCTATTGAGATAATCATATGGCTTTTATTTTTCAATTTGTTAATGTGGTGAATTACATTGATTGATTTGTGGATATTGAAGAATCCTTGCACCCCTGGGATAAGGCCCACTTGGTCATGGTGTATGATCTTTTTAACGTGTTGTTAATTCTAACAATCAATTCTGATAGCTAGAATTTTGTTAAGGATTTTTGCATCTATGTTCATCAGTGATATTGGCCTATAGTTTTCTTTTTTTTTGTGGCATCTTTGTCAGGCTTTGGTATTAGGGTGATGGTGGCCTCATAGAATGAGTTTGGAAGTTTACCTTCGTCTGCAATTTTCTGGAAGAGTTTGAGTAGGATAGGTGTTAGCTCTTCTCTAAATTTTTGGTAGAATTCAGCTGTGAAGCCATCTGGACCTGGGCTTTTGTTTGCTGGAAGATTTCTGATTACAGTTTCATTTCCGTGCTTGTGAAGAAAGAGAATTATTTAGATTTTTAGCAGCAGATATTTAGATGTAGATATACTATAAGAGCCTGGAGGAGGACATGGCAACCCATTCCAGTATTCATGCCTGGAGGATCCTATCAACAGAGGAGCCTGGTGGGCTACAGTCCATGGGGTTGCAAAGAGTTGGACATGACTGAAGCAACTTATCATGTGTGCATGCATGCTATAAGAGATTGGCTAACATGATTTTAAAGGCTGAGAAGTCCAAGATCTTCAGTCAGAAAACTTGAGACTCTGGAGTTCTGAGACCTGGATGGTGTAGTTCAGTCTAGTAGTTCAGACATACTCCAAAGGTAGGTGAAGACCAAATGTCCCAACTTGAAGACAGAGGCTGAAAAAAAGGATTCTTTCCTACTCAGCTTTTTATTCTATTCAGGCCTTCAGCAGATTGGATGAGCCCACCCACACTGGGGAGAGCAATCTGCTTTACTCAGTCTACTGATTCAATTATTAATCTTATCCAGAAGCATCCTCACAGGCATGGTCAGAAATAATGTTTAATCTAATATCAGGGTCGGGGCATACACTTGGATTAGTCTGATACTGAATGGTTTGCCTTGGAAATGAACAGAGATCATTCTGTCATTTTTTATATTGCACCCACGTACTGCATTTCAGACTCTTTTGTTGACTATGATGGCTACTTCATTTCTTCTAAGGGATTCCTGCCTACAGTAGTAGATATAATGGTCATCTGAGTTAAATTCACCCACTCTAGTCCATTCTAGTTCGCTGATTCCTACAATGTCAATCTTCACTCTTACAATCTCCTGTTTGACCACTTTCAATTTGCCTTGATTCATGGACCTAACATTCCAGGTTCCTATGCAATATTGCTCTTTAGGGCATCAGATTTTGCTTCTATCACCAGTCACATCCACAACTGGGTGGTGTGTTTGCTTTGTCTCCATCTCTTCATTCTTCTGGAGTTATTTCTCCACTGATCTCCAGTAGTATATTCGACACCTACTGACCTGAGGAGTTCATCTTTGAATGTCCTATCTTTTTGCCTTTTCATACTGTTCATGGGGTTCTCAAGGCAAGAACTGAAGTGGTTTGCCATTCCCTTCTCCAGTGGACCACATTTTATCAGAACTCTCCACCCATGACCATCCATCTTGGGGATGACAGAATGATCTCTGTTCATTTACAAGGCAAACCATTCAATATCACAGTAATCCAAGTCTATGCCCAGAACAGTAATGCTGAAGAAGCTGAAATTGAATGGCTCTATGAAGACCTACAAGACCTTCTAGAACCAACACCCAAAAAAGATGTCCTTTTCATTATAGGGGACTGGAATGCAAAAGTAGGAAATCAAGAAACACCTGGGATAACAGGTAAATTTGGCCTTGGAGTACAGAATGAAGCAGGGCAAATACTAATAGAGTTTTGCCAAGAGAACTCACTGATCATAGCAAACAGCCTCTTCCAACAACATAAGAGAAGACTCTACACATGGACATCACCAGATGGTCAACACCAAAATCAGATTGATTATATTCTTTGCAGCCAGAGATGAAGGAGCTCTATACAGTCAGCAAAAACAAGACCAGGAGCTGACTATGGCTCTGGTCACAAACTCCTTATTGCCAAATTCAGACTTAAATTGAAGAAAGTATGGAAAACCACTAGACCATTCAAGTATGACATAAATCAAAACCCTTATGATTATACAGTGGAAGTGACAAACAGATTCAAGGAATTAGCTCTGATAGACAGAGTGCCTGAAAAACTAAGGATGGAAGTTCATGACACTGTATAGGAGGCAGTGATCAAGATCATCCCCAAGAAAAAGAAATGCAAAAAGGCAAAATGGCTGTCTAACGAGGACTTACAAATAGCTCTGAAAAAAAGAGAAGCAAAAAGCAAAGGAGAGAAGGAAAGATATACCCATTTGAATGCAGAGTTTCAAAGAATAGCAAGGAGAGATAAGAAAGCCTTCCTCAATAACCAGTGCAAAGAAATAGAGGAAAACAATAGAATGGGAAGGACTAGAGATCTCTTCAAGAAAATTAGAGATACCAGGGGATATTTCATGCAAAGATGGGCACAATGAAGGACAGAAATGGTAGAGACCTAACAGAAGCAGAAGATATTAAGAAGAGGTGGCAAGAATACACAAAAGAACTATACAAAAAAGATCTTCACAACCCAGATAATCACAATGGTATGATCACTCACCTAGAGCCAGACATCCTAGAATGTGAAGTCAAGTGGGCCTTAGGAAGCATCACTAGGAACAAAATGGAGGAGGTAGAGGTGATGGAATTCCAGTTGAGCTATTTCAAATCCTGAAAGATGATGCTGTGAAAGTGCCAGCACATTTGGAAAACTCAGCAGTGGCCACAGGACTGGAGAAGGTCAGTTTTCATTCCAATCCCCAAGAAAGGCAATGCCAAAAAATGCTCAAACTACCACACAATTGCACTTATCTCATACACTAGTAAAGTAATGCTCAAAATTCTCCAAGCCAGGCTTCAACAGTACATCAACTGTAAACTTCCAGATGTTCAAGCTGGATTTAGAAAAGGCAGAGGAACCAGAGATCAAATTGCCAACATCTGTTGGATCATCAAAAAAGCAAGAGAGTTCCAGAAAAACATCTATTTCTGCTTTATTGACTATGCCAAAGCCTTTGACTGTGGATCACAACAAACTGGAAAATTCTGAAAGAGATAGGAATATCAGACCACCTGACCTGCCTCTTGAGAAATCTGTATGCAGGTCAAGAGGCAACAGTTAGAACTGGACATGGAACAACAGACTGGTTCCAAATTGGGAAAGGAGTACATCAAGGCTGCATATTGTCACCCTGCTTATTTAACTTATATGCAGAGTACATCATGCAAAATGCAGGGCTGGATAAAGCACAAGCTGGAATCAAGATTGCTGGAAGAAATATCAGTAACCTCAGATATGCAGATGACAGCAACCTTATGGAAGAAAGCAAATAAGAACTAAAGAGCCACTTGATGAAAGTGAAAGAGGAGAGTGAAAAAGTTGGCTTAAAACTCAACATTCAGAAAACTAAGATTATGCCATCTGGTTCCATCACTATAAGGTAAATAGACGGGAAAGCAGTGGAGACTGTGAAAGACTTTATGTTTGAGGGGCTCCAAATTCACTGCAGATGGTGACTGCCACCATGAAATTAAAAGATGCTTACTCCTTGGAAGAAAAGTTATGACCAACCTCGAAAGCATATTAAAAAGGAGAGATATTACTTTACCAACAAATGGTTTTTCCAGTAGCCATGTATGGACATGTGAGAGTTGGACTATAAAGAAAGCTGAGCACCGAAGAATTGATGCTTTTGAACTGTGGTGTTGGAGAAGACTCTTGAGAGTCCCTTGGACTACAAGGAGATCCAATCCGTCCATCCTAAAGGAGATCAGTCCTGAATGCTTCTTGAAAGGACTGATGCTGAAGCTGAAACTCCAATACTTTGGCTACCTGATGCGAAGAACTGACTCACTGGAAAAGACCCTGATGCTGGGAAAGATTGAAAGTGGGAGGTGAAGGGGACAACAGAGGATGGGATGGTTGGATGGCATCACCGAGGCGATGGACATGAATTTGAGCAAGCTTTGGGAGTTGGTGATGGACAGGAAAGCCTGGCATGCTGCAGTCTGTGGGGTTGCAAAGAGTCAGACACGGCTGAGCAACTGAACTGACCTGAATATCTGGGTACCTAGTAGCCCAGTCAAGTTGACACACAGAATTAACCATCCCAGTGAAAAGTGAAAGTGTTAGTTGCTCAGTTGTGTCCAACTCATTCCAACCCCATGGACTGTAGCCCACCAGGTTCCTCTGTCCATGGGATTTCCCAGGCAAGAATACTGGAGTGGGTAGCTATTCCCTTCCCCAGGGGACCTTCCTGACCCAGGGATTGAACCCAGGTGTCCTGAATTGCTGGCAGATTCTTTACCGTCTGAGCCATCCCAGTACTATATTTCTCAATCTGTTTCTTACTTTTACTTAGAATAATGTTTTTTATGATCAACGGTTGTGGTAGGCAGAATTCTAAGGTGCCCCCATCCCAATCTTTTCCCCTGGGGCATGATGATATTATGTTACCTGACAAAGCAACATTGTGGATATAATTATAGTTACTAATCAATTGACATTAAGATAAGACAATTATCCCAGTTGGCCTAACCTAATCACATGAGCTCTTTAAAAATAGTTTTCTCCAGCTTCTTGTAAAAGAAGAACTGAGAGAGAACTCAGGCAAGAAAACAACTCAACACACCATCACTGGTTTGAGGATGAAAGGAGCCATGTGATGAGGAGTGGGGTGACCTCTAGTAGTTAAGGGCAGCCTCTGGCTGAAAGCTAGCCACAACAGCACCCTCAGCCCTACAATTGCAAGGGCCTGAACTCTACCAACAATCCGATTTGGTGGAGTCCTTTCAGAGCTTCTAGATAAGAACCAGTCCCAACAACACTTTGATTTTAGCCTCGTTGGCTAAAAATCAGTGTTGCTGTCCATTTTATTTATTTAAAAAACACAAATAGTAGTATTTTTTCTTTCACATGAGGCAAGATCCCAAGAATTCTACAAGTATTAATTCTTTTAATTGTCATAACTTGGAGATACATGTTTTATTTTTTTCCCCCACTTTACAGATGAGGAAACTAAAAAACAGAGAATTTAGGTTATTTGCCAAATGACAGGTGCCAAAACCAACAGTCAGACCTAGGTGATCTGGTGTGGGGAATCATTGTTCAAATCCCACATCTGGCTCTTTGCTTCTAGTTGCTGCTGCTGCTGCTAAGTTGCTTCAGTCGTGTCCGTCTCTGTGCGACCCCATAGATGGCAGCCCACCAGGCTCCGCCGTCCCTTGGATTCTCCAGGCAAGAACACTGGAGTGGGTTGCCATTTCCTTCTCCAATGCATGAAAGTGAAAAGTGAAAGTGAAGTCGCTCAGTTGTGTCTGACTCTTAGCGACACCATGGACCCATTTAGGAGCATCTAAATACATAAAGCAAATATTAACAGACCTAAAAAATATATAGCAACATAATAATAGTAGAAAATTTTAATACCCTATTTTTATCAATGCATAGATCATCCAGATAATAGGGAAACATCAGCCTTAAATAAAATATTAGACTAAATTTACTTAGCAGACATATACTGAATATTCTAACCAAATGCAGAAGAATCCCCAGGATAAGTCATTAAACAGGTCTTAAATTTGGTCATATTGAATATGTTAAACATCCTTTTCGATCGTTGGTTGTTATTATTGTTGCTCTGTTGTGTCTGACTCCCAGTGAACCTATGGACTGTAGCACACCAGGCTTCCCTGTCCATAACCAACTGCTGGAGCTTGCTCAAACTCATGTGCATTGAGTTGACACCATCCAACTATTTCATCCTCTGTTGCCCACTACTCATCCTGCCCTCAACCTTTCCCAGCATCAGGGTTTTTTTCCAGTGAGTCCATTCTTCTCATCCCGTGGCCAGCATCAGAACTTCCAATCACAGCTACATAATAGTTCATACTGTGTATCTCCCATACTTAACTCTTAATTTTTTAGGGATGGATTTCTCATGGCTCTGTGCAAGAAGCTCACCAAAGACTATCCCACAAGGAGTTTCATGGTCCTAGGATACATATGTAACATGACTAAGTACTTCGAGATGGCTCTCTAGAATAACCACGTTTGTCCACAGCACAGGCAGCACATCAGGGTCACCATATGTCTGCCATAGGCATTCTCCAGCTTTCCAATTCTAGGCAATCTGATGAAAAGTGATATTTCAAATGGATGGAAGATCTAAATAGACATTTATCCAAAGAAGACACTGCTGCTGTTGTTTAGTTGCTAAGCTGTGTCTAACTCTTTCGTGACACCATGGACTATAGCCTTCCAGGCTCCTCTGTCCATGGATTTCCCAGGCAAGAATACTGGAGTGGATTGCCATTTCCTTCTCCAAAGGGTATCTTCCCAACCCAGGGATTAAACCCACATCTCCTATATTGGCAGGTGGATTCTTATCATTGAGCCACCAAGGATGCCAAAAAGGACATGAAACGATGGTTAACATCACCAATTATTAGTGAAATACAAATCGAAACTAAAATGAGGAATCCTCACACTGGTCAGAATGGCCATCATCAAAAAGTCTATATTGCTAGAGAGGGTTTGAGAAAAGGGAAACCTTCTACACTGTTGTTGGGAAGGCAAACGTATACAGCCACTACAGAGAAAGGTATGGAGGTTTCTTAAAACACTAAAAGTGGAACTACCATATCCCACTTCTAGGCATATATCTGAAGAAAACCATAATTTGAAAAGATACATGCACCTCAATATTCATTGCAGCACTATTTATAATAATCAGGACATGGAAGCAACCTAAAAGTCCATTGATAGAGGGGTGGATAAAGAAGATGTGGTACCTTTATAAAATGGAATATTAGTCATTAAAAAGAATGAAGTAATGCCGTTTGCAGCAACATGCATGGGTCTAGAGATTGACATGCTGAGTAAAGAAAGTCAGATAGAGAAATATAAATATTTTATGATATCACTTATATGTGTAAGCTAAAAAATGGTACAAATGAACTTATTCACAAAACAGGAATAGAGTCATAGATGTAGAAACCAAACTTATGCTCACCAGGGAGAAGCAGGGGAGGGATAAACTGGGAGGCTGGGACTGACATATACACACTACTATATATATATAAAATATAATTAATAAGGACCTACTGTATAGCACAGAGAATTCTACTCAGTACTCTGTAATGGCCTATATGGGAAAAGAACCTAAGAGAGGATGCTGCTGCTGCTGCTAAGTCGTTTCAGTCATGTCTGACTCTGTGCGACCCCATAGATGGCAGCCCACCAGGCTTCCCTGTCCCTGGAATTCTCCAGGCAAGAACACTGCAGTGGGTTGCCATTTCTTTCTCCAATGCATGAAAGTGGAAAGTGAAAGGGAAGTCGCTCAGTCATGTCCGACTCTTAGCGACCCCATGGAGGAGCAGGCTCCTCCATCCATGGGATTTTCCAGGCAAGAGTACTGGAATGGGGTGCCACTGCCTTCTCCGAAGAGAGGATGCAGGTATATATAAAATTGATTCAATTTGCTGTACACCCGAAACTAACACAACACTGTAAATCAACTATACTTCAATAAAATTATTAAAAAATAAATACAAATTTTAAAAAATAAGAGAACTGAATCTCAGGGAGATGCCATGATCTTCGTTTTCTGAATGTTGAGTTTTAAGCCAACTTTTTCACTCTCCTCTTTCACTTTCATCAAGAGGCTTTTTAGTCTCTCTTCACTTTCTGCCATAGGGTGATGTCATCTGAATATCTGAGGTTATTGATATTTCTCCCAGCAATCTTGATTCCAGCTTGTGCTTCATCCAGCCCAGCGTTTCTCATGATGTACTCTGCATAGAAGTTAAGTAAGCAGGGTGACAATATACAGCCTTGACGGACTCCTTCTCCTATTTGGAACCAGTCTGTTGTTTCATGTCCAGTTCTAACTGTTGCTCCCTGACCTGCATATAGGTTTCTCATATAGGTTTCTCAAGAGGCAGGTCTGGGGGTCTGGTATTCCCATCTCTTTCAAAATTTTCCACAGTTTATTGTGACCCACACAGTCAAAGGCTTTGGCATAGTCAATAAAGCAGAAATAGATGTTTTTCTGGGACTCTCTTCCTTTTTCCATGATCCAGCAGATGTTGGCAATTTGATCTCTGGTTCCTCTGCCTTTTCTAAATCCAGCTTAAACATCTGGAAGTTCATGGTTCACGTATTGCTGAAGCCTGGATTGGAGAATTTTGAGCATTACTTTACTAGCATGTGAGATGAGTGCAATTGTGCGATAGTTTGAGCATTCTTTGGCATTGCCTTTCTTTGGGATTGGAATGAAAACTGACCTCCAGTCCTGTGGCCACTGCTGAGTTTTCCAAATGTGCTGGCATATTGAGTGCAGCACTTTCACAGCATTATCTTTCAGGATTTGAAATAGCTCAACTGGAGCTCTTAGAAACATTTTAAAAATAATCAAAATTATTTAATCAACATTTAAAAGTGATATTTCATTGCTTACTTTAAAGGAGAATTTCTCTCATTTTTAATACTGTTTATTATTGCGGTAAATATGCACAACAAAAATTTTGCCATTTTGCTAATTAATTCATTAGCATTAATTATACACATAGTGGAGTATTACGTATAAATACCATCATTATGTATTTCCAAAACTTTCCATCACGACAAAACATTGTTCTTCAATTTCCACTTCACTTTGAGCATCTCTTCTTATGCTTTCAGTACATTTACATTTGATTCCGCCTTATTCACCAAAAGAAAACAAGTTAAACAAATGAAAGAAAAGAGGCCCTCAGCCCTAACACAGCACGTTGCCTAAGGGTCAGCCAACTTTGAATATGAAACTCAGTTCTCAGCAAAAATAGTTGTAATCAGTAACTTTGCAAATATACTATCTCTAATTATTAATAAATGCACATAAATCTTAAAAAAAAAAAAAAAGAAACTCAGTTCTTACTTTTCCAGCCAGCTGACCTGGGAATATCAATTAATCTCTCTGAGCTTCAATTCTCTTATCTGTAGTGTGAAAGTAATGGTAATAACCCCTCTAGGTTGTTCTGCCTATTAAATGAGTTGATATATGTAACGGGTTTATCACCATTCCCAGCATAAGTACTTCATAAATGGTAATTAGCATTATTAACATTAATAGAAATAGTATCAATATTAATTATATTTGGACTGCCATTTCATCCAAATCTTCCCTCAAAGGATGGGACAGGGTATCTTCCATGTGGCAATACTATGCTTACTACCAATGGACCTAGGATTTTAAGGAAGAAGAAATAGAATCAATATTTTTTTAATGTTTTGTCTGTGCTGTGCAGCACGTGGGATCTTAGTTTCCTGACCTGGGATCAAAGCCATGCCCCTTGCAGTGGAAGTGCAGAGTCTTAGCCACTGGGCTGCCAGGGAAGTCCCCAGGATTGAGAAAATGCAGAACCAAACAGAGGGAAAAGATTCAAAGCAGAGCAATCCTCAGGGGTCATTAGTGGGGAAGATTCACCTCCTGGGGTGGGGCTGGGTGAGTGCACAGTCCAGAGGACCGGCCCTGGGCTCCCTCCCACCCTAGCTGAAGAGAAGAAGCTGTCGGACTGATAAACATCTGAACCTCCAGGAGTGTCGGATGTACTTTTTTATGCTCTGTTTTTAAGATGTTGTGATATGCTCATGTATGTTTTGGGCCCGAATCCCTTCAGTTTAATCGATGACACTAATATGTAAATATGCAGATTGCTCTTATGTTGCGAGCTATCCATCATTTGTTTTTTTGAAACATGAGTCAGGTTTTGCTTCCCACTGTTATTATCTTGTGTCCTGTTCCCAGAAGCATACACTGCAGTCATTTCATTAAGTTTGCCAAAATGCAAAAAGGACCGAAGTGAACTAAACCAAAAAACAGCTTTAACATGTAGGAAAATTATTTCTACTCCAAAAGTGAGAGTCCAATAGAACCAGCTCAGTAGTGTTTGTACAGTTTTCTTTATGCAATTTAATCCAGCTGTTTGCCAGCATTTGAAAAAGAAAGAGAAAATATAATTGCCCTGTTTAAGTCAATTTTAAAGTATACTTAAAATTTTTCCATCTTATCTAGGTGCTTCTCTGCTACTTTTTAGAATTTTTAATTGTAGAATTTGCTTGCTGGTAATGTGTGCTTTGGGCTAGAAAGAATATTTAGAAATCCTTACCGCCCCCCCCCCCAAAAAAAAGTGGGAGTGGAAATTTAAAAGAGGACCGCCTAATTCAGTACTAAAACCAGTGTGAGAAGCAGTGTGTGTGAGTGTGAGAGTGAGTGTGTATGTGTGTGTATCTGTGTGTGTGTGTAGTGTAAAATGTGTTTTCAAAGTGCTGAGAGTTTGATAGGAATGTTTGATTAGCTCTTCTCAGAAGAGAAAAGGTGCTTGGACCTCTTCTTGTTTCTTCTTTAGAATAATTTGGATGGGATCTGTGATGCAGAAAAGCTTAAGGAAAAAGGGATATCCGTTCTCTGTGGTGGAAAAGTTTTGAAAAAAATTTGCTTTCTTCAAACAAGGTATGTTCTAACGAATTGTTACATTATTTAGATAGTTTGCTTTCCATTTCTTGTTATAAAAACATGAAAATATATTTATCATTAAGAAACTAGAATACATCCCTTGATCAAGTAATCAGTCTATACAAATTTCAGTCTCAGGAGAATTGAATGGTAACTGACATCTTTGGAAACAACTAATATATGTATATCAACTCTAAATAAAGTGTGCTGAGGTAAGATTAGAACAAGATTTGCACTGTATCTTTTAAACCAACTTAATTGTGGTTAAAATAAGTTGAAAAATATAATGTTTGTGCAGAAGTTTAAAGTACGTTTAAATCTATTATTACCCCATATTATACCTTACTTCCTATGCGGAATACAATAGCGGCAGAACAAATTGCTTATAACAATGAAGGAAAAGCAGATACGGGCATATTGATGCTAAATTAAAAGAGAAATTATTTAGAGTAGATCTATACTTTTCTCTATTCAGACAGAACTTGGGAATGTGGCTCCATGTGTGATTTTGTATCTTGTTTACACTGGAAGTATTTTCTTAGGTTGAATGTTTCTTTAACTGATAAGCCCAAGAAACAGCCGGCATTGTTAAGTCTTCTATTGTAGCCCAACTTTACACAGGGAAACAGGATACGAAATCTCTTTCAAGCATGATTTGTGTTAAACCAGTATAAACATGAAATAAATGCCTCAAGCTCAGGTTAAACAGAGAGGATAAGATTGAATAATTAGACGCGATGGTTTGCTCTGAACAACCCACGGCGTCTTTGCCATCCCCAGCTTTGAGAGTGGAATTCAGGATTTTCTTTGGGTTTATTGTAAATATAAAACCAGGCATTTTTGGCCATGGTGGTTATTCAAAAATGTGAGCGCTAAGAAAATAGCATTTTACCATTACGTTGTGTTGCAATAAATTTGGAAGTTTTGGTGGTAACATTCTAAGGTTGTTTTTCCCTTGGTCTCTTGAAAGATGAAAACAGTCTGTAGCCAAGAAAAATCAAATACTATTTGTTTGTGTATTTTCTCTGTTGTGCGTGTGTGAACTGCAAGCGGTAGCTATTCCCCCATAGGAAAGCTGGAAGTGCCTGTCTTTTATTTATTGAATTAAAATACCCTCTTTTGTTGAAGGACTTTAGACAAAGAATTGCAAGACTACAAGGGCTGCATTTTTAATTGCAATATGCTGGTTTCCCAGACTAAGCTTCATTTAAATATATCTTATACCTCACCCCTGAAAGGAAATACGGTAGAAACTTTGAAAGTGCTTAATATCTATCCTGACGTAGCGTTTACTTTATGAATAGCGTTTAGACGATCTAATTATCTTTTTTGCCAAGTTGCTGATCACATGAAGAATAGTTTCTTTCAGTGAAAATACACTGGGTTTGAGAATGGTTTATGAATAGCATCAGGAGAACAAAAATGCTGTGCTGTTTCCATCTGTAATTCCCGTAAGACAAACTGCTAGACAGGAGAGCGGTGTGGTTCAGCGCTGTGTCCCAAGCCAGGAGCCCCAAATCACAGTCAGCTCTGTCACTGTTTAGTGGTGTTGTCTTTAGAAAGGTGTGTAACAGTTTTTGACTTTTGTTTCTCCATCTGAAAAATAGAAAAAGCAATGCCTGCATACAACCCCTCCCAGGATGGCTATGGGGTTCAATATTGATTCTCAGTTTTAAAAGGGTTTTGAAATGTGAAAAGTTCTAAAGAAATGGAACCATTCTTCGCAAATACTAAAAAAAAAAAAAAAAAATAGAATGCATGGGAAGGAGTCACTGGTTGTGAAATAAATGTTTCTTGACCTCTAGGATGTTCCTACAACAATGCCCACATGTGCAACTTAGCCTCTCCTTGCTAGTTTGGAGGCATGAGCCAGGGACCAAGAGCAGTGGGTGCAGGACAGAGCTCACCACTCTGTCAGTGGAAGGGCTTTCCAGCTGTGTGACCTTGGGGAGGTTACTCAACATCTCTGTGTCTCCATTTCCTCACAAAAGAAGTGACAAAATTGCCTTCCTAATCCTATGGTCCTATGCACTGGAAAATCTTCAATGTTAAGACATGGCCAGACCCATTTCACTGTTGAGACTTCATGTATACTATCGATACAAATTCAAAACAGGGTAATGGAACCTACAATATATTGAAAATGTCTGTGCTCACCCAACTAAAGACTTCAACACACTCAAAAATGAAAAGTAATATAACTTTATGCTAATGAAACATAATCCAGTGGGTATACATGTATGTGTGTATGTATAATCCTATGCGTATAAAAAAATATATGTAGATGTACATTTACACTTATCTTTCCATAGAGGACACTGTGGTTCAGACTTCTTTTAGTTCTCTGGTGCATATCTATGACCGTATAACCTCATGTGGCGATAATGTCAAATATCTAAATTTAGGTAAAGTGAAGGCCAAGTGGCCCTCCTACACTATGGATCCTGTAGGGGCTTGTCAGGCAGTGAGGTTCTGACACTTCTTAAATGTGTTACCTTTGGCAAATTTTGTAAACCTTCTGGGCCTCAGTTTTCTCATCTGTAAAAAGAGTCTACTATTAGTGGTTACCTCACAGGGTTGTGGCAAAAAAACTTCAACTTGTAGCTGGTACAAGCTGTTGTAGCTTGGTCAGTACCCAAATGTTAGCAAGTAATTTTTTATGGTATGGGGCTGGAATGAAGACCTTAAATCCGCTGTTAAACAAATCATTTGCAATCCTCTTCAAACTTTTAAACATTAACCCTTTGGATGTTGTAAGCAAACAGATATGTGGAACTATGTGATCTTAATATAATTAATAGAAATTTGGGACTTCCCTGGTGGTCCAGCAGTTAAGATTCTGTGCTTCCAATGCAGAGGGCGCAGGTTTGATCCCTGATCAGGGAACTAAAATCCCAAATGCCATGTGATACTGCCAAAAAATTTTTTTTTCAATTATTAAAAATTTCTCGCTATCTTGCAGGAGATCTGAACTAATCGATATTTCAACAAATATTAAATCAAGAGAGGCACAGCCATTCAGTGATGTCTGTATTTTGAGAAACCCCAAAGGTCCCCTTCTGGCTGCCAAAACATGTGTCTCCCTGTGGCTTGCAGAAAATGGTAAAATTCCTGGCTCCCTGAACACATATACACTGAGAGAGAGAAGTACACAGAGAATTTGCTAGTTTCTACAGACGTGAAAGTTCCCTGTGCAGGTGGCAGTGAGCGGCTTCTGCTCAGGCAGAGAATGGGGCAAGAAATAAGCGAGAGACCAGGGCCAGTCATGTCTCCCCGTCGGAAATGGCTTTCTGATAGTGCCAGCTCTTAAAGTTTCATTAAGGCACAAGCCAGCACACAGACAGCCAGGGCCTGATTCCTACACTGGCCTGGACTGCGGGGTTCTCCTGCAACTAGTTCCTCCAGCTGTGCACCTATGCCCCTCCAGCCCAACTCCCGTCACCAGGCTGTACTGCTGTGCACACCCCATAGGGAGATCCTGCAGTGACAGGGGTGTTTGCTGACAGCTAGGGGCCCTGCACCCAAGACTGGCCCTAGCCCTTGCTACCTACCCTGGCTCTCAACCCTACAGACAGCTGACCCCACAACCCAGTGTATGCACACCCCTGGCTAAGCCACCGCTACTGCCTGCCCTGATCCCCAGCCTCTGAAGGTGTCACTGAGGACTCCCATAGCCCTTGCAGCCACTGTGGATCCTCTGCCCTCCTCTCCAGGGACCACGATGCTGTTGATGCTGTGGCCTGAGGAGTCAAGCTATCACATCTCCTTGGACCTAGAGCTAATACACCCCCCATTCTTAGAGCCCTGCACGATTAGACAGGTCACAGTCCACTCCGGTGTGCCCCTTCTAGCAGGCGAAGGTCTTTCCTTCCAGAAGTCAGTCCATGAAGCTGGAAAAGGTGATTGCTTCTTCAAATGCCTAGATATCCACACAAGGCTATGGGCATCATGAAGAATCAGAGAAACACGCTGCCACAAAAGACACACAGAAAACCTCCAGTAATTAACACCAAAGAAATGGAGATACATGAACTGCCTGACAAAGAATGCAAAATAATTCTAAAGATGCTCAGAGAGCTACAAGAAAATACAGATAAATAATTTAACCAAATCAGGAGAACAAAATGAGAAGCTCAGCAAAGGGACAGAGAAGATTGAAAAAGAACCCAATGGGAATTTTAACTAAAATACACACACACACACACACCCTCCCACCCACCCACCCACACACACACACACACACACACACCCACCCACCCCCACACCCACCCACCCACCCACACCCACACCCACCCACCCACCCCCACACCCACCCACCCACCCCCACACACACACCCCCACACCCACACCCACACACCCACACACCCACACACCCACACCCACACCCACCCGCCCACACACCCACACCCACACCCACACCCACACACCCACACACCCACACACCCACACCCACACCCACCCACACAAACCCACACACCCACACACACCCACACACTGAAGTAATCTGAGACCATCTAGGTGAGTTCTTCTTTACAGACCAGGAGGTGAAGGGCCAAAATCTCATTCTCAACAGAGCACAGACTATTCAGTCTTGTTGACTGCATTTTCCTATGGTTACCACAAAACACACAGTTGTGGAAACTGGATTCAGAATTTGTTTTTAATCAACTAGAAAACTTTCCACTTAACAGACTGCAAGCCTTAAAGAAATCCTGAGAGATGGCCCATCGGAAATGCTCGGGGCTGCCTGGAAAATGCGCGCAGGAGGCACCAGGCGATGCCTGGGTTGAGACCCATAAAAGCGGTACATCGTGTGGCAACCTGCAAAGAGCAAATCCCACACCAGCAGATGTGACTGGAATCCACTCTCGCATTCCTCTGGTGCTTATACCCTGAGGGTGAAAGGGGAACTGAGATGCCAGAATCCTTCCTGAGTCAAATTCACAAGCCAGGGTCTCGAAACAAAGCAGAGCAAAAATTCGTTTGATTTAGATTCAGCTTAGAGAATATTTTGCTGTGTTTGATTTTGGTCTTATAGCTTAAAAACATATTTAGGCCCATGTCTGCATCAATGTCGGGGCTTCCCAGGTGGCGCCAATTGAAGAACCTACCTGCCAATCAAGAGACACAAGAGACGCAGGTTTGATCCTTGGATTGGGAAGATCCCCTGGAGGAGGGCATGGCAACCCACTCCAGTACTTATGTCTGGAGAATCCCATGGCTAGAGGAGTCTGGCAGGCTACAGTGCATAGGGTTGCAGAGTCAGACACGACTGAAGTGACTGCGCACGCACACACTGCTTCACTGTCACTTTGCAAGATGCTGTTTTCAATTCTTTTTAAGAATGCTAGATAACATTCCTTAGCCATTCGATGGAGCCTATTGTCTGACAGTCATCTAGAAGATTTTCATGAGAATGGGCTAAAGATCCCTACAAATCTCTGAGCAGAGAGAGCAGGAACAAAACCACAGAACTATCCCGTCTGGGGCTCTAGGAGAATTCAGCCCAACGATGGTCACAGTTCCTTCACCAAGGATCCTAAAATCAAACCTTGGCAGCCCCTTCATGGAACACAGTCTTATTGTGGTGAAGAGGCTTGCATAACTCAATGAAGCTATGAGCCATGCCATGCAGGGCCCTCCAAGACAGATGGGTCATAGTGGAGAGTTCTGACAAATCACGTTCCGCTGGAGGAGGGAATGGCAGACCACTCCAGTATTCTTGCCATGAGAACCCCATGAACAGTACGATAAGGCAAAAAGATATGATACCAGAAGATGAGCCCCCCAGGTTGGAAGACGTCCACTATGCTACTGGGAAAGAGCAGAGGGCAACTACTAATAGCTCCAGAAAGAATGAGACAGTTGGGCCAAAGGCTGGTGGTGAAAGTAAAGTACAAAGCTGTAAAGAAATACTCCATAGGAACCTGGAATGTTAGGTCCATGAATCAAGGTAAATTAGATGTGGTCGAGCAGAAGATGGCAAGAGTGAACAGTGACATCTTAGAAATCAGTGAACTAAAATGAATGGGAATGGGTGAATTTAATTCAGATGGCCATTATATCTACTACTGTGGGCAAGAATCCTTTAGAAGAAATGGAGTATTCCTCTTGTCAACAAAAGAGTTCAAAGTGCAGTACTTGGGTACAATTTCAAAAATGACAGAACGACCTCTGTTCGTTTCCAAGGCAAACCATTCAACATCACAGTAATCCAAGTCTATGCCCCAACCACCGATGCAAAGAAGCTGAAGCTGAACAGTTCTATAAAGACCTACAAGACCTTCTAGAACATCAAAAAAAGATATCCTTTTCATCAGAGGGGAATGGAATGCAAAATTAGTAAGTCAAAAGATACCTAGAGTAACAGGCAAGTCTGGCCTTGGAGTATAAAATGAAGCAGGTCAAAGTTTAACAGTTTTGTCAAGAGGATACACTGGTCATAGCAAACACCCTTTTCCAACAACACAGCTCTAAACATAGACATCACCAAATGGTCAATACCAAAATCAGATTGGTTATATTTTTTGCAGCAGAAGATGGAGAAGCTCTATCAAAAACAAGACCTGGAGCAGAAAACAAGACCTGGAGCTAACTGTGGCTCAGATCATCAGCTCCTTTTTGCAAAATTCAAGTTTAAATTAAAGAAAGTAGGGAAAATCACAAGGCCATTCAGGTAGGTATGACCTAAATCAAATCACTTATGATTATATAGTGGACGTGATGAATAGGTTCAAGGGATTAGAGCTAGTAGACAGAGGAACTATGCCTGAAGAACTATGGACAGAGGTTCATAACACTGCACAGGAGGGAGTGACCAAAACCATCCCCAGGAAAAAGAAATGTAAGAAGGCAAAGTGGTTGTCCAAAGAGGCTTTACACATGGCTGAGGAAAGAAGAAGAGCAAAAAGCAAGGGAGAAAAGGAAAGATATACCCAACTTAATGCAGAGCTCCAGAGAAGAGCAAGAAAAGAAGCCCTTCTTATATGAACAGTGTAAAGAAGTAGAGGAAAAAAATAGAATGGGAAAGACGAGATTTCTTCAAGAAAATTGGAAAGATGAAGGGAATATTTCATGTAAGGATGGGCACAATGAAGAAAAGAAATGGTAAGAAACTAACAGAAGCAGAAGAAAGTAAAAACAGGTGGCAAGAATACACAGCAGAACTATACAAAAAAGGTATTTATGACCCAGATAATCATGATGGTGTAGTCATTCACCTAGAGCCTGACATCCTGGAGTCTGAAGTCAAATGAGCCTAAGGGAGCATTACTACAAACAAGGCTAGTGGAGGCAATAAATTCTAGCTGAGCTATTTAAAATCCTAAAAGATGATGCCGTGAAAGTGCTGCATTCAATAAGCCAGCAAATACAGCAGTGGCCACAGGACTGGGAAAGGCCAGTTTTCATCCGATCCCAAAGAAGGGCAATGCCAAAGAATGTTCAAACTCCCATATAATTATGCTCATTTTGCTAGTAAGGTTATGCTCAAAATCCTTCAAGTTAGGCTTCAGCAGTGCATGAACCAAGAACTTCCAGATGTACAAGCTGGGTTTAGAAAAGGCAGAGGAACCAGAGACCAACATTCGTTGGATCATAGAGAAAGAAAGAGAATTCCAGAAAAAGCATCTACTTCTGCTTTATTCACTATGTAAAAGCCTTTGACAGTGTGGATCTCAACAAACTGGAAAATTCTTAAAGAGATGGGAATACCAGACCACCTTACCTGCCTCCTGAGATACCTGTATGTAGGTCAAGAAGCAACCGTTAGAACTGGACATATATTGTCACCCTGTTTCTTTAACTTAAATGCAAAGTACATCATGCAGTATGTCAGCCTGGATGAATCACAAGCTGGAATCAAGATCGCCAGGGGAAATATTAATAACCTCAGATATGCAGATGATACCACTCTAATGGCAGAAGAGGAACTAAGGAGCCTGTTGATGAGGATGAAAAAGGAGAGTGAAAAAACTGGCTTAAAACTCAATATTCAAAAATCTAAGATTATGGCATCAAGTCCCATCACTTCATGGCAAACAGATGGGGAAAAAATGGAAACAGTGAAAAACTTTATTTGCTTGGGCTCCAAAATCACTGTGGTCGGTGATTACAGCCATGAAATTAAAAGACGCTTGCTCCTTGGAAGGAAAGCTATAACAAACCAAGACAGCATACTAAAAAGCAGAGATATCATTCCATCAACAAAGGTCCATTTAGTCAAAGCTATGGTCTTTCCAGTAGTCATGTATGGATGTGAGAGTTGGACCATAAAGAAGGCTGAGCACCGAATAGATGCTTTCAAATTGTAGTGCTGGAGAAGACTCTTGAGAGTCCCTTGGACATCAAGACGATCAAACCAGTCAATCCTAAAGGAAATCAACCCTGAATATTCATTGGAAGGACTGATGCTAAAGCTGAAACTCCAATACTTGGGCCACCTGATGTGAAGAGAAGATTCATGGGAAAAGACCCTGATGTTGAGAAAGACTGAAGGCAAAAAGGAGAAGAGGGTGGCAGAGGATGAGATGGTTAGATGGCACGTTGACTCAATGGACATGAATCTGAGCAAACTCTGGGATAGTGAAGGACAGGGAAGCCTGGCATGCCGCAGTGCCTGGGGTCGCAAAGAGTCAGACACAACTTAGCAACTGAACAACAACAAATCCTGGCAGAATCTCACTGAGAGAGATTCCACTGGTGGCTTTACCTCTGCTAAATCCTAAAGCCTAAATGGGCCATGTTTTGTCGAGGATGGTTAGGAGAATGTTGATGATAATAGTAATCATGATTAACCATCACCCCAACAACAGTAAATACTGCCAACACTTAGAGTTAGTCTCATGTACCAGGCACTGTTCTAAGCCCTTTTCATCTGTCAACTCGTTTAATCCTAACAGCTACCATAGGAGATAGGTGGTTATGATTCCCATTATACAGATCAGAAAGCTGAGGCACTGAGAAGTAAGTTATCTAATGTCACACAGCTGGTACATGATGATGCCCAACTTCAAACCCAAGCATTCTAGTTTCAGAGCTCACATCATCAGTCTACCAGGTAACAATTATACATGGTCTTGGTTTTTCTATCACTGCACCAAATTAATTTTGCCATCCCTAAAAATACAATTTTCAAGCCAAGTCAAATTTCTAAGAAAGTCATTCCTCTTTGTAAATATAGACTCCCCAGTAATAGTGATGGAATGGAGTGAAGGTCAGGAAGTCACAGGGAAAAGCTGTTAGGAAGACAGGGTTTTTCTTTCTGTCACTCTTGAATAATTTTCTGACTTAATCACTTTCCTGGTGTGTTGGGAAGACTCTCAGGGGCAAGGCCAAGGAGCAGACCTCCTTATCAAGTTCTTTGAGTAGCCAGTTCCCAAAAGGCATCCTTTATCTTCATTCTAGGGTTAAACTGGTAACGAATCACAGAAAGAATCAAAGTATCAATTATTAACACACATATGTATAATCTAGAAAAACAGCATCAGTTCAGTACAGTTCAGTTCAGTTCAGTTCAGTTCATTCGCTCAGTTGTGTCTGACTCTTTGCGACCCCATGAATCGCAGCACGCCAGGCCTCCCTGTCCATCACCGAGTTCACTCAGACTCACGTTCATCGAGTCAATGATGCCATCCAGCCATATCGTCCTCTGTCGTCCCCTTCTCCTCCTGCCCCCAATCCCTCCCAGCATCAGAGTCTTTGCCAATGAGTCAACTCTTTGCATGAGGTGGCCAAAGTACTGGAGCTTCAGCTTTAGCATCATTCCTTCCAAAGAACACCCAGGGCTGATCTCCTTCAGAATGGACTCGTTGGATCTCCTTGCAGTCCAAGGGACTCTCAAGAGTCTTCTCCAACACCACAGTTCAAAAGCATCAATTCTTCGGCACTCAGCCTTCTTCACAGTCCAACTCTCACATCCATACATGACCACAGGAAAAACCATAGCCTTGACTAGATGGACCTTAGTCGGCAAAGTAACGTCTCTGCTTTTGAATATGCTATCTAGGTTGGTCATAACTTTCCTTCCAAAGAGTAAGTGTCTTTTAATTTCATGGCTGCAGTTACCATCTGCAGTGATTTTGGAGCCCAAAAAAATAAAGTCTGACACTGTTTCCACTGTTTCCCCATCTATTTCCCATGAAGTGATGGGACCAGATGCCATGATCTTCGTTTTCTGAATGTTGAGCTTTAAGCCAACTTTTTCACTCTCCACTTTCACTTTCGTGATCTTATTTACAAAACAGAAATAGAGACACAGACATAGAGAATAAACGTATGGACACCAAAAGGCAAAGGCAGGGGAATGAATTGGGAGATGGGGATTGGCATGTATACACTCCTACTTATAAAATAGATAGCTAATGAGAACTTACCGTATTGCACAGGGAACTCTGCCCAGTGACCTGTCATGACCTAAATGGGAAGGAAACCCAAAAGGGAGGGGAGATGTGTATATACGGCTGATTCACTTTGCTGTACAGCAGAAACGGACACAGCAATGCAAAGCAACTATACTCCAATTTTTTAAAATCAATATCAAGAAAGAATCATACTGCCTTACAATTCAGGCTGCTTCAGAAAATCATTTTCCCTGATAAGGGTCTCTACCTTGACAAGACTCTAGTAAAAATTGCTCAAATTCTTTCCCACAGTGAGAGAAAGGCTAAAGTTTTGTGTGGACATGTGGTAAAAATTCATAAAAATCATCCTTCGGGCTATGGGGAGAAGGAATTCTGTGTCTGCATTTTTTTCTTCTCAGAAATAAAAAGGGGGAAAAAACACTATTCTTTGGGGGGCACCCAGTGT
This sequence comes from Capra hircus, assembly GCF_001704415.2. Taxonomy (NCBI): domain Eukaryota; kingdom Metazoa; phylum Chordata; class Mammalia; order Artiodactyla; family Bovidae; genus Capra; species Capra hircus. The sequence continues at coordinate 19,025,619 of NC_030818.1, forward strand.
ACAGTTTCCCAGGGATTGGGTCACTGGCATCTCGGTGAGAAGTGAATCCGTCCTCTGGGCCCCTTTATATCCCAGACAGAGAAAACATGCTTGGGACATAAAGGTACAAGTCAACTTGCCCAGACCAGATTCACTTTTAGAATATGGTGAGTAGACCTGTACTCTGAACAATAAAAGCAATCTGGGGAAGCAGAGCTATTCAGTGACAGCGAAACAAATATTTACTGGGTTACCGCCATGTATCATCCACAGTTCTATGTGCTTGGGAAGAACAGTGAACAAAATAGTCTCCATTCTCCTAGAGCTGCCAACCTGGGACCACATGATAAATAAACAGACGTAAGAGGTCTAAGTCTGGTGGTGATATGGGCTGTGAAAAAAAGCTTCAGAAGGTGGGATAAGGGGGCTGCACAGAGCAGTGATGATTTGCAATGTGTGGTTCAGTGAATGTCTGATAAAGGGACGTTTAAACTGAGAGAGGGGTGAAGGAGGCCAGGGAGCAACCTCTGTGGGTTCTTAATGGGGAAGAGTAAGTGCAAAGGCCCTGAGGTTGGACTTCCCTTGGGAACAGGCTGGGGGAGGAAGAAAAGAGATGAGATCCAGGGTGTCCTTTGGAAAGCAGACACAGAGGGTACCATCCTAATGCTCCCAGATTTTACCCAGATACCCCCAAATGCCCACTCACACCCCGTTTGTGGACAGTGCCTGCCTCTGCCCTGGATGAAATGTGAGCAGGTCCCATGCTCAGAGTGTTTTAAAAGGGCTTGCTTACATTACACCTGTCAACAATCTCAGTTCGTCATTAATGCGGAGGTGATTCTTAGGTAATACTTAGAAACTTGCAAACGGCATTCGCAGTTTCATCCCCCACCTCAGGCTTGCTGTCTGCAGCGGGAAAGGGCAGGCTTGCATTCTCTTCCTCTGCACTGCATCTTCACCGCTCTTGCCCTTGACTGCTAATGGCAGTTTCTGCAGTTCCAGAGTTGAAGAGGGCACAGACAGGAAAGGTAAAGGGGACAGAGGGCCTCACTAGCTGGCACTGTTATGAGCTGGCATCCAGGTTCCCTGGGCTTGGCAGGCATGTGCCACTGTTTCTTGTCCCCATGGAAGCATTTCTATGGGTTATTTGAAAATCCCCCTGACTTTGCTAGTGACCCCTTGCCTGTGGTTCCCAGACGTCATTTCATCATTTCGTATGAGTTTGCTCTGGCTGGGGGCTTACAGTTCCTTCCCCAGCCACTGGGCAGCTGGAGAGCGATGTCCTGTGGCTTTCTGCTGCCCTTTCCCGAGCCCTCCCTGGACCCGGCTTGGGAGGCAGCTAGAGCCACCCCAGGCTGACTCTCACACAGGTAGTCTTGTTTGCCATGAACTATTCCCTCTCTGTCTAAATCAGGAGTCCACTGTGCCCTCAAGTCCATGGGACACAACTACTCAGTCATTTCAACTGGTCACTGGGCATCCAAGCTGGACTTCCAAAGGAGGTAACCAAAAACCAGGATCCTGGCTATCTGCCCCACTCCAGACAACACAGGTGGTTGTAGAAGCCAAGAGGGTAGCTGGGGATTAGAGAGCAGGGTTTCTTTAGGAATAGTTGTTGGCATGTTCCCTCCTCCTCTGCCTCCCCAGATGCAGAAAGGGAGCCAGTGGTCTCCCAGCTTTCACCCACTCAGGCAATGGCGAGAGAAGCTGCAAGGAGACCACTTAGGAACAGGGAAGTAGTTGGCACTTGGTTTCAGCTGAAACTTAGACAAAGGCTCATCCCATTTTAACATCCCATTACACAGCCAATTACAATACTCTCAAATGTTTATTTAGATGGGTGTGTTATGCCTGGTTAAACTTAAAAATACGCCTGGTGCATCACTTTACCCTAAATAACATTTGTGACAAGGAGAAAGCTGTGTGTGAGTTCAGGTCCAAATATGACTCTCAGACAACAAAAAAAATCCCTTAATCCTCACAACTAAGATGATTTTGTCACAAATTTATGTATTTCACAGTGTGCCTCTAAGCTATTGTCCACAGAGCATTTCAAAAAGCCTAGGATAGATGTCTCAAGACAAAAAGGAAGGGAAAACCATCTTTTGATCGTAACATGGGGGTAGTAAGTGGGGTTAAGTGTTTGAGACCTGGATTCTATTACATACTTATTCTATAACTTACAGCTTACTAACGTTTGATTGCTTGCTAAAGTTCTCTGAGCCTCAATTTCCTACCCTGAAAAATGGGTACAATAGTAGTGACCTGATGGGATCACCATAATAAATAAGATCACACCGGTGCAATGTATAACATACGGTGAGCATTCAACAAATAATATGATTGTTATTATTAGAGTGGACTGTAAGCTTCCAAAACTTTCCTTCAAGAGGAACAAAGGACCAATCCCACGTCCAGGCCTCCAGACAGCTCAGACACAGTGGACAGAGCTAGGAATGGGCCCAGGGGACCTCTGGAGCATGAGGCCACAAGGTTCCCCTTGGAGAGCTGGGTCTCCTGCTTCTAAATGACTCTCTTCCTTCTGCTGGTCCCCACCAATTTCTGGGACTTAATCCTTCAGAGCCATCAATAGCTCAGCCTCAGTCCCAGTCCTCCTCCACACCCCCGCTCCCCCCAGGCCTCTGGTTGCTGGAATTCAGGAATGCACTGGGACCTACCGCCCCATGCCTGCCTCATGGTCGCGGCCAGAGAACTGGCCCCTGTCATCTGAGACTAACCCACTCTTTACCAAGAGCCCGACAGCAAAATACTACGGACCTTGCAGACACACCCTCATCTTCCTACCTCAGCTGGAAGGCTGTGCCAGACCCAAAAATGTTTTTCTGGGCCTCAGAATTGAAGGCAGACCAAAAAAGCACAGAGCATTTGGGCCAGTCAAGGCCCTGGGGATCCCAGTTGGACTGAACCAAATACCCAGCTCCAGATTCAACAGTGGACGGCCCCTTGGCAAACCACAAACCTCAGAGCCCAGGGGAGAGAACTTGCTGGGAGGAAGAGGGCTAATCCACAGTGTCAAATGCATTAGGTAAAGACGCTGCTGATGAGAGAAACTCGTCTTCCAGAGCTTCCATGAGAACCATTTAAAGCGAGAACGGTTTCCAGCGTAACTACAAGGAGAAGTCATGGTCCACCTGGCCTTTCACTGAGGCCCTCTGCCCATCCCCCTCCATCCAGATTTACTGCTCTTCCTGCCCCCTTCCATTACAGAGGATAAATAACTCTTGGAAGGAGTTCTTTAGAGCTCATTTGGGGGCATGCCTGCAAACTAGTATTTTTTCCCACTGGCAATATAAGATCTAAACTACCACTTCAGAAACGTAATTACTGTTTGCAGCCTCACTGGAAATCACTATTGGTCGAAGCCTTTGTGGATGTGGTAAGCATTACCATATGTCAGGTTCTTAACGAGGTACAAAATGATGGTCTGAAACACATGCATGGGGACGAGCTTTCCCTTTTTGGTTCTGTGACATGTAGAAACATGCCACATGGATCAATGAATCTCATGGCATAGGCATATATCAATTATCAAACACATGCATAAGAGCATTTTAATCCACTCAGCTTTCCAGGGGTGAATATCTTTGCTTTAGGATTTTCCCTGAACGATGTAGTGATCAAAAATGATCTTGGAAAGGGGATCTTGAGTAACACACACTTTAACCATAAAAAAAAAAAAAATTACCTATAATATTTATGGAAAATTCCTAGATTGGAACATCAGTAAGTGTAAGATTCTGATACATACACTGAAAAAATGAACATTCTCTTAAATCAGAGTTTCTCAGCCCCGACACTATTGGCACGTCGGGCTGAACAATTCTCTTTTTTAGCAGTTATTTATCTGGCTGTGTGGGGTCTTAGTTGTGTCATGTGGGATCCTTTGTTGTGCTGCGTGGGCTCAGTAGTTGCAGCTCATGGGCTTAGTTGCTCTGCGGCATGTAGCATCTTAGTTCTCCAACCAGGGATCAAACCTGCATCTCCTGCGTTGCAAAGTGAATTCTTAACCACTGGACCACCCGGGACGTCCCTGAATAATTCTTTGTTGTGGAGATTGTCCTGCATGCTGTAGGATCTTCAGCAGCTTCCCTGGTCTCTACCCACTAGATGCCAATAGCATCTCCGCCCCAGGTTGTGACAACCAAAAATGTCTTCAAACTTTGACAAATCTTCCCTGAGGGACAAAATCACCCCTTGTCATGAACCATGGTCATAAGTACATCAGGAACTCCACCGGGACATTCTGACAGCATGATTTCAAAGTCTTCTCCCATTTTTCTTCCCAGAGCATCCCAGGCATGCAGACCATGTTTTTGTTTTTCAGTGACTGCCACAGTTCTTGGATAGGAGCTGTGTGACCTTAGGCAAGTCACCTCACTGCTCTGAATTATAAGATAATGTCACAATAAACTGTGGGAAATTCTGAAAGGGATGGGAATACCAGACCACCTGACCTGCCTCTTGAGAAACCTATATGCAGGTCAGGAGGCCACAGTTAGAACTGGACATGGAACAACAGACTGGTTCCAAATAAGAAAAGGAGTACATCAAGGCTGCATATTGTCACCCTCTTATTTAACTTCTATGCAGAGGACATCATGAGAAACGCTGGGCTGGAAGAAGCACAAGCTGGAATCAAGACTGCCGGGAGAAATATCAATAACCTCAGACATGCAGATGACACCACCTTTATGGCAGAAAGTGAAGAAGAACTAAAAAGCCTCTTGATGAAAGTGAAAGATGAGAGTGAAAAAGTTGGCTTAAAGCTCAACATTCAGAAAACGAAGATCATGGCATGTGGTCCCATCACTTCATGGGAAATAGCTGGGGAAACAGTGTCAGACTTTATTTTTCGGGGTTCTAAAATCACTACAGATGGTGATTGCAGCCATGAAATTAAAAGACGCTTACTCCTTGGAAGAAAAATTATGACCAACCTAGATAGCACATTCAAAAGCAGAGCTATTATTTTGCCTACAAAGGTCTGTCTAGTCAAGGCTATGGTTTTTCCAATGGTCATGTATGGATGTGACAGTTGGACTGTGAAGAAGGCTGAGCGCCGAAGAATTGATGCTTTTGAACTGTGGTGTTGGAGAAGACTCTTGAGAGTCCCTTGGACTGCAAGGAGATCCAACCAGTATATCCTAAAGGAGATCAGTCCTGGGTGTTCATTGGAAGGACTGATGTTGAAGCTGAAACTCCAATACTTTGGCCACCTCATGCGAATAGTTGACTCATTGGAAAAGACCCTGATGCTGGGAGGGATTGAGGGCAGGAGGAGAAGGGGACGACAAAGGATAAGATGGCTGGATGGCATCACTGACTTGATGGACATGAGTTTGAGTGAACTCTGGGTGTTGGTGATGGACAGGGAGGCCTGGCGTGCTGTGATTCATGGGGTCACGAAGAGTTGGACACAACTGAGCGACTGAACTAACTAACTAATGTCTATCTACTGCCTCAAGAAGATCTTAGGTGGTTTGGATGAGACAATTGTTGAGAAGACACTCTGCAGATTCTGATATAAACCTATATCATTACAGTCTTCCCTAGTTGAATTTACTGAATGGCCAGGCACAGTGAGTTACAAAGCAGTCAGGAATAATCTTTCAACCGCAAACCCCCCAAAAACAGAAATTTGTTATCTCACAGAATAGGTGGTCCCGAGGTAGGCCCAGCCTCCAGGCACGAGACAATCAGCGATCCAGCTCCATTTCTCTGATTCATTCGGCTGCCTTCCTCCTTTTTGCGCTGGCTTTTTCCTCAGTCTAACTTGCCTCATGCTCACAACATGGCTGCCAGCATACTGGTAACAACCCACCCCCTTATTCATTTCCAGCAAGAGAGGTAACCTCATCCTGAAAAGCATAGAATTTAAGTTTCCCCTTTCTATTGGTTTGATTCAGCTTGGGACACAGCCCACCCCCTTGAGTAGTCATGGTCAGCTGGCGAGGGCCCTGTGCTGATGAGCTGAAGCTTCCAGTCCTGAAGCAATCACCAGCAAGGTGGCGTATGGACTCATCCTTGGCATGGACGTGGAGTCAGATCCACAGCAGAAGCTGGGCACGGACCAGCTTCCTTGGAGCCCTCTGGTGGCATTTACTCCCTTCATCAAGTTGGGGCTGTGTTAGGAAGGAGGAAGCCAGGAAGCAGGTACTCTGCTAGGCAACCAACAGACAGCTCGACTCAGATTCTAAGCACATCTTCAAGGAGTCTGGTGCATCCTTAGGAGCCAAGATATTGAGAAAAAGCAAAATTTTCCCTGCCTTCCTTGCCTGATTGGCTTGGCACTTTTCTTTAGGCATTTCCTTGAGATAAAAGAAAGAAAGAACTGGAACAAGAAGGGAAATAAGAAAAACTACTATCCTCTCTGGCTCATTCTCTTTCTTCACAGAATCCTCGGGTTTGTAGCAGTGACCACTGATGTCATGGCAACAGGAAATGCAGTGTTATGGGCTTAGCTCAAAGGAATACGATCTGTATAAACTTTTACATGCAGGCTGAGGCCACCTCCCCGTTGTAAAGGCCCCTCTTAGTGCCAGCCTTCCTTTCTCCGTCCTCACCAGATCAACCCACATCACTGACAAGTGGCTGAGGCTTTATATCAGGCAGAGATGGAGAAAGCAAGGCTGCAGATGTGGCCTCCCCCGATTCAGAGATGTTTGTCCTCAAGGGATTTTTGGCATTTTGAAAATATAGCACAAGCCTCTCATAACTATTAAATGTTTCCAAACGAACACTGGTTCTTTCCGCCTTGTGAACAAAGGGCATTGTCCAGTGCTCCCCCACGTAGCACCATAGATCAGACAAACACTAGCCTTACATAAATCCTACATATCCACTAGGGTGGATTTTCTTCAAGTGAGTGGCTTGTGAAAGCCTCGAGGGGGCTTATTAAAAATGATGAATGCAAAAATAATTTTTAAGCCTTCCATGTCTCCCTATTGCCTAAAGGATCAATTCCACATTCTTCAGGCATGACATTCAAGGCTGACACAGCCCCTTCTTTCCTCTCTAACAGTCTGACTCCCTCTTCTAGCCTGGCCCAGCAGCTCCCAGTTCCTGAAGCTCCTCTATCTCCTATGTCCTGTCCTTCCTTTACCCCTCATTGTTTTCCAGTCTCCAGTTAAACTAATTGAAGCCTCTTCCAATCCTCATGCCCCAGGGCTATTTACATCATCTTCCCTTTATGCTATCACCACATCCCCAACAGCAGAAGTTCTGAATTCTGGTTGCACAGCAGAGTCATCTGGGGAACTTTAAAACAATATTGATTTCAACTCAGACCAACCAAATCCAAGTGAGGGAAGCTCACTTGCTTATTATGAAATATCTATGGCAAGTAGTGAAATAAAATACTGGACCTCTGCACTCAGAATGCCTGGTTTGAATTCCAACTCCTCCTCTTTCCAGGCTTATGATCCTTGGGCAAAGTACTTAACCTCTGTGTGCTTTCAATTCCTTACCTTTCAAATTAAGGCAAGAAATAGCCCCTACTTTGTTGGGTGTTGTGAAGATTAAATGAGTTAATACATTACTGGCACTTAGTATGTGCTCAATTAATGCTAGTTATGATGTCAGTTTTTTTTCTAGAAGACTTAAAGCAACTTGATAAAACCTGACCCTTCTTCCTCTCTGCTGACCATAGGGTACACACATGACTTTTTGAAAAATGATTAAATGCATGCATGAATGAAGATGAATGATGATTTCAGGAAATTCGGAAGATTTAAATAGAAGTGGCCCATGAGCAAACCATGAAAACTGAACAGGCTTGTGAGAGGCAGATGAGGGGTGGTAACATATTCCAAAAAGAACAGTAATAAGAGCATGAGCTAAGATGAAAAGTTGTTGTTGAATTACGACGCTGGGATTCTTGGCCCCTGAAGGAGAAGAATTCAATCTGGAGCCAGAGACGAGGCTTGAAAGCTCAGAGCTTTTGTGTAATAAAGTTTTATTAAAGTATAAAGGAGATAGAGAAAGCTTCTGACATAGGCATCAGAAGGGGGCAGAAAGAGTTACCCTCTTGCTAGTGTTAACAATGGAGTTATATACTCTCCAGTAAATCAAAAGAATGTCTGGAGGTTGTAAAGACCTCATCAGACCTACTCCCATAATTTACATTTTAAGATAATGGAAATAGCCAGAAGGTTTAATCCAGAGACTGTCCTCAGGCAGAATACATAATACATTGTTGTTATATAATCCTTGTAAAAAGCAGGTCTACTCCCATAATTTACAGAATTAGCCAGAAGGTTTAATCCAGAGACTGTCCTCAGGCATAATACATTATTGTTATATAATCCTAAGGAATGTAGAGAAGGAAAAAAGTTTGTCCTTTCTTCCTCCTTGAGAATTCCAAACCCCTCTCTCCTTGGGGACCCCTAGACTTCTTATCAACCTGCCTAGGAAATGACTCTCTCACTAAGACACTGATGTGCAAGGTATAGAGAAAGGACCAACAGTCTGGAGTGTGCTAGGGTCAAAGGAGAGGATTATAGAAGAGAAATGCAGTGAGATGGTTTGCAAAGTATTATAAGTTGGGCCATTTCACAAAAAGTTCATTAAGGAATTTGGGCTTTATTCTGCAGAGGATGAGTGGACTGTGAAGAATTCTGAGGAGGCTAATGCATAGTCAGAACTGTGTTTTAGGAAGGTGATCCTTTCCAACCAGAGGGAAAGGTGACCTGGAGCAAAAAAGCAAGGAGAGGGTTTGGAGGTTACTGTAGCTTCTCATTTGGTATCAACACCGTCTGTATATGTTAAGTCTTCCCAAGAGAGATCATTTTATCAACTTGTTTTATTAACATATGTGCATAGGTTAAAGATTTGAACAGAACAAAACTGTAAAACTCGCTCCTATCTCTGATCACCATTTACCCAGTTCTCTTTCCCTGAAGCAACCACTGTTACTGAAATTAAAAAGATTAGAGGGGTGGGGTGGGGAGGGAGGTGGGAGAGATGCTCAAGTGGGAGGGGACATGGGTAAACCTGACTCATGTTGATGTTTGGTAGAAACCAACACAATACTGTGGGAGAAGGCAATGGCACCCCACTCCAGTACTCTTGCCTGGAAAATCCCAAGGATGGAGGAGCCTGGTGGGCTACAGTCCATGGGGTCGCTAAGAGTCGGACATGACTAAGTGACTTCCCTTTCACTTTTCACTTTCATGCATTGGAGAAGGAAATGGCAACCCACTCCAGTGTTCTTGCCTGGAGAATCCCAGGGACAGGGGAGCCTGTCCATCCATCTATGGGGTCACACAGAGTTGGACACGACTGAAGTGACTTAGCAGCAGCAGCAGCAGCAACACAATACTGTAAAGCAATTATCCTTCAGTTAAGAATAAATAAAGCAAAAAAAAAAAAAATTATGAGAGTACTATGAACAACTGGGCTTCCCTGGTGGCTCAGATGGTAAAAAATCTGCCTGCAATGTAGGAAACTCAGGTTCAATCCCTGAGTCAGGAAGATCCCATGGAAAAGGGAATAGCTATCCACTCCAGTATTCTTGCCTGGAGAATTTCATGGACAGAAATTCCCTAATGGGCTACAGTCCATGGGGTCACAATGAGTCAGATACAACTGAGCAACTAACACTTTAACTTTTTTCATGAGTAACTGTACACCAACAAATTGGATAATCTAGATGAAATGAACAAATTCCTAAAAACACAAAGCCTACTTAGACTAAATTATGAGTAGAAACTCTGAATAATCTATAACCAGTAAGGAGAATGAATCAGTAATCAAAAATCTTACAACAAAGAGAAGCTCCGGACCTGATGGTTTCACTAGTGAGCTCTACCAAACATTTAAAGAAGAACTAATACCAATTCTTCTCAAGCTTTTTCCAAAAATTGGAAATTATGGGGCACTTTTTAATTCAACCTATGAGGCCAGCATTACCTGGATACCAAACCAAAGATGCTACAAGAAAAGGAAAGCACAGTTTCCCATATGAATACAATATCTCTTATGAACACTGATTGCAAAAAATCAGCAACAAAATATTAGCAAACTGAATTCACTAGCATATTAAGATAATTATACACCATAACCAAATTGGATTTATTCCTATAATGCAAGGATGGTTACATACACAAGAATCAATTAATGTAATATGCCATGTTAACAGAATGAAGGAGAAAAATACCACACAATCATTGCAACTGAAGCAGAAAAAACACCTGACAAAATTCAACACCATTTCATGATAAAAATGCTCAAAAATCTAGGTAGAGGAGAAAGCAGCATCATCCTAATAGAAGCCATACATGAAAAATGCACAACAAATGTTAGACTCAGTGGTGAAAGACTAAAGGCGTTCCCTCTAGAAGGAAAAAGGCAAAGATGCCTGCTTTCACTGCTTCTATTCAACACAGTACTGGAAGTTCTAGCCAGGGCAATTAGGAAAGAAAAATAAATAAAAATACAGTCCACTTTAACCTATGCACATGGAAAGGAAGAAATAAAATTGTCTCTGTTTGCAGATAAAGTGGTCTTGTACGTAGAAAATCCTAAGGATTCCACAACAGAATTATAAAACTAACAAATGAATTCAGTAAAGTAGTAGGATCCAACATCAACACACAAAAGTCAGTTGCATTTCTATACACTAACAATGAACAATCGGAAAAAGAAATTAAGGAAACAATTCCATTTACAGTAGTAACAAAAAGAATAAAATACTCAGGAATTAAACTTAACCAAGGAAGTAAAAGACTTGCACAATGAACACTATAGAACAGTAATTACTGAAAGAAACTAAAGAAGGTATAAACAAGTGGGAACATCACATGTTCGTGAATTGGAAAACTTGGCACTGTTAAGATATCCGTTCTATCCAAAGCAATCTACAGATTCAATGCACTATCAAAATCCCAATGACACTTTTTGCTGAAATTTGAAAAAAAAATACAAAAATGCATACAGAATATTGAAGGACCCCAGATAGCTAAAGCAATCTTGAAAAAGAAGAGAAGGGTTTAGGACTAGCATAAATACAGACATACACACCAATGGAACAGAACAGAGAGCCCCCAAATTAACCTTCACATGCATGGTTACATGATTTTCTTGCCAAGATGATTCAATGGGGAAAAGGCAGTCTCTCCAACAAATGGTGCCAGGAAAAGTGGATATACACACACAAAAGAAAAAACTTGGACCCTTACCAAATACCATATACAAAAATTAACTCAAGTGGATCAAAGATCTAAATGGAAGACCTAAAACTGTAAAGCTCTTAAAAGAAAACGCAGGACAAGAGCATCACAATGCTGGGTTTGGTAACAATTTCTTGACTATGGCACCCAAAGCATAGACAGCAAAAGAAAAAAATAAGCAAATTGAATTTCATGAAACTTTAAAAATGTTCTGCACCAAAAAATACTATTCAAGACAACAAAAAGACAACCCCATTGAATGGGAAAATATATTTGCAAATCATCTATCCGATAAGGGATTAATATCCAGAAAGTATAGAAAAACTTCTAAAATTCAACAACAATCAAAACACAGTCTAATAAAAAACTGGGCAAAGGACTCAAACAGCCATTTCTCCAAAGAAGATATACAAATGGCCAATAAGCACATGAAAAGATGTTCAACATCACTAATCATTAGGGAAATGCAAATCAAAACTACAGTGAGATGCCATCTCACACCAATTAGGATGACTTCCCTGTACCTCATATAGTAAAGAATCTGCCTGCAATACAGGAGACCTGGATTCGATCTCTGGGTCAGAAAGATCCTCTGGAGAAGGGAATGGCAACCCACTCCAGTATTCTTGCCTGGAAAATCCCATAGACAGAGGAACCTGGTGAGCTACAGTCCATGGGATAGCAAAGAGTCGGACACAACGAAGCAACTAACACTACTACTATCAAAAGAACAGAAAATAGTAAGTGCTGGGAAAATGTAGAAACACTAGAACCTTTGTACACATATTAGTGGGAATGTAAAGTAATGGGATGGGTGAATTTAACTCAGATGACCATTATATCTTCTACTGCGGGCAGGAATCCCTTAGAAGAAATGGAGTAACCATCATGGTCACCAAAGAGTCCGAAATGCAGTACTTGGATGCAATCTCAAAAACGACAGAATGATCTCTGTTCATTTCCAAGGCAAACCATTCAATATCACGGTAATCCAAGTCTGTGCCCCAACCAATAACACTGAAGAAGCTGAAGTTGAACAGTTCTATGAAGACCTACAAGATCTTTTAGAACTAACACCCAAAAAAGATGTCCTTTTCATTATAGGGGACTGGAATGCAAAAGTAGGAAGTCAAGAAACATCTGGGATAACAAGCATATTTGGCCTTGGAATACGGAATAAAGCAGGGCAAAGGCTAATAGAGTTTTGCCTAGAGAACGCACTGGTCATAGCAAACACCCTCTTCCAACAACACAAGAGAAGACTCTACACATGGACATCACTGGACAACCCCAGACAACCATCACATGGACAACACCGAAATCAGATTGATTATATTCTTTGCAGCCAAAGATGGAGAAGCTCTATACAGTCAGCAAAAACAAGACTGGGAGCTGACTGTGGCTCAGATCATGAACTCCTTATTGCCAAATTCAGACTTAAATTGAAGAAAGTAGGGAAAACCACTAGACCATTTAGGTCTGACCTAAATGAAATCCCTTATGATTAAACACTGGAAGTGAGAAATAGATTTCAGTGACTAGATCTGATAGAGTACCTGATGAACTATGGATGGAGGTTCGTGACATTGTACAGGAGACAGGGATCAAGACCATCCCCATGGAAAAGAAATGCAAAAAAGCAAAATGGCTGTCTGAGGAGGCCTTACAAATAGCTGTGAAAAGAAGAGAAGTGAAAAGCAAATGAGAAAAGGAAAGATATAAGCATCTGAATCCAGAGTTCCAAAGAAAAGCAAGGAGAGATAAGAAAGTCTTCCTCAGCGATCAATGCAAAGAAATAGAGGAAAACAACAGAATGGGAAAGACTAGAGATCTCTTCAAGAATTTGAGATACCAAGGGAACATGTCCTGCAAAGATGGGCTGAATAAAGGACAGAAATGGTATGGACCAAACAGAAGCAGAAGATATTAAGAAGAGGAGGCAAGAATACACAGAAGAACTGTACAGGAAAAATCTTCATGACCAAGATAATCACAATGGTGTGATCACTCACCTAGAGCCAGACATCCTGAAATGTGAAGTCAAGTGGGCCTTAGAAAGCATCACTATGAACAAAGCTAGTAGCAATGATGGAATTCCAGTTGAGCTATTTCAAATCCTGGAAGATGATGCTGTGAAAGTGCTACACTCAATATGCCAGCACATTTGGAAAACTCAGCAGTGGCCACAGGACTGAAAAAGGTCAGTTTTCATTCCAATCCCAAAGAAAGGCAATGCCAAAGAATGCTCAAACTACCGCACAATTGCACTCATCTCACATGCTAGTAAAGTAATGCTCAAAATTCTCCAAGCCAGGCTTCAACAATACATGAACCGTGAAGTTCCAGATGTTCAAGCTGGTTTTAGAAAAGGCAGAGGAACCAGAGATCAAATTGCCAACATCCGCTGGATCATGGACAAAGGAAGAGCATTCTAGAAAAACATCTATTTCTGCTTTATTGACTATCCCAAAGCCTTTGACTGTGTGGATCACAATAAACTGTGGAAAATCTTGAAAGAGATGGGAATACCAGACCACCTGACCTGCCTCTTGAGAAACCTATATGCAGGTCAGGAAGCAACAGTTAGAAGTGGACATGGAACAACAGACTGTTTCCAAATAGGAAAAGGAGTACCTCAAGCTTGTATATTGTCACCCTGCTTATTTAACTTATATGTAGAGTACATCATGCGAAATGCTGGGCTGGAAGAAGCACAAGCTGGAATCAAGATTGCCAGGAGAAATATCAGTAACCTCAGATACGCAGATGGCACCACCCTTATGGCAGAAAGTGAAGAGGAACTCAAAAGCCTCTTGATGAAACTGAAAGTGGAGAGTGAAAAAATTGGAATAAAGCTCCACATTCAGAAAACGAAGATCATGGCATCTGGTCCCATCACTTCATGGCAAAAAATGGGGAAACAGTGGAAACAGTGTCAGACTTTATTTTGGGGGGCTCCAAAATGACTGCACATGGTGACTGCAGCCATGAAATTAAAAGACGCTTACTCCTTGGAAAGAAAGTTATGACCAACCTAGTCAGTATATTGAAAAGCAGAGATGTTACTGTGCCAACAAAGGTCCATCTAGTCAAGGCTATGGTTTTTCCAGTGGTCATGTATGGATGTGAGAGTTGGACTGTGAAGAAAGCTGAGTGCCAAAGAATTGATGCTTTTGAACTGTGGTGTTGAAGAAGACTCTTGAGGGTCCCTTGGACTGCAAGGAGATCCAACCAGTCTATCCTGAAGGAGATCAGTCCTGGGTGTTCTTTGGCAGGACTGATGCTAAAGCTGAAACTCCAATACTTTGGCCACCTCATGCAAAGAGTTGACTCATTGGAAAAGACTCTGATGCTGGGAGGGATTGGGGGCAGGAGGAGAAGGGGACAACAGAGGATGAGATGGCTGGATGGCATCACCGACTTGATGGACGTGAGTTTGAGTGAACTCTGGGAATCGGTGATGGACAGGGAGGCCTGGCGTGCTGCGATTCATGGGGTCGCAAAGAGTTGGACACGACTGAGCGACTGAACTGAACCTAACTGAAAGTAATACAGCCACTCTGGAAAACAGTATGGAGTTTCCACAAAAAAATTAAAAATATAATTACCATATGATCCAACAATTTCATTTCTGGGTATAGACACAAAAGAATTGAAGACAGGGTCTCAAAGAAATATTCTTACACCCATGTACATAGCAACTTTATTCATAATAACTAAAACACAAAAGCAACCCCTATGTCCATCAGCAGATAAATAGATGAGGAAAATATGATATATACCTACAATGGAATTTTTCAGCCTAAAAAAGGAAAGAAATTCTGCCATGGCTACAATATGAGTGAACCTTAAGAACATTGTGCTATTTGAAATAGGCTAGTCACAAGAAGAAAATACTATATATGAGGTACTTAGAATAGTCAAATCACAGAGCCAGAAACTAAAATGGTAATTTCCAGGAGAATGGGGAGTTACTGTTTAATGGATCTGGAGTTTTAATTTTACAGACAAAAAGAATTCTTAAGATGGGTAATGGTGATGATAACATTTTATGGATGTATTTAATATTGCTGAAGTGTACACTTAAATATGGTTAAGATAAATTTCATGTTTTTGTATTTTACCATACTTTTTTAAAAATGGAGGAAAAACACTGAAGAACCATACAAAATAAGGTGGCATTATTATTTATTACCAATAATCAGGTCTTTTCTAATTATAGGCAGCAAGAGATTTAATTAACTGGCTGGCTACTCTATTTATGCATACTTTTATCTCACAATCAGCCTTCCTTTACCTTAGCAGAACTTCATATTCAGAACTTTATATTACGTCTCACAATTTATAAATCTATGAATCAGTAACTCATTCTTTTGGAAACCTCTATTGTTCTGTTTTTGTTAGAAACCTGGTGAGCACATGAGATAGTAAGGGTCCAACATCACTGTGTACCCCACAGCTCCTTGACATTGAACTGCCTGCAAAAACTGTTTAACAATACTGGTGGTCATTCTTATCTCATTTCTGTAAAGGCTAAGAAAGGGTTTGCATTGTTTTCACACATTTCAAAAGGCATATTTACAGTTGAAATGTGTGAATAAATGAACCAAGGAAAGAGAGAAAATGCAGTGGTAAGAAAGAAACCTCGGAATATTCTGATTCTAAGAGGCCAGAGTGGTTCTGGTTGCGTTCCATTACTGATGAGTCAGCACTTGGGGGATATTGCCTCTGGGGTTAGTATGTTTCCTGGAATCCTGTTGTTTTTTTATCCATCCACCCCTTTGCGTGTGAAGGTCTGGTCTATCATGTCTTCTTAAGTTGTAGGACAGATCTGAGAGCCCTTTCCTCTGCAATCCCATCTTCCCTTTAAGTTTGTTGACTATTAACAATGCTTATTGAAATATAATCCACATGTCATAAAATACACCTCTGAAGTATACAATTCAGTAGCTTTTAGAGTATTCACAGATTGTCTTCGTTTTGTTTCCTCTCTTTACCTCCTTGGGGAAAGAAAGAGCCCTAACTACTCACTCATGGATTCAATATATTTATCGAGCCCACAAAAGATCAAATAAAAATTCCTGCCTTCATGGAGCTTGCATTCCAGTGGAGAACACAAACAATAAACAAATACAATAAGCAAAGTACAGAGTATGTCAGAGGTGGTAAGTGACTGAAAAAAAAAAAAAAGATAATAGGGAAAGGCTGATGCTTGGTGGTACTCAGTCGTGTCAACTCTTGGGAGCCCACGGACTATAGCCTGCCAGGCTCCTCTGTCCATGGGATTTTTCCAGCCAAGAATACTGAAGTGGGTTGCCATTTCCTTCTCCAGGGGATCTTTCCAACTCACGGACTGAACTTGTGTCTCTTGCATTGGCTGGTGAATTCTTTACCACTGGCACCACTTGGTAGGGTATACCACTTGATGGAGGGTGGGAGAGGGATTGCAATTTTAAGGTGAGTGATTAGGGAAAAATCTCAGGAGAAGATAACATTTAGCAAAGACCTGAAAGAAATGAGGGAGTAAACCCTGTTCTGATCTGGGGGAAGGGCATCCAGGTAGAGTTAACAATAAGTGCAGAGACCCTGAAGGGAGAGATGCGCCCAGAGCTTAAGAAGTGAGAAGGAGAATGGAGGAAGGAGAGGTCAGAGGGCCAAAGGCGGCCGAATCTCACGGGGTCCTGAGCCATTTGCCTGGATTTTGGCTTTTCTCCTAAGATAGAGAACCATAGAAGTTTTGATCTGAGGAATGCCGTGAACTGATCTGCTTTGAAGAGGATCACAGTGGAAGGATCTCAGTTTGCAGAGGAAGAAGGAAACACCCTAGTTAGGAGGATAATTGCTTTAATCCGGGTGAAATGGGGCATGGCCTGGACCAGATGGCAATGGTAAAGACAGGACGAAGCAGTTAGAGTCTGGACAAATTATAAATGTAGAGCCAACAGTCTTGGTTGATGGAAAAGATGTGCAGGACAAGAGGAAGAGAAGTCTGGAATGACTCACAGACAAAGCAGCCTAGAGGCACCTTGACAGATGAATGGACAAAGAAGCTGTGGTACATATACACAATGCAATATTACTTAGCTATAAAAAGGAATACACTTGAATTAGTTCTGATGAGGTGAATGAACCTAGAGCCTATTATACAAAGTGAAGTCAAAAAGAGAAAACCAAATATCGTATATTAATACACACATATGGAATCTAGGAGGATGGTACAAACGAACCTATTTGCAGAGTGGCAGTGGAGACGCAGACAGAGAAGAGACCTGTGAGCACACTGTGGGAGGGAGGGGGTGGGACGGATGGAGAGGGTGGCATGGAAACATAGAAATGACCATATGTCAAACAGATACAGTGGGGATTTGCTGCATGACTCACGGCACTCAAACCAGTGTGCTCTGTGACAACCTGGAGTAGCGGGATGGAGTGGGAGGTGGGAGGAAGATTCAAGTGGGAGGGGAAGGGGACATATGTATATCTTGGCTGATTCATTGTGTGGCAGTAACCAACACAATAGTGTAAAGCAATTATCCTTCAATGAAAAAATAAATTTTAAAAAAGTGTTTAAGTCCAGTGCCGATGGCAACAGCCAGTTGGTGAAGCTAGTTAGGTGGGTCAGGAAGCAGATTAATATACTGCATTTATCCCAACAGGAGACATGTGAGCTAATCTGCAGCTTCTCAAACTAGTAAAAGACCAAAAAAAAATTTTGACTTGTTATCACATTATTTCCAAAATATGACCCAGCTAATTAAGTATCAAATTGCTGATCATACACAGGGTATGATTATTTATATTTTGAAGGAAAAAACCATTTTCCTTTTACTTAGCTAGTGGTCAACTACCTTAATTGGGAAATTTAACACATTACAGCTGTTGCTGGAAATTAGCAAAGGGACAGTTCTGCTTGAGGTTACTCTTGCTGCCTAATTTGTTTGTAATAAAGCCTTTCAACTACCAGTTTTATTTAGGTTGATAGTATCAAGTGATTGTATTACTACTCTAGCTATAATCTACTAATTGCTTTTTTGTTAATAAACTCTGCACAGAAGTGTATCTACATATTAATTTTATGCTTGCTCTAGACTTAGCTAGTACCAGATTGTGTTTCTCTTTCCAAATCTCCAGGCAGTGACATCACTTTGGTGATTTCAAAATCACACACGGTGGGAGGATTTATGCCACAGAAATTGACAAACGCTTTAAATCAGAGCTTCTTTTCCAGACAGCAGGTTTCCTAGCACACCACTGGACATAGCAGGGGGTAGAATTACGAATGCCAGCTAAAACCTAAAAGCCACTCAGCAGTGGCAGGCAGAGGGCGAGGAGGGTGGGGAGTGAATATAGCGGGGGCCATCTGCCCCAGAGAGGAGGAGAGCTTTATCACTGACATTGTTTAGAATTGCTAGTTAATAAGGATAATAAAGAGCAGACCAACTTTAAGTCTTTAAATTCTCTACAGACCATATTCTTCCATATGGCCTAAGCCCAGGGTAGATCCTTCCCACCTACTGCCGCCTCCATTCTAATCCTACTCACGGCCTGGTTACCATGTGTGTAACCTCTAATTTACCTTTCTAAGCCTTAGTTTCCTCATTTGTTCAACGGGGATCATAAAATCTGCTACTTTGCTTACTGTGCAGATTCTAGACAATATAGTGTGCACAGTATTCATTCAATTAATGGTGGTATGAATAAACCTAAGGTTTCCTCACAGCCTTAAGAGAAGTTGGAACCCCTACGGATCAATAGCATCTTTGTATCCACTGTGCTTTCCAACCTCTGAGCATCTTTAAATGCTGTTCACCTCAACTTGGAGCCACTTCGTCTCCTATTTTCATCTCTTGGAGTTAACCCAATTGCTGCCACCTTCACGAGACTGTCTCTTATTCCCACAGCTGACATAATCTTGCTTTTCTCTAAAATTCTTAGGGACTTCTTGGCAACTCTCTGGATTAGAATCTGAATTTTAACAAGATCCCCAAATATGTACATTAAGTTTAGGAAGCCTTGTTCTAAATCACTCAAACTTGGCTGTACATTGGAATTACCTGTGGAGTTTTGAAAATGCCTAATGCCTAGATAGACCCCACTCTCAAGAAATTCTGATTCAATTAGTCTGAGGTGCAGCCCGGGCATCAGGGCCTTTCAAAACTCCCAGATGATACTAATATGTGGCTAAGTTTGAGAACCACTTGTCCATAAACTCCCCTTATTCTCCCTTTTGGGGCCTGCACACTCTCTAATGTTAGGGTCATTTCTGTCCACGTATATTTTCTCACTTCTATCAAACTGTGTCTTTTAAGAGCAGAACTATTTTTTAATTCAATTTTTATAAACTCATCCCTAGGCATACAATAGGAGTTTGGTAAATGTTTATTGAAGAAATAGTGAATGAATCTCTTCTGTAATCTAGAACAGTTTGTAATCTAAAAATATTCTGTAAATACCATAAGTGTGACTTTTGTCCTAATTTGAAGACTGGTTGAACATATTCAGGAAATTGTGGAATTATTTCCTCTTTAGTCTAAGACCACATCTCTGAAGAGGAGGAGGCTGGCGGCTAGAATGGGTTTTTTGAGAATAGCCTCTCTAGGTACCACTACAGCTGACCTCCGCCATCTCCAACTGTTATTTACAGAGAGCCACAGCTTGAAATCTTAAGACTCTAGAGGGCAATGCAAAATGAGGCTGCCCCTCCCTACACTCTGTGCACGCAATTCAGAACTCTTGGCTGAAACATGATGATGTTATTGTTTCTTCCTCTCTAGGGTGCCATTTTGATATTTATGGGGATTGTTGTCCTCACTATGAAGGCATCTGTTATTGAAATGTTCCTTGGTAAGTACTTTTATATGTGTATCTGGATACGCTTTTAACATTCTCCTAATGTCCAAAGAATCTTGCCAAGAGGTTTAATCCAAGACAGAGCATATAAACAGTTCAGTGTATCTTTTTAGTATAAACATTTTGGAGAGATGTTTAACAGAATGTTAAATGTAGATCACATTCAGGATGTATGTCTATATACTTTTTTTTATATAAAGCAAGTATATATTACAGATGTCTGCATAGTACATATTAAGCATATAAACACATATTTGTGTGTGTGTATTACTCAGCAACTGGCAAATATTTCAGATAAAGCATATTGACAGATTCTGGATTTAGGAACCTTATTTCTTAATTTCTCAAAAAAAAAAATTCATATCTCTGACGTGACCTTGTTGTTGTTTAGTTTCTGAGTCCGACTTTCTGTGAACCCATGGACTGCACCATGCCAGGGTTCCCTGTCCTTCACTATCTCCCAGAATGTGCTCAAATTCATGTCCATTGAGTTGGTAATGCTTTCCAATCATCATATTCTCTGTCATCCCCTTCTCTTGCCTTCAATTTTTCCCATCATCAGGGTCTTTTCCCTTATGGCTCAGCTGGTGAAAAAAAAAAAAAAAAAAAAAACCTGCCTGCAATGTGGGAGACCTGAGTTCGATACCTGGGTTGGGAAGATCTCCTGGAGAAGGGAAAGGCTACCCACTCCAGTATTCTGGCCTGGAGAATTCCATGGACTGTACAAAGAGTCAGACACGACTGAACAAGTTATACACACACACAGGGTCTTTTTCAATGAGTCAGCTCTTCGCATGAGGTGGCCAAAGCATTGGAGCTTCAGCTTCAGCATCAGTCCTTCCAGTGAATATCCAGGACTGATTTCCTTTAGGATTGACTGATTTGATCTCCTTGCTGTCCAAGGGACTCTCAAGAGTGTTTTCCAACACCACAGTTCAAAAGCATCAATTCTTCAGTGCTCAGCCTTCTTTATGGTCCAACTCTCACATCCATATATGACTACTAGAAAGAGCATAGCTTTGACTATACCTACCTCTGTCGAAAAAGTAATGTCTCCGCTTTGCAATTTGCTATCTAGGTGTACCATTGGCAACTCATTCTTTTAGAGATGAAATCCTTGAAGCTTATCACCAGAGAACACAATTTGGGGTAGGCCCTTAAGGAGCAGCAGGTAAACCTGCTGAAAGAAAGGAAAGTGATGATGGCTTTGGCGCTAAGCCCAAGAGTAATCTTCTATTAATCTTGACCCTATAGGGCTGTGGCCACTCTGTGTCAGGCAGAGTGATCTTATAGGTCACTATTAGCAGGGAAGCTATTAGCAGGGAAGGGTACAAAGGCCTTTTAGACAGTATTAGTTTGCTAGAGCTGCCATAACAAAATACCACAAACTCGGTGGGCTTAGAACAACGAAATTTTATTCTTTCACAATTCTAGAGGCTAGAAGTCCAAAATCAAGGGGTCAGCAGGGCCAACAGATTTCCTTCCTTTCCTTCCTTTAGAGGGAAATATGGTCTATGCGTCTCTTCTAGCTGCTGGTAGTTTGCTGGCAATCTTTGGCATTCCTTGGCCTCACCCCAATCTATGCCTTCACCTTCACATGGTGTTTTCCCTCTGCGTGTGTCTATATCCAAATTTCCCCTTTTATAACCCCAGTCTTATTTGAAGGATTTCCTTATTTATAACCCCAGTATGAAGGACTGATGCTGAAGCTGAAGCTCCAGTACTTTGGCCACCTCATGCGAAGAGTTGACTCATTGGAAAAGACTGTGATGCTGGGAGGGATTGGGGGCAGGAGGAGAAGGGGACGACAGAGGATGAGATGGCTGGATGGCATCACGGACTCAATAGACATGAGCTTGGGTGAACTCCAGGAGTTGGTGATGGACGGGGAGGCCTGGCGTGCTGCAATTCATGGGGTCACAAAGAATCAGACATGACTGAGCGACTGAACTGAACTGAACTGATGACCTCACCTTTGGGCTTCCCTGTGACTCAGTGGTAAAGAATCCACCTGCCAATGCTCGTGTCAGGGGTTCAGTCCCTGGGTTAGGAAGATCCCCTGGAGAAGAAAAGAGCAACACACTCCATTTTCCTCCCCAGAAAATTCCATGGACAGAGGAGCCTGGCAGGCTATATGTTGTCCATGGGGTCACAAAGAGTCAGACATGACTGAGCCCACACATGACTTCATCCTTACTTAACTAATTACATCTGCAACCACTCTATTTACAATCAAGGTCATCTTCTGAGGATGTGGGGGCTAAGACTTCAACATGAAGTCCAACGTGAAGTCCTATGGGTTTAGGAAGGAGGGAAGGGACACAATGCAATCCATAATATACTCAGAATGCACAAGGTCTGTGCAGAAGGAGTCTACACAGGAGAGCTGAGGACTGGAGGAGAAAGAGGTGACATAGCTGGAAAGGCAAGGGGATTCCTGGCACGCTGGCAGGAAGCTGGGCTAGGAGGCTAGGGGAATCTTGTTCTGACTCTACCACTAACTTAGCAAGGAATATTCATGTGAAGAGCACAGGGTCCTTCATTCCCACTTTGCCCTTCTGAGAGGCTGTCTGTCTACTAACCTATAGGTTAGCAGAGGTGGACACAGTGGAATAGATGTGGGGCAGGAGGTCAGGAATAGGAAGGATTTAGCCACAGTAAAACAATCAGAACAAAACACAGAAACCCTGAGGCCAGTTCCCATTTGCCATGTCCGCCACATTGTGGAACCAAGAAGAACTTGACTGTCTTTTTTGACCTGCCCCTCTTAACCTGCCCTCCGGCAAAATCCATTTCTCCTCAGGGTTGGCTCATCCCAAAAGTAACAAATCAAAGTAGAAAAAGGAGATTCCTATTACAAAGTTCTTTCTCTATGTCCTTATACGCCCCCCTCCCTGACATCTCTTTATGCATCTGCTTGTCTCCATCCCAGGACCATTTCTCTCACGTTCCCCATAACCCTCTTCAGCTCTGTGACAGCCTCCCTGTCCTACATCCTTATCCAACTCATTCTCCACTACACCCCGATTAATCTCCCTAAAGCCCATAGCTGATTCCACTCTCCTGATTTAACACTCAACGTTTTCCTTTTGTCTTCACGGTGGAGCCCAGGCCTCTTTAAAGTGCTTTGCTTGCTGACGAGGCCTCTCTGATACGGCTCTTTCCATCCTTTCCTGCTCTCTTCTCAATCACAGAGCCCAATCCTGGCTTCCAGGGACCTGGAAAGTGCTGATCCTTTCATTCCCCTGAAAGTCGAGTCAATTACTTCCCGGACTTTGACTATGTGATTCTGTTTCCTAGAATATTTTTCCTCTCACCCCCACACATCCTAACAGTCCTCCAGGAAGTTTCCTCTGCCCTCCAATTGATCAGATCATCTTCCTGTGAGCTTCTCTGGAGCCCTGTATTGATTATAACCTTGTCATATTGTATTCATCTCATCAGGAGTCTGCTACCCTGACACTGTGCATCACCACGTGCAGGAGCTGTGTCTTGCACATCGTTGCATTTTAAGTCCTCAGCACATCTTACAGCCACTCAAAAAACATTGCTAAAGTATTCTCTCAGGGATGTTGGATATTTCAGGTTTCAGAGTCTGAGTCTGATTCTGCACACCACAATTCCTCTATGTGAGTTTTTTCCCCCACACCAAGTGATTCCTCAACACCAGCTGGGTGTCCTACAACTCAGTTCAATTCTGACACCATCTACCTGGAGACAGCATCAGATTCCACAGGTAAAGTCTCAGTCACACGCACACACACGCACGTGCACACACACACACACACACACACACACACACACTCCAGATGCCAACCGAGTTAAGTTGTCACTTGCTCTTCTGACAGATTGGCCACAAATTAGAGGTTCCCATGACCCTCTCCTTGGGTTTGATTAATTTTCTGGAGCAGCTCACAGACCTCAGGAAACTACTTTATTCACTAGATTGCCAATTTATTACAAAGGATATTAGAGGATACATATCAACAGCCAGATAAAAGAGACACACAGGGCAAGGGACTGAACAGAGGAGCTTCTGTCCCCATGGAATTTGGGCCCAGCACAGTGGCACCCAGAAGAGCTCTGGTTTCTCAACATGGAAACCCTTTGAACCCCTTCTTCTGGGATTTTCATGGAGGCTTCATTATATAGACATGATTGATTAACTCACTGGCCATCGGTGACTGATTCAACCTCCAGCCCCTCTTTCCTCCTGGGAAATCAGGAGATGGGAATAAATTCCAACTCTCTATTCTGGGTTGGTTCCCCTGGCAACCAGCTCTGTCATCTTCAGGGGTTTTCAAAAGCCATCTCATTAACATAAACTGTTGTAACTGAAAGGGGCTTGTTATGAGTAACAAGACATCCATTTCACCTTTATGACTCTGATTTCAGGAACTGAGGACAAGAAATCAAATATTATAACAAAAGATGCTCCCATTGCTCTTATCACTGAGGATATTCCAGGGGTTTAGGAAGCTGGTAGCCAGAACTTGGCCAAAAGGCCAAAATGTGTATTTATCATAAATCTCCATATCACACAGAACCAGCCAGTGATCCCCCAAAAGCCCTCTAAATGTCAATTAAGTATTTAATCAATACATATTGGAGCTAGCATGGTTGCTCTAAATATGTGTAAATTTATGATGTAGCAAGGTTTTATGCTGCCCACTGTCATCAGACCACCACGTAAATCAACAGCTGCACTTACGGGGAGAAAGGAGCCTAAAAAGCCTAAAGCTGCACCAGAAACATGCATTCTGGCTCCAACTTCCGTCCCCACCCCCTCCAAAACAGCAGATTTAGCTGAGATATCAACCTTGACCTTGGTTTCTTTTCTATAAAACAAAAAGGTGACCTCCAAAGCTCCTCCCAGCTTCAATATTCGGTGATCTGAAGCATAACTCATTGATTTATGTGATCATAGAGAATAAGCTGTCCTGTTTCTGCCGTGGAGCTCTGATGTATTTGATGGTAAATGTTTCATTGAATATGCAACTCCAAATCGAAGTATAGGGGCAATTTGAGCTGATTTAAAATGATCTGCATTATGTATCAGTTTCTAGGAAGGCACTGTGAATACTGTTAAAGAGAACCAGAGCTGGACAGTATTTAAAGCAGTAAAAACAGATGCTAATCAGAAACCACTGCAAGAGGGGAAAGGAGAGGCCAGGGTTCTACTGGGCTCAACTCTGAATACAACAAGAAAAAGTGGGGATCTGTAGCCAAGGCGCAGGTTGCAGAGGTCAGGGAATGGAGAAGACTGAGAGGATAGCAAGGGAATCGGGAGATCCTTGCAAAACTGACTAGACAGTGTTCTTGCTAAAGGCAGACCAGAATGATCAGACATCAAGAGCGGAAGATTTCTCTCTAAACAAGATTCTTGCTAAAACCACATGATGGCAGCCCTACAAGGACAGACACACAAGCCCAAGGTCAAAGCCTCGTTGAGAAGAGGGCTTAGAGGAGCCTGACTAGAGTTGGTCAAGGAAAGAGTCCTTGTTAACACCACCTGAGTTAGTATCCTGAGTGGCACTAAGGGATCGAACAGGAAGTTGATGTGCTAGAATGAGGCATTCCTATAAAAGTTCTAGACACATATTAAGCATTCAGTAAGTATTTCCTAATTTGATCACTGGCTAGATGTTCTGGCACTTCATGTCTTTCCTTGAATGTAATAGATTCTGATTGTAATTTATTATCAACAGGAAAAGTGAACACAGGTACCTATTAACCAGGCCAATGATTTAAGAAAGCATTTTTCATTATTACATAATATGATATCAATATGAACAAATTAAAGAACAATTGTCTTTTTCTAACAAGAAAAGAAACAGTCTATAAAAAATACAGAATATATATATGTGTGTATGTGTATATATATATAAGAAATATACTTTGAAATGGGAAAAACACAGAAAATATAAAATAGGAATTATAATTCCACCATTATTAAAATTTTGGGATTTTTTTGTTCCAGGTAGTTCTCTCTGTATATGTTCTAATTTTGTCAGAGTCAAGATTATGATTAGAGCTTTCCAGGTCATTTAATCTTCTGCTACACATCATTTGTAATAAATGCTTTGTTTGTTGTTGTAGTCGCTAAGGCATGTCAGATTCTTTGTGACTCCATGGACTGTATGGAGTCCACGGAGCCCAGCAGGCTCCTCTGCCCATGGATTTCCCGGCCAAGAATACTGAAGCAGGTTGCTATTTCCATCTCCAGAGAAACTTCCCAACTCAGAGATCAAACTGCTTCTCCTGCTTGGCGGGCGGAATCTTTACCACTGAACCACCGGTGAAGCCCTAATAAATGCTTCAGTTCAGTTCAGTTGCTCAGTCGTGTCCAACTCTTTGCGACCCCATGAATCGCAGCACGCCAGGCCTCCCTGTCCATCACCATCTCCTGGAGTTCACTCAAACTCACATCCATCGGGTCAGTGATGCCATCCAGCCATCTCATCCTCGGTCGTCCCCTTTTCCTCCTGCCCCCAGTCCCTCCCAGCATCAGAATCTTTTCCAATGAGTCAACTCTTCACATGAGGTGGCCAAAGTACTGAGTTTCACCTTTAGCATCATTCCTTCCAAAGAAATCCCAGGGCTGATCTCCTTCAGAATGGACTGGTTGGATCTCCTTGCAGTCTAAGGGACTCTCAGGAGTCTTCTCCAACACCACAGTTCAAAAGCATTAATTCTTCAGCACTCAGCTTTCTTCACAGTCCAACTCTCACATCCATACATGACCACTGGAAAAACTATAGCCTTAGTCAGCAAAGTAATGTCTCTGCTTTTGAATATGCTATCTAGGTTGGTCATAACTTTCCTTCCAAGGAGTAAGCGTCTTTTAATTTCATGGCTGCAGTTACCATCTGCAGTGATTTTGGAGCCCCAAAAATAAAGTCTGACACTATTTCCACTGTTTCCCCATCTATTTCCCATGAAGTGATGGGACCAGATGCCATGATCTTCGTTTTCTGACGATTGAGCTTTAAGCCAACTTTTTCACTCTCCACTTTCACTTTCATCAAGAGGCTTTTTAGTTCCTCTTCACTTTCTGCCATAAGGGTGGTGTCATCTGCATATCTGAGGTTATTGATATTTCTCCCAGCAATCTTGATTCCAGCTTGTGCTTCTTCCAACCCAGAGTTTCACATGATGTACTCTGCATACAAGTTAAATAAGCAGGGTGACAATATACAGCCTTGACGTACTCCTTTTCCTATTTGGAGACAGTCTGTTGTTCCATGGCCAGTTCTGACTGTTGCTTCCTGACCTGCATATAGGTTTCTCAAGAGGCAGGTCAGGTGATCTGGTATTCCCATCTCTTTCAAGATTTTCCACAGTGTATTGTGATCCACACAGTCAAAGGCTTTGGCATAGTCAATAAAGCAGAAATAGATGTTTTTCTGGAACTCTGGGACATGTTCAACCTTTCATTACTTCCAGATTGCTATCAGAAATAATGCTCTGGTACCTCCTTGGTGGTCCAGACTCAGTGCTTCCCCGTAGGAGGCGCAGGTTCTATCCCTGGTAGGAGAACCACGATCCTGAGTGCAGTGCTGTGCAGTTGAGAAAGAAAAAAGATAGAAAGGAAAAGAAATAATGCTGCAATGAACATCTTTTACATAAATCTAAATCTTTGTGTATATTTTTGATTCAGTTCAGTTGCTCAGTTGTGTCAGACTCTGTGCAACCGCACAGACTGCAGCACATCAGGCCTCCTTGTTCATCACCAACTCCCAGAGTTTACTCAAAGTCATGTCCATTGAGTTGGTGATGCCATCCAACCATCTCATACTCTGTCATCCCCTTCTCCTCCCACCTTCAATCTTTCCCAGCATCAGGGTCTTTTCCAATGAGTCAGCTCTTTGCATCAGGTGGCCAAGCATTGGAAGTTTCAGCTTCAACATCAGTCCTTCCAGTGAATATTCGGGACTGATTTCCTTTAGGATGGACAAGTTGGATCCTAGTTGGATATTTCTGATCATAAGTTGGGATACATTACTAGGTATATATTTTTTCTAGGACAAGGAATAGAAATGCTTTTTAAGGCTACTGAACTGTATTGCCCATGGCTTTCCAGAATGATTCTACCTCCTCAGAATTTACTAACTGTGTACTAGACTACCTTAATCCCAAATTCATGCCAGGAATAACTATAATCCTGAGTTCAATATTCAGTACACAATATGAGAAAATATAATGTCATTTTGCTTTAGCCTGCACTTTTTTAATCATTAATGAGATTTAACATTTTTTCAAGCTAACTCATTTGTATTTTCTCTATAAATTATCTAGATGATAATGTATTTAAACTGTTGAAGTTTTAAGCTATTGCACCTCAGCCATCTTAACCATCCTGATGAGAGATGAGAGAGAAAGAGAAGTATAGGAAAAATTTTATTTGAAAAAATAATTTTAATATTTACTTTGATTTGAAATGTCAAGCATGACTAGCGAAAGGTGAGAACTTTTCATGTTAATCGAAATTGGAACACTGAATTTTTTTAAACTGAGAAGTATTGTTGCAGAGTTGGTAAATCATGATTGCCCCGGAACTTCAGACTCTAGACTTGATCTCCTCAAAGTCTCTAGATGCTAATGGCCTCAGTGGCCAGATAACTAACTATTCCCATGCAAGTGCTTTCAGACCTGTGTCCTGCTTTGACTTTGAAGTGAGCATCAGTCATCCATCTCTGTGCTCTGTCTGTTCCTACGAACAGGAATACAAGACAGATTTTCCTCTCACCCCAGTTCTACACGCAATAGAATTCCATTGCAATTCCAAAGTACCAAGAAGGGCCCTAATGATGAGGAATGAAGACTTGCTTCAGGGCACAAGCACTTTTGCAGCCTTAATGACCAGCCCTCCCCTTGAGGAATGGTTTCTTGCCAGCTTTAATTAACAAGAATCTAAGCTGAGGGGAGGGCCTCTGTCTACCACTGAAAATAATGACTTTATTAACCACTGCTGTAAAACTGAACCCAGCTCTGCATGTTTTCAGCCTGGAGGGTCTTGGGTGAGCAAAAGTGAGTGATGGGGTGGTCTTACTGAAATATTTATAGTCCTAATGATACTGAGACTTATAAACCACTCGCCGCAGGCACACAGCCCCAGAAGGACAGAACTTGGTTTTCCACCGAGAACTGATAACCAAATTTATTAGTATTTAGCTCTTTCTACTTAACTTGCATCATTTTTTCTATATATTTATTATCCTTGTTTTTTTTTAAAAATTCTAGAATTTTAGCTATTTATTTTTGTGTATAAAATGAAGATGCGGTCTTTGGATAGACTTAAATGACACAGAGACTACTATAAAAATCAGACCTCCAGGACACTCACACCCACCCAAACCCCAGAAGTAAATAACACCTAAAAAATGTCTGCCTTGATTCTGCTTGGCTAGACTTTTGGTTTTCACTCAGTTCTCTTTTATGGTTCTGTTCTTGCAGGACATGGTATGTCAACTGTCCAGGCCTCAACGAGTGCTAGTCAGAGCTGGGGATAATTCAGGAGGTACATCACTGGCACAGCCCAGCTAGAGAATCATAAGATATACAAAAATTTTTCTCAATCAACACTTGGTGACATTGCCACTTTTTCCTTCAAAGATAGTTGCTAATTAAAGAATTCCTAAGTCCTGATTTTTGCCTTAATCAAGCATCTATGTTCTGTTAGATAAAAATTTTTAAAAGCACATAAAGTAGGAAGTAAAATGCCTGTTTTAATTATTCCACTGCCTCATGTTCACCTCCAGAATCCCAACTCCATCCAGAAAATGGGTTTCTCAAAAGAGTGGCTAAAATGGAAGTAAATTAGAGCAGTACCATCTTTGGGTAGGTAGGTAGAAGAATTCCTGGAGAGGAAGGAATAAGAATAGAGACTGAGTAGCCCTTTGAAAGGGAAAATGTGCTTTTCTGTTTACTAGTACAATTAGTGTAGATACAGAGGACTGAGAATTTTCAGACATTATTAATAAAAAATTGCTCTGAGAAATTTTCACAATATATGTCAAAAATTTAAGTGGGCATATCTTTCAGACAAGAAATTGTATTTGGAATGTTATCTTAAGGAAATAATAAGAAATCCATGCAGAGAGGAAGCTATTTATATTAAATAAGGGGTTGGCTAAATTATGATACATCCATGCACTGCAATATTTTGCAAGCAGTTAACAGATTATTATGGGAGGAACTTTGAATGACTGAAAAAAAAAAAAAAGGTCTCTACATACCTTTAAGTAGAAATACTGGGTTGGCCAAAAAGTTCGTGTGGATTTTTCCATAAGATGGTATCAAGAATGCCAGTGAACTCTTTGGCCAAACTGATATGTTTATGACACCTTGTTAACAGTATAAGTATTATCAAAAGTTTGTTTAAAAGTACCCATATGAATACACACATACAGAAAAAGCCTGAAAATGTTACGCTTTTGCTTTCATCTATATTTTCTGTAGTACTGTTTTTGTGTGTTTTTTATACACTTCTGCCAGCAATATCTATTATTTCAGTAATAAGAAAAAAACGGTCTATGTTATATTTTAAGAACACAAGGCTCAAAGGAAACTTAGTGTGGAACAGAAGAAAGAGCACAGGAAGGGCCTGGGTGCCCATCTCGCCTCTATCACTCATTCCTGGGCCCAAGCAGAGCACTGGACTTCTCTAGACCTATGTTCCTGTCTTTGGAAAGTAAAGACGGTGGAGTTGGTGTGGTGAAATTTAGAGACAGCAAAACAAAGGACAGATAGCCAAGAGAGATTTTTGAAAGGCCCTTTCAGCAGAGGCTAAGAAGAGCACAAATGATACATCTTATTTCCTCAACCATAAAATAAGGGGAAATTCATTTTACTAATGAGAATACTTCACCATGTGATTGAAGCAAGTATAAAGGTCGAAAGAGAGCAAGTATTTAGTGAAATGATACTTATTAGATTTTTTGCATTTTCTTCATGTAGTTTTGCTGGTGACTGGAATACAATCTAATGAAGAAATGACGAAGAAAATGAAAAGGCCCAAATTCAGTAAGTAAAGCTGCAATTCCTCATGAGTACAAAACTTGTGTCTTCCATGTGCAAGACTGTCACACTTGTCTCAGTTAATTTGGAAAGTTTAGGGGGTTTTTTGTTTGTTTTGGGGTTGAGTTTTATTTTCTTGTCTCAATTACTTTGCACTCAGACTAATTAGTTAGGATTCTTAGTATCCTTTTGACTGTAGCCCACCAGGCTCCTCTGTCCATTGGATTTTTCGGGCAAGAATGCTGGAGTGGGTTGCCATTTCCTTCTCCAGAGGTTCTTCCTGACCCAGGGATTGAACCCATGTCTCCTGTGTCTCCTGCATTGGCAGGCGGATTCTTTACCCACTGAGCCATCAGAGAAGTCCATTATTTGTTGTCTATTTTATTCCAAAAAGCATTTGAAATACAAGTTCTTATTTTAGGGTAGATATGTTTCACTATATTCAAAATGTACATACAAAGCCAGACAACACTGTGTCTCTATGACTAATCTGAAATAGGCATTTTTCTGCCATGGAAATGCTGTCTCAATTCCCCATACCAGAAAATTCAGTCTGGCTAATGCAAAAATCCAGCAAAGCTGCCCACCCTCCAGCATGCCCTGGGATCAGTAGGTAATCTCACGAAAAATTTCACACCCCATCAGTGATAAGACAAATAATTAATTTCATTTTTGGCTTCTAGTTAAGATTAGACAACAGAAAATCCAAAATAACCACAGATTAAATAAGACTGAAATTCCTTTCTCTCTCCTGTGAACATAGTCTAGGCTTTTATGGACATTTCACAGTCTTCAGGGACCCACGCTCCTTCTATCTTGCCGTTCTGCTTTTCCCAACATGGCTTTCAACTCATTGTCCAAAATAGCTACCCCAGCTCCATCCAGCATGTCCACATTCCAGTCAGTAGGAAGGGATGAAGAAGGTTACATATTTACTCCCTTTAAAGATAAGTCCAGGAAGTCAAATACACCACTTCGACTTAAATACCATTGACCAGCATTCAGGGAGAACAGAAATGTCTTGATTTCAAGAATCTACATGCCTCCTAAACGCAAGGTGTTCTATTATTAGGAAAGAAGAGAAAATAGATGTGTGGCGGGGGGGACTAGCAGAATGGAACATAAATGGAAAATCTCACACTTAAATATTCTCAGCACACTGAACTACCTGGATGTGAATTTGTAGACTTGATGGAGGCTTGGATTAAGGTATATTTAAGAAGGACCATAAAAGAAAGACTTTAGGTACATTCAGTGTTCTGTGCTCTCTACAACAGAAACTTCTGTTTAGGCATTAGATTTAGGTGCCTTGAAATCAGCAACATTAAAATTTTGAAATAGAAAAAGAGATGTTTCACACAGCATTTTTTTTTCTGTTCCTTTAAGCCATTTGTGCACAACTTCCTGTTGAAATGAGACCAGAAGGGCAGCCATCCACAGCCTCCTAGCCTGAAATACTAAAAAGGAATTAGTTGTTTATTTATTCCTGTCAAGGCTGAGAGCCAAGAGAATTGGCCCAGGGGCAGATGTGTGTTCAAAACAGTGATTGAGCTAATATGGAGACAAATGCACCCCCAAGTATGAATTCCTTTGGATTGTTTCCAGTATCTTCATTGACTCATATACAAAAATCATGAAAGATTCCATGATTACCATGACAACAGTTTTCAGTGACTATGAAATTCTGTGCTAAATGACCCAAGGGGAAACCTCTTAGAGAGATCTCAAATGGATTGAATTTCTGATATGCTAAATTCTAACCTTATTCACAAAATCTCCCTTTTGAGTCAATATATGCATGATGTTTTTTCTCTAATTAGAAACTCTGTCACAGTCATTAAGAAGGGGTGGGGAAGATAGATGCAATGAGGTAATAGGATATTCCCAAAGTATGGTGATATCTGATTCTTTACCTCAGGAGTATTTCCAAATTGTAGTCTATAGCTTGAGGCCAAAGTAATTTTCATTTTTTTCTATTCAACGTTTTTAATCTGCCACCGGGGCAGGTGACTGATAGCAAGGGAGGCACATCATTCATTCATCTGACAAGTACTGATTTGGTGCCAGCCAAGTACCAGGTACTGTTAAACACTCAGACACAACAGTGATTGAGACTCAGACTTTACCCTCACAGAGCTTCAAAATCTAGAGAGGAAGAAAGACAAGTCACCAGGCAACTATGATGTCTTATATAAATGCTAGGCCTTGGGAGCTAAAGGTACTCCAAGAATATAGAGAAAAAAAGTTATGTATCTGGGAGGTTTTCCCAGAGGAAGTGACACACCAACACTGATATCTGAAGGCCAAATAGGGATTGATCAGGCAAACATGAAGAGAAAAGAGTGTTATAAACAGAAAGAAAAAAAGCATCTCCAAGGCCTAAAGAATAGAAAGAGCTAAAAAATTAGTTTAGTATGACCGAGGTTTTGTTGAGATGAGAGATGGAGGGGGAAGCAGGCACCAGATCACAAAGAGCTTTGTTGCTGCATCCAGCAATCTGCAGTTCAGCATGAGGGCAATGGGGAGCATTTCAGTGCAGGTTATTTAGGCTCAATTAGCAGAAATCCAAGGGCAATTTAAGGAGATTTTGGCAGGACAGGAAGTATCTCACAGAACCCAAGGCTGGAAGGGCAGATGGAACTCACTGGACTGTACCCTAGGCAGAAAGACCCCCAAAATTGGTGCCCCTACTCCTCTCTATATATCTGACTCACTGCCCAAGCCCCTACCCGCCCACCCCACCCCCCACCAACTCTGCTTCATGCAGACCATGTCTCTCAGTCCTGATTTCAAATCCCTGGGAGAGAAACTCTAACTGCAGCAGCGTAGGCTGGGAGGGTAGTTTTCAAAGAAGAGTAGAATGATTAGGGTTGTGTTAGGGAAGTAAAACAATCCTGCCAGCAAAAAGCAACAAAATCCCTTCGTCCAAATATATGAAGAGAGAAGAGAGAGAACACAATATATTAGTGAGTTAGTATTACACACAGACACGTGCCTACAGATAGGATGAAAGTAGCTACCAAGTCTCGACAGAATTTCACACCAACAGTGAACTGGAAGACAGAACAATTACAACTTCTCCTAATTCCTGGAAAGATAAATCAATGTACCTGCTGAGTGTCTTTTGTATACCCAGAGAGCCCTAAGCTCCTTCTGGAGGTAAGTATCTAAGGATCAGAAGTCTGGAGACCTTGCACTCTGAAGCCTGGTGAAATTTGAGAGCCGCTAGATTAGATGCCCATAAGGTCAGGGCTGCTTACAGACATAAATGTGAAACCGTGGGTTCTTTCAGTGCACTCTGTGTCTTTCCTGGCCCACCTTCAATTTTCCCCAGTGTTTATTCAGGACTAAAAGTCTTCACCAGCCAGAGGGCTCAAGGTAAGATAACAAGGGGGAGGTCATTTGAGAGTTTTGCTCAGGGAACAGTTTACTGACACTAATTTGCATGTAGAACTCCTTTCAGCTCCTGAAGATCTAGTGATCAGACATGGTGCCATGAGTTGGCACAGCTGGATCTGAAATTCAGGTCTCTGTGAGGCTCAAGCCCAGATGCCTTTCCAGTGCCTTGTCCCAGACTAGCCAGAATTTAGGAATGAAGTATCTGGTTGACCAAAAATTTAATTTGGGTTTTTCTGGACCATCTTATGGAAAAACTCGAATGACGTTTTTTTGGTTAACCCAGTATCTGTTGTCTAGAAGCAGATGAGCTGCTAAGATAATCAAGTGCTGAGCAAATAGGAAATAAAAGAGAAGAGATGTGGGGCAATAGAGGAAATTCGGGAAACGGAGTTTCTTCCTTTGACTTGGCCTGAGACCTTGGGCCACATCTGTCTCTGCAGAGGGTTACTGTTACTGTAGGTAACTGGCACTTTCTCTCCTCCTTACTTCCTCCGCTTTCTCATTTCTTTTTCTTCTCAATTCTTTTTCCTTCTATTTCTTTGGTCTACCCGTCTCCTCCCAGGGGCCCTTTTGGATGTTGCCCAGCTTCACTGGCAGACCTTTGGACCAAGAAGGTAGTACATGTTGAAAATAATCTCACATGAGGGTTTTACAAAAGGGAAAGCGGAGATAAAAACCGCGGAACTAGTGCTTACAGCTCTGCTCCTCCCACTCAAGTGTGACCATTCATTCCAGGCCGGTATTTCGCTGTCATGCACAGAGCTGTGTTGGGTACAGTTTTCTTCTGTCACTTGGCTTATCACATGACCTTACTTTATAAATCAAATCAAGTCTGACTCCAATTGCCAAGGGGTGAGATATTAAAGTTCCCTCATTAGTGGGCTTCCTCCCGCCCAGCTCCAGTCCTTGGAAGCCTTGTACAATCTACAACATTCAGGGAGAGCCTCTGCACTGTTCAGTGTTCAAACCCATGTTATTTCTAGAAGCTGAATAGCTCCCCTGTTTCATAAATTGTGGGACCTTGGAAATGTGGGGAAGCCTCATGCCTAAGGTTCTACCCAGAGGGGCACCACCCCAAGTATTGTCCCAAAGTGATGCTCACCCAAGACAACTGTTAGGGAACAGAGGCCTTTCCCTTACTGGGACCTACCCGCTCACTCCCATCTTCCAGTCATGGAAGGTCATTTTTCTCTCCATCACTCTTTGGACTGGCCAAGCCCAATCCCCTCAAACAAGGAGTATTTAGAGTACCTAATTCCCAAAGCCTTGAGGGAGGGTTGCCAGGTAACCCCTGCCCTCTCCCTTGCAACCATGAGCCCCAAATAGGAGAACACAAAAATCTGACTACCTTCTTGGAACAGTAAGAGGGGAAAATACAATAAAAATAAGCATAAGTTAGTATGAAAAAGGAAATGGCAACTCACTCCAGTAGTCTTGCCTGGGAAATCCCATGGACAAAGGAGCCTGGCAGGCTACAGTCCATGAGGTCGCAGAGTCAGACATGACTGAGCACACACACAAATGTCTTAGTGAATTACCCTGCTGTATGGTGCCGAGTAAAGCTTTCCATACTGTACAAAATGAGAGCTTTATCAAGTTTTTTTACACAGGTGACTTTTTCAAGGCTCTCATTTTCCTGCTATGTTTTGGAGCCATAGATTCAACCTTACCCACAGGCACGTCACTGATATATTTAATCAGCATAAACCTATTCACACGGTTTCTAACAAATGGCCAAAATGCGGTTGCATTTTTCTTGACCATTGAAGACAACAAATAAAGGTTGAAGGATTTAGTTGTGTTCATGAAACTCTTCTCCTACAGTAGTCAAGATACCTTGTGGATTTTAAGGATTAACTTCATTTATGTGTAGATTCCACCTTCAAAAAAGGCTTTCTCTTCAACTCATGAGCTTTTTAGCCCATACTGTAATAAACACATCATTCTTTTCCCCGTAAGTTATGGGGAATAACTCTAGCAAAGTCCCTGACTGGCAGAGTTCCTATGCTAGAAAGAGAAAAGCTTTTAAGTTGTAAAATCTCTTCCATAGCATTTCTACATGTAAGGAAGCCCCAGGAGAGCTCCAGAAGCAATCAGTTCAGTTCTGTTCAGTCACTCAGTCGTGTCTGACTCTTTGCAACCCTGTGAATCACAGCACGCCAGGCCTCCCTGTCCATCACCAACTCCCGGAGTTTACCCAAACTCATGTCCATTGGGTCGGTGATGCCATCTCATCCTCTGTTGTCCCCTTCTCCTCCTGCCCCCAATCCCTCCCAGCATCAGAGTCTTTTCCAATGAGTCAACTCTTCGCATGAGGTGGCCATAGTATTGGAGTTTCAGCTTTAGCATCAGTCCTTCCAAAGAACACCCAGGACTGATCTCCTTCAGAATGGACTGGTTGGATCTCCTTGCAGTCCAAGGGACTCTCAAGAGTCTTCTCCAGCACCACAGTTCAAAAGCATCAATTCTTTGGTGCTCAGCTCTCTTCACAGTCCAACTCTCACATCCATACATGACCACTGGAAAAACCATAGCCTTGACTAGACAGACCTTTGTTGGTAAAGTAATATCTCTGCTTTTCAATATACTATCTAGGTTGGTCATAACTTTCCTTCCAAGGAGTAAGCGTCTTTTAATTTCATGAAGTCCAGAAGCAATGGACTTAGTCTAAAGTGGGGTCAGATGAGATAGTGTTACCAGGTGAGAGATGTGGTGACTAACTCCAACACATTATTGCCTGCCCATTCTGCAAAGTCTCTGACTTCACTGAGCACCTGGTCTCACATAGGGTAAAATAAAATTGTGCACAGGAAAGCCTTCCTGGACCCAACAGCCACTACCAACATACCAAAAACCAGTTTACATGGCTCCAGGGTACGCTACACTTCCCCTACTGTTGACTTACTGCACATTATTATAAGAGCTTTAAATATATATATATATATATATATATATATATATGTGTAATCTGTCTTTTCAACTAGATCAAAATCACCATGAACACATAATTAGTGCTCATTAGGTATTTGCTGGATGAATGGACAAACAGCAGAATGAAATAGAACAACAGCAGTGAAACAAAACACTATAAAATAAAGCAAAATGTGGTAAATGCTACAAAAGAATAACAAGGGGACTACAATAGGATTCAAAGGGCCTCCCGGGTGACACCAGTGGTAAAGAACTCACCTGCCAATGCAGAAGACATCAAAGACTTGGGTTCGATCCCTGGGTCAGGAAGATCTCCTGGAGCAGGGCATGGCAATTCACCCCAGTATTCTTGCCTGGAGAATCCCATGGACAGAGGAGCTTGGTGGGCCAGTTCATGGGGTCACAGAGAGTCAGACATGACTGAAAAGACTTAGCATGCACATACAATAGGATTCATACTGGTTTCTTGAAGGAATATTTGAGATAGGACATGAAAAATCAGTGGAATTTTACAGGCAGAGATAGATGGGAAGGCTTTCAAGGCTTTTCAGGCTTTCCATATATCATGAGTGAGATGGCATTGGGAAATAGTGAGTGGCATGATTTGGCTTAACTGTTGGGACCTCACAGGAGATGCAGCTGGAAGATGGGTTAGGACTAGGTAACGTCAGTCTGAGAAGCTTTGTTTTTTGCCATTCTTCAACGGGTGGAGACACGGAGAGTGTTCTGAGCAGGAAATCTACATGAGGAAGCCAACAGTCAGCAAGATAAACAACAGCAAGATATTCCCTGCAGGCAGTGAAACCACATTCTGAAATATTTCCATTATATTGGAGTCTGTTGAAATAGTCTTAGCTTGGGGTGAAATGTATTACCTTTTATTCGCTTAGTTACCTCCAGTAAATTAACCTTAATATCATGTAAAGCATGGAAATATTTTTGCAATCGACCTTGAAAGGGTGGCTAATTCCCAGAGGTACTGCCTCAGTATGAGGAGGTAACTGTTCTGCTGCTGCTGCTGCTGCTGCTAAGTCTCTTCAGTCGTGTCTGACTCTGTGCGACCCCATAGACGGCAGCCCACCAGGCTCTGCCATCCCTGGGATTCTCCAGGCAAGAACACTGGAGTGGGTTGCTATTTCCTCTCCAAGGCATGAAAGTGAAAAGTGAAAGTGAAGCCACTCAGTTGTGTTTGACCCTTAGCAACCCCATGGACTGCAGCCTACCAGGCTATCTCAGTCCATGGGATTTTCCAGCAAGAGTACTGGAGTGGGGTGCCATTGCCTTCTCCTGTAACTGTTCTGGGACTTGGTTATTGATTGTATCGGCGCTATTGACAACATATGGCCCTGTGCGTGTAGGATTTGGTATAGCACACACACAGCTTCCTCACTGAGCTCATATGTTTTCAGCCATAGCAACTGGTAAGTAACCCACAATGTTTTCTTGCTCTTCAGGTGTTGGTACCAAGAACACACTTGGTTCCAACACAAGTGTCTTCACACAGATTGGTGCATGTGCCCTCTCTCAAACCATGAAAAAGGAAGTGGATTAACTTCTAGTCCTCCTTCTGGTGTGTAGGTGAGAAAGAAAGCCGACTCTCTGCTACAGACTTTTACTTGAATAAATTCTACCATGGCAATCCTCAGAAATAATAGGCAAAGAATGCAAGGAAAATTGCAGTAGAAGAGTTGCCTTGCAAGTATTAGGGATAAATGCACAGATGTGTACAGATACACACAAATGCACACTAACACACCCACACAGACAACCTATTTACAAGACATTTCCTGTGTTCACCCACTGCTGCTGCTGCTGCTGCTAAGTCGCCTCAGTCGTGTCCAACTCTATGCGACCCCATAGACGGCAGCCCACCAGGCTCCACCATCCCTGGGATTCTCCAGGCAAGAACACTGGAGTGGGTTGCCATTTCCTTCTCCAATGTATGAAAGTGAAAAGTGAAAGTGAAGTCGCTCAGTTGTGTCTGACTCTTAGTGACCCCATGGACTGCAGCCCACCAGGCTTCTCAGTCCATGGGGTTTTCCAGTCAAGAGTACTGGAGTGGGGTGCCATTGCCTTCTCCGATTCACCCACTAGTGGTTGTCAATGATCTTTAGGTTCAGAAAAGCCTTGCAGGATTAGAGAAGGGAGGCAACAATTTAGCTCCTTCTCTTCAGTGGTGGGAGAAGCAACCAAGTGGAGCTGGCAAAGCTACGTGCCTGGAGCCCCAGCGTGCAAGTTCAGGGCCTGGCTCTGTTACTTGGCACCTGAGCTTGAACAAGCAAACTTCTCTCTCTGGAAAATAAGGACAATATGCCTCTCAGGGTTTGTAAGAATCAAGTGAAAATTATGTATTACAGTCCTTTCTAAATTAAAAGTGGGTTACTTTTAGGGACATCCCTGGCGGCCCGGTGGTTAACACTCCACACTCCAGACTCCATACACCACACTGCAGCAACAGGTTCTATCCCCCTGGTCAGGGAACTAAGTTCTTATATGCCTTGTGGTGCAGCCAAAAAAAATTTTAAAGAGTAGGTTATTTTTAGACATATAAATTTCTGCAATTGCCCAAAAGCTGTGTCACCACAGGCATATTAACCTCTGTCATTCAACCACTCTTTTATCTGTGGTGTATGGATGAAGGTGTTTTCTCAAGGCTGACAAAAACACTAGCTTCTGGGACCAATCTTTATAGGCTTTTTGACATGCTTAGAGCTGCAGCTTGGGTTTATTTATTGAGGCAAGTGTCTGTGACTAGCTTTGTCTTTATAAACCCTTTTCAACAAACATCCTAGGTTTCCCTCAACTGTTGCATCCAGAGAAATCTTTTATACAAAGGGGAAAATACTTATTTAACCCCCAATACTCCCCATGGAGGGGACTATGGAAAGGCCCTAAAGATTTTGGAATTTTTCCTCAAGGCAGCAAAAAGGTACTAATAGCTTTTGACCAAAGATGCAACATGGTCATCTAACTATCACACTCCTGAGTATATATCTGGACAAAACTGTAATTCAGAAAGATACATGCATCCTTACATTCATAGCAGCGCCATTTACAATAGCCAAAATATGCAAACAACCTAAATGTCCACCAATAGATGAATGGATAGAGAAAATGTGGTGTGTCCCTATATATATAATGGAATACTACTCAGCCATAAAAAGAGTTAAATAATGCTATTTGCAGCAACATAGATGGATGTAGAGATTATCATCCTAAGTGAAGTGAGTCAGACAGAGAAAGACAGATACCATAGATATCACCCATATGCAGAATCTCAAATATGATGCAAATGAACTTATCAGTGAAACAGAAACAGACTCACAGAGATGGAGAGCAGACTTGTACTTGCCAAGAGGGGGAGGAGGTGAGTGAGGGAAGGACTGGGCATCTGGGGTTGGCAGGTGCAAACTATTATGTATGGGATGGCGGCTTCCCTGGTGGCTCACTGGAAGAGTCCACGTGCCAGTGCAGGAGACGTGGGTTTGATCCCTAGTCCGGGAAGGTCCCACATGCCTCAGAGCAACTAAGCATGTGCTCCACAAGAGAAGGCACCCAACAAGAAGCCTGAGGACCACAACTGGGGAGTAGCCCTCACTCACAGCAACTGGGGAAAGGCCCAGGCAGTAACAGAGGCCCAGTGCAGCCTGAATAAATAAATAAAAATTTTAAAAAATGATTATGTATAGGATGGATAAACAGTAAGTTCCTCCCATATAGCACAGGGAACTATACTCAATATCCTGTGATAAATGATAATTGAAAAGAATACATACATGTATAACTGAATCGCTTTGCTGTACAACAGAAATTAATATGACATTTAAAATCAGCTATACTTCAGTAGCATAGATTTTTTTAAAAAGATTCAACATGATCAAAGACTGTTTAAGCAAAACGGAAAAGAATTTTTGCAAAAGAATTTGCTGCCAAGGAAGAATTAACATGATCTGGTCACTGGTGTCAGGATCAAGGAGAAGGAAGCTTTCATCTTAAAATTTTTTTTGGTGGTCATTTTGTCTCTTTAACGTTTTTGCATGATTTTCTTAAAAATGGAATTTTACTCTAGTTGAATTTCACAATCCAACAAAATTAAGTTTCAGATCAAAACTGCTTATGCATAAGTGCTTTTATGTTATAATAATTCTTTCTCATTAACAGCCAGGAGGCAAGCCTATAACAGCCTTCTCTAATTGATGAAA
Source organism: Capra hircus (assembly GCF_001704415.2). Lineage (NCBI taxonomy): Eukaryota > Metazoa > Chordata > Mammalia > Artiodactyla > Bovidae > Capra > Capra hircus. The sequence continues at coordinate 19,067,188 of NC_030818.1, forward strand.
TTTGTTTTCCCGAAGCGATGTGGTTTGCCTGGAAAACCACATTCACTGAAAAGATGAATGGAAAATAAGCAGGAGATTATAGAGTTTGATTTGGCCTCTACATCATTGGCTTATTGTATGTGACATCATCCAATAATCACTCTATTATTAGGTCAGGCAGAAAACCCAACTTACAGCAGAAATATCTGCAGCTGTGCCTCTAAGATCCCAAAGTTGCATGAAAGTAGAGGCTCAGACAGTACCTGTTTTGCTTCTGAGATCAGTACAGCAGACCCATTGCCTCAGAGAACAACATCTAAAAGTTATCTTCAGTTCTTGCCATCTGGGTTGCAAATGGTTCTCTTTTCCCTGTGTCTAGTGCCAAGGTCCTCTGGGAAGAACAGATTCTGAGATGCCCTGATGTGAGTTCCCTCGAGAAAATGATAACAGCCCTGAAAAGGCAAGGTAACCTTAAGGAATCATATGAGGTGGGAGCAGAGCAAATGGCCAGAAAACAGGTCTCTGAGCAGCTTCCCCTCGAGTAGTTCTGGGCTTCCCCAGGAGGTCTGTAACTTCAGCCCAGGGTTCTCCCACTTCCACTCACAAAAGTACACTCAGGAAGGAATGAAATCAAGCATATATAGTCAAGCACGTTGGAAGAACAGGTTGCAATGACAAAGCATGTTTAAAGGTCAAATATTTGTTCAATTTGTACAGAAAATTAAGCTGGAGAGAGTAAGCTAATTAAAATTTCAGAGTGATGGCCAAAATCATTGGAAAATGTAATATCTAAATCCAGCCAACAAGAAGCAGTCATTTGCATCTTTTTGAGTATATGGGAATCACAGTTTATTCCTTTACAGTATTTTCCCAGTTATTTGTGAAGTAGTCTGTTTTCTTGCAACCTTCTAAGAATCTTCCATCCATCCACTTAAGGCCCAAATAAAATGATTTATCTCTGGATTTCCTCTGCATACTTTTGAACTATCCCACGTTACAGCTGATAGTTAACAGATGCAAACTACTAAGAATAGGATGGGGGCTTCCCTGGTGGCTCATGGAGGGCACACAGGTTTGATCCCTAGTCTGGCAAGATCCCACATGCCTTCCCGGAAGTTTGCCTTTTCTCTCTTCCTCCTCTGTGGGTTAGGTTCATGTTCATCTATCTTTGTGTTTCCTCTCACAAGCGTGGAAATAATCTTTCCTGCAGAGGAGAAGTCAACATTAAGGCAGCTTAAGAAGTATCTGTCTCAGGTCTGAAGGGAGCAAGGAGGCACTGATTTGGCAACTAAGGCTCAGGGGACAGTGAACAGTACATCTTCCAAAGTACACGAGTGTACATGCTTGATTTCATTTTATCCCCCCTCCCCCTATCGTGAGGTGAGTTAATTCACCAGTTGCTAATCCAACTGGATGCAGATAAAACAGACCTTATTGAAGGGACTGCCCCCAGCCTTTGTGAAAGCAAGACAAACAAGCAAACAAATCCCCCCAAAGGAAGGGGCTAGTTGAGGGTGGGAATTGATGAGCAGGAAGCAAAATATTCCCATGTGACACTTTTCCCCTTGTCATTCTAAGCCAACTATTCCATGGAAAATTCTCCTGCCTGGGCACCTGTCTTGCTGTAGGTTCGATCACTGTATGGCACTCAGGCAACAAGCTTCTCCATAGCACCCATTCACAACTCCAGAAGAGTCAGGTTGGCCTACCAGGAGGTCCAAAACCTCAAGATGCCAAAGTCACACCCACACGGAATCCCAGGGCGCAGAGCTGTCACTTCCTATTTCACACAACTAAGAGCCTAGAGGGAATGCTTTCATTTTCTTTGCATCCAAGGGAGGAGCTGCATTCAAGAATGGGGCAGTGATCTGCGGAAGGGAGGAGAGTTGAACGCATTTAGTTATACACCCAGTGATCCGACAATTAACCAGTTTAAGGAGAAGCTACACAGGAATCTTCCATCCTTAAATTGTCTCTTTAAAACAGTGCTCCCAGACTCAAAATAGTCCATGCAGCCTTGAGTATCGGGGTTTAAAGGAATGGAAGATAAAAAGAAAATAACTGGAGAGGAAGCAGCCTGTGGTGGGGAGAATGAAACCACAAAACTGTTTTAAGCGTGGCACTCCCCTCTTCCATGGGGACCACAAATTGTTTTAGCCTGCGATCACACTCAGCCCCCGGGGTTCCCAGGAGGACTTGCATGCTGGCCCAGCCCTGTGTGGCCAGGACTGTCTGGGAGGGGTGTTTAGGAAAAGAGCAGGAGCTCTAACTTCAGTCCTCTCTCCAGTCTGAAGGAAACACAGCTCTGATCCATTCAGGTATAAAAGAGTTAAAAAAAAAAAAAAAAGTACATTTTGGATACAGCTGGAAACCATTAACAAGTCTGAGAGCATCTCAGTAACCCAGTTAGAGGATGGGTGGCCTGGCAGAGATCCGGAACCTATGTTTGTAATCACTGACTCTCAGCACTGGGCGGGGCTTTCTTTCCACCTCCCACCCAATGGAGACATCCCATCTTCAACTCTTCAGTCCCTGCCTGCCCCTTCCTTCAAGGGCAACTTCATTTACTAGAAAGTTCTTTTTAGCCAAAAAAAGAAAAGACTCCATAGAAACCTCCCCTTCAGTTTTTGCTCAGTCCTACTTGTGACTTGCCTCCAAATGTTCGCCTTATGTCCAAACACCCCCTCTCTGCCAGGCAGCTGTCGCATCTGGTGGTTTCCAGTTCCCTCCTGCTTCCTCTTGAATGGTTGTTTGTGTTTCAGAGTCTCTTCTAGAGAATACATTCCTAGCTCCCAGGCATCAGTATAGGATCTTCTAGGAGGCCTTTTCATTCAGGAGTTTTGGAGGGAAATTTTTTCAGGGAAGATGCAGCCACACCCCCCTTTTAGGTACTGCCACTAGAGCCTCTACATCATCTTAACCCTGAGCAAGTCTGGGGCTCCAGCAGCCTTGCCAACTGACTACTGCTAGGCTGGCTATGGTGTCACAAGGCCCAAGAAGGGGGAGGCTGAATGAATGGGCTTCTCCAGGATGCCCAACAGGGCAGTCCCCAGCTTTCCACTGAGCCTTGAGGAAGAGGAGGAAAGATGACTCCTACCTTGTCCCTGGAGGTAGGACCCAGCCTCAAGAACCAAGACAAAAGATCGCTTTCAGTATCTATCTCCCCAGTTCAAAAACTCTCCGAGTCCCACCTCATTCACAGAACACAAGCACTCAAGCTGCCTCCTCCTGGCCTGGCCCTGCCCATCCCTGTGCTCCCCCAGCTAGGGTCTTGGCTGCAGTAGGCCCACCTTTTCCTAGCCAGTCCTGACCCAAAGCCCATGCTCTCTAACTCGCCCTTCCCGAACACCTTTCCTTCCTCCTGCGAGGTTTTCTGAGCATTTCCTCTTTTCCTGGGCTAGCTCCAGAGCATCTGAAAAAGCAGTATTCTCCAGCTGTGTACTCACACTGACATTTCTGGCCACTGGAGGTGGGTCTTTTCCCAGAGTTCTCTACTCCAATTAATTAATTGTTCGATTAAGCACAGGAATGAGCCTCTTGTTCTTGCTCTCAGCAGGTTAAATGCAACGGACAGTGATTGCTCTTTTGGCCTGAGGAATGTCCTAATTACCTCTCTGCTTTCATTATACAGAGGGGATCCAGGGTCAGCTCAGGCTCTGGCTTTTAGAGATCAAGTAAATGAATAGTTATAACCTAACAGTCACCCCATATATAAGCTGCTGCCACAAGGTGTAATCTTGACTTCATTTTGCATTCCCAGCTGTGCCTCAGATCAGTTGTGATGTGAGAGCTGGGAAGATAACGAATGTCGAGTTCATCGTGAAGTGTCCGCCAGGATGCCAAGACCCCAGGTACCACGTTTACGGCACTGACGTCTACGCTTCCTATTCTAGCGTGTGCGGCGCTGCAGTTCACAGGTGGGCAACACTGAGTTACTTAAGAGCCGGGCGTCAGGGTGTGCGCGGGGATCGCCGGGCGCAGGGTCGCCTGATTAGCAAGCAAAACTAGACAACTTTAAATGAGCATTCTGTGTTTTATCTAGCAGCCCTATCCCAGAGGATGACCCAGAATCTGTGCATGGCCCTGGCTCTCCTTGAAAATCTCTCTAGAAAGGAGAACTGACTTCTCCTTACACATGAATGAGAGGGGAGGAGAATCCTACTCTTTTGTGTTCACGAAGAACACAAAAGTTCTTGATGATGTAAAAAAATATTTTCTACCTGCCTGTGCTGGGCAAGGAAATAATAGGGATGTGACTAAGGAAGGCCCAGAGGTTTAGAGAAGACATGTCACAGGTCTGGTTGATGGCTGGAGACAAAGGGGAACAGGAAACAGTGAAAAGGAGGGTGACAGGTGGTCCTGACTGGTCAGCTGTTGGTTTGGGATCCAGGAAGAAGGAAGCATGACGATGTCGCTGCCTAAATGAGGCAGGCGTGACCTTTGCAGAAGCCTCACACCTCTTTCACTTAGGCTTGGAGTCAAAACACAGGGGAAGGAATGTTTACTGAATACGTTCGATGATAAGGCTGATGGGGGGATGTCCAGCTCTCTACCTGTGCTGTCTAATTCAGCTCCCACAACTCGCCTGCATGCTATCTAGCACTGCCATCCACCTCTTAAAGGTGAAGAGAGGTTGAATAGCCTTTCTAAAGCCACACCATTGAAAAATATCAGAGTGGGGATTCAAACTCAAGTCAGTACTCCCGCTTCTATTCACTACCCAGCACTGCTTTGAGATGCGGCTCTAAAGTTTGGGCTTGGCCGCCAGATGCTAGCTGAAGTTTCTTACTTATTCAGGCCTTTTCTTTATTTGCAGGCCAGTCACTTGATTGTTCAGTTGTATCTCTGCCAGAGAGAGGGGAGACTAAAATTCATTCCCTTTCGAGGTGTCTAGGCAGTAGTCTCTCTGAAATTTGCAGAAGCAATGAAAAAATTCTCTGCCTAAAATAAGACTTAAGAGTTACTAATTGACTTTGTCAGCCATACTCTTTTTCCCATCAGCACAGAGAGATGAAGAGCTACCTGGTTTTTCAATGGGAGGGGGGATATAAAAGTTCTACTAAGGATAAATAGAGGAACATTAAAGAAACAAACACCAAATTCTACTCCTTAACTCCAAACTATGAGATAAAAATATTTTGCTTTCGCCTTGAAATCAATTTTGTGCAGCAAGGCAATATGCAAATCTACACGGGAATACACACACACTTATGCTTGCCCCCACAGGATCACTTGTTCAAACACTCATGCCTCCTACCTGTGTTTGAACACACATGTGTGTGCTCACACACACCCTGACATGTGTGTGTGCCCTCACAGCTCCACCAGCACCATCAGCACACTCTGGTTTGTGTTTGTGTAGACACTGATATCTTCTGTAGAGGCTGAGCCCATCCTAGGCCTGCTTGTATTTTTCCAGGTTGACACTTGCTTCCTCTGGCATTTGCTGTCTATCGCTTGCCTTTCCTTGTTTCCTGTGCAGTACAGAGCCACACGAGTTCATATGGGCTCACAAGATGTCTTCATAATGACAGTAACCCCTTACACAGATCCTCTCCCTAGCATCACCTCAGCCCTATGAGGCTGCTCAGAAGAGGAAGTCAAAAGTGTCTGACTCTGCAACCCCATGGACTGTGTAGCCCACCAGGCTCCTCCATCCATGGGATTATCCAGGCAAGAATATTGGAGTGGGTTGCCATTCTCTTCTCCAGGGGATTATCCCTACCCAGGGATCAAAACAGGGCCTCCTGCATTGCAAGTAGATTCTTTACCATCTGAGCTACCAGGGAAGCCTGTAGGGAGACATAGAGAGGTTAATTAAATTGCTAGTTACTTCCAGGATTAGAATTTGTATCCCCTGGCTTCCAGCCCAGAGCCCAGGTGATACATTTAGGTAAGAACTGAGGGGTCCCAGCATTGCTTAATGTATAACATGAGGACATGATGAGGTTATAGACTTTGGAGCAGTTAGAGTTGGAAAAGGCTTTATAATAGATGAACGCACCTCTAGGAAGAAAATAGGAATGGCATTGACAAGGACCAGGACTCAGCAATATCAGCATTTGGGGTGGAGCCTAGGAACTTGCTGAGAAGACTATAGATGAGGGTAGAGGGACTGCAGAGAAGAGCTTGACTGTTTCAAAAAAGATTTGCTGCTAGAGCAACTGAATGCCTCGTGACTTCTTGAACCAATAGTAAGAAACTGGAAAGAAGGAATCACTACCCATGAGGAGGATGTATAGAAGTCTTAAGGGAAAAGAGATAGGAATTTTGGATTATATCAGTTCCGTTTTTTACAAACAGAACAAATCTCTTTTCAGAAGGAAGGACTGAAGACAGAGGATAAGAGTGGGACATGCAGAAGGGACCGTCCGTCACTGTCCTGCCAGAGGCCCATGCAGTCAGAACTGGGAAACTGGAGAAAGCATACTTCGGTTTAGAAATTCAGATTTAGCTTAAAGGGTTTAATTTTCATATAATGTATAATCAGATGCCTTATTATGAATGATCCCCTTGATCTTTCAAACCAAAGAGATAATGAACGTATTTGAGGCATTACATTCAGGCTCAGTCCTGGCCTGAACTAACTTCTGTGTTTAAAGTGGGACCAAAGCCTGGGAGAGGGGAAGAGTTCTGAGATGGGACAATAAAGAGCCCATCTTTCTGCTGAGCATGGATTTCTGACCAGATGCCCATCTTGAGGATGGCAGCCAGCAAAACCTGGCCTCGTGGTGGACAGCCACTTTCCTCCAGGCCACGATGCTGACCCTCAGCTTAGCGTAGTGTCCTGAGGGCCAGGGAGGAGGTGACCCTCAAGGCCATGTTCAGCATCATGCAGGATGTCTGAGGAATGCAAAGGAGTGGAACTGGTTTTGCTCTTTCAGAGAATATGTATGAAGCGTCTCCGCCTCAGTGAGGATACAGGTGAGGTTTTATTTACATAAATTCTCTGAACTACCTTGGTTCTGAGCCCCTAAGTGTATCCCAAGTGCAACCACAGGCCTTCAGGCTCTCTCCCTCCTCTGGTATCCCCTGTGGTGGTCTGGCATCCCGTGCACGCCTCCCCTGGGACAGCTGTCACCTCCTCGAGCTGACAGACCACTCCCCACCCCATGCCTCCTCCAGAAGGATATCTGGAAATACGCACGTCCTGCAGTGAAGTCCACTCACAAGATCTCTCTCTTAAGGCAACAGGAAAATCTCATGAGAAGACAAGAGTTCTTTGTCCATGCCTTCCCCAAAGTCTGGGTTTGGAGTCTTCTATAACCATCACAAGGGATCTCCACCTCGCAGTCCAGCCTAAGAACCCCCAGGCCTTCCCCCATTCCCTTTTTAAAAGCCTGAGCAAAGTGAAATTCAGCACCTCTTCCTCACTCTGAGTGGCAGCTACAGTGCTTCTGACTTTTAAAACAAGAATGACTGCTTGCACATTTCCTCAGTACAATATAAACTGTCTATTGTACTGAGGAAAATATTGTAAATTGTAAATATTCCTCAGAATATAAATCCAGAGACAGAAAAATTTCCCCCAGGAGAAAATAAAAAGATAAGAGCGATTTCTATTTACTAGTTATGAATAAGGGACCATGGGATAACTGGGATAATTTTTTTTTTTTAATAATTTCAATTGTCAGCCCATGCCAGTGGTGTGCTGGTCAGTGTTTACCAATTAACCCTTTTAAAAAGAGGAGGGGGTAGATGCTGATTTGTCAACGTCTGTAGTATAAATCCTCCCACTGTGGCTGATTTCAAGCTACCATTGTGAAATGAATCCCTTGGCACCATCCCGAACCTAACAACCAGCTTTCACAAGTCAGCATGAGGGGCATCCACACAGAGACAGGCCTTCAAACACAGAAGCAAAACTAGTGTCGTCCCATAAGAAGATTCCTGTTCCAGTTGAGAGACAAAGTTAACTCAAGGAATTTTTATAAAATAAAATCAGAGTTATCATGGAAAGACAAGATCCAAAGGCATTGTTAGGAAGTGAAGTGAGTGAAAGTTGCTCAGTAGTGTCTGACTCTTTGCTACCCCTTGAACTGTAACCCGCAAGCATCCTCTGTCTATGGAATTCTCTAGGCAAGAAAACTAGAGTGGGTTGCCATGCCCTCCTCCAGGGGATCTTCCCAAAAACAGGGATCAAACTCGTCTCTCAGGCGTCTCCTGAATTGCAGGCAGATTCCTCACCATCTGAGCCGTGGAAGTAGTGTGGCAACATCATGGAGAAGGAGGTACTGGGGAGACTGCCAGGTTTTCCAGCACAGAGAATGGCATGAACAGAAACATGGGAGGGGAATCTGTGGCTTGTCAGCAAAGCTGGGACCAGCCTTGCTGCAGCTGGGAGAGTGGGAGGCCCTGACTAAGAGCGCCCCAGAGAAGGGCGGGCAGGGTTGCAATGCTGTGAAGGAGAGATGGGGACTTGATGTGCAGAGAAGCCTGCAGCTTTTGAACTTTGAGAGGCAACTGTGACCATGTGGGGCAAACCCAAGATTCCAGGTCACTTAGATCTGGGTCCACATCCCTCCCTTGCAATTTAAAAGTTACAAAATCTGGAGTCACAGGATCCTTCGACCTTCCTAAGCCTTTCTCTGTAAAGTGGGAATGACAGTCTTCCCTTCGCTCCAGAGCCAGTAGGTTTGCTGGGAGAACTCAGTGAGATACCATGAGTGGGACTGAGTCAAAAGCAATTAAGGGTTTTATATGTCAAGTATTATTATCACCTTCTTTCCTTTTGAGCTGTTAGGAAGTTGAGCGTTGAAAGTTGTTGACTCACCATGGAGGTGGGAAGGAAAGAAATAGCAGCACTCATTTCTGTATAGAAGGAAGGGTGTTAATGGGAGCAAATCTAAGGACTTTTCCAGTCCCCCATGCTGTCAATTACAGATGCCCAAGGGAGCCACCTCAGGCTCTGGGCCAGGGAAATGACTTACCGGAGCCCCTGCTTCAATGGAAGCAAAGAGGTAGATACATCAGTTACTGTCATATCAGAATCTAAAACCTTCAAAATCCTAGATATTAAAGAAACAATTTCCAACCTTTGGGAACTCTTAAATGAGTTTAGTTTAGCTTACACACCTTCCCTGGCCCAAAATAAAAGGAATAATGTGCTTTTAAAAATATTGTACCACCCTTTGAGATAGTTGAAATAATTCTGTGATGTCACAAAACCAAACTGGAAATTGTCAGGAAAGAGGTTTTACATCAGGGAGAACTAGTCACAATTAAGACATCAAAGAGAAACTTGTGAAGGAAAAAGAAATGAGGATTAAATTAAATAATCATTTATATATATACACATATGCATACATATATATGTACTTATACATATGTATATAAGAAACTAAAAAGAAATCTGAAGCATGATCAGGTCCTGTAATATGAAAGAGAAGGACATCAGACCTGGGAGGTCAGCGGCCAGGCCATGTGATGGAAGCACCGTACATGCGGCTGGGCTGCAAGGTGAAGGTTTTCTTGCTCTTCCTGCTTTCATATCTCTAAATAAAGATGGTGGCTGAATATCATTAATGCACATAGATGCAAAAATACTCAACAAAACACTAGCAAACTAAATCAAACAATACATTAAAAAGACCATCCACCATGATCAAGTGGGATTTATCCCAGGGGTGCAAAGATTCTTCAGTATCCTCAAATCAACTGGTATGATGCACCACAGTAACAAACTAAATAATAAAAATCAATATGATTATCTCAATAGATGCAAAAAAAGCTTTTGACAAAATTCAACACATATTTATGATAAAAACTCTCCAGAGAGTGGGAAAAGAAGGAACTTACCTCAACATTTCTGGCTCAATCCGCCTGCAATGAGGGAGACCTGGGTTTGATCCCTGGGTTGGGAAGATCCCTTGGAGAAGGGAAAGGCTACCCACTCCAGTATTCTGGCCTGGAGAATTCCATGGACTATATAGTTCATAGGGCCGCAAAGAGAAAGAAAAACAGTAGCGGTGAAAGGGTGGGATGAATTGAAAAAGTAGCACTGATATATATATATACACACACACTATCATCTGTAAGATAGCTGGTGGGAAGTTGCTTTATAGCACAGGGGGCCAAGCCTGGTGCTCTGTGATGTCCTAGAGGGGTGTGATGGGGGGAGAGTGGGGAGGGAGGCTCAAGAGGGAAGGTATACACACACACACACACACATATATATACATATACACATATATAATTATGACTGATTTTCATTTTGTATGGCAGAAACCAATACAACATTATACAGCTATTTTCCTCCAAATAGAAAATATTTGGGGGGACTTCCCTGGTAGTCCAGTGGTTAAGACTTCACCTTCCAATGCAAGGGATGCAGGTTCTATCCCTGATCAGGGAGGTAGGATCCCACAGGCCTTGTGGCCAAAAGATCAAAACATAATAAAACAGAAATAATAATATAACAAAATCAATAAAGACTTAAAAAAATAAATTTGTAGCTGATTCATGTTGATGTATGGCAGAAACCAAGACAATAGTATAATTATCTTCCAATTAAAAAAAATTTTTAAGTCAATGGGAAAAAATGGTTAAATATTTATAAAACTAAAAGAATAGCATGTGAAAATAAAGTTAAGAACTAACCTTATATAGAAAAAGAAAAACAGCTGGAGGGATTAGGCTCTCCAAGTTCTGACTGTACTACAAAATGACAGTAATCAGAAAAGTATGGTACTGGAGCAAAAACAGAAATATAGATCAATAGAATAGGATAGAAAACCCAGAAATAGACCCATGCATTTATGGTCAGTTAATTTAGGAGGCAAGAATATACAATGGAGAAAAGACAGTCTCTTCAATAAGAGCTGGGAAAACTAAATAGCTATGTATAAAGTAATGAAGTTAGAACATATTCTTTAACACAAAAGTAAACTCAAAGTGGTTCAAAGAGCTAAAAGTAAGGCTAGACACTATAAAATTTTTAAAGGAAACCATAGACAGAACACTCTTTGACATAAATTGCAGCAATATATTTTTTGAATCCACCTCCTAGAGTATAAAAACAAAAGCAAAAATAAACATACAAGGGCTAACTAAATTTAAAAGATTTTGCACAGCAAAGGAAACCATAAACAAAATGAAAAGACAACCCATAGAATGGGAGAAAATATTTGCAAACAAAGCTACTGACAAGGTATTAATCTCCAAAATATAAAAATGACTCATGTATCTCTATGTCAAAGAAACAACTCAATCCAAAAATGAGTAGAAGATCTAAATAGACATTTCTCCAAAGAAGACATGCAGATGGCCAAAAAGTACCTGAAAAGATATTTAAATCACTAATTATCAGAAAAATGCAAATCCAAACAATAACAAGGTATCACCTCACACTGGTCAGAATGGCCATCATCAAAAAGTCTGCAAACCATGAACACTGGAGAGGGTGTGGAGAAAAGGAAACACTCCCACACTGTTGATGGGAATGTAAATTGATACAACCACTATTGAGAACAGTTTGGAGGTTCCTTAAAAAAGTAAAAATGAACTATAATGTGATCCAGCAATCTCACTTCTGGGCATGTATCTGGAGAAAACCATAATTCAAGAAGACACATGCATTCTAGTGTTCATTGCAGCACTATGCACTACAGCCAGGATATGGAAGCAACCTAGATGTCCACTAACCGAAGAATGGATAAAGAAGATATGGCGCCCATATACAATGAATCTTAGTCATTAAAAAGAATGAAATAATACCATTTGCAGCAACATGGATGGACTTAGAGTGAATGGACATATATTCGCTTATATTAGACTTACAGGACTTATATTGAGTGAAGTCAGAAAAAGAGAAATATTGTAAGATATCCCTTATAAGCAAAATCTAAAAAGAAATTATACAAATGAACTTATTTATTAAAAAAAAAAAAAGAACAACTCACAGAAACAAGTCGCAGATTTCAAAAACAAACTTACGGTTATCAAGGGGAAAACATGGGTGCGGGGGTGTATAAATTAGGAACTTGGGTTTAATATACACACTGCTGTATATAAAATAGATAACCAGCAGGAACCTACTGTGGGCTTCCCAGGTGGTGCTAGTGGTAAAGATCCTGCCTGCCAGTGTAGAAGATGTAAGAGACATGGGTTCATCCCTGAGTCAGGAAAAGCCCCTGGAGGAGGGCATGGCAACCCACTCCAGTACTGTTGCCTGGAAAGTCCCATGGTCAGAAAAGCCTGGTGGGCCGTGGGCCACAAAGAGCTGGACATAACTGAAGCAACTAAGCACTCAGGCGCACACAATCATAGTTGTGTCTGACTCCTTGTGACCCCGTGGGCTGCAGCTCGCCACGTTCCTCTGTCCTTGGGGATTCTCCAGGCAAGAATACTGGAGGGGGTTGCCATGCCCTCCTCCAGGGGATCCTCTGAATCCAGGAATCGAACCCAGGCCTCCCATATTGCGGGCGAATTCTTTACCATCTGAGCCACCACCAGGGAAGCCCCCTGTATGGCACAGGGAAGTCTATACTCTGTAATAACCTGTGTAGGAAAAGAATGTGAAAAAGAATAAATACACGTATATGAATGACTGAATGACTATGCTACACAGCTGAAACCACCACAACATTGTAAATCAACAATGCTTCAATTAAAAAAAGGTTTTAATGTATAACATGTAGAATAAGAAAAAAATTAAGATGGTGACTGGTTTCATAGTCTATTATATGTCAAACAATATTCTTCTCCTCTTTCTTCAAAAAGTTTTTTCTCTCTTCACAGTGGTGTGCTTGATAATTCAGGAGGGAAAATACTTGTTCGGAAAGTGGCTGGACAGTCTGGCTATAAAGGGAGTTACTCCAACGGTGTCCGGTCATTATCCCTTCCACGATGGAGAGAATCCTTTGTCGTCTCAGGTACGCGTACGCCCTGGAGACGTGCTGCCCTATAACCGACACCTGGGTTAAGTGACCTCAGGGGATGAAATGTGCTCTTCTCAGCGTGCTGTTAGCTTTTTTTCATGGCCCACCTCATTACATAAAAATCTAAAGCATTAATTCTTCTGGTAATTAGGATCATGAAACAATGAATTCTAATTACAGTGATAAATCACTACCAAGTCTGGAAATATAAAAAGGCTCCAATTACTCATTTTAAACACACAGCAGCTATCAGTAAGTCCAATCAAACTTTTAATTAAGTGAATTACATTTAATAACTTGGGTTTTTGAGTTACTCCTTTAGTTATGCCAAATGTTCCCCATATCTAGCTTATTCCTTGAGAAGTCTGGTAAATGAATAGATAGGGACAGGCTTTTAGAGAACTGAGCTACAACTGTATTTGAGATTTCTTTTTTAAGACTAATTGTTTCACTGTTAATCAGTGCTCACTATCTGGCTCCATAGGATTTTATAGATAATCATTTTCACTTTTTTTTTTTTTTTTTTGCCCTCTTCCAAAGAGGTACTGTCAATGACCTAATGGCCAGTGTGACTTCACAGTAAAAAGATAACCAAGTATCTCTGTATTATCATGACCTGCCTGTTCCCCTCCTTTTATTTTTGTGAATTTCCCTAACCTAACCTTTTGTTTTGAAAGCTTTTAAGTTTATGGGAAAATGAAAATGTAATACCACGAATACCCATATTCCCTTCACCCAGATACACCAATTGGTAATATTTTGCTATACTTGCCTTATCTATCTATTTATATTTTGCTTAAACTGTGTGAAAGTAAGCCACCGGCATGATGACAATTATCCCTTAATACTTCAGCACACATCTGGTAAGAACAAAAGCATTTTCCTAAATAACCACAGTACAATGCCTTAAAAATATTAGCATTGCTACAATAATGTTAATGAATATTAATAAATATGAAAAATAAGAAATAGTCTGATTCAATTATATCCAACTATACCCAAAATATTCTTCACAATAATTTCTTCTTCTGTTAGGGGGTGGATTTACAATCAAAGATCACCCATTGTATTTACTTGTCATGTCTATTTGGTTCCCTTTAATCTAGACCCGTCTACCATCACACTTCCATTTTTGGTCATGAGTAGCGATGACATTTTTTTTTTTTTTTTCGGCTGTGCTGGGTCTTTGTTGCAGTGCATGGGATTCTCCTTGCGGTTGCTTCTCTTGTGGCGGAGCACAGGCTTGAGGGCATGTGGGCACAATAGTTGTGGCACACAGGCCTAGTTGGTCTATGACATGTCCCCAGACCAGGGATCGAACCCCTGTCCCGTGTATTGGCGGGCGGGTTCTTAACCACTGGCCCACCAGAGAAGTCCTGCGATGATATTTTTGAAGTCTCAGCCAGTCATCTAGTACTATGTTCCACAATCTGGACCATAAACAGGTCTGGCTATTGCCTCATGCTCGGGTTCAGGTTAAATATTTTGGCAAAGATACTACATAGATAGTACCATAGCATGTCCATTGTGTAGTATCATAAATGGTCACAAGGAGACACAGAATGTCATTTTGTCCATTTGTTGGTGAGGCTTAATTTGATAACTTGGATACTTTATAATATCTCTCCATGGTAAAAGATACTTTATAATTAATAGCAATCTATAGGATGATACTTCAAAACAGCTTGTCCCCCTAACCCAAAATTCACCCAATGGTTTTAATATCCATCAGTGATCCTTACCGTAACAAGAGTAAAGTCAGAAATTGAAAAATTATCCTTATTCTTCCACATTTATTAGCTAGTGTTCTTACATAAAGAAATGAGCCCTCCTCCCCCCACACAACTATTTTTCCAAGTACCATGGTGGACATACAGATTATTTTTTAAAATACAACATGTTATAGACTATTATCATCATCATTCTTTTTGATGCTCAAAATTTCCAGGTTTGGCCACTGGGAGCCCTTCCAGCGTTTGAGCACAAGACAGTGTTATGTCTTCACCTTGTACTGCTCACTCTGCACTGGGCCTTGAATCTCTCATTTTCTCCAAAGAGGCACTGCAGGATTTTAAATACATTCTAGCAAACTTTTCTGGCATTCCCCACAAAATCAGGAGCCATGTGACTCTCCTGAGAAGGCACCACCTGTGGAAGGCCAGCTAAAGCAAGGAAGAGAGAAATGTCTCATAATATAGCAGGCCTTCCAATCCGGGTGGGATTTTTGCACCTTTAGATGCCCCATGTCCCAACCTCTACCATCCTTTGATCATAATTTTAGTAGGACTACAATCAGATCTTCTAACTTGAGCAATCTCTGTGTCCTCTTACACGTGGAATTCTGCACATCCAGGGTTCAAACTATACCAGTTTCTATGTCCAGTAGTGGGAGGTCATTAATCATAGTGCTGTAAGCTTTGCCTCATAACAAAACAGGGGCCATATGAAAATACTAAGGTCTAGAATACAAATTTGCCAAACTTAGAAGTATAATTTCCACGTTGGTGTTTACCAAGTAGCTCCTGGGGGAATAAGAGGGTTTCAGTCTTCGGTGCTTAGCCTGCAGTCCAAGAATCCTAATAGAGGTTTAAAAGAAAAATTAATTCCATAAGAGTAGAGATGTTTTGGATTTTTTAAATGAAAATCAGTCTGCTGTGTTATTCCCTATATGTCTCAACTGCTGTGTCATCTCATTCCACCTAGTGACATTTAACCAGAAACCCTTTTTGCCATTGATAATAAGCATATGTGCTCTGCAATGACTACCAGTGAATGAGTTTGGAGAGCCCAATGCCACATAAGGGTCTCAGCTGACAGCGGCCAGAGCTTGCTCATCCACTGTCCAGTGGCTCACAGCCAGCGAGTTTTGCTGGATCATGTCAGAGTCCTCTCCTGAAGGTTCAGATGCCTTCATGACCTTTCTCGAGGCTTTTCTTTCCGATTGTCACATGTTGCTATGCGCCTTTAATTAATTCACGTTGGCAGGCTGGGAGGGGGCAGAAGAGGGGTTGTCTTTTTGTTCAGCATAGTCCTTCCACAGTTCAGAGATGGGAAAGGTCAGAGAGGGACTTCCTAATACTGCCTGTTTGTCCTCTGATCCACATTTCAGAAAGCTGAGCTCAGGCTCCTTTTCCTTCTGAATAGAAACAGAGAGAATCACAGGGTTTTAGATGTGAGAAGAATAGGAAACTGAAGAGCCGGTGTCCCTGTGGCGTTTGCTATGGATAAAGTGAGGCCTCACCAAGGCACCCTCCTTCGGGTCTGAAATAGCCCCACTCACTGTCCACCTGGGCTTCACAGTTCATGCTAGTGGTAAAGCACCCGCCTGTCAATATGGAAAAAGTAAGAGACGCAAGAGATGCAGGTTTGATCCCTGGGTCAGAAAGATCCCCTGGAGGAGAGCATGGCAACCCACTCCAGTATTCCTGCCTGGAGAATCCCATGGATAGAGGAGCCTCGTGGGCTACAGTTCATGGGGTCGCAAAGACAAAACGGTGACTTAGCACAGCACACACTGTCCACCTGGAGCAGGGCCAAACCAGGGTGCCCATCCTGCTCCAGGTGGGCTTTCATGAGAGGAAGTAACTCCCCTGAGCCCAAACATGTGCCTCTTTCTCACTTTGAGTGACATTCATGGCCAACACCAGAACTTCTTCGCATCTCTATGGTGATACATGGTTCTAAAACATCTTAACTATGTTTTTCCCTTCAGATCCCTACAGCATTGCATAGTAAGCCGGTCCATACCATTATGCATATTTTCTGAATTAAAAAAAGAAACACCAAGAGTCTTAGAGGTTGAGGCAGTCAATCATTGGTGAAATAGAAACCGAAACAGATTTTCTTGCTCTCAATCCCAAACCCTTCCTGAGACCCTGTTACCCATTCTGCCTCATGACTCTTGCTGTTCCTTGTTCCAGAAGGACCTTTGGTGAACCCAGGCACTAGATTCCGCTCCACTGCCCATCTCCTATTTGACACTCTACACTGTCTCCTCTCCAAGCCCATCCTATACAAATATTCCCTTGGGTTGAGAGTTAAAAATGCTTTCATTATCAGGTGGAAATATCACATAACAGGTGAGACCCCTTCCGAGTGTATTTAAATTTTAACAGAGATCTAAGTGAAAGTTAGTCACTCAATCATGTCCAACTCTTTGTGACCCCCATGAACTGCAGCCTACCAAGGCTCCTCTGTCCATGGAATCCTCCAGGCAAGAATACTGGAGTGGGTTGCCATCCCCTTCTCCAGAGGATCTTCTCAAGCCAAGGGTTAAACCTGGGTCTCCTGCATTCAGGACAGCTTTTTTACTGTGTGAGCTACCAGGAAACAGAGATCTAAGCACTAAGGTAATTCCTCAGTTATACTTACTGAGCATCTCCTACATTCCAGACACTCTCCAGGCCCTGGGACTTGACAGCCACCAAGTGAGACCAATTACCTGCCTCAGGGGGGCTTGTGTTCTACTGACAGTTTCCATTTCCTTGGAATGAGGCTCCCTGGTGGAACTGCAGGCTAACTCTCTGGCAGAGGACCACCGTGGGCAGCAGTCTTCACAGGCTTGTTCAGTCACACCAGGCTTGAGATTTGCCTACCCAACCCCAGTCATTTTTCTTGTTTATGCCTCCACCGTTTTCCTGATACACATTAGCATTCCTTCTCTGAACTTTCACTCCCTGGGTGGGCAACAAATGGCTGTTTCCAAGGCTGATCTCTATTTACCTACTTTCAAGTTTCTCTAGCGCTGTGGAATTCAGATGGGTCCCACAGGGTCCATGAAAGTGAGAGGTAGTTGTTCATGCACAGCCAGTCAGCCGCCGGAGCTCTCGTGTCCAGGAGAGTATAGGGAGGATTTTCATCTACTGACCCGGTTTAACATTCAGAGTCACACGTATGAAAACTTCACCCCCAGGTCACATCTTCGCGAGCAAATAAGGGTTGCTCATGTTAATTCTGAGTCATGAAGATGTTATGGTTTCCTTTCTAATATTAATAAAACGCAGGCAATACAGAAAAACATAATGCCACTTGACTTTCTCACTGTAATCAACAATTCAGCAAAGGATGGGAGGCGGGTGGAGACTGACTGATTTCCTTAAACTTGAGAGAAACAAATCAGAAGGAGGGAATCAACTTATCAGGATGCAACCATCTAAAATCTCTAGCTCCAGAAATAAATAGTTTTTTTTTTTTTTTACAGAAGGTAAACCCCAAAAGGGTGTAACCTACCCATCGTCTCTTACATATTCATCATCTAAAAGCCCAGCTGCCAAAGCAGGCAAGTGTCCACGTGTGATTTCATCTAAATCTTCTGATTTTGTAATCAGGCAATTCTGTGTTTTAGAAGATAGGGTGGAAATTAGCATCTTAACCTGTCAAGCTCCACTGACTCCAGTAATATTTTAACAGATGCCAGGAACGCAGGCACAGAAATCAGTGGGCTGAAGACTGAGGCTTTATTTTTGTTTTTGCAATTCTGAGATTATCTCTGTGTTTCTGTCATTTTTGTTCAGAATGACTGTTGCCTTGAATTTTATTGCATTGCTACTTTAGAAGATGACATGACATTCTGTGTGGAAATGTTCCCTAGTGGCTAAAAGGGAAAAGACTGTCTCTACTTAGGTATGAAATGAAGGGAAGCAAAGAAGGTGATGTGGCTTCTGTGACAATAGCAAGCCACTAATCTCAACGACACCAGCCAAAACTACACTATCTGTGAGGTTGTGCCAACCCCAGTTTCCTGTGAACCACTAAGGGGGTACAAAGAGAACTCAGGCTAGGAAAATACCTTTTTCTGGGTTTCTGTGTAAAAGCAGTAACTATGCTATGCATTCCTGTCCTTTCACCAGGGGTGGGGGGCGTGGGGGTGGTGGGGTAATACTTTGATTTCTCATCAAAGAGAAGCTGTGAGTTGTTTTATGGTGGGACTGAACATTACTTCCAGAAACTTGAAATAATGAAGGAACAGAAATGGTGAAGAATAGGAAAGCCTGGTGTGCTGCAGGGGCTGGATACTACTGAGCGCCTGAACAGCAACCCCCAGGCTAGCTGACTTTGTTCCTGTCCATAAAGTGAATATGGCTTTAAAATGGGCAATATAAGCTAGCTAGCATTTATTGAGCTTCCGCTGTGTGCCAGGCATTGTTCCAAGATCATTGGAACATTCACCTGATCTTTGTATTTGATCACCCCAGCAACACCACGGATATGTATTAACACTATTCTTAGCCCTAAAGAAATCACAGCACCAGAGAAATTTAGTAACTTGCCCTTTGCCACACAGCAAGTAAGTAGCAGAGCTGAGAATCAAATCCGGTCAGTCTGGCTCCAAAAGCCCTCTCTACACTGTTACCCTGTATTTTTTTCTGCCAATTATAGTGTATATAAAGAATCCTGACTCGAGGCACTTATTATTCAGATAGAAGCTGTTTTTCATTCCCCGCCCCAATTACTCTCCAATAATGTCTTTAATGACTTCTAAATTATTCCAGTAATCTAGACCTGTTTTTGCTTGTTTAACTGCACAGAATCAACTCTTCCTTAATGCCTCCCACAAGCAGAGGGTGGCGCCCCATGGACCGTTTCTGAGATGTCCCATGTCCCCTTCTGCTGTGGGCCCGGGGAGAGGACGAAGCATGAAGGGAGGGAGGGAACATCCTCTTACCCTGCACACTGCTCTCCCCCAGAGCTGGCCTTGGACCCCTCCCCTTCTTCGAGTCCTTCTGCTGAGGGGCCTGGGTCAGGTGGGGCCACAGACAGCACAGTTCTTCCAGCACGGCCCCACCCGTGGGAAGTTCAGTGACACCTCTCCTCATGCAGAAAGCGGGGACAGAAAGCGGGGACTGGGGCCTTCTGGCTTCTGCGCTGGACCATGGCCAGAATCTGGACAGATTCCCACACCCCCTCCTGTGACTTTGCCAGACACCTGTCCCACCCCTGAGGCAGAGCGCCAGGACAGCCCCATTTCAGATACCCCAAGGGTGCCACTCTAATGGGCCTTGACGACACTAGAACTCTACTGGCATCCCCCTGAAGTGGGTCAGGGTGAGGGGAGAGAAACCAATCACAACCAATGGTGACTTAGATGGCCAGATCAGTTGGTTTCTAGGTCCTGCATAGCAGAGACTAGTTCCAAAACTTCTCTCTCTGACCCTGCACTGTGGCCAGCTAGGCACCACCCACCCAGCAGACCTGACTCACTGACCGCCAGGAGGAATGTGGAGGAGCTGGTGCCTTCTCACACCGTGCTGCTATGTACATATATTTTTTGGCCATACCATCCTGCTTGTGGGATCTTAGTTCTCCAACTAGGGATTGAACCTGGATCCTTGGCAGTAAAAGCACCGAGTCCTAACCACTGGACAAGCAGGGAATTCCAATGCCATGCACGTTTAAAACTAGCGAAAGCCATATCTCCCATCACCGCATCTCCCGTGACACCATCTCCATTTCTCACGATCAGCCTCTTATCACAAGACCATCCAGAGTTGTCTGAGTCTGAAAAATTAAATTCAGTCATTCAGTAACCATGTGTCGAGCACATTTGGTGGCAGACTCTGAGCTCAGCTGTAAGGATTCCAGCATAGAAGAGATACTGGGGTCTTATCCAGCCTCAAAATTAGATGAACCTCTTTCAAGTGACAGTCCCACCATGCAGTGCGTCTCAACAATTCAAATGAAAAATCCAGTGAGAACAGTAAAAAGGGTGGCCCCTTGATTGCCACTGTTTCTTTGGTGATAAAATTCCTTTAGAAACGGAAGGAAGAGGGAGAACTGGAGATGCACAGACCAGCAGCCGCTCAGGTCCCAACCTGCCCCTAACAAGATGCTTCCTGATCTCTCCTAGAATGGGAGTGAACAGATAAGTCAGGTGAGGATGATCCCCTCAAGCATCGCAACCCTCCCCTGGGGGAGGGGCAGGTGTATCACGATGGTGTCAGCTGCTGGCATTTATCAGAAGTCTGCCGTGTGACAAGCACTGTGCAGCCCCCTTATAGACACGACCTCTAACTGTGACAGCAGCCCCCCAGGTAGGTCTGACCATCCCCACTTTACAGCAGAGGGAGCCAGGCTCAGAAGACTGGAGAAAGCCTCGTGGCCAGGCTGGCGAGGGCTGGGGCCAAAAGTCCAGGCGCCTGGAGCTGGCCATGCTTCTCCAATCAGATTTCCTGGGCCCACCCTAGCTCAGTGGATCAGAATCTCTGAATAGAGCCCTGGATCACCCCCATTGCAATCCTAGTGATGTCCAGGTACAGGCAGCTGGGGGACCCCTTGGTGTGGTTGAGTCTCAAGCTATTCTTGACCTTATCCAAAGAATAACATGTCAAGAGTCTGAGGGAAGTTTTGAAATGTTTTCCCATGAAAATCTTTGAAAACAACCTAAGCTTCCACATACCTGAAGTTGTACAAAGAAACTATTTTTTGGTAGTTTTATTTCAAATTGCTCAAAAGGAACCTGGTCTCCTGAAGAATTCACTTGGTGTCACACCAGGCATTATATTCAATAAGCAACTGGAATCATTTGGGGTATTTTCTCTATCTCCCTCTTAGAGACAGTTCTATTCCTTGAAGGAGAGCAGGCAAAAATGACTAGGTCTTCCATGGTAGAATGTGGAAGACCAAGGAGATGGCTCTGTTGGTTGAATTTATTTATGCTTGAAACTATCTGTGTTCTAAGCAAGTAACATAAATGGCTGTCCACAGGATATTT
Source organism: Capra hircus (assembly GCF_001704415.2). Taxonomy (NCBI): domain Eukaryota; kingdom Metazoa; phylum Chordata; class Mammalia; order Artiodactyla; family Bovidae; genus Capra; species Capra hircus. The sequence goes on from NC_030818.1 coordinate 19,088,755, forward strand.
TATTTGCTATCTAGCAAATCAATATCAGCAAAAGCAGACTGGCAGGGAAGCAGGTTGGCAACCTCAGGATTAGCCAATGGTAGGAGAAAAAGATAATCCAGATCCTTAGTATCTAATGAGTTTAAAGTGGCAAAAATATTCACTATTTTCAAGTAAGTTTTTAATTTAATTAATTGTGCTTTAATTAATAATTTGCAAGTACAATGTACTGTCAGTTTATTTATAGCTTTCTCTCCAAATTAGTAATATATCCTATTTCATAAAATATACGAGTGATTCTGTTAAATGGCTTTTCCCCGTATGAACCTGAGCCTGCGTCTCCCTAAAGAGGCATTAATGCCTGGTAGCGTTTACCAGAGGGTATAACAGAGGAGTACTTTGGAGAAATTAGAAACTTCCCTAGGACTTGTTATGAAAGCTCAGTTCCTTTAGAGTCATGGAAACATCATAAATCACTCAAGTTTAGTTTTGCCCAAGGATGGCGTGAAGACTGGCTGAACCCCTGAGGCCTCTGCCAGCTCTTTAGCAATTAGTCTGGCACAGTCTCCAGGAGGATTTAAAGATGACCAACTGCTAGCAAGCATCAGGGTAAATGCAGGATCCGCTTCCTGCCCTGCCAGCCTAGCGCCTGCAAGAGCAGACAGGATGGCCAAACTCCAGCCCAGTTCCAGGGCGTTCTGTGCTGACCTGTGCTCCCAGGTCAATGCTCTGACTCCCACAGGAGGTGACAGTGTTGGGGGGTGGTGGGGGAGGCAACTGGCGAGTACAGTGCTGGGCAGTGGGTCTGAACACCCGACCCCACCTCATGTTTGTCTGCACGTCTGGACAGGGCTGCAGTCTGACATGGCCCAGCATGCAGCGCCATGCCCAAGAGGAGGCTGGGGGGTCCCCACAGAGTGTAGAGCTCTCTATCTCATGCTACCCCCTTGGCCTGCTGTCCTGTGTACCAAAGATGCTTCATCCTTAAGCAGAGTTTCGGCTAGAGCTGGGATGCTGTCATAGGCTGAAAAAGCAACCTCTGAAAAGATATCCGTATCCTAATCCTGGAATCTGCAGAGGTCTTCTTACATGGCAAGAAAGGGGTAGGGGCAAAAAGGCTGGGAGGCTGTGCTGATGTGATTAAGTTAAGGATCTTTAGATGGCAGGGGCGGGGCGTGGCGGTGATCCTAGGCTGAGAGCAGGGTTGTCAGGGAGACTCAACGCAATCGCACGCACCCTCGTTAGAGGAGGGAGAGGGAGATTTAACACACAGAAGAGAAGGCCGCATAAAAGTAGAGCAGACGGCGAATTGAGGATGCCGGCCTTGAAGACTGGCGTGGTGTCAAGTCAAGGAATGCCACTGCCGCCAGGAAACAGAAGAGGCAAGAAGCAGATTCTACCTTAGAGCTTCTGGACGGAGGTCAGCCCAGTGATGCTGATTCCAGCTTTCTGCCTCCAGAACTCTGAGGAACTACATTCCTGTCGTTTTAGGCCACTGAGCTTAAGGTAATTAGTTATAGCATCCCCAGGAAACTAACACAGACGCACAGATCTAGGATGGCACACCTGCCATGGGGTCCAAGAGGCACGGGTGAGGGTGGCTGCTGTTCCCTCCCAGGACTGGGGTGCTGTTCACTTTGGGGACTATGTGGTGTTTCCTTCTGATGCAGACACATGGTTCTCTATACAATCCCAAGGTCCAGTGGGCCATTTGCCCCCATGCCCTCAACATAAATAATTCATAATAAATTATAAATTCATAATAAATTCATAAATAATTTGTAATAAATTCAGATTATTTAAAATTGTGGAAGCAATTTAAATCATCACGTGTGGGTGAGGAGTAATGTTTAGAAGAAGAAACGAGATAGTCTTTACCAGCTGATTAGTTCTGTTACCCCGTCTCATAGATGAGGAAACTGGGACCTAGAGGAGTTAGTTGGCTAGTCATGAACCAAAACCGAAGCATCTAAGACACATTCTCTAAAACAATGAGAGCCCTGAAAGCACCCCTTACTTCTAGGCCAACACTAACTGAAACAGCATATATATCCACGAACCATTGCTTCTGGTGTACGGCAAATTAATTTGGTGATTAATCATGTCAGCCTTGTTTATGTGGCTATTATTTTGAGCTGTCTTTTAAATATTTTATCATTATTTCATCTTTGGTTCATTTATCGATTTATTCCTCCATCCAGATTGTACATGCCTCCACAGCAGCTAGCATAGGACTTTGCTCATAGCTAGTGTCCAAGAACTACTTATTTCTGTCCTGAAGAGCCTACCAGCTATTCTGTAAGCCCCAATGTAATTCCACTTTCTTACAGGTGAGACCGCAAGAGCAGATCAGAGCCCATCAGGTCCAGAGACAGCAGCACAGCCAATCACTGTGACGCAGGTACCGGGGACCACTGCCGTCGAGGCCACCCACACCACCTTGCCAAAGCCCTCCCCATCTGCAGACTCTACCGCCAGCGGCCTCCAACCACAGCCCGCAGGCCAGAGAAGCAAGGACCTGGGTCAGTAGGTGGACTGTATGCTGCCGTGTGCTAGAAAAGTGGGCGGCTGGGTTCTTAGGGTCAACAGACTCTCTGAATGCCTGTGTATGGAGTTTTGAGCTGGGCCGGGGGTGTGTGCCGTGTCTTCCCATATGAAGGGGTAAATTGAGCTCATGATAATTCAAAACTGAACTAAAACCTAAGCAAACTATGCAGAAGAACTTAGTACAGATTTGAAAATAGGACTGCTGTTAATCATACTTTAGAAGGTAGGATATTATGTGAAACTTTCCCATTGCAAAATCTCCATTTCTCCAAAAGCTCAGTTGGAGGGCTAATAGATTCTTGTGTAAACACTGTTGGGTTTTAAGGGACAAACTGAATACTCCTGGAAGTCTTCAAATATTAGAAGCAGGCAACAACAAAAAAAGAATTCCTTTAGCAAAAGTCAGATAGCTCAGGTTTTTCTTTCTTTTCTAACTGCCTTTTGTCTTACCACTTGTATCCATTTCTTAAATCATGTTTTAGGTTTTACCAAAGTCCAGTTTATGGAATTAATCTTGGTATTACATCAAACACAACCTTGGGAGCCCAGTGGATAATCCAAACAACAGCTTTAAACACAGTCTTCTATGTTAGGCACCCTGGGCAGTGAGCATCTATCTCATTTCTAAAGGTCCTCTGGCAAGAGGGGAGGAAATTCCACGGAGCAGGTGTCGCTGTGTCTTGGCTACTTCTAAATATCTCCCACCTTTTTCGCTTCTAGGAGGAAGTGGCCAGGACTGGGTCTTTTCAGCCTTACATCCAGCTTCCAAACATCACTGCCACATAGCATGGCCCTTCCCTCTTCCCTGTCAGAGCCCAGCTCTCTAGCCATCTTTCTATTCAACAAATCCAAACACTTTCAGTGTGCTAGACACTCTTCTAAGCCCCTGAGAAATATTAGCCTACTAAATCCTCAAAACAACCCTATAAGGCAGATACAGTGCTTCTAATTTGCTTAATTCGTCGTATTGGGGAAGAAACTGGCCCCTAATCACACTGATGGGAAGCAGCAGAGCCGGGCTCCATGACCAGCAGCCAGCTCTCCCGTGACACTCCCCCCACCCCCCAGCCCCGGCGACAGGAGGCATCTCCACCGTGAACAAACACCCAAGGCACTAACGATGTGGCACAGAAGCTGAGGCCTTGACCTGCCTGGACGTGGACAGGGTGACAAGACTAGAGGGTCTAGACACAGCCAACTCCTGCTCTGATTAGTAATAAACAATCACAGAATGCACAGTCCATTCTCTCCCTGTGCCAGGAGCCCTGCACACATTATTTTAATCTTCCCAACTGTTCTATAAAATAGGAATTACTATTATTCCATCCGATGCATGGCTCATGGAAGAAGCTATAACATAAAGTCCCCAAATAAAATACCACAAAAATCATTTCTGAAATACATTAACACACTACCCCATCATCTTGATTCTTTTAAAGACTTGTGAGTAGCTGAGTGAGTTGCTTGCTCCTGGTGTCTCCTTAGAGGATGGCAATTTTTACATAACACATATAATTAAGCCTGGGGTGTATTTACTTTGCTACACTGGGAGCTTGGAAATCCTGTTACAAGTTGGGCCTTTGCTTGTGGAAAACCTCAAGCAACTTGAAGCAGTGGCTCCCAGCCTGGCAAATCTTCCTTATTCCTGGCTTGGGGACACAAGCTTTGGGCAGCAGCCTCGCAGCCCATCAGTTTGCGCTTCATCCCGGTCCAGCACCCACGTCTGTGCTGCCCCACAGACTCCTAGACAAATATCCAGGGTAAGCGCTCTGTGTAGCCTGAGCCCTAATTGCTACGAGAGGAGCCAAACTGGGGAGGGAGGCAGGAAGAGAGGACTTTTTAAAACATGAATGGTTTACTCAAAGGATTTTCCGTAGGAATGAAGAAGAGTGAAGACTCATGTTTGAATGCCTATGTCTTTTTTTTTTTTTTTCTCAAATAACAGCCTTCTTGAGATACTTTTTGCCTACCGTACAATTCACTCATTTAAAATATTCAGGTCAATGATTTTCAGTGTACTCAAAGTAGTGTGACCATCACCACAGTCAGTTCTAAAACATTTTCATCACCTCAAAAAGAAACCCCACACTCACTGACAGTCCCTCACCACGTCCCCCTAAAGGCCTCCCCCACTGGCCCTAGATAACCACCAATCTACTCTCGTGAATGCCTATCCTAATGCTTGGCTGTAGATATTCGCTGTGATATTTTAGCCCAACTGTACTAAATAATATTTAATATATAGATAACTTATTTCTTCAAATAGCTGAAAATATTCTATGAAATTATGAGAGCAACTCTCCTGCTGATGGACAAGTAAGTCGCTATTGATGCATTTGTGAATTTTTTTTTCCTTTCATGTATGTGACTGTAGTCAAAAGATTCTAGAAGTGACTGTAGGTGGGGCACTGAAGCAAAACCTAATTCACCTATTCATTCAAAAGCATTTCTTGAGTGCCCATTGTGTGTCAGGCGCCGTTCCAGGGTCTCGGGCCATGTCGGTGAAGATATCCTACCAAGATCCCCCCCAAGACCCCTGCAGCAGGACACCTAAGAAGTGTGAGGCAGAGCAGGAGCAGCCTGCTTTCAGGGGTCTTGGAGTCATCTTGGCTCTCCAATGAGCTCAAGAGCTGCCTTTCAGAGCGGACACAGGCAGGGGAGGGAGTTCAGGAGAGTCGAAACTGCAGCAAGGAAAAGGGGTTCTCTCAGCTCATGACGAGAAGCTGATGCAGGTAGTGGGACTCCCAGGAAGATGGGGCTGGACACCAAGGTCACACCTCAGCCTCTTAACTGACCCGCAATTGTGCAAACCTAACAAGACAGAGAGGAGTACAGAACAAGAGAAGGCTGGGGCTCCTTGGGGGGGCCAAGACCTAGAGTGGTGGTGACTCAGAGAGGCGAGACCGTTCACGCGAGAGGCCGGTGGGGTAGGAATGTCGGCACCTAGTGGAGCCAGGCAGGCAGAGTGCTGCTTCCCAGGACCAGAGCCGGCAGCCGGGAGAACCAGGTCCCGCGTTACGCTGAGGAAAGCGCTCTGGAAACAATGGACGATGCCGTAGGTCCAGCTGCAGGGTCCGCTGAATCTACTGTGGCTTGGAAGGTAGAGTGTGGCTTGGCCCAGCATTGTTTTCTGGTCAGGTTTATCTCAAGAAGTGCCCGGGATGCCTCAGCTAATCTAACACATCATCAGATGTGTCCACACTAAAGGGTAAACCCCAGAGAGGAGCGGAGCGCCACCTGGTGGAAGGGCTGGTGACACACGTTTCTACTCCAAGCCACCCCCTGACCAAGGTCCGCTAAGGAAGAAGTGGTGAAACCTGGGACAGGAAGGAACCAGTATCCATAAAAAGCCCGACCCTTCCACGTGCACTTTCCCTTCTCACCAACATGCATCTCATCTCTGAATGTTTATCTTCCTTAAGGTATCAGGAGGAGATTTTCCTTAAAATCCAGTCTTAAGAAACAGTAAGACGAACATTCCAAGAAAGATGGGTGAACGTTATGACCAGGCAGGCGATGGAGGAAGAACTACAAACAGCCAATAAGTATAACAGATGTTCACCAGGAATCAAACACACTCAAAGTAAACAGCAAGGGGTCAGCTTTCACCAATTCACATTAGGAACTGATAAAAACACGGTTTGGGCAACAGTGTGGAGAAATGACCCAGCATTTGCACTTCCAGGAATATATCCCAAGGTAATTATCAGCCAAAGTCAAAAGAAGCCTGGACATAGGTGTTGTTCATGATAGAAAAATAAGTGGAGACAATTTAATTGTTCATTGTCAGAATGGTTAAAAAGTCACTATGCAGCTATTAAAATATGCATACTTCCTGACAAGAGAAGATTGGTCTGTGACAGGTTGTTAAGTCAAAGAAGCAGGCTACAAAACAGGATGGCTACCAATCTCATGTGTTGTGCATAGAAAAAGGAGTAGAACACTGTATACCAAAATTGTAAACAAGCCACTGCTGCATAGCGTGGTTACAGATGATTCTTTACTACCCACAGTGGATATGCTGATAGTGAGCATGTGCCCACTTTATAATTAGAAAACAGAGCTATTTTGAGTTTGTGTCCAAATAACTGGAACAAGAAAGCAGAGACATCACTTTGCCAACAAAGGTCCATATAGCCCAAGCTATGGTTTTTCTAGTAGCCATATGGAGAAGGCAATGGCACCCCACTCCAGTACTCTTGCCTGGAAAATCCCATGGATGGAAGAGCCCGGTGAGCTGCAGTCCATGGGGTTGCTAAGAGTCAGACACGACTGCACAACTTCACTTTCACTTTTCACTTTCATGCATTGGAGAAGGAAATGGCAACCCACTCCAGTGTTCTTGCCTGGATAGTCCCAGGGACGGGGGAACGTGGTGGGCTGCCGTCTATGGGGTCGCACAGAGTCGGTCATGACTGAAGCGACTCAGCAGCAGCAGTGGCCACGTATGGATGTGAGAGTTGGACCATAAAGAAGGCTGCGCACTGAAGAATTGACACCATTGAGCTGTGGCGCTGGAGAAGACTTTTAAGAGTCCCTTGGACAGCAAGGAGATCAAACCAGTCCATCCTAAAGGAAATCAGTCCTGAATATTCATTGGAAGGACTGATGCTGAAGCTGAAACTCCAACACTTTGGCCACCTGATGCGAAGAACTGACTCGCTGGAAAAGCCCCTGATGCTGTGAAAGATTGAGGGTAAGAGGAGAAGGGGGCGACAGAGGATGAGATGGTTGGATGGCATCACCAACTCAATGGATAGGAGTTTGAGCAAACTCTGGGAGCTAGTGAAGGACAGGGAACAAGGCTGGCGTGCTGCCGTCCATGGGGGTCACAAAGTGTCAGACACAACTTAGCGACTGAACAACAACAACAACAATTGGAACAAAGACAAAAGGAATGAAAAGTTAAGGTGGATAAATTTGATTCTAAGAAAAACTGATGTTTTCCCATGACCTGTTATCTCTCCCCTTCCATGAAACTTGGTTCTTTCCCTCAGCCAGTTTTTATGTGGTCCCTCTCCCGCCTAAAACAAACTTTACAGCTCTCTTCACAGAATCTCCCATCTCTCTCTGCCCTTTTAAAAACCTTGCTTTAGAAAAATTGCCCAGTGAATAATGAATGCTGAAATGTATTTAATTCTCCCACGGAGTAATTAAGGATAACCCATTGTGTACCCTTAAAAATGACTGAAAGCTAATGCTCTTTGCATCAATACCATGTTAATGCAGTTTAAGCAAACTGCTAAATGTTAAGTGACATTTCTATTGAGGAATTACTGTAACTCCCTCAGGAGAGGCACAGCTGAATTATTATAAGAATAATGAAGTATAAAGAAATATGGCACTTTAGTAAAAGATGCTTTGACAGTTGTGGAGTACAAGGGCTACTGTTACCTGGAATTTTCAGTCAGTGTTTTGAGTTAAATCCTTCTTCCCCTCATTTCAATGCCCCCTCCAGAGCAGATTCAGGCCACACAAGGACAAAGCTTTACCTCGGTTCTCACCTTGGTGATATCTTGCTAGGATGAATCATGGAAAGAATGAGGAGAGTTAAATTAAAATTCATGCTCTGGACAGTCAAATGCTACTACAGATCTCTGGTCCACCACCACCTACAAATCAAAAAGTCTTTTCACTCAGTCTTGTCTGACTCTTTTTGATCCCGTGGACTGTAGCCCATCAGGCTCTTCTGTCCCTGGAATTCTCCAGGCAAAAATACTGGAGTGGGTTGCCATTTCCTTCTCTCAGGGATCTTTCCAAGCCAGGGATCAAACCCAGGTCTCCTGCATTGCAGGCAGACTCTACCATCTGAGCCACTACCTGTATTAACAGCCAAAATAGCCCCCAAGCTAACCCAGGTGAGAACCTGAACTCACCTTTCTAGCTACTGGAGGAAGTTAGGCTTGTTTACATGGAGGTTGTCTTTCCAAATCCTTGTCATTTGACTCAGATTTGAACAGAAATCATTAAACCAGATATGTCAACAAAAGATACTGTTCAAGGGCCCAACTTGTAAGGAAGCCATTAAATAAGCGAAGCACCACTCCCTTGAGGCAATTTTTTTGGAGGTTGTAATAGAAATTCCTAAGGATTCGGTGACTAGGCTCTTATAAACTTGAAAAGGGATACTCTCTGGGGTTTATCCTTGAGGAACTTGGGTCAAAGAAGCCTTTAACATTTCCCAGGAAAGGGCAGAGCCAATTTTGCTCGAGTGCTTCTGTGACACAGGGGACAGAAATCATCCTTTCTCCTCCAGCCATTCTCCCGGGAATCATGACACTCCCTGGCTCCCTTATTTCCACTTCTGTGTGCACCCCTTCAAGGTTCGGCCCAGGAACTGGGGATGCAGACACACGAAACAAGTTCTCTTCTCTGAGAGGCTGCTGAGGCCTGCAGAGATGAGAAAGGAGAATCTAGCTCGGTTAGATGCTTTCCACAAACTCTGCCTGGGGCCTGGGCCATGAGCTGACAGACTTTCCAGTTTCCTTTATAGCCTCGGCACACAAGGAAGGAGAAGAGTCCAGGCCTTTCTCTTGCTAGAGGTACCTGTCCTCCACATGTTAAAAGATTCCTTGAGACTGCAGATTCTGTTTTGCTTTGATGCCAGATAGGAGCAGGGGCTCCAAGGAGTCCCCTGGACAGGACTGAGAGCTTCTATGGCTTCCCAATTGCCTCTTTGCCAACGTACACGCTGATGTTCAGGACAAAATGCTCAAGAATCAGGTCTCTGGGCAGGCCAAGGACTCCGAGGCCACTTTAGACCTTAACAGGCCCGGGGAATTAGTCTTTCAGGCAGTCAAGCATGGGCACAGTTTCCTTTAATGCTGTTGGCCTTCTCTGCAACCCCCAAAGTAGAACCAACCACAGAGAGGAAGTCTGACTTCCAAGGAAAATCTGAATGAGGGGCACTTTCATCAGGGGGCAAAATAAGAGGAGAAAACAGATTGCTGATTGCATGTTAATCAGCTGATCCTGTCTAATCCCACCCCCTGGGGTATCCAACGGCAGGAGTCTCTGAAGCCAGAAGCCTGGCAAGGCTGCCGGCTGCTTACCGCCCTTGTTCTGCTGTGTCTACAAACACTGTCTCCCGCACAGTGCTGGCCCCTGCAGCTCACCTCCAGGTCAGGCCCAGCGTTTAACCTCCAATAACCATCTCTTTGCTCTGTCCGATCTCAGTGTCCCTTCTAGTGTCAGAGGTATGTCTCTACCAGTCAAGATGCCCTGGGGCTCCCAGGGGCTGGGGACTGCTGGAGATGTCCCTCATTTGGGCAGCCTAGGCCCCATCCTGCCATCCCAGGACCTGCCTCTGGGACACAGTGCAAATGCCCAGACACCCCATGAGAATCAGACTTGGCTTGGGGGGTGATGGCAACAAGGTACTTATTTGACCTCTGGCTCCTGTTTCTTCCTGCCCAACAACCCAAGACTGTTTTTTAGCATTTGATCCCATTCCCTTTTCATAATCTTTTATAGACTTACTGCCTGGGTCTCCAGTCCTGAGTCTCCCTTTCTCATCCACTCTCTTTGTGCTCCTAGTAACTAAGACTCCATCTCACTGACCACACTGATGGTCCCAGCTCCTTTCCCCTCAAATCCTACTCTTTTCCACTGCTCTTCCCACTCCACTATCACCTCTGCAACTTGGCTCTGGGCAGTCAGACCCTCCCCAAGGCAGGGTGCTCTTGGGACTTCTGCTCGCCCTAGGTACTCAGTTCAGTTACTCAGCCGTGTCCAGTTCTTTGCAACCCCGTGGACTACAACACGCCAGGCCTCCCTGTCCATCACCAACTCCCAGAATTTACTCAAACTCATGTCCATTGAGTCAGTGATATCATCCAACCATCTCATCCTCTGTTATCCCCTTCTCCTCCCGCCTTCAATCTTTCCCACCATCAGGGTCTTTTCCAATGAGTCAGTTCTTCACATCGGGTGGCCAAAGTATTGGAGTTTCAGCTTCAACATCAGTCCTTTGAATGAATATTCGGACTGATTCCTTTAGGATGGACTGGTTGGATCTCCTTGCAGTCCAAGGGACTCTCAAGAGTCTTTTCCAACACCACAGTTCAAAAGCATCAATTCTTCGGTGCTCAGCTTTCTTTATAGTCCAACTCTCACATCCATACATGACCACTGGAAAGACCATAGCTTTGACTAGATGGACCTTTGTTGGCAAAGTAATGTCTGCTTTTTAATATGCTGCCTAGGTTGGTCATAGCTTTTCTTCCAAGGAGCAAGCATCTTTTAATTTCAAGGCTGCAGTCACCATCTGCAGTGATTTTGGAGCCCAAAAGGATAAAATCTGTCACTGTTTCCCCATCTATTTGCCATGAAGTGATGGGACCAGATGCCATGATCTTAGTTTTCTGAATGTTCAGTTTTAAGCCAACTTTCTCACTCTCCTCTTTCACTTTCATCAAGAGGCTCTGGTGTTCAGGCCTGCACAAATCTCAAAGCCCAGAGCTAGCTTCTGCAGATAGGGGAGCCACTGGCACATGGGATCTTCACCTGGCTCTCACTTCCGATAAAATCCTGCATATCAAATAGTCAGCCAACGTCTCAGCTAGAAGATCCTCAGATCATAGAATTGGGAAGAACTGTATAAACACTTCTGGTCTGTATGTTTGTAATGAGCAGCACGGCAATGACTCTGCTTTGAAGTGCAAGGCAGCTAGGTAAGGGGCTGTAACTCGCTCCGGTTTCCCCATCCTACCCATTTTCATACTTTTATGTGTTGGCGTTTCAGATCAGTTCAGAAGTCTTGTTTTTAACCTTCTATGTACTTTAGTGATTTCTGTCCTGTAATCGCAGCCCATTAAAATATTTACTTAATGCCACATTGAAAAAATAAAGCAAAGTGGATCTGGTCTGATTTCCCACCAAACAACTGAATCCCTTGTGATGTGGCGGACAGAGGCCCTGCCCTGTGCTTTTTGTTGTTTAGTCGTGTCTGACTCTTTTCGAACCCATGGCCCGCCAGTCTTGTCTATTCGTGGGACTTCCCAGGCAAGGATACTGGAGTGAGTTCCCATTTCCTTCTCCAGGGGATCTTCCCAATCCAAGAATCAAACCCACATCCCCCACACTGGCAGGCAGATTCTTTACCACTGAGCCAGCAGGGAAGCCTTTGCCCCATGTAGGATAATTATGTGAGGGGCCCAGAGCTTCCCAGGCCCGCTGTTGGACGTGCTATCTAGAACTTAAGCCTGGTTGCTCCTAATGTGTCTAAACTACTACTTCTCACCTTGTGGTCCAAGAACTTTGCTTTCAGGGCTTCTGTGAGGCCCTCTCTTCGCTCCCTCTATAACTGAGGCCAGATTTTCTTCAAACTCTTCAACAAAAATGACATCGCCACAGATGGACTGAAGGAACTGACATCAGATTTGAGCTGTCTTCTATTACATCAGACAGTGGAGATGTCTGCCACTCTTCCCATTGAATTCTTTTGTTTTAGGAAGCAGTTATTTCCATTATAAAATGTTAAAATAGAATGAATAGGTTTGTTGTTACTTTTAAGTGAATGAATAGTAAAATAAATGGATAGGTAGTCTGTTTTAAATGAGAGGATACACAGTTTTAATTTCTAATATGAGAAAAAGCAATAATAGATGTAACCAACACAGAGGCTCTATGGGGATCTTCGGTATTTGTTAAAATAACAAATTTGAGAGTCCTTCACGTATATGAAAGTAGCCTTCACGTCCTCCTTTGCATCTCGTCTTTTCTGGGACAAATTTCTCTTAGACTTCCAACAGGTCCTTACGTGACACAGCAGCACACCCTCCGGCTAAACCTCAGTCTATTGGTGGTGACTCAGAGCAGGCACTCAGAGCAGGACACGCTGCCTAGAGGGCTGTGCCAGGGAACTGCCTCTCTCGCTCTAAATACTCTGGTTCCTTGAAAACATCCCAAGTTCCATGTGGGGGAGGCTTTGTCTCCTCATCAGCTCATCTCCTACTGAACTGGCAATTGCTCAGGTTCCCAGGGCTTTTTCTCACGTATTTCTAGAGAAGCAGGTCACCCCAACGCTGTCCTGATGCAGCTGAGTTTTTGCCCCTGGTTAGAATATCACACTTTACTCTATTAAACCCTCCCTTAGTTTAGTGTGCTGCAGCCTTCCTGAATCTTAATTCTGTCACTGAATGTATTAACTAGCCTTCCATCATCATCAGCTGGCCTTCCTTCTCTGTCATCCACCAAATTGATTAATACGCCAGCCGTCTCCTCTCCAGTCACTGATAAAATTATATCACATGGGATGGAATCTCCTGAGCCCCACTAAATACCCTATCCATGTTGAGGGCAATGCATTAACAGACACAAGCAGCTATGTACAGACCTAATAGTATGGCCATCAGCCTTAATATTTCACCCTCTCCTGCACAGGACACCGAACTTAGGACCCTGAGTGAGTCCTGCTTCCTCCTCCCGCTATGCCTTCTGCTCACAGATGTAACTTAACATGTCCCCAGTTTAAGTCATCATCTCCATGGCAGGGGAACTGTTAATTTTTTTTTTTTAATGTACTGAGACACTGTGCTGTGTGTTAGAACTAAAAGATGACTCAAATATTTTCAGATTCTAATATTCTGGGGCTGAAACTTCTGCCTTGGCGGGTCCCATACTCCCCACCTCCAGACTCATCAGTGATGCCACCGCCTACCCCTGCCCCCACAGGCATACCCTTACCCCCTGACCAGGACCCTCTAAGTCCACTCTGGCTGACCTGGCTGCTCCTGCTGTGCCCCCAGGGGAGGGATGGGTGGAACACTCAGGAAGATTGAGGCTAGAACTCAGGGACTTTTCCTTGGAACCATCAGAGGTAGCTTCACGGTACCCTGAGCTCTGTTTGATCAGATAAGCTTCACTGGCCTGGAAACCTAACCACAGAATTGATGTCGTTTCCATGAGAAGAGGTTGCCAGCTCCCAAACAAATGTCCCACGCAGAGCTTTGGAGGGGAACCCATCTGTAAACGCAGGGCTGCGGATGTTTTGCTGGCCTGATGCCCATGCCCAGGACCTCTGAGTGTCCCCAGCCTTCTCCAGTCACCCTCAAATGTGGAGCAGCTGGCACGAGGCGAGGCCCTGGAAGGGAGGTGTGTGGAGTCCCCTGGCTCCAGAGGCTGCTGCCCCTCAGACTGACGCCTCCTGCTAAAAACTGCAGCGGAAGTCCCTGGGGAGAAGCCACGGCTGAGGGGCCAGCTGTGGGTCTGTCCCATAAAACTTGAGAGCCCTAAGGGCCATTGCCATGACTCCCATTGGATCCCAGGCTGGTGAACTCCAGATGTTCAGGGAACAGTAGGAGCCGTAACCAGGGCAAAGTTCGCCATGGATTTTAAACCAGGGATGCTCTGGGCCCTCGTTCTTCATGTGACATTCCAGGCCTGGCTTCTCCGTGGTGCACCCCCACCCCCAGAACCCTGAGATTCGGAAGCAACAATGATGCCGCCCGTCATAAACAGGCAGTGAGTACCACAGGGAGAGCCTACCTGCCTGGGTCTAATACTCTCCGCTGCCCTTCCCCGTGTGTCAGTTTTCCCACCTGTAAAGTGGGATCACGGCTGTCCCTGACCTGCAGGGTCACTCTAGTGTAATGCTCACATGGGGCTTGGTCAGTGCGTGTTCAAGACCAATACCTCCCATAGACACTGACGGTATCTATAAGATGACGGAGCCAGCACTGTCACAGAATTATTAGCTGTTTCTTTACAAGTGCCTTTCACCAGTTTTAGATTGATTTTATAGACATTTACCTTCATATGAGGGCTTCCCAGGTGGGTCAGTGGCAGAGAATCCAACTGTCAAGCAGAAGACATGGGTTCGATCCCTGCATCAAGAAGATACCCTGGAGGAGGAAATGGCAACCCATTCCAGTATTCTTGCTTGGGAAATCTCGTAAACAGAGGAGCCTGGCAGGCTACGGGCTATGGGGTCGCAAACAGGTGGACACGACCTAGCAACTAAACAGCAGCAGTCTTCATGTGAGCAGGGCAGAACAAGTCCTCGTGCCCTCAGTTTACACAGGAGAAAACTGAAGGTCAGAGAAGGCAGGCAAGCCCCTCAGCCCCCAGCTAGTCTTTGGTAGACTCGGGATAGTCTTCTGTTGGCCCCACACCATGCCCTCGACACCAGAACACAAACGTTCTCACAAATCTACTTCTCATCACCACCAAGCTCAAAGCACCAAGTCTGAGCTGTCTAAATATTGTTCAGCTTTTGGGTGAAAGTGATTTGGTTCAAACTTTTCCCAAACAAATTAAAGTGACACAGATAGAGGACAGGCCTCCAGGACAGAGTAACAGACTTGGAAAAATCCTTCATGTCAGGTGAAAGAGGAGAGTGAAAAAGCTGACTTAAAACTCAACATTCAAAAAACGAAGATCATAGCATCTGGTCCCACCGCTTCATTACTTCATGTCAGAAAATTGTTCATCTCCTACTAAAGTAACAGAGCACCCAGCATTCTAATCTTTCCTCACACCCAAGGGTGCTGAAAGCCTTAGACAAAAACTGAGGTGTCACCAGAACTTTTTTCTTTTTCTTTTTTTTAAGGAAAAGGGCAAAGTGCATAGTTTTGCCGGTAGGTGGCGATAGAATAATGAGGCTAAAGAAGCTGAATACTTAAAACATATAGATCATAAATATTTTGAACTTGGAGATCATCCTACCCAAACTAATATTACTCAAAAAGAAATTGCAGTTCATGGAGGGTATGTGACTTGCTCAAGGTCCTACACCTGGTTAATGGCTGAGTCAAATTAAACTCACTTTTCACCATGAACCCAGAATCTACAAGAGCAGACTTGCCTTTCACAATAGCCTGGCATCACTGAATCATGTAAAGGAGAATATCACTTCATCTGAGCGTGCTAATTGAAGTGTGCTGGATGGCCTTTAAGAAATGAAACAGTTGGTTATGCTCTTAGCCTTGTGAGCTGAAGGTGGAAGAAGGGGGTGGGAAGGAGGAGAAAAATAGCCACGTGGGTGTCCTCATGAGGCTTCCTAACATGTTTTGCTGCCCCTTAAGTCCCTTCCAGACATACTCCCCGCAAAAGATCAGGGACTATTGCATAAGAATGTTCACTTCCTGACCACCCCTGCCACTGCATCAGCACTGGGGTGCGGTGAAGGGCGTTTGCTGCTTTGGTCCATTCTGCTTCAGGCACGTGGGGAGAAGCAGAGCCTCAGGAAATGAGGGGACTGTCTACTCCCTGAAGGGGCCAGATTTGTTCTGTGTGGTTCCAAGGGAAGAAACACAAATAGATGGATGAGGCAAATGTACCCGGAATGACAATGGGCGTATTTTGGGTGCATATTAAGTGTGATGGGGCTTCCCTGATGGCTCAGCAGTAAAGAAACTGCCTGCAACGCAGGAGATGCGAGTTCGATCCCTGGGTCAGGAAGATCTCCTGCAGGAGGACATGGCAACCCACTTCAGTATTCTTGCCTGGAAAATTCCACAGACAGAGGATCCTGGCAGTCTATAGTCCATAGGGTCACAAAGAATTGGACACGACTGATGCACACACGTGATTAAGTGTGATGAAGAACAGATGGATGGATGGCGGATGAAGGTTTCAGACTGGCATAAAGAAAAGTTTTCTCAAAGTCTCAATAGTCCAAGAAGAAATGCTCTATTTTTGTTGTTGCTAAAGTAATGAGTTCCCTGTCTCTGGAGGTATTCAAGCACCTGCCAGCCACTCACTTGGTAGAGATGTTATTGAAGCAGGTTAGTGGGTTGCATTGGAACAATGGACTGGTTCAAAATTGGGAAAGGAGTACATCAAAGCTGTATATTGGCACCCTGCTTATTTAACTTATATGCAGAGTACATCATGAGAAATGCCAGGCTGGATGAAGCACAAGCTGGAATCAAGATTGCCAGGAGAAATATCAACCACCTCAGATATGCACACCCTTACGGCAGAAAGCAAAGAGGAAATAAAGAGCCTGTTAATGAAGGTGAAAGAAGAGAGTGAAAAAGCTGGCTTAAAACTCAACATTCAAAAAACAAAGATTATGGCATCCAGTCCCATCACTTCAAAATAGATGGGGAAACAATGGAAACAGTGAGAGAGTTTATTTTCTTGGGCTCCAAAATCACTGCAGATGGTGACTGCAGCCATGAAATTAAAAGCTGATTGCTCCTTGGATGAAAAGCTATAACAAACCTACACAGCATATGAAGAAGCAGAGATTAACTTTGCCAACAAAAGTCCATCTAGTCAAAGCTATGGTTTTTCCAGCAGTCATGTATGGATGTGAGAGGTGGACCATAAAGAAGGCTGAGAGCCAAAGAATTGATGCATTTGAACTGTGATGTTGGAGAAGACTCTTGAGAGTCCCTTGGACTGCAAGGAGATCCAACCAGTCAATCCTAAAGGAAATCAGTCCTGAATATTCATTGGAGGGGCTGATGCTGAAGCTTCAATACTTTGGTCACCTGATGCGAAGAGTCGACCTATTGGAAAAAGGCCCTGATGCTGGAAAAGATCAATGGCAGGAGGAGAAGGGGACGACAAAGGATGAGATGGTTGGATGGCTTCATTGACTCAATGGACATGAGTTTGAGCAAGCTCCAGGAGATGGTGAAGGACAGGGAAGCCTGGTGTGCTGCAGCCCACGGGGTCACAAAGAGTCGGACACAACTGAGTGACTGAACAGCAACAATGGTGGTTCTTCGAATTGCATGAGCTTTTAGTTCCCCTTGAACTTCAGGACTGCTATCATTCCATGCTTATTGGTGCATAGTGAAAGGAAGAAAAGAGTAACGATGTTTTTGTCTCTGACTTTAAGAACTTTAAATAAGAAAATCACAGATTTCAGGTTGCTTCATCCCATATCTGGTCTTGGGTTTCTTTACTGAGGTTTCTGCCATAATTAGAAAATATTATCCTCCTGGCAGTTCACTTGAGGGCTTCTGCTGGTTTCATCTAACTAATGAGTTCGTTTTTTCCTTTAATCCTGAAAATCAGGGGAACCTGCTTTGTGGAAACCTGAATCAGTCCTTCTCGATGCAGGTAATTATACAGCCCATCCTTCTGGCCATGACTAGATCAAGATTCTTAGGATAACAGCAAATAGCACAGAGGTCAAATCTGCTACAGAAGATTCCTCCAGTGTCACCTCCAGCGTTAGGTGTCTGGTGGCCAGGCAAACGGCCCACTGAAACCCCCACAGGGAGGACCGAGTCAGGGACAAGACTAGATTCACAGAGAGGGAAAGAAATATGAAGACAGAAGGCAGTGAGTTCCCAGCCCCCAAAATGGGTTAGACCCTCACTCCATCTGGGCACACACCTTAATTTCCTTCTATTTCTTCTTCCTTCTTTGCAAATGGGATTCAGGTTTTTTCCTCACATGAATGAATGTTGTTCCCTATTTACTACATTAAGCGTTCAAAACTCCAACAGCAAACACAGTTTTCAGACTCTTGGTACAAGGGCAGATTTTGCTGGTTTGGGGGCAGGCAGAGGGATATGGAGGAGAGGACTTGAGCCTCTGGACGTGTATTTCTTCCCCTCCCAGGACTCCTGGCTGAGAAATGCCATTAGTGAATTTTTTTAATGATTTGAGGAAGTGGGATGAGCAAGCTGACCTTTAATGGGAAGATGAAATCATGTGCTTTGCAAATTGGAAAAACTAACAAAGCCAAGAGAAAGCTCACCCCACCCAAGAGTGGAGTCCTGAGCACCTTCTTCCATGGAGGTGGGGGATTCTTGGCGGGCATTCCCCAGCATCCCAAAAACAGGAGACTCACTTCCGGTGCTGCAATTACACTCTGCCGAGAAACTCATTGGCCTTTCTAAGCCTTAAAAGACTATTGTTTTTATTTCCTTATATGAAACATTTATGAATGTGGCTCCCAGGTAAACAGCTCTAAAGAAAACCCTGAAGCTGAAATTCAGTTCACATACACACACGCCCTCTCAAAGCACTAATCCTTTTGTTTCTGCATCTGGTCTCAGCCTGCAGGAGAGGACAGGCTGCAGCGTAGACCCTCTTGTTTGTCTGAGCTGCTAGTATCTCATCTCTTCTCCTCCGGTCTACACCCAACCCCGTCCCTGGACTCACTCATCTTTGTTCATCAACTCAGTCACTGAATATTGACTGAAGACCACAGGGAAGGTTTATGTGATGGGTGAGACTCATCCCTGACCTCAAGATTTTCAGAATTGTACAGAGGGATAATTTACACTGGCAAAGTGCTTAATGCTTTCAGACAAGAAGGCTAAGGATAGACTAAGCTAAGGGGCTGTAGAAGACAGATCTGAACACACTTGACTTCAAATGCCCGTAAGCACCCAGAGGAGTGCTGTGTCTCTATTGCACTGTCTGTAAATATTCATCCATTCTTATCTCCTCAGATGGGGGTGGTATGGAGAAGAGCACAGTTAGCAGTAAGCCCAGCCCCTGGAGCTGAGTGTGAATATCCATTTTGTCCCCATCCCTGGGGTGAGGCCAGATGCTTCCTGTTCTTGTAAGTCACCAAAAGTTTTACTGCTCTTTCCAGGATTTGTTCCAAAAGAAGAATTAAGCACACAGTCTTTGGAGCCAGCATCCCATGGAGATCCAAGTAAGTTAATTGACAACTAGAAACCCCTAGTGGCTTTGACATCTGATCTGCTCTCTCTCCCCTCTGCCCACTCACTCCCACCCACACCCGCCTCTCTCCTACCCTGGGTCTATTTATCTCTCTTCCGTCACTTTGTTCTAAAGGAAAAGGGAAGCTTCTGAAGGATTTAAACTATCTGTGTGCAAGAGTGGGAGAGGATCAGATGTTTAAAATGTCACTATGGCAACAGGCTGGGGTGGAGTCGGGGGACAAGAGTGGATGAAAGGAGGAGACTGGCTTGCCAGTGAGGATGAAGGTCTGCAGAGATGATGGTACACAGAGCTCAGGGTGGGAAGCATAAATGAAGAGAAATGGGCAAATCCAAGAGATAGAGAAAGAAGAAGCTAGAGGGGTGGAGGTGAAGACAGGGAGCAATTAAAGATGATTCGAACATCTGGAGCTGCCATCAGGACCACTGGAGTTGGAACAGGTTGGGGCAGGAAGGTGTTTATATCTATCACCTTCTGTAAGATATTCAGTCTAGCAGAGAGCTGGCCACCCTGACATTCAGAAACAACAGTCCAGCTGGAAGCTTAGAGTTGGAAGATGATGAGGGCAAAACCAAGGTTTTGAGAACCGAAAGAGAACAGAAAGTATGACCCAGGGAGATAGGTTACAGTAAGAACCAGGGGACTTAAACCTGAAGATCTTTGATACTGACTGGGTGGAAGAGAAGCCACCCAAGGATACAAGAAAGAGAGCAGAGAAAAAGAGGGAAACCAGGAGGGAGCTGTGTGTTGCAAGCATCTGCAAATTCCCCCAGAAAGCCGTGACAAGTCAGCCACCAATGGGGTGCCAGTCTCAACTCACCTATACGTGAGAATCACCTGCAGATATCTTAAAAAATGAAAAATGCCAATTCTTGCCTCATACCTACTGAACCTGACTCTCCCTTGATTTTGCCACTCAAAGTGTGGTCTGAGGACCAGCAGCATCAGGCATCACCTGGGAGCTTGTCAGAGATGCAAACTCTCAGGGTCCACCCCAGACCCACTGAATCAAGCAATTCCTTTGCAGATTAACCCTTGAGAAGCATCGCCTAGAGTGATTCCCAGGCATCTTTATTTGTTGAAGCTGCATAAGGAACTCAGATATTTATCCGGGGTTAAAAAACACTGGCCTAATATATTAACACAAAGCATTCATCTATAAAATTGTACCATGTTGAAGAATACCAAAGCAATTAAGAAAATTGGTAGATTGATTCCTGCAGACACTTTGTCTTACCTTTCCTTCCTCCTCTTCCATCCTCAGTGAGCATAATAAATTGCTCATGCTGAACACTTCATAACCCAGTTCTGTCCCTTGGTATTGACACTGTCATCTTCACATCAGCATGTTTTCATCTTAATGGGAGAAAGCCACTAGGGTCTCAGTGAGCACATGCCCTGAGCGTGAGCCACTGTCACTCAAACATTCTTGGATGCAAATCAAAACTACAGTGAGGTGTCATCTTACACTCACCAGAATGGCCATCATCAAAAAGTCTACAAGCAATAAATACTGGAGAGGGTGTAGAAAAAAGGGAACCCTCCTGCACTGGTGGGAATGTAAACTGATACAGCCACTATGGAAAAGACTAGGGAAGCGCCTTAAAACACTAAACAGAGGACCACCATATGACCAAGCAATCCTACTCCTGGGCATATATCCAGAGAAAACCATAATTGAAACAGATACATGCACCCCAGTGTCCAGTGCAGTGCTATACATGGAAGCAACCTAAATCTCCATCAACAAAGGAATGGATAAAGAAGATATAGATATATGTAATGGAATATTACTCAGCCATAAAAAGGAATGAAACTCTGCCATTTGCAGAGATATAGATGGACACAGAGACTCATACAGAGAGAAATCAGAAAAACTAATATTGTATATTATTGCATATATACGGAATCTAGAAAAATGGTATAGATCATCTTATTTGCAAAGCAGAAATAGAGACACAGACATAGAGAAAATGGGGATATCAAGGAGGAAAGCTCGGGGTGGGATGAGTTGGGAGTTTGGAATTGACATATACAGATTATTGATACTATGTATTAAATTGATAACTAATGAGAATCTGCTGTATAGTACAGGGAACTCACTGCTTTGTGGTGACCTAAATGGGAAGGAAATCCAAAAAAAGAGGGGACATAGGCAAATATATTGCTGATTCACTTTGCTGTACAGCAGAAACACAACATTGTAAAGCAACTGTACCCCCAAAAAAATGAATTTTAAAAATTTCTTGGAAAAGAGGAGCAAAGTTAACCCCAGTTTCAGCCATTAGGCTAAGTAAAGAGAATGAAGTAAATAAACACTTTGCTTCTTAAAACCTATGAAATCAATGTCTCAATCCTGAACATAGCTCAAGACGTAAGAAATAAGGAGAAAAAAATGGTCTAGGAAGAACCAAAATAGATGCTACAAAATCCATGTACTCTTGTTTGGCCCTTACTCTAATTAAGTTATTCTTTTCTCTAAATAAAAAAAAAAAAGGCTTTTCATTTAAAAGGCATATTGAACTACGCTGCTGACATCTGAAAGAAAAAGTTCTCTTCAGGCGTGCTTCTCAAACTTTAATGTGCACATCAATCACCTGGGGATCTTGCTAAACTGGAATCTGATTCTGTATATCCAGGTGGAGCCTGGGCGTTCACATTCCAGCAAACTGTTGGTGCTGGTGGGCGGCAAGCCCTAAAGAACACCACTGCCACCTGCTGGCGGCAATTCACATCACAAGCCTGGACCTAGGAAAGAGTGGGAATAGCCCTGTTTGGGAAATATGCCAAGCCATAGAGTAGTTCCACTGTTCTTTTACTTGATTCTTGACTTTCACTCAGTTCAGTTCAGTCGCTAAGTCATGTCCGACTCACTGCGACGCAATGGACTGCAGCACACCAGACTTTCCTATCCATCACCAACTCCTGGAGCTTACTCAAACTACTGTTCATTAAGTCAGTGATGCCATCCAACCATCTCATCCTCTGTCAACCCCTTCTCCTCTTGCCTTCCATCTTTCCCAGCATCAGGGTCTTTTCCAATGAGTCAGTTCTTCACTTCAGAAGGCCAAAGTATTAGAGCTTCAGCATCAGTCCTTCCAATGAATATTCAGGACTGATCTCCTTTACGATGGACTGGTTGGATCTCGTTGAAGTCCAAGGGACTCTCAAGAGTCTTCTCCAACACCACAGTTCAAAAGCATCAGTTCTTGAGCTCTCAGCTTTCTTTATAGTCCAACTCTCACATCCATACTTGACTACTGGAAAAAACCATCAGTTCAGTTCAGTCGCTCAGTCGTGTCCGACTCTTTGCAACCCCATGAATCGCAGCACGCCAGGCCTCCCTGTCCATCACCAACTCCCAGAGTTCACTCAGACTCGCATCCATCAAGTCAGTGATGCCATCCAGCCATCTCATCCTCTGTCGTCCCCTTCCCCTGCCCTCAATCCCTCCCAGCATCAAAGTCTTTTCCAATGAGTCAACTCTTCACATGAGGTGGCCAAAGTACTGGAGTTTCAGCTTCAGCATCATTCCTTCCAAAGAAATCCCAGGGCTGATCTCCTTCAGAATGGACTGGTTGGATCTCCTTGCAGTCCAAGGGACTCTCAAGAGTCTTCTCCAACTCCACAGTTCAAAAGCATCAGTTCTTCAGCACTCAGCCTTCTTCACAGTCCAACTCTCACATCCATACATGACCACAGGAAAAACCATAGCCTTGACTAGATGGACCTTTGTTGGCAAAGTAATGTCTCTGCTTTTGAATATGCTATCTAGGTTGGTCATAACTTTCCTTCCAAAGAGTAAGCGTCTTTTAATTTCATGGCTGCAATCACCATCTGCAGTGATTTTGGAGCCCAAAAAATAAAGTCTGACACTGTTTCCCCATCTATTTCCCATGAAAAGATGGGACCGGATGCCATGATCTTCGTTTTCTGAATGTTGAGCTTTAAGCTCAACTTTTTCACTCTCCTCTTTTACTTTCATCAAGAGGCTCTTTAGTTCCTCTTCACTTTCTGCCATAAGGGTGGTGTCATCTGCATATCTGAGGTTATTGATATTTCTCCCGGCAATCTTGATTCCAGCTTGTGTTTCTTCCAGTCCAGCGTTTCTCATGATGTACTCTGCATAGAAGTTAAATAAACAGGGTGACAATATACAGCCTTGACGGACTCCTTTTCCTATTTGGAACCAGTCTGTTGTTCCATGTCCAGTTCTAACTGTTGCTTCCTGGCCTGCGTACAGATTTCTCAAGAGGCAGGTCAGGTGGTCTGGTACTCCCATCTCTTTCAGAATTTTCCACAGTTTATTGTGATCCACACAGTCAAAGGCTTTGGCATAGTCAAGAAAGCAGAAATAGATGTTTTTCTGGAACTCTCTTGCTTTTTCCATGACCCAGCAGATGTTGGCAATTTGATCCCTGGTTCCTCTGCATTTTCTAAATCCAGCTTGAACATCTGGAAGTTCTTGGTTCACATACTGTTGAAGCCTTGCTTGGAGGATTTTGAGAATTACTTTGCTAGCATGTGAGATGAGCGCAATTGTGCGGTAGTTTGAACATTCTTTGGCATTACCTTTCTTTGGGATTGGAATGAAAACTGACTTTTTCCAATCCTGTGGCCACTGTTTAGTTTTCCAAATTTGCTGGCATATTGAGTGCAGCACTTTCACAGCATCACCTTTTAGGATTTGAAATAGCTCAACTGGAATTCCATCACTTCCACTAGCTTTGTTCATAGTGATGCTTCCCAAGGTCCACTTGACTTCTTATTCCAGGATGTCTGGCTCTAGGTGAGTGATCACACTGTTGTGGTTATCTGGGTCATCAGGATCTTTTTTGTATAGTTCTTCTGTGAATTGTTGCCATGTCTTCTTAATATCTTCTGCTTCTCTGTAAGTCATGTTATAAGTCATATGGTGATAGCAAATACCCTCTTCCAACAACAGAAGAGAAGACTCCACACATGGACATCACCAGATGGTCAATAAGGAAATCAGGTTGATTATATTCTTTGCAGCCAAAGATAGAGAAGCTCTATACAGTCAGCAAAAACAAGACTGGGAGCTGACTGTGGCTCAGATTATAAACTCCTTATTGCCAAATTCAGACTTAAAGGAAATAGGGAAAACCACTAAACTATTCAGGTATGACCTAAATCAAATCCCTTATGATTATACAGTGGAAGTGAGAAACAAATTCAAGGGATTAGATCTTATAGACAGAATGCCTGAAGAACTGTGGATGGAGGTTCACGACATTGTACAGGAGGCAGGGCTCAAGACCATCCCCAAGAAAAAGAAATGCAAAAAGGCAAAATGGTTTCTGAGGAGGCCTTACAAATAGCTGAGAAAAGAAAAGTGAAAGGCAAAGGAGAAAAGTAAAGCTATACCCATCTGAATGCAGAATTCCAAAGAACAGCAAGGAGAGAAAAGAAAGCCTTCCTCAGTGATCAATGCAAAGAAATAGAGGAAAACAATAGAATAGGAAAGACTGGAGATCTCTTCAAGAAAACTAGAGATACCAAGGGAACATTCTTGACTTTAGTGGCATCTTTAAACTTCACTTCTTGATTTCATTTGCTTCTTCCAATCTTCATCTCAAGGATCATGCTTGGGCATAGGCAGTTTGGAGGCAGCAAAGGACAGGGGTAGCCAGCAAATGAGAAGAGTTGGCAGGCCCCAAACATCCAGGCAGATAGGGCCTAAAAACTTATGAGGTCTCCAGTGAGCCCAGGCACTGATTCCAGACGGAGTGAAGTCAGCCAGACCCAGAGAGGTCCCTGTCATTACCTACTTCTCCTCTGGTTTTGATTGTCATGCACCACAGCAAGAAAACAAGGCGTTTTCTCAGAACCTTTTCCCTTCGTGTCCAGTTCTGTAGTATGACTCTTTACTAAGTATTCCTCAACAATTCTGTTTAAAACTGTATCAACTCACATCCATTTCTTGCTTTCATTAATGTATATATGTGCGATGTGCTCAGTCACGTCTGACTCTTCTGAAACCCCATGGACTGTAGCCCGCCAGGCTCCTCTGTCCATGGAATTCTCCAGGCAGGAATACTGGAGAAGGTAGTCATTCCCTTCTCCAAGGGATCTTCCTGACCCAGGGATCAAACCTGGGTCTCCTGCATTTCAGGCAGATTGTTTACAGTCTGAGCCCACACATTTTCATATACATACATACATATACATATATATTAGGGCTTGCAGGTGGCGCTAGTGGTAGGAAGTGACAACCCACTCTAGTATTCTTGCCTGGAGAATCCCATGGACAGAGGAACCTGGCAGGCTCCAAAGGGGTCACAAAGTGATCAATACAACTTAGCAACTGAACACAACAGCTGACATGGTCTAAGCTAGGAAACCATTCTGAGGGCCTTCTTAGACTTGACCTGGAGGTCTGGCTTTTGAAGTCTGTAACTGTAGCTAATACAGAGAATTCTACAACAACCACAGAAATAAGTACCAACCCAAGTATCTGTGATCTTGGTGCCCAGTGAAAATCTGCTGTGAATATAAATAAATAACTTTATCTTGCATCTTGCTACTTTTTTTTTTTTTAACTTTCTTTTCATTGCAATCTCAGGCAGCTCTGGTTGAGGAAGCAGGGAGTGGGCCGTGAACGCAATGAGAGGAGCAGAATAACAGAGTCTTTTTCCGCTTCTCAGGCTGCAAAGTTGACTTGTCGTTTTTAATTGATGGGAGCTCGAGCATCGGCAAACGTCGATTCCGAATCCAGAAGCAGTTTCTGACTGACATCGCCCAGACTCTTGACATCGGCCCTGCCGGTCCACTAATGGGTGTTGTTCAGTACGGGTAAGTGTGGCTCTGAATTAGAAAACCAGGGCATGACCCTCGTTTCATTTTGTGCCAGAAAAGAAAAATATCCATACATCTAGAGCACAGCAGATTCATTCTTTTCCCTGATACAGACGTAAATGAGAGAAACTGAAGCAATCCAGATGCCAATGAAGAAATCTGAGGCCTCCAGAAGGAGGGACAGGTTAATCAACACTTGAAAGAAAATGGCATTTGCACTCCTGATTGGTAGAGAGAATATTTGTTTGGAGATTAAGAGAGCTGGGTTCAAGTTTTCGCTTAGCCAATAGCAGGCTGTGTGGCCTTTGGCTAAGGCCTTCACCTCTCTCTCAGGCAATTTCCCTTTCAACCCTGACTCCTCAAGTATTAGTTTGAGGGGCTCCTGTGCTACCTTATAGGTGTGTGTGTGCCAAGTCATTTTAGTCGTGTCCAACTCTCTGTGACCCCATGGACTATAGCCCGCCTACAGTCCATTGGATTCTCCAGGCAAGGAGACTGGAGTGGGTAGCCATGCCCTCCTCCAGGGGATGTTCCCAACCCAGAGATTGAATCCAGGTCTCTTGTATCTCCTTCATTGGCAAGTGGGTTCTTTATCACTAGCTGGGAAGACCAAAAACTCTGTAGCAGAGGTCTCACTTATAGGTGAGATGACCAGAAATCATGGTCCTCTGGGTTGAACTTTCTCCTTTCTCCCGATAACCTGAGGCCTCTGCACTGGTTGAGGGGAAGCTCACCTGGCAATGGGAAGCACTGTAGGAGGTGGGGGGGGGGGGTTGGTGATGGCCCTCAGGAGTCACCTAGCTGACTATCTCCAATTCATTCTACTGTTCTACACAGGATAGAAATTGAGGGCTCATACTGATGTCCACCCTCAACTTTTCTCTTATTGTGGATAATAAATCAATCTTATTTCACATGCAATAGATTTCTCTTTAAAGCAGATTTACAGAGATCAACTGGGAATAAGTAATCAAAAGAGCAAACAAGCTCAAATCTCAAATAATAGGTGGCCTTTTGATCAAGAACCAGTAAGGGTAGGATAACTGTCTCACTTTTCACAAAGGATCTCAGACACAACCTTCCCCCTTCATCCCCCAGATCTGTAGCTCAGCCTTGGCCTTGGAAACTAACTTAGGCCTTGGTACCTCTTGCTCAGAAGCAGCAGTCACAGCTTATTTGTGCTTCGTGACAAGTTAAAAAAAAAAAAAACAAACCCGACAATAGCCAGGATGTCTCCAGACCCTTCAAACATTTAGAGCAGCATTTTAACCAATGTTGTTATGTCAAAGACATTAGGACATTTAGTTCTGAGATCTCCAAAGGAATAAGAATGCTTTGTTTTCACAAGGGCCTATAACATTTGTATTTTTAGAATTAAATTCCAATAACATATGTAGCACCACCTTCTATTTTGGTGAAGAAAAATCGCTGAGTTAAGTAGCACTTGCATACAATCTGAGTCAAATATATAAAAATAAACACTTGCTACAAATGTTAATTCTCAGTGTCAGATGTTCTGGAGCCTTTTATCTTGAAGTAGGAAAATAACGTGGTTTGGGCCATTGTTTTCTTGTATTTCAACACGCCAACCTGTTTTCATTCCTGTTTTTCTTTTTAAAGATAGCAAATGAATAGCAGGCTTCTCTGGGGAGGAAATGTAAGTGTTTTAGTGCAGATGTCCCTGGTCAGTTTATTGAGGGATTTAAAGCTTGGTGTGTCATCTTGCATTAAAAAATAGCTGCTTTAAAAGCTGTGTATACCAGAGTTTATAGGATAATATGAAAATAAGGCGATAAATAAGTCAAGGAAAAGAAAAATGGCAGGCAGACTGTTTGGTGTGCTGATGGGAACACGGATTAAAGAATAAATGTAGCAGGGTAGGAAAAACAATTCAATAAAGGCTTCTTCCTCTCAAAATAACATTTTCTCCCACTGTGTTCTTAACGTCATCACCATTTACAGGGAAGAGTCTACCTCCATGCTTTCCAATGTCACTTTCTAAAAATACCTTTGCTGTTTGTCCTTTTTTCCCATCCCAGGTCCTTATTAACTTAAAGCCCTTAAGGGAAACGTGTCTATTTTCCTTCACTTTCTGCTCAAGCCAATCCATCATCTTCAGCCTTAGGGTGGGGTGGAAAGCACAAGGAACCAGTGACAGGACATCTTGAATTCTAGCCTTTGCTCCACTGGGTGACCTTAGGCAAGTCACTTAGCCTCTCCATGTAAGAGCTGCCATCGGTGAAGTCCGAGGCAGGCGGAGAGGCTGATTTATAGGGCTCTGCCAGCCCCGATGTTTATAATTCAGTGACTGGCTCTGTACTAAGAAGACAGCCAATCAATGAACGTTGGGCGAACCCATTGGAAGCGCTTCTTCTCCTTTCCAGCCTCGAGTTCTGAATAGGTGGGTGAGTGATGAGCAAGGAAACAATGGCGGCACAGAGGTTATACGTCCGTCGAGGGAACAAAATCAGTTGGAGAAAAGCACTAGGAGGGTGTGATGAGGCTGAAGGGGAAATCCACGCACCCAGAAGTAAAAGCTGAAAATGCTCTTATATCTGCCCCAGCTCTCCCGTCCATTCTTTCTCCAGAAAATGGTCTTAGTGTGCAGAGGGGAGGGTGTGGAGCAGGGAATGGTGAGGGGCAGCGGTCAACGCAGATCTGAAGCCAGTGTTTCTGGAAGAGGCCTCACCAGTGTTTGGCTGGCTGGGAAACTGGTCCCCTTTCTGGCCCATTGGGTTCTCACTAGATTCTAGTACTCACGTCACGACCCGCCACTGGGGATCAGCCCCCTTCTCTCAGAATCGCAGCGCAGTGTGGGCCCTAGAAAGCTCATGCTTCCACTTCCTCCTGTTACAGTAAGGAAACGGGCTCTAAAAGGAATCCCCACCTCGCCAGGAACAAGCTCCCAAGGCGAGGCGTAGGCTGGGAAGGAGCTGGCAGAGGTGGGAGGAATCGGAGCTCCCTATTCCTCCCCTCGGGCCTCTCACCCCCATCAGCACCGCCCTGGGTCCATGTGAAAGATTCCCCCAGAACATTCTTTTGCTTGGCTTTCCTAGAGCTGAGGCAGAACTTAGACTTTTGAATTTGGGATTTAGAAGCCTCATACAATGAACAGGAAACAGAAGGCAAATAAGAAATAAAAATATGAGAACCAGAACAATGGCCTGATGGACAAAATGCAGAGCTTGTTCCGCCTGCTGGTCCCTAAGCATCCGACACAGAGATACTTCCGGTACAAGAAACAGAAACCAACCCAGACAGGCAGGTGGAAGGAGAGTGATGTCAGGGGATTGGCGGGTCCCTGGTCCCCTCCCTCCTCCTTCCCTGCATCCCCTCTGCTCTCCGCTTGTCCTCTCTGTCCTTCTCCCCAGTGGCCCAGCATCATCCCCTGCCAGGCCCGTGGCTTCTGCCCCTTTCTGTAACTTCTCCTTTCACTGGCTGGGCTCCTACTTCTGGTCCAGGCCAGGGGGAGCTCTTCAGCCCATGTGGTGCCAACCTTCTCCGTCTCCCACATCCTCTCACAGGCAGAGGCTTGGAACCCAAGACTGGGTTAACATTTCAGCAACCACAGCGTTCCTTCCACAGTCATCACGCACCTCCAGTAAGAGAGTCCACATCTGATACAGACCCAGAGAGGCTGAGTGACTTCCCTAAGAATGCACAGCTAATGCTTGACCACTAGGGAGAGGATAGATATTAAATCTTGGGTTAATCTCTAAAATGTGAAACCAAATTGACTTCAAAAATTTTGCTTCTCTGCCAAGAAAACTCCTGATTATTGAAGTTTTCCACCAGACTGAGGGCTGAGACCCTGTTGAAGAAAAGGCCAAGGACCAAGCCCTCATTTTGCACACGTGGTCTCATTTTAGAATTAAGCAGCCAACAGGCTTGTGGTTGCGCTTAAGACCAATGTGAACACTAAGAGGCTAGATGAAGGAATGGCCAGACAAGTAGCTATGCGGTGAACTGGAGCAAACAGAACAGTGAAGCCGAGCAGGTTACATTTTAGCTGCTGCCTGGATCCACGGGCACTGAATACCCTCTGGACCTTCCATATGATGTTGTCTTCATCCCCAGTTTCAGTACAAATGGAACAGAATTGTACATGTTCTTCTGAACTTTGTAACCTATCCAAGGGTACCAACACTGGAAAACAAGCTATAGAATAGAGCAAAATATTGGTTGTTCTTCATTTCAAAATGAAATCCTTTCCTTTGCTCACGGTTCTCTGATAGGTGTCCTGTGTTTTAGCTCAAAGTTGGGCTGCATTTCCTTACTTTACTTCTCAGCCCACCCAACTCAGCCCAGACTGAACACCCTCAGTCACATTCAGTTGAGCCTCCCTTCCTGCCCCCCAAAGCAGGAAGGATGCTCAGAGGCTACCGTGGACCAAGTGAGCCGTCCAGTGTGGGGCAACCAGACTTGGGGGAAGAAACCAGGTGTTGGGTGTGGTGCGATGGGCGGAATAATGGCTGAGAAGCTGCCCATGTCTGACTCCCTGGAATCCACGGCTGTGATAACTTACTGAGGCAACAACCTTCCTGGCTGTATGGAATCAATTCACTGGTTTCCCATGAAACAGCAAAAACTGGCTTCATAAGGAGACCTATCATTTCCGCAATGTATCAGAAGCAGAAATCCCTATTATAAGAAACATTTTGGCCCTTTTTTCATGCAACTTGAGAGGGAAACAGAAATGTAAACAGAATGAGCCTCACAAACAAGACCGACTGAGCAGATGGCTGCTGCATGTTCAAAACCCGATGTTATACTTACTAGGTCCAGCACGGAGCCCCCACCAAGATATTCCATCAGAGCCAGAGGGGCCTGGAGCTGTGATTAAAGTCAAGGACCCTGAGACAGGAGACTGTCCTGGATGCCCAGGTGTCTCAGTCTAATCACTTGAGTGCTTAAAAGCAGAGAACCCTTCCCAGCTATTACCCGTTGAGGGAGACGTGACTATGGAAGAGGCTCAGAGAGATACAATGGCTGGCTCTGAAGGTGGAGGAAAGGGAAACCAAGAAACACGTGCTGGAAGAGATCAGGCAATGATGGTCTCTGAGAGCCTTTGACAGGGAGCGTGGCTCTGCTGGGGAGAGCCCCCACGGGCTGCTGACCTCCAGAGCTGTAAGCTGATAAGTGTGTTGGTTCGGCCGCTAAGTTTGCAACAGAAATCGGCAACTGCTACACCTAGCAAGGAGGACCCTTCTGTCACGTTTTCTTGAGTCTGCAGCACGTGAAACAGTGAGAGGGTTTGGGGCACAAGCCCCCGCAGGAGGGGGCCTGGGAGGTGCTTGGCACCACAGGACCCCAGAGCAGGAAGGGGCTGCCTGGTCCTGACATCAGGTTGCGGTCACCAGGGGGACTTTTAGAAATGCTGATGCCTGGGTGCTATCCCAGACCTATTAATCCAGAATTTGGCAAATACCCAGAAGCTAGTATGTTAATCTGTAGCCAAGGTGAGAATCACTAACCCCCAGGGAGGGGAAGGGACAGCTTGGCTTCCCTGGAAAGAGGGCGGCACCTGGCAGAGCTCGGGTCTCTCCAACCCCTGCCCCATCCACTCCTCAAGCCCTCCGTCTACACTGCCTGTAGAGGAAGTGACAGGACCCAGAACAGCTCCCTGTCTCCAGGGCCTAGGGGTACTTGCAAAGACCTCTCGGCCCCTCTTATTTCAAGGCAGGTGAACCCCTGAGCCCACGCCTCAGGGACACAGACTCTAGCTGAGTGAACTGGGAATAGTTTACACAAGGATCTGATGCTTTTCTGTTCCCACCACACAGTTCTCCCAGGGGGACAGAAGAAACAAAGCCTGCCCTTGTCTCCTGCCTTTTCTTCTTGGATGGGTTCTCCTTGACCCTGCATTGCACATCGCCAGGGCTTCTCTGGGGGCCCCATCCATGCCATCCTGAGATTATTCTCCCTAGATCCTTGGACCATTCTGCTAGAGAAGCAGACGGCCACTCTTGTGCACATAGGAACTACTTGGGGAACATTTAAAAATCCCAACGCCCAAAAACTGGGGTGTGCTGTTATCTGGTGACCCCTGTGCCCCTCCTGTCTCCCCCCAGGTCACCAGCCTAGGGTTCCAGGAGCCCCATTCTCCTTCCTCTCTGCCTTTCTCACACCTTCTGCATATTTATTTATTCTCCCCCCTTCCCCATATCACTGGCAACCCCACTGCTTATGTTCTTGATTCTTACAACATTCTCTAAGACAGAGGTCCCAACCTCTGGGCCATGGACCAGTACTTCCTGTCAGATCAGCGGTGACATCAGATTCGAAATAAAGTACACAATAAATGTAATGTGCTTGAATCATCTCAAAGCCATTCTCCCCCTTTGAAGACACTGCCATTCAAACATGATACACAGTGTCATGTGTATGAGACATAGCTTCTCATGAGGCTATAAGAAAGGCAGAACCTCAGACTTCACATCCAATCCACAGAATCTATATTTTAAAAAAAATCCCAGGTGACCAGATGCACAACTGAGTTTGGGAGGCACCAAAGACTGTTGTCAAGACATTCTATGTCCCTGCACTTATCAAGCCCTGCAGCGTAACAGGCAGCAAGCTGGAGAGCCCTCTGGCTCCAGAGTAATCCTCAGATCAGCAGAGTACATGCCCATATTTCCTCCAGCAGGAAGATGCTTGCAGGTTAACTTTGTATTTTTTTGGTGGTGGGTGGAATTATTGTTGCTAATTACACACACACACACAAATACTCCTCTAAACACAAAATTTGATTATAAGACTCTGCTCCAAATCTCTGATCCTAGGAAATGTGAGAAAGGCCAGCGTCCTTTCAAAAGGGGCCAGTTGTGCTAAGTCCCTCAGCAGGTTGGCCTGGGTCCCTGCACTGACCATAGCTGCTCAGTCCTTTAAGGAGAGGGACAGAATCATTTCACTCTGAGCTGAGTAATGCCCTCAAGGGACAAGTCCATCACCCAATCTGCTGCCACCTTAGGCAACCAGGGTTACCCCAGAACATCCTCCTGAGCTCACAGGCATGGTTCAACTCAGTGACTAACTCCATAAGTCATCACAGTTTAGCATTATGAAAATTAAAAGGCTAAGGATAGTCAATAGAATGACTCCAACAGTATGTGAACTGAGAAATTCTAGATGTTCAAGCTGGATTTAGAAAAGGCAGAGGAACCAGAAATCAAATTGTCAACATCTGTTGGATCATCGTAAAAGCAAGAGAATTCCAGAAAAACATCTACTTCTGCTTCATTGACTACACTAAAGCCTTTGACTATGTGGATCACAATCAACTGCCAAAAATCTTAAAGAGATAGGAATACCAGACCACCTTACCTGCCTCCTGAGAAATCTGTATGCTGGTCAAGAAACAACATTTAGAACTGGACATTGAACAACAAACTGAAGACAGTTGGGAAAGAAGTATGTCAAGGCTATATATTGTCACCCTACTTATTTAACTTATATGCAGAGTACATCATGTGAAATGCCAGGTTGGATGAAGCACAACCTGAAATCAACATTGCCAGGAGAAATATCAATAACCTCAGATATGAAGATGACACCATCCTTATTGCAGAAAGTGAAGAGGAACTAAAGAGCCTCTTGATGAAAGTGAAAGAGGAGAGTGAAAAGCTGGCTTAAAACTCAACATTCAGAGAACAAAGATCATGGCATCCAGTCCCATAACTTCATTGGCAAATAGATGGGGAAACAATGGAAACCGTAAGAGACTTTACTTTGGGAGGCTCCAAAATCACTGCAGATGGTGACTGCAACTATGAAATTAAAAGATGTTTGCTCCTTGGAAGAAAAGTTATGACCAACCTAGACAGCATATTAAAAAGCAGAGACATTACTTTGCCGACAAAGGTCCATCTAGTCAAAGCTATGGTTTTTCCAGTAGTCATATATGGATGTGAGAGACGGACCATAAAGAAAGCTGAGCGCTGAAGAATTGATGCTTTTGAACTGTGGTGTTGAAGAAGACTCTTGAGAGTCCCTTGGACTGCAAGGAAATCAAACCAGTCCATCCTAAAGGAAATCAGTCCTGAATATTCATTGGCAGGACTGATGCTGAAGCTCCAATACTTTGGCCACCTGATGTGGCCATTAGAACTGACTCATTAGAAAAGACCCTGATGCTGGGAAAGATTGACGGCAGAAGGAGACGACAGAGGATGAGATGGCTGGATGGCATCAGTGACTCAATGGACATGAGTTTGAGCAAGCTCTGGGAGTTGGTGACAGGGAAGCCTGGCATTCTGCAGTCCATGGGGTTGCAAGGAGTCAGACATGACTGAGCAATTGAACTGAAAGATAATCAGGTTACTCTATTGTAACCTTAAAGTAATGATGCCTTGGAGGAAACAGTTTTGAAAGGTTCTTTCTAAATGGAATATGATTAGCAAATGTGTTTCTACTGCATCAAAATTCATTTGAGAGGCTCACTCCATGTGACTGGGGTGAATCAATAGACTAGGACTTGAACCTAACGGGAACCTTAGGACTGAAAGGGCCTCAGAAGTCCTCTAAAATCCAGAGCTCCCCAATAGGCATTCATTCACCTCACACACTTGCAAGATAGTCCTTTCCTATTGCATGAATTAGTCCTTTCTATGAACAGTCAAATGCTGGCTCCCTGTCATTTCTCTTTATTAGTCTTAACTCCCCTTTCAAACATAAAACAATTTGATGTTTTCTTCTTGCTCTATAAACCTCTTTGTTTATTTTCTTCTCTTACTTTCAAAGGAAATCCTTAATACCCACTGAGGGAAACAATTGTGTTTTCCCTTGATGAGATCTTCTAACAAAATTACAAATTAAAATATTGCTTACATAAAAATATAGTGGCATATCTCTTTGAACTTTTTAAATAATCTTCAGCTCTGAAAAAGGAACCAGGTAAAGGTGTAGGGCCACCAGTCCCAAAAAAGGACATATACACCCATGCATTCTGATACTGAGAGTGGTCAGAGTCTGCAGGTTAGAGACTTATCATTCATTACTATAATTTAATTACATTACATTTTAACAAAGATTTATTGAGTGTTTACCACACTCTAAGCACTATGCCATTTGCAGGGCATACTAATGTAAAATTCATCTAAGTGGTTTGATTGCATTTTCCTGTTAGTCCCTTGGTGGATAAGCTCTGTGGTTTTGCTCCTAATGGTAATTTTAGCAATTGGAAAGAGTTTCAGCAGTCCTCTGATCCAACCTTTCAATTCATTAAAAATAAATAAATAACCGTGATAGAGATTCTGTTCTTTGGGACTTTACCAGCTAGTGAGGGAGGTGATATTTTTAACAGAAACAACATTAAATAAAATGAAAAGCATCTATTCATTGGGTATATGAATAGCTCATCTGTCTGCTTCTGAAGATAGATTCATCTACCTCCATGATGTAACAGGGGGAGAGAGTGATGAGTGTGGGGCTCAGAGGCGGGTGTTCACTTCTACCCAGGATGGTCTAAGAGAGGAAAGGACATTTGAGATTCCTCCCTCCTTCCCTCCTTTCCATAATTCTCTATTACCCCCTGTATGCTAAGCACCAGGGAGAGGAAATATTGGAACATAGCGCTTGTTCTCAAATAGGTTATAGTCAACCTTCATGATCTGTGTGTTCCATATCTGCAAATTCACCTACTTGCTAAAATGTACCTGTATCTCCAAAATCTATATTCCTGGTACTTTCACAGTCGTTTGTGGATGTGCATTGAGAAGGAAGGAGACATACAACAGCCCCAGCTGAGGTCAAACAAGGCAATGCTCTGCCTTGTTTCAATTCGTGCTGTAAACAAGTGTCCTTTTCACAGTCTACTTAGCAGCACATTTTCCAGCTATTCATTGATGATTTCACAATTTTAATGGCCCCAAGTGTAGCACTGAAGTGCTATCCAGTGTTCTAAGCACAAGAAGGCTGTGACGTGCTTAAGGAGAAACCGCAAGTGTTAGATAAATTTCCTTCAGGCAACCTATGCTGTCGGTCATGAGTTCAATGTTAATGAGTTGATGATCCAATATATTCAGGGAAAAAAAGAAAAAGGAAATTCATGTATCTGTATGTGAATCTGCTCCAGAAACTGCTAAAATAACTAATGGAAAAGTGGCTGAACTTACGAATTCATGAAATGATGACTACTTTTTTTTTTTAAGTACGGTGGATAGCCATTATGAAGCTGAGAGCTAAAACAAATCTACACAGCAAGACCCAGGGTCAGGTTTAAAACGTTAAACCCTTTCAGCTAGTGTTTCATGATACAGAAAATGTGCATATAATTAATTATTGTAAGAAACATATATTAAATTGGGTACCTTGAAACAGAAACATACATAAAACAAGTTTATATCCTGACCTATTGATGAAAATATGACCAGAGGACCACAGGAATCCAACCCCCTATTTTCCCTAGGAACAATGGCTCAGAGACCTACTAATGTGATGTTTGCAACAACTTTATAGAACATAACAACTGTAGATAACAAGGCTTGACAGTAGACGTAGTATGGGAAATGGGTGATCAATCACTCTACAAAATTATCAACATTCAGCCTTATGAACAGGGTTCTGGGGGATCACTATAGATATGACTAGGTGATTAGCTTCTACATTTAATCTTTTTTCTGTGAAAACTTAAGAACAATCTATATTTTTGCTTTCGAAATTATTTGTCTATGAGCAACAGAATTTATGGTCAGCTATGATTTCTTCACAATTGTCAGACACACTCAGGAAATCTTTCAAAATGAGAAAAATCTAGTCCCCCAATCATTTTTGTATGTAATTAGAGTTCTATGAGTTAAAATTTTTATAGTTAATGGGGTATCTAGAACATTATGTTTGGTAGACAAATACATAGTTATTATTGTCAATATCAATTTTGCAGTTTTCGGTTTTGTAGCTAATAATACTTTGTTGTTGTTTTATTTTTTTTTTTTCCAGCCCCTGAAAAGTTCATATTCTTTGGTTACCAAGGGTAGATCCAGGCTTTGGGGACTCTGAAGCTTATATAGTTTGGGGATTCTTTTTGGAAAAAGAACCCAATATTACAAATATGAAGAGGTATCATTAGCATGCAGGTTAATCCACCTCTGACAGGCTCTTAGCACCTGTGGGGTGAGACATCCTCTGGACAGTCCACTGTGGCAGAGGAAGACCAGGTAAGAGGCTGTAGGAATAGTTCAGGAAAAAGAAGATCGAAGTCCAAACTTGAGTGGGCGGGGTAGTGAAAGGATGCGAGAGTCACAAGAGATATTTGAGAGGTTGATCTGGCAGGACCTGGTATTTGATGAGGACATTATCCGAGGGTATCAACAATGCATACTGTGGGGACGAGCTGATGAGTCAGAAGAAGGACTGCAGAAGGGGATGTGGGATGTGGAGTTCAGGGCCCCGCGTGACCTTAAAGGTCGCACCTTTGTGAGGTCCTGCCAGTGACTGACTCTCAGTGCTTCGGGAGATGTGATTTCATCATGCATCCCCACTTCATCCTGGGTGTGACACCATGCATCCCCACTTCATCCTGGGTGTGACCACACACATCCATCCCACAGAGGCTGGCCGCGTCCCTGCCGGCACATAGTCTGCGTGATCATGAAAGATTCCATGCTCCCTCCCTGCTCAGCTGCTCCCAAGCCTGTTACCTAAGGAAAAAGACTCCTTTCTAGAGAAGGGCTCTCCTTCTGTTTCTCCACTGAATTCACTCTAACTCCTCTCCAACTAACCTTTTTCAGGCTTTAGTAAAATAGATGTTGACCTTCCATGTAAGATTTGAATATTCTCACTAAGTCACAGGAGTCGCAGAATGAGAAAGACAAAACCATGGGTTCTCCTTGACACAACCGTTAACATGCAGTTCCAGTGCTTGGGTACCGGGGTGGGGTGAGGGGGAAGGGGCTATCAGCCGAGACTCTCTTCCTGGATAGGAGGGTCTGGGGCAGCCTGGGTACATCCTGACACTTACAAAATCCCACTTGACAACAGTCCTGCTCTTTAGCAACATGAACGTGATGATCTTTATTTTTATCTCGATGAGGAAATTGAGGCCCAGAGAAGTCAGATGACTTCTCAAGGTCACGAAACTAGGCAACAGCACAGTCAAAACCAGAACCCACACCTCATGAGCCCTGAAATGAATCAGTTTTTTCTACACACCCTGCCGAGGACCCAGTCCTCCCATCTCACCAACAGTTCTTTGGGGTATTGTATAACACCAGCTTAAGGTTTTGAAGCAGCTTCCATTCTATTTGTATATAAAACAACTCTGATTTCTGCTTTGCTCCAAGGGTAATAATTTTCCCGCTAATTTTTACTTCTTGTTCTGAATCTTCAGAGACAATCCTGCTACCCAATTTAATCTCAAGACTCACATGAATTCCCAGGA
This sequence comes from Capra hircus, assembly GCF_001704415.2. NCBI lineage: Eukaryota > Metazoa > Chordata > Mammalia > Artiodactyla > Bovidae > Capra > Capra hircus. The sequence continues at coordinate 19,127,078 of NC_030818.1, forward strand.
TGTGAAGGCAGCCATAGAGAAGATTTCTCAGAGAGGAGGGTTGTCTAATGCAGGTACATGTCTAATGTCTGTCTAATGTCTAATCCGGATTCAGATCATTTTGCTACTATGGTTCTCCTTCTATGTGGTTGTCTGCTAGCATCCTAGATAGAAAAAGGAAAAATCCAAACAATCCATTAGGAAATGACTCACAGAATATCTGTATCTTTCCTAAAGTATTACTGTGGACTGGGGGCAAAGATCATTATTGCACACATGCTGGAGAGTTCTTAGCAGGCCTGTTTCCTCGGGATGGCAGTTTTCTTTAGGACAAGCAGGACTCCTGTGACGACTACCATGACAGGTCTACAAGTCGTCAACAATTTTTTTGTTTTGTAAAAAAGAAATTTTTAATAAAAATAAAATTCGGGCTTCCCTGGTGGCTCAGTGGCAAAGAATGTGCCTTCCAATGCAGGAGACATGGGTTGAGTCCACATGCTGTGGGACAGCTGAGCCTGTGCCTAGAGCCCACGCTCTGCAACAAGAGAACCCACTACAGTGAGGAGCCTGAGCACCACTAGAGAATAGCCCATGCAGCAACGAAGACTCAGCACAGCCAAATAATAAATAAACAAGTAAAATTTAAAAATAACTAACATTTGTAACTGGCTCCATTCAGGAAGCTTCACAGTGCTCCTTGGGAATCTTCCTCTAATCAGCTCCTGTTACAGTGATAACTGTGCAGAGACATGGTCTTTGTTTCCAGCTGTGTCTCCTGTGATATCTGGTGAGGAAGATTCCCTGGAGAAAGGAATGGCTAACCACTCCAGCATTCTTGCCTGGAGAATTCCATGGACAGAGGAGCCTGGTGGGCTACAGTCTGCCTTTGGGGCCCTGGGAGGACTGCCCACTCCGCGGGGACCCTGTCTGCACCATCACAATCCAGGGAAATGGAGATGTGAGCCACGTTGCTTGGCATGGAATGTGCACAGGAAATACAGCTATCTGCGGAGGAGCATCTTCAAAATTACAGTACACCTGATTTATTACTTCCCTCCCCACTTCAATATACATCTATTTCGACCAGTACATTAGATTAGTATCTAGCAAATGAAGAGCCTTAGATCTCCGAACAATTCTAAATAAACACCATTCAAGTCACTTGGATCCAAGACACCAAATTGGATATTGCCTCCTCACAAATATGATAGAGTTGATGTCTGATTTGTTTTCAATTTGATATTTAGAGCACTGAAATTCCAGTAAGGTATCATGAGTAAAACTCTAAAACTTCAGAAGACATTCTATGTCCTTGATGGGATTAGAGAGGGGTCTTAATAAAATTAGTATATGTTTTTTCAGATCAGTTCAGTCGCTCAGTCATGTCCGACTCTTTGCGACCCCATGTATTGCAACACGCCAGGCCTCCTTGTCCAGCACCAACTCCCAGAGTTCACACAGACTCACGTCCATCAAGTCAGTGATGCCATCCAGCCATCTCATTCTCTGTCATCCCCTTCTCCTCCTGCCCCCGATCTCTCCCAGCATCAAAGTCTTTTCCAATGAGTCAACTCTTCACATCAGGTGGCCAAAGTACTGGAGTTTCAGCTTCAGCATCATTCCCTCCAAAGAAATCCCAGGGTTGATCTCCTTCAGAATGGACTGGTTGGATCTCCTTGCAGTCCAAGGGACTCTCAAGAGTCTTCTCCAACACCACAGTTCAAAAGCATCAATTCTTCAGCACTCAGCTTTCTTCACAGTCCAACTCTCGCATCCATACATGACCACTGGAAAAACCATAGCCTTGACTAGATGGACCTTTGTTGGCAAAGTAATATCTCTGCTTTTCAATGTGCTATCTAGGTTGGTCATAACTTTTCTTCCAAGGAGTAAGCGTCTTTTAATTTCATGGCTGCAATCACCATCTGCAGTGATTTTGGAGCCCCCAAAAATAAAGTCTGACACTGTTTCCACTGTTTCCCCATCTATTTCCTGTTTCCCCATCTATTTCCCATGAAGTGATGGGACCAGATGCCATGATCTTCGTTTTCTGAATGTTGAGCTTTAAGCCAACTTTTTCACTCTCCTCTTTCACTTTCATCAAGAGGCTTTTTAGTTCCTCTTCACTTTCTGCCATAAGGGTGGTGTCATCTGCATATCTGAAGTTATTGATATTTCTCCCAGCAATCTTGATTCCAGCATGTGTTTCTTCCAGTCCAGCGTTTCTCATGATGTACTCTACATATAAGTTAAATAAGTAGGGTGACAATATACAGCCTTGACGGACTCCTTTTCCTATTTGGAACTAGTCTGTTGTTCCATGTCCAGTTCTAACTGTTGCTTCCTGACCTGCATACAGGTTTCTCAAGAGGCAGGAAGGTGGCATGGTACTCCCATCTCTTGAAGAATTTTCCACAGTTTATTGTGATCTACACAGTCAAAGGCTTTGGCATAGTCAATAAAGCAGAAATAGATGTTTTTCTGGAACTCTCTTGCTTTTTCGATGATCCAGCGGATGTTGGCAATTTGATCTCTGGTTCCTCTGCCTTTTCTAAAACCAGCTTGAACATCAGGGAGTTCACAGTTCACATATTGCTGAAGCCTGGCTTAGAGAATTTTGAGCATTACTTTACTAGCATGTGAGATGAGTGCAATTGTGCGGTAGTTTGAGCATTCTTTGGCATTGCCTTTCTTTGGGATTGGAATGAAAACTGACCTTTTCCAGTCCTGTGGCCACTGCTGAGTTTTCTAAATTTGCTGGCATATTGAGTGCAGCATTTTCACAGCATCATCTTTCAGGATTTGAAATAGCTCAACTGGAATTCCATCACCTCCACTAGCTTTGTTCATAGTGATGTTTTCTAAGGCCCACTTGACTTTACATTCCAAGATGTCTGGCTCTAGGGGAGTGATCACACCATCGTGATTATCTTGGTCGTGAAGATCTTTTTTGTATAGTTCTTCTGTGTATTGTTGCCACCTCTTCTTAATATCTTCTGCTTCTGTTAGGTCCATACCGTTTCTGTCCTTTATCAAGCCCATCTTTGCATGAAATGTTCCCTTGGTATCTCTAGTTTTCTTGAAGAGATCTCTAGTCTTTCCCATTCTGTTGTTTTCCTCTATTTCTTTGCATTGATCACTGAGGAAGGCTTTCTTATCTCTTCTTGCTATTCTTTGGAACTCTGCTTTCAGATGATTATATTTTTCCTTTTCTCCTTTGCTTTTCGCTTCTCTTCTTTTCACAGCTATTTGTAAGGCCTTCCCAGACAGCCATTTTGCTTTTCTGCATTTCTTTTTCTTGGGGATGGTCTTGCTCCCTCTCTCCTGTATAATGTCATGAACCTCTGTCCATAGTTCATCTGGCACTCTGTCTATCAGAGCAAGTCCCTTAAACCTATTTCTCACTTCCACTGTATAATCATATGGGATTTGATTTATGTCATACCTGAATGCTGTAGTGGTTTTTCCCACTTTCTTCAATTTCAGTCTGAATTTGGCAATAAGAAGTTCCTGATCTGAGCCACAGTCAGCTCCCAGTCTTGTCTTTGCTGACTGTATGGAGTTTCTCCACCTTTGGCTGCAAAGAATGTAACCAGTCTGAATTCAGTGTTGGCCATCTGGTGATGTCCACATGTAGAGTCTTCTCTTGTGTTGTTGGAAGAGGGTATTTGCTATGACCAGTGCATTCTCTTGGCAAAACTCTATTAACCTTTGCCCTGCTTCATTCTGTACTTCAAGGCCAAATTTGCCTGTTACTCCAGATGTTTCATGACATCCTACTTTTGCATTCCAGTCCCCTATAATGAAAAGGACTTCTTTTTGGGGTATTAGTTCTAAAAGGTTCTGTAGGTCTTCACAGAACCATTCAACTTCAGCTTCTTCAGTATTACTGGTTGGGCCATAGACTTGGATTACCACGATATTGAATGGTTTACCTTGGAAACGAACAGAGATTATTCTGTCGTTTTTGAGATTGCATCCAAGAACTGCATTTCAGACTCTTGTTGACTATGATGGCTACTCCATTTCTTCTAGGGTATTCCTGCCCACAGTAGTAGATATAATGGTCATCTGAGTTAAATTCACCCATTCCAGTCCATTTTAGTTTCCTGATTCCTAGAATGTCAACATTCACTCTTACCATCTCCTGTTTGACCACTTCCAATTTGCCTTGATTCATGGACCTAACATTCCAGATTCCTATGCAATATTGCTCTTTACAGCATCCAACCTTGCTTCTATCACCAGTCACATCCACAACTGGGTGTTATTTTTGCTTTGGCTTTATACACAAAATACTGTGTATAAATTCCAGGGATTTGTGGATACTCACCCCTAGTGCCCAAGGGTCCACAGAGGCCAGGTTAAGAGCCCTGCCTTTGGGGTGATCAGTCATCCCAGTTTCCCAAGCGCATATGGGACTTTCAGTGCTAAACCTGGGAAAGTCCCAGAAAACTGGTATAGTTTCTCACCCTTCTTGATTCCAAAAATCTCCTGAGGCCCTAGACAAGTATTAAGTATACGCTTGAGAAAGGCATGCTGGGAAGCTACGTCATCCCTCACAACTGCTGCTCTCTGTTGAGGCAGGCTGTCGTCATGGAAGCCTAGGCCCAGCAGTCTGGAGTGACCTATCCAGGCCCACATGGCCAGTAGAAAGCACAGCCAGGTAGAACACATCTCTCGGTCCTTAGTGGGTGTGGTGCCTTCCAGGCCAGACCTGTGTATCTCTAGTGGAAATGACACAAGATTCCATTGAATCCAGAATACACTCTTCCACACCTGGAGCATCGGGCTCACAGCAAGCCCTCAAAGCCCAAGGAGAAGGCTACCCCACACTTTTGGAAACAGCTCAGGGGCTTAATAAGGTCAGCTCCAGCACCCAGGCAGAGAATGGACACTATTGTCCCCATGAAAAGATTTTCTCACCTGTGTGCTGGTCTCAAAAATTTTTTATTATTTTTAATGTAATTTTTAAAATTGAAGTATTGTTTATCTACAGTATTGTGTTAGGTTCAGGTGTACAGCAAAGTGATTCTTTTTTTTTTCCAGATTATTTTCCATTATGGGTTATTACAAGATATTGAATATTGTTCCCTGTGTTTTACAGTAAATCTTTGGTGTTATCTGTTTTATGTATAGTAATTTGCATCTGTTAATTGAATACTCCTAATTTATTCCCCCCCATTTCTTCCTTGTTAACCATGTGTTTGTTTTCTATGTGAGTCTATTTCTATTTTGTATATAGGGTCACTTTTGTTAATTTTCAGATTCCACAGAAGTGTTATCAAAGAATATGTGTCTTTCTCTGTCAGACTTACTTCACTTAGTATGATAATTTCTAAGTCCATCCATGTTGCTGCAAATGGTATAAAATGTTTTTAAAACAAGAGAAAACTAGAAGTTGAAGCTCAAAATGAAGCTGGGGAGGGAAATGGCTAGTGCTATAGGTTCCATAACATTGTGAATGTACTTAATACCACTGAACTGTACACCCAAAACTAGTTAACATGATTAAAAAAAGAAAACAAACCAACAAGGGAGGGAATGGATATTTTTCTGCACCTCTTTATGCTGCTCTGATCTGTTCCATAATCACTCCAAGCATCAGTTTTCTTTTTCTTCCAGGCCGGGCCATCTCCTTTGTGACCAAGAACTTCTTTTCCAAATTTAATGGAAACAGAGGTGGTGCCCCCAACGTGGCCGTGGTGATGGTGGATGGCTGGCCCACAGACAAGGTGGAGGAGGCCTCAAGGTTTGCGAGAGAGTCAGGAATCAACATTTTCTTCATCACCATTGAAGGTGCCTCTGAAAATGAGAAGCAGTACGTGCTGGAGCCCAACTTTGCAAACAAGGTACGTTTGCAAACAACGTATGCCTTCTACGTAAGGTATGTAAGTGGGAAACCCACCCAGTATAAGAATGCCCTACACTTTGCACAGCTGTAACAACCATCCAGGCTGTGTCTCCTGTGTTTTTCAAATGGATGTTAAGCTCTTTTCTAGGCAGAAGGGCCTCCAGTGAGAGACTAGTGAGTCTGGAACCTGGAGTTACCCTCTCAAAGCAATGCCCAACAACCCACCATGCACCTGGTGAACTGAGGTCTGGCATCAGCACCTTGGGAGGAGCAGGGTCCCCAAAGCCTCACATCAGAGGCTCCCCTGAGTGCCTCTCATAGCCCCAAGGGACCTCAGCTAGGTAGCCCAGCAAGTCTTCACACACGCACACACATGGGTGCACATGTACCACAAGTCAACTAATCTGATAGACAAGAAAAGGAAAGGTACTAAACCACATCAGGGAGTGCAGCCTTTCAAACTCAGCTGCCCCTGAGTTCTGCAGAGATGCCCAGCAGGACATGGAGGCAGAACAGATGGGAATCTAGACCCATTCCCCCAGTGCAGCTCACTTTGTGTATGCTTTATACGGTAGACCCCACATAAACCTTTCTCCAAAGATAGGACCCTGGGTTTAAAAAGGAAAGGAGGAGGACAGGGTGGGGGATGCCCCCCAGCGTTAGCAGCCTGTTTCCAGGTATACTGGGGCTCAGCTCCCTGCACAGATCCTGCACTTCATCATCATTCTCATCTCCCTTAACTTCTAGGACCCAGTAGTGTTCTTATTTCACTTGCTCCCTTCTCTTTTCCGTCTTGTACCTGAAGCACAGACTTCCTTGGCTCTCTCCTCTGTTCTCACTAGTTTTTCTCCCTCCAGAATCTCTCCCAGGGCCACAGCTTCAGCTTTCACTCACAAGCAGTGACACACTTGTGTGTCTCCCGCTCCGCTTTCTCAGTAGCCCTCTGTTTCAAGCTGACTGACTAGTCTCCACCCAATGACCTGAAGAACCTTAAATCCTACATGCAACATGCCAAGTGCCTCATCTTTCTCACTCAAATTCCTTCTTCCTCTGGACTGTGCATTGGCCCCACAGCCGTCCCAGACACCCGGAGTTACCTCGGAGCAACTTGTCAGCTCCCAAGTCATGTAGCTCACATCTGCCCCGTCTTTCCCATGCCCAGTGCCACCTCCCTGGTTCAAGCGAGTATTGACACATCTCTTCTGTCTCCCTTCTGGATCTCCCCAGTTTAGATTTCACAATGCATCTCATGCTTTTTCCCAGTCCCACAGGGTCCTTGCTCCGAATCCTTCTCCATTCGCTGTTACTCCTGAGGTCTTCTGGAGGGTGGTCTTAACCCAGCTTCCTAGCTCCAGCCACCCAGTGTCCTGCCCATGCCAGCACCACACTCTCTCCTGTTGTGACTCACTCAGACTGCCTGGTGGGGATCCCCGCCCCCCATCCATTGGCTAGAATTCAATTCAGCCTCGACACCCATCTCATATGGCGCCTAAGCCATGGAAAGTTTTGTGAACCCCATTAGGTTCTTACAAACCAATTAAAGTACATTTCCCAGGACATTTTAAGTCATTTCTTGTTTTCAAATAATGTTTTAATTATATACCTTCATCCACAGCCAGCAGGTCTGTGATTCTCTCTGTGACCTCTGGAGAGGCAGTGGCAAGGGAAATGGTCACTTCCAGGAGCACACCAATCAGGTTGCTCAATGTTTACTTGCAGGCACCTTGAGTTTTTTCTGGAACATGCTTGGGCACAAGTAAACATTCATCTGCCTGGAGGCAGGGTTATCCAGGGGACAGAGCTGGGGTTCTGAGGGCAGAGAGATTTGAGTTGTGACCTCAAGGATGTCACTTCACAACTGGCCCTCAGTTTGTTCCTTCATGACAAGTGTGTTAGAATTTCACCCTGTAGGGTTAAGGTGGGCAGGGGGTGGGTAGTGAAATGATGTTAAGAACATCTAGTTGGGTGCCGGACACAGGTGTGGAACGCCTTCTTGCTGCAGGCAGGCCTGCTCTCTAACCAGCTCTTAAGCTTTGTCTCCTGTGTGCCTTTTGTTTTCCCAATCAGAACAAAAGCTTTCTTTAATCCTCGTGGGTTGGTGCCCACCAATGCTAGCCTTATGACTAGCTGCCAGTACAAACCAAGGGGCCAGGAGGGGCATAAATATGAAGCTGAAACCAGCAATTCCCCTCTCCCTGTGGATTTGCTTGACTGATGGTTCTCCATGAAAGCAGAGACCTGGCTGAGGGTGGGGGAATATGTCAGAGATAACCGGAGGGATGAACCGAGATGGACAGAGGCCTTAGGTGGCAGGTCATGGTGATCCATTGGAGGGTGAGACCCCTGACCTGGCAGGTGGCCTGCCCCTGTCTTCCAGGCTGTGTGCAGAACCAATGGCTTCTACTCACTCACCGTGCAGAACTGGTTCAGCCTCCACAAGACCGTGCAGCCCCTGGTGAAGCGGGTTTGTGACACCGACCGACTGGCCTGCAGCAAGACCTGCTTAAACTCGGCCGACATCGGCTTCGTCATCGATGGCTCCAGCAGTGTGGGGACCAGCAACTTCCGCACGGTCCTCCAGTTTGTGGCCAACCTCAGCAGGGAGTTTGAGATTTCAGACACGGACACGCGGATTGGGGCCATGCAGTACACCTACGAGCAGCGGCTGGAGTTCGGGTTCAATGAGTACAGCACCAAATCTGACGTCCTCAGCGCCATCAAGAGGGTGGGCTACTGGAGTGGAGGGACCAGCACGGGAGCTGCCATCAACTATGCCCTGGAACAGCTCTTCAAGAAGTCCAAGCCCAACAAGAGGAAGCTAATGATTCTCATCACTGACGGGAGGTCCTATGATGATATCCGGATACCAGCCATGCTTGCCCATCACAAGGGTGAGTGAGCTGGTCTTGCTGACTAGTCTGGGGCTGAGCAGACCTCTGGGTCTTGATGGGTTGTCTCTCTGGACACCAGTTTTGTCTAGTACCTAATAAAATGTTCACAACCCTAGGGCATTAGGGTGTAGTTCAACACCACAGGGCCCTCTGGGTAGTGAAGGGTCAGGCAAGGACACGAGGGTAGTTTCCACAGCATCAAGGCCTGCGGACGCTACCCCTCTTCTTTACTTCCCACACTCGGAGGCTGCACACACCAACTCATGATGCATTAAAGAGGAATTTGACTCCTCACTCTAATCTCCATTGAAGACCACAAAATTGTGTTAGAAACTTGAAAATGGATGTTTTAAAACAGAAGTATAATAATATTATATAAGCAATTGCTAACCAGATATTGGAGGTTTGAGGGTGAGACCTCAAAGAAATTTTCATTCAAAATGTTTAAAGAGATGTTTCCATACGAAATTTGGAAGAGGACAACAGAAAGTTTAAAACCATGAAAAATGAGCAAAACATTTTTTTGTATATGTTCAAAAAATCAGTCATATGTAATGCCTTTTGGACAAAATCTATATATATAATCCTTGTTTTGAAAAGTGCCATAAAATACAAGGAAAATACAAACAACCTGAGAAAACCCCTAGTAACAGTAATACTAGTAATGACAATAAAAGTAAAGAGAGTCATCAGTGAACCAAAAACCTGTAGTACGTGCTAGTGAACAAGACTTACCTATTGTGGGGGAAGTTTTCCTGTGTGTGTGTGTGCACACGTGTATGCACATATGTGTGCGTGCACTGAGTCTCTGCCTCCATTTAATTTGGGTTTGTTTGCACGATTTCCCATAATCTTTAAAGCTGCTTTTAATCCTTTCTGAAACAAGGAGGGATATAAAAATAAGCTTTCAGGAACCAATATTTCTGGCTTCTGGAAAAGTAGCCAGACACCAGGTTCAGACAGTCTTCCCAGTGATTTAGCCCATAGGGAGCACTCATAATGGTGGGATGGCAGGTGGCCCACGTGCCAGCAGTCACAAGGCCCCTTAGACTGTCAGCAGAGTGAAAATGGTTTACGGTTCAGAAGCAAACTGCCCAAAGTTCCAGAGTGAGTGAGCAGAGCCAGGTGGGGCAACTCTTGATGACAAGCCCAAGATCGCCAGTCCCCAGCTTGCATTCAGCTCCTCTTACTCATTTTTCTCAATGCCTCTTCTTGAGCCTCCCCCAGAGGGTGTCCTTGACTGACTGGTCAGGAGAAAGTGAAGACCTAGGATGATGTCCCAGGCACCATCAGGGCTATCATGCTCTGGGTATCTTTAAACAACAAGGACCAACAGATGACATGTAAGCCATGAGCACTGGGTGTCCTGAGGGTATCCAAGCCAAGGCTAGGGGACCATCTATCAGAATTGCCAGTAGAAAGTTCTCTGCAGTAAGGTTGGACTGCAGGATGTGAAAAGCTAGATCTCTAATACTGGTCTTGTTGTCTTTACTTGGGCCAGGGGTGGGAGAGGGCAGCCCTTCCATCTTTGAACAGAAAGGAGATCTTAGTGGGTCTAAGCCCTGTTCTGCAGCTAAACTCTTCCTGTGACCACTTGGCAGCATTTTTAAAGCCCAACCCTGACTTTTCCCAATGTAGATAATTTTCAGACAAAAGACACTGGAAAGGTGAGAAAAGGACCTGGCAGCTTAATGAGCCACAGTAGGAGACCAGCTTAGCCCAGAACCACCTGTGGTGTGGACGGCGCTCCCATCAGCAGGAAAGGAACCCAGAAGATGCTAGAGAAAGCCGTGGCCCTGAGGATGGTGGGGAGGTGGGGGAATGGAGCCTGGGCAGAAGCCCCTCCCCAGACTCTGCCCGCCATCTCATAGCCATCTTGCTTATCTCATCCTGGTCAGCCTGGAGAGGGCATGGGAATAGGTCAGCACCTGCCCACTAGCTGCCTCAGTCAAGAACCACACTCTGGGCAGTCTGCCGCACCACTAAGGACAGATGCCTGCTCTCTGAATTCCTCTTCTCCCTGAGGCATCTCAGTCCACGGTTGCAGCCCAAATCCTTTAATCCTACTATATTCCCCTTTGTATCTAGACATACTCCAGTCCCTCCCTTCCTAAAGAGGGAAATAATTCCCTTTGACCCCATGTTCTGGCTCCAGTTACCACCTGCCTCCTCTTTACAGCCACACGCCTACTGCCTCGCATCTTCATTTCTCTTTCAATCTCAGCTCACAGCAATTCACTTGGTTTCTTTGGCTTTGACTTCCTGGACACTTCTCCCTACAAGCTACGGCATCTTGTTTATGTCTCTTCTGAATTCAGTGGATACCTTTTCCCTTTCATCTCCAATGATCCCCCTGCAGCAGTCAGTGCTGTTAGCTCCTCCCTATATCTGTAAACACTTACTTTTCTGTGGGATGGAGCAGATGCTGGGTCGCCAGATCTCCAGGTCCTTGTACAAGTTTTCCTGCTCTGGAAATCCTCGCAGTTGGAGCCTATGGCTTATAAAGTCACCCTCAAGCCAAAAGTGATTCAGCTCCACTGGTTTTGTTTTGTTTTGTTTTTTGGCCAAGGTTTGCAGCAAAGAGAGGGCTTATCTACAAGGCAGGCGGAAGAACCAGTCACAAGTCTACCTCCCCAAAGGCAAGGGGCTCAGGGCTTTGCAGGAGAGCAAACAAAGGAGTGCAGCATCTGAGCTGTGGGGAGGAAAAGATATGGAATTGCTCTGTGCAGGCGTAACTAAGCTACAGGCCTCTGCATGTGTTCTAAAGGCCACTAAGTGGGCATTCACGCATGCCAGGTTGGGGGGTCAGTGGTCCTATCCAGTCTTAACCAGCTCAGCTGAACTAGACACAGCTGAGTCTCAGCTCAGCTGACTCCAAGTTTCTGGAGAACAACTCAAGCAAACATCTTATTGTTGAGGCTACGAGCCACTATGCAGGACATAAAACAATCTTGATTAGTGAAGGCAGGTGGATTTGACTACCCATCGTTTCACTTACATTTAAAAGATCTTGAACAGGTTTTTGAGGCAGTTAAGACTCAGCTTTGCATGACTTTACACACAGAGCAGGTGTGTGGCATGGGGTATAATCTACAGGGCACCCAAGTTTTGCTTGTCCCAGATATCATTCCCTTGCTGCTCCTCATGAAATTCTTATCATGGGTTGACTCCATTCTTCTGTTTTGTTGTTTTTTTCTCCAAACGATGGTAAATCCCTGCGAGAGAACAACTGTATCAATTTCACTGCTGCTGGCGCGCAGCACATGTTCATGCTTGGGGCACATTTCTGATTCTGGATTTGGTTGCATTCAAGCACAATGGCCAACAGAGTGGCAGGAAGGCAAGGGTGGATGTCCGCACTTTTCCTTGGGGACATTCACTTCATCCACCCTTTGTCCCCACAGGCGTGATCACCTATGCCATAGGTGTGGCGTGGGCTGCCCAGGACGAGCTGGACATCATCGCCACTCACCCTGCCAGGGACCACGCCTTCTTCGTGGACGAATTTGACAACCTCTACAAAGTGGTCCCCAAGGTCATTCAGAACATCTGCACAGAGTTCAACTCACAGCCTCGGAACTGAGTTCAGAGCAGGCCGAGCACCAGCAAAAGCTGCTCTCCCGACTGGCACTGGGATGACCCCCAATACTTTACGGCACACGTGGGACAGCCAGGAAGGCAGGGCTTGCAAACCACGTCTTGTTATTTTTCTTTGCCAGGGTGGTTTTTCATACTTGGAGTTAGAAAGATGATCATTAATTTGTAGGATGAGCCAAAAAGATACCTTGCTTTGGGAATGCTGGGGATTTTATATTTTGAGAATTGTTTTTAAAATAAATATTGAGAATAGAACAAAGCACTTACAACAGGCTTACCTAGAGCTTTTGTGAGATTTTTAACATCTTTGTCTCCAGTCAGAAATCTGTTAACTCTCCACAAGTTTCATTTTTGTCACGACAATATAGGAGTTGGTTAGTTAAATGTTTGAAAGGATTTCATGCAATCACTCTGTGTTCTGGGGAGTGGTCACAGGGTTGTGGCAGGGCCCCCTCTATTCATGCCCCAGAGCACCTGCCCTGTGCCCTCTCCTGGCTCAAGGTGACAGCACACCCACACGGGTGCAGGGACAGTGTGGCACAGCACGGCTGCTCCTGGTTTACCTTCATCTTCTCTCTAATGGGAATCACTGTGTTCCTTCAGTCTATGGGGTAGCTGGGGAATGGCCCTCGAGGACCACACTGACCTGACTTCTTGTTTTTATTGGAGTATAATTGCTTTACAATGCTGTGCTGGTTTCTGCTGTACAACTAAGTGAATCTGCTATATGTATACATAAATGCCCTCCATCTTGAGCCTCCCACCCTTCTAGTGACCTGGCTTTAGAAGCAGTGCATCAGGCTGGTACAGCCGCTCTCAGCCCAAGCTGCTTGTTAGAATCGTTTTAGAGTAAAATGCTCATTCCAGGTCCCATCCCAATCTATGAAAGCTGAGTCTTTGGGACAGACGCCGGATCATCGGCAGGTCTAACGAGCTCTCTGATGATACTGAGGATGTGCTGCCAGGATGGAGAACTATGAGCTGCCTCGGAGGGTCAGTGTTAGAGCTGTTACCTGGGAGAGTCCCTGTTTATATGCCTGCTGTTCTGGGTCCCATTTAGTTTAATATCCATTTTGGATATTTCATTTGTTAACTAGATGCTACTATTAATAATTCCATTCAAATAAGCTGGCCTGGGTTTGATTGAACCCCACTTTTTACTTTGAAGACTTATTCATTAGGATATGAAATTACATACATGATAGGGAGCATTCAGAAGCATTCTAAATAGCTATACCCTACTTGACAAGTTATATTCTGTAAAAATGTATTTTGGAGAATGGTACTCTGAATATAGGCTAAAAGATAGTACCTGTATTAATACTTGGGGCAAAATATTTATGTAAGAAATTTTCAATCAAAAATAGTATCCATTTAGTAGAATTTATGTAGAATTTACCAATCTCTCGATACCTGAGGGGTTATTGGCAATTAAAAATGTTGTGGTCTACTAAGAAAGGTGTCAATGATTTCAAATTTATTAACCATAAATTTTACTTCAAAAGCAATTGCAAACAGATTTGTTCAAAAACTTCAAAATGTGACAACTAGCTTCAAAAAGGAAATTCTTCATTAAGATACTAGTGACAGATTTAGCTAGGAAACTAATTACAGGACATAAGTACTAGGGGTGACTATTCTGCCTATTATTTTGAATGTGCTGGTAATTGATATAAAGTTTTTTCCAATGTTGCTTCAATGTACACAAGTTAATTTTTTTAAGAAAAGTCTTATTTTGGAAAACAGCTTTGGAATATAATTATTTTAGAGGCTTTAATATGAAAACCAATTTGTCATCAATAAGTAAATATTTCCAAAAATGATATAACTTAATTATTTTGTTGTTCTCTTTCATTTACTGTACCAGTTTGAAAAATAAGTTATACGGTCACCCTAGCTATAGGTATCATAATTTTGAAGATAAATGAAATCTCTTCATACATGTCCATTGTTGATATGTTATCACATACTTGAGTATATGCTGTGTGGAACACCAGAAATGAGGTTGTTGAGGCCCTCAGAGGTCACAGGGTTGTTAGAATTGCCCATGTGGATATTCAAGTCTCGAGAGATGTGACGGTGTCAAGATGGAGAGAGAAGCAGTGAGCCAAGCTCACATGTGCCCAGGGAGGGCAGAGGAGCCCTGGAGGTTGGGAGAGGACCACAGTGACAAGGCAGGAGGGCTGAAGCCAGATTCAAGGGGGCTGGGAGCAAACCTGTCCTGACTCCAGGCCTGAGACATGTAGGGTGAGAGAGCACAAGCAGCCTTGTCTCAGGAGGTGGAGGAAGAGAACCAGACTTCAGGTAAGAGCAGGCAAGAAGGCCTGGGGGCCTCTTGGCAGCCAAGAGGAGTGGGGAGGCTGCGGTACGGTTGGGGCTGGGTCAGGTCTGGGTTTGCACAGATCAGGTGGAGACAAGCGTCCTGGTGGTGATGGGTGCCATGGAAGACTTGCATTTAAAAGCCTCTTTACTCAACCTAAACTGTGCCTGACACCACTGGGCCAGCATTGAAATCTTAACACCAGAAACAGAACTTTGGAGACAATCTACATCAAATCCTTCAATGATAAAAAAAATAAAAATAAAAAAAGGAAACCCAGGCCTTAAGAGGATTGTGCAGATATAAAACGACAGAACCAGAATTCAGATTTCTTGTCTTCCAAATTCCTGATTCACTTGACTGCCTTCTGGGGGCTCAAAACCCCACCCCCTCTCCCGTGCCATCCCTGCAGAAACACACCTGCTTCTGCACACTCAGGGCCTCTGGTCCAGCCTTTGTGGAGCACTCTGGGTCCTGCAGACATGAGCCAGTCTCCTAAGTCAACTCAATCATTCATTCCGAGGTCTCAGCAGAGAACTTTTTCTGTGCCCTTTCTCCTCCAAATCAACCAAAACAAGTAGAAGTGTCCGGGCAGCCTCTCTGGATGTAGTGCTGTCTAAACTCCACTCAACTGGCCCACCTCTTGGGAGTTAAGGGTCTTTGAGGTTTCTTGGTCATACGTTTTGCAACAAGGCTCTGCTAAAAAATTTCAAACAAACTGACAGGGTTCAGATATTTTTTGTTTCTCTGGGCTCTTTAATCCCTTTGATCAGGACAAAACCTCCATGAAGCAAGTTTCCCAGCATAATCTCAGGGGGACCGGCATGGTTGTATAAAGAAGATGATGCTTCTGTGGTCAAGGATTTTCCAGCCTGAAAGAGGAATTTCCAGCAAATAATGTTATTTTTCAGTAACAATCCTAAGAAAAGTTCTCCCCCTGGTTACCAATATGTAAATGTAGTAAGTAGGAAATATGCTTGAAATGAATTCAATTACTTTAGAAAGAGATATTTATTCAACTAATGGCTTTGAAGAATTCACAGTCCAGTGAGAAACCCCACAGAAATGAACAAGTAAAATGATAAAATTAATATCATGGGATTATGCACAAAGTGGTGATTGCAAACAACCTCATGAGAGAAATAATCGTGAAGTGTTTAATAATTTGTGTTTGCTGCATGCCAGGCACTGTTCTCCTTAGAACAGTATTATGTTCACATGTATTAACTCACCCATCCCTACAATTTATGGCAAGAAGTACTATTATTCTTCTCACTTTACAGATCATGTAGCTGAAGTATGAAGATGTCAAGTAACTTGCCCAAGGTCATAGGGCTGGGAGAGGCAGATCTGGGAATTAAACCCAAGTGGCTGCACAGCGGGTTCTCTAGTAAGCTTGACAATTTAAAATTGATGTATAATTCTGCTAAGTGTGTGCTCAGGATCTCTTAAATGTACAAAGTGAGGAGTCTGTTAAACATCCAATGCAAACTGTACTTTCCCCACATCACTCCTCCTGCTTCTCTGGATAGCTACCTGCCTTCACTTAAGCTAGGTGATTATATTCATAGTCCCTGTAGCTCCCTGAACACACTGGGCTCTCCATCCTTTGATAAACTCCCAACCATCCTTCAAGTCTCAGTCCAAATGCCATCTTCTCTTTGGAGCCTTCCCTGACTTGCTCTGGGCTCTCTGGATATACAGTCCCGATCCACCTATTTTCCAGTGACCTCCTTGTCCCTTTTCCTTAAGGGACACAATTCACACATACATCATCAAGGACATGGAATACAGGGGATGAGAACTCTGAATCTAAGTCACCTGAGAGTTCTAACCCCTAACACAATAACATTGGTAGAACAGGAGGCAGAGATTTTTCAGAAAGAAATGGGATATGGTGGCAAGAGAAAGGATCTACTTCCACGCAGGCTCAGCACTCTTTTGAACCCTTCTTAGGTTCATTACTGTCTGTTACAATCACTGCCTTTCTAGGGTATCTACTCACAGGGAAACTATTCCTCACCTTACACTGTTATTTTTTCCCACAGAAATGAAAATCCCACTTTCTGTTTACCTTCCTGAGTTTCATTCAGTAAATGTGTTTTAAGCACCTATTATGTGTCAGGCATTGTGATAGCCAATGGGATACAAAGATAAATAAGACCTGGTCCCTGCCTGAGATGCTTAGGGAGGCGAGGAGGCTTGGAACAGTGTGAAATGCAGAGTGACAGCATGCAACTTGAGGCTGAGGCAGGGGTGTCAGGAAAAGGGCTGGAGGGAGAAGCAGGGGCCAGGTCAGAGGCAGGGGGCTGTGCTGGTTCAAGTTCTCTCAGGTGCAAGCAACAGAAACTCAACTTACAGTAGCCTAAGCAAAGAGGGGATTTGGGGAAGGAAAATGGAAGAACTCATGAACTCCAAGGTCAGGCAGACAGCAGAGTCTCAGAAAGGAGAGGGAGGACAAGAGAAGGACTGGAAAATCAGGTAGTCCTGTCTCTCTCCTCTAGGACGAGCTTCATCTGGAAATTGTTGAACAGCCCTGCAGGTTGGGGACTGAGTGGCGCTGTCCACACGTTAAGGACTGGCCTCTCGACGCGGCCTCCTTCAGCAGGGCCCCCCAGCACCCCAAGCTGACACAGCGGGCTGGGGAGGAGCATTGACATCGTTTTGTCCGACCACCTTACAGTTAGTAAACTTTCAAGGTTCCTTGATTGCCTTGAATGCTGACAAATGAATGCCCACGAGTTCCCGAGTTTGGAAAATCAAATGCACGCTGAGTATTAGTCTTCCAGTTCTGCAATCTCCCTCTGTTTCGCTTAGAAGTTTTATCCAAGAAAACCTATAGCTGTCAAAGACTCCTTTTCACGTCTCTTGGCCTCAATGGCTACAAGATATTACTTGTTTATAGGCCATTAGCCATTGAAAACTGTTCAGATCATCAGGGAAGCCGAACTGCTGCCTCTGGGATCCACCTCTACTCTTAGTACGAAGATGTAATTGAGGAGAAAAGTACTCTTTAAATAACCATCTACATGGCAAACAAATAAGACTGAAAGATTGCAATTTCGATGAAGGCTTTGCTTTTTTTCTTTTCTTTCTTTTTTGTTTTTTTAATGTTCTGTAATTGAAAAATACTGAGCTTAACTTTATCCCTGCCATTCCTCTTACACTAACTGGGCCCACAGGCAAGAAGCTGCCCAAGTAAGCAAATACTATACTTGGCTTGGAAGCTGAGACTTTCATATAAAAAATACAATTCCAGCTGAATAGCTCCTTTCTGAGACTCCTCTAGTTTCACACTTGGTTGAGGTGAGCAGGGTGTATTCAGGTTAATGGCAAATCGGAATCTGGGTTCTCAACAAAGAGCCTTTACATGACTGCCCAGGGCACAGAAACTGCAAGGCTCTGGAAGCCATGGAAACTGCAAACATCAAAACAAGACCCAAAATCAATTTAATTGTTGTTGGTCTGACATTCCCAAGGCATCTGTAAACCTGTATCTTGATATTATGATATCGATTTTTTTTCAATTATCCTAATACTCTACAAGTTCTCCTTGAAATCATAGTGAAAGGGAGTTTCTTTTCAATCTCAGTAGAGGGGTTGTGTGGCATTTTAAAGCCAAAGAGGGAACAGGGACAAGTTGAAGGTTACAAACCGCTGTGGAAATGACTGTCTAAGATACGCACCAAGCAAAATAAATGAGCAGACACAGTTTTCTAAATGGCAAAGTGGCAGTGTAATTTGGTTTTCTCCTAAGAGAATACCCTCATTGAACAGGGGACAAGGCAGTGTGGAAACTCCAGGGGATCTTTCCAGCTCCTCTGACCTAAATGCAAGGCCTGGAACACCCACATGCCTGCTCTTACCTACAGAGAGAAGGCATTCTCCTGAAGTGGAAAACCAACCCTTTCATCCTGGAGTCATTCTAATCCTGGACAGTTAACAGAGATCTCTGGAAACAAAATACCAGTGGAGCTAGGCAGCCTCAGTGGAGAGCTGCCCACAGGGGAGCTGGCAAGGTGTTGGCAAGGCCACAGGCTTGTTTGTGAGCAGATCTGGGGCATCCGACAGAGACCCTTCCCTGTCTCTGCCCAGACCCTTGGTCCTACACTTTATCAGGAAGGACCAGCCAACACCCCTAGGGAATTATCATCACAGGGCTTCATTTGCACTCAGGCAGAGGAGGCCTAGAGAAATTCAGTGACAAGGTTAAAATCAATCCTAGACATCAGTTATGCAGTCCCAATGTTCCGTGAAAGGTGCTAGAAGTTCTTGTGTGTCACTGAAAACACACAAAACTCTATTTTCTACTCTGCAGCCTCAAATCCAAGATCTTGGGAGACTGGACTGTTACTTGAAGTCCTAAGTTGCCTTTTGCTTTCATGTCCCTTTTCATATTTCTCTGATTATTATGTAGGCAATTACACACCAGCTCAGATGATGTTAGTCCATCTGCTCACAGGCTCTTAAACACAGATTAAGTGGCAGGTAGTACACATGCCCCAGGCAGCTGAGTGGGCAGTGTGGAGCCTCCCTCAAACTTTTCTTTTAAAGAGAAGGTATTTGGTTAACGAACTGTTTTGATTTCAAGGGATTCTCAGTTCAGTTCAGTTCAGTTCAGTGGCTCAGTTGTGTCCGACTCTTTGCAACCCCATGAATCGCAACACGCCAGGCCTCCCTGTGCATCACCATCTCCTGGAGTTCACTCAGACTCATATCCATTGAGTCAGTGATGCCATCCAGCCATCTCATCCTCTGTCGTCCCCTTCTCCTCCTGCCCCCAATCCCTCCCAGCATCACAGTCTTTTCCAATGAGTCAACTCTTCACATGAGGTGGCCAAAGTACTGGAGTTTCAGCTTTAGCATCATTCCCTCCAAAGAAATCCCAGGGCTGATCTCCTTCAGAATGGACTGGTTGGATCTCCTTGCAGTCCAAGGGACTCTCAAGAGTCTTCTCCAACACCACAGTTCAAAAGCATTAATTCTTCGGCGCTCAGCTTTCTTCACAGTCCAACTCTCATACCCATACATGACCACAGGAAAAACCATAGCCTTGACTAGACGGACCTTAGTCAGCAAAGTAATGTCTCTGCTTTTGAATATACTATCTAGGTTGGTCATAACTTTTCTTCCAAGGAGTAAGCTTCTTTTAATTTCATGGCTGCAGTCACCATATGCAGTGATTTTGGAACCGCAAAAAATAAAGTCTGACACTGTTTCCACTGTTTCCCCATCTATTTCCCATGAAGTGATGGGACTAGATGCCATGATCTTCGTTTTCTGAATGTTGAGCTTTAAGCTCAACTTTTTCACTCTCCTCTTTCACTTTCATCAAGAGGCTTTTTAGTTCCTCTTCACTTTCTGCCATAAGGGTGGTGTCATCTGCATATCTGAGGTTATTGATATTTCTCCCGGCAATCTTGATTCCAGCTTGTGCTTCTTCCAGTCCAGTGTCCAGTCCAGCGTTTCTCATGATGTACTCTGCATAGAAGTTAAATAAGCAGGGTGACAATATACAGCCTTGACGGACTCCTTTTCCTATTTGGAACCAGTCTGTTGTTCCATGTCCACTTCTAACTGTTGCTTCCTGACCTGCATATAGATTTCTCAAGAGGCAGGTCAGGTGGTCTGGTATTCCCATCTCTTTCAGAATTTTCCACAGTTTATTGTGATCCACACAGTCAAAGGTTTCGGCATAGTCAAGAAAGCAGAAATAGATGTTTTTCTGGAACTCTCTTGCCTTTTCGATGATCCAGCGGATGTTGGCAATTTGACCTCTGGTTCCTCTGCCTTTTCTAAAACCAGCTTGAACATCTGGAAGTTCACAGTTCACATATTGCTGAAGCCTGGCTTGGAGAATTTTGAGCATTACTTTGCTAGCATGTGAGATGAGTGCAATTGTGCGGTAGTTTGAGCATTCTTTGGCATTGCCTTTCTTTGGGATTGGAATGAAAACTGACCTTTTCCAGTCCTGTGGCCACTGCTGAGTTTTCCAAATGTGCTGGCATATTGAGTGCAGCACTTTCACAGCATCATCTTTCAGGATTTGAAATAGAGCAACTGGAATTCCATCACCTCTACTAGCTCTGTTCGTAGTGATGCTTTCTAAGGCCCACTTGACTTCACATTCCAGGATGTCTGGCTCTAGATGAGTGATCACACCATCGTGATTATCCAGGTTGTGAAGATCTTTTTTGCACAGTTCTGTGTATTCTTGCCACCTCTTCTTAATATCTTCTGCTTCTATCTAAGTTGGTCGTAACTTTTCTTCCAAGGAGTAAGCGTCTTTTAACTTCATGGCTGCAGTCACCATCTGTAGTGATTTTGGAGCCCCCAAAAATAAAGTCTGACACTGTTTCCCCATCTATTTCCCATGAAGTGATGGGACCGGATACCAGGGGATTCTGGACATTCATTAAAACTAAGTATTTAAGAAACAAATGGCTGTAAGAAATTTTCTCTAACCAAACTCTGTATCTGGGGATAGTCTCCTTAGGTGAAAGTCAGTAGGAAAAGGGCTGTGCCGGGCACCCTGGTGACCTTGCACACCTCCACACAGGCACCGCGGGCCAGGCTCGGGTCAGGCTGCCCCATGTCTGGTTGCAATGCCCTGAGATCACCTCAGGAATATAGCAAGGTGGGTAGTTTGTAAGGAGCTGTCGCAGCCACTCTGTCCACCTGTCCATCATGTAGGAGGTGTTCAGAAAACATTCTTTTCAGTCAAGGACTTTCCACCTTAGGGTACAGCTGCAGCCTATAAAGTAAATTCACTGCCCCCTGGAATTGGTGGTGGTGGTTTAGTTGCTAAATCACGTCCGACTCTTATGACCCGACTCTGTGGACTGTAGCCTGCTAGGCTCCTCTGCCTATGGGATTCTGCCCAGGCAAGAATACTGGAGTGGGTTGCCATTCCCTTCTCTAGCGAGTCTTCCCGATCCAGGAATCAAATCCATGAGCCACCAGGAGTTCCCCTGCAACGACTCATGTTGCCTGTCATCCAGGCCCTTTTGCTCTGATGCTGTCCTTGGGACAAGGGGGCTGACTGTGGAGTAAACCAACCTAATCCACTTGGGTCCTTTGTGTCCTTACCTGCCAAACTTATTGCCCCCTCATCATGGCAGTGACCCCTGTTGCTTGGGGACTGCCTGGCCACTTTACAGCATCTACTTTTCCCCAATGCCCTGGGAAGCCCTCCATACCATAGCACTGACCTCCACGAGATTTCTGAATGCCCCTCATCCCACACATCCACAGAAATGCCAAGTCCTAACCCTGTCACCTGTCCCAGCTGAGATGACCTGCCAGTGATTGGGGAACTCTTTATTAAGGAGTAAAGAGCAGAAAAAAGAATTCCCTCTTTGGACCTATGCCACACGTGTACTGGTGCCCTGGCATCCTTTGGGCAGGGGTAGTGCATAGGTGTTGCCTGGGCAGATCAGGTAGGAGTCACTGCCTGAAGAACCCTATGCAGAAAAAGCCTGAGGTCAAGGCCATTAGAGAAAGCAATACTGAAATTGATTCTTGCTGTGTGTCATGGGAGAGAAATGGGGCGGTGTTGGCTACAGCAGCTGGGGTTCACCCCTCTCTGTGGTTGAAGGAGCAAGGCTGCACCTTGACAAAGCATACTTGGGGAACTAAAAGGGAGCTTTCTTAACTTTTTTTTCCTCCTGAATATAGCTTTGCCTATAAATTCTCTTCAGTAAATCTATTTTCTGGAAAAAATTAGGAATGGGGAAAATTAGTTTTACTTTAGTTTGACTCCTTTTCTAAGGCGGTTTCTAAATAAATCACCTGGAAACATTCAGATTATGAAGGTTTCTAAAAACAAGAGGTCTTTGTAATGTGTTGCTTTTGGTTAACAGGTCCAGAACTCTCCACAGTGAAGTTTCTCCCTGTGGGCCAGGCCCTATTTGCAGTTGCCCGAGATTGGCAGGGTGGGAATGAGGAAGGGAGTGGAGAAGCTGGCTTTCCTGAGGGTCGTTCATGTGCCTGGCACTATCTCTGAAGGACTTAATTGGAATAATAGATGTAAAGGCACCATTTTCAGAGGGAAAAATAGACTCAGAGATGTGACTTGTCCCAGAGTTACACATCTGGATAAATGGCAGGTTTAAATCCAAGTTTTCTCAGGAAAAAAAAAAAAGATTTAAGTAAATAGAGTATGATTTCAGTAAATGCAATAAAATCATGCAGCAATATTTTTGGGGAAACAACAAATCATTTAAGGTTTGCTCCTCATAGAAGAAAACAGAAATAAGCCAGGGAATAAATTTAAGTGAAGCTATGAATTAAAGAAGCAAGCAAAGTGCAAAAGAGAATAAACCATGCTACCTTTCATGTAAGGAAAGAGGAGTATGGAAAAAAATAGAAAACTGTATGGAACAGAGTCCATGACTTACTCGTCTTTTTACATTCCGAGTACTCTCCAGTGACAATTTGGATCATCTGCTTGATGGTGCTGTTTTTAGAAGCTAAATGATTAAATATTGATTTGACTGAAAAACATTACTTCATTGGCTTGGGATATTCATCATGACCTTAGATTCCTGAATTATACTGCCTTTATTGAACATCTGAAACTTATTTTATATAAATGTTCTTCATAAATTTTCTTCAAATGTCAGGATTAAGAGAATAGACATATTTGTTCCTGAATGTTTATCCTATTCACTGATGATCAATTTAGATTCTCTGTTCAAGCAAGAATAAACATGGTAAATGGTCTATTCCTTCCCCCCAACCCCCCCCCCAAAAGTGAACCTATGAAGAAGGTTCAAATTTATAAATTCTGAATAACGGGGGTTGAAAATGGAAGAAGGATATGTATATTGTGAAGCTGCAAGTACAGAATTAAAACAGAATACTGTTTTAGAAACTTTAAATACAGTATATATGTAAACTTTTCAAATGACCAGTTCAAAACAACTTCTCTGGGGAAACAAAGAAATCCTGTGCTTTTTCCTCACGGAAGAACACATTGGGTCTTACTGGATTTTGGAAACTGATTATTAGCACATAGGAGTACAGATATTTTCTCATTACCCAGAGAGCTCTCTCGTCATTTTTCCTGGGTGAGAAGTGGTGTTGCAAGTCCGTTCCTTGATCCATTTGGGCAGGAGTTTGTCTGGAGAATCAGCCAGAAAAACGTTCCTTTTATTCGTCTTCTCAAGAAAATCAGCTGTTTCCACCACTGGCTTTCTCTTGTGTTTTTCTGCTTTATATTTTATTGATTTCTGCTCTTATTTTTATCTTTCCCTTTGTTCTTCTCTGGGTTTACTTCACTTTCTTTGTCTTCTTTCTTAACGTGAAAGCTGAGCTCATCAAATTGAGAGCTTTCTTCTTTTCACATATAGGAGTTCAGTGCCATAAAAACTTCCCTTTAAGCACTCTTTAGTTGCATCCTACCAATTTTAGTAGGTTTTCATTTTCATTCAGTTCAAAATAATTTTTCCCCAATATTTTAAAAGACATTTTTAGAGAAGTTTCAGGTTCACAACAAAACTGAACAAAAAGTACAAAGATTTCCTCTATATCCCTAGTCTCCCCTCCACAAACACAGACTCCCTCCACCAACATCCCCCACCAGAGTGGTACATTTATTAAAATAGATGCACCTACATTAACACATCCTTATTACCCAAAGTTCATAGTTTACACATAGGTTCACTCTTGGTATTCTACATTCTGTGGGTTTTGACAAATGTATGACAAGTATCTACCATTACAATATCACACAAATAGTTTCACTGTCCTAAAAATCCTCTGTGCTGTGCTTATTCATCCCTCCCTTCACCCCAGTGCCTAGAAACCACTGATCTTGTTACTGTCTCTAGAGTTTCTGAAAGCATACAGTATAGAGTCTTTTCAGATTGGCTTCTTTCACTTAGTAATATGAATTTAAGTTTCCACCAGGTCTTTTCATGACTTGACAGCTCATTTCTTTAGTGCTGAATAATATTCCATTGTCTGGAACCACATCTACCTACTGAAACACATATGTTGGTTGCTTCCACGTTTTTGGCAATTATGAATAAAGTTTCTACAAACATCCTTGTGTAGGTTTTTGTGTGGTTATAAGCTTTCAGCTCAGTTGGGTAAATACCAAGGAGCATGATTTCTGGATCATATGCTAAGAGTAAGTTTAGTTTTTTTTTTTAATTTTTACTTTATTTTGCTTTACAATACTGTATTGGTTTTGCCATACACTGACATGAATCTGCCATGGGTGTACATGAGTTCCCAATCCTGAATCCCCCTCCCACCTCCCACCCCATACCATCTCTCTGGGTCATCCCCGTGCACCAGCCCCAAGCATCCTGTATCCTGCATCGAACCTAGACTGGCGATTCGTTTCTTATATGATAGTATACATGTTTCAATGTCATTCTCCCAAATCATCCCAGCCTCTCCCTCTCCCACAGAGTCCAAAAGTCCGTTCTGTACATCTGTGTCTCTTTTGCTGTCTCGCATACAGGGTTATCATTACCATCATTCTAAATTCCATATATATGTGTTAGTATATTGTATTGGTGTTTTTCTTTCTGGCTTACTTCACACTGTATAATAGGCTCCAGTTTCATTCACCTCATTAGAATGGATTCAAATGTATTCTTTTTAATGGCTGAGTAATACTCCATTGTGTATATGTACCACAGCTTTCTTATCCATTCATCTGCTGATGGACATATAGGTTGTTTCCATGTCCTGGCTATTATAAACAGTGCTGCGATGAACATTGGGACACGTGTCTCTTTCAATTCTGGTTTCCTTGGTGTGTATGCCCAGCAGTGGGATTGCTGGGTCATAAGGCAGCTCTATTTGCAATTTTTTAAGGAATCTCCACACTGTTCTCCATAGTGGCTGTACTAGTTTGCATTCCCACCAACAGTGTAAGAAGGTTCCCTTTTCTCCACACCCTCTCCAGCATTTATTGCTTGTAGACTTTTGAATCGCAGCCATTCTGACTGGTGTGAAATGGTACCTCATTGTGGTCTTGATTTGCATTTCTCTGATAATGAGTGATGTTGAACAATTTTTCATGTGTTTGTTAGCCATCTGTATGTCTTCTTTGGAGAAATGTCTGTTTAGCTCTTTGGCCCATTTTTTGATTGTCATTTATTTTTCTGGAATTGAGCTGCATAAGTTGCTTGTATATTTTTGAGATTAGTGGTCAGTTGCCTCATTTGCTATTATTTTCTCCCATTCAGAAGGCTGTCTTTTCAACTTGCTTATAGTTTCCTTTGTTGTGCAGAAGCTTTTAATTAGATCCCATTTGTTTATTTTTGCTTTTATTTCCAGTATTCTGGGAGGTGGATCATAGAGGATCCTGCTGTGATTTATGTCGGAGAGTGTTTTGCCTATGTTCTCCTCTAGGAGTTTTATAGTTTCTGGTCTTATGTTTAGATCTTTAATCCATTTTGAGTTTATTTTTGTGTATGGTGTTAGTTTTATAAGAAACTGCCAAACTGTCTTCCAAAGTGGCTGTACCATTCACATTCTCACCAGCAGTAAATGAATGTTCCTGTTTTTCCACATCCTTGCCAGTCTAAATACTTTTAATTTTCCTTTTACCCTTTGGTTATTTAGACTTGTTATTCAGTTTCCAAATACTTGGGAATTTTCCAGACATCTTTCTTTTATTGGCTGCTAATTTAATTTCACTGTGGTCTATGAACATACTTTGTGTGATTTGAATCCTTTAAAATTTATTGAGACTTGTTTTATGGTCCAGAATATGATCTATCTTGGTAAATGTTCTTGGCCCTTGGGGAAAAAGTATATTCTGCTCTTGATGGATGGAATGTTCTATAAGTATCAACTAGGTCAAGGTGGTAGGTAGTGCTACCTGTCCTCTATATCTTGATTTTCCAACTCCTTGTTCTATCAATTACTGAGAGAGGAGTGTTGAAATCACCAACCAAACTTGTTGATTTGTCTATTCTTCCCTTCTTTCTATCAGATTTTGCTCCATTTATTTTGAAGCTTTTTTACTAGGGATATAAACTCTCAGGAATTGTGTTCTCTTGATGAATGACCTCTTAATCATTTTGATATGAACTTTTTATCCCTGACAATATTCTTTTCCTCGAAATCTATTGTCTGACTTGGTCACTGAAGATTTTTTTTGGCAATGCATATCTTCTTCTATCCTTTTATGCTACCTTTAACCTATTTGAGTCTTTTTATTTAAAGTGGGTATCTTGTATGCAGCAGATGACAGACATCTATGACAGATATCATGTATCTGTCAATCTTGTCTTTAATTATGACATTTAGACCATTTACATTTAATGGTCTACATTTAAAGTGATTAGTTCTACAGGTGGAATTAAATCTACCATCTGGTTACTTGTTTTCAATGTGTCATATCTGTCCTTTGTGCCCCTTTTCCTTCTTCTGTCTTCTTTTGAATTAACTGGATATTTATTGTCTATTGCCTCCTTTATCAGTTTATTACCTATGTCTTTTTAAAGTGGTTGCTTCAGGTTCAACAGTATACATCTATAATTTATCACAGCCTATCTTCAAGTAATATTATGCTACTTCGCATACAGTACCATAACCTTAAGGGGGTATACTTGTATTTACCCTCTTCTAGTTTGTGTGTTATTGTTCTCATAAATTTTACTTATATATTTATTTTACAACCCCCGTATATTAATTTTTGTTTTAAACTGCAATTATCATTTTAAATGATTTAAAAAGAAGTAATTTTTTTTCTATTATCATCTGGTATCAATTTCCTTCTGCCTGAGTACTTGCTTTAATATATCCAAATAGTCATGAATACTTTTGGCTTTTATAAGTCTGTTTTTGAAATATAATTTTACTGGGTATAGAATTTCAAGTTGACAGGATCTTTTTCTTTTCAGTATTTTAAAGGTGTTCCACTGTGTTCAGACATATCAGTATAGTTAGAACATTTAATTGTCCTTGTTTACAAATTCTATCTTATGTGTTAATTCTGGGTCATTTTCAATATATTAAATTTTCTCTTCATTTTGGGTTGTGTTTTCTTCTTACTTTGCATACCTGATCACTGGATCCCAAATATTATAAATATTACTTTGTTGAGTGTTAGGTAGTCTTATATATTTAAATATTAATAGGTACACAAGTATGTATATACACAAACATATACTTATACACATGTATGAACTTTGTTCTGAGTCACAGTTACTTGAAAATGATTTGATCCTTTCATGTCTTACTTTTGAGCTTTAAGGCAGAAACAAAACAACTTTTAGCCTAGGGCTGTTTTTTCACAGTAATGAAGCAACAATAACCTTCAGAAGTCCTACTGCCTCAAATTTTGTATTTCCACTATGCCAGGTGGAAACATGTGCTATTCCTGACCCTATTCCCAACATCAGATAATAATCTCATAAGAGGATTATTCTGTCTATATCTTTTGGGTGACTCCTCAGCCTCTGATATGTTCCTCACATGCTTATACTTACAAGTACTTGGCTGAAGACTTGGCGAGGACCCATTGAGATCTCCAGTACTTCACCTTGCAAACTCTAGCTGCCTTGGACTTGCAGAACTCTCAACTCTGTCTATTCAACTCAGAGACGTCTAGGCTCTACCGGGCCTGCCCAACTGCATCATGGACACCCTGTCTAGGCAGTAAGCTGGGGCAACAATCTGTTTTCCTCTCTCTCAAGGATTGCTGTCTTGTGCTACTGTTCAATACCAGAAGACTGTTGTGTTGTTTTCTCTATTTTTAAAAGTTGTGAAAATCTGGTCTCTGTTGCTCTGTCTTAGTCAGGAGAATGATTTGGTCTAATTTTAAAGAGCAAAGGAAGTCCACTTTTTATATCAGAAGGTTATAAAGTTTTAGGCATTTTTCAAATTGGTTGGCCCAAAGTATTTTAAGAGTAAAGATGTTTATTTTCTAAGGCATCTCTTAAGGTGTGCTTTTTGTTTGTTTTACCATCTTCAGGAAAACAACCTCCTCTAAGGGATAAAAGATAATCCTTTGGGGTAGATAAAATGGAAGAGTCACACATCAAACTTAAACATAACCTTAGGGACAACCTCAAGGCTCTATCTATGATAGATTTCTTTAGGATTTGTGTGAAAGGAAGCCTACTTACCAAGCTCTGATGCTTGATCACTCTTCATGGAGTGAATGAATTCAAATCAGGGAAGATTAGAATCATTGGGACATCCTAGCTCAGTTCAGTTGCTCAGTCCAGTCGCTCAGTCATATCCGACTCTTTGAGACCCCATGACTGCAGCACCCAAGGCCTCCCTGTCCATCATCATCTCCTGGAGTTCACTCAGACTCACGTCCATCGAGTCCTTGATGCCATCCAGCCATCTCATCCTCTGTCATCCCCTTTTCCTCCTATCCCTAATCTCTCCCAGCATCAGAGTCTTTTCCAATGGGTCAACTCTTCGCATGAGGTGGCCAAAGTACTGGAGTTTCAGCTTCAGCATCATTCCTTCCAAAGAACACCCAGGGCTGATCTCCTTTAGAATGGACTGGTTGGATCTCCTTGCAGTCCAAGGGACTCTCAAGAGTCTTCTCCAACACCACAGTTCAAAAGCATCTAAAGCACTCAGCCATCTTCACAGTCCAACTCTCACATCCATACATGACCACTGGAAAAACCATAGCCTTGACTAGACAGACCTTAGTTGGCAAAGTAATGTCTCTGCTTTTGAATATACTATCTAGGTTGGTCATAACTTTTCTTCCAAGGAGTAAGCGTCTTTTAATTTCATGGCTGCAATCACCATCTGCAGTGATTTTGGAGCCCCAAAAAATAAAGTCTGACACTGTTTCCACTGTTTCCCCATCTATTTCCCATGCAGTGATGGGACCAGATGCCATGATCTTCGTCTTCTGAATGTTGAGCTTTAAGCCAACTTTTTCACTCTCCTCTTTCACTTTCATCAAGAGGCTTTCTAGTTCCTCTTCACTTTCTGCCATAAGGGTGGTGTCATCTGCATATCTGAGGTTATTGATATTTCTCCCGGCAATCTTGATTCCAGCTTGTGCTTCTTCCAGTCCAGCGTCCAGTCCAGCGTTTCTCATGATGTACTCTGCATAGAAGTTAAATAAGCAGGGTGACAATATACAGCCTTGACGGACTCCTTTTCCTATTTGGAACCAGTTTGTTGTTCCATGTTCACTTCTAACTTTTGCTCCCTGACCTGCATATAGGTTTCTCAAGAGGTAGGTCAGGTGGTCAGGTATTCCCATCTCTTTCAGAATTCTCCACAGTTTATTGTGATCCACACAGTCAAAGGCTTCGGCATAGTCGAGAAAGCCGAAATAGGTGTTTTTCTGGAACTCTCTTGCTTTTTCCATGATCCAGCGGATTTTGGCTATTTGATCTCTGGTTCCTCTGCCTTTTCTAAAACCAGCTTGAACATCTGGAAGTTCACGGTTCACATATTGCTGAAGTCTGGCTTGGAGAATTTGAGCATTACGTGTGAGATGAGTGCAATTGTGCGGTAGTTTGAGCATTCTTTGGCATTGCCTTTCTTTGGGATTGGAATGAAAACTGACCTTTTCCTGTCCTGGGGCCACTGCTGAGTTTTCCAAATGTGCTGGCATATTGAGTGCAGCGCTTTCACAACATCATCTTCCAGGATTTGAAATAGCTCAACTGGAATTCCATCACCTCCACTAGCTTTGTTCGTAGTGATGCTTTCTAAGGCCCACTTGACTTCACATTCCAAGATGTCTGGCTCTAGGTGAGTGATCACACCATCGTGATTATCTTGGTTGTGAAGATCTTTTCTGTACAGTTCTTCTGTGTATTCTTGCCACTTCTTCTTAATATCTTCTGCTTCTGTTAGGTCCATACCGTTTCTGTTCTTTATCAAGCCCATCTTTGCCTGAAACGTTCCCTTGGTTTCTCTAATTTTCTTGAAGAGATCTCTAGTCTTTCCCATTCTGTTGTTTTCCTCTATTTCTTTGCATTGATTGCTGAAGAAGGCTTTCTTATCTCTTCTTGCTGTTCTTTGGAACTCTGCATTCAGATGCTTATATCTTTCCTTTTCTCCTTTGCTTTTTGCTTCTCTTCTTTTCACAGCTATTTGTAAGGCCTCCCCAGACAGCCATTTTGTTTTTTGCATTTCTTTTCCATGGGGATGGTCTTGATCTCTGTCTCCTGTACAATGTCACTCAGTCATGTCCAACTCTATGTGACCCCTTGGACTGCAGCACGCTAGGCTTCACTGTCCATCACCAACTCCCAGATGTTGCTCATGTAACTCATGTTCATCGAGTTGGTGATGCCATCCAACCATCTCATCCTCTGTTGTCCCCTTCTCTTCCTGCCTTCAATTATTCCCAGCATCAGGGTCTTTTCCAATGAGTCAGGTCTTTCCATCAGGTGACCAAAGTATTGGAGTTTCAGCTTCAGCATCAGTCCTTCCAATGAATATTCAGGATTGATTTCCTTTAGGACTGACTGGGTTGAGCTCCTTGCTGTCTAAGGGATTCTCAAGAGTCTTCCCCAGCACCACAATTCAAAAGCATCAATTCTTTGGTAGTCAGCTTTCTTTATGGTCCAACTCTCACATCCAAACATGACTCCTGGAAAAACCACAGTTTTGACCAGATGGGCCTTTGTCGGCAAAGTAATGTCTCTGCTTTTTAATATGCTTTCCAGGTTGGTCATAACTTTTTTTCCAAGGAGTAAGTGTCTTTTAATTTCATGGCAGCAGTCACCATCTGCAGTGATTTTGGAGCCCCCCCCCCAAAAAAAGAGTCTGTTTCCATTGTTTCCCCATCTATTTGCTATGAAGTGATGGGACCAGATGCCATGATCTTAGTTTCCTGAATATTGAGTTTTAAGCCAGCTTTTTCACTATCTTCTTTCACCAAGGGGCTCTTCAGTCCCTCTTTACTTTCTCTCATGATGGTGGTATCATCTGTATATCTTAGGTTATTGATATTTCTCCCAGCAATCTTGATTCCAGCTTGTGCTTCATCCCAGTCTGGCATTTCACATGATGTACTCTGCATAAAAAATAAATAAGCAGGGTAGCAATATACAGCCTTGACGTACTCCTTTCCCTATTTTGAACCAGTCTGTTGTTCCATGCCACTTCTAACTGTTGCTTAATGACCTGTATACAGATTTCTCAGGAGGCAGGTAAGGTACTCTGGTATTCCCATCTCTTGAAGAATTTTCCACAGTTTGTTGTGGGCTAAAGGCTTTAATGTAGTCAATGAAGTTGATGTTTTTCTGGAATTATCTTTTTTGATGATCCAACAGATGTTGGCAATTTGATCTCTGGTTCCTCTTTTTTAAATCCAGCTTGAACATCTGGAAGTTCATGGTTCACATACTATTGAAGCCTGGCTTGGAGAATTTTAAGCATTACTTTACTAGCATGTGAGATGAACGTAATTGTGTGGTAAGTTTGAAGATTCTTTGGCATTGCCCTTCTTTGGGACTGGAATGAAAACTGACCTTTTCCAGTCCTGTGGCCACTGTTGAGTTTTCTAAACTTGCTGGAATATTGAGCACAGCACTTTCACAGTATCATCTTTTAGGATTTGAAATAGCTCAACTGGAATTCTATCACCTCCACTAGCTTTGTTCACAGTGACGCTTCCTAAGGCCCACTTGACTTCACATTCCAGGATGTCTGGCTCTAGGGGAGTGATCACACCATCATGGTTATCTGGGTCATTAAGATCTTTTTGTATAGTTCTTGTGTGTATTCTTGCCACCTCTTCTTAATATCTTCTGTTTCTGTTAGGTCCATACCATTTCTGACCTTTACTGTACCTATCTTTGCATGAAATGATCCCTTGGTATCTCTAATTTTCTTGACGAGATCTCTAGTCCTTCCCATCCTATAGTTTTCCTCTATTTCTTTGCACTGATTACTGAGGAAGGCTTTCTTCTCTCTCCTTGCTGTTCTTTGGAACTCTGCATTCAAATGGGTATATCTTTCCTCTTCTCCTTTGCCTTTCACTTCTCTTCTCAGCTATTTGTAAGGCCTTATGGACAACCATTTTGCCTTCTCATTTTTCTTGGGGGTAGTCTTGATCACTGCCTTCTATACAATGTCACAAACCTCTCTCTACAGTTCTTCAGGCACTCTGTGAGATCTAATCCCTTGAATCTTTTTGTCACTTCCACTGTATAATTGTAAGGAATTTGATTTAGGTCATACCTGGATAGTCTAGTGGTTTTCCCCACTTTCTTCAATTAAGTCTGAATTTGGCAACAAGTTCTTGATCTGAGCCACAGTCAGCTCCCAGTCTTGTTTTTGCTGACTGTATAGAGCTTCTCCATCTTTGGCTGCAAAGAATATAATCAATCTGATTTCAATATTGACCATCTGGTGATGTCCATGTGTAGCATCTTCTCCTGTGTTGTTGAAATAGGGTGTTGGCTGTCACCAGTGCGTTCTCTAGGGAAAACTGTTAGCCTTTGCCCTGTTTTATTTTTTACTCCAAGGCCAAATTTGCCTTGGTAAAAGATACTCCAGTTCTTGACTTCCTATTTTCGCATCCCAGTCCCCTATGAGGAAAAGGACATCTTTTTGTGTGTTTTAGTTCTAGAAGTCTTATAGGTCTTCATAGAACCATTCAACTTCAGCTTCTTCAGCATTATTGGTTGGGGCATGGACTTGGATTACTGCAATATTGAATGGTTTGCCTTGGAAATGAACAGAGGTCATTCTGTCATAGGATGTCATTCTGTCACATCCCCTGGAGCAAACAAATGTC
The DNA here is from genome assembly GCF_001704415.2 of Capra hircus. Taxonomy (NCBI): domain Eukaryota; kingdom Metazoa; phylum Chordata; class Mammalia; order Artiodactyla; family Bovidae; genus Capra; species Capra hircus. The sequence goes on from NC_030818.1 coordinate 19,160,431, forward strand.
CAATCTGGGAAGTGATTTGAGGCACCGTTTTCAAGAGTCAGGAAATGAGGACTCAGTGTCTACAAATTACATACATCACCTTTCATAATCAGGGTAAGAGAGGAAAGATAAAGGAAAATGCAAAATAGAAATAAGTGATCAAGGAGATTTCCTTCTAAGGTTATCTAAAGATAATCTTCCAGACAAAGGTTTGTTGTTTAATCCAACAGCAATTTGAAATTGACTTCTCAGTTGCCATCTCCTACCAGCAAAGCTGAAAATCAACATGCATTAAATGTAGGGAGACAATGTTCTGAACAGTGGATACATGGGGGAAATCTGCTAATGGGATTGCCTCTAGGAAGACTTCTTTACTATCATAAGCAAAGCCCCAATTAGTACTGCCTTTCCCTCTTTTAGCAAACTTCTCCTTGTCTTGAACTTGGATAACATGACTGGCATTGTGAGAGCCTGAAGCCAAACAATAGATGAAATTACTTTAAGAATTTTAAGGATGTGAGAGCTGAACCATAAAGGCTGAGTGCTGAAGAATTGATGCTTTCAAACTGTGGTGCTGGAGAAGACTTGAGAGTCCCTTGGACTGCAAGGAGATCAAACTAGTCAATCCTAAAACAAAACAAAACGAAACAAAAACAGTCAATCCTAAAGGAAATCAACCCTGAATATGCACTGGAAGGACTGATGCTGAAGCTGCAGCTCCAGTACTTTGGCCACCTGATGCGAAGAACTGACACACGGGAAAAGACCCTGATGCTGAGAAAGATTGAGGCAGGAGAAGGGGGTGACAGAGGATGAGACGTTTGGATGGCATCATCGACTCAACGGACCTGAGTTTGAACAAACTCCGGCAATAGTGAAGAATAGGGAAGCCTGGTGTGCTGCAGTCCGTGGGGTGTCAAAGAGTCAGACACAACTAAGCAACTGAACATCAACTCTAAGAATGACACTAAAGACATAAAAAGAGCCTGGGTCTTCCTCGACATTGTGAACAGGTATAACCAATGCCAATAACCTCCTTACTCTACACTTATTACACAGGAGGAATAGCCTCTAATTTTTAGTTATTTGGTTTTCTTAAACATGAAGGCTGTCATCTACAAACTGCCAGTTGCCAAAAGCATCTCCCAGCAACTGAACAGCAACAAGAAGGGCATTTGCCTCTGTGGAGGTTGGGCTTTCCAGGCGGCTCAGTGGCAAAGAATCCACCTGCAATGCAGGAGACACAGGTTTGATCCCTGAAGTCATGAAGATCCTTTGGGAGGAATGGCAATCCACTCCAAAGATTGAATCCTATGCTGTTGCAGGTGTTGACCTTCAACACCCTCTGAAGGAGTTCAGGTTGGAATGAGGCATTCTGTGCTTCAGGGGATCTGGTAGACCTGGTCTTTAGTTATTTTCAGGAACTGATTTCAAGATCCCAATCCTTACATCTCTTCTAGAAAAATCACTAAATCCCTTCTTGCTGACATCAGCTCCTCATGACTAGCAAAAAACCTTTTGTAAAGTAAACACTTGATTGCATGGAACTCCCCCTTCATCAAAGTCTTATATATTGATCTTCCCTGACTGCCTCTTTGGAGCAGTGTCTCAGAGCTATCTGAGGTTCTGTCTCCTGGGCTGCAGTCCTCATTTTGCCCCAAATAAAACTCAACCTGCAACTCTCAAGCTGTGCATCTGTTTTAGTTGACAAGGCTAATTCCGGTCTTTGCCAAAACTGAAAGTAAACAAATGCACCTTGTCTGAATATTGAAAACAAATGGTTCAGTAATAATGATGAAACACTCTTGGAATAAGACAGACAAGGTGGCTAGTATCCATGACCATTCCAGATTACTCTTTGCCATTTGTTTTAAATATTTGTACCTAAGAAGAGTTTTCAAATTCTTGGTAAGGTTTCTTCAGAACTTGTCCACTGACTATAGTATCAGAAACCAAAGTATCAATACTTTGCAAACTCTTCCATACAGCATGGAAAGGAGAGGTTTGGGTAAGGCAATGAGAATCAAGGAAAGCGGGGGTAAAAGAACTGGTGTCCTTCACTCTTCAAAAGTAAGAGAAATGGAGAAACAGCGTAATGCACCCCCTCAGTTACTGATTCAGGAGTCTTCAGATGAGAGTCTGAGAAAATTTTTGACCCACCTTAAGTTTCTCTTCCTCATCCTTCAACTTGCCATGGGGAATTCAGTATGAAAAATGAGTACTTCTTTTGTTTGACCCGTTCACCATTTATAATCATAGAGCCCAACAGCAAACAGGCTATCATCTTTGTTGTAACTTCTGCTTGACCTGAAACTCAGCCTTTCATATATTAATATATAATATTAATATTATATATATATATATGTAGGGCAGCTTAACAATTTGTGATTCACATGGCAACTGACATTGCCCAGTTATGCCCAAGCATAACTAATCATCCTAATCCCCAAAGGGCTGGGAAAAAGCTAAGAGATGAAGTGAGTCCTCTATATGTCTCCAAAGCACGAAGAGCTATGAGGAAACTTAGGCACAGAGAGACTTCCCCAGCTTTCAGAGAACACTGACAGCGCATCTGCTTCCAAACAACCAGTCCTCAGACCAGAGATTGCCATGTATCCCACCAGTTCTGGAACACACAATTTTTAGCAGCTGGCCCCTATGAACAAACAGTAACATACAAGAAGCCAGATTATCAAAGATGGTGAGAAAACCAACAGAACAATCAGAGAAAGTTTTCCATGAAATAGGACTGTGGGCAACTTGAAAAAATAATGAGGTCCATGTAAGTAGATTTAATGACAGCAAACACACACAGGATAGTTCTGAAAACTTAAGAAACAAAAGGAAAGGAAAAGGGGCATGTGTGAGACGTGAATTAGAGGCCTGAAAGTGGAAAAATATCTCAAGTCATAGGTCAAAAATAATTCCTTAACCAGAACTTTAAAAAAATCACTTCCAGACAAAAAGAGCAAGTGACATCTGAAGCAAAAAGATCCTGGCTAGCATCAAACGTCTCAACTGCAACACTAAGAATACGATGTTTTTTAGGCCACTGGACAAAGAGATCTACAATCCCAAGTACTACACCTAATCAAGACATCACTTACCTATTAGGATGAAAAAAGATTTGTGGCTTATCAGACATTCAGAGATTAAATTACCCCACCTGAGGAAAAGACTAAAAACTAAACAAGATACTAATTAGGACAGAGACTTCAATCTAAAGAGAAATAAAGAAAGCTGAAGGAAATAGGGGTGAGCAATAAACCTTAATATCTGTGTATACAGCCAAGGGCTAGGGAGGCAAAAGACATGAGACAGTCCTACACAATAAAAAAAAAGGCCTTGGGATTTCTGTCAAGTTCCATCTGATCTTTAACAGGCAATTTTAGTGACCTCTTATTTAAATGATTCTAAACTATAGAAAAAGGTGAAAACTCCCCAATTCATTTTATGAAATAGTATTATTCTAAAGTATATATACAAAAAACACACACATACAGAAAAACGTACATGTAAGCGTGTTAGATGAATTTTCATTAACTAAACAATCCACCATAAACAGGCATCCAGAAGCAGAAACAAAACATTTCTGGCATGCTAAGTCACCCTCAGACTTCCCTTCTCACAGTGTCTCCTCTCTTACCTACCTCCCACTGAGGATAACCACTTTCCTGACTTCTAACAGCATAGATTAGTTTTGCCTGTTTTTGAACTTTATATGAAGGAGAGCATATAGCATTCTTTTATATCTGGCTTTTTAGGCTGATCATGCTGCTTCTGAAATTCATCCATATGTTGCACATAGTTACAAACTGTTCTCACTGTCTCATATACCATTGTATGAATACACAAAAATGCATTTACCCATTCTACAGGTGGATGATCTTTTAGGTAGTTTCAGGTTTGAGGCTATTACTAATACCGTTGCTATAAACATTCTAAAACATACCTTTGCATATATGCATTTTATTGGGTGTATGCCTAGAAACACAATTACTAGATTCCATGGTAGGAATTATTTCCACTTCAGTAGATTCTGCCAAATGGTTTTCTAATTGGAAACTGTATTTGAATAAATTTGAATTCTTACCAGCAGTGAGTAAACCTTCTGATTACTCCCATATTTTGTCAATCTGTATAATTTTTTACATCTAATAAAATAATCCACTAAAGAAATCTATAGACAACCACACTTATGAATATTCATGCTAAAGTTCTAAAATACAAGATTAGCAACTAGAATAGTGATTTATAAGAAAAGAATACCACATTATGACCAAGCAGGCTTTATTACAAGGAGACAAGAGTGGTTTAATATCAGCAACTCCACGCATAATCCATCTAGTCAACAGACTGAAGGAAAGTAACACATGATCACATCAAAAGATGCTAAAAAGGCATTGGATAAACTTAGCAGTCATACCTAAGAAAATCTCTTGATAAAACAGGAAATAATATATTTAAATAAGATAAAGATTATTTATTATAAGTAGCAACACAAATATTCTAAATAATTAAAGACTCAAACTATTTCAACTAAAAACAATGACAGAGATGTCTGTCTGTCACCAGTATCACTCAACATTATGATGGAATTTCTAGACAATAAAGATTCTAGAAAATAATCTGTCAAACATCACAAAAAACAAGTTGTATTATTTTTGTGAGTGTCATTATATTTCTAAAAATCCAAGAGACTCTCGTGAAAATTGCTGAAATTAATGAGAAAATTTCCTAAGTATATATAATAAATTTGTTATATACCAGATAAGTACACAGGAAAAAAAAAAAAAACAAGCCTCTTTATTTATAATGCTCCTTTAGAAAGGAAATGGAGTAAAAAATCCATTTACATGACCATTCACAGTAATGACCAAAACGCTAACAAACAAGAATATTTAATAAAAATGACACAAGATTTAAATGAAGAGAACTTCAAATCTTACTACAGATATAGACAAGATCTGAGCAAACAGAAAATGATTAGTTCTTAGACAATATCATATGTCAAATTTCCCAAAATTAATCTGAAAATTTAATGTTATTTTACTCCTAATCATTTAAAATGATCACAAACTTCAAATGGCCAAGAAACGTAGACAAAGAACAGTAGGCAGAGCATGGATGGGAGAATGCTCTGCCTGATCATTTTATAAAACCATTGTTCACAAATAGAATAGAAGCCACTGTGACTGAATCCATATGCTATTGCTATATGTAAAGAGAACTAGAAGTGAAACAGAATGGCATATTGAGAAATAAATCTTATCATATGTGAAAATTTAATATATGACAAAATTAGTGTTTCAATTCATTGGGAAAAGATAGTTTAATAACAGGTGCTGGGACAACTGGCAACTCACTTGGAAGAAAGTTGTACTTATAGCTTGCATTCTATACAGAAATAAATTCCAAATGGAGCAAAGACAAACACAAAAAACATTAACAACAAAAACCAAAAATAAAATGCACAAGTCATTCCAGGAGACTACACAACCCATCCAGGGGTGAAGACCTTAAACAATACAGAATACTTCAAAATGTTTATAAATATATTCACAAGTGCTTATATTTTGAAAACTAAAATAATATTTTGGATATATACTAATATAAAATTTTGAATGGGAAAAATATTATAAACATGGTCAACAGAAAAATTATAGATCTGGAGAAAATTTGCAAATAAGAGTTTATATATAATAAACAGCACTTACAATTTTTCTAAAAAAAGACAATGAAAATATGGGCAAAATGCTAAAAATGAAAAAAATGAGTTAAAATTTTAAATGTGAATTTAAAAATACAAATACACAATTCACCTTAAGAATGAAATCCAAATGGCTAAATTTTCTATGGAAAAAGTACTTTTTAATGTGGTTAACAGACAGCTAATAAGAGTTAGGAAAAAATGTTTGCAACCAAGAATAGGAAGGTTTAATATATGAAAAGCTAAACACAATAGAACCATAAGCAAAAATATGAATAAAAATTAAAATGAATAGAAAGTTATAAATAAAATATACATATACATCCTTATGGTAGGCAGAATTCTTAGCTGGTCCCCATGATCTCTGCCCCTGGTGTTACTCCTATGATAATGCTACATTTACAGGGCAAAGAGACTTGGCAGATATAACTAAGGATACTAACAAGTTGAACTTAACATACAGAAAGGTCATTTTAACATAGATTTTAAATATATATTATATATATATTTTTTAATATACATTTTCTGGGTGGACCTAACTTAGTCACATGAGTCCTTTAAAAGAGGTGTCTTCTATGACTGGTAGCAGAAAACAAAGAGAGTCAAAGCAGGAGGATTTGATGAATGCCTGCAAGCTTTGAAGACGGAGGGGACTATGTGCAAGGGCTGGAGGGAAGCTTCTAGGAGCTGATAACAACACTTGACCTCCATCCCACACCATACTACAACTCCAAAGAATGGAATTCCGCCAACATCAATGAGCTTGGAAATGTATTCTCCCCCAGAGCCTTTAGTTAGAAGCCCAGACTGGCACAAACCTTTATTTCAGCCTTATTGAGAACTAAATAGAGAGCCCAATCAAAGCCTGCTTTGAAAGAAGTTCAAACCCACAGAAATGTGAGATAATCAGTGGGTGCTGTTTTAAGCTGCTAGATTTGTGGTAATTTGTTATGCAGCAGTATAATAGGTCATTTAATTATGAGTGAAATCCAAATGACCAAAGAACATATGGAAAATTGTCCAGATTTACAGTAGTATTGAAAATGCAAATAAAATAACACTGAGAAATCACTATACCCACCACCAGGCTTTTATTTTTCCTTTTTAAAAAAAATTGCTAATGGGTATAAAGGGTAAGAGTATTTTCATACATTTACTTATGGAAATATAAACTGTCCAGGCATTTTGGGAAACAACCTGTCAATATCTATTTTAAAATTTTAAATCTACATATTCCCTTGGCCCAGCAATTCTACTCCAGGGAATCTATTCCATAGAAGTGAAATATCACGGTCATGAATATGCACGCAGGCACAATGACCGTAACAGCTAAAATCTGCTCACAAAGTAAATGCCAATCAATGTGGAAGAGGTTTAATAATGTCTTCATCATCATACAGTATTACGCAGCATTAAAAAGAGTAAGAGCTGAAAGACACACCTGGAGGGATTTTCATCATCCATTACTGAATGAGAAAAGATGCTGAGGATATACACAATCCCATTTAAAGCAAAGTGACACACTAAAAAATCTCATTTATATAAAACTGTGTATGTATATTAAGGAATTTAAAAGAGATGTATATATGTCCAGACTTGTAAGGGGCTCACAATACACATCACATTTTAGAAAGCTGCAGAAAAAGACAACACCCTGTAATATTTGGGTATACATATCTGTGTGATTAAAGGATAAAGACAGATATATCAGGCTGCTACAAGGGAGGAGAGAGTGAAATGATATGGCAGAATATGATTAGTTTTGTCATTATGCATCTTTATTAGTTCATCTATTGCTCATTTGTGATGTTCTTTTAATGGTAATATTTTATAGTACTATTGCCTGGAGAATCTCATGGACAGAGGAACCTGGTGGGCTACAGTTCACAGGGTCACACAATAGACACGACTGAAGCAACTTAGCACACGCATAGTACTATTAATCTGTATCACTCTTTTAACCCGAAAAACATCAAATCATTACCCTTCCTCTGTTTTTCCTCAGTAGTTATCACAAATATTCTATGTATTTTACTTATATTGTTTCTCTCAACTGTAATGTCCACTCCATCAGGTAAAGGGTTTTGTCTGTTCACTGCTGAATGTCAGCACCTAGAACTGTCCGGCACAAAGCAGGCACTCAATTATTGAGGAAAGTAGTATTTTATGTATAACTTCTTTAGGGCTCCTCTTGAGGTTCCTTTTAACCTCATTTCGCCTAAAAACCTGGTATTTCAGAAGCTATCAAGACTGTGAATTACATGGTAGCCTACTGGGCTCTTCTGCCCATGGAATTTTCCAGGCAAGAGTACTGGAGTGGGTTGCCATTTCCTTCTCCAGGGGATCTTCCCGACCCAGGGATTGAACCCAGGTCTCTCACATTACAGTCAGACGATTAACCCTCTGAGCCACCAGGGAAGCCCGAATTACATGGAAAGAAGATTGAAATCAAGCAGTGAATAACAGTTATTTCTTGGATGCTTATTACTGTCTGACATTTTATCAGGTGTTATTTAAGTAGGCAGATCTATGATACCCATTTCATAGATGACAAACCAACTCAGATTAGCTTACCTAAAGTTTCAACGGACAACAAATGTCCTGTGACCAGGCCAAAATTTTGTTCTTTCCTCTGTGCTATACTGACCATAAAGGAATCATATTTTAATAATTGAAAAGGACATAATAGTTCTCACCTAATACATAGGTTTAATATCATTTTGAGGCTTAGTCGAATAAATTCAGTCACATAATTTACTACTCTTCGATAATTCTATTAATGATTTGAAAATCATTTGATTGTTAAATACAAATACCCTACCCTAAGTCTAATTAGTTGACTCTTCTATGCCTACAGCAATTAAGCTGTTCAGCTCAACACCTCAAGCCTCCTGGGCCCTGATGGACTGGCAGCTACAAATCAAGACAACACAACTGTTTCTAGAAGCTGGAATAAACATTTAGATAAATGCATCAAATCTTCAAGACAAAAACAGCCCTAAGAGCATCCTGAGGGATTTTGCTCTATACTCCCCAGAGGAATGCCTTTCCTGACAACGTTCTACTAGAGGAAGCTTCCTACCTCTTAGGAGAGAAAAAAAGACAGGGAGAGCAGGACTATCTGAGGGTCACAGGGGAAGAGTAGTGCATAGTCTGGGCCCAAGCTGGTCAAGGCAGGGTCAGCTTCCAGGTTGGAGAGTCCCCTATCAAGGCATCAGAGGCCACTGGGTTAGTGTTCACGAAGTTAGGGGGACAAAAGGGACACAACAGGACTTATAGAGACCACCTACTTCCCTACATGGTTTGCTCTGGTTCAAAGAAGGCAAAATTGGAAATGGACAACAGAAGAGGGAGCTGCCTTGGGCATTCTGTTGTCACCTTCCAGGTGAGGTCCAAATTTCTCCCAAGGAAGGTGCAGACCCAATCTCAGCATCAGCTCCACATACCTAAATACACCTGAGATCACCTGGCAGGGACACTTTCCCCCACCCCACCTATATCTTTGACGTTCTGGACAGATTTAGAGTTTTAAGAAGTGTTCTCCAGTCACTCAACCAATAAATATTTATCAGGTACTTTCTATATGGTGAGGCACCAGGAGAGGTGTTAAAGGGAATATAAGAAAAATAAACATGGTCCCTGCCTCAAGAAGCTTACAGAGACAGCAGCAAACAAAAAGTCATTACCTTCTATTTTTTAGGTGACAAATGAGCAATAACTAATTGGTAAAATCTGAGTTGAGAATGAGTTTAGAATCAAGGCATTCAGAATAAAACTCATCACTGCCTGTTCTTCACGCCTCAAAAAAATCCACAAGATTTTGAAAGATAATATATGTAAATCAGACTTACTGTATTTTCCTTGCCAATCTTTGTACCCTGAAAACAGTTTCTAAAATTCACACAAAAATAAAACATGATTATCTGTAGAGGCAAGCTATATGTAACTTGCATACACTGCGGGTATAAAACTGCCTGGATCTATAATCTTCCAGTTCGAAAGTAAAATTTCTGCCTCCAGAAAGCAATGGTGTTTCGAAAGAGAAAAAGGTCTGCTTGCAAGCTTTATTTTCTTAAATTGCAATCAATACATATATATTCCAAGGTATCTCACAACAAGAGAATTAAGTAACTTATTGTAATGCTTGTTTAAAAGGCTGATCAAAGGAATAAAAGGAAGTCTGAATGTTCTAGAGTTGAGAGAAAGCCTCATTTCTTCTGACTCTGAGACATACAAGGAAATTGAACAGGTACTATTTCATTGAAAAACAGTGTCCAATTAAACGAACTGATTTTGGCTAAACATGAGTATTTTCAAAATCTGTGAATGGCAAGATCTAATCTTGACTTGTTCACTCTCAAGGGACACGATTAACATTATTTATGTGCTACACATGCTCTATCTTAATGCTCCATAAATTTTAACACGCATCAAATGCACAAGGCTCCGTGGTTTACCTGCAAGCTATGTATAAAAATACTGCTTTTCCAATCAGCAAAATGCTGAGATATTTACAACATATGGAAGAATTCCTACATGGCACTTGGGTATTGGTAGGGAGTGGGGGTCAGGAGTGTTATCCATAAATGACTATCAGAAAGACATACGAGACCACTCTGTTCTTTTTCTAAAATATACACTGAGTGAAATAACTCCATCAATAGGATATTCTGAAACATGTGGGCTGAAAGTCTGTAGAAAAAGATAAAAATATTTTTTAAAATGATTCTAAAAGCACAGTCAGAACCATTCAAAATAGAACTCATCCTATTAAAATGATTCTATCTTTTCATAAGATTACTACTTGGTCAAATTAGGACATTTCTTACGTGTCTGGTCTTCCTTCTGACTTATGCAGATGACACAGTGTATCTGGGCCTCTCAATATAGCTTCCTACAATAAAAAGTTATATCATCTGACAGTTTAACCAGGGAACTCCAGGATATTTTGATGTATTCCCTAAAAATTGTTAATTTATATAAGGAATCAATGATAAAGAAACCAGAACTGGAACCATTCACTTTGAGAGACCATAAGGACCTTAGAGGTCATCTTTCCAGGCCATTTAAAGAGAAAGGAAAACAATGGGTGATGGGTTCAGATCAGAAGTTCATCTTCCCCTACGCTCTCACCCAAGTTATCCAACACCCAGAACAAACTTTCTGATGAATTTCTTTTGCTCTAATGTAAGTTAACCTTATTTATGAAAAACTACTGCCTTGATTCCTGAATATTCATTGGAAGGACAGATGCTGAAGCTCCAATACTCTGGCCACCTGATACGAAGAACTGACTCACTGGAAAAGACCCAATGAGGTTCCAATACTTGGAAAGACTGAGGGCAAAAAGAGAAGAGGGGGACAAAAAGAGAAAATGAGATGGTTGGATGGCATCACCGACTCAATATACATGAGCCTGAGCAAATTCCAGGAGATGGCGGAGGACAGGGAAACCTGGCATGCTGCAGTCCATGCGGTCACAGAGTTGGGCACGACTTAGCAACTGAATAACTGCCTTGATTCCCTGCTATAAGGAAAGAGTAGGTGGATGTCAGTATACAGTAACGTTTCTAACACGTTATATAAACCACAAGCTGCTTATTTTCTTAACACGTGCTTATGCCTAACATTGAATTTTGCTTTCCATGAACGCATTTTTTTTTAATCAAAGTTCTTCAGTTTGGGAATTCTCATTTGTGAATGATGGGCTTCCCTACCATTACCCTTAATTTGATGGTGCTATTATATGAGGTAATTAAAAAATATCTTTGGTTTGAGATTATAGATTGGAAACCTGATACACCCCCTGGATCTTATGAGGGCATGAAAAACTTTGGCACATGAATTAACAATACTAACTCTAGTACTCTAAGTGCTATTTAACAGATATTTTGCTGACTGTGTGTGTGTGTGTGTGAGCTGCTCAGTCATGTCTGATTCTTTGCGGCCCCATGGACTATAGCCCATCAGATTCCTCTGTCCATGGAATTCTGGAGTGGGTTGCCGTTCCCTTCTCCAGGGCATCTTCCCTCCCTGGGGATCAAACCTAGATTGCCAGCATTGCAGGCAGATTCTTCACCGTCTGAGCCACCAGGCTAGCCCACTGAATTAATTCTCTCTTTAAAGAGGCACAAGGAAAAGTCAACATTAAGTAAGCATCTAGACCAGTCTTTCTGTAAGGTGACTGGCTAAAACACCAGGGACAAGAGAATTTTCTATGAAATATACCCTTCTGATGGGAAAGATATTGCAGATTTTATTCCTCCAAGTCTGACCAAAACCACCATTACCTTTAATATAGCATCAACTAAGGAATAAGAAAAGGCTTCGGGTTTTGTAAGATCTTAGTGAAACTTACAGTAAGTAATTTTCTATTAGGCAGGTTTTGGATTATGTTTTGTTTTGAAAAGTATACAAAATAAACTGAAGTCTGTGTTTCAGAAAATGTGGAATCTGATTTTAAGAGCTGCATGCCAGTGCTTCTCCACAGAACTCAAGCGTCCCCATCATCGCAAGCGATAGTTGTGACTGAGAAGTAACAAGTGAAGTGATGCTCTGTGGTTATAGTGTTTGAGGTAAAGCTGCTACCAGACTTACAGGTGTTCCTGGGGGAATACTCCGGTGCCAAGACAACCTAGGATCCCTTAAAATCTTAGTGGTGCCTTTGGAAAACCCAACGGAGGTTAGAATACCACTGTGAACCTGGGCTGACCCCAGTGGGTCCATCAATCCATGAAACACTTCTGGCGCCATCTTGACCTTCTGAGCTAGATTACTCTACAGTAACTCCAGCAAATCATGGCTCAATTCTCATTACAAGGGATAAAAGAGACATTTCTGATAATACTGAAGCATGTGTACATACCAAAGCATAGAACACTACAGCAGCATACGAAACATCACAGAAGAGTGGATAGTTTCAAGGACACCAGAAGAGGTACTTTTTAGATTCTGTATAGTATTGTGACTCCAGATTGGAACAAAGAGACTGTCAAGCTCTGGGCAGGGGAAGCCCTTGAAAAATACTGTTGATTTGAAGGAGCAAGGGGTAGAAGGCTTATGCTTGTTAAGTAACCAAACAAAAAAATAAGTAAAAGCACATTAGATTTATATGTGTATGTGTGTATAGGGTTTTTAAAGTTATGTAACTGAATACTTTAGGAAAAATATATGTGTCCCTAAAAATATCATGATCCACTCGTATGGGGCATTTTAATTTTACTGGCTTTCCAAAGGTCCAAAGTTTCTATACCAATACATTTCTCCACCTTCCTTACAGTCAATAATTAAGATTGGCTTGTCTCTGTGGATTCACATCTACTTTACCTAATACACTTTTACTTTGCTGCACCCTTTTACTACCTCCCCGCCAAACAAAATCAAGGTGTATTGAAGTATTTTAACTGCAAATCCACTAGATTCCATTCTGACAAATATTTCAATTCATGAGACACCTTATCTATATTTGTACACTTTATTTAAAAACAAATAATACACTTAGAGTCACCAAAAAAGGATATCTTAATTAGCTTGTCCATATCCTGAATTTACAAGAGAAACTTCTTGCACCACAAAAATTAGCATTTGGATTAATTTACATTAATTGATATACTTAAAATTTAAAATACCTGAAGATCAAACCATCTGGCTCAGGGCTCACCAGTTAAGAGGGGTGAAGGGGTGTGGAGAAAAGGAGCTGTTTAGGAATCTGAACTGATGCCCTGAGGTCAGCTCTAGTAAACTGAACTTGAGAAGCATAAAACAAGCAGTGGATTACAGGATTACAAAGAAGTGGTTCTTCCTAAAAACAAAAAACAGCTATTAGATTATATAGTTGGAACAGGTATAAAGGATATCTCTTAATCTGGACTGGAAAAAAGTTATGAGAAGGGGGTTGCATTTATTTCTCACAAGAGGTAAATTTCAGCCAAACAATGAGAAGAAAGTAGGGAGGGTGGAATGTGGTAGACTGAAGGCTTTCTGATTGCTGATAATACCAAATCTAGCAGCTTTCTACAAGCCAACTAAAATACCATCCTCTGAGAAATTTTCAGAGAGGAGCTAACACACAACCAGGGAAAAATCATTCTACATTAACAAGGCACTCACTGGTTCACGGCCTGCTAAAAACCCAGGCAGACATTAGAGTTAATCTGAAATAAAATGAACTTTCTAATTTGCATCAGAGGGATGACAGGCATGTGGTCCCAGTTAAATCAAATCTAAATCTTGACTAGCAAAGATCCAGAAAATTCTGACGCTTAAGCACCACTTCAGGAATACTGCTAGAATAAGTAAATGGGATCTAGAGATCTCTGTTTGGCTTTATATTTGGTTTTTTTTTGGATTAAAAAAAAAAGATGCAGTCTGTTTGTGAACAGACTTTGTGAACCTGGTGTCCCTAGGAATGACACTAAGATCCAGCTGGATGATGGATATATGGCCAATTAAAAACTTTCAGGAACAAAAGTCAAATGATTCAAATCATCTACAAAGGACCTGACCTTTGTTTTTAAACACAGATATGTTAGTTTTCTGGACCTTCCTCTAAAATGAATTTAAGGAATTGAGATATTTCAGAAAAATATACATACAATTTCTGTCAGCTACTATTTTTGTACAACCTGAATCCCAGTGTTAAAACAAAATACTGCAATTATATAAATGACTAAACAAGGAACACAGTAACAGAGACAACTTCTGAGCAAATAAAATGAATGATTATGTACTGAATAGCCTTGAAACAGCTTTCAAAGGATAAAGTAAGCTGAAGGAAATCAGAGCTCCTTTCCCATGTAAATCAGTAACAACTCAGCTCTTGGTTGAAAACATTACATAGACATACTAACCAGAGATTATCTCCAGCTCACTATCAACATGGATGACAAATTTTAAGCAGTTCTTGCAAAAGAAAATCAAAATTAATTCGAAGCCTTTTGATCTAATTTGTGAACACCTTTGTTCAATATAACTTAAATGACATAGCCTGAGAAAAGCACCAACACAGATTTTTTAAACTGCATCCAACCACTATTTTCGATGTCATAAAGATTTGCTTGAGTCAAAAATGGCAGCAATGACAAAGAGGTAGATATGAAAGATGCCATTTAAATACTCTTCTTAGGTGGAATTTTAACTAGTTCAGGTGTTTAATTTAAAAACAATTTTTACTAGTTAAATCTTCATCATATAAGAATTGCATGACATGCTCTTGAGTAAAGGGGAAATACATGAAGTACTAAAAAAAAATGAGCCTTTAAAAATTACATTTACTTAGCTAACATTAATGAGATCCTGTAATTTTGATGAATCAGTAATTTTTCCTTTTACCTGAACTTGATTTATAATGAAATAATAGTTATTTTCTTCTCTACTGAAATTTCTAGGAATTCACATTTAGAATTCTTGGAAAGTACTTATGATGCTCAGAAGAGCACGAAGATAGCGCATGAAATGTCCCCTGAAGTCCTAGAAGTTTTACAGACACATTAAAAAGACACTGATGGTCACAAATCAGGACCTTCACAGATGGGCAAACACTCAAACAACACCACACACACACACACACACACACACACACACACACACTCTCACTCACTCACACACTCTCTCACACCTCTTCCCCACAAAACAACTCAATTCTCATCCTCACTGTAAGGCTGAATTTGTATTTTTTTTTTTAAAGGCACCTCTCTTTCTCTAGCTATTGCCTTCTTGATGATATCAGTTTTGTCAAAAATCCTGAATGCTCAATGGAAATAGTTCAGTACTGAGAATGGAACATTTTTCAATTCACATTTGAATAGCCAGGTTTTCTTACATTCAGATTTTAATAAACTAGAATGACAATCTTTAAAACAAGCATGCTAGCCTATAATGAATATCGTATATACAGTAAACATTTAGAACTATATATTATACTGCAAAAGCAAACAGCACAACACTCATCATACTCATCATTACCTCCTGTGGACACTATCTCCAAAAATGAAAATACAAAACAGTAAAATGCACCTATGGTTTTATATATATATATATATATAATATATATAGTCTATATATATTATATATATCAATACAATATATATAATATATATTTATAAAATATACATACATTTTAGACATTTTCAAATAAATCTTCATTATCTCCAAAAGAAACTTATAGCAAGAACACTGAAGGAATGAAACTCAGATAAACAAAAAATTTCTCACAAAGTTCATTATCAGTGATACAGCTCAATTTCCCCCTTTAGTCATAACTAAAATGATTATAAAAGCTAAATACTTTGCATAACTAATTAATCTGTTTAATGGCAAAAATTGCTAAACGTGTTCAATAGAAAAATACTGAAGGTCATTATATTACTTATGTTAAATATCTGTCTATGGTTTGAGTAGCAAATGAGCTCCATATGACAGCTGAGTTTCGAGAAGGGTGCTGCAAGCTCCCAGGGATGTACCCATAGCATATAAAATAAGGCAGGGACCCACCTCATCTGCTGATTTTCATACTCTTCCAATACATTTCATTCAAAATATTTACAAATAAAGCACTATGAAAACATTTCAATCATTGTTCAAATCTGGGATTTGTTCATTTTGTCAATTTTCATTGAAGTTTTGATAGGCTGAGGGAAAAGTCAGACAAACACACATACATATATATGCTTCTATCTGGTTGGAAGACAGCTTTGGCTCATTTCTAGGCTGAGATTGTAACAGTGCTAGTGGAGAAGAAATCCCTGTTTCTGGGTACAACCTCCAAGAGCACAGCATTGGCTTTCTAAGGAACTTTCAACAGTTCCATCATTTGCACTACAGTCTACATATCTCATGGTTATTTCCCACTTACTAACAGAAAAATTTCAACCATGAGACCTAAAATGCAGGTGAAGAGAGTGTCTTAGTTTTGAGAATTCCAGTTGACAGAAGTAAAGCAGGCACTGAACACCCTGGAAGGTAATTAAAGCAATAATTGGTAGAACAATAGCTTGTAGTCATCCATCACAAATATGCCAATTAAGAGCACCTTACTGAAATTCTCCAGTATCCTTCTACAAATGTTAGGTCAGTCACATCATTTATTTACTTTGTGAAGAAGCCAAAAAGGAATTCACCAAACACAACGTGGAATTCTATACCCGCACAGGAATATAAACATTTACCTGGTAGCTCATGTCCAGGTCAATTCATTTGAATATACAAAGCAGTCCCTTGAGCCCATTGTTAAGCACATAAAAAATGACAAGGTAGCCGTGTCAAGATAAAGCGCATCTGTGTATCAACCAGGAAATTTTAACAAAGATCCTTAAAGAAAACCTGCCTGTATACTGCAGAATTCTCGAGGCAGATAAGCAGACATTTTAAAGAAAAACTGTCAATTAATATCCACACTATCATGTTAATGCTTCTTCAGGGAGTAGATGTACGTATTAGAAGTGCCATTGCTATGATAATGGAATATGTGGGCATAGGAATGTAGAAATTACATCTGAGAGCCTATTAAAAGTACATTTTGCTGAAAATTTGGGAATTAGTAACATTTCTGATTTCCAGATTGGTCTCTGCCATATTGGGCAAATAAGAAAGTGCATGAGGAAGAGGGGAGACAGCTGCAGGGATAAGGTCTACATACCATGTCCAGACAGTGGGGTCACATAAATCCCAAGAGCTAACCATATGTGTGGGTCATTGGTAAGTTGAGCTTGGAGAACCACGGGGCTTCAAGACATGGTTTTCCCCAGAAACAATATTGACCACTGCCCATTAAAACATGCTATGTATTCCAATGAAACACTGGAGGTGGGGTAGGGCAAGGGAAAGAAAGAGAGAACCCTCTAGCCAATATTATACACCAAACTATTCCATCCAGATTTCCAAGAGGTTTTACTTCTTGGAGATATTAATAACGGAACTTCTGGGGCACAAACATTTGCTTTATTTAGTAATTCTGCAAAGGTAGCTGCCTGAGGTTAACCATACCCTTTGGACTATTAAAACATAATAATTCTGAACTATTTTTGGTAGGTGTCAGATAATTTTAATATCAGAGACAAAGAAGACAGAGATCATGTGAAGCATGGTTATGTGGGTTCTGGTGAGTACTTGCAAGGAACTTCCAGCTTTTCAATCACTAAAAGGTATGATTTCATCAATATGAAATAATCACTCTGATACTATATATATCACACGAATAAAGTGAAATTCAAAATTAACAGAAATCATTATAAAGATATGCCCTGCTTGCCATTAAAAATAAACAGAATCTTAAACCTGAATAAGTTAAATTCTTTAGTAAAAGCAGACTCATATCAACTATTCTTCGCAATGGTGAGTATTTTTGATAGCTAAACTTTAGAATGGTACCAAATCTATTTTCAAAAATGTTAATACAATATAGAAATCTGCTTACAAACTAAATATTTGTTTAGCATTTCTGAATAATAATATATTTAACATATTATTGCATTTTTTTCCCTCTAATAAGTAAAATGTTTTGCCAGGTGCTTTATGAGAACAGTTGAAAGGAGTGCTAAATTAAAAACTCATTTTAACACTGTTTGGTCATTATGCACATAGGGGTTGGTACAGTAGATGTGATAAAGATTACCGTTTTAACTATCTAATATGTTTAACAAGATTTCTCAGGGGAGAACTAGGTCTAAATTGCCATTCTTCCTTTATTCATTCCCAGTAATCAAGCTTTTTAATTATCCCTTACAATATGCCCTATTTACTCAATAGGGACAAGCTAAACCCATGTTTGTTCTTCGCTCAGGCCTGCCTAGCGAATTAGAACAACCTCAGAAATAAAAGCTCCTGTTTGGGGAAAAATTTTAAAGTTTTCAGGCTCACAGATTCAGCTGAGCTTGCAGCAACCTGAACAAACCTTAGTTTTAGAAAACAGTGTACGAATTGCAAAACTATACTTTAACAAATGTTCTCTGTGCTCCTTCAGCAGAACAAAAGGGCTGGATGGGTTGACTCTTGCCCTGGTCTTCTGTATCTCTTTTGTGCAGTTGATTACTTATAAAGAGCTAGAAGGTGAAGATGATGCACTGTGTCATACAAAGACTTTAGCCAGTGCATCCGCCCCAGCACTGGCTATATAGCATTTGGATGGGTGGAAAGCTACATCATGAATTGATTCTTCAAACTTCTTCCGATGAGCTGTGAACTCTTGGATACACGTCTTACTTTCTAGGTTCCATAAACGTATTGAACAGTCATGACCTATATTAAAAGAAAAGAAATTAAGAGAAAAATTACATTAAATGTGAAAACTGTAAGAATAAATAAATAATTCAAAGCTGTACTTACTGCCAGACATTAAGTACAGGCCATTTGGATCAACTGCTAAACTTGTAACGGCTTCTAGGTGGGCTACCATCGAGTGGATCAGTTTGCCTTTGGAAAAAGAGATTGTTCCTCTTTAGTAATAGTTTTTCTCATCCTGAATACCAGCCAGCTACCACACTGTACTGGCTCTACCAGCCACCCCTCTCTGTGTAGTCTCTGCATCAAAGACTTTCCCAACTGCTAAAACAATGCATGTCTCCCTCCTTGCTCTAGCCATGGTGATGATGAGAAACAGAACGTCAACTTTCAGATTATATTTTTGGCTTTGACAATATGGAAGTCAGTAATTTGTACACAAATATTCCTTGAAGCCACGTTCATTAACTAAAACTCAGACATTATTAGTCACTAACTTTGCATCCTTTAGCTACAAGCAAATTATAGGTGTGGAAAGAGAAGCAGAGACTGCGACGACGACAAAGGGACAAAAAATCTGGCCACAATTTTGGTGGGAAGAGTATATGGAAAGATATTAAAACCAGTAACTTATTCATCAGTCACAGCTAAACAAAGTGAACAACAGTCGACAGCAGATTCTCGAGTAAATATGGCTACTACACAGTGCTTTCTTCTCCCAGTCAGCTCTTCGTGTTTCCTTTAGACTAGTGAAAAATAACCTAATAAAAATTGGGAAAGCTTCCATACCCTCATGCAAATCCATCAGGACCAAATAATCAGTATTATAAAATAAAAAAAAAAAATTGGTCCAAGGAGAAACAAATCAAATGACTCAGGGGTTTTCCATCTGTAACACTAAGAATCTTTAAAAATTAAACAATTTTAAACAAAACATAATGATCATATATATGCCCGTACTTCCAACATGTTTCTACTTTTCCACAATATGTGAACATTTTATTGGTATCCGAATGAATTTTTCATTATGTTCTGAGTAATAACCTTGGTCTAGGGCCAAAATGTAGCACCTATTTACTATTAAATAAACCAAGATGATCCCATATGCTATCATGAACACTGATTCTTTGCAGAGTTAGATGAAGTTAAAAACAAATGATCTGGGAGAGAATCTGTGTTTCAGTGCCTACTCCCTGCCCATAAAGCCACCAACAGACACCAAAATTACAGTTGTGATTTTTTTTTTCAATAATAATCAATTTAAATACATTCTTACCTGTATTGTTATCATAGAATTTGATGTGCCTGTCTTCATGGGCAGTGATGCTGATGGGAAGAGTGGGGTGACTGATGACTCTATTTATCTGGCAGGAAGAGTTGGCTGCTAAAAAGAAAACATTAAAGAGCAACACAAATTTGTCAAAGCTACCATTTCTTCACACAAAAAAGAACTGAACATTCACATAAGAGCCTGGAAAAGTAGACGATGGACTTTTAATTTTACTTTAGTTCATTTATTCTGCAACTGTGTTCATAACTGTGATATTAGGAAATGAGACTCGTCTGAGAAACACTCTACCGACAAATCTAGAAATACTTGGGAATTAGAATTTCCCTTCCACCACCTAGTCTGTAGGGATGCCACGGAGAAATGAGCCCAGAGCCATGGGCATCTCTCATTTGACAGTGGTCTATGATACTTCTGCCACTGTCAGAAAATTCCATCATTATTTCATACGGATAATTTCCAAATTTAAATCTCAGCTTTGTCTAAACACAGAGCTCTTTATCATATGGTCATTATCTAAAGATAAACATGACAAAGGGAGCTTTTTAACTTTTTAGTCTTCTCCTCATCAAAATAGAAATGGTCATCAATATATAATCTACCATGTATGGAATCTGAAAACAGCATCCTAACAGTACTTTTTTGTACACTATTTAATAATTTTCAAAGAGATCTTAATTATACATGGACACTGAGACGGGCAGGCCAACTGTCATTAGGTCCTTAACCTACTGAATGAACTGAGGTCCAAAAAACAGCTGTTAAAGCCCCCAAAATCATAGTAACAAGGCAATACCTATTCCAGTGCCTACTCTACCCAAACTAGATGCCTCATGCAAATCAGGCAACTGTCAAAACAGGTACCTCAACTATCACAAGTTCCTCCTGAAAGTCTTTATTCAAATGGAAATCAATTATGAAGAACTTATGTTTAGTGATTTTTGTTATCATACTTTTGATAAGGAAAAATCTACATAAAGATAACACTAATTTAAGATATATCAAAGTTAAAATAATTATTATATTAATATCAGGGTCTTGGAAGAAGAAGGGATGTGTACAGAGTATAATTGGGGCAACCAGTAAATTTGAGTGTAAACAATAACTCATACAATAGCGTTGTGTCATTGTAAATATCTTGATTTTGATAATGTAATATGCTGTCAGAGAATGGCCTTTTTCTTAGGAATTACATACTAAAGGACCTAGGGGTATAGGGATATAGTGTCTCTTAAGTGGCTCAGAATTTTAAAGTACACACACATACAGACAATGACAAAGTAAATGTAACTAATATGGCAAAAGATTAAAAACTAGTGAATTAAAACTAGTGAATTTGGGTGAAATGTAGCCAGAAGTTCTTATACTATTTTTGAAACTTTTCGTTAAACTTAAAACTTCAAAAATAAAGTGTTCTTAAAATTTTTTAAATCTCAGAATAAGTATCATGAAGTTATACTCACAACAGAAAATACAACTATGTTCAGTTAAAAATAGCTCCAATATTAGTCTACTCTACTGGATTTTCATACGGTACCTAGAAACATGACCTCTTAAAAGCTGAAAACAGTCTTTTTTCCAATGCTGACAGCAGGTGGCCACCCAGTCTGTTATCTATGTGCACAATAAAAGTCACCTGACCATGTGGAATGAACTCTGGGTTGGTTACACTCATTTTAAATGGTCCTAGACAAAGAATTTAGATTCAAAATTCATTCTATGGATGCTTTTTCCACCAGAAATAACACATCATTGAGCAATATCCTCTGTAAGGTCTATCAGAATAATAACAACAACAAAAGTACTTTAGTAAAACATTCCATATATTTTGAGAAAGAGGTTTCTGAGAAGACCTTCAATTACTTTGAGATCTAGAAAATGAGTATGATAGAAATCAGGCAAAGAAAGTTCTTATTTAGTAATACTTTTTAAGGAAGTTTCTCCGCTTGATAAGTGAAAGTCAAAGTCAGCAAATACAAAGAACACTAGAAATAAAGACCTACCCGCCATTATTCCAACAATGAACCTAAAACAATCCTCCAAATATTTATTTATATTCAGCTTGTGACTGAGAAATGGATTCACAAATACTCAGTTACCTCTTTCAACTACCTTCTACTTAATTAAGCCCAATCACCACTGGCAAGAAGGCAGGTAATTTATTCCAATTCTAAGAACAAACATCTTTCATCCTTCTAAATTATACAAAATTCACTTTTAGCTTAAAACATGTTTGGTCTGAACTTCAATTTAAAAAACACCTACTAAATTCCATAATACAATAATACAGTCAAACATAAACAGCTAAGAGACTACAGTAGTCACAGTAGACAGCAATAAGTTTGTTTCATATAACTCTAAAGTAATCAAATTGTTAATTTAGGAAATGTCAGGACATATCATCATAATCTAAAAGAGTTATCACTTATTCCATTAATGCTGCCTTTTTTCAAAACGTTCTTGGGAGTCTTCTTCTGAAAATGCTTCTAGTTTCATTCCAATTCCAAAGAACTGCTAACTGCTAAGTCGCTTCAGTCGTGTCCGACTCTATGCGACCCCATGGACGGCAGCCCACCAGGCTCCCCCGTCTCTGGGATTCTCCAGGCAAGAACACTGGAGTGGGTTGCCATTTCCTTCTCCAAGGCAATGCCAAAGAATGTTCAAACTATCACATAATTGCACTCATCTCACACGCTAGCAAAGTAATGCTCAAAATTCTCCAATCTAGGCTTCAAATGTACGTGAACCAAGAACTTCCAGATGTTCAAGCTGGATTTAGAAAAGCCAGAGGAACCAGAGATCAAACTGACAATATCTGCTGGATCATAGAAAAAGCAAGAGAATTCCAGAAAAACATCTGCTTTATTAACTACACTAAAGGCTTTGACTGTGTGAATCACAACAAAGCGTAGAAAAGTTTTAAAGAGATGGGAATACCAGTCCACCACATTGATGGACATACAGGTAAGAAATCTGTATGCAGGTCAAGAAGCAACAGTTAGAACTGGACATGGAACAATGAACTGGTTGGAAATTGGGAAAGGAGTATGCCAAGGCTGTATATTATCACCCTGCTTATTTAACTTATATGCAGAGTACGTCATGCAAAATGCTGGGCTGGATGAAGCACAAGCTGGAATCAAGACTGCCGGGAGAAGTATCAATAACCTCAGATATGCAGATGACACCACCCTTATGGCAGAAAGTGAAGAGGAACTAAATAGCCCCTTAATGAAAGGGAAAGAGGAGAGTGAAAAAGCTGGCTTAAAACTCAGCATTTAGAAAACAGAGATCATGGCATCCAATCCCATCACTTCATGGGAAATAGATGGGGAAACAATGCAAACAGTAAGCGACTTTATTTTCTTGGGCTCCAACATCACTGCAGATGGTGACTGCAGCCATGAAATTAAAAGACGCTTGCTCCTTGGAAGAAAAGCTATGACCAACCTAGGCAGCATATTAAAAAGCAGAGACATTACTTTGCCGACAAAGGTCCATCTAGTCAAAGCTATGGTTTTTCCAATAATCATGCATGGGTGTGAGAGTTGGACCATAAAGAAAGCTGCGTGCTAAAGAACTGAAGCTTTTGAATTGTGGTGTTGGAGAAGGCTCCTGTGAGTCCCTTGGACTGCAAGGAGATCAAACCAGTCAATCCTAAAGGAAATCAGTCCTGAATCTTCACTGGAAGGACTGATACTGAAGCTGAAGCTCCAATACTTTGGCCACCTGATGGGAAGAACTGATTCACTGGAGAAGACCCTGATGCTGGCAAAGACTGAGGGAGGAGGAGAAGGGGACGACAGAGGATGAGATGGTTGGATGGCATCATCGACTTGATGGACATTAATTTGAGCAAGGAGTGATGGACAGGGAGGCCTGGCGTGCTGCAGTCCATGGGCTTTAATTTCATATTGGTTTTTCATCTTACTATAGGAGCTCTAGGTCATATATCTAAGCACTATTTTAAATTTACTGAAAGTCTAAAATGTATTTCTTGGAAAAAGAAAAAATTCATTTTCCTATTCCATAATCTAAATTTTTACTTTTTTGTCTCTTTTACATCCAAAGAGTTCAAAGGTCCATTCAAACCTACCTCCCTAAATAATTCTTACAGGATAGCAAGAGAAAAAAGGAACAACAGACTGGAAAGAGAAAATGAAGAAAGCCAAAATGGAACGAAGGAATTTTTTGAGAGAAAAAGATAAAAGGGACAGGAGACAGAGTCACACATATTCACACACATGAGCACTCATCATGGTAATCATTTTTAAAGCTAGTTCTCAGATTAAAACAACACTGTACATGTATGTAGCTTTCTTTATCAACTGCAGCCTAGACTTACTGTTTGTTTGAAGCCTTAAGGCAGAAAGTAATGGTTATAAAAGGCAAAACTCCAAAGGATTCTGTATTATCTTCTTCATAATCTGAGTCATTATTTCCTGGTTTCCTGTATCTAATAAGAAGATTCAGATTTGGGATTCTGAGAAGCACAACTTGATCTATTTTCTAATCATACTGAACTGTGTCATTTATGAAAAAAAGCTCATTTTAAAGATAAAATTATGAGGGGGGAAGGGCAATATAGGGGTAGGGAAGTACAAGGTACAAACTATTAGGTATAAAATAACCTACAAGGATATACTATACAGCACAAGGAATACAACCAATATTTTACAATAATTATAAGTGGAGAATTACTTTTCAAAATTGTGAATCACTATATTGTATACCTGTAACATATAATATTGTATAGAAACTATAATTTAAAAATATAACATTATGAAAAATAGATTTATTTTATACAGGCACTGTATAAAATATTTTGTTGTGCTTTGCAAATATCATGTTTTTTTACAAACTGAAAGTCTGAGGCAACTCTACTTAGCAAGTCTATTGGTTCCATTTTTTCAACAGAAATTTGTTCACTTTGTGTCTATGTCACATTTTGGTAATTCTTGCAATATTTCAAACTTTTATATCTATTATTATTAACAAATTTTTATTATTTGTTATGGTGATCTGTGGTTTCTAATCCTTGATGTTACTAATATAATTGTTTTGGGGTGCTATGAACTGCACGCATATAAGATGGTGAACTTGATAAACACTGGTCGGTTGCTCCACCGACCAGCTGTAAAACCCCATCTCTCTCCCTCTCAGGGGAGCCTTCCTAAGTCTCTGAAGCACAAAAATATTGAAATTAGACCAATCAATAACCCTACAATGACCAAGTGTTCAAATGAAGGAAGACTTATACACACTTCTCACTTTAAATCAAAAGCCAGAAATGGTTAAGCTTAGTGAGGAAGACATGTCAAAAAGATAGGCCGAAAGCTAGGTCTCTTGCTCCAAACAGTTGGCCAAGTTTTGACTGCAAAGGAAAAAGTTCTTGAAGAAAATTGAAAATGATACTCCAGTAAAAATATAGATGATAAGAATGCAAAACAATGTGGAGAAAGTTTTAGTGGTCTGGATAAAAGATCAAACCAGCCACAACATTTCCTTAAGCCAAAACCTAATCTAGAGCAAGGTCCTAACTCTCTTTAATTCTACAAAGGCTGAAAGAGGTGAGAAAGCTGCAGAAGAAAAGTTTGAAGCTAGCAGAAGTGGGTTCATGAAGTTTAAGGAAAGAAGCTGTCTCTATCACATAAAAGTGCAAAGTGAAGTAGCAAGTGCTGATGTGGAAGCTGCAGCAATTTATCCAGATCTAGCTGAGATAATGAATAAAGGAGGCTACACTAAATAACAGATCAATGTAGACAAAACAGCCTTCTATTGGAAGAAATTGCTACCTAGGACTTTCATAGCTAGAGGGAAGTCAATACCTGGCTTCAGAGCCTCAACAGGCTAACTCTCTTGCTAGGGGTTAATGTAGCTAGTGACTTAATGGTGAAAACAATGCTCATTCAACATTCTGAAAATTCTATGATCCTTAAGAATTATAATAATCTCTAGTCAAGGCTATGGTTTTTCCAGTGGTCATGTATGGATGTGAGAGTTGGACTGTGAAGAAAGCTGAGAGCCAAAGAATTGATGCTTTTGAACTGTGCTGTTGGAGAAGACTCTTAAGAGTCCCTTGGACTGCAAGGAGATCCAACCAGTCCATTCTAAAGAAGATCAGCCCTGGGATTTCTTTGGAAGGAATGATGCTAAAGCTGAAACTCCAGTACTTTGGCCACCTCATGAGAAGACGCTGGGAGGGATTGTGGGTAGGAGGAGAAGGGGACGACAGAGGATGAGATGGCTGGATGGCATCACTGACTCAATGGACATGAGTCTGAGTGAACTCTGGGAGTTGGTGATGGACAGGGAGGCCTGGCATGCTACGATTCATGGGGTTGCAAAGTCGGACACGACTGAGCGACTGAACTGAACTGAACTCTGACTTTGCTTTATAAAGGGAATAACAAAGCCTGGATGACAGCATATATGCTTACAACATGGTTTACTGAATATTTTAAGCCTACTCTTGATAACTACTGCTCAGAAAAGAAGAACCCTTTCAAAATATTATTGTTCATGGACAATGTCACCCAAGGGCTCTGATAGAGACATACAAGATTCATGCTTTTTCATGCCTCCTAACAAAACCTTCATTCTACAGCCCATGGATCAAGGAGTGATTTTGACCTTCAAGTCTTGTTATTTAAGGAATACATTTCTTGAGGTTACAGCTGCCATAGATAGTGATTTTTCTGATGAATCCAAGCAAAGTCAATTGAAAACCTTCTGGATAGGATTTACCATTCTAGATGCCATTAAAAGTATTTGTGATTCATGAGAAGCAGTCAAAATGTCAACACGAACAGGAGTCTGAAAAATGTTAATTCCAACCCTCATGGTTGACTATGAAGGGTCAAGACTTCAGTGAAGGAAGTTTTGGGTATGGTGGAAATAGCAAGAGAACTAGAATTAGAAGTGAAGCCTGATGATGTGACTGAATTGCTGCAATCTCATGAGAAAACCCATGACGGATGAGGAAATGCTTCTTATGGATGATTAAAGAAAGTGGTTTCTTTGGAAGGAATGTATTCCTGGGAGGATGCGGTGAAGATTGTTGAATGACAACAAAGGTTACACAATTATATAAATCTTGTTGATCAAGTAGTGGCAGGGTTTGAAAAGACTTACTCCCATTTTGAAAGGAGTTTTACTATGAGTAGAATGCTATCAAACATCCATGTATGCTATAGAGAAGTTGTTCATGAAAGCAAGAGTCAATTGATGCAGCAAACTTCACTGCTGTCTTATTTAAGAAACTGCCACAGTCACCCCAACTGTCAGCAACCACCACTCTGATCAGTCAGCCATGAGCATCGTGGTGAGACCCTCCCCCAGGCAAAAAGATTGTGACTCACTGAAGGCTCAGATGATAGTTAGCATTTTTCAGCAACACAATATTTTTAAATTAAGGTATGTGCAGACTTTATCTCTAGTACAGTGTAAACATAAACTTTAATATGCATTGGAAAGACAAAAGCTTCGTGTGACTAACTCTATTGTGATATGTATGCGCTTTATTTCACAGGTCTGAAACTGAACCTGCAATAACTCCAAGATATGCCTGTATTTAGAATAAATCTTATTTTCTTTAAATAGAATTGAAAAGTAAACATTTGGTATAAAATTAAACTTGACTTCTCTTTAGAACAGATCAAATGCTACTTCAACAAGTAAAGTTATAAATGTAAATAAACTTAACCTAAAGACTTAAAATCAATTGTAAATCATTATACCCTTCACATGTAACTGTGTTATATGATCTTGAGGCAGAACACTTTATAATGACAAGTATTTTTCACTGTTGACTCTAGTAATTCTAATTTTGATAACACTAAAAAATTGGTCCAAACACATACTACTTAAAATTGGTATACATACTTGAATCTAGATTGGATTCTAAAGTGAGAATGCGTTGTTGTGTTTCCATGTTAAAGATGCTTGTGTATCCTTTGCTGAATGATGCGACCATATGGCTTGGGTCACTGCTCACCAGATCCACAGAGGCAGGGACTCCCAATTCTATGAGCCAAAACATATTAGAAGAGAATGTCAGTTAGGGCATACTTCACAACATGTTTCCAATACAGCAAAACAAGCAGCAGTGTAAGAAGAAAACAAAGCTCAATGTTAGAGTGAGAATCAGCTCTTTCAGTCCTAGTTCGTTTTACTGTCCTCACCTGTTTACCACATCTTCCACCAGTCACTCAGCTACTGTATCTACTGAATCCAAGCCTTTATTTAGGAATAAATGGAAAACATATGGACTACAAGTTTACCTCCATCTCAAATCAACCTGAGGTTTAGAGTGGCATCACGGGAATTCATTTTAAAGCCCATCTAACTTTAGTGAGTTACTAGGAATTCTAATTCACTAAAAATATGGAATTCAAGAAGTAAAGTTTCAAATTGCTATTTATTGGTAGAGTCATATAAATATCAAATGCAGGCAACTCATCAAAACCTAGGCACAAGTTATGGCAGCTCATGAGTAAAGAAGACAATTTTATTTATCATTTAGAATAGGGTAAAACTTCGTTAAAATCTGGAACTTATTTATAAATATTAAAAGTGAAATTCTATGTATATGTGATCATAATCTGATTTTTAAAATCTGGTTCAAAATCTAAGTTAAGTAAACTAACAGTCCAAAAATGCGTATCTTCCAGAAGAAGATACATTAATGGACAATGAGTATACCAAAAAAGTGCGCAAAATAGCCACCAAAGAAATACAACTTAAAAAGACAATGAAATATGATTGCACACACCCATCAAAATGGCTAAAATTAATTACACTATCAACAACAAATGTTTGTAATTAAGGACGTAGGGCGCCTGGAATTCTCACACATTGCAATCAGTGGTCCAACATGGCACAACCGCTTTCAAAGAAAGTTTGGCGATGTCACATAATGTTAAATAGTTAAATACATAAATCTACTTCTAAAGCCTCAAAATTCTATTTACAGGTCTTTACCTGCCTGTGATTAAGAAAAAAAATACAAATATTCATAGGAGTTTTGTTTATAATAGGAAAAATCTAGAAACAAGCCAAATGTTCATCAAGAGGTAAATTATAAACACAGCAGTTTAAAGAACTACTACAAACAATAAGATTAAATTATTAACATTTATTACCACATAGATAAGCAACAAGAACACTACAGTAAGAGTAAATGTCAGATATAAAAAGGGTATACATTGTACGATTTCATTTATATGACGTTTTAGAATAGACAAACTAATTTATAACAAAAGAAACCACAACAGTGGGTACTTCCGGTTGGGAATGAGGGGAAAAGATGACTGTGAATAACACAGAGCCAATTTCGGGCACTGAAGGAAACGTTCTCTATCTTGATAGAAGCAAAAGTTTCATCATTTGTCAAACTCATGAAAATGTATCCTTTAATACCTGTCTTTGACTGTATATAAATTATTTCAATTTCTAAAAATTCAAAACAAATACCTGCTACTTCACCAAATAATATGCTTTTTAAAATTATACATACTAAGTTGGAAATTCAAACAAATATATTTTCATTGCTTAAAAAAAAACCCTTCAAATTAAATTTAGAAAAGTAAGAGTCTGTAGAATCATCTATTTGTTTCTTTTAGAATAAGACACTTTACAAAAGACTCTGTAAGAAAAAGGAGAAAAAAGTATGTACCTTGATTATCATTAAACACACTCAGGGCTGGAGCAACTTCAGTTGTATTCCACAACCGGAGAGTGCCATCTGCTGAACAGGACAACAAACGCTGGTGCGCTGCACTGTAGGCCAAGCCCCAGACTGCATCCGTGTGGCCCAAGAGAGGGCCTCTTAGGACAGAAGGATCTGCGACAACAGCAAGAATGCAGGGGAAAAACACAAATCATAAAGGTACTGAGAGAGGCCAATGGGAAGTAGAAGACACAAACAGAAAGCATAAAATATACTTCCTGGTTTCTATCATTCTTTTGAAATGTACCAAGAACAGGCCTGGAAACAATGCAAATACAGGGTTTAAAATGTCTAAATTAAAATTTTAAAGTACATATTTTTCTCCTTAGAAAATCAGCCATTCCTCTCTTCCTCCCTTTTTTTCTTCCCATTTGTCTTTTTTTTTTTTTTTTAAAGCATGTTAACACAAACCATTAAGATTTAATCTGCTTGCAGAGAAACCAAAACTCACATTCCCTGAGGAAGTGATGTCCTTCAGCACCTGGCACACACCCTTCAGGACACTTGTGCTATGATGGTATCACTACCATCATAGCTCTTGGGAGCAACAGGCCTCTGACATTCTTAATGGACATAAACTGAGACTTACAGAAATCCCCAAATTCTCAAACGAGACATATGGATGTGGCGGGGGAGAGGGGGAGGAGCCAGGAAGGAGCGTTTCATGATAAAAGCCAAATTGGAATTTTACTTATTAACCCTCCCAATGACTCTAGAAGTTGTACTTTCAAGATAGTTCAGAGATGTGAAGTTTAAAATGTCACTGGTGTCATTCGTTCTATATCCTCTTTAGTTACACCATGAAATATTTATTGAAGATACACTGTGTATTTGGCACTATGCTAGATGCACGGGTCATGCAGATGATTAGACACAATACCAGCCCTGTCTTCAAAAAGTAATGTGGTTTAAGTACAACAACAGTGGCAAGTACCAGTTACGAAAGAGAGTGACTGGACGCTTCTTGGAAAGAATGACACCTACAGTGTATAGATGCTGGCCTGTCAAAGGGCAGAGGGGAGGCATTCCTGGCAAAGGAGGCAGCTCCTACAAACTAACAGAAGGAAAAATAGAATGCTATGTCAGGACATTTATAAGAAATTCAGTATTACCGGACTATGAAATTTGAGGCAAGAAGTGGATGAGATGAGAGCGGTCAGTTTATGGTGGGATGCCTATGACATCAGTTCAGTTCAGTCGCTCAGTCGTGTCTGACTCTTTGCGACCCCATGAATCGTAGCACGCCAGGCCTCCCTGTCCATTACCATCTCCCGGAGTTCAGTCAGACTCACGTCCAACGAGTCCTTGATGCCATCCAGCCATCTCATCCTTTGTTGTCCCCTTCTCCTCCTGCCCCCAATCCCTCTCAGCATCAGAGTCTTTTCCAATGAGTCAACTCTTCGCATGAGGTGGCCAAAGTACTGGAGTTTCAGCTTTAGCATCATTCCTTCCAAAAAACACCCAGGGCTGATCTCCTTTAGAATGGACTGGTTGGATCTCCTTGCAGTCCAAGGGACTCTCAAGAGTCTTCTCCAAAAGCATCAATTCTTCGGCGCTCAGCCTTCTTCACAGTCCAACTCTAACATCTATACATGACTACTGGAAAAACCATAGCCTGGACTAGACGGACCTTAGTCGGCAAAGTAATGTCTCTGCTTTTCAATATGCTATCTAGGTTGCTCATAACTTTTCTTCCAAGGAGTAAGCTTCTTTTAATTTCATGGCTGCAGTCACCATCTGCAGTGATTCTGGGGCCCCAAAAAATAAAGTCTGACACTGTTTCTACTGTTTCCCCATCTATTTCCCATGAAGTGATGGGACCGGATGCCATGATCTTAAGTTTTCTGAATGTTGATTGAGCTTTAGGCCAACGTTTTTGCTCTCCTCTTTCACTTTCATCAAGAGGCTTTTTAGTTCCTCTTCACTTTCTGCCATAAGGGTGGTGTCAACTGCATATCTGAGGTTATTGATATTTCTCCCGGCAATCTTGATTCCAGCTTGTGTTTCTTCCAATCCAGCGTTTTTCATGATGTACTCTGCATAGAAGTTAAAAAAGCAGGGTGACAATATACAGTCTTGACGGACTCCTTTTCCTGTTTGGAACCAGTCTGTTGTTCCCTGTCCAGTTCTAACTGTTGCTTCCTGACCTGCATACAGATTTCTCAAGAGGCAGGTTAGGTGGTCTGGTATTCCCATCTCTTGAAGAATTCTCCACAGATCATTGTGATCCACACAGTCAAAGGCTTTGGCATAGTCAAGAAAGCAGAAATAGATGTTTTCCTGGAACTCTCTTGCTTTTTCAATGATCCAGCAGATGTTGGCAATTTGATCTCTGGTTCCTCTGCCTTTTCTAAAACCAGCTTAAATATCAGGGAGTTCACGGTTCACGTATTGCTGAAGCCTGGCTTGGAGAATTTTGAGCATTACTTTACTAGCACGTGAGATGAGTGCAATTGTGCGGTAATTTGAGCATTCTTTGGCATTGCCTTTCTTTGGGATTGGAATGAAAACTTTTTCCACTCCTGCGGCCACTGCTGAGTTTTCTAAATTTGCTGGCATATTGAGTGCAGCACTTTCACAGCATCATCTTTCAGGATTTGAAACAGCTTAATTGGAATTCCATCACCTCCACTAGCTTTGTTCGTAGTGATGCTTTCTAAGGCCCACTTGACTTCACATTCTAAGATGTCTGGCTCTAGATTAGTGATCACATCATCATGACTATCTGGGTCGTGAAGAACTTTTTTGTCCAGTTCTTCCGTGTATTCTTGCCACCTCTTCTTAATATCTTCTGCTTCTGTTAGGTCCAGATCATTTCTGTCCTTTATTGAGCCCAACTTTGCATGAAATGTTCCCTTGGTGTCTCTAATTTTCTTGAAGAGATCTCTAGTCTTTCCCAATCTGTTGTTTTCCTCTATTTCTTTGCATTGATCGCTGAGGAAGGCTTTCTTATCTCTTCTTGCTATTCTTTGGAACTCTGCATTTAGATGCCTATATCTTTCCTTTTCTCCTTTGCTTTTCGCCTCTCTTCTTTTCACAGCTATTTGTAAGGCTTCCTTAGACAGCCATTTTGCTTTCTTGCATTTCTTTTCCATGGGGATGGTCTTGATCCCTGTCTCCTGTACAATGTCACGAACCTCATTCCATAGTTCATCAGGCACTCTATCTATCAGATCTAGGCCCTTAAATCTATTTCTTACTTCCACTGTATAATCATAAGGGATTTGATTTAGGTCATACCTGAATGGTCTAGTGGTTTTCCCTACTTTCTTCAATTTAAGTCTGAATTTGGTAATAAGGAGTTCATGATCTGAGCCACAGTCAGCTCCTGGTCTTGTTTTTGTTGACTGTATAGAGCTTCTCCATCTTTGGCTGCATAGAATATAATCAATCTGATTTCAGTGTTGACCATCTGGTGATGTCCATGTGTAGAGTCTTCTCTTGTGTTGTTGGATGAGGGTGTTTGTTATGACCAGTGCATTTTCTTGGCAAAACTCTATTAGTCTTTGCCCTGCTTCACTCCGCATTCCAAGGCCAAATTTGCCTGTTCCTCCAGGTGTTTCTTGACTTCCTACTTTTGCATTCCAGTCCCCTATAATGAAAAGGACAGCTTTTTTGGGTGTTAGTTCTAAAAGGTCTTGTAGGTCTTCATAAAACTGTTCAACTTCAGCTTCTTCAGCATTACTGGTTGGGCATAGACTTAGATTACTGTGATATTGAATGGTTTGCCCTGGAGACGAACAGAGATCACTCTGTCATTTTTGAGATTGCATCCAAGTACTGCATTTCAGACTCTTTTGTTGACCATGATGATCGCTCCATTTCTTCTGAGCGATTCCTGCCCACCAAAAGAGGAACTCCCCAGGTCATTAGGTGCCCAATATGTTACTGGAGATCAGTGGAGAAATAACTACAGAAAGAACGAAGGGATGGAGCCAAAGCAAAAACAACACCCAGTTGTGGATGTGACTGGTGATAGAAGCAAGATCCAATGCTGTAAAGAGCACTATTGCATAGGAACCTGGAATGTCAGGTCCATGAAACAAGGCAAACTGGAAGTGGTCAAACAAGAGATGGCAAGCGTGAACGTCGACATTCTAGGAATCAGCGAACTAAAATGGACTGGAACGGGTGAATTTAACTTAGATGGCCTATGACATACTCAGGAAATTACCCTAAAAGCAACAGAGAAACACTGAAAGGTTTCCCAGAAGCAGCAGTGTGAAGCAAGTATTTAATATGGTAACTCTGATCACCTTGTAGGAGAGACTGGAAAGAAATAAGACGAAGGCAAATGGACTGTTTCAAAAGACTGGGAGAGTGAAGATGAAAATCAAAGCAAGGACAGTGATAAAAGGGGCAGAAAAGGAGTAAATTCAAGAAATATTTAGGGGGTATTAACAAAAAGGTATAGTAATTAATAAATGATAGTAAAATAGTATAAAGAATCAAGGATAACTCTTGGATTTCTAGTTTAGATAAGTTTGGTAGTGCTGCCACCTGATAGAGAATATGCAAAGAATATTTGAAAACGGACTTCCCTAATAAGTCTAGTGGTTAGGACTTGGTGCTCTCACTGCTGGGGCACGGGTTCAATCCCTGGTTGGGGAACTAAGATTCCCCCAAGCTGCATGCTGTGACCAAAAAAATTAAGAATATATGGAAGAAGAAAAAGTGCTTGTAGGGATTTATGGACAATAAGACAGCCATTTTGAAATGCTGTGTAGGTAGCCTCAGGCTTAAAAAAGAGATTGATGAGTCAACAATATATAAAACCACAAAATGGATTCAGTCTACCAAAGAATATGTGTACAATGCAAAAAATGAGTTAGGGTCTACTGCTACTACTAAGTCACTTCAGTCGTGTCCAACTCTGTGTGACCCCACAGACAGCAGCCCACTAGGCTTCCCTGTCCCTGGGATTCTCCAGGCAAGAACACTGGAGTGGGTTGCCATTTCCTTCTCTAAGGCATGAAAGTGAAAAGTGAAGTGAAGTCGCTCGGTCGTGTCTGACTCTTCGCAACCCCATGGACCGCAGCCTCCCAAGCTCCTCTGTCCATGGGATTTTCCAGGCAAGAGTACTGGAGTGGGGTGCCATCGCCTTCTCCGGAGTTAGGGTCTAGCCTCAAAAAATGTCAGTATTTTTAGGTGAGAAAATAAAAGGAGTTTATGATGGATAGGGAATAGAAACTGTCATAGAGTTGTGTCAAAAAAGCCTATAGTGAAAAGATTTCAAAAAGGATAGAGTGGTCCACAGTTTCAGATAGCCAGTACATCAAGTAAAATAAGAATTGTAAAATATCCCTTGGATCAGCCAGTTAGATAGCTATTGATACTTTTTTGTATTTAAGTGGCATAGCCACAAGACAGAATGAAAAGGAATGATGTACAGTGAAAGACATGGAATCAGTAACTAATAATTGTGTTTTCTAGACCAAAGAGCGGAGAAAGCAATGGTACCCCACTCCAGTACTCTTGCCTGGAACATCCCATGGATGGAGAAGCCTGGTAGGCTGCAGTCCACGGGGTCACTGAGAGTCAGACACGACTGAGTGACTTCACTTTCATTTTTCACTTTCATGCCTTGGAGAAGGAAATGGCAACCCACTCCAGTGTTCTTGCCTGGAGAATCCCAGGGACGGGGGAGCCTAGTGGGCTGCTGTCTATGGGGTCGCACAGAGTCGGACACGACTGAAGCGACTTAGAAGCAGCAGCAGCAGCAGCAGCAGCAGACCAAAGAGACATGGGAAGGAAGAGAGGCTAGAAAGATGGTAATAATGACCCTATATGAGAGACAGCAAAAAAGACACAGACGTATAGGATAGACTTTTGGACTCTGTGGGAGAAGGCGAGGGTGGGATGATTTGAGAGAACAGCATTGAAACATGTATATTATCATATGTGAAACAGATCACCAGTCCAGGTTCGATGCATGACACAGGGTGCTCAGGGCTGGGATGCTCACCCACTGGGATGACCCTGAGGGGTGGGATGGGGAGGGAGGTGGGTTCAGGATGGGGGACACATGTACACCCATGGCTGATTCATATCAATGTATGGCAAAACCTACCACAGTATTATAAAGTAATTAGCCTCCAATTTAAATAAAATTTAAAAAAAAAAAGAACCAGAGAGGGAAATGGAGTCACAAAAGGCTTCTTCTTGCCCAGGATGGGAGAAACTTGAATTTACTATATGCTCAGGGGATGGAAAGAGAGCAAAAAGGGTAAGGCTTCAGATGAGTGCAAAAGAGAGAGGCAGCAAAAAAGAAAGACAGTGCAGTCTCAAAGGAAACAAGAGAAGGAGGTCAACAGCGAAAGGGAAAGAGTTGGCTTGGGACAGAATGAGGTCAACTAATCTCTGAAAGAGGGATAAAGGAAGTGACAAAAAGTATGAAACAGAGAAATCCGGAAAAGAACTGCAGCAGGAGAGAGGGTGTTATCTTTCACAAAATATGTTAAATGCTTACTAAATAAATGTTGGGAGAATATTTTAGTTACTGAATTTCTTATCTTAGGTTTAGTGATGAAATTAATCTAAAATGGTAATAAAAATAAACTATGGTTTTATGACAAATATGACACTTCATACCATTCTAGAATTTATGGAGAATTTAAAGAGAAAATCAAAATAATTGAAAGAGAATTTATGATAATATCTAGTGATAGATCCTACAGTTTTTTGATTCATGGTGCTGTTTCCAAATCTAAAGGGTACTTTTTAATTTTTAAAAGTCTTTTAAATATATTGGTGTTATACACTTTGAAAATCATTAGCCTCTACACTCTGTAATAATTGATCAAGATGATGATGCCAACATTCATTTTCCCTCAAAATTATTTGTCAAGAGTAGTGACAAAGTATGACTACAGATTAATAATAATGTGTCAAGTACTGCACACATGCCTACAAATGAAGAAAACAATTGTCAATCAAGGCAGCATTTTCAATCAGTAAGACTTGGGGGTGGGAACTCTTTTTGCAGGAAAAATACATTATTTTCCCTCTTTTTTTAAGCATTATATATATATATATCAAATTGATTCCCAAATATAGAAACCCTTTTTAACAAAATAACTTAATTTTCAAAACCATCTCATTTTATCCATAGATATGCAATATAAAATGCATAAAAAGAAACTATGTGATTCCTTCATATTTTGGGGGAGTCACATACCATAGGAGTCATAGGGATCGATGTTGGGGTTAGTGGTGTTCCAGCTCTGGATCAGTCCATCAGTACCACCACTGTAGCACTGCTCACCATTGCTGCTCATCACCACACAAAGCACTGGACCTCTGGGAGAAAAAATCAATTTCCATCCTCAAAAAATCTATTTGGTATTACAATGAGTTAGAAATAAGAATGCTTGGTTTTTCAAATGGCTTTCTCTTTTTCTATTTTGTACAACAAATAAAAAATTTACCAAAGCACTATTCATTTTTCTTCCTCTGCTAAACCAGTGGCTAGTGGTCTATGGCCTGTGGATCAAATCCAACCAGTGAACCTGGTTTTGTACAATCCTAAAGCACTTACAGTTTTTACCTTTTAAAAATGTTATAATACAAAACTAAACTAAAAGCAAGAATATACAACATTAAATATGCAGCCTGAAAAGCATTTACTATCTAACCTTTTTTAAATATAAAACGTATGCCAACCTCTGTGCTAAATCGAGTGAACAGGTACATTTCTTAAACTTAAATGGAAACAGGAAAAGCATGAAATGTGGCCACAATTTTTTAAATGTCTCAGGTATTTTTACCAGGTTATCTTTAAGGAAAAAAAGATCAGGATTTCTAATAGTTAAACTTAACTGCGTCAACTTCATTTTGAGAGAGAGATATATACATCATCTAAACATCATGCGAATAATACCTAATTTCAGCAAGGATCCCTATTTGGTAGTGATATACTTGTCACTAACATTACATTATCTGCCACTTTCTTTTACATTTACAAAAAAAATGCTACCAAATACAATAAAAATACCACATACGACAAATACATACATGAAAGAAGATATACTAATCAGGCTGATTTACAATGATGTTGATTTAACACAAAGAAAAAGCACACACTTACTTATGAGCTCTGAATGTATAGATAGGCTCCACATCAAGAGACGTGCTCCTAAATCAGAGAGAAAGGAGGATGTTTTTATCATTCTAAAAGTCAGTAGTAAACAGTATGACTGAATGTATGTCATAAAAACGCCCCTAGAAATATCAACACTATGGTAATATACAATTCTCAACCCCAGGACACAATAAAGCTTACCTAACATCAATCACATATTTCTGTGGCTTCAAGAAACAAAATTCTTTAGTAACTGTTACAGCACTTTTAGCACTGTCCTAATCTATTTGATTAAAGGGAGAAAGAGCCTCACTCGGAGAGAAAACACAAGGGTTTTGAAGAGATAAATTTCTGGATTTAATTTCCAGTTCTGTATCTAATTGGCTAACTTTAGGCAAATTATTTAATCTTTTGAAACTTTAGATTCCTCTATGTTTAATATAAAATAGAAAAATAGGGATAACAGCAAATATTTACAAGATTAAATGAGATTCTTCACGGTAAAACAGCGTAGGACAGAACCATACAGAACAGAATTTCAATCAAAGGTACTTTAATTTCCTCGCATTTCCATAAAGATTAACATGTCTGTCCTGAATACCTGCAGAAACTGTCCACATTAGATTTGAACATCAGAACAGATTATTCACTACTCAGAACACTGAGTGTATGAGTACTCTACATGGCTAATACTGGCCATACTGAGAACAGAAACTGGATTGTATTACAGATTTTTTTTGAATAGGCATATGATAGCTCTCCTCATTTCCAAAGTTTTAAGTTCAAAGGTAAACAAAGACTATTGTTACTTGCTTGTGAAGGTGTTATTACTAAGCTACCACCAGCAAGAAATTTCAATATATTTCAAAGTTACAGTCAAGAATATATGATGAGATACTCACATTCTCTCATCTAATATGATGCCCTCTGTGAACTAAAGAACTTGAAGAACAAAAGGCACAGTTTGTAACCAGGAAATACCTTTTCTCTGTTAAAGACACCTGATCTACATGAAGATTCACTTGGTTTTAGCAAGATCCAGTTGAGCTGTCTGATGAACGTCTAGGTGTGACAAATGGAATGTCACTGATTGTTTTCAAATTGGGCAGGAGATATTCTCTGTCAGTAGTAAAACTTCCGTCCTCTCCTCCATTTGATGTTCATTTCTACTCTTTAATAAAAAGAGGTATCTATCACTGTAGAAGGGCCCTTGCTGGTAGATGCTGGGATCTGGACCACGTAATCCAAGGAAGAAAGAGAAAGTACCAAGTGGGATCAGGACTAG
Source organism: Capra hircus (assembly GCF_001704415.2). NCBI lineage: Eukaryota > Metazoa > Chordata > Mammalia > Artiodactyla > Bovidae > Capra > Capra hircus. The sequence goes on from NC_030818.1 coordinate 19,199,718, forward strand.
CTTGGTGACTGATAAAAGGGGTTTATACCAACTCATGTCTGTCCGTGCTTACAGAGGAACCAAGGGGCCAAGGGAAGTTTAGCAGATAAGTGAGAGCAGCAACAGTGCCCCTTCAGTCTAGACACTTTGGTCAAGATCAAAAGCAAGGATCAAAGAGAGGTCTCTTGCCCCCACCGGCTCCAGCATAAGGCCAAACCTAGTAAACAATGGGGAAGGATTGGGGTTGGGGTTTGACGGTTTTAAACATGACTATGCCTGCTTACAACAACAGAAACCTCCAGCACAGACAAAGGGTTCCCGAAATGTAAGTTATTTAAAACACCAAATAAAGATTATAATCAGCATTCACAAACCATTTCTCCCTAAGGGTCAGTTTTTCAACCTAAATTAGCTTATGAGTATGAAGGCAAAAACATCCTAAATTACATGACATGGTAAGGAAAAAAATTAGAAGAGATATTTGAAGAATTTAACAGCAAATAATAAAGTAAGGCTTTCTCTGCTGAAAAAATATTAATTAAATTATTCAAATACAGTTAAAGTAGAATATTCTCACTTTTTGGCTGGGGCTGTTTTCTGCAAATTCCACATTTTTAACGTGTGATCCTCTGATGCTGTTATCAAAACAGGCTCAGTGGGGTGGAAAGCGAGGGCTCTAATGCCATCAAAGTGACTTCTTAATGTAAACTTGGGGTTCCATGTCTTCCTCAATGCATCTTTATTATTTGCTATCTATTAAAGAAAAAAAAGATACCAATATACTTAGTTCAGAATGGGGGAAAAAACTGTATTTCAGTATTAATTCTTATTGTTTCATCATTAAACTACCATTATTTTGCAACTTTCAAAATAATGTAATTCTTAAGCAGATAACCAAATCAATAGGCAAAATTAGCAATATGTCAACAATGGTTTTCTTTGAAGAAATATGAATGTTATAATAAGAAAATACATAATTCAGTATAGAAGGAGGATCAAATAACTTAGTAACAAAAAATAAAATTTCACTAGGATGCTTTTTAAAAAGACAAGTGATTTAAACCTGAATTATAGAATATAAAGCAATTCTGGTTAAGAGTTGAAAAACTAAATTATCTTTAAGCATGTTAACATTACAGAATATGATGATACTTTCAAAATTTTCAATGGTTTCAGACAAGAGCTAAATTTTCTTCAAATTGGTAATGAAGTTTATATACTGACAACAAAATGTTAAAATTGGAAGAGACAATCAGATATTACGAACATAATTATATATTTATTATGTTCCTTTTCTCCACAGAGGGCTTCCCTGGTAGCTCAGATGGTACAGAATCTGCCTGCAACACGGGAGATCTGGGTTCGATCCCTGGGTTGGGAAGATTCCCTGGAGAAGGGAACAGCAACTTACTCCAGTATTCTTGCCTGGAAAATCCCCATGGACAGAGGAGCCTGGTAGATTACAGTCCATGGGGTCAGAAAGAGTCGGACTCAACTGAGTGACTTTCACTTTCTCCACAGAATCTCAATCTCAATAACTGAAAAAATAATGCACTGTTTTTTCATTCCAACTAATAGAAAAGCTAAAGAGGATAGTGTTTGACTTTACACAAGCACCATGGATGAACTTCACACTCCAAGGCTAACAATCATGGTAGATTTAAGCAAGTATTTGTAATATATTAGAGAAATGTTACCATACTCACAGTTACAAAAATTATCAATGATACAACAACTGATATTCTATACAGCATTCATTATTTTCTAAATTATTCAAAAGACTTAAAAAGCATTAACTCACTTAATCCTCACAACTCTATGATGTTGGAATTAACAGTATCTTCACTTTACAGACTAGCCATTTTAGGGAAAGAGAAGTTAAGTGACTTGCCATATAGTAAATGGAGGAGTCAGGATTCAAAATCAAGCAATCTGGTTTCAGAGGCTATACTATTAAACTGTAATTTAGAACCCAGACATTTAAAAATCTGCAGAGAAATCTGGACAGGACATGTCACAACTGGGGCAATTCATGCGTGCTAAGTTGTTCCAGTTGTGTCTGACTATTTGCGACCCAAGAACCATAGCCCACTAGGTTCTCTGTCCATGGGGCTCTCCAGGCAAGAATACTGGAGTGGGTTGCCACGCCCTCCTCCAGGGGATCTTTCGGACCCAGGGATCGAACCCGGGTCTCTTTTGTCCCCTGCACCGGCAGGCAGGTTCTTTACCACTAGCGCCACCTGGGAAGCAATGAGTGAAAACAAAACACAGTATGCAAGGAACTACTCTAAGAACGGGGCCGATTATTCTGAGGGCAGGCAGGGCTGGCAGGAAGGTTAGGACGACAAGGGCAACCGAGCTGACCTCTTTTATTCTTATAAAAGAGCTAAAAGGTTTTCATGTGAAACAGTACTTAAATTCCTTTGATTATCTTGATGTGGTAGGCAGCCACTAAGTTCCCAGTCAGCCCCACCTATTTTTACCTTTGGGTAGTCCCCCTCCCTGATGGCTCCGATGGTAAAGAACCTCCCTGGAATGTGGGAGACGCAGGTTCATTCCCTGGAGAAGGAAATGGCTACCCACTCCAGTATACCTGCCCAGAGCATCCCATGGACAGAGAAGCCTGGCAGGCTATAGTCCATGGGGCCATAAAGGATTGGACACAACTGAGCAACTAACACTTTCACGCTTCCACATTATAGGGATGCTCTGTGATCAACAGCATACAGCAGAAGTTGGAATAAACTACTTCCAAAATTAGGTTATAAAACCTTTCATCTTGAGTGTTTCTGCTCCCTATCTTTTTAGGTGCACTCACATTGGGAAAAGCCAGCTGCTCTGTTGAGGAGCCCACAGAGAGGTCCATGTGATGAGGAACTGGTTCCCAGACAACAGTCAGCAAGAAACCAAGGCCTTCAAACAACTACATGAGTGAGCCTGGAAGCAGATTTTCCCCAAGTCAAGTCTAGGTAAGACTGTAGCCCTTGTCAATGTCTTGATTACAACCATACAAACAGCCAGAGTCACATAATTAAGCTGTCCCCAGACTGCTGACCCATGGAAGCTGTGAGATATCAACGTTTGTTCTTCTAAGCTGTTAAATGTGGTACAAGTTGTTATGCAGCAATAGATTGTTAATATGCTTAATAAAACTAGGAACTACTTTTAGAAACTGAGACAGACTAACACTAAGTTTTCTAACAATTAAGTTATGAAAAAAGGATGAGCTTTCTCCAGAGAGAGGATTGAATTCCTTTATGTATTAGACAAACTCTTTGCAGGAACAAAAGCATCTAATGGGAATTTCTGCTTCTGGTCATGATGGACCAGATCATTAGGACCAACTGTGTACTGAGGACAAGTAGAATAGCAAACCTAAGAATAAAAAAATCTATAACTAACAAAATCATGGGAAAAAACCTAGGATCCAGGTGAAGACAGAGGCCTACGGAAGTAAGCCTGGTATCTGGAACTGTTTTCCCCAGTGAGTGTTTACTGATTGCAGAAGAGATGGCTGAGAGGTTGAGCTGTGTTTCTGATGACTTTGCAATACAGAGAGCTATAGATTGATGTCCAGGGCCTGCCAAGAAAGTAGGGCTTAGTAGACTATCTGGCTTTAGGTTTTGATTTCAGAAAGCTGTATCCCACACATAAGAGTGAACTAAAAGAACAAAAGCCCTTAAAAGATTGTAGATCAGCTTTAGATCATCTCAAAAACTAAAAATGAAGCAGGTGATCCAGATTTCTAGTGGTTGCAGACATTTGAGAGAAGAAAATGAAAATATACTCTTTGTGGAAAGATATAAACTTAGGCCTGAAATTATTTCTAGAGACAATTTTTCAAATATAGCTATTTGGACACAGTACAAAATAACCATATCCATATGAGATACAACAGCATAAATGAAAACAAACAGAAATAACACATAATTAGTAACAGAACTACTACTGCAACCAAAAACCTTTGGTTACTACTGTAACCAAAAACAGAAATGACCGCTGATTTTAAGAGAAAACAACAAAAAAATGAAATATATTTAAAGCACTAAAAAAAAGTATGACAGAAACCAATACAATTTTTTAAAATATCCTTCAATTAAAAATAAATAAAGGAAACAAAAAGCACTAAAATTTTTTTGCAAAGTGAAATTCGAAATCAGAGATAATAGCCTACTCAGGCAAAAAAAAAAAAAAAAAAAGACAAGACAATTCAAGAAAATCAGAAACTAAGAAAGCTAGGCACCAATAGATCTTCATTAAACAGATATATTGTATTCTTAGAGTAAAAGAAAAATGAATCCCCAGATGGGCAGTCAGATATGCAGGGCAGAATGGAAAAAGACAAGACAGTTAATGTAAAACAGATAATCCTGACTACTGAGTGTACAAAACAGAAGCTAGTAGAAGATTAATGTACACAGAAATAAAATATATAACAAGAATGACATACACTGGGTGGGAGTTTTTTAAATAAAGTGTTCTAAAGATCCTTGTATATAAAATTTGATAAGAATGTTTTTCTGTTTTTGGTTATTCAGTAGTGGACAGTTTTTCCTGTGACTGTTACTTCTCTATGCCTTGTCATAAAAGATTTAGTTTTTTTTTTTAATTTAACCTTCATGAATTAATCTGTAGTTTAAAAAGTAATGAAAGAGTGCATAAGCTTCAAATAATGGAGAGGGGTGAATGATAAAAAATAATTCCAATTTAGGCAAAAATAGAAAAACACAGAAAAGGCGGCACAAAAGATGACAGGATTAAGTACAAATATTATTAATTATTTTAAAAAGAAATGGACTAAAAGCTTTCTAATTTTAAAAGGCTGTCAAAGGTTAAAAAATAAAAATCAGCTAAATGGTGCTTTTAAAAGACATAAATTATAAGGATATAAAAACAATGAAAACAGAAATTTTTTTTCCCCAAAATCTGTATCACATATGCGGAGAATGAGATTAGGTTATTGTGGTAGATCCAGGTGAAGAAAAATGGACCAGGAGGGGAAGAAAAAAGATGTACTATATAGGTTTCAGTTGTTGGAGGTAGAACCCAAAAGACTTACTAAAGGGCTTAGCATAGAGGGAGAGAGTTTTGATCTAAGGGAAGAGGAGTGAGTGGTGAGGCTCCGCTTTGAAATACTTCCAAGGTTCACTTTGGGATCCATGCTATATCCTCTATGTGGCTGCAGCTACACTGTATTCCCCTACGAACACGATGAAGTATAAAACTGAAAGGATTTTAATGAAGAGATAAGATAGGCTGTAAATACTTTATGAAATAAGCAACTGTTTTTCTGATACTTGATGACAATGAACAATTATAAAAGAACTGTGTTTGAAATTAACTAAATGGATGTGTGCATAAAGGTATAAAGATGCCAATTTTGGTCCAAATCACTGAGGTCAACCTTAGCATCTGGAAAGTATCTTGCACACATCTTGTCTAACAACAGCTAAAACTAGTTCTCAGCTGTTGTCTTATTGACAATGTATTAAATAAGCAAGACAAATGTTGCCATTAGGCAGGCATGAATTTCAACTAATCACTGGTACCTTAAAACATAAGACAAACCCAATCTTGGTGATAGAAAAGGAATTCTTTCCCTTATCTAAAACCAATGAATAAGCTCTACTGACTTACAGATTAAGGTAAAACCTACAATTTTAATCTGTATGATGTAAAAAGTATTGTTTATTTTTATAATATGCTCATATTTTCAAAGTTTGCAATTAAAACTGAAACAAATTCCACACTTGTGAAGAAGTCTCACTACTGTCATCTTTTTCTATAAAATGAACTATTTTAAAAAAAATAAAACAACAAAAACAAAACTACCACTCACATCATAAGTTAATGAATCTGCTTCATTGGCCACTGTAAGGCCTGCCAATTCTCCCAGTCCCAGTTCACTTTCGAGTGCTTCATCTGCTCCCATGATGAATGACTTCCCAGAAGAAGGAGGAAACGTCAGTGCTTCCACTGAAGGGAGAAGACAAAAGAAACATTAAAAAAAAACACTTCTAAATAGTCAACAATTAACTTCATAAGGGCATATCTACATTTGATTATTTATAAATGCTTTCAAACACAGTAAAATTCACTATGCAGAAAATCCTGAAGTGCTTGCTCTTTGCCATATTTTAACCATTTAAAGGCATCACCTAATTAGAAAAGTACAACATGAAACAAACCCTTTCTTTTTCACTATAGAAAAAAAATTTATAAATACATAAAAGAAAGATTTTCCTCATTTGATATTTCATGCTAATTACCCAAGTGATTTCTATCAATTATTAAAATATGTATAGTAAGTGATTTAATTTTTTAATTAATTTATTTTAATTGGAGGATAATTACTTTACAATATTGTGATGATTTTTGCCATACATCGACATGAATTAGCCATGGATAAACATGTGTTCCCCCATCCTGAACCCCCCTCCCAACTCCCTCCCCACCCTAGGTTGTCCCGGAGCACTGGTTTTGGGTGCTCTGCTTCATGCTTTGAACTTGCACTGGTCATCTATATAACATGAGGTAATGTACATTAAAATATGTAGAGTGATTTTGAACATTGCTGGCTGCATTCAAAATAAAATTGGTTAATTCTATAACCTAAATAATATGGAGTAATCTCAAATGAAAATGGATCATAACTGTATTAGTAAAAAGCGCCTATATAAGGCAAAGCTAATTGTGTTGTCAGAACTCAAGACTACCTCTGGAGAAGAGGGAAGGGGCAGTGTTTGAGGGCAGCACCATCAGGACTTCTAGGCCCTGGTGACTTTTTCTGCTTCCTGACCTAAGCAGTGGTGACATGACTGGTTTTGCTTTGAGATAACTCACTGAGCTCATCCCTATGACTAAGTAGTTTACTGTAGGTATATTATATTTTATTTAAAAATACTCATTTCAAAGAAGTTTTTTATTAAAGTGTCTACTGGAACACTTTTTATAAATGCAAATCATTCTGACAAGCCATCAGAGATCATTCTTTAAGTAGTTTTCTCAAGGTAGTGACTTTATTGATGACAAACATTTATGAGTTGATTAGATGAATTTAGTAGTTTAACTTTGGCTGCTAAAGAAGTTAGTTAACTCTTTTTTTAAGAAACAAGTCAACTGTACTAATCAATGTATGCAGAGAATAGATTTATGAGATGTTTTTCAGTTTCACATTCAATAATATAATTTTAGATTCAATCATAAATATTGAAGAAATGAAAAGAACAGCTATGAACTTTTAAAAATACTAGTGGCAGGAACTCTACTCAAAATCGTTACACAAACAAAATAGAGTATAAATTGATAATACATTTTCAAACCACCATACAATAAAGCTACAAGAATAAAAATGGGTTTTACACAAACATACCATATATCTTATAAGGGGGTTGAACAACTCTAAACATTTACTAATAAAGAGCAGGAATTGTTTCATTTAGAACAGCAATTTTCATGCCAAAATTTCAACCAAATGATTCACATGAGACTAGGAGGTTAGAGCTTCAGCCAGGTGTTCTTTTGTTTGCTTTCACGTCTAATATTGCCAGAAAACTCAGTTCAGATATGAAGTAAAAATGGCTCTCCCCCACGCCCCCCCAAAAACTAAGATTTGTGATTTGGTCACTCACATTGCGGGGGCTAATTTAATTAACTGTTCTAGGAATGGCCAAGTAAAATCTGAAAACAAAGGAAGGCAACCAACCACTGCTTCCACACATACCAGTGGCTAAGCCAGCAGACCTAAGGGCCAAAGAGAGGCTCCAATGGGCACACCAGTAACTGACTGCTCTCTAAGAGTCCTCAGAACTTTCGATTAGAGGCCACATTTCTATCAGTAACTGAATATTACAGGCTCTGATCAGCTTTTACAAAATAATTTAAATATGCCTCAAGTGCAGCACTCACTGCCTTCTGAATAATTATAATAAAAATATAGTAATAAACTTACATAGCACACACAAGCTATGGAAACTTCTGAAACTGGACTGGAGACTGAAAAGCATCAGTCACAGGCAATTAAATCTACAACATATTTCTTAAGTGCCTTTTCTACTTGTGAAAATTCTGTGCTGTGGGAGCAGACGGAGGACCAATACTACAGATCAGAAGTTAGACATTCAACACTTCCGTTCTAAAGGTTCTTAATTTTTTTTTTAATTAGGGGCATTTTCTGTGGTTTATAGATTCTTTTCTGCATATATGTCATTTAGAACATATTCTGTCTCTATTATTATAATTGGGTTACATGGCAGAAACCAACATAACACTATAAACCAATTATCTTTCAATTAAGAAAAAAAATTCTATAAGATGAAATTTCTGATAAAACTCTTTTGAGATTATTAGAATAAGAGAAAAACTAACTTTCCTTCTTATCCAGACCTGATCTTAGAATAAAGGAAGTTGATTAAAATTCTCACGTCTATAGTATTAGCTGAATGAATCTCCTAGTGAGTAACAAACATACCTGTTGAGGCCCCATGATTCACATCTTAATTTAAAAGATACATACCTACATCAAATAAATTGTTCATCTAGAATGTAAAGGTATCATGTGTGGTTCTTCATTATTTAATGTATGGAAAATGAATTACCAGGATACTATAATTAATACTAATAAATTAGCCATGCAATGATCAAACAATTTATTGAAAAAGTATTCCAAACACAAAAATCTATCCATCAAGGGCCTGTCAATTTACGTTTCTCTAAAACACAACCAAATTTAAAACCAAGAAAGAATAATAATACATGTTTCCTCTGTGACTTTGGTGGTTTTATTCAATAAATAACAATTTGAAGAGACATAACCACTGTAAATAATTATAATATTTAAATTCAAGGTAATTTTAAAAATTTTCAAAATATATTCATTAATCATGAAGATTAATTTCATGTCACTCATGACTTTCAGCTAATGTAAATATGTATTTTAAAATCAATTTCCACATATGAGCATTTTATACATTTATAAATAGGAATATCAGAACTTCTATCTAAGAGATGGAAAACTGCATTTATATAACACAAGATTATACTATTAAAAACTGGGAATAATCTAAATATCTAAAAGGGGAATGGTTAAGTATCAAGTCTAAAATAGAATATTTAATTTAAAATTTTAAATCTTAAAACTATAATCATGAATTTATGATGTTATATATATAAATACAACTGAATTCTTCTACATGGTGACTATAACCTTGTAAAAAGTATATGCACATAGACAAGGACTGAAAGAGAACAAGGAAATGTGACTAGACTTTCAGGTGCCTTTTTTCTATTTCTGTCAATGATAAATTGCTTAAACATATGAAAACATTTATGTGAGTCTCAAAGTAAACATTTACTAACTATGTATATACTCAGTTTTCCCATTGTTGGGATGGTATTAGAACTACGTGTACGCACATCAACTACATGGCTTCTGTGAAGCTGTTGGGGGATGTTCTAAACTACAATTTAGACTTGGTTTTAAGTTTATGCATCCTTTTTCAAGTCTTAAAGACTATATTTATAATCAAACCCCCTTGAACATAAGAAAGCCTGCAATGTGGAGAACTACATATATAGTTTAAACGTCTGTAGAATAAAATTCTTCTCTTAGAGAGCCCTCTCTACTAACTGAATGTAGGTAAGTACATCCAAGTGCTTTTTGTGCTCTAAGTACTTGCCTTCATCTGCCCTATTTATTTCATGTTCAGGAAGCCTGGAGCTGCTGGGTCTGGAGGGTGAACCCACAGATGGCTGCAAGGAGGGAAGTTCATCAACATCTCTCAAATTAGCAAGCATGTCTTGTAGTTTTGACCTATTGGGCCCTAGCCCCGAAAAGGGAGGGAGAGAACAAAAAAGAGAAAACAGAATTATCCAACTGCATCAAAATAGTGCCATAAACCTTATTCACATCTGCCAATATTCACCTTTAAAACTATACTATACCATACTATATTATATTAAAGAGTAATTTATTTTCTAAGTTCTCAAGACTTTTAAAAAGGTATATTACTCTTGAAAAATTATGTTTTACATATATTTTTTAAATTAAGCTAATGGAATAAAATGTCATTATTTGCATGAAAAAATGTTCTTGTGCAATTTGGATCATTAAAAATAGTATTATTCTAGAATCCTTATATACAACTCTAAACACAGATACCACAGACTGTGAAGCTACTGTGTACTAAATTAAACAAGCACATTCTTTTCTGTTTGTTTAAATTAAGCTGCATTTACTGCTTTACATCCTGAAAATATGGTACCCAAGGTTAAGTCTCACACCCTACCAATTGCTTACCTGTACTTTGATGCTTCATTCTCCCATATCCCTGTTTTGACTGTTTTATATAGGATAGAGGCTGAAACAGATCTTCGGTTGTTTTTCCTGTTATAAGTTTAATTAAGAATGGGAAAATCTTACCCATAGTCCATTATGGCTTTTTCCTATTTTTAAGCAACTTTAACTACTGCCTAGAAATATATTCTAAGATAGTGTGATTAGAGAACACAATTTGACTGAAAATATCTCTACTAGCCCATATTATAAAGACACAACCTCTTCCAATGAGAAACAGCTAAATTTAAAAAGATACCTATGATGCTTTATAAATTAATGCCTGATATGTCAATTCAAAGCTTTCCTTCAGTTCTATTTTCATTTTACGTCTTTCAGTTCTGTTTTTATCATGTCTTCTTTTGTTCCCAGATTATCATTTTATCAAGATAACCTAAGCTGATGATGATAAAATGTGCTTAATTTCAGTCTTCAGTCCTCTCTTCAGTGAAAAACATTAGCCTTTCTCCTCCTAAAGAATCATTTTTTCTCACCATACTAAAAAGCTATGTACCATATGCCTGAAACAGTGATCACAATCTTCAGGGTCAGGAAATCCACTAGCTTCTTTTAGCAGGAATACTATTTCAGTCAAATGGTGCAGCTTGGGACCTTAAATGCTAAACTCCAACTATAGCAAAGCCTTGATATTTGATAAGAACTAAATAATAAATAATAGGTAAATTTTACATAAGTCCTTGATACCTTTTCAATTAAAAGGTCTTTTACATTTTAAGACATTTATTATTGTAGCATAATGACAAATATATTAACTTTAAGTCAATCTGATAAACATTCTCCTTGTTTCTTGCATATGACAAATATTCCTTAAAATCTCAGCTTAAATGGTTTTATCATGGCTATGAAAAGTCATAACAAATCATGTCTCACTACTGCTTGTCAAAATTAAATTGCATCAGTATTTTTAATAAAAAGTAGAAAATGTTCTTATGTTTTAATATTACCTTTCTCACTGTGATTAATAAATATTGAGAAGGAATTAAATGACGTTCTCTTTCTGTTACATAATAGTTGGTGCAATACTAATATCAATAAAGGCCACTGACTTTCTATCCATTAAAGTGAAATACTTGCAAGTTCTAAGATATTTTAAATAAAGATTTAAATATTTATGAGTAACTACTAGGTTATAAATGAACGACTGATTTTTGATAATCCTTAGCATCACTACAAAAACAGAAAAAGCATATCCCTCCAGTCTTTCGCAATTTTAAATACATGCCTCACTCAAGTTGGATTTTAATCCCACTGTACGCTAATATCCCAAAGGATGAAATTCCTATTGCCGTGAAAGGGAGACCCATGTCCATACTGTCAATGAGAGTGGAAGCACAAGGAGATAATTTAACCTTGCTCTCCTAAAAAGGTGATTAAGATGGTTTTCAGGGATGTGTGAAAACTTTTGTATTTTATATACCTAACTAGATCTATTGTTAAACCTTACTAATAACTTGAATAAGATAATATATATATTGATGCACAGGGCTAGAAATTTCATTTTAGTTTCCATTTTTGATGTGGAACACATCTTGTTGGGAAAAGAAAAAACCTAATTGGTAATATTATAAATGACATTGGCCAAAATTTTAAATTAGAAAAATAAGTACTTTAAAAAAGCTGTGTCTGACTCTGTGACCTGTATAACATATAGTGATGAGAGCAAATGAACTGTGTGTTATGAGCACATAGGATTTTCAGGGATAGAAATTAACCTTCTTTCTGTGACCAAGACCTAAAATTGTAAGCAATTATTTTGGTGGCTTGCCAGAGGGTCACAGTAGATGAGATTTAAATTATCAATAGTAAAAAATCATTACTGTAATTAAGCACATATAATTTGAAAAATCAAATTATTGCTATGTTTGAAAACACAGTCCCATACAATCATCATGCTCTCGATTTATTATTGGGATACATTATGGTTCCATAATTATATTCACAGGTTTTTTCTTTTTCAAAGTTCATAATCAAATATCTAACCATTTAATTTCCACCCCTGAAGAGCAAGTGAAAAGGAAAGAGGTCAGGAGAAGGCAAAAAAAAGAGTAAGTAAGTTTTAGGAAAACATTGGAAACAAAAATTGGGGGATATGAAAGAGGTAAGATTTATGATTTACAGATACAATGTTTTCCACTTACTCTTCACCCCCTTTTTCCCCTTTCTCTCCTTTTTGTATTGTTCCTTGAGTTTGGTAATTACTCCCTGGTCCACATTCCAAGCTTCAGGGATGAGACACTGGTCTTCCTTTTCTAAACAGAGTGAAACAAATGAAACAGCCTTTTTCAATAAGATACTGAACATTCAAAGTCAATTCACTGTTATGTCAATGAATGACATAACAACCATCTTCTTCATATTACTACCAATTCTAAAGTTATTATTTATTCATCAGATACATGTCACAAGAAATATAATATCCAAGAAACAGTAGTCAATTCTATTTCTTTGGTAATAATATTAAATTTCCCTTGAAACAGACATAGAAAAAAATTGCAACATTTGAGTGACTTTTAGTAAATTAAGCCTCAAAAGTCTACATTCAAGAAACTCTCATTTTCAGACTGTGATTAGGACTAACTTACCAAAAAAATTTCTTACTAATTTATGTAATGAAAGAAGATTATTACACATTTGTACAAAATAGTCTTCAATGATCTTTTCATTTCAAAAATGCATTTCTGGCATGCGTTTATCAGCAAATGAACATTTTTATTTTACAGGCTTTAAAAATAGCACTTTGCAAACTTATTAATCAACCTGGCATTCAATACTTAAAATGATTTAAGTGACCTGTTAATTTATAAATATTTAAAGCTGGAAACTGAGCTTCTAGGAAAAAAGAAATGCCACCATTAATTTTCACCTTTCAGGAGTAGAAAATTTTAAAAGCAAATATGTTACGTATTTTATACTTACTATAAAATAAATTACTATATACATATAACATTATGTAAGTGTTAGAACTCTCACCTGAACTCAAGACATATACCCACTTGCTTACTCTGTATTTCCATTAGGAACTCTAATCAAAACCAAACACACAAAACCAAACTCCCAATCTTTCCCATCCAATCTCTTCCATCTACAGGGTTCCCATCTTATTTGAAAGCACTATCAATAAACTCAGGTATGCAGATGACACCACCCTTATGGCAGAAAGTGAAGAACTAAAGAGTCTCTTGATGAAAGTGAAAGAGGAGAGTGAAAATGTTGGCTTAAAGCTCAACATTCAGAAAACTAAGATCATGACATCCGGTCCCATCACTTCATGGGAAATAGATGTGGAAACAGCGACTGACTTTATTTCTGGGGGCTCCAAAATCACTGCAGATGGTGATTGCAGCCACAAAATTAAAAGACTCTTACTCCTTGGAAGGAAAGTTATGACCAACCTAGACAGCATATTAAAAAGCAGAGACATTGCTTTGTCAACAAAGGTCCATCTAGTCATGGCTATGGTTTTTCCAGTAGTCATGTTTGGATATGAGAGTTGGACTATAAAGAAAGCTAAGCGCTAAAGAATTGACGCTTTTGAACTGTGGTGCTGGAGAAGACTCTTGAGAGTCCCTTGGACTGCAAGGAGATCCAACCAGTCCATCCTAAAGGAAATCAGTCCTGGGTGTTCTTTGGAAGGACTGATGTTGAAGCTGAAACTCCAATACTTGGCCACCTAATGCAAAGAGCTGACTCATTTGAAAAGACCCTAATGTTGGGAAAGATTGAAGGCAGGAGGAAAAGGGGATGACAGAGGATGAGATAGTTAGATGGCATCACCGACTCAATGGACATGAGTCTGGGTAAACTTCAGGAGTTGGTGATGGACAGGGAGGCCTGGCGTGCTGCGGTTCATGGGGTCGCAATGAATCGGACACGACTAAGCAACTGAACCGAACTATATTTTCATTTGATCAGACCAAAAACCTCCTTTTTTTCCAAACCCCACAACAAGTATTTCAGGAAATATTGTTTCTCTGCCTTTAAAACACATCCAGAATCTGACCACTCCTCAGCATATCCACTACTTCTCTGACCTGTTTCTTGCTAGAATTACAGCAAATGTTTTCCCTCTGTACTTCATGTCTACTGCCAACACTAATTGCCCTGGGTAGTCTATTCTCAACACAGCAGCCAAAGTGATGCTTTCAAACAAAAGTTGGATCATGTCACTCACCCTTCTGGCTCAACCATCCCATGGTTCTCCATCTCACCAGTGGTCTACACATCTCCACTTGATTCGGTCACTTCCTACTACATTCCCCTCATCATTCTGCTCCAGTCACCCTAGCTTCCTTGAATTTCTCAAACATACCTGGATTACAACTCTCTTAGGGCATATGTTCTAGTTTTCTTCTTCTTGAACACTCTTTCCCTGGATACCATGTGGCTAACTCTCGCATCCATGCTGTCTCTCATTCAAATGTTACCCTCTCAATGCACCTTCCATGATCAATCTATCTTATATTGTAACCTATCCACTCCACCCCACCCAGTCCCCAGCACTCTCCATGCTACTTACTCTGTTCTACTTTTTCTATTTGCCATTGCATTGATCACATTCTGACCTACATGATAAACATCACTTATCATGTTTATCTCTTACTGCCTATATCCTCTTAGAAGAATGTAGGCCCACAGGGGTAGGGATCTTCATCTAAAAGACTTGGCACAAAGAAGGCACATAATCAGTATTTGTTAAATGACTGAAATAAGCCAAAATGAACCAGAATAATCAGAAATCTATTTTTAACAAGTTTCAGTCCATAGTTTAAAAAACAGATCACTGGGTCTCTGAACATAAAAACTCAACACTTTTATTCTACTATCAATAGTAGAAAGTCTCCTTTTTTCAGAAAAATCTAACAATCAAAAATGTAGATTTTCATCAATTACATCTTACTAATAAATTAAACTGAGTTAGATTTTAGATCCTAGAATGCCTTCAGCTTTTTAAAGTAAAAATTTAGCTATATCACACTCTTAACACCATACTGATAATAACAGTAACAGAAGATCACAGGAGAACTGTGGTAAACCAGAAGATGCCGGAGATGAGATTTCTAAGTCCTTTACAAGGACTTCCCTGGCAGGCCAGTGTTAAGACTTTGTACTTCTACTGCAAGGAACACAGGTTTGATACCTGGCCAGGGAACTAAGATCCCACATGCCAGGCGGCACGGCTAAAAAAAACTAAGAAAGAAAAGAAAAAATAATGAGATCTTCTACTATGTTCTCATACTCAATTTCCACAAAATCTAGATTTGCAAGTTCTACTGTTTAGGCAGAAACATTCTATAAATTCAAATTATTTTCATGCTATACCACTTATGTTAAAAAAAAAAAAAGAAAGATGAGGAAGGTAAATAGCTGTACAACCTTCTTTAAACACATAAACACATCCTGGAAAAAAGGTCATGATAGTAAAAAGCCCACAGAATGTCCAAGATTTCAATACTTCAAGTGTTCTTCAAGATGCTGCTTTCCTAGTAAAATATTAGTTTTGTTCATTTACATAACATCTCTGGTTGGATACAGCATTTCTCCTTACCCCAGTCTGTCCCATCGCCTGCACTTCTGGAGTCATTGTCTCCTTCTTCTGATGTAACCAAGAAGTCAAACTCCTTTAGAGCTTCTTTTGTATCTCGATCTTCACTGCTATCGGGCAATACTTTCTTCCTAACAATCTAACGAGAAAAAGCATGCTCAATTAAAATATTGGAATATATTATGGAGTTAATTTAAATAAAGAAGACAATATCCCTTTACCCCTGAATGAGAAAACCCAATTATTATATTCTTCAGAAAATACATCTTTGCTGTGTCAAATAACTGCGATACCTATACAATTCAGTAGAAAACAGATATCATTTTAAGATTTTTATATATTAAACATTTTAAAGCAGTAATTTAAACTTTGTTCAATGATGGCTTCTTTTAAATAAACAAATGGAATCACACATTGAAAACACTGGAATATAACACATGAATTTATACTGCAACAGAGGAAAAATGTCCTTGACGTACTGTATTATGAGAACCACAATCAAATCTTACATTTCTGGGATGCAATCTGTACAACGTGCAGATATTCTAATCAAAGAAAGAAACACTTCATAAAACACTGCAAGAATTTTTCAGAACATAACCATGATAAATTTTAAGTCTAGTACATCACTCCCTCACAAAATCTAAAATCACAAAAACCACAAACTCAGAAATGCATGCCACAACATTGTGAAGGTATTCCGTTGGAGGGAGTGGGGGAGGGAGAACTCTTCCCATTATTATTTCCACCATCCCAAGCTTCCATCAATTTCCTCTAATAACTGTCTATATATTCAATTTTTTCTTAAAATATTGATCTTTCAGAGATATACATAACTTAGATTTAATAACAAATCTAACAAGGACCATTATGTCTCATATTTATATATTTAGAAATATCTCTGGAATCATAAGGTGAAAACGTTAATCATGAGAAAAGAGAAGGAGATAAAAAGGAGGAAAATTATCCAGACTGTAATGCAAAGAACAATCAAACTTCAATATAGGACAAAGAGCCAGAAAGGAAAATGAACATATGTGTCTTTTCTAACAAAATGCACTATTAATAGCCTGAACACAACCTTCAGCTATTAAGAGCTTTGTGCTTCTGTTATTTTCTTAGTTGAATCTATTTAACTATTTTTAATTAAGGGAATAAAGTGACATTTAAAAAACCTGTTTGTTCTACTAAACATTTTAATAGGATATTTTTCAGCCATTCTCTCTCTATATATATAGCACTGCAATCAATCTTTTAAGTCCTGCTTACACATTGCTACATAGATTTTTTTAAGTCTTTTGGCATAGAGTTATTAAACTGCAGCTGTGAAAATTAATGCATCATAAAAATTAGCAAAACTAATACAAAACTATTATAAAGAAACCAATTATTTATTCAGAAAAATTTTTCTAAAAGAGAACTAGAAGAATCTTTGGGTCCAGCATTTAAATAGAATTAAATATGTTTACATTAGCTGTGCCTTCATGGCTTGGTCACAGAATTGCCATAATCAGCACTAACTGGAAGTCAGGATATTTATGAAATTGATTATTTAAAAAGAAATCAGTTTACAGTTAGGAATTTCTATTAAGACCATACTTGATAGGAATAATAAAC
The DNA here is from genome assembly GCF_001704415.2 of Capra hircus. NCBI lineage: Eukaryota > Metazoa > Chordata > Mammalia > Artiodactyla > Bovidae > Capra > Capra hircus. The sequence goes on from NC_030818.1 coordinate 19,217,210, forward strand.
AGCTTATAGATTTTTTAATATTTAACTAACATAATGACTAACAACAAAGCTTAAAGCATTATGTTATTATTTAACCACTGAGCTACAAGTAAAGTACTTTGACAGAAAAATAATATCTCAGTGCAATCATCCCATAGAAATCACAACTCAGCATAAAATTTCCAAATGATTAGGACAGAGAAAAGTTATCATACAAGTTTTGGCATTTTATTTTACTACAGTCAGTTTAAACACATGTATTACTACTTGTTCGAATAATAAAAAGAGGGAGTAACTTCTTCAAGTTCAAATAACATCCATGGCAAGGCTGTATTAGCAAGCACAACACTACCAAATAGTGGCCCGGGGAAACATTAATCTGGAAATAGTAAGTTGAGAGTCTCTGATGGAAGCAGAGGACTTAAATAGAAAAGAGAAGTTACACTTAGAAAGAAAGCACTTTATAGTTAAACATATCATTTTCAAACGTAGTGTCTCATTTATTCCTCACAAAATTATCTGGGGGTAAGATGGGTACTTGTTTTAAGCCCAATTTTACAAACTAAAAAACTAAGCCTGAAGGATTAAAAAGCACAGATAATTAGTGACAGAACTGAGACTTTAGCTCCAGTCCTAGAGTCTAGGTCCAGTCTGCTTTATTTATCCTTCCTTCCTTTCCTCCTCCCTCTTCTTAAATAAACGTGAAGGAGGAAATGTGAACACTCTCCTAAAAGCAAAGCATGCCCTCCTCTCCTACTTTAAATAAAGCAGAAGGAGGAGGAAGAAGAAGAAAGAGAAGGAGGAGAGGGAAAGAGAGAGAAGAGAGGAGAGAGGTTAAAAGTGGGGAGAGAGACTGGCATGAAAACAGAAATATAGACCAATGGAAGAAGACAGAAAGCCCAGAAATAAACCCATGCACCTATGGGTACCTTATTTTTGACAAAGGAGGCAAGAATATACAATGGGATAAAGACAGCCTCTTCAATAAATGGTGCTGGGAAAACTGGACGGTTACATGTAAAAGAATGAAATTAGAACATTCCTAACACTGTACACAAAGATAGACTTGAAATGGATTAAAGACCTAAATGTGAGACCAGAAACTATAAAACTCTTAGAGGAAAACATAGGGAGAACACTCAATGACATAAATCAAAGCAAGATCCTGTATGACCCACCTCCTAGAGTAACGGAAATAAAAACAAAAGTAAACAAGTGGGACCTGATTAAACTTAAGAGCTTTCTCACAGCAAAGGAAACTATAAGCAAGGTGAAAAGACAACCCTCAGAATGGAAGAAAATAATAGCAAATGAAACAACTGACAAAGGATTAATTTCCAAAATATACAAGTAGCTCGTATAACTCAATGCCAGAAAAACAAATAACCCAATCAAAAAGTGGGAAAAAGACGTAAACAGACATTTCTCCAAAGAAGACATAGAGATGGCTAACAAACACATGAAAAGATGCTCAACATTGCTCATTATTAGAGAAATGCAAATCAAAACTACAATGAGATATCATCTTATTCCGGTCAGAATGGCCATCATCAAAAAGTCTGCAAACAATAAATGCTGGAAAGGGTGTGGAGAAAAGGGAACACTCTTGCACTGTTGGTGGGAATGTAAATCAATATAGCCACTATGGAAAATGGTATGGAGATTCCTTAAAACACTAGAAATAAAACCACCATATGACCCAGCAATCCCACTCCTAGGCATATACCCTGAGGAAACCAAAACTGAAAGAGACACATGTATCCCATTGTTAATTGCAGCACTACATACAACAGCTAGAACATGGAAGCAACCTAGATGTCCATCGACAGATGAATGGATAAATAAGCTGTGGTACATATACACAATGGAATATCACTCATCCATAAAAAGGAACGCATTTAAGTCAGTTCTAATAAGGTGGATGAACCTATAACCTATCATACAGAGTGAAGTGAGTCAGAAAGAGAAAGATGAATACCGTATTCTAATGCATATATATGGAATCTAAAAAAATGGTACTGAAGAATTTATTTACAGGTCAACAATGGAAAACAGACATAGAGACTAGACTCATGGACATGGGGAGAGGGGAGAAGAGGGTGAGATGTATGGAAAGAATAACATGGAAACTTACATTACCATATGTAAAACAGATAGCCAAAAGGAATTTGCTGTATGGCTCAGGAAACTCAAACAGGGGCTCTGTATCAACCTAGAGGGGTGGGATGGGGAAGGAGATTGGAGGGAGTTTCAAAAGGGAGGGGATATATGTATAACTATGGCTGATTCATGTTGAGGTTTGACAGAAAACAGCAAAATTCTGTAAAGCAATTATCCTTCAATAAAGTAATTTTTTTTAAAAACGGGGGAGGAGAGATGTTAAAAAGAAGGGGACAGAATAAAGAAGGGATGAAAAGGGAGAAGCAACAATTTATATGTACATCTTATTCCAGGACTCTACCATGGGAAAGTCAATAAACTTACAAAAATCTGAACAAAACCACAGAAGAACCATAAACATGTTTGGAGAAATCTAATGGGAGAGTTCTGAAAATGTGGAGTCCTTGCCTACCAAAAAAACCCTGACATGACCGTTTAGAGCTGCAAACAAAAACTGCACCGTTTAGAGCTGATGCCAGTCACCATCAGGCACCATAATGGGTCTGTCAGTTCTATTGTCTTATAGCACCAAGAACAATGCATTGTTATAACACACATTTACCATATTCACTCACCCTATAAAAATGTTGAAATCTTTAATGAATTAACAAAAAGCTAAAGAATGAAGGCCTTGAGGAGAAAACTGCTATACTAAAAATATTCTTGAAGTCAAAACAAAAACTTTCAGATTAAATTTCCCCAAATTTAAGGAAAAATAAAAGTTAAGGGTTTAAGTTGAAGGATATGGATTTTTAAAGTATGTATAATAGCCCCTAAAAATATTTATATCTGAGTTATTCAACTCACTGTTGAAGTATCAATGATGCTTTTCTCTCTTCCATCAATGTCATCATCTTCATCTTCATCACTGAAATCTGCAGCTGCACTTTCAAGGAATTTAAAATTATCCAGCACGGAGGCAGAGTCTGTTAACTCGGATTTTCTGGTTTAAAACATATACATTTTGCTCAGTTAATTTTTTAAACTCAGCATAAGAGTTAATCCATGATACACTGCACCGACTTCTGTTTATACTGAATTATAACCCCCCCCCCCAATCACACTAGGATCTGCACTGATTCTTATCTATTACACTACCAGGGATTTTAACTGGAAAAGCAATATAGGAAGAAACTGGTTACTCTTTTAAAAGTGCTTTTCTGTAATAACTACTACTTAGAACTACTTAGATTAATGGCAATCTAATACAAAGAACTCCTCCTTCTGATTTAGTATTATTTTGATTCTTAAGCCAAACAATAATTTCTTTTTGAAATATTTTTATTATCTCTGCCTCTGTTTTTCTCTATCGTTTTTTCTTTCTTCAACTCGTCTTCCATAACTAAGAAAATAACTAATAAATACAGAATTTTCTCTGATGCAATCTCATATTTCTAAACAGCTAAAAAGTTGAAAAAAGCAAATGTGTATATGAAGCTTACTAAAAACAGTATTTTAGTTAAACTAATATACTACTACAAAACGTTCCTATTGATGAATAAACCCTTAATCTTCGGAAATGATTAACTTTTCAAATATGTGAGATTTTAATTTAACTCTCTCTAAAGAAATTCATCAATTTCCTAACAACCAGAATAGAATGACTGCTCTCCAGTTCATTAGGAAATGTTTTAGATAACAGGACATTTTCCTGAAAAGCGTTTAGCCAGAACTATGAACAAAATTCTCAAAACAGATAAATCTGAAATTTCAAATCTGCTGAGAGCTATGTTTTTGTTCTTTTCTAACCTACTCTCCATCCCTACAGAAGTAAGATTCAGAATAATGCCTTTATCAGTTTCAAAAGACAGGTCAAGGCCAAAACACTAGAGTGGCCTTTCTTAAGCATCTTTATACAAATTTAAACTAATTTAATAGGTGAAAATATAACCAGGATTAATGCCCACACTATCTATGTCTACAAAGAGAAAGAATCTACATCTTACATTTATGAAAACAAGTTATGTAATCTTAACTATTAATGAGCACATTTAAGAATGCTCCAATGACATTTGTTTACAAGACATATGTTTAAACCTTTACCTAAACCCCATAATTTTAGTTTATGCCCCAAATAACAGAAACTATGTTCTTACTAGAAAATGTACAGAGCTCAACTAAAACCATTCTTCCAGCCTAAACATGAGTTAAAATAAAGTAACATTTAAATTTCAAAGAATCTTTGACTTTTTAAGAATTATGCCAAATGTTTTTTCAATAAAGAAGAATCTCCTTATTAAACTGCTCGCCTTCATTTTAAGCAGAATTCAATATAATTGTACAGTATATGGGCTTCCCTGGTGGCTCAGACAGTAAAGAATCTGCCTGCAATGCAGAAGACCCAGGTTTAATCCCTGGATTGAGAAGATCCTGATCCAAAAAGCAAAATGAAATGTTCCTGCTACTGAATTTTTCACTTATTCTTATCAAGTAGAATATATATATATACTTGAAATAGATAATTTTCAAAATGAAGAGGAGTTACAGCATTATTAGATAAATGAAAATGGCTAAGAAAAGGTTTACATCAAAAGAATTAAGTATTCATATGATTTCTGGGTCACCAAGAATGCAAGTTCACTCTTACAGACTTGAAGTGAATTTCCAAATAAGATCTCTTATGAAGTTATAATAGTAAGAGGTGACTGAGCTTCAATGTATTAAAATTTATATTGAATCCATAAATTTCAAGCAAATAAAAATACCTTAAATAAAAATATTCTTAAAAGTCATAAATGATAACTCTAATCCCTGTGTATATCTTTTACCAAATAAAATTTTAACCTTTTCATTAAACTTTATCATTAAATTATTTTTGCAGCAGTACCTAGAAGTGCAAGTATCACACGTGTCACCCATAAGCCAAAAATATTAGCAAGAACTAAAACTACAGCCAAGCCACTTTCCAGACAAAATACTTACCCAATCATTGCTGTCTCTTTAACTTCGGCTTCTGTGCCATTTATAACTGAGTCCTGATTTTTGTCATCTTCCCTGTCAGTGACATCACTTGAAAAGCCCAACAAAGCTCGCACTCGTTTGGATTTCACATCTAGAATAGTATCTGTGTAACCCACCTCCTGGAGATACCTGCGTGTGAAGAGGATCTTTACAATTCAGACATACTGGAATCAGTACTCTACTACTGGATATCTAAATAAAAACATTTCTTTAAATTTACTGTCTGTATAAGACTGGACAGCACAGTACTATGCTAGTAAGACTCGCTAATAAATAATCTTCCAGCTGCAGATGGAGCTGTCTCTTGCAGTACCAGCCTCTATGGTCACTGAGAAAAACCAAAGAACTATACAATACACCATTCATTTATCTTAAGAAGAAGCTATTCCTTAATATATCTAATAGCACATTCTTTCTTCTAGGCAGGGCTGGAGTAAGCTCACTCTCAGATGCTACTGTATTACTATTTTATAATAGTAATGAGAATAACCAGTAGTGTTTTTACACTTTTGATGTTACAGTATCACTGGATCAACTGAGATCTAAAGAGAATGTTTCTAGCATATATAGCTTCCTACATGACATACAAAACCACAGGATATTCCAAACAAGTCACTTCTACAGGAAGGGAAGCTCTTATCCTGAGACAACTCTGCAATAAAAATAAACCACAGTTCAACTGTAGGATGTGGGATGAGTGGGTGTACAGAGGTGTGTGTGCTGCAGAAAGGAGCAGCACAGAAAAGAAAGAATAGGTTTTGTATGGAGAGTTAAACATGGGTTCAAAGCCCATTTCTTCCACTTTTTTCCTGTGTAGCATTAATTCTTCTCAACTTTAGCTTTCTCTTAAAAAAAAGAATGCAGTGCCTGGCATACAAAAGGTGCTCAGTATCCATTAACAACAAAAGATGACCAAAAACGATCAAAAGTGGCAGGGGTAGGAACATGAAAAAGGCAAATGTTTAATAAATGTAAGAGACAATATAACACATTAAATTATATGTAAATATCAAGTCTATGAAATGAAAGATAAAGATCAAAAAGATAAGCAGTCTAAGATCAGTTTAAGATCTGGTGTTAAGAGTTATTATTGCTCAAAGAGATATCTCACAAAAAGACATGTGACCAAAATGGATTAAGTTATCCTATCAAGTCAAGGTATTCATTTTCAATTCTATCCAGTATTTATAGAAAGGTTTTGATTAAAATTAGTAATCAGTTGATTCTTACAAACAAATACAAAAGAATTATGTTTTCTATTTTTAACAAGTAATATTTGATACATAACTCACTTTAGGAACAAAATCACATTACAAATACTGTTTCAAAAACTCTCATTCCATAAATAAACTGGTTTTACTAAATAGCTACTTCCTTATTCATTAATATTTCAGTTCAGTTGCTCAGTCGTGTCCGACTCTTTGCAGCCCCATGAATTGCAGCACACCAGGCATCCCTGTCTATCACCAACTCCTAGAGTTCACTAAAACTCACGTCCATCAAGTTGGTGATGCCATCCAGCCATCTCATCCTCTGTCATCCCCTTCTCCTCCTGCCCCCGATCCCTCCCAGCATCAGAGTCTTTTCCAATGAGTCAACTCTTCGCATGAGGTGGTCAAAGTACTGGAGTTTCAGTTTTAGCATCATTCCTTCCAAAGAACTCCCAGGACTGATCTCCTTTAGAATGGACTGGTTGGATCTCCTTGCAGTCCAAGGGACTCTCAAGAGTCTTCTCCAACACTACAGTTCAAAAGCATCAATTCTTCGGCGTTCAGCTTTCTTCACAGTCCAACTCTCACATCCATACATGATCACTGGAAAAACCATAGCCTTGACTAGACAGACCTTTGTTGGCAAAGTAATGTCTCTGCTTTTTAATATGCTATCTAGGTTAGTCATAACTTTCCTTCCAAGGAGTAAGGGTCTTTTAATTTCATAGCTGCAGTCACTATCTGCAGTGATTTTGGAGCCCAAAAAAATCAGTCTGACACTGTTTCCACTGTTTCCCCATCTATTTCCCATGAAGTGATGGGACCAGATGCCATGATCTTCGTTTTCTGAATGTTGAGCTTTAAGCCAACTTTTTCACTCTCCTCTTTTACTTTCATCAAGAGGCTTTGAGTTCCTCTTCACTTTCTGCCATAGGATGGTGTCATCTGCATATCTGAGGTTATTGATATTTCTCCCAACAATCTTGATTCCAGCTTGTGCTTCTTCCAGTCCAGCATTTCTCATGATGTACTCTGTACAGAAGTTAAATAAGCAGGATGACAATATACAGCCTTGATGAACTCCTTTTCCTATTTGGAACCAGTGTTGTTCCATGTCCAGTTCTAACTGTTGCTTCCTGACCTGCATGTAGGTTTCTCAAGAGGCAGGTCAGGTGGTCTGGTACTCCCATCTCTTTCAGAATTTTCCACTAATATTTAGGTTGGTGCAAAAGTAATTGTGGTTTTGCATTGTTGAACTTTGTCATTTGATACAGGAATACATTCTTAAGTAAATGTGGCTATGTTTTAACGTGCATTTCACACTTTATGTTTTTTTGCTTTAATGACTTGGTACTTGCTGCTTATTTTATATGTATTTTAGACTATGGAAATGATGTTAGACAAAAAGCAAATTCAAGCAATTTTTTTAAGTTCAAAATGGATTGTAAAGCAGCAGAGACAACTCACAACATCAACAATGCATTTGGCCCAGGAAACTGCTAACAAATGTACAGTGCAATGGTTGTTCAAGAAGTTTTGCAAAGGAGAGGAGAGCTTTGAAGATGAGGAGCATAGTGGCCGGCCATCAGAAGTTAACAACAACCAACTGAGACCAACCATCAAAGCTGATCCTCTTACAACGACAGGAGAAGTTGCCAAAGAACTCAGCATCAACCATTCTATGGTCATTCGGCATTTGAAGCAAATTGGAAAGGTGAAAAAGCTTGATAAAGGGGTGCCTCAGAACAGAAAAAGAAAAAAAAAAAAAACTGTCATTTTGAAGTGTCATCATCTCTTATTCTATGAAACAACAACAAACCATTGCTTATTCGGATTGTGATATGCAATGAAAAGTGGATTTTATAGGACAACTGGCCATATTCATCTGACCTCTCGCCTACCAACTACCACTTCTTCAAGCAACTCAACAACTTTTTGTAGGGGAAATGCTTCCTCAAGCAGCGAGAGACAGAAAATGTTTTCCAAGAGTTCATCAAATCGCGAGGCATGGATTTTTATGCTACAAGAATAAACAATCTTGTTTTTCATTGGTAAAAATGTGTTGTTTTAATGGTTCCTATTTTTATTAATAAAGATATGTTTGAGTCTAGTTATAATGATTTAAAATTCATGATCTGAGACCACAATTAGGCCTGCATGAACCTAATAAAATGTCACCTCTGAGAGGCAGGTGAGTCTTCTAAAAATACTTCTTGGAAAGGATAAATAAAATCGACAAACCATTAGCCAGACTCATCAAGAAGCAAAGAGAGAAAAATCAAATCAATAAAATTAGAAATGAAAATGGAGAGATCACAACAGACAACACAGAAATACAAAGGATCATAAGAGACTATGATCAGCAGTTGTATGCCAATAAAATGGACAACGTGGAAGAAATGGACAGATTCTTAGAAAAGTACAATTTTCCAAAACTGAACCAGGAAGAAATAGAAAATCTTAACAGACCCATCACAAGCACGGAAATTGAAACAGTAATCAGAAATCTTCCAGCAAACAAAAGCCCAGGTCCAGACGGCTTCACAGCTGAATTCTACCAAAAATTTCGAGAAGAGCTAACACCTATCCTACTCAAACTCTTCCAGAAAATTGCAGAGGAAGGTAAACTTCCAAACTCATTCTATGAGGCCACCATCACCCTAATACCAAAACCTGACAAAGATGTCACAAAAAGAGAAAACTACAGGCCAATATCACTGATGAACATAGATGCAAAAATCCTCAACAAAATTCTAGCAATCAGAATCCAACAACACATTAAAAAGATCATACACCATGACCAAGTGGGCTTTAGCCCAGGGATGCAAGGATTCTTCAATATCCGCAAATCAATCAATGTAATTCACCACATTAACAAATTGAAAAATAAAAACCATATGATTATCTCAATAGATGCAGAGAAGGCCTTTGACAAAATTCAACATCCATTTATGATAAAAACTCTCCAGAAAGCAGGAATAGAAGGAACATACCTCAACATAATAAAAGCTATATATGACAAACCCACAGCAAACATTATCCTCAATGGTGAAAAACTGAAAGCATTTCCCCTAAAGTCAGGAACAAGACAAGGGTGTCCACTTTCACCGCTACTATTCAACATAGTTCTGGAAGTTTTGGCCACAGCAATCAGAGCAGAAAAAGAAATAAAAGGAATCCAAATTGGAAAAGAAGAAGTAAAACTCTCACTGTTTGCAGATGACATGATCCTCTACATGGAAAACCCTAAAGACTCCACCAGAAAATTACTAGAGCTAATCAGTGAATATAGTAAAGTTGCAGGATATAAAATCAACACACAGAAATCCCTTGCATTCCTATACACGAATAATGAGAAAGTAGAAAAAGAAATTAAGGAAACAATTCCACTCACCATTGCAACGAAAAAAATAAAATACTTAGGAATATATCTACCTAAAGAAACTAAAGACCTATATATAGAAAACTATAAAACACTGATGAAAGAAATCAAAGAGGACACTAATAGGTGGAGAAATATACCATGTTCATGGATCGGAAGAATCAATATAGTGAAAATGAGTATACTACCCAAAGCAATTTACAAATTCAATGCAATCCCTATCAAGCTACCAGCCACATTTTTCACAGAACAAGAACAAATAATTTCAAGATTTGTATGGAAATACAAAAAACCTCGAATAGCCAAAGCAATCTTGAGAAAGAAGAATGGAACTGGAGGAATCAACTTGCCTGACTTCAGGCTCTACTACAAAGCCACAGTCATCAAGACAGTATGGTACTGGCACAAAGACAGACATATAGATCAATGGAACAAAATAGAAAGCCCAGAGATAAATCCACACACATATGGACACCTTATCTTTGACAAAGGAGGCAAGAATATACAATGGAGTAAAGACAATCTCTTTAACAAGTGGTGCTGGGAAAACTGGTCAACCACTTGTAAAAGAATGAAACTAGATCACTTTCTAACACCCCACACAAAAATAAACTCAAAATGGATTAAAGATCTAAATGTAAGATCAGAAACTATAAAACTCCTAGAGGAGAACATAGGCAAAACACTCTCCAACATAAATCACAGCAGGATCCTCTATGATCCACCTCCCAGAATTCTGGAAATAAAAGCAAAAATAAACAAATGGGATCTAATTAAAATTAAAAGCTTCTGCACAACAAAGGAAACTATAAGCAAGGTGAAAAGACAGCCTTCTGAATGGGAGAAAATAATAGCAAATGAAGCAACTGACAAACAACTAATCTCAAAAATATACAAGCAACTTATGCAGCTCAATTCCAGAAAAATAAACGACCCAATCAAAAAATGGGCCAAAGAACTAAATAGACATTTCTCCAAAGAAGACATACGGATGGCTAACAAACACATGAAAAGATGCTCAACATCACTCATTATCACAGAAATGCAAATCAAAACCACAATGAGGTACCACTTCACACCAGTCAGAATGGCTGCGATCCAAAAATCTGCAAGCAATAAATGCTGGAGAGGGTGTGGAGAAAAGGGAACCCTCCTACACTGTTGGTGGGAATGCAAACTAGTACAGCCACTATGGAGAACAGTGTGGAGATTCCTTAAAAAATTGCAAATAGAACTACCTTATGACCCAGCAATCCCACTGCTGGGCATACACACCGAGGAAACCAGAATTGAAAGAGACACATGTACCCCAATGTTCATCGCAGCACTGTTTATAATAGCCAGGACATGGAAACAACCTAGATGTCCATCAGCAGATGAATGGATAAGAAAGCTGTGGTACATATACACAATGGAGTATTACTCGGCCGTTAAAAAGAATTCATTTGAATCAGTTCTGATGAGATGGATGAAACTGGAGCCGATTATACAGAGTGAAGTAAGCCAGAAAGAAAAACACCAATACAGTATACTAACATATATATATGGAATTTAGGAAGATGGCAATGATGACCCTGTATGCAAGACAGGAAAAAAGACACAGATGTGTATAACGGACTTTTGGACTCAGAGGGAGAGGGAGAGGGTGGGATGATTTGGGAGAATGGCATTCTAACATGTATACTATCATGTAAGAATTGAATCGCCAGTCTATGTCTGACGCAGGATACAGCATGCTTGGGGCTGGTGCATGGGGATGACCCAGAGAGATGTTATGGGGAGGGAAGTGGGAGGGGGGTTCATGTTTGGGAACGCATGTAAGAATTAAAGATTTTAAAATTTAAAAAATAAAAAACTAAAAAAAAATAATAATAATAAAAATAAAAAAAATACTTCTTGGATTGCTATCATAACCATTGTCATTAAAAACAAAAGAAGAAGAACAAAATAAGCACTTTAAGAACACTTATTTATTTATAAAAGGAAAATGCACAAACCACTATTAAGACGAAAGTGAAAGCCTACTTATTAAATACTAATGAAGTCTCATTTTTTTCTAACTTTGAGGAGATAAAAAAATAGAGGTAAGGAGAAACTTTAATATCCTCTCGCCATTATCAAAAGAAATGACTTGCATGCAATCCACTTTGGAAACAACAGGTTTAGACTATTCACAAGCAAGCCCAAAAGAATAAACCAGGTAGCAAATCTCATTTTACTGAGACACAAATCAAAATATCAATTTCAAATATAACATGCAAGGGTTAGGCACTGAGCTGATGAGCAGATCTAGCCCCACTGCTTGACATCTGAATCTCAACCCAGCTTTGGTTCCTCTTTATACTCTCAAATTCACATTTTATAGGCGAGACTATATGTTAGCATAATATATACAAATTTGGGAAATCCAGCAAGTTCTTCCATCTACTTAAAATAAAGTTTAAAAACATAATATAAAGATATCATGAGTAGACTCATATTAAAGCATATGTATATTCATGTATAAAAAGTGGAAAGAAAATAGTAACTTTAAGGGTACAGAATTCTTCAGACTATACATTTAAGCATATAATAAATTAGAAGCTCTTAACTGTACTTTTTGATAAAGCTAATCTATGGATAGATAAAGCTAATCTATGGATATTTGCTATGGAAAGCAAATCTATTCTTGATAATCCTAGTTAATAATTATTAAAAATAAATTCCTCCATAGGGGAAAACGTGTTTGAATATGAAAAAGGAATAGTAATTAGATGAAGTTTTTTCATAGCAGATACTTTCACGAGATACTTACTGTCTGAGTAGTTGCCGACCTTGCTTCCACATTAACTGGCTGTTTTGTTGTGGCTGTACCTCTGTTTCATTACCTTCATCTGGAAAACATTAGAACATAAAAAAACTGATGTAATATACATTAGGGGACATCTCATTAGAAATATCCAATAAAAATTTATAAGATTAAGAACACTGCACTGTAAAGTATGTTTTGAGCGCGTGCTGTGCTCAGTCATCCCAACTCTTCCCAATCCCATGAACCATAGCCTGCCAGACTCCTCTGTCCATGCAATTTTCCAGGTACGTTTTAGGACCATTTAAGTTTTAAGTTTAATTTCTATGTGCATGTGTGCTAAGTTGCTTCAGGCATGTCTGACTCTGCACCGCAGACTGCCGGGCTCCTCTGTCCATGAGATTCTCCAGGCAAGAATACTGGAGTGAATTGCCATGCCCTCCTCCAGGGATCTTCCCAACCCAGGGATTGAACCTGTGTCTCATGTCTCCTGCACTGGGAGGTGGGGTGTTTTTCTTTGTTTGTTTTTGTTTTTTACCACTGGTGCCACCTGGGAAACCCCTTAATTTCTGTAAGGAAACTCTAAAATAAATTCATTATTGCTACTAGATTTCCCTGAGAGTTTCAGAACTAAAAATAAAGACCTTTCCCCCAATTTTTAGGTAACCTGAGAACTTTCCTCTAGGACAAATGAAGTCACACAGGAATTACATAAAAGTATTATGAAGCACCACATCAAAATGAGAACTAAATGCGCTGGAATGACTGTTTAGAAGGAAGGGGAAAAAAAGCTTGTCTGGTAAAGAACAGATAGATAAAAAATATTCCCAAACCAAACCTATTTCCTTCACTAGTTATTAAATGAAAACCTCAAGCATTCTTTTCTTAAGACATTCTTTAGATGGAAACTTCCTAGGTCCCATAGAGCTTAAAATTCATCATATGGTAGAAGCCAAATCTTTCAAGAAGAAGATAAAATAAAAAGAGCCTTCTCCTTGATAAGTCTGGACTAAAGAATTTCCAAACTACAGGATAGATCAACTTTAAAAACATAAAAAAAAGTTCACACTCTCCATTAGCCCTTGATCAAACTATAAGAAACTATGGTCTTCATAAGATTTTTATTCAAGTGGAGCTATAAGAGAGATTGGGAAATTTTCTTTTAGGATATTTTATATAAAACATTTAATGTGTTCCAGATGCTGTGCTAAAAACATATACACTATTCTTTTAATCTTGACAACCTCCAAAGACAGGTATTATTACCATCCCCATTTTAAAGATGAGAGAGATGTTTTGCAGATTAATTGTAAGGTTTCTAAGTTAGAAATACAGCTGTGAGTGTTGAAATCATGACTGTGTGACTCCAGAGCTCACATGCTTTTCTCCACATGCTATCATTACAATGGTAAGAAATTAGAGAAACATATAAATTAAAATAAGAATTAGATCTTGCATTTTCATTATTCTCTTAAAATAACCAGACCAAGTTCTGTGACATACCAGAGAGAGACCAGGAAAGGCGGGGGGAGAGGGGGTGTAGGGTGGAGATTAACTCACAAAGGAAGGTTACTTTGGGATGACTTCAAAGAGCATTTACTTGAAAAAGAAAAAAGGAAAGAAAAACAATGTCTAAATAGTAAGGAAAAATAATACATCGTTTGCACTGACCCACACATTCAGAAACTGTGTATATAACATAATATGTTCTTCCACTTCTTAGGTCAAGTGAGTAGCCTGTACTTGCCCAGTAAGAATATCTATACTGGCATTTCAAAAGACCAAAAATTTCAGATGCGAAAGAACTTTGGAGATCATCTAATTTCCCATCAAAATATGCCTAAATCCTTTCTATACCATCTTCAGATACACTCAACTGCCTTTGTCTACTTTGGTAGCTAGAAAGGTGAATTTTACTGTAAATAAACTATACCTTAATAAAGCCAAATCAAATAAGAATGCATCCTTACCCTCTTTTAAAAACTACATTCTTGTATTGCAATAAAATCTGATCTGAGTGGTCATTTTATAATATATTAAAATATCAAACCACTATGTTGTATACCTGAGACTAATATACTTTAAAGAAAAAAAGAAAGGACTATCTTGTTAACCCAGCTCTATGACAAAAACAGCAAGGTTATGAACTGCTCCTTATTATATCATTCCATACTGGATCATGACTAGGCTCCAGATGACTACAAGGGAATAAATGAAACCTTATATATATAATCACCAGTATATAATATAACCAGTCACAACACTCAGTAGGAATGAAGAGTGTCAAAGACCTACAGAGCTCGAACAGTCCTTATCTCCTTGGCAATGGATTTGAGGAAACTGCTTACCTTAGTTCTTTTATTAGATTAATGTATGAATTAATGATCTAAGACCATGTCTGTGATCAAGACCTTAACCAAACAAACATAAGACAGGCTCTTTACTCAACATTACCAAATCTATTTTCCACTGACGCAGAGAAATAATCAATGGTATAGCTGTCTATAGAGCAATAAGTTTCAATATAAAGACAGAAATATTGATTTTCAATAAATTTCTCAGAAGTGAATTTTCCTTTCTCTGTTTTAAAAAAAAAACCTGACTGGGTCACATGTGGACTTGATTTTCCTGACACTTCCTTTTCAAGGCTAAACATTTAGTTCTCTCAATGGTTAGTGAAGTACTCATCAACTATCAGATTCATTCTTACCTTATCAAGTTCAAAAAGTGACATTATATAAAAGTGAGGATTTTAAAGTGGGTAGGAATTCAATTTCTGGGTAATATTAAAAGTATCTGACTGACATTTCCAGTCAAGTTGGAGTAAAAAGGACCCAAGTTACCCTCCTGCCTGAAGCAACTATAAAACAAAATAGAGCATACGATGGTAAAGACACTGAACATCAGACAACGAAGGATAGCAATTCTGAGAAAAAGGAAGCAAACAGGTGAGCCCTATGATTGTTCCAGTTTATTGCCCTGACAGTTTTCTGATCGTAGCATAAGGAGGAGGAACCAAAAGAAAAATGAAGATATAATGGCTGGGAAGTTCCAAATTTCATGAAAACTATAAACCCATAGATCCAAGAAACCCAACAAATTCCAAGCACAAGAAACACTGGGGAGAGGCGAGAAGGTAACTATACCAAGGCACATCATGATAAAATCGCTTAAAACCAAGGAGAAAGAGACAAATCTTAAAAGCACACAGAGAAAAAGGTCACATATACATAGGAGAGGGGGGCGGCAGAGGATGGATGGTTGGACGGCATCACCAACTCAATGGACATGGGTTTGAGCAAATTCTGGGTGACAGTGAAGGACAGGGAAGCCCGGCGTGCTGCAGTCCATGGGGTCGCAAAGAGTCAGACACAACTGAGGGACTGAACAACAATAAATACACAGAGAAATGTATGGATGACAGAAGATACCACACCAGAAACGATAAAAGCAACAACATAAAGACTTTCAGACACACAAAAGCTGAAAGAAGGCATTATCAGCAGCACATGTATCAAAAGTCCTCAAGACAGAAGGAAAACTGTACTGGAAGATATGGATGCACACGAAGGAAAGATGAGCACTGGATATCTAGGTTTTTTACGTTATTTAAATCTCTCTGAAAGAGAATTGCTGAAACAAAAATAATAATGTAGGGTCAACCTGGGTCAACCCAGGGATTAAACCCATATCTCCTGCATTGGCAAGTGGACTCTTTACACTGAGCCACCTGGGAAGCCAGTGAAAGGTCTGAACATCTCAGTTAGAAGGCAGAATTTGTTACTTTGGATAAAGACATTCTATTTTAAATAAGTATCTGGCTTTAATATTAAGCAGAAGAAACTGACGTATGAAAAATAAATAGATTTTAACATAACGTAAGTTATGAAATAGAAACGGTAAGGGTTTGCAAGTGGAACAAAATAGAAAAAAAAAGAGAGGAAACTAATTTTTTGTGAAGAATATTTCAGAAAACATCTGGATTGTCAATTTTAGGAAAATACAATAAATGGATAAAATAATGAAGAAGGAAAAATCCCTGCTTCTTTTCTTTAATTTGGATACTCCACCTTCTATACCTTCTCCTAGTCACTGTTCTTATCAGTTCATTTACAAACCCCTTGGTAATGCTTTAAGTCAGGTGCATTCCTCTGCAACTAAAGTTTTACATCATCTTGACTGAAGTTAATATTCATGTGGGTGGTTCACTCCAGCTTCTGCACAACCACCACGCTCTCTTAGCTGTCATGCCTTAGACCTTGTCATTATGAAGAACTGTCACTGATGCAAACTCACTTTCTGAGCATACCCTTCAGGCTCAATACTTCCAATTCACTAGGCACTTGACTTCAGGTGGGACCTTAGATCAGGGGTCAGCAAACATTAGCCTGCAGATCAAACCCAGCCTGTTTGGGCTTCCCTGGTGGCTCAGACGGTAAAGCGTCTGTCTGCAGTGCGGGAGACCAGGGTTTGATCCCTGGGTTGGGAAGATCCCCTGGAGAAGGAAATGGCAACCCACTCCAATACTCTTGCCTGGAAAATCCCATGGACAGAGGAGCATGGTAGGTTACAGTTCATGGGGTCCTGAAGAGTTGGACACGACTGAGCTACTCACTTTCACTTTTCAAACCCAGCCTGCCACACTTATTCATTTATGTGTTGTGGCTGCCTTCAAGTTACAACAGCCGCATTGAGTAGTTGCAACAGGGAACAAATGGCCTACATATTACTATCTGGTCCTTTACAAAAAGTTTGCTGATCTGCCCTAGATTGTAGCCTATCCACTTGCTTTGATCCATTAGCTTCCTTCTGTCTTCACTTTCTTTCCTCGGCAGTCTTAGCTCAGAGTCTATCAGTTCAATCATTTGTTTGATAATGTCTCCAATTTTCTTGTCCCTTTATCCCTCCCTGAATCCAGCTGTTCACTATTTTCATTCTTATATTTTACCTAGGCTGCCAATTGTGCAGAGCAGCACTTCTATATAAACTCTGATGATACAACTCAATCAAATCCTTAGCTTTTCTCAATCCTACTATTTCTTAATAAGCTTGTCCTGTTGATTATTATTTTAAACCTTCTCCACTTTTCTTAAACCTCTGATGCATTTTTAGCAGGTAATCCTGTCTCATACATACAGCTATTATGTTAAATACCCACCACTAGACCAAAACCCAAACCTATGGACCCATCACCTAACTTCCTACATTCTCTCTTGGTAACAATAAAAGACATGCATGCTTCTCCTGCTATTCTCCAGCTATGATCAGAATTTCTATTATTTCTTCAGATACTTTCACATTTTAAGTATCACTATTCTCTCTCCCTTTTATTAGTTCCTCCTCTAAGAAACATATCACTCACACTCTCTCTCTCTCTCTCTCTCACACACACACACACACACACACACACAGAGATACAAACAAACACACACTCTGTCTCTTCACTGACCCCACTGGTCCCTTCGGCCATTTCTACTTATACCTCGCCTTCACCTCCACAACCTCAGCTTCCTAAAAGGTTAACACACTTAGTCTTTACTTTCCATATATGGTCTCCATTTCTGCCCTCAACTCTCTCCCAAGGCTGTTCACAATAAAGTTTCCAGTGATCTCTGTGTCACTAAATCCCAGAGACACTCTTCAGACCCCAAGGCATTAATCTGTAATACTGAAGGATCCCTCCTTCCGGAAATCCTCTCTTCTCTTGATTTCCACTCTCCTGATTTTCCACATCCTAGTAAAATAATCCTCATCAGTTTCCTTTCCAAGTTTCTACTGTTCTACCAGTTTTCTAAATGCCACCATTCCTCAAGGCTCCATTTAGGTCCTCTTCTTACGCTGCGTAAGATCCCTTCCATCCCGTTGGTGTTGAGTGTCATCAGTACTGCTTATGCTCTGAAATCTACATATTAAACCCCTATATTTGGCTGGAGCTCCAGACTCACCTGCCCAACTGTATACCAGCTATTTTCATTTGACGGCCTAACAAATAAATCCAAAGGTGTACCCAGCATCTTCCAAACACAGTTTTGGTCTAGTTTTTTATACTAGAAGTGTGGGAGTCATCTTTGCATCTCCCTTTTTTAAAAAAACCCTCCATCTAAACAAGAACTAATATCCTGCAGATTTACTTTCTAAGTATTTCCTGAACACACCCACTTCTCTTCAACTCCATTTTTGGTACATTTGTCAAGGTAAACTTCCTCATTCGCCCAGGAGGTTGTAAAGTCCTCTAACCCGTCTCCCCATCTCCATTTTTCTCCTCTCTAACCCATCTTTCCAGTAGTCATGTATGGATGTGAGAGTTGGACCATAAAGAAGGCTGAGCACTGAAGAATTGATGCCTTTGAACTGTTACTGGAGAAGACTCTTGAGAGTCCCTTAAACTGCAAGGAGATCCAACCAGTCCATCCTAAAGGAAATCAGTCCTGAATATTCACTGCAAGGACTGATGCTGAAGCTGAAACTCCAATACTTTGGCCACCTGATGCGAAGAACTGACTCACTGGAAAAGACCCTGATGCTGGGAAAGATTGAAGGCAGGAGAAGGGGACAACAGAGGATGAGATGGTTGGATGGCATCACCAACTCAATGGACATGAGTTTGAGTAAACTCTGGGAGTTGGTGATGGATAAGGAAGCCTGGGTCCATGGGATCGCAAAGAGTCGGACATGACTGAGCGGCTGAACTGAATGGAACCCATCTTTCCTTACTGCTGACAGCATGATCTGAGAGAAAATCTGATCACCAAAAAACAACAAAAAAATGTCAGTGATCAATTGGTATTGCTCTAAATCTCAAGGATTCAATATTCAGCTGTGGGAACTTGTTAATAACATTACTACATTAAAGTGAACTACAAAATTGGCAGTGTATTAGGAATTATTCTGTTCTTTCAGACACTGTCAAACATAGAAATGGTGTGGTCAAATGGGGAGAATTTGAGTTTTGGCGTCAGAAAATCATATTCCCATTCAGATCCATATTCCCATTAATAGCCGTGTAACCCCTGGGGAAATTTCTCTACTTCTCTGAGTTTAAATTTCATACAAGTAAAATTAAAATAATATTACTTTTATTGAATAATTGCATTAAGTATTAAAGTTATTGTATATAAAGCCCAGCATGTGATAGTTATATCAGACGTTTGATCCAGGGATTTAAGCTGACATCATGTCAAAAACATACTCATCTGAAACGCGGTGATGGCTTTTCAACAATTCTTCTTACTTTTCCCTAACACCTACTAATATATTAGTCAATTATATTCCTTAATATCTTTACAAGTACTACTGTTGTGTTGTTCGATGGGGTGATGAGGAAGACAGGAGAAAGAAAAAGGAAGAAATAACACAAAAAGATAATAAATGCTTCAGCTGTTAAAAACACTGTCCTGGTTACAGAACGTCCTGTGGATAAAAAAGTCCAAAACAATTGTGCACCTGAAACTGAGGGATTAGACTTAAAGGATGAGTAATTCTCTTGTACTGAAAGAAAAAAAATCTCTTACCTCCATGGCTTATACTCTTTCTCTCAGGATTTCAAGGGCATGATGTACTTTGTATTACACATCTCAAAGTTCCCATTAAAATTGTGGGGACCCAGCAAGACACAGTTATGTTGGTGCATGTTACCCCATGAATTCTGATCCTTCCAGTAAGTGCAGAACATAAGCAGAAAATGGGGGACTGCAAGAAAGGGGATGAGGGGAAAGGAAGGAAGGTGGTGGAAAATGATCTAAGTGACACTAAGAGATTAATGCCCAAAGATAAGCAGGTCAGAAAAAATAACTATATGCAAATAATTAGAAATTAACTTGCAGTTATAAATACTGTTGCTACAAAATACTGGATATTAATTTCTTTTTAATTACTTAAACTTCCTTTAAAATTAGCTTACCAGAATCATAGCTTGGAGGCTTCATATCTCCCTGATTCAATTCTGTCCCATATTTCAACTTGTGGTATTTGGCTCTAACAAAGAAATAAGAAAATACAAACCATCTTAAAACACAGTTAAATGAACCTTAAGATATGTAATAGGAGTAGTCATCAGTATGCAGCAGTCCTGACTAACTTTTAACTGTTCAAAGCCTTCCACAGTATCAAAGTCTTAATATAAAAGTGCTTCCCGTTATCATTTTGCTGTTATACCATCAAGCTCTCTCTGTTACAACAAAAAAGTAATAACACTGAGAATGATAAATCTTGTTTCTATAATTATGAATGAACCATGTAACATTCTAGTTTCTGCAGTATTCAGATTTTCTTGAGGACCGCCAGAGTACAATTCTATCAAAAGCAATAGATAAGTCTGGATTGTGGAATAAACTTGAAAAAGACCAATCTTTCTCAAAATTGAGCTTTTTTTTCTTTAAGAAAAAAAGGTCACCCATAACACGCTGCACTGTCAGGCAATTATGCTTTGCCAAGTACGCATTAGAGTGAACGATCCAAAAGAGGGAGGAGGAATCAGCTCGAATTATCAGTGTTGAATAAGACATTCTAGAAGAAATAAACATACTTTTTAACAGTAAAGGTATCTTTTGCCTTTTTAAGATGAAGTCAGGAAGAACTGTGAACAGGAATGTTTTCTTTTAAAAGTTAACTAGATGTTATCATCTCTGATTCATCTGATTTAACCATCTCAGATTGAACCATCTAAGATGAGAAAAATAATCCAAGTAAGGTACAAAATTAAAAGGTAAACTAAAAATGAACCATATTTAAGGTTGTATATTTTTACTTGCTTGCTTCCCCCAAATATTGAGGCTATTACAATATTCAATATAATAAGACTGGGATAAAAGCAACAACAATAATAATTGGAAAAACCAAATAATAAAGAAGGAATAAGGGCTCCCCGTGTGTTGCCAGTAGTAAAGAACATGACTGCCAGTGCAGGAGACATAACAGACTCGGGTCTGATCCCTGGGTCAAGAAGATCCCCTGAAGGAGGGCATGACAACCCACTCCTAGTATCCTTGCCTGGAGAATCCTATGGACAGAGGAGACTGGTGGGCTACAGTCCATAAGGTCGCAGACAGTTGGAAGAGACTTAGCACACACAATGGAACAGAGTTAGCATGCACTCATGCACGTAAGGGCAACTAAAGAGCCAAATTTGTAAGTTATTTTTTTCTTTATAAAAGACTAACTGAGCATTTACTTTAAAATTTTTATATTTCAAGAAAAGGATAAATAAAATGAAAATCATTTGCTCAAATGTGTAAAATATTGGAATTCTTCACCCTATTTTGAATTAATTATTTTTCAGTCATAGCAGAAAAAAAACTAAAATTTTACAGAGGGAAATGTTAAGAAAATCTCTGAAAATTACAGATAACTGATGTTCTATTTCTTAAGGCAGGTGGTGGGTAATTAGTATATTTTATATTAATCTTTATATATTTTGCATACATATGAAAAGTTTTTTGATAATATACACCCACTAAAAAGAAAAAAGAACATCTTTGTGTTCAAGTATGGGATTGAGCTTTAGACTTAAGTTAAAAAAAAAAAAGCACAAAATACTGTGTGTGTCTATGTGTGTGCGTACATTTCTGTGTGTTTTATATGTGCGTGTTATGGTTTTTAAATGTAATGGTCAATCTTCAGATTTTTCAGAAATGTACTTCATCTACCATAAGATGAAGTAACAATAGCTCCTATAAGTCAACATAGCAATTAAAAGTAACTGGCCTGAAGACAGAATAAAAGCAGTAATGAAGTTTTATGGAGTTAACTTACATATTTTTGTTTTATATATGTATATATTTATATACACATAGATATATGAAAAAAAATTTCAAGCCCAAAATGCTGCACTATAGTGCATCCTAGTGGTCTTGGGAAAAACTACAACAGAGCTTAAAGAAAAGGGAATAGAAAATATTCTATACAATGTATGTAACAAAACACTATGAATAACATTTCAAAAAAAATTAGATAAAGACAAAATAAAGAACTGCTGTGTTTGCTACAAGCCGCGTTCCCATTAATCAGGGTCTCCTTACTGAATTGTTAAATTCACTGAAAAACAATTTACTCACAGAACTCAACTTAGTAACATTTCTTTTGAAGTCAATATGCTAAAATACCTTTCCACTTATATTATTTCCCATTGTTTTAACCCTTCATCTCACTGTTAACAATTTTCTTGTTCTCTAATCTTTTTCTATCTATATCTGACTCCACGTTAAACAGTAAATCTCATGCCTAAGAACTCTACATTTGATACACAGCTACACCTCCCAACTGCCTTTACTGGATAAAACTGCATGAAAATCATATAATTATAATATATTAAAGATATTAATGACATCCCATTACGATTTTGTTTCAAAGTCAATTATTACATATGATATGCTTGGAATATAACACAGCATTCCAACCACACTTTAACGTTGACACTTAAAAATAATTTGATTAAATCCAACAAACTGTTATTAAATTATTATGACAGATACTGCACTTATTGGCTGCTGGGAATAATGTGCAGCTTATAGTTGCTTAAGGGAAAAGGTAAGGAGATGAAGAAGAGACAGAAATGTAAATAAATAACACTGTGGATAAGAACTATTAGTTATATCAAATGTTACACAAATTCAGATAAGGGATTATCTAATTCTGTCAAAGGTCCTGACAGTAGTCAAGGACAGCTACCAAAAAGAAACCTCAAAACCTGCAATCAGTTTTACAATCAGACAAATGGATTGATGAAGAATGTATTTTGGTCAGAAGAAACATCTTAAGAGTAGGGGGTGGGGGTGTGGAAAACCAGTGTGTGTGTGTGTGTGTGTGTGTGTGTGTGTGTGTGCGTGCGTGCATGTGCGCGTGTGCGTGTGCGTGTGTGTCAGTATAGAACTTTCTGAAAAAACCTGAGGTTATACCTTGTGTGTTCTTGGAAAATTATATGTAATTTTTTCATTTTGTAAATTTTATCACCCTTTAAGGAATGCTCTGTTAAACCCACACTAGGTGAGTAATCCTTCTGTAATGTTCAAGATTCAGTTTTACTTAACTGTGGACCTTTTTAAGTGGGACTAGTTAGAAAATCTATAACCAGCAACTCAAAACCATGATCCTTAGTTGGGTTTTTACAGGTTAAATGACAAGATGCCCAGAATTTGCTCTAAAATAGATTGAGATAAGGCAAGACCGACAAAAATGTTAACTGTTGAGGCTTGGAGGTGTATATAAAAGATAGTAGTCTCTGTATGTCTGTGTTTCAAATTTTCTGCAGTTAAAAAAAAAAAAACTGGCTTAAGGCATTAGAAAAAATAATTTCAAAATGAAAAGAACTGAAATGCTTTATAGCTCTAATTTTTAAAAAAAATTACTAGGTAGTATAAAAATAATTTCACAGTGAAGAGAACTTAAATGTTTAAGAGCACTAATTCACAAAGAATTTTTTTAATTCCTTAATTTATTACACACTTCAGTGGTGCCATACATTAGGAGATTATTCCCGATGTAATGGCATGAAGTTCATGAAGTTCCATGAACTTCAAAAGATATGAAATCAGGGATACTTTTCCAGGAGAATCCCTTTAAATTAAAAAACAAGGAACAATCTTCCCTAGACTCAGCCACCAGCTGTTTATCTTCTCTGTTCTCCAAAGTCAAACCACTTGAAAAAATAAACAACACTGTCTGTCTCCACACTATCCATCCTTCTCACCTCTCAATCCCCTGTGATCTGGTTTATGTTCCTGCTACCTCACTAAAGCTGTTCTGGCAAGGACACCAACAAGCACCTAACGGGCAAGTCCAGAACTATTTTCAGTATACAACTTGTGATTTGTTTGGCATCTGCAATTGCCAAACTCCCACCTTCTCTAGCTTGCTTCCCATTCACTGCTTTCTCCTTCCTTCCCCACTGCTCTTTGGTTAGTGCTTCTTTCTCTGTCTTTTCCTCAAACCACTCCTGCAACCGGCTCCTGCTACTTCCTGTTCCATGCTAGTTCTGTTCGTTTCAAAGTTCTTATAATTTTATCCACAATGTTAATGATTCCCAAGTACACATCTCTATTCATGAATCCTCTTCTATATCTGCTTTACTGCCCTCTTTATTTCTAACTCACTTTATAATTTTCAAACTTCTCTCTCAAGCCAGAAACCTAGAAATCATTCTTGAATTATCTTTCTTCTTCATCCCCAATACCAAGTCACCTCCAAATTTTATGGATTTTTTCTAGTTAAAATGTTTCATAGGGAATTCCTTGGTGATTCAGTGGTTAGGATTTGGGCTTTTACTGCCAGGGGCCCAGGTTCGACCCCTGATCAGGGAACTAAGATTCTGCAAACCACACAGTGCAGTCAAAAAATACAACATTAGAAGTAAAAAATAAAATGTTTCATAGTTGATGACTCCTCTATTCCAGCAGTTAATAAACCATTTCTCATCCTAAACTATTACAATTTTCTGGCCTCTATTAACAGATCTTTTCAGTTCATCCCCCAAACCAAGGTCAGAGTGATTTTCTAAAATCTTTTTAACACTATTCTATGCTTAAACCTTTCAACTGTACAACAAATAAATGCAATATATATTCCTAGACTAGACCCTGGAGAAGGCAATGGCACCCCACTCCAGTTAGGCTGCCGTCTATGGGGTCGCACAGAGTAGGACACGACTGAAGTGACTTAGCAGCAGCAGCAGCAGACTAGACCCTGGACCAGGAATAAAAAGTACTACAAAGATTGTTACCGGCACATTTGGTAGGAAAAAATGCTATAAAGATCATCACTGGATCGCTTCTGGGCCTTCTGACTAAGATCAAGTGTAGTAAGATCATCATTGGAACATATGAATATGGGCTATATTACATAACAGAACTATGTTAACATTAAATTTCCTTAATAATGAACTGTAGTTATTTAAGGGAAAGTCCTTGTTCTTAGAAGATACTCTCTTAAGTATTTAGTCTGCAAACAAGTAGCAAATGACTCTGCGGGAGGGGCGGGAGAGGGGGAAGACCCTGAGTATACAGAGAGAACATGATCCAAGTAAATACAGCAAAATGTCAACTGGTGAAATCTGGGTAAAGAGTATATAGTTTGTTCAACTTCGATTAGTTTGAGATTATTTTAAAATGAAATGTTTTTTAAAAACTTCCAATGTAAGACAGGAGTTTGAACTCCTTAGTTAGGCTCTTCATGATCAGGCTTTTGCCCACCTCTACCATTACAGCCCCTACCTTCCATACACAGTAATCACAAATTTGTAAACATACCATACTGCTTTGTCCCATGTCAAACAAACCATCTCCACGTCCTAAACCTCGGCAAACAGCTTATTTTTTATGATGCTGTTCCTGTCTCACCTCCTCTAATTACACCCTCCTTTCTACTTCCACAGGCTGCAGATCCAAATAACCACTCCCTTCTTTGTACCCTGGGTACCACTGTACCCTGTGCTGACTTCTTCCCATAGCATCTCACTTACTACACTGCACTTTTGTGATTTATGACTCTGCTTCCTGCTACTCTAAGCTGTGAAGGACAAGAACTGTGACTTGCTTGTTCCCAATTCCAGCACAGTACTTAAATTGGATGGATAGATTAATGAATATGCTATTGAGAAGGGAAACACACACGCACACGCACACATACACACCATAGCCATGTCCTTGGTTAGTTTAGTATTTGTATATTTTAATTTTTCTGACTTATAAGATAGTGTAATGTACTGGTAGAGTACAGGCTTCAGAAGCAGACAAACCAGAGGGATCCGAATCATAGCTCTACTGTAACTCTGCAACTCTAAGTTATTTAGTTTTTTAGTCTCAAGGTCTAATACACAGTAGTTAATAAATAGTTATTATTACTGTTCTTATGCTCTCTTTGATTATGCCTATCATTTAGATAGCTTAAAATCTCAGATATTCCCAAATTACACACTTTTAAAAGTGTTCTACCCCCCCCACCCCACCTTCCCAAAACAGCTTTCAATCAACCTCTCAAGGAATGAAAAGAACCACCAGTTTTTCACTAAGAGGCAATCTGTTTTCAGTCTCTTGTGCCATTTAAAATCCCACATGAAGGTAAACACAACTAATAAAGCTTTATAGCTCTTGATATTCATAAATATCATCTGCTAAATGTTATTTTATGGTGGTTTTTCAAACAAGCCATTCATCAATTTCAAAAAAAATGAAAAGGCCATGTGATCACAAACAAAGCAAAATACAGAATTTTGATATCACCTTTCAAGCACTCAATAATCTAAAACAAAGAACTGTCTCATGTTGCTGACAAAAATTCTAAAGACCATCTGCTAAAGCAAATACTTAATTCATATAAAAACTTCCAAAATTCTCATCCATGACCTATTGCCCTTTACCTGCAAGCCAAGTTTAGTTCTTGAGTATTTTAGACACTTAGCAGAACAGAAAGGTAAGATTCACTTCTGGAGAGATATGAATAGGTGATAGCAAAGGCTAAAAATATCAAAAAGAAAGATTCTCAACATAGTCTGCCAGAGCAGGTCTTTTCCATGGAAAATACATCAAACTGAATAATACCAGATGATAGGAAAAGGGATTAAGTATTATAGAAATTTCCTTTATAATTCAAAAACTACTTTAATTCTATGAAGAAATGGATATTGACATTCAGGAAGTATACACATTTCTTCAGAAAGGACAGAGTAGGGAGAAAAGTTGTTAAAATTTCTAAAACCATATACATCAGTTTTTGGTCATTATTACTAAACATACATTACCAAATTAACATATAGCAACCATTTTTAAATGTTTATTACAAATACTAGTTCCTAAATTCAAACAGAACACATTAAAATTTGAACCTGTTTTAGGAGTAACAGAAAAATTATTCCAGTAAGAGAACACTACCTTCCATTTTACTGAATTACCTTTCCTGTTTAAGAGCATATTCCAGCATTTTGATTCTTCTCACAAGATCCTTCTTTAAGTTTTCTTGACCTTTCCTTTCCCCCTGAAGAAAGGCAATCTGGGCCTGAGTAAGGAAAAGAAAGACAAAATGCAGTTTAGATGAAATAAACTTTTAAAACCTCAGTTGAAGAACCTTTGGAAGACAAAAAAATTAAATATAAAAACATTTCTTTTTACATATCTGTCACAAAGTAAACAGAAAGGCACTGGTTGCAAGGGGTGGAATGCTTAACTTTTTTTCTTTAAAGGACATCTATATGCATTTTACTTCAGACTACAGATGTTAAGACAACCAACACAAGTGCAGACACATGCAAAATACAGTACAGTCTGCTCAAGAGTTTGCCTTCTAAGGCACTGAGGGGTGTTCTCCTTTATAAAAAATGAAGACGGAGAACTACCACAAGTTGTACTATTCCGCTTTTAGGTATATACCCGAAGAAAATACAAACACTAATTCAAAACACTAATAAGCATCCCCATGTTCACTGCAGCCATTACTTATAACAAATAGCCAAGATATGGAAACTAAGTGTCCATTGACAGAGGGCTACTGAAGATATGTATTCATACGTATATGTATGTATGTATATGTATAACACACACAACTGAATACTACTCAGCCATAAAAAAATAAAATCCTGTCATTTGCAATAATATAGATGAACCGCAAGGATAGTATGCTAAGCAAAGTAAGTCAGATAGAGAAAGACAAAAGCTGTATGATTTCACTCACATGTGGAATCTTACAGAAAATAAAGATGAACAAACAAAACAAAAACGAATACAGAAATACAAAGAAGAGATCTGTGGTTACCAGAGGCGAAAAGGGTTGGGGACAGGCAACAAGAGTATAACAGGCCAACTGTATGGCAATGGATGGTAACTGGACTTGTGGCAGTGATCATTTTGCAGCATTTACAGATATTGAACTATAATGCTGTACACCTGAAACTTACACAGCTTATTTTCAGAGTGAAGATGAGGAAAGTGGGTAAAGCAAAATCATGAGTTCTTATAATAAGCCTTGTAAATTAAGAGTTCTCAGAGCTTCACCATCTACTTAAATTTTATGATGGATTCCTTGTCTCCAGAGACTTTGTCCTGAACATCTACAAATAAGGAATAACTGCCTTTTCTCAATCCCCACCTTTAATCCCACCCCATTTAGATTCGATATGCAGGGGTAAAGAAAGTGAAAGGTGGGAAAAGGAAAATCAGAGCCAGTGGCCCTCCATAGTTCCCTGGCCCCTCCCAAGTATCACTAAAGAAGAAAGAAAAAAAAAAAAAAACCCTACATTTTAACACAAATAAATTGTAATACTCTCATCTTCAGTCAGACAAAAGGGGACAGGAAAGAACAGTAGTTCAGAGTAACTAAAAAATACATTTAGAACTGAAATAATACCTTCTACTTAAGGAATTAAAAACTATGTTGCAAATACTAACCTGTTAAGGTAACTCATAACACCACTAGCAGTGTGGCAGGAGATCTATCTACTTAAAGGCCCTCAAAGACAGCTATCAGTTTCACTATTCTCACATTCTTTCCCCTCTTATTTCTATTATATTAACTCAGATAATGTTATTTATATATCCACAGTGCTTTCCATTTAAGTAAGCAAGACATTACATTTAATGATGGATGGACCTTACAATATCCTTAAGAAATTGTGGATGATCCAACTAAAGGTTTGGTGAATGACCATCAAACTTCTTAGTTTAAATGACACCCATTTCTCTTTTTTCAGTACCATAATAAACATAAAATCCAACTCACTGAGCTTCTTATAACCTTGAGAATGTAGGTACTGTCATGGTTTTGTTGTCATTTGAACAAACTCTTAAAATTTACATTGCAGTTACTAGAAGGATTATTTTTATCCTATTGAAATATGTAAAAATAGGCTAAAGATGATTCAATTGTATACAAAGAGGAAAATGTATCAAATATCTGTAATATCTATACTAAAAAATCATAAAACTTTTTGAAATTATTTGTTCTACAATGAGATTATTTTATATAAGCAGAGTAATAATACATGCATTAAAGTGGCAAAAATGAATGTCCTTCAAAAGTGCTTATTTGGTTAAATAGTGCTTTGGTTAAATAGTGCTTTGGCCTAGAAGACAGTCTTCAAAGTGGCTTTAATAAAAAAATAATAATAATTTAACCAGTATAATCTAATAACCAAAATAATTTTTTAAAATTACCAATTTCTTCCTTTCTATCCCATTTGACTAGTTCTATATTTCTGGCACCATTCTGTATTTCTGTCCTGGGTGATTCTGACACTGCAGCCTCTAATACTCAAAATCTTTACTGTGACTCATTCCCCAACCCACCAACTACTTCTTATATTTCCAGGATACTTGCTTCCCCATCCTCCTATCAATTCACATACTGGACTAATTAAATATTTAATACTAAAAGACTCAGAATTACTGAAAAGAAAGACTACAAAGAAGATGGAGGTGCCTGGAAAAGGCAGAACAAACAAGAATAATGGAAATACCTGTGATAGTTCCTAGTGATCAAAGAATATCTCTGTGACATTTCTGCCACAGATGCAAAACCTGAAATCAATCATATGGAAACATCAAGCAAACTCAAGTTGAGGGGCATTTTATGTTAACATTCTTATAATCTTCAAAAGTGTCAGGTCATAAAAGTCAAAGAAAAACTGTTTCAGATTAAAGGAGATTAAAAAGACCTGAAAACCAAATGTAATACATGATTCTGTTCTAGATTTGGCTATAAAAGGACATTGTTGGGAAAACCGGCAAAATATGAATGCGATCTGAGGATCAAACGGTAGTAATACATCAGTGTTAATTTCTACATTTTGATGGCTATGTGTGGTAGTTACACAGGATAGTACTTGTCTACAAAAAACAAACACTGAAGTATTTGGTGGATGGCAAGAGGTCATCAGGTTGCCTGGCACCTTGCCCTCAAATGGTTCAGAAAAAAAACTTATTTGTACTGCCCTTCCAACTTTTCTGTCAACAGGAGATTTTTTGTTTTTGAAAGAAACACTATGCCAACTTCCTTAATATGATAAGACACAGTTAAATTCAAAAGCCAGTACCAAGTGTAATAGAGAAACCTAAGAAGTAATGACCATCAGGAACAAAACAAGGATGTCCATTTCTTACCACAAATATTGAACATTGCTCTGGTGGTGGCCACTGTCATTAGTCCAGAAAGAAATAAGGTTTGGAAAAAATGAAAATTAATTTAAAAAGATGCATGCACCCCAATGTTCATAACAACACTGCTCACAACAGTCAAGACACGGAAAGAATTCAGTGCCCATCAACAAATAAATGGATAAAGAAGATGTGGTGTGTATATACATACATCTACAGACAGAGCAGTATTCCATATATATACGTATGATACACTGGAATACTACCTTGCCGTAGAATGACACTCTGCCATTTGCAGTAATAGGGATGATCCTGGAAAACACTATGCTTAGGAAAATAAGTCAGAGAATGACAAGTACTGTATGATATCACTTGTATGTGAAATTTAAAAAATAATACAAACGAATGTATATGCAAAACAGAAACAGACTCACAGATACAGAAAACAAACTTGTGGTTACCGAAGGGGAGCGAGAGGAAGTGGGGAGGGACAAATTAGGGGAATGGGATTAACAAACTATGTATAAAATAGGTAAGTAAGACTATATTGTATAGTACAGGAATTACAGTCATTATCTTGTAATAACGTAAATGGAGTAAAATCTATAAAAATGCTGAACCACTATGTTGTGCATCTAAATAGAATACTGTAAATCAATTATACTTCAATTAATAAAAAATAAGTTTACAAATTAAAAAAGGAAATAAAATCATAAAATCCAAGAAAAAAATAGACTATATATTATTATAAAAATATGGGAATTTCAGTAATAACTACATATAAAAATAATAAACTGAAACCCATGGGCTTCTATAAAAACAACCAGTTAGATGATATAATGAATGAAAACAATTACATTTATAATAACAAAGCGATAAGATTAGAATAAACCTTACAAGAAAAAAAAGAGGTATAGAAAGATTAAACGCTACTGAAGAGCATAAAAAAATAACTTGAACAAATCAGAAGCAAAATCGTGTTCTTAAACAAGAAGCCTCTGTATTACAATTTTATTTTTCCCTAAATTAATTTTATAAAATTATGCAAGCCCAATCAAAATACAAATACAATGTTTTTAAAAACATCACACATGATGAGCCTAAAGTACATATATAAAAATAAATAAGCAAGAAAAAAAAATTCCAAAGCTCTGAAATATTTTAAAACATATCATCATTTACAGTCACTTATAAAGTGGTAATGATGCACAAAAACACATACCTATGGTACAGACAATCCAAAAACAAACCCAAATACATACAGAAATTTAATATAAATTAAAGGTAACACTGCACATCATTAGGGAAAATGTAATTATTCAATAAATGTTGATGGCAGCCATCAGGAAATTATTTCTCATATCAAAACAAATTGCCAAAAGGATCAAAAACTTAAAGGAACCCAAAAGTATTAAAAGAAAAGGCAGAGTTTGTTCTGTTCTAATAATCTCATGGAATGTCTTCTTGAAAATAAGACAAAACCCAAAGTCATAAGAAACTAATAAATTTCAACTCAAAGACAAAATTTATATATGGTAATTTGAAAGTTGCTGAAAAACTATAACAAATAAGACCATTTCTTTTTGACAAAATGTCAAAACAAAATCAGAGAAGTAGTAATGCCACATATCACAAGAGTTTGTTTTTCCTTATATATAGAGAGCACCTACAAATTAATAAGAAAAAGATCAAGAACAGGAAAAAAACACAAAGAACATGTTGATAGAAAGGAAATACAAAAGCTCAAACATATTAAAAAGATGTCCACTCTCACAAGAGAAATGCCAATTAAAATTATAATCACATTTCTCCTTTTCATCAGCTTAATAAAGCTCAATAATTAGGTAATATGTTGGGAAAAAATGCAACTGCATGTTGACTGTGACAGTGTTAAATCAGTTTCACCACCACTGTGGACAATCTGAACAAGTAGATAAGGTATGAATATAGCTTTTAAGTGTTACAAATAAAGTATTTGTAGTACAAGTAAAACTAACAGTAATGGCATGTATTTTTCAAAAGAAGATTTTGGAATTATCTTCAAGGAAAATAAATACTTAAAAATTCCATAAGTTTTTTATACTGTGTACCTAAAAACAGGCCTCTAATTTCCTAACTGTTAGAAACAACAAAAAACCAACAGTAACTAGATATTTTACAACTTAAGTCTATGTGATAAACAGGAAACTTGTTTTTATTATTTTCAATTCTAATTTGTCAAAAGGATACATATAAGGAATATAAATCTGCTATATCTAAGTAGGTTTACCTGCATACATGAGAGTATCTAATAACTAAATTATTTTAAATAGTTTTTGAGACCATTTAAACTATCCTGTACTCTAAAATTCTACAGGGTTAAAATTTAAAACTGAAATCACTGAAAAGTATATTCAAAAAGAAATGTACAAAACATATTAGTTTGGGTTGGCTATTTTTCAATTGTTTTTCTGTCATATGCTATTGGAAAGAAAGAACATTCACTTTTACAAAAATCTAAAGTGCCAAAAGACAACTGATACAAGTTTCTGTCAACAGAGCACAAACTCACAAACAACAGGAGAAATACATGAAAAGTAAAAGTTAATAAAATAGTTTACTTAAGCTAAAGAAGAGCACACAGTGAAGTTTCAACAATCTGCTCTATACTGACATCTTAATGTCTTCTATAAATTATACCTATTTCCTCTGAGACGCTTTGGACTACATTATTCTCGTGCATCTAGGCTGCTAGTTGTTTTTCTCCGGGCATACAGTCATCACCTCTAGTTGGCCCTTTCTCCTAAAGACAGTGTCATCACTTGGCAGCATCTAACTTCAGCATCAGAATCACCTAGAGGACGTGTTGAAACACACATTGCTTGGGCTGGCCCCTTCCTCATTTCTGATTCAACAGGTCTGGAGTGGGGCCTGAGAACATGCATTGTGATTAAGTATCACACATTACCAGGTGATGCTGATGCTGCTATTCTGGGACAATACTTGGAGAACCACTGACCTACACCATCTGTGACATAGTTAGAAGGCCAAAAATAAAGCAAATAGGCTGCTAAAGAGCAAGTAACTGAGCTGTCCCAGAACCCCAGCTCTTTACAGAGAACGATGAAGTCTTATAAATGTCCTCAGGCTGACAAACAGGTACACACTAGCTTTTTGATTCTCTTCCAAATTCCTTCTGTATGACTGTATTTCTAGCAGTCTCTTTATAAGAAAATAAAATCAACCATTTTCATTCAGTTTAATAACATTTGTGGGGAATACCTACCACCCATCACAGTTCAAACTGCCATAAAGGAGAATATAGGAAAGACAAATAAACCAAGCTGCTACTCATAGTGCACTTTTAATTCAGTTTGGGTACAACACCAGTACACACATATACAAACAAACAAACGTATATATAATATACACACACATATTCCATATATATTCATAAGATGAAACATTGGAGGCTACTAACAACTGGGGATTCGACTCAAATATTCACATTTATTCATTTGACAATATTAACTGAGCATTTATTATTGTTGTTGTTGTTCAGTTGCTAAGACGTCTCTGGCTCTTTGTGACCCCATAAACTGCAGCACACCAGGCTTCCATGTCCTTCACTATGTCCTGGAGTTTGCTCAGACTCATGTGCATTTAGTCAGTGATGCTGTCTAACCATTTTCATCTGTACCAGGACAGTTACTGGCACTAGGGCTACGGTAGTGACAAAGCAAGTAAAACCGAGCTCACAGTTCAGTGGCTGAAACATGTATGCTGAATAGCATATGTTGTATGCAACTAGAATCAGAACCTCTCACAAGCAAAAGCAGCAAATATAAAAAATAAACACAAATAAAATACAGTGAGATGCCTATTAATTCTGGAGTCAAGTACAAAACTGATGTATAACTCAAAAACTGTATTTTAACCTGGTATTAACTCTACAGCTAGCTTTATCTTTAACAAACTGTGAGTTCCTTAAAATTTTCCTCATAAAGTTTCTGTGCCATTATTTTTATTTACCTAACATTTCAAGAAAAATGGGGTGGATTTTTTGTTTTTCACCACTCTGCTAAACACAGTATGTAGCTAATCTCATTTAACTGGGACTATCACACAATTAAAATGTTTTCTTTTATCATTAAAATTTTTAAGTGTTTATGATTTATCTCATTTCCAACCAAATTATAATCCCCTTGAAGACACGCCCCCATTCATGCATTCAACAATTATCCACTTAATGCCTTCTATGTGCCTCCCACTTGACCTGTATTAGGATATAAAGGCAGGATCTCTGCATTCTACTAAATTATAATTCTACTGAGTACAGTACCTACTAAACAAATAGAAAAAACTGTTCTGTCCCAAAGGATCTTAGTTATTCAATGTTATCTGATTAAAAAGATAAAATTTTAGTCATAGTAAATGATAAAGATAATAATAAACTAGAAGTATAAAAAATTCCTATAAGCCACAAATTGTTTTCCACATAGCTTTGAAAAAATTTTCAATTCTTAGTTCTTTCAACTACCACACTGTCACTATGAAATGTGAACTGCAACTTCTATCATTAAAACAAAAGGTTCTGATATTAATATATGAAAATTATAAATATTAAATATTCAGGCAAAAGCAAACAGAAAATATAACAGAATCAATTTCTTAAAAAAACTTAGGATGCCAAACCCCTTGAATGAACACGTTTAAGCCTTTCTCTCGTCTTTCACATGTAGGTAAAATCTTCCTGTTTACTTATATTACTGTTTTACCTCTGAAAAGAATATAAGCAACCAGTTGTCCAAGACAGGTTTTTATCTTTTACTGTCTTCTGATAGTAAAAATATGCTATCATTATTCTAGTAATAACAGAACCCAAGTTTACGGATTGGATTGCTTTTTTCCCCTCACCACAACAATAAATTATATATAATCTTTTTTTATAATGACAAATAGCACATAATTGCAAGAAAATTATGTGAGAATAAAGAAGAAATTCACGATCATGAAACACATATTTGGTGAAACATTAATAGTCACTAAGCGATTGAACTAGCAATTTGGCCTAACTATTGACAGAACCATCCTATAAATAATTAATATTACACACACAGATAAAATGCTTATACATATTGAATAGGACTTAGAAAACTATGCATTTAAAAAAAAAAAAAAAGAAAACTATGCATTTGTGAGTGATTAATAAGCAATTTTCCAATATGCTGATGAAACCACTATAAACAGATAATTATAAAAAATATATTTGAGAAAGTCTGGTG
This sequence comes from Capra hircus, assembly GCF_001704415.2. NCBI lineage: Eukaryota > Metazoa > Chordata > Mammalia > Artiodactyla > Bovidae > Capra > Capra hircus. The sequence goes on from NC_030818.1 coordinate 19,253,026, forward strand.
TCCTCTACTACCAGTTTTTATGGAGTCATTGCTACCTTAACTCTTTTTCATACAGTCTTCCTTTATCTATTGCTTATCAAGTTTATTAACCTCCATGTCTGCTGATTCAAATTTAATTCCAGAAGATAATGCTGAATATCTATTTGTTCTTGCAGGAAACATTTAAACTAAAAAAAATACTTCATTTTTCCAAAATAAAAAGAAAACAGCAAAATTTTTTTATTTTCTAAGTATACCAGAGCTGTTGCTGTCTTTTTTAAAATAATGTAAGTATCACACAGGAACACATTCCTTTTCTGTAGCCACTTAGGGACCTCCTGGTGCTTTTGTAGATCAAATACCTAACACATCATACCACATACCTTATCCCTGATAAGCAAAGGATAGGCAAAGATAATATTCAGCTTTTCCACTATGGCTTACAAAGCACTTTCAAGTACCTATCTTGGTATTATGTATCTTATTATAGTTCTTCACAGGTTTAATATGATCCAGGAATCAAAGATTCCAAAAAAAGCATTCAATATCTAGTGTTTCTAAAGTTCATTTGTCACTTAATAATGGCAAATCATTTGACCTAAGTTTTCATTTCCTCATTAGTAAAAATGCTGATAATATCCCCAAACTCAGAATGTTACTGTACAGTTTAAACTACGTAATGTTTACGAAAGGGTCTAGCACATTTTGGTACCTTTCAAAGGGCCTATTTATTTCCTACCAAAAACCAAGTCAAAAAAAAAGAGAACTACATGTAAAAAAGCAGTAAAGATGATTCAAGATGACCCCACCACCACCACCATTAATATAGTAATTAAAAAAAAAACTGCTTGGACAAATGTGTATTTGAACTATTCAAGAAGAAAAAAAGAAATAATTAAAGGAAAGGAAAAAGTACTGGTTTTTTCCCCAAAGGGAATGATGTGTATCTAGAACACCCAAGGAAACTAGAAAAATTAAAAAATCACGGACGAATTTAGCTAAGTGGCAGTATATAAAATAAATCCATAAAACCAGTAGCACGCCATTATTTCCTTTTACAAATAAAGGGCAACAAATAGTTACCCTCCAAAGTAACAAAAATAAAATCAAAAGACAGTTCACCAGGCTTTTCCATATGAAGTTTTCTAGATGGACTCAAGCCTTTGCTTCCTTTGCTCCAATTCAAGCTCACCAGAAATAATTTTTTGAATGCTAATTTGATTCCTCAGGTTCTCTATAGCAGTGCCTGGATAGAGGTTATAAGTCTTCTGGTCACCAGAAGGGCAATAACCACTGAAATTTAAAACAGATTTCATCTCTTGTGTACTTAGTTGCTGCTGCTGCTAAGTCGCTTCAGTCGTGTCTGACTCTGTGCTACCCCATAGACAGCAGCCCACCAGGCTCCCCCATCCCTGGGATTCTCCAGGCAAGAACACTGGAGTGGGTTGCCATTTCCTTCTCCAACGCATGAAAGTGAAAAGTGAAAGTGAAGTCGCTCAGTCATGTCTGACTCTTCGCGACCCCATGGACTGCAGCCTACCAGGCTCCTCCGTCCATGGGATTTTTCCGGCTAGAGTACTGGAGTGGGGTGCCATTGCCTTCTCCTAGTTACTTCTCTTAGTTACTAGGTCTCAATTTCCCAAGAATCTGAAGCACTTAGGATGCAATAATAAAAGGTCTGAACCATATAGAGCAGAAGACCAAACGTTGAGATAACGGGTAACCTTCTCCCATGCGCAGCCTGTCCATGTTGCTCTAGGGCATTTCGCTTTCATGTAACACTATGTATTAGCAGCACACACTGAAAAGACAGTGACAGTAACAAATGAATAATATACAACGTATTCACTTAAATAAGGATAAATATATACTTACAGAAAAAAAAAATATATTTACAGAAAACTGTAAAACACTCAAGAACAGAGCTGTCCTCCTGGACTTTCTGAAGAGATGGAAATTTCTATCTCTGTGCTGTCTGATACAATGAGATTCCAGAAAGATTAATAAATAAAAGCACTGCTCATGTTCCTGATTGGAGAAATAATTTAAGACAGCACTCATATCTAAGTAAATGTACAGATTTAAAGACACAGTAAAGTATTAAAAATCCCCTTGGGATAATTCACAGAACTTGATAGACATATGGCAAAATTCTCAGGAATCTGAAAATATGAATAATAAAGGAAATTAGAAGGAAAAAAAACTCCATATACTTCAGCATAGTCATGAGGCAAACACACACTAAATTTTAAAACATAAGACAGAAAGAATAGCTCCTTTCCAAGGAGAATTAAATAATTTTTTTAAAGATATAAACCCACAAGATCAAAGAGAATATAAAGAGGCCACAGGCATCAAGGGGTGATAGAAAACAGATGAAGAAAGGGTACTTACTTAGCAGCTCAGAAACCTAAGTACCTACAGAGGGAATTCAATGACAAGCTAGTAGATTTCCCCCAAAATACCTTGAACACTTCTGAAATTAAGAGGTATGAGATACACAGATGAACAGGTGTGTTACAGGGCTTTAAAAAGGTGGAAGTTAAAAGTATATGAAATGCAGTCAAACCTATTGGAGTCCATCCCTACTCCATGCAAGAAAGCAACTATTTCTAGCCCACCACTACAAGATACTAGACATTTAGTCTCTGAAGAAATGTAAACACAGAGGTCTTGACTCAGAATACCAGGTATAGGAGAGGGCAAGAATGGGGCAGTGACCAAAAAAAACCAAGATGACTAAGTGAAAGCTTTAAAGGTAAAACCTATAATCTACTTCCTACCCAGGTTCCTTCTACCTCTGCAGTTAGGCTCTCTATTCAAGGCAGGTAATTAGACTGCCATTTGCTAAAAAACAGAATACAACTCAGAGGAAAAAAGAAATTACTGTCATTTAAGTATGGCATTCAGGGGTCTTTCAACAACAATAAAAAAGCCATTTCACCTGAATCAGGTTATCCTTCAGTGAAGGCCTGATCATACTGTACTGAAAGCTCCATGTTAGATTCCTAGTCTAGAAACAGAGGACTTCCCACCCGTTTATGAGGGCTACATTCTTGAAAATGGTCCATCCTGACATTTAAAAAAAGTCTCTATCCAATAAAATATAGAGACAAAAACATAAGGATTAAAAGGAACACAAAGAAAACAAGACAATATAGACACAAAACAAGTTTTCAAAAGATCTCCAATGGTCTCAGAGAAATAACAGCTAATACTGCCTGGGTACTTCAGTTTATAGGTAATTATTGCACTTAATTTTCGTAGACTCCCATGAAGTGTTATTATTATCCCTGTTTAACCGATAAAGAACAATATGACATATAGAGGTTAGTTTGTCCGGGATTAATAAGCATAAACAGGATTCAGATCTGGTTCCAGAGCTAAAGTGAAGTGAAGTGAAGTCACTCAGTCGTGTCCGACTCTTTGCGACCCCATGGACTGTAACCTATCAGCCTCCTCTGTCCATGGGATTTTCCAGGCAGTAGCACTGGAGTGGATTGCCATTTTCTTCTCTAGCGGATCTTCCCGACCCGGGGATTGAACCCAGGTCTCCTGCATTGTAGATAGACGCTTTACTATCTGAGCCACCAGGGAAGCCAGAGCTAAACTTCTTAACAAATATACAATGCTTTGCTGAAACAAAAGATGATATTGCCTCCACAAAATAACAGGATGCTATCAAAATGTTTAGAGATCAGAACTTTTTTTTTTTGCAGTTAAGACTATTTTATTTGTGTAGTAAATTATATTTGGCCTCTAGTTAGATTTTTTGATAAATATTTTGGGGTTAGATGGATGAAAATTAGTAATCCTCAGTAACGCTGTCTCATCGTATGGGCCCCAATCTTATCTAATAGATTACTTGAACAGTTTGGTTTTTTCCTTCTTCCAGCTTTATTCAGATAAAATTGACATTGAGCACTGTATAAGTTTAAGGTGTGTGGCATAATGATTTGACTTATATACATCACAAAATGATTTTACAATAAGTCTAGTGAATATCTATCATCTCATACAGATATAAAATTAAAGAAGGAAATATTTTCCTTATAATGAGAACTCTTAAGATTTGCTCTCTTTTACATAACATATAGCCATGTAAATGATACTTAACATGTTGTACATTACATCCCTAGTGCTCATTTATCTTATAACTGGAAGTACCTTTTGGAAAACAAAACTCTTTGAAATGGATAAGTTGAAAGTCAAAATAGGAAAATAAAATATCAAGAGATACAGAGAAGGATTCTCTCACAAAACAAAAAAGGCAAAGAAATGGAAAACAGATAGACAAGGATAAGAAAGTAAAAAGATCAATCAAAAGGCCTAACACTCTAATAAAGAGAGAAACTGGAGAAAAGTCAGAAAAGGATATCAAGCAAATCATTCAAAAAAATTTTTTTTCTAGAAGTGAAGGACAGAAACAATCCTACCACCAACACAATGAATGCAAATTCACCACTTACACCAAAACCTATCATAAAACTTCAGACAACCAGGGATAATATTCCAAGACAAAAAAAATAGGACAAATATAACAGATAAGAATCAGAATAATATTGAGGCTACAATGAAATGAAACAATATATTCACATTCCTTCCAACCATCAGTCAATCATTTTCAGACATGTAAATTTTCTAAACAGTTCCTTCCCATACATCCTTCCTCAAGAGACTAATGATACCATTAAAATGAAAGGATAAACTAAAAAGACGAAAAAGACTTCAGAAAACAGCGGAGTTCCAACAATGGAGGGAAGCAATGAGTTCCAGGATAAGAGTTGATTTACAGGCCCCTAAAGAGCAATAGCCCACATTAGAGCAAGACAGGAAACTCCAGGAATAAGGTCGAGTTGTTTTTTTTTTTAAAAAAGGGGGGGACAGGAGGCTCCCCTGGTGGCTCAATGATAAAGAATCCAACTGTCAGTGCAGGAGACCAGGTTCGATCCTTGGTCTGGGAAGATCCCACATGCTGCAGGACAACTAAGCCCATGTCCACAACACAACTACTGAGCCTGCTCTAGAGCCTGAGAACCACAACTACTGAGCCCACAGATCGCATCTGCTGAAGCCCGAGCACTCCCGAGCCTGGGCTCTGCAAAGAGAAGGCGTGACGATCAGAAGCCTGTGCACCGCAACCAGAGAGTAGCTCCTGCTCCCCATAGCTAGAGAAAAGCCTGTGCAGCAACGAAGACTCAGCCCAACCAAGCAAAAAAGTACTGAAAACAGGGGAAGTGGGCCAGAAAAATTATCTGCTAAGTGTGATCACATGTAAATTTGTCTCTAAAAGCTACTGAAGTATGTGAATAGAGCAACACTCAAAGAAAATTAAACCATGGGGGAAAACGAGTTAATCATTAACTCTAAGGAAGCCAAAAACCTTCATAGGAAAAGAAAAAATCACAGTACACAATCTGGCTGTTCAGAAGTGGATATTACGTGTACATTCACATAATATAAACATTAACTATAAATACTGTGACATGCTGAAGAAAGTTGGTGAAACTGGAGTGGATAAGTGAAAGGGGATGATATAGCTAAGTTTTAATTTACTATACATGAAGTCTATAGATATTATTTAAAACAGATAAAAGAGGGAGTAGTTTAAGAACGTTGTCTTAAAACATGAATAAATAACAAAAAGAATAGTTAAAGAGTTTTTTAAGATGGTTGATTCTGCAGAGTTATACTTGGAGGGAGAGAATGCCGTATCAGGGAACCTGGTTTTCCCATTAGTACTACAGACAGTCCCTGACTTATGAGGGTTCAGCTTTACAATGGTAGGAAAGCAATATGCATTTAGTAGAAACCATACTTCACATTTTGAATTCTGATCTTTCCCCAGGCTAGCAATACTCTCATGATACTGGACAGCAACAACAGTCAAAGCTCTCAGTAAGTCATGCAATCACAAGGAGAAACAATGAATACACTTACAACCATTCGAAACTCAAGACAACCACTGTTTTTTCCTTTCAGTACTCAATAAATTACATGAAGTATTCAACACTGTATGATAAAATAGGCTTTGTGTTGGATGATCCTGCCCAACTTGCAGGATAATATAAATGTTCTGAACACATTTAAGGTAGGCCAGGCTAAAGGTATCATGTTCAGTAGGTTAGATGTATTAAATGTATTTTCAACATGGTACTTTCTTTTTTTTTAATTTATTTTAATTGGAGGATAATTACAATATCATGATGGTTTTTGCCATACATCAACATGAACCAGTCACAGGTACACATGTGTGCCCCCTCATCCTGAGACCCCCCACCAACTCCCTCCCTCAGTGTTATCCCAGAGCACTGGCTTTGGGTGCCCTCCTTCATGCATCGAAATTGCACTAGTCATCTATTTACAAATGGTACATTCCCAACCCACTTTTACCAACCCTGAAACTTCCCACTATAGAATCTGGAGAGCCAAATGCTTTCCTGGTTAGATTCTCTTACAGTTACACGTAACCAAGTAACCAATGAGACGTGCGCTGAGGATGGAGAGAAGATACTTCTGGAGAAAGTTTATCATTCACTGGCAAAGGAGATTCACTTCTAAACAAACAGAAAACCTCAAACAAACTTTTTCGCTGCTTTTTACTGTGGTCCTGATGTCTCTAACCGTAGTAATCTTGGAATCACAATGTAACAAGAGGAAAGACAATAAGCCAGCACACTGGGGGTGAAAGATGGTAGAGGAGAATAGAAAGTTTCTTTATGTCCTCACTGAGCAACTGTACCAGCTATGTCAGGTAAAAGGACTACCCACCACCAGACTTATGAGAAATATAAATTTTATATGTTATGCCTCTGTTAATAGGGTTTACCTGCAGCCAAAAGCATTCCTAAGTGACACTAGTTTCACTATAGTTTAACATTTATATTGTAATTTTTTACTAGTACAAAATAAACTGCCAATGATGATCTTCATGCATATACACTTTTAGCAATTTTGTTTATTTCTCTGGGATAGACTATGACAAGTAGAATTACTAGGTCAAAGTATAACAGTTTCCTCATAGGTACTGACCAATTGACAATACAAACAGCAATGTATGAGAGTAATGTTTAATTATCTTCCCTAGCATTAAGTGTTCTCATTGATTTAACAAATTCATAGACAGAAAAGGATACCTCAATGTGTTACTGTGCATTTCTTTCGTGATAATTACTAATATGAACTATTTTGACATATGTTGACCATTGTCTTATAACAAAGCCATCCAAATGCTCATAAAGAGATCAGTTCAATAAGCGATATCTTGGCTGCTTTTTAAAAATATTCTTCTTCCTCACTAGAAATGCTGAAAAATGGGGAAAAAATCCAAACTTTATATAAAGATATAAAGGAAGAACCAACGGATCCACTCCTTTACCTCCATTCCATTACTGAGAGGTTACCAATGTGAACAATTTGCTGAAGTCCCTTCTGAACTTTCCCATATGTAGAAACAGACAGGAAAAAAGCAAAACTAACATCTGCTTTGGTTACATAATTACTAAAAATAAGTGCAAGGACTTATATGTATAAGTCCTGGCTTTCCACGTGGCACAGTGGTAAAGAATCTGCCTGCCAATGCGAGAGACACATGAAATGCAAGTTCGATCCCTAGGTCTGGAAGATCCCCTGGAGTAGGAAATGGCAACAGTATTCTTGCCTGGAAAAGGATATGGACAGAGGTGCCTGGCAGGCTACAGCCCATGGGGCCACAAAGAGTCAGACACGACTGGGCACACATGCACAATGAAAATATACAGAATTAATAAAGTTACCTTTTATTGAGCTCTTCCTATGTTTCACTGCTCTGAATAAGTGTTTTATTAACTCATATCATTGTCACACACAAAAAAATAAAATAGTTAAAATAACTATTTACAAACATATTTAAATCATAGATGTGTACACTAACAGAGATCTGAAGAAAACTAAGACACTACCGTCAGACTTTTATTAAGATAAGCTGCCTTATGTGTAAATAATATATAAAGGCAATAAGGATATAATGAAAAGAGCTTGTAAGGAGGGAGGGTAAGACTGAAATAATAAGTTTATATGTAACTGATTTTACTATAAAGGTAGGCATTCCATCTACAAGGCAGGTAACACAAGGCTAGAGTTTTCAGACTAGAAATACATTTGGTAATCCTGGTTTTCATATACACACAAATCTCTAACATTTCTAAAACAATTAAAGTAGCTAAGAGTGTGTGTGTATATGCACGTGTATTTCTATTTTTTTTTCCTTTTATTAATTTTTAAAAATAAGATTCAGAAAGTATGCCTTTTTAAAATTAAATCCATTACATAAAATGATATCTGTTATTTTAAGTGATGTTACTAATATAAATACAAATCCAATGACTTCATCTTAACCTACTTTACAAGTATTAGATTTTTTTAGCTTTAATAAATAAAAACTATCTTTCTGTTTCCTATTAAAACTGCAACACTAACCTGAAAAATTACCAAAAATAAATTATAGGAAAAAGAAAACTAATCCTACTTGTGAATATTGATAGAAGATGATCTCAATAAATTCAGAGACCAACACTCCTCCATGCTCTTACAAAGGATATAAACAAGCACATCAGAGTAGAAGAAACCCAAAAGGCTAACAAATTTAGGAAGAGATGCTTCATCTCAGTGATAACCAGAAAAAATTAAATTAATTTAAATAGGAGATACAGCTTCACATTTATCAGACTAGCAAAAATCAGAACTCTAGAATATGCCAAGTGTAAACAGCAATGTGCAATCATGCACTGCTAGTGGAAATGAAGACAAGAGCAATCACTCTAGAAACCAATCAGCAAATTACTTAAGTTTACATATACCCTACAAACCAGCCACTTCTCTACTCATTAATATATGAAAGACATTCACAAACAGCTAAGAGTAGTGGTCTTAATATTCAGAAAATATCACAGATGAGCCTTGTTAAAAAGAGAAAATTATACAATTTGGTTTTTATAAATAAAAAAATACATACATAGGAAAAACAAAAATATTTTACAAAGATACATAAAAATCTGGAAGGAGAATATGAGAGGAATCGAGACAAAAACGGAAAAGTAAATTAGAGAAGAGAGGGGCTGTGTGCAGACCAATGATGATAATGTGCCACAGACCGAAAACCAGGAGATTTCAACCCTCTCACCTGACCTCAAAACAAGATTAACAAAGATAATGACTTGAAGAATACTGAAGGAAAAATCCTAAATCCTAAGTAAAATAAAATCAAATCAAATACATCAGTGCAACAAAAGAAAATCGCTCCACAACCACATTTATGCCATTAGTAAGATAAATGAGGGAAAAAAATTACGTATTATTTTAGGAGATCAAAAAAAAATTAACAAAATTCATTATCTATTTCTGTTAATAACTCCTGGAAAGCTAAGAAGAAACTTCCTTAACATGCTAGATAGTAGTTTTTAGAAACCACTAACAAATATCACACTTAATAGTTATACAATTTCCATTTAACTTAAAAAAGAACAAAAGGAGACCCTCCAGGAAGTATGATTATCATAATACTAAGTTCTGGGATTGATAGCCAATTCTAAACAAAGAAGGAATAAACAATGGAAATACCTACACTTGGCTTTCCTACCTAAAGTAACTAAACATTAGAAAGAATAAGTATTTCTGCAAGGTAACTAGATGACTTTGCACACAAAAGCACAGCTTTCCCAAATATTGGAAATAACCAGTAGGAAAGTAATGTGGAAAAATCCCACTCACAAAAGTAATAAAACCTATAAATTCTTAAGTTTATTCCTAAGTATTTAAGTATAAGATGTCTCTACTTAAGGAAAGAGAGAAATCTTAACTGGAAAAACTTAAAATGTAAAGATGCAATTATTGTCAAGGCAAATCCAAGTTCAATTTTTAAAAAAACTGTGTATGCTTATATGTGTATACACAAAAATTTGGGGAGGATACACACTAAATTGATACCAGAATTTATGTCTAAACAGATTGTGACCAAGAACTGGGGAGAGTGAGTTATACAAAAAATACAAATCTATTTTTTGTATATATCCTGTGGTTTATATATACAATTATTCTATATAAATCATTTCTTTTGACAAAGATTCTCTTCTTTGACAAAACTTTAGTCAGCCTTCTCTGAGCTCTCTCCTTTAAGACCCAAACTTTGGATTTCCATGACCATCTTTGTATCATTCAATTTTAGCAATAATTTCACTAAGGCAGTTTAGCAAGAATCTTCTACCTCCAATACCTGAAAATTTGTGTGTGTGTGCGTGCTTAGTCACTTAGTCATCTCCAACTCTTCGGGACCTCATGGACTGTAGCCCGCCGAGCTCCTCTGTCCATGGGACTTCCCAGGCTAGAATATTGAAGCAGGTTGCCATTTCCTTCTCCAGCCACCTTCAATATCTGATCATCCTCAGCATCGATCAAAATTCCTCATCCCCACTATCCCTCGGGTGATATCTGATCACCCTAGCCTGCCCTCAGCAAGAATCCTGTCAGGTCAGTTTAGTAAGAATCCCTTATCCTTGATGTTTGGGTCAAGAAGCAACAGAACCTTACACAGAACAACTGACTGGTTCAAAATTGGGAAAGGAGTACAACAAGGCTGTACACTGTCACCCTGTTTATTTAACATATGTAGAGTACATCATGCGAAATGCTGGGCTGGATGAATCAAGCTGGAATTAAGATTGCCAGGAGAAATATCAACAACCTCAAAAATGCAGATGATATCACCCTAATGGCAGAAAGTGAAGAGGAACTAAAGAGGAGAGTGAAAAAACTGGCTAAAACTCAACATTCAAAAAGCAAAGATCATGCCATCCAGTCCCATTACTTAATGGAAAATGGAAGGGGAAAAAATGGAAGCAGTGACAGATTTTATTTTCCTGGGCTTCAAAATCACTGAGGACAATGACTGTAGCAATGAAATTAAAAAACACTTGCTCCTAGGAAGAAAAGCTATGACAAACCTAGAGAGCATATTAAAAAGCAGAGACATTACCCTGCTGACAAAAGTCTATCTAGTCAAAGCTACGGTTTTTCCAGTAGCCATGTATGGATGTTAGAGTTGGACCATAAAGAAGGTTAAGCACCAAAGAATTGATGCTTTCGAGTTGTGGTGCCAGAGAAGACTCTTCAGAATCCCCTGGACTGTAAGGAAATCCAACCAGTCAATCCTAAAGGAAATCAACCTTGAATATTCATTGGAAGGACGGATGCTGAAAATCCAATACTGTGGCCACCTGATGTGAAGAGCCAATTCATCGGAAAAGACCCTGATGCTGGGAAAGATTGAAGACAGGAGGAGAAGAGGGTGACACAGGATGAGATGGGTGGATGGCATCATCAACTCAATGGACATGAGTTTGAGCACACTCTGGGAGATAGTGAAGGACAGGGAAGTCTGGGGTGCTGCAGTCCATGGGGTCATGGAGTTGGACACAAATTAGCAACTGAACAACATCCACCCCCTTATCCTTGATGCTTTGTCTCCACCAACCCCCTCCACTCGCCACACACACACATACCCTCCTCACTGGCTTTCTATTCCAACCTCACCTTGTTGTATTTGGGATTGAGCCCAGTTTCATATTAAAAGCTCTCTTTCCTTCTACTGTAATGGTTCCTGATTAAAATCTACTTTTACCCTTTTAACTACCATACAGCTCTGGTTTTCTTTAAAACTGATAAAAAAAGAAACTCTAAATTTAACTCTGAATTCTAAACAAGGACTAACGTTGTTTCTTTTTGTAGAAAAATTAGTGATTTCTAGTAATTTTATGCTCTAAATCTCTAATTCATGTTATAGCAAATTTACAAAAACATTGTCAAAAAAGTCAACATTAATAGATTCCTAAATTAGGAAAGTCAAGTTTTATTTTAAAAAGCTTTTATCAGTAACTACCTGACTTTCAATCATCATAACACATTCACTTTCTGATTAAAAAAAAAAAATTAGGTTAAAATGTCAAAAATAATAATCTTTACTCAATCTAAAAGGAAAACAAAGGGAATACAAAGTAGGAAAAACAGTAAAGATTCGTAAAACATATATAAAAAATAATTGATATAAATCGAACCATTTAAGCCTTGAAGTATATTGAATCAAAAAGATCCATGAATTCCTGCTTTCACTTTTCAAAAAAGTTAGTGAACATCACTTAATTTTTCCTGATAACTCAGGGCCATAATTATATACATCAATTACTGAGCTATATTATACAAAAATTCAGTGTTCTTTGATGTCATTTGGGAAATTCCTACTCCTGGTTCTCTCACTAACCTGTGTGATCTTATTAAAGTTACTGAACTTCTCTGAGCCTCAGTACCCTCAACTATAAAATAAAGAGTTTAACATCCTGTGATTCTACAGAACCAAAGATGATGTGTATGAAAAACACAACTGAATAAGTACTGATCCCAAGACTAATATTTTTTTAAAAAAGATTTTCTTTTTGCTTGCATTCTACTTATTGTCTTCTTTTTCATGGGAGACTGATAGCATACAGTTGAGTTAATATCTTCCTAGGCAGTATTACTTTGGCTAATTTTTAAATTTATTACTGAATCCATGACAACAGCCACCTTCTAACAGACATCCTCATCCTACAGGTCAATCATCCTCTTCTCTGAAGCTACCAGTGTATCTCGGTCAGCAGTAAGGTAGAGGTAGCAGGAAAGAAAGAGGGATCTGCATTATTAGGCCAGGTGCTCCTTCTTGTAAATTTGAACTCAATTTCAACATCATCATTATTAACATGTACTGTGAACAGGTGCTAGGGAAAAAAATTTTTTTTAATCGGGTACAGAGGCAGTTGCTGAAGCTCCAAGATGGAAAGGACTGGCTCCGCTATTGGTTTCTATATCCCCAAGGTCCAGAATGGTCACCTGCACGTAGCAGATATCCAATAAATACCTATCCAATTAAGTGAATGGGTTCATAAAAAGTAGAGTACAAGGTAACACAGCCTAAGTGCCAAATGACAAAGCAGCTACAGCTGACCCTGAAACAACAGAAGGTTAGGGGCATCTACCCTTTGGGCAGTCAAAACTCCTTGTACAGCTGGCCCTCCACACTGGTAGCTCCTGCATATCCATGGTTCCACAGCAGCGGATTCGGCGAGCCTTGGATGGTGAAGTACTGTAGTACTGACTACAGAAAAAAATCTGCGTTTAAGTAGACCTGCACAATTCAAACTCGTGTTGTTCAAGGATTAGCTGTACTAAAAATATTCTCTAAACACCCTTCACATTGGAAATGGGGCTTAAGCTAAATCTGAATAAAGAACACATAAATCTGAAAGAGTAACACAAACCATGAGGTGGTGGAAAGAGACTCCAGAATGCAAACCTTTTTGAGTAATGATTTTTAAAAGAGAGAGACAAAAAAAAAAAAAGAGATAATGGCTTATGTGCAAAGCAAGAGTACACTATTTTGGTTGAAAAAGATCAAATAGATAGGAAATATAAATAGCCTAATGGAGAGATCTGAAATCTACTACACACAAAAATGAAAAATAAAAGAGAATGTCTTGAACAAATCAATATTTTTAGAAGCCAGAAGCAATACTATGTAGAATGCCTTGGTCAAAGGAGAGACCAGAGGTATAATATTTATTACGAAGGTCCCTCACTGCAGTCACCCAGACATGAGGTGGTGAGGTGATGGAGGTCTGAACCAGGATAACAACAGTACAGTATCAGGAATTAAATGATTTTACATAGATTTAAAACATTACACAGAACTTATGAAATCAGATGTGTGCTAGGAAAGTGAAGACAAGAGTGAAACATTCAATGAAAGATGAATCTAGATTTTTAGACAAGGTAGAGGAGAGTTTGGATACAGAGAAGAAGGTTGACTAGTAGTCTGGGAGGAGAATGATGACTGACTTTCAAGTGATAGGTCACCCAGGTAAAGAGATAAGCAAGAAATTAGACATGAAGAATTTTAACTGTGAAAAGTACCAGGCCTAACTAGAGATTAATTAAATAAAAGGAATCAACTGGAGTGAGAGGACTTAATGTGTAACTACTGGGAAAAAAAAAGTATAATCTGGGCAACAACTATCTGAACAGAGAACAGTAACAAGATCACAAGAGATTGAGAAAGGAATAATCAAAAAAAGAGAAAGAGAACAAAGAAGCTGAGAGAGAGCGAGCGAGCGAGCCGAGATTAGTATAAAACTGAAGAGAGTAAAGATGGCCTGTACAGAAACATGAAGGGATAGGATCACCGTATTAATGGATAAGAGCTGAGAAAGGAGTTTCTTCTGTTACTACTTGTTGGTTGGTTTTTAATGGGAAAAACTGAAATGGCACTAGCAAGGTGACTATTACCATATGCATAACGGACTTAGGTCTACCTGAAATTAAGAATCATTGCTTATAAGCTCCATGTGAGCTGCAATCAGTCCTGAATATTCAATGGAAGGACTGATGCTGAAGTTGAAACTCCAATACTTTGGCCACCTGATGCAAAGAACTGACTCATATGAAAAGACCCTGATGCTGGGAAAGATGGAGGGCAGGAGGAGAAAGAGACGACAGAGGATGAGATGGCTGGATGGCATCACCGACTCAATGGACATGAGTTTGAGTGAACTCCACGAGTTGGTGATGGACAGGGAGGCCTGGCATGCTGCAGTTCATGGGGTTGCAGAATCAGACACGACTGAGCTGAACTTATATCTGCCTGTTCTCCACAGTGCCTAGAAGGAATGCCAGGTATTCAATAAGTGCCTAAGGTTTCAACCCAAAGTCTTGAAAGCAAAAGCACACTTTTTTTTTCAATTCACAACAACAAATTTTCTATGAGATATTGGCAACTTTGATAATTTCATATTTCAGTCTTTTTGTGCTCATTCTCACTTAGCTGGCTAGCTATAAGAATCTAAGAAGTTTAATTTTTGAAGGAAAAGAAACATGTTTACTGATAAGGAAATCAAAACTTTTTGTACTACATTCTAGATAACTGAAGCATTTCTATTTTATTAAAGGAGAGTTCAAAAATGTCTGCAATCATAACATATTGGTAATGCAACTATAAATAAAAAGTAGAATGCAAAGTAAAGATGACTAGATATTTTACTTAAGATTTACCTTCACAGAAGAAATACTTGATTTGCTATCTACTTAGAAGGAATAAGAAGTGTACATAAATATGTTAAGGTATGGGCTTTAAAAAAAAAATTGTTACATTACCCTGATGATTGTAAAGACTTCTTAGGACATGATGCCAAAGACACTTGGTATATGCCAGTCAGTGTTTAACACACAAACAGAGAAGAAAACAAACCTATAAGCAAAACAACCAAAACTCTAGCACCGTTTGCTGCAGCTAACATCAGGCTGCTATTATGAGGCCAGTAACACCCCTGAAATAAGCTGTCAGAATTACATGGCAGGGCTCAGGCAATGCTCTGAATAGACCTGCTGCTGCTGCTGCTGCTGCTAAGTCACTTCAGTCGTGTCCAACTCTGTGTGACCCCATAGATGGCAGTCCACCAGGCTCCGCCGTCCCTGGGATTCTCCAGGCAAGAACTAACTTGCTCTAAAAGGCTCTTTCCAGTGGAAGTCATAGCAAGAAGCAAGAGACAGTATACCGTTCCTCTATATACCAACATAAAGATGCAGAACCAGTGGATACAGAGGGCTGACTATACTATGCCATATTATATGAGCATCTTCGGACTTTGGTATCCATGGAGGGGGGAGGAGGCAGGGGGAATGGTCCCGGAACCCATGCTCTGCAGGCAGTAAAGGATAATCGTAGTACATTCCAATGACAAACACTGTGCATATCAAAGAAGTGTAGGACACAAGACTTGCCCTTAAGGACACAATTTAGTTGGGAGACAAGATATACATATATAGATACATTTATTTAATACATATTCAAATAACAATGGAACCTAATTCATGAGTCTTTCATTTAAGAACCATATATTAAGCAACTGCTATGTGCAAATCATTCTGCTGAACTTAGGGAAATAAGAACACCCTTAAAGTGACTCACAATCTAGTGAGGAAACAAGTATGCAAAGTATGAGATATGTGGTATAATCAAGACAGAGCAGGAGTTTTCACCACTAATCCTCTCTCAACCAAGCCTATGGATTAAGCAGTATTATCCAGCAACTTTGTGAAACACTGCCCAGAGCCCAAGGTATACTAAACGTTCAAAGCTAAAGCTAAAGTCTGTAGTTTACTTATCCGTGTTGGTCAACCAAGAGTCAACTGGACTTCCTCCCAAACCTGCTGATGTCGGTTCCACTTGGTACTTTGATCAGGTAATTCAATCAAGTATCATATAAACCAACAAAATATAGGCATGAAGAGAAAGACTACACTGAATGCTTCAGAAACACAGACAAAAGAAACCTACTAAAAAACACTAGGTTTTGTCAAAATAGATTTGGATGAACTGTTAAAGACTGGGGAAAAAATCATTTAAAATCTATGGTTTTGCACTCAGTGTGCTTTACTCAAAGAAAACCAGGGAGTTCCCTGGCAGTCCAGTGATTAAGACTCTGCACTTTCCCTGCTGGGGGCACAGGTTCAATCCCTGGTCAGGGAACCAAGATTCCACATGCCAAATGGCCAAAAAAACCTAAAATCAGAAATCATTAATACATTATAATTGTAGCTTATTCAAGACAGACAACACAGCACTCCAATCAGCATTTTGAAACACAATAGTGAAGGGTCAGTGCACTTGGCTACACTGACAAGTGACCGTATGTTTGTATTTCTTTCTACTTACCATGCCCAGGCTCGTCACTCAAACTTTCCTTATGGCAAAGTTATTCCTTATTTAACCTCTCTTCTCATCTATGAACTGTGGTTGTTTAGTCACTAGGTCATGTCTGACTCTCTCGCAATCCTACGGAATGTAGCCAGCCAGGCTCCCTCTGTCCATGGGATTTCCCAGGCAAGAATACTGGAGTGGGTTGCCATTTCCTTCTCCAAGGCATCTTCCCAACCCAGGGATCCAAACCGTGTGTCCTGGGTCTCCTGCACTGGCAGGCGGATTCTGTACCACTGAGCCACCAGGCTTACTGATTCACCATCTATGAATTACGGAATGATTATGAATATCTACACAGGTAGTTTTGCAAAGGTTAATAAAAATTATACATGTAAAGTGTTTAGCACTGTACCTGGCAAGGGCAAGTGCTCAATAAATAAAACTATTATTATTTTTGGAGAGTAAAGAAGAAAAGAAAGAGAGGAAAGAGCAGATACAGTGCTGAGTTCTATTACTGGGACCAGGGCACCTTCCTCCCTGACTGACCACTCTTTCCAGTTCAGTAAGGGAGCTGACCCAGGTCCCCAGGCTCCTTCTGCTCCCTCCGTTTAGCGTATGAATCCACATTCCTCAGGAGCAGGATTTAGTTATGCCTGTAATTCAGGCTCCTTAGCTCACTGCCTAACTTTCTCATTTAGAAAGTATAAACAAAAAAATTGAGAACAAGCCCCAGACTGGGCTGTAATCTTCCATCAGGTGAAACTGGTATCATCCTTTAGGAATGTGACATCATGTTTATTTCTCCTAACTAGATATGCTAGTATTGGATCCAACTTCTGTCACATGTAAATGAGTGCTAATAAAACCTGTGTGTAAGGTAATGAAACACCCCCTGGCGCTTTCTTTGGATCCCCAATGGAGTCATGCCGAGAATCTATTCACCACACCCAAAATACCTATTCCACCCAACCTTATTCAATATTTCCCAAAGCTCACCTGAATTCTAGGGCTTCTACTCCCTTATTTTTCTCCCTATCTTTTCTCCAAAACAAAATACCTACTCATTTCTCCTTTTGCCATACTGCTGCTAACCAACACTATGACAAATTTTCCCTCGTACGTATCAGTATTTTCTAGTATTCCATCATCTTGTTCAGATAGGGTGTTTTTATAATAGACGTTAAGCAGCATTAAAGTTTGCCAAAAAAAGTGATTCTTATTTCCTCAAATACTTTACTGCATAAGAGCAAATACATGATTGACATATTATTCTGTTCAAATATAGCATATGTAAAGTAGAGCTAAGAATAACCTAATAAGTAAAGCACTACACAAAAAATGATATATGATCAATAAACACAAACCATATTAATAAATATATATACATAGAACTTAATTAGGCTATTCTCAGAGCAAGTTGCAAAATATCCAAATTTGCATTTTTTAAAGAGAAATAAAGCCTGTATTTCAACATTTGCTACACAAAAATAAATAAAAATATTAAAAGAAAATACAGTGGTACATTATTAAACACATATGAGGAACACAAATTGTTAAAAACTTTCCCTGAGCCCCTTACAATATAATTGTTTCATTACATTATACTACCTGAAGAAAAGATTGAAATAAATGATAACTTTCTTTAAATTATGACAGCTATTCAAAGCATACTTAATCAGGTAAATATTATAATTCATTTGTCTACTTCAGATCAGAAGCAGTTATTCAGAGAGAGGGATCAATTAAAGGAGACAATGAGTTATGGAGAACAATGGCTCAGCTTGAGTACTGGGACTCCCGAGTTCTAAACTAAATACACACCAACTCACAGACTGATCTAAGTTTACCTCCTCCCTCTGGCTCTATACGGCTTCCCTTATGGCTCAGCTAGTAAAGAATCCGCCTGCAATGTGAAGAGACCTGGGTCTGATCTCTGGGTTGGGAAGATCCCCTGGAGAAGGGAAAGGGTACCCACTCCAGTATTCTGGCCTGGAGAATTCCATGGACTGTACAGTTCACAGGGTTGCAGAGTTGGACATGACCAAGTGACTTTCAGTTTCACAGGCTCTAAAAGATGGAACAAAGTATGAGACTATATACATTCTAAGGTCCCTTGGAGGTTAAAATACTATTAGTTGTCCTTGTCAGCCTTAAAATTCTACAACAGTTAAGTACTAAAATGAAGACTACAGAAAATACATCCATTAGGAATTAAAAACAGGTGAATGTGCGTGCTGAAGTCTGTGACTTCTATCTGCCTATATCCACCTCAACCCCTCTGCGCCTTTATCTATTCTTTTCTACCAGCTTCCCAACTTCTCCTTCCTGCCTCAGGTTTCTCTCCCAAACTACAATTTTCTCTGTTGTATCTCTAGTCTGCAATGCCTGTAAGTTATTGCCACCTACTACTGCCATCTCTGGTTGCATCGTATTTCATCTATCATCAATTTATTGTCCCTAAATCACTTACTAACAGGGCAAAGAGAATGTAAGCAGTTACTATGTCAAATGGATCACTTAAACTAGTTCTTGGCTTCCAAAATATGATTTAAACAATACAATCAAATGCATTCTATCCACAGAAATTTCAGCCAAGAAGGGGAAACCACTTAATGGACACCTATTGGTCATATACTATACATATTTTATCTTTTAAAATCACACAACTACTCTGCTTGGTGGGTATATTATCTATAATTTACAAATAAAAATGAGGTCCAAAGAATTAAGACTCTGCACTTTCATTGCCAAGGGCCAGAGTTCAATCCCTGGTTGGGTAATTGAGATCACAAAAGCCATGTGGCCAAAAAATAAATAAAAACTTTAAAAATAAAATTAAAAGAATAAAAACAAGATCTGGAAAAATCTAAATCAGAAGTTATGGAGCTGCTGACTAGAAGGTACACATTTCCCACTGCCAAATTATGATGGTCAATAGACTACTTCATGGAGAAGGCAATGGCATCCCAGTCTAGCACTCTTGCCTGGAAAATCCCATGGATGGAGGAACCTGGTAGGCTGCAGTCCATGGGGTCGCTGAGGGTTGGACACGACTGAGCGACTTCACTTTGACTTTTCACTTTCATACATTGGAGAAGGAAATGGCAGCCCACTCTAGTGTTCTTGCCTGGAGAATCCCAGGGACGGGGGAGCCTGGTGGGCTGCCGTCTATGGGGTCGCACAGAGTCGGACACTACTGAAGTGACTTAGTAGTAGCAGACTACTTCATCAAAATGTTGACCAAATCAAGGAACTTCATCAAAAGTATAAAAAAAAAAAAAGGGTAGCTGACATTACGCACACAGTAGGCTGACAAAGGGAAACCAGTCCCAATTACATGGGTTTTCAAACATCTTTCAAAGACTGATTAGCAAAGGGGTTTGCTTTAAATTCTGCTTAAATTACCAAAGTTTGTGGAAGTAAGTACCCTCCACCCCAATACAAAGAGAAGCAGATTTAGTTAATAAGTAATATTTAGGGCTAAATGGGCACATCTCCTGATAAAGAAGTACTATCAGTGATATTTCTCTACAAATAATTATTAAGCCCATTTTTTATAGTTTTAGAAAGTAATGTATGAGAATTTAGTGCTAGTAATGATGTCATGGAACAGCTCTCCTACTGAAAAGAGCCAAAACATCTAGATAAAATATTTCTAGAATCATCATAAGCAAAGCTGGTAAGAAAGTAAGGAATTATTTGACCAAAACTGAAGGGAAAATGGGAACCCAGTGAGGTAAGGGAACAAAAGCCATTTTGCCCTCTGGGTGTTGACCAATCAGAACAAATTTGAGCTATAGTTTGGACAGCTCTGGTCGGACATGACTTCACTTTGACTTTTCTCTTCCATGCATTGGAGAAGGAAATGGCAACCCACTCCAGTGTTCTTGCCTGGAGAATACCAGGGATAGGGGAGCCTGGTGGGCTGCCGTCTATGGGGTCGCATACATTCAGACACGACTGAAGTGACTTAGCAGCAGCAGCAACAGCAGCAGCAGCAGAATGCAAAAGACAAAATGTAAAGACCAGCACCATCTAGAGTATAGAGTCTTAATTGTAACAGAAGGGAAAGGGGCAGGGCACAACTTTTGAAACAATGACATAGCCCAGGGACACAAGATAAACCGACCAGAATCAGATGGATCCAAGACAGGCAAACAAGTCAACTCTTAATAGACCTTGATCCTCAATCAGCAAGCTAAATGACACTTCCAAAGGCAACATGACAGTTCCAAGGCACTGTCAAAAGACCAAGGAATGGGTGGTGGTCCAATTCCTGGAGATCTCCAGTTCAGTTCAGTTCAGTCACTCAGTCGTGTCTGACTCTTTGCGACCCCATGAACTGCAGCACGCCAGGCCTCCCTGTCCATCACCATCTCCCGGAGTTCACTCAGACTCACGTACATCGAGTCCTTGATGCCATCCAGCCATCTCATCCTCTGTCATCCCCTTCTCCTCCTGCCCCCAATCCCTCCCAGCATCACAGTCTTTTCCAATGAGTCAACTCTTCACATGAGGTGGCCAAAGTACTGGGGTTTCAGCTTTAGCATCATTCCTTCCAAAGAAATCCCAGGGCTGATCTCCTTCAGAATGGACTGGCTGAATCTCCTCGCAGTCCAAGGGACTCTCAAGAGTCTTCTCCAACACCACAGTTCAAAAGCTTCAATTCTTCGGCGCTCAGCCTTCTTCACAGTCCAACTCTCACATCCACACATGACCACTGGAAAAACCATAGCCTTGATTAGACGGACCTTAGTCAGCAAAGTAATGTCTCTGCTTTTGAATATACTTTCTAGGTTGGTCATAACTTTTCTTCCAAGGAGTAAGCGTCTTTTAATTTCATGGCTGCAGTCACCATCTGCAGTGATTTTGGAGCCCCCAAAAATAAAGTCTGACACTGTTTCCACTGTTTCCCCATCTATTTCCCATGAAGTGATGGGACCAGATGCCATGATCTTCGTTTTCTGAATGTTGAGCTTTAAGCCAACTTTTTTGCTCTCCTCTTTCACTTTCATCAAGAGGCTTTCTAGTTCCTCTTCACTTTCTGCCATAAGGGTGGTGTCATCTGCATATCTGAGGTTATTGATATTTCTCCCGGCAATCTTGATTCCAGCCTGTGTTTCTTCCAGTCCAGCGTTTCTCATGATGTACTCTGCATAGAAGTTAAAGAAGCAGGGTGACAATATACAGCCTTGACGGACTCCTTTTCCTATTTGGAACCAGTCTGTTGTTCCATGTCCAGTTCTAACTGTTGCTTCCTGACCTGCATACAGATTTCTCAAGAGGCAGGTTAGGTGGTCTGGTACTCCCATCTCTTGAAGAATTTTCCACAGTTTATTGTGATCCACACAGTCAAAGGCTTTGGCATAGTCAAGAAAGCAGAAATAGATGTTTTTCTGGAACTCTCTTGCTTTCTCCATGATCCAGTGGATGTTGGCAATTTGATCTCTCGTTCCTCTGCCTTTTCTAAAACCAGCTTGAACATCAGGGAGTTCACAGTTCACGTATTGCTGAAGCCTGGCTTGGAGAATTTTGAGCATTGTTTTACTAGCATGTGAGATGAGTGCAACTGTGCGGTAGTTTGAGCATTCTTTGGCATTGCCTTTCGTTGGAATTGCAATGAAAACTGACTTTTTCCAGTCCTGTAGCCACTGCTGAGTTTTCCAAATGTGCTGGCATATTGAGTGCAGCACTCTCACAGCATCATCTTTCAGGATTTGAAACAGCTCAACTGGAATTCCATCACCTCCACTAGCTTTGTTCGTAGTGATGCTTTCTAAGGCCCACTTGACTTCACATTCCAAGATGTCTGGCTCTAGATTAGTGATCACATCATCATGATTATCTAGGTCGTGAAGATCTTTTTTGCACAGTTCTTCCGTGTATTCTTGCCACCTCTTCTTAATATCTTCTGTTTCTGTTAGGTCCACACCATTTCTGTCCTTTATCGAGCCCATCTTTGCATGAAATGTTCCCTTGGTATCTCTAATTTTCTTGAAGAGATCTCTAGTCGTTCCCATTCTGTTCTTTTCCTCTATTTCTTTGTAATGATCTCTGAAGAAGGCTTTCTTATCTCTTCTTGCTATTCTTTGGAACTCTGCATTCAGATACTTATATCTTTCCTTTCCTCCTTTGCTTTTGGCTTCTCTTCTTTTCACAGCTATTTGTAAGGCCTCCCCAGACAGCCATTTTGCTTTTCTGCATTTCTTTACCATAGGGATGGTCTTGATTCCTGTCTCCCATCTCCACCCCCTCCCAAAAGTAGCTGGAATAATCCCCCCACTCATTAGCATATGACATTACCCAGTCTATAAAAACTAACCATGCCACATCTCACAGCCCCCCTCACCCTCTGCAAGGGCCCATACTCTGTCTGTGGAGTATGCTTCTCTCTGAATCTGAATAAATCCACTTCTTACCTATCACTTTGTCTCTCACTGAATTCTTTCTGTGATGAGACATCAAAAACCTGAGCTTCATCAGGCCCTGAAACCAGGTACCGTGGTTTTGGCTGGGTTCAAGTCCCAGCCACGTGGATTCAAGTCCCAATGTGAGGTAAACAGTTTCATAATAGACACATACATTTACCTAAGACCCTAAAGGGTTTATACTCTCAAGGCAAAGGTGACACAGAAGTATGTGATGTGATAGTTGGCTCAGTTGTGTCCGACTCTTTGCAACCCCATGGACCAGAGCCTGCCAGACTCCTCTGTCCACGAAATTCTCCAGGCAAGAATACTGGAGTGGGTTACCATTCCCTTCTCCAGGGGATATTCCCAACTCAGGGATCAAACCTGGGATCTCCTGCACTGCAGGCTGATCCTTTACCATCTGAGCCACCAGAGAAGCCTGAGGCAGAAGTATATTGGCACTCAAAACTTCACAGCCAAAATATGAGTCAACTACTTGGGTGGTCTAAAACTCCAAGCGAGGTATTTACTCCAAAGTGGGTCAGTCTATATAATGCCTGCAGAAACAAAGGCAAAAACTTTCTGTAGGAGATACCTTTATCTGAGACCTGATTATTCTTACACTTTCTCAAGGACAGTGAGCAGCACACAGATATCTAAGCATACAAAAAAACAAGTCACCATGAGCAGGAACTGGCAAAAGCAACTGACCATAAAAGGGCCCTATCAGATCTCACATATACGGAGCAGAGAGACAACAACTTTGAAATAATCATACTTATTCGGTTTAAAGAATGAAAGGTAACCTCAAAAATATTTGCAGGGAACAGGAAGCTACTAAGAGATACAGCAGCTCTGTGTGCTAGTCACTCAGTCGCATCCGACTCTTGCAACTCCATGGACCATAGCCCACTAGAGGCTCCTCTGTCCATGGAGTTCTCCAGCAAGAACACTGGAGTGGCAGCCATTCCGTTCTCCAGGGGATCTTCTTGACCCAGGGATCAAACCTGGGTCTCCTGAAATGCAGGAAGATTCTTGCAGAAGACGTATAAATGGAACCAAAACTAAACTTCCACAATAACCAAAATGACAAACCCACTGGATAACCTTAAGAGAGTAGCTTCAACTTTAGAGGGAGCCTGGTCTCCAGTACATAGGGTCACAAAGAGTCAGACAGGACTGAAGTGACTTAGCATGTATGTACAATGGACTGGATGATAAATCAGAATAAACTACCCAGAATAACGCATGTAGTGATAAAAATATGGAAAATCTAAAGCAGATAAAGAAGGCTGAGAGACATGTAATCAGACCCAAATGGAAAAGAGGATAAGATAAAGGAGAAATCTAAAAAGATAATGACTGAGAATTTTGCAGAACTAGTAAGATGTCAAATCAGAGACTCAAGCTTAACAAAGTCCCAAATAAAATAAAATAAAAAGAAATCTATACTCTGATACAACATTATGAAACGTCAGAACACCAAAGTCAACAGGAAATCTTAAATGTAGCTAATAAAATAAGCTTGAAAACTGTATATAGAACACAGTAAAATCTCCATGTGTATTCAGCTCAGTTCAATCGCTCAGTCGTGTCTTGACTCTTTGTGACCCCATGGACCATAGCACGTCAGACCTCCCTGTCCATCACCAACTCCCAGAGTTTACTCAAACTCATGTCCATTGAGTCGGTGCTGCCATCCAACCATCTCATCCTCTGTCGTCCCCTTCTCCTCCCACCTTCAATCTTTCCCAACATCAGGGTCTTATTTGAAAAGAAGTCAGTTCTCCCCATCAGGTGGCCAAACCTATTGGAGTTTCAGCTTCAACATCAGTCCTTCCAATGAACACTCAGGACTGATCTCCTTTAGGATGGACTGGTTGGATCTCCTTGCAGTCCAAGGGACTCTCAAGAGTCCTCTACAACACCACAGTTCAAAAGCATCAATTCTTTGGTGCTCAGCTTTCTTTGTAGTCCAACTGTCACATCCATACTTGACTACTGGAAAAACCATAGCCTTGACTAGATGGGCCTTTGTTGGCAAAGTAATGTGTCTGCTTTTTAATATGCTGTCTAGGTTGGTCTTAACTTTCCTTCCAAGAAGTAAGCGTCTTTTAATTTCATGGCTTCAGTCACCATCTGCAGTGATTTTGGAGCCCCCCAAAATAAAGTCTGCCACTGTTTCCACTGTTTCCCCATCTATTTGCCATGTCTATTGCTTCAAAATAAAAAGGAAAATGGTAAGTCACATTAGTGTGACTCTACCTTCGAAGGTTGTTAAGGACCAAGAAAGATGTTTTTGAAAAGTTTTTTTTTTTAAATAACCATTAAGGTACCTGGAGATTTAAGTGATAGAGCTTGTTTGAAATCTATTTCATTCCTGGTCATGTAACCCCTCTCTGGGCCTCACTTTACCTGTAAAAGATGATTGTAGGTGATAGTTTCCAAAGTTCATGCCATTTCAAAGATTACTATATCATTGTAACCTGCCAGACTCCACTGTTCATGGGATTCTCCAGGCAAGAATACTGGAGTGGGCAGCCATCTTCTCCAGAAGATCTTCCTGACCCAGGAATTGAACCCAGGTCTCCTGCATTGCAGTCAGATTCTTTTTACCAACTGAGCTATGAAGGAGTCCTATGCCAGCTACTATATCAGTTATTCAGAGAGGTGATTCAAACTATAATATTCTACTGCCTAAAAATAAAATGCTACATGTCATCAAAAAGAATAATAGAAACATAACAGAAATTACATCCTAAATTCTATAAAAAGCCATCTGTATCTGGAACATCAACACAAGTGTTGAAATCACCAAACTACATACATAAACACGAACTTGGGCAAACTCCAGGAGATAGTAAGGGACAGGGAGGCCTGGCATGCTGTGGTCCATGGAGTCTGAACAACTTAGTCACTGAACAAAAACAACATACATAAAAACAGAAAAGGCCAACTAAAGCAGTGGCTCTCAAACCCTGCTGCATATTAGAACCACTAGGAAACTCAAAAGAGTACTAATGCCATGGACCCTGATTCCTAAGATTCTGATTTAAATGGTCTGGGGGGTACATGTCAGGAAATGAGTATTTTTTAAAGTTTCTACGATTTCACCTAAAGTTGAAACACACTGAACTAAAGTGACAAATAGTAAGCTATGTTTTAAAGGAGTAAAACCTCTGTAATCTTTCCAAAATATAAAGATTATAAAGTTATCAATAATATAAATAGAATGAAAAATGAACCTGTTTACAAAATTATACCATAACCACAATGGGGTTCACCTGGGTCCAAGTTTAAAGGAAGTAGTTAAAGGGACAAATGATATCAAAGATTAGTTTTATAGAGTGGTTGGTAAATGTTTACAATTTGTTATCCAAGACGACATGTAAGGTTAAGACAAACATATTCAGAAAAATTTAGGTAAGTTCCAAAACAACAGACACACAATGGATTACTAAGAAAACCAAGTACGTTTCAAGTATACAATCAGTATTTTGAGGCTGACACTGAAGGCAATAATTCACTCTTCCTTAAATGTCCATGCACCATCATCAGACCCAAAGTACTAGACTGCACGGCCCCAGGATGGCACTTACTTGCTCTAGCCTCAGAAGAGTTATAACTGAAGATTCTGCTTTTCTCTGGGACAAGGAGATACATAAGAGTACAAACTTAACATCACACACTTGCTACCATTCATTTATTCGGCACTTTATGTTATGTACCAGACTTCTGCTAGATATTTTAAAATATCTCATTTAATTCTCATCAGGTAGTTTATCAGCCTCACCTTAACACATGAGGACACTAAGTTTCTGAGAGGTCAGAATTATGGCAAACATATATTTAGCATGAAAGAAAATAGAAAGTTTAAAGCAAAGATTTAAATCCAGGTCTGTGCCATGTTGTCTTTCATTGTAATTGTAAATAACAGTTATAATAACAAAAAATAAAGTGTTGTTTTAAGAGTTTATTTTGTCCATTTAAATGCTCAGTAAACCTTCACAATAGTCTATGAAGCTGAGTCAAACTTTAATCCCCTTTTCCTCAAATCTCTTCCTATCCTCTGACACATCTTGCTAGCCCTACCTTCAAAAATGTATTCTGAATCTATTATATTTTAAGTATGTATCACATGTGACTATGTTATCTGGTCACTATCACTCTAGTTCATCTCTGGCTCAGAGGATGAAAATGGCCTCTAACTAGACTTTCTGATCTGTCTGCCCTCCCAGTCTATCCTGGATCCTTGCAAAGGGTTCCACTGAAAGATGGTATCACTCTTCTGTTCAAACATTTCAACAGTTGCCCATCTTGCTGACACAGAAATATAGTCCTTACAATGAGAAAGGCCCAATACCTCTGACATCATTTCTTCCATTCTCCTCCTGCACTCCAGCCACACTTCACTAATTACTCTTTGAACATTCCGAGCATATTTACCCTTCCCCCTACTGTTCCCCTGATTAGAATATTCTTTCCTCAGATTTCACCCTTTCAGGTCTTTGCTTAAATAGCACCTTATCAGTTAAAGCCTTTCTTCCCCACTCTACCCTCTCAAGCACTCCATATTCTCCTTACCCTACTTTATCATGGCACTTATTACCATCTTTTTATGAATGTATTCATTTATTTATTCGGCCACTTGATGGAAAGAACTGACTCACTGGAAAAGACTCTGATGGCTGGGAAAGATTGAAGGCAGGAGGAGAATGGAACGACAGAGGATGAGATGGTTGGATGGCATCACTGACTCAATGGACATGAGTTTGCGCAAGCTCCAGGAGTTGGTGATGGACAGGGAAGCCTGGCAGGCTACAGTCCATGCGGTTGCAAAGAATCAGATGTGACTGAGTGACTGAGGACACACACACAGAGCCTCTACACCACATGCCCTAATACGCAATCATATCACCTTTTCCATGCAATTCAGCATTTCCAGGTAGATAGCAGAACCTCCCTTACCACATGCAATATCAAAATCTAGACACAATGAATACTATTTTTTACTTACATGCTTCTTTCCCAGAAATCAGTAATTTTCAAATACTGAGTCTTAGATTCTTATTACCTCATTAGTTCCTTCTTCCTGCTCTTCTCCTCATTCACTGCTAGCTCTCCTCTCTTACGCTATTCTAAGAAAAGTTAAACCCCCAAAATGATAAATTCTGATTCTACTGCATTTTGTTTGTTCTATCACTCCAACTAGACTGCATGTGTCTTTGAGATCATCTAACACAATGTGTCATAAACAGAAAATTCTCTCAAATATTAGATGCATATTCTATCTTCAATTTCTTTCACAAATACAAAGCTCAGTAGTAATCTTGACAATTCTTTCCCCATGAATTACATCCTCTTATATGAATGGTGGTGGTGGTGAGGCAAGAGGGGGATTCCCACAAGTAAAAAAGAGAATTTTATATTAATCAACATGGGCAAAGGGGCAAAAAATGACCAATAAATTTCTAGAACAAGGGAGCACCAGTTCCTTACTCCCCAGATCTGAAGGAGGGAGGAAGTGATGCAGGCAGGCCACAAAGATGAGAACTTGGATTGCCTTTTACAACTCAGCCCTGGCAACTTGAAAGAGCAGGACTGACAGGTTCCTCAAGGGACAATTAGACCTAATCTTAAAGGTATTTCTGTTGAGTCTGGTATTAGTCTGACTTAGGCAAAGATATAAAAATAAAAGGAGGATACCAACTAATCCAAATTTCATTATCATCATTCATTCAATTCTTATTTTCTACTGTTTTTCTAGAAAAATTCCAACGGCAAAAGAAAAATAAAGGAATATAATCAAATTTAATGATTCTGATGTAAAGAAAGGATTTTTTAAATGTATTTTCAATTACGCTAATAAGAGAATCAAAAAACAGATTCCTACAAATTCTCTCCTTCCAACAGAATATACTTTTTCTGTTTAAAAGTCACGGCACATTTTCGAAGTTTCTCCATGGATGCTTAATTTTAACTGGAGCTCAAACCAAGAGTCAGTGAACATGTAGTATTCTTAATATGATGAGCACCAATAGGAAATCTACCCGAAGTTTAACATTTGCCATAAATAACCCAGTTAAGTAGTGTGTGTATGTGTGTATATATTCTGGGGGGCAGGAGGAGAGAGGGCACAACTAAAGAGAAACTACAACTACAGGGAAATTAAAAGTTAAATATGGGGGTGGAGGGAGAGAAGTTAAGATAGGTTGGAAATTTTCAGACTTCCCAGGTAGAAAGGTAAGAACTCTTTTGTTTGTTTTTGAACAAATTAGTGTGACTTATCTTACATTCCCTAAACTGGATAAGAAGTTAAAATTTAAGCAGCTACATACAAAAATCATTATCCACAATTGTACAATGGTTAAAGTTAAAGCCTGCCTTTAATACTTCCTTCAAGTCTGAAATCCACAAACTCATTTATGGAATGCATTGCTGGTTCATTATGAGAAAAATCACAAATATCAACAGACTAGATACTGAAGTCACAAAACCGTACCAATGAAAAAGTTGCCAAAGAATATAAACATGTAATTGTATAAATAAGCATAATCTCAGAAACTATAGGTCACACCCTCACTGCATTCAACTTCTCAGAGGCCTTCCCTGACCTCCATCTAAAACAGCTGCCCCATCATACTCTAAGGGGCTTTCCCAGGTGGCTAAGTGATAAAGCATCTCCCTGCCAACGCAGGAGACTCAGGAGACTGGGGTTTGATCCCTGGGTGGGGAAGATCCCCCAGAGGAGGAAATGGCAATCCACTTCAGTATTCCTGCCTGGAAAATCCCATGGACAGAGAGGAGCCCGGTGGGCTACAGTCCATGGGGTCGCAAAGACTCATACACGACTAAGCATGATCACACCTTACTCTTGTATCCTAGTGTATTTTTCCCATAGCAGTTGCGACTATGGATCAGCATACTGTATAGCTGCATTTGCTGCCTCCCAACTAAAACATAAGCTCTATGAGGACAGAGGCTTTGTCAGTTTTGTTAACCCCCAAGCCTACAGGCACAGTGTTACCACTTAATAAAGACACTGAATATAGGATGAAACCGAAGTTCAGAGAGTTTGTTAAAGGATTTCCTCAAGGTCACAGAGCTGGCAGCAAACACAGCCTGTATCATAACCCTCTCTGCTTGCTCTTTCCACAACCACTTCCACTCCACCAAAGCAGTCTGGTCCAGCACATGATTCCATTTAACACGATTCCATTTCTTTTCAAGTGCCAAAGAAAATACATGCTACCAAAAACAGTGGCACAGTGGGTAGTATTTTAACTTCAAGTATTTCAGCAACCAAAAATATACTCAGATTTCACAAGCATACAGGATTGAGCCAGTAAACAGAAAGGCACAGCCACTCAGAGTTTTCTAAGTTCTTTGTGAAATTGGTGAATGCCTTGGAAGTTTTAAGAACAGCCACTGAAACCTACTTACCAATTCAGAACTGTCTGCAAAGTACCAGTCTCACTCTCAGCCTTCTGAGAGCCCAGAGTAGTTCCTCCCTGGATACACTTTATCTTGCAAATTATGCAAGGAAATGTAAGCAACTTTAAAGCTCTTTTTAGTTTCCCGTTAAAGTATAAGTCAATCTCACAAAACCCTGAACAGAAAATTAACCCGTGGCAAGTTTTAGATTCTGAGAAGGGGAAATCATCTCTGAACCATCATCTGGCAGTGCTCATCTAGGTCCTTCATTCAAAATCCAGGAATCTGAAATACCTAAGAGAAACGCCGGAGGGGGCGAAGGAGAAGGAAAAAAAACATTTACATTTTTAAAAAGCGAGCTGATACTCCTAGTAACACTCTGGCCCAACAGCAGCTTCTTGCTTAAAGTCAAGGCCTCACGGACACAATTTCTGGTTGTCTTCTTTGATCACCTTCCTTACAGAGAGGCGCCAACTGTCAATACCTTTTACGGGGACCATCTCTAGACCCAGGATGGGACTCCCCAGGACAAGGGATGGTTGCTTATCTCGCAAAACTACTGGAAGCCCAATTAGTAAACTGAAGGGAACACCTCAGATGTGGAATGGCAAGAGAGCTGAAATGAACCTGAGAGTTAAGAGTGGAAAGGAGCAGATGAAAAGGTGTGAGGAAGGTAAACAACGTATCAGGGGCGAGAGAGAGAACCCGGGTCGAGGAAGTGGGGTCTGCGACAGGCAAAGGCGAAGGAAGGAGGGGGACGAGGTTCGAGGTGGGATGGGCAGGAGCAAAGGGGGAGGGGACGAGCGACGGCTAAGCAGGGGAGGGGGAAGGGTCTGGGGCGGGGCGGAAGGGAGCGAAGAGGCGGGATGAAGAGGGCCAGGCCGGGAGGGTCTTTACCTGCAGCTCCGCCCGCTCCACTTCCCACTGGGCTCTCTCGACCTCGAAGCGGGCCCACTCATGCTGCAGGAAGTGCAGGATCCCCGGGAGGCTGTACTGGGCTCGGGCCGCCCCCGCCGCAGCCGCCCCGTCGCCGGCCGCGGCAGCCTCCGCCAGAGGCCCGAGACCCTTGGCACCACCGGCTGCCGGGTGGTTGTTGCTGAAGAAGACGCCGGGACCCGCTTGCTCGTCCATGGCGGCCGCAGGAACCGGGGAAGCTGCCCAGGCACCCAGGAGCGGAGGCAACGGCGGCAGCCAGCAGCGCCTCCTCCTCCCTCCGCCGCTCCCCGCCCACACCCCAGTCAGCAGGGAGCAGCCGCCTGGGCGCGGGGGCCGGTCGAGCCCGGGACGGGCCGGGAAATGGGTCAACTGCGGCGCGCGGGCGGCCCGAGGCTTGCTGGGAAATGTAGTCGGGGGGCGGGGTGCCGACGAGGGCGGTGCGGGCGGCCTGTGGGGCTGCGTTCAGACGGGGCGCGAGCGCGGCCCCGCCTACAGCCCCGCCCCTGCCCGCGGCGGTGGGGGCCGCCCCCTGGCGGAATGCGCGGGTTTCCTCACTGAAGGGGCTGGGCAGCCGCGGGCGGTGCTTTGGTCTCCCTCGCACGCGGAAGTTCTTGGGTGGCGCTCGCTGTTGCACACACACGCACACTCACGGAAGTTAGCGCGTTGAAATGTTAGCCCGAGTTGCACATCTTTTGGAGCTTCCTGGTAGTTCTGATAAAAATACAAGCTCAAAGCAAGCTTCGCCAGTCCAACCCCAGGACCGGGGTTCTCCAGCCACCACTCTCAGACCCCTTCTGCTCAGACTTCGGTAATTCTCTGACCCTAGACACGCCTCAGTTTTGTCCACTTCAGTATGGCTGTCGTTCCTGCCTTTCTTTGTCGCTTAGGGTTCAATTAAACCTGTTTCCTGATCAGTTCTCACGGAGAAGGATCTCTGATCATCTTTCTACACAACTCTACACAGCAACTTCCTGCTTCTTCCAAATTCTGGTTTGTTGACACCTCATTTGAAACACTACTCCGCTGAAGTCCTTTTCCCTTTGTAGTTAATCTTGAAGTAAATCCTGTATAAAGTTTTGGATATCCAAGTCTCTGTCATTTCGATCTAATTTTTCCTCATTCCCGAGCAGTTTATACTCATTTCAATGTTTGACTCTTTAGTGCTGTCACTGGGAATATAAATGACACAATTCCCATGGTCAATTCCTGCCAGTCAAAGAGACTGGCAATGAGAGAAAAGAGAGAAATGTACATCAATTCTCACGGTGCCTGAAACTACCTGAAAGAACAAAGTCCCTTTCCACGCCCTAGAGCTCTCTTAGGTATTCAGACACTTCTCCCTTTTCACTTACTTGTCCGGTTCGCGGTTTCTTCCATGGTTCACTTGCAAACTGGCATTATTGTTACCCTACGAAAGACACACCAGAGTCGTTTCAAGTGTGTCTAATTGTTACCCTTCTCTCAAGTCCTTGAAATTATGTCACTATAAATTCACACTACAATGATAATGAAAGGAAGGCACCTGAAAATAATATTAACAAATGAAGATTAAATTAAGCACTTATTTTGTCCCCTTAGCAAGTCATTTGTAGTTCCTTTGTGGGATGGAGTTCTGGGATAACAGACCTTATGGCCATGAGAAAATGTAAAGATACAGGCTGGTGAGTGACAAGTCTGGGAAGGACATCCTGTTCCTGTGCTCCCCTCCCCCTCTTCCCATTGCTACTTGTGGAAAGGACAGGAAACACATTGTATCTGCGCTGGTAGCAAATAGATCGCTAGCTCTCTGCTTCCAGTTACAGAATGTTTCTATTTTATGAATTCGTCCTTTATTGGAATAAAAGTTTGATCCAAGCCTGGCCAAATTCCCTGGGTCATAAGTTGTTTTAGCTGTAAGTGTCTTTTGAGATACTGCGCAATCCTTTCATTTTACAGTTTAGGAAACTGAAGTCCAAAGAAGTTGAACTTATTCACAGTGAAGCTTTGAGTGAGTGGCACAGTCAGAACTAGAAACCAGAATTCTTGATTGCTAGTTCTTTAATCTTTCCATTAACAGGTCGCCTCCTCTCTTACTTATCAGATCTATCAGAGTTATCAAGGGGACAGTAACACAACAATGGCATATTTTTTCATCTGCAGGATTTAAGTAATCTTACAGGTTTTGAATGTTAAAAGCTCCCCCCCCCCAATAAAAGACATGTCTGACAATTCCTTTAAATAACTTTATAACATACTATAAAACATGATTACATTTAATGCTAGCTGTTTAAGAATCCATAAACCTTTAGCTAGATTCACCAAGAAGAAAAGAGAGAAGACTCAATAAAATCAGAAATGAAACAATTATGTGTCAACAAGTTGTACAACCTAGAAGAAATGGACACATACAAGGTATTGACTGAATCAGGATGAAACAGAAAATTACTCTTAATAGTAAGGAAAATGAATCAGTGATCAAAAAACCTCCTAATAAAAGTCCAGGACCAGAGAGCTTCCCTGAAGTATTTTGTTTGGTTTTTGTTTTGTTTTTTTTTTTCTTTTGCCAGGCCATACAACATGTGGGATCTTAGTTCTCCAACCAGGGATAGAACCTGTAGCCCCTGCACTGGAAGTCCCACTTCACTGGTAAATTCTACCAAATACTCAAAAAAGAATTAATACCAATCCTTCTCAAACTCTTCCCAAAAACTGAAGAGGCAGGAATTCTTCCAAACTCATTTTATGAGGCTAGCATTATTCTGATGCCAAACCCAGATAAGAAATGCCACACAAAAAAAGAAAATTATGGGCCAATATCCCTGATGAACATAGGTACAAATACTCAACAAATGTTAGCAAATCAAGGTCAGTAATACATTAAAAAGAATCATTTACAGTGATCAAGTGGGTACATCACATTAAAAAAAAAATGAAGGATAAAAACTGTATGATCTCAATAGATGCAGAAAAAGCATTTGATAAAATATATGATCCATTTATGATAAAAAGCTCTCAACAAAGCAGACATTGAGGGAATTTACCTCAACATAATAAAAGCCACTTATGACAAACCAACAGCTAACATCATACTAATGGTGAAAAGTTAAAAGCATTCCTCTAAGATCAGGAACAGACAAGGATGATCACTGTTGCTACTTTTATTTTACATAGTGTTGGAGGTGCTAGCCAGAGCACTTTGGTGAGAAAAAGAAATAAAATTCATCCAAGTTGTAAAGGAAGAAGGAAAACTGTCACTATTAGCAGATGCAAGTTTGTGTGCTTATTCGCTCACCATAATACTATATATAGAAAACCCTAAAGACTCCAACAAAAAAGTTAGTACAGTAACAATAAACAAATTCATTATTGCTGCAGGTTAAAAAATATATATACAAAAATTGGTTGTATTTCTATATGCCATCAATGAACTAGCAAAAAGAGAAATTAAGAAAGGAATCCCATTCACACTTGCATCAAAAAGAATAAGATACCTAGGAATAAATTTAACCAAGGAAGTGTAAGACCTGTACATTGAAAACTATAAGACATTAAGGAAAGACATTGAAGATCACACAAATAAATGGAAAGATATTCCATGCTCATGAATTGGAAGAACTAGTATTGTTAAAAACTACCCAAAGCAATCTACAGACTCAATGCAATCCCTATCAAAATTCTAGTGTCATTTTTCATAAAAATAGAACAAATTTTCCTAAAATTTGTATGACACCACAAAGGACCTTAAATAGCCAAAGGAATCCCAAGAACAAAGCTAGAAGCATTATGCTCCCTGATTTCAAAATCTATTACAAAACTATAGTAATTATACTAGTATGGTACTGGCATAAATACACATATCAATCAGTAAAATGAGAGCCTAGAAATAAACCCATATATAAATATGATCAACTAACGTATAACAAAGGAGTCAAGAACATATAATGGGGGAAGTTTGTCTCTTTGATTAATAGAGAATACAGGGAAAACTGTACAGCCACAGGCAGAAGAATGAAACTGGACCACTAACTGATATCATATATTACAAAAATTAGCTCAAGGTCGATTAAAGACTTGAACAGAAGACCTGAAAACACAGGTGATGAGTTCCTGGATATAATTCTTGGTGATGATTTTTAAAATCTGCCTGCAAAAGTAAAAGGAAGTAAAGCAAAATCAGTAAGTTGGGACTGTATCAAAGGAAAAAGCTTCTGCACATTAAAGGAAATTATCAACAAAATTAAAAGTCTGGTATTAAATGGAAGGAAATATTTGCAACTTTTATATCTGATAAGGGGTTAGTATCCAAAATATACAAAGAACTTATACAACTCAACAGTAAAAGCAATCAGATTTGAAAATGAGAAGATGTGAATAACCATTTTCCCAAAGAAGACATATACATGGCCAACAGACACATGAAAAGATGCTCAATATCCTTACTCATCAGGGAAATGCAAATAAAAACCATGAGTTATCACCTCACACCTATGGCTATAGTCATAAAGGCAAGAAATAAGTATTGGGAAGGACATGAAGAAAAAGCAACTACTGATGGGAATATAAATTGCTGCAGTCACTATGGAAAACAATATGGAGCTTCCTCAAAACATTAAAACTACTATATAATACAGCAATTCTACTTCTAGGTATTTATCTGAAGGAAATGAAATCACTTTCTCAAAGAGATATCTGCATTCCCATGTTAATTACAGCATTACTTACAATGTCCACAGCATGGAAACAACCTAAATTGTCCATCAGTGGATGAACAGATAAATAATAAGCAGTGCAATGGAGTATGATTCAGCCATAAAAAAGAGTGAAATCTTGCCATTTGCAACATGAATAGACCTCAAGGGCATAATACTAAGTGACATTAAGTCAGACAGAGAAAGATGATGATGTCATCTCGCATATATACATACATACATACATATATATATATGTAGTGGTTTAGTTGCTCAGTCATGTCCAACTGTTGCAACCTCATGGAATGTAGCCCACCAGTCTCCTCTTTCCATGAAATTTCCCAGGCAAGAATACTGGACTGGATTGCCATTTCCTTCTCCAGGGAACCTATTTAAAACACACACACACACAAACACCCCACACCACCCTCCCTAAAAAAAACAATCTCACTGATATAAAGAACAGATTCATGGCTGCTAGAAGTGAGTGGTAGGAGAAACGGATGAGAAGGGTCAAAAGGTGAAAAAGAAAGAATTTATAGATAACTTGAACTATCACATATATACAACAGCACTGATTTAATTCTTAGTTTAACCTTAGTGAAGTGAAAGTCACTCAGTTGTGTCCAACTCCTTGCGACCCCATAGAGTATACAGTCCATGGAATTCTCCAGGCCAGAATACTGGAGTGGGTAGCCTTTCCCTTCTCAAGGGGATCTTCCCAGCCCAGGGATCGAACCCAGGTCTCCCACATTGCAGGTGGATTCTTTACCAGCTGAGCCACAAGAGAAGCCCAGTTTAATCTTATTATAATGCTTTTAAAGGACTTTATTCACACACAAAATAGTATTTATGATCTATAATGTTATATGATCTAAAATGTTACATCAAAATATGAGTGGTTACATTAGGGTGGAATTCTGAAGAAATTTACTTTTCTCTTTCCCCAAAAATATCTGGTAATATTTCTTTTCTAATTTAACAACAACAACAACAAAACCCACATTAATTTAAAAAGAACTTCCTTTGGAGTTTTTTGTTCTATGTTGCTTTAAGAAAATAAAGACCATGAATCTCATCACTTCTCATCCTTCACTGAATCAACTCCTGAAATTGTTAATTTTTGAGTGTGAAGTTACCAGTGATTTGTTCTCCCCCGTATCTTTCACATTTTCAGTTCTCCATGAATTTTTTTAAGTGCATGTTTTATCACATAAAACATAAGTACAGAAAACCTCAAAAGTGCTAAGTGAATACCTAAAGGAACTTTCACAAAGTGAACAATTACATGCTTAGTAACTACCACGAACATCATTAAGCTGAAAATGGCAGGCATCCCAGAGTCCTCTCTTGTGCATTTCATACACAACAGCAAAATGTTTTTCTTTCCAAAAAATATCCTGAGAACATTAATAATGAAAGAACAAGGTATCTGTAATGAATTAAATCTAAATTTTATTCATTTTACAATTTTGTAAATCTTAAAATCTTAGACAAATGGTTTAATTTTTTTTTAGCAGTTCTCTCATTTTTACTATGAGAATAGTATTTACCTTATAAGGTAATTGTGAAGATTAAATGAGAGAAAAAATGTAATTCCCTTACCATAATGCCTGACATTTATACTGAATAACACTTTTTACTGTATTAGAGTTCATAAGCCTAACTAAAATAACACATGTAAAAATCATGATTATAGGGACAATAATCACTCTATTCTCATCCCCTACTCAGAACTTTAATTCAAGAGAGTTAAAATAATCTTTTTAAAAAAGGAATGTCTGTTTTAAACCATGAAGTCTTCAGATCTCAAGTTGTTGCTGATGGTTTTCTGATCATTTCATTTTGTGATTAATAAAGCCTCTGACACAAAAAAATAGGGTTTTCCTTCCAAGCACAGAGAGCACCTGCCGAGATGTTGATTTATATATTAGTATAATCAATCAGTTTAAAGAGAGAAATTATGAAATACTAAAAGGTTATTTAGATAATTCGAGTGTTTATTTTTTGGTTTATGTGCTCACATGCTAAGTCACTTCAGCCATGTCCAACTTTTTGCAACCCTATTGACTGCAGCTCTCCAGGCTACTCTGTCCATTGGACTCTTCAGACAAGAATGCTGGAGTGGGCTGCCGTGCTCTCCTTCAGGGGCTCTTCCTAACCCAGGGATCGAACCCATGTCTCTACGTCTCCTGTGTTGACAGGCAGGTTCTTTACCACTAGCACCACCTGGGTTTATATGTGTGTGCTTTACAGTTCAGTTCAATTCAGTCGCTCAGTCGTGTCTGACTCTTTGCCACCCCATGAATCGCAGCACGCCAGGCCTCCCTATCCATCACCAACTCCCGGAGTTCACTCAGACTCACGTACATCGAGTCAGTGATGCCATCCAGCCATCTCATCCTCTGTCGTCCCCTTCTCCTCCTGCCCCCAATCCCTCCCAGCATCACAGTCTTTTCCAATGAGTCAACTCTTTGCATGAGGTGGCCAAAGTACTGGAGTTTCAGCTTTAGCATCATTCCTTCCAAAGAAATCCCAGGGTTGATCTCCTTCAGAATGGACTGGTTGGATCTCCTTGCAGTTCAAGGGACTCTCAACAGTCTTCTCCAACTCCACAGTTCAAAAGTATCAATTCTTCGGCACTCAGTCTCCTTCACAGTCCAACTCTCACATCCATACATGACCACTGGAAAAACCATAGCCTTGACTAGACAGACCTGTCGGCAAAGTAATGTCTCTGCTTTTCAATATGTTATCTAGGTTAGTCATAACTTTTCTTCCAAGGAGTAAGCGTCTTTTAATTTCATGGCTGCAGTCACCATCTGCAGTGATTTTGGAGCCCCCCCAAAAAAAGTCTGACACTGTTTCCACTGTTTCCCCATCTATTTCCCATGAAGTGATGGGACCAGATGCCATGATCTTCGTTTTCTGAATGTTGAGCTTTAAGCCAACCTTTTCACTCTCCTCTTTCACTTTCACCAAGAGGCCTTCTAGTTCCTCTTCACCTTCTGCCATAAGGGTGGTGTCATCTGCATATCTGAGGTTATTGATATTTTCCCCTGCAATCATGATTCCAGCTTGTGTTTCTTCCAGCCCAGCGTTTCTCATGATGTACACAGTGGGTAAGGATAATCAGAAGACTAACCAATCTAATCACATGGACCACAGTCTTGTCTAACTCAATGAAACTAAGCCATGCCGTGCAGGGCCACTCAAGACAGAGAGGTCATGGTGGAGAGTTCTGGCAAAATGTGGTCCACTGGAGAGGGGAATGGCAAACCACTTCAGTATTCTTGCCTTGAGAACCCCATGAACTGTATGAAAAGGCAAAAAGATGAATTCCCCAGGTTGGTAGCTGCCCAATATGCTACTGGAGATCAGTGGAGAAATAACTCCAGAAAGAATGAAGGAATGGAGCCAAAGCAAAAACAATACCCAGTTGTGGATGTGACTGGGGATAGAAGCAAGGTCCAATGCTGTAAAGAACAATATTGCACAGGAACCTGGAATGTTAGGTCCATGAATCAAGGCAAATTGGAAGTGGTCAAACATGAGATGGCAGGAGTGAACATCGACATTTTAGGAATCAGCTAACTAAAATGGACTGGAATGGGTGAATTTAACTCAGATGACCATTATCTCTACTACTGTGGACAAGAATCCCATAGAAGAAATGGATTAGCCATCATAGTCAATAAAAGAGTCCGAAATGCAGTACTTGATGCAATCTCAAAAATGACAGAATGATCTCTGTTCATTTCCAAGGCAAACCATTCAATATCACAGTAATCGAAGTCTATGCCCTGACCATTAATGCTGAAGAAGCTGAAGTTGAATGGTTCTATGAAGACCTATAAGACCATTTAGAACTAACACCCCAAAAGGATGCCCTTTTCATTACATGGGACTGGAATGCAAAAGTCAAGAAACACCTGGAGTAACTGGCAAATTTGGCCTTGGAGTACAGAATGAAGCAGGGCAAAGGCTAAGAGTTTTGCCAAGAGAATACACTGGTCATAACAAACACCCTCCTCCAACAACACAAGAGAAGACTCTACACATGGACATCACCAGATGGCCAACACCGAAATCAGATTGATTATATTCTTTGCAGCCAAAGATGGAGAAGCTCATTCCAGCAGCAAAAACAAGACCGGGAGCTGACTGTGGCTCAGATCATGAACTCCTTATTGCCAAATTCAGACTTAAATTGAAGAAAGTATGGAAAACCAATAGAGCATTCAGATATGACTTAAATTAAATCCCTTATGATTACACAGTGGAAGTGAGAAATAGATTTAAGGGACTAGATCTGATAGAGTGTCTGATGAACTATGGATGGAGGTTCGTGACATTATACAGGAGACAGGGATCAACAGCATCCCCAAGAAAAAGAGATGCGAAAGAGCAAAATGGCTGTCTGGGGAGGCCTTACAAATAGCTGTGAAAAGAAGAGAAGTGAAAAGCAAAGGAGAAAAGGAAAGATATACCTATTTGAATGCAGAGTTCCAAAGAATAGCAAGGAGAGATAAGAAAGCCTTCCTCAGTGATCAATGTAAGGAAATGGAGGGAAACAACAGAATGGGAAAGACTAGAGACGTCTTCAAGAAAATTAGAGACACCAAGGGAACATTTCATGCACAGATGGGCTCAGTAAGGGACAGAAAGGATATGGACCTAACAGAAGCAGAAGATATTAAGAAGAGGTGGCAAGAATACACAGAAGACTACAAAAAAGATCTTCATGACCCAGATAATTACAATGGTTTGATCACTCTCCTAGAGCCAGACATCCTGGAATGTGAAGTCAAGTGGGCCTTAGGGAAGCATCACTACGAACAAAGCTAGTGGAGGTGATGGAATTCCAGGTGAGCTATTTCAAATCCTAAAAGATGATGCTGTGAAAGTGCTGCACTCAATATACCAGCAAATTTGGAAAACTCAGCAGTGGCCACAGGACTGGCAAAAGTGTCATTCCAATCCCAAAGAAAGGCAATGCCAAAGAATGCTCAAACTACCGCTCATCTCACACACTAGTAAGGTAATTCTCAAAACTCTCCAAGCCAGGCTTCAGCGATATGTGAACTGTGAACTTCCAGATGTTCAAGCTGGTTTTAGAAAAGGCAGAGGAACCAGAGATCAAATTGCCAACATCTGCTAGATCATTGAAAAAGCAAGAGAGTTCCAGAAAAACATCTATTTCTGCTTTATTGACTATGCCAAAGCCTTTGACTGTGTAGATTAGAACAGGCTGTGGAAAATTCTGAAAGAGATGGGCATACCAGATCACCTAACCTGCCTCTTGAGAAATCTGTATGCAGGTCAGGAAGGAACAGTTAGAACTGGACATGGAACAACAGACTGGTTCCAAATAGGAAAAGGAGTACGACAAGGCTGTATATTGTCACCCTGCTTATTTAACTTACATGCAGACTACATCATGAGAAACATGGCCTGGATAAGCACAAGCTGGAATCAAGATTGCCGGGAGAAATATCAATAACCTCAGATACACAGATGACACCACTCTTATGGCAGTAGGTTAAGAAGAACTAAAGAGCCTCTTGATGAAAGTGAAAAGAGGAGAGTGAAAAAGTTTGCTTAAAGCTCAACATCCAGAAAACGAAGACCATGGCATCTGGTCCCATCACTTCATGGCAAATAGATCGGGAAACACTGGAAACAGTGGCTGACTTTACTTTTTGGGGGCTCCAAAATCACTGTGGATGGTGATTGCAGCCGTGAAATTAAAAGATGCTTACTTCTTGGAAGGAAAGTTATGACCAACCTAGACAACATATTAAAAAGCAGAGACATAACTTCATCAACAAAGGTCCTTCTAGTCCAGGCTATGGTTTTTCAAGTCATCATGTAGGGATGTGAGAGTTAGACTATAAAGAAAGCTGAGCGCCGAAGAATTGATGCTTTTGAACTGTGGAGTTGGAGAAGGCTGTTGAGAGTCCCTTGGACTGCAAGGACATCCAACCAGTCCATCCTAAAGAAAATCAGTCCTGAGTGTTCACTGGAAGGACTCATGTTGAAGCTGAAATTCGAATATTTTGGCCACCTGATGTAAAGAGCTGACTCATTTGAAGAGACCTTCATGCTAGGAAGGATTGAAGGCAGGAGGAGAAGGGAACGACAGAGGATGAGATGGCTGGATGGCATCACTGACTCGATGGATGTGAGTCTGAGTGAACTCTGGGAGTTGGTGATGGACAGGGAGGCCTGGTGCGCTGCATTCCATGTGATCGCAAAGTGATGGACATGTCTGAGTGTCTGTACTGAATTGAAGGATTATGATTCCCCAAAATGACAAATAATTCATGTTAAAAAAAACGTTATTTAAATGAGTGGCTATTAAAAAAAAAACAAAAACCTATCCAAAATGACCAGTTATTTGGATCTCTTTTTAACTGCTCAAACAAAAGGTTTCCAACTGAACTTGGTGAATTCTGGTCAGAAAAAAAAAAGAGTAGACCACTTGACTGTAGAGGGCTCTGCTAGGATGGAGAGTACTTTGGGGAAGAGGAGCATGCATAGTCCACTGTACTTCAGCTTCTCCTAAGATCTGCCTGCTCCAATTTCTCTCACTTCTTTTTCCTGTCTGATTCATGG
Organism: Capra hircus; assembly: GCF_001704415.2. Taxonomy (NCBI): domain Eukaryota; kingdom Metazoa; phylum Chordata; class Mammalia; order Artiodactyla; family Bovidae; genus Capra; species Capra hircus. The sequence goes on from NC_030818.1 coordinate 19,295,826, forward strand.
GGCCCATCCCTCCTTCCACTTTTCCTGAGACTGCAAACTTTACTGCCTAGATTTAAAGTCTAGTCAAGACAGGGCTGGGGAAACAGCCAGTTGCACAAGTTGGGTCATAAGAAATTTCGTTATCTGAAATTTTTCTTGGACTCCAGAAGTTAAATCTAAAACCCAGTCTTCTGATAGGAGGGGTAATATCTTCTATTATTTACTATTATTATCACTATTATTTTCTTTTGGCTGAAAATAGTTAAATTTCAAGCTTAAACTTTATATTAGTTTTAATAATTTAATTGAATGAAATTTAATCTTTAAATTAAAATTGATTTTAAATTTGTGGCTGATGTTTAGAGAAATAAACCTTTAAAATCTAAAATCAGGATTGCTTTAACAAATCTAAGTATTTAACACAGGAAGGCAATAAAATGATACTATAGATCTGAAGCTGTAGTAAAACTTCTCTTGGTATATTGACAATGATCAACTTAAGATTCTATTTCTCTAAGCAAAGATAAACTTTTAAAAAACACATTCCTATTCTTTCTCATCAACTCATCCCTCTCTTCTCTACCCTTTTTAAAAAATTTTCCAGTAAATGACAGCTCTACTCAACAGATTTTTTTCTTTTTCTTTTTAAATAACTATGGTGCCCCCGTTTCTAAGGCAGCAACTGAATTTCAAACAATTAATGTAATCTTCATTACATAAAAAGAGCTGTGGCAGAGCAGGTGGAGGGGTGGTAGGAAGAGAAGAACATTTTTAACATTTTTATAAGCTGGCTATTCCTGTTGGCTATTCAACATACTGGTCTCCCAGGTGGTGCCTTTTCTCAGCAGAAACCCAATCTTCATTTAGGCTTGAACTGGTCAGGACAGCACCTCCCACCCCAAACTCCCATCTGATATTCCATTAACATCAATGAAGTTAGTTCTCTAAAGAGTTCAAATGTATGTTGTTTTCTTATAAACATGATGTGGGGTATAAATTTGGGCACTGTACTAGAAACACAAGAAAAATGAATGAGGTTGAAGAGGTTCAGTACATTTTTAATTTTTCAACACTATGTGCCCTTCAGTTCAGTTCAGTCGCTCAGTTGCGTCCGACTCTTTGCAACCCCATGAATCGCAGCACGCCAGGCGTCCCTGTCCATCACCATCTCCTGGAGTTCACTCAAACTCACGTCTATCGAGCTGGTGATGCCATCCAGCCATCTCATCCTCTGTCGTCCCCTTTTCCTCCTGCCCCCAATCCCTCCCAGCATCAAAATGGCTGTCTGGGAAGGCATTACAAATAGCTGTGAAAAGAAGAGAGGTGAAAAGCAAAGGAGAAAAGGAAAGATATAAACATCTGAATGCAGAGTTCCAAAGAATAGCAAGGAGAGATAAGAATGTCTTCCTCAGTGATCAATGCACAGAAATAGAGGAAAACAACAGAATGGGAAAGACTAGAGATCTCTTCAAGAAAATTAGAGATACCAAGGGAACATTTCATGCAAAGATGGGCTCGATAAAGGACAGAAATGGTATGGACCTAACAGAAACAGAAGATATTAAGAAGAGGTGGCAAGAATACACAGAAGAACTATGTGCCCTTAAATGTTTTCAAAAAAGCTTTAACTTATATTGCATGTAATGCATTTCTCTCCCTCTACTCAGCAGGCCCTCAATATGCTACTGCTGTTCAGTATGTGTTAATTTTAGCACTTGCAGTTGTTCCCTGTGATGGAAAATTCTACCATTATCTATGTTATCTCCTGGCCCAGATTTCCCCCCAGCTGCCAGGACATGAAGTAACAAGGGGATGGTTTGGACCAGCTCATAGACACTTTCACATGAACTCACAATGTGTAACTTTACTACCCATGAGCTGACTGTATTCAAGCTCAAAGAGCCAATACGTACATTTTCATTAAAGGAGAAAAGGACAATTTAAATAATAGTGTTTTGTATAGTAGATGACAATAACTAAATAAATGCTGCAACATTTCTATGAGAATGTAGCCGGATTAAAACATGAAGAGTACAAACTAGTTAGAAGGTGAAATGGAGCTTTCAGCAAATTTCAAACACCTGAGGAAAAAATACTATAGTGCCTCTGATATTCTGAAAGAAGTCCTATATAGCTGACATGTAAAGAACAACAGGAATTAATAATTGTTATTTTTACACCTGGTACTTATTAAGCACGTAAGAAAAATAATGCATTTTATATGCGTTAACTTGATCCTTATAATGTCCCTATGTGGAAGTACATGGATTATCTTCATCTGACATGTAGGCATACCACATATGGTTATAAGACCAGATGAAATAAAAGGGGGAGGTGAAGTAGGCAGGGGTCAGATTATGAAGGGGCTTAAGAGTACTTTATGAAATTGGTCTTTATGGTAGAGTAATCAGCTGAGGAGTTTTCAGCAAGGTATCAGATTTGAAAATATATATATATATTTCAGTTTCTGCATGAGAAATACAATATTAGCTGACATTTCTAAATTGTTTTCTAAGGGTCAGGCACTATTTTAAGGCCCTTTGCAAGTATTGACTCATTTAACCTACAGCTACTCTATAAAATAGGAATTATTCTTTTTCTCATTTTACAAATGTAGAAACAAGTGATTTGCTCAAGTTCACACAGGTTGTAGGTGACAGTCAGGTTCCAATCCAGGCAGACTGACCCTACCATCCACAGCCCCCATTTTGCTACAATGCAATCAACCGTGGTATTGGACTAAGACGGTGATAATGGCAGTAGACACATGGAGGTATTTAGGAAACTTGGTGCATAGTGAGGGAGAAAGCGGGACATGTCAGAGATGATACCAAAATTTATGCACCACTTATTTCTCAGTATAAGAGTTGTGTGATGGTACAACTCCAGTATAAGAGTTAGCTGCAGATCATGAGTTGAGAAGCAGGTTTTACGTAAGGAGGTAAAGAGTACCATTTTAAATTGAGGAGTTTCTGAGAACCAATGTCAGGTAGCCACATATGGAATCTGAAGAGTAGAAGCGAGGCTAGGCTCCGGACAAGCCTACAAAGGAATCCCTGATTATTATCCTCTATTACACCCTGTTTCATACCTTTCTTTCCTCGTGATCACAACCTGAAATTGTTTTCTCTCCCTCCCCAGGCAGAATGTAAACATATTATGGTAGATTCTTGGCCTGACTGTTCTTTATTGTATTTCCAATGCCTGCCACATTATAGTGTCCCATTAATAACTGAATGGGGCAATCATGAATAACAGACAACATTGCACAATCTTATTACAAAACCTTTAACAGGGATTCAAGTCCTCTTCATGTGTGTCCAGTGTCAAGGGATGCACTATCACAGGCAATCATTTCTCAACAGGTCTCTCAGGAAATTCGTTTAAGTCCTCTTCCAAACCACTTATTTGAAACACTGTCCTACTGCTGTTGTCAATGGTCTGACCCTCCTATCTAGTGGTTAATGATCATGTTGCTCTTTCTTACCCTCAGTTCCTCTCTATCACTTGGCTTGGATACACACCATTTTGCCACTGCTCTTGACATGTGGCGTATGAAGGTGATTCTTCAACCGCCTCAGTCCAGCCTCCCCCTCCATACACACAGAGGGCCCACAGTGTATAGGGCAGGACTGTCAATTTCTTTAACAAGTATGTTTTTACTATACAGCAACTTCATTAGGTCCTTCTTTCTCACTTTGTAATGATTTACAGCTAACTAAAATGCCATTTTAAAAAAAGGTTTAGGTATATCAAAATATTGGGGAGATTTAAGTACACTCCAAGGCATTTTCTTGGAATCTGGTAAACAATAACCCAGGTTTTATTTTCACATCTCTTATTTCAAAAAGCAGAGCTTTCTATGATTCAGCAATGCATATCAAAATTCAAACCTGTCATATCTTTACCCCTTTAAGAAATCTAAACCAAGGAAATAATCTATAAACTTGCATTTTTAAAAAGCCAAATGCAGCATTACTTATTTAAATATAAACACTAGAAGCCAAGTATCATAGCACAGGATGATGGCTAAGTCAGTAACAGTACATTTGTTATTTAGTAGGTATCAAAAAGGTGGTTACTAAATTTATCCTATATTATTATGAGTAATTCTATGAAAAAAATGATAAGTGGATACAACAGCCTACCTGCAGGATGTGATTACAAATGTGGAAGAGAATGGATTAAAATATCAACAATGATTTGGCCTGTGTGGTGAAGTGTGGTAATTTCCCCCAAAATTTAATAAATCAAATTTTATAATTAAAATTAACTTATAGTAATGTATAAAATTGACTTTCCTTTGACCTCTGACTGCTTTTACGTTCATTAGACAAGATTAAGGCCCCTTTTTTTTCCCGCAAATGAGAGATATTTTCTTATATCATAAGAAACAAGTTGGGCAGTGAGACAAATTAATAAATATAATTAATCAAACAGATCTCCCTTTTATTAGATATGATCATAGAAAACTAGGGGTTAAGTTGTCAGTGGCTCAGAAGAGTTGAGAGAAAGTATAAAGCTGTACTGAGGAGAGGAAAGGGAGAAAAAGAAAGACGGAAGGAGAGAAGGAAGAGAGAGAGAATCATTGCTACTGCGTGATGTAGTATATTCCCCAAAGCAGGAAATGATGGGGGAAGCCTGGGAGGTACAAAGAACAGCAGAAAACAGCCAAAGGAGAAATAAACATACCTCATAAACAGATGAATGAAAGGGTTATGCGCACAAAAAACAAGGAGATTGGAAAAGAGTCTGGCAGCTTCATAGAAAGTTAAACACAGAGTTCCCACTGAGCCGGCAATTCCACTCCCAGATATACACTCAGGCCAAATGAAAAACCGAGCAACACAAATACTGTACACAATTGTTTATAGCAGCATTATTTGTAATACACAAAAAATTAAAGCAACACAAACACCCATCAACTAATGAATGGATAAAAAAAATATAAGCAGAAAGGAATAGTATTCAACCATTAAAAAGGATGCAGGATGTATGCTACCACATGGATGAACCTTAAAAATCTTAAGTCGAGAAGTCAGTCACAAACGGCCACATAGTGTATGATTTCATTTATATAAAATGTTCATATTTAATATGAGAATTGATAAGAGACAAAAAGTAAGCTCAGAGGAAGCAGAGAGCTTGTGGGGCAATAGCTAAATGGTGTCAGATTTCTTTGCGGGATAATGAAAATGTTTACAATTGATTGTGGTGATGGTTATTCTACTCTGTGAACATACTAAAAACTACTGAATTATACATTTAATATGGGTGAATCATATGGTATGTGAATAATATCTCAATAAACTATTACCAAAAAACCTCTAAAAAGCAAAGAGAATAGCTTTGGAAAAGCAGGTATAAAATGAAAAAAACTAAAAACCTTGCAGAAGTAAAAGTCAGTAAGAAAACAAATGAGAGAACACATCTGTCTGAGGTCTAAAGACTACATGAGGAAGGCAAGGCTACATTAGCTGCCAACTGGTGAGGGTCTGAGAGAGAATAAGCAGGAGGCAGTAGGTGATGACAAGGTACGTATTTGCAATGTTCAGAAAGGTTCCGTCTACGTGGTAAAACTTGGTGTTCAAAGTGTGCTAAACAGTGTGGCAAACATTCATTCATCAATTATCTATCTGATGTGGTGAAATTCCCACTGCATGAGAGACTGGCGTAACTATGACTAATTCATTTTTGTATGCCCTGCAGCACTTAGCTTGATGCCGTCTACATAGTAGGCACTCAATATTAATATTTGATGAATGAAACCAACCATCAGAGCCAGAACTCAAGGCTCTGTAATTACAAAGCATAAGTGAGGCCAAATTGTAGCCATTAAAAAAACCAGAACATTATTCCATATTTGAATCATTTTAATGGATCTTTAAATGAGTTTTAATTCAGTTAACTAAATATACACAAGCATAATTTAGTAATCTAATATGAAAGCAAAAAGATCTAGCATAAAGGTAAGGACTTTCTGAGAAATGCTAAGAAAATGTTAACTTTATTCTTAATATGTACACCATGAAACAGACACTTCACATTATTTTGTTTCTTCAAAATTTAAATTCTGCTTGCTTTTCAGTTTATTTTTTTTGGTAACAGATGCTACTGAATATACCATTTTTCCCCTGACAGTAACAACAGGCCGCCCAACTACATGATACAATATCTTGCATTTAATTTAAAAGATTATGGCTCAGTGTTTAAAAAATAAATTAATTAATAAAAGAGAAACATTATTAGGAAAAAAAATGAAAGCACATTCACCACACACACACACACAAAATCATTCCTTCAAAATTAGAAACCAGTGTGAGCATTATTTCACTTACCCTACCTCGGAAGCATATAATTCCTGTGTATAAATAAAGTTGAACCTATAGACTGGAATGGTACAGTGGTTACCACTAATTAGGTCCTAACTGACAATATAAACAAAAATGAACGGAACTGCACATTAAAAGAAACTTGTTTTTAGCTTAATTGTTGGTGCAGAGTGCACGGTTGGGGCTGGCTGCCTGGTGGCCACTTTAGCCTTACTAGCTTGACTTGCTCTAACAGCAGTTTCCAGACGTACTTTCAGCTCAGGAGCTGCTCCCATTACTGTCTTGAAAGCGTGTGGATACAGAGGTCCAATATGCATTAAATTCTGGAGTGCAAACTCATGGAGATCTTTGGAAGCTGTGCTTGCTGAGGCAAAAGAATTTTCATCCAGCAGGTAAGAGATCAAAGTGGGAACTAAAAGAGCAAGTAATTGCACTCCTGCAAATAACAAAGATAAAGTTCGAAGATGCTCATGAATCTGAAAATTACAGTAACCTTTATTTAAACACTAGGCAATTACCATAGTAGTCTGAATTATAATAAAACACAAGTAAATGTGCCCAATCTATTTTAGACCTCAATAATTATTCATTATTAATATTTACTAATTTTCCAGCCACGTTAGGGTAGGAAATCAGGTTTGATTTCCTGTTAAGATTGTATATTTTGCATTTATACTAATTGTTTTATTTTAAAAAATACTGGCTAAAAGGTAAAAATGAACAATTTTACAAATGCCACTGGTAAAATGTATTTTGAGAATAAAATTGTGAATATTCCAAGGGTATTCCAGAATAGGAAGGTTGGAAGTTTAATGGGATAGGGAACAGAAACCTGAAGCATTCATTAGGAGGAAGAAACAATCAAAGGCATGAGCTAATGTATACATTAATGTGATGATAACCATTTCCCTTTGGTTTGTACACAGCAGTTAGCCTCAGATTTAGTATTAATTTTTAAACAGTGACGACTGCTTATTCTACCTCTTAGAAGTCTTACTATAGTACAAAACATCTGAGTGAAGCAGTCCTTTAAAAAATGAAACCATTATGGTGCTTACTGTTGATATAGCCCACTAATACTAAGTACTAGAAACTGGTTGGAGAATTGAAGCTACACTGCCTCAGTTATTTCATAGTTTAAATTAATTGACTCTTACATGGAAAATTAAAGGGTTATTTATTAAATGAACCTTGTTAAATCTAACTATTAAGCTATATTTAATTTCATGAATAATACATGAAGATATTCTTGCTGTTAAAAGAATTCAAACAATAGAGAATTATTTGAAAAAGTATAAGACTCTCTTCCCTACCTAAATTAGAACACCTGTTCAGGAACTGATCCCAAGAGTCAACTCAACTCAGACATAACTTAATACTAACTATGCAAAAGTCAATAAGCTCAATGTTGAGATTATGAAATGAATAAGATTTAGCCTGTATGTTTATGGAACTTACATTGAGTAAAATACAAATAAAGACAAAATTATGTTGAGTCACCAAACATGGGCCATGATGTCAGTCATAACGTTTCTATTCAAATAATCTGTTAACATCTAGTTTCAACTAAACTTATTAGCTCCTCCCAAACAGCTCTTCTTCTTGAACTTTTCAATTTTAAGATTGCTTCCATGATTCTTCCAAGTAACACAGTAATATTTGGCTCTTCTTCTCTTGTCCCTGTAACCTATACTCATCAAGTCAGATAAATTTTTTTTTCCACAATCATTTCTGTACTCTTCTCTTCCACGGCAGTAATTCTGGATTATCATTTTATAGGGAATTTATCAGCAATAGCTTTTTAAAAATCTCCACTACCTTTCTAACTTCTGTGAAATTCTTTCAAGAGAAGAGGAAAAATTTTATGATAGAAAAACTGATGTAATTTTTACCCCGAGAATAATCTGGCAATGTATATTAGAAGTTTTAAAAATGTGTCTTCCTTTCAACCCAATAATTTCACTTAAAAAAATTATCTGATAGAAATAATACACAGGAGGAGATGGCCTTTCATCTTTTAAACTCTTTTGCAATATGGGGGTAAATGATCATGGACCTGGCAAGGCATTTGAGAACATCTGTCCAACCACTACCACCATTTGTGAAAAATGGAAGGTTCCGTTAATCAGATACCACATTTCAGAGTTCTGTTAAGACCCCAGAGAAATGATTCTAGTTATACTGTTAGATTCTACTTCTACTGTTATTTTATTGTTAATGCAAATTTACTTCATTAAAAAAAAAATAGAATGATCACAGATAATAAAACATCAATTTTTTTTTAAGTAGGAGTGTACAAAGGTATCTGTACAAGAACACTCATTTCAGTTATTGATGACCTTGAAAAATTGGAAACACCTTAACAATTCAATCATAAGGTACTAGTTTAAAAAGTACAGTCTTTCTGTAACGATTAAAAGTCATATTTTTAAAGATAAATTTTAGATTGCGATGAAATCTAATCTTAGGGGATACAGAGGAGTAAGTATTAAGTTGCATAAGTCTCTGGTTAAATGGAAGTATATGGTAGTTTTTCATTAAATTAAAAAACAATAATTTTAAATTTTGGAGTATTTTAATACCGATGTTTAGCATGAATACTAATCTGGTCCTATTTGTTAAAAAGCTTTTATACATCTCTTATAAACACCAAAATGTATTACTCTTAAAAATATATTAAACAGCCATATTTTCCCTAGTTCTTAAAGAGTACCTTCCTAGAAGAAAAGACCCATGGGTTGAAATGCATCCCTAATTTATTTTAATCTCTTACTCTTAAATAAATCAATTCAATTCTCTTTGCAACATAAGCAAAAACATTAAGCTTTCACATAGTAAGAACCTTTAGAAAATTTACTGCTGCAATGGCCCGTGTCAAATAGAAAATAAGATTAATATGTAATACGAATCTTCATTTTAGACTAGTGGCTTTTTAGAGGAAAATACTTACTGTTCTGTTCTTCCCCAAGAGCAACCAATGTTTCAAGAACTTTGATTCCTTCTTGAACAGCTAAGAGTTCTGTACTACTGCCTGGTCTGTTTCTTTCAACAGCTTTTAGCTTTTCAACTACTATTGGAGCTAAGGAATGGATATAAGGAGTTGAAAGGGCCCGATTGGAATGTTGAAAAACTGAGAGGAGAAGCTGGTAACATTTGGCTTGAACCTGTACAAGAAAATAATTTTATTAATTTACATGTGTGACAGTTCTTATTTGCTCTACAATCACACTGCATCTTAATACGTATGGAAAACAAGCAATACTGCAGGATGAAAATAGAAATGTGATGAATTAATGCCATTCTACTTACAGAAATGGAATAAAACTTCTAATATAACTAAAAACATTGAAATTAATCAAACATTCCTTATATGTTAGTTCCCAAATTATCACTGCTTATATAATTTCTGTATTTCTATACTGTGTAAAAATTAGATACCAGGAATTCTAATTTTTGTTTTTAATTCTTTAATTTACAGTTGTCCCTCTCACCTTCAATTCAGTTCAGTTCAGTCACTCAGTCATGTCCAACTCTTTGAAATCCCATGAATTGCAGCATGCCAGGCCTCCCTGTCCATCACCAACTCCTGGAGTTCACTCAAACTCATGCCCATCGAGTTGGTGATGCCATCTAGCCATCTCATCCTCTGTTGTCCCCCTCTCCTCCTGCCCCTAATCTCTCCCAGCATCAGGGTCTTTTCCAGTGAGTCAACTCTTCGCATGAGGTGGCCAAAGTATTGGAGTTTCAGCTTTAGCATCAGTCCTTCCAATGAACACCCAGGATCGATCTCCTTTAGGATGGACTGGTTGGATCTCCTTGCAGTCCAAGGGACTCTCAAGAGTCTTCTCCAACACCACAGTTCAAAAGCATCAATTCTTCGGTGCTCAGCTTTCTTCACAGTCCAACTCTCACATCCATACATAACCACTGGAAAAACTATAGCCTTGACTAGACGGACCTTTGTTGGCAAAGTAATATCTCTGCTATCTAGGTTGGTCATAACTTTCCTTCCAAGGAATAAGCGTCTTTTAATTTCATGGCTGCAGTCACCATCTGCAGTGATTTTGGAGCTCCCAAAAATAAAGTCTGACACTGTTTTCACTGTTTCCTCATCTATTTCCCATGAAGTGATGGGACCGGATGCCATGATCTTCATTTTCTGAATGTTGAGCTTTAAGCCAACTTTTTTGCTCTCCTCTTTCACTTTCATCAAGAGGCTTTTTAGTTTTTCTTCACTTTCTGCCACAAGGGTGGTGTCATTTGCATATCTGAGGTTACTGATGTTTCTCCTGGCAGTCTTGATTCCAGCTTGTGCTTCTTCCAGCCCAGCGTTTCTCATCATGTAATCTGCGTATAAGTTCCTCTCACCTTAACCTAACATATTTTATATGGCTAATATTTGAATGATGTCAAACAAAGCTATAAAATATATCAGACACTCAACTCCATTTGGATTCTCTGAAAATAAATGCTTAAACCAATTTAAGTGTTCTAGGCCTACAAAGTAGTTTCAGTGGCTCCACTTTAGATTAGAAAGACTTCATATTAACATGAAGCAAAAAAACAAATAAGAAGGGAAGGTGCATTAACTCATTGATGTAAGGAAACAAAATGGGAAAAACTGTTTCAGGGCTTCGGTAGAAGAGAAGCTACTAAACATCACTGGACAAAGGAAAAATGCCTGGGGAATATTTTAAAAATACACATCTGTGGACCACACATCTGGAGACTCTGATTCAGGAAGCCAATGGTAGATGTTACTAAACTGCTTTTTCTCCTGAGTTCAATACGTTTAAGAATCGTTTGTTTTGATGCTGAAACTATAAAACAATAAAACTTATTTTTTAGAAAAACAAGAGTTTCCGTTAGGCCTGTAAAAACATGTTATTATATATATTTATCGTTTAATGTCCTTGGTGTGATTAAGTAAACAGTGAAAAAGAGAAACACATAAAGTCTCTACTAGTGTAGGCCAGGGTTGAGGAAGTATTTTAGATACTGGGGAATTTCTGCATATATAAATTAACATATACATGTCTCTCTTAAGCTTTAACCAGTGACCTTTTCCAGTTTTTTGGAAAATTCATATAGCAAATACTTTCATTCGATGAATCACAAATTTTTAATGAATCCATCTGAAATTTTTCTTATAGAGTGGAAGGTTTACTATTATGTTTTAAGTGTAACTTACCCATGGGTCACATGAATTTAATGCGTTTTTAAATCTGCAAATGCAGCCATTCTGCAGTGACTGAACTCCTATTATTTCACTACCAGCAGACCACAGGAAAAGTGCAATTGCTGTTAGCATGCTTACTTCATCAGGCACAGGCACAGAATCTTCTGAAATAATAGTAGAAAATTTAAAAAAAAAAGAATTTTCTGAAATATACAAATAATGAAATATTTATATATATATGTGTGTGTGATATGAAGGATTCCCTGGTAGCTCAGCTGATAAAGAATCCACCTGGAATGCAGGAGACCCCGGTTACATTGCTGAGTTGGGAAGATCCCCTGGAGAAGGGATAGTCTATTAATAAGAAGCAAAAAAACAAATAAGAAAGGAAGGTGCATCAACTCACCACTACATGACCACTAGAAAAACTATAGCCCTGACTAGACGGACCTTTGTTGGCGAAGTAATATCTCTGCTTTTCAATAAACTATCTAGGTTGGTCATAACTTTCCTTCCAAGGAGTAAGCGTCTTTTAATTTCATGGGCTTCCCTGGTGGCTCAGATGGTAAGGAACCGACCTGTAATTTGGGAGAGCTCGGTTCGATCCCTGGGTTGGAAAGATCCCCGGGAGGAGGACATGGCAACCCACTATAGCATTCTTGCCTGGAGAATTCCATGGACAGAGGAGCCTTATGGGCTACAGTCTATGGGGTCGCAAAGAGTCGGACATGACTGAGAGACTTAAGCATGGCACATATATAAATGAAAGCATATATAATTATGGCATTTAATGTTTCTTTATCTTGTTAAAAATCTACCTTAAAAAGCAAAATATTAACTCATGATAAAGTTAGAATAGTTTTAGTAACATTAATAAAACTAATTAAAGTTTTCCCCTCCAAATATTAATCTGAAAAAAATTCAGGTAATAAAAGTAGGATATAGTTTGTTTAAAATTCAACAAGGGTAAGGGAAAGAAAATAAAATGTAATATTTTACCATCCAGGAATAGTTTAATTTCCAGGTTTTTGTTTAATTTCTTCTGGTCTGGGTTAGTCTTCTATATATAATTATTTATAAACATGATTTTTAATAGATATAATGGATATATAATCCAAATGAGTATATAACATATATTTAATATCTTTCCTACTGCTGGATAGTTATATTTATCACTTTTGTATTTTCTTTATTATAAAATAGACTGTAACAAATAAACCTGAACACAAGTTTTTGATCAAGGTCAGAGTATGAGATCTTAAAAGCTCTTCGTATATTTTGCAGAAATGATTCCCTGAAAGTCTGAACTGTTTTAAATTCCCTTTAGCAAAGTATGAAAATCGATTCCACCTGTACATACTCACAATTTTTTTTGTTAAATGAGTTTTACAGGTAAAAATTTATATTATTTTATTTCTTTGCTTATATAACAATGTGGCCAATTTTTTTATATGCTTGGTGGGCATTTCTATTTCTTTCTTACCATTGCCTGTTCTCTTCTCTTTCTTTGTTGTTGTTTAGTCGCTAAGTCATGTACAACTCTTTTGTGACTCAATGGACTGTAGCTTGTCAGGCTCCTTGGTCCATAGGATTTCCCAGGCAAGAACACTGGGGTGAGTCGCCATTTCCTTCTCCAGGGCATCTTCCCAACCCGGGGACCTAACCCATATCTCCTGCATTGGCAGGCAGATACTTTACCACTGAACCACCTGAGAAGCTCGTTCTTTCTTATATTGGGTGTTAAATGTTTATAAGATTTTTTTGTACATAAATGATATTAACACTGACATTATTATTTTCAGTTTTTTCTCTTTTTCAGCTTTCATTTTGTAAAATTTTTTCTTCCAGTTTTATTGAGATTTAACTGAAACACAGTTCAGTTCAGTTAGGTTCAGTCGCTCAGTCGTGTCCAACTCTGCGTCCCCATGAATCGCAGCATTGCCAGGTCTCCCTGTCCATCACCAACTCCTGGAATTAACCCAAACTCATGTCCATCAAGTCAGTGATGCCATCCAGCCACCTCATTCTCTGTCGTCCCCTTCTCTTCCTGCCCCCAATCCCTTCCAGCATCAGAGTCTTTTCCAATGAGTCTACTCTTCACATGAAGTGGCCAAAATATTGGAGTTTCAGCTTCAGCATCAGTCCCTCCAATGAACACCCAGGACTGGTCTCCTTTAGGATGGACTGGTTGGATCTCCTTGTAGTCCAAGGGACTCTCAAGAGTCTTCTCTAACACCACAGTTCAAAAGCATCAATTCAGCTCAGCCTTTTTCACAGTCCAACTCTCACATCCATACATGACCACAAGGAAAACCATAGCCTTTACCAGAAGGACCTTTGTTGGCAAAGTAATATCTCTGCTCTTTAATATGCTGTCTAGGTTGGTCATAACTCTCCTTCCAAGGAGTAATCGTCATTTAATTTCATGGCTGCAATCACCATCTGCAGTGATTTTGGAGCCCAAAACAATAGTCTGACACTGTTTCCCCATCTATTTGCCATGAAGTGATGGGACCAGATGCCATGATCTTAGTTTTCTGAATGTTTAGCTTACAGTACTATACATATATTTAAAATGTACAACACAATAATTTGACTCACATACATTATGAAATGACTATCAAAATAAGTTTAGAAAACATCCTCCATCTCATATAGATACAAAATTGAAGAAACAGAAAAAAATATTTTCCTTCTGACAAGAAACTTAAGTATTTATCACCTACTTTTAATGCATGTCATTTTTCACAGGCTTATGCTAAATTTTATAGTCCCATATGCATATGGTGATTGCAGCCATGAAATTAAAAGACGCTTACTCCTTGGAAGGAAAGTTATGACCAACCTAGATAAAAGTAGAGACATTACCTTGCCAATAAAGGTCCATCTAGTCAAGGCTATGGTTTTTCCAGTGATCATGTATGGATGTGAGAGTTGGACTGTGAAGAAAGCTGAGCACCGAAGAATTGATGCTTTTGAACAGCAGTGTTAGAGAAGACTCTTGAGAGTCCCTTGGACTGCAAGGAGATCCAACCAGTCCATCCTAAAGGAGATCAGTCCTGGGATTTCTTTGGAAGGACTGATGCTAAAGCTGAAACTCCAATACTTTGGCCACCTCATGCGAAGAGCTGACTCACTGGAAAAGACCCTGATGCTGGAAGGGATTGGGGGCAGGAAGAGAAGGGGATGACAGAGGATTAGATGGCTGGATGGCATCACCGACTTGGACATGAGTTTGAGTGAACTCCGGGAGGTGTTGATGGACAGGGAGGCCTGGCATGCTATGATTCATGGGGTTGCAAAGCGTAGGACATGACTGAGCGACTGAACTGAACTGACATTGATATTTTCTTCTGTGATATTTACCAGTGACTTACACTTACACAGTTCAATTTTACTGCCCTATCTGTTCATTCTTGGGCCTACTCCACAGTTTTAGATAGTGTGGAAATGTTTTAGTAGGCAATATGACAAAATTTTAATTATTGTTTTCAATCTTTTCACATTTACAACAGAAGTAACATGAAAGAAAAAGTCAAACACTGAAGAAAAGTGGACAAAAATGTGAATAAGCATTTCCCCCCAAATTAAACACAAACATGAAAAATGTTTATACTTACTCGGCAAACGAGAAATGAAAGTAAAAACAATAAAACAGCATGTTTTACTTACCAGATAATGAAATTAAAAAGTCTGAAATACCATGTATTGGTGGGAATCATGCACTGTTGGTGGAAGTGCAAATTTATGTAACTACTCTGGAGAGCAATTTGGCAATGCCTGAGAAAATTAAAACGTGTCACCAATTCCATTTCTAGCGGTATGCTGTAGAAAATCTGATAGCACATGTGCATGAAGAATGTATAAGGATAGTCACTGAGAAAATTTTTATAACTAGGAAAAATAAAAAATAGTAAAAATAGCCATTGATAGGGGAACGATTAATAACTGATAAATATAAATGATAGACAACTACCAAGGAGTTCAGAACAATTTACAATCTAAGAGTTTTATATATACACATTCTTTCTTTGGAGGGAAAACTCCCAAAGTGTATGTAAGTGGTAAGACAAGGGAAGAACCCAGGTCTGCTGCATTGCAGGCAGATTCACCATTTGAGCTACCCGGGAAACCCAACACAAGGGCATTGAGCGTCAATACTCAAAAAATCGGAACTAAAAGTTCACATCTAAAAGATGGGATTAAAAACACTTCTCTGAGTTGATTCAGTGTTATATAGCAGTTTTCTGATGAGCTCGTTCAGACAGTCATTAAGGAACAAATATAGTAGTAAATTAAAAAATTTAAAAGTGATTAGATTACCTGGTTGGGAATATTCTAGGATGCATGCCAGAGTGCTACGAATTAGAGCTGTCCACTGTTTCTGAGTATCCTCAGTTTTGGCCATTGAAAGTGTCACAATACTTTTGATCCCTTGAAGAGCTGCACTGACTGGTGGAGGAACCTGATTATCTGCAGACTTTATTGCTGTGTCTTTCAATATTCTTGCAATTAAAAACAGAATTGTGGGCAAGATTGTCATACATCCTGAAATAAAAACAAATCAGATTATCTTGTACTACTTCAGTTCCTATATTATAGTTGTTTCAATTGTTTGTATCTTTTTACAACTGACAATGGTTTAATATTACTTCTTTTCCCTGTATTTATACAAACTTTATTGCACTGCTATTACTGTAATTCAACGTTTGAAAAAGATAAAAAGGACTCACAAGCTATTTCAAAGAAGTCAGAAGTTCTTTCTTTTCCTAACTTGCATTGTTTGTTTATATCACTTCTAGTGTTTCACACAGAAGGAAAACTTCTGTCAAATACTTTGAGAAGTAGCTGAGAAACTTGGTGAATCATGTAGCAGTTCCAAGACAAGTAATCAATCTCACTGTACTGAGCGTTAGTACTAAGTTAGTCAATGTACTAACCAAGTCAGGAAACTGATAACAAGGCTGATAAATAAGTAAGTGAAGTCGCTCAGTCGTGTCCGGCTTTTTGCGACCCCATGGACTGTAGCCCTCCAGGCTCCTCAGTCCATGGAATTTTCCTGGCAAGATTACTGGAGTGGTTGCCATTTCCTTCTCCAGCGGATCTTCCCAACCCAGGGATCGAACCCGGGTCTCCCACACAGCAGGCAGACGCTTTACCGTCTGAGCCACCAGGGAGATCCTGATAAATAGGTAAGGCAAAAAGAAATGAAAGAATCCTAGGATTTGTAGCTGAAAGAACTTTAACGTAATCAAATTAACCGCCCACTTAACGGAAGACTCCCTTCACCACTATGACATGCCTCCAGTGTAGACTGCCTATGAAGCTTCAATGGAGTAGTGTTTTCCTATCTGTAGGCTTGTGCTGAGCTGAAAGATACCTTTATATATTCTGATATGATATCTATTTCCTAGATACAACAGAGGAAAAGTTTACTTTTCTTATTTTTTTTTTTTTAATACTTGTTTGTTTGGTTTTGTCAGGTCTTAGTTGCAGCATGTGAGATCTTTTAGTTGCAGCATGAGGGATCTAGTTCCCCGACCAGGAATCAAACCTGGACCCCCTGTATTGAGACCAGAGCCTTAGCCACTGGACCACCAGGGAAGTATCAAGTACCTACTTTTCTATCCACTAGTTCTTCAAGGATCTTTTTCAGCTATAATTTTTTATTAACAGTTGCTCCTTAAAGCTGGTTGTCACTCTTCTCTGACATGTTTGTCAGTGTGGCTCAAGAGTAGCAACCGGATCAGAAAATAAAGGGTTTAGTAATTTCACTTTGCATCTATTTGCTAACATCCAGTGTCTTCTCTCAAGCTGCGGGTCTGTCGAAGTTTCTTTGAAATGTACCTGAAAAGGGCATCTAGGGTTTTGGTTTTTTAAATCTTAAGTCTTTATAGGCTCCTAAAGCAAACAAACCCTTAAAAATAAGTCCTACTTTTCCTTTAAGACTTAAGAGGAAAATAAATCATCATAGCACTTAAAATCAAAGCCAAGCTCATCTCTGTCTAATACAGTATAATACATTTACAAACAGTGAGCAACACCATACCAGCAGGTGAACAGAGAGACGGTAAGTCAGAGAGTATGGTAACTGTGGCTGCCACCAAACGAGCACTTTCTTCTGACAGTCGAGTTTTAGCAGCTATGTGACTTGGAGAGTCCGACATCTTGGTACTGAGATGTGGCATATGACGGACTAAAATGAACATCAACAGCTCCATAGTTGCAAACACAAGAGATTTTCCAGGAATGAGACCACCACTGTCACCTCCTTCTCCTAATACAGGACTGGACTCTTTTTCCATATCATCCTCATCTTGGGTAAAAGAAAATCTGGTGAAATTCTCAGCAAAAAGGATAACAAACAGTAGAGGTAACAACACAGTAAGTATGTTTAATAAATTCTTTCAAAAGAATTTAGAATTTACAATTGAATGTCTAACTGACGCCATGTCTTTCTCAGAATAATTCTCTGCCTTAGAATTGTTTATTGACCTCTCCTTAAATGTAACAGACAAGTCATTTTTTACTTTACTAAAAATGAAATTTTTATTAGGTATTTTTAATAGGAATGTATTTTATAATAGGAGTAACACATATGTTAGGCTTGAAACACATGAAATTAACACTTTTGTAGGTAAAAAATAGTTGAATATGAGCAATTTCATTTGGGTCAATCAACTGCAATCTTTTAAATGCATGGTTAAATTTTTTCATTAAAAACTTCCTGGTATTAATATTCAAAAAATTAGAATAGAAATAAATCTACTTTAAAGTTAGTATAATTTCTCGTGCTTACTTAGTGTGTTTCTTTTTTCTTGCAAATAATCCTGAGCAGCTCTTACTATCTGTTGTACAACTCCAGTCACCAGCAGCTGGACAGACGGTGGATTCCAAGTCAACAGGAGGCGGTGTAAAACACTCAGTAACTCAACACCAATCAGCTATTATAAATTAATAGAGAAATTAAAGGATATATTTATATTATTACATCTAGGAAAATATACATATAAAAATACATAGATTTGGTAGCTAAATACATAAAATATGCAGCAAATATTATAATAATCTTGAAAAATGGTCATATTTTATCCCAACATATTTTCAGTCAAAAATTACTTCATTACATATTTAAACGATTTTTCCATTTAAAATATTTCTTTTCTCTTTGGACTAAACAGCACTGCTAGTGTTTAGTGTCACTAAAATTTATGATTTCTAATCCGAGTACTCAAGAGTAGTCCACCAGAAATTCCAGGCAGGCTGGCAAGTCGCTCCAAGATTTGTCTCAGAACTATTACACTATTCACTTAAGCTTCTCACAATCTTCCACATCAAACCCATCCAATAAACCCACCTCAAATTTCAAAGAGGGAGAAAAATAATTAAATTGCAACCAAAGCCACCTTTACCTCTTTCCTTAAGATCAAGATCAGCCCCTTGTCCAAGGCTGATAATTCTTTTCTCACATGCTTCCATGCCATCCTGTTTAACTTCCCAAGAATTCTTCAAGGACCTGAATCATACCCCATATATCATAGATACACTAAGCTAAGCTTCTCTTCCCCAATATAAGTAGTTGCTCAAGTCTTTTCTATCTAATTTCCCTCCATGCCTCAGAGAACCCTCACATCCTTCCATCTGCCCCCATGATCTCCTCCGTCTCTGTCCTGATGGAAGATGCCACTCCCTTCACCCCCTCATTCACTCCTCAGAACTTCTCTAATCTGGCTCCATTCACCTGGGAAAATGCTCTGCCTGAGGTCACCAATAACCTCCGGGGACTCTTCTGTCCTGACTCACTGGATTCTGTTCCTCTGAGACTTGTCTGTCCTTGACAGTCTCTCTTGTCTTTGATAACTGTTCTCTTTGGTTCTCCTCCTACCTCTCCAGTAGTCTCCACTGCTGATTAATTTCCCTCATCTCCACCCTCATTTGTTATTTATCCCTAAAGTTCCAGTCTTGGCCCTGTTTCCCTCTTCTTTTGTTCAGTTTTCCGAGGCCAGTGAACTCATTGTCTCTCTGGAATTATGAAAACAGCCTCGTAATTGACCTCCTTTCTCCCTTCTCATGTCTTAAAAATCAACCACTATAAAACTGATGGAGAGGTCAAATTTATGTCTATTGTACTTATGAAATACACATTTAACCACATCATTTAATCAACTGTATTTGCACTCAATTATTTCAATTTTAACATAATATGTCACACACCTTCATTCACAGATTAAACTTTATTGGTCTGACTATTTGAAAACAACCCTTGCCGTAATCTGCAGTCTAGCTGAGGCCCAGCTTTAAGCTACAAGGCTCGAGTACAAGATGAGTTTATCAGTAAGTGACGCTTATAATCACACAGCACATACTTCGTTTTGTTTCATGTGGGTTTTTTCTTTTTTATTGAGCAATATCATGTATAAAACTAATTTTAAGAGAACACAATAATAATAATTTTGTTTTTTTAATCTTTTTGTGTTTTATAGAAAATTATCCCAAGAGGTACTATTTGGTAGTGATGGTGTCCAAAGAAATGGTTATTAGAAAATAAAAGACTTCCTAATTAAAACAAACAAACAAATCCAGTGGAAACGTGGTTCTGTAACATGAATAAAATCCTCTAAAAATTCCATACAAAAAATTAGAAAACACAATTCATTAAACTTCTTAAATGAGTACTTGAGCCAGTGCAAAAACCTTATTAAATGAGATCAAGTTTAATCAAACATTTAAAAGTGACATAATTTATTTGGATTTTCCAGGCAAGAATACTGGAGTGGTTTGCCATTTCCTACTCCAGGGGATCTTTCCAACCCAGGGATCAAACCTGGGTCTCCCTCATTGCAGCAGACTCTTTACTATCTGAGCCACCAGAAAATCCCAAATTTATTAATAGCCTTATGAATTAACTCAGTCTTTTACTAGCAGAACCATTAACTTGGACTGAAGGGATCCTTTACATTTTTAGTTATATCTGATTGCTGATGAACTCATCAAAGAAGGTATAGTGATGATCTCTAGTCCAGCATGTCTGGTCATCCAACATTCAATATAAGGTCTTAGATGAAGCCAAAATCCTGAACACTTATTATATAACATTTATCTCATATGTGAGATAATTATCTTAAGATACATATGATGAATACAAAGCATAAATTATCTATTTTAGAAATATACTGCACCTGATCTTCTGCAATATGGATTCGGGCATAAGGAGAATCTAGCAAGGTGTGCAAGGCCTGCAGACAAGCTGTAACATGTTCAATAGGCTCCTCAGGTCTTGGGGAACAAAGGAACTGTATACTCACACCTGTAATACACAAAATAAACACACAGGTTTCTTAATATTAAACACTTTGTTTCTTTGACACCATTTTTTTTCTTTTACCTACTTATTTTACAGCTTAGTTTAACATGTATTTATTAATGCCTTAAAGTGAGTTCAAAATGATTGTCAAAATAAGTAGTCAAACTTAACATAAGTTGTAGCCTTGGAATGAGGCTAACAGTCACATTGGAAGCAAGTGGGGGAGTTCCAAGGTCATCAGGTTGATTAAGAAGCTACTTAAAGACATTTAAAAATAATACATTAAGAATAAATATATGAAAATTATAAGATTATGATAAATGATTGCAAATTCTTAAATGTTACAAGAGAATCTACACAGCAATTATAAATAACAATTACTCAAGTTTGCTTTAACTTTACATTTATATTATATGCATATATACATTTTTATATGTATAGACATAAATTTATACATATACACAATTTATGTATATATTACATTTATAATATAAATATAAATTCATATTATATTTCCTCAGGGTAACTTAAGTGTCAAGTAAAAAGAAAACATATTAAAAAAAAAGTTTAACTTTTTCCTTGAAAATTATTCAGTATTGCTCTGTGAGTGACATGATAGAGAATTTTTAAGGAGTAATTTAATAATTAAATTTTTCTATTAAAAATTCAGTTAATTTAGAAAATGGGCTTAAAAAAACACCTCTTTTTACTATTTCTTATCTGAACTATACTGTAAAATTTTTTTCCATAGCATTAAAATGAAAGATATGAAGGAGTTCAAAACATGCTGCACCAAAATATACCTTCTTGGCTGAACACATTTGAGAAACAGCAGATGCAGGCAGGGCTCTTTGACCCCCTTTCTACCCAAAAGCAGGTCATAAAATTTCTCATTAGAAAGATGCCCTCCCTGTATCAGGCAAAAAATATTTTTACTCCTTGAGACTGGGAGTCGATGTTGAAATAGACCTATCCAAACAAACATACTAAAATAAGCCTGATCTTCTTCTGTCGTTGTTCAGTGCCTAAGCTGTGTCTGACTCTTGTGACCCCATGGACTATAGCCCACCAGGCTCCGCTGTCCATGGAATTTCCCAGGCAAGAATACTGGTGTGGGTTGCCATTGCTTTCCCCAGGGGATCTTCCCAGAGCAGGAATCGAACTCACATCTCCTTGCACTGGCAAGCAGATTCTTTGTTGCTGAGCTATCAAGGAAGCCCCAATTTTCCATTCGTTTACCCTGTATACTTTTTAGTTCCTGCACAACTTATGATCCCTGGCCTCAGCCCTTTGTCTTGTCAGATCTCCACAATTTATTCTTGTTTGTGTAAAACTGTATACAATCTCTCAGACCTAAAAGCTTCTTCGGGTCTTCATTTTCCTCCTATGTACATGTAGAAGTTTTAAATCAATTTATATGCTTTTCTCCTATTAATGTGTCTTATGTCAGTTTAATTCTTAAGCCAGTCACAGAACTTAACATGGTAGAAAGCAGTCTTTTCTCCCTTACAGATAAACATTTTCAGAAGTAATATATCTTGCAATGTATTAAGACGGCTCACCTACCTAAAATCAGATGCATTCTGTCTTTGTTAATTTCTGCCAAAGATTTAGCACTAGGTGTTGCTCCTGATGCTTGGCTTAAATTGACCGGTATGGAACGTTTTTGTAAAGCTGATATTGCTGCTGCTTCTGCTGACTCTGAACATGTAAATCCTGTGCTATTTAACCAAAGTGCCACTGCGTGGAGAATTGGGGCCCAGGAATTCCGATAGTGAAGTCTAGCTGTATCAATAGTCTCAGGAGTATAAAATGCCCCACCTATAAAACAATCAAATCAATGAAAAACATTACTTCTATTATACATATTCACTCATTTATGAACAACTTCATTTAAAAATACCTGTTACATACTGTCTTAGTCCATTTGAGCTGCTTTAAGAAAACACGACAGACTGAGTGGCTACACAACAGAAATTTATTTATCAGGTTCTGGAGGCTGTAACCCACCCAGCATGGCTGGGTGAGGGCCTTCTTCCTGACTGACAGCCAGTACCTTCTTGCTGTCTTCACAAGGTGGAAGGTGGACAGGGTTGGGGACTCTGTGGGTTCTCTTTTGTAACAGGACTACTCCCATTCCTAGGGGCTCCACTCTCATGACCAAGCACCTCCCAAAGGACCCATACCTCCTAATACCATCACAATAGGAATTAGGTTTCAACATATACATTCTGAGGTGATACAAATATTCAGATCACAGCACACATAAAAGAGGAATCTGGCCAAAGAGTTTCTCCCAAGGGTCTCTTTAAACCAACGTCATTCCTACAGCTGCTGACCTGGAGTGCCTATCACTTCCTTGTGACTGATGCCAGCATTTCCAGCCTTTCCTCTGCAAGTGCTCACACCTCTGAGTGCCTTCTGCCTTGCCCCACCCATGGTCACAGGCTTCCTCTTCACTGTCGCCAGCAACTCTTAAAACCCTCATCACCTTTCCTTTCTCTTACAGCCAGGGAACTCTGTCTCTTCTTTTTTTCCCCCCACTCTTCTGCAAATCCTTCCCTTCTTCCTGCTTTCACTATCAAACTGAGGACTTCCACATCTGCCCTGGCACACACACAGTGACCAACACAGCGGCATACCTCATCACGGTTATGCACAGTAACTCCTTACGCAGTTATTTAGAGTACCCCAGCTCAGATGGTTATTACTGTAACAGTGAGAACATTTTTGCTTGGGCTGACAAGTAAAGTTTAATGCCGTATCTGAATTTATAAATTCAGTACAGACAGAATATCAAGTTTAAGTCCACAGAAATTTAAGATGTTATTATTATTATTGTGGCCAGTCTCCACCAATTCCATTTTGTTTAATTATTACTTTGACTCCATTAAAAGCAAAACTCTGAACGCAGTTACTTACCATCTGGGGGGAGCTGACTAGCAAATTCAGCTGGTAAAGTTAAAAGCGCGTAGTCTTTTAATGCTGCCAACCACAGGCGGCTGAGTATTGGCAGTTCAGGCTGTACGAGTGTTATTAAACTATCTGGTGGTAGTTCGTCTATGGTACTGTCATCATCATCATCGTCATCAGTATTTTTAACTGCTCTTTTTGGTTTTGACTCTGCTTCTTTTTTAATATTCATAGCAACCACATAGACCTAGTAAGATATTCAAGAGGAGAAAAGAACAAGATATAATATTAAGAAATGACATATTCTAAGCTGTTATGATTATATGGAGAAGAAAATGGCAACCCACTCCAGCATTTTTGCATGGGAAATCCCATGGACAGAGGAGTCTGGCAGGCTATCAACCATGGGGTCGCAAGAGTCGGAAGCGACTTAGCAACTAAACCACCACCGCTATGATTATACAGCTGAATCATCATGAGTAACTAAGTACTATTAGTAGAAAGTATGCAACTTCAGACTTTCCTGATATCCTCAAAAGAATAATCCCACCTATTTTGGAGGCAATCTTCTTTTTTAATAGATCTGACTTCTGACTACTGCTCTCACAGCACATTCCTTGAGTACGGTTCTCTGAATTTTTTTTGGCTTCTCTTGCTCTACTTTACAAAGCCCCCCTTTATATGTGGTTTTCTCTTTTTTTTTTGCCATAGGGTATAACTTCTGTTTACTGCATTTGCTTTCACAGGCTTATTAGACACAATCAGATGGCATTCAAAAAAAAGCTAAGGGGTGGGGGAAGAGAGACCACAACCTGCATTTCCACTAATATCCTCCAAAACCCCTTCTTTTAGAGTACTTAAGTCATATTTAGTAATCTAGTCCTTGTAACAGATAGCTCAGCCAAGAGTAATATAATTTACTGGCTATATATATTATCTGTATCTTTTCTCTCCACTTTGTAAACCAAAAGGATATATAATGACAACTTCTGAAAATACAATCTTAAAGATTCTTTGCCAAAGTTACTTTTGTTTGTATTCTTTAGTAGTTGTACATACATTTTGGCTTTGGCAACCGGCACCTCGCTGAATTACACATCCACGAAAAAGCAAAAAAAGGGAGGAGCGGTCAAGGGAGTAAGAGAACAACAGAAAATTGCACTAGGCATCTTTAGAAAAACGTTTGCCATACACAGTTATTTTCATTGTACATAAGAGAAAGTCTATGTATCTGAACCAGGGACACTTCTTGATGGTAGGGTCTTATCTCTATCCCTACAACAAGCAGACAGCTATGGCACAGTAATTGACTAAGTTTAGACAATGATGACAGGAAACAATGAATCTTCATTTCTGAGAAGAAGCATTCCTTAACATGATGGTGATCATATATATATCAGTTAATTATAGTCAGTTAGTCAATGGCACCCCACTCTAGTACTCTTGTCTGGAAAATCCCATGGATGGAGGAGCCTGGTAGGCTGCAGTCCATGGGGTCGCCAAGAGTCAGACATGACTGAGCGACTTCACTTTGACTTTTCACTTCCATGCATTAGAGAAGGAAATGGCAACCCACTCCAGTGTTCTTGCCTGGAGAATCCCAGGGATGGCGGAGCCTGCTGGGCTGCCGTCTATGGGGTCGCACAGAGTCGGACACGACTGAAGCGACTTAGCAGCAGCAGCAGCAGTCATACTAACACCTGACAATTTAGAAGCATAAACCATCTAACTTTTGGAAGAGGGAATCTGAATCTCAAGTTATAAACATATCATATTCATATTTTTTAGTGGTTTTAAGCTTGCTTTCTTCACTTAGATTTATTATAATGTTGATATTTTAAGAAAATGTCTCTCTCAATAAACACTGTAAGTATATTCAGCCATTCACTCATCAAATTCTTCTTAGGTACGTACTCTTGCCTTGTATTTGCTATTGTGCTTGGATCTGAGGCAACAAAGACAAATCACATGCGGTTTTCACTGCCATGAACTCACAGACTGATACAATGATAGAAGAGATGAGAGAAGGGATGAAAAAAAGAGATGAGAGAAGGGACATTTTTTAAAATTTGTTTTAAATGACCCATCTTCCCATCTCACTATGAGCTGTGACCACATCCACTGTCTGGCACCTAACGAACACTCGTTTGTGTAATGAATGAATCACAGGGAGCACCAAAGACAAAGAAACTTAATGGAGTATGAAAAGGCGAGACACAGTTCAAAGACAAAAGTTCACCTGTTGACAGGCAAAGATGGAAGTAGGGATTCAAGGCAGACGGAGTAGCAAGAGCAAGAGCACAAGAGGTAGGAAACGGCACGGCGTTCTAAGGAAATTCTGAGTTTGGTATTAGACTGAGCACAGAATACAAGGCAGAAGAAACTGAAGATTTCACTCTGTTGGTAATGGGGAAGTGGAGTCAATGCACGATTCAAAGGTCAGATGTATGTATTTTTCCTCAAGTTTTATTTAAAAAATTATACTGTGGGCCTCCCTGGTGGCTCAGTGGAAAGAATCCACCTGTTAAAGCAGGAGGCACTAGTTCAATCCCTGGTCTGGAAAGATTCCACATGCCACGGAGCAACCAAGCCCGTGCCCACAACTACTGAAGCCTGCACACGCTACAGCCTGTGCTCCACAACCAGAGAAACCCCTGTGATGAGAAGCCCACGCTCCACAGCTGGAGAGTAGGCCCCGCTCGCTGCAATGGGAAAACAGCTTGGGCAGCGATGAAGACTCAGCAGAGCCATAAATAAATAAATAAAAATTTTAAAGGACACCATAAAAAGTTTTAAAATGAGTTAATAAAATTACTCACAATCCTAATTTCCAGATTTTCACATTTCAACTAAGCTGTAATTTTGTTGTACAGAGAATTTTGTATTTAATCTTAACTGTTTATAAAAGGATTTCCATATAAATACTAGGCTTCATAACTATCATTTTTAATAGCGGTAATAGAAGACATTATACACCTAATAGTTTTCCTGTAGCTGACATTTTATATTTTTTAAAATTCTTTTCAGCCCCGGGAATCTTAGAAGATGAGGCACAGTTTTCAACGACAAAGGTGTTCAGTTTTTCACATTATGAATGTTCCAAACAAACATTTTTGTCAACTTCTCTCTTTTTCATATTTTGAATATTCTTCCCTAGGATAAAATCCCAGAAATGGAATGACTGGGTCAGTGATTATAAATACTTCCATGGCTCTGAACAGACACTGTCAAACGCTTTTTAAAAGGGGCATATATTTTACATTGCTACTTGCAATATAAAAATATATTTTTTTGACTCGTTTTTGTAAAAAATTGGAGGTTTATTTTTCTTACGAGAAGGTACACAAGAAATAAAGAAAAATCAGATGCACAAGTAAAATGAAGTAAATAAAGCCAGACACAATCCTACTACCCAGATGTAATACTGTTAACATGCTAGACACGTTTAAACAATAATATGTTTGTCTATAATTTTTAACTCAGTTTTCTATTCATTTAACACCATCATCTCTGGATCAAAAAATATATATATTTCCTTTTCTTTAGAATGATAAACAACATCACAACAAACATCCTCACAACAGAATCTGTGTATATTCTCGATATTCCTTAGGATAAACTGGTAAACCAATGGGTGTGGTTTTAGAAAAGTGTTTGGCTATACTATGTTGACCCCTAAACAACATAGGTTTGAACTGTGTGGGTCCAGTTACATGCAGATGTTTTTCAGTAGTAAATACTACAGTACTTACTACATGTCTCTAATAAATAGCTAAAAGTATGGGACTGGAATTTAGAAGGGAGGTCTGAGGAGGAAAGGAGATTTAAAATATTTCATACACATGTGACTGCAAGGCGATCCAAACAGTCCATTCTAAAGGAGATCAGCCCTGGGATTTCTTTGGAGGGAATGATGCTAAAGCTGAAATTCCAGTACTTTGGCCACCTCATGTGAAGAGTTGACTCGTTGGAAAAGACTATGATGCTGGGAGGGATTGGGGGCAGGAGGAGAAGGGGACGACAGAGGATGAGATGGCTGGATGGCATCACTGACTCGATAGATGTGAGTTTGAGTGAACTCCGGGAGTTGGTGATGGACAGGGAAGCCTGGCGTGCTGCGATTCATGGGGTCGCAAAGAGTCGGACATGACTGAGCGACTGAACTGAACTGAAAAGCTACAGGGTGTGGGTGTAGATGTGGTTACCCATAAAGTATGAAGAGCAAGAAAAACGAAAAGAAAAATATCAACATTTAAAGGGCAGGCAGGCAAAGAGTAGCCAGCAGGTGATGCTAAGAACGAACAATGAAAACAAAACAGGAGAAGCAAGGGAGTAGGGTCAGGAAGTCAAGGAAAACAAAGAGTTTCCAGAGGAGACAATGTCAAAAGCTGTAGAAAGGCTAAGTCAGACAGAGACTGAAGCGTCCAGTGATTTGGAGAATTGTATCATTTGGAACTTTGGTAATTTCAGTGGAGTGGTGAGATTAAACCCAGATTGCAGGGAATTGAGAAGTGGGTGACTCAACACTCAAAGATGTGAAGAGGAGAGTGAGGGGAAGAGGAAGCTGAATTGGAGAACAAGGAAGGGAAGGAGGGAGGAAGAACATGCAGAGGGAGATGGAGAGATACAGAAGTGGGGGAAAACTGAATGCACTTAGCTTGAAATAGTCTCCTCCTCAGACTCCTGCTTCCTAACATCTGCTCTCATGCTCCAGGCCCCAGCTTAAGTGTTGCTCTTTCCAGGAAGCTTCCTCTGAACCCCCAGACAGGTGCCTCTGCTATGTGTTTACAACAGTCTGTACGTTTCCCGTGCTACTGCTAAGTCGCTTCAGTCGTGTCTGACTCTGTGCGACCCCATAGACGGCAGCCCACCAGGCTCCCCCGTCCCTGGGATTTTCCAGGCAAGAGCACTGGAGTGGGTTGCCATTTCCTTCTCCAATGCATGGAAGTGAAAAGTCAAAGTGAAGTCGCTCAGTCGTGTCCGACTCTTAGCGACCCCATGGACTGCGGCCCACCAGGCTCCTCCGTCCCTGGGATTTTCCAGGCAAGAGCACTGGAGTGGGGTGCCACACACACTGGTCCACTAGTTTGTTTTCCTCAGGAAGTGTAAAACATCTGGCTTGTGCACTACTGTATCATCAACCGCTCTGGCACAGAGCTAATGTTCATTTAACACTTTGTTGAATGAATCAGAGTGGGAAAGAAAATCGAGAAAAGGGAATCCTATATTAGAGGAAAACTTTAAAATAACAATAATAATTATACTAATAACAGCAGGCAATATTCACTGAGCATATAAATAAGGTAGTTATCGAAAAAAGTCCTTGTTACTTCACAATGAAGTCTCATTTACTTCACAATGTAATTCTATGTGCGTAATTATTATCCACGCTTTAGAGCTGAGAAATCAGGTTTAGAGAAGCAGGTAAATAATTCACCCAAGGTCACACAGGTAGAAGGACAGTTATCAACTCACATAGATCTCAAGACATGAAGGTAACAACCTGAGGAGCTGGAAAACTAACATCCTCTATTTTCTGAGTAAAAAGTGGAAGCAAAGATAGATCTCGAACAGAGAAATCTAGAATATGTTGGGCCTTTGAGGTAAAAAGATAAAGGAAGGAAGTTAAGCAAGGAAAAGATTTACTTGACAATATTATAGGCTGAGGGCTGAAGTGTAAATTATTTAATTATAGAACCAAGTTACCCCAAAATAAGAAAGGAGTTTCAAACAAAAACGTGCGTTAATAAATTAGCTATATGAAGTTTTCATCTAATTTGTTTAAAACTAATTATTTTCTATTCAGTGCCAGTTACAATGCTTGGTTTTTCCAATACATGTCACTTTAGAAAAGATTATTGTGCTTCCATGTTATGATAAAGAAACTTGAGTATCTGAGACATCAACTCACCTGATCAAAGTACAAAAGATGGTGAATTATAGAGACAGAACTTGCTGTAGGGTCTGTGATTCTACATTTAAAGCTTTTTATATTGAACTGTGCCAGACTACCTAGTAGGTAAATCAAGCACATTCATGCAAGTCAGCAGAGAACCAGCTAACTCGCTAATGGTCTTATCCAATTACATAACAATCTCTATGTTTGGGAAATTATTGAATGGGGCTGGAGAATTAACAACAATTTTAAAAGATTTTTTAAAAATAAAAATCATTCAATCATTTGGAATGTAATTTCTACAGTAACTTTTAGCTAAAAATTAGATATGTGAAAATAAAGAATTTCTGTGAATCTCAAAGTGAGAAAGCAATCACATTATAAGTATCTTTCTAACACTACTTTCCACTTAAAATTATACATTTGCATTAATTTGATAAGATCTTATCAGTAAGAACAAACATTTTATCAATGCAAATGTTATTTTACTTGTCTAAGACAAAAGATGGCAGCAGGGTGAAAATAAATGAACACTCAGGGATACTCTATGAAAACAACTTGATATAAAAAACAGAAAGAAAACTAATTTCTACAATATCTTATTGCTCTAATTTTCCCTTCTTTTTCTTCTGTGACAAAAAAATCCACAAAACCCCAGAGGTCCTTTATCTAAACTGTATCATCTGGGTGTTGTATGCTTTGAGCCAGCAATTGCCTGCGGGGTGGCCACAGGCTGCTGATAACCATGGAAATAGGGAAGTAAGATACTGGGTTGGCAGAAGAAGGAATAAAGAGATACTTGAAATACCCACATGCAAAGGATAAGAATTTGAAAGTAACTAGCAGAAGGGATTTAGAAAAGTGAAATTAAAACAGCATCATTATTTTTAGAAATAATGTGGGCATAAAAAGAGGTAAAAACAGCTGTTAAAAAAAACAAAATATACAACAACAAAATAAACTCCTACAGCCTAATCAATGAGTGGCAGCAAGTCTCCTGAAATTTAATCAAATAAAAGATTCTTAGCACAATTTTTTCTATTTTTTTATTATTTGTAGGTTTTCCCCACTTAATTTTTCCATAGTAAGTAAGAAGAGCTCTTCTTCAATATAGATGTTTTTAAACTGATTCATGTCAACGTATGGCTAAAACCACCACAAAATTGTAAAGTAATTAGCCTCCAGTTAAAATAAATAAATTTTAAAAACACTAATTAGAAATACTAATTTTCAAAGGTTCAATATGAGCTCTTTTGAGACACAAATATATACATATTTCAGTGAGAAAGCAAATAGCAAAATTTTTTAAAGCACTCTGTACCAAAGGTCAGCTTAAAAAAAAACAAAAACCAAACAAAATTTTTTTACCTATTGGAGAAAGGAATATTTTCTCATGAGTGGAGAAACAATTAAAAACAATAGGCTGCCGTTACCTCTGCCCATGCTTTGAGAACAGCCAGTTTTTCCATGGTTGTAGCACTCTCTCGGTACAGTTGGCTGGAAGATCCTTTTCCGGCCTGAACTTTGTCCAGTGAAGAAACAAGCAGATTGTGTACTCGACGGAGATCATTGAGATCACTGACAACTCCACTTCCGATCCATGTACTACACACCTAGCCAAAGGGGGGAGAAAAAAAAAAAGAACTCTTATTTTTATATTAAAAAGTTGAGTTTAAACATATAAAAGGCTGGTGTTAATATGATTTTTTTCCTGCTGCTGCTGCTAAGTCGCTTCAGTCGTTTCAGTTGTGTCCAACTCTGTGCGACCCCATAGACGGCAGCCCATCAGGCTCCCCCGTCCCTGGGATTCTCCAGGCAAGAACACTGGAGTGGGTTGCCATTTCCTTCTCCAATGCATGAAAGTGAAAAGTGAAAGTGAAGTCGCTCAGTCATGTCCGACTCTTAGCGACCCCATCCATGGGATTTTCCAGGCAAGAGTGCTGGAGTGGGGTGCCATTGCCTTCTCCGGATTTTTTTCCTAGGGGGTACAAATACAGAACAAAACCAATGAACAAAACAAAATCCTTCCATGCTATGCTTTTTTTTTTTAATAAAAAATCAATAGCAAGTATGGAACTTATTATACTTCTATGTAGAAAACAAAACAATATTTACTCACCATGTTTCCACTATCTAAATTCCCAAAAATTTTAACAGAAAAAAATCTGCAGCCAAATCAGTTCAGTCACAAATAATTCTTTAATTCAACATTTCTGTTTACTATAGTCAAAAGGTTATTCTGAGCTATACAGAGAAGTTTAAAAGAAACAAAAAAGTAAAGGGAAAAAAAATCTAGTCCCTCTCCTCAGGTAAGTAAGCACAGATTAAATGAACACATAAGAATGTTTTATGACTGTCATACTACACTCAAAAAGAGAAAAAGAAGAAATTAATTCTAGCACAAGAAATGGGAATGTTTAGATATCAGGAAGTTTTGTGTATACAGACAGAGGAGTTTGGTGGAGAAAGAAAAAAGATTAGGAAAGTTAACTAGGATTAGGTTACAGTCCAATTTAAATTCCATGTGAACTGAATTCAGCAAACTTTTTCTGCAGGCAATCATGAGTTTCTAAGGCTTCTGAGTAGAGGAATATTATTAGAATTGTGCCTTAGGAAAACTGCTCAAATACTGTCAATAAACACAGGAAAACGTGTTTAGATAGTAAGCACTGTGTTCAGCTACATGACTATTGTAACACCACTGGACAGAGACAATATGGAATCAAATGACAGGGAGAGGCATTTGAAAATGACTTGGAAGTAGAAATCACAAGGTTTGAAACCTAATTATGTACTTTAAGGGGGTGAAAGCACGGACATGTAAACAGTGAGAGGTGATGATTACCAAATTTTGATTGTCAAAGCTTCTACCTTGGATGAATGGAAGATAGGTGATACCACTATTTAAGAATACAGAGAAGTGTGGTAGAGATGAGAAGTTTCAGAGCAGCCTGATTTTGACTATGAACTAAATTATGACATGCTGAGTTCGTGGGCAGTTGGAAACTTGGGTCTGGATTTCAGAAGCAAAGACAAAGGTAACTAAGTAGATTTAGAAATTCTCCAGGCGAAAGTGATCGCTAAAGTGCTAGGTAATTTTGTTCAAGGACAGGTATTAAAAAAAAAGGATAAGGATCGATCCATAAGGATAGAACACAGGAAAAATAATTAAACTTAAGGGAGAGACAGACTAAAAATAAACAATGAAAGAAACTGAGAAGGAAATGCCAGAAAAGCAACAGGAAAATAGGCAAGTGTGGTGATACTGAAAACAAAGGAAGAATGTCAAGAACGAAGGGGCTGCCTGATAGTGCCAACTCTTTTTTAAATTAAATGAAAGTCTTTAAATTCTACTGTGCTTCACAATTTTCATCTATGATTTCACATAATCTCCTAATTACTAGAGTTTTTATTTTGCCCCTACCCCACAATTGCCCCTTCCCTCTCCTCACTGGTAACTACTAGTTTGTTCTGTGTCTATAGTCTGTTTTTTTTTTTCTTACGTTCACTAGTTTGTTATATTTTTTAGATTCTACATATAAATGACAGCATACAGTATATGTCTTTCTCTGAATTTTTTCCGTTAGCATAAAGCCCTCCAAGTCCATCCATGTTGCTGCAAATGGCAAAATCTCACTCCTTTTTATGGCTGAGTAGCATTCCACCTTCAGACTGCTTCCAAATCTTGACAACTGTAAATAATGCTGTTAGGAACACTGAGGTGCATGACTCTTTTCAGATTAGTATTTTTGTTCTTTTCAGATATAAACTGAATTAGGTCACAAGGTAATTCTATTTTAAATTTTTTGAGAAACCTGTTTTCCACACTGGTTGCACCAATTTACATTCTCACCAACAGTGTGTGAGGGTTCCCTTTTCGCCACATCTTCACCAATGTTTGCTATTTTTGTATTTTTCTTTTCCATGATAGTCATTTTGACTGGTGTCAGGTGATACCTAGTTGTGGCTTTGATTTTCATTTCTCTCATAAGTGATGGTGAGCATCTTTTTATGTGCCTATTGGCCATCTGCTTTTTCTCTCTGCAAAAACGTCTAGTCAGTACTTCCATCCAGTTTTTAATCCAATTGTTTGTTTTGATGTTGAGTTGTATGAACTATTTATATATTTTGGATATTAACCTCTTATTGGTCATATCATTTGCAAATGGAAAAGGAAATGGCAACCCATTCCAATATTCTTGCCTAGAGAATCCTGTGGACAGAGGAGCCTTGTGGGCTGCTGTCCATAGAGTCACATAGAGTCAGACACAACTGAAGTGACTTAGCAAGCATGCATGCACTGGAGAAGGAAATGGCAGCCCACTCCAGTGTTCTTGCCTGGAGAATCCCAGGGATGGAATAGCCTGGTGGGCTGCCGTCGATGGGGTCACACAGAGTCGGACACAACTGAAGCAACTTAGCAACAACAGCAGCGGCATTTGCAATTATTTTCTTCCGTTCAATAGGTTGTCTACCATTTGTTTTGTGTATGAGTTCTAAGTTATTAGCTTTTAAAATCTGTACCTTTTTTTGGCCATACCACATAGCATATGAGATCTAGTTCCCAGACCAGGGATCAACCCTGCGCCCCCTGCACTGGAAGTGTGGAATCTTAACCACCAGACTGCCAAGGAAGTCCTCAAATCAGTATTTTTCAATGGAAACAACCTGACTAAAAATCTGTCATTTCCATACTCATTCCATGAGACCAGCATCACCCTGAAACCAAAACCAGCCAAATATACCGCAAAAAAAGAAAATTACAGGTCAATGTAACTGATGAATGTAAATGTAAAAATCCTCAACAAAATATTATCAAGCCAAATCCAACAACACATTAGAAGGGTCATACACCATCATCAAGTGGGATTCATCCCAGGGATAACAAGAGTTCTTCAATATCTACAAATCAATCAGTGTGATACACATTAACAAATGAAGAATAAAAACTATGGGGTCATCTCAATAGATAACAGAAAAAACTTTTGATAAAGTTCAAAATCCAATTGTGATAAAAAAAAAAAAAACTCTCCAGAAAGTGAACACAGTAGGAACAACTGTGTTCCAACACAGGAGGAACCTCAACTTAAAAAGGTCATATATGACAAACTCACAGCTAACATCATATTCAACAGTGAAAAGTGAAAGAATTTCCTTTAAGATTAGGAACAAGACACGTATGTCTACTCTTGCCATTTTTATTGAACATAGTTTTGGAAGTCCTAGCCACAGCAATAGAAGATTCAAAATATGCTACCAGGAAACTACTACAGCTCATCAATGAATTCAGGAAAGTTGCAGGAAAGAAAATAAATATACAGAAATTTGTTGCATTTCTATATACTAACAAAGAACTATCAGAAAGAGAAACTGAAAACAACTCATTGACCACTGCATCAAAAAGAATAAAATACCTAGGAATAAACCTACATGAGGAGGTAAAAGACCTATACTTGGAAAACTGTAAGACAATGATGAAAGAAACGGAACATGATACAAACAGATGGCATGATGTACCGTGTTCCTGGTTTGGAAGAATTAATATTGTTAATATTACCATACTACTCAAAGCAATATACAAATTCAATGCAATCCCTATCAAAATACCAGGGACATTCTTCACAGAACTAGAACAAAAAATTAAAAAATTTATATGGAAACACAAAAGATCCTGAATAGCTAAAACAAACTTGACAAAGAAAAAGAGTACTGCAAGAATCACACTCTCTGACTTCAGACTATTCTACAAAGCTACAGTCATCAAAAGAGTATAGATTTGCCCCAAAAACTGACACAAAGATCAATGGAATAGAACAGAAAGCCCATAAATAAGCCACACGTATGGTCAATTAATCGATGATAAAGGGGGAAAGAACATATAATGGAGAAGAGACAGTCTCTTCAATAAGTGGTGCTAGGAAAACTGGACAGCTAGATGTAGAAGAATGAAATCAGAATATCATTTAACACCATATACAAAAATAACATATACAAAAATCATATACAAAAAAATAACCTTGTGCGAGTCAAGCAGCAGCAGTTAGAACTGGACATGGAACAACAGACTGGTTCCAAATCAGAAAAGGAGTACGTCAAGGCTGTGTATTGTCACCCTGTTTATCTAATTGACATGCAGAATACATCACGCAAAATGCCAGGCTGGATGAAGCACGACCTGGAATCAAGACTGCCCGGAGAATTATCAATAACCTCAGATATGCAGATGACACCACCCTTATGGCAGAAAGCGAAAAAGAACTAAAGAGCCTCCTGATGAAAGTGAAAGAGGAGAGTGAAAAAGCTAGCTTAAAATTCAACATTCAATAAACAAAGATCATGGCATCCAGTCCCATCACTTCATGGCAAATGGATGCGGAAACAATGGAAAAAGTGAGAGACTTTATTTTTTGCAGTTCCAAAATCACTGCAGACAGTACCTGCAGCCATGAAATTAAAAGACATTTGATCCTCGGAAAAAAAGCTATGACCAACCTAGACAGCATATTAAAAAGCAGAGACATTACTTTGCCAACAAAGGTCCATCTAGTCAAAGCTATGGTTTTTCCAGTAGTCATGTATGGATGTGAGTTATGTAAAGAAAGCTGAGCGCCGAAGAATTGATGCTTTTGAACTGTGGTGTTGGAAAAGACTCTTGAGAGTCCCTTGGACTGCAAGGAGATCCAACCAGTCCATGGGGTTGTAAAGAGTCAGACACGACT
Organism: Capra hircus; assembly: GCF_001704415.2. Lineage (NCBI taxonomy): Eukaryota > Metazoa > Chordata > Mammalia > Artiodactyla > Bovidae > Capra > Capra hircus. The sequence continues at coordinate 19,332,148 of NC_030818.1, forward strand.
GAGCAACTGAACTGAACTGAACAAAAATATACTCAAAATGGATTAAAGACTTAAATGTAAGACCTGTTACTATAAAAGTCCTAGAGGAAAATACAGGCAGAATACTCTTTGACATAAACTGCAGCAATATTTTTTTTGGATCTACCTCATAAAGCAAAAGAAATATAGCAAAAATAAACAAATGGGACCTAACTAAACTTAAAAGCTTTTGCATAGCAAAGGAGACCAGCAACAAAACAAAAAGACAACCTACTGCATGAGAGAAGATGTCTGACAGTGCCCACTTCACTCAACAGGTGTATGTCCTCACTTTCTCACCTGAAATCCTTAGGTAATATGTTGCACAATTCACAACATTATACCCAAAAGGGTAGTAAAGTACATGAACTTAATTAAGGGATTAAGCAAGATATGTAGCAGTATCCCATAATTAACACACAGATACTTCCAGAATGAAATGTACAGTTCTGTTCAGTCGCTCAGTCATGTCCGACTCTTTGCGACCCCATGAATAGCAGCACGCCAGGCTTCCCTATCCATCACCAACTCCCGGAGTTCACTCAGACTTGCGTCCATCGAATCCGTGATGCCATCCAGCCATCTCATCCTCGGTCGTCCCCTTCTCCTCCTGCCCCCAATACCTCCCAACATCAGACTCTTTTCCAATGAGTCAACTCTTTGCATGAGGTGGCCAAAGTACTGGAGCTTCAACTTTGGCATCATTCCTTCCAAAGAAATCCCAGGGTTGATCTCCTTCAGAATGGACTGGTTGGATCTCCTTGCAGTCCAAGGGACTCTCAAGAGTCTTCTCCAACACCACAGTTCAAAAGCATCAATTCTTCGGCGCTCAGCTTTCTTCACAGTCCAACTCTCACATCCATACATGACCACTGGGAAAACCATAGCCTTGACTAGACGGACCTTAGTCGGCAAAGTAATGTCTCTGCTTTTGAATGTACTATCTAGGTTGGTCATAACTTTTCTTCCAAGGAGTAAGCATCTTTTAATTTCATGGCTGCAATCACCATCTGCAGTGATTTTGGAGCCCCAAAAAATAAAGTCTGACACTGATTCTACTGTTTCCCCATCTATTTCCCATGAAGTGATGGGACCGGATACCATCATCTTTGTTTTCTGAATGTTGAGCTTTAAGCCAACTTTTTCACTCTTCTCTTTCACTTTCATCAAGAGGCTTTTTAGCTCCTCTTCACTTTCTGCCATAAGGGTGGTGTCATCTGCATATCTGAGGTTATTGATATTTCTCCCGGCAATCTTGATTCCAGCTTGTGTTTCTTCTAGCCCAGCATTTCTCATGATGTACTCTGCATATAAGATAAATAAACAGGGTGACAATACACAGCCTTGACATACTCCTTTTCCTATTTGGAACCAGTCTGTTGTTCCATGTCCAGTTCTAACTGTTGCTTCTTGACCTGCATACAGATTTCTCAAGAGGCAGGTCAGGTGGTCTGGTATTCCCATCTCTTGAAGAATTTCCCACAGTTTATTGAGATCCACACAGTCAAAGGCTTTGGCATAGTCAAGAAAGCAGAAATCGATGTTTTTCTGGAACTCTCTTGCTTTTTCCATGATCCAGCGGATGTTGGCAATTTGATCTCTGGTTCCTCTGCCTTTTCTAAAACCAGCTTGAACATCAGGGAGTTCACGGTTCACGTATTGCTGAAGCCTGGCTTGGAGAATTTTGAGCATTACTTTACTAGTGTGTGAGATGAGTGCAATTGTGTGGTAGTTTGAGCATTATTTGGCATTGCCTTTCTTTGGAATTGGAATGAAAACTGACCTTTTCCAGTCCTGTAGCCACTGCTGAGTTTTCCAAATGTGCTGGCATATTGAGTGCAGCACTTTCACAGCATCATCTTTCAGGATTTGAAATAGCTCAACTGGGATTCCATCACCTCCACTAGCTTTGTTCGTAGTGATGCTTTCTAAGGTGTACTTGACTTCACATTCCAAGATGTCTGGCTCTAGATTAGTGATCACATCATCATGATTATCTGGGTCATGAAGATCTTTTTTGCACAGTTCTTCTGTGTATTCTTGCCACCTCCTCTTAATTTCTGCTTGTTAGGTCCATACCATTTCTGTCCTTTATTGAGCCCATCTTTGCATGAAATGTTCCCTTGGTATCTCTAATTTTCTTGAAGAGAGCTCTAGTCTTTCACATTCTGTTCTTTTCCTCTATTTCTTTGCACTGATCGCTGAAGAAGGCTTTCTTATCTCTTCTTGCTATTCTTTGGAATTCTGCATTTAGATGCTTATATTTTTCCTTTTCTCCATTGCTTTTCGCCTCTCTTCTTTTCACAGCTATTTGTAAGGCCTCCCCAGATAGCCATTTTGCTTTTTTGCATTTCTTTTCCATGGGGATGGTCTTGATCCCTGTCTCCTGTACAATGTCACGAATCTCATTCCATAGTTCATCAGGCACTCTACCTATCAGATCTAGGCCCTTAAATCTATTTCTCACTTCCACTGTATAATCATAAGGGATTTGATTTAGGTCATACCTGAATGGTCTAGCGGTTTTCCCTACTTTCTTCAATTTAAGTCTGAATTTGGTAATAAGGAGTTCATGATCTGAGCCACAGTCAGCTCCTGGTCTTGTTTTTGTTGACTGTATAGAGCTTCTCCATCTTTGGCTGCAAAGAATATAATCAATCTGATTTCAGTGTTGACCATCTGGTAATGTCCATGTGTAGAGTCTTCTCTTGTGTTGCTGGAAGAGGGTGTTTGCTATGACCAGTGCATTTTCTTGGCAAAAGTCTATTAGTCTTTGCCCTGCTTCATTCCGCATTCCAAGGCCAAATTTGCCTGTTACTCCAGGTGTTTCTTGACTTCCTACTTTTGCATTCCACTGGAGAAGGGAATGGCAAACCACTTCAGTATTCTTGCCTTGAGAACCCCATGAACAGTAGGAAACGGCAAAATGATAGGATACCAAAAGAGGAACTCCCCAGGTCATTAGGTTCCCAGTATGCTACTGGAGATCAGTGGAGAAATAACTCCAGAAAGAATGAAGGGATGGAGCCAAAGCAAAAACAATACCCAGTTGTGGATGTGACTGGTGATAGAAGCAAGATCCGATGCTGCAGAGATGTTATGGGGAGGGAGGTGGGAGGGGGGTTCATGTTTGGGAACGCATGTAAGAATTAAAGATTTTAAAATTAAAAAAATAAAAAACAAACAAAAAAAATTAATTAAAAAAAATAAAAAAAATAAAGAGCAATATTGCATAGGAACCTGGAATGTCAGGTCCATGAATCAAGGCAAATTGGAAGTGGTCAAACAAGAGGTGGCAAGGGTGAACGTCGAATCAAGGCAAATTGGAAGTGGTCAAACAAGAGGTGGCAAGGGTGAACGTCGAATCAAGGCAAATTGGAAGTGGTCAAACAAGAGGTGGCAAGGGTGAACGTCGACATTTTAGGAATCAGCCCACTAAGATGGACTGGAATGGGTGAATTTAACTCAGATGACCACTATATCTACTACTGCGGGCAGGAATCCCTCAGAAGAAATGGAGTAGCCATCATGGTCAACAAAAGAGTCTGAAATGCAGTACTTGGATGCAACCTCAAAAACGACAGAACGATCTCTGTTCTTCTCCAAGGCAAACTATTCAATATCACAGTTATCCAAGTCTATGACCCAACCAGTAACACTGAAGAAACTGAATTGAACGGTTTTATGAAGACCTACAAAACCTTTTAGAACTAACACCTCCCAAACAAAATGGAATGTACTACGAATCACACTAATTGAGATCAATCAATACTATCATCTCACTCAACTTCATGTTAGGGCTGAGTCAATACAGTCAGCTCAGGTTTTGTTACCAAATTAGTTATGAAAAAGCTTCAGGTTTTCAGAGAATCTAGATATTCAATTGGGTTAATGGGTTGTATTCCTATATTTAAAACTTTAAAAAAGTTAAGAGTAAATATATGTGTAAACTGTTTCATTCTCTTATAATCTTATTCTCTAAGAATTCAAAACTAAATAAAATTCAATAGGGACATTTAAAAACTGATTATTACCAATACAGATGGCAAAAAAAAAAAAAAAAAGTCAGTGACACAATGCTCAAATACACTGAAATTTAAAGCAAAAAGTAATTAAATATAAGTGTGAAAATAAAAGTTGTTATTCCTAAAGAAAACAACACTTTGGAGATACTTGATACTTTGAATTTTGGTAGAAATAGAAGTAAAGTTGGGGAAAATGATCAAAAATCAAGAATTTGGCTCTAGAAAAGAAGACACTTCTTACAGAGAAGGCATGGCCATCTAAGAAATAAGTTTAAGGCAAATTCACTAACATGGAATTTTCATACTAATCATTCACAAGATGAAGTTCTAATCACCTCTGTTTTTCTGATCATCAGGAGCTTTGTAGGAGGTTTTGTTGTATTTAAATGTCACAATCTGAAACATTACCATGATACATTTATTTTATACACTGACTGCAATTTCTGATGCTTGTGTGCCAGTCTCCCGATCCAAATGGCTTACCTACTCCACCTCCAAGGTTTGTACCATGATCCCCAAGCTTCCATCTTAAACAACACTCCCTCATCTTCTCTCTCTGGTCTGCTGTTGGTGGGAGAAGTTCATTTCTCTGAAGACCACCAATAAGACAGCAAGTTTCAAAGAAATAAACACTAACAGGAGGAGGAGACAACTCATTTATCCACAGAGAGATTAAAGTCAGAATTTCAAACTTGTCATCGCAAACAGCAGGACATTCTCTGCATAGAGGCCACATGTCGCTTGACTATGAATTCTAAGCAATAAAGATGGATTATAGCCCTGTACTCCAGAAAACTGGGAAGGGCAGACTTGCTTCTCTTCTATCCTTAGGTTAGCAGATAAAAAATCAGATTTTCTGAAAGTTTAGAGCTTAGTGCACAAAGCCTTTTTCAGGATGGAGCACGAAAAAGACAAACTTACTGAAGGGGTAGGAACATATGTGCTTTTGTAACTCTCTGCAGATATAATAGTTTGAGAATAATCCCCTGGGATTAATTTTGCAATGAAATTGCCATATTGAAAAATTGTCTTTAGGATAATTTAATACACAGAAACTTGTAGAATTTTTATAACCTGTGGTCAAAAAAAACCTTTTTACTCCCTATTTACCATTACTATATATTCTTCAATTATTATAGATTTTACTCAAGTCCATCTTATGACTTTGACATCTCCATTTACTACAAGACAACATAAGAGCTACATATCCCAAAGCTGTGACCTCAGCTACAGCAAAAATTTTTATTTTAAAGTTGTGATTAGTAGTTACTACTTCATCATTTCATAGAGGATAAAAAAGGACACCGTCACTGCCATATTTCTGAGATAAAAATTAATACTATTCGATTTTTCTCTCTTGGAAGTGAAGTTCTAAAGTATCTATAAATTTATAGAAGATGAATATAGAAAATTCTATTTTTCTTCTTACCTGGCAAGCTTTTGCTATTATGTCTGATGGGGTATCTTGTGAAAAGGCTGGTCTTAGAGCAGCTCCCACCTAGAAAAATGAGCACAAGCATTTTATTTTTAAAGATAAACTGAGGATGAGATGGTTGGATGGCATCACCAACTCGATGGACATAAGTCTGAGTAAGCTCCGGGAGTTGGTGATGGACAGGGAAGCCTGGCGTGCTGCAGTCCGTGGGGTTGCAAAGAGTTGGACACGACTGAAGGACTGAACTGAGGAAATCGCTTATGTCTTTGGAGATGAAAACACAGTAAACACATCTTTGTTCCTTTCCTTTTTATCACATGTCTCTTATCTCTCTTTCTGATAACAATAAACTCAATCATACCATTCTTCTTTTGCCTTTTTTAATTTTTTTTTATTTTTATTTTTACTTTATTTTACTTTACAATACTGTATTGGTTTTGCCATACATTGACATGAATCCACCACGGGTGTACATGCATTCCCAAACATGAACCCCCCTCCCACCTCCCTCCCCCATTCTTCTTTTGCTTTACAGGAGATTACCATTACTTAATCTGTATGAATCTTATACCAAATAAGCAATTAATTTTGTTTCTTTTTCATCTATTTTTAACAGTACATGGGATTTTCTACATGTTCCCACAGATAAGAGAAAATGGCTGTTTTTCTCCTGTCTACATATTCTTGAACATATTTCTAACAGTGTTTATCTCATGGGCAAATCTCCTATAACTGAGGTTAAACGCTCAATTTCCTTAAATAACTGAGTAGTACTAAAAATTCACAGAGTCACTAAAAGACCTTAAAAATCATTTCACTTCAAAACAAGATGTCTTAAAAGAGAGTTGCTTAAGAAATACTAATTTATGTACTGCTCTCAGAGTAATAAATGAAGGAATATGACTTTAGTTTTCCAACCAAGTACTAACCAGGTCCACTCTGCTTACTGCTTTATTTTAATAAGCCAGTATCAGTCACAGACTCTTGGCTATATTAGATTTAGTATGTATGGTGTGAATAAGGAATTAGATATAGCCAACTCCTAATTTGATATTTCTCCCCTTACACTAGAGATTCAGTCACTAAGGCTTATCAATAGGAGTTTAGAAATGAAATAAGTGTTCCTCTCAGTGACTAAATAAATACATATAGCAAGTAACCAGTATTTGCATTTCAATGATCAACTGTAGTAATCGTACTTCAGAGGTGCTATAAAGTCTCACACTGAAGGAGAAAGACTATATTATAAAAGATATTACTGGGTTGACTGATACACCTGGAATATGACAGATTATATAAAAGTAGTACATCAATTTTGAATTTCTTAAAGTTGATAACTGTTCTGTGGTTATGTAAGACAACTTTCTTGTCTTTTGGAAACCCAGACTAAAGTGCTCAAGGGTAAAGATACGTGATTTCTATAACTTACTTTTAAACAACTCAGGAAAAAAAAGCGGAGAGAGTGTATGTTGTGAGCAGAGAGAGAAAGAGAAAATGTTAAAGCAAATGAGGCAAAATTCTCAATTGGCAAATGTGAATGAAGGATGAAGGGCATAAGACAAGGTCTTTTTTGTACTATTCTTGCAATTATTTCTGTAGGTTTTAATTATTTCTAAATAGAAAGATTTTTTAAAAAGACCATTCTGATAGACTGGGTATTTGGGAGTAAATCATTATATAAAAGCATTCTATAGCCATTTGGACTAGAAAGTATAACTTCTTTACCTATACTTATAAAGAAAAAAATGGACTATACATTATCCACACTTTTTAATTTTGTGTATGTTTGAGCATAGATGTTAGATGAGGTATGATGTGACTGAAGCCACGATTTTGGTATAATCACAGTAGAAAAAAACAGTTCATTCTTTTCTTATTAACAGGTTTCTCTCTTCTTCACATAATCCACCATTTCTAGGATTTCATCCATTGTGCATCCTTTTATTTGGGGGGTGGTGGGGGGCACAGTGCATGTGGCCCAGGGATAGAACCTGTACCCTCTGCAGTGGAAGTGTAGTATCCTAATTACTGGGCCACCAGGGAAGTCCCTATTGTGCCTCCTTTGAAGAACATAAATACAGGTATAAATTTCAGAAGAAACAAGTATATCTCTGTTTAGAGTATTAAAAAAATGTTTTGAAATATATAGTTCTTTTGGTAATAGTTTTCATTGCTACTGAAAGTTAATTTATCCTTCAGCATACAAGAGACAATTGCTTTTTATTTTTAAAAATGCTTATCAAGTCTTGACATATAAAAATGATGGCAGTAAATCCACAACATTCTTTAAATGTTCCTTTTATCTTTAAAATGGCCTGACTAAAAATCTAAACATAAGAATGGAAAGCCAGGCTGGAACATCTATTCTAGTTTTATCACTAATACCACCTCATGACTTAAAAATAGTGACAAGTTTTATATTATGGTTTCTTCAGCTGTGAACTGATCCTAACTATGTAACAGACAAGGGGAAAAAAACACAAGCCTGGTACATGAATAAAGAGGTTACAGGTCCAAATGCATTTCTCCAGGGGAGTTTCACTTTAGTGTTCACTCAAATGATCAATTTTAATTTGAAACAAATAAAATATCTCACATTAGCTTGATACTGCTCCAGAATCACGTGACCTGGAAATTCTGGCTCGGGCACAGAGGCAAACTTCTTGATAATGTCTTCGAGCGCTTGGAGACCAGCCATCCGCAGCTGGTTACTATGATCGGTTGCAGCCATGAATGCCATGCGAATTAGGTCAGAGAGATGAAGCACCAGGAGGTCATCTAAAAATAAAAACAGGAGGCAGAAAGTAAAACATCTCCAAAATTAAGTGTACTAATGAAAAATACAAAGTGAAACTGTTTTAAAAAGCATTTATGATCAACATGTTATACCAAGTTTAAAAATAAAAAAGATATACTTTCAAGAAAGTTTCCATATCATAATCTCTGAAGAACTGTGATAAACCTTTATACAATATGATAACATGGATGATATTATAGGATGCATGATGACATCTGAAGCAAAATAACTGATTACCATAACTATCCCCAGTGGAATCTGTAATTCTTTTGTCAACAGGGATTGGCAAACTTTTTCCATAAAGAACCAGATAGTAAATATATTTGGTTTTCCCGACCACATAACTTCTCTCATAACAATTCAACTCTGCTGTTGCAGTTGGTACATAGACCATATGTACACAGACAGCTATACTGTGCTCCATAAAACTATTTATAAAAACAGACTGCAGGCTAGATTTGGACTGCAAGCTGTACTTTACCAGCCTCTACTCTGGAAAAGATTTCTATAAGGTTAGATGGAGAAAAGGGAAGTCTTTTTCCTTTTAGCCCTTGAATAAAGGCTGCCCTAGATCCATACTATCAAACAAGTATCAAAAGAATTCAAAAGATACTAAGCAATTTAACTACATCTTAAAACAAAGTTAAAAACTATTTAAAGGAATATACCAAAATGCAGCACTAGTAACTTAAAATTTGCAATGTCTAGCAGCTAGCTAGATGGTGATGGTGTGATCACTCACCTAGAGTGAGAAACATCCTGGAATGTAAAGTCAAGTGGGCCTTAGGAAGCATCACTACCAACAAAGCTAGTGGAGGTGAGGGAATTCCAGTTGAGCTATTTCAAATCCTGAAAGATGATGCTATGAAAGTGTTGTACTCAAATCAGCAAATTTGGAAAACTCAGCGGTGGCCACAGGACTGAAAAAGGTCAGTTTTAATTCCAATCCCTTAGAAAGGCAATGCCAAAGAATGCTCAATCTACTGCACAACTGCACTCATCTCACAAGCTAGCAAAGTAATGGTCAAAATTCTCCCAGCCAGGCTTCAACAGTACGTGAACTGTGAACCTCCAGATGTTCAAGGTGGTTTTAGAAAAAGCAGAGGAACCAGAGATCAAATTGCCAACATCCACTGGATCATCGAAAAAGCAAGAGAGTTCCAGAAAAACATCTATTTCTGCTTTATTGACTATACCAGAGTGTTTGACCGTGTGGATCAACAAGCTGTAGAAAATTCTTCACGATATGGGAATACCAGATCACCTGACCTGCCTCCTAAGAAATCTGTATGCAGGTCAGGAAGCAATAGTTAGACTGGACATGGAACAACAGACTGGTTCCACATCGGGAAAGGAGTACATCTAGGCTGTATATTGTCACCCTGCTTATTTAACTTATATGCAGACTACATCATGAGAAACATTGGGCACAAGCTGGAATCAAGATTGCCGGGAGAAATATCAATAACCTCAGATATGCAGATGATACCACCCTTATGGCAGAAAGTGAAGAACTAAAGAGCCTCTTGATGAAAGTGAAAGAGGAGAGTGAAAAAGTTGGCTTAAAGCTCAACCTTCAGAAAACTAATCATGGCATCTAGTCCTATCACTTCATGGCAAATAGATGGAGAAACAATGGAAACAGTGACAGACTTTATTTTGGGGGGCTCAAAAATCACTGCAGATGGTGACTGCAGACACGAAATTAAAAGACACTTACTCCTTGGAAGGAAAGTTATGACCAACCTAAGCAGAGACATTACTTTGCCAACAAAGGTCCGTCTAGTCAAGGCTACGGTTTTTTCCCAGTGGTCATGTATGGCTGTGAGAGCTGGACCATAAAGAGGGCAGAATGCCAAAGAATTGATGCCTTCAAATTGTGGTGCTAGAGAAGACTCCTGAAAGTCCCTTGCCCAGCAAGGAGATCAAACCAGTCAATTGTAAGAGAGATCAACCCTGAATATTCACTGGAAGGACTGATGCTGAAGCTCCAGTATTCTGGTCATCTGATGTGAACAGACAACTCATTGGAAAAGTCCCTGATGCTGGGAAAGATTGAGGGCAGAAGGAGAAGAGGGCATTAGAGGATGAGACGGCTGGACAGCATTATCGATGAAACGGACATAAACTTGGGCAAACTCTGGGAGATGGTGAGGAAAGGGAGGCCTGGAGTACTGCAGTCCATGTGGTCGCAAAGAGTCAGACACGACTGGATGACTGAACAACAGAGGTTTATAATATCCTGGGATTTTCTGACCCACAGAACGGTAACTTAATAAATTTGTTAGTTTAAACCATTAAGTTTACAGTCATTTCTTACAATAACAACAGAAAACTAACACAACCAGCCTCTTCTACTTGGAAAAACCCTCCCTCTTCCTATAAAATTCAGCTTCAATATGACCTCTTCTTTGAGGTTTTCCCTAGTTCTTCAGGAAATGAATAGCAATTTTTATATTCCCAAAGTACTCTATCCTTCCACTACTGGGAAATATAATTATTTGAGTGACAAATTTGTCTCTTTGTCTTCTAGACTAGAACATCTTCAAAAGCACAGACTGTTATTTTTTTCCTTCTGGATCCCCAATGGATAGCAAAGAACAAGTTTTGATGACTATTTGATGAATGACATGATTAAAGACACCGTGTTCACAACATATTGTGCTTTACTGGTATCCTATATCAGATTCACATTTTATACCCAGTGTAATACTGTTTTACTTTTTGTTTTTTAATCCATCTGTGACTTTTACTGCTTCTTACACTCAATAAAATAAACTGGAAGGCATTTTTAACATATAGACCTCAATACTGATAATACATACCATGTCTTCAGATATTTTAAAAAATGACAGGATGATGAAGAGACAACAAAGCATAAGATAAGAGACTCTGTTACTCTACCAGTCTCTCAGCTTCTCTGGGTTTCTTCATTTGTAAGTGCAAATACAAAACCTGATGATCTCTGTAAATTCCGTTTAATATCTGATCCAGGGGATATATGGTATAAAAGCTTACAAATGATCAAAAAGTAAAAGGTTTCAGTAATAAACAATTTCACCTTTTCAAAAATATGCAACAGCATTTCTGAAATCTGAGTTTAAAATCTGCCACGGCATTCACAAACTCTGACATTCTCCATGGCTGGGGACTGCAAAATGCACTTTATTTACTCACCTTAAACTTTTGCTAAAAGTAGGGTAAGGTACGAAGGAAACATGTTACCGTCATCATTATGCTTAGGGCCATCGTTATTCTTAGGACAAATGATTAAGATGAATATATCTTTAAGGTAGATAGATATATAACTTTGGCCCACTTTCCTCAACTTCCCTTCCAAATAGAGATCAGAAGAGAGACAGTATGTAGAGAGGACAAAAAACAAAGGCAAAAAGCAAGGAAACTTACAATAAGTGAAGAGCACAGTCTAAAGCAGGTTACAAAGCAGTAAAATATTTCAAACCTATTAAAAAAAATACTCTGGGGAAAAGAAGTACTGATTTTAAACTTACTTGTGGGGTTTCGTAGTTTAGCAGAACGTGCCAGGGCAAGATCAAAGTGAGCCTGGTCTGCATTCTCACACAGATTGATGATTCGACACAGGCAATCGGCAGCAAATACTCGAGTGGCCCAGCGAGGTGCCACGAAGGGCTTTGACTTATCATCTTCTCCGAGTGTGGTAAACATGGTGTCATCATCCATCTCATCTTTCTTCTCAAATTCCTCATCTTTTCCACTGCTTAAAGGAGTTGCAGTACTCATATCTGTAACAAGAGTAAAAGCACATTCTAACAACCTCACGTATAGCAAAAATGATGCTTTAGACATAGCACTGTGTGAAGGAAGCTAATTTAAACACAGTAGAATTGGCAAGGTTCTTTTTAGAGAATCAATTAAAAAACCAAAGAGGGGGACTGGGTACAAAGCATGTAAGACAGGCTCAAGGGTGTGATGTACACCACGAGGAATACAGGCAATAATTTTGTAACACATGTAAATGAAAAGTAACCTTTAAAAACTGTATAAAATTAAAATAAATAAATAATAAAAGTAGTTATCAGATATCACTTTGAAATGCAATAATGTTGTTTTGTCTCCTTTGCTTGTACTTTCACAATAATTATTTTTATGAAAGGTATGATTGTTGATCTGTTTATGATAGTAAAATAAAATTTCTCCTTAAATATATTTAATTTAAAAAGATAAATAAAAATAGAAATGAAAAATCAGGGAAAGAATAACAAAAATATTTACATATTTCACTACTTCTGCATCTTATGTTGAACAAGACAGTAATCTGGGATTTTAATATATGAAAATTAGTTTGAACTTAGATATCTGCCAAAAAATAATCAGAGTTCATTAGTTTGTAATATAATTTAACCTTAATTAATCCCTTTACAGGGATTTATAGAGTACAACTTATTATTATTTTAAAATGTAGGCTCAAATTTATATATATGTATATATATCTATATATGGTATATATCTATAGATATGTATCAAAAATAAATAATTTTCCTTAAGAACATATATATTAAATACATACCACTAGAAGCTGCTAGGACATCTTTACAAAGCATTAGCCAATGAGAAAGCTTTTCTACAGCCAGCGATGACAGCATATGTCCCAAAGTATCATGGATATCAGAACATAATTTTCTGTCTGTCTCCCGGTCTAGCATTCCAAAAAGAAGTCCCTCAAGACCAGTTTCTGTTATATTAACACCTTGATGCCGGCAATGGATATCACTTCGAGAACTTGCTCCAGGCGCAAAAGGACTAACATCTGAAAAGCAAATATTTCAAATGAACTTGTACAGGACTTTATTGTATACTAGTGGTAATAGTTAAGTTAAAGACCATGATCTACATGTATATTCACAACAACAACAAAACCAGTTAGCTATATATACACAATTCAACTACGGTCTCCAAACTACATGTTTTTAGAATTAGAATTTAATCTGACGATGAAAGTAAAAACCCTGCTCTTTAAGACTGATTATCCTACGGTACTTTAAACAAATCTCCAGGGAATACTTGATAAATATATTTGATTTTAACAAGAAAAGTGAGGGAAAGAGATATATTTTTAATATAGATTTTATATATAGATTTAATCACCTGAAAAAATTATTGCTATATATGTTGGATGAACAAATTGAAATTGAATCACTCCAAAGACATAATAAGGAGAGGCTTGCAGAAAACAGCCACAGTCAGGTGAATTCAAAGACAGCAGGAAATGGAAGGTTCTGAGGAAGTAACATTCTAGAGAGATTAAGCATAGATGTCTATTTTTCACTTAGCAGTATAGTGTGAATATTTTCCCGTAGCAGGAATTAGACTTCCACAACATGAATTTACATGAACATAGCAAATCACTGACTTAGGAGTACAGTAACTGATTAACCACTGAGGAGGAATTCCTGAAAGAGGCTGGGTCAAAGGGTTAGCACGGTTTGAAAACTTGGAGGATATAATGACAAAAAAATCCTCCAAGGAAACTTGGGTGACTTTATGTTTCTACCAGTAGTATAAGAAATTTCTTTTATTCATATCTCTCCCAACACTGGTTAAAATCATAATTTTTAATCTTAATCAGTTTCATAGAAGAAAAATGCTATCTTATGACTGTATTAACATGTAACTATTTAATCATTAAACGTATTTCATATGTTCGTATTGCTTCCTTGATAAAACATCTCTTTTGTGTACTCTTGTGATATTTACAGATCCACTGAAGAGTTAACCTAGCAGGTCCCAGACTACCCTATGAAGGTCTGATATCACAGTCAGTCCTTGACTTGCATTTGGGGATTGGGTTTCAAGAGAGCCCCATCATTTCCTGATAAAAGTGGCTGAGTATGCCTAAGCTGTCTGTACCAACAACAGGGTTTATGCTGGACATCTGTTTAGGCTGAACAACAAACTTTCAGAAAATCTGAACTTCCAGTGTATGCTAGGTAAATCATGCCTATTTGACTAGCCCCTAATAAAAACCTTAGGCACTGAGGGTCTAGCAAGCTTCACAGGAAGACAGCATTTCTATGTGTCGTCACAACTCCTTGCGGGGGAAGTAAGCATATCCTGTGTGATTCCATGGGGAGTGAACTCTTAGAAGCCTGTGCCTGGTCTGCTCTGGACTTCACTCCATATACCTTCTCCCTTTGCTTTGTATCCTTCTGCTGTTATTAATCATAGCCATAAATGTGACTATATGCTGAGTCCTAGTAAATCACCAAACCTAGGGGAGGGTGTCTTAAGCCCCCTGGCACACATTTGTAAAAGCTTTAAAATATTAAAATACAAATGCACACATTTTAATAAACAAAGGATATTTTGTGAATATTTTTCCCATTCTTAGTTTATCTCTTTCAATATTGATTATGGTGACTGGCAGAAAAGTTCTGAAATTTTTATTCAAGAGAATTCTGTAACTACTTTTGGTGCTATGTTTTCTCTCCAAAAAGCAGTAATGTTTACTGCTAGATTTTTTATAGTAAACTTCCTATACACTCTACAATACAGTGTGTGCTTGCTAACAGAGTTCTTATTTACATTATGCTAAAATTGAAGCTATTTTAGTATATTACTTCTTGGTACCCAAGAAACTACTACGCATTAGGAACCTCTTAAAAGTAGAAATTTTCTCTCACTATAGGGGAAATATGTCTGTCAATTAAGCTCTTAAAGTTCCCAAACCACCTACCCCTAGAACCAGAGGAAAAGTGAAAGTGAAAGTCACTCAGTCGTGTCCGACTCTTTGTGACCCCATGGACTACACACTCCACGGTATTCTCCAGGCCAGAATATTGGAGTGGTAGCCTTTCCCTTCTTCGGGGAGTCTTCCCAATCCAGGGATCAAACCCAGGTCTTCCGAATTGTGGGTGGATTCTTTACCAGCTGAGCCACAAGGGAAGCCCAAGAATATTGGGGTGAGTAGCCTAGCCCTTCTTCAGGGGACTTCCCCGACACAAGGATCAAACCAGAGTCTCCTGCATTGCAGCTGGATTCTTTAACAACTGAGGTATCAGGGAATCCCCAGAGGGCCAATTATATATGCAAGCTATACTTAAAATCCTTGGAAAAGCAAAAAGAACTGAAGAAAGTAGAAATCTACTTTTCACTACCGAAACATCTACTGACATTTCATAGTTTAATTGGTTTCTGTGGTCTTAACTTCTTCAAGGAAAAGTAACATCACAAAAAATTAACTATTGTCAGACATCAGAAGCTTTGAAGTATCCTCAAAATTATCTTTTCAGAAGCCTATTATGGATACAAGGCAATACCCCTTACACAGTTATAATGTCCTTTAGGGATGGCAGAAGTGTTCTGACACCCCAAAATTTTAAGCTATGAGATTTTTTAAAAGGTCATTCAGTTCAGTTTCTCAGTCGTATCCGACTCTTTGTGACCCCATGAACTGCAGCATGCCAGACTTCACTGTCCATCACCAACTTCCAAAGTTTGCTCAAACTCATGTCCATCGAGTTGGTAATGCCATCCAACCATCTCATCCTCTGTTGTCCCCTTCTCCTCCTGCCTTCAATCTTTCCAAGCATCAGGGTCTTTTCCAAGGAGTTAGGTATTCGCAACAGGTGGCTAAAGTATTGGAGCTTCAGCTTTAGCATCAGTCTTTCCAGTGAATATTCAGGACTGATTTCCTTTAGGATGAACTGGTTTGAACCCCTTGCAGCCCAAGGGACTCTCAAGAGTATTCTCCAACACCACAGTTCAAAAGCATCAATTCTTTGGTGCTCAGATTTCTTTTGAGTCCAACTCTCACATCCATACATGACTACTGGAAAAACCATAGCTTTGACTAGATGGACCTCTGTCAGCAAAGCAATGTCTCTGCTTTTTAATATGCTGTCTAGGTTGGTCATAACTTTTCTTCCAAGGAGCAAGTGTCTTTTTATTTCATGGCTGCAGTCACCATCTGCAGCGATTTTGGAGCCCCTAAAAATAAAGTCTGCCATTGTTTCCATTGTTTCCCCATCCTTTTGCCATGAAGTGATGGGACCGGATGCCATGATCTCTGTTTTTTGAATGTTGAGTTTTAAGCCAGCTTTTTTGCTTCCTTCTCTCACTTTCATCAAGAGGATCTTTAGTTCTTCTTCACTTTCTGCCAAATGGGTGGTTGATCTGCATATCTGAGGTTATTAATATTTCTCTTGGCAATCTTGACTCCAGCTTGTGCTGCATCCAGCCCAGCGTTTCTCATGATGTGTTCTGCATGTAAGTTAAATAAGGAGGCTGACGATATACAGCCTTGACGGACTCCTTTCCCAATGTGGAACCAGTCTGTTGTTCCATGTCCAGTTCTAACTGTTGCTTCCTGACCTGCATATAGATTTCTCAGGAGGCAGGTCAGGTGGTCTGGCATTCCCATCTCTTTCAGAATCTTCCACAGCCTGTTGTGATCTACACAGTCAAAGGCTTTGGTCTAGTCAAATAAGAAGAAATAGATGTTTTTCAGGAACCCTTTTGCTTTTTTGATGTTGGCAATTTGATCTCTGCCTTTTCTAAAACCAGCTTGAACATCTGGAAGTTCACAGTTCATGCACTGTTGAAGCCCGGCTTGGAGAATTTTGACCATTACTTTGCTAGCGTGTGAGATGAGTGCAATTGTGCAGTAGTTTGAACATTCTTTGGCATTGCCCTTGTTGAGACGGGAATGAAAACTGACCTTTTCCAGTCCTGTGGCCACTGCTGAGTTTTCCAGATTTGGTGGCCTATTGAGTGCAGCACTTTCACAGCATCATCTTTTAGGACTTGAATTAGCTCAACTGGAATTCCATCACCTACACTACCTTTGTTCGTACTGATGCTTCCTAAGGCCCACTTGACTTCACATTCCAAGATGTCTGGCTCTAGGTGAGTGATCACACCATCATGATTATCTGGGTCATTAAGATCTTTTTGTATAGTTCTTGTGTGTATTCTTGCCACTTCTTAATATCTTCTGCTTCTGTTAGGTCCATACCATGTGTGTCCTTCATTGTACCTATCTTTGCATGAAATGTTCCCTTGGTATCTTTAATCTTCTTGAAGAGATCTCTAGTGTTTCCCACTCTATTATTTACCTCTATTTCTTTGCATTTGATCACTGAGGAAGGCTTTTTTATCTCCAGACTTCCCTGGTAGCTCAGATGTTAAAGCGTCTGCATACAATGCAGGAGACCCGAGTTCAGTCCCTGAGTCGAGAAGATCTCCTGGAGAAGGAAATGACAACTCACTCCAGTATTCTTACCTGGAAAATCCCATGGATGGAAGAGCCTGGGCTACAGTCTATTGTGTCACAAAGAGTCGGACTGCACGACTTCACTTCACTTTGCTATTCTTTGGAACTCTGCATTCAAATGGGTATAGCTTTCCTTTTCTGCTTTGCCTTTAGCTTCTTGTCTTTTCTCAGCTATTTGTAAGTCCTCTTCAGACAACCATTTTGCCTTTTTGCATTTCGTTTTCTTGGGGGTGATCTTGACCACCACCTCCTGTACAATGTCACGAACCTCCTTCCATGGTTCTTCAGGCACTCTGTCTGTCATATCTAATCCCTTGAATGTTTGTCACTCCCACTGTATCATTGTAAGGGATTTGATTTAGGTCATACCTGGATGGTCTACTGGTTTTCCATACTTTCTTCAATTTAAGTCTGAATTTTGCAATAATGAGTTCATGATCTGAGCCATAGTCAGCTCCTGGTCTTGTTTTTGCTGACTGTATAGAGCTTCTCCCTCTTTGGCCGCAAAGAATACAATCTATGTCATTTCGGTATTGACCATCTGGTGATGTCCATGTGTAGAGTCTTCTCTTGTGTTGTTGGAAGAGGGTGTTTAAAAAGTTAAAAAGGTAAAACTACCAAGAAAACTATATGGGAATTTTAAAAGTAACAAGTTTTATTTAAAAGAGTAAGAAAATTGATGATATTTCAATGCAAAAATGTTATTTAATAAGTAATACTTAAAAAGAACATTGACTGATAACAGGACTTACTGGTGCCACTGCTCTCTTTGTCCCCTGAATTTTTTGCCAGGCTCATGGCATATTCACATACTTCAGCTGCTTCTCTTTGGGCAAGCTGCCGGAGACAGGCCACAGCTGCTCGTCGAAGTAATAGATGGGAACTACACAGGTGAACCTGTAAACCATAACAATTTTAGACTTTTTTAAAAAAGCTATAATCTCACTTGTCTAATGAACGTATATTAACACCTAATTTCTGAAGAGGCTCTTCATTTAACCCCCTTATTTGTTTCCAATAGAGCCAAATGATGGACTTTTCAAAAACTAGTAATACCAATAAAATATATAGAGTATTTTAATAGGCTACAAAAGAACTGCCCCAAGTCTTGGGTTAAAGATCATATAATATACTTAGATTAAAACCCAGAAGGATCTTTTGCACATTTTATACACAGTCCTATTAAACTCTGTCACTGACTTTTTTTTTTTTTGGACCTAGCGAGTGTCATATTGAATGAAGTCAGACAGAAGGAGAAATATCATATGAAAACCCTTACATTTGGAGTCTAAAAAGAAATAATACAAATGAACATAAAACAGAAAGAGACTCACAAAGTTAGAAAACAAACTCATGGTTGCCAGGGGGAAGGGACAGTTAGGACTCTGGCAAGGTCATGTACACACTGCTATATTTAAAATGGATAACCAAAAAAAAAAAAATAAAATAAATAAATAAAATGGATAACCAACAAAAACCTATTGTATAGCACACAGAACTCTGTTCAATGTTATGTGCTAGCCTGGATGGGCCTCACAGGGGTTTGGGGGAGAATGGATACAGGCATATGTATGGCTGAGTCCCTTTACTGTTCACCTGAAAGTATTACAACATTGTTAATCAACTATGAAGTCACTCTGTCGTGTCCGACTCTTTGTGACCCCATGAATGACGTAGCCCACCAGGCTCTTCTGTCCATGGAATTTTCTAGGCAAGAATACTGGAGTGGGTTGCCATTCCCTTCTCCATGTCACTGAAATTTTTAAAGTGCACAGAGATCAATTATACCAAATGAAAAGTCACGGGGTAGAGCACACAGTAAGAACTGAAAGTAAAGGAAGGTATATATTAAAATACAAAATTAAAATTAAGCAAATATAAATATCTGAAAAGAACTGCAAAAGATTCTTTTGGTATAGAATATTTATCATTTCAAAAGTTCCTGAAAGAATCACTATAGTACACTCTAACACATGATATAAACCATAAGACATACCACTGCATAATAATTAAGAGCTCAGGCTCCAGTTGCCAGACTGGGTTTAAATCACACACTTACTCCTGTGTGATCTTAGGGAAGTTACCTAACCTCTCTGTGCCTTGTTTGCTCATATATGAAATGAGGATAGCAATTTCCCACAGGAATATAGTGAAAATAAAATAAGTTAAAACAAATATTTTATTTAGAACAGTAGATGATACATAGTAAATCATATGATAGATAATAAATCTACTATCACTCAATCTATCAATCTGATTCATCAAGCAAATATTAAACTCTGCTCCATATGTTGCTTTTTAAACAAGGAAGCAAGACATTTTAGAAAGAATCTCATACAGCAATGATGGAGGGGAAAATAATTATATGGAAGACATCACTCCTTCACAATGCTAGATAATGTATTTTTATGCTGTTAATATAGCATTTGTAACTCATTTTTGAATAAAGTTTACAATCACTGAAATTATACCGAGTATTAAAAAAACAAAATATAACTGAGGAGAGAAAACCTAACAGATCAGATTTTTTTCAACATAATGTTTTCTTTTCTCTTCCTAAAAATAATGACATTTTAAAACTTTCAAATATCCTATAGGTAAGGGTAAGCATGGTCATATGACACGGAAGGAACAAATCTCTCAGAGTTTTGCTTTTTTATCTGTACAGACAGGTCCTACCTATCTTATGCAACTGTGGAAAGATCAAAGGATTAAACATATATGAAGCATAACACCATATAATTTCATTTAATTACAATTAAACAGAATTGTAGCTAAGAAAATACACTCAACATATCCTGGGTCAAAGTCAAAGAAATAAAATATTTTAAGGTTTACATAATGTTTTCAAAAACTCAGTTTTAACGATCCTGAAATGGCTGGATGACATCACTGACTCGATGGACATGAGTTTGAGTGAACTCCGGGAGTTGGTGATGGACAGGGAGGCCTGGCGTGCTGCGATTCATGGGGTAGCAAAGAGTCGGACATGACCGAGCAACTGAACTGAACTGAACGATCCTGAAGTCACTTCCCCACCCCTCCATTTCAACATCTCTGATATGAGAGATACAAATTATCACTGATGGTGTTTTGCAGCCACTGTAAACCAGGTAACAATTAACTTGTATTTGTTTGGAAACTTTTAACACTTTCTGGTAAAATCCACCAAATATCAGGAAAAAAACATTAAATTTGATTTAAAAAAAAAATGTGGCTTCACGCAAACTTCTTAGCTGCTCAGATATAATCACAATTTACTTGACATCTATCAGTAGAGCCTGGTGTAGCCTTGTTCTTGAATTTTATACAAATGGAACCATGAAGTCTGTTCTCTTCTGTGTTTGGTTTCTTTTCAGCAATATGTCTGTTGGACCCATCCATGTGATTCCATATAATAGGGGTTCATTCATTTTTACTGTTGTATAATATTTTATTGAAGAATTATACCATTATCCACTCTGCAGAATGGAGCACACTTTGGCTGTTTCTGGTTTTTTTTGGCTAGCACAAATAAGCCAGGAATGAAAATTCCTGAGGATTTTTTTTGGCACACATGTGCATGCATTTCTCTCAGGTATTTACTTTAGAGGGGAGCTGCTGGATTATATTGTATGCATACTTTCAACTTTTGTAGATTATGCCTCACTGTTTTCCAAAGAAGCTTCTTCTTTCTTCCTTATATTCTGCAAACCTTAGGAACACCGTGCTGCTTGCTCCTACATTAGGCCTCTAGTTAGTTAGTGTTAGTCACTCAGTCATGTCCAATTCTTTGTGATCCCATGGACATAGCCTGCCAGGCTCCTCTGTCCATGGAATTCTCGAGGGAAGAGTAATCGAGTGGGTTGCCATTCCCTTCATTAGGCCTCTGTGAAGTGAAGTTAAAGTCGCTCAGTCTTCCCTGACTCTTTGCGACCCCATGGACTATACAGTCCACGGAATTCTCTAGGCTAGAATACTGGAGTGGGAAGCCTTTCCCTTCTCCAGGGATCTTCCAAACCCAGGGATCGAACCCAGGTCTCCCACACTGCAGGAGAATTCTTTCTGAGCCACAAGGGAAGCCCAGAAAGCCCTGTTATTTAAACCATACGTCATCTTGCTATCCTATCCCTTCTTGTGCCTGCCATATTATATTATCCCTTCTTGTGCCTGCCATATTATATTCAGGACAATGAGATATCCCTGCTCTGTCACTGACGATGTGGGCATTTAGCTCAAGTCTTTTTCTCACTGACATCTCCTACAATCATCCCAGGTAATGTACTTGCTGTGTGCAGAAAAGATCTGGACAGAAGAACGACTGATCACATGGTATAACAAGCATCTACTTGCCAGGAGGAAAATAAAAGGAATCCAGAGTGGTGGCCATTCTTGCAAAAACATATTTGAACAGTTCCATCATATGCATTTTAATATTTTTATATAATTTCATAAAGATTACTGTGGTGAAGCTTACCTCTTAACAGATTTACTGAAAAAAAAAAATCACCTCATTTGTGTTAGGTATTACACATGGTATCACATAATATGGTCTCTTCTGGTGGCAATGGCTGAATAGAGATGAACATGAAGTTTACAAAAATCAGCCCTGATTTCACTAATTTGGATGAATCCATGCATGAACTATTTTTTAGAGAGTGTCAAAAGATTTGGTAATGAAGACAGCTCACAAGGCATTTGGTAATGTGGAATCAAGAGAGCCACTCTAGTGGCCCTCTTTTTTATCTTTTATCTCCCATGGCATCTCCTTCCCAGATTTTTGGAAAAGGTTCAGGAGAGTGCTCCAATATACCGTGTAACAAAACCCTTGATGCTATGCTAAAAAAATCATTTTGGATACATTATTTTCTGTTAACACACAGGACACTCAGTATGTTCCCTGTGGCTTACTGGTAACCTTCAATGAAATAAAGAAATTCACGTTATTACTTGACCAGATCCTCTTAAATATGTTCCATCTCATAAGGAAAACTTTCATAGTATAATTATATTTAAGGAGAAAAAAATGCACAGAGGAACCTGACAACTGAGGAGTGTGTGTCTGAGTCTTCATCACATTTATCAGTTGCCTATCAGAGCTGCGCTTCCCAAGTGGCTCAGCAGTAAAGCATCTGCCCATAATGCAGGAGATGGTGGGGTTTGAGCCGTGGGCCAGGAAGATTCTCTGGAGTAGGAAATAGCAACCCACTCCAGTATTCTGGCCTAGAAAATTCCATGGACAGAGGAGCCTGACAGGCTACAGTCCATGGGGTTGCAAGGACTCAGACACTACTGAACGCACACACATATCAGAGCTGTATCATGTAACTAGTTTACCGTGCTCAAGAGATGCCATCTGTGCCCTCAAAACCTGGGTGTTAGGCCATGGCTTTTGACAGGATGACACATAGCTTGTTGCAGAATGCAATCTGGAGTATACTATTAATTGACTATTTTCTTCGTGGATGTTCTTTGGAAACATTTCACAAGCACCTGGTTTCCACGCTGTGGCACATTCAAACTCCTTGAAGGTGTGGGAATGATTCCCCCTAAATAATTGTCCAGCTTCATCCTGTGCCCTTATGACCCACCTCCCCCTTTTTCCTCTCAGCATTCCTTAAATGCATTCCCTCCTTCCCATCTCAGGATCTTTCACATCTTTTTCTTTCTGCTTAAAAATAAGTGCTGTTACTCCAATATCATATTTCTCCCCAAACTAACTCCTATTACCCTACAGTTTGCATCTTATATATCATTTTTTCAAAGAAATCTTTTCTGAATCCCTAGGTTATGATAGGGTTCTCTGTTTATATGCTTGCCTATAGTCTTTTCTAGCATTTGTTGTAAACACTCACTGTTGACCATGTTAACCACACTTTTCTTTAATATTTTCCTTTTGTGCTATGTATAATGATTTTTGTACATTTTTTAAAAAAGAAAAAAATTTTTATTCTTAAAGCTGCATCCAAGAAATTCCACTCTCTGTACAACATACTTGCCCAGCTTTGAGGTATGTTTAGTCCAGAGAAAGTCCTCTGGACCTTATTTAACAGTTCATTAAAATATTTCCTAAAAGGTGAAAAAGAAAATCAGTGACTAAAATAAACAGTCATAAAGTGACTACTGAAGCTGAAACTAGAATGCACAATCCAGGAAACTTACTTTTTTTGCTTTGCTCTAGTCTGATCTTTTGGAAAACAAATTTTGGGTTCCCTAAACAAATAAAAGAATGAAACAGCTTTATACTTACACAAAGGCTAGGAACAAGACTGGATAAATTGACATGTCGTGGTGCAAACATGTGAAGCTGCTGAAGGCAAGATATGGCAGCTGCCTGGACGAGAGAATCTGAATGGTCCTGGGTTATCGCACAACCCACCAAACAAGAAGAACGGATTGTGGAAATTGTTGCTCCATTCCCTAAGAGCAAAGCAAAAGACAACATAAAATACAATGATTTTATTATTAGTATCACCAAAAACATTCCTAGAAAATAACTATCTTCTAAAAAACTCCTTTCCAAATAAACACACAAAAAAGTATACCTGAAACTAACACCACCCTGTAAATCAACCGTACTTCAATTAAAAAAAAAAAAACTATGTTGAATTAACATTAACTAGTACATGTGCTCTATCGTAGGTTTGATACTGCAACTATTAAAAATCACTATAAGAAATGCCCTTACTTTTTTTCCCCTTACATTTTAACAGCTTACATTTTATCAAGCAAATAAAATCTACAGAACAAGAGTCAGCAAACTTTTCTTAAGAGGGCCAATATTTTTTATTTTGCTTGCCAGGGGGCAAAATCCACACTACTCTATGAGGGAAGTGCCTACATAACCACTTATAAACAATTCTCACCTCATGAGTTGTTTAAAAAAAAAAAAAAAAAGACCAAACAAGTGGGCATCTGACAAATTTGGCCCATGGATCATAGTTAATTTGCCTAACCTGCCTGTCCCCTATTATAAGAAAGTCATCCTCTAAATTCCTCTCCTTGAAAGCCAACGTCAAAAAAGAAGTTACTTCTCAAAGGATGTAATGTATAGCATAGAGAATACAGTTAGCAATCTTGTGATAACTATATGGTAACAGTTACTAGACGTAACGGGGCGATCAATTCATAATATATATAAATGCTGAAATACCAAGTTGTACACCTGAAATGAATACAATAGTGTATATCAACTATGCTTCAATCAAAATTTAAAAAGGTGTCGCTTTTAAGAAAAATAATCCTCTTTCTGATGGTTTTGTAATCAAAAATTCTGTAAAATATATACAAATGATTTCAAAACACAACAGTTTATGAATGACAATAATGCATCTTAGATTTACCTAGCTTTATATTTATCCTCTGATAAACTATATTGTCTTTTAAGCCTATCATTGTTTCCTTTGGAAGAGCCAGAACATTCCTTATTCTCCGGTTCTTTGTTCAAATAACAGTACCACTTCTATGATAAAATAATGTCAAATTCTATTTTCCTAATAAGATTAATGGCAACTTTTAGCAGAGATAGGAAAAATAAATTGTGTAGTATTACACACCGTCTAGATAAAAATGTCTTAGCTGCCAAATGTAAGTGATTTAAAATTTTTACCAATGCAAAAAAAAAAAATTTATATAAAGACCAAACAGGGCTTCCCTAGTGGCTTAGTGGTAAAGAATCCACCTGCCAACCCAGGAAATATGGATTTGATCCCTGGGTCAAGAAGATACCCCAGAGATGGAAACAGCAACCTACCCCAGTATTCTTGCCTGGGAAATCCCAGAGGACCCTGACAACTACAAGCCACAGGGTCGAAAAGAGTCGGACATGACTTCAGAGACTGAGCACACACTTACCCACAGAGACCAAACAAGGAAATCAGAGTCACACAAGAGTCATATTCTAGTTTGAAATACACAGGCCTCACCATCACATCAGAAAGCACTTGGCAGACACCTACACTTAATCAAGGGCACATATTTATTCTCTCTACATACCTGTGATATTCACTGGAAGAAAGAAATACCAACCTTCTCAAAGAAGACACTGAGACCAAGATAGAGACATGTATAAATCATATATTTTTCAATTCCTAGCATTCCTCCTAAAGGTCCTTTCTTTTTTCACATCCCTCTTTTTTTTAAAGTAACTATCTGAATGGAGGCAACGAAGCATAGTAGTTAAGAATGCAGGCAAACAGGCAAAGGAAATTTACCTGAGCTCGACCTCTGATCCCAACCACTTACTGGCAGGTGTGCGTGTGCGTGTGTGTGGTGTCTGTGTGTGTGTGTGTGTCTCTGTGTGTGTGCTCAGTTGTGCATGGACTATAGCCTGTCAGGCTCCTCTATGAAATTTTCCCAGCAAGAACACTGGAGCGGGTTGCCATTCCTTCTCCAGGGGATCTTCCTGAACCAGGGACTGAACCTGCGTCTCCTGTGTCTCCTGCTCTGGCAGGTGGTTTCTCTACCATTGTGCCACCTGGGAAGCCCTCACTGGCTATATAATATATATAAAATCTTAGGAAAGTGCTTAACCTTTCTCAGCCTCAGTATTTCATCTGTAAAATGGAGAGAGATACCTTTATCAGGATTGCTGTTAGAATCAAATGAGATAATATACATAAAAAGCTAGACTCACTGAAAGATTTAATAAATAGTAGGGGGGAAAGGGAAAGCTCTGAAAGTAGCTCATGTATTTCGCATAAATTCACAATAATTTTCCGACCTGAGTGTTTAAGTTAACCATTTGTAGAATTATTTCAGTGGAAGTACATGGTAAGAATTTGGGCCTTAGGATCACAAATCTGCTACTCCTCAGTTGAATGACTCGAGGCAAGTTACTTAACTTCACTGAATTTAATTCCTGAGAGAAAATAATATATTTCTTAGAGTTAAAAAAACAAAAAAGTGAAGCTAGAGTCCATGAAGACAAGGGGATGGCACCCCAGGCCAAAAGAACTCCACTTTCACCTTTGACTTCATAGGGCTCCAAGTAACATTTTAACTTAGGTGTTTTCTCTGCTCAAAAGTTCAAAAAGCATCTTCATATCACAGGTTTCTTAAGGGGAGTAAATAAAATAGCACACGTAAAGAGGAGAGCTCCAGGTTTTCAGTAAATTGCCAGTGCATAACACACAAAAATTATTAGTATAAGATTTCTTTAGGCAATGTGAAGGTAATATTCAGGAAACTGAAAGACAGTTATTATCTGTGTAATCCCTTTAGCTTAAGATGAAGTTACTCACCTTGTAGTTCAGGTCCAACAGTAGTTATTATAGCACCCAAGCATCTACCCAAACACTGATGAACTTCTGTATGTGAGGGTGGAACTGTCAACAGCAAGGTAAGAACTAGAGATAATGTTGGCTCTACATATCCACGATACATTGGGCCACTAGAATCCACTATTAAAGCAAGCGAGTGAAGGGACCAAGTCTGGAATAAAATATAATTTATTTTATTATAAACAGTATAGTGAACTGATATTTTAACTTGAATTTTCATAACACTAATACTTTCATTTTTAATGAATAGAAATATTTTAAAATATATTCCTTAAATGAGTAAAGGTCAACACATAAGCTACTAGTAGCCAATGACCAAAGCGACCAATACACAAATGCTATGTTTAAAGTTCCTTTGCAGTGTGACTTAAAGTGTCAGGGAAAAAGTTTCACTGATGAACTCATTTCCTCTATTATAATTACATGCATTTCACAATTCCCCAAAAGAGGAACTTATGTAATGAGAGTTTAGTGGATGCTAAGTCTCATTGGAAAAGACTCTGATGCTGGGAGGGATTGGGAGCAGGAGGAGAAAGGGACGACTGAGGATGAGATGGCTGGATGGCATCACGGACTCGATGGACATGAGTCTGAGTGAACTCCGCGAGATGGTGACGAACAGGGAGGCCTGGCGTGCTGTGATTCATGGGGTCGCAAAGAGTCAGACACGACTGAGCGACTGAACTGAACTGAAGGACATCCGATATGGCTTTACAATTTTGCTAAGAAACTAGCCTAAAATAAAACCATGACCACACCAATGTTCTGTAGTACTCAGATCTATTTCTCAAGCAATGACATTCACATAACAGCTCTTCAAGTCACGGAATCTTTTCAGGCTCTAATTTATGTTTACTAAGCACAAATAATCTTAGTGGCTAATAGTATTTGCAGAATTAACCTGGAGCAATGTACTGTAATCAGCACAGGCTTAAGAAAATGAAAAATCCTTTAAGCTGCCCACATCCACATGTTAAAGAAAGTACCTTTAAAAAAAAACAAAGAAACCTCTCCGCTTTATTAACAAAGACACACTCTCAGACACCTCATTCAGTTCTCAATTCTTAAGAGATTTTACCCATACATATTTCTGAAGCCACAATGGATTGACTGAAGAGCAGTTAAAGGTCCTGCTTTATACAGTTCACACCTCGGGGATCTGGCTAGGTTTGGGCTCTCATTTCCTTCCTGTTCTCAGTAAAATCACCCTTCTTCACCAGGGCTGAAGCCTCACCTTTTCCATGAGGTCTTCTTAGGACCCCACCACAGCCCAGGCGTTCTGCTGACTGAAGTGCTTCGGCACCAATGCTGCGTCTGCCTCCTTCTCCAGTTTCTGAGCACCTCATTTATAGAACTCTCTTCATAGGTTTTAAAACTCGAGTGCTTTGCCTGTAATAGGTTTGGGCTTTGCTGCAGTGAAGGAGCATGTACCAGCTAAGTGCGGGAGAGATGGCGGGTGTTGGTTGGCTTTCCTAACTCAACTGCAGCCTTACTAGAAGCCTCTCTGTGTCAAGGAGAAGGATGCAGGGAGGCACCATCTATGCTGGGAAGCCTGGGCTACAGCGTCTAGAAGGTTCTGAGTGGGTGTGTGGGCTGCCAGTCCACTTACAGAAGGGATGTGAAGGCCATCTCAGCACCCCTTCTCTGGTCCCATTCCATCTCTTCTCTCTTGGTCTTTAGGACACAGACAGTGCAAGAAGCACAGAGTATATCCTAACAGATAGCAAAACTGCCTTCTCCCTTTTTCGTTTCATAAGTCAAAATCAACTTTCTCATTCCTCCCAGCGGAGAGGGAAACCAGTACCTTTTATTTTTGCTATTGGCATCTCCAAAAGAGAGCTGCACTCCTGAGCCAAGGACACAGAGGTCTCAATAGAGAAGTTTCCCAACTTGACAATGTGGTAGGAAAAAAAATCCATACCTTACTTTCTACTACTTGTCAATCTACTCCAATCCTAGGGAATCAAGCAACCTGAGTTGGACAATTATGTATAGAAACTACAACTACTGAGAAAAGTAAAAGGAATATAGCAGCTTGTGGGAGGAAGACCAGAATACACATTTTGGAGAAAAAAATTGATGGAAGAAGAAGAGAAAGTATTTTAATAAAACTATTGCAAGGATTTTTAAGGCAATATAATTAAAGTACAAAGGAGAAGTGTTTAAAAAAAAAAACCCAGGATTTATATTAAATGTTCAGTAGAAAGCTAGAAGAAAAGAATAATTATTATTAAATACTGGAGAAGGGAAATGGCAACGCACTCCAGTATTTTTGCCTGGGAAATCCCAAGGACAGTGGAGCCTGGTGGGCTATAGTCCATGGGGTCACAAAAGAGCCAGACATGACTGAGCAACTAAACAACAGATTATGAAATACAAAAATCATTACTTTTTCAATTGGAGGTTCAGTTGGAAGATTATCTTGTAACACATAGTGAAAACACAAAAAATTTAAAATAATGAGGAAAAAGATAAGAGGCTCAATATGCAAATAAGTATCAGAAAGTGAAAAAGAAAAGATAAACTTATACACAATTTGATGAAATTTCTAAGCTGCAAGGATAGAGGGAAAATGCTAGTAAACCAAAATGAAAGGTTATAAAAATATAGACATATTTCAGATAAGTTCCTTAGCAAAAGAAATAAAAAGCCAGGGAAAAAGACAGCTACGATGTCTATAAGCTCCATTATGTTAGAAATTTATTATCAATACATAAACTGAAGTCTTTTGGGAGTGGAAAATACATGCACAGCATAAAAGAAGAAAATGTATTTATCACCAAAATTTTATATCTGGATATTCAAAGCCACACTGCAGAAAAACTTCACAGTATTTGTACGTCAGTTAATTTGATTATTGGCTTCTATGTTATCTTCTACATCTTAAAGAACATATTTGAAAGCTTATATAGATAGCTGATAAAAACATAATATCTGAGATAATAACTGAGTTAATATCTGTGGAAATTTAACTAAAAAAATTAAGCTACTATGAGACTCTCACATGTAATACAAAAAATACCAAAACATTTATGAATAATGAAAAATAAAGGACTGTGTGCCAGGAATAGTATATCCGACCAAATATCACTCAAATTTGAAGATTAAATAGAGTTATTTTATTTCAGTTATGCAAGGAATCAAAAAAACACACCACTCAACAATCCGTCTCAAGATTATTATTGTTAGAGGAGGTTTTCTTATCAAGTAAAAACAAAGTAAGAACAGAGATCTCAACACACAAGTTGAGGATACAAAAAAGAAACCACTATCCAACAATAAACTCTAGTAATTACAGCTGAATACATGTATACAGTAATTTGACTATGAAGTATAATTTTTGAGTTAGGATTCTTGACACAGAAGAGACCTTACAGAAAACTGAAGAATGCTACCATACTATTCTTGTGCAGATGAAAACTGAAATAGCAGCTTTGAGGGAATGTATGTGATCTACATGATAGTAAAACGCCATGTCATAGGAATGAATCATGTGAAGCAGTCACTTACAGGAGTGTGGTTTTAAGAAATTAAAGCGAGAGGACTGAGAAAAAGATGAAGGCAAAGGAAAGAAAACTGGCACCGACTCTGACATAAAAGAAGAAAGCAGCATCTTCTTAGGTAAAATAATTTTACAGTTGTGTTCTTTTCTTGCAGACCACTGTGGAAACAGTGTTTAGGAAAAAAAAAAAAACAAAGAGCATAGACCCTTGTAAGGTGCAAGATTATTTCATTTGTGTTTTTAGTTCTTTGGGGATGTTTGTGCTTTATTGCTGGAAACATTTTCCAAGAAGTCAAAGCAAACTAAGCCTGTAGACTAAGAAGCCTCTGGTGGATTCTGAATCCTTTTCTGATGGCGAAGGAACCCATCTATAAACACACCAACGAAAGGCAATAATGGCAATCAAACTTGTCTCTTCTGTCATCATCTGAGTCCCAATATGAAGCTGGCGAGTTGAAAGCTACTGGATTCACATACTCGATATTTTTTGGTGCATCAGTGTGAAACGGCAAATCAAGAATCTAGGATATCTTCACACACATGAAGTGTTTGCCTCTTACTGTAATTAAATCTATTTTTATATAAAATATTTGAAGAGAAAGAAAAAATGAAATTCAAGGAGTACACTTGAAGATTCAACCCATGGCCCTGTACCTGGGTTAGGGTATTAGAGGAGGAGAGAAAGAAAGGTTATTATAAGAAATTTGGTCAATCTACCAAATGTAAGGAAATACAAAGATGAGGAAACATGTACCAAGGATAATAAATAATAAAAAGAAACTATGCTTCAAGGAATGTATGGAATGGGTCAAATTCCCAAGATAAGACAGACTTTAGGATTAGGTTCAAATACAAAATCCTGTTATACATTCATAAAACAAAATGACAGAGAAAGATCCTAAGACATTTTCCCTAACAACTCATCAAAATCATTACCATCTTTTAGAAATAAATTTTCCTACAAATAATATTTTCAAACTTCATAATAAAAACTTGATATCCTACCTGGACTTCAGAGGATGTTCCATCCTGTGCTAGAGCCAACAAAATGCTGACACTGGTCTTCAGATGTTGTCCTGAGCCGATACCACCAACATAACGATGCAAACAGCCCAGAGCCAACGAGTGGCCGGTTCTGGACACGACGTCTCGAGCTGATTTCAACCTGGAAGAGAGTCATGCTTCAGGGATTGTTTCTTCTCTTTCCCTATGGCAACAACAAGCTTATGAATCACACAATAAAAGGGATCTATTCTGGAAATCAGAAAAGATTACAATCATGATTATTTCTTTCTTACTCATTAACAAACGTTAGAGACTTAATTTAAAATGGCTAAAATCACACATTTCACTGAATACAAGCCTATTTTCATTTCAGAGAAAACATGAAAAAGAAACTACAACTTCAGAGTTTTTAATATTAATTATTCCTCAAAAATACAAGAGCCATTTGAAATATATTTTAACCACTGGTGCTTTCAATAAAAGACAAATAAGACAAAAAGACTATGACATAATCAGGCACCAACATAGTTACTGTTAGAGAAGATGAAAATCCCACTAAGAACAAAGCTCCTAAAATAGCAAAGGAGACTAGAAAGCAACTCTGATTACATTTTCAAAACTGTATTACTAAAAACAAACAAACAAACAAACTGTATTATAACTCTCAATAAATCATCCATAATTAAACTAATAAAAGTGAAATAAAGTCAAGGGATAAAAAACCATCCCAAGACTCTGGCTGGTTAGTTTGCCTATGGCAAAGAAAAATACAAATGCTGTCAAGACAAAATAGACGTTGGGAAATGTAGCGATGGAAGCCGTGAACTAAGTGCATCCAGAGCAGTACTTTTTTTTCTGACCACACCACATGGCATGTAGGATCTTCCCTGACCAGAGACTGAACCTGATCCCTCTGCATTGCGAGTGTGGAGTCTTAACCACTGGACTACCAGGGAAATCCTTTAGCAATATTTCTAATATATTATATCCTTGGATAAGGGGTCTTTATCTCTCTATACCTCAGTTTCTCCATCTGTAAAACAAAACATTATCATTACTCCTATGTAGCAGTTGCTTTGAGGAATGAAAGAAGAATGAAGGATACCTGTGCATCCTAAAGCATTACACAGATTAGAAAGCTTCCTTCACATAGCTACTTTTCAAAGTTCATGCCAGTGAGCTAAAATGAAAGCTGAGCCAATTTTGTCAGTAATAATTATCTATTCAGTACAGTAAATTATCTAAGATATAAGAATATACATTTCCCAGAGGTGGCAAAGTGAGAATGATGCCTAATAATTATAATACTACATGGAGACTTTACGACAAATCCCAGTTTCAGATAAATTAAAATGTGAAAAAAATGGGTAACTTAAAATCTATGTAATAATTAATTTTAGATCATAACAACTTATTTGGAAAAGTTAATGAAACTAAGCATTGAGAACACCTGCAAACCATTAACTGGACAGGTATGAATATGAATGAAATGTCCTTGTGTTTCACCAGAATCGATATGAAACAGATACTCTGATAGGTATTGAAGACACATAAATTAAAACCCCTGGTCACTAAAGAAAAATTAACCATTCTAGAGTTTTCCAAAGAAATAAATTCCAATTTTACCTATTAATAACAGAACACAAACCACAAAATAGGTAGTTAAGATTGGTAAGATTGGTTCTTTTAAAATAACTTTAACAAAAGTTGATTTCAGGATCAATGAGAGACACTTGAAAAAGGTAAAGCTAATCTATCACTAGAAAATAACTGAAGCCATTCTGCAGAAGACTAAGTGACGGGGAATATTTTGACTGTATTCTCCCCACTTGTATTATCCTTAGTGAGTCAAGCGATAACACTGGGGCATTATCCTCAACCCACCAAACTGTGCCAATTGTGTGTGAAGATAAGGACAACAATTCTCAGATGCAGAAGAGTTCAGAAAACACTTCTTTAGAATTACTACTTCACAACCACTGCTTCTCCCAATCTCTCGCTTGTTAATCACAATGTAGTTTAGTATAATTAATACTCAGATATACCATACTTAAGAATAATTAGTTTACATTACTCAAGTGTTAATTCCTACCCACTCTTGATTTTCAACTGCTCTACTTCAGTACTTGATTAACAACCAACAGTCACTAATGACTCTATTTATCATCTTGATCACATTTATTTGGATCTCTGAGGTCACTCTTTTAAATGCCACAAAATTCTTAAAAGCTAATGCTAAATATATCCCGTTTCAGAAATAATTTAAATAATGATAAACTTAGTAATAGTTAGAAAAAGAATGGCTTGTCCAAAAAGTGAAATATTAACAGAAAGAACAATGGCAATGGTGGGGGGGGGGGCAGAAATGAGAGAAAAGAACTTCAAAGGACCTCTTTAAGAGCAAAGTACACATAATTGAGAGAAACCCTTACTAACAACCCTCTTGATTCCATTATATAACATTCAAGAGCTGAAAAAGAAACCCACACCACATTGAAAGCATGTACCATGTAGAAAATACATGGTTCAGTTAATAACAACTATGGATTATCTAAACGATATCATCGACTATGAGAGAAAGTTACTTGTTGATAGGGAGACTCACTTGTCAAAGCTATACTGGGCCATTCTCGCAATAAAAGTTGCCTCTCCAACCACCTGAGCCATTCTTCCAAGAGCTTCCCCTGCTGCACATCGTAAGATGGGGTTTGGATTGTCCAGAGCCCCCATAACCAGTGTCAGAGCAGATTTACGAACTTCCTCTGGTCCTAAAGTACTTTTGTTTTCAGCGAGGCCCTATGGTTATTTTAAAAAAAAAAAAAAAAAAGGACTGCAATATTTGTAAATTAACATCTTCACACATTACTCTCTTCAGCCAGCTTTCCCATGCATATACTATGCTTAGAATTCACACCTTTTAAATTGACAGCAATCACTTTCCTAAACATGATTTCAGATCATGATATGTAACATAGTTATAGCTGAATCAGCCCTAAAACCAACAATCCCTAGGAGAGTCTCTACCAAAGACACATACTTAAAAGTTGTTTTTATATATAAAGGACAAATGGCAACCCACTCCAGTATTCTTGCCTGGAGAATCCCAGGGATGGGGGAGCCTGGTGGGCTGCCGTCTATGGGGTTGCACAAAGTCAGACACAACTGGGGCGACTTGGCAGGCAGTATTATTAAAACAACTGTGATTAACTGATTGAAATTTATCATTCTAACTTTAAGGAAAGAAAAAGGCCTGATGAACACGAAACCCTGATACATTTATATAAAAATGCCAGAGACAATAATTACATCACAAAGAGTATATCCAATAGATACTTAAAAATGAGGTAAGAATAATCAGTAAACGAACGTCGGTTGCTCAGTTGGTTGAGAATCTGCCTGTAATGCTGGAGACCCAGATTCGATCCCTGGGTTGGGAAGCTCCCCTGGAGGAGGGCATGACAACCCACTCCGTTATTCATGCCTGGAGAATCCCATGGACAGAGGAGCCTGGTAGGCTACAGTCCATGGGGTCGCAAAGAGTCAGACATGACAAAGTGACAAAGCATGAGTGCTGACAAAGTCTCTTCATCATTCTAAAGGTTAACATCTCTGGTTCTAGTTACACTTACTGTCCTGGAACTTAAAATTATTTATTTACTTGAGGCCAAAAATCTAAGTCATGCTGCCTAGGGAAAGTGTTAACTACAGCAGAGCCATTAGCAAGCACACCTATGAGTAAAGGTATACTGTACAGAAACATTGAGTTGTTTGCTAGCCTTCCAGCCACTGAGGGGAACCATGACCACGCCACTGCTTTTTAAAAAAACTCAGAGGTTGGTAGCTGACAATCTCTAAAAAGGACATATACTAATGATTATATAAATGGCACAAATCTTTTTTGCACAACCAGTGCCTACATCCCTTTCCCTGAAGTTTACAAAATATGATTTAATTCATGCCCATTTAAACTCTTTACCTGTTGCCCTTTTATTTTAAAACAGTAATATCTTAATATTACCATATTACAGACTAACAACTTAGTATTATAGATTATATAATAGTCTTGGTATGCCTGAATTACTATATTAAAGGTATTAGTTAAAATCTCAGTTTAGAACATTTACTATGTTTTAAAAGTAAATACCTTCAGTGCGCTAAGTACAGCTGTAAAGATATTAAGCTGCACTGCCTGCTGGCGAACACCTTTGGCTTGTTTAACACATTCAGCAAAGTGATCCAACATCTGTAATCTATAATAGAATAAAGATTACATTAGCACTACTTTTTATTCAAATATGGCTCAAAAAACAGAGATAAGACACGCTGTTTAACAAATAACGCCCCATGCTATCACTTCTCTATTTTCATTCCCTGGTCTAAACCAGTTCCCCCCTTCTTTGAATTAACAGACAAACATGAAACAACTAACTGGCACAACACAAGAGACTAACATTAAGTTTCAACCAGCAAAATGAGGCCATAATCTGAGTCATCTTCAGCGTGCAACAAAGTAGATGCTCAAGGTCTCTTGAACAGAATAACCATCATTAGCTGTGCATCTCTGTGGAAGACTTTTAGGTTGGAAATTTTAAAATGTTCACACATAGAAGAAAATAGTACTTCATGCCTTGTTTTTGGAAGCTAATTAGATTTTTTTTTTTTTTTTAAGATTTAGCTTGGTCACTTTTGTTAAATGTGAAAAGTCAGAGGTGAATTGGTGGTTTCACTCTTTCATTTTTAAAAAATGAGACAGTTACCCCCTCTTCCCCAAATCACAGCCATTTGAGACTATTCTGACTAAAGAGAATGAAGTCACACCAGATTCTCCTAAAAAGAAATGGAGTGGGCAAAGGAATCTAGGGGAATTTCACTGGAAGGGTTTAAGCTCAATTATAAAAGGCCACAGGTCTCAAGTCAAAGCATTCTTCAAAAACCCAACAGGAAGAAACCATCTTTCCTCCAGGAGGAAGCCCAGTCAGAGGTTCTTAGAGGACACCTGCTCAGGCTGACATGCGCACACCTCTCTGACACTGACCCACGTCTATGGTGAGGAAGCAGGGAACTGTCCACATTGCTTTCAGGCACACACCTAAGATGTACATGTGCTCCAACACGGCCATCAAACATCGTGTGCCTATAACTGATCTCAAACGCGCAACTTAAAAAAAAAGGTTTCCCCTTCTATAAAGTATTTACTTCTTTTAACTTGAAAAATATCAAGAAAAAGTTACTACCTAGGAATAACCGCTGAACATTTCTACATATTTTAAAATCGAAACTGCAACACTTGTCTTTTACATTCTTCACTTAAAATTACATAATGAGCATTTGCTGATATCAAAACACTGTCTCTGTAAAACATACTTCAGCCTATCAACTTTCCATAATGTATTCACTGATTCCTCCATCTCTGGATATTTATGTTATATATTATATTTTTGATAGAATTATCTATTTTTACTTCATCTTGTTTCACAAAAGTGATTTGATAAAGTTAAGATAATCCTGGATTCTAGTTACAGCTTTCACAACTAGCTGTGTAATTTTTGGCAAACCACAAGCTCTCAGACCTAGATTTCTTTAGTTTTAAAACAAGAACATTAAAATAGATGCTTCATAAGATTCACTTTTAAGTCTTTAACATTCACATGGCAACCAGATGTTCTTGAAGATATCTGGATAAAGTAAAATCCCATATTTAAAATTCTCCCCTCAAGTTAAAAAACAGTCAAGTAACCTACATACGTAAAGACATGCTATCTTTTCTATACAAATACAACAATGTTCTTGAGGCATAGTTTTTAAAACCTGAACTATCTGTGAAGATTTTACATTAATTCATTTTTAGTCCTTCTTCTGGGAAAATCACTATAAGTATAAAGCACCTAAAAGTTAAGTACAGTGTCTGTGGACATAAAGCATAGCAAACTAAAATGTTCCCATTAAGAAAAGAATCAGTTACTTTAGTGTTCCAATTTCCAGATTTTAACATCTGACAAATGTTACATTTAGGGGGTAGACTTATCATTCATTTACTTTCTCAGTAACAAAATCAAAAAACTTGGAAAACTGCTGTCCCTAATTAAAGATACAGGCAAACATACTATGCATTATAAACCAGCAAACAAATTACTACAATGAAAATTTTGTTGTATAAGACCTGGTCCACAATACAATAGTTATTAGATGCCGGAACATGGACTCAAACCTGAAAAACAGTTTTAAACTATGTGGAGTCTGCATGTAATTTATGTTATTATGTTTGTGAGACTATTGTTTGAACTCTTTTTTTTGTTGTTGCATCCAGAATATATTTAAAAAATTTTTACACTGATATCAAAGACAGGCAGACACTACAAGAAAATTACGAATACAAATACTGACATAGAAATCTTGAACAAAATATAAGCAAACTAAAGCAGTACATTAAAAGGTTTATATACTATGACCAAGTGGGATTTACTCCTGGAATTTGAGAATGGCTCAACAGACAAAAATTAATCAATGTGATACAGCACCTTAATAGAATGAAGGAAAAAACCCCAAATCATCTCAATTGATGCAATAAAAGAATGACAAAATTCCACATCTTTTCACAATAAAAACACCTAATGAATGAGAAATAAAAGGAAACTCATTGGCTGGGAAAATCTACTACTTAAAAATAATTTATATTTAACTATGACTTTATACTAACCGGTGTTTAAAAGAAACATGAGGAAACACTACACCAAAAAGAGCCACGGAAGCGTCAATGACTGAAACTCCAAGGGGAAGAGGCCCAGGCACAGCTTCTCCAGCAGGTATTCGTAAGTAAATGGAGGATGGGTCATGCTCCAGAGCCCCACTCCCAGATGCACTGTTTGGCTGGAGCTGCAAAAAGAGGACATAAAAATCATTTGAAATCTACTTTAGGAAATTCACTTACCAAGTACTGGGCGTGAAGAGTAAAACAGAGGAGGAGAGAGAAAAGGTAATAATAAAAGAACAGAATGATTAACTATGGAAATGTTTAAATAGAGAAGTATGTAATTTGGCTATCTAAACAAAGTCGCAACGGTTGATACAATTTTTTTAAAAACCTTGTTCATTCTAAAACATTTTTATAGTACCCACCTTAAAATGTGTAAGCAAAATAACATCAGGAATAACTTAAACCCACAAAAAAAGTTTTTTAAAGTGACCTTTAGAAACTTTTTAAAAAATATATATGAAATACTGTATTCAGTGGGCAAAAAAGGTTCTAAATCTTCAGTCTACTAAATTTTATTTCTCTCTAATCTGTCACAAAATAAACTAAACCAAAACAGAACACCAACAACCAAAAAGCTAGTCAAAATTGATCTTTGCAAAAGCAGCCACAGGATACCTAAATACACAGCCTATTAAATAAAGACAACTCACCCAATTCTAACTATTGCTGCTTACCTTTTCTCCTTATTTATCCACCACTAAGAAGATATTTTTAAATGTCTTAAGAAAGATAAATGAAAAGTAAACCTCAGTCTACAATATTTTCTTTTAAAATGACAATGTATTTTAAAGTACCACTGTTTATCAATCAAGCTAGTAATCAATTCAATGTATAGTTTACTACCTGGTCTTCAATTGACTTATGATCAGTTTCTTGAAGCCAGGACCCAAGTAGAACACTATCATCATAGTGGCAGAGGGATCTGAGGAGGGAAGTAGTTGTGTTGGCTGAGTTGTCGGTCAAAGTGAATTCTGCCACCAGCTCTCTAAGAAGTGCGTTGAAAGAGCCTATAAAACAGAACTCAGATCAGATAAAAAATAATACTTTTTAAGAAGATGACAATCATTACCTACAAAGAGCAGCAATATGTTCAACAGAAGTAAAATAATTAAATCCCTATTTCCTTTTTTTAAAAATCAGTATTAAATGTTTCATTGCTAGTTTTAATACACAATAATGGCACTTCTTCATTATTGGATTATGCCTTTTAGTCCAAATTATTTAAATAAAAGACTCAAATTCAGGAAAAGTTCTTTATTTAAAATATGTTAAATATGATTATTATTTACTATTAATTACTCAATGATGTGCAAACACTGAACCAGGGCCTATCAAAGTTCTCAGTCATGTTTGCACTGGGATATTAACATTTATATGACATTTAATTTCTGCAAAAGTACATTAATATTCTCCCTCCAGATTCCTAAATTATTGGCTATATCATAACAGGATAGTCATCAAAAGCATAGACTCTGAATATGAACCAGCTGGGTTTAAATCCAAGCTCTGCTACTACCTCCCAGACCCGTGCAAGCTACACAACCTCTAAGTACCCAAGATTTTTTACCTTTAAACAAAGCTATATTTTAGCCTTATAAGGTCTGTGGTTAGAGTCAAAGATACTAATACTTATAAAGGGCTTAGGATGGGACCTGAAACACAGCAGTGCTCAACAAGCGTTAGCCACTCAGTATGATGAAAAGGAAAATGGTGGCCTTCCTTTGCATAGTGAGTCAGTGAGGCAGCCAGGGTCAGAACTCGATGATACTGTGAAGAGCTGGAAAGGCATAATGAAGAATTTTTATTAAACATCCACAAGTTTTACTTACCTTCGTACGTTTTTGGAGGTAACAATGCCAAGATATCGTAAAGCCGTAAACGGACCATGGCAGCACTAGCTTTCAGATGAGCTCCGTGGGCTTTAATTACAGAGGGGATGCTAAAATGCCAAAAGCATAGTTCGTATCAGCTTATAGAATAAGCAGTACTTAAAACGTTCTTTTCCAGTCAGATCAATGTGATATCCAGATGATATCCAGACGATATCAATGTACCATCAAAGTACACTGATAAGTATTATGTTTTTATTTTGTGACTTTTACTATTAGTAAGAGAAACACTATAAAACACAGTTTTATTTCAATCTATATCACTATAATTTTTAAAGTCACTTTACATAAAGTTTGGTACATTTTCTACATGACAGTTTAGGGAATTACAAAACATGGCAATTTTTAAATATATAAAATTGGATGTTAATGTGTTCTAATTGCCTACTTACTGTGACATCATAGTCATGGCACATTCAATAGGGGTCATCAATTTTCTAATCACATCTTCAGTTAGGAGTTCAGGACAATGTGCAACAAAACTCCTCATTGCTAGATAAAAATTTTGAAAAGACTGATTTGAAACAGCTTTTGTGAAGATGAACAATTTATAAAGTTATATAAAGGTTCCTAAAAGTTTTAATTATTACAAAAACATCAGGTTCTAAAACAAGGCCAAACCAAAAGAAGAGCCAACTGCAACGACAGAGAAAACTCATTAGAAAAGGCTAGAAGAGTGGACAACAGAGGCAGAGGAAGGGGAGATGTCTCTTAAGAAGATTTCCGTGAGTGAGAATTCAGAGGTCTATGACCCCATGTGAATTCAGATGACTGAAAAAGAGAGCTGTTTCAGAAGAGAACCAGGAATGGACATAATGCCCCAGTGAGCAGAAGTATCTTTGTGGGCTCTTTAGCAGTAGAGCTATCATCTCTCAGATATATGGGCACAAAACTGACACTCTGCCCTGCCGTGTTTATAGTTAAGTGCACATCCATCTCCCACAGTTTGGAAAAAGAAGTAATTTTCATCTTCAAATAAAGTTAAAAAAAAAAAAAAAAGGATAGTCACTCAGTGTAATTTTAGTTCCCAAATAAAACAAAACTTGAGCCTTTCCTATAAGTTGCTGACTCCCAAACAAAAACAACTTTATTTCACACTTGTTGAAAATGCTGATATCTAAAAAATGTATCAACTTTTGCATATCTGATAGGAGAAAACAGCTATTGGCATGAAAAAGACTAACTGTAAACTCAGTAAACTTGGTAATCCTGAGTTTCTTTTTCCTTTAAATAAGCACTGGGTTTTTTCACATGATGACTCAGTGCTTCTTCAGGTGGAAGGCTGCGGTAACTGGGAATTAAGAGGCCTGGATTCTAGCTCCTGTTTGATCGCAAACTCTAATCTCCTTTTCAAAGACTTAACTCCATTTTTACTACAAAATTAGTAAACTGGTATAGATTATTTACAAAGTTTTTTTCTAAATGTAAAAGTCTACAAACTCATCATTATATATTAAAATAAACTGAAGCAATGATTTACCTTCACTTCACAAATATTTTAGTAAGAAAATAATACTGTGAAAGTGCAATCCCTTCAGTTCTTACCACATAAAGCTCCAGCACGACCTTCCAATGTTACCTGCCAGGTAAAAGAATCGCCTCGGGCCTTCTCAGCCTCCAATTCCTTTAAAGAACGAGGGAAAACGTTTCGCCACAATAACAACATCTTGGGTAGATGGTAACGAACAACAGACGGTCCTAACCAAGAAAATGGGAATACAAAACCATACTATATATAACACTACAAAAAAAAGTCATAGAAAAGAGCCCCAAATAAGCTTTAACAATAATTCTTATCTCTATCTTAATCTCTAACATTTTCAAAATGTTTTTTATTCTGTAAGTAAAATATATATCTATTGAAGCATAGTAAAATTCATCTAGAAACTAACAATATTTATAGCATCCAACATAAAATAAATCCATAAAATGTCATCTAAAAGAAATTACTCAGATATATTTAGAATGACAGATTACATTCTATCAACAATAAAGTTATCTAGGACATATTTCATGATGTCTTTTCTATAAACATACATGTATATAAACATATACACCTGTTCCTAAACACATACGTATAAATATTTACTACTCCATTTTAAGGGCAATTTATATGGTTAATTTTCATGGAGTGGTATATTTAGAAGTAGGAACCTATATTTATACTGCTAAGGAACTCATTTAATATACCACATAACATACTTAATATAATGTTCTGGAAAAAAGTTACCACTTATTATTTTCTTTAGAAAGCAGATCAAGGTTCAGTTTTCAAAAGGTAGATCAATCAAGCAGTTAGCAACTCTGCAGTTAGTACACACACACATACTTTTTATAGAAGAAGCCGAAAATGTGAAGTAAAAAGTGGACACACCTTATTACAGTGATAACATATTGATACCATATATTATGACAATAAAAACATGTACTTCTGTTCTATGTATAATGCTAAACTTTATCTGCATCTCAGATTTGTCATAACACTTAGGACAGTGACGTGCATAAGAATAACGCCAAGGATGTAAAGCCAACGAGAGATATTATTTACTGTGTGACTTTATCATCCTAGTAAAATTACGTCACTAGCCTTCACTTTGGGCATGGAATACCTCGTTTCTTTTAATAGGCTAATCAGTTAGACCATGGCTATTCTGATGGTAAAGGTGAAACTTGGCTCAGTAGGTAAAGAAACCACCTGCAATGTGGGAGACCTAGGTTCGATCCCTGGGTTGGGAAGATACCCTAGAGAAGAGAAAGGATACCCATTCCAGCTCCAGTATTACGTCTTAGAGAACAGCATGGAATATACAGTCCATGGGGTTGCAAAGAGCCAGACACAACAGTGTGACTTTCACTTTCTCAGTAAGTGTACATAAACAGAAATTACTGAAAAAGCTCATACCAAATGATGAGAAAAACACCATTATCATTTTACAGCCTCATTCAAAGTCTAGAGAGTGAAGTTGAATACTTTTAAACTTTCTTTACAGTCTACTGACAGTTACAGAATAAGATAAAATCCCACTCAGTTACAGCTGTACCTAAAGTCATGAGTGCTCCAAGTAAGAGCCATCCAGCTTGGGTGCGCTGTAAAGACAGCCTGCTATTTTGGGCAGCAGTTCGTAAGAGATCTTCAGCAATACTAACAACCATCTGCAAGAGAGGTTTAGAACTGGAGTTTAATTTAAACAAGTTACCAAGATGAAAAAAGAAAATACATAGCTAGTATACTTTTCTTAAAAAAGAATTTGTCCTTTTTTGTTGTTGCTGTTAACATGCTTTTAAAGAGGCAACATCAATACCTAATCAATCTCAACTGCACTGCTGACTCAAAGAAGACCCAGAACAGCACAGTGGTTAAGAATATGACTTGCAGAGCCGAGATGCCTGAGTTCATACCCAGTTTTGTCAATTCCTAGCTTTCCGACCTAGAATAACTTCATCTCTATGCCTCGTTGCTAAAATAGGAATAACAGGAGAACCAACGTCACTCACGTGCGGATTAAATAAGTTAATACAGGAAAGCACTCAGAATGGTGCTGATCCATGCAGTCACTTAATAAATGCTATTAGCAGTAACACTGTAAACCTACACTTAAAGATTTGTTGAACTCTTACTATAAATTTTCCATTAAGCTACTCTTAAGGTGGTTAGAAAAGACACAGGAAGAAAGGGAAGTAACAAGCAGCATACGATCAGACGACAGAGTAACAGTACAGATGCAGTGGTCAGCAGAGAGAAAGGCTACCACAGACTGGGTAGCCTTGAAGGCATTTCATGGAAGAGATGGAACTTGAATTGGGCTTCTAAACAAAGCAGCTAAGTTTGGTGCAGGTTAACAAGAAGAGAGATGAAATTCTAATGTAAGATGTTAGCATAAGCAAAGACATGGAGGCTGAAGAAAAGCTTGGAAAGAAAGCAATGTGGCTAGTCCGACGAGCGCAATGGGAAACTAGAATGAAAGGAAAGAATTAAAGCAAATTATGAAAGTACAAGTTTAGCAGACAGAGGTGATTACGGTTTATTCTCTGATCCTGCGTAGTCTCTAAGGGTCTTTGAGCACATATAAAACATGGAAGAGATGGGAGAAAAAGACTCCAAAGAAGGAAAATCAGTAGGAGACAAGCATGTGACAAAGGGAGATGGAAGCCCGGGTTTGAGTAGGAGCTATTGAAGTCACAAAAATGAACGGACACGGGCCAA
Source organism: Capra hircus (assembly GCF_001704415.2). Classification (NCBI taxonomy): domain Eukaryota; kingdom Metazoa; phylum Chordata; class Mammalia; order Artiodactyla; family Bovidae; genus Capra; species Capra hircus. Next base: position 19,376,290 of record NC_030818.1, read on the forward strand.
GTAACCCAGAAAAAAGAAAAATTAAAAACTTTAGCCCAATATGAAATTGCAAATAATACTTATATAAACACTTATATTCCTAAGAAGAAAATCTTCATAGTAGTATACGGTATAGCAGAAAGAAAGGCGAAAAAAAGGTAACTGATTCATGACAGCTATTCAAATTTTATTAAGTATTACCAAAATGCTAACTATAGCAACAGCACATTCTCTTGACATTTTGAATATAGCAATGTGAATTATAATTCTAAAACTCCAAAGAAAAGCTCTGATTTCTAAAGAATCAGTATAAGGTTTTTCTAATATCTCTCTAAAATAAATCATAAAATGATATTATACCCAGACAAAACCTATTATTTCTGTAACAGAAGTAAGTATCGAATTTTAATTAGGGTCTGTCAACTCCATATGGGCTTCCCCGGTAGCTCAGCTGGTAAAGAATCCGCCTGCAATGCAGGAGGCCCCGGTTCAATTCCTGGCCGGGAAGATCCCCCAGAGAAGCGATAGGCTACCCACTCCAGTATTCACAGCCTTCCCGGGTGGCTCAGACGATAAGGAATCTGCCTGCAGTGTGGGAGACCTGGGTTCGATCCCTGGGTTGGGAATATCCTCTGGAGGAGGGTATGGCAGTCTACTCCAATATTCTTGCCTGGAGAATCCCCATGGACAGAAGAGCCTGGTGGGCTACAGTACATGGGGTCACAAAGAGTCGGACACAACTGAGCGACTAAGCGCAGCACAGCACGGCCTAACTCCATATAAACAGAATACTATGTCACTTATTATCACGCAAAACTGTTTTTGTTCGATCATCCAGTTCAACATCAAACACAGAAGGTATTCCTAAAGACTAAATAAAGACTAAATAAAGCCCACGGGTTAGCACTTAAAATTCTAGGATCTTTGTCATACCTTTCCCTTGGCATGAGGAATGCCCAAAGGACACTGATGAACTCCACCTAACAAAGCAGCCATTGCAAAACTGTATCCACTAACAGCTTCTGGTGAAGTTTTTAAGCTGTTGAGCCGTTCTGCACATCTGTCTAGAAATGGCGTCAACTGGAAAGGTAACGCCACAGCCACACAGCGCAAACACCAGGCAGCAGCAAGTCGAGCTGCCATGCTTGGATGGAGAAGCACTGAGGTCACAGTCTCCAAAAGACCTAAAAAATACTCAGAATTACTCTTTAATGAAGTCACACAATTTGATGAGTTAAAAGACTATGTATAACACCACCATTATTATTGTGTTACAATTTTACACAGATACTTTCAGAACTGCTGCCAAAAAACACACACATCTCAACTTAGGAAAGTTTTCTACAAAGAACATGGTACAATTATATCCAATGAATTATAAAATGCTGATGTATTCAATAAAGTTTAGGAACAAAACTACCATGACTGTTTCTGTCTCTCAAAGCAATATTTTAATATTTAATTCAAGATTCATTATCACAAATAAATAATCCTAAATAAAACCCAACTTTTAATGGATGATTTAAACTGCTAATTACCATGTTAAGCAACCAATTGGGAGTTTATCAATCACACTTATGACTTTTAAAAATATTGAAAAAAATATTCTGGCCTATAAGTGAACAGCACACCTATAGATGCTTCCTGAATAAGAGGGGATGCGGTGGCATTCAGGCTCTGCACCAGGCTCCCGAGCTCCTGCAGGGCACAGACCATCACATGCTGGCTTGCCGCAATGTCTGCTGCTCCAGACTTGTTCTCCCCACTAGTGTCATTTACTACCGCTTCTGGAAACACAAAATCAGGTATGGAATGTGGGTGAATTAAACCATGATATAATTTTTTGATCTATACAATTTTATGTTTTTAAATTATACAAGCTGAATGCCTGACTGTTAAGAACTGTGTTTGTATCTCTAATAATTCAGTTCAGTTCTGTTGCTCAGTCGTGTCCAACTCTTTGTGACCCTGTGAATCACAGCACGCCAGGCGTCCCTGTCCATCACCAACTCCCAGAGTTTGCCCAAACTCATGTCCATAGAGTTGGTGATGCCATCCAGCCATCTCATCCTGTCGTCCCCTTCTCCTCCTGCCCTCAATCCTCCCAGTATCAGGGTCTTTTCCAGTGAGTCAGCTCTTCGCATGAAGTGGCCAAAGTATTGGAGTTTCAGCTTTAGCATCAGTGTTTCCAAAGAACCACCAGGACTGATCTCCTTTAGCATGGACTGGTTGGATCTTCTTGCAGTCCAAGGGACTCTCAAGAGTCTTCTCCAACTCCACAGTTCAAAAGCATCAATTCTTTGGCACTCAGCTTTCTTCACAGTCCAACTCTCACATCCATGTATGACTACTGGAAAAACCACAGCCTTGACTAGATGGACCTTTGCTGGCAAAGTAATGTCTCTGCTTTTGAATATGCTATCTAGGTTAGTCATAACTTTCCTTCCAAGGAGTAAGCATCTTTTAATTTCATGGCTGCAATCACCATCTGCAGTGATTTTGGAGCCCAAAAAAATAGTCTGCCACTGTTTCCACTGTTTCCCCATCTATTTCCCATGAAGTGATGGGACCAGATGCCATGATCTTCAGCAATACATGAACTGTGAACTTCCAGATGGTCAAGCTGGAAAAGGCAGAGGAACCAGAGATCAAATGGCCAACATCCGCTAGATCATCAAAAAAGTGAGACTGTTCCAGAAAAACATCTATTTCTGCTTTATTGACTATGCCAAAGCCTTTGACTGTGTGGATCACAATAAACTGTGGAAAATTCTGAGAGAGATGGGAATACCAGACCACCTGACCTGCCTCTTGAGAAACCTATATGCAGGTCAGGAAGCAACAGTTAGAACTGGACATGGAACAACAGACTGGTTCCAAATAGGAAAAAGAGTATGTCAAGGCTGTATATTGTCACCCTGCTTATTTAACTTCTATGCAGAGTACATCATGAGAAATGCTGGGCTGGAAGAAGCACAAGCTGGAATCAAGATTGCCGGGAGAAATATCAATAACCTCAGATATGCAGACGACACCACCCTTATGGCAGAAAGTGAAGAGGAACTCAAAAGCCTCTTGATGAAAGTGAAAGAAGAGAGTGAAAAAGTTGGCTTAAAGCTCAACATTCAGAAAACTAAGATCTCTAATAATTAGGGAAACACAAATCAAAATTACAATGATAAAGAAATCAATGATGTCCCTAGTACACATTCAGTAAACATTAGGAGCTATTACTGTTTCTTTACCATTTAAGAGCTGCAATGTGTTGGTAGCATCACTGTCAAATTACTGACCAGAAAGAGTATCTATAAAGAGAGTGACTTTAGAATTTCTTACTGAGATGTTCCTCAAAGTTTCCATTAATGTTGTTGACCCTTTCCCCTATCTTTTAGCTTCCAATAGAATTGATATGTATTTAATCATGAAAAAATGAAAAACTCCTTATCAAATTACTAATTAAGACTATATCCTGGCCCATAAATTCCAGATACATAGCACTGTGTTTAATTCTTTTACTATTTTAAGAATCAAATGACTAATCTATGACCTTAAGACTCTGAAATGAGAGTAACAAACTTTCTTATTTACATTCATTATGAATTACCAGGCTATAAAATATAGAATAATAGGAAATAACTGATTAATACATTATGGACTAAAATTAAACACCTCTTTTCTCCTGAGATACTTCTGGACTTGGAAATGCATGGACTCTCTCCTTTGGTTACTAAATTAGAATTTCCCTAAGTCAAGGCTATGGTTTTTCCAGTGGTCATGTATGGATGTGAGAGTTGGACTGTGAAGAAGGCTGAGCACCGAAGAATTGATGCTTTTGAACTATGGTGTTGGAGAAGACTCTTGAGAGTCTATTGGACTGCAAGGAGATCCAACCAGTCCATTCTGAAGGAGATCAGCCCTGGGATTTCTTTGGAAGGAATGATGCTAAAGCTGAAACTCCAGTACTTTGGCCACCTCATGGGAAGAGTTGACTCATTGGAAAAGACTCTGATGCTGGGAGGGATTGGGGGGAGGAGGAGAAGGAGATGACAGAGGATGAGATGGCTGGATGGCATCACGGACTCGATGGACGTGAGTCTGAGTGAACTCCGGGAGCTGGTAATGGACAGGGAGGCCTGGCGTGCTGCAATTCTTGGGGTCACAAAGAGTCGGACACAACTGAGCGACTGAACTGAACTGAAACAAGTGTTATCTGTGTGGCTTGCTATTTTACTCCTACCATATGGCAATGTTTTTGTCACGCAAACATTTCTTTAATGAATCAACAAACAAATATCTTTAAAGTTGTGAATCTAGGACAGATTACTACTTTAACGTATCTAACAATACCTCATTAATTTGAACATCTTTTAATTCCTTTCAGTTAGTCCATTTAAAATATATTTGCCTAGTAAGCTACTAACTATAACAAAAAAACTCACTTTCATTAATTTCATAAGAATTTATTAATTCTCTAAATTAAAGTCCTGGATATTATACAGTCTTTAAATTCTTATTTCTAAAGACATGTTAGGCAATATACTTTTCTTGATTAATATATATTCACAACAGTGATAAAATAAACTATCTCATAGAATTTATATTTTACCTTGCATCAGTTCCCTAATTGTATTATAAGCACCAAGACGACAGTAACTTTATCCTACTCATTGCTCAAAACCTGAATTACTCGTTTGCAATCTCAAATACTGAATAACTATTAGTTCATCTGAAAAAGTTATAAAATTGATACTGCCTAGAAGGTTTCTTTTAATTATGAATTACTGAGGCTTCACAGCATACTCTGTAATGGGTTAAAAATCACCTATAACTGTTTTTAAGTCTTCATATCAAGCCTAATAAGGGTGGGGAAAACAACATGTATTTATAAAACAGGCTCCAAGAAAAACCATAATAGGTTATCCCTCAAAGATTCCTCAATATGCTACTGCATGCCAGGAGAGCTATAAAATCAGTAAAGGTACTAGGAATAAAACAGAAAAAACCTAATCTTACAAACACACTACCCAAATATTAAAAAACTCCAATTTACTGTAATTATGTTATTTTAATATCAAATAAGAGTACACAATAAAAAGGACTATTAAAACACAGTCAGAGACTTCCTTGGTGGTCCAGTGGCTAAGACTCCATACTTCTAATGCATGTGGTGCGGGTTCAATCCCTGATTGGGAAATTAAAATCCTACATGCTGCATGGCGTGGTGGAAGAAAAGAAGGAAAAAAAAAACACACATTCCAGAAAGAGATATGAACTAATCAGATCTATCAGTATTTATTAAGGGTAGCAATAAAGAACTAAATGACTAATAATCAACAACACATACCATGACATCAATTCTTACCTACTGCTTTCATTTGTTTTCCAATCGCCTGGCATATCTCTTTGGCAGCTGCAATCTGAGCTTTTTCACCTAGCAAACTGCCCACGGTAGCTCTTAGGATAAAGGAGACACATCGTCTGGAATACACAGCCTCCACATGTGTTTGTGTTGCCCGAGGATGGGAAACCAGATCAAGTACATGAGACAAGAATGTAGCAAAGCTACGCTCCAACCACTGGCCACCCAATGTTGTTACAAAAACAACATATGCCTGTTAACAGATTAAGATACAACTTCAGGTAAATTTATACACACAAACTGAAATTACAGATAAAACAACTATGTAAATAACTGATGACAGCATGCAAAATCACTTATCTTTCAGATTACAACTGAGAAAATTTAAAACTTGAGACCTTTCTAGTACTTGTAGCATAGGATTTACTGGTTGAAGTATCTTTAACTAAACACAGTTCTTGGGATAATAGCTTCATGAAGAACAGAGAGTGGTGTGTGTGGGAAGAAAAGGTGAAATCACCCTGGGGATGGAGGTGATGGAGGTAATGTATGTGTGTCAGTGTGTGCACTTAGTCGTGGCCAATTCTCTGTGACCCCAAGGACTGTAGCTCATCAGGCTCCTCGGTCCATAGGATTTTCCCAGCAAGAACACTGCAGTGGGTTGCCATTTCCTACTCCAGGGGGTCTTCCCAACTCAGGGATCGAACCCAGGTCTCTTGAAACTCCTGCATTGAGAGGTGGATTCTCTACCACCAAGCCACCTGGGAAGCCCTGATGAAGATGATACAGTAATATGCCCCAACATGCTAAATAAATGCTGACCTAGAGCTATAAAACATTCACTTATGACTATTAGGTGGAAATGGTTTACTTTTATTTTACATTTGTTTCTGGAACAAGGTATAATTGGATGATTTTGACTAAGATCACAAAAAAATCATTTCACTTTAATGTGTGTGTGCTCAGTTGTGTCCAACTCTTTGTATTAGATGTTAACTATTATTATTATATTATTACCTGTAATATCTTATTTGGTATTAATTATTATTCTGAAATTATCTCACATAAGGTTTAACTTCATAAGCACATTGGTGATTAAGCAATGATGATAAATCCAAAGTACCAACCAACATTTTTAGCTACAAGGGTTGCTGAAAACATTAAAATCTAAATTCTTCAAGCTACTTGAATAAAATTTCAGTTAAAACTAAACTATTCTACATCTGATTTTCTGCCAAGTAAAATTTGGGAAAATTTTGTTACAGATAGATAGATGTAGCAGATGCAGGTTTATTCACACATCATTAAGTATCTAACGTTCCATATAAGCATGCAGTTTACAATTTGAATGCAATTCATTCATTTAGTAAGAGAAATGCTTTGAAAGACATTTTTAATTATTAAATTTTAGATAGCATTAAAAATCTATGTATGTGCTATTACTTAGTACAAGTCTTCGATGAAATTTCACAAGTGATATGAACAGAATTCTTTTATACATATTACAAACCTGTGTAACTCCAACTCTCACTTCACGATTAACAGACCCTCCAACTTTTAACATTTCTCCACCACTCTTTAAGAAACCTGACCCTCCACGCAGAAATCCTGTGGCCATGAGTTCTAAGACTTCATCAAAGGTTGCTCGCTTCACATTCTGGCGCATTACTTTCAGGAAAAAAAAGCAAATTTATAAAGCAAATATATTTTGCTATTTAAATGTTTTCTAATAATCTAGCTTTAAAACTCAAGCATTTATTTTTAAGGATACTTAAACTACTACAAAGGAGACAGTCATTTATTTCTTATAATCTTACAATTTACAAAGTATTTGTAAAAATAAATTTGATTTTTAAGCAAAAAATGCTAAAAAAAAAAAAAAGGAAGGCGCTACAAATTAAAAACAATTCAATACTATGACAAAATAGTCTAACAATTGTCCTAACTTTATATGAGGAACACGACAGGGACAAAGTACATCCATAGCAGGTAATGCTAACTGATCACAGCCCTCACTCACAATTGAGATGGACACAATGAAACTTTGTCAAGACCATGCTTTCTGTACAACAGTTAACCTATGGGTTGAAATGTCACTGGACTGCAACCAACTTGCTACCCCTGGTAAAGAGCTGTCCTACTTTATAAAGTCCTTTCATATAGAGAAGCAAATACAATCCTCACAAAAATTCTGCAGAACAGGCATAAAGCTCATAATTAGGTACGTGGACTTTAGAATTTGATGCCTGGGTTTTGATTTCACTTAACAGAACACTCATTACACCACAAATGACACCATCTCTCTAAGCCTCAATTTCCTTGTTTATAAAATGAGAATAATAGCAATACTCAGGATTAATAGGGCTTTTGAGAGGATTAAATAAAATAACTCTGCTCTCATTCATAGTTAGCACTTAATGAATGTTACCTATCATCATTATCATTGTTACCTAATTCAAACATTGAAATAATTATCATTAACGATGAAAAGACCGAAGTTCAAAGGGTTTCACAGCAAATAAACATAAGAGCTAGGACTTGAACCTGTAATCTGAGTCTTTTTCTACAATACAGAGATGGAGGAGGCGTGGGGACAGCAGCAGAGCTGGGCTCACTCCACAGCTACTCAGAGCTGCCCCTGAAGCATCTCCATGGAACTATGAGGCACAGCAGAAATAACTGAGGAGATCAGCACTGCCTCCGAGTCTGCTTATAATAATGGTCAAGAAAAGGAAAATTATACTTTGCTATGAATGGAGATCTACTCTGGCAGGTTCTAGTCCCTGTACATGTGGATGGATACAAGACCACTCCATAAATCTTATTTGTTTATATGTCCAACATACTTGCTACATGTAATCTTGTTCACTACTATCATAAAAAATGTCCTGCCCATATCAAGGAAAAAGTCATGTGGGAACTATTTTATGAAAATGTAGACAAGCATATTTAACAATTTAAACTCTTTAAACTGACTTGCCTAGAAGTAGTACGTCATCTAGAAGGAAGCATTCCATATATCTTCAGACACCTGTTACACTCTAGACTGGGGGCTGGAAAATGATACCTGTTGCTTGCTTTGGCATCAGTGCTGTAGCCATGACCGTTCCTAAGAGTTTAGACACTGCCACTCGTACCCCATAGTTAGAGTTTTCCAAAGCCTTAAAGCAGAGAGTGGCTATATTTTCCAGTTCAGCAGTCCACATGAACACAGCTTCATTCTGTAGTTCTAGGAGGCACTGGAATTTTTAAAATAATAATAATAAATGGATTAGAACTTCTGTTTCCAGAGACAAAGGTAACAAAAACCAGAATTATTCTCTCTTCTGAAATAACAACAACAACAAAACATGGACAAAATACATGAAACAACAGTTTTGAAGACACTGGCCATCAGGCAACGAAGAATGCTAATCCTTAAGAGATAAAAAACACCAGTTGGACCCTACAGTTGTCCCAGCATACTCCCTTGAGTTTCTAGCAGGTAGGAGGAAACACATAACCCTGAAGTCCTGTGTTAGAAAGAAGAGTCTCAAATCAATAATCTCAGCCTCTAACTGAAAAACTAGATGACACAGAGCAAATTCAACACAAAGTAAGCAGGAGAATAGGAAACAATACAGTTAAGAGAGGAAATCAATCAACCAGAAAACTGAAAAGCAGAAATGAAACCAAAAGCTGCTTGTCTGAAACAACCGACATATCTGCTAAATCTCTAGCCAGACAGATGAGAAAAAAGAAAGAAAAGACACAGATTATCAAAATTAGGAATGGGGAAGTCACATAACTGCAGATTCAGTATATATGAAAAGGACAATATATTTGACAACTTGGATGAAACAGACAACTCACTCAAGAAGAAACAGATAACCTAAATAGCCCAATATCTATTGTAAAAACTGAGTTTGTAGTTTAAAATCTTTCCCCAAAGAAAACTGGAGACCCAGAGAGTTGTACTGATGAATTCAACCAAATGTTTAAGCAAGAAATAATACCAATCCTATATAAACTCTTCCAGCAAATTGAAGAGAAGGGTATACTTCCCACCTCAACATACTGACCCTGATATTGAAATCTGACAAAGACACTACAAGGGAAGAAAACTGCATACCAATACCTGCCACGGATGTAGATGCAAAACGTGTACACAAACTTTTAATAACTCTAATCCAACAACATATAAAATGAATATACATCACGACCCAGCAGGGTTTATCCTAGGAATGAAAGATTGATTAAAATTCTAAAACTAATCAGTGCAATTCATTAGCAAGTTGGAAAAAAATTCATATTATTCATCTCATTAAATGCTAAAGAAACATTTAACAGATTATAAGTATAACTGGGGAAAACTGAACAAGATCAGTGGACTGTGTCAACGTCACTATTGTATTATGCTGCTTGTAATGACGTATGCTTTTTCAAGATATTACCATGGGGGGGAACTAGGTATAAGTTTATAAAGATCTCTCTCTATTATTTCTTACAATTGCATGAAAACCTGCATACGATGTGCTTAGTTACTCAGTCATGTCGGACTCTTTGTGACCCCATGGACTATAGCCGCCAGGCTCCTCTGTCCATAGGACTATCGAGGCAAGAATATGCCATCTCAGGCAAGAATATGCCATCTCCTCCTCCAGGAGATCTTCTTGACTCAGGGATCAAACTCATGTCTCCTGCACTGGCAGACGGTTTCTTTACCACTTGAGAAGCCACTTGGGAAGACCCTGCATGTAAACCTACAATTATCATACAATTATCCTAAAATAAAAAACTTAGTAAGAAAACAGGAACAACACTAGATATCAAATTTAAAAAAAAAACAAACACGCATTTGACAAAATCTAAAATACATTCTTAACAAAAACTTCTTGGAAGGCTAGGAATATAAGGGTATTTCCTCAATCTGATAAAGGTCATCAAAGAAAACTGACAGTTAACATCATACTTAATGGTGAAGGACTGAATATTTTCCCTTTAAGGATCAAGAACAAGACAAGAATGTTGGCTCTCATGTTTTCTATTCAACACAGAACTGAAGGATCTGGTCAGGAAGTGCAGTAAGAAAGAAAAATACATAAAAGGCATCCAGACTGGAAAAGAAGCAGAACTGTCTCTACTCATAGGCAACATAATTGTCTATACAGAACACCTGATAGAATCCACTTAAAAAGCTGACACGGGGACTTCCCTGGTGGTCTAGCGCCTAAGACTGTACTTCCAATGCGGGGGGCCTGGGTTTGATCCCTGGTCAGGGAACTAGATCCCACATGCCACAACTACAATCTGACACAGCCAAATAAATAAAACATTAAAAAAAAAAGCTGACATAGAATTAATAACAGTTTAGGAAGGCTGGTGCATACAAGATCAATGCACAAAGCAACTGTATTTCTCTATATCAGTAATGAACAATTAGAAATTTTAAAAAATTTCTCATCAATACTATTTAAAATAGCGTAAAAATATGAAACAGTTAACAATAAATCTGACAGAAGATATGCAAGGTCTCTGCATCTGAAAACCACAAAATGTTGCTAAGAGTGATCACAGAAGACCTAAATGAATGGGAGATAGAGATATCGTATTTATGAGTTGGACTTAATGATAAGCTGTCAACTCTACCCAAACTGATTTACAGACTTGGTGCAACCTGAATAAAAATTCCAGCATGCTATTTTTGTAGAAATTGATAAGCTAAAATTTCTATGGAAATGCAAAGGACTGAAAATACCCAAAACTATTTTAGAAAAGAAAATGTTGAAGTGCCTACTTGATTTTAAGGCACTATAAAGTTGAGCTTCCCTGATAGCTCAGTTGGTAAAGAATCCGCCCGCAATGCAGAAGACCCTGGTTTGATTCCTCGGTCGGCAAGATCCGCTGGAGAAAGCATAGACCACCCACACCAGTCTTCTTGGGCTTCCCTTGTAGCTCAGCTGGTAAAGAATCCACCTGCAATGCGGGAGACCTGGGTTCAATCCCTGGGTTGGGAAGAGCCCCTGGTGAAGGGAAAGGCCACCCACTCCAGTATTCTGGCCTGGAGAATTCCATGGACCATATAGTCCATGGGGTCACAAAGAGTTGGACAGGACTGAGAGACTTTCACTTTCACCTTCAAAGTTACAGTAATCAAGAAAGGTACATCAAGATAGACGAATAGTTCAATGAGACTATTCAGAGATTTCAAAAACAGACCCACAAGTATATGGACAACTGATTTTCAACAAAGGTGCAAAGGCAATTTAGTGAAGAAAAGATAGCCTTTTCAACACGGCACTAGAACGAATAAATATTCATGTGTAAAACAAAACAAAAAAACCTTTGATTCATACCTTGCACTATATACAAAAAGTAACTCAAAGTGGATCACATACCCAAGTGTAAAATCATAAAACTCATTTGGAAAGAAACACAGGAGAAAGCTTGGGCTAGGAGAAGTTTTCTCACATACAATGCTGTGCTGTGCTTAGTTGCTCAGTCATGTCTGACTCTGCTCCTGCATGTACTGTAGCCTGCCAGACTCACTGGACTGTAGCCCACCAGGCTCCTCTGTCCATGGGGATTCTCCAGGCAAGCGGTGGGTTGCCATGCCCTCCTCCAGGGGATCTTCCCAACCAAGGGACCAAACCCAGGTCTCCCGAAGTGGAGGAGGATTCTTTACCATCTGAGCCACAAAAGAAGCCCATGAATACCAGAGTGGGTAGCCTATCCCTTCTCCAGGGGAAATTCCCAACCCAGGAATAAAACTGGGGTCTTCTGCATTGCAAGTGGATTTTTTTTTTTTTACCAGCTGAGCTACATGGGAAGCCCCTTACATACAACACTAAAAGCATAATTAACATAATAAAAATTGATAAATTAGGCTTTGACAAAATTCAAAACTCCTCTTCATAGAAAGGAACAATTTAGGGAATGAAAAGACAGACCACAGGGTGGGAGAAAACATTTGCAAATCACCTATGTGATAAAGAAATATATAAAGAACCTACAAAGTACTCTCAAAATTCAATAATAAGAAAACAAATAACTCAACAATGTAAAAATTTTTGAATAGACTCTTTATCAAAGATGTTAATGGCAAATAGGCACCTAAAATGATCATCATTAGTCTAGAAATGCAAATTAAAGCCACAATGAGATACCTGTACATATCTATAAGAATGGTTAAAAGTTAAAAGACTGGCAATACTCAATGTTGATAAGGGTCATGGAGAAAGAGGAAATTTCACAATACTTTGGAAAAGGTGGGAACTTCTCCAAAAATTAAATGTAAATCTAGAATATGATCCAATCATACCATTCCCAGGTATTTATCCATGTGAAAGAAAAGGATATGTCTATATGGTACCCCAATCCAGTACTCTTGCCTGGAAAATCCCATGGACAGAGGAGCCTGGTGGGCTGCAGTCCATGCGGTCATGAAGTCGGACACAACTGAGCGACTTCACTTTCACTTTTCACTTTCATGCATTGGAGAAGGAAATGGCAACCCACTCCAGTGTTCTTCCCTGGAGAATCCCAGGGACGGGGGAGCCTGGTAGGCTGCAGTCCATGGGGTCGTGAAGAGTCAGACACAACTCAGCGACTTCACTTTCACTTTCATGCATTGGAGAAGGAAATGGCAACCCACTCCAGTGTTCTTGCCTGGAGAAACCCAGGGACGGGGGAGCCTGGTGGGCTGCCATCTATGGGATCGCACAGCGTCGGACATGACTGAAGCGACTTAGCAGCAGCAGTAGCATACAAAAACTAGTACACAGGTGTTCACAGAAGCTTTTTTGGTAACAGCCAAAATTTGAAGCAACCTAAATACTTATAGTAGGTGAAGGAATACACCAATTGTGGTATATCCATACAATGAAATACTACCCAGCAATAAAAAGAAATGAACTATCGATACATGTAACAACACTGACAAATCTCAAAATAATTATGCTGAGTGAAAGAAGCCAGGCCAAAAAAAAGGACATACAACAGCATTCCCTCCTATATATGACTCTAGAAAATGAAATGAAACGAATCCATGGGAACAAAAATCATACCATATTTAAAAACAAAGAAAAAAAATCACTGATTAAGGGCAAGCACGTTAAGAAGCAATGTTATAAACCAACTAAGAACTAACCTTGGCAACTGCACATCGAACAGCCATTGACCTGTCAGTTAAGAGGGACCTGGCATTCTTGTAAATATCACGATGACAGGAAGCTGCTGCACCACCCAGTCCATTCAGAACTTTCTGTAGACTCATTAAGATTTCACTTCGCCCCTGAGACTACATATGAACATAAAGAAAATTCCACATTTAAATAAGAACACACCAATACACAAAATTTCTCTGCACCTAATGGCCTTAATTCTAAACATAAATAGTAAGTAATGAAAAATAAAAAAGTATTCTAAAATGTATCTAAAAGGTAAAAATAATTATGAACATCAACAAAATAATACCTGAGAAATTATGTTACAATAAGTAAACATATTCTAATATTCCAGGACCTGTTGAATTTCAAATAATGAGAACATGATAAATTCAAAAGCTTCAATATAATAATCTCTCAAGGTTCCCAACTTTCAGAATGTAAAAAGTTACAAAAAGTACCTAAGTAATATAAAGCATCTAAAAGAGGAATAAAATAGCCAACACAGTTTTAAAACTTCTCAGATATATTCCAAACTATGAAATTATTAGGACTAATTTGAACTGTTGTTTTTGTACTGTTACAGTGTTTGATTCATATTTCTGATAGCTGATTGAAATATAGATCTCTTTCATTAGATCGCAAGCTTTTTGAGATCAAGTGGTAGATGTTATCCATCTTTACAAGCCTAAAGATATGCCTGAGAATATGTCCTCAACTCTTGTTTAATAAATGAATAGACACACAGTTCTTAGAAGAGATGCTGTCCAAGAAACCTTTAGTTTTCCAAGGTAAAGAATTAGACTATGAGACCAGTGCTTGGTCTATTTTCAGTTAACCCCAACTGAACAAAGAATTTTCAGAAGTAATAACAAATTGAAATGACAAAACAGAACTGTCTTTATATCATATTAGCCGCTGTGGATTGAATACTGTCCTGCCAAAAGACAAGATCAGTCCTATGCCCTGTTACCTGTAATCATGACTTTATTTGGAAGTAAGGTTCCCAGATAACCTTAGGAAGCATCACTATGAAAAAAGCTACTGGAGATGATGGAATTCCAGGTGAGCTCTTTCAAATCCTGAAAGATGATGCTGTGAAAGTGCTGCACTCAATATGCCAGCAAATTTGGAAAACTCACCAGTGGCCACAGGACTGGAAAAGGTCAGTTTTCATTCCAGTCCCAAAGAAAGGCAAAGCCAAAGAATGCTCAAACTACCGCACAACTGCACTCATTTCACATGCTAACAAAATAATGCTCAAAATTCTCCAAGCCAGGCTTCAACGGTAGGTGAACCGTGAACTTCCAGATGTTCACGCTGGATTTAAAAAGGCAGAGGAACCAGAGATCAAATTACCAACATCAGCTGGATCATTGAAATAGCAACAGATTTACAGAAAAATATCTGTTTCTACTTTATTGACTATGCCAAAGCCTTTGACTGTGTGGATCACAATAAACTGTGGAAAATTCTGAAAGAGATGGAACTACCAGACCATCTGACCTGTCTCCTGAGAAATCTGTACGCAGATCAGGAAGCAACAGTTAGAACTGGACATGGAGCAATAGACTGGTTCCAAATAGGAAAAGGAGTACATCAAGGCTGTATATTGTCACCCTGCTTATTTAACTTATATGCAGAGTACATCATGAGAAACGCTGGACTGGAAGAAGCACAAGCTGGAATTAAGACTGCCGGGAGAAATATCAATACCCTCAGATATGCAGATGACACCACCCTTATGGCAGAAAGTGAAGAAGAACTAAAAAGCCTCTTGATGAAAGTGAAAGAGGAGAGTGAAAAAGTTGGCTTAAAGCTAAACATTCTGAAAATGAAGATCATGGCATCTGGTCTCATCGCTTCATGGCAAATAGATGGGGAAACAGTGGAAACAGTGTCAGACTTTATTTTTGGGGGCTCCAAAATCACTGTAAATGGTGACTGCAGCCATAAAATTAAAAGATGCTTACTCCTTGGAAGGAAAGTTATGACCAATCTAGACAGCATATTAAAAAGCAGAGACATTACTCTGCCAACAAAAGTCCATGTAGTCAAAGCTATGGTTTTTCCACTAGTCATGTATAGATGTGAGAGTTGGACTATAAAGAAAGCTGAGCACCGAAGAATTGATGTTTTTGAATTGTGGTGTTGAAGAAGACTCTTGAGAGTCCCCTGAACTGCAAGGAGATCCAACCAGTCCATCCTAAAGGAGATCAGTCCTGAATATTCACTGGAAGGACTGATGTTGAAGCTGAAATTCCAATAGTTTGGCCACCTGATGTGCAGAGCTGACTCATCTGAAAAGACCCTGATACTGGGAAAGATTGAAGGCAAGAAGAAAAGGGGGTGAGAGAGGATGAGATGGTTTGATGGAATCACTGACATGAGTTTGAGTGAACTCCAGGAGCTGGTGATGGACAGGGAGGCCTGGTGTGCTGCAGTCCATGGGGTTGCAGAGTCGGACACGAGTGAGCAACTGAACTGAACTGAGAGAGAAACGACATCAAGTAAAGATGAGGTCATACTAGATCAGGGTGAACCCTAATTCAATGACTGGTACCCTTATACCTTGAGAATCTGGACACAGAACCAGATGCATCGGTAGCACACCGTGTTGCAGCAGAGAGAGAAACACGGAAGATGTATCTCCAAACCCAGGACCACCACCAAATGCCCAGGACTGCCAGTAGCAACAGGAAACTAAGAAGGCAAGGAAGCATTATTCCCAAGAGTCACCAGAGGAGAAATGGCCCTGCTCATACCTTGATTTCAGACTTAAACCTCCAGAATTGGGACCTAATAAATTTCTGTTGCTTTAAGCCATCCATTCTGTGGTAATTTATTAAAGCAGCCCTAGAAAACTAATACATTAGCTATGGTATAAAAAAATAATATAGCACTACAAAAATATCCCTGGGATTAATGTAAACCTCTTCTTTGTTAAGGAAAACCATAACTTCCTTTCTCCTTGAAATATGAGGAACTATGCATTAAAACAAAGGGCAAGTAATATTTTTTACAAGTAATAATTTTAAATTACCCTCTTGTTAACCCATATGAGTAATACATTTAACAGAAAAAAGGCAAACATAGGTTTTACCTAACACCTAACTCCCACCACAAGCAAAACATTTAATACTTGTTGTAAAACTTACCTCTGCACTCTTCAGAGATTTCAAAAGATTATTCACTGTTTCTGGAAATGCACTGCCTAACATTCTCCCCATTTTTTCATAAAATGCTCCAACACAAGCCACTGCAGCCCTGTAAGAATTGACATTTTCATCAGTCACTGTTCAGATGAATAATTTTGTCATTTTTTTTTTAATTTTCAGAAATCAATTTGTATTTGTGCAGGATATTTTTGTCCACAAATTTTAAACTTTTAATAATACCTTGTTGATTACTGACTAGCATTAAAAAAAATCTATAAATAAAAAATGCTGGAGAGGGTGCAGGGAAAAGGGAAGCTTCCTACACTGTTGGTGGGAATATAAACTGCTATAGCTACTATGAAAAACAGCATTGATATGGAGGTTCCTCAAAAAACTGAAAATATTGCCACCGTATGATTCAGCAATCCCATTTCTGGGCATATATCCGCAAAAAACAAAAACTCTTTAATTCAAAAACACATATGCACCCCAATGTGCATAGCAGCACTACTTACAATAGCCAAGACATGGAAACAACCCAAATGGCCATCAACAGATGGCACAGATGGCAACAGAACAGATGGCAGCTTAAGAAGATGTGGTGTATATATATATACAATTGAATATTACTTAGCCATAAAAAAGAATGAAACACTGCCATTTACAGCAACATGGATGGACCCAGAGAATATCATACCAAGTGAAATAAGCCAGTCTGAGGAAAACAAATATTATTTGATATCACTTATTTGTGGGATCTAAAAGAAAATACAAATGAATCTATATACAAAACAAAAAGAGACTTAGAGAAACGTATGGTTACCGAAGGGGATGAGGGGGGCAAGGATAAATTAGGAGTATGGGATTAGCAGATACAAACTACTATACAAAAAACAGATAAGCAGTAAGGATTTACTGTTCAACAAAGGGAACTATGCTGCTGCTGCTGAGTCGCTTCAGTCGTGACCGACTCTGTGTGACCCCATAGATGGCAGCCCATCAGGCTCCGCTGTCCCTGGGATTCTCCAGACAAGAACACTGGAGTGGGTTGCCATTTCCTTCCCCAATGCATGAAAATGAAAAGTGAAAGTGAAGTCGCTTAGTCGTGTCCCACTCTTCGCAACCTCATGGACTGCAGCCTACCAGGCTCATCCGTCCATGGGATTTTCCAGGCAAGAGTACTGGAGTGGGTTGCCATTGCCTTCTCCGAACGAGAACTATATTTTATATCTTATAATAACCTATAATGGAAGATAATCTGAAAATATATGTATATATAGAATATATATAAAAATTGAATATATATAAACTGAATCACTTTGATATATGCCTGAAACTAACACAATATTGTAAACCAAGTATATTTCAATTAAAAATTTTTTAGAAAAAAATGCCTTATCATTGTTAACAAATACTATGGTTAATCAAACTGTATTCTTGTCAGAAAAGAGAATAAACATATATTCATATAATAAATCATACCTGTCCTTTGGAAAGAAACCCAAGCTTTCCTTTTGTTGTTGTTATTTTATTGCTAAGTCCTGTCTCTTTTGCAACCCCATGGACTGTAGCCTGCCAGGCTCCTCTGTCCAAAGGATTTTGCAGGCAAGAATACTGAAGTAGGTTGTCATATCCTTCTCCAGGGGATCTTCCCAACCCAGGGATTGAACCTGTGTCTCCTACATTGCAGAGAAATCTGCATGTATCCTTTGGAGTCTCACAAATCTGCGCCTAAATCCTAGGACCTGCCACACAAAAGCTATGTGTCCTGAACAAGTTACTGATTAAATAAATTTAGTTTACTATCCTACAAGCAACAAACAGTAGAATCAGAGACTCGATCTTCACCTCTTCGACTCCAAATCCCATGGTTTTTTCAATACTCTATAGGCTGAAAACAAAGCTAAAAATGTCTGAGGTCATTTGCCAGAATGTATTATGGAATTTCTAAGTAGAACCCATGAATCCACTGGAAATACGTATGAGTAATAAGTAATATGCAATAAATTCTGCTTTATCAGAACTATAAAATCATGTGTGGATTTGCCAAGTAATGGAGAACTAAATCATAAAACTATGAACATACCTCCAAACTCCAGAATAAACTGGAAAGCACTTTTAAGATCCATATGCATTCCAAACAACACAAAATTTAATCACAGCATACCTATGTCATTGAAAACAGACCTAAACACCAGTGTTCAAGTTCAGAATAGTTTCCCATTTCCTCTGTAAGCTGTTATACTGGTCCTGGCTCCTTGAATGTTGGGTGTTGTGAAGGTGTATCCTTGGCACCTTCTCCTCTCAAAACAGTAATACACTCTTCCTAGGTAACTTTATCCAGACCGCAGGTTCAGCCTACTCTCAAATCTTCATTCTCTCTCTACTCACCAAAACAACATTCTCAGCTCAGGTCTCTGAAAGCCAGACCAGGATTTCCAACTGCCTACTACACACTGTTACGTGGACTCAAACTCAGCACGTTCAGGACTGGATTCATCCTTTTCTCCTGAACTTATCCCCTCCACTATTCTGTACTAGAAATAAGATATAAATAAGCCAGCTGTTTCCAGTTATAAGTTTTCTTTGTCCAGAAAATAGGTTGGGAAACACAGTCTGCAGGCCAAATCTGGCCCATCATCCAGTCTTCCACCTGTTGCTGTAAATAGTTTTATTGGTATACAGCTGTACTCATTTATTTACATACTGTCTATGACAGAGTTGAGTGGCTGCAACAGAGAAGATATTCAACAAATCCAAACCTATTTACTACCTGGCCCTTTCCATAATACTTCCTGGTCCCTAACCCATCACATCCATCTTCCCCTTTTCCCGTCTTAATCCCTTACTTGACTCATTTCCATATGGCATCCCTTGATGGTTCTTCTTTGGCTGATGCTTTTTTGAGAAGCCCTCACTGACACTGCTCTTCCCTCACACCACAGCTAAGTTTATTCAGGTGTTATTTTCCCTCCCACAGCACTCCTCACTGTACTATAACTGCTGATTTTCTTCATGGACTCTCACAAGGTGCATCCCTAAGGCCATTATCCTCAAGACTTCCTGTGAAAACATCTGCCCTAGATCCAAACAAGTATGTGCTTGGAGTTGGGTTAAGTCCTTAACTTAGGGAGTCAATAAAGTGAAAGTGAAAGCTGCTCACAGACTGCAGCCTGTTAGGCCCCTCTGTCCATGGAATTCTCCAGGCAGGAATACTGGAGTGGGTAGCCCGCCATTCCCTTCTCCAGGGGATCTTCCCGACCCAGGGACTAAACCCAGGTCTCCCATACTGCAGGCAGATTCTTTACTGTCTGAGCCACGAGGAAAGCCCAAGAATACTGGAGTGGGTGGTCTATCCCTTCTCCAGTGGATCTTCCCAACCCAGGAATTGAACCAGGGTCTCCTGCATTCCCTAGTGGCTCAGTTGGTAAAGAATGTGCCTGCAATGTAGGAGACCCAAGTTTGATCCCTGGGTTGGGATGATCCCTTGGAGAAGGAAATACCAACCCACTCCAGTACTCTTGCCTGGAGAATTCCACGGACAGAGGAGCAGGACAGGCTGCAGTCCATGGAAATGCAAAAAGTCGGACACAATTTAGCAACTAACTTTCACGTTTTCACTCCTGCATTACAGGTGGATTCTTTACCAGCTGAGCTCCCAGGGAAGCAGCCTCTGTCTCAGGTACTCAACTCCACCATTTTGGCATGAAAGCAGCTACTATATGAAGGAGCATGTCCTATTTGAATAAAACTTTATTTACAAAATAGGTAGCAAGCTGGATTTGACCTGGGGGCTATAGTTTGCCAGTTCCTGCATCAATCTCATCACCTAGAAAATCTTTTCTTTCCATCCCAGCCAAGAATATTACCAGAAACCCCTTCAAACTTCCTTCAAAATTACCAGAAACCCCTGTGCAAATTGCTGACATCAAACCAATTCTCTGTAGTTTGCTACAAGTCCCAGGGACAATGGAGCATATGTTGAAATAGAACTCCTTCCCCAGACCTACTTAGAGCTTTTACTATCAACAGTACGCCCCAGGCTCCTCTACCTGGGAATCTTTATGCTCAGCAGCCCTTCATTAAGATAATGTGTAAGTATTAGTCGCTCAGTCATGTCTGACTCTTTTGCGACCCCATGGACTGTAGCCCACCAGGTTCCTCTGTCAATAGAACTCTCCAAGCAACAATACTGGAGTGGTTTGCCATTCCCTTATTGAGATAAATTACTCTAAAAAAAAAAAAACAAGTTTCAAGGGTTAATTTCAAAGTAAGTACTTACAATTTTGTTGGTAAGTAGGCTGCAGTGTCATCTTTATTTCTGATAATGTCATTACATTTATCAAGTGTTTGAAAAACAGTGAAAGTATCCCCAATGCTATAAAGGGCTGCAAGGTTTTTAGCTAACAATTTTCGTGTAGGTGGTCCAGGTGAACTACTTATTAATCCAGTTAATTGTTCAACAAGTTTTTTCTGTTTTTCCTTTACATCAGTCTGTAAAAAAAAAAAAATCAGTTTTTTTCTTATACATAATTTTATCTTTTAGTCCAAAAGGTTGTTCTGTTTAAATTTAAAGGAGATTAAATATTCTCCTTCATTCTTCTCCAATTCCACAAAGTCAGCTATCAGTAAAAGTGACTACTCTATATCCAAAAAGTTTCCACACTGGCTTATTAAAAAATAAAACAATCCAAGGATGTAAATATTGAGTGTATGGACAAATTAATGTCTTACAACTCAGCTAGGGTCCCCCGTAAAAGCAAAGTCAGTAGCTCACAAAGCTATATAGCTCAGTAAAGGAAACCAAAAGAAACTCTGAAGAGCCCTAGGCAACAGAAAAAATATTCAGATTTTCTCATAATGAATGCTGAGAATTTATCCATTCATTAAAGGAATATTTATTGTGCACGTATATGCCATGCACTACTCTAGGCACTGGGGAGCAAGAGTGACCACAATAGACAAAGCCTCTGCAGTCAAGAAGTTTACATTCTAGTGGGGAGAAAGAGTGTTTACAAATAAACATGAACAGTCTAAGTTCTTACTATTTTATAGAGACGAATAAGAAAAAGGCAACCTGAAGAGAAATCAAGATGTGAGTTATACAGATATCTGGGAGAAGAACATTCCTGGCAGGAAACAAATGCAAAGGCCTTGCTCAGCATGCGTGAGGATAGAGAAGTCAGTGTGGCTGGAGCAGAATAAGACAGAGGAAGCAGCAGGGGATGAAGTCAGAATGGTAGAAGGGACCTGGTCATGCACTGCCTCAGACACCACTGTAAGAACTCTATTTTATTCTGAGAGTTTGAAGCAGAAGAGGGACATGATTAAATGTTCTAACAGGCTCGTTCTGACTACTGAGCCAAGGCTACTCTACAAACGTACATGGTTAGAGGCATGGTGAGCACTTAAAAAGTCGTGGCAAAAATTCGATGAGAAATGAGGGTGGTAGCAATGGAAATAATGAAAAATAATTGAATTCTGGACATACGTAGGGGATAGAACCAATATGAATTGCTGAGAAACACGATGTGAAGTTTGAGAAAAAGAGGGAAGTGAAGAATGACTCTAAGGTTTATGATTTGAGCAACCAGAACGATAAAATGGTCACTTCCTGACAGAAAGTACTGGGGAGAGGACAAGTTTGGAGGGTTAAATCAAGAATGTGGTTTTAACGTTGAGATGCCATTTAGATATCCAAGAGGTAGAAGTGGGGCAGGTAGTTAGATTACTATGCAGATGGTAGTAGAAGTCATGACATTAGATGGTGTCACTGAAGGAATAAGTAAGATGTATTTAAAAAAAAAAACTGTGCCCAGGACTGAGAAACAGCCAGCAAAAGAGAAGTAACTAGTGAAGCTGGACGAGAACTAAAAGCAGTGTCTTAGGAACCACAAATAGGAAAAGATTCACACCAATGGTGCATCAACAGTATTGTTAACAATTTATTTTTTAATGTGAGTGAAGGGAGCACAGATGTTCATATTATCATGCTTCACAATTTGGATAACTTTTTACATACTCCTTTTATTTTTCAATTTCACAACAAAATAAAAAAATGTTTTAAGTATTTCCAGACAGAGGATCAGCTAGGTGAAAAGCTGCTGATGGGGCCATTAAGACAGAATACTGACCACTGGTTTGGGCAAAAGAAGATCTGTTTCAGTGAAATGGAGGCAACACATACCCAGATGGAGTGAGTTTAACAGAAAACAGGAACTTTTAGTTAAGAACTGTAATGAATCCATGTGTTAATTCTGTCTCTACAGAAACTAAAGTATACTCCAGGGCAATCAAAGAAATAAGTAACTAAAAAGCACAAGGACACAAAGGCAAAGAAAACAAAGAATGAGCTATACTCAATAGGGAAAGCTAGAAGATACCCAACTTCCAACACAGAACCCCCTAAAAGCTCATGTATGTTGTGGCTTTTGTTTTGAGGCATCAAAGTTCTCATGGAGGAGAGAGTAAAGTTGCACCTAGAAGTGAAGGGAATGACTGGGAGTCTATTTAAGACTCTCTCCTTCATTCTGGACTTCGCAAGCTCGGGCACAATTGTGGGCTGGGAAAACTACACTGACAACAGGGGGACTAAGTAAAAGTTAACATACTGAATGTTGGAGTCCCCAGCCTTCTCCGCCAAACCCTAGAATCTAGGCAGCTAGTCATATACCTTAGGACACTTTAAACTAAAAAAAGGCTCTTGTGGGGAATGACTAGCCAAGAGAAACCTATAAAGAGTTCCTCAAAGAACTGGACCAGTATGACAAAGCACAGTTAACAAACATCATTCTGCCCAGCAAACTTTTACTACTTCCTCTTAAACTTTTTTTAAAATTTATTTATTTTTTAATTGAAGGATAATTGCTTTACAGAATTTTGTTTTCTGTCAAACCTCAGCATGAATCAGCTACAGGTATACATATATCCCCTTCCCTCTTAAATTTGAGCAGATGGTAAAAGATCATCAGATGTTTGATTTCCTAATTTTAAACACAGCATCTAATTTTAAAACAAATATTGAAAAGTAATTTGGATGAAAAGACTGTGAAGGAAAGAAAAAAAAAAGGCTAACTCTTCAGAGAGACAAGTGAAAATACTGCAACTGCTACACAGCACTAAGGGACCCCTTGAAGTTGGAGATAATGAATTTAAGGTGAGAACAGTCACATAATCTTCTTTTTCTCCACTCAAATTTAGATGTCCAGGAAGAAATATGAAGCCTCTATCCAAGCAATAAGCTGGATTTAAATGAGCTTTCAGTTTTTGCCACAGGATAGAAAAAAGGACAGACAAGAAATTTTTACTACAGTGTAATATTTTCAAGTGACCCACAACCTCCAAAACATAATGTGCTTTCTTACAAATCATGTACACATAACATTCTTTACACGTTTACTAGATAAAAAGCAATACCATACCTTGTTGGCAGCAACCAAGACTTTATCAAGAAATCGCAACCATTCAAAGATAAAAACTGGTCTCTTTGCTTCAGTGATTTGAGCCAAAGCTTCTTCATTGAGCAATAAACTGTGGGCTAACTCCATGACTGAAGTTTTAAATTCACACCTTAAATAAACAATTTTAAAATTCTTGTAAGGACTTGTTCATGTTAAAAGTCAAGCTTCATGAATGTAATCACTAAGAAAAGAAATACAAGGCTTTATTTCTCATCTCACTTGGAGGACACATACGTAACTTCTTTGAGGCAAATGATTTTAAAGGATAAGGGTGCAAATAAAAACAAATCAAAGTCATGCTTGTTGAGGAAGAATGGATAATGGGGTCAAAGGAAAATTAATATAATCAGTGCAAAAAAGGCATGGTTCCAGAAGAAAAACAGATGTCCTTTACCCATTTCATACACGGAAAACCGAAACACCAATTATCAAACATCAGCCGAGCATGACAACCCACCCTCCTTTTTTCTCTCCTTCTGCTCGATGCACAGCACCCTCCCCCTGCTGCACCTGCCCCAGGAGGACTTCAAGGCGTCCCAGCAGAAAGATGCCACCCTGGAAGCCTCTGAGAGTCTTCCTTGGGGGGATGAGGTGGCGGCGGGAGGCCAGATACCCGCGGCCGAAGCTTCAGCTGCAACGCCGCGGGGGGGCAGGAACGCAGCTGGCAGAGGCCGCGCGCGCAGCTGGTCCGGGTAAACCCGACTATTATGAGAACCGAAGCGCTGCGCCGGGCCTGGGGGAAATGCAGGAGGCGCCGCAGGCCTGGGCGCCGGTCACCCGGGCTCTCAACCCCAGGAGTCGGCGGCTGAAAAGTTAAAGTGTTCATTACGAACTGGGATTCCGTCCCCAGCCCTCTGACAACGTGGTGGTGGGGACTTTGGGGAAGGGGATGTGTCAACGCGCAGGCTCTAGCTGCAGACTCGGCGGCCTCACCTCCTATTTCTGGCAGGGGCGCCTCAGCAGAGCTCCAGGGCCTGAAGCAGCCGCCGAGGGACCCGGATGCCCCGCCTCCCACACTCCAGCCGGCAGGAAGCGCAGGGAGAGCGCGTGCGCGGAAGGCTGATCCTGCGCAAGCGCACTTAACCGCGCCCGCCAAGCCCCTCCTGCCGCAGGTTTCCAATTGATCCTGTTTTCGGAAACTCAGGAGCGAGCCGAGGCCGGGAGGTCCTTAGGTTGGTGTGTGTCTGCGCTGCAAGCGCTCTCTAGAGCTGGCCTGGGACGAGCAGAGCTTCCAGGTAAGGGGCTGTGGGCGCCTGTCGAATGATAAACAGTGGTGACCTGTACACTGGCTGTAACTAGCCATCACACCATCTCCTGTGTTCCCACCCACGAGTGATGAAGTTTGTGGGACGATTGCAGCTAGGAGGGGCGCCAGGAGGGAAGGGATCGGCGGTCCCTGCAGGGAGTGTTTGGGACAGGCGTTTCTTGTCATCTTTCTGCTGTGCATTCAGCTACTTAGTCCATCTCTTCACTTGGATGTGTAATGAGACTCTCAGTACATTCGAAGCATCACTTTTTTTTTAGAGTATGTTTGAATTACAGTGTTGTGTATTGCAATGTACAGCCACTGCTGTACAGCAAAATGGCTCATTTATACATACATATATATTTCCATATTCTTTTCCACTATGGCTTATCACAAAATATTGACAGTAATTCCCTGTGCTATACAGTAAGGTGTTGTTCATATATTCTCTTTGAATCTACTACTCCCAAACTACCAATCCATCCGTCTTCCTATCTCCTCCCTTTGGCAACCACCAGTATATTTTCTCTATGTCCATGATTCTGTCTTTATTTCATAAATAAATAGGTTCATTTGTGTCATATTTTAGGTTCCACATATATCATATGGGAGAAGGAAATGGCAAACCACTCCAGTGTTCTTGCCTGGAGAATCCCAGGGATGGGGGAGACTGGTGGGCTGCTGTCTATGGAGTCGCACAGAGTCGGATACGACTGAAGTGACTTAGCAGCAGCATGTATCATATGGGATTTGTCTTTCTCCTTCTGACTTGCTTCACTTAGTATGATTATTTCTCGTGACATCCATGTTGCTGCAAATGGCACTGTTTTGTTCTTTATCCATTTCTTTATCCATTCATCTGTCAGCGGACATTTAGGTTATTTCCGTGTCTTAGCTATTGTGAAGAGCTGCTATGAACACAGGGGTGAAGCAGCACTCTTGTTGACACCTCCCCCCTGCTCTCTGCCAGAAAACAAACAAAAACAAAACCTGATGCTGCAATCTGACCATTTCCAAGAACTGGTAACTCCATTCTTCCAGATATTCAAACCAAAAGCCTTGGGGTCACCGTTGGCATCAATCTTTCCCATGCCACCTCCAATCCCATTATCCCTATCTTCAGAATATACCCAGAATCCAATGGTTTCTCATCACTTCCATTGCTGTCTTCCATCAAACCCGGGTCTCCCGCATTGTAGGCAGACGCTTTACCATCTGAGCCACCAGGGAAATCCATTGCTGTCTAGCCACTGTCATTCTGTCTGGATTATCACCTTGTGAAGTTTAACCTTATGTTTCATGGGAATAGATGATGCTGGGAAACATATTGTACCCATAAAAAGGGGGCTTAAATGACCTGTAACCCCTATTCTTGTCTGCATAGACCTTTAGAGCTAAATAGGTCCCTTAAAAATAATCTAATCCTATTTGCAGTAGAAACAGCTCTGAGACATGATTTGTGTGTGTATGTGTGGTATTAAGCAAACTATTTACCTATACTGAGTCTTAATTAAAGCAGGACTAACTGTATCTGGCAGGCTACAGTTCATGGGGTCACAGAGAGTCAGATATGACTGAGTGACTAGGCACAGTACAATTGTACCTATCTTACAGAGCTGTTAATGGTAATTAATGTTTCTTTTTATTTTTATCTATTTATTTGTAGGGCTGCACTACTTAGTTGTAGCATGGGGGATCTAGTTCCTTGACAAGGATTTAACCCATACCCCTGCGTTGGGAGCACAGAGGCTTAATCACTAGACCACCAAGGAAGTCGTTAATGGTAATTAAATAGAATGAAAATGTTTGATATATTAAGTAGGTGTTTCATTCACTACATCAAAGCCTTTGACTGTGTGGGTCACAACAAACTGTGGAAAATTCTTAAAGAGATGGGAATACCAGACCATCTGACCTGCCTCCTGAGAAATGTGTATACAGGTCAAGAAGCAACAGTTAGAACTGGACATGGAACAACACACTGGTTCCAAATTGGGAAAGGAGTATGTCAAGGCTGTATATTGTCACCCTGCTTATTTAGCTTATAAGCAGAGTACATGATGCAAAATGTTGGGCTAGATGAAGCACAAGCTGGAATCAAGATTTCCAGGAGAAGTATTAATAACCTCAGATACACAGATTGGTCACCTGATGCGAACAGCTGACTCGTTTGAAAAGACCCTAATGCTTGGAAAGATTGAAGGCAGGAGGAGAAGGGGACGACAGAGGATGAGATGGTTGGATGGCATCACCGACTCAATGGGCATGAGTTTAAGTAAACTCCAGGAGCTGGTGATGGACAGGGAGGCCTGGTGTGCTGCAGTCCATGGGGTCGCAAAGAGTCGGACTTAACTGGCAACTGAACTGAATGCAGATGACACCACCCTATGGCAGAAAGCGAAGAAAAACTTAAGAGCCTCTTGATGAAAGTGAAAGAGGAGAATGAAAAAGTTGGCTTAAAACTCAACATTCAGAAAACTAAGATCATGGCATCTGGTCCCATCACTTCATGGCAAATAGATGGGGAAAAAATGGAAACAGTGAGAGATTATTTTGGGGGTACCAAAATCACTGCAGATGGTGACTGCATCCATGAAATTAAAAGACACTTGCTCCTTGGAAGAAAAGCTATGACCAAACTAGACAGCATATTAAAAAGCAGAGACATTACTTTGCCAATTAAGGTCCATCTAGTCCAAGCTATGGTTTTCCCAGTAGTCATGTGAGAGTTGGATCATAAAGAAGGCTGAGCGCTGAAGAATTGATGCTTTCGAACTGTTGTGCTGAAGAAGACCCTTGAGGATTCCTTGGACTGCAAGTAGATCAAACCAGTCAATCCTAAAGAAAATCAACCCTAAATATTCATTAGAAGGAATGATGCTGAAGCTGAAGCTCCAATACTGTAGCCACCTGATGCGCAGAACCGACTCACTGGGAGACAGAGGATGAAACGATTGGATGGCATCACCAACTCAATGGACATGAGTTTGAGCCAACTCCGGGAGATGGTGAAGGACAGGGAAGCCTGGTGTGCTGCAGTCCATGGGGTCTCAAAGAGTCGGACACAACTGAGCAACTGAATAACAACAACAGGGAAAGAGATGCTTATTTGCCCTGTTTAGGCCATCCCCTCCCCTCTTACTAGGATAGGGTACTATAACTGGCCACCTTATGTCTCAGGAAGTACTAATTGCCACCCTCCAGTAGAACCACAAGGAAGGCAGAGGGCTGAGTTCCAAAAGGAGGGATGATGAACAGGCTGAAACAGCATGTGGGCACTGCAGCAAGTGACTCCATCTTGCATCCAGCAACTGCACCAGAAGCATTGACAGCACCTGGGAGGCTGTTAGAAATGCAGAGCCTCGGACTCGAGCTCAGAATCAGACTCTGCATTTTGAGAAACATGCTGCATGCTAAAAGTCGCTTCAGTTGACTCCTTGCGACCCTGTGGACTGACTGTAGCCTACCAGGCTCTTCTCTCCATGGGGATTCTCCAGGCAAGAATACTGGAGTGAGTTGCCATGCTCTTCTTCAGGGGATCTTTCCGACCCAGGGATTGAACCCACGTCTCCCTGCGTCCCCTGCGTTGCAGGCAGACTCTTTACTGCTGAGCTACCAGGGAAGCCCCAAGAAAATCCCAGGGCAGTTCATATACACAGGAAAGTTTGAAGTACACTTTTCTAGATAATTATTTTATCCCTTTAAGGGCTAATTATTACATGATTAAGGGCTAATTATTACATGATTTTAACTATTTTGGCTAAAACAGTCCTCAAAAGTGTTTCCATATAAGTGAAGTGTTAACTATATCTAGTTAGCAATGAACCGCTTGAACATGAAGTACTGTGGAGAGGCCTGGAGTGGTCAAGACAGGCCTTTGTAAAGGCGGGTAGCCTAGGCCTAGGAGGAATGAACTGTCTGCAGTGTGTTCAGAGGACAAGGAGACCATGTGGCATGAGTAATGAATCCTGAAAAAGAGTCAGGTCAGATTACGGGCGATCTCTCTGCTACCATGTGAAAGTGATCGTTCCCCCACTGCCCACAGGGGAAAATTTGCTGAAGGATTTGAAACCAGCAAGTAACATGCCCTGACTTATATTAAAAAAAAAAAAAAAAACCACTTTGGAGAGGTCATAGAGGACCTCTGTGGATGGGAAGAGGAGAGGCCAAAGGCAACAAGACCAATTAGGAAGCAGTTGTGACATTCAGGTGAGAAAGAAATGCCTGAACTAAAGTAGTGGTCACAACTATAAGAAAAAAATGCCCATGAGGGATAATGTGGAAGAAGAGTGGACAGAGGTTTATAAGAGGTCAGGAAGGGGGAGATGGTGGCAGCGTTAATTTGCAAATACAGAGATAAAGGCAATCAGCGTGGGGGAGAGAATGAGTTGTTTGGATTGTTGAGTTTGAGGGCTCAACCCAGAAGGATGTCAAGAGCACTTGAATATGGAGTAGGGTTCTAGAGAAAGGTCACAGCTGAGGATGCATGCAAGTTTATTTCCATTTTGGTAAACTGAAAATTAGTAGTTGTTACCATATGTAAAGGATTTCCCAGGTAGTGCTAGTGGCAAAGAACCCACCTGCCAACGCAGGGAACGTAAGAGATGCAGGTTCTATCCCTGGGTCGGGAAGATTCCCAGGAGGAGGGCATGGCAACCCACTCCAGTGTTCTTGCCTGGAGAATCACATGGACAGAGGAGCCTGGCAGGCTGCCATCCATAGGTTCACAAAGTGTCTGACACAACTGAAATGACTTAGCATTCATGCACACACACCATATGTGAAATAGGTAGCTAGTAGGAAGCTGCTGTCTAACACGGGGAGCTTAACACAGTGCCCTCTGACAACCTGGAGGGATGGAGTGAGGGCAGGATGGGGTGGGGTTGGGAGGGAGGTTCAAGAAGGAGGGGGCATGTGTATACTTATGGCTGATTCATGTTGTCGTATGGCAGAAACCAGCACAACATTATAAGGCAGTTATCCTTCAATTAAAAATAAATTTTAAAAATTGATGGTAGAAGAAGGTACAGCAATGTTCTCAAGATTGCACACATCTAGTAAGTGGTCATGCTGGGGTTTGAAATAAAACCTTGAATCTACATCTTAAAAAAAAAAAATTGTTCATCCTGTTTGCTTTGTAGATACTTTCGCCATATGAAGTTGAACATGGCAGAAGAGGAGGACTATATGTCTGATTCCTTCATTAATGTCCAGTAAGTAGATGTGCACACCCCATATAACGATGTGTGTAAGACATTAAGGAATTGGAGATTTTTAGGCAATGCCATTGATTCTAAAGGTGAGGTTGGAAATTTCGTCTCACTGCTTTATGAGAACATTTCCTACATGTCTGTGATACAAAGATACTTCTAATGCTAAGCATTTTACTTCTTTTTCTTCCACGCTACCAAGGACATTTTACTCTTTTCCTTTATTTCATCTTTTCACGTCTTGTTTCTACTTTTGAGAGTAGCCTTTTATTATTGCCAACCTCCTAGAAAAATTAGTCTATTTCTTATTTTTTCAACTCTACATTTTGTTTCTTACCATCTAATACCAGCCTTCATCGTTTTTACCAAAACAGCCATTCTCACAGGACATTGGTTACGTTCTAATAGTGGTGATAACAGAGATGCTCCTAAAGGTAGCACTGAAATATTAAGTAGTTTCAAGTGAGTAAGTGGCAAAGTTATGAGAAACTTCCATGTACTAGTCTAAAATAACCTTTTCCCTCATTCTTCAGAGACGATATCAGACCAGGCTTGCCAGTGCTGAGGCAAATCCGGGAAGCCCGCCGAAAAGAAGAAAAGCGACAGGAAGTGAATCTGAAAAACAGACAGAAGAGTATAAAACAAGAAGAACAAGAGAGACGTGACACAGGGTTGAAGAAAGCACTCGGCTGTGAAAACAAAGGGTTTGCTCTGCTTCAGAAGATGGGGTATAAAAGTGGTCAGGCCCTCGGCAAGAGCGGTGAGTCAGAGC
This sequence comes from Capra hircus, assembly GCF_001704415.2. Classification (NCBI taxonomy): domain Eukaryota; kingdom Metazoa; phylum Chordata; class Mammalia; order Artiodactyla; family Bovidae; genus Capra; species Capra hircus. The sequence goes on from NC_030818.1 coordinate 19,407,618, forward strand.
CGGAAATGAACAGCTGTCCTTAACCGCCAAATGGTAACTTATTGATGGGGACCAGTGATGACTCTTTCCTCACTGTCTATCTACACAGAAACTGAAACAACTTAAGCTTCCTGGTCTCTTGTATGCTGGCAAGCTTATGGAGCACTTCCATCTTCCCATAGCCACTTTAGACATAAGCCATCCAGAGCTGCTTAGCAGCCCAGCTTGGCCCTGAAGGAGTGGGATGGATGAGGCTTGCCACAGAGGCAGCAGCTAAGAAGGATGACAGGAGAAGGGTTAAGAAGTGCAGTGGCCCCAGGCATTCTCTGGTGGTTCAGTGGCTAACGCCCTGCTCCCGATGCACCCCCGTCCCCAGTCAGGGAACTAGATCGCTGCATGCTGCAACTAAGACCTAGCACAGCCAAATAAGTAAATCAGTGTTTCTTTAAAACAGAAAGGGGGGCTTCCCTAGTGGTCCAGTAGTTCCAATGCAGAGGGGGAAGGTTCGATCCCTGTTCAGAAAGCTGAGATCCCACATGCCAAGTGGCAAAAACACCAAAACAAAGACTTTAGAAAATGACCCACATCAAAAATATCTTAAAGCAAAGTTCAGTGGCCCAAAGGACAGGGGAGCAACACTAGAGATGATGGCCGGACTCCCGGCCTGCTTGCTCTGTACGTGTGGCAGCTGCCTGGATGACCCCTCAGCTGGGGAAGCTCAGTTCTCACCTCTGTTTTAGGAATGAGATTGCTTATTAAGAGATAGAGGTCATATACATAGTGTCTTCTGTAAGCTGTTTTTCTCTTGTTCTCTCCTTTATTGCCATTGCTTTGATGTCCCTAGCAAGGCTTTGCTCTCTCTTAAGGCTGCCACCCTCTTGTATATATATCAGTGAAAATTCCTTCATTTAGGTGGCATTGGAGGCTGTCCATCAGCTTTATTGAGGACTTAGTATTTGAAGGCCGAGGGAAGTAGTTGATGTTGAGTATTGATGTTCAGTTCCAATTTTGAGTATCCCTGAAACTGGAAGGGATATGTATAGAACATTGTAAAGTTGCATACAGCATCTACCAGTAGTTTGAGGAAGAATTTCTAAAGTAATTTGTGTTTTGTTCTCTTTTTTTTTTAGGAGATGGTATTGTTGAACCAATTCCTCTCAATGTCAAAACAGGTATGTAATTATTGTTGCGGCTGTTTGCTGGTAATAACAACTTATACTTAAATATAACACATATACTGTTCAATAAATGGTTTTTCTATGGTGGTACTATTACAGTTCTTATGTAAAATGTTTCTTAAACTCCTAGACCTTTTAAACTAAAAGTAAGTTTTAATGAGTATAAAATAAAATTTAAATCATAAAAGTAACGGGAAAATTGTTGTGACCATCAAAAATACAAAGCTATTTTTATCTGTTGAATGTCCTAAAAGTATCCTGATTTATCCACTAAATGTTTCTCTTAATAATTGGACAAATTAAAGAGAAAAATATATATTTTTTATTTGTTCATCATATTTCTATAAAAGCATGACTGTTGATACGTATTTCCCAATTTGAAAAAAAAATGTGTATAGGATTGACATCTTTTTAGATCAGAATGATAATCTTTGTGAAAATCAAATTGTGAATTTGGATTAAAAAAAACTCCAGTGTTTTCTCCTGCCCTTCTTATCAGATGATTTTGAGTGATTGTACTGCAGTTAGAATTGCATTTAATTTGTAAGTATTTAGGTAATTCCCTGGCAGTCCAGTGGTTAGGACTCCATGCTTTCACTGCCAAGGACCTGGGTTAAATTCCTGGGTGGGAAACTGAGATCCTGCCAGCTGCAAGGCATGGCCACAAAAAAAAAATTTAAGTTGTCGCATTTTGACATACAAAGTCAGTAAGTTTCTCATCAGTGTTTCCTGTTTGAGCAGGGAAAAGTGGCATTGGTCATGAGACATTATTAAAACGGAAAGCAGAGGAAAAATTGGAAAGCTACAGAAGAAAGATTCACATGAAAAGCCAAGCTGAAGAAAAAGCAGCAGAACAGTTTCGGTAACTGAGCTGTCTTTAGTTTCATTGTTCCTTTATTATGGTATGTTTCCTGGTATTTGGGCATTTAACATGGATTACGAGAGCACAGACCTCTAGTGTACTATTTTTTTCTTTGAATTAGAATTCGACTTAAAAATAAGCAAGATGAAATGAAGCTAGAAGGAGATCTTAGAAGAAGTCAGAGAGCCTGTCAACAATTGGATACTCAGAAGGTAATCCTTTTACCTGCTTTCAGTTTGGTAAAGTATTTCGGCCCCCAGTATGATTTACCGTCTATGTATTTTTTGGCCTCACCACACAGCATGTGTGACCAGGGGTCAAACTTGTGCCCTCTGCATTGGAAGTGTACCCTCTACGTTACAAGTGTTGAGTCTTAACCACTGGACCACCAGGAATGTCCCATACATTTATTTTTAAAGAGAGAGAGAGAACTCCAAGCTTAGTGTATCTGCCTGTTCAAACTTTCAGATGCACTGTTGATCTGTGATAACTGGTATGCACAATAATGACTTGTTCACTGTAGGAACATATTCTGAATGATCTTTAAGCATTAAATACCGTTTTTCACTTAACTGTTCTCCATTTATTTGAATATTGATTACTCAGACTATTACATGTGGAAATTCTGTTCATTTGAATGTTTGGCCAATCAGAATAGCCTATTTTCAGTCCATATTCAGTAACTTCCATGTCTGTAACTAGTAAAATCATGTAGAATGCTATTTCAGATTCCAGTAGTCCTCAAAATTCAATTTTTGATTTGATTCTTCTTTAATTTTTTTATTTTGATGGTTCACCTACCAGCAAAATAAAGTGACTTCATTTAAAGTCTCAAAAATTGTTTCTAAAATTTCCCTTATATAAAATAGATCGCTGGAAGCAATCTCTTACTTTTCAGTATTTCCATAGCATGTTATTTTGAATATATGTCATGATACTTAAGACTTCTTAGCTATGTGTATCATTTTATACCCATTCAGCCACTTATCCCCATAGCTTCTTTTCCCTACTAGATTGTCAGCAGTTGGGAGGCAGTATTCTAACTGGGCTTTGCATCCCTATAGTTCCATAGTACAGGGTTTCCGAGGTGGCTCAGTGGTAAAGAATCCTCAATGCAGGAGACTCAGGTTTGATGCCTGGGTCACGAAGATCTCCTGGAGAAGGAAATGGCAACCCACACTAGTATTCTAAGCTGGAAAATTCCACGGACAGAAGAGCCTGGGGTCAGAGTCAGACACAACTGAGCAACTGAACTCACATGCACTGTTCCATGGTGTGGAACTTAAAGCAGTAAATATTTAGTTGAAAGAGTGAATTCATGTTGACATGAACAAACTTGTGATGATCTTTATGTTTAGCTTTGTTTAATTGGGAATAATTCTCCATTTTCAGAATATTCAAGTTCCCAGGGAGGCCTGGTACTGGTTGAGGCCTGAAGAGGAAACTGAAGAAGAGACAGAGGAAGAAAAAGAACAAGATGAAGATGAATATAAGAGTGAAGATTTAAGTGTATGGTTTGTTTGGTTTTTTTTTTGGAGTGGGGGAGGATAATTGCTTTACAATATTGTATTAGCCTCTGCCAGACACCAACATGAATCAGCCACATTAAATGAATGTTTTAGCACCAGTTCCTTAAGCTAGGTGTCTCAGCCTTGGCACAATTAACATTTTGAACCGGGTAATTGTTTGTTGTGGGGCTGTTCTGTACATTGTGAGTTATTTCATCGCATCTATGGCCTTCATCCACCATCCGCTGCACATCCCTCTTGTGACAACCAAAAATGTCTCCAGCTCGGTTCAGTTGCTCAGTCATGTCCAACTCTTTGCGACCCCATGGACTGCAATACACCAGGCTTCCCTGTCCATCACTAACTCTCAGAGTTTACTCAAACTCATGTCCATAGAGTTGGTGATGCCATCCAGCCATCTCATCCTCTGTTGTCCCCTTCACCTCCTGCCCTCAATCTTTCCCAGAATCAGTGTCTTTTCCAATGAGTCAGTTCTTCGCATCAGGTGGCCAGAGTATTGGAGTTTCAACTGCCGCATCAGTCCTTCCAATGAATATTCAGGACTGATTTCCTTTAGGATGGACTCGTTGGATCCCCTTGCAGTCGAAGGGACTCTCAAGAATCTTCTCCAACACCGCATTTCAAAAGCACCAATTCTTCGGTGCTCAGCTTTCTTTATAGTCTGACTCTCACATTCATACACGACTACTGGAAAAACCATAGCTTTGACTAGACGGACCTTAGTTGGAAAAGTAATGTCTCTGCTTTTTAATATGCTGTCTAGTTTGGTCATAGCTTTTCTTCCAAGGAGCAAGCGTCTTTTAATTTCATGGCTGCAGTAACCATCTGCAGTAATTTTGGAGCCCCTCAAAATAAAGTCTCACTGTTTCCATTGTTTCCCCATCTATTTGCCATGAAGTGATGGGACCAGATGCCATGATCTTATTTTTCTGAATGTTGAGTTTTAAGCCAGCTTTTCCACTCTCCTCTTTCACTTTCATCAAGAGGCTGTTTAGTTTTTCTTCGCTTTCTGCCATAAGGGTGGTGTCATCTGCATATCTGAGGTTATTGATATTTCTCCCAACAATCTTGATTCCAGCTTGTGCTTCTTCCAGTCCAGCCTTTCTTATGATATACTCTGCATATAAGTTAAATAAGCAGTGTGACAATATACAGCCTCGACATACTCCTTTCCCGATTTGGAACCAGTCTATCGTTCCATGTCCAGTTCTAACTGTTGCTTCTTGACCTGAATAAATATTTCTCAGGAGGCAGCTTAGGTGGTCTGGTATTCCCGTCTTGAAGAATTTTCTGCAGTTGGTTGTGATCCACACCGTCAAAGGCTTTGGCATAGTCAGTAAAGCAGAAATAGATGTTTTTCTGGAACTCTCTTCCTTTTTCAGTGATTCAGTGGATGTTGGCAATTTGATCTCTGGTTCCTCTGCCTTTTCTAAATCTGGCTTGAACATCTGAAAGTTCATGGTTCATATACTGTTGAAGCCTGGCTTGGAGAATTTTGAGCATTACTTTGCTAGCGTGTGAGATGTGTGTAATTGTGCAGTAGTTTGAATATTCTTTGGCATTGCCTTTCTTTGGGATTGGAATGAAAACTGACCTTTTCCAATCCTGTGGCCACTGCCAAGTTTTCCAAATTTGCTGGCATTTGGAGTGCCGCACTTTTACAGAATCATCTTTTAGGATTTGAAAGAGCTCAACTGGAATTCTATCACCTCCACTGGCTTTGTTTGTAGTGATGCTTTCTAAGGCCCACTTGACTTCACATTCCAGGCTGTCTGGCTCTAGGTGAGTGATCACACCATTGTGGTTGTCTGGGTCACAAAGATCTTTTTTGTATAGTTCTGTGTATTCTTGCCTCCTCTTCTTAATATCTTTTGCTTCTGTTAGGTCCATACTGTTTCTGTCCTTTATTGTGCCCACCTTTGCGTGAAATGTTCCCTTGATATCTCGGATTTTCTTGAAGAGATCTCTCGTCTTTCCCTTCTATTGTTTTTCTCTATTTCTTTGCTTTGATCACTGAGAAAGGCTTTCTTATGTCTCCAGACATTGCTAAATTTTCACCTGAGGGAAAAAAATCACTCCTAGTTGAGAACTACTGCATTATAGGTTTATTTTATTAACCCTAAATCAAAACTTCATGTAAATGGCCCTTTTAGCTTCATTTTACCCCTCTCACCTTAGTTTGGATGATGTATAAGCTGCCAATGTAAATTATGGTGATTTCTACCTTGTTTCCTATTGAACCTCGAATCTTCAAGTAATTCTGAGCACCTCCTCCCCCCAGCTCAGCCACAAACAAAACAAAGTCAAAAAACACAATTCAAAGTACGTAGAGAGTTTTCAAGAAAAGAATACACATTTCCATGGTTACTTGTATAAAAGAGTGTGTTGGAAACATTCACAATTTGAAAAATCTATGTTCCACCTAACTGGGAAACCATTGATGAGAACTCTAGTGGCAGAGTGAGACAGTTTCACCCAGATTCTTTGAAACTATTAATAGGAGGGGTCTTTAAAGGATGCTGATTCTAATAGAGCCAGCCACAATCTATTGTTGAAATGTTAACAAGTGGTCTGTGTTGTGTCTGACAGAAGTGAAACAGGGCAGCTAGTAAACTGGGACATGTTCTAATATATTCCACCCTTGACACCTCTCCTAACTGACTGAGAGTGTATCAGAAGATTTATGGCCTTGGGGTAATTCAGCATAATCTAAGAGACCTAAAAACAAAAATTCTGTTCGGTGTAAACCATTAATGTGGTTGTATCCTAGGTACTGGAAAAATTACAAATACTGACTAGTTATTTAAGAGAAGAACATCTGTATTGTATTTGGTGTGGAACAGCCTATGAAGGTAAGAAGATACTTTATACTTTTGAAAACTATTGGATACAAATGCTCTTTGATTTCGGCTTTGATTTTTTTTTCTTTTATGAAAGTCATGTTTCCATAGACAATGGAAATTTTTTATTCCATCCAAAGGGCAATGTTGGATGAATGCTTTAAAGAAATAGGGGGTAGAGAAAGAAATGAGGGTTAATTAAAGGTGCCTTTAACTTTTCAGACACTGAATGTGCAGAAGGGAATTTTTCAGTCTTCTATTTCACAAGAAAGAATTTTTCAATCAGTTGAAGATGATACATTTTTTCATGCTTTATTTTTCCACAATTTTTCAGCTACCAGAAAGACATAGTAAATTTTTAGAACTAATTTATTTGTACTTAGGTAGAATATTGTCTGTGAACCATAAAAATCAGGATGATGAAATCCACTCCATTTTTTTTTTCATTGTAAGGAAAGAAATGATTAAAACATGTCAGATGTCTTAAAGACACAAGTGCTTTCTTTTCTAGCACTTGCCCAAGCCAGCTTTAACTTGAACCTAAGGACTGTGTACTTGAGTGAAGAATTTGGGGTTATTGTATCTTTTCCTGGTTTGTTTAGCAGAGTAAGGAAGCAGACACAACTACAAAATACATGTTATGCTGAAACAATTTCCTAAAATAGTTTACTGTGCAATTTGTATTAATTGTTTCTTTTCCTCACATGAATTACAGATAAAGAAGACCTGTCTTCAAATTGTCCAGGACCAACTTCTGCAGATCATGACTAAGATTATTCTCAACAAAGTGGAAGCTTGGCAAATGTTCTTGTTTCCTAAAGACAGATAGTTGGGCTGTTAGAATTCCCACATTTTTTATGCCAGTAAAGAAAGGGGACTTCATATGTTTTGTTCTTTTTGTACATTAGAAGTACTTTGTACTTTAGAATATAATTGTTTACTAACTTCAACATATAATGGAAAGCCATGGCAGAGCACAGGTATTATAGAAACCAGCAATTACAGTTCATGACTCTGTCCTGACGTGTATGGGGTTTAAGGACACCAGCTCTCTTATTCCCTTCTTCACTTTGGAACAAATTGAGAAATAAGACATGAGAGTTTGAGATCAAAATATCAGTTTTATTACTAACGGAATGAAGAGCTACTTGACTTGTTCTCCAGCCACACTCCCTGTGAGATCTCCCTGCTTAGAGAGGGCTGCAGACCTTGCCTCAGAGGAAGGATAGAGCCCATGTCAGCTGTCAAGGCGAGAGAGCCAACCCTCGGGGCAGAGGAGAGGCACGCATCCTCAGTTCATTTTCCCAAAACCACTCATCAGGAGAGATTCAGCTCTGTTCAGAAAGGACAAATACAGGCTCGCAGAACTGCTTCCCACAATTCTGTCTTCCAAGGAGCAAGAAGAGGTTCCCTTCCCTGCATGCAAGCGTGAGGAGGAGGTGAAAAGTATTCCCCTCAATGAGAGTAATGTCAGAGGCAAGGTTCCAGTAGTAGTACTTAAATCTAATGAGTTTTAGAGACAAAGTAATTATATTCCACAAAATCATGAGTTTTCATGGCAGTGTGTGTATCCATTGCAAGTTTTGGCTAAAGAAACAATAGTTGGGAGTAACCTGAAACATCAGGTGATCCAAATTCCTTATCGTTTGACATCATTCCCAGCAGGTGGTAATCCTACTTCTACCTTGATTTGTCCAACCGCAGAGAGCTCACTGCCTTAAAAGAGCTGGGTAGCACTAAGTCATTTTTAAAGTTATTTTTCTGTCTTAAGCTGAATTCTGCTTCCCTATAACTTAACCAAATACAGCTAGAGACACACCATGTGGCACATTCCTAGAGCGCTCCATGTAAGTTTGGGCATTAAAATCATGAACCTTTTTTAAAGTTCCCAAGCTCAGGTACTACCCTTAGTGACTTGATTCAGCTAATCTAGGATAGTTTCTAGATATCTATTTATTTTAAAGTTCTGAGTCTGGGTGCTCTAGGTTAAAACAGAGCACAACTATTCTTTGGATCAAGTTGTGACCTTACCTGTACAGTTTTATAGCTCACCTTTCTGAAGCACTGAGCGAGATCAGCCTCTTATAAACAGCATACTTGAGAACATAGCAGAAGCTAACCTACACTTACCCAAGTTATCAATAGTATGAGTTGTATTAACCTCTGACCTAATATGACCTAATTCACTTGTCCTCAAGTTTAACTTGGAGAGCTTTAAAAAAATGATAATACAAAGATTATCATACTTCCAGAGAATCTATATAATCGATCACTCTGGCCTGAGCACCACTCTCTTTGATACCAACACGCAGTAGAGTTTGAAAACCTAGTCAATGTCTGGGCCTCAGTTCTTCATGTAGAAACTGAATTATTATTTTTATGAGTATAAATACATATGTAAAATATTGGACATATAGTTGGACAATACTGTTTTGATATTTACCTTTTTCATAGTAACATTGTATTGACAGATAAAACATGAGTACATCTTCTTGCAGTTACAATCACATGCTTGCCTGTCATTTTAGCCATCATACTGACATTCATTCTGTCAGACCCAAAGCCATGTGGATTCTTTCAGACAGAATGGAGTTAGGAACTGGCTTCTTCTTCTTGTACTATGGGAATACCTGCCCAGTGGCCCAGAGTATTTTAAATATGTTCATGAATATATTCATTAGCATACGAATAGGAATAACCTTGACGGAACCCATGAGTCCACCAGAGTGGTGGTCTGCATTTCCAGGCCAGAGGCCAGCACTCAGCCTGCCTTGGAGAGTGGGAGACATCCCTCTGTTCTTACCACCACCAATGAAAACTACAGATTTTCAGTATGAGTAAAAGCTTACTTTTATTCATAAACACCTTTTACAAGTTCATAACCAGACGATAATGAAAACCAAAGGGTGCAAAATACTGAAAAGAATTTTTAAACTTGCTTTAGAACATATGTGACATTTGAAACATAAATTTTAACAGGTCAGGTTGTCATTTACTTTTGACCATATTATGTTAATACTATGTTTATTTTCAAAGTCCTGTCTAGAATTTCTAAAATGTTTGATTTTCCTCATTATAAACTCAAAATACCAGAGCTTCTAAAATTCAAAATAAAGAGATTTTAATATACCAAAGGTTTACCTACCTACCTTCAAGTGTTATTTACCAACATTTAATTGTTGAAATTTTACAATGAACATTATTTCATATCAGACACATTTTATAGGATCAGGCATTTAAAATTCTTGGCACTTTTATTCCCTACTAATTAAAAAGCACTTAGAGAGTTCCTGCTTTATGCAGAGTAATACACTTGCTCCCTTAAGGTAAATCAACTGTCCCTGCTTTCCAGAAATTTACAAGGAGGGGGACACCCACACAGGAATAACTTGAGTGCCAAGGCAAACTGATAAGTACCATATTGAAGTACTAAGCACTAGCAGTACTAGGGAGAAGCTTCATTCTGTATGGGAGCTGGGAAAACACTATGGTAGCAACACTGAATTTGGGCTCTGACCATCATTTTCATATCCAAAGTCACTAGGAAGGAGTTACGGTAAGACCCATGTTTCTACTCCTAGGTATATGCCCAGGAGAAATGGAAACATGTTCACATAAAACTTGCACACGAATATTCATAGCAGTATTCATAATAGCCAGAAAACAGAAACCCAAATGTCCACCAGCTGATGAGTAGGTGAATTAAATGTAATGTATCCATGTAGTTGAATATTATTTGGCAACAGAAGGGAAAGGAATTTCCACCCAAGCTATATCATAGACGACACTTGAAAACATAGTAAGTGAAAGTGATCACATGTTGTATGATTGTGTTGTATGATTGCACTTTAATGAAATGTCCCAAGCAGGCAAGTCTATGGAGATTGAAAGTGGGTGAGTGGTTGCAGAGAATTCGGGGAAGAGGAGGAAAGCCTGCTAACAAGTACAGGGTTTCTTTCTGGGGAGATGAAAGTGTTTTGAAATTGACTGTAGTGATGGCTGCACAACTCTGAATATACTAAACACCACTGAACTGTATACTTTAAATGGGGTGAATTTTACAGTATGCAAAATTATGTCTCAATACAGCTGTTATTTTACGAAAAAAAGGAAAAGATTGAAGGGAATTTTAGGTAGAAACCATAGCTAAGAGCCATTGAGCACAAAAGCCTATTTAGGTGACCCTGAGCAGACCTGTGTGGCTGGAACTTAATCAGGTAATGCTGAACACAGGATGCAAAACAGGAGCGCCCAGAGGAGCACAGCCCTGCCAACACTTTGACTTGAGCCCAGTGAAACTCTGGCCTCCCGAACTGTAAGAAAATAAATAGGTGTTGTTTTCAGCCGCCGGTTTTGTGGTCCTTTGGTTACAGCAGCTCTAGGAAACTAATACAGGTCTCAATCATATTGACCCCTGAAGAGCCACACATATTTGAGATATCTGATTTGCCTCAAGAGTTTTACCCATTACATGGACTTTAGTCCTATAAGCCAGTAATGGGCTTCCTGGTGGCTCAGATGGTAAAGAATCCACCTGTAATGCGGGAGACCTGGGTTCTGCATTTAGTATAAGCCAGTGGGGCCTCTGTACACCTGTCAACTGTTGTCCCTGTATCTGTGACCATTCTGAGGAAATGTCAGGACTGGAGTAGCTCACGGTCACAGATGTGAAACCACAGATGCTAGGGAGTGGACTGACATGTAGATATAAAGGGTAAATATCTAAATGGAGATGTCCAGCATACTTTTGTTTCTGAGCCCTTTCCTCTATGTACTCTCCCTGGGCAAGCTCTTGGATTCAAAGTTAAGCACCAGGGCTTATTTCCAGATAAGACCCACATCTCGTTTGTGTGAGGATTCCAGCTCATCCTTCAAGTACCTCCCCTGCATTTCCGAGATCTGCTCTACATTCACTCTTGAATATTTCGGCAGCACCTCAAACTCGACATCTGCAAACGAGATCCAGCATTTCACCTCCTCAATGTGCTGCACCTCACACCATGGTGATACCTGAACCATTGCTCCACTATTGCTTAAATTCTAACTAAAAACTGTGTAATACAGAACAGTGTGAGACAAAATGTCTCTCAGTTATGTGTGGCTCACTGAAGGGGTTAATTTGATTGAGACTTGGACCTTCTGTAACAGCATCATACTTCTGGTGCTCACCATCAGAGCAACCTGGAGGTATTCTCTGATTACCTAAATCCTCACATCCGATTAGATGCCAGCTCCTCTTGGTTCTGTCCCCTCCCATTGTCCTGGTCCGCTTAGCCTCTCGGACTTCTGACCTTTCAATAGTCTTTGCCTGCTCCAACCTAGTCTAAACACAGTTTCAAAGTATAGATTGGATCACATTCCTGCCTAAAAAAAAAGAAAAATAAAAGCCAAAAAACCTCTTTGTCACCTTTGGAGGTTGCTGAGGTGCCACCTCATTCTAAAAATTAATAACTATTAATCCCATCTTTTCCATTCAGTTTCTGGGCTTCCCTGTCTGCCAATGCAGGAGACACGGGTTCAATCCCAGGATTGGGAAGAGCCCCTGGAGAAGGAAATGGCAACCCACTCCAGTATTCCTTCCTGGAAAATCCCACAGACAGAGGAGCCTGGCGGGATACAGTCCATGGGATCGCAAAGAAGTCAGACATGACTTAGCGATTAAACAACAACCCATTCAGCTTTAGAGAAAATTCTTTCAAGAATCATAGATAATAAATGCAAAAGGTTTGATAGAATCTGAAAATCAGTTTTGCAACCCCTAATGAAATAATGGATCCAGGCAATAGTCATCAATGGCTGCTAACACTGTTAGATGAAAGACCGATAAGGAAAATTGACGGTAGTGGATGACAGCACCGCAAGTGAGTCGCTCAGTCGCGTCCGACTCTCTGCGACCCCATGGACGATACACTGCATGGAATTCTCCAGGCCAGAATACTGGAGTGGGTAGCCTTTCCCTTCTCCAGGGGATCTTCCCAACCCAGGCACCACCACAAATCACCCATCAAACTTAAAATCACCAAAAGTGGAACAGTCAGACATGCTCCTCCTGGAGTGATGCAAAACATACAGCATCATTCCCTAACACAATGTATAAGAAATACATTGTATGTTGATTTTCACATTATTTCTATGTGAGGTGACTCCTCTCTATACACACACACACTACAGCATCATCTAGGGAGTATTCTTGGAAAAAATTTTCAGACCATAATCAAATCAATTTTTTAGATCTAACTAGACACCATGGGGATACCATCAGCCAAATCCTAAATGAAGGAAGTTCTATAGGATTTATGAACTAGTTCCTTCCTCAAATAAAAGTCAAGAGGAAAGAAACGAAACGCAGGGTAATGTTATAGAGTAAAAGTACTCCTCCCCTGGAGGAGGAAATGGCAACCCACTCCAGTATTCTTGCCTTGGAGAATGCCATGGATGGAGGAGCCTGGCTGGCTACAGCCCAAAGGGTCACAAAGAGTTGGACATTACTGAATGACTAAGTGTATACATACATAACCATATTTATGTTCACCCTGATTTTTGCTGAACATTTGTAAGTTGCAAATGTCAAGCCACTTCACCCCTAAATATTTCTGTATGCACTGCCTAAGAAAATGTAAGACATCTTCTGGTATGACAATATCATTATCATTATCAATATTATCACACCTAAGAAAATTAACAATTATTCTATAAATTCATTTAATATGCAGTCTATATTCAAATGTTCTCAATTATCTCAAAAATGTCTTTTATAGCTATTTCCTGGGTTTTTCCTTTTTTTTTTTGTATGTATATACCAGGATACAATCAAGAGTCAAGCATTGCATTTGGTCATGGTATCTCTAGTCTCTCTGTATTTAGAAGAGTTCCTCTACTTTCTTGTTTTTTTTCATCGTCCTGACTTTTTGAGAAACCCAAGTTAATTACCTTATCAGTGACTTCATTCAGGATTTGGCTAGTCATTTCCTCATGATTAATTTCCAGTTAAACACTGTGGGCAAGAAAACTAAACAGCTGACAGTGTATAATTCTTACATCACTTCAGGAGGGGTGTGTTGTTAAGTGCTTCCACTTTTGGTGATGCTGAACCTTTAATTACTTGGTTATTGTGGTGACAAGATCTTTTCATTTTCAAGATACATTTTCCCCTTCGTAATATCATCTGTGGCACTATATTTACATCCTTTTGTGGCTCCTGTTTCCCAATACCTTTTCAACCAATGGTTTTAGCATCCATTGATTAACCTTGCCTTAATCAAATACTGCACTGGGAGCTGAAGACCATATTAATTGCTTTCAATTACACTTTTTAGAAATTGCTATAAATCTTGACAGAAGTATTTTCTATTACTATGATTTTTCTGTTAAGCTTAAACTTGGCTCATTTTAAAAATTATAAAATTACACGATGATTTTAGAATGATAGTTGGTTGCTGCTGTGTGCTCAGCCACTCCCGACTCTTTGGGACCCCATGGACTGTAGCCCACCAGGCTCCTCTGTCCGTGTAATTTTCCAGGCAAGAATACTGAAGCGGGTTGCCATTTCCTCACTCCAGGGGATCTTCCCCACCCAGGGATCGCACCCACCTCTCCTGCTTCTCCTGCCTTGGAAGGCGGATTCTTTCCCACTGCGCCACCTGGGAAGGCAGCTGGTTACTACAAAGCTTAAAGTAACCCTCAAGTTCTTCCAAGATGCCGCCTTAATTATGTTCTGGCCCAGGTGGCCAAGGCAGGAGATACAGGAAACGCAGGTGCAATCCCTGGGTAAGGATGATCCTCTGAGTGAGGAAATGGCAACCCACTCCAACATTCTGGCCTAGAAGATTCCACAGACAGAGGAGCCTGGCGGGCTACAGTCCACGGGGTCACAAAGAGATGGACACAACAGAGCAACTAAGCACGTTCCAACAGCAATTCACAGAACCAAACTAGTACACCCAATTTCTCAAATCTGTCTTTTCCAGGATGCATCCCAGGCCCTTTGTCCAGGCTCCTCACGTGGTCTGCTCTCTATTCGTCTCAATCCTTCACAGACTTGGAAGTCTCACTGGAACGTCACTTCTAAGCTTGCCAGGGTTCCTCGGTATGTGATCTCACCCTTCCAGACTGACTGTTTTCTGTGCTCAGCTATTGTCTTACAGCACAATTATCATCTCTTTAAAGTGTCTGTTAGAACATGTACAAAATATATTTAAGAGAAGTAAAATAATTATGCGGTAAACACTAGTGGACTCAACATGCAGTGTAAGAAAAAAAATCAACTGTTAACTCTGAAATCTCTCCTGTCCCTCCTCAGAGAAAATCACTGTCAGAATCTAATAATCGTTCTCACTCCCTTCCTTCCCTGTTTTGTTTACCACATTCGTTTGGATACCTGAACACACTCGTTTCACACCTATTCCACTTAGCCTATTCTTTTAGCTTTATGTTAATGGAATCATTCCGTGTATAGTTTCTGCTTTGTTCCCTTAACACATGTTCCTGAGAGATTTGTCATGTTAGTGGGTTCAGCTGACATCCCTTCATTTTCACGCTACACATACAGTATTCTAGTGTGTGAGTATAACACCGCTTGTGCATCCTCTCTTCTGGTGCACATTAGCCCTGTCTCCTATTCTTCTGGCTGTTATGAACAGGGTTTCCATGAACATTCTTGTCGGTGTGTATGTAGCAATGGAACTGATAGCTTCTCAGGAAAGGATGTACACATTTAAGTTTGCTAGATGATACCAGATTGCTTTCAGAAGCGATTATAAGTGATTATAAGCGATTACTTATCTTTTTTGCTTATTTTTTCATGGATCACCATATTCTCCTACTAGATTGTTAGCTATTTAAGACAGAGATAGATCTGATACTATTTTTGCCTAGAAACATTAGGCATTTAATAAATATTCATTAATTAATTGATTCACTGATTGGTATTAAAAAGAAAATTTGAGGGATTCTTTTGGTATTTTCATAATAAGAAGATGATCCATGGGAAAGTCAAACGTAAGAATGTTTCTGAAGTAAGAAAAAATGTAAACCTTTCTTCAAACGTGGCAAAAAAAAATTAAGAGAAAAAATGAAAATAGAAGATAAATACCATCAATATTCCCAAGCAGAATTTAGAAAGTTACAGGAAAATGGAATTATCAGAAGCAGGATACTTTTTTAAGTATCTAACATGTGTTTCGTTTCTTTTTTTCTGTAACATTATTCCACTCCCTCAAAGTCTTCAGTATCTCAGATGTGGTAGGTCGTTTCTTGGGGTCCACTGAGAGTAATTTCTTTAGAAGATCTTTCTGTAATGACAGTAAGAGTCAATTCTAGGAACGAAAACATTGCAATAAACAAAATTCAATTATTTTTAAATGCTTACTTCTTTGTCGTCAAATACATCTAATTTGCCTCTCCTTAGATCTTCAAATAACTAGAAATTAAACATATATATGTTTATTAGGAAATGATTCACTTTGGAGAAAAACAAACTTAGAAAGTACTAAAGGCTGGGGATACCAGAATTCTAGGATATTTCTAGATTTTTAGAAAAATCTCTTCGACCAAGAAGCAAGCGGGAATCCTCTTCCCCCACCACCCCCTTTAAGAACCATCCTGATCATTACAGCATGTTGAAGTTTTAAGAGCATCGTATGAATTATCTCCCTGCATCCTTTTTGGAGCCCTCTGCAAGGTATTTTCAATATCCCTGCCTTACAGGGGAGAAGGCTGTCAACTCCAGACAAGTCCCTCTTACTGACCTTCAGACTAGGATATCCAGCTGCCTGCAGTGGCCACCCCACTGTCTTCATAAGAAATCCATATTCTTGCTTTAATTTCATCCCAGTGTATCTTTCCAGTACCACTGACCATCAACCACTTCTTGACTTATATACTCCTATACAAATGACACTGCCAACTATTCCCAAATATATTCTTCCCAATCCTTTTCCATTCTAGGATCACCTTCTCTCTAAATTGGAGTACTGGAAGCCAACCAATCCTTCAGAGCCCAATTTAAACACCTCCATGAAGCCTAAATCCCTGCAGCTGGCGAAGCCCCCCTCCTAGCTATTTCCATTAGACTTTATGCCTTCTCCTAAAACATTCATAGCATTCTCTTATGTTACCTTTCCTTATAACATATAAGCTCCTTGAGAACAAGCCTTCCTCATTTTCATAACCCTTGGAGAGCTCAGCACAGAGTCTTATGCAAAGCAAGCCATCGATACAATTTTACAGACAGAGATGCACACACCTTCCAAAGAAGACCAAAGGTTTGGTCTTCAAGAAAAAGTATTGGTTGCCCAAACTTGAAAGAGATAAAAATTCGTATTTAATTTGCAGTCAACACTAACATGCTCCAGTCCATCCTCATGTGAGGTCAATAACTGCACCAGTACTTTGAATATGACGGTCAATCATTTTTGTTGCTTAATTCTTTCTGTAACATTGTATTTACCTTCCCTGTTTCGTAAGAAGTGGGACATATATGAAGAAGTTCTGCAAGAATCAGCCCCAAAGCATAGATGTCCACTTCATTTCCATAGTCTTTCACAGAATCAAGCTGAAAAAAAAATTTATATTTGTGACTCACCTGATATAAATATTCATGCCTTCTAAAGCCAAAAAAGTTATCTAACCAAAATATCTTATAACACGTAACAAGGTACATTTATTAGCAAGATATGTAAGCCCTGACTTCCCAGGTTCAAATCTCTGTCACTAAATAGCTGAATCACCTGTATACACTAGCCATCAAAGTGGGAATAATCTAAACCCTAAAATGGAGATAGCAATAGTCTGAACCTCAGAGTTTGACTGTGGAGTTTAATGAGACCACTAGGTGAAGCCCAGTAAATCACTTGCATGCAAATGTTTATCACAGATTCATTCATAATATTCCACAAGTGGAAGCAACCCAAGTGTCCATTAACAGGAGAATGGATGAACAAACTGTGGTATATTCATACAATGGAATAGTAGTCAGCCACAAAAAGGGATAATCTGCTGTCATTTAAAAGCAACAACTAGAGGTTCTTCAACAGACATTACTTTGAGTGGAATAATCAAACATAGAAGAGTACATACAATGTGATCCCATTCATATGAAGCTCAAGATCAGGGGAAAGTAATCTATGGTGACAGAAATCAGAGAACTGGTTTCCTCCGGGCAGTGGAGAGGAAGGACTGACTGGGAACGGGTCTAAAGGTGAGGAAACTGTTCTACCTTCTGAGAGGCTTGCAGGCTTCATGGATCTATGCCTATGTCAGAACTAAAAAAAATACAGAGAGACATTTAAGCTCTGTGAATTTTATGGTGTATAAATCTTTCCTCAATAAAATGTGACCACACTGGATGCAGGAGAGAGCAGGAGGTGAAAGGAAGCTGTCCCGCCCCTACTGACTTCTACTTACACACCTTGAAAACACCCTACGTTTTTATGAAACGCACCTGTCATTCTAGTCGACAGTCTCACTTCGAAGACTCTATCATTGATCCTCATAGAAATATTTGTTTTCAGACTCAAAGGTAAGGAAGAAGACACATAACCTGTCTCCAAATGTAAAAGGCTGAAAACGGCCTAGATAAATTCCCATCAGTCAGGAAATAGTTAAATGACTGCAGTATATCTGCATTTTGGCACACAATACCGTTGTTAAAAGCAATGTGTCAGATCTATTCGTACAGATATGGGAAGGTTATGATACACTGTTGAGTAAAAAAAAATTAAGGCACAAAATCACTTTTAGTAGCCTTATAAAATGTATTTATTATTTTTATGTAAAAAAGTCTCCATAAATATATGTATCTATATATTTTTTATAACTCAAAGAAAATGACCTAAAAGGATAAACTATCAACTCTGGTGAGACGAGTAGGAATAAAAAGGAAGAGTAATAGTAATTTTCCCATTTTCATTCTATTTGCTTATGTATTGTTTTAATTTTATTAGTACCTGTTATTTTTATAATTAAAAAAATGAAAGAGGCAAAAAGTATCTGACAGAAAGAAAGGGGCCCTCACCTGTTCTGGGCTCATGTACCGTAAAGTTCCCTTTTTACTTGTCCGCATTTCATCATTTTTCAGGTATGTGACAAGTCCAAAGTCTCCAATCTTGATGTGGTTCGCAGATACTAAAAATATGTTACTTGGCTGCCGAAAAAATATGTTATAAGTACTAATTTGACAGACTTTTATCACATATCCAATTCATACTTCATAACAGCTATTTTTAAATTTACTTGTAAGGCATTTACCCTCTCCTAGGTAGCCCAAAACAGGAAACTTAATATCAGTCTTTAAAATGCTAGCTGAGGAAGTCAGGAAATTTTAGCCGACAGCAGAGAAAGCTTGGGGCATAGCTGCCTCCAGATAGCTGAAGTCAAAGATGGATTCACTCCTGCCTGGTCCCTGTGGGGTAGATCCAGGACTAGAGGATGGAAACGACCTCAAGACTTGCTTTTAATA
Source organism: Capra hircus (assembly GCF_001704415.2). NCBI lineage: Eukaryota > Metazoa > Chordata > Mammalia > Artiodactyla > Bovidae > Capra > Capra hircus. The sequence goes on from NC_030818.1 coordinate 19,426,463, forward strand.
TATCCTGATACGACGTGGGTTTGGGTGAACTCCAGGAGTTGATGATGGACAGGGAGGCCTGGCGTGCTGGAATTCATGGGGTCACAAAGAGTCTGACACGACTGAGCGACTGAACTGAAGATAGTAATCATGTGGTCCAACAAATGGGAGTTAGAGTTCCCCATCCTACAAGGTATTCAAGACAGGGCTGGACACCCAGTTGGTGGAAACACTGCAAACACAAGTCCAGCATTTGAAAGGGATTGAAGGAGACACCCTCAAGATCCTCTGCAATTCTGAGATTCTCAGAATGAGGCCATTCCCAGTAATGCTGCAGAATACCATGTGCAGAATTTTCCCTGGAAGCTTCCTTTATATTCATTTCCCTAGGCTTCTGACTTCTGAACAAACACAGCCCCTCTGTCTTTGAAGGCTACCAAGTTAACTGGAAGCTGATGCCTAGCACTGAAATATATTTTTCCACATAATTCTTTAAGCACAATGAAAAAAAAAAAAAAAGGAAGAAAAGAATGACAATTCCACAACTTTGTAGAAGGTATTGACTAATATTCTAAAGACCATGAAACCAGGAAGGTTGTTGATGAGGACTCTGCGCTTCCCCTGCAGGGGGGCCAGGTTTGATCCCTGGTCATGGAACGAAGATCCCACAAGGTGTGGCAAAAAAAAGGGATACAAACTTTATCCAGGAGGCACAAGAATAAGTTGACCGAGGAGCCTGGGGCAATTGAGAAATTGAACCTCCTCAGCCTATAAGCCCTCTCTCCAGAAACCTCTGTGTCTCTCACCAGCATCTTTGGTCTAGTTCTTAAGGTAAATGCTGGCTGACTTTATAGAACAGGGGCTTTATTGAGTAAAGACCATTATCTGGCAAAGCCACCAGTAGCAGGTATTCTGCAAAGCATCACAAAATAACATGCAAACTTTTGTTTACATCTTCTCTTAGATGTGAAAAAGCAGTAACTGTATCAGTGAAGTTAGCAAGTTAAAAAAGATGAAAGAAGCCTCTGTAGTATTAAAGTCTGACCTTTGAGCACCTGCAGACATAGAGCAAACACTCTCTACAGACCCAAGAAAAGATGACTCCCTGACAAGAGGCACAAGCAGTGCAGATACAGGAGGGAACTGGTGGACCACGTGGTGGGAGGAGGGAGCACTATGCACTTTCATTAACTCATCCTGATGAGGGCCTGGGAGGAAATACCCAAACCTCTGAGTAGAGGAGATGACTGTGTAAGTAGATAATTTATTTGCAAATGATTGTATAAAGAGATAATTGTGCTTAATTTCTTCTTTAACTCTATATGATTCATTTCAAAGTGAAGGTACAGCCATTCTAAATGTATTCTTTTGAACAGAGTCCTTATATCCTTCCAACTTCAAAGAATACCTTCAGATACTGTTATTAGCAAAATGAGATATTGGAACCAGAGGCACCCCAATATGAAGGCATCAGACATCCAGCCCCTGAGAAGACCAAGGATGCAATACCTCTTAAGGGCCATCTTTTCCTACCAAGGCCAACAAACAACTATGTACATGGCTGCTTATTTTTCTCAAGGAACATTTTTCTTTGTGTCTCCTTCCTGGCTGTTTTAGACATGTGGGATAAGCCCAAGGTCCATATAGACAAGGTGCTTCTGTCTGATCCAGAATGACCAGGAAAAGCTCATAAAGAAATTAAGACCAAAGGGGACAGGTAGAAGAGTGTCTCATGTGAGCACATGAGCAAAGTTTTGGTGATAGGATTCAGCATGGGAGGTTTTCGATGACTGTACCCAAATCACAGGGAACAGAGCAGAGTGCCGAGGGAAGACTGAAAAGCTCTTCTGTCTGATTTTGAGGAGGAAGTGGGAAAACTGCTCATCTAGACCATGAAAGAAACTGGGAAGCCAGAAGAAAATTAAAATACCAAAGTATAATGCATGTTCCAAGGTTTGCATTGCTGCAGTTTTCCAATCATGGAGCAGAGAGGTCTCACCAAGTGCCAAGCAAATTCTAGACTCTGGACTTAGTGGCTGTGACTGCTGTCAAGAGTAATGACTTAAAAGGTTAAGAGATTCATGTTCCCAAAGCCAGAGTCACCAGTCTCTTCTGCCTCTCAGACAAGCCTGGGAAGCAGGAGAGGCAGAGACAGAACACTCAATTGGATGTTCCAGCCATGAGAATTATGTGCACAGAAATGTCCAGCATACTAACGCTGTTAGTGTTTACAACCAGGGTGAAGGTATCAGCCAGGAAGACAAACAGGACCAGAAGTGAATGGGCAATGAGCTGCTTCTTGCAGAGCACAGCGTCGCAGTAAGTTTACAGCCCTGGCAACCTCCTGATTGATTCTACAGATTGGTACCTGGGGCAAGTGCTATATCCACTCTAACTTTACAGGATCAGAGATGTTATTTCCTCATGACTGTCGATCAATTCTAAAATTAAAGAAGACAGACTTTCACATTAATAAACTCTATTTATCAATTCCCAATACAGCACATTTTCCACTCACCTTAAGGTCTCTGTGAATTAACTGTTCTGAATGTATATAATGCACTCCTATTGTTATTTGTTGAAAGAATTCCAAAGCCAAAAGTTTGTCTGGATCCTTGCCTCTTCTTTTGTCAATCCATTCCGCCAATGTACCTTTATCACAATATTCCATTTGGATGAAAAGGCACTTAGTCTTTGATCTGCGATAAAATTCACTGTAGAAGTAGCAATAAAAATAAATTTGTTAAAAAATACACTTAAAAATTAGATTTAAAAAATGACACCTTCTTAAAAATGCCAAACATGTCTCAAAACAGAAATCTAAATATAACAAATGTGAGTCAATACATAATAAACCACTCTTTATTTAGGTCATAAGTTCCCAAATTTCAAAGCATTGTTTAGCTAAGTTGTAAAGTAGCAGCCTTCCCGTTCTTTAACGCTGAAGGTCCTTGACTATCTTTGCTAATAGATAGGAAGAGAAGCAAAAATATGACGGAATTGCAGAAAACCAAATTTCATTATTATATATTATAATTTTGAAACATTTTAATTCACCATTGCTCTACTGAGCATCTATTTTGCAAAAGACACGGAACAGGCACCTACAGATAAGAAAATGAGTTAGACACTAGCCTTGCTCTCATGAGGATTATAGTTTGATGGGAGAGAGATAAAGGAAAAACAAGCAGAAAACAATAGTTACAGCAGGCCCCAACCCCTGGGATCTAATGCCTGATGATCTGAAGTGGAGGTTATATAATAATAACAGAAATAAAGAGCACAAAAAATGTAATATGCTTGAATCATCCCCAAACCATCCTCTCTCCCTGGCCCATGGAAAAATTGTCTTCCATGAAACCAGTCCCTGGCACCAAAAAGGTTAGGGGCTGCTGCAGTAGTGCATGGACAGGAGCTCTAAGAGAAATGCCAAAAGTTGTTATGAGGCATAGCAATGAGGCAGAGCAATGAGGCAGGGCTTCCCGGGTGGCGCTAGTGACAAAGCATCTGCCTGCCAATGCAGGAGACTCAAGAGACGTGAGTTTGATCCCTGGGTTGGGAAAATCCTGTGGAGTAGGAAATGGCAACCTACTCCAGTTTGCTTGTCTGGAAAATCCCATGAACAGAGGAGCCTGGTGGGCTACAGTCCATGGGGTCACGAAGAGTTGGATATGACTGACCGACTAAGCACACAGCACACAGCAAGGAGGACCGATGTCGCTAATCATGGTAGTTGTTCTTTTCTGAACTAAGTTGGCTTTAATATTAATTTAAATTCTTTGAGCATATGTTGGCTAGAAAATAAAAAAAGGTAGCCAGGAATTTTCTAAAAGCTGAAGAAGTCCATATGCAGATGGTACTTCTGAAACTAATGATACAGTTCTAAATTACATGGTGTGGAGACAGGGCTGGAGCCAGGAGATTGTGAATGAACAGGCTCACCACGGCCTCAGGTTTGCACTGAAAGAACTGTCTCCAAGGAACACTGGGTGACTTTCAAAGGGAGGCTCTTTATAACCCTTCAGTCCTTTTGCAGTGGCTTGCCAGAGACAAACATGAGTAATGCAAGGGCCGGGGGGTACCCCCACCACCGCTCAGGGTCTTGGAATTATTTAGACTGCCCATCACCTCACCATGAGTGGTATGATCACATACAGAAGGGATCCCATGACTGCACCCTGCCAACCAGCTGAGCGGAGCAGAAGAGCGTTAGCAGTGGGGGGAGGGCGGCCTCCAGTTGCACTGTCTACACGTGCAAACCTTCTTCCCAAGACTGCATTTACCACCTGGACTGGAGTCAGGGCACGTACGAAAGTCTGTACTTTAAACTTCAGAGTCAAGAAACCTAAGCCTGAGATTTCAAAAACCACAGAAAGTGTTAGTCACTCAGTTGTGTGACTCTTTGCAACCCCCATGGACTGTAGTCCACGAGGTTCCTCTGTCAGTGAAATTCTCCAGGCAAGAATTTACTGGAGTGGGTTGCCATTTGCTTCTTTAGGGGATCTTCCCAACCCAGGGATCAAACCCAGGTCCCCCACACTGCAGGCAGATTCTCTGCCATCTGAGTCACCAGGGAAGCCACAGAGGACAGTTTAAAAAAAAAAAAAAAACACATTTTTTTAAAGCAAATCTGCAGCAAAGAAAAGATTATTCATTGTCTCCTCATTTGCAGAATGGAGGCATGACAGTGTCTCAGAGTTTCTGGTTATGATTATTAAATGTAACAACTAGTGGCCTTATCCACTGACCCACACACAGTAAACAAGTTTCGCTCCTCCTATTAAGACTATGAGAGTTTATTTTTAGTTACCTTGAAGAATTTAAGCTTTCCTCAGGATCATAATCAACCCCGTCCCAGCAACTGTGGTAGTGAACAATATTTGGATGATTAAGTTTTGCCAAAACTTTCACTTCACGCTCTACCTTCCTAGTTAAAAGAAACAGGGAACATAAAGGCGTCAGTATCCATCCCTGATAATAACAAAACACCTTGAGCAATAGGAGACAATCACCAATATACCCTTATTAAACAGCTACCACGGTTCCCACACCGAGGTTCAGAATGGAAGCCAGCACCTCTCAAAAGGAAAGAGTGAACACAGAAAAAAATCAGCTGTTTTCACTCTCAACATAAGAAAAAAAAAACAGTGATTAAAATTATTTCAAACCTCAGACAATCTAGAAGTCATAGGTAGTATTCTTGTGAGCTATCAGTGATGTAAAATTTTTTTGGATCTAAAATAAAAATCACCCATTATGTTTTCTATAGAGTTGTGTTAAAATCACTTTGGATTTCAAAAGCAAACCACATTTGGGCAGCAGGGGTAGGTAATCCAAGCAGCATGAAGAACCTAATTCAAAATTTTCAGTGCGTGGCAAAAATACACACAGAGGGTGATCTATGCAGAGAAACTGAAATTTCACTGCACAACGTGGGAGCTTTGCAGGGATGCGTAGGTAAGAATTATGACAATCCTATGCTAGTCAAAGCTATGGTTTTTCCAGTAGTCATGTATGGATGTGAGAGTTGGACTGTGAAGAAGGCAGAGCGTCAAAGAATTGATGCTTTTGAACTGTGGTGTTGGAGAAGACTCTTGAGAGTCCATTGGACTGCAAGGAGATCCAACCAGTCCATTCTGAAGGAGATCAACCCTAGGATTTCTTTGGAAGGAATGATGCTAAAGCTGAAACTCCAATACTCTGACCACCTCATGCGAAGAGTTGACTCATTGGAAAAGACTTTGATGCTGGGAGGGATTGGGGGCAGGAGGAGAAGGGGACGACAGAGGATGAGATGGCTGGATGGCATCACTGACCCAATGGACGTGAGTCTGAATGAACTCCGGGAGTTGGTAATGGACAGGGAGGCGTGGCGTGCTGCGATTCATGGGGTCGCAAAGAGTCGGACACGACTGAGCGACTGAACTGAACTGTTGCTAAGTGGAGTACATAAATTTGAGATTTCAAGGATAAGAAAGGATAAGCAAACATTTTGCAACTTAGTTTTTGAATCTGAAAAGTTCTATATGATGTAAAATTTGTAAAAATAGAGGAAAAATTACTCATATATTAACACAATCCTAACACACTTGAGTTTAGGTGATTTCTTATAGTCTTTCTTCATATACATATTTACATATGTATAATTATAGTATATATATTTATCTAATATTTTCTCATATATTATCTTTAAATTTTTCCCTATTACTATACAATCTGCCTAACCATCATGTATAAACATTTTAATGTAAAATTTCAAAAGTATTAAAAAGTAGAGCAAATAGTAGAATGAACCCCTAACTGGCCATCAGATGAAACAGTAATTAACTCCTGGCCAATCTTGTTTCCTGTATACTCTTACCTACTTCCTCATCTTTCCCTGGATTATTCTGAAGCAACTTCTAACATTGTACCATTCACAGTGTGTATAAATATTTACAGTATATAACCCTCACTTTTAATGACCGCAAAACAGTCATTGATCAGAGGAGAGCACAAAACATACTAAATCATTCCTTTATTGCTGAACATTCTGTTTGCTCTAATTTCTCACTGTTATAAATGACATTGTTATTTTTATCTACTTGAATAACTTTTCTTGTAATCTGGGTAATATCCTTGGGATAGGTTCCCAATAGGAAATCCATAGGTCAAAGCATATAAATCCTTTTATGCTTCTCGATGCATATCTCCAAGTGTATTTTTAACTGTGCTGTACCAATCTATGCTTTTGAACTGTGGTGTTGGAGAAGACTCTTGAGAGTCCCTTAGACTGCAAGGCGATCCAACCAGTCCATTCTAAAGGAGATCAGCCCTGGGATTTCTTTGGAGGGAATGATGCTAAAGCTGAAACTCCAGTACTTTGGCCACCTCATGCGAAGGGTTGACCCATTGGAAAAGACTCTGATGCTGGGAGGGAATGGGGGCAGGAGGAAAAGGGGATGACAGAGGATGAGATGGCTGGATGGCATCACCGACTTGATGGACGCGAGTTTGAGTGAACTCCAGGCGTTGGTGATGGACAGGGAGGCCTGGCGTGCTGCGATTCAGGGGGTTGCAAAGAGTCAGACACAACTGAGCGACTGAACTGAACTGAATCTATGAAGCCACAAGAAATGTTCAAGGTATTGCACCCTTATCATCATTAAGGATTACCGTTAAAAAAGTGTTATGGGATAGAAGGAACAGCAGTATTCCTGGTAAGCAAAACAATGAAGAAGGAAAAAGCCTTGCTTTGATGCCAAGTAGTACGAAGGTATTTCAACCGCAAGGCTTTGTCCATGGGACAAACAATACGTTGGTTTGACTGGATGAAGAGCATCTAAGACGCCACACCTGCTTCTTCTTTTCTTATGTCATTTTCCTTCACTTATATCCGTTTTCCATCTCCTTCTCTGATCCTTGAGGGATCTGTCTGGCCATATTACAAATAACAGCTGCCAGAAAATAACAGGCAGGATCAGCGAACATGGGATTTCAGAGCTCCTTCCTTTGTCTTCCTTCCTAAAGTTCTGTTATCCAATAATTGGGGTGGGGGTGGGGAGGGGCACAAATAATACATAAAATAAAGATGGGAAGCATTGGGTAATGGTGGGAACACAGTAGATTGGAATTCCAGAGGATGAGTTCTAAATCTCCACCTTGTTACCACAGGAGATAGGGCCCAAGGATGGTCATCATTAATTTCTTCTCTCCCCATGCTCGCATCCACTCCTCAGATTAAGCAGTAAGAGTCTATTTGCCCTCTCCCTCGAGCTGACCATAGTGATTTTGTTTATTCAATATGATGCGGAACTTCCAAGACTGCTCCCTTCTGGGATGAGTTGCTCTGGGACAGTCCTTCTTAGAACCCAACAACTAAGCTGTGAAACGCCCAGGCCACATAAAGGGGCCAAGTGGAGGCCCCCTGGTTAACAGCGCCAGCTGCACTTGTAGCCACAGCCAGCATCACTGCCAGCCATGTGAGAGCCATCTCCACTGTCCAGCCAAGCCAAGCTTTCAGATGACCCCTGGCTGCAAATGCATGATGAATGACCCGGGTGAGCATCGTCAACTCACAGGACCACAAGAGATAATAACAATTTGGTGTTTAAGCCACTGCATTTTGGAGTGGTGTATTATGCAATAATAGACAACCAGCACAATTATCAACTAGCTTTTACCTTTGGCAAATCAGTTCACATCTTTGAATCTCACTCTCCTCTGTAAGATAAGGAGATGAGACTAGAAAAACTCAAAGGTCACCTTAAGCTAAAAGATTTTATAACTGTAGTTCTCATCAACATAGCCTCAAGGATAATCAATGGTATATCCATTTTTTAATTAAAGTAACCACAGGGAAGTGAGGTCATTTCAGAGTAAGCCAAATATCATTCTCCTCATGAATGAGATTTTCAAGGAGGACCAGAGGAAAAAAAAAACTAATGAAGAAGAGAGATATGTAAAAAAGAACAGTGAAGTTCACATTAAAAAAAATAAAATATTACTACTTACTCATTATTATATTTAACACATTTAATAACGTAAGTCTTCTTATCAATTCTGTGTTCGGCTTTGAAAACTTGGCCAAATCCACCTGAGCCAATTGGTGTTATTTCTGTGAAATCCTTGACCAACCTTGAGAGATAAATGCTGCTGTTATTTTGAGGTTCAGTGTCCTCTGCTCCTCCCCTCTGACCCTTCTGCTTTCCCTTAAAGGCGCTAGTGAAATGGACTGTATAACAAACAGGACTCTCCCCTTCTGAGTAAGAAGGATCCATTTCACAGAAACTCTTGAATCACAAAGGATAATTCTTCCCTCTTTCCATCCCAACATAACAGATCACTCCTGGGAGTCAGTCACCGCCTGGCTGCACAAAAGAATGGTAAAAAATCTTTTATTCCAAGTATAAAACTTTAGAAAAAGAGTGCCACACTGTGTTCCCTGCTACCACCAAGCTGTTATACGAGAAATGAGCCTGCTTATGTTTGCAACTCTCTGGGTTTCCCCTCTTTCTCCTGCCCCACATTCCATCATTAAGACCTGCCAATTTTCTTTCCAAAGCACTTCTGTGGGTGTGTGCCCACTTTCCCCCATTGGCCCAAGCTTCCAATAAGACTCCCACCGAACCCTCTTCACAAGACACACCACCTCCTCTCCTTCCTCTGCTCCAATCCACGATCCTCACAGCAATCAGTGTGATAAATACTAAGTCTGATCAAGACTATTGGCTAAACGCTTCCCAAGCCTGCCCCTGCATTCAGCAAAGCCCAGAAAACCCTGACATGAGCTACCAGGGGCCACCTGTTTGCCCTTGTCCCCTCTCCGGCTCGTCTGGTGACCCCCACTCCTTGGTCACTGCCCTCCCAGCACATGGCTTTCTCGCAGGTCCTCGGATGCTCACATTACCTTTCCCACCTTCGCCTTCCCATGTGCCCCTCTTTCGCAGAGTACCAGGGGCTCCCCACCGCCCTGTGCTAACTCATCCCTCAGGCCTCCCCACAGATGTAACCCAGAGAAAGCCCTGCCTCATCCCTCTCCCTAAATTCAAGGGTCCTGCTGTCGTGTCTAACCACATCCTGGCTTTTCCTTCAGACATCTGGTCAGTGTGTAATTATCATCCCCACAAAAACTCTAGGAGGACAGGGGCTGTTTCTACTGTTCCTGCTATAAATACGATGCCCAGCACAGTGCCAGATATCTATCAGGTACTTATCAAATATTTGGTGATTCTTTATTATTTCTTAAGCTTGTATTCGATGTTCCTCTGTTGCAAACAGGCCTCCTTTTTAAAAGATACTTTATTTAACCCCAAACATGCGATCGATCACCAAAAGAACACTTTTCAAAGTGAAATCTGCTATGAAGCTGGAAAATGGAAAACAGATTCAAATGGATCTATTCTGATTCCTGCAGGAGTACTTCTGTTGAAAAAATATTACTGGTTTACAGAAACACTGGCTTTCAATATTAAAACCTCCCAGAGATGTCAGAGAAACCCACATGAGTGTCACACAGACGCCACATTCCATTTGAACTCATCTAAACTGTACTCCTCCACGAGGCAATGATCCTTTGTGGGCCTGACTGAGCTAAAACAAACTGTTCAGGGAGAGATATACCTTAACCTGCCTGATGTTCAACTGTCCCTTAAGAAACTTTTGTACATGTATCCTTAAACAAATAACTTTTCTTTCTCATGGTTTTCCCTCTTACCTGCAGTCCACGCTGTAAGTGTTCTCTTTGGTCCTCACAGGAGAGGCAAATGTAGGCGCCAAACTTCTAAAAGTTAAGAGAAGCACATAAATTCAAAACTAAAATCAAGTATAACTTATTAACAGTGGATTTTATGCTATGCACTAGGCTTTTCATATTATGAGTCAACTATTAGAACAGCAGGGTAGCAAGCGCTAACCTTTGTCTTTAGAAACAATGGGGTTCTCAAGTTTTCACTCTTGCTGTGTTTTTCAGCCTTAACACATTCATTGCCAGCATGCCGCTAGCCTCTTTTTCTCCCTTTAGACTCAAAACCTTAGGAAATCTGTCTCGTTGAATTCTCATCCTGGTTGTGTTTCCTTTGTCATTTATTCCTTGCTGGTGGTAAGCCTCCTACAATTGGAAGCCCAGATGCCACCTAAAACTAAACAAATACAAATTGTTATCTTCCCTCCAGGCTTCCCAGGTGGCACAGTGGTAAAGAATCCACTTGTCCATGCAGGAGACACAAGGCATGAGGGTTCGATCCCTGGGTCAAGAAGATCCCCTGGAGAAGGGCATGGCAACCCACTCCAGTATTCTTGCCTGGGAAATCCCATGGACAGAGGAGGCTGGAGGGCCACAGTCCATGGGACTGTAGAGTTAGACCACAACAATCTGCCCTCTAAGTCTCCGACTCCCTTAAGATCGTCAGTGCCATGACACTTGTCTGCATCTCATTCACAAGGAACAACCTTCGTTTCCTTTCTCCTTAGCATCTTCTTCGCCCAGCTCTTTGACTCTATTCCCGCAAGTCACGTCTCCTCTTCTTTTACAGTCTGTCTCACAAATTCTCCTCCTCCCTAACACGGGATCAGTCTGACGGCCTGATCATCTCACACACAGACCTCGCCTCTCTGCATCTGAACACCAGCATCTGGCGTCATCTTTCTGCAAGTGTTACCTACTGTTCAGAATGTACTGGTGCCTCACAGGAGCTCCTGCTGCCATCTTACTCCCACTGCTGACTGTATTCACATCCTTGCTTTTCTCTTCCATTCAAGAAGCCAAGTCTCCCTAATTTACAGAACATCTGATTGTTTATTTCTTCCCTGAGTTATGATAACATCTCTACCCTACCTGTTTGTCTGCAAAATAATACACTTCTCTCTCTTTTTTTTTTTTTGGTGGTGCCATGTGGCTTATGGGATCTTAATTCCCCCAACCAGAAATTGTACCTGGCCCTCAGCAGTGAAAGTGCCAAGTCCTAGCCATTTGGTCACCAGGGAATTCACATCACACATTTCTCTTAAGAATTCCTCTACAAGCCCACTTCTTCTGCAGACTTGTCCAAAGCAATGCCCTTCACCAACTACTCAACCAATAGCCCCACAGGCCTTTATGTCTACAATGTATTGTGTGCATATGTTCAAAGACTTCTCTATGTATTTAAAATTATTTGTTCATAGATTTTAAGATTTCTGTGAGCCTTAATCATGCTTTGAATTCCTGAAACTCCACTTAAATAAGGGCATACAATACAAATACTGAAGACTTCTTAAATAAGATGAATAATCTAGACCTGAAATAAAGCTTCATTTCTAAATAAGTCCAATGCATGATGATACTCACCTCTTCACCTTCCTGGAATTATTTCTGGAACCGTCCTATAACAAAAGAAAATGGAAAACAGTTTCAGATGATTAAGTCAAGTATCCTGCTTTTCTTGGCCATCCTTTCTCCTGTACTTCTAGATGGTTCTCTGACCACATTTCTTTGTCCTTACGATTAACAACCTCATCAATTCATATGCTCTCAGTAAGCCCTGCTTTCAGCGTACTTGTCTACATCAATGTTCTCATCAATTATAGCAAAGACAGATATGATAAGAAGGTCAAAAAACACAAATTGTTGGAGCCCTGAGATTCAGTGGTTAAGATTCTGCGCTTCTATTCCAAAACAGGGGGCACGGATTTGATCTCTGGTCAGGAAACTAAGACCCCATATGCTGTGCAGCACAACAGGGGAAAAAAAAAAAAACAAAAAACACAGAACTGCAGAGCACGTTCTACAGGAGCACTGATTCTCCGGGTATAGAATATGGCTTCCCAGAAGATGCTCTGGCCAGCAGATCTCAGCAAGAAACCACGCACTGTAATCACTCACAGTGCTAGGAAAGAGAACAGATGGGGCCCCAGGATCTAGTTTAAAACATTTTTAGGACAAATCAATAATTTAACTTTAACATTTAGCCAAAAAAGAGGAGTCTTTGACATATCTCTCAAAAATTAATATAGCTCGTCTTCAAGTATATTCACTTTTATTCTGGTAGGGGTCGTGGTGTTTCTTTGTTGTTTTTTTTTTTAACAATTTTAGTATGTTGACACAGAGTGCAAACATCAGACTGAGATTTCTTGAGTTCCTATCACCCGCCAGCCTCAGTTTTGCAAAGTGACTGCATTATGATTAACTCAGACATTCTGTAAATGGAAAATATTTTCTCCAATCTCTTCTATTACAAACAATTTTGCAAAGAACATGCTTATACATGTATCTCTGTGTACACATACATGTGTTTCTCTAAAAGACACATCTAGGAGTAGAACTGGCAATACAGCTGGCACACCCTGAACTCTGCTACATGCTGCCAAGTTGCTCTCCAAGACAGTCAATGCCGATTTATACATCAGCCAGCAACATATACTATTGCTGTAACAGCACGTAATAGGTACAAAAGGAAGAGAGCTGTGTCAACACTTAGAATAGCCAGACTCAAATTTTGCCAATCAGATGGTTTAAAATGGTATCTAGCTATTGTTTTCATTTGCATTTTCCTGATTATTATGAAGTGAAGCATCTTTTCATGTGTCTGTTGCCCCTTTGGGTATCTCTTTTCTAAACTGCCTGTTCAGCTCTTTTGTACATTTTTTCTTTTTCACTGAGTTGCTTATCTTTTTCTTATTGATTTGTTCGTAGTTTAAAAAAAATATTTATTTAATTCACTATGCCAGGTCTTCACTGCAGTATGCAGGATCTCATTCCCTGACCAGGGATGGAACCTGGGCCCCTTGCATTGATAGCACGGAGTCTTAGCTACCACACTATCAGGGATGTCTTTCTAATTCTTTATGAATATAATACTTTGGTAACACTAATCATCACCACAAAAACTATCTGATTTTTAAGCTCAGTTTTTAAGTTTAGCTCTGATTTATTAAAACAGAAGCAGAAATCTATGAGTGAACCTTCTAAATACCATCCAACTGATAGAAGAAAAGAAGCCAGATTATGGGAATACATGAAAAATACAAAGGTGAGTAGGGAGAGAAAGATGGGAGTGAAGAGCAGAAAAATTTTGCATGTGAGGAATAGGAGTTAATAAAGAAAGGAGAGAGAAAAGGCTGCAAAATATTTTGATTTAATAAGAGACCATAAAAAAAATTGAAAAATTATGACAGGTACTGGAGGTCACTTTTAAATGGGGAAACACAAAGGAAAATAAGATTAACTAGGCAAGTTAGAGATTAATACTATACCCCTGGAGACACGGAAGAGCTGTTTAATGTGACACCGTTATTATCACTTCTTTCTGATGCAGTTGTTGAGAAGCCATTTTCAGATGGTGATTCAGAACTACTAAAAGAAAAGAGGACAGCTATTAGTTTATGAATTCTGCCTATTTTTTGTTGATCAGTAATTGCTTTTTCTAAATTCTCCTTCGACATTAAACATTTTCACAAATATCTGCTCTTTCAGGCTGCAATCTGAATTCGTCTGTCGCACTTGTTTGTCCATACTTACGATGTACTCACTGCTGGAGAGCTTCTTTCAACATCCCCACACGCGGTATTGAAACAATTAGAGGACTGGTCAGTTCTCTGAAAGATTTAAAAGTACAACTAAATGACTTCTTAGAGTGGCTTAGTCTCTGTGAACCAACTCCCACATTTATTTCCCCACATTGACCACATTCACAGCCATAAAGAATTACAGGATTAATACATTTTTATGGATGTTTGATCTGAATTTAAAAAACATTGAGCTGTCATGAGAACTGTGATCCTTCTGAAGCGTCACGGCCACAGGGCTCATTGGTGGGACACAGAATGAAGGAATGCTTTTGCTATGTGACTGGCTGTCTCGGCATCACCTAAATATCATTTAACTTCGAATCAACTTCAGAGAGAATTTTAAAATATAGAAATCAAACCCCAAGGCAGTACATACCATTGTTTCTGATTCTATCTTTTCATAAGCCAGTTTGGCAGCCAACTGTTTTGCCTCCTGTTTAGTGGAACCCACACCACTACCATATTCTTCTTGTCCAATTTTGCATATATAATAAAACCTAGGAGAAATGATAGAATATTAAACCAAATACTGAAAAACAGTAAATGTAACTCATGTGTTTTCAGAAAAAAAAACCATATTAACAAAGGGCTAAATATAACACCAATTTAATAGATAGATTAATAGTTCATATCTTACTTAATTTAAAATTTCAACGAGGGCTTCCCTGCTGGCATTGTGGTAAAGAATTTGCCTGCCAATGCAGGAGAAACACGGGTTCAATCCCTAATCTGGGAAGATCCTACATGCTGTGGAGCTACCAAGCCCATGTGCCACAACTACTGAGTCTGTTCTCTAGAGTCCTGCAGCCGCAGCTACTGAAGCCCATGCATCCTGGAGTCCGTACTCTGCAACTGGAGAAGCCACCGCAATGAGCCTGACAACTAGAATGTAGCCTCCGCTTGCTGCAACTAGAGAAAGCCCACGCAGTAATGAAGACCCAGCACAGCCAAAAATAACTAAATAAATAAAAACTATATTTAAAAAAGGCAAGATTTTATATATATATATTTTTTTTTTTTTTCAATAAGATGGCTAATCAGTTTACCAGAATAAACAGGATTGGCTAATAGCCTAGCTTCCATTCTCTAGGGAACTTCTAACTCTTTGCTGTTTCATTGAAAGATGTGGCATTAAGGTACCAAGTGGTGATTTTTTAAAATTCCCCAAAAGTCAAAAGACATGGAGGCAGAGAAAGAAGAAAGAGACCTAATGAATTTTTCAGAGATGTTCAACTGGCATGATAAAACCTGTAGAGGCTTCTACAGGAGAATAATAAGGTGACAGTGTTTGGGAGGAAATGGGCTAAGTGTATCTAACTTCAGCTCTAACTTTAGCATTTTCTGCATGCCTCCCCCCTCCACACTCATGTACACAAAAACCTAAGCAAATTCTCACAATGCAAAAGTCCCATGCTGAAGTCACTTAATTTTCATGAGCTATAAGGATGCTTGTAGTTAGGCAAGGAGCCTTGGACAATTATAGAAGAACTATATTTAAGGTGGCAAAGCAACACACACGGCAATTTATATCACGGGGTTACCACGTAGTGCTACAGAACTTTGGCAGTATTATTCATCGTGGATGGAAACAGACTCTACCAGTGAGTCTTCCCCACTAGCCTCTGAAGGGAAATTAGGGAGCTGGGCTGAAGGACTTGATTATTTCTGTGGCTCCAGTTTTTCTTCAGCACTCCCTAAACAGTCTTCTTTTCTTTAACAATCAAATGTTAAAGCACTAGGTCAAAGGAACCAAACAGGTGAGCTAAAGGAAAACAAAACAGCTCTTAATTTATGGAGACTGACTCACAGAATTCACTTTTGACTCTTTCGTTGCAGTGAATCCTATCACATTTTTGTCTTCCTGGTTCTGGCCTAAAAGCCATTGGGGTGAACTGTAAAATTCATAGAACGGTATCCTAAAGTGGGTATTGGGACGATTCGCCTTTTAGAATTTTTGTCCTTCTCTCTCATTTAACTGGTTGGTTGTAGCTGAGAAACAGTCTTCTTCACACTCATTTCCTTTCTGCTTTTCCCAGTTCAGAGTCATTCTTCATCCTCATCTCCAAAGTCTTTGCTCACTGGTGAGATGTTCTCATTATCTCTGACTGACCTTCTCATCCATCCCCCTCATCATATCCCTCACCATCTAGGGTGAAAACGCAGTCCTTATTTGTTTATTTTTGGCTGCGTTGGGTTTTTTTTTTTTTTTCGCTTCGTGGGCTTCTCATTTTGGTGGCTTCTCTTGCTGCAGAGCACAGGCTCTGGACTGCAGGCTCAGCGGTTTCGGTGCTAGGGCTGAGTTGCTTCATGGCATGTGGGATCTTCCTGGACCGGGGATCAAATCCAACTCTCCTGCATTACTGGCAGGCAGATTCTTAACTGCTGGACTACCAGGAAAGTGCTTTTTTTTCTTCCTTTTGGCCGCACAGCATACAAGATCTTAGCTCCCCAACCAGGATTCGAACCCGTGGCCTCTGCATTAGAAGCTTAGAGTCTTAACCACTGGACCAGGGTTTCCTAAACCTATGGTCCACCAGGAGCTTCCCTAAATCCATTCCTTCTAATACACAGTACTTGTCTAGAGAATGACATTATTCAATAAAATCTGAAAGGCAAATATCTCTATTTTGACAAGGGTGGAAAGAGACTCATTCCACACATGTGGCAGGGCTCTTCTCACACAGCCACTGCAACCTCAGATATGGGAAGGTCTTCACCACCTGACCTCTCTTAGGTTTCCTGCAGAATGAACCACCCAGGGAGATCTCAGAAATAAAGGATTTCCCAGATTTGATCAATCGTGGGATATGGGTCCCCAGACTTCAGCAATGAAGCATTTTAATATTTTCATTACAAAGATGTCAAACTGCAGTAAGGTCATAAAAAACCTTCTCTGCAGAATGTACCAAAAAGGACAGATATTTTTGGAAAGTTAGACATGAAAATAAGATTGCTCTATTGCTTAGATATAGTGAAACAGAAGGAAAAACAACATCTCACCCTTCGCGCCCATCACCCTTTGATTTACATTCTTCATAAGTTACACATAGGTTTTTCTTCTGGGAGATCGTATTAAGACGGCCTATGTAATTCTCAATGGGCGGTCTTTCTGGAATATTTGTTCTCAGCTGAGATGAAAAAGTAACTGACTAAAAGAAAAAATACCCATAAGGATAAATTTTAACAAGAAAGGACATTACCTATTTTCCTTTTACAGTTTCAAAAGAGAAAACAAAATAGTCAATTTTCTTGTTTATCTAGGTAAAACTATAAGACTTTCTGATCTGTTCTATCTTTTGTAATCTCAAAGGACAAGATAACACATACTGAAGTAGTTATATCATAGATCACAACTTCATGGGAAACATGAATATAATAGCATTACTCCTTCCACTATTATCTGCCCCTTTTAAAATTCCCAATCTGTCAAAATCTTGTCCAAACTTTTTCTACTTTGTTAACTTTGTCATAGAATTTTGGGTTTGATTGACCTTCTTTATTATATCTTTGTTTTTTTTTCACATCAATTTCTTCCCTTTTGTTATCACTGTCTTTCTTCTGGTTTTTCATGGGTAAAGGTACTCTACTGTTCTTTTTCTGACTTCATGACTTGGTTTTCTGGCTCATTAACAATTTAAAAGTTTGTGGGTTTTCCTGATTTATTTTGCTCAATTTTGATTAAAAGGGTGACATCTTCAAGTAAAATTTTTAAAATACATGTATTTTTTTGGCTGCACTGTATGGTACTTGGGATCTTAGTTCCCAGACCAGGGATCAAACCTGTGCCCCCTAAGGTGGAAGCCTAGAGTCTTAACCACTGGACCACCAGGAAGATCCCATTGAGTAAGATTTTTCATGAAAGTATCTTGAATACTGAAATTCTGAAAAATTTTGAAAATTTGAGAATGATTCATTTTTGTCTCACATGTAAAATGACTTCCTGCCTCATTTTATAGATGCTGCTCCAGTGTCGTCTGGTTTTTAAGGGTAGCATGGGCAGCATGATTTTTTTTCATTTTTATATTTTGTATAAGTTGTTCTGCCTGGATACTTGCAGGATTCTTTCTTCATCCCTGGAGCTCAGTCCTTTCACAAAGGCCAGTGTTGTTCTTGGTGGTTCCATGTTTTTCAGTATCTTCTGAGCCGCTGAATGGTTTCAATCTGCAGGTAGCTCTTTCTTTATTTCATAAATACTTTCTACTGTTCTTTTCAGAGACAGCTTTTTCTGTACTAGCTACTTACTCTGTCTGCATCTTCAGCAATACCAGCTATACAGATGTTACTTTTGCACCATCTGCCCTCCGTATATTAATATACCATTTTCCTCATGGTTCCTTCTATCTCTGCCCTTTTCCACTGCATTCCCTCAAGCAGGCGCAGGGGCTCCTTCCAGATCCTGTTAGCTCATTTCTCACTGTTTCCTTAGAGTATGTTACTGCTGTTGGCACTCTAAATAGGTAGTGCCCGTCTTGCCCATCTTTTTGAGATGGACCTCTCATTCAGGGTTCTATAGAAATGAGCCCAGGAAAAAGACTGAACTAAACTTTGAAAGCAAAAGAACTTGTGAATGGTTTTATTCTGCATGTGAGTATTTTCTCATAGGACAGGGAAAAATGCCATAGATATTTGTGAGTTCCCTTTCACAATGGAAAAAAAGGTAATTACTCACCTTACGGTCTTTATTAATTATTTCCAAAGCTAATTTGGCTGCAGCATTTCTGGCTTCCTTCTTTGATTTACCTTCAGCCTTTGGATATTCTTTCTCATCTATTATAACTTGATATGTAAACCTGATTACAATGAAAAATTCAAAGAATATCATAAATTCATGCATTATTTAACTAGCATTCTAATCATAACTGCCTTCTATGACTACCTTTGAAAATTTTAACCTGTGTTCCACATAGAATAATCATAAGGAATTTGATTTAGGCCATTCAGGTATGACCTAAATCAAACCCCTTACGATTATACAGTGGAAGTGACAAATAGATTCAAGGGGTTAGATCTGATAGACAGAGTGGCTCAAGAACTATGGACGGAGGTTCATAACACTGAACAGGATGCGATGATCAATACCATCCCCAAGAAAAAGAAATGCAAAAAGGCAAAATGGTTGCCTGAGGAGGCCTTACAAACAGCTGAGAAAAGAAGAGAAACAAAAGGCAAAGGAGAAAAGGAACAATACACCCATGTGAATGCAGAGTTCCAAAGATTAGCAGGGAGAAAGAAGAAAGCCTTCCTAAGTGATCAATGGAAAGAAATAGAGAAAAACAATAGAATGGGAAAGACTAGAGATCTCTTCAAGAAAATTAGAGACACCAAGGGAACACTTCATGCAAAGGTGGGCACAATAAAGGACAGAAACGGTATGGACCTAACAGAAGCAGAAGCTATTAAGAAGAGGTGGCAAGAATACACAGAAGAACTCTACAAAAGAGATCTTCATGACCCAGATAACCATGATGGTGTGATCACTCACCTAGAGCCAGACATCTTGGAGTGTGAAGTCAAGTGGGACTTAGGAAGCATCACTATGAACAAAGGTAGTGGAGGTGATGGAATTCCAGTTGAGCTATTTCAAATCCTGAAAGATGATGCTGTGAAAGTGCTACACTCAATATGCCAGCAAATTTGTAAAACTCAGCAGTGGCCACAGGACTGGAAAAGGTCAGTTATCACTCCAATCCCAAAGAAAGGCAATGCCAAAGAATGTTCAAATTACCGCACAATCGCACTCATGTTACCTGCTAGCAAAGTAATGCTCAAAATTCTCCAAGCGAGGCTTCAACAGTACATAAACCAAGAACTTCCAGATGTTCAAGCTGGATTAAGAAAAGGCAGAGGAACCAAGATCAAATTGCCAACATCTGTTGGATCATCGAAAAAGCAAGAGAACTCCAGAAAAACATCTACTTCTGTTTCATTGACCAAACTAAAGCCTTTGACTCTGTGCATCACAAAAAAATGTGGAAAATTCTTAAAGAGATGGGAATACCAACCACCTTACCTGCCTCCTGAGAAATCCATATGCAGGTCATGAACCAACAGTTAGAAGCAGACATGAAACAATGAACTGGCTCCAAATTGGGAAAGGAGTATGTCAAGGTTGTATATTGTCACCCTGCTTATTTAACTTATACGCAGAGTACATCATGCGAAATGCCAGGTTGGATGAAGCGCAAGCTGGAATCAAGACTGCCAAGAGAAATATGAATAACCTAAAATACACAGATGACACCACCCTTTGGTAGAAAGTGACGAAAGAGCCTATTGATGAAGGTGAAAGAGGAGAGCGAAAAAGTTGGCTTAAAATTCAACATTCTAATGGCAAATAGATGGGGAAACGATGGAAATAATGACAAACTTTATTTCCTTGGGCTCCCAAATCACTGCACATGGTGACTGCAGCCATGAAATTAAAAGACGCTTGCTCCTTGGAAGAAAATCTATGACCAAACTAGACAGTATATTAAAAAGCACAGATATTACTTTCCCAACAAAGGTTCATGTAGTCAAAACTATGGTTTTTTCAATAGTCATATACGGATGTGAGAGTTGGACTGTAAAGAAGGCTGAGCACTAAAGAATTGATGCTTTTGAACTGTGGTATTGGGAAAGACTCTTGAGAGTCCCTTGGACTGCAAGATCAAACCAGTCAATCCTAAGGGAAATCAGTCCTGAATATTCATTGGAAGGACTGATGCTGAAGCTGAAGCTCTAATACTTTGGCCACCTGATACAAAGAGCTGACTCATTAGCAAAGACCCTGAGGCTGGGAAAGATTGAAGGCAGAAGGAGAAGGGGACGACACAGAATGAGATGGTTGGATGGTATTACCAACTCGATGGACATGAGTTTGAGCAAACTCTGGGAGATAGTGAAGGACAGGGAAGCCTGGCGTGCTGCAGTCCACGGGGTTGCAAAGAGTCGGGCATGAGTGAGTGACTGAACAACCACCACCACACAGAACCCAAGCAGGCACCCCAAAGAGCAAAACAGCGCACCATTGTGAAGCATGGAAAGGTTTACACACCGTTTTTTCTCTGGAGTCCTCTGAAGTTATCACTTTACATCGAAAAGACTCACCATCTTCTCTGGCAGCTTTGCTCTCATGCTAAAGAACTGACTTCAAAATTGTGCCAAAGTTGCTATTCTCCCAGTTTTAATTTTATATGGATATACCTTTTCTTATAGCAACTTACCTATAATTATGTGGAAGTCCTGTCTTAGCCAGTTCACAATACCTAACTTCTACACAGTTCTTTTGTTGGTATTTATTAAGTTCTTCTATGTAGAAACATGGTGAACGACCAGTGGCCATTTTTTTTCCTCTAGCAACCTACAAAAAAAGAGATTTTTGAAAGAAGTGATATACTCAGAAAATATTTAATTTCCCCAATTCAGTTTAAGAGATAAAACAGGGTAAGATGACTCTCCTTTATATGACTCATCTCAGCCCCGCAAAATTCCGGAGAAAACTTTCTTACAAGATCTTTCTTTCCCTCTTGTGGACTACAAAATCAAGTTAATTGCTCCAAGATTTTCTACTTTCAAAACTCAACTGGCCAAAAAAGGATGGAGGTCCTTCTCCTTAACTTTTCTTTCTGCTTCCCCTGAGTGTCAAGTGCAAGTATGTCCATCTGCTTAAAAAGATAAAAGCCTGAAGGAGGAGAATTAGAATTATTTTTGTTGAGAATAAAAAGATTGAGTGTATATATAAAGTTTATGAAATCATGAAGGATTTAGTTGTACGGACAAAGATTCTCCTATGAAACCCCACAAAACTTCCACTTGAAATTTTCAGAAGTCAGCTTTAGGACAATTT
This sequence comes from Capra hircus, assembly GCF_001704415.2. Lineage (NCBI taxonomy): Eukaryota > Metazoa > Chordata > Mammalia > Artiodactyla > Bovidae > Capra > Capra hircus. The sequence goes on from NC_030818.1 coordinate 19,448,295, forward strand.
ACTTGGCAGACAAATTAGGCCCTAGTTTATGGTTCTCACTGGACGAAGACAGTAACAATGATTCAAATTACAAATAAAATCTAAAGAATATAGAATCTAAATACAAGAGCCAAAGCTATTAAACTTTAAAAGTAAATATAAGGGTGAATCTTCACAATCTTAGATTTGGCAGTGGGATCTTACCTATGACAGCAAAAGCATAGCGACAAAAGAAAACATAAATAAACTGGACCTCATCAAAATTAAAAATATTTGCATATCAAAGGACATCATGAGGAAAATGAAAAGACAGTCTTCAGAAAGGGATTTTTATAAATAATATATCTGATAAAGATCTGGTATCCAGAATATACGAAGAACTTTTACAACTCAACAATAAAAAGAGTTAAGAAATTAAAAAATAGGCAAAGGATTGAATAGATATTTCTCCCAAGAAGACATACAAATGGCCAACAAGCACACGAAAAGATGTTCAATATCATTACTTATTAGACCAATACAAATCAAAACCACAACTAGATTCTACTTCACACCCACTAGGCTGGTAATAATAATAATAGAGAAAATAAATGTATTGGTGAGAATATAGAGAAATTGGAAACCTCATATATCACTGATGGAATGTAAAGTAATGCAGGCTCTATGATATTTGATGGTTCCTCAAAGAGTTAAACTTAGAATTACCGTGAAAGTGAAAGTCACTCAGTCGTTTCTGACTCTTTGCAACCCAATTCTACAGGCCAGAATACTGGAATGGGTCACCTTTCCCTTCTCCAGCAGATCTTTCCAACCCAGGGATCGAACCCAAGTCTACCGCATTGCAGGAGAATTCTCTTACCAGCTGACCCACAAATACCACCCATCAATTTCACCCCTTTGGTGTATATCCAAAGAATTGAAAAACAGGTTTTCAAATACTTACACAGGAATATGCAAAGCAGCACTAGTCACAATAATCCAAAAGTAGAAACAAATCAAATATCTATCAGCTGCAGAAAGGTAAACACAAGGCTGTACATCTACACATGGAATCTTATTCAGCCCTAAAAAGGGTAACGTATTGAAACACGCTATACCATGGTTAAACGTCAAAACATGCTAAAGAAGTCAGACATAAACAGTAACAGAGCATATGATTCCATTTATGTGAAACATCCAGAATAAGTAAATCCATAGACAGAAAGTGGTCCCTGTTGACCTCTCATTTCTTATTAGAAAGCTCTTCTGATTTTCCTTCTTCCAAGGACACAAGTTCTTTCTGACACTCCTTAATCTCCACAGCCTTTACATGCTGGAGTTTCCCCCAAGACTTGGTCCAAAAACACTACTCTCTTCACTCTAGACTTTCTCCTCAAGGTAATTTCCCTCATGGCCATGATTTCACAGATCATCTATCTGTCATTACCTCTGAAACTTATATGTAATTAATGAACCTCATTCTGAGTTTCGGAGCTCTCTATCCAACCTCTCCACTTGGATATCCTGAAAGGCTTTTAAACTCCCAAAATCTAAAACTGCATTTATAATCTTCCCTCAAACTGGTTTAGAGTTTCCTTCCTCAGAAAATGACTCCACTGTCCACCCGTGTCTGAAAGTCAAGAATCTGGGAGGCATCCTTGATGTGTCCTCTCCGTGCCTTCTGATCTATACCTAAGCCCCGTCCTCCAAATCCTTTGACTGCTCAGTGATGCCTATAACCACCATCCTGGTTCAAGCCATCACCGTCTCACTCCTGGACTTGCTGCAAGAACCTCAGAACCAACTCCTCACGGTTGCTACAACTTCCGATTTTTTAATAGAACTTCTTTCTCGTTGTAAAATATACATAACATGAAATTTGCCATTTTTAAGTGAACAATTCATGGGCAAAAGCACTTTCACAATGTTGTAAGCCCACCATCACCATCTATTTCCAAAACTCTTTTCATCTCCCCAAATAGAAAGTCTGTACCCACTAAACAATAACTTCCCATTTCCCTTCCCCCTCAGCCCCTGGTAACCACCATTCTATTTTCTATGCCTATACATTTGCCTATTCTAGGTATCTAGTATTAGTGGAATTATACAATATTTGTCCTCTTGTGTTTTAGCTAATGTCTTTAAGGTTCATCCATGCAGTATGAAGCATATATCACAATTTCCTTCCTTTTTAAGGCTGAATACTATTCCACTGTATGGATATCCCATGTTTTGTTTATCTATTCATCTGCTGATGAACACTTGCATTATTTCAACCTTTCGGCTACTGTGAGTAATGATGATATGAACATTGTTGTACAAAAATCTATTCAAATGCCTACTTTTGAATCTTTCGAGCATACACCTAGAGGTGGACTTGCTGAATCATATGGTAATTTATAGTCAACTTTTTCAAGAATTGTCAAGTTACTTTCCACAGTGGCTGTACCATTTTGCACTTCCATCAGCATGCACAAGGGTCCCAATTTCTCCAAATCCTCACCAACAGCTGTTCTTCTCCATCTTTAAACTAGTCGTGTCAGAATCTTTTAAAACCTCACTTCAGTCAGGCAGCCTCCACAAGCCATCAAAGCTGTTTTTGTCAAGGTTACCAATGGCTCTCCCATCTCTGAAACTAGTCAGTGGTCTGTTCCCAGCCCTTTTCTTCTGGACACATAACTGGCTTAGGCATGGTTGCTCCTATGTCCCTCCTCATCCCTTTGCTTGGACACTTAAGACACCATCCTCTCCTAGTTTCCCTCCTGTCTCACAAGCTATTCCTTTTCTGTCTCCTTTCCTGGTTCCTCTTCATCATTCTTTCCTTTAAACATTCCATTGTCTCGGGGTCCAGGTCTCATATCTCCTCTCTGCTCTACTTACACTCACTCTCTGGTGATCCCCTCAAGCCTTGGAGCTTTAAATTCCACCTACACAGAGGTGGTTCTCAAAAGGACGCCTCCCCCACCAACTCTTTCCTGGCTCCCAACTGCTTCTGACCAACCAACTCCCTCCTGAAACGCTCTGGGCTCCACCCCCTTAGCTGCTTCTGCCTGGTGAACTCCCGCTTCCTCTAGACTTCAGCTCAAGTGTTACTTCCAACAGCCCCTGGAAGACATCCTGGTTTGATGCTCTACAGCCCTTATCTCCTTTATTACAATTGCTAATTTAACTGACTGTCTTCCAAAAGAGACCAAGAGCTACAAGAAGCAACAAACAGGAGAGGATAAGAGATGGCTGGAAATGTTACAATGAGATAGACAGGGCGTTAGGAGGTGGGGACAGAGATATGAGGGAGGTGGTTGTAACAGTGGCAAGGGAAGACCCTTCCTAGGAGGCAATACTGAAATCAAGCCTGGATGATGAGAAAGTCCATCATGCTTAGACAGGGGGAAGAGCATCTCAGGCAGAGGAAACCGTGAGGCAGGCACCAGCATGGCTTTTGGAAAGCTAAGACAAAGTCAAGGAGACTGCTGCACAGTGAACGAGGGGAAATGGTGGGATATGAGTCAGAAGGCAGGCAGGTGCCACAGCACGGAGACCTTGAAAACTCCGGTCAGGACCATGGACGTTACTCCAGTTGCAATGGGAAGCTCTTGGTGGGTTCTCAGCAGAGGGGTGATGTGGTTGGACTTATGCTTTTAATGATCACTCTGATGCTATGGAAAGAACAGAGTATGAGGGGTGGGGATAGAAGAGATGAGCAGAGCACAAGCAGAAGTCGAGAGACCGAGTCAAGACTGCCATGGTGGTTTGGGTGGGCAGGGCTGGTGGCTGGAAGGGCTCAGATATGAGCAAAGGCACGCTCTTCACGTCACTGCTTAGTGTTATGGAAACAGCTAGGCTTTAAAGCCACATAGACCTGGGCTAGCTACCCCTCTGAACCTTTGATTTGTGATGTGAAACCAGGGATGAAAACACCTGATTCGCAGGTTGTTGTGCGGACTAAATCAAACAAAAAAGCATCCAGGAGAGTTTCCCACAGCCCTGGCCCTCAGTGAACAGTGCTCCTGGTCTGTAACTCCAAAATCCAAGAAGCACTGAAAACTGAGGTTTACTTTGTTTTCATCTGTTTTGTTTTTGCTTGGTGTGTAGCCCCCCATCTAGACCTGAACTGACACAAGCTACTTACAGTCTTAACCATACTCTGTTGTCTATTTATACATTTCACTGCAGATAGCATTTTATGATAGCGTTGCCCCCAAACCCTACTGAGAACATTACATAATTGACAGGATTTACGCTGCCTTGACTTTCTAAAATCCAAAAACTTCTTAAGTACCAGAACATACCTGGTTCAAGGGTTTCAGATAAGGACCTGCAGCCGCACAATTATTTCCAGGAATCAAAGCGCCATTTAGTTTAGTCACAACTATGAGATCATATGTCCAATTGGATGAGGTCATAGATCTCAGAGGGCTCCCCAGGTGCCTAGTGGTAAAGAACCCGTCTGCCAGTGCAGGAGACACAGGAGATGCCGACTGGATCCCTGGGTCAGGAAGATCCCCTGGAGGAGGAAATGGCAACCCACTCCAATATTCTTGCCTGGAGAATGCCATGGATAGAGGAACCCGGTGGGCTATAGTCCACAGGGTTGCCAAAGAATCAGACATGATTCAGTGACCAAACAAAATCAAAACAGATCTCAGAACAGCAGTTATGAAAGAAGTCCTATGGAAACCTGAAGTCCTATGGAAACACCCTGAATCATCAGCACTTTTAACTTTAGCTGTTGATCTTCACAATGACAAGCCAGTTTGAATTTAAGTGAAATACTGTTGTTCAGTAGCTAAATCATGTGCGACTTTTAATAAGGTTTTAAATTGGCACACTTGAAAAAGTACTTACAAGTTTAGGGGGAAAAGCTGCTTCTTTTTAATTGTTTTTAATAAATCTTATTTTAGTGCTACAGAAAAATCCATCAGAATCACTAACAAATGTTATGTGTCCGTTTTACTCATGCCCAGAAGTTACTTTGCCTGTGCCCTCACACCCTTACGTCAGACTGTGAGCCCTTGTGGGCCTAGCCTAGCCCCCTCAAAGAGCATGCATAATGCTTGGCAAACAACATACATTCAACAGATATCAGATGAATTAAATGTATAAACTAGAGATCCAGTGTTAAGGAGCTTCAGATTCAAATGAACAAACGTAAGAGCAAGAGTACAAACTGCCCAAAATTGTAAGTTCCTAAGTGACAGCACGGAGTCCATCTCTTAGCTTCCATCTGGCAAGGCATTTTTTTAATACTAAAGAAATCACAGGCAATAGGATCATATTCTGGAATTCAAAGAGAATTTGTGAATTAGTATTCCTTAGAGAGGCTTCTCTGATAGCTCAGTTGGTAAGGAATCTGCCTGCAATGCAGGAGACCCTGGTTCAACTCCTGGGTCAGAAAGATCCGCTGGAGAAGGGATAGGCTACCCACTCCAGTATTCTTAGGCTTCCCTTGTGGCTCAGCTGGTAAAGGATCGGTCAGCAATGCGGGAGACCTGGGTTTGATCCCTGGGTTGGGAAGATCCCCTGGAGAAGGGAAAGGCTACCCACTCCAGTATTCTGGCCTGGAGAATTTCATGGACTGTACAGTCCATAGGATTGCAAAGAGCCCAACATGACTGAGCAACTTTGACTTTCACTTGTATTCATTAAACAAAGTTGGGCTTCCCAGTTGGTGCTCGTGGTAAAGAACCTGCCTGCCAATGTAGGAGACACAAAAGACCCAGGTTAGATCCTTGGGTTGGGAAGACCTCCTGGAAGAAATCATGGCAACCTACTCCAGTATTCTTGCCTGGAGAATCCCACAGACAGAGGAGCCTGGTGGGCTACAGTCCATAGGGTCTCAAAGAGTCAGACATGACTCAAGAGACTTAGCAAGCAGGCAAAGAATTAATGAGTACCTATTATTATGCACTAGGTTATCCTGGCCAACAAAACCCGACTCTTGTGCACTTACTAGGGCAGAAACACGGAGAAACCTATAGGAAATATTACAACGTGATAAGTACTAGAAAAACTAAAGCAGAGTAGGGGTACTGTAAGGGAATGGCCGAGTTTCTTTTACATGGAGGTTTTTCAGGGAGGATGCTCTCATACTGTTACACTGTTAACAAGTACAGGGTAAAGCGATCGACTCACTGGCCTATACAGGTCTCTGGGAAGAGCTTTCCAGGAAGAAACAGGCAGTGCAAAGGCCCAGAGGCAGCGGCAGTGCTTGGCAGTGCTCCAACAACCGAAAGGAGGCCTGTGTGGTCAGAAAGGAAGGCCCAGAGGGCCAGGCCTGTAGGCCAGCAACCTTCTAGAAGGTTCTAATGAAATGGAAAGTTATTGGAGAGTGGGGGGTGGGGTGGGGAGTGAGGGTTCCCTGCTCTGCCTTTGAGGACCTGGGGCTGCTGCGGTGTCGGTGTCGAGAAGCTGGAGAGTGGGGTGGTGTGGGGGGTGGGGGTGGGGTGGGGTGTGGGTGGGGTGGGGTGGTGGCGGGGGCAGTGTTTGGGCGGAGGCTAAAGATGGGCAATTGGGAAACAATTTCAAGGGATTTTCGGCAGGAGATTTTTGTTGCCAATCTTTTGGGCAATTCAGGCCTCTGTATTGTATTTCACATCGTCTATCAAGCCACAGCACTTTTCCGTTTTCCACGGGTTCCCCTCCCCCAACCAACCAGGGCCCGGGTTAATGGTTACCTGCTCGTTTAAAAATTCTTCGCGGGAAGAAAATGACTGTCAGCTCCCACCGCGCTGCAGGATGCTTTCCCCAGGTCCAGCCGGGGCCTGCACTCGGCTACGGGCCTCGGACAGCGCTACCGAGGCGGCGGCGCAGGGGTCCGGGGCCTCTTACCGGCGTTCAGTCCCGGGCTGGGGAGGCGGACAGGCGGGCGCGCGCTGCGGTGGCTCCGGCTGCCGGCCCTCGCTGCTCCCGCGCCGCTACACTCAGCGGAAGCTCGGCGAGTCTGGGCGGCTCGCTCTCGGTTTCGTTTTCCCGGCGGACTCCGCCTTCCTTCGGCCGCGCCGGCCCCTCCCGCACCGGTCCCCACAGGTCCGCACAGGCCCCGCTATCGCCTGAAACCCGCGCCTCCACCGGGCGTCCGCGCGTGGGCGTCCAGGGGCCTGCAGCCCCCACCCCGGCTGCTGGGACTGTCGCCGGCCCCGGTGCGGGGCAGGGTCCTCCGGGAGATGGGGAGGGCACTGAGGTCTCCGAGGCCCGCAACGTGGCAGGCCCTCTGCCATAAATGCTCCCCTTGCCTCTTCAACACCAACATTTGGGGTGGGGTGAGCTGACCCATTTGCAAGACCCTGATGCTGGGAAAGATTGAGGGCAGGAGGAAAAGGGGACGACAGAGGAGGAGGTGGTTGAATGGCATCACCGGCTCAATGGACATGGTTTTGGGTGGACTCCGGGAGTTGGTGATGGACAGGGAGGCCTGGCGTGCTTCGGTCCGTGGGGTCGCAAAGAGTCGGACACGACTGAGCTACTGAACTGAACTGGAGGGGCTGGATATCATCGGCTCCATTTTATAATGAAAGAAACTGAGTAAATCAACCCTGCCAAGGCAAAGCCAGGATTCCATTGCCCGTAACCAACGACGCACCTCTCCTCACAGCAACCCAGACGGGGGATGCAGAGGCCTGGGGGCATAATCTCCCTTCTGTTTCCATCTAACCATTCATTTATTCAACAGGTAATTGCACCTGCTGTACCAGGTACCAGCCAGTAGTTAGGAGAGCCATCTGCTTCCTGAGGGGTCTCCTGGAGTTTACAACCAAAGTCCTTACCAGTAGGATTTTTAATGAGAAAATTTTAAATCCTGCAAGATATCCTGAGGCAAGGTTTGGTGGCTCAGACGGTAAAGAATCTGCTTGCAATGCCGCAGATCCGGTTTATTCCCTAGGTTAGGAAGATTCCCCGAGAAGGGAACCCACTCCAGTATTTTTGCCTTGGAAATCCCATGGACAGAGGAGCAAGACAAGACATCCTCTTCATCTAATGGACTATCACACTCCCAGAGTAATACTGGCACCTTGACTGAGTGACTGAGGAGTGCTGAGTACCCATCTCACAGCAGTATTACAAGGTAGGTGCCATTACTGTGCCCATTTAACAGATGAGAAAACCGAGGTCCAAGGCACAGAGAAGTTAAGTAACAGCTGGTAAGCAAGGGAGCTAGAATTAGAACCAGAAGCCTGTACCTCAACATCCTAGCTAGGGTGAGGGGGAAGAGGCATTTCCAAAGTGGACTTTAGGTACACATTACATATTGGCTGTTCGCTTTCCCACGTCTCTTTTGCAGCCTCCAGTATTGCAGCCTATCAGTGGGAAGCACTATAGTTTCCTTGATTTAACTTCCCCACATATGAAGCACTAGTGGAAGATTTGGAAGGTAGACAGGAGTCAGACCCCTCTTTTTGTGGCCCTTTGAGATGCCAGAAAGCTCCAACTATAGTGATTGTTTGCCGGAGTCCATTTACCAGCTTTGTGGGTGTGAGGTGGTTATTTCAGAGGTAACGGCAATAGCAATGACATGTTTTCTGACTTTTTAAAGCCCCTGAACTGCCTGAAAGAGCTTAAAGAAAGAAAATGACAAGCTCAAGCATGGTCAGAGGATACAAGCTTTTATGACTGCCCAGAAGAAACTCTTGCTTCCTGTCATCTCAAGGTTCATGGAGCAGAAACTAGGTGCAGAGTTCAGTGCTGCAGCTAGCTGTTATTGTATAACCTTAATTTGTACCCTCCTCAGATCTCTTCTATGAACACTGAGGCCATTGACTGGGAAAGAATAAGATCCTGGGAATTTGGGTGGATTCAAAGGAGTGAAAAAGTTAGCTTAAAGCTCAACATTCAGAAAACTAAGATCATGGCATCTGGTCCCATCACTTCATGGCAAATAGATGGGGAAACAGTGGCTGACTTTATTTTGGGGGGCTCCAAAATCACTGCAGATGGTGACTGCAGCCATGAAATTAAAAGACGCTTACTCCTTGGAAGGAAAGTTGTGACCAACCTAGATAGCATATTGAAAAGCAGAGACATTACTTTGCCAACAGAGGTCTGTCTAGTCAAGGCTATGGCTTTTCCAGTGGTCATGTACGGATGTGAGAGTTGGACTATAAAGAAAGCTGAGTGCCGAAGAATTGATGCTTTTGAACTGTGGTGCTTGGAGAAGACTCTTGCGAGTCCTTTGGACAGCAAGGAGATCCAACCAGTCCATCCTAAAGGAGATCAGCCCTGAGTGTCCATTGGAAGGACTGATGTTGAGGCTGAAACTCCAATACTTTGGTCACCTGATGAGAAGAGCTGACTCACTGGAAAAGACCCTGATGCTGGGAAAGACTGAAGGCAGGAGGAGAAGGTCACGACAGAGGATAAGATGGTTGGATGGCATCACCTACTCAATGGACAGCAGTTTGGGTGAACTCCGGGAGTTGGTGATGGACAGGGAGGCCTGGCATGCTGCGGTCCATGGGGTCACAAAGAGCTAAGACTGAGCTACTGAACTGAACTGAACTGAAAGGAGTCCACTGCCCTCCAAAATTCTGCTGAGTCACCACAGCCCTTCCATGCTTGTTGGATAAGGCTGGTACAGCCAAGCATGAAGAGCCTGAAGTTGTCACCTTGTAAGGAGGTGCTGATTTTCCAAATGTCCTATTCCTACCTCATGAATTCTCTTCTAGAACTAGAATCAGATGCTAGAATGCTCCAAGAGGATACAGACAAGATCTGACCCAGAGAATACAGTTTACATAATGAAAGAATTACCTGATTTCACTAATTTTTATCAGCAGAAGCCCAAGAAAAGTGTGTGGATATGACTGTAAAGGTAACATGAGAAAAGGAACATAGTTCACAGTATGCACTCGCGCTGCCTCCAGCCCTGGGAGTGGTTCTAAGAGTTTGTTTAGTTGGTTTACTATCACCTGGGCTCAGTGGTGGCCAACATTAAATGAAATTGTGATGCCGAGTAATACAAATGAAGAAATCAAAAATACTTAGGGAATCAGGATTGTTAGAGTAGATTAATCATATGTAACCTGTCCATTCTCTTTCTAACCATGCCCCCTTAGAATATCCAAAGGACTCTCCTTCACCAGGCCTTGAGAAGCATATTTTCATCTTTGAAAAGCTCTGTGGTGGCTGTCCACGGTGGGTGAGGAATGTTGACAGGAGATGTTGGGATTGAAAAACTACCTGATTTCAATGGAGATTATGGCTCCCAGACTGGCAGAGGCCATGTGGCAACACTTAACTCCATCCTGCCTCCAAAAACAGGGCCGCAGGGTCAGAGCAGTAGTCAGAAAGTTTTGCTCACCAGACACCATTAGCAGTGGTAAACTTCCTGGAGTTTCTAGTGCTGAAATAGATGGCAGGCCACAGTTGTGTTACGTGAGCAGATATCTAAGACCCCTACGGCACGCACTCCTGCTCTCTGCTTTATCAGCCCACATCTCTGGTCTCATGGGGAGTTCCCTGTGACCAGGCAGCTGAGAAAGGAAAATTCAGGTGAAGCACTATACACTGGCTTTAACTGAAATGAACTGATGTGTTCCAACAGCCCTTCAGGGAAGTGGCCCTAAACGACAGTGGGAGAAGGGAAATCCTTCTAGGGTGCCGCTTCAACCAGTACACTGAGTTGTCACTTGGGAGGAGAGAAAGCTAGTGGCCTACAGTTTATCTGGATATTTGGAGATTTGGGGAACAAGGTCAGAGCATTGATAAGGAGGTCTGGGGGAAAAGGATGTGAGTGACCACTTGGAAGGGACACAGAGTCTGAGTGTATTGGATTTCCTTGTGAATCTTCATGAGAGGTACCCCCTTCTAAGGAGACTTGAGAAGCTAGTGTGCAAGAAAACGTCTGTAGATGTCAGTTGGCGTTTCCCCAGCTACCCCAGTGCTCGTTTAACACAAACGAATAGGAATGGGTGAGATACGCGTGCAATCTTGTCAAGGTGGATGTAACTGCTGAATGCCCAACACTCCGACAGCAGAGCCCAACATTGAGACCCCAGCACAAGTACCCTGAACACCTATGGAGACCAGCCCACCACCTGGTGGCAGGTTGTTACATGGAGCCCTTCCGTCATGGAGTGGGGCAGGGATCTGCCTTCTGTGGAGAAAGCATGCATTCCAGGTATGGACTTGCCTTTTCTTCCTCTAGTGCTTCTGCCAGCGCCATCATTGGTAGCCTTTCCAAATACCTTGTTCGTCATAATGATATGCCTTAGTAAGGAACCCATTTTGCAGAAAAAGAAGTGAGGCAGTACACCGACTACCATGGGATTCAATGGTTTTATCTTGAATTTATCACCTGAAAGCAGCTAGCTTATAAGATAGAGGGATCAAGTATTAAAGACTCAGTTACAGCCCCAGGTAGGAGATAGCACTTGGCAAGCTGGGTGTACTGTCCTTCAGGTATAGTATGTGTTCTGACCCTAGTTGCTCTTTCTTCCATGGCCAGAATACATGAGCCCAGGAATCAGCAGATGTAAAAGGGTTGTCTTCCATGATTAAACCTAATGAAATTCTTGCAAAATAAGTGCTTCCTGTTTCTATGATTTGGGGCTCTGTTTTCACCACGTAGTTCCTTGAAGAGGAATTTGAAACTGCACGTGGAGATTGCAGGTGCATCTTGCCATTAAGTTATCAAGAAAATAAAGGGGAGGGACTTACCTGGTGGTTGGTCCACTGGTTAAGACTTCAAGCTTTCAATGCAGGGGGCATGGGTTCCATTCCTGGTTGGAGAACTACAATCTCACACACCGTGTGTCATGGCCAAAATAACAATAATAATAATGAGGGGGTTACTGATCTGGTTGGACTGATTGATATGAATTAGCAAGGGGAAATAGTGATGCAGCCAGAGGTAAGCGCATCTTCAACCCGAGGTTTCTCTGGAGTTCCTTTCAGTAGTTCCACATTCAGTGGTGAGTGATATTTTCATTAATGGAAATTGAGAGGTCTCTAACACAGGTGGGAATGTTAAGGACCCGGATCCTTCAAGACTGAAGGTCTGCATCACCCTACTAACCAGGGAGACATCTGATGGCAAAGGGAGGAATGAACAAGGAGTTATAAACACCAGCTATGGTCTCATGACCAGATGCAAAATAAAGAACCATAGAAGCATGCATGTTTTTCCATAGCTTTGTCTTTGTTATATACAAATTAACTTTTTTTGGTAAATTATTTATTTTAATTGAAGGCTAATTACTTTACAATATTGTAGTGGTTTTTGCCATACATTGACATGAATCAGCCATGGGTATACATGTGTCCCCCATCCTGAACCCCCCTCCCACCTCCCTCCCCATATCCCATCCCTCAGGGTTGCCCCAGTGCACCAGCCCTGAGCGCCCTGTCTCATATATCGTACCTGGACTGGCAAACCATTTTACATATGCTAATATACATGTTTCAATGCTCTCTCTCAAATCGTCCCACCCTTGCCTTCTTCCACAGAGTCCAAAAGCCTGTTCTTTACATCTGTGTCTCTTTTGCTGTCTTGTGTATAGGATCATCATTACCATATTTCTAAATTCCATATATATGCATTAATATACTGTATTGGTTTTTTTTCTGACTTACTTCACTCTGTATAATAGGCTCCAGTTTCATGTACCTCATTAGAACTGATTCAATTAGAACTATTCTTTTTAATGGCTGAGTAATACTCCATTGTGTATATGTACCACAGCTTTCTTACCCATTCATCTGCCGATGGACATCTAGGTTGCTTCCATATGCTAGCTATTGTAAACAGTGCTGTGATGAACATTGGGGTACACGTGTCTCTCTTTCAGTTCTGATTTCCTCGGTGTGTATGCTCAGCAGTGGGTGGACCTCTTTTAATTGTCCTCCCTTCCCTTTTTACTTGACATTTGCTGATGGTGGTTAATTTTATAAGATAGTCTTTAGGACAGTGTCTTAAAGTGGGGTTGTGACTGAAATGAGGATGAACTATCACAGTGGGCATACAGATTTAGGAGGTAGGATAAGCATGTTTCCATTTGAAGGGAACAACTGCATTAAGTGGGAACATAGATTTGTTGTTTGCTTGAAAGATTATTGGTAGAAAGAGTGGACTGTACTATATGTTATTAAGTTTGACTTAGCTTCCATTTCAACTCCCTTCCATGTCTCCGCATCTCCTGGATTATAATGTATGGAAGGTTAAAACCACATTTTCCAGATTACTATGGAGTTAAAATTCTCAATATAATTCAGGTCTTGCCAGTGATGGATAAACAGTGGTGCAAGACTTGGAATATAGAAGGAAGTCCCATTTTCCTGTGACAGACCAGTTGACAAGCAAGCTCAGGGGAGTTAGCAGAAGCTGGACTCATGCTCCCCTGTCAGCTCTCAAAGGGCAGAGGCCATCTCTGGTGTCAGCAGTAGCAGTAACCCAGCAGTAAGTGACCTGAACTTTGTTCTCTTTTTGGGGGGCAAGGGAGGGTGGCTCCACAACAGTGTGGAAGTTTAATTCTGACATGCTGTTTCATTTGGTGTTACTTTCTTAATGATGCTGTTCTACATTTTAAATCTTAATGTTGCCCAAAATATAAATTGTTTCCTTTTTGTGTTTTTTTTTGTTTCTTGCTTAATAAATCCTACTCTGTAGTCATAAAAATATTAACTTGTATTTGCTTCTAAAAACGTAGTCTTTAAATCATCTTTTGACATACAGCCTTTTAATTTGTATGGAATTAATTTTTTTGAGTGATGTGCAGTAGAGGTCTGATTTTATTTCTTCTCTATCATAAGCAGTTGTCTTAGCATCAAATGTTGAAGAGTTTAGTCTGTTCCTATGATATGCAATGCCACCTCTGTCGTATTTGAACTTTCTTTACATTTGTGGGTCAGTTTGGCCACTGTATTTTATTCTGTTTGTTTTGTTTGGTTTGGTTTATTTGTCTATTCCTGCTCCAATCATATGGACTTGGGCGTTAAAACCCAAGTCTCTGTTCCTGCAGATTTCTGATTGACATCTCAAGGTCTTCTCTGATTCTTATTCACCCTAGTTCTCAGTTCTCTCTTTAGTTTTGGTCTCTGTTAAGTCCACTCACTTTATTGGAAGCTGACCAGTGCCCCTGAAGGAATTTTTATGTAGCCTTTCTTAGTGTTTTGAGGGAAGAATCTTCAGTTTACTTAATCTACCATACTGCTAGAAATAGTAGTCCTGTAATCTTTCTCAAAGCAATTTTATTTAACTTTTTTATGACTCATTCTATTCTTAACTGTGTAGAACTTAGCTTTACAGTGAAACTAGCTATAGTGTAACTATTAAGGAGATTGTTGAAAGTTGTTTTTTTTTTTTTTTCCCCCCAGAACACTTTCACTTTCTGCTTTCTCTTGCAGATCCACATGCTTACTTGAGGCTCTCTGGTAGGAAAGCCTTCATGCCAGAATAACACAACCTCTAATATTTAGCTTTAAAATAAAGCTTGTATTAAGTAGAAATATGAAGTCCCTTGAGAGTGGGCTTCCATAGAGCTTTCTGAAATGACACACACAGAGTACATGAGCAATGTGTTTTTCTTGAATCAAATTAGAATAGGATTTATTCATTTTACTTCAGGGAGAATTGGAATTAAATTTCCCACAGCAGTAAGTTCACAAAGGATCAGATCACAAGGGCTCTGATCCATAGTGAGGAAGAGAGGGATTTTTGTGAGAGGGCAAAACATTGTGATCATGATCCCTGTCTCATCTATGCACAAACAGACGTAGGTATATCTCTGATAGTATTGGCCTATGGTCTTGTGTGAATCCAGAGCATGAAAGAAGTTAAAACTCCAGGATACATCACTAAATACAGCATCCCTTTTGGATGGCTAAACTTATCTTTCTGTAAAATGTGAACAAACTTATGTTTGTGCTCAAAATTTTCATTTGTTTTCATTATTAAACATTGTTTATGTCTAAAATGTTTAATTATCATTATTGATTGATTATTATGTAATTATTGATATTTAAATTCAGTTATTATTAAGGAAAATAAGCTGAATTGACCAGAATCAAGGCTGGCAGTATGAGTTATACTTCAACTTTGTTCCCAGGGCAGTGCCAGCTAAGCACTCTTTGAATTTTTCATCCATTTCCTGGTTCTGAGTTTCACTGAACAGGTTTTTCCAATCACCAACTTCACCTACAACACACACAAAAAAATCAGTAGACTTAGACACCTGTTAGAATATTTCACCTTGATTTTACCATTTCTCCGTGCAGAGTTTCACTTTGAAATGTGAAATGGACACATGAAAAAAAATTACACAGTCTTAAAAAACTAGTGTAATTTTTCTTGTAAAGTTAGCAAGATCCACTTGGGCGTCCCCATTGGTGTGGTGTGCTGTGGTAGGTGATGTACTTTTTCAGTGTCACTAAGGGGGCCCTTCACCTCAGCGACCTCCCATCTCCACCCTTCTTCCAACACCTGGGACCAAAATACCACCTTTTTAGAATCATTTTTTTCTCTCTAAAGTCTTTTAATACTTTAAATACCCATTAAGAAGATAAATTAATATTTTTATAGCAGCTTTTGGTTAAGTCTCCAAGTGCTGAAAATTTTGCAAAAAATTATTATTTTGCCTGAGATTGAGATATATTTTTCTTACGTGATTTTAAAAGTAAAGAAGTTACTCTTTTCCTTAGACTCATTTGATGATTTGGGTTGACGTTGTTAAGCTCCTTGTTGCATAGCCATGAAATGTATATTTATAAAGCAGTTTTAATGATGTGAGGAAATGCTTACATATATGAAGGGAATAAAAAAACAAAACTCTTTACAAATGTCATCAACTATATGAAACATCACAGAATAAGGCTGGAAGAAATGTGTCAAAAAGTCAACCCTGCCTCTGGCGGGAAAAATGTGGATAATTTTTAGTACTTTTTCATATCTTTCTGTACTTTCTGAATTTTCTACATGGAATAGTGTAATATTTTAAAATTACTACTGTTAGAATTTTTTCTATTCTGAAGAGTATTTGATTAACAATATACAAAGAAAGGTTTTATTTTTCCCCTCTTCTTAAAGCTAATAAAATAAGGCATAAAAATCAGAGTTAAAGTCAGGAGGCAAACCAAAGCCAGATTTATATACAATGTTGTATTCACAGTGGATTTTTTTAAATGAGTCTTCATTTGACAAAGTATAGTAGAATCAAGTAGACCTACATTTGTATCCCGTTTCATTAATTAGCTTCGTGCGTGCATGGTAAGTTGCTTCAATCGTATCTGAATCTGTGCAACCCTATTGACTGTAGCCCACCAGGCTCCTCTGTCCATGGGATTCTCCAGGCAAGAATACTGGAGTGGGTTGCCATGCCCTCTTCCAGGGGATCTTCCTGACCCGGGGATCGAATCTGAATCTCTTAGTCTCCTGCATTGGCAGTTGGGTTCTTCACCACTAGTGCACCTAGGAAGCCCAGTTAGCTTTGTGACAAAGGATCAGTTAATATCTCTGAGTCTTGGTGCCCATATTATAAAATTAAGGATTTAATATATTTTTGCTGTAAAATTTAAGCCCAGCAAAGGGCCTACCACATGATTCATGCCTAATAAGTGATAGTTGTTATATGTGCTGCCTCTAAATCACTTTATACTTTAATTATATATGCAATAAAAAAGAAAACTGACAATCCTTGGGCTATATTATCATAAATTTGCATAAGAAATTAGAATACTTTAATGAAATTTAGTAAAATCATCAGTGCCAGAGACAACTGGTTGCCTATCCAACACTCATTTTCTCCTTCTCCTTTATTAATAAAACTTTGATTTTGATTAAGTAATAACACACCCACCTTTAAAAAAAATTACATTTTCCAGCCAACAGCACCGTGAGAAGTGACCAATGAGATGTAAGCCACTGAATGAGGCTTCCCACAAAGTTCTGTAGAGGGGGCTCACTCAGCAAATGCATGTGATTCTCTTGCCACTCCATTTTTGTTTTAATAAAATAACCCTTTAACTTTATTGTAATTCAGGAGCTCTAGCTGAACAGGGAGGCCTGGCGTGCTGCGATTCATGGGGTCGCAAAGAGTTGGACACGACTGAGCGACTGAACTGAACTGAGCTGCTCTCCTTTTATCAGCAGGTGGCAAGAGAAAGGTGGGAGGAGCTTAGTACTCTAAAAGATAGCGTGGAGTTACCAGTTCCAGCTCTGATCTATGTCAGACTTCTTGTTGAGGAAGAGACAAAGAAAATCCTGTCTTCTTCAGCATAAAGTTGTTTGAATTGCCTGTTACGTGCAGACTGATGGATGGCTCAGAAATCAAGGCAGCTTTACCTTTGCGGAACAGGAACGGGCCCACAGCACCGTGTGTTTCTTGGGATTTTGCTCGCATGGCATGGAAGGTACTTTGTGCCGAAATAGTTTGAATCTGCTCCCCAGATGGAGAGAATCCGAAGAACTCAGCGATTCGTTTTATTCCAGTGGCCAGATTCTGAAAACAAAATTTTAGAGGATAGACTTCTTTCTATGGGAATTGTGCCCCAAGCAAAGACAGGCTTCTTAGAATGTATTTTAAGCCTAATTCTCTAATTCAGCTGTCCCTTTCTATCTCTTCAAACTTACTTTGATACTTCAGTATAAATATTTGAAATTTCCCTTTACGATACTCTGTACTGATTTTAGTTTGTAGTTTCAATTTACGACTTATTGAACTATTCAGGGTATAGAGTGACAGTAAGCATTCATTAGTAGGGTAGAATTTTATCTAAGATGACATTCATTTTGTTAAAAAGCACCAGTATAAACCAGCTGAGGAAATTAATACATTTGTATGTGCTCATTCAAATTCTCTTTTCTTCTACATCCTGTTTGTAGCTAATATTTAATTCTATCAAGAATGGCTCATTTTTAGAATCATAAAAGCTAGAATGAGTCTTGGAATGTATCATTTAATACCTTTGTATCATCAACCTTCTCAACAGTATCATTGACCAATGGAGATTTAGAAATCTTCCAGAACAGTTTCTTAAACTGTATTCTACGAAACATTAATATATTTCAAGGTGCTGATAGATGTTTCATCGGGGGAAGGAGGGTTAAGGGTCGCAGTCAAATAAATGTGGAAGCTTTGGATTAGTAAAGGTAAGGTTTTGTTTGTTTGTTTGTAGAATCTGTCAATCTTTAATATGCTAGCGTGCAATCTGAATTTCCCGAAGGAGCAGGCTATCTACTACAGCAGTCCCCAAATCAGATTGAACAGGCAACCTCCTACCAACTGCAAGAAAGAATGATTAACATTTGGGACAACACTAACATCCATGAATCACAAGTTTTTTTAGGAACATTCTAGACGAGAAGGGGAAAAGACTACATTAATATGTTCTTTCATGTTATATGTATACATACCATAAAGAGAAGGGATGAATTCAATTACACTTTTTTGTTTTATGAGAATGTCAGGAGAAACTAGTGTTAAAGACCCAATTCAGTTAGAGAGCATTTGAGTCTCTTCCCCTTTAACGTGCTTTCTTCCCTGGAGCTCCAGGACTCTGGTTTCCCTCCTATGTCATTAGCTACTCCTTAGTCGCCTTTGCTGATTCCTCCCTTTTTATTCAAACTTTTCATGTTGGAGGGCTGCAAGCCTCAGTTCTTGGTCAACTTCTCTGTCCATATGCTTACATATTAGATATGTAATCTCATGACTTTAAATGTCATTTGTGGGCCAGATTTACATCTGTAGCTCAGAACTCTGTCTGCATTTGAGACTTCCAATACCCAGCTGCCTACTTGGCCTCACCATTTGGATGACTCATAACCATCTTAGCCTTCTGATGTTTAAAACCAGATCCCTGGTCTTCCCCACAATCCTGCTTCTCCTACTCCCATGGTGACAGCTCAATCCTCCCAGTTGGTTGGACCAATAATACTGGGGTCTCATTCGACTTCTGTTTGTTCTCACTACTCTTTCCCTCATCCAGTCCAGCAGCAAATCCTACTAGCTTTTCCATCAACATAAGTTCAGAATTCAACCACTTCTCTTCCCCTCCATGGCCCTTTCAGGTCTGAGCCACCATTCTTCCTTCTATTGCCTAGACTAGAGCAATAACCTCCTCATGGGTTTCCTTGGGTTCTCTTTCCTTCTCTCTAAAATATTCTCACACACCAGACAGAATGATCCTGTTAAAAACACGTCAGTTCCTATCACTCTTCTGCTCGAAATCCTACAGTGACTTCCCATTTCACTCAGAGTGAAAGGCAAAGTATTTCGGTGATCTGCCCCTCCATCTCTCCCACTCTAGTCCACCCCCTTATGCCTGTCCTCATCGGTCAGTCCCTTCTGGTCCATCCCTACAGCCAACCGCATCTGCTCCTTTCCATAATCCTTCCAGGAGCACTCCTACCTCAGGGCCTTTGCTCCAGTCTGCTCTGCCTGGAAAGCTCTTACTCTGGTTACCTACTTGGCTCACTCCCTCATCTGCCTCTGATCTTGGTTCATGTCACATGCCTTCCATGAAGTTTCCACTATCCATCCTATTTCATGCTGAGATTTGTCCAGTATCCCAACACCCCCACCCTTGGGGATTTCTAGTTTTCCTTAATCAGCTGTGCTGTTTCTTCATTCTCACATATTATATACATTAAAAATTTTTATTGTATTTATTGTTTATCATTCTGTCTCCCCACTTTCTCCAGCTAGAATGTAAGCTTCTCCCACATAGTGAACTTTAGTCTATTCACTGATAAATTACAAAGGCCTAAAACAATGCTGAACTCACTAAATATTTGTGAAGAAGCAGTTTTTAAAAATAACATTGTATGGAAAAATTAATTCAAAGCTAAAAGCATATTCAGTTAAACCTCAATAGAGACCTATTGTTTCTGCCATTCCTAATTTGGACTCTATCACAGAGGGGAAAAAAGCAGTCACTGTTAGTAGTAAGTTCCTAAGAATTATTTTATTTCTATTAAATAAACAATCTAAACACATATGCATTGTTTGTTTTTTGCCCCTAGCACCATACCACATATATGGAATATTTTTAAAAATTGAGTATAATATTTGTTCATGCAGACATTATGAATAAATGTTCTATGTTGTCATTTATAGTAAATCTTGCTATAGAATACCAATAATCATAATCTCACCTCTCTCAGGTCTTCATATAATATGAACATAACATTTTCATCATCAAGATGTTTGTTCCAATTAATTGCAAAATCAAAATAGCTTCCCCAGGAAACTAAAAATACAGGGAAAAAAATAACTTCTTAAGAAATTTTAAATAATTGAGGTTAAAATGATAGAATGAGGATAAAATGGTTAATGTGTGCCCTAAAATATAAACTATTTGTATGTGTGTATGATCAAACAAGACTATAAGATTACAAATCCCTGCTCCAAAAGAACTGACATAAATCAGTCCTGATGTCAGATTTTCTCATTTTCTTATTTTTAGGAACAGTAGCACAACTAAGCAAGTTGTAAAAATGGTTTCATAAGAACTACAAATTTTCATGAACATTTAGATGAATGAAGTAATTCAGAAATAGTGAATGGTACGTGAAAACCAACAGATATAATATCAGAAAGAAATGATGAGACATGTTATCTAGACTAGCATTGTCCAATATAAATGTCATACAAGCCACATCTGTAACTTTAAGTTTTCTAGTAGCCATGTTAAAAAAAGTAAAAAGAAGCAGGTGAAATTAATTTGAATAGTTTAATCTATTTAACCCACAGATCCCAAAATGTTATCATTTCAGCATGTAATCAGCTTAAATAATTATTAGTGAAACATTGCCCTTATTTTTTTTTAATTCTAAGGCTACAAAAGCTTGTGGGTATTTTACACTTATAAAGAACATCAATTTGATACGTTTTTTTTGCCAAAAATACTTGATGTGTATTTAGACTTCATGAAACTTACAGTTGAAAAAACAGATTCACACACTCATACCAAACTTACTTAAAAGTTTCCAGCAACTGAATTGACTGTCTTAAAATATAAATTTAAGTTAAAATAAAATTTAAAATTTAGCTCTTCACTTGCACTAGTCACATTTCAAATGCTCAGTTTCCACATGTGGCTAGGGGCTACCATATTGGACAGTGCAGATCTAGACAGCTGTGTGCCTTTGAGAAACTCCCTAAACTTCTTTGTACCTTAGTTTCCTCATCTGTAAAATGGGGTTGTTGTGAATTTTAAGTGAATTAACACATGTCAAATGCTTAAAACAGTGCCTGATTAATAATACCCACTCCAATATTAGCCAATATTAACATTATTAGTAATAATAATATTGTCATAATTATTATCATGATTTGAGCCAGGCAGTTTCTACATGTTTTGTTGTACAAAATACTGTAAATTTCCTGCCCCAAATATAGTACACTCCCTTCTTTGTTGTAAACCAAACCCTGATTAGTTTGGTCTGAGCTAGTCAGAGGGTTCTGTTTCTCACTTTCTGCCTCCCTTTGGACTCTGGTCACATGAAGTAGTCCTAGCCAGCAATCAGGAGTCTGCTGGAAGGTTTCTAGAACAATTATTCCTGTCACGGTGACCCTTCTTCGTGATCTGAAGGTGATGCTCAGAGGGACAGTGGACAACTTAAGAGAATGTTACAAAAAGCATGACAGAAGGGCCCAGGGAACCTCAGAGCTGCTGACCCAACATTACTGGTCTACTGGGTCAGTTGCTATCTCCAGATTTCTTAGTTAAATGAAGAAAATAAACCTGATCTGTTTATGCCACTGTGGTGGGGTTTTCTGCTTTTCTAAATGTTTTATTGATATGCATACATTTCATCTTTCATTGCTTTTTAAAGCAATCCAGTATGACAGGTACAATTTTATACCCGTTTTATTGATGGAGAATTAGAAACCCAGAGGAGCTAAGTAACCATTTTAAGGCTGCACAATAAGTTATGTGTTATTGACATCTTTTAATGTTAGTTTGACCCCAGAGCTAATGCAACCAAACAAAATACAATACTGTGTTACCTCTCATAGATCAGGTATTCTTATTTTCTCTTTACAACTAAGGAAATCAAAGTTTAGAGTCTTTCTCTGCCTCTATTTTCTTCTTTGTAACATGGTGATAGTAATAGTATTATCCTCATTTGGTTATTATGAAAATTTTAAAATACTGTGTGTTAGGAGCAGCATGCCAGCATGCCTGGCATGTGGTAAGTGCTCAATAAATGGTAGCTAGTTTACTCTATCTAGTGTTAATTACTAACACATAATAATAAGTGATGAAGCCCAAGCCAGGCCTTCTCATTCTGCATCCTGTACGTTTTCAGTACATTCAGCTGCCTCTCTCTGTAAGTTGACCTTAACAAGTTTACAAGGCAGAAAATCCATCCAAGTTATTAATATCAGTGCCACTTCTTATCATTGTTAATCAAACAATTAGACTAAAAGGATCAGCAACAAAGATTCCCTAAACTAGATTGTCCCAATGATGATGAGTTTCTCCACCACTGAATGTTCTCTTGTGTTGTATCAATGGAGTATATTGTTTTAGATTTGCCTTAACTGCCTCCATCTGGTCTTAGTGAGTAGTTACTAAACAAGCCAAATCTTTCCTATCCGTGCTTCATAAGCACCTTCTGTACACTTTCTTTTTCTCTCCTACACCCCAATCCCAAGACTTAATCTTTGCTAAGGACTCAGTACTGTACCCAGTGTCTATTCATATGGGCTAGTGTTGCATTCGGAGAAGGCAATGACACCCCACTCCAGTACTCTTGCCTCGAAAATCCCATGGACGGAGGAGCCTGGTAGGCTGCAGTCCATGGGGTCGCTGAGGGTCGGACACGACTGAGTGACTTCACTTTCACTTTTCACTTTCATGCCTTGGAGAAGGAAATGGCAACCCACTCCAGTGTTCTTGCCTGGAGGATCCCAGGGACGGGGGAGCCTGGTGGGCTGCCGTCTAGGGGTCGCACAGAGTCGGACACGACTGAAGCGACTTAGCAGCAGTGTTGCATTGCTGTGCTGATGCCCTTTAAATGTGGTCCTTTTGGAGGGACTTGTTAGCAACTCCCTAGTGGCTCAGACAGTAAAGCGTCTGTCTGCAATGCAGGAGATCTGGGTTCGATCCCTGGGTTGGGAAGATCCCCTGGAGAAGGAAATGGCAGCCCACTCCAGTATTCTTGCCTGGAAAATCCCATGGACAGAGGAGCCTGGTAGGCTACCGTCCATGGGGTTGCAAAGAGTCGGACACAGCTGAGCGACTTCACTTCACTAAGGTCATCTGGCATTAATTCTTCCTTGCACTATACTGTAAGCACTCAACAGAGCCACTCACTACTAAAAAGAGACATTTATTCACCTCTGGCCACTATACCCACGGAAGTAGAGTTGTTGCCACATACAAGTAACTGAGACCATTGGTAAGTGACTTAAATTTTTTATAGTTAATACTGCCTTATTCATAGTTGGTATGGTCTTAAATGAGATATGTGTATGTAATACCTAGTTTGGTAGCCAGAGCATTTGTAGGCACTTAAGAAATTATGGTTCAACATGATCTAACAAAACCTTACTTGCTTTCTGGCAAACAAGTATCGTAGGTGTGGCAGCTCATTGTCATGGTTTTCTTCTTTTTTGGCTTTTATCATTGTGCTATACAGAGACTTGTGGGAAGTGAATCTGAAATGCTTTTTGTACATGTCTATTTCAGGCCTTTTCGTCCCATGTCTGTTCTATGGCTATTTAACATTCATCCTCAACATATTGAATTGTCCAAATTATTTTGTAAAAAAGTAATGTACTGTTTGATGCCCAGAAAGCTTTATTTAAAAGTAACATTGTGGTTCCTGGATCTGCCTTAATTTATTTTTTCTTTCTTTTTTAAAGTTATTAATTTTTAAAATTGAAGTATAGTCGACTTACAATGTTGTGTTAGTTTCTGGTGTGCAGTATAGTAATTCAGTTGTATATGTAGTCTTTTTCATATCCTTTTTTGTTGTAGGTTGTTGCAATATATTGACTGTAGTTCCCTGTTCTATACAGTGGGTCCTTGCTGTTTCTTTCTTTATCCTAAAACACATTTGAATTTTTGTATTTCTGTGATCATCTGTTGAAGTCAGAAGGAACCTTTTACCAACAGCCATACCTTGTCCTTTCATGAACTGTCTGAAGAAGTCATCCCAAGACCCATAGCTTGGGATATCAGGAACATCATTGTGGAAATGGAAAAAAGATACTGCTGTGTCTTTAGGGTTTCGAAATAGCACCAATATCTGGAGAGAGAAAATTAAGTTATCTAGGTTTAGGCGTTGAACTTTGGAAAACTGAAAGTATGAGCATTGTGTCCTCTTGTATACTCCCTGATTTTGTTGAGGTAGAAAGAAAGAAAGAAGTTGAGGAACAGGAGCTGGCAGATAAGGAAGCCTGGGGAAAAGGGGGAAAGAAAGAAGAAAAAGAAGATTGATATTGTAACACTGAATTTTTGCTAACAAACTGAGACAGTAAAATGTCACATGCAGACCATGTAAAAAGGAATGAAGAGCAGGCTCACAAGAGCTGAAAAGTTAAACCACCCCAGAAGCAAAAATAACAATAATGTTAAGGACAACAAAAATAATGTTTAGAGTTTCGTGGGAGAAGATCAAAGAAGGGCAGGTTGGAGGTGTGATGGGTGATGTGGAGGAAACAGATCTTCTGAATTTCAGTGTTATGTCCGCCTTCTCTGATGAGCCACAAATTCATTTTTCTGAATGAAAAGTGTGAAATAAATGTTGTAAAGAGCAAACTGAAACCCAAGAAAACCCCCTAAATTGCAGAACACTTGGCCACCCCAAGTGGGTTTGGGCCCTCTGGCCAGATTTCCCTGTAAAGAACTGAGAATGTTGTGGAATACATTATTACTGAGCACTGTTAGTGACCTTGGCAGAATTGGAGACAGCATACAAGAGGTTCGGAGAACCGGAAACAGGCAGGTAGCAGTTCCCTTTTGGAAAGAGGAAACTGTGCCGCCTGCAAAGTACAAAATGACCTCCATTTTGGAGATGTTTTTGGAATTGACTAAATAGATGACTTGTGGCCACAGAAAAGAGCAAGTAATAACCACCAGTGGGCAACACAGGTTCTCTAAGAAAAAGTCATTTCTAATGGCAGTTTTTTCTTGGACATAGTTCTTAAATTAGTAGATTTGTTGCTTATGACTTCCTCTGCAAATGGAAGAAGGCATGCCGGCAGCAGAAACATTTAAGCACATAAAACTGATGCAAAGGAGGCTGAAAAAGTAACGTAAAACTGCCCAGAGATTTTTAATAAAACTGTCCTGACTAGACCATCATCAACATTTTAATGAGGGTTTCAGGTTAAGATATAGAAGCTCTATTTATCAAATTTGTAGATGGCTTGAAAGTTAGAGGGAGTCTGGATTCCAGAACACCTCCTCAATCTAAAGTCGTGAACTGACAGTAGTAGAGTACCACTGAATAGAGATGAACGTGCTAGTCGATGTCTTTGGTGAGATCTAAACCTCTGCCCCTAATCCAAATACAGCAGATTCTTGTCACTTGAGGGTCTTATATTTGGGGCTCTGATAACCACTCAGGAACCTCTCTGGCTCATAGCAATTTATAATTTTGCAAAGACGTAAGTTAGCATGGTGAAGGCCAGCAGGCTGGAGTGTATGGATAAAACCTCAGTATCAACTTCTTACCTTAATTGTCGTTCATCTTTTGCCCTGCCTTCTTGTGAAAGTAAAGCTTTGTTCAAAAGGCTGCTTGCTCCAAATCCAAATGCTTTATACATTACTTTAGCTCTGTGTCTTATGGAATAATCAAGGGGGAAAAAAGAATCACTGAGGTTTGTGATTCTCTTGAACTGCATTAAACTGGGAAAATTATGGATTAAAGCGGTATTTCCAATTTGGGAGATTCTCAGTATAAAGAAACACTGTTTTACAGAGCCATCCACACCTGGCAGAGGAGACAGAGCAGTCCCTTGTAATGGGAGATGTGAGTAGTCCAGACAGCCACTTGGTGGAATTCAAATACCTAACGGGGGTTAGGGGCTTCCCCGGTGGCTCAGTCGGTAAAGGATCCGTCTGCAATACAGAAGACCTGGGTTTGATACCTGGATTGGGAAGATCCCCTGCAGAAGGAAATAGCAACCCCCTCCAATATTCCTGCCTGGAAAATCCCATGGACAGTGGAGCCTGGTGGGCTACTTTATGCATATGTTTTATATCCCGGCTGAAAATACGTTTCATTTGAATGCAACTATAGCCAATATAGCTGAAGAAAAAACAACAAAGGAAACACCAAACTGCACACTTTCTTCATTAAAATTCTGTGACGAGTAGCAAACTCATCCTGTGCCTCAGCAAGCCAATATCTACACAGGAAGAACTTCACATTGAAATGCCAGTAGAGGGGGACTCACCTTGGCTCTGTTCTGGAAGATGGATCCAGGTAATTTGTCATAATGGAGATGAGTTGCCAAAATCCTTGGTGATGGAAACTGTTTCATTCTCTTGAAAATATAAACAATAAGGTTAAACCTTATGTGGGGTGTGTGTGTGTGTGTGTGTGTATGTGTTGTGTGTGTGTGTTGTGTATGTGTTGTGGGTGTGTTGTGGGTGTGTGTGTGGTGTGTGTTGTGTGTGGGGTGTGTGTGTGTGTGTGTGTGTGTGTGTGTGTGTGTGTGTGTGGTGAATCACTCCTCGGTTTAGTACCTGAAGAGCAGTCTCAGTCTCTACTATTATTCCTCTTCCACATCCTTCTCTAGATTTTCTTTATTTCTGTTTTCTTGGTGGGGGATGAGGAATGGAGAATCACAAGGAAATACGCAATTGAAAACTTCCTTTTGAACTTCCTTCTTCTGTCCTGCTTTCCATTGCCCAATCTTTTTTTTTTTTTTTTGGTCATTGTTTTTTTTTTTTTTAGAAAAATTTACCTTTTCCCACAGCCATCCCCAAATCATTTTCTTCAAGACAGCTCAAAATCTGCAATCCACTCTTTCACTTAATGTGGATCTTTTCTACATTCCAAGTCATTAACAGAAATGTTCAAGTCTTTCTATAGCTCCTCCAAATTCATTTTTAACATCTAGATCTTTTTTTTCTTAAACCAGCAAAACTCCATGCAGTCAAATATCCTAACAGAACCTGAAAGTGCAGAATCACTTAAATATCTGAGAAATATCTTATGAGAGAAATTCTTGTCAATATAAGGACTCTATGATTGATTCTTTTTGTCTTTGTAATCTACTTCTACTGATAATTTACAAAATGAAGCTCTGTTTAATCAGATAGGGTTAAGGCTTTTATTTTAAGGCTTTAGTGTATGTTCTGTGGTGGGCTAATGCTTTCAGTGTTTTTTTCCATGCTGGTCATCATTTCAAGCAATGAAATTATATTTAGATGTTGATAGCCAATGGTTCTGTGAAAAATTAGCTAGAGACCCCAGCTCAAGCAAGGGAGCAAAAACTGACTTAAAATTTTTTAAAATCAATGCTATGGGCCCAAGTGATGATTAGTAGTTATTGTTCTTGATTCCAGTTTTGGAAGTACTTTTACATTCATTCACAATAATCCTCTCAGGTAGATATTGTAACCCCCATTTTAAGGATTAACAAGCGACTTTGAGGTTTTAAGTCCTTTGTGCAAAATCACACAGATGGCAATTTTCAGATTAAGTGATAGAGTGCCATTCCCACCAAACTGCATGGCCAAAAATCTCTTTAAGACATGTGAGAAATGGTAAAGTTCCTTAAAAGGGTTAGAAAAATATCCAGTGGGAAAATGGAGGTTGATTGTAACAAAACTAGGTAAATGTATAATTATATGTTCACGAAAATGCATGATATAGCCAACTGTAAGCAATGTAAAGTCGAAATACAGATACATCTCAGGAAAAAAAAATGTATATATTTTAGAAAAATTTTCTGTATAAAGTGAATAACCATTAAATGAAGCTTATCCTCTCACACATTTCCATTTTAAAATAAAAGGCACATTGCATAGAAAACGATCTTTGTATATGAAATATGAAAGTGAAAGTCACTCAGTCGTGTCCAACTCTTCCATGGACTACATTCCATGGAGTTCTCCAGGCCAGAATACTCGAGTGGGTAACATTTCTCTTCTCCAGGGGATCTTCCCAACCCAGGGATCGAACCCACGTCTCCTACATTGCAGGAGATTCTTTACCAGCTGAGCCACAAGGGACAATTATAATGCAAAAAGTGCTTTTAAAAATACTCTAAGAGAAAAATAAACATTTCCGATAAATTATAGACATCAAAAGACTTCAAAACCCAAATCCCTGAACACCTCATTTACAATATATTTTTCTGTTACTTCGGCCCAGTCCATGGAAATAAGTTTCCTTCCAACTGGGATCCAACTTTTAAGTCTGTATTTGTCATCCTGGCAAGTGTCTCCATCTCTTTCCAGAAATTTTCTGAACGCCCTAAGTGACTTTATTTTTAGGAACTGTGTTCTGTCTGCCTGTTGGGAGTTTTGCTGGTGAGCACTTCTGGTAAGTTTTGCTGGGAATGTGGTTTCCAGTTGGATACAGTCTTCCCTTCCCACCACGTGTTTCTGGTGTGTCTAAGTGTGGAGGGGGGCTGGATGGTCCTCTCTCCTGTTCTGTCCAAGCACCAAAATCTTGAGGCAGATCCTTCCTCCCCCTTTTTCTTGTCCCTCCTGGCAGGGAGAACAACATCCTGTCTCACATCCAGGCCCTAGTTAGTTACATTGATAAGGTGAGTAATAACATGCGATAGATAATATTAATAACAGGTAGGATGACCTGTTACTACCTTCACACAAACACTAATGATTTAATCATTTGTAAGTAATAGCAATAAGGTGATTCTGTAGTAAAATGAGATAATTCCTGAAAAGTGCTGGGATTATATGATAAGCACACAATGAATTATTTAGTGTTGTATTTTCTGAACTCAAAACTAAAAATCCCCCAATTTTACTTTCTAGAATAATTTGCTCTAAGTTTCAAGGCTCTTTTGTACCAACCTGATATTTTTCTGGGTCCCCACATTCAAGAACTGGGAATTCTGGGTATTCATACTTTTGTTTAGAATCAGCAAACATTAATTCATTAACGATGTGGAGAATCCAGTTAGAACCTATAAGAAAAATCAGAGAATCGAAGCTCATTAAGGAGTCTTGATATAATAAAAGCATGTTACTTAAACATACATATCATAAAAATTAAAATCTACAATGAGAGAATTCTCTGGCCGTCCAGTCATTAGGACTCTGTGCTTCCACTCCCGGGGGCCCAGGTTTGATCGCTGGTCTGGGAACCAAGATCCTGCAAGCTATGTTACAGCCTTAAAAAAAGAAAAAAAAGAAAAGAAAACCTACAACAATTCCCTGATGTGTACAACTGTTTCTTCTGCATTCAGAATAACCTGGGCTGTGGAAAGAAGCAGAGTTTTATGGAAAAGAGCATTTACTTACTCTGGTATAAAAATCAGATTATCTTGTTTCTTAAATTTCTCCTTTAACAAAAGGCAATGCTTTTTAAAAAAATCTAGAATATCTTCTTTACAGAACAATGTTATACTATAGAAATGGTTGTTTATTGTGTATCATGTATTTTACCTTAATGAATATTTTCTACAGAAATGTGTGATTTTGATTTTTATAAAAATACAGCATCAATTAAAAAAGAGAATATGAAATGGAGTTGGCTTTAACAAACAGAGATGGAATAACAGTTAAAAATGATCAAAAGTAGGACTTTCCTGTGGTCTAGTGGTTGAGACTCCATGCGTCCACTGTAGGGGTGCAGGTATGATCCCTGGTCAGGGAACTAAGATCCTACATGCCACCCAGTGTGGCCAAAAAGAAAAAAAAAAATCAAAAGTAGATTGTATAAAATAGAATAATTTAGTTTCTTAACATTTTATCCTCCACTGATGAAGGACCACTATAAAGCTGGCTTGAGAAACAGGAGGATTGGTCTTTGATCCTGAAAAATAACCTAGTACATGGAAGGCACAGATGTTTATAGATAAGCCCATCCTTGTCTTCAGCCAAAAGTCAAGATGAACATCTTGGCTACCGTGAGTACTCCATGGAAAGTGGGCCCTGTTTCTGTTTGCTAGCCCCACCATACAGCTCCTTCTGCACTCATCATCCATCCTGTTCTTTTCACACACACCTCCTCCCTCAGACACTGCGTCACACATGGTCAGTAGTTTCAGTCATGTCTGACTCTTTGTGACCCCATGGATTGCAGCCCGCCGGGCTCCTCTGTCCGTGGGATTCTCCAAGGCGAGAATACCGGAGTGGGTTGCCAGGACCTCCTCCAGGGGATCTTTGCAACCTAGGGACTGAACCTGAGTCTCCTGCATCACAGGCGGATTCTTTACCACTGGGCCCTGGGGAAGCCCTCAGACACTGGGGTTTCTAAATCTACCAGTTCTAGTTACTGATTTCACAGGCTCTGTTCTGATTCACCATAGCTACCCACCTTTCCAGTTTCTGGCTTCATGTAGAGATGAGATAGCCTGCCCTCCTCCCACCTTCTCCTTGCACCTTCCCCATCTACTCACTCTGAAAAAGTGCCCTTGTAGAAAATTTTTGTTAGTTACCACACTTTGGATAAGATGCTAGAACTATGTCATCGCTTCTGGCTTCAAAGGCGTCCAGGGCTTTGAAAGTCTCTGAGGTGCACATGGTGACTGGGTAAGGAATCCCCTGATAGGTGAAAAGCAAGTGAGACAGTACAGTTTCTTTTGATTTTTCCAAAGCTTCATCAATGTAGTCAATAAATTTGGCATTAGCAGTCATTCTGGCTCCTTGCTGGAGAACTTGCTCTGTGGTTGTCCGGGGCAGTGGAGGCTTTTAATGGGGGTTTTCAAGAGGTGGAATAAAGGGCTCCTCCCATTCACATGAGAAAGAAATACTTAATTCTCACCCACCTCCACCCCTGGCTTTTGCATACCCACCTCTGACAAAAGGCACGCTGCAGGTGCAAAACAGGCTGAGGATCGGGGAATATTACCCAATGAGTGGATTATATTACCATTATAGGCAACCCTCCCAAGGAAAGAGTAGATTTTCTTAATAGACAATAATAGATATTGAATGTCTAACACATAGTTATTTAATTCAATCAGGTATAAAATTTTAATATTAGCAAAACAATTTATGGAGGAAACCTCTCTCCTTGGTTGATAGATTTACACATACATGTCCATGGTGTGAAGTGAAGTGAAAGTGAAAGTTGCTCAGTTGTGTCCGACTCTCCATGAATTCTCCAGGCCAGAAGACTGGCGTGAGTAGCCTTTCCCGTCTCCAGGGGATCTTCCCAATCCCGGGATCGAACCCAGGTCTCCCACATTGCAGGAGGATTCTTTACCAGCTGAACCACAAGGGAAGCCCAAAAATACTGGAGTGGGTAGCCTATCCCTTCTCCAGTGGATCTTCCCAACCCAGGAATCCAACCAGGGTCTTCTGCATTGCAAGTGGATTCTTTACCAACTGAGCTATCAGGGAAGCCCCCATGGTGTGATGCAGGGTGTAAAATTTTTCCCTTTTTCCCATCTAGGTTCTTTGCCTGGTCTAATAATTAAATTGATGTAAGACCGATCAACAGGAGAAAAAACAAACAGAATTACGTACTTAATGGGTGTTCCATTATAATACGCAGATTCAAAAGGCCATCAGGTAATTGAAGTTTAAATAACATCCTGATTATTAACAGGGGTTTAAGAAAGGAGTAGGGGTTTGAGGATACAAAGGGAGGAAAGCCACTCACAGGAAGGCAGAGGAGATGTTTGGAAAACTGGGGTTGCCTGTTCTGCAGATGAGTTTTTTGGATACAAATATATCCCTGGTAACAGGTATCTTCCTGGTACAGCCCTTCTTTCCAATGTAAATTTAGGTAATTAAAGGGGGAGGTAAAGAGCTTTTCCTTAATTGGCTGGGTTTTTTAATTGCCTTTAGTTCAAAATTATCCTCATGCCAACGTGGCATATTGTAAGATGGCAAAACCTGGTCTCCTTCAGTGACAAGGAAGTGATGGAATTGCCCAGTGATTTAGTGGGGAGGAAAGAGGCACCCAACTCGAATCTACCACTTCCCGCCTCAGCAGACTTGGAAGACTACAGACCTGAGTTTGAATCTCAGTTCTACCACTTACTTGTGTTTGTTTATTTTGTTTCATTGAAGTACTGTTGATTTACAGTGTTGTATTAGTTTCAAGTATACAGTAAAGTGATTCAGTTCTTTTTTTCAGATTCTTGTCCATCCTAAGTTATTACAAGATACTGAATATAGTTCTCTGTGCTATACAGGGTGCTTGTTTATTTTGTGTATAGTATGTATATATTAATCCCAAACTCTTAATTTATCCCTCTCTCCTCCCCCTTTCCCTTTGGTAACCATAAGTTTTTTTTTTTTAATTATATATTTATTTAGCTGTGCTGGTCTTAGCTGTGGAATGTGAGATCTAGTTTCCCCCTGGATTGGGAATGCCAAGTCGTAGCCACTGGACCACCAGGGAAGCCCCCCTAAATTTGTTTTTCTATATCTGTGAAATTCTTTCTGTTTTGTAAATAAGTTCATTCATTTACAAATACGCTGTAAATAAGTATCATTTTCTTAGATTCCACATGCAAGTGATATCATATGATATTTGTCTTTGATTTGCTTCACTTATTATGATAATCCCTGGGGCCATCAGTGTTGCTGCAGACAGCAATATCTCATTCTTTTATGGCTGAGTCGCATTCTATTAAATATACACCACATCTTCATCCATTCACCTGTCAGTAGGCAGTTTGCTTCCACATCTTGGCTATTGTAAGCAGT
The DNA here is from genome assembly GCF_001704415.2 of Capra hircus. Taxonomy (NCBI): domain Eukaryota; kingdom Metazoa; phylum Chordata; class Mammalia; order Artiodactyla; family Bovidae; genus Capra; species Capra hircus. Next base: position 19,481,004 of record NC_030818.1, read on the forward strand.
CCTACTATGAACTTTGGGGTGCACTTATCTTTTCCAGTTAGAGTTTTCCTTCCTCCCAGGCATATGCCCAGGAGTGAGGCTGCTGGATCGTATGGGAGCTCTGTTCCTGTGTCTTTAAGGAAACTCCGCCCTGTTCTCTGTAGTTGCTGCGCCCGCTGTCCCCACAGTGTAGGAGGCTTTTCTCGTCTCCACACCCTCCCCAGCATTTGTATTTGTACACCTGTTGATGATGATCAGTTGGGTTATTTTGAACTCATAATATACCTTCAGAGGTATATATAAAATAGGGATAATACTAGCTGAACTATTTGACAACAGATGTGTATGATTCCTAGAAGGGAGATGCTTTGTCAAGGGAAGCATACAATATAATGGTGTCTCCTTTCCTCTGAGTTCATGTCCTGCTGGTTCAAGGTCCCTGAAGTGAAACGCACACTCTCTGTGACATAGTTTTTCCCCAGCAACACTCTCTTCTTTTTTCTTTGATTGAACTGGACTATTATCCCCGCTTCCTTTGCAGCTTGGTGTGGCCCTGGGGCTCGTGGGAGCTGAGTGGAAGTAATGTGTGCAAACTTTCGTTCAGGGCTTGGACACAGAAAGTTGATTGTTCTCTAATTTCTCTCTCTGCCCTTTCCTACACCTGGAGGACAGACATGATGCTGGCAAGCCAGACTTGCTAATTCACACAAAAACAGCCCTCCAGGAGGTGGTAGACCAACGAGATACAGGAACTCAGCATGCGGTGGATCACCATCCCATCACCCACCCTCAGTTCAGTTCAGTTCAGTTCAGTCACTCAGTTGTGTCCGACTCTTTGTGACCCCATGAATCGCAGCACGCCAGGCCTCCCTGTCCATCACCAACTCCTGGAGTTCACCCAGACTCATGTCCATCGAGTCGGTGATGCCATCCAGCCATCTCATCCTCTGTCGTCCCCTTCTCCTCCTGCCCCCAACCCCTCCCAGCATCAGAGTCTTTTCCAATGAGTCAACTCTTCGCATGAGGTGGCCACCCTACATGGAACCAATTTCCTGAACTGTGTGTGGAAGAATACAATTGCCTATCTTGTGGCAGCCACTGGATTTTTGCAGTCTCTTTGTCTCAGCAGTTTAGCATACATCTTGTCTAGTATAGTTTCTGGGTCAAAATGTATTTTCGGTGGCTTCTTAAGTCGACTTTCTGTAAACATCTAGTGAGCTTTTTTTCTTCTTTCTCCCATTCTCTTCTCCAAATCTTTCTCCTTACTCTTCCTCCATTTTTTTTTTCCTGTAGCCTTATGAACGTAGTTTTCTAAAATCCAAACTTGCCTTTCTCTAAACTCATGCTAACACTGAAGAAGTTAACCCCTAGCTGTGCATCATTACCTAGCTGCTACAGTCATCCATATCAATATATGACTTAAAATAATACCCAACATTATCGATCACCTGTATGTAGCAGACATCCTGCCAAGCTGGTAACATTACATGGATGATTTCATGTAGCTTCACTAAATAGCCCTATGAAATCAGTGTTACTGTTGTTACCATTGTGGGTTAATCGGAGTTTTACAGGAGGGAAGTAGAGTCAGACATTTGAGGAGCTGGGACAGGAATGTAGGCAGTGCAGCTGAATCCCCTGGCAGACAGATGGTTACAGCAAGATCTCTGTTAGAGGCCCCAGTGTAATTGTCTGTACTAATGCATTTCTGGTGCTGCTTTACCTGCTACGAGAAACAAGGCCCGGGGACTTTTCACTGAAAAAAAAAAACTTACCTCCTAAAGAGATGGATTTTTATGACCACAAGGGAAATAAATTCCCTGGATTCTAGAACATCATATTCAATAACAGCATTTGGGGATAAACACAGTATTAAACGTATCCATTGACTGTGAGGTGCGTTCCAATTTCAGAAATGTGGAAAGCATGTCCATCACAGAGTTGAGGAAGTGATACCGGTCAACAGAAAGTGTCTCAGTGAGGCAGGTGGTGGATGTGGGAGAGGAAGTTTTAATCTCCATTTTACCGAAGGGAAAGAACTGAGCTAAGAGGTTTCAGAGTTAAGAATGAGTAGCTAGGTTTCATTACATTTGTGATTATTTTTTTTAAGTTAGTAAAATTAAAATATTTGGGTCTTGCTATTTTTCTGTATCTTTTAACGTTTTTTGTTTGATTGATGTATTTATCTTTATGCTTCTTTTTGAATGTGCCGGGCCTTTGTTGTGCTCAGGCTCTGTCTGGTTGCGGAGAGCGGGGCTGCCCTCTAGTTGCAGTGCACAGGGTTCTCACTGCGGTGGCTTCTCTTGCTGTGCAGCACGGGCTCTAGGCACGTGGGCTCACTAGTTGTGGCTCCCAGGCCCTAGAGCATGGGCTCAGTAGTTGTGGCGAACAGGCTTCACTGCCCCATGGCATGTGGGGTCCTCCCGGACTAGGATCCTCTCGGACTAGGGATTGAACCCATGTCCCCTGCACTGACAGGTGGATTTCTATCCACTGCACCACCAGGGCGGAGAAGGCAATGGCACCCCACTCCAGTACCCTTGCCTGGAAAATCCCACGGATGGAGGAGCCTGGTGGGCTGCAGTCCATGGAGTCACAAGGAGTCAGACACAACTGCGCGACTTCACTTTCACCTTTCACTTTCTTGCATCGGAGAAGGAAGTGGCAACCCACTCCAATATTCTTGCCTGGAGAATCCCAGGGATGATGGAGCCTGGTGGGCTGCTGTCTATGGGGTCGCACAGAGTCGGACACGACTGAAACGACTTAGCAGCAGCAGCAGCACCACCAGGGAAGTCCTACCCCTTGAAGGTCTTATTACTGTTGGTAACAATAGGACGTTATTCAGTGTAGGTGGGAAGGTTGTGTATTTCAGAATCTCCCTCCCAAAAAAGAAAAGGTGTAAGACTGGACTCCCTGCCAAGTGGCTTAGTGGGATTATCTCTTATATTGTAAAGAGTCTTTGTTTCCCTAGGGAAGGTAGAATTTAAGACATTAATTCAAACAGTGACATTAAAAAAAAGTGACTGGATCCTGTTCTGATACTAATGCCTGTGATTAGGAAGATTTAGGGGCTGTCTAGAATTGGTAATGTGAGGTCTGATTTTTGTTAGTCTCCCTAAGCTCAGGGCAACCTGTCAACCTTCATGCATGATTGCAGAATAATTGGGATTAGACGATGCATTTGCAGGTGGACCTCTGGTTCGGCAAAATCCCAGCTTCCTGTTCAGCTCCTGGATCCACCCAGGCCTGAGGCAAGTGGTGCTGGACCTCTCAGATGGTACTGATTCTTGCCTTTGCTGAATCTGGGAGGTTTATATGAAGCTACTTTCCTTCAGTTCAAAGAGACTGGTCCCTCTTACCTTCTTTTCCTTTAATTTTTTCTCTCAGGCTATGAACTTACCGACACACATACACACATAGACACTCCCACCCACCCAGAGTACAGGTGACTTTTTAAAAAGTCTAAGGCGATTGAAGTCAAGACTGATGAGGAAAGCAGGGATTAGATAGCAGAGGGCTCCTGTGTGTTGATTGACCCAAGGCTGTTTTTTAGAGGAAGGTAAACTGGCCCTTCCTGTGCCATCTTCCTTGGGGTGCCCCTTCAGATTATGTTGTGTTTCCTCCCCCACCCCTACCCTCTTCTTTAGCAAGAGATGTTCTATTTCCAGGGCAGTTCAAGATTAAAATTGACCTTGGAATCCAATATGTAGGGAGAGGGAGTAACCTCTGTATTTGGAGAGTTTACAAAAAACTGGCTCCCCTTATCAGAAGTTGACCATCAGGGAGTCAGGATGGAGTCCATGAGTCAGTGGATGCTGGAAATATTCAGGATCCAGGATGGTGTATCTGGTAACACTTTGGTCTCCTAGGCTGAGGGTGATGGGAGAGCCACTCCCTCCAGAGCGCAGCAGCTGGCAGAACAGAGATTCTGCCCCCACTGCTCCTCCTTCAGCGACGGTGCCCCCTGCCAGAGGCCACAGCTCCCCACTGCTCTGTGTCCTGGCCCATCTGAAGGGAAGGCTGGGCCATCACCAACATCCTGGCCCTTCTGTCCAGTAGGTGCCCTTTGGCACCCAGCAGCAGTGGATTATCCAGACTAATCTCTGCTGCCTCATGTCAGGTAGTTGAAAGGATTCAACTCGAGGATTCCACCAGATTGACTAGCTGGTTTTCCTCTGAGGTGTCCGTGGGAGAATGGACAGCAAACTTCCTAGGTCCATGTTTGTTTTTAATTGAGGTATTTGTTTATTAAGTACATGACTGAAGGATTTATTTTAATTGAAGTATTTGTTTTTAATTGAAGTGTTTATAAGCTCCTCGTTTCTTTTTATTTAGTTGTATTAGTGTCAGGTGTGCAGCAAAGTGATTCAGTTATACATACATATATATCTATATATTTTTTCAGATTCTTTTCCTTCATAAGTTATTACAAAATATTGACTATAGTTCCCCGTGCTAAACGTTAGGTCCCTGCTGGTAATGTATTTTATATATAGTAATGTGTATATGTCGGGCTTCCCTGGTGGTTCAGATGGTGAAGAAACAGTCTGAAATGTGGGAGACCTGGGTTTGATCCCTGGGTTGGGAAGATCCCCTGGAGGAGGACATGGCAACCCACTCCAGGATTCTTGCCTGGAGAATCCCCATGGACAGGCTACTAGCCTGGCGTGCTACAGTCCATTGGGTCACAAAGAGTTGGCCCTTCTCCAGGGGATCTTGCTGACCCAGGGATCGAACCTGTGTCTCCTGTAGCTCCTGCATTGCAGGCAGATTCTTTGAGGCTGAGCCACCAGGGCAGTAAGAGCACTGCTGCCGCTGCTGCCGCTGCTGCTAAGTCGCTTCAGTCGTGCACAGTGAGCGGTAATTACGGTCTGGGGGCGGGGCCAACGCCAGGGAGGGGCGGGCTCTGCCACACTTTGCGCGTGCGCAGCCCCTGGAGCCCGCACTTCAGGTAAGGTGCTTGTGCAGGCTTCTTGCTAGACTTTTGGCTGTAGCTCTCCGCGTCCGACAGGGTCTCTCCAGAGCGAGGAGGAGGGCTGAGGTTTGTAGGGACCACGGCAGAGTTCTGGTATCATAAAGAGGACATTCGGTGCCTGCATTCGTCTGCACGAGGGGCGGACCCGAGTGTTTCCGGGTCGCTCGGTGACCTTGGCCCGGCGACCGGGCAGTGCTCCTTGCGCTGAGCGTGCGTGTGGGCACCTGGCCGGACCGGAGTGTGCTGGGAGACCCGGCGGGTCGGGAAGAACCCGGGAGCTGGGGAGATGGCAGGAGCCCAGGCACCGGGGCTGCGGGGGCTACGAGGGGCTGAGGATCCCTGGTAGCCAACCTGAGACCACGCCTGGGGGCCTTGTTGGTTGCTTGGCTCTTGACACTGGAGACCTAGAAAATTGCCTTTGTTCATTGAACACAGGGTCGGAGCTGTGAAGCCTTGTTGTTTAGAGTGGAAGGAAAGACTTTGCTGTTTGAAATGTTGCCTGGAGATGCTGAGCAGTGTCCATTGCCAGCTATGGTGCACAGCTGAGGGATTTTTGGAGGCAACATGCTTGTTTGTCTTAAGCTTGTGCATCCCGAGTCAGCGTCTCAGCCCAGTGTGAAGTTAACCTCATGACACACAGCCCTGCTTTTTTCCCAGCCCACCTGAGGATTGCTTTATTATTTATTTATTTTTGGCTTTGCCCTGCTGGCCAGATCTCAGTTACAGGGATTAAACCCCTGCCACAGCAGTGAAAGTTCGGAATTCTAACCACTAGACCACCAGGGAACTCTCAGGACTGATTTAAATGTCACCTGAATTCCACCATTATCCAAAAATCTTGTCTAATCTTAGTCCATCTCCACCAGTCATGGAATGGTATGCCTTTGGTGTTCATTAAAGTGGTTTCATCAGTTGTTATAAACACCTTTTCTGAAGCTGAGGGACTTGGAATGTGAAATGTACATGTTTTTAAGAAAGGTAAATGCTTTACAGTGTTATTTGAACTTTACTTTTTTCCTTTTTTAAAAATTTATTTATGGACTTTACTTTTTTGAACCTTTATCCTTGCTTTCCTAACAAAACAGAATTCTACTTGAATTCTTTACTCTCTGGATTTGCCTGCAAGGCTGGCTTTGTGGTTTGTTTTTTTTTTCCAGCACTTGAACATTAAAAAATAACCCCAAGATAGCTCCTGTGCTGGTTATGGCTTATTTCCTGGCAGTAAATTTACAGCCTGTGCTTAGTCATGTCCAACTCTTTGCGATGGCATGGACTGCAGGGTACCCCCCTGCCCCAGGCTCCTGTCATTCTCCAGGCAAGAATACTGGAGTGAGTTGCCATGCTCTCTTTCCTCCAGGGGATCTTCCCAACCCAAGGATCAAACCCAGGTCTCCCACATTGGAGGCAGATTCTTTACAGTCTGAGCCACCAGGGAAGCCCAAGAATACTGGAGTGGGTAGTCTAGTCCGTCTCCAGTTGATCTTCCCAATCCAGGAATCAAACTGGGATCTCCCACATTGCAGGTGGATTTTTTTACCAGCTGAGCTGCCAGGGAGGCCTATAATGTACAGCCCAGAATGTAATGTCTAGCAGTACACACAGGAAAATCTTCCTTCCTACTCCCTCACTGCCTCTCAGTTATGTGTAAGTTTTAAACTTTTCTGCTTCATTTCCCTTAGGTATGAATAATAAAGTTTTAATCTTTTAGGCCTCAGGGTGATCACACCATCAAAATGAGAGAAGGGATCTTGGGGGTGAGGTGGGAGGGACACCTGGTAAGGATATGAGTAGGATAATCCTACCAAAGTATTTAATTACCCCCACCCTCAGACTGTTGAAAAGAAGCTAAAATTGAATGGAATGAGAGGAGAGCTGGTAGAGTATTACAGGTTGTGCCATTTCACGCAGAGAATGGAACAGTGTGACAAAGCATACACAGGATGATGCCGAAATCCTGAGTTTAAAAACCACTGGTTCTCCTGGCCTTCTTGACTTTGAGGTAGAATAAACACTTTGGTCTATATTTAATTTATTCAGCAAGAGTCAGGTATGCTATTTTCTTGTTATATAGATCTTCCCTTGTTAGCTTTTACCTTCGTGAAAGAGGATAAAGGTTCAAGCTCTTTCTTCTGATGGGCCTTAATCAAGAGTTGAAGCCTAGTCTTGCCACTTAGTGGGTGATCCTGGTCAGTGTTTCCCCTCACCCGCTCCAGGAGCCTCATGTATAAAAGCCACTTGGAGTTGTCTGTAAAAGGGCAGATTACGGGCTGCCAACTCTAGACTTGCTTAATCAGATTCGGGATTGGGGAATTGCCCGTTGAGGCCCAAGAATACGCTTTTTTTTTTTTTCGGCTTTGCCTTGTGGCATGTGGTATCTTAGTTCCCCAACCAGTTATTGAACCTGCTTCCCCTGCACTGGAAGCATGGAGCCTTAACCACTTACTGGACTGCCAGGGAAGTCAACAAAGAAGGTGCATTTTAAAGGCTTTTGGGTGATGTGACTAGTTTGAAAAAACTTGGAATAGCAACTCCTTAGCAGCAAGAACCAGTTTATTGCTCATCTTTATATAAAATGCTATGAACTATGGCACACACTTCAATAGATTACATAAATGAAAACTTCCAGCTATAAAACATGTATTGATATAACCACTTACAGAATAATCTTGCTTTTGTAGGCTACTTCATGAAGAACTCCACATATCATACTCATTAGAACATATCTTAATTCCTAGTTCAGCTAAAATGATTGACCCCATCTCCCACCATTCTATATTCTTAGGCAGCTTAAAAATCTTGGTTCATAAATTGTTAGTTTTTGCAGTGCCTTCGATTTTGTCTCCTCTCTGCTTTCTCTAATCATGTCTTTGGTTCACTGTGCACTTTAGGCATGGAGATTGAAAACTAGGAAGTGAGACATGTCTAATACAACTTGGATACACTAACTTTGGGGTTTTATTCCTATGTAATCACTCAAACTATTGAAATGTATTGAAGTTCAGTGTTACTAAGTTTGACTATGTTTACTCAGGTTTACATTTATTTGTTAAACTTAGGATGTCCCGATCTATGGGTCCACTGGCAAAGAAGATCTTTAAAGGAGTGTTAGTAGCTGAACTTATGGGCGTTTTTGGAGCATATTTTTTGTTTAATAAGATGAACACAAGCCAAGGTAATCATAATTCAGAAATTACAGTGCTTTTTAGGGGGGTGTACAGTTCACTAACACATTTTAGGTTAAATGGCTTTTTTGGAGAAACTGCTTCTTCAATGTATTAGGCATTTTATGGGCACAAGGGGAAGAAGCTAGGTGTTAATTATCGGTATTATAGAATAAATGACTTACTTCTCCCCCACCACCAACAGTTAAATGTTTGTAGCCTAAGGAAAATGTTTCATACTTCCATGGATTTTCCTAATGGGAAGCATAGAGTAGGTGTCCTTGGCTGGCTTAGTTTGGGAGTACAGATGGAAAAAATCCAGCCTGTCCATTACACCTCATTGTTTGACAAACTGAGGAAACAAGTAGCATAGCTGAACTGCCAAGTAACCAGTTGCTCAGGTTAGAGAGTTCTCCTCTTCTTCAGTATTAGGCACTAACAGCCTTTCTCATGCCACTGGCCATCACTGAAAGTGCTTTGACACTTTGTGGGGGAAATTTCTTATTAGAGCCCTCAACTTTTAAAAATCAGTTAAGTGTTACTTTCCCTTTCTCTAAAGCAGGGGATAGTCGTCCTGGGGTGGTGGCCATCTTTAACTTGTCATTGATCTTAAAGGATGTAAGGGTATAAAAGAAAACATACAAATGGTATTTAAAAGCAAACTAAGGTTTAAGGTGAACTTCAAAAATTGGGTGTAGTACAGTCTTATTTCTTTCTCTAGCAAGGTAAAACGGCATTCATAAAACAGTTCATAAAATTACATAAGGGAATTTCACATTAACACTGAAAATCTGCTTTTTAAATACTGTTTTGAAATAAATTACATCATATATATGTTAAATCTTAAAAACTCCAAAATAACAAAAGACAACTACCTATAAGTGCAGTTTTGACCCTATTTTAAAAAGATACAGTTTCTCTCATTTATAGGATTCCTATCTTATAGACCCTAAGGCTAGCACTAAATTACGGCTCCACATGTTAATACAGTGAATTTCTAATCATGCCTAATTTTAAGACTTTTTTTTTTTCATTAGATTTCAGGCATACAATGAGCAAAAAATTCCCCTTCATCTTAGAAGGTATGTTTTTCCTTAAGTAAAATTTGTGTGTACAAAGCAATTTTTCAGGTAACCTTTATAAATTATTTATGACCAATTAAGGGTTAAATCACTTTTTAATTTTTTGATGTCAGTTTCCAAAAAATACTGTTCATCTCTACTTTCACTCCTTACAGTGGAGAAAATTCTCATCGCAGTTACACAATGAGTTAATCCCAGTGATGGGCTGGATTCTTCTTCCAATGGGTTAAGAATGTAGACTTTGGAATGAGACTTACCTGAGGGTGATGGGAATCAAATCACTGCTTAAAACACAAAACTCATGTCTGGTTTGCTACTTTCTTGGAGCTTTTTCTTTCTCCATCAAGTAGAGATAATAATGCCTATCTCATGAATTGTTATAAGGATTAAAAAAGATAACATTATGTAATTACTTCAAACAGTATCTGGTATAAAGTAATGCTTAGTTAATAGTGTTCATTACAAGGATTAGTAGAGATTAGAGATGCTAGAGCTTACACACAACGTATGTATCCTGGCGTCTTTTTCATTTTACTGTGCAGAGATAAGGGGGAACAGCTGGATTTTTTTTCTCAGTATAGTTTAATTTTAACACTTTTACATGATTTTATAAATGACAACTATTTTTATTTATAGTTTATTACAAATCCATTGAACACTCTGGAATGTATGGAATCAGAGAGCAAGATCAAGAAAAATGGCTGAGCAATAAAAATTAGGAGTAAGTGGAATTTTACTTTTTAATTTATTTAGAAAACACTCATCTTCTTTGCTTTTTAATTTTTGGAGTGGTTTTTGGCCTCTTTCTGAAATTTTTCTTCCTCTTGATGATGCTTTTCACATCTCTGTTGTGTAACCAGTCATCACGTTCAGCCTCCCATCTAAGCTGTTTGAGACCTTTGAGGGGGGAGAAGAAAGATGAGTACACTAGATTCTTGGGGGCTCCAGAGAACACCCCGAGTGACAGGAGCTTCCAGTCTGCCATGGCCTGCAGTCACTTCCCATCTGCTCCACAAACCCCTGCTTGTCTGTTGCTTTCCTTCTGTATTTATCATCAAAGATTTACTTACAAATAAACAACTAGGACAGGAAAGACACAAATGCTCTGTTTTCTTTTCCCTGAACACTTACTGGTGAAAGAGGAGCAGCCAGTTAACGATCAATATCAGAAATAATTAAAAGGTGTTACTTAGCAAATTTATACTATATAAAAATAGCCTGCCTCCATTTAAAAAAAAAGTAGTTTTTGTAGGCTATAGTCTTTTTTGCTGTAGTGTATTTTTAAGAAGTGAAAAAGTCATTCCTTCCAGGTTGTAAGGAATTATTTTTCCCTTACTATCAAAAGGTCCTCCAAAAATATTTAGATCTTTAGAAATTATAACTTAAGACCATTTTAAAACCTCAATAAAAATTCAAGTTACTTACTTGCATTATCTTTGTTAGCCATGGCATTCATACCAATGTTATCAAACTTGGATCCCATATTTTCATCCAATAGGTGGCCAAACTTAAAAAGAAGAGTGGGGGTGGGGTGGGGCGGGGAATACATTTATTAGAAAACACAAAAAACAACGTAGAACAGCTAAGTGCTTAAAACAATACATTAGCCTTACCTCTTCAGCAGATACAAATAAGTTGGAGTCATCAAAGTCTCTTTTCTTTTTTTTTCTTGGTCCTAAAAAAAGTATAAGCCTACATTATTAAATTGTAAATCCAATAATTTTGTAGAAATAAGATCTTCAATGTAGTTTTGTTAATATATATTTATTTGGCTTAAAACACACAGTTATAATTATCTTCTATGAGCATCATTAGGCTGCTGGCATTTAAAGACAGAAAAATAACGAGTTAGTATACAGTATTTTTTTATAACTTAATATCCTAATAGAACTGTTCAGGTGACAATAGTGTCTTCTTGTCTTTCAGATTTGACCATCAATCAAAGTTTGATTTCAAAGTATTTCAAAGTATCAGGCAAGATTAAAATTCTGAAATTGACAAGGATGTATTTTCAATATTTAAGGTTAACTGTAAATTCTAAGTCAGACATTTTGTTCTTGGAGTAACTGTGAAGAAGTGATGGAGGGTTTGTTTATTGTGTTATAACTAGTTTTGTTTATTACTTGAAATAAAGTGGTTCTTAAAAAAACCTCCCCTATAATTCTAAATATATAAACCTTTCAAAACAGAATAATATGTTACATTTTTCATTTCATTACAGTTTATTACAAGCTATTGAATATACAGTACTCTGTGCTATACAGTAGGACCTTGTTTCTTATTTATCCCCCACTTCTTTCCTCTTTGGTAACCACAAGTTTGGTTTCTATGTCTGTGAGTCTGTTTTTTAAATAAGTTCATTAATATTTATTACATTTTAACTCACATTTAAAATAATTATCTAAAACTATATTAACTAGAAGTATTGCTTTTACCCATTTTCACTTTACCTGAAACAATATTCAAACTCTATTATCAATGTTTCTGGTACTAACAGCCACTTAAAAACCCCTGGTGCCCATTTGCAGTCACATGCTCCCTTCCATGGAAGGCTTCGCTTTTTCTGGCTATTTCATGTAAATGGGATCATGTGGTTCTCAGTGACTGGCCTTTTACTTAGCATAACTTTTTTTTTCCCGGCTGTGCTGCGTGGCTTGTGGTAGCTTCCCGACCAGGGATTGAATCCAGGCCCCTGGTAGTGAAAGCCTGGAGTCCTAACTACTGGACCGCCAGGAAATTCCCAGCAAAACATTTTTGAGGCTCATTCACCTTACAGCAAGTATCAATATTTCATGCCATTTTACTGCTGAACGATATTATATGGGCTGCTTCTATTTTTTGCTTGTACATTCAACAGACATTTGGTGGTTCCTGCTTTTTGGCTATTATGAATATTGCTGCTACGAACAGTCATGTACATGTCTTTGTATGCATATACCAGAGCCATTTTTGATAGAAGTTTCTAGAGCATTTCATCTTCCAAGGTGAAATGTGTATTATTTCAGAATTGTGCATAATGCTGTTTTTCTCCTAAGCTAAAACTTCTACTTGTATAGTATCAGGAAAGGTCTTGGTTTTCATTCACCTACAGGCATATATCTAAAGCTTCAATTAGCAAGTGTTAATTGCTAATTGCTAATTGTTAATTGCTTCTGCTGTGCTGCTTCCTTCAAGTTTGTTCTTTTTTAAAAAGATTTGTTTATTCTGAAACTAGCCAACATTAGCAAGTGTAGGGTGAATTCCCCCATCCTCATCAATTCATCTGTTTGCTTCTTCTTTCCTTTTTAAATCCCTTTGTTTCTTTTTTAAAAAAATCAATTCTGTCACATATCATTTAATCTGTATCCAAAATATTATCCACTGAGGTTTGATGTCTTTTCAGGCTAATATCTTCTGAAATGGCACTTTATTAAAAATAAGGTCAATGGGAGAGCATCTTTTAATACAATAGGCTCAGTAGAATTTAAAGCAACATATCTTTTCTGAGAGATTTTGAGGAAAACTGCCTTATGGGCATATGCTATTATTAAAAGTGTGACCTATCTTTCAGTGGTAACACATTATGATGTAAATATGCATTAGGTAAATCTAAGAGAACTGTGATGCTAGCAGTATTTAAACTTTGTAGGGATCAACGTCTCTGAGGGACTACTACCCACTCAGAGTTGTTGTTAATATTTACTATCAAAGTTTTGTATTATTTTAACAAAATACTGTCAAGCATTTTAAACTTTGCAGATCTATTTTTATTCATTAGTATTTATGGCTGACCCTTGAAAAATGTGTAGGTTAAGGGCACCAACCTCTGTGCAGCCAAAAACAGGAATATACCTCAACAGCAACCGACCAAGGATGATGTAGCACTGCGGTATGTGTTTATTGCAGGGAAAAAAATCCCTGTACCAACGGACCCATTCAGTTTAAACTCATGTTATTTAAGGGTCAAATGTACCACAGTACTAGTAAGCAGAAATAAAGAGGCACTATAGTCAAAGTTTTTGTTTTTTTAAAGGTAGGTATGTGTGAATTTATCCACAAATTAAGGAATAAAATATTTGTATTTATTATAGTGCTTTCTACAGTTTTATAAAATAATATTATCACCTGATATAGTGTTTTCCTTTTATTAGTATCGTAGAAGTATTACACTAAAAGGCATAATCTGTTAGAATATACTTTAAAAAATATTAGAGAACAAATTAGTAGAAATAAAAACTCTCATTTTACATATTTTTGAGATCAGAATTATTTGTCATGGCAGCTCTCATTAAAAAAAGAAAATGATGTTAATAAAGAGCATGGGTTTTTAAATAGATGGATCAGATGGGAAGGTAAGAGTTGATAAAAGGAAAAATGCAACAGGTGTCTATGAAAATCCCGGGCTTACATTATTATTGAAGGTTTAAACATTCATGAAAAGATGATCCAGAGGTATTTAAATGAGAGGAGTGAATTCACAAAAGAAAATAATTGGAGGATGTGAAAACCAATTATTTATTAAAAATTCATAAAACTTATTACCCAATAGAACAGTTAATTTCCCAAAATGATAATGAACAATAGCTTTCACATGCAGTGCTTAGGTTTAAGAGACTAAATACATTTTCTTACCTTGAAACGACCCAGCAAAGTCAAAATCATTTGCACCTTTTCTCTTGTTTTTCTTATTACTGACTTTGAGTCTGACTTCATCATCAAGTTCTGTTTCCAAACAAAAACCCTGTTGTTACTAAGCAATTTAAAAAAACTGCTGCAGAACGACTGTGATGAATATAGATTAACTGTAACATTCTTGCAAATGATCAATCCAGTATTTTTAAAAGGCAGTATAACATGACAGGTCAAGAGGAATAGCACAAACAGCCTTGATATTGATTAAATAGAAGTGCAAAACAGAACTCAGCTGCTTAAAAACCCCAAAACTCCAGTGTCAAGGGAGACGGGAAGATCTTCTTTAAATTTCTGGCTGATCTGAGTATAAATCTGAATACAATATTAAAAAACCTTTAGGAGAAAAACTAGCCTCTACTGAGGCAGAAAGTTTGTTTAAAGGTTTACCTGAAATGCCCTCATTCTCATCATCTAACACATCCATGAATGTTCCTCCATCTTCCTCAATTTCAGCGAATTCTTCATTCATACTTCCTAAGGAAACTTCATCGTCATCCAAATTATCAAGGTCGTCATCTTCTGAATCTTCATCTTCTGAGTCATCCTTAGCTCCTTTTGCCTTCTTCTTCATGTTGCTGAAGAAAAATAACAATTTGTAAAGTAAACAAGGACTCTTGTTTTCTAAAGTAAAGTTTCTGTTTTCTTTCTGGTGACCAGCAAGGTGTTAGGCTATTAACAGAATTCAAAGGAGAGTTACAGACAGCTCAGAGCCTTTATTTAACATACTAACAAGCATTATAAAAGTCCCAAAATGAAAGTACTATATTTCCCAAAATTCAATACTTTTCCCCTATATAACACATGGTCCTGTGCTCCACTGTTCTGAAAGACAAGAATTTGAGAAATGCTGGGAAAAAACAGTTTAAAAAAAAAATTTAAGAAACGCATATTACCTAGCGAAATCAAGGTCATCCTTTCCAGAGGTGAAACAATTATCATCTTCAAATGTGTCTGCCAGAGAGCAATATATAAATTGTGAGATACAGCGAGAAATAACAAACTTGACACGTCTTATACCAGAATCAACACATATGACTGTTGTGATAAGTAAACACCAAGATGATATACATCTGACACTGCTGCTATTTTATTAATCTGCACAAATCCATGTTCTGTGCTGGCCTTAATTAAATCCCCAAACTAAATGGGTTCTGGTTAATTTTACCTTCTTTCTACAGCTCTTTTATGCAGTGAGGGAAAATGTCAAATAAGAGAGTATTTAGCGTCCTTTTTACTCCATTAGAACTGTTTTAAGTGCTTATTTTTAGTAAGTGTAATGTAATATGCAATAAGTGAGCTCAACGTAAACTTTAATAATTTCCCAATTTTTGCTTCCGTCTAAATTTCAATAACAATTTTCAAGCTCTGTGGATTATAAAGGTAAACAAATTACCAATCATCCTTTCAAATTCCTCATCGTCCACATCTTCTATACTTTCTTCATCTTCATTCCGTTTTTGTTTCACTTTACCAGTAGTAACTTTTTTATAATACCTAAAATAAAATGCATGTTATACATTGATATTTGATGATTTTATCAAAGGGCCTGTTCTACGATCATCAAAAGACTTACAGTCAATGCCACTAACAAGTGTAAAAGCTTTCAATTGAGCTGGCATATAAATGACTAAAATTTGTATTATAGAAAAAAGTTTTAAATTCAAAACAGTTGGAAACTTTTGAAATGTGAAGGATAATAAATTTCAGTGATTTAGGCTTGGTTCTTCATAAAAACACCGTAAGTCACCTTAATTAAATGGCACAGTAAAAGGCTGTTTTAGTATCAACACTAAATGGTACAAGTATTCTAATGTTAGAAACTGGCTCTAAATGACCTCTTATCTCAATATTTTATCAGTTCAACCTATTCTTCTATCAGGTATAATGAAACTTAGCATTCTGCCAATAGGATCATACCCTCAAAATTCTTTACACAAAATGTTTTTAAAAAGCAAATCAAATCAAACCAAATTAACCAATCACCCAGATGAGATAACAGTTCCTTTACTATTATTACAAGGCATTAGTAGTAATACTCTTAATAGTAGGTTTAGGACTTATCTCCATAGTGCAAAAAGTCACTTCATTCATGTATGACTCTTTGCGAGCCTATGGACTATAGCCCTCCAGGCTCCTCTGTCCATGGGATTCGCCAGGCAAGAATACTGGAGTGGGTTGCCATGCTCTCCTCCAGGGGATCTTCCCATCCCAGGGCTAGAACCTGTGTCTCTTACGTCTCTGGCATTGGCAGGTGGGTTCTCCACCACTAGCACCACCTGGGAAGCCCTATCTCCAGAGTAGTGCAATGAATTTTGCTAATTCTACTTAGAGCCATGTTTTAGACAAATAAATATGAGTTATTTATCATTATATTAAATTGATACAGATTTAAGCCTCTAAGAAAAATATTATACTAAAAAGAAACTGAAGATTAAATTTCACAAGATTCTTAAAATGTGTGCTAAATTGTTAAAAAAACAAAACCCTTAAATTTACTTGTTTTAGTTTCATTTAGATATTTAACATTTAGCAAACTCTAAAACTCTATTTGAACATTTCTAAACTCTCCTAACAAAAATGGATTGAAATATTCTTCAATTTGTCTAAGACAGGCCTACGTTAACAAAGCATTTATGGAATCTAAAAATTTTAAATTTAACAGCTCTTCAAATGAACCAGTACATTACATATATTACCTGTAGAAAAACACTTCATCTACTGGTATTTGGCTTTCTTCTTTTGCAAGGAACTCCTTACTGTTAACTAGGAAAACAAGTTAAAAAATTTAAGTAATTATTTTTATGTTCCTCAAGCTTTTAAGACTAAGTACAGAATACCTATAAGTCTAAAGTCTCAAAATGTAAGGAAGTTGGAAAGAAGGCGTCTTATAATGTGAAGGACAGTCTGGAAAAGTCTGTGTGGAGGAAACCCAACATCTGAAATTTAATCGGCTACAATCATTTGTAGCCTAAAGTGGATCACAGTGAAAGAGCACAGTTCTCTTGTCCTCCAGCTGCACCCAGGATCCAAACTTCAAGAGAAAAAAAAATTAATAATCACTTTTACTGTTTCCTCATCAGCATAAAAATTTTCAGAATCATCTCGATTAAAAAGGGTATTTGGCTTCTCTAATTCCAACTCTAACTTTGGGTAAGTCTTTTTATGTCTCTGGACTTCTGTGAGATAAGTCAATTAAAATTAAATGAATTATAAGTTGTAACTGCATCTCAGACTCTGAACAAAAAGGAACTGGGATCTAGTATGTAAATAAATGTCTGCTATGAATCCAAAGAGAATCAGATTCATAGGATGAGTACTAAATACCCATAGAAATAACTTTAAAATAATGCTCAGTGACAAAAATCTGTTGTAGCTATTCTACCAAGCCCATATTAGAGAGCTTAAGATGGTCTGAACTATAAAAGATAATTATATATGGGGGGTGGGGTTGATGTCAGTGACAGAGCTATAGCTTTACCTATCGATGATACAAGAATAGCAAAATGTTAATTGTTAAAAGATGGGTGATGGTTACAGAGGTCGGGTGGGGTGGGGAGGTGGGGGGAGGGTCCCTCATACCACTTGTGTATATACTTCGGATATGTTTGAAATGTTTTGCGATGTTTTGTTAAGTAAACTTGAAAATGTATACATTCTTGAACGCAAAGATGGATAGTATCTCTGATGCTTAGGTTTTATCCTGATAGCAGAGCAAAGAATAACACAACCTGTGTGCTACTAACTTGTACTGCTGCCAGTTTCAACTGTCCAGGCTTTATACCTACCAGCAAGACTACGAATATCCTTCATAAAATGTTTTCTTTTTGGCTGCATCACAACACTGTCTGTGTTTTCTGAAATGTAAAATCAAGACAGTGTAATGTAAAACCTAGTTATATATGCTCATGTTGTTTATCAAATATCAACAGTGAAAACTGAGACGTTTATCAAACAGTTTACCTTTGCCTTTATGTGGCTTTGGATTTCGATATACAAATCGATCCAAGAACCTCATTAGTGTGAAATCCTGCAGTGGATCCCCCGAATACTCAATGTAATTTCCCTGAAAGATGAGGGGAGGGAATTAAGAACTTAACCTGAAATATATACATACTCACACACACATACTTAGAGAAGAAACAAGAAAAACACAAGCATCTACTACATTGCTTCAAAGGCACAAATGTGCAATGAGATACCCTTCAAATATCCCTCTCATGCACATTACTCTTTCCTTGAAGAAATTAAGCGCACACTCATACATATTCTATAATGCATTGCTGATATGAATAGGCGAACTGTATTAATACTGTAGGTCATCTAACCATTAACCAGGAATCAAATGCTGAGTGACAAACATGGCAAAAGGGAAAGGGGAGGGTCCCCTTTCTCCAGGAGCAATAAATAATCAGGATATAATAAATAACTGTTGTGGTTCTATAATATCCATGTATTTCCACTCATCTCAGAGTGGGAAGAATTATCTGTTGCTCTTTATCAAACAAGTCATTGCTCCTTTATAATAGCAGAAAAACATACACAATTCTATCTAGTAGAGAAAACACTGACCAGTTACTGACTACTTCAAACAGGATTACTTATTTTCTTTAATTTCTTGTCTTCTGAATATTTGAGACTTACCTGAAGAATAGTCTTTGCAAAAAGGGCCACAGAAGGATGAAAATGCTCAGATAGCTGGAAAGAAATATGTGAGATAAGGTCAACGCCTACAAAAACTGCAGGTTATTTAAGAAAATCCCCCAAATTGAAACTGAAGCCAATATATCAGAAGAGTGATTCTCAAAATTCTGGTCTCAGGAACACTTTGTATACTTAAAAATCAAGGACCTCAAGAGCTTCTGTGATTTAAGTGGGATATATCTACCGATACTTTATTAGAAATTACAACAGATTAAAAAAAAAAATTACAACAGAAAAAAATATGAATACTTATAGTTCATTTAAAATTAATAATAAACCTATTACATATTAATATAAATAATAACATATAGAATGAAAAATAACTTTTTCAAAACAAACACTAGTGGTAAGAGTAGCATTATTTTACAGCATTGCAAATCTAATATCTGGTTTAAGAGAAGACAGCAGATTCTCATATCTACTGCTGTATTCCATGTTATTTTAGTTGAAATGTGTTTAGGAAATTTGGCCTCACACAGAGATATAGTTGGAAAAAATGGGGGATTAACCAACAGTCTTTCACATAAATGTGGATTTTTTTCCTTTGATACTATACCAAAGATGAGCTGCAACATGGAGTCTGAAACACTATCAACTTTTGGTATTTTCTACTTAAAACTGGTCTACAGTGAATGAATCTTTATCCATGCTTGACTTGAACACTGTGCACTGCTCATTTATAAAATACTGATTTTGTGAATTATGCAATTCTTCAAAATGTTGGTGACATTTAATTAAACATCACAAAAACCATAGTATCACCATGGATTTCATTAGAAAAGATACCAAGAAACTGTTAAGCTTAAGATGGTGGTTATAGGAGTTCTAAAATTTTAACCAAAGCTTGAATTTCATCATTGACAACAGATACTGTCAGCTGTTCATTTGAAGTAAAAGATTTACTTCATTCATTTTCAAGAAAATATCTCCCAAATACAAAAGTGTGAATGACCAGTCTGTCAACCAGTCTTTCATGAAAAAAGTAGCTAGCTGCATTTCCCACAATTATACAGGCACTTTTCCTTGAGATGTGAGAAAACTCTCATATTTAGGTATTTTGGGGTTAAAATAATAAAATTAACAATTTTCCTTGCTTCATCATACTTATGTGATACTGGCTTTCCTCCTCCCTTTCAAGTATATGCAATGAAGAATACAATGGCCATCAGTACAGCTTAGTACTACTGCATTTATTTCTGCTAAAGTCACCAGCAGTTTAGCCATCATTTCTTTAATACCACCAGTGCATCATCAATAGTGACAAAGGCAAATAATATCTTGGTATCACTTTCAAAGTAGTTGTGACCTTACAGATTCGCTAACAAGGTGTCAGGGACCCACAGGAGTCTGCCTAGGAAGACAAGTGCATCAGCAAAACTCCAGAAAGGTAAAACTCCAGAAAGGTAAAACTCCGCAAAGGTTATTAGAAATGAGTTTCTCTTAACACATGTACAAGGTAACTTTGCTTGCCAACAGTTCTACTACCACAAATTTTTTCAGAGATACCCAACTGCTGTAATATGGTTGCTAAGTCGTGTCCAACTCTTTGTGATCCCATGGACTGTAGCCCGCCACTCTCCTCTGTCCATGGAATCTTCCCAGCCCAGGGATTGGACCCATATCTCTTGCATTGGCAGGCAGGTTCACCACCAAGCCACCAGGGAAGCCCTGAGGTATCCAATGCATAAAGCAAAATGTATCCATTTTACAGAGCCATTATATATAATAGCATACTAACAAAAAGCAAAATTTATTTATAGCCATGAATAATATCCTTATTTTGCACGCACATTTAAGATTTTCTACATGTGAATGCAAAAAATGTGTAAATTTAATGTTTATTACAGGCAACAGAAATATGGGTTATAAGGCATTACAGCCAGGTGACATACTTCAAATTGCTTATGCTGACTAATTTCTAAATACCTCCTCTATTTATCACTTACAAGAAAAATGGAAAAGAAACTATTAAATCCATGGGGGCAAACATATGGCACAGATGAATTAAGAGACAATTTGGAATTACTTTACCTTTTTGAGTTCCCAAAGACTTGTATTTTCAGCTCCACAGTACAAAGGGTTTCTACTGAATGGATCATATGTGTTTAACTTTTTGCCACCTGTGAACAAAAATAAAGAGTATTTCTCAAATGCTCTAGTCCTAGCCCAAGAGGTCACTAACCCACCAGGATTGATGCTGTCAGCGACAACATTCTTCGTTAACTGGGCATCCTACCTGGATCAAAACCTCCAACCCCACCAGAACTGGTACCTAAGGTAGCATCTGCTTTTGAATAAACCAGGCAGCATGTTTATCCCACTACTAAAAGCTCCCCTTCCCATTTCTTTTAGGTCAATTAGATCCTAAGTGTTAAGATGACAAAGGACCTGAAGATGAAACAGGTCTGAATTCTTTTGGAACTTTACAGTGCAGTGAATGCTGCTGCTGCTAAGTCACTTCAGTCGTGTCTAACTCTGTGTGACCTCATAGACGGCAGCCCACCAGGCTCCCCCGCCCCTGGGATTCTCCAGGCAAGAACACTGGAGTGGGTTGCCATTTCCTTCTCCAAAGCGTGAAAGTGAAAAGTGAAAGTGAAGTTGCTCAGTCATGTCCGATTCTTAGCAACCCCATGGACTGCAGCCCACCAGGCTCCTCCGTCCATGGGATTTTCCAGGCAAGAGTACTGGAGTGGGGTGCCATTGCCTTCTCCAGCGCAGTGAATATTCGTCATTAATTTATGCCTAGAAGTCAGTCTCACTTGAAACAGGTGTCATACTATCTTCTTCATGTTTTCAGCAACTCTGCATTACAAAACTTACAACAAGGAACCTTGAGAACACAGAAGGAACTGTCTGCTTCACAACGCACATACTCATCATCCTTCTAAAGGATTATTCCCCGGTTAGCCCTCTGATGGATTCTTTAAAAAACAACTTTCCTGGTGGCTACCATACTTTTCTTGTACACTTTACAGGCTAAGGTTCAGACAGGTGAATTACTCTGACCAAGAGTTCCACAAGTTTGAAGAAACAGGTCTGGCAACTTTTTAAAATATGTATTTTAATTGAAGGATAATTACTTTACAATCTTGTGGTGGTTTTTGTTACACACTGACAAATCAGCCATGGGTGCACGTGCCCCCACGCACATGTGTTCATGCACATGCTGAACCCCCCTCCCAACCCCATCCCTCTGGGTTGTCCCAGAGCACTGGCTTTGAGTACCCTGTTTCATGCATCAAACTTGTACTGGTCATCTATTTTACATATGGTAATATACATGTTTCAATGCTATTCTCTCAAATCATCCCACCCTTGCCTTCTCCCACGTAGTCCAAAAGTCTGTTCTTCACATCTGTGTCTCTTTTGCTGCTTTGCATACAGGGTCATCGTTAGCATCTTTCTAAATTCCATATATGTGTGTTAATACACTGTATTGGTGCTTCTCTATCTGACTTCTGTCACTCTGTATAATAGGCTTCAGTTTTATCCACCTCATTAGAACTGAGTCAAATGTGTTTTTTTATAGCTGAGTAATACACCATTGTTAATACTTCCTTATCCATTCATTTGCCGATGGACATCTAGGTTGCTTCCATGTCCTAGCTATTGTAAACAGTGGCACCTTTCTTGATCCTCAAGGCTAGTGTGTTTTTCTTTTAGCCTTAAATGAAGAGGCTGCATTTCTACAATTTCTTTTGGCTCTAATATTCTATTAATAGATTCAATTCAATTGATGTGTGTATGGAACTCCTAAGTTTCTATTTGAGTTGGCCAAAAGGTTCCTTCCACCTTTTCTGCAACATTTCATGGAAAAACTCAAAGGAACTTTTTGGCCAACCCAATATACCAAAGAGTTTTCAATTCTCAAACATTTCTTTAAGGAACTACAGAGGGTAAATATGATGCTCAAACAAAATAACCACAAGTTTTATACTTCATGTGTGTGTGAGTCACTCAGTCGTGTCCAATTCTTTGCGACCCCATGAACTGTAGTCTGCCAGGCTCCTTTGTCCATGGGACTCTCCAGGCAAGAATACTGGAGTGGGTTGCCATTTCTTTCTCCAATTATACTTCATAATATGTAACAAATACTGTTGTTTATAAGTCAAACTTTTGTATACACGTGTTTTTTTCATATATGTTCCAAGTAGGAAGCCTTTACATGTACAGATAAAGATCAAGAAACTAAACTCGTTCAAAGGTATAAACTGACTACATTTACAGCTGAAGAAAGAGAGATCTATTGTGCATTTAACATGACCACAGTTTTCTCACTAAATCTTCACAACTCAAAAAGGTATTTGCTTTAATTTCTAAGATTTAAATTATTTAAAAATGTGTACTTATTATCTGTGGTTTAGATGCTAAGTTGTGTCTGACTCCTGCAACCCTATGGACTGTAGTCTGCCAGACTCCTCTTTCTATGGGATTCTCCAGGCAAGAATACTAGGGTGGGTTGCCATTTCCTTCTCCAGGGGATCTCCCCAACTCAGGAATCAAACCTGGGTCTCCTGCATTGCAGGCAGATTCATTACTGAGTAAGCTACTTATTATCTGTAGTACGATTCATAAGTAAACCAATGATTCGTTATATTAAAAATTTTAGTTCTAAGACCTAAATATACCTGGTGATGAGAGCTCCCATCTAAAAGAAAGCAATATTGAGAACTTCTAAAGTACGTAATATTAATTTCTATTAAGATCAAAAGGGAATCCAAAGATCCAAGAGAAAACTTTAAAGATTTTAGCAACTCACCTTTTAAGTTATCAAAGTGCACCCAAGAAGCAGACTCTACCTTTTTGGTTCCCACATGACTTTCAGACTCAGTTTCTTCCATCTCAACTTTTTTCACGGTATCTGTTTCTGTTTCTTTATCTACATCAGTGAATTTTTCTGCTTCTTCATCATCTGCTATGTCAATAAAATTTTCTTCCTCATCAGACTCCTAAAAAAACGGTTTAATGAATCTGGTTTAATCAACTGGAAGTCCATATTCAATTATGTGAGGCGGTTTTGAAGAAGACTCACTTATTGCAATTCTGATGAAACATGAAAGCTCCAAAAATGAAGTTTAGATGAGAGGAGACCATATTCTTATTGCTAAATGGAATAAAGCTTTGAATCAAGAATCCATGAGACTTTGAAAGCATTCAGCCCTCAAATAAATTTTTGACTTGTTATAATTAAACAACTTATAAGGCAGGTGATATTATGTCCATTTCACAACTGAGGAGACAGGTTTAAGAGATCTGCTAGTTCTAAACCTTCCATGCTGCTGTTGTTCAGTGGCTAAGTCCTGTCCAACTCTCTGCAACCCCACTGACTGCAGCAAGCCAAGCTTCCCTGTCCTTCATTATCTCCCAGAGCTTGGTCAAACTCATGTCCATTGAGTCAGTGAGGCAATCTAACCATCTTATCCTCTGTTGCCCCCTTCTCCTCCTGCCATCCGTCTTTCACAGCATCACAGAATCCCATTTTATGGTAGTTTATTACCAGTAAAGGGTCAAGCAATATGCCCACCGAGCTGACTTCACACCAGGGACTAAAATCCAGGTCAGTCTGATTCCAGGACTCACATGCTCCAAGGAACTGAGTATGTTACTGTCATCAAAGCAAAGAAAAATACCAAATATAGTTCAGAACCCACTGGATTTAAAAAGCAGTTGTAAAGTATACCGGATGATCATCCAGTTGACTTCTTAAACCTGGTTTTGCTTTGAGGATCTCAGATACAAGATACAAAGCTCCACATATAAATGGTGGCATCTGTTCACAAGTGACTTGAAGTAACCTCTTCACAAAAGCCTTCACCCTCCGCAACACGATGTCAGCTTTCAGAGACTTGTAGACAAGGTTAAGAAACATGGCTTGCTTAGAACACAACATCAACCCCGGATCCAGCATCTTCCTGCAAAACAGAAACAAGAGCACATGTTTATTTATAAAACATCCCCAAACCCAGCAACTAATAAATATCATCTTAGGGATAGCCTTCCCACTTATTCTAGAACAAGAGATCATTTCTGTCCTAAGAAGTAAGGTGGAAGTGAATAACCAGAACAGGAAGAATGATGATAGTACCAGAGGGAAAAAAATCCACAGGAGGAGGAAACTTTTTTTGGGTTTCTTTTCTCTTTTCCAAATGGTTTTCCATTCTCTAGACCAACAGGGCACCTCCCTAACAGTATAACTTTCATATAGATACAGATCTGTTCATGGAAGGCTAATCCAAAACCAAACAATGAAAACTGCCCTTTGAAAGCAGTGGACTAGACCAGGGTTCTTATCCTTGCATCACTACCGACCAGCTGGGTGACCGAGGCTGCCTCCACACGGTTCGGGTGAAGACCATACGTGCGTAGTGGAAAACTGAACTGCATGACTCCCTTTGAATGTACTAACTGTATAACTCCTTGCTATACACACTATTCTCTCTGCCCAGAATGCTCTTCTCCAACTGTCTGCACATTTATAGACTCCTTCATTATTCTTGGTCCCATGTTTATGTTCTTTATAGTTTAACATGTTTTGTTCCCTTTCTTTTTACCCCTCAGAGTCCAATGAAACAGGGACTGTGCCTGTTATTCACTGCTGTAACCCTAGTGCCTTGCACTTAATAAGCACTAGAATGCTGAATGAACAAATGGTTCATGATATGGTAAGTGGATGTTCAATATACCTTGTAACCGCAGATTGCTCAGTGTCTCACTAGGAATACAATCCAATGTTAGACAACTCATTTTTGCCAGAAAACAAACACCTTCTTTATCCACAGCTGAAATCTAATGTTTAATTTCTAACTATTAATTTTACTATCGCCTTCTGATGCAACACAAGTAACAAGAGCAAAAATAAACCAGTGGGACCACATCAAACACTTCTTCACAACAAACGAAACCATCAACAAAGTGAAAAGGCAACCTATGGAACGGGAGGAAATATTTGCAAACCATGTAACTGATAAAGCAGTAGTGTTAGTTGCTCAGTTCAGTTCAATTCAGTTGCTCAGTCGTGCCCAACTCTTTGCAACCCCATGGACTATAGTCTGCCAGGCTCCTCTGTCTATGGGATTCTCCAGGCAAGAATACTGGAGTGGATTGCCATTCCCTTCTCCAAAGGATCTTCGAGACTCAGGGATCATACCCAGGGCTCTGCATTGCAGGCCGATTCATTACCATCTGAGCTACCACGACGATCCAATCTCTGATAAAGGGTTAATATAAAAAAACATGTAAGGGACCTCATATAATTTAACAGCAAAAATCTCCCAAAAAATCCAACTAAAAAATGGGCAAAGGATCTGAATAGCCATTTTTCCAAAGAAGAAATACAAATGGCCGAAAGGTACATGAAACAGGTGCTCACCACCACTAACCATCAGGGTAATCAAAACCACATTGAGATACCAACTCACACTGTTAGGATGGCTATTATAAAAAAGGCAAGAGATAACATTGAAAAGGACATGGAAAAAATGGAATCCATATACACTGGTGGTAGGAATATAAATTGGCACAACCATTATGGAAAGCCATAAAGCAGATCCTCATCAAATTAAAAATAGAATTACCATATAACCCAGCAACTCCATTTCTGGGCATATACCAAAGGAAATGAAATCGTCTGTCAAGGGATATCTGCACTCCCACATTCACTGTATTATTCACAACAGCTGAAGTATGGAAACAACCTGTGTGTGTGTTAGCAGATGAATGGATGATGAAGATGTGTTATATACACACAATGGATTATTATTCAGCCATGAGAAAGAAGGAAGTCCCACTTGTGACATGTATAAACCTGGAGAGCATTATGCCTAATGAAGTAAATCAGAAAGGCAACTACTCTGATTTCATGGATAAATAGAATCTTAAAAAAACAAAATATCAAATTCATAGAAAACAGAGAAAAGACTGGTAGCTGCCAGCGGTAGTGGGTGGGGAGTAGGGAATAGGGAGATGTTGGTCAAAGGGTGTAAACGTCCAGCTTCATGGTGAATATTTAATGATACCTTACTGTAGACTTGAAATTTGCCTAGAATAGATCTTTAGCACTCTAACCCCTCCAAGGAGTAACTATGTAACTACATGAAGTAATGGAGGTGTTAATGAACTTGAAGATGGTAAACATCGCAATGTATACATGTATCAAATCTTCACTCAGTGCTTTAAACATACAATTTTATGGGTCAATAAATTGGTTACACAACAAAGTATACCTAAGTATACTTCTACAGCCTTTCAAATACTTGACCCTTTACTATAGCTATTATTTGTCCTTCCCAGGCACGCCCCCCTCCCCGCCCCCAAATCTCTCTTTGGCAGGCTGCTGAACTATTATCTCATGTAACTTTTAAATTCTCTTTTTACTGAATCCTAGAGATGCTCCAGTTGGTCTGGACCACCAGATATTAGAAAACCCAGAATAAACACAATCCTCCAGATATCCACTCCAAAAGCAGAATCATCACTTTTATTTTTTTACTAACACTACAAAAGAAAACATTTGACCTTGTGAAGCATATTTTCGTATTCTTCACCTATCTAGTTTTCCCCATTTTGTCAGCTCCACAATTCTAGTCCCTATTGGTGATATTCTGAGATAGTCAATGTTATTCAAATAATTTTTTATTTTGGCTGTACCACATGGCATGTGGGTACTTCCCTGACCGGGAATGGAACCTGGGGCCCCCTGAGTGGAAGTTCAGAGTCCTATCACTGGACTGCCTGAGAATTCCCCAAATAAACTTTGATATTCCACTTTTTTCTCATTTAAATTTTTCAACACTTCCATCCATTCTGCCACTCATTTTTAATACGTTCCATTACACATCAATAGAAACATTCGAGAATTTACACAGATGTGTTTCCACTATTTGACAGAGAGTATGTTACTGAAGGTTTTGATAAATTATGTTTTTGTAAACCAAATTATTTCATTTCTTTTATCCCTCAATTAACAGCAGGAAATTTTTATTTAAAGTATTTTTAATAAAATCAAGAGAAAATAAATACTTTAAAAAACCTTAAAAGGCCTTTGAAGTAATCCATCTGTGAGATCTCTTGGCAAGCAATAATTTGAAGAGTGTAAGAATGCACTCCTCAGACATGTTAGACCCGTGTGTTGAATGCATTCCTCAGACTTTAGACCCATGTTCAACATTGAGATGTTAAATTGATATTAGAAAAATGTCTTCCAATAGATTTCAAACTTTCCAAAAACTAGAAATTCTTATGACCCTCAAAAGTTGCTAAAGAACCTAGCCCTGAAACTTCTACACTTTCAGCCTTGGAAGTCCTTCCAAACTAAAAAATTAAGGATTACTTAAATTTTAAAAAAATTTTTTCATTTTTGGCTGTGCCTCATGGCTTACAGGATCCTAATTCTCCAACCAGAGGTTGAACTTGGGCCACAGCAGTGAAAGTGCTAAGACGAAACCACTGGACCACCAGGGAATTAGGGCTAGAGTACTTAGTCTCTTAAGAATTGTGGAAAGAATTTTGAGTTTTTTAAAAAATCTATCAGCCCAATCAGTACCATGAACCATGAACTCCAAGTCACTAAGCCTGGATTTGCCACCTAAGTTGACCTCATGCTGTCTGTGTGACCTTACACAAATTACTGCACCTCAGACTTGAGAGCTCGTAAAAGGATTAAATTGAAGAATTGTAAATGGGTAATAATGATAGCAGCCAGCACTTACAGAGCACTGAACCATGTGCTGGGCTGTGTTAAAAGCACAGCATACACTGACAATTACTTGGGTTTACAAATACATGAACTCACTATGGCGGATTCATGTTGACATTTGGCAGAAACCAACAGTATCCTGTAAAGCAATTAGCCTTCAATTAAAAAATAAATTAATTAAAAAGTATATTAACTCATTAATCTTATTAAAACCTCAGTTCTATCACTGTTTAGCTGTGTAGCTGTGGGGAAGTTTCATAAAAACACTATGAGATAGGTGCTTTCCTTTTCATTTTACAGACAAATAAAAGCACAGTACAATGGGATCAATCATGTTTACCAATAGGGCTTTACTGAAAATTAAAGGAATTTGTCCTTTGGATAAACTATAGGACTCAGATCTAGGCTTAGATCTAAGATATTAACCACTATATTATTGTAAGCTGTATGTATGTAAAATTAGAAAAATGAATTAGAAATACATAGTTTGCTGTACTTCAATAGTTGCCAAGTATACAAACTTCAAAGTATCTGCCCTGAATGGGTGCATTGCAGGACAGTTGCAAATTCAGTAATTCTAGTACCAAAATCTTAATACTAATATTTAAAAAAATATTCCAAAACCTCAATGCTCCTCCTCAACCTTCCTATGTAAAAACTTTGTTTACCATTTATTTGTCTTCCCCAACATGAATGAAAGTGTTTTAGAGGTGGGAAATTTATTTACTGTGCTATATCCTGAGTTCTTGAATAGTACCCAGCACATAGCTGACACTCAAAAAATTCTTGTTGAATGAACAACTAAATGGCAGTGTGAAGGACAGGAGGAAAGAAATACAGGATCAAGGATGGGGACTTCTCAAAACAAAAAAATAAATAAATGATATATTCAAAGCATATTAATATAGATGCCCAACAGGGAACTAAAGATTAAGTGACTCAAAAGCTGGTGAAGAGTAAGTTACTGAGGGGTGCCAAAAACCCTACTTTCTTTCTACCGCCCCCCAGACAGGCACTGCAGTATACCACATTATTTCTCATTCACATATTACAATGCTAAGTACTTACCGATATAATGCTGCATAATATCGATCTGATATTGTCTGCTGAGAATTCATAACTTGGAAGAGTAACATTAAAGCCTGCACACTGGTATTAAAATTCACAACATGCAGCACTCTGAAAAGCGTATCAACCTGCTCCCTCACTTTGTCATCGCCAGTCTGGGCATAGGGGTATGCCCTATTCACTCCTGTTAAAAGGGCACTGAGCATTTTTGACTGAATATCTTTTTTCTTGACGCAAGTCCGAAAAAAACAAAAATAAAGAGTTATTAATTTGTTAGCTAGTTCACTTTCTTCATGAGAGAGGACCATTTGATTTAAAAAGCAAATTGCATAATACTGGGCTTTGGAGCTGATATTTGAGCGGAACAGCAGTCTCTCTACTTCACCACACACAACTCCTTTCATGTTGGGATGTTTACAAAGCAGTGTCTCCAAGAGATGGGAGGCTTTGGTGGCTATTCTGTTCTGAGGATCTCCCAGTTTATTTACCACCTGCACAAGAAAGGCTTTTTCTTCCTCAGGTTTGTTACAAAGAAGCTCGTGAGCCACCATGAGGGCTCGAGTTTTGGTGGCTACTAATGAATCATGACTTAAAGTTTCTAAGACTTGCACAAATTCAGCCACTAAGTGTTTCAGCTGGTGTTCAAAATACCATAATATGAGTCTTCTGTCTCTGGAGTCCCTGTTGCCACTGGACAACTGCTCTAGTTTGTTGAAAGGATGCTGGCTGAAAACCCGCAGCTTTCGATTATCTGGCAAAAGGTCTGTAATGAGTAACTCTTTGAAAGTATCCAAAGCCATGAGGCACTGCTGTTTGCTGCCCTTCTTTTTAACAAGGTTCACGAGAGTTTCCACAAACTGGAGCGTATGAATAGCATCATCCTGAATTAGAAGAATCATGGCTGCCATTCTGTCACCTAGAGTCCCTGATGATACAATTGCCTTCATCCAGGCAGAAGAGGCTCCCTTTTGGTTATTCGTCTTATTTTTGAATAAATTGATTTCATGTTCATACAGCTTCTGAGCCAAGGCTTTGTACTTAGACACAACATCCCGAGGCTGGGGTTCCAAACAATATTCATTGCTATACTCCAGATCATACCATTTGCCGCCAGACTTAAGTAACAATGTCTGTCTCTCAAAAAATTCAAAGACGTCCTGTTGCTTATCTTTCTTTGCTTTTGTTATGGCACTGTTGTTCTCATCAGAATGCTGTTCTGGCCTCTTCTTATTTTTCACCTTACTTTCACTTTCTGCTGCTTTTTGCTTTTTACTATCTACTTTAGATACTCTTGCTTCCTTCTTGCTGGCATCTTCTTTTTTAGCTGGTTGATCTTCTTTAATTAAGAAAGCTTTTGTGTACTTGGCCAGACTAAGATTCT
This sequence comes from Capra hircus, assembly GCF_001704415.2. Classification (NCBI taxonomy): domain Eukaryota; kingdom Metazoa; phylum Chordata; class Mammalia; order Artiodactyla; family Bovidae; genus Capra; species Capra hircus. Next base: position 19,511,719 of record NC_030818.1, read on the forward strand.
GAATAAATGTTTCCAGTTCACCTTGCTGAAGATCATCAATTGCTCCTTTTTTGCCTCCATCCACAACTTCCTCATTCTCATCCAAAGCAGCCAACATAAGATAATCTTGCTGCATAGAAACATATGAAAAGTTAAAAATAAATTACAAATCTAAGTTTAATTAAAACTTCAAAAGTTAATGATATTTATATTGCTGAAATCAATTATCCATGAAATTGAGTTATCTTAGTATTGCCTGGGCTCCCTTCCACACCCAAAGTACTTGATAAAGCAAAGATTTAAGTGCAAAGGGAATTCTCTGGCAGTCCAATGGTTAGGACTCTGCACTTTCACTGCCTTGGGCTAAGGTTCAAACCCTGGTCAGGGAACTAAGACCCTGCAGGTCAAGTGGCACAGCCAAAAAAAAAAAAATTAAATGTGAAAAACAAAACCATAGAGTAAAACAGGAGAAAACACAACATTAAAAAAAAAAAAAAAAGTAGGGAAAAATTCTAAATATGACATAAAACTCAGGTCCCATATGGAAAGAATAGATAAATTTACCATTCTCTCATACACACAAAACATATACAAAAATCAGAAGATAAGTTGGAAAAAAACAGTAACTGGCAACTCATATCAAAGTAATCTGGCTTAATATTTAACATAAAAGTTCCTATGCATCAGTTAAGGAAGTGACAATCCAACAGAAAGATGTGCAAGTATATAAACAAAGAAGAGGTTCCTTAAAAAAAATGAAAAGATGCCTAACCTCACTCACATTTAAAGAAGTCCAAATTAAAATCACAATGATATATCCATTTTTAAACAAGTCAGACAAGCATAGATGATACTAAGACAGGTGGTGCTGGGGAGAGGGTGAAGGAAAAAAAGCACTTTCCCATATGGTCTATGGAACTTCTTTATGGAAAGCAATTTGCCAACTTCAATCAAAATACCTGACATATTGACTCAGCAGTTCCATTTCTATAAGCTTAGGTGCATACACATCCACTTACTAATGGGGGGAAAGATATACATATTCAAGGCTATTTACCGAAGCATTATTTAAAATAGGAAAAGACTGACAAATATTCGCAATAAATGGCTGGTTAGGTAAATTAAGATAATGATTTATGCTGACATAAAACCAATGACAGAACTTTATACTGATATGGAAGCATCTCTGAAACAGTAGGAAAAAGATCTAAAATGGAATAGATATACTATACCTTTTGTGTAAAAAATTACACATGCAGGGGTGTGTGTATTTGTTTGAAAGACACTAAATGATTGCTTCCTGAAGAAGAAACTGCATGGCTGGAGATTAAAGTGAGAAAGAAGACCTTTCATTATGCACTTCCTCCTGTAAAATGTAACCCAAGTGCAGACCAAACTGTCAGTCTGCCCAGGAAAACTGCATTTCTCCTGCCTCTAATCGCTGACCCCACTCTGCCCCCTCCCACACTGCCCAGAAAAGTCTACCCTCAAAACAATTAATACAAAGCCAAACTGTCACATACTTACTCCAAATCTTCTAACGGTTTCCCATAAAATGGGAGCATAATTCCACCCTCTTATGTCTCTGCCCTCATTTCTTACCGCTCTTCTCTCACCTCACTTGACCTCAGCTGCACTATTCTACTGTTCCTGGGACAACAAAACCAAAGGGCTCACTCCTTTCTTCCCTCCAGTTTTCTGCTCAAACACCTCAGTGGCGGATTCCCCAGTCACCTAAGTTAAAACTGTAACGCCCTTTCCCACTCATTATCCTTCCTCGTTTTAGCTTTCGTCATACTCAGCGTTTGATGTACTGTGTATTCCAAAGTTCGGTTACTGTTTCATTAATATGTAAATTCCAAGAGCGCAGAAAGATTCTTGAGCGTAAAGTGAGCACGTGTGTGTACTTAAGTTAAAATTCTAACACCAGTGGGATCCCAAACACGGATGTCAAGAGGTCGGAACAACAGTCCTCTCCGATCTGATGGAGTGCCATTTATATACTACTACGTCAATAAAAACAAAAGATCACCTACATTTTAAGAAAAGACACGGCAAAAAAAAGTTCAATGCTAAACGACATTTTTCTTTGCAATATTACGGGAAAGAAGTGCAGGAAACGCACAGAGCACATTTCGAAGCTGGAGTCTGAGCCTGCGACGCCCTCCCGCTCCGCAGCTCAGGGACTGCTGGGCCACTTGACCCGCCACTCGCGGAACAATTCCAGTCGCGACCCCTCCACGCGCCTGTCTCCTTTCTTTGGGAGCCCGAGGCCATTACCTTGGTGCCTCCGAGCCGCAACACTTCCTGAAGGGAGAATGCATCCTCGGTTTCATCGTTATTATCCTCTTCGTCTTCGTCCGAATCTTCTAGCCCTTTCTCCGGGCCCCAGGGCCGCTTAGCATGGAACTCCAAAGGTTTCTCGGCTGCCGCCATAGCAAGCGAAGCACGCGCGCAAGACCTCTAGCTTTCTTCCGCTAGGCCGAGTGACGTACTTCCTGTAGGGGGCGTGGCCCTCACAGGAAACAGGCGCAATTCTCATTTCCGGGCGGAGCTTTACTGCCCGCGAAGTTAGGCATGAATTTCTTGGCGGCAGCCGGCGCTAGGCGGCTGTGCGCTCTGCGCGGAGGTAAGAGATTGCGGTGCTCAAACCCTTGTTGCCTTGGAAACCGCCCGAGGCGCCTTCCTCAGTTGAGAGGGCTCTGGGGCGCTCTGGGCTGCAGACTTAGACATGGAATGGCTGTGTGGTCTTGGGCCGATGGCGGCCCGAGACCGCTTTCTTGGCTTTGGCTAAGTGAAAGGTTGACGAAGCCGCCTTGAAATCACTCAGGCTGCTGTGTCAACACTAAGATTTCTAATGAGTTCCGTATAATGTTTTTTTTTTTTTTTGCAGTCTTTCCTTGCCTTTGGAGAGGAAAGTACTTCAGCTCTGGGAATGAGCCTGCCGAAAACAATTCCGTGACCCCTATGCTGAGGCATCTTATATACAAAATCAAGTCTACTGGTCCTATCACTGTGGCCGAGTACATGAAGGAGGTCTTGACGAACCCAGCCAAGGTATGAGTCGGGGTACCAGGCCACCAGGCCCACTCGAGCAGCGCTGTCATGTGTGAACCAGGAGGATGTGCGCAGAGGAGCCCGAGGGCCCTCAGCCCTGGCGGGAGCCTTCCAGGACAAGAGTCAGGCTTGGAGACCTTTAGTTCAGTTCAGTCGCTCAGTCGTGTCCGACTCTTTGCGATCTCATGGACTGCCCCACGCCAGGCCTCCCTGTCCATCATCAACTCCTGGAGCTTGCTCAAACTCATGTCCATCGAGTTGGTGATGCCATCCAACCATCTCATCCTCTGTCGTCCCCTTGTCCTCCTGTCTTCAGTCTTTGCCAGCATTAGGGTCTTTTCCAATGAGTCAGTTCTTTGCATCAGCTGACCAAAGTATTGAAGACCTTGGGACAGATAAGTAAATCTGTCAGTTGATCAGGGCTGGGTCAAGTCAGCGGCAGTGGCATTAAAGAGAGGACACGTTCCAAAGATGTTAAGGAGACAATGTAAGCAATTGGATTTATGGGACGGAGGAAGGATGACTTCCCTACTTGGGTTTGTGGTTGTTGTTGCAGTTATTTTTCAGGAAGAAGAGAATACAGGAGTAGGAAGAGGTAGGACAGAGTTGAGTTCAGTGGATGAATGTGAAGTGTTTGTGGGACTCAGGTGGCATGTCCAGTAGGCAACAGGAAATATGAATTTGGTGCTTGGAAAGCTGTGTTGCAAAGGCATCAGCAAGCATTGGAAGCATATTCCATTGAGAATGGGAGGTCTGGACCTTTATGTTATAGCATTAGGCATTGTTACAGCTTTCTGACTTTGATTTCCTTTCTGCTGTACAAAGCCAGTTGGTGAAAGCCTGTGGTTCTCTTATTTTACAGTGTTTCACTTTTTGTTGGCTTGAATTATGAGATCTGTGGAATCCCAGGGTTCATTTTCCTTTTGCTTTTGGATGTAGTGGAATGACTCAGGGTCCAGAGGTTTAGTAAAAGAAGGGATCCTTTAATGCCTGTATACAGTGCTACGGTGTACCAAAATTTCAGGTAAGGAGAAACTTTAAAACACATTTACCTGGGTTAGAGTTGAGATCTGCTCTTCATTTATCCATTTGTTGAGGCGCCAACTATGCCACACACTGTTTCAGCCTCTGAGGATACTGCAGTGGACAGTGGAGCCCTGCAGTTATGTTCTGATGAGAAAATGAACCATAAATGAGGAAGCAAATAATTGCACAAGATCACTGTGGATTGTTTTAACTAATTCTGAGGGTGAAAAAGACAAAACCCAGATTGATAGGGACTGAAAGCAAATAGTTGTGGTAGGAATAGGGGTTGTGGAAGTTCCTTAGTTATGTTTTTCTACCAGTTCTGCAAAATGACTTACTTTGTAAAATCTAGGTAAAGACACTATTTATTTTGCTTATTTAGAAGAGAGAACTTTCTCATGAAATACTTGTTTTTCTAATTGTATACATTATAAAAGATTTTGGAGGGGTGTTTTAAACAGCTTATTTGAAAATTAATGTTTTTTCCATTTTTTTCTTCTTATGTAGGGCTATTATATGAAGCATGACATGCTAGGAGAAGAAGGAGATTTCATTACTTCACCTGAAATAAGTCAGATGTTTGGGGAGGTAATATTCAATGTAAACTATAGAAGAAACTAATTATTACAAACATTTGAGAGAAAATCAAGTAGTATTATTCTACAGTAGTGTTTTATAAGTTTTGTTTTTTGTGATTCGTGAAGTTTTAATTTTTTAGTGGTTTATATACTGAAGGAATAGAGAATAATAGAGGTGTGTAGAGGACATTTAAAAGGTCTATACTTCATGTAGAAAAGGAAATGTAGCAATATGAAGAACAAAAGGAAAGAGAAAGAAAAGAGACAGAAGGTGAGGCATTGGAAAAGAGGAGAACCAGATGAAAAATGAGAATGGAAGGATGGAGAGAGACAACAGGTGAGGTGTAAAAGAAAGTTGGGAGTACCCAAGAAGGAAGAGAGAAAAGATTAAAAAAAACACTGAGGAATTAGTGCAATCAAGATGTGCGCTAAAGCCCCTATTTCTTATTTAGCTGTTTTTATAGTAAAAGTCTCCCTTTAGGAAACTTTGAATTCTTTTCAGGAATTCTAGTTCATTTATTTCCTTATATAATATTTGATCAATTTAGAAATAGGAAATAGTACACAAAAGGAAGAAGAATCTAGGCATTAATAAATATTAACTATCACTTAAAGCGATGTAATTATTGAAATTACATGAATATGAAGAAGTGGCCTAATCATATTTCATATATCTGTTCGCTTTCAAATACTAGTACCTTTCAGTATGTGTCCTGAGACCTTTTATAATGGAGGCTGCCTTTTAACTAGGTGTTTTCTTCTGAGACTAAGCATCATAAGTGGTATGTGTTGTACTGCGAAGTTCCTATGTGTGTATACATACATGAACTTATTGAATAACATGTATAGTTGTTTGCAGACATTTTGCTTTCTGGTATAAAGTTTGTTTACATAGTTTTACATCCTGGTATCCTTTTATGCTTCATAATGCTCAAATGTAGTTCTTTCCTTGTCACAGCTCCTAGGGATATGGTTCATCAGTGAATGGATAGCCGCTGGAAAAAATGCAGCTTTCCAACTGGTGGAACTAGGCCCAGGCAAGGGAACCCTCTTGGAAGATATTTTGAGGGTAAGCAATAAAGTCTCATGTACCTGAATCTTATTATCTGTTTTTAAAATTTGGTTTTATTTTTTTTTAATGTGCTGAGCATTCACTGCTGCACGGGCTTTCTCTAGTTACGGCAAATGGGGGCTGCTCTCTAGCTGTGGCGTGAGGCCTTCTCATTGCGTGACTTCTCTTGTTACAGAGCACAAGCTCGAGGGCACATGGGCTTCAGTATGTTGCGGGGCGCAGGCTCTAGAGTACAGGCTGAGTAGTTGTGGCTCAGGGGCTACGTTGCCCCACATCGTGTGGAATATTCCTGGACTAGGGGTCGAACCTGTGTCCCCTTCATTGGCAGGTGAATTCTTAACCATTGGACCACCAACGAAGTCCAGAATCTTGTTACTTTTAACTGAGTTTGAAAACTTTGTTGATTTCCTTGGCTTTCAGCCTTACTTCCTTCTCTCATATTTCTCAGCTAAAATATAATGTCAAGGGAATATAATGAATCATTACTTATTAGTATCTGTTTGTAATCTTAAAAAGTGGGGGTTTGGGGAGAATGTGATTTAAAAAGTAAAAGACATTTAGAAGACATTTTGGAAGAATGTATTCATCTTTTGAGTAGGGAGTTTTAAAAATGTAGAAGCCACAAAGAAAAAGATTAATAATTTCCATTACGTTAAAATTAAGAACTTTTTTGTTCTTTAAAAAAACTAGGACCTTTTTGTTCTTCAAAGATATCATAAAGTGACAAGACAAAGCTCAAAGTCGGAGGAGTTATTTGCAACACATACAACTAACAAAGAACTGACAGTTAGAATACATAAAACAACTCCTTTAAATCCATAAGAAAGTGACAGAGAACTCAACAGAAAAGTCAAGCCAAAGATGTAAACAGACCTGTCATAGAAGAGTATATCCATATGATCAACAAATACAAAAAGATGCTCAGACTCATTGGTAGTCAGAGAAATAGAAGTTAACATCACAGTGAGAAACCATTCTACTCAAAATTAGAAGGACTTGGTGAGGATGAGGAGCAAGGGGACTCTCATATACTGCTTCTAAGTATAGTTTATTGTAACTCCTGTGACTAGCTACTGGATATTATCTGTTAACATCAAAGTTACTTATATTGTGTGACCCAAAAAAAATTGTGAGTTTATTTTGCATGTACCTGACAATTCGTGTAAAAAAGAAAAAAAAAAAAACAAACACCAAAACCCCATTCAATTTCAAGACATTAAAATTTCCTGATGTTATGTAATTTCTGCTTGAAATTAGGAGTTGAAGTTTTTTTTAAAACTTACAATTGTCTGATGAAGAAGAATCATTATATTGTATGGCTCGGTGGGGAAAAGACCTACTGACCTACGTTTTCAGGGCTCAATTTTGTATCTTTTTAAATTGACAAAGACATTTGAATATAAAATAGTAAAATTCTCAAACAATATTTTGTCTCAAGTACCTTAAAAATTAAGCCCACAGGTTTTTTCTTTAATTTTTTTTAATTGAAGTATAGTTGATTTACAGTGTTTCAGGTTATAGCAAAGTGATTATATATAATTATTTTCAGATTATTTTCAATTATAGGTTATTATAAGATACTAAATATAGTTCCTTGTTGTTCATCTGTTTTATATATATGGTAGTGTGTATGTGTTAATACCAAATACTTAATCCTTGCCTCCCTATAATCCAACTGTTATGTTTGTTTTTTGGAAAGAAAATATTTGGCTATATCAATTCCCCTGCCTACGCATCTTCAATATCTACCCTGTTACCAATACAAGATGTTCACAACCATTTGCCGTATCTTAAACTCTGTGCTCCAAACCATATGCACCAAACTATACCCATAGGTCTTAAAAATGTCTTGAGAGTGCTTCCCTATTTCAAGTTCTAAGAACTCTGAAACAGCCAAAGAATATAAAGAAAATAGCCAAAGGCATAACTGCTGCTGCTGCTGCTAAGTTGGTTCAGTCGTGTCCGACTCTGTGTGACCCCATAGACGGCAGCCCACCAGGCTCCCCCGTCCCTGGGATTCTCCAGGCAAGAACACTGGAGTGGGTTGCCATTTCCTTCTCCAAAGCGTGAAAGTGAAAAGTGAGAGTGAAGTCGCTCAGTCGTGTCCGACTCTTAGTGACCCCATGGACTGCAGCCCACCAGGCCCCTCCGTCCATGGGATTTTCCAGGCAAGAGTACTGGAGTGGGGTGCCATCGCCTTCTCCAAAGGCATAATTATAAATGTTTTATTTTTGATCAAATTTCTGAAGGATTTTTCTCTTCACTTCAGTTCAGTCGCTCAGTTGTGTCCGACTTTGCAACCCCATGAATTGCAGCACGCCAGGCCTCCCTGTCCATCACTAACTCCCGGAGTTCACCCAAACTCATGTCCATTGAGTTGGTGATGTCATCCAGTCATCTCATCCTCTGTCTTCCCCTTCTTTTCCTGCCCCCAGTCCCTCCCAGCATCAGAGTCTTTTCCAATGAGTCAACTCTTTGCATGAGGTGGCCAAAGTACTGGAGTTACAGCTTCAACATCAGTCCCTTCAATGAACACCCAGGACTGATATCCTTTAGGAGGGACTGGTTGGATCTCCTTGCAGTCCAAGGGTCTCTCAAGAGTCCTCTCCAACACCACAGTTCAAAAGCGTCAATCCTTCAGTGCTCAGCTTTCTTTATAGTCCAACTCTCACATTTTTCTCTTAGGAAGAAGTTTTCCATGTGTAGTTTCATCTCAAAACTGAATTTGAAAAAGTCACCAGTGAATATTAAATTCAAGTGAAAAAAATTGATGTACTTATGTAATTAGCATTGAATATTTTGCATTAATATATATTGATAAAACATCAGTATATTTGGTTTTTTCCTCCTTATGTTTACAATGGCTAAAAATAAAAAGTATGTGTAGCTGAGGAAAAATTGAAATGGAAAGAATCTCGAAGTTAAACTGTGAAGTCATTAGTGCTGTTCAAATCTGATTTCTTGTGGATACAGTCTTATCATCTCGGGTAAGATTGTTTTGTAGACAGGGCAGCTTTTTAAAATCAAGCCTAACTCTCTGTCCATGAACACGCTATGTGGCACTAGGTGTGATATGCAATTTTCAGGTCTTACAAGTAATAAATCTCCATTTTTTCAAAGTTAAAATCAAGGCCATATAAATTTTATTTCCTTGGTCTTTTTTTAGACTCCCTAATCTGAATCATTGTTTTTATTGGATGCTAAAGCTTTTATTTTCATTTGTTAGTCATAATTCTAATTTTTATCAGTAGGAAAGCAAATGGTATTGTAGACTGTTCATTTCTTATATAGACTATGTTTAATAACTCCAATAGGTTTTGGTTCTTATAGACTGCTGGAGAGTGACCTGTGTGAAGAAGAAATTTCTCTGAAACCAGTTATTACTTCTACTGTGATACTGACAAATTATTGAAATAAATGGCTAGAAAACCTAAAATCTACTCAACACTCTGTATTTTGCCAATTTCTTCTTTTTATATTTAGGTATTTAGTCAACTTGGGTCTTTGCTGAAAAACTGTGACATTTCACTACATCTGGTAGAGGTGAGCCAGAAATTAAGTGAGATTCAAGCATTAACGTTGACTGAAGAGAAGGTCCCATTAGAGCGAAATGCTGAATCCCCAGTATATATGAAAGGTGTCACTAAATCTGGAATTCCGGTTTCCTGGTACCGAGATCTGCAGGATGTTCCAAAAGGTAATTATTTTACATTGATTAATGAAAGAATTTTGATCACACACCCCCTCACAGTGATATGTGAGCACAACCTTGTTTTGCAGTTTAGTAGATTGAGTTACTGCTGCCAATTCTCTTACTTATAGAGATTAACAAACTTTTTTTTTTCTGGAGAAGAGCACTGTGTTAGAAAATAAAATCTCCTAACATTGAGGAGCAGTGAATTTCAGGCAGTGTTGCAAAACCAGACAAAACCAAAATAGGGATCTCTGTTGTACATTTCAGTTTTTCCTTACCCCTAAGATAGTACTGATGATGAAGCAGCCCAAGGCAGTGGGGCTGAAGGAAGCAGTGTTAGGAGATGAGTTTACTTTTGTTGTTAAAAATTATTTCTTTATTTGGCCATACTGGGCCTTAGTTGCGGCTCGTGGGAACTTCCATCTTCGTTGCGGCATGTGGAATCTGTTATTAATAGTTATAGCATATGGGATCTAGTTCCCTAACCAGGGACTGACCCAGGCACCCTGCATTGGGAGCATGGAATCTTAGCCACTGGACCACCAGGAAGTCCCGTAGATGAGTTTAATATTGTAGTCTTTGGATTATCCTTACTTGTAAAGGGTGGTGGAGAAATCCCTGTATTCCTCAAGAATATTACATTGACGAGCCCCAGGTCAAACCTAACGTGGTAGTCTGACCCTGGCCAAGGTGCCACAGCCATTCCTGGCCTTCACCATCTCATTTGATTTTAGGAAATTCAAATTCTCTTCTAGCTAACAGATTTGAGTTCTGATTCATTTCATTCCTAGTGGTGCATTAAAGATTACACTGATAACTGGGACTCTCTGTGTGGAAAATGAGAATAGTAATAGTTGCTCCTGTATCAGTTCTGCACAGTAGGTTTCTTGTGAAGAGGTGGTAAACTCTGTGAAAGTGGTAATTACGCAAGCATCACAACTTCCAATATGAAGAACTCTGCCTTTTCTTTTTGCTAATGTCCGAAAGAACCAATTTATTGCCTTGAAAATGCTGAAGTGTTAATTTTTCTCTTCTGTTTTTAAACAGAGTACAGCTTTTATCTCGCACATGAATTTTTTGATGTTCTTCCTGTGCATAAGTTTCAGGTACTAATGGGAAAGAAGTCACATTTATAATCGAATAGCAAAGGGCCTTTTGTTGTAAGAATAAACATTTATGATGTTTAATTGTTACTATTTGAAGCTAGCTATAATCGGAAATTTGATGAATATAAATAATTGAAAAGCAAAAGTGAAATATTAAGGATTCTTAGTTCTCTTAGGATAATTATTAAGAATTCTTAATTCTTCTGGGATAAAGATATATGGGAATATAAGATGGTAAGTGACTGTAGTACAATGAAGGATAATTTTTTTAGGAAATATTTTTAAATTCTAAAAATTAAAATTTTTCTTCATTCTTTCTGTGAAGAGATTTAAGATTCGGTAGCAGTGCGTGTGTACTGGTAACTTCTAGGGCTAAGAGTATATGTTATTATGTAGTGATTTGTTGGCAAAGCTTCTGATTAGTCCTAAGTCTGTGTTCTGTTTTGGGGGCGCTTACCATGTTGCTTACTCTCTCCCATTTCTTATATAAAAACATTAATAGTTTGCATCTGTCAGTCTACTCATATTATTCAAAGGAAGTGAAGTAATGCCTTTAAATAATTTCAAGTGGTAAAATGTTCTGTAAATGTTATTTATCTAGCTTATATATGATAAGAGAAGATTTGCTATTTTGATAAAGGTGGTTTTGAGAACAGACTTGCAGAAATTTGTTTTTTTGTTATTTGTGTTTAGAAAACACCACACGGATGGCGAGAAGTACTTGTTGATATTGATCCACAGGTTTCTGATAAACTGAGATTTGTTTTGGCGCCATGTGCCACCCCAGCAGAAACGTTCATACAAGTACGAATAAGTTTTTGTTTTCGTTAAGTTTATTGCCAGCCCAATCTTCGGTGTTATTTTCTCTGAGTTCCTATTTTAGAGTTCCTTGTAACACGAGAAGAGCTTTCTATTGATAGTGGAAATGCATAGGATCTGTCAGAATGGGTTCAAGTCATTCCTTGGCTGTGTGAGCTTCATGTAATAAGAATTTAAGTGCTTACCCAGCAAGTTCCGGATCTGTCTCCTGCAGTTCTCTATCAAATGATGACAACATTGTCTACTTGACAGGAAGTTATGTGTCTGTGAAAACAGTGTTGTACAGTGTATATATAGTAAGGTAACAATAACAGTATTTATTAAATACTTTGTTTGTGTTACTCTATTTTCTCATTCAATTCTCAAAACTATCCTCCAGTTCAGTTCAGTTCGGTTCAGTCGCTCAGTCGTCTCCGACTCTTTGCGACCCCGTGAATCGCAGCACGCCAGGCCTCCCTGCCCATCACCAACTCCCAGAGTTCACCCAAACTCATGTGCATTGAGTCAGTGATGCCATCCAGCCATCTCATCCTCGGTCGTCCCCTTCTCCTCCTGCCCCCAATCCCTCCCAGCATCAGAGTCTTTTCCAATGAGTCAACTCTTCGCATGAGGTGGCCAAAGTACTGGAGTTTCAGCTTTAGCATCAGTCCTTCCAAAGAAAACTATCCTTAGGTCAGTTTTATTATCACTCTCTTTGGGCTACTGTTGGAGCATGCATTTTTGTCTCAAATTTAAATTTGGGTGAAAGAAAAAAGGCATGCTTCAACAGTATGGCACATGATTCTAGTCTGATTTTAGTCTGCCAAATGGTGGATGTACTGCTGCACTCTGTTGTCCTCAAGGAATAATCTCAAGAGGCTACAGATCTTAGGTTTGGGTTTAATGATTCAAAAATCCTTTACTTCCCAGGCATGTTTGGGCCTTTGATTGCCTGTTTTATCCCACCCACCTCCTCTTTTTTGAGCTGAGAAAAAAGGATTTCTACTTTCTAGACCATAAGTAAGGATTTCTGCCTCAGAAGTTATTGATTTTATAAGCTTTTAAACATAAACCTGTGAATTAAATTTTCTTTGCAAAACATAAGTTTAAAATAGCCTAAGTGCTTGTGAACATTTCTATTTTTTCATATTCTGGCTACCTAATTTTACCTGAGTGTGAATCAAATTCATAAAGCTTCCAGAAGCTAACCCTCTGAGAGTTGATTGTTTTTAGTTCTTCACTTGAACAGTGTACACTTAGGAGAGAGGCAGTGATAACTTTTCCCTGTCATTTGGATGGAGCAAATGGGAATGGAAATCTGTTGTCCTGAAGAGCAAGCAGTGTAGGATGTAAAGAATGTCAGCATGGAACACTGAGGCCTGTCGGCTTATGCTTGAAACTGGCCCCGTGGTTTATGTAGTCACACCATGGAATTTATCAAACAGCACTGGGGGCTTAGATGGTAAAGCCAAGTAAGCTGGGATTCTCTGGTGTCTCAGTTGGTAAACAGTCTGCCTGCAATGCTGGAGACCTGGATTTGATCCCTAGGTGGGAAAGATCCCCTGGAGAACGGAATGGCAACCCACTCCAGTATTCTTGCCTGGAGAATTCCAGGGACGGAGGAGCCTGGTGGGCTACAGTCCATGAGGTCGCAAAGAGTCTGACACAACTGAGTGACTAACACACACTGGGGGCTTAGTGGTTTATTATTTCATTTAATCCTCACAGTAAGCCTAGAATATGTACTGAGGAACTAGACTGTGAAAGGTGAAGTAACTTGTCTCTAGTAAGCAGTGGATGAGCTGAGACTCACAGGCTGAGTCTGCCTGACTCTATACCTCTTGCTGCTGCTGCTGCTAAGTCGCTTCAGTCGTGTCCGACTCTGTGCGACCCTGGAGACAGCAGCCCACCAGGCTCCCCCATCCCTGGGATTCTCCAGGCAAGAACACTGGAGTGGGTTGCCATTTCCTTCTCCAATGCATGAAAGTGAAAAGTTAAAGTGAAGTTGCTCAGTCGTGTCGGACTCTTAGCGACCCCATGGACTGCAGCCTTCCATGCTCCTCTGTCCATGGGATTTGCCAGGCAAGAGTACTGGAGTGGGGTGCCATTGCCTTCTCCTGTGCTATTATAGGCAGAGACTTCAAGGCAAGTCAGTATCTCACTTAAAATAGGTGTCTGTTTTTCAGTCACTAAGTCATGTCTGGCTATTTGCGACCCCATGAACTGCAGCACGCCAGGCTTCCCTGTCCTTCACCATCTCCCAGAGTTTGCTCAGATTTATGTCCATTGAGTTGGTGATGCCATCCAACCGTCTCATCCTCTGCCACCTCAGGGTCTTTTCTAATAGGTGTTAAGAGGTAGCAAAAGTTAATGTATATTTGCATAATGAAGAAAAAATTTTATTCAATAACAGGAATTAGTGAAATTTAATATATACTAATCCAGTTGGCAAGTATTATTATTTACTGTTCATATACTTTCTAAGCTAATATGTACTTCTCGAAGACCCTTAATAGTTGAACATCTTGGGAAATAAGGGCTTCAGTTACGTTGACACTGGTTTATAAGCCGGTATTAACTAGATTTAGGGTATATCAGTGGGGTACCTTTTGCCCCCAAAGAAGGCAGATATACTTAATAGGCTCTGTTTTGTTATATTGAATTTATTTAATTTGTTCTTCCAGCACAAGTTTTTAGTGTCTCTTACGTGCCAGACAGTGTTCCAGGCAGACAAAAATCCCTTTCCCATGGTTTCAGCCCAGTGGAATATATTTATATGAATTATGATATAGAAGTGAAATCACCATAAGTAAAATGATAATGTACTTAGCCATCTGGAGGGTTGGGAGGGCTTATGGCTTTATAAAAGGCATCAAAACAAAACGTGTTTATAAACTGAGTGGATGGCCTCAGAGAACCAAGGAGTTCTATATAATACAAAGGGTGTCATGTGAAAAGTTGAGTGTAGACAACATATTCATATTGACAAGGAATTTGTTTTTATTATAACTGAGAAATACTCATTGTAGGAAAACCCTAAGGAAACAAGTTTTTTGAATGATGTATTTTGATTCAGCTATTCCCTTACTAGGATGATGAAACAAGGGATCATGTGGAAGTGTGTCCTGAGGCTGGGGTTGTTATTCAGGAACTTTCTCAACGCATTTCGCTAACTGGAGGTGCTGCCCTGATCGCGGATTATGGTCATGACGGGACTAAGACAGACACCTTCAGAGTATGTATAATTCAGTCACATGATTTATCAGAATTTAACTGGTATAGTTTACTTAGTTGTCATATGTTAGGGTTGAAGTTCACTGAAGATAATGTATCTCATTTTGGTTTCCACAGTGTCTGTCTTTGCTGCATTACATTATTTTATAATTAATATATGTTGTTATAATTGCCCTTAATCCAGTATTTTACTGTCCACCTTTCCTTTGAACAGGGTCTAGATTGTCTACATTATTCCTTAAGTTGAAGAACCTAGGTTTCCATAGATTCTAGTAAACATCTGAATAATTCAAGTGGGAAGATTTTCTTAAAAGTTCTTAAAAATTTCTCCTCCCTTCAGTAAAAAAAAAAGTTTAACTTTATTATTATTTTTATTTTTTTTAAAGAAAAACCTGGAGAGTTTCTTTTAAAACACTGTTTGTCTAGATTTACCTCCAGGATTCTGACTTGCTATGTCTGGGGAGAGTCCAGTAACGTGTTCTCAGGAGACTACAATGCATATGCCGATGGATACACTTTGTAAAACACTGTCTAGGTTCTGTTAACCTGAGTTCATCTGGAGAATTCTCTCTTCATCACCATGGACATTAATGAGAATTTTCAACAGATGTCAAAGGCAGCATGTTCAGGCACTACAACATAGTACTTCATAGTGGGTTTTCCGCATAGTATCTCATTTGAAGAAAGGGTGCTATGTTGTAAGAGTTTGTAAACCCCTGATGTAGGCCATATATTCCTTTTTAACAGTTGTTATGTAAAGTGGACTACATGATAGCATTTCTTTAATCTTGATAATGATAACCATAAAAGTACAAAAACTCATCATTTAAAAATTACGTTCAAGGGGTTTCGTGGCCACCGGCTTCATGATGTCCTAACTGCCCCGGGAACAGCAGACCTAACAGCTGACGTGGACTTCAGTTACTTGCGTAGAATGTCCCAGGGGAAAGTAGCTTCCCTGGGTCCAATAGAACAGCAAACTTTTTTAAGAAACATGGGCATTGATGTCCGGCTGAAGGTAATGGTTTATTTCACTATTACTAACCAGCTTAATTTCAGAGTTCCAACACATATTGTAAATAGCGAGTCCACGTGGTCTCGGTGCTCTTGTAGTCCGATCCATGGTGGTGTGGCCTTTTCAGCAGTGTAGGGTTCAGTGTAGCCAGACCACTTGAGGGGAGAGCAGATTGGTAAGTCTCACGCATCTCTGTATGAGGTAGACGTAAGACATCCAAATAGTGTTAATGTTTGTTAAGAAAACTTAACTGCCTGTATGAGTATGAATTTTAGAACTGCCTTAAAGACATCTTAACACTTCAGCGTAGATCATACCACCTGGGAATGTTTGTTAAACATACAAATCTATAGGTTTGGGTCACAGCAACCTATGTCTTCAATAAACAGGCCATGATTCTGGGGTAGAGGCTCAAAATCACATTTTTAAGCACTGTTTTATTGAATAGCTAATAGTCATTGTATTACTACATATACCTAGGAATTGTTTCTTCTGGTTATTTTTACTGACATTTTTTCTTTTCAGATTCTTTTAGATAAAACAGATGAGCCATCATTGAGGCAGCAGTTACTTCAGGGGTATAATATGTTAATGAATCCTATGAAGATGGGAGAAAGATTTAACTTTCTTGCCTTGGTACCTCATCAGAGACTTCATGGTAGAAGTCATCAGACGAATGCACGGCAGTCAAAACCCTCTCCATCACCTGTAGCTGGGTTTGGTGAACTTGCTTGGCAGTGATATTTCAGTTTGGACTTTTCACCCCCAAGTTGGCCTAAGAAACCAGAATAAAGGGAACACATTTTATATATCACAGGTAAAATAAATATTAAAATATTTTATCTCGTCACAGCCAATAAAAAAAAACCATACAGTACCACTGGAAGTTGATCTTTTAAGATTGTATTTGATTCTTGGTACAAATGTGTGTTCTCAATTTAATGAAACAAATTACTGAGTATCCTCTAATTAATAAAGCTGGTTGTTATAGTGTTAAAGTGTAAACATGAATACTGATTGGTTTAATAAAAACTGGAAACAACTGGCCATTCACAGGGGGCTGATTAAATATAACTAGTTAAGAAAAAAAAAATATATATAACTAGTTGCTCCGTGGCATGTGAAAATCTTCTGAACCAGGAATCGAACCCATATCCCCTGCATTAGTAGGCAGCTTCTTATCCACTGTGCCACCAGGGAAGTCCAAAAGTGAAAGAAAAGTGAAAGTTGTTGTGTCTGACATGGTGATCCCATGGACTGTATCCCTCCAGGCTTCTGCCCATGGAATTCTCTAGGCAGGAATACTGGAGTGGGTTTGCCTGTTCCCTTCTCCAGGGAATCTTCCCAACCCAGGGAATCAAACCCAGGTCTCTTTACTGTCTGTGCCACCAGGGAAGCCCAGGGAAATCCGAGTATAATGTTAAATGGCCTTTACTGAAGTAAGTTCCTTCTGTATCAGCTTTGTTGAGTTTTATCATGACTGACTGTTCAATATTGTTAAATACTTTTTTCTGTCTGTTGAATGACTGTGATTTCAATCCTTCTATTAACGTTGATCACACTGAATGATCTGCAAATAATGAACTATTCTTGTGTCCCTGGAGTACCTCCCACTTGATCCTGGTATACTGTTGGATTCAGTTTGCTACTCTGTGTGGATTTTTGTGTCTTTATTCATCAGAGATAGTGGCCTGTAATTTTCTTTTGTAGTCTTTATCTGTTTTGGTACAAGGGAAATCGTGGCCTTGTAGAATCAATCTGGGAGTATTCCATTCTGTTACTGGAATAGTTTGAGGATAGGTATTAGCTTTTCTTTATGTTTAGAATTCCTTTGTGAAGCCTGGAGTTTTGGTTTGCTGGGTTTTTTATTAATTACAAATTCAATTTCGCCACCAATGATTGGTCTGTTCAGATTGTCTTGATTCAGTCTTGGTGGGGTAAGTTTCTAAAAATTTGTGCATTTCTTCTAGGTTGTCTGATTTGTTGGCATATAACTATTTGTGGTATTCTGTTTTTTTTGTATCTCTAGTAGTTCTCCTCTTTCATTTATTCTATTTGGGTCCTTTCTTTTCAGTGGTGCTGCTGCTGCTGCTGTCGCTTCAGTTGTGTCTGACTCTGTGTGACCCCAGAGACGGCAGCCCACCAGGCTCCCCCGTCCCTGGGATTTTCCAGGCAAGAGTACTGGAGTGGGTTGCCATCGCCTTCTCCACTTCTCAATAAGCCTGGCTAAAGATGTATCAATTTTATCTTTTCAAAAAACAAGTGCTTGGTTCATTGATGTTTTCTATTGTTTTCTGGACTTTATATTTCCTGTCTTATTTCCTTCCATATGCTAAGTTTGGGCTTTGTTCCTTTTCTAATTCCTTTAGATGGTAGATTAGGTTGTTTACTTGAAATTTTTTTTTTTGAGGTAGGCCTTATATTTGCTATGAACGCCCAATAATCACTATGAAATTTGCCAGTCTGGTTTGAGGGGTGAGAAGAGTCTTTTTTAATTTGTCCTCCTTTTTGGTATCTGAATTTTTTATAATATGCTTCTGTGAATTTTTTAATTAAAAACAAAATAAAATTAAAAACAAAGTTAAAAAAATTTTTTTAAAGTCACAGTAAAACCAGTCAACCTGACAGGTACTTAAAATATGAATGAGAGTAAATGCAGACTACTTAGGAGGAATAATTTTCTAAAATTAGTTAATTCTCTCATTTTCGGATAACTGTCAAGATTTATTTCTGTAAGTTCCCATTCTTTTGGTTCACAGAACTTTAATAATACCAGACATGGACTTTCTGAAGAATTATATTCATAGCCACACAAATTTGAGAGATTAAAAGAAAAGAATGTTAGTTATATGTCTTCAATTTATAGCTTAACTATATTGGAAGTTCACTGGCAGAGTGTTGAATGAAAATGTCCATAGTTGGCCGTTCCCAATTACTTAATAGTTTTCATGATTAAGGGGAAAGAGTTAGCCAGTGCTTCTTAAAACCTGGAAAAATGTAAATTAACTTAAGTCTTTTGGCAGTTGCAACAGTTGAATATTTGATGGTAGTTTCTGAAAAGCTTTTAATTATTCCAAACTTTGAATAAATGAGACCTCGAGGTAATTACCTCAAAGTTTGTATGAAATTGTAATAATGAGTTGTTTTTTATTTTAGTCAGATAAAAAAAATCTGTGTTCTTAAATATAGCATTAGTTTCATTTACAAATACTATTTCTGAAACAGTTCTCTTACCAAAGCCTGGGAAGATAACACAACCAAATACAATATTCTTTGGATACCTCTACTAGCTCAGGTTTTCACATGGAAAAGTACAGTGATATGGAAATACATTTTATTATCAAACTTCTTTGAGGATATTTACAAAAAGTGGGATATAATTAAAAATGTACTAAACAATGTCATTATAGACTTTGTATACATTATCAAATGTTTCTAACAATTATTTCTTATACAAACATGATGACTTCAAGACAAAAAAGGTTATGCAGGTTATACAGTAACTGGAGAAAATTACTCAATTCTAAATTATCTGACAGTGCCTTTACAATTTTTTCTAAGAAAACTTCTCAATAACAAAAACAAAGAGTGCAATTAATTTTATGGCTTGTAAAGTTTTATTATATAAGTATAGCAAACAGCATTCCAGTTAATTTTTATCTTACGCAGTAAAACCACAATAGGGTGCCTAGTGACTCAGAAATTACTTCATTTGAGCACACTGATTGTATAAACAGACTTAGAGAAATTAGGGGAAGTTACCCCGTATCACAGGGAAAAAACATTTCCCAAAGGTTTTGCATAATTAATTTGCTTTTAGTTTTTAAAATTCCTGTATGAAGGTGAAATTCCTGTATGAGAATGAAATACTGAGACACTGTGGAATGTCTTCTGGGAATATCTAATGGTAGGCAGTATAGCAGAATGGTTAGAGTAAGGACGACTCTGGAGACACACTGCCTGGATTCAAACCCACATCCTAACTGTGTGACCTTAGGCAGCTAGTTAATTTTCCTGGGCCTCACTTTCCTTATCTGTGAGACAAAGTTTGAAATGACTTATCCATGTCTACTGTGAGGGGAAAACATGTAAAGAGCTCAGAACAGAGGAGCACTGGTGTTTGCTTTCATTCTCTCAAGGGCATTTTTGGCCCTACACAAGGGAGTGGCTTCAGGGATCTCGGAAGGCGCTCTCGTTATGTTCACAAGAACATTCTTTTCTTTTGCTATCGCAAATTCCATGGGCAGTGATAGTTAACACTTTTATAACTTTTAGCTTATAAATACCTGATCTTCACAACAATACTGAGGAAGACAGAGGCAAGAATTATAACCTTTATTTTATAGATTGAGGAGCTCAAAGCTCAGCCAGGTTGTCACCTGCCGAGGTCAACATAGTTTAAGAGTGGAGCCAGATTTTTGGGCTTCACATCTTTTGTTCTTTTTGGAGGGGAAAGAAAACATTCACAGTGATTATTTAGGAATCAAGAAGCACAGAGCCCCTATATTTTCTATAAGTGGATAGTCCTAGATCTTTAACTTTTTTGGGGGGAAACTATTAGTAACTTTTAAAAGCTATGAAAAAGTCTAACCTCTTGAATATGTTAGGGTACAAAAACTGTTTAGCTGGCTGCTGGAGCTGCAGTGTTTTTAAAAATGCTTATTTCATTCTTTCATTTGCTCAGCTGATAATACAGCCCTACTCTTTATAAACTGTTTCATGCTGCACCCCACCCACTCCCCTAAACTGCTTAAAATAATTGATTTAAAAACATTCCGGATATCTGTAAAGCCTTGCAATAAGCTAAGGGAAGAAGAAAAGAGTACTGTTTGTTGTTATTTCCTGTAGCATTAACTGGCCCTGCACTGTTGCTGCTTTTGGCATGTATTTAATTTTCTTCCTCAAATTATACAGTCCCGTGTAAAGAGAAATTGTGTGATTAGAGCTCAGATCTGTACCCATTAAATGTTGGAATCTAATGGTGGCATCACAACAGCATCAATGGGAATGTGACTATTCAGCAGCAGAGCTGAACTGTAGGAGGACGTATGCAACAACTCAGCACTGAGACCAGCAGTTCCTCCTCCTGGTTTTGTGTGTCAGTTGTCCCAAATAATCTTAGGGGCTGTTGCAACATACAGACAAAAGGTAACAACTTTTCATGTTCTGAAAAGCATATTCAGAATTTCAACCCCAAAGAAGTTAGAGCGATACTATTGTTTTGAAGTTTAACTGACCTAAAAGACAAGGGTAAACAAGTTCAGCACTTCCTTTCTGGGCATCTAGGAAAAACCCCTCAGTGCCTCTGTGGTCAGTTAAACAAATGTTTAAAGTCTATAGGAAATGGCATGTTGGTAGCCTCTCAGTCATCTCATAAATGCAGATCTGTTTAGTTATAAACTGTGCAATAACTCTTGTATGATTTGATCAAGTTATGCAATAACTGGACTCTAGCTTGCCTTTTTACTCCTTTTTTAAAAAAATAATGTAAGAACAGGAAAGGGAAGATGAATTAAGTGCCACTATTGTACGAAAATGAACGATTAGGAAAAAATACAAAAACCAGTTATTGCTTATGTTGTAAAGGTTTATGAAAAGCTTCATCTTGGATTCCATTATGTGTTTTTATGACTCAGTTTCCCCTCTTGTACCTACTCAGTATGAACTACAGTATCGGTGTCAGTGATTCCTTATGTTTTCCGTATCTTTGCATCCTTTCAGATGACAGCATACAAAGAACAACAGTTATGCAGCAAAATACCAGTCCATAACATGAAACGCTTCCTTATTGAAGTTAGCTCACTGATAACTAAGGATCTTCTTCCATGTCATCTGGATTGGGGGCCATAATGAAGTGCTTTGGGTATACAAGGTTGTGTGTGTACGCATGTATTTCCCAGCGGGCATCGTCACTTTCGTGTGTAATGTAACGTTCACCAATGCGAGTTTCAAATTCTCTAAGGTCAAGCCAAGTCTGATAGTCCTAGGGGAAAAAAATGAAGATTATGAACAGTAAAAGAAACAAAATACTGTGAACTTGTTCTTTTTGCTTAGCACCCTAGTTATGTAGTTGATAACCCCTACCCCCTGCTGCTGCTAAGTTGCTTCAGTAGTGTCCGATTCTGTGCGACCCCACAGAGAGCAGCCCACCAGGCTCCTGTGTCCCTGGGATTCTCCAGAAAAGAATACTGGAGTGGGTTGCCATTTCAAATACTAGCTATACAATAAGTTCCATTTGTAATAATTTAGGTTAGCAATGTTACAGAAACTTTTTCAGATTTAGTCTCATGAAGGAAGTAACTCTTCTAAAATTAAAAAGTGGTGGTTAATAATAACTATTAATCTGATTACCCCTTACTCCTCAAAACAGGGGAAAGGTGCTTAGACTCTGTTATCAGGATAATTTAATAGTTGCTGAGATTAATTATGATTACATTTGTTCTAAAGTTACTTATATCCCTCATTCCCTTTACAGTAATTGTTCTAAAGCTTCTCTCTAGTCTGAAGTTTGGGGGTATCTTTTGATAAATCTATGCAATGGCTTTTAGGGGAATTAAACCAAACATTTAAAATGGCATATCTGATCTTTTCAAAACCAAAAGGTTTACACTTACATTTTAAAAATAAAATATATTTGACAATATAGTGTGTTATGCTCACCTTACAAAAAGGTGAAATAAACACCATAAGGCCCTAAGACACGCAGAATCTGATGATCTTTGAAGAGTGGTTTCATTAAGTAAGACAGATCACCATGAACTGCTCAAATGAAGATTGCCAAAGAGAAATACATTGTTTTTACCTGCAGCCAGGGATGACTAAGAGATTTGTCTACGCTGTAACGTTTTCTCATCTTCACTTGAAGTAGGTTGTTTATCAAATCAATTGCTAAGGGAAAAGACAAAATTAGATATGTGAATCTGAGCACTGACCACCTCAAACCTGTGACTCTGCCTAGAAGGCAGTTCAATCCATAGAAATATAGGGTTGAGGATTTTTGCTTCTCAAGGACATAGCCTTTAAACTAACATATTAGTGACTGATAAATATTTACTGAATTCAGTGTACCTGGTTTATTAAGGAGATAGTACAGAATACAAGTTAAAAGTATAGACTGGAGCCCGCCTGCCTAAGCCCAAGTTGTTACTGTGTGTGACATGGGGTCAGTTACTAAACTGCACTATGCCTGTTTGCTCATCTGTAAAATGAAGTAGTTGAGAAGATGAAATAAACTTAATACACACAAAGGGCTCAGAATGGTGCTTTTATGTGCTAAGAATTAACAATTACTTTTAAAAATGAATAAAAGACTCTCTTTACAGTCTTGCTTTGCTGTTGTTTTTTCCTCCACAAGGATGCTATGCTGTTCTCTAGTCTTGGGCTTGGTCTGGAAAACAGCCAAAGCCCTTGCCTTGCTCCTGCAGACGTAGTTATAGTGAGGCAATAACTTCTTACCGAAAGTTCATACTTAACAGGTTTTTAATAAGTTCATGGTATTTTGGTGTATGTGGTGAGGTCTTAGCATGCATATTTTATCCAGTTATTTGGAGAAGTGGGCTAACTACAAAACCAAAGCAACCATGTAACTACACACTGACAATATCCTTATGTAACAAGGCAATTGTTACTAAGGTCTGCATCCAGGGATGAGCCAAACTAGTGACTTATACTATTTCTAGTTCTATATACCGTCATACCAGTCAAAATCTTCTAGATTTTTTTCACCCTGTTTTTTCTCCCCAAAGTATTTTAAGTACTAGTTTCCCTATATTCTAAATATCCATTGTTCCTTAAATGGCAGTCTGCTATGTGCATCAGGATCATTCAGAGTGTTTACTAAAATGCATTCCTGAGTAGCAGTACAGCTAGTGAGTCTGAGTCTTAGGGACGGAGCCGGGGGTCTTTTTAATAACCTCACCAAGTGATTCTGATGTAAGAGGTCTATAGACCACACTGTCCAAGGGGCTCTAAGGTGACTTTGGCAACATCCCCAATCCCTCATATATACTTCTTCCATCAGATCTCTTCATTAACAAGTAAGCCTACTATTTACATGTTGTCCCTCAAACTTTTCCCAGTTTTATTAATCCCTATGATTAGGTCTCATACTTGGCAGAATTTTAAAAAATGTTTTGTGGTGAAGATAAGAAAAGTGACTATGAAAAGATAAGATTTTTTTCAGGAAAAATAGGCCCAACTAGTAGCCTAAGTAGATCATACAGTTTGGAGGAGTTCAGAGAAGACTTCACAGATGAGCCACAAGATCAGGGATCTCTCAAGGGCTGGAAGGGTTCCGACAGCAAGGAGCAGAGTAGGCAGGGGAGAGGTCAGGCAAAATGCAGCAAACGGCTGAAAGCAGCTCGTGCAGGCAGTAGTAGCAGATGAGACCAGAAGGTGAGAACTTGGGCCGCATCACAGAGACCTACAGATGCAGCCTGGTTACAGGGAGGCTGAGGTGTCTGGGAGCACAGTTAGATGAAAGGAGCATTTTCAGAAGATGGACTTGGCAGTGGTGACTGGGGAGGACAATTAAAAAGCTGTTTCAGTAGTCTGGAAATGAGGCAGTTGGGACCTGGATCAGTGCCCTGCCTGGAAACTATTAGCAAGATAAAGAAACGATATATAAAAGGAAGTATTCTTGAAACAATGATAAATAGTTGAATTTGGAAGATGAATGGGAAATATTAAAAAGAGATGTCAAAACAGGGTGATTTGGAACCATGAAGGTTTTTAAACTAAGGCACAGACCAAAAATTAAATTTTTTTTTTTTTACCTTCACCAGAAATCTCTCTCCATGGATTTGGTGGGTACATAAATGCAGCATTCTGGATTTGGTCATTTATATCTTCATCTTCATTAAAAGGAAATGTGCCACTGAGGCTCACATAGACGATAACTCCCACTGACCACATATCTAGAGAACGGTTGTAACCTTTGCTCCTAAGAACTTCAGGGGCTAAGTATGCTGGAGTTCCTACCACAGATCTCCTGAATGACTTTTCACCAATGATGCGTGCAAACCCAAAGTCACACAGCTTCACCTGGAAATTAAAGATGATGTTAATTTTATATTATTGATATAGATTAAAAAATATATATCAATTTATTTATACATACCTGTCCCTAAATATGATATGGAATCATTTAAACACATTTGCCAACTGTATTGATTATGAATGTCAAAAGATCATACATACGGAAATTGTAAAATACCCTTTTCCCAAAAGGAAGATATTTATAACCCTATGATCCATTACTAACAGTATGAAGAACTTTGCTAAGTGCTCATTTCAAACAATCACTTTTGAAGTTTAGCTTCCAGAATGCCAAATACCAGACTGGTGTTATCAGTGCTCATCATTTTTGATGAAATGGAGGGTGCCGATCATTTATCATTTAGCTTTTAAGGAGACCCCTTTCTATCATCTGTAAGCAGGAATTATTTTTAAATCCTCAGTGGCCTCACAGTGCCTGTATAAAGGTACTCAAGTGTTTGCTAAATGAAAAGCTAAGTTATAATATTTAAAAACTTACCCTTTATTTTACTTAACCCTAGAATCTCTCTTCCCAAGGTCACTATATATTGGCAAGTATATACACACCAGCTCAGGTGAGTTAAAAGATAACTATTAATGTGGCCAGTAAGAGAGTAATACTAGAGATTGCTTGAAAGAATTAAGAGTAGCTTTTCTATGACTATGGAACAAAAGATTGCTAGTTAGATGTTTAGATTTAAAGAGTTATGGAGGGTAGCCATAGTCACTACCATGATCTTTTGGAAAGAAAGCTCTGGAAATATAATGAGCTTGCTGCCTATTCCTCTAGCAGAGGTTCTAATTCTGGTGATTAAGGATACGTCCATGCTGAACAGCAAATGCCAAGTACTTCCCTGAGGGAAATGCCCAGATTCACAAAATGTCTTCACTAAAAACGTTAAGATGAACTGAGAGATGGGGGATTTGGCCTCTCAAAACCAGTGATACACATAATGACTGGAAAGCAAAGATGGAGCTTCATACATGTTTTTATGATGTTGTTTTGTGTCATTACTGAATTTGGCTACTTCCTCTGAGATTCAAATCCTATTTGAAGAATAGGATTATCAACCATGAAGAAATGTGAACCCTCTTTTCCCCCTCATTAAATGCCATATTTCATCTAATATTTTGATAAAGATGACTTGGCCGTTTGGCAACTGAAAAAAGAGTGGCCATGGCTGGCATTTGATTTAAAAAAAAAAGGGTATCAAATGACATTATTTTCCCTTTGATCCTAATGGAGGTCAGAAGGTTCGAGTTTTAACCTTAGCTGGAGGGGTGTGCATCCTTTGCCCATACTCCTTTGTAGATCAAATGAAATAATATATGGAAGCACTTTATTTAAAATATAGCATCAATGCTCATGGCACCTTTTTGACCTCATAGAGACAGGGGATTACTTTTATTCTCATATGCATTCTAAGAGGAATATGATTACTTCCTTAAATGTAAAAGAGTTGAATAATTTTTAAAAATATCTTTCTTTGAAAGACAATCTGAGTTGTATTTACCAACTGAATAGTCATCTGTTGCCCTTATTCTAGCCTCTTGTCTAATTGTTTTTTAAATAAGTGCACATAAACAATAACTTGGAAATAAATTATTCGAGTTGATGACAGTCATGAGAAACATTCACAGGCACCACCAATGTATAGTCCTTAGGATAAATGATTCAGACTTTGGGTTAAGAACCATTTTTTAAGTTATGAGATAAATCTGAATCAAGATGAACACGTTTTAATGAAATAAAATTTAACCAAGTAAAAAACAAAATGTGTGTATCACATGCAGGAGACACATTATCATCATACGTATGTGAGCCCCAGTGGTGATGGGAAATGTAATTCTTCCATGGGTTTTGCTGAGAATGTTTGAAATACAGTACTCCAAAGAGGAAGCGTTGGCTGCCTGCCTCAGCCAAAATCTCATCTTCCCATTTCAGGATTATCTCTCAGTTTATTTCATACGGAATTTGTCCTGAGGACCAAACACCAACCAAGGCTACCTCTTCCTACTTCATTCCCAAACCACAGGGGAGTGGTGAACTGTGCACAAATCACAAAAAATGACTCCTTAAGAACTGGTCTAAAAAGTCATCAGGTGTAAAAAGTCTTCATGAAAATAAACAATATATCAGTAATTCATAAAGTCTCAACTCAAATTAGTCAGGTCTAAATCCTCCCCGGTAGTTACAAGCTGAAAACTTTATTTCTGTAGTTATGAACTGAACCTACAGCACTGCCTTGCATTACATGTGTGCTTCATAATGCTGTCACACAGATACTCAAAACCATACTTTAAAAAGGCTCTGGAGAATAGCTCACCTGAGGAAACGGCTCTGCTGATGCGAGCAGCACATTTTCTGGCTTTAAATCACAGTGCACAATATTCTTAAAATGCAGATTCCTCAAAGCAACAAGTATCTGTTATTGAAGAAAAGAGAATTTTTTTCTGTTCCTGGAAAAGTCACAGCTAACTCCTAACTGGACCCCCCGAATGGTGTAATAATTTGAAAAGTCCATTACAGTTCATCAAGATTTAACTGTGTTATTGTCTTCTTCAAAGTAACAACACCCACAATATCCCAATATGTGAAAAGCACTACTATTTCTCATAGTCCTTAATTTTTCTCTAGTTTCAAAAAAAAAAAAAAAAAGTTTAAAATACCTGTGTAACCATGAATTTAGTTATTCGTTCTGGAAGTCGACTTTTCTCACTAGATAAAATCATTTCCAGCATATCTCCATGTAGCTTTTCCATCACTACAAAAACTCGTTCCGGGGTTTCGAACATACATTCCAGGTTTACAATCCCAGGATGGTGCAAATTCTGAAGGGTTGCAGAACATCATGTGACCAACCTGGGTAAAGTTTTACTATGCAAATATCTACCAATGTACTGCAATTAACTGTATGGAATAATGGCACAAAAGATAGTTCAGAAAAATAAAAGCAAACAAAATAAAAAGGATCATGGAGTTTGATTTTCAAACTTCTGTACTGAAGAAAAGACGCACGGGAAGGGAAAGAATGTTTTCCCAGTTTGATTATATAACTACCCTTGTCCATTACTGCTTTTCCTTTCTTCTCATCTTTTTAATCTTCTGATGGTATTCTAACTTTATGTTATCCACAAACAGGCACCAACTGCCAATCAAAGTTTTAGCCAATTACACAGAGATTTGGTTCTTCAGGGCTGTTTGTAAAGGTCTTGGCTCAACAGGTGGCTTTGTCTTTAAGGTAGTTATTTATCTAAGTCCTGATCTCATATTATATCTTGATTTGGTCTTCCCTATTTCAGGTTCAACATCTCTACCACCATCACCCGATTTTTCTCAAGCACTATTAGGCTCACAGGTTGGGGCTTCACTGATAGCTCAGTTGGTAAAGTATCCACCTGCAATACAGAAGACCCCAGTTTGATTCCTGGGTCGGGAAGATCTGCTGGAGAAGGGATAGGCTACCCACTCCAGTATTCTTGGGCTTCCCTTGTGGCTCAGCTCATAAAGAATTCACCTGCAATGCAGGAAATCTGGGTTGGGAAGATCCCCTGGAGAAGGGAAAGGCTATCCACTCCAGTATTCTGGCCTGGAGAATTCCATGGACTGTATAGTACATGGGGTCACCAAGAGTTGGACATGACTTAGTGGCTTTCACTTTCAGGCTCACAGGTTTGAAAAACACAAAGCTGAATGTGATAGTTAAAAAAAAAGCAAACTATCTTACTGGTATTAAACAAAACTTCCTCAAAAGTGAATTTGAGAAGCCAGCCATCCTCAAAAACATTTAATGGTTCTTTATTTCTGGACATAAATCTAAATTTCTGGATGAATTTTAGTATCTTCAATAACCGGGTTTCATTTTTCTTATTCAAACTTAAATGTTCTTAAATACTGGCCCAAGTGATTAAATGTTTTAATCCTTATTAACAGAAATAGTTTTTTCTTATGCTTTTTTTCTCACACTGTGGATATCTAATTATGCCAAGAGGGCAAACGTTTTTCCAGCCTGTGTGAAGTTGGGCCCCATGTCTCAACTGTGTTTTGAATCCACCATTCTCAGTTCCCGTTGTAATGGCTCAATTTTTGCTCACACTGACTCTCTTCTGGACTACTGTAGCAGCTGCCCCTGCACTCTCCACGAAGCGGTGCTTATCCTGCGGTACTGTATTACATGTGTACTATCTTACTCGCTAGTACAGTACTGACAGCAGAGACCGTGTCTTAGTCCATTTTAGCTTAACTTCTGAATCATGGTTGGTGTTTTAGAAGTGTTTAGAAAATGCACAGCAAGAAAAAAGTAAATATTGTTTATAATCAGCTTAGAACAATTTAATGGTGGTGTTCCAGGTGGCAAAATAAAAAGTGACACAATCTTACAGTAGACAAAGTGAAATACCCCAGTGGTGGGGCATGATAATGGCAGTAACCAGAAGATTCAAAATGTCCTAACTCCGATCAACTTAGAGCTATAAGTGTGGCTGGCTGTCCCCTATACACTGCAGTCAAATCACCTCTCAAGTTTCTCACCCCCAACCCCTGCCATCCTTGAGAACATATGCATGAACACACAACAACAGAACTATACTGTAACATAATTAACAACTTTTTTCTATTTGTTTAATGTCCTATTTCCTCTGGAGTGTGTTTTGGTAAATTATAGTTTCATAGAATTAATCATTTTCTCCAGGCTTTCAAGTTTATCTAAATAGAGTTGCACAAGATAGTATCTTAGTGAGTGAAAGTCATTCAGTTGTGTCCAACTGTTTGTGACCCCATGGACTATACAGTCCACGGAATTCTCCAGGCCAGAATACTGGAGTGGGTAGCTTTTCCCTTCTCCAGGGGATCTTCCCAACCCAGGGATCGAGCCCAGGTCTCCCGCACTGCAGGCGGATTCTTTACCAGCTGAGCCACCAAGACAGTATCTTAAGATTTCCTTAATTTTTTTCAGTATTTGTGATCATCCTCCCAAAATGTTTTTGTATTTTCTTGTATTTTGATTCAGTTGGACACTTAGTTTGTTGCTATCCCACCCACATAGCTAACCAGCTTTTGGGTTTACTGTACTAAATTTATTAACTTCCAGTTTTATCTTTGTTAATTCTGTTTTCCTTAGGTTGACTGTTCATCCTTTAACTGGAGTTGGACTCAGTTCATTTATTTTCATTCCTTCCTCATTAAGTATTTGACATTTCTATTAGGAGTTTAAAAGCTCTGATAAACAGTATTTTCACAATTATTTTCTAAATACTTGGGTCATGATTTTGCTCTCTGATTCAAGAATTAAGACTTTAAAAAGTTTTTTCAGGTGGTGGGAGATTTTTTTCCCCCAGTTTTATAATATATTTGCAGTTTTAGTACATTAAGATAAAAAACGTTTTTTAGCTAATAAAGTATTTATTTATTTGTGGGTACAGAGTTCAATATAAACTGGTTAGATCTACCTTATAATGTTTAGGCCTCTTCTGTTCTTACTTAGCTTTGTCTACTTCATCTGTCATGGACTTTTATGTATTTGTCTGTTCCTCCCTGTATGGTCACTAGTTTTCCTTTAAAGTTATTGACGTCATTTGGTTTAGCGTGATTTGCACTCTTCCACTGAGAGTGCCCTTCTTAATCCATTTCATGTTTTCTCTTGAATTAAATCTTACTAGGTCATGATGCCCCTTCACTTTCTTCTATCTGAGAGAAACCCAGAGAGGCTGTCATGACTGTAGACCTCAGAAAGAGCCAGCAAAACCAGTTCTTGTTGTGGTGCCTCTTCCTACATCTGGCCAGTCCATCTCCACTGTTTTGGGAAAAAGTTATACCTATTTTGTATATCTGAACTCTCTTCTATCTATATTAGAGTATGCTTTTCTGTTTGTCATTTTTCTTGTAGCTTCTGGGTGATTTCCAAGAAGAGAAGGGGAAAATACTGAATTTCCCATTTACATAGGGAGCCAGGAGAGCACTTCATCTTTTCTCCCCCTACTTTACTACCCTCCTCAGGCAATAACAAAAGATTTTACATTACCACATCCTTATGAAATGAAAGTAACAAAATCCCCCATACTACAGTTATTTAATTATGTTCCTAGTCAGGCAATATCAATGAAAAGAACCAGAGTGCTATAATAATAAAGTGTTTACATTGTATATTACCTGCAAATTCCTAACCTTAGTTTTATTAACATCTGCAGTTGGTAACATGGGAGAAATAAGCTTCAGCATTTAGTTCAGAGCTGTATTTGTGATCAAAGTTACACGGAGAACTTATATCTGGAATCTAAAGTTTGACACAAATGAACATTTCTATGAAACAGACACAGATTCACAGAAATAAAGAACAGACTGGGGAAAGGGGTGGGGGAAGGATGGATTAGGAGTTTGGGATTAGCAGATGCGAACTAGTACACATAGGATGGATAAACAACAAGGTCCTACTGTACAGCACAGGGAACTATATTCAATATCCTATGATAAACCATAATGGAGAAGAATATATATATATGCGTGTATAAATGAGTCACTTTGTTGTATAGCAGAAATTAACACAACATTGTAAATCAACTACAATACAATTTTAAAAAGTGACAAGGAGAAATCAAGTCTTATGAATAAATCCTTAATATTTATTTTTTGCATAAAAACTGGATATTGAGAAAGAGTCCAAAATTAGATATGAAAAAAGATCTCTTAACAATATTTTCAAACCCTAATGCAGAGTCTGAATGCTACTGTTCAGACTATTTTAAAGGTAGCTTCATAGGAGGAGGCAGCCTTGAAGGGACCACAGGTAGCTTGTAGACCACCATCTTCTGATCATCTGGGAAAAAGTGAGGCAGGTGTTAGTAATAGTGACCAGTAATGTAATAAATGTAAAATTAATTACATGTTTACAACTTTCTTACCTTCTTCTCCAAAGAAGCACCAGGTTCAATAGGCTGTGTCTTCTTGAACTTCACCCACAAGCAAATAGGGCTCTGACAGCATTAACTATTACATTTTCTTAAATACCATGCAAAAGCTACACAATGAATTCAATAAACATTTGCATATTATAAATTAAATGTATTCAGAAAAATAAAGCTAACTTTTAATCCTCTAGATGACTTCCAAAACAGATAAACATGTTACATGAGAATAAAAACTCACAGTAATTTATTTTATGGAATTTAACTCGTTGCCAATGTATCTTTAAAAGTATAGCTCGATGGATTAAACTGTTATAATGAAATGGGGTGGCAGAAGTATCAAAGTGTTTTTAGTTCATGAAGTGATGGGTTAAGAATGAAATTTGAGCTTTTTAAATTTAAGACTTTACTTATGAAAATGTGTTCCAAACAACCTACTACCATGATGTCAGTCCTTTTAACTCCTAGATTACTGTAACGTAATTTTGCCTTTTTTTAAAAAAAGGGAGTCAATTCAGAAGCTCACTGGCCTCTCACTGAGCCAATGTTATAAAATGCAAACAAAGAAAACAAAAACCAAATCTTACCAGTTCACTAGATAGACTTGGATTTAAAAACTCATAAATCAAAAATTAAAACCAATACAAAGCAACTTTTTACCTGTAAAATAGCCACTTCATTACGGAGCTGACTTTCCTGTTTTGTAGGGAATCTCATCTTATCAATTACTTTAATAGCCACATCCCTTCCAGTCTTTCTGTGTTTTCCTATTTTTCAAAAAAGTCCAGGTAAGAAAGAAGATGCAAATTGATGTCACATACAATACAGAAGTTTCATTAGGAAGTTGTCCACAAACTGAAATTGATATGTATTTACTTTTGTATTTCTTTTAGGGGGCAGGCTCATTTTGTTCTTTCTCCATCACTCACCTATAATTACTATAATTTTCCCTTATAGTAACTGCCTCTAATAAACGCTGTTTTATTATTTGCAATAGCAGGAAATTTGAATGAACTTGTCTGCTGAAAAATAATCCACCTTATTAAATAAATGAAAGTTAACTATGTGATTTAGTCTTCAGAAATTCTGTCAAGATACAAACCCTACCATGGAATTCATTTTACTCTAGGTTCTTTGCAGAGTGATTTAACTATATATTAGGGTAAATGTTCAAGCAGAAACGCCAACTAGTCGTGGTGAAGAATGCAAAGGGTTTAACATTACTTTTCTACCTTGCATCATAACTCGTAAAGTAGCTTTACATATTAATTAATATACAAGCCAGGTTGTATAAGCCCCATTAAACTGATGAAGATACTGAGCACAGTGAGGTTAAAAGGCTTCGGCAATGTAAGTCAGAGAGTGAGATAAGATTTCAGGTGTTCAGACCTGATACACCATTTGTGCCAACCGCAGACAAATGGGCAACTGTGTGGGAAAACCAGTGGGGCACATACTTCAATAAATGAACTCTCAGAATCCAACATAAACTTCAAACCACACAAACATGTTTCTGTGTAAGCTACAAGAAACGATGAAAACTATTGTGAATTTTCTGATTCTCTGTTTCTTTTTAAAGTTTTCCATTTAAATTAAGAAATTAATACTTCCATGGGGTCGCTAAGAGTCGGACACGACTGAGTGACTTCACTTTCACTTTTCACTTTCATGCATTGGAGAAGGACATGGCAACCCACTCCAGTGTTCTTGCCTGGAGAATCCCAGGGACAGAGGAGCCTGGTGGGCTGCCATCTATGCGGTCGCACAGAGTCGGACACGACTGAAGCGACTCAGCAGCGGCAGCAGCAGCAGCAGCAGCATAGTGAAAAGGACTTCTCTAAAATTATGCAGATTAATCTCTGAGGAAGAAACCACTTGCAAAATTGTGAAAACATGCTAACAACTGGCAGATGGTTTTTAAATTTCCTAATTCTCTACATTATCTACAACATGCAAAAGGCTGCACCTGCTTACCTCCATGAAGTGAAGTGAAGTAGCTCAGTCATGTCCAACTCTTTGCAACCCCATGGACTGTAGCCTACCAGGCTTCTCCATCCATGGGATTTTCCAGGCAATAGTACTGGAGGGGGTTGCCATTTCCTTCTCCAGGGGATCTTCCCGACCCAAGGATCGAACCCGGGTCTCCTGCATTGTAGACAGACGCTTTACCGTCTGAGCCACTAGGGAAGTCCTTACCTCCATAGACGATACCAAACTGGCCTGAACCAAGCACCTCATCCGCAAAGATCTGGTAAACAGTACTGATGTCCTATTTGGGAAAGAATAGTGTTATTAGTTCCATGAAACTATATCAATATCTCTGATTCTTATCATTCAAATACTTAAATACATTTCAGTTTTTATGGCTGAGGGATTTCTTTTTCACAAAATACTTTATGAAATACAGACATTCTCTGTCCTAAAAAAGACCAACTTTACTATGACTCTTACTGTACAACTATAATGTATTCTGTAAGACCACCACTGGGGGAAACATGATTTGTATTAAAAAATATATTTATTAAGTAGTGATCTATAAAAAGTAAATTAACATAAGAATTAAGAAAAAAGTTTTACCAACTTTACTATTAAAGAGACTTGCTATCTTTGACTTGAAAGAAAAACTCAAAAGTTTTATATTTTTGAGATCAGACTTATTTTGAAAGACTGATGAAAAGAGTATGTGTAACTCATATCTACTCCTCTATCTTCTTCCTTCCCTTTCCTTTTTTTTCCCCATTAGTGGCTGCTGCTGTCAGAATATTCTTAGAAAGCATTCTCCAATCCTTCCCACAGATCCTTGGTCAAGGTGTCATTTGGGTACGTGCTATAGTCTCCATGAAGCCAGGGACTACACCCATTTTGTTCAATGTTACATTCCCAGACAGTGCCTTCTCATGGTAGTCACTGGATTGAATAAACCAAGTTTATTCAAGGCCTCATTCCCTCATTAGTAAAGCAGATATAATAACATCTATCATACTGGAATTTTATGAAGATATACAAAGTGTCAAGTCTAGTGCCTGGCATATAAAAATCAGTAGTTCCACAAACCCTAATTTCCATTTAAATTAGGTAATCTTAAATAAGCTGAATTCCCTGGGACTTGGTCTTTTCATCTGTAAAAATGAAATGAGAAAACTTCTTTCTCTCCCCAGTAATCTGGTTCCTATGCTACCTACCAACCCACTCCAATATTCTTGCCTGGAAAATCCCATGGACAGAGAAGCCTGGTAGGCTGCTGTCCACAGGGTCGGACACGACTGTAGCGACTGCACATGCACACGTGCTACCTGGACAAGAGCCACACAGATCAAATCTCCCTGAAACCCTCCATCTCCCACAGCACAACTGGGTATCCAGTTTCTACTACAATCTTAGAAAACCCAACATTTATGTTATTGAACAGTAACAGCTGGATGCCCCAAGTAGAAGAGTAAGAGGGATTTGAATCAAATACATTTATATACAGCTTTTGGATTCCTTTTTCTAGCCTTTTTTCTAACTAATACAGGAGCCGGCAAACTAGGCTTGTGGGCCAAATCCAGCCTGCTGCCTCTTTCTGTATGGCTCCTAAACTAAGAACAGTTTACATTTCTAAATGGTTGAAAAAAATCAAAATAATGTCATCTTGTAAAACATGAAATTATATGGAATTCAAATATAACTGTTCACAAAAAACTTATACTGGAAAACAGTCAAGCTCATTCCTGTATGTACTGACTATGGCTTTCTCACAATGGCAGCAGAGCTGAGTTCGTAACTGTATATGGTCTGCAAAGCCTGAAATATTTACTTCCATCCCCTTATAGAAAGTATGCTGACCCCTAATGTAAACCCCTACATGTACCAGCTAAACTGAGTCCTCACTCTGCCTTAAAATCTTGCATTTTCTGCTTCTCTGTACTTCCATGAAATTTTCTCTCACCGCCATCCTCTCAGCACTCATGTCAAAACTCTTTTTAAGTATATTTCAAGTTTTACTCCCTTTAGGAAGTTTTCCCTGCTCTGACCCAGAAAGTAGCCTCTCTTCTCTTTGAACTAGTGTGTTTTCATAATTTAAAAGGAAACTGCCTCAGTTTCCTTCATAAAGCAGAACTCCTCCAGGAAGTTATCACCCACAGTTCAGTCTAGTGTCTTCAGGCAAACTGCACAGTACTCTGGCTTATCAACTTATTTTCTAGTTAAGACTTTCACATTTTATTTTCCTGAATTACCCAATCTGCATATTTTAGCTGTAATATTTACTTACCACATTCTCTTGGATCTGACAATTAGATACAGAGATACTGGTAGACAAATCTTCTGTAAAATGAATGATGTATGGGGAAAAAAACTGTTAGTATGTAACTTAGTAATACTAAATATTTTGACATGTGAATGATTACAGTACCTTAAATTGTAAAAACTAGCTAACATACAGTTAATATCATTACACTAAACAAAATTTATCCATAAACAATACTAATCCATCAACAGGAAACTGGTAAAACAGAATACACATCCATACAAAAGAATACTATCTACACATTTAAGGATGCAGGGCTGTATAAGTACTGAGTCAGAAAGCTATTTATATTATTAAGTTAAAAAGGTAAGTTTCAGGGTAGTGGCATAGGAATCAAAAACAAAATATGATCACTTCTGGTGAGGGAGAGAGCTGGGGTTGAGGAACAAAGATTTTTTTATATGCTTCTATACTGTTTAAAAAATGTATAGAAAGTATGCATTATGGTCATAAAACATTAAAATTATATAAACATATAATTTTGAAATATGATATATATTAAATAGTTCATAAAATCAAGTTGTAAAAAGATCATACATCTTTTACAACAAACATGACTTTTTTTGTGAAAATAAAAATATAACAAGACCGTACAAATAGAATAGACTCCCCTCTTCCCAAGCCATCCCCAAATCAAGAAATATACACCAAACTATTAATAATGGTTTTCTGAGAGGGGAGATATACAATTGGGAATAGGGATACATGTAACATGATTCTCACATTATATTACATATTTCTATAAAGTTTAAATGTCTATATTACTTTGGTAAGCAAAGGAAGTAACTGACAAGAAAAATGGGAAATCAGAAAAGTAAAGCAAGAGACTAGTTCTCAAACATCTAGAATCTCAGTGACAACTCAAAGGAAAAGATACGAAATTACTTTTATAATCCCAAATATAAAAACATAAAACTTCATTAAGAAGAAAATATACGCAACTATACATCAAAAAATAAGTAAATGGCTGTGGAAACTCCATTTTAAAATATTAAGTCAATTTTAAAATATTAAGTCTACTTTAAATAACCCCCAAAATCAAATATTAATGAAACAGACCAAAAAAGCACAGCAGCAACAAAATGAATGAGCCTAAAACTCTGCTTTTCAGTAGTTCCAGTTTTCTAGTTTAAGTCAATATTTATTTTGTTTCAAAGGCCTCCACTGTCTTAACTCCATCCAGTTTTCATTTCTATCACTTCCCAGGAGAACTCTGCTCCAGACTGGCTGCTATAAGGACAGCAGCATCAGCAGTAGCAGCAGCACAGTAATAGTGTCACTACTAGGTCAGGAGTGGTGCTAAGTGCATCATATGCAATTATTATATCATTCTCCTTTTAGATGAGAGAATTGAAGAGGCCAAGATCATGAAGCTAGTAAAGTGGCAGAACTGGGCTTTCATTCCCCCTTAGCCCTTTTGCAGTCTGTCCATAGGCACTTATAAGCCTAGGGAAGAGTCCATGGATGGGCTTGAGAAGGACCCTAAATCCAGTTATATATAAAATTTGTGTTATGTATCTGCATTATTTTCTGGGGTAAACGGTCCAATTAGAATATCAGACAGCTCTAAAATCCCCTCAAATTTAAGAAACATTGTGATTATCCATTTTATTCACCCTTTCAGAATCAATATTCAACACCAAACATTTTCGTGGTCATTACCCTCATGCCTTTGATCACATGTCCCCTTAATTCCATGCACACCCCTAGGTCAGCTCTGCCTATCCTAACTCACGTGAGATCCGAGGTCAAGGTCCAAGTCAGGCTCCTCTGTCATGAAGTCTCCACTTACCTCCCTAGCTGTCTCTGAGCTCCTTGAGAAACGCACTCCTGCTTTTTGCGCTCTACTGCTTTGTGCACCTATTCCCTTCCTGTCTTTAAAAATCTCTGTATTTCTTTTGTATTCGAGCTCAGGGCCTAGCATAATGCCAAATTTAGGTATAAAAAGCAGCATAGCTGAACTGAAATAAAAGGCATACAGAAACTGGTTGAGGGAATTTCCTGACCATCCAGGGGTTAGGACTCGGTGCTTTCACTGCTGGGCTCAATCCCTGGTTGGGGAACTAAGATTCCACAAGCTGTGCAGTGCAGCTGAAAAAGAAGAGACTGACATCTCTTTCGATTTAAATGTATTTGCCTAATGAATGAAAGCTGTTTCACCATAAATGACATAATGCCAACGGGGGGGGGGTTGGGTGCAGGGAAGTGACATTTTACTATGGCTTTGTGATTAAGTATCCACTTGAAACTTCAAACAAATTTAGGTTTTATTTTATAAATTTTGTTGGTGCAAAGAAAATGTGTTTCAATATTTTTAATGTTTCTGAATGTTTTAATTCAGTTAAAACAAATGCAGCATTTCTGACTTCACGCATAAGTACTATGTGAACTGCAACGCTTTACAGACTGAAAATCCCACCATGAAGCACAATCCTAACACTATTAGCTTACTTAACCCCTTTTGGTTCTCTTTCATTTAATGCTGACAACTCTATATAGTAGGTATTGTTACAGAAAAGCAAAGTACTTGCCAGGATCACACAACAGGTCAGCAGAGCCAAGCTTTAAATGCAGGCAGACTTGACTCTGGAGCCTCGCTCTAGGGACTGCAAGCACATACTATGACCAACATAATTTTATAAAGCAATTAACTAATGATATTGATTACAAAAATGAAGCTTAAAATAAATACAGAAACACAACTGCACCCACAAAATGCTTAAGAACCAAAGGGAGAAAAGTCATCAAGAAGCTTATTGCTTACTGTGATCTTTCCCTTGGCCTGGAGAAGTACAGACGCTGGCTTGAGGCGTCACAGGCATGAGAGCTTGGCGAATTGCTTTTTCCCAGCTCTGTGCTACATCAAGTCCCACTCCAGTGGCAGCAAGAACAGGATTGTGAGAGCTGTCCCCATTGTTCTCACCAACAAAGTATACCATAGTATCAGTGATGATTTCAAAACAGTGTGGGTTGCTGCCTTGTGAAATGCTTGTGAAATCTTGTGGTGAAGATATGCGGAGAATTTCTGAAAGTGGAATTTCCTGAAGTAAAGAACCAAGCATTAGGAAACATGAGCATGTGGGGTTTTTTTCAAATACACTAAACAATCAAAGATATGCATTTCTAATGAATACCATTAAAGACAAACACAAGTATGTGAACGTGGCACACGGACACACAGTCAAGTCTTACGAGGGTATCTGCTCTGAATGATCTGCATGTCCATCAAGGACAAAGGCAGAGAGCATGGAGTAGAATAACCAAGCTAGTAATTCAGGCCTGTAGCAGATCATTAGAAAGAAAGGATTCAGAAGGCGGTTGCTACTATAGCCAACACCTGCCATTTCCCAGCTGTCAGGAAGCCAACTCAACAACTCCTCCACTGGCCGCTATCTGCAAGATATGGCCCCAAAGGAGAACGAGGCAGAAGTAACAGCAGCAAAGGAGGATGTCAGTACAAGTGTAGCACTCTATTCCGGGTCTGTCCATAACTTTAACAATCATTTATTTTTAGTCTACTTCCTACAGCAGAAAACTTCTTTAGAAAAACCCAACCAATTCAAAGCAATTCATTAGTCTCTATTTTCTTTCTTCCTGATACAATTGCTATACTAACAATTTTTTCTGGTGTCAATTAGTGACATGGCAAAATGTGGAGCAAGTCGAGCAAAGAGAATTATATAAAGAAAAGACAAAAGAAGCATCTGGGAATTGGGGTCTAAGGTAAAATGGAAAATGGGAGAAATGCTGAATACCACAATGGCTTCTTCTGATCAGCAATAATCAAAGGACTTCTAATAGTCTAATCTAAATCATAGTCTAGTTGTCTTTTCGTATGCAAGGGTCAAGTCCCTTATTTAAAATGGCTAGACATCCACTGATATGGAGGACCACTTGGTATTCAGAAGGAAAACAGCAGCAACCTGACAGGCCAGAAAAAAAGAACTGCACAACAAAAATAACTTCGGCAGCAAGGCTGTTGCAAGGGGTGAAATGGAGGGGTAGAGGATACTTGCTTTTACAAGGAACTTAACAGTGACTTCTAGAAACTATGTTACACAGAGCTGTAATAGCTGTAATCCAATATAACAATTAATAAATATTACTTGGATATATTTGGAAAACACACAGTATTTTAATGTACATATTTTTAAAAGATGTGAAATTTTTACCTTATAATACTTTGATCCAGATTCGTTTTGAAACAGTGTAAGACATTTGCTGTCCAGTCTCCAATAATGCCTCTTTCTCTACAAAGAGCACAAAACTGTAAGGTTCAAAAGTAATGATTCCTCCAAAGCGTCTGAACTCTCCATTCCCTCTCATCTCTTATCTATAAGTTTGTACTGGTATTAAATTCATGAGCTTCAAAATTTGAAAAATTAAAAAGATATATAGTGAAAAGTATACTTCCATCATCACCCCTATCTCACTCCAACCTTTACTCAAGGCAAACAATGTTATTACATTTTGGACGTTTCTTTTCAAGAATCTCATGCATGCACACACAAATACGCATGTATGACACATGCAAATATTTAATTTACCCATGGACTAAATTTCCAAAAGATGCCTTACTGGGTCAAAAGATGAATGCATATGTAATTTTTCTTGACAGTGTTAAGTTATTCCTCTATTTCGGGATGCAACTTATAGGCTCATCAGCAACATGAGTGTGTTATTTACTCAAACCTTCACTAACAGCATATTACTAACCCTTTTGATCCTGTGCTACACTGATAAATAAAAACTAGTATTTTTGTAACATTTTCTAAAATTTATTTAATTGAAGGATAATTGCTTTACAGAATTTTGTTTTCTGTCAAACCTCAACATGAATCAGCCAAAGGTATATATGTATCTCCTCCCTTCTAAACCTCCCTCCCATCTACCTTCCTATCCCACCCATCTAGGTTGATACAGAGCCTGTTTGAGTTTCTTGAGACATACAGCAAATTCCCATTGGCTATTTTATATATGGTAATGTAAGTTTCCATGCTACTCTCTCCATACATCTCACCCTCTCCTCCTCTCTCCTCATGTCCATAAGTCTGTTTCCATGTCTGTTTCTCCACTGCTGCCCTGCAAATAAATTCTTCAGTACCATTTTTCTAGATTCTGTATATGTGTTTAGTTCCGTTCAGTTGCTCAGTCGTGTCTGACTTTGTGATCCCATAGACTGCATCACGCCAGGCCTCCTTGTCCATCACCAACTCCCAGAGCCTACTCAACTCATGTCCATCGTTAGCGATGCCATCCAACCATCTCATCTCCTGTCGTCCCTTTCTCCTCCTGCTTTCAATCTTTCCCAGCATCAGGGTCTTTTCCAATGAGTTGGTTTTTCGCATCAGGTGGCCAAACTATTGGAGTTTCAGCTTCAGCATCAGTCCCTCCAATGAATATTCAGGACTGATTTCCTTTAGGATGGACTGGTTGGATCACCCTGCAGTCCAAGGGACTCTCAAGAGTCTTCTCCAACACCACAATTCAAAAGCATCAATTCTTTGGTGCTCAGTTTTCTTTATAGTCTAACTCTCACATCCGTACATGACCACTGGAAAAACTATCACTTTAACTAGACGGACCTCTGTTGGCAAAGTGATGTCTCTGCTTTTAAAATATGCTGTCTAGCTTGGTCATAGCTTTTCTTCCAAGGAGCAAGCATCTTAATTGTAAGGCTATAGTCACCATCTGCAGTGATTTTGGAGCCCCCCAAAATAAAAGTCTCACACTCTTTCCATTGTTTTCCCATCTATTTGTCATGAAGTGATGGGACCAGATGCCATGATCTTCGTTTTCTGAATGTTGAGTTTTAAGCCTACTTTTTCACTATCCTCTTTCACATTCATCAAGAGAATGTTCGGTTCTTCGCTTTCTGCCATGAGGGTGGTGTCATCTGCATATCTGAGATTATAGATATTTCTCCCGGCAATCATGATTCCAGCTTGTGCTTCATCCAGTCTGG
Source organism: Capra hircus (assembly GCF_001704415.2). Lineage (NCBI taxonomy): Eukaryota > Metazoa > Chordata > Mammalia > Artiodactyla > Bovidae > Capra > Capra hircus. Next base: position 19,553,467 of record NC_030818.1, read on the forward strand.
CATTTTGCACGATGTGCTCTGCATGTAAGTTAAATAAGCAGGGCGACAACATACTGCCTTTCCCGATTTGGAACCAGACGTATTCCTTTCCTGATCTGCAACCAGTCTGTTGTTCCATGTCCAGTTCTAACTGTTGCTTCTTGACATGCATACAGATTTCTCAGGAAGGAGGTAAGGTGGTCTGGTATTCCCATCTTTTGAAGAATTTTCCACAGTTTGTTGTGATCCACACGGTCAAAGGATTTGGTGTAGTCAATAAAGCAGAAGTAGATGTTTTTCTGGAATACTCTTGCTTTTTTGATGATCCAATAGATGTTGGCAATTTGATCTCTGGTTCCTCTGTCATTTCTAAATCCACTTTGAATATGTGGAAGTTCACGGTTCACGTACTGTTGAAGCCTGGCTTGGAGAATTTTGAGCATTACTTTGTTAGCATGTGAGATGAGTGCAATTGTGCAGTAGTTTGAGCATTCTTTGGCATTGCCTTTCTTTGGGATTGGAATGAAAACTGACCTTTTCCAGTCCTGTGGCCACTGCTGAGTTTTCCAAATTTGCTGGCATCTTGAGTGCAGCACTTTCACAGCGTCATCCTTCAGGATTTGAAGTAGCTCAACTGGAATTCCTTCACCTCCACTAGCTTTGTTGGTAGTGATGCTTCCTAAGGCCCACATGACCTTGCATTCCAGGATGTCTGGCTCTAGGTGAGTGATCACACCATCGTGGTTATCTTGGTCGTGAAGATCTTTTCTGTACAGTTCTTCTGTGTATTCTTGCTGCCTCTTCTTATCTTCTGCTTCTGTCAGGTCCATACCATTTCTGTCCTTTATTGTGCTCATCATTGCATGAAATGTTCCCTTGGTATCTCTAATTTTCTTGAAGCAATCTCTAATCTTTCCCATTCCATTGTTTTTCTCTATTTCTTTGCATTGATCACTGAGGAAGGCTTTCTTATCTCTTGTTGCTATTCTTTGGAACTCTGCATTCAAATGGGTATATATTTTCCCTTTCTCCTTTGCCTCTCACTTCTCTTCTTTTCTCAGCTATTTGTAAGGCCTCATCAAACAACCATTTGGCCTTTTTGCATTTCTTTTACTTGGGGATGGTCTTGATCACTGCCTCCTGTACAAAGTCACGAATCTCCATCCATAGTTCTTCAGGCACTCTATCAGATCTAATCCCTTGATTCTAATTGTCACTTCCACTGTATAATCATAAGGGATTTGATTTAGGTCATACCTGAATGGTCTAGTGGTTTTCCCTACTTTCTTCAGTTTAAGTCTGAATTTGGCAATAAGGAGTTCATGATCTGATCCACAGTCAGCTCCCGGTCTTTTTTTTGCTGATTGTATAGAGCTTCTCCATCTTTGGCTGCAAAGAATATAATCAATCTGATTTCAGTGTTGGACATCTGGTGATGTCCATGTGTAGAGTGTTCTCTTGTGTTGTTGGAAGAGGGTGTTTGCTATGACCAGTGTGTTCTCTTTGCAAACTCTGTTGGCCTTTGCCCTGTTTTGTTTTGTACTCCAAGGCCACATATGTCTGTTACTCCAGGTATCTCTTGACTTCCTACTTTTGCATTCCAGTCCCATATGGTGAAAATGACACCTTTTTTGGGTGTTAGTTCTAGAAGGTCCTGTAGGTCCTTCATAGAACTGTTCAGCTTCTTCAGCATTATTGGTCAGGGCACAGACTTGGATTACTGTGATAATGAATGGTGCCTTGGAAATGAACAGAGATCATTCTGTCATTTTTGAGATTGCATCCAAATACTGCATTTTGGACTCTTTTGTTGGCTATGATGGCTACTCCATTTCTTCTAAGGGATTCATTGCCACAGTAGCAGATATAATGGTCATCTGAATTAAATTCACCCATTCCAGTCCATTTTAGGTCACTGATTCCTAAAATGTTGATGTTCACTCTTGCCATCTCCTGTTTGACCACTTCCAATTTGCCTTGAGTCATGGACTTAACATTCCAGGTTCCTATGCAATATTCCTCTCTACAGCATTGGACTTTACTACCATCACCCGTCACATCCACAACTGGGTGTTGTTTTTGCTCTTATGGTGCATCTGGCAAACCAAGTGGCTGGGACCAAGGAGGTGATTAAGACACATGGCCCACCTGGGACAGTGCTATCTCCAAGCAATTGGTCACTTGAGCTGCTCAGACCTGAAGGTCACAAAATGCATGCCCAACCCACAAAGACTGAGCCAGAACTGTGTCTGAGTGTCTCCTGTGGAGGTACGGGTCAGCAGTGGCCTGCTGGAGGGACTCTGGGTGCAGTAGACCTGGGTATGGCATAAGCCCTCTTGGAGGATGTCACCATTAACCCCACCACAGAACCACCAGAACTTATACAGGACTGAGGAAAACAGATTCTTGGAGGGCACAAACAAAACCTTGTGCATACCAGGTCCCAGAAGAAAGGAGCAGTGACCCCACAAGAAACTGACCCAGACACGTCCATGAGTGTCCAGGAGTCTCTGGCAGAGCCGTGGGTCAGCGGTGGCCTGCTGCAGGGTTGGGGGCACCGAGTGCAGCAGTGCGTGCATGGGGCCTTTTGAAGGAGGTCGCTATCATCTTCACTACCTCCAGCACAGTTTGGCCTCAAGTTAAGCAACAGGGAGGGAATACAGCCCTGCCCATCAACAGAAAATTGGATTAAAGATTTACTGAACATGGCCTGTACCATCAGAACAAGACCCAGTTTCCCCCTCAGTCAGTCTCTCCCATCAGGAAGCTTCCATAAGCCTCTTATTCTTATCCATCATAGGGCAGACAGAATGAAAACCACAATCACAGAAAACTAACCAATCTGATCACATGGACCACAGCCTTGTCTAGCTCAAGGAAACTATGAGCTGTCATGTAGGGCCACCAACAATAGACGGGTCATGGCAGAAGAGTTCTGACAAAACGTGGTCCACTGGAGAAGGGAACGGCAAACCACTTCAGTATTCCTGCCCTGAGAACCCCATGAACAGTATGAATAGGCAAAAAGGCATGACACTGAAAGATAAACTCCCCAAGTTGGTAGGTGCCCAGTATGCTACTGGAGAAGAGTGGAGAAATATGCATTAGTATATGATATTCATCTTTCTCTTTCTGACTTACTTCACTCTGTTTAACAGGTTCTAGGTTCATCCATCTCATTAGAACTGACTCAAATGCATTCATGAGTCATATTTTTATGACTAATATTCCACTGTGTATATGTACCACAACTCCTTATCCATTAATCTGTTGATGGACATCTAGGTTGCTTCCATGTTCTAGCTACTGTAAATAGCGCTGCAATGAACAATGGGATACATGTGTCTTTTTCAACTTCACGGTTTATTCAGGAGTGGGATTGCTGGGTCATATGGTGGTTTTAGTCCTAGTTTTTTAAGGAATCTCTGTACTGTCTTCCATAGTGTCTGTAATTCCCACCAACAGTGCAAGAGCCTTCCCTTTTCTCCACACCCTCTAAAGCATTTTTGTTTGTAGAGTTTTTGATGATGGTCATTCTGACCGGTGTGAGGTGATATCTCATGGTGGTTTTGATTTGTATTTCTCTATATAATAAGTGATGGTGAGCATCTTTTCATGTGTTTGTTAGCCATCTGTATGCCTTCTTTAGAGAAATGTCTGTTTGGGTCTTTTTCCCACTTTTTGATTGGGTTGTTTGTTTTTCTGGTACTGAGTTGTATGAGCTGCGTGTATATTTTGGAAATGAATCTTTTGTCAATTGTTTCATTTGCTATTATTTTCTCCCATTCTGAGGGATGTCTTTTCACCTTGCTTACAGTTACCTTTGCTGTGCAAAAGCTTTGAAGTTTAATCAGGTCCCACTTGTTTATTTTTATTTCCATTACTCTAGGAGGTGGGTCATAGAAGATCTTGCTTTGATTTATGTCATCGAGTGTTCTGCCTATATTTTCCTCTAAGAGTTTTATAGTATCTGGTCTTACATTTAGGTCTTTAATCCATTTTGAGTTTATCTTTGGGTATGGTGTTAGGAAGTGTTTTAATTTCATTCTTTTACATGTAGCTGTCCAGTTTTCCCAGCACCATTTATCGAAGAGGCTGTCTTTGCCCCATTGTATATTTTTGCCTCCTTTGTCAAAAATAAGGTACCCACAGGTGCATGGGTTTATTTCTGGGCTTTCTATCTTGTTCCATTGGTCTATATTTCTGTTTTTGTGCCAGTACCATATTGTCTTGATGACTGCAGCTTTGTAGCATAATATGAAGTCAGAAAGGTTGACTCCTCCAGCTCCATTCTTTCTCAAGACTGCTTTGGCTATTCAGCTAGTATACTATTTGGCTAGTATTTTCATAACATTTTAAATTGTATTTTTTTTATTAAAAATGAGATCAAGATCTTATGTTTAAGAGTAATTTGCATTTCCTTGTCTGAGACCTGTTTGTTCAGATTCATTGCCTATTTTCCTATTGTGTTCTGGGTTGAAAAAAAAACTTTTTCCAGTTCATCATTTGTCTTTGTTTCTGTTCTTTGCCATGCAGCATTTTTTTTAACATGTGTCTATAAACTATTTTTTTAAATTAATACTTTACTTTTGGGGAACAGTTTAAGGTTCATCGCAAATTAAGGGGAAGGGGCAGAAATTTCCCATACATACTTCCTGTCCCTAGGCATGTATAACCCCAGACCCCGTCATCAACACCCTTAACAGAGTGGTATAATGGTTTAACTGGTGAACCTACACTTGACACATCATAAGGATAAAAGTCCATAGGTTATATAATACGGCTCACTCTTGGTGCTGTGCATTCTATGCGTTTGGACAAAGGCATAATGACAAGTACCTATCATTATGGTATCACATAGAGTATTTTCACTGCCCTAAAAATTCTGTGTTCTATCTATTCATTCCTACTTGTGCCCACCCTGTACCCTCCACAGGTCTACCTTTTCTGGAAAATAATATAGTTGGAATCATACAGTATGTAATCTTCTTACATTGGTTTATTTCACTTAGCAATATACACTTAAGATTGCTCCAAGTCTTTTCATGGCTTAACAGCTCATTGCTTTTTAATGCTGAATAACATTCCATTGTCTTTAGAACAGTTTATTTACCCATTTACCTACTGAAGGAGATCTATTATTTCCAGGTTTTTGACAATTATGAATAAACCCATTATAAATATCCATATGCAGGTTTCCATGTGAATGTTAGTTTTTATTTCCTGTGGGTAAACGGCAAAGAGTATGAATGCTAGATCATTTGGTAAAAGCATTTTAGTTTTGCATGAAACTACTAAACTGTCTTCGAATGTTAGCAATACCATTTTGCATTCCTAGCAGCAATCAAAGAAAGCTCTCGCTGCTCTACATCTTGTCAGAATTTGGTGTTCTCAGTGTTTATGGTTTTGGCTGTTCTAACAGATGGGCAGTGGTATCTCACTGTTTAATTTGCATCTGCCTGATGACATAAGATGTGGTGCATCATTTCATATGCTTATCTGCCATCCAGGTATCTTCTTTGGTGAGGTATATGTTAAGGTCTTCAGCACACGGTTTAATCAAGTAATTAAGTTTTCTTACTGTTGAATTTTAGGAGTTCTTTGTATATTTTGGAGAAGAGTCTTCTACAGATATCTTTTTTTGTAAATATTTCTTCCAAGTCTGTGGCTTGTCATCTCAATCTTTTAACACTATCTTTTGCAGAGCAGAAGTTTGTGAAGTGAGAGTTGCTTAGTTGTGCTCAACTCCATGGACTGTAGCCCACCAGGCTCCTCTGTCCATGGGATTCTCCAGGCAAGAATACTGGAGTGGGCTGCCGTTCCCTTTTCCAGGAGATCTTCCCAACCCAGGGATTGAACCTGGGTCTCCTGCATTGCAGGCAGATTCTTAACCATGTAAGCCACCAGGGAATATCAATTCTTTCTTTCAGAGATTGTGCATTTGGTGGTGTACCATCAGACTTGCTTTGAATCTCTACTGTTCTACCAATTAATAAAAATAGTACATTAAATATTCCACCTTTTCAATATTCTTAACATCCTAAATATAAAGATGGTTCTGGTGTACTATGATGTCTTAATATATATCTCATTCTCATTTTGACTTAAAAAACACACAAAGTAAAGCACATAACAGAGTTTCACTACCATAATAAAATGCCTGTGATTACTGACCAGGGTATCCCTGCTGGTGTAATGGACCATCCACCCTTCCTTCACCATTGTGCTGCTCTTCCTCTTTGTGTGCTTGATGGACTGGACGACCCTCATCAGCGGAATGTTATTGCTTGTTGATGGACTAAAAAATATTTTAAATTTATGACACATATTTATAATGTTAACTTAAAAGATCATCAATACAGTAAACTCATCAAACCCTTTTAAGATAATTAAACCAAAATTCTTCAAAATATCTTACAAAGACAAACAATGGCTTAAGAAGAAAAAGATAAATTAATCCTGTTGTGATGATACATAGTTAATTTATAAAAGACAAAGATGATACTGTTAGGGGAAGCACACTGACTGAAACGGTCCACCCTGGCTAGGTAACCATTTACATGAACTGTTTTACAACAAGAGGTCATGGTAAGGAATATGGAACTAATAAGCCACTGCCAACCAAAAGAGTTAGGGAAAGGTCAAAAGGAGACACCATGTGTCTACCCACTTCTAGAATCCCTCTCGCTAGCATCCATCTTTGCTGAGCGATGCGTGTGCCACCAGGAAGGACTCTGAATCAGAATGATTGGCCAAAGAAGACAACCTGGAAACTAATCTCATCACCATAAAACCCAAGACTGTGAGCCACGTGGCAGACCTGTTCTCCTGGGTTCCCTTACCCTACTGCTCTCCACCGGGTGCCCTTTCCCAGTAAAATCTCTTGCTTTGTCAGCACGTGTCTCCTCGGACAATTCTTTTCCGAGTGTTAGACAAGATCCCGCTCTTGGGGCCCTGGAGCGGGGGACCCCTTCCTACAACAATACTGTAAGTCATCATTATTTGTCATGAATATTTCTGGAGGGCCACAGGACATACGAAAACAATGAACAGAGTAGAAAGAATCCTCTCTGGTTGGCAAATCTGGAACCTGGGAGAGGGTCTCATTTGGGACTGCTGCTAGAAATCGTACCCTAGATAACATGACAAATTAATAAATTAATCACAAGACAAAATTCAAATATCAAATTCCATTATTCATGTTGTCAGCAACAATAACTTACAGAAGATACTGAAAGAAAAATGATTTACAGGTATTAAGAAAGTAAAAATGATAAATAATGAAATGAGTCACATCAGGTAATACTGAAACATAGGTCAATAACAGTGTAGCTGGAAAGAAAGGGCACCTTGGCAGAAGTGTGTGAAAAATACACTGTTTTTCAACTGAGTCTCAAACAGTTAAATACTTGCTCTTAAACTGTGAAGTATCCATGATTAGGAAACTAGCTTAGTTCTCTTAAGTCTCTAATTTGGGCAAACATTTAGTTAATAATGATAATGATAATAATAGCTATAATTTAATGATAAGGCTGAATAAATGACTCAGCCATATGAGACTGACAAATGACCAATTTTCTCTAAATACCTATTTGCTGCCAGTACTCTTGCCTAGAAAATCCCATGGATGGAGGAGCCTGGTGGGCTACAGTCCATGGGGTCGCACAGAGTTGGACACGACTGAGCGACTTCACTTTTACTTTTCACTTTCATGCATTGGAGAAGGAAATGGCAACCCATTCCAGCGTTCTTGCCTGGAGAATCCCAGGGATGGGGGAGCCTTGTGAGCTGCTGTCTATGGGGTTGCACAGAGTCAGACACGACTGAAGCGATTTAGCAGCAGCAGCAGCAGCCAATGAAAAACAAAACCTGCTTAAAATGTTAACATTGTATCAGAAAGTAGTATATTTTATTGCTATATCTAAAAAAACTGAATTTCTATAAATACAGGAGGATATATAAGTCTCATAACCCAGAAGCATTTTTACAAAGTGCTAATAGATGAATTGCAATATGAAAACTGCCCCCAAATTCATCACCATCATCTTTGTACAACATCCTCAGGTATAGATTCTTACTGGGGTTTGCAACATTAACTAATATGCCTGTGTGAATAAACTGGTTGCTTTACCTGAAGTCCAATGCTGGCACTTTGTGAAAGACTGCTACACAGCTAGGTATCATTATCTAGACTGTATTTAAATAAAGCATTTTTCTTTTTAAGAAAACGGGATTCTCATACCTTCTCATCTTGAGTGGACAGCAAGAGGAATATAATTTATTTCAGAAAAATACTGTAGTACATGTAAAAGCATTAGCCACAATTTAATTGATTTTAAACTACATTTTAGGAGGTCGAATAAATTGAGAGATTGGGATTAACAAGCGTATAGTACTGTATATGAAATAGATAACTAATGAGAACCTACTGTAGAGCTCAAGGAACTCTAATCAATGCTCTGTAGTGATCTAAATGAGAAGGAAATCTAAAAAAAGAGGGATATACGTTTATGTATAATTGATCACTTTGCTGTATAGCAGAAACACAACATTATAAAACAACTATACTTCAAGAAAAAAATTTTTCTTTTTATAATTACATTTTTAGGTTCCACTTAAAGAGATATGATTTGTTATTTTTTAACAGAACTCCTGGACTCCTTGCATTCCGAAATAGCTTGCAGTCCATACCCATACATTACCTGATTGTTTTAACAGCTTCTTCGTCTCTTTCCACATCAAGATCAGATGGATCCAAGAAAAACATTTTATCTTCTGGGGGAGATGGTTCTTCTATGTCATCCAAGCCCCGACTACCGTCACTGTTCATGTCACTACTGTCAATATCCATCGGTATATCTGTATCTGTTCCCAAAGTAGATGGTTCTGGCAAAGTTTTAAATGAATTCAGAATTTTACATTAATGGAATATCAATATACCTAAGTAGAGACAGTATATCAAATGTGAAAACCATTTTAAAAATTCTTAAATGAAATTACAGAAAAATATTTTTATGATTCAAGCTAAAGAAATATTTCTTAGCATGATATAAGTATAAAAATAATAAGGCAGAAAATTAACTTGATTGCATCAAAATTTTAAATTTTGATATGACAAAAGATACTAGAAGCAAAGTAAAAGGTTAGCCACTATATTTTATTATCGGGTCAGCTGATTTTCCACAAGTGTCTAAGACAATACAATGAAAAAAGAACATTCTATTCAGTGTATGGTCATAGGACAAATGGATATTTATATGCAAAAAAGAAAAAAGGAAATTGGAAGCTTTCCTTAAATCAATTACAAAAATTAACTTAAAGTGGATCACAGACCTAAATGTAAGAGTTTAATCTATAAAACTCTTACAAGAAAGCACAGGAGTAAACTTTGGGATCATGAGTTAGGCAAAGCTTTCTTAGATATACCACCAAAAATCTAAATGACAAAAAAAGCCCAAATATATTGGACTTCATCAAAATTTAAAACTTCTCCGCTACAAATGACACCTCAAAGGAAGTGAAAAGGCAGTGTACAGAATGGTAGAAAGTATCTGCAAATCATGTATCAAATAAGGGACTTGTATCCAGAATATTTAAAGAATTCTTAAGACTCTATAATAAAAAGATAAATAAATAACCTAGTTAAATGGGCAAAGGACCAGAAGAGCTATTGCTCTGAAGCAGATGTAAAAATGACCAAGAGGTACATAAAAAGATACGCAATGTCAGTTAGCCATCTGGGAAATGCAAATCAAAACCATAATGAGACAACACTTCATACTCACTAGGATGGTGACAATCAAAATGACAGACAATGAACAAGTGGTGGACAGGACACATAGAAATGAGACTCCTCATACATTGCTGATGGGAATGTAAAATGGTATGGCTGCTTTGGTAAACAGTTTGGCAGTCCTCAAAATGTTAAACAGAGCTACCATATGACTCAACAGTTCCATTACTGGCTATCTACCCAAGTGGAATGGAAACACATGTAGTCAAATGTAGTCAAATGTTCATAGCTGCCTTGTTCATAATAGCTCCAAAATGGATATAACTCAAAGGACTATGTTTGATTGGTGATGAATGAATCAAGTGTGGAACATTCGAGCAGAGGAATATTACTCATCAACAAAAAAACAATGAAGTATTGATACATGCAACATGGATGAACCTTGAAAACATTATGCTCAGTGAAAGAAATCAGTCACAAAGACTACACATTGTATGATTCTATTTATATGAAATGTCTAGAAGGGACAAACTGATACAGATGAAAGCTGACTTAGTGGTTGCCAGGGGCTAGCAGGGAAAAGTGGATGGGAAGTGACAACTAATTGGTATGGAGTTCTTCTCAGGATGATGAAAATGTTCTAAAATTAGGCTGTAGTGATGGCTGTATAACTGGGAATAAACTAAATGTATGAGCTGTATGGTATACAACTCATATCTCAATAAAGCTGACAAAGAATTAGTAGAATATATAACACGTGAACAAGTAATTTAGAGAGAAAAAAACTCCTAAACAGTAAATAACTGAAAGAGATAAATGAACATTAAGATAAATATAAATGGTATTTCATATCCATTTGTCAGAAGGTAGACAAGGACAAAAATACATAACTAGCTAAATCTAGAAAAGACTTCAATCATGTAGAAAAGCTGTATTAATTCTGAGCAACTGAAACACAGAAACCAATCACGCTCTGTCAAGGGTCTTAAACAGCAACCACAGAAAACATACCACATGAGAAAATGTTAAACTCTTAAGATTAATTTCCACTCCTTATGCTTTTCCTCCTATATCCGTTCTCCAGGGAATCTTCCTAACCTAAGGCTCGGACCTAGGGCTCCTGCACTGCAGGCAGATTCTTTACCATCTGAGCCACCAGGGAAGCCTTTCCTATAGAACTACTTATATTCAATTTTTACCAGCCATGTAATACTAAGGAAAAATTATGCTACAAGTTTACTCCTTTCTTCCAAAAAAGGTAATCACTTTGAGTGATATAATCTTGAAAAGAGGGGGAAAAAAAAAAGGTAAAAAAGCAAGAATGTTCAGCTAAGTGATTATTTGATGGAAAAAGAGAAAGTGAGACAGTACAATGACTTCTAAAGACTATGAACTTAGATGCCAGACCACACAGATTCAAATCCCAACTCTACCACTACTGGTTGTATCTCTTAGGCAAATTATTTAATGTTTCTGTGCCTAAGACTTATCTCAAAAGGTTGTTCTTAGGTTTAAATGTCAATATAGAAAATGTTTACAATAGTGCCTGGCATTCATTAAGTAGTTAATAAATACTAGAAATAAGAAATAGTTCTAGGGACAACAGCAAGGTTATAAAATAAATTTTGCTATGTCTAAAGACAAACAAGAATATACAGCACCATTTGCCACATTTGACTACAGACTGGTAAGTGGTTAAAGGAGACAGGAGGCATAATTAAAAGTATACTATGAGCGATATCTGTATTTTGCTTGGTTATTAACTCAGAAAAAAGTCAAAGAAACAAAGTAAACAAAATAAAATATGCAAATATAACCTTATATAAAGATAACACACAAATTGTGATCTTTCCTGGAAATTAAGAAAAAGACTTTTACCTCCATTGAAAGTAACCTCTCCAAGGCAGTCTCTCGGTACTTTAGACGCACACCGCTTATGGCAGTTGAATTTACAATCTAAAATGAAACATTCATCTTATTAATTTATGTAAAAAGTCAGGCAGTATCAGATATGGTTAAAGACTTTCTTTAATCACACATGTAGTATTATTAATAATGATGATGAAATAATAAAATTTCCTCTATAAGAACTCAGGTCTTACATTAAAGGTCTGGTTTCATATTCTGATATCATCTCTTATTAATTGGTTAATCCCTCAGGGTTCAGTCTCTTTATCTGTAAAATTAAGTTTATACCACTTGTTTAACACTTTGCCAAAATGTTGCTGCAGATCCATGCTTCCCTCCCTTACATTGCATTCTTCTTTCCACATCCTCCTTAAAGAGTTTCTCAGGCTGACTAAATCCCTTTCCAACATATATCAGGCAGTTACTTTCAATTCCTAATTATCAGGACCTGGTACATACGCAGAAAAAAAACTGCAATGCTGCAATCATTTATTAGGAATTAGTAAGAGCTTTCCCAGACAACCTTGCAAGAGAGGACTGAGCTTCTCATGCACAAGGTCCCCCACCTGTAGTATATAATAGCTCTCTTCAGTCTGCAAGAACCTCAGGGCTGATTGCACTGCAGGTGAGTGTCAGTCAGGTCCGAGCTGTTCAACACTACCGTGTAACTCATGGTTCTCAAATTATGGTCACCAGGCCCGGAGCATCAGCATCTTTTGAGATGCACGATCTTGGCTGGGCTCCACCCTTAACCTACTACATCAGCAGCTCTGGGAGTGAGGTTGAGAAATGGGTACTTTAATGACTTCTACATTAAAACTGAAACCTGCTGCTATAACTACTGTCTAACACCACCTTCAAAATAATTCTACCAACAATAAATGGGTAAAAATAATTTCAAGTCCTGATTTAGAATAATTTTGTAACTTCTATAATTGAAAAAACTCTTGGTATCATGCCAATAGAATATAGAAAGGTCATTATAAGAAAAAGCTCTATGAAATTAATAATTTGGTGGATGAGAAAACCTGCATTATGTAATAACATCTTCAAAAAGGTGAGGCCCTAGGAAAATTCACATGATACTAGTATTAACACTGGCATACATTTAAATATTTGTTTTTTATCTCATGAGGTTTACAAATTGTGAAAATAACAAGGTTTCCCTTTCCCTCTGAAATGTAGAGCCAAATTTACCACCCATATGCAGCAAGTATGTAGTTCTAATGACAGTCATTTATACTTCTCTATATTCCTGCCCATGTTCTTTACTAATTTATTTATGTTTTCTTTTATCCTATATGTGCTTATATAAGCTGCCCTGAAATTTTAATATAACAAAGTGGAAAACAAATGAATGAATAAATTAACTGCTCTTAGAATTGTATATTTTTCTCAAATGATCCTGCATAACTGTTTTATCTTAACTATTTTTTTCTTAGCTTAACAAGTGAATGAAAATGTCTATTTTACTTTTGAAGTAAAAATACAGGGATTACTGAATTGTATTATGACTTTTTGATACTTTCTGAACCAATATAAGCATAAAACATTCTTTTAGAGCTCTAAGAAGTTAAAACTACTAAGCCAGTCATATAGTTAATTGATTTTATTTCAAAATTCATTAATCTACATACATATTTTATTCAATCATTCTTTTAAAAAGTACTGTGCTTTTTTGCATGCAGTTTTAGAATGTTTCTGTTCTACTCAGCAGAACAGCATATTTAGTACCTTTACTAAGATTATCTGCTGGCTAGAATTTGTACATCTGTTCTTAACGTTCTTTCCCAAAACATTCTTTCCTGGCTGCTTGCCAGTACACTTTAGTGTTGATATTTAAAGTATTAATTTATATATTAACTCATATTCAAAAGTAAGCTGTTGAAATAAAATTTCAACATTTAATTAAGCTTGCCTGATGGTTATTAAATATTGGCAACAAATGTACAATGTGTTCTCTATTTGATATTCTCCTATGTAGCCATACATTGCTAAGAAAAGTCTTCTTATATACTTATAAATTAAATTTACACATAAATTGTTTAATTCAACACTGTAAACAGGACTTATTGTTGCAAAGATCTCAATTCCAATGTTTTACGTAGATGAAACTAGGTAATCCAATTCCACAAATACTTTTACATAAAAAGTATGGTATCAAGAAGTAATGATAATTACAATAATCACATGAAAAATAAGTACATAAGATTATAGACAGATTACTTATATCTATTTTGGCTCAATGCCTAATAACACATTTAATATCTCTATTTTGGTTTTCACACAGTTGTGCAGCACTGTTGAGAAGATGCGAGACAAAAAGATAAAAGCATCTTTTAAAAGCATTAAAACATTATATAACTACAGGAAACCATTACTCTATTAAAAACATAGTTCATTAGAGATGTTTTTGGAATTCTATGACAATGTTTTGGGTTAGTATCCAAATATAGATGGTCCCCATAATAATTCCAGTGGGTTCTACTATTTCTGCCTGTTTCAGTGTGATTGATCAGAATGACAATTTTGGCACAGTTCTCACAGCCACATAATTAAGGCAAAAATAAAACTCCTGTAACATGCTGCTGTGTGTATGTGTGTATGAATATTTAATGGAAAGTCTGCTTCAGTCGCTCAGTCGTGTCTGGCTCTTTGCAACCCCATGGACTGCAGCACACCAGGCCTCCTGTCCATCATCAACTCCCAGAGCTTACTCACTCATGTCCATCGAGTCAGTGATTCCATTTAATGGAAAGAGGAGGGCATTATTTTATATTCTGGGTAGTGTCTGGCTCTGGAATTGGAAAGACTTAAGCTCAAATATTAGCTCACCTGCTCACTAATGTTTCCATATTAACAACTGTTAAGCAGCCACATCTCACAGATTCAAATTCTAGTTTTTCTGTTTACACTCTAATTTTTCTTTAGCATAGCTTCTGGTACAGAATACATATGTTGCAGATACCAGTCATCGTTAATAATTGATACATATATATGCACATTGCTTTTTTAACTATGAGACCAATTTATTTGCTTAAGCCTTCTGAAGTAAAAAGTATTTTGTGTTATATTTGCTAACAAAAACAAATACAAATTTTACTTCAGAAAATCATGCAGTCCTACCTTTGCACTGCATTCCTTGGCGAAAGAGGCCTTTCAGTAACCGCTTGCAGTACTGACATATCGTGGGACGGGTGTATGAGTGAACCGCAAACGTGTGTGGGACTTTCACCCTGCACATGACCATTTTTTCCATCCAGATTGGGCGACCACTCCAAGAAGGAATTCTCTTACTAGGTTCTTGGTGAACATGTGACTAAAACATAAGTAATTTCCATAGTGTAAGTCAACATTAAAAACAAAGTATTCAGATCAAGGTTTGACCACAGAAGTCATTTATTTCAAACACTAAAGCCACAAATAAAAAAATGTGGATCTCAGCAGTTTCCCTTGGAAGCTTAACTTACCAACCCTCGAATAAGAAAAGTGTAGAATTTTTTTGCTATTATTTATGCAAGGTATTTTCATCCTCACAGACATGTATCCATTGATTAACTGTTATTTGCCAGGCACATATGACATTTCACAAATAAAAAACAAAACCTTAAAATTAGTTTATAACATGTTCAAATTCCTTACCAAGAAATTAATCACAGGAAAATTAAGTAAATTCAGAAGGGTTAGTGCTGCTCATGTTGAGCTACCGAACACAACATCTGAAAATATTTTGAAACAAGTCTTGGTTTTTAAAATCTATTTTAATAAATACTAAAATATGTATTACATATTTTACATACATATATATGTAAAATATGTATGTAAAAATATTTCGTTAATAATGACAGATGTAAATTAAAACAACTTTACCCTTAGTAATAATGCTTTAATAAGTTCCTTGATATTTTAAGTATATTTCAGTTATACTGACTTTTCCTCTCAGGTGAGCAAAAAGGAAAATTAAAGAAGACGTTGGTTAAGAATTTTTGTGTCATTTGAGGGATAAATGGATTTTTAAACTATGACCCTTTTTATGTATACCAAGGAAACAATCAATTTAATTCCAGGTCAGATCAATATAGCCCATCACATTCATTCAACATTCATTGACTGTCCTTTACTATGTATTGGAAATATGAAAATGAATACAGTCCATATTCTCAAGGACAAAATCCAAATACCTAACTGCCTTCTAGATGCACCAGAGATCTTGCTGTAGCTGCTTGCCTCTTCACTGCCAGGACTGCCTTCTATAACCAGTAATGTGGGTAACTCAGAATTCAGTCACTGTACATTGATATGTTCAACCAACAGAAGCAAAAAGAAATCAAAAGACAGAGAAGTGTACAGGAGAAATGAGAGGAGAAGAAAATAAAGGGCTTTTTTTCTGAAGGAAGTAGGAGGAAGGAAAAAAGAAAAGGACTGACCACTGGAGGAAAGCACTATAAAAACAACACAAATACAGCCTCTGCTGGATAGTTTTTCAATAATGTGTAGCCAGAAACGTTCTAAAGCAAATTACGAAGCAATTTAAGAAAAGTACAAAAAGAATGTTAAAACCCAAACCAAACTTGCAGACTTCAGCTGTCTAAGGTGTCCTGCTGTAGTCTGGCCCAACCCTCCTCCAGGTACAGAGCACCGTCAGCAAAAGGAACACTGAAGTGATTCCTCAGAGCTGATAAAGCAGCCAGCAGGAACTAGAAATGGATGCCTTCAGCTTTTGCTTATCCCTGGGCCCCTAGTCTAGTGGTGACTCAACACTGTGTTTCTCTTGCTCGGCTTCAACCACTTAGTCTGTGTCTCAAGCTTAAAACATACATGTGGAAAGACTGACCTGAGTTATACTTAAGTCTTCTACTTAGCAGTACAGTGATTCTTAACCTTTTCCCCATCTCAACACCCTTGAGCAGACTGCAATCTAGCCAGTAACTGGTTTACCATCTACTGAGTGAAGAAGGCAAGAAAGGTACAACAGACTTAATCAGAATTTGGAGGATAGAGAATGCTGGTAGAATTACCTAGAGCACTTGGCTAAAACGGGACCAGTGAGAGTAACTAGAATTGAGTGGAAGCTCTTTTCTTACATTGCTTTAATGGCCCTCTTTACAAATTACTTATTAGCTTAAATTCTTTCTTTCTTATTGGTGTATAGCCAGAAATTTTCTGAAAGTAATCTAATTATTTCCACAATGTGTGTTTAAACTAATTTTGGCTGAATTGCTCATAAAAACTTCGTAACAATATTGCCAACTCTTAATCATATAAAATAATAAAGGTGATATAAAAAATTTAAAGGGGGCAATTCCCCAGTTATATATATTTGATTTTGGAACATTATTCGGTAAAAGAAATATCTCCACTTTTAATGTGCACACTTAAGAATCAAGAATTTCTTTCTACCTTGATTCTGTACTGTTCCTGCAAAAATTTTCCCAAATGGGGAATGCCCTGGTCCAATGTTTAGGACTTTATGCTTTCACAGCCAAAGATGCAGGTTTGATCCCTGGTCAAGGAACTAAGATTCTACAAGTCATGCAGTGGGGCAGGAAAAAAAATTTTTTCTCCCAAATGCACTGAGATGAACATTAATCTCTCTCATCTCCGAACAGCCATCACTCAACATTGATTTCTCTAAACCTGGTGGTTTCATTTTAACCAAATTCAATGAACAGTCTATTTTCTTCTGCCTCTCCACCTCTTTACTTGATTCCCTTTACCCTGATTTCAGACACTGATAGAAACTGCCTTCTTACATGACAACCCCAGGGTCAGATTCAAAGGCTTCTATTCCAAACTGGCCTTCTCTTATGTCAGTAGTCAGTGAAGTTTAATATTTTGACTCCTTAGAAACTTTTCTTCCTCATGTTTTATCTATGAAATCAGGACAACAGCTACGTGCCTGCCAGGACTGTGGTGAGGATTACACAAGAAAAGATAAGTAAAGCATCCCAGCATGAAGACTGGCATCTGACAAGTTACGAGGCGCTTCCTGCACAGGCACTTACAGTGAGTTCTTCTCTAAACCTGGTTCAGACTCGGGACGCTCCCATCTCTTCACTGTTTCCTTTACTCCTTTAGATTGTCCGCTTTTACCACTCTTCCTCCCTCTGATTTTCCTCCATGAGCTCTCAGCTCTTCTTACTGTGTACCTTCATTTTTGAGACTGTATTCTTTACTACACTTTCTACTTGTTCTAAAACACTCTGCACAATCTATCCAATTCAAACATGTCACTCTCCTTATACTTCTGTAAAGAAGTATCTTCCGGGTAAAATATATATGAATAAATTAAAACTGAATACCTTATTCATCTGCTCGGTCCTATTATTTCCTAATCTTATAATACTCAGTGGGTATGGCTGACAAACCAGTACCATTTGTGGGGTTCTTAAAACAACATATGTTCATTCTACAGTTCCCAATTAGAGCCAAGTTTCCCCGTGTAGCTTGTGTGTAAAATGCATTAACTTTTCTATTATCAATCTTTCCCTAAATTTTCACGTGTATTTATAATTCCTCATTCTCAGTTCTAATGCTATAGCACTCATTTTATACTTTAAAAATGTCATAGTAGAGCTATGCAATGTGGAAATGTGGGATTTTTGTGAAAGAATTTCAGAAGCTTCTATTTTAGTTCCTCAATTTAGCTAAATCTTGTGATGAAGCTGTCAAGACACCAGTCCAATGGCTTGATTTTGCCATTAATATACAGAAGGCCAAAGGGGTTACAGAAATAACTAAATTAAGACTGTAGTCTACAGATGGAAGTTATTTAAAGTAGTACCAAATAAGTAAGGCAGTTATTTCTTCCCCAATCTACTACTTTTACCCTTCAGGGGTACAATACATGAGGAAAAATCATTGATTTACACGTAAGCAGATCTGGGTTAAATTCTAATATTGCTTACTAATTTGTTCTGTGACTTCAGTCAAGTCACTTGATAATTCTGAGTGCCAGCTATCTCACAGTATACAGACCTCACTGGAATACTGTAAAGATCAGTGATGTCACTCAACACTTACTCATTTATGACTGAGAGCCCACTAAAGTACGGTGGGCACAGTGAGGCAAAGAAAGACATGAACACTGTCTTCTCCAAATAGATAAACTCCTTGAGGACAATCTAGTGTACAAATACTGTGATATTACGGTAGAATGCTATACACACCATCAAGGAGGTTTGAAAAGTGGTATGCCATTCAGAAAAATAACTTCTAGGTAAAGGGAAATCAAGTAAGGTAGCTGTTGAGCTAGGTCTAGAAAAAGCATATAGGATAGATATCAACAAGAGCAAATGTAGGAGGATGGGGAGAAAGGATGTGTTCAGGGAATACTGAATATTACAGATTGTCGGAAACGCAGAATATATAGAGGTTTTCTTGAAGGGAGCGATCTAACTGGTTGCTGACTATTAAGCTGTAGTGCAGTGTGGAGAGCAGGAGTCAGGATAGTAGTTAGGAGACTGATCTCGTGGTTCAAGTGATAAGGTGATCTCAAACTATACAACATGCAATTCATTGCTACTGGTAAGCCCTGTTTACAGTGATACATTTTAAGTTTCTCAAGTGTAGGAATGCTACTGTTATTTAGTATATAACTTATGATTTAGGATGATGTCATATACACTGTAGAAACATAAAGAGTAAGTGGTAAAAATGCCCTCTATTTATCTTACAGGACATACCTCTTCAGTGGGAAGGGCTACATAGTCAGTCTGCAGGAGTCTTGGAAATGAGAGGCCAGGTCCTGGCAGGGATACATTTGAGAGACGTCTCTTTCTCACACCACTACAGTTATTTGGAATCTTGAAGGCACATCGTTTATGATAATTTAATCCACAGCCTAAATAGATTTTAAAAGGTTAAAAAAATTTTTTTAACTTAACCATCTAATTGCATACATTAAAAAAAAACAAGTGCTTCTTTTATTTTCTCTGGCAGCAGTAGCTATCCTAATGAAGAATCCAGACAACAAGCTAAGAATGGGAAATGTGTAGAAAGGTTTATTTAGAAAAGTTAGGTTAGCTAAAGCAGTGGTTTCTTCAAGTGTGCTCCCCAAGGCAGCATCCAAGAATTTGTTAGAAATCTAATAAATTATTGGGCTTCACCTCAGACAGACCTACTGAATCAGAAACTGGGGACAGGGCCTTGCAAAGTAATGTTTCAGCAAATCCTCAAGGTGATTCTGATACATAGTGAAGTTTGAGAACCACTGGCTTAAATAACTTCAGCAAACTGTGGACTATGACATGTGAAAATTACATGCAATTCAGATTTCAGCGCTCATAAATAATTTTTTGGAACACAGCATTCTCACAGTTTACCACCTGCCCATGGCGATTTTCATGCTACAATGGCAAAGTTAAGCCACTGCAACTGAGACCACATGGCCAGCAAAACTTAAAATACCAGCATGTACCCTCTGGTCCTTTACAGAACAGGTTTACTGATTAATCAGATGTGCACCTGCATCCTACCCTCCTGGCAATTCTAACACAGAACAACCAGACTGCTCTGCTTCCAAACCTTGGGTACTACCTAGTCACTGACCAATGATCTTATTTTTTCATCGATGATTAAAGAACGTAAATGTGAAAACTTATTTCAAATTATCAAAAATTTAGAACACATACCTTCACATTTCAGTCCCTGGCGTACCAATCCCCAAAGCATCTCACCACAGTAATCACAGAAAGTAGGCGCTTTGTAAGAATGCACATAGAGAGTATGTGGACGAATCTGGAAGTCTTCTACTGTGGCCAAAGCTTTAAAAATAAGAAAAATATTCAAATAAACCCTATACTTGCAGTTGTGATAAGATTAAGAACATCAACCATAGTCATTTATGTCAAAGTATACAGAACCTTTCTTTTTCTGAAACTTTCATCTTTTACCCATAAAAAATTATTTTAAGACTTTAATGTCATGGTTTTTGAACTTTATTTTAGGAAGCTGACCAACTTAAAATAATTTGATCTCCAAAAGTATGTATTTTGTCCTCCAAAAGCATTTTCTTGGAGTTAGATTGCAAATAATTGTCATATTTATTTTAGCTAGTTAAAAACTATTTAACTTATAATGTACTGGGAAATAGAACACTAAATTTTAAAAAATTATAAAACTTAACATTAACTTATAGCAATGTTTCTGGGAGAAATGCACTCAGTCCTCATTTAGGATCCCAGGATACACTCTGTCTGCTCTCCACAGTCCCAGTGGATTAGAAAGAGACTCTTTTCCCTTCTGTGAGCAACTCAACAGTAGCAGATGCTTCCATCATCAGACATCCTTTCAACATCACCTTCAAGTCACTAATGGATATCCCCGTGGGCTGATGTAGGCTCCAGAGCAAAGAAGGAATAGATATGAGCATGACCACCCAGGAAGACAGGGAGTGAAGCCCCTCTACAATGAAAAGGAAGACAAGGACTGGGATGTGTACAGAATTTGGGGTTGTGGTGGAGAAGATAAACAGTAAGGATCAGAGACTAATAAGGAAAGGCGGTGATCAGAAAGAATCTCAAGACTGCAAAGATGAAACTGGGAAGAGTGAAAAGAATGGTGGCAAGATGCTGGACTCTTGGCCTGGCCTTTCTTCCCTTCCTTCTCTCCCATCTCTTAATTTCTTTTTTATCTCCCTCTACGTTTCTCCCTCCCTCTTTCCTTTGCTGCCAAACACAGGATCTATAGGCCTAATATACACATTTTTTATTCCTTGACACTTGTCACTAGCTATCGCGCCCACCTGCTGTCGGATGAGGTAAGAAATAGCAGGGGCTAAGGAACAATGGATGGCAAGAACGGGTGAGAGGGGAAAGGAGAGAATAAGAAAATGCCCACGAAGAAAAAGAAGAGAAGGAGCACTGTTTAGGTAACAGAATCAACCAATACTGCAGTTTCCTCTTCCACATTTTCATTATTTCTTTCTTTCTTTTCCTTCTGATTTTCTTTTCCAAATCGTCACAGAAATGGGAAAAAGAAACAGAATTTCAGTGTAATTGTTTAATTTCTTTGAGTCAACAGAGGAATATAGTCCTCTTCCAATTCAACTGATAATTCCCTTAGCTTAGTAACACTTTAAATAATTCAGGGCTTATTTTCCTGGGGGCTTCCCTGGTGACTCAGATGGTAAAGAGCCTGCCTGCAATATGGGAGACCTGGGTTTGATCCCTGGGTTGGGAAGGTGCCCTGGAGAAGGAAATGGCAACCCACTCCAGTGTTCTTGCCTGGAGAATTCCATGGACAGAGGAACCTGGTGGGCTACGGTCATGGGGTCACAATGAGTTGGACACGACTGAGCAACTAACACTTTCTTTCTTATTTTCCTATTTTCTTATCTGTGATGTAACCTTCCTGAAAGTAAAAATCATATAATAACCTTATAATAGATGAAAGAAGTAAGCAACTACAGTATTTACAAAGTATAATTAAATATAGCATTTAGTTGAAGTTCCCCCACCCAAAAAGGCTCTTTGGGAGGAAAAAAAAGGCAACAAAATAAAAGAAACTATTTACTTACCTGAAAGAACAACTTCTACTAGGTCTCCTTCATGTATTTCATCTGCTGAGGTAATGAGCTGCAGAATATTTTCTGAGTTCATATCATGGCGAAAAAGAAGAATTTTGTCATACATGCCAAAGAATCCACACTCTGGAAACTGTAGGAAAACAGTCCTGTATCAGTATACTCATTTCATAAGTAAATGTCTCAATCTTATGAAATAATTTTAAATGTACTTTTGTTGTTGTTCAGTTATCAAGTCGTGTCCAATTCTCTGCAACCCCATGGACTGCAGCATGCCAGGCCTCCCTGTCCCTCATCATCTCCTGGAGACACTATTTGCTAACAATTTTATTAATATCCAGAAAAGATCAACTCTGTGCTTAAGCACCTTGGTTAATTCTCAAGTTCAAAAATATAAAGGAAAGCAATATAAATAATTACTGATATCTTAAAACATTTGTCTCTTAGAAGTACAGAATTTCTTTACTCAGTTATTGATGAAGAATACAATCTTCAACTTAGTGCTATTCTTACAAAGACTGAGAGATGAGCAGTCTTTCCTGTCCTTCAGAACTGAGCTTCCCATCTAGTCAACTACCAGCCATATTGTTGTTGTTCAGTATGGACACATGTAGTTATTTAAATTTAAGCTAATTAAAAATAAATTAAAAGTTGAGTTTCTCAGTCTAGCCATATTCCCTGTGCTCAATCACCATGCTAATCTAGCTTGAGTAATCAACTGTTATTTATGCTTTCCTTTAACTTTTACATCTTGATGGTTTAGTAAGTTTAATATCTTCTTTATGGAGTCAACTCACTGTATCCTCTAAATAAGATATCCTGACCTTGGATGATTTTTCCTTGTTCACATCCAGTTGGTTTTGTAATAAGCAGTTTGATCAGGTAACTAATCAGGTTTTCCTGTTTACTTTGCCCACTGAAAAAGGCCAAGCCAAACTTGTAGCCCACTTTTACATCAATTAAAGATCTTACGGCATATATTTTAGGTGCAGATACCAACCTGGTTCATCTTACTTTATGGCCTTAATTTTCCCATTAAAAATTTTTATATACATCTCTAAAAAGGTCTCAATTCTGGGGGAAAAAGTTTAATTTTTAGGAATTGAAAATAATGACTTAATTAGAAATTTTAAAGTTTACTTGCATTTTAAGAAACCTCAGTTAATAAAGTGTAGAAATATTTAGAATTTTTATAATACTATACCTCTTTTCAATATTTGAGTTATGGATATTTTTAAAACTTCATAACATGCTGTAAACAGATCTAACAGCATGAGAATTTTCCATTGAAAAGAGTTACACAGAATCAAAAATTATTTTCATTAAATTTTAACTTAAAATTTAAATTTACTAAATTTTATTTAATTATTAAATTGGAAAATACCTAACGGAGAGTAAAACTTAGTTGCAACTAAAATACGACCTTAGTTGCAACAATTCTTAAGAATTACTAACAAAAGGATTCCATATTCCATCCTTATAAAATCTCTAACAAAATATTTGTATGAATACAACTCATTTTAAAAAGTCACAATTTTTTTTTTTATGTCTTCTAAGTGTACGGTCTTATGGTGTGTAAAGCTAACAGTCAGTCTTTGCCTTCCAGGGGCTTACAATCTAGTAGAAAGAAATAAAACAAATATATAACATGATAAGAGAAGTGCCAAGAATGAAAACACCCTAGAAGAGGGAGTAAAAAAGATAGACTATCCCTTTAAGAGTGCTATTTGAGCAGAATCATAAAAAGAGAAGCAAGATTTCCATAGGCAGAAAGTGAAAATGAAAGGGTCATCACTGAGAAAGTAGGAGGTAAATGACAGAAGGGAAGTGGACTCTGACTACTGGAGAATGAGGTGGCAGTAGGCGGCGGGCAGGGACAGGAAAAAGGCAAAAATGTACACCAGAGCCCCAGACAGACCATACAAACAGAGACAGTCAGCATCTGCAGAGCTGGGTTCTCAAGCTTTGCAACCTACAAACTATAGCACCTTAGATAAGCTGCTTAGCCTCTCAAAGCTCAGTTTCTTGTCTATAAGTTAGGAATAGTAAGAGTACAAGCTTTTATTTTTTATGGTGCACCACATGGCATGCAGGATCTTAGTTCCCAGGGATCAGACCTGTGCCTCTTGCAGTGGAAGCATGGAGTCTTAACCACTGGACCTGCAGGGAAGTCCCCAAGAGTACTAGCTTTAAGTACTTCTCGTCAAAATTAAATTATTTGACGACTATAAAACACTCAGCACTGTGATCAAATAAACACTAGTGGTTCACATTATTCTATACCCAAAGTGGGAGAGACAAGGGGTACCAGAGCAAGGCACAAACATGATCAATTTTAAAAGGATAATGCTAACAGCACTGAGTAGCCGGGACTGGAACAGGAAGTGACAGAGTAAGCTCCGGAAAAAGGCAGAAGCTACGGTTCAGGAGAGAGGTATCAGGGTCTGGATTATATAGAAGACTGGAAGCAAGACAAGAAACACTTCCCTCTAGAAACACATTTGGTAAATTATATGGATCACTAATACTGCTTTGACCAAATCAGAACTCCCTACAACTAACCATATCAATGAGAGAAGAAAACATAAAAAATTAATGGCTTAGCAAAATTACGAGTATTAATAATATTTAAGACATACATTGTGTACCAAGCTGGAAAGCCATCAGTGATGGTAAAGACAAAAGTAACTTTCTGGACTAGCACATGTTTACATACTATATTCATCTATATGGTTGAGAAATTACACAATTCTCCAAGGGAAAGGAAATGTAATGACAAGTCTGTGAAAAAGAGTTTTGCTATTCATGATTATATAGGTGTGTTTGGTAAGACATTTAGGAATTCTATGAAAACAAGGGTCCTTACAAAATGAAGTAACAGAAACTGGCCTGAAAAAAAGAGCCAGAGAGAATATTAAATATTGTCACTGAATATCAGGAAACAGTGTTGCCCACCATTAAAAATATTATGAATCTTGAGGCATTAGTATTTCAAAGATAAACACTTAAAAAGTAGAAACAAGGAAATAAACCATAAACACTCACTTAAAAAAAATCTAAACAATTGTAAGGAACAACTCCATAAAAAACAAAAAAAACTCTGTTAATAAGCTTTGAATATATAGAAGGTTGATGATTGTTTAAAATTCAGAAATTGGTTTTCAAGTAGGAATGAATTTGTAACATCATGTCTCACCTTTGGTCACACACTAGAATCATCTGTAGAGCTTAAAACCACGTCTCCTATTTTCACCCTAAGCATCTTTATCATTGACTTCTTTGCAGCATGTTTGCCACATAACTTACTGCCCATAAGGCAATTCTGCCATCAAAGATAAAATAACTGGTTGACAGTTTGGTTTCAAAGTATATTACCAATTCTTCCACTTGGCAACATTATCAATGGCTTTACTAAACTGACAAATGAGTCAGACGCTTTACTGTGTGAGCCACCAGGGAAGTCCTGACAAATGAGGATGATTTGCCCCCAAATGATCTGGTTTCTTATTTTGAAATATACTACACATCAGAGGAGAAAGAGGCTGAGGGCCTTAAAGGTGCAGAACTCATCCCACATTTCCCACAGAATTTTGGAATGTCTACCAACAGACATGTGACAGAAACAACACTGTAGAAGAAAGCTTTCACAACACAATACAAAGCTTGGTTACAAACATGCATCCCAGTATTTGGAAAATGACACCTCTCTTAATGAAGGAAGAAATTTTAGTGAAAAAGAATAAGTGCAACGCGGAACGAGAAGAAAACTGAATAAGCAAAAAACCACATACAGTTGAACAATGTGTGGGCTAGGAGCGCCGACCCCCATGCAGTCAAAAACCTATGCATAACTTGACAGTTGGCCTCTGAATCTGCAGTTCTGCACCTGCAGATTCAACTGACTGCAATCATGTAGTACTGTAGTATCTGTGAACAAAAAACTTGAATGTGACCAAAATGCCTGTGGCAAAGATGTCCACAGCAAAGATGCTTAGGGGTAAGTATCAAGAACATTTAAAACAAACAAAACACACGAACATTATTCCTAGATTTATGGTTAAGCTCTAGGGACTAGGACATGGACACCTGATTTCAAAATTTACTTCTATATTACTCAGTGTATTCAATATTAAATACATATATATATATGCACGCATGTGTGCACGCTAAGTCATTTCAGTTGTGTCTGACTCTTCGTGACCCTACGGATTATAGCCCACTAGGCTTCTGTGCCCATCGGATTCTCCAGGTAAGAATACTGGAAAGGGTTGCTATGTCCTTCTCCAGGGGATCTTCCTGACCCAGGAATTGAACCCGAGTCTCTTATGTACCCTGCACTGGCACGTGGGTTCTTTACTGCTCAGTTCAGTTCAGTCTCTCAGTCGTGTCCAACTCTTTGTGACCCCATGGACTGCAGCACACCCGGCTTCCCTGTCCATCACCAACTCCCGGAGCCTACTCAAACTCATGTCCATTGCATTGGTGATGCCATCCAATCATCTCATCCTCTGTCGTCCCTTTCTCCTCCTGCCTTCAATCTTTCCCAGCATCAGGGTCTTTTCCAATGAGTCAGTTCTTTGCATCAAGTGGCCAAAGTATTGGAGTTTCAGCATCAGTTCTTCCAATGAATATTCAGGACTGATTTCCTTTAGGATGGACTGGTTGGATTTCCTTGCAGTCCACGGGACTCTCAAGAGTCTTTTCCAACACCACAGTTCAAAAGCATCCATTCTTTGGTGCTCAGCTTTCTTTATAGTCTTTACTGCTAGCAACACCTATATATACAGCAATAAAGAACCCACCCAGGAAGCCCTATACACAAACACATATAAACACACACACATATACATTTATCAGTTCAGTTCAGTTGCTCAGCTTTCTTTATAGTCCAACTCTCACATCCATATATGACCACTGGAAAAACCACAGCCTTGACTAGACAGACCTTTGTTGACAAAGTAATGTATCTGCTTTTTAATATGCTATCTAGGTTGGTCATAGCTTTCTTTCCAAGGAGTAAGCGTCTTAATTTCATGGCTGCAGTCACCATCTGCAGTGATTTTGGAGCCCCCCAAAATAAGGTCAGCTACTGTTTCCCTATCTATTTACCATGAAGTGATGGGACCAGATGCTATGATCTTAAGCTTTCTAATGTTGAGCTTTAAGCCAACTTTTTACTCTCCTCTTTCACTTTCATCAAGAGGGACTTTAGTTCTTCTTCACTTTCTGCCATAAGGGTGGCGTCATCTGCATATCCGAGGTTACTGATAATTCTCCAGGCAATCTTGATTCCAGCTTGTGCTTCATCCAGCCCAGTGTTTCTCATGATGTCCTCTGCATAGAAGTTAACTAAGCAGGGTGACAATATACAGCCTTGACGTACTCCTTTTCCTATTTGGAACCAGTCTGTTGTTCCATGTCCAGTTCTAACTGTTGCTTCCTGACCTGCATACAGACTTCTCAAGAGGCAGGTCAGGTGCTCTGGTATTCCCATCTCTTTTAGAATTTTCCACAGTTTATTGTGATCCACACAGTCAGGTGGCTCAGACAGTAAAGCGTCCACCTGCAGTGCGGGAGACCTGGGTTCGATTCCTGGGTCGGGAAGATCCCCTGGAGAAGGCAATGGCAATCCACTCCAGCACTCTTGCCTGGAAAATCCCATGGATGGAGGAGCCTGATAGGCTACAGTCCATGGGGTCGCAAATAGTCGGACACAACTGAATGACTTCACTTTCACTTTCTTTCACTTTCACAAAGTCAAAGGCTTTGGCATAGTCAATAAAGCAGAAATAGATGTTTCTCTGGAACTCTCTTGCTTTTTTGATGATCCAGTGGATGTTGGCAATTTGATCTCTGGTTCCTCTGCCTTTTCTAAAACCAGTTTGAACATCTGGAATTTCACGGTTCACGTACTGCTGAAGCCTGGCTTGGAGAATTTTGAGCATTGCTTTACTAGCACGAAATGAGTGCAATTGTGCAGTAGTTTGAGCATTCTTTGGCATTGCCTTTCTTTGGGATTGGAACGAAAACTGACCTTTTCCAGTCCTGTGGCCACTGCTGAGTTTTCCAAATTTGTTGGTATATTGACTGCAGCACTTTCACAGCATATACATAGATGTATAGAGACATACATATACTTTTTTAAAAAATGGACTTTAAATAGTTTGACACAGAAAAATTAAGACAACAGCAGAGTGAGTTTCCCTATACCTATACCCATATACCAGATTCCCCTATTACTGACATTTTCATGGGTAAATTTCTTACACTTAATGAACTAATATTGATACATTATCATTAACTAAAGTCCACAGTTCATTCAGATTTCCCTAGTTTTTACCCAATGTCTTTTTCTTGTCCCAGGTTCCTGTTTAGGATACCATACTTTCCTCAATTGTCAGATCTTCTTAGGCCCTTTTTGGCTGTGCCAGTTCCTTAGACTTTGCGGAGTTTTGAAGACCTTGACTGTTTTGAGGAGAACTGTTCAGGGGTTTTCTCAGATGCCTTATTGTCAGAATTTTTCTCATTATTAGACTGGAGTTACGGATCTTGGTAAAGAAGACGTCAGAGGTAAAGTGCCATACTCATCATATCATATCAAGTGTACCTACCACCAACACGACCAACTACTGTTGACGCAGGCCTTGATGACCTGACTGGGCCGTGTCTGTCAGGTCTCTCCCCTGGAAAGCTATTCCCCGCTCCCACTGATAACAGACTCTTTGGAAGTAAGTTACTATGAACAGCCTACCCTTAACACTTGTTAAGGAATGACAAGTTACTTTCCCTGTCTGCGGGGCCCTAAATGGGAAACCTTAAAAAAGAAGGGCTAGCTTTGCGGCTTAGAGCTAAGATGGCGCCTGGCGGAAGAGATGAGGGCGCGGCGTAAGTTGTTTGTCAAAACTTTTGATTGGCTCTCTTGATTTCCATGCACACATGATCACCATAGACTCCTGTTACAATGAAGGCACATGATGATTTGACCTTTAACGTGATTGGTGCAACTATGGCATACTACGATTTGACCTTTAACGTGATTGGTGCAACTATGGAAAGTCCCTCGCAAAACCCCCTTGCTTGCCTATATAAACCAAGAGTTTGTGGCAATAAAGTGGAAATGCTTAGACGGAACCCCTGTCGAGTCTGATTGTCTCTCGCTCCCTGAGGGGCTGGGTTGGCGGACAGCAGGCTCACCTCTCCTCGGGACCCCTCGGCTTTGCTGAGAGAAGTTCCACTGCCTCTCTCTTTCTGTGGAGCGCCCCCTGCACCTGTCCTTCAAGGCAGAGAAGCTATATAAATTATTCAGAATTCTTCTATAGAGGAGAGTTTTCTATTTCCTACCATTTACTTATTCATCCAAATGTATTATATGTATCTCTCAGTTAGGATAATTATATACTTTGGGATATAATATATATTCTTTTAAAATACATTTCTTTTTTCTTAGTATGAAATTTATTTAGATGGCTCAAAATTTTTACAAGAGTGGAGTGCAAAACCTAAGCTTCAGTTGCCCAGTGATCTCCGCCATAGTCAACAACACTGCCAATTTTCTCAATATCCTTCTGAACATATTTTATACATAGATAGTAGACATGGATATATTTTTTCCTCATTTTACACAAATGGTGGCAAAATATATAAGATAATATATATAATAAGATATATATGATAATATATAATGTATAAGATATATATAATATAAAATTATATAATATATATAAATATATAATTTATATAATTATATATAATATATAATTATAATATATATAATATAATATATAAGATATAAGATAATATATATAATAAGAACACTTATAAAAAGTGTTCTGTACATTTTTTTCACTTTGCAACATATTTTAGAGATCATTTAATAACAGTACACAAAAATGTTTTTCTTTTTTTTTTTTTTAACAGCTGCACAGTTTTATTTTACCGATTCCCTACTGATGGGATATGGGTTGAGGAGCAAAACTAAAGCTTAATAGTCTTGAGTTCACTTACAAAGTTGGCGAAGTTACTAAACCTCAGCTTCTCTATTTGTAAAACAATACCTACCTTGTAAGGTTATCATGATAATTAAGTAAGTGCATATATGTAAAGAGCTTAAGAGAACTCCTGATGTTTTGAATGTCATATGAATTGAAGCTACTGTTCCCAATCTTTTTTATTACAAACAATACACAGTATATAATCTTCTATATACATTTTCCCCCCATCTTTTGAATATATGAGTAGGATGATTTGCCATGTCAAAGAACATACACATGTAACATTTTTTGGACAGTCCCCAAATGCTCTTTACAGAGGCTATACCAATTATACTTCCAAAAGTAACATATTAAGAATGCATGTTTTTTCCTTCATTTCTTTTTCTGTGGCTGTTCATTATGGTTTGTCTCAAGGCATTTTTAAATTTCCTCTTTGACTGCATCATAGATCTGTTGTTTTTTAAGCAGCATGTTGTTTAGTTTACATGCAATTGTTGAGATGGAGTGTGCAGGTGGAGAGACTCTTCCTCCAGTCTTATAAAGCCACTAATCCTCCTGGATTAGAATCTCACCCGGAACATCTTCTTTAACCCTAAGTACCTCCTAAATTTCCTACTTCCAAATATAATTACAGTGAGGGTTAGGGTTTCAACAGATGAATTGCAAAGAGGAGCACAATTCAGTCCATAACAAGTATACCATCAAACTTGTTGATTTTAGGTTAAAAAAATGTATTTCAATGTAGTTTTAATTATAAGAAGCAAAGTTAAGCATTTTTCATATGCTTAAGAGATAGCTATATTTTCTGTAAAGTGGCTATTCATTTTTGCCTGTTTCATGGATCCATAATCTTTACAACTTCAAATCCAACCATCCCTCAGAATGTTTCTCATTGTGTGGGACATCCTTAATAAGACCCGAACAATAGACCAAAAAGCACAAACAAAATCCCTGTATATTTAGCAGTATATATGTTGAATTTCTCAATATAGTATGATGCCAATAAAATACCCTATACAGAAAAAGGGAGCTTTTCCAAGAAAATGGCTTGTTTTTCTCAGCCAGGCTCCAGTATAATAAAGAAAAAAGGATAAATTTCCCCTTTCAATAGTATAATTTTTAAGAGGAAGAAATATTCTAGCAAACTAATGAAAATCAATTATTGATTACATTGTGAATTTCCATTTTCAGTGGACTCCTTTCTATTACTCCAGAATACAAGTCTTACCTAATAAAATGGTAGAATTCTTTCTAAGCATTCTTTTCTCACAAGGGGGCGGGGTGTGTGTGTGAGCTACTTGTGACAAAGACCAAGATTAGAAAAGGAGGAGAGGTGGTAATAAGCTTAGTGTGAAAGTAAGTCAAAGTGAAAATCACTCAGTCGTGTCCAAGTCTTTGCAACCCCATGGACTATGTAGTCCATGGAATTCTCCAGGCCAGAATACTGGATTGGGTAGCCTTTCCCTTCTCCAGGGGCTCTTTGAACACTGGAGGCAGATTCTTTACCAGCTGAGCCACAGGGAAGCCCATCAGTAACTGTCCTCTAGAAAAGCAGTTCTTAGCTGGGGTGATTTTGCCCTCAAGAAGATCTGGGGCATATCTTGAGTGTCTCAAAAATGTCTTGAGACACTTTCGGTTGTTACAACTTGTGGTACTGGTACCTGGTGGGTACAGGCCAGGGATGCTACCAAACATCCTACAATAAGCACTCCACAAAACAAATTCTCTGGCCCAAAATGTCGACAGTGCTGAAGTTGAGAAATGCTGCTCTGGGGAATAAAGGAGTCAAGAAAATAGAGGGACTGGAATATGTGGAAGGAAGCTGACAACCTTCTGAAATCTAGACATGCTTTTATTTCCTTCCCTTGCCCACTTCAGCCTTTATTAAAAGAAGAAAGAGGAAATGAGAAAAACATCAAAAGAATTAGCAGGGTAGAAGCAAAAGGCCTTTATTTTGGCCTCTTTCCAAATCCCCATTCCCCCTTTTCTGGATTTGCTTTCTACAACTGTGCCAATGACTTCTCTTGACTGTGCAAAATAAATTCTGTTCTCAGTTCATGTGGGAAAGTAACAGAATTTCATCACAAAGTTATCAAATTCTCACCCCTTATGCACTCACTTTGCCCACTTTAGATTAATCTGTCTTTGTTTCTGCATTAAAGATGGCTTCAGGAATAAAAAACAGATCATCTTATCTTTCTATAACTATCTCGTGAAAGTCATTTTCTATGTTATTAACTTATACTTGTCTTAAGTAAAAAGTTTTAGTACTTGCAAATAAAATTCCTTCAAGTCACACTATATTTTGGGAGTTATTTAATGT
Organism: Capra hircus; assembly: GCF_001704415.2. Taxonomy (NCBI): domain Eukaryota; kingdom Metazoa; phylum Chordata; class Mammalia; order Artiodactyla; family Bovidae; genus Capra; species Capra hircus. Next base: position 19,585,926 of record NC_030818.1, read on the forward strand.
GAATAGTTTAAAGTTCGTATCATTAAAATTCTGTCAATAAAATGTTAGATGAAGGCTTCCTTGGCATCTCAGTGGCAAAGAATCTGCCTGTCAAAGCAGGAGATGCAGGTTCGATCCCTGATCCGGGAAGATCCCACATGCCATAGGAAACCAAACTCATGCACCAACAACTTCTGAGCTTGAGCTGCAACTACTGAAGGCTGCGTGACAAGAGCCTGTGCTTTGCAACAAGAGACCACTGCAACGAGAAGCTCCCGCACCACAACTAAAGATTAGCCCCTGCTATCCCCAATTAGAGAAAAGCCCTCACAGTAACGAAGACCCAACACAGCCAAAAATTAGCAACTAAAACTTGAAAAAAAAAAAAAAAACAAAAACCTGCCACTGTTTTCTATAACATCTCTGTGAACATTGTTTTAAAAAAAAATGTTGGATGAAGTAAGAAGTTTTCAAGTTTTTATTTGGTCAAACACAATTTTTACACATTAACATAACAGCTTCAGAATTTAACATTACCTTAACATATAATTTATCACTATATACTTTAAAAAGGAATATGAGTTTTAGTCTAATGGCAATGGGAAACCATTGGAGAATTTTAATGTACATTAAAAACATTTTTTAAAATGAAGCATAATGAATAAAGTACACGAATGTTAATTAGAAGATAGATAACTCTACACTCTCATGCCACGTAAACACCACCCAGGTCAAGATTAATAGAACATTTCTAGCATCACAGGTTTTCTCATATTCACTTAATTTGAAAAGCTGAAATACTAAAGTCATTTGATGCCAAGTAAATCTTCACAGTAAGTCTTTCTAATAATAAACCAGATGATAATAAATAAGCTCCAAGAGGGCAAGGGCATTCTCTTTGCAATGTTCCCTACTGAATGCCCAGCACCTAGAACTTAGTATCTAACAGGCACTTACCGAAAAAGACTGTTGACTGCTGAGCAAAGCTAAACTAATTTAACACTAAAATATTTCCCAGAAATAAATATAATTATTACTTTAACATCACTTTTTAGGAAACAATTTTATTGAAGAGAAGAATTTCAAGGAGTCAGTTCCCAAACACAGATAGAAGACACTAAAGTCTATATGAGTCAACGAGAAAATTATTCAACGTGGACTCTGAATTTCATCAATCTCTAATAGAATGTTCCGAATATGGGATGCTAGACGAGCTGCTTCATTTAATACCACTTCTCTTTGACATAAACCAGAACGATGTTTTTTTCATTTTTTCTTTGTTTTTCAATTAGTTCTGATTATCTTTAATTCAAACTTTCTGGATCTTTCTATTCTAGCCAAGGTCTTAACCTGAATATCCAGCAAAATTAAAACAAAACAAAACAACCTTCTTCCAGTTTGAGCCTCCAGATTAGTCAGTGGTTGCCTGACAGACACTGTTTTGCCAAGATAAAAAAACGCTGGGATAGAAAGAGTAGGATGTCACCTAGCCATTGAACACAGCTGTAGTGAAAAGAAAAGAGAGAGAAAAAAGAGAATGACAAGTGGTTTCTAGAACACAAAAGACACAGCTGGGGTTTTCGCTCTACTCTGGCAGGACCTGAAAATTACACCATGTCTGCAGAGACAATGTATTCAGTCAAAGGACAGACCAAAATCCTCCTAAATCAGGATACATAAACAAAGAGCCTTCAGATCTTGTGTCATGTAAATGGTCAAAACTAAAAACAAATGTTTTAAATCAGTTAAAAGGAGACAGTCAGTTTTAGTTAGAATCATTTCAATTTCAGTAAACACCATTATAGCTTAAAATGATTTACTGTCTGCCAATTTCCTCTTACTCCAATTACATCTACTATCTTCATTCAATAAATTAACACAATAGCAGTAGCATTATAATAGTATTTCTAAGCCTCTTGGCAATATGAAAGTTGGAAACTAGCATTCACTGAGTGTAATAGTTGCTAAACATCAAGCATTATATTATGCAAAGCACTTGATCTCTAATTTCCTCAGAATTCCTAAAACAAGTAACCCCAGTCCTCTAATAAGATGAACATTTTGTCTCCATTTTTAATAGTCTTTCATATGCTAAATACTAAAAATCAAAGGTTAGGAATAAAGCTAAGTTACTGTCATGGGTATAGCATGAATACTATACACGCTTTGGCATTAACTAAAATTTTAATAACACTATAGAATCAATGATCTTTCCAGATTTAAAGAGATTTTAAAACCATGAATGTTACTATTTGGAGGGTACTAATCATGTGTCTGGCGTGCTGTGATTCATGGGGTCGCAAAGAGTCGGACACAACTGAGTGACTGAACTGAACTGAATCATGTTTCAGATGATGTAGTAAAGGCTTTACACTATTTACATTTTAAAATGGAGGTGAGTATGATGACCCTTGCATTAGATCAGGTTCAAAAGTCAAGTGACGAAAGAAAGGGTCTATAACCACAAAACACAAAAAAGCTGCAGAATCAAAATCTTCACTTGCATCTGTCCCTTTGATTTGAAAACAGTTACATCTTTCTTAGATTATTAAATCTTTTTAAAACACACGCAAATAACAAAAAATAAGAGAAGAGATTTTAAACACTAATGTAATTTTGACACAGGGAATCCATGCATAAATGCTCTGTTTAAATGGGCAAGGCCTGCTCCCTCAGTTGTGATTTTCTCATTTGCAATCTGACTCTCTGGTAGTGGCCTCCTGGCAGAGATCTGATCAGCCAATTTCTGCTTGGCTCAATCCTAGTTCTACCTACTGCTCAGCTCCGTCTGCCTTCTGATTGCCAGTCCTACCAGTTCTTCGGATTTCGTCAGTATTAAGAACACTCCCTTTAGCGTATAAACTCACAGAAGGCACAGATACTGTGAGTTGTTAAGTTTGCTTTATAAACCAATATGAAGATACAGATATCTAACACAGGGAGGTTAAAAACTTACTTTCTTCGTGTAACTGTATCCATACTCACAATGGAAACTGTGTAGTATTTTTAAACACATTGAAGGCAAACTACAAATCCTCCTTTAAAGCTCTCAAGCTACAATTCACATCTAGAAGACATTTATATTTACTAATTTACTAAGACCTTACAATAGTACTAACAGAAGTTTTTGATTTCTCCCAACTTCATAGATTTTATTTCTATAGACTTTAACTCCACATTTTTCAACTTCAGCACTACTGACATTCTGGACCAGACAATTCTTTGTTGAGGGGATGGGTGGGGCAGCTCTCCCAAGCACTGTAGCAGCATCCCTTCCCGCTACCCACTAGATACCAGCAGCATTTCCTTTCCCCTATCTGTGACAACAAAAACAAAACACTTCCAGATGTTACCCAATGTTCCTGGGGTGGGGGGGTGTCAACCCACTTGAGAACCACTGGCTTAATTTAATTGTATACATTAAAATTAGGTACTGGGGCTGTAGTATTTGCCAATAAAGTAGTCCCAGTCTACATTCTTGGCCATCCCTGGTGTCTCAGTGATAAAGAATCTGTCTGCAATGCAGGAGACTGGGGCTCAATTCCCGGGTCAGGAACATCTCCTGGAGGAGGGCATGGCGACGCACTCTAGTATTCTTGCCTAGAAAATCCCATGGACACGAGAGCCTGGTGGGCTGCAGTCCACAGGGGCGCAAAGAGTAGGACACGACCGAAGTGACTAAGCAGCAGCAGCAGCAAGCTACGTTCTCACAAGGAATATGAAGTTCACTGGTGTTCTCAAAGTGAAAACCTTTGAGAATTTCAAGTACTCTAGGAGAACCTGGCCTTTTACACAATCCCAGAAAAGACAGAGCTCCAGAAACTAAATATCTGAGCACCTAAACTAGTGACAGCAGGTTGGGCAAAACTAAGGCACTGATACATGAAACAGTACAAACAAGAACCCTGGTGCGTATTCACTCATTCCTTTCTCTCCGTGGCTCTAACAACTAGATGCTGTTTCATCAGGGAAATAATGAGCACTAAAGATGATTTGCAGTATCATGTTTTTAGCAGTAAATGCAGGTAGAATATGTCTTTTTAACAAATGTCTACTGAGTATAAGGCGTCTGGGGAGACAGAGGAATAAGACAGAACCAACCTCAATATGTAAGTGTTGGAAGCATTTCAAATTTTCAAAAAAAGGAAGCTAACTTTTTGGCCAAAGCTAAAGACAACAACAACAACAAAAGACACCCCACCCACTCCACCCTCAGGATGTGTCATGAAATTGGAGTGAATTCAAAGAGTGACCACGTTTGGTCACATCCAAGTTTTAAGCAGAACTCAATTATGAATGATTTGCTTGTTAAAGACATACATTCTTCGGGGGAAAAAAATCTGTGTACATGTTTTATACTACCTGTGTTAGTTAGAACTTGATCTGGTTTTTAACTTTTGCTTAGAATCATTGATTGCTCTCTGTTTCTATGAGGTTTTACCATATCTCACCTCTAATGGAAATACCAATTTCACTTTCCCCCTAACTGAACACATAATACCTAACATTTATTTAGTTCTACTATATTGAACATTTCCCACGTGCTTGTTTAATCGAATATCTTTGTGAGATACATTTTTTATCAATTGACCAAATATTTAGAGATCAGTGTTTCTCTTACTAATATGCAAGCTCTTTATAGAATAAAGATATAAATCTTATGTAATATTTGGTATAGTATCTCCCTGATCTTACTTTTTTATTATTCTTACATCTGCAAATATTACAATTTGGAATATTTAAATCTGCAAACTATTCTTTTCCTTTGTTTCTTTTTACTGTTCTGAAAGTAAGATATCTACTCATAAGTTTGATAAATACTCAACTCCACTTTATTCTAATTTTCCTTTCATTTGAATTCTCATCAGTTCAGTTCAGTCACTTAGTTGTGTCCGACTCTTTGTGACCCCCATGGACTGCAGCAGGCCAGGCCTTCCTGTCCATCACCAACTCCCAGAGTTTACCCAAACTCATGCCCATTGAGTCGGTGATGCCAGCCAACCATCTCTTCCTCTGACGCCCCCTTCTCCTCCTGCCTTCAATCTTTCCCAGGATCAGGGTCTTTTCAAATGAGCCAGTTCTTCGCATCAGGTGACCAAAGTATTGGAGTTTCAGCTTCAACATCAGTTCTTCCAATTAACACCCAGGGCTGATCTCCTTTAGGATGGACTGGTTGGATCTCCTTGCAGTCCAAAGGACTCTCAAGAGTCTTCTCCAACACCACAGTTCAAAAGCATCAATTCTTCGGTGCTCAGCTCTCTTTATTGTCCAACTCTCACATCCGTGCATGATCACTGGAAAAACTATAGCCTTGACTAGACGAAGCTTTGTTGGCAAAGCAATGTCTCTGCTTTTTAATAGGCTATCTAGGTTGGTCATAGCTTTCCTTCCAAGGAGTAAGCGTCTTTTAATTTCATGGCTGCAGTCACCATCTGTGGTAATTCTGGAGCCCCCCAAAATAAAGTCAGCCACTGTCTCCCCATCTATTTGCCATGAAGTGATGGGACCAGATGCCATGATCTTTGTTTTCTTAATATTGAGCTTTAAGCCAACTTTTTCACTCTCCTCTTTCACTTTCATCAACAGGCTTTTTAGCTTCTCTTCACTTTCTGCCATAAGGGTAGTGTCATCTGCATATCTTGGGCTATTGATATTTCTCTTGACAATCTTGATTCCAGCTTGTGCTTCTTCCAGCCCAGTGTTTCTCATGATGTCCTCTGCATATAAGTTAAATAAGCAGGGTGACAATATACAGCCTTGACGTACTCCTTTTCCTATTTGGAACCAGTCTGTTGTTTCATTCTAGTTCTAACTGTTGCTTCCTGACCTGCATACAGATTTCTCAAGAGGCAAATCAGGTGGTCTGGTATTTCCATCTCTTTCAGAATTTTCCACAGTTTATTGTGATCCACACAGTCAAAGGCTTTGGCATAGTCAATAAAGCAGAGATAGTCTTTTTCTGGAACTCTCTTGCTTTTTCAGTGATCCACGGATGTTGGCAATTTGATCTCTAAAGGTTCCTAACCTTTAATTCATGTAAAATTTATCTTGGTGTCAAGTATTAAGTGGAGGTCTATGTTAATGCTCCTTCAACTGCTTAGTGAGTTTTCTAAATTAAAATTTCTGAAAAATGATTCCCTTTTATTTCTCACCTCCTTTGGCATGTAGTTAAAATGTACCATGGATCTATTACTGTGTTTAGTAGTATCTGGTTTCAGATTTTCACTTCCCTTTCTCTTATTTTTCAGATTTTTAACAATGCTTTTGACTACTTTTTCTCCCTAATGAACTTTAGAAAAACATTATCAGGGTAGAAAGAATCCCAGTAAATTTCTTTTCCCCAATAAAATTCTGAGTGGAAAAAATAATTTAATTTGGGTAGTACAAATTATATACTATCAGTCTTTCTTTTTCAGGAATATAATAATACATTTATTTCACAAAGCCTTTTTCTTAAGCATTACACAAAAATGTTAAATTTTATTTTTACTTATATTCATTTATTTCTTAAGTATCAATAAATACTTTCAATCACTTTTTCCCTAATGGAAATGGTCATGTACTCTTGGTTAGTTTTATGTCCCTCTTGTAATATCAAAAGATCTAACATAGTTTCAGTGAGCTCTCCTCTCCCTATATCTTTAAAGTTGCTCTTTCTGGCAGTTCAGTCTTTGGGAATGTTCATACAATACAGGAAGATCTGAATTCCACTGTATTAACTACAGCAGCCTATCACGGTATAGAAACCCAGAAAAGCACACTTGCTCACTTACTGCTCAACAACAGTAAAGAACTAGTTAAATCAGTTGAACTCAAAATTATGACCCTGAAGTCACATCTGTAATCACATTAACCTAAAGAAACTTATTCCCTGAGGAATACAATATACTACAATATTCTAAGACAAAAGTCACAGGTTTTCAGGAACTAAAAGACTGCACATGAAACTCACACATAGAGCCCAAGAACAGAAGATTAAATAAACCACAGACATGATAACATCATTAATCTCCAACTTTCTGCATCAGTAAAAAGGAGCATTAGTGGACCTAATAGAAATTTTCAAATAATTTACCCATAGTGATCAAGGAAGAAATCAGTTGTCTTATATAAAGTAGAAAACAGATTATGACACAAATGCATATTCCATAAAGCACAAAACCAAAAGTTAACATAAACTTAACTGGCAGGTGCTTTCAGTGATTTCTGGATCACAGCTGATTTCTTATAAACCCTCAAATGAGAAAGGATCCCAAAGTACAAGGTGATTAAAGTTCTGTTTAGTTTCATTTGGAAGCCACTAAGATCAGACTAATATGCAATATTATTGTTGAGCTAATATTTACTGTGTGATTACTATGTGCTGGGCCAAGCATTTTATAAATATAATCATTTAATATACATGTACACACACACAAACAAAACCATGGAATGAGTACTATTTTAAACCTCATTTTCCAGATAAGAAACCAAACTTGCACTAGTAAGTGGTAGAGACAAACCCAAATTTGACTCCCAAACTCATGTTTAACTACCAAACTATACTGTTTCATATGGATTCTTATTCAGTTAAGAAACATCTGTTGAGCACCTGCTGTGGACATGATGTTTGACCTCATAGAGATGGCATTTTTATGGTGGATAGTTTCAAGTAAAAGAACAATTACAATCAATATGATGAAAGTTAAAATATAGCTTGTGCAGGATACCAGATCTAACCCAGGCAGAGGAGGTCAGAAAAAGACTTCCTGGAGGTGTAAGCAGAGGATATGGCAGGGGAAGGGTGTTCCAAGGAAAAGAGCAGCAGGCACAAAGCCCTAGTAATAAGACAGAAGATGGCAGATTGGAGCTTAGGAAGTAATCTGGACTAGTGACATGCCTTTGGAAACCATAAGCATTTTCTCTAAGTATTCTTGCAATAATACCTTACATAAATAATCACACATTTCTGTTACTGGCTCACTGCCAGCAACCAGAAATGTTTGTTGAGTTAGTTGCAGGAAAGTGAAGAGAAAAGAAATTACCATGAATTCTTGAATAACCAGGTCTAGTGCATATAAAATTTAGAACATACTAGGAAGCAGAAGCACAGAGCTTTATTCATTTGACTGTGAGAAAAAAAAAAAAAAAAACCTCCACATGTGCACAAATAAGACAGGTTTCTGTTCTTCGCTGACTGCTAAAGGATGTTAAAAGGCATCCTGCTGTATTCATGCTACAAGCTAGCAAAGTAGTCTTGGGGCACTGTACCAGCAGCTGAAGTTTAGTTCCACAGGTGAAGGACTACAGTTGGTGATAACAAAAGTAAACAGTAGGGTTGAAAACACTGTCACAACTCCCCAACGAGATGACAGTTCTCCCTTTGAGTCACGTACCATTTTGTACCTTTATTTCAGGACTTAGCGTCATCTAGCCTACATAACAGTAATTTGACATTCACTCACCTTCTCTTTGTCTAGAGCATAAATCACTAGGGGCAAGGAATTTATCCTTTATCTTGATAAGCTCCACAGTACCGGGCACGGTGATTGAACAGTTTAAGTGTACCACAAATGTCTACTCCACTGCATGAAGTAGTAACAGATAACGGCACTGAGAAAAGGGATAACTGGGTTATACTATCCAGCTCTCTGTAATCGGACAAGCCAAACAAATGAAATCACCAGCATTTTTTTAATATAAGATTTTGAACTGCCATATTTACCTATAATTAGATGTAGACCTTACTGAATTTTTTTTTAAATTGGAAGATAATTGTTTTCCAATGTTGTATTTGTTTCTGCCCTACCGAATCTTTGAATTACCAGATCTCTTAAAAATATATTATTACCAGTATGTAGAAAACAATGATATCAAGCTCATACAACAAATTATACAATTTTAAATACTTAGAAAAAATATCTTCAGATTATTACTTATCTGGCCATTTAGAAAAAATATTTTCAGATTATTACTTATCTGGCCATTTATGCTTGTCAATTTCCATTAAAGTAGAGGTTCATGATTTGGGCTGCTCACGAGAACCACAAACAGAGCCACAGATGGAGCTCTTATGCAAACTCTGCACCCCCAGGAAGTATGACTTCACTGGTCTAGGAAAGGGTCTGTTAAGCTCCCTGGTTATTCTCAAGCACAGTTAAGGTTGAAAACCACTGTTATAAACTAAGTCATATTTAAGTTGCACAGAAGCACCCAACCACATGGAGCTTGTAAATACTTTTAAAATGTTGACATTAAAAAAAAAATTTGCTCATTAGGAAATGTTCACTGAAGGGTAATTAGAAAATTTTCCAGTGTACCTGCTTAAAAGTATTGGATAAGATTTTGTAAGAAAAAGACACAAACACTGAAATAAAGTCTGCACTGGTCAAAGTACATGTAACCAATTGAAAAACTTATCAAAAATGACCGAATCATGGAAAACTCTGACAAGGAGCTTGGTTCACACTCCAATCTACTTTCACAGTAGGCTGGGATTGAAAACAGTTTTAAAAATGTACTAGTTCAGGTGTGGTCATAGCACAACCTGGAGACAATTCAAATATAGCTTTCTTACTGCACTAAATGGGCTTCCCAGGGACGCAGTAGTCAAGACTCCGCCTTTCAACACAGGAGATGCCAGTTCAATCCCTGGGTGAGGAAGAAGGAAATGGCAACCCATGCCTCGGTTCTTGCCTGGAGAATTCCATGGACAGAAGGAGCCTGGCAGGCTACAATCCATGGGGTCACAGACAGTCAGATACAACTTAGCGACTAAACAACAACAACTGCGCTACATGTTTCAAATGGAAGTCTGGATTAGACAGAAAGAAGATGAGGAGGAAAGCAAACAAGAATTCTGAAAGTGTGATAGAAATAATACAGGAAAAGACTAAGAAGGTTCAATGAATACAAAATTCTCAAAAGTTGAAGAAATTATATTCTCAAGACCAAACTTAAATTCCAGCAACAAAACAAAAAGAAAACCACAATAAGGCACATGATAGTCAAATCGCTGAAAACCAAGAGAAAAATCTAAATGAAGACAGATAAAAAGACATGTTGCATACAATTCAGATCCAACATAAAGTAATAAAGAGTACCGCAAGTGTTAAACTGCAAGTATTAAGCAGGTGAGTGGATAAATATAAAAAATCATTCTTCTCAGTTCCAACTTTCTAAAAACCTAATTTACTGTTAAGAGCAAGAAGAATAACAACTTACTGAGAGATCTATAACAAAGGTCAATCCTCATTATTTGCAGATTCTGCATCTGTGGATGTGCCTACTTGCTAAAATTTACTTGAAACCTCAAAATCAATATGCTCTGTGCTTTATCAGTCATTTGCAGACATGCAGAAAAGGTGAAAAATCTGTCACCCTGCATATTTCCAATTGAAACCGAACAAAGCGATGCTTTGGCCTTCTTATTTCAGCTCTCATAGTGTAAAATGCATGTCCTTTTCATGGTCTATTTAGTGCCACGTGTTCTGGATTTGGGGGCTTTTTGATGGTGACTTCTCTGCTTAAAATGGCCCCCAAGCATAGTCCTGATGTGCTGTCTACTGTTCCTAAATGCAAGAAGGCTATAATGCACCTTAGGGAGAAAATGTGTGTTAGATAAGCTCCATTCATGCATGAGTGACAGGGCTTCTGTACATGAGGTCAATATTAATGAATCAACAATATATACATTAAATAAGGTATTCTGAAGCAGAAACATATACAAAACAAGGTCATGTATTTCCTGGTTGACAAAAATGTATCCTGAATGCTCACAGGGACGTAGCCCTGTGTTCTCCCTAGAAGCAATGGTGCACTATTCACTAATACAATGTCTGAGATCATGTGATGAATACCACAAGTAATGAGAATCAACTGCATGCAGTAATAAAGTATGTGACAACAAGAGCACAAATGACGACAGCAAATAGAAATATACTATTCCAAGGAATGCATTACACTACACAGAGTGGGAGGATATTGTTTAAAGACAGTTGATGATAAGATAATGATAAAGCAACACTTGGCAAATATTTTCTATACAAGGCCAGAGAGTAATTATTTTAGGTTTGATGGCCCATACAGTCTCTGTTACAGCTACTTAAGTCCACTGTTGTTCATGAAAAGCAGCCACAGGCAAGATACAAATGAACAAGCATGCTATGTTCCCATAAACTCTATTCGTAAAAGAAGATAATGGGGCAGATTTGGCCCAAAGATGTAGCTTGCTGACCGTTGCACTAGAGCAATTGCTAAAAGGAATTTTAGGAGTATAATAAAACAACAGTTTAAAACAAAATGGAATTACATAACATACTCAATTTAAAAGAAGGCAGGAAAAAGAGAAAATGATTCAAGACCTAAAGAGAAAAAACAATATATTTAAATTCATCTATACTAAAACTTGTGTTAAACACAAGGTCTAAACACTTGAAAAGCAGAAATTGACAGAGTAAATTTAAAAAGCATGACCCAACCACATGTACTCTACAAAAAGCCCACATTACATATGGAGAGAGGTTAAAAGCAAAAACATGTGAAAAGATACCACAATGCAAATACTAAACAACAAAAAAGCAGGAATGGTTATATTAATACCAAAATTGACTTCAGAATAAGATATATAACCAAACATAAAGAAGAAAAGTTATACTAAAAAAGAGATCAACATATCAAAGGATGTAAAAATCTCAAATGTGCTTCCAAATAACAGAGCTTCAAAAAATATGAAGTAAAAATTGATTAAAACTGAAAGGAAAAAAAAAACTGCAAGGAGAGACAAACAAAACTAAAATTATAGCTGGGAGATTTTAATACTACTTTCTTAGTACATTACAGAATAAAAAGAAATCCGTTAAGATATAGAAAACAACATCAACCACTTGACCTGTTATAGAAAACTCCACTATACAAAAGCAGAATACATGTTTTGAAAAACTGCAAATATAACACCCAGAATATACTGAAGGACACAGTCCTACACCATAAAACAAATCTCAATAAATATCCAGGTTGAAATCATACAAAGAATACTCTTGAGCCAAAACTGAAATAAAGCTAGAAATCAATACAATAGAAAAATATCTGAAAAACCTCCAAATTCTTCCAAATTAAACAATCAATGGACCAAGGAAGATATCATAAGAGAAATCAGGCAGTTAACTGAATAAAATAAAAATATATCAAAGTCTGTGATACGCAGCTACAGTAGTGGTTGGAGGGAAGCTTATACCACTAGATTTACAGCACTTAAAGGGAAAAAGACTAAGCTTCTACCTTAAAAAACTGAAAAAATAAAGCAAGTTGAACCCCAAAGGAGGTAGAAAAAAGGGGGGAGAAAGACAATAATAGAGAAAAATCATTAAAACCAAGAACTACTTCACTGAAAACAAAGTTGATAAAACCTGTAGCCAGAAAGAACAAGGACTGAGGAGGGGAATAAACACAGAAATTATAAATATTAGGAATGAAAATGATACCATTACTAGAAATCCTACAGATTTTAAAGGATAATGAGAGAACATAATGGATTTGGTAACTTGCATGAGATGAAAAATTTCCTCTAAAGACACAAATTACCAAGGTTCACTCAGAAAGAAGTAGACACTTGAATAGCTCTCTGTGCATTGAAGAATAGAAATTTAGTTTAAAACCTCTTCATAAAGAATATTCCAGGCCCAGGTGGCTTCACTGGTGAGCTCTATCAAACACTTACTTCAGAAAGTAATATCAATTTTACACAAATTTCTTCAGAATACCGAAGAGGGAGGGAAATAATTCCAAAATCATTTTGTGAGACCAATAATACCCTGTTAACAAAACCACACAAAGATAATAGAAGAAAAAATGACAGGTAAATCTTAAGAAAATATAGGTAAACTGAATCAAACAAAGTATAAAAAGGAAAATATATGGTGACCAAGAGAATTTGTTCCACAGATGCAAGGTTGGTTCAACATTTCCAAGTAAGTCAATGTAACTCATCATATCAACAGAGAAAAATACATAGATGGAGAAAAAGTATTTAATAAATTTCACAATCATGTGAGATAAAAGTTTTAGCCAACTAGGAACAGGAACTTCCTCAACCTGATGAAGAACATCTAAAAAACTTTATTTCACACCTAATGATAAAAGACTGAATGCTTTCCTTTTAATATTGGGAACACAGCACAAACGTCCTCTCATCACTTTTATTCCATATTGTACCATACAGGTTTAGCCTCCAGTGCAAACCAAGAAATGAAATATTGGAAGACGAGACATAAAACTGCATTTGCAAAAGACAAGATCATCTGTGTAAAGAACCCTAAAGAAACTTTAAAAGTTACTAGAACTAGTTTAGCAAGACTGCAGGACAGTGTGATGTACAAAAAACAATTATATTTCTAATGCTAAAATGAAAAATCAGAAATTAGAAAATTTAAAAACCTCATTTAAAACTGCATCAGAAACATGAAACACAGGTAACAAATAATGTACACAATTCTGGTGGGCTTTTTGATATAAACCACAAAGCTGATTTTAACATTTATATGAAAATGCAAAGGGTGTCAATTGGGCTAAACAGTTTTGAAAAAAAAAAAAAAAAGAACAAAGTTGGAGGACTTCACACACCTGACATCATAGCTTCATAAAACCAGAGAATTCAAGATAATGTGGAATTAGTTTAAGGATATCCCTGGGGTTGGGAAGATCCCCCGGGGAAGGAAATGGCAACTCACTCCAGTATTCTTGCCAGGAGAATCCCATGGACAGTGGAGTCTGGCAGCTACAGTCCATGGGATCACAAGAGTTGGACATACTGAAGCAACTTAGGTTAGACGCAGTTTAAGGATACACACATAAGTTGACAAAACAAAACAGTATGACTGTGTCCTTATAAAAGGGAGAAGTTTGTAGACACAGTCAGATACTTATAAATAGAAAACGAAGTGAAGACACAGAGAGAACATGATACACAAGCCTTGGCTTCCCTGGTGGCTCAGCTGGTAAAGAATCTGCATGCAATGTGGGAGACCTGGGCTCCATCCCTGGGATGGGAAGATCCCCTGCAGAAGGGAAAGGCTACCCACCCCAGTATTTTGGCCTGGAGAATTCTGCAGTCCATGGCAAAGAGTCTTTCACTTTCACCAGAAGCTGGGAGGGGGCATGGAACAGACTCTTGCTCAGTCCTCAGAAGGAACCAACTCTACTGATCCTCTGATTACAGATGTCCAGCCTCAAGAACTGTCAGAAAATAAACTTCTGTTGTTTAAATTATGTAGCTGTGGTACTTTCATACAGCAGCTCCACGAAACGAATAGATCAGCGATAAAAAGAGCTACAATTAGGGCTTCCTTGGTGGCTCTGTGGTAAAGAGTCTACCTGCCAATACAGGAGACATGGGATCAATCCCTGGTCCGGGAAGATCCCACATGCCATAGAGCAGCTAAGTCTGTGCGCCGTAACTACTGAGCATGTGCACTAGAGCTCCGCGACAAGAGAAGCCACCTCAACAAGAAGCTCATGCACTGCAACTAGACAGCAGCCTCCGCTCGCTGCAACCAGAGAAAAATGCCCACACAGCAACAAAGACCCAGCACAGCCAAAAGATAAATAAATGTAAAAAAAAGACCTAAAATTATGAAACTTCTAGGAGAAAACATAGGACAAAATCTTATTTTCATTTACGCAAATATTTTTTTCACATGAAACAAAAGCACCATCCATAAAGGAAAAAATTTATTGTACTTCATTAAAATTAGAAACTTTGGCTCTCCAAATAACATTGTTAAGAGTGACGAATAAGAGTATGGTATAATTAAAAGTATTTAACTTATATCAGATAAAATAGAATTAAAGCCAAAAACTAAAGGGGTTAATTCAACAAGAGGATAGACATTTGTAAATATGCACCCAAACAGAGATATCTCAATATATAAGCAAACATTTTAAAAAACTGAAGGGAGAAATAGCAACACACTAGTAACCGGGGGCTTCAATCTCTCACTGTTGGACTTCCCTGGTGGTCCAGTGGTTACGAACCTGCTTGCCCATGCAGGGAACATGGCTTCAGTCCCTGGTCTGGGAAGATTCCACACGCCATGGGGCAAATAAGCCAGAGCACCACAACCACTGAAGCCTGCATGCCTGGAGTCCCTGCTCTGCAACAAGACAGCTCACCACAATGAGAAGCCCTCACACCACAGCTAGAGAGCAGCCCCCACTTGCTGCAACTAGAGAAAGCCCGCATACAGCATTTAAGACCCATCTCTGCCATAAAGAGTTAAAAAAAAAAAAATAACCACTGTCAAAAATGGATAGATAATCCAGATGGAAAATCAGTAAGGAATATTGAATTTAGGCTACAAATACACTTTAACGGAAATTTACAGAACATTCCATGCAAAAGCAGCAGAATGTATATTCTTTTCAAGCACACAGAAAACATTCCCCAGGGTGGATCAGATGTTACAGCACAAAACAAATCTTAATAAATTTAAGAACAGTGAATCATATCAAGCCATCTTCTCTGACCACAACAGTGTGAAACTACAAATCAATTAGAAGGCAAAAACACTGGAAAATTCACAAATATGCGAAGATTAAACAACATACAACTGACTAACCAACAAGTCAAAGTGAAATCAAAAGAGAAACAAAAAAATATCAAGACAAATAATGGAAACACAATATACTCAAATTTATGGGATGCAGCAAAAGCAGTTCCAAGAGGGAAGTTCATAGCAATAAACACCTACGTTAAGAAAAGAAAGATCTCAAATAAACCACCTAACTTTATATCTCAAGGAACTATAAAAAGAAGCAATAGTAGTAGAAGGAGGGAAATAAAGATCATAGTGGAAATAAATGAAACAGAAACTAGAAAGACAACAGAAAACAAATCAATAAAGCGAAGAGCTGGGTTTTTAAAAAGATAAAATAGAGAAGCCTTTATACAGACTTAACAAGAAAAAAAATTACAACTGATACCACATAAATACAAAGGATAAAAGGCTACGATGAACAATTACACACCAACAAACTGGACATTTAGAAGAAGGGAACAGATTCCTAGAAATGTGCAACCTATCAATCTTGAATCATAAAGGAGTAGAAAATCTGAATAGATCACGTAGTAGTAAGGAGGTTAAATCAGTAATCAAAAAACCTCTCAACAAACAAAAGATAAGAACCAGAGGGCTTTACTGGTAAATTCTACCAAACTTAAATAACAATCCTGCTCAAATTCTTCTGAAAAACAGAAGTGGGGGGAATACTTTCAAACTCATTTTATGAAACCACCATCAATATCCTGATAATAAAGCCAGATAAGGACACTACAAGAAAATTACAGCCTAGTATCCCTGATGAACACAAACACAAATACCCTCAACAAAATATCAGCAAACTGAGTTCATTAAAAGGATCATACTCTCTTGGTGAGGTTGAAATAGGAGAGCAAAAATGGCTAGCTTAAAACTCAATATTCAAAGAACTAAGATCACGGCATCCAGTCCCATCACTTCATTGGCAAATAGATGTTGGGGGGGGGAGGAATGGAAACAGTGGCAGACTTTATTTTCTTGGGCTCCAAAATCACTGCAGACTGTGACTGCAGCCATGAAATTAAAAGACACTTGCTCCTTGGAAGAAAAGCTATGACCAACCTAGACAGCATATTAAAAAGCAGAGACATCACTTTGTCAACAAAGGTTTGTATAGTCAAAGCTATGGTTTTTCTAGTAGTCATGTGCAGATGTGAGAGTTGGACCATAAAGAAAGCTGAGCACTAAAGAATTGATGCTTTTGAACTATGGTGCTGGAGAAGACTCTTGAGAGTTCCCTGGAGAGCAAGGAGATCAAACCAGTCAATCCTAAAGGAAATTAACCCTGAATATTCATTCGAAGCACTGATGCTAAAGCTTCAATACTTTGGCCACCTGATGCAAACAGCTGACTCATTAAGACCTTGATGCTGTGAAAGACTGAAGGCAGGAAAAGCAGGTAACAGAGGATGAGATGGTTGGATGGCATCACTGATTCAATGGACACGAGTTTAAACAAACTCCGGGGGACAGTGAAAGACAGGGAAGCCTGGCGTGCTACAGTCCATGAGGTTGCAAAGAGTCAGGCATGACTTAGCAACTGAACAACAACAACAAATAATCAAGTGGCATTTATTCCAGGGATGAAAGGATTTTTCCAACACACCACATTAACAAAATGCAGCATCCATTCATGATAATACCTCTTAACAAAGTGAGTGTAGAAGGGATGTACCTCAACATAATAAAGACCATATATTATCAGCCCACAGCTAACATCATAGTCAATGCTGAAAGGCTGAAAACTTTTAAGATCAGGAACAAGACAGGACGTCCACTCTTACTACTTTTATTCAACACAGTATTTACTGGAAGTCCTAGTCAGAGCAGTTACACAACAGAAAAAAGGCATACAAATCAGAAAGGAAGAAGCAAACTGTACATCTGCAGATAAAATGACACTATATACACAAAATCATAAAGGCTCCACCAAAAAACCTGTTGGAATTAATTGAAAACTTCAGTAAAGTTGCAGGATACAAAGTCAATATACAAAAATCAATTACATTTCTATTAATATACACTAATAACAAATCATTGGAAAGAGAGCAATTTTATGTGCCATGCATCAAAATGCAACTGTAGAAGACATAAATAAATGGAAAGATACTCTATGTTCATGAGCTAGAAGAATTAATATTGTTAAGATGTTCATACTACTCAAAATGATCTACAGATCAATGCAATTCCTATCAAAATTCCAATGGTATTTTTCACAAAAAAAGAAAAATAAATCTTAAAGTTTGTATAGAATCACAAAAGACTCTAAAGAGCCAAAGCAATCTTAAGAAGAACAAAGGTGGAGGTATCATGCCTCTGATTTCAAACTATACTCAAAGTCACAATACTGGCATAAAAATGGACATGTCAAGTGAATGAAAAAGAACAGAGGCCAGACATAAACCCATGCATGTATGGTCAATTAATTTATAACAAAGGAGCCAAGAATAAACAAAGGAAAAGGGCAGTCTCTTTGATAAATGGTGCTGGGAAAACTGAACAACCACATGCAGAAGAATGAAACTTAAGCCCAGTCCTACACTATACAAAAAAATCAACTGAAAATGGAATGCAGACTTGAACACAAGACCTGAAACCATAAAACTCCTAGAAGGAAACATAGGAGGGTAAACTCCTTCACACTGATCCTGGCAATGATTTCTTGGATTTGACATGAGCAGCAAAAGCAAAAATAAACAACTGTGATTAAATCAAACTAAAAGCTTCTCTATAGCAAAGGAAACCATTAAAAAATGAAAATATTTGCAAATCTTGTATCTGATAAAGGATTAATATCCAAAACACATAAAGAACTCATATAACACAATATCAAAAGAAAACAAGCCCCACCTATCAATTAGAGTAAAAAATGGGCAGAGGAACTTAATATCCATTTTCCCAAAAAAGATACACAAACGGCCAACAAGTAAATGAAGAAGTGTCCCATCAATAATCAACAGGGCAACGCAAATCAAAACCACAATGAGGTTATCATCTCCCACCTGTTAGAACAGCTATTGTCAAAAGGGTAACAACGCATGCTGACAAGGATGTGGAGAAATGGGAACCCTGGTGCACTGTCGGTGGGAATGTAAGTTGGTGCAGGCACTATGGAACAGTACAGAGGTTGCTCAACAAATTTAAAAACAGAATTACCATGAGATCCAACAATTCTACTTCTAGTATACAGTCAAGGAGATGAAATCACTATCTTGAATGAAATCTGCACCCTCATGTCAGGCCATCATTATTTACAATAGCCAAGACGTGGAAACAACCTCTATCTCCACTGATAGGTGAATGGATACAGAAAATGTGATGTGTATATACAAAGAGAGACAATGATATATTATTCAGCCATAAAAGGAAGGAAATCCTACTATTTGCAATAATATGGATGGATCCTGAAGGCATTATAAGTGAGATAAGTCAAACAGAGAAAGACAAATATCATATGATTTCACTTACATTTGGAATCCACAAAAACCAGAGCTGGTGATTATTACAGCCAAGGGGTCAAAGGTGGGGAAATGGATAAAGTGGTCAAAGGGTACCAATTTCTTATTATAACATAAATAAGTTCTGGCAATATAACATACACCATGGTGACTGCAGTTAACAATATTTTCTATCTGAAAGTTGTTAAGAGAATGGATCTTACAAGTTCTCACCACAAGAAAAAAGGAAAAAACAACTATGTGTTTTTTTCTGGTTCACAGCACCAGAACTTGCTGTGGGGATTAAGTAGAAAGTGTGCATGAAGCTCTTGATGTAGAGCAGGCACAAAATAACTGTTGTCAATTATACTCTTCCTCTTTTCCCCTTCCGTATCATTGTTTATCCTGATTCTTTTGCCTTGGTATATACTCCTTCCCTCCCATATCGCTGAAAGGTTATTCATTCTTCAAGTATCAGATGAAATGCTACATTTCATATGAAGCCTTTCACATCTTTTTATCAACCTGAGAAGAGCACTTTTTATTTTAGCTTCACGTTTTACTTTTCATATTTTACTGTGGTGAATGTTTCCCTTACCAAACTATAAGCTTTTGGAAGGAAGGGACAAGATATGGTTAATCTACTTCCTAAAATTCACCAGTACTCTACCTTTAGAAGGTTTAATACATATATTTACTAAGAACAGAAATAAGAAAACAAGTATGCCCATCAGAGTGCAGGGAGTTAACCTAGAGTTGTGCATGTGCAGGTAGTGAAGTAAGTGATTAGCAAGCAAGAACCCAAGACAAGAGAGAAGATAAAAAGAAGAGAACTTCTGACGTGGTTTTTCCATCTCCCAGATAAGTTAGGGATCCATGAACCTCTCTATAGAACCCCAGAAACCGAGCTGTCTCCCTTAAGATTTCTTTCCTGTTGGGACTTGAGTACATTGTTCCTTGATACTCCTTTCTCCATCTGTAGAGTAAAGACCTAAATTTAGATTAAATGATTCAGAATTTCACAGTTGGAATTACATACTAGAAAACACTCCAACTCAACCACTTGACAGATATGGAAATGTAATCCACAGAAGTTAAATTATGCAAAGTTATACAGTTAATAAACAACAGAGCTGGGAATTCCCTGGTGGTTTATGGGTTAGAACTCTGTGTTCTCAATGCTGAGGTCCTGGGTTCAATCCCTGGTTGAGGATCTAACATCCGGTAACCGTGTGGTGCAGCCAAAACAAACATATAAACCAACCAACCCACGAGAGCTGACTTAGTTACAAGCGCAATACTCTTCTTCACTATGCTTAAACAACAGTTAGAATCCTGGCATAAGTCAAAAGGAGTGTGTAATATGACCAGGAGACATATATGCTATATATTTTTGCCAAATACATCCCCATATTACCACAATACTGATTCAAATTCAGTCCACCATGATATTCATTTTATGCTGGCTATCTCTGAAATTAATTCTATTTTATATTTGCATGAAGTTTACCCTGAGTTATCTTTTCTTGAGCTGTATCTTGTTTATTTCTTTGGTGTCACTAGAATTTTTCACGGATTATAGTTTCCCAAGCACTTGACCCATCTGACATCTATATTAATGAGGGAGCAACATTAACCCTATATAATCCTGTAGATAATCAGTATGCCTCTGTAGAAATAAAACAACTACGTAAAGTTTCCAAAGGTCAAAAACTCAGTAATATAAACTCTACCAAAACATTAATTATGATTTCTAGAGGGCCCAAAAAAGAGAAATAATAAAGTTACAAACTATATTTAAGTAAAAAATCCTACCTTTAAGTTAAAAGCCAGCAAAAATATT
The DNA here is from genome assembly GCF_001704415.2 of Capra hircus. Classification (NCBI taxonomy): domain Eukaryota; kingdom Metazoa; phylum Chordata; class Mammalia; order Artiodactyla; family Bovidae; genus Capra; species Capra hircus. The sequence goes on from NC_030818.1 coordinate 19,606,757, forward strand.
TACTAAAACCTCTGTTAACTGATGAAAGGGAAACTAAAAGCGAAGACACTTAAAGACATATAGATGGGCTACAGATCTACAAAAAGATATCTAATCTTACTCTAGGCCACATTTAAATAGATGTCACTGTTAACACACAGGAGATATGGGTCATTTTCACAAACCACATAACATTTTTTGACCGTTAATTACCTCTACATTAGAAGATAGGGACAAATCACATGAAGCATAAGGAACTGAAACAAAAACAGTAAGAGGAGGAGTATGAATCCAAATATATTAATCTTACTGATAGAATTTTTAAAACATAAAGTATACTAATTTGTTTGGAACATAGGCTTGGTCCATTAAAAAGAAAGTGTAACCAATTCATACTACTTATATGCAGAGTTTTATGATAAAATGTAGAACATACCAGCTCATCCATCAAATCAAGAATACTAAAGAAATTCAGCTAAGAGTCCTTAAAAAATGGCAGGGTATGGGGCAGGGGATGAGTGGATGAAAAAAAATAAAATCACCCTCAATTTTTAAATGTCCATATATTTTGATATATATTAAAAGCTCATTTACCTAATTTTTAAACACAGAGAGTGTGGTCCTCCGGCAGTTTAAGAGAAATCAGGATCAAAAGGGAAGGAAGAGGGTGTACAAAAGGGCAGCACACAGGGCCCCTGGGAAGAAAAGGTGCGGACCTGGACTCAGCTACCTGGATGGCTGGGCCCCCCATCCTCTTGGTAAGTACCCTTGATGCCTTTTTTGTGCCTCCTATTAATACTTGCTGACTTTTCTCTGAACACTAGTGAGACTGCTTAAGTCCTCTTGACTTTACACTGATTCTCCTAGTCTTAAAGAGACAAACTGAATTAGTATTTTAAAGCCTGGATATAGTCTCCAGCTGTTAGACTCTGACATTTCAGACTATAGGCTTTTAGTCTATTAGGACTCTCTCCCAAAAGGTCAGAATTAGGATATAAACACCTGATTGATTCATCCATATGAGTTCACTCATTGTTGCATGCATAATTTACAGAAAAGCAGTAGAAACAATATTAATTAGAGAAACTGTTGACATAAATAGCATGCACAATACCTTTTGATAAACAATGGAGCAGACAAGGTCCTTGACAGCAGATAAAGATAGTTCCTGGGCTTCGATGGTAATGCTCTCCCGTGTGAGGCCAATCTGCAGCAGGAATGAGACCGTATGCACTGAGCCTCTCGAGTTCGTGAGTGACGGTGCACTGAAGCTTCCATTAGAGAGTCGCGCAGAGAGTCCTGTTTTAGGACTTGAACACGGAGAAGGAGCTGGAAGCACAGCAGGAAGAGTGGCAGGTATTACAGACTTCTGAGCTGATGGAGGAGAATTGTTTGCAGACATCTGCCTTTTTTTAATCTTTTAAAACAGCTGTCAATTCTTTTCCAACGGTTATGAAGAGGCCTTAAAATCACAGCGGTAAAAAAATGACTGTAGTTTTGGATTTAGCTGAAAGCTTCTTTACTTCCTCTTTTAAGCCACTCATGCTGATGATGGCAAGTTCTACAACTGTGAGTTGACTATACCAAAGGTCCCACTTCCCTTAATATCAGTCCCATCAAAAAAGTCTTGTTGTTAGGACCACAACCAGGGTTTGGCGAAGGATTTAACATCACTGAATTATCCTCATCAGAAAAGAGTTGGCACTGTTTATCTACTAAACATCTTTACCTATTTTCTTTTAAGTCTACTCTTGTCTCTCTCTTTTAATTTCAGAAAATACATAATGAATAAAAGTTGTTTTTCTGTCAAGTAAAATCCTCCTAGTTTAAAAATTAAAAAGTGTTTAGGATTAATCTATTCAGTTTGTATCCTTTGATTCATTGATCTAACAGGACACTTTCTCAAATGTCCACCCTTAAATCACCTTCTCACATGTCCTCATTTTCATTTTGAAGGAGTAAATTTTTCCAAGATTAAGCACAAAGCTTTTTAAAATAGAACAGGTATATTCCACTTGATGAACGCGTCCACTGAGAAAGGTTGATGCTTTCTGAAATGTAGGTAGCCTGGAAGAAATTTTTAAAAAACTTTAAGTATTTTATATTCACTTAACATTATTTTTAAGTTGTAAGAATCCTTATGCTTTCTTTAAATAAGTTTTGGTTGTATGTTTATAATTCACCAATAAATTTTAATGGGTAGCCATTTTATTGGGGCCTAGTTATCACAGCCCATAATTTCAGGGACAGTCTCCTGCTCAAAAAACAAGACAGAAACAAAACACATCCCTGACATTCCTCATTAACACTTGAAACTTAAGGAAGGTCAAAACACTTTATTCCACAAACACACAACTAAGTTATGACAAAAAGAGAAAAATAGAAGGGACAAAAAAGAAAAGTAAAACTGATATTGTCATAGAAATAACATAAGTACCACTGAGTCGTACAAAAGATATATAATATTGCCCTAATGTAGACAAGAGTATTCTTTTTTGTATTAAAAGTTTAAATCTAGACAGAAAACTAAAAACGCATACACTAAACACAGTTATACAGCACACAAATAAGTGTAAAAGACATAATTAGGACAGGAAGATCGGAAAAAGTGATCTTGTCACAAAAATATTTCTAAAAGTAAAAAGAACACTAAGCAGAGTTATATTTATCACAGTTTTTCATAAAGACAGTTCAAAAACTAAAAGCGTGACCTCATGGCTAAGTGAAATGGCTCAAAAAGAGATGGATATTTCCATTTAGGTTCCATCACATACCTGTAAACAATCCTAATAACAACAAAGAGTGAAGCACTCCAAGCAGCCGCAGAACAGCTCTCTGGACAGTGGTTAACAGGACTAAATAAATTAGGATGAAGATAACATAAGATCAAAAACATACAGATATAGGATTAGGAATGAGAAAGTTCAGGAAAACTAAGGCTTAAGAAAAAAGTGCCTAAAGATAACAAAAGCTTTTAGAACTACATTCAGATAAACAATTTGTAACTCATCTTACATTGTACAGCACTTAACATCTTATAAATGTTTATACACTTTATCTCATGATATCTCTTTTGAACTTGACAACGCAAATACTACTTTATTATTTTTGCCGATGAGAAAACTAAAGAACTAGCAGATAAAGTAACCTGCCCAGCATCACATGGTTTTTAAGAGGTGGAGTAGGAATTAGGACCTACTAGATAGGCAAGTTTCATACTTTCCGACCCAGTGGTAGCTCCACAATAACATACTATTTCTCAAAGAGAACAAGGAACTGAGAGAATCACTGCTCAGTGAGGATGTTGTTAGGGTTGAAAGAGCACAGAGAAAAGGCAGAATTGCTCAACTTGTGCTTTGCTTACCTTCTCTCAGTTTTTAAACTAAAACTGTAAAAGAGCACTGAGAACTGAAACTTGAGCCTGGTGAATAAGAGAGACTAAAAGATCTCTGAGAGTGCAAGTCTTCAGGTCCAGATGCAATCTACTCCATATTAGAAATCAGTAAGTGCAATCACAATTCTGACTCTTACCCTCCTGGAGAAAGAACCGAGCGAAATAATCATGGACTGGAGATGGAGCAGAGCTGTTTCAAGTTTCGTGGGCTAGAGGAATAGGGAAGCAATTTCAGAAACTACAGAATATAACCTTAATATTAACCTTTAGTCACACGTGAAAACAGATTATGAAAGCAAATGGTTTCTGAATACTTAGAAAAGCATATTATGATCACTAGAGGTGAGCTTGAATTAAACAGAATAATGCCAAAGCAACTATATTTACATCTTTGAAAAATGTGATTATTAGCCTTTTTAAAAGGAGAAAATAATAACTCACAGTAATTGAGTTCTGCCAGACGCTGTTCTAAGCATTCCACGTTTCCTCATTTAATCCTCACAACAATTCACTTTATAGTTGAGAAAACTGGCCTAGATACTAAAGTACTTGCCCAAGATCATATAATTAGCAAAGCCAGAAAAAAATTAAGTGTATTCTGGCTGAAACAATATTCAAGATGCTATTCCATGCTATTTTTGTAAATAAGTTGCTTAAGTATAAGTTGGATGTTAGTGTAGTTTGCTGCTCTTTATCAACTTAAAGAAACCTTTAGGAGAGTGCCTTGGAACTCTGGCCTTGACCCTATATTATTTTTGATTATTTTTAAGATTATAAAGACATGGAAAACATGTTTATTAAATCCTCAGATTGTACAGTCTGAGAGAAATAAACTAAAATTCAAGTGAACTATAACAATGACAAGTGTAAAGCTCTGCATTTCGAAAGTTAAATGTGCAATATTGAAATGGAGAAATGCTGACTTAGAACCTGTTCATTAGAGGAGTTATCAACCCAAGAGTTTAACAGTAGCTGCTATTAATAATATGGGTGACTAAAAGAACTAACATAAACCCAAATCCCCAGGACACTGAGAACAAATCAGCATCAATCAGTATACTGGTTGCTAATCAGGTTACAGTACCACGGTTAACTTTTTTAAAGGCTGTATTGATTTTCAAAAACAACAGAGTATATATCCAGATTAAGGTGAAGACAATGTCATGTGACAAATTATGCATAACAAAAACGAATAAAATGATGATCTTCAAATATCTGAAAAAGTGTTAAGAGAGTAACTGTTTTTTCCCCTATTTTTAAATGGATGATTTATTTCTTGCTCTGGGTGACAAAATATTCATTTATGAAGTGTCATCCCTACTTATACCACACACCCAAGAAGTTGTGTTGATGGACAAGTTGTGGACACAGAGCAAACATAAGATTAAGGAATTCACAGAATAATTGGTTTATTCAGTATCACTGCAGAGGGCAGAAATAAAATGAAGACAACAGCACTGTTTACTTACCTTCCAGGGTGTTACTGAGGACTGTGCTACTATATGTACAATACACTGCTGGCTTATCGCAAGTGCTCAGTAAGTTTCAGCAATTTTCATAGTAATTAAGAGTAAAGAATTAATAATTTAGCTCCCACTTTACACTAAACTCTGCAATTAAGATATACTTTATTAAACCCTTGCTATGACCGCAGGGGAGCTATTTAACTGTTTTACAGAAAAGGAGCCAGAGTTTCAGAATAGTTGCTTGCCCATGACTACACAGCTAATAAGTGATGGAACTACAACTCACATCAAAGTTCCTCTGACTCCAAAGACCATGTTCTTTACACTATTTCATGTCACCTCCAACAATCTGGAACACGTTTTCTCATCATACATGACTTGAGTAGTTTCAAAAAGCTGAACAAACTTCATAAAAACATTAGCAAAATATCTATGAATAATACTGCATGCAGGTTAAATAATTTAAATTACAAGATACTGCTGTGTTCAATAATAGTAATTTATTTTTGACGGCTGTCTTCCCCCTAAATTTCCAAATAGCAGCTGCTAATGTTAGCTAAATAACAGTACCTGTCTTATAATTACAATGATCAGTACTATCAATAACTACTGGTAAACTATGTCTTACTTTTATATTAAAGTATTTGTTAAAGTTTCAGCATGAACACAAACAGAAAAAACTAAGTGAGCTGTCTTAGCTTTTGCCCACTCATTCCATCTGTTTTCCCCCTCCCTGTTTTGTTTTATGAACCTTGATTTGATCTGAGATATAGCATTAAAATATTAAGACTAAATATTTTTAAAAATCTAATACCTCTAATTTATTTTGTCTTTATGCCTCAATCACAAAACAAACAATAGTACATTTTACTAACTGATAAATCAATTAGATATGTTTGTTCCTAATAGCTATGAGCTGGCAAGCATTTTTATTTGAAACATCTCAAATACTCTTTTGGGGAATTATCTGTCATATATTTTATTCAAATGAGCATATAATCTGTCACTATTGTTGAATGGAGTAAAACAGTGGCATACTAAAGGAATCTTGAGTCCAACCTGCCCTATTATTACTACAGGGTAAAAACAAAGGCCCTGGAGGCTAGGGAACTTAACTGAGAGTTACCTCATGGTAACATCACAATTTGAGCTCTCTCTCAATCCTTCCCTACATTTACATTATCTCATTTCTTAGCAAAGCCTCTAAATATAAGAAGTTCAAAAGCAGCATTTTCACTTAACAAATGTGATGGATCAGATAGTAAAGAATCTGCCTGCAATGTGGGAGACCTGGGTTCGATCCCTGGGTTGTGAGGATCCGCTGGAGTAGGAAATGGCAACCCACTCCAGCATTCTTGCCTGGAGAATTCCATGGACAGAGGAGCCTGGTCCATAATGTTACAAAGAGTCAGACATGACTGAGCAACTAACACTATACTTTATCATTTGCTAGACTGTTATGAGAAACTCTAGGGTTGTACAGCAGTGACCAAAACACACATGGCTACTGTTCTCCCTGGAGCTTGCTGTGCGATATGGGACACACACATTAAACAAATATTCATATTAACAGCAAAGCAATTACAAATTATGAAAGGTGATATGACAGAGTATCCTGAGAGGACCTAATTTCAACTGGGGTCACAAGCAAGGCACCTTTAAGGAAGCTAAAACCTAAAGGATAAGTGGGAGTCAGGGAAACAGAGAGAGAAGCAAAGAGGATTCCAGAAAGACAAATCCAGCTAGTAAATACTTCAAAACGGAAGCTCATTATCTAGTGCAGCCAATGTCCTCTTGTACTCAGTAAAGGTTAACAGTGAAGAGGTAAAACACTTTCTCTATTCAGAATAGCATAATATTTACCATGACTCTCTACTAGTAACAGGTTTTCCTGGTTTAATATAGTTTTGTGTGCTAGGAATGCTAATGAATGCAGATAATTTTTTTTCTTCTGTTGATAAGTACTGTATTCTTTTAATATGTAAAAAAGCATGTGGCCTTTTTCAATGCAATACTTTACAGGTGTCCTGAAGTCAGTATCCATGTTCTACCTTGATACAGGCTAGATTTTGCTTAATAAACCTGATGTTGCTTTTATAGTGTATAAAAAATCCAAATAACTTTATTGCTAGTTTTTTAAAAATCATAGTTTCTAGCAATTCCTACATCTAATTTCAAAAATGTAACTATTACCTTAGATTAATATAAAAACTATTCCTCCTAAGAGCTCAGTTCATTAACTAAATTGTTGCTGATAAAATTCTGCTCATCTAAACCATGGGTATTTGCATCTCAGTCTTTCCCACCATCAGAGAGAACAAAGAGTGAGCACACCAAGTCCGCTCTCCCAGGCAGTGAAAAGTTTACCTGCTATTAAGCTTACAAACTTCCAGTCTAGGAATTTATGTTGGGCTTGATGTATCTACATCACCCCTCTGTGCATCAGCCGTATCTGAGAAATCTGACTAGCTAACAGCCAGTGAGCTATTTCATACACCATGTATGGTCACTATAAACTGACCATAGAAGTGGAGAAAACTTTTTTCTACACTGAAATTAAAATTAAAACATCTCAGAACATTATCTCAAGTTTTTTCATTAATGAGACAACTGCTCCAAAGAGGCTCACATACAAGTTCAATTTGAATTACATAATCAGAGAGAGAGAGACTAAAAGTACTATCTGCACAGATTATGAATCACAAGCATGATTATTATTAAATCAAATTTAAAACTGTATTAGCCAATAATTTCCCAATATCAAGTTCTGTAAAAGTAGTTTCTTTTTAAAATGAGCAATAAACTTCAATATGGTAATATTTTCATCAACTTTAAATGGCCATTTATTCTCTTTCCTCCTGTAGGAGATTTTTCCAATTCTTATATAACTTAAAAATTTAATGCCCGAAAACTTGATGTATTAAGCTTTTTAGGGGATATGGCAGTTTTTAGATGAAACACGACCTACTAAGAGATATTTCTATTCTAAACAGGTCACCTCATGAAACTGAAAGCTTATAAAATTTGTATATTTAAAAGACTCACTGCGATTCATCTCAAGATAATAAACAAGTCAACATTCTTAACTCAGGATGGAAAACTGGCTTGTCAAATATTCAAGTTCCTCTAATCAGGCCAACCACCATCTACATGACCTACTGAAGCAAAACCTAACACGAAGGCTTCTGTGACACGTTTTACATACTTTTATTAAAACTTGTAGCTTCTCTTTGGCTGAAATGTCCATGCTTGCTCTGAATCCAGATGCTAACAGGAAGGAGAAGCGGGTTCCTCTATTAAGTAAACCTGGCCTAGACCTCGATCGGGGCAACGAATCCAAAGATATCCCCCACCTTCGCTGCATTCAAGTTGGTAAGTAAACTTGATCTAAGCAAAATCACAGCCGCTAAAACTTGAAGAACTGAAGCAGTAAGTACAAAGTAGAAACAGTGTAAGAGTAATACGATAACCGTTTCTAGAGTACAAATTACGGTCTTTAAAAAGTTTTCATTTGCCTCCACAGCTCATTAAGGCTGTGTCGAACCAAGTTCAGGGTGTAACTTATCCTTCCTAATCAAAGATGACACTGATAGTCTTATTTCCTGTGGGGATGGGTGTGGTTGAAGAGACAGTTACGTCCAAGCCATCAATCTGTGTATGGAAAAGTGTGCAGCTCTCACACATGCCTTCGCTCGATTTATATTCGTGCCTGCTGCACACGGCAAGGCCTCTGCTTCTGACTGCGATGACTTCAAATAAAATCTCCAACAAGCAATCGAATAGTCTGTGGTTATTTTACTGCTCAAAGAAACAGACGCTCTCCTCAGTGTTTCATCTAAAGAAAAACGTCCCGGGGGTGAGACTGACTCGGAACAACGCGGCAACTTGCAAAACTAAACCAGAGTCAGGAAACTGGGGTGGGGGCTTACGTTCCCTAAGCACCAACGACTCAGCCCTTTGAGACGGCTGCAAGGAAAAGCGGTGTAAAGAAAAGGGAAAGGCTCATCCCAAATTCGGCAGCGTGAGTGCCGCCCGTCTGGCGTCGGGAGTAGTTGGGGAGGGGGGATCCGGTAAGAGATGGAGACCGAGGGGCCGGGCGCGGTGGTCGCCGGCGTACCGTGACTCCCAAGTTGGCGTCGGCGCCCTCGCCGGAACTTGGCCCCATCTGGCGGCCGCGCCGGCGCCCCCGCTCGCCGGGGCGCCCACCGCCCGCTCCTCCCGCAGCGCGCTCCGCCAACTTCCCGCCCAGCCCCGGCGGCCGCCGCCCAGCCCGGCGCGGGGTCCGAGTCCCGCCGCCCCCGTCGCCGCCGCCGCGTGCGGACGGGTGGGGGAGGGGCGGCCGCCGCCAACGCCGCCTCACCCGACGGGCCGGGAGAACAAAGCGGCCGCGGCGGCGCTAACTTTTTCGGTGTCTGTTCCGCGCTCCCCGAGGCGACTACTTACAGAGCCTGGCTCGGCCGGGCGTGAGAAACACCAAGCCTGCCAGCGTCTGGGTCCTGGACCAGGAGCCAGCGAGGCTTCACGCGCCTCGCAGAATCCCGCCCGCCACAGGCGCCCCTGCTTCCCTCCCTCCCTCCGCCCCGTCCCGTCCTGAGGCCCGAGGGCGGGGGGCCGGGGCGCGCGAGAGGCGGGGGCGCGCGGCCGGCGCGGGGCCTGCCGGGAGCTGTAGTCTCCCCGCGAGCTCGAAGCCGTGGTGGCCGCGTGGGGCTGTGGCTCACTGGCTTGACCTCGCGCGGAAGCAACAGGAGCTCCGGGTGCTTTCGGGTTCGCTCTGCACCCTCCGAGATCCTGGCGTCTCCGTGAGCGCTGGAGAGCTGGGCGCGACCGTGTACATATTCCAGTTACGCACTGTACTTGATACCCATTATTGCTACTGAACTGCCGTTTTCTCTTTTGTCCTCCGCTCTGATGTTAATGATGGTGGCAAGGGGGCAGGAGGTGGTGACAAGTCCGGAACTTGCTAGGGGTCTACAGTAGAGAACAGTTTCCACACTGAGGTATCTGCTCCTCCTGTTTCCCTCCCCAGTGCTTAGCCTCCAGGTGGCCACTTGGCACTGCATCCCAGGGGGTTCCACACCTAGGCAGATACATCCAGAGCCCTTCACCTAAAGCAGAATAAACCGGATCTGTCTTCAGTATGTTTTGTGTATCCTACTTGTCCATCTTTAAACTTGAGTGTGTCCCCTATCATCAGAGCAAAGTGAAGTCAGGAATCATGGAACCTAGGTTTCCACGTGGCATTGACAAGGGTGACAATGCCAGGTGAGGAGAGACACGGATGCAAGGAGATCTAGCGGGAAAATACTCTAGGTGTTAAATTAGACATGTTTTGCGTGAAAGTCCTGAACAGCTGACACACATAGTCCCAGAAAGGACCTAGTCCTCCTGAGGTCCAAATTTCATCCCGAGTCCTTAAGTAAAATATATTGAAAGAAGCGGATGGGTTTCAGTCAATAATTCATCCATCCAGTGCAGAGGTCGAGGACAGTCTTTTGGGATTCGGAAGAAAAAAAGCTAAGTGGGTCCCTACTTTTTATTCCAAGTCATCAATCTTACTGGATGTCCCTGGCTTTAAAGTTAAATGGGAATTTAAAAATAATTTATATTAAAGATGAGGCAAGTAAAATTGTGTATAACTCTGGTCTACTCTGAAGCTATATTTTTAAAAGACATTTCTGAAACATTTTGGGGAATTCGAAGATGCTACATGTCTCACATTCAGTAATATTTAATTCAATCTAGTTATATTTTATATGTAGCATTCCGCTATTCTTTTGCATTAAAATTGAAAGTAAACCCACTCAAGGTTATGTTTAAAATTAAAAACATACCTAGGCTCTTACCTAACTTTGCCTTTTTCTTCCCTTCACTTCCCAACTGACGTTTTAGTCCAACCCCAAATATCCTCTCTCAGCAAGACTCCCAGGAGCTCACTGGACCTGTTTACACCCAGTCCCTTCTTACTAGTGACTTCATTTTCACCGGTGGTTCTTAAAGAGACAGAAGTTACTCTTTCTAGAAGTAACTTTTCTAAATGAAGCAAGTTGCTATTTTATAGAGGTGCAAATGTGTGTGTGTGTGTGTGTGTGTGTGTTTGGGGCTTCTCAGGTGGCTCGGGGGTAAAGAATCTGCCTGCCATGCAGGAGAGGTGGGTTTCATCCCTGGGTGGGGAAGATGCCTCAGAGTAGGAAATAGCAACCCTGCTCCAGTATTTTTTCCTAGAAAATTCCATGGACAGAGGAGCCTGGCTGGCTACCATCTTTGGAGTCACAAAGAGTCAGACACGATTAGCACACATGCATGTGTGTATATATACATACATATATCGATGTATGTATGTATATCTTCATTTCATTTCCACTTTGTCACTTCTCTTTTTAAAAATAAAATCATCTCCTCCATTCTAGTTGAATCTTTCAACAATACATTTAAGACTGTCTGTATCTGTAATTTTTTTGCTTGACGTGAACTACAATTTTCTCAAGATGTTCCATTCCTATTCCAAGAGGACTGAAGGAATAAAGATTAGGTATATTAAGTAAATGTGAGATATTTATACTTGAGAGAAAATATAATCAGACTAAGATGGAAAAAGATTTTTCTTCCTGCTGGTGTTTTTTGAAAACTAGGAGTTTAGTCTTTGTCTTCTGTGACTGTAGTTGCAAATGTTGTCCTAGATTTATTCCACATACACCCCACTCCACCTTAATGGTTAACAACATAACGATTCACATATGTTACCTAATAGAAGCAAAGAGAGTCAATACTGCTGTGACTTAAGGTAGCAGAGCATCCTGATTTGGAATCCAGAATGCAGAAAAACATGATTTGTTAAGGCCCCACTGGAAGAAATAGTCATTAAAAAAAAAAAGCTTGAGCTTGTTTTAATTTATATAACGTGATTACTGCAAAATTATTTTATTTTTCTGTCTTTTTCCATGACCTTAAAACAAGTGAAAAATTTAGAAAGCATTTAGGTGCCAATACAGAGTTAGTAAAATAGGTATGGGAAAAAATGCTTCAGGGTCTATTTCTTTTTCAGCACCAATGCTCTTGATATATTCTTCAAAATGTCCTCTACTCTAGTTCAGATCCTCCGTATCTGGAGATTTTAGTTGGTCTTCTTCTAGACTAGCATGAACTGTTAACACCTTCAAACAGTCTTCTCTGATTTGTAGGCTCTAAATAATTGTTCTGTGCTCTGATAGCCTTGATGGATAATTCTTGAGTTACTTACCACATTTTATTGTGGACTGAGTATGGCAACCCACTCCAGTACTCTTGCCTTGAAAATCCCACGGACGGAGGAGCTTGGTGCAGGCTACTGTCCATGGAGTCGCAAAGAGTCAGGCACGACTGAGCAACTCACAATCACAAATGAGTAGATATCAGTTCCCCCTGGGCTCTCCGTATCCACCTTTCCCCTTAATGAACTTCGAGAAGACCACGGTCTTCTATCTGGATATAAAGCCTACTAATAATATCTATCATTTACTAAATACCAGCTCTGGGCCAGGCACATTCATCCTTATTTTTTATAGCTTTCTGTATTTATTCCATATAACACTTCCTTTTTCTTTACTTGCACTTATATGTAGCTTCATATAATTTACTATTTGATTATATATTATGTTATCAATATATATGCAGATATAAATATATTCACAAGTATATATGTATACAAACATATATATGCATATATATTTATAACATAGTGTATAATAAAAGAGAGGTGTGGTGAGGAAAGTTCAACTAGAAGGAGAATTAGAAAAATCTGATGACTAAAGGGAGCGGTTACTGCCCACGTTCTACCTAGGATTTCATATGGTGTCCTTAAAAATTAGTATCAGGTAATTTGCAAGAAAAAACAAATTATCTGGTTCATCCACAATAATTCTCGCTTATCTTTGTGCTTGCAAATATATATTCCCCTAAGGAAGAGGAGGTAATGTACCAATGTGCTTCTGGATTTCATTCTAGTTAAGTATTAATTTAAAACCTCTGTTTGAAATACTGAAAAATTGGCTATGATATATTTAAAATGCCAGTTGAGAAAGAATAAAGGTGCTACTGACCTAGGTAGAGAGCCAGTATTAAACTTCATTTCATACCAGCATTGAGCAAAGCAGCGAAGTTAGAGATGCAGACTCCCTCACTCACAACCTGGGAACTTCCCCAGCCCTGAAGAGCCAACTGGAAGGTAAGGGTGGGAGTAGGACTTTGAAGACAGAGTCCAACCTAGGCTCTGCCATTTAGCAAGTGCATGCTGCTTAATCTCACTAAGAATCTGTTTCTTTCCCTGTTAAATAAGGGGAGATGATTACTCACCCTATAGAATTTTTGTGAGAATTAAATGAAAAAAAAATACATCTAATGCACTAAACCTGTAATGGGCATTAAGGATGCCTGAGGATGCACTATGAGCCTACCGTTTATCAACCTGTGTGACCATGGGCAAATTAACCTCTGTGTGCTTCAAGTCTCATCATCTGTTAACTTGGTTTGCAGTAGTCCTTCCGCCACGATTTGTATAAAGACCAAATGAGCTAGCACATAGAAAAGACCTTAAAAAAATTGACATGTTGAACAGTTAAGAGTTTTTCCATCTCCATATCTCCTCCTTTTCAGGCAGCACAGGGAAAGAAAAGTTGCTGAGTTTGAGTCTGTGGAGGGAAATTTAATAACAAAGAGTTTAAAAAGAACAGGAATCCCTATGGCTATAGAGTAAATTCCTTTGCACTTCATCAAAGGAAAATCCTGTTGCACAGATCCTCAACTGACCGAGGACTCAGAAACCATCACTGCAACATTTTCTACACTAGTAACTTCATGTGTTCGAGTGCAGGATAAAATCACTGAACAGTTTTATGCTTATTGGTTTTATTTTTAATATAGTTAGACTACAAGGACCTGAACTTGTTATTATAAATTGTACTCTGATCATGACACCTCAAATTTTCAAAATCTCAAGTCTTTCCTGAAAGAGTTGTGACTGTGTAATCTTAGACTGTAAAATTGTATCATAGTCACTTATTTGATGATGGGGAGTTTAGCTGAAAATTAGTTGTTATTAATTTAGTTTATTTGTCTTTTTTTCCCTGAGATTCCCCTTGAAACTTTACAATCCTTGATATATTAATTTTTGAAAGACTACTATAAGCAAGGCATTTGATAGGATTTATAGATGAAACAACTCTTGTTCTCAAGCACCTAAAGTTTATTACTTAAGATATGTGAAAATCTATTAAATAGAGAGAGAGTAAAATAAATAAGTAGAAGGAAAAATAAAATGTCAGAGAAGTACAAAGCATACCACCGGCCTGGGGAGGTCTAAATGTATAGAAAAAGAGGGTTTTAGCAGGGCTTGGAAGAAAGAAAAGGATATGAAAATATGGGGAAGAGGAATGGGAGAAAAAAAGATTCTGGGAGGAAACAACAGGAGAAAAAGCATCAGTTCAGTTCAGTTTAGTCACTCAGTCGTGTCCGACTCTTTGCGACCCCATGAATCACAGCACGCCAGGCCTCCTTGTCCATCACCATCTCCCAGAGTTCACTCAGACTCATGCCCATCGAGTCTGTGATGCCATCCAGCCATCTCATCCTCTGTCATCCCTTTCTCCTCCTGCCCCCAATCCCTCCCAGCATCAGAGTCTTTCCCAATGAGTCAACTCTTCCCATGAGGTGGCCGAAGTACTGGAGCTTCAGCTTTAGCATCATTCCTTCCAAAGAAATCCCAGGGTTGATCTCCTTCAGAATGGACTGGTTGGATCTCCTTGCAGTCCAAGGGACCTTCATGAGTCTTCTCCAACATCACAGTTCAAACGCATCAATTCTTCGGCGTTCAGCCTACTTCACAGTCCAACTCTCACATCCATACATGACCACAGGAAAAACCATAGCCTTGACTAGATGGACCTTAGTCGGCAAAGTAATGTCTCTGCTTTTGAATATACTATCTAGGTTGGTCATAACTTTTCTTCCAAGGAGTAAGCATCTTTTAATTTCATGGCTGCAATCACCATCTGCAGTGATTTGGGAGCCCCAAAAAATAAAGTCTGACCCTGTTTCTACTGTTTTCACATCTATTTCCTATGAAGTGATGGGACCAGATGCCATGATCTTCGTTTTCTGAATGTTGAGCTTTAAGCCAACTAGGTATGAAAGTATGGGGCACATTTTGGAACAAATAGTTCAGGTAAGCTCAGCCATAGAATTTTTTTCTCACATTGAAAAACTTGAGCTATAATTCACAAACTCTAAGTTTCCCCTTTTAAATTTGTACAAACATCTATTTCTGCTTTATTGACTATGCCAAAGCTTTTGACTGTGTGGATCACAATAAACTGTGGAAAATTCTGAAAGAGATGGAAATACCAGACCACCTGACCTGCCTCCTGAGAAATCTGTATGCAGGTCAGGAAGCAACAGTTAGAACTGGACGTGGAAAAGGAGTACATCAAGGCTATATATTGTCACCCTGCTTATTTAACTTATATGCAGGGTCACTTCAGTTCAGTTCAGTTGCTCAGTCATGTCCGACTCTTTGCGACCCCATGAATCGCAGCGCACCAGGCCTCCGTGTTCATCACCATCTCCCGGAGTTCACTCAGACTCACGTCCATCGAGTCCGTGATGCCATCCAGCCATCTCATCCTCGGTCGTCCCCTTCTCCTCCTGCCCCCAATCCCTCCCAGCATCAGTCTTTTCCAATGAGTCAACTCTTCTCGTGAGGTGGCCAAAGTACTGGAGTTTATATGCAGGGTACATCATGAGAAACTCTGGGCTGGATGAAGCACAAGCTGGAATCAAGATTGCTGGGAGAAATATCAATAACCTCAGATATGCAGATGACACCACCCTTATGGCAGAAAGCGAAGAAGCACTAAAGAGCCTCTTAATGAAAGTGAAAGAGGAGAGTGAAAAAGTTGGCTTAAAGCTCAACATTCAGAAAACGAAGATCATGGTAGCTGGTCCCATCACTTCATGGTGAATAGATGGGGAAACAGTGGAAACAGTGTCAGACTTTGTTTTTCTGGGCTCCAAAATCACTGCAGATGGTGACTGCAGCCATGAAATTAAAAGATGCCTATTCCTTGGAAGGAAAGTTATGACCAACCTAGATAGCATATTAAAAAGCAGATACATTACTTTGCCAACAAAGGTCTGTCTAGTCAAGGTTATGGTTTTTCCAGTGGTGTATGGATGTGAAAGTTGGACTATAAAGAAAGCTGAGCACTGAAGAATTGGTGCTTTTGAACTGTGGTGTTGGAGAAGACTCTTGAGAGTCCTTTGGACTGCAAGGAGATCCAACCAGTCCATCCTAAAGGAGATCAGTCCTGGGTGTTCATTGGAAGGACTGATGCTGAAGCTGAAACTCCAATACTTCGGCCACTTCATGCGAAGAGTTGACTCATTAGAAAAGACCCTGATGCTAGGAAAGATTGAGGGAAGGAGGAGAAGGGGACGACAGAGGATGAGATGGCTGGATGGCATCACCGACTCAATGGACATGAGTTTGGGTGGACTCTGGGAGTTGGTGATGGACAGGGAGGCCTGGTGTGCTGTGGTTCACGGGGTCACAAAGAGTTGGACACTACTGAGCAACTGAACTGAACCGAACTGGTTTTAGTATGTTCACAAAGTTACACATCACACTAATTTCAGAATATTTTCATCACCCTGAAAAGGAAACCTCATACCTGTTAGTAGTCACTCCCCAGTTCAGATGTGACTAGCACCCCGACCCACTCCCAGTGGAGTCACAGGCTCTTGCTATTGCAAGTCCTTGGGTGGGCAAGCCCAGAATGATGAATGTGGAGGAATGCTGGCAGGGCACCTGCTATGTCTGCTGCATACGACTTCACCCTCTGCCTACAAAGCTTTGTCTCTAGCTTTGATCTCTTTCTGTAACTCCCTGAGTATTCCGCAGAGAGATCACAAGCTCAGAGTGTCCCTAAATGAACTCACCTTTCCTCTGTCTGTATTTTCAACATCTGTTTTGTCATCCAAGACAGACACTTCTTGGTCACCTAAACTCCTTTTCCCTGATCTCCAAATCCAATTGGTGACCAAGTACCATCAATTTCATGCCTTCACATTTCTATGTTGTATGCCCTTCCTTCATTTACACAACTGCTGTCTCAGTTTGGGCCTTCATTAGCTCTCACGTGATCAACTGAAATGACCACGTAAGAGATTTCCCTGCTTGAATCTTCTCTTCTTTAATCCACTATCCACTCTGCCATCAGATGGATGATTCTAAACTGCAGAATTGACTATATGATTTCCTTAGCCTAAAATTCTGCAGTAGCTAAGCAATGTCTTTATTGTGCAGATTTTTTAGCATGGCATACATTAAGGTACCCCCTCCTTTTTTCTCTTGTTGCTACTCCTCATTCTTCACATACATAGCACCTTAAGCAGTGGTGGACTGCTGGCAGTTCCCCAGTGTGTTTTTGCTCAGCTGATACCTATCTCCCCTTCTTCTACCTGTTGAGCAATTCCAAGACTCATTCAGTTCAAACTCTCCTTTATGCCGCCTTTCCTGTCCACTTCGGGTCAGATGGGAATAGCCATTCCTTTTTTTGTGCTCCAAACATGTTTCTTTCATATTTACTTTTTAAATTGAAGTATACATGATTTACAATGTTGTGTTAATTACTGCTATACAGCAAAGTGATTCAGTTATACAAATATATACATTCTTTTTAAATGTTCTTTTCCATTATAGTTTACCATAGGATAATGAATATAGTTCTCTATGCTATAATACAATAGGACTTTGTTTTTTATACATAAAAACTTACATCTGCTAACCCCAACCTCCCATTTCATCCCTTCCCCAACCCCTTTCCCTTTGGCAAATACCAATCTGTTCTCTATATTTGTGATTTCAAACATGTTCCTTTCATAGCTCCTGTGCGTAGACACTTTATGCACAGCTGTCTCTCTTACTAAACTGTAAGCTCCTTGAGATCAGGACCACACCTAATTTCCTGTGTTCCTTGCAGGGTGCCTTGCACAAGTCTTAGTATTCCAGACATGGTTCCATGTCCAGTTCTAACTGTTGCTTCCTGACCTGCATATAGGTTTCTCAAGAGGCAGGTCAGGTGGTCTGGTATGCCCATCTCTTTCAGAATTTTCCACAATTTATTGTGGTCCACACAGTCAAAGGCTTTGGCATAGTCAATAAAACAGAAATAGATGTTTTTCTGGAACTCTCTTGCTTTTTCGATGATCCAGCGGATGTTGGCAATTTGATCTCTGGTTCCTCTGCCTTTTCTAAAACCAGCTTGAACATCTGGAAGTTCATGGTTCACATACTGCTGAAGCCTGGCTTGCAGAATTTTGAGTATTACTTCACAGAGAAATGCAAATCAAAACTGCAATAATATAACACTTTATACCTGTCAGAAAGGCTATCATCAAAAAGTCTATAAATTACAGGACATTCCTGGTGGCTCAGTGGTAAGGAATCTGCCCGCCAAGGCAGGAGACATGGGTTCAATCCTATTCCTGATCCAGGAAGATCCCACATGCCGTGGAGCAGCTAAGCCCCTGTGCCACAACTGTTGAGCCTGTGCTCTGCAGCCCGGGAGCTGCTACTACAGACACCAACGTGCCCTAGACTGTGCTCTACAATAAGAGCATCCACTGCAAAGAGGAGCCTGCTCACCACCACTAGAGAGGAGGCCCCATCTGCTGCAACTAGGGAAAAGCCCGTGCAGCAGCAAAGACCCAGCACAGCCAAAAATAAATACAGACATAAATAAAATTATTTAAAAGTCTATGAATTACCAATGTTGCTGAGGTTGTGGAAAAAAGGGATCCCTTATACACCGTCAGTGGGAAGGGAGGTTTCACACACAAAAAGATAAAAATAGAACAACCACATGATCTAGCAGCTGCACCCCTGGAGAAAATGAAAATACTAATTTGAGCAGCATTATTTACAATTGCCAAGATATGGAAGTAAACTAAGTGTCCACCAGTAGATGAATGGATAAAGAAGATTAATGTATATATACAATGGAATATTACTTAGTCACAAAAAGAATAAAATATTGCCATTTGCAGCAACATGGATGAAACTGGAGGGTATTATGCTTAGTGAAATAAGCCAGACAGAGAAAGGCAAACATGATATGTTATCACTTGTATGTGGAACCAAAAAATGAATGAGTGAATATAACAAAACAGAAACTGCTGCTGCTGCTATTAAGTCACTTCAGTCGTGTCCAACTGTGTGTGACCACTGAGACGGCAGCCCACCAGGCTCCCCTGTCCGTGGGATTCTCCAGGCAGGAACACTGGAGTGGGTTGCCATTTCCTTCGCCAATGCATGCAAGTGAAAAGCGAAAGTGAAGTCGCTCAGTCGTGTCCGACTCTAAGCGACCCCATGGACTGCAGCCTACCAGGTTCTTCCATCCATGGGATTTTCCAGGCAAGAGTACTGGAGTGGGGTGCCATTGCCTTCTCTGAAAATAGAAACTACTATGTATAAAATAAATAAACTTATAAGGATGTATTGTATAGCACAGGGAATATAGCTGATATTTTATAACTTTAAAATGAGCATAATCTTAAATATTGAATTGCTATGTTATATATCTGAAACTAATATTGTAAATCAACTATACTTAGAGACTCAGGTTCATAACAGGGATAAGGCACCCAAGTGAATGAATGGATAAGTAAAATATGGTATATGCAATGGAATATTTGTCAATCTTAAAAATGAAGGAAATTCTGATACATGCTGCAACATGAACCTTGAGGACATCATTCTAAGTGAAATAAGCCTGTCACAAAAAGATATCCTGCTTACATGAGTTACTTAGAGTAGTTAGATTCAGAGAGATAGAAAGTAGAATGGTGATTGCCAAGGGCTAAAGAGAGGGAGAACAGGGAATTATTGTTTAATAGTTTAGTATTTCAGCTTTCCTAGATGGAAATATTTCTGGAGGTGGATGAGGTGATGGTTGTACAACAATGTGAACCTACTTAATACCTCTGAACTATACACTTTAAATGGGTTGATGGTTAGTTTTACATTATGTGTATTTTGCCACAATTAACAATAGAATATGACAATATAAAACAAACTCAGGAATCTCTACCAATTATTATGTTAATTAAAAATAAGTAACATCAAATATGAAGGAAGAGTATAAGAATAAATAAAGCTTTTTAATGCAATACAGTTATTTTATTAATGAAACACTTTTTCTTAATTTTCTCATTTTGTAACAGACAAATAATATGTATTCATGGAATAATTATATTCATGGACAGGCATTAATATGGAGCTGAAATTTGAGAACTAGTGGTGTTAATTATATTAAAAATAGAAGTGAAGGGAAAGAGAACAATAATTAAAGAAGGGAGCAGGGGCAAGGGAAGAACATTGTCTGTGTTGTTGGCTAAGCTGTACTTTTATGTACTGTGATGAGTCACATATTTCTTCGTATTTTGGCAGACACTACTTTGAATAATCATAAGGTATTTGTTTTCAGATATTCAGTGTTTTATTGAGAACTTGGTATGCTGCCAGGGCCTTCACTCTTCTAAGGATTATATTATCAAAGTCTTTTACACGTAAAAGCGTATGCTAAAGATGTGTGTATATGTGTATGTGTGTGTGTGTTCAGTTGCCAAGTTGTGTCTGAAACTTTGAGACCCCCATGGACAGCGGCATGCCCGGCCTCCCTGTATTATACTATAAAACAATAGTATTATGTAAAGCCGCATAACTTAAAGATAAACATGAAATAACACAGAGATCTATATAATCTGGCTATTGTCTAGCTGCTATATTATATTTCCCCTATATCTTCAGTCTCTAAAAATCTTGAATAATGATTTTTACTGTATCCTATGTGTATATGGCATGGTCTTGAATGTCATGTATTTTCTGTCTGAGCCATTAGCTTGTTTTCTGATTGGGGTTCATTTTCTCTGTTCTAAGAATAGAACTGAAAGGAGGGGATAATTTTGCAGGGAGGAATGGATTGGAAGTTTGGGATTTGCAGATGTAAACTGTTATATACAGAATGGATAAACAACAAGGTCCTATCGCATAGCACAGGGAACTATATTCAATATCCTGTGATAAAACATAATGAAAAATAAAATATATATGCATAACAGAATCACTTTGCTGTACAGCAGAAATTAACGCAACATTGTAAATCAACTATACTTTATTAAAATAAATATTAAAAGAACTAAAGAAGGGGACGGTTTGACTCAGAGGAGAATGAAGACGCACAATTTTGCTACGGCCACTTCCTTTGCTTATGAAATTTCCTCCCAGCACACTTTCTCAAACTGCAACATTGCTTCTTCCTAATTTTAATAGATATTTAACCCTGGACTATTAGAAGGATTTTCTTAAAGGACTAAACAAATATATTATGAAAGGTAATTATTCAGTCTCTTTTGCTTTCTTATAGATTTCTAGATTCGAACTTTAGTGTTCCCCATAATAGATATATATGATTTTCTGAGCAAGAAGCATGAAAGACAAAGATTTGGCCAGTGACAGAAGGGGATTAGTTTTACTAAAATTATATGCTGAATAATTTAAGTTCCTTTTAAAGGGAAATTTAAGTATACTTGTAGCCTTATGCTGATTATGAGCTTTGTGGAAATGCTTTTTAAAACATTAAAATTGAAGGTGAATGAGTTCATCTAATTTATTACATTCTGAACAATGGAGTATATATAAACAGTAGAGTTGAGAGGATTTTTTTATGACCACAATCCGCACTGCCTCAGAATGACTAAAACACTTAAAATACTTTGCTAATATTTCAAATATGTAAATAAGGCAAACATCATACCTTCATCCTATTTAAGCAAAAATAGAGAGATATATATAGGAGTATATGTGGTTTAAGGCAGAATTAGAGTTATTTATCCTGCATAAATTTAATCCTAAATTTAGGCAAAAATAAAGATATATATAGAAACATATGTGGTCTAAGGCAAATTTGGATTATGGTATTATGCTGTAACTTTCTATGGTCATTATTAATAACTATGTGTGCCATAGTCAGCTTGATTTTTTTAATGACTACTGCTGTTTTCTGTGAATTTGTGTTATTTTTATTTGCTGTCTTAACATTCTATTTTTGAATCCCATGGAAAGAGATTTTAGAGCCATTTTTCCTCTTTCATTTGAGACTACTAGGCTTCAGTTCAGTTCAGTCGCTCAGTTATGTCCGACTCTTTGCGACGCCATGAATCGCAGCACGCCAGGCCTCCCTGTCCATCACCAACTCCCAGAGTTCACTCAGACTCACGTCCATCGAGTCAGTGATGCCATTGAGTCGGTGATGCCATCCAGCCATCTCATCCTCTGTCGTCCCCTTCTCCTCCTGACCCCAGTCCCTCCCAGCATCAAAGTCTTTTCCAATGAATCAATTCTTCGCATGAGGTGGCCAAAGTACTGGAGTTTCAGCTTTAGCATCATTCCCTCCAAAGAAATCCCAGGGTTAATCTCCTTCAGAATGGACTGGTTGGATCTCCTTGCAGTCCAAGGGACTCTCAAGAGTCTTCTCCAACACCACAGTTCAAAAGCATCAATTCTTTGTCGCTCAGCTTTCTTCACAGTCCAACTCTCACATCCATACATGACTACTGGAAAAAAACCATAGCCTTGACTAGACGGACCTTACTTGGCAAAGTAATGTCTCTGCTTTTGAATATGCTATCTAGGTTGGTCATATCTTTTCTTCCAAGGAGTAAGCGTCTTTTAATTTCATGGCTGCAGGCACCATCTGCAGTGATTTTGGAGCCCCCCAAAATAAAATCTGACACTGTTTCCACTGTTTCCCCATCTATTTCCCATGAAGTGATGGGGCCAGATGCCATGTTGAGCTTGGTTTTCTGAATGTTGAGCTTTAAGCCAACTTTTTCACTCTCCTCTTTCACTTTCATCAAGAGGCTTTTGAGTTCCTCTTCACTTTCTGCCGTAAGGGTGGTGTCATCTGCATATCTGAGGTTATTGATATTTCTCCCGGCAATCTTGATTCCAGCTTGTGTTTCTTCCAGTCCAGCATTTCTCATGATGTACTCTGCATATACTAGGCTTAGCTGAACCTTAAAAACAAGCTTTTTTTTTTTGGTACAACTTGAAAATTATTCTTCAAATGATTGTTCTTTCATGAAAGGTCAAAAAGGGCTTAATTAACAATCAATTAATGCTGCATCAAGATAACAAAATTGAGAGAAAGAATGATTTAACAGTTAAATCTGTTTCTGGTCTGTGATCTTTGATCATTAGAAAAACCTCATGATTTCCTATCATTAAAACATAGATAAGTAGAATGTAATACCTAAGAAAACCCATAAATGACCCCAAAGGAAAAGACAAACAAGAACTTCAGTCTTGACTTTTGGGTTATATTAATTCATATTTTTTTGTGTGTGAAAAATCCACTTTTCCCTCTCCTACATATGGTATTAGACATCTGATTAAATAAAGGAGAGAAAGCAATACATAATGAGTATTCTGCCTAAAACTTGGAAATAAAATCATTTCAAAGGTGTCTGGTTCAGTAAATGCTTAGTTCAACATATTAAAAATTAGAATTTACTAGCTGCTCAAATCTTCTCCTTTGAAACTGGAAAAGCCTGTAGGTTAGAGGAAAAGTATAATGCCTGCATTGAGTTGGTTTTGCGTGCCCCTGGGCAGATAATGTGTGGACTTCCCTGGGTGGCTCAGACTGTAAAGAATCCACCTGCAATGCAGAACTGGGTATGTAACCTCCCCGTGCTTTAATTTTCTTAGCAGTAACTAGGAGGATAATAATATCTCTCATTGTATGAATTTATAGAATTAATGGATCTCAAAAAACAAGTTATTGGCACACCTAACTACTTTAATCATATTTTTAACTTACACCATAAAAATTTAGCTAGCAACTTTGAATGAAAACAAGTTCTCAAGCTGACAGCTTTTTGTCTTCCATGTATTATCATTGTTGTAGCCACGCGTTCCGGGAAACAAACTCACTCAGAAGGACAATGCAGATTGTGGAGCGCAGTTTATTACACCAGCGGGCCCAAGGCAGAGTCTCCTCTTAGCCAAGGACCCTGACCAGTTTTTCTGAAAACTTTATATACCCTAAGTGTACGTGCCCAAACCCACCTCCCCAAATTCCCAGAAACTAGTCTGAACAAAGGAAAAGAAAGATACAATCAAAGTTAACCTGTGATTTATATTGCCTTAAGCCTAGGGAGTTAACAGTGAACAATTATCAATAGGCCTGTGGTCATACCCCAATAAGCATAATAGAATTTATGATTCTGTTCAGTTACACAGGTAATTAGGGTATTCTTTTAGGCAACAGAGAGTCTAGCTACGAGCCCTGGGGTTCCATCCAGGGGGCTTGGTTTTCCAGTTGGTATGTGGTTTCCATAGATACTGGGCATATAGCTCAAAGTCCACAGTCCGGCCCAAGATGGAGTCCTGCTTTCAAGATGGAGCCTGTTCTGTCTGTTTCCTCCTTCATTCCCCTCTCTTGATGCTCTTAACTCATAGTATGAGCATCATTCATAGGGATATACTGTACCCTGACTCTCCGACCTCCAATTTGGGAGAACAACATCAACCTTTGGATTGGTTACAAAGTTCAGAAAACGTTGTAAATAAGGGTCCAAAGCAGACCTATCAGGGCAACTATAACAATGGTAAATACAGTTTTCCACCAATCACCCTTTACCCAAGATAGGACTGAAGTCCAAAAAGGAAGATTATCATCAGACATAACTTTTACCTGACCTTTCATGTCATCTAGGGTGGCTGATATATAGCCAGATAAATCAGGATTATATATACAACATTCAACTTTAATTATATAGCACAGGTCCGTCTTTGTACTGAAACAATGGTTAATCTCAAGATGATACCAGCAAGTCCTTGTAGCAGCAGTTGATTGTAGAGCTTCACCTGTTTCTTCTTTAAGATGATCTTGGTTTCACGGGGCTCAGTGGGGTCCTTCTGTGTAGTCCACTTGGCGTCCTCCGGGTCTGCGTGGTATGCTCTCCTCACCCTCGTGTGGTGGATCCAGGCAGTGACACCTGCAACTTTAACTGCAGTCGGGCTGGTTAGAACAACAGTATATGGACCCTTCCAACGTGGGGCCAAGGAGTCATGTTTCCAGTCCTTGACCACACCTGATCCCCGGGCACAAATTCGTGAATCTGTTCCCCAAGGGGGAATGGCACCCTTTCTTGTACAAACTTAGTTGCTTGATTTATTACCTTACCCAGTTGTTCCATCTGCTGTGAAATCTCATCTCCCCTTACCTGAGGCAAATTTGTTGACACCTGTTTTAGTATGGCAGGGGGCCTCCTATACACAATTTTGTACGGAGAAGAGCCATGGGACTGTGGGGTCATCCTGAGTCTGAGCAGAGCTGTTAGAAACAAGTCCACCCAGGAACAGTCAGTCTCTAAGATCCACTTGGAGAGTGTCTCTTTAAGTGTCCGGTTGGTTCCTTCCACCATCCCAGAACTCTGGGGCCTGTATACTGTATGTAATTTCCACTTGATGTTTAAAGTTTTGCTTCCTTATTATACTAAATCAGCTACGAAAGCCGGGCCATTGTCCGACCCAATGCTGGTAGGAAATCCAAATCTGGGAACTATCTCCCTAAGCAGGCACCGGGCTACTTTTGATGTTCTTTCAGTCCGGGTAGGAAAAGCTTCTACCGATCCCGAGAACGTACATATTATGACCAGCAAGTAATGGTAGTGTCGGCGAGGTTTCATTTCAGTGAAGTCCACCGCCAGGTGTTCAAAGGGCAGCGTGCCTTTTACCTGAATCCCTGGAGGTTTCTGTCTGTGCCGAGAGGCAGCATTGACCTGTGAGCAGGCAGTGCAGTTCTGAGATTTTGTCCTTTTGACAGCTGGAGGGCCTGGATTAGAACATATAGTTCGGCCTGTTGAGCGGACCAGTGTGATGGCAGAGAGCTAGCCTCAACGATGGTTTCTTCCATGACTACTGCATATCCCGACAGTCATTGTCCTTGTTTCACCAGGCTGGTGCCATTGGTGTACAGGACAAAATCTGGGTCCGGGATTGGCTGGTCTCTCAAGTCAGGCCTGCTGGCATATTTCCTTGTAATCATGTGAGGGCCCACCTTCTCCCACAAGAAAAAGTGTGCCCAGATTCAGGGCCTGACAAGGCTCAGTAGTAACATGGGGGTTCTCATATAACAGTCCTTGGTATTAAGTAATCCGGGGTGTTGACACCCATTTATGGGGGTCCCCTCGCAGGAGAGTGTTGATCTCATGCAGGACTTTTATGAACAAATCTTGGCCCAAAGTCAGCTTGGTTGCCTCCCTGACCAGTAAGGCAACTGTAGCAACTGCCCGTAAGCATCCCAGCCACCCAGTGTCAACATTGTCCAGCTGATTAGAGATAAGTCACTGGTCTGTCCCATGTCCCCATAATCTGGGACAACACTCCCATAGCCACCTTGTCCTTTTCAGTCACATAAAGAGTAAATGGCTTAGCAAGGTCTGGCAGGCCCAAGGCGGGTGCTGACGTAATTGTACCGGGTTTGAGTTCTATTACCAGTGGCACTTGTTTTGCAAGCCTGGGGGTGGAGGGGTTGTCTTCCACCCAGACTTCAGAGAATTGTTGAGTTAACTCTCTTGACTGTTCAGCCCGTCTGGTTTCCTTGCCAGGAGACTGTGCAACCTCCATTCATCTTGAGGGGTTACGGGAGAGGTGGATACAATCCAGAAGGTCCAGCTGAGGTGGAATTCTGGGGGCATTGATCAGAGGTCTCCATTGCTGGGACTGGAGCCTGCCGAAACGGTGGCTCTACGAACTCCGGGAGAGCTGGCGGAAGAGTAGTGGCTGCTGCAGGAACTTCACCTGGCCCTGGATTGGGCATTAAGGCACCCTCCGGTACTGGTAGAGCACTGGGAGGCAGGCCATTATCCAGTACGGGGGAGGGGTCAGGTCATCCCCATCTGAATCCTGTAGAATTTCCTTTTTTATCATCAGTCAATTTTTGTGCCATTAATATTTTTCCCTTTCCCTTCTGGATACAGAACCTTGTCCAAGTAGGAGGGTCTTGAGTTAACCCTGGCCATGAGTCAATATATGGATATTGATCCAGGTGTCCTGGCTCTCCTATGACTACTGTATAGACTGCTTCCACTATTTTTAAGTTCATGGTGTTCTCTGGTGGCCCTCCTACTCCCACAGGGGGCCATTCGACCTCACGGAGTATGTGGAGGCAGTTAGGCTTCATCTTCACCCCATAGTCTCCTCCAAATCCCTTCTTTAAATTTTTAATCATGCACTCCAATGCAGTTGCCTTAGATTCACTTCCCCTCATCTTGCTTACCTTCTCGGACCGTCTTCTACTTTTCCTTTTTGTTCTGTCTACAAAGTTCTCAGTATCCTATGTACTTCTGATATTTCCACTCAATGATATTTAAATTGCCATTCTGCCTCCTTCCTAATTGGGGTGAGAAGAGCCTTACCTGCCAGATCCCAGAGGGAGAAGGGGGATCGGCATGCCTTCACCTGCCGGTCAGCACAGCTGAACCAGAACAGCACGTGGTCCAAGACTGTTTCTCCCTTAACTTTTAAAGTCCATTCTGCCTTGGTGGGCTTGATTAGGTGCAGATGAAAATACAGATGGGTTAAATATCCCACGTCCCAGGCTGTCTCTGGAAAAGCCAATTCATACTCACTTATGTATCCCTCTCCTTCTAGCCTGAAAATTCCGAGGGGGTCAAGAATTTCATAGCAGATGGGACACCTCCTTGGTGAGAGCAGAATACAAGCACACAAAAACCAAGTTTCTTCTCCTAAAAATCCCCTGGCAATTGCTTGGTAATAATTTTCCCCAAGACGGCATGGACACTACCTCCTAAATGACCTTCACAAATTTCCTTCCCAACCCTAACATGCTCGTCAACCTGTGTACCAAGCAATCGTTGCCACCTGCCTAATCCAGGCTCCCGTGGGTCTGTGCCCCTTCTAATCCCTCCTAGGGGGGTGATCAGGCCCCCTCTTCCACTCTACCGGGTGGGTTCCTCCTCACCTGAGTGCTCAGTTCCCTTGCTGCCATCCACTACCTGCTAACGTGAAAGGTCCAGGCATTGAGAAGCAGAATCCTTCCAGAAGGGTGAGGCGCCTTCCTCCCTCTAGAAGATTTGAGCCACAAGGCCTTGGAGTAGTCCCAAATGGGATTTGTCTCCTCAAAGTGAGGAGTTTCCCGGCCCATGCACCAAATGCTGTACCCACGCGTTTCGGGGAACAAACTCACTCAGAAGGACAATGCAGATGGTGGAGTGCAGTTTATTACACGGGCGCGCCCAAGGCAGAGTCTCCTCTTAGCCAAGGACCCTGACCAGTTTTTCTGAAAACTTTATATACCCTAAGTGTACATGCCCAAACCCACCTCCCCAAATTCCCAGAAACTAGTCTGAACAAAGGAAAAGAAAGATACAATCAAAGTTAACCTGTGATTCATATGCCTTAAGCCTAGGGAGTTAACAGAGGACAATTATCAATAGGCCTGTGGTCATACCCCAATAAGCATAATAGAATTTATGATTCTGTTCAGTTACACAGGTAATTAGGGTATTCTTTTAGGCAACAGAGAGTCTAGGTACGAGGCCTGGGGTTCCATCCAGGGGGCCTGGTTTTCCAGTTGGTATGTGGTTTCCATAGATACTGGGCATATAGCTCAAAGTCCACAGTCTGGCTCAAGATGGAGTCCTAATTTCAAGATGGAGCCTGTTCTATCTGTTTCCTCCTTCATCATTAATATATTCCAGAAATTGTGCTTTTTCACCTTTTTGATCCTATAAGGTGCAAAAAAAAAAAAAAAAAGAGTAGAATTCTTTGAATAAAAAGTGAAAATATACATGGTATGTACATATATTCTCTCCATAACAATCAGTTGATTGAACCTTCAACATTGTGGTCAATTTTGATCTTGTATACATCAGAGCTGTCCATTCTGTGAGCTGTAAAGAGATGAAGTTTCTCTTTGTTTCTTCATCTTTGATTCTCTTTCTTTGTCCTCATCTCCTTGAATGGATTAAAATTTCTTACTAGAAATTCATTTCTTTGGATCTTGAAGACATTGGTTTTCAGAGCCCAAGGAGAAAAAAACTGGAAAACAAAGAAAAAGCAAGACAAAATTAATAAAAGAGTGAAAGGAATTTTGTTTGGGTCCAAGATTAGTGCTAGTGAAAGGAATCAGGGTTTGTAGGGAATGTTCTCCTTCCCTGTTAGAAAGGAGCGTGAACTGTTATTCTAAAGGGCTAGCAAGGGAGGGAGCCAGAAAACAAGAGGAAAGGAGATTTTTTTTTCCCAACTTTTGTTGCCACCTTGACTTGACCTCTGATCTGGTGTAAGCAGTTGGGAAGATTTACAGGAAATCTGGATTCCTGAGATTTCCAGGGAACAGCAGAAGTCTGACTCTGTACTGCGGAAGCAAACATTTTAATTTTTTATTCCATTATTGGAAGCAGTGGTGGACAGATTTGGGCAGGGCTATAATATGGGTCTCTTTATATTCTCTGTGGTTTTTGCTAATGTATTTCTCAGAGTGTGTGATTAATAGAGTGATTCTCAGCCCTGCTAGAATTACCTTGATGTCCATACCACACATAGGCTTATCATATTAGAACCTCTAGGGGTGGTAGGTACCCAGGCAAGTTCACTTTTTTTTTTAAAAAAGCTTTCTAGATAATTCAAATATGCAATTAAAGTTAAAAACATCAAGTTGGCTTGATGTTTTATTTCTCCTGGGTAAAATAGCCTTAACACATGAATTATCAAATATTTTACTCTGTTACAAATAGCAACAGTTATTGAGGGCCTCTAGTAGCTTTTGCTTATGTGGATTACTTCTATTAATATTTACTATATTGAAAATTAAAACAGACGTTTTATACATATTTAATTACAGACTTATTTTAAAACAACAAAAGCATTACAAGTCAACACATTCTTATGAAAAAATTGCTATGCTTTCTAAAACAGAGTTTCATGAGAAGACTGGCATTTTCTAATGCTTAAAAAGTGTTATTGACTTATTAGAAAGCAACTGGTTTTGTTTATGCATTCAACCTTCTGTGACATGTTATTTTGGGTTGAAGTATATGAAAAAAGTGCAGCCTCCATGGACATGTGGTAGGAAAAGAAAGGAGTGTTTTAATCGCCTCTTTAGATAATTATGGGTAATCTTTTTTGTTATTAAAACAAAACATGGCAAATAATAATAATGTCATTAAGGTTAGCTGTAATGCAGAATCTGAAACCACGTAAACATTTTTACTCCATTACATTAAAATCCATTGGTTTGTCTTATATTTTGGGTGGACCTTTTCTCTGTGATTTGGCATGGAGTGTTTGGAAAATACTGGTTCACTGAGTTATACCGATATTCCAAATGTTGCACATTTCATTATAAAGTATTTTAAAAATCACATTTGTTAAAATAACTGACTTTGTTAGAAAAGTTGTTATGTATCAGGAAACTCTCAAACTTATGGTAGCAGATACAAGTTTTCCAAAGTCGTGTCCTACTCTTGCAACCCCATGGACTGTGGCCTGCCAGGTTCCTCTGTCCATGGGATTTTCCAGGCAAGAATACTAGAGCGGGTTGCTATTTCCTTCTCCAGGGGATCTTCCCGACCCAGGAATCGAACCCAGGACTTCTACATTGCAGGCAGGTTCTTTACCGACTGAGCTATGAGGGAAGCCCAGTTTTCACTTGAAAGATGCAGTTTTATTATTGACAATAAATACTGTTGGTTATTGTCCTTAAAGGCATAGGCACACTTTATTCATTTTCAAACAAATGTTTGCCAAATAGCCAAGTCTGAATAATCAGGATATCAGTCAATTATTCCTTCAAGTAAAAGTAGGATTTTATGAAGAAAGCAGATAGCTCATCTCACATCTCAAACAAACAACTGTATACGTGCTTTTCCTTGAGATAACATTTGTCTCAGCATGTAGCAGAAGTACTTTCCTTGTACCTCCTCTTTTGTCAGGCAGAATATAAAAAAATTCTTAATCTCAACTTCTGCTTCCAGTCAAGATGGAGTAACAGACTAGATTTATCATTCTATCTTCAAATATTGGAAAACAGACATCACAGAAGAGTCATAAAAGAAGGAAAACAAATGAGGTGAACTGGATATTTCCCCCAGCTTGCTGTCTTGAGAGATTTCCCAGTTTGAAGGAATCCAAATGGAGCCAGGTGGTATCTACGAGACAAACAGAGTTGAGAACATGGTAAAGTTGAGTGGATGGCTAGAATTTGTGTAGTACAGAAGGAGAAACAGGGAGCTTCGAGGTGAGAGCACTTCAGGAAACAGTAAAGATTTCTCTTCAAGTCTTCAGCTGAGTACAGATCAGCACATTCAAGTGAGGAAACTACTCTAGGGTGGAGGGTGGGGGAAAGATCTACTGGAAAGAAGCAGGCATAAGAAGCCCTCAAGAACAGATAAGTTTAGGAATATTTTGTTTCTAGCAGTCAGAGTGGAAAAACCTTAAAATACAAAATAGGAAATACAAAATGCAAATATAGAATATCCAGAGAGCTTTGCTTCAGTTCAGTTCAGTTCAGTTCAGTCGCTCAGTTGTGTCCGACTCTTTGCGACCCCATGAATCACAGCACGCCAGGCCTCCCTGTCCATCACCAACTCTCGGAGTTTACTCAGACTCACGTCCATCGAGTCAGTGATGCCATCCAGCCATCTCATCCTCTGTCATCCCCTTCTTCTCC
Source organism: Capra hircus (assembly GCF_001704415.2). Taxonomy (NCBI): domain Eukaryota; kingdom Metazoa; phylum Chordata; class Mammalia; order Artiodactyla; family Bovidae; genus Capra; species Capra hircus. The sequence continues at coordinate 19,638,382 of NC_030818.1, forward strand.
TGCCCCCAATTCCTCCCAGCATCAGAGTCTTTTCCAATGAGTCAACTCTTCGCATGAGATTCAGTACAGTGTTAAATTATACCTGGATCACATGCAGCTCTGCTCCACTCTAAGAAAACTGAAGAGCAGGCCTCCAGAAGACCAAACTATTTCCAACTCAATTGTGTCTCAGAACAAAGATGAAGGACATATGAAGGATGCAAATATGCCCAGCACCCCCCAAAATATAAAAATCACATCTGGTATCTAATAAAAATATTGCCAGGCATGCAAAGAAGTGGGAGCCTATAAGGAGAAAAACCAATCAGTAGAAACAGATATAGAGATGACATAGATGAAAAATTGGCAGACAAGAATATTAAAACAGTTGTCATAACTATATCCTATATGTTCAAGACAGTAGAAAAGAGGTTGAGGACTTTAGGGAGAGACATGGATGGGATGAAAATCTAAATCAAACATCCAAGAAAGAAAAAGCAATGTCTGGGATGAAGAGTACACTGAATGGAATTAACAACAGTGAACAACAAAGGTTAGCCATCACAAAAGAAAATATTAGTGAACTTGAAGACATAGGAATTGAAACAATACAAAGGAAATAGAGAGAAAAACAGGAAAACGAAACAGAGCACAGGTGAACTGCTGGAAAACTTCACAGAATTTAACATCTGTATAATAGGACTGCCCAAAGAAGGATGGGGCATAAAACACTTGAAGAAATATTGGCTAAAAGTTTTCCAAATTTGATGAAAGCTTAAAATCCACTGATCCAAGAAATTTTATGAACCCTAGCATAAGAACAGAAAGAAAATGTCACCAAGGCTTATTAAAATTAAATTGTTTAAAAACTGGGATAAAGAGAAAATCTTAAGACAGAGGCACATTACATGTATGGGAACAAAATTAGGATGACAGCCAATTCTAATAAAAAACAAAGCAAGCAAGAAGACATTGGAGCAACAGCCTTTAAAGTATAGGAAGAAAGAACCTGTCAGCACAGAATTCCATACTAAGAAAAAATATCTTTCAAAAACAAAGGCAAAATAAAAATTTTAGTTTCAAAAGACAGAGATTATTACCATACCTGCACTACAAGAAATGTTAAAGGACATAGTTTATGAAAAAGGAAAATGATACCAGACAAACATATACATCTAGACAAAGGAAGGAAATGGTAAATACCAAATGAAAAATACCCTTTATTTTAACAACCTCTTTAAAAGAGAATTGTTTAAGGCAAAGATAATAATAATGTATGATGCGGTTAATAGCATATTTAGAAGTAAAATATCTGACAACAGACTAAGAAGGGAAATAGAAATACACTATTTTAACATTCTTGTACTATACATTAAGTGACATAATCGGTCTTGATGGTATATAGTGATATGTTAAAGATGTATACTATAAATACTAAACCAATCACAAAAACAAAACAATGGTAAAGCTGACAAACAACCAAAGGACATAAAGTAGAATAATAAACAGCAATAAATTAATCCAAGATAAATGAAAAAAAAAGGGGAAAAACAAAGAACAGATGGAACAAATGGAAAACAAGTAGCAGAGTGATACATTTAAGCTTGGCCATATCAATAATCACATTAAGTATAAAAAGTCCAACTTCTCCGTATAAAAGCCAGAGAATTTCCAACTAGATAAAAAAGCAAGCCCTAACTATATGCTACCTACAAGAGACCTACTTTACTTGTAAAGAAGAAAACAGTTTAAAAATAAAAAGGATGGAAAAAGATATAACATGCTAATGCTAATCAAAAGAAAGTTGGAATGGCTCCATTAGTAATAGGGGAAAATAAGTTTCAGAGCAAAGAATTATTACCAAATAAAAATGGGTCATTTCACACTGATGAAGGGGTCAGTCTGGCAAAAGGACATTGCAGTCGTAAACATATATGCACTTAATAAGACAACTTAGAAATACACGATATAAAAATTAATAGAACTGAAAGAAGTAGGCAAATCTACAATTATATTCAGAGATTTCAACACCTCTCTCTTCGTAATATATGGTATAAGTAGACAGAAAATCAGTTATTATATGGAAAATTTGGAGAACATGATCAACTACTTTAACCTAATTGATATTTACAGAACACTCTACCCAATAAAAGAGGGATACACATTCTTTTCATGTCAGAAGGAAGATAGATCATAATTACCAAGATAGATCATATTCTGAGCTATAAAACAATTCTCAAAAGTTTTTAAAGGATTCATACATACCAAGTTTACTCTCTGGCCATGATGAAAATAAATTTCAAACCAGTAACAAATAGATACAAGGGAGATCATTAACTATTTGGAAACCAAATTCAGTTCAGTTCAGTTCAGTCACTCAGCCATGTCCGACTCTTTGCCACCCCATGAACCCCAGCACGCTAGGCCTCCCTGTCCATCACCAACTCCCGGAGTTCACCCAAACCCATGTTCATTGAGTCGGTGATGCCATCCAACCATCTCATCCTCTGTCATCCCCTTCTCCTCCTGCCCTCAATCTTTCCCAGCATCAATGTCTTTTCTAATGAGTCAGCTCTTCGCATCAGGTGGCCAAAATATTGGAGTTTCAGCTTCAGCATCAGTCCTTCCAATGAATATTCAAGACTGATTTCCTTTAGGATGGACTGGTTGGATCTCCTTGCAGTCCAAGGGACTCACAAGAGTCTTCTCCAGCACCACAGTTCAAAAGCATCAATTCTTCAGTGCTCAGCTTTCTTTATAGTCCAACTCTCACATCCATACATGACCACTGGAAAAACCATAGCCTTGACTAGACGGACCTTTGTTGACAAAGCAGTGTTTCTGATTTTTAATATGCTGTCTATGGAGCTGCACAGAGTTGGACATGACTGAAGCGACTTAGTAGCAGCACCAGCAGGTCGGTCATAACTTTCCTTCCAAGGAGTAAGCGTCTTTTAATTTCATGGCTGCAGTCACCATCTGCAGTGATTTTGGAATCCAGGAAAGTAAAGTCAGCCACGGTTTCCACTGTTTCCCCATCTATTTGCCATGAAGTGATGGGACCAGATGCCATGATCTTAGTTTTCTGAATGTTGAGCTTTAAGCTCAACTTTTCATTTTTTCTTCTTCACTTTTTTTGTCACTTTTTTCCACTTTAAACTTTTTCACTCTCCTATTTCACTTTTATCAAGAGGCTCTTTAGTTCTTCTTCACTTTCTGTCATAAGGGTGGTGTCATCTGCATATCTGAGGTTATTGATATTTCTCCCGGCAGTCTTGATTCCAGCTTGTGCTTCTTCCAGCCCAGCGTTTCTCATGATGTACTCTGCATATAAGTTAAATAAGCAGGGTGACAATATACAGCCTTGACATACTCTTTTTCCTATTTGGAACCAGTCTGTTGTTCCATGTTCAGTTCTAACTGTTGCTTCCTGACCTGCATACAGGTTTCTCAAGAGGCAGATTAGGTGGTCTGGTATTCCCATCTCCTTCAGAATTTTCCAGTTTATTGTGATCCACATAATCAAAAGCTTTGGCATAGTCAATAAAGCAGAAATAGATGTTTTTCTGGAACTCTCTTCCTTTTTCCATGATCCAGCGGATGTTGGCAATTTGATCTCTGGTTCCTCTGTCTTTTCTAAATCCAGCTTGAACATCAGGAAGTTCATGGTTCACGTATTGCTGAAGCCTGAAGTTCATGGTTCACGTATTGGAGAATTTTAAGGATTATTTTACTAGCATGTGAGATGAGTGCAATTGTGCGGTAGTTTGAGCATTCTTGGGGCTGCCTTTCTTTGGGACTGGAATGAAAACTGACCTTTTCCAGTCCTGTGGCCACTGCTGAGTTTTCCAAATTTGCTGGCATATTGAGTGCAGCACTTTCACAGCATCATCTTTCAGGATTTGAAAGAGCTCAACTGGAATTCCATCACCTCCACTAGTTTTGTTCATAGTGATGCTTCCTAAGGCCCACTTGACTTCACATTCCAGGATGTCTGGCTCTAGGTGAGTGATCACACCATCGTGATAATCTGGATTGTGAAGATCTTTTTTGTAGTTTTTTTCTGTATTCTTGCCACCTCTTCTTAATATCTTCTGCTTCTGTTAGGTCCCTACCATTTCTGTCCTTTATTGAGCCCAACTTTGCATGAAATGTTCCCTTGGTATCTCTAATTTTCTTGAAGAGATCTCTAGTCTTTCCCATTCTATTGTTTTCCTCTATTTCTTTGCATTGATCACTGAGGAAGGCTTTCTTATCTCTCCTTGCTATTCTTTGGAACTCTGCATTCAAATGGGTATATCTTTCCTTTTCTCCTTTGCTTTTCGATTCTCTTCTTTTCACAGCTATTTGTAAGGCCTCCTCAGACAGCCATTTTGCTTTTATGTATTTCTTTTTCTTGGGGTTGGTCTTGATTCCTGTCTCCTGTACAATGTCACAAACCTCCATCCCTAGTTCATCAGGCATTCTGTGTATCAGATCTAGTCCCTTAAATCTATTTCTCACTTCCACTGTATAGTCTGTATTTAGTCACTGTATGGAAACCAAATAATATATTCTAAATAACCTATAGGTAGAGATGGAATTGTTCATTTCCTTGATTGTGATGATGATTTTGTGGGTGTAAACATATATTAAAATGCATCAGATGGTATGCCTTAAATGCACTGTTTAACATATTCTAATGCTATTTCAATAAAGTTGTTAAAAAAAACACCCACACACTTGCTCAAAGGTTGAGATTTAACAATAACGACAAATTTTATTGTTTTGCCAATGATATTCTTAAACTAGACTGGATCTTTTCCCTTTCTTTGGTCTTTCTCTCTTTTTTTTTTTCCTTTCTTTTTTTTTTTTTAATTGTGCGTGCAGTGAAAAATGCAATTACTAAAAGTAAGTGTTTTTTTTTTAATAGTACAATTTTGTGCTCTGTCTTGGCAAGTGACTGTGAAGAAAGCTGAGTGCCAAAGAATTGATGCTTTTGAACTGTGGTGTTAGAGAAGACTCTTGAGAGTCCCTTGGACTGAAAGGAGGTCCAACCAGTCCATTCTAAAGGAGATCAGTCCTGGGTGTTCTTTGGAAGGACTGATGTTAAAGCTGAAACTCCAATACTTTGGCCACCTCATGCAAAGAGTTGACTCTTTGGAAAAGACTCTGCTGCTGGGAGGGATTGGGGGCAGGAGGAGAAGGGGACAACAGAGGATGAGATGGCTGGATGGCATCACCGACTTGATGGACATGAGTTTGGGTGAACTCCAGGAGTTGGTGCTGCAATTCATGGGGTCGCAAAGAGTTGGACACAACTGAGTGACTGAACTGAACTGAACTGAACTGAACTGAAGGTGCCAAAAGTTTTAGTCACTATTGCTTTAGCAACATCAGTACAAATTTAATACAGTAAAAAGTAAACATTGTTTTTGTATTATTGTAAAAATTGATTTGACCTTGAAGACATTCCCCAAAAGGGTCTTGGGGAATCCTAAGGGATCCATGGATCACATTTTCAGAACTGCTGTTTTAATACAACTTTCTGGTTATTACTGCTTTAGTCCAATAGTGTCACTTTAAAGGCAGGACTTGGTATATGAAAATCCTGCCAGCAAACCTATATGGGTAAGACCTTTTTTAGCAGTTGAGCCCTTAATGTGCTTCAAATTACAGTACAGGATCTATACTATAATAAAGATGATAACCGTTCCACTTGTGACTAATGCTTATCACTGCATACACAAAGAATTTTTTCCATGGTTAAAAATGGTGCCTGCAATTGTCTAGTTAAATGTAATAGTCATGGGTTATCTTCTATAGAAAGAGTTTGAAGATAGAAAAAGTTGTAGTAGGGAAAATAATATAGATAGAAGAGATCTGAAAAGTTTAGAGAATGAAGGAGGAGAGAAGAGAAGAATGAACGAAAAAAAGGGAAAGATAGATATTTCGGATATGTTGTTGTTCAGTTGCCAAGTAATGTCCAACACTTTGCAATTCCATGGACTGAAGCATGCCAGACTTGCCTGTCTTTCACTATTTCCTGGAGTTTGCTCGAACTCATGTCCATTGAGTTGGTGGTGCTGTCCAAACATCTCATCCTCTGTTGTCCCCTTCCCCTCCTGCTTTTAATCTTTCCCAGCATCAGGGTCTTTTCAAATGAATTGGGTCTTCACATCAACTGTCCAAAGTATTGGGGTTTCAGCTTCAGGAAAAGTCCTTCCAATGAATATTCAAGACTGATTTCCTTTAGGATGGACTAGTTTGATCTCCTTGCTGTCCAAGAGACTTGCAAGAGTCTTCTCCAACACCACAGTTTGAAATCATCAATTCTTTGGCACTCAGCCTTCTTTTATGGTTCAATTCTCACATCCCTACATGGCTACTGGAAAAACCATAGCTTTGACTAGACGGACATTTGTTGGCAAAGTGATGTCTCTGCTTTTTAATATGCTGTCTAGTTTTGTTATAGCTTTTCTTCCAAGGAACAAATGTCTTTTAATTTCATGGCTGCAGTCACCATCTGCAATGATTTTGGAGCCCAAGAAAATAAAGTCTGTCACTATTTCCACCCCGCCCTCCCCTGCCATCTATTTGCCATGAAGTGATGGGACTGGTGAAAGTGAGAGGAGAGTGAAAAAGTTGGCTTAAAGCTCAACATTCAGAAAACTAAGATCATGGCGTCTGGTCCCATCACTTCATGGCAAATAGATGGGGAAACAGTGGAAACAGTGGCTGACTTTATTTTTTGGGCTCCAAAATACACTGCAGGTGATGACTGCAGCATGAAATTAAAAGACGCCTACTCCTTGGAAGGAAAGTTATGATCAACCTAGATAGCATATTAAAAAGCAGAGACATCACTTTGTCAACAAAGGTCTGTCTAGTCAAGGCTATGGTTTTTCTAGTAGTCATGTGTGGATGTGAGAGTTGGACTATAAAGCAAGCTGAGAGCTGAAGAACTGATGCTTTTGAACTGTGGTGTTGGAGAAGACTCTTGAGAGTCCCTTGGACTGCAAGGAGATCCAACCAGTCCATTCTAAAGGAGATCAGTGCTGGGTGTTCATTGGAAGGACTGATGCTGAAGCTGAAACTCCAATACTTTGGCCATCTGATGCGAAGATCTGACTCCTTGGAAAAGACCCTGATGCTGGGAAAGATTGAAGGTGGGAAGAGAAGGGGATGACAGAGCATGAGATGGTTGGATGGCATCACTGATTCAATTGACATAAGTCTAAGTAAACTCTGGGAGTTGGTGATGAAGAGGGAGGCCAGGCGTGCTGCAGTCCATGGGGTCACAAAGAGCTGGACATGACTGAATGACTAAACTGATGACCTGAACTGAACTGATGGGACTGGATGTCATGATATTCATTTTTTGAATGTTGAGTTTTAAACTAGCTTTTTCGCTTTCCTCTTTCACTGTCATCAAGAGGCTTTTTAGTTCTTCACTTTCTGACATTAGGGTGGTATCATCTGCATATCAAGAAAAGATAAAAATAAGGAAGAGACATAAGCAGAGTTGTACTGGATTCGTTGCTTATCAAAAAATCTCACCTATGTAAAAGAACAATTTACTAAAATCAGTTTCACTTACTTCGCAAATGTTTTAGGGGTACAGGTACATCATAAGGATGCATGAGTAGTGAATACAGAGATGTACTGTTCACATTCCTTTTATCGAAAGACTGCTCCAGTTGCTGGCGTGTTCCTGGCAGACAGCCTCTAGCTGTCAGCTCCTTTGGCTGCAAAGAACTGTTTCTTGTAGGAAGAAGAGGAGGTGAGGTTATAAAGCTTCAGCCATTCTGGGTCATGGTGGGACAACTCGTCACTCTGGGTGAAGCTGTGGAAGACGGGGTGCTCCCCTGCTGACTCTTGCCTCCACCCAGTGGAGTTCCGCCCTCTCCCTCCCACAGGGGTTTGTTCCATGGGCACTCCCTAATACATCCTGAATGCCTAGCTCTGTCTCAGTCTACTTCCTGTAGATCCCAAACTGGAACTGCATCTTACTGATTTAAATATAGCCAAAATTGGAGAAGACTTGAGAACCCTAGGCAATGGAAACTAATCATCAAAATTCTGTGTTAACCTTTTAACACAAGCATTTATTTTGAATTGCGTATACTCAGCATATTATCTTTAACATTTGTTTTCATATTTCCACCTCCCCTTTCTTGAAGAAATCTTATTGTGGAAAGATAAAAAGGTAGTAAGGTAAGAAAACCAATTATGCTGTTTCTTACCCAGACACTCAGGAAACCCACAATGTCAAGGTTGGCCTAAGCAGCCAAAGAGGAGATGTGAATATATACCAATAGAAAGTTCTGAGGTTGTCTGATGATCAGAAGTGTCTAATTTTGTTTGAGCCTGAAGATTTGCATGGTTACACAAAACTCTCAGATATGAACAGGATTAGTCATTTTGATCAGGAAAGTGGGTATTTCCTTCCTGTCTTCCTCCCTGGCTCCAGAGGAGGGCAGACAGAGTATTCCCAGGTCAGTTCTCTCCCTTTTCAAACTCACTCTTATAGCGAAGCCTGAAACAGAGTGGGTGAGCCTTCTGACTGTCCATTACCTTCAGACCTTCACCCTCTGGGAAATAGGTCTGTTTAAGTGTCCTTGTTTTGATTCTTCTTCTGGGATCTATACGTTACTAGCAGATGACTCATGGCAGCCCACACCCTGATCCTCAGTTTGGAAGAAGAAGAGGGTGGTGAAGTAACTGTCCCAACAAAGACTAGAACCGTCTCAGCTGCCTAAAACTGAGATAACGTTTTGTTTCTAGGATTACCTGGATAACAGTGATCTTTGGTGTTACAAAGTAAAGACGATTGTATTTAGCTTTTCCTTTGGGGGTATGGATTGGAGGAGTTGGCCCCTGTGAACATTTTAGATCTCAGTTATTTCAGACAATTACTTCAGCCATACTTCTCAGCCTGGGAGTATGATTGTCTCCTACAAGGCACGGTAACTATTTGTGAGAAAAAAAAAGAGAAAAGATATATTGGCTGTTATAAAGGAAATACTCTGGAGGTTCCATTCAGGCTTTGTCTCCTCATCTGTTAAATGGGATTAATACCTACATAACTTGGTTATGAAGATTCAATAAGGAAACATCGGAAAAGCACCTAGAACGGTGGCTAGCTAGTACAGAAGTATTTGGTAAATAGCGATCCCTGTCCATCCCTTCTAAATGGGCCGTGGGAAAACAATTCCTAACCTCACAGGGTCTCCTCCCCTTTTCCTTCCCCGTCACAGCAGTGGAGATTGTACAGATGCTTCTCCCATGTCTCTTCTCTCCTTCCCTTCTTCCAAGGAAGTGGCAGTGTGTCCCCATGGATTCGGAAGCTCGTGCCTGCTAGGACAGCCCAGTCCCCGGGTTGCTAAGGTGGGGGTGGTGGGTGGAGAGCTGCGGCTTTGGCCTGCGCAGAGTGGCGGGGAGGCGACCCGGAGACGATGGGGAGGCGGGCGCAGCCGACCCAAGGGTGGAGAAGGGGGAAGGCGAAGGACGCGCGTTCCCGGGCTCGTGACCGCCGGCGGCTCCGGGAACCGGCATCCAGACAGCCCAGGAGAGATGGCAGGCGGCAGGAACCCGCGCGTCGTGGACACCCTCCACCTGCTGCTGCTGGTGGCCGTCCTACCCCTGGCAGTCCGGGGGGTCCGTCGTGGCGCGGTAGACTGGACCCAGGAGAAGGTGAGGGGCTGCTGCTGCGCGATTGTATCTGGGCGGCTCTCGCGCGTGCGGGGACTCAGTCCCGCGACCCCCACCTGGGCAGGATGGGAAGCGGGCAGAGCCGAGGTCCCCCAACCCTGCGCCCAGAGGAGTTGGGGCTCTGCGTGCTCGCCAGGGTGTCTCGCTGGCCGCCGGGAGCTGGGTGATGTCACCGAGCTCTGCTCGGCTGCGGTCTGATGCTGGTACTGATAGGCACACGAAGTGTGACTTGCCTGCGGTGGCGGAGCGGGGAGGTGAGGGCGCAGGACCGCGCATCCGCCCGCTCGGGAGACGCGGGGGCTGGGTCTCGGCGCTCCAGGCTCCAGGCGGCCTAGGTGCGGGGCGTGCCTGGGGGTGTGCCACCGCTCCCTCGCCGCGCCGCCGTATCCCGGGACGCCCTCCCGGTGTTGAAGTTTCCAGGCACGGACGTGTGTGTGGGTCTGTTTTAGATTTTTAAGCACATCAGCGCCGAAAGGAGGAGATTACTTGGAGACCCACTATACTTTAAAATGTATTTCTTTTTTCGTTAAAAGATAGTAAAATACAATTGTTAAAGAAATGTATAAAATTGTAGGTGGAGATTTCAAGTAAGGAACTTAGGATAAAAGGGATTTGCAAGTTCCCTCTGTGTGAAGTAAATAGGTCCACAGTTATTTCCATTTCTTGTGTAACAGTTTTGAATTCCTAAAACTGCTAGGGACTTAAGCAAATGTTATTGATATTGGAGTAAAATGGTATATTTTCAAAGATACTAAGAAAAGTAGCAAAGTAAAGGGATATGACCTTTGACAGCAAGCATTGTTGAAAGATCTCTTAAATGCTTGTGGTCTGCCAGTACTGACTTACAAGGCTCAGGGCGAATGCACAGGCCCTCTCCGGGGTTACCTGTGGGTCCTGGCCTGCACAGGCTATGGATATCAATAGCCCCTTTCAGCTCTCTGGGTGATACTTATAGCTTCACCATTCAAGGACCACAAGGGTGCTCCACTTACATAAGGACATCACTAGCCACAGGGAACCTGGGGAGGATGAGGGCAACTGATTCACACATAACTTCATTATAAGAAAAGCTTCCCATGAGAATTCAATAGGACTAATGTCTTTTGATCCAACCAGTCCATTCTGAAGGAGATCAGCCCTGGGATTTCTTTGGAAGGAATGATGCTAAAGCTGAAACTCCAGTACTTTGGCCACTTCATGCGAAGAGTTGACTCATTGGAAAAGACTGTGATGCTGGGAGGGATTGGGGGCAGGAGGAGAAGGGGACGACAGAGGATGAGATGGCTGGATGGCATCACTGACTTGATGGATGTGAGTCTGAGTGAGCTCCGGGAGTTGGTGATGGACAAGGAGGCCTGGCGTGCTGCGATTCATGGGGTCGCAAAGAGTTGGACACGACTGAGCGACTGAACTGAACTGAACTGAATGTCCATTGATGAACATAGGGTTACAGACTTCCATCTTCTCCTTCCTGCCAGAAATTGGGAAGGGACATTAACTACCAGAATGTGGAGCCACACCAAATGTGTCTTTATGATCCGTGGAAATGGATGGGAATAAGTGAGGTGGGGACAAAAGGAGCTGATCTGAGGGATCATTTACAGGCAGAAGGTATTTGTGGGTGAGAGAAGATGCTGGATTCTTTCAGTGTTTTAAACTGATGAGACTCTAGCTTTTGAGAAATGTCTTCTGAAGCCCGAATCTCTTTCATATTGAAGAAGCTTCTAATCGCTGTTCTATTTGTTTCCTTTCAAGTGGTGCAAGCAAATGATGCAAACGAAAGTCCCCCACCCCCTTACTCTCTAAGGCTTTAATAAGGTCTACCAGGTGTTGAGTACAATTTGCAGCCTGGGAAATGAATTAATCCATACTAAAGTTTATGCCTTCCTGCTCTGCGTGATATATAGCTATTTTAATCATGTGGGGTGTGCCCTTGGCACACTGGTCTGCCAAAAGGTGAGGTGTGGTAAAGGAAGTATTGATTTTGAAATCCATTTTCTTTGGTTTGAAATAAAGGTGTGTCTTTTCCATTGGGATCTAATATGTAAAAACAGCTCAACCCTAGTTTATGGTTGTGTTTAGAAGACTGCGATTTGTTTGAAACCTGTAAACAATTTTTCCATAGAAGTCATATTATAAGTTATTTGATTCACAGGTGGGCTCACTGGTATATATTTAGGGGCATTGGCATCTGGGTATCAGGCTTCTATATATAAGCATCTGACTTGAACCTTGCAGTGCCCTCACAGTGAGAAGGATATATTCATCCCCAATTTACAGATGAGGAACATTGACCACCATTACAGCGGCGAATTGGAGAGTCCTCGTCTTTCCTTAAATCAACCATGCCTTTATTATTGGATGTTTAGGTGGTTTCCAAACTTTCTTGATCATAAAGCTGGGACCCAATGTATTTTACCTGATAGATTTTCCCTTTGTTATTAACAAAAATAAAAAAGAAAACTTTAAGTCATATGAAGGATGGAGGAACCTTGTACAGGAGATTGGCTTCACCTAGGAGCCCTCCTCTAGGATTGTTCTGGAGGAGAATTACTGCTCTCACCAGCATTTCACATTTTTCCGCTGCTGGAGCCACATATATTCTAAAACCCCATTAGGTTCTCCTCCTCTGTGGTTCTAAAATTCTTGGCCATCTATCCCTCTGCCCATCGTGATTCTTGTGAATCATAAAGCAGCAATGGAGACTCCATTGGCAGGGGCAGGGGGCCAGTGGTGGTCTGCATGTTGGTGGTAGAAGGAGAAAGAAAATGTGCTGTTTTTGAGCTTCTCGTATCTGGCCGGTAAGTACTATGACATCCATTATGCAGATATGGGAGCTTTTCCTAGTCATAGCTAGCAGGTGAGGATCTGGGATTTGGCTCTAAATTGTTGTTTTTAAAACCTGCACTGCTTCGCTTTTAGATAGAGGGCTGTTAGCATTAAAGAAGATAGGACTTTATCGTATTCACTTCTCAACTGTTCTACAACTTCGTTTGTCATATCAGTGGAATCTGACCCAGAAGGAGTTCTGTAAATGGGTTGAATTTGGAGTAGACATAGGTGTTAATCTGAGCACTGTCTGGGAGATGCTCATATTGGATGGAAACTGGAATTGATTTGGCTGTGCTTCTGTAATGTTCTCCCTTTCATTCAATGGTGTGGGACCTCAAATCCATCTGCAAGCCGGGCCAGTTCTGCAAATTATGTAATTAAAACCCCCTTTGGCCGGGCACCGTGTGATTAGTCCAGAGGAGATGCTGGAGACCTGGTTCACACTTTTGCAGCTGAAAGATTCTTGTCACCCAAAGCAGACTTATTGTCCTTTCTGCCTGGATGGAAAGACAAGGCAGGGGCTGTAATAGAGACTCATTCTTCTGAGAGTGCCCGTACCAATGGAAAATTGTCTATGTGCCTTTTAACTGAAATAAACCTAGAGTGGTTTGGGGTTGACATTTAACATTGAGCTCAACACAGTTTTACCTCATTCATTTACTGTCCTCGTGCCCAATTTGCACTTTCTTTCCAGGTTTCTTCTCTTACTGCTTCCTCTCAGCTGCACATAGATTTTTATGTTTATTGAGTTCTGAGAGTCAGCCTCCATAAAAATCAAACAAATGCTGTTTAGGTTGGAAAAATCAAATGGTTCTCCATTCAGGGCTTTAATGAATAGAAAGGCTTAGGCAATCAACCGATTATGACTGTTTCCCCTTCTCTAGCTTTTAATCTCTGTGATTTCACAGGGGCATCTTTACTCCCAGAGAGGCAGGGAGGGGGAGGGCTCTTTACCGAAGTATGTTCATTTAATGGGTGAGCCCAGGAGACTGAGGATCAACACAAGTAAGTTTCTGTATTCAGGAGCACCGATAGGCTTGTCTAATGAGCTTACCCTTTACTTATCCATTAAGCATTGTTTGGTGTTGTTTGCCAACCATGTTTCATTCACAGTATCTGTAACAGGTAGTGATGCTAGAGGATTATTTTGTTCCTGTTTTTTCCTTAAATCTCTTAAGAACTCTTTTTAAGCCTCCATAAATCGCCTATTTACTTATTTACTTACTTATTTCTCTTCTTCCTCATAATCCTTATTTCCCAACATCTTGGGGCTCATGGGAGTTTCCTTGGGCTCCTGTTTGGCTCATGAATTGTTGGGCTGCACCTTGCAGGCCTGTGAACCTTGTAGTTGCCCAGTTTCAAGGCCAAAGAAAGAGCCTGGAGATGGTGACAGAGACAATCAGTGATTTATTGAACAGAGGATCTTACATGCCCAAAACAAAGGGTCCTGGAGCAACACTCCACCCTGTTGGGCAAGCAGGCAGGCCATGGCAGCAATCTTTATATAATTCGCCCATTTAAATATCAACTTGATTTCCATTCACTGTGGACATGGAGTCAAGGACCACGGTGACCAGATAGAGTCTGGGATGGATGGAGTAATAAACAGTAAATGAAAAGGAGTCCTTGGCCAGACAGCCTTTGACATAGCAGTTCTTGATTGTCACAGTGACTTTCCCAGGCCAGCTCTCAACTCTAAACATCACAAGCATCGACTCTCAGAAATTCAAAAAGAACAAAGTCTACTAACATTGAACTACAGCACTTCCTGGCCCCCTGTAGCAGGCAGCCGCTTGTCTTTCCTGGCCCTATAATCTCTGTTCATTCAACTGACTTGGTATATATGATGGCAAACTTCCCATTTTACTTTATTATTATGTACATACCATCTTAGTGAAGTTAGTTTTAGAAAGACAGTTCACTTGTTGATTCCATATTTGATTAGTTCATCCAATAATTATTGAGTGTGCCACGTGAGCCAGGTGCTGTGTGGTTCTGGGGAGAGCATGGAAAATAAGAGAGATAGTTCCTGTTCTCCTGGAGTTGACATCTTGCATGAAATTAGACATTAAACAAATAGACACACAAGGCCCCAACCTGAAATGAGCAGGAGTTAGCTAGGTGAAGAGGAAGCGGAAAGCCTTCAAGGGTAGAAGGCACCACAGTGCAAAGGCCCCAAGAAGCCCAAGCCTCACTGCCTTGGGTCCTGAAGAGTGCCAGGGAGACTGAAGCATGGTGAGTTGGTCTGAGTGCTCCTGCCTGGGGGCTTGTGGGGCAGCAGGAGAGATCAGAGGCTCTTGTTGTCTGTGTTAAGTAATAATTAACCATGTGAGTTTTCAACTTCTTGCTTCCTTTCTCTTCGCTTCTCACATTTCTATGGTTTTATCTTTTAGCTCCCTCTTTCTTCTTAAAGTGCTGTTTGAGAGTTAACAGGAAGACTTAGATCTGAGGTACCAGGGACTTTAAAGGCTGCAGCAACAAATTTAGCAAGGAAATATATTTTTAAATGTATGACCAGTAAATAAACACAAACCTTAAGATGTTCAGAAGCAGCATCAATAGACAGTGTTGTACACTGAAAGTCACAGATAATGCAGGGAGGCAGAGTGGAACGAGCATGGGATTGGGAATTGACACAACCATGATCCTTTCTCTAACTTACCTGTAACTCTCCTACGACCTTGGGAAAATTGGCTAGCCTCTCTGACTCAGTTTCCACTGACAGCAAAGAGATTGGATTATAATCATCTCTAAGTGACCTTTCCAGCTCAGAATTCAATACCTCTTCAGTGTCTGACAGACGGTAATAGAACTAATAATACTTACCAAATGTTTGCTGAGGTAGTTTACGTGAGTTAGCTCACTTAGTTATAATTACTCTGGGAAGTAGGTGTTATTACCTCTCTTTTACAGATGAGGATGGTAAGTCACAATGAGGTTAAGTAACCTAGCCAGAGTTATAGATAGTAAATGGTGAGGAGTTGAGTTGAGAGGCCAAGTTGAAGGGGGCTGCCTGGACCCACAGCTCCCTATCTTTGTGATAATAGCTTAGAGTGCCACTGAGACATACTGAAGTATAAGTATAATAAGCATTAGACAATAAACTGAAGTCGCTCAGTCGTGTCTGACTCTTTGTGATCCCTTGGACTGTAGTCTACCAGGCTTCTCTGTCCATGGGATTTTCAGGCAAGAGTACTAGAATGGGTTGCTATTTCTTTCTTCAACTAGACAATAAGTATGCTCTAATTCCACAGTTTCTCATGGAGTGAAAACACCCATGTGATAACCTGCACATAATCAATTTATACTGGTTTTGGAAAAAGCGATAAAATAGAGAGGGCTCCCATGAGCTCTGTTTTGATTTCCAAAAAATTTATGTTACCTTCATCATTCCCCTCAGAGAAGAAATCAGATCAACGACTCACTTCCCTATGGGAAGGAGTAGCACATTCTGTCATTGAATCCCTGATGAACATATAATGAATGAATGATTCATCATTACTGGAATTATAAAAAAATTCAGCATGTGTAAAGTAGTATCCAGAATACAAATTTGAATGTTATGCTTGTTCAGCTGCTTAAATTAAGGTTCACTTAATTAATATATAAGTGTATCAAAGAGTGTGAGCGTTAATGGAATATTAAAATAATTTTAACTGAAGACAAAAAATGTACTATTTAGTGGATTGTAGAATCATCAATCTCTGACTGAAAAGAATCGCGGCAATCATCCGGGTTAGAGCTATTCAATAGAAATATATAATACGAAGCACATATGTAATCTAAAATTTTCTAGTAGCTCTATTAAAAAAGTAAAGGACAATAGGTTAAATTAATTTTAACACTATTTAACTCAATATATCAAATTTTTTCATTTCAACGTGTAATCACTATAAAAATTCTTAGTGAGCTATTTTGCGTGTTTTTTCATACTAAGTCTTCAAAATTCAATATGTGTGTTACACATAAAGCACACTTCCACCTGACTCTCTACATTTCAAGAGCTTAATAGCACATGTGGCTCCTGGCTACCATATTAGACAATGCAGATTTAGCTCAAATTCCTTTATTAGTATTTTAGGGAAATGAGAATTTAAGTGACCTGCCCAAGGTCATCAATCTGTAAATGGCAGCAGAAACTTTGAATCCAGCTCCTCTCACCCCAAGAATCTGCTTATTCCATAACATCACACTGGCTTTTATAGCACAATTATGCTAACAGAGTATATTGTTTTGTTGGCTGTAGTTTTTGCAATATTGAGTTTTCTTAAGACTAGGATAGCAACAATTGTTATTTGTAAAACATAGTTTTACAAAGTAATTGTAGCAAAATTATTAAAAGTTATACAGCTACAAGTGTTAAGTATTAATTCTCAGGTTCAAAGCATGATTTTAATTCTGTTTTAAAAACTGTTTTAATTCTGCCCAAACAGTTGAACTTATAGATCTAAAGGGCCAATTTTAAAGTTGAGTAGTTTAATTTACTCGGAGAAGGCAATGGCAGCCCACTCCAGTACTCTTGCCTGGAAAATCCCGTGGACGGAGGAGCCTGGTAGGCTACAATCCATGGGGTCATGAAGAGTCGGACACGACTGACGTGACTTAGCAGCAGTAGCAGCAGTTTAATTTACTATGTTATAATGTAAGAGCTATCCCTTTATTCTGAAGTTCAAAGCAAATATTTTACAATTGCAAATGTTTCAGGATAAATCTTAAATATGTTATGAAATGATGTAAATATTAATGTTTATTTATTTCTCAGAATTATCACCAACCAGCCCTTTTGAATGTATCATCTCTTCGGCAAGTTGCAGAAGGCACCAGTATTTCTGAAATGTGGCAAAATGACTTACGACCATTGCTGATAGAGCGATATCCTGGATCGCCTGGAAGCTTTGCTGCTCGCCAGGTGAGAAACAGCATACTAATCTGAAGGTTGTCCAACACGTTCCGTTCCCATGAGAAATGATGCTATGCTCAAAATTCTGAATTGTCTAATATTCAGATCTGTCATCTCATCTTATTAACTAAAATAAGCATCCTAGAAAAGCAGACAACTAAGAGTAAATATCTATTCTGAATTAAGAGATGCATGTTAACCTAAATCAATTTATGTATGAATTCTCCTTCTGGGAGGGCCAAAATCAGACAGGATACTAACTACCCAACTCTTGATTTTTTCTATAACACACCCTCAGGCACCGAACCAAGTTTTCTTGAACTTTTAACACCCAATCTCAACAGACTTGGACATTTCTTTCTTAACAGTTCTGGGTCAAGAGTGAGTTACCGTCTTAACAGGCGTTTATTCCCCTTTTGAAGTTGTATTTTACCTGGAGGGAGAGTTAAGACCAGTGATAAGCTACTTTCTCCAGTACAGTGTTTCTCAAGCTTCTGAGTCTGACACATGGCAAATATATATATATATATATATATAACATTTTATACACAAAAACATAGAGTTAACTAAAAAAAAAGTTTCTTAAAAAATACTCCTACTATGTGCAATCTGTTGATGTGGTTCAGTAGCTAAGTCGTGTCTGACTCTTTGTGATCCCATGCACTGCAGTACGGCAGGCTTCCCTGTTCTTTACTAGCTCCCGGAGCTTACTCAAACTCATGTTCATTGAATTGGTGTTGCCATCCAACCACTTCGTCCTCTGTCGTGCTTCCCCTCCTGCTTTCAATCTTTCCCAGCATCAGGGTCTTTTCTAATGAGTCAGCTCTTTGCATCGGGAGGCTAAAGTATTGGAGCTTCATCTGTAGCATCAGTCCTTCTAGTGAGTATTCAGGATTGATTTCCTTTAGGATTTTTTTTTTTTTGCAATAAATGACACTTTATTTATTTATACAGATGGTGAGTCTCTTCCATTATTTATTGACTTTACTAGGTTAACTCTTTTATTTTTTAAATTTTATTTATTTTTTTATTTTTTAAATTTTAAAATCTTTAATTCTTACATGCATTCCCAAACATGAACCCCCCTCCCACCTCCCTCCCCACAACATCTCTCTGGGTCATCCCCATGCACCAGCTCCAAGCATGCTGTATCCTGCATCAGACATAGACTGGCGATTCAATTCTTACATGATAGTATACATGTTAGAATGTCATTCTCCCAAATCATCCCACCCTCTCCCTCCCTCTGAGTCCAAAAGTCCATTATACACATCTGTGTCTCTTTCCCTGTCTTGCATACAGGGTCGTCATTGCCATCTTCCTAAATTCCATATATATGTGTTAGTATACTGTATTGGTGTTTTTCTTTCTGGCTTACTTCACTTTGTATAATCAGCTCCAGTTTCATCCATCTCATCAGAACTGATTCAAATGAATTCTTTTTTACGGCCGAGTAATACTCCATTGTGTATATGTACCACAGCTTTCTTATCCATTCATCTGCGATTGGACATCTAGGTTGTTTCCATGTCCTAGCTATTATAAACAGTGCTGCGATGAACATTGGGGTACATGTGTCTCTTTCAATTCTGGTTTCCTCGGTGTGTATGCCCAGAAGTGGGATTGCTGGGTCATAAGGTAGTTCTATTTGCAATTTTTTAAGGAATCTCCACACTGTTCTCCATAGTGGCTGTACTAGTTTGCATTCCCACCAACAGTGTAGGAGGGTTCCCTTTTCTCCACACCCTCTCCAGCATTTATTGCTTGCAGATTTTTGGATCACAGCCATTCTGACTGGTGTGAAGTGGTACCTCATTGTGGTTTTGATTTGCATTTCTCTAATAATGAGTGATGTTGAGCATCTTTTCATGTGTTTGTTAGCCATCCGTATGTCTTCTTTGGAGAAATGTCTATTTAGTTCTTTGGCCCATTTTTTGATTGGGTCGTTTATTTTTCTGGAATTGAGCTGCAGAAGTTGTTTGTATATTTTTGAGATTAGTTGTTTGTCAGTTGCTTCATTTGCTATTATTTTCTCCCATTCAGAAGGCTGTCTTTTCACCTTGCTTATATTTTCCTTTGTTGTGCAGAAGCTTTTAATTTTAATTAGATCTCATTTGTTTATTTTTGCTTTTATTTCCAGAATTCTTGGAGGTGGATCATAGAGGATCCTGCTGTGATTTATGTCTGAGAGTGTTTTGCCTATGTTCTCCTCTAGGAGTTTTATAGTTTCTGGTCTTACATTTAGATCTTTAATCCATTTTGAGTTTATTTTTGTGTGTGGTGTTAGAAAGTGATCTAGTTTCATTCTTTTACAAGTGGTTGACCAGTTTTCCCAGCACCACTTGTTAAAGAGATTGTCTTTACTCCATTGTATATTCTTGCCTCCTTTGTCAAAGATAAGGTGTCCATATGTGTGTGGATTTATCTCTGGGCTTTCTATTTTGTTCCATTGATCTATATGTCTGTCTTTGTGCCAGTACCATACTGTCTTGATGACTGTGGCTTTGTAGTAGAGCCTGAAGTCAGGCAAGTTGATTCCTCCAGTTCCATTCTTCTTTCTCAAGATTGCTTTGGCTATTCGAGGTTTTTTGTATTTCCATGATTTCCTTTAGGATTAACTGGTTTGATCTCCTTGCAGTCCAAGGACTCTCAAGAGTCTTCTCCAACACCACAGTTCAAAAGCATCAATTCTTTGGCGCTCAGCCTTCTTTATTCTCCAACTGTCACACCCGTACATGACTACTGGAAAAACCATAGCTTTGACTACACGGACCTTTGTTGGTAATGTCTCTGCTTTTTAATATGCTGTCTAGGTTGGTCATAGCTTTTCTTCCAATGAACAAGCATCTTTTAATTTCATGGCTGCGGTCACCATCTGCAGTGATTTTGGAGCCCAAGAAAATAAAGTCTGACACTGTGTCCATTGTTTCCCCATCTATTTGCCATGAAGTGATGGGACCAGATGCCATGATCTTTGTTTTTTTAATGTTGAGTTTTAAGCCAGTTTTTTTCACTCTCCTCTTTCACCTTCATCAAGAGGCTCTTTAGTTCCTCTGATTTTAATTTTATTTTAGTAGTTTTCTTTTTACTTTAGTAATGAACCACTAATCTGATTTCAAGACCCACTGATTTTTGCACTGTAGTTTGGAAGACACTGCTATGGAGGGTAGATTAGGCCATAAGAGGGACTAAACCTGAATGTCTTTCTGACTCCTAAGTCTCCATCCTCTTCAGCAACCTGAAACCCTAGCTCTGAATGCCTATTTTTTCAAGGTAGCCCCATTTTTAGGGGCAGCTTGGGAAGGAATGGGGAGGGGCTGGCCTCTCTGAGAGTAGCCCACTTGCCTAACTCTTCCAGCAAACCCCTTGGCACTCCACTGCAGTGACAAAATGACACCCGCAAGGCCCAGCAGCACAGCTGGTGGGCGTTTCCTGTCTATCCAATTTATGACTTCTGCCTCTCAAGGTGAGCCCACATGCATTGTCTGTTGCCCCATTAGCCTCTTGTCTTCCATCCAAACAGCTCTTGCTTTCCTTAAGGACTTAGGTGGAGGAGGCCTAAAGACAACATTAGTTCCTTCTAAGCTCTAGGCAGAGAGAGGAATAATGCTGATGATGGCAGACTTTTATCCAGGGCTTTTTCCAGCTCTGTCAGGCACTTGATGGAAAACTTTGCCTGGATAATCTCATTCAGTTCACATGGCAGTGCCACCTTGTTGGGGACAATTATTCTCCCAGTGCTACAGATTTAAAAAGGCTGAATTATGCAATTTAACTTGCCCATGGTTATACATGTTGTAGAGATGAGGCTGGAACCTGCACTGGGATCTTCTTGACTTCTCCATCCAACCCCTGGAGAGCAGTGGCTGGGCGAGCCTAGCTCTGTGGTGTGTGCTCACACATGGGTCCAGCTCTGTGTCTTCTCAGGCCCCAGTTGGAGAGCAAGGCGCATACCACTCATTTCAATGATCTCCCCTGGGCCTCATCTCTCAAGCATTTTCCAGAAAAGTTCAGGGCACTGACTGGGTCTTTGCAAAATCTTCAGTTCTTCATTTGAAAAAATCTATGTCTGTAATGTTCAGCCATCGTCACTTTTTCACTTCCCCACAGCATTTGCTCAGAAGGCCAAATATATATCCCCAAAATGTATATGCACACTTTAGACCTGAGGTTTCTGGCTGTGGCCTCTAAAAAGCAATAAAGACAACAAAATATTGCTATTGTGATCTTTAGCTCCAGGAGTATAGATTGCAGGAATAATATACATAGATTCTGTTGTGATTTTAAAACTACATATTCATTTAAAAGTTTTACAGAATTCATAATAACATCTCCCATGTCAGGTGGGGGTGGAGGCAAGTGAGAAATTTATTGACAGTATTTTGGAATGTGCCGGGAACTGTTGCTGGATTCCCTACATGTGGCTGGCTGACACAGCAGCAGTGCTGACAGAATGGTTGTGTTAGAAATCTCACTTAAGAGGTTCAGTTTTATAATTTGGGGAAAAGAAAATTACTGTGAATTTTAGGAAAGCTGCCCCCCACCAAAATGTGGTAGATAAAGACTTCCCTCTTTTGAAAATGAAACAGATGATACTGAGATATTAGGGAGGAACTGCACTAATGATTTTAATTTGACTATTAGTACCTTTTGCTCTGAACTAAATTTAGACAAGAATGGTGGAAAATTAATTTTTCTCCTGAGACACTTTTGAGGACCCAGTCAGATGTTTTATAATTCATAGAGTTTCAGGGTTATAACTAAAGAACACTTTAAAAATCTAGAAAAAAAAATGTAGACTTGGTATACAATTGATTAGAGAATTAACTTTTATCAGTTATCAATAAAGATGTATATTGCTCTGAATTCCCTTTCAGAGGATAATATGGGAGCAATGTCCCATAGTCTTCATTTTTATTGTCTCTGATCAGTGGGTCTAATGCTGCCTCTTAGATTTTTAGAATATATTTTTTGAAAAGATACTTTATTTGTAAATAATACTTTGAAGGTATTAAATTTTGGAGGATTCCAGTGATTTCTAGGTGAGAGAGGAATAAAAAGTGAATTAAAAAGTCAGAATGATAAAGTCTCACTAGGGAGCAAGCCAAAAACTTTGTCTAGAGGCAAGCTAGAAATTTGGTGGTTAAAATCTCCTGTAGATGACCAGTGTATCTGAATAGCTGAAGCTGGGCTTCTTTAGTGAAAAGTATGTGTATCCCTGAATGGAGAGCCCTGGGTTGAAAGCCTGAGGGACTAGCGCATGGTCCACCCAAGAGGGAGGAGGTGCCCAGAGACCCCAGTGGCAGCATCCAGGCAATATTTGCAGACTTATTGCAAATAGCACAGAATCTACTTCTTCCAAACAAATCTGGTCTGCTAATGACAGTGTTTCTCAGACCTTGGAAATGAGAATGTAAGTTTAATTAACTTGACCCAGGATCATTGACCGATGTTACCCATGTTACCTAAAATCCCCTACGGGCCTTCCTCCCCAGGAAGCAGGAAGCAAGATGTCATGTTTACTTTTATTTTTCTCTTTGCTCTCTCTCCACCCCCAGTCTTGGCCTCTCTTTGTGTCTCTCTCCTTGTCTCCCCATCCATCTTCATACGCTTTTCCTTCTCTTTACCCAGTCTCACTCTCTCTCTGTCTTCATCTCGCTGTGTCTTTATCCATCTCCTTGTCTCTTTTCTTCTCTCTCCATTTAAAAAGATAGATGTATAGAAATCCATCTATATTCTAAATTACATTTTAGCAATGCCTGGTAGGCTGAGGCTTCTGCAACCTGGAGTTTGGGAAGCATAGCTGCTTTAGACGCCCTCTCATAGCCAAGCACTCTCTGTTCAGGGGCAGTCTAGAGAGAAGAGCAGTAGTTTGTGGAGCCTACCCTAGAGAATTACAGTGGGAACATGCGGACTAAGTCTGCAAGCCACAAGCACAACAATAAGGGCTATTGGCGACCTAATTAGATTATGTAGCCAATTTGATTGTTTATAAAGAAATTAGTTGCTAAGACAAATAAAAATATTTATACTGAGTAAAAAAGGTTAGTGCAGGGAGAACTCTTTTGGGGGGGAATTGGTGAAGCTTTTGTGGATTTTAGCATCAATACAGGTATCAGATATTATGGCCAAAACCTGCTCAGGGTTGAGGAATGAGTTTGTGTGTGAGACTTCAGCTGAGCAAAGCTAAGAGATACATATTTTTAGAATCCCAGTTCATTTTGTAAGCATGCAGGCTGCTGCTGGTTGAACACATTTTACGGAGCAGTTCATCATCTGGATACCAGATGTTCTGGAGATGTGCTTTTTATTTATTTATTTTTAAAGACTGACCCCTTTTTTATGGAAAAATTTCTTTTCCCCAAAGTCTGCGGATAACTTCTTTTCCCATTCTCTGGAAAACTTTTCTTAGAGGCAGTGATTTCTCTCTAGTCAAATGATTAATGTTCTATATCGTATAATTTTATATAGTCTCATTGAGAATACGTATGAGTTATAATCAGTCCATATTTACTGATAGCCTACTGTGAACAAAGCCCAACACTAAGCATTGTGGAGAATGAAAAAATAAATGAGAGATGAGTAATAATTTCAAAAAGGTTTTAATGTTTCAAAAATTATTTTTATATGAAAAAACAGCCTGTAAATGTGTCATAGAAAAGGTGCGTTGTATACATTGCTCTTTAGGCCAAAGTCCACCTCCTGACAGAGAACAAGGAGTAACTGTCTGGGAAACGGTTTGTTTATTTGGCTTTTTCAAGACTGACTATAGAATCGCTGTCTTCCCTCTGGCTTAGTTTTCCTCTTCCTGGAAGCTTCCTGCCCCAGTTGTTTCAAGGCTCTTGCCTACGTGTCATGTCACACTAGTCAGGGCAGGTCACACAAGACTTGGCCAGGCTCGAAAGTCATTTATTTCCTTGGGAGGGGGGGAAAAATTCTCCCATTCTTTTCCAGTCATTATAAGTTATTTGTTTATCACCTCAAGGTCCATCCCCACTGGATGTTCATTGTGGAACAAACTGCCGGATATGTTGATGTGTGGCTTAAAAGTAATTGTTGTATGACTTAAAAATAAAAAATAATTGTTGTGTGACTTACAAATAATTTTTAAGGCACCCTTCAAAGACCTATATAATATTTCAAAATGAAATAAATGGGACGTAATGAGAATTAAGCACAGGGAAAATAAAGATAGGAGAGGGCAGACTGAACAGCCATGAAGTCGCCTGCAACTTCGCACGCCACAAACTCTAAATCCTTTAAGAAGACACCTCCAGTCCCCGAAGAGATGTTTCTTTTACATCTGTTGCCCTTCTCTGTCAGACACCATGTTGCTCTCAAGGCCCAAGGTGATCAGGAAAGATGGGAACATAGATTCTTTCTTACCTTCACCAGCATTTGCAAGGGATCTGGACCTGCTCTGAATACAAAGGGAAAACTGCTTGTTATGTCGTTACGGTTCAGAGTTACGTATTGATTCTTAGAGCGGTGCGCTGAGGTGCTCAGTCATGTTTGACTCTTTCGTGACCCCATAGCCTGTACCCCGCCTGGCTCCTCTGTCCATGGAATTTTCCAGGTAAGATTACTAGAGTGGATTTCCATTTCCTACTCTAGAGGATCTTCCTGACCCAGAGATCGACCCCCGTGTCTCCTGTGTTTTCCACGTTGGCAGGTGGATACTTTACCACTAGCGCCACTTGAGAAGCCCTCTTAGAACAGGCAGAACCTCAGATAGCCTTCAAACATTCCCTTGTAACCATCCCCCTTCTGTACATTATCCTTAACAGGTGAGCGCTAGTATCTTTTGTTAGTGTTTGTTACATTATGAAATATTTGCTGACTGGGGGCACATGTTATGTGTTTGGGACAAAAAGAGTTGCCATTTGCAATTTTCATCCTCAAAGAGCTTAGAGTACAAGTTATGACCTATAGGATCTACCTAGTCTATCTGATGTCTTAAATCTGTCTTGTTATTCTGCTAGAAATATTAAAAATGAGCTTCAATATATACTGAACTGGAGCTATATCTCCTTATGTTTAGAGAGGTCCATTGTTGTTGTTGTTCACTCATGTTGGACTCTTTCCAACCCCATGGACTGCAGCATGCCAGGTTCCCCGTCCTTTACTACTCCTGGAGTTTGCTCAGACTCATGTCCATTGAGTCGGTGATGCCATCCAACCATCTCATCCTCTGTTGTCCCCTTCTCCTCCTGCCTCCAATCTTTCCCAGCATCAGGGTTTTTCCCAGTGAGTCAGCTCTTCGCATCAGGTGGCCAAAGTATTGGAGCTTCAACTTCAGCATCAGTCCTTCCAAACAATATTCAGGGTTGATTTCCTTTAGAGAGGTCCATGATACATTGTTAAGTGAGAAGAGCAAGGGGCAGATCAGATGTAGAGTAGGATTCTATTCCTATAAGAATATGTATCCCTCTGCTAAATATACATGTTCGTGTGCTAGTGTATATTTGTATAAACAAGAAGGGTGTAGATATACATCAGACTCTTAACATAGGTAATATTAACAGTTGGTTGGGTTGGATTGCCAGGGGGAGACTATGGGAGAGGACTAGATTATTTTTCCTTTCAACATCCTTGCTATTAATACAATAAGTGTGTATTGCATTTTTAATTTAAGAGGTATTACATACAAATTCTAAAACAAAACTGTCTAGACCTGAAATTTTGGTTTTTGTTTTGATCAGCACATCATGCAGAGAATTCAGAGACTTCAAGCTGACTGGGTCTTGGAAGTAGACACCTTCTTGAGTCAGACACCCTACGGGTACCGGTCTTTCTCGAATATCATCAGCACCCTCAACCCCACTGCTAAACGACACTTGGTCCTCGCCTGTCACTATGACTCCAAGTATTTTCCTCACTGGGACCACAGAGTGTTTGTGGGAGCCACTGATTCAGCTGTGCCATGTGCAATGATGCTGGAACTTGCTCGGGCCTTAGACAAGCAGCTCTTTTCCTTGAAGGTATCTGTTTCCCTCCTGCAGACTCCTGGGATAATAAAATATTTAGCAGCAACTCAGAGTGAATTCTAGTTCATGGGGCACCAAGAAAGCCATCTAGAGATGTAGACTTTCTGTGTATTTTGTGCTAATTTATTGCAAAATGAAATGAATTTGAAATATTAATTGGAAGATTGTTGTTGTTTAGTTGCTTGGTTGTGTCCAACTCTTTTGGTGACCCCATGGACTGTAGCCTGTCAGACTCTCCTGTCCATGGAATTTCCCAGGCAAGAATACTGGCGTGGATTGCAATTTCCTTCTTCAGGGGATCTTCCCAACCCAGGGATTGAACCTATGTCTCCTCCCTGGACAGGTGGGTTCTTTACCACTGAGCCACAGGGAAGCCCAGTCGGAAGATTACATTATTTATAATGTCCACCATGGGCAATGAACCTTACTTAGTACATGAGAGTGTATTTGTTAATTGGCACCTGATTTCTTAGTTATGAATACACATCAAATGAAAAACAACATTTTTTTTGCAAAAAATGAAGAAGGTGTAAGGTTGATTCAAGCATATGTAGGAAATATGTTTATTTCTTCTTGTTTGTATAGCTGTGAACATTACAGCCTTCTATTCTGAGAGATGGTGGCCTTGAGTTGGGGGAGGGAGTTTCAGCAAAGTGGTTCTGAAGTAGAGAATGGGTAATTCAGACATATCAAGATGAAAAGCGTGAAGAAGAAATGCATTATTGTTTTATCTGTGAATCTCGGCTCAATTTTCTGTAGCATAGAAAGCTTTTGTTACATTTTCAGTTCAGAATACTTCTGGGACTCTCAGATAATGTTATTTCAGTCTCTGTGTTCTTAAGTGTATATTGGAAAAAAGTGCTATGCCAGATGAAGACATTTTGTTCAGATTTCACTCATAACCGAGTAAACACAGCAAAGCAAAACCAGAAAACTTTGTTCACAGACAACAAATACCTTTTTCCTCTCTCAAAGTTTTATGAAGGAGCCAGCTTAAGTTGGGGTAAAGAAGTAAAAAAGTTATCTTGTAATGGAAGTAATAGAGATATTTGGTTCTATTTTTGCTGGATATGCTGAACTGAAGAAAGCAAGAATTGTTTATAATCACTCAGTATCCTTTTCACTGTTTTTGTCCATTTGTTTTGTTTTCTGAACCTTCTATATTGTCTCTGTTCCATGTGCTGCCCTGCTTTTAACTAGCATCCTTTGCTAGCAAGTGACTGAGAGAGTTCAGAAGCTGATATAAAAGGTTAATTTTTCATATTTGCATTTCTAGTGTAAGGACATGAAATTAGGTAAAATATGGTTTAAAGACACAGTCTATGGGGTGGGTGTGTTTTCTGTTGGTGAGATCCTTTACCTTTTTCCATGTAATTCACGCCGCTTCTGGTAACCAGAAGTAGAAAGGGCTGAATGAGTTTTGAGTAAGGCTCTCCATTAGCAAAATGCACATACATTCTTTTAATTATCCTTTCTTTTTTAAACAACAAAAAAATTTTAATCTGATCTCCAAGTCCTCATTTTAAGTTTTTTATATAGTACAGTAAAATTTTGGGAATATTTAAATTTTGATGTGGACCTGTAGATTGGAAATGGCCATCATAGTAGAAAAGTCTTCCCCATTGTCTTCCAAAAGGCATCCGGTCTTTCCAGATGACCATTCTATTTTAATAGTTTAAGTTCATGTAGGGATTCTTATATTCCCTGTGATAAGTATCTTTTCTATTAGAGGTAAGCAGTGATGTAGGCAATGAAAAATAAAAACTGGTTTTGAGGGCAGTCTCCGAGAGTATCAGATTTATTCTTCAGTTGTACTTTAGATTTGTATTAAGGAGATATTTTATGTTCGTCAGCTGTCATGAGTTGTGTAAGGGGTGATAAAATGTGACCTTGGAGAAGCCTGGATAGGAACCTAACTGGCTGATGGTTCCAGTTCTTTGCAGTCTTCCCCTTCTAGTGATAAGACTGTAATTATACTTTCACCTCTCTTGTCTTGTAACTTTGCTGTGCCCTTCCGCTTTAGCAGGTGGTAGATCCTCATTCCTTGACTCTGGACTTGGTTACTTGACTTGCCTTGGCCAATGGGAGGCTAGTAGATAACAAACAGAGGCTGGACATGTGTTTGTGCAATTGGGCCCGCTCTGCTGTGCCTTGTTGAGCCTTGGCCATCGCTGTGAGAAGAGCATGACTTGGCTAGCTTGCCAGTCCTAGGAGGAGACTAAGAGGCGTGTGGAACAGAGCCAAGCTTGATGACTGCAGGGTGAAACAGCTACTCCAGCCTAGACCAGTTGTCCCCAGTTAACCTGCAGATCCCAGAGAACTCATAATTGTTGTTTTAAGCCACTGAAGTTGGGGTGGTTTTTACACCTTATTTTTATGGCATTAGCTGATGCAGCCTTGGATGGGGAAAGACTGCAGGTAATGTACTGACTCTATTAACGCTGGTAACTAGGCATTTGTCATATTGCCAGAAAGAAGGACTAGAAGACCTTCACAAACCTGGCCATGCATTTTTTTCCAGCTCTGAGATACTAGACTGAGTTATTAGAGATTAAAGGCCAAAGTTATTTTTCCACCAACCCTAAAAAGAAGTAAAAAGAGCAAGTTGCCTCACAGGACTCAGGGTCATTGTCCAAAAAAGACAGACAGTTTATGGCTATCTAAATGAGATGGTGCAAAGAGAAGAGAATGAGAGCAAGCCATTGTGCTAAACCGTGGAGTTACCAAAATGCTGACATTTCTGAGGCACCTGAACCTTCAAATTTGCAGAATATGTAAACATTGGGCATGAACAGAGTGTTTCTGGTCCCAAGCAATCTTATTCTGCCCTGGTATTCTATGATTATGCTCTTTGATTTGGAGTTAGAACTTTGGAACCAGTCAAGGCTCTTTGACTGTCTCCACTACTGTTTGTACTATATACCTTTTGCCAGTGAGACAATCTGTTTCACTACTTCTTGTTGTTGTTCAGTTGCTAACTCATGTCTGACTCTTTGTGACTCCATGGACTGTAGCCCACCTGGTTCCTCTGTCCGTGGGATTTCCCAGGCAAGAATACTGGAGTGGGTTGCCTTGTCCTTCTCCAGGAGACCGTCCTAGACCAGGGATCGAACCTGTGTCTCCTAGTTCTTATTAAACCCTGCGTGCATATATCTTTCACAGACAGACACATCCTGTCTTTAGTACTATCAGGAGTTTTGAGAGACTAAAAATATAATAAGCTGTCTTTTTCTTGGGGTATAATTAAGGAGTAATATTATGACAGTTGAAATGATTACCATACAAGGATAACTTAGTTTTCAGTTGATAATGATATTTTTTTCTCCTTCTTATGAAATTGCCCCAAAGCAATCAAGAAACATTCCATCTTTGAAGAATTTAGGGAACATCTGTTCATGGAAACCACCATATGAAGACAGAAGGTGAACGGAGAAAAGACAGATGACATATCAGAGTAGAGAGATGTCACGTTGCCCAGAGGGGAAGAAGTCTAAGAAGACAGTGGTCCCCTGATGAAGGCCTGACTGGCTCAGGGATAGGAAGGGACAGTAAGGAAGGCAGAAATGAGGTAGGGGATGGAGGAGGAGAGTGTTTGTAAGTCTGTATAGGGAGCACTTAGGTGTATAAGAGGGCTTCCCAGACGGCACTAGTGGTAAAGAACCTGCCTGCCAATGCAAGAGCCATAGGAGACTCAGGTTCGATCCCTGCATCAGGAAGATCCCCTGGAGGAGGGCATGGCGACCCACTCCGGTATTCTTGCCTGGAGAATCCCATGGGCAGAGGAGCCTGGTGGGCTACAGTCAATAGGGTCACAAAGAGTTGGACATGACTGAAGCGACTTAACACACACAAATGTATAAGATTTCCACCCCGTACCTGGCAGATAGGTGACTCTTTCATCTGTATCCTTGTGGGAGATGATGGGATATCTTTCTGGAGAAATTGAGCCAGGGAGGTTCTAGATGTGAGGACACCAGACCTACAGGAGGGAGTAATGAGGTACCTCGTGGGAATCAGTGAGATGAAGTGAAAGACTACGCAGTGAGCACTGAGCTTCCCCAGCTTTTCCCTGCTTCCAGCCTGAGAAAGCCCGCATCCAGCTCACACCCATCCGACAGGAAACTGGAGGATCCTTCTCTGGAGAATGCAAACCACCCATAGAGAAGGCCCACAGACAGTGACATTTGGGGATCCTCAGTGAAAACCCTCAGTGGGCATCAGACTGCCTGGCAGTGGAGCCAAGCAATCTGTGTCTCTCGTCAGTGCTATAGTGTCTTATTGCTTAATGCAAAAGCACACAAAGGATGATCAAATATTTGAGGACCATCTCTGGCATGAAAGAAAGAAAGCAAAACAAATAATGCAAGTTGAAAAATGAACTCAGAGGAAACTGGATACAGCAACAGAAAATAACTTTAAAGAAAGAATGCTATTTTCATATCCTTAGAGAGATGAGAGAAGTTTTATCTGTAACAGATTAAAGCAACATCAGTCAGTTCCCCAGCACTGCATAGGGTTGGAGAGAGTGAATGGTTGTGTATTTTTCTTCATCCAGGTTCAGGTGCCTGAATGCAGGCACAAAACAGGCAGATAGTTGAATTTAATGTTATGTTTTTGCCACATGAGTTTGACCAAGGTGAAGAGAGGCACAGGAATTGAACATGTACGCAGGGATTAATTAGAATGATTGACTTCAGAATTTAAGATGAATATTAGTCCTTCTGGTACCCTAAGCCCCACAGTCCTTCAGCCCCATTGGAATCTCTAATCTAGTGGTATGTTCGCCTTTTCACAGTCTTTCCTTTATCTCTGTGAGGTCCTTGCTTCACTCTATGCGTGCATGCTAAGATGCCTCAAAGTGACTTAGCATGCATTCACCCACACATAGAGTGAAGGGGGCACAGTTTAGAGGTAAAGACTGTGAAAAGGTGAATGTATCAATAGGTTAGAACAAAATAGATTAGAGATTCCAATGGGGTTGAAGGATTGTGGGGGTTAGGGTACCAGAAGGATCAATCTGAAAGGTGAGAGCCGCTGTCAAGACAGTGGAAAGTATAACATCCATCAGAATCCTACTCACCGTTCTAAGTTCCGCTTAAATACTTTCTCTTTCCTGAAGTCCTCCTTGACATTCCAAGGATTCCACCTCTCAATCTGCCTGGTTCCTAGAGGAGTTTTCTGCTACATTGTTGACCCTTGATACATTTTGCATGGCCACGTATTTATCTTTCCCTAACCCAAGTAAAGTGTAGGTTCCTTTGAGGGAGAGGCTGTAATTACCATTCTTAGTGTCTCTGTCGCATTCCAAGGGCAGACTCTCGAACTCAATACAGCACTGCAGACTTAACTAAGGTGAGAAGCAAGAAAGACTGGTACTGTTTCAGGTTCAGTTCCCTGGGAGGTGTGTTCTGACGTGAAGGCTAGCATTTCGGTCACTTAGTAGGGAGTGGCCTTACCATCACACCTGTGGCAGGGAGGGGAAAGAAATGGGAGTAGGCAGAGGGGGAAGCTGGGCTGCCATGCAGGTTCAGCAACAGCCTCAGCCAAACCCTGGAGAGCTCTGAAGGTAGCATGGCCCTTTAGAGGGCCTGCTTAGGCCAGTCATTGCATGTAGGAACCTCCATGGCTGAGCCAACCCTTAAGGGGACCAACAACCGAAGGCCTTCTGCTGACTCCTCTGCTGGCAACAGGGACAACACATCCTTCTGAAAGGGACCGGGGTGCTGTGTCACAGTGTCCACCATTGCAGTTCCAGAGTTCTCTAAAGAGTAAGAAAAAACAATGTAAGACTTCTATTTTCAGAAGGAGTGGTAATGGTGAGATCTATAAGGGTGAAGACTATAGGATCTCTGATGATTTTCAGAGAGGAACTGGTGCAAAATAAATTCTGACATATTTTCACTTGTTCTGGCTTCTTCCTTTGCTTCATGGCGCATCTTTTTGTCCAGTTAATAGGAAAGCATGCTATTTTTTAAATTCTCAGAATATTTTCTCTCTTTTTCTGTTTTGTTAAAATTCAGAATATCTCAGACTCAAGGCCAGATCTTTCACTCCAGCTAATTTTCTTTGATGGAGAAGAGGCTTTTCATCTCTGGTCTCCTCAGGATTCTCTGTATGGGTCTCGCCACTTAGCTTCCAAGATGGCGTCAACACCACATCCACCTGGAGCGAGGGACACCAACCAACTGCATGGCATGGTGAGTCCAGGTGCTTTTCATGATGCTGGAACTGCAGACTCTGCTTCAAAGGAAGCCAAAGCTATAGCCATTTAAAGACCTAAAAATGCCATGGCATTCTTGGAGCAGAGTGTTTATAATAGAGCATTATTTGGCAGGCATTGGGTTTTTGAGGAATCCCAGAGCTAAAAAGAATAATTCTGGGTTAGAAGTTATGTTTGACTGAGCTTAATTAAAATGATGTAAAAAATCAGAATAAGGAAGCATCAGATTCAGTTTGGTCCCATGGGTGCACATTCCCCCAGTAAGTTTAGAGGTGAAGAGAGCAAGTCCCATCTCTGAGGCCTCTGTCAAGCCAGAGGAGACGTCTTGGGAAATGGGGTATGAGTGAAACATAGCATAGGGATGGGAGTGAAGAATTTCCTTGGTGGCTTCAAAACATTGTAGTGACTTCCAGTGTGTATAGGAAAATTTGATGTAGCGTTTTTGACATGAGGGTAGTGACATTTCAGTGCTTCCTTAAAATTTTGGTCTTATTACCAATAGTGGGTGCAACTTATGGCCCCTCTTCATCCCTCATTCTGGCCCCACAACCCATGCCTTGTCCCTTATTCCACCTTTGAATTTCCTTCCTATTCTGACTCTCTTCCCATATTTGACATTCACTAACACCAGCACGGAACCCATGAGACTTCGATCTTCCTGTGGCTCCACCCATCCCTGACTCTCATCCTTGTCTGTGAACTGGTAACCTGTTTCTAACACCCTCCATTCATCCATGTCCTTTGTCCTATCGCTGACCTTCACCCTGTGAGTCCAGATGGCCACATGCAGTGTCCTGTCTGACTCCAGCACATCTCATGCTGGCTTTCTCTCTATCCCGTTGCCCACTGGCAGCTCACAAGGGGTCATGCGTACATGCTTACTCGCTCAGTCATGTCTGACTCTTTGTGAGCCCAGGGACTGAGGCCCACCAGGCTCCTCTGTCCATGGGATTTTCCAGGCAAGAATACTGGAGTGGTTTGCCATTTCTTTCTCTGGGGGACCTACCCGCAGAGATCAAACCTGCATTTCCTGCATTGTGGGTAAATTCTTTACCGCTGAGCCATCCAGGAAGCCCCATAAGGTATCAGGAGAACATAATTGACACCTCATTTAATCACTTTTGCTCAAGTGGTTAAAAGAGTTCAAAGGAGGAGACGAGGCCTGGTTGATCAGCAGGAGGAACAAAGTTATTTGTTTATGAGTCCAAATATATGAATTCATAGTGAGGCAATGGCACCCCACTCCAGTACTCTTGCCTGGAAAATCCCATGGACGGAGGAGCCTGGTAGGCTGCAGTCCATGGGGTCGCTAAGAGTCGGACACGACTGAGCGACTTCTTTCGCTTTTCACTTTCATGCATTGGAGAAGGAAATGGCAACCCACTCCAGTGTTCTTGCCTGGAGAATCCCAGGGACGGGGGAGCCTGGTGGGCTGCTGTCTATGGGGTCGCACAGAGTCGGACACGACTGAAGTGACTTAGCAGCAGCAGCAGCAGCAGTGATAGTTAAGACCATTTTTTCCCCAGAACAAATTCCTAGGAGCTTATCCAACCTGGTGAATATACTCCTATTTCAAACAAGCCTGTTTTTTCCCGGTGAATATATTTAATCATCATTCATGAGTTAATAGATACTGTGTCTTAGAGTCATAGACTCTGAAAATATCTATTATATATCAGGATCAATGCTAGATATTACTCATACCTTACCTCACTTACATAAATCAGGCATTCTTAATCTGGGGAGTAGTCTCCAGGGAGTCCTCAAGCCTGCTAATGTTTTATGGCTCAAAGAAGAATCACTTGGCTTATTACAGAGGCTTTTAGCCAGAAAGGACCTTTATTTATTTATTTTTAATATGAATTTATTTATTTTAATTGGAGGTTAATTACTTTACAATATTGTGGTGGTTTTGCCATACATCAACATGAATCTGCCACAGGTATACACGTGTTCCCCATCCTGAACCCCTCTTCCTCCTCCCTCCCCATACCATCCCTCTGGGTCGCCCCAGTGCACCAGCCCCAAGCATCCAGTATCATGGATCAAACCTGGACTGGCAGTTCGTTTCATATGTGATATTATACATGTTTCAATGTCATTTTCCCAAATCATCCCACCCTCTCCCTCTCCCACAGAGTCCAAAAGACTGTTCTATACATCTGTGTCTTTTTTGCTGTCTCACATACAGGGTTATTGTTACCATCTTTCTAAAGTCCATATATATGCATTAGTATACTGTATTGGTGTTTTTCTTTCTGGCTTACTTCACTCTGTATAATAGGCTCCAGTTTCATCCACCTCATTAGAACTGATTCAAATGTATTCTTTTTAATGGCTGAGTAATGCTCCATTGTGTATATGTACCACAGCTTTCTTATCCATTCATCTGCTGATGGACATCTAGGTTGCTTCCATGTCCTGGCTATTATAAACAGTGCTGTGATGAACATTGGGGTACATGTGTCTCTTTCAATTCTGGTTTTCTCGGTATGTATGCCCAGAAGTGGGATTGCTGGGTCATAAGGCAGTTCTATTTCCAGTTTTTTAAGGAACCTCCACACTGTTTTCAATAGTGGCTGTACTAGTTTGCATTCCCACCAACAGTGTAAGAGGGTTCCCTTTTCTCCACACCCTCTCCAGCATTTATTGCTTGTAGACTTCTGGATTGCAGCTGTTCTGACTGGCATGAAATGGTACCTCATTGTGGTTTTGATTTGCATTTCTCTGATAATGAGTGATGTTGAGCATCTTTTCATGTGTTTGTTAGCCATCTGTATGTCTTCTTTGGAGAAATGTCTGTTTAGTTCTTTGGCCCATTTTTTGATTGGGTCGTTTATTTTTCTGGAATTGAGCTACATAAGTTGCTTGTATATTTTTGAGATTAGTTGTTTGTCAGTTGCTTCATTTGCTATTATTTTCTCCCATTCTGAAGGCTGTCTTTTCACCTTGCTTATAGTTTCCTTTGTTGTGCAGAAGCTTTTAAGTTTAATTAGGTCTCATTTGTTTATTTTTGCTTTTATTTCCAGAATTCTTGGAGGTGGGTCATAGAGGATCCTGCTGTGATTTATGTCTAAGAGTGTTTTGCCTGTGTTCTCCTCTAGGAGTTTTATAGTTTCTGGTCTTATGTTTAGATCTTTAATCCATTTTGAGTTTATCAGCAAGCTAGAGCTTCTCGTTTGACAGAAAAGGAAATGGATATTCAGAGACTTAGCTTATAGGACTCCTAGTCAAGGAAACTCTCTTATGTGCTGCTTTAAGGAATAAATAGTTCCTATACAAGTGTTCTCTTTGGCAGTTGTATTATTACATGCTAAGGATAAAATGACTGATTAGAATGGAGTAGAAGATGAGACAGGCTTTTAAACCCATCTGAAAACAAAGCAAATGTATCCTTTTTTTCTATGAAATATTTATCCAAGTGTCCTCCTTCTAATTTAGCCTTAGTAATATTGTTCTGGAGTTACAGACATGAAGAATCTACATTTCGCTATTTCTCCACATTGTATAAGCAAGATTTAAAAATCTCCCTCAGATGATTCATTTACAATGTTATTAAACCTTTTGTTGATTTATACAGCTCCTTATTTCATTCTCAGTTATTAAAATGCAGTTAGTCTTGACTGATTTTTTTTCTATTGGTGATTATGAAATGTGTTTTGGCAACAGTGATTATATAATATTTTTGCTCCCTTAGGATTTATTGGTCTTACTGGATTTAATTGGAGCTCCATACCCAACATTTCCCAACTTTTTCCCAAACACTGCCAGATGGTTTGGTAGACTTGAAGCAATTGGTAAGCAATGCTGTTATTATGGTGGCTCAGATGGTAAAGAATCTGCCTGCAATGTGGGAGACTTGGGTTCCATTCCTGGAGGTCAGGAAGAACCCCTGGAGAAGGGAATGACAACTGACTCCAGTATTCTTGCCTGGAGAATTCCATGGACAGAGGAGCCTGGTGGGCTACAGTCCATGGGGTTCTAAAGTGTTGGACACAACTGAAAGACTAACGCTTTCACTTTTTCACTCTTAGAGAATCAAACCTGGTTTCTTCTCACTGATAAACACTGCATTCTAAAATTCAGAGCTGGTGACTTAAGGGTGTGATCAGAGTACACAAGCCAGAGTACTGGCTTTTTTCTTGCTTTATTGATTAGTTTATTATTCCTATTCATCTGTTTTTATTTTCCTGCATGAAACTGCATTTTGAAATGGAAACTTAAAATACTACATTTCATATATTCATATCCTTAGAAATTGCTTTGAGGTATTTTCTCAGAGTCCTGTTTGAAACATATGGAATGCATTTTTAGGGAAAACTCAGCAAAGCACATTGGATAATGATCAATGTTATGTCCTTGTAATGATACCCAAAGATATCCTTCAATGTTTCTTTTTTTCTTCTGTTCTCTTTGTCATCTTCTATTTGCTGCCTTATGTAGTTGTGATATCCTTTTAAATTTAGTACCATCTTTGTCTGTTTTCTAAAGTAATAAGTAAAGGGGATGCAAGAGAAAGCCAAAATCCTTCAAGAGTCACTTAAGAGAAGGTTTAGTGGCAACTAAATGAGAGTAGAGTAGACCAGATGAGGTTAGGCCAGGTTAGCCCAGGAAACAAAGTTATCTGTGTATGGCTCAGGGGAGAGGCTGGGGGCTTGGAGAAAGAGAATAACTTCTTTCTCTTGTATCTCTACTCCATATATCCTCCCTCTCCACACACACACACACACACACACACACACACACACACGAACAAAACAAACGATAAAAGATTGGCCTTAGGGAGGGATGAACATGAGCTAGATGTTTATTATAGAATTCAGGCCAGGAGCCCTGCTCTTGTGGCAAAAACATCAGACTAAGAATTCTTTTCTAGCTACACAGGCTTCTTGCAGTGGGGTGGGATAGTACTTCCTTCTCAGCAGTGGGGAAAGTGCTGCCGTCTCAACGGGCACTTTTGCCACAGTGTGCCTATATCCAGATCTAGAATATTGTGAAAGAAATGTTTACCTGAACCTCAGATGCTTATCTTTGACAAATTTCAATTTCTAATTTGAAAGACTTGCTATTCTGGTATTAATATAAGCTTTTGGGGACACTTCCTTACAGCATGTTTTCCTTACTCTGAGTAGCCTCAAGAAATGGGTTTGGCCTTCTGTCATGCGTTTGGTTCCCTTATCTCATTTCTTCCACCAGAATGAATTTATATCAGTAACTCACATGTTAATATAATTTTAACCCATTGTGTAACCCACTGAGTGGTATTTATATTCAAATCATATCTCTAATTGTATAAGGAAAAGTTGTATATGAGATAAAGAATTATAATTATCAATAAACAGATGGGAATATTGTGGTAGTAAGGGCTTTTTTTAATGTTCCTAAAATCATATTACATATGAATGCTTACCCTTTGGTCTAATTTTACCCTTTAAATTTAGCAGTGAATATAACCAATCTGCAAAGTTTCATTTGGTTGTCTTAAACTCTTTTTGTGATCTCTTTTCATCTTATAACATAGACTCACGTTATACGTAACTCATGTAACACGCGAGTTCTATGTTACACTGTGACAGGAGTGATGGAATGTAGGTCAATGATTCTCAAATTTTAGTGTGCATTAGAATCACCTGGAAGGCTTGTTACACCACAGATTGCTGGACCGCACCCCCAGAATCTCTAATTCAGTCGGTCAGAGGTGGGACCAGATAATCTGCATTGCTAACAAGTTCCCAGGTGGTGCTGATGCAACTGATCATAGATCACACTTTGAGAACCACTGATGCAAGTCATAGTAAGTATCCCTTTTGCAGAGAGGTCACTCAGTATAGTACTTCATACCTGTTCTGTCTAAGGATTCCCTTTCAAGCCCAACATCTCCTCTTGAAACACTCTTTGTGCAGGGTTGAAAATCTGTATCTACACCTGTGTTTTCTCCTCTGCTTCCCTCTACTTTTCTCATTCTCCGTCTCGGCACTGTTCTATTGAGTTTCTGACTCTCAAGAGTCAGAAAGCTAGAGTCAGAGGTGACTCCTCCCTTGGAACTAATCCAAAATGCCCACACCCCAAGTTCAGCTCAGAGGTTTTTTTTTTTTTGTCATGGGTGCACCACTCACAGTGTTTTAAAGCCAGGTGCCAAGATTTCAAACTCTTTGTGTTCTGACCATCGATTAGTTAAAAATACATGTTCATCTGCTGTCTAATTATCACCTGCAGAACATGGACTCCATGAATTAGGTTTGCTCAAGGATCACTCTTCAGAGAGGCGGTATTTCCGGAATTATGGTTATGGAGGTGTGATTCAGGATGACCATATTCCATTTTTAAGAAGAGGTAATGTGTGTATGTGTAAATATGTATGCATGCATGCACATGTGTGGTTTTTTCCTGTCATATTCGGTGTATTTTATGTGTATTTACAACAATCTAGAAGTGTGAAGAGCCATTACATTTAATAGCTGATTCAGCAATCATCTCATGGGTTTTATTTTTTCATGAAAGTCATTGTAAATCCTTGAAGAGACCTTTTTATTTTTTCCTACATGTAGAATATTTATCAACGCTCGTATGCCTTTGACATCCTGCTTTCCCTTTCACAGACCTAGATTGTATTCTTATGCTTTGTGTAACTCTGGTGTTTTCCTGCTAATAAGGAAGCAAAGGGCTTCCTTAGTGGCTCAGATGGTAAAGAATCTGCCTGCAATGCAGGAGACTTGGGTATGATCCCTGGGTTGGGAAGATCCCCTGGAGAAGGAAATGGCAACCCACTCCAGTATTCTTGCCTGGAGAACTCCATGGACAGAGGAGCCTGATGAGCTACAGTCCACGGAGTTGCAAAGAGTCGGACTCGACTGAGTGATTAACACGTTCACTTTCGTTTCATCCTTTGCATCAGTGTTGGAAGTCTAAACTAACTCAACAATTCTTACAGTAGCCACCCAATTCATCTCCTTCTTTTGCTCTTGCCTCCTTATTCTTTACGTATGAGCAAGTGTTATCTTTAAAAAATGTCAATCAAATTATGGTACTTCCCTACCTTTAAGCTCTGTTGGCTTGCCATCATGTAGAGTAAGACCCAAAGTCTTCATCATGACCTACAAGGGCTTCCATTTTCTGAGTCCTTTCTTCCTCTCCAGCATCACCTCCTACCTCTCTGATTATTGCTCTGACCCAGTCACATCGCTGTTGCACAAGCAGGCCCAGCACACTCTTCCCGCAGGACCTTTGGGCTTGCTAATACTGCTGCCTGGTCATCCCCAGGTCTTCACACAGCTTAGTTTCTCCTTTGTTGCATCTGTGTAAATGTTAGCTTCTCGAAGAGGACCTCTTTGATTTGTTTTTTTTTTTAACTGTACGTCATTTGTGTGTATTTTTGGTCTTCATTGCTGCCTTCAGGCTTTCTCTAGTTGTGGAGGGTGGGAACTGTTCTCTAGTTGCACTGCATGGGTTCCTCAGTGTGGTGGCTTCTTTTGGGGCAGAACACAGGCTCTGGGGCCCGTGGGCTTCCGCAGTTGCTGTGCACAGGCTTAGTTGCCCCAGTGCTTGGAGTCTTCCTGTACCAGGGATTGAATCCATATCCCCTGCTTTGGCAGGCAGCTTCTTAACCACTGAACCACTAGGGAAGTCCAGGGCCATCCTGATTTTAAATTCCTTTTTCTTGGCCCTTCTCTCTGCCCCTCATTCTCTATTCCCTTATCTTATTTTACTATTCTTTATAAACCTTATCACTTTGAAAAATTATTTTTTGTATTTGTTTATTTGTTTCTTTCTCTAGTAGAATGTAAGTTCCATCTGAACAGGGCTTTGCCTTTTCACTGATGAACCCTCAATTCCTACAATAGGAGCTGGCACATAATAAGAGCTTTATTATTATTTACTAAATTTATTAATATTTGTTTAATCAATGAATGACTTTGGAGTATCAGGGTAAGATACAGGGATGTACACAGAAGTTATCAGCTGAGTTATTAGCTGTGTTTATATAGTACAGAGCTCCCACTTAGACTTCTCTGAAGAATGATACTTTCTAGCTTACTCATGGAAAATATGTACTTAATTACAAGTCATTTCTTTGTGTTAGGTGTTCCAGTTTTGCATCTGATATCATCTCCTTTCCCTGAAGTCTGGCACACCATGGATGACAATGAAGAAAATTTGGATAGAACAACCATTGACAATCTAAACAAAATTCTACAAGTATTTGTGTTAGAATATCTTCATTTGTAATATTCTGGTTTAGTTTACTGGTAAACTAAATATTCTGGTGATTGCATCTAGTATCATATTCAAAAGTCAAGGAATCCTTTAAAATAATCTGACTCTAGACAATGCTGTGTGGAAACATCTATCCTATAGATTCTTTCTGTAGGTGTCGTTGAATATCCTAGATTTATGTCATGTCCAAATTGCCCATTAATTTTTATCTAGTGATAAAGGCGAATGTAAGAAAAACTGAAGATACATATCTTTAAAAAAACTCCTTTAGATAAGAAACTATGAAGCTAAATCAGATTCATATAGTTAGTATCATGATCTTCTAAAATAATATTTAATATGATGGTCAAGTGCAATGTATAGCCTTAGTTTTATGATTTTCTTATACTTGCGAATTTATTGCATATAAAACAAAACAGAGATGCAGTTTGACTCAGTCTCCTTGAGAAATCTTTGTATGGTTTATTTTATGGAAATTAAATCAAAATTAAATGCCATGTTGTGAATGTCTTTCTTTATATATAAATGAAAAAATCATGATTTAAAGTATAGCTCAATTTTATTGTTTTACAAATTTTGCATTTTTATTGTAAAATAATATAGTCAGTACAAAAAACATAGAAAATAGAGAAAGTAAAAAAGCCATAATTTCATTATATTAACCAAATCATCACTCACTCTAATTTTTCCTCACATATTTTCAATGCAGATTTTGTGTGTTTATAATCACTCTATCTTCAATTTTTTGGCTTTCTGTCTGTTAAATTATATAATTACCAGACATTTATTTGTTGTTGTGATCTTGGGTTACGATGAAGACAGAGATTGTTGAGTGTGTCCTCCAGAGTCCATATAAAGGTAACACAGAGAGAGCACAGCAATTATGATCATTTCTGTGTATTGTTGTATAAATTATATGATACTCACATTTGTTTAATTACTTATAGCTGATTTCTTGTAGGAGATTCATGGAAGCAAAATTGTTTGGGCTGGAAACATGTTGAGAATTCATAGATTTTTCTTTAGCTATAGGAAATAGTTATCTAGAAATACAAACTTGATCACAGTTAAATGATGATATGATTCATCCTGCCATATACTAATAGATGAAGTTAATTGGGGGTTGCTGCTTTTCATGTGTTCTCTGTTCTGTGCAGACATTTAATAAACCTCACTGAGTTAATATGCTAGGGACTGGATAGGGTGTGAGACAAACTGAGTGGGAAATCAATAGCAACCTCAAGTTCAATAGCAAAGACAGTCATTGGAAAAGGAATTTACTCATGAAAACATACTTTCCAGGTCAAAACAGGGGCTAAAATATAATTTATGTATATGACTTTATATAATTTTATACAAGAATAGCCAGAATTATATACAACGATATGTAACTATGTCTGTAATTTCATGTTGGTGAATTTTATT
Organism: Capra hircus; assembly: GCF_001704415.2. Classification (NCBI taxonomy): domain Eukaryota; kingdom Metazoa; phylum Chordata; class Mammalia; order Artiodactyla; family Bovidae; genus Capra; species Capra hircus. Next base: position 19,680,632 of record NC_030818.1, read on the forward strand.
TCATTTTAAACAATTTTTTATAAGTATTCACTTATTCTTAAATTTTGGCCCTGTCATGCAGCATGTGGTATCTTAGTTCCCTGACCAAGGATCTAACCTGTACTCCCTCCATTGAAAGGTGCAGTCTTGACTACTGGACCACTGGGGGAGTCTCTGGTGAATTTTACAGAGCTGGATTTTTACAGACTTTATTTTACACAAATCTGCTTCTAAAATTCCATAAAGGGAAGCCGTGCATTTGTGAGTTAAATAATATTAAGAACCAACACTTATCGAGTACTAACTCTGGGTCAGTGTTATAGGTGCTGCACATGTTTTTACCAACTTAATCCTCACAACAATCCTAAAGGCTACTATTAGCCACATTTTATGGTGCTCAGAGGGCTTCCCAGGTGGCGCTAGTGGTAAAGAACCCATCTGCCAGTGCAAGAGATGTAAGAGATAAGGGTTCGAGCCCTGGGTCAGGGAGATTCCCTGGAGGAGGGCATGGCAACCCACTCCAGTATTCCTGCTTGGAGAATCCCATGGACAGAGGAGCCTGGCGGGCTACAGTCCATAGGGTCACAAAGAGTCAGACACAACTGAAGCGACTTAGCACGCACGCATGCATGATACTCAGAATGGTTAAGTATCTTCTTCAAGATCGTGTAGCTAGTAATTGACAGTGCTGGGGCTAGAACCCAAGTAGTCTGGCACTACAGCTCATCCTCGGGAGCACTGTAGAGTACTACCTCTTTACATGAAAAGACCTTTGCAGAATATTTTTAATACCAAGCACAATGCAACAATGGCGTCTTGAAATTTTTATAGGTTATTCATTCAGTCTGGGAGTGCATTCTTAAATCATTGCTTCAAGGGTTCACATGACAATGTTAGGCTTCAGAGGTGTGTCATTTGTATGCAGAATTATTTCTCTGCCATATCAAAGGCTATTTTTACATAAGCTTGTGTATCATAGAAATCAACACGAGTGGTTCCAGGGCTGAAAAATCTAAGCCACAAAGAAGGATTAAAAAAGGCTGAGTTTTCTGGATTAATTTTCAAATGAGTGAAACATTTGAAAGGGGTTCAGGGAAAACACTTCTTAAATACCAGAAAAGAAATGATTTAAGTGACAGATATTAAAACAGAACGAAAAGATGTTTTAATAAGGAAACTAAAAGTTAGTTGATAGGACTACGTATATAATTATACGCCTAAATAATAAATTTTATTTGAGGCAGAATGAAATAAATAGACCTACTATAATCTTTTGGTTAACATTAGTTGAATTATTTTTAGAGGAGGAAGTTGGAGACTATGTTGAAATGAGATAAGAGGAAAAATAAAAACATAAGCAGATTAACTCAGGGAAAGTTTCCTTCCTTCTAAGTGGCATACTCTAAAATGCTATTGACAGAGACTTTGTACGTATGTGGGAAAAGTAATCATGATACCATAAAGGGAAACATTTTGAGGTATTAATCTTGATATTAATCCCTGAAATATGTTCTGTATAAAAATGCCAGTCAGAAATATTACTTTAAAAATCATACCTGCAAAGGCAGGTTTCCATAAACATTATGTTGTATTTGGAATTTTCCTATATACATTTTGGAGCATTTTACTGCCCCTAAGAGAACAATTTGTATGCTTTGTCTATTTCTGTCAACCCTGAAATACACAGGGCTATTTTTCTTCTTCAAGAGAAATGAGTTCAAAGGAAAATATTCATAAAAGGGTATTCATAACCTTGGCATCTAAGAAAATCATGAGTCTGTTATTGTAGCTTGAGGGTTGTGGCTGGAAGAGAAAAGACAGATCCTTCAAACTGCAGAAATGTTTTAGATGGTGAAGCAGTTGTCATAAGAACAAAGCAGCCCATGCTTTCAGCTCCAACTCCAAATCCGTAATTGTTTATTCCAGGGAGCTTCTTTCTTCCATCAAAGAGGTGCATTCATTCTGATGCTGCAGCAAAGTCATGTGAAAGCTGAGCATATGCTCAATTAACTTGGCTCAGCTGGAGGTGGTTACTTCTCACAAAGGAGGGAAGGACAAGACACAAGCCACTTCTACTTCTCTGATGTACAGACAGCCCCACAGGAAGCTTGGTCATGGTACATTCTGCTGAAAATGAAATCTGTTTCTTTACAAGCCCTAAATCTGAGGAATAAAGGTGTGGGAATAAAGGACATAAAGAGAAGATGAGAGAGACTGTTTATGGCAGCCATAGTAATTTAAAGCAAAACTAATGTAGGATGGATGTGAGAGTTGGACTGCGAAGAAGGCTGAGTGCCGAAAAATTGATGCTTTTCAACTGTGGTGTTGGAGAAGACGCTTGAGTGTCCCTTGGACTGCAAGGAGATCCAACCAGTTCATTCTGAAGGAGATCAGCCCTGGGATTTCTTTGGAAGGACTGATGCTAAAGCTGAAACTCCAGTACTTTGGCCACCTCATGTGAAGAGTTGACTCATTGGAAAAGCCTCTGATGCTGGGAGGGATTGGGGGCAGGAGGAGAAGGGGACGACAGAGGATGAGATGGCTGGATGGCATCACGGACATGATGGACCCGAGTCTGAGTGAACTCCGGGAATTGGTGATGGACAGGGAGGCCTGGCGTGCTGCGATTCATGGGGTCGCAAAGAGTCAGACACGACTGAGCCACTGAACTGAACTGAACTGAATGTAGGACATTTGGGGAAATTACTTAAATTTGCTGTTCATGATATGAGGCTGTGCTTTTCACAGCCAACCTTCTCACCAACTTTTGGCTTCAAAGATGAATGTACGAAAGATTGAGGTTTCACTCAGTTTCAGAGCCACTTTCTACACAGTCTGAAACACTAAAAGTCATTTTGAAGTGGTTTAACGTTCTCCTGTTACTTCTCCCTCTCACTTCTCTGACTTCTGTGGTACATCTTTCTCAGCCTTCAAATAGCTAACCTCTTACTCTGTTGTGAGGAGTGGGTCCCATTGCCATGTTTCATGGAAGGACTCAAGTGGGGAGGGAGAGGTCATTAGCTGGTTGAGCCAGTAGGGTGCTTCGGGACACCCCCATATCCTCCTCAACATGAAAATCAGCTGCAGGGTCCTGGCACTACATTCAGCAGCAATAATTTATGGCAGTTTTGAAGGCAGCTGAGATGAAAGGACTGTCTGTGTCATGCCTGTAGCCTTCAGCCTGAATTTGGTTGGCCTGCTCATGCCATGTGAAGTCATCTTATTGTGCTCATATTTCAAAGGAAACACATGGTAGGTACATGGCGAATTCTCCCAACGTATCTGTATTTGCCAGGGAGAATTTAGATCATTTGTGTGAGAGTTAATATTAAGAGCACAGAATTGTTAAAAAGAGAAAAAAACTTGACTTAAAAACAGACAAGCAAGCATGCAAACAAACGAAAAAAACCCTATCAACCAACTGAACAAATTAAAACCCCACAAAGATTACAAAGGTAACATTAAAAATAGATTTTAAAACTGATGAATTATAAATAGTACCGAAAACTTTGTTCTATTACGTTTAAAATGTTCTATAAGGTACAGAAGTTCCTTGGCAGGCAAGGATTAAACTATTGTGGTTTTGACTAACAAAGAATGACACGCAGTACATTTTCTGAGTTAAGAGATTAACATGGAGAAGTGAATGAGTCTAGCTGACGGCTGGCCATCAATTGTTATTCATTGTGATTCTCTAAACACTTGGGAAGTAGTAAAACACATTTGTTTGTAAAAAAGGAGTGCACTCCTTGCATTTCCTAAGCCAATTGCTCTTACTGGAGATGTAATTAAGGAGGTCATTTTTGATGGTGGCACAGAGTAGTTTTACACATGATTTTAATCCCTTATTGATAGATGAATTAAGGATAGGAAAAGATCATTAGAAAATTTTAGGAATTTAAAATTATCTTTTTAGGAATTCTATTTTGCTGAATTGTTTCACAAATTTCTAGCCCTAACTCCTTTTGGCCTAAGTGGTGTTCTAGGTTCACTCTTCACTCAGTCTCTGTGCTGGGGACTGGAGAGCACTGATAGACTTTGTCCTGTGGGTCATGCCTGCCCACAAAGCTGGGGTGGTGGGGGTGGGGGGCGGGGAGGGTTACCCCAACAAACCTCAGGGTTGGAGGTGGGGATGAAGTCTCTCTCCAAGGGAAGATCTAGAGAAAGGATGCTGTATAGATAAGAGCAATAAATGTCCACCAAGGTAAACATGTGAATTAGGTGACTTATGAACCATTCTGCCTTTCTCTTGTCTTACAAAGGATGTGGTATTATAACGTCCCCCTAAAATGAAGATGTACTTGATCCTCCATCAAAGTTCTTACAATATAGACTCAAAATCTTGGAAGAGGAGCACAGGTGTTATAAGACTGTATTATACCTCTTACCACCAAACCAGGTCCATTTGCCATACACGAAACAAGCCAAATGCTGAGATGTTGAGGTTTATAGCCAAGAAATCCGACTCCCTGAAGGTGACGGTGTCTGGTGAAGTGAAAGTGAAAGTCGCTCAGTCGTGTCCGACTTTTTGCGACTCCATGGACTGTCCATGGAATTGTCCAGCCCAGAGTACTGGAGTGGGTAGCCTTTCACTTCTCCAGAGGATCTTCCCCACCCAGGGTTCAAACCCAGGTCCCCCTCATTGCAGGCGGATTCTTCACCAGCTAAGCCACAAGGTAAGCCCAAGAATACTGGAGTGGGTAGGCTATCCCTCTCCAACGGATCTTCCCGACCCAGGAGTCGAATGGGGGTCTCCTGCATTGCAGGCGGCTTCTTTACCAACTGAGCTATGAGGGAATTGGATAAGCAGAGCGTCTTAGGCATGGGGAGAGGTGATTGGAGGTCAGGAAAAGATGAGATAGTCGCTGTTTTGCGCAGGCGCATCTGGGTTACATGCGTGTGCCTATTCAGAATAGAGGCATTTAGCTTGATGGGGGAGAAGGCGACGGCACCCCTCTCCAGTACTCTTGCCTGGAAAATCCCATGGACGGAGGAGCGTGGTAGGCTGCAGTCCATGGGGTCGCGAAGAGTCAGACACGACTGAGCGACTTCCCTTTCACTTTCTGGAGAAGGAAATGGCAACCCACTCCAGTGTTCTTGCCTGGAGAATCCCAGGGACGGGGGAGCCTGGTGGGCTGCCTTCTATGGGGTCACACAGAGTCGGACACAACTGAAGCGACTTAGCAGCAGCAGCCTGATGGTAGGGTGGAGTTTTCCAGTCCGCCCCCCGCCCCTCCATATCAAGAGGCTTTTCATGGGACACCTGTACAGGCCCAGTTTTAGGGTTGGTGGTTCCAACCAACTCCGGTAGCCTTGCAAGTTCCTGTAAAACGACTGAGCTGTGTGAAGCTCGGAAGGTATGTAGTTAAAGAGAAAAAAGAAAGAAAGAAAAAAATAATGACTAAATGGGCTTAATCAACGAAGGCAGTTTATGAGCCAAGGGGTTCTGACAAGCTGTTCCTTTATCTGTTGTTCTGTAAGACAAGCTCAGGAATTTGTTAGTTATCAGCTTCTGTTAGCTCTATGGGGCATGCTTTCACTTCAGGCTTTAAACATCCGGATTTAGGAGGTGCCTAATCCGGCTGCTCATGCTTCGTTTCTTTGCAGTTGGATCCTAGTGTTGGAAATGAGTGTTTGTCAAAGAAAAAAATGTCTGTCCCTAAAAGCAGATTTTCTTCAAGATCATTGTGTTTCCTCCCCAGACCTATATTGCAAGCTGACAGAGCTTCGAAAGTTACATTTTTGCAACCTAAACTTGTTAACATTTCCTCTGGGGGGTGGGAAGACAGAGAGAGGAGAGTATCTGAGAAACCATGAAAAATTGAGAATACTTAGAAGCTGACCAGGAAAGGTACATAGCTCTGCTGTGGGAGGCTGGCAGTCATGATAAAACCTCATCCAGACGCTGCCTGAGGCCAGAAAGACTGAAAGTGGTGATGATCAGGGGCGGCAGAAGGAAGGGTTTGTTAACTCATGGTGAAAGTCGCAGTCCAGCAGTTCTCAAAATCAAAGAGTTCAAAGCACTTTGATCAAATCGATGTTCCTTATACCCCTCCTCAAAGGCCTGTAAATGTTATCAGACCCATGTAGGAGGGCCAGCCAGGTCATGCGTCTCCATCAAAGTCATTGTCAGACTGGAGCATGAGTGGAGTCTGAACTGAGATTGTTGTTCAGGGTTTGGGAAGGAGAGGCTAAAATTCAAATGTTCTAGAGCTGAAAAGAGCCTGAGAAATCATCTGCTCTGTGGTTTTCACCCTCAGCTTTAGATTTTACCCTGGAGGTGGTGCTGCAGAAAGAGCACCTCTCCACAGTTATGCCTCTGTCTCAGTAGTACAAGGTGCTGCAACAGATTTTTAAGTTGTGTGTATGAGATAGTAGAACCCTTTCTTTAGAGATCTCACATGGAGCCCCAAACTCCAGGTGATGAGGTTGTTCCCTACCCTCTGTTCTAGACAGTGTTCCTCCCTAGGGAGGGGGCAGAAGTGCAATCCTTGTGGTCCCATGCCCTCTCTCTTCTTCCCATTCTTCTCTGCCAAACTCAGTGTGTTTGTTTTGGGCTGAAAGTGATGGATAGCAGGATTTATTAAAAGCATTTTTAAATCAAGAGATTAAACTCTGGTAACAGTGGAATTTCATCCATTAGTCAGTGTATAAATCAGATTGTAGAGCTAATGCTGTAAAGGTATTTCCACGCTCTCAGAACTGCAGACATGAATTCCTAGACATTGTTTCTTCCTGAGGGCAATTTCAGCTTGTTGCCAATAAGGATAAAAGGCAGGACTCTTGAAGCGGTAATAGGCTACAAGCCTCAACCTGTAGGATGCTCTGGGCTGCTGAGTCTGTCTCTTTCCCCGGATTCTATGCCTCACCTTCTACATATAGCTGAGCTCCCACATGCTGCATGACACCCTGACAATTTACCCCAGACAGGCTGGCTTGAATTTGTCTCATGCTGTGTTTTGACAGTGTTGGGTAGGGTGCAGTCTGTGGGGATCTGTCTGGACTGGCGGTCTCTGGACATGGGGCGTATCAAAGCAGCAGACAGGCTGCCTGCCTGGGCCATTTTCCTGCCATCAGGGCTACTGCTCTTGGCTGCTATCAAACCTACATGGTAATTACATGGAAAGGGCTTGAAATGGCTGGGTATCAAGTGCAAAGGAAAATGCACTCAGAGGTGTGGAATTTATTTGCACTGGTCCAGGGAACCAAAGGAAAAAGTTACTGGAGAACGGAATATTCTTGGCCTGTGTGCCCAAGAAAGAGGAGAGTGAAAAAGTTGGCTTGAAGCTCAACATTCAGAAAACGAAGATCATGGCATCCGGTCCCATCACTTCATGGGAAATAGATGGGGAAACAGTGGAAACAGTGTCAGACTTTATTTTTGGGGGCTCCAAAATCACTGCAGATGGTGACTGCAGCCATGAAATTAAAAGATGCTTACTCCTTGGAAGAAAGGTTATGACCAACCTAGATAGTATATTGAAAAGCAGAGACATTACTTTGCCAACTAAGGTCTGTCTAGTCAAGGCTATGGTTTTTCCTGTGGTCATGTATGGATATGAGAGTTGGACTGTGAAGAAGGCTGAGCACCGAAGAATTGATGCGTTTGAACTGTGGTGTTTTGATGTGTTTGATGTGAATTGATGTGTTTGAACTGTGGAGAAGACTCTTGAGAGTCCCTTGGACTGCAAGGAGATCCAACCGGTCCATTCTGAAGGAGATCAGTCCTGGGATTTCTTTGGAAGGAATGATGCTAAAGCTGAAACTCCAGTACTTTGGCCACATCATGCGAAGAGTTGACTCATTGGAAAAGACTTTGGTGCTGGGAGGGATTGGGGGCAGGAGGAGAAGGGGACGACCCAGGATGAGATGGCTGGATGGCATCATGGATTCGATGGACGTGAGTCTGAGTGAACTCTGGGAGTTGGTGATGGACAGGGAGGCCTGGCGTGCTGCGATTCATGGGGTTGCAAAGAGTCAGACACGACTGAGCGACTGAACTGAACTGAACTGTGTGCCCAATAAAATTGGAATTTGTCTTACAGCATCTTCCTGGTTCTCTTCCAATCCAGCTGGATCTTTCCCAGGTTCTTTTGCTGATTGCTCTTCATCTCCAGACTGGTTAATATTGACAGGCCCAGGGCTCAGCTGTGTTGGTCCTCTTTTCTTCTCCGTCTCTCTTAGTTCATTCTTGACCTCATTCAGCTTCAAGTCTTTACCTAAGAACTGATGACTTCCAGAGCTCTCACCTGCCTCCTGGTCTCCCATATTCAACTGCCTGCTGAACAGCTCCAGGCCACATTCAACATGCCTTCACCGAACTCCCGATCTTCTCCCTGCTTACCTGCACCACCTTCTTCCTCGCTCTAGCTTCATTCTTCCTGTGGCTGAGCCAAAAACATTGGAGTCACTCTTGATTTCTCACCTTCTTTCACATATCCAGTTAGTCAGGAAATAGCCAGTCAAATGTACTTTCAAAGTACGTCTAGAATCCAGTCACCTTTTACCACCTCCATTGGTGGTATACTGATCCAAGCTATCTTTCTCTCTTGCGTCGATGACTGTAAGAAGCTCTCATCAATCTTCCTACTTCTATCCCAACCAGGGCAGTCTATACTCAACGTAGCAACAAAAATGATCCTTTAAGGAAGTAGGTCAGACTGTGTTACTCTTCTCCTCAGAACTCTATAATTGTTTCGTATTTCACTCAGGAGTAAATGTCAGCGTCCTTACAGGGGCTTGCTTGACCTCCTGTGATCTGTCCACTAACACCACTCTGATCTCACCCCTGACCAGTCTCTCCATTTGCTCGCTGGAGCCAAGCTCCAGCAACACTGGCCTCTTTGTTGTTTCTGGAACATGTCAGACTGGATTCTACCTCAGGACTTTTACGAAGGCTGTTCCCTCTGGCTGGAGTACTTTCCCTCTAGATACCTTTGAGGTTAATTTCTTTATCGTCTTCCAAGCTTTGGTAAAGTATAACTTTTTAGTGAAGTATTTCTTGACCTCTCTGTTTAAAATTTTAATCTTGTTCTCTTCAGTGTTTTCTTTTATCATCCTCTAACATACTGTACAGTTTATTCAATATGTTTGCCTTTTTATTGTCTGCTTACCACTTTTAAAATGTAAGCTCCACAAAGGCAGAGATCTTTGCTCATTTGAACAGTGCCTGGCATGTGGTGGGTTTGTTAAATAAATGAATGAGTGAAATGCAGTGAAACCAAGGACAGTCTTACAAGGCAACCAAATCAAAGGTGAGCAGCAGAGGCTGCAGAGCATGGGGGTCTCAGCTGTGGCCAGGTATGGGTGAGGACCAGAGAGATTCAAGGATGTAATCAGAGCCAATGTTTCGCGCTAGAATGGTCAATACAGGAACCCTCTGGGGTCTGCTGCATGGTCATTGATAACAAGCTGCTGCTGCTGCTAAGTTGCTTCAGTTGTGTCCGACTCTGCACGACCCCATAGACGGCAGCCCACCAGGCTCCTCCGTCCCTGGGACTCTCCAGGCAAGAACACTGGAGTGGGCTGCCGTTCCCCTCTCCATGATAACAAGCTAATCTGACCAAAAGAACAATCAGTCATCCTATTAGTTAGTCCCCATGAAGAGGCCTGACTTGTAGATTAGTGTTTATTCTCACCTTGGTTACTGGAAGGCTACATCATACTTCACGATGCAAAATAATCTGATTCTTGATTAGAGTATGGAAATAGATACTTCTTATATAGTTTAAGGGAGAAGGCAATGGCACCCCACTCCAGTACTCTTGCCTGGAAAATCCCATGGATGGAAAAGCCTGGTAGGCTGCAGTCCGTGGGGTCGCTGAGGGTTGGACACGACTGAGTGACTTCACTTTCACTTTTCACTTTCATGCATTGGAGGAGGAAATGGCAACCCACTCCAGTGTTCTTGCCTGGAGAATCCCAGGGACGGGGGAGCCTGGTGGGCTGCCGTCTATGGGGTCGCACAGAGTCAGACGCTACTGACGCGACTTAGCAGCAGCAGCATATTGTTTAACATTCACACAGTCATACAAAGTAGAAGGGAAAGTGAATGTTTCAGAGGGAAATGCTACATTCATAGAACTGCAGCTGGAGTAAACTAAATGGAAATTGTTTGGTGGTGAATTTTATTCCCATGCGTACTTGGTGTGTAGGTTGACTTTTAAGTTGTTTGTGACCTTTGCGCATACTACCGCCACTTCTGTCACAGCCTATGGGCTGGGGTACCGCACCAGAGAAGTGACCGTGATGCATCGATGAAGGGCAAGGCATTTGACTGTTTCAGGTCCACAACCCAGAGGGATGCTCAAACCCAGCTTACTTTCCCTGCCTCTAGTCTCAGACCCGTGGATTTCTGGTTCTCTGCTCTTCGCTAGCTTCTCCTTCCACTCGGTGCTACGTTACCCTGTGGATATGGTGACTATAATTATCAGTAGCACCCCTTCCAGTCTCAGGGCACCTACTCGTGTAGGTGATCATTTGAGGGCACCTCCTACATCTAGGGTTCTGATTGGCTGGTGACCTTGGAGCCTCCTGCTGGTGGCCTCTCTGCCCTTATGCCCCCTCCCACTGGCTTTGGGGGCTGTGGTGAAGACTTGATTGTGTGAAAGTTCACTTTCCCAGAAGTTTCAGAATTTCACTCGGTTCAGTGTGTAATTTGGCCATTGAATAACAGGGTGGGTCCAAAAGTTTCTGGTTACGAGCAATGGAGAAGCAGAGCTAACTGAGGACAGAAACCACAGCCCTCTCCTTGGGCTTGGGTGACCAGGAACTACATTAGCTGGCAGACTGTGGAAACGATCTTGGTATTCTGTGGAGTTTGTGGTGTTTTTGATGGTGGTAAGGGCAAGTCATGTCCTCTGTCTGGGTCCTGGTGCCTCATCTGGTGCAGTCATGTAGACTGCAGTTCACATGCCACAGCTAAGCGTTCACATGCCACAACCAGAGATCCTGCATGGTGCAACTAAAGACCTCAGATGCTGCAACGAAGATGGACGATCCCACGAGCTCAACTAAGACCTGGCACAGCCGAATAAATAAATAAAAATAAATACTAAGAAAATAAACTCTAGGGGTTCGCCCTAGTAATCTGGTGGGTCTCTTTGGGTGCTAAGATGCTATGCAGTAGTACAGTATAGTGTTAAACAGCCCAACCTTTGGAGATTGAACTAAATCCAAATCCTCGCTCTGCAATGTAAAAGCTATTCAATTTTGAGCAGGCTATACACTCAGTTTTCTTTTGAGTAAAACGGGTGTGACACTCACTCAAGCTTTTTATGGTGACTAAATGAAACAGGTGAGAAAAACACCTTGTGGAGTGTCTGACGCATGATCACTCAATCAGGGATGGTGGCCACTGTGGCCTTGGTTGTGGTTTGTGTGCGATATTTTCAAAACACATGATCTCATGCAAAGCTCACAGCTGTGGGACTGTAGCAGGTTGGCTGTTGTCATCTGTATTTTGTCAATAAGAAAAGTGAAGTGCAAAGATGTCGGGCGATTTCATGGAGCTGGTGTTTGGGGGAAGCCTTGCCAGTTATGCTGGGGGAAGCAAGAAGGGCATCAGCTGGGCATTCATTAAGGAGACAGAGCTGCACTCACTCACCTAGCAGGACAGACCTTCAATAACCATCGTTCATGTAAGAAAACTCCCCAGAGGTAATTGCAAAGGAGAGCCAGTTGTAAAGAGCCTGATGACAAGCCCAGAGAGAACAGAACACTTTCTGCTTTTCAGACAATGAAATAACCTCATACTCTCATTCTGTTGTTCCACTGTCTAGCCGCATTGTAGTATTGGATGTTGCTAACGTCCTTATGGGGGTCAGACTGCTTCTCTTAGTCTCTATGATCATAGTTCTTGAGATCTGAGCGTCAACTCTTCACCTCTGACCTTCACCACTTTTCCATCTATCTCTTCTGGGGCCCCTCTTCTCACTTAAAATGGCATTGAAGTTCTTTTTCCTTTTTAAAAAATACTTTTTAAAGAGAATGGATCTTAAATGTTCTCACAACACACACATACACAAATTTTAATTATGTGAGGTGATGGAAGCGTTAGCTAACCTTGTGGTAATCGATTTGCAATATATGTATATGAAATCATCAAGTGTACACATTAAACCTACACAGTGTTATAGGTCAATTATATCTCTATAAAGCTGGAAAAAATAAATAATTTTTACTATTTTGCTTTCTATTCACTAAGGCAATACCTGATTGTTGCAGAAATGTTGAAAAATACATAAATGTATAAATAAGAAAATACTAACCTCAGAAATGACTGCTATTAATATTTTTACATTTCAAACCATATTTCTCCTCTGAGCATATAGATATTGATTTTACTTAATGAATATTCTATATATGTTTGTTTTATTATCTTATTTTGGCATTAAAATCTTTATGTTAGCATTTATTCATGTTATTAAAATGATTTGAAAACAGCTTAAAATGTATGTCCATTACATGCACATACCAAAATGTATTGAACGCATTTCCCAAATGTTGGACTAACTCTTTCCAACATTTCATTTTATAAATAATACCTGATGAAGACTTTCGAATGTAAACTTTTGTCCACATCTCTGGTTATTTCCTTGACAACATTTCCTGTGAATGAATCTGAAGGATCAGTCCTTGCTGGAAGCAGCTGAGCAACAGAAATGTCCTGTGCAGGGGCCATGCTCTGCCAGTAGGTGTCATCTTTGCCTCATGGTTTCTGCTCTTATCTATTTTCCTCAGGATTGTTTTCGAAGGCCAGGAATAGAATAAATTTGCAAGTCAATGGAGTTCAACTCCAAATTTTAAAGTCTCCTACAAGAGACACAAATAAACAGTGCCTTGAGGGCTGGAGGCCTGATTATTTTGTTTTCTTTGCTGGGTTTATTTCATCCAACCCAGCAGTGTGTTTGCTGCTGACCTAATTCTAAGAAAAAGAGTTCAATCAGGATTGCTGGCAAAACACTACCCTTTTAGACTCTCTAGGAAAAAAAATACACAAAAGTGTGGGGGGAAAAAGCAACTGCTTATTGACTGCTTTCAAAAAGCATATGGTTAATTAAAGATTCACAAAAATTTAAAAAGGTAATGATTATCAACACCCTATTTCGGATATGGAAACTGAGGCTCAGAGATACTTTCTTGATCAAGATGCCATGACTTATTTTTGGTCTAAGGCAGCATTCAAACCCAAGTAGATTTATTTCTGAAGGCTGCAATTTTATCAATTTTTCTATTCTAGTTAAAAATACGGATTCCAGGGATTTCCCTGGTGGTCCAGTGCTTAAGACTCTGCAATCCTAAAGCAAGGGGTCTGTGTTTGATCCTTGGTCAGGGAACTAGATCCTACAAGCTGAAACTAGATCCTACAAGCTGAAACAGCCAGAGCAGACAAATTTAAATGTAAATACACTCTGAGCTCTGTCCCAGTTCTGTTGGGCCAGAATACCTGGGCCCAGGAGCTTACACTTTGCCTTTAAACGACCTCCTTGGGAGATCTGTATGAGCACTAAAGGGAAATGCTCATTTCATCTATTCAGTGACCAACTTAACCAACTAGAGGTCATGAGTAGGGAGGCAGGGTTGATCTTGGGTGGTCTGAGTCTTAAGTCACTTGTCCAATTCCCATTTTATGTCAGCAGCAAAGGTCTTGAAATACTCTAGGGCTGATTTGGCTCAGAGCATGTGATATATTTTGAAACTGAGAGCTTTGTTGCCTGGGAAACTGCTCTCCTTTCTTTGTTAAAAAGATTCTCTGAAACCCTTTTCATTCCTTAGCCGATCAACAGTGCGGCTTATGGACTGGGTCTCTGCTGCTAAGTCAGACAGATTTAGATTTGCATTCTAGCTATGCTACTAATGATTTGTCTGATCCTGGCCAGATGACTTAAGCTTGAAGTCTGAAAAATGAGTATATTTATAACAATGTTATTGAGTTGAAGTGAATATTAAATGTTACAGTAAAAGTGAGGTAACTAGTACTTGTCTCATAATTTGTTATTCAGTAGCTCAGTCATGTCTGACTCTTTGCGACCCTATGGACTGCAGCACACCAGGCATCTGTGTCCTTCACCATGTCCTGGATCTTCCTCAAACACATGTCTGTTGAGTCAGTGATAATCCAACCATCTTGTCTTCTGTCATCCCCTTCTCTTCCTGCCTTCAATCTTTCCCAATATCAGGGTCTTTTCTAATGAACTGGCTCCATGCATCAGGTGGCCAAATTATTGGAGCTTCAGCTTCAACATCAGTCCTTCCAATGAGTATTCAGGACTGATTTCCTTTAGAATTGATCTCCTTGTAGTCCAAGGGACTCTCAAGAGTCTTCTCTAATACCGTAGTTCAAAAACATCAGTTCTTTGGTGCTCAGCCTTCTTTGTGGTTCAACTCTCATATCCATACATGACTACTGGAAAAACCATATCTTTGACTACAGACCTTTGTGAGCAAAGGAATGTCTCTGCTTTTTAATACGCTGTCTAGGTTTGATGTAATTCTCAGAGATAATGGCCTTTCCCTCTAGATCCATTATTAGAAGTCAAGGTTCTTTATGGTCTATCTCCAAGAATTACTGCTTTTTTCCCCTTTGAGGATATCATCCAGTGGGTGTTCAGCCTTTATCAGGAGTCCTTCATCTGGCATCTTATCATCTTCAGGACACAAGCCTTGTTGCTTATGGCTCATTGAAATTTACTCTCTAGTTTATCGGAAATCACTGGATACTTGGGGGTAGCTTTTTGCTTTAATGTTTAGTTACCTTGCTGAATTTGTGCCTTTTTTTTTTTTTTTTAACAAGTTTGACCATGAAGGATTTCTGTTACTTTCTTGCCAACTCTGTTGCTAGGCATTTAACGAAATGCTTTGTATATTTTTTCAGCATTGGTAAGTGTTTTTAATTAGGAGACGTTTTCATTATGCTTAGTCAGCTATTTTGCCAGAAAGAGAAGCTTTGAAGGGTTTCTTTGAATTTTTAACATACAAAGAAAGTGAATTTGATATTAAACTTGAATTTCTTTGGGCTTTTCCTTTTTTTAGCCTTAGGTTTGTTAAGGGATTTAATTTGAGGATTTTAATTTCTTTCTAGGAACTTCATGGCAAGCAGGCTTAAATTTATACATAGGGTGTCTAGAGTATTTGGAGTGTTTTTTTTTTTTTTTTCTTAAAGGATTTTCTTTGTGTTTTGCAGAACTATTGGTAATATATTTTGGACATTGTGGATGGACTAAAGTGAAAATAGAATAAGGTATGAATGTTCTCCTTTGGATGAAAAGTGGCATTGGGATCAATTTAATTGGTGAACTCCTAGAGACTATTTTAGAGCTTTCTAGGGGCAAAACATTCTTCAGCAGAATCTTTATTATTAATATAGGTGCTAATAAGCTCTCTATCTGTTTTACTCCTTTCTCTATATAAATTTAGAACTTTGGCAGAAGAGAGAGTGTGATTTATTGGGTCCTGTCAAGCTCCAGTAATTTTTTTCATAAGTATATTACACAACAGTGTTATAACACTGGATAAGAATAAATCCTTTTTTATTATTTGGTTAGTATCAGGACATTTAAGATAACTTCCTTCCCACTTCACCCGCCATTTCCCAGCCCAAGGTTTAAATCATTAAATTGAGAGAAAATCATTAGCACTCCAAGTTCATTTCTCATCCAATGGCTGATTCCTTCCAGAAACTCTAGCAGCATCCCTGCAATAAAATAAAATTAGATCAAAAGTATTATCGGTTTGGCAGGTGTTATCGGAGAAGGCAATGGCACCCCACTCCAGTACTCTTGCTTGGAAAATCCAATGGACAGAAGGCCTGATGGGCTGCAGTCCATGGGGTTGCTAAGAGTCAGACATGACTGAGGGACTTCACTTTCACTTTTCACTTTCATGCATTGGAGGAGGAAATGGCAACCCACTCCAGTGTTCTTGCCTGGAGAATCCCAGGGATGGGGGAGCCTGGTGGGCTGCTGTCTATGGGGTCGCACAGAGTCAGACATGACTGAAGCACCTTAGCAGCAGCAGCATCATCAGCAACAGCGAGTTCAGTTTGAACTCAAACAGAGGAGTTCAGGATACTTCTTTTAATAGTAGAGAAGAATGTGGATGTTCCTCAAATGCTCTGTCTGGCAAGTGTTTCCCTGTCTAAGGCTGATGAGGAAAAGAGCAAGAATGGCTTAACCAATTGTTTAATGATTGTTTTGCTCTATTTGATTTTCTGAGTAGAACAGATTTAATGGAGTAACTAGGACTGCTGAAAAGGCAATTTGATGTCATTCTAGGACAAGTAGAACAAGTAGATCTTTGTCCTTGACTGGTAGTATAGGAGTGTTGAAGCCCACTGCATTGATCCGCCTTAGCCTGAAGTCTTGTCTCTGAGACCGAATTCCTATACAAGCCTGGAGTTACTTGTTGGGGGTGGTTATTCCTTTTTGTAGATGAGGACACTGACCTTGAGAAGTTGGCTGGAATAATGCCTGTAAGGTACTTACAGCACTCAATAAATTAGAGCTGGAGTGAAGACATTACTTTACAATGTAACCTTTTACCAAGTAAGCACATTGTCAATGGGCTTGGAAAAGATGGAAGAGTTTATATAGGGTTTTGTGTGGCATATTACAAATCATATGCACTTACTATTTGTGTATTAAGAAATTAAGAGATGACTTTCAACATTCTTAACTCACCTCCCTCCTCTCAGTTTGGTCACACTAGAGCCTTAACAATTATATTTCCTCCCAATGTATAGCCATATTACTGTACTTCCCATTTGTGCAGATCCATATCATTCAGAAATTTAAGACTTGCTTTTCTTTAATGTATCATTGGCTGCATATATTATCTTTTGCTGAATTCTCTGTTCTGGCCATCTCTATACTTTGCTAACCTGCTAACTTGTGCTATGATGGTGGGAAGGATTTTGTAATAGCGAGAGAAGAGTAATAGGGTCTGAAAAGGATTCCCCATAACCCAGTTCTATGGTGCTCCTGAAGCATTCTCATTGTACTGCTGAAGAAACTCAGGATTTTACTATTTACCTATATCCTATGTACTGTTATGTTCAAACTGAAGCTCTCAAAATGATTTATGTGAAAACAAAAGAACTACTATTTATATTTAGCTTTTAATTTCTTCCTTAAAAAATTCTAAATTTAGTATATTTTAAAGTATAGTATCCATATATAGTTTATAAATAATATACAGACACTGTGAATACCTAACACATATTATTTTTAACTGATGGGACAGTAATTATATTTGCAGAATTGATCATTATCAATTCTAATATATTAATAAAGGCAAAACTCATATTTAGTAATAAGATTATCCAAAGTTTATATATCATTTATATCCAGTAATAGCTGAACTTCTATTACTCAGATTTTTATTTTTTAAATTTTTATTTGTTTATTTATTTATTTTAAATGGAGGCTAATTACTTTACAATATTGCAGTGGTTTTCGCCATACACTGACATGAATCAGCCATGGGTGTACATGTGTTCCACATCCTGAACCCCCCTCCCACCTCCCTCCCCATCCCATCCCTCTGGGTCATCCCAGTGCACCAGCCCTGAGCACCCTGTCTCATGCAGCGAACCTGGGCTGGCAATCTGTTGCACATATGATAATATATATGTTTCAATGCTATTCTCTCAAATCATCCCACCCTCACCTTCTCCCAGAGTCCAAAAGTTTGTTCTTTACATCTGTGTCTCTTTTGCTGTCTCGCATATAGGGTCATAATTACCATCTTTCTAAATTCCATATATATGTGTTAGTATACTGTATTGATATTTTTCTTTCTGACTTACTTCGCTCTGAATAATAGGCTCCAGTTTCATCCACCTCATTAGAACTGATTCAAATGCATTCTTTTTAATAGCTGAGTAATATTCCATTGTGTATATGTACCATAGCTTTCTTATCCATTTGCCTGCCAATGGACATCTAGGTTGCTTTCATGTCCTGGCTATTGTAAACAGTGCTGCGATGAACACTGGGGTACATGTGTCTCTTTCAGTTCTGGTTTCCTCTGTGTGTATGCCCAGCAGTGGGATGGCTGGGTCATAAGGCAGTTCTATTTCCAGTTTTTTAAGGAATCTCCAGACTGTTCTCCATAGTGGCTGTACTAGTTTGCATTCCCACCAACAGTGTAAGAGGGTTCCTTTTTCTCCACACCCTCTCCAGTATTTATTGTTTGTAGACTTTTTGATAGCAGCCATTCTGACTGGTGTGAGATGGTACTTCATTGCGGTTTTGATTTGCATTTCTCTGATAATGAGTTATGTTGAGCATCTTTTTCATGTGTTTGTTAGCCATTTGTATGTCTTCTTTGGAGAAATGTCTGTTTAGTTTTTTGGCCCATTTTTTGATTGGGTCCCTTATTTTCCTGGAATTGAGCTGCAGGAATTGCTTGTATATTTTTGAGATTAATTCTTTGTCAGTTGTTTCATTTGCTATTATTTTCTCCCATTCTGAAGGCTGTCTTTTCACCTTGCTTATAGATTCCTTCATTGTGCAAAAGCTTTTAAGTTTAATTAGGCCCCATTTGTTTATTTTTGCTTTTATTTCCATTATTCTGGGAGGTGGGTCATAGAGGATCCTGCTTTGATTTATGTCAGAGAGTGTTTTGCCTGTTTTCCTCTAGGGTTTTTATAGTTTCTGGTCTTACATTTAGATCTTTAATCCATTTTGAGTTTATTTTTGTGTATGGTGTTAGAGAGTGTTCTAGTTTCATTCTTTTACAAGTGGTTGACCAGTTTTCCCAGCACCACTTGTTAAAGAGATTGTCTTTTCTCCATTGTATATTCTTGCCTCCTTTGTCAAAGATAAGGTGTCCATAGATGCATGGATTTATCTCTGGGCTTTCTATTTTGTTCCATTGATCTATGTTTCTGTTTTTGTGCCAGTACCATACTGTCTTGAGGACTATAGCTTTGTACTATAGCCTGAAGTCAGGCAGGTTGATTCCTCCAGTTCCATTCTTCTTTCTCAAGATTGCTTTGGCTATTCGAGGTTTTTTGTATTTCCAGACAAATTGTGAAATTCTTTGTTCTAGTTCTCTGAAAAATACCTTTGGTAGAATGACAGGGATTGTATTGAATCTATAGATTGCTTTAGGTAGTATACTCATTTTTACTATATTGATTCTTCTGATCCATGAACATGGTATATTTCTCCATCTATTTGTATCATATTTGATTTCTTTCATCAGTGTTTTATAGTTTTCTATATATAGTTCTTTTGTTCCTTTGGGTAGCTCTATTCCTAAGTATTTTTTTCTTTTCGTCACAATGGTGAATGGAATTGTTTCTTTAATTTCTCTTTCTGTTTTCTCATTGTTAGTGTATACGAATGCAAGAGATTTCTGTGTGTTAATTTTATATCTTGAAACTTTACTATATTCATTGATTAGCTCTAGTAATTTTCTGGTGGAGTCTTTTGGGTTTTCTATGTAGAGGATCATGTCATCTGCAAACAGTGAGAGTTTTACTTCTTTTCCAATCTTGATTCCTTTTATTTCTTTTTTTCTCTGATTGCTGTGGCTAAAGCTTCCAAAACTATGTTGAATAGTAGTGGTGAGAGAGAGCATCCTTGTCTTGTTCCTGACTTTAGAGGAAATGCTTTCAATTTTTCACCCTTGAGGATAATGTTTGCTGTGGGTTTATCATATATGGCTTTTATTATGTTGAGGTATGTTCCTTCTATGCCTACTTTCTGGAGGGTTTTTGTCATAAATGGATGTTGAATTTTGTCAAAGGTTTCTCTGCATCTATTGAGATAATCATAGGGTTTTTATCTTTCAATTTGTTGATGTGGTGTATTACATTGATTGATTTGTGAATATTGAAGAATCCTTGCATCTCTGGGATAAAGCCCACTTGGTCATAATGTATGATCTTTTTAATACATTGTTGGATTCTGTTTGCTTGAATTTTATTAAGGATTTTTGCATCTATGTTCATCAGTGATATTGGCCTGTAGTTTTCTTTTTTGTGGCATCTTTGTCTGGTTTTGGTATTAGGGTGATAGTGGCTTCATAGAATGAGTTTGGAAGTTTACCTTCTTCTGTAATTTTCTGGAAGAGTTTGAGTAAGATAGGTGTTAGCTCTTTTCTAAATTTTTAGTTGAATTCAGCTGTGAAGCCATCTGGTCCTGGGCTTTTGTCTGTTGGAAGATTTCTGATTACAGTTTCGAGTTCTGTGCTTGTGATGGGTCTGTTAAGATTTTCTATTTCTTCCTGGTTCAGTTTTGTAAAGTTATATTTTTCTAAGAATTTGTCCATTTCTTCCAAGTTGTCCATTTTATTGGCATATAGTTGTTGATAGTAGTCTCTTACAATCCTTTGCATTTCTGTGTTGTCTGTTGTGATTTCTCCATTTTAATTTCTAATTTTGTTGATTTGATCCTTCTCCCTTTTTTTCTTGATGAGTATGACTAATGGTTTGTCCATTTTATTTACCTTCTCAAAGAACCAGCTTTTAGCTTTATTGATTTTTGCTATGGTCTCCTTTGTTTCTTTTGCATTTATTTCTGCCCTAATTTTTATGATTTATTTCCTTCTACTAACCCTGGGGTTCTTCATTTCTTCTTTTTCTAGTTGTTTTAGGTGTAGAGTTAGGTTATTTATTTGATTTTTTTCCTGCTTCTTGAGGTAGGCTTGTATTGCTATGAAACTTACCCTTAACACTGCTTTTACTGAATCCCATGGGTTTTGGGTTGTTGTGTTTTCATTTTCATTCGTTTCTACGCATATTTTGATTTCTTCTGTGACTTGTTGGTTATTCAGAAGTGTGTTGTTTAGCCTCCATATGTTTGTGTTTTTAATAGTTTTTCCCCTGTAGTTGACATCTAATCTTACTGCATTGTGATCAGAAAAGATGCTTGAGATGATTTCAGTTTTTTTGAATTTACCAAGGCTAGATTTATGGCCCAGGATGTGATCTATCCTGGAGAAAGTTCCGTGTGAACTTGAGAAAAAGGTGAAATTCATTGTTTTGGGGTGAAATGTCCTATAGATTTCAATTAGGTCTAACTAGTCTATTGTATCATTTAAAGTTTGTGTTTCTTTGCTAATTTTCTGTTTAGTTGATCTATCCATAGGTGTGAGTGGGGTATTAAAGTCTCCCACTATTTTTGTGTTACTGTTAATTTCCCCTTTCATACTTGTTAGCATTTGCCTTACATATTGTGGTGCTCCTATGTTGGGTGTGTATATATTTATAATTGTTATGTCTTCTTGGATTTTATCCTTTGATCCTTACGTAGTGTACTTCTTTGTCTCTTTTCACAACCTTTATTTCAAAGTCTGTTTTATCTGATATGAGAACTGCTACTCCTGCTTTCTTTTGGTCTTCATTTGTGTGAAATATCTTTTCCCAGCCCTTCACTTTCAGTCTGTATGTGTCCCTTGTTTTGAGGTGGATCTCTTGTAGACAGCATATATAGGGGTCTTGTTCTTATATCCATTCAGTCAGTCTTTGTCTTTTGGTAGGGGCATTCAACCCATATACATTTAAAGTAATTATTGATAAGTATGATCCTGTTGCCCTTTACTTTGTTGTTTTGGGTTCTAGTTTATAAACCTTTTCTGTGTTTCCTGTCTAGAGAAGATCCTTTAGCATTTGTTGAAGAGCTGGTTTGGTGGTACTGAATTCTCTCAGCTTTTGCTTGTCTGTAAAGCTTTTGATTTCTCCTTCATATTTGATAGAGATCCTTGCTGGGTACAGTAATCTGGGTTGTAGATTTTTCTCTTTCATCACTTTAAGTATGTCCTGTCATTCCCTTCTGGTTTGTAGAGTTTCTATTAAAAGATCAGCTGTTATCCTTATGGGGATCCCCTTGTGTGTTATTTATTATTTTTCCCTTGCTGCTTTTAATATTTATTCTTTGTGTTTGGTCTTTGTTAATTTGATTAATATGTGTCTTGGGGTGTCTCACCTTGGGTTTATCCTGTTTGGGGCTCTCTGGGTTTCTTGTACTTGGGTGGCTATTTCCTTCCCCATTTTAGGGAAGTTTTCAACTATTATCTCCTCAAGTATTTTCTCATGGCCTTTCTTTTTGTCTTCTTCTTCTTCTGGGACTCCTATGATTCAAATGTTGGGGTGTTTAACATTGTCCCAGAGGTCTCTGAGGTTGTCCTCATTTCTTTTAATTCTTTTTTTCTTCTCTGCTTCATTTATTTCCACCATTCTATCTTCCACCTCACTTATCCTATCTTCTGCCTCTGTTATTCTAATGTTGGTTCCCTTCAGAGTGCTTTTGATCTCAGTTATTGCATTATTCATTATTGATTGACTCTTTTTTATTTCTTCTAGGTCCTTGTTAAACTTTTCTTGCATCTTTTCAATCCTTGTCTCCAGACTATTTACCTGTAACTCCATTTGGTTTTCAAGATTTTGGATCATTTTTACTATCATTATTTTGAATTCTTTGTCAAGTAGACTCCCTATCTCCTCCTATTTTGTTTAGTTTGGTGGGCTTTTATCATGTTTCTTTACCTGCTGAATATTTCTCTGCATTTTCATCTCATTTAGATTTCTGTGTCTGGGGTGGTGGCCTTTCTGTATGCTGGAAGTTACTCTTCCACAGTTCCTCTTTATTGTGGAAGGATCCTTCCTGTGGGTGGGGTTGGATGAGTGGCTTGTCAAGGTTTCCTGGTTAGGGAAGCTTGCGTTGGTGTTCTGGTGGGTGGAGCTGGATCTCTTCTCTCTGGAGTGGAATGAAGTGTCCAGTAGTGGGTTTTGAGGTGTCTATGGGTTTGGTGTGACTTTTGGCCACCTATATTTTCATGCTCAGGACTATGTTCCTGCTTTGTTGGAAAATTAGCTTGGTATATCTTGCTCTGCAACTTGTTGGCTCTTGGGTGAAACATGGTTTCAGTGTAGGTATGGAGGCTTTTGGATGAGCTCTTGTCAATTAATGTTCCCTGGAATCAGGAGTTTTCTGGTATTCTCAAGTTTTGGATTTAAGCCTCCTGTTTCTGGCTTTCAGTCTTATGCTTACAGTAGCCTCAAGACTTCTCCATGCATACAGCACCAATGGTAAAACATCTAAGTTAATGGTGTAAAGATTCTCCACAGTGAAGGACTCCCAGAGAGGTTCACAGAGTTACATGGAGAAGAGAAGAGGGAGGAGGGAGATAGAGGTGACCAGGAGGAGAAGCTGTTGCTAAGTTGCTTCAGTCATGTCTGACTCTGTGGGACCCCACAGATGGCAGCCCACCAGGCTCCCCCATCTCTGGGATTCTCCAGGCAAGAACACTGGAGTGGGTTGCCATTGCCTTCTCTGAGGAGTAGAAGAGGGGGAATCAAAAGGGGAGAGAGCAATCTAGCCAGTAAGCAATTCCCTATTTGCTCTCCACAGTCTGGAACACTCAGAGAGGTTCATGGAGTTACATAGAGAAGAGAAGAAGGAGGAAAGACATAAAGGTGACCAGGAGAAAAGGAGGGGGAGTCAAAAGAAGACAGACCAATCTAGCCAGTAATCAGTTCCCTAAGTGTTCTCCACAGCCCAAAGAGATTCACAGAGTTAAGTAGAGAAGAGAAGGGGGAGGGAGGAGATAGAGGTCACCTGGGGGAGAAAAAGAAGAGTCAAAAGGGGAGAGAGCAATCAAGTCAGTAATCACACTCCTAAGTAAAAATGGGTGCTGAAGATTGGATTCTTAAAGGTACAGAATTGATAACACATACCAAAAAGCAAAGATTAAAAATCTAGAGTAGAGGTTAGACTCAAAAATACAATGTTAAAAAAATAAAACAATCGCAAGTTATATACAAAAATATGAAATTTGCTTTAAAAATAGGGTCTTTTTTTCTCAAGGTAATTGTAGGTTTTAAAAATGAAAAAGGAGTAATAAAGAACTTAAAAATTAAAAAATTATAATAGTAAAATATATCTAGGAATTTCTCTGGAGCTGTTGAGGGCAGTGTATGGTCAGTTCAGTTTCAGCTAGTTCCTTGTTCCACCTTCTACTTCTTCTCAAGGTCTATAGGTCCCTTCCAATGTAGCCAGTGGAAGGCTACATAAAACCCAGGGTTTAATGTAGGTTTTCAGTCTGTTGCACCTGCCCCTTCCAAAACCATTCCCTCTTGGTGTACTTTGGCTTCCTCTGTTTGCAAGTCTCTTCAGTGTCTCACTTCTGCCCTGACACAAGGGGATGGAGGTGGTCATTTATTTAGGCTCACTTGTTCAGTTGTGCTGCAGGGAGGGAGGAACACTGCAAACAAACATCACTGGCATGTGTGGGGAGTGCTCACAGTATCTGGGGCACACTGGGTTTGCCCCCGCTCACGGCGTGTGTGCTTTCCTGGTCTACACTGCTCAGGCTCCAGGTTACTCTGCAGGGGAACTGTCTAAGCGAGCCCTGGGTTGTGTGCACTTCTAAGCTGCCCAGGTTCAGGTTCTCAGGTACTCCACAAAGGCACAGACTTGGTTGGGCCTTCGTTTTGTGCCCTTCCCACATCTGAGCAGCTCAGGCGACCAGGTTCTTGGTGAGCACACTCTCCCCAGGTGGGGCGGTGTGTCTTATCACCTCCCCGGTCCCAGCCGCTCGGTTTCCTGGATGTGCAGTGGGAGCATCTTCTCAGGTGTGCCATGTGTCTCCTCTGGGGATTTGATCTCTGGCTGCAACCTTCCTGGTAGATGTCAACAGTCCAGGATCCCAGGAAGACTTAGTTAGCAACTGGGAGCCTGCTTGCAGTTTGGTAGAGGATGCCATCTCTGGGACTGACTTTGCCCCTTGCCTTCTGGCTCTGGCTGTCGCCCGCCTGCCTCTCTGCCTCTGGCGGGGGATGGGCCGGTCTGCTGCCAGCTAACTCTCCTCTGGTATTTGCTCAGTTCTTTGTTCTGCGAGCTGGCCAGGCAGTGCCTTAGGGTTAGAGCTTTTCATGGGAAAGTTGTCTCTCTCTTTTTTTTCTCTCTCTCTCTGGCTGTCCCACAATTTGAGTTGCTATCTCACATTAGCTCCCTCAGATTGTCCTCAGGGTGTTCAGGCCCGGTCCTTACCCTAAACAATTGCAGCCTGTGAGTCCCTGTTCAGCCCCCCTTGCTGGTGGCTGACACATCGTCTGGGCTACTTCTCTGCTGGGAGTTGCGGTTAGGTGCGTAATCTGTGGGTTTTATTTATTTATTTTTTCCTCCCAGTTATGTTGCCCTCTGAGATTCCAAAGCTCCCCACAGACCCTCAGGTGAGAGGGTTTCCTGGTGTTTGAAAGCTTCTCTTTATGGCTCCCTCCCCAGGATGGGTCTCCGTCCCTAACTCCTTTGTCTCTCTTTTTATCTTTTATCTTTTGTCCTACCTCCTTTCAAAGACAATGGGCTAGTTTCTGGGTGCCTGGTGTCCTCCGCCTGCCTTCAGAAGTTGTTTTGTGGTATTTGCTCAGTGTTCAGATGATCTTTCGATGAATTTGTGGGGGAGAAAGTGGTCTCCCCATCCTATTCCTCAGCCATCTTAGGACCCCACCCCCACACTCAAATTTTTAAATTTTGTTTTTTGTAAAATCATGTCTAAATTGTTTGATAGCAATAAATAAACTGGAAAAGCGTAAGCAGAAAGGAGATAGGACTAAATATCTTCAGAGATGTTGTTGTTCAGTCACTCAGTTGTGTCTGACTCTTTGCAACCCTATGGACTGCAGCATGCCAGGCTTCCCTGTCCTTCACCATCTCCCGGAGCTTGCTCAAACTCAAGTCCATTGATTCAGTGATGCCATCCAACCATCTCATCCTCTGTCATCCCCTTCTCCTTCTGCCTTCAATCTTTCCCAGCATCAGGGCCTTTTCTAATGAGTCAGCTCTTCGCATCAGGTGGCCGAAGTATTGGAGCTTCATCTTCAGCATCAGCCTTTCAAATGAATATTCAGGACTGATTTCCTTTAGGATTGACTGGTTTGATTTCCTTGCTGTTGAAGGGACTCTCAAGAGTCTTTTCCAAGACCACAGTTCAAAAGCATCAGTTCTTTGACACTTAGCTTTCTTTATGATCCAACTCTCACATCCATACATGACCACTGGAAAAACCATAGCTTTGACTACACGGATCTTTGTTGGTAAAGTAATGTCTCTGATTTTTAATCAGCTATGTTGGTCATAGCTTTTCTTCCAAGGAGCAAGTGCCTTTTAATGTCATGGCTGCAGTCACCATCTGCGGTGATTTTGGAGCCCAAGAAAATAAAGTTTGTCACTGTTTCCATTATTTCCCCATCTATTATTTGCCATGAAGTGATGAGACCAGATGTCATGATCTTCTTTTTTTTGAATGTTGAGTTTTAAGAGATATTAGTTAGCTAGATTTTGAAGGAAAAAATACTTCTCTTTTTTAAAGACTTTTTCCCTAAAATGAAGTATCCCAGGGTGGTATGAAATGTATTTCTAAGAGATTCACATGGAAGTTTCAAATGTCACACCCTAATTTAAAAACAGACTTTCATTTAAATGTCTATTTTGGTTTTCCATATGCAAAAGAGAGTTTGTCTCTTTTAAGCTCATAAGTGGGGAAGAGAGGAGGACCCAAGGAGATTGGAGATGATTCCCAGTGGAGAGAAAAGCTAACTGTAGAGAAAGAAGCCAGCCATAAAAGGAAGAAAAAGAACTGAAGTTCACCCCTTCTTGTGAAATTTTAAAATTCTCTGCAGTGTGGGAGAGCATTCAATATGGTCTGAAGTATGGGAGTTCCCTGTGGTAAAGATGGTCTGAAGTATGTGAGAGAATTCATGATGGCTGACTTAGTTTCCTTGGGCTGTTGTAGTAAAAGACCACGAGCTGAGTTGCTTAAAACAATGGAAATCTAGTTTCTCAAAGTTCTTGAGGCTGAAAGTCTGAAAGGTGTTGGTAGAGACATACTCCTTCCAAATTCTCCAAGGAGAGATCCTTCCTTGACTCTTGACACTTCTGGTAGCCCAGGTCTTCCTTGACTTACGGCAGCCTCACCCCAGCCTCTGTCTCCTCACCATTTTCCCTCTTCATCTCTGTTCAAATTTCACTCTTCTTGTAAAGCTATCAGTCATACTGGATTCGATTCTACTCAAGTATGACCTCATCTTAGCCAATTACACTCTCAGTGACCTTGTATCCAAATTCTGAGGTATTGGTTGTCTTTTTTTTTTTGGTGTTTGGAGGGGTGTGGTGGTGGTTGGAAATCCAACACATAACAGCTGTTGAGTGTTCTATAGTTTCTTGGGAGGAGAGAGGGAGGGATCATGTAGTGATTCTGGATTTGCAGGCTGTGAGTGGGAGGTGAATGAGAATGGAGTGGAGACGATTAGACATTAGACATTCTAAGTCAGGACATGAACTTGGAGATCTGGAAAAATACTGTGGGGAATTAGGGAAGAGAGAAATTGCCCACACTCATTGCTAGTTATCACGTTAATATTAAATTGGGTGCTCTTGTTCATTAACCTTGTGGAGTGGTCCTGGAAGGTTTGTTTGCAAGTGGGTGGTGAGTGGATGAGTGAGGACCACTGTTAACGGGACTCCTCCTCCTCTTGCCGCAAGACCACGCTCCCTCTGCATGGCTGCTGCCCAGTCTATTTAGCACATAATCCATGCTGATTGATGCCGTTTCAGTTGTTGCTGCTGCTGCTGCTAAGTCGCTTCAGTCATGTCCGACTCTGTCTCATAGACGGCAGCCCACCAGGCTCCCCCGTCCCTGGGATTCTCCAGGCAAGAACACTGGAGTGGTTTGCCATTTCCTTCTCCAATGCATGAAAGTGAAAAGTGAAAGTGAAGTCGCTCAGTTGTGCCTGACTCTTCACGACCCCATGGACTGCAGCCTACCAGGCTCCTTCATCCATGGGATTTTCCAGGCAAGAGTACTGGAGTGGGTTGCCATTGTTATAGCTCTTAAATAACACCCCTGGGAATAGCTATTTAAATAAATTATCACTCTAAGTAGTGAGGTGGAGTCAGCACAGAAAAAATTTTTTTAGAGTTATTAAAAAAAATTTTATTTTTGGCTGTGCTGGCTGTTCATTGCTGCATGTTTTTCTCTAGTTTTGGGGATGGGCAGGAGGGCTATTGTTTGTTGCAGTGCATCAGCTTCTCATTGTGGTGGTTTCTCTTGTTGCAGCAGGTGGGCTCAATAGTTGTGGTTCCTGGACTCTAGAGCACAGGCTCAATAGATGTGCTGCAAGGGCTTAGTTGCTCCAAAGCATGTGGGATCCTCCTGGATCAGGGACGGAACCTATGTTTCCTGCACTGGCAGGAGGTTTCTTTACCATTGAGCCACCAGAGAAGCCCAGGGAAAAATTTTAAAGAAATTGGTGGTAAAAGGAAGGTTATGGTGGTTTGATGTGAGAACATGTTATTTTATTTTAAAATTTTATTAAATATTTTTAACTTTAATTTTTAAATGATGAAATTTGAATGTGTTTATTGCCCAATGGGAGGTCTTAAGGCCCTGCTGTGGGCAGGAGAGTTTGGGGTCAGGCACGTCTGGGCTGGGTTAACACTGGAAGGCAGGTAAGTGTTCCTATTTGGGAACATTTAACATTTTACTCCAGGCCTGACCTTTTCTCAAGTGTCCTCCAGGTTCTGAGACAGGGGAGCTTGGATGAGTGTCCTAATTCATGGATGCTTTCCTAGTCTGGAATCCACCCTGGCCATCTGGCAGGCAGGGATATGACTGTTTTCTCCTCATGAAGACCATGGCACTCGGGCATGCTCACGCATACTACTGCCAGAGGCAAGCAGCTTGGGAGAAGCCAGAGCCATTCTTGATTTCCTTCCTGATTTTCTATCCTTCAGTGGCCAGCTGACCTAGTTTTCATTGGGAATAAAGGACCTATTGGCTTGATTTAATATTTTTACCAGTATAATTTTATCTAAGAGTTTTATGCTTTTGAGTTAATAGAATTTATTTTAAAGTTAAATCTTCTTCCTTCTACCAACTCTGGGTTTAATTTGTTCTTCTTTTTCTAGTTCTTTGAGATATAAAATTGTCTATTCTTTTTTTTTTTTCTTTTTTAATAGAGGCATTTATTGTGACAACCTTCCTTCTTAGAATTGCCTTTGCTGCATCCCCTAAAGTTTGATATGTTGTACTTGTGTTTTCATTTGAGTCAAGATATTTTTAGATTTCCCTGTTGATCTCTTCTTTGACCCATTGATTGTTCAGGAGCATTCTGTTTAATCATGACATATTTGTGAATTTTTCAGTTTTCATCTTTGGATTGATTTCTAGTTTGATACCATCACCAGTTTCTGAGCTTTTCTCTGAGTCAATTGCTCCATATATATTTGTAAATTTGTTTCATGAGTGGAGGGAATTTTATGAGCTTCCTGCGCTGTCATCTTGGTTCCTATTAAATTCTAAATCTATCATTATTTTTATAACAAATTAATATATTGCAATTCAAGAAATTTTCCTCTTTGGGAGGAGAGGGTGACAACAGAGGACGAGATGGTTGGATGGCATCACCAGCTCAATGGACATTGAGTTTGAGCAAGCCCTGAGAGATGGTGAAGGACAAAGAAGCCTGGTGTGCTGCAGTCCATAGGGCTGAAAAGAGTCGGACATGACTGAAAAACAACAACAATTACTATCTATAAAAAACTACAGTTAGTGGTTGACTTCTTTCTTTGCATTGTCAATATAGTTATGATTATACTGCATCTACAAAAATTTTCCCTGTCTTATAAAATTTGTTATAACATAAACACTTTCCATGTTATAACAAGTTCTTTATAAACATTTTGGTGGGTGCATAACATTCAACCACGTGAATGTGTGATACCTTATATAACTACTCACCTATTTTGCCATCAAATAAAATTGTGGACACTGTCAAGGACATTCTTGTGCAGTGTGAACAGGATAACTGGAGAACTTGATGACAGTGTATACATCTGTGTGGAGAAACAGTGTTCCCTAGGAGATCCACCAACTTTGGCGTAGAGTCCATGTATGAAGGCTAGTTCTTTAGTTAGTTCCTTAGCTCTCATGGGACTCTGATCCTGCCTGGGAAGGGACCTGGGGATTGATTAGGATGGGAGATAGCAAAGTGGCACTAGAGACTGTTTACTAGTCAACAGTATTTTCTTATAGTTTTAATTGAGGTCATACAAAACACATTGTCTTGTAGCTCTTGTACTTAGAAGACTAGAGGTGAGATTTCATTGACCCTTAATTTCCTTAGTGACTCTTTATAGAGAAGCTATGCTTAATATTTGTCCCTTTAACAGTGAAGTGTCTTGGATTGGCAAAAGAAACTGAAGAAGATACAAATAAATGGAAAGATATCCCATATTTATAGGATGAGAAGAGTTAAAATTGTTAAACTGTCCATACTATCCAAAACCATCCATAGATTCAATGCAATCCTTATCAAAATTCCAATGGCATTTTTAAATAGAAATTGAAAAAAATACTGAAATTCATATGGAATTACAAAAGACTTCAAATAACCAAAACAATTTTGAGAAAGGAGAACAAAGCTGGCAGCATCACATTCCTGATTTCAATCTATACTGCAAACAATATGCATAGAACAATATGTTGTTAGCATAGAAACAGACACATAGATCAATGGAACACTATTGAGAGCCCAGGAATAAACCCATACATATATGGTTAACTAACATTGATTAGGGAGTATTCACTCAGTGGGTAAAGAATAGCCTCTTCAATAAATGGTGTTGGGAAAATTGGATATACTCATGCAAAAGAATGAAACTGTACCACTGTGATACACCACACACAAATTTCAACTCAAAATGAATTAAAGACTTAAACATAAAACCCAAGACCTTAAAATTCCTAGGAAGAAACAGAGAATTTGCTTCTCGGCATTGCAGTATTATTCACAATCCAAGACTTGGAAGCAACCTAAGTGTCCAACCATGGATGATGGAAAAAGAAGATGTGAGATATACACAGAGGATTATTATTCAGCCATAAAAAGGGAAATCCTGCTATTTGTGATGACATGGATAGATCTTGAGGGCATTATGCTAAGTGAAATAAGTTAGAGAAAGACAAATACTATACAATCTCACTTATATGTGGAACCTAAAAATATTGGACTCTACCGAAACAGAGACAATGGTAGTTGTCAGGGGCTGAGTAGAGGAAATGGGGAGATGCTGATCAAGATGTACAGTTTTTTTTCAGTTCAAAATGTATTTATTTGACTTTCCTTGTTATGTATAAGAAATAGTACAGTACAGAGGCGTTCTGTGTACAGGCTGAGTGATATTCCTGCATGGGTTGGTGGAGCTTTTGAGACTCCAGCAAGATAATGATGTAAGGGTCTCAGCAAAGGGCCCCACGTCTAGGAGAACGGGGGCAGGAGAGTGAGGTGAGGCTGAACCAGGAGGCTGTGTCCAGGTCACCCAGGGTGACTAGGGGACTTTGCTTTTTGCCAGAACAATGTGAAACCATTACAGAAAAATGTACAAACTTTTGATTGTAAGATGAATAAGGTCCAGGAATCTGGTGTATAGCATAGTGACTTTAGTTAACAATACTGTGTTATAAAGCTGGAAGTTACTCTGAGAATTGAGCTTTCATAGTCTCACCATAACAACAAACTGGTAATTATATTAGGTAAGTATATATTATTGTGGTAGACATTTCACAATATATACGTGTATCAAAGACACATTGTACACCTTAAACTTACACAGTATGTCAATTATATCTTATTAAAGCTGGAGAAAAACAGAAAGAAAACCCAGTGAAGTGTCTTGCTGTGTTCTCAGGTTACCCTCGATGTAAGAATGACGGCTCCAGTTTTTCTCTTACTCAACGTAAAGGATGAATTTTGTGAGTTATTCTAGGATATCACCGCTAGGAGATGCACAAGACTCAAGGAAGTCAGAGAAAGCAGAGCTAGATTTTTTTTGTTTGTTGTTCCAGGTTTATCTGAGTTTCGCAGGCTCCTTTTGTTCTAAATCTATTGAAAACCCAGGGCGAAATATCCGTTTCTCAGATCCCATTAACTCCCCAAAGTGAAAAAAGTGGTTTTGCCCTTCGTTTGACCTAGTGAAATAGATGGAAGGAAAGGAAAAACCAGACTCCCTGTGATAAGGATAATAATAGATGTAGCACTTGATTCCTCTCAGGGAGATGTGAACACTGTTTTGCCCCTTTACTATTTGACCAGAAGACGATGATGATGGCAATGCAAATGGCTAACATTCATTGTGTTTTTACTTTGCTTCCTGCCAACAAATTTATATACTTGTTACCTTTTGTTCCCATGTACATTGTTTCAGTTCACTGATACAACAGTGTTATTATCCCCATTTTGCAGATGAGAAAACAGAAGCCTAGAGAAGTCAAGGAACTTAACCCAAGTTACCCACCAAGTAAGCAGCTGAACTGCAATGTAAACTCAAATCTCTGACACCAGAGCTCTGACCCCTTAACTCTAAAGGGGTTGAACTATAAACTATCAGTTCAGTTCAGTTCAGTTGCTCAGTCGTGTCCGACTGTTTGTGACCCCATGAACCGCAGCATGCCAGGCTTCCCTGTCCATCACCAACTCCCGAAGTCCACCCAAACCCATGTCCACTGAATCGGTGATGCCATCCAACCATCTCATCCTCTGTCGTCCCCTTCTCCTCCTGCCCTCAATCTTTCCCAGCATCAGCTTCCTGGCTATTTTCCCAACTTGATAAATGAGAATCCATCTGATAGAGGTCAAACCAGTTACAGGACTTGTCCTGGCTCACGGAGATGTCCAATGGCTCACTGAGATGTCTAGACTTGGTGTTCATTCTCTTGATCCAGAGATTTCCTGTTCTTTGTCGTGTAGGCTCATCTGCAAAGGGACATGAGGGAAGAAAGAGGAAGAGGTGGGACTTTTTGGTGGGGACACATTGAGGGGATCTTAACACAGAGGAAAAGCCAGAAGGATGCTAGGTGGCAGACCCTTCTATCACCAGGTCCTTGTGGGCTACAGCCGCCTTGACCCTGACTTGGGTCATGAACTAACTGGAGATTGTCTACATTTTGGTGCTGGGTAGAGCAAGCTGGGGCAGATGGGGCAGCTTGAACAAAAATGTGTAACCTTGTCTGACTCATCCTGGCTTTGGAACTGCCTGGTCAACAGTGGGTGGCAGCAATTCCTTCCTGGAAGGGGCAGGTGCTTTGGGTTCCTTTCTGCCACTCTTGCTTTATTTTGTCCTTGGTAGAATGCAAAGTTTGATGATCTTATTATCTTATTCCTGTGTTTGTAGGGGTTTGTTTTACTCTGCCTAATCGTCTATCCCCTTGCTGCTTGTCTTCATGAGAGAGGCTCACAGCTGCCACTCAGGCAACCTTCACACTTACTCACCCCCACCACATCCTTGCCATCATAATCAGCTGCCTTTGCATGGAGACTTCACCCCCACAGTGATCCAAGACTTGACCCTCACAGTAATCCAAGACTTCGAAACTTGGCAGAGCCTCCTCCTGTGATGGGTTAAGACCTTGTCCCAGGGGTCTCTTCTGTAATATACGGCACTGAACTACAGGGAGAGGTGGCATATTTATCTTCTCTGGAGGGGATGAGGGGCCAGGCTAGCTAGTTGAAATCCTTAACTCTCTGGGAGGGCTGCTCTCTGATAGAGAGGAGTGGATTCTGGGGCAATGAGAAGGAGTCCCCAGTATTTCTATCTGTAAATTATGAACGAGAAAACCAGGCTTTAAATCCCTCCTTCCTTCCTTTCTTCTTCTTTTCTAACACACTTGTAGGCACACACGCATGTATTTCAGTTACAGTCAACAGCTTCGCTGACCTTTGTAACTTAAAAAACTATTGGACTGTGGGAGGTAGTAAAGCTAGAATTAGAATAGAGCTGGCTCAACTGGTGTATGAACCATCCTGGCTGCCAGTTTTGTTTTCTGAAAATTAGAGATTTGGACAAGGAGAACTTTTGGAAATTTTAAGACTTGTTAATTCCAACATTTTATTTTGGGGAAAAAGTGGAAATTTCAAGCTGACTTTTTGAGTAAGACAATGATATAAATCTTTAAAAACGTAAAGTGGAGAAGGGTGTGGGGGTGGGTCTTTAATTTCCTGGATTTTCATGGATTCAAAGTGTCGACTCTTGTCACAGCCACCTACGTGGTTTAACCCACTGTAGGTTTCTAAGCTGAATCCACGTAGAATACTCTTCAGACTTCTGTGGTAGTTGTACAAAGCTGACCATTTATAACCTGCTAGGGCTTAGTTATATGTCTTAAACACTCATAAGACAAATAAATTGTCCTAGTGGTCTATATTTGGTGCCTTTTTTTTTTTTTTGCATCCCTGTGTACAGAGCTGAACTGAGCTGGTTGCTTGTTCTTGATGCAAATAAATATAATGGCCCAATTGTCTCCTTATGCCAGGGGGTGGACTATGAGCACACCCAGAGCCCTGTGGGAGCCCACAGAAGGGAGGTGGCTATTTGGACATTTAGTCTGTAATGGAGACAAGTTAACGATCCTGCCTGGGGCATTCCAGAGATTATTTAATGATAAAATTGGACTCAAATTCTCCACCAGGGCTTGTAAGATCTATGCAATGCAGGATGGGGTGAGAGTGTAGTTAAGCACACATCTGAAAGGCATTTTAACCTGTGAGGAAACAGCAAATCCCCTTTGTGATTTGAAAATCCCCTCTATTTTAAAACGTGGCAAGACATTGCCTTGAAAACACTGACTGCGCTGTGAGGCAGAGGGGATCAGGCAAAGGCATTGGTGACTTGGTGCACTTTTTGGCAAATGAGGAAGCAAGACAGGGTCTTCAAATACAAGAGGGACTAGGTCAGGAATGAGGGAGATCCATGGAAAGAAGAGGTAAAAAAGAGGTGAGGGAAGAATGTACACCGCCAGGAGTGAAGTCTGATGTAAACTGT
Organism: Capra hircus; assembly: GCF_001704415.2. Lineage (NCBI taxonomy): Eukaryota > Metazoa > Chordata > Mammalia > Artiodactyla > Bovidae > Capra > Capra hircus. Next base: position 19,715,437 of record NC_030818.1, read on the forward strand.
GTATAAATATGGGCTTACCTGTAGTAACAAACACATGCACAAAGTTGATAATTGGGAAAACTGGGAAGGCAGGTGTGTGAGAAGTCTATACTTTTCCCCAAATTTCCGTAAACCTAAAACATCTTCCTCAATAGAGTCTACTAGTTAAAGAGACAGCCAGAGAGAGAGAGAGGAGAAAAGGGAGAAGAAGAAAGAAGAAGGAAAGAGAAGAAGACTGTGGGAAAGCAGAGAGCCCTTGTCCTTGTCTAGAGTTGACATGTGAAGTCTAACTGAGTGGAAAGCAGAGAAGTTTCTCAATGAGTTGGAGAGAGAAAGTAGAACGTACGCTTGGCAGGAGAGAAAATGCAACGTTAGTTAGAATTTCCACAGGATCAAGGGAGCTGGGCTGCAACAAGGTCAGCGCACTCAGAGAGGAGAACTTGCATCTGGCATCAAAAAGGACCATCATCCTGTGAAACTGAGCGGGAGCTAGACCTCAGAAGAAGCGTGTGGACGGTCCAAATAGCAACAGTAATGACGCTAGTGTGTGCTAAGTTGCTTCAGTCGTGTCCAGCTCTTTGCAACCCTATGGACCATAGCCCACCAGGCGCCTCTGTCCATGGGATTCTTCAGGCAAGAATGTTGGAGTGGGGTGCCATGCCCTCCTCCAGGGCTCTTCTCCACCCAGAGCTCCAACCACAAGCCTCTTACATCTCCCTCTTTGGCGGCCAGGTTCTTTACCACTAGCACCACCTGGGAAGCCTAATGACACTAACAACTGTCCCGTATTAAGCACTTTACTCTTGGGCTTTCTTGGCGGCTCAGACATTAAAGAATCTGCCTGCAATGTGGGAGACCTGGGTTCGATCCCTGGGTTGGGAAGATCCCCTGGAGGAGGACATGGCAACCCGCTCTAGTATTCTTGCCTGGAGAACCCCCATGGACAGAGGAGCCTGGCAGGCTACAGTCCATGGGGTCGCAAAGAGTTGGACATGACTGAGCGACTAAGCACAGCACACTGTTGTGTTAAGTAATCCTTTCCTTGATAACCCACCACAGTGGGCATTGTTTGTTTTTTAATCTCCATTTCTTGAATGAAGAAGTTAAGTAACTTACCCAGGGTCACAAAGCTCCCAAGCATCAGGGCCAGGGTTTGGAATGAAATTAACTAATGTTACAGGCTGACTCCTACCTGTTGTGCTTTATTCCTTGAGAGTGGCTCTCAGAATAGTTTCTTGCTTCAGAAACATACTTAAAAGGTCTTAGTCAAGATGCCTATCATGAAATTGTGCTTTTAATATTTTGCCTCGCTAATTTATTTCTGTGGTAGAAATAAATTAGGCAAAATACCTCTCTAATAATTCCCACATACCTCCTTAAGCTACAAAAAAAACTTCATTTGTCTGATGACCTCTGCTTGTGCTGGAGAAAAACACAGGATGAACTGTGCTGTCAAAGAAAGAGGCAAGAACAGTGGCTTTCTTCTTATTTTTTCCATAGTGAAAAATCAGTCCCTGTTTGTTGTAATCAATTTTGAATGATAAGCATAAAGAATAGGCCCATGGTTATTATTCTAATCTTGAAAGGGGAACAGGATTCCTTCTGACAGCTGTGTGTGGTTAAGTGCGTGTAGTAGATTTACTGAGCTATGACATGCGCCCAGCATTGGACCTGGTGCCGAGGAAGGAAAAATATACCAGGCCCAGTCCCTGTTCTAAAGGAGATCATGATCATGACAAATGTGTGGAAACAAAGAACTCCATTCTGCCTGATAAACTTGCGACTCTGTTTGATACCCACATCCCATGCAGTTCACACCACTTCTGACTGCTGAGAACTCACAGGCTGGAGGCACCACCTCTTCTAGAATACATTGTAGCACTGGATCTCAGCTGCTGAGTCTTCATTCTGAGTCAATATCCTGGTGATTTACATGCTGTATGAATATGGCCCAGATGAGGAAGTCAAAGCTGCGTGCAAAACCAAACCCACACATACTCCTGGTGTCACGCTCAGCTCACACCCCATTCTTGGCTGCCTCCCATCTTAGAGAGACATAGAGGAGGAGGCGACTCAGACCCTGATGGATTCAACTTGAAGTCACTCTAGAGGCAGTGTTTGTTCTGTGCCAGATGTGATGATGGCAGGCTGGGTCCCCGGGGAGCCAATAGGATTTGGCTCACCCAGCCGTGGTACTCCCAGATGAGCTAGTCTTTAGCTTATCCACCGTGCCTTCTGTTGAGGCCCAAATGAGTTACCATAAACCCATGATGACTCGAGGAGTGGTGTTCTCAGAGACTTGGTGTGAATGCAACTTTCCCTCAGAGTTCACAGGGACCAGTACTGAACAGGTCAGCCACATGTAATCCAGACTAACGTGTCTAGCTGCCAGCCACAGAGCTGTGCAGGCAAGAAGACTTGTGGGTACACACTGGCCATGCATATGTTATCAGAGACTTGGGTGGTTGCTCACTCCTCTAGGCTTATTACCCGTAATTTGGAGGTATACTGCTCATGTCGAATAATTCATTTAGCAAATGTTATTATTTTCTATTTTTTTAATGTTAATTGGAGGCTAATTACTTTACAATATTGTAGTGGTTTTTGCCATACATTGACATGAATCAGCCATGGATGAACATGTGTTCCCCATCCTGAACCCCCCTCTAACCTCCCTCCCTACCCCATCCCTCAGGGTCTTTCCAGTGCACCAGCCCTGAGCACCCTGTCTCATGCATCGAACCTGGACTGGAGATCTGTTTCACATATGATAATATACATGTTTCAATGCTATTCTCTCAAATCATCCCACCCTCACCTTCTCCCACAGAGTCCAAAAGACTGTTCTTTACATCTGTATCTCTTTCATTTAGCAAATATTATAAACTGTTTTGTATCATACACAGTTTTAGGTGCTGGAGATATAGCAGTGAACAAAATGTTAGCTATTGTACATGTCAATTTTATCTCAGTGAAGTGTGTGTGTGTGTTTTTTTTTAATGTAAGCCATTGTGGATCTTACATTCGAGTATGTGTGTGTGCGCCTCTGTGTGTGTCTATGTGTGTGAGTGTGTATGAGAGACAGAGAATCATTCAATCAGTTAAATGTCCTAGCATTTTAGATGATAAGTGTGGTATAGAAAATTTAAAATGGACAAGAGGGAAAGAGGATGGTCTCGGTAGCTGTGAAGTGGCAGTTTTCAATAGAGAGACATCTAATGGAAGTGATTAAGTCGTGTGATCATTTGTGGAAGAGCATTCTAGGGACTTCCCAGGTGGTGCTAGTGGTAAAGGACCCGCCTGCCACTTCATGAGACATTAGAGAATGGGTTCGATCCCTGGGTTGGGAAGATCCCCTGGAGGAGGATATGGCAACCCACTCCAGTATTCTTGCCTGGAGACTCCCATGGACAGAGGAGCCTGGCAGGCTACAGTCCATGGGGTTGTAAAGAGTCGGACACGACTGAAGCAACTTGGCAGACGCATGACACACATGCATTCCAGGCTGAGTAAAGAGCAGAGGCTCTTAGGAGGGGCTTGGATAGTATATTCAAGGACCCCAGGGGAGAGTGAGGGAAGGGCAAAGGAGGGAGATGAGGTTAGAGAGGCCAGACTGGCTTTGGCTTTTCCTGTGAGAGAAAAAGGGAGCAACTTTAAGATTTGGGTGGGTGAATTACATGATCTGACTTTCATTTTAGAAAGATAAAGCTGGACACTCTGCTGAGAAAAGACTGGGGAAGGGGTCCAGGGTAGAAGTAAGGAGATAAATTAGAAGTTATGGTAACATTCTGAATGACAGACAATGAATACTTGGACCACAGTGGTAGCAGTAGAGGTGATGACAAATAGATGGATTCTGGATGCATTTTGTAGGTTGTGTCAATAGGATTTCACAAGAGATCAGATAGAAGATGTTAGAGAGGAGTCAAGCGTCTGAGCAGCAGAAAGGGTGAACTTGATGTTAACTGAATATGTGGAAGAATGGGGAGGAGCAGACTTGGGGGCAGATATCAGAAGCTTGGTTCAGCACATGTAAGTTCGAGATGTTTATGAGACATCCTAATGGAGATGGCTATTTTATACAAGTCTGGAGTTCAGAGGACAGGTCTGGGCTGGAGATAAATTACGCTTTGCCGAAGAGAGGAGGTATTTACAGCTACAAGCCTGGGTGAGATCACCAACGTGGTGAGTGTAAACAGAAGAAGCCAGCACAGCTTCCAGGGCTCTGCCTTTACTCCAACCAGTGCAGGCACATGAGGGGCATGGGCTGCCCGTTGTGTACCTGGCCCAGGGGAGTAAGACTGTCTTCAGCTTTTACCCTCTGCTTGAATGAGTGGTTATTTCAGCACGGGTTGTCAGGACTGGCTGGGATATTAGAGGTCATTTCAGGTAGAATCACCTTATTTTGGAGATAGAGAAGCTGAGCCATAAAGAAGTAAATTGTTCTCTGTACTTAAGCTCACTGTAGAAGGGGCGTGTGTGTGTGTGTGTGTGTGTGTGTGTGTGTGTACTGTGGTAGGCATGGAGGTGCTCCCCAGGTGTCGGGTGTCTTCTCCCACTTGCTAAGCAGGTAATGACCCTGCCTTTTTTCAGCTGTGGACTCCTCCAGAGTCACTGGATCTGAGAAGTGGAGGTTAGGCTCTGGAGCTGAGATGGGGTCAGACTTTAACGTTTGCTTTTACCCCTTCTCCTCCTTTTGAGATGCAGGTGCTCTTAGATTCTGTAACAGGTTCTCTTTGAGAGATGATTAGATCTTGCATCTTAAATACTTGGGTGGATCTTGTATTTTCTGTGCTAATTCTTCCAGGAATAATTGCACGTGAAGTCTTTAACCTTCCATGATGGAGTGGAAGACTTTGCCGTGGTGGGGTTGCAGCTGAAGGGGTGACTGATAGAGCTGTATGAAGCACTCAGTTCATGGGCTTTCCCTTATACTTCCCTGAGATATGGAAAGCACACAAGGGTGAGATGAGATGGTCTGCTTTAGCCTACATTATGAACCACACTACAGAGATTCTGGGCACCCAGGGCTGGGAGCTAGGAGCTTCAATCAGGAAACAAAACAACAATAACAGAGTTTGTGGTTAAGACTATGTATTGTTTACATGCATTAACTCAATTATTTAAAACATTCCATAAAGGGAGATGTCATATTCTTTATTTTATGAATGGGGAAATTCAGGTTCCGAGGTAGTCAGAAGACAGATAACTAGAGAAGAGAAGAAGCAAGTTTTGAACTCTGGCCTCTAAGACTATGCAAAGCCGCACTGAGTAGTAGTTGTAAAGGGATTAAATCTATTACATATCATGAAAGCATAAGCTTTGAAACAAAACAGTTGGTTTTAAATCCTGGCTCTGCCATTTACTGGCTGTGAGATCTTGGGTAAGTCATGTAGCTTATCCTGAGTTTCCTGTGAAGGGTTGCTAGGAAGATTTAATGAGATAATGTATGATTAAGACATAGTATGGTGCCTGTTTACCTCAGCTTGTAAAGAATTCGCCTGCATTGTAGGAGACTCTGGTTCGATTCCTGGGTCAAGAAGTTCCCCTGGAAAAGGGATAGGTTACACGGGAGCCTGGTGGGCTGCCGTCTATGGGGTCACACAGAGTCGGACACGACTGAAGTGACTTAGCAGCAGCAGCAGCACACACTCCAGTATTCTTGGGCTTCCCTGGTGGCTCAGACAATAAAGAGTCTGCCTGCAACGCAAGAGTCTTGGGTTCGATCCCTGGGTTGGGAAGATCCTCTGGAGGAGGGCATGGCAACCCACTCTAGTATTCTAGCCTGGAAAATCCCCACAGACAGAGGAGACTGCCGGGCTATCCTCCGTGGGGTCTCAAAGAGTCGGACATGACTGAGCGACTAAGCACATAGCACATGGTGCCTGGTGCTTTATACGTGATGAATTAATGGTAGAAATAGCCAAAATTTTAGCTGCCAAGAGCCTGGGCTGCAGTCTGATCATCCCCTGGGATGATACTGGTTATTTAGCGTAAGCATCTGCATGCACTGGTTGATGCTCATGGTCTGGAGGGTTCAGGAAAGACTTGAGTCTTAACTAGGGCCTTCACAGATGGGTAGAATTATTTTTTCACTGAGAATCAAAAAACCAGAAAATTTCGTCATTCATTTTTCTGCTATCAGTTCATTTTGAAAAATGTTTATTAGGTGAGAAAATGAATTAGGCATTTCTTTTTTTGAACTGGTTAGCTATACATTTTGGGGGCTTCCCAGGTGGCATAGTCATAAAGAATCTGCCTGCCAATGCAGGAGACACAAGAGACATAGGTTTGATCCCTGGGTCAGGATGAGTCTTTGGAGCAGGAAACAGCAACCCACTCCAGATTTCTTGCCTGGGAAATCCCATGGACAGAGGAGTCTGGGGGCTACAGTCCATGGGGTTGCAAAGAGTTGGACATGACTGAGCATGCACGCACAGCTATACATTTTGAAGAATCTTTAAATAGAAAATATTTGGGCCACATTTTTAACAGAAACCCTGAAAGTATAATCCATTAATTTAGTTCTTTCACTGCCTGACAGTTTCAGGAAAAGAGAAAAACTTTTCTTGATTTATTGTTTTATATATTTTAGTCAGGACTAAAAATGGGCTCTTGATATTTTTACTGGTCTCTTTAGAATATCTGGTGCAGAAGATTTTCATGAGGAATTCATCTCCTCAATTTTATCAATCAGTTGTAAAACGAAAACTATTTAAATAGTGAAAGAGTTCCTGAACCCAGTAAACCTGTCAGGCTGTTAGGGCTCTGATAATGACGCTGGAGTTAAATATATCAAAACTGTTGCAACACAAAGCAAATTTTCTCCTTAGGGAGTTCACAGCTGGCTTATTTCGAGTTTACTGAGGTTTCAGACATTCTGCTGAGTTCAATTTAAATCGCCCTGACTCACTCTCCAAAGTGGACATGTTGGTCTTTGTGGTTGTTGTCAGTGCTAAGATTCCTAGTTCCTTCCTTTGCCAGCATCAGGGGAGCCCTCATCTCGGTGTTTTTGAGGTAGCCACAAGAGCTGAGCTCACATTTGTAATGGTAATGGGCTGAACAAACAAGAAGTTGGAATTATCAGGATGGATAAAAGGGCAAGACCCCAACTCTGTATGACTAGGAGAGATGCACTTGGAATATAAAAATACCAAGAGCTTGAAAATAAATGACAGGAACAAGATGTACCATGAAAATGGCATATGAAGGCCGAGGTGGCTATGATTAATATCAGATAAAATAGACTTCAAGAAAGACTACAGCTAGAGATAAAAAGGAATGATAAGGAAAACAAACCAAATATAAATGTGTACATCCTTAAAAATAGCCTCAAAATATAGAAAGTAAAAATGGACATAAATATAAGGAGATATTCCAGAATAGTTAGTAGGAGATTTTATTAACGGTCTCTTATGAATTTATAAGATGACTAGCCAAAAGTCAGTAAAGAGGACCTGAACACATAATCAACTATCTCAACCTAATTGATAATTATAAGATCTTTGACACAAAAACTGCAAAATAAACATGTATTTTAGGGCACAATACACATTTGTTTTATTGTGTTTTATTGTGTTTTACCAATATGTACCATATTGGGGACATACAAAGCCTCACTAAATTCATAAGGACTGATATAGTACAGATATATTCTTTGACTACAATAAAATTAAACAGAAGCCAGTATTAAGATGGGCTTCGCAGGTGGCGCTAGTGGTAAAGAACCTGCCTGCCAGTAGAAAAGATGTGAGAGACATGGTTCAGTCCCTGGGTTGGGAAGATCCCCTGCAGGAGGGCATGGCAACCCACTCCAGTATTCTTGCCTGGAGAGTCCTATGGACAGAGGAGCCTGGAGGGCTACAGTCCATAGGGTCACAGAGAGCTGGACACAGCTGAAGTGACTTAGCATGCAAGCAACATTAAGATAATCTGGGTGAATCCCCAATATTTTGCAATTAAAAAGCATGTTTTAAAATATTAATGGTCCAAAGAAAAAGTCACAAAATAAATTAGAATATATTTTAACTCAGTACCGCATATCAAAATTTGTGATTTGCAGATGAAGAAGCGTTTAGAGCGAAATTTTATGGTTTTAAATGCTCATAATAGGAAAGAAAAAAAAAAGAGCATGATGTAGGGTGCCACCTAAAGACACCAGAAAAAGAAGAGCAAGGTAAATCTAAAGTGTGTGAAAGGAAGAAAATAATAAAGACCAGAGCAAATATCAGCAACACAGAAACAGATGATTCAAAATTAGGCTCTTTGAAATGACTAGCAAAATGGATAAACTCTTAATTAATGAAGGAAAAAAAATATAAATCACCGATACTGGGAAAGATAGAGGAATTATCACTGTGGATCTTACAAATCTTAAAGCAAAAATAAGATAATACTCTTTAAAAATGTATGGCAATAATTAGATATTTTAAATGAAATAAATTTCTTGAAAAATACAACTAAAATTGATATAAGATGAAACAAAATGTGAATAGTTTCTTTAGTAATGGAATGGAATTCATTATCAAAAATCTTGCTACAATGAAAAAACTTCAAGCTCATATGGTCCACTGATGAATTCTATGTACTATTCAAAGGAATATTAACCCAAACTCTTTTGAGTAAAGGAGAACCTGTTCCAGCTTGTGTTTTGAGGCCAGCATAACCCAGAGAGGGCAATGGCACCCCACTCCAGTACTCTTGCCTGGAAGGTCCTGTGGATGGAGGAGCCTGGTAGGCTGCAGTCCATGGGGTTGCTTAGAGTCGGATATGACTGAGCGAATTCCCTTTCACTTTTCACTTTCATGCAATGGAGAAGGAAATGGCAACCCACTCCAGTGTTCTTGCCTGGAGAATCCCAGGGACAGGGGAGCCATCTATGGGGTTGCCACCTCGTGGTTGCCATCTACAGGGCTGCCATCTACGGGGTTGCACAGAGTCGGACACGACCGAAGTGATTTAGCAGTAGCAGTAACCCTGATACCCAAACTTGACAAAGAGAATAAAGACAAAAACTCCCCCAAACAGACCATTATTCCTCATAAACCTGACTGCAAAAATCCTTAGATTTGGTAAACTGAATCCATTACTATATAAAAAGGATAATACAAAGTTTTTTGTTTTTGCAGAAATTGAAGCACTGATTTTAAAATTTGTATAGAAATGCAAATGAAAAAGCCAAAGCAAATTAAAAAAGAAAACAAAACAAAGTTCAGGGGCATATACTACCTTATTTTAAGACTTACTATAAAGTTAGTTAACATTATGGTATTTGTGAAAAGAGAGTCATATAAGATCAATAGAAGTAAACAGCTCAAGAGCAGGGAATAGAGTCCAGAAATAGTTGTACGTATCTATGTTCAACTAGTTTTCAACAACTGGTGCTGGAGTAACTGATCTCCATATGAAAAGAGAGAGCATCAGCCCTAATTTTTTTCCATACACAAAATTAACTCAAAGTTAATCATAGACATAACTGTAAAAGCCAATAGTCTAAAATTTTAAAAGAAAACATGAAAGAAAACTCTCTGACTTTGGGTAGCAACAATTTCTCAGAACACATGAAGCACAAGCCACAAAAGAAAAAAAATGATAAACTGGATTTCATTAAAATGAAAAACTTTTGCTCATCCACAGACACCATTAGGAAAATAAAAATGCAGGACATGGAATAGGCGAAAATATTTACAATGCATATATCTGACAATGCATATATCTGACAATGCATATATCTGATTCAGTTCCAGAATATATACAGAGTTCATCTTGCAACTGAATAATAAGATGTACAACTCAGTTTTAAAAATGAGCAAAAGATTTGCACATAGAAATATACAATGGTTCTATTTTGGAAGAGCCACACAGTGTTTTAAAAAGTTAAACATATACTGATTTACCAACCAGATAACTCTCCTAGGCATTAACCCAAGAGAAATAAAAGCTTGTATACACAAAGAGGTTTGTACATAAAATGTACATAGAACCGTTATTCATGATCATCCAAAGCTGAACCCAGCCCAAATGTCCACTGGTGTTTGCTGATTGGAAAAGCAAAATGTGATATACCAGCAGGAAATTACTATTGAAAAATTACTCAGGAATTAAACAGAACGAACTCCTGGCAGATGTAATAACATGGTTGAATATCAAGTCATTATGGTGAATCAAAGAAGCCAGACACTAGATTACATGTAGTATGATTATATATATTTTATAATATATATAATATGTATAAAATTATATACTTTATATATAAAATTCTAAAAAATATATAAAATGTATATAAAACTCTAAAAATGAAAACAAATCTATAGGGATGAAAAGCGGAGGCTGGGGTGAAGAGAAAGAACTTTTCAAAGTGATGGAAATGTTTTATATTTTTTGTAGGGTTGTTTAGTACGTGTATACAGTTGTCAAAAGTCATCAATTCTAAACTACAAGTGGTTTATAATATTTAAACTATACTTCAATAGATTGATTTTAAAAAAGAAATTCTTCAAAGCAAGAAATAGAAGTTATTAACAAAGAGTGCAATTGATAGTTCAATCACTTAATAAAATAATAGATGGCTGAATCTGTACCACAGTCCTTTAATTAATAATTAATTTTTATTTTCTACCATTGATATCATGAAATGCCATGTTAGAATAGTTAACCTAATGAATTAAATTAATGAATCACCATATATGTCAACATTATAATAGCAATCCCACAATCAATTTAAAAATTTGAGTTAAAAAACAGAAAATATATTGGTGATTTAAACCAACTGACTTTTTGTATATTGAGAATAAAGATTAAAAACCCTGCAATGAATTATTTGCAGATAAATATTTCTAAATAGTACTTGAAAATATTTTCTGATATGTCTTTTTTTTAAAAAAACATAAAATCATAAAAACAAATTCTTAAATTTTTAAAAACATGAAATGTAAAAATTTTAATATTGGGTCACAATAACAGTTTTTGATGCCAGAACACATAATTAAATTTCATCTATAGCTTCATAAATATTTAGACCTAATTCAAACATGCAAACATGGTGTTTTAAAAGTCATTTTGAATGTTTTTACATGTGTGTGTGCAAAGTCACTTCAGTCATGTCCAACTTTTTGTGACCCTGTGGACTGTAGCCTGCCAGGCTCCTCTGTCCATGGGATTCTCCAGGCAAGAATACTGAAGTGGATTGCCAAGTCCTCCTCCAGGGGATCTTCTAGATCCAGGGATCAAATTTACGCCTCTTATGTCTCTTGCATTGGCAAGTGTTTTTTTTTTTGTTTTTTGTTTTTGTTTTTTTAACCAGTAGTACCACCCAGGAAGCTCCTGAATGTTTTAAAAGTCATTTTAAAATCTATATGTCAAAAATCATATTTTATGTTATATAATTAACTTCAACAGTTTATCTTTGTTAAATGGCGAACAGATGGATGTTTTCCTTGATTTATTAAAAAGATTCACTATAGTGATAAAATCTATTTAATGCAACTTTAATAATATAATGATCTACATGAAATAGATATAATAAGTAGATACCTGGGAGATATCCTCTAAATTCTTGGAATCTCTAGAGTGATAGGAATGTCTTTGTTACTCAGGATGGGACCCTCAGATGATACTTAGTAATTTAAGATAATGAAGTGACTTAGGCTGGGGTCTGGTCACCCAAAAAGATCAACTATATGATTAAAAGGTTGGGGCTTTGAGCTATATGTCATCAGCCCAAGTTCCATAATAACAGTCTGATCTCTGCTCCACAGAGGGGTGGAGAAGGAGGCGCATGGCCAATGATTCAATCAAACAGGCCTATATAATGAAACCCGAAGAAAATCTCTGGAAACTGAAGCTCAGGTGAGCTTCCCTGGTTGGCAGTATCCTTTGATGACTGTCACACTTCAGTATCAGGAGGTAACGCATCCCTGAGAGTGACTGAGGCTTCACATTTGCAACCCTTTCAGAAAACTTACCCCTATGCAGCTCTTCCTTTGGCTGACTCTAATTTCTGTCCTTTTGCTCTAATAAAACAGTAAATGTAGTGTTTCCTAAGTTCTAGTATTATTAAACTTGAGGAAGTCTGTGGGGCCCCCAAGTTTGTAGCTAACTGGTTTGAAATGAGAGTGACTTTGGGGACTCCAAACTTATGACTGTTGTCTTTTTTTTCCCCTAAAGATTTTTTTTTTAATGTGAGCCATTAAAAACAAAAGTTTTTGCAGAATTTGTTACAATATTGATTCTGTTTCATGTTCTGGTTCCTTGACTGCTAGTCCTGTGGGATGTTAGCTCCCTGACCGAGGATCAAACCCACAACCTCTGCGTTGGAAGGTGAAGTCTTAACCATTAGACTGCCAGGTAAGGCCCATGACTGGTGTCTTAAGTGAGGGCAGTCCTCTAGAGAATTGTGTCCTCAGAATTTTTAGTTTGGAGAATTCTTTGCAAATATTTTAACTTAAAAACTGTTCACATAAAATACAAAAATCATACAATGTTTTTTGAAAATCCCCTGGAGAGGTCCCTAAGATAATATGTACATTGTTGTATGAAAAGGGTTTGAAAGTAAATGGGCAAATGTAACCATTGCCCAGGGAGAAGCAGATTCTCAGCTCTATAATGTAAATGTGCTGTTACCTCCTTTTGGATGGCTTTTTTTTTTTTTTAGTGTAGATATTCACGTTATTTCATGGCTGTGGTGGCCATATGCTCTTTTAGCTTATTATTGTTGTTCAGTCACTAAGTTGAGTCCAACTCTTTGTGACCCCATGGACTGCAGCAAGCCAGGCTACCCTGTCCTTCACCATCTCCTGGAGTTTGCTCAAATTCATGTCCATTGAGTTAGTGATGCTGTCTAACCATCTCATCCTTTGCCGCCCTCTTATCCCTTTGCCTTCAATTTTTCCCAGCATCAGGGTCTTTTCCAATGAGTCATTTCTTCACATCAAGTGGCCTTAGTCCTAGAGCTTCAGCTTCAGCATCAGTCCTTCCAATGAATATTCAGAGTTGATTTCCTTTAGGATTGATTGGTTTGATCTCTTTGCAGTCCAAGGAATTCTCAAGAGCCTTCTCCAGCATTACAGTTCGAAAACATCAATTCTCTGGTGCTCAGCCTTCTTTGTGGTTCAGCTCTCACATCTCTACATGACTCTTGGCAAATCCATAGCTTTGACTGCGTGGATCTTTGTCACCAAAGTAATGTTTCTGCTTGTTAATACTCTGTCTAGGTTTGTCATTGCTTTTCTTCCAAGAAGCAAGTGTCTTTGAATTTCATGGCTGCAGTCAGCATCTCCAGTGCTTTTGGAGTCCAAGAAAATAAAATCTGTCACTGTTTCCACACTTTTCCCTTCTACTTGCCATGAAAGTGATGGGACTCAATGCCATGATCTTAATTTTTTGAATGTTGAATTTTAAGCCAACTTTTTCACTCTCCTCTTTCACTTTCATCAAGAGGCTCTTTAGTTCCTTTCACTTTTTGCCATTAGGATTGTATCATCTACATAACTGAGGTTATTGATGTTTTTCCGAGCAATCTTGATTTCAGCTTGTAATTCATCCCACCTGGCATTTCTCATGATTTATTCTGCATATAAATTAAATAAACAGGGTGACAATATACAGCCTTCATGTACTCCTTTCCCAATTATGAACCAGTCCATTACATGTCCAGTTCTAACTGTTGCTTCCTAACCTGCATGTAAGTTTCTCAGGAGTCAAGTAACGTAGTCTGATATTCCCTTTTTTTTAAGAATTTTCCATTGTTTGTTGTGATCCACACAATCAAAGGGTTTAGCATAGTCAATGAATTGGAATTTTTTTCTGCAATTCCCTTGCTTTCTCTATAATCTATCGAATATTGGCAATTAGATCTCTGCCTTTTCTAAATCCAGCTTGTACATCTGAAAGTTCTCAGTTCACGTACTGTTGAAGCCTAGCATGAAAGATTTTGAGCATTACCTTGCTAGCATGTGAAATGAGCACACTTTTGTGGTAGTTTGAACATTCTTTGGCACTGCCCTTCTTTGGGATTGGAATGAAAACTGACCCTTTCCAGACCTGTGGCCACTGTTGAGTTTTCCAAACTTGCTGACATATTGAGTGCAGCACATTAGCTGTAGCATCTTTTAGGATTTTAAATAGAATTTAAACAGTAGCTTATTATCCCCCTTCTTTTTTAACATTAAAAAAGATAAATTTATTCACTTTTAATTGAAGGAAAATTGCTTTACAATATTGTGTTGGTTTCTGCCAAACATCAACATGAGTTAGCCATAGGTATACCTATGTCCTCTTCTTGAACGTCCCTCCCGCCTCCCATCCCATCCCACCCCTCTAGGTTGTTATAGAGCCTTGGTTTGAGTTCACTGAGTCATACAGCAAATTCCCATTGGCTATTTATTTTCCATATGGTAATGTATGTTTCCATGTTACTGTCTTCATGCATCCCACCCATTTGTTAAGTGTTTGATGCTGGAGGAACTGTTCAGAATTTACCTATCCCCTTCTTCCAAGCCCTCCATCCCATACATACCTCTGTTTCTGAGACAGATAACCTCAACTGATTTCAGATCTGGAGTGTCCCCTGTTAGGTTTAAAATCAGTACGTTCCTTTCCCCTGACCACAGTGATTGACTCATGTGACCTGTGGAGAGACATTTGCTAGGTACCTTTGGGAAAAAAATTTTCTTGAAATCCCAAAAAGCCTTCCTAAAAAGACACTTTTTTTCTGCTGGATGTTAACAAGAAAGTAAGTCACTCTGAAACCCTTGGCATTCATCTCCCAACCACAAGATGAAACCTTGGGATGAAGAAGACGATGAGAGAGACAGTCTTTGGTATCAATACTGAACTTCTACATCAAGCCTCACTTGAAGGTCATGTAACCTCTGAAACTCTGGGTTATGAGGGTCAACACATTCCCTTTACTTTTGCAGTCAGTTTGAATCAGCACTTTCTGTTACTTGCATCCAACATCTTTTTGAGACAATTGTTCAGTGTGGAAGGTGATGATTGTTTTGATAGGGAATATTATCAAATATAAAATAATATCATTCTTACAATAGAGAAATATGTGATATATTGGATCTATGTGGTAGTTTAGGCACGCTTGATCACTTCTGCCCCCTCCCCCCTCCTAAATCCTTTGAAAAGAAAGAAAAGATATATGCACTAAAGACTAGACCCACCACAATCAAGGAAAACAAGAAAGGGCAACATCAACACATCAGAAATTGTGAAGAATTTCCTGGAAGATGGAGAGTAACAGGATTGAACTGATAAGGGTTGAGAAAACTCCAGCCTAAAATACACAGAAAATGGCCATGGAGATAAGAGCAGGTCCTGATAAATTTTTAAGAGAACAAAGAGCATTTAAGGGACTATATAGCAATAGGCTGATCATTATTACTGAACAGGGGGCAGTTGTGTCCACAAACCCCTGGTCATAGAGGTAGGGGCATGGGAGGGGGACATAGATTCTAGGGTAAAACACCAAGATCTGCTTGAACACAAGGGCATAAAATGCTGCCTGGGAAGGGCTCCTCAGAATCTGGGAACCTTCTAGAGAGTGTATGTCAATCCTCCCATTCAGGCAATTTGGGATGGGGATGAGGCAAGATCTCTACAGCTGCAGAGCTATCCAAATAAAGCTTCCCAAGCCTTCATTCATAGAGATGAGTGGGTAATCCAGGAATACCAGCTATAAAGGGAACACCAATGGCAAGAAGAAGATCAAGATGATTAAACAGATCAGTGGACTCTAGAAGAGACAGGAAATTCAGAAGACCAAAAAGAATTCCACCCTTAAAAGAATTCCACTTTCTGTCTTTGGAGACAAAAACCACCCAAAGTATAATACATTTATTAAAAAAGAACAGGCAGCTATAAGAAAGTAGTAAATCAGAGAATGAGAGAATTTATGAATACAGAGAATGGGATTGTAAGAAAAATATTCAACACAAGTTATAAATAATAGAATGATCTCAATTCAAAATTGAAATAGTCATCTGGAAATAAGAATGGGAGTAGGTGGGCAGCAAGGGGAATTTTTCTTTTTTCTTTTATATATCTCAATGTTATTTGAATCTTTAAAAAGAGAAAGCATTAGTTGAGTATGAAAAGGAAAAAATTAAAACTAGAACTCTGACCCAATAGTTCTATTTTTGGTATTTAAAAAAATTAATTTTAAGATCACTTCAGATGCAGATTAAAATGTACATGAAAGGGTATTTATTACACCCTTATATTTATGACATCAACATTAAATATTACAAACAGCCTAAATATTGAATAACAGCAAGTGGCTTAATAAATTGTTAGACATCCATATGCTATTATTAAAAAAATCATGCTTTTGTAGAATATAGCTAAAGGTGGATAACATTTGCAAAGTATATTGACAAAAATAGAATAAAAACTATACGTGGCGTATTTAAGACAGAAACTACAACCAAATGTCCACTGTGATTATTTCTCAATGATGTCAGTTTTTATTTCTGTATTCTCTAAACTTTATTTTACGTCTATCACTAATTTACTGAGAACATCCTCTTGAAAAGAAGAGGAAAGGAAAAGATGTGTTAACAATATGGGTGGTGTCCACATAGTCCTTCTGAGTCTCTCTGTTTGAGCTGAATATCTCATTTCATGTATAGGTTGGATATAGAGAAGCCCTAGATGGAAGAAGATTCTCTTGCTTCCAGCAAGAGAAAGTTATGTCCGTTCTTTTGTTTTTTGGGGAGTTTATTTTGTTTTCATTCAGAGCAATATTGACATGCATTCACTCAAATAAATCATATTTATCTCAACCAACCCATTTAGTAAGAACAAAATCTTTGTACACTCCTGTATGGGGTGACACAACCATTTTACACACATACAATCTATTAATGTTTTCTAGTGAAAGAATGTTGGGAAGTGTTAAGTTTTCTCCATGTTTTAAAAGCCCACATCTAAAAGTTTAAAAAGTATGTGTGCATTAAAGCAGTTTGCAAACATATAATTTTTCTTTGGTCTAAGTTTTATAAAATTCTAATTAAATGATCCTTTCTCACATTCTAGTGTTTTTAAGACTTAAAGAGGGTTTACTTATGGATTAAAAACATTTTATTTTTCTTTATGAGTTGCTATTTGATGTTTGCAGTGCTCCTGCAACACAAAAGTATTTCACTCTGTTTTCCCTGGGAGCCTGGTGGGCTGCAGTCCATGGGGTCGTGAAGAGTCGGACACGACTGAGCGACTTCTGTTTCACTTTTCACTTTCATGCATTGGAGAAGGAAATGGCAACCCACTCCAGTGTTCTTGCCTGGAGAATCCCAGGGACGGGGGAGCCTGGTGGGCTGCCGTCTCTGGGGTCGCACAGAGTCGGACACAACTGGAGTGACTTAGCAGCAGCAGCAACTTGATTAGAATAAAAGAATTATTCTTCATAGTAGCTCTCTCTTCCATGTAATCAATGAAGAGATCACATTAGTTTTGAGAAGTCCATTGAGACAGGTCGTTGATTTATTTGGAACTGGTTTTTAATGTAAGGATTTGGGGCCACTTAACACACTTAATGGAGGTTTATTTTCTTTGCAAATCCATTTGATAAATCACCACTTTATGTTTAAATATAGTAGCTTTCATCCACTCTGTCTTCCCTGGTTTTCATGAGATCAGTTTAGTAGCAGAAAACACATGGGCTTTGGGGCCAGAATAGCTTGAGCTAGAAGTCTGGCTCCACCATGTCTAAACTGTATGATTCTGGCGAAGTTACTCCGCTGATCCTCATTTATTTATTTGTAAAGCAAGGGTAATATCAAGGACTAAGGAGGATGATATTGTCAAAGGAAAAAATACAAACTAGTACAGAGCTTGGATCTGAGCTGGTTAACTGTTTCTAAGTATATATGTCACTATTACTATATTATTTTTCAATATTGAGAATTTGATATTGTGTTTCACTGAGTTAGAAGTTGGAGAGCTTAGAATCCAGTCTGTTTTATTATTGTGCTGGAGTGACCCTGAGCCTGTTTCTTCATCTATAATATGAGGAGATTGGGGACTTCTCTGGTGGTCTAGTGGCTAAGACTCTAGACTCTCAATGCAGGGGGCCTAGGTTCGATCCCGGGTCAGGGGATTAGATCGCACATGCAGTAACTAAGAGTTTGCCCCCTGGAACTAAAGATTCTATGTGCCACAGCTAAGACCTGGTGCATGCATGCATGCATGCATGTTAAGTTGCTTCAGTCGTGTCTGATTCTTTGAGACTCCCATGGACTGTAGCCTGCCAGGCTCCTCTGTCCATGGGATTCTCCAGGCAAGAATACAGGAATGGGTTGCCATGCCCTCCTCCAGAGGATCTTCCATATCCAGCGATTGAACCTGTGTCTCTTATGTCTCCTGCACTGGCAGGTGACTTCTTTACCACTAGCACCAAAAATATTTTTAAAATATATGGGGAGGTTAGAGGAGATTACTGAGGCTCCTCCCAGTCCTTAGGGGGAATTCTGAATAAAAATCTTTTACTTCAAATGGTCACTTATGTGATGGGCGTTATGACTCTGTCAGAGGTAAGCCTGGATCAGGCTGGCCTGTGGAGTTAGCAACACCACTCTTTTTTGTTGTTAATTAATTAATGTGACTGTGCGCTAGGTCTTCACTGCTATGCAGGCTTTTCTCTAGTTGCAGCAAGTGGAGGCTACTCCCTAGTTGTGGTGCACAGACTTCGCATTGTGGTGGCTTCTGTTGTTGTGGAGCACGGGATTCAGCAGAGCTTTCAGGCATCGGTGGTTGTGGGCACGGGCTTAGTTACTCCTTGGCATGTGGGATCTTTCCAGATCAGGGATCGAACCAGTGTCTCCTACGTTGGCAGGCAGGTTCTTCAACCATTGAGTTGCCAGGGGAGCATAACTCTTAAAAAAAAAATTTTTTTTTTAATTGAAGAATAATAGCTTTACAGAATTTTGTTGTTTCCAGTCAAACCTCAACATGAATCAGCCACGAGTGAGTGAGTGAAGTCCCTCAGTTGTGTCTGACTCTTTGTGACCCCGTGAACTGTAGCCTACCAGGCTTCTCTGTCCATGGGATTCTCCAGGCAAGAATATTGGAGTGGGTTACCATTTCCTTCTCCAGGGGATCTTCCTGACCCAGGGATTGAACCCAGGTCTTCTGCATTAGAGACAGATGCTTTAACCTCTGAGTCACCAGGGAAGCCCGCCATAGGCATACATATATCCCCTCCCTTTTGAACCTTCCTCCCATCTCCCTCCCCATCCCACTCCTCTAGGTTGATACAGAGCCCCTGTTTGAGTTTCCTGAGCCATACAGCAAATTCCCATTGGCTATCTAGTTTATATATGGTAATGTAAGTTTCCATGTTACTCTTTCCATACATCTCACCCTCTCCTCCCCTCTCCCCATGTCCACAAGTCTATTCTCTATGTCTCTTTCTCCATTGCTACCCTATAAATAAGTTCTTCAGTACCATTCTTCTAGATTCCGTGTATGTGTGTTAGAATATGATATTTATCTTTCTCTTTCTGACTCACTTCACTTTGTATAATAGTTCTAGGTTCATCCACCTCATCAGAACTGACTCAAATGGGTTCCTTTTTTATGGCTGAGTAATATTCCATTGTGTATATGTACCAAACTTCTTTATCTATTCATCTGTCAATGGACATCTAGTTGCTTCCATGTTCTAGCTATTGTAAACAGTGCTGCAGTGAACAATGGGATACATGTGTCTTTTTCAATTTTGGTTTCTTCAGGGTATATGCCAAAAGTGGGATTGATGGGTCATATGGTGGTTTTATTCCTAGTTTTTTAAGGAATCTCCATACCGTCTTCCATAGTGGCTGTATCAATTTACATTCCCACCAAGAGTGCAAGAGCATTCCCTTTTCTCCACACCCTTTCCAGCATTTATTGTTTGTAGACTTTTTGATGATGGCCATTCTGACTGGTGTGAGGTGATATCTCATTGTAGTTTTGATTTGCATTTCTCTAATAATGAGCAATGTTGAGCATCTTTTCATGTGTTTGTTAGCCATCTGTATGTCTTCTTTAGAGAAATGACTTAAGTCTTTTTCCCACTCTTTGATTGGGTTGTTTATTGTTCTGGCATTGAGTTGTATGAGCTGCTTGTATATTTTGGAAATTAATCCTTTGTCAGTTGTTTCATTTGCTATTATTTTCTCCCATTCTGAGGGTTGTCTTTTCACCTTGCTTATAGTTTCCTTTGCTGTGCAATAGCTTTTAAGTTTAATCAGGTCCCACTTGTTTACTTCTGTTTTTATTTCCGTTAATCTAGGGGGTGGGTCATAGAGGATCTTGCTTTGATTTATGTCATCGAGTGTTCTGCCTATGTTTTCCCCTAAGAGTTTTATAGTATCTGGTCTTACATTTAGGTCTTTAATCCATTTTGAGTTTATCTTTGGGTATGGTGTTAGGAAGTGTTCTAATTTCATTCTTTTACATGTAGCTGTCCAGTTTTCCCAGCACCACTTATTGAAGAGCCTGTCTTTGCCCCATTGCATATTCTTGCCTCCTCTGTCAAAAATAAGGTACCCATAGGTGCATGGGTTTATTTCTGGGCTTTCTGTCTTGTTCCATTGGTCTATATTTCTGTTTTTGTGCCAGTACCATACTGTCTCAATGACTGTAGCTTTGTAGTATAATCTGAAGTCAGGAAGGTTGAGTCTTCCAGCTCCATTCTACTTTCTCAAGACTTCTTTGGCTATTTGGGGTCTTTTTTGTTTCCATATGAACTGTGAAATTTTTTGTTCTAGTTCTGTGAAAAATGCCATTGGTAATTTGATAGGGATAGAATTAAATATATAGATTGCATTTGGTAGTATAGTCATTTTCACAATATTGATTCTTCCTACCCAGGAACATGGAGTATCCCTCCATCTGTTTATGTTGTCTTAGATTCCTCTTATTAGTGTCTTATAATTTTCTGTGTATAGTTCTTTTGTCTCCTTAGGTAAATTTATTCCTAGATATTTAATTCTTTTTATTGCAGTCACGAATAGGATTGATTCCTTAATTTCTCTTTCTTATTTTTCACTGTTAGTATAGAAATGCAAGTGATTTCTATGTATTGATCTTGTATCCTGTAACTTTGCTAAATTCACTGATTAGCTCTAGTGATTTTCTGATACTATCTTTAGGGTTTTCTATGTACAGAATGATATCATCTACAAACAGTGAGAGCTTTATTTCTTCTTTTCCAAACTGGATTCCTTTTATTTCTTTTTCTTCTCTGATTGCTGTAGCTAAGACTTCCATAACTATGTTGAACAATAGTGGTGAAAGTGGACACCGTTGTCTTGTTCCTGATTTTAGGGAGAATGCTTTCAGTTTTTCACCACTGAGAATAATGTTTGCTGTCAGTCAGTTCAGTTGCTCAATCATGTCCGACTCTGCGATCCCATGAATCGCAGCACACCAGGCCCCCCTGTCCATCACCATCTCCTGGAGTTCACTCAAACTCACATCCATCAAGTCAGTGATGCCATCCAGCCATCTCATCCGCTGTTGTCCCCTTCTCCTCCTGCCCCCAATCCCTCCCAGCATCAGAGTCTTTTCCAATGAGTCAACTCTACATGAGGTGGCCAAAGTACTGGAGTTTCAGCTTTAGCATCATTCCTTCCAAAGAACACCCAAGACTGATCTCCTTCAGAATGGACTGGTTGGATCTCCTTGCAGTCCAAGGGACTCTCATGAGTCTTCTCCAACACCACAGTTTGAGAGCATCAATTCTTCGGCATTCAGGACTTTACTATGTTGAGGTAGGTTCCTTCTATGCCCATTTTTTGAAGAGTTTTTTACCTGGAGAAGGAAATGGCAACCCACTCCAGTATTCTTGCCTGGAGAATCCCACGGATGGAGGAGCATGGTAGGCTACAGTCCATGGGATCGCAAAGAGTCGGACACGACTGAGTGAGCTTCACAGAGGTTCACACAATCATAAATTGGTGCCAAATTTTCTCAAAGGCTTTTTCTGCATCTATTGAGATGATCATATGATTTTTGTCTTTCAATTTGTTAATAAGGTGTACCACATTGATTGATTTGCATATATTGAAGAATCCTTGCATTCCTGGAATGAACCCAACTTGATTATAGTGTATGAGCTTTTTGATGTGTTGCTGAATTCTGTTTGCTAAAATTTTGTTGAGGATTTTTGCATCTATGTTTATCAGGGATATTGGCCTGTAGTTTTCTTTCTTTGTGTTGTCTTTGTCTGGTTTTGGTATCAGGGTGATGGTGGCCTCATAGAATGAGTTTGGAAGTGTTCCTTTCTCTGCAATTTTTTGAAAGTTTTAGAAGAAGAGGCATTAGCTCTTCTCTAAATGTTTGATAGAATTCTCCTGTGAAGCCATCTGGTCCTGGGCTATTGTTTTTTTTGGAGAATCTTGATCACAGCTTTAATTTCAATGTTTGTAATTGGGTTTTTCACAATTTCTATTTCTTCCTGGTTTAGTCTTGGAAGATTGAACTTTTCTAAGAATCTGTCCATTTCTTCCAGGTTATCTATTTTATTGCCATATAGTTTTTCATAATAGTCTCTTATAATCCTCTGTATTTCTGCATTGTCTGTTGTAACCTCTCCTTTTTCATTTTTAATTTTCCGATTTGATTCTTCTCTCTTTTTTTCTTGATGAGTCTGGCTAAAGGTTTGTTAATTTTGTTTATCTTCTCAAAGAACTAGCTTTTAGTTTTATTAATCTCTACTATTGTTTCTTTCATTTCTTTTTCATTTTCCTGCTCAGATCTTTATGATTTCTTTTCTTCTACTAATTTTTTTTGTTCTTCTTTTTCCAGTTGTTTTAGGTGTAAAGTTAGGTTGTCTATATGATGTTTTTCTTGTTTCTTGAGGTAGGATTCTATCACTATAAAATTCCCTCTTAGAACTGCTTTCACTGAATCCTATCCATAGTTGTCATGTTTGGAGTTGTCGTGTTTTCATTGTCATTTTTTTCTAGAAAATTTTTTACTTCCCTTTTGAGTTCTTCAGTAACCTGTTTGTTATTTAGAAACGTGTTGTTTAATCTCCATGTGTTTGTGTTTCTTCCAGGTTTTTTTCTTGTAATTGATATCTAGTCTCATAGCGTTGTGGTCAGAGAAAATGCTTACTATGATTTCAATTTTCTTAAATTTATTGAGGTTTGATTTGTGACCCAAGATGTAGTTTATCTTGGAGAATGTTCCACGTGCACTTGAGAAGAAGGTGTATTCTTCTGCATTTGGATGGAATGTCCTGAAGATATCAACAAGATATCTAATGTATCATTTAAGATTTGTGTTTCCTTATTAATTTTCTGTTTTGATGATCTGTCCACTGGTGTGAGTGGGGTGTTAATGTCTCCTACTATCATTGTGTTGCTGTCACTTTCTCCTTTTATGTCTATTAGTGTTTGTCTTATGTATTGAGGTGCTCCTGTATTGGGTGCATAGATATTTATAATTGTTATGTCTTCGTCTTGGATTGATCCCTTGAGCATTATGTAGTGTCCTTCCTTATCTTTTGTAATATTCTTTATTTTATGGTCTATTTTGTCTGATATGAGGATTACTACTCCAGCTTTCTTTTGCTTCGCATTTGCATGGAATATATTTTTACATCCTCTCACTTTCATTCTATATGTCTTGAGGTCTGAAGTGGATTTCTTGTAGACAGCTTATAGATGGGTCTTGTTTTTTGTATCCATTCAGCCAGTCTGTGTCTTTTGGTTGGAGCATTTAATCCATTTACATTTAAAGTAATTATTGATATATATGTTCTTATTGCCATTTTCTTAATTGGGGTTGATTTTGTAGATGTTTTTCCTTCTCTTGTGTTTCTTTTTTTGTTTGTTTGTTTGATGTTCCATTTAAAAAAATTTTTTATTTTTACTTTATTTTGCTTTACAATACTGTATTGGTTTTGCCATATACTGACATGAATCCACCACGGGTGTACATAAGTTCCCAAACCTGAGCCCCCCTCCCACCTCCCACCCCATATTATCTCTCTGGATCTTCCCTGTGCACCAGCCCCAAGCATCCTGTATCCTGTGTTGAACATAGACTGGTGATTCGTTTCTTATATGATAGTATACATGTTTCAATGCCATTCTCCCAAATCATCCCACCCTCTCCCTCTCCCACAGAGTCCAAAAGTCCATTCTATACATCTGTGTCTCTTTTGCTGTCTCGCATACAGGGTTATCATCACCATCTTTCTAAATTCCATATATATGCATTAGTATACTGTATTGGTGTTTTTCTTTTTGGCTTACTTCACTCTGTATAATAGGCTCCAGTTTCATCCACCTCGTTAGAATGGATTCAAATGTATTCTTTTTAATGGCTGAGTAATACTCAATTATGTATATGTACCACAGATTTCTTATCCATTCATCTGCTGATGGACATCTAGGTTGCTTCCATGTCCTGGCTATTATAAACAGTGCTGCGATGAACATTGGGGTACACGTGTCTCTTTCAATTCTGGTTTCCTCAGTGTGTATGCCCAGCAGTGGGATTGCTGGGTCATAAGGCAGTTCTATTTCCAGTTTTTTAAGGAATCTCCACACTGTTCTCCAGAGTGGCTGTACTAGTTTGCGTTCCCACCAACAGTGTAAGAAGGTTCCCTTTTCTCCACACCCTCTCCAGCATTTATTGCTTGTAGACTTTCGGATCACAGCCATTCTGACTGGTGTGAAATGGTACCTCATTGTGGTCTTGATTTGCATTTCTCTGATAATGAGTGATGTTGAGCATCTTTTCATGTGTTTGTTAGCCATCTGTATGTCTTCTTTGGAGAAATGTCTATTTAGTTCTTTGGCCCATTTTTTGATCCTCTACCTAGAAAACCCTAAAGACTCCACCAGAAAATTACTAGAACTAATCAATGAATATAGTAAAATCATTTTTATAGGATATAAAATCAACACACAGAAATCCCTTGCATTCCTATACACTAATAATGAGAAAGCAGAAGAGGAAATTAAGGAAACAATTCCATTCACCATTGCAACAAAAAGAATAAAATACTTAGGAATATATCTATCTAAAGAAACAAAAGACCTATATATAGAAAACTATAAAACACTGGTGAAAGAAATCAAATAGGACACTAATAGATTGAGAAATATGTTCCATGTTCATGGATCAGAAGAATCAATATAGTGAAAATGAGTATACTACCCAAAGCAATCTACAGATTCAATGCAATCCCTATCAAGCTACCAGCAGTTTTTTTCACAGAGCTAGAACAAATAATTTCACAATTTGTATGGAAATACAAAAAACCTTGAATAGCCAAAGCAATCTTGAGAAAGAAGAATGGAAATGGAGGAATCAACCTGCCCGACTTCAGGCTCTATTACAAAGCCACAGTCATCAAGACAGTATGATACTGGCACAAAGACAGAAATATAGATCAATGGAACAAAATAGAAAGCCCAGAGATAAATCCACAAACCTATGGACACCTTATCTTCGACAAAGGAGGCAAGAATATACAATGGAGTAAAGACAATCTCTTTAACAAGTGGTGCTGGGAAAACTGGTCAACCACTTGTAAAAGGATGAAACTAGATCACTTTCTAACACCGCACACAAAAATAAACTCAAAATGGATTAAAGATCTAAATGTAAGACCAGAAACTATAAAACTCCTAGAGGAGAACATAGGCAAAACAGTCTCCGACATAAATCACAGCAGGATCCTCTATGATCCACCTCCCAGAATAATGGAAATAAAAGCAAAAATAAACAAATGGGATCTAATTAAAATTAAAAGCTTCTGCACAACAAAGGAAACTATAAGCAAGGTGAAAAGACAGCCTTCTGAATGGGAGAAAATAATAGCAAATGAAGCAACTGACAAACAACTACTCTCAAAAATATACAAGCAACTTATGCAGCTCAATTCCAGAAAAATAAATGACCCAATCAAAAATGTTTCTTAATTATATATGTCCCTTTAACATTTGTTGTAAAGCTGATTTGGTGGTACTGAATTCTCTTAACTTTAGATAGTCTGAAAAGCTTTTTATTTTTCCCTCAATTTTGAATGAGATCCTTGTCAAGTACAGTAATCTTGGTTGTAGATTTTTCCCTTTCAGTACTTTAAATATATCCTGTCATTCCCTTCTGGCCTGCAGAGTTTCTGCCAAAAGATCAGCTGTTAAGCGTATGTGATTTCCCTTGTATGTTACTTGTTGTTTCTCCCTTGCTGCTTTTAATATTCTTTCTTTGTGTCTAGTCTTTGTTAGTTTGATTAGTGTGTGTCTTGGTGTGTTTCTCCTTGGGTTTATCCTGTATGGGACTCTCTGTGCCTCTTGGACTTGATTGACTATTTCCTTTTCCATGTTGGGGTAATTTTCAACTATAATCTCTTCAAAAGTTTTCTCGTACCCTTTCTTTTTCTCTTTTTCTTCTGGGACCACTAAAATTCGAATGTTGGTGCATTTGATATGGTCCCAGAGGTCTCTGAGACTATCCCTAGTTCTTTTGATTCTTTTTACTTTATTCTTCTCTTCAGAAGTTATTTCCACCATTTTATCTTCCAGCTCACTGATTTGTTCTTCTGCTTCAAATATTCTGCTATTGATTCCTTCTAGAGTATTTTTAATTTCAGTAATTGTGTTGTTTGTCTCTGTATGTTTATTCTTTAATTCTTCTAGGTCTTTCTTATTTGATTCTTGCATTTTCTCCATTTTGTTTTCAAGGTTTTTGATCATCTTTACTATCATTATTCTGAATTCTTTTTCAGGTAGTTTGCCTATTTCCTTTTTCATTTATTTGCACTTCTGTGTTTCTAGTTTGTTCCTTCATTTGTGTAGTATTTCTCTGCCATTTCATTATTTTTCTTCCTAACTTATTGTGTCTGAGGTCTTCTTTTCTCCAGTTTCATGGTTGTATTCTTTCTTCCTTTTGCTTTCTGCTCTCCTAAGTTTGGTCCAGTGGTTTGTGTAAGCTTCCTATAGGGTGAGATTTGTTCTGAGTGTTTGTTTGTTTTTCCTCTGATGGGCAAGGCTGAATGAGGTGGTAATCCTGTCTGGTGATGATTGGGTTTGTGTTTTGTTTTGTTTCTTGTTTAAATAAGGCATCCTGCATAGGGTGCTACTGGTGGTTGTATTGTATGCCAGGTCCTGTATTCCAGTGGTTTCCTTTGTGTGAGTTCTCACTATTTATTACTCCCTAGAGTTAGTTCTCTGTTGGTCTAGGGTCTTGGAGTCAGTGCTCCCACTCCAAAAGCTCAGGGCTTGATCTCTGCCATGCAGCTGATGTTCACCAACCTTCCCTGGATTTTCTAGGAAGAGGCAGAAACACTTTCGTGACTTCCATGGCCCTGAAGAAGTTCATGACCATGCATCGTTTGAACTCATGGGGATGAGTTCCCCATTGGTTGGTAAGCCAAGGACTCTGGCATTGTTGATCACAGCCCACAGTCCTGTGATCAGCACTGCCTTTTGGTCCACAGGTAACAACTCTTGGCTAGAAAAGTAACTATCAGGCCTAACTCTTATTTGCCTTATATTTGGATCAGTCTTCTAATGGTCTTTCCAAGTTGGGGGGCATTTCTGAACATCTCAACTATGGTAGATTATTCAGGTAATAAGACTTCACCATATTTTTTGATTGCTTAGAGCCCAAGAGTCTTATTAGGAAAAAGCATGTGAACTCTGTCTATTTTTGAAGTTTTGATATGTATTGAATTTTCTGATGTGCTCAGGGATCTGCAGGAAGCCAGAGTGAAGAGAGACAAAACTGTTTCCAAAAACAAAAAACCCCAAAACCAAAAAAACCCCCACTTTGTTTGAGAAGAAATTTGGCAATTTGACTGAGCAGCAGGCCTAAATATCAGAGTTCAGAGGTGACATGCTTATCAGCTCATACATGGCTTTTCCTCCTCAAATACACCTGCTTCACCACCAGGGCCCCTTTCTTACCCTGCAGTGCCTGTGACCCTATGGAGGATGGGCTGTGACACAGTGGAGAGAACCAGAGGGACTCAATAGCTCTGTGTGGGGATCCCTTTTGTAGGAGTTCTTAAGAGAAGCAGATGTCTAGAGAAGGAGAAGAATAGCTGAGCTTGGTGGTTTAGAGGAAACCAGTTGGCCTGGAGTGGGCAGTGTCCTGTGAATGAGGGAGCTACAGTGGTTAACAGGGCAGGATGGAAGAGGGCAGGCTGAGACCATAATCCTTCATGTGACACCCCACCCTTTTCCTATGCCTCCTAAGGGATCCTAGGGGATTCCCTGGTGGCTCAGACAGTTAAGAATCCACCATCAATACAGGAGACCTGGATTCGATTCCTAGGTCAGGAAGATCCCTTGGAGAAAGGGATGGCAACCCACTCTGGTATTCCTGCCTAGAGAATCCTATGGACAGAGGAGCCTGGAGGGCTATGGTCCATGGGGTTGCAAAGAGTCGGACATGACTGAGCAACTAACATGACTAACATAAGGGATTCCACCAACTAGTAGATATTTGGGTTACAGCCTTGGAAATTCTTTGGACTGATTGGGGAAAGTAATTCCAAAAAAAGACTGGACTTCCTGCTAGGAAGTAGGCATGTGCCTGTGAGGGAAACTGCTTCCTTCATCCTTAGATATTTTTCCACAGATAATGTGAGTCATAGGTTAGAGCAATTCTAAAATATTGTTGTATTGTTAAAAAATTTTTATTTGAGAAACATTAGAACAAATAGATAAGCAAAAAAAAAAAAGGAAGTAAGAAAAATTTCCACTTGGAGCTAACCACTGTCAACTTGGTATGAACTCTCATAGTCTCCTTTTTATGCATATTTATTCTTTTGACATGGAGAAGGCAATGACACCCCACTCCAGTGTTCTTGCCTGGAGAATCCCAGGGATGGGGGAGCCTGGTGGGCTGCCGTCTATGGGGTCACACAGAGTCGGACACAACTGAAGTGACTTAGCACCAGCAGCAGCATTCTTTTAACAAACACTGAGTCGGCTGCATTTACAAAAATTAATCACTCTGCATATGCAGTTTTGTAATTTGCCTTTTCACTTAACAATACATAGTGAACCACTTTCCATGTGTAAACTTAAGATCGTTCCTTGGTTGGGTTTTGCAAATCTCCTGGTACTTTCTCTTGGAGATGCTCTTTTTATGAAAACTCAAGTTCCATATGCAGCTCTTTTACTTCTATCTTTAAATTTGGTTATTCCAAGAAGTGCATTTGTTAAAAATTATAAACAGAAGGATTGAAAGAGGAGAAATCTTTCTTTCCATTTAAGAACCACATAAAAATGCTCTGAATGTATATTTGACGTTATCATCTGCTTCACAGATTTCTTTGGCCAGTATCCATTTTAATTATTTTGCTGTCTGCTGTGTGGACTGTACAAAACTATCAGATCGCCTCTGCTAGGGAGATGTGGTAGAAGAGAGCTGAGGTGTTGGAAGGTGGCAGTGGGGGCGGGGAGAAGAGTTGAGAGTAACCATCACTTACTTTTTCCTGATCTAGGGACTGGGGTTCATGCGAATGTCAGCATTACTCTAGTGAGAAATCATACACTGAGAAGATTGACTTTAGAGGTAGATTTGCCTTTATCTTCAAACCAAACAGAATCTAAATGGCCAAATGCAGCCTTTTCTTTTTTGAGGGCAATGTTTTCTGCAGAATATTAATAGGTGTCATACCTAACAAAAAAGGATTCTGGAATCAAGCAAACTTGTGAAACACTGTATTTTAGATAAACACGTTTCTTCAGTGCAGGACATCTCAGAGCATTTAGCAAGTGAATATGCACCATGATGGCTTAGGAGAGGAAAGTAATCAACGTTTCCTAAATTCACATACTCTCTTTTGAGGTAGGGTACATGCATATTGGGCTTCCCTGGTGACAGTCCATGGGGTCACTGAGAGTTGGACAAGACTGAGGTGACAGCACACACATGCACCTGTGCATGTTAACAACTTTGGGAAATGCTAGCTTTAGAAGTACAGTACTCTGTGCGTGCATGCTAAGTCACTTCACTTGTGTCAGCTCTTTGCGACCCCGTGGACCGTAGCCAGCCAGGCTGCTCTGTCCATGGGATTCTCCAGGCAAGAATGCTGGAGTGGGTTGCCATGCCCTCCTCCAGGGGATCTTCCCGACCCAGGGGTCAGGCCCGTGTCTCTTATGGCCTCCTTCACTGGCAGGCAGGGGTCTTTACCACTAGTGCCACCTGGAAACTGATACTGAAATCAGGAAAAAAACAAAAGTAGTTTCATTGTTCTACTTAGGATTGAGATGCTATCTTGTAATTTGCCTTCTAGGAGGTATTTTAGTCAAAAACTGCCTTCTACGTGGGGTGTGAGAGTCATTCTTGGTGATTTTAAGCGAGAAACTCTAAGCCAAGATATTTTCTTGAGCAACCTGTAACATTCCTTCTCTCTTTGCTTTGCTTGCTTGCAAAATAACAGGTGCTGGCTGAGAGATGAAAAGTGTGTTTATAAGTCTTGATTTCTTCCCTCTTCCGTTCCTCAAACTCTTCTTGATCCTGGGGACTGTCATCCTGGAATGAAACCCAGGCAGCCTTCCTTTCTGAAGCCAACTAAAGGGCGCTCTGGTTGCCCTCTCGCCCAACCTACTTTTCCTGCACCCAGTGATTTACTGCCTTGGGCGGAGTTGAGGAAAGTCCTTAATGAGCCTTAAGGCTTGGAGCTGTGTTTGGAGCTCCCTCTAACCACAACTATTCTTATCAAAAAATTTTACCAGAAAATGAAGACCCCAGAAGAGGTCCTCTGATGGAGGAGGAGTTGTGGGTATTTGAAAAAAGGAGGCAGGGCAGCATTCCTGGTCATCCATAAATTAAAACAAACAAAGGAAAATCACATCCAACTGTAGTCAATTGCTCCTGTAAGAGAAGGAGTATAATTCAAAGAGGTTTATGTATTTTGGCGGAGGATGGGGTGTGTGTGGGAGTTTAAAAGCATAGAATAACATGACTGGGAACCAGTTCCAGCCGCTGGCCAGCTTGTGCTTCCTCACTCTGTCCAGCTAGTTGTGCCCTGAGCCAATTTTTTTTCCCTCCCTTCTTTATCCCTATTTGATCTCTTCCATGTCTGAGACACCAGGGGGTGTTGAAAGAAGGGCTGCATGTGTCCATGATAACATCTTATATTTCATAATTAATAACCATTTCAAAGCACAGTCCTACATTGTATTTTGTCTTGTTCTTACACTAAGCCTGTGTATGAGCATAGGATTTATTCCCATTTTATAGAGGAGGAATGGAAACATAAAAAAGACAAGCCTGAAAACATAAAGCAGGTTAATGGCAGAGCCAAGAGGGGACTCTGAGTTCCCAGGCAGGGGTCTGTGCTTTTGTGGTCTAGAGCTCTCTGAGTTGTTACACTAGCCTCTGGGCTATCACATCTCAAATGAGAAAGGACTGACCTTTGGTTACGATAATCTGCCCACTGCAGGTTGAATTGAGAATGTGAAGGGTGTTTATTAGAAAACTTTGAGTCATCTCTCAGCAGCAGGGCTTGAGTTGAGGTTGTGGATGTAGATGAATGCTCTCCAGGCAAAGGCTATTTATTCAGTTCGCTGTCTGTCACAAGGGAATCATTTACCATGATTTGCTTTTGGCAAAGAAACAGGTGGAGAAGTGGGAAAACTTTATAATGGGAAACAAAGGAATGCTTTAGGTAAGTCCTGTTGGCATGGGAAAGTTTTAGTGGGCTAACTAGAAGTGGGACATCCTATTTGCCTAGAGAGGAGGCTGTATTTGGCTTTCTCTTGTTGGTCCTAAGTTAGAAGTGGGAGCAAAACTTAGAGAAATTGTCAATTATTAATCGAGTCTTGGCCATTTTGGCCAAGTCAGGGACTGATGACTGCAGACAGTAGATAGCTTCTTTGAGTTGGTTTCTGTGGGAGGTAGGTCACAGTTCTACTTCTATATAAAGTCTGGCCATCATCTGTTTGTATATTCAGTTTCTCAGGATTGAGTGGGGAAAAGGAACAAGGATGGGATCTTGGTAGTGCATTGAAGTGGCCAAGAAGAATGATGCTTTTTTGGCTTCAGAGTCTCTGATCAACCAAATCTCATGAATCCTGGGTCCAGACTTGAAAAAGGTGGCAAATTACCTTCCTTGCTGACCCGTAATGAGAATATGGCAGCCAAAGGTGACGAAGCCAAGTCCACTATCAAGTTCCAGATGAAGATGCCACATCAGGCAGCGCCTGTTGGCCATGTGATGATGACAGATGATGAGCTGTGTACCACGTCCGCTTAGCTGTCACCTTCCTGGTGTCATTGCTCAAGAGAAACTGGCAGAATTTGGGGCTTTGTACATTAAGAGTGCTATGGGCAAGCGCCTGTACTATGGCACAGCTTAATAAACCATACTCCCATTTATAAATAAAATAAAACAAAATAAATTAAAAATTTTCAAAAATTTGACTAAATTTGTACTGCTCTAAAATCCTGGTTTTGGGGTGGGGGTGGGGTGAATGCCTAGGATTAGGCAATTTATTTGCAAATAATCTAAAAGCCTTAATATAATTGCATAATCTTTGATCTAATCCATGAACTGATTTTACTGAAACAGTCAGATGAGTTTTCAAAGATGTGTGCATGAGGATGTCTTTTAAATATTATTTATGATGGTGAAAAATGAACAAAACAGGAAAATAATTAAATAGATGTTAACACATTTAAGCTAGAACATATTATGCAGCCTTCAAAATAATGCTGTAAGTATATGCTAACTTAGAAAAGTGATGCTTCCTAAGGCCCACTTGACTTCGCATTCTAGGATGTCTGGCTCTAGGTGAGTGATCACACCATCATGAGGCTGGATCATGAAGATTTTTTTGGTATAGTTCTTCTGTGTATTCTTGCCACCTCTTCTTAATATCTTCTGATTCTTTTAGGTCCACACCATTTCTGTTCTCTATTGTGCCCATCTTTGCATGAATTGTTGCCTTGGTATCTCCAATTTTTTTGAAGAGATCTCTAAACTTTCCCATTCTATTGTTTTCCTCTATTTCTTTGCATTGATCACTGAGGAAGGCTTTCTTATCTCTCCTTGGTATTCTTTGGAACTCTGCATTCAAATGGGTATATCTTTTCTTTTCTCCATTGCCTTTCACTTCTCTTCTTTTCACAGCTATTTGTAACCATTTTGCCTTTCTGCATTTCTTTTTCTTGGGGAACATCTTGATCACTACCTCCTGTACAATGTTACAAACCTTTGTCCATAGTTCTTCAGGCACTCTGTCTATCAGATCTAATTCTTTGAATCTATTTGTCACTTCCATTGTATAAAAAGGTCTGTCTAGTCAAAGCTATGATTTTTCCAGTAGTCATGTATGGATGTGAGAGTTGGACCATGAAGAAAGCTGAGTGCTGACGAATTGATGCTTTTAAACTGTGGTGTTGGAGAAGACTCTTGAGAGTCCCTTGGACATACTAAAGTAAATCAGTCCTGAATATTCATTGGAAGGCCTGATGCTGAAGCTGAAACTCCAATACTTTGGCCACATGATGCTAAGACCTAACTCACTTGAAAAGACCCTGATGTTGGGAAAGATTGAAGGCAGGAGGAGAAGGGGACGACAGAGGATGAGGTACGTGGTTGGATGGCATCACCAACTCTACAGACATGAGTTTGAGTAAGCTCTGGGATTTGGTGATGGACAGGGAGGCCTGGCGTGCTGCAGTCCCTGGAGTCGCAGAGTCGAACACGACTGAGTGACTGAAGTGAACTGAACTTAGAAAAGACATCCACGGAATAATGTGAAGTTTTAAAGACAAGAGGTATCTAAACCATGCATAGAATGTGTTTCCATTTTAGTAAGAAAATAGGTATTCTAGCTAAATATACAATAGTTATATTCCAAATGTTTGTACATACATAGGAACATTATATATAATAATATACATATATATATAATGTTTTAAATGACTTTTGTGTAAACATCTGGAAGATTACATAGCAAACAGTGATTTTATCTAAGTTGTTTGATATGGCTTCTTTGTTTTCTCTGTAAATATTTCTCTGTTTTCTAAATTTTCTTTTTGCTATGAGAAAATAGAAATTCATTTAAAATGCTTACATTTGTAAAAAGAAATAGGATAATTTGACCCTCTTGGAACTACTTTGTCATAAAAAATATTTACTCTCTAACATACAGATATAAATATTTATAAATATATTAATAAATTATACACATTTATATATAGTGTCTGTTTGGGATCCAGTAGCTAAATATACATATCTCTTTATAAAAAGGCTACATAATATGCACAATTTAGAAGACCTAGAAAATATACTTTCTGATGTGGTTAAATTTCCTTTTGCAAGAAGATTAAATGACTCTGTATAATGGTCTATTTTTCCCTAGAAATTATGGTCCCTTCTAGGTAGGAAAAATCACTACCTTAGCTCTGGATCTTTCAACCTGAACTTTGGAGGGTGGTTGCATAGCAACTGCTGATGCTGTAAGTGACTGCTCTCAGTTCTCTGGGGGGATGATATTGATTTGTACAATAAAACAGTGCATTCAGAACCTTTGCTAGTTATAATAGGATAAAAGAGCTACACGAGATGGGACCTTTTAGAAGCCCTCTGATCAAAGACTGAGTGGAGTGAAGGGCATTGAGTTGGTTCCATTGAAGATGGTGGACTGAATGCAGGACAACTGTGAACACTGAAATTCAAGGATGCTGATTCTACAAGAACTGCATTATTTCCCTTTTATTCATCAACATTTACTGATTTCCTACCTGGGGCCAGGCACTGTACTAGTCATTGCTGCTGCTAAGTCACTTCAGTCGTGTTTGACTCTGTGTGACCCCATAGAGGGCTGCCCACCAGGCTCCCCTGTCCCTGGGATTCTCCAGGCAAGAACACTGGAGTGGGTTGCCATTTCCTTCTCCAATGCATGAAAGTGAGAAGTGAAAGTGAAGTTGCTCAGTCGTGTCCAACTCTTGGTGACCCCATGGACTGCAGCCTACCAGTACTAGTCATTAGGGATACAATAATGATACTTGGTGGTCTCTATCATCTGGAAGCTCTTACTTAAGTGGAGAAGAAAAATTGAAAAATTAATAACTTCACCACCTGATGCTAAGTGATGGCAGTATGTGTGGGGCTGTTATGGGACACAGAGAAAGGCTATCTAAGACCACCTAGGGATCATTCTGCAATCATTTCTTGAGCAGTGACTGTGTGTCTTGGCATTGGAGGTACAGAGATGAATGAGACTTGGCTCTTGGCCAAAAGGATTTTATCTGTCTGACAAGGGAGACAGGAAAAAACAATTCTATCTAATACAATGTGGTAAATATTCAGCTAGCACAAGGATTTAAGTATGAGAGCACAGAGGTGGAGATTAATGAGTGATTAATGCCTACTTAATACTCTACTGTTTGCAGAGCTCTTAAAAACATACATTACCTCATTTGATGTTTATGAAGAGGTAGGATTTATCTCTTTTTTATTGATGAGGAAACTGAGGCTTGGAGATGTTGTGACTTGTCTAAGGTTGTTGTATCAGTAACAAAATACCATTGACTGAGTGGCTTAAAAAACAGACATTTATTTTCTCATGGTTCTGGAGGATAGAAGTCCCAGATTAAGATATGGCAGGGTCAGTTCCTGATGAGAACCCTTTTCTTGGCTTGCAGTCTTTTCTGTCCCCACAGGCAGAGAAAGGAACTGAGCCCTCTGGTATCTCTTCTTATAAGGACACTAATCTTGTTGGACCAAGGCCCCATTCCTATGATCTCATTTAACCTGTATTGAGCTTCTCCGATGGCTCAGTTGGTAGAGAATCCACCTGCAATGCAGGAGACCACCTGCAATGCAGAAGACCAGGTTCAACTCCTGGATTGGGAAGATCCCCTGGAGAAGGAAATGGCAGTCCATGCCAATAGTGTTGCCTGGGAAATCCCATGGACAGAGAAGCCTGGCAGGCTACAGTCTATGGGGTCACAAGGGTTGGACATGACTTGGCAACTAAACCACCACTACCACTTCCTTAGAGGACCCATCTCCAAATATAGTCATAGTGGTGTTTAGTACTTCAACACATGAATTTTGGGAGACACATTTAGTCTATAAACAGTTGAGCTGTGAACATAGGCTTTTAATCTCTGAATCATGGGTGTGTGTGTGCACATGTATATTTCTACACCATACTAGAGGCATTTTTTCCAACATGATGCATCAGTGACTCTCATAACACAGAGAACATTTGTGCTGCTATGAATATTGGGGTACATGTATCTTTTTGAATTAGTTTTTGTCTTTTCCAGATATATGCCTAGGAGGGGGATTGCTGGATCATATGGTAGTTCTGATTCTAGTTTTTAAAGGAACCTTCATACTGTTCTCCATAATGGCTATACCAATTAACATTCCCACTAACAGTGGAGGCGTGTTCCCTTTTCCCACATCCTCTCCAGCATTTGTTATTTGTAGACTTTTTAATGATGGCCATTCTAACCTGTGTGAGGTGATACCTCACTGTAGTTTGATTTGCATTTCTCTGATAATTAGTGATGTTGAGCATTTTTCATGTGCTTTTTGGACATCCATATGTCTTCTTCGGAGAAATGTCTCTTTAGGTCTTCTGCCAATTTTTTGATTGGATTGTTTATTTTTTTATATTGAACTGTACGAGCTGATTGAATATTTTAGAAATTAGGAGTTCTGACATTTTGGGTCTCTGTTTATGCTCTCTTCTCCAGTTTGTCTTCACTACTTACTGGATGTGGTCCTTTCTATGGTGC
Source organism: Capra hircus (assembly GCF_001704415.2). Classification (NCBI taxonomy): domain Eukaryota; kingdom Metazoa; phylum Chordata; class Mammalia; order Artiodactyla; family Bovidae; genus Capra; species Capra hircus. The sequence continues at coordinate 19,752,145 of NC_030818.1, forward strand.
CTGGAGCTTATACACAGTCCAGCCATATTCATGTGGGACTTTTCACTAGGAACTCTAGTTTTAAGGTGAGGATCCCATGTGGGAGGTGGGGATAGGAGACAGAACAGGGCTTGTGAGGACTGGGACTGGGACACTAGGTAGAAAGTAGAAGAGACTAGCTCTGTTTTAAAAGAGGAATATACTTGAGTAGGTTCCCATTGCTCAGTCGCAGGTGAGACCACAGGCTGCTCCAGGATGATTTGGAGGAGTAGGAGGGGATGGTATAGGTGGGCCACAGCCAGCAGTGAGGACTACAGGCTGGGAAAGGACATTTTGACAACATCAGTAGGTGTCACACCATGTTGCATTTCCCATCCTCTTACCTTCCTCTTCTAGAAGAGCAAGATGCTTCTTCTTGCTTGTGTGAGGCTGATGTTGCTCCTCTTGACCTTCTCCAGCCTTGTGATCTTCAAATCTTGGCTATACCTTCACATCACCAGGGGTGTCTTCAGAGATTCTGATTTCACAGGCTTTCTATCTTTTGAAAGCTTCTCAAAAGATTTTGATGTGAGGCCATAGATGAAAATCAGGTATATTCCTTCTGTCCCATTCTGGAGGGTGTGGGGCATATGCTGTGATTCCCAAACTTCTGACAGCCTCATCCATTTTAATCCTCTTAAGACCTGGGGAGTAGACAGCTATCCTGACTTTACAGATGAAAACCTGAGACTGCCTTTGGCCTGTGAGTTGGGAAGTTTTAGTTGGTTGCCAGGAGGCACAGACAGAACAGTCTTAGTATGAGGAATCAGGAAGGGTTGATTTTAAGTTCTTCTGCTGGCTTGGGCAGATGCAGCTGCATTCATTTATTCATTGAACAAATATTTGCTGAACATCCACATGTACCAGATGCTGTACAAGGTGCTCAGTTAAGAACCACCTGTGGCTTGTGGTAGGGGCTGGTGATGGTAGCACAGGTTGGGGGCCACCCCCTCTGGGGCCCAACCTTGGGTAGTGGCTCCCTGGAGAACTGTGCATTGTCAAAGCATTGTATAACTAGAAGAGATATTGCCAGTCACAGTTTGCTTTGCCTACATGACTCATAAACTGAAAGAATGAATTGAATTTGTTTTTCCATTTAAAATTAAGCCTAGTCAGAATCTACAATCCTGTTTGGATGAAGGTTAATAAACTGTAGAAAAGGATAATTATGGCAGAGTTGAATGTATGGCATGTTGACCAGAAAGAGAGAACACATAGCTTTAGACTCACGTATTCTATTCTGGAGACACTGACTGCTCTGACACCCACTGACGTCCACCCAGCTCTGTGCAGGGACATTCCACTGAACAAAGCCAGTTGACATCTCACATTCTGAAGATTTTTCACATACTATTACTGAAGCATTTTCCATTGTTTTGTTTTAATTCAAGTAGGCTTTTACTTAAGATGAAGAGGTCATAACTTTTATATCCTCAGGCTTGATTTAAAAACTAGCCATGACAGATAGTAAACAGTGGTCTCATTTTCTTGGAACAATAGTTTATGACATTGTGGTTAGGAACTAAAACTTGGCAGCTAAACATCAGGGAAAGTGTATGGTCTTTGAAACTGGACAGATCCAAAAATGATTCCTGATTTTTCGTTTTACTTCACAAGTTACTCAACCGTTTGAACCTCTGTTTCTTCATCTTTAAAGTGGGACCGGTGGTGGTGGTGGTTTAGTCACTAAGTCATGCCCGACTCTTGTGACCCCATGGACTGTAGCCCGCCAGGCCTCTGTGCATGGGATTTCCCAGGCAAGAATACTGGAGTGGGTTGCCATTTCCTTCTCCAGGGAATCTTCCTGACCCAGGAATCAAATCCGGGTCTCCTTCATTGCAGGCAGATTCTTTACCGACTGAGCCACCAGGGAAGCCCTTAAAATGGGGCAATGTGATAAAGTATGTACATGCCTCACATAGCTCGGTTCAGTTCAGCTCAGTTCAGTCGCTCAGTCGTGTCCGACTCTTTGCAACCCCATGAATCGCAGCCACCAGGCCTCCCTGTCCATCACCAACTCCCGGAGTTCACTCAGACTCATGTCCATCTGAAATTGAATGTAATTGACTTTTAGGAATAGTCCTTTCTTCTTTTGTGTTGACATGATATATCAATTTATAACCTTCCATATTAGAAAAAGAGACCACATAATTTATACCATGGATTTTAAATATCTAAGGAAAATAAACAGCATGTTTTTTACTTGTGTAAATTAAATTTGGTTTTTTATGTTTGTGAATTGCTGAAAGGTAGGCAGACACAATGTTGAAGTAAGAAGAAAAACAATACCTGTCAAGAGAGTCTTATCTACATGCCAGGTACTTTTCATGTTATCTGACTTTATCCTCACAATAAAGAGAAGTATTATAATCTCTATTTATTTATTTTTTGATAGAAGTTAAAATTTAATATGTAATCCTGATAAAAGTTTTAGTAAATAAACTATAGTTGAAAGAGTGTCTCCTTAATATGGTAAAGCATAGCCAATCAACAGCCAGAAATATTCTTAAAATTTTTTTTAAATATAAAATTATTTATTTCAATTGGAGGCTAATTACTTTACGATATTGCATTTACATGCAAAGAAACTAAAAAATAAGACAAGTTCATTGCTTTCCCAAAGTCATACACCCAGTGGCAGAGTTGGGATTCCAAGCCGAGGGGTGGAATCTTTGAAGTAAATCATTGAAGATGGTGGCTGTTATTATCAATATTATTTATTTATTTATTTATTTTCATCATGAGACTAACATTCCAGTACTGATATGCTAGAACTTGCTGAATAAATGAAAAATAGAATTAGTGCCTGCAGGAAGGGTGTGCTTGACTGTCCAGGATGATTATTCACAAATGGAGGCATAAGCTGAGTGAATGGAATAATTTCCCCTAAAGAACCCAGATCTCTTTGGGCTGGTAACATCTTCAATGTAATGACCACACACTAATAATCTTAATGTTTACCTAATAGTTCATTGACTGAAGGAAGTTCATTTCCTTAATTGTTTTGCCTTTGCTGGACATTTTTCCATATAATCAATCTTTTAAATATTTTCCATATAATCAATCTTTTAAATATTTTCCCAATAACTTATTTGACTTATTTAATAGTCTTTACAAGTATGCCTTTTGGGTGATATGTACCGTGTTCTGACATTTATGTTCTCAAGACACATAAAGGCTTTAAGATTTATAGCAAGGCTAGAATTCATCCAGTGACTGCATCAAGCAACAACAGAATATCCACTATGTAATGATAAAATGTGTTAATAATTTTTCTGTAGTCAGCAACTGATCTTTAATATATGTGAGCTTAATTACTATTAAGAACAGAAAGCTTAGATTCCTTTCAGGTCTCCCTTCACACTTGTCTTCAATAATTTAATCTTTTTCTGAGCATCAGCCTGTAGTTGGTTGTGTTTTCTCCATTTATGTGCATTTATCCAGCTCAGATATGCAGATGACACCACCCTTATGGCAGAAAGTGAAGAGGAACTCAAAAGCCTCTTGATGAAAGTGGAAGTGGAGAGTGAAAAAGTTGGCCTAAAGCCCAACATTCAGAAAATGAAGATCATGGCATCTGGTCCCATCACTTCATGGGAAGTAGATGGGGAAACAGTGGAAACAGTGTCAGACTTTATTTTTTGGGTCTCCCAAATCACTGCAGATGGTGACTGCAGCCATGAAATTAAAAGACGCTTACTCCTTGGAAGGAAAGTTATGACCAACCTAGATAGCATAATGAAAAGCAGAGACATTACTTTGCCAACAAAGGTCCATCTAGTCAAGGCTATGGTTTTTTCAGTGGTCATGTATGGATGTGAGAGTTGGGCTGTGAAGAAAGCTGAGCGCCAAAGAATTGATGCTTTTGAACTGTGGTGTTGGAGAAGACTCTTGAGAGTCCCTTGGACTGAAAGGAGATCCAACCAGTCCATTCTGAAGATCAGCCCTGGGATTTCTTTGGAGGGAATGATGCTAAAGCTGAAACTCCAGTACGTTGGCCACCTCATGCGAAGAGTTGATTCATTGGAAAAGACTCTGATGCTGGGAGAGATTGGGGGCTGGAGGAGAAGGGGGTGATGGAGGATGAGATGGCTGGATGGCATCACTGATTCAGTGGACGTGAGTCTGAGTGAACTCTGGGAGTTGGTGATGGACAGGGAGGCCTGGCGTGCTGCGATTCATGGGGTCGCAAAGAGTCGGACATGACTGAGTGACTGAACTGAACTGAAGTGAACTGATCTAGGTCAAAATGTGGTTAGAGTGATGACACAGAGAGGAAATTCAGGACTCTTGACCCAGTGCCAGAGGCCTGAATAAACATTCCCGTGTCTGAGATTTTGTGGTTGGGGAAGGTCTCTGGACCTGTCCTCTCAAAATGTCAGGAGCTTACTGAAAATGTAGCCTTTGGTGATTAAAAGAAATACATAGTGGTCATTACATGGACACTAGAAATATCTGTTTCTTTTAAAATTAGACAGATGATTGTTGTTGGTGGTGTTGATGAAAGAGAGAGCACTTGTTAAGAAGGATGTTAGTAACCATCCTTGACTGGGGCAAGCAAACAAAACCCATAAACACAGTGTATGGGCAAATATTATTAGAAGCACAGCAACACAAAATTCACAGGGCCCCCCAAGAATACACCTCATAATGGACTGCAGCCCTCTTGGTTAACATAATTCCAGAAAAGATCCAGTAAGGAGATTAATTGTCTGCAAAAGGTATGCATGGCTAAGAGGAACTGACAGGTTCAACCTCCAGAAGTCTTCACATTTTTGGTTTCCCGTCAGATTTTTATCTCTCGTCTCAAGCAGTAGGATCTGGCAAGAAGGACACAAAAGACTCTGTGATTCAGCTTTCAGAAAAGCTGAGGGAAGGACAAGGCCATGGATCTCTGTTAACAATCCTCTGTGCTTTAGACCACAGTGTGAGAACTTGGAGGCGTAAAGGCCGGAGGAACTTACAGCAGGAATCTTGGCCTGAGATCGATTTTAGGGAGTTTTGCATAAAGGTATTTACTTTTGGAAGATAATATTAGTTCACTTATTTCCTATGGAAACTGGAAAATAAACACCCACTTAAAATAAACACATGCACATACTTAATTTCTTTGTGTACCCTTTCCTCAACTAGTGAGTAAGGCAAGTGTGTGTGTGTGTGTGTGTGTGTGTGTGTTTGTAATACATTTTTGTTTGTTTTACCTTCTTTCATGGTGGCTGCCAAGCAGACATGGATGGATGGATTTTGATCAGGATAAAGGCAGTTTGCCTATTACCTGCCGTGCTGGGACTTATGCCTACCAACGGGTAGGCCTCCCTGAAGTTCAGCTTGTCTGTCAACATGCCGATGCAGCAAGATGGATGTGTTTTGAGGTGGAATTATTTTTCAAAGTCTGTTTGGCCAGTTCCTGGTCTAGTGCCAGGTCTTACATAATAACGTATATCACGAACCTTCACAGAGAGAGAAAACAACAGGCCCGTGTTTCTGAAAGGTGCTTCAGCTTAGGGCAATCCTGCTTGCCCATTTACTCTGGGTAAAATTCTTTTTCCAGAAACCTCCAGGGGAGTCCAGGGTGCAGAAAAGAGAAATGTGTTTGCTTGTGGGTTTAGCAGTTTATCTGTCACCACTCCTATAAAAGAGCCAGGCTGTCTCACTGGTGATTAATTCAGTACCACTCTTCTTGGAGAGCTGGGTGCCACTCACTGCATGTGTTTTGGCAGTCTCTGAAGTGAAAGGTGTGCTGATTTCTACATCGGAGCAGTGAGTCTGAAGAGAGTGGAATAGTTCTAGAGTTATTAAAAAGAAGGATGACATAACACCCCCTCCTTCCATTGATTGTGAGCACTGTGTCAAGTGTGGTGTTGCTAGGGTGTTGTACTGGTTACTTATTCTGCCCATCAGATTATGCCTGTTTCAGCTGGTCAGAATTTGGGAAGGGCCATGATGGGTGGTTCTGGCGTGAGGTCTCTCAAGGGATGGTAGTTAAGTGATGACTGGAGCTGGAACAGCAGGTGCCTGCAGGAGCCAGGGTTTGCCTGGGCATCTTTCTTTCTCTCTCCAGGTGGTCTCAGAGTGTCTCCATGTGGCCTCTCCTCTTGGGGTAACTTGGGCTTCCTCACAGCATGGTGGCATGTTACATGGTAGACCAGGCTTCTAAGATTAGTGCTCCAGTGAGTCAGGGGGAAGTTATGTCACCCTTTCTAACTTAGCTTTGGAAGGCATGCAGTCACTTCTGCTGCATTTCTGTTGGTTCCAAGCAAACCCAAGTGTAATTAAGGGGAGGGAACACAGATGCTACTTTTAAAAAATACTTTTTGTTTTGTATTAGAGTATAGCTGATTAACTATGCTGTGATAGTTTTAGGTACACAGCAGAGCAACTCAGCCATACATATCCCAAACTCCCCTTCAAGCCAGACTGTCACATAGCTTTGAGCTGAGTTCCCTGTGCTCTAAGTAGGTCCCTGTTGGTTATCCATTTTAAATGTAGCAGTGTGTACCTGTCAGTCTCAAACTCCCGAACTATCCCTTCTGCCTTGCAGACCCCCGCTTTTTGATGGGAGAAAGATCAAGGTCATATGTAGTATAATCTGTGGGCAGCTGCTCTGTTTGGAAAGTACAATTTGTCGCAGGTGCGACACTGCTCAAGACAGAAGAATCCTAAGGACAGTCCAACTGGAAACGTCTCTATGATCTCAAAGTCTCATATACCCATTTGAATGATAAAATGTACCGTGGTCATTCTGTGAAATCTTATTTTTTTGTATATAAAATAAGTTATATTGAGATATCCTTTGTATTCAGTAAAATGCACACATTTAAAGCGTACAGTTCAATAAATTTTGATCGATGTATGCAACTGTGACAGAATACTTCTTATTACTCTCCAAGTTCTTTGTTCCTTTGCCATAAATCCCTGTCATTCTTGGCCCCTGGCAACCATTGATCTGCTTTCTGTTGCTATTGATTAGTTTTGCCTTTTGGAGATTATCGAGGAATCTTACACTGTGTATCTTTTGTTGGCATGTTTTTGAGATTCATCCATTTTGTTGTATATATCAACATTATTGTTGCACAGAATTCCATCGTATGTATATACTGCAGTTTGTTTATCCGTTTTCCAGTTTGTAGACATTCTGATTATTTATAGTTTTTAGTTATTATGAGTGAAGTTGCTTTAATGATTCATGTTCAAATTTTTGTAGAGTCATACATTTTCATTTCTCTCAGATCAATACCTAGCAGTGGAATTGCTGGATCATATGGAAGTTCATATGTTGAGCTTTATAACTGATATTCTATTTTCCGAAGTGGTTGTTCCATTTTGCTTGCCCATTTTACTTGAGAGTTCTAGTAGCCTCAAATTCTCACTAAACTTGATGGTGTCAGTCTTTATTTTTCGATAATTCAGTCATGTGTATAGGTTTAAATATACATTTTCCTGATGATAAAAGATGTTGAGCATTATTTCACGCATTTATTGGACACCTGTATATCTCCTTTCGTGAAGTGTCTGTTGTTAAAATCTTCTTAATATTTTTTTGTCTTCTTCCTGCCAAATTGTAAGAGTTATTTAAATTTTCTTGACATGAGGCCTTTATTATGTATGGGCTTCCCTGATAGCTCAGGTGGTAAGGAATCCACCTGCAACCCAGGAGATCCTAGTTCAGTTTCTGGGTTGGGAGGCTCCTCTAGAGAAGGGATGGGCTACCCACTCCAGTATTCCTGGGCTTCCCTGTGGCTCAGCTGGTAAATAATGCATTTGCAATGTGGGAGACCTGGGTTCGATCCCTGGATTGGGAAGATCCCCTGGAGAATGGAAAGGGTACCCACTCCAGTATTCTGGCCTGGAGAATACCAAGAACAGATACAGTCTGTGAGTCAGACTCATGGATCGCAAAGAATTAGACATGACTGAGTGACTTTCACTTCCACTTTCATTAGGTATGTGTGTGATGAATATTCTCTACCAGTCTGTGGATTGTCTTTATTCTTTAATGGTATCTTTGGACTAGGAGTTTTACATTTTGATTAGGTTTAATTTATAATTTCATCTTTTATGTTTTGTGCTTATTTGCTCTATCTAAAAATATTTTACCTATCCCATGGTCACAAAGATTTCCTCTCATGTATTTTTCTAGATCAATTTCAAGTTAATTTTTTGTGATGTTGTGAGGTAAGGGTCAAGGTTTATTTTTATTTTTTAAATGTGGTATCTGAGTTTTCTAGAACTATGCTAGAAACATTATCTTTTACTAATTGAATTACCTTTGCATTGCTGTTGAAAATCAGCTATGTCTGGTTCTATTTTTGAATTGTCTATTCTGTTCCATTTATTTATATACCTATGTAAATGCCATACTGTCTCCATTTCTATAGCTTTACAGACAGTCTCAAATTCAAGTAGTTTAAGTTTTCCAAGTTTGTGATTCCCTTTCAAAATTTCTTTGACTATTCTAGGTCCTTTACATTATATTATTGTTTTAAAAATAGCATGTTAATTTCTTTGAAAAGCTTCCTAGGATTTGATTGGAATTACATTGGACATATAGATCAGTTCAGGGAAAGCTGACTTATGTCCAATACCTTTTGAAGAACTGAAATCTTAGCAAGCATGTTCTCTGAAATGGAAATAAATTATAGATAAATAAAATTAAAATATGACTTGAGGATTCCCACGTTTTTTGAAATTTTGTAAAACACACTCATATAAGCCAAGCCAAAGAAGAAATCACATGGGAAATTTGAAAATACTTACACTGAATGATAATACATACACACACAACATATCAAACTGTATAGAATGTGGCCACAGCAGTGTTTAAAGGGATACAGCTTTATATGCTTACATGAAACAGAATAAGCTTTAAAACCAATAATTTAAGCTTCCTACTCAAGAAGCTAAATTAAGCCCTAACTGAATAGAAGAAAGCAATAATAAGAAGCAGAAATCAGTGAAATAGAAAACAGAAAAACAATAGAGAAGTCCCCCTCACTCCCAATTCTATCACTCACTCTGAGGGAGTTCAGCTGTCACATTGTTAAGAGGCCCAGGTGGTGAAGAACTGAAGGTATACTTTCAGATGACCGAAGCCCTAGTCAATGTCTTTACTAAAACCTCATACTATGGTCTGAGACAAAACTACCAGCTAAGCTACTCCCAGATTCCTAATCCACAGTGACTGTATGAGATAATATATTTCTTCTTTTAAGATGCTTTTAAAAATAGAGAACATTAATAAAATCAATACTATTTTTTTTGGAACACCTACCTAGACTGATCAAGAAAAAAAAGAGAAAAGATTCAATTTATCAACCTGAGGAATGATATGACATCAGTATGGATCCCACAGAAATTAAAAAGATAAAACAATATTATACACTGTTGCATATTACTTTATAACCAAAAATTAAAAAACCTAGGTGAAATAGACAAATATTTTGAAACGGATAAATGACAAAAATTGGCATAGAAAGAAATTGAAAATCTGAATACCCCTAATTCTTTTAACGACATTAAATCTGAAACTTAAAAACGTTCTCCAAAGAAATTTCCAGGCCTGGATGGCTTCAATGGTAAATTCTAGCATATGTTTAAAGAAGAAATAATATCAAACTTATACAAAGTATTTCAGAAAACAGAGCAAGAGAGAAATATTACCCTTATACTAGAATCAGACCAAGATAATATACACCGATCAGTCAGTCAGTTCAGCTGCTCAGTAGTGTCTAACTCTTTGCAGCCCCATGGACTGAAGCATGACAGGCTTCCCTGTCCATCACCAACTCCTGGAGCTTGCTCAAACTCATGTCCATTGAGTCAGTGATGCCATCCATCCAACTCACCCTCTGTCGTCCCCTTCTCTTCCTTCAATCTTTCTCAGCATCGAGGTCTTTTACAATGACATTTTTGCATCAGGTGGCCAAAATGAATATTCAGGACTGATTTATACTGATAGCCTTTATTAACACATTTACAATAAACATTAATAAAACACTACAAAATAGAGTTCAGCAGTATATGAAAAGATAATACATCCTGACCAAATAAGAATTATCTCAGGAAAGCAAGTTGGTTTGGCCTTAGAAAGTAATGAATGAAATACATTGTATCAAATGAAATCAAGGAGAAAAACTCTATGACCATCCTGATAAATGCAGAAAAAGTATTGGAGAAATTCAGTAACCATGCACATATATTTGTTAAGTTCCTTGGCAAACTAGGTGTAGAGGGAAAGTCCCCAATCCAATTAAAAGGAATCTACAGAAAAACATCTATATATGCTTTATTGACTATGCCAAAGCCTTTGACTGTGTGGATCACAATAAACTGGAAAATCCTGAAAGAGATGGGAATACCAGACCACCTGACCTGTCTCTTGAGAAACCTATATGCAGGTCAGGAAGCAACAGTTAGAACTGGACATGGAACAACAGACTGGTTCCAAATAGGAAAAGGAGTATGTCAAAGCTGTATATTGTCACCCTGCTTATTTAACTTATATGCAGAGTACATCATGGGAAACACTGGACTGGAAGAAGCACAAGCTGGAATCAAGATTGGCGGGAGAAATATCAATAACCTCAGATACGCAGATGACACCACCTTATGGCAGAAAGTGAAGAGGAACTCAAAAGCCTGTTGCTGAAAGTGAAAGAGGAGAGTGAAAAAGTTAGCTTAAAGCTCAACATTCAGAAAACGAAGATCATGGCATCTGGTCCCATCACTTCATGGGAAATAGATGGGGAAACAGTGGAGACAGTGTCAGACTTTATTTTTTTGGGCTCCAAAATCACTGCAGATGGTGACTGCAGCCATGAAATTAAAAGACACTTACTCCTTGGAAGGAAAGTTATGACAAACCTAGACAGTATGTTGAAAAGCAGAGATATTACTCTGCCAACAAATGTCCGTCTAGTCAAGGCTATGGTTTTTCCAGTGGTCATGTATGGATATGAGAGTTGGACTGTGAAGAAAGCTGAGTGCCAAAGAATTGATGCTTTTGAACTGTGGTGTTGGAGAAGACTCTTGAGAGTCCCTTGGACTGCAAGGAGATCCAATCAGTCCATTCTACAGGAGATCAGTCCTGGGTGTTCACTGGAAGGACTGATGCTGAAGCTGAAACTCCAATACTTTGGCCATCTCATGCGAGGAGTTGACTCATTGGAAAAGACCCTGATGCTGGGAGGGAGTGGGGGCAGGAGGAGAAGGGGACGACCAAGGATGAGATGGCTGGATGGCATCACCGACTTGATGGTCATGAGTTTGAGTGAACTCCAGGAGTTGGTGATGGACAGGGAGGCCTGGCATGCTGCGATTCATGGGGTTGCAAAGAGTCGGACACGACTGAGTGACTCAACTGAACTGAACAAAAAAACTACAACTGATAATATATTTAACACCAGACTGAATGTTTACCCCCTAACACTGGGGATAAGGAAAGGATGTACATTCTCATCACTTCCATTCAGTATTGTAATGGAGATCTTTGCTAGCTCAATAATGCAATAAAAAGATAATGAAAGGCACACAGATTGGAAAGGAAAAAGTAAAACTTTATTTGCAGATGAAATGGAAATATTGAACATATTGAAAATTTTGAAGAATCAACAATAAAAACTATTATGACAGGTGAATATATCAAGGTTGCAAGATGCAAATTAATACTAAAAATTTTTTTTCTATTCTGTACACTAGCCCAATGAACAATTGCAAAATAAAACCTGAAAACAGTGTAATTCACAGTCGTAACAAAAAACATAAAATACCCATAAATTTAAGAAAAATGTCTAAGACCTCTACAATTAAAAAGTACTTTCCTATTACTGGACAAAATTTTAAAGCCCTAAATAAATAGATATCTATGTTCATTGGTCGAAGACTCAATTTTGTAAATAGATCCAATTTCTCTAAATTATCTATAGATTCAGATTCTAAAATGAATCTATAGATTCAAGACCTTAGGAAGCTTTTAAAAAGAAATTAGTGGATATTTTAAAAACTTACAGTGTAAAGCAAATGACCTAGAATAGATGCTGAAATCTAGAAATAGAAGCTAAGATTATAAAACTTCTCGTGTATTATAGATCTCTCAATTCATTGTTATCATTTTTGTTTTGAACCATATGTTAACTTTTGAAGAATTTTTAAAATGTAAAATTCTCTTTTGTATTTACTTGTATCCTCAGCATTTCTGGAATTCTTTGTTCCTTTTGCAAATCTGAATTTCCTCCTGTTATCATTTTCCTTCAACCTGCAAAACTCCCTTTCATATTTATTGTAATTTAGATCTCTTGATCATAAATTCTCTCAACCTGTATTAAAAATGTCTTCATTTTATTTTTATTTTGAAAAATATTTTTGATGGATATAGAATCCTAGATTTGCTTTTTACCCGTCCTTTCAGTTCTTTAAAATATATCATTCAGTTGGCCATTTTGTTTCTGATATGAAGTCAGTGATTTTCTTATTTTTGTTCTTCTACATTAAATGTGTGTTTTTTCCCTCTGGCTACTTTTAAAGTATTCTCTCTATTTCTAGCTTTCAACAATTTAAATGTCATGTACCTGAATGTGTTTTTCTTTGTGTTTATACTCTGAAAGCTGTATTGTGACCTAAAGGTTTATATTTTTCATTAAATTTTGAAACATTTTGGCAATTATTTCATAATTTCTATTTTTATGTCTCCAAATTCACTGATCTTTTCTAGCGTGCTACTGCTACTGCTGCTAAGTCGCTTCAGTCGTGTCTGACTCTGTGCGACCCCAGAGACAACAGCCCACCAGGCTCCCCCGTCCCTGGGATTCTCCAGGCAAGAACACTGGAGTGGGCTGCCATTTCCTTCTCCATTTTCTAGTGCAATCTGCTATTAATCTCATTCAGTAAATTTTTATTTCAGATAATGTATTTTTCAGCTCCAAAAATTCCATTTGATTCTCTTTTATATCTTCAATTTCTTTCTTTTGTTTGTATTTTCTTTGAAATCTTTGAACATATGTAAGAGTATGGACGGAGAAGCCTGGAAGGCTGCAGTCCATGGGGTCACTGAGGGTCAGACACGACTAAGTGACTTCACTTTCACTTTCATGCATTGGAGAAGGAAATGGCAACCCACTCCAGTGTTCTTGCCTGGAGAATCCCAGGGACGGGGGAGCCTGGTGGGCTGCTGTCTCTGGGGTCACAGAGTCGGACATGACTGAAGCGACTTAGCAGCAGCAGCAGCAGCAGCAGAGTATCACTTTAAAAATCTTTGTGAATCCCATCACCTCTGTAATTTCTATGTGTGTTTCCACGGACTTACTCCCCCCCATCCCTGTCATTCCCAGCCCCCCTCTGACTACAGGTCCCATTTTCTTGCTTCTTAGCAGGGCTAATAATTTTTTAAGAGAGTCTTTTATTGGAGTGTATTTGATTTACAGTGTTGTGTAGGGCTACTAATTTTTGATAGGACACTGGACATTGTGATTGTCATGTTGTTAAGTGGATTTTGGTATCTTCTTTTAAAAATTGTTTTTTTTGGACAGAGAATTAAGTTCTTTCGGATCATCTTGATTCTTTTGAGGCTTGCTTTTTTAGTGAAGATCTGCAGTGGCCTCATCCTAGTGTAGTTTAGCCCTAATACTTCTGAGTCTTTTCTAACTGCCCTGCTTGTTCAGTGAGGTTTCTCCACCACAAATGGTTAGAACTTGGATGACTCCCAGCCCTGCATGAGTTCTGGGAACTGTTCAGCACAGCAACTCATTCGCTGTTCTTTCACGGGTAGTTATTCTTCGCCTGGTTTTGTGGTGTCTTACGACACTTCACCCAGAAATGGATATTTTGTCAAAGACTCAAGGGGCCACCTATGTAGATTTCTAGAGTTCTTTCTCTGTGTATGTCTCTGTCCTTTCTGGTACTTTAACCTCCAAACTCTAATATTGTCTGTTTAATTCACTGAGACCCTATGATCTACTTGAGCTTTGCTTTTATATACTCTAGTCTCCAGGTAGAAAACAGGGTTATTTTTAAGGATTTATTTAACTTGTTTCCTTCCTTTCTCAAATCAAGTCCTGGGTGGTCTGCAGCCCATGTTTGAAAAGAATTGTTTCATATATTTTGTCCTTTAAAAATGTGGCTTACATTGGGAAGGCGAGTACCAGTTACTATATCATGTACTAGAAGTATTTTATATTGGGAATGCAAGTATCAGTTACTATATCATGTACTAGAAGTATAAAAGTGAATCTGAAGATAATGGAATAATCTTTTTCCATTAGTCTTTGTAGGCATATACAGTTTTATTTGAAGACTGGTTAACTGAAAAAAAAATCCTCTTAGCTTAATTTTTAGAAATTTAGAATTTCTAATAAGAAAAACTAGACTCTTAGAGATGAATTAATTTCATATGTCCTTTGCCCACTGAACAGGACACCAAAATGATTTGGAGGAAACTTGGCTTTATTTTCTCCGAACAAATGTCAAAATATCCTTCATTTTCTCACCCACTCTGTTCTTGTCTACAGAATATGAATTCAAAACAGATGGGGGAGAGACACATCAGATCAGAGGCACTGTACTGCTCTGGACACCAACTACAATACACAAAACGTGTTGCATGCTTTGCACAGAGCTACTAGTGTGTGGTATGTAGAAAGGTCTCTTATTGCTATCTGGGCTTTGCATTGTGGTTTTATGTTTTAAGCTATGACTTAGGAAATGCCACAGTACCTGGCTGACAAAGCAGTTGACATACAGGCGCTAACCATGTACTGGCAGATGGCCTGGTCTGCTAGCTGGCTTCTGAGAAATGATAAACATACAGGCCTCACAGACAGCTCATCACTATCTCCAGCCTCTAAAAGTTCTGGAATCAGAGTCTATAGCAAGTTCATTACGCTCTATTTTCACTGGAAATGGACCAAAGAAATGGCCAGAGGCTCTTTCTGTGTCTCATATCCATCACACAATGCAACATTGTTTGTCAAGCGGTTGGGTTCTTTAGCTGGGTGGGCCTAGAAAGTTAAATATACATACATACACCTACTTATTTAAATATAGATGTGCCAAAGATGTGTAAATTATATTTACAATGTTTATATTTAGATGAAATTAATGAAAGCTAGTTTCTCAATTCCCTCATCTGTAAAATAGGGATATTAATTTCCATTGTAAAGGGTAGAAGCATGTGATGAATTCAGTTCAGTTCAGTTTAGTCACTCAGTTGTGTCCGACTATTTGTGACCCAATGAATCGCACCACGCCAGACCTCCCTGTCCATCACCAACTCCTGGAGTTCACTCAGACTCACGTCCATCGAGTCAGTGATGCCATCCAGCCATCTCATCCTCTGTCATCCCCTTCTCCTCCTGCCCTCAATCCCTTCCAGCATCTGAGTGTTTTCCAATGAGTTCTCTTCACATGAGGTGGCCAAAGTAGTGGAGTTTCATCTTTAGCATCATTCCTTCCAAAGAACACCCAGGGCTGATCTCCTTTAGAATGGACTGATTGGATCTCCTGGCAGTGCAAGGGACTCTCAAGAGTCTTCTCCAACACCACAGTTCAAAAGTATCAATTCTTTGGCACTCAGCTTTCGTCACAGTCCAACTCTCACATCCATACATGATCACTGGAAAAACCATAGCCTTGACAAAATGGACTTCCGTTGGCAAAATAATATCTCTGCTTTTGAATATGCTGTCCAGGCTGGTCATATATAACTTTCCTTCCAAGGAATATGCGTCTTTTAATTTCATGGCTGCAATCACCATCTGCAGTGATTTTCGAACCCCCCAAAATAAAGTCTGACACTGTTTCCACTGTTTCCCCATCTATTTCCCATGAAGTGATGGGACCAGATGCCATGATCTTCGTTTTCTGAATGTTGAGCTTTAAGCCAACTTTTTCACTCTCTTCTTTCACTTCATCAAGAGGCTTTTGAGTTCCTCTTCACTTTCTGCCATAAGGGTGGTGTCATCTGCATATCTGAAGTTATTGATATTTCTCCTGGCAATCTTGATTCCAACTTGTGTTTCTTCCAGTCCAGCATTTCTCATGATGTACTCTGCATATAAGTTAAATAAGCAGGGTGACAATATACAGCCTTGACGTACTCCTTTTCCTATTTGGAACCAGTCTGTTGCTCCATGTCCAGTTCTAACTGTTGCTTCCTGACCTGCATATAGGTTTCTCAAGAGGCAGGCCAGGTTGTCTGGTATTTCCATCTGTTGAAGAATTTTCCACGGTTTATTGTGATCCACACAGTCAAAGGCTTTGGCATAGTCAATAAAGCAGAAATAGATGTTTTTCTGGAACTCTCTTGCTTTTTCCATGATCCAGAGGATGTTGGCAATTTGATCTCTGGTTCCTCTGCCTTTTCTAAAACCAGCTGGAACATCTGGAAGTTCACAGTTCATGTATTGCTGAAGCCTGGCTTGGAGAATTTTGAGCATCAGTTCAGTTCAGTTCAGTAGCTCAGTTGTGTCCGACTATTTGTGACCCCATGAATTGCACCACGCCAGGACTCCCTGTCCATCACCAACTCCTGGAGTTCACTCAGACTCACGTCCATCGAGTCAGTGATGCCATCCAGCCATCTCATCCTCTGTCGTCCCCTTCTCCTCCTGCCCCCAATCCCTCCCAGCATCAAAGTCTTTTCCAATGAGTCAACTCCTCGCATGAGGTGGCCAAAGTACTGGAGTTTCAGCTTTAGCATCATTCCTTCCAAAGAAATCCCAGGGCTGATCTCCTTCAGAATGGACTGGTTGGATCTCCTTTCAGTCCAAGGGACTCTCAAGAGTCTTCTCCAACACCACAGTTCAAAAGCATAAATTCTTCGGCACTCAGCCTTCTTCACAGTCCAACTCTCACATCCATACATGACTACTGGAAAAACCATAGCCTTGAATAGATGTATATTCTATTTAGCAAATCTTTTAGGAAACACATTTTGATGGTTGAGGTAACAGATCTGACTATTAATATCTACCTGCTAAAACCAAGAAGAGAGCCAAGGTAACAAAATTCAAATTAGGGGTCTTCCTTGGTGGTCCAATGGCTAAGACTGCATTCCCAATGCAGGAGGTCCAGGTTTGATTCCTGGTCAGAGAACTAGATCCCATATGCTACAACTAAAACCCTGGGGCAGTCAAATAAATAAATATATATTTTTAAAACGAAAGAGAATTCAAGTTAAATTGTGGTCATTCATAGGTGTCATAAGGATAAGACTTGTAGGCCCAGTTCTTCTGTCTGATACGTGGATCTGGGTGTGACAGACAAAAATGGGATTGTAAAATGTTGAATGGGAAAGGTATAAAAAGTTGAAAGTCATCACAGAAGCCATCCAGTTCATTTTAAACAGAAAGAACCTAGAAACTTACTGCTATCTGTGGCAATCATTTATTTATTGACTCTGAGGCCCAAACCCACTCTGTCCTGTGAGGCTGAAGTTAGAATTCTGCCAAACACATATCCAGACTCTCTTGCCAGCTGACTTCCTGTTGCATCCTGTTAATTTTTATCATAAGACTGAAAAGGAGGGCAGAAGAATTAAGGTTTCCTTCTTGTTTTTATTTAGTCTTGTCAGTGTTGACTTGACTTTGGATGTTTGCTATTGCCTTTGGCTTCTTCTAGCTTTGGCAGAACCAGCTGTATCTCACCTGCTCAGAGATACAGTTGGTAGCCAGATGTTGCCCCTTTCCCGGACCATGGGTATCCTTCTCTGAGATTTTCAGGTTTTTATCATCAGCCGGGAAATATTGTCTCCTCAGAGGGCTAAGCCCTAGCCAGCTTAATGAGTATCCCTCTTCTGAGTTTCTAGGTTTTGATAATCCCAACCACTTCCTTTTTTTTTTTTTCACCTAATCACAAGGAAATCAGTCCTGAATATTCATTGGAAAGACTGATGCTGAAGCTGAAACTCTAATACTTTGGCCACATGATGCAAAGAACCAACTCATTAGAAAAGTCCCTGATGCTGGGAAAGATTGAAGGCTGGAGGAGAAGGGCACGACAGAGGATGAGATGGTTGGATGGCATCATCGACTCAATGGACGTGAGTTTGAGCAAGCGCTGTGAGTTGGTAATGGACAGGGAGGCCTGGCATCCGTGGGGTCACAAAGAGTCGGACACGACTGAGCGACTAAACTGAACTGCATCAGTTCAGCATTGCATATTCTTCCTTTCGTTATCATCTTTAGGTTATCTTTAGTTTTTTCTTTTTTTCTTTCATTCCTCCAATGCCTGTGAAACCAATTCCCTATATTAAACCCTTTCTGTTTAAATATTTGGTGTAATTTCCCTTTCTTCCTTCCCCCTCCCCCTTTCTTCTTTCTTTCCTTCATTTGATGAATAGAATGTTTCTAATAAGGAAAGTCCTATCAAACAGAACAAATGATGGAATTCTTGTACTGATTTTTTATTTTTTTATTTTTAAAAAAAATTTTTATTTTTACTTTATTTTACTTTACAATACTGTATCGGTTTTCTATACTGATTTTGTTATCACCTTGGCCTTGAACACAGTGCTAAGTTCCTTTCCAAGGAAAAAGATAGTTGGCCCTTGAATAGCATGAATTTGAACTTTGAACTACGTGGCTCCACTTATATGTGGATTTTTTTCAATAGTAAGTGCTACAGTACTACATGGTTCCTGATTGGTTGAATCTGTGGATGCGGTACTGCAGATTATGAAGGAACCTTGGGTGTGGTGGTAGCAGTGGTTTAGTTGCCAAGCCGTGTCCAATTCTTGTGACCCCCATGGGCTGTAGCCTGCCAGGCTTTCTTGTCCACGGGATTTCCCAGGCAAGAATACTGGAGTGGGTTGTCATTTCCTTCTCCGGGGGAATCTTCCTGACCCAGGGATTGAACCCATGTCTCCTGTGTCTCCTGCTCTGGAAGGCAGATTCTTTACCACTGAGCCTCCTAATTTTCAAATATCACTGCAAGCCAAATCCAAAGTTTAATTGTGTGTATTGCAAAATTACAATGCAAATCACAGACTGGCCACATTTCTTACGTGACAATTAGGAACTTGATTGGGAAGGAGTGGGACTCTGAGATTTGGAATGAGAACAATCTGAGTGGACTCAGAAAAAGTTGAAATTTCTGAATTCCTCTCAAATGTCCCTGAAACTTCCTTTCTGGCAAAATGAGTTCCTCCTCCCAAGTCTGAGATGGTCTCTCCCTTCCCTGAAAACTCTATTTAATCTCACCTGATCCTGTTGTCCCATGAGAATATTTTATTCTGCCAGTTTCATCTAGCCTCACTTTTCATGGCCCCTAGGTACGTAGCTAAAGTCAGATCCCACCATGTACGGGAGTACAAATTTAAGTCTGACTTGTAAATAGAGAGTATATATTCTAAAAGAATGGCATGACTTAGGTAATTTACATCATGTGAAACCTGGGGAGTATGGAGCATGTGTGGGAATAAATTCCAAGTGTCTTAGTCTGAGGAGAATGGACTATAATGTGATGTCAGGCTGAGTTTGTTGGTATTGGTGCATTCACCAGAGCTTCTGGATTTAGTGTGTTAACTTAACAAGCTTAAGGTAGTTCTGAAAGTGTGCTTGCTTGGTCGTCTGAAGCTTGGATTAAATAGTGACCTACATTCTGACCTATATGTCAGAACTTCTGTGATGTAATGTAGAATGGGGTCAACAAATTAAGGTCCATGAGTCAAATCTGCAAGCTAAGTAAGAATGGTTTTTACACTATCAGTTCAGTTCAGTCACTCAGTTGTGTCTGACTCTTTGCGACCCCATGGACTGCAGCACACCAGGCTTCCCTGTCCATCACCAGCTCCTGGAACTTGCTCAAACTCATGTCCATCGAGGCAGTGAGTATTTTAAAAAGAAGGAGAAGAGGAGAAGGAGGAAGAAGAAGGAGAGGAGGAGGATCACATGCAGCCTGCAAAACCTAAAATATATGCCATTTGGACTTGTATAGGAAAAGTTGAGAACCTCTGATGTAGAGAAAGGAATCAAAGGTTTAAAGTAATAAAGTAGTCTTATCATGTCCAAACTCTCATTTTCTCTGTGTTATCCAGGTGTGTTTATAGCCATGGCTCATGTGGATTTAGACTGAACATAACTGAAGAAGCTGATTCCTCTTACTCCTCAGTGTTTGCAGCGAAAGAAGAACAATGATGTAAAAAACTTCTCTGTGCCCATAACCTCTGTTCTCTGGTGCCCTTGGAAGATGGGGGCATGGGATGTTAAAAACTGGTGAGCTGTTGAATAGGGACTGGTTATCTTTTTCTTCTTTTAGTAGATGTGGTTTCTTGAAGGGTGAAGGGAAGAGAAGGTTTAGATATTTCTGGGACCTATGCTTTTTAAAGCACCTTACTCAGCTTGAGGTAAAGTTTCCTGAGCTGGAGTCATTTCACATAACTCCACATACCTTCTTAATCAATACTGGGCCTGACAAAGTGATTGCTGATTGGGTGATTGATTTCTGTGGTTACCACAAATCCTTTTGGGGAGAAATTCTGTTCCTTTTCCAGCTTATCTTTTCCAACTCACACACTTTTTAAAAAGCAATGTTTGTAGTTCCTGCCACTCCAGTGTCAACGAGAGAATTTGCTTTATAATGTGTATGAACTGGCAGCTTCTTGGGAAGAAAAAAAAAAGCAAAAGCCCTGTTGTCGGAATGAAGTCATCTGTTTGGAGAGCAGAGCCTCAAGTATCCTTGAGGGGCGGGAACCTGGTGCCCTCGCGAGCTTAGCCTTTTGACACACAGAGCTGTGTCAAAACCTGTTTCCGGAGCAACTGAATTCTCCCCTGATATTACTTGGCAGCTCCTTTCCCTGAGGGTCTGGAGTAAGTCCTTTCAAGGGCCTTGTTTTAAGGCAGCTTGTCCCTGATGGAAACCAAGATCACTGCTAGCTAAAGAATTCAGCAATACTCTAAAGTGGGCTCACCTAATAAATTTTTATAGTCTACAGGCCAAGGTGTGTGTGTTTGGGGGCTGGGCTCTGTTTGATGTCCCCATCAACTCTGAAGCATGTAGACGGTCAAAACAGCATCTGGCTTTTTGGGGTTATTTTCAGAATAATATCATATCTGGATACATAGTGCTGAGAAGACAGCTTTTGAGGGTATTCCTCCAAATTGAGTTTGGAGTAGATAAGAAAAAAACTGTGTTTTCTGGCTGTGGCACATTGGAGTCTGGAGAAAGAGGACTAGACCCTCTTTTTATATCTTTACTTTTTAAAAAGTCTTAAAAAAAATAAAAACTTCATTTAAAAATGGATGTCCAGGCTGAATTGCCAGGTCAAAACTAACAAAGGTGGAATTTAATGTAAGTGTACAAATCCTGTGATTAGGTTAAAAATCAGTTTCCTAAATAACTACCAGGTGGGAAAATTCTCTCTTTTACCATCACAGGGAATCTTTGTCTATTAAGGGAAGTGGGCTTGTACCACTTCATCTACCAGCCCCCAGAAAAGCTTCTCTTGGGCCATGTGCAAACAAAGAATAATTTAAAACTCATTTTAAAAGAAAGATTAAACAGAATCCTTCATTGTTGAATGGTATCCATTAATTAAGAGCAAAAGAGTAAGAGCATTTTAACTATACAGCTGAACTAACAAAATCTGATATTTAGGCTATTAAAACCTAAAATCCAGGTCAATCATTGAAAATAAAATTGGACACATTGAAAGCAAAAACATAACTAAGAAAATGCAAGTGGCTACACAGAGTAAAGAAGGCATTGGGTTCCCTGGATTATCTTTCTTGAGCTAAGTATGTTGAATAAACATAGGTCTCTTGATTAAACCCAGGATGGTTTTGGTATTTCTGGAGGATGTGAGAGGGAATTGAGTCTATTAGGTTGCCTGAGGATGGCTGCAGTCACTCAATAGTAAGAGCTATCATAAAGGTTACAGGCTTCCCAGGTGGTGCTGGTGGTAAAGAATCCGCCAGTAAGGCAGGAGACACAAGAGACTCGGGTTCAGTCCCAGGGTGGGGAAGATCCCTTAGAGGAGGGCATGGCAACTCACTGCAGTATTCTGGCTTGGGAAAGCCCATGGACACAGGCGCTTGGCAGGCTACAGTCCATGGATTCTCAGAGTCAGGCATGCCAGTGAGCATGCGCACACACACGCCATAAAGGTTGTATGTGGCTTGTCTTGAACACACCTTTCCTGTGCTGTATTGCCGGTTTCAAAGCACCTTCAACTTCATTATCTCTCTTGCTCCTCTTTTCTTACAGATGTGACCTTGAAGACCCAAGAAAAAAATGCTTCGAGTTCCGAGAGGCAGTAAGCAGCAACCTTTTCATGTTAATTACTGCCCCTAGAATACTGCATCCTTCAAAAGGTTGTCATATCTGGGAATTGTTCACCCCAATTTAAGCCTTGAATTAAGGTTGACTAGGGGCTGTAGATGGGAATTAAGTGCCTCTCTCTCTACAGTCTCCTCTTCTTTGGGGTAGATAGCCTGAGAGCTGCTTCATAAGTCACCCTGACTCTTTTTCCTTTCAGTGGGGTCTCCAGATAGACTAGGCGTTGGTAGCATCACCTGGTGCTTTGGGGTTGTTGATGTTTTTTCCCGTCTTGAACCAATATGGCCTGGGATACTCTTTCCAGGAAGCCTGGGACCCACAGAAGCTGTCACTCTTAAAAACAGATGCAAACGTCATAAGTCTTTCCAGAGAGCAGAAATTCTCATGGTACCAAATCGGGATAACTTCTGCCATTTTAACTCCTTCCTACTCTTTCATTTCATATTTGACCCCCTTTCCTTGTCATTGCTCACATTTCTGGCTAATCTAGAATGTTCTCTCGTCTTCTTATACCTGGCAGCATTAGCTCACTAATGAACACTTTTACTCAGGCTTTTTAGATGGGTTTGGGGTTCTCAGCCACATAACCTCATTGCTGGTCTTGATATACATTCCCATGATGTCAGCTCTGGGCCCTGCAGAGCAAATCTCAACTTGTGAAACCAGTGCGTCTGGGCTGCAGACTCTTTTACTTAATTGCTTGCTTCAACACCTCTCTTTGCTCCCACATCTTCCCACTTTACATGTCACTCCATATCTCTGTGGTTCAGGAATTTAATTGCTGAATTGAAACTATGGATTCAGTTTACATGATGGATTTGTGGGTTCAGTCATTATAGTACTAAGAAGTATTTATTAAGTGTCTGTGCATGGTGATATATACAAAGAGCTGATGATGATGTGAAAATAAAAATAATCGCTTCCATTTTATGAGAGTAAACGTGATCATATCCATTTTCTCCTTTACTACATCAGCTCCAGCTATTCATGTCTTACACATTTGTCTCTCAGGAGATGTGGGAAACTTTTGGCAGATCCAGGACACTGCTTGCAGGAAGATCCCCGAAGTCTTATGGGCAAAGGACCTCAAGGGCCAGTTGAAATTTCTCTGGCTCTGATTTTGAGTTAAATACTACTGTAGGGAAACGGGGATTGTGGGGAGGGACAATAGACACCTCTCAAGTTTGAAAGTGAAAGTGAAAGTCGCTCAGTTGTGTTCGACTCTTTGTGACCGCATGGACTATACTATACAGTCCATGGAATTCTCCAGGCCAGAGTACTGGAGTGGGTAGCCATTCCCTTCTCCAGGGGATCTTCCCAACCCAGGGATCAAAGCCAGGTCTCCCGCATTGCAGGTGGATTCTTTACCAGCTGAGTCACCAGGAAAGTCCTCAAGTTTAGGACCATGAGAAAGTGAACTGGAGGAAGGAGAACAATTGTGGCATTGTTTCGCATTCTAGGGATGGTCCTGTGTCAAATAGATGAATAGTTAAATAGTTAGATTCTTCCTAAACTCAAAAAAGATTTCACTATCTAGTGAAATTTTTTTCTGTGGACTTGATCCGTCATGTCCCACTCTCTGCGACCCCATGGACTATACCTTGCCAGGCTCCTCTGTCCATGGAATTTTCTAGACAACAATACTGGAGTGGATTGCCATTTCCTTCTCCAGAGGCTCGTTCTGACTGAGGGATCAAACCATGGACTGCTGTGTTGACAGTGAATTCTGTAACACTGAGCCACCTGGGAAGCCCAGTGAAATTCTTTAGTGTTTAGATGTTAATAAGTGTGGCAGTACAAGAGCACCCATGGTCAAAGAAGTTAGGAAACGAACAACCTTCATCATATATTAGCATATTAAAAGCTCTGAGAAGTCCTGTAAGAAAGGAAACATTTAAAACTTTTGACTCAGAGTTTCCTGAAAGCATTGAATCAGCTCAGTTCAGTTCAGTTAGTTGCTCAGTCGTGTCCAACTCTTTGCAACCCCATGGACTGCAGCACACCAGGCTTCCCTGTCCTTCACCAACTCCCGGAGCTTACTCAAACTCATGTCCATAGAGTCAGTGATACCATCCAACCATCTCATCCTCTGTTGTCCCCTTCTCCCACCTTCAATCTTTCCCAGCATCAGAGTCTTTTCAAATGAGTCAGTTCTTCACATTAGGTGGCCAAAGTATTGGAGTTGCAGCTTCAGCATCTGGCTTTCCAATGAATATTCAGGACTGATTTCCTTTAGGATGGACTGGTTGGATCTCCTTGCTCTCCAAGGGACTCTCAAGAGTCTTCTCCAACACCACAGTTCAAAAGCATCAATTCTTCGGCGCTCAGCCTTCTTCACAGTCCAACTCTCACATCCATACATGACCGCTGGAAAAATCATAGCCTTGACTAGACAGACCTTTTTTGGCCAAATAATGACTCTGCTTTTTAATATGCTGTCTAGGTTGGCTATAACTTTTCTTCCAAGGAGTAAGTGTCTTTTAATTTCATGGCTACAGTCACCAGCTGCAGTGATTTTGGAGCCCCCCAAAATAAATTCTGTCACTATGTCCATTGTTTCCCCAACTATTTGCCATGAAGTGATGACCAGATGCTATGATCTTAGTTTTCTGAATGTTGAGTTTAAGCCAACTTTTTCACTCTCCTTTTTCACTTTCATCAAGAGGCTCTTTAGTTCCTCTTCACTTTCTGCCATAAGGGTGGTGTCATCTGCATATCTGAGGTTATTGATATTTCTTCCGGCAACCTTGATTCCAGCTTGGGCTTTATCCAGTCCAGCATTTCTCATGACGTACTCTGCATAAAAGTTAAATAAGCAGGGTGACAATATACAGCCTTGACGTACTCCTTTCCTGATTTAGAACCAGTCTGTTGTTCCAATTCTAGTTTTAACTGTTGCTTCTTGACCTGCATACAGATTTCTCAAGAGACAGGTCAGGTGGTCTGGTATTCCCATCTCTTTCAGAATTTTCCACAGTTCGTTGTGATCTACACAGTCAAAGGCTGTGGCATAGTCAATAAAGCAGAAATAGATTTTTTTCTGGAACTCTCTCACTTTTTTGATGATCCAACGGATGTTGGCAATTTGATCTCTGGTTCCTCTGCCTTTTCTAAATCCAGCTTGAACATTTGGAAGTTCATGGTTCATGTAATGTTGAAGCCTGGCTTGGAGAATTTTGAGCATTACTTTGCTAGCATGTGAGATGAGTGCTATTGGGTGGTAGTTTGAGCATTCTTTGGCATTGCCTTTCTTTGAGATTGGAATGAAAACTGACCTCTAGTCCTGTGGCCACTGCTAAGTTTCCCAAATTTGCTGGCATATTGAGTGCAGCACTTTCACAGCATCATCTTTTAAGATTTGAAACAGCTTGTGTGGAATCCCATCACCTCCACTAGCTTTGTATGTAGTTTGTTCGTATTTGTTCCTAATACCCACTTGGCTTTGCATTCCAGGATGTCTGGCTCTAGGTGAGTGATCACACCATCGTGATTATCTGGGTCATGAAGATCTCTTTTGTACAGTTCTTCTGTGTATTCTTGCCACCTCTTCTTAATATCTTCTGCCTCAAGCACATTTTTGTCCTTCATTGTGCCCATTTTGCATGAAATGTTCCCTTGGTATCTCTAATTTTCTTGAAGAGATCTCTAGTCTTTCCCATCCTACTGTTTTCCTCTATTTCTTTGCATTGATCACCAAGGAAGGCTTTCTTATCTCTCCTTGGTATTCTTTGGAACTCTGCATTCAAATGGGTATATCTTTCCTTTTCTCCTTTGACTTTCACTTCTCGTTTTTCACAGCTACTTGTAAGCATTGGATCATGGAACCATTTTGGGGAAGGAATACCTGTGAGCTTTTGTGTATCTGTTTTTTTCTTCTGTCAAAAGGTCTGTTTTTTTCTTCTGTCAAAGCACAACTTCAGTTTAGGAAGGAAGAAGATTCTAGGGTTGGGTCCTGGTAGAGTTTGAATCTAGGTTCACCAGATTCAAACCTCCACTCTTGATTTCTCCACTGCACGTAGAAGCAGGTACTTGTTAGAAATTACACTGTTGACCCTTCACCTACATTTAGGATTCCTTTCCCAGATTTTGCGTGATTTTCCCTGGAGGAGGTTTGGGATCATGCTGCTGCCAATTTACCAGATGATATGCATCCAAAGCTGCTATTTCTGGAAACTTGACCATATGAAAATACCTAAAGTGTTTTTTTCCTTGTCAAAATAAAAGGCCTGGTCTTAGTGAGATTTTAATCATAAACTGATTTTGTTTGGAAAGGCCTGAATATTTGGGCTGTTTTTTAGGACAGACTTTGAGGTTGAGTTCCAGGGTTTTAGCACATGTTCTTCAAGAAATAGCCTGACATGTTTGAATGGTGCTCCAAAATTTCTGAGACAGCACTAAAGGATGTTATTCTTTGGTGTGCTGGGAATAAAAATACCATGTTAAACTTTTGAACCAGACATCCCTGTGCTGCCTAGTTAGGGGGACAGATGGAAAGAGAGAGCAATTTTTTTTTGTTTTGGAAGGGAGTGGGACTAATTGAAGTTTTCTGCCAGCAAAGTTTTGCTTTATTTGAGGTTTATTAGATAAGATTGGGCTTCCCTGGTGGCTTAGATGGTAAAGAATCCACCTGCAATGCAGGAGAGCCAGGTTTGATCCCTGGGTCTGGAAGATCCCCAGTATTCTTGCCTGGGGAATCCCATGAACAGAGGAGTCCGGTGGGCTATAGTGCATAGGGCCGCAAAGAGTCAGACATGACCAAGCGACCAAGCACACATACACACACAGATAAGATTAGTCTTTAGGCAAAAACAGAGATTCTTTGAGAACAAAATATCTATCCTTTGAACTAGTTGTAGAAATATTTACTGATCTCTATGATTTTTAGCTTAGACCCTGTTAGTCACTGATTCAATTCTTCCTTTTGAGGTAATATATGAAATATGTAGGAACTAATGTGATGGAAGATGTTTTTAAACTGTGGCACAAATTTTCTACTGAGAAAGCAATGATTTAAAAGAAATCTGAGGATGGTTTTAAGCTTTAGAGTAAGTATTGTGTATAATAAACTATTGTCTTATTTTTGGCTGGGTTGAGGCTTCATTGCTGCACGCGGGCTTTCGCGAGTTGCAGGTGGTAGGGCAACTCTTTGTTGCGGTGTATGGTCTTCTCACTGCAGTGGCTTCTCTTGTTTGTGGAACACGGGCTCCAGGGGGTGAGGGTTTAGTTGCCCTGCAGTATGTGTGATCTTCATTTCTGGACCAGGGATTGAACCTGTGTCTCCTGCATTGGCAGGCAAATTCTTCACCACTGGGCCATCAGGGAAGTCCTTGGAGTAAATACTTGAGGTAAGAAGGACACTTGAAAAATGATTTCATTGAATCTTTATAACTCTTTCTGTGATAGTTAGGACTTCTAGGGAGGGGGCTGAAATGTTTCATAGCTAAGTTCTATTTTGAATTTTGAATTCATTGCTTTTAATTTGCCATTTTTCTGCTATTATCTTTACACGGGCATGAAAGATATTCTTGCTGTCAATGTTTTGACATTTCTACTAGATAAATTTGAAAATCACTCATTCATGCCAATTCCATATCCTCTGGAGCATCAAATGAAAGCGCCTGCAATATCCCACTCATGTAACACCTCAAGGAAGGACTTATGTTTATCCTTAAAAATGAAGTTTCATTTGGTATATATTTGGCTGACATATCACAGCTCTAAAAGCTTGTACAGACAAGCATTTTGAAAAGATTATTCCTCTAACTTAAAAGTGATTATATAACATCTGTGAACTCAGTCTACAGTTTAGTAAAACTGCTCTTGGCTTTGTCCTCATGCTCAAGCCATACATTTCCAATGAAACCCAGTGATGTTCTCCTGAGCTGTCATTACTATTTTTTCATCTGTCCTCTCTGTCGTATTTTGTAATGATTGCATATGAATGAAATCAGAGTTTCATGTAGTGTGAGTTTCAATGAAAAAATAGTGGAAAATTCTTCCAATCTCTCTTTTTGTGCAAGGATCAATTGATTTTGTTGTGTTTCTTCAAAACTAGAATCCCAAAACTCCAGTACAAATAACTATGAGTAAAGAAAGTAAGATGATCTCAGAGTCTTCCAGATTCATCCCAAAGATGGGCCTACTTTGGACATTTGTGAATTTTCTAGAACTGGGTTGTTTTCAGAGAAGGCAATGGCACCCCACTCCAGTACTCTTGCCTGGAGAATCCCATGGATGGAGGAGCCTGGTAGGCTGCAGTCCATGGGGTTGCTACGAATCAGACATGACTGAGCGACTTCACTTTCACTTTTCACTTTCATGCATTGGAGAAGAAAATGACAACCCACTCCAGTGTTCTTGCCTGGAGAATCCCAGGGATGGGGGAGCCTGGTGGGCTGCTGTCTATGGGGTCGCACAGAGTCGGACACGACTGAAGCAACTTAGCAGCAGCAGGGTTATTTTCTGATGTGGTTTTCTGATTTCAGAATTTCTAGATTACTGCTGCTCCCCGTGTCATTAACAACAAAAACAGATTATCCTGTGGAAATTGGAAAAATTCCTAGTTAGCTTTTGGGATGACCAAATGTTAAGCAGAAGCATAGCTCTGGTCCATCTTTTTGCTGAAAAAACAAAACAAAACAAAACACCACAAATGAATGGATACTAAGCCCATCAAGATCTTTCCTCTGTCAGAGGCTAGCTGTGGAGAAACTTAGTGAATCTGCTGATAATGAATTTGCAAAGGACCGGTACTGTTATTATGTTGTCTGTAACTGAGTTTCAGGTGTCTTTACTATGCCTGCTCCCCTCACCTTAGACATTCATCACCTATACCAAAGCCTACTATAACAACTTCCTAGCCAGACTTTTGGGTCTTCCCTGGTGGCTCAGGTAAAGCATCTGCTTGTAATGCAGGAGACCCAGGTTTGATCCCTGGGTTGGGAAGATCCCCTAGAGAAGGGAATGGCTACCAACTCCAGTATTCTTGCCTGGAGAATCCCCATGGACAGAGGAGCCTGGTGGGCTACAGTCCATAGGGTCACATAGAGTCGGACACAACTGAGTGGCTAAGCAGGACAGTGCCAGACTTTTGTCTCTAACCTCCATGTACCTTTTACTTCACAGTAAGTATAGCTGGCTCAGAAATCACCCTAAAATGTCATGTTCCTTCTATTCATCCTTTCACAAGGACCTGCAGCGGCTCCCCTCATGCGGATAACATCAAGTTAAAACTCCTTATCCCGTACAGCAGTATGAGAAAACTTGCTCCTCTTCTGCCCAACTTAGTATGGCCCCGAACTTTTATTTAAACTCCTCTATCATTTTTTTCTTCATCAAATTTTTACCCATCAAACAATTTGGGAGCATGTACGGTGGCTCAATCTGTCTGCAATGCCAGAGACCCAGGGTTAGGAAGATCCCCTGGAGAAGGGAATGGCAACCACTCCAGTATTCTTGCCTGGAAAATCCCATGGACAGAGGAGCCTGGCAGGCTATAGTCCATAGGATTGCAAAGAGCTGGACATTTCTGAGTCACACACACACAGAGGGTCTTAAATTACTCCCACTCTTGAGGAAATAGTTTTTCATATAGAAAAATATTCAGTGTATAAAGATGGCCCTTACAGTTACTTATATAATTAAAATTTACAACCTAAATGTTTAGCAAAAGAGAATTAAATGTGACACATTTATAAAATAGACAATTTATTGTCATTATATGATATTATTTGTCACCATAGCATAACAAATTTATTAACATAAGAAAATACTAATGTTCTAATAGGAGAGAAAAAAATAATTGTCTACAGGTATGAGCTCAAATAATTAAAAAACACAGGGGAAAAAACACTAGAAATACATATTCTATAACTGTCAAGAGAGATAATCTATGCATGGTGAGAGTATGGTCCACTTTTGGTTTTTTCATACACTTTCAGTAACGTTTTTTCTCAGAAAACCTTATTTTTATTTTTGTAACTTTATTGCTTTTTTGATAATGAAAATAAGTCACAACCACTGCTAAAATTTCAGGTAATACAGAAATATGTAAGTTTTTTTAAAGTAAAAATTACTTGTAATTTCAATTAAAAAGTCACCTGGTGATAGTTACTGTATTTCTTTCTTTTCCTGTTTCCATACACTTTTATTGGTTATCAACAGTTACTGTATTTCTTCAATTTGTTCTGGTACCAAATGACACACTAGCAGTGGCTTAGTGTGTGTCATCTGTGACCCCACAGCAAGCCTTATTTTTCTCTCCTGTTCCTGGAGGACAGCAGTTTGGCTGTGGATAAGCTCAGGTTCTGGGATGTGCCCCACATGGCATCCTGTTTGGAATCTCAGACTAAAGGAGCTGCCCTGTGACAATCCCACCCTCACAGCAGAGAGGAAGAGTGAGAGGCTGAACCAAAGCCATACCCTCACCTTTAAAGCATTAGCTTGGACAGATGGAATGTTGCCTCATATTCCATTGCTCTGCACAAGTCACATGGCCAAGCCCAACATTAGTATTGCAAGGAAGTATGTCCACCCCCACCCAAGGCAGGCCGGGAGCATTACCTACCATAACGACCAGCACCATTTTGCTGTGTACATTTTTCCAGAGTTTTCAATATACAAGGGTGTGTGCACACATATACACATTTACTTTTAAAAAACTGAGATGACTCCTACTGTGAAATTTCTTGTCTACATTTTTTTGATGGATATCTTTCTATATATATGTATATATATATTCTTAAGTGTTTATTTTGATTGCCTACACAATATTCCACTTTATACATATACCATGATTTCCTTACCCTGTTTATAGATATTTGGGTTGTTCCTTTTATATTTTTTGCTACTATAAACAGTCCTGATATGAACGTCTTTGTTCATATATCTTTGAACATGTCATTAACATGCATTCCTGTATGTGGAACCATTGGAACATTCGGAATCCACATTTTCAAGTCTTTGGTGAATGTTGCAACTTTTCTTCTAGAAATGCAATTTACACTCCTGCCAAAAGTGACAATTTTAACTTAAAAATACAAACATATTTACTCTACAAGACCAAGCTTAAATCCAACTTTCCATAACTCCTTTTCCTAATAATTCCACCTAGAATTAACACAACGTCTTAAATTTCATGCTTTACACATACAGTTGTATGTATGTGTGTGTTTTATCATCTTGATTATAAGTTTGTGGAGAGCAAATACTCTCCATGGACTATTTTATTTTCCCCAAAGTAATTTTCACACTGTCCTGGTTAATGTGTATCTTGGTAATATTTTAAGCAATTGATTTGTGTTTTTGCCCCCTAGTATTTTTCCTGTCTTACCTCAATACTCTGCACACCTGTCCCTATTTCCCAACCCCTCACTCAGGCAGTTGCTGTAATTCACATTCCCTCAGAGGAGGTGTATGAGAAGGGGATGAGAGTGTGAGGGGGCTTGTAGTGCACAGGCAGAAACAGAGGGCAAGATTTTCTGGGTTTTGTTTCTATAATGTTAAAGCCCAGAGATAAAAGAGAAATTCCCAGGCTTAGAGGGCTTCCCTGGTGGCTCAGCTGGTAAAGAATCCACCTGCAATACGGGAGACCTGGGTTCAATTCATGGGTTGGGAAGATCCCCTGGAGAAGGAAACGGCTACCCATGCCAATATTCTGGCCTGGAGAATTCCATGGACTGTATAGGCCGTGGGGTTGCAAAGAGTTGAACATAGGCTTAGAAGCAGCAAAGGATAGAGAGTGGGACTTGTTTCCAGTTTTAGGAAATGATTCCCTTGGACTGGGGAGGGGGCTGGCAGCCCTCTGAGGGATTGCGCTGTACCTCCTGGTGGTGCAAAGACCATGAGACCAGGAGGCAGCGCCTGGAGGGAGAATCCAAGCCTGGGCTTCCAGGACAGCCCTGGGCAGGAATGGCCCTCAGACATCCTTTGTCTGGTGTATACCTTTTTTTTTTTTTTTTTTTTTTTAAGGAATTTCCATCATTTAAAACTCAGAAGATTTACTGGATCACATTCTTGCGTGGAAACTCTCAATAGGGGTTGAACAACCTTCTACCCCTAAAATGAGGCATGGGGTCTCCTGACTTGCAGTCTCTGATTGTCCTTCTCCACCTGAGAGATGACCCACGGGGGCCTGTATTTTCTGTTCCCTCGTTTCCTCCCTGATCTCTTCGCTGTCACTCTCCCCTTTCCTCAGTCACCTCTAGCCATATGGCCTCCTTGACTTCCCCTAGTCCTTGTACTTATTGCCCTTTTGTCTGAAATCCTCTCCCTGACTACTATGCTTATAATTGGAGCAGCCCACTCTGAAAAACCATCTATCTTCCCTCTTGACTAATTATTTCCTACAACAATTATCAGTACCTAAACACTATGCATGCACTTATTAATTGCCTGACTCCCTCCACTACAGGATAAGCTCCCTGAAGTAGGACTGTTTCTGTTGCATCCTGTGTTGTACACAATAAACATTTGTTAAATGAACGAGTGAATGGATGAGTCTCAGAAGACAGTGTACCTGAATTGACAAGTGGGGTACAGAGAGGAGATGCACTTGTTTATTTCATATTCCTCGTTGAGAATCTGCTACCTTTAGGGCAGTGTGATCACCACTGGGGAAACGCAATTGTCCTCTCTCCATTCTCAGTCCATGTGGTGACCTGGCCCAGCTCTTTCAGAATATGCCCCAGAGGTCAAGGCCGGTTTACCTAGACAGCATTACTTAGGAAGATGTGAGGCAAGTTTTTCCATTTTCTCCTTTTGAAAATCCGAGCAACTGTGTTAAGTGCTTTTAGAAATTAGGTTTCATGAAACTTTTTCATCTGCTTAACTGGAGCTAGAGGGGATCAAAATTAGAAAGAGACAAACTTTTAATAAACCAGTTTTGCTATTGGACTATCACTCAATTGTGTTGGTGGCTAGACTTAGGAAAGTAAAGTTTTGGGGTTACTTTTAAATTTAAATATATCCTAAAAGTTCATTCCTCTGTCTTTAGAGATATGGATGACTTGTATTTTTTGTATAGGTCAGACCAGGGTGTATTATAACTTGAATTTTAAAAGAAACCTTTTATTGTCACTGTAGCTCAAGGTCAAAGCAGTGTTAGATAGC
Source organism: Capra hircus (assembly GCF_001704415.2). Classification (NCBI taxonomy): domain Eukaryota; kingdom Metazoa; phylum Chordata; class Mammalia; order Artiodactyla; family Bovidae; genus Capra; species Capra hircus. Next base: position 19,785,538 of record NC_030818.1, read on the forward strand.
AGGAGGATGGTTAATTAAAAATTATTTTATCTTGAAATATGTTTTCCAAATATTACTTTATTTTAATTTTATTAAAAAAATTTTTTATTTTTACTTTATTTTACTTTACAATACTGTATTGGTTTTGCCATACATTGACATGATTCCGCCACAGGTGTACATGAGTTCCCAATCCTGAACCTCCCTCCCACCTCCCACCCCATATCATCTCTCTGGATCATCCCCATGCACCAGCCCCAAGCATCCTGTATCCTGTATCGAACATAGACTGGCAATTCGTTTCTTACACGATAGTATACATGTTTCAATGCCATTCTCCCAAATCATCCCACCCTCTTCCTCTCCCTCAGAGTCCAAAAGTCTGTTCTATACATCTGTGTCTCTTTTGCTGTCTCACATACAGGGTTATCATTACCATCTTTCTAAATTCCATATATATGTGTTAGTATACTGTATTGGTGTTTTTCTCTCTGGCTTACTTCACTCTGTATAATCGGCTCCAGTTTCATCCATCTCATCAGAACTGATTCAAATGTATTCTTTTTAATGGCTGAGTAATACTCCCTTGTGTATATGTACCACAGCTTTCTTATCCATTCATCTGCTGATGGGCATCTAGGTTGTTTCCATGTCCTGGCTATTATAAACAGTGCTGCGATGAACATTGGGGTACATGTGTCTCTTTCAATTCTGGTTTCCTCGGTGTGTATGCCCAGAAGTGGGATTGCTGGGTCATATGGCAGTTCTATTTGTAATTTTTTAAGGAATCTCCACACTGTTCTCCATAGTGGCTGTACTGGTGGCTGGGGTGTGGAGAAAAGGGAACCCTCTTACACTGTTGGTGGGAATCCAAATATTACTTTAAAGGAATTTAGTAAAAGCCCCCAATTTGACCAGGGAGGTAGAGCGCACATCACAAATTCATGTGAGACTCCCATAACAGGTAAAGTCAAGGGCCTTATTTGGATAAAAATTATGAATGAAGGAGACTCATAATCTTTATAAAAATGACATAAGGGTCTTAAAACAGTGTTTTTGAACCCTGAGAGAGTCTTGATCATAAACTTTAGGGTGCTCAGAGCAATTGCCTGGTAGGTGAGGGAGGAAAAATCGAGACATGTACTCTGTTGGAAGAAGAGACTGTCATCACTGGAGGAAGGTTAGGGTCCTTACGCCATATTCTATGCTAATGCAACTCTAGATAATAAAGGATTTTGCATAAACATAACAAACAAATCAGAAACAAACAGAAAAAAAGGATAGTGTAACAGTTTCTTACTCTCCTTCCCTCTCTTTTTTTGGGACAACCACCAGCATCAGCATTTTCCCCATTCTCTTCCGTAATTTTATACCAAAGTTTCTCTGGCATTCAACAGGAAAACAGAAAACTTCAGAAGACCCAGGTAGAGTTTTGGTGGAAAAGACTAACAAAGGCTTTAATCTCAGACCAACCCTGGGAGGTGTCTCGCCTCTGTAAGTAAAAGCAGATTTGATATCATTGCTTTAATTAAAACCATCTGATGCACAAAACCCCTTCTCAGTTGCCCCGAATCACTTATTTTCCAACTCCATCCTCAAACAGTTTATCTTCCAATAAAGCATGTTATCGTTTGTACAGAAGACTGATAACCCAAGAGTTGTGAATAATGGAAAAATGACAAAACTTGCTATACATAATCAGTTGGCAAAGGAAGGAGAAATAACAGCTGCTTGACTGTTGAACATATATTTTTAAACTGAGCTGGCAAGTCAGTATGAATGCCAGGTCACAGATTTTCTTCAACAATTTCAAGATAGCTTAAGGTCATGTGGATAAGAGTTTCTTCGTGGCTTTTTTTTTTTAATCCCTTTGGAAGGATATTGGGCAGGATACAGGGGTGCTTTTTTACAGCCACAGAGCTCAGGATCCCAGACCCTCCAATATAAATGCCAACTGCAACCAGACAGTGACGTTATTATAGACCCATTTTTGTCAGCTGTACAGTCAAGCTCCATGAATTCAGGAATGCACTAATTTATGGGGTAAAAAACAATCTTATCCTGAAAGGTTGATTGCCAGTCAAATTTTTGAAAATTGAAATAAATATTCAGTGCAATATGGAACTTGATCTTTATGGGACTCTATGGGTAACTTTGTAAGATAAGGAATTTTTGGAGGAAAATATTGGGTTAGGTGACTCAAGTTGGAATCCCAGCTCTTCCCCTTTCTGTCTCTGTGATGGTTGATAATGGATTTAACTTTGAGGAACCTACTGATCTGTAAAATGGACACCCAACAACCTTATTTGGGAGGGTCTCTAGTCAAGACTATGGTTTTTCCAGTAGTCATGTATGGATGTGAGAGTTGGACTGTGAAGAAGGCTGAGTGCCAAAGAATTGATGCTTTTGAACTGTGGTGTTGAAGAAGACCCTTGAGAGTCCCTTGGACTGAAAGGAGATCCAACCAGTCCATTCTGAAGGAGATCAGCCCTGGGATTTCTTTGGAAGGAATGATGCTAAAGCTGAAACTCCAGTACTTTGGCCACCTCAAGTGAAGAGTTAACTCATTGGAAAAGACTCTGATGCTGGGAGGGATTGGGGGCAGGAGGAGAAGGGGACGACAGGATGAAACGGCTGGATGGCATCACTGACTCGATGGACGTGAGTCTGAGTGAACTCCGGGAGTTGGTGATGGACAGGGAGGCCTGGCGTGCTGCAATTCATGGGGTCGCAAAGAGTCGGACATGACTGAGCGACTGAACTGAACTGAACTGAACCAAAATGAGATCATGGATATATAGGTGATTTGTTGATTTTACTTATTAATTTTTAAAAATTATGAAATTAGAAAATACAGAGAATAATCTAACAGATATCCATGCACCAACCACTAGATTTTAAAGCTAGTAACATTTGCCTTATTTCCCTCTGTTTTTTGGGAACAAAATATTAGCAATGCAGTTGCTGGCTCCTTATCCCATTCTTTACCTTTTTTTGCATAGTTAATCACTATCTTGAAACTGATAGATATGGATTTATTTATTTATGAGTAGACATTTCCACTTGCTTCAGTTAACTTTATTTATTTTACAGATTAAAAAATGTAAATATATGTTAATGTTGATTAGAATAATTTTGTTTACGTTTATTATCATGCTTCTTTTTCCCCTAAGAAACATTTTTTTTTGGAGTAGAAGGGCATAATTTTCCTAAAAAATTTTTATTTCTTTTATATTGGAGCATAGTTAATTAACAGTATTGTGTTAGATTCAGGTATATAGCAAAGTGATTCAGTTATATATGTATTTATTCTTTTTCAAATTTTTTTCCAATTTAGGTTATCACAGAATACTGAGCAGCATTTCCTGTGCTATCCAGTAGGTCCTCGCTGGTTATCTATTTCCCAGGTGGCACCAAAGATAAAGAATCTGCCTGCCAATGATGGTTCAGTTAGGAAAAGCTCCTGGAGGAGGGCATGGCAACCCACTCCAATATCCTTGCTTGGAGAATCCCATGGACAGAGGAGCTTGGTTGGCTGCAGTCAGTGGGGTCACAAAGACTCAGACAGTACTGAAACAACCGAGTGTGTACACATGTGTATAAGTCAATCCCAAACTCCCTAACTATCCCTTCCTCCCACTGTTCCCCGCTATAACCACAGGACAGCTGGATTTATTTTGCTAGTATATTATGTAGGATTTTTATATCTATATTAATAGTGGGATTAGTCAGTAATTTTCTCCCCCCATACAGTTCTTAGCTAGTTTTAGTATTAAGGTTATGCTAGTTTCATAAAATGACTAGTAGACTTCTCTTTTTCTAAACTCTGAATCATTTGTATGAAATATGAACTATCTGTTATTTGAAGATTTGGTATAGACTGCTTGTAAAACTTTGGAGGCATTTTTTTTGTAGTTAGATCTTTACAGATCATTTAAAAATTTTATATAGAGTTATGCTGGCTTTCTATCTTTTGATTAGTCAGTGTTGATCATTTATATTTTTCTAGAATTTTCATTTGAATTTACATTTGTTGGTGTACAGTTTAACATATTATATGCTTCAAAATATCTCTATTCTATCTATAGTTCTATCCCTTCTTCGTTCCTAATATTTACTGCTAATATCTTTTCTTTCTTACCTTGATCAGTCTTCTAGAGGTTTAAATTTCCTTTGTGTGTGTGTTTTCTCCCTCCATAGTCAGTTTTTGTTTTATTTATCAGTTCTAATATTAATTTGTTTTCTTGTCTATTAAGTTCTGCTTTTATGTTTGCTGTTTCAGGTTTCCTCTGGTATTCTTTTTCACTTCTTGAGTTGCTGGGCTTACAACTGTTCTTTTTTCTTTCCTAACATATTCATTTAAAAGTATATACATTTGAAGAGAGTAGCATGGAAATATATACACTAACATATATAAAAATAGATAGCCAGTGGGAATTCACTGTATGATTCAGGTAACTCAAACTGAGGCTCTGTGACAACCTAGAGGGGTGGGATGGGGTGGGAGGTGGGAGGGAGGTTCAAGAGGGTGGGAACATGTGTATACCTATGGCTGATCCATGTTGATGTATGGCAGAAGCCAGCACAAATATTGTAATTATCCTTCAATTAAAAATTTCAAAAAAAAGTATATACATCTCCTTTTAAAGGATACTTTGGCTACTTCTCACAGATTTTTATGTTACATTTTCATTGTTATTCAGTTTGAAGTATTAAAAATTTCCAGCATGTTGTCTTCACTGATTATGAATGATTTAGAAGCATGTTGTAAAATTTCCAAACGCGTATTTTCACCTTTTGGCTGTGGCTTTCTAATTCACTGCCCTTCATCATCCTTTTAATGCTGTAATGTCTCTTTCAGATTGTTCTCTTCTATGGTCTAGTTGTAGGATTTCTGGCTGACCCAGTTTATCATGCTGCTGATTTTTCTCTCAGTGCAAATCATTTCCAAGTATTTGGTTGTGTTTTTCACTGTTAGCTTGTCTTCAGTGGGGTGCCTTAGGTGGACTTTCTGTGCACATGCTGCGGACGTTTCTCTACAGGGCATTTTATTTTTGTTTCTATTGGGAGTCCCAGGGTTTTAATGGTCCAGAACTTGGTTTTGTGCTGTTGTTGTTAGTTTCCCAGTTTGCTGTTTATCACATAGGCCATGCAAATGTAACTCTCGTATCCACCAGTGTCACAGGTCTGAGATTTTTTTCTTCGTTTCAAAAGACCTTTCTCTTCTTCCTGGAACCCCTGCAGGTGACAAGCTGTCCCACTACTGGCCCAGACTGGGGAGAACCTGCCCTTCTGTAGTCTTGTTTTGTAGGAGACTCAGTTCTAAGTTCTGTGCTATTGGGAGATAAAAACAAAAAAATGCCTTATATTTCTGGGTGGACCTTGAAACTCCAGTCCCAACCAGGATACCTCCTGGGCCACTGAGACCCTCAGCTTGTTTGAGTAACTTCAAAACAGTTTTGGTTATATTTTAGAATTTCTAATTTTCTAAGAGTAGGAGGAGATACATGCTCACATCAGGCACACTTATTTTAACCTATGTACAAGTTTAAAATATATGCTAGAGACACTTGTCTTATACCATAACTATTATTCTATAAATAAATTATTCTTATAAATAATTGTGTATGCATAGCTTTTATTAAAGCAGGGTACACATAATTATTTTAAATTAGGTTTAGTTAGAGAGAGAAAATCTAAATATGAATCACAGTTCTGTTCTAAGGTTGTCATCGGTTCAGTTCAGCTCAGTTCAGTTGCTCAGTCATGTCCAACTCTTTGCGACCCCATGAATCGTAGCACGCAACCTTGGAAAAATGCACAAGTCCTGGTTGAAGGGAGAAAGCATAATTCCATTTACTGCTGATCTATAGGAACATTTACTTTTACATCATTGTTAATTTTCTGGACCAAGATCAACTGGATCCTGCTGGGCAGTGGAAAGCCAAGAACTCAAAGTGATGTGTGCAGTTTTGTGTGTCTGAAATGATGGGTTTTGGCATTTTGATAGATTGACAAGCTTTGCACTTGTCAGCTTTTTCACTGAATTCTAAACATAGAAATGGGCTTCTTTCCCCACACAGAGAATACTAAGAATTTATTTCCTAAAGAACATTGTTTTTTTCCCATCCTAGGCCTGATTCTCTCTGACAGGATGAAGTTTTGTAGGCAAGAGAGATTTATTTTGGTTGGCCAGAATGCCTGTTTACGGCACTCCTGCAATACTACCTGATCCATTCAAGCTAATATGGACCTTCTCTCCTTTTTCCTTTAATCACTCTCAGACTTTCATTTTGCATTGTTACAGAAATTATTTTTATAGTAAAAATAAAAGCAGAAGAGCAATTAGTAAACTCAGTTAATTTCACATTAGAACTGCTAATGGTTTTGTTGTGAAAATAATTTGACAGTTTAGAAAAAAAATCATTAACTTGATTATCTGAGCTGACACTGGAAGGTGCTACCTGAGTAGTACCTTCTATGAGAAGGAATCTACTAGTAAGCTTAAGAATTCATACATGTTAGCCCATTTAAAAAACAGAGCCCCTTTAAATAATCAATAAAAGATATAAACAGGGTCCTAACTAATAAATGCCTAATTGTTTTCCCAGTTTTTGACATTTATGGATATTTGTCATTAAAAACAAAAGAGTAACCATTGGCCTTATCTTCTGTTAAAAGTTTTTTGTCTGATTGAACCAAAGGACTTCAGAGGATATCTTGAAAGGGGAGAGATTAATCAACCATCACTGTGACCAAGAAGTGCTCGCTTTTCCTTAAATGGTCCATATGAGGCCAGCCCTAAAGCATCATCTGATAATTTAATAAATAAACTTTGGGGTATATGGGCAATGATTTCATCAAAAGAACAATTTAGCTCTTGGTCATATTGAATTTTCTTGATGCACTATACTTGTTTGGACTCTTTAGAATAACTACACTGAATTCTTGGTGCACAACTAGTCAGACATTTTTTTGACATGTTACTTGCTGGTTGATGTAGGTGATTTCTGAAATAACGCTTTCATTAGCATTGTAGAGAAGCTATTTTCTTGACAGTGGTCAAGAAGAGAATTGGACTGACTGGGTTCAAATCACAGTTTGCCCTAACCAGAGGTTACCCTTGACAAAGTTGCTTCAGTGTCTCTTGTAAAATAAAGAGAATAGGAGTATCACCTTCGCCAGGTAGTTGAGAGGATTAGAACATACCTGGAAAGCATGTGTATCCCATGTGGTGAGCATTCAGTGTCAGCCATTGTAGTTAAATATGCATATATTCTACATGGAAACACTCAAAGTACCTGAAGCATAGCTCTAACCAATACACTAATGACTGAAATAGTATCTACTATCCTTTTGGAGATTACAATTTGTGTTTTCTCCCGAGAAACCAAGCCACCTGTCTAGGTTGACAATTCTATTAAAAAAAAAAAAAAGCCTGTCTTTTCAGATATTTCAACCTCTTTGGGAGTGAACCCTAGAAAAGTAAATTCAAAGTTAACTCCGACTATGCTCTTTGCTGATTTCTCATCTTTCTAATGCAAAATTTAATGAAAGAAATCTGATTTTCACATTGGAGCAAGGAAGAATTTAAATATCAATTATTCTGTATTCATGTTGCTGTCTCCCCCCGCCCTCCTTTCTTTTGCTGTTCAGAACTGAGGCTTTTCCAACTAGAACTATCCACCTTGGCTTTTGAAATGCTAGCTTTCCAGCTGTGAATGGAGTGTCAGTCAACTGCAGAAAGCCTGACCTTGTGAATTTCTGGTTTGCATCAGACCATCATGGTTTATTGTTCTGAAGGCTCTTGAAGGAGGGTTCAAACCCATGGTGCCATGCAAGCACCAGGATGAGTTTCTTGCAAATGGCTGTTCACTTGACATGCCTGCATTTAGAAATCCCTTGGGTAAATCTTTAGATGCAGTTCATCGCCATCATGTATCAATTGAAGATAATCTAAATCCCTTGAAAGCACACATAAAAATGTAATTGCCCTTGAAAATAAACACAAATAATTTACTGGTTATTTTACCAGAACACATCCCACTTGTTCAGACTATAGTCTGAACTCCACCTGGGCTGGTAAAACTCACATTTCTTTTTATTGGTTCACTGTGGTCCTGAATCAGAGGCTATTTCTAAATTTTGTTTTCTTTTTCTGAGTCAAAAACTAATAAGAGACAGAGTAAAGAATCTTTTATCATTCCACTGTTGACTTCCCTGACAGCAGTTTCTATTATTCCCTTGGCTTATTTGCTATTGCTATTGCTTATTAGAGGCTGAACTGCCTCTTCAGTCAGTTCAGTTCAGTTCAGTCGCTCAGTCGAGTCCGATTCTTTGCTACCCTATGAATCGCAGCATGCCAAGCCTCCCTGTCCATCACCAACTCCCAGAGTTCACTCAAACTCACGTCCATCGAATCGGTGACGCCATCCAGCCATCTCATCCTCTGTCGTCCCCTTCTCCTCCTGCCCCCAATCCCTCCCAGCATCAGAGTCTTTTCCAATGAGTCAACTCTTTGCATGAGGTGGCCAAAGCACTGGAGTTTCAGCTTTAGCATCATTCCTTCCAAAGAAATCCCAGGGCTGATCTCCTTCAGAATGGACTGGTTGGATCTCCTTTCAGTCCAAGGGACTCTCAAGAGTCTTCTCCAACACCACAGTTCAAAAGCATCAACTCTTCGGCGCTCATCTTTCTTCATTGTCCAACTCTTGCATCCATACATGACCACTGGAAAAACCATAGCCTTGACTAGACGGACCTTTGTTGGCAAAGTAATGTCTCTGCTTTTCAATATGCTATCTAGGTTGGGGTCATAACTTTCCTTCCAAGGAGTAAGCGTCTTTTAATTTCATGGCTGCAATCACCATCTGCAGTGATTTTGGAGCCCCCCAAAATGAAGTCTGACACTGTTTCCACTGTTTCCCCATCTATTTCCCATGAAGAGATGGGACCAGATGCCATGATCTTCGTTTTCTGAATGTTGAGCTTTAAGCCAACTTTTTCACTCTCCACTTTCACTTTCATCAAGAGGCTTTTGAGTTCCTCTACACTTTCTGCCATAAGGGTGGTGTCATCTGCATATCTGAGGTTATTGATATTTCTCCTGGCAATCTTGATTCCAGCTTGTGCTTCCTCCAGCCCAGTGTTTCTCATGATGTACTCTGCATGTAAGTTAAATGAGCAGGGTGACAATATACAGCCTTGACGTACTCCTTTTCCTATTTGGAACCAGTCTGTTGTTCCATGTCCAGTTCTAACTGTTGCTTCCTGACCTGCATATAGGTTTCTCAAGGGGCAGTTCAGGTGGTCTGGTATTCCCATCTCTTTCAGAATTTTCCACAGTTTCTTGTGATCCACACAGTCAAAGGCCTTGGCATAGTCAATAAAGCAGAAATAGATGTTAGGGACTAGATCTGATAGAATGCCTGATGAACTATGGACTGAAGTTCATGACATTGTCCAGGAGACAGGGATCAAGACCATCCCCATGGAAAAGAAATGCAAAAAAGCAAAATGGCTGTCTGGGGAGGCCTTACAAATAGCTGTGAAAAGAAGAGAGGTGAAAAGCAGAGGAGAAAAGGAAAGATATAAGCATCTGAATACAGAGTTCCAAAAAATAGCAAGAAGAGATAAGAAAGCCTTCCTCAGCGATCATTGCAAAGAAATAGAGGAAAACAACAGAATGGGAAAGACTAGAGATCTCTTCAAGAAAATTAGAGATACCAAGGGAACATTTCATGCAAAGATGGGCTCGATAAAGGACAGAAATGCTATGGACCTTACAGAAGCAGAAGATATTAAGAAGAGGTGGCAAGAATACACAGAAGAACTGTACAAAAACGATCTTCATGACCAAGATAATCATGATGGTATGATCACTCACCTAGAGCCAGACATGCTGGAATGTGAAGTCAAGTGGGTCTTAGAAAGCATCACTACAAACAAAGCTAGTAGAGGTGATGGAAATCCAGTTGAGCTATTTCAAATCCTGAAAGATAATGCTGTGAAAGTGCTGCACTCAATATGCCAGCAAATTTGGAAAACTCAGCAGTGGCCACAGGACTGGAAAAAGTCAGTTTTCATTCCAATCCCAAAGAAAGGCAATGCCAAAGAATGCTCAAACTACCGAACAATTGCACTCATCTCACACGCTAGTAAAGTAATGCTCAAAATTCTACAAGCCAGGCTTCAGCAATACGTGAACCATAAACTCCCAAGTGTTCAAGCTGGTTTTAGAAATGGCAGAAGAACCAGAGATTAAATTGCCAGCATCCGCTGGATCATGGCAAAAGCAAGAGAGCTCCAGAAAAACATCTATTTCTGCCTTATTGACTATGCCAAAGCCTTTGACTGTGTGGATCACAATAAAGTGTGAAACTCCTCTTAGATCTTGGTAATCAAGACTCTCTGCCTCTGAATTTTTGATTGACACCTCTCCGCCCCTCCTAGGAGTGTTTGCTTTCTGCGGCAGCCAGGTGTCTAAGGACCAACCCTAGCGTCCATTGTCCTTATCTATGCTCTCATATTTTGTCTGTTGCTCTCCTTCCTTTCCTCCCACTCTGCATTCTCATCTCTAGTTCCTTTCTGACCTCTTGCTCTAAAAATTCTCCTAGACTTAATGGGATCACCACCTCTCCCCCTAACTCCCCGAGGAGTTTGTCACGTCCTGTTCCACTGATCTAGACATTCTTGAATTTAGAAATCAATCTGTGGGCATGTGAAGAATATTCTCATATGTTGCTTTGGATTTCTAACACTCCCAGTGTGATCGGTGATGCCCCTCACCCCTGCTCTGGGCAATCCCAGGTGGATTATAAAAACAGAGATAGGCTTTTATCCTCAGGTATCTCATGTCCACTATCCATGTCTGTACGTCTGTTTTGTTCATTGCCTCATCTGTGTCTGGTGTATCTTTGTTTTCAAATGACAGATACAGGGCATATTTAGCATTTTATTTTTGACAGCAATGTCCAAAGTAAGTTTTCAGATGTATTCTTTCAAATAAAGTAATAAAAATAATATAGTGTCTAGACTTATTATTTGCCTTCTCATTATCTAAAAATCTGGAGGAAAAGTTGGGGAAAAAACGGAAGGGAAAATAGAAAGGCAGTAAAAAGTTGTTTTGAGAAAATTGAGGATGGGCTTCAGGGTATGCGGAAGATGCCAAAAGGGATAAAAGGTTTTCCAACCAGATGATATGTCTGTCTTCATTTGTTCATTTCTTTCTTACAGTGTCTTTTGTCTCATTGAACTGAATCATCATGACAAAAAGAATGCTGGTGGGTATTTTGTTTAGGAAGGCATCTTACTAAGTTTTTTGATTTATATTTACCGATACCTCAATTCAGTTTTCCTGGGTCTTAACCTGTAAGGTCAGTATTCTGAAAAGGGTTAATGAATTAATTTCACTGTAGCATGCCTGCTTAGCCTGGTAATGCATAGTAATTTCCAAATATTGCAATTATTCATAGCTATTCAAGAATAGAGATTATTCCAAGCATGCTTAACAAATCCATTATCCATGAAAAATTGTATGTATTTAGATGATTCCCAGGGTAAATGCAGTCTCCATTCCATATGTTTGAAGATGTTTTCTGGAGTGCTTCAAGACCCAAGTGAGGTTTGCTCACCACAGGAAGAAGTTTCTTTGTAGCCAAAATAACCCTCTTTTCTTTACTATCCTTGGGATTAGGAACAAAGGGAAGGAGAAAACTAGCCCATATTTACTTGTCAGGCTGGGCACAGTCCCATGAGGCACCTTGTATTAAACTTCAGGAAAAACATTTTATGTGATGCTCCTTGTAGGAAGTTGGAACAAAGTTAGTGAGCAAGCCAAGGGTTTCTGCTGATGTCTGTGGCTGTTTAAACCTTTGAAAGTCAAGAAAAGTTCTAGGATGACAAACCTTGGGACCATTTCTCCCATTCCTTTGTTAATTAATTCAATAAAAATGTACAGAATGCCTAGGATGTGGAGGTACTGTGGTTGGTGCTAGAGGCAGTGAAAGTGAAAGTAGCTTAGTCGTGTCCAGCTCTTTGAGACCCCATGGACTATACAGTCCTTGGAATTCTCCATCCAGAATACTGAGTGGGTAGCCTTTCCCTTCTCCAGGAGATCTCCCCAACCCAGGGATCCTGCATTGCAGTTGGATTCTTTACCAGCTCAGCCACAAGGGAAGCCTGCTAGAAGCAGAGTGATAAGAAAAACAGTCTAACCTCACAGGACTTACAGTGTGGGGAGACATATAGTAGTAAACAGTTATATGGTTTAGTTGCCCTCACCCGGCAACACACACATATTAACCACTGGCTGTGGGAGGTGCTAAGAAGGAAAGGTTCAGAGTGCTCTAAAAGTGTCCATGTAAGATGAGGTTGAAGAAATCTTCCTTGGGGAGCTGAGGTTTAAGCTGAGACATGAAGGAGGTGGCATTACATGGTGGAGATGGGTAGGGGGACAAGAAGTGTGATAGTTACATTTATGTGTCAGTGTGGCTAGGCTATGGTGCCCAGGTATTGGTGAAACTCCACTCTAGATGATACCATGAAGGTTATTTTTAGAAGTGGTTAACTTTTAAGTTGGGGCTTCCCTAGTGGCGCAGTGGTAAAGAATCTGCTTGCCAACGCAGGAGATACAGGAGATGCGGGTTCAGTCCCTGGATTGGGACGATCCCCTGGAGAAGGGAATGGCAACCCACTCCAGTATTCTTGCTTAGGAAACCCCATGGACAGAGGAGCTGGGTGGGCTACAGTCTTTGGCGTCACAAAGAGTCAGACACAACTGAGAGACTAAACAATAATAACACTTTTAAGTTAGTAGACTTTGATTCAAGCAGATTACCTTCCATAACATGGGTGGGTCTTATCTAATCAGTTGAAGGCTTTAACAATAAAGACTGAGGTCTCCCAAAGAGGAAAGGATGAAAATTCTGCCTTCAGACTGCAACATAGACATTCTGCCTGAGTTTCCAGCCTTTGGACCAAGACTGCAATACCAACTCTTGCAGGAGTTTCCAGCCTGCTGGCTGCTCTCGAATTTTTGGGCTTCCCAGTCTCCATAATCAAGTAAGCTAACTCCTTCAAATAAATCTGTCTAGACAAATTTAAAGGCAGGTAGGTAGATGGATAGGCAGATAAACAGACAGAGATATGTCTCTTATTGATTCTGTTCTCTGGAGAATACTGATAAACACAGGAAGTGAAGACTCTAGTAGAGAGAACCACATGGGCCAAACCTCTGAGATGGGAGCGAGCTGGTGTTTGAGGGAATAAAAAAATGAGCAGTGTTGCTGAAGGACAGAGAGTTAGAAGGGGAAGAGTAGCTGGGTCAGACTTCCATGTTGTGGAGCCCTTTTTGAAGAGCTGGGCCTTGCTATAAAGCTGCAATTATTAATTTCTTGAACTTGTGTAAGAGACTATTCTTTTAAATTCACTCAGTCTTCAAGTTTTCAATTATTAAGCATATACCCATTATGCATTCTTACGCTTTTCTCACCACATGTAAGATTTCCCTGAATTATGTACATAGACTAGAATGCTCCTTCCTTCTCTCTCCCCATTTTTCCCTTTTCCTTTCTATGCAGGGTGTTGCCTCCATGGACATTTTCTGCTTTAACCGTCAGATTACCCATGCACCTGTGGATTTCTGCTCTCTGAGTGTTTAGGTCCAGCTCCACATATTGGTCGCCCAGCATATCCACTCTCAATTAGCCTTGTTCCCCTCATTGATCACAGTGACAGTTCTGGAACCTTCCTTTCTTTTGAGAAATTATTCCTGTCTTTCTAAAAGTCTTGGGGGTCCTCCAAAAATGTGCCCTGCTGTCCCCAAGCTGAAGTGTAGGGTGTGAGCTTTTGAACCTTAAGCATGATAGGAAGTGGCTGGAGTTCAGTCTTTCTTGTGGGATCTCCCTGAACAGAGCTGTCTTCACTGTCTAGGTCTTCAGCTCTGCTCTGGTTTCTATTCTTTCTGCAACTTGGTTTCCCCTGATGTTCTGCGCTACCCCATGCTTGTGTGCATGCTAAATTGCTTCTGTCATGAATGACTGCAACCGCATGGACTACAGCCTGCCAGGCTCCTCTGTCCATGGGGTTTTCCAGGCAAGAATACTGGAGTGGGTTGCCATGCCCTCTCCAGGGGATCTTCCTGACCAGGGGTCAAACCTGTGTCTCTTGCATCTCTTGCATGGGCAGGAGGGTTCTTTACCGCTAGGCCCACTTGGAAGCCCGTGCTATCCCATGCCATGCTGCAGTGCTGTGCTAGGTCACTTCAGTCATGTCTGACTCTTTGTGACCCTATGGACTGTAGCCTTCCACGCTCCTCTGTCCATTGAATTCTCCAGGCAAGAATACTGGAGTGGGTTGCCATGCTCTCCTCCAGGGAATCTTCCCAACCCAGGGATTGAACCCAGGTATCCTGTGACTCCTGCATTGTAACTGGATTCTTTACTACTGAGCCATCCCGACCCTAGTAAATCCCTTCCTTAAGTTAATCGGAAACTGTTTCTGTGGCTTGCAGCCTAAGGAGACTACTTCTCTGGCATGGAAGGAGAAGAGTGAAGAGTTTCATGTGTCTGGAGAGAAAGGACATGTGGGAGTAAAGGGACTTGAGGCAGTTTGGGGCCAGATTTTAAATGGTGACAGGAAGAGATCTTGAAGAAGTTAGAAGTAAAGCTGTCTTCTGAGAAGATACGGATGGAATGTGTTTGGTTATTGAGAAAGTGGACTAGTTGGGCCCATCCATGAGTTTGTTACTAAAGAGTTCTAGAAACTGTCCCAGAATTCCAAGGGAGTAGCAATCTCCAGGAAATGGTGTGAACTCTATGCAAAATGAAGAAACCTAATCCTCTGCTTTGTGCCAGCCAAAAATGGCTGGTCAGCCTGGACTGTGGAAAATAGAAGCCCAATAACGCAGAGCCATGGTGGAGAGTTCCCTGTGTGTGCCGTATGTTTCAATACTTGCAGTGATGTGGTCATAGCCTGAACCATCACCCCCTTAAGGTCCCAAACGGCCAAACAACTCACTTTCCTGAGCAAACTCCAGGGCTGTGAAGAGCATTATTATAAAAAGCCTTTTCATGTAACTGTGCTTCTAGTAGAGGAATATGCACCTTAGGCCAAAATGAGGATTAAGGCTTGTCTAGAAGTTACATTTTAATGGAAATTAATATGCTGACAATTTTAGTTCTTACATGAATCTTGCAAGATTTTAGTGTGGATCTATTGCTGAAATACCAGTCATTTCTGAGCTTATGGATCTGAGGATAAGGTTGTAGACCGTGATAAATTCATTCATTCAAATGATGTTGTGAAGCCAGAACTTCTTTGCACTCCCATAAAGCCATAGATATATATATTCCCCTCCCCTTTCTAGGAAGGGATTGACTTGATCAGATCAGAATGAATCCTGGTTTCAGGGAAGAGAGACTGTGGTAAAAGGGAAACCAGGTAGGAGGTCACTGTGAGGGCTCGGAGGAAGCCAAAGGAATCTGAACTAAGACAACAGCAATGGGAGAGGGGAGATGCCGACTGCTGGACTGAATTGATAATCTGTTGGATGTAAGGGCTGAGGAATTGGCTAGAATCAGGGAAAGCTAAGGAATGTCTTACTTGTCATTTTTCTTTCATTAAATAACCTTATCTGAATTCCTGCAAACAGTGCTGCAAATAGTTAAATTGTGACAGTATGAGAAACAGAATCTGAGCTAAATTAGTTTTATGTCAGCTCATCACACTAGACCACAAATTCCCTGAGAGGCTTAGCAACATATTGGATAAAGTGAAATTAATCCTTGAGCGCCATAAGCTGACATATGCATATGCTATGAATCCATAAACTATACTGTAAGCATTAAAAAAGGAAGCTAAAAAATGTAAGTGAGCACATCTGTACTCGGTCCTGCAAAGCAAGCCTAGTTCACAATGTCATTTTCTTTTGTTGGTGTTGAACCAGGAGAAGGTTTGGCCGTTTTCACATTGTTTATCTTTACAATCCAATGTGTTGTTGATTGCACCTCCACATAAACTTGATGAAGCTTCGCAGTCAGGTCACTGTTTTGTGTGATTCACTAACCTAAATTTAGAAAAGATTGCGATGCTAACAGTATGTGACAAAAACCAGAGAATTTCAAGTTCTGGTTGGCTGCTCTGGGTTACATCCCCCTCCAGGTGAAGCTGGAACTGCCATCTACATTTGTGAAAATGACCAGCCTGTTGGGAGAAGAATGATCAGGAGGTATTGCTGATAAGTTGCTGAGATTGAAGACTCGCCTCCACTTTTGGCTTCGTAGTTAAAAGATTTCTTTTGTTTTAAAGAGCAAGACCCGTATGTGAATTTTGTGGCTTTTCACTGCGGTTATGTGATGAATTTAGGGTCATTACCACAACCAGTCTTGATGCAGGAGCGTAGTCCGCTTTTGGCTTTCGTCTGTGTGAGACAGCTGCTGATTTGCCAATAAGTCATAGAATCCAGTAGTTCACACGTGTCTCTGGAGCCCTGGCCATAGACCTTTTGAAAATTGGATCTCACTGATGCCAGAAAGAACCAGAAACCTGTCTCATCTGAGTCCTTTGGGCTTATCAATACCTCATTTTCGGGAGTATAAAGAATGCTTTGTGTGCTGAGCTGATACGCTCTGCTGGAAGAAACGTGCCAACAAACTTAAAGAGAAAAGAAAATAGAAAGGCCTTGTAGACACTGTCAAAATGAAGTGCCATGTTTTTATTCACTCTATGGGGCTACATCTTTATGCTGAACAGATCCAGGGACATCAAAATGCTGGTTTTGCTTCTAAAGTAAACGCCTCTTGTGTCTTTTATATTCTTTTCTGATTAGCAATCCTGTGTATTAACAGGCTTCAAGTGCCAATATGCTTAACTTTATAGGAAACAGCACAAGCCTGTTCTTCCCAAAATAGATAAAAACTGTATCTATTTTTCTACTTATACGCATAATAGTTAGAACCCATAGAGTAGGGGATGGGGTATACTTATTTCTTGGGTTTTAAACCTCAGCTCAGGGGTCTCAGCTTCTTTGCTTTCAATATTGGCTTTTTCGAAAGATGGAGATCTTGATGGCAGATCTCCCAACATTAAACCAGGCAGCAGAAACATCCATGTAACTGCTCCTACTGTAAAACCATTTCTTGTAGCATCTCTAAAGCCACCCCGCAGTTCTTGGTACAGTCTCTGTCACCTTTCAGCATGGTGTTGCTGTTTCAGTAGATTTACCGTCCTGTCCGTATTCTTGTATATACTCATGAGGAGATTATAGCACGTTCCCAATAAACACACTATCTTTCTATGAATACTCTGCTTCTTAACACTTGTTCTAAACTTAACACTTGTTCTAAACTCCCAGCTCTGTACCCCACTCTGCAAACCCATGAATCTTAACATTCCATCTGGCACACATAACTGAAATGGTGAGTTTTACTCTGTTGTAACAAACATAAATTTTACACAGAGAAGAAAACTTGGCAGCGTTTTTATGTGCCTTTTGAGCATACCTTGGCACACTGCCTTTGCACAATATTGGCACCTTGGATAATCTCAAGAAAAATCACATAAATTTTGTGCCTTGACGTCTCCTTTGGCAAAATCTGAGTAAATTTGGTTTCCATAGAATTATCAGTGAAATAGCTGTGAGCTCTTTAATGGTGATTGGCTGTGTAACCCTTACTGCAAGTTGGATTCTCCGGGATATCGACTCTGAGAAGGAGATCAACACATATGAGCAGTACTAAGGAGTATTCTTGGGGTCAAGAAGTGTGGAAAGAATGGAACAGAAAGGACATGACAGAGGGAGGGGTTGGCTGGGGTTCCGTCTATTACGGGCTCAGACAAGCCCATGGGAAGCTATGAGGCTAGTGAGGGGCTTTAGACTTGTGCCAAATTGGAGTGAGGGAGCAGACTCTTTATCTAGGTGGACCAGTCACTGAATACAGCCTGCGTTATGAAGAGGCAGTGACTTTAGGTGACATGGCTCTTTTCTGTTGAGGCAATTCCCATCTGGCACAGAAGGCTATCACCTGACCCTCTTCTCAGCACTGGGGAACCAATCCTTCACTCTTGAAGTGGGGATCTGGGTGGCACAGCATGGTACTCATGACAAAAACCAAGCTAGGAGCAGCTTATGTGGACAACTTTGTTTTCCTTTATGGTGGCCGGTGGTTTCCAATGGAAACAGAGTTATGGCGTGAATGGGTACAGTGAGAATTCCTTTGCTTCACCTCCATCGCTATCACACAAAGTTCCACTGCACCCTGATGCTGTTGATCTAGCAAGGAAACCGCTGCAGCATTCTTTCTCAGACTGAGTTTATCTCCTTGCCTTCAACCAGCCTTGTCATCTTTTGTGCACTCAGTACTATGTAATCTGGCTGTATTTCCCCTCTGATGCTCAAAGTGGAGTATTTGTAACACTATGTCTCTCAGGTCTTGGTTGTTTATGTAAAAATGATCAGCTGTTTAAAAGAGCATTGTATTTAGTTGATATATCACCTAAGTCTTATTTTTATTATCATTTTTAATTTATTTTTTAATTGAAGGGTAATTGCTTTACAGAATTTTGTTGTTTTTTTGTCAAAGCTCAAGATGAATCAGTCATAGGTATACATATATCTCGTCTAAGTCTTATTAAGTAGGATGGTACTCCTAGTCTCTCCTTTTTTATGACATTAACATGAACATTTTGTTGTAGTTGTTTTTTAATTTATTTATTTTAGTTGGAGGCTAATTACAATGTTGTAGTGGTTTTTACCATGCATGGATATGAATCAGCCATGAGTTTACATGTATTCCCCATCCTTAACCCCCCTCCCACATCCCTCCCCATCCCATCCCTCTGGGTCATCCCAGTGCACCAGCCCTGAGCACATTGTCTCATGCATTGAACCTGGACTGGCGATCTGTTTCACATATGATAATACACATCAGTTCGGTTCAGTTCAGTCGCTCAGTCGTGTCCGACTCTTTGTGACCCCATGAATCGCAGCACGCCAGGCCTCCCTGTCCATCACCAACTCCCGGAGTTCACTCAGACTCACGTCCATCGAGTTGGTGATGCCATCCAGCCATCTCATCCTCGGTCGTCCCCTTCTCCTCCTGCCCCCAGTCCCTCCCAGCATCAAAGTCTTTTCCAATGAGTCAACTGTTCGCATGAGGTGGCCAAAGTGCTGGAGTTTCAGCTTTAGCATCATTCCCTCCAAAGAAATCCCAGGTCTGATCTCCTTCAGAATGGACTGGTTGGATCTCCTTGCAGTCCAAGGGACCCTCAAGAGTCTTCTCCAACACCACAGTTCAAACGCATCCATTCTTTGGCGCTCAGCCTTCTTCACCGTCCAACTCTCACATCCACACATGACTACTGGAAAAACCATAGCCTTGACTAGGTGGACCTTATTCGGCAAAGTAATGTCTCTGCTTTTGAATATGCTATCTAAGTTGGTCATAACTTTTCTTCCAAGGAGTAAGCGTCTTTTAATTTCATGGCTGCAGTCACCATCTGCAGTGATTTGGGAGCCCAAACAAATAAAGTCTGACACTGTTTCCACTGTTTCCCCATCTATTTCCCATGAAGTGATGGGACCAGATGCCATGATCTTCATTTTCTGAATGTTGAGCTTTAAGCCAACTTTTTCACTCTCCTCTTTCACTTTCATCAAGAGGCTTTTGATAATGCACGTTTCAATGCTATTCTCTCAGATCATCCCACCCTCGCCCTCTCCCACAGAATCCAAAAGACTGTTCTATACATCGTGTCTCTTTTGCTGTCTCACATACAGGGTTATCATTACCATCTTTCTAAATTCCATATATATGTGTTAGTATACTGCATTAGTGTTTTTCTTTCTGAGTTACTTCACCCTGTATAATAGGCTCCAGTTTCATCCACCTCATTAGAAATGATTCAAATGCATTCTTTTTAATGGCCGAATAATACTCCATTGTGTATATGTACCACAGCTTTCTTATCCACTCGTCTGCTGATGGACATCTAGGTTGCTTCCATGTCCTGGCTATTATAAACAGTGCTGCAGTGAACATTGGGGTACATGTGTCTCTTTCAATTCTGGTTTCCTTGGTGTGTATGCCCAGCAGTAGGATTGCTGGGTCGCATGGCAGTTCTATTTCCAGTTTTTTAAGGAATCTTCAAACTGTTCTCCATAGCGGCTGTACTAGTTTGAATTCCCACCAACAGTGTAAGAGGGTTCCCTTTTCTCCACACTCTCTCCAGGATTTATTGCTTGTAGACTTCTGGATCGCAGCCATTCTGACTGGCGTGAGATGGTACCTCACTGTGGTTTTGATTTGTATTTCTCTGATAATGAGTGATGTTGAGCATCTTTTCATGTGTTTGTTAACCATCTGTATGTCTTCTTTGGAGAAATGTCTGTTTAGTCCTTTGGCCCATTTTTTGATTGGGTCATTTATTTTTCTGGAATTGAGCTGTAGGAGTTGCTTGTATATTTCTGAGATTCTTTGTCAGTTGCTTCATTTGCTATTATTTTCTCCCATTCTGAAGGCTGTCTTTTCACCTTGCTTATAGTTTCCTTCGTTGTGCAAAAGCTTCTAAGTTTAATTGGGTCCCATTTGTTTATTTTTGCTTTTATTTCCATTACTCGGGAGGTGGGTCATAGAGGATCCTGCTGTGATTTATGTCGGAGAGTGTTTCACCTATGTTTTCCTTAACATAAACATTTTGAAGAGAACTTATTATCTTGTGCTAGGCTGTTATCTTGTGTAGGCTGTCCCTTATTCTGGATATGCCTGATTATTTCCTTATGATATAATTTAACTTTTTCCTCTTCAGGATAGAAAATTAAATAGGCCTAAAAATTTGAAAAAATTCTGGCTAAACATTTTGGTAAGAATATTTGATTATATCCATTTTTGGAAAAGTTGTAAAATGCATTTTGGAGTTTCAAAGTATATGAGATAAAAATTGACAGAAGAAAGGGGAAACATGATTCTAAACTCATAGCCAGAGATTAAAGACTCATCTCTCAGCAATTAATAGGAAAACAAAGCAAAAAAAATCAGCAAAGATATAAGGAGTCTAAACAAGTCTATCAATCATTTTGACTAGTTGATATTTATAAGTCATTATACCCGAGGACTGGAAAAGGTCAGTTTTCATTCTGGTCCTGAAGAAAGACAATACCAAAGAATGTTCAAACTACCACACAGTTGCTCTCATCTCACATGCTAGCAAAGTAATGCTCAAAATTCTACAAGCCAGGTTTCAACAATATGTGAACCATGAACTTCCAGAGGTTCAAGCTGGATTTAGAAAAGGCAGAGGAACCAGAGATCAAATTGCCAACATCCGTTGGATCATCAAAAAAGCAAGAGTGTTCCAGAAAAACATCTACTTCTATTTTATTGACTATGCCTTTGATTGTGTGGATCACAAGAAACTATGGGAAATTTTTCAAGAGATGGGAATACCAGACCACCTGACCTGCCTCCTGAGAAATAAGTATGCAGGTCAAGAAGCAACAGTTAGAACTGGACATGGAACAACAGACTGGTTCCAAATCAGGAAAGGAGTATGTCAAGGCTGTTTATTGTCACCCTGCTTATTTAACTTATATGCAGGGTACATCATGTGAAATGCCAGGCTAGATGAAGTACAAGATGAAGTCATGATTGCTGGGAGAAATATCAGTAACCTCAGATATGCAGATGACACCACTCTTATGGCAGAAAGTGAAGAACTAAAAAGCCTCTTGATGAAAGTGAAAGAGGAGAGTGAAAAAGTTGGCTCAAAACTCAACATTCTGAAAACTAAGATCAAGGCATCTGGTCCCATTACTTCATGGCAAATAGATGGGGAAATAATGGAAACAGTGACAGACTTTATTTTCTTGGGCTCTAAAATCACTGTAGATGATGACTGCAGTCAAGAAATTAAAAGACTCTTGCTTCTTGGAAGAAAAGCTATGACCAACCTAGACAGCATACTAAAAAGCAGAGATATTACTTTGCCAACAAAAGTCCATCTAGTCAAAGCTATGGCTTTTCCAGTAGTCATGTGTGGATGTGAGAGTTGGACTGTGAAGAAAGCTGAGCACTGAAGAATTGATGCTTTTGAACTGCGGTGTTGGAGAAGACTCTTGAGAGTCCCTTGGACTGCAAGGAGATCCAACCAGTCCATCCTAAAGGAAATCAGTCCTGAGTATTAATTGAAAGGACTAATGCTGAAGCTGAAACTCCAATACTTTGGCCACCTGATGCGAAGAACTGACTTGAAAAGACCCTGATGCTGGGAAAGACTGAAGGCAAGGGAAGGGGAGATAGTTGGATGGCATCACTGATACAGTGGACATGAGTTTGAGTAAGCTCTGGGAGTTGGTGATGGACAGGGAAGCCTGGCATGCTGCAGTTCATGGGGTCACAAAGAGTCGGACATGACTGAGCAACTGAACTGAACTGATATCCCAGTATTGAAGAAAAAACATTCAAGAGTACCTGGTATGCTATGCTCATCATATAGACTGACCATATGTTCAGCCATAAAACAAACCTCAATAATTCAAAAAAAGACTGAAGTTATGCAGACTGTGCTTTTTGATCATAATGTCATTAAATTATAATAACAATAATAAGATATCTAGGAGGTACCCAACATTTTAAAAATTAAGCAAAATACTTCTAGATAATTTGTGAGTGAAATAAATCACAAAATTAGAAAATATTTTAAACCAAAAACAAACAAAAGCACAACCTATCAAAATTTGGAGAAAGCAGCTACAGCAGTGCTTATAAGGAAATTCATAGTTTGAAATCGTTATATTAGAATAGAAAGGTCAAAATCTGTAATTGAGAATACATTTTAAAAGATATCAAAAAAGAAGAATGAAGTAAGTCCAGAGTAAGTAGAAGGAGAGAATGTTAAAAGATAATAGTAGAAATGAAAAAAGGGAAAGGACAACAATTGGAACTCTTACACACTGTTGATGGGAGTGTAAGATGATGTATTCACTCTGGAGAAAAGGTCTGGAAATTTTTTATAAAACTAAATATATACCTACTGTAGCGCCCAGCAATTCCTCTTCTAGGTATTTATACAAGAGACATGAAAACATGTTCACAAAAAGTATTTGTACAAGAATTTTCATAGAAATTTTATCTATAATAGCCAAAGCCTAGAAACAACCCAGGTGGACAGCCATAAAAGATATGAACTGTTGACTCAAGCAACAACATGGATGATTCACAAAAGCATCATTTTGAGTGGAAGAAGATAACACCAAAGAGGACAAACTGTATGATTCTATTTATATGAAGTTCTAGAATGGTCAAAAAAGAATCTATGGTGAAACCCATCAGAACAGAGCTTGCCTCTGAGAGGGGAGGGGAGCAACTGGGTAGGATCAGGAAAGAAATTCCTGGTAATGTTCTATTTCTTGACACAGACATGGGTTACATAGATGTATGTATTTGTTGAAACTCAGCGAATATAATTTAATATTTGTGCATTTCATTGTATGTAAATTTCCCATCAAAAGAAAAATTATAAATAAGCATTGAACTCTACTTAGCAATTTGCATACAGAATATTTAAGGGTAAACTGCTGATGCATTTTACTTTGAAATATGTCCAAAAGTAAGATGGGTTGATGGCTAAAGAATGTGTATGGATAAATGTAATGATGTAGTAAAACAAGCATAGTAAAAACTTAATGGCACCATCTGGGTGGTGGGTATATGAGTGTGCTATAAAATTCTTTCAACTTTCTCTTTGACAAATGGTGAAATACAATGTTGGAATAGAGACATTTGGGGGACAATCGGGCAAATTCAATAAGGAGTGGATATTAGGTGATATTAGAAAGTAAGTGAAGTCACTCAGTCGTGTACCACTCTTTGCGACCTACCTGGTGGATTAGCCCACCAGGCTCCTCCCTCCATGGTATTCTCCAAGCAAGAGTACTGGAGTGGGTTGCCATTTCCTCCTCCAGGGGATCTTCCCGACCCAGGGATTGAACCCGGGTCTCCTGCATTCCAGGCAGACACTTTAACCTCTGAGCCACCAGGGAAGCCCTAAGGTGATATTAGGGAATTATTTTTGCCAGTTTTCTTCAGTGTTTTAGTAATATCATGGTTATGTATGAGAGCTTAGTCTCAAGAGAAGTAAGCTGACGTATTTGGTAATGAAGAGTCATAATGTCCACAACTCATGTGGAAATTTCAACAGAAATTTAAATAATAAGACAAATAAAGCAGAATGTTAATGACTGTTGAATCTAGACCACGATTACTTGGAGGTTTATTGTCCTTTACTTGGATGTTTATTGTCCTTTCCTTTCACTATAAAATACTGAAAAAGTAACCAGTAGAAGTAATGATATGATATGTCAAAAAGGCAGAGAATAGGAACAATGGAATCTCTACTCTTGAGAGACTTACAGTTTACAGTTTTTCTTCAAAAAGAGCTGTGCATGCATGCCAAGTCACTTCAGTCGTGTCAGACTCTGCGTGATCCTACGGACTTTAATTTGCCAGGCTCCTCTGTCCATGGGATTCTCCAGGCAAGAATACTGGAGTGGGTTGCCATGCCCTCCTCCAGGGGATCTTCCTGACCCAGGGATCAAACCCACATCTCTTACATCTACCTGTACTGGCAGGTGAGTTCTTTACCTCTAGCGCCACCTGGAAAGGCCACAGGACTTATAGGAATCTATTGCTGGACCTGATTCAGAAGGCCAAGTCATCAGCACAATCTTCTTGCCTTCTGTCTGATGTTGTTTCTCTGGACTGTTTTTATTTCAGAGTTTGAAGGTGAACCTCACCTTGACTTTTTGTCCTGAGTCTAGACTACATCGTTTGTGAATTTGCTGCCCTATCTTTCCACCGTAGAATAAAATCTGAGTTTTTAGATTCAATCTAGGCACTGAAGCTTAATGCCTGAATGTTGCTTCACTAAAGACTCATTAGACATTTTACAACAAATTGACTGCCAAAAAGAAACGTAGGTGGAAGAGTCCGTAAAACACAGCAAAGTGTCTGTAATCATTCAGGCTTCGCTTCTGATGTGGGACAGCACCCTAAGAAGTGGCACAGAAACAGACTGTGCACAGAACTCTGGGCCTCGGGAAGAGACTAGGGGAACAGATGTTCTCACAAAGACCAAGTAATTATGGCCACAGGGCTGTGAATGTGTTGGGAAGCAACATTTGGTTATCTTCTTGGTCTCATTTTATGTTTGTGTCTGTGTCTGGGCACACTTAGGGCTGTGTGAGTTTGTTCCAGGAGCTGGAAGGCCTTCTTTGGGAATATTATGCTTTGCTTCATTTCATTGAAAATTCCTCAGCTAACATACTTTCCTATTATGGAATCTAGCTCTCGAAAGATTTTTTTTGGCTGAAAAAAGATAAATTTCTTGATAAAAATGTAAATACAATGACTCTCAAGCTGCTTTCATTTTAACTTTGTATGATTTCCGGTGAAAACTTGGTTGCCGTTTACATTGGATGCTCTAGATCTGTGAGCCCCAAATCTGCCTGTTCTCGAGGCTTTCACGGAGGGCTCTTTTAAAATGTAGATTCCTGACTTCACCCCAAATTCCACAGAATTAGGATCTTGGGTGATGCACCCTTGAATTTTTTTAAACTTCATGTTACTCAGATGGAAAGCAAGTTTACAGACCTGCGGAACAGTGCTTCTCAAACTTTAATGTGCGTGTAAATCACCAGGACATCTTGTTAAAAGGCAGATTCAAATTCAGTAGGTATGAGGGGCTATTGCTGGTCTGCAGATCCAGGGAGTAGTGAGGAAGTAGATCATGTCCCAGTTATTTTCCCTAAAATCAGGATCACATCTTCCTTTGCAGAGAGTCTATTTGGCCAGCATTCAGCATGCCACAGATTTTCATCTCCTTTCTTGCTATCTCTTTGCTTTGAAATATTGCTTGAATATTTGATGATTGATAGTTGATAATTCAGATTAGGGTAATCACTCACTTCAGCGTGCCCAGCAGAGTTCTAGTTTATGCTTATCATCCTGCCACATCCACTCTTAGAAGTCTCTCCATTTGGAAGATAAATTATGAAGTCGCCCTTTCTAAGCCCACAGACATTGAGAAGTGATATGGTATAATGTACATAACAGAGGCTGCGTGAACAAAATCTTGTGTGGATCGGACTCCTGGCTTCATTATTCCATACTTCATCTACAACCTTAAACAAGTCAAGGCTTAGTTATGTCACGTGTAAAACAGAAGTGGTTTATTCTAGGATTTATAGAAATGATAAAGAAAGCTTCTAGTACAGTGACTGGGATGTAAAAGTAAGCAATCATTTATTTAGGCCCCTGTTTCTTTACAGTCAATGAAGTGAACATCTAGTCTACTTTGGAATGAAGAAAATAGAGTGCTGCTAGCGGGTTAGGATCAGAAGCAGCTATAGCATTAAAATGACTCATCTGCTACACTTGTTCAGTTGCTAAGTCATGTCTGACTCTTTGTGACTCCATGGACTGCAGCCCGCTAGGATTCCCTGTCCTTCACTATCTCCTGGAGTTTGCTCAAGCTTATGTCCATTGAGTCGGTGATGCCATCCAGCCATTTCATCCTCTTGTCACCCCTTCTCTTGCCTTCAATCTTTCCTAGGATCAGGGTCTTTACCAGTGAGTCAGCTCTATACATCAGGTGGCCAAATTATTGGAACTTTTGCTTCAGCATCAGTTCTTCCCATGAATATTCAGCGTTAAATTCCTTTAGGACTGGCCAGTTTGATCTCCTTGCTGTCCAAGGAACTCTCAAGAGTCTTCTCCAGCTGCACCTGTATTTCTGTGCAAGCCTGATGAGCCTCCTATAGAATCTATCTCTAAACCTAATAGTCCCATGAGATTTCTATGTTGTGTGTATTTAGCCCTATGCTGGTTGACTCAATCCTGAACTAGGAGAACAAAGGTAGCAACATTTATGAAACACCAACTATGAAGGTACCAGATGAAGGGAATTCCAGATTGGAACAGATCACTAACATTGCTGTAGGACAGATATCAGTTCAGTTCAGTCGCTCAGTTGTGTCCAACTCTCTTTGCAACCCCATGAACTGCAGCATGCCAGACTTCCCTGTCCATCACCAACTACCAGAGCTTGCTCAAACTCATGTCCATTGAGTCAGTGATGCCATCCAACCATCTTATCCTCTGTCATCCCCTTCTCCTCCTGCCTTGTCTTTTCCAGCATCAAGGCCTTTTCCAGTAAGTCCATTCTTGGCATCAGGTGGCCAAAGTATTGGAGCTTCATCTTTAGCATCAGTCCTTCCAACGAATATTCAGGATTGATTTCCTTTAGGATTGACTTGTTGGATCTCCTTGCAGTCCAAGGGACTCTCAAGAGTCTTCTCCAACACCACAGTTCAAAGGCATCAATTCTTTGGCGCTCAGCCTTCTTTACGTTCAGCTATACATGACTACTGGAAAAACCATAGCTTTGACAAGATGGACCTTTTTTGCCAAGTGATGTCTCTGTTTTTTAATATACTACCTAGGTTGGTCATAGCTTTTCTTCCAAGGAGAAGCATCTTTTAATTTCATGGCTGCTGTCACCATCTGCAGTGATTTTGGAGCCCAAGTAAAGTCTGTTATTGTTTCCATTGTTTCTCCATCTATTTGCCATGAAGTGATGGGACCAGATGCCATGATCTTAGTTTTCAGAATGTTGAGTTTTGAGCCAACTTTTTCACTCTCCTCTTTCACTTTCATCAAGAGGCTCTTTAGTTCCTCTTCACTTTCTGCCATAACGGTGTTGTCATCTGCATATGTGAGGTTACTGATATTTCTCCCAGCAATCTTGATTCAAGCTTGTGCTTCATCCAGCCTGGCATTTCGTGTAGAAAACTTTAATCCATCTCTAAACAGAAAGAGTTAACAAATTTCCTGGGAAAACAGCTACTTCCAATATTTTAGACCAGAAACTTCATACAAGGACTTTGAGGCAACTGCAAAAACAAGAAGAGGAGGTGGGCAGAAAGAGAGAAAATGTGGAGCCTTGGTTATACTCTTAGGGCAATAAAATCCCCATGAAAACACACCCATCAATGAAGTAAATTTGAAAAAGATATGATTGATGATTGGCTCCTAGAGTTTCCATCAATTACATAGCTACTCAGGTTCACCTGGGTGATTTCATTACCTTGCTGTAACATGATAGAATATTGTGCAGAATTAGAAAATTTGGGATTCCCATTTGAGTGTTATGGCAGGGTTTTCATTTATTAGAAACCTATTTGCTGACAAAGGTCTATCTAGTCAAAGCTATGATTTTTCCAGGAGTCATGTATGGATGTGAGAGTTGGAACATAGAGAAAGCTGAGCACCAAAGAATTGATGCTTTTGAACTGTGGTATTGGAGAAGACTCTTGAGAGTCCCTTGGACTGCAAGGAGATCCAACCAGTCCATCCTAAAGGAAATCAGTCCTGAATATTCATTGGAAGGACTGATGCTGAAGCTGAAGCTCCAATACTTTGGCCACCTGATGCGAAGAACTGACCTTAGAAAAGACCCTGATGCTGGGAAAGACTGAAGGCAGGAGGAGAAGGGGACAACAGAAGATGAGACAGTTGGATGCATCACCGACTAGACGGACATGAGTTTGAGCAAGCTCTGGTAGTTGGTGATGGACAGGGAAGCCTGGCATGCTGCAGTTCATGGGGTCGCAAAGAGTCGGACACAACTGAGAGACTGAACTGAACTGATCTGAGCCAGGCATGTGCTATATTTGTGTCAGCCTACTGAATATCCAGAATAATTTCATGAGGTAAAAATTATTATCTCCATTTTATAGGAATGAGGAAATCGAGACACAGGAAATGTAATCTCATGCAGGGTCTCATAGCAAGTGAGAGAGAGAACTGAGTTTGGGTAAGTCTAGCTCTGAGATCCTTATTCTTAATCACCAGATAAGGTTTCTGTGTGTGGTTGTTTGTTTGTTTTTTAATCGTTCCCTGCAGCTTGTGCAATCTTTTTCCCTCAACCAGGAATCCAAGCCAGGGACCGGCAGTGAAAGCGCTGAGTCCTAACTATTGGAACACCAGGGAATTCTGTTTCTGTACATTAATTAATGCTTCCCTTAAATGACATTTTATTACACTGCAATCTAACATGATCAAATTTGGGGATTGGGCTCCAGAGCAGGGGCTATGTGAGTGCATCTAAATATGAAGCAAATAAAGCAATCCACTGAATTGACTTGAAACTGGGCAATTAGACACGTGCGTGCATCTATTTCACATCTTTATTGGGATAAAATGGAAGTACTATAATAAACCGCACTTATTTAGAGTGTACAATTTTATCCGTTTTGACAAATGTAATACACCCATGAAACCATCACCATAATCAAGTTAACAGTTATTTCTCTCTCTCTAAATTGTCCTATAACTCCTTTGTAATCCATTCCTCCCTCTGCCAAAATCCACAGGCAACCACTGATCTGCTTTCTGTCCTTATAGATTAGTTCTAATTTTTTAGAATTTCACATAAATAGAATCATACAGTATATACTCCTTTCTGCCATGCTTCTCTCACTCGGCATAGTGGTTTTGAGATTCATCTGACACTTCATTTTGTTGAGTACGCCAGTTGTTTGTTTCTTTTTATTGCTGAGTACGTTTGCATCGTAAGGACATACCACAGGTTGTTTATCCATTTACCTGTTGATGGACACTTGAGCTATTCCCAGTTTTTGGCTATTACATATAAAGTTGTAATCAACATTTGTTTACAAGTCTTAATGGGACATAATTTCATTTCTTTTGGGTACAAAGCTAGGAGTGGACAGGCTAGGTGGTATGATAGGTATATACTGAACTTGAGAAGCTGATAACCTATTGTAGAATTTTATGTTCTCAATAGCAGTTCTCCATATTCTCATCAACACTTTGTGTTGTTGGTTTAAAAATGTGTATATTAGCCATTCTATTGGGTGTCTAGTAGTATTTCATTCTGATTTTGATTTGCATTTCTCTGTTGACTAATAACTCGGACAATTTTTACTATTCTGATGGAAAACTGGATATTTTTAGGTAAAGTGTTTATGTAAATTTTTCCTTATTTAAAAAATTAGAGTATCTTCTTGTTATTGAGTGATAAGAATTCTTTATATTAATAGATTCTCATAAAGTACTTGTCTGACATGTATTTGGCAAATATTTTCTCCAGGTCTGTGGCTTGTGGTTTTGTTTTCTTAGGGGTTCCTTTCAAGCAGTAAACATTTTAGTATTGTCAAAGATTAATTATAATTCTTTTTCTCTGTGACTCAAACTTTTTGCGTTTTATCCAAGAAATGTTTGCCTTCTCCAAAACTATAATTCTCTTATTGCTTCTTGTAGAAAATTTTAGAGTTTTATGTTTCAAATTTGGATCTGTGATTCATTTTGAGTTAAGTTTTATGTAGGGTGTGAGGTAAGGGTTATGTTATTATTTTTTTCTTTATAGTGTATATAGCATCATTTGTTAAAAAGACTTGTCTTTCTCCAAAGAATTGCCTTGGTATTCTTGTAAAAATTCAGCTGACTGTATGTGTGAGTTTATTTCTGGATTCTCTATTCTTGTTCACATATGTGTATCTTTTCATCAGTACCAAACTACTTTGATTACTATAGCTTTATGTAGGAATTTTTGAAATCAGGTAGGGTAAGTCTTCCAACCTGGCTTTTCTTTTTAAAAAGTTCTTTGGGTTTGGTTAGTTTAGGTCCTTTGCTTTTCTATATATGTTTTAAAGTCAGTCTGTCAATTTCTACAAAAAAGTCTGCTGGAATTTTGATTGGTATTGAACTGAAACTACCATAGATCAGTTTGTTATCTTATTGATTTTGAGTCTTTCAATCTATGAATATGGTATGTCTTTTCATTTATTTAGATTTTCTTTACTTTCAGCAGTTTCTGTAGTTTTCAATGTGGACATCTTTGATTAGATTTTTCTTTTTGGTACTGCTGCAAATGGAATTTTTTTAAATGTAATTTTTGAATTGTTTGCTTCTTGTGTATTGGAATCCAATAGTTTAAAACATTAGTTATGTATCTTGATAAATTTATTTTTATTAGTTTGAATCTCTGTTTTGTAGATTCTCTGAGATTTTCTACATAAGCAATTCTATCATCTCTGCTGTAGTAAAGAGGAAGTACTTCTTCCTTACTGATCTTTATTCCTTTAATTTATTTTTCCTTTTACCTTCTCTGCACCCCCTCTTTAAAAAATAGACTGCAGTGGTTTAGGTTTCCCCTTTCCCTGCCAGTGTAATGTTGAATAGAAGCAGTGAAAGTAGACATTCTTGCTTTGTTACTAATTTCAGGTGATAAAAATTCAGTCTTTCCCCATTAAGTATGATGTTAGCTGTAGGTTTTGCAAGGATGCCCATTATTAGTTTAAGAAATTTCTCTGATATTCCTAGGTTGTTGAGAGTCTTTTATTTTTAAATCGTGAGTGAAAGTTGAATTTTATCAAATGCTTTTTCTCCATCTATTGAATTGATCATATAGATTTTCTCCTTTTTTCTATTAATATGATGAATTATGTTTTCAAATGTTAAACCAACATTGTTTTACTGGGATAAACCATACATGGCCATAATGTATTTTGATATTTGTTTATAATGTTAAACCAACATTGTTTTACTGGGATAAACCATACATGGCCATAACAATTTTGATATTTGTTTATATATTTTTGGACTCAGCCAATATTTTGCTAATAATTTAAAAATCTATATATTTCAGAGTCTTCTGGTAGATATTTAATTTTTTCTCAAGAGTTTTTGGTTTGCTCAGTGGGAGGCATGCTCTGGAGTGGGCTTATGATGCTATGTGAATCATGTGGAAACAAAATGTGTCCTTTTTTATTAGTAAACTAAAAGATTTTCAAATGATTCTTTAGGTAAATATGGGCTGCTTGTTTGCAACTAATCTCATGTATAGGTCAGTAGGAGACTTGCCTTTTGCTGTATTTATCTAGCAGGATCCAAATAGGACCATTCTTATGCAAGCTGACTGTAATTTGCTTAGGAAGCCAGATTTTTTTGTTGTTAGTTCATTGTTTTGTGAATAATGGATGTTGAAATATATCAACTATTTAACTTCTCAATTCTGGGCTTTATTCTTTTAAGATCTATTACCACAGGCACTTGAGCTGGCAATGAGAACTTGCTAAGCAAGTAAGAGATTATCGAGTATTAGGATGCTTGTGGAGTTATGAAACATCAGATTGTGTTGTCCCTGGAAGTGGGAGAGATTGTCTTCTTTGGAGATTTTACATAATGTTGACTTTTTATTTTACTCTTAAACAATTATTCTTATCAGAGGTAAAGATATTGGCTAGAGAAACTTGTATGTCTACTTTTAGCTGATGAAAGAGAAGTCTGAAGCCATGTGACCTTTCCTGCTAAGATGCCAAAGAAGACTTAGTTGAGGAAGTCAGAAGGTGTGTGAACAAATGCACACATTTTGAATCAGTTGAATGTGGATCTGATTACTGGCTTTACAGCTTACAGACTGTCTTTTTGTTCTGGACACTTCCACTTTTTAAGCTCAAGTTTCCTTTGTACTGTGCCGTGCTTTACCACTCAGTCGTGTCCATCTCTTCGCGACCCTATGGAGCCTGCCAGGCTCCTCTGTCGATGGGGATTCTCCAGGCAAGAATACCGGAGTGGATTGCCATGCCCTCCTCCAGGGGATCTTCCCAACCAAGGGATCAAACCCAGGTCTCCCCCATCGCAGGTGGATTCTTTACCAGCTGAGCCACAAGGGAAGCCCAAGAATACTGGAGAGAGTGGCCTAAATCCTTCTCCAGCAGATCTTCCTGACCCAGGAATCAAACTGGGATCTCCTGCATTGCTGGCAGATTCTTTACCAGCTGAGCTACCAGGGAAGCTCCAAGTTTCCTCTATCCACTTATAAAGATCTTTGTCAGAAGTGAACAATATATGTAAAGTCCTTGACTTGCAGTAGAGATTAAATATATGTTAATTTCTTTATTTTCATAGATCAGTATTTAAACACTGAAACAGTGTATTCATCATTTTTTGAGAATTATGTTTAAAAGTCCAAATTTCTTTGACAATTTTTCTTCTTTTCATGCAATTAGTTAAATTAATGTTTTTGGTCTTTCTGTCTCTCTCTTGACTGTAAACTCCATGAGGACAGCAAAGTTGTCTCCCTGGCTCCTGATTGCCTTCCCAGATATTTACATAGAAATTGGTATGTAATAAGCAGTAGAACTTATTTCTTAAACAAGTGAATAAATACTACTTGAAAGTCATTCTTATAAAACTGTGGGTCTCTGGAAAGTGTCTTAATTGCCTGTTTTTCCCCAACAGAGGCCAAGATACCACAATATGTTCCAAGCAGCAAAGGCTATGAGAGTGAAAAAAATACACACAGATGGCCAGAGGCAGTTCAATTCATTCTTCTCCATTTCAGAAAATAACTCCCGAAATAGAATAGTTTTTTGGCTAGGGATATTTTGTCTTGTGAGGTGACTGACAGTTCAACCATAAAAGTCTTGGTTATGAATGTTGTGACTATCAGTTTTATAAGTTTATTCTGCATGGGCAGGGCATTCCTTTTTCTGCTGTAAATTTCTTCAAGCTTAGTGTCTGTTCGACTTCGTAAAAGCACCTTGTGCCTGATATTCTGGCTATTGAAACCATTCAAAAGAGACTCTGAATGACATCAAATCAGATCTCTACAGGAGTGTTGCAGAATAAAGGACTGCTTATATACAGTCCTTTGTATTGATTGAACCCAGAAGAGTCCTTCTGAGAGGCATATACAATGACAGGAGGTGAAAATAACTAGCTGGCTTCTTGGCTGGCATGTTAAGCCAATTAGTGATAAAGTACACCTGGAAGCTGAGTTTTTTCCATTCCATTCCTGTTTTCTAGAAAGGTGTACTTAAGAAATAAAGCTGAAAAGAAAGAAAGAGCAAGAAATGCATCCTGTTTTATTTATTTATTTTTCACCATCTTAAAATTTTCCTTCAGAAATAAATGCAAGAGTGTGTTTTTGGAAACCATCTGAAAAAAAAAAAATGTGTGCTTCTGTTTCCAGTAGGACTTGAGCCAGGATTGAGATAATATTAAGTTTAATTGACAGCTCTTCGGCACAAAGACTAAAAATTCAAATCCTAATTCCTCTCTGCAAGTGGAGTTTTTCTTTAAGATTGTTAAATAAATATGTTTTCAGAAGATTGTAATTAAGTGTGAACAGATGGTGATTTTAAGCTGAGATATTAAGTCTAGGTATTTAATAGAATCATTTTTCTGTTGGACTCAGTAGGTGTGATGTAGTGTACTGGTTGGCAAGACATCAAGTTTGTCAAAGCTAATTGGAAACTATGATAGAGGTCAAATTCCTTATATGGTTTTTAGGACTGAAGAAGGGTTACAGTTAGGAAGATTACAACACCGTACTGCATTATGCCAGAACTTATGCTAGGAATCTGTAGACTCAAGAATGCCAAAACAGAAATATACTTTTTCCAACAAACAACTCTGTAGTGGAGAAAATAGGGCACTGGATCCTCGGTCTTCTGACTACTGTGCCTTTTGCTGATTTAGTGACCTGGGGCTGGTCCTGAATCCCCCTGGGCCTCAGAGTTCCCATTTTTCAAATGGAGAAGTGTTGGAGTTAAAATGCGATTCAGTTATTTTCCAAAAGCATCTTCCAGCTGGGATGGTCCTATTAGATCAATGGACACTCCTGTGGCCTTTTGCCCAGGCTAGTGTATTGTGGGATACTTTTGTCTTCTTATGAGAGAGTGCAAAGTGCTATTTGAAACTTTAAACCACCAAGATTTCAGTCAGCATCCTTCTCCTTTGTACATTTTATATTTAAGAGTTTGAAAGGTTAAGGGATGTATAAGCTACAAATTTCAGAAAAATTCAGGAGCTGAACTCATAGATAAGAATATGTCAGGGGAAGTTAAGCAGCTCTGGGGTTTGTAACAAAAAAGGGTCCATAGGATAGCATGAAAGCAGCAACCAGAACATTCCCCACTCCTCCCGCCCATGTGGGTAAGGTGAAGGACAGACAGAAGATTAAGATCTGGGTAGCACTGAGGAATTTTCAGCTTTCATATACCATCTAGTCATATTATGTCTGTAATATATTTATTAATTAATAAAAGGTTTCTCTGAAAAACATGTGACCGATGCGTAGGCTAAAAGATTTTTGGTTAGACCAAGGCATTGGAACTGTTGTGAAGGGAACTTCATAGAAAAGATAATATTTAATAAAATGAATTATCTGGGGAACTCTAGAAGGATGGGCATATGACCTATGAGCAATTGAATATAAAACCTTACTCTTCAGAAACAATCATGAACAATTCAGAAACAGTAACATATAATTTTACTCAAGGAGAAGGAAAGTCACGTCTTCACAAGCACATTGTTTGCCAAGTATGTAAGTTACCTAGAAAGAGATAGTTATAGTCATTGTTATCCCCAATGTCTTAGCCTCATTATCCTAAAGTACATTTTCCTGCAATCACTGTCAGGGATTAAGTCTGTGTTTTAACTAATGGATGTTCATAAACTTGGAGGATGATGGCTTCTCTGAGAGGGAGCGAGAGACTTGGGAGATGGTAACACTTTCCTGACACACAGCCCCCTGTTTCCCTAGAGGGAAGTCAGGGCTGTTAGAGCAACATTCCTGCTTGGTTGCGGCTGAATCAGATTGGGCACTGGACCCCTTCAGCCAAAATCTCTGGATGCTTCTGTTTGAACCTGGAAAGTTGCTGGGTGGTGTTTCTTACAGTTTTAATTCAGTTCAGTTCAGTTCAGTTCAGTTGCTCAGTTGTGTCCAAATGGACTGTAGCATGACAGGCCTCCCTGTCCATCACCAACTCCTAGAGCTTGCTCAAACTCATGTCCATTGAGTCAGTGATGCCATCCTACCATTTTATCCTCTGTCATCCCTTTCTCCTCCTGCCTTCAATCTTACCCAGCTTCAGGGTCTTTGCCAAAGAGTCAGTTCTCCACATCAGGTGTCCAAAGTACTAGAGTTTCAGCTTCAGCATCAGACCTTCCAAGAATATTCAGGACTGATTTCTCTTAAGATTGATTGGTTGGATCTCCTTGCAGGCCAAGAGACTCTCAGGAGTCTTCTCCAACATCACAGTTCAAAAACATCAGTTCTTCGATGCTCAGCTTTCTTTATGGTCCAACTCTCACATTCGTACATGATTACTGGAAAAACCATAGCTTTCAGACAGACTTTTGTTGGCAAAATAATCTCTTTGTTTTTTAATATGCTGTCAAGGTGGGTCATAGCTTTTCTTCCAAGGAGCAAGTGTCTTTTAATTTCATGGCTGCAGTCACCATCTGCAGTGATTTTGGAGCCCAAGAAAATAAAGTCTGTCACTGTTTCCATTGTTTCCCCATCTATTTGCCATAAAGTGATGGGACCAGATGCCATGATCTCTGTTTTTTGAATGTTGAGTTTGAAGCCAGCTTTTTCACTGTCCTCTTTCACTTTCATCAAGAGGTTCTTTAGTTCCTCTTCACTTTCTGCCATGAGCGTGGTGTCATCTGTGTATCTGAAGTTATTGATATTTCTCCCAGCAATTTTGATTCCAGCTTGTGCTTCCTCCAGCCCAGCATTTTGTATGATATTCTCTGCAAATAAGTTAAATAAGCAGGGTGACAATATACAGCCTTGATGTACTCCTTTCCCAATTTGGAACCAGTTTGTTGTTCCATGTCCCATTCTAACTGTTGCTTCTTGACCTGCATACAGATTTCTTAGGAGGCAGGTAAGGTGGTCTGGGATTCCCATCTCTGGTGCAGTGGTAAAGAATTCACCTGCCAATGTAGGAGATATAATAGGCGCAGGTTCAATCCCTGGTCCTCAAGATCTGCTGGCAACCCACTCCAGTATTCTTGCCTAGGAATTCCATGGACAGAGGAGCCTGGTGGGCTACAGTCCATGAGGTCACAAAGAGTCAGACATGACTGATCACCTTACATGTATATAACAATTGAAAAAAGATCATGAATTAAAACTCTAGTTTGAAACATGCATAAGTCTGTTGTCTCTTAACTTATGGTTGCTGATTTTTTAACTCCTCATTGATTACACGACTGCCTCCTTGTTGTCTTTTGGGGTCATTATTCCCTGACTCAGTTCAGTTCAGTTGCTCAGTCGTGTCCAACTGTTTGCAATCCCATGGACTGCAGCACACCAGGCCTTCCTGTCTGTCACCAACTCCCAGAGTTCACCCAAACTCATGTGCATCAAGTTGGTGGTGTCATCCAGCCATCTCATCCTCTGTCATCCCCTTCTCCTGCCCCCAATCCCTCCCAGCATCAGGGTCTTTTCCAATGAGTCAACTCTTTGCATGAGATGGCCAAAGTATTGGAGTTTCAGCCCCAGCATCAGTCCTTCCAATGAACACCCAGGACTGGTCTCCTTTAAAACACTTTATCCCTTACCCTGACTGCTTTATCTAAAACACTCCCATCTAAAAAAGCCTCCACCTGTCTTGTCTAGTCCATAGTACAAAAGGACAATTATGGCAGAGACCACAACTTGTGCCTTTTATTCCTTTATTATGAAAATAATAGCACTCCCCGGGCTTTAGATGGGTCGTAAATAGGTACTGTATTTCCCATTTGGCCCTGTGATTAGCTGTGGCCATGTGACTAAGTGTGGGTCAATGGCAAGTGAGAGGGGTGAAAATATATCATGTGTGGGTAATTTTCTTAGTGATGAGCCACTTGCCCTGGCTGTTCTCTATTTCTCTCCCATAGGCTGACATGCGAACATGGTGCTGGGGAGGTGCTCCAACCATGTGCCCAAGGATACCACCCTAGGGCTGGACAGGGAGACTGAAGGAAACTTAGTTCTTGGAAACCCTTGTACATGGAGCTGGACAAGTCACCTTTGGGAGCATTAAATATATACATACTTTTTTTTTTTTGCAAGGGAAATTTATATTTACTTCTATAGAAAATTCTCCATAAATAGTATTGTCTTCATAGCTGCACTTTTGATAAAAGTGGGGTTTCTTGATAAAAAGATGACTTTATCTGTCATGATCTTGATGTCCCATTATTATTATTATTTTTAATTTATATGTTTTCAATAAGAGGATAATTGCTTTACAATATTCTGATGGTTTCTTTCATATATCAATAGGGATAAGTCACAAGCATACATATGTCCCCTCCTTCTTGAACCTCCTTCCCATCTCCCACCCCATCCCACCCCTCTAGGTTGTTGCAGAGCCCCAGTTTGAGTTCCTGAGTCATACAGGAAATTCCCACTGGCTATCTATTTTATATGTATATGTATATTTATGTGTATATGTAGTGTATGTGTTTCCATGCTATTTTATATGTATATGTATATTTTATATGTATATTTTAGATGTGTGTAGTATATGTGTTTCCACACTACTCTTTCCATCCGTCCCACCCTCTCCTTCCCTGCCCTGTGTCCATAAGTCTGTTCTCTAAGTCTCCACTGCTGCCTTGAAAATAGGTTCATCAGTACCATCTTTCTAGATTCCATATATATGTGTTAATATATGATATTTTTCTCTTTCTGACTTATTTCACTCTGTATAATAGGCTCTAGGTTCATCCACCTCATTAAAACTGACTCACATGTGTTCCTTTTTATGGCTAACATTCCATTGTGTATATGCGCCACAGCTTCTTTATCCATTCATCTGTCGAGGGACATCTAGGTTGCTTCCCTGTCCTAGCTATTGTAAATGGTGCTGCAGTGAACATTGGGGTACATGTATCTTTTTCAGTTATGCTTTTCTCAACGTATATGCCCAGTAGTGGGATTGTGGGGTCATCTGGTAGTTTTATTCCTAGTTTTTAAAGGAATTTCCCTACTGTCCTCCATAGAGGCTGTACCAATTTACTTTCTCACCAGCAATGCAAAACTACAAGGAGATATCACCTCATACCGGTCAGAATGGCTATCATCAAATCTTCAAACAATAAATGCTGGAGAGGGTGTGGAGAAAAGGAAACCCTCTTATACATACTTTTATTTTCTTTGAGCATCTATATTTCTGATCTCTCTGGTACTGAAATCCAGCTCTACCCTAAACAATACACTCACTGCATAGCCCTCTATTTAATTTTCTCCATAGTAGTTATCACCATCTTTATTTCTTTACTTGTTTATGCTCTCTCTCCCTTCACTGAAATGTAATTTATATGAGAGAAGAAGTTTCATGTTAACTTCTGAATCTCCCATGGCTGGAACAGAACTTGGCACAATAAATATTTGTGTGCTCAATAAATATTTGTGAATGAATGAATGAGTTGTAATTAGTAAATAGTGATTAATATATTAGATATAAGAGTACATTTGAATGGATCATTACAAAGCTACTGAGGTAAAAGATAACGGAAGATATGTAAGAATGTGGCTCTGATTTGAATTGCATTGTCCTCTCTCACTGGTGAGTCAAATTGTTCTACCTTGCACCTCATGCCAGCTTCACTGATAAAAGGCCAAGAAGGATGGCTGTTTTGAGAGTAGCAATTTTTTAGCTCTTCTATTGTTTCAGATGGGACAATCTGATGGGATAGGAAGAGATGAGAAGAAATGGGCAAAAAGGGACCAAGAGCAGTATGCTTATTCTACATAAAACTTGAGGTCATGAATAGGGTGACGATATTGTTTAGTGGCCATACTGCACACCTTGGGAGTGCTATGAATAATTAAACTGGCAGTAAGTGCGAACAGGAGCTGTGTGAGCAACCCTGAGTTACTATCTTATTAATTCACAGAGAAAACTTGCTGACTTTCTTTGAAAGACTGTCGTTGTGTATTTGAGAAAAATACACTATTTTGGGTATTTAATGAGTGACAAGCTTACCACGAAACACAGAGTGCTCTTAAGTTTTCTTCTGTCACAGAATGTTTTGCTGAAGCATGAGTTAGGTCCCTCAATATGTCAGCTCCCAGAATGTTTAACCTCCGCATTCATTCCACTTTGAGCCATTTAAGAATATGAACTAAAAGTTGACCAGTAGTCCACAAGACAAAAGAACCAATTACTGATAAAGGTTTCAAGATCAAGAAGGCTTTAATGCAGCAGAATTGTTTACAAGGATTTACTCTAAGTCATAATCTAGAGGTGAAAAGGACACATATTAGGCTCTTGCCTGGAGAATCCCATGGACGGAGGAGCCTGGTGGGCTACAGTCCACGAGGTCGCAAAGAGTCGGACACGACGGAGCGGCTTCACAGATCAGCTATAAACTGAGAAGAGAGCTGCCAGCTTGTGGGAGGTTGAAGCATTTCAAGCAGAGGGTCATGGAAATGAGCAAGATATGAACATGAAAAAGAGATGCGAAAGAGAGGAAGATAAGGAAACACTCTGCAAAAGGAAAGATACATACATTGTGAGAAATTTTGTGTATTATACACATGGTGAGAAATTTTGTAAGTCATCAAAATCGTAGGGATCTGTTATGGGTTATGGGAGAGTCTGTGGGGTTTTTTGCATGGATTCTCAACAGCCCTATGATACATACAATGAGATAACAGAGCAGTGGGATTCATCTGGTCATTCATTACACACGTATTTATCAAGGGCCTACCAGCCCCTGATGAATTGTTGTTGTGACGGGGTTATCATTTTATCCTAGTGTTAGGATAGGTATCAATATATTAAATTTACTCAAAGAGTGATCACATAGATTCACACTTGGTACAATACATAAGAGTCATACAAATGAGGAACTCTGCCAAAAATGATGTTTACAACTAGTTCTGTAACGAGGGAAAGCCACTGAGGAGCGTGGTGCCATGGTAACACTAATTTGCCCATCACACTTGTTCTCTAAGCCTTTTATCTTGTGAGGAGTGATGCATTCTCTCTCACAATGAAGCAGGATGCAATCTTGATTCCCACAGGGCCATGTTCATAAAATGGTGAGATTCTGGTGACTTTCACTAGTCAGTAAAATCCTTTTACCTGTGTTTACTATAATTGACAGGGAGAACAACAAAGCAGGTGAGAGCTGACTCAACCTTGAATAAAAGAGTACTGTTGGGAGAAAATTAGGAAAGGCAGACCGAGGTTTCTGATTGAGTAAAATCCTACTGGGTTTCAGGGGAAGTGATCAATTTTTAGAGTAGGCTCTGGACTACAGTGGTTCTTACCATGCTGAAGAATACACTTAAAATGCAGATTTCTGGGCCCATTACAAGAGATTCAGATTCAGTGCATCCAGGGTGAGGTGGAGAAAAACTGCATTTTCCTAGGAAAACCATCCCATTACCTGACAGCTTCTGATGGGATTGCAGAGACCTGAGGCAGATTTTTGGAAGAAACCTAGCCGCATGCTTCCAGAGGAGAAGCTGCTGCTTTAGTTTTCCATCCCTAATTAATAGAATCTGGAGCCTACAGTAGCTGGCACGCGATTTAGAGCTATTTTAAACAAGACAAAACACATGATGTGCAGCTGGAAACCGCTATCTTGAAGTATAAATTCAGCTGCAATTTGTTTTCAGTGTCTTACAGACGTGGCACCGCAACATGACAGCATGTTTTAAAGCCCGTAACGCCAGAGAGGTGACCTTCAAGAATCTGATGAGCTCAATCTGCACTGGGACACGTGCAACCATTGTTATTTCTTAAAGTTTATGGGCATGTAAATATGCAACATGACCAAAGTTGAAGTGCTTCAGCTGTTCATTTCAATGGAGTGCTTTGTATTTTCCTAACTGTAGCACAAAATCACCCATGAATCTATGTGTTTTTATTTTTCTTCATGGGCGATATTTCAGTCACCATGTTGTATTAACATGGTGTCATAGCAACTTTAACTTTCTGATACTTGTTTGCATTTAGTGAAACATGCCAATGGAGAAATCTGCAGAGGATGACTGTGGCTGATTTGAAATTCTCTTGGGGCTCAACCTTTGTCTTTGCCTCACCTGGCAGAACGGCTGAATATACCTGTATGCATGTTTATGGAATTAGGTTAGACTGATTTCGGAGACTTCATGGAAGTGGCATTTGAAGAAAATGCCAGAGAGAGCATGGAAATTTTTGTCTGCCATGTGATCCATCCTCCTCTGAGGAAGCTCTTTCAACATAGATTTATCACACTTTGTCACATGATTTTGTCATCTGGGTCATAACTGCCTAGGTCAGAGACTGGTGCCCAAACCGAACAAAATCATCTAGAAGAAGCTGACAATTAATCCATTTGTTTGGGGGGATCTGAGTGAAAGATGTCCCTGGAAGCAATAAACATCTGTGTTTGAGGCAGTGACCAGATGTCAAGGGCCTTGCTACTCCGGGCATGATCTCTAAATCTGTGCAGACCTGTGAACTGTCTGTTACAGGCATGTGAAGAGACAAGGACGGACGCTGAGCGGAAGAGTGAAACTTTTCAGTGATTGAGGATTGCCAGAACATCTGAGCAGCTGTATTAATTATTAGCTATCTATGAATACAAATTATCCCTAAACGTAGTGACTTTAAAAAGCAGTAAATATATTTATCATTTCACACAGTGTCTGTAGTTCAGGAAATGAGGATTTGCTTTAGC
This sequence comes from Capra hircus, assembly GCF_001704415.2. Lineage (NCBI taxonomy): Eukaryota > Metazoa > Chordata > Mammalia > Artiodactyla > Bovidae > Capra > Capra hircus. The sequence continues at coordinate 19,828,059 of NC_030818.1, forward strand.
TGTTCCTTCACCTGTCCCATTTTTATTATAATGTGTCTTCGTGTGTGTCTCTTTGGTTTCATCTTGTTTGGAACTCTCTGGGCTTCCTGGAACTGGATGTCTGTTTCCTTCCCCAGATTAGAGAAGTTTTCAGCCACTATTTTTCAAACAACTTTGCTGGCCCTTCTCCCTTTCTGAGACACAGTGTGAATTTACAATGTGAATGCTACTTTGCTTCATGTTGTGCCTACTGTCCTTTAAAATCTCTCTACTTTCTAAAATTCTTATTTAATTTGCTGCTCTGTCTGGATGAGTTCCATTGCTAACCCTCTAGTAGATTTTTCAGTTTGGTTATAGCTTCTATTTGGTATTTTCTTAAATTTTCTCTCTACTGAAGTTCTCACTGTGTTTGTCTATTTTTCTCCTCAGTTCAGCAAGCATTTTTATGACCACTACTTTGAAATCTTCATCAGATAGATTGCTTATCACTGTTTTGCCTAGTTCTTTCTCAGCTGGTTTTTTTTTTTTTTTGGTCCAAAGACAGAACCTCTGAAAAAGAACTAGAAGTGCTGATGTCCTTCTGTGCACCCTCCTGTTTTGGCAGGGCCATGGCTGCTGTGTGGTATGCTGGTGGGCAGGGCTGGCCCTGCCCTGGAATGGCTGTAGGGCCCAGCCCTGGCAGCTGCTGGGCACTGGTGGGTGGGATTATTGCTCCACCAGCTCTGAGGCCCAGCTGAGGTGCAGGGGTGGGCAAGGCTGTTGGTGGTGTGTGCCTACTGGTGCTAACAGGCTAGATGGAGATTTCCAGAATGGCAGTGCTATATTAGCAAGGTAGCCTGAGATTGCAAAAATGGCTTCCCTCAGTGATGGGGTCCTTGTGGAGCATCCCATCTGTGGAGAATCCTATCTCTCTGTTAAATGCTTCAAGATTAGTCAGGGGGCCCCCTTCACCTATGGTTCATGTGTTTTTCAGTCTGGTGTGTTCGAGCTGGTTTTCAGATCAATTAGTTTATGTGGGGATCCTTTAAGGGCAGGTTTTCCATTCCTTTCAGTTCTGTGATTTTCCTGGGCATATTCCCTGAAGTTTTCAAAACCAGGTATTTTGAGGGCTTGTCTCTCCTCTGCAGTATCTATGCACACTCCTATGCAGTATGTATGCCTGATGTGGAGCTCAAATCCCTTGCTCTTCAGAGACAATAATCATACCTTTGTGACTCTTGTTATTTTGGACCCCAGTCGGACTCTGACTCCCTGTTTGCTATGACCATTTTCCATCCCAGTGATCCAGGGGTAGGCCTGTGATTTAAACAGGCCAAGCAGAGACCTGCCCTAGGATTTTACAAAGGACACTAGGAGAGAGAAAAAGGTTCTCCTTTTCTTGGATCATAAACCTGTAAAGATGGAATTTCCAATCAGCAAGTTGTTATGGCTCTTGAAACCTGTTTTCAGAGCAGAGAATGAAGCCAAGCAGAGAAAAACAAGATGAGAGGCAGATGGAAAGACCTGACATCATTGCTTGTGTGAATTCTGCTGTTCCTGAAGCTAGATTCACCCCTGTCCTTCCCAGGTATATGAGTCAATAATTCCCCCTTTTTATTTATTAACTAGCTGATAATTAATTTTTTAAGCTTAAGCTAGTTTGAGTTTCTATACTTTGTAACCAAAAATTACTCATCATCTAGTTGATCAGATCTAGCAATTTACAGAATCACATAGCATAATTACTCATTCATTCTATTGTTCTTCCTGCAGATATTTGTTAGATGTTTTTATCCATAAATAGGAGTGTTAGGGAAACACTGACTGAAACTACAAGACAAGATAGTAGCCACTTGCATGAGTTATCTTAGCACAGGTGGTCCTTGTAAGGAATGTGGAACGAACAAGCTACCACCAACCAGAAGAATTCGAGAAGGATCCAAAGGAGAGAGGAGACACCAGTCCTTATGTCCCACCAACCTCTCAGAATCCTTCTCACTGGAATCTTTATTAGCTGAATTATGTGCACAGTACCAGAAAGGACCCTGAGTCAGGATGGTTAGCCAGAGAAACCCGGAAATTAACCTCATCACCATAAAACTTGAGACTGTGAGCCACGTGGCAGAGAAGTTCTCCTGGGTTTCCTTCCCCTGCTGCTCTCCATCTGGGTACCCCTTCCCAATAAAGGCTTTTGCTTTGTCAGCACGGGTGTCTCCCCACACAATTCATCTCCGAGTGTTAGACAAAAGTCTACTCTTGGGCCCTGGAAAGGGTCCCCCTTCCTGCGACAGGAAGACGTCTTCATCTATTTACAGAAAAAAATTAATGAATACTAATTATTGTGCTTTGATTGTGCTAGATGGTAAGAGTTACAAAGAAGAGATAAAGTATAGCTTCTGTTCTTATGAGATACACAGAGAAATACACAATGGCAGGTTAAGTGCTGGTAAAGAATTACTGGAAAGGAAACAATTACTGTGGAAACAAGTAACTGGCTAAAAGATTAAGGCAAGGATACCAGAGAGAGCCCACTTGAAGTAGTCTTGAAAGACTAGGAGAGCTCCTCACAAAGGCTTTTTAGGAAGAGGGCACACAGTTGGGGCAGAGTCCTGAAGATGTAAGATGGTATTGTGCAAAGAAATTAACACTGGTGGACCATGGAATATTTAGTATGCAGATTAGTTGAACAATCAGAACTTTTTATATTAACAATGGCTGTTAGGAGAATCTAGAGTTGCTTTGATATATAAAAAGAATTTGCTCTACTCTGCTTGTTGTTAATTAAAGGGAGTTTTTTTGGCAGCAAAGCGACTATGCATAGTTGGCTCCGGGAACTTTACAGATGCCATTTCAAACCGTAGGTGTTTGGAGCCTTGTTTAATGATATCTTGGAACACAACAGAAATCTAGTTAATTTCAAGGATTGTACAGGGGAAAATGACTACCTTGAAATAGGAAATAGTCTGGAAATAGTCCTAATCGGCCTTAGTATTTTCCAATATTGACTTCAAAATATCAGAGCAAAACAAGAAGATGTAGCGTTATAATGGACTTATTGAGAAATGCTCTCCCAGTAGGGTATAAAAACAGAGTAGCTTTGTTTTGTTCAATCATTGACCTCATCTACACTTTTGAATCTCTTTCCATATCACTTGATGATATCCTAGGCAGATGCTATAACTTTCCAGTCATCTTTTGTAATTAAAAGCTTCAACCTCAATTCTGTTCAAATTTCCCTTTCCTACATTTCCCAGGGCAGGCTTCACCTATGGTTTCAAAGGCTGGTGTGGCAATGGGTCATGGTCTGCTTATTCATGCCTCCCCCCACTGCTGCACCAGATGGCAGGGTGACAGAAAGTGTGGTCTGTGCTTGGGACAGAGGGAGAGTTTTGTGTCCCTCTTCTAGGCTACAACAGCTCAGCTATTAGATGAAAGGAGAAGAATAGAAAAAAGGGGAAATGTGTGTCTCTCCACTGGTTATAGGACCTTCTGTCTGTTGGTTTTGCCAGGTACAAGTGCAAGGCGTTCCACAAGCTGGTTTTTGGTGGGTACCCTGTGGGGGTTCCTCAGAGAGGATTGTGGCAGGCACAGTCACAATTGCTTAATGAGGGACATCCAGCTCTTGCTTGAGCTTTTAACTCTTCCCCAGCCCATTTGGTTGTATTCCCCAAAGACTGAAGCAGGCTTGGTGTCAGACACTTATTTTTGGTACCTCCAAAACTGGGGACACTTGAAGCTTCTTGTTTCTTGATCTGAGTTCTAGTCACCAATTTCACAGCCACAACAAAATGTCCAACTTAATATTTTTGGTGCTTTTATTTTAGTGAATATTTTCTTGGAGTTAAGTAGAAGGGCCTCTTCAATTTAACTGGGTTCTTGTGGTCAGTTCTGGTTCTGGTTTTAAAGGCAGTATTGAAAATCAAGACCTCTCATCCTCTGTTCTCCTGCCCTATTCAAATTAGAGAAACTATTTGGGACTGCCAGGTGCATTGATGGTAAGGAGATTAAGGGGATCTTTATTGATGAGACATTTGGGAGACTACTGAATATGCTTAGCCTGGAGAAGAAAAGATTCAAGGGTTATACAATAACTATCTTTACATATATGATGGATTTCCATGTAGCATAGAAATTAGGACTTCTGCACTGAGAAAGTTACAGGAAGATTAATGTCATTCTATGTAATAGCTCCTGAAAAGCAGAACTGTCTAAAGGTGAAACTGACTACCTCAGGAAGTAGTGAGCTCCTTATTACTGAAAATATTTAAGGATTTTGGGCTTCCCCAATAGCTCAGATGATAAAGAATCCGCCTGCAATGCAGGAGACCCCGGTTCGATTCCTGGGTCGGGAAGATCCCCTGGAGAAGAGATAGGCCACCCACTCGTTTTCTTGGGCTTCCCTTGTGGCTCAGCTGGTAAAGAATTTGCCTGCAATTCAGGAAAGGTGGGTTTGATCCCTGGGTTGGGAAGATACCCTGGAGAAGGGCAAAGCTACCCACTCTAGTATTCCAGCCTGGAGAATTCTATACAGTCCATGGGGTTGCAAAGACTGAGCAACTTTCACTCCACTTCACTTCAAGCATAATTTGAATAATACTTGGTAGGGATGTTGTCAAGGGGCTTCAGCAATAGTTGCAAACCATGAGTTGACATTTAATATTCCTTTTAATCTTTTGGTTCATTTACTCAAGAGCCTGACACAGTATTGTTTGCTGTTTAGTCGAAAGTCGTGCCCAGCTCTTTTCTGACTCTGTGGTCTGTAGCCCACCAGGTCTCTCTGTCTGCGGGATTTCCCAGAAAGAATGCTGGAGTGGGTCACCATTTCCTTCTCCAGGGTATCTTCCTCTCCCGGGGATCAAATCCGCGTCTCTTTCTTGGCAGGCAGATTCTTTACCACTGAGCCACTTGGGAAGCCTGACACAGTATAGGTAATCATGTTAGTCAGTACTGATGAGGATTCAGAATATTGGTGGGCTCAACATTGATCTAAGTTCTGATTCTCAGCTTTTCAGTTGAAAAACACAATATTTGCAGTTCTTTGTTACCGTGTAAAAAAGGACTTATTTTGATGCTAGAATGTTAATGTGTTTATTTTAATAGGCAAGATATGTTTTTAGAAGGAAAACTTATGTCTACTTTTTAGGGTACTATTTTATCAACATAAAGAATTATGAATTACAAAATTAATTCATAATTGAAAGTTTTTATCCAGCCAAAACTCAAAACCATGGTTATTTGATAGTTTCAGGGAGAACATTGAGTATTATTGCTATTCTTCTATTTATTAGTTCTGGAATATTGGTGTTTCAATGATGCTTCTTATGAAACAGATAATTAAAATTTAACTAAGGACTTCCCTGGTGGTTCAGTAGTTAGGACTCTGCCTGCCAATGCAGGGGACATGGGTTCACTCTCTGGTCCTTGAAGATTCCACATGCCTCAGAGCAACTAAGCCCATGTTCCGCAACAAGAAAATCCACCACAGTGAGAAACCCGAGCATGGCAACGGAAGAGTAGCCTTGCTCACTGCAAGTAGAGATAGCCTGAGCACAGCAGAAAAGAACTAGCCCAACCAGAAATAAATTAAAAAAGAAAAAAAGAGAAAGAGTCTTAAATACAAGACACAAAATTATAATTAAAAAATTCATTAGGATTTTCTTGAACCTGAAGTTATTTCAAAGGTTAACTAAAGGAATAAACTGAAGAAAATTGACAAAATTTTTGAAAACGGATAGATTATAGCTATACTTATATTTTATTAAAATGCTATGATAATTAAAACTGTAATACCAATATTAAATTGGTTGATGGATTAATGGAAGAGAGTAGCTTGCTCCAAATAAACTTTCTTGTATAAAAGAATGTAATATATTTTAAAGGAAGCATCATAAATAAGAAAGGTAGTGTTGCCATGAGGCAGGATAGATGGCCTCCAGGCTGAGCAGCTGGAGTTTGTCCGCCAAAATAGCAGGGAGGAGAGGATGAACCCTGCCCAGATGAGAGATAATAGATCATATATTCCTCATTTTTGAAGTCAAGGAGATCTTCCTGACTATATATGTGCAGAAAAGCTCCTTGAAGATCGAAAAGGGAGTGGGTGCTATGCCATAGTAGGTGATGGCAACCTAGCCATAGGCCTCTTCACTGGAATCCATTTGGTTGAGAGAGACACATACACACATGGGAGATAAACTAAATACAGACTCAGAACCAGGCAAAGCAAAATGATTGGCCAAAGGAAACCTGGAAGAAATGCCCCCATATAAGTAATTCAGACTACCATGAGGGCGCCATGTGTCTATATACATGTTCCCTTTTCCTTCCTGATAAACACTTGTTTTACTACTTTCCATCACTCTGTGAAAACTCATTTCTACACAGCTGATGGGCTGGGGCTTTGTCACTGGCCACTGGTCCCTGCAGATCAAGTGGCTAGGATTCAATGCTCTAACTGCTACAGCCTAGCTTCAATCTCTGGCCGGGAGCCAAAATCCGGCTTCAAGCCACAGCCTGCCGAGGCCACCTGAGATCTGCCAGAGTCGCTCTAGGTCTTTGCTCAAGACCCTTCAACACTCACATTTAGCAAGAGTTAACATAAATCCTTATGTTAGGGCTCCAGAGTTAAGAAACAAAGCTATCAACAAACAAAAACTCAAATGGAATCAACTGGGACCCAACATGGTGATGAATCTGACCCCCAAAACATCCTGAGTCTCATTATACGTTGATTTTACTAATACATTAGTATTTAAATGATACACCTACCTGCTGCAGTGACCAGATGTTAAGGACTGAAAAGAATAAAACATAGATTGTATCCCACTCCCCTGAAAAAGCACTGCCCCTTTCCTGGTAGATTAATGCATATGACTCCCCATCATTAACCTCATTCCTCCCTTTGTCTTTGCTCTTTAAAATTAAAGCCCTCTCGCCAGGTGGGCAAGAAGTTGATCTGTGAGCTTAGTTCCACTTCTCCATTCTTTGGCCACTGAATAAAGCTTCAGCTGTGTCAGTCTCAGCTTTGGTTTCCTTATGTGTCTGCTTGAACTGGAATGAAAAAGAACCGTCCACCTCCCAGGCACAGAGCCCCTGCCAGGCTAGGGCCTGAGTAGGGTCCATACGACTTAACAATAGGGAGGATTTACTCAGTAAATTTTAGTTGCACATACCTAATTAGCAATATAAGAACATGAAAAAAACAAATTTAGATCCATATTTTGAAGTCTTGAAAGCGTACCTTTGATCTTTTGAATAAAGCTGTCAACACTATGGAGAAGAGTGGATTTCGCTTTAATTTAACTCAACCTCCGTCTTCTCATCTGAGAATGTAGATTAGTTCAGAACTTTTTATCAGGTAAATTATTTTTCCTCTGTTTCATTACTTTTTTTCCCTGAGGATTTTATTTTACCCTTTCATTTGGAATATATTCCTCTGTTTCATCATTTTGCTTGGCTCTCTGTGCTGATTTCTGTGCATCCTGTTTCTCGGCTCTCTGTGCTTTAGATGAAACAGCCATCTCTCCCAGTCTTAAAGGAGAGGACTCATGTGGATGAAACTTATCATTCAATCCTGCCCTCGCTCTAGGTTGTCTCTCAAGCCTTTGTGACGGTTTCAGCTGTCAACTTTAGTTTTAATGTCTCCCGATTGTTGAGGTTGTGCCAAGACCTGGCAGTGTCCCAGAGGGAAGGATCTCAGTCCATACCTGGATTTGGGCTGATGGCAGCAGCTTTTAAAGAGTGCACATGTGTACAGTGCTGTGGGACCCTCTGTGGGCAAACAATGCCACCTGCCAAGCAAACAAAGGGAGCTGCAGCCACTAGGCCCCGAGCCACCGCAGCGGTGAGCCTTGAGGGGTCTCAGGATGGAGACCAACAGGCAGCCTGCCACCAAGCAATCACCCCCAGCAGTGCACTCTGAGGGGCTCAGGATGATACAGAATAGGATATTGGCCATAGATAGTTGAAATGCATATCAAAGGAATGATTTCAACAAGTCCAGGCTCTTGTACCTTCCCATGCAGAGAAAAAACACTAAAATCATTAACTTGATTAACTAAAGTAGGCTTCTGATGTTCTGACAACCTGACCTGGTTTTTGTTGCAAAAATCCCTCTATGTCCCAGCTCCTTCTTTACCTTCTAGAAAGAGTCCTTCGGAGCTACCTGAGAGGATGCCTCCGGGGCTACCTGAGAGGATGCCTCCGGGGCTTAAGTCCTCAGAAAGTCTGCCAAATAAAACATAATTCTCAACTTTTAGGTAATGCATCTGTTTTCAGTCAACAGCATGCAGAAGCCCTTAGAACCAGGAGATCCAGAGCTGTCCCCTGAGCAGCAGTAGTAAAGACTAGGCCTCAGAGGAGCGTGAGGAATGCCCTGTGGGAGATAGCGCGGGTTGTGGGGGAGGGGAGCATGGAGGCGCACAAAAATGGTGGCGCTCCTGAGGGCACGTCTGTCACAAGCCTCAGTACAGGTGCCAGACCTCAGGTGGCCTCTCAGACAGAAGCTCCAGGATCAGCAAATAGTCCTCTTTTTCTGAAACATGGGGATGTGTTTCAGTTGCTATCTGTGCTGTGACCTGAGGATGAGGGAGGCTGCCCAGGACATCTCCTGTGTTCCAGTTCCATGGGAGCCAGGAGCGCAGGCCTGTGGACCACCAGAGCCCCAAGTTCCAGGAATGTCTCCTGAGCAGCAGCCACAAAGACAGCCTCTGGAAATGGACAAACTGGGCCACCCAGATGCATGTAGAAGCTCGCTTCTGGGAGATTCAGATACACTGTGCATGCCAGAGGGGAGCACAAAGGTAGCACACTCTGAGAAAAGAAAAAAAGATGGCGCCTGCAGACTGGACCATCGCCAGGTGAGCAGGAAGTTGGTGTCCACCAATGTTTGGTTCTAGAGAGCAGCCCAGAAGCTCTCTTCAGGCCATTGCTTTAAAATTAGCAAATGAGTTTCTTTCACAGAAACCCTGGACACTGTTCAAGGGACTGTGTCTGAGTCCGGCCCAAAAGCCTAAGAGTGGGTGAGTCAGTGTGCCAGCCCGGTTCAGAGTTGTTTCTCAGTTTGCCTGGCCTTGGGGGTTCTATGGGTGTGGACCCCCTTGGTCTTCAAAGCCAGATGCTTTGGGGGCTGGTCGTCAGGTTCAGGTCTTAGTAGATGGGATGCCCCATGTAGGGTAAGAACCTTTGCTCTTCAGCCAGAAGCCCCAGGTTTTGAGTTCTCTCCCAATTATTGGTCCATATTTGGTCCATATTTCATATATTTCAAACTAATCCTAAGTTGATTAGTTAAGCATTATTAATAAAACAACAACAAAATCTAGATTCAAATAGAATATTTTAAATTTAAGCATCAAGAAGGCTTTTAAATTACAAAGTTATAGAAGAGATACTAGAGGGAAAGAAAAATAACTTGATTATTTAGAAATGTAAAACAGTAGGAAATAGTATTAAAAGGAAAAACTGGTCAAAAATAACTGGCAATGTATATGACAAAGAAAAGCTTAAATTTTTTTTTTAACCAAATAGAGCTCATTCAAAATCATAAGAAAAATTGCTAGAATTACTGGGACAGAAGGCATGAATGCACAGTTCACAAAAGAGGAAAATCAAATGGCAAATAAACATATGGAAAAATATTCAGCTTCATTAAGAAATGTGAATTAAAATGAGATGTAATTTTACCTTCTAAATTATCAAATATTTAATTGTTTTGAAGACTGATATTGATATTGAGGAAAGCAATTTAGGAATATGTGTCAAAAGCTTTAAAATGTTAATAATTTTTTGACCCTGTCATTCTGTTTCCAGAACCTGTCTTGAGAAAATAATTCAAAGCTGAACAAAGATTTTTCATTTCTGCAGAATATTGAAAATCATGAAAAAAAATTTAAACCAAGAAATGAGGCAGGTAAGTTAAGTAATAAGTTAAGTAAATTATCTCCATATTAAAGGATATTGTGATGCCATTAAGATTGTATTTATAAGCAGTATAATAGTATGAGAAAATGTTATTATGCTAGGCATAAAAAGATAAGAGTGTGTAATTCCTTGCAATATGCTTTACAGAAAGACTAGAGGAGGGTCATCAAAATATTAACAAAAATTGCCATCGGTGCCATCACTGTATTTTGGGCCATGTTGGATAAACCCAGCCAAATTCCGGTTTTTTGGCTCTGTTTTCTCTTGATGCCAGGTGGCTTACCACCCTTCTGTTAATTCATAATTTCCTCAGTCAGATGACAATAAATTCAATTTGATTGCCTCTTCCTTTCCATTAGTGATATCAGCGGGTGATCTTGATTATGTTTGAGACATTTTGGCCTCTTAATCAGGTTTGGGAATCTCTTTAGATTTTCTGAGAAACACATTTGCAAACAGATTTGGATGAAGTTCTTTTGCAGATGACGGCTGTCGCTGATTAAGTGGCTTCAACTAGCTTTCGTTTTACAGAAACGAAATATCCCCCTCTCGGTTGGTCCACACATTCTAGGACTGTGTTTCTTGGGAGCCTATAGCCTTCCTTGTGATGATTATACCATCTATTATGTTTTGTCCCCCTCCTCACCCACATAATCTTGATTTTTTTCTTTTCTTGGCTACAATGTCAGGTTTGTCTGTTTGGAAGCCTGCATGTGTGGGAGGAAATTGTCCAGCAATCTGACCCAGTTTAGAAATCTTGGTCTTCCGAGCAGGAAGGCAGGTAGGTCAGTCTCCTTGCTGTTCACTCAAGACTTGCCCTTGAACTCATCACTTTTCTTGGTTGAGCCATTCCTTTCTCTGTCAAAGAGACCTAGATAGCAACCATGGATGCATAGAACCTGCTACCTGTTTCCCCGATCCTAACAGAGATGAGCTTAGCTTGGCATGTCTTCTCTTTACGAAACTCATGCTGACTTCTGGCGATCACTGTGTCCTTTCCAAGTGCTCATAAACTCCTGTTTACTAATCTGTCCTAATATCTAACCAGGGATACATGCAATAGAACATTTGCCTTTTTCTTGAAAACTGGAAAATCTTATGTCCGGTTGTATTCTTCATGTCTTCCTCTTCATAATTGCTCAAAGTTTATCATAATAATACCTGCATGCTATTTTAGTCTGCTGAAACAGTTAATCTGTGTGTAGAGACCTAATTTCATTTAGCATTATGTGCTTTCTTTCAAAGTTATTTTGCATGTAGGTCTTTGATTCCCCTGCTGATGATTGATGTTAGTTCTATCCTTTTCAGATGGAAAAGATAAAGCCACAACAGAATGAAGTAATTGTTTTTCTATACAATCTGTAAACCATATTCTCCGATAGATTCAAGACCTATTGTGTTCTTACGCTAAACATAGTTGGCTTTACCATTTTCTATAAATCTCAACTACTTAGTGCTTCTTGGAGGTTTGTGACAGCCTTTTGCTATGACCTGAGGTAAATTATTTAAATTTGGTTCCTTCATCTGTAGAAAGGGAACCATATTAGTGATTTATATCACTGAATTATTATGAAGATTGAATGAATCAATATTTGTGTAGAGTCCAGAGAGTCAGTACTACCTATATGTTAAATAAATATTCTTAAACAAAAAAAAAAAAATCTGTGCTCTCTGGAGAAACTCTCTCCCATTTTAGTATATGCCATTCATTTTGTTTGATCATTGGGATTATCATAATTGAATGATCAGAATTTATTTCGTCATTAATGAATGCTATAGAGTAGCCTTATCCATTTATAAAGCACATACTATGTATTTGGTGCATTATTTGTTGGTAAACTGTTTGAATTGCTTGATCATTTTGATTGGAGCTGATTAAAATTTCCATATTGTTTAGAAATGATGACATTTGAAAAAGCTTTTATGACCTCTGTGTGTTCTTGATTTTGATACATTTTTTTACAAGTTAATTAATGGATTTATTTTAATTATTTAAAATGTTTTCTTTTGTATTGAGGTATAGCCAATTAACAATGCTATGATAGTTTCAGGTGAATAGAGAAGGGAAGATCAACCCACGTCCAAGGAGCGGTGGCTGCGCTGGCACAGGAGGGCCTAGAGGAGCTATCCCATGTTGAAGGTCAGGAAGGGCGGTGGTGAGGAGATACCCTCCATCCAAGGTAAGGAGCAGTGGCTGCGCTTTGCTGGAGCAGCTGTGAAGAGATACCCCACACCCAAGGGAAAAGAAACCCAAGCAAGATGGTAGGTGTTGCAAGAGGGCATCAGAGGGCAGACACACTGAAACCATACTCACAGAAAACTAGTCAATCTAATCACACTAGGACCATAGCCTTGTCTAACTCAATGAAACCAAGCCATGCCCACGGGGCAACCCAAGACGGGCGGGTCACGGTGGAGAGGTCTGACAGAATGTGGTCCATTGGAGAAGGGAATGGCAAATCACTTCAGCATTCTTGCCTTGAGAACCCCATGAACAGTATGAAAAGGCAAAATGATAGGATACTGAAAGAGGAACTCCCCAGGTCAGTAGGTGCCCAATATGCTACTGGAGATCAGTGGAGAAATAACTCTAGGAAGAAAGAAGGGATGGAGCCAAAGCAAAAACAATACCCAGCTGTGGATGTGACTGGTGATAGAAACAAAGTCCGATGCGGTAAAGAGCAATATTGCATAGGAACCTGGAATGTCAGGTCCATGAATCAAGGCAAATTGGAAGTGGTCAAACAAGAGATGGCAAGAGTGAACGTCGACATTCTAGGAATCAGTGAACTAAAATGGACTAGAATGGGTGAATTTAACTCAGATGACCATTATATCTACTACTGTGAGCAGGAATCCCTCAGAAGAAATGGAGTAGCCATCATGGTCAGCAAAAGAGTCCAAAATGCAGTACTTGGATGCAATCTCAGAAACGACAGAATGATCTCTGTTCGTTTCCAAGGCAAACCATTCAATATCACAGTAATCCAAGTCTATGCCCCAACCAGTAATGCTGAAGAAGCTGAAGTTGAATGGTTCTATGAAGACCTACAAGACCTTTTAGAACTAACACCCAAAAAAGATGTCCTTTTCATTGTAGGGGACTGGAATGCAAAAGTAGGAACGCAAGAGAAGGAACTCAGCAATACATATATATGTATCCATTCTCCCCCAAACCCTCCCATTTAGGCTGCCACATGACATTGAGCAGAGTTCCATGTGCTATACGGTAGGTCCTTGTTGGTTATCCATTTAAAATATAGCAGTGTGTGCATGTCCATCCCAAGCTCTCTAACTCTCCCTTTCCCCAATCCTTCCTTCTGGCAACCATAAGCTCATTCTCGAAATCTGTGAGTCTGTTTCTGTTTTGTAATTTAATATGTGGCTTTTGATACATTTTTAAAAAGCAAGGAACTGATACCATTCTCATTCTTACAGAGAATCATAGTAGTTTAATACAAGGTTTGTGTTTTTTCCCCACTGATACATACTTGAATGATGACAAACAATTTAAGTCTCATCCATTAAGTTATTAAATATGATTTATAACCCTTATCTACAAAGTGACTAGCAGATTTATGTGCTAGAAAGTTCTGATAATTTTTATGGTTACTAAATATAAATCAATTTTTTAAACTTTTATGTGAAACATATTTCTTTTCCAACTTTGACAACTAGATACTTAGGTAAATTTCTCCATCCCAAACTTCCATGACTTCTATCTTGATTTTCCTACTTTGATTTAATAAACTTATTTCATAACTAGCTTTGGTCCGTCTTTAAAATTAGCTTAGAAAAAAAAAGCTCAAATGTATTGTATTTAACACATACATTTATGCTGCAACTCCCACACCTAAATGCATAAATATGTATTTTGTCTCTTTTTCCTTTGGAGGATATGTAAAACTCAATGTTTGTTGCAGTTTCTAAGGTTTTTCCCTCCCACTTTTGAGCAGTAGTAGAGAAGCTCTGTAAGAGAATGTATAGACGTTTCAGTGATTTACAAAACGTACACTTCCCTGAAACTGTCTGGGCAGGATTTGGCTAAGTGAAGAGCAAAATATCTTAGGAAATGAATCACTCATCTCTATAAAAGTAGGTGAAGTATTTCCGGTTTCCAGTCAGGATGACAACATGAGGCAAAGTGTACCTGTTCTCTACTGGCATTTCTTCTTTTTTTTCCTTTCTGCTGTGATGCATGGCTTACGGTATCTTAGTTCCCTGATCAGGGATCGAACCTATGCCCCCTGCCGTAGAAGCATGAAATCTTAACCATTGGACTGCCAAGGAAGTCCCTCTACTGGCATTTCTAATCCATTGAGCAGCTAAAGGAGAGTTAGCAGTGCTTAATGTTAATGCTTACTGTACACCCATTACGTTGATGGAGAATGTGTATAAAAGTGACTCAGAGGACACTTAAAGGTCTCTTTTCTTGCTCCAGCCCACTTGGCCAGCCTTATATACTGAGACCTCCCAACTAGGGCCTGACATTCTGGCTAAACTGAAATATTTGCTACTTCCTAAGTCTGTCCCATGTGCTTTGCTATCTATAGCTTAATCAAAGCTAATTAGCATACTGGATGTCAAAAAAATTTTTTTTAATTGGTGGAACTAGTGACTTGTTATTTAGCATGATAAATGCTGGAAAAGGGAGCTTATTGGTGAAATTACAAATAATCAAGTTTTGTAGGTTGGCTAAAAAAGAGACACTGTCTCCACTCTTGCATGAATAGAGTTTCAGAATCTGGCGAGGTTCATACCTTGTCCCCTTTGAGATGAGGCCAGATGGTGCCAATTTGTTCCTAATTGTTTCTGTGTCCAGCCATTGGCTTGGAACATGACTCTTCAACCTCAGCACTACTGATATTTTGGGCTGGATAATTCCTTGCCTCATGGGCTCTCCATTGCATTGTAGGATAGTTCACAGCATCCCTGGCCTCTGCATACTCGGTGTCAGTAGCGCACTTCCCTCCTTGTGACAAGGAAAGCTGTCTCCAGACACTGCCACTGTCCCCTAGGGGGCAAAATCACTCCAGCTGACAACCACTTGGTTAAGAGGACTTCTGATGGCATGATTTTTTTAAAAATTGAAGAATAGTTGACTTACAATATTATATCATGGGCTTCCCTGTTGTCTCAGTGGTAAAGAATCTACTTGCCAATGCAGGAGACACAGGTTTGATCCCTGGTCCAGGAAGGTCCCACACATCTTGGAGCAACTAAGCCTGTGTGCCACAACTATTAAGCCTGTGCTCTAGAGCCCAGGGAACTGCAACTATTGAGCCCAAACGTCACAAATACTGAAGCCTGCGCACTCTAAAGCCTGTGCTTGGCAACGAGAGAGGCCACCGCAATGAGAAAGCCTGCCCACTGCAATGAAGAGTGGTCCCTGCTCTCTGCAACTATAGTAAAAGCAACAAAGACCCAGAACAGACAAAAAATAATAAAAATAAATTAAGTTATTAAAAATATTATATTACCTTCAGATGTATAAGTGATTCAATATTTTTATAGTTTATACCACACAAAATTACTGCAGTATTATTGACTACATTCACTGTACTGCATCAGACTGATGAGAGGAAATAGAATCCTGCCTAAGGTCTGTGCCATGCCCGGGGGATGTGACACACGGAGACAGGGGCCTAAAGGATGCTGTGACCTCCCTGAGTTACAGAGTAGATCCTGCGATTAATTCATGCCTGCTAAGCCCATCACTTCATGGCAAATAGATGGGGAAACAATGGAAACAGTGACAGATTTTGTTTTCTTGGGCTCCAAAATCACTGCAGATGGTGACTGCAGCCATGAAATTAAAAGATGCTTGCTCCTTGGAAGAAAAGCTATGTCAACCTAGAAAGCATATTAAAAAGCAGAGACATTTCTTTGCCAATAAAGGGCTATCTAATCAAAGCTATGGTTTTTCCAGTAGTTATGTATGGATGTGAGAGTTGGACCATAAAGAAAGCTGAGCACTGAAGAATTGATGCTTTTGAACTGCGGTGTTGGAGAAGACTCTTGACAGTCCTTTGGACTGCAAGGAGATCCAACCAGTCAATCTTAAAGGAAATCAATCTTGAATATTCATTGGAAGGACTGATGCTAAAGCTGAAGCGCCAATACTTTGGCCACCTGATGCGAAGAGCTGACATTAGAAAAGACTCTGATGCTGGGAAAGATTGAGGGCAGGAGGAGAAGGAGATGACAGAGGACAAGATGGTTGGATGGCATCACAGACTCAATGGACATGGGTTTGAGCAAGCTCCAGGAGTTGGTCAAGGACAGGGAAGCCTGGCGTGCTGCAGTCCATGGAGTCACAAAGAATCAGACATGACTGAGTGAGTGAACAACAGTAAAAAGATGTTCCTGGATGTTTGCCCAATCCCTTTTTACTGGCCTTGGTTTCATTATAACCTAGTAGTGAGGTGCCGACTAACTAACCCTCTTCATCACAGACTTCTTATGGTCTGTTCACAAAAGGCTGTTACTTACTCTAGTGATTTGCAGACAATACAGTTTGGACAAGTGCTACTTTGCTGTAAGGAAGGCTTCGTGAAAGTGTGACTGAGCTTTGGGGAACCACTGACTTGAGACCGGTCCAGTGTCAGTCTGCAGGACCAGTGATAAGTTTGGACTTGGATGCTAGTTGCGGCTTTGGACAGATTCTCCCAGTCTTTAAGGTGACTCTTTTTGAAGCCACCATCCACGTGCCTGGGTGAAGAAAGTTGAAGGAAAAGGGAGCGGACACCCATAGCATTTCTACCAGGCCTTCTGTCACTTCCATAAGTTTCTCTAGTCATCTGCTGGGTGGAGCTGAGGAGCAGATCAAGGGAGGGTGGATTTTGCCTCTCTTGTGTATCCTACAGGAGTCCTCTTACTCTTCCAAGCTGAATGTTCTCTTTAGAAAACAAGGTAGTTAGCACCTCTCAGCGCTCCGCTTGTGGCCAAAATTAGGGATTCTAAAGTAGCAGTGATATCCATTCAACATCCTATTACAGAAATATCAGAGTCAAATCTGAAATTCCTTCTTCTCACACACTCCCCAGTGTTACCCTCTCCACTAAATATTTTCTGGTAAGTTTTGAAAGAACGTAGAAATGCAAATATACCAAGCTCCTGTTTAAAGTACTACCTGCTACTCAAAATTGCCAAGTGTAGCCTATTTTCACATTTTCTCCCAATGTTTAAAAGAAAAGAAATAGAACATTATGAAGTTGAAATCTCTTTGTTCACTTCCAAGGATGTCATATGCCTCTTCCCATAGGCAATTACTGTCATGAAATAGATGTGTATCTTTCATGTTTTTTTAAAACAATACATCAATGAATCAGCAAGCACTATGTAAAATTTATGTACACATATTATATGCTATATGTTTGTGAAAACTACTTTTCTTTTTACTATGCTTTTGAGATCACTGTTAGTATAGAAAAACATTTAATCATGTTAACTTCTATGTGGTAATCTATTGTATTAATATATTGTATTTTGTTTAATCATTCTTTATCATTAGATATTTAGGTTGTTTGCAATTGTTATTTTTATAAGCAAAGGTACAATAAGCATATTTATCTATATTTTTTGTGTACATGTGCAAATTTTCCTCTAGGGCATATAGCTTGAAGTGAAACTGTTGGATCGGATTTTCAAAGTTATTATGGCCTCATTGCTTTCTAAATTTGAGTGTACAAGTTCTTCTTGAGTAGGAGGTGTCCTCTTCTCCAGATTTCACCTCTCCCAGATGAATGATGCCGTAGCCTGTATGTAGCCCACTTGGGTCCCCTGTTGTGAATCAGATCCCCCGTTAGTGACTTGAGGTTCTCCCGCAGCTTCTCACTATGAGCCAGTGGGCATCCTAGCTCAGTACATGGTGATCTGACTGCCCATGCTTCCTCTAGCCAGCTGGATAGAAGTAGGTGCTGGGGGAGTTCAGAGAAAGGGATGCAATTCTGTTTTGCTCTCTTTTAACTACGAGGGGAGTCCTTCTTCCCATTTCACATTGTGACCCTGGCCCCACTCCCTTTGCATGGTCCCATTACCCTGCCTGACTTGAATTCCTGGCAGCCTCTGCAATTTCCTGTTGGGAAGCCCAGGAAGTCTTAGTCTTCTCACCTCTGTGTACTTCTGTTTCTTTCCTGGACCACAAGAAAGTTTATTCTGTTTACGAGCACAGCTATGTCTTTTTAGTGTATTAAAAATTTCTATTAATGCTATGTGAATTTTTTTTGTAAGGGTGCAGAGTTGGGAACTTACAGAATCATTTTGGCCAAAAATTTAACATAAACATTTTTAAGATTTTGTCTTTCTAGACCTTTGTCCATATTTTTATGTATACACACACACACACACACACAACACACTAGTGTTGTGTGTGCATGTGTATACATAGATATGTGTTAAGTTAAATGGAATAACTATATATATATTGTTATATAATTTATTGTAATAATATATCCTAAAAATACATTCATTTGGTACATCTTCCTTCTCTTCCTTTCCTTTATTTCTTACATAGTATTCCTTGATATTCGTGTAATATAATTTATTTACTAATTGCTTTTTACATTGACATTTAGATTGTTTGTAACATTTCACAATGAAAAACTATGCTATAATAAACATGTATTTTTATATGTATATTTTTTCTCCAAACACGTGAACATTTTCCAAAGTGACATTTCTGATACAAAGGCCTTGACCACTTTAAATTTAAGAGACTCCACTATATTGTCCTTCAAGAGGGCAACACCAAGAGGGCCTTGTTTCCCCATTAATCCTAGGCCAGTCCCACCAAGATTTCATCACAAGTTATAGTCATATGATGTGATAGTATTTGTTCCACACCTTGGTGTAAAGAGAAGATGCCTCTGCACTGGGATGCAACTGACTGGGAACTCTGCGGGCCTCAGGCATCTCCTTGTCACACTGAGAGTGAAGAGAGAACTATCTTAGCACCTGCAACCCATTCCAGCACAACCGTGGGTGAGAAGGTTTGACCTAGACAGCATCATAATATAAACTTCTGTCCATTTGATGAGCAAAAATATGTCATTATTATTTTAATTGGCATTCCCCTCATTACTAGTGAGATTGAGAGTCTTTTCATGTCTTTTTTGGGCCATTTGTGTTTCTTTCTTCATGAATACCTATTTGTTTATTTCTTACTGATTTGTCAGAACTTTTTGTCATACTATGTATATAATTTTAATCCAAGATACAGCTATAGATTTAGGTAGATAGGCCAATGCCTCTTTTTTAACTCATATATGTTATATTTTGCCATAAAAATTTCTGAGTCATCAAATATTTCAATCTTTTGTCTCTTGGCTTTGTTTGGAGGTATAGAAAATTTTCTTTATCAAGAAATCATTTAAAATAATGATCATCCTTTTCATTATTGTTCTAGTTTTTCAGTTGCTCAATTGTGTCTGATTCTTTGCGACCCCGTGAACTGCAACACATCAAGCCTCTCTGTCCTTCACCATCTCTGGAAGCTTGCTCAAACTCACATCCATTGAGACAGTGATGCCATCCAACCATCTCATCCTCTGTTGTCCTCTTCTCCTCCTGCCTTCAATCTTTCCCAGCATCAGGGTCTTTTCTAATGAGTTGGCTCTTCACATCAGGTGGCCAAAGTATTGGAGCTTCAGCTTCAGCATCAGTCCTTCGAATAAATATTCAGGATTGATTTCCTTTAAGATTGACTGGTTGGATCTCCTTGCAGTCCAAGGGACTCTAAAGAGTCTTCTCCGACACCACAGCTCAAAAGCATCAATTCTTTGGTGCTCAGCATTTTTTATGGTCCCAATCTTGTATACTATTTATTAAGGTCCAATTTGACCTAGAAATCTGTTAGCGTATT
Organism: Capra hircus; assembly: GCF_001704415.2. Taxonomy (NCBI): domain Eukaryota; kingdom Metazoa; phylum Chordata; class Mammalia; order Artiodactyla; family Bovidae; genus Capra; species Capra hircus. The sequence continues at coordinate 19,847,794 of NC_030818.1, forward strand.
TTTTAACTTAAAAAATTTAAAAAATTAAAATATAGTTGATATAAAATACTATATGTTATAGCTTTTCAATAAAGTGATTCACAATTTTTAAAGGTTATACTCCATGTATAGTTATTATAAAATACTGGCTATAGTCATGGGAAATAGATGGGGAAACAGTGGAAACAGTGTCAGACTTTATTGTTTTGGGCTCCAAAATCACAGCAGATGGTGATTGCAGCCATGAAATTAAAAGACCCTTACTCCTTGGAAGAAAAGTTATGACCAACCTAGATAGCATAATCAAAAGCAGAGACATTACTTTGCCAACAAAGGTCCGTCTAGTCAAGGCTATGGTTTTTCCTGTGGTCATGTATGGATGTGAGGGTTAGACTGTGAAGAAAGCTGAGCACTGAAGAATTGATGCTTTTGAACTGTGGTGTTGGAGAAGACTCTTGAGAGTCCCTTGGACTGCAAGGAGATCCAACCAGTCCATCCTAAAGGAGATCAGTCCTGGGTGTTCTTTGGAAGGAATGATGCTAAAGCTGAAACTCCAATACTTTGGCCACCTCATGTGAAGAGTTGACTCACTGGAAAAGACTCTGATGCTGGGAGGGATTGGGGGCAGAGTTGGTGATGGACAGGGAGGCCTGGCGTGCTGTGATTCATGGGGTTGCAAAGAGTCAGACACGACTGAGTGACTGAGCTCAACTGAACTGATAGTCCTTGTACAATATATCCTTATAGCTTATTTTATACAAACAGTTTGTATTTCTCAAACTCCTATCCCTATATTACCCTTTCCCCTTCCCTCTCCCCACTGTAACCACTAGTTTTTCCTCTCTATCTGTGAGTCTGCTTCTTTTATGTTCTATTCACTAGTTTGCTTTATTTTTTATATTCCACAACAAAGTGATAACATGCAGTATTTGTCTTTATCTATCTGATTTATTTAACTTAACACAGTACCCTCCTAGTCAATTCAAGTCGCTGCAGATGGTAAAATTTCATTCTTTTCTTATGGCTGAGTAGTGTTCCATTGTATATACATGACACATCTTCTTTATTCATTGATTTGTTGATAGACACTTAGGTTACTTCCATATCTTGGCAATTCTAAATGATGCTGCTATGAATTTTGGGGCTCATGGATGTTTTTTTTTAATGTACCTTTTTGAATTAGTGGTTTTTTTTTCTTTCTTTTTAAAAAAAAATATATAACCAGGAGTGGAATTGTTTGGTCACATGGTTGTTCTATTTGTAGTTTTCTGAGAAAACTCCATACTGTTTCCTACAGAAACTGAACCATTACTAGTAACAGTGAGATTACTAGTAACAAGGGTTCCCTTTTCTCCATATCCTCATGAACCTTTATTTGTGTTCTTTTTGATGATAGACATTCTGACAGGTATGAGGTGATATCTCATATCTTTGATTTGCATTTCCATGATGATTAGCATCTATTTCTGCTTCATTGACTATGCCAAAGCCTTTGACTGTGTGGATCACAATAAACTGTGGAAAATTCTGAAAGAGTTGGGAATACCAGACCACTTGACCTGCCTCTTGAGAAACCTATGTGCAGGCCAGGAAGCAACAGTTAGAACTGGACATGGAACAACAGAGTGGTTCCAAATAGGAAAAGGAGTACATCAAGGCTGTATATTGTCACCCTGCTTATTTAACTTAGATGCAGAGTACATTATGTGAAATGCTGGGCTGGATGAAGCACAACATGGAATCAAGATTCTTGGGAGAAATATCAATAACCTCAGATATGCAGATGACACCACCCTTATGGCAGAAAGTGAAGAGGAACACAAAAGCCTCTTGATGAAAGTGAAAGTGGAGAGTGAAAAAGTTGGCTTAAAGCTCAACATTCAGAAAACGAAGATCATGGCACCTGGTCCCATTACTTCATGGAAAATAGATGGGGAAACAGTGGAAACAGTGTCAGACTTTATATTTTGGAGCTCCAAAATCATGGCAGATGGTGATTGCAGCCATGAAATTAAAAGACGCTTACTCCTTGGAAGAAAAGTTATGACCAACCTAGATAGTATATTGAAAAACAGAGACATTACTTTGCCAACAAAGGTCCATCTAGTCAAGGCTATGGTTTTTCCTGTGGTCATGTATGGATGTGAGAGGTGAAGAAAGCTGAGCACTGAAGAATTGATGCTTTTGAACTGAGGTGTTGGAGAAGATTCTTGAGAGTCCCTTGGACTGAAAGGAGATCCAATCAGTCCATTCTGAAGGAGATCAGTCCTGGGTGTTCTTTGGAGGGACTGATGCTGAAGCTGAAACTCCAATACTTTGGCCACCTCATGCGAAGTGTTGACTCATAGGAAAGGACCCTGATGCTGGGAGGGATTGGGGGCAGGAGGAGAAGGGGACGACAGAGGATGAGATGGCTGGATGGCATCACTGACTCGATGGACGTGAGTCTGAGTGAACTCCAGGAGTTGGTGATGGACAGGGAGGCCTGGCGTGCTGCGATTCATGGGGTCGCAAAGAATCGAACACGACTGAGCAACTGAACTGAACTGAACTGATGGTTCTTTAAACTTTTGAAAACTATCTTTTAACAAGTCATAAGTTACTTGGCAGCAGCACTTCTTTAGTGGTACATAAAATAATGGCATTCACAGTTGATGACTCAGTCGTATGTTAGATCTGATGAATTATGATATCACCATAGCATCAACTTGTATCTTATCAGTGAGTCAGTTAGAAATTTGTGAGACTAAATTACAAGTGTTGGTGGCATGCCCATCTGTAAATATTTTCAGGAAGCTTTAATCTGGAAACACTTTGCAGTAGGCATTTGTCATTATTTTGTCTGCCCAGTGTCTGAAATCTAATTCCTGCATTTGGAGAATTTCCTGTCTCAACTGTCTTATAGAACATCGAGCTGCTTTTCCACTGTAGCAGTTAAACATGGCCTCTACTGGTTTCCCCAGTCTCCTTTGAAGCTGGGACACAAGAATGTGACGTACTGCTCTATACTTTAGATGGAGACCAGTGTCTCAAAGAAGGATCTGCAGTGGTCCTGCTGGGGTCCTCAGAGTGACCATGGCTGGGGCAGGAGCACTTACGGGGCTGTCCTCGTCAAACGCCTAGGGTGGGACAGCGGTGACAGCCTCAGTGTTGCGGGCTGGATTTGATGGCCCGGATCCTCTGAAGTTGTGTAACCCCTCAGCCAGCCTCTCTAGCTTCTTTGGAAATTTTGTGACCTATTCTAACAGCTTCTCAACCTTTTTTAGTCAGTGAGAATCCATGTCTTTTGCTTGTAACAGTGAACATTGAGGGACCATGAGAAGTAAGAGGCATGAGAGCTGCCTGTATGCAGAAGTGCTTCTGAGAATAAGTTTGGCTTTCTACCTGCTCAGGGGTGCTGGATGACCCAAACTAATTGTCTTTGAGATGACAGTAAGTGTGCTATTTAATGTAGGGGAAGGAATCCAAACACTGGGGAGACAGAAATGCGGCAGAGGATTTATCATGACAGCCTGTTCTGCCACCACCCACCAGCTAGAGCCCCTGAAGTGTTCTGCAAGGTACCCCCTGTACCAGAGTGCTGAAGGCAGCCCCAGCACCTTTAGAAAGCAATGGATGATCAATTGCTTTCAACCTTTCGGCTTGTTTGGGGGCAAAAGACAGTGAAAAGACACCAGAGTCCTAGAATTACCCCTGATTTTCTGACTATTCCTTCTTAGTCCCTTTGATGTTTGCTTTCTGGAGGCTGGTGACACTGATGAAAGACACTGGATTTGAAATCCTTGCTTTCAGTGGGTGTATCAGGCTCCCCAGTGTGCTTGTTCTGAGGCTACTGATGATTCCTAGGGACCTAAAATACCCCTAAAATACCCTAAAATACCCCTAAAATGCCCTTTTAGTCAAGGGGTAGAAGTTTATTCAGTCATGTAATAAATGGAATTTTTAGCCAGGTCCACCCGCTAGTAGGCTCAGAAAAGGGGGGCAGGGTAGTATCCAGTTCCTTAGGGTATAATTTGAATAGATGTAGTCAGCATCTAGCAGAATTCCCCCATTGCCTCCCTGACCTCTGGTGAGAGCCGCTATGGTAGGAAGGGCCAATGAGAAATCTCTATTACTCCACTCAAAAATTGTAAATCAAGAGGGATATTGCACTTATAAGAAGACTGTATAAGTTTACTTGGGCCTCTAGCCTTCCTGACAATTCCTAAACTGCCCAGCATCCTGCAAACAATTGTCCTGCTTAAATCAGCCAGAGGTGGTTCTGTTTGAAGTGCCCTGATATAACCATATAACCTAAAAATAAGAAAAAAGCTACAGTCTTCACAGTTGTATAGGCATCAAAGAAAAGCAACTGCTTTTTGAACAGAGAAGACGAGCTCCTATGATAAAATAGCTGTGAGCTTCTGCAGGCTGTTTGCTGTTTACGAGGTGGCCAGGGTTAGACACCACTAACATATTCTACTAACTTAAACAATGTGTGCACACCCATTTATTGGACTATAGGCATAAATCCGGAGGTTTGGTCAAAATCAGAATGGTGCATTGTTATGGAACAAGGATCTGGGGAAACATAAATAAATTAAAAATGTCCAGGATCACTCTACTACAAACAAATAATTGAGATTCATGCTGCTATTCCTGGAAAAATAATAACTGGCTTCTAATGGGAAGATAGTTCCAGGAAGAACAGGCACTTAGAAAATACAATTTGCTGAGGGAACAGCAAGCATACATTTAAGGGACCATAAAACTCTTCTGTCTAATAAATGCAGTTTCTTAAAAAGACAAAATTAAATTATGCTAAAAGAATTAAGGTAGTTTCTTGCTGTTGAAATGACAGAAGCCATATTTATGAAAACACTGTTTATCTTTGTTTCTACAATATTAATTTATATATCCTTAGGATTTAGCAAAAAATTAAACTACAAAGTTTTTTTTTTAATCACAGTCACCAACAACTATAGATGTCTTTCATATTTGAGCATTTGTTCATTCAACACAGTTTTTCAGAAGTTCTCTTTTCCAGACACAGGAAAGGCATGGCAAGGTCTGGAACATGAAATAGCGTGGTATCTTTGGGCAACAGAAAGCATAATGAGCTGCCGATTAGTAAGGACCAGATGATAGGGTCCTTTTAGATTGCATTAGAGAATTAGACAATATATTTACAATGTATACTGGGGAAAAATTGACATGCTTTGAGTAAGACATGAACACAACAGATGTGTATTTTATTTAGAAAGATCACAGCTGCCTAATGGAAATGAATTGTTCTGGGTGTGTGAGTATCAAGTGTGAGGTGGTGCAGGAACTCAGGGGAGAGAATGAAGTCAACAGTTGAAAGAATTCAAGGGAAATTTAAGCAGTCAGTTCCTAATAGAAGTTGATTAGATGAGTATGAGTGTGTGTCTGAGGAGGGCAGAGCCCAAATTTGATCCAAGGTGGCTGGTGATACCAATCTCAATTATAAATTACACAAGAAGAACAGGATCGAGGGTAGTGTAAATGGTGTTCTAGATATGCTGAGTTCCAAGTGCCTGTGGGACACACGAATCACAAAGCAGAGATCTAGGCTGAAGCATAGGCTTTAAAATCATCAGCCTCATCCCACAGGTTTAAGCCAAGTGTTAATGCAGAAGAGAACCATGAGGAACAAGCATAAGGTTGTGGACTCCACAAAGAAGACTGAGAATCAGGAGACAAGTCAGGACTGGATACATCACCGAGGAGAGGAGACAGAGGGATTCAGGAAGGAGGATCAAGTAGGCTGTTGACAGAGAAGCAGCCAATGAATTGAGTAATCAGACTGTTTTCTGTAAGCCATTGCTCGAGAAGAAAGTCATGCTGCCTATGGTAACAAAGCAGTTCTGCCCGTTCTTCCTTCCATCTCTACTTCTTCTTTCAGGACTCCCCCACCCTTTTCCCCTCTTCTTCTGTTTCTCTTCTCTTCCTCCCCCTCCCCCTGCTCTTTCCTCTTCATGGACCTCTGAGTCTTTGTGATCAATAGGATAGTAGAATATTCAACTATGTTCTTCACAAACTAGAGGTTTTTATTTTTGCTGTTGATTTTGGTGGAAGCATTTGCTCTAATGTATCCAGGACAGACTTTCCCATCCAAGATCAACTGTTTCTGCCATCTTTAGGTGATCATTTGCCCTAGGACAGCCTTGAAGGGGCAGAGGGAGCTCTTGAATCACAGAAGAATTGGTAGGAAAAGAAATCTGCTCCAGAGTTCTAAATGTCAGGGTGTAGGTGGTAAAAAAAAGATGCAAACATCAGATTTCTTAGGGAAGAAACTATATTTGAGTGTTGATCAGAGAGAGAGGAAGTGAGGAGAAATAATTCAGATTATGAACTAGGTGACTGAATATATGCAAAAGGAAGATAAACATTCAAGAAGTCTAGATTTCAAGAGCCAAGAGGAAGTTACGCTTTGGCATTGCTAAAGCAGGCTGCCAGCTATGGATGGATAGACACCAAGGACCCATGAATTTTCTCTCTCTGAAGGGACCTCCTTAAAGCTTCTCTTTCCTCTCACCTATTTTTTCCTTTGATCATTCCTGTTTGGACTATCCTCTTTCTCATTTTCTAATTATTTAGCCAACAAAAATGTTGAACATTCATTATGCATTAAGTAGTAGATATATAGGTGGAAAGACAACATACCTGGCCTCAAGCTATATAAAGTAGAGATTGGGGGACTTCCCTGGTGGTCTAGTGGTTAAGACTCTGCCCTTCAAATGCAGTAGGTGCAGGTTTGATCTCTGATCAGGGAACTGAGATCCCACATGCTTTGTGACACTTTTGGCCAAAAAGAAAAAGGAAAATTAGAGATTGGAAGACTCATAAAAAGTCTTTCAACTCACTATGATGAGTGTTGTACAGGAATTAGGTACAAGTTCTGCTGAGGTCCTGAAGGAGAGGACACCAAAGTTACCAGGTGTGGTGAAGACTTCAGAGGGGAACAAAGTTCAATGAATCCTTCTTCATGGTTTCAAGTACCTCTTATTTTGAGTAACTTCTGTGATATGCTTGCCCAGATGAGTAAGCTCTCCTCACTGCTACACTCTTGTTCTGAAGGGATAATAAATGTTCTTCATTTCAATGGGCCTTCAAGAAGAATGTCTCTTGGAATTCTCATGGTAGTTGTTTTGACCCCTCAGTCAGAAGCTCTCAGTTTTTTATTAATATTTTGTCCAAATTCTCTATTAGCATGTTGTAAATTCTGGGCTAGACACTGTCCTCTCTCTACCTGTCTCTTAGACTATTTTATAGCAGGAACTCATTGACTCACAGTCTCAAAGTGAACATTTCATCTCTTTTAGTCTATTTTCTTATTCTTAGCAAGGAAAGGGAATCCTAACCTCCTTGCCCCTGGCCAGACCTCGTGACACTGATGATAAAGTTCTTGGGAATAATAAATAAAATGGACTGCCACTTTATGAACCAGAGTAACATCCTGTGAGGACTGTCTTCTTTCAGTCATAGAAAATGAGAATCTGGCATTTGAAACTTTAAAACTAGACATCCAAGTCTAGTGGAAATCATGTTCAGGGAAACAAACCAGGGTCGTTAGAAAGACAACTGGCACTTTTGAGGGGTGAACTATAGGCATTATTGTAAATGAGCTCAGATAAGACCCCACTGTATAGGGAGTGTATGACACTCCAAGCTAACTTTTTGTTTTCCTACAAGGATATTTTGTTGTAAATTCTGTTTAATGAGAAGGTCAGAGAAAAAGTAGAATCCTTACTTCAGATTAAGGCATGATAATTATATTAATGCATTAAGCATAAAAGATATATTAGTGTTCTTTTTGAATGCACTGCACGGCAAGTGAATCTTAGTTCCCTGATCAGGGCCAGGGATTGAATCCATCCCCCCCCCCCCCCACCGCCCACCTCCAGTGGAAGTATGGAGTGACCTCCAGGGAAGTCTTATTAGTGCATTTAGTGGGCTTTTTGCAGCTATGATTATATTGTGAAAACTGATTTATGGTATTATATATGTGTTTTCCCCAAAAATAGCAAAAATGGATAATCATAATGGTAAGTGCTATAGAATTACTGTGAGCTTTTTGGGTTGTCAAAGGGAGATCACAAATGCGTAGAGAATGTTACAGTGGGTCTTTTCCTTCCTCAGTTTCAAATCAGACAATCATGTGATAGACATTAGACACCAAAGTGAGTATGAAAGAGACTGTCGTATGCAGACTTTACAAAAGTAATGCCCAGAAAGCAGTTCCACAACTCCTAAAACTCTTGAGCTCCCTAATTCACCTTGAAAATAGAAAAGGATTAAAAGAGAGAAGAGAGGGTTTGGTGTTATCAGGAGATTTTCCTGGGGAAGAATGGCTGCTTTTGGAGAATTCTCACTTCTCTTCCTCCCAGGGAAAGGGAGGGCTGGAGGGTCTACCTTCTAATCTCAGGTAGCAGGAGAGGGGAGTTTCAAAGGGTCACTTGGAGAGGTTGCTGGATGTTCCTTAAGGGGAACTGCAGTTGGAGGGGTCATGGACTAATCCCTGGCTCAGACCCGGGAAAGCTAAGGGGGCCTGTGGCAGCTGGATAGAGGTGGTCACTCCGTGCCAGCATTTGTCAGGGTGGGGCACGCATGAGTGCTTGCATAAGTGGGTCAGGCAGAGCGAGAGGAGCTCAAACTGTGTTATGTCTGTGATAGCTTTCCAAAATGACACTCGGGGATCTCCGCCTTCTGAGATCAGTATGCTCAGTTGTTTTGTCTTGTCTGACTCTGTGACCCCACGGACTCTACCAAGCCAGGCTCCTCTGTCCCTGGGATTTTCCAGGCAGGTGTATTGGAGCGGGTTGCCATTTCTTCCTCCAAGGGATCTTCCTGACCCAGGGGTGGAACCTGAGCCTCCTGCATTGTAGGTGGATTCTTCACTGCAGAGCCTCCAGGGTAACCTCTAAAATCAACGCCCTTCTGTAATCTCTTCCTGCTGAATGTGGGCTGGACCAGGTGGCTTCTTTCTAATACTTGGAATTTGACAAAAGTGATGGGATGTCCCTTCCATGCCTGGGTTGTGGAAGACTGTGACTTCTGTCTTTTGGGACTCTGTCCATTGCCTTCTGAGTTTGCATGTTTTTTTAAAAAAAAATTCCTATGGGAGTACAGTTGGTTTACAATGTCATGTTATTTCAAGTTTACAACAAAGTGAATCAGTTATACATATATCCTCGCTTTTTTAGATTCTTTTGCCATACAGGCCATTACAGAGTATTGAGTAGAGTTCCCTGTGCTACAGTAGGTCCTTATTGATATTTATTTTATATATAGTAGTGTTTATATGTCAGTCCCAATCTCCCAATTGATCCCTCCCCTCTGCTTTCCCCTCTCATATCCATAAGTTTCTTACATCTGTGACCCTATTTCTGTTTTGCAAATAAGTTTATTTGTACTATTTTTTTTAGATTGCACATAAGTGATGTCATATGATATTTGTCTTTCTCTATCTGACTTATTTCACTCAGTATGACAATCTCTAGCTTCAACCATGTTGGTGCAAACGGCATTATTTTGTTCTTTTTTTTTAATGGCTGAGTGATATTAGGTTTCAGGCTTTGACGAAGCAAGCTGCCACGTGGGACAGGCCCACATGACAAAGAACTGAGGGCAAACTCCAGTCCAAACCAGTGAGGAGCCAAGGCCCTCCGTTTAGTAGCTCATGAGAGTCCTGGTGACAGCTGTGTGAATGGTCCAGGAAGCAGTTCTTCCCAGCAGAGCCTTGGGATGACTCTGGACAAGCTCTCGAGGGATCAATAGCTCTGGAGCCATCAAGCTTTTGGTGGCTCAGCTGGTAAATAATCCACCTGCATTGTGGGAGACCTGGGTTCTATCCCTGGGTTGGGATGCCCTGGAGAAGGGAATCGCTACTCACTCCAGGAGTCTGGCCTGGAGAATTCCACAGACTGTATAGTCCATGGGGTCGCATAGAGTCAGACACGACTGAACGACTTTCATGTCTCTGAGGCAGAGGATTTGGCTAGGCGAGGACGGGATTCCTGACCTATAGAAGCAGTGAGAAAATAAATGTGTGTTGTTTTAAGCCATTTAGTTGTAGGGTCACTGATTACTCAGCAATACAGATTCCTGCCCCAAAGGATAACCTAGGGAATGAGGATGATCCGTCAGTTAGCACGTGTGTTGAGTGGACTACAGATAACAAGGGATGGAGTGGAGAGCAGCAACCAGAGGGACAGAAAGCATCACCCTCATCAAGAAAGCCCCACAGATAATCAGCCCTGTAGGAGAGAAATGATGGACTGTGACACCAGGTCCAGAGAGGACAAGGCAATCAGTAAGGAAGATGCCTCCCTTGGACCTCTTTTCCTTCCTCCATGCCTCATACCAGTCCCCGCAGGCTGGGGCCTGGCTACCAAGCTAACACAGGAAGTGAAGCGCAGCCACACCCTCCTGCCTCTGCCAACAGTCTGCTTCAAACAGGTTCCAGATGGGGACGGAAGAAGATTTTTCTCTAACTTGAGATCAGACACTGATTAATATCTGGGGCTGGACAATTTCAGCTTGTGAATTGAGCTTTGTGTTTTGTGACTTAATGTGGCCAGATACGTCAGGGAAGGTAACCCACATTCAGTACATTTAAAAAATAAAGCTGTGTTCTGATGCATCACTGTGTTTGTTTGACATGCTGGTTACAAATATGTTTTACGTTTTTGAGAACTGATAAATTAGTTATGATGTCTATACTCCTATGTTATTACTTTCCCATTAATTTTAGGTGATAATTTGCTGTATTATTGTTGATTGTTTACATACAGATTTTTAAAAGTTCAGGATATAATCTCTTGAGATGTTTGCTTATAATATTCAAAAATTAATATGGATGAACAGACAGATCACAGAGGATTTTTAAGGCAGTGAAAATAATCTATGATGCACTAACAGTAGATGTTATTATACACTTGCTCAAACCCACAGAATGTTCAACACCAAGAGTGAACCCTAATGTAAACTATGGGCTGCGCATTATAATGATGTGTCAATGCAGCTTCATTAATTGTAGCAAATGTATCACTTAGGTACAGGGTTTTGATAGTGGAGGAGGCTGTGTTGTAAGGGATGTGGGTATATGGGAAATCTTGGAACTTTCCTCTTAATTTTGCTGTGAATCTAAAATGCGCCACAAAATAAAGCCTATTTTAAACAATTAAAATTAAATTAAAATCTCTCCTTTCTTGGCTGGACATGTGATTAGTTACTAAACATGTAATAAACTTGTAATATTCCCAGATAACAGAGAGAATCATTTGCTTATGTATGTTTTAATTCATAAACTGGCTTCTATCATCTAGCCATTTTGGATTCAACAATGAAAGTTAAGAAAATGGAACTGTCTTGAGAGAGTGTGTGTGTGTGCTCAGAAGAAGGTAAGCAGAACATATGCAGTCTAGCCAAATAGAAACAAAAGAGAAAGCATTTGTATGCAGTTACAGACAGCATCTTTTAATTAGGTGAGGTGGTGAGCCAGCCAGATCCATTCTCTCCCTTCTCTGCCCTGTTCTTTGCCCCAAGAGAGGCCTCAATGGACTCCATTACCCAGGGGTCCTTGCTGTCTGGTTTGCAATATGAAGAAGTGTCAGGAGATTGAAGGCGGGCAGAAGAGACCACTGGAGATATTTCTTCTTGTCACCTGCCCTTTGCCTTGGCACAGTTCAGACTGTGGCCATGTTCTTTCAAGGTCACAGCTCCCTTGGGGCTTCTCCCTCTCATGGCTGCAGCTTTAAGCAAACTCAAGTGACATTAGTTCTTCCCCTGCCCCTTCCTGCTCTTGCGGGCATAGGATTCCCTAGCATGCATGGTGGACTCCTTAATCCTGCCCACAACTCAGTGAAGAATCCCGCCATTAAAAATCTCTTTCAAAGTTCCAATGAAATGTGCTGTTTATTTCCTAATGGGACCCTGATTGACACAGGAAGAAGCCAGCTATATGCCTGAAGATCCAGAAACTCCAGTGAAATTATTTGAACTTCACCTAGTTTATAGCTGAAGTTTTTGCTTTCTATTGATACACCTATTGACATTTTCAGTCAGTTCAGTTGCTCAGTCGTGTCCGACTCTTTGCGACCCCATGAATCGCAGCGCGCCAGGCCTCCCTGTCCATCACCAACTCCCGGAGTTCACTCAGACTCATGTCCATTGAGTCAGTGATGCCATCCAGCCATCTTATCCTCTGTCGTCCCCTTCTCCTCCTGCCCCCAATCCCTCCCAGCATCAGAGTCTTTTCCAATGAGTCAACTCTTCGCATGAGGTGACCAAAGTACTGGAGCTTCAGCTTCAACATCAGTCCCTCCAATGAACACCCAGGACTGATCTCCTTTAGGATGGACTGGTTGGATCTCCTTGCAGTCCAAGGGACTCTAAAGAGTCTTCTCCAACACCACAGTTCAAAAGCATCAAAAGCACTCAGCTTTCTTCACAGTCCAAATCTCACATCCATACATGACCACTGGAAAAACCATAGCCTTGACTAGATGGACCTTAGTCGGCAAAGTAATGTCTCTGCTTTTGAATATGCTGTCTAGGTTGCTCATAACTTTTCTTCCAAGGAGTAAGCATCTTTTAATTTCATGGCTGCAGTCACCATCTGCAGTGATTTGGGAGCCCCCCAAAATAAAGTCTGACACTGTTTCCACTGTTTCCCCATCTATTTCCCATGAAGTGATGGGACCAGATGCCATGATCTTCATTTTCTGAATGTTGAGCTTTAAGCCAACTTTTTCATTCTCCTCTTTCACTTTCATCAAGAGGCTTTTTAGTTCCTCTTCACTTTCTGCCATAAGATATGCCATCTGCATATCTGAGGTTGTTGATATTTCTCCCGGCAATCTTGATTCCAGCTTGTGTTTCTTCCAGTCCAGCGTTTCTCATGATGTACTCTGCATACAAGTTAAATGAGCAGGGTGACAATATGTAGCCTTGATGTACTCCTTTTCCTATTTTGAACAAGTTGTTGTTCCATGTCCAGTTCTAACTATTGCTTTCTGACCTGCATATAGGTTTCTCAAGAGGCAGGTTAGGTGCTCTGGTATTCCCATGTCTCTCAGAATTTTCCACAGTTGATTGTGATCCACACAGTCAAAGGCTTTGGCATAGTTAATAAAGCAGAAATAGATGTTTTCCTGGAACTCTCTTGCTTTTTCCATGATCCAGTGGATGTTGGCAATTTGATCTCTGGTTCCTCTGCCTTTTCTAAAACCAGCTTGAACATCTGGAATGGTCTAGTGGTTTTTCCTACTTTCTTCAATTTAAGTCTGAATTTGGCAATAAGGAGTTCATGATCTGAGCCACAGTCAGCTCCCGGTCTTGTTTTTCTTGACTGTGTAGAGCTTCTCCATCTTTGGCTGCAAAGAATAAAATCAATATGATTTTGGTGTTGACCATCTGGTGATATTCATGTGTAGAGTCTTCTCTTGTGTTGTTGGATGAGGGTGTTTGCTATAACCAGTGCGTTTTCTTGGCAAAACGCTATTAGTTTTTGCCCTGCTTCATTTTGCATTCCAAGGCCAAATTTGCCTGTTACTCCACGTGTTACTTGACTTCCTACTTTTGCATTCCAGTTCCATATAATGAAAAGGACAATTTTTGGGGTGTTGGTTCTACAAGGTCTTGTAGGTCTTCATAGAACCATTCAACTTCAGCTTCTTCAGTGTTACTGGTTGGGGCATAGACTTGGATTACTGTGATATTGAATGGTTTGCCTTGGAAATGAACAGAGATCATTCTGTCATTTTTGAGACTGCATCCAAGTACTGCATTTTGGACTCTTTTGCTGACCATGATGGCTACTCCATTTCTTCTAAGGAATTCCTGCCCGCAGTAGTAGATATAATGGTCATCTGAGTTAAATTCACCCATTCCAGTCCATTTTAGTTCACTGATTCCTAGAATGTCGATGTTCACTCTTGCCATCTCTTGTTTGACCACTTCCAATTTGCTTTGATTCATGGACCTAACATTTCAGGTTCCTATGCAATAGTGCTCTTTACAGCATTGGACCTTGCTTCTATCACCAGTCACATCCATAGCTGGGTATTGTTTTTGCTTTGGCTCCATCTCTTCATTCTTTCTGGAGTTATTTCTCCACTGATCTCCAGTAGCATATTGGGCACCTACTGACCTGGGGAGTTCCTCTTTCAGTGTCCTATCATTTTGCCTTTTCATACTGTTCATGGGGTTCTCAAGGCAAGAATACTGAAGTGGTTTGCCATTCCCTTCTCCAATGGACCACATTCTGTCAGACCTCTCCACCATGACCCGTCTGTCTTGGGTGGCCCCACAGGGCATAGCTTAGTTTCACTGAGTTAGACAAGGCTGTGGTCCTAGTGTGATTAGATTGATTAGTTTTCTGTGATTATGGTTTCAGTGTATGTCTGCCCTCTGATGCCCTCTTGCAACACCTACCGTCTTACTTGGGTTTCTCTTACCTTGGATGAGGTGTATCTCCTCACCGCCGTCCCTCCTGACCTTGAACGTGGAATAGCTCCTCTAGGCCCTCCTGCGCCTGGGCAGCCACTGCTCCTTGAATGTGGGCTAGCTCCTCCCGAACGCTGCCCCTGACCTCGGACGTAGGGTAGCTCCTCTCAGCCATTCCTGCACTGTTGCAGCCTGGCACTCTTGGCCGCTGCCCCTGACCTTGGAATGGGGTAGCTCCTCTTGGCCCCCGCACTTGGGGCATGGGGTCCTCTCGGCTTCTGCCCCTGAGCTCGGACGTGGGGTAGCTCCCCTTGGGCATGGGGTCCTCCTGGCTTCTGCCCCTGACCTTGGACATGGGGTAGCTCCCCTCAGGCATGGGGTCCCCCCGGCTTCTGCCCCTGACCTCTGACGTGGAGTAGCTCCTCTCGGCCGTGCTTGTGCGCCATCACAGCCACATTTTAGAATTATATAATTAATTCTGCTTAATCTAATTTAATTTTAATTAAATTTGCTTTGGAGGGTCTTAGTTTTTCTTTTGCAAAAACTTACTTTTGCTTTTGTATCATTTAACAGTAAGCATCTATGTGACCTTTTTTTCAGCATCTTGTGATTAGAGAAGCTTGTTTGCAGCTTTGGTCACTAGAGTGGACTCAGAGCCCTTCTCTCCTTGCCAGCCTCCTGGTGAGCTGACTCTTTGCTACACACATGCTACCAAGGCCTTGAACCTGGCCTCTGACCTCCCAAGAATCCTTGCAATGGCTCCCTTTGTTCTGCGTGCTCCCAACTTTGTCAGGGGAATTTTGTGCTTTGAAATGTAGATTCAGCAACTCTAAGCTGGGTGTAGAAAATTAATAAGGAAATAAAGCTGAACCCACAAAATCACCTGCTAACCCAAATTTGCTAAAATGAAGTTTCCTCAAAATACCAGTGTTAATTCAGTCCTCATAAATGGTGGGGTGACGGATGAATCCTCTGTGTTGTGGAGGTCGACAGGTTCAGACCTTAAGAAAAAAGGAACTATAGCCAATCCCAAACCTGGGAACTTTTCAAAATGAAAGCTGTGTCTTCTGGCACAAGACCAAGTTACCCAACGTGGGATCTGTGAGCAGGATTTTGTCTTATTCATTTCTATGGAATTCTGCCTGACATGAGGGGCACAGGAAAAACCTGTATTTGGTTAAAGTGTCAGAGGAACTAAGGTTTACGTTGATAAGTCAAAATATATACTTATTCTAACTTCATAATGATGTCTCTGGTTAATAGCTAAGTTAATATAGCTAAAAGAATAAAATATGCTTAAAAACAGGAAACCTTACTTTCTAAAATGAGCTTTGGTAGTCACTAGGTTTTGTCATGAGCTTTCAGGTGGCTCAGTGGTAAAAAATCCACCTGCAATGGAGGAGACGCAGGAGATGTGAGTTTAATCTCTGGATCGGGAAGATCCCCTGGAGGAGCGCATGGCAACTTACTCCAGTATTCTTGCCTGGAGAATCCTATGGATAGAAGATGCTGGCTTTCTACAGTCCATAGGGTCGTGTCTCAAAGAGTCGGACGTGACTGAAGCGACTGAACACGCATGCAGGCTTAGCCGTGGATATTCTCACTTCTCCTTCAGGATCGTACTTCCTGCTTCCTTGGGATTAATCATGGCCACATGGCTTGCTTTCCCCAGTGAAACGTGAAGGAAAGTGGCATGTACCACTCTTGGGTGAAAGCTTTATGGGTATACGTCACACTTTCTTCTGCTATAGCATCTAGCAAGGTCCCTGTCCCTAAGGGACAGGCAAGGGGAGCGGAACCCCCACCCACCCAAAACAATCATGTAGCATGAAAGGATAATACAGCTTTCATTGCTTTAAGCCAATAACATTCTGGGTATTTTTGTCCACCATATAACTCAGCCCATCCTGACTGATATACTGTATACATAATGAGCTCCTGAAATTTCAGTCCCAAAGCATAAAAAATATAGTCCAACAGAAACATTAGATGAGGAATATTGTAATTGGACATTGTGTTTCTAATCTAGGGCTAAGCAGCAACTAATTCTAAAAATAATAATATAATTTCATTAGAGCTTAATGTAGTCAAGTCTTATACAATGTGCGTGCGCTGACTCTGTAAGAAATCTTAAGTCTTCTGTCATTAACTTTACCTGACAGAAATGATTTAATGTCAGAAGCTTAATTTTGTTGTTGTTTTCCTTGCTTTCTTAACCTTTGAATTGCTCTGGTGAGCAGGGGGTGGAGGTAGGGGAAATAGAAATGATTTGGATGGCCCATATCTCTTTAATGCCTTTTTTCTTGGTGTTGTTCAGTTGCTAAGTCCTGCCCTGCTCTTTGCTGCCCCATGGACTGTAGCACGCCAGGCTCCCCTGTCCTTCACTCTCTCCCAGAGTTTGCTCAAATTCATGTCCGTTGAGTCCGTGATGCTATCTAACCATCTCATCCTCTGCTGCCTTCTTCTCCTTTTGCCTTCAATTTTTCCCAACTTCAGGGTCTTTTCAGATGAGTTGGCTCTTTACACCAGGTGGCCAAAGTATTGGAGCTTCAGCTTCAGCATCAGTCCTTTCAATGAACATTCAGGGTTGATTTCCATTAGGATTGACTGGTTTGATCTCCTTGCAGTCCAACTGTCTTCTTTATTTGATGATAAATGTCTCTGTTGGATTCTAAAGTCATTCAGCCTCAGAACTATACTCAAAATTGCATTTGTCTACTCAAAATAAAAAGTCATGGCATCTGAATGGTTGAATAGTGCCTGTCTGGGCACTTTAGTTCTGCAGGCTTGTAGGGCAGGGATTCTTGACTTGAACTTGCCTGGCCCACTTACTTTTCTCTTTCCGCTTTCCATTAAACAACACTGGGTTATATTTAGGGTAAAGAAATTTGGCCTAAGAATGTTTGAAGGCTGTGTGGAAGCAGGGAGACTGGTGTCATCCCTCTTATCTTTAAGGATAATCATGAATACTTGTTTATTGATAAACATTTCAGAGTGTCTTTAAAAGATAGTTTTTAGGAGCCATTTTAGGTTCATAGCAAAACTGAGAGGAAGGGATAGAGATTTCCCATATACCCTCTGCTCCCCCCGCATATGCACAGCCTTCCCCATTTAAAGCATCCCCCACCAGAGTGGTGCATTTATTACAATTGATGATCATACATTGACATACTGTTCACAGTTTATATTAAAGTTAAGTCTTCATGTTGTACATTTTCGGGGTTTGTACAAACATATAATGACATACACCCATCATTGTAGTATCACAGAGTATTTCCCCTGCCCCCAAAGTTCTCTATGTTTTGCCTATTCATCCTCCAACCCTCACCCCCTGGCAATTATTGATCTTTTTACTGTCTCTATAGTTTTGCCTTTTCCCAGTTATTTTTTTAAACACTAAATAATATAAAGACTTTGTTCCCATAACCTCCCTGAGTTAGTCCCTAGTTCCAGCCTCAGTGACCTGTCAGAAAGCTACTAGTAACTTGAAAATGGCCCAAAGAGAGTCCTGAGTGCTTTTTAGTGAATAATTGGATTCAAATTTCTGTTGGGTCCCTATTTTAAACCTTCCTGGGGACATAAATTAACTGGTGGATCTTTTTCAAAAGAGATGCAAAAATATTCCTGTCTAGTGGAAGAGATAACCCGAAAAGTAACTTTTTCATCTTAAGACATCAGCTAGTTTTCATGGATACTGAGTTTCTAAAAAAATTTTTTGAATCAGTTCTAATGCCTCATCTTTGCTGCTGCTGCTGCTAAGTTGCTTCAGTCATGGCCAACTCTGTGCAACCCCATAGATGGCAGCCCACCAAGCTCCCCCGTCCCTGGGATTCTCCAGGCAAGAACACTGGAGTGGGTTGCCATTTCCTTCTCCAATGCATGAAAATGAAAAGTGAAAGTGAAGTTGCTCAGTTGTGTCCAACTCTTAGCGACCCCATGGACTGCAGCCTACCAGGCTCCTCTGTCCATGGGGTTTTCCAGGCAAGAGTACTGGAGTGGGGTGCCATCGCCTTCTCTGAATGAATTAATCAGTTAAACAGAATATTTGACATGTGTTTTTTTAATATTTTCCCCGAGAGTCTTTAGTCTACCTTTTTGAAAATTGTATTTTAACAGATCCTAATTTTGTTACAGGCTTCCCTGATGGCTCGGTAGTAAAGAATCTGCCTGCAATGCAGGAGTTAGAAGAGATGTGGATTTGATCCCTGGGTTGGGAAGATCCTCTGGAGGAGGGCATGGCAACCCACTCTGGTATTCTTGCCTGAAGAATCCTGTGCACAGGTGAGTCTGGAGGGCTACAATCCACAAGGTTGCAAGGAGTCGGACATGACTGAAGTAGCTGAGCACGCACGCACACATTTCTGTTGTAGGCACTGGAAAACAAAACATGGATGGTGCTCTGTGCATGAAAGGCAACATGAGAACACTCAACTCTTGCATCTTATTCCATGACATGACCATGGTGGTCGTGTTATGGAAGCAGGCATGTCTCTCTCAAGTTGGAAACTTTCATTTAAAAATACTGGTTTTGGAAAGACACTGACAAATGGATATTGATTTTATAATCAGAGCAGCGGTTATTGCCAGCATCCTGCTCAGTCCCAGCTTCTATGTCCTTATTTTATCCATCCATCATGTGCTCAGTCGTATCCAACTCTATGTGACCCCATGGACTTGTAGCCCACCAGGCTCCTCTATCCATGGGATTTTCCAGGCAAGAATACGGGAGTGGGTTGCCATTTCCTCCTCCAGTAGATCTTCCTAACCAAGGGATTGAACTCTCATCTCCTACGTCCTCTGATTGCAGGTGGATTCTTTACTGCTTGAGCTATCAGGGAAGCCCCATGTCCTTATTTGGAAGTAGTGACTCTGTCAGTGATAGAGTCCAGTGTTCCTTCCTCACTGTAATGGACACACATGCAGGCTATATATGTTATGTATATTTGTGTGTGCTATATGCTATTCCTGCTTGATTAAATTTCCTTGGTTTGCCAGGTGAGACTCATGGTCTTAGAGCCCTGAGAAGATGGGTCAGACGGAGATCAATGTGTGGGTTAGATGGATGGCAGAAGACAGACCTAAAAGGTCTGCAAAACCTGGAGATGCACAGGGCCTGCAGTCCAGAGTCAGAAGTCATTAAGACTGGAGATCACAAGGCTCTGAGTCTCTTAAGCATAGGAGATGTATTTTTCTGTACCTGCCTAGCACAGTGTTTGATACTTCAGTTCAGTTCAGTTCAGTCACTCAGTCATGTCCAACTCTTTGTAACCCCATGAATCGCAGCACACCAGGCCTCCCTGTCCATCACCAACTCCCAGAGTTCACTCAGACTCACGTCCATCGAGTCCGTGATGCCATCCTGCCATCTCATCCTCTGTCGTCCCCTTCTCCTGCTGCCTCCAATCCCTCTCAGCATCAGAGTCTTTTCCAATGAGTCAACTCTTTGCATGAGGTGGCCAAAGTATTGGAGTTTCAGCTTCAGCATCAGTCCTTACAATGAACACCCAGGGCTGATCTCCTTTAGAATGGACTGGTTGGATCTCCTTGCAGTCCAAGGGACTCTCAAGAGTCTTCTCCAACACCACAGTTCAAAAGCGTCTACTAGTAGAGACTTAACCAGTCTCGTTTAAGTGAATGATAGCTCAAGTGACAAGGTGAAAGAGAAGGCTTGAAATGACAACTAATGTTTTAGTTGGGAAAGTGATAGAAAAACTGGCTGAGGAAGGCTTCAGGAGGCTGAGCCAGGGAATGGGGAAGTGATAGAAGGGAAGGCTGCTGGCGAGACTTGTCTCCTGACCAAAGTTAGACCCTGTGTCCTCCTGGTTCCGTGGAAGCAGGACTGAGCTGAGAATGGAGCGCTGTGCTCTGCCATCCACAGCTCCAGTGACACTGAGCAGGTCTTTGTGCTCCTAGAAATAACTCTGTCTGCTCCGCCTCCATCACAGTGAGTTTGAGGCTAGAAGGGAATCCATGTGAAAGTGCTCAGCAAATTTCAGGCACCACTCGGGTATAAGGAATTATCTGCTGGCGTGGCACAGCAGGAGCAGAGGCAGAGGTCCTGCATTGTCCATCTTAACAATGGACCATGGCAGGAATTTAGAGCCCAGGTCCTGGAGTCTCTTGGGACTAGGAGCAGTTTTCAAATTATCAAAAAGAAAAGCATTCTAGTAACAGGAAAACCAAGTTCTTTGAGACCAGTTTTGGCGTCTCAGGACGGCAGTAGCACTCCTAGTTTCTGACAGTTGTTGGCTTAAGAAAGGTGTTTGTGAAGGGCTTGTCAGTGGGACTCGTCCCTCATGCAGGGCTGTATCCAACTTCAGGGGTCTGTTTCACTTGGGCTGAGTTTGCTGATGTTCTGTGACAACCAGTTCCGGATGTTTTATAAACAATTAGCTTGACAGTTTGATGGACGAGGGTAACATTTGGCTATCATCTGTACTGCAATGAAAGACAGATGATTATTTTTGACAGAAGCAATCACGGGCAGCGAGGAAACAGAGAAACCAGAGTCCCAAGGCTCTCACTGTCTTAAGATGTGGGGCCAGATCAAAGCCAATTGGAGAGGAGGCCCAACAGCCTGGGTGACAGTCCTGATCTGGCTGGACATTGAATGGAACTTTGAGGCACACAACTTGTTTTCGAAATGCCTATGTTGACAGCCACCAATCTCAGCAAGAGAAAGGAAAGGAAGTTTGGTTGCGGCGATTATAAAATCAACAGGCCAGCCTGGGACCTGGAATTCACTTTGACTTGCACTTTTTCTTTTTTAATTTATATGTCCTGTTTTATCTCTTAATTCATTTGAAAAATCACATATCATAAACTTAACCCATTAAAAATACACAGTTCAGTGGTTTTTAGTATATTCAGATATGTGCAACCATTGTTCTCATGATGGTAGTTTTAGAATAGAACTGTTCTATCTAGTTCTATCTGCTAGTTCTAGAATATTTCCATCATCCCAAAAGGAAACCTTGTACTCAAGGGTATTATTCCTTATTCTCACTCACTCCTTATTCCCTCCTCCCCAGCTTCTCTTTATCTCTATGGATATGCCTATTTCAGACATTTAAACAGAATCATATATGTGTCCTTTTGTATTTGAATTTCACTTAGTATAATATTTTTGAGGTTCATTTATGTTATAGCATGTATCAGTATTTCACTATTTTTATGGCCAAATAATATTCGATTGTATGGATATACCACTACTCGTCAGTTGATGAAAACCTGGGTTATTTCTTTTTGGTTCTTAGTGGATAATGCTGTTAAGTATACCCATTGCAAGTTTTTGTGTGGACATAGGTTTTCAAGTCTTTTGAATATATACCAGGAGAGAAATTGCTGTGTGTATGGTAACTCTACGTGTAACTTTTGGAGAAACCATGCCTTAGATTTAAAATGAACCAGGTGAGCATCAGTGTATTCCTCATCGTTGTATAACTCCTGGAGTTCTTTGGGGAAAGGGCAGTGCTAGTAAAGCCAGGTAGGCCAGGTGTCTGGAGGAATAATATGAGCGGGAGCTGTGTCTTCAGATGTCCAAATCTCTGACAGCAGCAGAGGTTTTTCTCTAGAAAGGAGGCAGAATGCTGTGGCTGAGGATGTGGGGACTTCTACTCTGGAGATGGAGTCAATGATTTGACAGCTGGGGTGACCAGTTTCCCTATTTTGTGTTACATCAGGCCATCTAGAGAAATACATCAGGCCATCTAGAGAAATACCTTCCCACCTACTGTGGACCAAGCCCACTTTGAGGTTACTCTGAAGGACATACATGGCCTTGGTTTTCCACGGGTTAACCTAAGGAATAAGGAACATCAAGCGAAAATTTTTGACCACATATTAAATTGTGTGGGATGCTTGACAGACTTTCCAGGGAACAGAGCATTCAGCGTGGGCTGTGACTATGTGCAGGGGCCACACATTCATGGGAATCCCTAGGGAGTGTGATGTGAGGCTCAGCTGAGTTGGCTCTCGTTGTACATACATAATTCATCTGGGGATGGAAGATGTATCCACTCTGCCTGCTTTTCCTCCTCCAGGCATTGTCTGGCACAAAAGTCAAAGGCTTGTGAACCCTGCTAGGGCAATGATAGGATTTGTTTTGGTCACATGGTAATCCTGAACAAAAGGGCCTGGATGCCATATGGACCTTGTTTCAGTGTTTCGTGAATAGCAATGAGTCACCTGGGCAAGTCATCCAGCCTTCTAGGTTCTGGCCTTAGAAAACAGTGGGTCTTTCTGGACACCAGATGCCTCTGTGATTGGATTTCTTTCTGGTGTATGACTCACGTGGAATGATTTTAAAAATTGCTGTGGACTGAACAGTCCTTTCTATAGCTGAATCTGGTATAAGGAGATGAAGCTGAATCTGTGTTTTCCATACTTAATTCAATTCAGCACAGCAGGATCTGCATGAGCAAGAAATCAGGAAGCAAAGGCACCCAGGTGAATGTGAGAAGGAAAGTTCTGGTTCAGTTTAAAGTTAAACCAACACCAGGGGTAGACAAGGTACTGTATTATGCTAATCAAAATTTTGGTCCTGAATCAAAGCATAGACATTTTGGGTAACAGAAATAAGAGGCATCTGAGCTGGGTAGGGAAGTTTTGTTTTAAGGGTCATGCTTGAATTTCCTAGAAATCACTGTTCTCATCATTTCCCTAAAGAACGTGAAGAGTAAGGGCTTGTCTTCTAGTCACTGATGATCAGTTTAATAGTCTATTAAGAGTAGTACAGCTGTTTTGTAGAAAAAAGAAAAGAATTACCAGAGTTCTTCAGATTTAATAACACACAATAATTTAGAGCAGATACACTCAATACCAGTGTTCAAGGCCAGATACATAGGGCATAGAACAATTTTTTTTAGGTCAGTCAAATTCAACATGCTTGACAATAGGTGAACTTGGCATAAACCTTTGAGAAGGGTAGAGTCATAGGGTTGGACCCCCACCCCATAGGAGATTCCATAAGGGGCTGCCACAAAATCACGGGAATATGAGATCCCTGTTGAACATCTGGAAAGGTCTTTGGAAACCAAGCATAAGAGGTAATGTTTTATGAGAGCTTATTATATGTGCCAGGCATTATTTTGAGTATTTCATACATATTAATTCCTTTAATCCTCAAAGCAATCCAATGGGTATGATGGCTACAAGTTACTGTTAAATACTTTAGAAAAAAATAATAGAAAGGGAAAGAAATAAAAAGAGAATGATACAGCAAATGGGGAAAATAGTATAAATAGTACTATTAGTACAAATAGTGATCTGAATAAAGATTAATAGGATTTCTGTGAGCTACTTCAATTTTTTCTGTCTATTTGAAATTATATCAGAGGAGATGGTGAGGAACAGGGAGGCCTGGCATGCTGTAATTCATGGAGTCACAAAGAGTCGGACACGACTGAGCGACTGAACTGAACTGAACTGAAACATTTACCAAAAACACTCCCATGAAGATATTATTCTCATTTTAGAGATGAGAAAAGTGAGGCACAGAGCTTAAGTAACTTGCTTTACGTCACCTGATAATGAGTGGTGGAGCCAGGATTTCAGATTGCTGTTCAAGCAGATTGACAAGGTAAATGCCAAAAAATTTATGCTTTTGAACTGTGGTGCTAGAGAAGACCCTTGAGAGTCCCTCGGACTGCAAGGAGATCAAACCAATCAGTCTTAAAGGAAATCAACCCTGAATATTCATTGGAAGGACTGATGTTGAAGCTGAAGCTCCAATACTTTGGCCACCTGATGAGAAGAACAGACTCATTGGGAAAGATCATGATGCTGGGAAAGACTGAGGGCAGGAGGAGAAGGGGGTGACAGAGGATACGATGGTTAGATAACATCATTTGTTCAATGGACGTGAGTTTGAGCAAACTCCGGGAGATAGTGAAGGACAGGGAAGCCTAGTGTGCTATAATCCACGGGGTTGCAAAAAGTTGGAGGTGACTGAGAGCGTGAACAACAACAACTATTTGTTGTTCAGGTGGTTATTTTGGTCTTTGTTGCTCCATAAGCATAATTTTAATCTAGCCACCAAGCTCAGTATTTGGGTACTTGGGCAACCTGAGCGGAGAGGTGCAAGGCTGGAGCAGGGAGGGATGTAAGATGCTGAGTGTGGTCATGCCACTGGTCTATAGAACAGCCACTGGTCTATACTCTGTTACCCACTGGTGGGGAGATAAAACACAGCAGGTGAGAGCAGGCATTTAGAAACTTTGATAGCAATGGATGCTGCAACATCCATTTATCTGCTAATTCATTTTTTTCTTTTCACTCCTTAATTCAAAGGTTTATTAAGGGTCTATTGTTTGCTTAGTATTGGGTGTGACTTTGTTAAAGACAGAGTTAGAGTAGTAATTATATGATGTCCCATATGAAATATAATAGCAACTTTGAATATACCATATCAAGGTTTTTCTTTTAAAAATTTTCATATGTGCTTTTAAAATTGAGATATAATAATTGATATAGAATACAATTTTTACTTCAAGCATACATCATAATGATGTGGTCTACGTAGTAGAATAATCACTACAGTAGGTCTAGTTAACATCCATCATGACACACAGTTACAATTAAAATTTTTTTCCATTGAAATATAGTTAATTTACAGTATTACATTAGTTTCAAGTGTACAACATAGTGATTCAGTATTTTTATAAGTTATACTCCATCTAAGGCAGTTACAGAATAACGGCTCTATTTCCCTGTATGGTACAGTATATCGCTGTTGTTTATTTATTTTATATGTAGTAGTTTGTATTTCTTAATCCCATGCCTCTATCTTACCCCTTCCCCTTTCTTTTCCCCACTGGTAACCATTGGCTTGTTTTCACAATTTTTTGAATGTATGTGATAAGAACTTGTAAGATTGTTTCTCTCTGTAACTTTCAAGTATACAATACAATATTATATTACATGATATTCATTTTCGTTTATCCATATTTAACAAAAGATCCCCAACAGATTAGGAGATGGGGTGAAGGAAGGAAAAAAATCTTGCTCCTTTGTCATAGATAGTTTGTAAAGCACTGGTTTAATCATCTCTCTCTCTCTCTTTTTTTTTGGCTGTATTGATCCTTCGCTGGGCTCAGGCTTTCTCTAGTCGTGGTGCTTGGGCTTCCTGTTGAAGTGTGCTGGCTTCTCTTGTTGCGGCATGCAGGCTCCTAGAGCTTACGGCCTCCGTAGTTGTGGCAGGTGGGTTCATCTGCTCCGTGAGATGTGGGATCTTAGTCCCCCAACCAGGGATTGAACCCATGTCCCCTGCATTGGGAGAACAAAGTCTTAACCCCTGGACCACTCCAAAGTCCTGTGTTCTCTGTCTTGACAGATGAGAAAAATGAAGTGCTTTGCAAGTCTCATAGTTAACCTAGTGAGAGGGCAGGAACTAGGATTGAGTCGTCTGGTTTCAGCCCCAGGCCTTGCACATCTCCAAGAGATGCTGTTCCTGCTGTGGCCTTGCACAGCTAGGCAGCCGTTAAGGACAGCCCAGGGCCCCTCTCTCCTCTGTCTTCAAATTGCCCCTAGATCTCAGAATAGGAGGCAGAACTCGGTAAAGCCTGCTCATATCTGTCTTTGGGAAATTCAGGCCCTAGGCTTAAGGAAGCAAAGAACCTCCAGAAACACTGCTGCTGAAATCTGGTTGTTCCCTGCCTCCACTGCTCATTTGCTTTTTATTACTTAGAAAAGATTGATTGCTGGTAAGAATAAATAAGAATCCAGGTTATTCAGAATATTTCTTAAGGAGATGGTGGTGATTTAGCTGCTAAGTTGTGTCCGACTCTTTGCGACCCCATGGACTGTAGCCTTCCAGGCTCCTCTGTTCATGGGATTTCCCGGGTAAGAATAGTGGAGTGCGTTGCCATTTCCTTCTCCATCTTAAGGATATAGCACCTTTTAATTTTTTTATAGCACCTTTTTAATCCCAAAGAAGTTAATATATTGTCCAGCTGTGCCAGAGGCACATGGTTGCAGGAGGTGGAAGCCAACTGGCATCCGATGTGGAACAAATGGAAAATTTTGGCCATGGAAACCAGAGGGAATTCTTCACATTAATTAAGAAAGAACTCTGCAATATTGAAAGTCTAGGTAGAGGAGGCCCAGACCCGGTTTCTGACTTCATTAAAATGAAGTCTGCTTCATTAGAACTTAGTTAACACAAATTGGAAAGGAGCAAGACTCATGCCCATTGAACTTGGTCCAGATTGGAAATTAAATCCCGATACTTTAACTCCTGCCCTTGCAAGCTCTCCTCCACCTTCTTAGTTTATTGGTAACAAACCTGATCTGCTTCCCAAGTTACCTGCTTCCCTAGGGGAAATGGAGTCTGGTGTGTTTGAAATATTACATTCAGAGGGAAATTTTTATGTAAAGTTCTCTAATTCAATAAATATGGAGCCTCATAGCAACCAAGAGCTTGTTTAGGATTGTTCTTGTTGTCTGGCTGCTTGCAAAAGTCCAATCAGTAAACTCGCAGAACAAAATGTTACTCAGGTTGGATCGTGTCACATTAATGAAATGTAAATAAAGCAAGAGAAAGGGAAATTTTAGAAATCCAAATAAACACATTTCACGCGACTCGTCTTCCCAGACAGTTTCTCAGATTCTCTTTTTCTCTATGGTCATGTCTCATAGGCCTTTTAGTGATAACCTTAGATACTCTACATTTCAGCAAATACAAACATTTCTCTCTTGCATTCTTGTTTACTGTTTCTGTTAGAAACTCGAAAGCTGTATCAGCTAAGTGGAAATCCTGGAGTGATTTAGGAGAAAAATATCAGTTGTTTAACAATAAACATGGTAAATTCCATGTGATTAAGTATGTGCTTTAAATGAAAGCAAGAAAATATTGCATTTGAATTGTGAACTATGAAGTTAGGACTGGAAATGATTGGGCAGGCTACCTGTTGTTGGGGTGGGAGAGCTGTATTTCAGCCCCAGATCTGAACAATCTTGGATGACAAAGCAGAAATCAAGAGACAGGTGCGAGCTGACTTTTTCTGTTACTGAGGTAGTTTTGTTCTTGGCTTAAGAAAGTAAATCTGGGATAATCTGGTTTTTATAAACTCCTGCAAATGAAGTAGCTTTGGTTATGTCGCCACTGTCAAAAGGAAATGGCCCTTCTCTGTAACCCTGATATGCAATCTGAATT
Source organism: Capra hircus (assembly GCF_001704415.2). Lineage (NCBI taxonomy): Eukaryota > Metazoa > Chordata > Mammalia > Artiodactyla > Bovidae > Capra > Capra hircus. The sequence goes on from NC_030818.1 coordinate 19,875,377, forward strand.
CAGGAAGTGGAACTTCAGTTTGTCTTTCAGTGCTGACCAGCTAGAGGAATCATCAGCCAGGTCTATATGTCTATTCAGAAAAACCACTGTTTTGAAAAGCCCCCTCTGTCTCAAGATCATGTGAGATTTACCACACAATGCTCAGAAAATATGAGATCATCTTGACATAATGAGAGAGTGAGAGTTGGGACTTGATTTCAAATTTTTTTCCCACAGATTTTGCTTTTCACTCTTGTCAGTCATATCTGAAAGGCTGAGAGTTACCAGGGCCTGTGGCCAGGCACGAGGGGGAATGCGTCATTGCGGGCCGTGTTGGCCATAGCAGCAAGTATGCCTCGGAGCAGATCCAACGTGGATGAACAAATGGAAAAATGTGTCACAAGGCCTGGGACAGAAAAAAATCAAAAGTTAGCACTGGAGCCATTCATTGGTAACTTCCAATGATCAATAACAAGATATTCACATGGTCATTTTACTTTTCAAGAAATTATCAAGCCAGCTGAGAAAATAATTGCTCATAGCTTATCACTAGTTGGCAAAATCTCAAAAAGTCCATAGTAAAAAAGAACCCTCATTTCTTTTTTTTTTTCTTTCTTTTTTTTTTTTTTTAGTTTTTTTATTTTTAAAATTTTAAAATCTTTAATTCTTACATGCGTTCCCAAACATGAACCTCCCTCCCACCTCCCTCCCCACAACATCTCTCTGGGTCATCCCCATGCACCAGCCCCAAGCATGCTGCACCCTGCGTCAGACATAGACTGGCGATTCAATTCTTACATGATAGTATACATGTTACAATGCCATTCTCCCAAATCATCCCACCCTCTCCCTCTCCCTCTGAGTCCAAAAGTCCATTATACACATCTGTGTCTTTTTTCCTGTCGTGCATACAGGGTCGTCATTGCCATCTTCCTAAATTCCATATATATGTGTTAGTATACTGTATTGGTGTTTTTCTTTCTGGCTTACTTCACTCTGTATAATTGGCTCCAGTTTCATCCATCTCATCAGAACTGATTCAAATGAATTCTTTTTAATGGCTGAGTAATACTCCATTGTGTATATGTACCACAGCTTTCTTATCCATTCATCTGCTGATGGACATCTAGGTTGTTTCCATGTCCTGGCTATTATAAACAGTGCTGCGATGAACATTGGGGTACATGTGTCTCTTTCAATTCTGGTTTCCTCGGTGTGTATGCCCAGCAGTGGGATTGCTGGGTCATAAGGTAGTTCTATTTGCAATTTTTTAAGGAATCTCCACACTGTTCTCCATAGTGGCTGTACTAGTTTGCATTCCCACCAACAGTGTAAGAGGGTTCCCTTTTCTCCACACCCTCTCCAGCATTTATTGCTTGCAGATTTTTGGATCGCAGCCATTCTGACTGGTGTGAAGTGGTACCTCATTGTGGTTTTGATTTGCATTTCTCTAATAATGAGTGATGTTGAGCATCTTTTCATGTGTTTGTTAGCCATCCGTATGTCTTCTTTGGAGAAATGTCTATTTAGTTCTTTGGCCCATTTTTTGATTGGGTCATTTATTTTTCTGGAATTGAGCTGCAGAAGTTGTTTGTATATTTTTGAGATTAGTTGTTTGTCAGTTGCTTCATTTGCTATTATTTTCTCCCATTCAGAAGGCTGTCTTTTCACCTTGCTTATAGTTTCCTTTGTTGTGCAGAAGTTTTAATTTTAATTAGATCCCATTTGTTTATTTTTGCTTTTATTTCCAGAATTCTGGGAGGTGGATCATAGAGGATCCTGCTGTGATTTATGTCTGAGAGTGTTTTGCCTATGTTCTCCTCTAGGAGTTTTATAGTTTCTGGTCTTATGTTTAGATCTTTAATCCATTTTGAGTTTATTTTTGTGTGTGGTGTTAGAAAGTGATCTAGTTTCATTCTTTTACAAGTGGTTGACCAGTTTTCCCAGCACCACTTGTTAAAGAGATTGTCTTTATTCCATTGTATATTCTTGCCTCCTTTGTCAAAGATAAGGTGTCCATATGTGTGTGGATTTATCTCTGGGCTTTCTATATTGTTCCATTGATCTATATGTCTGTCTTTGTGCCAGTACCATACTGTCTTGATGACTGTGGCTTTGTAGTAGAGCCTGAGGTCAGGCAAGTTGATTCCCCCAGTTCCATTCTTCTTTCTCAAGATTGCTTTGGCTATTCAAGGTTTTTTTGTATTTCCATACAAATCTTGAAATTATTTGTTCTAGTTCTGTGAAAAATGTGGCTGGTAGCTTGATAGGGATTGCATTGAATTTGTAAATTGCTTTGGGTACTATACTCATTTTCACTATATTGATTCTTCCAATCCATGAACGTGGTATATTTCTCCATCTATTAGTGTCCTCTTTGATTTCTTTCATCAGTGTTTTATAGTTTTCTATATATAGGTCTTTAGTTTCTTTAGGTAGATATGTTCCTAAGTATTTTATTCTTTTCGTTGCAATGGTGAATGGAATTGTTTCCTTAATTTCTTTTTCTACTTTCTCATTATTCGTGTATAGGAATGCAAGGGATTTCTGTGTGTTGATTTTATATCCTGCAACTTTACTATATTCATTGATTAGCTCTAGTAATTTTCTGGTGGAGTCTTTAGGGTTTTCCATGTAGAGGATCATGTCATCTGCAAACAGTGAGAGTTTTACTTCTTCTTTTCCAATTTGGATTCCTTTTATTTCTTTTTCTGCTCTGATTGCTGTAGCCAAAACTTCCAGAACTATGTTGAATAGTAGCGGTGAAAGTGGACACCCTTGTCTTGTTCCTGACTTTAGGGGAAATGCTTTCAATTTTTCACCACTGAGGATAATGTTTGCTGTGGGTTTGTCATATATAGCTTTTATTATGTTGAGGTATGTTCCTTCTATTCCTGCTTTCTGGAGAGTTTTTATCATAAATGGATGTTGAATTTTGTCAAAGGCCTTCTCTGCATCTATTGAGATAATCATATGGTTTTTATTTTTCAATTTGTTAATGTGGTGAATTACATTGATTGATTTGTGGATATTGAAGAATCCTTGCATCCCTGGGCTAAAGCCCACTTGGTCATGGTGTATGATCTTTTTAATGTGTTGTTGGATTCTGATTGCTAGAATTTTGTTGAGGATTTTTGCATCTATGTTCATCAGTGATATTGGCCTGTAGTTTTCTTTTTTTGTGACATCTTTGTCAGGTTTTGGTATTAGGGTGATGGTGGCCTCATAGAATGAGTTTGGAAGTTTACCTTCCTCTCCAATTTTCTGGAAGAGTTTGAGGAGGATAGGTGTTAGCTCTTCTCAAAATTTTCGGTAGAATTCAGCTGTGAAGCCATCTGGACCTGGGCTTTTGTTTGCTGGGAGATTTCTGATTACAGTTCCAATTTCCTTGCTTGTGATGGGTCTGTTAAGATTTTCTATTTCTTCCTGGTTCAGTTTTGGAAAATTGTACTTTTCTAAGAATCTGTCCATTTCTTCCACATTGTCCATTTTATTGGCATACAACTGCTGATAGTAGTCTCTTATGATCCTTTGTATTTCTGTGTTGTCTGTTGTGATCTCTCCATTTTCATTTCTAATTTTATTGATTTGATTTTTCTCTCTTTGCTTCTTGATGAGTCTGGCTAATGGTTTGTCAATTTTATTTATCCTTTCAAAGAACCAGCTTTTGGCTTTGTTGATTTTTGCTATGGTCTCTTTTGTTTCTTTTGCATTTATTTCTGCCCTAATTTTTGAGATTTCTTTTCTTCTACTAACTCTGGGGTTCTCCAATTCTTCCTTTTCTAGTTGCTTTAGTTGTAGAGTTAGGTTATTTATTGGACTTTTTTCTTGTTTCTTGAGGTATGCCTGTATTGCTATGAACTTTCCTCTTAGCACTGCTTTTATAGTGTCCCACAGGTTTTGGGTTGTTGTGTTTTCATTTTTATTAGTTTCTATGCATATTTTGATTTCTTTTTTGATTTCTTCTGTGATTTGTTGGTTATTCAGAAGTGTGTTGTTCAACCTCCATATGTTGGAATTTTTAATAGTTTTTCTCCTGTAATTGAGATCTAATCTTAATGCATTATGGTCAGAAAAGATGCTTGGAATGATTTCGATTTTTTTGAATTTATCAAGTTTAGATTTATGGCCCAGGATGTGATCTATCCTGGAGAAGGTTCCATGAGCACTTGAAAAAAAGGTGAAATTCATTGTTTTGGGGTGAAATGTCCTATAGATATCAATTAGGTCTAACTGATCTAATGTATCATTTAAAGTTTCGTTTCTTTGTTAATTTTCTGTTTAGTTGATCTGTCCATAGGTGTGAGTGGGGTATTAAAGTCTCCCACTATTATTGTGTTATTGTTGATTTCCCCTTTCATACTTGTTAACATTTGTCTTGTATATTGCGGTGCTCTTATATTGGGTGCATATATATTTATAATTGTTATATCTTCTTCTTGGATTGTTCCTTTGATCATTATGTAGTGGCCTTCATTGTCTCTTTTGACAGCCTCTGTTTTAAAGTCTATTTTATCGGATATGAGTATTGCCACTCCTGCTTTCTTTTGGTCTCTATTTGCGCGGTATATCTCTTTCCAGCCCTTCACTTTCAGTCTGTATGTGTCCCTTGTTTTGAGGTGGGTCTCTTGTAAGCAGCATATAGAGGGGCCTTGTTTTTGTATCCATTCGGCCAGTCTTTGTCTTTTGGTTGGGGCGAGAACCCTCATTTCTTATAACCCCAGTCGTGACTCAATTATAATGTCAATCAACAAACGTATCAGGCACTAAGAGCCTTGTGTTAGTGGCAGTGGAGACATCAAATACAAATAAGATGTATTTCTTATTCACAAGAAAAGCTCAGAGTCGGGGGAGGGGGAAATATTTACACATGTTTTTCCAGTGCAGTAAAATAAGAGAGCTAGAATAAGTGCATGGAGCAGGTGCTTCAGGAACACAGATAAAGGGTAAATAGATTCTACTTGGAGAAGTCTAAGAAAGAGCCAGAATGGAAGAGAATTTAGCTTCCTGGAATGAGGCATACAATTTACAAAAAAACAAAAAAGATCTTAAGTGAAAAAGTACATCAGATGTGAAGGCAGGAAGTGCTTGGCATTTTCAGGGAATAAGTGCAGGGCAATTTCTTTGTCATTATCTCCATATGTGTCAAAAGATAAATTCTCTCCAAAAGTCCAATTTTCAAGACTATTGTCAAACATCTAATTTGAAATGCAAATCTGAGCAATGACCTTTTTGTTCTGATTATCTCAGACTGCCCCTAGGAAGAGTGAATACATGGGTCCCCCAGGAGGAATGACTGCTGGGGAGATGGCCAGCCTCACAGAGAATCTCCCCAGAGCACCGATCAGTTTTAAATAGGAGCCGAGAGAGGCAGCTGCTCTGGTGTGGCATCACGTCCATGGAAATACAGAGAGCAGGGGCATTCTAGGTCAACCCAGGGTCAACCAAGGAGGTGGGATGCGCACACTGGAGGCTGAAGCAGGATCCATGACCCTCAGCCTCAGGGCCAGCACAGCATACTGGGCAGTGAGTGGGAAGGGACTTCATTCCAGTGTACACCAGAAGAAGAAGATTCCCTCTGCGGGCCTCAGATGCTTTTTTGTAAAATAAACTAGTTTGACTAAATCAATCTTCGGCAAACGTTGTCTCTTACAGCCCTATGGCTCCATAAAGGTGCCTCGGTGGCTGGGGATGAGAGAGTCAGGCCAAGTTGGAAAGGCTAAACCTTCCTACCTTCACTTCAGCCAGAGTATTCTGATTCCATTTGTTTTCTTATTGGCAATCCATGAGCTACAATTTGAAAGGAGTGTATTTTCTTGTTCAAGAAAACCTCAGTATCTTGGACTAGACAATCACATTCTGATGCTATGATTCTAAGCCTCCCTTACTTCCTTGGCAATCCTATAATACTTGATTTATGTCTCTCCATAACACTGATCCAATTCTACCTTGTATCATTCTTTATGTCTCAAAGATGTGAACTTCTTTTTCTCTAATGCATTTTTTTTTTTTTTGCTCCATAAATGCAAAGTTAATGGCTGTTAAACTCTCCCTGGTTGTACTGGCCTCCTTCCTGTTCCTCAAGTTCACCAAGCTCATGCTGTAGGGACTTTGCATTTGTGGTTTTCTCTATCTGGAATTGTTCTTCCCTGATCTCCATAAAACTTGCTCCTTTACTGTCTTTAGGTTCCTTCTCAAGTGTGACCTTATCTGGTGGCCATTCCTGATCACCTAATATATAAATCAGAACCCCATTACCCCCATGCATGCCCATATTCCTGAGGTTCTGCATTTTGATTTTTCTCCACAGCAGTTACCATCACTGGCATATTTTATATTTCATTATTTGTTTCAAGTCTAATTCCACCAGAATGTAAATGTTAGGGGGCAGAGATTTGTTCCGTTTTGGTCACTGCTTTCTCCCTGGAACAGAGTCTGGAGTAAAGTAGCCATTACCCCCTCCTTGGAAGCAGCTGGGACCCAGCTCTTGTCCAGCCAAGACCTCCTGTTGTTAAGACCCTACCTTCAGCAACTTGCAATTTAGCCAGGTTTTGTTTTTGTCTCACATCCAAACCAGTGACCCAGCTGTCCCACTGCCTCTGGTACTAAGCTTTTTTGGACAGACTGGAAAAGAACATGCATGAGATTTGGACTTGAAGATTTGGATTTGGGTCTTAACTGTGTCTTTGGGTGCTTTTAGGTAAGTTACTTAACCCCTTTTGAACATTGATTTTTCTACCATAACATGAGGTAGTAATCTACCTGTCATACAAGGTTGCTATGAGGATGACATAAAGTGTGGTGAATGAAAGGGGCTTGTTATCTGTAAAGGATCATTTTAGATGTGACCTCTGGAGAAGAAGGCAGTTGTTCTGGATTCTTAAGGTCCCTTGTGTGCGTGCATACTAAGTCACTTCAGTCACGTCTGACTCTGTGGACTCTAAGGGACTTTAGCCTGCTAAGCTCCTCTGTCCATGGCATTCTCCAGGCAAGAATACTGGAGTGGGTTGCCATGCCCTCCTCCAGGGGATCTTCCTGACCCAGGGATCCAGCCTGAGTCTGCTCCATTCCCGGTGGATTCTTTACCATCTGAGCTTCTGGAAGAACCCCAAAGGGCCGTTGCTGTGCTGGGCTTAGTGTCCAAATCTTTGTGACCGCCTGGACTGTAGCCTACCAGGCCTCTCTGTCCATGGAGATTCTCCAGGCAAGAATACTGGAGTGGCTTGCCATGCCCTCTTCCAGGGAATTTTCCCAACCCAGGGATCAAACCCAGGTCTCCCGCATTGCAGGCAGATTCTTTACCATCTAAGCCACCAGAGAAGCCCAAGAATACTGGAGTGGGTAGCCTATCCCTTGTCCAGGGAAACTTGCTGACCCAGGAATTGAGTCAGGGTCTCCTGCATTGCAGGCACCTTCTTTACCAGCTGAGCTACCAGGGAAGCCCAAAGGGCCCTTGAGTCAATGCTAAATCTATGGCTTCTGGCGCTTAGCTAATAACATCTCTGGAAATAGAGATAAGACTACACTTTCTGGTTGAGGGCAGGAAAGAGATTCAGACTAACTGAAACATCTTTTAACTTGATTTTGGTGAAATTAGTAAGAAAATATTTACCAATAAATCATTTTTATTGATACTGCAAGGTTTTCAAATGAATTGTCTCTTTCAACAGCCCCTTTCAGCCCTGTACTGTTTGGAAAGACCCTTTTATTTGGGGATGTATGTAAATTTCTGTTTCCCCACATTTATGCCATGTGCTTCAGTCCCCTAGATTCAGAAAAAAATCCATCTATTTATGGAATGCATTTGACACTTAACTTGAATTGTCTCCTCCAAGAAACTGCTTTATATTTATTACCATTGATGTAAAATGCTTGAATGCTCGGGAGGCAGTGTGTTCAGAGTAATGAACACTGAAGAGAGAGTTAAGACTCAGTTTTGTCTTGGTTCTATCACTGACTAGTTAAATGACCTCAGGCAAGTTGTCATCTCTCTGGGCCTGAGTTTCCATACGTGTGTGTGTGTATGAGAGAGAGTATGAGATAGGAAGGGGAAATTTACATTGAGTGCTGACTACAGACTCTCTGGGGGAGAGCTGCTTCTGCTAAGAACACCCCTTATATGGATATGTTTGGTTATGAAAATGAGACCCACTGGGCAAGGCTTCACTGTGAAACAAAAAGAATTGCTTCTCTACATTATAAAAGAGAAAGACATTAGAGAGGTGACCTAGGAAGAAAGAGACGCTAGAAGAGGGGCTGTGGCAAGAGGAAGCTCAGCACTCCTGCTTCAGCTGGCCCCCCTTGGAAGTCAGCCTCTGTGAGGGCTTTGCCTGAAGACTGGCTTTGTTTTCTCCCCTCTCCTCTCTGCCTCGCCATGCCCTGGCCAGTCTTCTCAAGAAGCACTTTCTTGGGACTTCCTTGATGGTCCAGTGGTTAGGACTCTGTATTCTCACTACCAAGGGCTTGGGTTCAACCCTTGGTTAGGGAGCTAAGATCCTACAAGTTGCATGATGAGACCGAAAAAAAAAACCAAAAACTTTCTTAATAAATCACTGCTCAAAAATCTCAAATCCTCCTCTCAAGGAAGCCCAACCTGAAAACATGCCCATCTTCTAACACTTAGCTCTCTTTAAGAATCTGATGAAAGTTCTGGGCACTTTCCCTAAAAGAAAATGTACGTATGCATGTAATTGACTCGCCTTTGCCTCATGGTCTCAGAAGTATAAGAAACGTCTCTTCCTCAGTTTTTCCAAGTTCTGTCTGACTCAGCCTTCCACCCACCAGCTGGTTGAGAAATAAAAGTTCAGTTATTTGTGGGGGGGTCTTTCTCATTCTTCCTAGCTATTCACTTGAGACCATCCAGGAAACCTGGTCTGGAAATACTGGGGAGAGACTCAGGAGTTTGGTCTGGTACTCTCGAGGGTTTTGTCTTTCACTCAGAGGTGCAGGTGATACAGTGTGGTTTGCTCAGGGATCTGTGTTGATTTCCCAGACTGCAGCACTATCATTAGACTCTTGAAGTACCTCTGCAAGGAAACACTCCCCCGCCACCCCATCCCACCGCTCCCCCCCCCAACAGCTATTCTCATGTGAAGCCCTGATGTCTCTGGACTACTCTGCATGAGCTCTGTTACCAGAAAAGTTCCTATGGACAGCACCTCTCCCCCAACTCCCTACCCTTAATTCTATTCTCAGGAACTATCTCTTGCATGATGTTGGTGCCATTTTTCCTTGCCATTGATGATGCCATATTGCTGTTACAATACTTGTTGAATCTGTGTCAAAGCCAATGTCATTCAGAGTTTTGGCTCATAAGATGGACAGACCTTGGGCGAAATATTTTCTCCAGGTGATCCAATGGTAAACATTCCCAGTGGTCTGATAGTGGTTCAGGGACCATCATGTTTTCATGGACAGAAATCTTATATTATTTATCTTTATATAACCAACAAATAGCTTAATACCTGGCACTTATATTATTAATAAATAAATGTTGTTGTTTAGTCACTAAGTCGTGTCCAGCTCTTTTGTGACCCCATGGACTGTGGCCTGCCAGGCTCCTCTGTCCATGGGATTTCCCAAGCAAGAACACTGGAGTGTGTTGCCATTTCCTTCTCCAGGGAATCTTCCCCAATGAGGGATTGAAACTGCATCTCCTGCATCAGCAGGCAGATTCTTTACCACTGAGCCACCAGGGAAGCCCAGTAAATAAATGTTACTGCTGCTGCTACTACTAAGTCGCTTCAGTCGTGTCCAACTCTGTGCAACCCCATAGAGGGCAGCCTACCAGGCTCCCCAGTCCCTGGGATTCTCCAGGCAAGAACACTGGAGTGGGTTGCCATTTCCTTCTCCAATGGATGAAAGTGAAAAGTGAAAGTGAAATTGCTCAGTCATGTCCGACTCTTAGCAACCCCATGGACTGCAGCCCACAAGGCTTCTCCATCCATGGGATTTTCCAGGCAAGAGTGCTGGAGTGGGGTGCCATTGCCTTCTCCAAAATAAATGTTAAGTTGATCTAATTCATCTCATATGAACTCAGTTAGTTGGTTAGCATGAAAGATTATACTGACAAACTTTGTAAATCCCCCCTTTTTGAAGTAAGGGTATACCTTTACATATGCACTTGATGTATACTTCACCATTTGGAGGGAAATACAGAAGGGCACATCTTCTTAAATATTCAAATAAAAATGACTCTCCATTTTCAATTGTACAAATGTCTTTCAGTACAGGAGTCCCTCCTCTTGTATAAGAACTTGAAGAACTTACTTAATCCAATCACAGGGTGCTCCCACCTTGTGCTGCCATCAGATGGGAACCACTCAGAAATGTCTCTTTGAGACTAGAGGGCTCAGTTTGGGGAACAAGATATCCCCAGAAAGAGCCACTGTGCAGCAGTGGCCGCCGCCATGGTAAGGTGTCCATTATTGCTGCTGAAATGGGCAGTGGGAAGCCATGCCTGTGACCCCTGCTGCAGCAGCACGTTGCTCCCACCCCTCCGATCTGGGGAGTTACTCTTACTATTCTTGACTCCTTCCCAGGGTAAACTCGGATGCACCTGTTTCAGGTGGAGGACATCATAACCACTGCTTGACATTTGAAAATAAAACTCTGCCTTGGCGCTGGAGGAAGGAGGAAGGGAGATGTCTATCTACTGGGGGTGTATGCTTTTGACTCCTTTCACAGCGTGACACAGTCCATGCCAGGTGGGGGAACCAGGCTTACACACATTCTCTGTTGCCTTTCCTATATTTGTGAGTCTGAGGTTTCACTGGAAGTCACTCTTCTACAAGTGGAAGTAGAATATCCTACAAAACGGCTTTTATTCATTTGATCACTAGAGAGAAAGGGTATATTAGCATTCCAGTAGAAAATCTCACAAAATATAAAACAATCGCAGGGATGGCTGCAAAGAGATGACTTGCTAGTCTTGGCATCAAGTTAAGAATTATGGGAGATTCTTTAGACAGAAAACAAAATTGTTTGAACTAAAACCTATTTCAAACACCCAATTCTAGTTTTGATAAAACAGAACTCTGTTTACCGCTCATGCTCTTCATATAGCTGAGCAAGTAAGGAAGTGGTTATGATATGGCCAACTGGTCTTCCATTGACAGGAGCACAGCCAAAATTTCTCTGCAGAGTAAGTAGTAGCACCCCTGAGTTCCTCTGCAGAGTGGGTACCCTGTAAATCACTGAGTTGTGTAGATCTCTATATACTTGTGATGTTTGTGCTGTGACATCTGCTTAAATAGTCACAGTGATAGAAACTCTCAGCATCACACTAGTGAAACGTTACTTTAAAGAGAATTCCTGACATTTGCTCCATTTTCTTTGGTAGTGTCATTTCTCTGGAAAGATTTACTCATTTACAACAAATCTTTCCAAAACTGATCAAGGTTCAAATAATGAAATACAATAAATTGTTCAGAAAGACATAGGAAGTCAAATCCTTATACGCGAATCAGCAACAAATATGTTAAACAAGAGGGTCAAACCAATTATTGTGATTAACATGAATTCTGACCCAAGATTTTTGGTGCTCAGGACAAAAGGATGATGTGATGGGTGATGTAATTCTTTTTTATTTTAATTAAGGTATAGTTGATTTACAATATTATATTAGTTTCAGGTATACAACATAGTGATTCGGGAATTTTATAGGTTATACTTTATTTATAATTATTATGAAATACTGGCTACATCCCCTACAATATACAATACAGTAGCTTATTTATTTTATTTAATACATAGCAGCTTGTACCTCTTAATCTTCTACCCCTATCCTGCCCTCCCCATTATTGTTTCCCCCTAGTTTGTTCTCTATACCTGTAAGTCTGTTTCTTTATTGCTACATTCACTAGTTTGTTTTCTTTTTTAGACTCTACATACAAGTGATAACATACAGTATTTGTCTTTGTCTGATTTATTTCACTAAGCAGAATACCCTCCAAGTCCATTCATGTTGTTGCCAAAGGCAAAATTTCATTCTTTTTTTATGCCTGAATGGGCTTCCCTGGTGGCTCAGACGGTAAAGAATCTGCCTGTAATGCAGAGAACTGGGTTTGATCCCTGGGTTGGGAAGTTCCCCTGGAGGAGAGAGAGCATGGCAATCCATTCCAGTATCCTTGCCTAGAGAATCCTCATGGACAGAGGAGCCTGGAGTCTATAGTCCATGGGGTTGCAAAGAATCGGACATGACTGAGTGACTAAGCATAGCAAAGCACAGTGTTTCACTATATATATGATATATATTATACAGGGAAATACATAATATATGATATATAGTATTACATATAATATTCTACCTGAGGGCAGAAGAAGAGGGCGTCAGAGGATAAGATGGCTCGATGGCATCACTGATGCAATAGTTATGAACTTGGGCAAACTTCAGGTGATAGTGAGGGGCAGAGAGGCCCGATGTGCTGCAGTCCATAGGATCACAGAGTCAGACATGACTGGGCGACTGAATAACAACAACATAATATTCTACTATATTATACATATTATATACTTCACTATATATATTATATATATATATGTATATAATGGGCTTCCCAGGTGGCTCAGAGGTAAAGAATCTGCCTGCCAAGCAGGAGACTTGGGTTCAATCCCTGGGTAGGAAAGACCCCCTAGAGAAGGAAATGGCAACCCACTCCAGTATTGAGAATTCCATGAACAGAGGAGCCTGGTGGGCTACAGTCCCTGGGTCACAAAAGAGTCAGATACGACCTAGCAACTAAACAAAAACAACAATATATATAATACCTTCTTTATCCATTCACCTGTTACTGGACATTCAGATTGCTTCTATGTCTTGGCAATTATAAATAATGCTGCTATGAATATTGGGATATCTTTTCAAATTAGTATTTTCATTTTCTTTGAATATATACCCAGGAGTATAATAGCTGAATCGTATGGTTGTTTATTTTTAGTTTCCTGAGCAATCTCTTACAGTTTTCCACAGTAGCTATAGATAACAGTACAGAGATTTACATTCCCAACAGTATACAATGATTTACTTTTCTCCACATCCTCACTAACACTTGTTATTGGTGATCTTTTCGATGATAAACACCCTGGTGGCTCAGCTGGTAAAGAATCTGCCTGCAATGCAGGAGACCCGGGTTCGATTCCTGGGTCAGGAAGATCCGCTGGGGAAGAGATAGGCTACCCACTCCAGTATTCTTGGACTTCCCTGTTGGTTCAGCTGGTAAAGAATCCACCTGCAGCGCGGGAGACTGGGTTCTGCTTCCTGGGTTGGGAAGATCCCCTGGAGAACAGAATGGCTACCCACTCCAGTATTGTGGCCAGGAGAATTCCATGGGCTATATAGGCATGGGGTCGCAAAGAGTCAGACACGACTGAGCAACTATTATTCACACTCTGACATGTGTGAGGTGATATCTCATAGTCCTTTTGACTTGCATTTCTCTGATGATTAGCAATGCTGAGCGTTTTTTCTTCTTTGTAGAAACGTCTCTTCAGGTCTTCGGCCCATTTTTTAATTGCGTTGTTTCCTTATTGAATTGTGTGAGCCATTTCTATATCTTGGATATTAACTCCTTTTGGTCATATCAGTTGCAAATACTTTCTCCAATTCAGTAGATTGTCTTTTCATTTGTTGATGGTTTCCTTTGCTGTGCAAAAGCTATGAAGTTTAATTAAGTCCTATATTTATTTTGACTTTTGTTTCCTCTGCCTCAGGGGGCTTCCCAGGTGGCACTAGTGGTAAAGAACCCACCTGCCAGTGCAGGAGACGTAAGAGACACGGGTTTGATCCCCGGATGGGGAAGACCCGCTGGAGAAGGGCATGGCAACCCACCTGAGTATTTTTGCGTGGAGAATCCCCATGGACAGAGAAGCCTGGCAGGCTATAGTCCATGGGGTCATACAGAGTCAGACATGACTGAAGTGGCTTAGCACAGCACAGCCTTAGGAGATAGATCTGAAAAAAAAAAAAACTTCGGTGATTTATATCAAAGAGTGTTCTGCCTATGTTTTTCTCTAGGAATTGTATGGTTTCTGGTCTTACATTTAGGTCTTTAATCCATTTTGAGTTTATTTTTGTGCATATTGTGAGAAAATATTCTAATTTCATTCTACATGTAGCTGTCCAGTTTTCCCAGCACCACTTATTGAAGAGACTGTCTTTTCTCTGTTGTATATTCTTGCCTCCTTCAATAAGTGAATAATTCCTATCTGCTTGCATAATGCATGCCAATTCCTCATTAAACAGAATACTTTTCTAATAATAATTTTAAAGGGAATCTAGTGTATTGAGGAGACTCAGGCTGAAATTAGCACTTTAAAAAAATTGAAAAGAAATTTTTTAACGAAATTGAATAAATTTTAGAAGTTCGTGTCTTCTATATCTCACTGTGGTAACAAGCCCTCAGTCTCAGTGGCTTAACTCAGGAAACATTTTATTTCTTGCTCACATCACAGTGTGATGCTGCCCATGTAGCAGTCCTAGGTCATTTTCATTTAAGCAGAAACTCAGGGATCTGGTCTCCTTCTGTCTTGTAACTCTACCATCTATCAATCCTCCGTTTCTGTTGTTGTAGATAAGAGAAGAAGAGGAGGAGGTGGAAGGAAGCAGGAGAGGGATTTTAGAGACAAGGCCCGAAAGAGACACATATTATTTTCACTCATATTCCATTGGTCAGAACATACACTCAGTTACATCCTCCTAACTTATCTGGAAGGACAGCTGGACTATGTTTTATTCCCCTCTTCCCAGAAGGACGACTGGGATGGATGAGCATCTGGCCAATTTCTGCCAAATCTAGTATTCATCTTAGGGCTTTGCTTCTTCTTACCTCTAAGTTTGTTTTGAAACATGTTTTTGGCCTCCAGGGACAGGAAAGTCCACCAATTATGCAAATGTAGAGTAAAATTATTATACGAATATAATTTATAATGAAAAAAAATGTATCTGTATCAGTCAACTAGATACTATGGAATTAAAGAAACAGCAGCTAAAACCGGGGACAGATGCTCTCACTCCCCGACATATGTCATCAGTTACTACACACAGGAAGAGATTTATGCCTACATGTCCTACAGGGAAGTGTTCCCCACTTTACTCTCAGCAGGAAGAAGAAAACTTCTCTCCATCAACAGTCCTGTCAATCAGAAACTGTAATAACCCAGCCAATGAGAAACCTGTATACTTTGAACTCCCAGCGTTTTCCAATGGATTCTTTGATTATTACAGCCACTTCTACGTACCCTTTTTCTTTATAAAAACTAATTCCTCTTGTCTTCTGGATTTGCCCATGATCTGTTGTAGTTCGAATGTCTCAAATTGCAATTCCTCTGGCTATTGCTGAACAAACTGGTTTTTGCTGGTAATATAACTGTGTAGTATATTACAAAAGAGGACAATATGAAATGTTGGGACAATTTTTAAACATCTTCTTATAAATGGTGAAATTTTTTATACACTCAAATATACAGAGTAGTGTGGTCACTAAACAAGGTGGCTCTGTGTCCTCACTCAGAACAGCTCTGATTTTAGCTGATTATATACTGGAATTTCAAACAAGATTCTTCATACAAAAATTTCCCTTCTGAAAAAACGGCTTGAGATGTGCTGAGTTTGGACAGGCTGCTTCTTTGACTCAGGCTATATAAGTTAGGGTTAGGGTTAGGGTGCTTCCACTGGGATACATTGAGCAGGAAAGGATCATGTCAGAAATGGAAAGATGGGCTGGCCTATTGATTAAAAGAGAGAGTTTTCATAATATCCATATTATTTTTGCTTTAAGCCCTGTGTCAGCACCAGTTTGAGCTTCAGTTGATCTGAAACACTTTGCTTGATGGCGTTTTGGGCAAGTTAATCAGCTTCCATTCATGAACACTTGCATTTTATAAAGTTTCGCGCCCATACACTGGCTTAGAGCTTTGCTTCATTCAGACTCATATGGGAAAGGCTTGGATTCCTATCACAGCCAGGATTTTCTTCAGCTCCAGGAATTTGTTTGGTTTTGTGCCATTTTATCCGGACTTTTTATTTCTTCCATCTGATTCAAATGTTTCCTTACCGACCCATAGTTCTTCTTAAGACGAAGGCAGGGGAAAAGAAAAGCAGCCCAGTAACACCTCTCTTAAAACAAGAAAACACTCTGGTTTGAATTTCCTGTCAGATTTTTGGGCAGGTTAGTTGGCAACTGGTGATGTGAACATATTTCAAATTTCAGAGTAAATTTCACAGAGCTTTATTGCCTCCCTCTGGGCCCCTGTTAGAGAAAAATAAGATGCTTAATAACCACACTTTTCATTAGTCAGCTTCTCTTCCAGTGCACATCACACGAGCTTTATCCTCATCATCTTGTGGCTTTTTCCTCCATCTGCATGATTGGAAAGGGACTCTGAATTATCAGCAGCATTTCACAGTGGAGAATGGGGAGGGGAGTGGTGGGGGGCAGGGAATAAAGCTTAGGAAAAAAGAGTCTGTGCAGTACCTCCTGCATGTCAGGCACTGCCTTTTTGTTCTTGATGTTGTCTTAATAAGCTTTTTATTTTAGAATAGTTACAAGGATAGTGCAGAGCTCCTATGTACTCCACACCCAATTTCCCCTATTGAAGCATCCTTCATTATTATGGTACATTTTTCACCCTAATGAACCAATAGTGATATATTATTATTGTTAGCTGAATTTAAAATTTTATTTGAGTTTCCTTAGTTGGAACCTAATTTTTTTTTCTTTTCCAGGATATGTCAAGATCCCACATGACATTCAGTTGTCATGGCTTCTCTCTTTAGGTTTGCTCTTGCACTGTCCTCTTTTGTGTGTGCATGTGAGTGTGAATCAGGTTGTCATGGTCCACCAAAGTGGACGTTATTGAGAGCAAATTATAGTCAGCCACTCCTTTAAGTTACTAACAATAATTGAAAGACAGTGTTGAGGAACATGTGAACTTCTAGAAGTATTTCTGATACTGGTTTGTTACAGTCAAAAGGAAAAAAGGAGAGGAGATAGTTGTATTTATAGAAAGTTGAACAGCAAATAATAGGCCTTGTGGAGATGGAGAGAATTCAGGCCTTAATATTATTCAGGCCTATAGGGGCCTATAGAGTTTTCAAAGCAAGCATCAGTGTGTTTCCACTAGTGATGTTCATTTCTTTCAGGAATGCTGTTTGCCCATAGTGACTCATAGCCACCACTTTTACTGATTTTTTTTTTTTTTTTGAAGTGTCAGATGTGGTGAGTTGCCTGGGTCTACAAAGAGCTTGGTACATAGGTTTGGACTCCATTGGCTGTTTCTCATGGGAAAATCGGTTGATGAGATTAAAGATGAAAGACTGTCCCAGTCAGCTGTTTTAGGCTGTACACAGATGGAATGAAGCGGGAGGGCAGGGTGTGTTCCTTTGTCATAATACTGAGTCCAGATAATTTCATATGGCTTTCCCACCTTAATGTTCGTGGAGAGTAGGGAGTGGTAAGGTCAAAGGTGATGAGAAATCCTAAATTTGTTAGTTCTAGTAGTGTAACTCCTAACCCAACAAATTACTGTGCTAAGGGTGTCCTTATAGGCTTTGAAAGATGGCAGGAGAGAGAGAGAGAGAGAGAAAGAAGTGGCTTCCATGTTTCTGGCTCCCTGAGAATAAAATCTCTGTGGGGTAGACAAATAGGATTTGACTGGGGCAACTCATCTTTTAAGTTGAATTAAGCCAAAGTGAACAGAATCCATACACTTAGTAGTTGCAACTAAATAGAATTTGTGTGTGTGTTAATTTTTAAAAATTAATTTCCTGAACTTAGAATCTGGTTTTGGAAGGAATTTTCAGAGACTTTCAAATCTTTCTCCTTACATCCAGGTAGGTAACTCAGTCATAACCAGATGTTTATTTTATTAAGCAAAAAGTGATTTTTACTTTGATCTCTTAGCCCTTTTCCATTTGAGTAATTGAAATAAAGTTGGATAGATTATTTGGAAAAGTTAAAATAAGATAATAATCATTCTAAATTATAGTCATTGCTTGATTAAACACTGATTGGAGAGTTTATGGCATATTCAGCTCATTTGTATTTATTCCCCCTGGCTTTCCACCCTTCTGACTATTTTACTGAGTTATGAAAATAAAGAGAGAAACAAACAAACAAAAAATAGAACTGAGTCTATCCTTCATTGCCAAATGATCTGGGATAAGCAAGGGAGGTGAAGGAGTGAGATACCGCATCTATATTAATTTGTTCTTTCTCATTAAAACTATGAGAAGAAGGTTATTTCTGAGTTTGAGATATTTACCACCTCCTCCTCCTCCAAGTGAGAATGAGCACACACACACACACACACACACACACACACACATACTCTCACACTCACCCTCAAATCTCCAGATTTTGCGCTAACATCTCAGCACCTACTTGGCTTTTCATAATTACTTTCAGTTCATTAGATACTGTTTCCAGTCTGCTAAGGCTTGTGTTTCCAGTGGGAAAGTAAATGGCAAGAGATCACATGACCGCCGAGGGCAAACATTGCTGAAGGCCACAGCTGCTGCTTAAGGGGGGAAGTGTGGGCTGGTTAGAAAGACAAAGCAGTATGTAGGGGAGAGGTTAGAGATGGGGTAAGAAGAAAATATTCTGCTCCTTCTCCATTGCCTACATTTAGGTCCCCCCCCTACATTTAGGAAGCAGACACCAGGATGGCATTGGAAATGCAAGACTTCGGTGTGTGGAGGCGGGGGTGGTGGGGGGGGGTATGCTTGTCAAAGAGAAAGGGGAGAGGGAGCAGGAGGCACTGGGGAGGGCCTCAGGTCATGTTGCAAGTTTGACGTCCATGAAGGGAGAGCAGGAAGGAAGAATTAGGTAGACAGAGCTTCAGACTGCACGGAGATTTTAGGACATCTTGGCTAGGTTGATAGGAAGCCCCAAAGCAACGATTCCACTAGAGAAATTCCTCCACTGGGCAGGAGGAATACCTGGGTCTGGTCTGACCCCCACCTCACGCTCAGTCATTGGCTAGGAGCTACTCTGGAAGACCATAGCTTTGGTGTAGTCTTAAGACCATAGCTTAAATTCCGCAATGGATCCCCAAGCTTCAGAGGCTGCAGACTGACAGATAGGTCCATTCTTACTAAAGAATCTCTCTCTAATTTTTTTTTTTAAGTATTTATTTTTATTTGGAGGATAATTGCTTTACAATGTTGCGTTGGTTTCTCCCATACATCAACATGAATCAGCCATAGGTGTACATATGTCTCCTCCCTCGTGAACCTCCCTCCCATGACCTACCCTATCCTACCCCTCTAGGTTCTCACACGGTGCGAGGTTGAGTTCCCTGTGTTATATAGCAACTTCCCATTAGCTATCTGTTTTACATATGGTAATGTATATATGTCAATGCTACTCTTAAAACTTCTCTCTTAAAGGGAGATCTGAGCAGCACCTTTCCATGCTTCCATACCCATGAATCACATTAGCATCAAAACTCAAAAAAAAACAAGGACAGATGAGTCCTATCTTGGATATCTGGTCACCCTGCTCTCCTCCTGTCTCCCCCCACCCACTATAGTCAATTAACAAGAACCGCTAACTTGAGTTACAGTGCAGAATTTTCCTTCATCTCCTAAAATTCTAAGACACCTGGCAAAAGTTGCTTTGACCCAATTCAGTTTCTTTCAGCTACCCCATGTGGTCCAAAACCTATCTCTCACAGTTTGCAGTATGCTGACTTAACTTGTCAGAGACAGAAGCCTCTTGGCAGAAATGAGAACTCTCACCTTTCAGATCTGGACGGAAAGGGAAATGGATTCACTGATGTTTTCATTCGGTTTTCTTTTTGTGGTGCTGCTTTTAAGTGCTGGAGAATGTTGGCTTTTTTATGACTCAATGCATAAATCTTTTTCTAAGGTGAAGGATTAATTTTCACAATGGAAGAGAGTTAGTCTCTTGTTTTACACTTTGAGTGTAAGGATTGATTATACAGAAGCAGTTGAATCCAAAATATCACACATTTAGGAGAGGGACAGGAGCATGAATAAACCACAGACCAAAAGTTAGTTTCTGAACACCACTCTTGAGGTAAACACGCTTTGCAAGGAGCTTTTCAAAATCATTAGGCCACTCATGTTCAGATGACCTGTCATGCAATCATCTGTTCATTTATTTTGACCAACATGTTCACAGCTCCTTCTCATACTCCATGTCTCTGGGTCTGGATAATAAGATTATCTTCATGTGAGACATAAATTGGAGACTGACAGTTTATCACAGGCTCAAAGGAACATGAAATTCTACCTTCAGATTAACAATTGGCTTCTCCCAGAGTTTCAACTTTTCAGATGCAAATTCCTGAAATATTCCACAGTGGACCTCTTTGGCTGTAGCACATGTATGCACTCAAGGAATGGATGAAATGCAACTGATGCCTGAGAGATGGCCAGGCTTAAGTGGAGAAGGGGTGGTGGAAGTGGGTGTTGACGGAGGTGGGAAACCCTTGCAGGGAATCTATTCTATATGTTTTGTCTTCTGCTGCCCCTCTAAGCTGAGTTTCCTGGGAAAATCATATCAATAGAAAAGAAAGGAGAGATAAGATTTGCTTAATGTCTTTTAAATCTACTTCTTCTTTTGTGTGGTACCTAAATGGAATTTAATTTTTATTATTTTTTAACACCGAAAACATTTTATCTTGAGGTATAGCCAATTAACAATGCAGTGATAGTTTCAGGTGAACAGTGAAGGGACTCAGCCTTACGTGTACCTGTATCCATTCTCCCCCAAACCCCTCTTCCATGCAGTTTGGCACATAACATTGAGCAGAGTTCCATGTGCTGTACAAGAGCGTTTTGTTGGTTACCCATCAAATCCACTTCTTGACTTCTCATAAGCTATTGTCATTTCTTTAAGATCAAAGTATATAATCCTGTCCTTTGCTTGCTACTGATTTCACTTTCAATGATAGCATGGTAGAAATCAATGGTTTGCAATGATTTTCAAAATTACTTTTAGGAGTAGAACTTCTGCTTCAAAAGAAATATAAAATAAAGTGAGAACAGAGCTCTGCCTGTCCAGCTTCTCCTTTAAGCACCTCCTCTAACCCTAAGACTCTATGGGACATGATTTGAAAATCATTGTAAAGTGGAAAGAAGTTTTGAGTAGGAGTTTAGGTCTGGAGCAGAGATGATTCTGGTTTGAGTCCAGTTACTATTTCATTTTGTAACCTTGAGTAAATAATGAGAATAATAATAGCAATAATGGTAATAATGTAGTGAGTACTCTATAAATGCTTGCTATTATAATTAGTAATAATAATTATACAGATCATTTATAGGGCCTGATCCATGTGCCAAGCACTGAGCTAAATTATGTAACATGCATTATTTCCTTGAAATACAAATTTAAGAAGTTTTTGGTGAGGTGACTAGAATAGAGAGAGAGAGGTTAAGTCATTTGCTGAAGCCATATAGCAACTGAGGAGCGGAGAGGGGACACAAAGGCAGGACTATCTGACTCCAGAGCCAGGGCTCCAAGCCCCATAGGTGTGCAGCTTTATAGCCTCGAGGTGCTAATCTGTAAATATAGAGATTGGATTAAGTGATCACTAAGGGTTTAAAAAAACCTTATTACCATGACAGCTGTGTGCTGAGCTCTAAAAAGAACAGAATTGCAGCTTCTACCTATTATTATGATCATCTGCTAGAAAGCTACTTCTCACCTCTCTTTATAGAATGACATGCTTTATCCTCTGTTCTAAAGCCGTCGGGTATAAAACATCAAACCCATTACAGTTCTCCTCAGTTTACACATTTTAATTGGCATCACCAGTAACTTTACTGTCTCTCTTCAACCCTCCGCCCTTTTTTCTTTTATCTTCTTTGGCAGAGAACCTGGCATTTTTATGACTTAACTGAGTCACTTGATCATTATTCATGTAATACTAGCTTGATACAAAGGGAGGGTGGTGGTGTGGTTATTTTCCCAGCATTGTCAGCTGAAAGTCCCTAGAAGCATGACACCCCTAGAGCAGTGAACAGAATCCATCACTAGATCTTGGGTTCCAAACACCCTTCTCCACCAAAGTGAGGCCACGGCTGTGTTTATGACTTTGACGTGTGCTGTCCTCCCTTTAGGTGTGGGGATGTCACCGTGACCAGGTAGACAGGGGCACTGGGCAAGGAATTGGTGGACTGACTCGGAACTCACCAGTTCAGTGAGCCTGAGCCAGTCAGATTATCTACGAGGGGGTCAGCATTTTTTTTATCATGAAATGAGGTCTGACATGCTTCTTGCCATCCATTCTCCACTCTGGAACCAGGCATTTTTACTCAAAAGTAAATCTGACCCAGATCACTTCTTTGTTTCCACCTGTTTGTCGGCTCCATGTTGCTCCCAGGGTGAAGCCCACCTCCTGTAACACAATATGAAATGGTCCCTGCTCACCTTTCCTTTGCTCTTGTCCCACCCCCCAGATGCTCTTTGATGCAGACTTACTGACTTGAAATTCTTTATGTGCTGTGCTCTCTCTCCACATCTTTCTGTCTCTCCTTATAATCTGTATGGTTTTGCCTCCTCTTCATTTCCCCTATGTTTTTCTTATCTCAAGTGGATGTTATTCCTTCCAGAATGCTTTCCCTGGGCCCAAAATTTAATCAAATGCTTCCTATATGTGTCTCTTTAGCCTATCTTTGTGTGTATGTTTGCTTAGTCATGTCCAACTCTTTGTGACCCTATGGACTGTAGTCTGCCAGGCTGCTCTGTCCACGGAATTGTCCTGGCAAGGATACTAGAGTCATGGGGGGAAGCCCTTAGCCTATACTATATTGTAATTACCTGTACTAGTCTGTCTTACTAGTCTCTAAGCAATTAGAAGCTATGCCTTAGTCATTGCCATATCCCTAGGGCCTAACTCAAGCCCAGCACCTCGTTTTGGACTCAAATATTTGTTAAATGAATCCATGAATCTTTTTATTTTCTCTGGCCCTCCATCTATAATGTGAGAAAAATATGTCTCCTGGATTGTGATGAGGATTGCCAGAGACACAATATGAGAATGAGCTTTGGTAAGAGGAGTCACTGCCCCTGCATGAGATGGGAGGAGAGACTTGCTTTCTTCTTGGTATGCAATTTCCTCTAATCCTGGGTTGGCAAACTGACTCGCAGATCAAATTCAGACCACTTCCTGTTTCTGTATTACTGTCAAGTTAAGAATGATTTTTTAAATTGTTAATTGCTTAGATAAAATCAAATCAAGAAGAATTTGTCATGATACGTGGAAATTGTATGAGATGCAAATATTAGAGTCCGTGAGTGGTTTTATGGAGATTCATGTCCCAATAATAACTATGGCCATGTCTGCACTACAGTGGCAGAGTTTAGTAGCTATGATAGAGACCTACTGGCCCATAAAATCCAAAATATAGCTCAGACTGCCTGCAGTGCAGGAGACCTGCATTCAATCCCTGGGTTGGGAAGATCCCCTGGAGAAGGAAATGCCAACCCACTCCAGTACTCTTGCCTGGAAAGTTCCATGGATGGAGGAGCCTGGTAGGCTACAGTCCATGGGATTGCAAAGAGGCAGACAAGACTGAGCAACTTCACTGACTGAGCCTTTAATAGGAAAAGCTTGCCAGTCTCTAAACCTAAAACTTCTTCTGTCCCCTCACTGCTGAATTCCTGCTCTGGGCTTGGGTTCTACTTTAGTGTCTCAACCTTTTGTTGTTCAATCACCCAGCACTGTCTAACTCTTTGAGACCCCATGGACTGCTATACCTCAGGCCTCCCTATCCCTCACCACCTTCTGGAGTTTGCCCAAGTTCGTGTCTGTTGCATCAGTGATGCCATCCAACCATCTCAACCTCTGATGTCCTCTTTTCCTTCTGCCCTCAATCTTTCCCGACATCAGGGTCATTTCCAATGAGTCAGCTGTTAATATCAGGTGGCCGAAGCATTGGAGTTTCAGCTTCAGCTTCAGCATCAGTCCTTCCAATGAATATTCAGGGTTGATTTCCTTTAGGATTGACTTGTTTGATCTTGCTGTCCAAAGGACTCGCAGGAGTCTTCTCCAGCACCACAGTTCAAAGGCATTAATTCTTTGGCACTCTGCCTTCTTTATGGTCCAGCTCTCAGAACCATACATGACCACTGATCAAATGTCTCAACCTTAGAGACATTTAATATTTCATCAGAGCTCTAGAGAGAAAGAGTTGTTTCTTATTTATCCCCAAACAACTATATGAGTATCTGTGCAGAACACAGCAGGAGGTTTTCACAAAGATATTTCATACTTGGGCATGTGTGATGTAGGGGATTTAGGAACAAAATTACTGGGTCCCCCTATAAACTATCTCCTTACTCGGATTATTTGCTAAAGGAAGGGCTCCTTCTGGTTTTTTAGATTAATATCTGAGACTGAAATTTGTTCAGATGTGTACTTTTTTTGTTCTGTGTGTGCTTCCTTTTAATCTCATTTTTAAGAAGAAATTAATGGAAAGGAGCTAAAAGTGAAAGCAGTTTCCATTTTAAAAATGAGGGGGCTCAACAAAACAAAACAGAATTTAAAAAAAAAGAAAAGAAAAGAAAAAAATGAGGATCTCCAGGACATTGAAATTAGATTCAGTTACATGGCTGGAAGTGGAGGGAGAGAGAAAGAAGGGGTGGTGGGGAGAGCCGGAGAAAGTGACCAAGAAGTGCAGTGATCATCTGACAAAAAGGTGGGTGAGCTAGAAATCCAGTTTAGGAAGCTAGGAGTCCAGAAAGATGAAAGGAGAATACCTCAGGAGCCACTGGCTCTGTGAGGACATTTTTGTGGTAGTTAAATTGCTTCTTGCAGAATCTCTGTAGCTGTTTGGCTTCTGAGTCTCTCCTGTTCAGTCTCCCCTGTCTGTGTGGGATCCTGGTGGTTGTATGTGAGAGAGAAAACTTAAAACCGTCTGTTACGCACAGGACCATGCTGTACCACCTTTCCGAGAAGAATCCAGGGACTGCCTGTACTCTGAGCTGCATTTCTGAGCTCCTGGGAGGATGTAACAAACAAGCCATGAGGGTACAAAGATTCAGGAGACGCGGCAACACTGTGAAATACTTCTGACATCCTGGTGGCTCCATTTGGCACCATACCATACTTTATGCGGAAAGCAATTTTTTTGACAATGTTGTAGACTGGTTTAACCACTAAACCCACCAAATCCTCCCCTCTCTGCCTTCTAAAATTGCTCTGATGAAATAAAAAACCCCAACAAATACAATATTCCAGGATGATGGAAAAGCAAAGACTGAGGGTTAGAGGCAATGATATAAAGTACCTATGGGAGCTCTCAGTTTGACCAAGTTCATAACACATGCAGTGTGTGTAAATTCACAATTTAAATCTGTAAACTGGAGATAAGACAGACACTCTGTTGGTTTTGGAAATTACATAAACTTATATGAGCAAATGGCTGCTACCAAGTATCTTTTATTTTTTAACTCTTTAAACAGAGTTTTTACTAATTTTTGAGGATTAGCTTAACCCTCCTTGGCTAATTCTATTATTTCCTCCTCCTTTTTTTTTTTTTTTTGAAGTGCTTTTAAAGAGCAGTTTATGTTATGTCAACTAGAAACATGTGCTTCAACTTCATCTGTGGTTGGTATTTCTCTTCACACAGATGTGGCAAATTTTGGGTACCTATAAACATTTTCCTTTTAGGGGAACAGACTGGATTTATGGTGCAGAATTCCATTAACCTACATTGGGTCAAAGTATCTGTGAGATGCTTATTACCTAGGATACCTGTTCAATGGAAGAATTTCTTTCTGTTTACATGCCCAATTACAACATAGTTTTTATAATAAAATGCTTTTCTTCCAGACATCACCTTTCCAGAGCTCATTTTTCCTTCCTATTAACCTAAGCACAGCAGCGTGTACTTGACTGATTATTAATCAGCAATTTGTTGATGCTCTTTCTTTTTTCTCCTAAACTAGGGATGGACAGCATTTTTTCTGTCAAGAACCACAAAACTGTGGGGGAAAGATCGAAAAAGCCCTCAAAATTTAAAAAAATGATAATAAAAGAGAAGAGTAGAAAGTATTTTGTCAATGAATGTTTTAATTTAAATAATTAAAATGTACAAAATAGCCCTCACTCATATTTTCACTTTCCAGTGTTAAATATTTATCATCTTGGTATATTCTTATATATATATATATATGATACATACATATTTTATATATATTCTTATACATATAAATATATTGCATATATATAGACAGATCAATTAGAAATTTTTATTAAGGTGAAATCTTCTTATAGAAGATACTTTGATGGAAAAAGTATAACTTTACTTGAATTTAATAGAAGAAAAGCTGAAGAAATTGTTGAACTTCAAATAAATGTTTCTTTGGATAAGATATATTATTCCCTACAAGTTTCCTCTCAGATTAAAAAAAAAATCAGAATAATTTTCAAGCTACACCTGTCATCTTCGACAGCACTCTCAAACTTTCTCCCATTGCTTCCCAAATATTGTTAGTATTTTTACACTGTCTAGAAAAAAATAGAACATTTACATTTTTTTGTTACCTTAATTCTCTCAGTTCAAATAATTCAGTATTTATCTCAATAATTAAATGGGTTTAATGATTGTCAGAGTCTAAAAATCTGGATGTTTTTATTTCTAGGTCTTTAGTTTTGACTCATATTTTAATATCTGCCCCCCAACCCCTGAGAAGTGCCTATGAGTGTTGTGTTTCCTGAATTCTGTCATGTTTGAGGTACCCATCACCCTTTTAGTTAAACAGCATCTTGCCTGGGTACCATATGCTTGGATCATACCTTCTTTTTACATTGTGAACTTTTGTTAGTATTCTACCATTGGCTACCATTTACTGTTATGGTAAAAAGTCTGCTTTTTCCTCAATGTATATGATTTACTTTTCTGGATGGTCACTTAAAAGATTATTTCTTTATCTTTTATTTTAATGATATACCCAGGCTATGCTCGGTGTAGAGTTTTCTGTATCAACCTCTCCTGAAAATTAGAGGACCTTTTCAAGTTACAGATTCAGGTTATTTTCTTCCCCTGGTTTCAGAGAAATTCTCTTGCATCATATGTTTGGCTTCATTTACTGTTTATTTTTGGGGTTTGCTACCTCAGGGACATCAGTTATCCTTATGTTGGATCATATTTGTTTCCTTCCATATCTATTAGTCCATCTCTAAATGTTCTGATTTTCTTCTTTAACCTTATTCATCAGGAATGGCTTGTCTTTCATCTATACCAGTAATTTGATTTAAAGCAATAATTATGGTGTTTCTTATTGTTTCTATATTATTTATTAACTCCTTAGTCCTGTTGTTTGAGGCCTCTATTTGTTTCCTCAAGGATTCAATCACTTTTTCTATTTTGGTATGTTGCTGTTATTATCAGGCCTTTGAATCTTTGTTTTGTCCAGACCGTGTTCTTAAGCTAGTCCCTAGTGATAGTGAAAGTGATGGTCACTAAGTTGTCTGACTCTTTGCGACCCCATGGACTGTAGCCTGCCAGGCTCCTCTGTCCAAGGAATTCTCCAGGCAACAATACTGGAGTGGATAGCCACTCAATTCTCCAGGGGATTTTCTTTATCCAGGGATTAAACCTGGGTTTCCTGCATTGCAGGCAGATTCTTTACCATCTGAGCTAGTCCATAGTGTGAAGCAATTTATCTTCTGATCCTTGATGGTTTTTTATTGTTTAGTGATTTGTCTTTGCTTTCTTCCTTCCTTACCATATAATATTTAATTTCCATGCCATTTCTTTTTATCTTGCTCATGCTATGCGGTTCTACCCAGGCATTCTGTTTGCTCCGATGCACTGAGGTTGACGTCTTGATTTTTTTTTCCCACATTATATAAAACCATTTGCTCTTCCTAGCTATATGTTGATGGCTGTATTCATGTGTTCTATACTCTTTTCTATAACACAAGAGAATGACAACAGAAGGAGAGAGTCCAGCTGGGATATTTTCAGTCTTTGCCAGACAGTCTAGGCCTTGCTCATTACCTTGAGACGTTATTAATGGTTCTGTGTCAGGGTCTGCTTGATGGACATGTTCCTCTCCTTTGGGAATGTAGCCTTGGCCCCTGGACTGTATAACTGTGGAGCCTTTTTCAAAATACACTCCGTCCCTGTGTTTCTCACTTTTTGCTCAACAGTCTTCCCATCGCCACCCCCGTTAGTCAGTTGAAAGGGGAAAGATGATGGCTGGGTTGGTTTTTCCAGGCTTGATATGATAAGCTCGGCAATGCAATTTCTGGGACTCTGGGCAAAGCTGCGCTACCTCTCCATTTCATTTCACAAGCATCTGTGTCTTTGTTTATTTGCCAGTTTTTGAAGTTTATAACATTAACCTAACTTTTCCTTGTATTGTGGCTATTAATATTTTCACCACTCAGTTCAGTTCAGTTCAGTTGCTCAGTCATGTCTGACTCTTTGCGACCTCATGAATCGCAGCACGCCAGGCCTCCCTGTCCGTCACCAACTCCTGGAGTTCATTCAGACTCACGTCCATCGAGTCAGTGATGCCATCCAGGCGTCTCATCCTCTGTCGTCCCCTTCTTCTCCTGCCCCCAATCCCTCCCAGCATCAGAGTCTTTTCCAATGAGTCAACTCTTTGCATGAGGTGGCCAAAGTACTGGAGTTTCAGCTTTAGCATCATTCCTTCCAAAGAAATCCCAGGGCTGATCTCCTTCAGAATGGACTGGTTGGATCTCCTTGCAGTCCAAGAGACTCTCAAGAGTCTTCTCCAACACCACAGTTCAAAAGCATCAATTCTTCAGTGCTCAGCTTTCTTCACAGTCCAAATCTCACATCCATACATGACCATTGGAAAAACCATAGTCTTGACTAGACGGACCTTTGTTGACAAAATAATGTCTCTGCTTTTGAATATGCTATCTAGGTTGGTCATAACTTTTCTTCCAAGGAGTAAGCGTCTTTTAATTTCATGGCTGCAGTCACCATCTGCAGTGATTTGGGAGCCCCCAAAAAATAAAGTCTGACACTGTTTTCACTGTTTCTCCATCTATTTCCCATGAAGTGATGGGACCAGATGCCATGATCTTTGTTTTCTGAATGTTGAGCTTTAAGCCAACTTTTTCAGTCTCCACTTTCGCTTTCATCAAGAGGCTTTTGAGTTTCTCTTCACTTTCTGCCATAAGGGTGATGTCATCTGCATATCTGAGGTTATTGATATTACTCCTGGCAATCTTGATTCCAGCTTGTGCTTCCTCCAGCCCAGCGTTTCTCATGATGCACTCTGCATATAATTTAAATAAGCAGGGTGACAATATATAGCCTTGACGTACTCCTTTTCCTACTTGGAACCAGTCTGTTGTTCGATGTCCAATTTTTTCTCTCTGTCTTATAATGTTAGATACTTAGAAGGGAAATATATGACTCAATTGCAATCTATAATCTTAAAGGTAAAACAGGATTAAAAATTATATTCAAGATACAACAGATGAGTTAGATGTAAATTCTGTATTATAAGCTGTTGAAATAGAGGAAGTTGAGAAGAGATATATGATAATTTGAAATTATAGGAGAGAAAACCCAAGATAATAAAAAAGAACAGCAGAGAAGAGCAGGGGGAATAACAGAAGAAGGAAATCTAATTAGTTTGGAATATTGCAAAGTAGTGATAAACTGCTCTGGTGGGCAATCTTGTCTCTTTGGACTGAGGGCATTGATGCTGGAAGGGCATTGTCACTGTTCTTTGAAATTTTTGTAGCCTTTTCAACCTTTGAAAAGCAGTCTCTTCTGTTCTGGAAAATAGCTTAGCTGTTTTTATTTTCAAACTATAAAGTTTATGTTTGAAACCAAGTCTTATTTTCCTCTATAATATTGAAATCTTAACAGATGCTTGAAGCAATTACTCAGGTTTTAAAATTTACTTTGTAATATGAGAACTGTTGACCCATG
The DNA here is from genome assembly GCF_001704415.2 of Capra hircus. NCBI lineage: Eukaryota > Metazoa > Chordata > Mammalia > Artiodactyla > Bovidae > Capra > Capra hircus. The sequence continues at coordinate 19,905,252 of NC_030818.1, forward strand.
TGCTTGCTATAACTATCCTGAAAGTTCCTGTCATCCTGCCTTATAGACTGCAGCATTAAAGAGTATTAAAGGGAAGAGAACATGCAAACATTGGGATGGGTAAGAAGTTAGGATAAAGATGGAATCAGAGTCAGGGAGAAAAGTGGGCCCACAGATCTTATTTGAAAGCCTGGGTTTATTGGCTAATCTGGAATCCTCTCTGTAGGTGAGCTCTGAGGTTCATTTTTGTCCCCTTGAAATGCTGGAAGTTCTGCTTAACTTAGCTTCTCTATGAATACTTATAAATTGGCAAATGTCTTGGAATAAAAGAATCACTGATTGTCTGGCTAACTTCAGTGTCCTTCTCTTCTCTCTAGAATCTTGCCCCTTTAAATCCTGGCTATTTTGATAGTAGATCTCTGATGCCTTCTGACTGAGGGAAAGCAGAAAAAGGATAAGCACTCAAGATTTAGTTCTTCAGATAGGGTGCTAGATGAGGCTTGCCAGATAAAACACGTGCAATATTTGAGATATATTGATGCTAAACATTTTTTTTATTGCTTATCTGAAATTCAAATATAAATGGGTATCCTGTGTTTTATTTGCTAAATCTGTCAACCCTATGCCAGGTCAAAAGGGCTAACATACTAGAGTGTGGGATTTGTGGAGAGTATCTCTATAGATTTATATATATTGTCACCCTGCTTATTTAACTTATATGCAGAGTACATATGAGAAACGCTGGACTGGAAGAAACACAAGCTGGAATCAAGATTGCTGGGAGAAATATCAATAACCTCAGGTATGCAGATGACATCACCCTTATGGCAGAAAGTGAAGAGAAACTCAAAAGCCTCTTGATGAAAGTGAAAGAGGAGAGTGAGAAAGTTGGCTTAAAGCTCAACATTCAGAAAATGAAGATCATGGCATCTGGTCCCATCACTTCATGGCAAATAGATGGGGAAACAGTGGAAACAGTGTCAGACTTTATTTTGGGGGGCTCCCAAATCACTGCAGATGGTGACTGCAGCCATGAAATTAAAAGACGCTTACTCCTTGGAAGAAAAGTTATGACCAACCTAGATAGCATATTCAAAAGCAGAGACATTACTTTGCCAACAAAGGTCCATCTAGTCAAGACTATGGTTTTTCCTGTGGTCATGTATGGATGTGAGAGTTGGACTGTGGAGAAGGCTGAGCGCCAAAGAATTGATGCTTTTGAACTGTGGTGTTGGAGAAGACTCTTGAGAGTCTCTTGGACTGCAAGGAGATCCAACCAGTCCATTCTGAAGGAGATCAACCCTGGGATTTCTTTGGAAGGAATGATGCTAAAGCTGAAACTCCAGTACTTTGGCCACCTCATGCAAAGAGTTGACTCATTGGAAAAGACTCTGATGCTGGGAGGGATTGAGGGCAGGAGGAGAATGGGATGACAGAGGATGAGATGGCTGGATGGCATCACTGACTTGATGGACGTGAGTCTGAATGAACTCCGGGAGTGACGGACAGGGAGGCCTGGTGTGCTGCGATTCATGGGGTCACAAGAGTCAGACATGACTGAGCGACTGAAGTGAACGGAATGATATAGATAGTTGGTAAGGAGTTTGTTATTTGTATGTGCTTAGTCACTCAGTCGTGTCCGACTCTTTGCGATCCAATGGACTGCAGCCCGCCAGGCTATTCTGTCCATGGGGATTCTCTAGCCAAGAATACTGGAGTGGGTTGCCATGCCCTCCTCCAGGACATCTTCCCAATCCAGGGACTGAACCCCGGTCTCCCACATTGCAGGCAGGTTCTTTATCGTCTGAGTCACCAGGGAAGCCGTTAAAGATATACGTATATGTGTAAATATGTGTGTGTATATATATATGTACATTTAGGGGCTGCATTCATAGACCAGTTTGGTGCATAGCTATGGTCCAAACTGGATCTTCAGTTGCTGTATCATAATTTTGAATTTATGTGGGCATCTTGCTCTCCTCTTTTTATGAATCTATTAAAATTTCCCCCAAGTAATCTTTTTCAGGTTTGTGCTAGGAAAGAACATCAGTGTGAGTTCAGAAACACAGGAGTGGATTGAGCTCTGATAGCATAATGAGCAAAACTCACTTAATTGGCTCAAGAACCTTTCATGAAAATTAAGGAATAAATAACCTGGACTAGATTTTTCCCGAGAGTAACACACTATCAGTTAACTTGTTCTTGAATTGTGTCCATGTCTGTTTTAGAAACAGAGGGCTGGGCAAACAGCTCAGTGATTTCTGAAGGTCTTATCACTCACCACAGCTTTCTGGGCAGCAGAATTAACAAAGGAATTCAGAGGGGAAGTGTTGATCAGATCTTACAGTGAGAACAAACATGTCTGGAGAGAAGCTTCTGCCAGTGTCAGGGCCATATAAACTATCATCATCACAAAGGCCTTGAGCTTGATTTATGAGTTAGTACAAATCAGATTTTATTTTTAAGCACACTTTCAAGAAAACTTGCAGGAATTCCTTTGTGAAACAGAGCATCTCATGTAATGCAAACCATTCCAAATTTGGAGAATGCAATGAGAGAATTTCAATGGGCTGCCAAAATCAAGTTAAAATCTGAATCAGGAATTGTGTAGTTGGTCCTTTAGTGAGGGGACTGATTTGTTTAATAGCAACAACAAAAAAAATCAGTGACTTAAGTAGAAACATTTACTGTACTGGAAGGCAACTTCTAGTATCAGCAGTTAACCTCTGGCCTGGGCTAACTTTATCTCTATATTTGAGTGAAGACCAGGTAATTGATCATTAGCAAATTGATGGCATCTGTAAGTGAAAAGAATTCAGAGCAGCGGTTTTCAAACTGTTACTGCACTTTGGAGTCACTTGTAGAATGTTTAAAGACCCGATGTCTGGGACTTTTAAAACTGTACTAATTAAATCTGAACATTGGAGCCTGGGTCCCCAAGCATCAGTAGTTTTGATCATTCCCCAGGTGCCTCTAATGTCCAGCCAGCCTTGAGAAACAGTAGGTTCAAGCAGAGCTGAGTCCTTGCTCTCTCCTGTGATTTCCTTGTTGGTGCCCTGAAGTCCCCCGAAGCCACTGGATCATCAGCTCACTGGCAGGAGTTTGTACCAGAAAGACCAGCCTCCCTGCAGGCCAGTCTCTGGGGGGCATGCTTTTTCATGAGGAAAAAGCATTAAATATTAGGTAGGTAATTTCACAGTCTGTAGGGCTTTTTTTCCCTATTTTGCAAGTGAATTTTTTTTTTTTAATGAGAACTCAGGGTGGAGATGAGGAGGTGCTAACTCAAGCCACAGGGAGAAGCAGGTCAGATTTCCCTGGCTTTCAGAGAAGGTGGAGGGAAGTGCTTGTTTCAGCAGCTGCTGAATATCATAGAAGGAGTAGATGGAGCCATGTTTCTTGAAGGCTCATTCCCAAAGATACCCTTGAAGAATGTGAGAGACCAGATGGACTGAAACTGGGGGTTTTTCGGATCCTACTGCTGCTGCTGCTGCTGCTAAGTTGCTTCAGTCGTGTCCGACTCTGTGCAACCCCATAGACAGCAGCCCACCAGGCTCCCCCGTCCCTGGGATTCTCCAGGCAAGAACACTGGAGTGGGTTGCCATTTCCTTCTCCAATGCATGAAAGTGAAAAGAGAAAGTGAAGTCGCTCAGTCGTGTCTGACTCTTAGCGACCCCATGGACTGTAGCCCACGAGGCTCCTCCGTCCATGGGATTTTCCAGGCAAAAGGGAAATGTAAAATCCAGCAGCTATTCTGGAATCAGTGCTTCTAAGAAAAGAGAAAATTTGGCTATGACACTATCTTTGTGTTCTTAAGAAATACTTGAGAAGACACAAATTAACTCTGAGTAGTTATCTGTCTTCCTGAGTCTTCCTGAGGATAGAGACTCTTCCTGGAGGCACTCCATTAAAATGCTGATAGAAGAACTCCTTATGGACCCCTCACTTTTACAAAATTTCCTCCTCGGAGAAGGCAATGGCACCCCACTCCAGTACTCTTGCCTGGAAAATCCCATGGACAGAGAAGCCTGGTAGGCTGCAGTCCATGGGGTCAAGAAGAGTCAGACACAACTGAGTGACTTCACTTTCACTTTTCACTTTCATGCATTGGAGAAGGAAATGGCAACCCACTCCAGTGTTCTTGCCTGGAGAATCCCAGGGACAGTGGAGCCTGGTGGGCTGCCGTCTATGGGGTCACACAGAGTCGGATACCGCTGAAGCAACTTAGCAGCAGCAGCAGCCTCCATTTATAGCGGGAACATGGGACCCACCATGTATTGCCTTCAGTTTCTGAATTTTTTTAAAGAAAACTACTCTTTGCTCCTTAAGGAGAAGGACCATGCTTCACACATCTTTTGTATCTTTCATGAGTTTTAGAAAACAACACATAGTTCTCAATAATTGGTTGCTTTTCTTGAATATCTGTATTTCAACTTTTAAAAGAGCATAGGATGTCAATTTATTAAAAGAAAAATTTTTCCAGTTCAACTGAAATCCCTCTTTTGTACCAAACTATATTTAATGTCCTATATGTTCCTAAACTCTGTATACTTTAAAGCATGGTTCTTATTCTGGAATACACACATATATATATATAGGCTTAAAGGATATGTGGACTTTATATACACATACATATATGTGTATATAAAGTATTATATAATACTTTACATGTATATATACATATTTTTAATATATATTTACATATTGATACATGCACATCAATATATTGTGTGTGTGCATTTTGCTGAGAGGTTGCCTCTGGCTTTCACTAATTTAACCAAAGGACTCATGCCTCTCTTCTTGCTTACTTTCCTCCCCCAAAGTTAAAAATTACTGATTTAAAGGGACCCAGAAATAAATATCCCAAATGTGAATTTCCATAGCTCTGCCCTCAATATTCCTCCCTAGTCAGTGAACATTATCATTCCTCCTGCTCTCCTAGGACCTGTTCTTCTGACCAAGCAAGTAGATGAACAGCCACTGTAGATCCAGGTCAAAGCAAAGCTGGTTTTAAATTCTGAAGGAGACTCACAGTTAGATTATGACCAGGGAGGGGTCAGGGCAGGTGGACAAACCCTGCTTCTGAGTGAGGCCAAGGCAAAAGGAGGGAGCTGGCATCACCCCTTCTCTTCCTGGTTTCCCCAAGCACAGAGATGACTGCTGACTGTGGGAGGCAGGGTTGTGGGCCAGAGGTGGCTGAGGGCACCATAAACCCTGAGGAGCTGGGTGTTGAGCCATAGAAATCAGATCTTCTGATGAGCCACAGCAGCAGCCTGCTGTGTGTCCATGTCAGGGGGCTGTTACCGGGAGGCCCAGATGGTGTTCGCTGAAGTGCGCAGTTGCGTCTCCTGTCCGGCTCAGCAGCACCATGGGGTGGGAGTGGCAGATGTATGGGCCTTGCCCTTTTCCAGCCTGCAGTGGCCGCACTTCCTGCTTCTGCTGCCTTACCATTGGCTGCCCAGTCTTTTCCTTTGCATCTCACAGGCCTTCACCCTGTCCTTTTCATAGTCACAGCATCCGGGCCGTCTCATAGTCTTAGCTTCTTGGTGACATCAGCCTTTCTGTAAGGTTTTTTTTGTTTTTTGTCTTTCCTTTTGTTCAGCTACATCTGTCCCTGTCACTTGCTATATTGAGAGTGTTTTGGACAACTTTGTGTAGTGAATTAAGCAAAAGCTCCCCAGGCAATCCAAGGAAATTCAGTGGAATGTCAGGAAGGTTATCTGAGCTGATCTGCAGGCATAAGAAAGGATCTGCAGGGACCAATGAGCAAGGGCTAGATACAGAGGCCAGGAGGCAGATAGGAAGAGGGAGGGGCTGTTCCAGAGAAACACAGAGTTGGCCAAGAGCCCACAGGGCCCTGAGCCCACCGGCTCAGTGGTTGCCATACAATCAGAGGGAATTACACAGTTGGAGGACCAGGCCACCATTACATTCTAAACAATTTAAGGATTCCAAGCAAGAAAATAAGCACAATGGATGTCAATTCAAGAATTCCTTCCATTTTGAATAAAATATAGAAAAAAAGATTGTATTTGAAAAAATCCTTCCAGTCCTAGGATTCTGGGAAAATCCATTTCACAAATGTCCTCTAAAAAATTTCCGAATCACTCAGAAAGTAGTATGTTTTTTGCCTGAAAAACATTCAATCTTTCCTTATCAGCAAGCTTGTGCAGGCAGGAAAGGTAATTTTATGCTTTCCTCTAAAGATGTATGGGGTTATGCGCCTTGGAACAGATGTTTGAGGTTTATACTACCCCTACTCAAGCCTGATTTCTTTTAAAATAACATCTTTTAGGCACCTTCTAATATGCACTGACTGCATTTTTTGCTAGCAGCCCCTTTGCTTAACACGGAGGCTCAACACATTTGCTAGGTGGTTCCAGGTTCACAGACACCACCAGGCAGATAGGAGGAGGGAGGAGCTGTCCCAGGGAAACACAGGGCTGGCCAAGAGCAATCCAGGGATGCTTGGATTTTTGTAAAATTGTGGTCTTTGGTAAGGCTGAACCTGGGCTGACTGCCCGAATGATGCGTGGGGAGTTAAATCTCCCCAAACCTGGTCTTGGTATGTTTGCTCTGATAAACTCTTCTCATTTCTGGTAAAAAGGCGGTGTGTGTTCTTTCTCTCCCAGGCTGGATTCCTGGAGCTAAATCAGGTTTGCCGAGGTTAGCAATGTCTCTTCTTCCCTGTGTAAAATAAAAACAAGGACAAGCGGTTGTAAAAAAGGACCCAGTGAGTAAATGTAAAGCACCTGTGAGAATTCAAAGTCAATATTTTCTTTAAAGTGAAGGAAAAGAGAGTGTACACAATTGTAGGTTATGTGACTCAGCTGCCATACCAGAGATGACTTAGATATCATCAATGACAGGCTTCTTTAGCAGCTGAGTGTGTCCTTGGGGACACAAAGTTGGGCAGTGCCCTCTGCCAACTTATTATTAACAAATATCCCAGTATTTCAAGGGTTTCCCTTGTGGCTCAGACAATAAAGAATCTGCCTGCAATGCAGGAGACCTGGATTTGATCCCTAGGTCAGAAAGATCCCCTGGAGAAGGGAATGGCAACCCACTCCTGTATTCTTGCCTGGAGAATTCCATGGACAGAGGAGCCTGGTGGGCTTCAGTCCATAGCGTCACAAAGAGTTGGACAATTTCACTTTCCAGTATTAAAAAAAAACAAAACTGCTGTCCTTCTGTCTCAAGGAAAACAACGATAATATCACTTATGCTTTTTAAAGGATAGCTGTGTACTTGGCACTGAACTAAGTGTTTTATATGGATCATCTTTTTAATCCTCACAATAATCCTGTGAAGTAACTATCAACACTATTATATTCAGGCTTAGATGATCAAAATGAGGCTTAGAGAGGAGAATTAATTTGCCCACAGTCATAAGGTTAGTGATTGACTCAACGTATGGGTGTTCTGACAATCTTCATCAGCTGAGTGGAACTCATCTTCTAAATTTATTTTCTTTTTCCTTCCTAGGTATTTCCATGATCTGTCAACCGTAATTTATTGTTTCTCGGCCATGGGCAGCTCTTCTGCTCTCAGTGGTGTTGGCCCCATTCGATGGGAGCTCAGCTGGGGCACTTCAGTTCTCCTCCACATGGTTTCTCTCTGTGTGGCTTCTCATATCCTCCGTGGCTTCTTCAGGCGGCCTCTTTCCAGCAGGATAGTCTAGACTTTCTCACAACACGGAAGCTGGGATCCAAGAGGGAGTGTTTGAACATAACAAACCTAATTGTTAAGATGGTTATGAAGCTTCTGCTTATGTCACTCTTGCTAAAGCCTCATTGGCCAAGTCAAATCACATGATCAGGATCAACTTCTGTGTGTAAAAGGGAGCTTTACAAGGGAGTGAATACCAAGGGATATCACTGGATAAGGAGGCCACAGTGTAACAACCTGCCACACCAGTAATAATAATAGTAGTAATGATATCTGTCATTTATTGAGCAGGTACCGTGTCAGTGTGATTTCTCTTTCATCATCATAGTAACGTAGCCTATCATCTTGGTATCTTTATCATTTCACAGGAAAGGCAATGTAGGCTCAGTGACTCTAACCTGTTAAGATGACAAGAGTGAATTCAGACCTGGTCTTTCTATTTTTGAGATCCCACGGTAATAGATGGGGCTTCCCAGGTGGCTCAGTGGTAAGGAATCCACCTGCCAATGCAGGAGACGTGCATTTGATCTCTGGGCCAGTAAGGTCCCCTAGAAAAGGAAATGGCAGCCCACTCCAGTTTATTTGCCTGGAAAATTCCTTAGACAGAGGAGCCTGGTGGGCTACAGTCCACGGGGTCTCAAAGAGTTGGACAATACTGAGTTAATATGTTACTGAGCATATACACACAGTATAATAGATAGAAGTTGGTATGCAGAGAAGTAATTTTTTCTACAAGAGGAAAATGTATTTTTAATGTAACAATGAATTTTGGAATTTGGAAGGGAAAAAGAAAGATTCTAGTCAGTGGTTTTCCGTGCAGGGTCTTCTAGTGTGTTTGGGGCCTCCTTGTCCCAAGACTGACATTCTTCATTTGCAGTCATTCTTTCTAATTCTGGCATTTCAAATGGAGAACATAGTCAGTAAACAAGATTGGGTATAATTAGACTAATCAAAATGCAAAAAGAGTATAATGCAACTTTTCTTTTAATCAGCTCTTGTTTTAATCCTTGGCAAGAAGAGCCAGTCTCTACCCTGGCTATGTTTTCAAAAGTTCTTCCCCAAACCATTTGGGAAGCAGAGAGCTGGAGAAAGAAGAGGAGTGGAGGCAGCTAGACCCTGTAATAAGGCAGGTTTCAAAACATAGCTCAGATTTTTGGAAAATCCCTTCTTGGGCATAAAAAGTGCAACAACCTATGTTCAGATGCTTTTGCCAGCGGAAAACCACCATGACACTTGAATGCGGTTTGCAAATGTTCCCTTCTTCCCCACCAGCACCCACGGCTGTGTTCCAGGCGATGAAAACAGTGTTTGGCCTGTCTCAGGGCTGAGAGTGTATGAAGCATGGGCATTGTTGGGTGAGCCTGGCTGGGAGTTCTTAAAATCAAGGGAATCATGTGGAAAGATTAATGGAAACTTATATTAAAATATGATACCTCCAAAAATAATTTCTTGCAAGCAGTAAGAATTAAAGCATTGTGAAACAAACAGAGCTTTCACTATTAACCTTAGGAAAGAAAAAAGGGTGGCTGGCTCAGTGGAAAATATCGGCTGTGATTTTTTTTTTTTTTTTCTTTTGGACCTTTCCATGCTAGATGGCACTATGATGGAAGGGCTTGGTTGTTTGAAGAGACTCCCAGAGAGGGAGGGATAAAATCAGCTCATGTGATTTTTGGTATATCATGGTTGGTGGGTTCCTATTTTATTTTCAACCCTCTGTTGTCTCATTACTTCACTATTATTTTGGTTTTAGAGGTAATTTTAATCTTAAGTAGAGTGTTTGGTTTTTCTGAATGTAGGCACTTGGAGGAAAATCTGACTAACAGGTCTACCAAGTCCCTGGAGTGAATGTTGAGTGACGTTTGCATGGCACATCCTTGTGTCCTTTCCCCCCCACAACCCTGCACCTTAGTGGCAGTAGTTTAATGGCATGAAGTTCCTGGAAAATAATATTTCTTAACCAATTTCTTTCAAAGTGAAGTCCATAGAGAAAAGGGTCATTTTATCTGAGCAAATAACAAATTCTTACAGAAGCTTGTAACCACTGTCAACTCTCCCTCCCACCCCTCAAAAATAGACCTTGTGGTGTGAAGTGAGGACAGCAAGTGATTCATGTGTGAGTTTATAATTCATTTTAGAAATAAAGCTGAGCCTGTAAAGTACAGTCCAGGAAAAACAGGGAAGAATGAATAGCATTAAGGGCACATCAGAATACTTGGGCCAAAATAAAAATATTTGGTATAACTTAAAATAAGTCTATATTTATTTTTTGAAAGGTAATGTGCAATTAAAATTTCCTCTGTCGAGTAGTCACTTAAAAATGCTTTTGTAACATTCATAAAATGAATTTTAGTTTTATGAAGAGATTGTATACTTTGATCTCAACAGCAGTTCTGTGAAGAAGGCTTCTCATGCAAAGATGTCAGATGGCAAAATGGAGGCTGAAAGATTTTATCATGTCTAAAGGTCACAGAGGAACCAGAGACCAAATTGCCAACATCCATTGCATCATAGAAAAAGCAAGAGAATTCCAGAAAAACATCTGCTTCATTGACCACGCTAAAACCTTTGACTGTGTGGATCATAACAAACTGTGGAAGATTCTTAAAGAGATGGGAATACCAGACCACCTCAACCTGCCTCCTGAAACCTGAATGCAGGTCAAGAAGCAACAGTTAGAAACAGACATGGTACAATGTCTGGTTCAAAATTGGAAAGGAGTACATCAAGGTTATATATTGTCACCTGCTTATTTAACTTATGTGCAGAGTACATCATGAGAAATGCTGGGCTGGATGAAGCACAGTCTGGAATTGAGATTGCCAGGAGAAATATCAATAAACTCAGATATGCAGATGACACCACCCTTATGGCAGAAAGCAAAGAGGAACTAAAGAGCCTCTTGATTTAGGTGAAAGAGAATAGTGAAAAAGCTGGCTTAAAGCTCAACATTCAGAAGACTAAGATCATGGCATCTGGTCCCATCACTTCATGGCAAATAAATGGGGAAACAGTGGAAACAGTGACAAACTTTATTTTCTTAGGCTCCAAAATCACTGCAGATGGTGACTGCAGCCATGAAATTAAAAGATGCTTGCTCCTTGGAAGAAAAGCTATGACCAACCTAGACAGCGTATTAAAAAGCAGAGATATTTCTTTGCCAACAAAGGTCCATATAATCAAAACTATGGTTTTTCCAGTAATCATGTATGGATGCAAGTGTTGGAACATAAACAAGGCTGAGCACTGAAGAACTGATGCTTTTGAATTGCGGTATTGGAGAAGACTCTTGAGAGTCCCTTGGACTGCAAGGAGATCCAATCAGTCAATCCTAAAGGAAATCAATACTGAATATTCATTGGAAGGACTGATGCTGAAGCTGAACCTCTAATGCTTTGGCCACCTGATGTGAAGAACTGATTCACTGGAAAAGAACTTGATGCTGGGAAAGATTGAGAAGGGGACAGCAGAGGATGGGATGATTGGATGGCATCACCGATTCAATGGACGTCAGTTTAAGCAAGCTCCAGGAGATGAAGGACAGGGAAGCCCGGCGTGCTGCAGCCAGTAGGGTTGCAATGAGTCAGACACAACTAAGCAACTGAACAACAGCAACAAAAGGTCGCATGGGTTGTAAGTGATAGAACCAGGACATGAACTTGGATGTTATGGCTCTATAGCTCAATCTCTTTCCATTGGACTGTACCACGCATCCCTCCATAGGGCTTTATAATAATGATGGTGATGGGTCTGCTCATCTCTGATCTGGGTGGTGGAAAGAGTTTTAGATTTAGAATTAGGAGGAGTAACTAGATTAGAGTCCCACCTGATATTTACATAGCCAAGTGACTTGTTGCATATTAATAAAACTCTCCAAGACTCACTTTTATCATCTGTAAATTGGGGGGACAATATTTATCTACAAGGTTGTGAAAACAAGATCATGCAAGAATATAAAAGTTCTTTGAAAATGATGACATGTTCTACAAAGATATACTATTATTATTTATTAAGCATAGACTATATACCCAGGGCTTCCCTGATAGCTCAGTTGGTAAAGAATCTACCTGCAACGCAGGACACCCTGGTTCAATTCCTGGGTTGGGAAGATCCACTGGAGAAGGGATAGGCTACCCTTTCCAGTACTCTTGGGCTTCCCTTGTGGCTCAGCTGGTAAAGAATCTGCCTGCAATGTGGAAGATCTGGATTTGATCCCTGGGTTGGGAAGATCCCCTGGAGAAGAGAAAGGCTACCCACTCCAATATTCCTCAAAGGGTCGGGTATACCCAGCAAGAAGGCAGGAGCTTTGAGAAATTCAGAAAGCTTTTTTATAGTCTGTCCTAACAACCTCTCTTTCTTTCACATCCATTCTAGAAGCTCCATGCCCTAATCACATTGAACTTTTAAATTTTTCCATACATAATTTGCCTTTTCCTATCTCTGTTCCTTTACATATTCTAGTCTTCCTGTCTGGAACACCCTTCCTCTAGGAGTTCTTATGTATCGTGCAGAGGCCTTTTCCAACTCTCCTGGGATTGTTTTCCTCTTCTGGGATCCTATCCACTGTTCACATTTCTGTTATATCACTTCCTACAACGTACTGTAATTCATCTGTTTATATATCTGTTTTTGCCCCTTCCTAAGCCCCAAGCTTCTCAAGGGCAGGTGCTACCATCTGTATTAAGTGTACCTGGTGCAGGGAGATACCCAAAGCCTTGCTTATTGAATGATTAGAGGTGTAAGAATTACTGCCCTGACTTACAGATACATTACAACCTGACTGAGGGGCAAGACAGAGACACAAAATGCTAGCAAAGTACACAGCAGTAGATTATATGATATGATACGTACACCCCTTAGTGGTACATAAAGTCATATGAGCCGGAGATCATTTAAAGCTTAAGTAATCAGGGAAAGATCAGTAAGTTGTGTGATATTAGTTAATGATAGGAAATGAGTCAGGGTGGAGAGCAATGAATTCACCAGAATCCCTTTAAGGAGGAAATCCTACGGTTTGGAAGCCCCACTGTGGTAGACACAAAGTACTGCTAAGTACTCAAGGGATCTGCTTGAGGCCAGAACTGTTCTCCAAGAGGAAGAGAATTTAGAATTTATCTGAAGTCCCAAAGCAATAAAGGATGAGTAAGATGGTAGGTGTAGCAAGAAGGCATCAGAGGGCAGACACACTGAAACCATACTCACAGAAAACTAGTCAATCTAATCACACTAGGACCACAGCCTTGTCTAACTCAGTGAAACTAAGCCATGCCCGCGGGGCAACCCAAGACAGGTGGGTCATGGTGGAGAGGTCTGACAGAATGTGGTCCACTGGAGAAGGGAATGGCAAACCACTTCAGTATTCTTGCCTTGAGAACCCCATGAACAGTATGAAAAGGCAAAATGATAGGATACTGAAAGAAGAACTCCCCAGGTCAGTAGGTGCCCAATATGCTACTGGAGATCAGTGGAGAAATACCTCCAGGAAGAAAGAAGGGATGGAACCAAAGCAAAAACAATACCCAGCTGTGGATGTGACTGGTGATAGAAGCAAGGTCCGATGCAGTAAAGAGCAATATTGCATAGGAACCTGAAATGTTCAGTCCATGAATCAAGGCAAATTGGAAGTGGTCAAACAAGAGATGGCAAGAGTGAACATCGACATTCTAGGAATCAGCGAATTAAAATGGACTGGAAAGGGTGAATTTAACGCAGATGACCATTATATCTGCAACTGCAGGCAGGAATCCCTTAGAAGAAATGGAGTAACCATCATGATCAACAAAAGACTCTGAAATGCAGTACTTGGATGCAATCTCAAAAACGACAGAATGATCTCTGTTCATTTCCAAGGCAAACCATTCAATATCACAGTAATCCAAGTCTATGCCCCAACCAGTAACGCTGAAGAAGCTGAAGTTGAATGGTTCTATGAAGATCTACAAGACCTTTTAGAACTAACACCCCCAAAAGATGTCCTTTTCATTATAGGGGACTGGAATGCAAAAGTAGGAAGTCAAGAAACACCTGGAGTAACAGGCAAATTTGGCCTTGGAATGCGGAATGAAGCAGGGCAAAGACTAATAGAGTTTTACCAAGGAAATGCACTGGTCATAGCAAACACCCTCTTCCAACAACACAAGAGAAGACTCTACACGTGGACATCACCAGATGGTCAACACTGAAATCAGATTCATTATCTTCTTTGCAGCCAAAGAGGGAGAAGCTCTATACAGTCAACAAAAACAAGACCAGGAGATGACTGTGGCTCAGATCATGAACTCCTTATTACCAAATTCAGACTCAAACTGAAGAAAGCAGGGAAAACTGCTAGACCATTCAGGTATGACCTAAATCAAATCCCTTATGATTATACAGTGGAAGTGAGAAATAGATTTAAGGGCCTAGAGCTGATAGATAGAGTGCCTGATGAACTATGGAATGAGGTTCGTGACATTGTACAGGAGACAGGGATCAAGACCATCCCCGTGGAAAAGAAATGCAAAAAAGCAAAATGGCTGTCTGGGGAGGCCTTACAAATAGCTGTGAAAAGAAGAGAGGTGAGAAGCAAAGGAGAAAAGGAAAGATATAAGCATCTGAATGCAGAGTTCCAAAGAACAGCAAGAAGAGATAAGAAAGCCTTCTTCAGCGATCAGTGCAAAGAAATAGAGGAAAAGAACAGAATGGGAAATACTAGAGATCTCTTCAAGAAAATTAGAGATACCAAGGGAACATTTCATGCAAAGATGGGCTCGATAAAGGACAGAAATGGTATGGACCTAACAGAAGCAGAAGATATTAAGAAGAGGTGGCAAGAATACACAGAAGGACTGTACAAAAGAGATCTTCACGACCCGGATAATCATGATGGTGTGATCACTCATCTAGAGCCAGATATCCTGGAATGTGAAGTCAAGTGGGCCTTAGAAAGCATCACTACGAACAAAGCTAGTGGCGGTGATGGAATTCCAGTTGAGCTATTTCAAATCCTGAAAGATGATGCTGTGAAAGTGCTGCACTCAATACGCCAGCAAATTTGGAAAACTCAGCAGTGGCCACAGGACTGGAAAAGGTCAGTTTTCATTCCAATCCCTAAGAAAGGCAATGCCAAAGAATGCTCAAACTACCACATAATTGCACTCATCTCACACGCTAGTAAATTCTGAGAAAGATGGAAATACTAGACCACCTCACCTGCCTCTTGAGTAACCTATATGCAGGTCAGGAAGCAACAGTTAGAACTGGACATGGAACAACAGACTGGTTCCAACTAGGAAAAAGAGTATGTCAAGGCTGTATATTATCACTCTGCTTATTTAACTTCTATGCAGAGTACATCATGAGAAATGCTGGACTGGAAGAAACACAAGCTGGAATCAAGATTGCTGGGAGAAATATCAATAAGCTCAGATATGCAGATGACACCACCCTTATGGCAGAGAGTGAAGAGGAACTCAAAAGCCTCTTGATGAAAGTGAAAGAGGAGAGTGAGAAAGTTGGCTTGAAGCTCAACATTCAGAAAACGAAGATCATGGCATCTGGTCCCATCACTTCATGGCAAATAGATGGGGAAACAGTGGAAACAGTGTCAGACTTTATTTTTGGGGGCTCCCAAATCACGGCAGATGGTGACTGCAGCCATGAAATTAAAAGATGCTTACTCCTTGGAAGAAAAGTTATGACCAACCTAGATAGCATATTCAAAAGCAGAGACATTACTTTGCCGACTAAGGTCCGTCTAGTCAAGGCTATGGTTTTTCCTGTGGTCATGTATGGATGTGAGAGTTGGACTGTGAAGAAGGCTGAGCGCCGAAGAATTGATGCTTTTGAACTGTGGTGTTGGAAAAGACTCTTGAGAGTCCCTTGGACTGCAAGGAGATCCAACCAGTCCATTCTGAAGGAGATCAGCCCTGGGTGTTCTTTGGAAGGAATGATGCTAAAGCTGAAACTCCAGTACTTTGGCCACCTCATGAGAAGAGTTGACTCATTGGAAAAGACTCTGCTGCTGGGAGGGATTGGGGGCAGGAGGAGAAGGGGACGACTGAGGATGAGGTGGCTGGATGGCATCACTGACTCGATGGATGCGAGTCTGAGTGAACTCCGGGAGTTGGTGATAGACAGGGAGGCCTGGTGTGCTGCGGTTCATGGGGTCGCAAAGAGTCGGACACGACTGAGCGACTGAACTAAGTGGAGAATGGAGATAGATTGAGAAAGATGACTGAAGACCATAATCAGTGAAAGTTGCCTAAATCATGAAGAGCTTAAACTGAGTAAACTTGTTTTTTTTTAAGGAAGCCATAGATGGACTTGAACCACAGCCATTTTATGTAAATCCTAGAGCAGGAAGGCAGAGAGGAAAGCAAGGCTCACATACTCCTAGGAAGCCTGAGGAGGACTTCTGAAGGTCCAGAGGCATTGATTTGGGATTTGGGCTGGGTTTAACCAAATCTCTACAAAATGGAGCTGGGGCACTGAGGGATGGGGGGAGGAAGCGAAGTGGTGGGGGACACGGCTGATGTCTGGATGACAATATTGAAATGGAGTTTCCTCCAAAGTAAAGAGTTGGCTGTGATTCTTCAGGAATCATTCTTGTTAAAGCAAAAGGCTTCTTCAGTACTCTTTACAGAGATTGCTGCAGCCACGGATCTTTAGACCCACAGTCCATTAATACCAGTCTGCTGATTATGCTGAGGTTACAGGTAAAGTGTTCACTGCATCTGGCTAAGTGAGGAAAGGCAGCGATAATGTGAGTTGTCTATAATACTTAAATCAGTTAATTTAAAGGACTGTCTTTATCTCAAAATTATATTTTTGTATATCTTTTTGTTAAAAATGTCCTTTATCAATTGATTATTTCTTTTTGATGTCCTTACATGACAAAGTTAAATTGTCCATCTCCTAAACTTCTTGGAAATTTCATTGATCTCTACACCCCCAAATTCTAGGAACTACCTCTCTTAATGTGTAATTAAGTATGATTTCAATTAACTAGTTTGTTCTGAAAGAAATGGGAGAAAGAAGATTCACTTTCAGCTCCTAAATCCACTATTGCTGGTCTTGATTGGTGTTGTTTAAGGCAATGCCTTTTGGGTCACATTCACAGCCTCTTTAAATTAAAATTTGTAAGTGAAGGAATTGCCACAGCACTGCCCTCCCTCCCCCCGTACCGCCCACCCGACTGTCTGTATATGCAGGGTTTTTCTATAATCAGTGTGCCATCTGACAAAGTAAAAATGTGAAAGTGAAAGTGAAGACGCTCAGTGGTGTCCGACTCTTTGTGACTCTATGGAGTGTAGCCTGCCAGGCTTCTCTGTCCATGGGATTTTCCAGGCAAGAATCCTGGAGCGGGTTGCCATTTCCTTCTACAAAAAACAATGCCTTGCATTGTGTTATTACAAAGCAGTGTTTATGTAATGATTACATAGTTTCACTTACATAATTATGAAATGCTCAATTGTTATTATGCTCCATAGTAATTGACCACAAATGGCACATATTTCACGTGAATGGCTGCAATTCCTGTGACTTTTCTTATCAGGGCCAGCTTCATGGGCATGCAAGCGGTGTAGTCCCACATGGCCCCATGCTCCAGAGAAACTAAGCTTGGTTTAATGCTCTGCTGTTACTGTCTTGAAATTGTTAATAATTTCTGAGCAAGGGGCCTCACATTTTCTCTTTACACTGTATGCAAATTATATAGTAAGTCCTAGTAAGTCCTTTTTTATATCCATCCACTTTTGCAAGGAATCAGGTCAGGCTAAGAGATAGACACAGAGGGACTGAGCAGAGAGTTGAGACCACACTCCTCTGGAAATTCCAGTTCAGCAGTCCTTGCCTCCAATCCAGCCTGGAGAGCTTCTCATGTTACTTAGAAGATCCTGGCCCTTTTCTTTCCTTGGAGGAAGGAGAAAGCTGGCTTTTCAGAAAATAAGTGATTTAAATTAGCTGATTGTAAAGGAAGGAAGCTGAGAATGTATGTGAAGAGGAGGGACTGCTGATGGAGAGAGTGGAGAAACATGAAAGATGCCATTTGGAGGTTTGAAAACATGAGGTGATGCCAGAAGTCAGAGGCAGCCCCTGAACCCTTTGGTACTGGGGGAGCTGGGGAAGGAAGTACTCCAAAGGAATTCTTTCTCAGCCCTCATCTCCCTCTGGTCTTGGCCTCTGCCTTAATCTAGAAGCCAGACTCGTCTAGCGTTGTCTTTTTTCTTTTTAGTATTTATTTATTTATTTGGCTGTGTCAGTTTTTAGTTGTGGTACGTGCTCGGGTTTTCTAGTTGTGGGTGCAAGCTTAGCTGCTCTGCAGCATTCAGGATCTTAGTTCCCCAGACAGGGATGGAACCCATGTCCCCTGCATTGCAAAGCAGGTTCTTAACCTCTGGACCACCAGGGAAGTCCCTGGCTTTCAGTGTTATTGAAACTACCTGGTAGAAGGATGAGCAGAAGATTCTGGTCTATGTAATTTTTTTTTTTTTTTTTTTGCAGAAAGAATTGGCCCCAAATATCTCCCTGTGGTTTAAAATCCCATCTGATAGAGATCATTTAGGTTAATGTGGCACAGTTACCCTGGAAGGATAAAGGGTAGGCCTGGGGCGCTCCTCTTCAGTCCCTTCTTTGTCATAACCCTTGTGCTGGTGCTGCCTGCAGCAGGAAAGGAACAGAGAGAACAATTCACAGTGGTCAAGTGGCCAAGGAAGGGCCTTCAGTAAAATGGTAGTACTTAAGGGGTTTAATTATTGCAGTGAATATGCAGTGTAACCTACCTCGCTCTCCCTGACTCTTCTATAACATCTTCAATGAAAATGATATTGTTCCTTATGGTTTTGTGTTAGTGAATTTTGGGGGGAACTCAAAAAAAAAAAAAAAAGGCAAATTCTGAATCCAAGTAGATTCACCTGAAAATAAAGTTTTTCACATGGTTCAGGAACCAGAGAACAAAGGGACAGTGGGCAATTGGCCTTTGGATGGTGTGGCCTCTGAGAATTTCACTTCTGCTGTGATCTTCCTGATGAAGTTGGGTCATGAGAATGAGGGTTTGTGGCCCAGACTGTGGTCGGGATGGTTGATGCTCCCGTGAGCAGAGTCAAGCCTTGTGTAAGCTGTGAGCCTGTCAGCTTTGGGATTTGCCATCCTTACTCGGGCTCTTTATAAAACGTTTGCATTGGTTAGGTCTGTGTATTACTTAACTCATATAGCAGACTTCAGACATCATGGGAAATAGTACTGATACTTTGTCACTAGTTATGATGCTTTTAAAATTCTTTCTCAAGTTTATCTTTTATTGCTTTTTCTCTTTCTCTCTTTCCTCCTTTCTGTTTATGTCTCCATGCACACACGTAAAGGGATTTCCCTGGTGGTCCTGTGGCTAGTAATTGGCCTGCCAATACAGGGGACACAGGTTGGATTGCTTGTCTGGGAAGATCCCACATGCCTCGGGACAGCTACGCCCCAGAACCACAACTACTGAGCCCTCACTCTAGAGCCCAGGTACTGCAACTACTGAACCCATGTGCCTGGAGTCCATGCTCTACGACAAGAGAAGCCATCACAATGAGAAGCACACACACAGCAACTACAGTAGCCCCCACTCTCCACAGCTAGAGAAAGCCCACGCAGCAACAAAGAATCAGCACAGCCAAAAATAAATAAATAAATAAATGTTAAGGGGAAAAGTACATGTAAAGCTTGATCAATGCGAGGTGGTTAGCTTTACCAGTGCTCGGAGGTTAGCTTAAGTTTCCAGCCACCGGCCAGAACACTGGGCAACCATGTGGGGAAGAAATATTTTGGCAGCAGTATAGCTTAGGAAGCCAATATTTTTACCATAAGTTACAGTAAATATTTACAAATTCAGTCTCATGTGGGTGTTCAGACTTTGAGTGAAAAGAAATCTCATGCACTGATATTTACTTTGAATATGTTCCCCTCTTTTCAGTAACCATGACTAATTCCCCTTTACACAGAGAGTAGAGAGCAAGTTGGCTCTCAGTCTACACACACACACACACACACACACACACACACACACACACACACACACACCCCAAGTTACTATGTGCATTCTGGCAGTAGGCATACAGGTAGAATACAGAAATGAAATAACAAATGCAGTTCCTAAAAGCATAGTTGTTGTTTAGTTACTAAGTCGTGTCTGGCTCTTTGCAACCCCATGGACTGTGGCCCACCAGGCTCCTCTGTCTATGGGATTTCCCAGGCAAGAATACTGTGGTGGGTTGCCATTTCCTTCTCCAGAGAATCTTCCTGAACCAGGAATCAAACCCATGTCTCCAGCTTGGCAGGCACTTTCTTTACCACAGAGCCAATGGAAAGCCCTAAATCATAATACCAATTAATAAATAAACTAAGCATTGTTGCTAAAAAGACTCAATCACAAGTCCACTGATTCTTACTCTGATTTCCCCCAGAAAGACAAAGAATCTGCAATTTCTGAGTGTGAGGCAGCAAATGAAGTGAATCTAGTAGAGTCATTATTGAGTATTGTTGATTTGGTGAGAGATGTGAGGATAAGTAAATTGCCTTCAAGGAATTTACATTTTTAAAAAGATACATTAACAACGCAAAGTTAAGCTACTATAAAAGATGTGAATGACACTAGAAGATAGCAGCGGAAGAGAGACAGAAATGATGAATATTTAAATGGAGCCTGTGGAGTTGTCTCAGAGAGGTAAGAGATTACTTGGGGCTGGTGGGAAAGGACAGTCTCTCAAGAGGAGGTAAATTTGCACTGAGTACTGTAAGGGGGCGTTTCAGGCAGCAGAAGCCATGAGCAGAATCATAGTGCTGGTGAATGGTTTCTGTGCACAAGAGTGAAATGTGTAAGCCGATCTGCCTGTGAAAAAGTTTTAGGATGATAAATAATTGGAGGTAGCTGGTATGTTGGCTCGAGTATCAGGAACAGGATAATCACCATGCACCATGAAAGACTTGCTCCAACATGGTAACCATCTCCAACTCTGCTTTCCCCTTCAAGCCGTCTTGGCCTTCTTTCCCTTTCAGCTTTAACCTTGAAGCCAAGATTAAGTTCTTGTTTGATAGGGCTGCCCTTCCTGGCTCCAGTGGTCCAAGTGTGACACAAGTCTAGGCATGGCAGATGAGTGTCAAGGCCATGTAGGAACTCCTTAAATCTCATTACTCTTCCAACTTGGACAGAGCCAGTTTAGGAAACGGAGGGGTGAAGTCTTCTTGCCTCTGAATGTATGGAAATTCCCTCTATGTGCATGGTGAAAACAGAAAGGCTTCTCCTATTTATTATCCCCAGGACCCACTCACTTGGCCCTCAACCCACGAACTCAAGAAAAGGGTATAAAATTGAGAATTTGTTCGAGTGATAAGTATTACATCAAGATTCTTTTGTTTTATTTTTTTTTTGGCCATGCCATGAGGCTTGTAGAATCTTAGTTCCCCAACCAGGGATTGAACCCAGGAGACTGCAGTGTTAAGTGCTGCATCCTAACACTTGACCACCAGGGAATTCTTCAAGATTCCTTTCAACCCCTGAGCAAGGCTTTATGAACGCAAACCTGATAAGGCATTATTATAAGACATGAAAAGCACAGACTTTGTGGTGGTGCCTTCAGAGTGAAGTAATTCTGGGGAGTAATTATGAAGCAGGAGAATGATTATACAAACTGCAGACTAAACATTTAAGCCATGTGTGTGGGGCCAGCTGACAAGCAAAGGTAATTAATAGGCAGTTCCAATGTGGAAGATTCCGGAAAATAGAGTTTTGTCATCTGAAGTACAGTTTCTGACAGAAAAATATTAGTAGGATGAATGTTGTTGGATCAAATAATCTTGAGAGGAAGGATATTCTCAAATCACTTTTGAAAAGAATCCTGGCAGTGTTTGGCTCCTTCTGTCCCTGTACGTGTATGAAAAAGAGTGCTCTCCTTGCGTATTACGGTTGGCAAGCGCGTGAGGAAAAGAAATGTCCCAAGCAGCCGCTACAGCTGTACAAGCAAGCCGCCGGGAGGATCAGACTCTTGTTAGTTTTTATGAAGTTAGGTGTCTGGTCTCTGTTTCTTTGCCTTCCAAAGGCACTTCCTGGCAGAGAGTTACAAACAGCGTCTCACAGAGAACCCAGGTCGGCAGCATCTGCTCTAGTGCTTGGCAGACTACAGCTGGCCCTGAGCGTGGCTTGAGAATGTTCTGGGTCAGGTGTGGCAACAGCGGTGATGGCCCTCAGCCAAAGAGACCCTGTAGTCACTGCTCCCTTCTCCTGCCCCAGATGTGATGATTATTAACAGGGGTTATTCCTGCCTTCCTTTGGGTCACAGAGGGAAAAGAAGGGGAGCATAGTGGTTTTTCTGGGAGGGCCAGAAACCCAGTTCCCAGAGCTAAGTTTTAGAAAATCATGAGACTGACCTTTGTTGGCCATCATCTTCTGTGTTCTTTTGGTGTACCCTATCCTCCACACCACTTTCATCCTCACTGCTGACAGATCCCTTTGTCCTACTCTCTAAATGTCCAATTTAATCTTCCTTTGGCATATCACCAAAGTTTTCTTTCTTTTTACTCCAATACCCCACCTTCCAAAATGATCCCTATACCCATTTCTTCAGAATGGCTTAAAATCCTCCAAGCCAGGCTTCAATAGTACGTGAACCGAGAACTTCCAGATGTTCAAGCTAGATTTAGAAAAGGCAGAGGAACCAGAGATCAAATTGCCAACATCCATTGGATCATAGAAAAAGCAAGAAAATTCCAGAAAAACATGTACTTCTGCTTCATTGGCTACCCTAAAGCTTTTGACTGTGTGAATCACAACAAACTGTGGAAAATTCTGAAAGAGATGGAAATACCAGACCACCTTACCTGCCTCTTGAGAAACCTATATGCCGGTCAAGAAGCAACAGTTAGAACCGGATGTGGAACAACGGACTGGTTCAAAATTGAACTGAGCGACTCAACAACAACCAATTCCCTGAGGGCCAACCTCAGAAGAAGCAAACTGACTAATTTACACAAATATGTGATTGCGTGGTGCCCTTGGAGAGTTATAAGATTAAAGTGGTTATTCATTATAGAAGACCTTTAAAAGTCAAGTGGTTGAGAATAGTTTATATTCTGTTCTGTTTGATGCAAATCTCAGTTTTACAGTGTTGACGTGTACTCAGTCATATCTGACTCTTTGAAATCCCATGGACTGTAGCCCACCAGGCTCCTCTGTCCATGGGATTTTCCAGGTAAGTATACTGGCATGGCTTGCCGTTTCCTCACTCTAGGGGATCTTCCTGACCCAGGGACCAAACTCACATCTCTCACGTCTCCTGCTTTGGCAGGAGGGTTCTTTACCACTGCACCACCTGGGAAGCCCTAGTTTTACAGACTGCAGCTCAATAAACATAAGTAACCTACTTAAATGTCAAGGTAGGTCTTGAATCCAGATCACTGGCTCCAAGAGCCCTTGTCCATTCCCTCACACTCTGCTGCCTGAAAAACGGGAAAATATTTTTAGATAGTTGGTTCTTCTCAAATTTCATTAATAGGGTAATGGATAGGTTAATCTCCATCAATTAGCAATCTGCTAAGGGGGTGTGATGAACTGAGTTGGGTGTGTGTGTACATGCTAAGTTGCTTCAGTCATGTCTGATTCTTTGTGACCCTATGGACTACAGCCTGCCAGGCTCCTTTATCCATGGGATTCTCCAGGCAAGAATACTGGAGTAGGTTGCCATGCCCTCCTCCAGGGGCTCTTCCCAACCCAGGGGTAAAACCCACGTCTCTTATGTCTCCTGCACTGGCCAGTGTATTCTTTACCACTCACATTACCTGGGAAGCCCAGTCTCTAAAAAGTGGCAGTCTTCTAAGGGAGTATGATGAACTGAGTTGTATCTCCACCAGATAAATTCATATGTTAGAGCTCTAACCCCACTGGGAAGGTATTTAGAGATGAGGGCTTTGGGGGAAGATTGTGGTTGTTGTTGTTCAGTTGCCAAGTCATGTCTGACTCTGCAACCCCATGGATGGTAGCACACCAGGCTTCCCTGTCCTTCACCATCTCCTGGAGTTTGCCCAAGTTCATGTCCATTGAATTGATGATGCCATCAAACCATCTCAGCCTCTGTTGCCCTCTTCTCTGACTTCAGTCTTCCCCAGCATCAGAGTCTTTTCCAATGAGTTAGCTGTTTGCGTTAGGTGGCTAAAGTATTGGAGCTTCAGCTTTAGCATCAGTCCTTCCAGTGAATATTCAGAGTTGACTTCCTTTATACTTATGTATAAATGAAATCACAAGGGTGGGGTCCTTATGATGGGATTAGTGCCTTTAGAGGAAGAGATGCCAGATAGCTTGCTTGCTTCCTCTCTCAGCCATGTGAGAGACAGGACTCGGCAAGTCAGGAAGTGTTCCTACCAGAACCTGACTGTGCTGGCACCCTGGTCTCAGACTTCTAACTTCCAGAACTGTGAGAAAATAAATTTCCATTGTTTAAGCCTCCCAATCTGTGGTACTTTGTTGTGGCAGCCCAGTCTAATAGAGGAAAATGCAAAGAGAACTAGGCCCATTGTGCCAATGTGTTTTTAGCCATATATTTTTTACTTATGAAATGCTCACCTGATGTACCCAAGAAACTGGGAAAAAATTAGGGGGGAAAAAACAGGAAATTATGTTGGTGCCTTCTTACTAGGTTTTCTTAAAATTATGTTTTGCTTTGAAACCCTGAGTACAAGCCACTTGCTATAAAATAATCCATAATTTCTCTTGATCTAATGATATTAGCTTGGAGTTTTCCTTTTGCCCCTTTCCTAATTGAGTACAATGTTCCCAATTGTATTAGTGATTTAAAAAATGCAAAAAACCATGCACAGTCTTTTAAAATAATTATCTTTTTTACTTAGTTGGTTTCATCTAGTCTTCCAGATGAAAGAAGTGCCCTCAAATGAGCTTTCTTCTCTGTAAGTTACTTTCTTTGATGTCAAAGCCACACATCTGATGAGTGGCAGACAGGAGAGCTTCCCCCAGGATAAGCCGAGTGGGGATGATTCATATCACCCAAGGGTGAGGTCATAGCCCAAGATCAACTGAAACTTGCTTAGGCACAAGAGGAGTTCATTGTCTTTCATAGCGAAACCACGAGAGGCCAGGAATGTGGCTGAACTTTAGGGTAAAGGAGATGAGGACTCAACCATTATAAGCCCCCATCCCTCCTTTCATGGCCTCTTTGTACTCTACTTTTTGTTTCCATTCTGCCTAACAACGTCCTCCTGACAGCTGGAAATAAGACCAGCAGAAGCAACGAATCTGCTCAGCTCATAACTTAGGTCCCGGGCTCAGCCCCTAAACCAGCTGACATTGATTTTTTAAACCACTTGAATAGGATGGAGGAAGAGATTATCTCCCAAAGATAAGAAGAAATCCTATTCATAAAAGAAGTGTGGAAAGGAGCTGTATAGATACCAGATAAATGATGTTATAAATGGTTATGAGAATCACATATAAATGATGGTAAACAGATTGTTTACATATTATATGTATTCTTGAAATATATGTATTCTTCAAAAAATTTGATTTGTAGCATCAAAAATTCCCACTATTTTATATTACTGAAGTAGAAATATGAACAGAAACTTTCTATTTTAAATACCTAATAAAGGTGTACTTAAAGACTTTGATTCACACATTTTAAAGACTGGTGGTTTTCAGACGGAAGATAACTCTAAGGAGAACTTTTCAAAAATAATAGTAATGAGGAAGAACTCAAGTAATGAAGTATTTATTCACCTATCATTTCTCCTGGAGTATGTACAATGTAACTGTAAAAGAAGGAGACAAAAAAAAAAAAAAAATGACTAGAACCTTAAGCCAATAAGTTTAAGTTGTAGTCATTTTGTTGGTATGTGTGTGCTTAGTCACTCAGTTGTGTCTGACTCTTTGCAACCCCATGGACTGTAGCCCACCAGGCTCCTCTGTCCATGGGGATTCTCCAGGCAAGAATACTGGAGTGGGTTGCCATGCCGTCCTCCAGGGGATCTTCCCGACCCAGGGATCGAACCCAGGTCTCCTGCATTGCAGGTGGATTCTTTTCTGTCTGAGCCACCAGGGAAGCCCAAGAATACTGGAGGGTAGCCTATCCCTTCTCCAGGGGATCTTCCCGGCCCAGGAATCCAACCAGGGTTCCCTGCATGGCAGGCAGATTCTTTACCAGCTGAGCTACTAGGGAAACCCTTTGTTGTTTTAATAACAGCTAATATTTATTAAATGTTTGTTATGTGTGGGTAACTATTATAAAGCTTTTATTGACATTATCAGAATTAATGCGAAAAACAAGTAGTTACCAAACTAAGGTCTATGGACAAAATCCAGCCCACCATCTGTTTTTGTATAGAGTTTTATGGGAACACAGGAGCGCCCCTTCATTTATGCATTGCCTTCGGCTACTTTCATGTCACACAATCGTGTAGTTGCAACAGACTGTATAGGCTGCCTAAAGAATCTATCAACTAGTCCTTTATAGAAAAAGTTGACTCTTGAAAACAATCCTACAAAGTAACTACTGTTAACACCACTCATTGCCAAGGTCACTTACTGGTTCAGTTCAGTTCAGTTCAGTCGCTCAGTCATGTCCAACTCTTTGTGACCCCATGAATTGCAGCACGCCAGGCCTCCCTGTCCATCACCAACTCCCGGAGTTCACTCAGACTCATGTCCATCGAGTCAGTGATGCCATCCAGCCATCTCATCCTGGGTCGTCCCCTTCTCCTCGGGCCCCCAATCCCTCCCAGCATCAGAGTCTTTTCCAATGAGTCAAGTCTTCTCATGAGGTGGCCAAAGTACTGGAGTTTCAGCTTTAGCATCATTCCTTCCAAAGAAATCCCAGGACTGATCTCCTTCAGAATGGACTGGTTGGATCTCCTTGCAGTCCAAGGGACCCTCAAGAGTCTTCTCCAACACTGCAGTTCAAAAGCATCAATTCTTCAGCGCTCAGCCTTCTTCACAGTCCAACTCTCACATCCATACATGACTACTGGAAAAACCATAGCCTTGACTAGACGAACCTTAGTCGGCAAAGTTATATCTCTGCTTTTCAATGTGCTATCTAGGTTGGTCATAACTTTTCTTCCAGGGAGTAAGCGTCTTTTAATTTCATGGCTTAATCACCATCTGCAGTGATTTTGGAGCCCAAAAAATAAAGTCTGACACTGTTTTCACTGTTTCCCCATCTATTTCCCATAAAGTAATGGGACCAGATGCCATGATCTTCATTTTCTGAATCTTGAGCTTTAAGTCAACTTTTTCACTCTCCTCTTTCACTTTCATCAAGAGGCTTTTTAGTTCCTCTTCACTTTCTGCCATAAGGGTGGTGTCATCTGCATACCTGAGGTTATTGATATTTCTCCTGGCAATCTTGATTCCAGCTTGTGTTTCTTCCAGTCCAGCGTTTCTCATGATGTACTCTGCATAGAAGTTAAATAAGCAGGGTGACAATGTACAGCTTTGACATACTCCTTTTCCTATTTGGAACCAGTCTGTTGTTCCATGTCCAGTTCTAACTGTTGCTTCCTGACCTGCATATAGATTTCTCAGGAGGCAGGTCAGGTGGTCTGGTATTGCCGTCTCTCTGAGAATTTTCCACAGTTTATTGTGATCCACACAGTCAAAGGCTTTGGCATAGTCAATAAAGCAGAAATAGATGTTTTTCTGGAACTCTCTTGCTTTTCCCATGATCCAGCAGATGTTGGCAATTTGATCTCTGGTTCCTCTGCCTTTTCTAAAACCAGCTTGAACATCAGGAAGTTCACAGTTCACGTACTGTTGAAGCCTGGCTTGGAGAATTTTGAGCATTACTTTACTAGCATGCGAGATGAGTGCAATTGTGCGGTAGTTTGAGCATTCTTTGGCATTGCCTTTCTTAGGGATTGGAATGAAAACTGACCTTTTCCAGTCCTGTGGCCACTGTTGAGTTTTCCAAATTTGCTGGCATATTGAGTGCAGCACTTTCATAGCATCATCTTTCAGGATTTGAAATAGGTCTACTGGAATTCCATCACCTCCACTAGCTTTGTTCATAGTGATGCTTTCTAAGGCCCACTTGACTTCACATTCCAAGATGTCTGGCTCTAGATGAGTGATCACACCATTGTGATTATCTGGGTCATGAAGATCTTTTTCGTACAGTTCTTCTGTGTATTCTTGCCACCTCTTCTTAATATCTTCTGCTTCTGTTAGGTCCATACCATTTCTGAGGGTGGTAAATTAGACTCAGGTCTGTTTGAATATAAACATCTATGATCTTTTTAGATATTTTTACAGCAGAGGACACAGGTCCTAAAGTCAGACTGTTTTCATATCAAACTCTACCACTTAGTAGCTGCACACTGGACATTTGCTTGACTGCCCAGTGTCTCAGATTTCTCCGCAACTCTTCCGGTTGGTAATCCCAGTTGCTGGTCATCCTTGACATCAGCACAGCCCTTGGACCCCAGTTTCTGTCTGCTTTAAAATGATTTCCTCAGCATTTTCAAAGTTCCCCTCAGATACTCAAGAACAACCAGGGTAGCCTTGTTATCTGGGCAGGGTCCTTGTGGACCCTGGTCCCCTTTTCTCCCTTTGGGTGTGTTTTTGGGTCTCTACTCATCCACCATGTTGAATTGACTAGATGCCCCCAAAGAACTCCAGGCCTCATATCTATGGGATCATTCTGGGGCCCCTGCCCTGGCCCTGATTTTAGGAAGGTGACCTGAAAAGCCAATTGTTCCTCAGGAGAGTTGTGTCTTCTCTAGTGAGACTTGGTGAGACCAAGCCACCATACACGCACAGACTCACGGATGACTCCCATCTTGGAGACACAAGTTCATGACTCTGCGGTACCCACGGCCCACTGTCAACTCTGGGGCTGCCATGTGTTGGGTGCGTGTATCAGCTCTCACCCCTCCATGTTCTGATATATGGCAATGTCTGGTTTCCGTCCTCCCACCCCCGCCCCAGGGCAGCAATGGTGGAATCATACTTCCTTTATTTTGTGAACCTCCCTTCACTGGCACCAGGATGGTCAAAACTCCTCCCTGCCCAGTCCTCCAGAGATCTATGACATTCTCCTCAGAGGGCTTTCCAGCTGTTGGCCTGCCATTCCTCTAGGTCCTCTCTGACTGACACCTTCACTAGGCTCCAAATATTCATGTTTAAGCCATGTCGGTGAGAGACAGGCATTCTTTGCACAAATAGGACCACTCATCTTTGTTTACTCCTAGGATCTTCCCTCCCCCTGCCCTCCCCCTAATGATGGTCTGTGGAAGGCAGAGGTACTGACGACATTGGAAGAAATCACATTCTAGGAATGCAGGAATTCCCCAAGGGATTTCAAGACAAGCTATGGCCCGAAAATATGATGTTCTAGGTTTATTCCAGAAAATTTCAAGCAGTGAATTTAACATGGTCAGAAAGCCAATTAACTTCACATTTTCTTTTATACTCAGGGGAAGGCTTGCCTTTGTGCTCACCATCCACAAAGCCAGTAAGAACCCTTGAGAGAGTCATTGGAAGCTGGAATTCATGGGTGGTAGGAGAGGTGACATAATCAGCATTAAATACATAAATAGTATCAGGGAAATGCAGAGGCAAGCAGATCTATGTTGTTTCAGTACAAACGTGTTCTGGAGGGCTATGATGCTGTGAATAATAACAGCTTCTCCTGGGGACAAGGAGGTGGATGGAGGTGAAATTAGCACATCTAACAATGAAGAGCTTAAAGAGATGGTTGTGGCATTTGCATAGGAAGTGTCTACATACTGTGAATAATCTTCACTCACACTGATTAAACAATAAACAAATGCGAAAATACCTCTTCTCTACGCAGAGTTCTGTGTCTCCATTAATGCCTCATGCAGGACCATGAGTTTTTTAAAATATTAAAAAGTCAAATTGCAGGGACCCTGAAAAACATATTTGCCTGGAGACACTTACCTTAGGGAGTGTCTGCCTTGGGGTATCTTATTTCCTTTCCTATTAAGGTGCTGTTGCTTTTATTTGTAATTTCTCATATCTCTTTTAAGGTTTGTGTTTTCCTGCACATTTTCTGCTTACTTAAATTGCTCTTTCTTTGTTGTCTCTGTTTCAAAAATCAACTTATGTCTCATAATATTGTGTACCCCTCGACTTCTTTTCAGGCTGGTAAACTGCCACCCTTTCTCTTTATCTCTGATCATCTGCCTGTTTTACTCTGCCGTTCTCTTTCTGCGTCTCGCTCTCCCTCTCCCCACGCACACACCATACCACAAATACGCACACACAACTGATGAACGTATTGCTTTAATGAATAGGCAGCATGTTTGCATAGAACTTGTCCCTTGCGTTAGGGACTATGAAATTCATGAAACAAAGAGCCCCATATCTGATACAGAAAATAGAGTCCGGGGTTACTTACTGTCATTCTCAGATTTGGCATCCAAACAATCAAGTCCTCGTATGCTGAGAATGCCAAGATGTCCAGCATGGCACAAGTGGAAATTCTTCTAGATGTCTGTTGCGTACTCCTGTTTGTGGTTAGAACTTAGCTCTTGTAAATCTTAACTTGCCTGTGGATCAAGTGTCCTGTGACTTGTGACAGCTGCAGTCTTAGATGAAATAATGCGATGTTATGTGTAATTCAATGGCTAGGGGTCTATATTGTCAGTATGGAAAACTACTTAACTAAAATCACATTTTTATATCATTTTAAAATATTTGGATAGCCTAAGATTCAGTCTTTGCTTTCTACCAGGAGGCCATATAGTCAATTTTTACATGTTATTCCTCTTGGTTACTGTGAATAATTTATGTTTTTATTCCTGACACAATTTGGCTGTTCTAAAAATAGCCAGTGCTGCTGATTAGGACATGAAATCAGTTACTGCTGACTTCCTGTCCTATTACGTGTTTGTGCAGCAGTAGGGTAGGGTATTTGAATGCATTTGCTTGAGCACATTTAGATAATGTATGGTAAAGGTGACAGGCCTTTTTTTCTTTTTTGCCAACTTATACATTAGCATCTCTTAAGAGGCAGCTTAAAATTTTCATAAAGCACTAACGCTGATTAAAAATGTTTGTTTAGGCTTGTTCAGGACTCTGAGTGCTTATAGACTCCAAATTACATTCTTGTGCTTCTTTAAACCAACAATATTTAAAAGCATGCTGTAATGGCTTTGTCTTGTTGGAGCAAATAATAATAAATTTCTATAGAGCTATATTTTTCTTATAGAATAATGAAAATGTATAAACATGTAAAACAATCCGTGGAAACATTTGCATGTGTATATATTGGTATTTTTAAATGTTTCCATCCTATTTAGTCTCTACAGCCTCCTTTGAATATGTTGAAAACATGCATTGTACTTTGTTTTCTTTTCTTTAAAAGTGCTTTTTCAGTATTTGTGGCATTTTTCCATTCCGTTAAGGCTCCTGAGAAGTCTTAACTTCTTGTGGACTTTATATCTTGTGGACTAAAAAAAAGAATTCTTCTGGTGAGCTTCAATTTTATTATCTGCTTTATACCCATTTATTCATTTAAAGGATCAAAACCTTTAAAAAAAAGCACACTACCAACAAAATGAAACAAAATACATTGGCAGAGGTCATACTGAAGACAAGTTGTTATGAATCTATTGCCGTCATAGAAGCAAGGAATAATGAGGATCTGAAGGTTAGCGGCAGTGGGAATGAAGAAAAGAGGCTGAACATGAGGAATGTCAAGGGGGTAGAAGTCTAGGGTTGCTGGAGGTGGGATGGAGTCAATTCCCAGGTTTCATCTCAGGCAGCTGGCTGGTGGTATCATTCGTTGGGAGAGGGGGAGGAGAATGAAAGCGTATTATTGGTGATGGTGAACTCCATTTGGAATAAAGTGAGTTGGAGGTTCCTGGAGGACCAACAAGTAGAGAGGAGCAGTCCTTGGTTGCACATTCAAGTAAGAAGCTAGGAGTTGAGTTTGGGTAGGGAACACAGATTTGGGAGTCATAAGCAGCTGGTAGTTAAAGCTCTACAACCAAACTGAGGGACCAAGAGAAAGACAAGGATGACCGCGCAGGTGTGCAGTAGGGACAAGGCACACAGAGGAAGAGGAACCAGGAAGGACCCAGAGTGGGGTGGTCAGAGGGAGAGGAGGGTGTGAGAGGCTAAGCAGTGCCCAGTGGAGTCAAAGCCTGCAGAGAAGGAAGGAAGGTGGGATAGGAGACGTCTGTGACTTTACGAACAGAATCTATTGGTGACGCTGTTGAATGCAGCTTTGGTGGCATGGTGGTAGGGGTAGAAACCAGGGGCTCAGCGAGGTCACAAGCTGGGGACATGGGTGTCAGTTACCCTTTGAAGGTCATGAATGGGTCACAGCTTCAAGGCTGGCTGTTTGGTTTCCAGTGGGAGAGACTTGAATAGATTCTCTGCCCCGTGTTCTCCAGGAGTCTGTGACACTGAAAGGACAGTTTTGGCCACCGATGGTTAGAAGCCATCTCAGTTGGGCTTCTCCTATTGGATGGAAGACTTTGCTGTTTACTTTCCCAACTCACCAGATGTCTCCCCAGCTTCCCAGGCTCCCCGTCCTGCGTGTGCTTCCTGTCCACTGTCACAGGCAAGGGGCTCGCCGTGCCCCTGCTGCTGCCGCCTCCCCATCACTGCCTCCACTGCCACCTGGCAGTCAGGCCTCACCTATGCCTTATTCTGTGTCCCCTTTAGACCCGTACTTGCTCCTCACCACTTGTGCCCATGGGTCTCAGGAG
Organism: Capra hircus; assembly: GCF_001704415.2. Classification (NCBI taxonomy): domain Eukaryota; kingdom Metazoa; phylum Chordata; class Mammalia; order Artiodactyla; family Bovidae; genus Capra; species Capra hircus. The sequence goes on from NC_030818.1 coordinate 19,937,589, forward strand.
TCTGAGTCATAGGAAGAGCCTGGCATGGTCCCATAAGTAGCCAGGTGGTCAGTATGATGATAGGTACCCTGGAACAGGATTTTCCACACCCCAACTTTTGGGTTTTGAATGCATTACAAGGGTGCTGAGGTGTTGACCCTGGAGCAGCTGGGGTAGGCGGGGGCAAGGCTGCCTCAGTCTAGCAGCCCTCTCATTCCCCCAGGGTGTCCTTTGAAAGAAAGTGAAAGTGTTAGTTGCTCAGTTGTGTCCAACTCATTGAGAACCCATGGACTGTAGCACACCAGGCTCCTCCATCCATGGAATTCTCCAAGCAAGAATACTGGAATGCGTAGCCATTCCCTTCTCCAGGGGATCTTCCCGACCCAGGGATCAAACCTGGGTCTCCTGCATTGCAGGCAGATGCTTTACCTTTAAACGTCTCTGTTTCCTTTGTGAGTAATGATGTGGGAAGCTCTGCCCTGCAGGGCTCCCCCCCACCTCCCCCCAACCCCCCGCCCCCTGTCCCTGGAAGATACGCTTTCTTCCTATTGATAACTCAGAGTCCCTCTGCTGTCTGTCTTTTCTGCTTCCCTTTCCCTGCTCTCTGGAGACAGGGACAGTCTGGCCCCTGCCCACATCAAATGCTGTCTGGGGCTGGGAACAAGCCTCAAAACACACTTTAAATCCCTTCTTTCTCTCCATCTTCCCCAAGTCTGCCCACCGTGCACACCCTTGACCTGTACACCAGCAGCAATCAACCGTGAGTGACAGTGACCTTCCTGAAGGCAGTTGACTCCACCTCCACGGGCCAAGGCATCACACCAGTGTCTGATGAGACTGTGTTACCCCGTGGAAGCACATGGTGCATGAAAGTAGCTTTCTCCTGTGCTCGTGTAGGTACACTTCCTGAAACTGTTATGGGGGGCTAGACTTTGCTCCTGCTGATCTCCTGCCTGGAGTATTTTCCCCTCCCTCCTCACCACTGACTCAGTGTAAATCTTGCCTTATAGGGGAGACTGACAACCAGGGAGGTGGGGTCATCCGGGCTTTATTTCCTTGAAGAGCCTAACTCTTAAAAGGGGTCTTTTTGCCAACTACTTGGGCTGCCAGAACAAAATACCACACACTGGATGGCTTAAACCACAGAGATTTATTTTCTCAGAGTTCCGAGGGTGCCAATGATATTGGTTTCTCCTGAGGGTCTCTCTTAGATGCCACCTTCTTGCTATGTCCTCACAGAGCATTTTCCGGGGTGGGGAAGGGGGAGACAGGAAGAGTGAGAGGGAGGAGGAGGAAGAGAGAGGGAGAGTTTCCTTTCTCTTAAGTCCGCAAATCCTGTTGGGTTAGGGTCTACTTTACCACCTCACTTAACCTTAATTACCTCTTTAAAGGTGTCATCTCTAAATACAGTTACATCAGGGGTTAGAACTTCGGCATATAGATCTTGAAAAAAGTTAAAGTTAGTTGCTCAGTCATATTCAACTCTATGATCCCATGGGCTGTAGCCCGCCAGGCTCTTCTGTCCATGGAATTCTCCAGGCAGGAATACTGGAGTGTGTTGTCATTTCCTTCTCCAGGGTATCTTCACCACCCAGGGATTGACCCTAGGTCTCCCACAATGCAGGCCGATGCTTTACCTTCTGAGCCACCAAGTAAAGGTATGTAAACTTTGGGGGAACACAATCTAGTTCATAACATTCTATCTTTAACACATTCTATTTTTCTGCATTTTCTCCAGTGCTTGGAGTGTGCATTAGTTTCCTATGACTGCTTCAACAAATTACTACAAACTTGGTGGCTTAAACCAACATTAGTTTGTTCTCTAACAGACCAAAAGGCCAGAAGTCCAAAATCAGTATCACTGAGTCGAAGTCAAGCTGTCAGCGGGGCCTCACTCCCTGTGGAAGTTCTAAGGTGGACTCTGTTCCTTGTCTTCCAGTTTTTGGTACTTAAGAGCATTCCATGAATTGAGGCCACATCATACCAATCTCTGCCCCTGCAGTGCTCACTTTCTTTCCTCCTCTTCTGTGTATCAAATTTTCCTTTACTGCTCTCTCATGAGGACAATTAAGATTGCATTTAGGGACCCCCTGAATAAACCAAGAAAACAACCTATCTCAAGATCCTTAACTTACCCATATCTGTAAAGATCTGTATTCCAAATGTTACACTTTCAGGTTCCAGGGATTTGGACCTGCTACTTTTGGTGGGGGGCATTATTCGGTCTACTACAGGTATATAACTCAGACACTATCATTTGGGGGTTTTCCTGGTGGCTCAGAGGTGAAGAATCCTCCTTCCAATGCTGGAGACGTGGGTTCAGTCCCTGGGTTGGGAAGATCCCCTGGAGGAGGAGGAATTGGCAACCCACTCCAGGATTCTTGCCAGGAAGCTTCCATGGACTGGAGGAGCCTGGTGGGCTACACTCCGTGGGGTCGCAGAGTCGGACACGACTGAACACACACGTGCACTATCATTTAGTGTTTCAGTAACGCAGTCAACCTATGAAAGACTTAAAGATGTCTTTCTTGGGTGTGTGCAGGCAGGATCACACCCCTCCAAACCATCCTGCTGGACAGGTTTGTCCATCCAAAGGACAGCTGGCCCTGTCCTTTGCTGTGGTCTACTCCTAAGACCTGAAGGGTGGTCTGGAGGCTGAAAAGCTGAGAAGTCTCCCTGGAGAGGGAATGCTTGGGTGATTAAGGATGGGAAGAAAGGAGAGCATCTTCCATGGATTCCTATTTCACGGCTGATTAGAGGGGTGGGTATCTCACTCTTATAAGCCATGTCACTTGCAATAATTTTACTTCTAGTTAGAGCAATCTCCAGGCTGAGTCTTGGACAGTAAGACTCTACTTTCCCCCTTCTTATATAACAGAGTCTGTCCCTAATCTGTCTTCTGTGTCATGAGGCTCTTTTTCCCCTTAATGGATTACTTAAAGCACCTGATCAATTTTCAATTCGCTTATGAAGCCCAAGAGCTTCCCTGATAGCTCAGTTGGTAAACTATCTGCCTGCAATGCAGGAGACCCTGGTTCAATTCCTGGGTCAGGAAGATCCTCTGGAGAAGGGATAGGCTACCCAATCCAGTATTCTGACCTGGAGAATTTCATGGACTGTATGTATAGTCCCTGGGGTCGTATGAAGTCCAAAGAGGCAACTGTGTTGAAAATTAGCAATTTTAATTAATGGTGAAAGCACCTCTTTTTTGTTGTTGTTTAACAAAGAGGGTTACTGCAGAATGAATCTTCACAAACAGTGCTTTATTTGGTCTCAGGATCCATGGTCCACTATGAGGATGGGAGAACTTTATTGGATGCTAATCTAACATCTAAAATTATATTTGTCTGCTCTTCTTTCTTGCCATTTATGGTGAAAAATCTGAAGCCAGAGCACCATAAATGTTTTGCTTCTCATTTCTAGTCCCATCTCAATTTCATTTTCTTGCAATGAGAGGAGGGGGTTGGAAGATAATTAGCCATGTTCTTCTCCCACGTTTAACAACATCTCTGCTTACTGTGCTCTATGTTTCTGCTTACTCTGAAAAATTCAATATGTAACTTGAATGTTGTTTCAGGCTTTTCTAAGTTTTGTGTGTTTCTGGGGCATTACTAATGGTTTACCTTAAAATGCAGAAAAGACTGTTATGAAAGAGACTTTAGGATAAAAGCATAATCCCCTCTAGGAAACCACTTCACTAAAATGCCGTTGTTAAGGGGTGGGGTGGAAGAAGCAGAAGGAAGGTTAGACAGTGACTTAGAAATATCAACATTTGGTGTCAAGGCATTAATCCCTTTATACCTGGTGATCTGTAGGGTGAATGGAACCATGTTAATCATTGGGAGCTTTATATTAATGTTCTCTTGCACTGTCTAATTTGTATCAGTTCAGTGCGTGCATGCGTGCTTAGTCACTTCAGTTGTGTCCAACTCTCTGTGACCCCATGGACTGCAGCCCACCAGGCTCCTCAGTCCGTGGGATTTTCCAAGCAAGAGTACTGGAGTGGGTTGCCATTTCCTTCTCCACATCAATTCAGTATTAGATTTAATCGCATTGTTTGCATTTATTCTTTCGACACCAGGGACATGAGTCAACTATAACCTTTGTTACCTCTTCTGGTGAAGTTAACCCCATTGGTAATGGGTAAATCTTTTGGAAAAGACTGTCTCCCCACTCCCTCTTTTTTGGGGTGCCAGGCAAAATATTGCATTACATGAACTCACTCTTCATGTTCTTCCTGTTCTCGCTTATTCTGTTTCCCTTGACCCAGGCCAGTTGCTAGAGGCTATGCTCCTAGAATAGACTCCTGATAAGTGAGTTCACATCCTGCTGTTGGTGGCTTTAAGATGCTGATATTCCTGGGAGTGTTTTAAGGAGACTCCATGCCTGGCATAACACCTTATCTAAAGGAACGAATTTCCAGTGCTAGATTTTCTGGCCCTAGGGCAGTTACACAGAGAAGGCAATGGCACCCCACTCCGGTACTCCTGCCTGGAAAACCCCATGGATGGAGGAGCCTGGTGGGCTGCAGTCCATGGGGTCGCTAAGAGTCAGACACAATTGAGCGACTTCACTTTCACTTTTCACTTTCATGTATTGGAGAAGGAAATGGCAACCCACTCCAGTGTTCTTGCCTGGAGAATCCCAGGGACGGGGGAGCCTGGTGGGCTGCCGTCTATGGGGTCGCACAGAGTTGGACACGACGGAAGCGGCTTAGCAGCAGCAGCAGCAGGGCAGTTACACCGAGAGAAATTTTTTGAGCAGTTTTGTCTTTCTAGGGTCCCTCAAGTTTTGCCAATTTGACTGACAAATAAGACTGCTCATGGATATGGGGACAACATCCTTTGGGGATTTTAATACATACTTCTTGTGACTCCTATTAAAGATGGAATTTTCCATGGAAGCAGTACCTCAAGGGTCTCTTTGTTTAAGACAAATGTAATGAAAGGATCTTTCCACTTCTCACTGTGGATATTTGTGGTGTAAATGTCGGGGACTTCCTGCTGTGCTGAGATGACCCTTTTCCTTATGTATCTCCTGGGTAAGGGCTCATGCTAGGAGAGAATCTGGACTTTGCTGAGGGGTGCACGGCCCACAAGTCACCCCTGGGAAGATGCAGGTCCTGAGGCAGGAAACCAGAGTTTGGAAGTCTGGCCTTTGGTCTCTCTGGGCCTCAGTTCTGTGAAACTGGGCTTGCAGGGACTGGAGAGCACCTCAGTCAGGGACTGCTTGCCTCTCCTCCATTTAGTCGGTTTTTGTACTCAGCCTAGACTCTTTGCTGATATTTAGACTTACCTGTTTTCTGAGGCGCTTTCTCCTTTAACCCTGGGCTGTTCAATCAGAAGTTACAACTACGATCTGGGAAAATGAGCCGGAAAGGAGGCTAGAGTAAACTCTGGAGTGCTGCTGGTGGGATAGCTGCCCATGTGTTCAGTCCTGGTGCCCGCACATGAACTTGTTTCACATGGTGCTGTTTCAGGAGAAACGTAGCCCCTCACTGCTTTCATCACGATGACTTTTCCTTGATACCCAGTAGTCTGTCTGCCTTTAGGTTGCAGCACAGGCAGACTGGCAGGAATTTTCACAAGGTGGTGGCTTATTATACAGATTCCTAACCCTGGGATCCACCTGTTCAGCACTCTCAGATTCCAGAGTATTTTCTTAGTCCACAGGGAAAGCGTTCCCAGGCTTGGACCCAATCCTTTCAAGCCTGGAACTGAACACTTTTTAATTTTAAAAAATGTATATATTTTTGACTGTGCCGCACAGCATGTGGGATCTTAGTTTCTTGATCAAGAATTGAACCCTCGCCCCTTGCATTGAAAGTGCAAAGTTTTTAACCACTGGACTGCCAGAAAAGTCCCTGGAACTGAACATTTTCTACATCAATCCCTTTTCTGATCCATTTTGAGTAGAAACTCTGCTAGAATATAGTGGATCCTTTCATTTGCTCAAAATCTTCCTCCTTGAATATGTCCCTCCGCCTAAAAAAAAAATCTCACCCGTCCCTTGAGGCCCCATTTGGGTCCTGCTCTTCCATGGAGCCATCCCAGGTCTTTCCCTCCCCAGAACTCAAAGTGCTGTTTTCCCAGTGATTTGGCAACGAATCACACACATGCCCGATGACTTTCTCCAATAATCGCTTAATGGTGAGCATGATACCCATTTCATGTTTTCAGCATCACTAATTTTGATGTATGGCAGACATCTCAGTCTTCGTGATGAGTCTCTGAAATATTAACTCTATTCTGCATAGTGGTCTTGATTTGGGCAGATTTTTAAAACCTATCACCCGCTTCAATCTGCTTCCCACAAAGGAAATTTGGCTAACCTTCAAAGGATGAAAATTATTGACCTCCCTTAAAAGCCAATGGAAGTAAATTCTCTATCAGAGTATCTGAAGTAAAGATGGAAGATAATTAAAAGCAGCGCATTAGTTGTAAAACAGATCTCTCTGTGTTGTATATCACTACATAAAATAAGCATACTTCTCATTCTTCCACACAATTTCCTTTACAGCACTTTACCACAGAATAATGAATGACTCCTGACAACTCAAGTAAGAAATGCTTAGGCCTACTTTTTGATAAGCACTTGCTCTAAGAATAAGGTGAAAATTAAACATTCTCAGGAAGGGAAGTCTGGCTGGATAAGATGGTATGCCATCAGAATAAAGCATGTGACATTCCAGGTATCGTTAGATGAAACAAACATGTCTTAAAAACCTGCAAGGGAAACCCTCTTTTTTAGGGAATAAACATATTGCTTTCTCAGAACCAACACGCTGAATATGTACAAGTATAATTTTGAGTTGCATGATGTTATTGAGTCCCATACAGTCAAATGAACCAGAAGGCTAACCATCTGGGTCAGTCGTAGCTTTTCACTTGGTATCTGCAAACAAAAAACTTTATTTTGCTGATTCTGATGCAAAAATATGGGTGGAGACACAGGGCAACACCCAGTAACCCTATTTATATGACTGACTGACTTGTGTAAGAAAAAACAAGTTCAGTCACTGATATTAATCTGATAGACTCATTCTAAAGTCTGAGAATCCTCTTTATTAGGCCTGCTAAATTTGGGACTAGGTTGGGAACGTCCTTTCCAAGGGAGAAACTCTTATTAGAGAGAAAGCATCATGTTAACTTGTTCTGCTGTATTGATATATTTTGTAGTAAAATTGAGTCTCATTAAGTGCCACATTAAGAGGATCAGAACCATCATCTAGAGTACAATTTTCTTTTCTGTTTCAAAATATTTATCAAGTTAACTCATGGACTCATGAAATTCCTCCTTGCCATGATTTCAAGTGTTTTCATGGGGAGATGAGAAAAAATGGTAACTTTCAGTGACATAAAAAAGGAATAGACCATGACTCTGGGAACTCTTTTTTATGTTCAACCAGTTTAGTCTTTTGTTTGTAACTCTGACTCACTGAAATGTGATACTTAATGACTTTACATTTGTGAAGACCTAAGTACCTTGATATTTTATCTTTTTCAGCTGGTAATTTTCGGTACAAATAATCTCTCTGGTTTTTTGTTAGACCTACTCAAAGGGAAGAACCTTGACTGCTACAACACCAAGGGTCTCTAACCTGTACAAATTGCATTGTCTTTTTTTCTGGTTGTTGGGTCACCAGGGGCTCACATTCTGGATCTGCAAATAAGTGTATCTTGGTAAATTAGTGTAAAAGTGGCAGAACGGTCACTGGCTGAGAACATCAATTCAGCTCTCAGCAGGTGCAAGTAGGAAGAGCCTTTTTGCAGGAGAAAACTTCCACCAGCCCTGCACCTGCTCCCTAGAGACCAAACCGAGTATTAGAAGGGCTGCCACCGGCAAAATGACTCAACAATACGGTTCAAAAGCCGGATGTGGCTGTTTCCTTTCTTACAGGGGTATGTTTGTTGCCATCTCAATGGTATCTAACCTAATGGGAGGGACCATATGATAAAGGGCTCAGAGAAAGTCTGCTGCTGCTGCTAAGTCGCTTCAGTCGTGGCCGACTCTTTGCGACCCCATAGACGGCAGCCTACCAGGCTCCTCTGTCCCTGGGATTCTCCAGGCAAGAATACTGGAGTGGGCTGCCATTTCCTTCTCCAGAGAAAGTCTAGCGGGTACATTATTGCTTAGATTCTATACACAAACCCAACCCCCACAGAGCTGTCCTCTCTACCTGTCACAGAGGGAGCAGAGGAAATGCACAGATGTTCCTTGTCATTTCACCTAAGAGTTTAATCTGCAGATGAAGAGTAAAATGAGAATATGATCAGTAAAAAAATTAAGATGTGTTCAAAGAGTGTGCTTAAAAATGATGAGATATATTGGACTCTTGCTCAGGCATAAGATTTAGAAGAGGCTGGGAAGTCTCTGTGTGGAACTTGAACCATGAGTGCGTGTGGTCTAGCAGAAAAAGAACACTGGAAAATCGTGAGGTAGAAATACAGCAGGGAAATTAAGGCAAGAACTCCGTGCACGGGGGGAGCTTGTTGCCTCTTCTACTGTGTTTTACCTCTAACTCAAAGATTATTTCAGCTAACCAGATGACAGAATTGCAACAGTTTCAGACATGGTGAGAGAATCGCTGAAGGGTTTGGAAGCAGTAGTCATTTCAGGGATACATTTCAAGGAGAAATAGAAGTTTTTGTGAGCGAGTGTTTGTCTTGGAGGGGGAAAGGGTGGTTGACAAGGACAGGAATTGACGTGCACGTTTCCTGTTCCTGTTTCTTAACCAACATTCTCAGAGCATCTCTGTCTCTTTGGGGGCCAAGTGCTTTCTACCGCCCTCTTTTTGGCCTCCTTAATCTTGTCTGTATGGTACCCACAGCAAGGAGGCATCCATCTGGTAGGGACAGGGTTAGGCCTGCATGAGTTTACTGTGTTAAATTTAGGTTGGAGATTCACGGAAATGAGTTTTTTGAGAGGTTGGCATCAGTGTTGCCTGAAAAAAAAAAAAAAAAATCATCTCACATGTTCAGTTTTCCTAAAATTGAAGGGCCTTGTTTCTGGATAATAATCAAAATAATAATTACTGAGTGAGTGGAATACACCTCTTACCTCATTTAAAGTCTTGTGTACACTTTACAGAAGCAATTTTTTCTAGCCCTGGATGTCAGGAAAATATAACTCTTGTCTTATGTTTTTGTTTAGTACTATAACCAAGCAAGCTGATTTTAACATTTACTCTTTATTGTGTTGTATGAAGTACCTATGTAATGCAAGTATGTACTGCACTAAAATACCCATATTTCCAAAGAACATCAGGTGGTATAGCCCACAGTCTCTGCAGAAGCATTGTGAGTAACCTGTGCCTTTACACTTTACAATCCACTGTTGGCTGCTGTGAAAAGTATAATAGATGAAGAAAAAATAATAATAAAGCTAAGTATGAGTACACTTTTCCAAACATACACATACACAGCTTACAATGGAACCCAATGGAAAAAGTCAAATGACCACATTTGATGTAGTATCTATAAAATGTAGACTTTGCAATAAAAAGCCAAAGGCACATAAAAATATATTTTAACTTTAAAAATAACTTAGTTACAGTAATACTTCGCTTGTGTCTTACCAACATGTAGCTGACAGTCAAAATTTCGCAATATAGATATAACATATAGGGATATATAAGAGCTACAAGCAAATCCCCAAAACCCATAATGTTGTTCAAATGTGGAAACAAGAGAAAAGTTTTAACACTGAAGAATTTGCTACGGTGAGCCCAAACCATATAATATAGAAAAGAGTCTAGAAAAAAAGGCGTGGGTGTTAAATAAATTTTGACTTCCTCTTGCTCAGAAAATGCCAGAGTCCTGTAAAGGTCCTTAATGTGACTGGCACAGCCCTTCATAGCTAAGTAATGCCAGTCCTGGCCAAGCCAGATTTCTCACGTGTCTGGAAACAAAAAATGTGAGCTGCACTTCAGCATGGCCCACTGAAAATGGGTTCTGACTCACTTCCTGTCTTTTGCCAGGACAAGTTTTTTTTTTTTTTTTTCTTTATACTGTTTTTGCAAACAGGGTACACCAGGTAAAAAAATATTTTGTAGGAAGGTTATTTTAGAAAACCCATCCCATGACAGCAAGTAAAGTGAAGCTCTCCTCTTTGTGGTTAGCTTTCTTCCACTCTGTCTTTTGGTATCTTTTACACCAAAGGAAAAGGGCCCGGCGGTGTCCTATTACTTATTTTTATCCATGACATTCAGCACCTCATCCAGAAAGGAGGGCCCGAGATCAAGCTGCAGGGACAGGAGGGAACCCGTGAGGTCAGAGAGGGACTCCTCTGATTTAGTCTTTTCCTTGACGAGCTCGCACGGGGCGGGATGGTCAAACATGTCCTCCGCTGCCCAGTCGGGGTACTGTTCGGAGAGGCTGGAGGAGTGGCTGTCCCTCCCCTGGCTGGACTGTGATGCGGACCCGCTCGACCCCCACGAGACGTCCCCCTGGTGGACCTTCCCGTTCTCCAACATACTGCTTTTCTCTGGAACCTTCTCCTCCATGACCGGCTCACAGCTAAGCCGGGGCAGCTTTCCTGGCCCAAAGGACTCCTGCTTGGAACTGAATGTCACCGGGGACAACAAGGGCAACATGAGGGCTTGGGACCCTCCGATGGTCGGGAGAGAGATGGCGTTTTTGAGCACCGGTGAGGGTGTTTCTGTGAACATGGAGTCGGAGGTGCTGTTGGCCCGGAAGAACTCATTATGCCCCGGGAACTGGCCCATGTGTGCTTTCTCCTGGTTTCCGGGGAGAAGCTCATAGTTGCCTTGGAGAAAGGAAATATCTCCGAAGACGTCGTGCTGGCCCTCCTTGCCGATGTGGATGGTGTGGCGGAAGTCTCCGAGGGGCGGACTGATCATATCGGGAGACAAGATGTCCCTCAGTTTAAATTTCTTTCCTTTCTTGTTATTGGCAGCTTTCAGGTAGATTGGGGTTTTGGCTGGCATTTTGGAGTTTGAGAATGTCGATTTTGCAAAAGGGAAAGAGGGCCACTTTCTTCACGGATGTTCCAAGTTTCCCAATATCCTTTTGGATAGGTGCTGTCACATCATTTTTCTCAAATAGCTCCAGAAGTGGCTCTGAAACAGGGAAGCTAAGAGGCCTTCCTGGACGCAAGCAGGCCTTTCTGGAGAGCCACTCACATCCTCAACCTCTTCCACAGCAGGGAGAAACCTGGAAGAGAAACCAAAGCAGATTAAAACTGGCTGCCCCTTCAGGGGTCCCTTGGGCTTCCCTGGTGGCTCAGATAGGAAAGAATCTGCCGGCAATGCAGGAGACCTGGGTTCGATCCCTGGGTTGGGAAGGTCCTCTGGAGAAGGGAACAGCTACCCACTCCAGTATTGTTGCCTGAAGAATTCCATGGACAGAGGAGCCTGGTGGGCTACAGTCCATGGAGATCACAGTTGGATACAACTTAGTGACTAACACACGCAGGGCTCACATGGGCCTGACTTTTTCACAAGAGCCTGTAAATAATGGAGGACTTCAGTTCCCATATGAAGTCAAGCTTTATTATGTTTCCCTCCATTAAGTAGGATTAAAAACTTTAATCCTAACAAGGGTCCACTCATCTTAGTCTTACTTCAGGGTAAAAAAAGAAAAAATGGAGAGAAAGAGATTAAAAAACCCAAACATATGATATTAGCACTTTTAAAACATGGTAATGGACACAAATTTTCTGGATATTTTTAAGCTTTAAGTCCTTTTCCTCTAAGCTGTCAGCACATGACCAGAGTGACTGCAGCTCCTTAAACACAACTGAATTTAAGATATATTTTCTCTTGTGCTTTGATGTTCACACCAGCAAGGCTATTTTGTTTTTGATTGACTTTTATATATAAATAAAATCAATGCAATGCAATGAAGTCTCATAAGGAGCTGAAACTATCATTTACTAAGTGATAGTAATGCTAGTGTCTAAAAAAATCTCAGTGAAAATGCATTCTTACAGATGAGAAAACTGAGATTTGGGAGTCAACAAAACAAAACAAAACAGGCTTGCTCAGTAACATACAGTCATTATGGAAGTTGGAGCTGGAATCAACTTGGGGTAGACAGAATAGGGCTAGCAAAAATTTTAGGATTTGGAGGCATTCTGAAACAGAAGGAGAAGAACAAAACTGCTTCTTTTCAAAGAAAAAAGTGGGATCCTATATCACTCACAAGTGGTCTTCACTTGTGAGTACTTTTGAAACATTTGCTGATAAGCTTATATCCTTTCCCTATATTAGGCAAGGTTCCAAGTAGCCTCAGTGAGTTGTTGCCTAGCGTTGATGCCTTTGTATTAATAGGCGGAACCTGTGACTTGATTCCAAGCAAGGTATTGAGATATCACAACCCTGATTAGGTTACATTATAAAAGATACTATCTCAGCACACTGGAGGGAGACTCCCTTATTGGTTTTGAAAAAATAAGCCACTATACTGAGAGGGCATATGGAAGTGAATTCTGCCATTAACCCGAGAGAACCTGGAAATGGATCTTTCCCCAGCTGAGCCTTGAATTAGACCACAACTCCAGCCCCTAGTTTACAGCCTGATGTAACTATGCATCTAAGCCCTGTCTGCACTCCTGACCTGCAGACACTGGGAGACGATACACGGGTAGGACTGTAAGCCACCACGTTTATAATCTACTGCCACATGTGTAGGGAACTCACACACCCTCCCTGCCCATGCTGTATGGTACAGTTAGAAGTGATGGGCTGCAAGGTTTGGGGGCTCTCATCTTACAGATGAGAACCTCTTCATCTCTTGAAAAGAATCCTTCAAATCTTCAGTCACATCAGCTGACCTGGAGAAGCTAAAACCCTCCCCACTGTGGGAATTCCTGAAATGGCTCTGCTGTGACTTCTTCCACTGGGCTCTCTCCTTATCCACAGAGCAAATAAATAATCCTCCAAGGGTTGGGTTAGATGGTGGCTTGAGGGAAGCTACATTTGCTTTGTAGCAGCTGGAGGCCATCTGCATCTGTTCCATACCCCATATTTCTTTCCTTTCAGCACAAGTTTTAAATTCATCTGCCTGTGGCAGGTGGTGAGAACTGTGCTCCAGTACCCTCCGGGAAGTGGCAGGCACACAGGCCTGAGAAGGCAGGGAAGGATGAGCTGGAGAGAACCCCACCCCCACCCCTGCCTCCTGCCCCCCGCCCCTGGCATTGGGAGTGGGGAGGAGGCCGAGGTGGTATGAGGGTTTACACCAGAGCAGGCTACCCTGGAAGCTGCCAGAAAAGACCATACACTTTCTGGAGGAGCCTGGCAGGTCTGCCTTCCCACTTTAGATTCGGAAGGCATGGAGATACTATGTTATGAAAAGAGATGCTTGATACCAAGCAAGTAAATGGAGAACCCAGCACAGGAAGATATGTTTATGGGTCTGTCATTCTCATAGTTTCAACTCTAATTTGGGTCTTGTAATCATAAGTAAAGGGGAAGCCCTGGGTCTTTCTGCTAAAACATCAGAACACCCTTCCCCTCTAAGTGCACAGCAGCCCAAAGCCCCTGCCATCCTGGGAGGCTGGCACTGCCTCCCTGGGAGGCTAGCACTGCCTCCCTGCCCCTCTGGGCACAATGCAGTGACCACCTGCAGAAGCAGCAGGGGCACTGGGGCCGCAGAAGGTAGAGGGCAGCCCTGAACAACAGCTGCTCACTGGAGCTGTGTCCTCAGCAACACAGCCAGAGCAGCTGCCATGGAAAGATACAGTGTGTCCACCACAACTGCGGGGCAAGCGAGGGCTGGCTGCATGTGGTCAGCTGGGGGGGCAAGCGAGGGCGAGGGCTGGCTGCATGTGGTCAGCTGGTGGAGCCAGGATTATGCAAGGCCAGAACAGGCATAGCATTCATTTCAGATTCTTTAGAAAAATAAAAATATCATGAAGATTCAGCCAGCCTGCTTCTTGGTCACTCTGACTGGATCACTCACATTCACCCTTTACGTGTACAGTGACTGGGGATGTTGGGAGCAAACGTGAGAAAAGGTAAAGAGTACTCCTGCTGTACCTGCAAGGCTCAGGGAGGAACGCCCAGTCCTCAGTCCCTGCTTGGCTACGGCCATGGCCCTTCGGCAGAGGCTTACCTGGTCTGGTAGAAGCTGGATTTTATGTTAGTGGACTGCATGCAAAGATGGGAGAAAAGAACCAAAAAACACAGAAAAAAGTAAGAAAAGAGTTGGTGAGTAGAGGCTAGATAAGCTGCAGGCAGTAGCTTCTCCAGAGTGGGAAAAGAGAGGAGATACCTTAAAAGGCGCTTTTCTTTCTTTCTGCAAATATTTACATCAGTTTTACTGCATGACAGGGCTGGAGGCTTGTAGGACTTTGCAAAGAATAATTGGTACTGAATGTCTACTGTGTGCCAGGGTGAGGAGCTCCCCAATTCACTAAAAGTTTGGGTGAAAAAAAAGAAAGAAACTCGGTGCAAAAATGTCAGTTTTATAACTTTAGATGAGTTTATGTTTGTGATATGATGCTGGGGAAATATCTGAGTACTCAGACCCATCTGCCTGCTGTATCTGTTATCTTTCCTCTTCCAGCGCAGGGGCAACCATGCTTGATCCCAGGAGAGACCATCCAATATCAAGACTCTGTCCTGACCGCTTGCTCCCCTCCTTTCTCAATGTTCCTGGGCCCGTTGGCTTATCAGTCAATGGACAGCCATGCCTCAGGACGACTGCTCAGCATCTTCTCTGCACTCACTAAAGCAGGAAGCGACAAGGCAGTTCTTCATAGCAAACAAAGTATCTGGTCCTGGAGCGGGTGTGTGTGTGTCTCCTGGGAACCACCAACACTTCCTATGACAGGAAATGTTTGAGAGTGTCTCACTGTGTCAGGCACTGCTCCAGCCTTTGATGTGTTCTAGGTCACTGACAGGAACCCATGTTAACATCCCCATTTTACTGACAAAGCACTGAGGCACAGGTTGTGCCAGGTGGCATGGCTCCCAGGCACTAAGCCGAGTGGCTAGGCTTATTCCACTTAATTCCAGACATAGGGGCCTTGACACTTAAGGAGCACGCTCCCTGGGAATTCAGTCAGTGATTGAATTCTAAAAGATAAAGGGGGTGCTTTCCAAAACCTGTTTAAGATATAATAATGCCATAACACGCTGGGCTAATAAGAGTAGGGAAGCGCATACTGGTCCAGCCCTAGCGGAAGATGGTTATCTATGAAAACTACTTAACACATGCCTTCGACCCCAGAATTCCACTTACGTAGGTTTATCCAATTTATGTATATGGGAAATAAGGAAATAATATTATATACAAAGCTGTCACTCCAGCATACTTTATAGCAGCCAAGAGTTATAAACAACTGCAAATTTCCTGATGGTCCAGTGGTTAGGGCACAGAGCTTTCCCTGACGAAGGCCTGGGTTCAATTGCTGGTTGGGGAACAAAGACCCCACCAGCTACACTGTGTAGACAAAATTTTTAAAAAAGGGAAAAAAAAGAGTTGGAAACAACTTAATTGTCCACCTTTAGAGGATTGATTCTACAAGTTAAGTTACATCCATACAAATGAGTATTACATGGTCTACAAAAGGACAAAGCAGCTCCTGATATGTTGATATAGAAAGAACTTCAAAGATATGTGTCTTCAAAGTAAAAAAAGATTGGTGCCAAAGTGCACAAATAACATCTGTCCCGGCTTGTGAGTGCCCAAAGGGAGAGAAAGTAGGTGGAAGGGGATAAGGGTAGAAGAGAAACTTTTCACTGTATATCCTTTCATGATTTTGGATTTTTGAACCACACAAGTGAATGAGCTATTTAAAACAACAACAACAAAAAAGAAGTAGAGGGCTGTTTCGGGCTCAGACTGCACTTTCCTGCAGGGACAGTTTTATACACAGGTCCTGAAAAGTCTACCCAACCTATAAGTTATTGATCATAATGCAAACATGACTATGGGAAAATGGGCTCAGAAGCCAAAGTCTGCAGGGGAAATGCATGGATCCACAACGACCTCACCAGAAGGCTGAGCCTCCTCTTGTCAATGGCACAGAGCACTCCTTTCTGTGTTAAGTAGAGCTTCACTAAGAGGTGCCCCTAGTCCATATTTGCAGAATGGAAGAGGTATTAGAAGAGAAGGGTTTTCATCAGAAGGAAACGAGAAGAGGAAAGAGACCCGGACACTGGGGAAAGGGTGGGTGCAGGGTATCTACATGGACGGCAGTGTGGGAAGGTGGAGGTGCTGGGGCTCAGGGGTATAGCTCCTTGTCTTAAGAGGTGGTGGCCACACAGATGGACAGCTTCTTATAGAGGAATAACACAAAATCCTGTCCCTCCTCTCCACTTCTGAAAAGGAGACTTGGGCTCCAGGAGGTTGACCCACGTGGCAGCAGACAGAGCAAGGGATGAATCAGAGGGAGAGCCTCTGAGTCAGGGGGACACCCAAGAGGAGAAAGTGTGAGAAGAGGAGAGGAGAGGAAGAACTGAACCAGAAGGGCTCATAGGCCTGACTAGAGCTGGAAGGGGAGGCCTCCTGGGTGATCCATGAGCCAAATGAAAAGCATCAGAACTCTACCGCCATCACTAACTCTCCACACTCAGGGCTCTCCTGCTGGCCAGCTTTTCTGCACTGCTATCATTCCTCCACTCCCACTGTCTTTGAAAGAGGGAAAGGAAGGGAGGAAGGGATGAAGGACTAGAGAGAGAAAGGAAGGAAAGAAAGAAAATGAGAGAGAAACCAACCATCCTATGTGCAGACCTTTCTCAAAACTCTCCCCTTGACCCTGAAATCTGAACCCTCCAAGATCGCTAATCCCTTTCTCTGGGAGTTTTTGGATCAGTTTGCTCCTCTACCCCCACCCCCGCCCCGCTCTTCCCCAGATGACAACTTGACATAATATTCATCTGGGAAATTAGATTCCTCTGAAATCAAAGGTTCTAGCTCCTGGGCACTGGAGAGGATAGATATGCCAACGAAAGGTTTCAACTCTTCAGTCAGTTGCCTGTCACTCTCTGTCAAGGTTAGAGAGGGTGTCTGGCAGATGGGTGGGCATGGGTGGGCCTGGAGCCCAGCTGCAAGGGCACAGGTCCCCACTCTCAGGAATTTGTGAGAAGCTTAAGGGTTCCAAGACACAAAAGGACTCAAGAGGAAGTTGAAGAAACGGTTTTGATAAGAAAGGCAGAGTGTCAGGCGGTCATTCCGACACCAGGCTAGACAATTCCAGTTTCTCACATGGGACTGACTTAAGCATAGGTGACAGTGTTAATAAGAGAAATCAACACAGCAATAATAATTCTATGAAGAAAGAAAACTGAAGTGGCCCCCTTTTGCTTCACATCCTTATCTTTTTGGTAAAGAGAATGATGCTAAGAAGACTAAGACAGCAGGTGGGAGAAAAGCAAAGGGTTATGAAGAAGTAACACCCTGAAAAATCACTCCCTAGATGACCAGAGCTGGCAATACTGGCAAGTCACAGGGCTCTGAAAAGAACAAAGGGGTTGAGATTTTTTAAAAGTCCATTTATTTTAAGACAGGAATGTGTGGCTTGTCTGCTAATTGCTTTTAGATTAATTCTTAGGGGAGAGAGAGGGTAAAAAAAATGCTTGCATCCTGAACAATAGGTTGTTAATCTAAAACACAAATGCTTGAAACAGGGCAGGTGGGGGTGAGGGGTGTGTCTGTGTGTCTGTCCTGAGGGACCTGTGGGCCTTTTCCTTTCTTCGACTTGCGGGAAGTGAGTCTGTGCTGGGCTTCCCCTTTCTTGCTTGTTGTCACATCCGTGAAGGACCCCCCAGCTTCAGCTCACTTCTCGCTCTGTCTCAGTGTAGAATCAGCAGGCCCTTCCTCCCAGCTCCTAGATGCTGCACCGCTACAACCTCTTGGCCCCAAACAAAAATGCTCAGTTATTCCTCATTTGTGCCTGAATCCACAGTCCCAGGGAAGGATGCTAACTCAGCCAGGAACCCGCTCCCCCTTCCCCACCCACCACTGCCTTTGGGGTATTTCTCTCCGCTGCTAACACAGGGAAACACAAGGGAGAGAATGCCCTGGAAAAGTGTATTTCACCCTGGGCTCCACACTTGAAAGGGGTAAGGGTGACTTGGAACATGTTTCCACATGTTCCCAGGAGTCCAATCGGGAGACGACAGGACTCAGGACACGTGAGAAGGTAGAGTGGAGCAGCTTGAAGAAAACTCAAGTACAGAGGGGACAGGCATCCTTAGGGATCTGAAGGATTCATTGAACTGTAATGGAAAAGGGATTAACTTGTTATGAGAGGCCCTAGGGATACAAAGGCAGAAGCTAAAGGGAAACAGATTTTGGATCCTCTAAGGGAGAACCCAGGGTTCTGGAAAGATGGAATGGGTTGCCATGGTGGCAGGGGGCAGTGTACTGAGCACGTGCCAAGGCTTCACAGAAGCAGCCTTGGCTGGGAGCCTGCGATGTGCCCAGCGGGTGGGGTCTCGTCCCTGTTCATTCTGAGTCTCCTACAAGGGAAAACCATCGCTGCTCACTTCCTTATGGCCCCACTTCACACTAACCTATTAAAAAAAAGCACTCACAGACTTCCTGGAAGACTTTCCATTTGAAGATGGCGGTTATTACTAACATAGGGATGACAACCTCCTGTATCAGAAATACTAAAGTATCACTACAACGAGGGCCTCTGTAGGAGCGCTTCCCTGGACCAAAGTGAAGTCGCTCAGTCATGTCCGACTCTTTGTGACCCCGTGGACTGTAGCCCACCAGGCTCCTTCATCCATGGGATTCTCCAGGCAAGAATACTGGAGTGGGTTGCCATTTCCTTCTCCAGGGGATCTTCCCAACCCAGGGATCAAACCCAGGTCTCCGGCATTGCAGGCAGACACTTTAACATCTGAACCACAAGGGACCAAAGAATTTTAAAATTGGAGGAAAGAAAAAAGGATACTATTAGAGATTCAACATTGAACTTACATGAAAACCTAAGACAGAGGTAAATGTAACCGGAGAATACCCTGGTAAATGGCATCCTGGAGGGATGCTTTCCATATTTTTAGTCTGTTTTACTCCACCCACAAGAAGATAAGAAGATGCCATTTTTATTTTTAGATTCTTTTCCTCTCCCCATATTATCTGAACCTGAGGACATGGCTATATGCTGCAAGGCTATAAGATGCCATTAGCTCAGTTCCTTAGCCGCCTGGCTGTCATGCAAATGAACTTATAGCCAGACTGAGCAGACAGCATTTTATAGACCCACTCAGAAAGTCTATGCTACATCTCAACCCTCAATTATTTATAAATGGACTTCTCCTTTATGATTCAGCTACAGCTTGTATTTATTTTTCTTTTACAACTCCGATTATACAGAGACCCACAAATACCATATGGGAGACTCACCACTAATGTGCGTACACTCCTCACGTTTATAGGATCTAATTGTACTATATGAAAGGGTTTTTAGAAGCAAAATTGGGAGACAGAACATCCACCTAAAAGTACTGACCCTGCACTTTAGAAGAGAGGCCATTATGCCCTTTCTCCCTATTAAAATGAGTTATTGGGGAGGACTTGAGGCAGACCTGGATCCCCGGCAGTTATAACGAGAGAGGGGAAGGGTCTGGCTCATTTATCATGGCTAGTTTTACAGGGGACTCAGCCTCAGGGCTGGTCACAAGGACCAAGGCAGACGCTCTAGCTGGTGGATATGAAGCAAATGGAAAGATTCCCATCAGTTGCTTCCATGCTTCTAGAACGAATGGATCTGAGTTGGTTTGTGAAGCTGCAAGGACAAAATCAATACAGGTTGAGAACCTCACCCTTAAGTGTTCAGCAATGTTCAGCCAGGAACTGGCTCTGTAGACTCAGCTCAAGTTAAGTAACTAGTAAAGCTGCTCACCCAAAAACAAAACAAAACAAAACCCCAAACCACTAATATTAAAGTCAGCAATTACTCTATGAAAACTCCAGAAATAGGAATATCAAATGTTCCAAACAGGTTTGACAAGTGTCCAGAAATTCAGACTGTGATCATTTCACTCATACTACATAAGTCATGGTTCTCTTCATCCTGTCTTCATAGCAATCCTCTAAGTTAGGTCCCTTGACTACCTTGACTATTTCCCTAATGGGGTGAGGGGACAGATAGGGATTTCCATGCTACCCTCCCATCCTGCTAGGGCCCTTGACAATCATCCACAGTCACCAGAGGGACTGAAACTTGGCTTCTCTGCATCACACCAGCAGTGGGTATATTTGGAGCCTGGCAGTGGCCAGTGCATGCATACCCACTTCCACTGCAAACTCCTCTCTGTTATTTGTACATAAATATCTGTACACAAATATTTGTTGAATGCATGAATGAATATCCCTTTTGAGAAGGGTTAGAGCTTTTCTGTGAGCGTGAGCTGGGTCTTAATTCATTCCTTTTTCTCTCCCACAACACGTGGCACACAAGTAAAATAATGAAGAAATGTTATTTAAATCCCTAAGCCCTGCTAGGCCTTCCATGATGAGAGCTAGTTGCTTTGTGCTTAGGAACCACTCCCCCGTCCAAGTCTGCAAGAAAGTATAACATGTGAAATGCTGAGTCCTCTGAAGATTGTACACGTGAACAGCAATGGCTCAAGCGCATGCTGTGGGCCAGGCAGGTGAGTATTAGAACACACTTCTTAGGAACCAGGGTTAGATCAGACCTGTGTCTTAGGCCCATCACCCAAAATGTGGAGGAGCTAGGATTTCAGCCATGGCTGAACTCCGCAGTCTGTGCTTCTAACCGCCGCTGACTCGAAAACTAACGTGAGGACCTCCAAGGAAATGGGTTGAGAATGGGAATGGCTGTTCCAGGCCATCTGTCCTGCAGTCCAGCAGCACCAAGGGGAAATGATACACTATGATCTCAACATCAACAAGAGTCAGAGATAATAATCTGACCTTGTCATTAACTAACAATGAGTAAAATGGTCCCAGACACCAGCCTCCCCAACTCACTAGGGATCTTCACTCTTTTTGTCCTTGTCAAAGAGAATCTCAAATGGGATTTGACTTCATGTGAAAGAAACACCAAAATATTAAAATTTTGAGGTAATAAAAGCCCCCTGAGTCTCCAGGAGAAAAACAAATATCCTGTTCTGAGAAAAAAACATTAAGTGCCATTAATTTTTTTTCCCAGAGGAAACACGTGCATCATGGCTGTGTACCGGGGGGCCCTGTACACCCACAGGCTTTCATCGGGACAATGGTTCCCTTCCCTTGCTATTGACACTTCACTTCCCTCTTGACTTTCTGAAACCAAGAACCCTGTGTTTCTTACGTGAATTGTCCTCCCACCTCCTTACCATCAACCACTATTCATAACATCCTCCAAGACCCGCTTCAGTCACTTCCTTCCTGCAGGAATTCTCGAACTCACCTCACGCAATCTAGGCTCATTACTGCCTTACTTGGAGGTTTTCTCAGGGCTCCTAGAGAGCTGATATTTGCTTTCTTTCCTGTTCCCGGATTTTACGATTTTTTACCTGCTATCTCCTGGTAAGTAGTAAGTGCCATAATAAGGTAGGCAAAAGTGGTATTAAAAAAAAAGTGCTGCCATGATAACCATCTCCTCTTTATGTTGGATCACTTACAGAGCCTCCTCTTGGGCTGTGAACACAGGAGGCCCTTATAACTTATTGAATAAGCACTTTTAGTTTTCCCTATGGCCAGCCCTTGGATCAAGGGTCTGCAAATTATGACAGGTGAGTCAAATCCAGCCCTGTACCTGGTTTGTAAATAGAGCTTTATTGGAACAACACCAGTGCTCCTTCTTCTATGTATTATCTTCAGTTCAATTGAAGGTGATTCTGTGCCCCCCACCCCTGGACATTTGGCAGTATCTAGACATATTTGTAGAGGTGGTGGTGCTCCTGGCATTTTTGTGAACAGAAGTCAGAATCACTGTACAATGCACAGGACAGCCCCCATAACAAAACATTATCTGCCCCCAATTCTCTGTAGTGCTGAGGTTTGGAAACCCTGGAAGAGCTTTTTCCAATGACAAAGTCAGAGCTGAGTAGTGTGACAGACTCTATGTGTCTGATGCTTTATGGGAAAAGCTGGAACCCATGCCTTAGACGTTGGCATTTTCACAGGGTTGGACAGTGGTTATCCATCCCCCAACTCTGAACAGTCCCCTTGCAATCACACCCCTGTCCTCGGCTTCAACCACCACCTCTAATGCTAACTTCCAAATTGGAGTCTTCAGCCCACACATGCCTTAGTCTAGACCAGTGAAACTCAAAGTGGGTCTGTGCACCAGGGTCAGTCCATGATGAGATATGGAAAGAAACTGAAAGAGAGCTTGTAGAAACTTTCTCACATAATCAAGCATGCAGATCAGTAGATTTTTCTCACTGGTCAGACTCTGGGCATGTTTGAGAGGATGTATCATCAGGTTTGCACGGAAGCTGGGTATGGTGCAAGCAGCTACTCGATGTGGCTATCAGTGTACAATGGACTGGAAATTGAAATAAACAAAATGTTAAAAGTCACTGGTCCTTCACAGAAAGAAGCACTGGACTTTTCTCCTCTAGTCTTTCAGACTTGACTTTGCTTCCCTCAGGTACTTCCTGATGGAATATGCCATCTCTCCCTCTCTTGTTGGCCCTCAGCTTTCACCTCCTATACTTTTCCCTTTTGGTAAGCAGCAGGAAGTCACCAAGATCCAGAACCCAGTTGTCACCCAGGATTCCTCTCCATGCCTCATTCTCATCAAGTCTATTCTCTCACTTTGTCCATCCTCTTTACTTCTAGCCCTTGAGATCTCTCTCCTAAACAAGGGCACTGGCCTCCCTACCTGTCTCACTGTCATCAACCTCATCTCCTCCCACTTTATCTTTCAATATCTATCAGAATGAGGCATCCAGAATGCTCCCTTAACCTTGGGTGGCAAGCCTACCCTTAAAGCCTAGAGATAAGATAGCTGGAGAGGCCCACTTTTGCAAACTCACCCAACCCTGCAGCTACAAGTCCAGCCAGATCCCATGGTCCACACTATCTTGTTTATACCTCAACCTACCAGCTGTCATTGGGCTTCCCTCATAGCT
Organism: Capra hircus; assembly: GCF_001704415.2. Lineage (NCBI taxonomy): Eukaryota > Metazoa > Chordata > Mammalia > Artiodactyla > Bovidae > Capra > Capra hircus. The sequence continues at coordinate 19,960,576 of NC_030818.1, forward strand.
CAGTTGGTAAAGAGTCTGCCTGCAATGCAGGACCCCCAGGTTCTATTCCTGGGTCGGGAAGATCCCCTGGAGAAAGGAAATGGCAACCCACTTCAGTATTCTTGCCTGGAGAATTCCACAGGCAGAGGAGCCTGACAGGCTACAGTCCATGGGCTCACAAGAAGAGTCGGACGTGACTTAGCAACTCAACTACCCCACCAGCTCTCGTACTATACTGCAGTTACTACTGTCTGCTCCACAAGGCGGCCTTCTCCTGGGGGGAGAACTATAATTCATAGCTGGTTCTGAACAAATGTTTGTTGAATGAACAAATGAGAAAGCTTGAGATTGTCCTGACTTCTTTCCTCTTTAACCCTACCTGTCTTACTGAAAATGCAAGCTGAGTCTTTCTGTGACTCCTACAAGAAAGAGAGAAAACCACGGAGCAAGGAGCTGTCATCTATTTTCTTGTGGCAAAGAGTTTCTTTCATTTCTCCTTTATCCATGCAGGGTAAGAATTTAACAGCTTATCAATGCAAGCCACAGTTAATTCTACAGGCTCATACAAGATCTTTGGGATTAAGGCAAAGAATATTTGTTGACATGATGTTTCAAAAGGAAATGACTTCCATCCACCACTACCATGTGCAAACAGAGAGACAGGCAAGACTCTAGAAAAATTTGACAATACATTTCCCAGGAATGCAGACTGACTAGTTACATTTAAGTCAATCTTACAGAATGAGGCCCAGGAGAAACAATGGGCTTGCATGCTGACTTCTCCTTTCAAAATGAAATGGATTAAAGGGGAACTTGGATTTTTTAAAAGACCTTGCTCCTTGGAAGAAAAGTTATGACCAACCTAGACAGCATATTAAAAAGCAGAGACATTACTTTGCCAATGAAGGTCCGTCTAGTCCAAGCTATGGTTTTTCCAGTAATCATGTATGGATGTGAGAGCTGGACCATAAAGAAAGCTGAGCACTGAAGAATTGATGCTTTTGAACTGTGGTGTTGGAGAAGACTCTTGAGAAGAGTCCCTTGGACTGCAAGGAGATCCAACCAGTCCATCCTAAAGGAAATCAACCCTCAATATTCATTGAAAGGACTGATGCTGAAACTGAAACTCCAATACTTTGGCTACCTGATGCAAAGAACTGACTCAACGGAAAAGACCTGATGCTGGAAAAGACTGAAGGTGGGAGGAGAAGGGGATGACAGAGGATGAGATGGTTAGATGGCATCACCAACTCAATGGGCATGTGTTTGAGTAGACTCCGGGAGTTGGTGATGGACAGGGAGGCGTGGCGGGCTGCCATCCATGGGGTCGCAGAGTCGGACACAACTAAGCCACTGAACTGAACTGGATTTTTTAGCCCAGTATATGTAGGGGAACCTGTGAGAAGCTCTAATGCATATTCTATAGAAAAGGATTGTTTTGAATATTAAGGTGTCACTAGCACAGATCATGTACTTAAAAAAAATATCATTAAATGAATGAACACATGGGCAAGCAAAATGGTAGAAAGAACTCTCGCTGCTATTCTAGGCCTTAGGGGTGGAAAGAAACTTTGAGCTAAAGCTATAGGATTCTTATAAAATGCCAGACCATACAGGGGCCAGTTACCTGCTGTGTAAATGGGGATAGTCACCCCAAACCCATCTATCTCTCGTGATTATAAGAGCTAAGTATGAGAATCTTTTTAATTAACAATCTTCATAGAGTGTTATGTAAGCACAAAGCATCTTCATCTCTAATGAAAAACCAGAACATCTACTGAAATGCAATATGAAGGAGGGGAACCATTCTAATTGCCCAAATAATCAGTCCATTTTCTCCTTAAATGTTGTCTGCAGCAGTCACCAATGTATGATTGCAGATGGGGCTAAAATAGTTTGTGTCTGCCCTGTGCACAAGCTCCACAATTGGAAAGGATTCTTATTTCAAGCGTTGTTGTTGTTGTTGAGTTGCTAAGGTGTGTCCAGCTCTTTGCAACCCCATGGACTGCAGCATAACAGGCTTCCCTGTCCTTCACCATCTCGTGGGGTTTGCTCAAACTCATGTCCACTGAGTCAGTGATGCCATCCAGCCATCTCATCCTCTGTCATCCCCTTCTCCTCTTGCCCTCAATCTTTCCCAGCATCAGGATATTTTCCATTGTGTTGGCTTGTCCCATGAGGTGGCCACAGTACTGGAGCTTCAGCTTCAGCATCAGTCTTTCCAATGAGTATTCAGGGTTGATTTCCTTTAGGATTGATTGGTTGGATCTCCTTGCAGTCCAAGTGACTCTCAAGAATTTTCTATAGCACCACAATTTGAAAGCATCAATTCTTCAGTGCTCAGCCTTCTTTAAGGTCCAACTCTCACAACCATACATGACTACTGGAAAAACCATAGTTTGACTAGATAGAGCTTTGTGGGCAAAGTGATATCTCTGCTTTTCAATACACTGCCTAGGCTTGTCATCACTTTTCTTCCAAGGAACAAGTTGTCTTTTAATTTCAGCTTAATAGAGAGTAATTCTGTCAACAGGACAGGAAGCGAACTTCTTTGCATATACATGTATCCTTTATCTCCATGTGCAATTCTTCCAGCCTTGAGAACAAGTGGGATTCCTTTAAGTTAGGAAAATTACTGCCACTTATTGGTCAGATAAGGAAAAATTTAAGGGTATAAAGTTATTTTCTTTAAATATTTGGTGAGCTATCAGGTGAGAGGAAACCAGTACCATCCCTTGAAAAGAATTAGGTGTGTGATTAGGGTTCAAGGAGAGGGCAGGTGGGGCTGGATAGGAGGAAGTCTAACCAACTTGAGTTAATCAGCTTGAAGAATGAGAGAGGCCCATCAGGAGAAGTTTTCCAGCTGAGTCTGAGACTGGTAGCAATTCCAGAGGGGAGGGAGAAGGAGAGCATTCCTGCACTGAGAGAGGAGTTAGCGGAGATACCTATGAGTCTCATTTCAAGCAGCAGCCCCTGGTATGTGCGTGTAGACTTCATATATACACAGATAGGTGTTAGAATCATAGATCTGTGTTTGAAGTTTATTTATACTTAATAAAGAAAATGAATGTTAGAGTTCTGTGATTCTGTATGTTTGCAGAAACATCTAGCTTCTAGGGAATTTTAAGAAAAACATGTTTGTTTGTTTTTTTTTAATGAAGTTAAGACTATCCTTAGAATTAAAATATTTTTTACTAGCTTGTAGCATTTTCATAATCTTTTCTCCTCTTTCCTTACATTAAGTTAAGGGTACAAGGCAAGCCAGTGCCTTTCTGTGCAAGCCTCAGCTTGCACATCTGTGGAGTGGAGCTAGTGAGAGACAAACACATAAAATGCTTGACAAAGTCCTGTGAAGCAATGAACTTACAATCACTGGGAGATATAGTTATTGTTATTATCCCAAAACCTAGAGCTGCATAAGGAACAAGACGAGCTGAAAGATCACCATCAGAATTTTTTCCCAACTTTACTCGGGACCTGTCTACCCAAACTGATTGTTTTAAATAATGTGAAACCCGAAATGGTCTGGTTTCAAGTATAGTCATCCCCCAGTATCTGTCCAGTGTTAGTTTTAGGACATCTCATGGATACCAAAATCCAGATGTTCAAGCCTCTTATGTAAAATGGCATAGTATTTGCATCTAACCTGTGCACAGCCTCCCCATACCCTTTAAGTCATCTTTAGATACTTATCATGCCCAACACAATGTCAGTAGTTGCTAGCACATGGCAAATTCAGGTTTGCTTTTGGAACTTTTATTTCCCCCCAAAAGTTTTTGATCTGTGGTTGGTTGAGTCCATGGATGCAGAACCTACAGATACAGAGAGCCAACTGTCTTAATTCCTCATTCTGAGAAAAAAACTGGAATCGGGAAGACATCACTGCTCTATGCTTCCCTTGTGGCTCATCTGGTAAAGAATCTGCCTGCAATGCAGGAGACCTGGGTTTGATCCCTGGATTGGGATGATCCCCTGGAGAAGGGAAAGGCTACCCACTCCAATATTCTGGCCTGGAGAATTCCATGGACTTTATAGTCCATGGGGTCGCAAAGAGTTGGACACGACTGAGCAACTTTCCCTTTGACTGCTCCATTCCCCATCTTGCCCCTGAGACAGAGAGCTCAGTGGGCTGGCAGCGGGGGTCTACCTGCCCTGTCAGTTAAGCCCACAGCTTAAGGGCTTCTTTAAGAGGAATACAGAACAAAATCCACTCATGAATGTAACTTCTACTAAACTTATATATGGCCAAAAATCAACCCTCATTTGGAAGACATTTCACTCTGAAGTCATCAGAGGGCAGGAAAAGAGTTTCCAGTTTGGCGCTATGCCGTGCACAGCAGGACATGTGGCTTGAGCTGATTCATTCAGCGAGCAGCAGGCCTTGGAGAGAGCCTTCCACTTGCCTCATCCAGTTCCTGGCTAGTGACTCACCTTCTGAAACATTCATTCAACAACAAACATCTACTGAGGACCTACTGAGTGCCAGGCAGTACCCCAGAAACTGAGGCTACAGTGACGATGTGCTCACAGAGAGGACATCCCAGAGTGGAGATAGATGATCGGTAAGCACACCAATGATGAATGGCTGATGTAGGCATGGCTGAGCAGTCTAGGTGGGCACAACCCTCATCCTTCCACCCCTGGGGCTGCCCGGCCTGTGCTCTGAGTGGACACATGGTACCGAGCTACCGCAATCATACCCGGGCACGAGAAAGCTTCCATGCAGGTTGCAACGGCCCGGCCAAGAAGACTTTGAGGAAGTTCTGGTGGTGGCCTGAATTTCAAAGTACCTTGGATGGGCTAGAGGTGCTTCCTTGGAATTTGAACATTTCGTAGCCTAGGAAGAAATTATTTTACCATGGTCAGACTTAAGGTGGGTAACTGAAAAGGATTTCTGGCTTGGCAACCTCTAAGAGAAAATAACATGAGTAGGACTAGATTCTTCCTTTTTTCATTAACTCCTAGTATAAAAAAGATGAGTGCCAAGCTGAACTAGGTTCAGTCCCTACTTTTATGAAGCCAATATTCTAGGTGGTCACAAGGATCAATAAATGAAAATTTAAACATATTAAGCATTAAAATAGGAAAAGGTGTAAGACACTATGGAAAATGCCTAAGATACAAGGGGGGGGAAAACAGCAATAGGATCACAGCTGTTTAGAGCCAGGAGAGCGCTTGGAGAATTTCAATGGCTTCCTCTACATCCCTTCCCTTCTACATCTTCACAGACATCACTCACCCAGAGATGGGCAAGGATCTGCCTTGCGACACAGCTGGCCAGTCAGGGCTTAGAACCTCATCTGCTGTGCTAAAGACCAATGGTATGTGTCTTTTTAAAAAGTTTAAAAAATAAGTATATAAAAAAGGGAAAGAATTCACATATATTCTGAAATGGCAAAGCCACATTTCACCAAAAAATGTCTTTGCTTGTTTAAAAAGTTGTGTGTAGCATAAATGATTATAATGGTTTTGAACAGAAAAGCTCTTTTTCAACTAAACACACAGTCATCTATCACTGGCATGATGTGTCTACAAATATGACCTTCAGGTTGTCATCAGAATGTGACGGATTCCCAAATGTGTAAGCTGTCTAAATAGAGGCCTGACTTTGAAGTTCTCTGCCTTCCACGCTGGCTCAGGCTGCTCTGCACTGGGTCTGTTTTTCAACACAGGGTTTTACATGATTAGTATAATAGTAAGATTGCTATGCTCATAGATGTCACTAATCCTGGCTCACTGGATTTTAGAAGCTAGAGATGATCTGAAATGCTCCAGTACCAAATGTCTCATCTTAGAGCTGAGAATAAGACCCTGAAAGGTCACAGTTCCACTTGGGTCAGAGGTATGATCAGAATCTATGCTTTCTGATCTCCAATCCCTCTGTTATTGTCTCCATTTAATTCTGCATGAGTCTTATCAAATAGCAGAATGGCATCTTCTAGAGTGTTCCGGTGGCTCTGTTCCTGTACCCCTGAACAGGCTGGAGGGCAGGTTGCAGCGTGTGGCTTCTGCCTCTGGCTTCATGGTTCCCAGAATGTTTCCTGTTAGACTAGTTCTGCCAGCTGCTCTCTGGGCAAAATGATTTGATAGATACCTCCTCCCTGTGGAGATTCACTGCACACAGTGACATTAAATGCTCTGAAAAGTCCTGCACAGAGGGACCTCTATCAGACTGGCTTCCCAAAGAACCACTTTTTGATCCTATTCATGTCTCAGAGTTCACGTGATGTAGTATTGTATAGTAACCCACTCTAGTATTCTTGCCCGGAGAATTCCATGGACTGAGGAGCCTGCCAGGTTACAGTCCATGGGGTCGCAAAGAGTCAGACACAACTGAGCGATCAACACTTTCACTTTTTCTTTTTTCAGTGCTGAATGAGCTAACTGCAGGTGTGTGACCTCTGTGACAGTTTAGCGAAGAATCAAAGGCTAGAAGGTTAATGATGACTTTCTCAAATGTACAAATAAAACTCAAATCACTGAAAATCCAGGTTTTTAAAAATTTTTAATTTGAGATTCTAGGATTCTATTAATTCATGACTTGATCAAGCAAATACTAATTTGAACTCACCAGCCCTTAAACTCACTACTCATCTGTTCTCTTGGTTATTCAGAAATAGCAGACTTTTTAATATCAACATGATTTGTATCATAACACTGTATGCTTTGATTTAAAAAAATTGCTCCTCCACCAGAGGTACTGTCAAACTCCATCCTCACCATGAGACTGGTGAAACTTGGCACTCAAGAAGTGCATCAAGGCCAGAGAAGGCATTTTTTTTTCCTAAAGGAAAGAACATGCTTGTCTGCTGCTGTAGAGGCATCAGTATTTGGCTACTGATATTATTTATTCTGGTCTGTGGGATCCATTTTGATTTGTAACCCTGAAAGGATGGGGCAGAAGATGGGAAGAAAATGGAGGCAGACAGCCCTAAGGCTACTGCCCTTGGTTTTGAGACAACCAGGATTATTTCAAGCCAAGACATCCTCTCCAGAACCCCTACTTCAGTCTGAGCAGCCTCCCAGCTAATCACAAACCCACAGTATCAGAGGCATCGGAGGCCAGGCAGTCTCCTTGGGTTATCCGGGGCACCTCTCTAGGTTTCAAAGGCCTCCTTGCTCTATCTTTCACACCAGAAGCTTATCTGGCAGAGTCTGGGTCATGTGCAGAACTTAGAACTGGAATGAGGCCCGACTTCCTCTAAGAACAGAGCCTTCCTACCCACCTTACTGGTAGCTCCTGCCTTTTGCTTTAGCTCCCCTTAGACCAACATCATTATGAAATGTGTATTAAATGTCCATTGAGTGCCAGGGACTGAGGGGTCAGGCACCATGGCTGTGCTCACTAGTCTCAAGGAGGTGACCGTCCAGCTCACTTACTGGACCCCGCAATCCCTGACCCTCCAGAACTTTAACAAGCATGTTTGCCGCACACTAAACTCCAGTTCATGTTTGGGTCCCAAAATTCCTAGTAAAACTCTTTGTAAACTAAACCGCTCAGGTTACTGCTAGTAGTAGTTTGAAGCTGGATCCACTGCAGGTGACTATTGACTATACAATGAGATTCAACCGTCTCCAATAAATAAAGCGATTCAGGGACTTCCTTGGTGGTCCAGTGGCTCAGGCTTCTAATGCAGGGGGCCTGAGTTTGATCCTTGGTCAGGTAACTAGATGCTACATGCAGAGAGGATGATCACACGTGCCACAATTAAGATCCAGTGCAGCCAATTAAATAAATAAAAATATTTTTAAAAATAATAAAAATATGATGATTCATATGGTGTTCCCAAAGGCTGGCAATCACCGTCATCTTTCTTGGGGCAGTGGTACAGTGTGCTGCAAAGTGAGTTCTCTGCCAGAGGCTAAAAAACCCTTATAACAGAGTCAGATTTAACACTTCTCTGGCCTTTCTCTGGTGGTGAGGGTGAGGTATTCATTTAGGGCAAGGTTGAACAGGTCTGAGTTCAAACCTGATTCTGCTCCTTACTCAGTGGTGTGACCTTGGAAAAGTTACCAAACCTTTCTGAATCTGTGTTTTCATCTGGAAAATAACAGTATTATCCACCTCAAAGAGCAGTTGTGAATATTAAATGAGACCAGTATTAAGCACCTAGGGAAACAATAAAAGCAGTAATGAAAGCATCAACTTTTTATTGTGTCTACTCTGCACCTGGCATACTCTGAGTGCTACTTAACTTACCTAATTCTCAGAGTAGTACTATCTGCATTTTGCAATCAATAAACTGAGGTATACCAGCTAAGTCCCAGGGCCAAGATATGAACCCAGACAGCCTGCCTCAGAGGCTCTTAACCTCAAAGTTTTTTCTCCCATCTCCTTAAGCAGGAGATGCTGATCTTTGTGGAAAATTAGCCATTTATTTATGCACATACTGTGTCGCTAAATTGCATAAACCTGTTTAGGTATGTTCCTTATTGTGTAATTTGGGCTTCCCTTGTGCCTCAACTGGTAAAGAATCTGCCTGCAATGCGAGAGACCTGGGTTTGATCCCTGGCTTGGGAAGCTACCCTGGAGAAGCGAACGGCTACACACTCCAGTATTCTGGCCTAGAGAATTCCATGGACTGTATAGTCCATGGGGTCGGAAAGAGTCTGACATGACTGCATGACTTTCACTTATTATGTAATTTGGGGCAAGTTATAGAAGACATCTGTCCTCAGTTGCCACAGCTGTAAAATGGGGATAGTAACAGTGCTTTCCTCATAGGTTATTAGAAATAAATGAGTTAATCAAGGTAAAAGGATAAGAACAGGGCTTGGCACTCTGGCAGGCTCCATGTAGGAAGTAGCTTTAACATATAAATTCACTGACAGTGTGATACATTAGAATTCTTTGGCTTTGGAGCTTGGTAGAGATTTTGAGGCTGGCTCCATCTAGTAGTTTCAAATGACTATACTGCCCTTGCTCTCTGGCAAACATACTGGATTTAAAAAACAAGTTTAAGTTCTTAATCCATCAATGAATAAACAGGTCAGCAGGATTCTGATTAGAAAGAAATTAGGCCAGGCCTAAACAAAATCAGACTGAAAGCAAAAATTGTAATAATATTAAAAAAAAAAAATCAGAGCAGTCTTCCTGGAGTTTTTTCAGGTTATAAACTGAAGTCCACCCACTGGATAAATGTTATGGCTACTGGGCAAAGAGCTCGTGAAAAATTTATGGCCTGGGAAAAAAAATCTCTGGGTGATGTAGGTTAAAACAACTTTATTCCCAATACTGTTGAATATCATGAATTTTAGAAAGGAAAAAGGGCAGCTTTTGAGAACATGTTGGACATAAAACACCAACTTTAAAGCAAAAGCTGGAGAGCAGATAGGACAAACCAGCTCATATGAATAGTTCTGCGATGATTTTTATGGCGTTACATTTATTCATCTTGCACCACGTTTAAATTTACAATAAAAGCAAAAAAAAGTGCAACACTCATTACTCTAGCTGTCTTTACATGTTCCATTGAGATACAAAATAGGATTTCACTAGATTTTAAGGGAATAGGGAGCTCATCTTATTTCATGTCTGTAGCTGCTGCTGCCACAGCACCATGTTCCAATCATGAAATTCATAACGTAAATCTCTTGCAGATGATAACCACTGGAAAACAGAAATGGCCATGGATCCAGAAAGGCTTCCAAATCCCTCCCCCCCAAAGTTCCTATGTGTGAGCTCAGAGGCTGGTGCTGAGTGTTTTATTCAATGAGTGAGGCCTGTTGGGAAACCTACATGCTTTAGGAGACTTAATGAAGAAATTGGAACCCTTCCTTGGTTCTCTATTAGTCTTTATTACTTATTTCACATTTGACAATACCAAACACTTCACAACTGCCCTAATTTATCTCAGAGTGTTTACATCTAATCTGAAAACATACCTGTGTAGCTTATTCTTAATTGTCAACATGAGCTCTTACAAATTTCAGCGGGTATCAAAAAGAGGATCTCTGGAACTGTCCAGAAAAGAAGTTGCATTTCCTGCTCCTTAGATGAAAGATCTTTCCGAGGTTAGAAGACTACAGGAGTCTTTTAAATTGACTTTAGGAATACCCCTGGGGCATCCTCAGGCCTCCACCGTGAGCCTTTGTCTCCCAGTGCTTCCCAAGGAAGTCCCCAAGAAAGGCTTTGCTATTCAAATTGGGACATCTGCTGCTCTCCAGATTCGTGTTCTTTTTTTGAAAGGCAGCACCCCCAAGAAACTCTAGGATATTATGAAGCCTAAGAGTGGGGGGTTGGGGAGGAAATCTTTGTCTCCCTAACATTCACCAGTTCCCTCCCCTTAGCCAGCACCTCCCTCGCCACCGCCGCCTACACCCTCAGCACGCCTCAGCAGCGACTCCCCCAAATACACCAGCTCTGGAAAAGATTCACGTTGCTATACCCTCCTGACATTCCTATTCCCGCCCTCATTTTAATTCACTCACTTTTTTTTTTTTTTTAAACAAAATGTAATTACTTGACTGTCAGCCTGGGCTGCACTCTGGGGCTTTTACTCCTTTCAACACAGCTGCGCTCCTGGCTTTGATGCTGCGGTCCACGCAGCTTGCCCCAGCCACAGCCTGGCTCTCTGTAATGTAACATTCAAGTGCATATTTATTTTTAAACTGACCTCTCGGGCTGTACAGTATAAAGGTCCTGCCAAAAAATATGCTACTCTCTATTTATAAGATGAAACACATGCCTCCCGAAGTCGAGAGGGGGATGGAGGATAATAATTCATTACGAAAAAATGACTGGCCAGATCCATTCGTCCTCACGTGTCTGATACTTGCCTGTGTCAAGACAGTTTCAAGGAGAAAGGGGGAAAAAATCTTGAAAACACTTCAGTTGTTCAGAAACCACCGTAAAAAAAAAACCAAACTGCCAGATCTGCATGTTAGCGCCTCAGCCACAACGCCCCTCAAGTGTAGAGCGGGCACCAAACGGGTATTGCCACGGCAGATCTGAGCCGTGCGCCCTTGTGCGGCCCTGATGCCAATCCACTGTGGGAGGGGAGCGGCAGCCATGTGCGGCTTGTTCTCAGACGGAAAAATGCAATACGCGCCCCGAATGGCTGTCAATAGCTCGGAGGGTGCAGTGCAGCCGCGCAGCCTCACCCTGAAAAGTGGTAGGCACAAAAGGTGAACCTCTGCGTCCCGGTCGTGCCGCGTGTATCATCCCCCCCCCCCTCCCAGTTTGCTTTGTGCCCCCTCCGGTCCTTTGGACACCAGCTGAAAGGTGATGCCCTAGGTAATCCCCGCTCCCTGTGCTTTACCAAACCTAGCAGCCACGCACGCCGGAAGCCGCCACGGCCGCCGGTGAGACAGACTCACAGACGCACAGAGAAGCAGCCGTGGGCAGGCAGCAACTCACCAGCGGCGCCAAGGATCCCAGCCGCTGACCCAGGGACCAGGCGCCCGCAACCGACACCTCCCGAGGGCGCACGCAGTCCCTGCCCGCCACGCGCAGATCCAGACCGGTCGGCCGGCTCGGCGCCCGCTCACAGCATTATCCGCTCCGAGATGGCGTGAAGGCGCCCAGGGCCGGGGTCTCTAGGCTCGCCCCCAGTTCGGGCCCCACGGCTGCGCTCCCCGCCCTGTCGGGCAACAGTCGGAAGGAAGGTGCGAGCTACACTGAGCGTGCAGCCGCTGGACTCCCGGACTGAACCTGCGAAGGGCGGGGAGGCGCGGGGCGGGGCCGGCAGCGCGCGGGGCGGGCCAGGGCGGGCCGGCGGGCGCGCCGCAGGGCGCGGGCTGCCGGCCGACCCACCCAGCCAGGGTACCTGCGCCCCGGCCCGGAGCGGGCGGACTGGGTTCACCCGCTGCGGGGCCTGCGGGCCCCCGGAGGACAATGGGCGTTCATTGTTACGGCCCCAGCGCCACCCCCAGGGATGTGGCTTCTCTGCGAGAGGCTGCGTTCAGCTCCCTCCGCACAAAGAAAGGACTCTGGACGCTCGGTTCAAAGAGGGACCTGGAATGCAAGTTCCAGGTGCCCCTAAACAAAGGGACTCATCCCGCACCCTAGACACCTGTACTAAACCTCGTGCGCCCACCTCTTTCCGTCCCAACTACCCGATCTAACCCGGCAAGGCTCCGGCGCGGCGGGCGGGGACTCTGGCGGAGGAGAAGCCACTTGACCGCGCCGTCCCCGTCGGGCCGCGGGCCCCCGGGCCACTCGACGCCCGGGTTTGGGAGGAGGGTCGTGTTCTGTCAGTTTCCAGCCTGATCCCCTTGGAGCTGCCGCCAAAACCCGGAGAGTGGATTTGGCAATTGGAGACGCCAGGGGCTGCTGGCTGAGCAGGGGCACACGAACTGCCGACGCTGCAGGTTTTTCCAGTCCAGGGGGAGGCGTTTCCTCTCCCGCGGGGACCCTAAAAGAGATCTGCCCAAAGCTGGGGCAAGCGAGTGGCAGCTGCCAGGGACAAGCGACTGGGCGCTAGCGGCGTGGCGGCGGCCCAGGAGCGTAAAATTCCGCCCTGGGCGGCACCTGCGCCCTCCAGTCATTCCGGCCACAGCCGCTGCGCGCCCCGCCCCTCCGCCGGGAGGCCGAAAGTGGACCGGGTTAATTAATTTTCTTAATCCGTCTCCTTCTCTTCCTACTCCAGCAGTCAGCCTGGGGAATGAGTAGGCGACAGGAAAGGGCGGTGTTTTCCGGCTGTAAGGCCCCAGCCCGCATGTTCTGCCTGGGGAGGGGACTGGAACCCAGGAGAGCCTGGCACTCTGGGCCTGGCCCCGGCCCCCGGGGCTCTCAAACTGAATGGAAATCCTGGCACAGAGCGCGATCCTCCAGGGGACCTTGACTTTCCAGTGTGGTATCAGCCTCAGGTCATCACCGCAAGGTCCCTGGGTCTGTCTGAACCTTAGAGGATGCACGTTAAGCTTTACTTGGTAAACCTCGACTGAAGTTAAGGTGAAGTGAAACGGAACAGACGCAACTATTCTGGAAAGCAAAATACTTGGGTGGAGTGTTAAAAGCCTCAAAGAAAATAACAGTTGGCAGGTCAAATGGCCATGAAGTTGGAAGTCAAATACAAAACTCAGCTGAAGTGATGTTAGAAATCTGACAAGCCAAATAGTCCACGAAGATAAGAGACACAGCATCGCTTCCTTTCTTCAAACGACAACTGCTTCGAAGTTTCCTTTGGCAGATACCTGAATTTTGCTCCAGATTCTTGAGAGTTTTACTAGGCGTTCATATTTCAAACTATATGTTCCCTTTGGCACCAACGTATATATTTTATGTATGAATTTATTGAAGAATATTAAATGTTACTGGCCTACTTAGATAAAGGTATTTTATAAATATTTATGCATAGCTCTCATTGCACATGGTATTTTTATAAGTACAAATAATATGTATATATTTATTAAATACCACATGAAAAATTCCTTTTGCACACACATTCTTTACACATGTCTTGTGTGTAAACTTTTTTTTTTCATTTTGCTCTGTTGTTAGAGTCTGTTAATAACAATTTATTTCCACATGACTAAGTAACTTCCTTTATATCTTGGGCAAATATAGAGTGGCAAGTTTTTTGAGGTAGCAATTTTATTCCCAAGCCCCATTTTCCCTTTACTACACTGTTCTTCAACTCCTAGAGACTTTCCCTCTCTATCCTTTCTTCATGAGACTTCACTTCTGGGCTCTAAACCATTAATCCCAAACCTACCCCTCCAGGGGCCTAGTGGTGCTGATTTGATTTATCCTGGCTTCTTTGACATTCCACATTATTTATTTGCGTTGAACATCTTGGTACTGAACATCTCCAGTGAGGGAGAATGCCCTTGTATAGTGGATTATCCTTCCAAGCTAGGCATTTCCTGTACTATGATGGTTTTTAGGTTTGATGGATGTTTGTTTCAATATGGAAGAGAGGCGAAAACTGCTTTAGGAAGATTTTAAGGGTTTGAAGATTCTGCTTTGGGTTACAGAAAAGTTTAGCAGCTTGAAAAATAGGTGGTTACCTTAGAAAACTAACTGAGACTAAGCAAGAGGACATAGAGAAGATATTTTGATCAGGTTCATTTAATGCACTTGTATCTATAGAGAAAGCCTCTGGTAGGCCCAACGGGGAGCTATTTTTCTATTAGTCCCTGCCATGGGAGAAGAACTAAGAAGTGTCAGCAGAAACCTCCCATCTGTTTAGGGAGCAGAGAGCAACAAGCCACTGTATGCAAACAAGTGCAGACTCAAATATTCTAGTCCGTTGCCATTAAGTGTAATCCTGGGACCAGCAGCACCAAGCCTCACTCTGGAGCTGCTGAGTTGGAGTCTTCATTTTAACGAAAGGTAGATAGTTTATGTGCACATTTGGTGTGTGAGAAGCACTGGCCAAAGGTGTGGATCTCAGTCTTTTAAATCACAGACTCATTTAAAAATCTCCTGTGACTTATGAACACTTATGAAAACATGAAGGGAGAATTACACAAACTCTTTTGCATTCAATTTCAGGGTTCCCCCGAATGCTAATCTGTTACTGATGTGGAAGTCCTAAGTAAAACCTCCAGTCATAGTGTCAGAGGGGCTGCTGAGTGTCAACCAGAAGAGTTAGGGGAGGATTCTTTGAGGAGGCAGAGCTTAAGTAAGTTTTGAAACATGACAGAGACTGACCAGGGAGAGGAGTCAATAAGGACATTTCAGGTGGGAGAAATGCCTGGGTAAATCGGTCCAGAAGAGAAAAACAACAGACACGCATTTCTACACAGAGTAAGGGGAAGCTCAGTGAGGAGACTGTAGTTTGACAGCAGGGTTTCCTTGCAATTCATTTTCACTGTCTGGACCTCCAAGAAAATGAAACTGGACTGTGGGTTCAGTGGCCCTTCCACTTGTGGGGGGCAACTAGGAACCCTCTGACATGTGGTTCTGTTAATATGTAAGACCTCATTTCCAATGCTTGGTTCTCCCTCTTGGTGGACGTTGGCCACATGGCCCCCAGGCTTTTCCAGGAACTCCACCATGCCTGGGGCACTCCATCTGCCTGGGTACTTCTTCCTCAGGTAACCGAAAGGGTCCTTTAAAGTCTTTATTCAAATGAGACTTCAGCAGAGACTCTGTCCCTCTAGAATAGCAGCCTCACCCACCTTCCCTTTCCTTGCTCAAACCAGGAAGAATTTCATTACTTGACATTACATTATATTTATTTATAGATTCATTTACAGCCTTTTTTCTCTAATGTATTCTCTTTGTTTGCTATTGTAGCTTACATACCTAAAATGGGGCCTGGCACATAGTTCAGTTCAGTTCAGTCGCTCAGTTGTGTCCGACTCTTTGCGACCCCATGAATTGCAGCAAGCCACGCCTCACTGTCTATCACCCAACTCCTAGAGTTCACCCAAATTCATGTCCATCGAGTCAGTGATGCCATCCAGCCATCTCATACTCTGTCATCCCCTTCTCCTCCTGCCCCCAATCCCTCCCAGCATCAGGGTCTTTTCCAGTCAGTCACCTCTTCGCATGAGGTGGCCAAAGTATTGGAGTTTCAGCTTCAACATCAGTCCTTCCAGTGAACACCCAGGACTGATCTCCTTCAGAATGGACTGGTTGGATCTCCTGGCAGTCCAAGGGACTCTCAAGAGTCTTCTCCAACACCACAGTTCAAAAGCATCAATTCTTCGGCATTCAGCTTTCTTCACAGTCCAACTCTCACATCCATACATGACTACTGGAAAAACCATAGCCTTGACTAGACGGCCTTTGGTTGGCAAAGTAATGTCTCTGCTTTTCAACATGCTATCTAGGTTGGTCATAACTTTCCTTCCAAGGTTTAAGCATCTTTTCATTTCATGGCTTAATCACCATCAGCAGTGATTTTGGAGCCCAGAAAAATAAAGTCTGACACTGTTTCCACTGTTTTCCCATCTATTTGCCATGAAGTGATGGGACCAGATGCCATGATCTTCATTTTCTGAATGTTGAGCTTGAAGCCAACTTTCTCACTCTCCTCTTTCACTTTCATCAAGACGCTTTTGAGTTCCTCTTCACTTTCTGCCATAAGGGTGGTGTCATCTGCATATCTGAGGTTATTGATATTTCTCCTGGTGATCTTGATTCCAGCTTGTGCTTCTTCCAGTCCAGCGTTTCTCATGATGTACTCTGCATAGAAGTTAAATAAGCAGGGTGACAATATACAGCCTTGACATAGTCCTTTTCCTATTTGGAACCAGTCTATTGTTCCATGTCCAGTTCTAACTGTTGCTTCCTTACCTGCATATAGGTTTCTCAAGAGGCAGATCAGGTGGTCTGGTATTCCCATCTCATTCAGGATTTTCCACAGTTTATTGTGGTCCACACAGTCAAAGGCTTTGGTATAGTCAATAAAGCAGAAATAGATGTTTTTCTGGAACTCTCTTGCTTTTTCCATGATCCAGCGGATGTTGGCAATTTGATCTCTGGGTACTCAATAAATATATATTGAATAAGTGACCCCTTGACTACAACCAGTGAAGAATGTAACAGCCGTGTTCACAAACTCCATAGCTCCACAAATAATAATGTCTGAAACATTCCTGAAATATACCACACATATGCTGAGACTGGTTTCAACTACTTTTCTTTAGTCTAGCTGAACAAGAAATACTAAACACATGGAACATTTTAAGTCCTGAAATTCAAACATTTAAAAGCAAGGCTTACAAAAAATGTCTTTATAGTCCATGTATAATGCATAACTATTTCTCTTGTAGCAAAGCTGAAACATGCTGGTGTGTACTCAGCTGGGGTTTCCCTCCAAAATGCCGCATTCAGACTGAATTCATATGTACTGTATGTTCTCGATTATCCCAAGTTTGATTTAAGGAAAAATGTAAGAGAAACTGAAAGTTTAGAACATTTTGAACAAGTATGTCCTTATACTTGGAGGATTCCTCTCCTTGCTACCCAAATAGAATTGCACCAGTCCTGGAAATAAAGTTAATCTGTGCTAATGAATTTGACTGAACAGCTGCCAAAAATTAAGGAATTTTCTAACCAGTGATTTCCCTGTAAATAAAGAACGTCAGGTCACATCTTGGTTAGGAGATTTCAGTTTCACCTAATCAAATGCAGCAGGAAATGGTATATATGAGACAGTGTGAGCATGCAGACTACAGTCCTAGCATACAGCTCTGAGCAGGTTAGACAGTGAACCACCAAATCCTAGGACTCTTGGCATTTGAATTAGCTTTTGAACTCAGGCAGCACCAATTTTATCTTTGGATAAGACCTTCAAATATAGATGCATACTCGGTTTTGATTGTTGATTGGAAACCAGTGACTAATAAATAGCATTACCTAACGCTGCAGATGGTGATTAAGCCATGGCATTAAAAGATGCTTACTCCTTGGAAGGAAAGTTATGACCAACCTAGACAGCATATTAAAAAGCAGAGATATTACTTTGCCAACAAAAGGCCGTCTAGTCAAGGCTATGGTTTTCCCAGTAGTCATGTATGGATGTGAGAGTTGGACTGTGAGGAAAGCTGAGTGCCAAAGAATTGATGCTTTTGAACTGTGGTGTTGGAGAAGACTCTTGAGAGTCCCTTGGACTGCAAGGAGATCCAATCCGTCCATCCTAAAGGAAATCAATACTGAAAATTCATTGGAAGGACTGATGCTGAAGCTGAACCTCTAATGCTCTGGCTACCTCACGTGAAGAGTTGACTCACTGGAAAGAACCTGATGCTGGGAAGGATTGGGGGCAGGAGGAGAAGGGGACGACCGAGGATGAGATGGCTGGATGGCATCACCGACTCGATGCACATGAATTTGGGTGAACTCTGAGAGCTGGTGATGGACAGGGAGGCCTGGCATGCTGCGATTCATGGGGTTGCAAAGAGTTGGACATGACTGAGTGACTGAACTGAACTGAACTGAATACTTAAATGGTCTTCCAGCCTTCAAAAAAGAATAAGAAAAACACTTTGACATTCATCTCTTTTCTTTCTCATCTTAGGTTGTTTGTCCATGTTGGGTAGGTGAGGCCCTTAGGACTGATTTACGCTTTGTCTCTTTCCAGAAGACATTCAAGGCAACTTAAAAGGCTTCTGTGTGTGATGAGGAGTCATTCCTATTATGTTCTTTGTGATAGATTCTTTCTCTGAATAGCTGTATGTCTCCCTCCCTAGATTCTGTCAAATCTTTGCTTAAATCTTAGCTCCCCAGAGGCCTTCAACATGTCCTATATATATATCGGCCTTCCATCTCCAAACATTCTGCATCTGCAGATTCAACTAACTATGGATTGAAAATATTCTGCTTCCCTGCATGCATGTGTGCTAAATCACTTCAGTCATGTCCGACTCTTTGTGACCCTAAGGACTGGTAGCCCATCAGGCTCCTCTGTCCATGGGATTCTCCAGGCAAGAATACTGGAGTGGGTTGCCGTGCCCTCCTCTAGGGGACCTTTCTGACCCAAGGATCAAACCTGTGTCTCCTGAATTGCAGGGGGATTCTTTACCACTGAGCCACCAGGGAAGTCCATTCTACTGTCCTAGAGAGTTCCAATAAGTGAAACTTTAATTTTTCATAAACTGACAACTATTTACATAGCATTTATGTTTTCTTAGGTATTACCAGTAATCTATAGATGATTTAAAGCATACAGGAGGATGTGTATTGGTTATATACAAATAATATGCCACTTTATATAAAGAACTTGAGCATCCTGTGATTTGGGGATATTCAGGGAGAACTGAAACTAATACCTAGGATTGACTGTATAAAATATCACTAATGGCCCTTTCTCTTTACCCCTCTTGACTCATAGCACTTACCATTCAACATATTGTATATTTCTTGATTATCCCTTCTACCCAACCTCACTAGAATATAAGCTCCATGAGGGTGAAAACTTTGCTTGTTTTATTCACTGCTGCACCCCAACGATTTGATCAGTGTTTGCCACATAATAGGGACTTAATAAATATTTGTTGACTGAATAAATGCATACCTTCTCAAAACTTAGTACAAATACCTGGCACATGATAAGTATTTGTTGAATAAAACAATGCTTTATTGAATGAACTAGAGAAAGGTGTGTGATTCATTCAAGGTCATGCAGACAGTGATAACTTGGCTTGTATAGATTTCAGGGAGGCCTGGCGTGCTACAGACCATGGGATTGCAAAGAGTTGGATACAACTT
Organism: Capra hircus; assembly: GCF_001704415.2. NCBI lineage: Eukaryota > Metazoa > Chordata > Mammalia > Artiodactyla > Bovidae > Capra > Capra hircus. The sequence continues at coordinate 19,979,663 of NC_030818.1, forward strand.
AGCAACTGAACAACAACAACATAGATTTCAATCCCTGCTAGTTCTTTCTCTGGTGTCTCTTCATTTGAATACCGGGTAGCTCATCCAAACTGTTGTATTGTCAGAGTTTCTTTTTCCATCCAATTTGGTACCTGCCAAATGAATATTGTATGGCTATGATAATGATTATAAAGTGAATAGAAAGTAACATTTTGTGTGTTAATGTTTCTGGCTAGTAAGAAAATGAAAAAAGAGCGAGGAAGAGAGAGGTCTTCAATGATGCCTCCATTTCTCCTGCTTCCCTACATACAGTCAGGAACTTATGTGGGAGGACAGGTACCCATATACCTCTCCCCAGCACAGGCACTAAACATACTCCTGCCCTCCAGGGACTTGACGTCCTCACCGTCCCTGTCTTTCTTCTATCACCTTCCTTATTTTACAGTGTCACAAGTCCTGTGCATAAAGGCAGACCAACTTCTAGAGTTTTATTGCAGGTCACTGAATTTGGACTCCCACACAGAAAACCAGGAAATCTGCCGTGGGGGACACCCAGGACTCTCCTTGCTTACTTCACAGAGGACATTCCATCAGGACATTTGAAAACCACAGCTGACAATAACCTCTTTTAGGACCCCGAGGTCACTGAGGCTCAAGCTCAGGGCCGTTTGCCACGCCTCACTCTGCTGATGGACTGGACTCGTTAGCACATCTCTCCCACCTGCTGTGGTGGATGCTCTGAAGCCCAGTCATTAGAGTTTGTCCTCAACCCTCTACAAACATTGTTCCTTGAAGAGGATGATAATAGATAGATGCAGCCTTGAGAGTGCTTTGAGCTGCCTGACTGCCGACTGAACTGGAGCAGGAGGAAAGGAGAGCCTTTTCACACATTCGACAGGAGTTTATCGGGGGTCCAGCCTGTGCCAAGGAACTGGGCCAATAACGCTGGCGCTGCTCTCAGGCTGACCTATATTTCCTTCATCTTTCCAAACCTGCCTGAGTGAACATGAAAACTGTTATAAAGGCCTTCACTTTAACCTTCCTGGGACATCTAGATGCCCTTGACTGGGGTCCAGTCATTTGTCTGGCAGAAGTACATGTTATGCAAATTAGGCACCCACGTGAGAGTCAACACATGGTGCCCCTATGCTTTGTAGCTAATCCCAGAAATGCTGAGAGACTTACGCAAGCGAACACTGGATGCTGAGCTTTCTCAAAGGTAGCCGTCACCTTTGTGGTGATGGTTTAGTCACTAAGCTGTGTCCAGCTCTCCCGGTCCCATGGACTTACCCTGCCAGGCTCCTCTGTCCATGGGATTTCCCAGGCAAGAATACTGGAGTGGGTGCCATTTCTTTCTCCAGGGGATCTGCCCTACCCAGGGGTTGAACCTGGGTCTCCTGCATTGGCAGGCAGATTCTTTACCCCTGAGCCACCAGGGAAGCCCAATCTCTGTTCCTAGAGTGGTCTAAGCCTTCCTTTTTGGTTTGTAAAGTCCTAGTTTAAATTGTTTCTAATTGTGAACCTGTCTAGAAAGCAAAGATGAGAGTTGTGAGCGTCGTTTCATTATGTTGTAACTCTCAGGACCTGCTGCATAAGACTGCTTGTTAGGGAATATGACCTTACATGCAACATACATACAAGTTATGCAACTTGTTTGTGTTGAACACAAGAGTGTAGGTCTCTGTGACAGGTACAAAGAAGAATATGCCCCCTACACTCATTACCCTCCAGGGTTCTTGGCTTCCTTAATCAATAGAAATTGATCAGAGGCCACACAAGAAATTCAGGCAAGGCTTTATTGGGGTGAGAACAAACAGTGGGTTCCCTTGTTTGCTTGCTTCTCTTGGAGGCGGGGGAGGTGGGAAGTTGTTCCTATGTTGGGGGAGGGCAGTAGCTCGTTCAGGAGTCCTGCCAGAAGGTGGCCTAGGTGGTTTACCCACCTCTTAGGTGGTGGTGTGTGTAGGGGGCATGTGCTTTGGGTTCTTCAGAAGCGGCAGTTGGGTGTTTTGGTCTCTTTGTATCTTTTGTCCAAAATTTGCTGCAACTGCACGGTTATTTTTGGTCCCATAAAGTTTCTTTGTATTTTGTCGCTTCAGGTGCTGCGGGCATATTTTGCCTCTAGGTGCAAAGCATTGCAGCACTGCAACAAAGGGTCCTCCGCCCCAGCCCTGGCTCACAATTTAGTTTAAAATTTTGTAGAGGTGATAAAGCAAGTACAAAAGTAACTATAATACAAGACAATATATGATAAATGTCATCAACTCTATGATATTTTCCAAACGCCAAATAGGCTTGTGGAAAATTCTGAAAGAGATGGGAATACCAGACCACCTGACCTGCCTCTTGAGAAACCTATATGCAGGTGAGGAAGCAACAGTTAGAACTGGACATGGAACAACAGACTGGTTCCAAATAGGAAAAGGAGTACCTCAAGGCTGTATATTGTCACCCTGCTTATTTAACTTATATGCAGAGTACATCCGGAGAAGGCGATGGTATCCCACTCCAGTACTCTTGCCTGGAAAATCCCATGGATGGAGGAGCCTGGTAGGTTGCAGTCCATGGAGTCGCTAAGAGTCGGACACGACTGAGTGACTTCACTTTCACTTTTCACTTTCATGCATTGGAGAAGGAAATGGCAACCCACTCCAGTGTTCTTGCCTGGAGAATCCTGGGGATGGGGGAGCCTGGGGGGCTGCCGTCTATGGGGTCACACAGAGTCAGACATGGCTGAAGCAACTTAGCAGCTTAGCAGCAGAGTACATCATGAGAAACACTGGGCTGGAAGAAGCGCAGATGGAATCAAGATTGCCAGGAGAAATATCAATAACCTCAGATATGCAGATGACACCACCCTTATGGCAGAAAGTGAAGAGGAACTCAAAAGCCTCTTGATGAAAGTGAAAGAGGAGAGTGAAAAAGTTGGCTTAAAGTTCAGCATTCAAAAAACAAAGATCATGGCATCTGGTCCCATCATTTCATGGGAAATAGACGGGGAAACAGTGGAAACAGTGTCAGACTTTATTTTTCTGGGCTCCAAAATCACTGCAGATGGTGACTGCAGCCATGAAATTAAAAGACACTTAATCCTTGGAAGGAAAGTTATGACCAACCTAGATAGCGTATTAAAAAGTAAAGATACTACTTTGCCAACAAAGGTCCATCTAGTCAAGGCTATGGTTTTTCCAGGAGTCATGTATGGATGTGAGAGTTGGACTGTGAAGAAAGCTGAGTGCCAAAGAATTGATGCTTTTGAACTGTGGTGTTGGAGAAGACTCTTGAGAGTCCCTTGGACTGCAAGGAGATCCAATCAGTCCATCCTAAAGGAAATCAATACTGAAAATTCATTGGAAGGACTGATGCTGAAGCTGAAACTCCAATACTTTGGCCACCGCATGTGAAGAGTTGACTCATTGGAAAAGATTCTGATGTTGGGAGGGATTAGGGGCAGGAGGAAAAGGGGACGACAGAGGATGAGATGGCTGGATGGCATCACTGACTCAATGCACATGAGTTTGGGTGAGCTACGGGAGTTGGTGATGGACAGGGAGGCCTGGCGTGCTGTGATTCATGGGTTTGCAAAGAGTCAGACACGACTGAGCAACTGAACTGAACTGAACTGATTTTGCTATGTTATCCAACAATGTGATAATATGTATTTAAACTGAGATCATCTGGATTATCTGGGTGAACAGTCAGTAATACTGCTATTTCACTCTATGTTAGTGGTTTTAAAGTTCTTTCCTTTTTAAATAGAATTGTAAGAAGGACCTTGGCATATGTCATAGGCAAAAGTGTACTTGTTCTGGTTGAGCTACAGTGAGCAGTCCCTCCCCTCTCAGTCCTCTACCGTTTCACTAAAGAGTTACTTGAAACTCCCTCCTGGCTCTTACGGGCTCCAAGAAACACAGTGGAAACTATGGAGAGACGGAAACTATGGAGAGACGGAAACTATGGAGAGATGATGAGTAAGAAGTAAGAGACTGCTTCCGGTTGGACTGATCAGGTGGCCTGCTGGAGGCGGCAGCATTTGAAGTCGGTCTACGTACAAAGTGATCATTAGACTTTGCATTGTATAGTACTGGGTCATGTGGTCTGGGTGCATCTACCCTGGGCATATATCTTCATGACTTGTGAAACAGCCTTCATAGACAGTGTGAGGGATGATCCCACACTTGATCCCTTCATGGTCATGTGCACTCTGCCCCTCCAAAAAATTACTGAGTTTCATGGTGGTGAAGGATCTGAAGTTCATTTCAGGCCTCCTCTGACTTTTTCCTTGCTCTTCCTCCTTTTCCTCTGAGGAAACTTTATGCTGTTCCTTTGTCATCTCAGGGGCCCAGCTTATCTGGGTATTTGTCCTTTGCCAGCAGCAACACTTACAATGGAATCTAATATTTATTTCTTTAGCATTGGACCCCAGAAGCAGATACACAGTTCAAGGCAATAATGATGAAACTACCACCCTCAGGAAATGCTGTGCTTTCTTTCAGGGAAGGAAGGCTTGGGAGGAAGGACCCACTCAGGAGCTGTAGAACCAGTGATCTAGAACCCTAGTCCTTTTGCAAAGCTAATTATGACTAATTGAAGTTTTATTGCACCTTGGAGTATAGTTGGACTTCCCTGGTAGCTGCTTAGCAGTAAAGAATCTCCCAGAGATACAAGAGACATAGGAGACTCAGGTTCAGTCCCTGGGTCAGGAAGATCCCGTGGAGGAGGGCATGCAACCCACTCCAGCATTCTTGCCTGGAGAATCCCATGGACAGTAGAGCTTGGTGGGCTACAGTGCATAGCGTCGCAAAGAGTCAGACATGACTGAAGTGATATAGCATGCATGCACGCACGCACACATGCATGGAGTAGAGTTAACCTTGCTTGGGAGGTGGGTTGCCTACTCCAAGCTTCATGTTGTCTTGCAATATCCAAATGTTAGGATTTGGAAGAATGACCAAATCTCAGACACCATTCTCTTCCTTAATTGCTTTGTTATCTCTTGTCAGGCTAAGGCCCTGGTTAGCTTTAAGACAGGCCTGGGTTCAGGGAACCTTTGTTGCAGGGCTGCCCTGATTGTACCTTGACATACCTCTCCTTGAGGAACAAAATACAAGGAAGCTGTCGGGGACTAAAAATAACTGCGTGCAGGTAAGATGGGGCAAATTCTGGACCCAAAAGATACAAAGAGACCAAAAAACCCAACTGCCACTTTTGAGGAGCCAGGAGAAAAACAGAGCAAAAGCAGCTACTGAGCATGCCCTCTGCACTCAACACCTTACCAGGGGGTGGGCAACACACCTAAGCTGTCCTTCTGCCCAGCCCCTGGACACATCCCTGTCTTCCCCTCTTATAAGGAACAAGCTTGCCCCCCCTTGGGGAGTGAGCAAGCAAGGGAACCTGTTGTCTGTTTTCATTGCCCCCTCCTGGAGCAGAGGCCTCCATAAAACCTTGCCTGAATTTCTTTTCTGGCCTCTAGTCAATTTCTATGGATTGGGGAAGGCCAAGAACCCTGGCGGGTAGCTATAAAGGGAAGCAGGGTTTCCGCAGAAAGATGGAAGTCATACCCAGACTTACAGGTTTGTGAGAACTGTACAGAAAATTCAGTTTGATTAAAAAAAATATACTTGTTGAAATTTTTTAAAGCAGTCTTAGGTTCACAGCAAAACTGAGAAGAAAGTACATAGAGTTTCCATATACCATCTGCCCCCCAATACATACAGCCTCCCCCACTATCAAGGTCCTGCAGCAGAGCAGTATATTTGTTAGACTCAGTGAATCTACATTGACACATCATTATCAGCAGTCTACAGTGTGCATTCTTGATAAGTATATTCTGTGGGTATGGACAAGCATGATGACCTGAATCCACTATTATAGTATCATACACAGTAGTTTCACTGCCTTAAAAATCATCTGTGGTTCACCTATTCATCCCTCTCTTCTCCCTTTTTCCTGGCAACCAGTGATCTTTTTGCTGTCTCCATAGTTTCAGAACGTTCTATAGTTGGAATGCTAGCCTTTTCAGATTGGCTTCTTTCACTTTGTAATGTAAAGTTTTCTCCATGGCTTGATAGCGCATGTACTTTTAGCACTAAATAATACTGCATTGTCTGGATATACCACAGTTTATCCATTCGCCTACTGAATATACGTTGAGTTTTTACTCTGATTAAAGCATTAAGCTATATTCAATTAGAGTATATAATAACATAAGACATACATCATTCTGTTGTTCAACAGCTAGTTTACAGCCAATTTCAAGTCTTTTGTTAAGGGCTGGACTAGAGCAAAGTTGTTACAAGGAAAGAGAGCCTCCAGTTGGTTAAATTCCAGGCTTCTCAAAGAGAAAACACGTGAGGAGGAACTAGAAGAATGGGTAGGATTCCAAAGTTGTTATGGACTGAATTGTGCCCCCATATGTTGATGTCCTAACTCCCAAATCTCAGAATGTGACAGTATTTTGAGATGGGTCCTTCAAAGAGGTCATTAGGTTAAGTGAGATATCATATAGCTGGACCCTAATCTAATATGACTGCTGCTGCTGCTGCTGCTAAGTCGCTTCAGTCATGTCCAACTCTGCATGACCCCATAGATGTCAGCCCACCAGGCTCCCCCGTCCCTGGGATTCTCCAGGCAAGAACACTGGAGTGGGTTGCCATTTCCTTCTCCAATGCATGAAAGTGAGAAGTGAAAGCGAAGTTGCTCAGTTGTGTCCAACTCTTAGCGACCGCATGGACTGCAGGCTCCTCCGTCCATGGGATTTTCTAGGCAAGAGTACTGGAGTGGGGTGCCATTGCCTTCTCCATCCAATATGACTGGTGTCCTTCAAAGAGGAAAAGACAGGGACCACACACAGAACAAAGGCCCTCTGAAGACACAGTAGGACAGCAACCATCTGCCGAACAGGGAGAGAGGCCTTGGGAGAAAGCAACCCTGTCTGCATCTTGATCTTGGACTTCTAGCCTCTAAGATGTAAGAAAACAGCTGCATGGTTTTTTAAGCCACCCAAGCTAGGGTGTTTTCTTATAGCAGCGCCAACAAACTAATACAAACGTGAAGACAGGAAGGAGGTTAATTCGACAGTGAGAATGGTGTGAGAGAGGAGCAAAGGGGAACCTGGCCGAGTTCAAGAACATGATGGACCCAAGGTTGGTTGGCTGTTGGGAGCTATGTTACCAGGCTGCGGTTGACCCTGGGGTAGCCAGCAACAGGGCATGAAGGTGCCAAGGTGGGATGGGCCCTGAGATTTCCCTTGCAAGTTCAGCTAGCAGGGTGACAGTGCCTTAGTCATAGCAAGGGTTTGTTTTCCACAGTGTCTTTAAAATGCATTGGCTTGCTTCTTTTTACCCTTGGTTTCAGCACACAATGGTTTTAATATGCTGAATCTGCAATACTAAAAAGCATGTTTTGACAGAGAAACACTAGCTAAGATGATTCTGAGATGTTTCTCGTCGTTGGGTGAGCACCTGGCCTTTCCTGGCATTCTTCCTCAAAGCAATCTCTAAGCAACTCTCTAAACAGTGCTACAGACATGTCTGATTGATTCAAAGAACGTCAGAATTTTATGAGACCTTAGAAGTCACTAGTTCTGCCCTTCTGTTTTATAGTAGAGGAAATGGAAGCCTAGAAAAAGTTGGAGATTTTCTCAGAATCATCCACTCAGTGGCAAAGGCTTCTAAGTCCAGAAAAGTTGCTGTTGTTGCTATTATTATTATTACTTTTTGCTAAATAATTTTTATTTTATCTGGACAAAGAGGCCCATCCTGCAAGGATCAGGATGGGAGAGAGCTATGAATTATGTCTTTGGGGGGATCCATGGCGTCAAGATGAAAATTGTGTGCTTTGGAGTCGGATACCTGGGTTCAAACACCAGCTCTTCATTAGCTGGCCATGTGACTCAGGGGCTACTGCTTAAGTTCTCTAATACTTAGAGCTTTATCTATAAGAACAGTGGTGGAAGGGGAAGTTAGTATAGAAGTCATTGTGAATGTGGGAATCAAGATTAAGTGAGACAGTTCTTATGAATGTGACTGACATTATCAAACCTCAAAAAAAAAAAAAAGTATAAACCTCAAAAGGAAAGAATTCTCAAAGTGCTTTTCCTGCCTCCAATGGTAGATAGTCTTGTTTGTCTCTGTGTCACCAGGACTTGGCACCATCCCTGTCACAGACACCATGTGCAAAAAAGTGTGTTGAATGAATGAAGTATCAGCAGTGACCCAGGAGGAACAATAGCCCATACAGCTGGGAAAAGAAAAACAGAGGATAATAAATGGATAACGAAGATCTGTAAATATTTAGAGTCTCAGGCAAGCAGAAAGATTTGAGAAATGGTGTGTGTATGTGATAGTTGCTAAGTTGTGTCCAACTCTTTGTGACCCCATAGAGTGTATGGCTCGCCAGGCTCTTCTGTCCATGGAATTCTCCAGACAAGTATATACTAGAGTGGGTAACCCTTCCCTTCTCCAGGGAATCTTCCCCACCCAGGGATCGAACCTGTGTCTTCTGCATTGGCAGGCAGACTCTTTACCATCTGAGCCACCAGGGAAGCTCCTTTGAGAAATGGTAAGTAGGAGTAAAAGGAAAGGAAGAATCCCTCACCTCCAGAGGGTTTGCATGGGACCACACAACAGGTACACTTGATATGACCTGCAAAGCATGAAGTTCAAAACAGGCGCAGAGGAGCCATCAATAGAAGAAGCAGCCTCATCTTACTAGGATTTGAAGGAGAGGTTGCCCCAAGAATCTGGAGCGACTAAGCAGATTCTTAGCTTGCTTAGACCTCAGGAATTAAGGAGCTCAAGGGGGAAAAGACTGAAGACAGTCTCAGGCAACACCAATGAAAACAGACCCAGCAATAAAGACTTTGCAAGGTAGAGTGTATTAAGTAGGTTTTTTTATTCTGATGCTTTGACATCTTGGGGCTATGTGGATGCTGGAAGGGGCTGTCCCTCCCAGGTTAGCTAATTCCCAGAGCCAGCAAACAACTTGCATGAGAACGTGACTTTTATATGCATACCAACCAATCTGAAGGCCAACCTCAGCCTCCCCTTTTATATCAGGCTCACCAAGGGCTCTCAGTGCGGAACCCATCATCCCCTGCCCCAATCACCTGATCAGATATGACAAGAGACCTGCAACCCTCAACCCAGGGCCCACTGAAATTATTCAAACTAGCTGATCCTAAACCTGCTGACCCTGTCTTAGTTTATCTTTCCCATAGAAACCATGATATAGTCTTTACTCATGTTTTCCCCTGGTTCCTCTCCTATTGAGCCCTGGTGCTTCCCCATGGGGTCTGCATGGTGTGCCATAGCTCCTATTTCTAGGGGTCTGTGCATATAAAATTATCATGACAGCTTTTTTCCCCATGTCTGCATGTCTTACCATAGCCAGTTAAAACAAATTTACAGACCCCATGGACTGTAGCCCACCAGGCTTCTCTGTCCATGGAATTCTCCAGGCAAGAATACTAGAGTGGATTGCCATTTCCTTCTCCAGGGGATCTTCCCAACCCAGGGATCAAACCCAGGTCTCCCTCATTGAAGGCAGATTCTTCATTATCTGCACCACCACGGAAACCCTGGTGAACAGCATGAAGGGTGAACATCAATGCAAATTAAAAAATCATTTAGGAGGTTGTAAGATCCCAGGATGGAATGCAAAATATGGCAAAAGAATCTAATTGTATTATAAATGCATGAAATATTGCACTGAAAGGGGTGGGGGGAAAGTGCTGACCTAAGTAGCTTTAGAAATTTGTTGAATGTGTAAAGTTAAAGGCAGAATGATTGTACACAAGTGCTTTGGTTTACATCATTTTCCATGAGGTTATGGGTTAGCAATCATATAAGTACTCTACAGTGCACTAGAATCAAGCAATTAAGTTGTGGCTGGCTGAGGCTGTGATGCATGTTTCTTGCTGCATGGGACAGGATCTAGACAAGCATGGGGAGAAGGCTAGGATGATCCATATGGTACTGGGTTAGAGTTGGAGACAACAATATGAACCCATATGTAGCTTATTAGATATAAACTATTTATAGATATATGTGTATATACATGTGTTGCTATACACACACATATATTCTTTGTAAGCTGAGAGGACCTAGCAATGGCAACACCCCCAGTAACTCCCAGGATACACAGAGTATGGTCTCTAATACCATCTCCCACAAAAAGAACTATGGCTCCATGAAGAAATCCCTGACTCTAGGGCAGGAGATATACAAGATGAGCCTGGAGCTTCTTGCAGTCCCAGAAAGTAAGGAAGAGCTTAAGAGAACAAAACAATGACTGGAATTTTTTAAGGTATGCAAGAACCAACTGATAGAACTCTGGATGGCCAAAGTGGGAATGATGTGAGGAATGAAATAATGTTGGGTTATAATGCTAAGCATAAAATAAATGTTGGGTTAAAACCCAAAGCATAAAATAAAATAAATCCATGAATCCATACTGATATAAATAAATGATTGAATAAATAAATAAATAAAGGGCACTAGATAAAACTCCCCTGCAGATGGATTCCAAATAATTTATGTAAATATTTCTCTATCAAAGAGTAGAGTATAATTCCTCAGTCTTTAATTGTGGGCTGCATATAGCTGCTGCTGCCGCTAAGTCACTTTAGTCGTGTCAGACTCTGTGCGACCCCATAGATGTCAGCCCACCAGGCTCCCCTGTCCCTGGAATTCTCCAGGCAAGAACACTGGAGTGGGTTGCCATTTCCTTCTCCAATGCATGAAAGTGAAAAGTGAAAGTGAAGTCACTCAGTCGTGTCCAACTCTTAGTGACCCCATGGACCGCAGCCTACTAGGCTCATCCATGGGATTTTCCAGGCAAGAGTACTGAAGTGCGGTGCCATTGCCTTCTTCGGCTGCATATAGGGATTTCCTTTAAAAGAATACAATATAAAAAGGTGACGGAAAAGTAACTTGACAGCGGAGAAACCTGACAAACACAACCTCAACCAGGTGATCAAAGTCAACATCAGCTGTCATCAGTTCAGTTCAGTTCAGTTGCTCAGTCGTGTCCGACTCTCTGTGACCTCATGAATCACAGCACGCCAGGCCTCCCTGTCCATCACCAACTCCCGGAGTTCACTCAGACTCACATGCATCGAGTCAGTGATGCCATCCAGCCATCTCATCCTCGGTCGTTCCCTTCTCCTCCTGCCCTCAATCCCTCCCAGTATCAGAGTCTTTTCCAATGAGTCAACTCTTTGCATGAGGTGGCCAAAGTACTGGAGTTTTAGCTTCAGAATCATTCCTTCCAAAGAATACCCAGGGCTGATCTTCTTCAGAATGGACTGGTTGGACCTCCTTGCAGTCCAAGGGACTCTCAAGAGTCTTCTCCAACACCACAGTTCAAAAGCATCAATTCTTCGGTGCTCAGCCTTATTCACAGTCCAAATCTCACATCCATACATGACTATTGGAAAAACCATAGCCTCGACTAGACGGACCTTTGTTGGCAAAGTAATCTCTCTGCTTTTCAATATGCTATCTAAGTTGGTCATAACTTTTCTTCCAAGGAGTAAGTGTGTTTTAATTAGATCATGCTAATATGCAGTCTTGAAATAATTTGATGAGAATGGCATTTTATCTCAGTGATCTTCCTCGCAAAAACTCATAGCCACAGTCTAATCATGAGAAAAACATCAGACAGTTCCTAATTGAGGGACATTCTACAAAATGCTTGACCACTTCCCCCCAAAACCGTCAAATTCTTTAAAACAAAGCCTTAGAAACTCACAATGAAGAAGAGCCTTGAGACATGACAATTACATGTAATATGCCATACTGAATGGGATCCTGGAACAGAGAAAGAATATTAGGTAAAAAGTGAAGAAATGTGAATAAAATATTTTGTTCAGACTTTAGTTAAAAATAATGTATCAATATTGGTTCACAAACTGTCACAGATGTACCCTATTAATATAAAATGGTAATAACAGGGAAATGGTATACGGGGACTTGATCATCGGTGTATTTGTCTGTAAGTCTACAACTATTTTAAAATTAAAAAAGTTGTTTTAAAAAAGTACTGAGAAGAGGATCTGGGCTTAATTATTTTGTTTGTCTGGCTTTTGTTTCTTTAACTCTTTCCTTTATAGTTTAGAGCTTGGAAATTTAACCTTTTAAATAATAAATTTTGATTCATCATGAATAAAGAGCTTTCTTGCAGAAAATTAGAAGTAGATAATTAAGCCAGCAAAATAAAAGGATGCAAAAGTATAGCACACTATCTTTTTTTCTATATTGATAATCAGGATTGATGATTGACTATTGATTTGCATTACTGAAATGCAACTATGAAAGTCCCATGACAAACATAAATTTTAAATTTAGTTATAGTCTATACTGATATATACATTCAGTATCCAAAATACTGCTGGCTCTGGATATGGATTAGGAAATGAATGACTTGAGAGAAACCTGATGAACTCTTAAGTATCAGTAAATAAGTGAGTGGATATTTTGAAATTTTGATGAGAAATTCTTTCTCACTTTTGCCCTGCGCTGGCAAGTGTATGTCTTTGGAATCCTCTGGAAATGATATAGACTCTGTGGCCACCATCCCTGAGAGGACGGGCATCTCTGAAGTCTTCACTTCACACTGATTTTTACGGCCACAACTGTTTTGAGAAAGTGCAGGAAGACACAGAAAGTAGCCTCTCTGCACAGCAAGTTGTTAAAGGACTTTCTCTTGGTTTAGATACTGATCCTGGCACCATCTCTACTTTCTCCCCAGATCCAATCTGTCACTGAGTCAGAAAGATTGGACCACCTTTTGTGGTTTCTCATAGCCATCAGAATAAAATATAAAGTGCTCAGCTGGCTAAAAATAACTTCTGCTGCACCCTGGCTCTTGCCTACTTCTTCAAGCTCATCTTTTAAATCCTCCTCAGTTTCCAAACAAACTGAGTGATTTGTGGTATTCAAAGCCACCACATTCTCCCACCGCTCTGTATGTGCAGCGCTGCCTCTTCTTTCTAGAATATCCTTTCCAGCTCCACCTGACTAGCACCTCCGGGTCTTCTGTCAAATGCTCTGGGGTCCTGTTGGCTGGGCCACTGTCCCTCTTCTGTGTTTTTATAGCTTCTTGCACACGACTCTGCCCCATTTCCTAACTTCTGGAATGTACCCCACACCTCCTTCATGTTCTGTTACTCATCCTTCAAGACTCTCCTTTGGTAGAATATCTCCCTTTAGTCAGAGTTCATCTTCCCCTGCTCCGGTGAGTCATTAAGACTTTTTCCTCTATCATAGCACTGAGTTGCATCTGACTCATGTTAATTGTTGGCATATTTTGCCTGCTTTTTCACCTCATTGCCAACCTTTTCAGGCAGCTTATCTTCACCTTTTATTTTAGCACAATGCCTGGCACAACACCTGTTGATTAAGGTAGTTGTCCTTCTGTGGTTACTATGGCCTCTGGGCAACAACTCAAAGCTTCCCCACTTGGCCCCATTTCTGGACAGGCTATGCCAGTCTGTATATGACTCAATGAGCTTCAAACAACAAGGAAAAGGAACTCACAGCATATTTACTTCTCCTCTCTAGATACCTGTTCTGCAATCATGACCAAACAGAAGGAATAAAGTCAGACCAGAATCTGAAACTGAAAAGCCCTGTCAATTACACATTGTTTCCTGCTGGAGCAAGCAGAGCGGCCTCGGCTGCACATTCCTGGGACATGAATAATATCAGCTGTGATTACACTTCAGTATCTCATCCATCAGCAGCCTGTGAACATTGAATATAGCCTAATTAGGAAATGTGAAGGTCCCTTTGCTGGGGATGAGAGCCGAAGAAACACATGTCCACATGCCTCTCCCCGTGGTGGGAACTCCTGAGGCTCACAAAGGGGTTTGCAGGGCTGTAGGGCAGAACTCGGGCTTTTCAGGTGGCACTAGTGGTAAAGAACCTGTCTGCCAATGCAGGAGATGTAAGAGATCCAGGTTCGATTTGGGTCGGGAAGATCCCCTGGAGGAGGGCATGGCCACCCACTCCAGTATTCTTGCCTGGAGAATCCCATGGACAGAGGAGCCTGGTGGGCTACAGTGCATGGGATTGCATAGAGTTGGACACGACTGAAGCCATTGAGCATGCGCCGTGCCCACAGGGCAGACCTTGCCCATCTAGACCCCACGCTTCACACTATCGCCAGTAAGCCGAGATCACAACACCTTGGACTGCACCCTATATTATACTACTCCTTAAATGCATTGCAAGGGAGATATAGCAGGACTGATACATCAGGCACGTCCACATGGATGTTAAAGTATTTACTAAGTGATTAACTCACTTTGCCTAACACATTTTTTGTTTAGACCTTTTGCCTGGCTTCAATCAGGAACGCTGAATTTTGTCAACAAGTGGCTTCTCGTCTTTTACTGAATTTTTCTAAGCTTGTCTTTTCCTACACAGCTCTTAAAATGCATTCAGAGGGCTGCATTCTATCTTCCAAAGTGAAGAGAGCACAGGACTAAGGATGTCTGCAGGCTTAATTTTTAATAAGAGGAATGAGACACTGTCCTTAAAGTTCCTGTGCAGGAGAGAAAAAGTACAGGCTCTTCTTTGTACAAAAGGCTCCTATGTCTGAATCCTCATCTCCTGTTCATGGACTTTAACTTGAAAGTGGCTCAGTCATGTTTGATTCTTTGTGACCCCATGGACTATAGAGTCTATGGAATTCTCCAGGCCAGAATACTGGAGTGGGTAGCCTTTCCCTTCTTTAGGGGATCTTCTCAACCTAGGGATCGAACCCAGGTCTCCTGCACTGCAGGCGGATTCTTTACCAGCTGAGCCACAAGGAAAGCCCAAGAATACTGGAGTAGGTAGCCTATCCCTTCTCCAGGGGATCTTCCCAACCCAGGAATTGAACTGGGGTCTCCTGCATTGCAGACGGATTCTTTACCAACTGAGCTATGAGGGAAGCCATTTTAACTTGAGGCGTTCATTATTCAATACTTTGGCCACTTGATGCAAAGAGCTGACTCATTGGAAAAGATCCTGATGCTGGGAAAGATTGAGGGCAGGAGGAGAAGGGGACGACAGAGGATGAGATGGTTGGATGGCATCATTGACTCAATGGACATGACTTTGCGCAAACTGTGATAGATAGTGAAGGACGTGGAAGCCTGGTGTGCTGCAGTTCACGGGATTGCAAAGAGTCAGACACAACTTAGCAACTAATTAACAACAGATTCATTATGTAGTCCTTGGTCTACGTACTTTTCTGACACTTGTTGAGCATCAGCTGTGGTGCCAATCTGCCTTACCCCCATGGTGCTCTGGCACCCAGCAATTACAGAGTAACTGACAGGAGCAAAGAAGAGGCCTGCGGTCACACGGCAGTGAGAGGAACTCACCTGCTCCAATGCCCCGAAACCAAGCACACCAAGTCCCAGCCCACTGAACTAACTGAATTAAAGTCAAGTTTAATCCTACTGGAAGATGTTTCTTGTCAAACCGCCCTATGCCCCCTCAATGTACATTGCTATAGGCTAAGTTACCAATGGTTGCTCAAACTCCTGCCACTGCGGCAGTTTCCTCCAACTACTACTTGGGGCCCCTGGATCAGAGACCCTCAATGTGAGGGTTAGGGGGAATATGTTGCCTCACAAATTTAGAGATGACACCACTTTCCCTAGGCAACGTCATTCTTCTAAAAGAAAAGGAGGGAACGAGAAGAAACAGATAGGAAGGCTAAGGGTCTCCAAATGGAAAATAGCCTGCAAGTACCAGATATTTTTTTATCTCTCTCTTAAGCAGCAGGAGGAAATAAACTACAAGGGTCAGATTTTTGGCTTTCCTGATAGCTCAATTGATCAAGATCCCCTCTGCAGTGCAGGAGACCCTGGTTTGATTTCTGGGTTGGGAAAATCCCTTGGAGAAGGGATAGGTACCCACCCCAGAATTCTTGGGCTTCTCTAATGGCTCAGCTGGTAAAGAATCTGCCTGCAATGTGGGAGACCTGGGTTCAATCCCCGGGTTGGAAAGATCCCCTGGAGAAGGGAAAGGTTACCCATTCCACTATTCTTGCCTGGAGAATTCCATGGACTGTATAGTCCATGGGGTCACAAAGAGTCGGACACGACTGAGCGACTTGAAATGTTAAAAAAAAAATTCTCTCCCTGATAATGTGTAACCTTAGTGTCATGCTACAAGATTTTTTTGCTGCTGGGCATGGCATCTCAGGGATGACCACTAGAATCCTTTGTCTTGAGTTCTGGTGAAGCCATTCTACAGTTTCATCATAGTCTGCCACCTGTTTCCAAGCATCGGTTGCCCCACTCATTGCATAGAACTGGGCTTCCCTTAGATTCACATTCTGTCTATCTGCCTATAATTTTAAATGCTTGCTTGGTTCTCTTCCCAAGGGAGTGAAACTGGCTTTGATAAAGCCCTCAGTGGAATCCTAGGATGGTGAATACCACCCACTCAGTCTTGTTCACCAGATTTTGAACCCAAGTGAGGACATCCTGCTTCTTCTGCCTTCTAACTTGGTGTTTGTCTGCCTTATGTTTGGGCATTGCTTCATTCCCTTGGTTGCTATGCTCTACTTGTTTGTTTGAATTTCTGTGGTCACCCTAGACCCTACTTGTCCCAGCAGTTCCACCCCTGCTCACAACTAGTCCCGATGCCATGCCTTACGGAATAGCCATGACATTTGATAGCGTAAACAGTATTGTTACTTCTGTTGCTTTACTCTTAAGGAAACTAGGCTCAGAAGGATTAAGTGACTTGGCCAATTAGGTATCTAATACACAGTAGAGTCAGGCCTTGATCTAGGTTACTTGTCTCCAAATAGTTGGCTCTTTGCTCAAATCTGTGCTTTCGGCTCTAAAAATCTTAAGGTTTTAAAAACCTTAAGGTTTTAAAAATTAGATGCAATTAAAAGGTAAAAATATACAGAAATAAATGTTTTACTGTTATTGTCATCAACAAGTGGGCTTCCTCCAGGGTGCAGCAATGCATTTCTTCTGGGTCCTTGAAACAGAAAAGCTGTGGCTTCCTGCATTAGATGAAGCTTGCACGTGGATGGCAAACTACAACAAATGTCTGCCGATGCCAGGTGTGGAACATTCATGCTTCAAAAGTTCATTTGTGGTTATTTAGAATGGAGGCCTCATTTTCACAAACGAGTAATGTTATAAATGGTGGTTAGATTCTTGAGTTATCTCACAAGGCTGTTTAATTAACAATCATTAGAGTACATTTCTAGTTTCTCAGGTGGCTGAAGTAATGCATATATTATGCCACTGCAACATAATCATCAAGTTCTTGATCAATAAAGGAGTGTTTATTTTGAGCCCTGAGAACTGTCTCCGGACAGCAGTAGTGAATCTGTCACTATAGGTTCTAGAGTATGTAGGAGTTGTTGGAAAATTTCCCATATTTTAATAGCTGAGAGAGCTGGTTTGTCAGATGAGAAGTGAGAGGGTATTCTCGTGAGAGGTCAGGTGGCTTGAAAAAATGTGCAGATGTGGAGTACAAAAAGGGAAGGAAAAGAGAAATCCCAGGAACAAAAAATGATGTGAGCAGAGGAGGTGGAAGAAATCAGTTATCTGAGGATGGGAAGTAAAATCTGACAAGGAAATGGGAACTAATAAAGGGGTTTAGAGAATGTGGATTTAGAAGGTTAGAGATTTATAATGTGAGAAACAGAAGATGACTTTGGCAGGAGATTTTGAATGGCTTTTGAGGGAACCACTTCAATTTTAGAGAAATGTAATAAAGAAAAGCTATGGGCTTCCCTGGTGGCTCAGACAGTAAAGAATCTGCCTGCAATGCAGGAGGCTGGGGTTCAGTCCCTGGCTTGGGAAGATCCCCTGACTGAGCGACTAACATACACTAACAAAAAAGTTATACTGATAAAAGCTTGTGTGAAAGTGAAAGTCACTTTGTGATCTCATGGACTGTAGCTGGCCAGGACCCTCTGTCCATGGAATTCTCCAGGCAAGAATACTGGAATGGGTTGACATTCACTTCTCCAGGGGATTTTCCCGATCCAGAGATTGAACCTGGGTCTCCCATAAGTAACTTCGCTCTAACTAGGAGTAACCAGTAGGCTAACAGATTAGCTACAAATTCTCACTGATGGGGGATAATGTACAACCCAGGGAAGACAGGAGATCTGAGGACTAATGAGAAAGAGCTTTGCAGGGAAGGTACATTTACTCCATCCTAGTAAAATCAGGAAAAAAGCAATCCTGCAGAGAAAAAAATAGGTGGCTTTGTGGAATATCTACATCCATGTTAGTCTTTGCCCTATTTCAGTGTAGCTGACTCTCCACATCTGTGAGTTCTTCCTCCGCAGAGTCAACTAAACATGGATCAAAAATACTTTAGAAAAAATTTTTCATAAAGCTCCAAAAAGCAAAATTTGTTTGCTGCCCTGGCACCTACTGATATAACATTTACATTGTATTAGGTATCACAAGTAATCTAGAGATGATATGACGTATACACGAAGATGTCTGTATCTTATATGCAAATACTATACGATTTTATATAAAGGACTTCAGCATCTGTGGAGTTTGGTCTCCTCAGGGGGTCCTGGAACCAATCCCTCAGGGATACCAAGGAACAATGTCCTAGAATGGGAGGAAATCTTGGCTAGGATAGGATTTGATCCAAGGTAAGGATGGGGCTTCCCTGGTGGTGCAGTGGTTAGGAATCCAGTGCAGGAGATGAGAGTTCAATCCTTGAGTCAGGAAGATCCTCTGGAGAACATAGCAACCCACTCCAGTATTCTTGCCTGGAAAATCTGTGACTGAAGTAGCTAGCAAGCTACATGAGGTCACAAAGAGTCAGACATGACTTCGCAACTAAACAACAACAAAGAGAGCTACAGAGTAGCAATTAAGTTGATGGCACTATTCTCAAAGCTGCTGTCATGGTCTCTTAGGTTGGTTGGTTGGTTGGTTGGTTGGTTTACAAAGTGAAAAGCCTAGATAAGGTCTGGGGACAGGAGACTGAGAAAGGGGGATTCATATCTTTGTTAACAGGATGAAAATGCTATCTCCTTAGTGACCTGGGGCAAGCTTTGCAGATCTTGTTGCCTTGAGGGAAGTGTTTCTTTTCTTAAAAAGGAATTTTGATTACACTTGTTCTGGGAAGGATGAGCATGTACATTGTTTGGCTGAAAGTCCAAAGTGTTGTTCCAAATTGAACAACTCAGCCTTTGCAGAGAGATCTCACTTGAGCTATGGGTTTCCTGAATTGGAAGTGGAGGATCATATTTTAGAATAAGATTAATCTCCTAAAGTAGAGGGATAAAGCTTCCTAGAGGGAGGGAAAATTTTGCAACATGGTGGATTTAAGAATGTTCTTTTCCTGTTGCTGAGGATGGACAGGGAAGCAAGGCTGGGAACCAGTTGACCCAATGAGAGAATTTATGTGAAGAATTTAACTTGATCTTTACTTTTTCTCATACATTCTGGAAACAGTGATGTTTAGGATCTTAAAAATTTTTTTTTAATTGGACTATAGTTGATTTACAATGTTGTGTTAGTTTCTGTTCACAGCCAAGTGAATCAGTTGTAGGGTTATTTTTAGTATTAAAATTATTATCATCTCCATCTCCCAACCCTCAGTCAAGTACAAAGCTTGTGTTGTTGATGGAATGGGGTAAATTAAAGATGTGACAGTAGAGGGGTGTGTAACCTTCTGTTGAGGTCAGTGTCCAGCATCCCCTCTAGGAGGGGACAGAGTGCCTGGGAATCTAAGTGGAGAACTGGCAGTGAGTAGCCAGAGGGGCATCTGGGAGAGGCAAGCCACAGTGCTGGACCACTTCAAAAGCAGATGAGAATTGGAGTGATGTGTAACAGAAGTGTCCACTGAGGTTACACAAATCAAAGAAAGGAGGCTTTCTACCTGCCCCTCCATTAAGATGTTGGAAGAGCAGATTTCTCAGGACTGGAGGTCGTTGAGTACGTGTGTATATACGCATGTGTTAGTCACTCAATGGTGTCTGACTCTTTGTGACCCCATGGACTGTAGCCCACCATACTCTGCTGTTGTCCATGGCATTTCCCAGGCAAGAATACTGAAGTGGGTTGCCATTTCCTTCTCCAGGGGATCCTCCCAACTGAGGGATCGAACCCGGGTCTCCTACATTGCAGGCAGATTCTTTATCATCTGAGCATCATGTGTGGCTTTCTCAGAAATGCTATACCTGTATCCTAAAAAGGATTGAAGGTGAAAGGAGAGGGTGGGAACCAGGAGGAGTCCATCAGAGGAATCCTATAGATACCAACGGGAAGCCCAGTTGGGAAATCTTTCCACCTCATCAGTTACTATGACGAAGTAGAAAAATATGGACACTACTATTGTGTTTTGCTTTCTATTAATTGTTAAAATAATCTTGTGGTGAGAGTGTTGGCAAGACAAACACCTGTTCTTTATTTCTTTACTAGGCAAGTTGGAGTTATTGGCAGAATGTTCCAGCAAAAGCAGAATTCCCTGAAACTAATTATCTAGAGAATGTGTGAATGGACTTGCTGTAGTAGGTGTTACACTTAGATGAGGAATTTTTCAGTAGTTGTGGTCTCAAAGGATCTATTTTTGAGAGGGGATAGCTGCAAAAGTAAGAGTTAACCACTTTGGGTGTGAGGAGAGGAAGCAGAGCCTGAGATAGTGTTGTCACTGCAAAATTAGAACAAGTCTTTGGCAATGCTTCCAACTGTATCATATATTTAGGCAGGAGATTTGGTAAGAGGAAAGATGGGGAATTTGGCATCAACTGCATTGCATTTGAAATGTTGTTTTAAATTTCTGTTGCATTTTGCTCCATCTATTCCTCTAACCTTAAAAAATGAGGTAATTTTTCTTCATATATGACTCCTACTCTATCAAAACCTTCTCTTCTTGTTGGGGAGGGGAACTGAACCCTAATCCAGTCCTATACACCCCATGTCTAGGATGATGGATGAATCATTGCTTTGGGAGCTTTTCCTCATCTCTAGCACCAACTAATACCACTGTTTAAGTGGCTTTTATCTCATGCCCCTTGTTTAACCCCACATCTCTATTTGTCTGCAGGACAATGTTATTTGAATATCTTTGCACATTATATTTAGCTTATTAAATAAACTCAGATAATTCTCTTCTAGTTGCCACCTTTCAAAGGTTTTTTTCATTACTGTCAAGGGAACTGTTTGGATTTTCCTGGTGTCCTAAATAAAAACTTAGGGCCTTTTTTCTTCAATATTTGTTTATTTGGCTGCACCCAGTCTAGTTGCAGAATGTGGGATCCGGACAGTTCCTTGACCCAGGAGCAAACGCAGGCGCCCTGAAGTGGGAGCACAGAGTCTTAGCCCCTGGACCACCAGGGAAGGCCCAGCTTAGGGCCTTTTTTGCATCCAATCCCTTATTAATTTTGTTAGATCCTTTTCATGTAAAGTCCTACAGTTTTACTCCTATTCAGGCCTTTGATATCCCTAATTAGACTTTAACAAAAACCTTGATTGCTTTTATGTTTTCTGTCTCTGCTTTATGTTTTACAGCTTACAGTAAGCCACTAGCTGAATCTTCTTCAAACATGATTTTCCAATTTTATCCGCATACCTCTGGCTTCAGTTCATGTGTTCATTCATTCAGATTCCACTCCAACCCCCCTCCCCCATATTGTTTACCTACTTGATGCCAGCATAGTTACTTGGAAATAAAGAGCATATTTCTGTAACACAAGTTAGCTGATATAAGAGTGGTAAGTAGAAGAACGATATCAGAATAACACAGAAGTCATGTTGGTTTATGTGACATTAACATTTTGTGCCACTAAGTAATAACATTTACTCATATTTTGTGCCACTGAATATTGGTACTGAACACTTCCAGCACACGGCACAGTAAGAGCTGAATGCAGCGAGCCAGTATGGCGCCCAGCGCCCAGTCACTGCATTTGCTCTTCCCATATTTGGCTGCATGCTCTGACTCGGAAGGGTTTTTCTTGGAAGGATTTCATATTGGAAGAGTTCTTGATCCTTGTGTATTTTTTTAACATGCAATTGTATAAATAATACATGGCTTGTACCATTTTCCTAGTTAGCCCCAGTGGTAATAGCCTACAAAAACTGTAACACACTGTCTCAGCTGGAATATTGCTGCTGATAGAATGAATATACAGAGCTTTTCCGTCACCACAAGGATCCCTCATGGGGCCCTTTTATAGCCACACCTACTTCATTCCCCCACTGCCTTAATCCCTGTGAACACTAATCTGTTGTTTATTTCTGTAATTTTGTTATTACCAGACTGTTAAGGTGGATGCGTATAGTATGCAGTCTTTAGGAATTAGCTTTTTTCACACAGCATAATTTTCTGGATATTCATCCAAGTTGTGTGTGTGTGATGCTAGTTCATTCCTTTAATTCCTGAGTAGTATTCCACAGTATGGATATACCACAGTTTGCTTAACCAGTCAGCTGAAAGGCATCTGGGTTGCTTCCAGTTTTTAAGTATTATGAATGAAGCTCTATAGACATTTGTATACAGGATTTTGTGTGAAAATAACTCAATTTCTCTGGGATAAATATCTAGGCTTGCAATTACTGGCTTATATGAGAGTTGCATGACTTTTTTTAGCTGTCAAATTGTTTTCTGAAGTGATTGTTCCAATTTACATTCCCAACAGTGATCTAGTTTTTCTGCATCCTTGCTGACATTTGGTGGTGTGATATTTTTTGTTTTAGTTATTCTGAAAGGTGTCCATTGGTATCTCATTATGGTTTCAATTTGAATTTCCCTAATGTCTAATGCTGGATGAAGCACAAGCTGGAATCAAGATTGCTGGGAGAAATATCAATAACCTCAGATATGGAGAATCCCAGGGATGGGGGAGCCTGGTGGTCTGCCGTCTATGGAGTCGCACAGAGTCAGACACGACTAAAGCAACTTAGCAGCAGCAGCAGATATGCAGATGACACTACCCTTATGGCAGAAAGTGAAAAGAACTAAAGAGCCTCTTGATGAAAGTGAAAGAGGAGAGTGAAAAATCTGGCTTTAAACTCAACATTCAAAAAACTAAGATCATAGCATCTGGTTCCATCACTTCATAGCAAATAGATTGGGAAACAGTGGCAGACTTTATTTTTTTGTGCTCCAAAATTACTGTAGATGGTGACTGCAGCCATGAAATTAAAAGACGCTTACTCCTTGGAAGGAAAGTTATGACCACCCTAGACAGCATATTAAAAAGCAGAGACATTACTTTGCCAACGAAGGTCCGTCTATTCAAAGCTATGGTTTTTCCAGTAGTCATGTATGGATGTGAGAGTTGGGCTATGAAGAAAGCTGAGCACCAAAGAACTGATGCCTTTGAACTGTGGTGTTGGAGAAGACTCTTGAGAGTCCCTTGGACTGCAAGGAGATCCAACTAGTCCATCCTAAAGAAGATCAGTCCTGGGTGTTCACTGGAAGGACTGATGTTGAAACTGAAGCTCCAATACTTTGGCTACCTGATGCAAAGAACTGAATCACTGGAAAAGCCCCTGATGCTGGGAAAGATTGAGGGTAGGAGGAGAAGGGGATGACAGAGGATGAGATGGCTGGATGGCATCACCAACTCAGTGGACATGAGTTTGGGTAAACTCCGGGAGTTGGTGATGGACAGGGAGGGCTGGCGTGCTGCAGTCCATGGGGTTGCAAAGAGTTGGACACAACTGAGTGACTGAACTGAGCTGAACTGAATTGAATGTCTGATGATATTGAATATCTTTTCATCTGCTTATTTGTCATTTGAATGTCTTCAGTGAAAATATTTTTCACATCTTTTGCCATTTTTTTTTTCCTCCTGATCCGTAGTTTTGTAGTTTTTTCATCTCTCAACAGTGTTTTGTAAAGAGAACATTTTAAATTTTGACGGAGCTCTATTATTCAATTTCTTGTTTGGGGGATTGCATTTTGGAGTCATGTATGATAACTGTTTTCCTATCCCTAGATCCTGGAGATTTTCTATGTTTTTTTAAATAGAAGTTTTATAGTTTTACATTTGCATTTAGGCCTGTGATCCATCTTGAGTTAATTTTTGTATAAAGTGTGAAGTTTATGTCATAGTTTCATTTTTTGGCCAATGTATAGAGTTTCATTTTTTTGCTAAGTGTTCCAGCGCCATTTGTTGAAAAGACTATTCTTTCTTCATTGACTTTTTTTTACACTTTCATAAAAAGCAATTGGGCATATTTGTGCAAGTCTGTTTCTGAGTTCTCTGTTGGGTTCTATTGATCTGTATGTCTGCCCCTTTAGCAACACCACACAGCCTTGGTTACTGTGGCTATGATTACTTAGCTTACAATTAGACTTATTTCTCCTATTTTTTTTCTTTTTCAAGAATGTGTTAGCTATTCTAGTTGCTTTAACTTTGAATATAAATTTTAGAATAATCTTAAGTATATATACAAAAAAAACTTGCTGGAATTTTGATAGAAATTGTGTTAAACCTGTATATCAGCCTGGGAAGAATTGGCATCTGTACTGCATGAGACTTCCAATTCATGAACAGAGCATATCTTTCCATTTATTTAGATCTTGTTTGATTCTTTTCATTTAGCAGTTTTCAGCATACAATTGCTGTGCATGTTTTGTTATATTTATAGACCAAAGCTTTTCACTCTTTTGAACAATTGTAAGTAGCATTGAATTTTTAATTTCTCTCTTTTGAGGTTTTTTCTTTCCTGGTCCTTTGGCTCAAAAGGGTAGGCTTTTGTTTGAGATTTTTTTTTGTTTGTATGCACTCACTGGCATTTCTGGGACTACTGGCTTCTTCATCTCCATGTCTGGGATATATGAAGTAAACAGAAAACCTAGGGAACTCACTTCTATGTCATTCCTTGGGTCACAATTTCCCTAGCTGTTCCCATAATAACGTTTTGTTTTTGTGCATAATTTTGGTAGACCTCGGGTTTTTCAGCTATGTATTTGTTGCATCACAGCAGAAATTACTGTATTTTAAACCTGAATGCTGCCCTTTAAAAACTTACAGTTTCGTGGATTCTAAATGCCTCCCATATCTTACCTGCTGCTACTGCTGCTGCTGCTGAGTCGCTACAGTTGTGTCCAACCCTGTGCGACCCCATAAACAGCAGCCCACCAGGCTCCCCCATCCCTGGGATTCTCCGGGCAAGAACACTGGAGTGGGTTGCCATTTCCTTCTCCAATCTATGAAAGTGAGAAGTGAAAATGAAGTTGTTCAGCCGTGTCCGACTCATCCCTACCAGGCTCCTCCATCCATGGGATCTTCCAGGCGAGATATTACATATTAAATTAAGAGACACAAAGGAAAATTTTTTGGCTGCCAAATTTCTCCACCATCTGCCTGTAGTTGAGACTTAAAGCTTCACTATTTCATTGCATTCCAGTGGACTCTGTTCTTTCTTTCAACAAAATATAATTACTATCATGTCCCAGAAGGATTCAAACACAAAGCTGGCACTGAGAATTAATAAAATATTATATGAATTAATTATTAGACCTTTTCCTGACACTTTGCTGCAAGCAGGGCATTTTTGACAGAAGGAGGCTGGAAAGATAGGTACAGAGTGTAAGGAGATGGGACTGGTCCAGGTAACTGATGTGAAGGAGGCTTATAGATTGCCTACATTCAAGCCTGACCCCTCTGCCTATTACCATGTGATGTTGGGCAAATTATTTAATCTTCTCATTAAGTAGCTTAATCTCCTCATCCATCAAATGGGGATAAAAAGAGAATCCATCTGTTTTAGTTTTCTATAACTGCTGTAACAAATTACCACATTTGGCTTTAAAACAAAAAAGTGTTCTCTCGCAGTTCTGGAGATCAGAGGTCTGAAATCAAGGTGTCAGAAAGGCTATGCTTCCTCCAGAGGCTCTTGAGATTCCACATTTACTTCTTCCAGCTCCTGGTGGCCGATAGCATTTTTTGACTTGTGATTACACATTCCAGCCTCTCTGCCTTGGTCTTCCCATGGCTTTCTCCTTGCTTCTGTCCTTTCTTCTGTCTGTCCATTGGATAGAGGGACCACCCAGATGACCCAGGATAATCTCATCTTGCGATCCTTCATTTAATTATGTCTGTGAAGATCCTTTTTCCAAATAAGTTCACATTCACAGTATTCAGGGACATATATTGGGGAGGGGGGGCACCATTCAACCTTCTATACCATCTCAGGGTTTTCTGTGAATAAGAGCATTCCTGTAAACATTTACTGTGATGTCTGGCATAATAGTAAGTTGTGAAGGTCAGATTGGATTATGATTGTGATGATTATTAGACAGCAGGAGGACACAGGGTGTCTGAAGTTGGGTGGATATGAGGAAATGAAATAAATAGGATGATGTTTCAGTTATTTATTGCTGAGTAACAATAAGCCCAAAACTTAATTGCTTAGCACAACAGCAGTTTATTTCTCACAACCTTGTTGGTAGCCTACACTTGCTGGTGGTTCTTCTGATCTAGCTGGTATAGCTAAGGTCAGTTAGCAACTTCATTCATCTGGAGGTTGGACAGTCCTTCCAAGATGATGTTTTGTTTTCCAGATCTCTCTCCATGTGAACTTCCTTCCTTCAATGATGAAGACAGAGTTTCTTTATGACATGGTTCTGAGAAGGAATAAAAAAAACAAAAACAGGAGCATCCAGGCCTCTGGTGGAAGTAGCCCAGTGTCACTTCCATCAGATTCTGTTGGTCAAAGCAGGTGACAAGGCTATTCTGGATTTCAAAGGATAGGGGAATAGTCTTTGCTTCATAATAAGAGAAATAGCCATTTCCACTGTCACCCCAGGGAAAGAAGGGAGGAAGGAATTGATTTGGAGACTCCCTGCACAATTGGCTCTAAAGATTGATTTCAGCTTCATAGACTTATTTTCTGCAGGACTAGCATGTTGAGCATCAATTCCTGCATCCTAGTTGAGATACCATAGTTCCATCAAGGAAATGGCGTTGCTGTTTTCTCAATAGGCCTTTTATCTTCTTGCTTTTGCTCATGTCATTCATTTAATCTGAAACAGTATTTTTTAAAGCCATTCATATTCACTGAGTCTTTATATTGAAGACAAACCTTACTTTCTACAGCTGGTTCTCATTAAATTCACCTAGTTCTAATATTTTTTCTCTCCAAGTTCTCTAGACATGTAGTTATTTAGTTTATGTTTTATTAATTTACATTTGGTGAAAGGTTTTTTAAAATTGTATATTGTCAAATATTGCAGATGTGTTTAGTTAGATCAGATGGTAAATTCATGGGAACCTGGGCTTATCATACTTTTGCTTCTTCTCAGATCTCCTCTACCAGTTATTTTGTACCAGACACTGGGGTTCACATGAGACAATGCTTCTGAGTGAAACTGAATTTGAGGCATTTTAAGAAGTTTCAGCATATCTAAATAGCAGAGAGGTCAAGGATGCTAGATAAATAGGATATAAATATTTAGTAGATGTTCTGTTGTTGAACAAATGAAGGCCTACAGGCATGAAGGCCACTGGGACTTGACAAATTCATTTTTAGTGGAAATTATTTTGGTGCATCAAATATGTATTCAGCACCTAATATGTTCCTGTCACTTTGCTAGATCCAAAGAAGGAAATGTAAAAAAAAAAAAAAAAAGTGAAAAATTCAATCTCTGACTTCCAGGAAAATATTTACTGAGGGAAGATGCAAACATACACATATAGTTAATACAAACCAAGCAGATGAGGCTGGGAGAGTGCAGGGGTGGTAGTGGTGGTGTGGTTACTGAGTTTGGCGTGACCATGTAAGAAACAGTTTCTGGGTAAGATGACACTGATCGAAGTTTAGTGTGTAAGAGACAACCAAGTATTTGTCTGCTCTTGTGTCAACACTACAATGTCTTGATTCATCTAGTATTAATTTTGAAACCAGAGTTTTTGTTTTTTTTTTTTTTTGGTGCTGCCACAGAACATGGAGGATCGTAGTTCCCTGATCAGGGATTGAACCTATGGCTTCCACATTGGAAGCTCAGAATCTTAACCCAGTGGTTAAGAAGTCCCACATGATGATATGCTTAACAGCAGGCAGTTCTGCCTGCTTCTGGGTCTTCTGCTGCCTGGAGCCAGCCTCCCTCCTCCCGCAGTCTCAAGACTGCTCTTCACATCCTCGTTTTTCTGTCTCTGCTTCTTTTTGGAGTGAAGGAATGAATCACAGGGGGAAGGGCCTCAAAAGATATTGTCCTGCTTTTCCCTGGCTTCGGTTTATCCCAGGGATGCTTTACATTGCAGTTTAGCTTCAATTTGTCCAAGGAGCTTAATATTTTGTGATAATATTTTCTGCCTCTCTCACTCCCATTTCTTTAAACGTGTGTGTGTGTGTATGTGTGTGTGTGTGTGTGTGTGTGTGTGTGTGTTTTAGCAGCTCAATCATGTCTGACTCTTTGCGACCTGGGACTGTAGTTTGCCAGACTCAACTGTCCATGGAATTCTCCAGGCAACAGTACTGGAATGGGTAGCCATTCCCTTCTCCAGGGAATCTTTCCAACCGAG
Source organism: Capra hircus (assembly GCF_001704415.2). Classification (NCBI taxonomy): domain Eukaryota; kingdom Metazoa; phylum Chordata; class Mammalia; order Artiodactyla; family Bovidae; genus Capra; species Capra hircus. The sequence goes on from NC_030818.1 coordinate 20,008,124, forward strand.
AGATCAAACCTGGGTCTCCTGCATTACAGGCAGATGCTTTACCATCTGAGCTACCAGGTAAGCTCCATTTCTTTAAGCCTCTTCATAATCAGAGCCTTTTGGACTAGAAAGCATTTTAGAGATCATTGAGTCAAAATTCTTGACGTTTTAAAATAAAGAGATAGAACAGTTACGTGGTTTAATTAAATGCTAATCCCTTAGGAATGGAATTAGTGTTTGTGTTCAGGTTTCCTGTTTCCAGTTGAAAATGCTTTCCCTGTACCACCCAGTGTCTTATAAATTAGGCAACTGGTAATTTAAAGGAATTTATCTATAAATGAAAGGTCAATTTATGAAGTGAATAATTATTCCTTTATCTGTTTTGTAAATTTTAATTTTTGTATATTAGTTTCCTAATAACAGATATCCTTATAATTGTTTGATAGAGAGAAACTGTAACATTTTTGAATGAGCTTAAAATATTTGGCTACTCTCTGTACTGCCCACTTGAATGAGCCTTAGAGACTCGAGAGTTAACCCTAGGAAATTGTGTGGTCACAGGCTGGGAGGGGCAAGTGTGAATTAGGAGGGATTTTTTTTTTTTTCTTCACACATCTCCACCACTGATGTAAGGGTCACATGAAGAGGGGCCTATGCTTAGCCATTTCCCTGTTGCCAAAGGCTCACACAGTGCCCAGGTCAGAGTGAGGACTTGAGAAGAACGCTTCTTTTTCCTCAGATAGAAATGATGGTAGAGAAAAGTAAGAGATGGTCAGGGATGTACTAAGTTGGCCAGGAGAAGGCAGGGCAGTGAAAAGAGAGAATGTTTCATGTTTTAATTCCCTATTGCTTTGTAACAAATGACCTCAAAACTCACTTATTAAAACAACAATCAGTGGTTGTTTCTCTTTATCTCGTGGGTTGACTGGGCTCAGTCAGGTGGTCCTTCTGCTACATATGATGTTGGCTGGGGCCGCTGACAAGGCTGCACTCAGTGAGAGCTCCACCCAAGATGGCCTGTCATTCTCCAGGGCTCCTCTTGATGGGGCCTCAATCATTCAATACTAGCCTTATATAGTGGCTGGACCCAAGAAGGCAAAGAGAGAACTGCCAGCTCCTGAGGACTAGGCTTGGAACTGGCAAGGTGTTACTTCTATCACATTCTATTAATCAAAGCAAGTCACAGTCCAGCCCAGCTCAAAGGGAGGGAAAATAGATTCCAGCTCTACGTGGACGTGGCGGTGTGCAGCTACAGGGATGGGGCAATGGTTGCAGTCCTTTTGCAAGCAAGCTACGCCAAGGAGAAAGGCTGTTCAGTGTCTTGACTGACTAAGGTACCAGGAAATACATGAAATGCTGCCAGTGAGGCACGTGTCTATCCTGAAGGTAAACATAGCTGCCAGAGACTACTAAGGAGGCAATTAAGCCAAAATATGATTTATTTGGGTTATCATCAGTAAGGCAGCTGTATGCTTTGTCACCTTAAGTCTCTGAATCAAGAAACGCCCTCCTCTGATCACTGTTGTCTGCACCCAGGAAGCTTTTCCAAGACATGAGCTCTGAGGGTAATAGTGTAATAAAGACATTTGGCTACTGCAACTTTTCTTTAGAGAGTGCTCAGACTTTAAATGAAAGCAGTAAATCTTCCTCTTCTGCAATAATGAGAAACGCTCAAGCCATTTATGTAGCATAATTCAGAAGTTATAGGACAGTATTTACAATGAAACAGTTTTATGAGCCATCAAATGCAGCAGTCAAAAGATTTTTCTTTATTTCAGCTTGGAAATGCTAAGACTTCCAGTCACACTGTGAACCACGGACAAAAGAAAAGAGTTGGAAGGCCTGGGTCCCTTTGCAAACTCTGCTTCTTTCCATCTCATGGCCAGAACCGGTTGCCTCGTTCTGCTCCTGCCTCTGCTTCCTCATTTTTTAAAGTGAGGATGATAACATAGGGACCTTGCCTGGCCCTGCCTGCTTCAGAGGACTGTTGGGAAGATGCCCTACAATAATAGATGTAAACATTCTGAACACTGAGCAGTGCTGTGAATTTTGTTTTTAAACCAGTTAGTTGTAGTAGGCAGGATTTTTAGTTGCAGCATGTGGGATCTACTTCCCCGACGAGGGATTGAACCTAAGCTTTCTGCATTGGGAGCTCAGAGTTTTAGCCACTGAATCCCCAGGGAAGTCCTTGAATGTTGTTAATTGATCTCAGTGAATGACTAAGTACATATATAATGGAATATTTCTCAAATTCCAGTGTTAAATATCATCCTCTTTGTAGAGTCTTTATCATCATCATCATTATTATTTCAAATTACAAATGCCACTCCTGGATGTAAGCTAACTGCACAAAGTTCGGTCATACATAAAGCAAAAATTAAAAATTAAAATCTTTCCACATCCCAGTTCTCATGCCGTCTCTCTCTTGCCAGAAGTATCCATAGTTATATTTGATGTGTTCCTTCCACATCATTTCCATACTTTTAAAACACATTCAAACACACTTACCATATTCACATAAATGGTAGCTATGAATATGGACTCCCACACTCTTTGCAGGCAGCTTCTTTAGAAGCAATGACATATTTTCCATAATTTCAAATTAAGGTAATGACTGAAGTGGTTATGGCTTTATAACTTTACTGCAGAGATTCTTTGGAAATCTCATAAATTGTTTTCCTCCTTTTTATCATTTATTGAGTTACATTTTATTAACTGTATTGCATACATCTTTGTAAGTGTTCTTTAAAATCTTTGGGAGCAAGATTGAAATACATGAAAAAATTTATCAAATGTCAGTTGCTTCTGCTTCCCCTTCCCTTCCCTTGATTGCTTTGCTTTTTCTAAGCAAACTCTTAAGCTGATAACCGCCAAAGACACCTTTCACCACCCCCACCTCCCCCCTTCATTGTTTTCCTGGGTCATTTCAAGTTCAGGGAGTGACTTTCACCTCAGATAACCTCTACACCAATCCAAATCTACCTTTGAATTCCTCTAACATTCTTTCACAGCCACCTCAGGGAAATCCTCATTCTTCCACATTTCCCCCACTCACTCACAGGGCTCAAAACCACAGCCCTCTGTCTGACTTGCTCGTGATAAATCGGCATCAATGAAGAAGTTTGTTTGCTAACTTACTAGTGCTAAAATATTTCTCACATGCCTCCTCTATGCCAGACACTGTGGACCACCCGGCAATGTGAGCATGTGTCTGGAATTCTGACCCAGTTTAGGGGATCAGAGAAGGCTTCTTGGAGGAAGTGTTGATATAATCTGAGGTCAGAGATGAAGAGGAGGTGGAGATAACTAGGTGAACAGTAAACAGAGTTTGCACACGTGTGTGTGTGTGTGTGTGCGTGTGTGAGAGAGAGAGAGACATGGGGTGGAAGGGATGGTCTGATCACATTTGCGTTTTTAAAAATACTTATTTTATTTATTTATTTGGCTGCATCAGGTCTTATTTGCAACCCACAGTAACTCCCATCTCTGAGGTGTGTGGGATCTTTAGTGGTGGCGTGTGAACTCTTAGTTGCAGTATGTAGGATCTAGTTCCCCCAGTCAGAGATCAAACTCAGGTCCCCTGCTTTGGGAGCACAGAATCTTAGTCACTGGAGCACCAAGGAAGGCCTCACCTTTGCATTTTGAAACAATAATTCTGACTTCAGAGTAGAATACATTGTTATTCAGTCGCTCAGACATGTCCGACTCTATGCAACCCCGTGGATTGCAGCACACTAGGCTTCCCTGTCCTTCACTGTCTCCCGGAGTTTGCTCAAACTCATGTCCATTGAGCTGGTGATGCCGTCCAACCATCTCATTCTCTGTCGTCCCCTTCTCTTCCTGCCCTCAGTCTTTCCCAGGATCGCAGTCCGGGAAAGAACACTTTGGGGGAATGCAAACATGTTCCAGGGAGACCAGCATGAAAAGATTTAAGTGAAAATAGTATTGCATGAGCAGGAACAGCCTCTGATAATCTTAAAACCACACAGACATTCCTTTTAAAATCTTAAAAATGTTCACTTATCACCCAATCCTCTGATGATTAAATCTATTTCAAGCATTATTTAAGATAAAAATCTGAAGAACCTATTTCTCAATTATGATGATTCATCACAAAACCAGACGTTTCTACTATTTTTGATGCAAACCCATGGCAGTCCTGCTGTGGTCCTTGCTGTGGAGGTGGAGGGGGAGAGGTCCAAGTGACAAGGCAAGGCTGGGTATCCAGGGGCAGGGGGTACCTGTCAGACACCAGGAGGTACCCAGCAGGGCTAATATTGGTATATTCACCTGACCAGGATGACATCTTGGGTGTTAAAGTTCCAATACTTGATCATTACCTTCCTGCCTCTCCTGTTCTGCTTTGCCTAATTTCATTTGACATCATTTATTCATGATCTAGATTTTAATATGGCCGTGTTTGTCAATAAACACTGAGGAACCATTTGTGGGGAAGGCACATTAAAAAAAAAAAAATGATACCATGTAAGCCAGAATCCCCAAAGCACATGATCTGGCAATGTCAGAGGCATATAAAAATCAGGAACATATTTCATTCTTGTCCTCGACAAAAGGCTCAACAGAGCGATATTAACTATCATGGAGACAGACTCATAAACAGATCAGCTATTGCCATTTAAGGATTATTTCAGAAAGGGATTCTGTCTTCTAAAAATTTAATGATTCTGATTTAATACACATGTTAAAATATTTAAAAATAAACCTCACTGAAGAATACTGGGAATGGGTGCTCTCCAGATTGATATTGTTAAAGTAACTCTTCATTCACTTTTGGTTTATGAGATACTGATTTCTATTGTATTTTTAAACCACAGTGATGTATTTATACTCTTCAGCTACCACTTTTGTTTCCTTTGCTGTGGTATTTCTGGACTTCACTGTTCAGGGTGCTTGAATAATTTGTGATGAGTTATTTGGAGATACTGTTTCCAAAAATGAAGGGAAGATTTTAGGTAGGTGAATGGTTCTGCTTGGAAAGGCATTCTCTGTTGAGGCTGAGAACAACAGGGAAAAGTAGAAACATGAAGCAAGACAATGCAAGAAAAGGAACAAGATGCTATGGAAAAGCAAGTTTCATTTACAGGGAAAAATAGGTAATTTTTTTTTTTTTTTGGCCATGTTGTGCATCGCGCAAGGTCTTAGATCTTCAACCAGGGATGGAACCCTGCAGTGGAAGCATGGAGTCCTAACCGCTGGACCACCAGGGAAGCCCCAGAAATGATAATTTTATTTGCTTTCTGTTGCTGTTGTCTAGTCACTAAAGTCATGTCTGACTCTTTTGTGACCCTGTGGACTGTAGCCCACCAGGCTCCTCTGTCCTTGGGATGTTCCAAGCAAGAATACTGGAGTAGGTTGAAATTTCCTACTCCAGGGGATCTTCCCAACCCAGGGGTTGGACCTGCATCTCTGGCATCGCCTGCATTGACAAGTGGATTCTTTACCACTAGCACCACCTTGGAAGCCCTTAGAGTTGCAAGAGTAGGCTGAATGATGATCTTCTTAAGATGGTCACATCCTAATCCTTGGAGCCTGTGAATGTTACCTTATAAGGCAAAAGAGCCTTTGTAAATACGATCATATTAAGGATTTTGAGATGGGGAGATTATCCTGGATTGCCAAAGGGCTTGATGCAAATTCGTGAGTCTTTCTAAGAGGTGCAAAGGAGTCAAAGTCAGAGAGAAGGAGTGAGATGACAGAAGCAGAGGGAGAGAGAGAAAGAGATTTGAAGAAGCTAGCTTTGAGGATGGAGGAAGGGGGCCATGAACCAAAATATGTAGGCTGTCTTTGAAAGCTGTAAAGGCAAGGAAACGGGGTCTCCCCTGGAACCTCCAGAAGGAATGCAGTCTTATGGGTCCACTTTAGATTTGAGACTTCCAGAAGAGAAAGATAACAAGTTGGTGTTACTTTAAAACTCGAAGTTTGAGGCAATTGGTCATAGCAGCAATAGGAAACTGATACAGTTGGGTTGGAAAGGGCATGGAGGAGCTTCCCCACAGCCACTTCTCTCTGGGTGGCCCATCTGCGGAGTCACACCTCCAGTCCTTCAGGAGCTGGAGCTTTGCAAGGAGATCTGAAGGCAGGCTCCCCAGGGCTGTCCTTAGAGATGTTCAAGCAGGTGCTTTGTCCTCCAAACCATCAACAAGCAAATTGTACTGGCCCTGCACCTCCTTTTGAGCAGACCTGGGATTTGGTGGGAGTTCAAGGATGCCAGGAAAGAGAGGGAGAAAAAGGAGCCCACCCACACACATTGCAAGTGGTAGATTGCCGGCTGTGGTTTCCTTGGAAGGCTCCTAACTGGCTTTCAGGACATTCTTTGTTGGGGCCCTACATTCTTTGGCAGGGCTCTCATGACCCAAGGGGTGGGGCCAGCAAGCCACATCCTCTGGGGTTTTTTGTGGGCTGCTCTGCAGCGTGGCATAGGGACCCTGGCTCAAGAGTCCTGCTTCCCTCTGAACCTCATACTCAGGAAGAGTTTGGCCCTTTCCTGTTAATCCTCGAGATGAAAAAGTCTCTGCATTCTCCCACTACGAAAAGGAGTTTGTTCCCAGGGTTTAGGGAACTGTTATTTTGAGTCCTTACTTCTGCTAAACTATCACTTCAAGTCCTAAAGGCCAAAGCATAGAAGGCAACATCTTATTCTCTCAAGCCATGATTCAGTCACCATGGTTAGACAAGAGACCACTCTCCTGGCGTGTAATATCTTGCTCACTTCTCTGTGCCCCCATATTCAGCCCTCGTTGATGGCTGTATTAAAGCACCTGGTCCAACATTTTAAAATCGTCTGACTCCCCACCCCTAAATCCATGTATTCTTCAGTGTTGGAATCATGTCTAATTGAATTTGCTATTCCCAGAGGTTAGCATGGTGCTTAATACATAGTAAGTTATTGATAATGTTTGTTGGATGAACAAACTTTATGCAGTTATTTATGCAGTTGATACCCATCAAATGTGGTTTTTTTTCTTTTTAATTGAGCTGTCTTTTATATGTAATCCACCAAAAAGTGTTAAACATTTTGTTCAATAATTTTGACAATTGAATATGACAATTGAATACACCAAACGAGATAACTGCTATTTATGTATTTTTTCCTCCATGGATGAATTTTACCTATTTTTGCACTTCACAAAAATAGAGTCATACAGTACATACCTTTGGTTAGCTTTTTTTAAAAAATTTTATTTATTTGTTTGGCCGCACTGGGTCTTAGTTGCGGCATACGGATCTTCTCTTTTCCTTGCGGCAGGTGAACTCTCAGTTGTGGCATTCAGGATCCATTTCCCTGACCAAGGATTGAACCAGGGCCCCCTGCTTTGGGATCATGGAGTCTTAGCCACTGGAGCACCAGGGAAGTCTCCACAGCTTTTTGGTTAGCTTCTTTCATTTAGCATAACTGGAAGTCTTATGATTTATTGATATTGTTACATCATCAGTCATGTTCCCCTTTTATTTCTGATTATTACTGCAATTTCTGAATGTAATGTGCACAATTATAAAGAAACACAATATGTTTATTTATTTTCCTGTTGGTCAGTTCAGTTCAGTTCAGTCACTCAGTCGTGTCCCACTCTTTGTGACCCCATGAATCGCAGCACGCCAGGCCTCCCTGTCCATCACCAATTCCCGGAGTTCACTCAGACTCACGTCCATCGAGTTGGTGATGCCATCCAGCCATCTCATCCTCTGTTGTCCCCTTCTCCTCCTGCCCCCAATCCCTCCCAGCATCAGAGTCTTTTCCAATGAATCAACTCTTCACGTGAGGTGGCCAAAGTTGGCCAACATTTGGCCTATTTCTAGTTTGGGGCTATTACGGATAAAGCTCCTTTGAATATTCTTGTTTAATCTCTTTGTAGATGTATGTTTTCATTTCTTTTGAGAAATATAAAGTATGAGCTTTCTGAGTTGTAAGTTATATGTAGAGGTTAATTTTATAAGAAACTAATAAACTGTTCTCCAAAGAGATTCTACCACTCTGCATTCCTACCAGCAGTGTTTGAGAGTTTGTTTCTCCACATTCCCAACAACTTTTGGTATTGTCGTATTTTCAATTTTAGACATTTTAATAAGTGTAAAATAATATCTCATTGTGGTTGTAATTTGCATATCATGATGACTAATGATGCTGAAATATTTCATGCACTTGTTGGTCATACTATTATATTCTTCTGTGGAATGATTGTTCCAGTCTCTTGTTCATCTTAAAAGATTATATTATAGTCTTGTTATTGATTTGGAGGAATTCTTTATATATACTGGAAAGAAACCTTTGGTCAAATATATGTAGCTGGTTTTCCCATTTATTTTCTTAATGGTGTGTTTTGAAATGCAAACATTTTTATTTTGGTGAAAGCTAGTTATTATTTTTAATAGTTAACACTTTGTGTGTCTTTATAAGTATTTTTTGCCTATCCCAATGCTGCAAATATATTGTATCATATTTTCTATTAGAAACTTCTTTTTAGGTTATATTTTGTTCTATGATCCATCTCAAACTGATATTATTGTATAGGGTGAGATAAAAGTCAAATTTATTTTTTGTTTTACATATGGTTATCCAGTTGTTCTGGCACCATTTGTTAAATCTTCCTTTATTCATTGAATTATCTTGATTAGATAATCAAAATAACAATTTTGACTTTTAGTCAAAAGTTGATTGACTCTTTATGTGTGTGTGTCTATTTCTGGATTCTGTTCTATCACTATTTGCCTATTCTAATGTCAACACTACAATGTCTTGATCTATCTAGTAGTATATTTAGTTTTTTTGGGGTTTCTTTTGGTCATGCCCCATGCCTTGTAGTATCTTAGTTCCCTGACTAGGGATTGAAACTGGGCCTCCTGCAGTTAAAATATGGAATCCTAACCACTGGACCACCAGGGAATTCCTGAAACAAAGTATTATTAGCCTTTTAACATTATTCTTTTTTAAAATTATTTTGACATTCCCATATCAGTTTTAGACTCAGCTTGTCAATTGCTTAAAAAAAACCCTGCTTATATTTTAATAAGAATTATATTAAATCCACTGAGGAGAATGAATGTCTTAACAACATTGAGTCTTCAAATTCATAACCATTTTGTTTGATCTCCTTTAATTTATCATAGCAATGTTTTATAGTTTTTATTGTACAGGAATTGTATATCTTTTATTAGATTTTTCTTAGTATTTGATATTTTTGATATTATTGCAAATGCTATTTTTAAAATTTTTGTTTCCTAATTGTTTATTACTAGTATAAAGAAATAGAATTAATTTTTGTATGTTGACCCTGCTAAATTCACTCATTAATTCTCATAGTTGTTTTCTCTACTCCAAAGTATTTTCTACATAAACAATCATATCATCTGCAAAGAATGGCAGTTTTACTTCTTTCTTTGTGTCTTTTATATATATACAGATGTATATGTATATATTTTTTACTTTGCCTTATTAACATAGGCTAGAACCTCCAGAAAAATGGTTGAAAGTAGATGTCTTTGACTTGTTCCTAACCTTAGGAGGAAATATCATTAAGTATTATATTGTTTATAGATTTTCAGAGAAGCACTTAAGTGATTTGAGGAAGTTCCTTCTATTCATTATTTTCTCAGAATTTTTTCATGAATTGTCAAAAACTTTTTGCAAATGCATCTACTGAAATGATCATATAGTTTTCTCCCTTTATTCTTTAATTTCACTGAATAATTTTCCAATTTTACATCAACTTTGAGTTCCTTGAAAACATCACTTAGTCATGATGTATTTTCTTTTAAAATATATAACTAGATTAACTTTCTAATGGTTTGCTAGGAATTTTTTATCTACTTCGTGAAGAATATTGTCTGTAGTTTTCTTTTGTTGTTTCTTGTCAGTATTTGATATTGGGGTTATGCTTGCTTCATAAAATGAGTTGGGAAAAATTATCCTCTTTTATTTTTGAAAGAGCTTGTTGAATTGGTACTATTTCTTTCTTAAATCATGATATATTTCACTATTAAAATCACCTGGGTCTCTACTGGAAAAGGAAATGGCAACCCACTCCAGTATTCCTGCATGGGAAATCCCAGGGACAGAGGAGCCTGGAAGGCTACAGTCCACTGAGCCTCAAGAGTCAGGCACGACTTAGCAACTAAACCATGCACCACCACAAAGTGAATATATGCCTACAGATAATGTGTGAAAAGATATTTTCCATGACTGAGCAACTTCACTTTCACTTTTCACTTTCCTGCATTGGAGAAGGAAATGGCAACCCACTCCAGTGTTCTTGCCTGGAGAATCCCAGGGACAGGGGCGCCTGGTGGGCTGCCATCTATGGGGTCGCACAGAGTCGGACACGACTGAAGCGACTTAGCAGCAGCAGTAGCAGCTAGTTTTGGGGGGAGGGGAGTCAAGGAAGACTTGGCACTATTTTCCCATCAACTTCCATTTATAATTATTTATAATGACCACTATTTTTTACTAATACTAATAATACTAATACTAATACTGTAAAACTATGAAAAATGAATAAAATTGCTAAAAGTTTTTCTAAAAATCACCTGGGTCCCAAGTTTTCTTTGTATAAGGATTTTAAAAAATAAATTCAACTATTTGAATTGACATAGGAATATTTATTTATTTTAGTATCTATTTTGGTATGTTAAATTTTTCAAATTATGTTTCTATTTCATCTAAAAAGTTTAATTTATCAACACAAAGTTGTTCATAATATTTCCAAACTATCTTTTGCTTGATTGGAGTACCTGTAGACATGCTTCCTTATTTGATTCCTAATGATGATAATAATATTTTCTGTTTTACTTAATCTGTCTTGTCTGAGGTTTTGTTAATCTTTTGAGGGGAAAACAAAAACCTGTTAAAAAAAGGAAAAAAAATCTTGCTGACTTTCTTGTTTGTCAGTTTTCTGTTTCATCAATTGCCATTCTCACTTCTCTACTTTGGGTTTAATTTGTTCCCCTTTTTCTAGCTTCTTAATGTGGAGGCTTACATCATATTCCATACCCTGCTTTTTTTTCCCTGAAAAATCTAAAGCTATACATTTGGCTCTAAACACTCCTTTACCTATATTGCGCAAATGTTTGTGTACATTCCTGAACTATGTGTTCTGTGTTCCTGAACTATGAAACTATGAACTATGAATATCTGGGCTAAGGAATAGTTTCTCTTGATAAATAAATAATTAGCAAATACAGTGAAAAAAAACTATTCAGTTCAAAATATTTTCTATCTTTTGTGATTTCTCTTTTGATCACAGTCTATTTAGGTATACATTGTTTATCTTTCAAATAGTTGGTTTTTTTTTTTTCAAATATCTCACTGTTATTGATCTCTGTATTAATACCATTAAGGTCATAAAATGTAGTACTCTTTGATTTCAGTCTTTTTAATTTTCATGAGTCCTGCTCTATGGCTCAGCATATTTCATCTCTCTAAATGGTTAATGATCTGTGTGCAGTTAAAATGAATGTATATTCTGCTGTTGTTGAGAATAAATGTCAATTAAGTCAAGTTGGTTGATAATGTTATTTAAACTTTTAAAATTTTACTGTTTTTTTCTATCAGCTCCTGAGGAAGTGATATTAAAATATTTGACGATGATTTCAGATTTGTCTTTTTCTGCCATTTATACCATGTTCTATCTGGTTTTGCTTCATATATTTTGAAGCTATTTTTTCTCTTCCAGCTTTTTGTTTCTCTATTCTACTTTCTTTAGATGAGTTACTTATTTTTAAATATTCCAGTTAATCTCTTGTACTCACCTTTAAATTCTACCTCTTTGTAATATTTCTGTAACTTTCTGGAGTTGTTTTAGTAGCCTATATCCTTAAATCATTATAATTTAACTTCAATAATATACTTTAAATCACTGTAAGAATCTTCCAACTGCATATTTCCTTTAGATTCCTCCCACTCTTTGTGATGTTGTTTTCTTATATATGACTTCCAAATATGCTATAAACTCCACAATACAGTACTATTTTTGCTTTGGTTAATAATCTTTTATATATAATATATATCTACATGAATGTCTATATACACCTGTATCTACATAGCTCTACCTATCTGCCTCTCTATCTTGTTCCTGATTTTAGGAGGAAATATCATATATCTATCTACACCATTATAAAAGGAAAAGATTGTTTTGGATTTCCCCAAGCATTTACCCTGTTATTTTTCATATTTTCCCTAATTACTTCTTATAGTATAGATGTGAAAAGATGAATCCTCTCAGTTTTTGTCTTTTTGAAATGTCTTTTATCCTACTTTAATTCTGAAGGGTAGTTTTGTAGAATTCTAGCCTGATGGTTTTATCCTTTCAACATTTTAAAACTGCATTCTGTATTCTGGACACCATTGTTTCTCTGAGAAGTCATCCTTCATTTTAATGTGTGTGTATGTGTGTGTGTGTGTGTGTGTTTCTTCATTCTGGATGCTTTTAACATTTGCTCTTTGTCTTGGTTTTCAGCCATGTGACTATGATATGCCAAGGTTTGGTTATCCCTGCATTTATCCTACTTGGGGTGCACAGATCTTTTGGATTTGAGAGTAGATTTTTCGTAGATAATACACTGTTTTCCACACTCCACTAATAATTACAACTGTTTGTGACACACGTGCACTCGAGGTTGGAGGCTGTCCCTCGTTCCACCTACCTGATTTCTAATATTCTCCTTTGCCATCTCTCCCTCCTAAAGCCTGACTCTCCCCTAAAATGGGACTTTGGGAATACACCCCACCCGCCCAGAGTGACAGGCTCACACTTTTCATGCGTTAAAGTTGTTCTTAGCTGCTCCTCTAAATTTTCTCGAAGTTCCACTTTCATGCCTAGCCCCTACATGGAGCTGTATTTTCTAATAGTTTCTCATAATGACTTTTAATGATCAACCCAATGCTTTAGTTCTATGCTTCCTTTCCAGTTTGTCTAAAATTGGTATAGTTCACAGATGAGAGGACAGATAAGAATCGTCAGTGCTCTGCTGAGTATCTATGACCAAGAAGGGTATCTACTCACAGACCAGGCAGGGCGCCGCTGTTCTTGTTCCCTGTACTGTGGTAGAAGCTTTCTTAGTCATAACATCATCTGGAAGATATCCTTCTCATCACATCAGAACAAAACCCATAAGCAGCAGACCGTATGGGAAATATTCAGGCAGACCAAAAGACAAAGCTGTGGGACAAGCTATATACAGTGAAAAGGAAACAGGCCCTCTGCACCTCCTAACTCAGAGAAGTAGGTCACAGCATGTTAGAATGTTTAACAAAGAGTAATGAAGGCCCTGACGCAAAGGTATCAGACTGTTATGGAAAGAAATTTGTGGAAGATTCAGGAGAGGGAGAGTAGGATTTGGGCATCCCAGGAAGAGGCCAGCATGAATACAATCTTTGTATTTCACCAGTTTTTAGCTATGGGAGATTGGCGGTACCTATAAGGAATCTACTGATGACTTATAGTTTGCTCAAAAATATCATGCCTGGCTTTAACCAAATAATGCATAGTCCTCATTCCATGGACTAAGGCATCTCCTACCATCCATTTCCATTGCTTTCAAAAGTTCCCAGCTTCCAGGTCCTTCCATGTCATAATGACACAGATGTGCGGGCTTAGGGTGCTCTGACATGACATTTGCCAGCAACAGTGTCTTGCCCAGAGATGGAAAACCACAAGAACAGTAGAGCCCTTACAAGAAGCTGCTTCAGCAAGGTTTTCCTCCGACAGGTGTGGTGCTTATTAGCCTTTTGCACCCTTCTGCCCAAACGTTCCCTCATTTTCTGTTGCAAAGCAGCGCAAAGGCCTCTATGGTAGATACTTTAATAATAGTGCTGCCACCAACAGAGATCACAACTCACTTCAGAACTACAGTGAAAACAGGGTCACCACATAGAGGTGTGTGTTATCTCAAAGCCCTGGGCAGAGCCCTCGGAGGGCCCAGTGCTGAGCAAGAGGAGTTCACAGACTCATACAGACAACAAGCTGTGGGGTGGGCAAATCCATGGCAGGAGAGCCAGAGGGGACCCACTATGAACTTTGATTGTGCCTTTCAAATCAACAACCAAAGTGTTCCCTCAGGGACAAATACCGAAACTTGGATAAAGCAATCCTCTGGAGCAGCGATCCCTTGTAACAAGGTCATTATAGAGCAGATGGCTTGAGTAAGGTCTGATCTCAATGTTGCAGGCTTCGAGTCACAGAGACAGCTGTTTTCCTGGGAATGACTGATATTTTCTTTCCTGGTCTCTTTGGTCCCTTCTTTTTTCTCGTTAACTTCTCTCCCTCTTTTTTTTTTTTTTTTTTCTGTTCTTTTTGTCTATGTACAATAATTAGTTTGGAGAGAGAGTTAAAGTGGAGGAGCCATCTGTTATTCTCCCCACTTTCTCTAATTCTTTGATGCTGGCCCATCCCTATCTCATACCCGACAGCGTCATCAGCCCTGAAAGTGCCAAGTCCCTCCCAGCCCGCAGTCCACTACTGCAGCAGCCCCCTAGGGATATTACTGGAGAACTTGTCCTGGTGCTTGATGATGCTTCCATCAAGGTTTGATTATAGGCTCATCTGACTGGGATAATCTTACAGACCATGCTAGAAAAGACTACAGTGCCTTGTTTTGTTCATCTGTTTGTTTTTAATACTTATTTGGCTGCACTGGGTCTTAGTTGCTGCACGTGGGATCTAATTCCCCGACCAGGGATTGAACCTGGGCTCCCTGTGTCGGGAGCTTGGAGTCTTAGCCACTAGATCACCAGGGAAATCCCATACAGTGCTTTGTAGTAGTAGACATTCAAGGAATATTCAGCAGAATAATTTAAAAATTGAAGTTTTTATGATCCTTTGTAGAAATCAAGAAACATTATTTGAGCACTACCAGCCAGTTCTATATTTCTAAGGCACCTATGGCATATGAAGAGAGACTGTCCATTAGGAGAGGACACTTATTGCCTACGTTTTGTGTTTCCATGTTGGGGAGTCTCTGTCAGAAACAATCTGGCCCACTTTCCCATTTGAGACACAGCAGAATCAAGACATATGTGATATTGCCACTTCCATGCTCTCTTACTTCAGAGCTGCGATCCTGCAGAAAGTCTGCTGTTTGCTTTCTGGGCCACAGAATGAGCAGAGTAGGGCAGGCTGTAGCCCTGGTGTGGAGGTGGCAGTTGTCCAGGGTTGGCTGTGACCCAGTAGCTGAGACACAGTGGGTGGGTCTACTTAATTCAGGGGAAGTGGCTTATTTACCAAGCTCATGTTCTGTGCTGAAACTGCATCCTCCAAACAGTATTATCACTGGTGCTGCTGAGTTGAGATTTCCTATCTGACTCCTGTGTCTATTTCTTAGATGGTTCTGAACTCATGAAAAGGATTAAATGATGATATTTATTGACTCAGACAGTAAATGCCAAAGTTTCTTTAGGCTTAAGTCCAGTAAGGTTATGGGAATAGTGATCAGTCTGGGCTGGAACCTTCTTCTTGGCAAAACCCCCATAGAAGGAATTCTTTTCCCTCTGCTACCACTGCTTCCCAACAAACAGCATTTCCGGAAGATGGCAAACCTGTCCCAGCCCTGCAAGAATTGCAGCTGGGACAACATGTCTGGGTCTGTGACCTGGGGACATTTGCTTAACTGAAATACTTTTAATTTAGTAGGTATCTTGGTTGTTAAGCTCTTGATTTGTTCTGTTGTTATTGTTTGCCTAGAAGAAAGTCAATAGTACAGGCATTGGTTGGTGAGTATTCTACCCATAAACCATGATGTATCTCATAATTCATCTTGTTTACAGCAGCTAAGAAACTCTGAAATGCTGGCTTTTTAAAATAAACATTTTCATTCAACAAATATTTATTGAGTGCTGTGTCAGGAAGTTTTTTAGAGTTAGGGCTACAATGATGAGTAAAACCAGATATTAACTCTGACCTCATGAAATTTTACTTTAGAGAAGGAGACTGGCCTTCGCAGTCACCAAAAATTTATGTGAAAATGCCTACCTTTCTCAATGTTCTTGGCTAGATTGAGCTAATCTGTTATTCTATGGTTCTCACACAAGGCCCTAAAGATGATTTATTCTGTTTCCATTATAAAGATTAAGCACCACAATCTTAAGTATGTGCTCTCTAGAACTAGTATTGGGCTGCAGATTTTAAACATTTCATTGCTATGCTTTATAAAGTAGAGTCAGACCTGGTAGAGAAGATTCATTTAGATTTCACTTAATGTAAGATACTGTTGATTGTAAGGCCATTTTTTATATACTACTGCAAAAAAATTTGTCAATTAAACTGGCATGCCAATAAATTTAAGACATAGCTTGATGTCAGAGATATCGAAACACAAAAAAATAGTTTGGCACTCTCCGAAGAGTGGTCTCTGGGTCAAAATCATTAGCATCACCTGGGAACTTGTTGGGAATGCAAATTACCCAGCATTACCACAGACCTCAGAGAAGGCAATGGCACCCCACTCCAGTACTCTTGCCTAGAAAATCCTATAGATGGAAGAGCCCGGTAGGCTGCAGTCCATGTGGTCACACAGAGTCGAACACGACTGAAGTGACTTAGCAGCAGCAGCACCACAGACCTCTGCAAGTGGGACCCATGTAGTCTGGGTTTAACAAGCCCTCCAAGTCATCCTGATGCATGATAAAGTCTCAGAGGCAATAAATAGTTCATTTTAATATCTCTGGATAATGATATTTCAAAGACATTTTCATAGATTCAATCATTTCAGCAAATATCTTGAAAACTTATTACATGTAAGGCATCATGCTGGATACACAATATATAGAGTAGGATAGGACCTACTGCCAAGCAGGGGTTTACAGTCTAGAGGCAGATTCATAGTTTAAGAACTTAAAGATTAGACACAATGTAATGAGTGCTGTGAGTTACCCTCAAAGGGCCAGGGAAACCCTGGGGCAAAAGAACAAACTTCTAACTTTTAATATTGCTGAAGACTTCATGATGGAGGTGAAATTTGAGACTAGGCCTTGAAGACTGTGCAGGATTTTATTTTTCAGAATGAGAATAAATGAGAAATAATATTCCACAGAAGGCTTTTTCTTCCCAGTGTCTTTCTTCTTATGCAAACTCCTGAAAAAGCTGGAAGTTAATTAGAAAGGCTCAGGATGAAAAAATATGTATGATGGCAGTCATGCTGATCCTCCCTTTGAACACCCTGGAGGTATGTTCACCATCAGCACCTTGGTGCCAACAGAAATTCCAGGGGGTGTCAGGGGAGATGGCAAGCCCAAGCACTGCCTTTTATCAGCTTGTAATACCCACGATGGAAATGTTGCTGATGAGAAGCAGACAGTGTACCGGAACAATTTTTCTGGAAGCAGAAGTGAGAAAACCCAGAGCCCAAGAAGCCTCAGAATGGTGTATTTTGGGTTGGAGCTGTAGAACAGATGTATCACCTGATTTCGCTGTCCCGGAGGGCCTCAAGCTAATCTCATTTACGTTTCAGTTACCAACTTTTGGACATATAAAATTTTGAAGCACAGAACATTTGGGCTTAAAAGATAAGCTTAAAGTAACAAGGATAAAGGGGAAAAAATTTTTTTTTAAACTCCAGAAGCTGTGCAATGGCCACCTTGGTCTATAGTCCATTCTCTAAATTAATCCTTTACATTATCTTCAGAAGCAGAGCGTTGCGCACCATGTTTGTGCTGCTCACACTTTTACAATGGAGGGGTGGGTACAGCCTTTCCATTTACTGAAGACAGCAGAGACCCAGGCCATGCAGCCACTCACCCAGGAAGTGTTTCAGCTACTTCTCTTCAACAAGAGGGGGAGTTGTTAATGTGAGAAATGCAAAAGGTCTCAGGAGTTAGAGCCTTCCCAGGGGTTCTGAGAACAGTCACAGCCAGACAGGCCCGTTTCCAACTCCTGAATGGGGGAGACAAAGGGAAAGCAGAGCTCTGACAAAAGGCAGCACGGTGATCCTTGCCAAGTCATCTGGTTGCTTCTTTCAGCCACAAACATTTCATCTCCATTTTCACTGGACATTTGCACCCGACTCTCTCCACCTCTCCTCTCTCCTTCCCCAATGCGACAGACATACACAGTGTGCGCTCTTCACCTGACAAGCATGGGGTACAGGCTCTTAGCAACTCTGGAGGCTCCTGGGGAGCAGTCTCCATCATCCATCTCTTCGTAAATCCTCCTGGCACATCCATGGGATGCGGCCAGCCCCACCCACTGTTCCATCACGTTGGGAACCCAAGGAATCCTTATGTTACATACGGATGCTCTAAAAGACCCGGAGATGGTAGTTGCAAACCGAACAGAACCCTCTTGTCTGAAACAAGACGTGTTTTGAAAAGTCACAGATTCTGTGTCCTTCTGCTTCATTCGCAACTCACCAGGAGTAACTCTCTAGAGGCTTATTTAAGACACTAGTTGATGTTTTTGAGCTTCATGCACCATACCATGTGGAGATAACAATCCATGGTTCTCACAGTATTTGCTTCTGCCTGCTAAAAATGCGGTAGATAAGAGAACATAAGATTTCAACATGGTCATATTATTTTTGCCTGCTTCATGCTCAGTCCCTAAGTTGTGTCCAACTCTTTGAGATCTCATGGACCGTAGCCTGCCAAGCTCCTCTGTCCATGGGATTTCCCAGCCAAGAACACTGGAGTGTGTGCCATTCCTTCTCCGGGGGATCCTCCCTACCCAGGGATCAAACCCACGTTTCCTGCATTGGCAGGCAGATTCTTTACCACTGAACCACCTGGGAAGTCCCATACTATTTTACCTTGGGAGGAAGGAGAGGCAAGCGGGGATCTACAACCTTGATTTTGGGTGTTCAATGAAAAATATACATTCAGAAAATATCCCAGCCAAACTGAGGATATTGCTTTTCCAGATTCACAATGAAGAAATTAAATGTCTTGCAAGGAAGGAATTATTAGCAAGTATTATTTTGATTCAGAACTAGACTGGGGCCTTACAAGGCTTCTCTAGGTATCCATTGGATCATAGGAAAAACAAGAGAATTCCAGAAGAATATCTACTTCTGCTTCATTGACTATGCTAAAGCCTTTGACTATGTGGATCACAACAAACTGTAAAATTCTGAAAGAGATGGGAGTACCAGACCTCCTGACCTGCCTCCTCAGAAATCTGTATGCAAGTAAAGAAGCAATGGTTAGAGGTGGACATGGAACAACGGACTGGTTCCAAATTGGGAAAGGAGTAGGTTAAGGCTGTATGTTTTCAACCTGCTTATTTAACTTATATGCAGAGTACATCTTGCAAAATGCTGGACTGGATGAAGCACAAGCTGGAATCAAGATTGCTGGGAGAAATATCAATAACCTCAGATATTCAGATGACACCACCCTTATGGCAGAAAGCAAAGAGGAACTAAAGAGCCTCTTGATGAAGGTGAAAAAAGAGAGTGAAAAGCTGACTTAAAACTCAACATTCAAAAAACTTAGATCATAGCATCTGGTCCTATCACTTCATGACAAATAGATGGGGAAACAATGGAAACAGTGTGTCAGATTTTATTTTGGGGGGCTCCAGAATCACTGCAAATGGCGACTGCAGCCATGAAATTAAAAGATGCTTGCTCCTTGGAAGAAAAGCTATGACAAACCTAGACAGCATATTAAAAAACAAAGACATTACTTTACTGACAAAGGTCCGTCTAGTCGAAGCTATGGTTTTTCCAGTACTCATGTATAGATGTGAGAGTTGGACCATAAAGAAAGCTGAACGCCAAAGAATTGATGCTTTGAACTGTGGTATTGGAGAAGACTCTTGAGAGTCCCTTGGACTGCCAGGAGATCCAACTAGTCAATCCTAAAGGAAATCAGTCCAGAACATCTGTTGAAAGGATTGATGCTGAAGCTGAAGCTCCAATACTTTGGCCACCTGATGAGAAGAACTGACTCATTGGAAAAGATGCTGATGCTGGGAAAGACTGAAGGCAGGAGGAGAAGGGGATGACAGAGGATTAGATGGTTGGATGGCATCACCAACTTTATGGACATGAGTTTGAGTAAGCTCTGGGAGTTGGTGATGGACAAGGAAGCCTGGCATTCTGCAGTCCGTGGGGTCACAAAGAGTCAGACATGACTGAGTGACTGAATTGAGCTGAACTGTGGTATCCATAGGGTAGTAGGGGAAACTTGTAATAATTGGTAAAAAGCCTGGGATTTACATTTAGAGAGGCTTGAGTTTGAATCCCAGGTTTTCTATTTAGTTGGGACCTGGAAAAACTGCTTCAGCTCATCCAGAAAATGGAGATAATAATGCATATCTTGTAGAGTCATTAGGGTTGTTCCTGAGGAGCAAATACTCTAATGTTTATAAGAACAGTACCTGGCATGTGGTAGTTTCTCATTGAGTGGTATTTAAACAATCACCCATACATACCACGGGGGCTCTGCACTCTTAACTCCACACTCTCCACACAGAACTCTTTTCCTACTTAGCAGAGACTAAGTGATAGAACTACCTTCCGTGGGTGGCTTACAGCAGGGAAAGCCATGGGGAAGTTGGATAGAGCAGGGGTCCCCAGCCTCCAGGATCTAATGCCTGATGATCTGAGGTGGAGCTGATGTAATAATAATAGAAATAAAATACACAATAAATGTAACACTCTTGAATCACCCCAAACCCCGCTTCCCACCCCCCCCCCCGCCTCAGTCTGTGGAAAATCATCTTCCTAAAATTGGTCCCTGGTGCCAAAGAGGTTGGGGTAGAGAGTTGAAAACAGCAGACAGCACAGGCCATTCTCTTAGTACCTGTCAAAGGAGGTCTTTCTCCACAATGTTGATGCAGAAAGTCAGGCCAAAGTGGGTCATCAGTACCCATGATGGGCATGTGCTAACCATCACTGACAAATTCCCAGTCAAGAATTTCTGCTTGTATTGGAAATGGGATCTGTGAATGCTCTGTGAAGAAACTCTTAAGCAAATAATGCTTTTATAGGCAAGGCAAAAAGAAAGTTGAACCATTGG
This sequence comes from Capra hircus, assembly GCF_001704415.2. Lineage (NCBI taxonomy): Eukaryota > Metazoa > Chordata > Mammalia > Artiodactyla > Bovidae > Capra > Capra hircus. Next base: position 20,029,068 of record NC_030818.1, read on the forward strand.
TCACTGTAACTAGGAGCTGAGGGGGTGATGCCATTTGCCTGTAAATTAACAATGAGTACAAACTTTCCAAACCACTCATCTGCTTTCCATGTGTAAAACTGGCATCTGAGCACATCATCTGGCACAAAATTGTGCTGTATTAACAGTTTCATAAGAATCACGAAAGTATGTAAAATGCTGATTGCCACATGGGAAACCAATACTAGCTTTGGCTAGTGGATCATGAATTATTTTTTACAAGAGTGACAGCTGTGCTGAGGATGGTGCCTATTCTGTCCTTATTTCCAGTTTTCTAAGAGGAGAGCATCACCATTCATTTCTCTGCCCAAGGACGTGTCATTCTGAGCAGCTGTCTCCTTTAAAAACCACAAAACTTGGCATGCCCTTCAGCCACCTCATTCCTTTAGGCCCACACCTGGGTCACTGAGACCTGTGAGCCAATGCATTCTTTTCAGGTGAGAGCCCAGAGTTAAGGATGCAAGCAAATACTCAGGAATAAACCAACCATGTGTCTCCGTTGGGCATCTGATTTGGCCTCCAAGTGTGGACTCCAAAATAACTAGATGCTTAATTGCACCTCTAAATTTAGTCCATGAATTTGCATGTGTAAGTAATCAGGAAAGTATTTGCTTAGAAATGTTTCCATTTCCTCCATTTGCTCTAAATCAAATTGCCAAGTAGCAGATCAGATTCTGAAATACTTTAAAACAATGTGTTCTAGAGCCCTACTGCTTTACTCTGCAATCCGGTGGGACATCAGGACCCAACTGGGTCAGACACAATGAGAACTCTTTCCAGAGAGGATGCCAATGACCATCAAGGTCATGGACCAAAGTTGGTCAAGGGACTTGAGTTGGGAGACCCTTTCCCTTGCTCTCGACTCCAGCAGGAACCAGATCCTATGTGAAGTGATTTTGCTTTCCTGGGCTTTCCTCGTGGCTCAGCTGGTAAAGAATATGCCTGCAACGTGGGAGACCTGGGTTCAATCCCTGGTTTGGGAAGATCCCCTAAAGAAGCGAACAGCTACCCACTCCAGTATTCTGACCTGGAGAATTCCATGGACTGTATAGTCCATGGGGTCACAAATAGTCAGACACAACTGATCAACTTTCACTTGCACTTTGGTGACCAGAGTAAGGATATTCAGCGGGCCCATGGAATAGGCATTGTGAAGGACCAGAGAGCCTGGAATAATATTGCCTATCTCCATTCATTAATTCAAGCAAATATTTTCAAGTGTCTATTATATACCATATCATCAATACAAAGATGAAAAAAAATGTAGTTCCTGTTTTTAAGAAGGTTCGGTCTAGAGAAGACTCCACACAGATAATGGTAATACACTGTAATAGGTGCTATTAATATAGGTGGGGCAGTTGAAAGGTTGGCTCCAATTCTTCACTTCCCTGTAGCATTAGTATTATATATTCACCCTTTCCGTGATGTCACAGGTGGAATGGACTTCCCAGATCCTTGGTTCTGGGCTTGGCCCCGTGCCTTGTTTTGGCCGATGGGACACAGGTAGAGGCTTAGAGTGGAATTTTTTGGTTGAGCTTGAGTTTCTGAGTTTATGCATGATCATGAGGAAAATGGGTCCCAGTGAATCACTGCCACTCCGCAGGAGACATGGAGCATGGAGTGCCCCAGCCATCCTGCCAAGGGATGGGTGAGAAATTGTGCTTTTTGTTGTGTTTGATTACTTGGGTGTGCAGTCAAAAGGGACGGGTATACCAGGTCCAGAAAAGACAAGTCTAGGAAGGGCTCCAAGTCCAGGCTTGAAGGTCCCAAGGAGGCTCTTGAGAGATGAGGATGACTGAGCTGAGACCTGGAGGATGATGGAGCTGTGAGTTAGGGAAGGGGAGGGCTTGGGGTGAGGGTAGGGAGAGAGACAGAAAGAAGGGCTGATGGAAGGGATGGAGGTCCTAGAGAGCTCAGCTTGCTCTCTGAGCTACAAGTAGTGAGCATCTGGGCTAGAGAAGGTGAGAGCGCCAATGACCTTGCACTGGTCACTATCCTGAAGAGGTCACTATCCTGCTGGATGCGGAAGCCCCACGTCTAGCAGTGTGCTTGAGTGCACTCTCTCTGGACACCCACTGCTGTACATCACTGAGGATTTCTTTGCCACGAGTTTCTCATAAAGATATACAAAGCTTCAGGTTGGTTTGACCTGTATTCATTTCCTATTATCCATTTTGAAAGTCAGGGTCAAATTGACCAGGAGTCTGGTTAAAGACTGAAGTCCAGTGAGTGTACTACATGTAACTCTGGTAGATGGTTTACTATGTCATGGACAATAGTCCAACTGTATTTGGGGATAGCACCTTCTTTTTATCAGATGGCTTTTCTTAAACACTAATCTTTTTTGTTTTCAGGATATACATTACAGAATCATAGAACTGCAGAACTGGTAGAGATTTCAGGTTTTCTTACTCAACTTTCCTGAAGGGTACCAGAGAAGGGAAGTGGGTAGCTAGAGATCACACAGTAAATTCTTAGCAAGGTGGCGAAAGTAAGGTTTGTTTGTTTGTTTGTTTTAATTTTGGTCTGTTGTTCACTCTCCCTTACCTACCTACCTTCCTTCCTTTCTTTCCTCCTTCCCCTCTGTCCTTTTTTTCTTTTTTGTTTCTTCTTTCTTCTTCTCTCTCTCTTTTCTACCATGCTAGGTCTTACTTAGAATAGTTTCCTTTTCATTTCTCTTCATGCTAGAAATTCTACCTTTTGCTACTGAATCAGAGCCATGATCCACTAGCTCAAGCACTTGTCTTACGATAGGTACCATGCATGGAAGACCCAGCTTGACACACACACATATATAGATCACAACAGTGATTCTGTCTCTTCTCTCTATTTCACACTGCACCTAGTATTCTGAATGTTGTTAAATTTTTTTTTCTTCTTTACCTTTGATTAAAAATGTCTTCAATGTAATAATGTATGTTGATTTGAAACGAAGGGGATTTTAATTGTTCAAAAGTTCAAAATACTCCATCCATTTCTTTAAAAGAAGAATAATATATTTAACTACTAGAATTTAGCATTTTCTCTGAATAATGCAATGTTAGAGGAGCATTATAGACTTAGCAGGACTAGATGACCTCATATTTGTGTTTCTGTACTCTACCTGAAACCTACATCATATTTAATAGCAATAATAAGAACCATTCACACTCATAACTCATGCTGAAAATTGACTTCATTATGACTCACAAGCACACCATTAACACATAGTTAAGTATGTATGCTTTTCCCTTCTTTCTTTTCCTCTTCCTTTTTAAAACAACTTTAACCTCCTGTAGCACATGCATTTCTGAAATTTGACTGGTATCTCAGCAACAGAAGATTATTTTTTCCTAACAAGTATAAAATCGTCAAGATGATCTTAAAAGCTCTATGACTTAGCTATGTACTCTTGAGTCAGTAATTAAATGGAGAAATCATTCAATTATTTGCCAAGGAATTTTGCATCTTGAAAGCATCCCAGAGTTAGGAACTATCCAGACCATATAACTGGGAAGTTAAAATTAACGACCAGAAAATTGACTGCCTTTCCCTTCGGCATTTGTCTCTGATGAAAGCTTGTAATCTGGGTGCCAGTCCCTGCTCTGCCACAGTTCCACACGTGACCTTGGGCAAATCACATAAGCCTCTGTGGTCTCACACTCCTCATTTATCAAATTAGAGGGTTGAATCAAGTTAGCTTGAGATGACTGCCTATTTCTATGTCTAGCTCTTAATGTTATTGTTTCAAGAATGGTTGGTTGTCATTTATTCTCTAAATCCACTTAGATAAGAACCAGTAAGGAGGCTGAAACACAGGTTGAAACTGTATCTAGTGACACACAGGCTGAATTTAAAGAACTTTACCATAGAAAGAAATATTAACTATCAAGCCAGATTCTACTGTTAGTCTGGCTGCTCTTAGAGGTCCTTAAGGAGGGCTTGAAAATATGAAGCCTGATTTGGTGAACTACATAGAGTTCTTGCTGAGCCTAGCATTGATTATAAGGAAGTGCAGATTCTTCTGGAAACAAGGTTCGATTTTATCATGTTACTATTTTATTTAGTATGTTTATTGGGACTTTTAGGTTATGGGAACCACCACCAATTTAAGTGAGTTTTGGTATCACTCTTTGTTTTAAGGATATAGATATTTCATGGAGCTCAAGAACAGAAATGTAGGTGAGCCTCAAGAAAGGTCTGCAGCCAGTAGCAGAGAAGATGTCAAGAGCCTTCAGAGGCCCATCTCTATCTCTTGATGCTACTTCTTCCTAATTGTTGTCTCCATTCTTTGCTCTCTTCAGAATATTCAGCCTCAGATAGAAGCTTGTTCCTTCCCAACCACCACTCAACACATACACACATCCTATTCCAGAAGGTTAAAATTTATTTGCCCAGGCTTCCCTGGTGGCTCAGTGGTAAAGAACTTGCCTGCCAATCAGGAGCCACAGGTTTGATCCCTGGGTCAGGAAGATCCCCTGAAGAAGAAAATGGCAGCCCACTCGAGTATTCTTGCCTGGGAAATCTCTTGGACAGGGGACACTGGTAGACGACAGTCCATGGGGTCTTGAAAGAATTGGAGATGACTGACATGACTGAATGAAAGTTTACGTGTCTTCATATAAGGAAACAAATTTGTTGAAAATGTCTCAATTCAAATTCCAAATTCCTTAAAAAAAAAAAAAAAAAAAAAAGAATCTGATTGGCTCAGCATGGCCAAGCATTCATTCATCCCTAGTCCAGAGATTCCAACTGCAGCCAAAAAGGCTGGCTCATACGCTACCATGGGCAGGGATTCTGCAGTGCACAACTCTAGGGGACACTTCTTACATTATGTTTTATATGTGTGTGGTACCCAATGATGGTGTGCAATGAGCAGTGGTCAGCTATGGTCAAACAGCACTTATTGTAAAGACCCAACCAAATACAGTTGCTAGAAAATCAAACTCTACGTTAATAAAACCCTCCCACTTTCTACACCTTAGTAGCTTCCCTCTACGTGCATGTTCAGTTGCTCAGTTGTGTCTGACTCTTTGCAACCTCAAGGACTGTAGCCCAAACATGTTCCTCTTTCCATGGGGTTTTCCAGGCAAGACTACTGGAGTGGGTTACCATTTCCTTCTCCAGGGGATCTTCCCAACTCAGTGATCAAATCTGTGTCTCTTGATTGGCAGGCGGGTTCTTTACCTCCATTTGGGGCCAGAAATCCCACTAATATGTCAGGTCAATGACACATCAGATTCTTTACAGTTCTTTCGCTCAAGATGAACATCCAGTAATAGATGGAGTACTGGATCTCTCGTGTTTCCTTTCGTAGAGCCACTCTGATGTCACAACGACTCTCAAGGAATCTATGAAATCTGTTCCCTTCTCCTTACTGAGAGACAAGGATTCCAAGTGCTCGATCTCCTGAAGCGCTGTCTTCTGGAATCCAACATTTGCTTGGTTCTACCTCCACAATCAAACTCAACATGCCTTGAGAAGAGACAGTTCTCACAGCAACACCAAAACACACAGATCCACTGGACATGAACCAGTATTACACACTCTTAATTTATTTTCTTTGGTTCACAACTTCTTCAGGCAGATTTACAAAGACTAAGCGTGGAGTTCAATCTAGCTCTAATTCTGCCTTATTTAACTTGGCCATTCCAGAACTGAGCTTTTACTCGAGTGGCTGCAGCTATGATAGCAAGTCTTTGAAGGGCTGGGCTGCTTTGTTTGGAGCTTGGCATCTGGTGCATGTAAAACGGCTTGGATCTGATATTTCCTTTCCTCTAAGTAAGAACACATCTCTTGAAAAGGTTTGGTGTAGTCTTGCCAAAGAAGGAAGCAGAAAACTCAAGCCAGCCTGGAGTTTTGTGAGCCATGGAAAACTGGCTAAATTCACCATGAAAATAATTTGGAAACACGCAGTGAGTACAGAATGGCCCCTCCCTAGCCTAGCTCTTCATTCTAGTCTGGGGAATACAATGCATTAATGCATAATTGCTGATGAATGACATGATGTTGAAATGATAATAATTCATCTGAACCTACTACAGAATTATGATCATCTGACCAAGTGTCGTGAGGTTTCCCTTTGACTTATATCTGAAAAACGATGTTTGTAATGGAATTGATGATACAAACACTAAACTTAAGTAATCAACAATTTACTGTGTATGGTGAATGTGTACTTTGAAATGATCCTGTGCTTTTATTAAACTAAGTCTAATGTGTTAAGCAAAAAAAAAAAGCAGTGACTTTGAAAGCATCTTATGATACAGAATTTCGTTAATTCAGTTATCTCACACTTAAGCCTGAATTAGTTGGGGGCTTCCCTGGAGGCTCAGTAGTAAAGAATCTGCCTGCAATGCACGAGACAAGGGTTCCATCCTTGGGTCAGAAAAATCCCCTGGAGGAGGATAATGGCAACCCACTCCAGTATTCTTGCCTGGAAAATTCCATGGACAGAGATGCCTAGTGGGCTATAGTCCAGGGGGTCTTAAAAGAGTCAGAAACGACTGAGCGACTGAGCACACACACAGTGAGACTCAACTATACATAAAATGAAGGGAAAGTTTTAGTCTCATTCTCCAAAACCAGCTCACTCTGGTGCCTACAAGTTCCAGGAGTTTCCACATATGCACAAATAGCAGATCTTTGCAAAACTCAGAACTCAGTTAATCAGCTATGATTCTTAGCTTTGTTCAATTACCCCACATCCCCCCCACCCCTTCAAAGTTCTTTTCTTTCTCTAGTATATTGTAGCAGATTGTTTTTTTTTTATTTGGTTATTTGCTTTTAAGGGTTGAATTTAGGTTCCATATACAGGCATTAATAAAATTGATGGTGAAATTATTTGGTTTTATACAGCATGAGAGCATTGATTACCTGGAGAATGCCTACCTGCTAAGAAAGGCTTTCTCAGTGCTGAGGTTAGTGGGACACGGTTCCAGGAAGAAAAATAAAATGACTGTGAAAATGTGGATGATGATGATGATGACGACAAAAGGATCATAATACTGTGGGGGCATGAAGATGGGAACAATTATCTGGGGAAACTGGAAGATTCAATGAAGAAGTTACAAATGAGCCATGTCTTCAAGATTGTGTACAAGTCCTTTATGGGAGAGATGAGTTCAGAAAGGTAGTTCCAACAAGGGGCATGGGAACCCTGATATGTCAGAGGCTATGCCTTTGATGAGGGCTTAGAGCTGAGGTTATGGGGAGAAATGGCAGGAGCTGAGGCTCCTGGAAAGGTTAGGACTCTGCGTGGAAGTCTTTCTAATGCCACGAAAATGAATTGGGGTTTTATCTTAAGGTCAGGGGTTTGTAGAGTTTTTTGGTTTGCTTGTTTGTTCAAGGAACATGCTTCCTTTTTGATGAAATCTTTCACCCAGGCTGCAAAACACAGAAGAGATAGATGAGGAACAGCTCCTGTGATATGGATGGAGGGAGATTCGGGGCTCAGTCTGCACAGCCCTCAGCACTCCCTACAAAGCCCAGCTGTTCGACAAAGGAAGAGACCCCTGTGCACAGAAGGAACCCAGTGCTGTTTGCAGCTCTAAAAGGTCAATCTGGCAACACTTCTGAGAGTAAAGAGAGACCAAAAGTAGGGGAACCCATCCGGGACCTATTTTCACACAAGAGATGATGGGGCCCGTGGAAAGCAGATCATGATGGAAATGAGCACAGGACAGTGTTGAGGCAGGGTTGTTGTTGGTTGAACATAGGAGGAAGGGAAGGATACACTGAGAGCTATTCCTTCCAGCAGCTGTGAGACATAAGTAATACTTAAGCGCCCAAATCCATTTGACAAGAATGTTTCTTTTAGATTTTAGAATGAGTGGTTTCATTCTAATAAAGGACTCTGCAGTTAAGTTTGGAATGTGCTGGATTCTCATGAAGAAAGGAAATGCCATGATTAGAGGATTCATTTTTAAGATCTTTCTTGATTTTGGATTTGGGAGGATCCAGAATAGGAATGAATGGTTGCTTCAACTATCCCCTGGGCCTCCTCCCTGGCTCCTTCTGTCTAATCAGTAGTGAGTGGGAGACACAACTCCAGTACTGCCAGCCAACTCTGAGCTACTGCTTCCTGCTGCAAGAGTTTCTTGAGAAGTACACAAAGGACATAGTTTACTGTTCTTAAAAAATCTGAGAAACTTCAAAATAGGGCTTATTATGTGGAAGGCTTATTGGCAGTTTGAGTCTTACAGCCTCCAAAATAAAGTTCTTTACTGGAAAACATTTTCTTAATTTTCATCGGTGAACTCCTAGAGCTCGCACTTACCAGGAAGTAAGAACACTTAATTTCCAGAAATGAATACCTGTGATCACCCTTGTCTCCCACTTCTTGTATCCCCTGAGTTAGACCAAGGAGACAACTAGCATAAAGCAGCTTTGTTTCTTCCTTGGAGGAAGTAATTTTGTTACTACCAAGAGAATATTCTAGCACCAAGGAATTAAATACTTTCTGTTCGCCCTCTGCTAGTTGGCCAGAATGTACGCCAACACTGGGGTATCCTAGCGTGAACAAGAATGCTATTTTGGTCTGTTGTAAAGAACTGTGGAATGCAGATTTTGGACTGTTTCATCACATTCGTCAGCAACCACAAAACAAATGTTATTTCAGAATGGAGACTATGGATGGAGAAATACTAAAAATGATTTAAAATGAAGATTATAGACATTTTTTTAATAGTTCAATGAGTGTGTTTACTACCAAAGCTTTGCCCTTTTCTTTTTTTTTTTAGACCAAACGTTTCTACACAGTGTTGGGTGTTTGCAGAATCTGATGAGGTCCAGGTGCAGAGCAAGAATTGAAGAATTCCACTGCTTCTTCCCCCAAACAGCGGTGGGAGAGGAGAGGGTGAGCAGTCCATTAGGAAAAATACCAAACAACCTTTCTTAAAATGAAATAGAAAGACTCTGTTACCAAGAGAATTCAATCACTTCAAGATAACTAGATTTCTTCCTTCAGAGTTTCTCTGGAGAATATGGTCATTTTCAAAGAAACAATTATAACTGCCTTATACAGTGACCACACAGTCTCTGGAGAGGGAAGGAGCGCTTACAAAGTGACTGAAGTGGCCAGCTGATGTTGTTCCTCTGACCCAGCACAACCTCTGTGTGTGTGTGTATGTGTGTGTGTGTGTGTGTGTGTGTGTGTGTGTGAGTGTACACTTAATCTTTGTGTCTTCCTCTGGACTTTAAGTAGGAAATTTTTGTCAAGAATCTGTAGGGTTCTCTTTGTTTACAGAATTCAATGATTTTCTATGATTTATAGTAGGCATTAAATGTTACCACTGTGTCACAGAACTATTAATTTTAATGAGTTAACAGTTTTGCTTACCTTAAATAAACAAATAGAATTACTCTACTGGTAAAGAGTATAGGACAAACTTTCCCTGGTGCTGGTATACCCCACTCCCACCTACTACCCTTACTGCCTGAAATTTATGATTAGAGAGATTCATTCCTTTAGAATAAACATTGTCCCTTCTCTTTTAAATTTTACATTCTTGTAAGAAGAACCACATTAAATCCCTTATGTGAACTAAGTTAATCCTTAACACAATTAGAAAGTCTGAAAATATCAACAGTTCATGCGGATGTAGAACAATGCCTGTACAATGTGATTAAGAGCATAGATCACTATTACTTTCTAAAACAGTTCAGGAGTTTCTACTTCTGGCCAAGATGGAGCAATAATGACTGAGATTGCCTGCATGTATAAAAAAAAATTTGAAAAAAATCTGATAAGTTAAATGAATAATGTTTTTTAAGACACTAAATATAAGACAGTGAAGGACAGTGACCCCTAAGAAATGAGAACCAAATCATATGAGCTTTACAGCTGTCCAGCAGTTGCCTTGAGAGTGTCCAGGCCACAGCACAGGAAGGGTCCCTGAATGGAGGAGATAGAGATAGAGTCTGGAGAGACTCAAGATCACAGGGCAGAGTTCTGGAGAGCCCTGGAATGACAAGGTCAGCTATGCCTTCATGGGCATCCCACCTATATCCCATGCGTGGGATATGGAGAGGTGAAAGCATCAGCAGCTCTGATGGCAGCAACGCGGAGACCCTTTTGTGTCCCACCACCTCAGTGGCCTCAGCTCAGCCACTCACACTCAGGCCCCGGCTTTGGCATTGACACGGCAGTAATGGCCGATAGAGCATTGAGGCCCTTACTAAGCAGACACAGCTTAGATGGTGGCCTCAGCGGACATCAAGAGAGAGAACTGATGCTTTTCTTCCTCTTAGTGACCAGAGGTGTTGCCACAGCCAAAGCGGGGGCAGGGCCAACAGTGCATGAAGGCTGTAAGAACCAGTTCTCAGAGTCCAGGAGAGACATCCACGGATACCCAGAATTATTTTCAAGGAATTTGAGAAGGGGCTAGACTCCTCCCAGTGCAGGTAGAGACAGGGACAGAAGACCACCGCGCCATGGCTGTTTCCACTGTCCTGTTCTTACACCCAAGCTGTAGCAGCCTAGGAAGCCCAGGTCCTCTGCCACTCCCCACCCCCCACCCCCTGCCGCACACACACAACCCCTCAGGGTTGAGCCTGCAGATGAATTCCTGAGGATTTCTCTATTCTTCTCAAGAATGGGGTGGTGGTTATCATTTCAATGATAGTCTTTTAACAAAATTAAATCTCTACTGAATCATCTGGATGACCACCATCTTAGTCAGTTGGGGCCATCATAACAAGCTGCTATAGACTGGGTGGCTTAAGCAACACAAATTTCTCACAGTTTTGGAGACTGGAAAGTTCAAGATCAACACGTGGTCAATTTAGTTCCTGGTGAGAACTCTTCTACAGGACTGTAGGCAGCGACTCCTCTCTGTGTTCTTACTTGGTGGAGAGAGAGAAAGCTCTGGGCTCTCCTTCTCAAGAGGACACTAATCCCATCATAGAGGTCCCACCCTCATCATCTCATAGGCATCAGCTCCAAATACCATCAGATTGGGGGGTAGAGTGTAAATGTATGAATTTCATGGAGGACACGAACATTTAGTCTGTGATGACTTCATAATAATGAAATGCTGTTATTGCTACATTCAGTGCAAGCATTGGCAGTCTTGCTTTTTGTTCATATTTGCATCACACAGTGGATGATGACATGGCACACTGAAAGCTTTGCAATAGAAAAAAAATGGTGGTATGGGGAAATTAAATTAGCACAGGCCCAAGCCTACAGCCTTGCGAAAGCAGCATTGTGCTGAGAGCACTGTATTCACATAGGTAGTGAGCAAATGTATTACTCAGACAGCCTCTTTGTTTATACCAGCTTGCAGTCAGTGAGGATGAAAGGCACAGTGGAAAATGCTCTGTTCGATTCATACCATAGCTGTATTAGATTCCCTCATCTTTGACCATATAAGACAGTTTAATGTGGTCATAAGTGGTAGGTCATCAAAACTGGCATTTGAAGATTGCTCGTTGGCAGAATTTACTATTATTATTATTAAATTGGAGCTCTGCTTCTCCTGAATGAGAAAACAAAGCTTCCTTATAGGAAGCTGACTAGTAAAATGAACTATTCCTGACTAGTAAAATGAACGTCTTCTCCTATGTATCAAGCTGGTTTTTCTGCTATTTGTTCAGAGTGGAAATTATATTAGCATAAACCAGATTTATTTCCAGACCTCTTTAAATTGTGACTAAATGTCCTTCAATATCCAAACTCCCAAAGCTGAAGCTTCTTTCTTGCTCAGATGGGTCATCCTTTTCTTGCTGGGTGCCTCTCCTCTTGCGGGTTCTGGGACCCCGGGGGGCATGCTGACACATCCATGCATTGCCCACAGCCCTTCCTGCACAGCCATGTGTGTTCCCAGGGTGTCGGCTGCCAACTCTGGCTCCTATTGTGAGCACTGATCCTTCTTTCAAATGTCCAAAGCATAGTTAAAGCCAGGTTCAGGAGATTAGCTGAAAGCCTAGGGATAGTCCAAGAATAACAGAAAGTAGCATAGTTAATACCATGAGGGGTTGCACTGGGAATTCCCAGGCCAGTCTGCAATCTCTGAACTCCCACTGCCCTACCCAGCCACCCCCAGATCCTAGCCTTGTTCCAGAAGCTCAGAGCCCAGTTCATATCTCCAGGTCTCTCCCCTGCCCTCCTACTCCCTTCTTAGCATGGAACAACTGACACTGGAAACTGTTTTCTTCAGGAGAAGCTCCACAGAGTGATGTTTGCCCTCCACGCTATGGGTTATCCAATCTTTACAGTACCATGTAGGTTATTCCAGCCACGCAATTCCTGTCCATATTAAGGGACCAAAATTTTTTTCTAGTTCTGTAAGGATACAGTCATCCTGAAAATACATTCCATTTCTATTACAAAACAGAATTTAATAGGATGGGCTGCAATCTATATCCAGGTTTATGATAGCTTCACTTTTTTTTCCAAGAAAAATAAGAGCACGTGTTTTTTATTTATGCAACCAAAGAGCCCTTTCTGGTTCTTTCCCTCCAAATATAGAAACTCTGCTCCAAAAGCAAATTGACATCATATCTGAAATTCCTAAGGCAATGACAATAATAATGAATGATAATAATGATAATATATTGTAATAAACAAAGACTCAACTCTACTGGGTATTACATTAAATAAGGAAAAGTTTGGGTTTTTTTTAAGAATGCAAAAATAGAATCAGATGTGTGTGTTTGTCAGTCACAGTCGTGTCCGACTCTGCAATCCCATGGACTGTAGATCGCCAGGCTCCACTGTCCACAGAATCCTCCAGGCAAGAATACCAGAGGAGTAGCCATTTCCTTTTCTAGGCGATCTTCCCAACCCAGGGACTGAACCTGGGTCTCGTGCATTGCAAGTGGATTCTTTACCATCTGAGCCACCAGGGAAATACTAGAATCATATATTCAAAATCAATTTGTGTTCTGTGAGAGCAATGTAATGTAGCAGTGGAACCTATGAGCTCTGGAGTCAAACTCCAGGGGTTTTGGGATACTAGCTCTTCTACTTACCAGCTGGGCTAATGACCTGTGCCTCTCCTGGTCTGTAGACAGGGATGACAGTATATCCTACACAGATATTTTTATGAAGATCCAAATGTTCAAGTGCTTAAAATATCACACAGAATTTAATAAGTACTCAGTGCTGTTGGAGTTGACCGCAGTGATGAGGATGGTTGACATTCGGGTCCTCTGCAGGAGGTAAGAACCAGAAGGGGTCCCAATTTGTGCTCATCATCAACCCCCTCAGTAATGAACCCTGAAAAGTGGACACTGAGTCCTCTTCTTCCTCATTCCCCTGTATTCTGCATCTGGCCATGCCAGGGGACTCAGAAGAAGCTGTTATTGAACCAGGATGATTTGCGCTCTAAAAACTGAAAATGTAGTTGATACCTCCCGGAAAGCTGAGGCCCACTCTACTTCTGCAGCTTTGCCCTTCCCTGATAGACAGTTTCACCAGCAGTGCCCACTCGCACCTACTACAATCTCCTCCCTTCCCCAGGATGCGCAGGACTAGCAATGAGCAGGCCTTCAAAAATGGTTATGGAATAAATAAGCCAGGTTGGACGGAGTGTTAACGTCCTTCCCAGGCCCTTCTCAAGAGGGCTCTGTAACATGGCATAGTTTTACTTAATTATCTGGTTAATCCCAGTAGGACACCAGTGTCACTTAAGCCTAATGAGGCTTAGAGGCTGTGTGTCCCCCATATTCTCAGCTATAGGTTCAGATTTCACACCACATGGCAGCACAAGGACAGTTTCAACCAAGGCTTGGAGAAATGATAAAGAAGTGAATAGAGTCAGGATGGCTGTCTTCTTCAAACTTCAGGCTTTGCCTCTCAGAGGCAGGAAACAGTGGTCCTGCTCAGAGATAAGGATAGCCATGTTTGCTACATCCAGAGCTTCCTTATTACATACCCCAGTATTTCAAGGTTGTCACCATGCTTGTTATTGCCAAGGTTGTGTTAGTTTTCATTCAATTACTCATTAGTTCATTCAACAAATCATCACTGGATACCTTTTATGTACTAAGCATGATGCTAAGTGCTATGTATGTAGTATGCAACTTTAAAGAAAGGGACTTTAAGGTCTTCTAATTCAACTATTCAGTCTATATTTGAATGGCTTCATAAATCCATTTTTGGGCTCCAAAGATTAATGGAGAACCACTACAGACCTCTGATAAGGACCCATCTCTTTTAGGTGAAGGCAAGGCAGCTCCTTCTCTTCCTGGTTGCTCTAAAATGAGAACGCCTTTCTTGTATTAAGGCAACAGGTATCTCTGGTCCCAGCTCCACCCCTCTGGGGCCAGATAGAATAGGATTAATCCCTCTCCATACACCATTCTTTCAAATGGTGAGGTCAGTGATCACATCTCCCTGAGGTTTTGAGGGATGTTTCTCGCAGCCAGCATTCCCGCATCCTTGTGCAATACCTCATGTGATGGTCCCCACTCCAAACTTGAAACAGTCTCCCAGTCCCCAAAAAGTGGTGGACAAAGAGAAACCAGGGGCCCCTGATCTGAAACCTACCCAGGCAGGAAAGCAATACTCTGGGAGTTCTGTCAACCACATGCAGGGGAACAGGGACGTGCAAAGTCTAATGATATCTAGCATGTATCAAATTTAGACTTTGGAACCAATGAATTGGCCGGATATTAACTACAAGGAAATGGAATAAAAATAGGAGCATTTAGACAGACCTTCAGGAAAACTTCCCAACCGTGAGCCTGGACCGTGCCAAACCCCAAACATTTGGAAAATAGCTTTAGACATTCAACAAATCCCAACCTTGAGCATTTGGGGATGATTTTTGCTGTCTTAATTGTCCTGTTTTCATTAGAGTTACTTGACAAGACACTCACTGAATTTCTTCCAGAGAAAGTAGTTTCTGATTCAACACAATAAAAGCCTGTTCCTTCCTTTTTTTTTTTTTTTGATCTTTTCTTTCTTGGCCAAAGTTCTTCCTCTCATTGTAGAATGCTTTCATTATCAGGTATGATGGGCATATTGAAAAGGTTGATTTCTATTCAGTTTGAAGTTTCTCTTTAAGAGGAAAAAACCAAAAAACAAAACACGCCTCCTCTTGAGTAAAGTAGCTGGCACTTGCGCTGCAAATGTATTAAACGTTTCCAGATTAGATTCCAGCAAAGCACAGTCTATCTTTGTGCAGGGGTAATGGGCTACAGCTTCTAGACAGGCCTCTGCTTTCTGCCAGAGAATTCTCTTTTTGGTTCGGGTATAAGGGCCCCTGTAACACATAGAGAATAAGGGCTTCAGCATCCCAGAGACACACTGGGAAGGGCTGGCTGGTATACCTGGGTCATTTAAACTGCCTGGGCGACTATGACAAGGAGGCTGTCCTATGACTAAATCTGATAATACCTTCCAAGAACCTTAAGGCGGTATGTAAGACAAAAGTGCTAACATTCAACTTGGCTAAGCCATCCTCTTAGGACATTTGGTGTGAGCACACTGGTGGCAGAACACCAAACCTGATGGCAGGGCTTCTGTGTGACACAATCACTATGAAAAGAGAAAAGTTTGGCACCAAGGGATGCCATTGGGAGGTGCTTGGCTGTCAATGAGAGAAGATGGGTTTTCCTTTCAATAAAAAAAAGTTTCTTTAAAATCAGGCCTAGGGCAGCCCCAGATTTGCCGGCATTTATACATTGTGCTCACTCATGAAGAACTAGCATCCAACTAAATTGAAAAATAGTTTAATAAGTAGTGCTATAGCCTACTTGGATTCATAGGCTAACTCAGGCAGAGGATGGCCTATCAAAAACTGCTCGTTGTCTACCCAATATCCTAATCAGAGAAGCTTGATTTTATTAAGGGCTTAATCTATGCAATTGTAAAGCTACATTTCCCAGCATCCCTTGTAACAAGGACTAAACTCGTCATATAATTTTGGTCAAGGAGATATAAGCCTAAGTTTGTGGGAACGTCAGAGAAAATTTTCTTTTTTTCAGATCAAGTTCACTCTTTGTTACATGTTGCTTCCTTTTCCATCTTCCTGTTTCTTTTTTTTGGAAAGATTTCTTTATTTAGTTTTGGCTGCTCTGGGTCTTCGTTGCTGCACATGGGCTTTCTCTAGATGTGGCAGGCAGGGGCTACTCTTCATTGCGATGCACAGGCTTCCCATTGCAGGGGCTTCATTGTTGCGGAGCGCAGTCTTTCGGTGCACGGGCTTCAGTAGCGGCAGCTCTCAGTCTCCAGAACGTGGACTCAGTAGTTGCGGCGCACAGGCTTAGCTGCTCCTTGGCATGTGGAATCTTCCCAGCGCAGGGATCAAACCCCTGTGCCCTGAATTGGCAGGCAGATTCTTAACCACTGGGCCATTGGGACAATAAGAATGAAAATCATGCATTAAGACGGCAAAGCAGGCAGATGGAAGGAGCCCGAGACCTGATGTCATGGATTGGCAGCACTACACACACACACACACACACACACACACACACACACACACGCACACACACACACACACATCCATTTCAGGAACGGGAACCACCACGCTCCCAACAATTTTGGGAGTCATCCTTGACTCTTTCCTTTCCCTTGCCGCCTCTTCCACTCTTCCGTATTCAATCTAGTATCAAATCTATGAACTCTGCCAGCGCACTATATCTCAAATTCATCTACTTTTCATCTATGTTGCCACCTCCGTAGTTAACTTGGTACCAACTAGAACATTACAAGGGTCTCTTACTAGGTCTCTCTACAGGTGTTTTGCTTCCTGCAATCCATCCCCATGTAGCTACAGAAGGAGTTCCTTAAAACCCATCATCTGATTACACCACTTATTATGCCCCCACTTAAAGCCTGTCTTGGCTTTCCACTGCATTGAGCTTGTAATCAGAACTACTCACAAAATCCCCTGAGGCCCCACGTGACCTGGACACGAGCACCTCTCCAACCTCATCTTTCACTGTTCTTCCCTCTGCCTTCAGTTGCTCAAAACCACTCATTTCCCACCCAAAATGCTCTTGCCTTCAGTTCAGCTCCAATTCTTGCTTTAGTTGTTAGTTTACATGTCAGAAAGATGTTCCCGTCCACCACATCCAGAGGAAAATTTCCAAGTGTGCCCTCTATCCTAATTTAGTCCTTCCACAGTTTATAATGGTTGGCTTGGTTTTCTTACCTGTATTTATTTGCTTTGGGACTGTAAGCTCCACAAGGGATAGAAGCATGTCTTTCTTGTTATCTTTTATCCCCATCATCTAGTTCATTGCCTAAAACATAGTTAAAGCTCAGTAAGTATTTGTGGAATAAATGAGTGAATAAATAAATGAGTTTAATCTGGATGTGATAAAGATGCAACACTTGTCATTTTTTATTTGGCAGAAATATAATGTGCAAATTTCTATACTGTTATTTTTAGTCACTGTTTAATATTATACGTATGTTTATAATATATAAAACTTTAAAAAACTCATTTATTCTTACTTTCTCATCTTTTAGTTGAAGTTTGATTATATAAGAAAACATGACTTGAGTCACAAAAGCATATTAAAATTGAAATTTAACTTTATGTCATCAAAAATTTTATGACATATTTGAAATATTTTTCCTATTATTATTATAAAAGCTGCTGCTACTGCTGCTAAGTTGCTTCAGTCATGTCTGACTCTGTGCGACCCCATAGACAGCAGCCCACCAGGCTCCCCCATCCCCGGGATTCTCCAGACGAGAACGCTGGAGTGGGTTGCCATTTCCTTCTCCAATGCATGAAAGTGAAAGTGAAGTTGCTCAGTCGTGTTCAACTCTTCACAACTTCATGGATTGCAGCCTGACAGGCTCCTCCATCCATAGGATTTTCCAGGCAAGAGTACTGGAGTGGGGTGCTATTGCCTTCTCCGATTATAAAAGCTAGTTTCTCTTAATAATTTGCATTTTGTTTTTAAATAGGAAGACCAGAGAGAGATTTTCAGGCTGCGATTTGTAAATTCTTCTTTGCAAATGACATGCGGTTGTTAGGAATAGGCTTACTCCTAATTACAAGCATGGTCTATGAGCTAGACAACCTGGGTTCAAATCTAGCTATTGTTTACTTGCTGTGTGATAGTGAGCAAACTACATACCTTGCTTGTGCTTAGTTTTCTCAGCTGAAAGATCAGGAGACAGTAGTAACATCCCTCAGAGAGTTGTTGTGAGGTTTCAGTGAGAAAATGTGTTGTAAACATTGTCAAAGTGCCTGGAACAATAAACACTGCATTATTTTACGCACTTGTTTTTGTTTGCTGGGGCTGTCATACCAAAGTATCACAGACTGGGTGTTTTAAACGACAGAAATTCATATTCTGCCAGTTTGGAGGCTGGAAGTTTGAGACCATGGTATGGGCAAGGGTTGATTTCTCCTGAAGCTTCTCTCCTTGGCTTAAAATGGTCATCTTTAACCTGCTCTTCACACAGTTTCCCCCTGTATCCATTTGTGTTTATTTCCTCTTCTTATAAGGACATAGCTAGCCATTTTGGATTAGGTCTTACTCTAATGACCTCATCTTGGGGCTTCTCTGGTGGCTTAGCAATAAGGAATCCACCTCCTGTGCAGATGTGGGTTCGATCCCCAGGTCAAGAAGATCCCCTGGATAAGGAAATGGCAACGCACCCCAATATTCTTGCCTGGGAAATCCCATGGACACAGGAGCTTGATGGGCTACATCCCATGGGGTCACAAAAGACTCGGACATGACTGAGAGACTAAACAAAACTGAAATGACCTCTTCTTATCTTAATTACCTCTTTAAAGACCCTCTCTCCAAATACAATCATATTCTTCGGTATCTGCGGTTAAGACTTCAACATAAGAATTTGGGGGCACACATTTCAGCCATAACTGTATTAATAGTATTCCTCCAGATAAGCTAAATCAGATGTGGTGTCTATAGCTTCTTTTTTCAGAATTGGTTTTTAAAGTACTGCAAATTTCTTTTGTGTATGTGTACGTGTTCCAATAAAACTTTATCTACAAAAACAGATCATGAACCATAGGTTTTATTTTGCCTAACCCTGCTCTATGGCATCCCCATCCTGTTAACCACTTTGCCTCTCTGGGTTTTGCTGACATTAACCTTTGGAGTCCTGTATCTGTGTATTAATGTGAAGTAGTGCAGACTTCTTGATGAGAATTTTGCAAAGATGAATACAATGAACAAATCCAGTAAATAGCATCATGAGGCAAAGTTATAGCATGAGTAATTACATTTATGCTTTCATTAACTTTTTTTTTTAACATGAGAGCTCATTATGCTTTCTGTATTTGGTCAAATATCTATTATGTTATACTTACATGAGACTAAGAATAAATACCACTGTAAACTGTGTTTGACTGTCAAACCTATCTTGAAGGTGGCTAGTGAGTTAATCTGGGCACCAAAGGAAAGCTAAATTGTAAACATCCTTCGTTGATGCCCATCAGCTGCCCCCTAGGGCCTCTTGACATTTATGTGGGCACTGACCCATTTCAATAAAAGGTCAAGTTATCTTACTAATTAAAACAAACAAAACAATGGAAACAGATCCCAGATCTACCGTTAATGATGTTGACATCCTGAAACAGCAACACCAACCTTGGAGGTTTTACTATCCGTCTATTGAGAAATGCTAACCTAGACTAAAACTTCTCCTGGCAACAGAGAACCCTTTGCAACACATACTTGAACATTGGGCAATAACTGTGTATACTGGAATTCCTGGTCTTGAATCCCACCCTGTCATTTGTTAGCTGTTTAATGTTAAGTACATAATTTACCCCTTCGTCATCTCAATTTCCTGAGATGTAAACTGGGGAAAACAATATGCATTTCTCTCCTACCTCCAGAACTCATACAAGGGACAAAGAACATAATGCAGCGCTAAAGTATTATAATCAACCAGCAAATCAATAGGAGAAGGCAATGGCACCCCACTCCAGTAATCTTGCCTGGAAAATCCCATGGATGGTGGAGCCTGGTGGGCTACAGTCCATGGGGTCGCTAAGAGTGGGACATGACTGAGTGACTTCACTTTCACGCATTGGAGAAGGAAATGGCAACGCACTCCAGTACTCTTGCCTGGAGAATCCCAGGGGTGGGAGAGCCTGGTGGGCTGCCGTCTATGGGGTTTCACAGAGTCAGACACAACTGGAGCGACTTAGCAGCAGCAGGCGCAAATCAAGACAGCAATCAACGCAAGCTGATACTGATAGTAAATACAGAGTCCTTACTCTGCTGGGTACCATTCTAAGAATTTTATTTGTAATGGTTCATTTAATTTTCACAACAATCCTGTGGGGTATGTATTGTTATTAGCATCCCAGTTTAAAGATTAAGAATCCAGGGAAGGGAAAATTTAGGTAACTTATCTAGGTTGTAAAGATAATAAGTAGCAGAAGTAGGATTTTAACTCAGGCATTCTAGGACACCATACTCCCCAACACTTGTAAGTCATGTAACTGAAGAATTTATTAGCTAAACTAGGACTCTTGGAGAATGAAATGAAAACAGAGATAGTGATGCTTATGCTGTCACAACAAACATAAACTAAGACTTGAATTAGGCAAGTTAAATATTTAGTCACCTTTATTTAAGGGATGTTGAATGCGAAGCTGGCTTGAAAATTTCCTGTACTTGTGAGGAAATGCTGGGGAAGGTAGTCGCTGCGTGGTACACATAGTAATCACCGCAGAAATGAACCATGCACTGATCCTCTGTATACCCTCCTTCTCCAAATCCAGATTGGAGTCCAGCAGGCACTGAACTGAATAACTCCATTTATCACACTTGAAATCAATGTCTCTACAGCTCCTGTCCACTGGGATTATGGGTTCTCTTTGTAGGGATCATGGAGACAGAACTTGTGTATTTTTTCCTGGAGGTCTTAGGTTCCCCCATACACGGCGTACCCAAGGGATAGGACACAGAGACAGGATCCAAGTTCTCAGGGTAGTTCTTGCCCACATGGATTTCTAGCATTTTGTCCAAAGGTCACTTTGTGGCCTCCTATGCTCTGCCTCTGTGAGGCAAAGAGGTCTGTCATGTGAGTCTATGGGGAGAAAGGGGAGACTGGAACTCAGGAACTAGATAAAGAAAATGTTCAAATACCTTCTCCTCTAGGAAGCACCTCTCAACCTTCCTCTCTGTGTCTCCCACTGGCTCCCATAGTTCATTTTATGTGCTTTTTAGAAATTTTAGTACAGAAAACTATATTTTAGCTGAGGAAACGTAATACAGTGACATAGTTCATGGATTCCAGAGCCATGAAGTACTACTTACCAATGAGATGACCTTGGGTAAGTAAACTTAATCTTGACTATTTCATCTCTAAAATAGGAATGAAAATTTACATACTTCATAAAGTTGTTATGAAGATTAATTGAACTAACTTACTGGAAGTCCATGGCCTTCCTTGGTGGTCCAATGATTAAGGCTGCCCTCCCACTACAAGGGGCAGGGGTTTGATCCCTGGTCCTTGATCTGGGAACTAAGATCCCACAGGCTGTGTGGGCATGCTGGAGGTGGAGGGGAAGATCTATTAGGAAGTCCATAGAACATCCTCTCCTCCCCTTCCTATTTTTCCTTCTTCCAATGAGATAGTGTTTTGTCCATGTGTATTTATGTGTCTATTTCTCTTGTGCCAACACAGAATATGGTACAGAGTGGACTCACCATAGCATTTGCTATAAGAACAAAAGGAAGCACAGATGAGCAAATTAACAGGCAGGAGATCAGTTCCAGACCTAAGTTGACATTTAATTGATTTAAAAATGACTCAAAGTCTAAAAATATTCAATAACACAGTCTTCCAGCAGTATCCAGGTCATTTGTTCTCTATCAACAGAAGATACACTCTAAGTGAACTACAAGATAAACGGGATGTCTTTAGGGACTCTGGACTAGCCTTGTGAAAGTGAGTTGTGAACCCATGTGTCAGCAATGAACAGTTTCTGTGCAGCACCTGTGGGATCTTTTGAATGCCTCCACACCCCACTTATGAAAGAAGCAGGTGGAATTGTTTTATTCATGTTGAAAATCAAAATGACAAAAAGTGGCATAAAGCAATACAAGTGTCCTAAAATGAAATCAGTAACATACATACAGCCATCTGCAATCCATTTAAGAATCCAGAGCCCAGGAAGAATCTAGTTTAGGGAAGGAAAAGGAACAAAAAAATATAGCAAACAGTCCAAGGAAATGACCTTCAGAAATGCCACAGTTCACAGAGATCAGAAAACCCAGCAGGGATAGAACACAGCTATGGGAATGATTCTCAGGAGGTGGCAAATTTACCCCATCTCCAGGAAATGCTTATTTGTCTGATAAGCAACTCTGTTACTATTGCTATCCTATGGCTCAGCCATAAAGAATTCACCTGCAATTCTCCTGCAATAAAGAATTACAGAAGCTGCAGGAGGCATGTGTTCAATCCCTGGGTCAGGAAGATCCCCTGGAGGAAATGGCAACCCACTCCAGTATTCTTGCTTAGAAAATTACACGGACAGAGGTCGCAAAGAGTCCGACACGACTGAACAACTAGACGTGAAGCAACTCTGCAAATTCCTTGAGGGTGGGGACTGTGCCTTAGTCTTTTCTTTGTTGTTGTTTAGTCGCTAAGTCATGTCCAACTCTTTGTCACCCCACTGACTGTAGCCCACCAGGCTCCTCTGTCCATGGGATTTCCCAGGCAAGAATACTGGAGTTGGTTGCCATTTCCTTCTCCAGGGACCTTCCTCACCCAGGGATCGAACCCATGACTCCTGCATTGGCAGGTGGACTCTTTACCACTGAGCCACCAGGGAAGCCCCAAGTCTTTTCTACCTGTGCTTTAAAATCCTGCACATAGATACCCTGAGGATCTCCACATTCAATAGAATGACTGGCACATAGTAAGTGTTTAAGAAGTACCTATTGAGAAAACGGACGAATGATTCAAACAAATGGATAAGTGAGTAATTAACTCATCAGGCGGATGTGGAGCCCTCACCTTGCTCCTCTTGACCTTTGGAGATTAAGGAGTTTTGGGAATTTTGAAAGGGCAAAAGAAATAGAAACCAAGATCACTTCTAGATGGACAGGCCCTGCTCTAGGCCATTTGCACATCTTCTTTGGAGAAATATCTATTCAAAGCTTTGCCCATTTTTAAATTGGGTTGTTGAGTTGTTCTTTATATATTCTAAGACCCTTGTTAGATTTATGCCCGATACATTTACATTTGCTAATATTTTCTTCTTTGTGTGGGTTATCCATTTTATCATCTTGATGGTATCCTTCAGAACACAAAGTTTTTATCTTAATGAAGTTGAATTTATTTTTTCTTTTGTCACTGGTGATTTTAGTGTCATAGCTAAGAAACCATTCCCTAATCCAAGGTCACAATTTACTTCTATGTTTTCTTCCAAGAATTTTATAGTTTAGGTCTTCTATTTAGATCTCCAATGGATTTTGAGTTATGCTTTGGATGTGGTATGAGGAAAGAGTCCAAATTCATACCTTAACATGTGGAAATCCAGTTGCCCCAGCACCATTTGTTGAAAAAACTATTCTTCCCCTATTATATTGTCTTGACACCCTTCAAGAGAAAGAACAGTCTTATAATTGTCTTGATGGTTAAATTTTTTGCGTCAGCTTGGCTCAGTTATGGTGTTGAGTCATTTGTTCAAACACTAGTGCAGCTGTCCCTGTGAAAATATTTTATAGATGTGATTAACATATACAGTCAGTTAACTTCAAGTTGATAAGACAGTATCTTTGATATTGTGGGTTATTCAGCCTTATCTAATCAGCTGAAAGCCTTAAGGGCAAAAATGGAGGTTTCCTGGAGAAGAAGGAATTCTGCCTCAGGGCTGTAACCTAGAAATCTTGCCTATAGGTTCAGCCTACTGGCCTGCCCTACAAATTTCAAACTTGCCATCTCCCACATTGCATGAACCAGTTTCTTAAAATAAATCCAAATTTACACATACATATATCCTGCTGGTTCTGTTTCTTGAAGGAAAGCTGATTGATATACCTGTCAAAATCCGATGGACCTTAATGTAAGGATTTATTTCTGCTCTGACAATTCTATTCCATTATCTATATAACTACCCTTATGCCAGCATGGGCTACTGTAACTATACAGTAAAACTTTGAAATCAGGAAGTATGATTCCACCAAATTTATTCCTAGTTCTTCAAGACTGTTTTGTTTATTCTGGATACTCTGTATTCCAGAGTGTGTTTTAAAACACATATGAAAAAACACGTACGGAACATCACATCCTTTCCTTCTTCTCATCTGCCATTCCATTTCCTGCTTCCAAAGCCCTGGGGAGTTGAGGCCAGAGGTGATGGTGCATGGTTGGTGGGCAAAGCAGACGTGATTGACCATCCTCACAAATGCAACATTTTAGGGAAAGGCAGACTGGCAGGTAGAGACAGGGGTGATCCAGGCATTGTGTGTGTCTGGTTAACTCAGCTGCTAGTCATCGGCTTGCTGCCTCTGGGGTCAGAGATCCCTTAAACCATGCAGTTCCTCAGCCTTAGGCCAAGCTACTGCAGAACAGGACTAGATTATCATTTTCACCTGGGATTCACAGTTGCTGATTGTTTTTCACAATTGTCTTAGATGTGCGCTTGTATTCTTGTCATATTTGGAAAGGGCTTTATTTAGAGTGGAATAGCTGAATGTACAGAGAAATGGAGGGCTGTTATGAAATCTTGGTCAAGGGCAAAGGACTTCAACTTGCATGTAAAATTCCTGTAATATGTGTCTTTTAAATGTGTATCGGAGAAGATGGTTTTCCAGGTCTCCTGCCTCTGCTCATTATCCCCTTGATGTTTTACAGTGCTCACCGCCAAGAAGAAAGTCTTCCTTACCTCTGACCAGCCTCTTCCTCTTGTTCTATCATCAGAGGAGATGGAGAGCAGCTGCTCTATTTTATGGCCTCGCAGTTAATTTAATTTATATCTGCTGTATATGTGATTTCTTAAAACTTAATAGAACATTTCAGTTTGGCATGTAGAAAGGGCTCTCTGCCTCACCCCAGTCATTCCCAATAGATGTGTTTTATCGTCTTAATTTATGTTTTTATCTCTGTTGTTATTGCTTGTTGTCTTTTTTTAATAGTGTGATTTTATTTTTATGACCACATTCTTCCTAGGAATTTTTGGGCACGTGGCATTCCAAAATTTTACTAATTTAATGACCCATCCCACAGACAGATGATCTCAAAAAGATAATGAAAGTTTAGAGTGCTGCGTGATCTCAAAGTTAGCAAAGACTCAGGGGTGTTGTTATGGAAGCTCCTTGGAGATGGTGTGCATGGAACTCATGGACCAAGGATCTACAAGCCTCTGCTGATACTTTACATAAGTGAGAAATGTCTTAGAAAACTTGGAATGAAATGACACTGTCAGCTTAAAAAAACTGCACAATGTAAAAGCTGTGAGCTGAGTCTGAATGTCTCTGTACAAAGTCTTACTGAGGACTGTAGCCTGGGAGAAAGCCTCTCAGTAGCTCTGAGAAACTGTTCCAAAGAGGTAAGGGGGAGGTCAGTATTTACGTGATTTTTGGCAAAGTAGGTACACACGCAACAAAGTATACCTCATTAGAAGGTTGCTGCCAGTCATTAGGAACAGACCTCTTAGCTAATGGTTTTAGTGCTTTCTCAAGTATGGGAAGATGCAAGAATCCAGGTTCATAAAAATTTTCTCCTGAAACTAGCTGTTCTGCCAGCCTGAAGGCCTGTTCTGCCAGTTTTCTCAGAGCACTGGGTGTCTCATTCCTAATTTCCTCCCTAAACTCCTTTCAGCTTATGTTAAAGGACTATGGTAGCAATAGCTAGTGACTCAATCCTGGTAGAACCAGAGATGGTCAACCTTCTTCAGTCAGCACCCTTTAGAATCTTTTAACCCTGTCCAAATGCTAGAGCAGTCTTTTGCAAGGATGGTCTAGTGTTTTCTGCCCACTGGGGTCTGACCTGTGGCCCAGAGGATAGGCATGAGGAATTTAGAAACAAGCATATGATTCCTCCAGAGGAAGCTGCATGCAATGTAAGCCATGGGGTGAGACTTTCTCCTGGCCTATGAATTTGTGGTCTCACATACAGATGAGAGAATGCAATAGCAGATCTCCTTGAGGTGAAAGGACCACCTCTGCTTGTCTGTAATGTCTCACGCTTTCAACTGAAACCTTGCAAAGCAAGGTTTTCATTCTACTCCATCACCTAGAGACATAAGCTTAGAGGCATTTCTTACTGATCCAAATAACCCTAAAGCTGATCAGGATTGTCCACGTCACTCCACCCAAGGAACGCCTCCTTTCTGAAGACCACTTCCCTGGTGGTCTTCAGGAGTTTTACATATGGGAGGAGAGGTCAGATGTTGATGAAGGTGCTTTAGTTTAACATTGCTAACTCAACTTCCTTTCTTCTTGGAAATAGCATCAGTTTCTTATTCTCTAGCAGAATCAACTTTGTTTTTAAAGGAAGAGCCAGTAAGAAGGATTTAAAGATCTTCCTGAGGGATTTCTCTTGTCCATTATCAAATTCCTTGGAAAACATGAGTTCTGAAAGTTCTTCTCTGTTATTTCACAAAGGAGCTCTCTAAAAATTGGCCCATTTCAGTGGCAAATTTGCACTACATATTGTCAATAAGAGCCAGCTTATGACTAAATATTTAAAAAAATTAAAATCATGGCGTCTGGCCCCATTACTGCAAAGGCAAATAGAAGGGGAAAACGTGGAAATAGTGACAGATTCCTCTTTTTGGGCTCCAGAATCACTGTGGATGGTGACTGCAGCCATAAAATCAGAAGACAACTGCTTCTTGATAGGAAAGCTACAACAAACCTAGACAGTGTGTTGAAAAGCAGAGACATTACTCTGCCAACAAGGCTATGATCTTTCCAGTGGTCACATATGATTATGAGAGCTGAACCATAGAGAAGGCAGAACACCTTCAATCCTTCATGTTGCAACTAAGACTTGCCACAGCCAAATAAATAAATACATAAACAAATAGATATTAAAAAAAACCAAAATGTTCACATTGTTGCCTTCAAATTGTGGTGCTGTAGTAGAGTCCTGAACGTCCCTTGGACAGCAAGGAGATTAAACCAGTCAATTTTAAGGGAGATCAACCCTGAATATTCACTGGAAGGACATGCTGAAGCTGAAACTCCAGTATTTTGGTTATCTGATGCAAACAGATGACTCATTGGAAAAGTCCCTGATGCTGGGAAAGATTGACAGCAGAAGGAGACAAGGGCATCAGCGAGTGAGATGGTTGGATGGCATCACTGATGCAATGAACATGAACTTGAGCAAACTCCAGGAGATGGTGAGGGACAGGGAGGACTGGCATGTTGCAGTCCACGGGGTCGCAAAGAGTCTGACATGACTGGGCGACTGAACAATAACAATTGTCGATAACTACCTTGGTGCACTGAACTCCACTGCCTGGATTCTAAACCTGACTCCGCCACTCCTACCCTGTATCAGTTCAGTTCAGTTCAGTCGCTCAGTCGTGTCTGACTCTTTGCGACCCCATGAATCGCAGCGCGCCAGGCCTCCCTGTCTATCACCAACTCCCGGACTTCACTCAAACTCACGTCCATTGAGTCAGTGATGCCATCCAGCCATCTCATCCTCGGTTGTCCCCTTCTCCTCCTGCCCCCAATCTCTCCCAGCATCAGAGTCTTTTCCGATGAGTCAACTCTTCGCATGAGGTGGCCAAAGTACTGGAGTTTCAGCTTCAGCATCATTCCTTCCAAAGAAATCCCAGGGCTGATCTCCTTCAGAATGGACTGGTTGGATCTCCTTGCAGTCCAAGGGACTCTCAAGAGTCTTCTCCAACACCACAGTTCAAAAGCATCAATTCTTCGGCACTCAGCTTTCTTCACAGTCCAACTCTCACATCCATACATGACCACTGGAAAAACCATAGCCCGTATGACTTTGGGCAAATTACTTGACCTCTCTCAACTTCAGGTTAACAATACCTACCTAAATGTTCAGGTACCATATCTCTTAGAATGGTGTCTGGCAGGTGCTGAGAGCTCAGATTAACACTGGCCACAGTGGTAATAATGGAGATGACATGCTAGGTGCTTTCCATGCACCTAGGTTCATGACATGCTAGGCTCTTCGGGTG
The DNA here is from genome assembly GCF_001704415.2 of Capra hircus. Taxonomy (NCBI): domain Eukaryota; kingdom Metazoa; phylum Chordata; class Mammalia; order Artiodactyla; family Bovidae; genus Capra; species Capra hircus. The sequence goes on from NC_030818.1 coordinate 20,057,141, forward strand.
TAGTCTAACCTTGACAAGTACTCTCCTTTCACAGATGGGAGAGTGAAGTTCAAAGAGAATAAATAATCAACTCAAAGGCATAACTTTAGCAGGTGGCAGGGCAGAGATTTAGATCCAGTTCTTTCTAACTCAACTCTGGAGCTCTTTTCTTTATTATGTTACTATTTCTAGACCAGATCAGTATATGCATCAGGAAAGTTCTTTGCGGTGTTGATGAAAACAAAAAGTGCAGCCTAAGAACTGAGAATTATGCATTATTTAGTGAACAAACTGAAGACTTAAGCCCAAGAGACAGCTTCTCAGATAGCTCTGAGGGATTTTCCGAAGACATAAGGGAGCCGGAATAGAAGAGTTTTTGTTCAAAAACCAGTTGTCTGGGGACTTCCCTGGTGGTCCAGTGGCCAAGAATCCACCTTCTGATGCAGGGAACACAGGTTTGGTCCCTGGTCCAGGAACTGAGATCCCACATGCCATGGGGCAGCTCAGCCCATGCTCTGCAACTAGAGAGCTGGCACACTGCAACTACTGAGCCCTTGCACCACAACAAAAGATCCCAAGTGCCACAACTAAGACCCTACGTGTTGCAACTAAGATTTGACCCAGCCACTAAATAAATACAGAAACAAATCAATATTTAAAAAACCAAGTAGTCTGAGCATCAGAAAATTACTGTTAAAAAGAAAAAACAGGCATCTCGAATTAATGAATTTAGCACTTTTCTATGTATGGGAGGATGCAAGGGTCTGGGCTCATTGAAATCATTCCTTTACAGGCACTTTAACTATCTAAGGCCAGTATCTTGTTTTTTGTTTTTTCATCCAGGATCCCCTCGGAATGCACAGTTGGGGCAGCTGCCAAGACTGATGACTTGATGGCCACAACATCCTTTGTTTACTGATGTGGCATGTGACATTCTTTGTCCATAACAGTTTAAGTATTTTCACAAATGTTACTTGTAATCACTTAGACTGTACACAAATCCACAGGTTTGGATTACCAGCATCACAATTAACAATGAGAAAATGGATTCATTCATGTAGAATGAAACTGGCCTGAGTTTGCCCAGCTGATGATTGTGAACAGGAACCAGTGACTTCTGGCTTGGCCCCTCATCTTTTGCCCACATCAGTCCACCCAAAGATCACCTTCTTCCTGAAGTCCACCGTGGCTTTCCACTCTCAGTCTAAACTGGCCCTCAAACTTACCATCTGCTCCTTCAATTCATGCTTTCATTTTCCTTTAAAATTCTGGCCAGAAACAAAACAAAACAAAACAAACACTCTTGGCCAAGAATCCCCTCTTCCAGGAAGTGCTCGCTGACGTAAATTTAGTTGATCCGCTCACCAAGTGTTCTACACGGATCCTCTGCCCTTGCCTACTGCTCTTGACAACTTTTTCTCACAACTGCCCTGTGGGGAAGGTACTATTATTACCTAGCTCACAGAGTTGAGATTCTATCCAGTCTGGTTTTAGAGACCCTCTTCTTAACTACTCCAGAGTTTCAGCCTCCCTGACAGGTGAACCACGAGATGGCAGCTCAGTAGCTCTGAACACTCGTTCTGGGAAAAGGCCATTTCTGAGACAACCAGTACCTGAGTGAAGTAGCGGTGGCTCTTTTCCGGAGCTCCTTGAAATTCTCATCAAAGTCAGTAAGTGCTGCGGTTATTCATGAGGGCAGGTATATATAATGTGCGATTTGGCTCAGTTCTAAAGAAAACAGGTGGTCTGCACGGCTAGCTTGAAAACTGGTGGACTGCATTGCATTTGGTCAGTTGAAAACTATAGTCAAGAGGCCATCCCTCCATACGGAAGTCACTCAATGAGTATGTACTTATTGGGTATATTATCAAATCTTTATTGAGCGCTATCTAAGTGCTAAACTCTGGAGAAGGCAATGGCACCCCACTCCAGTACTCTTGCCTGGAAAATCCCGTGGATGGAGGAGCCTGGTAGGCTGCAGTCCATGGGGTCGCACAGAGTTGGACACAACTTAGCAGCAGCAGCAGCAGCAAGTGCTAAACTCAATACCAAGGAACATGGATACAGTGGTGAATAAGAGACAAAATCTCTGGCCTCCTGAAACTTACATCCTATTAGCAGTAACCAACTAAAAATAAAATATTTAATAGTGTATCTAGTAGTAATACCTTCTATTCTTCATAAAGATAAAGTATGATGAGGAGATAAAGGTTGAAAGTGGTGGGTATATTGTGAAGACTGTTTCTGACAGGATGTGGACGGAAGTAGCTCCGGGGGGATGATTTGAGTAAAATTCTGAAGGATAAGCAGGAGCTGGCAATGCACAGATCTTGGGGGAAAAACGTTCCCCCAGAAATATTCTGAGCAGAAAGGAACTGGGCTTGTTTGTCAAACAGCAAGAAGGCCCTCCATTGTTTAAGTGTCCTTAAGCTAGTTTACTTTCTCTGTGCAGTTTCCTTACCTACATGCAACCCAGATAACAGTAGCCCCTATGGCCTCTATCTCTTAAAAACTGGCTTATCACAATTTTCTTAGGGTATGTAACGATTGATATGATTTGAGTAATAACGTTTGAATATTTTATTAATTTTATCACCTAAAATTTTCCATGGAGAATAGGAACTGTTAATCATTTTATGTGGGCTAGTAAATTTTCTATTGTTAATTAATAAAAATGATTTTTTTAATTGGCTTAATACATCCTTCTCCCTCCACCACCACCACGATCCTATGCCTAGCAAATGTTCAGATGCCCTCATTCAAAGATTTTCCAGCTCCTGAAGGTGCCATCCTCATGCCTTTTCTGCATCTCAAGCCCCTGATCCCATAGGTACAGATTTGACTCTTGACGCGTTGCCCAAGGTAGGATACCCAGGACTTTTCATAAGAATTGCAGAACACCCACCCTGTCCTAGGAATTGTGTACACAGCAGATGGGGGACTGAGGAGAGACCCAGAGGGGCACACACAACTTGTACAGAGAGGCAGGGCCCATTCTTCAGATGGGAGAGTCCCAGGAGTGTCTCAGCTGTTTCTCAGGCTGATCTCTAACTTCCGGGCCCTCTCTCCTTTTCTTTCATTTCTTTTCTTTTTATCCTTTCTGTTTTTTGAAGAGCAATGCCTATTTAAAAAGAATAATTTGTTATTATTTATTTGGCTGTGCCTGGTTTCAGCTGTGGCACGTGGGATCCTTGGTATTCGTTGTGGCCTGTGGCATCTTTTGTTGTGGCATTGAACTCTTAGTTGCGGCATGTGGAACCTACTTCCCTGACGAGGAACTGAACCCAGGCCCCCTGCATTGGGAACACAGAGCCTTAGCCACTGGACCACCAGGGAAGTCCCCCCCTTCATTTCTTTCTCCTTCTCCTTCTGATAGTAACACAACAATTTCTGCTTTTAAACTTCTGTCCCCATCCCCTTTCTGTCACTGTAAGAGGTCAACCACCCCAGGAATAACTTTCAAAGTATTTTCTTGAACCAAACACAAGTGGTCTCTTTGAACATAATTCTGGAGCTAGATTTGAGAAAAAAATTATTGTTCACATTTCTATATTTAAGTTGCAAGTAGCTATATTAAATGTGTTGGGTTATTGGAAGGATTGCCTGGGATAATGGCTGCACAAGCTTTAGCAGCATTACTGGCATAAAGTAGACAGTCAATAAGCAAAGGCAACAATTAGTGTGCTTGTCATGGTAGAGGTGGTGATGATGGTGAACTCACTACTTGTTTGGGGCCAGGTGACTTTGGGGCTTAACTTAGAGAGGTTAGAGAGGTGAAGGACCAGGAAAGCTCTTGCCACAAAGAAATCGCTGTCAGAGGAGGAAAAGAGAATATTGAGGTTACACTGGGAGGTAAGAAACAAACAGAAAGCAAAACAAAAAGAACCTGTAGAGATTTTGAGGTAGAGAAAAGCAGAGCAAAGGAAATGGAGAAGAAAGGTGATGGATGCAATTAAAATGTATATAAGCTTTATGAGAACTTGGGTCTAAGTCAAAACTGGTGGGTGAATAATACTTAGGGCCTCTTCTGCATTCTTGACACAGATTTGATTAACGCAATGAGAAAAGCACAAAGTGAGTTTTGGTTAAAGATCAAGGTGTGTAGATATTTATTCTCCCCCTTCTCTTCCCTCCAAATCTCAAAAAGAATAAAAGATGGAGACAATATTTAAGTTGCCAGTAAAATAAGGATATAACTGCAGTATTAAACCACAAACTATGTCGCAAATGGGCTAAATGCTGTGAAATCTAGACCAAAAAGGGGGAAGAATAGAGAACTAACAACATGTTCTCAGACGTTGGGCAAGATGGATATTTCATCAGGAGCAAGTGAAACTACAGTGAAACGCCCATCCAAGGACTCTTCAAGCGATATGAGATTTGGGGGCACAGAGAGCCATGGAAGAAATGTTCCCATAGAGACCCAGTTTAATACCATAGATCATGGCAGCTTGAAATCAAGGGGAAACCAGGCTCACACAGAATCTTTATCTATTGCCTATTCTCCTAGTTGTGTGTATGTGTGTGCTTAGTCATTCAGTGATGTCTGGCTTTTTGCAACCCCACGGATTGTAGCCTGCCAGGCTCCTCTGTCCATAGGCGTTCTCCAGGCAAGAATACAGGAGTGGGTTGCCCTGTTCTCCTCCAGATCTTCCCAACCCAGGGATCGAACCTAGGTCTCCCACATTGCAGGCAGATTCTTTACCATCTGAGCCATAGAGATGATCAAAGGTGAATCAAAATGAAGAGAGTGGAGAAAACAGCATTTTCCAAATACCAACTTCTTACATGCCAAAGGCTAAGTGATGATACATAGTCACAGGTTAAGAAAAACAGTGGATTTGGTGTGGATCTCTGAGGCAGTACTCTGAGCTTACTAACATCTTCAACTACTTTCCTTCCTCCACAGACTATCTTTCAGCTGATATATGAGATGAATAGTGATCAGAAGGGACCCTCGCCATAGATCTGCTTTGAAATGAGATGGAAAATAAAGAAGAAAGGAAAGTAAGACAAAGAAATATAAATAAGAAAAGTAAGACAAAGAAATAAAAATAAGAACAAGAGAAAATTTCCAAGTAAACAAAGGAAGAGTTCAGACAAATAATTCTCTGTACTTGCAAAGAAATAATAAGATATACATGTAAATGAAAAATATTACAGAGAGGAAAGCTATACTATACACAACAAAATTTAGAATAAACCTTACCTGTACATATATACAATGAAATATTACTCAGCCATGAAAAGAAATGAATGTGAATCATTTGAACTGAAGTGGATGAACCTACAGCCTGTTACACAGAGTGAAGTTAGAAAGGGAGAAACAAATATATATTAATGGATATATATGGAATCTAGGAAGATGATGCTGAGGAGCCTATTTGTGAGGCAGCAATAGAGATGCAGACATAGAAAATGGACATATAGACGCAGCAGGGGAAGGAGAGGGCGGGTGGATTGAGGGAAGAGCTTTGACGTGTATGCCCCATCTGGAGAAGGCAATGGCACCCGCTCCAGTACTGTGGCCTGGAAAATCCCATGGACGGAGGAGGCTGCGGTCCATGGGGTCGCTAAAGGTCGGACACGACTGAGCGACTGCACTTTCACTTTTCACTTTCATGCATTGGAGAAGGCAATGGCAACCCACTCCAGTGTTCTTGCCTGGAGAATCCCAGGGACGGGGGAGCCTGGTGGGCTGCCGTCTATGGGGTCGCACAGAGTCGGACACGACTGAAGCGACTTAGCAGCAGCCTATGTATATATACTATGGCTAATTTGTGTTTTTGTATGGCAGAAACCAACACACATTGTAAAGCAATTATGCTCCAATTAAAAACAAAGAATAAGCCTACCCTAAAACAGGACTTTTGTTCATTTGTTCAACACATAATTACTGAATACCCTGTACATATCAAGATTGCTATCAATGCTAGATTTTAGCAGTATTTAAGGTGGGCAACATCTCTGCCCTTTTGGAGCTTACAATCTAGGAATGGGGATAAAGAAAATAAAATACATAGATTAAATGTATGCAATTCTATTTTAAAAAGTATAATAAGAGTATATAATAGAGAATGAAAAGGTAGGGCCTTGAAGCACGTGCGCCACAGCTAGAGAGTAGCCCCCACTCTCCGCAACTAGAGAAAAGCCCTCATGCAGTAAACTAAGATCATGGCATCCGGTCCCATCACTTCATGGCAAATAGATGGGGAAACAGTGGAAACAGTGAGAGACTTTATTTTGGGGGGCTCCAAAATCACTGTAGATGGTGACTACAGCCATGAAATTAAAAGATGCTTGCTCCTTGGAAGAAAAGCTACGATCAACCTAGACAGTATATTAAAAAGCAGAAACAGTACTTTGTCTACAAAGGTCCGTCTAGTCAAAGCTCTGATTTTTCTAGCAGTCATGTATGGATGTGAGAGTTGGACCAAAAAGAAAGCTGAGTGCCAAAGAATTGATGCTTTTGAACTGTGGTGTTGGAGAAGACTCTTGAGAGTCCCTTGGACTGCAAGGAGATCCAACCAGTCAATCCTAAAGGAAATCAGTCCTGAATATTCATTGGAAGGACTGATGCTGAAGCTGAAACTCCAATACTTTGGCCAGCTGATGCAAAGAAATGACTCCCTAGAAAAGACCCTGATGCTGGGAAAGTTTGAAGGTGGGAGGAGAAGGGGATGACAGAGGATGAGATGGTTGGATGACATCACTGACTCGATGGATATGAGTTCAAGTAGGCTCTGGGAGTTGGTGATGGGCAGGGAAGCTTGGCATGCTATAGTCCATGGGGTTGCAAAAAGTTGGATATGACTGAGCGACTGAATAAGGAACTGAATAACAAAGACCCAGTGCAGCAGAAAAATAAAATAAAATAAATAGTTGTTATTCATGGTACAGTTTTTGTATAATTTTTACATTGTGTTTTGAAATTTTCTGTATTACTTGAATTTAATGTAATGGATATATTTCGACTTTATAAAAATCAGTTGAATCCTTCTTTAAAGAAAAAAAAGCAGGTGGTAAGGAAAACAGGATCCTGGATTGGTTCCTGGACATTAGTGGGGAAGCTGCTGAAATTTGAATAAGGTCTGCACGGTAGTAATCAGTGCTGTATCAAGGTTATTACGCTGTTTGATTATTGCGATGGTTATATAAAATGCTACAATAGGGGAAGTTGGATAAAGGACAAAGGGAATTTTGTGAGTTGTTTATGCAATTAAATCTAAAATTATTTCAAAATATAGTTAGAAAAGAGCATGGCATGGTATTAAATCATATTAACTAAAAAGTTGAATTTTGACCTTTCTTTTGAACTGCAAAATTTGTGAAATAAATGAGGGAACATGAAAAAGTGAGCAATAACTAATGCATATAATTAATGAAAATTGGTATTAGGTTATGCTGATTCTAATCTGTAGTTTTAGAGTTCCAGGATATTCTGGAAAGGGAATTTGTTGATGTAAATGTTTAATGTCTATAATGTATTATCACTGTTGTTATAAATATACTGATTATGTTTGGTCTCTGAGGACCACACCAATTCTACATTGTTTTCAAGCTGAAGTTTATATACATTAATAGGAAAACAGGTAATTTTATTTGTTTCAGTGTCTTCACTTTCATCTGTATATCAATCCAAGATCTCCCCTCTGTTTTTCCCCAGTTTTATTAAGAAATGATCAACATACATCACTGTTTAAATTTAAGGTATACAGCATGATAGTTTGATTCGTATATTGTAAAATAATTACCATGTAGATATAGCTAGCAGCTGTTTTCTCATATAGAACAATAAAACGAAAAGAAAGCAGAAAGAACAGAAAAACATTTTCTTCTTGTGGTGAGAACTCTTAGGATTTACTCTCTCTTAAAACTTTCCTAATTATCATAGAGCAGAGTCAGTTACAGACCTCATGTTCTACACAACATCTCTAGTTTGCATTTATCTTATAACTGGAAGCTAGTACCTTTTGACCACCTTCTTTCAATCCTCCCAGCCCCACCCACTACCTCTGATAACCACAAATCTCATCTCTTTTTCTATAAGATTTTTTTAGGTTCCACATATAGATACCCATATAAATGGTATCTTACAGTACATGTCTTTCTCCATCTGACTTATTTCATTTAGCATAATGTTTTCACCATCCATCCATGTTGTTGCAAATAGTAAGATTTCCTCGTTTTTCATGGCTGAATAATATTTCATTATGTGCATGTGTGTATAGTTGTGTGTATGTCTATATATTCACGCATCCATCAATGGACACTTTTTAATTGGGTTACTTGAGAGACTTTTTCTTATTGAATTATACAAGTTTATATATTTACTATACTTTCAAGGTAATTAGTAATATATTTCCAGCCTAATTGTTAAAATTACATTTAGTTAATCAAAGGAATGATTAAGGAGTTAGAAACTATACATGACAAATGCAGAATATGTACTGAAAATGGGTGTAAATCTTCTATTTTTGATGCATCAAAGAAAAAATCATTTGGTTCAGGCTGAAACAGCAATTTCCTTAGAAGCATGCATGCTAAACATGCGTGCATGCTAAATCGCTTCAGTTCAGTTCAGTCCAGTTCAGTTGCTCAGTCATGTCTGACTCTTCGCGACCCCATGAATCACAGCACGCCAGGCCTCCCTGTCCATCACCAACTCCCGGAGTTCACCCAAACTCTTGTCCATTGAGTCAGTGATGCCATCCAGCCATCTCATCCTCGGTCGTCCCCTTCTCCTCCTGCCCCCAATCCCTCCCAGCATCAGAGTCTTTTCCAATGAGTCAACTCTTCTCATGAGGTGGCCAAAGTACTGTAGTTTCAGCTTTAGCATCATTCCTTCCAAAGAACACCCAGGACTGATCTCCTTTAGAATGGACTGGTTGGATCTCCTTGCAGTCCAAGGGACTCTCAAGAGTCTTCTCCAACACCACAGCTCAAAAGCATCAATTCTTCCACGCTCAGCAGCAGGGTTCTTTACTACATACTCCATAGAGGAACATCTTCCTTAGCAGAGGAGCAATCTTTCTTTCTTCTTCTTTTTTTTTTTTTTTTACACCAGTTATCCAGTCTCTCCTGGAGAATCCGCATGGACAGAGGAGCCTGGAGGGCTACAGTCCATGGGATCACAAGGAGTCAGACGCGATTGAGTGACTGAGCACAGCACACATACTATTCTTTACAATCATTTTGGTGCTATGACTAAACAAGATCCATATCACATGCCACATGCCAGATACTTCCAATGTATAAATAAACAACTCTAATACATTCCAACTTCATAAAGCAGCTATTTTTTGAAAGAGCAGAATAATTCCATACCAGGTTCACTATAGAGGAATTCTCTGGTAGATTCTGAAGCAAATAGAGAGAAAACAACAAAAGCCTTAGAAACTTATAACTGACAAAATAATTTGTTTTCTTTTTTTAGTTTGGAAACTACTGACTCTTATAAAAAGCAATAACTCACACCAAGAATATTATATTTGTTACAAGAGTTATGTGTTAAATCTCTAAAATACTAGTGTCAAGTCAAATGTCAAGAATGTAATTAGTAAAAGGAAGGGGAGGAGTTGACTCAGGCAGCCCATCAGCGCCAGGTCACTCTGTAAACAGAGCTGTGTGGCTTGAATTCCACAGTAACTACATGGAGTTGTTTGTTTGTTGAACACAGGATGATAAATGATTAAGCATCTAGCAAAGAAAATATGAAAAGTTATTGTTCAAAAACTGTCTATCAAATAAATATACTCTTATTGTAAATTGCTCCTGTTATGCACCGAGCCCGTATCTCCGAACGGACCGAGAGAGCAAGTCCACCACAGTAATGCAAACGCAAGAAGGGAGTTTATTTCTAGCGTGCTAGGGCCCAAGTCTCATCCAGCACAGTGGAATCCGACTAGAGCCCCGAACAAAGGAGTATGGCGGCTTATATACAGGCAGTTCTTTGTCTCAGTTACAGGAGTAGCTGGCGTTACATGATTGGCCAGGCAGGATGAGCGCATGTCCTGTCTCTTTTTGGTAAACATGACTCAGGTCCTAGAGCCCGTCGTTTGGTCCCTAACATTCCCCCCTGTCCTTAGATCATATAGAGGAATCTTTCTCTCGGTCCTGAGACACAGTTTGATATTGTTGCCGAAGCACAAACAGCTGTACTGTATTTATGCGTTCCTTTACAAAGGCTACAAGTCTATTGATAATACATGGGCCAAAGGTAAGCATCAGTAGAAGTACTAGCAGGGGTCCCAGCAAGGTGGAGATTAGGGTGGTCAACCAAGGGGATTGTTGAAACCAAGACTCAAACCATCCTTGTTGAGACTCACGTTTTTGTTTACGTTGGGCTAGTCCCTCTCTTACTTTGGCTATAGATTTTTTAACTATTCCTGTGTGATCAGCATAAAAACAACACTCTTTTCCTAGGGCAGCACAGAGTCTCCCCTGTTGCAGAAAGAGCAGATCTAATCCTCTTCTGTTTTGCAGAACTACTTCAGATAGGGAAGTTAAAGACGATTTTAAATGACTAATAGATTGCTCTATACGGGTGATGTCCTCATCTATGGCCACTCTCAGGGAGTTAAATCCTTGGCTTTGCAGGGACAAAGCTGTTATTCCTGTTCCGGCCCTGGCTATTCCAAGACCGAACATAGTTGCTATGGTTATGGCAGTAAGAGGTTTCCTCTTGACTTTGTAAGTTCTTTCTTGAGGATTTAGGGTCAATTTTTGGGCCCAGTAATCATATATTGTTTCTTCTGGTCGGTACAGAATTTTTGGCACTACTGCTACCATAACACAGAATTCTTTTTCAGAATCAAAGATTGAGCTGTGTAAGCACGGAGTCAGCCCCGTGTGTGAACAGACCCACCATCTTCCCATCTGTGGTATTAGCCACCTGGCTATGGGCAAGTCCGTAGGCTCAACGACATGCGCACACAGTGGAGACCTCTCTGATAATACCTTGCCCATACATAACCCTTTCCCCATACCTCTCTCATTGTAAGGCCTACTTTTCGGTCTCCCCATTGACATTGAGGAGGATCGGTGCCATTGGCCAGGTCGTAAGAGGCGTTGAGGCCTACTACCTCATAATAAGGGGGAATTAAGTTGTAACATAACCAACAGGATTCAGTTGCCTCAGGATGGGTTTGATTTAAGGTAGCATAAGCTGCCTTTACTAATTTCCATAGTGGATCTGTTTGTCCAAGTTTAGCAAGGGGGCCAGCCTCTGGGTCTTTTGTTGGTGTCTGGGATGTAGGTAGGGAGGTTGTCGGGTAGAGAGTTGCATGGACCTGTTCAATGGGGTTTGGACCGATACTATACATTTGTACCCGTTTTAAAACTTGACTCACAACAATGATCTCATTATAATACTCCCGGTATGGGAACCCGTCAGTTCTGGTCTGAAGCCCCCATGTTATCCCGTTGACCCAGGCCTTTTCTTTTTTCGCTTTGTCAATGTTAAACCTTATTTTTACCTGGGCAAAGTTATGATCCTTTTCCCAATCGGAGTACGGAGGTACAGGTCCTACAAATGAGAAGTTAAGCAAGTCCCGATTTCTTACATCCCACCGTCTATACCCTGGAGTCTCCGACCCATCATTGGAAGTTACACAGTCTCAAGATTTACAGTAAGAGTCTTGTATCCCCCCACAGATCTTTCAGTTATGCCTGGGCGCACCTGGACATGCCCAGAATGCATGATTCCGGAGTTTGCCCCTCTTCCAGGGTACATTTACCACCGGCTTAAGGTCAAAGTATAAGTCTGGCCACCAAGTATTTGGTGGCTGCATTGCGGTGGTGGAGTTAAGCATCTCACGTGTTAGTCCATTTTGCAGTTTCCAGGTGATTCTAACGGGTTGGTGCAGGTTCACGCTGGCAGCTTTGGAGCAGAGTAACATGGTCATCCATAAGATGGTCCAGACGAGTTGTCTTGGTCCTGTCGACGACCCTGGAGCTTCAACCTCAGAGGGTTGGACGGGTGCAGAGACGCTTCCCATTCTTTTTTAGCGTCTTTCTGCTCTGCTGAAGTAGCTGGGCGTACGTGGTTGCAATGCACCCAAGGCCAGATACCGTCGACCTTTAGGGCAGTTGGGGTGGTAAGAAGAACAATATAAGGACCCTTCTATTTGGTTTTTAGTGCCTTGGTTTGGTGCCTTTTGACCCATACCCAATCTCCTGGGCCAATGTCATGTGAGGGAATAGTTCCCTTATTTTGACCCATGTGTATTTCCCAGAGCAGTTTTCAGACACGAGAGCGCACCTTACTTAAGGCCATCAAGGCCTCTTGGAATTGTCCCAACGTGGGAGGTGGTAGTTTCTTCCCTTCAAATATTGGACATACAGGGGGAGGTCTCCCATACAGAATTTCAAATGGGGTCAGATTAAGTTGATAAGGAGTATTACGTGCACGGAAGAGGGCGAAGGGAAGGAGGGTCACCCAGTCCCCGCCAGTCTCTATAGCCAATTTAGTTAAAGTTTTTTTAGGGTCCGATTCATTTTTTTTTACTTGCCCTGAGCTCTGTGGACTGTATTCACAATGTAACTTCCATTTAGTCCCCAGGGCTAGGGCAAGGCTCTGAACTATTTGACTCACAAAAGCAGGTCCATTATCAGAGCTGATGGTCACTGGCAGGCCAAACCTGGGAACTATTTTTTTTTTTAATCTTTTTTGCCACTATCATCGTGGTTTTTTTCTTTGTAGGAAAAGCCTCCACCCACCCTGAGAAGGTATCCATCAACACTAACAAGTACCAGTAACCATGCTTGCCTGGGCTTACCTTGATGAAATCTATTTCCCAGTGTTGCCCTGGTCCTTCTCCCCGATACCTCAGTCCTGCATGTTGTCCTTTTTCTGGCCTCATCTGTTGACATGCCTTACAAGCATGCACTATGTTCTTTACAGTTGTCTGGTGCCGAGGAAATCGCAGGCGCGCAGTTTGAAAGAGCATCAGAGTCTTCTTTTCTCCCAGGTGAGTAGACAAGTGTAAATGCTCACATAGTTGCCGTCCCAACTGAGCAGGGAGTATCAGGTAGCCGTCTGAGTCTCGGTACCATCCAAGCAAGGTCTGTGGATGAATACTCAGGGGTTGGGGGCAGAGTTCCCATACCTGGAGGTGAAAGTCCGATCGCCAACACAGGGGTGATGAAATCTTCATCAGCTACTTTTTGAGCTGCCAGGTCTGCGGCATGATTCCCTTGTGCCGTGGGGCTGTCACCCTTCTGATGTCCAGGTACGTGTACTATTGACACAGCCCGAGGCATCTGTACAGCCTCTAAAAGTCTACGGATTTCAGGCAAGTTTTAAATTTTTTTTCCTTCAGCTGTCAAAAACCCCCGTTCCCGATATATTGGGCCCTGGATGTGTACCGTGCCAAAAGCATAGCGACTGTCAGTGAAAATAGTTATTCTTTTTCCTTTGGCTCTCTCTAATGCTTGAATCAGGGCAATTAACTCTGCCTTTTGTGCTGAGGTATCCAGGGGAAGGGCCTCTGCCCATATCGTCTGTCCAGAGTCATCTACTACGGCGGCTCCCACCCATCTCTGTCCATCTTTTACATAACTGCTGCCATCTGTGAACCATTTTAGCGCACTGTTATCCAGTGGAGTATCGGTTAAGTCCTTTCGTATTGCTGTTACCCCAGCCAGTATCTCATCACAATCATGGAGGGGGCTATTTTCCTCTGGATTGGGCAAAAGAGTGGCCGGATTTAGAGTGCAGGGCGTTTGGAAATGAATCCATGGGGTGTCAAGTAGCAAGGCCTGGTAGTGCATCAAGCGGGCATTAGAAATCCATTTACCTGGGGGTTGCTTTAAAACTCTCTCTATGGCATGGGGAGTGTAGACCAAGAGTCTCTGTCTATAAGTCAGTTTATCAGCATTATGGACTAAGAGTGCAGTGGCCGCGATGATACGGAGGCAAGGTGGCCATCCGGCTGCCACTGGGTCCAGTCTCTTGGAAAAGTAAGCTACAGGTCGCTTCCATGGTCCCCATCTCTGTGTTAGTATCCCTTTTCCTATCCCCCGCTTTTTATCTACAAATAATTGTAAAGGCTTAGATGGATCAGGGAGGGCAAGGGCAGGAGCTTCTAGCAAGGCTCGCCTGAGCTCTTGGAAGGCCTCTTTCATTGGCTCAGTCCATTTCCAGTCCTTGTTTTTTTTGGTCCCTTCATATAGGGGCCTGGCCTTTTCTGCAAACCCCAAGATCCATAAGCGGCAATATCCCACAGTTCCCAGAAATTTTTTCACTTGTCTAGGGTTAGCCGGCTCAGGGATCTGGAGGATGGTTTTTTTCATAGCCTGTGTTAGCCACCTCTGGCCCTGTTTTATCTTATAACTGAGGTATGTAACCTCTTGCTTGGCAATCTGGGCCTTTTTGGCACTGGCCCTGTAACCTAAAGTCCCCAAGGTTTGGAGAAGGTCACCTGTTGCCTCTTGGCACTCTTTCTCTGTAGCCACTGCCAGCATAAGGTCATCAACATATTGTAATAAAACAATGGTAGGGTGTTTAACCTGATACTCATGGAGGTCTTCGTCCAGGGCCTCATTAAATAACGTGGGCGAGTTTTTGAAACCCTGTGGTAAGCGAGCCCATGTCAGCTGCACAGGGGTCTGACCACCGTCTTCCTGCCATTCGAAGGCAAAGATCTCTTGGCTTGCAGGGACAAGAGGCAAACTGAAAAAGGCATCTTTTTAATCTAAAACAGTATACCAAATGTAGTTTGGAGGCAAGTTGCTTAGCAATGTATAAGGGTTAGGAACCGTAGGATGAATATCACTCACCCGTTTGTTGACTTTTCGTAGATCTTGAACCGGTCTGAAATCAGTTCCCCCAGGCTTTATTACAGGCAACAGGGGAGTGTTCCATGGGGACCGGCACCTTTTCAGGACCCCAGCATCTATGAGGCATTGTATATGAGGAGTAATTCCTTGTCGAGCCTCTTGACTCATGGGATACTGCCATACCCTCACTGGGGAAACACTGGCTTTCAGTTCCACAATGATAGGGGGCCTCTGTTTGGCCAGTCCCATTCCTGCTGTTTCAGCCCAGGCCTGAGGGTATCTTTGAACCCATGGTTGTACTTTGGGGCTTATTGTCGCTGGGGCCTCTGGCAAGTAGAGTCTGTATTCATCTTTGAATGCCAGAGACAGGACCTGAAGAGGATGCCCGGTCCCATCTAGAACCGACACTTGTCCGTGGTCGAAATGAATTTGGGCATTTACTTTAGACAGTAAATCCCTTCCCAACAAGGGCGCTGGACACTCAGGTATCACCAGAAAAGAATGGGTTACCTGGTGGGCCCCCAAGTTCACATGCCGTTTTGTAGTCCATCCATATCGTTTAGCCCCGGTTGCTCCCTGCACCCAGCTACTTTTTTTAGACATGGGTCCATCTTTTTGGTTTAAGACTGAGTATTGGGCTCCCGTGTCCACCATGAAGCCAACTGGTTTCCCCTCCACATTTATAGTTACCCACGACACAGGGAGGGGCTTCGAGCCCTGACCCCCCTAGTCGCTATCCTCACCCGCGTAGAGGATATGACTGTCTGGAGAGGGAGTCTCGTTCTTGGGGTTCTTGGGCCCCTCTTTTAGATTTTTCTTGGGGCATTTATCTTTCCAATGTCTAAACTCTTTACAAAATGCACATTGGTTTTTCTCAAGCTTATGCCTTGTCATTTTTCCCTTCAGTTTTTGAGTCCAGTTTTTTCCCTTTCTGGAACCTGTTTTTGTTTTTAACCCCAGCAAAAAATATCTGGGCCAGCTCTTTTTTATTTTTACAGTTTTCTTCAGCTCTAAATTCTCTTTTTTCTCTTCTAATGTGGTCCTCTCTCTCTTCTGGGGTTTCTCTATGATTAAAAACTCTCTTGGCTGCCCTCACTAGATCTTGCAAGGATTGTTCACTTAACCTGTCTATCTTTTGTAACTTTTTTCTTATATCGGGGGCTGCTTGATTTACAAATGCTAACATAACTGCTGCTCGTGACTCATCTGCCTGTGGTTCCATAGGGGTATACTGTCTAAAAGCTTCCATTATCCTTTCAAGGAAGGCTGCTGGGTTCTCATTTGGCTCTTGCCTCACTGAATTTATTTTGGCCAAATTAGTTGGTTTCCTGACGGCCGCTCTAAGGCCGGCCATAAGAGTCTGGTGGTACACTCGGAGATGCTCCCTACCTTCAGCACGTTCGAAGTCCCAGTTGGGTTGCACCAAGGGGAACCGCTCCTCAATGAGGTTAGGCTGTATTGTGGGCCTCCCATCCACCCCTGGCACATTCTTCTGAGCTTCTGACAGGATCCGCTCGCACTCCTCTGTAGTGAAAAGCACCTGTAACAGTTGCTGACAATCATCCCAAGTGGGATTGTGAGTAAAAAGGATAGACTCTAAAAGATCAATAAGGCCCTGCGGTTTTTCAGAGAAGGAGGGAGTCTGGGTTTTCCAATTGTACAAATCACTAGTGGAGAAGGGCCAATACTGATATGTCCGCTCTCCACCCTCTCTGGCTGGCCCCGCCAGGACCGGAAACGCGTGAACGGTGGAGGAGGGGACTTCTGGGTCTTCTTTTTCTGATATGCTGGCCATTTCCCTTGTTCTTTCCTGAGTTCCCTGGGTGGGGCCCCCTTCTCTGGGAGGAGCTGAAGGCTTGGTTCTCTTCCTGGCTTCTCCTGATGAAACCTGTGGAACCTGTGGAAGCAAGGGCGGATATGGATCCGCATACGGGGGTGGGAACAATTCGGTCTCTAGATCTACCAGATTAGGATACAGAGAAGATTCCTGGAAGACCGGCTTTGGTCGATTCTCATCCTTTTTTCCTTGTTTTTCTTCGGAAGCCTTCATGACTAGCACCTGTGGGCTTGGCGAGGTTGGAGTTGGGGAGGAGGGACGGGGAGGTTTAGGAGGTTTAGAAGGAGCGAGAACAAAGGGTTTAAGCCATTCCGGCGGGTTTCTCACTAGATCCTGCCTGACCAGAATGTAGGGAGTCTGATCTGGGTGCCCGGCAGGACTAGGAGTAAGCACCCTCTCTTTAACTGCCTGGATAATTTGGGGATTGAAGGTTCTCTCTTGTGGCCATCCAACGTCAAAGGTAGACCACTCGGCGGAACAGAAAGTCACCAGTTTGCTCTTCTTCACCAGTAACGAAAGATTCTGAGCTCTAGACTTGAAATCAGAGAAGTGGTCAGTCATCAGAGACAGCGGAGTAGAAGTAGTCTGCCCCATGGGTGCAGAGAACACGAACAACAACGAGACTCACATAGACAGTGCCAGCACACAGAGACACAGAAAAGACACAACAAATTCCAACTCTCAATATTACTTTCAGTCCTCTTTATAGCACTAGAAACCCCTTCTCTACTTGCAAGTGTCTTACCGTCAGGACGTCCTCAGTGCCAGCTATCCTCCTGGAACGCTACCGGGGACTCAGCCTCACGCTGGACTTGCCTCTGCACTTTACACCCAGATGCCTCCCCAGTACGATACTGGGCCCCGGACTTAATCTGGGCTTCTGCAACGTTAGCACCAGTGCTCAGAGCTCTTATCTCCTAACAAGGTTACTCCCTTCTACCAGGAGAGTTGTGCTCCCCGGCGGGACGGAGATCCCGGACGAGCCCCCAAATGTTATGCACCGAGCCCATATCTCCGAACCGACCAAGAGAGCAAGTCCACCACAGTAATGCAAACGCAAGAAGGGAGTTTATTTCTAACGCTCTAGGGCCCAAGTCTCATCCAGCACAGTGGAATCCGACTAGAGCCCCGAACAAAGGAGTATGGCGGCTGATATACAGGCAGTTCTTTGTCTCAGTTACAGGAGTAGCTGGCGTTACATGATTGGCCAGGCAGGATGAGCGCGTGTCCTGTCTCTTTTTGGTAAACATGACTCAGGTCCTAGAGCCCGTCGTTTGGTCCCTAACAGCTCCAAGCTGGGTTTTAGTTTTTTACCCTACCAGGGTGCAGGTATTTACTATTTTTTATTTCAGCTCTTCTCGTTGTGTTCATTCCTTATGTGGCTTAGTGCATGACCTCTGTCCTTGAAAGGTCTCTTCAAAGTAGATTACAGAATTTAGAGACATTTTTCAGGGCTTCCCTGGTGGTTCAGACAGTAAAGAAGCTGCCTGCAATGTGAGAGACCTGGGTTTGATCCCTGGGTAGAGAAGATCTCCTGGAGTAGGAAATGGCAACCCACTCCGGTATTCTTGCCTGGAGAATTCCATGGACAGAGGAGCCTGGTGGGCTACAGTCCACGAAGTTGAAAAGAGTCAGACACGACTGAGGCACTAACACTAACTAACTGAGACATTTTTAAAGTCAATTGATAATTTTCCAATTCTACATATTCTACAGTTTAACTCTCAGCCATTTGCTCAAACAAAATAAAATAGGGGGTGGGGGCGGTGCAGGGAGATATTCCTACACTAAAACCAACATGCTTTGTTTTCTTAGTGTTCCTGTATCTTATTCTATTTATAGACATCATATCATGATACAGGCAAACAGATGTGGATTTGATTCAAATGGGTATGGTTTGACAACTCATTTTTTACTTCTTTTCGCCCTAGAATTTAACCAAAACCCTTTCTTCTGTGCATTGTCACCCTAAATTCAACAAAGTAGGATCTGGCAGGAAAGTCCTGGTAACAAACCCTGTGTCTATCCCATGTCCATCAATGTCATGGCTAGCTTGGAAATTAACAAGGCATTTTGCAGCATCCCAGGTGCAATGCATTTAAAATTAACCCCAATTAAAATACAAAATCGTGCACACTGAACAGGTTTATTGCATATTAATTTTGGATGTTCACTGTCAGAATTTAAATAAGCTTTGTTTGTCTATTGAGCAAGCAGTAATGCACAGGCCAGACTCCCAATGTGTTTTTGACATTTGCTGATAAAAATGTGTGGGTGTTATTTTTCTTTTCACCTAAGGATGTTCCACCCATCCTAGCAAGGAAGGAAAACTGGACTGAGTGGGTCCTTACAGCAAAGTAACTGTTTACACTGCAGATGCTGATGGAGTGGAGTAGTCTTGATGAGAAAGAGGGCTTGAGACAGAGAAGAAACCCAGAGGTCTGATTTGTCTTCTATTCTGATACCAAGTGTCACATTTTCAAGCACAAGGTTTTAAAGAAAAATCTCATTTGCAAAAGGAAAAAAAGAGAGAGAGAGAGAGGAAAAAAAAAAAAAAAAAAAAACTCTTTTGCAGCCTGCAGCTATCAGCTGGCTGCAAAGCTCAGGACCTTCTCTGAGGGAGGAGAAGCACTGTGGCCTTGGTGACCACTGTGCTGCACATGAGCTCAGAGAGCTAAGCCAACTGCTAGAAGGGTGGGAGAACATACGATGTTTGCAATGGACATCAGAAATAGTGGCAGGCAGGATGCCTGTCTAATTTATCATCCAAACTAGACACTTTTGAAAAAGGGCACTATTAATCTTCACACCAGGTCAATAGATATGAATGGAGCCCATCCCAGACAAATGGGGACACAGGGCTCTGCTACCCAGAGGAGGCCTGCTCAGGATACCTGTACTTTCTCTTTACTAGGTTTGCAGTGAAAACATCTATAGTTTCCCTGAAACCTCGCCTTTAGGGTTATACTGCCTGGAAATGATTTTGAGAATGTATTTTGGAGCAAAATGGATTTGTTGAAGACGATGTCCTCATAAGTGTGCAGCAATAACTATAGATGAAATTCTATTCCCACTTTGTCCCAGTGTGGTTAGAGGAGATTCTAGAATTAGAGAAGAAACTTGAAAATGAAAGACCCAACATAAGGGCTTAATTTTGCCCTTCAGGAAGCAAAACACACAGATTGGCCAGTGGTTCTTTAAAGATGCTTCCCATCAGTCTTCCACCGCCTGTTCATTTGGTCTGCCTCTGCTTGACTCTATCGCATTTCACTTTTTGGAAGAAAAAAAAAAAGTATCTTATCTACCACCTAGAAACTCTGATACAGTCTGGCAACTCTTTTACTGTGAATTGTGCCCATTCCTGCCAGAGCATAGCTTCTTGTTTGGTGGATTTCATTTTATGCTTTTCAATGTTTATTTTTGGGTGCATGGCATGTGGGATCTTAGTTCCCCAACCAGAAATTGAACCTGCACTCCCTGCATTAGAAGCGTGGAGTCTTAGCCACTGGACCTCCAGGGAAATCCCTCATTTTATGCTTTTGTCTCTCTTCATTTGAAATACCCGAGATGGCACCATCTCAAACAAAAATGCAACCATTCAAGGAGAGAGAGAAGGAATGCCTGAGCTGCCACAGGAAATGAGACAGGACTGGGGCCGGGCCGGGGCGTGGGGGGGCTGTAAATATAGAAAAAGCCTGGGCAGAGCGACAAGAAATATTTGGCATTCCTGGCTTCCCACAAAGGGTAGGTCAAGGAGAGGGAATGGGCAGTTGGGCTGGACTGTACACCACAACTATTCTTTCTCGGGCTAAATCCAGTCCACTGTGTCATAGCAACGTCCCTGGTGGGAAGCCCCTGCGTTTATCCCACACTCTGGCAAATGCTCAGCATAATTAGACCCGATGCCTGTCTGTAGGCAGGATGGGGTCAATGTCTGTGGCAAAGGCAGCTGCTGGTTTTGAGGTTGTGTGTTAAATCCACTTTGGCTAACAACCATCAGAGCCATATTCAGAACACCACGTGTTTAAGAGATGGAGCCCCAGAAGTCTGCCTCCACGGGTCCCAGTCAAAACACAGTCCGGCGTGCCCACAGGAGGGCTGTTTTAGGACCCTGCTGGTCGCTTTTTCGATTGGAATTTTGAACAAGGAGCCATGCTTACTGTTTCCTGGGTAATGAATTGAAGATGTGTCTATGTTCTCTGAAACTCTGGGAGGAAAAAAAAAAATCTCACCTTATCATCCATAATGAAATAACCACACATCCACCAAGACAAAAACAGCCGTTTAATTTATTAGAGACGTGGTCACTCACAGGCTTTCTTCCTGCCTGCCTCTCTGGTCCTTTCAGGGTAATTCAACTTCTGCTACAGGATCCATAAAATGCTGTATTGAGACTATTTCATTAGGTTTCCAGCAGTGGGAAATTCCAGCTACTGGAAATACCCAAGGCCCATATAAGCGTTTTTTCTTTTCCTTTTCTTAATTCGAGACTCTGGCTGTGGAACAAACAGCAAAGCTTACTGTTGCTGGATGTCTGATTTCCTCAAGCGCTTCTGAGGCAAACATCACAGGACAAGAGATGA
Organism: Capra hircus; assembly: GCF_001704415.2. Classification (NCBI taxonomy): domain Eukaryota; kingdom Metazoa; phylum Chordata; class Mammalia; order Artiodactyla; family Bovidae; genus Capra; species Capra hircus. Next base: position 20,078,321 of record NC_030818.1, read on the forward strand.
ATGGCAGTTTATATGGAGTATGAGACTCTGTGACCCAAGGGTCAGCCAGTAGATGGACGGCATGTAAACCTTCTCCCCTGAGTCATTCAGATAAGCAGGTCTTAGGTGATAAACCTGAGGAGGTGCCTCCCAGAACAGCAGGGAGGCCTTCCTGTCCCCACCTCTGTTCTGTCTCCATGACCCAGAGTGAAATGGAGATCTGGTAACTGTGCTAAGAGTTTGATACACGGCAGATGTTGCTTCAGAATTGTTTTCATTTTTTGTTTCATTCAAATGAACAAGTAATCTTTTTTTTTTTTTAAAGAAAAAGATGATTTCTTTGTTCATTTATGTGGCTGGTCAGGTCTCAGTTGCAGCACATGAGCTCTTCACTGTGGCAAGCAGGATCCTTCGTCACAGCAGTGGGCTCTAGAGGGCACGGGCTCAGGAGTAGCAGCTTGGCCTTCATTGCTCCACAGCATGTGGGATCTCTCCCTGACCAGGGATCGAACCCACTTCCCCTGCACTGGAAGGTGGATTCTTCAGCACTGAACCACCAGGGAAGTCCCTGAACAAGTCGTATTGATGGAGTGGCCACATGCATTTCCTGAGGCAGTCTTAATAGCTAATATTTTGTTTGATCGCTCCAGAAGTGCACCAGAATCATGTTCCTTCCATTTTTGGTTCAAAAATATGGTTGGAGAAATCTTGGTGAACCTGCACGTTTTAAAGGGGGAGTAAAGAAGTTCTAAACTGAACTGAAAGAAGTTGGAGAGAAGAGAGGGCAGGCATGGAATGCCTGCTTGGTGACAAGTAAACTGCCATAAATTTTGCAGGGTTATGTGTAATGAGTGATAGGCATTATTGCTCTAAGTTTATAAATTTGGAAACTAGTTCAAAGAAATGCGGTGACCTGCCCAAGATACCTGGCTATGAGGTGATGAAACCAAGCTTCAAATTCAGATCTGACTCCAATACCCATGACTTTTCTACCATTGTAGAAAATTTTCTACCATTTTCTACCAAAGACCTGCCAGTCAAGACTTTGGTTCTGCTCAGGAGCCCTAGCCATCTCTCAATGTCTTGCTGCAGAGATGCTGCAGAAATGGAGGGATGCTACAGAGACAGAGGGTGTGCCAGTGGTTGCCCACTGATAAGTACTGATGGCCATGACGCTTTACAATTACTGTTTACAATGAACATCTTCCATTCCATTCCCTGGGTACCTACCTATTGTGTACAAAGCACAATGCTGAAGATAACGGGATGAGAGGGAGACAAAAAACCCAGTCTCCACTCTCCAGGGGCTTACAGAGGAAGAAGCTATGAAATATGACTGTGTGAAAATTCCAGATGATAGATACAAATAGTAAACTCTGGCAACTCCAGAGGGGAGTGTTATCACTAAATCTAATGGGGATATCGGTGGAGGAGGCATCTGACATAGGCCTTGAAGTATGTGTAGGAGCCCAACAGATAGGAGTGTGGAGCCAAAGAACAGAAGGAATGCTCAACGGGGGAAAAAACCAGGATCTGTCCAAAGAGTGAGTCATTCGGCTTGTCTGGATTGTCAGATGTATGAGAGGGAGTATTAGGAAGAAGGCTTATTTTCTGGGTTTGCACCTCACCTTGAACTTCAGTTGATGTAGGAACCCATCACTTTTGGCTTGTCCTCCTGGCAGGACCAGACTCCCTCAGTCAGTAGGCAGCCTGGCCAGCAGCCCAGCTTCTCTCTTGTGTGTGTGTATATTCGGACCAGCGATGCAGGGGTCAAGGTGGTTTCCTCACTCAGAAACTTGCCCCGTTCATAAGCACTAGCCTCGCTGGCCTGGGAAGCCGATCTGGCTCTTTCTGACTTTCTGTTTTCTCATCGTGAAGCTCTGAGCCCCTGGACAGAAGCCTGGGGCAGCTCTGCCTGCAGCCAGCAGACACTGAAGAGGCCATCTTTCACAGGGACCCTTCTCCATCACTTCTGGGGTGGGCAGCTAGCAGCTTCTCTTTCCCTCTAGTTCCAGGCAATGGCTACATATCAATTAAACTGTAAGATGTTTGCCCTTGGGATGTGGTTTGAGGGGCAGTCAGTGGTTTAAAACAAAACAAAACTAATTCTTCCTCACTGTATCTTAAATTGTTGACTTCTGGTAAAGTATCTTCTAAAAATATAGCAGACACAGTCACCCATGGGCCCAATAATCTCATGAACAGAAGTGAGCAACTAAAAGCCTGCTTTAGCTCTTCTCTCATTTCATTGCCTCGTGAAAGTATCTGGTTCTCAACTTGACCCCAACTTATCAGCTATGATGTCTGCCATATATCAACGTGGACCAGCGAGTTAGAAATGCAGATGCCGGGGTTCATCCCAGACTCAGTGAACCATAACCTTCAGGTTGAGAGATAGGCTTGTGAGTTTTATTTTTCAAGATATGCTCCCCAGGTGATTATGATACACAGTCAGGATGTAAAATCACTGCGTCGGGCAAATGCCTTAGAACTTTTTGCATTTATGTTCCCTGTCTTTTGCATCCTAGAATTTCAAGAGTTAGAGGGATCTTGAAGATCAGTTAATGCAGCACTGGTATTATTTATTTTTGGCCGGCTGGTTCTGCGTAGATGCATGTGGGCTTTATCTAGTCGCAATGGCTTCTCTCGCGGTGGAGCATGGGCTTTGTTGCCCATGGCATGTAGAATCTTTCCAGAACAGGGACTGAACCCATGTTCCCTGCACTGGAAGATGGATTCCAGGGAAGTCCTGATGCAGCAGTTTTTAAACTCATGGGAGGAAGAAGCTGGTTTAAGAGCTGGGGATGTCATGGGCAACGTTTCCCCCGGGGGCATGATGGGAACCAACTTCTCTCCGAGTGTAGATTAGCATCTCACTATCTCACTGCCTGAAGGACACAGCATGGTAAACACTGATTAGTTCAACCTCCTCTTTATGCTGTTGAAGAAAGGAGAAGTGACTGTCTGATGGCACATGGCTCTGGATCGCCAGCCTCACTTTCCCCTGCCTGGGATACTCCTGGCTGATTCCTGCTACCACCATGGTAGGGAGAAGGAGACAACAGAGGATGAGATGATCGGATGGCATCACCAACTCAAAGGGCCTAAGTCTGAGAAAACTCAGGGATGTAGTGAAAGACAGGGAGGCCCGGTGTGCTATAGTCCGTGGAGTCGCAAAGAGTCAGACACAACTGAGCAACTGAACAACAACCACCATGGGGCGAGGATGGCAGGCCGTAAACAGATGTGGCACTTGTGGGAACACCATGTTCTGACAGTGTGCAAGGTGACCTGACCTTATTCTGAGCATAGCCTGTGAGACCATGGCAGCCACTGGAATCGCAGAGCATCTTAGCATCACTGAAGAAAGCAGAACTCATTTTTTCCTCCAGAAGAAATTCCAGATCTTGGAACTTGGAAACCAAGAATCCTCTATTTCTACCCCAGATTGATTACAGTTTTTTTGTTGGATTCTGTGCTCTAGCACAGAAGTCAGCCTCCAAATCCAGAGGCTGCCTAGGCTGAGCTCCTGGCAATGGTCAGTCAGGAGTAGATGCTCATAGCGGAGGGAACCGTGGGCACCTGGATGATCAGAGAGGAAGTAAAGGGCAGCTGGGAGGGTAGGCAGACAGGTTGAGGCTGCTTTGGTTCCTCTCTGGCTCAGAGCTCCAGCTGAACCTGACGCTCCACATGCCATCAGTAGAATGGACCCTTCATCTGATGATGCAAGAACTACAGAGTTTCATGCTTTACAGCCTTGGGAAGTCTAGCCTGGTGCCTTTCTTCTACAAACAGTTCAGGTATTGTACATACGAATAATGACGGAATAATGGTGAACTAAGTGGGACAGCAGGGGACCGCTCCATTTTCAGAGGAAAACTGTTCTTAAACTCTCCTGGGGAAATCGTCCTCTGTGCTGGGATGCAGACCTCTCTGGCTGCTGGAGGCTTCCTGCGGACCCCCATCCTTCCTCAGCCCAGCAGCCCGAGGCAGAGCTGTTCCTGGATATGCCCCTCCCCCCACCACAGACACACACTTAATCCGTTTACTTTCAGATCCTTACTCAAAATCCACCAGGAGCCCAGACCAGGTCCTGGGTTTCCAGGTCCAAAATTTGTGTAGCAAGTCAAAGCATTTCTAACCTGAAACTTTTAATAGCAAGTAAATAAAGTGATCCAGGCTCCAAATGGTCCAGGCATGGCCACCCCATTTACGGCTGTGAATATCACAATAGGTGATTGTTTTAAAGTGTTTTAATGAGTCTCAAAACATCCTACATAATATCAGCCTCCACTTTGGGCCTCCTGACAGGCTCCAGTAAATAACATGAGTTGACAGGAATAAAACAGCTTGCTCGGGAGTAATTGAGCGGAATTAGAATGAACAGACAAGAAAGAAAAATTGGTGCTTGGGTCACAAGGAACTTTTTGTTGGGAACGCTCTGGGAGATTTGGTGGGCTGTAGTCTCGCTGACTAATCACCAGTATAGAAAGTTTACAGTCTCTCTGCCATACCAACGTCTTTAATAACTTGAGCAGCATAAGAGGTGGCTGTTAATTTCAAAGACAGTTATATGAAGTTTTATTGAGTGTGGTGTGGAGTACATAGTTAGCAGCCTGTGAGATAATGAGCCCTTTAAATAGCGCTTTCAAAAAACAGCTTTATTTTTTGCTTGAGCCAAAAGAACAGTGATTTCCTTCTGTTATTGGAAGGCAGGAAAGTGTATTTAAGTAGGATCTCGCCTTTGGACACATTATGCGCCCATTTCTTCACCCGGGACGTCTGTGGTGCCAAGAGCCACGGATGTTCAGGTGGACTGAGCTTGGGTGTTGTCGTGACACGTCTCTACCAGGAAGAAAGCAGTGTGGGAAGAAAGGGGTTAAATGTGTTGGGCACTGCCGCTCCCCCCCCCCCCCCCCCCGTTCCCTCGGACACTGGCTCCTGGGTCTTCTCTCCCCATCCTTGATTGACAGGGGAGAGCGGAGGTAGAGACCCCTCATGTCTCCAGATGTCACAGTGTGAACAAACCAGAGATCAAACCAGTGGGTTCTTTGAATTAAAAAGAATCAACTTTGTAAAAAGAGCAGGACATTTACGCAGTTCCCCAGGGGTGCTCCGGCACCAGAGACCATGGGTGAGGAGCAATGCGGGCACGTGCCGCCTTGCTGGTCTAGCACCATGCACCACGGCCTATTCTTATCTCGCCACAATGTAAGGAATGGATGAAGCGGGCAGCTGATGTGCCTGACATCACTGAGCCATGGTGGTGGGGGATGGGCTCTCCTGTCACCGCCTAGGCAGCCTAGTGCAGCCCACGGAGGACCCTGTGGTTTACCATTCCCTCTCGCCACTCCATGGCAACCCACTCCAGTGTTCTCGCCTAGAGAATCCCAGGGACGGGGGAGCCTGGTGGGCTTCCATCAATGGGGTCGCACAGAGTCGGACACGACTGAAGCGACTTAGCAGCAGCAGCAGCAGCAGCAGCTCGCCACTCCATTCTCCCTCCTCCCCACCCCCACTCCTCCTCTCCCACCCCTCTTCCTCCTCCTTCTTTTCTGCCCATCCTCCCCTTTCCCCTACTTTGAATGCATCTGTGAGTAAGTGTGAGCAGAAACTGAGACAGAGAAATCTGTCCAGCCCTCTTTGGAAATCATCTGTTGTTTCCTCATCTCTCAGTCTTGTGTTCGGCATTCATTGAGCACAGTGCCAAACACCTGACAGCAAATGTGAGAAAGTGTGCCAAGCCTCCCCCTCCACCCACCCCCACCTAACGTGCAGGTCAGCCTTGCCTGGCTCAGCCAGCAGCCTTGGGCAGGGACCGTGATGGTGGACAAGGCAGGAGGTCTCCCAGCTGAGGAGCACACGTGTTGCTGGCCGTGGCTGCCGGCACCCTTCGTCCTGCAGCGAGTCTACTGTGAGCGAGTGGCTTCAGCCATGGGACTCCCTGGACTGAGGCTCAACAGTACCAAATCCTACCGATCAAGAACTATAAAACAAAGCAAAAAAAAAAAAAAAAAAATCAGGCCTTCTCTGAGCCAGTCCTATGGAACAAAGGAAATAAAGTAAACAAAGTAAACGAAGAGATTAGTTAAAGGAAAAGGAGTTATTTCCTGCCTCAGCACTAGCAACAAGCACAGTCTTTCTTGTTACTTAATTCAGAATGTTGTTAGCAACGGGCCTTCTGGCTTCGCTCACGTTTTTTTTTTTTTAAGACACATCGCTGCCCTTCACACAATCCGGCAATGTAGCTGTTTCCAGGGCTTCATTCTGCAATGTGGGTCGAGTCTGACTTCTTCCTGAGCTGTAAAGGCTCCATACCCAAGGAAAACCCCTCCTAGTGTCTTTTGGGATCTGGTGAGCCCTGCAGGAAAGCCCACGGCCTCACTCAACTGCGTCAGTTTGGGAGCGGCTGGGAGCCGCATCTGTGGGAGTCTGGAATGCTCAGGGAGGCGGTTTGCAGCCCATGCTTCCCTGGAGCTGCTCGAAGATTCTTGCTGGTCCAGAGTGTTAAGAGCCCAGAGAGCAGCCTTGTTTGAGTAAAAGAGGGAACTGCTTCTTCTAAAGCTGTCAGGAAGCTGCTTCTAAAGCTGGGGGTCAAATGTACTGTTTCACAGGTTTAACAAAGTAAGGACTATTCAAACACACTTTTGAAGTTCCAATTGTTAGTGCTTCCCAGCCCTAGCGCTGCTTCAGGAGCACCTGGAGACGTGTCTGCGTACCGGATGCTGTTCCCCTCGTCCTGCCTGTGTCGTGGGTGAGGCTTACAAGCCTGGATTCTCATCACACTCCTTGAGTGACCTTTCTGCAGTCAGCCCAGTGCCACTGCACATAAAGGGGATGCTGTCACTCAGGGGCTGCCTGCATGGCAGGGACATCAGAAGGAGCTAAGGCTGGAATGTTCGGCAGGAGTTCTTTCTTAGGAAAGGTGACCTTGGGGTTTGGGTATGGCAGGGGTATGGAGAGGGGATACTGAGTCCCAGAAGCTCCCAATTAGAGCTAAACACCACTTCCTTAAGGATGCCAGCCTACTGACCCACCATCCTACTGACCCACCATCCTGAGTAGCTCCGTCAATGAACTCCCAGGAGCCCCCAGAGATGCGGCTGCCGGGAGGAGTATAGGAAATGCCAGTGTGTGGCAAATATCATCTCTGGAGAAGGCTGATATGGGTCCCTGCAGATGCCCTGTGGGTCAAATTGAGTGGCTGGGCTGGGGGCAGGAGGTAGGGATTTCCAGTTGGCATGAGGCTCCACAGCATCACCTTGGGTTGCCCTCACTCAAGACCCAGCCCGTCTGTCAATATAGCTTCCGCCAGGTATGTCTGCGCTTGCTGCCCCAGACTCCTCCAGCTGCCCAGTGCTCACACAAGCATGGGTGTCAACAAACCCACTCTGAGCCATCCATTTGGGTGAGGCTCCACACCTGAGAGAGGCTGGGGGCATTTCTGATCATTTTGGGGTTGCTGTAAAATATCATCGCCTCTAGAAGCCTCACTACCAATCCTCTGGCTTGCTCCCCTACGCAGGGCTCACTTGTCCACAAGGAGGGAAATAGCTTCTGAGCAAGCATCTAGGGTTTGCTCTTTTAACAGCAAACACAGTTAAGTGACCATTCAGAGTTTCTCTCTTCCCTCCCACATGGGCCATGGATGGCTGAAATGGAGGGGCCGCCTCAGTGGGTTATTCATGGCTGGAATCTGTCTTAGCCTCTGGGAAGACGAAGTTGCTCCACCAGGTACCCGGGAAGCTGGGACAATGACAGGTCAGTTCATCAATGACTATTTCCTGAGTCCCCACCATTGCCAGGTGCTTTCCTGGACTGCTTATCTTGAGAATTAGCTTTTAGAAAAGTCAAGGACACATGGGCCGTATAGCAACCCTCAGTTCAGTTCAGTTCAGTTCAGTCACTCAGTCGTGTCCGACTCTTTGCGACCCCATGAATCACAGCACGCCAGGCCTCCCTGTCCATCACCAACTCCCGGAGTTCACTCAGACTCACGTCCATCGAGTCCGTGACACCATCCAGCCATCTCATCCTCTGTCGTCCCCTTTTCCTCCTGCCCCCAATCCCTCCCAGTGTCAGAGTCTTTTCCAAAGAGTCAACTCTTCGCATGAGGTGGCCAGCTTATTACACCACCCTGAGACTCCTTTCAATCTCTGGCATTTATCAGACTCTGCAGAGTGAGTCTGCTTATAACATTTTCAGAAGATTCAGAAGACATTTGTTTTAACACATCTCCACCCCTAGCTCCCATGAAGTTCTATCTTTCAGGTGGATGGACGAGGCTTATTGGTCTCCTGCCAACTGCTTGATTTTTAAAGTTCTTAACTCTTCTCATTTCATAGATGCTCAAAGAGAAGGATTTTTTTTTTAATCGCAGATTAAACTTATAAAAGCTTTTTGGACTGAAATTGCTAAATCATCCAATACTCAACAGTCTGGTATAAAACATGGAAGTGAAAAAGACTTTGCAATGATTATGACATTCAAGTGATAAGTCATTTTGATCGGATGCAAGAAAAGCAGCTGAAAGTTGTTCTTCCCAGCCATGTGGCTTTAGTCTCTGGAAAAGTAGCTATTCATGTAGACAGTGATTCATAGAACTTGATTAGCCCATTCAAACTGGTGACTCTGATTTCCCCATGGATACAGCACAGTCAAGTCAGTAAGTGTCAGGCTGGGCTTTTAACAGCTGTCTTTTCAGAGAAAACTCAGTTGCATAAGGGAAAGGCTGCTGTGCCAGCCTAAAGACAGCTGTTTACAAACATTGTACTTATTCTCTAGCCTAGGGAGGAATCTTGTTCAAGGCATAAAGAGGAAACAAATGACTCTAGTCTTAAATAAGAGCCCTTTAACTGGCTGCAGCAAATCAGTGCAAATGAAGACAAACAGCCCTCTTGTGCTCCCCAAAATGCCACCAACTGGGCTGCAGGCAGCTGTCTTCTAAGCTGGGGGCTCTGGATTCCATGATGGTTGGGTTGATTTGGTAGAAATTAAACCCCTAAACCTACTTCTTCATTTAAATCTCTGGGTACTTGTCTTATATTTCCAGGCAGGCAGCTGAAATTTGCCCATGGTTCTCTTTTGCACCTTTTGGCCAGTAAGTGTAAACACAGCACTAGCCAAGGGTAGAGTCCCCAGAATTTGCAGCAGTGCACTCAGAGACTCATTTGATGAGGAACAAGCATGGACAGAGGCCCCCAGTCTTCCTAGAATTGTCCTGCTTTATGCCGGCTGTTCTAGAGCCTCACCTAGCCTTCTCAGGTGGCTCAGTGGGTAACGAATCCACCTGTAATGCAGGAGATACAGGAGACATGAGTTCGATTCCTGGGTAGGGAAAATCCGCTGGAGGAGGGCATGGCAACCCACTCCATTGTTCTTGCCTGGAGAGGAGGAGCCTGGCAGGCTACCGTTCACAGGGTTACAAAGAGCTGGACACCGCGGAAGCAACTGAGAAGTCTGCCTTTGCGCTCTCCACCATTTCCTGGGTTGGATGATGCATCGTGGAACCACACTGAGAGTTCATCTCCCCAGTCCCAGCCATTATTGGAAGGCATTGATGTGCACAGGCCCTTTTATTTGGATGAGGATAGTGACTTCCTTAGTGGTCCAGTGGCTAAGACTCAGCGCTCCCAGTGCAGGGGGCCTAGGTTTGATCCCTGATTAGGGAACTAGATTCCACATGCCACAGCTAAAATTCCATATGCTACAACTAAGACCTGGTACAGCCAAATAAGTTCTTTTCTTTTTAAAGGATGAGGATGTGCTTAGGTAGGTGGGCTGGAGTGAGGCCAAGGAAAGGGACCCAGACTTGGCTCTTCTCTCTCCACAGGAATCACAGACTAAGTCAGGAGCAGAAGGCGCTCCACTCAAGAGGGGGAGAGAAGAGCAGACTCCCCACTTTCTGGAGAATGCAGAGGCGGCATCTGGCAGAGACCTGGGAGGTGCAGCGCTGAGTGGCTGGAGGCAAGCTCTGTCCTAGAGCTCCAGCTTCCTTCCTCCCAGAGCTTGGCCAGAGGATGTGCGCACTTGTTCCTGAGTGCAGTCAGTATCTCACTGGTCACCAGGGTGCCTTGTGAGAAAGTAAGATGCCTGAGATTGTGTTTAATTTAGTGGATAAGTTTTAAACTTATGCTCAAAGATTGGCTTGGAGACCCAGGTCCCCATCCTCCTTCTGGAGACCTCTTGGCCAGAGGACAATGGATGCTGGTCCTCGGCTGCTGTGTTGAGACTGCATAGCCTCCTGGGTTGTGGTGGGGTGTGGGGGAGTTGTTTTTCCCCTTTAACCACACATTCTTTGCACAGGTTGTATTTATGCTCAGATGACTCACTCTTGGTCAGCATGCCTTTCTATAATAAATATCCCTGTCAAGTTCAAACTCACCGGGCTTCAGAGTGAGTTGGGTGATATTAAAAGAACCTTTTCTCTTCTCCCAAGAGCTGTGTAGATTTTGGAGTTTACTCACAAGATCTGCTTCTCTATGGCTATGATTATGTGAGACTTCTTTATTTAAGATCTGGTTTTCACTTAACCAGCTCTTTCACTTAACTTGCTATGTTCTCTCAAGATTCTTATTGTCTCTGTGCCTCAATTTAATCACTTATAAATAAGAACAAGGGAATTTCCTGGTGGTCCAGTGGTTAGGACTCTGCACTCTCTCCACTGAGGTCCCGGGTTCAATCCCTGGTCAAGAAACTAAGATTCCACAAACTGCGTGGCTCAGTCAAAAAGAAAAAAAGAGAACATTATTACCAACCTCAGAGAGTTTCTGGGAACATGAAATGAAGTCGTGTCACCAAGAAAATTTGAAGCAAATATCTTTTGAATGAATAAACAACTAAAGCAATAATAGAAACGTGAAAAATTATCAACTAGCCCATTGTACATGATAAGACATATTTATTGACTATTGTCTGTGGACCAAAACTAGTTCTAAGTTCTTGAACACATACTATTTACAGTTAAGTGAAGAAATCGGGATGCAGACACATGTCTCAGGGGCACCCAGTGTCAAGCCCTTAACTTTTACCTGTGTTGCTTCTTCTATACTGGTGACACATGGCTTTGTCACCAGCGACTCCCCGAAAAGAATGACCAGGTTCTGTGATTCCTTTTACTCAAATGTAAATAAGATTCCTATAGTTTTATAACTTAGTGAGTTTAATAAGAAAAACATTCCTAGGACATGTTAATAAGAACAAAGATTTTGGTGTCTGTACTGATAATCAATACCAAATATTGGAATCAGGCAACCAGCTGTTACTAAAGAATAGCAAGAAGAGATAAGAAAGCCTTCCTCAGTGATCAATGCAAAGAAATAGAGGGAAACAACAGAATGGGAAAGACTAGCGCCCTCTTCAGAAAATTAGAGATACAAGGGAACATTTCATGCAAAGATGGGCTTGATAAAGGACGCAAATGGTATGGACCTAACAGAAGCAGAAGATATTAAGAAGAGGTGGCAAGAATACACAGAATAACTATACAAAAAAGATCTTCACAACCAAGATAATCACGATGGTGTGATCACTTATCTAGAGCCAGACATCCTGGAATGTGAAGTCAAGTGGGCCTTAGAAAGCATGACTATGAACAAAGCTAGTGGAGGTGATGGAATTCCAGTTGACCTATTTCAAATCCTGAAAGATAATGCTGTGAAAGTGCTGCACTCAATATACCATCAAATTTGGAAAACTCAGCAGTGGCCACAGGACTGGAAAAGGTCAGTTTTCATTCCAATCCCAAAGAAAGGCAATGCCAAAGAATGCTCGAACTACCACACAATTGCACTCATCTCACATGCTAGTAAAGTAATGCTCAAAATTCTCCAAGACAGACTTCAGCAATACGTGAACCGTGAACTTCCAGATGTTCAAGCTACTTTTAGAAAAGGCAGAGGAGCCAGAGATCAAATTACCAACATCTGCTGGATCATGGAAAAAGCAAGAGAGTTCCAGAAAAACATCTATTTCTGCTTTCTTGACTATGCCAAAGCCTTTGACTGTATGGATCACAATAAACTGTGGAAAATTCTGAAAGAGATGGGAATACCAGACCACCTGACCTGCCTCTTGAGAAACCTGTATGCGGGTCAGGAAGCAACAGTTAGAACTGGACATGGAACAACAGACTGGTTCCAAATAGGAAAAGGAGTATGTCAAGGCTGTATATTGTCACCTTGTTTATATAATTTATATGCAGAGTACATCATGAGAAACGCTGGGCTGGAAGAAACACAAGCTGGAATCAAGATTGCCAGGAGAAATATCAGTAACCTCAGATACTCAGATGACACCACCCTTATGGCAGAAAGTGAAGAGGAACTAAAAAGCGTCTTGATGAAAATGAAAGTGGAGACTGAAAAAGTTGGCTTAAAGCTCAACATTCAGAAAACGAAGATCATGGCATCTGGTCCCATCACTTCATGGGAAATAGATGGGGAAATAGTGGAAACAGTGTCAGACTTTATTTTGTGGGGCTCCCAAATCACTGCAGATGGTGACTGCAGCCATGAAATTAAAACACGCTTACTCCTTGGGAGAAAAGTTATGACCAACCTAGACAGCATGTTGAAAAGCAGAGACATTACTTTGCCAACTAAGGTCCATCTAGTCAAGGCTATGGTTTTCCCAGTAGTCATGTATGGATGTGAGAGTTGGACTGTGAAGAAAGCTGAGCGCTGAAGAATTGATGCATTTGAACTGTGGTGTTGGAGAAGACTCCTGAGAGTCCCTTGGACTGCAAGGAGATCCAACCAGTCCATTCTGAAGGAGATCAGCCCTGGGATTTCTTTGGAAGGAATGATGCTAAAGCTGAAACTCCAGTACTTTGGCCACCTCATGCGAAGAGTTGACTCATTGGAAAGACTGTGATGCTGGGAGGGATTGGGGGCAGGAGGAGAAGGGGATAACAGAGGATGAGATGGCTGGATGGCATCATGGACATGATGGACGTGGGTCTGAGTGAACTCTGGGAGTTGGTGATGGACAGGGAGGCCTGGCATGCTGCAAAGAGTGGGGTCGCAAAGAGTCGGACATGACTGAGCGACTGAACTGACTGAACCAGCTGTTATCTGTTACTCTGCACAGAGGATGTATTAGGCTTATGCCTGAGAAATAACTTCACTGAAGTTATTCATTGAAGAAACCAATTGCTCTACCACCTACCTTCTGGTTGGTGAAAACCCAGGTACAAGATGCCTTGACTGTACACCTGGGGCAAATAGTGATACTCCTCTCTGATTCCTGGAAGGAGTTTCCTTTTTCTTGGATACAGTGTTGACCTGGGACCTGAGAGCCTCCAGTGACTTTGAATTCACCCTTTGTCACTAGGAAAGTGACAGAACTGTGTTAGAGTCTGTGTGGTTGCTTCCAAAGACAGTAGTCTTAGCCTTGTTGTATGAATCAAGATGGGAACTATCTTTTATTATGAGATAATAATTGTTATAAAAGCTTTGCTAGGTGCTTCATCAATATTGCTATAGTCAGGGTAAGCTAGTTTGTGCAGTGGTAACAAGTATTCCCCAGACCTCAGGATCAAGTCTACTCAGTCTCATTAAATGTCCAGTGAAGGTTGGCTGGGTGCTCTGCTCCACATTTCTTCACATGCTGACCTGGAGTAAAAGGGCTTCTAGCTGTTCCTTCTATGACATCACAGGTTGCCAAGGCAAAAAAAGAGCACAGCAGTGTCTTACACTGACTGTTAAATGCTTCTGCATAGAGCAATACAGAATACTGCTCTCATTTCATTGGCCACAACAAGCCACATGAATAAGTTCAACTTCAAGGGATGAAGGAAATGTTGTTTGACCGCGTACCCAAAAGGAAGAAAGTAAGCATTGTTAGTGATGCACAAATGACTACCACACTTACTGGATCTATCTTAGACCTCAGGAGATCTATCATAAACCTCAGCTCAGTGAGGTGTCTGTAAGGTTTCCCACATTGTAGCTGGGGACACTGAGAGAAGTTAGATAACTCTCAGGGTCACATAGCTAATGCGTTCAGTTCAGTTCAGTCACTCAGTGGTGTCTGACTCTTTGTGACCCCATGGACTATAGCACAACAGGCTTCCCTGTCCATTACCAACTCCTGGAGCTTGCTTAAACTTATGTCCATCTAGTTGGTGATCTTATCCTCTCTCACCCCCTTCTCCTCCTGCCTTCAATCTTTCCCAGCATCAGGGTCTTTTCAAATGAGTCACTTATTTGCATCAGGTGGCCAAAGTATTGGAACTTCATCTTCAGCATCAGTCCTTCCAGTGAATATTCAGGCTGATTTCCTTTAGGATTGACTGGTTTGATCTTCTTGCAGTCTAAGGGACTCTCGAGTCTTGTCCAACACCACAGTTGTAAACCATCAATTCTTTGGCGCTCAGCTTTCTTTATAGTCCAACTCTCACATCCATACATGACTCCTGGAAGTAGAGGGACAGATTTGAACAGAGACCTGGGGCTCAAGCAGGACCTTTTTGGGCCCTGAGCACATGGGGGCAGGGTCCTCATGAATTCATTCTTCTCAACCACTCTGAGCTTCCCTGTCCTTGCTTCTCCTTCTGTATTATCTTAGTCCCAAGCCAGAGTTGAAATGTACAATTAGACATCCTAATACTGTCTGAACTTGTATGACCGACTCAGGCTTCACAATACTTCTCGCAGTTCTGGTATGATGAAACAAGCCAGGCAATGGAGTTCAAGACAAATGGATACCTGTGCTGGAAGGAAACTTAGAACATCTCTCCAGCTATCTCATTTTAGAGTGAGAAGTGTCTTGCCCGTCAGTCAAAACCCGATAACCTGAATCGCAATTCCAAGTGTTTCGGTTGGTGAGACCTTGCCTAGATACTTCTATGCATGATGTTGTATTTTAAAAAAGAAGAAAAAGACACAGAGTATAGCCCTGGTGGGCTGGCTGTGATGTACTTGAACTTAAACAGAACTGTAACTGGGGATTAGACCTGTGTGGAGGAGGGGTTAATATCCCCAGAGACTGAGATTTCAGAGAATCCCCCCTCTGGAATCCTTGCATACAATATCAGAAAGTATCCCTGAACTTTCTTAACTTTGCCATCTTGAGCTCTTAAAGAAAACACTAATTGTATGTTTTGCGATCCAGAAAAGGAAAGGGGGTGAGGGACATTGAGACCAGCCATTTCAACCCTGGCTAAGCCTCCCCTGGCACGGGCTGCAGGGATGAGCTTGCCTCTGTGGAGTCCCAGCTGGGAAGCACCACCCTGGTTTATTTTCAGAGGTCAAAACCCAAGCAACAATTATCTCCTGTCACAGCAAATTAAAAGCCCAGGCTCACCCGTCCCAGGAGTGGGGTGAGCACAGCCAGTGGCCGGCAAAGGGCCGTAATGACAGGCCGGGGTTGGAGCATTTCCTTTAAAGGCATGAGCCACTCAAGAAGCACGCAAAGTAAACAGAGACATAAAAGTCCATGGAAAAGGCCCACAAGTGAGAGCAAGAGTCTGCGCCAAGAGCAGAGTGCATTTTGATTCTGTAGGGGATCAGGGGCTGCGGCAGCAAGAAGCGCTAGGTGGAAGATGAGCGGGGTCTGTGTGTAAGAAAAGGTGGAACCTACTGTGCATGATACTGCAGAGGGTGGGGTGAGTGGCCCTGCCTGTCTCACGCGTGCACGCCCACACACACACACATCGCTGTGGCATCAAGAGTATAGCCCCCTTCCACTCACTTTCGTCAGAATCTCTATCCTTGCCTGAACTCCTGCTTTCCTTCCCAGGGACAGGGCAGCCTGGCCCCGCTGGCCAGGACTGGGGCTTCTTAGCTCCTGCACTCTCCCTTTGCAACTTCTTTTTGCAGTCAGCTACTGCACAACTAGCAAAGAACCCATCTGCCAGTGCAGGAGGCATAAGAGACGTGAGTTCAGTCCTGGGTCAGGAAGATCCCCTGGAGAAGAGAACAGCTACCCACTCCAGTATTCTTCCCTGGAAAATCCCCTGGACAGAGGAGCCTGACTGGCTGTGGTCCGTGGGGTTGTGAAGAGTCGGACACAACTGAAGCGACTTAGCACACGCGCACCATGTTCAATATGCCTCCTACGGTTTTGCTTGCGCTATTTTCTCTCTCTCTCTCTACCACTTTCTGTGAGCAAGGACTTGTGGTTGTGCCAGTTTCGCCGGAGTTAGTTTGGGCTTTATTATAGTATAAGATCTGCAGGAGTTGAGATTTTAATTTGTCTTTCTTTTATGCCACACACATTTAACTTTTGCAAAGCATCTTAACATCTATCATCTAATTTTGTCTTCAGTGTTACCTGGTGAGGTCAGAGGGTGGGGAAAATCATTCCAATTGCACATGGGAACTTATACAGCAGGGTGGATTAGAACATGGGCTTTGGTTAGGGTGGGTTTCTGATCTCTCTAAGCCCCAGTTCTCTCATCTGTAAACAGGGATAAAAATAGCTCCTGCCCATAGGTTATTTTAAGGATTAAATGAGTTAACAGGAGTAGGTGCTTACCTCACACAGAGAAAGTGCCCAGTAAAATTGTCATTATTTCAGTGATGATGAGATTCCAACTCAGTGAAGTTAAGGTTCAAGTGGTGGTAGGAGAAGCAGAAGGAGCTGGAGGCAGCAGATTCTGGTTCTATTTGCTGTAAGCCTTTGCGCAAATTGCTTGACCTCTCTAAACCTCAGCTTCTTCATCTTAGTAATAACAACATTGTGTATCACATATGGCAGTTCTGGAGCCGGATTGCCTTATTCCTGGTGTCCTTTCTTCAAGAGTCTCCTAGGAGTCCCCATGAATGTTGTGGGCTGGGCGGTGAGGCCCCCAGTCTGTGGCCCTTCTCTTCCTCCTGCCTGCCCTCATGAGCACAGGGGTTGTACAGAGAGAACAGAGCTCAGAATCCGAACAGTATTTCCTGCTGTCCTTATCTCTGCTGTTGGTGGAGAGAATAGGAAGGGAGTAAGACAGACCCAACAAAAACCAACTTTAGCCACTGGGAGGAAACTTAAAATCTACACAGCAACCCACACCCCTTATGCTTCACAAGTGACTTATGACCCATGTTATTAATCTCACTTTACTAAATGACAAGCAGATATACATGTGAATAATTTACTAGCATTTTCCCCTTGGCCCAGGGATTAATTTCTCTAACGTCTGCAGGGAGAAGGTGGTCTGGTCTCCGTTGCATGAAATCACTTCAGTCTTCTCTCCTGCCCGTGAGCAAGTCCAAGGTCAGAACTGGCAGGGGGTCTGGGAAGTACCCATTGGATTTCTCTGTTCAGAGAAAGGGTTCCCTTGGACATTTCACTTTCATTGTGAAGTTCTTCAGGGATTGTCTCAGCCCCTTCAGACCACAGTTCTGAAATGTTGATTCAGACAGGATCAGATCTGAAATAATCAGTTCAGCATACCCTGAAATATCTTGTTTCCATCCTTCCAGCTTCTGTATCCCCCTTTCTCAGCATTATTTGCTCCAGAACAACAGAGCTCTCTGGAAAACCGATTAGATGTGATGAGGGAACTGTGCTCCCTCCACATGGCCAAAGAGAGTGACGGGGGTCAAGGACTGAGAGATTTGGACTGTGGACTCCCAGCATGTTGTTAGGAATATTCCTGGATATTCTATCAGGAATAAATGGTCTGATTCTTTACTGGTCATAAAGATGAGGTAAGAGTCAGTGAGACCCTAGCTTGAGCTTTGTATGAAAGATCCTGAACTGTGAGTGCATGTATGCATGTGTGTGTTTTTAGTCGTGTCTGACTCTTTGCAGTCCTATGGACTGTAGCCCACCAAGCTCCTCTATCCATGGGATTCTCCAGGCAAGAATACTGGAGTGGGTTGCTATGCCACTTCTCTAGGGGATCTTCCCAACCCAGGGATCAAACCCACATCTCCTATGTTTCCTAGAGTGGCAGGTGGGTTCTTTACCACTAGCGCCACCTGGGAAAGTCTTAATCCTATTTCATTTCTAAAAAAGCTGATGTTCAGAGAGAGTGAATGACTCAGTGTCATTCATTTTTTTCTTTTTTTAAAAAAAATTTTATTTTAAACACCAAAAACATTTTGTATTGAGTATAGTGATTAACAATGTTATGATAGTTTCAGGTGAACAGTGAAGGGACTCAGCAATACATACACACGTATCCATTCTCTCCCAAACCCCTGTCCCATTCAGGCTGGCACATAACATTGAGCAGAGTTCCATGTGCTATACAATAGGTTTTTGTTGTTTATCCATTTTAAATATAGCAATGTGTACATGACCTTCCTAAAGGCCTTAACTATCACTTCCATACAAATGAAATTACTTATAATATATAAGTAAGTGAGAAAGAAACTTCTGTGAGAAAGAAACTCACAGACTTGGAAAATGAACTCATGGTTGCTGGGGAGAAGGGATCAGTGTCTCTTTGCAACTCCATGGACTATAGCCTACCAGGCTCCTCCATCCATGGAATTTTCTAGCCAAGAGTACTGGAGTAGGTTGCTATTTCCTTCTCCAGGGGATCTTCCTGACCCAGGCATTGAACCCAGGTCTCCCGCATTGTAGGCAGACACTTTACCCTTTGAACCACCAGGTCAGAGGTTCATCTGAGCCACCAGGACAGAGGCTTCCCTTGTGGCTCAGCTGGTAAAGAATCCGCCTGCAATGCAGGAGCCCTGGGTTCGATCCCTGGGCTGGGAAGATCCCCTGGAGAAGGGAAAGGCTGCCCACTCCAGTATTCTGGCCTGGAGAATTCCATGGACTGTATAGTCCATGGGGTTGTAAAGAGTTAGACATGACTGACTTTCACTTTCATCTATATAATGGGAGTCAAAACTTACGGCCAACATGCTTTGGGAGGATGTAATGAGATATTATACACAGAAATGCCTGTAAACCCCAAAGCCCTGAACATATGTTAGCTGTAGTTTTCATCAAGCCAGGCAGACTTCTTGGGGGGAAGGGGGCTTCTCTAGGAAGGCGCCAGAGCCATCTGAGCCAGACGCCAACTGTTGGGTGTCTCTCAGCTGCTATTTGCTTTGGCTTCAGGCCAAATCCTTTACCCAGTGACTTTGGCAGTGATGGACAAGAAAAAACACTGTGGGCCAGGTGGCAAGCCAGGACATGTCACAGGTGAGAACACAGGCCTTCCCCACAGGCATGTTCCCATTGGAAGAAGGGAGAGACTGAGGCAAGACTCTGGCCTTCTTGGTACTGTCCTCAGCTGACTCAGCAGCAGGTCAGGGGTACAGAATTATTTAAATAAATCAAATAAACTTTCATAATATTACAATTATTATAATTATAGTTAATACACACCAGGTCTTAGGTTTGACATGCAGGGATCTTTTAGTAGTGGCATGTGAACTCTTACTTGTAACATGGGAGATCTAGCTCCCCGACCAGGGATCAAACCCAGGCCCCCTGCATTGGGAGTATGGATTCTTAGCCACTGGACCACCAAGGAAGTCCCACAGGTACATCCTTGAATTGCATTGAGCTTACTTTTTCCCAACTCTGCTTTTCACTGAAAGTGTAAGTCGCTCAGTCATGTCCAACACTTTGAGGCTCCGTGAACTATACTGTCCATGGAATTCTCCAGATCAGAATACTAGAATGGGTAGTCACTCCCTTCTCCAGGAGATCTTCCCAACCCAGGAATCAAACTCAGGTCTCCCATACTGCAGGTGGATTCTTTACCAGCTGTGCCAACTTTCACTGCTGCTGCTGCTAAGTCGCTTCAGTCGTGTCCGACTTTGTGCGACCCCATAGATGGCAGCCCACCAGGCTCCTCTGTCCCTAGGATTCTCCAGGCAAGAATACTGGAGTGGGTTGCCAGTTCCTTCTCCAATGCACGCATGCATGCTAACTCGCTTCAGTCATGTCCGACTCCATGCCACCCCATAGATGGCAGCCCACCAGGCTCCTCTGTCCCTAGGATTCTCCAGGCAAAAACGCTGGAGTGGGTTGCCATTTCCTTCTCCACCACTTTCACTAACTCATCCCTATTATTTTCACTTCACCTTGCGGAAACCTCATTTCCTTGTAATGAACACTTCTACATTCTCAATGTACAAGACCATTGTTTCTTCTACCTCCTTGTCTTATCTGGATTGTACAGCCTAATTCTGTGCCTAGGAGTCAGGGATGACCTTCTGCAATCTTCTCCTTGCACATCTATCAGGCACTCACAGGCAAAGTCTCCTCCTCCTTTGAGTTTTAAGCTATTCAGATGCACCATGTTGCTCTCATCTGCTATCCGCCCATCAGTCATTACCATCATTCTTTGAGAATTCTGGCATTTCGTTCACACCCTACCTGCGACCAAAGGCAACTGTGACACTCATCCAACATCCTAGACTCAGATTTAAATTTCATGACTCCACTGCCTTTCATCCGCATCCCAGTGACTGCTGAATATAAAGAGTTAAGGGCCTCATATGGGGAAGTAAAATTAGATCTATGCCATGTAGCTGAAGACCACAGGACCAGAATTTGAGGGAAGGTATTAGAAGAGGCAGGTTTCAGCTATTAAAGGAGAGATCTCCTAGCAGAGCTGTCCACTAGTGAGACAGGCTTCTTTACTGATTGTTCACCAAAAAAGCCTGGAGTCAGGAAATCTGGTTTTGAGTCTTGTCTCAGCTCCTTACCAACTAATGGAAGTTGGGTTGTTCAACCTTAGTTTTCTCATACTTAAAAATAAAGAATAATAGTTTCTACCTCACTGGTGGTTTAGTTGCCAAGTCACGTCTGACTCTTGTGACCCTACGGACTGTAGACCATCAGACTCCTCTACCCATGGGATTTCCCAGGGAAGAACATTGGAGTGGGTTGCCATTTCCTGCTCCAGTGGATCTTCCTGACCCAGGGATCAAACCCGAGTCCTTACTAGGTCATAGTGAAAACCAAATGAGATCAGGAGTGAGAAAATAATTATAAATTATAAGATACTCATCAAATATTACCATAATCCCTGGGAAGACAAAGCCTATGAGCATATAACTTACAAAAATCCAGATTTTTGCTTGTGAAACTATAAATGAAGAAAGAAGACAATTAAATAATGGATTCTGGTTAAGATGGTGGATTGAGTACATGTATCTATTTTCACTCCCTCTCCAAACCTGAACTTTTTTAAAAAAAATAGGCATAAACTAACAAGCTTCTCAGGTGGATCAGTGGTAAAGAATTTGCCTACAATGGGAGAGCCGAAAGAGATGTGGGTTTGATCCCTGGGTCGCAAAGATCCCCTGGAGGAGGGCATGGCAACCCACTCCAGTATTCTTGCCTGGTGAATCCCCATGGACAGAGGAGCCTGGCGGGCTATGGCCCATAGGGTCTCAAAGAGTTGGACATGACTGAAGCAACTTAGCACGGCACAGCAAACTAACAAGGGTGAAGAAAATGGGGAAAGAAACAATGACAGCAACATATCAGAGGAATGACAGTAAACCCCAGACAGCTGAATTCTCAGGCAACCATGGAAAAGGGAGCTCACTTTATCCTACAAAATTTCTGAAACAGTCAGCTATTGGAACACCAGTTGACGGGTCTTCACCCTCCAAATGGAAGATTGGATGTGTCTTCTCTGGGAAACCTGACCAGGTCAAGAGGAAACACCTCAAGAGACTGACACTGGGGGTTCCAGCCAGATCATCCTACAAAGAAGCTAATACTTAACAAGAGCCACCAATGCTTTGAAGCTTCCAATCAGTTTTTCAGGGCCTTAAATATTAAAGGCTGTTTATTGTCACCCTGTTTTTTTTAACTTATACAGAGAACACATGATGCAAAATGCCAGGCTGGATGAGTTATAAGCTGGAATCAAGATTGCCAGGAGAAATCTCAACCTCAGATAGGCAGATGACACCACTCTAATGGCAGGAAGGGAAGAGGCACTAAAGAGTCTGTTGATGAGGGTAAAGGAGGAGAATAAAAAAGCCAGCTTAAAACTCAGTGTTAGAAAAACAAAGATCATGGTTTCCAGTCCCATCACTTCATAGCCAATAGGAGGTGAAAAGGTGGAAGCAGCGACAGATTTCCTCTTCTTGGGCTCTAAAATCACTGCAGATGGTGACCGCAGCCATGAAATTCGAAGACAATTGCTTCTTGGCAGGAAATCTATGACAAATCTAGACAGTGTGTTAAAAAGCAAAGATATCACCTTGCTGACAAAGGTCCATATAGTCAAGGCTATGGTCTTTTGTGGTCATGTACAGATGAGAGAGCTGGACCATAAAGAAGGCAGAGTGCAGAAGAATTGATGTTTCCAAACCATGGTGCTGGAGTAGACTCTTGAGGGTCCCTTGGAAATCAAGGAGGTCAAACCAGTCAATATTAAAGGAAATCAATCCTGAATATTCAGTGGAAGGACTGATGTTGAAGCTGAAGCTCCAATACTTTGGCCACCTGATATTAACAGCTGACTCACTGGAAAAGACCCTGATGCTGGGAAAGACTGAAGGCAGAAGGAGAAGAGGGCAACAGAGGATGAGATGGCTGGATGGCATCGCTGATTCAATGGACATGAACTTGGGCAAACTCTAAGAGATGGTGAGGGACAGGGAGGCCTGACATGCTGCAGTCCATGGGGTCGCAAAGAGTCGGACGTGACTTGGCTACCAAATAACAACAAATAGTAAAGGTAATCAAGAATCTTGAGACATATGAGAAAAACCTCATATGGAAGATGGAAAGGAAAACAAATTTTTAAAAATTAAACCAATTTAGAGGAAGTGGAGACTTTGTAAGGGAGAAGAGAATGCATGTCACTCTGTGTGTGTGTGTGTGTGTGTGTGTGTGTGTGTGTGTGTGTGTGTGAATCCCAACTGTATGTCAGTAGCTTTAGTGGGATAAGATTCTGCAACTATGAAATAAGATCAAGATGCTTTATTAAAAAGAGACATTCCTGGGGGGAAAAAGCTCTCAGAAATTAAAAATATGACAGCAAAAATGGAAAACTCGACAGAGGAGTTGAAAAAGTTGAAGAAATTTTCTAGCAAGTAAAGCAAAAAGAGATAGAAAATAGATGTTTTTAAAGGTTAAGAAAAACTATTCTAAAGATTCTAATATGCGAACAAGAGTCCCAGAAAAAAGAAAAGAGGCAAAATGAAGGGAGAAAATTAATTAAAAAAATAATTTGAGAAGATTTTCCTCAGGTGGAAGATACGAGTTTTCATATTGAAAGAATCCATCAAGTGCCAGGGCCAGTAAATAAAAATAGACTCATATCAGTGCAAATTGTTGTGAAGTTTCAGAATGCTTCACACAAGGATGAGATCCCACAAGCTTTCACAGAGAAAAACCACACTTAAAGAAACAACTTAGAATGGTATCATTCTTCTCAGTTGCAATGTTAGTTGTTAGAACAGAGGAACCACGCCTTCATAATTCTGAAAGAAAATAACTTCTAACCCAGAATTCTATACTCAAAGCCTCAGTAAAGTCTGAACTTCCCTGATGATCCGGTGGCTAAGACTCTACCCTCCCAATTCAGGGGGCTCGGGTTCAATCCCTGGTTAGGAACTAAAATCTCACAGGCTGTAGCTAAGGGTTCGCGCGCCACAACTATAAGATTGAAAATCCTGCATGCCATGTCTAAGACTTTGCACAGTCAAATACATAAAAAAACAAAAATATTTTTTAAAAATTAGTGAAGTCTAAGGATAAAATAAGGACTATTCCAACATTCAAGGTTTTTTAAAAGTGTTCTTCTCTTCACCCTTTCTCAAGAAGTTTTGGTAAGTTACACTCACCCTAATTTGAGCTGAAGAAGAGGAAACCATGGGATTTAGGAAAGAGGGGACCCAACATGGGAGAAAAGCCGGTGACATTCCCAGGATAGTGTGGAAGCATGACTCAGGATGGCAGCTGTGACCCTTCTAGGAAGGGTAGCTGGACCATATAGGGATGGGTCAGAAGGCTCCAGAAGACTTCTCCAAGATAAAATCAATTACCCTTGTGATGTATTTGGATATATTGGCAGGAGCCTGGGGCAGCTGATGGAGAGTTTGAGGTTGTGGTAGTGAAAGTGCATAAAAAACTAGATGAATTTAAAAAATTATTGGTTTCAGGGAAAATAGAAAGTTTTTCAAGAAAGGAACCTTATACATTTACATGGCTTAGCTGTGGATACCATTTACATAGACATAAAAATGTAAACACTAAATATTGAGCTAAGCAAGATTATAACATAATTGCAATGGGAGGATGAGGAAACTGGATGGGCATGTGAAGGTGAAGGGAAATAAAAAAGAATTAAACTCTCTGTTTTCCATGATAGAAAGTCAACAGATAATGCCTAAAACTGAAAAAGCAAGAAGTAGCAATATGAGTGTGTTATTTAGAATTAAATATGCAGATGCTGTCATTAGAGCTGGAAATCATTCCCAATGAGGGGGGCGGGGGCAGGGAAGAGAAGGTATGGGCACTGTTCACTTCTATAACAAATCTGGTAGAAGAGTTTGATTCAATAAAATATGACATTTATAACTTTGATAAAAATGCAAATGGAAAATGATTGAATAGTGTAGATGATTCTCCATGCCATCCCACTTATAAAGCTGTTTCCTCCCTGGGGTAAAAGTGATACCAAAGACATCGGTCTGCCCCTCTCTGTCCCATATTGCCTCAGCTCCCATGTGCCTCTCATTCGGGGATTTTCAAAGGTAATTCTAACAATGCCTGACTTGACCATACACACTGTCTTTAGAACTCGATGCTTGCTTACGACATGTCTACTCTTTATGAGAGGGACTTCCTGGCTTCAGTTAGAGGTCGTTCTATATATCTTATATGTCATATAGGTTCTGTATGTCCCATTCCTTTCAACTCCCAGAAAGGGCATACAAACCAACCAACCACAATTACACAGTCACAGACCCAAGGGCCTATGAGATTGATGCATGACTGAAGTGGCTGGAGCCAAGGAGAGGTCAGGGAAGGCTCCCTGGAGGAAGCAGTCAACTGTATCGACATTTTGCATTCTGTTCCTTAAAAGAGTGCAAAAAGCGTGCTTGAATTGATGCTTTTTAGTATTTTCTTTTTTTTCTTTTTAAATGTAATTGAACACACAAAGTCATAGCTGAAGGAACTGATATTTTCAATGCCTAGTATTGAGGCATTATGTAATAGGAGAAGTATGTGTCTGCTGTGTAGCTGATATGCCTCATAATGGGGAGAGGGGCTCCAAGAGAGTCTGCAGGAATGCCAGATTGTGAGCAGCAATGGAGAAATAATAGGACTTGGGTTGTTTGGTTTTCCTGGCTACATCTTTCACCCCACTTCTCCCAGTTTCACTGTCAGCTCCCCACGGGGCTACCAGGAGCCACGTGAGAGCAGTCTCTCCGGAAAGGCAGAAGCAAACAAGAGAGGAAGGAACATAAGACTTGAAGCAGTAGTTGTTTTTTGGCAAAATAAATAGCTTGTGATAGCCTCATTCCAAGCTTTAACATATCTTGTGCCAAATGCAAAATGCCAAGTGGAAGAAAAGCACTCAACTTCTCAAGGGCCCCATCCAAGAGCCCTCACAAGTCCATTCAAACATGATTGCGCTCATTATCACCTCCCAACATGTTCAGGGCCCCTGTGAATCCCCAGAGGGGCACTCGGGTTTCTTTCAGGCTGTGATCCAAGCTTGCAAAGTTTTGTCAAAGAACTCATATGTGCTGATGTCTTAGAATGCCCCATTCTCAAGTCCAGCCACCCCAAGGAGATGGCATTTTTGTGTGAACAATAGGAGGCTCCAAAGCACAATTTGGAATAGGATTTGTTGTAATGTTAAAGATTTTCCTTGGGGTGAGGAGGGACACTTCAACAAAGCTACAGTTAGGTGGGGAAACACTATACATTCAAGTAAATAACATCTTTCCACCTTGTTTAAGGAAGAAAATATATCCGATGAGATACTGGGTAGGTGTGTCACTTCAGGTCCTTTAGGAAGCGGACACTGTGATGGGAGACAGGAGTGTAAGAGATTTAGTGGAAATAATGTCTGTGAAAACTAAAGAAGGAAAAAGTAGTTTTGGGCAGGGAATGCCTTTAGACTGTGATACAGATCTGATCAAACCAGTCAATCTTAAAGGAACTCAGTCCTGAATATTCATTGGAGGGACTGATGCCGAGGCTGATGTTCCAATACTTTGGCCACCTGAGGCCAAGAGCTGCCTCATTGGAAAAGACCCTGATGCTGGGAAAGATTGAAGGCAGAAGGAGAAGGGGCAACACAGGATGAGATGGTTGGATGGCATCACAGATTCAAAGGACATGAGTTTGAGCAAACTGCGAAATCCCAACACATTATTCTTTTTAAATTCATCAGCAGCAATTTTTAAAATTGATGTCCTACTCTGTACCAGGTACTTTGCTTGGTCTCTACCTATGTAGAGTTCACAGTAATAGAATAGAATAATTAAAACAATACATGATAAAGACTAATGGAAGTGCATGTGAATGGTAGCAGAAGCTCAGGGAATGAAGGGCAAAAATATACAATGATTTAGGTGTCTGTTTTACCCTTGGAAGGGGCCCTGCCAATCTATTTCATACCACACTGACATGAACATGTGTGTGACTCAGGTAGGCTCCCAAAATGGGTTGCAATAGGTTAAGTAAGTGATTAGTAAACATCTTTGCTTCCCTGGCGGCTCAACGGTAAAAAAAATCTTCCTGTAATGTGGGTGACCCAGGTTCAATCCTTGGGTCTGGAAGATCCCCTAGAGAAGGAAATGGCAACCTGCTCCTGTATTCTCGCCTGGAGAATCCCATGGACAGAGGAACATGGAGAGCTACAGTCCATGGGGTTGCAAATAGTCAGAAATGCCTGAGCGACTAACACACACACACAACCATTTCTAGAGCAGAAAATTTTCTGTTGAAAAAGAGGTCACAGTCTCTAAATTTAGACAACACTGGGACCCAAAGCGCTTCCCAGGCGGCTCAGTGCTCAAGAACTCACCTGCCAATGCAGGAGACACTGAGATGCAGGTTTGATCCTTGGGTCGGGAAAATCTCTTGGAGAAGGAAATGGCAACCCACTCCAGTATTCTTGCCTGGAAAATCCCATGGACAGAGAAGCCTGGCAAGCTATATTCCGTGGGGTAGCAAAGAGTCCCACCAGACATGGCAACAGAGAGCGCGTGCGAACCAAAAGCAGTCCATTTTTAGAAAATGGAGTACCAATTCCAGCCCAAACAAACTGGACCTCAACTCCAGGTGGAAAAAGCCATGCTGCTTTCAGCCATGGAAACAAAAAGTTCATGGGCTCAGAAACAATATTTCCACCCAGAATGGTTGTGTGTGCTGTCCGACTTTTTGCAACCCTAAGGACTGTAGCCTGCCAGACTCCTCTGGCCATAGAATTCTTCAGGCAAGAATACTGGAGTGGGTTGCCATGCCCTCCTCCAGGGGATCTTCCCAACGGGAAGATGGTGTCAGTTTCTCTTCTCTTGCACTGGCAGGCGGGTCCTTTACCACTAGCACCACCTTGGGAAGCAACGTTTAGGGGACTTCTTTTCCTCATTGTGATTTCTTTTCAGGTTAGGCCTCATAGACATGATGTCTGGTGTGTAAACAGTGGCTAAAAATTTCACATGTTTAACCAGACCTTGATGTGCCTTGTTCTAGAGTAAAGATCTGTGGTCAGTTTTGGCTGGATGGACTGGAGTATAAAACATGACCACTATTCTTCAGGAGCAAATAGTCCCAGGTCTAGAAAAACCCAGTAGTTTCCAGGGAGCTTTCCTTTATTTGGGGACTGTCTCTGGGCTCCTTCACATCTCATGATAGTTCAGATCAAGTGACTTCAGACTGAGTCCACTTCCTGCCTGGGTCTGGGCTACCACTATTAGCACTACCACTTCCAAAGGGCTAAAGGTTTTGGTCTGTGGCTTTACTATTAGCCCATTGATTTTACACTGAAGGGCCTTAACATTGCCTGAAGTCATTACATCCAGCTGACATATTGGTTGGACCCCCTATTACCCTACCAGTCATAGACCTGGATGCAAACTAGTCTTTGTCAATTCATATTAATGTGCAATTATCTGCAGTGGCTCAGAAATCATGGCATTTTTCAGAAGACTTGTCATGCGTGTCTTGAACTGTTTTTATAACAACAGGGAAAAATAGATCCATCCTTATGTGAACTGATACAAACCAACTTCCAAGTGCAGAATGACTTGCATCTTAATGCTGAAAAAATGTACAGAAATACATCATATTATATTCTCAAAGCTGACCCTTTGTTTCCTTGTCCTGGAGCAAGGTAACTGCAATTCTGTTATGTTTTCTTTATTCTTTTTCTTTTTAATCCCCTGTATCTTACCTACAAATCACCCCACTGGTAAGAAAGGCTCTGCTATGAACCACATGCTTCATCAAAAGTAAACCTCACTTGCTTTTTCTTACTGTGGCCCCCCCAACAGATCAAGGAAAATAGTTCTGTTTTCACAGTGAAATCACAGACATAAATCTCTCAAATCCAGCTCATCTCTTTGTGAGGACTCCTTCACATTCATTTTCTGGCAAAGAGATTGAAAGAGAGATTCCTTCTAGAAAACTCAACAGCTGGGGGAGAGGAGTGCTTTTAGCCGCCCTCAGCTCCATGGTGACAAGTCCACTGGGATCCCAAATGGCAGGTCCAAACCTAAATTTGCATGCAAGCAACAAGGCAAACCTCTCAGATTTTTTCCTTCTACTCCCTTATTGTAGTTCCTGCACCCACTCCTCCCTGGCTCCGCTGTTTAGTTTGTTTTTAACCTACAATCCACAGTAATGGGGGAGATAGAGCGCTGAGCTTGGAGCTAGAAAGAACCAGGCTCCTCCTCTGCTTTCTTACTAAGTGACTCACAGTGCCATCGCTCAGCCCATTTCCACAGCTGTAGCTGAGGAAGAATCACTTCTCAGGGTTATGGGGGAATCAAATGACATAACACATACTAGGTTGGCCAAGAAGTCATTTGGGTTTTTCTGCAACATCTTACAGAAAACTCGAACCAACTTTTTGACCAAGCCAATATAAACGTTTATATTAATAAAACCCACCAGTTTATATTAGTAAAATCCACCAGTCCTTACCCCCCTAACCAAATGCTTGTCTGAAATAAGACTCACAACTAGTAGGCCTACTTAGGAGGACTCGCTTCCCCAATGGCGGGACAGCTGATTTGTCAGCAGAAATCAGCTGCAATGACCAGCCAGGAAGGTGTAAGCTTAGGATCAAGACCGCTCAGCTCGACAGCAGTATCAGCTGCCATCTGCCCCCGGAGAACCCAAGCTAAAGCTTTCTGCAGGAGTTAAACAATTCATTTCCTTCTCCTTTTTCTTTTTTCTGTATTTAGAGGGCCTGACATTGTCCCAGAAGAAGCAAATTGGACAAACCAGTTTACACGAGTGAATAAGTCAGCCAAAATATTTCCCATCAGCCTGGCAGATATTCCTACCATCCCCTCGCAACAACCTCTTCTTTACCTTCTCTCCTGCCACGCTTATACCTCATTACTTCCTGCCTACATCACTGCCGCCAAAAATAATCACTTCAAAAATGGCCTAAAGGATTGTTAAATGAAATGAAAGGGTTACATCACTCAAACTAAGACTGAGGGAACCCCCACGAACTCCCTCTCCCATGATGAGTCATGTGGAAAGTCCTCAGCCTTTATTTCGAGGCATCCCCATTTGGTCCCGCTGGGCTTTCCATCCTCAGCTCTTGCTAGGTCCCAGTGTGAACTTGAACAGCAAGCAGACGGGTCTTCCCTCCTCTCCATCTGTCTTTACTCCTCCGCCCCAGCCTCAGTCTGAGCTTCTCCTTTTCGTCTTTCTATGTCCAATTTTCCCTCATTCTTCAAGGGCCATCACAACCCCTCTGTCACCTTGCTTTCCCATAGACAAGCAGCACCTGCGAATTTTGGGATAAGATAGTTTGGGGTTTGAATCCCCTTCTCTGCTACTTGTTACAATAGTTGTAGAATGTGGAACAAACCCCTCATACTTTCTTTGCCTCCGATTCCATATTTATAAAGTATGTCAAGTAGGATAACACTACCGGACCGTGTTGTCAGGAGGATCAAATGAGATGAAACATACGGCATGGTGGCTGGTAAGTTGTAACCAATCAATAAACAAAGATCAGTATTTTTTTTAATTTAAAAAAACACACTTTTTATTTTATGTTGACATATAGCTGGCTAACAACGTTGTGATGTTTTCAGGTGGACAGCAAATGGACTCAGCCATACATATGCATGCATCCTTTCTCCCACAAACTTCCCTCCCATTTTAGGTTGCCACATAACACTGAGCAGAGTCCCCTGTGCTATATAGTAGGACTTTATTGGTTATCCATTTTAAATATAGCAACGTGTACATGGTCATCCCAGCTCGCAAACGATCTCTTCCTTCCTTTCTTGTCCCTGGCAACCGATAAGTTTGTTCTCTAAGTCTGTGGGTTTGTTTCTGTTTTGTAAATAAGTTCATTTGTATCATTCCCTTCTAGATTCTGCAGATAAGGGATGTCACGTGGTATTTCTCCTTCTCTGATTTACTTCACTCAGCATGGCAATCCCTAGGTCCATCCATGCTGCTGCAAATGGCAGTATCAGTTCAGGTCAGTTGCTTGGTCGTGTCCGACTCTTTGTGACTCCATGAATCGAAGCACGCCAGGCCTCCCTGTCCATCACCATCTGCCTGAGTTCACTCAGACTCACGTCCATCGAGTCCGTGATGCCATCCAGCCATCTCATCCTCTGTCATCCCCTTCTCCTCCTGCCCCCAATCCCTCCCAGCATCAAAGTCTTCTCCATTGAGGTGTCCAAAGTACTGGAGTTTCAGCTTTAGCATCATTCTTTCCAAAGAAATCCCAGGGCTGATCTCCTTTAGAATGGACTGGTTGGATCTCCTTGCAGTCCAAGGGACTCTCAAGAGTCTTCTCCAACACCACAGTTCAAACGCATCAATTCTTCGGTGCTTAGCCTTCTTCACAGTCCAACTCTCACATCCATACATGACCACAGGAAAAACCATAGCCTTGACTAGACAGACCTTAGTCGGCAAAGTAATGTCTCTGCTTTTGAATATGCTATCTAGGTTGGTCATAACTCTTCTTCCAAGGAGTAAGCATCTTTTAATTTCATGGCTGCAGTCACCATCTGCAGTGATTTTGGAGCCCCCCCAAAAAAAAAGTCTGACACTTTTCCCACTGTTTTCCCATCTATTTCCCATGAAGTGATGGGACCAGGTGCCATGATCTTCGTTTTCTGAATGTTGAGCTTTAAGCCAACTTTTTCACTCTCCTCCTTCACGTTCATCAAGAGGCTTTTGAGTTCCTCTTCACTTTCTGCCATAAGGGTGGTGTCATCTGCATATCTGAGGTTATTGATATTTCTCCCGGCAATCTTGATTCCAGCTTGTGTTTCTTCCAGTCCAGCGTTTCTCATGATGTACTCTGCATAGAAGTTAAATAAACATGTTGACAATATACAGCCTTGACGTACTCCTTTTCCTATTTGGAACCAGTCTGTTGTTCCATGTCCAGTTCTAACTGTTGCTTCCTGGCCTGCATACAGATTTCTCAAGAGGCAGGTCAGGTGGTCTGGTATTCCCATCTCTCTCAGAATTTTCCAGTTTATTGTGATACACACAGTCAAAGGCTTTGGCATAGTCAATAAAGCAGAAATAGATGTTTTTCTGGAGCTCTCTTGCTTTTTCCAGCGGATGTTGGCAATTTGATCTCTGGTTCTTCTTCCTTTTCTAAAACCAGCTTGAACATCAGGGAGTTCACAGTTCACGTATTGCTGAAGTCTGGCTTGGAGAATTTTGAGCATTACTTTACTAGCATGTGAGATGAGTGCAATTGTGTGGTAGTTTGAGCATTCTTTTGCATTGCCTTTCTTTGGAATTGGAATGAAAACTGACCTTTTCCAGTCCTGTGGCCACTGCTGAGTTTTCCAAACTTGCTGGCGTATTGAGTGCAGCACTTTCACAGCATCATAATATCTGCCACATCTCAAACTTATTGTCAGCTAGCGGCAGTGCTGTACAATTTGATAGCATTATATTTAATTCATGACCAACTGCAGATATTAGGTTTGTGAAGACCTTTGTGAAGGAAGAATTTCCAGTTGAGAAACATGTGACCTTATAAGAAAAACAGCATTAGGGAAGCTGAGGTCATGTGTGAATCTATAAAATTTATTATATATTTTTACATTCATTAAAATAAGTCAGTAAAGGCAGAACATTAAACAAAGAAGCTATAGTCATTTTATGAGTATCACATTAGTGAGAATTAATTTCCACCTACTCTGTCTTGCTCCCTGGAAACTTTCTGGGGCACTTTGACCTGCAGAGTCAAAAGGATGCTTATGTATTCAGTTTGCTTTATAACAGCTAATGCTAACGTCATGAGGCATTCTGATCTGGGCCTGCTCCTTCAACCACATGTTTAATGCATTTTTGATCTGGTGACTTGGAACTACTGATTCCTGCTTCTCAGATTCTTTTTTCCAATCCTGCTCCTTCAGCCCATCTTATACCATCTCAGCACTCTTGAAGAAACTGATTCATACCAGCATTCTTTTCCCTGCTTCCCCAAATGAAGAATATCCTGAATCTGGATGAAGAGTTAAGTCTATTTCCATGGAGGGTTTCTACCTCATTCTCGAAGCTGTGCTCAGCTTAGGAGAGGAAATCAGGTGTTGCGTAGACACGTTGCCCGGAAGGAGAGACCTCACTGCCGAGGGCTTCTGAGGAAGTGTCTTGGGGAGGTAACTTCTATTCTTAATAATCCCTTCCTTCTCTTCCCTTTTTTCTGGCCTCATCTCCTTACCTCTATGCCTTCTTCAGGCCTCTACTTGCCCCATTTTCTCCTGGTAGCCCTTTCCTGCTCCAGGAATAACTTGGCTCCCTGCCCCAAGACTCTTCTGGCGATGCAGCGTTGGCGGTGTCAGGCATTCTTGAATCTCCTGGGCTTTCCTTCCTGTGACTGTGGGCTCTTGGGAAGGGAGGGAGGAGAGTAGTTCTGATCCTCTCCCTGGAGCAAAGGTAAGAGGGCTTCCACTATGTCCTGAGATTTCTCCTTCCAAATTTCTGAAGCTAAACACACCTCACTGTGGAGATTCATCTCTCTGCAGAGTCACTCAAATGGGCTCCATCTGTATCTCTTCTAGGAACATAACGTGATTCTTTCTCACCAGAACCTAGAGCCTCATCTACTACTATCGAGTGAATTTCTGACGGCAGGAGAAGGAGAAGGTGAGTCACTAGGTTTGGGGGAGTATCATTAAAAACTTTTGCAAGTTACTTCTGGTTTCTCTTGGCTGGTTGTATTTGTTTTCTCCCAAGCCCTATTCGGGCAGGGCTATCGGTGACTTAGGCTTGGAGTTATGGAAGGTGGCTTTCCCTTCCCTTTCACACAATAACTGAGTATCATGTTGCCCTTCTGTTTCCGTCTCTGCCTTTCTGCATCAATTTTCAGCTTATCTGAATTCTCATTGTGTATGCTCATGGGGGCCAATTCCATTACATTGCTCCACAAAAGAGTCCCTGGGCTCCCTTTTCTAGAGTAATTTAGCTGACTTCAGTATGAATCAAAAGAAGCTGACTTCAATATGAATCAAAAAGGAAAGATGTTTGGCAACATTTTGATAGCAATTATAGCAATTAAGGGAGTACACTGTCATGGGCTAGCTGTGGGTGCAGGGCACCAATGCCTCAGCTACAGTGAATGTCAGATGAGAGGCTGGGGACCCCTGGGCATGGAGGACATTGCTCAAGCCTAACTCTTGGTGGCTAGAGGTGGGGGGGCCTTTGACCTCACAGAAGGGTTAAGTCTCCCATTATCATTTAAGGAACTTATGGCCTAATGACTGATAAATTTAATTACCTTAGCTCTCTTACTATCTTTAATAAAACTCCTTAACGATAAAGAGTTACTGGTCCTACAGGTTTTGTGTTTAAGATGCTGTACAATGAGACCTTCCTTTTTTTTTTGTGAAGGAGAATGATCAAGGAATTGAAAATAAGGGAAGATTCAAGAAGTTGCTAGACCAGTACTACCAACTAGAACTAAGCATGAGTGTTTTTCCTACTTCAAGTCCCGAGTTAGATTCCTCAGCTAGGTCTACATGAATCATGCTAAGCAGAGCTGTGAGAGTCATATCTGGTGAATTCATAACTGCTCAGCAGCTTGCTTCAGCCCAGCTGTATTTTCCCACATTCACTGGATAATTGCCCAATACGTTTGAATTGATTAATTGGATCTCACATAAGGGAAGCCACATTTCTGAGTGGTGGAAAGTTCAAAAAAGTAAGACATTAAGAAAATTAAGAAGTTTTTTTTTTTTTTTTTGCAAACTTGAGACCACCAATGCTTATTCCAAACTTTAAATCTTTCAAGATCAAAAGTCCATCTTGAGGATAAAGCATACCAAAGCCATAGAGAAACGTTAGTTTTGGCAAGATGAGCAAAGAGAAGTGGGCAGAAAGGAAGCAAACAAAATACAGAGAGGAAATTCTACCTTAATTCTCCTCACAGAAGTTTCATTAAAAAACAACAAACAAGCATCCAGCCATCTCTTTATATCAATAAAAAAATAATTAAAGGGAAAATATTTAAAATGAGTGACCTCTGCAGGTTCTAATCTTTTCGACATATGAAATTCTGAAATTAAAAAGTTTTGTGACTTCCCTGGTGGTCCAATGGCTAAGACGCTGTGCTCTCAATGCAGGGCACTCGGGTTTGATCCTGGTCAGGGAAATAGATCCCACTTGCTGCAACTAAAAGATTCCCTGTGCTGCAGCTAAGACCCAGCACAATCAAATAATTAAATATTTTTTTAAAGAATCCATTTTTAAAAAGAGTTTTGTGAAATTTAATCCCTTAGGAAATTAATCAGAAGGTCCAAATGCTCACAGCCTCAGGGGTTGGCATGACTGGTTCTCTCCTTCTAGGTGAGACATACACTCACTCTGTGTAAATGTGAGAATGCCATTACATGAAACCCCATCCCTGACACACAATGATTCAGTTTAGTGGGCTTTAACAAGGGTACCAAGTCCAAGAATCCAATGAGAGAGTTAAGAAAGCATTTGGTTTTGTTTGCCTAACAGAAACAGCAGAAATACAGTTCCAATCCCACACCAAAGCTATTGACTTCCATTGACCTTAAAACATAAAGCCACCTCTGGGATGACATTAAACACACCAATATTCACTTTAGAAGGGTGTCAGAAGGAGAAGAAAGAGATAAAATATTTGAAGAGATAATAGCTGAAACCTTCCCAAACATGGGAAAGGAAGTAGTCTGCCAAGTCCAGGAAGCACAGAGGCCCAGGAAGGATAAACCCAAGGAGGAATACACCAAGACACACAGTAATCAAGCTGACAAAAGCTAAAGACAGAGATAAAATATTGAAACCAACAAGGGAAAAATAACCCAAAAATACAAGGGAACTCCCATCAGGCTTTTAGCTGATTTCTTAACAGAAACCCTACAAGCTAGAAGGGAATGGCATGATATATTTAAAGTGATGAAAGGGAAGAACCTATCACCAAGAATACTCTACCCAGCAAGACTCTCCTTCAGATTTGATGGAGAAATCAAAAGCTTTCCAGACAAGCAAAAATTAAGAGAATGCAGCACCGCAAAACCAGCTTTACAACAAATGCTAAAGCAACTTGTCTAGACAGGAAACATAAGAGAAGAAAAGACCTACAGAAAATAACCAAGACAATTAAGAAAGCAGTATTAGGATCATACCTATTGATACTTACCTTAAATGGAAATGGATTAAATGCACCACCCAAAAGACATAGACGGGCTGGGTGGATGAAACCGTGTGCAGGGGTGCACTTCCACTTCCCACATCACTCACCTTGACCACCCCCCACGTTGTATGTAATTATTTTATATTGTTAATCATGTTCCCATTATGGCTTGCAATTATAATTATCTTTTCTTTTTTGTCTGGCTATTGATTGGGAAAACTGATAAACATCTTTTACTATGGTGATGATGTAACTATTACTCACTTCACACCATTGTATCATGATTGGTCAACAGAAACATAATAGAACTCTGTATCACCAAAACTAGTATCTAATACAAAATCTTGTAATCTCGTTCTAAAAATTCAGATGTGCATCAGAACTATCTTGAAATTTTTGCAAAAAACAATGCCCAGATAGTGCTTTTTTCCTACAGAGCGCCAGATACACTTCTAATGAGCAGTCATGTTTAAAAACAGTAGGACTATAAGACGATCTTTCACTTTTATCTTGTTTGTTTCACTTTTTCTATTTCATATTCAGTGCTCCCATTTCATTTAGTTTATGTTCTCCAATTTCTCCATTTGTTTTTGATGTTCTTTCTCAACTCTTTATCAAGTGTAGTAGAAAAACTATTGTATACATATATATGCATGATATATATTTTATAAAACTTATGAATTTTTGCCTAACTAAGAAAATTATGACATCTTGATTCTACTTAGTTGACTTCGTATGAATAGAATGCTAAATTTCTAATTAAAAAATAGATATGCAACAAGCGAATAAAGTTTACTGTATAGCATAGGGAACTATAGTCAGTATCTTGTAATAACCTATGATGGAAAATAATTTCAAAAATAATATATGTGTATTTTGTGTAACCGAATCACCTTGCTATGCATTGGAAACATTGTAAGTCAACTATACTTCAATAAAATATATATATTTAAAAAAACATAAAACCATATCAGGTTATATAATTATACTATTTGAAGAATTGAATCAAGTATAAAAACGTTTTATCTGGAACAGCAGACTGGTTCCAAATAGGGAAAGGAGTATGTCAAGGCTGTATATTGTCACCCTGCTTATTTAACTTATATGCAGAGTACATCATGAGAAACGCTGGACTGGATGAAGCACAAGGTGGAATCAAGATTGCCAGGAGAAATATCAGTAACCTCAGATATGCAGATGACAATTTTTATGGCAGAAAGCAAAGAAAAATTAAAGAGACTCTTGATGAAAGTGAGAGGAGAGTGAAAAAGTTGGCTTAAAACTCAACATTCAGAAAACTAAGGTCATGGCATCTGGTCCCATCACTTCATGGCAAATAGATGGGGATATAGTGGAAGACTTTATTTTTCCAAAATCACTGCATATGGTGACTGCAGCCATGAAATTAAAAGACGCTTGCTCCTTAGAAGAAAAGCTATGACCAACCTAGACAGTATATTAAAAAGCAGAGACATTACTTTGCCAACAAAGATCTGTCTAATCAAAGCTATGGTTTTTCCAGTAGTCATGTATGGATGTGAGAGTTGGACTATAAAGAAAGCTGAGCACCAAAAAACTGATGCTTTTGAACTGTGGCATTGGAGAAGACCCTTGAGAGTCCCTTGGACTGCAAGGAGATCCAACCAGTCCATCCTAAAAGAAATCAGTCCTGAATATTCATTGGAGGGACTGATGCTGAAGCTGAAACTCTGATACTTTGGCCACCTGATGAGAAGAACTGACTCATTTGAAAAGACCTTGATGCTGGGAAAGATTGAAGGCAGGAGGAGAAGGGGACGACAGAAGATGAGATGGTTGGATGGCATCACTGACTAAATGGACATGAGTTTGAGTAAACTCCGGGAACTGCTGATGGACAAGGAAGCTTGGCATGCTGCAGTCCATGGGGTCGCAAGGAGTTGGATACGACTGAACTGACTGAACATACTTGCCAATGGAAAACACACAGGGGGAGGGTAGAGAACTGCTCCTTTTTCATCTTTTATCCCACTTCAAATTTACCTGGTCTCAAGGAGCTAGTACTCTAGGTAAGTTGAGTTCTATACATTCCACACTGGTGGTTCCTTTAGCTAGTAGATCTCATGAGAGTAGGATGAATAATGGAAACTATACTTCACAGTAAAAACTCCAAAAATCTGCCCTGTACAGAAAGTTTAAGCCCAACCGTAGCATTTGGTCTGCACTCAAAGAAAGAAGGAAATCCAACCACAGCCTGTACTCGGGTATACCTCAATTTATGGTTTATTTCTCTGCTTGCTCTATTCTCCATGGGACAGATCTGAGTATGTTTCATTTCTACTGAAAGCAACCCAACTCCAGGTCACAAAAATCAATAGGAGCCCTGTACTTATTTTGGCTGCAAAGCTAGAGAACAAGGTGAGAAATGGTCCCTAAGTTAATACAAGGAAATTGAGTACATGGACGCAGACTCACCCACCTACAGGCGACTGACTTCACTTCCATGCAGGCTGCCAAAGGAAGCTTATTGTTAACCAAGCTGGCATGAGCACAATAAAAGTGACCATCTTCTCCACTGCCCCCCAAAAATGGTGAAGAGAGACTAACAAAATTAATCTGAATAAGATCTGAGGATATCATCACAACTACAGCAGTTCTCATTCCTGGCTGACATTTCAGTGATTTAGCAAGTCATTAAAAAATATAGGCATATACCTACCTTACAGCACTTTGGGGAGAGAGTAAAGAGGGAGAGTAACAGTTTGATCTGTAATAGGTGAAGGGGGCATACCTGTCCTGCAGTCTCAGATCTGGGTCCTCTCTCTGGAGAATATCTCAAGTGTTATATAGCAAGTTTAGATGATGTCTTTGCGGGCAGGGTGTGTGGGTGTTTAATATTAATATCGCAGGGGAATAGCTGCTGAGGAGTTGTTCACTCTCAGAAGCAAGTACAAAGAATCCACACTTTATATATGATTCACCTTAGATCATTCTCAATATTAATAGAGTAATCTCTTTTCACCTGGACGAAGAAAGACCTTGCTCTGGGTACAGTATGAATATTTTTACAAAGAAACTTCCAGAGATCCGGAGCGATGCTTCATATCTGTCCCAGAGATTCAAGCAAACAACATTTATCCACATGCAAATATCTCATTGGGGCAATGCTGACTCCTAGTTGCTCTCTTCTTCTGGGAAAGCTCTAGAAACCCATGGGAAGGATTCATTTCAACCTTCTGTGTGTCCCTCAAAGTTGCCAGAAGTCTCTATTCTGTCTGAAGTGTTAAGTCAGGAGAACACACCCATCTAAGAAAGAGTGGGATCTATTGCCACATGGTTAGTGCAGAGTTGACTTTCTTACAGACATCGTCACATTTAACCCTCACAATGAACTCACGGAAGAACCTGGTGTTTTCTGTGTTTTACAGACCAGAAGACTGAGACACAAAAGACAACAGTGACTTGCCCAAGACTGTGTCACCCAGACACCTAATGCCGAGCTCCTGTTCTTAAGCACAAACTTCTCTGCATTGGGAATGGTTTCCAAGGCCAGCCTAGTTCTTGTCAGTTCCTGGACTAGGTAAGTGAGGTCTCTGGGAAGGTCCAATTCCATGCAGCAAAACCCCAAGTGGGAAGTATGACATAACCTGCGTGGAACTAACAAGGCCCTTTCCTCCA
Organism: Capra hircus; assembly: GCF_001704415.2. Lineage (NCBI taxonomy): Eukaryota > Metazoa > Chordata > Mammalia > Artiodactyla > Bovidae > Capra > Capra hircus. The sequence continues at coordinate 20,117,676 of NC_030818.1, forward strand.
TGACCTACATTCTTCTTCCATATGTTCTTCCCGACACATATATTCTCAACAATATGTTCCTGACACACACATTGTGGACCCTGACTTTAGCAGAACTCTCTCTCCTGCCTAGCTGACCAGTTGCTAACCGAGGATCATTTGTATAGAAGTTTCTTTCTTCCTTTGTTACATGGAGATAAGAGCACAGACTTCTAAGTCACTTATGAGTATAAATCCTGGGCCACTGGCATAATTACCTTGAGTTCAAGATGTGATTGAGCCAGAGGCTGGCCCAGTGCTGAGACCCAGTGTGGGGAAGGATCTGCAGGGTTGTGTACAAAACTGAGTGACTAAATGTGTGCGTGCACACACACACACACACACACACACGGAGCACACCTGAGGTGTGACTATGTGATAAGCTAGAAGCCGTGAACTGACCATTGTGGCTCAAGTGACTGACAATGCAAAGTCCTCTAAGTTGAGTATGTGGAGGGTCATCTTCCTTTGAAAACTATTGTGAAAGCATTCTGCACGCCAGCACCCAGGCAGCTGCCAGAGAAGGGACCCCTGGCATAGGGTTCCAAGTGGAGTTCAGCCTCCCGTGGTCCCCAGTTTCCACTGGCATTGTATCTCCACTGCCCGTGCCCATGAGAAAACTGATTCCAAGCCTCTTCCATGCCCACCTCCCTGGGGCAATCTCATATTGATACCATGTGCTGAGTGGAGGTTATCAGAAGAGATTTAATGAGAAGGGATTTGGCCAGACAGATTGGGAGACACCATCACTGAATGTAATGTTGGAAGTGAGTCAGGCAGGTGCCGAAGAATTCCAGCTGCTTGAGGCAAGTTGGCACCCTCATGTCCAGGCTTCTGGGAAAGCAGAGCCCTGGACATCTGCCCTGCTTCAGTGTGTTGCACCCAGACTGCCCTGGGCACCATCTCCTCAGCCATCAGCACCTCTCATGATGAGTGCTCCAAGACAGGCCTGGACTGGACATGTAACAAGCGTTGGGAGTCCTGGACTCACTGAAGAGAGGTTGACCTCTTGCAGAGGGTAGAACTGGACCTCTAGAAGGTGGGTCACACAGTGGGGAGAGTCCTGTAGCTGGGTTCCTACAGCCTGGGCTCCAGGGTTGCTTTGGTGTTGGGATTAAGCTTCCCACATGGCCTGGAACAATGGACTGGTTCAGAAGTGGGATAGGAGTTCAGTTCAGTTCATTTCAGTCGCTCAGTCATGTCCAACTCTTTGCGACCTCATGAATTGCAGCACGCCAGGCCTCCCTGTCCATCACCAGCTCCTGGAGTTCACTCAGACTCACATCCATCAAGTTGGTGATGCCATCCAGCCATCTCATCCTCTGTCGTCCCCTGCTCCTCCTGTCCCCAATCCCCCCCCCCCCCCAGCATCAGAGTCTTTTCCAGAGTCAACTCTTCGCATGAGGTTGCCAAAGTATTGGAGTTTCAGCTTTAGCATCATTCCTTCCAAAGAACACCCAGGGCTGATCTCCTTTAGAATGGACTGGTTGGATCTCCTTGCAATGCAAGAGACTCTCAAGAGTCTTCTCCAACACCACAGTTCAAAAGCATCAATTCTTTGGTGCTCAGCTTTCTTCACAATCCAACTCTCGCATCCATACATGACCACTGGAAAGGAGTATGTCAAGGCTATATATTGTCACCCTACTTATTTAACTTACATGCAGAGTACATCATGCAAAGGGCCGGATGAATTACAAGCTGGAATCAAGATTATCAGGAGAAATACCAACAACCTCAGATATGCAGATGATACCACTCTAATGGCAGAAAGTGAAGAGCAACTAAAGAGCCTCCCAATGGGAGTGAAAGTGGAGAGTAAAAAAGCTGGCTTAAAACTCAACATTAAAAAAACTAAGATCATGGCATCCAGTCCCATCAGTTCATGGAAAATGGAAGGGAAAAAAGTAGAAGTAGTGACAGATTTTATTTTCTTGAGCACCAGAATCACTGCAGATGGTGACTGATGCTTGCTCATTGGAAGGGAAGTTATGATAAACCTAGACAGCATATTAAAAAGCAGAGACGTCACTTTGCCAACAAAAGTTGATCTAGTCAAAACTATGGTTTTACCACTAGTCCTATATGAATGTGAGAGTTGGACCATAAAGAAAGCTGAAGATGCATGCTCTGTCATGTCTGCCTCTTTGCGACCCCATAGACTGTAACCTGCCAGGCTCCTCTGTCTATGGAATTTTCCAGGCAAAAGATACTGGAGTGGGCTGCCATTTCCTTCTCCAAAATAAAGCTTAGTGCTGAAGAACCGATGCTTTCAAATTGTGGTGCTGGAGAAGACCCTTAAGAGTTCTTTGGAAAGCAAGAAGATAAAACCAGTCAGTCCTAAAGGAAAGCAATCCTGGATATTCATTGGAAGGACTGATGCTGAAGCTGAAGCTCCAATACTTTGGCCACCTGATGTGAAGAGCCAACTCATTGGAAAAGACCCTGATGCTGGGAAAGATTGAAGGCCAAAGGAGGAGGGGGCGGCAGAGGATGAGATGGTTAAATAGTTCAACGGACATGAGTTTGAGCAAACTCCAGGAGACAGTGAAGGACAGGGAAGGCTGGCACGCTGCAGTCCATGGGGTCACAAAGAATCGGGCATGACGGACATGACTTAGGAATTGAACCACAACAGAGACAGTTCACCTGGATTGAATTCAATAGGCATTTCTTCCAAAGGACACCTATTCTCATTCTTAGTTATTTAAAACAACGGAACTCCCCTAGCCATCCTGCCCTCACACAAATGCTGAGTAAGAGATTGCTTCTGCAATGACTGAGAGACTTCAGGGAGATTCTGTTAATTTGACAAAATTCCCCACTGCACTCCTAAATCTTGGCCTATTAATGATTCGTTTGTGACTAAGTATTAATTTTTAACAATGCAAACCTGCCTCAGATGGATAAATAGTGAATAGCTTTCCCATTCACCTGTTTTTAGAGAAGGAAAGGGACAGAATGTTAATACTGGATCAGCAGGTGAATCTCCAACAAGGAAAATGTTTGCTCAAGAAGAAGTGTCATCACTTTGCCATGTGGGGGCCGTGGCCTCCCCAGGCCCTTACAGGTCCAGCCTTAGGAGTCTTTGCATTAGTGTCAGCAAAACGCAGAGAAGGGGTTTCAAACTTCACTGAGACTCAGGCAGTGAACACTTTAAAAAATCTGCTGTGAATGTGTGGGAAAAAAAGGGAATTTTGAGCTGTTATTTTAATCAGGTGAAAACCAATTTGATGCTTCTCTATTTGACACTTTCTAATTTTCTCAGCCCCTGAATTTAGTCTCCTGGTTACTGGGGAAACACATTCCCCGCCCCCCCCAAATCTATATCTGCCCTATAATTACCTCTAATCAAGAGCTGTAATGTTGCTTTAGTTTCATATAGAAGAATCATAAAACTGGTCAGAGAGGCTCTTGTGATAAAGCAGGAATCTGAAAATACCAGGAGGCCTGAGCATTGTCTTTTCAAATCAGGCCAGTTCCTGACCCACGGGCCTGCTGGCCCCTTGGCTTCTATGATACTCATGCTTATTCTGCTGGGCTGGGTGCCTCTGCCTTAGAGATGTCACCTACACCTGTGTGTCACACCTGGAATCAGTGCCCATTCTGCTTCTGAGTCTTAAATGATGAGGAATTGACCTGTTTGTAGGAGGGCTCCCCCCCCCACCCCCATGCAAATCTCTGTCCAGGGCTTCATGGGCATTTGGGAAGCCATTGCCAGGGTTGTAATGCCTCAGGGTTGGGGGTGGAGATTTGCCCCACCTCAGAAGTACCAGAGGGAAAGGCAGAGGGCAGGAAGAGAAGTGTGTCCAGGAGAGGTACCCCAAAGCCTGGGCCAATCAGCTAATTGAGGACTGACCCTGGGAAAAGGGCAAAGCCTGCAAAGCATAGTTTTTAGTCTATAAACATTCATTTAGCAACTATCATGTGCCAAGCCCTGTAATAAGCCGTGGGGGAAACACTGGTGAACGAGAAACAAGAACTTATAGTTCAAATATCAGACTGGAATCAAGCGGTCGCCCCACCTCCAGGGTCCCCTTCTCCTTCTCAAAGAATGTCCCTGCACCAGCCAGCCTGTGTCACATGGAGACCAGACACCTACTTGCATTTCTGTTCTTTGAAGACACCATTCCTAAGCTTCCCCAAATCCCTTTTCTCTTGCACCCTCATCCCTTGAGCACTTTAAAACACCTATTTGCTGGAGAAGTTCAATCTATTGACTGATCACTTAGATTCTGTTACCTTTTTTTCCAAAGATGTTTACTTTTAAAAGAGGACACCCTGGAGGAGGAAATGGCAAGCCACTCCAGTATTCTTGCCTGGAAAATCCCACAGACAGAGGAGCCTGGCATAGTCCATGGTGGCAAAGAATCAGATACGAGAGTACATACACACACACATGCACCAGAGAGCCGAGTTTTATCCCATAGAATCATACTTCTGATGCCAGTCTGTCACAGGGACAGAATGGTTAAACACATTTTTTTTAATACTGACATTATTTTAATATTCCCTCCTATGTCTAGTGACATTATTTTAATATTCACTTAATCTCACAGCAATCATATGAAGTTGTTGATAATATATAGATAAGAAGATGAAATCCAGAAAGTCCTAGTTTTTACACGTGGTCACACAGCAAGAAAATAACAAAAGTGAAACATGGAAGCAAGTTCTCTGACTCCAAAGCAGGGGTCTTTCCATTGCACCACAAGTGCTTCCCTTGGCAATTACCTTGTGCAAGTGTTTGGGCCATCACATGGCTTGAATTAGGGGCAGAGATAGACTTTGATGGGGTAGCAATATTTATGAGACTTTCCGTAACTCAAACAGGTACCTTGGGAATCACTTTTAGTTTTCCTAGGTGATCTGCCAAAAGTATTACCTCTTTTATTTTACCTCTAAACCTAACTTAAGTTCCCTTCTAAAATTTTGAGGTGTGAGGGAAGGATTGGATAGTGGCTTATGGAATCATGCCAGTGTTCTCAGGGTCCTTGGGCATGGCTTAGGGATTGGCCTGTCCTTCTCCTACCTTCCATGAACAGACGGATCAGTCTTGGTTGTCAAGAACTTCTCTGAGTGGTCCAGCAGCATGGGAAAACATGGCCTGTCTGGCGGCCTTGGCCCAGCCCTGGCCATAAAAAGGGGTTTCATGTCATTAGCAGCTTTCCTTTCACAGCTTGTTGGCTTGAAATGTCTTGGCAGCTGAAATGACGGTGGGGATTCCCTCCTCATCTCACAGAGTGAGTCAGAAAACACCCCATACTAAGAGCAGCCATGGTGCAGCTCTATCGACTGCTTTAATCTGTGGCACTGACAATAGCCAAGTTGAGATGCTGGAAATGCCTGTAGCAGTGGTCAGCTGGCGACCAGATGGCAAGTTGAAATTAACTCTACACGGCAGGTCTAGTGGATAAGCTGGTTGTGTCTGGATGCCTAGCTTTGTCAACATTACTAGGAGGCTCTGCTACCAAGGCTGAGCTGGAGATCATGGGATAAGTAGAGGCACCCTAGGTGGTCCCAATGAAGAGTGTGGGGTGTGTATGTACACACATATATTAAATATATATGTATATATACACATATGTACAAAATATAAATAAATATATTTATTTTTACTCAGTATTTGTTGTCCATCTTCCAAAGAGGATGGAAAATATATCCACCCCTGAGCAAGCTGCATTTGAGGTCAGGACATGAAGTTCAAGTTTGCTTTCTAGTAGAACTAAGTATTTCACTAGTGTGTCAGAGTTGAAAATAATAGCTCCCAAGTTCATTTGAAATGTTGCCTCCTGTAAAGACCAAAGCAGAGTGAATGAACCTATTGGCTAATTGAGTCTCTCTACTGGTACCTAAAGTGACATCCATGGCTTACGCTGTGAGTGAAAATTCAGGCACTGCTCTACATTAAACGTGAAGTTTTGTTTTCTTTCTACTTTGGGTCTATTGACTCAATTACCACCAATAGGCAGAGTTCACTCCGGTCCCACTTCTGCCTATTTACCAAGTAGAAGTTGTAGAATAGAGGTGAAGGTGGTTTAGTGTAGAATTTTAACTCTGCTGTTTGCCTGGGGCAGTGTAGCAAGCATCCTCCAAGGTGGCTGCCAGTGGCCTCTGAATCCTGGTATTCACTCCCTTGTGTAATTCCCTCCCCTTGGCTATTCACTGGCAGCCAGCAAATGCAGAAAAGTGATGAGATGTCAATTCTGAGATTAGAGCAGAAAAAGACTGTGGTTTCCAGCTTGAATGCAAACGTTCTCACTTTCTCTCTTTCTCTTTTTCTCTTTGATCATTCTTTCTGTGGGAACCATGCTGTGAATTAGGCTGCAGAAAAAAGAAAAGAGACTTGCCAGTAACTACATCAGGGAGCATGAAAGTAAATTCCCTCTCCTTTTTTGCCCCCTCTCTGGCATTCAGATGAAACCACAGCCCTGGCCAACAGCTTGCCTGTAACCTCAGAGAGACCTTGACCCAGAGGCACTTGTTGAAGCTGTGCCCAGATTTCTGACCAACAGAAAGTGTAATAGATGTTTGTAGTTTGAAGACACCAAGTATTTTTTTTTTTTTTTTTTTGAGCGAGGGGTGTCATTTATTAAGCAGGAGTAGAAAGCCAACATAGGCAGTACTGGATGACAAGGTGGTTCCCTCATTAACCACTGAGTGGGTGGGCCAAGTCATCACAGGACTCAGTGGACAGCACACTCAAGTTCTAAGTGAATCCTGATATTTGAGGGGGAGTTTTTCTAAACTTGAGTAGTAGAATCACTACCTGTGACTCACTGTGTATACAGGGAGCTCCTCAGATACATTTCTACCACTGGCTAGAGTAGTTTAAAGACAGTCTTGGTCCAGAGGCAAGGGCTCCAACACAGACTTACTAAAATAGAATCTCTAGGGTGGATCTGGATCTGTATTTCTGGAAAATCATCCCAGTAATTTTGCCTTTTAGTTCATTTTAGAAATCACTGGAATAAATAACCTTTCCAGGTCGTGTTCTGTGTTGGATCTCCATGGTTCTCTGTGTTAAGGGAGCTTCACATCTCATGCAGGTAATATCCAGAAGTGAGCTTAGCATACTTTTGTGTTCTAAATGTGGGTGTCAGAAGCTTGTAGGAGTCAAAAATTTGAGCAGTACTACAAAGGAATTCCCTTGTAGCTCAGCTGGTAAAAAAAAATCTGCCTGCAATGCAGGAGACCCGGGTTCGATCCCTGGGTTGGGAAGATCCCCTGGAGAAGGAAATGGCAACCCACTCCAATATTCTTGCCTGGAGAATCCCATGGACAGAGGAGCCTGGCAGGCTACAGTCCATGGGGGCAAAAGAGTTGGACACGAGTTAGCGACTAAACCACCACCACCCACAAAGTAATGCTTGTATATCTGAGTCTAATCATAGAAGTCATGAAGATTTTAGCATGATTCCACAAATGGTTTGTTCTCTAAAAATTCAAACATCAGTGATACATTGCTGAAATTAACTATTTTCAGAGACACTGTGGTATGGGGAAGGAGACGCTGGAATTAGAGCCAGAACCAGGTTTAAGTGCTGGCTTCTTTGCTTTGCAGCTGTGTGACCTTGGGCAAGTTAATTAATCTCTCTGAGCATACTTTTCCACTTTATTTTTAGAATTTTGTTGGTTTCCCCCCCCCCCCCCCCGACTATAGAAGTAATATAGCCTCCTTCTAAAAATAGGGAACATGAAGAAAAATATTTTTAAAATCCAAAATTATGCATAACCTAGAAACCTCTGAAGCTACAGTCTTATTTTCTCCAGTCTAGTTTAAATGTGTTTAGGTACGTTTTTATATAACTATGATCATGCTATTAGGTAAGCCTTTCATCCTGCTTTTTCACTTAACCTTTATATTCTGAACATTTTCTCACATCATTAAAAGTTCCTCAAAGATATCACTTCCAGGAGCCTTATAGTACTCCACTGTGTAGGTGTATCATGACTGTTTCCTGTGGTGAAATATTTCAATTATTTCCAAGTTTTCACCTTAATAAAAATATCGTGAGAAACATCTTTGTGTACACTATTTGTCCATGTTTCCTATTACTTTCTTAGAAGGAACTCTCAGAAATGAAATCACTACATCCAAAGGTTTAAATACGTTTAAAGGTTCTGATACATGTTGCAAATTGCCTTTCAGAAAGGTTTAACCAGCGTGTGCTTCCGCCAGTAGAAAGAGAAATTCCATCTTGATGCAATCTTGCCAGCATAAACGTCATTTTAAAATATTGCTGATTTGATGACCTACATGACTTTGTTAATTTGATAGTCGAAGTATGCTTTCCTGTTATAATGCGTACTTCTTATATTGTTAGTAAGATCAAGCACTTTTCCTATATTTAGTACTTCTTTGGTAAAATGAAAATGATGTTCCCTACCTATATCATAGAGTTGTGGGGAAATTGTATGAAATGGTGATTGTGAATACTTTTAATAAATGCAATGATATGATATGTTCATATAAATCCTGCCGTCTCAGTGTAGTTGATAGTTACTTTATATGGAGATAAGGCTGTGGGATCGAGGGTAAATCCCGCAGTCCTCCTGCATCCCATACATTTCTGTGTCATATAATCAGAGTTCAGTAGCAATGAGCTGTAATAAAGGAATACTCATAGAGAGCAAACATATGCACCGCCCATTGCACAGATATCTCCACATTATCACTCTTGCTAATGGTAGGTGGTGGCGGAGGGATGACTTGCTTGATTATGCGTGTGTGGTGCTCAGTTGTGTCCCAATCTAAGCGACCCCATGGACTGTATCCCACCAGGCTCCTCTGTCCATGAAATTCTCCAGGCAAGAATACTGGAGTGGGTTGTGATTTCCTTCTAGAGGGGATCTTTCTGACCCAGGGATCCAATCAGGGTCTCCTGCATTAGAGGCAGATTTTTTTACCACCCCTTGGTTGTTACCTGTTGGTTAACATTAGCTCTTCATAGTCACTTCCTCCTCCTTTGCCAGCCACACCCCTGAGTTACTGCTCAAATTTGGGTCACAGCAGCTGCAGGTACTTCTACAGTAAGAACCAAGACACCACCCCTTTAGACATCCCCTAAAAACTGCTGGGGGTTTCCCCAGTGGCTTAGCAGTAAAGAATCTGCCTGCAATGCAGGAGATGCAGGTTTGATCTCTGGCTCCAGAAGAACCCCTGGAGGAGGGCATGGCAACCCACTCCAGTATTCTTGCCTGAAGGATCCCATGGACAGAGGAGCCTGGCCGGCTACAGTCCATAGGGTTGCAGAGTTGGACACGAATGAAGTGACTTAGCATGCATGCAAAAACTGCCTAGGTCTGCCTAGAGGTAGAAACTACTTGATTTCAATACATGCAATGAAGGTGAGCACCAAAAGAAAGCTACAATTCCCAGAATTTCTATGTTATTAATAAACAGATGACTGATATAGTATTGCTTCGTCAGCTTGATTTTCTCACTTATTCAAAGAGGAAAATTAATAAAAAATAAAATAAATTCTTAAAAAGAAATGAAAAAGGGGAAATTAAGAAATAAAAACCATTAGGATAAAGGCCTGAAAACACTGAGAAATTTCCTTCAACAAATTCAACATAAAGCAACTAAGATGTTAAAAAATACGTGGGTTTCAAAAGAGAAATGTGGTAGATTTAAAACACAATCAACGTTCAGTCGGACTATAACTTCCCTTTCAGAGGCCTGGAATTCAGCCTTCCTTTTTTCCAAGAATTCTGTTTCTTGTGCTGGTGATTACAAGTTCAAAAGTGGAAGTCATGAGGGTAGACTCTGTTCTTTCTTATTTATAATTAAAAAAAACTAAAAAGGGTGTTTGGGGACCACTTGTGCAAGTGCCTATAAATCCACAGTAAGGAATTTTGCCTTAGTACCTCCAAACAGACTATTCCTTTTTCTCCAAATTTATGGAGGAACTTTAAAGGCATCTTGCGTACATAGTTACACTGTCTGTGCTTTAATTCAATGGGACTTTTGGCCGAGTATGGATTGCAAAGTTAGATATTTCGGGTTCAATGTTCTTTGGTACATTTTTTCCAGATATGACTTCATTTTATTTGTACAACCTCATAGTGTCTTATAAGCTTGCTCTTTTTCATTATCTTCTGAAATCTCGTGCAACAAATAGCGGTTGCAGAGGGGGAAAAAATCAGTCTCCTAAACTTTTTCACTGAGAGAGCCGCCATTATCACAGTCGTCATTCTGATGACCAAAACCTGCAGTCCTCTTGAAGTGAGGGTTTCTACGATGTCCAGCAACTGTTTGTCACGGAAGCCTACATTAATTGTCCCACATACCACCTGGGGTTTGTAGAATTGGAGAAGATGGAATTAGGGTCGCACGGGCTTACCACAGAGCAATGTTCTTCCAGCTTGCGGCTGGTTTGAAACAATCATCACCGCTGGAAACAGAGGGCATGATCAGATGAACCACAACGGGGAAAAGTCCTCAGGGAAGTCATCAGTTTGGAAACAGCCATTTCTGAACTTCATATCCCAATACAACAACACCAAACTCTTTGGAGTGGGATGAACTCAAGAAGGGCTTGTTTGACTACTTAAGCTTCCCTCTTGCTGCAAGTTCTCTGGCCAGTGCAGAGCTTTCTCCCACTTTATTATTGAAAATACTCTTACTATATTAAAGATGTCATGGTATAATAATAATAGCTAGTATTCATGCATACTAAGTCACCTCAGTCGTGTCCAGCTCTTTGCAACCCTATGGACTGTAGCCGGCCAGGCTCTTCTGTCCCTGGGGTTCTCCAGGTAGGAATACTGGGGTGGGTTGCCATGCCTTCTTCCAGGGGATCTTCCCAGTTCAGGGATTGAATCCACCTCTCTTATGTCTCCTGCATTGGCAGGCAGGTCTTTGCCACTAATGCCACTTGGGAAACCCCAACTAATGTTCATGGGAGTTATAAAACGCCAGACACTGAGTGAAGGTTTTCCATGTTTTATCTCATTTAATCCTCACAATGCCTCATCGAGCCAGCAGCTATTATTATGTCACCTTGGAGTCGTGGAGACTGGGTCTGAGATAATATGCCCAGGTGCTTGTTCCGCTGGAATTCAAGCGGGCAGTTGGGTCCCAGAGCCCATGCTCCTCATGATCACGATGGTGGCAAGTAGTGCAGACAGTGTGCTGACATTGAACGTTCCCAACACGAGACTCAGTGTCGCTCACTTCCTATCGGGGAGTAAAGGGAAAGGCATCCACCTGGAGATGTGCTGCAGACGCCAAGGTCAGCACTTTGCGTCTAGTCCTTTAGCGCACCGTCTGACAAGTAAATTCCCCCTTTCTAATGCTGTGACTGGGAGGGGAAGGCAAAACAGAAAGAAATAAAAATGCAATATTTCTTTCCCTACTGGTCACAAAGGAAAGATTCTCTGAAAGTTGAGAAGCAGATGGTTCAGGGCAAAAATCAACAAGTTTGAAGTCTGGGATTAAAGACCAGATGCCACTACACAACCTTTAGAAGCCTCTAGAGGGACTTCAAAGAAACGGCCCAAAGTAGTTTGTCTCCCTTCATGAAGAAAGTAGACTCAGTGGTCCGTGACCTCTTTGCAGCCAGGTTCTCCCCCTACCAGACTGTTCTCTGGAAAACACTTGGGGAAATGAAGGTAATTTTTTAGGTGGCAGGGAACAGAGAAATCTTTAAAACTTAACAAAAAAATTGCATAGTTGATTTACAGTGCTGTGTTAGTAATTCAGACATGTATATTCTTTTTCAGATTATCTTTATGAAGAAAGAAACAATGTTATTATGAAACATTGAATATAGTTCCCTGTGCTATACATCTTTGTTGGTCATCTGTTTTATATAGAGCAATGTGGATATGTTAATCCCAACCTCCTAATTTAATCTCTCCCCACCCTTTTCCCTTTGGTAAACATTAGCTTTTCTATGCCTGAGTCTATTCCTGTTCGGTAGATGAGTTCATTTGGTTCTTTTCTTAGATTCCCATATAAGCGATAGCATATGATATTGTTCATTCTCTGTCTAGCTTATTTCACTTAGTCTGATAATCTCCAGGTCCATCCACGTTACTGTAAACGGCATTATTTGCACTACGATGCATTTTTTGTATCATCCTTTTCATGGCTGAGTAACATTCCATTGTATCCACGTACCACATCTTCTTTATCCACTCGTCTGTCAACGTACATCTAGGTTGCCTCCATATCCTGTCTATTGTAAATAGTGCTGCAGCGAACATTGGGGTGCATATGTCTTTACAAATTAGTTTTTTCTGGATATATGCCCATGAGTGTGATTGAAAGATCATACGGCTATTGTAGTTTTAGTTTTTTAAGGAACCTCTATACTGTTCCCCATAGTGGCTGTACCAATTTACATTGCCACCAACAGTGTAGGATGGTTCCTTTTTCTCCACACCCTCTCCAGCATTTGTTATTTGTAGACATTTTGGCCATGCTGACCAGAGAGAGGTGATACTCACTGTATTTTTGATTTGCATGTCTCTAATAATTAGCAACGTAGAACATTTTTTCATGTGCCTGTTGGCCATCTGTATGTCAGGAACAGAGAAATCTAACCTCTTACGGCTTCTGTCAGTTTAGTTGCTTCACTGTGATGACTGATCAGGCAAGTTTCCTGCAGGCACCAACTCCTCTCCCTCTGACCCTCACACATAATTCAGTTTACTTCTCTTCCTGGAGATTTCTCTCACATACATATGTACCATGAGCTTTCTCGTAGCTCTTCTCTCTCATTTGCAGCTTCTCTCCCTTCCTTATCCCTTCTCACTCCATTTGTGAACCTAAGAGTGATGCCAGTAAGTCATCGCTCTGAAATATGAGTCGTGCTAGAAACACACCTTTGTCAAGGAAAGATGGACGTATGGAAGTAAAATTAAACATTAAATGGAAATTATCACTTCTGGAATTCTGGAACCATCCGCTGAAACTTCAGAACCTCCCTTTACACATAACTTAGGATCACCATTAGGAAATCTCCAAGTTTGGAAAAGATCAGAGAAGTGATCTGACCTGAGTGCATACATTCTACATCATTCATATATTCATTGGAAAACAAAGCCAGTCTATCACTGGTGCATAGCACTGGGACCGGTGACAAGTCAGACCTAAACACTGTCCTTAAGAAGCTTAGTATTTCACAAAGGGAAAGTATCAGTTGCTCAGTTGTGTCCGACTCTTTGTCACCCCATGGACTGCAACCTGCTAGGCTCCTCTGTCCACGGCAAGAATACTGGAGTGGGTTGCCATTCCCTTCTCCAGGGAATCTTCCTGACTCAGGTCTCCCACATTGCAGGCAGATTCTTTAGTGTCTGAGCCACCAGGGAAGCCCCTAGTAATTCAGGGGGACTAGAACCCACCCTGGGAAGGGAAGTGCAAAATGCTATGGCCCAGACTAGATCTCGTGGTGGGGGAGGTCAGGAGAATTTTTGCAGAACAGGAGATTTTTGGACTGGTTCTTAAGGGAGAAGAAAATTCTCTTGGTTGCAAGTAACAGAAATACCATTTAGGTAAAACAGGGAATGTTTTGGAAGGTTAGTCGTGACCTTGGGAAGGGCAGGAGTGCTGTGGCTTCGAATGTTCTTAGGGCCCTCCCTGCGTGCTCACCTGGGTGCTCTCTGCACGTCAGTCTCTTTCTCTCTTACTGCAGATGGGCAGCAAACTGGGCTGCTGTACATTCCCCACCTCATGTACTACAGCCGCACCACCAGAGAGGACCAGTCCTATCTCCGCAGAGCCTGTTTGAAAAATCCTGGAGACCAAGGCAGGGCCCACCACAGAGCTGGTCAGCAAGGGCTACATCACACAGACTTGGCCCTTGGAGAACAAACCATGCATTGGCCATTCTCAGAACAGGGACACTCTGGGGGTTCAAACCACCATTGCATGTAGGGACATAGGGTCTTCCAAAGACTATCCTTCAGAGCAGGAGTCTCCTCCTAAATGATTTACCAGCAGCAGGGTAGAAGCTGCCCTAAGAAGACTCTAGAAAACCAAGCTTCCAGCTCAGTGTTGTTCTATGTATACACTCTTTGCCCCTGGCTCCTTGCTACACACATGTTTAGTTAGCACTAACTATAAGCAAATGCAAGGGCAGATCATGAGAGCAGAAAGACCAGTCATTTGATCATGGTCATAATTACCAGTTGAATACACTGCATTCTTCTAAATACACTATTTCATGTAATTCTCATCACAACCCTGTAGGGTAAGTGAAAGTGAATCAGTGATGAATACCCTACTGAGCACATGTTATGTGCCAAGCACAAGTTTCTGCTGTAGAATGAAGTGAATCAGCTGTATGTATACACATACTCCCTCCCCCTTTAGCCTCCCTCTCTCCCCATATCCCATGCCTCTGGGTCATCACAGAGCTCTGAGATGAGCTCCCTGTGCTATGCAGCAGCTTCCCACTAGACAGCTACTTTACACATGGTAGGGTATATATGTCATCGTGCTCCACCCTTCCTTTCCCCTCTATGTCCACAAGTCTGCCCTCTACATCTGCAAGACAGTGACTCTCTCGACCAGCACTTACTGGGTTGAAATCTCAGCTCTGTTGTATTTGCCTGTTGTCACAAGAGAAAAAAAGAGTCATGTGTATGAGTCATGTGCAGACACTCATCTGTGTGAAGGCATTTCGAGGAGTCCGATTTGTAGAGGTCAAATATTGTGTCCAAGGTCACTCAGCTGGTAAGTGACGTGTTTGTTTCCTAGGGCTGCTCTAACAAATGACCACAAACTGGGTGGCTTAAGACAATGGAACTGTATTCTCTCACAGTTCTGGGGTCCAGAAGTCCAAAGTCAAGGGGCCAGCAGGATCACACTCCTCCAGAGTCTCTAAGGAGAAACACCTCTGTCTTCTTCTAGCTTCTGGTGGCTCCAGGTGTTCCCTGGCCTGTGACAGCATCGCTCCAGTCTCTGCCTCCATCTTCACATGACCTTCTCCTCTTCTGCATCTGCGTCTTCTCCTTGTTGGATACGGGGCTCATCCTGCAGGGGGATCTCATCTCAGAGATCCTCAATGTATGTACATCTGCCAAGACCCCTTTCCCCACTAAGACCACAGTCACAGGTTCCTGGGGTTAGGAGGTGCTCTTATCTTTTTTTTGCAGGGGGCACCATTTAACCCACTACAGCTGAGAAGCTGGCATTAAACCAGGCAGCCCAGCTCTAGAACGTAGCCTCGTAACCATAACGCTACTCCCTCTCTCACACACTGACTTTTCCCAGGTGTCAAGAAACTGCCTGCTAAGCCCATCTGAGCTTTTCACAGACCATCACAGGTCTGGAGGGCTCATTTTTCTGGGCTGATATCCTGTCCTTGTTTTGGAAGAGCAGCGTGTGAAGTCCAGACTCTCCGACGCACGTCCTGATTGAGGAGGGGAAAACAGCATATTGGGTTTCTTTTAAAAGAGGACTGAAGTCAACTTCGCAAATGTTAAAAGCTTATATATTTAAGAAATTTCAGGCACAAGTATAAAACCTCATTGCCTCCAAACCACAGTTGACAGAAACACCATTGACAAAGAATTACTCCACGTGCCGTGAAAATCTGACAAAACACAGCGATCGTCCAAACAACAGTGTTAGGTCATTACCCAGACGCCAGCAGAGTGAGGCTTCCACCATCGCTCCTCTGTGATGAGGGAAAACAGGTTTTGAAATGAAGCCTGCAGCTTAAGTGTAGAAAACGTAAAGCTGTAGACAATCAATATTGTCATTTAAAGGGTGAACTTTATTTCTTTTGAGGTAAAGCGAAGAACCCAGGCAAAGCACTCACTCTATCAGATATGATTTGAAACAGCTGAAAAATGAACGTCTGACAATAAGACTTTAGGACAGAAACACTGCCAGAGCTCTAAGTGCCTTCGAGAATAATAAAAAGAAAGTAAACAATGCCAGAGGCCAGACGAACAAAAGGAAAATTCTTGCTTCGTTTGTTCTCATCAAATACCGGAGAAAATAATCTGTGCTTAGGCAGTTCTCCTGGAGTCCAAACTCCTGCCCTGTGATCATCATTCTGTTTAAGCCCCGTGCTTTCAGGCTGTCGTAAAATGCCTTACGCTGCTGGAAGGGGCCAAGATGGTTTTCAATCTAAAGCCACTGAGAGCCTCAAGGCAGACTCTAAAGGCCTTCACCACCTGAGCCGGGCCATCTGGGCTCTTCCTTCCACCACCGTGACATTGTCTTGGCGTCTGACCCCTGAGGGAGAGCTGAGTGCATTAGTGGAATCCTCTGGCCTTCAGCAACTTCAATTAGCCAAGAGTATGGCATGAAGCGGAGGTGCTGGTAATAGAAAACAACACATCATAGGAAAGCCCTCTGGATTAGACCAGTAAGCAGAGGCTCATTTTGTCCAACACCCAGACCTGCCTTAGGAACAAGCTCACTGGTCAATGAGGGATGGGTGAGTGGCAAAATGGGTTGTTGCTTCTAAACAGAGCCTTGACTGAACCAACATGCATGTCGCAATTAGCTGACTAACAGCAGGATTTTATTAACACTAGCTGTGCTGAAGCTTGCTGATGAACACGGTCCCAGAGGCACATGTTGGGATGAGGACCTCCCGATAACTTACTCCTTTGGATGGAGTCCAAGAGGGCCACGTGCCCTGTGGAATTCTACACTGTAGCCGGGCAGGCTTCAGAGAGATTCCAAGGCAGTGATGACAGTACTTATTTAGGCTGCAGGTTATCTGCTCATCCTCCTCTGGTTCTCTTTAGGCCTAGGGACATGGTTGGTGTCAGATGACAGGGGTCTGGTTCCCTTTACTAGAATGAGCTTTTCATGTCATGCACCCTCCAGAAGATCTGAAAAGTCTTTTCTCTTGGCCACTGGTTAGGAAAGAAGGCATCATAACCTGGCATAGCAGTGGAGATCTCTGAGTCGGGGCTTGCTACTCATCTTGGTGCTATTTGTGGAAGCTCTTGGGACAAGTGTCCAAAAACCTCTTTAGAGCTCTTGCAATTAATCCTAAAGTTCTGGTTGCCATTCTTGGGTAGAAACATATGGATTACAAATGGTTTGGTTATTATTATTTCAAGAAACAGCTAACACATTATAATAAGGGTTGTAGTACAACAGTGAGACAGTATGGATAAGGAGAGAACTTGTCATATTTTTTGGTGTCTTTTGTTTAAGTTGTGGAAAATGACATTTTAAAGGGAACTTTAAAATGAGACATTTTTATGAAGTCAATATATAACAACTGTCTTTCCCCCATCCAAGTTCTGAACTGTGTAAGAGACAAGGAATAAGGCGGAGGGTGGTTAAGATATCGCCTTAATGAGGACAGCTGAGATGTATGGCATGGCTAGCTCTGCACCCAGAATTAGGAAGCAGTGCCACACGGGCAGTCTTAGAAAACTTGTCTCCCCTGAGACAAGACTTGTCTCCCCAAAGACCAAGATGGAGCAGAGCAGAATGTGAGCGTTTCCAGGGAAGCTGGCTTCTACCAGGAAAGGAGAGAGGAAGGGCCTGGATGACACCTGTTTTCCCTTCCACTCGTTCCCACTGGCAACTTGCACAGCCTGCCTGGAGTGTTAGTGGCGAGGTAAGAAAATGCTGTTTAGGGGAAGTCTCCATCCCTGGAAACCAGAGAGGAGTGAGAAAGTGTTCTCCCATTAATAGGAACTTAAATGATTAAATCTGTCTTCTTGATACAAACATTCATTTGCAGCCAAATAAATCCCTCTTGTGCTCTCTGGGTGATTTCTCCAGCAGAGGCCTGTGGCACATGGGGAATCTTACCAAGAGCAGCGCCTCATGGGTCCAGAGCTTCACCTACTGCTTAATGATTCTAAGATTTGTATCCCCCTCCACAAGCCACTACTCAAACCATCAGCTCAAAGCTGCCATGGATACATCCCACAAGGGCAGCCCCAGACCTGAGTTTCATTTATTTTGGAATCTGACATTTTTCCTTATGAACATTAGTGATTCACACCCCAGCTTCACTTAGAATCACCTAGGGAGAGCTTTCAAAAACAACTGATGACCAGATCTTCCCTCAAGCCAAAAATACTGGAAACTCTGGGGGTGAGCCTGGCATGGGTGGTTTTTACAAAGCTCTCCAAGGGGTCCTAACATGCAGTCTAGTTAGAGAATCCCTCATGTTGATGACTTCCATTTGTCAGGATTGGAAATTACTGCCACTCAGGTTGGCAGAATTATGAAGTAGGCGGTATAGACTCGTGGTTAAAACTGTTTGCTCTGGAGTCAGGCAGTTTGAGTTTGAATCCTGATTCCCTTCCTTACTGAGTGTTGGTTAAGTTACTTAAACATTCTTAGTCTCTTCAAGGTGACCAATGTTGCTGTTTAGTCGCTAAGTCGTGTCTGACTCTTCGCAACCCTGTAAACGGCAGCATGCCAGGCTTCCCTGTCCTTCACTATCTCCTGGACTTTGTTATATCATGTCTATTGAGTCGATGATGCCATCCAACCTTCTCATCCTCTGATGTCCTCTTCTCCTCCTGCCCTCAATCTTTCCCAGCATCAAGGTCTTTCCCAATGAGTCAGCTCTGCCCACCAGGTGGCCAAAGTATCAGAGTTTCAGCTTCAGCATCAGTCTTTCCAATGAATATTCAGGACTGATGTCCTTTAGGATTGACTGGTTTGATCTCCTTGTTCTCCAAGGGACTCTCAAGAGTCTTTTCCAGCACCACAGTTCAAAGGCATCAATTCTTTGGCACTCAGGTTTCTTTAAGGTGACCAAGGACATTTATTAAAAGAAACTCACTCCAATGAGTGTCGTTGTGCAGCCTTGGTCTTCAGCTTTTATGGTCGTTAACCCCGGAAGGGCTCCTTCTGTTTGACCCATCACCCCTTCAGGTCCATTGCAAATGGCAACAGAATACAGAACATAGTTCTGCCATGCCAGAGAGTCCCTGTGGGTCGTAGGCTCTGGAGCACCTGAAATGGGAGGTGTCATCCTAAAATCAAGAGCTGGGTTTCCCCTGTTGAAAAATTTCCCTATCACTCACTGCCCCTTGATATTAACATTTTTTAAAATTAAATTCATAATATTTATATTATTAATTCATATTGGTTAAATTTTTAGACACTCAAAAACTTAGTTGTTGGTACATATTACAGCTATTCCGCCTGTAAAGATCAAGTCTTCTTGCTTTCCTCTTCAGAAAATCACACACTGATGACTTCACAAATAGTTCTTGATTATGGGAATAATTATGGTCTTGGAAGAATTCTGTTTATATAACCAAGAACTCTTAGGTCTTAATTTTATAGCTGAAAGGGACCTAAGTGACCCAGATCTTGGAGCTGAAAGGTGACATTCCTTGGGCCACACAGTCATAGGGACAAGGCTCAAATCTGAGATCTTGTTCCAAGTCCATTTCTCTTTTTTACTTTGTCACATTGCCGCTCTTTGTGACTCTCTAACCTACTCCCCTCTCTTTTCGAAATTCATCTCTTTCTAGTTTCTCTTTCTGATGCAAATGTTCCAAATTCAGAGAAGGAAAATGGAGGAAAGGTTTGAATATAAATCTGGGGCTTCCATGTTTGGGTTGCTTCAGAGAATTCTTTTTCTTGCTTCATAGCTTGTTTCTGTGTCAACTCAAGGCCCAAACGTTTCCCCAAGCAGTTGAATCAGTCACAGCTTGGTCCTCTGCCATCCTCCCCCTGAGCCTGGCAGTGCCAATTGTAACGCATGGGCAGTGACACTGTTGCCATGCTCCCTGGAAAGGAGCCAGATGAGGCAAACAGAACTGCAGAGGTGGGGGGAAGCCTGGGAAGCCAAGGCAATACCTGCCGCTGCTGTCACTGACTTGAGGCCAGTGTCCCTTACGGCTGCTTTGATGGCTTTGGCCGTGAACACTCTCCTTACAAAGGAGGCTCTCACAGGCTCCAGCCATGGGAGCCTTCCAGCCAGGGTTTCAGGAAACTGGGGTGAAATGGACAGAACAAGAGTTGGTCCAAAGACTGAATTAGACAGGAGGTTCCCACTGCTTGGAAATCTATCTGTGTGTTCCAGAGGCTTGCAGAACAAAGACCTACACATGGTTATTTTGGCAAGAACAGGAAGGTTTAGATTATCCTTTTCCACCCCGTGAAAGTGGCCACCTAAGATGTGCACGCTGAAGGAACATCTGTTTTAGCACTAATGGAGCCTCGGTGCAGGCCTCCCCGTGGTCTTCAGAGCAGGCCCAGCACTGGTGATGGGAGAGCCGCAGCTGTCGGAGGCACACGTTGTGAACGGTTTTGTCTCTCCCTTTCATCTTACGTTTCCTAAGTGACAGTGGACACTGAGTGTGCTCTGATGGTCTCCGTTCCCACCAGCTTCCACCAGCAAGCAACTGTGCAATATCCCATAAGGCCATGTCTTGCCTCCCTTAGGTGTTATTTTTGGAGCGGGCATTTGGGAAAGCCAAACAAAATATCCAGCGTGAGCCTTTGCACATCTTTCATACGCTGGGTGTCTGAGTGATGGAATCGGACCTGGCAGGTTATGCTACATGCAAGACAGCTTCCCCAGGGCATCTGGAGCCCAGGTGTGCAGTTTCACCCCTGAGTCCCAGGCAGAGATATGAATGAGCAGGGAGAGCCAGGCACACGCAGCTCACCCACCCTTATTCCACAGAAATGACTTTACTCTCTGATGTACAAGGTCAAGATCTAATTTCATTTGTAGGTCAAGGTTAGCAGCAATTGAACAGACAAACACATTAAGAACGATGGAATCTTGTACCTCCTTGTCAACCGTTTCATGTGACATAATGGTTAAGAGTTTGCATTCTGAAATCAGAGAGACCTGAGCTCAAGTACCTGCTTTGACTGACTTTCTGTTGTGACCTTAGGAAAGAAAGTAAAGCAACTTATCCAGGCTGCAGTTCTCCATCTAGAAAATAAAGATAATTATAGTTCCCACCCAGGAGTATTGCTGTAATGCCTAAGAAGGAGAACACTTGTGAAAACCTAAAATGCCACAATGTCAGTCACACCACAAAAGCACAATTAATTTATTATTATCCATCTTCAAAGCATGGATTTCCCTCCACCCTACCTCTTTCCAAATACTTCCATTTAGAGCTGTCCACTCTGTCTTCTCCCACTGTAAGAATGTCCTTATCCTAAACCAAAATTTCACTCACCTTGTCCTCTGATCTTTGCATTTTAATCAACCTTTGGAGCCACTTGTTAAAAATCAAACCCCTTTTCATAATGGCAGTGACTGGGCTACTGCTTCGCACAGCCCTAAAGGATAGCCTTTACATTGCAGTCTGTGTAAACGGCACCCCCTGGTGCGAGCCCTACAGGAGAGGAGAATAGGACGGATGGAGGGGAGGAAGGGTTGTAGAAAGATGGACCATATCCTTTTTATTGAAAATCCTGGAGAAGAAAAAAAGGATAAGAATGTTCCTTCTTCTCCAGGCAAAGCAGTTACAATTCTATTAACACTTGTCCACATAACATGATTTCACATCAAAGCCCATTACCCTTGGATCATACTCCTCTGAAAGTGAGACCCCTAGATTTAAGTCCACATTCCAAGGGAGACATGACCAGTGCTAAAGAGAGCGGAGCTTGATCTCCTTTGTTTTGCTACATACCATAATTAAGGCTTCCCTTAATTATACCAACTTCCCTTTTCCAGTTGGTAAAGAATCCACCTGCAACGCAGGAGACCCTGGTTTGATTCCTGGGTTGGGAAGATCTGCTGGAGAAGGGATAGGCTACGCACTCCAGTATTCTTGGGCTTCCCTTGTGGCTCAGCTGGTAAAGAATCTGCTTGCAATGCAGGAGACCTGGGTTCAATCCCTGGTTTGGAAAGATCCCCTGGAGAAGGGAAAGGCTACCCACTCCAGTATTCTGGCCTGGAGAAGTCCATGGGGTCGCAAAGAGTCCGACACAGCTGAGCAACTTTCACTTTCATCATTAAGGTACCACTGAGATAAAAGGCAGTCTTGGTACTTACGACAATTATTTTCAGGATGATGACTTTGGCCTATAATCACATATTATCTTGCAAAATCTCATTTGTTTTTAATTGTCACTCACCTTTTATTTGTTTCACTTTTTATCTGCATCTTTTCATACTGTGTATATTGGGAGTTCCTTGAGATGTGTTTGTGTTTTGAACACTTTAATGACTCCTGTTAAGTCTAACACGGTGAAATGTATCTAATCTGAAAACTTAAGTAGAATCAAAGGAAAGACAATATTTGCTAAATTTAAAATGGCCACCGAGGCAATGGAATAAATATATTTTGTGCGTATCCTAGCATTCTTGGGATAAAGAACCCTGGAAAAAAAATGGTGGTAATTTCTTATTTGGTTAATGAATCATAATTCTCCAAAGTACAAGCATGACACTTATGGGAGCCCTTAGTGATAATTCTTCACGTGTGGTTTTCTCTCTCACATGTTTTTTCATATGCAGTGGTTTTCAAACCACGCTCTGTGGAGCCCCTGGGGTTCCACAGGGATGTCCCGCGGATGTGTGGGAGCGGCAGAAAAAGAGCGCACAGAGGGTGGGGCTGCTGTCAGCCCTCTATCTCACCCTGAGCTGTCGGCCTTTAACTGTTGTATGTATTGGACTTCTCTGTAATATTTCCTTTGGGAGGAAAAAAAAAAGTTTAAAAATCATCAGTTAAACCACTCCCTGGTCCCTTCAGAGTGGTAGGGAATACGATCACTTCCATGTTCCCTCTTATATAACAGATTTCAAGGTGAAGTGCATTTGAAGAGATTAGGTTTTTAATTGCTACATCCGGCCCTACTATGTTTAAAACTCTCAATAGTCCTGGTCTCCAGGGAAAACAACCACACCATCCGCATTCTCGTCAAGCCCTCCCACTCCCCGCCACATGCCCAGCTGGAGGTGGAATCAGATCCGGAGGAAGCCTGGGGATCTGACCGACGCTGTCTAAGCAGTGGCGCCCGTTTGTGGTTTGCTTCAGGTTGAGGCGAATTCCTTGAGAACTCCAGTTCTCTTCTTCTGTTTTGATGATGGGGAAAAAAGGATCTATTCTACTTTCTGAAAGGGAGCTCTCATGCATTTTTCTTACTCAGAGGTGACAGTCAGATATCTAAAACTGGGTTATATACTGTCTCTTGGTTGGTGATCTTCTCTGTGGAAGTTTCTTGAAGGAAGGGGGCAGGGTAGGCAAACATATTTCCTTTCTCAGCCTAATTCTTGGGGGTCCACTGGGGAGAAGCCAAGCGAGGGCACTCTAATCTCTACCTTGGGCTCCCAGATTATATTTTCTGTCAGAGCTTCTCCAAGAATCATATTTTAATAAGGATTTGGGGTTCATACCAAACTCTCATTATTTTATGTGCTATAAATATTTAGAAATGTCTTAACTCTGCTGGTCCATTGTTTCTTTATCTGCAAGATGGAGATAATAATATTTTTCACAGAGAGCACTTGGCCTGTTTAAATGAAGATGGATGACGAAATAACTAGGAGAAGTCTGGAATAATGTTGGAAGGGGTAAGTAACAAAAATGTATTGGCTGAGATGAGTGACCCATGCTCTGGAGCACTGGGAAGGAGAGGGACAAGGAACCCCACGTGGTGAAAATGTCATCATGCTAGAAAAGGGGACTTGCTGTGATGTCTACACTCCCCTAATACTTGTGGAGCAGCAGGAAAAAATCTGAACTATGTTCAATATAAAAAAATACACAAACTGAAACATAAGGAAATCTTTCCATTTGTCTTTTCTTTCAGCGTTATCACAAATAAAACCAGTCTGTGACCAATAAAAACACACAAGCTTTCCTCCCAATCTGTGTTGTGTGCGCAGATGCTCAGTTGTGTCTGACTCTGTGACCCCAGGGACTGTAGCTGCACTTAATACACCAGGAAAGAGGAGCTTCTTTGAAAGTAACTTTAGTTAAGAAATGTATCTTTTCCTTTAGAAGGATTCCACCCAACTTGATATTTTCCATTACATTTAAGGGAACTCACAGGCACTGAGTGTCTTCTATCTGTGCTGCTATCAAATTCAGAATATGGTTAAAGTATAATAGCGTATAAAAGTCTGTTGCTGCTGCTGCTGCTGCTGCTGCTAAGTCGCTTCAGTCGTGTCCGACTCTGTGCGACCCCATAGAGGGCAGCCCATCAGGCTCCCCGTCCCTGGGATTCTCCAGGCAAGAACACTGGAGTGGGTTGCCATTTCCTTCTCCAATGCATGAAAGTTAGACCTCTTTATTTCTCTGCAACTAATCTCATAAGTCCTCACCCTACTGGGCCAGGAATGGGGAGAGGGAAGCAACAGACAAAAGACGGAAACTTTTCTATTTACAGGAGTCTTTGGATTTGAAGCAGTCTCTTAAAGTTCAAATAGATGCTTTAGGGTAACCTATGTATTATCTTTGGGAAAATGTTTTACCACTTAGGTTTCCTACCTCCCTCAACCAAGATGGCATCTGGCTAGAGAGGGAAGTCGTGTCTTCATGGAGATGGGGAGAAGGATCCACCAGCTGGGTCTCTGACCCAGTGTGGTTGACTAGGTCTGTACCCTGGGCTCTTGTCTGATATCTGTGGTGCAAGTCCACAGCTGGTGAAACTCATGGTCTGTTTGCTGCTAGCTCTTGTCCCCTTAAATGGTCTGGTTTGGAGTACTGGTGGCATCTGATTGCTGGCTCTGTGGTGTAGCAAGTTCAGTCCTGAACAACCAACTAGATGTCCACTACCTTCCTGGTGCTCCGGAGCCATGACCTTCTTTCTCCCCGACACCTAGACAGAGCTTACTCCATGGTCACTGTGTGGGGTTCTTTTCCCCCATGGGACAGCTTCACTCAGGGCCAGTACAACCTTCTCTTGGCCCCAAGAAACCTAGGAATTCACGCATCTTAACCTGATTTTCGGAGAAAGTCTATGGCCTGTCCCCAGTCGTTATGCTAGCACTTCACCTTTTCCAATCTACCACTCAAGCAATGTCCCATAAGCAGGAATTCTTTAAAAAGACGTAACATTTTCTCAGTCTTCCCAGGGAACCCTCTCTCCTCTGGGATTCCCTTAAAGTTATTTTACTTCTTAGAATCCTTTCTGGAGAAGGCAATGGCACCCCACTCCAGTGCTCTTGCCTGGAAAATCCCATGGACGGAGGAACCTGGTGGGCTGCAGTCCATGGGGTCGCTGAGAGTCGGACACAACTGAGCGACTTCACTTTCACTTCTCACTTTCATGCATTGGAGAAGGAAATGGCAACCCACTCCAGTGTTCTTGCCTGGAGAATCCCAGGGATGGGGGAGCCTGGTGGGCTGCCGTCTCTGGGGTTGCACAGAGTCGGACACGACTGAAGCGACTTAGCAGCAGCAGCAGCAGCAGCAGCAGCAGCAGAATCCTTTCTGGAGTTTCACTTCCGCTTCCAATCTTAAAGGGATTCTTCTGCATAATAGCCTTCTCTTTCCTGAAGCCGCATCCGCCCACTTCCTTCCCCAGGGTCATAATGCTGCAAGAGATCTGTCAAAGGAAAACACAGCAGGAAGCATTTATTGTTACCATTAGCCTCTTCACACATTATTTTATTTAATCCTTGCAATAACACTCAGGGGTACTGCCCCCATTTGCAGATGAGGAGACTGAGGTTCAGAGTAGCTACTCACTTACCCAAATGATTGGGCCAGGATTGAAAGCAAATCCTGTGTATTCCACCATGTTAGACTCCTCCCAAGGACCTGTAGGCAGCAGACGCTGATGAGTTGTTCTCCAATGACAAGGAGTTGCTATTCTGCGGGGTGTCCCCAGCGCTGCAATCTGATTTGTCTTTCACATTCGCTCCCCCACTCCCATCTGCAGTGAAATGCAGGAGAGAAAAATTTTGCAGCCTTTTAAGATGCTTGATCAATAAGTCACTTAATACAGAGTTAACACATCATCACCGCAATTACAAGTTGTTTCTCTGAGAAAACAAATGAGTTGCTCACTTATTTATCACCATTCCCTTTGGAAAGAGCTAGCGACCATAGCAAAGTACAGAGTTTACCATAAACAATAAAAGGTAAGTGCAGAGGCTTTTTAAAACAAGACCAAACATTTGGCTGGAGCCCAGAAGACATTACTCTTTGTCCATTAGGATTCTCTCCTACACAGTTTTCCAGAGGAGGATGAAATTCCTTGGGTCATGTTATAAACATTCATCTTCTAAATCACGCCCATAATAGAAAGAACAGAGGATGAAGCATGTGCTGTAAGTCATTTGCCTGCAGAATGTGCTCTGCACACGATAATATAACATGTGGGGTCAACCCCTGCGTCAAAGACCAAATACACAAGTGTAAAGAGATGGGAGGAAAAAGACAGACTCCACATGGCCAGCCTGGGGGAGGGCGGGGCATCCCTCTAGGGAGGGGAGTCTTGGAAAAGGCTTGTTGGGGAGGAGCTGAGGGGAATCATTAGACTTTGGAGCCATTTGGGGGCAGAGATGGGAATATGTGTGTGAGTGAGGGGCAGAGCTCAGTGGAGAAGGGAGGTGAGCATGCTGGGGAAACCCAGAGATTTCTTGGCCAGTGTATGATTAGATACAGCCTAGAAGGGGTCCACAGTTTGTACCTACTGGCTGAGCAGGCAAACTGAAGATAATTTCTTCCCCTCTCTCTCATTAGTCCTTAACTCTGTAGGCAAATACAGCCTTCTGCTTTTTTTATCCCTGACAAGGAGCCAAGCAATGTACACCTTTAGTCTGAGCCCTGCATTCCCTGCATGAATGCAGGAACCCTCCCTAGATGACTGGCCCTTTGTAACTGATAAACGAATTTGTCCCATCTTTTTACCCCTCTCCCCACAAGTTCACAACCCCTGTCTTACCTGAGCTCTTTAATTCAAGCATCAAAACCCAGTGAAGCAACTGTGATAGAACACTAGGCTAGGAGTCTGAAAACAGGTTCTGCCTAATTCACTGAATGGCCAAAAGTAATTATTATAATAATGAGTAAATATCTATTGATCAGCTGAGCGTTTAATAGGTTGGGTCCTACGCTAAGCACTCATAGTTATCATTTTAGGGAAATTATCACCATAATTTTAATTTTCAAAAATTTTGATATTTATTTATTTGTTTGGCTGTGCCTGGTCTTCATTGCCAAACATGGGATTTTTAGGTGTGGCATGCAAACTCTTAGCTGTGGCATATGGGATTTAGTTCCCTGAACAGGGATCAAACCAGGGCCCTCTGCATTGGGAATGTGGCGTCTTAGCCACTGGGTTACCAGGGAAGTCCTGATCACCATTATTTTTAAATTTTCTGGTAACTGGAGGCTTTGGTACCTCATTAACTTGTCTTCTTTTTTCCCATAGTTATTAAATTTGAAAATAAAACAACACTCCACAAAAGCGTTTCCTGATACTCAGGGTCAGGAGGAGGAAGGGGTTGTGTGTGGGTCAGGATCTTCTGGCATTTTCTTCAGTGGAATCCAAGTTGGCAGGCAGAGGGTAGCAGTAGAAAAGGGCAGATGGGCAGATGCTTAGGGGGCAGGAAGGAAGGAAGATGCTGCCCTGGGAAACACGTCTCTGTGCTTAGCAGTGACCACTCCCTTTGGTGCTGCTGAATAATCACAGGTCTATGCTCAAATCCTGCCTTTGTACAACTTTCCTAGTCACTGTGGGAAGTGACTTCACCTTGATGAGCTTTGCCTCCTGCCTTGTAAGATTAGCAGTGGCCAGTTACCAAGCTCAGAGGATAGAACCATGGTTCAGGCTCTTTCTCCTTGACAGACTAGCTGTGTGTGACCTTGAGTGATTCATTGAACATCTTCTGAGCTCATAGTCTCATCTAAAATGGAAATATTGACCTTCTTCTCTACTTTACAGATGAATATAATAATGCTGGGTCCAGGGCTTTTTAAGCTCAAGGACATATTTATGAAGTAAAGGGATTAAAAGGTGATGACAAAGGTCCCTTTT
The DNA here is from genome assembly GCF_001704415.2 of Capra hircus. Lineage (NCBI taxonomy): Eukaryota > Metazoa > Chordata > Mammalia > Artiodactyla > Bovidae > Capra > Capra hircus. Next base: position 20,145,565 of record NC_030818.1, read on the forward strand.
ACCTAAGACAAATTCAGATTTTACAGTGCAGTGTTCTTATTCACAGAGAACAGACTTGCAAATCCTCCAGCAGCCCCACTGTTCCAGGTGACTACCCCTCATTTCCAGCAGTTGTAGGTGAGGAAAGGCTCCTCTGGGTGCTTATTCACCAGGCATCGTTATCTTATATCTCCACTGATCAGAGTCTGGCCAAAGAATAAAAGATTTCTCCCTCAATCTGGCAGTTGTTTTCTTCTTCACTCTAAAGACACTAAGCAAGGTCAAGTTCAAGGAACTGAATTCCTTAGGAAAGGATTCCCTTATAGTCTGGGAGAAATTAGTTCATAGTTAGGATGGGTGTGTCGAGACCCTTGTGACTCTCTCATCATTCTTATAAATTAAACTAAAGTTTGATAGTATTGACCCAGGCATTAACCATGACTGTTTTTTATGGGCTGTTTCAGGTGCCCTTTGTGAATTTCACGATCCTTTCTTATAGAATGGGTGGAGTGCTTTGTTTTTAAGTTATTGATTTAAATTAATCATAGCTCATCCTGTCCAAACACTAGACTGTGTACACAGGTGGACAGGCGATTCATCTTTAAGCATTTAATCCTGCCTACTCTTGCATATTGGTATAGATAGACTATCAAGCTGCAAAAATATAAGGATCATTTCCCAATGAGACCTCTCATCTCATACTGCTTCTAAAAGGTTATCAAAATAAAACAGAAACTTTCAGCTTCGGAACCTATACTCTGATTTTTAAAAAGTGGTTAATGATGGTGAAATGAACTGAATTCTATATTTGGAGTAATCAAATTTGATCTTTTTGGAAAGTCTCAACTCCACTAAATATTAACTATGCATTCATGAATAAGTCACTTCAATTTTTTTTAATAGTAAAATTGCTTTTTTTGATGTGGATCATTTTTAAAGTTTTTATTGAATTTGTTGCAATATTGCTTCTGTTTTATGATCTTCTGAATATCAGCTCAGTGTCCTCATCTAAAGATGAGGATCAGGTGTAAAACTATACTACATCATTTCAAAATATAGATTTATTTTCATTCTAATATGCAAGATCTATTCCTCATGAGGTATAATATGAGGGTAAGGAGTGCCTTTTGTTTCTCCTTGTCGTTAACATAGTGGACATGGAAGATGTTTGACATGTATTTATTAGATGGAATGGAACAGAGTTAATTGTAAGTGGTGCTAACTCGGAACATCAGGTTGATTTCCCAGCAGTATCACTACTGAACCTCTTCCTTTTACAGAAGAAGGAACTGGGAGGGGAGGGGACCTCTCCCCAGAGAATTCAGCCAACAGGCCCATGGCACATTGTCTATCATGGTGGACCTGACTAGAGACCATTTCACCTAAATCTCAGACCACTCTTTTTCACTGCACAATAGCACGAGATTTTTGACCTAGCAATCAATAAAAAGGAGTGGAGTGAAGTCGCTCAGTCGTGTCCGACTCTTTGCAACCCCGTGGACTGTAGCCTACCAGGCTCCTCTGTGCATGGGGTTTTCCAGGCAATAGTCCTGGAGTGGATTGCCATTTCCTTCTCCAGGGGATTTTCCCAACCCAGGGATCGAACCCGGGTCTCCCGCATTGAAGGCAGATGCTTTACCGTCTGAGCCACCAGGGAAGTCCAATAAAAAGGAACCGTGGTTAAATGAGGGAGAGAGGATAGAAGAGAAACAGATGAGATGAGTACAAACAAAGAGTCGGTATTTGGAAGTGTGAAGTTTGACACCCATATCAGTTATTCAAGTGGAGATGTCAAGTGGGAAACTGGGTAAAGTCTATGGTCAAGAGACAGGTCATGCTGGATATACAAATTTGGAAATTATTAATGGACAGATGGTATTTAAAGTCATGGGATTGTATAAGGTGATCTAGGGAGGACCTGCACTTACAGTGAGAGTTCCCAGGACTGAGTCCTAGGGCATTCCAGCAGCTGGAGATCAGGAATATGAGACGAGCCTTATAAAGTAAAGGACACTGAGAAGGTACATTCCTCGAGACAGCAAGGAGAATGAAGAGAAGTGGGGAACTGAGGGCTATGCAAAGAGACTGTTTCAAAAGGGAAGGAGTGACCAACTGTGTCAAATAATGAGAACCGAGGTATGATTATCAGTCTTGGCAGCATGAGGGCTGTCAGTGAATTTGGCAAGAGCTGTTTTCATAGAGTTGTGGAGAGGAAAGCCTGATTGGAAGAATTTAAGAGAGAATGGGAGAAGAGGAAGTGGCAGCTATAAACACAGATAACTCTTTGCAGAAGATTGAGCAGTAGTAGCAGCAGCAGCAGCAAGAGGAGGAGAGAAGGAAGAGCAGAGACACGGGAGATGGGGCTGCACACAGACTCGAGGGAGTGCTCAGATGATGCTGGAAGTGATCCCAGGGCAGAGAGCTCTGAACGAAGAGGAGAATGACTGGAGTCGACGAGAGGAGAAGGGAGCCAGTGACCCTAGAGAGGATTTAGCCCCAAGTAGGAGCCCAGGCAGTTAATTCATCGTATCGAGAGGGCAGACTGAGCGTGGTGGTATAGATCCACTTGGTAGCAACTGTCAAAATTCTCTTCTGGGAACTACCATTTCCTCAGTGAGATGAGGAAAGAGAGTGTTAGCTGAGAGGGGAGGACAGAAAACATATCGCAAGGCTGGGGAAACAGAAGGGTTGTGAAATAATTGTGGAGGAGACTAATGACCTAGAGAACCGAAGTAGGACTGCTGGACCCCTTGTGCACTGCCTGGCGTGGAGTCAGGCTCTGTACATCTTCTCTGAGTGAAAGATGACCCAAGACCCTCAGGAAGGAGCCAACTTGAGAATTCGAGTCCCAATATAGTGCATGACTCAATCCATCAGATTTGAATCCATATTCAATAATGCATATTTGGCCATTTTCCTGAAGTTCCATCGAAGGAAACTCTAAACGTTGTGATTTAAGATCTTTCCTGGCAACCCGAAAGAGGGCTCCAACCTATGCCAAATGACAGAATTACAGACTCACCCTGGAAAGCTCCTTTCTCAAATAGAGATTTTTATTGCCACGTTTCTTCTCCTAGCATCGTACTGTTCTCTTTATTGGTACCTTTACTTTCCTTACAGGTTTTTTTCTAAACATCAGTTTCCCAGCATCCATCATTTTTATAGCCCCTCTTCCCATTTTCCACATGAATTTTTTTTCTCTTACATTTTCCTTAGGAAAATCGCATTAATTTCACATGTTTACAAACTTTTACTATCCCATAAAGGTACTTTTCTCTACCCCCAGAGATGTATCTACTCAGAGAAGTAAAATATGTGAACCAAAGGCTTAGCATTCTTTTAAGCTAATTCATCCACATTAGCCAGGTCTCCTGAGTCTTTGACTGCTTTCTAAATGGATGATTCACCTGCTTGTGGAGAATTTCAATAATTTTTTGGTAATGGTCTTTGGTTTTCAGCCAGAGGTTGCCTCTGGAAACATATCTTTGTGAAGTTTTGAGACTCACAAACTTTGACTACAGTAATTCTCTAGGGATCTACCCCAGGGTCTGTTTTTCCTCTTCCTTCTTTTCTTTCTTTTTTAAAAAATTTATTCTCAGGCCGTTTTGATTAAGACCCATCCTTCTCTGGAGTAAGAAAAACATCCCCAGAATTAACCCAACTGTAGGACTTAATTTTTTCAAGAGCAATGAAGGCAGCAGCTAGAAACTATACTGCTTTAGGTAGATTTAGATACATAAATAGATAAGGAATTTTAGTTTACTTTTGGAACATATCAAAACAGAAATACACAAAAATATGATAAAACAAACTCCATACCTTCTTTCTGAACTGTATCATTTAGTAGTTCTTTTAGCAATAAACTCTTTGAGTTTTTATCTGAAAATGTCCATACTTTACCACCACTCCTGAGTGATAAGTTAGCTAGCTGTAGAATTCTAGTATGATTTTAATTTTTGCTCAGCACATTGATGTATTACTCCTTTGTCATCTGGTTTCTATTGCAATTATTAAGAAATCTAAGTCAAAATATTTCTTTTTAGATAAATTATCTCTTAACTTGGGTTCCTTTCAGAATTTTCTTTTATGTAAGTGTTCTACATTTCCACCCTGATGCATCTAACATGTGAATCTGACTTTTTATTTCTTCTCTTTGGAGAATTGGACTTCTTATTGTATTTCTGAGGACTTATGCCATCACTTATGGAAATTCCTAGTCACTGAGTTTGTTTGTTTTCTTTAAACATTTGCTTTCTTTTTATTTCCTTTCCTTTTCCTCTTCTGAAATTCCTATTAGGCATAGGTTGGACTTTTTTTTTCCTCCACGCTTTTCACATCTATTTTATGGTTTCAGTTTCTTTATTTCTCTTTGTTAATTCTCCTCAGAAAGATCTTCTAATTTTCTGATCCCCTCTTCATCTGTTTCTAATCTTTTATTTCTTCACTGATATTTTAATATTAATGTTTTTACCTCTATAAATTCCATTGTATTGTTATTTTATTAATAAATTAAAATTTTATTAATAAATATAATTTTCTTGTATTGTTCTTTTCTTACGCTTCTGATTTCTTATTTTATGTTCTTAATTATTTAAATACATTTATTTTAAAGTCCCTGGGCAACTGTTCTATTATCTGAAGTATTCGAGCCTCCAATCCTGTCATTAGCTAGATCTTCTTATTCATGTTGGATTTTTTTAACTCGTGTAATTTCTAACCTTGATGGTGAATTCATTCTTAGTGGGAATCTTGTTTTCCTGTGAGACTTGCCTGCAGTCTTGATTGTGGGAGCATCCCTCCAGAGGGATATGAAGGGAAGTAGGGGGCCACTTGCTTCTCATTTGCTTCAGCAGGTGCCCCATGGGCCTCACCAGCTATAGATTTGGGGCTTCTGGCCCCTGAAGGTTGCCTGTATTTGAACCACTAATTTTCCAGGAGTGCAGGCCAGGGGTCTCCATTTCCCTAAACACTTCCATTCACTCAGAGCCTAGACAGAACTGGATGATCTCCTTGGGCCACTGGGCAGAATGTTTTCTAGTCCAAACTTTCACTGGAATCCATTAAAAGTCTGAACTTCATACAGACGTCTCAGCTCCTTATATGAGAATCTTTGTCCCTTCATGGTTCTTAAAATCCAACCTAAGGCAGCGCCTGACCAATTACCATGCCCTCCTCATGGTGGCTGCCGCACATACACACAAGCCTGCCTTCCCAGGTTTTCATTTTCTCTTTATCTTTTTGGCATCCAGCTAACTCTATATTGAAAATTAAAGCAGACATAAGAGAGAACTTGCATAAACTTCCACTCCGCATCTACATATCTATCAGCAACTACCCTCCACTTTTTCTCCAGTTACCATGGAAGAATCATTTGTGCCAAAAGGCCAATCCCTCCACTGGGGCACAAGCTCCCATGCCCTCTCACTCATGCAAGAACATCATTTCAGTAACTCTCCTCTCTCTCCTCTGCCCTCACTTTCTCTTTTTCCTGGACTATTTGTTTCAACATACATATGGTGTTATTTCTTCTATCTTAAAAAAACCAACAAAAACCTCAATCCTCTTCCTGTCCCACTGCTGCCCCGCTGCTCTGCCCTCTTTAGAGAAAACTTCTCAAAGTTTCTTCCTCCAATTTCTCTCCTCCATATCATTCCAACCAAGACTTTGTCCTCAATATTTCACCAAGACCACTGTCTTCAAGGTCACCAATGACGTCCACATTGCTGATTCAATTCTCGGTCAGCATCTTACTCGACCTAGTAGCAGAATTTGATGTGGTAGATGATTCCCTTCTCCTGGAAATCTTTTATCTCTTGGTGTTCCGGACTCCTCGCTTTATTTGTTTTTCTTTTTTCTCATCAGCATTTCTCAGCCTCCTTTGCTGATTCTTCATTTTCCCTCCAAAGAGTAACTTTGGAATACCCCAGAGTTCAGTGTTTGAATGCCTCTTTTCTAGCCACATTCAGTCTATGGATGACCTCATTCCAATCTCAAGACTTTAAATGCCATTTGTATGCTGACAACTGTGAGTATCCACCTCTAACTTATCTTTGTCTTAAATACTAAATTCATATGTCAAACTGCCCAGTCAACATCTCCAATAGAGTGTCCAGGAGATATATCAATCATACCTGCTCCAAAACTGACCTCTTGATCTTTCCTATCAATCTTGCTCTGTCCTCCACAAAGGCTAGGACTAGAGGGGATACAGGAAAATGAGACCAAAACTAGAATACCCAGACTAGGCTACTAATTGTGGAGTCAAGCTAATGCAAGCAGCTTGCATGCGTGCCAAGTCGCTTCAGTCATGTCCAGCTCTTTGGACTATAGCCCGCCAGGCTGTTCTGTCCATGGGATTCTCCAGGCGAGAAACTGGAGTGGGTTGTCATGCCCTCCTCCGGGGGATCTTCCTGACCCAGGGATTGCACTCGAGTCTCATGTGTCTCCTGCATTGGCGGGCGACACGGGAAGTGTCATGGCACACGCAGTGCCGCCTGGGAAGATACCTTTAAAACTCTGTCTTATGTTCTCTCCCCCAACCCTGCCTTCTGCTTCAGTAGTGTGTGAGAGGTGAGTCCTGGTCAAAAATAAAGAAAAAAGTCCTCTGTTATCTTTGGAAAAATAAAGGCAATCAGTGCTTGTATTTTCCTGACTCGGTGCTCCTCAACCAAGGTTGTTACACTCCCTGTGCAACCCTGGCCACGTTTCTTAACTTCCAGAACTGCTTCCCTCTGCCAAAGATGGGCTCATCCCATCACACAGGGCTTACACAAAGCCACTGAAAGGTAGCTCCCTGGCACTGAGAAGTAGGCGGGAAACTGACTTGACCGAGGAAGAGTAAGTTATCTATTTTACCCTTTTCATTAACTTTAAATTGCCAGAGAAAGAGAGCTCGCCCTTGTTCCTTCTCATACTACAGTCTCAGCTTAAATGTCACTCTTTCAGGAAGGTCTGTCTTTACCATCATAGCCAAAGTAGGTGGTGCCCTGGGTTATTCTTCAGCACATTTCCTGTTGTTGCCTCTACAGTCCTAATCAGGCTGTGAAATTATTTAATTAACATATTTGCCAAGTTATTCCTTATCTATATCCTCACCCTCAAGACACTCCTTGAGGTCAGAGCCCCTCTCTGCTTTTCTGCTCTTTGTGTCCTGTGTCCTTAAACTTGCTAAATCTTGTTTCTTGAGGTTCAGAGCCATGAGTTTGAAAGCTCTTTTCTCCTCTTTAAAGGTTCTGAAATAAATTATCTTCTTGGTTTGGTCCTTCCTGCTGCTAGAGTGAAATTTATTTTAATTTTCTCAACTTATCAAAGCCATTAATATAAAGCACAGAAATGGTGAGTTTTAGCATCTGAAACTCTGTGAATAATTATTGGGTGGAGCTATCCTCACACGGCAATTTTCAACTTTCTCCATGAAATAAAACCCCCAAAATGTGTTACTATGGCAATCTACCTCCTTACTGACAAGCAGAAGAAACCTATGAATTAACACCAACCACCCTCCTGTATCATGCATACTCCCTGAAATCAGCCTAAATGTGCTTGGAAACACATCGAGTGTAAGCTTAGTGTCATGCTTGTCACCTGCATACATGGGGGAGAAATGCACACATGCAAGCTATCATTTAGCAGCATCAGAAGAGCCACTGTTCTTAAAAAAAAGAAAGAGATTTGCATTTAAACATAGTAGAAGCCAGTCATATCAACAGCATTAGAAAAGAGCTGTATACTAATTTGGGAAAACTTCCCCTTTTTCCTATTGCCCTTGTCCCAGCAGGCTGAGTGGATTCTATTGGGAGGCTCTGTGTGTAACCAATTCTACCATTTTGAGGCAAATTCAGTGGTCTGGTCCAGTTCCAATCATTTTCCTTTTCACAGACAGACAGTCACAGCCACTCTTTGTAGTCAGAGTAGAGGCAGTAACATCTAGCATTCTCCTGGAAACTACAGAAAAGGCTCAAGAAGCGCCCACCCCCACACTTGCTCCTGGTTGAGTTCCCAAGAGGCCCTGGAAGTGAAAGTGAAAGCCACTCAGTCGTGTCTGACTCTTTGCAACCCCATGGACTATACAGTCCTTGGAATTCTCCAGGCCAGAATACTGGAGAGGGTAGCCTTTCCCTTCTCCAGGGGATCTTCTCAACCCAGGGATTGAACCCAGGTCTCCTGCATTACAGGCAGATTCTTTACCAGCTGAGCCACAAGGAAAGCCTAAGAATACTGGAGTGGGTCACCTATCCCTTCTCCAGCGGATCATTCCAACCCAGGAACGATCTGGGATCTCCTGCATTGCAGGAGGATTCTTTACCAACTGAGCTATCAGGGAAGTCCCAAGAGAACCTATTTGGTCCCAGTATTTCCTCAGAAGTACCAACAGCAGAAGGTCATTCATTAAACAATGCCATTTCTCTTGGCATAGGTCCCTTCAGAAGAATCCACAAGCCCCACTCAGAGTGCCAGCAGTTGTTCTGGCTCTTTTCAGCAGTCAAGACCAAGATTATCAAGGACCTTTCTCTATTACAATACTCTGTGGCCTTGGAGATGATACTGCAACTCCTCCAAGCCATCTAAATTGTTCTTTAGCTATGAGTAGACCCATCAGCTAAGAGGCCACATCTTGAAGGCAGCCAAAAAAGATTGGCTTTTTATTGTTTTTTAGAATTTACAGGGTTCTTCCTAGGTACAAGGAACTGTACTAATTCCTATCCATGCGTTTGCACATTTAATTTCTACAGCAATCCATAAGGTAGGTACTAATACTAGCTTTTCCATCACCAGTGAAAAACCTGCAGTTTAGTGAGTGTAAGTAAATTCCCCAAATTCTGTGCATGAAGCCAAACCAGGACTCAAGACTGAGATGACTAGACATCCAGATGAATACTCTTAGCCACCACACTACAGGTCCAGTGGATGGAATGCCTCCGATATGCTGCAGCTGGACTAAAGTTTCAGCCAGGAGGAGAAAATGTGGTGGGACTGACTTAGAGAGACCACAGTAGAAACTTCTTCTGAAGAGCAGATCGTAGCTACTCAAACGGGTCCAGGACCAACAGCATCACATTCCTGATGCAAAGCCTCAGACCTACTGACTCAGCATCTGCTTGTTAACAAGATCCTGGGAGAGTCTCAAGCTTATTAAAGGATGAGAAGCATGTGTTGACTTTGCAGATGCTCTAAAGAAACCTTGTAGAAGAATAAGTCTATGACTGTAACAGAGAGCGGAAATGTGAGCTTGTGAAACGCAGGGGTGATGAGTCCCGTTTTAACCACCAGGGTGTGTAAAAAAATTAAGTATATGACAAATTTATTGAATATGAGTAGATAAAGAAACGATGAAGGCACTTTGTGGTCCTGTGCCACACAGATCCCTTTCATTCATTCACCCCAACTTCCTTCTCAGCACATCACATGATGCAGGTTAGTAGGTCGGGGTTTGAGGTTTGGCCCTCCCTCTTCTAGTTTTGGGTATCTTACCTCTGCTCTATGCTTTAGTTTCTTCAGTTGGAAGCAAAGGAGAACACAAAGGATGAAACAATAGGAGAATGCAGAGCTGTGAAGACCTGACCCTGTTGGCTGGATGTGGGGTAATCTGAAGAGCCACCAGAGCTCCAAAGCCTGTGTGGTCTGCTCACCACAGTGCATCCTATAGCTCTGACCACTCCCGCTTCCTTCTCCTCCCTTCAACAGGTGTTTGTTCCAAAAGCAAACACCCAAATAAGCACTCGGCATGCTAAACTCCATCTCTGAGTCTGCCTCCCTGGGACCAAGCCATGGCCCCCATTAAGGGAAAGCCAGTCACCATCTAAGCATTGAAGGTGGTTTTGTGTGAATTTATTGAGCAGCTGCTGGGTTGGGGAACACAGGAAACTAATATCCTCAGGCATTTATGACATGGCTGGAACTCTGTGTCACAACTTTGTTACAGAGAATACCCCACATTATGATACTGTTGTTGTTCAGTTGCTAAGTCGTGTCTGACTCTTTGCAACTCTATGGACTACAGCATGCCAGGCTTTCCTGTCCTTCCCTACAGTTTGCTCAAACTCATTTCCATTGAGTAAGTGATGCCATCCAACCAACTCACCCTCTGTCACCCCCTTCTCCTCCTGCCCTCAATCTTTCCCAGAATCAGGGTTTTTTCCAGTGAGGTGGCTCTTCACATCAGGTGGCCAAAGTATTGGAACTTCAGCTTCAGCATCAGTCCTTCCAATAAATATTCAGGACTGATTTCCTTTAGGATGGACTGGTTGGATCTCCTTGCAGTCCAAGGAACTCTCAAGAGTCTTCTCCAACACCACAGTTTAAAGGCATCAATTCTTCAGCGTTCAGCCTTCTTTATGGTCCAGCTCTCACATCCATACATGACTACTGGAAAAACCATAGCTTTGACTGTACGGACCTTTGTTGGCAAAGTGACATCTCTGCTTTTAATACACTTGTCTAGCTTTGTCATAGCTTTCCTTCTGAGGAGCACGCATCTTTTAATTTCACTTAATTTTCAGTTAATTTCATTTAATTTTTATTTCATTATTATACTACTCTTAATACCTTCCTGTTGCAGTATTTATTTTTATTTTTGCTGTTGTGGATTTTCGTTGTTATTGTCTTTGATCTCTGATTGGTGGAATTGAGACACAGAATGGGGTGACCTGCCTGGAAGAGGCAGTGCCAGAGCTCCAGCACAGTCCTCCTAATTATCCCATGTCAAGTGACATGGAAGCAGGGAGGAAGGGCTAGAAGGGATAAAAGTGGCTTTGAGAGCCTTCCATGTGGAAAAGATGTCAGAAGAAGCCTCCAGAAGTCAGCAGATTATTAAAAAGAGAGAGAGTCACTCTTGTATTATCCAAGTCTATTGAAAGCTCTTGTTCACTGTGCAAAGGGTCATTGGAACACTTTGGTTGGGTTAACCTTGGTCATAAGACTGGTTGACTGCCAGTACACCAGGACCAAAGTTGGGCAAGCCCCAGTGACCCTGAACCTCAAAGCCTCAATCAAGCCTTAAGGGGAACTCCTGGAGGGAAGGCACTTTGCCCTCCATCCATGTATTTCCCTATCACCTTGCCAGGACAGCGCACAGAGTTAGCGACCAATGAACGTCTGCTCAGTGACCAAATGGATAGGCCATGGCTTGGCAGTGAATACCACCTGCCTTAGAGCCTACAAAATGGTGATTCTAAAGAGAAAAAAGAAAAACAAAGTTGCATTCAGGGACAGACTTCAAACTCTTCAGGCACAGACTCCACAGAGGCTGAACTCTCCAGACCCCATGAGACCCAGAGCATTACAGCCTAATGTCACCTTCTCTTCAGCATTCTGCTGACCATTACAGCCCATGATACACAGGTTAGGAGGATTACAGCGCCTTTACCCCAGGCCCCTAACCTCCCTGGCTCCCGGAATCCATTCTACTTCCTCCTGCCTGCAGGGGGTGGCTGCAAGCTGGCTGGCCCTTGGGCTCAGAACACATTCACCAGCGTCTTCTCGTCCCACGCCTGCAGGTTGTCTGACAGACACTTACTCATGCTTCCATGTCTGTTCTCCGCCATCCTTCCCTGGGCCAAGTGAGGCTGGGTGCCCCTCCAACAGAACTCTGAGCCCCACCTCACTGCGATGCGGACCGATCGCCTGATGCTCATCTCTGTTCTCAGCTGGACAGTAAGCTCCACGAAGCACTATACTTTTTCTTGTTTTGTTTTGTTTTACCATCGGGCCAGTGCTTAAATGGCCCACAGGTATTTATTAGATGAGAGATGTTTCTAATTGATTAATTAACAAAAGGCCTAGAAAACAACTTGGACAAATGCTCCAGATCTGCCTTGCCAGCTTCTCACTCCCTCCAAGGCTTCCTCCAGGCGTTACTGGGGGCAGAGATGATGCTCTGGGACCTGGTACCAGAATTCTAGTCTTACCACCACCCTCTGTGGGACTTTAGGCAGGTTGCTGCTCCTCTTGCCCTCAGTTTCTCTATCTATTCTCTTCATGCAACTAAAGCAACCAAAGGCAGCTTGATCAACTGAATTCTTTCTTTATTTTATTTTTTTAAAATTTTATTTTTCTATTTTTTTACTTTACAATACTGTATTGGTTTTGCCATACATTGACATGAATCCACCACAGGTGTACATGAGTTCCTAACCCTGAACCCCCCTCCCACCACCCTCTCCATATCTTCTCTCTGGGTCATCCCAGTGCACCAGCCCCAAGCATCCTGTATCAAACCTAGAAAAGGTTTATTTTGCTGCAGTAAGAAAAAAACTCGAGATCTACCCTCTTAACAAAGGTTTAAATGTACGATATAGTATTATTCGCTAGGTACAATATTGTATGGTTGACCCCTCTTGGCGTGGGCTTGGCTACTGACTGCCCCCACCCTCTGTTCTCTGCTTGCCCATCTGAGCTGCTACATTCCATGACACAAGGGTCCCATGGCTGGGCGTGCAGCAGTTTGATCAAGGGGGAACGTGCACTCTGGGAAACAGCCTGGCAGGGTGGGGACAGGAACCAGGGAAGTTTCCCCAGATTCTTCAGAGACGTTGTCCTTCTTACCTTTGGGGAGCAATCTGTCATTTCTCAGGGACCCAAGGATACAGAGAACAGACTCTGCGCCCCACACAAAGACCCTCACAGAGGTTGGGGGCCAAAGCAGGGGGCGTACCCGGGAAACAAAGCAAGACAGGAAGATAGCAGAAGAGACATTTGTCTGGGGGCCTGTGATCCAACAACCTGCACCTTTTCCCACCTGGCTTCAGGACAGATAGTGCGGACCCTACCTTTCTAACCTACTAGTCACCATAAAACTTCAACCAAGCACCTGTCTGTCTTAGAGACTTCATGTAAAAACTATGTGGGTGAACTCTTTAAAAACAAATAGTTAAAAATGGATTCATGAATCAAAATTCCATTTTAAATTCTACCATAAATGATAATCATTGACGGACATTGCCTGAGCCTGAGTCTCTAACACCAAAGAAAAATCACCCCCATTGTTATTGGCTTATTGGCAATGATGACCTAAGAGCGAATCACCTTCTATCACAAACTATGAACAGCGCTACAGATGTTCTTTCCTGATGTTTTCAATAAAGATAAATGGACTCACTATCAAAAATTAAACCTAAAGAGTTTTAGGAAATACAGGTCCTCCCTGCCCTGGAGGAGGGGGTGATCAGAAAGAGCTCTGGGCAGAGAGGACCTCTGTCGCTTCCTTTTCAGGCTGTGGGGCAGAATTATTTCAGCCCCCTCCTTGGAACAAGACTTTTTCTCCTCCTGCATTCCTGGCTTTCCAGGCTAGTTGAGCTTCCTAATTTGGAAGTTGCCACAGAGCAAACGCTGACAGTACATGTCTGTCCTGCTGTGAACTCCCCGAGAGGCAGTGGTCCTGGTTACATAACAGGCACCTCGATTAACCCCTCCAGAAGCCTCCCAAGGCCCTACGCTGAGTGGGAGACGAGGTTCTGGGCCCAGCCCGCCCCCAGTCCACTGAAGCGGTGACATCCAAGCCTGTGCTCTATACCGGTAGACATTCTGCTAGTCCTGGCCTCTGTCCGCTCTTTCTGCCTCTCCCACCCTCTCACAGCCATGGCTGTGCCAGGATTCTCGCTTCGGGGCAACGCAGGAAGGCAGGGATTTCGTTTCCTTTGCATTCGCCCTGATGCTTAACTCACTGTTGCACTTTGCAAGGGCAGACAAGCAGCAAATGTGCAAAGACAGACTGAGCTAAAGACAGGGGGAGCTGGAGGAGAGCCAAAGAAAGATCTTTTGCCTCTCACCAGTTTGAGCCTGTTCTGGGGGCTCTTGAAGTCGAGTTCGGGCAGGTAGGTGTCCACCCCACTGGCAGGGGGTGACAGATGATGTCCCCAGCTCCTGCTTGGAGGTCTGACCTCATCAGCCTGACATCACCACCAGATATGGCAGGTTGATAGTGGGGCTGCTAGTCACAGTGGACATTATACAAAATTTATTTTTGTATTTAATTATATGTAATTGTCTTATCATTAAAGGACATTTTAAGCAAGAATATAAACCATCCCTGACCCCCACCACACAGCAACTGATTTTACTCTTGGCAAATCCTTCTGATAGGCTTTAGGTATTTTATTTGGGGATTGGACTGAGAGCAGCAAATTCCTGCTGAAATCGATAGAGATGCTTGTGGCTAGCGTGCACGTGTGTGCTACAATTTTCTGTCTCTTGCAGCCTCAGAGCTCTTTGAGGAGGAGGACATGACTTTCACTTTGATATCTCAGTGTTAAATCCAGTGCCTGATACTCAGAAATCGCTGGCTACACATTCGTTAAATAAACAAACAAATCGCCCCAATATTAGGACCTCACCAGAAGCATACATTTAAATCAAGAGGAGGGGGACTTCCCTGGTGGCTCAGTGTTAAGAATCCACCTGCCAATGCAACAGACACGGGTTCTATCCCTGACCCTGGAAGATCCCACAAGGAGCAACTAAGCCCACGCACCACAACTACTGTGCCTGTGCTCTAGCACCCGGGAGCCCCAGCTGCTGAGCCCATGCTCTGCAACGAGAGAAGTCACTGCAGTGAGAAACCCACACACCGCAGCTAGAGAGTAGTCCCCACTCTCCACGACTAGAGAAAGGTCCGCCCAGCAACAAAGACCCAGCACAGCCCAAAATAAATATATAAATAAAATTACAAATCAAGAGGATGGCAATGTGTTATTTATTATTTTAATTTTGGGTAAATAAAAAATCTCATAAAAATAGAAAGCATGGCCAGAATGGGGCATCAGAATGTCAAGCAGTGGCACCCAGGTCAACATTGGAAGGGCACAAACGTCGGGCATTGAGTCCTATGGGAGGAAGGACAGAAATGGGAGAAGGAAATTCATGACCAGAACACTCAAAAGCAGGACAGGGAGCGGGAAACCATGGGTCGAGGCAGGTGGTTGAGAACTAGGTCTGTGAATTGACGGGGTCTGCCAGAGGGGTTCACAGTGTTGTGGGGTAAGTGTGGAGGCTTGTAGGAAACTCACCAGGCTGAGTAGTAACTGCTGCTCATTGATCTTCAGCTGCTTCATGTTCTTAAAATAGAAATTCTGCTTCTGAGGGTATAGTCATATTCCTAGTGAGGAAATTATTCTCTGGGGGAAAACAGCAGTGACCATGTGATCATAGCATTATTGCTCACATATGGCGCAAAAGAATATCTTTCACCACGGGAAGAGAACTTCTGTCCCTATGCACAGATTGGATCAAACACTGGATCTCTTTCATTATAATTTATATTGTTTGTTTCCTAATACATCCTTACATTTATGCACAATGTTATCTATTTAATTCACACCTGAAATCTAAATGCCTTGATTGAACCTCAAAGGAAAATTCGAGGAAGGGTTCCATTGACCACTCAGAATAATCATTTCTTTTGTGACAGGATGACCTTCTTTTCTGGCATATCTGACCCTCCTCTGTAATGCAAGGACAGCTTGGATTGCACTGGGTGACCTGCAGGGCAGTGTACTCTGTCCTCCAGTTGGAAAAACTAAGTTAATGTTTAGTTCCCAGATCAAAGCATCTTTAACACTTCTTGACCAAGCCTGTATTTTTTGTTGTTGTTGTTCAGTTGCTAAGTCATGTCCAACTCTTTGTGACCCCATAAATGGTAGCATGCCAGGCTTCTCTGTCCTTCACTATCTTCCAGAGTTTACTCAAACTCATGTCCATTGAGTCAGGGATGCCATCCAACCATCTCATCCTCTGTTGTCCCCTTCTCCTCTTGTCCTCAATCTTTCCCAGCATCAGAGTCTTTTCCAATGAGTTGGCTCTTCTCATCAGGTGGCCGAAGTATTGGAGCTTCAGCATCAGTCTGTCCAATGAATATTCAGGTTAATTTCCTTTGGAATTGATTGGTTTGATCTTGCTGTCCAAGGAACTCTCAAGAGTCTTCTCCAGCAGCACAGTTCGAAAGTATCAACTCTTCGGCAGTCATCCTGTATTTTGGAGATCTGGAATTCTGTAAGCCTTGTTTAAAAATTACTATATACTTTTATGATATAAAATCTTTCTTAAAGGTCCAGGCCAATCTGTCTGTGAAGACATGTAGAGTAGGAGTGAATCTGCATGATGGATAAAGTGGGTGTGAGTCTCCAGATTGTAAATGAGTTAGGTAATGACACTGGAGAAGTCATAAATATCTGTGAATAAGCAATAAAGTGACATTTTGGAAGTACTTCCAACGAGTCAACTTTGTTTTGAATCTCATCCATCTCCTGGAACCCTCCTAATCCAGCGGAATCCTGGCCTACTGAAGCCTAATCCTATGGAATAGTCCTTCCCAAAGTCTCTCACGTCCTTTGTTTCCTTGGGCCCCTGCCACTCTTCAGGTCCCCGTCACATCACACCTGGATTATTGAAACAGCCTCTCCATCGATCTTCCTGTCTCTGATTTCTTCCTGCCTGTTATCCATTCCTCATGCTGCCACAGGGCTCAGGGCTTGTTTTTTTCCCCTAATATACCACTTTCGACATGCTCTGGCTCTGTTCAGAGATCTCTGTTTCCCTTTGCCTTCAGAGTGATGTCTCCATCCACAGTACAGAAGTCAAGGTCCTCCAGGTTCCAGTTCACCTGTCCAAACTCCTCTCCTCAAAGCATCAGCCAGATGGTCACCATCTCCTCGGCGGACCTGTGCCTCTCTATTCATCGGTCCCCATGGCCACCTCCACTCAGCTCATCCCTAGAAGGCCTTTTCCCTTCCTCTCTGTCTCTTCAAACACAAACTTTCTGTAAGGGCTGCTAAGTCACTTCAGTCGTGTGTGACTCTGTGCGACCCCAGAGATGGCAGCCCACCAGGCTCCCCTGTCCCTGGGATTCTCCAGGCAAGAACCCTGGAGTGGGTTGCCATTTCCTTCTCCAATGCATGAAAGTGAAAAGTGAACGTGAAGTCACTCAGTCATGTCCGACTCTTAGCAACCCCATGGACTGCAGCCTACCAGGCTCCTCCGTCCATGGAATTTTCCAGGCAAGAGTACTGGAGTGGGGCTCCATCCCCTAAAGCCTCTTCCAACATTTCCAGTCCATCCTGATCTAATTGAGTGGCTTTCTTGCATTGTCTGTCCTCAGCCATTTCTGTCGTGTCTGACTCTTTGCAACCTCAGGGACTGTAGCCCGCCAGGCTCCTCTGTCCATGGGATTCTCCAGGCAGGAATACTGAAGTGGGTTGCCATGCCCTCCTCCAGAGGATCTTCCCGACCCAGAGCCCGAACCCATGTCTCTAAAGTCTCCTTCATTGGCAGGCGGCTGTTTCACTGCTAGAGCCATCTGGGAAGCCCTTTCTTGTATTACTAATTCCATTTCAATAGAAACTTACTGGAGATGCAGAGTCAGTTAACTCAAAAAACCACGATTAGAGATCTTCCAAGTACCAAGACCTACAGTGGAAAGCTTCTATAGGGTCAGAGAGAGGCATGCATATGAGTATGTCCTCAGCCCCGGCTCTGTGTCCACACTGCCTCTGTCTCAGAAAGGTGGCAGGGAAGCTTATGCTGGCTCTTCTGATTAACCTAAGGCTACAAGGTCCTCCTAGTGCCGCAGCTTTTAAGGTTCCCACCTGAGATGGGATGCCAGCATGCCAGACTCTGAAAGCCGATGGTACTTACAACCAGGAGACCCATCAGATTACAGGGAACAATGGAATGATTCTCTGTGAGTTCATGAGCAAAAGCTGAGGCTAGCCCCACAGGGCTCAGCCCAGACGGAGCAGGCAAAAATGTCCATCTCCCAGACTTACCCTGGAAGGAGATTGACTGTTTACTTTACAACCCCCTACCTGAGGGCCCAGCTTTTAATTTGCAGTCCTCCATGAATACCACGGAGCCAGTGGGTCATTCTACCACCTTCTCCTTCTAACTCATCCCAACTAGGAAACCAGGTGCCAACATCTCTCTGAAAGGAGCTTGTATCTATGCTTGCCCCAGCTTTTGTGGCTGCTTGTATCTGTGCTTTGCCCCAGCTTTTGTGGCTGCTGTTCAAAGGATACTGTTGGATCATTAAAATTTGCTGAATAGAACTTGTGTTTTCACCAAAAAACAAAAAAGGAAATATATGAGGTGATGAGTGTGTTAATTAACTTAATTAGCTTGATGGTGGGAATCCTGTCACCATGTATACATATATCAAATCATCTGACTATAGGTTTTAAATATATGGCAATTTCATTTGTCAATCATACCTTAATAAAGTTGAAAAATAAAACAAAAATTGGGACTCCCATGGTGTTCCAGTGGCTAAGAGTCCAAGCTCCCAGTGCAGGACGCCCTGGAGATCCCATGTGCACATTTAAGAGCCTGGGCTACCCAGGTGGCTCAGTGAGTCCAGAATCTGTGAGTTAACTCAGTGAGTTAAGAATCTGCCTGCAACCCAAGAGGCACGGGTTCAATCCCTGGGTCAGGAAGATTCCCCTGGAGGGGGGCATGGTAACCCACTCCAGTATTCTTGCCTGGAGAATCCCATGGACAGAGGAGCCTCGTGGGCTACAGTCCACGGGGTCGGAAAGAGTCGGACATGACAGAAATGGTTGAACACACATGTACACAGCTAAGAGCTGCATACCACAACTAGGACCCAGCACAGCCAAATAAATGTTTTTTAATAAATAAAAATAAATAAATAACGTTTAAGCCCACTATGATTTCATCCCTAATCACATCCTCCCCCTCATTCTGTCCACCCTTCCAAGAAGCAACTACTGGCCCAAATTGTTGCATGGATAATTCTCTGACTTTTCTTCATAGGTTTTAATTACAGATGATTGTTTAAAAAAAAAAAAAAACATATATGGGGACTTCCCTGGTGTTCTGGTGGCTAAGACTGTTTGCTCACAATGCAGGGGACTAGGGTTCAATCCCTGGTCAGGGAACTAGATCCTACATGCTGCAACCAAGACCCCGAGCAGCCAAATAAATAAATATTTTTGAAACTGTCTATGTACATTGTTTACGTTTGGCATGTCAACCTTCACACATTTGCCACCAAATGCTACCTGAACTCCTGACAGGTTTTCCTGCTTCTTGGCTTATTCTGTCACCATGCCACTCTGTGCTCAGGTCATTTCATTGCTCAACAGCCTGCAGGGACTCCTCATTCACCACGGAAACAGTTCCCTTCACAACCCGTAATACTCTGAGCTTCACAAGACTTTTAATTTCCCTGAGCCTCAGTTTTGCCATCTGTAATAGGGATCAAAATACCCTACAGGATTATTTTGAGGATCATATCAAACAGGTAAAGAACGTACTATGAGGCCTGACAGCTAGTAGAAATACAGCTCACTGGGGCTGACCTTACTTTCATTACTCCTCCCTGAGCTGGTCTTTTTTTAATGACCATCATTACTCCTCGGTGAACTAACACCCTCCCCCCAGCCATAGCACAGGGCCCCCCACATAGCAAGGGCTCATGTTTTCTGAGTGTAAAATATGCCAGTCTCATGATCAACTCACACACGTGTTGATAATGCCTGGAGTGGGGATTTCTGTTATTAATAACTGATCTTTGAAGACCCCCTGAAGGGAGGAAGACACAGCCTATTCTGAAAGGGAGGAGGGCACCGACAGTTCCTCTCGCTAAGGAAAGTAAATGAGACGTTATGAAATCTTTAGGACATTTGCAGTAGCAGTGTGCAGGTATAGGCTGCGGCCAGGCTGCGCCTCCAGCTGGCTTTTGTCAAGCATTCGTTGGCTGCCCTCAAAGCCGTGCTGCCTGCTCTGGTAGACCACAGGGTTAGCTGAGGCCCAGGCTGGAGGGAGGGAACCCGTTCCTCTGATGTGCACACTTGCCTCGGGGCCTGGAACCTGTTCCTTGCTGAGTTGTCAAAGGACTATTTTAGATCCTGTTGAGTTGGCAGGAGTCCCTGGTACACCCGTGTCTTTGTGTACGAGCTGCTTGTCACTTGCCTCTTGTCCCCGGGGAGTTTTCAGAGGACAGAAGAAATGAGTGGCTGTAAATGACTGAGATGCTTTAGGTATGGTTGTATTTATGGACAGTTTTGACGGATCATTCCCTTATTGAGAAATGGCATGTTTCTTATCCTTTGAGAAAAACTGTTCTGTTTAATCGGAGACATGGTACTAAACATGACTCTGGAGTAGGGAATGCATAATCGGTCTTAGCAGAAATACACCCCGAGAAGCCATGGTCCCTACAGAGCCACTTCATCTTTAATTTGGTTTGTTTCCCCAGAAGGTCCTCCTTATCCCACCCTCTCCACTACCACTGCCTGATCTTCAGACTTGTTAAGAACAAATGGAAGTCACCGTTTGTTCTCCAAGGAGTGCCATGGTTTAAAAGCCAAGGACATATTGAAAACCAGAAAAACTTTATAGATGTACAATTATTTGAACTTCACTGCACATTTATAGGAATATATTTCTGTATATCATATCAACAAATAGAATAGTGTTCTTTGATAAAAAATGTATATCAACTACTCAAAAAATGATAAAAGTTGATCTTCTTTCTTGGGTAGCACAGAGTGACTTATCAAATGCCAATGGTTATGCTAACATTTACTTTAGCAAAGAGGTAATTACAAGGGTTGAAAAACCTATTGAACCCATCAGATTGTCCACACATCAGCTGGTTTTCATCCAAACCAGTTTATAATCCAAAACAGTGAAGTCTTTACTTTAGAAGCAACCAAGGTCATACCCTCTTGGGTTTTTTGTTCTTAAAAATGTTCCCTGGCCTGAGTGACCCCAGCCAAGTTTCACGTTGTCTCTGGACATAGGAGTGTGGCTCTGATGCTAATGTCAGCAGAATGAGGCTAGAAATCGGCCAATGGTTCTATTAGCAGTTTTCACCCATGGAAGTGTGTCTATGGAGATAGACATAGCCTCTCATTGTTTCCAGACCCACTGACTTGTAAATTACATTTGTACAGTAAATTCATAGGGTTCTGAGGGAGTAATAGGTTATCCTGGCTTTTACATATTTTGTGTGAAAGTCCAGGTAACTTACAAAGTAAGCCTTTTCTCAAAGATCTTAGTTACTGTTTGTGATTTGACATTGAAAATATAGACACATTAGATGACTGAAACTTCTTGCTGACGTTTGTGAAAAAAGAATCAGCTATTACTCAGATGCACTTCACTTACACAAAAGTGTCAATAGTTGCATGCAGAGCCAATGTTCTCTTTCCCACTGGCACTCATCTCTGAGAAACTCTTAGTTTCAGATAGAACTCCACTTGGCAGTGACCACTATCACTAAGGTTTTGCCCTGCCCATACTTGGAATTATTCAGTAAATAACTGCAGAGAGCAACTGGACAACTATTTATTTATTCATTCATTTGTTTATTTATTTATTTATTTGCCTGTAGCTGGTCTTTGTTGCAGTTTGTGGGATCTAGTTCCCTGACTAGGGATCGAACCTGGGCCCCTAAACTGGGAACACAGAGTCTTAGCCACTGGACTACCAGGCAAGTCCTGGAACTTTCTATTTAAATAAAACTAGTGTTTTTTGTAAGACAGTTCTTTGGTGTGCCTGAAAATCCTTTGTAAAATAACTACTCTTGCTTACTCATTACGTAGTTTTGAGCTTTCTTCAGATAGTTTCCTTAAAGCCCATCTAGAACACCTATGTAGGTTTGCTACGTCATCATGTAAAGTTTCAGGTTTGGACTTTCATGCTTTCAGCTAAACTTTATTTCCCAGAAAGGGTAACTGTCTGTTCCATCCTTCTCCTTTATACCATTAGTTCCATTCGGGTGACATTTATTGAAGTGCTTCTATATGCCGGGCACCACACTGGACTTGGTTGGTCTCAAAGTGAGAGACTATCAGTGGAGGAAATGACTTTGCAAGCAAGTCATTGCAACAGGGTCAGATATTTGCCCACAGAGACACACCAGGAAGAGAGACTGACCACCTTGCTTAAAGGGGTCAGAGAAACTTCCACAAGGAGGTGACATTTGAGCTTGATTCTGCAATAACTGATCAAGCGAAAGAGAAGGAGGGAAGGACTTTGAGGTAAATATATATGTGTGTGTGTGTGTATGCATGTATACATATCATCATGAAAATGCAGGGATGATATGAAGAGTATCTGGTGGTACAAGGTGGGGAGCGGCAGTTCATGAAACATACATGCACACACATGCATAATCAAATGCCCATTATATTGCAAGCACTGGGCCAAGTGCATGTTTATTCATTATCTCATTTAAATTTCATGACAATGCTACTTGGTAGAAACTTTTTAATCACTCTTTTATAAATGAGAAAGGTGTTATGGTTGCTGCTTTAGAGATAAGACTCTGTATGGTGAAGGGACTGACCCAAGACCCTAGAGCCCACTCGGTGTCACTACACAAAAGCTTTTGGTCTCAGTGATTGTGTGAGCAATCATAAGAGAAGACTCTACACGTGGGCATCACCAGATGGCCAACATCAAAATCAGATCGATTATATTCTTTGCAGCCAAAGATGGAGAAGCTCTGTACAGTCAGAAAAAACAAGACTGGGAGCTGACTGTGGCTCAGATCATGAACTCCTTACTGCCAAATTCAGACTTAAATTGAAGAAAGTAGGGAAAACCACTAGACCATTCAGGTATGATCGAAATCAAATCCCTTATGATTATACAGTGGAGATGACAAATAGATTTAAGGGATTAGATCTGATAGACAAAGTGCCTGATGAACTATGGACAGAAGTTCCTGACATTGTACAGGAGACAGGGATCAAGACCATCCCCAAGAAAAAGAAATGCAAAAATGGAAAATGGCCATCGGAGGAGGCCTTACAAATAGTTTTGAAAAGAAGAGATGTGAAAAGCAAAGGAGAAAAGGAAAGATATTCCCATTTGAATGCAGAGTTCCAGAGAGATAAGAAAGAGCAAGGAGAGATAAGAAAGCCTTCCTCAGTGATCAGTGCAAAGAAACAGAGGAAAACAACAGAATGGGAAAGACTAGAGATCTCTTCAGGAAAATTAGAGATACTAGGGAAACATTTCATACAAAGCTGTGCACAGTAAAGGACAGAAATGGTATGGACCTAACAGAAGCAGAAGATATTAAGAAGAGGTGGCAAGAATACACAGAAGAACTGTACAAAACAGATCTTCATGACCCAGATAATCACGATGGTGTGATCACTCATCTAGAGCCAGACATCCTGAAATATGAAGTCAAGTGGGCCTTAGGAAGCATCACTACGAACAAAGCCAGTGGAGGTGATGGAATTCCAGTGGAGCTGTTTCAAATCCTAAAAGATGATGCTGTGAAAGTGCTGCACTCAATATGCCAGCAAATTTGGAAACTCAGCAGTGGCCACAGGACTGGAAAAGGTAAGTTTTCAGTCCAAT
Organism: Capra hircus; assembly: GCF_001704415.2. Lineage (NCBI taxonomy): Eukaryota > Metazoa > Chordata > Mammalia > Artiodactyla > Bovidae > Capra > Capra hircus. Next base: position 20,168,875 of record NC_030818.1, read on the forward strand.
CCCAAAGAAAGGCAATGCCAAGGAATGCTCAAACTACTGCACAATTGCACTCATCTCACACACTAGTAAAGTAATGCTCAAAATTCTCTAAGCCAGGCTTCAGCAATACATGAACTATGAACTTCCAGATGTTCAAGCTGGTTTTAGAAAAGGCAGAAGAACCAGAGATCAAATTGCCAACATCTGCTGGATCATGGAAAAAGGAAGACAGTTCCAGAAAAGCATCTATTTCTGCTTTATTGACTATGCCAAAACCTTTGACTGTATGGATCACAACAAACTGTGGAAAATTCTGAAAGAAATGGGAATACGAGACCACCTGACCTGCCTCCTGAGAAATCTGTATGCAGGTCAGGAAGCAACAGTTAGAACTGGACATGGAACAATAGAATGGTTCCAAATAGGAAAAGGAGTACGTCAAGGCTGTATATTGTCACCCTGCTTATTTAACTTCTATGCAGAGTACATCATGAGAAACGCTGGGCTGGATGAAGTACAAGCTGGAATCAAGATTGCTGGGAGAAATATCAGTAACTTCAGATATGCAGATGACACCACTATTATGGCAGAAAGTGAAGAACTAAAGAGCCTCTTGATGAAAGTGAAAGAGGAGAGCGAAAAAGTTGGCTTAAAACTCAACATTCAGAAAACGAAGATCATGGCATCTGGTCCCATCACTTCATGGGAAATAGATGGGGAAACAGTGGAAACAGTGTCAGACTTTATTTTGGGGAGCTCCAAAATCACTGCAGATGGTGATTGCAGTCATGAAATTAAAAGACGCTTGCTCCTTGGAAGGAAAGTTATGACCAACCTAGACAACATATTGAAAAGCAGAGACGTTACTTTGTCAACAGAAGTCCGTCTAGTCAAGGCTATGGTTTTTCCAGTGGTCATGTGTGGATGTGAGAGTTGGACTATAAAGAAAGCTGAGCGCTGAACAATCGATGCTTTTGAACTGTGGTATTGGAGAAGACTGCTGAGAGTCCCTTGGACTGCAAGGAGATCAAACCAGTCCATCCTAAAGGAGATCAATCCTGTGTGTTCATTGGAAGAACTGATGTTGAAGCTGAAATTCCAATACCTTGGTCACCTGATATGAAGAGCTGATTCATTTGAAAAGAATCTGAATCTGGGAAAGATTGAAGGCAGGAGAGGGGGACGACAGAGGATGAGATGGTTGGATGGCATTACTGACTCAAAAGAACATGAGTTTGGGTAAACTCCAGGAGTTGGTGATGGACAGGGAGGCCTGGGATGCTGCAGGCCATGGGGTTGCAAAGAGTCAGACACGACTGAGCAACTGAACTGAACTGAACTGATTGTGTGACCAGGTTCAGGCAAGTTGATGAGGGTCTCCCCATGCCATGTTAAAACTTTGGCAATGGGATGCCATCAATGTGTTTGCAACAGGGCAATAAAGCATTGTTAAATTGTTTCAAAAAGATAAAAGTACAGAAGAGAAACCAATTAAGAGGGCATGAAAATAGTCTGGGTAAGGAATATTGAAGACCTGAACTAAGGAAGGTGTGATAGAACAGCAAAGATAGAGTTGAGAGAGAATTCAGAAATAAAAGAGAAAAGATACATGTAGAGTGATGGCTGGCCAGGGTTACGAGATTCTTTGTTGAAAGTCATGGATCCTGTGCATTCCATCTGATGTAAGAAGAAAATTACTTTACTAAATAATGTAAGAATGCCTACATAGTCTTCGGGGAGGGCCAGAGAATCAGATTTGCAAGTGCTGAAGCTCAGAGAAGATGTTGAGTTGTGTCAAACTATTCTAGTGGAGGCCCTGCCGCTGCCATCACTGGGTTTAAGAACTTCCATGTGCCACTCCTTTATACGTGCTTAGTTGCTGAGTTGTTTCTGACTCTTAGGACCTTTTGAACTGTGGCCCTCCAGACTCCTCTGTCCATGGGAGTTTTTAGGCAAGAATCCTGGAGTGGGTCACAATTGCCTTCTCCAGGGGCTCTTCCCGACCCAGGGATCAAACCCATGTCTTCTGTACCTCCTGCATTGCAGGCAGATTCTTTACCTGCTGAGACACTGGGGAAGCCCAAGAACTTAGGCACCTAGTACTCATTTCCTCTTGCTGCTATAATAATTACCACACATTTATAGTTTAAGACAACACACACTTATTCTCTTGTAGTTCTGAAAGTCAGAAGTCCAAAATGGATCTCACGGGGCTGAACTCAAGGTGTCAGCAGAGCTGCATTCTATTCTGGAGGTTCTAGGGAGGGTTGCTCTGCCTTTTCCAGTTTCTAGGGGCACCTCACTCCTTGACCCACGCCTTCTTCCAACATCTCAAAGTCAGTGCAGTGACATCATCAAAACTCTCTGCCTTTTCTTTTTTTCTGGCCGTGCCCTGTAGCATGTGGGATCTTATTTCCCAGACCAGGGATCGAACCTGCACCCCCTGTGTTGGAAGCGTGGAGTCTTAACCACTGGACCACCAGGGGCGTCCCAAATCTCTTTGCTTTTCTTGTCACATCTTCCCTCCTTCAGCTTCTGTCCTCCCATCACTTTCTCTGACACTGATCCTCCTGCCTCCCTCTTACACGGGCACTATGGATATGTAGGTCCACAATCCAGGAGAATCTCCCATCTCAGGCTTCTGAGTGCAATCACATCTGCCCTGTAAAATCACATACTCATATTCAGGTTCTGAAGATTTGAACATGGCCATCTTCAGAAGGCCGTTATTCTGCCTTCCACAGAATTTTCCCTCAAATTCTGGGGTCACTCCTCTATTTGAAGGACCTCAGCACCCCTGTCTATAACAAGCTGGATGTCACCACACCCGCCCTTATCAGAATGGCCTCAGTACAGGCCTTCTTTCTGCCCAGAGCTTTCAAATCACAGTTGGATGTGATCAGGGGAGCCTGGATCACTGCCTAAACCTTGGCTGCAAGAGACGCTTGGAGAGCAGGTTCTGGCCTCTTCCTCGAGGATAAGCAGGTTCCTAAGAGAAAGGGTTCAAAATAAGTTGCTAAGTGGTCAAAAAGATGACAGATACCTACTGAACCTAGCCAAACCTCAGATTTTGGCTGGGGTTCTGTTTCCAGTACCGTCCCACTGAAGAGACACACTTGCACATTGAAAGAGAGAGCCTGACGCTGTGACTCAAACATATTCAGAGACATAAAAGCCAGTCCCCAAAGCACACGACTGAGGATTCCTGATGGTAAAGGAAGAGCTTGCACTTGCAAGAGAGACTGGATTTGTGTGTCTCCAAAGGCGATGGCAGGACGGCACGGTGAGGCCGTAGCAGAGTGCTCTGTGTCCCTTCAGGATGCTCTGAGACAGACGGGTGCCTCAACAGGCAATGGGGTTGCTGTCACTTAGAGTTTTAAGGCTGAAGCAGGATGACAAGATACTGGGGCACAAAGAGGGAATTCAAATAGCAGCTGAGAATCACACTGAACGGCTTCTAATTTTTCATCATCTTGTTCTTACTCAATAACCCAGTTGTCGAGGGGACTAAGGGCCAAATCACAATTTTACATGGAAGTATTTTTTTTTTAAGGGAAAATGCTTGATTTTTTGTTTTGCTCTTTAATTTAATTTTCTGATTCTGATCCCTTACTTTTCTTTTTACAGTAAGTAAGTTACATTTTTAAACTGTGTAGCATGTTTCCACTCTGACTCCAGAGTCTGGTTTTTATCTCGGGCGTGCTGCTGTGCTACAGGACTTGACGTGCCTTTTGTGTTCGGTAATGTCTTCATCTGAACAACAGGCCTGGAAAGGTTGATCCCCCGGTGCCGAAGCCAAGCATTGACTGGATAGAAGTTGATGAATTTATATAGGAACTAAGCAATTTCAATCTGTTTTCCTTTTTTCTATGTATGCAATTCCCTGTCTGCATTCCAGCCTTGGTGGAGAGGCGGCCCCAGTTATCGCCTCTGCACAGACATGGTGGAGGTTGACAATGGGGGCCAGGTCGACCTGCTTCTTTCCAAACTGTTCCAAGGCTGACAGGTTTATTTACATGCACACACACAAAATGCACTTTGGAAAGTTATTTTACAAAACTGAATCTCACGCGGGGAACTACGTGCCTTTCTAAGCAGAACGTCAGATATTTCTGCGTGGATTTAACCTGATCTTTTCTTTTGATCCAACTCCATATTGCTTGATATGACGCAGATTTCCTGAGTGACCCGGGCATCAGGAGTCACAGGCACGTAGGGTTTTGTATTCTTTCATGGAAAATGGGAGAAACAACTTCTGTTCATCTGCAAAGCACCACAATGGATAGCGTTTCTGAAACTTTCATAGGTCCCATGTTCAGACTGGGGTGTGTGTGTGTGCATATGTGTGTGCATATGTGTGATGCTAGTGAGGATGGAGAATGGGAGTAGAAGAAACTGCAAAAAAAAAAAAAATCTTAATGCTTTTTTTGAGCTTCTCCTACCAGCCAACCTGCACCCCAAATAACAAAACAACAATAATGTGATATATTTATAGTCATTTTTCTTCTTTGTTCTTAGAAAGCATTCCTTCCAGGTTGTTTCATTTTAGTCCTGAGCGAGCAGCAATGCTGCCTAAGAACAGAGGGAACCTTCTTCACAAGCAGGTGTCACAATAGACTAAAATTTACCACAAAAGATGCTCTGACAGATATTCAGGGTGCAGATAATCCTTACAGCCTGCACAGTGATTAGCTAGAATGCTAAGCAGCTATTCCCATCAATGACTGTAATTAGTCATCTTTTAACACAGCCAAACCAGCTCCCGGCATCTCTTCTTAGAAGTCTCTAGAATCTATAAATAGAATATGTTAAGCATTCCCCACCTTATAGTCAGTCACACCCTCCCCTCCAACGGTCCTTTGTCTCTCTTCCTCTGTTCTCTGCTCGCTTAGTCTCTGCTTCCTCCACCCAGCCCTCTCCTACAGGCAATCCAGCCCAGACACTCCTCACTGGTTTTCTTTTTTATTAGAAGAGAAACATTTTGCAGATGACCCTCCCCCACCCCACCAAGTGAGCAGAGTTCCCTGTGTCTTCTTTCTTACAGCCTCCCTAAAGGGCACCCCAACCATGCCTGTGCCCCACCCTGCAGGATTCCAGGAGTCCAGGCAACTTAGGGCTAGCTGCGGTGGGAGGTACCACGATGTCTAGACTCCAGGATGGGGAGGGGAGGCAGGAAGGAAGGAGGCTGAGCAAAGGGTAGAAACAGAGGCAACCAGTTGGCTGGGAGGCTTACATCCCATGAGAGCATTAACTCCAACTCCTGCTCCAGGACTGTAAGGCTGCAGCCAAGACAAGTGACCCTGTGCTCTTGCAACACACCCGCTCCTCTCCTAACTCCCCCAGAGCTGCCGCAGGACAAACCACCAGCCATTCCCACCCCCAATTGCAGGCAAAATGTTGAAAGGTTTAGAGGAAGACTGCAGTTACAGGACATTGAAGTACAGCCCACGGAAGGGTAAGCAGACAGCTCCCCTGGGGCAGTGCAGGAGTCTCACCTCCTCCCTTGGCCTGCTGAGTCTGAAAGCACAGGGTAGCCAAGGAAGCCTTAATTCCTGGGGCTCTGACCTGTTTGAGGAAGTTGCTTACAGGCTACGGCTTTCTCATCACCCACATCTCACTTGCTTGTGCTCTGGCCCTCCCTCCTTCAAATTCCCTAGGGTTCTCTTTTGTTGCTACTGACTGTCCCTGGTACAGAGCCCCTGGCCCCGCTCTGTCTGCTTTCTAGCCTCATCAGTCTAGACTGGCTGGCTTTTGCTTTGGGGGTCGGGGTCTTTGGGGAGGAAAGGCTGGAAGAGGAGTCAGGAACATCAACCACTAAAAGGAAGAATGGTAACACAAGTGGACTGTTTAAGCTTTACATTTGGCAAGACTTTCGATACAGTGTCCGATATTCATTCAACACATAGTTATGGGGAAGGGGACACACTGTTCTGGGCTCTGAGGACACAGATGGTAAAAGGCAACGTCTCAAAGTCTGTTAATAGATCGCCTTTCCACTTAAACAGCTAGGGTTTTCATGCTTTTACCTAAAGATAGGTAACACTGTTGCAGGAAGGGGGACCCCTTCCAGGGCCCGAAACTGGGCTCTTGTCTAACACTCAGAAATGAATTGTCTGAGGAGACACATGTGCTGGCAAAGCAAGGGATTTTATTGGGAAAGGGCACCCGGGTGGAGAGCAGGAGGGTAAGGGAACCCAGGAGAACTGCTCTGCCGCATGGCTCACATTCTTGGGTTTTATGGTGATGGGATTAGTTTCCGAGTGGTCTTTGGCCAATCACTCTAATTCAGAGTCTTTCCTGGTGGCGCATGCATCACTCAGCCAAGATGGATGCTAGCGAGAGCGATTCTGGGAAGTGGACGGACACGCAGTGTCTCCTTTAGACCTTTCCCGAACTCTTCCGGTTGACGATGGCTTATTAGTTCCCTATTCCTTATCAGGATCTCCTGTCATAAAACAACTCATGCAAATGGTTACTATGGTGCCTGGCCAGGGTGGGCGGTTTCAATCAGGGTGCTTCCCCTGACAACACCGGGCGCAGGTACAACGGTAAAAACAAAAGCACACGAGGAGTGTTCGGTGAGGGAGACCATCTTGTTTAGGCGATCAACACAGCTTTTCTCAGGGTGAGACTTCTAAGTCTCTCCAGAAAGCAAAGCCACATCAAGACCTGGGGAAAGAGAGGTGCAGAGAGAGGACACTGGGGCAAATATGAGGCAATAACGAGGTTGTGAGTCAGGAATTCCAAGAAGGCCTTTGGAAAGAGCAGAGATAGAAGTTGAAGTCAGAAGGATAATCAGGGGCTGGAGCCAGTGAAATCGGCTATCCCACTGTGTGGAATTTGCATTTCACTTGTGTATAATAGGATCGCCCAGATGGTTTCAAGCAGGGGGAGGCCTGATTCCATAAATAAGAAGGTCACTCTGACTGCTGTATAGAAAGCTGCTTGTAGCAGGACAAGAGTGGAGGCAGAAAGATCTGTGACTATTGTGATGGCCCAGGGCTTCCCTGGTGGCTCAGGTGGTATATGCCTGCAAAGCAGGAAGCCCAGGTTCGGTCCCTGAGTTGGGATAATCTCCTGGAGGAGGGCGTGGCACGGAGGAGGGAATGCCATCAACAGAGAAGCCTGGTGGGCTACAGTCCCTAGAGTTGTAAAGAGTTGGACACGATTGAGAGATTTAGCACGCACTGGATATGGGAACTTTTTATTATATTTTGAATTTGTTACTGCTTGAACAAGGTATTAATATATGTAGAGTTATCTTCTAACTGACTATTATTTGATATCTCTTTTATATGATTTTCTTTGTCAATTGTTTCTCTTTAGTTTGTGGTGAAGACAATCATACTATTTGCAAACAATTTTCACTCTCCTTTCTTCTTCCCGCTCCCTTCATTGCGTTTAATTGACTAGAACCTCCTCCTCATCGTTACAATAGCAGCAAGATGGTCAACTCCTTACAGTCTTCTTGATCTTTAACAGGAAGGCCCTTATTTTTCCGCTGTTGTCCATGCTACAGCCTGGGGTACCCAACCCCTAGGCCATGGACCACTCCCGGTCCATAGCCTGTTAGGGACTGGGCTGCACAGCAGGAGGTGAGCAGGGGGCTAGCAAGCTCAGTTGCATCTGTTGCTCCCCATCACTTGCATTAACACCCGAACCATTCCCCACCACCACCCCAGACCCACCTCTGTGGAAAACCATCTTCCATGAAACCATACCCTGGTACCAAAAAGTTGGGGCTGCTGCTATAGACTACATAGGTCTACATTAATGTTCTGTCACTTACTAAAGAAGTAGTATTATAGTCTTCCAAAAAAAAGAGTTCAGCTTTAACTCCAGTGAGCATGAAACACCTATTAGACACCCCAGTGGGGAATGTAGAGTTGACAGTCAGTTTTAAGAACCTGGAGTCGAGGGCAAAGCCAAAATTAAGCATGTGGGATTCCTTGGCACGTGGGGGAGTTTGTAACCATGAAACTTGGTGTGCTAACCCGGGAATGAGTGTGGCTGGAAAAGAAGGGTTTCAAGACCAGAACAGAACTCTGGGGACCCGGAGAAAATAGAATGATGAGATTACAAAGATGAAGAGGATCCAGAAAGGAGACCACAAGATTGCAACAAAACCCAGACGGCTGTGACCTGGGAGCCAAGGAAAGAAACAATCCACAGTGACCCTGGGTAGGAGTGGGGCTTCCACAGGATGCTGGTAGGCAGCAGGTTAGGAGCCGAGGCTCAGAGACCTGGGCACCCTGTTTCAGGGCTCAGGCCAGTACCTCTTCCGGAAGAGGAGGCCCCTGAGTCCAGAACCTGCTTCACTCAGCACAGGGCAGACAGCCCCGTGGCCACACACAGGCCTGGCCCCTGCTCTGTGAAAAGAGCCCTTTGTAACTTCTGTAGGAAGGAAACACCTCCATCTGGGCAAAAACACTATTCTCTTCCTGTTAGAACAGACTGACTCAGGATAAAGGTCAGTGCCAACCCACAGGGAGCAATGACGGAAAGAGGGGGACAGGACGGGCAGACACGTGTTTGTGGGGATCAGATTAGCAAGACAGGCTCCGGAGAGCCTAGCGCATGGGGGGCTGCCAGCTGCAAAGCCAGCCTGTCTCAGAAACTCTCCCCTTCTCTCCGTAGACCTGTCCTCTTAAAGGGCTGAGAAATAACTTAAGGCAGCCAGTCTGGGCCGGAGAAGGCCAATGGCAACCCACTCCAGTACTCTTGCCTGGAAAATCCTGTGGACGGAGGAGCCTGGTGGACTGCTGTCCATGGGGTCTCAAAGAGTTGGACACGACTAAGCGACTTCACTTTCATGCATTGGAGAAGGAAATGGCAACCCACTCCAGTGTTCTTGCCTGGAGAATCCCAGGGATGGAGAAGCCTAATGGACTGCAGTCCATGGCGTCTCGAAGAGTCAGACACAACTGAGGTGACTTAGCAGCAGCAGCAACAGCCATTCTGGGCACCTACCGAGTGGGTACGTTGAACCCTTAGAGGCCTGCCAGCCCTCTCTGGGGAAGGTTAAAGCCAGTCATTCCTTCACTCAGCAGCTCTTTTCTTAGTACCTACTTTGTGCTGGGCTTGTGCCAGGGTTGGGGACACAGCAATAAAAGGACAGACGAGTTTCACTCTCCCTCGAACTTAGAGTCTAGTGGGAGAAATTAAACAGCCCACACAAACCCTTCTATAATCACAAGTTCAATAGGCCTGTAAGGGCATATTCCTAGGGGCGTATGATGTAGCCCTGATGGACACCAGGCTGAGATTCCTGCCGCAGAATGTGATAGAATCTGTAAAAGCAGGAAGGAGGGGGCAGGGGACAGGAAACCTGCTCCTTGTGCTTTTAGAAGCTGGCCAGTCTGTTAGGCCAGGGCGATGATGCCTTAGGTCCCCAAAGCCCAGATGAAATAGTGGAGCATGAAAGCAGGACAGTTACTCCTGTCAGGGATGGAGAAGCTGCACCTGGCCGCCTAGGGCTGCTGGTATGGAGGGTGTTCACCCCTTGGGGCAGCAGCCTGGGATCCGGCAGCCACTGCCAGGAAAGGCCTGGGGCAGAAATGGCAATACTTAACATGGCCAGCAACAACGTGTGACTCTACAGTTTAAAGAAGAGCAGAGAATCATATGGTAATTCTATTTTTAATTTTTCAAGGAAACTCCATACTATTTTTTTAATAGTGGCTACACCAGTTTACATTCCCACCAGCATCACACAGGATTCCCGTTATCCACAATCTTGCCAACACTTGTTATCTTTTGTCCTTTTGATAATAGGGTAATATCTTCTCGTGGTTTTCAGTTGCATTTCCCTGATGATTAGAGATGCTGAATACCTGTTAGCCATTTGAATTTCTTCTTTTGAGAAGTGTCTATTTCATATATATTGCATATGTATATTGAAGGCATTTCCATAAGCTATTTTAACAAAAGGGGGAGAGCAAAGGGAATGTCTTTGGCTTGTGTGAAAGTCAAGAGAGACTTGGAACATAGCCTTCTTCAGGGTTGTGCCCATCTCTGCAGCTTAAGTGTACCTAGCTAGTCGGCTTGGTCTGTAGCCCGCATATACCCCACAGACACGCTCCCCCAGTGCCTCCATACATAGCATAAACACTTCTACAGAGAGGACAGTGAAAACAGGCTACTTCGATTCAGTTATATACCTTGGATTCAAATGTTCTTTTATTTAATTTTATGGTTACTGAATATTAAGTTAAACTTTCCTCTGATGGTTGAAAATACTTTAGTCTCTTTTCTTACATAAATCTAAACACCAAAAGTTATTCTGTTGTTTGTGGACAAATGAGGAAATTGAACTCTCAAGTCTTTTATTTTGAATTTCAGTTTTCACTCTTTCCTGGGGTGGCTAAGATGGTAAAGAATCCACCTACCAATGCAGGAGACCTGGCTTTGTTCCCTGGATTGGGGAGATCCTCTGGAGATGGGTATGGCAACCCACTCCAGTATTCTTGCATGGGAAATTCCATGGACAGAGGAGTCTGGTGGGCTACAAGTCCATGGGCTCACTAAGAATTGGACACGACTGAGCAACTAACACACACACACACGTGACAGTACCTACAGGAAGTTGCAGTGAATGTATGAAAAGATAAATACTTATTTGGATATAGGACATTATCATTACCAAGGTGTTTACACTACGTTGCTACATTTGATCCATGTAACTGTCCTAGGGATTAGGCAAAAACTATTTCACTTTTATAGATGAGGAAATTGATGTCCTGAGATGTTAAATAACTTACTCAAAGACGATCATTAATTTGTTTTCTTTTTCATCTCGACCACTATATTCCTCTGTACTAGTTTTAGAATTCTGGAATGGAAGTTATGTATATCTAGACATAGTTGTTTCAATATTCATCTCTTCTGGAAATTATGGGCAGGAAATAAAATCTGTCTAACAAAGAACTCTAAATTTATTGTTTGTTTGGCTAGTTAAATTTTACTATATTTTGTTTTAATCCTATTCATGAAATTTCGCAAATAGCCCAGGAGATTTCAGCTAGAGTCCCAAATAAAACACAGATGCATCATACAGACAACCAAATCAATTACATGGCAGTTCCAAACTCTTAATTTCAGCCTTTCGTTAGAATGAAAATTTTGCTTTCATTTCACCAGTTTTTTGCGGGGGTTGGGGCTAAGGCGCTGAGGAAAGGAGTGGGGGTAGGGTGCATGGTAGCATCTTTGTGACTTTGGATAATCAGCAGCGCCATCTACTGTCAGTAAATAAGACAATGAAGCGTTAGAACTTGTCAACAAAGGCTTAGTGAGGGAAAGACAATTTGATAATCCTGGGACTTAATTGACAAAGGTTCGTATATACGTATGACATCCTTAAGCAGCTTACAGAAAGAACCAAATGAAATTAAAATACAGTTATGTAATGCTGGCGTGAGCGCTGCATGCCGAGACGCTTCAGTCGTCTCCGACTCTCTACGGTCTATGGACTGTAACGCACCATGCTCCTCTGTCCTTTGGATTCTTCAGGCAAGAATACTGGAAAGAGGAACTAACTTTGAAAGAGGATAAAGGATGGTGAGTCTCAGCTAAACCACTTGGTAGATATGTGACTTTGCTTACTCTTGGTCTTTTCAACTATGAAATATGAATAATTATAAGGTTACTTTGATGATTAAGTAATATATGTAAAATTTACCCCAAGGCTAGCAGAACAAGGTAGCTATTTTTATGTGACTGCATTGATTGAGCACTTGCTTAGTGTCAGACTGTGCTAGAAACTTCACAGCAATCCTGTGAGATGGAGACATTTTGAGATAGTAGGTACCATTCCCAAGATTACACAACTAAGTGAGAGCCAAGTTTAAATCAAATGGTTCTTCTGGTTCCAAAGTTGTTCTCATTCCTATTAACTCACTAAACATGGCTCTAAATTGCCTTCCAATGTATTTCTGTGGATGTTCTCTTTGGAGCCCTCAGTGAGAACCTCCTTTGCTCGTACTGATTCAGGCCCCTTCCTTGTGGTCCCATGCTTATGTAAATGCATTAGATCTGCTGCATTATATAAATGTGCCTAGTTGGCCTAATCACAATAAACTGTGGAAAATTCTGAAAGAGATGGGAATACCAGACCACCTGATCTGTCTCTTGAGAAACCTGTATGCAGGTCAGGAAGCAACAGTTAGAACTGGACATGGAACAACAGACTGGTCCAAATAGGAAAAGGAGTACGTCAAGGCTGTATATTGTCACCCTGCTTATTTAACTTATATGCAGAGTACATCAGGAGAAATGCTGGGCTGGAAGAAGCACAAGCTGGAATCAAGATTGCCAGGAGAAATATCAATAACCTCAGATATGCAGATGACACCACCCTTATGGCAGAAAGTGAAGAGGAACTAAAGAGCCTCTTGATGAAAGTGAAAGAGGAGAGTGAAAAAGTTGGCTTAGAAGTCAACATTCAGAAAACTAAGATCATGGTATCCGGTCCCATCTCTTCATGGCAAATAGATTGGGAAACAGTGGAAACCGTGTCAGACTTTATTTTGGAGGGCTCAAAAATCACTGCAGGTGGTGACTGCAGCCGTGAAATTAAAAGACGCTTGCTCCTTGGAAGAAAAGCTATGACCAACCTAGACAGCATACTAAAAAGTAGAGACATTACTTTGCCAACAAAGGTCTGTCTAATGCTATGGTTTTTCCAGTAGTCATGTATGGATGTGAGAGTTGGACTATAAAGGAAGCTGAGTGCTGAAGAATTGATGCTTTTGAACTGTGGTGTTGGAGAAGACTCTTGAGAGTTCCTTGGAGTGCAAGGAGATCCAACCAGTCCATCCTAAAGGAGATCAGTCCTGGGTGTTCATTGGAAGGAATGATGCTAAAGCTGAAACTCCAATACTTTGGCCACCTGATGTGAAGAGCTAACTCATTTGAATAGACCCTGATGCTGGGAAGGATTGAAGGCAGGAGGAGAAGGGGACGGCAGAGGATGAGATGGCTGGATGGCATCACCGACTCAATGGATATGAGTTTGCGTGAACTCCAGGAGTTGGTGATGGACAGGGAGGCCTGGCGTGCTGCGATTCATGGGGTCGCAAAGAGTTGGACACGACTGAGCTACTGAACTGAACTCAGTCGGTCTAACCATGCTGTGTGTGTATGTGTGTGTATGCGTGTGTGTGTGAAAGTAGCAGACTCTTAGAGAGTTTGATATGCAACCTTGATCATAACTGAGGATGAAAAGGAGAATGAACCTACAGTTCCGCAAGTCCTTAGAGCATTTTGTACAAACCTCTCTGTTACTATCATCTCACTGCATTATTAATTGATTTTACAGCTTTCTCTCTGCAACTGAATTTCTCAAGGGTAGAACGCATGCTTGTTAAATGAATGATGGATGAATGAAAAATGATTACATATCATTTCTCCCAGGATGAAGAGATGGATAGGGACCTTAAAATTCTCCCCACGCCAGCATATACTAATTGCCCATGTGAGATTTATTGACTTGAACTGAATCAGGCTGGCTAAAAATTGTCCTCAGGGTATATCCTTACCAACAAATCACTTGCGGGCTGCTATCCTTTCCTCTTTTTAATAACTAAATCCAAAGAAAATTTCCTTTATTTCAACTTTCTCCTGTAGGAAATGTGAGAGGATTTTACTGATATTCAAGATATCAATAATTAGAAACTGCAAAAAATGCATATGCAAATCACAAATTATATTGCCAAAGTGGCATTTTAAACTGAAGGTGGTTTGCCTCTCCTTTGAGAAGGAGGAGGAGGAGAGGGGGAGGGAGAAGCAGCCATGTACCAACATAGAACATTTTTTTTTTTTTTTTGGAAGGAAGTTTTTCTTTTCTGTATTTGTTACAATATTGTTTCTGTCTTACGTTTGGTTTTTTGGCCACCAGGGATGTGGGATCTTAGCTTCCCAACCAGGAATCAAACCTGCACTCCCTCCATTGGAAGGCTAGGGAAGTCCCCATAAAAGTGTTTTAAATGAAACAGCATATAGAGAGCAACTAGCACTTACTGCTCGCTTCATTCTCACTCACTTCATCTTTTCACTTAAAAATAAATGTCCTGAACTCCTACTGCGTGTTGGGTAGACAGTGTTCTAGGCTGTGATGGTACCGAGTAAACAAAGGAAGTAAAATCCTACCTTCATGAAGCTCACATAGGAATTGGGAGAGACAGGCAAGGAATCTGACAAATAATCAGATGAGATGCTATGGAGAAAAGCAGCGAGGGAACAGGAGGCCAGAGCACCAGGAAGTGCTGGTCTAGATAGAACAGGTACTCCAGGCATCTCAGAGCAGAGACACTTGAGCAGAGAACTGATGACATCTTACAAGGATGTCTGGGGGAAAGTATTTCAAGCAGGAGGACAGGAATGATTAGCGGCCGCACAAGGACAGGCCACATCACATCTGTGTACCTAGAAGAACAGCATCACTGACAAAGACTAGTTCTGCAGTGTGCTCCGAAGGTTGTAAAGAAAAAGAGGTAAGGGGGTGTTCTCTCTGGCAAGACTGTTTCCTGCCTTATAACTATTTGATTCACTGTGCTATAAAGGGTGATGGGTTTCCAGGCTAGATCATGGAACCCTACTTAAGTCTAATGTAGATGGAATGTGGGGTATTTGTAATAGAATACAGTGGAAAACAATTCTATTACCAGTGTACAACACAATGTTCTAAATTCCATTTTCAGCTCTGACATTCTGTCTGCCTATGATACATAAAAGGAGCAGAGGGAAAATTCATTACCTGTACTAGGGGTTGAATGGGCCTTTGTGGGTTGACCTGGAGACCCAACAAACACGTCTAACATTCTCTCTACAGAAAAATGAGTTCTGGGTTTCAAATGCTACACTTATAGGCATTCCAAACAGAGACCATTCACAAATTGGAGACTTCCTGTGGTGGGTCAGAGCATCCCTGGGGGCAATGGACAGGAAGAAATTAAAGAGCAAAGCCCAGAACTGCTGTAGCTGGAGCATGATGGGGGAAACACTAATCATGACAGAGAACCCAGACGGAATCCTCGGAGAGCCGCAAACTGCAGCGCCACAGAGCTAGTGCTGCTCAAACATCAGGCGGCAAACCACTGTCTCAAAACACTCTGCGAAGCCTTCTGTAGAAGCCAACCGACCAAGGTCTGCAAAGAAAGAGGCTGCAAGATATTAGTGTGTTTGCCATTCACATGTTGCGTGTACACGCCCTTCTCCCTAGGCAGCCTGAGGCATCATCTCCAAGATTAATACTGTTACAGCAGGGGAACTTCCCTGGTGGTCCAAAGGCTAAGACTCTGCACTTCCACTGCCGGGGTCACAGGTTCGATTGCTGGTCAGGAAACTAAGATCCTGAATGCCACACAGCCAAAATAATTTTTAAAAAAAGACTGTCACAGCAAGAATGCAAAGTGGAAAAAACCTGAGCTTTGAATAACAGCTTTAGATATTTAAAATAGTATTTCGCATCAAAACACTAAGCCTAAAAACTAGGCCTAATTCATAGTAACAGAAACTGTCCCCAGTTTTTTTTACCCTTCTTTCACATGTGAATGTCTCTATCTTCCTTCAGTCCTGTCCCACTCTTTGCGACCCCATGAACTGTAGCTCTTAGCCCTCCAGGCCCCTCTGTCCTTGGGATTCTCCAGGCAAGAATACTGGAGTAGTTTGCCATGCCCTGCTCCAGGGGATCTTTCTGACCCAAGGTTCAAATCGACGTCTCTTATGTCTGCTGCATTGGCAGACAGGTTCTTTACACTAGCCCCACCTGGGAAGCCTGAAAGTCCATATAGGACCATTAAAGTCCGTACAGGAAATTTTAAAAGAAGAGAGGAAATTCTCTCTTTAGACACAGGGAAGGGTAGGAAAGAGAACAGAGAAAGGAGCTGGAGCCACTTGGGAAGCCCATAAAAAGTTGCTCAGTCATGTCCGACTCTTCGCTCCGTGGACAGACTCTTCTGTCCATGAAATTTCCCAGGCAAGAATACTAGAGTGGATAGCCATTCCCTTCTCCAGAGGGTCTTCCCAACCCAGGGATCAAACCCAGGTTTCCTACATTGCAGGCAGTTTCTTTAGTGTCTGAGCCACCAGGGTAGCCCACAAATACTTTCCTGCAGGGTGGCAAATAGCTGCTGGCCCAATTTCCTTAAGGGCTCCCCTCCAACCTCCTCCTCCCTACTCTCACTCTTCCGACTCTATGCCTTTCCATTCCCCTTGGATCTAGGAACTAAAAAAATGAATGCCTAGGACTTTCCTGGTGGCCCAGTGGTTGAGAATCTGCCTGCCAATGCAGGGGATGAGGGTTCAATCCCTTCTCTGGGAATTAAGATCCTACATCGCACAAACCTTCAAGCTGCAACTAGAGAGCACACGTGCTCTAGAGCCCATGCTCCACAATAAGAGAAGCTTGAGCTCCACAGCGAAGAGCCTGGGCTCAGCAGTGAAGACCCAAGGCAGCCAAAATTAAAATAATAATAATAATGAAATAAATAAATACAAGGAAACTCCAAAAAAAAAGGGGGGGGGTGGTGGTGGTGAATGCCTGACCTACCAGAGGACTTCCAGACCCTCCCTAGCCCTGTGGGCTTGGTAAAATACTTCTGCGCCCACCCTAGTCAGGTCTCTGCCAAATCTGACTGTTGAGTCTCCTGGAGTCCGCAAGAGGAATATTCGGTAGACCCTTCTTGGAGGGTTTGGTTGGGTCAGAGAGAGGAAGATTTACTCGAGCCTGAATAACACAGCCTGGCTGATCAGATTATGTCTGATTCCGTGCCCTGGAGTGCTGCTCAGACAAGTCCTGGAAAGAAGACAAAGGCCCAACCCATAGAGGCAGGCTTGCAGCCTGCAGCCCTGGAGAGTCGAATGGGTCACTCCTGGACAATCATGGTGCAGGGGGGCCTTGCTTTATGACGGCTGAGCTTACGTGTTCACACAGATTTATTTTGTTGACCCAGGCCACAACCAGTGCATCACAAACCCAAGGCTACTGTTGGAAATAAAGGAAAGATTTGTATGAAAAATTGAGCTGGAGGAAGGGATTTGAGGGTTAAGTCCAAGAAATGCACCTGAGGACTCATAATTTCCTGGATCCATATTTCTTTCCTTTCACATCCTATGTGGTGTATTGAGGGCTAAACCCTGCTTGATATCTCAATATCATAAAATGTTTTACAGTCTACACAGACAATTCAATATGCCCAATCGTATTTGATTCTCACAACAGCTTTATGCTGGGCAGTGATTATGATTAATTATTTTATGAACAAGAAAACCAAAGAAACTCAGAGAAGCTCAGTAACCTGCCTGGACCACTTTCGACATCAGGCCCTTGGACTCTAACCCCAGTGTTGCCTATTACATCATGGTGCTCCTTCAAGTCCTGTTTGAAAGCAGACAGTGCCCTCTTTGGTCTGACTTCGTAGGAAGCAGCCCAGTGAGGCTCAGCGATTTATGTTCATTTCTAAAGCAAGTAGGTGGCAGCATGCTAGATTAGGTGAAGGTTGAAAGGAAATATAAGACAGGGTTTCAGGAGCTTGCTGCCTTGTCAGGAAAACAACACACATGTGCATGAAACTTAAAGAAAAATATAAGTTCTCCATCTTATTTTTTGTCATAAGAACTTATTAATTTCTATATATGAAATATCAGATGAGTTCAGTTCACCATAACATTGTCTTTTCAACAGCAAGTGAAATAAGTACAAAACCTAGAGGCAGAAATTTTATGTTGTGGATGTGTTCCTATAAACAAGGAGAATGAATTGAATGATAGATTTAGTTAACGGGGAAGAAGGATATCCCAGGGTTGGAAAAGAAAGTAGAGGAACAGCAACCTACTCTGGTTGTAGTTTTGGGAGAGACACGTACTCTGACTGTAGCACCAGGAAAGGCGTAATTTCAGGTAACACATATTTGCTGAACTTGCTGAGGAAAGGAGTTGGTTATGAGGCGAAGCCTTTAGACACCCTCTCATCTGTCCTCACCTCTCTGTCTGGGCTTTTCGGTGTGGGTTTTTAATCTGTGGAGGGTGAGACTAAATCACTTTTCGTGTAGTTTCATGATTTGATCATTATACCTGGAGAAGGGAATGGCAGTCCATGCTAGTATTCTTGCCTGGAGAATCCCCTGGACAGGGGAACCTGGCCGGCTACAGTCCACGGGGTCGCAAAGAAAGGACACGACTGAAGCAACTTAGCACCCACGCACACATACACTCACCCACCTGTCATACACAGGTGGAGCTTCCCAGGTGGAGCTAGTGGTAAAGAACCCAACTGCCGATGCAGGAGACATAAGAAATGCAGGTTCCATCCCTGGGTCGGGAAGATCCCCTGGAGGATGAAATGGCAACCTACTCCAGTATTCTTGCCTTGAGAATCCCACGGACAGAGAAGCCTGGCGAGCTACAGTCCATAAGGTCACAAAGAGTCGGGCACAACTGAAGTGACAGCACGCACGCAGGCATACCTGCCACGTATAGCGGGTTGGCCACAAATTTCATCTGGGCTTTTCCATACAGTGTTATGGCCAACACAATATAACGAGACAAAGATTTTTTTTTTTTCTTTCAACAACTGGTAGGTGAATTCCTCTTCAAGAGTCCCATCCTCATTAGGAAAATACTCAATAAAGCCTCTCAAAGAAGGCTGGGCTCAGGAAGGGGAGCTGATTGGGGCGGGGGGTGGTGGTGAGCTGGTGCCGAGGCCATGCAGGAAGAGCATACAGTGCCACAAGGTGGCTTGTCCACTCCCTATGGAAGGGTGGAGGGGAGTTAGGAAGTGGACGAGGGAGGGGGGGAGATGTAGCAGATGGCAGAATATGGAGCGGTGCCGTCTGACCCCCTCTAACCCTCTGTGACATCACTAACTTTGTGAGAGGAGAATGACAGGTTCCAGAGACCACCAAGGGCCTCAGTGTCCAGGTTGAGGGAAGGCAAAACAGAGAAACATTTGCGAATGCGGGAGCTTAGCCATATTCCATTAGGAAGCATTCTAAATTCCTGAGGGCTGGGAGGTCTCAGGTGACACTGGGGTTCCATGGTTGATCACTTTAAAATGTTTTTTATTTCTGAATCAATGCAGATTACTCCCTTTTCTGGTTTTTAAGTTTAGGGGAGAGGGGGGAGGTGGTACCAGGTATCTTTTCAGTCCACCTCTACTCAAGACACCATGGTTCCCCTTATGCTCTATAGTACAGTTTCTGAAAATGTGGTCTTTGAAGGCTCTCCAGGTAGTCTGGTTGCCCAATGCAATGAGTAGGGTTTGTTTGAAGAGTATTTTCTGCTCGAGACTTGAATTCTCCATTAAAGGGTACAGAAATAGACATTTGAAAATTATAACCACAGAGATGGTTATACGCTAGGCAAGCACTTCAAATGGTGCGGGTGTGTGTATGTGTGTGCATTCTGTGGTTGCAAGCAGAAGCTTTGAGATAAGTGGTCCAAGGGATTCCTTCAGTGTGGTTTACAGTCAAAAAATTTCATTTGAGATGAAGTTAAGCTAAACACTTTCAAGACAGTAAGAAATCAAACCACTTTGAGACCCTTTAAAACAGCTATTTGAAGCTAATATTTAAACTGAGAAAATATCTTGATCCTAAACATTTGCAATTTCGTTTTTGACCATAATGGAGGGATATCTTGGCCACATCACCCTTGTCTTTAATTTTAGTTCTGATAGTGTAACTACTCAGCTTTGAAGTTCAGGGCTGAGACATATTTTTAGCAAATAATTTAAGAAGAGATTGGCTAGGAAATCCATTCTTAGAAAGGGTCTTTTGAAAACCTTCATTAGTTTTTATCATTGTGCTTGCTTTTTAACTTCAATATTAAAAAAACACTGTTAAATCCTTTTGTTTAAAACTGTGGCAAATAAAAAGGCACAAAATAATACTATTTGCAGCAACATGGATGGACCTAGAGATTATCATCTGAGTGAAGTAAGTCAGACAGAGGAACACAAATATCACATGATATCACTTATAGCTGGAATCTAAAAAGTGATATTACAAACAAACTTATTTACAAAACAGATATAAGCTTGAGGTTTTAATTTGCATTTCCTTGATAATGAGGTTGGACATCCTTTAATATTTGTAGTATCCTTCTGGATTTGCTTGTTTGTGAAGCACTAGTGACTTTACAAACATTTTCATATTGGTTCATGTTCTTTACATGCTCTGGGTATTCCTCAATTATATGTATCGCAAAAATCTTGTTTCAGTATGAGCTTGTCTTTTCACTATCCTTAAAAAATTCCTAATTTTGATGGGATCAAATTTAATCAATTCTTTTTTAATGGTAATCACGATCCAGATAATCACAATGGTGTGATCACTCACCTAGAGCCAGACATCCTGGAATGTGAAGTCAGTGAACCTTAGAAAGCATCACTACGAACAAAGCTAGTGGAGGTGATGGAATTCCAGTGGAGCTGTTTCAAACCCTGAAAGATGATGCTGTGCAAGTGCTGCACTCAATATGCCAGCACATTTGGAAAACTCAGCAGTGGCCACAGGACTGGAAAAGGTCAGTTTTCATTCCAATCCCAAAGAAAGGCAATGCCAAAAATGCTCGAACTACCACACAGTTGCACTCATCTCACATGCTAGTAAAGTAATGCTCAAAATTCTCCAAGCCAGACTTCAGCAACACGTGAACCATGAACTTCCAGATGTTCAAGCTGGTTTTAGAAAAGGCAGAGGAACCAGAGATCAAATTGCCAACGTCTGCTGGATCATCGAAAAAGCAAGAGAGTTTCAGTAAAACATCTATTTCTGCTTTATTGACTATGCCAAAGCCTTTGACTTTGTGGATCACAATAAACTGTCAAAAATTCTGAAAGAGATGGGAATACCAGACCATCTGACCTGTCTCTTGAGAAACCTGTATGCAGGTCAGGAAGCAATAGTTAGAACTGGACATGGAACAACAGATTGGTTCCAAATAGGAAAAGGAATACGTCAAGGCTGTATATTGTCACCCTGTTTATTTAACTTATATGCAGAGTACATCATGAGAAACGCTGGGCTGGAAGAAGCACAAGCGGGAATCAAGATTGCCGGGAGAAATATCAGTAACCTCAGATATGCAGATGACACCACCTTTATGGGAGAAAGTGAAGAGGAACTAAAAAGCCTCTTGATGAAAGTGAAAGACGAGAGTGAAAAAGTTGGCTTAAAGCTCAACATTCAGAAAACTAAGATCATGGCATCTCGTCCCATCACTTCATGGGAAATAGATGGGGAAACAGTGGAAACCATGTCAGACTTTATTTTTGGGGGCTCCAAAATCACTGCAGATGGTGATTGCAGCCATGAAATTAAAAGACGCTTACTCCTTGGAAGGAAAGTTATGACCAACCTAGACAGCATATTGAAAAGCAGAGACATTACTTTGCCAACAAAGGTCCGTCTAGTCAAGGATATGGTTTTTCCAGTGGTCATGTGTGGATGTGAGAGTTGGACTGTGAAGAAAGCTGAGCGTGGAAGAATTGATGCTTTTGAACTGTGGTGTTGGAGATCTTGAGAGTCCCTTGGACTGTAAGGAGATCCAACCAGTCCATCCTAAAGGAGATCAGTCCTGGGTGTTCATTGGAAGGACTGATGCTAAAGCTGAAACTCCAGTACTTTGGCCACCTCATGCAAAGGAAGAGTTGACTCACTGGAAAAGACCCTGATGCTGGGAAGGATTGAGGGGCAGGAGGAGAAGGGGCGACAGAGGATGAGATGGCTGGATGGCATCTCCGACTCGATGGACAGGGGTTTGGGTGAACTCCGGGAGTTGGTGATGGACAGGGAGGCCTGGCGAGCTGTAATTCATGGGGTTGCAGAGTCAGACACGACTGAGCAACTGAACTGAACTGAAGTTTTAGTACATACACTAAAACTAATTCTACTCCTAGATATGTGTCCTAGAAAAACTTGTGCAAAATTCTCCAGGGGTAAAAACATTCATAGTGGCATTGTTCCTAATAGGAAAAAAAAAAAATAACCCAAACTCAGATGTTCCCTAAATGTCCATCAAGAAAGGAGATACATCCATGTAGGCATATCCATACAAGGTAATGAACTACAAATGCATGCATCCATGTGGATTTATTTCAATGAACATGAACTTGAGCAAACTCCAGGAGATGGTAAGGGACAGGGAAACCCAGCATGCTACAGTCCATGGGGTCATGAAGAGTTGGACGTGACTTGGCGACTGAACAACAACAATATACCATTAACCGAAAAAAATAATCATTAAAATTCAAAATCAGCCCATGTTAAAAAATATATTATTTGGGGGTAAAACAGACATGTTAAGCTTTAAAGAAGAGGAAGGGGGCTATTTTCCCAAACCTCAGGATTAAGGTAACCTCTGGGGAGAAGGAGGGAATGTGAGATGAGAGGGGCACACAGGGGGCATCTAAATGCTGGGGCTTCTGAAGTTCTTTTTATCCTAAGATATGTTTGCATACCTCTTTGCTTTATGATCCTCTTTGAAATGAGAATATGCTTTACGTGCTTGTTGTTATAGGATCTATTTTTCCAATGAAATACTTCATCAGATATTATTCTCCTAACAATTGTATTTGTCATTTGCTTTAAGGGAGCTGAATAGAAGATTCTGAATATTTTAAGGGAGAAATTCCCAAAAGCCAGCTGTGGAGCTGTTACATCAGAATCTTGTGGGGTGTGAATTAAAACTACAGACTGCCAGCCCCCACTTAGGTGACAGAATCTGAACGTCCAGGGTGGGGCTGAGAATGAGTGTCATTTTGACCAGGTAATTTTGTGTTGAGCCACCCCAGAGCACTTCAGTTCAGTCTTTCAGTCATGTCCTATTCTTTGTGACCCCATGGACTGCAGCACACCAGGCTTCCCTGTTCATCACCAACTCCCGAAGCTTGCTCAAACTCATTTCCATAAAGTCAGTGATGCCATCCAACCATCTCATCATCTATCGTCCCTTTCTCCTCCTGCCTTCAATCTTTCCCAGCATCAGGGTCTTTTCCAATGAGTCAGTTCTTTGGATCAGGTAGCCCAAGTATTGGAGTTTCAGCTTCAACATCAGTCCTTCCAATGAATATTCAGGACTGATTTCCTTTAGGATTGACTAGTTGGATCTCCTTGCAGTCCAAGGGACTCTCAAGAGTCTTCTCCAACACCACAGCTCAAAAGCATCAATTCTGCAGTGCTCAGGTTTCTTTATAGTCCAACTCTCACATCCATACATGACTAATGGAAAAACCATATCCTTGACTAGATGGAGCTTTGTTGGCAAAGTAATGTCTCTGCTTTTTAATATCCTGTCTAGGTTGACCATAGTTTTCCTTCCAAGGAGCAAGTGTCTTTTAATTTCATGGATGCAGTCACCATCTGTAGTGATTTTAGAGCCCCCAAAAATAAATTCTGACACTATTTCCACTATTTCCCCATCTATTTCCCATGAAGTGATGGGACCAGATGCCATGATCTTCGTTTTCTGAATATTGAGCTTTAAGCCAACTTTTTCACTCTTCTCTTTCACTTTCAACAAGAGGCTTTTTAGTTCCTCTTCACTTTCTGCCATAAAGGTGGTGTCATCTCCATATTTGAGGTACTAGTCCTCAGTTCAGTTCAGTTCAGTCACTCAGTCATGTCTGACTGTTTGCAACTCCATGAATCACAGCACGCCAGGCCTCCCTGTCCATCACCAACTCCCGGAGTTCACCCAAACCCATGTCCATCGAGTCAGTGATGCCATCCAGCCATCTCATCCTCTGTCATCCCCTTCTCCTCCTGCCCCTCAATCCTCCCAGCATCACGGTCTTTTCCAATGAGTCAACTCTTCCTTTGCATGAGGTGGCCAAAGTATTGGAGTTTCAGCTTTAGCATCGTTCCTTGCAAAGAAATCCCAGGGCTGATCTCCCTCAGAATGGATTGGTTGGATCTCCTTGCAGTCCAAGGGACTCTCAAGAGTCTTCCCCAACACCACAATTCGAAAGCATCAATTCTTCGGTGCTCAGCCTTCTTCACAGTCCAACTCTCACATCCACACATGACCAGAGGAAAAACCATAGCCTTGACTAGATGGACCTTTGTTGGCAAAGTAATGTCTCTGCTTTTGAATATGCTATCTAGGTTGGTAATAACTTTCCTTCCAAGGAATAAGCGTCTTTTAATTATATGGCTGCGATCACCATCTGCAGTGATTTTGGAGCCCAAAAAAATGAAGTCTAACACTGTTTCCACTGTTTCCCCATCTATTAGTCCTCTGCAAAATCTAAGGGTGTCTATGGCTCCCTACTGCCCTCTTGTGGCCAGTTTTCCCACCCACCCTGAACAGAGGAGCCAGCCACAAGGAGCAAGGGATCACTTCTGCCTGGGTCAGTGTTCTGTCCTGGTTTGGTGGTGGCTCTGAGAACTTTGCACAGTTGGGCTAGATGCCAAAACACGGCACCTAGAACCCACAAGCTTGTCTAGTATTTATGTTGAAGCCTTAAGTGCTCTCGCCTGACTTACTCTCCTGAGTCTTATCTGTGCTCTCCTTCTGACAGTGATGGTCTCAGGGCCCCACAGACTCTTCCTACCTGGCTCCTGACACTCCTGCCCTATGCTCTGATTCTGGATCCTGCCTCCCACCTGGACCCACCTTTCATACACACATCTGTTTTATGTTACATCTGTCTTATGTTACTATTCTGCCTGAACAAGTGTCTGTGGTCTAACCAGACCTGGTGCCGTACTCACCTGTAGGATCCTCTCCTGCCTGTGACTTCCACAAGACCAGGGCTGTAAAGAGGGTAAGACCCAAAGCCACAGAGAACTTCAGCCCTGAGGCAGGGGAAGCCTCTGATGTGGAAATGAACATGCCCAGTGCTGGCTGCTTCTCCCAGCTCCAACATCCTTCCTCCTCCTTTTTCTCTCTTCCTTCCTCAAATGGTCAGTTTCTGATTCCTGACACTGAGCTTGGAATGGGCAGGTTGGCTCAGAAAAAAAATCATGGAGTTGGAATAAATCAAACGAGGATCCTGGACCAGACACCAAGGGAAGATTTTAAGTATGTGGAGTTCCCACTCATTTTGTTCCCCTTTTGTCCCCAGCTTAGATTTGATATTGCTCTATTCCTGTGTTCCATCCCCACCCACCTACCCCAGGCCTCTGGCCCTACCCTCAACTTTGACTTGCTTACTCAATGCTGTCCTGGCTGGTCAAGTCTCGGTGGTGGGGAGAACAGATCACTCCCTGTTACCTCCTGCTTGAAGACAGCAACGCCAGGGCCACCTTAACAGCTCATTCCCATGGACTGTGGCATTGACTAGAATTCGTGCCCAAAGCGACTTCTGCCTGATTCACTGGGGACGTTCCCTTAAGCCACCCCTCTATTTTCCTAGACATAGAACCTGGAGTGTTACTGAGAGTACTGTGACCTCACTCGCCATGCATTTAACCATAAAACAAACTCTTTATTCATAATTAGACACTGGGGAAAATGAAAACCTCACAGTAACCATAAGACCTGAGTTATGAGGGCAACTCTGCCCTCATTGGCTTCGTGATCTTACTAAGAATTATTTTCTCCTCTATGGGTGCTTCACCTGAGGATAAGACTGAACTGGATGGTCTAACAGATCTCTTCCGCTCTGATGGGTCAAAACCAGGTTCACTGTCGCACAGGAAAGTCATATGAACGCTTCGTGCAGTGGCGCCCTTCTGAGAAACTCCAGGTGTTGAGCCAACATGTCTGTCTGCTTCATTTCTCAATGAATGTCAAGGATAGGTCCTTGACTCAGTTCAGTTCAGTTCAGTCGCTCAGTCATTTCTGACTCTTTGTGACCCCATGGACTGCAGCACGCCAGGCCTCCCTGTTCATCACCAACTCCCAGAGCTTACTCAAACTCATGTCCATTGAGTTGGTGATGTCATCCAACCACCTCTTCCTCTGTCATCCCCTTCTCCACCTTCAATCTTTCCCAGCACAAGGGTCTTTTCAAATGAGCAAGTCCTTCACATCAGGTGGCCAAAGTATTGGAGTCTCAGCCTCAGCATCAGTCCTTCCAATGAACACCCAGGGCTGATATCCTTTAGGATGGACTGGTTGGATCTCCTTGAAGTCCAAGGGACTCTCAAGAGTCTTCTCCAACACCACAGTTCAAAAGCATCAATTCTTCAGTGCTCAGCTTTCTTCACAGTCCTACTCTCACATCCATACATGACTACTGGAAAAACCATAGCTTTGACCAGACAGACCTTTGTTGGCAAAGTAATGTCTCTGCTTTTTAATATGCTATCTAGGTTGGTCATAGCTTTTCTTCCAAAGAGTAAGCACCTTTACATTTCAAGGCTGCAATCACTACCTGCAGTGATTTTGGAGCCCCCCAAAATAAAGTCTGACACTGTTTCCACTGTTTCCCCATCTACTTCCCATGAAGTGATGGGACCAGATGCCATGATCTTCGTTTTCTGAATGTTGAGTTTTAAGCCAACTTTTTCACTCTCCTCCTTCACGTTCATCAAGAGGCTTTTGAGTTCCTCTTCACTTTCTGCCATAAGGGTAGTGTCATCTGCATATCTGAGTTTATTGATATTTCTCCCAACAATCTTGATTCCATATTGTGGAATCATCCAGCCCAGCATTTCACATAATGTACTCTGCATATAAGTTAAATAAGCAGGGTGAGAATATATAGCCTTGACGTACTCCTTTTCCTATTTGGAACCAGTCTGTTGTTCCATGTCCAGTTCTAACTGTTGCTTCCTGACCTGGATACAGATTTCTCAAGAGGCAGGTCAGGTGGTCTGGTATTCCCATCGCTTTCAGAATTATCCAGTTTGTTGTGATCCACACAGTCAAAGGCTTTGGCATAGTCAATAAAGCAGATGTTTTTCTAGAGCTCTCTTGCTTTTTCAATGATCTAGCAGATGTTGGCAATTTGATCTGTTGTTCCTCTGCTCGAACCAGAGATGAATCCAGCTTGAACATCTGGACGTTCACGGTTCACATACTGTTGAAGCTTGGCTTGGAGAATTTTGAGCATCACTTTGCTAGCGTGTGAGATGAGTGCAATTGTGTGGTAGTTTGAACATTCATTGGCATTGTCTTTCTTTGGGACTGGAATGAAAACTGACCTTTTTCCAGTCCTGTGGCCACTGCTGAGTTTTCCAAATGTGCTGGGCTATTGAGTGCAGCACCTGCACAGCATCATCTTTCAGGATTTGAAACAGCTCAACTGGAATTCCATCACCTCCACTAGCTTTGTTCATAGTGATGCTTCCTAAGGCCCACTTGACTTCGCATTCCAGGATGTCTGGCTCTGGGTAAGTGATTACACCATCGTGATTATCTGGATCATGAAGATTTTTTGTACAATTCTTCTGTGTATTCTTGCTACCTCTTCCTAATATCTTCTGCTTCTGTTAAGTCCATACCATTTATGTCCTTTATTGTGCCTATCTTTGCATGAAATGTTCCCTTGGTATCTCTAATTTTCTAGTCTTTCCCATTCTATTTCTTTCCTCTATTTCTGTTCACTGATCACTGAGGAAGGCTTTCTTATCTCTCCTTGCTATTCTTTGGAACTCTGCATTCAAATGGATATACCTTTCCTTTTCCCCTTTGCTTTTCACTTCACAGCCCCCCTCATACTGCCCACCAGCCAGGTCCAGACCTGGAAGCAGCTGGGAACCTCACCTCCATCCCTGCTGTGGTCCCTGGAGTCCTTAGCAGCTGGAGGATATCACAGGACCATTAAGATCAGGGAGGAGAGGAGCTACCCCACCCCCAGGGTCAGGGGCAGCGGCTGAGAAGAGCAACTCCACGTCCAAGTAGTGGCGGCTGTATGGGCGCAGGAGGGCGGAGAGGAGCTACTCCACATTCAAGGTCAGGAGGGGTGGCTGTGAGGAGATACCCCTCGTCCAAGGTAAGGAGCAGCGGCTGCACTTTGCTGGAGCAGCTGTGAAGAGATAACCCACGTCCAAGGCAAGAGAAACCCAAGTAAGACAGTAGGTGTTGCAAGAGGGCATCAGAGGGGAGACACACTGAAACCATAATCACAGAAAACTAGTCAATCTAATCACACAGACCACATTCTTGTCTAACTCAATGAAACTAAGCCATGCTGTGTGGGGCCACCCAAGACGGGCGGTCATGGTGGAGAGGTCTGACAGAATGTGGTCCACTAGAGAAAGGAATGGCAAACCACTTCAGTATTCTTGCCTTGAGAACCCCATGAACAGTATGAAAAGGCAAAATGATAGGATACTGAAAGAGGAACTCCCCAGGTCGGTAAGTGCCCAATATGCTACTGGACATCATTGGAGAAATAACTCCAGAAAGAATGAAGGGATGGAGCCAAAGCAAAAACAATACCCAGTTGTGGATGTGACGTGATAGAAGCAAGGTCCGATGCTGTAAATAGCAATATTGCATAGGAATCTGGAATGTTAGGTCCATGAATCAAGGTAAATTGGAAGTGGTCAAACAAGAGATGGCAAGAGTGAATGTTGACATTCTAGTAATCAGTGAACTAAAATGGACTGGAATGGGTGAATTTAACTCAGAAGACCATTATATCTACTACTGTGGGCAGGAATCCCTTAGAAGAAATGGAATAGCCATCATAGTCCACAAAAGAGTCCAAAATGCAGTACTTGGATGCAATCTCAGAAACGACAGAATGATCTCTATTCGTTTCCAAGGCAAACCATTCAATATCATGGTAACCCAAGCCTATGTCCCAGCCAGTAACATTGAAGAAGCTGAAGTTGAATGGTTCTATGAAGACCTACAAGACCTTTTAAAACTAACACTCATAAAAGATGTCCCTTTCATTATAAGGGACTGGATTGCAAAAGTAAGAAGTCAAGAAACACCTGGAGTAACAGGCAAATTTGGCCTTGGAGTACAGAATGAAGCAGGGCAAAGGCTAACAGAGTTTTGCCAAGAGAATGCAGTGGTCATAGCAAACACCCTCTTCCAACAACACAAGAGAAGACTCTACACATGGACATCACCAGATGGTCAACACCAAAATCACGTTGATTATATTCTTTGCAGCCAAAGATGGAGAAGCTCCATACAGTCAGCAAAAACAAGACTGGGAGCTGATTGTGGCTCAAAGCAAGAACTCCTCATTGCCAAATTCAGACTTACATTGAAGAAAGTAGGAAAAACCACTAGACCATTCAGGTATGATCTAAATTATATCCCTTATGATTATACAGTAGAAGTGAGAAATAGATTTAAGGGATTAGATCTGATAGAGTGCCTGATGAACTATGGATGGGTGTTCATGACATTGTACAGGAGAGAGGGATCAAGAGCATCCCCATGGAAAAGAAATGCAAAAAAGCAAAATGGCTGTCTGAGGAGGCCTTACAAATAGCTGTGAAAAGAAGGGAAGTGAAAAGCAAAGGAGAAAAGGAAAGATATTCCCATTTGAATACAGAGTTCCAAAGAACAGCAACAAGAGATAAGAAAGCCTTCCTCAGTGATCAATGCAAAGAAATAGAGGAAAACAACAGAATGGGAAAGACTAGAGAGCTCTTCAAGAAAGTTAGAGATACCAAGGGAACATTTCATGCAAAGATGGTCTCGATAAAGGACAGAAATGGTATGGACCTAACAGAGGCAGATGACATTAAGAAGAGGTGACGAGAATACACAGAAGAACTGTACAAAAAAGATCTTCATGACCCAGATAGTCACGATGGTGTGATCACTCACCTAGAGCCAGACATCCTGGAATGTGAAGTCAAGTGGACCATAGAAAGCATCATTACAAACAAAGCTAGTGGAGGTGATGGAATTCCAGTGGAGCTATTTCAAATCCTAAAAGATGATGCTGTGCAAGTGCTGCACTCAATATGCCAGCAAATTTGGAAAACTCAGCAGTGGCCACAGGACTGGAAAAGGTCAGTTTTCATTCCAATCCCAAAGAAAGGCAATGCCAAGGAATGCTCAAACTACTGCACAATTGCACTCATCTCACATGCTAGGAAAGTAATGCTCCAAATTCTCCAAGCCAGACTTCAGCAATACGTGAACCATGAACTTCCAGATGTTCAAGCTGATTTTAGAAAAGGCAGAGGAACCAGAGATCTAAGTGCCGATATCCGCTGGATCATCGAAAAAGCAAGAGAGTTCCATAGTTCATAGTTCCATAGTTCTATAGTTCAGAGTTTCATAGTTCAGAGTTCCATAGTTCATCACGCACTCTATCAGATCTAATCCCTTAAATCTATTTCTCACTTCCACTGTATAATCATAAGGGATATAATTTAGATCATACCTGAATGGTCCAGTGGTTTTCCCTACTTTCTTCAATTTAAGTCTGAATTTGGCAATGAGGAGTTCTTGATCTGAGCCACAATCAGCTCCCAGTCTTGTTTTTGCTGACTGTATGGAGCTTCTCCATCTTTGGCTGCAAAGAATATAATCAACGTGATTTTGGTGTTGACCATCTGGTGATGTCCATGTGTAGAGTCTTCTCTTGTGTTGTTGGAAGAGGGTGTTTGCTATGACCAGTGCGTTCTCATGGCAAAATTCTGTTAGCCTTTGCCCTGCTTCATTCTGTACTCCAAGGCCAAATTTGCCTGTTACTCCAGGTATCTCTTGACCTCCTACTTTTGCATTCAAGTCCACTATAATGAAAAGGACACGGACATCTTTTTTGGTTGTTAGTTCTAGAAGGTTTCATAGGTCTTCATAGAACCGTTCAACTTCAGCTTCTTCAGCATTACTGGTCAGGGGCTAGACTTGGATTACTGTGATATTGAATGGTTTGCCTTGAAAACAGAGACCATTCTGTCATTTTTGAGATTGCATCCAAGTACTGCATTTCACACTCTTTTGTTGACTATGATGGCTACTCCATTTCTTCCAAGGGATTCTTGCCCACAGTAGTAAATATAATAGCCATCTGAGGTAAATTCACCCATTCTGGTCCATTTTCATTCACTGATTCTTATAATGTTCATGTTCACTCTTGCCATCTCCTGTTTGACCACTTCCAATTTACTTTGATTCATGGACCTAACATTCCAGGTTCCTATGCAATATTGTTCCTTACAGCATCAGACTTTACTTCCATCACTAGTCACATTCACACCTGGGTGTTGTTTTGCTTTGGCTCCATCTCTTCATTCTTCCTGGAGTTATTTCTCCACTGATCTCCGGTAGCATATTGGGCACCTACTGACCTGGGGAGTTCATCATTTAGTGTCCTATCATTTTGCCTTTTCATACTGTTCATGGGGTTCTCAAGGCAAGAATAGTGAACTGGTTTGCCATTCCCTTCTCCAGTGGATGATTTTGTCCTTGACTCACTATGACAAAAATCCTTTGAAGTGACCTGCTTGAGGTCACAAAATAAATAATTTCAAGGTCAAAACAACAGCCCAGTTCTCCCTGGAAGGTTTATTTCATCAAGAGCCCAAGGCTAAAATCCCATCCACCACCACCCACAGAAAAAAATCCTTGATAGATTTATATCTGTGTGGAACTTCAGTTAAATGTTACCTTGCCAAATGGTATGTAGTGAAACATGTAGATTATCATCATTCAAAACTCTTCCTTTAAACTGCAAGTAACATTTAAAGATGGTGGTAAAGCTACATCAGTCGTCTCTTTCTTTCCACGTTTTTTGTTTTGTTTTTTTTTTAAAACAAAAAAATGTCAGTTTCATTCCATAGCCCCCATGCCACTCAGATCCTGAGGCACTGATTTGGTATGGGACTACTTAGCATCTCACAGTTTTTCATTCCAGAAAGTGAATACTTTATAAGGGAAGGTCACTGGCACAAAAGCCCACACAGTTCTGAGTACTGAATCCCCAAATGCCAGTCAGGGTCCCATGAGGGAAACCACTGAAAGCAAACATTTTTTTCCAAGGCAACACTATCTTATCTCTGACTTTGTTCCATTATTGAAGGAGAAAGGATTGAATTCTTCCTGTTTTCCCAGAGCAACTCTTGTGGAACAATGCTTATTTCTTATTTTCCTCTATCATAATCGCAACTTGCAAGCACATATGTAAAAGGAAACTAGAGATTTTGTAGAATCTCATGGTCAAGAAGTGTCTCTTTAGATATTGATGCTTAACTGTGTCACTATTATTTTTTTATGAATAGGCCAGTTTGTCTCCGAAAGTTCTGCTACCCAGCCCAGGCAGGAAAGCAGGCCAGGGTTTCTGAAACCCCGAGGGACGGAGTAGGAGGCGGGAGCTGAGTGAGGAGAGGGCCAGAGACCAGAAAATGCTTATGACCAAGCCACACGAGAAGCAGAATGCTAGACCTTGACACTGAAGGCCACGGACATGACTCAGCAGCTGAATCCAGAGCATGAACCCAGAAAGAGAAAGTGAACGGAAACAGGGAGAATCCCAGACTTAAAACCTGAAAATAACTGAGTTGCCTTGAATAGGCAATTTTGACTTCTCCTATCTCCTTGCTAGCCAGGATTAAGTGGTTAAAGATTCTTGACTTCCTATATTATCTGGGTCTCTGTTAATGATGTTTCTGGCAATGTAAAATGTTGCTGGAACACATCCTTATTTTTCATGCAGGCATTACTCCTCAAAGGGCATAAGTATTAGCAGGGGGCTAGCTTAGGTTCATGATCAGCATTCTATTTTCTGAAGGTGGTTAATTAACTAGAATTATTCTCAGGAGATAGGAAACACTCAAGACTGAACTATTCTGATTTGAAGTCAGGTTTAAAATCGGACTCACTTTTATTGAAATGTCTTAGGAAAGATACCAAATCTGTTAATGAATTATTTATCATTTTGTTTCCTTACTCACAAGGCTCCCTGCACAATAGCTATTCCCCTTCCTGTTCCTGCTGTTTGACAGAGACTACCTCCCACAAAAGGGGTGCAAGATAACAGTCACGTACTTTTCTAAAACAGCTATGCACAGGGATTATCCGTTCAGGCCATTGAGACATAAGGAACACCTAGGGAAATCCTTTTCACTCTCAGAGAGAAAGCAATGCATGAGGAGAGCCTCTGTCTTCTTTCTTGTCTTTGGAAGGAGTTGTGAGAAGGCATGGTTCCTAGAGATGCTCAGCCATCTTGCAAGCATGAGAATACAAGCCTCGACTGGAAGTCAATATGCTTTAGCTAGTAGCGTGGACATAAGGAAAGTGTCTGGGCTTCTAATGACAGTGCTGAGATGCCGAATCAGTCTAACCTCTAGACTTTTTAAGATGTGGGATAAGAAAAGTCTTGAGTGTTTAAGGCACTTCAAGTTGGTTTTTTATTACTTGCAACCAGAGATGTCCAAGCAATATATTAAAAGTCACAGAAGGCAGAACTAATTCCCATAAGCTGTGAAGATGTAATTAAAATGTTTTAGTTTGTATTCTAATTTTCCTGCTGTGATTCTTTGGATCTAGAAAAATTAGACAGGGAAAATCAGGCAGATTAGAATCCAGACACTTTGACTGGACATTCATTTCAGTCATTTTAAACATTTAAAGATAAAAGATAAAAAATAAATTTTAGTTTACCTTTAATGATTCCTAATCCTTTAACTTTCTGGTTTTAAAATTTATATTTCTTCTTTTTTGCAAAAACCATACTTTCCAGGCCCAATGTCTTTCCTTACAGCTTTATCGTAGCTACCTCTATAATATTCGTAAGACAGTATTTTTGAGAACTCCCTTCTTTCAAAGTCCTCACCACCTGGTTGCCATCTTCTGTTCTTTTTCTTCCAGTTCACTTCCTCCATTCTGCTGAAGGGATCTCAAACCATAGGCTCTTACATAGACCACTGAGTACATAAGAATTCTTATTTCAGAAAGAAATCTTGCCTGAGTCTGCCAGCAATTGGCAGTTTGTATAAAAATGTTCTTAGAATTCATAGTGTATGAAAATAGAGCATTGAATGGCAACTAAAAATTAGGTGATGAGACAATGAATTTGTTTAAAAGCTCTTCAGTGCAAGAGATCTCTCAATATTTGCATTAATATGTTACCACATGATGTTAAGTACTGAGACAGTATTGTATCAAGACAAGGGAGAAACTGAGAAGACAGCCAGTGTACACAGTAGGCTGAGATCCCCTGCTGTGTCCTGCAGAGATCAGCGTCTGGATCTCAGTTACACACTCCACCTCCGACTCGATCAGAATAGCAGACCCTGTTGGCTGATTAACCAAAAACCATTTGCAGTATCCTTTACTCTTTCATTCTTCAACTCTGGAGGTCAGAAAACCCCTTGCTCAGCTTCTCTTGCAACTAGAAATGGCTACATGTTCCATTTCTGGCCAAGGAGTTATAAGCATAAGTCTCCCAAGGATTTCTGAGACAGCTTCTCTTTCCTGAAAACTGGTAACATGTCTCTCTCCCTCCATTCTTCCCACCATGAGCAAGACAAGCCTTAGGACCAAGAGCCAGTGCTGTAGATGACTGTGCAGAAAGATTGAGTCTGGCCTTTGATGGCATCTTTGACTGGTGAATCAAAGCCAGAAAGCACTTGCCTTTTTTTAAGCTACTGTTAGTTGGATTATTTTGTTATTGTTACTTGTGGTTAAAAGCATTCCTGAGTGGGATTTCCCCACTGGCTCAGTGGTAAAGAATCCGCCTGCCAATGCAGGAGACATGGGTTCGATCCCTGATCCAGGAAAATCCCACATGCCGTGGAACAGCTAAGCCCACGCACCACGATTGAGCCTGTGCTCTAGAGCCTCGGATCACAACTACTGAACCTATGTGCTGCAACTGCTGAAGCCCTTATGCCCCAGAGTCCGTGCTTTGCGACAAGAGAAGCCTGAGCATTGCAACTAGAAAGCAGCCCCTGCTCTCCACAGCTAGAGAAAAACCTGCACAGCAACAAAGACCCAACACTGCCAAAAATAAATAAAAATTATTTTTTTAAAAAGCTTCCCGAGTGAAATGTATTTTCCACTTTTCTCCTTTAGGCAAAAATTCTTAACGCTCATCACATTTAGAGCATGTGGCCAATCAAACACACAAAAGTATCAAATATATTCCTTGCTTTCACTTTATGCATCCCTTCCTATGCTCCATTCCTAGTCTCATCATCCTTTATCTAGATATTTATAACTGCTAATGGTGAGTATGTGACTTTAACCAGTGATATTTTCTGCATACATAAAATTTAAAGGTGGAAGAAAAAGTACTTTAACCGCTGAACTTAGTAGCAGTAAGTGCCACATGCTAGGGAAAACACATCATTATCTGAATTTTAAGACACTTGGGAGAGCTGGTTGTTCCATACAGACAATGAAGTAGATCTGTTGACTCAACCTAATAGCCTAAACATAACCCACATTTCACCAAGATGCCCCAGAGGGTGAGCATATGTAACATCACATTAATATTAGCTTGTATTTGATGACTCACTGTCCCTAATCACTGATAATAGTATCTTGATTCCCAAAAATTAGGATGCCCCGTGAATTTTAAAAGTCCCCAGCAAGCATCTTATATGTCCTCACAAACACATCAGTTGTGCTTTTAGAAAAATCCTCCTCTGTGTGTGACTGTATCCACTGGCCATCTGCTGTTTTCCAGTGGACACCATGGCTTCCCCAGGACTCAGCCCTGGTCTTTCAGACCTTACATTACGTATATTAGAGTCTTCACAGTGGCAAACAACCTTCAAACCCTTCATCCTGTATCTTGCTTGTCAAGCAGGACAAAAGAATGTTGCTTACACCTCTCATGTGAAGCCCTCCACTAGAGAGATCTTATTGGGACATTAGATCATGTTCTCCATCTCGTTTTCTTTCTCTAGGTCCCTAACCTCATCACTCCTACTTTACGTGAACAGAATTTTATTATCAATATAAGTAAGCTATTCAGGACCTGCCCTATAAGTTCACAAAATGAGCCAAGCCACACCCAAATCCCAAGACACTCTCTCTCCATGTCACCTGTTATTTCCCCTGTCCACACCACCACTGCCTCTCCACTGGATGAACTAACATCCCTCCCGGCTGGACTCTCTGCTTCTACATTTGTCCTCTACTTCATGCTCAAAGTATCCAGGCCAATCCTTTAAAAATGAAAACCAAATCCTTATACCCTTCCACTCCCTATTTTACTTAGAATGAAATCCACACTTCTTACATGGTGTCCGTCATGTGGTCCTGCCTACACCTCCAATCTCATCCTGTACCCACTGTCTCTCCATCACTATGGTGCAGCTATACCAGCCGTCTTCTCATTCATCTAGTGGCCAAGCTCACCCTTAGCTTAACGCTTTTGCCCAGCTCTTCCCTCTGTTTGTATTGTCCTTCACTTGAATCTCAGCTCAGAGGCTTAGAGCACTCTTCTCCACAAGATTTCCTCTGACTGTCCAGTCTAAACTTGCCCCTCTGTCATGTTCCCCTATTTCTTTCCTTTTTCCTTTTTGGCCACCACCAAAGGGCTTCCCAGGTGGCACTAGTGGTAAAGAACCCACCTGCCAATT
This sequence comes from Capra hircus, assembly GCF_001704415.2. Taxonomy (NCBI): domain Eukaryota; kingdom Metazoa; phylum Chordata; class Mammalia; order Artiodactyla; family Bovidae; genus Capra; species Capra hircus. The sequence goes on from NC_030818.1 coordinate 20,205,255, forward strand.
CAGGAGACATAAGAGACAGGGATTCCATCCCTGGGTGGAGAAGATCCTCTGGAGGAGGGCATGACAACCCACTTTAGTATTCTTGCCTGGAGAATCCCACGAACAGAGGAGCCTGGTGGGCTACAGCCCATAGGGTCTCAAAGAGTCGGACACGACTGAAGCAACTTAGTGAACGTGGCATGTGGGATCTTCCCCCGCTGGGGATCAAACTCAAGCTCCTCGCATAAAGAGCATGGAATCTTAAACACTGGACAAGCAGGGAAGTCCATGTTCCCCCATTTCAGCTTACCATAGCCCTCAGCTCTGCCAGCACGCTTTAGAGTTGGTGATTTGTTTGTCGTCTCCCCCTACCCTGCGTCACCCTGAGTGTCTTGTTCACTGCATTCTCAGGCTCCCAACCACGCCAGGCAGACAGCAGGTACACGGTGGGCCCTTGGATATAGCCTGGGTTGTAAATATACAGCCTTAGTTATAGACTTGCAGCAAAACCTTTTTATTCCTATAGACCTTTTCCTTTCAAAGCTCTAAAATGCATACTATGGAATGTGTTGCAGTTCAGTTCAGTAACTCACTCTTTGCGACCCCATGGGCTGCAGCATGCCAGGCCTCCCTGTTCATCACCAACTCCCAGAGCTTACTCAAACTCATGTCCATTGAGTCAGTGATGCCATCCAACCATCTCATCCTCTGTCATCCCCTTCACCCACTTTCAATCTTTCCCAGCATCAGGGTCTTTTCAAATGAGTAAGTTCTTCGGATCAGGGGGCCAAAGTATTGGAGTTTCAGCTTCAACATCAGTCCTTCCAATGAACACCTAGGACTGATCTCCTTTAGGATGGACTGGTTGGATCTCCTTGCAGTCCAAGGAACTCTCAAGAGTCTTCTCCAACACCACAGTTCAAAAGCATCAGTTCTTTGGTGCTCAGCTTTCTTTATAGCCCAACTCTCACATTCATATATGACTACTGGAAAAACCATAGCTTTAACTAGATTGACCTTTGTTGGCAAAATAATGTCTCTGCTTTTACGTGCTGTCTAGGTTGGTCATAAATTTTCTTCCAATGTGTTTCAGTTCAGTTCAGTTCAGTTGCTCAGTCGTGTCTGACTTTTTGGGAGCCCATAAATCACAGCACACCAGGCCTCCCTGTCCATCACCAACTCCCAGAGTTCACTCAGACTCATGTCCATCGAGTCAGTGATACCATCCAGCCATCTCATCCTCTGTCGTCCCCTTCTCCTCCTGCCCCCAATCCCTCCCGGCATCAGAGTCTTTTCCAATGAGTCAACTCTTCGCATGAGGTGGCCAAAGTACTGGAGTTTCAGCTTTAGCATCAGTCCTTCCAAAGAAATCCCAGGGCTGATCTCCTTCAGAATGGACTGGTTGGATCTCCTTGCAGTCCAAGGGACTCTCAAGAGTCTTCTCCAACACCACAGTTCAAAAGCATCAATTCATCAGCACTCAGCTTTCTTCACAGTCCAACTCTCATACCCATACATGACCACTGGAAAAACCATAGCCTTGATTAGACGGACCTTTGTTGGCAAAGTAATGTCTCTGCTTTTCAATACGCTATCTAGGTTGGTCCTAACTTTCCTTCCAAGGAGTAAGTGTCTTTTATTTTCATGGCTGCAGTCACCATCTGCAGTGATTTTGGAGCCCCCCAAATAAAGTCTGGCACTGTTTCCACTGTTTCCCCATCTACTTCCCATGAAGTGATGGGACCAAATGCCATGATCTTCGTTTTCTGAATGTTAAGCTTGAAGCCAACGTTTTCGCTCTTAGATCTTCACAAAAAATCAGGAAATGATTTTCATGAAAAAGATCCAATAGTAAGTCACTCTAGAAGTAAAATTTTAAAAAAAATTTAAGGTGCTTAAATGATGCGATTTAAGGGGTTATGATACCACCTTCTACTCCAAAGTTCATCTCAGGCAGAATTCCTGCCTCAGCACTACGACACTTGGAACTGATCCTTTTTCACTCTACAGGGCTGTCTTGGACATTGAAAGACATTTGACAGGTTCCCTGCCCTGTGTCCCCTAGATATTAATAGCTTCTCCCTGGTGGTGACAACCCAAGTGTCTCCGGAAATAGCCAGATTTCCTCCAGAGGTCAAACTGTCACTAGGACTTATTAAGGTGAAAAGCCCACAGTCAGGACTAATTATGTTATTCCTGTACCAGTTCTGTGCTATAGTATCTATTTTATAGCAAATGTTAATAATTGGTAGAGCTGGTCTAATTTCATTATTATTGTTCAGAGTTGTTTTTTATTATTCGTACAGTTTATTTTTCCAGTTGAACATTAAAATAATGCTTTTGTAAAGTACCCAGAATGGCCTGTTTTGAGATGAAATTGTGTGGATTGAAATGAGAACACATAACATTCTTAAAATAGTAAATCTTTAGGAATGTAGCATGGCTTTTCATTTATTCCAGCCCATTTTTATGTCTCTCCCTAGGGCTTTAACTTCTTCATGTGAGCACTGCTTATTTTCCACTGTTGCAATAGAGCACCATGATATTGTGACTATAGGCAGAGGCTCTGGATCCAAATCCCAGCTCCAGCACTTCCCAGCCACGTGACCATGTACAAACTGCATAATCTCTAATTACTGCAGTTTTCTAATTTGTACGATGGGAATAATAGAACTTACATCACAGGTTTGGTATGAGGATTAACAAGAGTTTGTAGCATGGAAAACACTTAGAAAAGTGTTTGCTTTATTGTAACCGATGTTATTATAAGAGAAAATCTTGCACAACCATAAGAAAAGACTAACAGCTAATAGAAAAACTGCTGATGAGCATTTGAAATGAATATTATTTTGAGGGCAATTAGGCAATATTGATCACAGTTTCAAACATTAGTCCCTTTGATCTCAGAGTTCCAATTCAAAAAAATTTACCTACCTCTTTAAGGAATACTTTAATTGTCAATAATCTCCAACCAAAGACCACCAGGAGCACTCTTGCAATTGACAGCGAGATGTTTCATAAAAGAGTATTAGAATGCACCTACAGGATTTGAGTTTGGGTTGGGTAGTTTTGGGGAGGATATACGGAATGCTCTAAAGTGTGCGTTGTCAGAAACAGGGAGCAATTCTAGGAAGTGAATGTGCTCAGTCGTGTCCGACTCTTTGTGACCCCATGGACTGTAGCCCACCAGGCTCCTCTGTCCATGGGCTTCTTCAGGCAAGAATACTAAAGTGGGTTGCCCTTTCCTTCTCCAGGGGAGCTTCCTGAAGGGTATCAATAAATCTATGTATAAGGAGAGCAGACTAAAGGTAAGAAAAAACTGTAACCAGTGAAGAATTCGAAGTTACTCATTTTGCAAGAGGGGAATGTGTTTGGCCTCTTTGTTGTGTATCTTTGTCTGAGTTGGATGTTCCGTGAGATGTTTACATCCAACAGGAGAAGGCTATGTTCTCTCAGAACCATCCTTTTAGTCCCTTGCTTCTAATTCTAGTTCTGCTCCTGATATGTGTTTAGTAAAGATGACCAGGACACCAAAAGAGTGTCTAACAGGCTTTTTAATGGCGAAGCGCTACTGGGCAGGGTTCCCGGACCCTAACGAGGCAGGTCGAGGAAGTCCGCATCCGGATCATGTTGGGGGTGGTTTTTATACGTTTGTTGCAAGGGATGGTCAGGCTAGATGGACAGGGGTTCGGATAGGTCGCCAGGCCGAGGCATCACGGGCTGACAGGTCCTTCTACGTGGCTGCGGTGGGGCAGCTTTAGCTGGCCGAAGTGTGCTGTCATTGGTCCCCGGGATCTGGGAGGCTCCTTCCGTTAGGGACCTCCCCCGCCGGCGGGAGGGCGAGGAGGGGTGGCCCATCGTGGCCCATCATGGCCCCCCGGGTCCGGCCTTACCATATGGGTTTCTGTCTTCAGTGTTTTAGGTGGCTTTTGCATAATACCATGACAGATCAAATAAAAGACTTACTACCATGAATATTTAGATATTGTAAGTGAGTATACATGTGGACAGAGGATGTGGCCTCTGTACCGTGATTTTGTGACCCCATCTTCTTCTGGATTTTCATTCTTTACATTTTCCCTCTTCCTATTACAACTCTTCATGAACTTATTCCCTGTTTACTTTCAGTGATCTAAGTGATGATCCCTAGAACCCAATGGTACTGAGAGACACCATTTCCCTGGAATCACAAGAATGATTTTTCAGCAATTCATGTAATGAACTCGAGTCTGTGTTATCTTTGCTGGTTACTGCATGAGTTCAAAAGCTGCCAAATTTTATCACTCTTTTATTCCTGAGATATACTTCAGGAGGCTCTTACTTTTTGTGACGATGGTTGTTAGAAATTGAGGCACTATTTGGAAAAGTAAATTTCCAACTGCTCAGGTGTTTTGAACCTGCAGATTTAAGTTGTCCTTGTCAGTTATTCCAAGCTTTCATTTGAAAGTGTGTTTACTTGCTTACTCCTTTTGAGTAAAGTGCAACAGATTTTCCCCCATGCTGTACTAGTAAAGGCCACAAGACCTTGTGTCATCCCCAACAAGGCCTCTGATTTTATATGTAGAACCCTAGAAATACTCCTTTAGATGTCACCTAAGTGACCTCCCTGCTGCTGCTGCTGCTGCTGCTGCTGCTGCTGCTGCTGCTGCTGCTGCTGCTGCTGCTAAGTCACTTCAGTCGTGTCCTACTCTGTGCAACCCCATAGATGCCCTCCTACCAGGCTCCTCTGTCCCTGGGATTCTCTCCCTAAGTGCCTTCTAATTCTGAGTGTAGGAATTTACAAACACACTATGAAACCTTGTAGCAAAGATCTGAACAAGTTGTGTTTTCCACAAAAGCACTGGACTGGAAATAATCTTAAGGAATGGGAAATCAGTGCTAGACGAAGATAATGAACATGCTTTATCATCTCTAAGATCAAGATTTGAAAGACATTTCATAAAAACTTTATGAAACAATGAATAGTATATTGCTAGTCTCTCAGCAATAAAGGGTACTATTTATACTCTTTAACACTTTAAAGTTTTCTTTTCCAGCTGATTAAGATAAGTAATGCACAAGTGGGAAACGTTAAGGAACTTCAGATTTTGTGCATGAAAAATTAACTACCGCAGTTTTACCTTTCTGCTCACTCATCATCTGGGCCTAAACTTGCTCTCACAATTCAGCCAACAAGGAGCAGAAATGCACACTAGCAGCTAGGCTTCAGCAGGAGAGGCAAGAAAGCGCCCTTCATAGTAAGTTGAGAGTACTGAGCTTTTTAAATTTATGTGCATATAAATCAATGAGGTTACTTGCTGATTACATAGGTTCTCTGAGCGCCAAACCTTCAGATTCTTAGTTCTGAGATGGGGTCCAGGAGTTTGCATTTCAAAATAAGGTCATGAGTTGACGTTGCATGGGCCACCCTTTGAGAAACATCATATGTAGCCAAATTTCTAAAGTAAAGATGAGATCAGGGCAGCCTTATTCTAGAGAAATGACTATTGTTTTCCACTGTGTGACTTAATCGCTGAGAGGCTGATTCCTCATCTGTGAAGTGAAAATGAAAATCCCTGCTCCGTTGGGATAACCATCAAACACTAACATGTAGAAGCTTTGAATGCTCCCAAGTGCCCCACAACTGTGAAGTGTCCTGTGTCTGATAAAGGAGGCAGAAAGCATTCTCACACCTCTTGTGTGAAATCTTTGACTGTGTTCACAGGTTATACACATTCTGGGAATTAAATGGTGGGAGCAAAGGAATTTGGGAGCAGAGAACGATTGTGACATAAATGATTGATCTGGATGATAGCTCTAAACCTGCTGGCCAAGAATGAAAGAGCAGGTGCTGCTCACGTGAGGGTAGCCGCATCTCACCTCCTGCAGGCATGCTAGGACACATGGCCGAGAGCCGCGCCACAGGCCCCGAGCCAGGGGTGTGCACCTGTCAGAAGAGGCTGGAGAAACAGGGACCGTTTAGTCTCCTGCTGAATGAAAAAGGACTATTTTCTTACCATTCTCCCTCTGGTAGCAGAAAGAGTAAAGAACACTCCTAATGAAATACTTAGTTTCCAAAACCAGAATTTCATTAGGTTCCTTTCAACATGGCCTTTGAACCTCTTTTTGCATAAAAGAACAAAAGTGAATGAAAACCAGATTCAACAGTTGTTCCTCTAGAATAAGGCTGCCTGATCCTGTTTTTACTTTAGAAATTCAGCTACACGCTCTGTTTCTTGAGGGGTGGTCTATGCAACATCAACTCAGGATAATACTTTGAAATACAAATTCCTGGATCCCATCTTGGAAATAAGAATCGGGAGCTTTGGTCCTCAGAGACTGTACATAATCAGCAAGCAGTTCAGCTGATTTGTATGCACCTACATATCCCAGTCTTTCAGTTTGTCTTCTTAGTTATAAATGCTAGCTAAAAGACTTAGTGCACTTTGCAAACCAGAAACCAGTGACACTAAAACATTTCAAAGAGTACATATATTTTGAAAGAATTCCAACCTCTCTATAGTATAATTCTCATGAGAAAAGCCTTTTTGATAAACAGAGCTGACTTTAGGCAAGATTTAGGTATCTGAGGTGAAATAAAAAATTTCTATTTAATTTTGGAAATTTCCTCTTTCAGCTTCCTTACATTTCCATGTCCCATGGCCGAGGGGACTTTCTCCCTTTACATTACCTTACTTGGAATTAGCCAATTAAAATAATTTTTTAAAGGCAATCACATAGGCTGATCACAGAAGTTCAAACTTGCCAAAATTTCTGGTTGAAAAGTGAACATTTTAGATACCTAGATATTTTCCTTTGCCCATCAATCTATTTATTCATTTGCAATCTATGTCACTGAACTTCAGGTACTGAGGGTAGAAAAACAAATAAGACATGGTCCATGCTTTTAAGAAAATGTTCTCCAAAACTTAGGAATTAAGAGTTTAGGGCATCCTCTTTCAATGCTGGGGCATTGCTTAGCAAGTTTTGTTTATTTCACTAGGAAAATGTACTTACTATATGGTAGCTTCCTAGGTGGTGCAGTGGTAAAGAACCCACCTGCCAATACAGGAGACGCAAGAGACATGGGTTTGATCCCTGGGTCAGGAAGATCCCCTGGAGGAGGAAATGGCAACCCAATTCAGTATACTTGCCTGGAAAATCCCATGGACAGAGGAGCCTGGTGGGGTGCAGCCTATGGGGTCGCAAAGAGTCAGACATGACTGAGCACAATCATAACTCATGGGTCAAGGCGAAGGATGCTGCTAAATATCCCCAAACAGAGAATTCTCCCTACAGCAAATAATTCTCCAGTCCAAAAACAACAACAGAAATCAATAGCGCTGAAGTTGAGAAACTCTCTAAAGAGACCAAAAGCCACTATCTGGGGGAAATGAGGAGAACTTGTCCTTCTTGTGAGAGCAGTATCAGTGCAGCCTTAGCGGTTTCTGCAGCAAGCTGATATGTGAGTAAGAAGTCAGGAAGTGAAGGCTGTGAGTGGAAATTTTTCTCTTGAAGTGTTTGATAGCGATAGCTGTGAGATATGGTACTGACACAGAGGAGAGGCAGGGTTTTACGAAAGATAATAGGTGGTACCAAAATATTTTAAAGTATTTGGATAAACTGAAATTTTCATTTTTTATTTATATGTTTGATGCCTTTAAAGCCATGACTTAAGCCACAGTGGCAGTAAATTGTTTTGATGAAAGATCTTTATAGATTCTACCTCCTAAAAAGAAGAGAAAATCGTGGTACATAATTATGGTCACTTCTCCATAATAGCAAACACTTAGCAGAGGAAAACAAGGGAAATGCCTTTACACCTAAAATTGGATTCTCATAATTAAATGGTTTATGAAAAGTTTTGAAGCTATTTTCACTCTGCAAAATGTCTGTATGTGAATAACTAAATTATTCAAGTTAGTTTTGTCAGCAGTCTTTCATTCATGAAATATATAAATGAGTTGTGCCTTCTGAGTTGTGTCTCCTGTATGATGTCATTACATCTGGAAGAGAAGCTCCTCTTAGCACCCTTTTGTTTGTTTTGAGAAATGGGAGGTTTCCATTAGTAAGAGAGAGAGTAAATGTTATTACTGTCAGAATTTTTTTTGTTTGTTTTAGGGAGGATCAGAAGGGTTGCTTTGCTTCATGTGAGAAAGTCAAAGAGCCCCATTACTGAATAGGTAGTTCTTTCATTGCTAAAAACCTGGCAGAGGCTGACTGGCGGTAGGATATATTAGCATTAGCTGGTAAACAGACGTCATAGCTGGAGGATGGGTGTTTCTCTTTCATTGGACGGTTATTATCTGCTGCAGCTGGTAAAGTCAAGGGTACTTTTTTCTTTTAATGGAAGCAGCCAAGGCCATGGTACAGAAGACAACTTCCTGACATCAGCAGTTCTGTTAGAATTCAGCTGAAAACCATTGAGCATATTATCGTATGGATTAAAAGGATTTTATGGGGTTACTTAAGTAACAAACCACAATTTCTATAGCATGACTTTTACAAGATGGTTCCAGTTCTAAGCAGTCAAACTACAATTATTTTTTATTACAATACAAATGACTTGGTCACTTGCTTAATGAGACAAGCTTTCTTCTAAAAATCATTACAGTGGTGAATTTCCTTCTTTTTCTAGATTCACTTCTTTGAATGAGAGTCCAAATACACACCTTAATTATAAAGATAGGAACACAACTTTTATAAAATGGAAAAAGTTTTAAAAGCGGAAGACTAGTTAATGTGTCTCGATTGCATTAGGAGAGTAACTGTCTCTATACGCTGATTTGCACACCAAGAGGCTGCCTCTGTCTACTGAACGATTTCCTGAATGAGATATTGTTCCTAAAGGGAAAATAAGTTTTCTTTGGATTGTCTGAGGACAGTAGGTCTGGAAAATTGCTAACCCCAATTTTTCCCAGGAGAACCATACACAAAATTGACTTGCTACCCATGTCCTAAATAAAATCGTTTGTTCTAGTTTTATATATAATTAAAACTATTCTGTTATTTTGCCTAATTTATACATACATATATTGTAACAATATTTTGTCTAATTGACAAACATTTGACTTCTTTGCAATCTGCCACAAACAATGAAACTGACCTTGACGTATAAAGTTGACGTACATACTGTCAAAGATGTCCCATAACACTTGCTCTCAAGATGAAGAAAGAATGCAGAAGGGAGGGACAAGCTGACTTTTTGCTCTGCATTGGTTGAATTCCATTTTAGAGTATATCCAAAGTGGTTGTTTGAACAGGCTGTACTCAGAAACTCAGTGTTAAAAACGTGACTTACAAAACTCCTGCAATATCTGAAGAATCTTCATCCCCATCTTTATCTGTCATGGAAAAACAGCTGATAATCATTGACCAAGGTTAGCATCAATCAGGCAACTTATATGGCATTGAACAAAAACTTAGTTTTTCTAACACAACAAAAATTTTCTTATAAGAATTCTATACTTTAATGAGGTGGTTATATTTTTAACAAAATGATTAATACTGAATTGCTACATTGTATTACATAAATATTGTTGCTAGCTTCTTTTTTATACATGCCTTTTAAAAATACCATTTAATATTCATTCAGTATGAAAATATTGGGCTATTTTATTGTATGATGTGACTGATAATTTATTATACTAATTGCTTAGTCTTATGGAAATAGTTAATAAACTTATCCTTATACCTTTCTCAGTAAAAGCATTTTTCCCTTGGCAGGTCCAGTTTAGGCATAGGTATTTTTCCAGAAATTTTGGGAATAATTTTCTTGTGTTCTATAGATCCCTGATATAATAATAATTTTAAAAAGCCCCAAACTGTTTATATTAGACACAGGATTATTTTCCCCAAAACTCTATTCCTAGCTTACACTGAATATGATAGACCTGCCATAACTTTAAACCCTGTGGTTTAGAGATAGTGGCAGAGCCCTAATGAGGAAGCCTTCCATGGGATAAATGCTCTGATCTGGAGGTTCAGTCCCCATAGAGGGAGCAGAGAAGGCTGAACACCAAGTAACTGAAGTAGGGCACGCAGACAGAACAGTATTACTTGAGAAGTGCTATGATGTGCTTACCGAAGGTGTTATGAAGAGTCCCCTTCCAACGTTCTATCACAGGCAGCAAAGCCTCATCTGTAAAATAACCAACCTCACAAGACTGTTGGGAAGATGAACTAAGATGATTCATATACAGAATAAAGCAGGAACTGAGTGTAGGAGTCAATCAAACTTTCTGTTGTGGCTGTAGTTGCTATTAGATCTCCCTCCAGTTTACAGACCTAAGCTGGGGAACGTGGAGCTTCAGTTATGCCTGGATGGCTCCTTCATCCACCAACTTTGTCATTCAGTTTCTTCCTGGAAATAAAACCATGTAGGTAGAACCCAAGAAATAAAAATGAAACACTCCCCCCGGCACCACATACCCTTGACACTTCTCATATTTCCACCATCCAAAGGACTACAAATTTCGTAACGCTTTTCTCTTGAAAAGTCTTCCCTGGTGGCTCAGAGAGTAAAGCGTCTGCCTGCAATGCGGGAGACCTGGTTTCAGTCCCCGGGTGGGGAAGATGCCCTGGAGAAGGAAATGGCAACCCACTCCAGTATTCTTGCCTGGAAAATCCCATGGATGGAGGAGCCTGGTGGGCTACATTCCACGGGGTCACAAAGAGTCGGACACGACTGAGCGAATTCACATCACTTTCTGTTGAGAGTAAATAATATTTTCAAAGAAAGCTTTTCAAATATTTATCAATATAGAATATGAGCACTGTGCCAGGTGCTGGGGATACAAAGATGAATACACCCTTGCCTTGAATATGTTCGGACTCCAGGATGCAGCAGTGAGTGAGCAAGCGGTGATAATAACCCAGTGTACCTGAGAGCAGGGTGCAGAAAGTCAGCCAGGAGTGGGTTTGTGCTCACAGGAACTCCTCACCCTTCCACAGAATTTTGGCAGGGCGTGGAGGAGTACTTCTTTGGGGGAGGAGGAGAATGTGTGAAGTAGCTTCTCAAGGGAAGCAGATTAAATTAGATGAATTGGTTTTTGACAGGTGGCAAAGAGCAGAGTATTACAGACACAGAGAGCAGCCTAAGAAGGACACAGAGACTGGGGAAATATGTGATTGATGGAAAGAAAATAAGGTAGTTTGCCTATAGCTGAAGTGAAGAATTGATGTCTGGTGAAAATGGTAGAGAAAAGCTGGAAAAGTAGGTGGGGACAAATTGTGAAGGCCCATACGGCAGAGGTGTTAGCTGACTGTAATATCGTGCTAGTGGTGATGAATCAAAATGCCTTTAGTTTGGGCTGCTGTAACAGATTACAATAGACTGGGTGACTTAACTAGCCAAGATTTATTTCTCATGATTCTGGAGGTGGGATATCAGAGATCATAGAAGGTCCTCTTCTGGGTTGCACATGGCTGGCTTCTCATTGTATCCTCACATGGTAGAATAAGAAAGAGCCCCCATGTCTCCTTATGAGGGCATGAATCACATTCTAGAGAGGTCCAGTCTCATAACCTAATTATTTCCAAAGGCCTCACCTCCAAATACCACCACATTGGGGGTTAGCATTAAATATAATGAATTTTGGAGGAAAATAAACATTCAGTTCATGACAAACAACATCTCTGAGACTCCTTTGTTGTTGCTGTTCATTTGCTCAGTCCTGTTCCACTCTGTGACCCCATGGACTGTAGCACGCCAGGCTTCCCTGTCCTTCACTGTCTCCTACAGTTTGTTCAAACTCATGTCCATTGAGTCTACTGAGATTCCTAGTGATTTTCTTATTCCCATCAGACATTTAGACCTTATTCCTAGTAGAGGCAGGTGGAGTCATTCCTTCTCTTTCATAGCATTCCTGCAATGCCTGGCAAATACAGCTCCTCTTGTTTTACTTTTTGGTTTTAACTTTGCCAAAGATCAACGACTACCACTGAGTTTCTACGTCTCAGATAATTTTTACTGCTCAAGAAACATAATCAAGGGGAAACAGGTGCCACACAGGCATATGAAAGAATCTAGCTCTTTTACCCTACTCCCTGAATGTGAAGAACAAGTCAGCACTTTCTTTTGGAGCAGGGGGTTGGTAAGGCACTGTTCTCAGCCCGTATTCCACATTTTTGTTGCAGACCTCTTCTGTGATGTATGCTGGGGAAACAGTGGTGAACAAGCGAATGGACTCCTGGAAAAGCTTACATCTCAAGGCGCTTCAAACCTTTTAAGTGTTATCGAAGAGACAGCTGAATTTCTTTAGGAAAAAAAATCTTGTTAAAAGAGAAACCTATGTAAACCTGCTGGACAGGTTTACATTATATTGTATTCTGTTTACATAAACCAAACATTAGCATCATATTGTAATATCCTTGCAAACCACAAGATGTGAACAAAAGTGGTTCTTAGAAGGGACTGCTTTGCAGTTTCAAATCTTAGATGCTAAGTATTAGTCTGCTGTCTTCCAAAATATAACATTGCTTTAATAAAATGACTTTGGGGCTTCCCAGGTGGCTCAGTGGTAAAGAATCCACTTGCCAATGCAGGAGACTCAAGAGGAGAGGCTGGTTCCATCCCTGGGTTGGGAAGATCCTGTGGAGGAGGAAATTGCAACCCACTCCTGTACTCATGCCTAGAATACCCCATGGAGAGTCCAGCGGGTTACAGTCCCCGGGGTTACAGAGTCAGACACAACTTAGAGACTGAGCACGCACACATTAGTTTGCTGTCTTCCAAAATATAACTTAGCTTTAATAAAATGACTTGGCTAGGCTGCCGTCTATGGGGTCGCACAGAGTCAGACATGGCTGAAGTGACTTAGCAGCAGTAGCAGCAGGCTTACTTACTCTTGAATATAGCTTTCCTAAAGCTCAGAAAACATTTTATAGTCTTAAAGGTCCTAGTAAATAGGACCTTTAGTAAATAGCTTCATATGGACTGTGAAATTAGTCTTCTGACTCTTCAGAGCAGCTTTTTGGTGGTTTTTGTGGGAAGAGGGGTTGATAAATGCATCCATTTTTAATTCCATTCAACACACTGGTAGGAAATCTACTAAAGACCAAGTTTCCTGCAAGCCTAAATTGAAAGCTCAAAGCAAGGACAATACAGAAAGAGTGAGTGTGCAGTTTTTTTAAATAGTTCATTTGACAGAATCTTATTTTCCTTATGTTGACACAAACCACACAAGGTGAAGCTGGATAAAATCTCTGTTGTTAAGCATCTGAGAAGAAAAAGGTTTTTACCTAAAGGCAACTCAGGACCATGGTGGGGGTTGGGGGAAGGACAAAGGAGAGGGTAGGAAGAACTGAGAGAATTAACTGGAAATGTACAATTACCATATGTAAAATAGATAGCAAGAGGGAATTTTCTGTGTGACACAGGGAGCTCAACCCAGCGCTCTGTGACAACCTAGACAGGAAGGATGGGGAGGGAGATGGGTAGCGCGGGGGGGGGGGTGTTCAGGACTCAGAATATGTATGCATACCTGGGACTGATTCATGGTGATGTATGGCAGATATCAACACAGTATTGCAAAACAATTATCCCCCAATTAAAAATAAAAAGAAAGTGAGTTAAAGTTAGGATAACTTGATCAGTAATTCGTGCAAGACATCACGTTTGACTCTGTCATGTGGACGGTTCAAGATTATTATCTAGAAAACGGTAGAGAAAAAGAATGATACTAAGGCAAGGAGGTGGGTTTGGGGAGCCTCAGTGATGGACGACAGCGCGCCGGAGGCAGCAAGAACGCGCCGAACCTCCGCGGATGGCCCTGAGCCAGGGCGCGGTGGTCAGGGCGGGGAATTGAGCTTTGGGGGAGGCGACAACCCGGCGGCAAAGTCCGATGCGGGTCGAGGCGCCAGGTAAGGCGCACTTGTCTCCTTTTGTAAAAGATGCGCCGGGCCCCCGCCCCGGTGAGGTGACCGCCAGCGGGAAGAGGCGGGAGCCCGCGGGGCGAGTGGAGCCGGCCCCTCCCCCGGCGCCTCCGGTAGCTGGGTCAGGACGCTGCAACCGCGGCGCTGGACCTTGGGACTCGGAAGCTCCCGGACTACTGTCCGCCCGCCGCTTCGCTCCCGATCACCCCGCTGGCAGGTCCCAGGTCTCCGACGGCAGAGAGACCAGCGCCGCGAAAACAGGTGCGTGAGCGGGTTGGCAGTGTGCATCTCTTCGGGTCGGGGTGGGACGCGGGCAAGGACCGAGAGCCGAGGGCCCAGGCGGCACTTCCGGCGGCGGTCACCGCACTTCCGGGTCGTGCAGGCGTCCTGTCGGCCGCCGCATTGCTAGTGGGCATCCTCCCGCTGGCCCGCGGTGCTGGGTATTTTGGGGGCCGCAGAGCGGGTTTACAGCGGCTTCCTCCAGCGCCGCCTTCGACCCCAGAGGTCGCCAGTATTTCCTCTCGGGCCCCCGGCTTGGGGTGCGTGGGGAACGGGCAGCGTGTTGCCTCAGCCCGGCGGAGGCAGCAGACCCAGCTGAGTTTCCGCCGGAGACACTTGCCTTCCTCTCGCTTGAGCTCCCTGGGTCTTTCATACCTTCCAGCCTTCGGCAAACGTGTTTTGTTTTGTTTTGGCAAACTCGGATTCTCTACTTGTTTTACAGAGAATGAAGGCTAGATTTTTAGTTCGACAAACATTTGCAAAGAAGGCAAACATCAGGGAGCCCGAAATAAAGAATTATTAAGTAGGAGGGAAAAAGTGAAAACCGAATGAAATAAGAGTATTATTAGAATTCACTTAGAAAGTATCGAGTTATCCAGGTCGCTGTGGGGAATCTAATCGCTAATTCAAGGTCTCAGGGAATTCCCTTATGCTTAAAACTCATGGTCACTTGTAACCCGTACTGTGTACTTTTACCTGATTTGCACAAGTTTTCATCCGTCTTCCGAGTTTATCAGAGTTCTGTATTTTATGTATTTCCCCGCTACGAATCTGCTGATGAACTAAGTGAATGTATATGCTAAACACTGTTTGAAAGCACTGGTAAATAACTTGGTAAAGCATACTTTCCATATCTGAAAATTAATTTTAATTGAAACTGGAACATAAAAATTAAATGTTTTCTGAAGTTAATTTTTTATGACATGTTCTACAAAGGAATTTTAATGTAGAAGTTTCTGTAGAATCAACATTTTGATGATTTACTATTTCAACAGAATTCTTAATTCTCATCTCTGCAAATAATCTTTTAATTATGTATTACATATTAATTTTAGCTACCAATAATTTGTAATGAAATTATATCTTATTGTACATTATTATTAGCACCTTACAAATTGAAACATGTGGCAGAAATAATACTTAGCATATGATTAATCTGGGCTTCCCTGGTGGCTCAGAGGTTAAAGCGACTGCCTGCAATGCAGGAGACCTGGGTTGGATCCCTGGGTTGGGAAGATCCCCTGGAGGAGGGGATAGCAACTTACTGTAGTATTCTTGCCTGGAGAATCGCATGGACAGAGGAACCTGACAGGCTACAGTCCATGGGTTCTCAAAGAGTCCAACACGACTGAGCGACAAAGCACAAGCGCAAACTATATCTTGAATTCAGGTAGGCCAGATTAAGCACACAGGCTTGCTACTGGAACCTTTGGCTTCAGGAGAAGGAATTCTTAAGTCTCTTGGATATAATATTCACCAATACGCAAGATAGTTTGTGGAAAATTATTATTTAAAAAGCATTAGTTCTTTTATATTTAAACCTGTGATGCAGTAATATATCCAAATAGGGTAATCTATGTGTTCAATGCTTGTAGTCTAGTATATTAGGGAGGAATCTAAAGAGAGATATTCTTGGGACTTCCTTGCCAGTCCAGTGGTTAGGACTCTATGGTTTCACTGCAGGGAGCACAGGTTTGATCCCTGATCAGGGAACTAGGATTCTGTGTGCTGTGTGGCATAGCCAAATAAAATAAAAATAAACAATAAAGTTTCTTTTAGGAAGACTTCTTGGTAATAGAGTCTTAGTCTTTCTCTTCCATGGGGCATCGTTGAAACATATTTATTTGACTGTTTAGAGTATAAAGAGTAATGCCTTTTTTTTTTTTTCAATTAAAACAAGTTTTGGCCACACTGTATAATTTGTGGTATCTTAGTTACCCAGCCAGGGACTGAACCCAGACCACTGCAGTGGAAGCACCCAGTCCTAACCCACTGGACCGCCAGGTAATCCCAGTAATGCTTCGCTTCAGTATGTGAGATCATAGGCTATGAGCCATAGGGAGGCATATTTCAGGTATACAACTGAATTCAGAATTTGCATCTTTACCATACTACTTCCTCCCATTCTCCCCCTCAGTGGTTTATTCTGTTCCCATTTCACTTAGAATAGTGAAGCAATCGAAGAGAACTTTCATAAGGTCCCACCATCACATCTACCCGCCTTCTTGAACCTGCTTACATAATCTGTCTTCTCTTTCATTACTCTAATGAATGGTTTGTGTTTCCATCAGAGGTCGGCCTCTGTACTTGTGCACTGGAGACCATCCATCCTCTTTGCCTTCTCATGTTAATTGCAGCGATTCTCTAATCTCTCTTTTACTGTCATTTATTTAATCTTCCTTTAAAAAAAACTGGATCTTTTCCATTGACAAACAAAAATGTTATTTCTCCATCTTTTGGTGCTGTTTTCCAGTATAGTCATGACATTTCTTTTCTTCTAGTTTTCTGGTTGCCCATTTGTTCTTTTCCCTCTTTTCCTGACTTCTTCTGGACTAATTGAAATAGCTTCAGTTTTCCCATTATTATTGCCACTTTTGGCTGATTATTTATATTTTTATGGAAGTTTTTGGGTTTTTTTGGTGTTATTGTTTTTGTCTTTTGAGTGGTTGCCCTGGGGCTTACAACTGGGATCTTGAACTTACTATAACACTGCTTTATAACCCAGGACCCTTACAACAGCAGATTTTCTTTTTCCCTCATCCTTTGTGCTGTTGTTATCCTACTTTCTTACTTCTACATCTGATAAAACCTCATGATGTTACTGTCATTTTTTGCTGTAATAAGCAAGTATTTAATGAATCGATCTTAAAATGAGAAAAAAATGACTTTCATATTTTGCTACATGTTGGCCACCACTGAGGCTCTTCATCCTTTGCATAGATCCAAATTTCTATGGTTATCACTTTACTTCTGCCTGATGAACCCCATTAGCATTTTTTATCGTGAATGGCTGCTGGTAAAGGATTCTCTCAACTATTGTTTGTTTAAAATAGTCTTTAAAATATTAAAATAGTTCAATATTTAAAATAAATAGTATTTTAAATGTTATTTTAAATAGTATTTTAAATACTTCTTTGTTTAAAATACCCTCATTTTTGAAAAATATTTCACTGGGTATAGAAATGCAAGTTGAACGTTCCTTTCAGCCCTTTCAAGGTGTCACTCCATTGCTTTCTTGCTTGAGTAGTTTCTAAGGTGACGTCTCTGAGACACTGTATGCTGTAATCTTATCTTCTTTCTCTGTAAGTAGTGTCTTTTTTTCCCCCATCACTGGGTGCTTTTAAGATTTCCTACTAGCTTTCAGCATTTTAATAATGTGTGGCCTTGGTTTGATTTTATTTTTCTTGGATTATGTTGATCTTCTTGGATCTTTGGGTTTATAGGCTTTGTCCAACTTGGAATTTTTTTGGCCATTTTTCCTTTTAAGTTTTTTTTTTTTTTTGGTACCCCTACTTCCTTTTAGCTATATATGTTTTAGACTGCTTGATACTACCCTATAGGCTCTACTTGGTTTTTTTGTTTAGTCCTTTTTTTCAAAATCTGCCTGCTTTAGAGATGATGTCTTAGGCCATTTAGACTGCAATAACAAAATCCTGTAGATTGGGTGGCTTATATACAGCAAAAATTTATTTTTCGTTATTTTATAGTCTAAGAAATCCAAGATCAGGGCACTGGCAGATTCAGTATCTTGTGAGGGCCTGCTTCCTGAGACAGGAGATGACAGCTTCTTGCTGTAACTTTATGTGGCGGAAAGATTTATACTATTGTTTTCCTTTAGTGGCCTTCTGACTTTAAGAACAGTGATAAGCAATAAAACTAGTGAAGAAGGGATAAAGTAAAGAAAGATTATGGTGCATTTTGTCAAGGTAGCTGAGGTTATGTGGAATTAGATGAGCCAGAGCTTAGGGCTTTAATGCAAATGGTGAAAGTTCAGAAGGAGGAAGGAGTCAAAGAAATTAGTTTTTTGTTACTTTAAAAGTAAGTGGACATTTGAAAGAAAATAAAAGCATTAAGGCCTCAGGCAGAAGTAGAACTATGACTAAGAAACAAAAGACCTCCTGGTCAGAAGAAATGAGGTGAAGCCTGCATATACATTAGAGTTTCTGCTTTCCGCATTGAATAAAGCAGAAGATGAAGAGGGTACAAACAAGCCAAAACTTTCTCTATATTATATATCCCAAAGCCCATTTTAAAACGTTGTTGATCACTCCAAATTGGAGTACGAAATGTGAACTAGATGCTAAGGAAAAGCTTTCTCTTGGGCCTTCCTGAAAGATAAAGTAAAACCCAGACATTAGCACACTACAGTCCATAGCGTCACAAAGTTAATTTTATACAAATAAGAGGTTCAGATACAGTTAGGCATAATTTGAATTCAGAAATAGTTTTTTTCAGAAATTTATGACGATGCTTTTACCTCTATCATACCCTTTAACAATACATGATAAAGAGTAAATTTCACATCAGATGTATAGAATACAGATTCTGAATTAAAGGTGATACTTTACATTGGCTGTCAGTAATATCCTTAAAGGTAGTATTTCTACTCACGCACATACATTATAGAGGCAGTTTGGTTTTTTGTTGTCGTTTAGTCACTAAGTCGTGTCCACCTCTGTTGCGACCTGCCAGGCTTCTCTATCCATGGGAGTTTCCAGGCAGGAATACTAGAGTGAGTTGCCATTTCCTTTTCTAGGGGATCTTTCCGACCCAGGGATTGAACCTGTGGTTTCTGCCACATCTCCTGCATTATAAGTGGATTCTTTACTGCTGAGCCATTGGGGAAACTCAGATAGTAATTGCCATATAGAGGCAATTACTCATAATTTATTTTAGTTTGTGATTTATCAAGTGTTATTAAATTTTTGGTGATGATGCAGACTTGATTTTTGTTGGTGGGAAAGAAACTCCAGTATTTTCGTCCTGGGCAAAGACAGAAATAATGTTCATTTACTTTTTTTTTTTTTAGAAACAAAACCTAAGAAATGCCTCATTCCACAAATAGAGAAATGATACTTGGCATTGTGGTGGGAACTGCCGGAATCAGCTTGCTGCTTTTGTGGTATCACAAGGTTCGTAAACCAAGGACAGCAATGGATTTGCCTAAATTTCTTTCTCTGGGTAATTCGCTTGATCTGATGACTTTGCAAGATGAAGTGCCTAGTGGCCAAGGAACAACAGAGATCTTTCAAGGAAGGCAGCTTCAAATACTGCAGAAGTTAAACGAATTACTGACAAATATGGAAGAACTCAAAGAGGAAATCAGAGTTCTTAAAGAAGCCATTCCAAAGCTGGAGGAGTATATACAAGGTGAACTTGGAGGGAAGGTAGCTGTTCACAAGATAAGTCCTCAGCACAGAGCTAGAAGAAGAAGGCTTGCCACAGTTCAAAGTTCAGCAACAAGTAATAGTTCAGAGGAAGCAGAAAGTGAGGGAGGGTAAGTTTCTTTAAGATGTTTTCTATGTTAAATTGATTCTTTATTGCAGTATTGCTATTATTTAGGTATTTTCATTATACATTCCCAGTCATATATGCTGTTACTATTTAATAACAAGGCATAAAAAGGAGTGATTATTTTGGTTTATGTTATAATTAAAACCATATTCAGTGGAGGTCAGTATTTTAGTTTAGAGCTCATTGACAAAGAGAATATAAGTAACTTACTAGTGCTGGTGGTATCACATGAGTATGAGGAAGACAGTGATTGTTTGCCAACACGTGCAACCTGATTTTAAATGTGGCCAGTCTCTGACCCCTCATGTAATTAAGTACTGTCCAATAAGTGGTCCAATAAAACTTTCTGTGATCGTAGAAATGATCTAAATCTGTCTGCCCAGTATGGTAGCCACAAGCCATGCATAACTCTTAAGCACTTGAAGTGTAGCTTGTGCAGCTGAGGAACTGAAAAGTTTTAATCTCATTTTATTGTAATTAATTTAAAATTAAACAGTCACATGGCAGCAGTGGCTACTGAATTGGGCAGTACAGACCTAAAAAGAGGCGAGAATGTACAAGTGACTCAGTTTCATCCTTACATGGGACAATTCATTGGATTCTAAAGTCAAGGCGTGAATAATATCCTTTGGGGGAAAAACAAATGATTTATGGAAAAAAGGAATTGTGCCTGACTAGTGTTTCTAAGGAGTAAAATAGGAAAGTAAATAAGGATGCACTAGTGAATGTAACATAGCCTGAAATCCATCAGGGCAAGGATGTTTTCATCACCGTATTCCTAACACCTGTTCTTATGCCTACCACCATGTGTATGTGCCAAGTCACTTCAGTCATGTCTGACTCTGTGACCCTATGGACTGCAGCCCATCACGCTCCTCTGTCCATTGGATTCTCCAGGCAAGAATACTGGAATGGATTGCCATTCTCTTCCTCAGGGAACCTTCCCAACCCAGGAATCGAACCCTCCGTCTTCTGTGGCTCCTATATTACAGGCAGATGCTTTATTGCTGAGCTGCCAGGAAAGCCGAGTAGATGACAATAACTATTACTTAAATTAATAGGTGATCTGCTGAATATAGAATTGGGAGAAGGAGGAGGGATCTAGAGAAAGGAAACAAAGAGAAGGGATTTAAAGGTGATTTCATACATAAAGAAATGCAAATGATTAATCAAGTCTTTTGAGGTCAATGCTTGTTGTTGTTCAATCCCCGAGTCATATCCGTCTCTTTGTGACCCCCTGGACTGCAATATGCCAGGCTGTCAATCTTTTACTTGTATTGCTCTATCAAACCATGGGTTTAAAATAATTATTTAGTTTTCTGCTGTCGTCCCGAGTGGTAGCTGCCGAAATGAGCAAGTTCATGAAACCCGGGAATGCGATGCTGGCCCTGGCCAGTCACTACTAAGGACACAAAGTGGTCATCATGAAGAGCATTGAAGACGGCACCTCAGACACAGCCCACAGCCATGCCCTGGTGGCTGGAACTAATCACTCTCCCTGCAGAGTGACAGCTGCCATGGCCGAGAGGTCAAAGATCAAGTCTTTCGTGAAAGTTTATCATGATAATCACCTCAGGCCCACAGCGTACTCTGTGGGTATCCCCTTGGACGAAACTGTTGCCAACAAGAATATCTTCAGAGACCCTGGCTGTCAAATGCAAAGCCTGACGAGAAGCCAAGTTCAAGTTCAAGGAGAGATACAAGACCAGCAAGAACAAATAGTTTTTCCAGAAGCTTCAGTCTTGTCTGTCTTGTTCAATCATTAAACCCCACCCCACCCCAGGCCAAAAAAATGGTGTTTGTATCACAGTGTTATATAAAGCTTTAGAAATCTCCCTTTCAAAAATTAGATTTTATTTCAGTTTAGGTTAAAGTAATACCCCATAAGAAAATTCATTGTTCATTTCATTTGGGCTTTAAGAGACTACATGGGCCATACAACCTTGCTCACTTAATAGAATTATCTAGTTTTCAAACTCATGTATTCTAGAAGAACCATTTGTTCTTGCTGGTCTTACACTGCCCTAAAAATCCTCTGTGCTCTGCCAGTTTATCCCTCTCTCCCCTTAAACCCTTGGCAACCTCTGATCTTTATATTTTCTCTACTGTTTTGCCTTTTCTAGAATGTCATATTGTTGGAATCATATAGTATGTAGTCAACTTGATGTCTTTTACTTAGTAATGTGTATTTAAGTTTCCTCTATACTTTTTAATAGTGCATTAATAGCACATTTCTTTTTAGCACTGAATAATGTTCTATTGTCTGGATATACCACAGTTTATCCATTCGCCTGCTGAAGGACATCTTGGTTGGGTCCAAGTTTTAGTAATTATGAAAACTGCTGCAATAACCATTCATGTACAGGTTTTTGAGTAGACATGAATTTTCATCTCATTTGGGGAAATACCAAGGAGCATAATTGCTGGATTGTATGGTAAGTATATGCTTAGTTATGTAGAAAACCTCCAGCTGTCTTCCAAAGTGGCTCTACCATTTTGAATTCCCATAGCAATGAGCTCCGGCTGCTCTGCATCTTCACAAGCATTTGGTGTTGTCAGTGTTGGATTGTGACCATTCTAATAGGTATGTAATAGCATCGCATTGTTGCTTTAGTTTCTATTTCTCTAATGACATATCGTGGAACATCGTTTCATATGCTTGTTTACCATTTGTGCATCCTTGGTGAGGTATCTGTTAAGGTCTTTGGCCCATTTTTTAAATGAGATTGTTCATTTTTATATTGTTGAGTTTTAAGAGGTCATTGTATATTTTGGATAACAGTCCCTTTTCATGGGAAATATTCTTTGCAAGTATTTTGCAAATACTTTCTCTTAGTCTGTAGCTTTTCATTCTCTTGACATTATCTTTCTCAGAGCAGAAGCTTATCAGCTGTTTCTTTCATGGATCATGCCTTTGGTATTGTTATTTAAAAAGTCATTGCCAAATTTATCTAGGTTTTCTCCCATGTTATCTTCTAGGAGCTTCATAGTTTTACATATTATATATAAGTTTGTGGCCCATTTTGAGTTCATTTTTGTGACGGGTGTAAGGTTGGTGCGGCCTCTCTCTCCAGGCCATTCTCTGGTTTGTGATGAGAAACTCTGAAGAATGAGGCAGTGTTTCCCTTCTGGACTAAAAACAGATTGAACAGATTTGGTTACTGCTTGCTCTAAAAGTGGGGATTCCCTGATCTTGGTGTGCCTTCTTTGAAACGCAGCTCACTAGATATTAAGAGTCTCTGGGCTCTCCGCATTGCCCTTGTGGGTCCTGAGGTCAAGGAAAACCAACATAAATAAGCGGGTGATCACACTGCTTAATTTGCTGTGAGTAGCAAAGTCCTCTGTCTCTTATGCAAGAATCATGTGCCTTCTACCAGCAACCATGAAACAGGAACAGATTAATTCATTTGAATGTTGGATAAAATTAGACTATAAACTGACAATGGTACGGTGAGAATTAGAGAGCTTTGAAAGGGATTTATTCAGGGGTTTCCCAAAGAAGGTGGTTAGAAAGGGAACAAAAGCAAGATATAGTATTACAGTATGCAGGATATGGAGAAGCTTGTTGAGGGAGTGTCTTATGTCATAGGTGGAAAAGGAAGAGGACGGTATTCTAATAGTTTTGTTAATCTTGCCTTTAAATGGGTTACAGTATAACAGTAGACCTCCATAATCTGTGCATGTGGCCCGTGTAATTGGATGCCATGCTTAATGGCCAAGATAAATTTAGCTTTGAAGTTAGAATACACATTCCACAGTCACATGAATTGCAGTTTTTCAGAAAGATGAGCCATAGAACAATTTTATTTTAAACTGATGTCATTAGATTCTAGAATCTGCTATCATCATATTCTATGTTATTGCCATGTTAATTCTATATGCAGCTTAAGCATTCAGCATCTAACCTGTTCCACCTACACAGGACATTTTTATGGCTAAGGATGATGGCTTAGAAAGGAAGGGAAAGATTTGCTTTGTATTAAATTCAATATGGGAAAATGCTTAAGGTAAGCCTTTAAAAAGAAAACAAAACACGTCTCCGTATGTTTCATGTGCTAAAGAACATTGAAATGTTCATAAACCAAGCTTTAAGGCTTCCTTTAGTTTCCCACAGTAACTGAATATCTGGATATTTATCTGAACTATTCTCTCCAGAGAGCTTCTGCTTTATCCATGATTAATATTTTAAAATAGCATTAGCCAGTGGGGTATACGTTTATTGTACTTATCAACTCCTTCAAATCTGTTAGTTCACTAGTCTGAAACAGATATTATGACTTAATTATTTTAAAAACAGGAAGTTCCCCCTTTACCTACAGGGAACCCGTTTGTTTTGCCCTCTATTCTATTTTCCCCTGACCTTTCTTTCTGCCTACCACCCTGAGTCTTTCCATTTATCTCCCCAAGGTTTAGTAGAGTGGGCAGGTACTGTGTAGGTAGTTAGAAATAATCTTTTAGACTTAGGCATTCTTTGGGGGTACATCTGGGTAACCATCAACTTCACCTGTCTTAATTTCTTATTCCCTGTTTCCATATTGATAAGGTAGCTATTATTCTTCAGGACGCTCGGCAGGTTTCCACCTGTGCTCCCTGTTCTTTTTTCCTCATTTGACACTTTTCTCACTCCAGTTGCTGCAAAGAGGAGCAGAACTGCCAACCAAAATGTCCTGCAGATCAACTTACTTCAGACCTCCTGCATCGTGGAGCCTCTTCTGTTTTTCAACCAACAAAATTTCTTGATTTTAAAGCAGCTCATCCTTCTCCGATGCTTAAAGGCAGTTCACGTAAAGGAAGTAAAATTTCCTCATCTTCATCAAGCATGTCTTTTTACTCAGCTTTCCTTGAAAGAAGACATTCTTTATTTCCTAAATTTCGGAAAAGCAGTACGTCCCTTCATTGTGTACAAAGTAGAGCTAACTTTGATTCTGAAGAAAAAACCAGCTTCAGTAATTTAAAGTCGGCCTCAGAACATTTTCACTTTAGATCCAGAAGTGTTTTCTCTGCCCCGAAATTAAGTATAATTTCCTGTTATGAGACTGCTAGTACTTTTGATGCAAGTAGTTCATGCATATTTAATCCAAATGAAGTTGAAATCATTTCCAAAAACTCGAATATTACTGGTGCTGAAAAATATATACACTCTTATTCTCCTGAATATAACACTACATATTTTATGAGTTCTAAATCGAAAAGGAATTCCTCTGCCTATCCGGACACTGTTGCTACCTTGTGTCAAAGCACAGCAACCATGCTTACTCCTCCAAGTTTTATTTCCTGTTCCTCTGAACAACATGGAATTGACAGTGATAATCAAGAAGGAGACCAGTTAAGAAGCAATTCTGTTTATCCCTCTTCTCAAAGTCACAGTAGAAACACTTCTCCAGCTATGGTTCAACAGCATCCCTCTCAAAGTGCAACTTTCCCTATTCTCCATAATGTTGAATTTACTTCATTTTGTAAAAATGCTAGTGGCTTTGCCTTACCTCAAAATGGTTACCTCAGATCCCTTTGAAGACAAAAACAATGCTCTCTCATTTAAAGATGAAGACAAATCTTCACTTAATGAAATTCCTAAAATAAGGTCAACCTTAGACTTTACCCTCTCTTGGAAGGGCAGCTCAAACAAGAAGCTCTCCCTGCAGGCATAGTATATAGGCTATAGAAATCACTGCTCAGGTTTCAAGAAGTCTCCGTTGCTAAGCTTGATTGCACTTTCTGAAAAAGATTTCTACATTACAGTCTAAATTTAATGTTAATTTCTGTAGTTTTTAAAGATAGTTTATTAACATTGGAATATGGAAGTCAACGATTATTCATCTGTTTCTGGCTTTTAACAGATTTACTGCTCACCGATTGCCTAGTCCCAAATTTCTGAGTTACTGTTGTAATGCTTTTGTGGTCTGAAAATAACATCAAGTTTTGATAAATAGGTCTTCTAAATGTGTTACATTCTTAGAGAGTTTAACATCTTCTTTTACTCTACTCTAGTCATTAAAATAGTATTTAATCTATAGATCTATATTAGTTTACTAATTCCTATTTATATCAGCCTTGCTAGCCCTATTTCTCATGCCAGACATCCCACTGATAGACAATGTTTTTATACTACACAAGGATCAAATCATAAATAAAAACATACTGTCAGAAATAGAATATATTGAAACCAGATATATTAATTAGTTTTAATACACATTTGTGTATGTATATGAGAATTCAGAAAACTCTGAAATCAGAGATTTTTATGACTTTTTTAAAGCGCAAATTTTTAGATTTTTTCCAAAATTTTTATTTAAAAAAAATTTTTAATAAAATTTTTATTTTAAAACATGTCTCCAAAATTTTAATTTTGAAGTGAATATTTATTTTTTTCATTCTGTTAATAAAGTTTATAAATATGTTTATCAGAATAACATGGAAAGTCATATAAGAATTAAAAATATTTAGAAAATAATTGGTTTCTGTAGAGGGAACAAATTTGAATTATTTTCAGTTATTTGTCATAATAAAATGCCCCCTAAGTTAATATCATTTGTACTAAGATAATTCTGCTCTCATGTTTTTTTTCCTTTTAGTGTGTCATACTTCCTTTTCTATTTTAATTTTTTTGTTGTGTGAAATGCACACACAAAAGTTAATTATTATAGCCACTTTTAAGGTTGGTGGCATTAAGTACATTCATACTGTTGTGCAACCATCGCTATCTGTCATGAGTCGGACATAGCCGAGCGACTTCACTTTCACTTTTCACTTTCATGCATTGGAGAAGGAAATGGCACCCCACTCCAGTGTTCTTGCCTGGAGAATCCCAGGGACGGGGGAGCCTGGAGGGCTGCCGTCTATGGGGTCGCACAGAGTCGGACACGACTGAAGCAACTTAGCAGTAGCAGCAGTAGCATACCCAATAAGTAATAGCTCCCCAGTCCTCTCTTCCCCTAGCTTCTTGACAGCTGCTATTCTACTTGCTGTCTCTGTAAATTTGATTCCTCTAGGTACCTCCTATAAGTGGAGTTATACAGTATTTGTCTTTTTGTGATCGGCTTGTTTCACTTGGCATAGTGTTCCCAAGTTTCATCCATACTGTAGCATGTGTCAGCATTTCCCTTTTTAAGGCGGAATAGTATTCCATTGTATATATATACCACATTTTTCTCATTCACTCTCTGTTGATGTTTACTTTGGTTGCTCCTACCTTTTGAATAATGAATAATGCTGCTGTGAACATGGGTATATAAATTATCTCCTCTAGGCCCTACTTTCAGTTTTTTTGATTTACACCTAGAAATGGAATTACTAGATCATATGATAAATCTATTTTAATTTTCTAAACAACTATCATACTTTTTTCCATAGTAACTGCACCATTTTATATTCCTCTAAGAACACAAAAGGACTCAAGTTTCTTCACATCCCTGTCAATACTTGTTATTTTGGTTTTTTGATAATAGCTGTCCTACTGCGGGTGAGGTGTATCTCTTTATGGTTTTGATTTGCATTTTCTCCCATTGTGTGGATTGCCTTTCACTATTGATTGTGTCCTTTGACACATTTTGAAGCTGTTTATCTATTTTTTATTTTGTTTGTGCTTTTGATGTCATATCCAAGAAGTCATTGCCAAATACTATGCCATGAAGCTTTTCCTCTGTTTTCTCTAAAGAGTTTTATATTTTTATGTTGCTATTTCTTGCTTCAATTATGCCAGTGTTTGCTTCATATATTTAGAAGCTCTAATGTTTATTATATATATGTTTATTATTGTTATATATGCTTGTTAAATTGAATCTTTTATAATTATAAAATGTTCTTCTTTGTCTCATAAGTTTTAGACTTAGTTGATTTTATCTGATATTAATATAGCCACCCCTGTTCTCTTTTGGATATTATTTTACATTGAATATCTTTTTTCATCCTTTTACTTTCTACCTATGTGTCCTCAGTTCTAAAGTGAGTCTTTTATAGACCCCATACAGTTGATCCTGATATTTCATCCATACTACCAGCCTGAGTCTTTTGATTGGAGAATTTAATCCATTTACATTTAAATCCAATTACTAGTAGCTGCCTTTTTGTTATTTCTTTTCCATGTATCTTATACCCTGTTGTCCTTCATTCCCCCCTTACTCCGTTCCTTTGTGTTGACTTAATTTTTTTATAGTGATACATTTTTTTATTTCTTTCTCATTTATTTTTGTGTATATTCTATAGATATGTTTGTGTGTTTAGCGTGGGCATTATGAATAACATCCTAAAGTAATAGCAATCTATTTTAAACTGATACCAACTTAACTTCAACTGTATATAAAAGCTTTCTCCTTTACAACTTTACTCCCCTATTTATGTTATTGATATCACATATTACGTCTATATAGTGGTATAGCTGTTAGCTAGATTTATCATTATTTTTATACTCCTTTTTTTACATTAATACTTTTCTCTTTTAAATACTGTAAGAGAATAAAAATGGAATTATGAGCCAGAATTACAATAATGCTAATTTTTATATTTAACCACATTTTTATTTACTGTTACCAGAAAACTGTATTTTCATATGACTTCAAGTTAGTACTGCCTAATAGCCTTTGTTTTAACTGGTAGAACTCCCTTTACCATTTCTTGTAAGGCAGGTCTAGAGGTAATGAGCACCCTCATTTTTTTGTTTATTTGGGAATGCCTTAATTTCTCTATCATGTTTTCAAGAACAGTTTTCCTTTAAGGATATATACTTCTTGGCTGATAGTTTTTTTCTTTCAGCCCTTTAAATATATCATCCTGTTGTCTTTAGGTTTGCAAGGTTTCTTCTGAGAAGCCTGGTGGTGATTTTATTGAGGATCACTTTGGAAATGGCAACGCACTCCAGTACTCTTGCCTGGAAAATCCCATGGGCAGAGCCTGGTAGGCTACAGTCTGTGGGGTCGCAAAGAGTCAGACATGACTGAGCGACTTTACTTCTTTACTTCACTTCTTTTGTAATGATTTGCTTTTCTTTTGCTGATTTCAAGATTTTTATGATTTGTCATAATGTCCCTCAGTTTGAGTATGTGTCTTGGT
Source organism: Capra hircus (assembly GCF_001704415.2). NCBI lineage: Eukaryota > Metazoa > Chordata > Mammalia > Artiodactyla > Bovidae > Capra > Capra hircus. The sequence continues at coordinate 20,233,926 of NC_030818.1, forward strand.
GTGAATCTCTTTGCGTTCGTCCTATTTGGAGTTAATCAAAGTTCTTGTATTTATATATCCAGGTCTTTCCTCAAATTTGGGGAGTTTTTGGCCGTTATTCTTCAAAATAAGCTCTCTGCATCTTTCTTCTCCTTCTGTGACTCTTATAATATATATATTGGCCTGATTTATGATGTTCCATAAAGTCTCCTAGGCTCTATCTCTTCATTCTTTTTTTCTTTTGACTCTTCAGACTCAATAGTTTTAAGTGTTTTATCTTCAGATTTCCTGCTTCTTTCTTCTGCTTGTTCAAGTACTTTCTTGATCCTTTCTAGTGGAGAATCCCAGGGACGGGGGAGCCTGGTGGGCTGCCGTCTGTGGGGTCGCACAGAGTCGGACACGACTGAAGTGACTTAGCAGCAGCCAGCAGCAGTGGATTTCTCTACTTACTGCTTTTCATGTTCCAGAATTTCTGTTGGTCCTCTTTTTAATAATTTCTAGCTCTTTGTTTTCTCTTTTTGTTCATTTATTTTCCCAATTTCCTTTTGTTCTTTCTCCATTTTTTTCCTTTAACTCTTTGAACATATTGAAGGCTGTTGTTTTAAAAATTGTTGTCTCAATAAGCACAAAGGCTGTATTTCTTTAGAGTCAGGTTCTGGAAATTTATTTTGTTCATTTGAAGGGCAGTCTTTCCCTGAACTTTGTATTCTTTGTGATCTTTTGTTGAAAATTGTACATTTTGAGAAAATAGCCATCTATTCTAGATTTGCAGATTGGCTGTATACAGGGAAGACCCACTGATTAGCCCAACACAAAGGCTTATGGGCTTTTCAGGTCTTTCCTAGGCATTAGTTTTCTGTGGGCCTGAGTATGTGCTTTCCCCCAAATACATAACCATTTTAAAATATCTTTTCAATAAGAATCTCATTCTGTTCTTCTTGGCACCTTAGGTGTCTTATAATATTCCTCCCCCCATAATCTCTTGTGCCCAGGCATCCATTAGTCTATGGTTCCTCTGTAGCTCTCACATGTCATAGTAATTGCCACAGCTTTCACTGGCCTCTAATATGATGCCCATATTATGCCTTTATTTCTGCCTGAACTCTAAGGAAAGCTAAACAGAAACTAGTTTTCTAGGAAGCCCCTCAACATGCTAAAACATTGCAAACCAGATGCACTCACTTCCTTCTGTCCTAAGGGAGGAGCTGAGAACTGCATGACTCTTTCCCAGCCATGCTGTGCCATACCAGGGAAGGGTGAAGCAAGGGTGAGTGAAAACACTGTGAAGTGTTCTGCCGTTTGAATATGGGTTTTTCTTGATTGCTGCAAATCCTTGAGTACTTTTTAGATTTCCCACAAAGCTGTTTCAATCTGTCTGTCGTCGTTTAGTGTTTCCACGGAGGAATGAGGGCCTAGAGGTTCCTTGCTGACATCTGTCTCTAATGTAGGAGCAGTTAGGTGTGTGGGGGTAAGGTTAGGCAAAAGGAACTAAATCAGAATGCCTGATATGGAGAGAGGCCACAGTACTGAAGGCAGACATGTTTTTGCATATTCTGATGCAACTCACTACTGATATATTAATGTAAATACACTATTTTCACAGCAAATAATGTCATTTTCTCTTTAAATAATAAAACTATGCCTGCAAATATGCTATTGTTCTGTTAAAGCAAGGAATCAATTGTGCAACAATAAAGAGATACATAAAATGGCACAATTCTTAGTCAAATTTGGAGCAGAAAATAAGCCAGAAAAGTCCTATTAGAAGATGAATGTTTGTAAGTAAATTTGACATTTGAGGGCAGACTTTTCCAGGCCTACTGAAAGAGTGTTGGAAGACTGTTAGATATTAGATAACCCATGAAATGCTGTTGTTGTTGTTGTTTTGCCCCCAGTAGAAATCTAAGCTCTAACACAAAGTCAGTATGTATGTTGTATATTGTCCCAGGCATGTTTATTTCCCAGGCCCTATTTTTAAAGTTTGCCTTTAAAACTTTCTTATAATTTTTAATAATGCCCAATTATAAGTAGAAGATTCCTTTTCACAATTTTTTTTGCACTTGGGTGTTTTTTTAATGTGGAGAAGAGACCAGGCTAGTTGTTCTCTTTCTTAAAGTTTTTCTGGCCAGTTTGTCTATTGTCATGCCAATACCACGCTGATTTATCATTGCTTTATTCTCTATATTATAGTCCTGATATCTGTTCTTTAAAACTGTCTTGGCTCTTCTTATTTTTTTCTCTTAAACAAATTTTTTTTGAGGTACAGTTAATTTACAATTTTGTGGTTGTTTGAAGTGTACAGTAAAGTGATTTTTTTGCTGTAGAGTTTTCTCTGGATATATGCTCAAGAGTGGGATTGCAGGATCATATGGTAACTCAATTTTTTATTTTTTAAGGACTTTCCATACTATTCTCCATAGTGGTTGTACAAATTTACATTCCCACCAACAGTGTAGGAGGATTTATTTTTCTCCATACCATCTCCAGCACTTATTACTTATAGACTCTTTAATGATAGCTATTCTGACTGGTGTGAAGTGATATCCCATTGTAGTTTTGGTTTGCATTTCTCTAATAATTAGTGATATTGAGCATTTTTTCATGTGTCTGTTGGTCATCTCTATATCTTCTTTGGAGAAATGTCTACTTGTCTTCTGCCCATTTTTTATTATTTTTTTATGTTAAGCTATATGAGCTATTTATATATTTTGGAAATTAATCCCTTGTTAGTAGTACTGTTTGCAAACATTTTCTCACAGTATCAGTTGTCTTTTCATTTTTCTTTATGGTTTCCTTTGGTGTGCAAATGCTTTTAAGTTTAATTAGGTTCCATTTGTTTGTTTTTGTTTTTATTTCCATTCCTTTAGGAGATACATCCCCCCCAAAAATATTGCTGCAATTTATGTCAAAGAGTGTTCTGCCTATGTTTTCTTTTAGGAGTTTTATAGTATCTGGTCTTACATTTAGGTCTTACATCTGGTCTTCTTTAATCCGTTCTGAGTTAATTTTTGTATATGGTGTTAGAGAATGTTATAACTTCATTCTTTTACATGTAACTGTCCAGTTTTCCTAGCACTACTTATTAAAGAGACTGGTTATTGTCCATTTTATATTCTTGCCTCCATTGTAAATTAATTGCCCATAAGTGCGTGGCTTATTTCTGGGCTTTCTATTCCATTCCATTGATTTATATGTCTATTTTTGTGCCTGTTTTGATTACTGTAGCTTTGTAGTGTACTCTGAAGTCAGGACGCCTGATCCCTCTAGCTTCATTCTTCTTTCTCAAGATTGGTTGAGCTATTGGGAGTTTTTTCTGTTTATATGCAAATTTTAAAATTTTAAGTTCTAGTTCTGTAAAAAATGTCATTGGTGATTTGGTTGGGATTGCATTGAATCTGTCTATTTCCTTGAGTAGTGGTTTGGTTCTTTTTACACTTGTGCTTCCATATTAAGTTTAGAGTCAGGTAAGTTCCATAGGAAAATACCATTGTGGTTTTGATTGGAATTCTGTTAAAACTATTAATTTGGTACCATATGAAACTGGTTTAAAGTTAAGGTTTTCTGTCAGTGGATATGACATCTTTTCCTATCTATTTAAACATGTTTTAATGTTCTCTGATGATATTCTATAATTTTCTATAGGAAAATCTTACAAACTTCTTGTGGAATTTTTTCCTGGATACTGTGTATTTTTCCTGTATATAGTCCTATAGTAAAAGGCTATATTTTATAAAATTACAGTTTGTAACTTGTTCTACAGATATAGGAACCTGTGTGCTTAGTCACTCAGTCATGTCTGATTCTTTGCTATCCCATAGACTATAGCCTGCCAGGCTCCTCTGTCCATGGGGATAATTGATCATATATGTTAGTTTTATTTACTCATCTGTAAATTCTGTTAGATTTTCTTTCAATTTAAATACTGAATACTGTCTGTCTGTTTGAGCTGCTACAAGTACCATAGAATGGGTAGCTTATAAACAACATAAATTTCTTTTTCACAGTTCTGGAGGCTGGGAAGCTCATGATCAAGGTTGCAGCAGATTCAGTATCTGGTGAAAACCTACTTTCTGGTTCACAGACAACTTCTTACGGTGTTCTTGCTGGGTGAAGGGAGCTAGATTTTCTTTTTATTGAATAATCTTCAAATAATACCAGTTCTGTTTCTTATTTCCCAATTCTTACCTATTTTTTGTCTTTCTTTTAATGTTGTGCTAACAGAACCTGCAGTGCTCTGTTAAATAGAAGCAACAATATTGGATATTCTTCTCTATTTCTGATTTTAAAGAGAATGCTTATAATGTTTCATCATTATATGTGACCTGTATCATGGTTTAGGGTTTATATTCTATTATAAGAAGTTCTGTTTCTTGTTTATGGGTTTGGTATTTCTTTTGTCTTGAAATGGTATTGAATTCATTGAAAAAAAAATTTTGGTGACCACTATAAAGATCATATAGTTTTCCTCATTTTATCTGTTACACTAGAGAAATTTTCTAATGTCAACTGTGCTTGTAATTCATGAGATAAACTCAATTTGGTTATGATGCATTCTCTCATGTGTGTTGAAATTTTTTGGCTGATATTCTGGAGGATTTTTGTGTCAAAATTTATATGTGAAATTGGCCTATAATTTTCATTACTTATTTTACTATACTTATTTGGTTTTGGCATTAGTTTTACTAGCTTCATAAAATGATGTAAGTAATGTTTCCTCTTTTTTAATTCCTTAGAATTTGAATAAATCAAATTCTTCGCATATATTGATGGAACTCTCTATATAGCTATTTTGTGTTTTCCCTCTCTCTATTAGAATAGACATACAAGTTCTGATTTAATTGATTTAATGGCTATAGAATATTCAGTTTTTTCTTATAAAAAATAGCATCTCTATTGAGATATTATTTGTATAACATAAAATTCACCCTTCTAAAGTGTACTGTTTGGTGGGTTTTAGTTTAAGTAATAGTGTCTGATATTAAACTAGTTTCTTTCTTTTGGTTATTATTTTCTTATTGTATCTCAGGTGCATAGAATTGTACTAAAAACTGTCTTTAGTTTATGCAAACTCTGATTAATGGTCCATGCATGTGCCACTTTTACTCATTTACTTAGTTTGCTATTATAAACAATATAATAAGCATCTGTGAAACCACCTGCTAAAGCAAGACTAATCTGACATGCCGTATCTGTCTTGTAGCATGCTTTTCATTTGCGTATGAGGATGTTTCTTGACTCTGTTCTGTTTTCAGTTACTCATCCATCCTTTTACCAATTGCAGTCTGTCTTTAATTATTGTAGCTGCAAGATAGGTCTAATATCTGGTGAGGTAAGTCTTCTCTCCTGTTCTCTTTCTTAACAGTGCTTTGACTATTCTAGGCTGTTTACCTTTTCATGTAACTTTTAGAATCATTTCATGAAATTGTATGAAATTTCTTCTTAGGTTTATAAAATTGGAGTTACATTGAATCTGTAATCTAGAGAGAATTCATTCATTTATAATATCAGTTGTTTGTAGCCATGAACATGATATATTTTTTCATGAATTTAGGTTCTTTTATAAGCAGTTTTTAATATATCGTTTATATCTTCTCCATATAATTTCTACATGTTTTATTAAGTTTATTCCTGGGTGTCGGGCATTCTCTGAGATCATCATAAGTGAAATACTTTATTTAATTTTGTTTTTTAGGCTTTTGCTGCTAATATATTAGAAATGAAACTGACTCATATTTTAGTATTATATGCAGCCAACTTGCTAAACTCTGTTAGTCCCGCAATTTGTAGGCTCTAATGTATACTATGTAGGTAACCATAGCATCTTCCATAATATGAAGATTATGTTTGAATAAGGGTGTCAGACAGGTGAGGAGGTAAGTTAACATAGATACTCAGTGGAGAACATAGCAGGCAGAAAGACCAGAAAACACGAAGATATTAAAGCAGGAAGGAAGCCAGTATTCCTGGAGTGCTGATCAAGCAGGAGAGTGATAGGAGATGAGGTCAGAGGTACTGGGCTCAATTATAAAGGATCCTACAGATAACTCTAAGGACTTAACATTCTTACTATGCTTTTGTCACCCATTGGAGGGTTTTGAGCAAAGGGTTACATGATCTGATTCAGCTTTTTAGAGGACCATTGTGGCTCCTATGTTGAGAATAAACCATAATGGTCAAGGACTAAAGCAGGGAGACATGACAGGATTGCATTAATACAGGTAACCTGGTGGTGGTCTAGACCAGGGGAGTAGTGGGTAAAGGTAGCTGGATCCTGGATATATTTTGAAGATAGAAACAACAGAGATTTCTGAACGTTGCTTAGGTTAGACAAAGAAGTCAAGGATGATTCTAAATTTTTGGTTTGAGCAATTAGAAGAATGAAGTTGCCATTAATAATGTTGTTACAGAAGTTGAGTATCATTTATATAGTGTCTTCTTTATAAGGACTTTGAAGAAAATTTATTTGAGTCAGTATTGAAAATAGGTGTACTTCTCTCGAGAACTTGCTTCCTTTCTCTTTGTTAGTATCTGCTGGAGACTGTGACTGCTTCAGCTATTAGAAGATGTGAAATCACATTTATGTGCCTTTTAGCAAGGGTATAGGTATCTAAAGTATATGTACTTTTTTATTGGCCTTATTCACATTTGACTTTGTTTTTATCTTTTCCCACCACTTCTAATTCATTCTCTTCTGTGTTATATATCCTTATATACTTCCTTAAGATCTTTTTTAGAACAAGGTAATGTGTGAATAAATGAAAATAAATTGTTGCATTATATGCCACCAAAAAGGAAATGTGAGAGGTAGCATGAATTTTTAACAACTAAGCTAAGGGTTAGAACATCATCTTGAACCACAAATTTATACATATATATGTGTGTGTGTGTGTGTGTGTGAATATATGTGAATATATACATATGTATATATAAATACATGAATATATATATATTTAATTTATATATATACCTGACTGCCTCCGAGTTCCTACAACTCTATATCATTCATTCAGCAGTATCCAGTGAGTATCCCCTATGTGTCAGGTGCTGTTCTAGGCACTTGATGACATCAGTTAATAAAACAAAGAATTGTTTTAGGGATCATGTTGTGAGGGAGCATGCATTCTAGTGGGAGAGATCCTGACAAAAATAACACATGTAGTAGGTTAGTAGAATACACAATGTATCAGAAGACAGTATGTACTACAGAAGATAAAAAAAAAAGTCAAGCACGATAAGGGAGATTGGTGAAGGAAATGCACATGGGTTAGGAAGTAGTGGTTGCAACATTAAATAAAGTGGTCTGGATGGGCTGTATTGAGATATGACGTTCAACAGAGACTTGAAGGAGGTGAAGGTGTGAGTTATGGCTCAGATGGTAAAGAATCCGCCTGCAATGCAGGAGACCTGGGTTTGATCCCTGGGTTAGGAAGAGTCCCTGGAGAAGGGCATGCCAACCCACTCCAGTATTCTTGCCTGGAGAATCCCCTCGGACAGAGGAGCCTGGTGGGCTACTGTCCATGGGGTTGCAAAGAGTTGGACACGGCTGCGCGACTAAGTGCAGCACAGCACTGAAGGAAGAGCCATCCCATCAGTGGGAACAGAAAGCAAAGGTCTTGATGTAGGAATGTCCTGGTTTGTTTAAGGAGTAGCTGGGCAGCCAGCATGCAATTGACTGAATGAGAAACAAGCTGGGAGATAAGGTCAGAGAGTCGATTGAGGTGGGAGGCAAATCTCATCCAGTTTTGTAGATGGTTATTAGGAAACGTGATTAGTCACTCAGTCGTGTCTGACTCTTTGTGACCCCACAGACTGTACAGGCTGCTGTGTCCATGGGGATTCTCCAGGGAAGAATACTGGGGTGCGTTGTCATGCCCTCCTTCAGGGATTAGTCCATGAGCTTTCTCTGAGTGAAAGGAGGTACCATTGCAGGATTTCAAGCCTAAGAGTAGAATGACTTGACTTACATTTTAAAAGGATCTCTCTGGCCATTAAAGTATAACTTTCCAGAGAGTTGATGATTATTTCTGCAATTTTAGGTATGTTACAGCTAATACTGACACCGAAGAACAGAGTTTTCCAGTCCCTAAGGCGTTTAACACTCATGTGGAGGAATTAAATTTAGATGCCCTTATTCAGATGGCTGATAATTTACGAGTGAATGAGGGCAAAAAAGTGGAGAGTTTTGAGCTGCTTTGTGACCACAAAGAAAAGGTGAGATATATGTGATAATAACTTGTTTGTATAGTTTTAATTTTTATTTAATTTACTTTTCCATTCATGTTATGACCACAGCAATTGTGTCACAGTTTACAAAAGCTAAATGACTGGTGTAAATTTTTTTAATAATATTACTAAAAAATTTTTTAAACTAAATAAAAAAGTTTATTCAAAAAACCAAGGTCATGGCATTCAGTCCCATCCCTTCATGGCATATAGATGGGGAAAAAGTGGAAACAGTGACAGATTTTATTTTCTTGGGCTAAAAAATCACTGCAGATGGTGACTGCAGCCATGAAATTGAAAGACACTTGCTCCTTGGAAGAAAAGGTATGACAAACCTAGACAGCACATTAAAAAGCTGAGATATCACTTTGCTGACAAAAGTTCATATAGTCAAAGCTATGGTTTTTACAGTAGTCATGTATAGATGCGAGAGTTGGGCTGTAAAGAAAACTGAACATCGAGGAACTGATGTTTTCAGACTTGTGAAGAAAACTCTTGAGAGTCCCTTAGACAGCAAGGAGATCAAATCAGTCAATCCTAAAGTAAATCAACCCTGAATATTCATTGGAAGGACTGATGCTGAAGCTGAAGCTCCAATATGTATTTTGGCCACCTGGTGGGAAAAGCTGACTCCTTGGAAAAACCCTTGATGTTGGAAAAGATTGAAGGAAGGAGGAGAAGAGGGCAACAGAGGATGAGATGGTTGGATGGCATCGTCGACACGATGGACATGAATTTGTGCAAACTCCTGGAGATGGTAGAGAACAGAGGAACCTGGCGTGCTGCAGTCCCATGGAGTAGCAAAGGGTTGGTCTCAGCTTGGAGTCAGACACGACAGCAACAACAAAGGGTTTATTAGGCTCAAAGGTCATAAAAATGAGAACCAGAGATCTGGTTGATTATACAGATTGACATTGATTTTATCAATTTGATATAGTTCTTAAATATTTTATAACAGATAAAGGGCAAGAGGTACTGCTTCTCGAGGGAGGAAAAGCTACACTTTAAGCTCACTATCTTTCAGTTATTAATGTAACAGTCATTAGTATTTCACTGTGTTTCTACTAGTAATCATTTTTCAGTGTTTAATGTTGGACTGAATTGACAAAGCTCATCCTTCCCACCGCCACCACCACCACCACCACCACCACCAAAGGGGAAAAAAGGATTTTGCAATATCACAAAGATCCATAAATCTTCTTTCCCATGAGAAATTTAAGGCTAACTTTTGAGGATTTAGAAACTCTAAATACATGAACTCAAAAGTTTTTAAATCTCTAGCATTGTTCTTTAGGTAATTTAGGTAAAAAAAATGTGACTGCTCTTTTGAATATATGTAATCTCTAATAACTTACAGATATTATGTGAAATGCCCATTGAGGCATCATATTGACAGTAGTTAAGTTAGAAAGGAAAGCAAGGAGAGGATACTACCACCCAGAGAGAATTCATAAATTCTAACACTTAGTTTTCTCTTCTTCATAGGTGCGGAACTGGTGTCTGCATAATATTCATTGGTTTCTAAGACCCAAATATAACACTACACTAGATCACACTTTATAGCCATGAATATTTGAATTTAAAGTGTGATATGCATATGAATGCAGTCATTTCTAAGTACCAGTTTACCTACCTAATTTTTTTAAAAGGTTGCAGTAGTTTAGTCACATTACTAAGTTTATCTAATGGGCAGTTCTGTGTGTTCAGTTTAGAGATGAAATAGAGTTTATTTGGCGGTTTGCTCGTGCTTATGGAGACATGTATGAGCTATCTACAAATACACAAGAAAAGAAGCATTATGCTAATATTGGTAAGTATTTTGTGAATATTAATTATTCTCAGGTAGTAATCGTTATTATAGTAAACCACAAATGAATTTTTAGATAACAGTATATGGTCTTTAAAAATATTTGAGTATATTAGAATAGGCAACTGAAAAACTCAAATTCCAGCTTTCAAAATTTATAAAATCGTAGAAAGATGATACATTAAGTGGTAATAATTTGAGAAGCAATAATAATAGTAGTCTTTCACCAAAATTAAAATAACCCTTCTTACTTCCTATAAGATAGAACTCCAGGTACCACAAAGAAATAACTACTCAGACTTTAATGTGTTTTCAAATTTTATCTCAGTAAAACAAGATAAGCCTTGAGTTGACAGTTGTTTAAGCAGAGTGATGAGTCCATGATTGTTCATTATATCATCCTGTTTTCTAAAGTAACAACAAAAGAATAACAGCCAGAATGCTAAATGATCTGACAAGATCAGTACAGAGACAGGCAATTGTAATTCAGTGCACAGGTAATAAGTGCCTGGCAGAGAAGCCAGGAAATTGGAGACTGGAGTTGAAGGGCATGGGCACTCAGTATGAAGGAGGAAGAGTTTGCTGACTCTTGCTCCTCCTGACAGTATATTTGAACTTGTTATGTGGAGGGAAGATTGGATCCCTGGAGAGTATAAAATTCTTTCCTAACCTGCTAACTGTGGTGTCCCATTTTTGCAGTACATCTGTTGAAGTCCCATGACTGATCACACTTGTCTTGCAAATCAAATATGAATCATATCTAAAAGAACATATTTGTAACTTTCAAGATTAAATGATGGACACAAATAGACCACAAAATAAAAATTTTTTTAGGGGAAATAGGTTTTTTTTCAGGCTGAAGCTGCATCAGTGAGGGTACAAAACCAGTATGTATACTACCTGGCTCCCTTTTATATTCTCAGAGCAGTGGAATCGCCTCTATTTTAGGCAGTGCCCTCAAAGCTATTTTTGTTCACTTGGTAACGTAGGTAAGATGTTGATGTAGTTTTAATGTTTATACATTAAAAATATTTATGTTTTTCAAGCACTCATTATCAAATTATTAACTCTTCTAATATATGCCCACAATGTAATATCAGTTATCATTTTAAAAGACTGCTTTTTAATTTTTTTCCAGTTTGTGTAGATTCCTACACTGCATAGTTCTCTTAATGGAGAGAGCTATGGAATACCACCTTAACAAACAGGAGAATGATTTTAGAATAAAAGATCTTTATTTATAAAGATTATCTAAACTACTTATTTAGAAGAGCATTTTTCAAATCATTGGATCACATCATTGCTCTTCAAGCAAAAGAAAAAGAGCAGAGAAAAGGAGAGTGTATGAAATAAAACAGCAGCTTTTTGAGAAAGATTTTGAGAATGTGGTTTAGACAAACCTCTATCCAGAAATTAACAGATTATTAAAAGTTATTCTAAAATGAAGTAAAATTAGTTAGGGGCATTATTTATGCACTGAGTGTGTTCACTATCATGAATGGTTAGATAAGAGCTTCTCTGGGACACCTTCCCTTGCTCCTTTAGATAGAGTTGCTCTCTCCATTCTCTGCTATGCTCTTCTTAACCTTGTATTTATCTTTATACAGAATTTTTTTGTTTATATACCTGCTGCCTACTGAGCAATGAATTCTTAGAGGTCAAGAATTGTGTTTTATTTGACTTGTTATTCCCAGGGGCTCACACAATATGACATTTAGAAAGTACTCAGTAAATGTTGGTTGAGTTAATTATAAAGCAGTATCTAGTAATAATGATCGAATGACTTTTGCATTTGGTTAAATCACTTAGTCCAATGAGTCTACACTTGAATTTGTATCAGAAATAAAGGCCATTAACCCGCTAAAGGCCAGTTAATGCAGATAGCTGTCTCAGAGGTTATGATCGAGTAAGTCTTGTATGTGGCCCCAAATTTGCTTTTATAACAAGATTCTAGGTAATGACTTCTGGTATTAGGACCATACTGTTGGGAACTACTGGCTTAATTCAATAATTTACCTCCTACCAACTCACATGAAGGTACCAAACTGTAAGTACATTTATCTTTCAGGAAAGACATTAGGTGAAAAAGCTATTATGAGAGCACCCAAGAATGGATATTGTCATCTATGGTGAGTACATAAAATTTATGCAATAATTGTTCTGTTTATTCTCATGTATTTTTCAGTATGTATATTTTAAATGTTTTAAGATAAACTTTCATTGAATATTTCATAACTGAATCTACCAAGTCCAATAACTTTGAATATGATAAATTCTAATTAAATTATATTTGTAAAAGATTTTGTTTGGAAACAAATGCTAAAATGATGCCATGTTTCTAAATGTAGGGAGAATGCTTCAAAGAATAAAAGCACATCAGCCATTATACCTTGATGACAAGGTATACACACTCCATAAGTGAAAGAAAAGCCATTTCTAATATAAGAAAACTCAGACAAAGGAAAGTTAATTAGTTGGATGGTTGTAGGTGGGTATCCTTGGGACAAGAAATTTATTCTTGAGAGTATTGTTTTGTTTTGGATCCTTTGTATATTTAGAATTATAAAACACAAGAATAAATGTATTGTTTTTAATTAATATTTCATTTTACTCACAGTTACATTTTTGCAACATTTCTCAGTTCCTTAATTATTTTTTTCCCCCAGCAATATAGATATGTTAGGTGCTAGTAATAAATTTATCTATGACCCTTCTCTCAGACCTAGGTTTTCAGAAATCCACACCTCTTTGGGATTATTTTATTATTCAGAGATGCTTTAGGCAAAATCTCTCTTAAAATGGCTTTTTTCCTGCAGGTTCACGTTTATTCTCCAGGAAATTCGTATTTCCTCCAATTCAAAATTGCAATCCATTTTCTCAAAGCAGACCTGTTTCTTTATATTGCTACCAGCAGGGGGAGCACCACTCACAAACTCTCATTTTAAAATTCCCTGGGCAGGAATCAGAACCTTTTTTATGTCCCCCAAACACTAAAGGACAGACTCTAAGGGACATACCAAAATAAGAGCAAATCTTTTGAAGCTGCCATCACATGGCTTAAAATGAGATACAAGCCTACCCCATTCCCTCTCCCATGAGAAGGTGGGACAAGACTCCAGGCACCCTAAGCAATCCTCTTTGCAGAAATCCCCCCTCCAGCTCTCTTCTGCTACAGAGAATCCTTTGCCTTCTCTTAGGCAGCTCCCTCTTTCTCTGGTGTCCTCTGCCTTTTGCTATGTGCTGTGTGTGCTTAGTCGCTCAGTCGTGTCTGACCCTTTGCGACCCCGTGGCCTGTAGCCCGCCAGGCTCCTCTGTCCATGGGGATTCTCCAGGCAAGAACACTGGAGTGGGTTGCCATGCCCTCCTCCAGAACATCTTCCCAACCCAGGGACTGAACCCAGGTCTCCCACACTGGGGGTGGATTCTTTACTGTCTGGACCACCAGGGAAGCCCTCCTCCCATACATGCATCTGTGTCAGTGAAGAATCACATTACGTTCGATGTTAATCCTCAACTTGAGGACACTAATCAGTGTGAACTTCCAAATTTCCATACAAGAACAATCCTGAATCTTCCCTGAAGGCATCGTAAGCACTTTAAAATTCACTGTGTGAGGACAGATTATGCTTCACTCTTCCTTGGTGTATTTCCCAGCCTGTCGTCCACTGATCTGGCTCCTTTGTTCGTCTGTTTTCACTTTTGTTGTGTGTGTCCCTGTGTGCAAAGTCGCTTCAGTCATGGCCAACTCTTTGCCACCCTATGGACTGTAGCCCACCAGGCTCCTCTGCCCATGCCCTGGAGGTGACTCACTCCAGTATTCTTGCCTGGAGAATCCCCACAGACAAAAGAGCCTGGCAGGCTACAGCCCATGGGGTCACAGAGAGATGAACAAGACTAAAGCGACTTAGCTGGCACACAACTACCTTATTTATAACCGTGATACTTGACCATGCGGGAAATCTTGCCCTTATGCACACAGAAACACACAGAGCACTGATCCATGTGTGGTTCACGTTATTTTTTATTCAGTATAACTTTTTAATTAAAAAACATTTAAAATCTGGCCAGTTAATAAAATTTAATAAATTCAAAAGTCAATTTTATCTTAATTTTTAGAATTTATTATGATGTACCTACTAGATTTAAGAATCCTCATTCAATTAAATATAGTAATAGAGGTTTAGGCTGATGGGAAAGAAAAATTAAAACTTTGATTTGAGAAGCAATGGGTGAAATTTAGGTTGACTGATTCCATAGTCAATTGTAATAAAATATCATAAAAATGTCTTATTCTGCTGGAATTTTCCTCAATTTGTTAAGACTTTTTCTCATTCATTCAGCATAAATGACAAACCATGGCCGCCAGGCCAAATGCAACTGCCTGCGTTTGTAAATAAAATTTGATTGGAACACAGCCATCCCTGTGCATTTGTGCATAGCAATGATGTTGAATAGTTGTAACAGACTCTCTGATCCCACAACCTAAAATGTTTACCACCTAACCCTGAAGCAAAAGTTTGTTGACCCATGGTTTACAGGGTGCTCTGATGGTTTATAAGCCTTCAATTTGAAATAAAAGAGCAATCATTAGAAATAATTTCATAAAGGATTGATATCAAGGGAATAATTGAAAAACAAATGTTATTTAAAAACTTGTTTTTTATCTTTGTATTTTCCAAGTTAAATTGCCTTGTAACTTTAAAGCTACATAAGCTTTCTGTAAAATTCTGTTGTTTTTGTTGTACCGGTCTAAAATACCTCTCAAATCAAGACAGCAAAATTACCAGTGGATTCGCAGTTTTTTAGCTAATCAGGCCTGACCTTAATTATAAATAATGTCTTACATATTCATTGTGCTCTACTGTTCACAAATTATATCCACATGCATGTGTTTCGCAGAACAACACGTTTCCATTTTATGGCAAGTGTAAGCAAGGCAGTCTGTGTGGATGGTGTTTGTGTGTGGGGGCTGGTATATGTGTGTGTCGTGTAGTGTTGTGATTAGTAACCAAGGGTCACGCAATAAGTGGGGAAAATAAAAGCCAGATCTTATATTTGTATATACTCAGTATTTCATCTTTTACACTACTCTTCCTCTGCTTTTTCACAGCATAAATAGCATTGGTACTAAATCAAAAGTGCTTCTTGGAGTTGATTTAATAGTTGCTTACTAGTTGTTGAGACAGGGCTGCTTGACAATTATTAAAATATTTGCTATAGATGAAAACAAAATACAGAATTTTTGTTAAAGCAAATATAGTTAGAGCAACCTCTAGATGGAGGTCATAGACCATATTGTATATAGTTTCTTACTTGTTCCCATCAACCTAAGAGTTTACAAAGTAAAATTTTAAATTACATTTTTCAAGACAAACAGTATCAAAAAGAACAACCTATATACCACATACATGTAGATATAGGTGAGATTGATTGCCAGAAAAGAAATGATGATTCTTTGGGGAAAAGTGGTCAGGTGAACTTTGAATTTATGGTTTGTAAGAAGATAAATAATGCTTTAGACTTTAAAGAAACAGACTTTAAAAAAAGTAAGACTCTGGTGACAGATTATTTATAAGGGAAAATGCACATATTTCATATTATGGTTTTCATAAGTCGTGTTTTTTCCTTTTTTTATCCTTCACTTAGAGTAACTTGTAAAGAATGTGCTGAAAGAAGTCTGTAAAGCTAGATCAGATGTACATAAGCTTTTCTGATTTTTCATAAAACAGAAGATTTATTCCACCACTATAGATCAGTGAACATCAAATCTTTTCCTTTGACTCCAGCGCAAATAGTTGGTTGGGTTTTCTGTGAATGATGAAGTTCAAGTAGATCCAACATAGATTTTTCTAAAAATGTGACATGATCTGTTTTTTCTTTGCTAGTGGATAGAGTAGAGGAATTAAGCTAATTATCTGGATTTAAGGAAAGCATGAAGACAAGTTCACCTGTAATCTTCTTGGAGACGATGTTAAAGTACGGGCAAGATTCTGGGTTACCTGTGCTGTGAGAATGGTTTGAGCCTCAATTATTCAACAGAATATCTGTTGACAATATCATTATTCTATCATTCCAGATCTGAATCTTAGACACTAGTGTGTTCAGTCATTTTTTCAGTGGGTGAAGATATGGAAGGTATTCTTATAAAGGTTGCAACTGGCACAAAATTAGGAAAAACAGGATGGATAATGGATGACGGGAGTAATTAAAAGATTTTCACATGGGAAAGAGATACTAAAAAAGATATGAATTAACAGGGATAAATATGAAAGGAGGGGTGGAGAGAAAAATGTCAGAATTTAAGGACATGAGGGAAAAACAGATGGAAATTAGAAGGAAGCATGAGTGTAGTTAACAATAATGTATTAAAATTGGTTCATTATAAAATTTTTCAATATTGTATATCAATATTGCTACAGTTGTGATGGGCTTCCCAGGTGGCTTAGTGGTGAAGAATGTGCCTGCCAACGCAGGAGATTCAGGTTCAATCCCTGGGTTGGGAAGATCCCCTGGAGAAGGAAATGGTAACCCACTCGAGTGTTCTTGCCTGGGAAATCCCATGGACAGAGGAGCCATGGGGTCACAAAAGAGTCAGGCATGGCTGAGTGACTAAACAACAACAGTTATGATAAATATATTATCCTAATTTAAGATAGTACTTAAATATAGTAATTTAAGTAGTATCTCCTAATATAGGTAAGTTCTCGGCTCACCTTTAATAGGTTGCTTTTGTCATAACTCTTGCTTTTACTGTTAGGAGATTATTGATTTTCTAATGAAAATTAAGAGGTCAAAAAAGTTATAACTGAAAAGGGGTCATTTTATTGATTGTGCAGAAGTTTTTGTGAATTGTGTGATCTTCTGTGTCCAGGAATGGGCTGAGTATTCCAAATTAAGAAAATTGTTCTCTTCAACTTCTTATTTGAATGTTCATATGTGTATCTACAGAAACAATCAAGATAAATAACACCCAAAATTGCATTTTCCTCTTCAGTTATGACAATGCAAGAGAAAATTAGGACCTACTTTTGAAATACTGATATTTGCATATAAGTTAAATAAGCAGGGTGACAATATACAGCCTCAGACAGAAAAACTCTAAATACTTTTGTACAGAAATAGTCTGAATATAAAAAGTAATATATGCCAAATTTTTAGAGGAAGCAGTTTGCTGAACAAACACTGTATCCAATTTATAGTCAAGTAATTCAGTTCAGTTCAGTTTAGTCGCTCAGTCATGTCCGACTCTCTGTGACCCCATGAATCGCAGCATGCCAGGCCTCCCTGTCCATCACCAACTCCCGGAGTTCATTCAGACTCACGTCCATCAAGTCCATGATGCCATCCAGCCATCTCATCCTCGGTTGTCCCCCTCTCCTCCTGCCCCCAATCCCTCCCAGCATCAGAGTCTTTTCCAATGAGTCAACTCTTCACATGAGGTGGCCAAAGTACTGGAGTTTCAGCTTTAGCATCAGTCCTTCCAAAGAAATCCCAGGGCTGATCTCCTTTAGAATGGACTGGTTGGATCTCCTTGCAGTCCAAGGGACTCTCAAGAGTCTTCTCCAACACCACAGTTCAAAAGCATCAATTCTTCGGCACTCAGCCTTCTTCACAGTCCAACTCTCACATCCATACATGACCACAGGAAAAACCATAGCCTTGACTAGACGGACCTTAGTTGGCAAAGTAATGTCTCTGCTTTTGAATATACTATCTAGGTTGGTCATAACTTTCCTTCCAAGGAGTAAGCGTCTTTTAATTTCATGGCTGCACTCATGTAAATTTTATATTCCTAATGGAAAAAAGGTAAAGAATTCATGAGATGCAATATTGTAGTAGTGTGTTTCCAGCGAAGGATTGAAGGGCCTGGGGAATTTTTGAAAAAACATAGTCTAAAATTATCTTTGATTTTAGTATTTAAAAAAATTTTTATTGGTTTTTGTTTTTAGTGATGATATTTATTTTAATTTTCAAATGACATTAAAGGGAACCGTGAACTTTTTATTTTATGAAAAAGAAACAGGAATCTGTTGATGCAGTATATTTTTCAGTTTGATACTTTTAATTTGATTAGACTTTCCTGAGAGTCTCTTAGTGACTTTGATGTTGGTGATTGTGATAGCAGCATCTCATCTTTCATGAAACTCACTCATGCCAGGCACTATTCTAAGCAATTACATTTTAGATATTTTATATCACAGCATATATACAAGATATAAGGTGTTAGTATCCCCAGTTATAGATGAGGAAACTGGCCTCATGTTTATGTCAAGTATTTATTATTTTTAGGGTCCTTGCATGTATATGAATACTTTTATTAAATATTAATGAATAGTTTAGATATGTTTTTTAAATGGTAAATTTCATGATATTTCATTAAAAATTTACCCAGTGTCCACTGTTGTTATCCTTTTCAGGTATGCAGTTTTGTGTGGCTATGTATCTGAGTTTGAGGGCTTACAAAACAAAATTAACTATGGATATCGCTTCAAGGTATTTCTTGATATTAAAAATGTTTTAATGTAGCTTGTAATGTTCCATTAACAAGTATAAATCAAATTATTCAACCAATTTATCTCTAGGACTTCATCTTTTTTACTTAAATGAAATGTCAGTCTTTAAAAACACTGTGCCAAAAAGAATCAAGCTCTTTGGTTGATTAAAAATTATTATTATTATTATTATTATTATTATAGAACCTGAAAGAAGTCACAAAGTAAATGAGTATTGTTTTTCTAAAGACAGAGTCTTAGCCTTTTGGTCGTGAGTTCACCTACATCATAAACATGGCTGGAATTAATTCATTAACATTTTCTACAAATTAATTTGTTAGGAGGAGTAGAATTCAATGTAGGGCTTAAATTTGCCATAATGAATGAGTAAAATGAGTACTGAACGTACTCATTATTTATAATGTACCTGTAGTTTTAGTCACAGTGGTTACCGGACTGGAAAAGATCAATTTTCATTCCAATCCAAGAAGTGCAATGGCAAAGAATGTTCAAGCTACCATACAATTGCACTCACATGCTAGCAAAGTTATGTTTAGACTCCTTCAATTTAGGCTTCAGCAGTACATGAACCGAGAACTTCCAGATGTACAAGCTGGATTTCGAAGAGGCAGAGGAACTAGAGACCAAATTGCCAATGTTTGTTACGTCATGGAGAAAGCAAGGGAGATCCAGAAAAATATCTACTTCTGCTCCATTGACTATGCTAAAGCCTTTGACTGTGTGGTTCAGCAACTGAAAAATTTTCAAAGAGATGGGAGTACCAGACCACCTTACCTGTCTCCTGAGAAGCGCCTGTTCGTGGGTCAAGAAGCAACAGTTAGAATTGGACATGGAACAACTGACTGGTTCAGAATTGGCAAAGGAATACATCAAGACTGTATATTGTCACCCTGGTTATTTAACTTCTTTGTAAAGTACATCATGTGAAATACTGGACTGATTGAATCACCAGCTGGAATCAAGATTTCTGGGACAAATATCTACAAGCTCTGATATGATGATACTGCTCCAATGAAAGTGAAGAGAATCTAAAGAGCCTCTTGATAAGGGTGAAAGAGGAGAGTGAAAAAGCTGGCTTGAAACTCACCATTCAAAAAACTAAGATCATGGCACCCGATCTCATTACTTCATGGCAAATAGATGGGGAAAAAGTGGAAACAGTGACAGGTTTTATTTTCTTGGGCTCTAAATGCAGATGGGCTCTAAATGGGCTCACTGCAGATGGGGACTGTAGCCGTGAAATGAAAAGATGCTTGCTTCTTGGAAGAAAAGCTAAGACAAACCTTGACAGCATATTAAAAAGCAGACTCCACACTGACAGCAAAGGTCTGTAAAGGCAAAGCTATGGGTTTTCCAGTAGTCATGTGTGGTTGTGAGAGTTGGACCATAAAGAAGGCTGGGTGCTGAAGAATTGATACTTTTGAATTGCGGTGTTGGAAAAGACTCTTGAGAGTCTCTTGGACTGCAAGGAGATCCAACCAGTCAATCCTAAATGAGATCAAACCTGAATATTCACTGGAAGGGCTGATGCTGGAGCTGAAGCTCCAATACTTTGGCTACCTGATGCAAAGAACTAACTCATTGGAAAAGCCTCTGATGCTTGGCAAGATTGAAGGCAAAAGGAGAAGAGGGCCGCCCAGGATGAGTTGGTTAGATAGCATCTCTAATGCAATGGACATGAATTTGAGCAAACTCCAGGAGACAGTGTAGGACAGAGGAGCCCGGCATGCTATAGTCCATAGGGCCACAAAGCATAGATATGACTTAGCAACTGAACAGCAACAATAAACAGTTATAGTCACTCAGTAAATAACCCCTCGGGGTCAATAATTGTAAGGATGGGCAAAGAGTTCTTTGTTTTCCAGCTCCCTAGAACCATTTGACAATGTCATGTGGGTAGATTCCTCTATCACCTGGTTCTGCCCTTCTTTTTCTCCATTGTACCCACATCATTTGACAATCAGTAAGTATGAGGTAGCAAGTCATGGGCAGACAAAAATGCGACTTGGATGTTTTCTCTTTTTAAAATGACATCCTCTGTAACCTTATTAAATCATAATCATACTTCTAGTTGTGAGCATTTTGATGATTGGATTGTTGATAAGCTTAATTGTATTAATGATAAAGAGAAGGAAGAAACAATATCATAAAGTCCCTTTGAAATTGCTAGGCAGAGTTCCATTCACCACTGCCTGAAACTTGGGAGATGACATTTTCTTTTAAATTGTCTTTCAGGAACATCTAGATAAAGCAATCGAATTTTTACCTGAAGAACCCTTTTTGTATTACCTCAAGGGAAGATACTGTTATTCTGTAAGTTGAATGCTTCTATCTATAAATCTTACTTGAATATGTTATGATTATATGATAGATTTTCAGTGGCTTACTCTTGTTTTACCTAGTGCCTGCTATAGAGAAAATTGTGAAATCAGTACATATTTTATGAGTTTATAAATTTAACATATTATATAAATATATGTTGCATTACATACAATAGGCTCAGTTGCTTTAGTTGTGTCTGACTCTTCATGACACCATGCCCTGTAGTCCATCAGGCTCCTTTGTCCATGGGATTCTCAAGGCAAGAATACTGGAGTGGGTTGCCTTGCCCTCCTCCAGGAGATCTTCCTGACTCAGGAATTGAACCCACATCTCCTGAATCACCTGCATTGCGGGCGGATTCTTTACTGCTGAGCCAGTCGGAAGGGCCACGTACGCTGTTTGATTTTATCAGTGTATATGTCCTTTTTCTTTACTGCCTTTCCCTTTTCCCTAGAAGTAGTCACAGTGTTTCCCTTGATGTATCTTTTCTCAGATGGTGATCAGCCACTTACACCCGTATACCCTAGATTGATGCACTGCTCTCTGTTTTGTGAGAGGATTTTTTCATTTATCCAAGTTTACTGAGCATAAATTATGTGCTCACTGGCCAGAAGGTAAATAAAAAACCATCCTTATCGTCAAGGAACTTAATTTAGATGGGGACCTAAGATGTATAGAAATAAATAAAAGCAGCTGGTAAGTCTGAGACCCAGTGTGTTAAATGACACTCATTTACAGAAAGTTAACAGAATGTGAAAGTATATCTTAACAGCTGCATGAGAAATTGCCCCAAAGAGAAATGCTATTTCTGAACGAGAAAACTGGGGTAGCCAGAAGATGAAGCTTTTTTTAATTGTGGCTTATAGAGGATTAGAGATAAAGCAGGAGGTTTTACTTTTA
This sequence comes from Capra hircus, assembly GCF_001704415.2. Classification (NCBI taxonomy): domain Eukaryota; kingdom Metazoa; phylum Chordata; class Mammalia; order Artiodactyla; family Bovidae; genus Capra; species Capra hircus. The sequence continues at coordinate 20,255,670 of NC_030818.1, forward strand.
ATGAGCACCTGCTGTGTATGTCACGTGTGCATTTTATACTTTATATTTCTTATCACATTTCATCCTTTTATGAGTAAGCAGTTTTATTATGCCAGTTTTAAATATTTTTTAAAAAATAGTATCACGACGGTAAGGGACTCCCCTGATTTAAAAATTGTTGACCCAGACTCATAGGAGCCTGGACCTAGAATGTACACTATTGGATTAGGCTTAAAAAAAAAAACCAAAAAACCAAGAAGGAAAATTTAATTCCAAATGGAACCTGATCTTCATGCCATAGGCAAATGGCAGAAGCTGATGCTAATCCTCCCTGGAGGATTGTACCTTCACACACAAGCCTTAGAACATTCTTACAGAGTTGAGCTCATATCATAGTCAAAAATAACAGAATACATACAAGGAAACATCATAAATAGCAGTCAGTAGAACAAACAAACAAACAGAATGTAAGTACATCTGAAAGGACTTCAGATTTTGCAAACATGGAATACAGAGTATTAAACAGAGTTTTAAACAGCTATCTACGTATTGTGTTCCTAAAAATAAAATGAATCAGGGGAAAATGGATAAGGAGCATGAGACTACAAAAATGATCAGATCGATATGAAAAAGATAGAACAATTTCTGATAGATCTGTGTATATCAAAAATACTAGAGTGAGTAGCTATTCCCTTCTCCAGGGGATCTTCCCAACCCAGGGATCAGACCCAGGTCTCTCACATTGCAGGTGGATTCCTTACCATCTGAGCCACCAGGGAAGCCCAAGAATACTGGAGTGGGTAGCCTACCCTTTCTCCAGAGGATCTTCCCAACCCAGGAGTCAAACCGGGGTCTCCTGCATTGCAGGTGGATTCTTTACCAGCTGAGCTACCAGGGAAGCTCCATATAATGTGTTCCTAAAAATAAAATGAATCAGGGGAAAATGGATAAAGAACATGAGACTACAAAAATGATCAGGTAGATATGAAAAAAAAGAAACAATTTTCATGTATATTTTTGCATATAACATTTTTATATACAGTTTTTATATACATTTTTATATACAGTTTTTAATATACATTGCCATATGTAAAATAGATAGCTAGTGGGAAATTGCTGTATAACACAGGCAGCTCAACCCAGTGCTCTGTGACAGCCAGAGGGGTGGGAGGGAGGTTCAAGAGGGAGTGGATACATGTATACATATGGCTGATCCACAGTATTGTACAGCAATAACCAATACAACATTGTAAAGCAAATATCCTCTAATTAAAAATAGATTTTAAAAAGAAGTATATTATTTGTGATTAAATGAAAATTCAGTGGAAGGATTTAGTAGTAGATAGAAACCGCTAAAGAGAGAATTAACGACCTTTAGGATAAATCTGATGGAGAAGGCAGTGGCACCCCAGTCCAGTACTCTTGCCTGGAAAATCCCATGGACGGAGGAGCCTGGTAGGCTGCAGTCCATGGGGTCGCGAAGAGTCGGACACAACTAAGCGACTTCACTTTCACTTTTCACTTTCATGCATTAGAGAAGGAAATGGCAACCCACTCCAGTGTTCTTGCCTGGAGGATCCCAGGGACGGGGGAGCTTGGTGGGCTGCTGTCTATGGGGTCGCACAGAGTCGGACACGACTGAAGCGACTTAGCAGCAGCAGCAGCAGCAGCAGGAGGATAAATCTGAAAGCGTTGCCAGGAAGCAGCACAGAGGAACAGACAAAATATGAAGGGGAGATCAAAAGACACAGAAAGGAAGTAAGGATACTACATAGTGGTGGATTTTCACCCCCTCCTTTGATAATTAATAAGAACAAGAGACAAAAAAGTGCTAGTAAGTATCTAAAACATTGATTGGAGCCTCACATTTAATAATTTTGATCTAATAAACATAGTTGAAAACATGTAGCTAACCAAAGAGGACATACATTCTTCAAGCATATGCAGAATGTTTACAAAATTGACCATACACGAGATCATGAAGCAAGTCAGAATTGATATCATACGGGTTTTCTGATCATAAAGCAATTATATCAGTATTAGAAATTCAGAAACAAAACAGCTTAAAAACCATAAATCTTGAATTAGAAATAATAGGAAATGATAATTAAATAAGGAGATGCCATTTTATTCCCATTTGATAAAAGTTTAAATTATTAATATGAGATGTTTCAAAAATATGGAATAACAGAAATTCTTACATTGTTGTGGGAGTACAAATTGATGTAACCATCTTAGAAACAATTGGGTATTATCTCTTGAATTTGATTGTTTGTTTACTGTATGACACTGGTACCTACCCTATAGAAACTCTTGCAAATGTGCGTTAGAAGGATATATAAGAATGGCTGTAGCAGCCTTGTTTCTAAGAGCAGAAAAATGGAAAAAGACCCAAATGTCCACTGAAAAAAAGAGTGGGTGAAAAATCATTGATACATGTTTAAATGATGGATGTCTCAGAGCTGTTTAAATGACTGAACTTCAGTTACTCTAGATGAACTCTTAAAACCTATAATGTTAAGAGAAAACAAGTCAAAGAAGGAGGTGAACAAGATATCTTCGTTTTCTAGTTCAAAAAAGAAAAAATAAGCATAGCAATAAAGTAACATTATGTAGAAAAGCCAGAGGATAATTTTGGGGGGATACCGACTCTGGAGAATCCCAGGGACAGGGGAGCCTGGTGGGCTGCCATCTCTGGGGTCGCACAGAGTCAGACACGACTGAAGCGACGTAGCAGCAGCAGTATTCTTTTTGAAGTATGGTTGACTTACGGTTATCATCTTAGTTTCAGGTGTAGAACGTGGTGAATGTAGTTTTTACAGATTGTGCGTGTGTGTTCAGTTGGTTCATGTCAGACTCCTTGTGATGCCAGGGACTGTGGCCCACCAGGATCTTCTGTCCATAGGATTTCCCAGGCAAGAATACTGGAGTGGGTTGTCATGCCCTCCTCCAGGGGATCTTCCTGACCCGGGGATTTAACCAGAGTCTCTTATGTCTCCTGCATTGGTAGACAAGTTCTTTACCACTAGGGCCACCTGGGAAGCCACTTGTATAGATTATACTACATTTAAAGTTATCATAAAATGTTGGTTATATTCCCTGTGCTATACGGTGTATCCTTATAGCTTACATAAGTTAATAGTTGCTGCTGCTGCTGCTAAGTCGCTTCAGTCGTGTCCAACTCTGTGTGACCTCGTAGACGGCAGCCCACCAGGCTCCCCCGTCCCTGGGATTCTATAGGCAAGAACACTGGAGTGGGTTGCCATTTCCTTCTCCAATGCATGAACGTGAAAAGTGAAAATGAATTCACTCAGTCATGTCCGACCCTTAGCGACCCCATAGACTGCAGCCTACCAGGCTCCTCCATCCATGGGATTTTCCAGGCAAGAGTATTGGAGTGGGGTGCCATTGCCTTCTCCGATGTTAATAGTTACATAATATCAGTAGTTAGTACCTCTTTTTTTTTTTTAACTGAGCTATAGTTGATGTACAATATTATGTAAGTTTCAGGTGTACAACATAGTAATTCACACTTCTTAAAGGTTACAGTCCATTTGAAGTTATTATAAAATATTTATAGAAAAATTTTTTTTAAATAGGGGTTAATGGCTACCTTTTTAAAGGAAGTCAGTCCTGAATATTCTTTGGAAGGACTGATGCTGAAGCTGAAACTCCAATACTTTGGCCACCTGATGCAAAGAACTGACTCTTTGAAAAGACCCTGATGCTGGGAAGATTGGAGGCAGGAGGAGAAGGGGCTGACAGGGGATGAGATGGCTGGATGGCATTACTGACTCAATGGACATGAGTTTGAGTGAACTCCGGGAGTTGGTGATGGACAGGGAGGCCTGGTGTGCTGCAGACCATGGGGTTGCAAAGAGTCAGACACGGCTGGGTGACTGAACTGAACTGAATTGAATGGCTACCTCAGAGGGCTAGCGTGCTGCATTCCATAGGGTCGCAAAGAGCCGGACGCAACTGGGCAACTGAACAACAACAAAACAATGGCTACCTAGAACCCTTGAAAGTGGCATTGAGAAGGAAGACATTTGATGGGGTTGTGGAGAGCATAGTTCCCCTTCTAAGTACTCGTTTTGAATCCCTTTAATCTTTTATATTATATATTTGCTATTCATATTTGTTAAAAGTGAAAAAATTTAAAAAGAAAGCAAAAAACAAATGACAATATGAGATTTAATTTTGGTGGTTGTTGCTTTTTAAAAAATTCCCCTGAATTATAAATACATACACCGGGCCCTCATGGCACACTCCTTCTGGATTGAGGAACCTTGGCCTGTTTACGTTTCTGAGCTGCTGCATTCTGGTCAGGTTGGGAACATGGCAAAGGCTGAGTCCTGTAGCTACTGTATTCTGTACAAGGAAATACTATTCACCATCTCACAGTCAAGAATCACGTGAACAAACAGGATCAGCATCATTCCCCACCCCCAACCCCTTTCTTTGGACACAAGCCTGCTTAAGAGTATTTTAGATTGGTTTGGTAACAAGTGCTTTTAGAGCTCATGGTTTGTTAGAATTATAAAAAAGGAAGGCAAGATACTAATACCATAAAGGTTATATTTCTAGTGTATATAACATGGATATATATTTATATATATTGTATTGTATGCATTTCGGACTCTTTTGTTGACTATGAGGGCTACTCCATTTCTTCTAAGGGATTCTTGCCCACAGTAGTAGATATAATGGTCATCTGAATTAAATTCGCCATTCCAGTCCATTTTAGTTCACTGATTCCTAAAATGTTGATGTTCACTCTTGCCGTCTGCTGCTTGACCACTTCCAATTTACCTTGATTCATGATGAGAATAGAACAGAATGATCTCTATTCATTTCCAAGGCAAACCATTCAATATCACAGTAATCCAAGTCTATGCCCTAACTAGTAATGCTGAAGAAGCTGAAGTTGAATGGTTCTATGAAGACCTATAAGACCTTCTAGAACACCCAAAAAAGATGTCCTTTCATTATAGGGGACAGGAATGCAAAAGTAGGAAGTCAAGAGATACCTGGAGTAACAGGCAAATTTGGCCTTGGAGTACAAAATGAAGAAGGGCAAAGGCCAACAGAGTTTTGCCAATAGATCAAACTGGTCATAGCAAACACCTTCCAACAACACAAGAGAAGACTCTACACATGGACATCACCAGATAGTCAATACCGAAATCAGATTGATTATATTCTTTGCAGCCAAAGATGGAGAAGCTCCATACAGTCAGCAAAAACAAGACTGGGAGCTGATTGTAGCTCAGATCATGAACTCCTGCTTGCCAAAATCAGACTTAAATTGAAGAAAGTAGGGAAAACCACTAGACCATTCAGGCATGATCGGAATCAAATCCCTTATGATTATACTGTGGAAGTGACAAATAGATTCAAGGGATTAGATCTGATAGAGTGCCTGAAGAACTATGGACGGGTATTCATGACATTGTACAGGAGGCAGTGATCAAGACCATCCCCAAGAAGAAGAAATGCAAAAAGGCAAAATGATTGTCTGAGGAGGCCTTACAAAGAGCTGAGAAAAGAGAAGTGAAAGGAAAAGGAGAAAAGGAAAGATATACCCCTTTGAATGCAAAGTTCCGAAGAATAGCAAGGAGAGATAAGAAAGCCTTCTCCAGTGACCAGTGCAAAGAAATAGAGGAAAACACTAGAAGGGGAAAGACTAGCGATCTCTTAAAGAAAATTAGAGATACTAAGGGAACATTTCATGCAAAGATGGGCTCAATAAAGGTCAGAAATGGTATAGACCTCAGCAGATGAATGGATAAGAAAGCTGTGGTACATATACACAATGGAGTATTACTCAGCCATTAAAAAGAATACATTTGAATCAGTTCTAATGAGGTGGATGAAACTGGAGCCGATTATACAGAGTGAAGTAAGCCAGAAAGAAAAACACCAATACAGTATACTAACGCATATATATGGAGTTTAGAAAGATGGTAACGATAACCCTGTATGCGAGACAGCAAAAGAGACACAGATGTATAGAACAGACTTTTGGACTCTGTGGGAGAGGGAGAGGGTGGGATGATTTGGGAGAATGGCATTGAAACATGTATAATATCATGTAAGAAACAAATCGCCAGTCTAGGTTCGATGCAGGATACAGGATGCTTGGGGCTGGGGCACTGGGAGGACCCAGAGAGATGGTATGGGGAGGGAGGTGGGAGGAGGGTTCAGGACTGGGAACTCTTGTACACCCGTGGCAGATTCATGTTGACGCATGGCAAAACCAATACAGTATTGTAAAGTAACATAAAGTAAAAAAAAAAAAAAAAAAGGAAAGAAAAGAAATGGTATGGACCTAACAGAAGCAGAAGATATTAAGAAAAGGTGGCAAGAATACACAGAAAAACTGTACAAAAAAGATCTTCACGACCCAGATAATCACGATGGTGTGATCACTCACCTAGAGCCGGACATCCTGGAATGTGAAGTCAAGTGGGCCTTAGGAAGCATCACTACGAACAAAGCTAGTGGAGGTGATGGAATTCCAGTTGAGCTATTTCAAATCCTAAAAGATGATGCTGTGAAAGTGCTGCACTCAGTATGCTAGCACATTTGGAAAACTCAGCAGTGGCCACAGGACTGGAAAAGGTCAATTTTCATTCCAATCCCAAAGAAAGGCAATGCCAAGGAATGCTCAAATTACTGCACAATTGCACTCATCTCACACGCTAGTAAAATAATGCTCAAAATTCTCCAAGCCAGGCTTCAGCAGTACATGAACTGTGAACTTCCAGATGTTCAAGCTGGATTTTAAAAAGGCAGAGGAACCAGAGATCTGGTTGCTAACATCTGCTGGATCACTGAAAGAGAGAGTTCCAGAAAAACATCTATTTCTGCTTTATTGACTATGCCAAAGCCTTTGACTGTGTGGATCACAACAAACTGTGGAAAATTCTGAGAGAGATGGGAATACCAGACCACCTGACCTGCCTCCTGAGAAATCTGTATGCAGGTTAGTAAGCAACAGTTAGAACTGGACATGGAGCAACAGACTGGTTCCAAATCGGGAAAGGAGTACGTCAAGGCTGTATATTCTCACCCTGCTTATTTAACTTACATGCAGAGTATATCATGTGAAATGCCAGACTGAATGAAGCACAAGCTGGAATCAAGATTGCTAGGAGAAATATCAATATCTCAGATATGCAGATGACACCACCCTTATTGCAGAAAGTGAAGAAGAGCTAAGGAGCCTCTTGATGAAAGTCAAAGAGGAGAGTGAAAAAGTTGATTTAAAACTCAACATTCAAAAATCTAAGATCATGGCATCTGGTCACATCACTTCTTGGCAAATAGAAGGGGAAACAATGCAAACAGTAAGAGACTTTATTTTGGGGGGATCTCCAAAATCACTGCAGATGGTGACTTCAGCCATGAAATTAAAAGATGCTTGCTCCTTGGAAGAAAGGCTATGGCCAACCTAGACAGCATATTAAAAAGCAGAGACAGTACTTTGCCAACAAGGGTTTGTTTAGTCAAAGCGATGGTTTTTCCAGTAGTCGTACATGGATTTGAGAACTGGACTATAAAGAAAGCTGGGAGCCAAAGAATTGATGCTTTTGAACTGTGGTGTTGGAGAAGTCTCTTGAGAGTCCCTTGGACAGCAAGGAGATCCAAACAGTCCATCCTAAAGGAAATCAGTCCTGAATATTCATTGGAAGGACTGATGCTGAAGCTGAACCTCCAATACTTTGGCTACCTGATGTGAAAAACGGACTCATTTCAAAAGACTGATGCTGGGCAAGATTGAAGGCAGGAGAAGGGGACAACAAAGGATAAGATGTTTGGATGGCATCACCAACTCTATGGACATGAGTTTGAGCAAGCACCAGGAGGTGGTGAAGGACAGGGAAGCCTGGCATGCTGCAGTCCGTGGGGTCACAAAGGGTCAGACACGACTGAATGACTAAGCTGAAACTGACAGCCTGATACTGTGTGCATCCCCTACATATGTGCATCCACGCGTGCATCTGAGGACAGATTGTTCATTCAAAAGGTGGTCAGCGGTCTGAGTGATGTTGCTGTATATTTGCAGGTCTCAAAACTGAGCTGGATTGAGAGAAAAATGGCTGCTACTCTGTTTGGAAGTATACCGTCCTCAACTGTACAAGAAGCTTTGCAAAATTTCCTTAAGGTATGTTTTGCCTATCCATTATTTCAATGTCAGTCTGGCTCCTGTCTTCATCAGGCCCACCTACAATTGCCGTCAAGGAAATCTTTCTCTTGTCCATGTGTAGACCTCTAACTGAAGCCCCAGATTGTGTCCTCATTTTGGCATGTTCAAACTATTTCTTAGAGGATAGTTCTGTGCTAAGTCCTAGGTGTGGCAGCCCTTACTGCCAAATCCAGTATAGCTCTCCAGACTGTTTATGTACAAAAGCATTCACGTCCTAATTTTTAGAAAGCGTGCATGCTCAGTTGCTCAGTCATGTCCAACTCTTTGGCACCCCATGGTCTGTAGCCTGCCAGGCTCCTCTGTCCATGGGATTTTCCCATCAAGAATGCTGGCATAGGTTTCCATTTCCTCCTCCAGGGGATCTTCCCGTCCGCGGGATCAAACCCATGTCTCCTGCTTCTCCTGCATTGGCAGATGGATTCTTTACCACTGGGCCCACCTGGGAAACCCTCCAGATTATTAGACTTGGTCCAAAATACTCCTGATTATCCTAACATAGAACCAGTTTAATCTTAAATATAAAAGTTGCCAAGAAGATGAGTTATTTTAAAAGTTACTCTTTGAATTGCAGACGGTTCTATGGATTCGTGGGGCATCAGACCAAACCAGGATTTTCATTACCATCCTAAAATGTACAATTGCTCTGCTGATAAACTCTAAATAGTAATATGTATGTGTGCACACATGAGAATGTATAATATATCCACACATTTAACCAACTTGCTGTTGGGCTAATCTCTTCATTTTTCTCTGGAACCAATTATGGAATCTTACTGATTTTTCTTTTCCTTCCTGCCTACTTCAGATTTGTTACAATATAGAGAAAATCAGGCTCTGAACAGTATTGTCAAATATATTTTAAAGGCTAGTATTTTTTGGTATATTTTAGGGCTCGATTTTGTAGAACCTAGAGGGAGTTTAAAAATCATATTCTAAGATAGCAAATATACTTCACTTCTCTGAACAATGGCTAGTAGCTTTTTGAAGAAATAAGTATTCTGAAATCAAGCCTGTACCCAGTGGGATAAAGTATGGATATATAAGTACAAGGGCTGTATGTTTCTTCTTTTTTATCTAGTGTGATGTTTTTTGTTTTGTAAGAAAGGGAATCAAGGCATCAGGAATGTAACTTTTTCCAGTGTCACACAATAGCAGGTCAAAGACATGAGTGAAGTCTGATACTGTATTATCCCTTCAGCTTCTTTCTAACATCAAGAATTAGTTTTCCCTTGTTAAATTTTATAAGGATATAGATCATCGTGCATTTAAAATGATTTATAAAAGTTGCTGTGTTCATGGGGCTTCCCTGGTAGCCCAGCTGGTAAAGAATCAGCCTGCAATGCAGGAGACCCTGGTTCAATTGCTGGGTTGGGAGGTTTCCCTGGAGAAGGGATAGGCTACCCACTCCAGTGTTCTTGGGCTTCCCTGGTGGCCCAGCTGGTAAAGAATCTGCCTGCAATGTGGGAGACCTGGGTCCAATTCCTGGGTTGGGAAGCTTCCCTGGAGAAGGTAACAGCTACCCACTCCAGTATTCTTGCCTGGAGAATCCCCATGGACTGAGGAGCCTGGCGGGCTACATTCCATGGGGTCACAAAGACTCGGACACAACTAAGTGACTAATCACATGTTCATTAGCAAAAATCTCATTTGAACTTTAAACCCATTTTTGATGGTATCAGAGTTATAATTAGAGGGTCAGGTTTTCAGGACATGGAACAAAAGTTCTTAAGGTGCTTCTGCACCTGAAGTATTACACAGATAAAATCAAAAGTAAGTAAGAAGCACAGTGATATAGAGGTACAAACTCTGAAACCAGACCACCTGGTTAAATCCCAGTTCTGCTTTTTACTGGCTGACTGACAGTGGGCAAGTTGCTTAATATCTTTCTGTCTCAGTTTAATCAATAACATGGAGGTGATAGTATTGTTGTGAAGGTTAAATAAGTTAATCCAATCAAATTGCTTAGAGAGTGCCCAGGACCTCATAAGTGCTCAATAAAGGCTCAAAGAATTTTAACTTCATTCAAATGTAAAAGAAAAGAAAGAAAGTTAGTCGCTCAATTGTGTCTGTCTGTCTGAGAGCCCATGGACTCTAGCCCACCAGGCTCCTCTGATCATGGAATTCTCCAGGAAGGAATACTGGGGTGGGTAGCCATTCCCTTCTCCAGGGGATCTTCCCCACCCAGGGACTGAACCTGAGTCTCCTGCATTGCAGGCAGATTCTTCACTGTCTGAGCCAGCAGGGAAACCCTCATTGTAAACACCTCGTCGAACCATCTTGAGGACCTCACCATTCCGTTATGACTTAGATATTGTCTGAAATGCGTTCCACAGTGTTTGTCAAGAGGGTGAGAAGGCATCAGGAGTGCTTCACCCCATATTTACAAGGGTACCAAGCAGCCTAGAGTGCTGAGGGCTGAGGGCTGTGGAGGAACTGAGAAGCCTGGGGGGACAAGCAAGGAAAAAGAAACAGCACATTCCGTGGCTCCCACACTCCATGTTTCTGCACCCCCGCTGGTCCCAACAGGAAGTCATGTTGTCAGAACCCAGACTGGAAGTCCTGCCCCACTCCATTGCCTCCAAAGAGGTTCACAGGAATACAGCTCCAGAGCCATGCCATTCTCTCCTGTAGAGAGAGAGCTCTAGTTTTAGAATCAGACAGTTTAAGAGCTGAGACTTTTACTGTTAATATGACATGGACCTGTTTGTTTATTTCTCCTAACCTTAAATTCTTTATCAGTAAGGTAGGCATAATAATACCTAATTTTGTTTTTGTGAAAATTACATGAAATAATACATGTAGTTTTCTCGGCCCATGGTCTCACACACTAAGTGCTCTAACTAAAAAGAAACATTGCTGATATTGCTGTTATTTTTTTTTATATAACCAGTGAAATCTAGTTCTCCACAGCCTCAAAACATCTAGGGAGGTGGTTTAAGACCAAGACATCTGCAAATGGGATTCTTTTAAGATACAGCATGCTTCGCACTTCATCCAAAATTATGGCCTGATTCCCTCAGTCAGTGGTTTTTAACCTTGTCTATGCGAACTGAACAGAACTGATACATTTGAATTGTCTGGAGAGCTTTAAAAAATGCTAACCCAGGCTACAACCCAGACTAATTATTTCTGAATATCTTAATATATTAAGATATAGTTTATATACAATTATATACACCCATTTTATGTGTACAGTTCTGTGAAATTTGACAAGTTGGTATACTTATGTAACTACCACCACTTTGCCTGTTTTAAAGTTCTGTATAAATGGAATCATAGCTTTGATACTTTGTATATCTGGCTTCCTTTGCTCTGCATGTTTTGAGAGGCAGTCAATTTATTGAATGTATTTGTGATTGCCTCATAATATTCCATCACATGGATTTACAACAATTTACTTATGCATTTACCTATTGATGGACATTTGAGTTGTTCCCAGCTTGGAGCTATTATGAATAAAGTGTTTATGATCATTCATAGGCAAGCTTTCATGTAGACATGTTTTAAATTTTCTTAGGTAAATACCTATGATTGGAATTGTGGTACAACGCGGTTTTAAAGCTTGACCTGTTTTTATAGATCTCGAGGTCCTTCATGTGCAGCCCGTGACATGTTGGAGCACTCCTGGATGGGTGTGTGTAGTAGAAGACAGGTGTGGCAATTTTGGCCATCCTGATGTCACTCACTGTTAGCAGTCACAAGATCCCCGAATCTTCCTTAGTGGTTTCACCAGCTGCTAAGCTGTCTTCTGTGACTTGATATGACAGAGGGCTGCTGCATGACTTCCTGAGATGTTTTAAAACAAAGCTAATTTATTCAGCAGTGTTTAAGCATACACCTAATACCAAATGAAGGGAATACAGAAATGACCGTAACAGCTCCTGCCTTTGGGGAACTTGGATGACCAAGATGAAGTAAGCAAGTACAGTATTTTCTACCAGATGTTATGGCATAGTTTGAAGAACATCATAGAAACTGCCTGTTAATTAAAACATTCTACTGAATAGCCCAACCTTCCTTGTTATGCAGCTAATGCCTTTGGCAAAGGTCAGAATCTGCTCCATTTTACTATGTAAGTGTTGTTAGCAGCCTGCCTCTGTTCCTTTGTTGTTGTTCAGTCACTAAGTCGTGTCCAGCTCTTTGCCACCCCATGGCTGCAGCAGACCAGGCTTCCCTCTCCTGCACCCTCTCATCCTGCTTTCGATCTTTCCCAGCATCAGGGTCTTTTCAATGAGTCGGCTCTTCCCTTCAGATGGCCAGAGTATTGGAGCTTCAGCTTCAGCATCAGTCCTTCCAGTGAATATTCAGGCTTGATTTCCTTTGGGATTGACTGGTTTGATCTCCTTACTGCCCAAGAGACTCTCAAGAGTCTTCTCCAATACTACAATTCAAAAACATCAATTCTTTAACGCTCAGCCTTCCCTGTGGTTCACATCCATGCATGACTACTGGAAAAACAAACCATAGCTTTTAAAGATATTTATTTATTTATTTATTAACTGAAGGATAAATGCTTTACATAATTTTGTTGTTTTCTGCTAAACATCAACATGAATCAGCCATAGGGTGGCTCAGATGACAAAACCAAAAAACTTTGACTGTACGGACCTTTGTCAGCAGTGATGTCTCTGCTTTTTAATACACTGTCTAGGTTTGTCAGGGTTTTCCTTCTGAGGAGTAAGCGTCTTTTAATTTCATGGCTGCACTGTCCTCAGTGATTTTGTTCCTTTGGATTTCTTTTTTTTTAACCATAAGCACAAAAAGAGGTGCTCTGACTTATGATCTTTCTGGTTAATTAGACATAAGTATTAAAGTATATATGTGAAATTAAAATGCCAACATTAAAGAATTAAGCTGCTGATGTGCTTCTGTTGGGACAAATTATCTAGATAGGATTTGGACAGAATGAGGGCAACTACTGGACATCAATCAAATAAAGTTTAATCTAGGTCCTTCTTTTTTTTTCTTCTGCTTTTATTGAAGTATAATGGACATGTAGCACTGTATAAGTTTAAAGTGTACAGAATAACGATTTGACTTATATACATCACGAAATGATTATCACAGTAAGTTTAGTGAGCATTTATCATCTCCATGTGGGAACAACATTAAAGAAATTTTAAAATTTTTAACTCAAAGAGTTAAAATGGAAATAATTGGACAAGAGAGAAGAAGCGGGAGGACCAGAACCCGCTGGCACCGTGGATGGCTCTGTTGGGCTTTCAAGGCCTTGGCCAGGGCTGAACAGCAACTGCCTTCAGTCTTGTCGGCAGCTCCGGTGTTACGCTAACAGGTTCTAGGCCAGATCCACACGCTGTTCATCCACTCAGTCTTAAAGAGTTACACCTCGTCTGGCTTCCTAGCCCAAGAGACTTTGTCCTCCTTCTCCTCCTCCCAGGACCCTTCTCTTGGATTCTGCAGAGAATAAGTGGCCTTTACAAGGGATGTGCTCTCATAAGGTGTTGGAACATTCCTCAGAACCCTAGCTCTTGCTTTCCCCTCTATTCATCCTTAAAATGTAGGTATCTTTTGACTCCGAAATCCAGCTTCTGGGAATCTCTCTTGCACACATCACACGGGCATGTAGGAGCAAGGGCGTACATTGATCATTGTTAGTAATAGTGAAAAATAAGTCTAAATGTCTAACGGCGATGCTTAATTTAATCATAGTGTATATGTACTATGAAATACAGCTCCTAGAAACAATGAGGTAGATTTGTGTTCGTGTCTGTGATACGTTGAGGGGGAAAAAGAGTGTGGGACCAATAAGTAGGAAATGCTCCTATTTAACTTTTTTTTCAGAAATGAGGCATCTTGAGTAGTGGGGAGGTAGGAGGTGGGAGGCAGGGAGTTCCTCTGCTTAAAGGTCTATAGGGTGCATTTGTCAAACTGTTAAGAGTGGTTGCCCCTGGGGAAATAGATCATAATTGAGAATAAAATTGAAACAGAGAAGCTTTCACTTTTTAATTTTGAATATGTCTGATAAGTTGTAAAACAAGCATATATTTGTAAATTTTTTTAAAGCATCCTCCTTTTGGCTTCTGCCTCCTTCTGTGTTGGGGGTCGGGGTCCCAACCTGGGAGCTTCAAAATCTAGCTCCAATGCAAAGACAGGCTTAGGTTCTAAGAGTTCTCTAGTAGCAACACCACATATCTGGCGGAATTCTTATTTACCAGAGGTAAAGAAAAGGAAGTGGTACATGAGACACTTGCAGATGAGGTGTAAAGAACTTTATCATACCCACTAACTAAAATCTGCAAGGTGGTTTGCCACTTTGACTAGTTATTTTAAGCATCTGCCTTTTATTTAAAAGAACTTGACATCATGGGCCTCAGTTATTATTCAGCTCGTACAGAATGTTGAAATCATCAGAAATCAAATATTAATGTAGTGGAAGATGCTTGCCGTGGAATGCAAGTCACACTCCACTCCTGCTTCCTAAGGAGATTGTAGGGACTTGTCCTGAGGGGCCTGTACCACCAGTTGTTTCGTCCCTGGAAGAAAAGAAAGAAAGGATAGAGAAGGGGAAGTGAGGAAGATGGTTATACAAGGTGATCCCCAAATCTTAAAGTATCTCATTGCTCTGTAAGCTTTATGACCACAGTAACAATCCCATTTTAATGGGTAAGCTCAAAAGCTGTATTTCCACCCAAAAGATACTTGAGCTGATAAAATGATTCCAGTGTGACACAACCAGCCTAAATTCTTAGGGTAACGTGGTTCATGTCTGATTTATTGAAATATATCTCCTTTACTTGGTGTTCTAATATTTCCCTGATAGTCTCTTTTCTGTTTTCTCTTAAAATCAGGTTGAAGAACTACAGCCTGGGTTTTCTAAGTCCAATTACATGTTCATGGCCAAGGTAATGAAGACCACTTTTCTAAGATCACTTTGAATCCATTGCACAAAAATGCCCTGCCCTTCATATTATTGTTTTCATTTCTAGTGTTATGCCGATCTTAATCAAACCGACAATGCTGTGAAGTTCTGTAATTTGGCGATGTTGCTTCCTTGTATCACCAAAGAGGTAAGTCCACACAGTAACCAGGAGCACTATTTACTTTATTAGCACAATTCCAGCCTCAACTATGAGCAAGTGGCGTAGATACATCTAGAGTTTTTCTCTATCCTAAAAGATTTTAACTTGGATTTAACATGTACTATGAAGTTTTAAAAGCTGCTATAGATAACCCTTCACCAGGAGACCCCTTGTATCTTTAATAGCCGTGAAAATCAGTTGTGAGCTAGCAGTTAAGATATGGTGATGCTTGTTCGGTGTTACACAGCGGGGAGTAAGGCAAGTCCCAGAGGAAGGAGGGAGGAAGGTGTAATTCTGCAGAGCTGGTGATTACACTGGGGGAGGCAGCAAGCAAGCTAGACAGGCCACCCCCCCCGACAGCAGGAGGAGGGTCCGGGCAGTGGCCACCATCAGTCCCCAGTGCACAGCAGGCTGTGACTGTCCAAGGCCGTGGAGAGGACTGAAAATACGTGCTAACATTTTCTCGGTCTTTGAACCCCGTTAATGAAAAAGAAGCAGTCGTATTACTTCTTGCCTCTTTTCCCACTAATTCAGAATTCTGGATGTGCTCTAAGTTTTAAGAATTTCACAGTGTTAACAGCTCAGTCTGTGTTCCTGTGTACAGGTATTGTGGGAACAAAAAGAAATAGATAAATGTTTTCCTGTTCCCATCTCACATGCTGTGCTGGGCTCATTGAGCTCTTTGTGACCCTTTGGCCAGGCTCCTCTGTCCATGGGATTTTTCAGGCAAGAATACTGGCGTGGGTTGCCATTTCCTTCTCTAGGGGAATCTTCCCGACCCAGGGATCAAACTTGTGCCTTTTGTGTCTCCTGCATGGGCAGGCGGATTCTTTACCACTGAGCCACCTGGAAAGGAAACAGCCCTCCTTCTCCAGAAGACAGGTTGTGTAACTTTTTCAGCAGAAAACAGGTTTTGTACCCCCAGGGTGCCTGCTCCTTTTCAGTGGTCGGGACCCTATTGTCTTTCACATCTCTCCTGAGCAATGCCAGTTTGGGTTACATGCAGTCATTTTAAACTAAGTGTCTATGCATTCTTATTAGAAAGTTAAAATGAAAGTTGCTCAGTCATGTCCGACTCTTTGCAACCCCATGGATTATACAGTCCATGGAATTCTCCTGGCCAGAATACTAGAGTGGGTAGCCATTCCCTTCTCCAGGGGAATCTTCCCAACCCAGGGATCAAACCCAAGTCCCCCACATTGCAGGTGACTCTTTACCAACTAAGCCACCAGGGAAGCCTATGCATTCTTATTAGAGTACAAGATTAAAATGCAATATGGTAATTTAATATGATAATACCTGGTGTGAAATGCAAGTATCTATGCATGACATTTAGGGCTCTCACAAGAGGGCCAAATTGATGAGCTTTAGGGTTTGATCCTTGGTTGCTAAGTCTTATCTCCCTTTCCTCCTCCCTGCCAGCCAAACCTATCCTCCATGGCTTCAAATGCTACATACCTACCAGGGATCCTCAAATGTGTGTCTCTAGACCTCTCCTCTGGGTCTAGACCTGATTATCCAATGTCCTGCTTGACATCTCCACTTGGATGACTCACAGACATCTCAGACTCAACTCATCGTTAGGCCTTTGCATCCACTCTTCCTCCATCTGCCCCTCCTTACTAAGGTAAACGGCACCTCCATCCCCATAACTAGGAAAGCTGGGAATGCTCTTTGACTCTTCCTTGTCTCTCAGCACCCCCAAACCAGATGTCTCCCCTGTCACCAAGTTCTCAGAATTGTTCTAAAACATGCCTTGAGTCATCCAGGCATGCGTGTGTGCCCCCTCTCTCTCTCCCCATCTCAGTCTCCAGCCAGCCCTCCAAGCAGGGCACCATCCTCTTTCACCCAAGCTACAATCATGTAAACCTCCCAGCCGGTCTCATAGCCTCTTGCCCCTGCTCAGTCATTGCTGGCTCTCAGTGTCAGCCAAAGCCATAGATTAAGCATAAGCCTCACATGTCACTTCCTTGCTTGAACACACTTTGCTTTTAGGATGTAGTTCAGAATTTTTAGCACGCCTTTCAGGGCTGGCGCCGCCCAGCCTCTCAGGCTTCATAGTTCCCGTCTCTCCTCCTCTGCACTGTGCTCCTCCCGCCTTGCGCCCTTGTCATGTGGTGTTCCCTCTTTCTGAAACACTCCCTTACGAACCACCCCCCACTCCCTTCATCCTTCAAGCCTCACCATAAACGGCATTTCTTCAGGCAAGATTCCCCTGGCACTCTCAGGCAAGAAGGTACCTTGTGCTTTTCCTTCTTGTCATTTGGCACAGTTGTGATTCTATAGTTATTTGCGTGGTTGTTCCATGAAAGTAGCAACTAGGTGGTTTTCATTCATCACTCTCTTCCTGGTGCCAAATATAGCGCCCAGCATATAACAAGGACTCCATAAGTATTGGTAGGAAGCCTCCAAAGACTAATACCATACAAAAGAAAAAAAATAGTGCTAATAAGTAATACTAAATAGCTACGCTGTGCTGAGTCACTGAGTTTTGTCCGACTCTTTGCGACCCCGTGGACTGTAGCCTCCCAGGCTTCTCTGTCCATGGGGATTCTCCAGGCAAGAACACTGGAATGGGTTGCTATGCCCTCCTCCAGAGGATCTTCCCAACCCAGGAATCGAACCCAAGTCTTTCACATTGCAGGCGGATTCTTTCCTTTCTGAGCCACCAGAGAAGTCCAAGAATACTGGAATGGGTAGCCTATCCCTTCTCCAGGGGAGCTTCCCTACCCAGGAATTGAACCCAGGTCTTCCACATTGCAGGCAGATTCTTTACCGTCTAAACCACCAGGGAAGCCCAAGAATACTGGAGTGGGTGGCCTATTCCTTCTCCAGGGAATCTTCTCCATCCAGGAATCAAACCAGGGTCTCCTGCATTGCAGGTAGATTCTATACCAGCTGAGCTAGTAATAAATGTAGCTAAGAAAGCTGGGCCATGTGGAACTATTTATGTAATAAGCAAAACAGTATTAGCAAATATTTCCCACATTACTTATTTTTTCTAATAATTTATATTCCTAGGTTTTTTTTTAAACGTTGTTCAGATACTGTCAGGAATATCTCAATTTCTTTTTCAGTTAGAAACTCGAATGAGGCAAGTTATCTGTAGTATCCACTTTCTGTAAAGGTTTTCTAAGTTGAAGTATATCACATCAGTGATTTTGCTGACCCAGTTATTTCCTTCCAACATATCTAGCTTTGGCATTCGTTACAACGAAGGCAGCTCAGCCGTTGGTTTTCTCTCCCTTTTGTGAACTTGCATAGCATCTGTGCTTCTTTCCATGGCACTCGTACTCTCTTCTTGGCATCACAGTTATTTGTGAAATGACTTCTGTCCTTATCAAGGAGCCTGGAGCTCATCACACAGCACTTAATATTGGGACTGTCAGCCCTTGGGCCTCTAGAGCCCAGATTCGTGCATGTAAGCTGCTTTGTGTTTCCAGAATCTGAAATTATGGTATTTTATTATTCATGTGGACTTTTCTTGACCCTAGAAAGGTAATGTCAGGTCCTGGGAAGCATTCCTTCTTTTAAAATAGAAGTGATTCCTGTGTCTGAGACAATGTGAGAATGATCACTGAGTGAAATAATGATGACCTCAGTGGCCTGAAAGTTGTTTGCCCAGAGGAAGTGTCCAAGTTATTGGCTCAGAGCAACCTGAGAAAGCTCAAATGTGAAAAAACGTTGTGTAAGATTTGTGTTTCAGTGAGGGATGTGCTAATTCAGTAAAGAAAAAAAAACTACTTTAAAAATGTTATAAAACTTTGAAATGACATTCATTGCTCCTCTAAGACAAACTCTTTTTGGACGATAAATACAATGTACCAGAAACAACCACAGAAAGAATATGCCTCTGGGAGTGTAGAAATCAAAGCAAGTGATATTGTTGTCTTTGAAATTACTTGTAGTTTAAAGTCCTGGGCTTTATTTACAACCTGTTCTACAGATTGATAATCATCACTTTCCTTGGTAACCACTCTTAGTAAAAAAAAAAAATCCTAAATTTTATTTTGTTTTTGGCTGCACCACTCGGCTTGTGGGATCTTAGTTCCCCAACCAGGGATTGAACCCAGAGCCCTGGCAGTGGAAGAATTGATTCTCACCACTGGGCCATCAGAGACTTCCCTAAAATCCTAATTCTACTTTAAATATCTTCAGTTCTAAGTTCTGTTTTAATTAAGATCTCATATTTGATTGTCCTAGTTAAGACTATCCATTTTTCAGATAAGTTTAGAAAGGATAGTCAGTCCCCAGCTCTTAACCTATCTTCCTGTTGTAGGGAATCCAGCAATGTTGTCCAGGGTCTCATTTGTTAGAAATGTGTATTTGCCTATTTTTTCTCATTTAAATGTATTTCTTGTACATTATCTTCTGTGCTGTTCTTGCCTGGAGAATATATTCTTCCTGTACACTAAGAAATTTTTTTTGATAAAGCCATTTTGGAGTGGATACTTTCCCACTCTCTGAACAGACATTTCCTGAATTGTAGGTAGGAAGTGTCACTCTGTTTACATACTCCAATTTGCACTCCTTGTCTCTTACCTTCTGTTTATCTGCGTTCAAAATGTATTATTTCTAAAATATACATATATATATTATTTCTTACGCTTTCTCAGTATCTAATGGCCTTAGCTATATAAAAAACACCTTAAAGAAGTTTTTTAGCCTTCCTTGTAATTAATTTTTTTTTAATATGATGTCTAAAAAAAAAAAAGGAAACTCATGACTCGATGGACATGAGTTTGAGTAAGCTCCGGGAGTTGGTGATGGACAAGGAAGCCTGGTGTTCTGCCGTCCATGGGGTCACAAAGAGTCAGACACGACTGAGCAACTGAACTTAACTGTAATTAACTTAATTTTCTTAAAATAACTGTATATAGCATATAACATCAATTGGGATCAGTCATTTTTAACCATTATGCAGTCTAGTAAAGTTGATGTCTGATAAATCATTATTCAAATGCCCAGAGTATAATGGCTTAATATAAGTCTCTCTCTTATTTATCTGAAGTCTTTAGTGGACAGTATTGATATGTTTTCTCAAAATGTAATATTTTCTGACACTTTCAGATCAAATAAATCTGTATTTTTAAATGTGTGTGCTTGAGTAAGTGAAAAAAATTACCTTTACTCGTTTATATTGCAAATACGGTGCTGCTCTGTCAGAGGCTTGGGATACAGTGAGAAATAAAGCAGATCCTGTCTTTGCCACCATGAATTCTATAGTCTGAAGGCAGGCACTGAACAAGTAATAGCAATAAAGTATGATGAGGGTAATGGAGATGAAAGCACAGAGTTTATGAGAAAATAAAACTGGGACTGCAACCTGAACCAGGGGCTAAGAAAAGCCTTCTTGAGGTTCTGACGGGTAACTGAGATTCTGAGGAAATTAGAATTTAAACCCGGTCGTTTAAATCTTTAAAACTTTCTTGGATGTGGGAGGCTTGTTAAAAATATGAATTCCTGGCCTTTTAATAGAGAGAAAAAAGTGCCTAGCTGCAGAGGGTGGTGACAACAACCTCGCTATCAATGTGACTCACTCTGTCCACTAGGGTCTGCTCTGCGGGCCTAGCGCTCCGATGGTCCCTGGGTGAGAGAACAGAGGAAGGCACGTGGTGGCTGAGTTCTTGGCATTGCAGCCACAGGAGATGAGGACCTTTGAGGACATGACTGTGGACTTAGGGAGAGTGGGCCTGCTGGACCCATCTCAGAGGAAACCATACAGAGACATGACTGATGGAAAACATCAGTCGTAGGATCTGCCTGGGGGTTGAGCTCTGAAAATCAGATGTGCCTGCCCACTTGGTTCAAGGGGAAGAGCTAGGGCTGGGGAGGGAGAGGACTTGCCCAAGGCCAGAGTCTAGGCTGAAAAGTCGTAAAAGCTAGGACCTAACTTCCATGCAGAATATCTGTAGGAAGGAGCCACCTAGTGTCAGGGTTCAGTTCAGTTCAGTCGCTCAGTTGTGTCCGACTCTTTGCCACCCCATGGACTGCAGCATGCCAGGCCTCCCTGTCCATCACCAACTCCCAGAGGTTACATAAACTCATGTCCATTGAGTCAGTGATGCCATCCAACCATCTCATCCTCTGTTGTCCCCTTCTCCTCCCACCTTCAATCTTTCCCAACATCAGGGTCTTTTCAAATGAGTCAGCTCTTTGCATCAGGTGGCCAAAGTATTAAAGTTTCAGCTTCAACATCATGCCTTCCAGTGAACACACTCAGGACTGATCTCCTTCAGGATGGACTGGTTGGAACTCCTTGCAGTCCAAAGGACTCTCAAGAGTCTTCTCCAACACCACAGTTCAAAAGCATCAAATTCTTCAGCACTCAGCTTTCTTTATAGTCTAACTCTCACATCCATACATGACTGCTGGAAAAACCATAGCCTTGACTAGACGGACCTTTGTTGGCAAAGTAATGTCTCTGCTTTTGAATATGCTGTCTAGGTTGGTCATAACTTTCCTTCCAAGGAGCAAGCGTCTTCTAATTTCATGGCTGCAATCACCATCTGTAGTGATTTTGGAGCCCCTCCCAAAATAAAGTCTGCCACTGTTTCCGCATCTATTTGCCATAAAGGGATGGGACCAGATGCCATGATCTTTGTTTTCTGAATGTTGAGTTTAAGCCAACTTTTTCACTCTCCTCTTTCACTTTCATCAAGAGGGGCTTTAGTTCTTCTTCACTTTCTGCCATAAAGGTGATGTCAATTGCATATCTGAGGTTATTGATATTTCTCCCAGAAATCTTGATTCCAGCTTGTGCTTCCTCCAGCCCAGCATTTCTCATGATGTATTCTGCATATAAGTTAAATAAGCATGGTGACAATATACAAGTTTGATGTACTCCTTTTCCTATTTGGAACCAGTCTATTGTTCCATGTCCAGTTCTAACTGTTGCTTCCTGACTTGCATACAGATTTCTCAAGAGGCAGGTCAGGTGTGCTGGTATTCCCATCTCTTGAAGAATTTTCCACAGTTTATTATAATCCACACAGTCAAATGCTTTGGCATAGTCAATAAAGCAGAAATAGATGTTTTTCTGGAACTCTCTTGCTTTTTTGATGATCCAGCGGATGTTGGCAATTTGATCTCTGGCTCCCCTGCCTTTTCTAAAACCAGCTTGAACATGTGGAAGTTCACAGTTCACGTACTGCTGAAGCTTGGCTTGGAGAATTTTGAACATTACTTTGCTAGTGTGTGAGATGAGTGCAATTGTGCAGTAGTTTGAGCATTCCTTGGCATTGCCTTTCTTTGGGATTGGAATGAAAACGGACCTTTTCCAGTCCTGTGGCCACTGCTGAGTTTTCCAGATTTGCTGGCATATTGAGTGCTGCACTTTCACAGCATCATCTTTTAGGATTTGAAATAGCTCAGCTGGGATTCCATCACCTCCACTAGCTTTGTTTGTAGAGATGTTCCCTAAGGCCCACTTGACTTCACATTCCAGGATGTCTGGCTCTAGGTGAGTGATCACACCATCGTGATTATCTGGGTCATGAAGATCTTTTTTGTACAGTTTTTCCATGTATTCTTGCCACCTCTTCTTAATATCTTCTACTTCTGTTAGGTCTATACCATTTCTGTCCTTTATCGAGCCCATCTTTGCATGAAATTTTCCCTTGGTATCTCTAATTTTCTTGAAGAGATCTCTGGTCTTTCCCTATCTATTGTTTTTCCCTATTTCTTTGCACTGATCACTGAAGAAGGCTGTCATCTTTCTTGCTATTCTTTGGAACTCTGCATTCAAATGGATATATCTTTCCTTTTCTCCTTTGCTTTTCGCTTCTCTTCTTTTCTCAGCTATTTGTAAGGCCTCCTCAGACAGCCATTTTGCTTTTTTGTATTTCTTTTTCTTGGGGATGGTCTTGATCCCTGTCTCCTGTACAACGTCAGGAATCTGTCCTTAGTTCTTCAGGCACTCTATCAGATCTAGTCCCTTAAAGATATTTTTCACCTCCACTGTCAGAGTAAATAGTTTGAATTTGAGGAAGAAAGGAGTAACCTGAACTCAAAACAATAACCTGGGTTCTTATAAGAGGACATTTGCATAAACATGGGCAAATATCAAGTGCTTGAAGCATAATGAAGGCCTCAGAATTAATCAGGTAGCTGTGCAGTGAACATGCTTCAATACAAAGGAGGAGACGTGTGTACCTGCAGGAGAATAACACACCTTTTGAATGTAACCAGTGTGGCAAAGACTTTTAACTAAAGGTTATCACTGAATGATCAGCATAGAATTCATATGTAAATCAATGAGTTGATGAATGGATGTGGGCCAGCCTTTTACAGCCTCTCATCAGTAGCAGAAATTTCACACTGGAAAGGAGTTCTTTGAACATAATGAGAATGGGGAAGTATTCACTCACAGCTCAGCAATAACTTAACACATGTTAGCTCACACTGAGGAGAAACCCTATAACAAACGTGGGGAACACTTTGGCCAGAGAGTTACCTTTTCTTCATACCAGAGAACTCACACCAGAGAGAATCCCTTTGTGATCATTATGGAAATGCCTCCAGTAATAAGGCTGTCTTTGAAATGATATGAGTGAATTCACATTGCAGAGAAACTATGAATATCATCTATGTGGTAACGCCTTTAGTTGATGCTCTAACCTTAGCTATCATGAAACAACGTACACCAGAGAGGAACCCTGGAGAGTGTGGAGGAATCTTCAGTCTCAGCACCAACGTTAATAAACAGCAGAGAGCTCATAGAGGGGAGAAACCCTGCAGCCGTCAGCCAGCGTTCAAGCCTTACAGAAAACTCAGAGTCAAACAGGAAGGGAAGCAGCAAGTCTTTACCAGGAGGAGAAAGCCATTTGGAAACTACAAGACAGTTCATGTTGGAGAAGCAATTAAGTGAAATAAACATGGGAAACCCATTGCTCATAAAGCAACGCTCCAGGACATGCAAAGATTTTCACTGTATCAGACACTCTAGTGTTATGAATGAAGTGATCATGCTTTGGTCAGCCTTCAAGTTCTTACACTTCCGAATTCCTCAGGCCTCAAGTCAATGTAGAAATGCCTTCATCTGGATTTTATATAAGAAAATTCATACTTGGGGTTGGGGGGGGAACCTATCAAGAACCCTTTAGTACAAAATCCAACATATAATTAGACTTTTGCCAAATATATTACTGAAAATAATGCCATGTAAAGATGTAAAACTATGATGCATTCTTAGAAATGCTGAATACAGATTTTGGTGAGATGTAATAAACAGTGAGATTAATAAGAGTTGTTGATGAAAAATCTAATACATGGGTATTTGTCTTTTAAAAATCATGAAATGGGGGCTTCCCTGGTGGCTCAGTGATAAAGAATCTGCCTGCCAGTACAGGAGACATCGGTTTGATCCCTGGTTGGGGAAAATCTCACATGCCATGGAACAGTTAATCCTGTGCTCCGCAATTACTGAGCCTGTGCTCCTGAATCCTGGAGCCTCAACTACTGAAGTCCCTGCGCCCTAGAGCCCAAGCTCTGCAACAAGAGACGCCACTGCAGTGAGAAGACCGCGCACTGCAGCTAGAGAGCAGCCCCCGCTCTCTGCGATTAGACAGAAGCCTGTGCAGCAACGAAGAGAGCAGCACAGCCAAAAAGTAAAGAATACGTTTTTAAAAGGTCATGAAACATTATGCTGAGTAATTAAGGTGTTTTCCTCTATTACATCACTGTTAATCAGTTTCCATTTTTATACAGCTCTAAACATATTTACAAAGATTTTGCTTAATCAGACAACACCTTTTAATGTGACTGAAAAAATGAAACATATGAAAAATGTGTTCTCATTACTCTATTGTTGAAATACATACCTACTTGGCAAGGGTGAATGAAAACATGGACAAATATGCATACTTTATAAGTAATTCAAATATCCCAGGTGATACCAATGTGGGTGGTATACACACCGTATTTTATGAAATACTAGAGAACTAACAAAGGCTTGGAACTGGTAAATATGATGTGAAAAAGCACTATACAAGTGTATTGTTGTTTTTCAGTCACTCATTCGTGTCTGACTCTTTGTGATCCCATGGACTGCAGCACACCAGGTTTCCCTGTCCTTCCTTCACCATCTCCCAGAGTCTGCTCAAATTCATGTCCATTGAGTCGATGATGCCATCCAACCATCTCATCCTCTGTCATGCCCTTCTCCTGTCCTCAGTCTTTCCCAGCATCAGGGTCTTTTTCAGTGAGTCAGCTCTTCACA
Organism: Capra hircus; assembly: GCF_001704415.2. NCBI lineage: Eukaryota > Metazoa > Chordata > Mammalia > Artiodactyla > Bovidae > Capra > Capra hircus. The sequence continues at coordinate 20,281,120 of NC_030818.1, forward strand.
TCAAAGTACTGGAACTTCAGCTTCAGCAAGTATATTATGGCTGAAATGTTGAATTCTTGAGAGAGAGAAGAGATGGATAGGTAAATGACTCTCAAGGATAAGCAGTGTTTAGGGAACAAGATCCCTGTCTCAGAGATGGAGCAGTTTTAGGTCTGACACATCCCAGGGTGTGCTCATGGTGGAGGAAGGAAAGATGAAGAGGCACCCTTCTACAAGGCTGGGATACACAGACCATGGGAACAGTGAAGTCTCCAACAGTGGTGGTAGAACTCGGAGAGAGTGACCAAGGTGCCAAAGTCATCAAAAATAAAAGAGAGTGATCAGGAGTTTGTTAACAAATATGAGGAACGGTCGAGCGCGATTACCCTCTGCCATTGGCCCTAACCACTCCCTCATTCTCTTCCTGAGCCCCCCTCAGAAATATTCTCTTAGCAAGTACCTTGCTGGTTATGCAAATATGACTTCAAAACAAGTCTCCTAACAGGAGTTCCAGGGATCTTTGTCTGGGAAAAGGGGGAGAAGTGAGAGGTTGAGTCAGGGAAGAGAGAGCAGAGAAGAGCAGTATTGGGGTGAGTACCAAAGAGGATTAATGGTCTGAATGGGGTGCATTTTAGGCAGTGACAAGCATGACTGGAGGTGGTGGTTTTAGCTGGTGTTTTGTTTTGTTGTTTGTTTTAGCTGAAAGACACTGCCAGTGTCCTCTATCCATTTAAAAAAAAAAAGGTAAATTAGTTAAAGACTGGGGTGGAAGCCCTGGGAAGAAGGTGAAAAAAGGGAGATGTGTGTGTGGTGTTATCAGTTGGATTGGGTAGGAATTAGAGGAATTCTTTGTGGTGCCTCCAGGGGGCAGATATTGCTAAGCCATGATCTTAATTTTAAACCTTTTATTGTAGTTTGAGTATATTTATTTCTTTAGGCATTTAATTGAAACAGTTCTTTCATCTCCATCATTTGTCTGTAAGAAATTGGTTCCTAGATTTGAGAAAATGTTACTGCACTCTGGTAGCCAACTGCCTATTTAATAGGCACTTATTTAGAATCTTCTAGGTGCCAGGCACTGAGCTAGCCCTAGGATTACAAAGTTAACCTTGAATTGTGGCTTTTCTGTAAGTTCTTTTTAATAATGCATCACTCACCTAGATTCATTAGCCCTATTTTCTCACAGTCTTCAAAAATACTGATTTGATAGAAGGTAGGCTTCATCAGTCACTGCAATAGAATCACTGTATTAAAGCTTGTGATTAAAACTATTGAAGAACTTCCAGTTTGTTAAAAAAATAGAGCCAACAACTGCTTCCAAAAACTGTCCAGTTTTTCCTCCTCTGTTTTCCTTAAATATGTTAAACACCTTAAACCCTTTCTGATAGGTGTTGGTAAGCGTCTATCAAACACAAAAAATGCATAGGAGCACCCTACCATCTGAATTTATTTCCACTCTTCATAACTTCCACACTTGTTTTAAGGAAATAATAATACACATAGAGTCCTATAAAACACATTCAGTTCAGTTCAGTCACTCAGTCGTGTCCAACTCTTTGCGACCCCATGAATTGCAGCACGCCAGGCCTCCCTGTCCATCACCAACTCCCGGAGTTCACTCAAACTCATGTCCATCGAGTAGGTGATGCCATCCAGCCATCTCATCCTCTGTTGTCCCCTTCTCCTCCTGCCCCCAATCCCTCCTAGCATTAGGGTCTTTTCCAATGAGTCAACTCTTCGCATGAGGTGGCCAAAGTACTGGAGTTTCAGCTTCAGCATCAGTCCTTCCAATGAACACCTAGGACTGGTCTCCTTTAGGATGGACTAGTTGGATCTCCAGATTTTAAATCTTAAATTACCTGATAAAAAATAGGTGGTTTGGATCTTACCATGGAATCTTGTCTGGATCTTACAGAGGAATCTCAGAGTTGTTCAAATTCTGCTGCTAGGTAGGACTCAGACCTTTTCCACATGTTATAGTTGAAGAGGAAAACAATGTTATCATTAACACCGTGATGGATCCAGTGTGTCAGCTTACGCAGAAGGGGCTCTGCTTCCTGTATCTACCACCCCAGACCACCTGGAGAAAGAGCCTGGAAATAGCTCTCTGTATCACTTACATTCTCAGAGATCCAAATCGTGCCTGGTGCTAAGACATGCACAGTTTTCTTTGTGATGGTCTTTCAAAAAGTAACCCTTGTTCAACAAGTCTGTTTCAAAGTACCTAGAGTATCAGGGTGAAGTGTGAAATTTTATTGTGTATTTGTATTTTCTTTAAAGGATGAAGATGCTCAGAAAGAGGTGAAAAAAATAAGCACTTCCTTGAAGAGGTAAATAAAAGAACTTGCTCTTCAACAAATCAGATGTGGTCTACTAAAAATTTAGTCAAAGTTGTGTTTTTTTAATTATCCTGTTTTCCTTTTTGATGTAAGGGCAGTGTGCTCAGACCTGAAGGTAAAACCATGTTTCTGCAGGATGCATTCCGCTGGTAGCACTACAAAACTAATTATGTTATTTGGAGAAATCTATTTCCTATAATGTCACTACAAAATGATCTTTAAACATGTATGCTTTATATTTTTCCTATAAATAATGAACTATAGTCTTCAGAATATTTCCTTAAATAAAATATTAAAATCAATTCAATAAAATGAACTCTAGTGAGTGTTTTATTGCTGCCTTAATGGAGACTTTACAAAACAAAATAATTTTATTAATGTGGTAGAAAAAGGGGGGAAAGGCAAAGGACATAAACAAGTTGTTGATAAGAGAAAACAAAAGGGGAACTATAACTAGTAATTTTTAAAATGCGAAGAAAATTAGAATACTGTTTTACCATCAAAATAGCAAGGACTTTTTCCTTTAAAGAAACATTCAGTACTGGCAATGATGCCGCAAGGTGGACTGTTATCATACACTGCTGCTGGGAGAGCATTTTGACCAAATATTTGGTAAAATTTAACCAGAGCCTTAAAAATATATAAACTCTTTATCTCATCATTTTATTTTACAGAAAAAATCTTAAAGTGAAAAAGTACACTTATGCACAAATGTTCATAATAGCATTCTTTTTTACAGTAAAACCCTATGTGTAACAGTAATAATCCAGTCAATCCTAAAGGAAATCAGTCCTGAATATTCACTGAAGGACTGATGCTGAAGCTGAAACTCCAATACTTTCGCCATCTGATGTGAAGAACTGACTCCTTGGAAAAGACTCTGATGCTGGGAAGGATTGAAAGCAAGAGAAGGGGATGACAGAGAATGAGATGATTGGATGGCATCACCAACTTGATGAACATGAGTTTGAGCAAGCTCCGAGCGTTGGTGATGGACAAGGAAACCTGGCGTGCTGCAGTCCATGGAGTCACAAAGAGTTGGACACAACTGAGCAACTGAACTGAACAGTAATAAAGCAGTTAACCATATTAGAATATAACTACAATAGAATATTTTTGAGATTAAAAATAATTTCAAAGATGACATATAGGGAAATGCACGGAGCATCTTAAGTTCAAGTACAAGACAATATATACACATGATCTCAACTCTATGAAAATGTGCATAGAAATTCATCTATTGAAAATGTTGATATTTCTGTGGAGTTGTGTTTTGTTTCTAATATTCCCCAATTTTTAATAGTTAAAAGGATTTTTCAGTTGAACTTAACTAGCAGTAATCTATAGATTCCCCACTACCCTTTAACCAGCTTTATCCTGGAAATCAGGTAAAAAATTGCTGGTTTGCTATCCCAAATGCATGGACACACATGCACACTTGTACACTAAATTTCAAGCCTTGTTCTAGTGATACCAGTTCATCAAACTGAGCTAGTTTCTCCCTTTCATCTTTTATAACAGCCCATCAAGATACCTAAATCAGTCCAACTGATTCGTGCCCAAACTCTGACAACTAGTTTAACACTGAAAGTACTAGGTGAAGAGACAAGAGCTTTGCAGGTACACTTATGTCCACAAAGCCTACCTTTGGCTTTCCCTATACAGCTAGGAGAATGCACAAGTTGAGACAGGTGATTGATTCTAGCAGCAGAAAATAATGTAGAATCAGTCACATTGTAAGCTTTGCTGGAGCAGCTCATTCAAGCAGTGCATGCAAGTTGCTTAAGTCGTGTCCAACTCTGCGACCCTACGGACTGTAGCCTGCCAGGGTCCTCGGTCCATGGGATTTCCCAGGCAACAATACTGGAGTGGGTTGCCATGCCCTCCTCCAGGGGCTCTTCCCAACCCAGGGATTGAACCCGTGTCTCTTATGTCTCCTGCATTGGCAGGTGGGATCTTTACCACTAGCGCCACCTGGGAAGCTAGCAGAAAGTGGTACAGAGACTGGCTAAGAATTATGAGAAACTACAAGAACACTCTTTAGTAATGGTAGGACTTGGGATCATAATTGAAACATAAAGCCTCACTTGTTTTAACAAAAGTCCTATTTGGTCCCTGTAGTCCATAATGCCTTCATTGGACAAATTGATGTCTCAATTGAGTAATGTTTCTGAATGAGGACTTGACCCAACAGGAGTGTAACTTCTCTGAAAGTTATTTGAATCTTGAAAATATTGTGAATTTCTGCCACATTTGACAGATTTCTCAGTAGGATGTTGATGGAGGAGATCTCTGTCCTTATTGTGATAATACCATATCCTCTTCCAATTAACATCAGAGCCCTGCTGCCTGATCATGGCTAGTCTTCATCAGGTTTATAATCAAAGCATGTATGTGTGAAACCAGCTAAGGACAATTTCCACATTAAATCCACCCTCCCCCTACTTTTAAAAGCTGAGTGGTATTTGTGGATGGCAGCATTATATGTAGATTATTACACTTAAACTCCAGTGAATTTCATACAAAGTGAACCATTATCAACTCTTTCCTCTCTGTAGTTGCTCACCACTCATTCTACTGACCTTGGAGTAGACAGACCAGCTGCAGAGAGTTTTTGAAATGATTTCTCCTGGTGGGTCACTAAGGCAAGGCCTTGGTATACCCTCCACCACGAAGTACACGAACTCCTATACTTTCAAGAGACTTCATGTACAGCTTTGGAAAGGGGGAGTTCCAATCCAGAACATTTGAATGTGTTCAATTTCTGCATATAATAAGAGGCATAATTTCTCATAAAACATTCATGTAACTCAGTGTTCTGCTAAAATTTTAACAATTGTCATGTCTGGGTAATCTGCCACATTATCTTTCTTACTAAGTACTAAATACCCTTCACGGTAAATTAAAATCTTTGTTGTGCCTGAAAGTTGTCAAAAAGGTTTTCACTTCACCTTTTCATACTTTTAAATTATAAAAAGCTGTGTTAGGTGGATGGGACCGTAGATCTTCTGGACCTGCTTTTTCATTTTACCAGTAAACAGTTTTAGCTCCGATGCATAAGCAACACGGACAGGGTCAGAAAATTGGTGAGTGGCTGAGTCAGGACCAGGTTCCAGGTCTCGGAATCTCATGCCTTCTGCACACTGCTTTGAGCTCAGGGCCTTTTCCATTGAACTGAGTGAAGTCCAGTGTGTTTGGTGTTGATGGTGGAAAGAGGGAAGTGGGAGGGAGGGAAAGAGTTCTGAAAATGGTAACATTTGCATGGTTTTACCTGTTCTGAGTGTTTCCCCTGTGTTAGTTCATTTCATCCTCACAGCAGCCCTACTAAAAACAGTTTTAAACACAGCCCATTTACAGATGGGGAATCTGAAGCATGGGGTATTATTTTTATTGAAGGATAATTGCTTTACAGTGTTGTGTTGGTTTCTGCTTTGCAACAACGTGAATCAGCTGTAAGATTACATATATAGCCTCCCTCTTGGGCCTCTCTCCCACTCTCTAGGTCATCACAGAGCCCCGAGCTGAGCTCCTGTGCCATACAGTTGCTTCCTGTTAGCGATCTGTTCTACACATGGTAGCGTATATATGTTAATGCGACTCTCTCAGTTCACCCCACCCTCTCCTTCCCCCACTGTGTCCACAAGTCTGGGTCTCTATTCCTGCCCTACAGATAGCTTCATCAGTACCGTTTTTCTAGATACCATGCCTGACACAGTACTAGATCCAAACTGGGCAGCCAGCTCCAGAGTCCAAGCAGTGGTCTGAACCACCGTACAATCCTGCCAACAAATGTGGGGATGTGGGCATAAAAGAAGGTAGAAGGAGAACAGAAAAAAGGGGGGGGGGACAGGAAAAAGGAGGTATTTAAAAAAGGATGGTAGAGAGGGATGGTAAAAGTAAAAAAAAGAAGGCAAAGAAGAGAGCAAGGAAAAATCTTTCCTTGTACTTACTTTTTGGGTATTGATCCCCATCTCCTGGTATCATTATGAAGTACCCAACAACCTATTGTGCATATTGCTGTTTAATTGGTCAATCGTGTCTGACTCTTTTGCGACCCCATGGACTGTAGCCCGCCAGGCTCCTCTGTCCGTGGGATTTCCCAGGCAAGAATACCGAAGTGGGTTGCCATTTCCTTCTCCAGGGGATCTTCCCGACCAAAGTATTGAACCCACATCTTCTGCATGGACAGGCTGATTCCTTACCACTGAGCCACCTGGGAAGCCCATTGTGCATCCTGACTTATATTAAATCTGTTTTTTATATTTCCATTTTCTCCCCGCAAGATAAGGAAAGAGAAAGGGAGGGTGGGGAATGGTGAAACTTATTTTAAATGACTCATTCCACTTGCTCTGGGTGTAGGGGGAGAGGCTCCTTATGGACTACATGAACTACTGATTGGGTAGTTAACAAGAATATTTCACTTCACAGTTAAAGATAAGGTCATATTGTAGAACCAAATATGGTTAATATCTTGATGTTCTATGATTTTTTTACAGCTCCCAAACCTATATTTTGCTCTACACATCTAAAGTCAAATCATGTTTTAAAAATAGCTTTGTTGAAGTATAATTGATATACAAAAAAAGCACAAAGTGTGTAATTTGATATGTTTTGAGATATATGTATATACCACTGTGAAACCATCACTGCAGGATAATGCAGCCCTTCTCTCCTGACTCTCCCTAACCAACCTCCCAATCCCCAGCCACATACCTGTTTTCTGTCACTAGCAATTGCATTTTCTAGGCTTTCATATAACTGGATTGTATATTATGTACTCATTTTTGTCTGGTTTCTTTTACTCAACATAATTATTTTGAGATTCATTGATGTCATTCAGTTCAGTTCAGTTGCTCAGTCATGTCCAACTCTTTGTGACCCCATGGACTGCAGCACACCAGGCCTCCCTGTCCATCACCAACTCCTGGAGTTTACCCAAACTCATGTCCATTGAGTTGGTGATGCCATCCAACCATCTCCTCTGTCGTCCCCTTCTCATCCTGCCTTCAATCTTTCCCAGCATCAGGGTCTTTTCAAATGAGTCAGCTCTTCACATCATGTGGCCAAAGTATTGGAGTTTCAGCTTCAACATCAGGCCTTCCAATGAACACTCAGGACTGATCTCCTTTAGGATGGACTGGTTGGATCTCCTTGCAGTCCAAGGGACTCTCAAGAGTCTTCTCCAACACCACAGTTCAAAAGCATCAATTCTTCAGTGCTCAGCTTTATTGTCCAACTCTCACATCCATACATGACTACTGGAAAAACCATAGCCTTGACTAGATGTTGAAACTAGAACTCCAATACTTTGGCCACCTAGTGCGGAGAGCTGACTCATTTGAAAAGATCCTGACGTTGGGAAAAATTGAGGACAGGAGGAGAAGGGGACAACAGAGGATGAGATGGTTGGTTGGCATCACCGACGCAATGGACAGGGGTTTGGGTGGACTCCAGGAGTTGGTCATGGACAGGGAGGCCTGGTGTGCTGCAGTTCATGGGGTCACAAAGAGTCGGACATGACTGAGCGACTGAACTGAACTGAACTGACTAGATGGACCTTTGTTGGCAAAGTAATGTCTCTTCTTTTTAATATGGTGTCTAGTTGTGTGTTCAGTTCAGTTCAGTTCAGTCGCTCAGTCGTGTCCGACTCTTTGCGGCCCCATGAATCACAGCACGCCAGGCCTCCCTGTCCATCACCAACTCCCGGAGTTCACTCAGACTCACATCCATCGAGTCAGTGATGCCATCCAGCCATCTCATCGTCGCCCCCTTCTCCTCCTGCCCCCAATCCCTCCCAGCATCAGAGTCTTTCCCAATAAGTCAACTCTTCGCATGAGGTGGCCAAAGTACTGGAGTTTCAGCTTCAGCATCAGTCCTTCCAAAGAACACCCAGGGCTGATCTCCTTTAATATGGACTGGTTGGATCTCCTTTCAGTCCAAGGGACTCTCAAGAGTCTTCTCCAACACCAGGTGTGTGTAACAGTAGTTTATCCCTTTTTATTCCTGACTGGCATTTGGTTACATATGCCACAGTAATGTTGTTGTTTTTCTCCATTCACCTGTTAATGAACATTTGGGCAGTTGCCAGTATTTGATTATTAGAAATATATCTGCGAATCTTCATATAAATTATTAAAATGGACATATGCTTTTGTTTCTCGGATAAATATTTAGGCAGAGAGTGGCTGAATTATATGGTAGATTTATATCTAGCATTTTTAAAAACTGTCAAACTGTTTTCCAAAGTATTATTTTACAGTTTCACCAGCAGTGTATGAAAGTTCCACTTTCTCTAGCTTCTTGACAACACTTGGTATGGTCAGTCTTTTTTTTTTTTTTTACTGAAGTATAGTTGATTTACAATATTATATTAGTTTCAGGTATTCAACAGTAATTCAGTTACATAGTTTCCATTATAGATTATTACAGGATATTGAGTACAGTTCCCTGTGTTGTACAATAGAGTCAGTCTTTTGCATTTTAGCTGCTACTCTGGGTACATAGTAACCTCTACTTGGGATTTTAATTTCCATTTCCCTAATGACAAATTATACTGAGCTTTTTTTCACGTGCTTATTTGCCATTCGTATATCTTCTTTGATGAAGTATCATTCAATTTTTTTTGCCCATTATTTTAACTGAGTTGCTGGTTTTCTTTTTTGTTGAATTTTGAGAGTTTTTTAGGTATTCTGGAAAGAAGTCTTTTATTAGATACAGATTTTGCCAATGTTTTCTCTCCCTGTGGCTTGTCTTCCCTAATAGTGTCTTTCACAAGACAAATGTGTTTCATTTTGATAAAACCATTTATATGTGAATGTATCTTGTTCTTGGTGCTGTATCTAAATATTTTGCCTAATCCAAGGTCATAAAGATTTTCTCCCATATTTTCTTCTAAAAGTTTTTTAATATTTGGTTTTACATTTAAATCTGTGACCTATTCTAGGTTAATTTTTGTATACGATCTGAGTTATGGATTGAAGTTCATTTGTTGTGTGAATGGATTTGCAATTGTTCCATCACCATCTGCTAAGAAAGTTACTGTTTCTCCACTGAATTGCTTTTGCTCCTTTGTCAAAAATCAGTTTTTCGTATATATGTGGGTCTATTAATGTACTTTCCATTTTGTTCCTCTGATCTAGTATCAGTAATAATGCCAACAGCACCCTCAGTTATTTACTTTAGTTTTCTATTGTCTTGAAATCAGATATTCCTCCAAGCTTGTTCCTTTGCTAACTCTTTTTGACTACTCTAAGTTCTTTACATTTCCATATGAATTTTAGAATTCTTTTTTTTTTTTTTTTTTTTTAGTTTCTACAGAAAAATCTACCTTGGATTTTGATTGACATTGTGTCAATTAATTTGTCTCCTCAACTCAAGGAGATGCACCCACTATGCACCATTGCCTGGCAACTCTCTCCAGACAGTGACCTGGGGCAATTGTAGGGCTTAACTTTGTTTATTACCTGTGTCTCGGGAACCACTGTCCTTTTTTTCCTGCTGACCAATATCTTGAAAACAACTGATTCATATCCATTGTCCATGTTTTGGATTTTGAAAGACAGAAATTGTTAATTTGGCAAGTTGTAACTGTGGCACTTTCCAGACTCTAACATATTGACTTTGTTTTTTTAAAGAAGTTTCTATAACATTCTATGAAATAAAGCAAATTGAGCAATTGCACTATAAAATTAATTAATTGGACTTTGGTTAGAACCCTGAGATAATTTTTTTGTTTTTATATAGCATTCTTAAATTTTGGTCATAAAGTTTGCATATGAAGAATTAAATTGTCTCTTTCCTCCTTCTTAAATACTTTATATTTATATGTTCTAATTTAAATTGGGAAACCTGATTGGGAAAACAGTCTGCTGAAACGGCAGGTAGAAACGGCATTCATTAGAAACTATTAATGCCGCATAACTCTGCCTCTGGCAGAGCCCTCATTGGACAACCAGCGCCTTCCAGTCTGGCAGACCGTGGTGTAGTGTGAAAATCATCTGGTGCCTAACGCAGTCTGTTCTCATTTTTAAAAGGTACCAGTATGAAGATAGTGATTTTCCAGCCAACCTACCATTTAGTTGTTTATTTTGTCTCTTTGAAATGCATTTATTTCCTTAACGTTTTTCAGCCCTAGGAGCTCAAGGTACCCAAATAATCGTAATTAATCACATGTATATTGAGCTAACATGGAATTATCCAAGGGCTGATCCAAGTTTGTGTGCCTCAAGTTTACACAATGTGGAGTCTACCTCTAACGCTACCTGGGAAGCCCAAGAGAAAGAATAGAAAAATACAAAATTAGCTATGAAAGTAACTTTATTTAGAATGAAAGAGACATCACAACAAATATGAAGTTTTAAAAGCTGATAAATGCCACAAATATAAAAAAACTGAGAAAAATAACATGTCATTATTATTTATTAACTCTGGGATATTGTTTCCTGTACTTTTTGTCACGTACTCTGTTCTTTTCGCCATGTTAATTTTTAATGTCATTGTCTATAAAAAGGATATAAGGATAGTGACACTGGTCTCTCGCCTAGCATGAGTGATTGGCATGTATGAATATTTTTCATTTTGGATGGTTTAGAAATGCCCCTCTCAGCCTCCTTTCTTGTTACAAGCGGCATGCAATGACTTCCTCCGCGGCACAGCTTCCCCAGGGTGAGTGAGCCTTGGGAGGACTCCCACCCCTGGAGCACTGTGAGCTGGCCTGGGGGGCCCTGTGGCAGTGGTTGGTCCATCTCCGCCCAGTCTCAGTGCCTCCAGATCCCAGTCCCATGACACCCCAGCCATGAGGGGGGTCCCAGGAAGCCTTGAAACCCAGATCATGGTGGGCCCTAAGCAGGAGACCAAGGAGTACCTTGTTCACATCCTTCTCCTTGGAGTCCAAGTCAGGGTCTAAAGCTCAGTGCAGGTCCCAGGAGCGAGCTGTCACTGAGGCCACTGACGTGCAGGCTGGAAGTTGTCCATTGACCCTCCCGCCCACCACATCCATCACAGTGTTCTCATGCCTAATATTTCAATGAAAGCTTTTTACTTGCTGAGATGGGTTAAGAAAGTGCTCCCAAAAGAGAAAAAAATTTCTGCCTTCAGATATGAAGTGACAGAGAGAGAGCAGGGAAAGAGAGAAGAAGCCAGCAAAGAGAGGAGGCAGGTCAAGGACCAGACAAGAGGCAGCAAGCCTGAGGCAACGCCAAGACCAGCCTTTCTGCTGCAAATTTAAGGTGCTCTCTTACTTCCCTAAAGGCAATACAGAATTTTTTTTAACTTTAGTGCTTTTTTTTTTGGTTGCCATAACAACCTTCATTCAATGAAATACAGACCACATACTAGGATTTAGGCACTGTGGCATTTCTATGACCCAATTATTTTTTTTATTTTAATTTTATTTCTAGACTTCAGTTTCTGGTCTGTTGTTTTAGCAATCAAGTGACTCCTGCAGTACCCCAGTGTGAAGCTTAAAATGATTTAAAGGACCATCCTGACAGCAGGGCAGAAGTACCTATTGTTTTGCAGGCTGTTTGGCCCCTGAGCTCATTGCTAATGGATTGGAAAAATAAAAAGATGACCTATTATTTTTATTGCTTGAGAGACCTGGTCTTATATATGTATAATGATAGCACACGTATCATGTTTATAACATTTTAAAAGTTTTCTTTTAAATGCAAAACAAGCCATGCTTTATAGTCATATTGAACTTTTAATTTTTCTAAGTGTTCTCATGCCTAATATTTCAATGAAAGCTTTTTACTTGCTAAGATAGGTTGAGAAAATGCTGCCATCCTCCTCTGACCATAGAAGAAACTGGAACAAAGGTTAGATTTGCTGGAGGTCACATACCAAGTTCAAGAGTGAGCAGTGGCCAGAACCCTATGTCCTGACTCTCAGCCTGGGCCTGTGCAGCGATGAAAGACATCATAATTGGAGCCATACAATCCATCTTAAACCATGTAAGATTTAACATCCTTCAGGAACTAACTCTATTTCCTTTTGTTTGCATTTACCAACCAAGTGATTAAAGCAGCTAAAAAGATAGATGTCTACAAAGATAGACTTCTTAAAATTTGTATAATTGCTAACTTGCCAAAAATGTACACGAATTTCCCACAGTGAAGGAGATGGTTCATTGGATGGGAAAACAGTTATTTAAGATGGGCTTTGGATAGGGAGTTTAGGGAATGTCTAAGATAAATTCATGGCAGTGGCCTGGAAAGATGCCTTCTTTTCCTTAGGGTATAATTTACTTACATCTGGTTGTGGTCATTTCTCCAAAAGACGATGTTCATAGTCATACTTTGTTTCCCTTTTAATTTTGATGTCAATATGTGATTTGTCACTGTTCCATAACTGTAATTTACATTTCATAGCTTACTTAATGGAGATTATGACCTATCTCACAGTTGCAAACCACCCCCCCCCCAAACATGGACTGCTTTATTTGGCTCACTGAGATGGCCAAGAAATCTCAATGTGAGGGGTAAGTTTATTTGGATTTTTCCCAAACTCGGCTAGATACCATTAACACTGGATTCCTTTATAAAGAAACCAGCTTGCTGGGATGTGGAAGAGACAGCAGGCACATCCCCCCCAACATTCCCCCTCCTTCTAGGGCTAGGTGTGCTCTCAGAGCAGGGACCCTCTTGGGGACGTACAGGCCCTGGGAGAGAATGCTCTTCTGAACTTGATTAGCTAGACCACACCTGAAGTTTCTAGATCAAGGGAAGAGCCAATGGATAGAGTCAGGTCTCAACAGAATCATCTAACCAAGCTCACAGTGACCTGCTGCTGCCAGCCTCTGACTCAGCCGCAGTCCTTTATTGAGGTATAAGTTACATACAACCAGATGCAATCATTTCAAGTGCACAGTTTGCTGAGTTTAGACAAAGTGTCATTCCTACCACAAGCAAGGTATAAAATATGTGCATCGCTCCAGAAAGTTCCCTTGTGTCCCATCCCACTCAATCTCACCTGCCCCAGAACTAGGGAACCTCAAATCTGCTTCCTGTCACTACAGGTTACTTATTCTTAACAATGAATGAATACATGAGCTCATTCTTTCATCGAGCACATTTTTGAGACTCATCTATAATATTTTTGGGGGGGTGAATATATCAGTAGTTCATTCCATTTTGTTGCTGTAATATTGCATAGCTTGAATATGCAGCAAATTGGTTATCAATTCACCGGTCTGAAAGTGAAAGTCACTCCATTGTGTCCGACTCTTTGCGACCCAATGGACTATACGGTCCATGGAATTCTCCAGGCCTGAATACTGGAATGGGTTGCCTTTCCCTTCTCCAGGGGATCTTCCCAACCCAGGGATGGAACCCAGGTCTCCTGCATTGCAAGCAGATTCTTTACCAGGTAAGCCACAAGGGAAACCCAAGAGTACTGGAGTGGGTAGCCTGTCTGGGGTTGTTTGTAGTTTGGGGTTATTATGAATGAACCTGATCTGAATATTCATGTAGAAGTCCTTTTAAGGATGTGCTTTTATTTGGAAAGTGAAGTCGCTCAGTTGTGTCCAACTCTTTGCAACCCCAGGGACTATAGCCTACCAGGCTCCTCCGTCCATGGGATTCTCCAGGCAAGAGTACTGGAGTGGGTTGCCATTTCCTTTTCCAGGGGATCTTCCCGACCCAGGGATAGAAACTGGGCCTCCCGCATTGTAGGCAGATGTTTTACTGCCTGAGCCACCAGAGAAGTTTTATTGGAGGGTGGGGGTAAAAACCTAGAATAGGAATCATTGTGTTAGCTTTAAAGGAAACTGCTGTGCCGTTTTTCAGACACTTGTACCATTTTGCATTCCCCATTGAAATGTCTGAAAGTTCCAGTTATCTACATCCTCACCAATACTTGGCATTTTAGCCATTCTAATGGATGTGTGGCAACATCTCATTGTGGTTTTAATTATGACTAGGGACTTGAGCAGCAATTCTGTGCTCACTGGGTATCTCCTTCTGTGACTCAATCACTCTGACTAGCTCCATGATACTAAATTCAATAATACCATAGCCAAAAGCATCCTTGTAAGTTGCTGGCAGGTTGTTACTTTTTCTTTCTTGCCTTAATGCTGGCAATACATAATAAATCTGACAGAAGCTGTGATTTCCCTCTTGTCCCAGGGTGAGACCATCCAAGCCGTTCTAATGGATGTGTGGCAACATCTCATTGTGGTTTTAATTATGACTAGGGACTTGAGCAGCAATTCTGCGCTCACTGGGTATCTCCTTCTGTGACTCAATCACTCTGACTAGCTCCATGATACTAAATTCAATAATACCATAGCCAAAAGCATCCTTGTAAGTTGCTGGCAGGTTGTTACTTTTTCTTTCTTGCCTTAATGCTGGCAATACATAATAAATCTGACAGAAGCTGTGATTTCCCTCTTGTCCCAGGGTGAGACCATCCAAGCAGACTTTCAGAAATCCCCTGCATTGAACATTGAGCAGGTAGATTAAGCCTATGGCATTGAAACATTGCTGGGAAAAGGGAAATATAAACCATGTGTTTGTCCCTCTTCCTCCACTGCTCTTCTCTGCTTCTAGGAACCACTGTTGATACAAGCTCATGACTACTCCTGATTTCTGTGACCTCTCACAATACACTCAATGCCACTTATAGTGTTATTCAATTTTAAATTTTTTTGAATTGTTACCTATTCCATATGCACATGTATTCATTCCCTAAATAAATTAAAATATACCTCATCTTATTTTTTGTGTGTTCTTGCCACCTCTTCTTAATATCTTCTGCTTCTGTTAGGTCCATACCGTCTCTGTCCATTATTGAGCCCATCTTTGCATGAAATGTTCCCTTGGTATCTCTAATTTTCTTGAAGAGATCTCTAGTCTTTCCCATTCTATTATTTTCTCTATTTCTTTGCATTGATCACTGAGAAAGGCTTTCTTATCTCTCCTTGCTGTTCTTTCAAACTCTGCATTCAAATGGGTATATCTTCCTTTTCTCCTTTGCCTTTAGCTTCTCTTCTTTTCTCAGCTATTTGTAAGGCCTCCTCAGACAATCGTTTTGCCTTTTTGCATTTTTTCTTGGTGATGGTCTTGATCACTGCCTCTTGTACAGTGTCACGAACCTCTATCCATAGTTCTTTAGGCACTCTCTCTATCAGAGCTAATCCATTGAATCTGTCACTTCCACTTTAAATAATCATAAGGGATTTGATTTAGTCATACCTGAATGGTCTAGTGGTTTTCCCTACTTTCTTAAATTTAAGTCTGAATTTGGCAATAAGGAGTTTGGCCAGACATCCTGGAATGTGAAGTCAAGAGGGCCTTAGGAAGCATCAGTACAAACAAAGCTAGTGGAGGTAATGGAATTCCTGTTGAGCTAGTTCAAATCCTAAAAGATGGTGCTGTGAAAGTGCTACACTCAATATGCCAGCTAATTTGGAAAACTCAGCAGTGGCCACAGGACTGGAAAAGGTCAGTTTTCATTCCAGTCCCAAAAAAGGCAATGCCAAAGAATGTTCAAACGACCACACAATTACACTCATCTCACATGCTAGCAGAGTAATGCTCAAAATTCTCCAAGCCAGGCTTCAACAGTGCATGAACCATAAACTTTCAGATGTTCAAGCTGGATTTAAAAAAGGCAGGGGAACCAGAGATAAAATTTCCAACATCTGTGGGGTCATTAAAAAAGCAAGAGAGTTCCAGAAAAACATCTATTTCTGTTTATTGACTATGCCAAAGCCTTTGACTGTGTGGATCACAACAAACTGTGGAAAATTCTGAAACAGATGGGAATACCAGACCATCTGACTTGCCTCCTCAGAAATCTGTATGCAGGTCAAGAACCAACAGTTAGAACTGGACATGGAACAACAGACTGGTTCCAAGTTGGGAAAGGAGTATGTCAAGGCTGTATAGTGTCACCCTGCTTATTTAACTTAAATGCAGAGTACATCATGCAAAATGCCGGGCTGGATGAAACACAAGCTGGAATCCAGATTGCTGGGAGAAGTATCAATATCCTCAGATATGCAGATGAAACCACCCTTATGGCAGAAAGTGAAGAAGAACTCAAGAGCCTCTTGATAAAAGTGAAAAAGTTGGCTTAAAACTCAACATTCAAAAAACTAAGATCATGGCATCCGGTCCCATCACTTCATGGCAAATAGATGGAGAAACAGTGGAAACAGTGAGATACTTTATTTTCTTGGGCTCCAAAATCACTACAGATGGTGACTGCAGCCATGAAATTAAAAGATGCTTGCTCCTTGGAAGAAAAGCTATGATCAAACCGAGACAGCATACTAAGAAGCAGAGACATTACTTTGCCAACAAAGGTCCGTATAGTCAAAGCTATGGTTTTTCCAGTAGTGGTGCATGGATGTGAAAGTTGGACTATAAAGAAAGCTGAGCACCAAAGAACTGATGCTTTTGAACTTCGGTGTTGGAGAAGACTCTTGAGAGTCCCTTGGACTGCAAGGAGATCCAACCATTCAATCCTGAAGGAAATCAGTCCTGAATATGCATTGGAAGGACTAATGTTGAAGCTGAAACTCCAATACTTTGGCCACCTAATATGAAGAACTGACTCCTTAGAAAAGACCCTGATGCTGGGAAAGATTGAAAGCAGAAGGAGAATGGGACAACAGAGGATGAGATGGTTGGATGGCATCACTGACTGAATGGACATGAGTTTGAGCAAACTCTGGGAGCTGGTGATGGACAAGGAGGCTTGGCATGCTGCAGTCCATGGGGTCACAAAGATTCAGACACAACTGAACGACTGAACTGAAATGAACATCTTATCTTGCTTCTGTGTTTCCATGGTGGTGGTTTAGTCGGTAAGTCGTGTCCGACCCTTGTAACCCCATGGACTATAGCCTGCCAGGCTCCTCTGTCCATGGGATTCTCCAGGCAAGAATACTGGAGTGAGTTGCCATTTCCTTCTCCTAGGAATCTTCCCAATCCAGGAATCAAGCCCATTGCAGGCAGATTCTTTACCGACTGAGCTACAAGGGAAGCCCTTGTGTTTCCATGGTGCTCAATAAATACTTTCAAAAGTAAACTAGATTTTCATGGGGCTTCCCTGGTGGCTTAGATGGTAAAGAATCTACCTACAGTGCGAGAGACTCAGGTTCAATCACTGGGTCAGGAGGATCCCCTGGAGATTTTCATTAGAGAGTGAGACAGAGAGACAGAGATTGAACTTACTCTAGATTTCATGTGAACCCAAGCTTTTTATCTCCAGCACTTTATGAGATTCCTCCCCACCCACTCCCTTCCCTTGTTGACAGTGTAAAACAAACCAGTCAGCCTGGAAATTATCTTTATGAAATAAATCAGCATATTGTTTTGAGTTTTTGCCCCACATGTATTAATTCGAAAAGAACATATGTCTTGGTTCAGTAACAATTTGCAGAAAGCCAGACATCCCATAAAAAAGAATTTGTTGGTTGAGATGTTTATCCCTCCAGCTATCTTTCTCCTTTTTATGACCACAGAGAACACTAGTGTTTCTTTACTTTTCAGAATCATCTGTTCAGGAAGACTTCTGGCAGTGGCTCCGACAGGAAGTCCTGCTGTGCTAAAGCTGTGGGTCATTCTGAGACCTGATTCCTTCCCACTTTTCAGTCTGCACATAGGTGTATCAGCTCCCACCCAGATGCTGCCAGAAAGAGCATCTTTCAGTTGGAACATTACTGTGTCCCACGTGAGCCAGAGAGGCTGGGCCTAGACACAGCTCACCCTCTAAACTGGCCTCTGTCATTCTGTGGTGCCTACACAATGGGGGCTGTGGGTCCGGGGGGCCCAGTGTACTGCTGCTTCACGACCACCGTCTGACATTTTGTTGTCGTTGTTTAGTCACTAAGTCATGTCTGACTTTTTGTGACCCCATGGACTGCAGCACCCCAGGCTCCTCTGTCCTCCACTGTCTCCTGGAGTTTGCTCAAATTCATGTCCATTGAGTCAGTGATGCCATTTAACCATCTCATTCTCTGTCGCCCCCTTCTCCTCCTGCCCTCGATCTTTCCCAACACCAGGGTCTTTTCCAAGGAGCTGCCTCTTCGCATCAGGTGGCCAAAGTATTGGAGTTTCAGCTTCAGCATCAGTCCTTCCAATGAATATTCAGGACTGATTTCTTTTAGGATTGACTGGATTGATCTCCTTGCTGACCAGGGGACTCTCAAGAGTCTTCTCCAGCACTACAGTTCAAAAGCATCCATTCTTTGGCCCTCAGCCTTCTTTATGGTCCAACTCTCAACAACCATAGGTGACCACTGGAAAAACCATAGCTTTGACTACGGACCTTTGTCGGCAGAGTGATGTCTCTGCTTTTTAATACGCTGTCTAGGTTTGTCAGCTTTCCTTCCAAGGAGCAAGTATCTTTCAATTTCATGGCTGCAGTCATGGTCTGCAGTGATTTCAAAGCCCAAGAAAATCCAATCTGTCACTGTTTCCACTTTTTCCCCTTCTATTTGCCATGAAGAAATGGGACTGGATGCCATGATCTTCGTTTGTTGAATGTTGAATTTTAAGCCAGCTTTTTCACTCTCCTCTTTCACCTTCAACAAGAAGCTCTTTAGTTCCTCTTCACTTTCTACCATTAGAGGGGTACCATCTACAAATAGAAGATTGTTGCTATTTCCCCTGGTGATATTGATTCCAGCTCATGATTCTTCTAGCTCAGCATTTCACATGATGTACTCTGCATAGAAGTGAAATAAACAGAGTGAAAATATATAGCTTTTTTGTACTCCTTTCCCAATTTTGAACCAGTCTGTTGTTACATGTCCAGTTCTAACTGTTACTTCTTGACCCACATATAGGTTTCTCAAGAGACAGGAAAGGTGGTCTGGTATTCCCATCTCTTTAAGAATTTTCCACAGTTTGTTGTGATCCACACAGTCAAAAGCTTTAGCATAGTTTCATAGTTTAATGAAACAGAAGTGGATATTTTTCTGAAATTCCCTTGCTTTCTCTATGATCCAACAAATGCTGGCAATTTGACCTCTGGTTCCTCTGCCTTTCCTAAACCCAGCTTGTACATCTGGAAGTTCTTGGTTCACATACGACTGAAGCCTAGCTTGAAGGATTTTGGGCATAGTGTTACTGTCTGACATAGAGGAGGACATTGAGAGGGCCACAAAAATCAGACTTTTTCACAGGAGAACTAAGACTTTTCAAACACTGAGCCTCAGTTAACTGATTTTCCATCAACCAATAAGATAATCAATATCCAAGCTGCTAAGTCACTTCAGTCGTGTCCGACTCTGTGTGATCCCATAGACAGCAGCCCAGCAGGCTCCCCCGTCCCTGGGATTCTCCAGGCAAGAACACTGGAGTGGGTTGCCATTTCCTTCTCCAATGCATGAAAAGGAAGTCACTCAGTCGTGTCTGACTCTTATCGACTCCATGGACTGCAGCCTACCAGGCTCCTCCATCAATGGGATTTTCCAGGCAAGAGTACTAGAGTGGGGTGCCATCGCCTTCTCCATCAATATCCATAATGATCCAAAAAGCCTTCAAGATCTTGAAGTGCCATCTGCATTTAAAAGGAAAAAGTAGTCCAGTGATCCCTGGACTACTGGGAGTCCTGGGATTTGGACTCTGAGCTTTCACTGCTGAGGGTCCAAGTTCAGTCCCCAGTCAGAGAACTAAGATCTCACAATTTGTGTGCTGAGGCAACAAAAAAAAGAGAAAAGAGTAAATAAAAGAGTAAATTATATATGCTAAATTTTAATATTTTATTCCCTGGCAGTCCAGTGATTAGAACTCGAGTTTTCACTGCTGAGGGTCCAAATTCAATCCCTGGTCAGGGAACTAAGATCCCACAAATTGTGTGGTGAGACTGAAAAAAAAAGGGAAAGAGTAAATAAAAGAGTAAATCATATGTGTTAAATGTTAATATTTTAATATAAAAGCTTGCATAATGAAAATCATGTTTGAAACATTTTTAAAAATTGACATCTCCCATTATACTTGCATTTATTTATACTATATATAAAATACATAAATATAATTTCTAATGTATACTTATATAATATAAATTATAATTTAAAATTAAATTAATTCTCCAAGAATTACACTAATTCTCCAAGCTAGGTTTCAACAGTATGTGAACCGTGAACTTTCAGATGTTCAAGCTGGATTTAGAAAAGGCAGAGGGACCAGAGATCAAATTGCTGACATCCTCTGGATCATCGAAAAAGCAATAGAGTTCCAGAAAAACATCTATTTCTGCTTTATTGACTACCCCAAAGCCTTTGACTGTGTAGATCACAATGAACTGTGGAAAATTCTGAAAGAGATGGGAATACCAGACCACCTGACTTGCCTCCTCAGAAATCGGTATGCAGGTCAAGAAGCAACAGTTAGAACTGGACATGGAACAACGGATTGGTTCCAAATTGGGAAAGGAATATGTCAAGGCTGTATAGTGTCACCCTGCTCATTTAACTTGTATGCAGAGTACATCATGTGAAATACTGGACTGGATGAAGCACAAGCTGGAATCAAGATTGCTGGGAGAAATATCAGTAACCTTAGATATGCAGATGACACCACCTTTATGGCAGAAAGTGAAGAACTAAAGAATCTCTTGATGAAAGTGAAAGAGGAGAGTGAAAAAGTTGGCTTAAAACTCGACATTCAGAAAACTAAGATCATGGCATCTGGTCCCATCCCTTCATGGGAAATAGATGGGGAAACAGTGGAAATAGTGACGGACTTTATTTTGAGGGGCTCTAAAATCACTGCAGATGGTGACTGCAGCCATGAAATTAAAAGACGCTTGCTCCTTGGAAGAAAAGCTATGACCAACCTAGACAACATATTAAAAAGCAGAGACATTACTTTGCCAACAAAGGCCCGTCTAATCAGAGCTATGGTTTTGCCAGTAGTCATGTATGGATGTGAGAGCTGGACTCTAAAGAAAGCTGAGCATTGAAGAATTGATGCTTTTGAACTGTGGTACTGGAGAAGACTCTTGAGAGTCTCTTGGACTGCAAAGAGATCCAACCAGTCCATCCTAAAGGAAATCAGTCCTGAATATGCATTGGAAGGACTGATGCTGAAGCTGAAACTCCAATACTTTCGTGATCTGATGTGAAGAACTGACTCCTTGGAAAAGACCCTGATGCTGGGAAAGATTGAAGGTGGGAGGAGAATGGGACGACAGAGAATGAGATGGCTGAATGACATCACCGACTCGATGGACATGAGTTTGAGCAAGCTCTGGGAGTTGGTGATGGACAGGGAAGCATAGTGTGCTGCAGCCCATGGAGTCACAAAGAGTCAGACATGACTAAGCGACTGAACTGAAGTGAATTATGTATTTAATTAATTATGTAATATATACTCTACTGAAATGTTCATGATAAAGCACATAGCATACAGGACATTTTAAAGGGTAAGATTACCTCCTTTCTTGATTAAAAGAGAAATTCTTAGCAAAGCATAAATAAAGGAATACTTTCTTAGCAGGATGAAAGATATTTATCTCAGCACATCGTGCTTATGAACACAGAATTTAGTAGCATTTGTACAGAAGCCACAAGCAAAATAAGGGTGACATTATTACTACGTTATTTAATATTGTTTTGGAAGTACTATCTCTAATTAGAAAAGATACTTTAATTATAATACAACATTTGAAATTAATATATTAACAAAGAATAATAAATATCATCCTTTATGTAGGTAAATAAACTTTTGTGCATGAGAAATGTGAGAAAATGAAGTTCAAAAGTATTTTCAGTAATAAGAGAATTTACTGAACTAGTGCAGTAAAACACTAAGGTATAGAAGGCTATAGCCATTACCAATACAAATAACAAGCAGATAGAAGATGGAATAAAAGGTAATATCTCATTTATCAGTAGCACAGTAAATCAAATAACTAGGAATAAATAAGTTTCATACCTGATACATAAGCAAAGAATCTGCCTGCAGTGTGGGAGACCTGGATTTGATCCCTGGGTTGGGAAGATCTCCTGGAGAAGGGACCACCTATCCACCCACTCCAGTATACTGTCCTGGAAAATCCTATGGCCTGTAGTGTTCATGGGGTCACAAAGAGTCGGACATGACTGAGTGACTTTCACTTTCACATAAGCAAAAGTCTAAGCATTCCAAGGGTTTGAATGTATTTTGACTAAGGAGACAGCATCCTAAGAGTCAACAAAGGTTCCTCAGTAAATCTACGAATTTAGTGTAATTCCAATTAAAGCACCAACAAGACTCTTTTTTGTGTTCTAAGATTCAAATGGAAAAACAAATAGCAAGCATCTTTGTGCAAATTCTGAAACAGTCAAGGAAAGGCAACCATACCGTGCAGATGTGAAAAATGTACTATAAATCTATGATAATTAATGCAGTATTGTGAATGAATAGGTAAACAGATCAGTGAAACAAGTGAAAGGTCATAAATACATCCAAATACACATTCAAATTTAACATGTGATAAAAGTGGTGTGTAAAATGGATCTTTCAAAAATGACCACCAGGCCATCAGCAGATGAGTGGATAACGAAGCTGGAATACTGCTCAGCCATAACAATGACTCAGTCTTGCATTCACGACAGCACAGATGGGCCTTAAAGATGTTATGCTAAGCGAAACCAGTCAGATGGAGAAACACCACCTGATCTCACTAATATGTTGAATATTTAAAAACTAATAAATAAAAGAAATGAACAAGCCGAACAAAAACATGTCAACCCAGAGAACAGAGCAATGGTGACCAGAGGGGAAGGGACAGGGGAAGGGAGAGCAAATTGAGTAAAAAGGGTCAACTGCATGGTGATGGATGGAAAATAAACACTGGGTGGTAAGCACGTGGTAGGGTATACAGAAGTAGAAATATTATGTTATTAATTAATGTTACCTCAATTAAAAAAAAAAAGAGTCCCCAGAAGAAAAGGGAGGATGTGAAGATAGACTGTAAAATTAAGCGGCTGGTTTAGAACTCGTTTAACCTGCAGGAGACAGCAGCATCTTGAGATCTGCCCTTGCGCAGCAGCATGATACTCAGAGCCTCTTCAGGATACCAGCTGTGTTATACAGAGGCTTACCTGCCAAGTGTGCACAGCGGCATCTGCAGCTACATACTGTAACTCTTCATGAAAAGCCCACACGCTCTTTAGCTCTGAATACCACAGCTGGGAAAGATATACCAACCAGGAAGGAAACCGAGGCTCTGAACTGAAAAGGACAGGTAGAAAAGGACAGGAAAAGGGAGGCAAAGAATAGCCTAGCAGGGCACACACCCAGGGGACCCTTGTTGATGGACACCCGACTTGAAGATAAAGAGGTGTCTATGCTAAGGGACCGTGGAGATCTCATCACAGAGAGATCTGCTATGTCATCCGGCACCACTTGTCTCCTTTAGGGCCTCCATGCCAGGAGCCCAGTGTGACTCCCACCTGACCTTGATTAAGCCAAGTGTCTGTTGCAGGGGACACTTCTGCCTGCTGTCCCCAGCTCATAGGGTTCACATAAGGAGGTAAGATGGCAAGTGTGGGTACAGTTTGCAAACTTTGATGGGAGGTAATCGTTCACTTTGGTACTTGTGATGATTGTCACCTTTTATTTCCAAAGGAGCCGCAGACTATCAGACCCAGCAAGAATTCAGATACCCTCTCCCAAAGGAAGTGAGGGGTAAGGGCCATGGAATAATCAGCATCTTTTGCTGCTGTCCAAATTCAGGTCCTGGAAAGGAGCATTTACCCAGAGAGCCTTCTGCTTCATTTGCCTTGATCTTGGCAGGCAGCGAGGTGTCCTGCGGAACTTGATGAAAGACACAAAGCTCAAGCCAGAACAGGGCAGCAGAGAGGGCTTTCCTGGAAGCCGAGCTCACATCACACGCTCTTCTTCTCTGCTGACATATGTAACTCTTTAGCGGTCTGATAACACACACAGAGATAGAATCTCAGGTTCCTGTGGGGAGAAAACAGAGCCTGAGAGATGTTTTGTACTGAGCTGTCAGATGCAGGCTCTTTCTGGAAAAAGCGTGATGGGAAAGCAGCTCAGCCAAAAATCCACTGTGCTGACCCAAGTGCAAGGGTGACAAGGGCTGCCTCTAGGATCCTGGTGGCCTTGTTATCTATTTCTAGAGAAAAAGGAGGAAGAGGTCATGCACAAACAAAACAAAGCAAAACATGGGGAAAGTGCTGCCTTATCCCTGGAGTTCATTTATTTCCCAGAAATACAGGCTTCTTGGGAAAGGTAGCAAGAGAGAGAAAAAAGTCCTGTGTTCAGACTCAGATTCAAATCCAGACTTTGGCAAGTAACTTAAGCTCTTTGAGCCTTAGTTTCTCTGTTGTAAAATGGTGATAAAAATTCCTACTATGCAGGATTTTGTTAGGAAGATTAAATAAACGTGCATAAAATAACAAGCATGTAGAAACGGAGAATATCTCTCAGCTTCCCTCCTGGGGGGAATCTTCCAGCTCTCTATATCTTCCCTAGATATTTCCACATTGCTTTTTATCCCTGTATCCCTGTTGTACCACTGATACTGCCCACAGATAAGAATTTGGTTAAGTGCTGGCTGAAGATTCTGGTTGTTTAATGACTGTCTCCAGAAACAGGCCCAGCCCTGAGCTCACTGCCCGGAATCCCCAGAGAAGTGCATGGCAGCACGCAGGGGACGTTTTGTGAGTCCTGGGAGAAGAGCTGTTTTCCATTTCTTCCCATGTTCTATTGGCCCAGGACTGTGCTGCACACACACTGGATGGTGAACCCATGCCAGTTGTCTTGGTTTCACTGGATCTTAAAAGATCGTTCCAAACCCAAATGAGATGTTCCTGAATTCACATTGTTTTATCTGATAGTGTTTTCCATTTCCTGTTGGGTCTGGAGAGCTTGGCAGAAACTCAAGAAAGGAATCCTACAAACTGCTGGGAGAAGATGCTGGGTGAAATGCTTTCCAGCCCTTGGCTTGTATCATCCTCGCACGGGGTCACTATGCCCATTTTATAGGTGATGAGACTCGAGTGCCCTGAGGGTCAATAACCCAGGCAGTCTGATGGCTATAGGAACTGCCCAAGCTGAGAGTCACATCCGGCACTTTCAGGAGATGATGAGAGAAGGGGAATTTTAAGAAAAGTTAAAAATGTAATGCCTTCAGGTGTTTGTAAGCTTCAGAAGCCCCTGAAACCTGGCAGCTGTTGCCTTTACTTGCGTGTCTGAGTAAAGCATAGCCCAGGACTCTCTTTGCCTCCCTGCCCTCCTTCCCATCTCTGCTCTCCCTCAACCCCTTCCCCCAAGCCCAGGGGAGGACCCTAGGGACTTGCCTCAGCCGGGTCTGCCTTAGTGGTGGGCACCCTTCAGCAGCCCCAGGAGCATCAGGCAAGGCAGGGCGGTTGCTAATTCAAGTCTTTCTTTGCACGAGGCTCTCTGCCCCTCTCTCCTTCAGGATGTTTTTGGTTTCTCCCAACAATCAAGTAAGCCCAGTTCAGTGTTACCGGTTCAGTGGTCATGGTACCTAGGGTAAAGAGCCAAGAAGAAAACTGATGCCCGCATTGTGTACACTGCTTTCTGGAAAGTTTGGGGCTGTCTCCTGCGTGGCTCAGGGCTGCTCACCACTGTCTGTGCTGCAGGGCCACCTGCGCCTTTAGTGCCAGAGCCTCAGCGTTTGGGAGCAGGGTCTGTGTCCACCTTTCATCTTCCTGAACTGTGGTGCTGCCAAGCAGAAGCCACACGTCTTTGTACCCACAGCCTCTAGAATTAAACCTACCATATAGCAGGCTCCTCAAGTCCTCTGGAATCGGTACGGAGGGGCAGTTCATTACACGTGGGATTCTCATAAGCCCACAGGGTTGGTACCAGTAGGTACGCTACGAATAGGTGGAAGCAGAGGCACCTTGGTCTCGCCTAATCAGATTCTGGAGTCCATATCTGAGGACAGTCCTTGGCATCTTGCGTACCCACGCTGCCCTTCTCAGCACTAGGATGGCCAGGCCCGTGGGTCCCATTGAGGTAAGCCCCTGGATGCCAAACAGAACATGGAGTTCCTCTGAGCTCAGCTTGACTTCAGTTTCATAAGTTATAGGGTAAGGGAGTTAGAGAAAGTGAGGTTCAGAAAAAGAACAAGACTTTACAGGAACAGATGACCTTTAATGAGGTGAGAAGGGGCAGCAGTTAGATTAGTGAGCTGCTGCACTAACAAGAAAATAGTATGTATATATGGGCATATATGTGGAAATCTACTGTCTTAAGGGGGCCTGTTCTTCTCCAAGGTAATTCGGAGTAATTATCTCTTAAATGGCTGGGGCAAGGAATTCGGGAAATTGGCCAGAGGCTGGGACTGGCTGGGAGCTGGGTGTAATCAACCTTAATGTCCATTTTTTATCTTCAGGTGAGAGAGTTCTTTGTTTTGCAAAAAATGGTGGGGAGGCCCTGGAGGGGAGTTTTAACTCCAGGCTATTTTGAGCCGTGTAACTTCCCTTCCTAAGTGATGATGAAATAATTATATTTTTTCAGCAATGGTTAAAAGCCAGATGCTATTCAATGTTTCATATATATCACTTTAATCCTGCAAAGGACAGTCTTCATTTTAGAGGTGCCTTTTAGAATTTTAGTCATTTGAGATTGTCCTCATCATACAAATGAGAAAACTATTGTCCGGAGTGGATAGTTAACTGACCTAATGTCACACAGCAAGAGAATCACAGAAATGCGATTCTTACTCAGACCTGTCTGGTTCCAAAGTCCATTGACTGGCCATATATGGAGGCTGGCATGAGGTCTTTTAAGTTGTTCTTGAGCACCCCTGGGGTCACTGCGTGTTCTCACTTCTTCGATGGAAGCCCTGACATCTTCCTTTACTAAGAGACACCGTCCCTCCTTATCTACATGCTCTGCTCCTCTGATATATCATTACTATTTCCGTTTTGATGGAAGCATCCACCCTCCCTTTTACTCTTGTTGTTAACTGAAAGGCCTGGCCTCCACGCAGGGAGGAATTAAGTTTGAGGACAGATTAGGGAAGACTTCCTCTTCCTCCATTGCCAGAAAATCATCCTGTGTCTGAGGCAGACCTGTAGGTTCCCTGAGGGGTCAGGAAGGACAGCAAGAAAGGCTGCTGGACTGGTCCTGTTCTCCCACAGACGTAACATCTCCAGTGTCACCGTGCGCCCCAGGATGTCAAAGGTCAGGCCTTGTTATGAGGAGTAAATGGAACAGGAGGGTGCCCAGCACAGTGCCTGATCACACAGACTGCAATCCCCATGTGTCCTCTCTTTCAATTTCTTAGCATTTGTCTCTCTCTGCTGGACCTTCCTGCCATTCTCCCCATCAGGCTCCCTTCCCTTCACTGCAGAATTATGTTCCAGACAGCAGGAAGACTCCTGCCCTCTGGCACCCAGTGGACAAAGAGCAAGAAGCAGTTTCAAGTTGGGGGAAAGGCAATGTGGGCTTTGAAGACGAAGAAAGCCAGTCCTAAAGCCCAGGGATGGGAAGGCAAGCTGGTAGGAAGAGTGAGGATCTAGTTTTTCCCCGCATGTGAATAACTCTGTG
Organism: Capra hircus; assembly: GCF_001704415.2. Lineage (NCBI taxonomy): Eukaryota > Metazoa > Chordata > Mammalia > Artiodactyla > Bovidae > Capra > Capra hircus. The sequence goes on from NC_030818.1 coordinate 20,308,928, forward strand.
TGTGTGTGTGTGTGATTCCGGTGGGTGAGTGGGAAGAGACAGAGAGAGAAATAATAGCTATAATTAACAGTCATCATGTTTTGAACACTTATAATCTAAGTCTGGGCTTGAGTTCTGGCCCGTTAATAACCATCTGTGTGACCTTGAACCGTTCATTTAAATTCACTAGGCCTGTATGATCTTATGCTTTACAGTTGTGAGAGAGGTATTATTATTCTCATTTTGTTAATGAACAGATTGGCTGAAGTCACACAGCTAGTGTAACCCTTATGATTGCATACTATGTCAAAAGCTTCATAATGAGCATGTTTTATGTACTACACTATTTAATTTTCACAAAAATGTAAGAAAATGTTATATATTAACTTGTTAGCACCAAATCTATTGCAACTTAAGATTCAAGGGCAAGTACAAAGCTATGAGTTGGGAGCCTGAGATCAATTTGCAGCGGAATGGTAGATTTTAATATATGGCCTTAAACCCAGACACCGTATTAAAAAGCAGAGACATCACTTTGCCAACAAAGGTCCATCTAGTCAAAGCTATAGTTTTTCCAGTAGTCATGTATGGATGTGAGAGTTGGACCATAAGGAAGGCTGAATGCTGAAGAACTGATGCTTTTGAACTGTGGAGAAGACTCTTGAGAGTCCCTTGGACAGCAAGGAGATCCAATCAGTCCATCCTAAAGGAAATCAGTCCTGAATATTCATTGGAAGGACTGATGCTGAAGCTGAAGCTCTAATACTTTGGCCACCTGATGCGAAGAGCCAGCTCATTAGAAAAGGCCCTGATGCTGGGAAAGATTGAGGGCAGGAGGAGAAGGGGACAACAGAAGATGAGACGGCTGAATGGCATCACTGACTCAGTGGACATGAGTTTGAGCAAGCTCTGAGAGATAGTGAAGGACAGGGAAACCTGGCGTGCTGCAGTCCGTGGAGTCAGAGAGTCAGACATGACTCAGTGACTGAACACAAAGATTAATTAACTCATTCTGATTAAACAGGTAGTGAGGACCTGCTTCCTCTCAGGCATGATGTTAGAAGAACGTGAAAGTCGCTCAGTTATGTCCAACTCTATGCAACCCCATGGACTGTGCAGTCCATGGAATTCTTCAGGACAGAATACTGGAATGGGTAGCCATTCCCTTCTCCAGGGGATCTTCCCAACCCAGGGATCAAACCCAGGTCTCCCACATTGCAAGCAGATTCTTTACCAGATGAGCCACAAGGGATGCCTAAAAATACTGGGGTGGGTAGCCTACCCCTTCTCCAGCAGCTCTTCCCGACCCAGGAATCAAACTGAGGTCTCCTGCATTGCAGGCGGATTCTTTACCAGCTGAGCTATCAGGGAAGTCTGATGTTAGGTGAGGAGGATACAAAATAAATAAAATTTAGCTGATGATCTTGAATAGCTTGCTTGTTGACATTGAGTACCTTGTGGGTGTTTTGGTTTTTCCCCCTAGATTGTGGAATATAGAGAACACAGACTCATCTTCTTATCCAGAAACCTGCTTATCAAACAGAGCCAGTTCCTTCACAGCAGGAAGGGTTGTTGCTTATGACTTGGTGCCCTGGGCTTGAGCAAATCAGACCCGGAAAGTCAGCCTCTTAGGAGCAGCTGCCCTCTCCCTCTGTGGGGAAGGAAGCGGAGAGTAGTGGAAAGAAGGGTTGGGAGAGGGCGAGGGAGGGTTATAGGCTAGAGGCTGGCGAGAGCCATAAAGCCCTACAGTGGGGCCAACCCCTCCTGCTGCAAAGGAGAGGAGAGGAATAACAAGTGGGCACCTAAGGACTCAGTCCTGGGTCCTCAGGAATGACACCCAGCCCCCCACACAGTCCTCACTGGCCTCTGCATCCCTGATGAGAGCAAAATGTGAAGGCTGTGGCAACAATGACTTAATTCTGCTCTGTATTACCGTGGTTTGTATATTTTTCTCACAACTCTCACAACATTTTAATTCCTTGTGGGCAGACACCACGAGTTATACATCTTGCTGTCTTGCTTCCCCAGCCTCATATTAGCAATAATAATAGCTACTCTTCCTATTGGAGCTAACATCTACACATTGTACTTTATTCCAAAGACTGTGCTAAACTGGTTGCCTGCCTTATTTACTTGAATATTCACAATCATTGAATTTGAAAGCTTATTCCTTCCATCTTACACATGTGGGAACAGCCACTGACAAATGTTAACTTGCATTGATTCCACACATTTCTACAAACTGGTAGAGAAAAGATTTGAAGAAACCTCTTCACCTCACACGCACTTTGTGTACTTACCACAGCATCCCTGGTCCCGTGCACCCTAACCCCCAGTGCCTTCTCAGGGAGTGACTCCTACACCAGCTCCTTTCTGCCCTGCTTCGCACTCTCCTCACTCCCTGTTGGACCCCTGCGTCCTGCAAACACACATCCCTAAGAATCATCTGCTTTGAAAAAATGTCTCCCTCGACTGTACACCTCCTAAAATGTATCCACTCACATAGCCCAAATCTCTGTGATTCCCCTCGAATGTTCCTGAAAAAGCCAGCAATGTAACCCACCCAGCACATTATTTTCAGAGCTCAGATGTTTTTGTGGAATCTTAAAAAGTCCATAGTGCTTATGCCTTGCCTGCCTGAAATGCAAGCTAGTTTTTAGCTGGGCAAAAAGCTGACCAGGATATCCTACCACGGATCAATTTCTAAAAATTGATCATCTCCTGATCATCTCATTAAGAACTTGGGATCAAAAGAAAAACATGATTCTGTATGAAATCCACATTTATTTCTTAATGTTAGAACAAAGAATCATTTCACAGTACAGCTCTGAATGATTGCTTCAACCTCCGCATCTATCCAATTGGTGTAATAACGTGTTATTTTGTTGGATTATGATGATTAATGTCATTATCTGTCTGGAGGAAGGCATGGCAATCCACTCCGGTATTCTTGCCTGGAGACTCCAATGGACAGAGGAGCATGGTGGGCTACGGTCCCTAGGGTCGCAAAGAGTTGGATGCAACTGAAGCAACTTAGCATGCACGCGTACATGTTATTATCTGTAGGATCTACATAAATAGAAAACCAGGCAATAAAAGTAAAAAGACCCTAAAAATCTGGGAGCACTCTATGAAGGCAAGATGCTACTTAAAAGACATGCGCTTAAGAAACTGAAATAAGTTCTTATTTCACATGGGATGATTATTCCTCTGATTTTTATTTATGAGTTGCTCCTCATGTGCTTTAAGAGAAGCATCACAATTTGAAATTCATTAGTAATTCTTTTTTTCCCCATTTTTAAAAATTGGAAGATAACTGCTTTACAATGATATATTGGCTTCTGCTGTACAACAACATGAATTAGCCATATGTCTACGTATATCCCCTCCATCTTGAGTCTCCCACACCCCCACCCCAATTTGGAGAAATCCAAATTGTAGGGAAGTGCTCAAGATAGAGCCAACCCATCCTACCCCTCTAGGCCATCACAGAGCACTGAGCTGAGCTTCTTGTGTTGTACAGCAGCTTCCCATTAACTCTCTCTTTTACACATGGTAGTGTGTATTTGTCAATGATATTCTCTCAGTGTGTCCCACCCTCTCCTTCCCCCATTGTGTCCGCAAGTCCAGTCTCTGTATCTGCGGGAATAGAGATTCCTTTCCTGCAAATAGCTTCATCAGTACTATTTTTCTAGATTCCCTATATATGTGTTAATATCTGGGATTTGTCTTTCTCTTTCTGGCTTACTTCAGTCTGTATGGTGATAGACTCTAGGTTCATCCACCTCACTACAACGGACTCAATGAAATTGATTAGTAATTCTTATACGTATCTAGTTTCCTTGCTATGAGAGAGATTCACTGAGCTTGGAAACTCAAGTTGGGCTCCCCCTCCATCTCCTCGCCCCACGCGGTTGATGCCTGAGAACCAGAAGGAAATTAGAAAGGGAAGCACCAATCAGAGAAGGCTCGTGAGTAATCCTTTGCTTTCAAGAACCTTCCACCTGAAAAAATTACCTGGAAAGTATCAAGAAGGGCACAAGATTTCTAAGAGCCAGGATCAGAGTTGTAGAGAGGGGAGAAGCTACTGTAACGTGGCCTCGTGCTGCTGGCTTGGCCCCAGGAGCAAGTCTCTTCAGGGAAGACATCAGCAGCGCTGGTGACAAGGATTAAGACTTACTTGAGGGCATGAAACCTCATTAGCTCAGGCTTCATTAACCTGGAATTTATGCCATGAGACTGAGTCTGGTTTGATGTTTATCTTGGATTTGCCAGTCCTTTTTTTCTGGGTCATGCAAATTCACAGGAGAAATCCAAACTGTAGGAGTGCTCAAGACAGAGTCAACCCTTCATAGACAACAGGGATATGTCCGCGGGGGCTTGTGAATGCTGATGAGACTGTGAATTCCCCCTTTTCAAGGCAGTCAAGTGGAGATGAAAGATTTCAGGGATCTCCATATTCCTAACGATCCCACCGGCATCTCCGAGCCTGCCTAATAAGGTCCTTCTTTCTGAAACGACTCCTTTCTTTTTACGGTAATGGCCAGCGGTTGCTTTTTTTACCCTGTGACCATTTTCTACAAACTTTTTAAAAACTAGTGCTTAAGAATCACCGGGTCTCTGAAGTCAAGTAGAAAACTTTAACTCTGCCTTGGATGCCTCCCCGAGCTCTGGCTTGGTTATCTACAGGATTCGAATTTGTGCCTCAGTGATTTACTGTGTGGGTGGATCCCAAGTCTCTAACCCGGCGGTTGCCAAATCCACAAATGTCAAGGTGTTTTAGTTCAAAGCAGTGCTTTCTGTTTTTGAACTTTTTATTTTATACTGGAATATAGTTGATTAACAATATTATATTAGTTTCAAGTATACAGCACAGTAATTCAGTTATACACATACGTGTATCTATTCTTTTTCAAATTCTTTTCCCTTTTAGGTTGTTACATAGTATTTAGCAGACTTCTCTGTGCTATACAATAGGTCCTTGTTAGTTATCCATCCGTCGACAGAGGAGTGGATAAAGAAGTTGTGGTACCTATGTATAATGGAATACTACTCAGCCATTAAAATGAATTAAATAACGCCACTTGCAGCAACGTGAATGGGCCTAGAAATTGCCATGCTGAGTAAGGTCAGTCCGACAGAGAAAGGGAAATATTGTATGATATCACTTGTATGTGGAGTCTTTAAAAAAAGAGATACAAATGAACTTATTTATAAAACAGAATCAAAGCAGTGTTTTTAAACCCCAGTTCTTATATTGTAATTAATTGTGAGACTGAAAGTCATTTGCTACCAAAAATAAAGAGCTAACAAGTGCAAATAATGTACCTTAAAAATAAATGAGAGTGACTGATTTAAGGTAATCCCATGAATTGATATATACCTTTTTTGAGTGTGAGAAAAGGTCATGCCTTCCAACTGCCAAAGGCCCATAGCCTGTCTTACCTAAGACCAAGCATTCAACAGCAAATGGCTACTATGGCATATCATTAACAGTTGGGCACTTCAACTGTGAGTTGAAATTTCCTGGTAAGGTTTCAGAGGTTTCATAAGAATGTCAAACACATGCACATTGTCTACCAGAGCAGGAGAGAGCTTCAGAAATGCTGCTAAGAAAGACTACAAGCTATTTCCAGGGGCTCAAGAAATGCCATTTATATGCCCACAGATACATGAAATATTAAAAGTCAATCTCGTCTAGTCCCTGAAATGGTTCCCCAATAGCATGTTAGTGAGTATACAGAGTATACATACACATACTCCCTCACTCTACCTCAGTGATCACCTAACGCATCACATTCTTTTTTTTTTTTTGAGTTAATTTTTTAAAATTTATTTAAATTTTATTTTTTACTTTACAATACTGTATTGGTTTTGCCATACATTGACATGAATCCACCACAGGTGTACATGAGTTCCCAACTCTGAACCCTCCTCCCCACCACCCTCCCCATATCATCTCTCTGGGTCATCCCTGTGCACCAGCCCCAAGCATCCTGTATCCTGTATCAAACCTAGACTGGCAATTCGTTTCTTACATGATAGTATGCATGTTTCAATGCCATTCTCCCAAATCATCCCACCCTCTCCCTCTCCCTCTGAGTCCAAAAGTCTGTTCTTTACATCTGCATCACAGTCATTCATTATCTGAAATCTATGGAACAGGCATAAGATGGCAGCGCTGGACCATGCGTGGGTTTCCAGCAGGAACAAAGCAGATGGCCACACCTTTCTGTACCTCGGGGCCTTCTCTGGGATCTTCTCATCCCCTCTTGCAGGTCTGTGTCTCTCTGATCAACGCCTAATCACCTGCCTAGGCTCAGCTCACACGGCTTCTCCTCTGAGGAGCCTTTCCTGATCCTCATCTCCTCACATTCCCTAGAAGAATCAGGGGTTTCCTAATCTTTATTCCCATAGCACTTGACAGGTATCTCTGTTCCAGCGTCTGTCACATGGGGTCAGGGGAGTTAAGTGTTTTTCCTCAAATGAACACCTCTGAATCAGGAAATGTGTCTGTTTTTATAACAGTTTTATTTTATAACAACCTGACAGTGCTTAATGGTGTTTAAGAAACATAAATCAGATGCTGAATAAATGATGATCTGGCTGATCTGAATGATATAAAATTATACTTGATTTATGGTGTCCTGCATTTAATAACGTATAAGAACTCTTCAAAAACACATTTCAGAGTGTTCCCTGTGACTATCTGAGAGGATGAATTTGTTTATTTGATTGTTGCATTATCTTAGGCTGTGCAGAAGAATTGTGACCCTATGGCACACTCTCAAACAATATAAAATTACAGAGACCCAATAGTTCAGGAAGAAGAAAATAACTGAGTCAAGACTTCAACGCTTGAAGCCACAACCTGTTTTTTGATTTTGTTTTAGTGTCTCTAGTCTATGAGAAAATGCTTCCATTTCCAAACAATCTGGAATATTGCCTTCGTGAAAGATGCCTCTGACCTGTTTCTACCCCCTAATGACTTCACTTGAGGTTTCAGTTTTGTGAGTTCATGTCTCTCTGTGAGGCAGGATCAGCCTGCCAGGAGTTTATTATCACTATTAGTTGATGCTTGAGAAGCTGAGGGTATAGACCAGAGTTAGCCAACTTTTCTTGTAAAAGGCCAGAGAGTAAATATTTTTCGCTTTGCAAGCCCTGTAGTCTCTGTCACAACTGCTCAGCTTTGCCATTGCAGCAGGAAACCCCATAGACAACCAGTAAATAAACATGGCTGTGCTCCTACGTAACTTTATTTCTGGATCCTGAACTTTGAATACCATGTTCATGTATCACAAAATATCAGTCTTCTGATTTTTGCCAACAATTTAAAAAATGTAGAAACTATTCATAGCTCACTGCTGCTGCTGCTGCTGCTGCTGCTGCTGCTGCTAAGCCACTTCAGTCGTGTCCAACTCTGTGCGATCCCATAGACGGCAGCCTACCAGGCTCCCCTGTCCCTGGGATTCTCCAGGCAAGAACACTGGAGTGGGTTGCCATTTCCTTCTCCAATGCATGAAAGTGAAAAGTGAAAGGGAAGTCGCTCAGTCGTGTCCAACTCTTAGCGACCCCATGGACTGCAGCCCACCAGGCTCCTCCGTCCATGGGATTTTCCAGGCAAGAGTACTGGAGTGGGGTGCCATTGCCTTCTCACACAGCTGCACAAAAACAGGCAGGGGGCCAGATTTGGCTTATGGGCCATAGTTCGCAGCCTGTGCTGTGAACCACGAAAGAGTTATTACCAAGATGGCCAGTGGCCAATGGAGGGGCTATCTGAGCAGTCAGAACAAACATTCAAGAGATCCTAAACTTTTATTAGTGGCACTGGAGAGCCTCACAGCTCTCAGGAACGCAGTGTCTTTTTACAGAAATAATTGTGCTTTTCACATGCCTTGTTTCCTTGACCTGAGTTTATTTTCCACTGGGAGTATTGAGTTCTCCAACTATGGGTGAAGGTCAAGTTAAGACAAGTCAGCTCCTATGGGTTCAAAGAGAGGGATACATGAGCCCTAGTGGAGAATCTCAGGTATGTGAAAATCACATCAACCATTCATCGCCTCTTAATATAGCTCTTTAGATCAAGATGTCGAGCTTCATCCTACAAGGAGAAGCAGCTTGAGGAGAGTCTCTTTGGATTGGAATGACCAGACAGAAGGGAAAATTAGAGAAGCAACCATCCAAATTGTTTTAGTTCTTACCAGCTGGTCTCAGCTCTGCACAAGCAGAGGACATCAGGACCAGAAGTCGAGGTTTCTGTAAATGTGCGGGCTTGTTGTTCCAAGGTGAAGATGAGGGAGAAGTAAAAATGGAGTTCCAAAGTCTTGGAGCCATAGTCATTCATCTCCTTGTTTGGGACTTCCCTGGTGGTCCAGCAGTTAAGCATCTGCCTACCACTGCAGGGAACACGGGTTCAACCCCTGGTGTGGGAAGATTCCACATGCTTTGGGGCGACTGAGTCCATGTGTCACAGCTACTGAGCCGTGCTGTAAAGCCTGAGGGCTGTGACTACTGCGCCCACGTGCTGCAACGACGGAAGCCTCTGCACCACCAGAGAAGTCTCCATGAGAAGACCATACACTAGTGTTAGAGAAAGCCTACGCCCAGCAACAAAAACCCAGTGCAGGCAGTAAATAAAATAAATAAATAAAACTTTTTAAAAAAATCTCCTTGTTTGGTATTAACTTTTCCACCAGAACGTTCCTGGGTACGAGTTCTCTCCTCTAGCTGTTTTGCGGTGTTGAGTGTGCTGTGCTTCAGGACTGAGGCAATGGGCACTTTTCTGTTTCAGACCCACTTCCTCCAAGAAGCTTTCCTTGATTTTCTACCCTCAGCTGGAAAATACAGATCTCTCCCTCCTTTGAATTTCTGCAGCACTTCATCTGTGTCTTCTCAAGGCTCTTGATATGTATCTTTATATTATATTTATCTTCAGACTCACTTGCTGAAAGAAGCAAGGTCTCTGAATCGTTCCTATGCAGTTATCATGGTGCCTTACTCAATGGAGATATTAAATATATAGTTACAAACTACGTGAAAGTAAAAATCAAATAAGTTGGCAAATTGATTCCTCCACAGCACTGCTATAGAGGAGTAGGAAGTCCAATAGAACTTTCTGCTGATGGACCTGTTTTTCATCTGTGTTGTCCACAAGTAGCCACTAACTACATGTGACTACTGAGCTCCAGAAATATGGCTGCTGGAAACGAGGAACTGAACTTTTAATTTTACTTAATCTTAAATTGCCAGATGTGACTAATGGCTACCTAATTGGGTAGCACAGGTCTATACGACAAAAAGTAATTTCTTTTTGTGAGTGGATTGTTTAGGCAGTGATCACACCATCTGAATTTAAAATATAATGCAAATCATTCACTGGGAATATTGTATAAGAAATGCAGCAGAATGATTGAATATTCCACTTTTCAAACAACATAAAGATGCCCAGCTCTGTGGCATTTACGTCCTGGAGAGTGGGGTCTGGTGAAGAGAGACAATAAACCATGAACCAGGAAAGAAATTAAAAGACTAATTCTATGTTCTGTTAACAGGAAATAAGTCCTGTGAAAAAGAAAAGCAGAAAAAAAGCAGAGCAAAGTCAGGGAATTGAGTGCCTGGGCCAGACTGAGTTTTAAACAGAGAGGTCCAGACAGGCTTCATTAAAATGAAATCTGAGCTCTGACTACAGGGAGATGATGGGAGGTTCGAGTGAAAAAAAAAAAAAAAAGTGAAAAAGGTACTAAACTCTGCAGAGCAAACAGCGGATCTATATTATGAACTGAACACGTTGTCACAAAGAAAATGAGCCTAGCGGGGCAGAGGAAGGAAAACAAGTTTTTTTGTTGTTGATTTGTATTAACCAAGCCTCCATAGAAGTTTCCAGAACCAAAGGAATTAAAACTAAGTGGCAGGCAGGCTCATTCTGCTCTTCATTGCAATAAGTTTCTGGAAACCATGTTGGAAAATGCAGCAGTAAAAATTCAGCCTTGTTCTTTCACCTCTTTGTCCAGCCTGTGTTTTCCCACTTTAACCCTCAATGTCAAGGTCAAGTGCTAGGAAACCAGAGTGCCAACTGGATCTGCTTGGGGGCTGTGGAAACGGCAGAGGCTTAAGATTGAAGTAGTGATTGCTGGGAAGGGAAGTGGGAGCCCGAGGTCCCTACAGAAGGGGAGCAGCGGTGAAATGTGAAGAGCGAGGTGAGCACCAGTGGAGACATTGGCAGGGCCAGTGGAGAGCCTGCCAGACCCAGGGAACACTGGCCGCTTTCTCCAAGTGTGGGGAGGGAACCGCACGGAACGCTCACAGCAGGGTGTGACCTGAGCCCTGGTGTTCCTGGGCCTTAGACATGAGCCAGAGTTGTTAAACAGTGAAGCCAGGCATAGCAGAGAAAGCACCACCGGGCATGCCGAACATCAGATTGTGAGATCCTGGAAAACATAACCTGAGGCTTCTCACTTTTCTCAGCAAGTCCACTGAGATTAGGGTGGAAATCCTCCTCGATCAGATATAATAGAAATTTCACTCAAAGGTCAGAGGTAGAAATATCCCAGAAGAAGATCCATTAAGTGCTCCAAAGAATCAATTGGAAGTCCTTTGGTGACCATCAAGTTGAAGAATCAGCAGGCCATTATAACTTGTATTGTTCAAAGCATCACTGGCAAGTCTGTGAGTTCCAACATACTTACATACACAGAGAGCCTGCTCTCTGGTAAATTCTGCAGGAATTGTTTTAGTGCTTCCAGGGGAACATGATTGAGCGTGAGCGTGAGAGTCCAAGGCAGGAAATAGTCTATACCACACTCAGGCCTTTTTTTTTTTTTTATTGGCGTATAGGGTGCTTGACCAAAATGCCTACCCCTTCATGGTAACTCCTTCAAAAAGGCTTCCCTAACTACTCATTCTAAAGTGTTTCCCCAACACACACACACTCGCTCTCTCTTCTATTGTTTACAGCACTTACAATTGACTCAATCGTATATCTTTATTTCCCCTCCACTCACCCTTCTAGGGGCTTCCCTGCTGGCTCAGTGGTGAAGAATCCCCCTGCCAATGCAGAAGGCTCGGTTTCAATCCCTGGGTCAGGAAGATCCCCCAGAGAAGGAAATGGCAACTCACTCCAGTATTTTTACCTCGATAATCCCATGAACAGAAGAGGACATGACTTAGCAACTAAAATAAAACACCACCTTACTAGAATATCAGCTCCAAGAGCTCAGGGACTGGGTGTCTTTATTGGCATATCCCCAGTGCTAATTACAGTGTCTTCCGTCTAGGAAGTGCTCAACTAACACTTGTGGCATTGAATTAAAATTCCCCTTTTGCTGCATTATCCCATAGGCTGGTATTCTACTTTCCTGTCCTGCCCTGAGAACCTGGTGCCATCCTTCTCTCCCAGCCTACAGGAACTCAACCTCAGCCATCATCCTGGCTCACACATCTGGTCTTGAGCTGATCGGTTCAGTACTTCTTTGTCTGCCAGCAGTTTCGGTGCGATTTGTCAACCTCAACAACTTCATTTAAGCTCACTTGCACCAACTATCCTTTAAAAGTATTTTTTCAATCTATTTTAACAAAAGGTTTTATGAATATTAACTCAGTATACATCCCTCTAACCACCATCACAATCAGAAAACCCCCCAAAATTCCATCATGCTTCCCTCCTCCCACCCTTAACCCTTGACAACCAGTGATCTGCCTTTAATCTTGACTTTTTGCTCTAACTGCTTTAATCTTGACTTTTTGAGATTGCCATATAACTGAATTCACATAGCATATAACTGTTCAAGGTTGGTTTTTGTTTTTTGCTTTTTTCACTCAGTATTACTCTCCTGAGATTCATCTAAGTTGCTACATGGATCAACACGTCATTCCTTTTATTGCTGAGTATCATTCCATTGCATGGATATGCATGTTTTTAGCCAATCATGCAAGATATTCACGATGTGTTTAGCCAATCACTTGTTGAAGAACATTTAGGTTGCTTCCAGTTTTCCGTGATTATGAACAGAATTGCTACAATTATTTATGTAAAGCTTTTATGTGAACAAGTTTTCATTTCCCTGGGATGACTATCTAAGACTGGTATTGTTGGGTCATTCTGTACTGTTTTGTATTCCCCACCCTTACTAATCCCAGCACTGTTTGAAAGTTCCAGTAGCTACACATTTTCTCTAGCACTTATTGTTATCGGATGTTTTTTTATTTTTTTATTTTTAATTTAGCCACTCCAGTACTCTTGCCTGGAAAATCCCATGGACGGAGGGGCCTGGTGGGCTGCAGTCCATGGGGTCGCTAAGAGTTGGGCACGACTGAGTGACTTCACTTTCACTTTTCACTTTCATGCATTGGAGAAGGAAATGGCAACCCACTCCAGTGTTCTTGCCTGGAGAATCCCAGGGATGGGAGAGCCTGGTGGGCTGCCATCTATGGGGTCACACAGAGTTGGACACAACTGAAGTGACTTAGCAGCAGCAGCAGCAGCCACTCTAATAGGTTTATAGTGGTATCTCATTGTGGTGCATTTTTTAAGGAAATATAATAAAATAGATTTGAAAATAGACTGCATCACAGCAAGCAGTGTTAGAAACCGATCTTATATAAGTATGCATGCATGCTAAGTTGCTTCAGTCATGTCCGACTCTGTGCAACCCTATGGACTACAACCTGCCAGGCTCCTCTGTCCATGGGATTCTCCAGGCAAGAATACTGGAGTGGGTTGTCATGCCTGATCTCCAGGAGATCTTCCCAACCCAGGGATCAAACTTGCATCTCTTACATCTACCTGTACTGGCAGGTTGGTTCTCTACCACTAGTACCACCTGAGAAGCCCTGTGTGCTGTGCTTATTCACTCAGCTGTGTCCAACTCTTTGCGATCCCATGGACTGTAGCCCACCAGATTCCTCTATCCATGGGGATTCTTCAGGCAAGAATACTGGAATGAGTTTCCATGCCTTCTTCCAGGGGATCTTCCCAACCCAGGGATCAAACTTGCATCTCTTACGTCTACCTGTACTGGCAGGTTGGTTCTCTACCACTAGTACCACCTGAGAAGCCCTGTGTGCTGTGCTTATTCACTCAGCTGTGTCCAACTCTTTGCGATCCCATGGACTGTAGCCCACCAGACTCCTCTATCCATGGGGATTCTTCAGGCAAGAATACTGGAATGAGTTTCCATGCCTTCTTCCAGGGGATCTTCCCAACACAGGGATCGAACCCAGGTCTCCCACAATGCAGGTGGGTTCTTTACCATTTGAGCCACAGGGAAGCCCCTATATAAGCATGCTGCTGCTGCTGCTGCTGCTAAGTCACTTCAGTCGTGTCCGACTCTGTGTGACCCCATAGATGGCAGCCTATCAAGCTTCACTGTCCCTGGGATTCTCTAAGCAAGAACACTGGAGGGGGTTGCCATTTCCTTCTCCACACCTTTCACTAACTCATCCCTTGAAGCTTTAGTTAGGGAGGCAATGGCACCCCACTCCAGTACTCCTGCCTGGAAAATCCCATGGACGGAGGAACCTGGTAGGCTGCAGTCCACGGGGTTGCTAAGAGTCAGACACGACTGAGCAACTTCACTTTCACTTTTTGCTTTCATGCATTGGAGAAGGCAATGGCAACCCACTCCAGTGTTCTTGCCTGGAGAATCCCATGGACGGAGGAACCTGGTAGGCTGCAGTCCACGAGGTCGCACAGAGTCGGACACGACTGAAGCGACTTAGCAGCAGCAGCATGGGTTTGGGGGCCATCTAGGTGCCCATTCTCAAGAAAGCGGCTAGAGAAAACATGATGGATGAATACCACGGAATCTTAGGTAGCAGTTAAACCATGAGAGCAGAAATGGGTCTTTAAAATGATGTGCTAAGAGAAGATTGAGCAACAGGATAAGATAGGAACAGCATTCACACAAACACATGTATACCTTAAAAACACATGTATACTTCTCAGGTGGCACTAGTGGTAAAGGACCTGCCTGCCAATGCAGGAGACTTAAAAGACTCGAGTTCAACCCCTGGGTCAGGAAGCGTCCCTGAAATCACTCCAGTACTCTTGCCTGGGAAATTCCATGGGTGGAGGAGTCTGGCGAGCTACAGTCCATAGGGTCGCAGAGTTGGACACTACTGAAGCGACTTAGCATGCACACGTGTACACAAAGCAATCACACACTTTGTTGGAACACATACAAACAAAAAGATGCATATTAAACAGTATTGAGATGGAAAGGAAAAGAAACAAATGTGGCACCTAGGAATAGAAGCAGAATTACACATTTTTTAAAGAAGCTGGAAGATTTTTCAGTCTGGTGTAGAGACTCTGAGCCCCGACCAGCAGGCCTCTCAGGGGCTGTTAGGTATGCGTGTGAATATTGCGCGATTTGTATAACGTCGTGTTGTTTATTCAGCATAATATGTTTAATTCGTTTATTTAGCCTTTTTATCACTTAAAGGGATCTCAAGCAGTCCAAAACCAATTCCATTCGCTCCAGCCACACTCTTCAAAAGCAGGCTTCCTGTTAACGTGCCTGTCTCAATCATGCCTCGGTTTTGCACACTTTCTCTCGCTGGAGAGTCTCGCTATCCTCTTGAATCCTATCCAATGTCTCTGAGAGCAGGAAAGGTTCTGATCGGTCCTAAGAGCCAATGTGGAGTGTGGTGCACCCTTCCACTCCTATCAGGGAGAGTTCTCAAATCAGGCCACTTCACAGTCCAACCTATGGATGAACTTCAGGCAAAAATTCCTGACCACAGATTATGGAAAGAAGTTTAAATATTGGAAAACAAAATATGACCTCCCCTTCGCCTTTTTAAAGTCTTCTTGCTTGAGGAAGCTTCTCTCAGAAGGGAAGATTGTTGTGAGTCTTCTTGGCACAGGATACTGTCAGTGTGGCATGTGGCTGAGACAAAGGAGGAGCAGTACTGGTGAAAACCCAGGATCACAGGGGCAGAAAAATGAATAGACTGGCTTGTATGCCCAAACACGGGGGAGCTGGAAAGTGACAAGCACGCCTGCTGAAAGACAGTGAGCTCTTGGTTCAGTTCATCTCCAGGGCACATCTGCACACTGACACTTTTCAACACAGAATTTTGGCCCATGACATTACCGTCTCCCTCACACCACATTTTAGTTTCATTTTTTCTCCTTATACTTGGCTCTGGTTGAAAAGTGTTACTGAAGACCACATAGCCTGTGTGTGAGTGAATCAAGGCTCAACAAACAAAGCTGCTATTTACCTACAGCTTGTGTCTACCTGTTTAAGCTAGATTACTTTCCTCTGATCATTCCCATGAAAAATAACTGCTTCCAGGGGCTTCCCTAGTGGACCAGTGGTTACGAACCCACCTTCCAATGCAAGGGACGCTGGTTCAATCCCTGGTTGGCGAACTAAGACTCTACGTGCTGCAGGGCAGCTAAGCCGGACAAGAGAAGCCCGTGCACCTCAACTAGAGAGAGTCCATGCACCTCTATGGAGACCCAGTGCAGCCAAAGAAAAAACCCATTAAAAATAATTGCTTCCAAATATTTTTGAATATATTAATTTCTTTTCTTTCTCTTTCCTTCTCTGAGAATTATAATAGATTAAAACTTGAAAGCAGAGAGTATATGAGTCACTAAACCAAAATAAGGGCAAGGTAACAGCCAAAACTTCTGTAGCACTTGTGCAGAAAAACTGACTTTGAAGTCATAGAAACAATCTCTATGAGTTTGCAAGAACCATGCCTGCTTTATGTCCAAAACTGTATTCATTTCCCACCCTGCATTCTAGTCTTATATTCTACCAGATTGATTAGGTGGAATACAACTCTGCTTGACATTGCTGCAAACACCTGACCCCATTTACAACTTTGTTAAAGACTTTTTTTTCCTATGAAAATATTTATTTCACTTGTCCTGAACCTTTAGGACAATTTCCATGATCTTAGATTAATACATCTGGAAAACAAGCGAGTATTCTCTTAAACCAACTTCTAACCATATCTTTGGGCTGCTAAAGTGATGTTCTCAAGTCAAAGGTTCAATGACATTGCGTGCAATTATACCTCATAATTAATTTTCCTGATTTCACAATAATGGGAGTTAAGTCTGAAAGAAATAAGGGGCCTTGGCATTGCATGACCCTGCCATCTGTGAGGGTGGGGTAGGGAAAGCCTGGAGAACTCCAGCAGGGCCCTAGGAAGTCAAATCTTTACCAGGTAAAAAAGTTGGCAGAAAAATATTTCCACATAGTATGTTACAGAAAACTCTCATCTGTTCCATTTTATTGGACATTAATTGCATGTATTAAATAATGCACATGTCCCTTACAAAATGAATGAATGAATGTTTACCATCTAAATTAAAAACAAAAGTTTTCATGACAAAAGAAAACAAAATGAATGAATGAAATACTCAAGGAAAAGGACCAGTGTGCTGTTAAAGGGGAAAAATGTCCTATATTTTTTAGATGAAGCAGAAATACAAGGTCAGAGTCTTAAAATCTCAATCTATTCAACCTCTCAAAATCAGAAATTAATTCCTACTTTGCCAAGTGTTTGCCATTAACATTTAACTGCTGAGTTGGTTCTTATAAATTCAAAATTTGTGTCATATATGTAGGATTTAAAAAAATAAAACAAGTGAATATTGTAACAAAATAGAAACAGACTGATAGATACAGAGAACAAACTAGTGGTTACCAGTGGGAAGTGGGAAAGGGGTCCAAAATAGGGGTTGGAGATTAAGAGGTACAAATTACTGTGTATAAAATAAATAAGCTACAAGGATATATTGTACAACACAGGGAATATAGCTATTATTTTGTAATAACTTAAAATGGAGCAGAATCTATAAAAACAATGAATCTATGAACTACGCTATATTCCTAAAACTTACATAATATTGTAAATCGACTGTATTTCAACTAAAAAATAGAGACAGAACAAAAATTTGGTAGGGAACTGGATGTTGAAAACCTATTAAAAAGAAAAACGCAAGCCGCCTAAAATGTAAAAAGGCCAAAGAAAATATTTACAATGCAATATTTTAAGTCAAGCACTTATACATAGTAGTTAAAATGAATAAACACATTAGATTGTATTTGCTACAACATAAAGTAAAACTTCCCGACAAGATTATGAAAGTGATTTTTATTATTTTGGCAGTGGTGTCCTATTATAGGTAATTACAGATATAGAATTTTAAAAATTTGGTATAGCAAACAAATGTTATGTCCCCACAAATCTATTTCGTTACAACCAAGTATCATAGCTGCTGTGTACCGATGGAAAGCATACATGATAAAATATAAAAGCAAGAAAAGGTTAAATAAGAGGTTATCCTCGAATTATAACATCTACTAAAGTATATCTTTGTATTATACAGATGTGTCAAAGCTAAAAAGCATACAAATCCATACATAATGCTATGCAACTATTTGATCTAATGTAGATCTAACATGAAAGTGTTAAGGCAGTAATAGCATTTCACAGATAAACGCTAAGTTCTGAGACATGAAAGCTTTTAGATAATCCATAAAACAAACCTGAGACATCTTCCTCTTGTTTTGGAAAAAAAAAGAAAAGCAATTTTCTTACTGAGTCAAAGCTTTAACATATAAATGAAGCATTTAATAAACAGTATATTAAACTATTGCAATAACCTGGAGTAGATGTTCTGACTGAAATGGTGACCAGCAAATACATTCTTTCTCTGGCAGAAATAAAATTAGATTTTCTGATTGAGCCTGTCACCTAATTATGGCAGCCCTCAAATTTGGTTATTTTTATTTGTCTGTTTTTGGTTTTGCTTTCCTTCCTTGAACTGGGTTACAAGCATATTAAATAAACCAGGAAATCTCCCAGCACTCACCTCACTGTCTTCTTCATAAACCTGGCTCTCTCATTGCTGAAAGCACCAGATGAATTGAGCCTACGTACATAAAAACAGATTACAGAGCTTCTGGATCTGGTTGACTTAATGAGGCATCCAGATTGGTACACGATTACCTTTGCTGCCACAAGTCTCTCAGAGTAAGTAAGCTAGGGCAGCCCCAAATTACAGTCTCAGCCCTGCTCAGGGCACAGGAAAGGGTAGATAACAATGTTTTGGAATAGCCAGCGCCAAAAAAATTGAAACGTATTGGGTAAGCCTGATTTCTACTGTTGACTTTGGGGTCTTTAAAAATACTGGCACAGATTTTTTCATATTCAAGAGGTACATCTGTGAGATTTTATTAATTAAAATTATATAAAATGTTTATTAATAAGAATTCCAAATTATAATAGCGCTACTATGCTGTGGATTTTTAAAAAAATCTACCTGGGATCCAACACTATCCCATGAAACACTTTTTTTTCTAAATATTCATACTACAAATTAATTAATTCTGAATGAATGGGAGAATGTTTAGCCATCTTTCTTCCTTTTCGTATTTTTCACTCCTTTCTCTTACCCCAGCACCGCCCCCCCCACACACATACAACGATCATACACTCTTTCTTTTATAATTTTGATAAAAAGATTCCAAAAAGCTTAATGAAATGTAACAAGCAGTAAGCTTTTAGGACACTTCACAACTTCCTTGGTACATTTATGAGCAATGAAAGTTAAAACTCTAAACTTCGCTTTGTACTTTTGCGACCTTCCATCACTTTTTAAAAAAAGGTTTTCAGGTTATTTACATAAACTGAACATATATATTTTGTTCAAGCTTTAGGTCTTCACAGTTACCAAAGTGACCTCCTGCTTAAGATCACTAGGCTGGCTTAAATAGCACAGCCGATCTGATTGCCACCACTGAAATCCAATGCAATCCTCAAAACAACCTCCCAAGACTAATTCTGACTTTCCAAAACACAAACACTGCTGCCATCTAAAAAATTATTTAAAAATAAAACTAGGTCCATTATAATGGGACTTCCCCACCATGTTATTTAATAAAGACCATCAAGATATTTCGTGGCATTTTTCACTGTTAACCAGGCAGACACAGATTCAGTCTCCCTGACTTCCACAGGCTAATGGCCAGATTTCCAATAACTTCCTGGAACTCAATAATCAGAATGGCTTTAAAATTAAATTAAAATTTTAAGCACAACAAGAGTTTAGAAGTATAACATATGAACTAAATCAGTTTGGAAAAGATATTCTGTACTGTGAATATAAGTTTAATAAACATGCTATAAAGTGAAAAGGAACACATCTTTCAGATCCAATTTTGAAATTTTTCAATTCAAATTTCCAATGAGAGAGGAGACTTTGCTTCAAATTGGTTTTCATGATGTCAAAAACACATAGCTGATTTAATTAAGCTCACACTATGTATTTGAATCAAAATTGGTTAAATTGGTTGTACTTTTCTATCTGCTGTGACATTATAAAAGACATTGTCAACCTTTCCTTGACCAAAATAACTAATACCATTTAGTGATAAAATAACTAATACATATTGGTACTGAATAATTATGTAATATATATATACATCTTGAACACTATTTGGTGATTTTTTTTAACCTATGAGATTTATTGAAGTAAGTATGTTATAATCACAAAACTTTAAGTTCAGCTGAGCTGATAAATTTTGTTTCTTCATAATTGAAATTCTGTACTTTAGTAACCAAACAAGGTATGTCTTCAGCTTGGAATTTTTTACAATTTAACAATTTATAGTTTTAAATTCATGAAATCACTGAACCCCACTAAATCAACTACAGTTGATTTCCTTCTGAGCAAATAATTTTATGACTCATCCCATAAAGTAAGAGGAAGCACATCAGTGGGCAAGAAAAGATAAATCCACCCATAGATATTAGAGCCTAACTAAGCTATTTTATTGAAAAAGTGAGAAGAGAATTTCTGGTCTTTATTTTTTCCCTTATGACCCCAGATCACATCCAATCTTACACTGAAATTATTCATCTTTGCATATGCAACAATATTTCCTAAAACTGCTTAATACAATTTTCTATAGAGCATACAGAACATAACCTTGGATCCCACCCAGCAAGGCATGGTTACTGAAATGCCTCTTTATCAGGTAGTTCTGTGTATATGTACATGTGTGTTTTAACTCCAAAGAAAGCTCCCTCAAGAAATTATTATTGGCAACATTCAATATATGTAAAAAATTATTTGGGCCCTTTAGCTCTTTCACTCAAAACATCTCCTGGAGCCCCTACACAGCCCAGGGCTCATGAGGTACTATTCTGAAGACACGTGTGCAAAGCACATCATCTGTGGGTCAGTTGGTTTATGCTCATTTTAGAGACTAATTGAGAAAGTGGCGCGGAGGATGGGGCGGGGAGGGGGGGACTGTAATTTTACTCCCATCCCCCGACTTGCATAATTATAAAATTTCTGCTTGCCTCTGGCTTCTCACTGGCACTCTTTCTCCGCTTGTAACTTTTGGACAGCACTATCAAGGAGCTCCATAGACTCTCTGAGAGTCACATTGATTTTAAATGACTTGGGTTTAATGGTTAGGCCGTAATTAAAATCCATTTTCGAAGGCTCGTCTGGATTGGCCTTGAAATTGCATTGGTGAGCCAGGATGGAGATGAAGAGAAACAGCTGCATCTTAGAAATCTCTTCCCCGATGCACCGCCGTTTGCCCACAGAAAAAATCATCACGCTGCTCGCCAAGTCCTTGTTGATGAGGCCATCCTTGTCCAAGAATCGGGTTGGGTCAAAGTCCTCTGGGTTCGACCACTTTACCGGGTCATGATTCACGGACCACTGGTTAACAAACACCACCGTGTCCTTGGGGATGTGGTAGCCCAAGACGGAAGCGCTGGCCGTGGTGGCGTGCGGAATGGTGAGGGGCACAAAGCTGGAGAAGCGCATGGCTTCATAAAGAAAGGCCATGACATAGGGCAAGTGGGGCTGGTCCTCCAGGGTGGGCAGCCGGTGCCTACCCACCACTTGATCCAGTTCTGCCTGTACCCGCGCCTGCACTTCCGAATACCTGTTTGGTATTAATGGCAGAGAGAGAAAATCGGTGAGGAACACTGATCCTTCTTTCATCTGGAAAGCCCATTACAATTTATTTTTATACCACTGTTCTTTAAACTGGCTACCTGAATCAGTAATTGAATTAACATTTCCAGAAAAAAAAAATCTAGAAGTTTCCTAATTTATCACTGTATTACAAGATGGAGTATAACAGTTATATTTCCTATAATAAGTCTCACACAGCTCAAACTCTCTTCCCCATCGTAAGTCAAGAAAAGGGTCTAAGTTTTCTCAGACTGAAAAAGCACGACAAGGGTAAGGACGACTTCTCTCCACTGGATACAGCAGAAAGTACAATACTTTTTAGGAACTCATGAACACTCATTTCTTTTAAAATCAGAAGAATAAAAGCTTTTAGGCCAATGAAAATGTTTTATAATTTTAACATGCTAATCTTTATACCAATATAGTCATAAAGGTTAATTTAAAAAAATTTATGGAGTAAGGTGTCTACAAAGGCAAAAGCACTTGGGGCCCACAAAAATTAAAATGTAACCCTGAAAGTGAATTCTTTTTTTCTTCATCTCCCTAGACAATTCCAGAGAACACAGTGTTCTCATTTTATACAAAGATCATTGGTATCCTGATAGATAAAGGTACATATCTTCTAACTTTAAAAGCAAATCCCTAATGTTCATGAGATTATGGTACAGACTGCAATATTTATTCACTGTTGCCGATAAAACTAGTACAATCCTTTTGGAAAATAAAATCTTATTACAAAGCAAGATCTATAAGGGTAATTCCTCCCCACTCTTTTAAAAGCCAGTGATCTATGTCTGGAAATTTATTTTCAGGAAATAACTTAGCAGGTATAAAAAAAGTAACCATAATAGATAAAATTTTAAATATAGCAGAAACACTTAAAATAGTTCAGTCTTTAAAGAAATGTTTAAACAAACAGGAGAAATGACTGCATATAATGATCTGTTACTATAGCAAAATATTATATAGCCATAAAAATTACTAAAATTATGTAGTAAAAATTACAAAAATAAAGTTTAAAAGACAGGGAAATGGCCATTATAGTAAGTGGAAATGTCAGAAGTAAAAAAATGTGTAATTATTGCAACTTTGAAAAAAAAACTTAAGTGTGCCTGTGATGACATTATTGGTAATTTTTCAGAGATTTGCAAACTTTTTTCATAAAGGGCCGGATAGTAAATATTTTAGGCTTTGTGGATCAAGCTCTCTTACCTCCCAGCTTGTGCTATGGGCTGGAAGCAGCTATAGACAATACATAAATGAATGGGCGGTAGCTGTACTTCCATATGTTACATAAAAAAGTAGGAAATGCAATTTGCCAACCCCATCATATTGTCTTTTCACTAAAAAGAAGAACTTTTCATCAGCTATAGTGAATTGAAAGTGACCCCCAAATTGTTTTATTCCCTTTTGCTGCCCAATTGGAGTACACGGAAAGTTCAGTTCAGTTCATTGTCAACAAAGGAGTACACGGAAAACGATTTACAATTTGGTTTCTGGTGAAAAAAGAAAGGCAGTTTCAAAAGATAACATGCTCATCTGGGGAAGCAAAGGATTTATTGATTCCATTTTGGAATTGTCTTCCTCCTGATCTATAATTGACTCTCATTATGCGATTTCTGCCCCTCCTCCATATGTGTTTCCATGATATTAATACTGAAAAGTGATTTTAAAAATACACACACCCCCCAACTGTGAAAGCAGTATCTAAGGAAATACAGGATTCTGATGCAGTGGATTCTAACAAAAGAAGTTTTCACTTTCCAGTTTCCCCTACCTGTGCGCCAGATTGCATAACCAGGATTTCTGGTCTCTCAGAGCAATCAAGACTTGCCTTGAATGAGACATTTGCCCCAGGGGTAAGGATGCCAGATAAAATACCGGCCGCCCGTGTAAATCAACGGCTTGTCTTTTAATATAACTATGGCCTATGTAAAATTTATGTTATATTTGCTTAGTCTGGGGATACTGAGACATGTTCAATTCGTGCGTATACAAATTTAGCAGAGGTCCGCGGCTGAGGATCAACTAACCCAGCCGAGCCCAGGGATCCGAGAGGTTAGCAGGTGCCTCGCAGATACTCAGCTTCCCTTTCTATAAGAGACGCAGCTCAGCATTTGCTAAAGTTACGGCTTCTCCTATTCTTTACGCCGACACCTCTACGCCTAGAGCGGCGGTTTTATACGCCCAGCACAATCCGCTGGTTTCTGGTCGCTTTCCTAAAGCTTTGGATTACCGTCCTTGAGGCTCCGCCGCGAACACTAGCTATGTCGCGATACAAAGCCTCGAAGGGCGCGCTTTTGGCTCCGGGGCCAGGCGGCCTCCAGTCAGCGCTGAAGATCAGCCGAGCCGATTAGGCGTGCTTACTTAACATAGTTTTTACTACGCTGCCCTTTCCTTCGGACCGTTTCCAATTTTGCTTTTCCGTGCCAATGTGGGAGATCGGGGGATGATCTTGGGTACTTAATCTTGCTATTCCAAGTGGTTTCACACAAATTTATCCCCCCTCGGAGCGGTGAGCTCTAAGATCAGCGATGCCGGCCGTCCCGGCGCGCTTGGGTTAAGAGTGCACAGCGCATCCCAGCCAGCACGGTGCCTTCCAGAGACGCGCTTTCTGGACTCGGTCTCAGCTTTGGCAGGTGGGGACCTGCAGCGAAACCCCAAACCCTCCTTGAGCGCTAGTCGCGACCTCAGCATATTCTAATTCCACTCCACCTTTTACAGAGGGAGGGAGGAAGGCCGACCCAAGCCTCCTGGAGGCTTTACCTGGTGAAGAGAACGAGCAGCCACTGCAGCGCGGTGGAGAGAGTATCCTGGCTGGCGCCGAAGATGTCTGTGATCGTGGCCGGCACGTAGTCTACGTCCAGGCGCGGGCCACCATCGCCCGAGTCAGCCCCCGCCGAGTGGATGAAAGCGTCCATCATGTCGCGGGGGGCGGCCCCGGGCCGGAGGCTTTCGCGGTGCCTCAGGAACTTGTCTAGGACGAAGTTGCTGAAGTTGCGATTGAGCTGCTCGAATTCACGGAAGGCAGTGCGCACGGGGTTAGGAAAGCGCTGCAGCCAGGGTAGCACGTCCACCAGGCTGCCCGAGCCCACAGTGCGCCCAAACTCCTCGTTGTGGCTGAGCAGTTCGAGGAACTCGGCGTCGTCGTGGCTGTAGCGGCAGCCGAAGCACACAGCGCTCATGACATTGGCCACGGCCACCAAGGTCAGCGGCCGCGGGTCTAGGAAGGCGCCGCCCGCGCTGCGGCGCACCAGCAGCTCTACCAACTCCCGCACCTCGCCTACCACGTGGCCCTCGAGGACCTGGCGGCCGCGCTGCTGGCGCGTGGAGAAGGTTCGCATCGTGCTGTGCGCCGCGCGCCGCTGCGCCTTCCAGCTCTCCGAGTACTGGCCGAAAGCCATGCTGCGGCCACCGGACACCACGCGGAAAGAGGCGAAGGGCGGCCGGTCGGCGAAGGCTGCGCTCTGGTGCACCAGCGCCTCGCGGATGGCGCGCTCGCCGTTCAGCACCACCACCCGGCAGCTGCCGAGACGGATCTGGAAGACGTCGCCGTAGCGCCGCGCCAGGCGTGCGAACAAGAGGTGCGGCGCCGAGCCCATTGATGCCGCATTTCCGATCAACGGCCAAGCAAAGGGACCCGGGGGCGCGGAGCCCGGCTGCCGCCGCCGCTGCCTCAACAGCCATTGGCCCACGTGCACTGCGGCCAGCACCGAGAGCAGCAGCAGGAGCATGGTCTGCTGGGCTGACAGAAAGGTCGGCGACAGATGATCGTCCGGGCTGAGGCCGGTGGCCATGCTGGGGAGAGAAGGGCGAAGGCGTGACACTCGGGTAGGCAGAGAAAGACGAGGGCGCCAGAGAAAGACGAGGGCGCCCCAAGCTCCTACCCACCTGCCTCGGGCCACCGTGCACTGTTGCGCAGGCAGGAGGTAGCGCGCAGGTCAGATCAGGGCTAGCTCACTGAAGAAGCAGTTGAACACGCCTCTTGCCATCCCAAACCCAATCCCCAAAAGTGAGGGGAAGGGTCTTTTTTCCGCCTCTCTATGACCCGATTCCCCCGACCCCGCCCCAGCCGCTTAACGGTTCCTGCAATTCAAGGACAACACAGCGGGCATCAAGGAGTGGCGCTCAGTTCCCTCTAAATGCCTACCACCCCGGCCCCTGCGACCCCCGCCACTTCTGACCTGAGAGAACCCACGCATCACAAGAGGCCGCAGGAAGGCGGCTCAGCTGACACACTGACCTGCCAGGAGGCGCCGTTTCCAGCAGCGCCAGACGGCCGGCTGGGAGAACGGACTGGGACCCTTGTGGGGTTCAAGACCGCAATCTCAGTGTCTCCAGAAAATCGGAAGCCGGCCCTGGACACCTGTTGCCAGCTCTGGGAACTTCAGCGCCCACTCTGGAGTCTTAGGGGTCGTCAGAACCGGGGGCGCTCGGTCTGGGATAGAGACGCAGAAAGGAGTTTTCTTTGCCGAGCCTCGCTGCACCTGAGCCTCGGCAAAGTCAGGGTTTTCTCACCGCGTGAGAGTTGCTATTGAGGGTCGATGAATGGAGTCAACTGCCAGCCCTCACGCCCCCCCGCAAGGCTCTGACAGCTGGCGTCGCAGAGGCATGGCCGGTTTGCACAGCCACTCTGGAAAGTAAAGCGCGCCATCCCGCCTCTCTTTTTTAAGGTCTGTAAGTGGGGAGGAGGCAACCGGACCTGGCGGGGGCGGGGCTTGCAGGGGGCGGGGCGCCCTGGAACAGGCCTCTCGGACTACGACTGGGGTCACCGCGCGCTAGTGGTCACGCGAGGCAGTCCCTGCGCGCACCGACGGCCTTGGAGCAGTCGCTGGTGGCTTTCCTGGAAGCGGCGGCGAGAACTTTTCGTTTCCCCCAAATCACCCTTCCTCACAGCCACTCCAGATCGAGGCCGCAGTTTCTCTGGACGCGCGTTCGGGACACCACCTGAGCACCACTCCTGCGCTTTCGGTGGGAGCGCGCTCCACGCCCCGAGAACACAACCTCTCTACCCTCTCCGTGGCCTGGGCTTCCTTCCCCGAGAGAAAAGCGCTTGAGATCCTCGGGCACCCTAACTGGGAAAGGAAACCTGTCAGCTTGGAAAAGAAAACTCGGTTGTGGTGAAGGTTTGCCTTTACTGCATCCCGAGTTGCTTTATTTGTATTTTAACGTTCTCGCAAGCATGTCGACCCATCAGGTCAGGCCCTTTGGCGAGCAAAGTTCTCCTTCCACCTTGGGCGGCGAGATCAAGAAGCCCTGAAGGACACAGCTCCCCCGCCCCGGAACCCCGACTTCCTTGGCATACAAAGGCCAGCGCTGGCGGGCCGCAGCTGCCTGGAGGTTTCCCGCGTAGAAACTCCTCCAGGTGGCGCCGCCCACTGGAGAACGCGGGGCAAAACTGGCCGCGTCGGAGAGCCGAGCTGGGACGAACCCTGCGGAGAGCAGGGGAGGGAGGGCGCTCTGAAGATTCCTGGAGCGGGGTGGGGGGGGGGGGGTTGGGAGGTGGAGAAGGAGGAGGCCAATCTCCGAGAGCCTGCGAACTTTATTGGGTTGAAAAGTTTCTTCTGCTGTCGCCTCCCCCTTGCGTGCGGAGCTGTGCCTTGCGTGCGCTGCTTCTGGAAAGTCGGCTCTAGTCATATCCCTCGGCGCTTCTCACGGCACCTGACACGCCGAGGCGGCGGCGGGGGCGGCGGCCGAGGGCGAGATGCCGACCGCCACCACCCTCCGCCGCGCACGCACAACCGCGCCCTCCCGGGCCACCACTTTAAGGCCGGGTGTGGGCGCGCGCGCGCGCGCTCTGAACGGGGACGCTCCTGCCCAGGGGGAAGCCCCAAGGCGCAGCACCCTTTCCTGCCGGCTGGGACAAAGCATTTTAAAGACCCTGGAGAGAAAGTATCTTTTCCGAAAGGTTGGGGAAAGGGCGAGCCCGGGGGATGAATGGTAGTTATTCAGGTAGGAAGTGTGCTTCCGAGCCTCGAGGGTTATCAGGAATAAGTAAAGAAGTTGGGCGCTTACCAAGTAACAGCCATGTGCTTTGAGGTTTACCGGCGCGGCGAATCTCTACTGTGTGCCAGTTTACAGATGAGGAAACGGGTTCAGAAAGGTTATATCATTTACCCAAGTTCACACGCATACATTTACAATCATACGATATAACCTTAAATAATTTCTTTCTCCAAGTAAATGATTGAAATGCTTCCCTGGGCAAAGTGAGGTAGTTCTCTACCCCCCCATTCTCCCTCTTATTAGCTAATAAGAGGTGGACCCAGGATTGGAACCCGCAAAGTTGCTCTCCAGCTCCATCATACTCATTTACGCTGAAGAAAAGCCTCAGATAAAAGGCACAAATGCATTCTTTCCTGCTTGCCTTAAAAAAAAAAGATCAGCTGGAAGAATTTTTAAAAGTAATTTCTGGGGTTTTTGGCGGGGGTAGGGCAGGGAGATTTGTTTTAGAGAACTGAATCTTGAGGATTCTAAAGAAATAGCATGCTCATCTTTTGCAGGTAAATTGGTTTTGAATGAAGGATGCCTGTGGACTGTGCTTCATAGCTGACTTTGAAATAACTGGTTAAATTCTAAAGAAAAATAAAGAGACTTCCTAAGAGTTTGACTTTTTGAAAGGTTGAAACCAACATTAAAATATCTTACTTGATAAGAAAATGCCTTTTTGTAAAATTCTCCATTCAGTAGCTTTTGAGAGGTTCTCTGGAAATGAATTCACACTTTACTATGGGGTACTCAGTTCTGTAATAAAATTAGTTTTTGAGCAACTGAGTAAATAGGAATTGGTTTCCCAGGGCTCTGCTGGCATATATATCATTTGAAATGAATTTCGTAGCAACCTTATAATATCTAGGTTTAGCAAGACCCTTGTCTAATAATTGAAGACTGCTGCAGGTATCAGTCTCTCATCAGACTTGAATTTAGTAGACAAGAATTGTGTTTGGGCTACTACCAATTTTGAGCTGGCAATGTTCCTGAAAGCTTTTATCACAGTATTTCTACCAGAATCAGAGGAATGGAGGTGCTTTTAAACCAATTAAATACCTATCTTAAAAACTACAAAACAGAGCTGTTTCTAAGACCTCCTATATAGCTTTTGGATAAACTAGATACATACCTGCCTGCCACAGAAAATAATTCAACGTGCCCTTCAAGCCATGATGCCCTGGACTCAGCTCTTGTTGCAGGACAAGGCTTTAAAAGGCAGAGGAACCAGCTGGGTAAAGGCTGTCAGAAAGATAGGCTTTATCAGCTAGGACAAGCCAAAAAGACTGGCTGTGGCAACACTGGGCTTTGGCTTCTCCCAAGCTTTTGGGTGTAGACCTCTGTTGGAAGGCCCATCAAATACCTGATGAAGACTCAGGGTAAATCCAGAGAGGCCTGCGGGTACCCTTGATGCAGCTCATGGTGGAGCCCTTACTCTAGTGAATATCCATACCAGACTCTTAAGTTATCAGTTTCTTAAAGCCGGTGTCTAAGGCCCAGGGATCTCCTTTCAGTCAATGACACACAATATGGGAATTTTGCCCACCCCTAAACTCACATTTGAATTGTTTGGTACAAATAACTTTCAAAAGAACAATGAAGCTAGAGAGATAGTTCAAAGAAGAGATTTAAAATACCTTGTATTGTATTGATTCCATAGAAGAGAAATCCAGCTTAGGTTTGTTTAAGCAGGACAGAAAGGCACTGGCTTACATGAAGGAAAGGATAAAGGTGGTACCTCACAGGATGGAAGGACCTGGGGCTGCTCTCCCACTGTCTAGTATGCTAGTCTCTGCTTGGGCTTCGTCCCATATACTCTGTTCATGTAGCAGGAAAGCTGGCCATGGGCAGCCTCAAATTAACTACCACCCCCCAAAAAAGAGAACATGTCCTTTTCAGGGTCATTGTTCAGGCCCCTGGAAGGACTCCATTGTGCCAGCTTGGCCTCAGGCCACCCCTGTGGCCAAAGGGGTAAGTCTCTCTTCAGAAAAAGAGAGATGGGGGTAGGGAGAACCTGCTGGGAAACAAAAGGTAAGAGGCCCTTCTGTCCTCAGGTATCCTGCTTTTGTCCGTCACTTCATTTTGGGTTGAAGGATAACCCAAAATAATAATAAATCAGCAACTGAGATAGATGCTTTTTAAAAAAAAATTATTTATTTTTTGCAGTGCTGGGTCTTCATTGCTACGTGTGCTTTCTCTAGTTGGAACAAGTAGGGACGACTCTCTACTTGCAATGCACAGGCTTCTCATTGCTGTGGCTTCTCTTATTGCAGAGCCCTGGTTCTAGACTTGTTGCAGAACACTGGCTCCAGGCTTCAGTAGTTACAGCACATGGGTTCAGAAGTTGTGGCTGGTGCACGGGCTTAGTTGCTCCAAGGCATGTGGGATCTTCCTGGGTTAGGGATCGAACCTGTGTCTCCTGCACTAGCAGGCAGATTCTTTACCACTGAGCCACCAGGGAAGCCCCCAGATACATGCTTCTTGTCTGGAACCCGTAGCCAAGAATGCTCAGCCCTTATGTCATCAGTATAGAAGTTGGTTTTCTTCATGGGATTTTGCTTTAGCAGCTCTTCAATATGGCTAGGTATGTACTTAAACTAAACACAATACCCCAAAGATGAGATCTTATCCAACCCTGAGAGCTGTGGTTACTTCCCACCAATCATGCAGTGTTTCTTTTTAATGCAAACTAAGTTTTAGGGCTATTTTAAAGTATCTAAGCTTGTGATAGATTAAGGTCTTTATCTTTTATCTTAAGACTTAATACCATTCTGAGTCTTTCATTGCACTTGTGCAATTGATTAAAAAAAATATATATGAGATTTTACATTTATTTCCATGAAATACATTTTGAAGCTTCCAGCCCATGGAGGCCATGTGGATACTCTTATGGCGTCTTAGGCCCAGAGATCAGAACAAAAGTTGGAAAGTAATACGGGGAAAGCAAGTCTAGTGGCCAGGTGACCCCTGGCCCACTCTGGACTACTTCTATGACAAAGATCTTTGGACTTTGGTTTATATTATATATTTACATTATTATGTATACACAATATTATATATATATATACATATAAATATTTAATATATCATGTTACATATTAAGGCTTCCCAAGTGGCACTATTGGTAAAGAACCCACCTGCCAATGTGGGAGACTTAAGAGATGCAGGTTCAATCTCTGGGTTGGGAAGATCGCCTGGAGTAGGAAATGGCAACCCATTCCAGTATTCTTGCCTGGAATATTCCATGGACAGAGGAGCCTGGCCCAGTGCAGTCCATAGGGTCACACAGAGCCAGACACGACTGAAGCGACTTAGCACTCATGCATGTTATAATATTATACAATTTGTATATATTGTTTTTCAGTTTTGACCAGATATAAATTCTTAAAACACACACACGCATAGTATATAAATAGGCTCTTGTTGCAAAAGATTCAATCAGTATATAAGAATATGCAGAGAAATCGGAAAGCCCATACTACCCCTTCTCAGATGCAGCCACAAGAATCGTGTGTCTTCCACTTATGTATAGCATATTCTTGTACATATGTATGTATTTTTAATACAAATGAGATCATACTAAAATTACTGTTCAGTGATTTTTTTCGACTTAGCAATTGTCTTGGAAACTTCAACAGAAGGTATAGATCTACCTACCACATGCTTTTAAACTACTGCGTAATATGACTGTAACATAATTTATTTAGCCATTTCTCTTCGAAGACTGTTTGTGTTCTTTCCAACTTGAGACTCCATTGAGGTGACTTCAATTTTCTGTGCAATTCTCTATACATTCACAAATGTTTTCCCAGTGGAGAATCTTGAACCAAAGGGATATGCATTTTAAAGGGTCTTGCTACCACCTCCTTGTCTTCCGCAAAGACGGCCAGTTTGCATCTAGAACCTGGGATTTTGTACCCAGTTCAGTTCAGTTCAGTCGCTCAGTCATGTCCAACTCTTTGCAACCCCATGAATCGCAGCACACCAGGCCTCCCTGTCCATCACCAACTCCTGGAGTTCACTCAAACTCACATCCGTCAAGTCAGTGATGCCATCCAGCCAACTTATCCTCTGTCGTCCCCTTCTCCTCCTGCCCCCAATCCCTCCCAGCATCAGGGTCTTTTCCATCAGCTTTAGCATCATTCCTTCCAAAAAACACCCAGGGCTGATCTCCTTTAGAATGGACTGGTTGGATCTCCTTGCAGTCCAAGGGACTCTCAAGAGTCTTCTCCAACACCACAGTTCAAAAGCATCAATTCTTCGGTGCTCAGCCTTCTTCACAGTCCAACTCTCACATCCATACATGACCACTGGAAAAACCATAACCTTGACTAGATGGACCTTTGCTGGCAAAGTAATATCTCTGCTTTTTAATATGCTATTTAGGTTGGTCATAACTTTCCTTCCAAGGAGTAAGTGTCTTTTAATTTCATGGCTGCAATCACCATCTGCAGTGATTTTGGAGCCCAAAAAAATGAAGTCTGACACTGTTTCCACTGTTTCCCCATCTATTTCCCATGAAGTGATGGGACCAGATGCCATGATCTTAGTTTTCTGAAAGCCAACTTTTTCATTCTCCTCTTTCACTTTTATCAAGAGGCTCTTTTGTACCCAGTAGCATGTGCCAAAAAACTTTTCCTTCTATAAAGAATGATTGCTTTAATTTAGCTTTGCAAATGTAGAATGAAAACAAAACAAAAGGATTACTTGTCTTTCAGATCTATTCTTTACTTTAAAGAATTGGTATGCTTGTGCTCAGATCACCTCCTCTTCTCGACGGATGAGGGAAATCCCCAGATTAAAGCTGATAAGACATTAGCGGGGAGCATTCTGGATTTCCATATCTCTATGGAAGACATCACAGAAGCCAGGGTGGGAGAGTGACCTCAGTGTGCCTCGATGTCCCCTCCAAGATGATGACAGTTCTTTACAGGCCCCTGGGCACAGGCCCAAAAAGCCTTCTGGGCTTGTCTAATCCTCCAGAGGAGATTAAAAGCAGTAAAGCCAGCATAACACATCATTCGGAGTTTGGCTTCTGGAGCCAGGCACTCTCGGGTGTAAGGCCCAGCTCTCTGACTTATAAGCAGTGACCTTGGCCATGGTAGTTAACTCTTCTTAGCCTAAGTATCCTCATTTGTACAAAAGGGATCATAATATCCCAACCACAGGGGGTCACTGTGAGGATTAAATGAGCTATTGTGAGGATACCAATCAGCACAGCTGATGGCAAAGAGTGAGGTCTCAATAAAAGTTAGCCGTTATTTATTATTGTTACCACTAGTACTATGCCCTTATTCCTGTCCAATAAAATCAGAGTCACGCAAGGACTTGGACCTCACAGAGATAAACATAGCCTGCTCGGTTCAGCGTGACGCTTTGGGGTGACACACCCTCACCCAACTGCCTGCAACCTCCTGGAAGCCTCAGGTGACAGCAACGGCCGCCTTTTCTTTCTGAGGCAGCACATGAGCGGTCAGCAGCCCCCCACCGAAGAGCCAGCCAGGGTCTGAGTCTGCCTCCACCTCTCATAACCAAGTGACTCTAGCTGCTGCAAATCGCTCTCTGGGTCCAGTTCACATTTGGGTAAAACAGAGACCATGCCAGTACCTGCTTCAGGACTAAACGAGCTAACACATGTACAGTTTTTAGAAGAACAGTGCCCGGTACCAGGGAGGGGCTCAGATGCATCAGTTATGATCATTACTCTGAGGGAAGCCATTTGCTGCTGCCTGAAAAGGCCAACCTCAGAGCCATCTGCTCTTGGCAGAAGGGCTCAGCATCAACAGCCAATTTGCGTTTTCCTCCAGCTCCCACATGGAGCCATGCAGTACTTCTTCCTCACCTTGTTTCACCTCGCCCGGATGGACACGCTCCACTTCAGGACCCTCAGAGCAGAGGCAGTTCTTTAGGCAGGAGGATGCCATGCTCCCAAAAGATCCTGGACGAGGCTGAGCCAGGTGCCTTCCTCCAAGCCAGGCTCTGGGCCAGTCCCTCCCACAGAGCAGAGAATCTGGGACAGCACTCGGGCCGTCACTGCCAGGGAGAGTTAAGAAAACAACAGTCCACGTGGTGCACACCAGAGAGGACCCAAGGGAGTGCTGTCGTGGGACCTCCAGGGGTTGGCATGAGTGAAACCATGCTCCCTGGCTCCCCAGTAGAGACCGCCTACATTCTTTCCAGTACAGGTCTGGGTGAAAGTGGGCTGTGGCTCAGACCTGCGGCACCCAGAACATCGAGCAGCTGCACTGAAGAAGCTCAGGCCGTCTGGGGAGCCAGGACCAGAAGACTGGGCAAGGAATCTCTCCACCCCTCCTTGCTAACTGCCAGGGGGGAAACGCTCCTCTGGCCACAGTGGAAAGTCGAATTCAGCCATCTGTACTGTGATGGTGACTAACCTTCTTTCCTTGAACAATTGTGCTGAGTCAGCCTGTGGCTTATTTGTTTTACGGGTTGGATTGCAGAAGGAAGTCAGGACTTCTCAGATTCTGAGCCTTGGCAGCACTCACCATCACCTGTTTTCAGGTGCAGCTGGTGCCTCTAACCAGGCCCCCAGGGCTCCGTCCACGGTTTCAGGGAGCATCTGATACCCCCACCTGAGCTCCCAGGTTGCCGGGTTACCTCATGGAATATCTGGGTCTCTGGGGTAAAATGAAAATCTCCATCCCATTTAAGAACACATGACGGGCTCTGAACCAGTGGGAATCCTTGTGCCCTTCTTCTGCTGGGCTCTGGGTATCATACCTGCAGCTCCCGGAAGCAGCTCAGGGAGGTGAATATCAGATTACAAGTGTCATTTCATTTAACACGGAATAACCACTACAGTAATTTTGAGTGCCACATGCAGAATTCTGTGCCCAGTGAAATGAGAGGATCATCTTCCTCTCCGATGTTGTAGTTGTGAGGTCAGGCCAGGGCTCACTCTCTTCTGGTCTGTTAGAGTGCTGAACACCACAAAGCAAGTCAGGACAGAGAGAGGAAAGGAGTTAATTTTCCCTCCAAGTGCCGGGCACTGTATTCAGTGCTTGACAACTTCATTTACTTCTCCCGATCATTCTGAATGTATAGCCACTGTTAGCCTGCTTTACATATAAGAGGATTAAGGTTCAGACACGATGGACTATTTGCCAAAAGTGTTACACGTTGCAAGTGATTTTTAAATTTTTTATTGGAGTATAGCCGGTTAACAATGCTGTGATAGTTTCAGGTGAGCAGGAAAGGGACTCAACCATACATATACATGTATCCATTCTCCCCTCCTATCCAGGCTGCCACATAACATTGAGCAGAGATCCCTGTGCCATACAATAAGCCCTTGTTCGTTATCCACTTTAACTATAGCAGTGTGTACCTGTCCATCTGAAACTCCCTAAGTATCCCTTCCCATTTTCCTTCCTCTCTGGTAACCGTAAATTCATTCTCTATGAGTCTATTTTGTAAATAAGTTCATTTGTATCGATTTTTTTTTTTTTAGATTCCACATATAAGGGATATCACATGATATTTCTCTTTCTCTGTCTCCCTTACTCACTCAGTATGACAATCTGTAGGGGTCAAGATCTGTACTCGGGTCTACAGGCTCCAAAGCCCACCCGGACCATAGCGGTCAACACTCGTTAACTGATTGCCAATGTCATGAGCTGTGCAGCAGCCCCTCCTTTCTGACTCTGCACTGTGCGTATACACTTCCCTGGCATCCACATGCCCGTGAACGGCCTGGGTGATCCAAAGCCTCTCCCCACTCCCCCAGGAGAGGCGACATCCTCCAGGAGGCCAGGACCCCAGTAGGAAAAGCCATCTTGGTTCCCGTGTGAGATGCAATTCAGACCTGCCTTCTCCTCTCCTAGTGAAGAAAATTGCCATCTGTCCTGCACAGTTCAGTCTCTGTAATTTACAACCCAGTCTTGGGAGGGTTTTGAAAAAATTTCCTTTAAAACAGTGGCTGGAATGCAGCCTCCACATGGGCTTCACGACTAGATCTGCTACATTCAAACGCATTATATTGAACTTACTATAAAATTCACACTATTCCAGACTCCCAGAAATGACAGCTTTATTTAGAAATAAGTGAGCAAAGTGATGACTTCATTGGTCCCAATGCCAAAATCTTAGCTCAGTGTTTCTCAAATGTTTTGTGTTCAGGACCTCTTTCTACTCTTAAAAAAATGTTACAGAAACCAAAGAGCTATTGCTTCATCTAAGTTTTATCTCAATTCCATGGATAGTGGAGCCTAGTGGGCTATAGTCCATGGGGTTGCAAAGAGTCGGACATGTCTGAGCATCTGAGCACGCATGTACAATTTTAGAAATAAAATTTATTCATTAAAAAATAATAAACTTAAAACATGTTTACAGAAATAGCATATTTGAAAATATCTGTTTTCTAAAACAAAAAATATTTAGTAGGAGTGGCATTGTTTTACATATTTTACAAATCTCTTTAATTTCTGATTTAATAGAAGACAGATGAATACTCATATCTGATGCTGTAACCAATCTGTAGTGATATCAAATGTCAGGTAGCCCCTGAAAGACCCCTGGTGATCTTGGTAGAGAAGAATGGGGAGAAGGGCACAGACTACCTTATGACCATAGTTTTAACCTTGTGGATTTCCTGAAAGCATTTCAGGGACCACCTACCCTCCCAAGAAGTCTCTGGGCCACACTTTGAGAATCACCATCTCAGTTCAAATGTATGATTTTTCTTGTGAGAAAAATCCATCCAGAAGTATTAATATCTAAAGAACTATGGTCTTGACGTAGGAACTTGGTGGCAGTGAGGGTAGACTTCAGAGGCGAACATGTCCCAGTGACTGATTTTCAGAGGAAAGCCCCTGAGACACGTGTGGGCACTTCTGAACAGCTGGGCTATCACAGAGGTACCACCCCCAGACGATGGGTCTAGTGGGGATGGTGCAGCTTAACCCCCAAGCAGGGCCAGAAGGAAGAGGCAGAGTGGTACCCACATCTCTGCTGCCCGGAGCCCAGGCGATGTCTGAGTCAGCAACTGGGAGAGTGCGGCTCAGACGAAGGGGGTGGGGAGCTCCTGCTCAGGTGTGGGGCCAGAAGGGCATCCGAGCCACATCCTGAGATCACAGCAGCTCTTTCGTTAGCAGCTCTGCCAGTAATAACAATGGTAATAGTAATGATGTACTACTAGCAATGGAAGAACTACCATTTCTTGAGCACTCTGAGCCAGGCGGAGTGCCAAGCACTTGACATGAATCATTTTATTAATCCTTCACAACAAACCCTCTAAGGTAACTATTAACCGTAATCCCTTTCCTACAGACGAATAAAGCAAGACAGGAGGAGTTGGCGTTATCAACCAAGGCCACGCAACTTCTGTGGTAGCTGAGCTGAAATGTGAATTCAGGTCTACCAGATCCCAGAGGCACCCTGCAACCTCCGCTCCAGGCCAGGTAAGCAAGCCATAAGAGCTGGAGACACGAGCATCACTGGTTCCTATCAGATGAAGCACAGGGACAGAGCGGACACCTTCTCCCACTCCAACCAGCCTTTTGGAGGCTTCAGAGCTGAATTGAAGGGATTTCCTGGTGGTCCAGGGGTTCGTTCCCTGGTCAGGGAGATGGGATCCCATGTGCCTCTCAGTCAAAAACAACAACAGCAAAAAAAACAAAACATAGAACAGAAGCAGCGTTATAACAAATTCAATAAAGACTTGAAAAATGGCCCACATTTTTAAAATCTTTTTTTTTTCTTTTTTAATAAGCTGAACTGTAATGGGGTCTTCAACAGTGAGGGAGGTGGGGTGCTGAGGTGACAGCTTTTGGTGCATGGGTCTTTCGCTTAGTTATAGGGCCCCTCCTGTGCCCCTCCCCACACAACTCTGGCCTTCCAAGAGTCCTGCCACTGTTGACACCAGCCAGGAAGCGCAGGCATTGGCCCAGCCACCTCTACTCCCCCCTGAAATCTACAAGATGTACCCCCTTTCAAAGCTCCGACATGGGGTCCTTCTGACTCCTGCTCCCAGCAGACCAGCTGGCACAAGGCCACCTCCACAACCCGCCCCTTCTGAGCTCAGCTGCCCAGAGGTGTGAATTTCTCATAAGCAAGCTCAACCCTCCACCCCCATTCCCTGAAAAAGCAAACAGAGATCGTGTGAGAATTCTCTTCCAAGGCATCATACCTTCTCCCTAACCAGAGGCTCCAAGGAGTTCAGCTTTGCACGAGCTTTTAATTTGCGTGCAGACAAGCACAAAAGACCCAACCGGATATACCTGTTATTTCCCAATGACCTGAGAGCCCGAAGTTTATGTTAAGCCCTGGGTTAGGGCTCGGCTTGCACGCAAGGCTCTAGGACTCCCGCAGGCAATTGAGAGGTGGTGGTGGAGAGGACAGAGGAACAACTCTGAAGTGACAGCACATAATTTAATTCCCCCTAAGCTTTCCAAGCATGCAGACTGTTCCTTTTGTGTCAGCGTATAACCTAAGTGATTTGTTCTACTCAGGCAAGAAATGTCTAATTTAAACCATATTGCAGCTAAGCTCTCAGTGGAGAAAGAGCTCCCTGCAGCTTGGCTTGTGCGTGGTGGGGCCGGATGGCAGCTGAGGCAAAGCAGACTCCTGCAGCCCCTGTGTTTCTTACCCAGGTCATGATTGGAGAAACACGCATTCTTGGGCTTTAATCACCACACTCACTCTTCTGTCTTGCGCTTCACCCCTCGTGAATGGGTTTAATTTTAGTAGGAATGTTTACAGGAGAGTGTTGGCTTGATGTCTCTGATGTCTTCGGTCTGAGTTCCCTCTGAGCCACCACTGGCTATGGGACTTCAGGCAAACCTCTTAAACTCCAACCGCTGTTTCACTGTTTTCCCTTCTCTGAAAAATAGCCAGGAGGGTGCAGGTTGACACGTTTTAGTGGAAAGTGACCAGGTCTAGAAAGAAAGAGATCTGTGTTCCAACCCTGCTTTGCCCCTAAGTAGCTGTGGATTGGAGACAAGGGACTTTTCTGTAGGCTTCTCAGGTGGTGCAGTGGTTAAAGAATCTGCCTGCCAATGCAGGAGACACAAGAGATGCAGGTTCGATCCCATGGTAGGAAGTGTCAATCCACTCCAGTGTTCTTGCCCGGAAAATAACATGGACAGGGAAGCCTGGTGGACAGCAGTCCATGGTGTCGCAGGGTCAGACACAACTGAGCCTGCAAGCACTTTCCTCTGGTCATCAATTTCCTCATCTGTTTTTTAAAATAAGGGAATTGGCAACGATGGTCTTTACAGTTCTTCAGCTCTAAAAGACTATGTATGCCCTAAACCACTTCCAGCTTGACAAAATAATCACCATTATTATTATAATTATTATTAGTATCTGATTGCCTTCTATAATTCCAAAGATTTCACTAACCAGGAAAATCTTGTTTTACTTTTTTAAAAAATACTTTTATTTGCCTAAATTATGGAGGATACTTTACTGCCCTCTCTCCCGACTATAGAATTTCATATGGAGGCTCTGCGTCTGTCTCATTCTCCACTGAATTATTGAATTTCCCCCACAGCCACGCCAGACTATTATAAAGTGGTCTCTAAACACAGGCTCCATTACAAGGCTGTTCTCTCAGCCAGAAGTGCCCCCTCCCATTTGCTGCTGTGAAAATTCTCTTTCCTTTTCCTCCCCTCCCCATCATGGAATGAATTGTTTTCCCCTCTGGATCCCTTGAGCTATTTGCACTGTGATCGCATTGACTTTATTCTATCTGGTGTTATTTTTGGTTTCCTATCCAGCATATCTTTGCTCAGCTAGACCCTCAGGACCTGGAAATCATCGGGGACTTGGTCACGTGTATAGCCCAGCCTCCCCACTGTCCTCTCCCTTCCCCTGGCACCTGGTATACATTCAGTGTTCATAGAGGAATTAAGTTGTTGAACCCTGTGGATTTCATCCTAATGGGATAAGAATGCTCCTTGGGTTAGAAGTTCACAGCCAGCCAGGGTTGAGCAGTGCAGATCCCCACCCACATCCCCATGAAAGCTCACATAGGTTGGTGAAAAGAGGGAGGCTGTGGACTGAGGGTGATGCTTGGAGGTCCCAGGAGAAAGCTGGCTTTTGGGTGACAGGCAAAGTTGGTCTAGCCTCACTTGGAAAAGGGGCCACATACGCCCTTTTCCTTTGCCAGGCTTAGAACCAGCCGAATGACCCTCCTGTCTGCTTGTTTTGTAAATAGGACCCAACTCAGGTCGCTTGGGAGCTCTTCTGAAACTTTAAAACACAAAAATTGCTGTTTAGCTATATTTGCTTATACTCCTCCTTCTTCCAGTATATGGTAACTTCCTATTTTTTTTAATTTACTTCCCCCCCCCCCACACTTTACTTGCTTATTTAATTTTGTGGCCGTGCTGCACAGCATGTGGGTTCTTAGTTCCCTGACCAGGGCTCAGTACCCATGCCCCTGAATTGGAAGCACAGAATCTTAACCACTGGACCACCAGGGAGGTCCCCGTAACTTCCTTTGAACATTTCCACTTGCCCTACCCTGGAATGCATCTAGGTCTTTGCTGCCTTTGGTGTAAAGTCTTGTTTGAAGACATCAAGTTCTGTGTGATTTGTCTTTTCTCACTAAACGTGAATTCTAATTTAAAATAAATTCCTTACTGTTTTACTAGGTAGAGATTTTGCAGAAAACAAAATTCTCATTTTTAAATGAATGAGGATTCAAAAAGTTAGCCTAATGAAAGAAAGTTTAGGTTCAGAGCCTTTACACACAGTGGTGGTGGCGGTGAATTCGCTAAGTCATGTCCGACTCTTTGCGACTCCATGGACTGTAGCCCTGAGGCTCTTCTGTTCTTGGGATTTCCCAGGCAAGAATACTGGAGTGGGTTGCCGTTTCCTTCTCCAGGGGATCTTCCTGGATCAGGGATCAAATCTGCATCTCCTGCATTGTAGGCAGATTCTTTATTGCTGAGCCACCAGAGAAGCCTTAAGCATAGTAGTAGAGAAATGGAAGAGCCATTTTGTTGGAAAGGTGATTTTAAATTCAACAGAGGTTTTACAATCAAAACAGAGAAATTTTGTCACGAAGAGTGACATAACAAAGAAACAGGTTCTGAGATCCACCTTTGATTTTAGTGCTTCCGGGGAAAGATTCTGCCCATTTTGAGTAATTTCTTCAGAAAAGGATCAAGTTCATTGAAAAGGCTCAGCATCTTGCTAAAAATTTAAAACTAGTGAAAGAACCAAAGGTCAAGATAACTGTGTTCTCAGAGGTACCTTTTTCTTAAAATATGTGAATTATCTCACCAAAGATATTTGAAAAATCTGCGTGTTTGGTGCACACAGTCACTTTTAGTGGGCCCCAGCTCACCAAAAGCCAGGAGAGGAGGAGAGGTCATTTCTGGTGACCAAGAGGGCACTAGGTTGGGAATTCACTGGAGGGTGGTTAGTGTCCTTTTTCTTTAACACTGGGATAAGCATGACCCATGCAAATTTACAAGACATTCTCACCGAGTAAGAAGAGAGAGAAGGCTGAGACAAGTTAAATAAACACTTGAGAAGCGAAGCAGATAAAACCTGCTTGCTGTCACAAGTGCCATGGGGGAGCAGCATTCCTGAACCAGAGGGAAAAGGAATGAAACCTCAGGTCTCAGAGGGGAGAGGTGGCTAAATGCTGACCTTTGCCCTCCCAGCCCAGCTGGAATGCTGGCTTAGAGAAAAAAGAAGAGTTGAGGGGTTTTTACTTTTTAATAAAACATCTCAGAAATGACCATGAACAAGGCAAAGCTGATTCTCACAGATAAGCCAGGGACCAAGGAAGGTAGTGGCGGTTAGAAGCTGGTGGGTGGTAGAGGAAAGTGTCTCCAGCGTTTAGGTCAATAGACCAGAGCAGAGAAATGAAAGTGCAATAAGAACACCTTTGGGGAAAAGCCAGCCAGTCGTTTTCCTTTCTGAATTGAGAAGGGACATTTCAAGTCCAGGAACGGTAGGGATGAAGGAGAGGAAAGAGCCAGAAATGTGGGGAAGCTATATGATAGCTGACCTCATAATCTCCCCCAAACAATTTCTTTTTAAAAAAACTTTTTATTTTCTATTGGAGTATAACCAGTTAATAATGTTGTGATAGTTTCAGGTGGACAGCAAGGGGACTCTGCCATATGTATACTTGTATCCGTTCTCCCCAAACTCCCCCAACAATTTCTGTAATGATTGTGACACCAAGTACCTAGGTACCCTTTCACGTCTGCCCTAAAGATGTCTGTTCATCAACAGGAGCAGAAGTTGGTGGCGGAATTCCATGATTTGCAAGGTGTTTGTCACACAGGGAGAAGCAGTGTCTTCCCTGAGTTCCGAGGGCCCTGGTGACACTTCTTTGGATTTAAAACTTTTCCTTGAAACTCTTGAGCATTGTGAAATGAGAGAAAAGGTTTATCTTGGAGTCGTAATAGCACCAGCCACAACCTCAATGGCCAAAGGTTTAAATCCTCTGGAATAATTAGCCTAGAAAATGCAGGAGTCGAAACAGCTCTACAAAATCTGAAGGGAAGGGAAAGATGAAGCCAGAAGGCCAGTAGAATGTGTGTGTATACGTGAAAAACATTCCTCACCTGTGGTTGTTTGGGGGAGGGGGGTTGCAATCATCTATGCGTGTGTCTATGTGGCATATTTTTACACATTTAGTACAAATGTGTATTAAGCTGTGGTGGTGGTGGTTTAGTCGCTAAGTCATGTCCTACTCTTGCGACCCCATGGACTGTAGCCCACCAGGCTCCTCTGTCCATGGGATTTTCCAGGCAAGAATACTGGAGTGGATTGCCATTTCCTTCTCCAGGGGATCTTCCCAACCCAGGAATCGAATCCAGGTCTCCTGCATTGCAGGCAGACTCTTTCCTGACTGAGCTATCTGAAAACAAATCCAGATCAGCTCCTACCCCCAGATTTTTTTATCCTAAAGGCATATTACATGGATATCCAAAAGTTCTGAAAGGACGATCTTAAATACACAAAGCAT
Source organism: Capra hircus (assembly GCF_001704415.2). Classification (NCBI taxonomy): domain Eukaryota; kingdom Metazoa; phylum Chordata; class Mammalia; order Artiodactyla; family Bovidae; genus Capra; species Capra hircus. The sequence goes on from NC_030818.1 coordinate 20,350,816, forward strand.
TTCCCAGCTGATCACCATGTGAATGATGTGAACAGTCACCCATAGTACTGAGTCGCCTTGTGTCCTTTTCATGTGTAAGGAATTGTAAGTTAATTTGTGGCGGTGGTCTTAGATTTCAGACATTAATAGCAGCAAATTATAGAAGAAAAGCAAGATGGTATGATTCATGACCTAGAAAGAGCAGCTTCTAGTTTCCACGTATCCTCTGTGTCACGTGATATATTTCAGAAACTCACTTAAAATTGAGAAAATAAGCCATTCCTAATTGTGCTTAAGGAAATAGCTCATTTATGAATCTAAGAAGATTAGAGAATCTTTCGTGTGTTTGTTTAGAACCCAGGCCAAATTTTTTTTCCAGAGGCACAAACCTGATTTTCCCTTTTCCTTAAAAAAAAAACTCTCATAAAGTTAAAGTGTTTTTAAAAAAAAAGTACGCTTCGCATGCAACAACCCATTCAAGGACTTTGATGATAGACTTACCTCTGCTATGAGTATGGAATTTTTGCATTTTCGAGATAGATCTTTTAAAAATGAATACACCATTGTATTTTTGGAGTTTCAATTGACTCAATTTTAAAAAAGATGATTTTCCAGCCGGTTGTTTGAATTCCCATAAAACTCAATTTCTATAGGTTAGCTCAAGAAAATTAAAAACAAAACAAAACACTAAGTTCTAAGCATGTTGCTTGAAACTCTTTAATGTTTTCCCAGAGAATTTATAATGCATTCCCACCCCAAACTGCCACTTAGCCCCTCTGGACCCTTCTCGCCTTCCTTCATGCACTGCTCTTGCTCCGTGGTCCCCTTGCAGTGCCTCAAATGTCAGAGTTCTTTCTTGCCTCACAGTTTCAGGGCTCACTCTTCTTTTCTGCCTGGAAAGTTCCTCCTTGATCTTTGCATGGTTGGCTGCATCAGATATGTTGTTTTAGAGCACCATTCTTTGACCCCCTCTCTAGAGCAGGGGCCCATCCGAGCTCCCTTGCTCTCAAGCCCATCACTGTCTCTCTAACTGGCTTCCATTGCAATCTGCCTGGTTATATCTGTTTCTGCCACTGGATTTCAAGTTTCTTGAGAATAGAGACCTTGTCTATCTCATGCACCTTTCTCTTCTGTCAGTGCCCGGCAAATAGTAGATGTTCAGTGAATACTTACTGAATGAGTAAGACATTGATCTGTATCTATTTTTCTTTCTAGGTTGTTGTGAAGGGAACCCAAGAGAATGGTGTGAAGGCTGAAGGAAACATGGGCTCAACAGAGAGTTTTTCCTTCATTTTATTATTTTTGACTTGTTTGTATTTTAAGATGGGGGATGAGAAGATTTTTTTTTTATGCTTTTGAGAATGATCCAGGAGAGAGAAAGAAAGAGATGATAACGAGGATATAACAGAGAAAGAAAATATTGCAGGAAAGAAGTCCTTGTAGTTATGTTGATGTGGTTCAAGGAAAGTGTTAACCATTGCTAGGCACGTAGACCCTTTGCCGCGGTGAAGGAGGAAGACAGAGAAAGCAAGTTCCAGTATACAGTGCATGGTGGTGTGTGTGTGTGTGTGTGTGCTTGTATTGATCTGGGGTAGACAGATAAGCTTGTTGCCCTCAGGAATTCCCTGGCAGTCCAGTGGCTAGGACTCTGCACTTCTGCTGCTCTGGGCCTGAGTTCAATATCTGAATCTCTGACTGGGGAACTAAGATCCTTCAAGCTGCACAGGGTGGCTCAAAAAAAAAGGCGGTGGGGGAGTGTTGCCCTAGTGTGTGTTAATTGCTCAGTCATGTCTGATACTTGTGATCTCATGTGCCTTGACTATAGCCTACCCAGCTCCTCTGTCCATGGGATTCTCCAGGCAAGAATATTGGAGTGGGTAGCCATTCCCTTCTCCAGGGTATCTTCCCAACCCAGGGATCGACCCCAGGTCTCCCGCATTGCAGGCAGATTCTTTACTATCTGAGCCACCAGGAAAGTCCATTGCCCTAGATAGCTTCTAATTTTTTAGGTATGAAACTGGACATACATAAAACAGGACAACAGCTGGGCAAGTGAGAGAGGAAAGGGATGTGGAAAGCTTAAGGAGACATGAGATTTTTAAAAATTGTCTTAAAAAAGCAGAAGAGCCAACTATGTAGGGATGCGTAGAAGGATTGTAGTGCTGCCTGTCCATTTGAGTTTGATCATCAGGAGTTTGAACTGAGACAGCTGGATTTGGGGATTTTTTCAGTACTTGAAGTGGGAATGTAAATTGTCACCACTTTTCTGGAGGGCAGTGTCCTTTGATCAAGCCATTCTACGAATTCATCCTAAAGATAGCTGGACATCTTTTGAGAAGATGTATATACAAAAATGTTCAACAAAAACTTTATAATCAATAGCAAATAACTGGAAAACATCTAAATGTTCAGCAATAGGAGGTTGGATAAATAAATAGAGATATCTGTACAATGGGATATTTTGCAGCTGTTAAAGACTGAATGTCTATATTCAATGATATGGGGAGATAACCATGATGAGTTATTGAGTGAAGAAAATGCAGTTTCAGTTCGGTTCAGTTCAGTCGCTCAGACATGCCCGACTCTGCGACCCCATGTACCACACACACCAGGCTTCCCTATCCATCACCAACTCCTGGAGCCTGTTCAAACTCCTGTCCATCATGTTGGGGATGCCATCCAACCATCTCATCCTCTGCCCTCCCCTTCTCCTCCCGCCTTCAATCTTTCCCAGCATCAGGGTCTCTTACAATGAGTCCATTCTTTATATCAGGTGGCCAAAGTGTTGGAGTTTCAGCTTCAGCATCAGTTCTTCCAATGAATATTCAGGACTGATCTCTTTTAAGATGGACTTGTTGGATCTCCTGCAGTCCAAGGGACTCTCAAGAGTCTTCTCCAACACCACAGTTCAAAAGCATCAATTCTTCAGTGCTCAGCTTTCTGTATATTCCAACATATATTCCATACATGACTATTAGAAAAACCATAGCTTTGACTAGACGGACCTTTGTTGGTAAAATAATATCTCTGCTTTTTAATATGCTGTCTAGGTTGGTCATAGCTTTTCTTCCAAGGAGCAAATGTCTTTTAATTTCATGGCTGCAGTCACCATCTGTAGTGATTTTGGAGACCCCCAAAATAAAGTCTGACACTGTTTCCACTGTTTCCCCATCTATTTCCCATGAAGTGATGGGACCAGATGCCATGATCTTAGTTTTCTGAATGTTGAGCTTTACGCCAACTTTTTCACTCTCCTCTTTCACTTTCATCAAGAGGCTCTTTAGTTCCTCTTAATAAGGGTGGTGTCATCTGCATATCTGAGGTTATTGATATTTCTCCCAGCAATCTTGATTCCAGCTTGTGCTTCTTCCAGCCCAGCGTTTCTCATGATGTACTCTGCATATAAGTTAAATAAGCAGGGTGACAACATGCAGCCTTGACGTACTTCTTTTCCTATTTGGAACCAGTCTGTGGCTCCATGTCCAGTTCTAACTGTTGCTTCTTGACCTGCATACAGGTTTCAGAGGAGGCAGGTCAGAAGGTCTGGTATTCCCATCTCTTTCAGAATTTTCCAGTTTGTTGTGATCCGCACAGTCAAAGGCTTTGGCATAGTCAATAAAGCAGTACAAATAAAATCCCATTTGTTGAACTCAAATGCAACTGATCCCATAGGGTATCCTGGAGCTGGAATGGCCCTTTAAAAGTGTTCAGAATCAAAGCAAGGGCCCGGGAAGGGAATGAAATCTTGGGTGAGGCAGATCGCACCCACAGAGGACAATTCCCACTGAGGGACTCAGTTGTGGCCATCAGGGGCCAGCACTCCCCACAGCCAAGGGAATGAGCTCCTCTATCCTGTAGGTACCTCTGAGTAACAGACCACAGCATCCACCAGGGCCTGCAGTTCCTGGTCTGTGGTTCCTGAGATCACCAGAATACCTGTTCACTGTTGTCTTCAGGCTGTGAGAAGCTGAGGTAAAGGATATGAAATTGCTTTGTAAGCCACAGAGCATCGTCAACTGTGATGTGTTGTTGGTCATTATTATCTGTTATGGGTTCCCATCCTGCTTTTCCTCACTTTCCCTAGGTGTAAACAATCTCATTTTCTCTTTCTTATGTTTATTGACCAGAGGAAAGAATAAGAAGAAAAAACAGGGAAATATTCTGAAAAAGAAAAGGCCCTCTGGTTTTCTGTCCTGTATATGTACAAGTCTCAGCAGGTCTTGTCAGGAGTTTGGGCCTACCCTCATCCACCACCTCCAGCACCAGGGCTGAGCAGGCTGGACTGTCTGGGTCAGAAGAATGACCCCATGTAGGACTTAAGCCATTTCTTCCTCTCTTCCTCCCTTCCTCCCCCATGAGACATGGGCCCACAGATTATCTGGGGAATTAGACCAGGGAAGAAAAGAAAAGCCCCCTCGGGCAACTGCATTTCTTAGTAGCAAGGGGAGATTGTGAGGAAAAAGTTGAAGCCCAAGGGAAATTCTGAGACATGGTTTAGAGAGACCACAAACACCTTCTTGTGGAGAATCAGTGGAGGGAAAGCAAAGAAAACTGAGAATATCTTTTTAACTCTTCTAAGAAGATTTATCCCCCCTATGCAGCTAATCAACGTCTCTAGAGAATGTGTGTGGTCACAGAGTTGAAGGGTTGAGCACATTGCTTCCCTGCCTCCAGATGGTTTTAAATGGTAGCAGGTAAGAGGAGGGCTCACTGCCCCACAGCCACCCCACCCCCACCCCCACCCCCACAGCCAAGCTTTGTCTGTCACTAGTTCTGGAACAGTGAGGGTGGCTTTTCAGACCCAGGGAATGCCTGCAGGCTGACACCAAGAAGGAGACATTTGTAGTTTTCCTAAAGGGTGAAGCAAGCCCATCTTTCCCCGCCTCCCCATTATGGTTCCGAACCATTCAGAAATGCCAAAACAACACACATGGGGGTTCCAGGCAAATAATAGACTGCAAATGAGCAGAGAGAGAGAAAACAAATCCAGTTACAAGAAAGGAGAAAATGGTCACTCCTCCCAGAAACACTCACAAGAAAGATAGCGCGCAGGCAGCCCTGCACTGCACCCCCAGTGCTCAGTAAAATACTGGTGTCTTGGGATCTGGGGGGTCGTAGGCACAAGTCCAGATCTAATCAGTTCTACTTATATCTTGAGCCAAGGTTATGAGTAAGTGCATTTATCCTGAATGTCTGACTGGGTCCACACTGACAGGGAACACTAGAGCAGCACTGAAAATCATGGGAACGTGGGGGCCCATTCAGGATAAATCATTAACTTAAAATAGTCCACAGTACATTGCTAACATAAAGAAAACAGCACATTAAGTAGGACCCCAATTTTGAAATACAGCATAAAGAACTTTCAATCTACCAAGACCAGAGTACCGGATGCAAAATACTAAATGTTTCTCTCTGTGATGGGATTATTTTTTTCTTTATGCGTTTCTGTGTTTTCTGTTTTCTTTCCCTGCCCTGATCAAATGTTTCTACTGCAATTTGAGAAATAAAAAGCAAGAATAGTTTGGTGAGATGAGCTGGTTTCATGATTGTGAGCACCTGTTCACAAATGTACATACACACACATACACAGTATGAATGAATTTGTGTGTGTTTCAAAGGTCTAGGCTCCTCCTTCAATTTCAACCAGGATTCCTTTTGTCACTGGTGAGTTCTCAAACCCAGTGTAACTTCAGTCCACATTTCTGGGGAGACAGTCTCCTAGTACTACTGCCAAAGTAGCTAGTACCTTCCACCAAGGTTTCTGGAAAGTGGCCCCTCCCAGTTCCTCTCCCTCAAATAAGGCCACCAGGGACCCTTCCTTTGGTCTCCACCCTCCCTCTCGAATACGGAGAAAGGAGTGAAGGGAAGGAGCAGGATGGTTTGCTGACCTACAGCTCTTCTCAAATGCCCTTTGGCAGAAGGCTCACACGTGGTGTGACATTCTGTAGCAGTTAGAGAGAATAACTCCAGTGAGCTTGACCCAACCCCTTATGAGCTGCAGGAACAGGAGCGAGGAGAAGCCTGCCAGCCAAGTTCCCTCTGGCTGTTAGCTGAGGGTAAAACAGGGACTAACTACCTGATTCTGCAGACTTAGGTTTCATCCTCACTTTCAGAGATCTGGATTTCTTCTGACATTGACTGCTTCCTCTCCTCAAAGGTTCCTGCCAGCCCTTTTGTCTCAACATCTTAAAAGGCTTAAATGGAACAGTGCACTAGGCCAGGGCTTGTACATTTACATCCTCCTGTGCCTGTCCCCTCTCTGTCCTGGTGGCGCTGCTCCCATTCTATTGTTATTCTCTTTGTTACAGCCCATAAACTCTGTGCTGCCAGGGCGTTGTCTTTGGGGGCTTAACTCGAAGCTTCACCACATACCTGCAAATGATTAATAAGCAGTGTTTGGTTAATAAATAACATTCAGGTCTGATATTAATAACAGACTTCTTCAAGCACGACACAGCTGGTGACGATTTAGTGACACAGGGTCACCTTAGTTTTTTGGAGCATTAGTTTGGAGGAGACACTGAATGCTGCCAGATGTCACCAAGCTAAAACATAAAAAATAAACATAGCTGGGTCCTGAGAGAGAACCCTGGAGGATATGCGCACGTGCGCACACCCCCCCACCCCCTTCCCCACCCCCGCCCACACACAGAAGGAGATTCCTGCTGTTTTCAATGTCACATCTATTTTGCCTCCCAAGATCCTGTGGGCCCGTCTCATGCATTATGACTCTTCCCATCCCTAGAGTGAGCACATTTTCTGAGCTAAAAATCGGTGTTCATTGGTTGGCCATGAGTCAGAAATTCAGAATGGTCTGGAAAAGTTGGGGGAAATAGGTTTCTCAATACTGAAGCATCCAGCAGCCTTCCTTACAGCCATAATTGTTCAGTGGTATTGAAAAACTTACTCAGTGCTAAGTGCTTCCAGAGCCTGGAGTTACAGAGAAGAAAACTGTCCTCCTGAAGCTTTGCTCCTTTATGAAGACACTCTGGATGGGAGCTCTATTCCGGCTTATTCAAGTTCCAAGCAAATGTTTGACCTTGCTTGGCTATTGCCACAGCTGATGCCCACCCCTCCTCCCTTCAATCCCTCCCCAACACAGACACTACTTCTTATTTCTTACTTTTTACTGTTTTTTAATATGTATTTATTTTTGGCTGTGCTGGGTCTTCATTGCTGTGAGCAGACTTTCTCTAGTTGCAGCGAGTGGGGTCTACTCTCTAGTTGAGGTGCATGGGTTTCCCAACGTGGTGGCTTCTTTTGTTGCAGAGCACAGACTAGATCTCAGGCTTCAGCAGTAGGGGTGCACAGGTTTAGTTGCCTCGAGGCATGTGGAATTCTCCCAGACCAGGGATCAAACCCACGTCCTCTGCATTGGCAGGCAGATAGAGATCTCTTCAAGAAAATTAGAGATACCAAGGGAATATTTCATGCAAAGATGGGCTCGATAAAGGACAGAAATGGTATGGACCTAACAGAAGCAGAAGATATTAAGAAGAGGTGGCAAGAATACATGGAAAAACTGCACAAAAAAGATCTTCACGACCCAGATAATCATGATGATGTGATCACTCATCTAGAGCCAGACATCCTGCAATGTGAAGTCAAGCGGGCCTTAGAAAGCATCACTACGAACAAAGCTAGTGGAGGTGATGGAATTCCAGTTGAGCTAGTTCAAATCCTGAAAGATGATGCTGTGAAAGTGCTGCACTCAATATGCCAACAAATTTGGAAAACTCAGCAGTGGCCACAGGACTGGAAAAGGTCAGTTTTCATTCTAATCCTAAAGAAAGGCAATGCCAAAGAATGCTCAAACTACCACACAATTGCACTCATCTCACATGCTGGCAAAGTAATGCTCAAAATTCTCCAAGCCAGGCTTCAGCAATACGTGAACCGTGAACTTCCTGATGTTCAAGCTGGTTTTAGAAAAGACAGAGGAACTAGAGATCAAATTGCCAACATCTGCTGGATCATGGAAAAAGCAAGAGAGTTCCAGAAAAACATCTATTTCTGCTTTCTTGACTATGCCAAAGCCTTTGACTGTGTGGATCACAATAAACTGTGGAAAATTCTGAAAGAGATGGGAATACCAGACCACCTGACCTGCCTCTTGAGAAATCTGTATGCAGGTCAGGAAGCAACAGTTAGAAGTGGACATGGAACAACAGACTGGTTCCAAATAGGAAAAGGGTATGTCAAGGCTGTATATTGTCACCCTGCTTATTTAACTTATATGCAGAGTACATCATGAGAAACACTGGGCTGGAAGAAACATAAGCTGGAATCAAGATTGCTGGGAGAAATATCAATAACCTCAGATATGCAGATGACACCACCCTTATGGCAGAAAGTGAAGAGGAACTAAAAAGCTTCTTGATGAAAGTGAAAGAGGAGAGTGAAAAAGTTGGCTTAAAGCTCAACATTCAGAAAACGAAGATCATGGCATCTGGTCCCATCACTTCATGGGAAATAGATGGGGAAACAGTGGAAACAGTGGCAGACTTTATTTTTGGGGGCTCCAAAATCACTGCAGATGGTGACTGCAGCCATGAAATTAAAAGACGCTTACTCCTTGGAAGAAAAATTATGACCAACTTAGATAGCATATTCAAAAGCAAGGACATTACTTTGCCGACTAAGGTCCATCTAGTCAAGGCTATGGTTTTTCCAGTAGTCATGTATGGATGTGAGAGTTGGACTGTGAAGAAAGCTGAGCGCCGAAGAATTGATGCTTTTGAACTGTGGTGTTGGAGAAGACTCTTGAGAGTCTCTTGGACTGCAAGGAGATCCAACCTGTCCATTCTGAAGGGGATTAACCCTGGGATTTCTTTGGAGGGAGTGACGCTGAAGCTGAAACTCCAGTACTTCGGCCACCTCACACGAAGAGTTGACTCATTGGAAAAGACTCTGATGCTGGGGGGGATTGGGGGCAGTAGGAGAAAGGGACGACCGAGGATGAGATGGCTGGATGGCATCATGGACTCGATGGACATGAGTCTGAGTGAACCCCGGGAGATGGTGATGAACAGGGAGGCCTGGTGTGCTGCGATTCGTGGGGTCGCAAAGAGTTGGACACGACTGAGCGACTGAACTGAACTGAACTGGACCCCCAGGGAAGTCCCTTCTTATTTCTTTCTCCTTATCTCAGTAGAGACTGGTGGTCTTGCTCTGAGTTCCTTCTGCCAGAGAAGGAGGCCCTTTGCTTACTTTCTCCAGACCCTACTCTTGAGTTCAGCCCAATGGGAAACCTCTCCTGGCTTCAGTGTTCACAGAGGCCCTTCCTCAAGTCAGGCCAAACCTCCCACTTCCATCGGTCAAACCAGCTCTTCCCTCACTCAAGGATCAGCTGCTTCTCAAGAACCTCTTCTTCATCTAATTGTTCCCAGCATGACAGTGACTTTGTAACCATCTTTTAGGTTTTTCTTGTCATGACCTCCCTATCATAATTGAAGATCCAGAAAAGCTTTCTGTATTAATATGCAAAAGAGCAAGAGGTATAGAGACACGTATCTAGTCCACTTTGTCCACAGATGCTGACCTTACAAACAACAGGGGGTAGAAACAGTTAGGGTAAGGTTCTAGCCCAGAACCACTACCTCATAGGAGGTCCACAGTTTGTCTATTTGCAATTCAAAGCCCCTGCAGAATGACAGTACGGTTAATTACTTTCCTCTTTTGAAGACAAGAGACTCTTCTTTAGCAAGAGCAGAGAATTCACAAATTACTGCCCTAATTCTTCTTCCTACCCCTGTGGAATCTCATCCAGCATCTCAAAGAGCTACTCTTTGCTGCCGGGGAGCAGGGGAGCAGCCACTGCCAGGAAAACATGCCTGGGGCCTTCCCCTTTCTCTCTTACCTCCTTTCTAGATCAACATCCTTTTCCTTCCCTTCCCACGTGCTACCTCTTCCTTCTCTTAGGAAAGACTGTGAGGTCTGATGGGCGTGTTGTCAGGCATCTGAGCTTCTAATTATAGCTCTTTCATTATCAGTCTGTGAGTCGGGGAACAGAACTGCAGCCAATAAGAGACGACAGATTTTCATAGCTCTTCCTATCTGTGTGTCATTCTGACTCCTTTCAATTTAACCAGATGTTTTGCCAGAAATTATCATCCATTTGCAGGACTATGATTACAAGCATGATAAAATTGTTTCCCATTTAGCCTGAACATTCAATTTTGGTAAACTTCCTAGCACCGTTTCCCTGGAGACCTAATAAAAGAAAGTAAAAAATTGGCCTTGATTGGTAAACTGTATCTGGACTGGGACAATGTAAGTACCAGGCTGGAAGCTCTTTTTCTGGGTTCCCCTAAGGGCTGTGACTTTTATCACTGGCATGACACTCTGGGAACCACAGAAGCTATGCCCATGGGGTTCTTCCAAAAGATATTAAGTGCTATGGAGCACAAGTCTTCCAATGCAGAGTGGCTTCCATATCCTCCTGATGTGAGTCTCACTGCTTTACATCGGAGTCTCACCTGGGGCCCAGAAGAATAGCTTGCGGAAATAGAGGGATGGTTTCGTGATCAGCTGCTAGGTCCTGCAGGAGAGGAATGCCAGACGTGTCCAGCTGGCTCACTCTGCACCCTGGTCCATGCTACCTTCTGAGTCAGATGGTGCCCCATGTGATGTGACAGTCTTGTGAGTTGGCATGTCTAGTAGAGGCTTAGAAGAAGAGCTCCTGGTGGGCTCTGCAGGTGGGGTTTTGACTTGCAGTGAACAAGAGCATTTGCCTGTGAAGCTGTCTGCATGAGTCAACAGTCCAGTCATATGAACGAAGGGGGTCAAAAGGTACAAATTTCCAGTTATAAATAAAAAAGTCATGGGGATGTCATGTATAGTTTCAGTTTTGCAAGATGCAAAAATTTCTGGAGATTGGTTGCAAAACAACGTGAATGGACTTAAAACTCCTGAACACTTGGAAATGGTTATAGATGACAGATGTTATGTGTATTTTACCACAATTGAAGAAAAATTGACAGGTTCCTCTAAATGTCACACATAAATCGTGTTTTCAATGGCTGGGCTAATGCTAATGTTTCTAGTTTTTACTATTAGTAGTATACGAAGATTTCTGTGTCACTTTTCCACTTCTGTCTTCCAGCTGTGGTTAAACAATCATCTATATTTCACCCCTTATCATTTGACCAATTGACAACGTCAGCCACAGGTCACTGCAACTTCCCATAAAAGTGGTGACTGTGCCCCTCACTAATGTGAGAATGCAGAAGAAGAAGGAAGACCCTCTCCCTGAGGCCTTCTACTTCTTGGTAGAGCAGTTGGGAAGGGAGGCAATTCTAGGTACCATCCTTTTCCTACCATTTTTCCAGTCAGTATAGTTTCAGAGACCTTTTTTCTATGAAAAGAAAGATCTCCTAATGTTTACAATACTTGAGGTTAGAATAAATAATCTTTTATGAGATAGAGCACTAATATCTTGCTAATAAAAGCTTCAACTCCTAATCCTTTGTTATTCTCTTAAAAATATATAACATCAACAGTGCAATTAAGGCTAAAAATTCTTGCATAAACTCATGTACCCACTTAGGAATGTAATAGAGCAGTTTGTGAGAGTCACTGAATGATTTTGTTTTTGGTAAATCATGGGATGAGAGAACACTAAAACCAAAACAACTTTAGAGACCAGCTGGTTTAGAGACCAACGCTTCTCAACCACTATAGGGTCACGGACCTCTCTGACACTCTGACAAAAATTAGAGGATTTTGATCCCATGTTATTTTCCACAAAACTTTGACTTACGATTTACAAGAGTTCTTGTAATTTTCAAGAGTTGCAAGAAACTTACAATTTTCAAGAGTTCATGGATGCCCAATCTCCACCCTTAACTTTTCTTCATACATTGAGAATTCCTGCTCTAGTCCCACCCTGTAATTTGGAAATGAGGTTTCTGAGAAACACCACATGTGAAGAAGCAGCCTAGCTGGGCTGGATGCTGGAGAGAGATGAAATCCCATGCAGCTTGATACTGTGTCAGAACTAGCCCTGGTAAAACCCAGGCCCGGACTGCACATGTTCTCTGTGGAGGATCAGGCTGAGTAAGACAGTAACAGCCGCCCCTGGGAGCTCCCGCTCTGTGGGGGGAACCCAGTCAGAATGAGCAGCCATGAGAAGCAAGACTGAGGAGGAAGAACGCGAGTAGTTGGCCATCCAGGGACAGTCAGAAGAACGTGGACGTGACCCATGGACTGAATAGAGATGATGTTGAGGGCAGCTGGGCAGGAGCATGGACTGTGACCCAGGAGTACAGAGAAATAATAGTCAAAGTTGCCAGTGGGCAACGATGGGTGTAGACCAAGAACGAGGCATTGTAGAGCTGCAGAAAGAAGTCTGGACTACTTGTGAGATCCCTCCCTGGGAACTTCTAGGCAACATCACTAGTAAGGGACTGAAAGAAGACTGGACTTCCAGTGTGGTGGATAGGAGCATTGCTCTTTGGGTTCTTACTACCAAAGGGATGGTTTGATTTGGCAGGACACAAAGGGTGTGAAGAATCAATTATGGTCCGTTTTTGCTTAAATTCCCAACTGAAATGTGGCAGGAGTCAAACGGACACTCCAGTTAAGACTCTCGCAGCTGCTGCCCGCAGAGCACTCATGGACTTTACAACAGATTATTATCAATCTGCCTAAACCTCGGTTTTTCCATCTGCAAAATGGGATCATGAGATCAGGAACTATTGAGCACTATATTTCTTTCCAATGCAAAAAAAATCTGACTCTGTAACCAATCGGAAAGCCAGAGTTGGGCTGTTCCAGCTCAGCAGATTTAAGTGAGTCATTTCTGAATAGCTGGCCTAGCCACTATCATCTTCAGTCACATATTCCCTTGGGACAAAATTATTTTGGAAAGTTGGGAAAGGGAGGATACAAGAAGCTGGAAAGAAACCTATAAGAGATTATTTTAAAAATATTGTCTATAAAATAAAAAGACGATAATCAGGATTAGGGTTATAGTTCAAGTAGACTGATTCCAAGAGTGTACACGACCGGAACTGGGTCTCAGCAGGTAGGGCAGGTGGTCTTCAAGATGGACCCTTCAGGGGCTGCAGCCCCACTTCCCCATTATGCACAGTGTGGCCTCATCTGTGTTCAGTTTAATTCTCCAGCTAGGGTGGGGGCGTCATACGTCTACTGCAGCAACATGGTCAAGCCTGACATTTGCCCATGACTATGTCCAGGGAGAGAGACTGTCCCTTCCTCTGGCTCTCTTAAGGATGGGGAATTTTCCAGAAGCCCCAGCAAACAATGGGGTGTAGGATCATGTTGGCTATTTTATAAACACAGTAATTAAGCTCAAGATCACACAATTGGGTTAGAGCTGGGAACAAAGACCTTACTCGCTAGAATCCAAAATTTCTCTATGTATGTTCCAGCCTTCCCAGGTGGTGCTGATGGTAAAGAACCTGCCTGCCAATGCAGGAGACATGGGAGACCCTGGTTCAATCCCTCGGTCAGGAAGATCCCTGGAGGAGGGCATGGCAACCCACTTCAATGTTCTTGCCTGGAGAAACCCATGGACAGAGGAGCCTGGTGGGCTACAGTCCATGGGGTCACAAAGAGTTACACGCTACTTAGCACGCAAGCATGTTCCAAAAGGTTTAAATTTGGGCCTTATTCTTTAATCCAGACAGTCTTTTCCAGGGATTAAATGGGAAATTTATGAATGGGGCAAAAAGGAATAAAGAGTCAGAGATAACAATATTTATCATGTGTGTTTGTGTGTGAAAAAGACAAACATTCCAAGAGCCCAATAATATACAGCTAGTTAGATCAATTTTGGTACATAGATACAATGGAATATCATGCAGCTATTACAGTTTTACTGTGGAAGAAAAAAAGCAGTGGCTGGCAGTAATGTTCACAATATACTGTTACATTAAAAGGCAGGCTATCCTTGTACTCTAGAGCCCATGACAGCAACTTCTGAAGCCCGTGCGCCTACAGCCTATGCTCCTCGCAACAAAAAAAGCATCACGACTAGAGAGGAGGCCCTGCTCGCTGTAACTAGAAAAAGCCTGAGCACAGCGACGAAGACCAATTGCAATCAAAAATTTTAAAAAATAAAATAAGTAATTTAAAAAGCAGGCTAGAAAACTGTTGTAAAGGAAAATCAGATCTAGATAAATGCAGAGGTGTAGACACCCACCAGAGAAGGCAACGGCACCCCACTCCAGTACTCTTGCCTGGAAAATCCCATGGACAGAAGAGCCTGGTAGGCTGCAGTCCATGCTAAGGGTCAGACATGACTGAGCAACTTCACTTTCACTTTTCACTTTCATGCATTGGAGAAGGAAATGGCACCCCACTCCAGTGTTCTTGCCTGGAGAATCCCAGGGATGGGGGAGCCTGGTGGGCTGCCGTCTATGGGGTCGCACAGAGTCGGACACGACTGAAGTGACTTAGCAGCAGTAGCAGCAAACACTCACATTTTCATCAGTGCTTATCTTTGCATAGTGGAGAAAGGATGATTTTCATTTCCTACTTTGTACTTATCTTTATTTGCTAAATTTATTTAGTGAGAATATATAATAAAGGATTTCTTTGGTGGAAACATTATAATCAGAAAAAAAATTTGTTAGTTTTAAAAATATTTTCATTTCATTGTCTTTCACCAGAGCACTGGTGGTCACTGTGGTCCCAGTACCCACAGCCAATGAGTGAAGCATCATATGTACATTGAGGCTTATGGGGGAGAACAAAAAGCTGCAGACCCTTCTTAACACAGCACTTAGGATATTAGTTATTTCTGAAGTTTGAAGTTCCTGGCACAGAGTCAGTGCCTAATAAACACTGGGCAAGTAAAGAGCAGTTAGGCCATGAAAAATGATTGGAAAATATTAAACAGTGAAATTACCAATTTATGAATGCTCAGCACAACGCCTTCTACAAATTATATTTGGTAGAGGACAGAATGAGTCTCACACATTCTGCTTTTTCTGGAATCATTCCTGGCTCTCCTGACCACCCAAGTCTTATGGAGCTCTCCCACATTTATCCCTGTTGTCACAGAGGAGAAGCACTTTCTATTCTGTTGATCTTCCAGGCTCTGGTGAGTCTGTCTCCTGCACATACGGAAAGTACCCAGGAAATAGCATGACCAAAAAATTCACATTTTCAGTCTCAAAGTAAAGCCCCAAAAGGAAAAAAAAAAAAAAAAGCCCAAAGCCTGATGGATTTTAAGGACCAAAGTTATTCAGGTCAGAAGCTAAAATGAGGTGGCCCACCCCACATTCTTTAAATAGGTGAAGGTTGGAGGTTGCCAGGTCCTGAGCAAGCATCGTTACAGAAGAGCCATCAAGGGTAGCCCACTGTCTACTCTGCTTAAGACAACAGCCCCTCATAATTAGAAACAGCTTAATCACACGCCAGATGGTCCGTGCTTCTCTTCCAATTATTTTCAGAAACATCACAAAGAACAATTAGTGACAGTGTGAAATGTCCTTTTTTTAAAAAAAAAAGTTGTCCAACCTTATGAGTTCAGTCTGATATGAAGATTACAATCTGTTTATTCCTAAGGGTTGGATTTTTTTTTTTTTTGGCAGGATAAGAATCTTTTTGACTTGAACTTTTATTAATATCACCAGAAATACCAAAACCACATATCTGGTTTAATCACAAAGAACAGACAGTCTTACAAAAATTTAGCCAAATATCTTCTTATATCACATACACAAGCATGTACATGCATGTGCACACACAAATACATACTACATTATAAATCCTGAGCACTTCCTAAGAAAAACATGAACAATCAGAAGTTCTGGGAAGCACAAGGTCCATATGATGAAGTAATAGTTCTGAACTCTGTACTGGTCAGACCACTGGGGAATATAAAGTCAAGTTTTGGAAACCATATTTGGAAAGGAAGGCTTCCCCAGTAGCTCAGCAGTAAAGAATCTGCCTGCAATGCAGGAAATGCAGACAGGAGCCCTAAGTTCAATCCCTGGGTTGGGAAGATCCCCTGGAAAAAGGAAGTGGCAACCCACTCCAGTATTCTTGCCTGGAAAACCCCAATCTGTGGGATTGCAAAAGAATCCAGGCACTACTGGGTGACTAACAACAGCAACTGACAAATTAGAGAAACTCTAAAGAGTAAGGTTAGCATGACTAGCATGGTCTTTAGGCTTCTTTAGAGCAGAGTTTGGTTCATACCCTCTCTTCTACCCACTGTCCCCTGGCACAGTGTCTTATACAGAGAACATGCTCAAAAATATGTGCTGAATGAATGAAAGAGTAAATGAAGCCATATTTTATGCTTAATTTTTGAAGAAAGTATGTACGCTTAGTCTGGAAATTAAAAGCCAGGAAGACTTGACAGCTCATTTCAAATACCTGAAGCGTTCTCATAGAGAATGGGGCAAGGATTTGTTCTCTTTTCTTCTTAAGACGCTTAATCCTTGAAAGGAAAGTTATGACCAACCTAGACAGCATATTAAAAAGCAGAGACATTACTTTGCCAACAAAGGTCTGTCTAGTCAAGGCTATGGTTTTCCCAGTGGTCATGTATGGATGTGAGAGTTGGACTATAAAGAAAGCTGAGCACCGAAGAATTGATGCTTTGGAACTGTGGTGTTGGAGAAGACTCTTAAGAGCCCCTTGGACTGCAAGGAGATCCAATCAGTCCATCCTAAAGGAGATCAGTCCTGGGTGATTGGAGGGACTGATGTTGAAGCTTAAACTCCAATACTTTGGCCACCGGATGCAAACAGCTGATTCATTGGAAAGACCCTGAGGCTGGGAAAGATTGAGAGAAGGAGAAGAAGGGGACGACAGAGGATGAGATGGTTGGATGGCATCACCAACTCGATGGACATGGGTTTGGGTGGACTCCAGCAGTTGGTGATGGACAGGGAGGCCTGGCGTGCTGAGGTTCATGGGGTCACAAAGAGTCGGACATGACTGAGAGACTGAACTGAACTAAACTTCTTCGGACCAGAACTAGAGTGACTTTGTGAAAACTGCAGGAAGGCAGCTTTGACTCAGCATTATTATTGATTTGTCTATCTACTTTGAAGAAGTATAGGATGTTTGGGTACAGTCCTGATACTCAATTTTAGTTTGAGCATTTTAGGGATATAGAAAGAGAAATTTGGGCTTATGACCAACTTAATATCTTGATCATGAAATCTTTATTGTGTGTAGTGCCAGACGATGCCAAAGGCAGGGTGGGTAGGATAAAAAGGCAGGACTTCTTCCCTTTAGAAGCTTATAGTTTATTCAGGAGTGCAGACAGGTAAGCAGGTGGTCACAGAACCACAAAGTGAGAAGTATGACGGTAGGTTCAGGCACCTAGAGCAGGAGGTGTCCAGGGACCCAAGAAGTTTAGATCCGAGCGACAGTGAGGGGATGAGGGTGTGATTCAGCATGCATAAAGGTCCAAGGCACAGGAGAATGGCCTCAGGAGTGTCTGCTGCTCACCTGAACCCTGCATCTTTGTTTTTCTGTTTTTTGAGCAGAGAAAGGTTTATTGCAGGACCAGCGGCTCCTGCCCAGAAACTTGTAATTCTCGGATGGTTTCCAACCCTGCATCTTTAAACCAGTCATACTTCCCACCTGTAGCTCTATTCACTCTTGGCCTGGGGCATTTCCTCCTATTTGAGCCTTGGTGGTTGAGTTTTGCTTTTTAGTTTCTGATTTTATTGTTAAGATGTATTATGAGGCTTGGTGCTTATCTCATTCCTCTTCCCAGCCCATCTCTGAGGAAGTTGAGCCTTTAGTAGACATAGAGCTCTCCAAATAGAGGGCAAACTTAGGATGCCTAGTCATTTTTGCCAACATGAACACTACACGTGGGCCAGATGCCCTGTGCCTGAATCAACAGCCAAGCCTCCCTGACACGACATACAGCCTGACCAGAATGACACCTAAAAAGCAGCAGGATGATGAAAATGTTCTGGAAGTAGATAGTGGTGATAGTCACAGGCTTGTGAACGTAGATTTGTCACGTGGTAACATGTACACCTTAAAATGGTGAGTTTGGGACTTCCCTGACAGTCTAGTGGTTAAGACCTGCGCTTCCACTGCAAAGGGCAGAGGTTTGATCTCTGGTCAGAAAAGTAAGATCCCACATGCCTTGAGGTGCAGCCAAATATATAAATGAATAAAATGGTGAATTCTATGGTATGTGACTTGTATCTCAATAATATTTTTTTTCTAGCAACAAGAGATGGCTGCTAGAGGCAGACTGAGCTTAAATATCTCTGGTTAAACTTCCTGCTTTCCCTGTATTTACTGGAAGGGAAAGGATTTGTCTTTAGACAGAGTATCTTTGCCATCTTTAGACATTCCTAAGAATTGACAGCCCTGCGAAGGCATGAAGAAAACTTGATTAGTGCTGACTCTATAAACAGTCAATTAATACTTAAATAATTCCCTGTTGCTGGTTTCATGATTTATAATGTTCAGCATGCTTTCACATTTATCATCATAGGCAGCACTGAGTGGGGAAAGAGCATTTGAGGAAGACCTGAAGCTTGGTCTCGATTTTGAAATTAACAAGAACCCCTATAACTTCAAAGGCAAACGTGGGGGCGGAGATGCAGAACCTTTGGGTCTCTGTTTTCTCAAGTCAAACATGGGGGTGGGGTGGACTCAGTAGACAGTTCATCTCCACGATTCTGTGGATTTCTAACTTTTAAAATCTCCAAAACAACCCTGAAAATTAAATTGACAGGGATTACTGTCCCTATGTTACCCACGAAGAAACTAAGGTCCAGAAAGAAGAAATCAAGAACTGATTTAAAGAACTTCTTAGCATTTGAACCAGAACCAGAAGTCAGTTCGCCTGAGTTCTAATCCAGTTGTCTTTCTAATGTTAAAAAAATGTGGACCCTCCGTGCCAGGAATTTACCGTTTAAGTTTATTCAGCTGATGAGGGTTGGAGGCAAGATTTTAGGTTCTTGCAAAAGGTAAGCACTGGAGGTGGGAACACCAGAAAGGGCCTGTCGGTCAGAGCTGGGTCATGGCCACTGTGGAGGAGGAGGTCGGGAGAACTTCTCTGCCAAGGAGTTTGAATTCCCTGGAGCACAAGGAAAGTAGGAGTTGCCAGGAAACCCCAAGTTTTCCAACTTGGCAATTCGTACACAAGTGAGTTTTTATAGGAAATTGCCCAGTTCTTTGGAAACTTCATGTGGTATGAAATATGGCCTTGAAATTCTATATATTAGCTTAGCAAAAGGCAGGAACATTTTGGAATCCCTGGATTTAGGAGATCTGTTTGCATTTTGTCATAATTACTTTCAGCAGAACTGGATAACATGAAATTATATTGCTAAAAACAATTTAATTTTCTGATTTTGAGATGTCTTAATAACAAGTTAACCCAAAGCAGAGTGAAGGTGGAGTGGGAAATCAATTTATTCTGAATCAAGAAAAATTAGGTCTTGGCACTGCACCTAAATTGACTGTGTGTCCTTAGACAATTCACTTAACCTCTCAGATCTTCAACTTCCTCACTACAAATAAGGAATTAGAGGAGACCATCTTTAAAGTCCAGCTCAGCTCTAAGATACTGTGACCAGATATTATATACTTCACCCTGAATCTTCTCCCCGAATCTTGGTTATTTCTGTCTACTCCAGCCTATTCAAATGGAACCTTCCATGTCACCCTCATTTCTCTTTGTCTAGAATAGAAAGCCTAACCATAGTCTAATGTCACCTCTACCATGAATGTCTACACTGCTAGGGAAAGTTACCTTGGATGGACCTATTACACTTGACCTTGGCAGGAAAGGCGGTACAGTATAGTGGTTAAAAGCATAGGCTCCAGAGATAGACAGATCCAGGTGGAACCCTGAGTCTGCCCCATACCAACGACTCTGGGCAAGCAAGCTCACCATGCTCAGTCCTCAGTGAGCACTCAATAAAGGTTAGCTGCATTGGCCTCTGTACTGGAGGTCCAGCATGGCCTTATAAAACCATCACAAGATGGTAAATGTCTGAGAAGAAATGCATCTTTTTTTTCTCTAACGCTTCTGGCAAAATTGTTACCCAAAGGTTACAGGCTCACCCAGCCAGCCATGGAAACAAGGAAAAGTGATTTATCCAAGAGGAAGAACATCTGACTCCACACGATTGAAATGAATGGCTTAAATTCTTATGAAGGGGTAGGATGAAAGAAGAGACAGAGAGGTAGGGGATGGGGGAGAATTTAAGGAACAAGAGAAGAAATAGTAGGTAGTGAATGAGAAGGTTAGTGCTGCTAATTTCTATTTTATGATAAAAGGCATTTCTAAGTTGCCCGCATGCCGCAACTACTAGAGCCTGCACCCTCTAGAGCCTGTGCTCGGCAACAAGAGAAGCCACCACGATGAGAAGCCCTTGCACAGCTAGAGAGTAGCCCCTGCTCACTGCAAGCAGAGAGAGCCCACACACAGCAGTGAAGATCCAGTGCAACCAAGAGTAAAGAAATACATTTAAAAGCTAAAAGGAAATAAAATAAAAGCTAAAAGGCATTTCTAAGCAAATTTGGACCATTTAAAAATCAAGCAGTAGAAATGTATTAACTAACATATTTCCACATCAAGAAATGCATGTGCATTTCCCTGCATGTCAAGTCTATTTAAAAATTAGGTATTTCATGCTTTAAAATATATATATATTTTGACACGCACATTCCATCTGGTATTTCATCATCTCTTCCACGTGTCATTGATTTTCTTACCAGCTTCTGACTCAGCATAGATACTGCACCTGGCAGTTTGGCACCAGCTGCCGGTGGCCTCACACGAACCTGTTCACCGCTGTGGGAGGGCAGAGCAACTCCAAGCACCAGGCTAGTCCACACAGGCTTGCGGCTGCCACATTCTGAAACGTTAAAGCCGCTACAATTTGCTAAAACGTGAGCTCTGGGTCCAGATGCCCTGGGTTCAGATTTGACTCTGTCATCCCCTAGATGTGTAACCTATAGCAGTTACTTCTCAAAGGCTCAGCTTCTACTTCTGCCTTAAAGGGTGGAGGATTGAATGAGATAGTTCACGGAAAGCACGTAGCCCATGGGCTTTCCAGATGGCACTAGTGGTAAAGAATCCACCTGCCCATGCAGGAGATGTAAGAGACGTTGGTTTGATCCCTTAGGTTAGGAAGATCCCCTGGAGGAGGGTAGAGCAACCCACTCCACTATTCTTGCCTGGAGAATCCCACAGACAGAGGAGCCTGGTGGGTTACAGTCCACAGGGTTGCAAAGAGTTGGATACAACTGAAGCGACTTAGCAGGGCACAGCAGGCCCACGGGCAATGGTCAATACATATTTATTAACCATGAATATATGAATATATACGGATGGAGCCATGGGATAAAGGATCTTAGATTGGTCCCAAG
Organism: Capra hircus; assembly: GCF_001704415.2. Lineage (NCBI taxonomy): Eukaryota > Metazoa > Chordata > Mammalia > Artiodactyla > Bovidae > Capra > Capra hircus. Next base: position 20,372,140 of record NC_030818.1, read on the forward strand.
TTCAAGGATGTGGGTTAATGGAAACACAATATAAGAGTATGAAGGAGATGAGTTTCAGAGGATCTATACCACGCCCCTGTCCCATATCAACTTAGTACCTATTTTCTAGTGTAACACCCTGAACTGCAAAAGACAAAGGTAAGAACTTTTTGTTATAGGAACATGATAGAAAGATCAAAATGATTTTCACTGAGCCATGCAAATTATAAAAACATGAGTAATAGTTCTATTTGTTTGGCCTCAATTTAAAAAAAAAGTCCTGAAAGAAAAAAAAAAATTAATAAAAGCAAAGAAAAACACTGAATGCCATCTGTGGAAGAACCACTAATTCAGTATTTTTTTCAAAATTTTCTTATTGTGGTAAAATACACATAACCTAAAATTTACCATTTTAACCCTTTTTTGTGTGTACAGGTCAGTGGTACCAAGTGCCTTCATATTGTTATGCAACCATCACCACCATCCAACTTTAGAACTCTTTTCATCTCTCAAAATTGACAAAGAAATTTTGTACCCTTTAAACAATAACTACCTATCTGCTCCCCACCACCCACTCTCAGTCCCTGGGCAATCAGCATTCTGATTTCTCTCTATGATTTTGACCACTCTAAGGATCCTGAATAAGTGAAATCAAACAGTGTGTCTGTTTTTGTGGCTGGTTTATTTCACTTAATGTAATATCCTAAGGTTCATTCATGTTATGTGTCAGAATTTCCTTTCTTCTTAATGCTGGATAATATCCCATAGTATTCACATACTACATTTTGTTTATTCATTCATCTGTGTTGCTTCTAAGCTATCGTGAATCACTATCGTGAATCACGCTGCCCTGAATATATACATACAAATATCTAATCAAGACCCTGCTTTCAATTCTGAGTATATACACAGAAGAGGAATTGCTGGATCATTTTACAACTCTGCTTTTAAATTTTTGATGAACAACCACACTTTTTTCTTAAGTGGCCAATCCAATTGTTTTTAATCTTGCTCATTGCCATTGTTTTTCACAAAAGCGGGCTTCCCTTGTGGCTCAGCTGGTAAAGAATCCGCCTGCAACGCAGGAGACCCAGGTTCATTCCCTGGGCTGGGAAGATCCCCTGGAGAAGGGAAAGGCTACCCACTCCAGTATTCTGGCCTGGAGAATTCCATGGATTGTATAGTTCATGGGGTCACAAAGAGTCAGACACGACTGAGCAACTTTCACTCACTCACTATAAAAAGTAGAGTCTCCATTTATACATCAAGCAGTGTGTTAAGTGCTTTTTGAGCCCTGTCTCATATAATATAAGTATATTATATGCGTGTATATGTATATATGTATTATATAAGTATAAATATAAGTATACCTACCTACAAGTAGGTATATTAGTGTTGTGCCCTTTTAACAGATGAAGACATTGTCCAGGTCAGAGAAAGTCAATAAGATTCCTGCCATATCAGTCTTGTCCCAGGACCAGTTTCTCATCACTGCAGGTGTTGCCTCTGATCTGAGCTGTCAAATCTCAGGGACCTAGTGCCCTGGTTTGGGTAGAAGGGAAAGGTGATGTGCTGAAAATAATCTAATGCACACCTTTGGCTGAATTGATGCTTTCAAATTGTGGTGTTGGAGAAGATTCTTGAGAGTCCCTTGGACAGCAAGGAGATTAAACCAGTCAATCCTAAAAGAAATCAACTCTGAATATTCATTTGAAGGGTTGATGCTGAAGCTGAAGCTCCAATACTTTGCCCACCTAATGTGAAGAGCTGACTCATTGGAAAAGACCGTGATGCTGAGAAAGACTAAAAGCAGGAGGAAAAGGGGACAACAGAGGATGACATGGTTGGATGGCATCACTGGCTCAGTGGACATGAGTTTGAACAAACTCTGGGAGATGATGAAGGACAGGGAAGCCTGGTGTGCTGCAGTCCATGGGGTTGCAAAGAGTCGGACATGATTTAGCAACTGAACAACGGCTGAAGTTAGAACGGGGTCTTTGTGCAGAGTCAGGGTTGAGGCCAAAGCTGAACAGAGACCGTGACAAAAGCCAAAGTTGGGTAATTTTGTCTTTAAAATTGATAGGAGGAGTAAGCTGTCAATGCAAACCTCATTTCTCTTACCATGCCACCTCTTAGGCACTTGCAGTAGCTTCCATAGCTCTAGAGATACCAGAGACATATCTGGAATAATGGTGCACTGTTTAGATTTGAGTCCTCTTAAATTCAAAAGCAGAGACATTACTTTGCCGACTAAGGTCCATCGAGTCAAAGCTATGGTTTTTCCTGTGGTCATGTATGGATGTGAGAGTTGGACTGTGAAGAAGGCTGAGCGCTGAAGAATTGATGCTTTTGAACTGTGGTGTTGGAGAAGACTCTTGAGAGTCCCTTGGACTGCAAGGAGATCCAACCAGTCCATTCTGAAGGAGATCAGCCCTGGGATTTCTTTGGAAGGAATGATGCTGAAGCTGAAGCTCCAGTACTTTGGCCACCTCACACGAAGAGTTGACTCATTGGAAAAGACTCTGATGCTGGCGGGGATTGGGGGCAGGAGGAGAAGGGGACAACAGAGGATGAGATGGTGGATGGCATCACTGACACGATGGATGCGAGTCTGAGTGAACTCCGGGAGACGGTGATGGACAGGGAGGCCTGGCGTGCTGCGATTCATGGGGTCGCAAAGAGTCGGACATGACTGAGCGACTGAACTGAACTGAAACAGCTTGATATTGTGTGGAGTCAAGTGTTCTTGGCCCAGATCATTTCCCCCCAAACACTGCAATATGCCTACCTTCTCATTATGTGCAGTTCCCATATGGTCTTTCCACCTTCTCTCTAAGATTCAAAGTGCTTTTTACACAGAGATTCTCATGATCCAACCAACTCACCCAAAAAGTCAGCGGTAGACAGCTAGTATTATCTTCAAATTATGGACTGAGAAACTGAGATACACAGATAGAAACAAAGCCACTCCACAATTTGGAAAACCATCTGTGATGCTATAAAAATGTCTCACTGGACTCTTGACCACATAGATCATTATTTTTATTGCCCTCTCCCTAGATGAGATGTGGCTTAGTTTGAGAGAGTTGTTTATATTTTGGCAAGCTATTAAGTAAAAGAACCTAATTTCAATTCTCCATTCTGGTGGGTGGTAAGAATAAAGGGAATTTAGTTTAGGAGAAGAGGAAATGATAAGAACGGGGAGGAAATGGTCAACCTAAAACTTTTATTCAGAAGCCTTTCGGCTAATCCATGGATTTAATTTGTCTGACCACGGGTTGGTGGTTAGATGGAGTGGGTTGAATTCCTAAGCCATGACTGTGGCCACACGGTCAGGTTTGGGTCCCACACCTCCCTTTCTGCAGGAATCCGTGACTGAGGGACAACAGTTCAACAAGCTGATGCTTCACTGGGGTATCAACAAGGAGAAGGCCCAGAAACAGAGACAAGATAAACAGCGTATTTCTTTTATCCTTCTTACTGTTTCTTGCTCCCTCTCTGTTGTGGTCATCCATTTTTCATTCCATCCCATTTCCTCTTTTTTCCCTTTCATTTCCTCATTTTGGAACAGTGAGAGGTCACAGTCTTGCTGCCAATGGTTGCAACACCCTCCATAGTCATGGCTGCCAGGAAGCCAGGGTTGGACCCTGTCTAGCAGCCTTAAGGGAGTGTCTGGTCTTCAGTGGGAGGGAGACTGGAATGACGATGGGGTCCTCAGAACTCATGTAGACACTTCACTTTGAATTTTGTCACCGACATCTCTTGTCAAAGGCCATTTAGAATTTGAGGAATGGGTAGTCTCATCTGTCAATCTTTTCTTTAATGGTTTTCAGGTTTGTGTCTTATGTAGGAAGACCTGCCCAATGCTAAGATTATATATTTAAACAGATACATCATATTTCTCTCAACAGAAATTTGGGGAAGCTGACACGCTGGAAATAGGGCTGTCTCATAAAACTTGGAATATATGAGTGTTGTGCATGAACTTGGACTCTGAGATTTATTCTCTCCAGAAAAATGCCAGATTTATCTTTCCTCCTCGATCCTTCTTTCACTTCATCCCCCACCTCCCACCTACACTACAGCCATCTTATCTTTGGGTAGGGGAGCATTCAGTTGCTAGAATCAGAAACCCACTCAGACTAACTTAAGAAAATGGGGATTTCTTGTACATGTATAAGGCACTATTATGAAACCCAGTTTTGAGAATTACTCTTGGAGCACTGAAGAGTCCCAGGCAGCTGCTGTTCCTCCTCCCTTTCTCTCAGTTTCTTTGTCTCTGAGCATCTTCTCCACCTCCTCCCTCTAATCCAGCTTCCTTTATTTGCACATGACCTAAGAGAGCTACGTGCTTCACAGCATCCTGAGACAGGATCATATGGATCCAGCACCCACAGAAAACTAGCAGCCCCAGGCTCTCAGTGTCCCAACTCCAAAGGCTGTAGAAGACAGTCTGATTGGTTCCAAGTGGGCCAGATGTCTGCTCCTGGTTCAACTACTGATGGCTGGGGCGTCTGTCATGCAGCTGTCCCTCAGAGACCGCAGGCAAGGTAAGGTTCTTGAAGAAGGGAATGTGGCAGGGAGAAAGTGACTGGTGGAAACTAGTCCAGTTCCCACCCCCATTTTGCTCTGAGACTTCTGTCCCCCTTCACTAAGTAGTCATGGCTGATGGTCTGATTGTCTCTGATCATCCATGCCCCTGATCATCTCTAAGTGGATTCTAGTCTTGCCTATGGCAGGATTGACACCAGGTCCAGGATCTTCTGGGAACGGACTGTGTTTCTGTTCATAGAGGAAGTTCTCATCTACAGTTGCATTCCCATGGATGCTAGGAAAAGGGAAAAGGCCTGGGCTGCAGATGGAGCAGGATCAGTAATGCCAGCTGCCTTGGCCACAGGGGGATTGTTCTGTGTGGCTACACACCACCATCGAGACCAACACAGTGGACGAGGGGAGGAAGGTATGGAAAGGCTGTTGCTGTCCACATCCTGGTTTTCTGCCTACCGCTCATTACTCTTGTCATGTGGCTAGTGGATGTGATGATGGCAATACACAGAAGAAGTTGAATCTAGGAGTTGCTTCTGGAATTCTCTTCAGAGAGTCAGTATAGTCAAAGAAGTTGACTCCTGAGAAAAGAAATCTTTTTCATTTTCTGCAACCAGACTAAAGATTGGGGTCTACCTAGAAGAAGAGGATATGGAGGGGCCTTAATTGATTTCACAGCCTTTGTGATGCTCCATTTCCTTATCTGTAAGTGAGAAAATAATCTGCCTGGTGATGGAGGATCTTTTGAGATCTCACTAAACTCCAAAATCACGTTGTTATATTAGAGTGATTTACAACGTATGCATAATTTAATCAGCATATCACTTTTTAGCACACCAAAAGATATTCATTGCTAAAATGCTCTGTGAACAACAACAACAAAAAATACTAAGGCTACATGTTGAGACCAAATCAATATAAAAATGTTGGTAAAATGTCTCTCTTCTCTACCTTGCCTGTCTTTAACCAACCACCTTCCTCCAGAATAGTCCCCTAGAGTATAAAATGCTGCCTCAGCATGAGAGAAATGCATACATTTGTAATGATTCTCCACACGAGAGCTGGTATAGAACCATTACAAAACACAGAGCTGGTTTTGAAAGCATCTTTCCCATGCCAGTTTTAAGTATTGACCCAGACTGCTGTTGCTAACAAAAGAATCAGCACTGATGGCTTTTAAGAAATCAATCATCCTCCTTTGGAAAAGTATAACACAGCAATGCCAATCACCTGCAACAGTTTGGATTTAGATTTTTGCCTCAAGCTGTAGGCATGGTAAATAAACAGAAGCTTAACAGAATTTAAGGTTGTTTGCTATGTCCCAGGTGACACTAGTCATAAAGATCCTGCCTGCCAGCGCAGGAGACACAGGAGATGCGGGTTCAATCCCTGGGTCAGGAAGATCCCTGAAGGAGGGCATAGCAACCCATTTCAGTATTCTTGCCTGGAGAATCCCATGGACAGAGGAACCTGGTGGGCTACAGTCCACGGGGTCACAAAGAGTCAGACATGACTGCAGCAACTTAACATCACGCACACCATGTCCTGGGCCACTGTAGATGGAAAGGGTTTGCAGTGTTGTCGTTCGGGCCACCTCTGATTGAAGGCACAGGTCTGTTTCAGAGAAGTTCTTTTATGTATTTATTATTTTCAGCTATGTCGGGTCTTTGTTACCGTGCATGGGCTCCTCACTGTGGCGATTGGGCTTCTCTCTAGTTGCGGGGCTTAGGCTTAGTTGCCACGTGGTTTGTGGGATCTGAGTTCCCTGACCAGGGAGAGAACCCAAGTCCCCTGCCCTGGAAGGCAGATTCTTAACCACTGGACCACCAGAGAAGTCCCTAACAGGGAAGTTCTAAATCACGTCTGCCCAAACGTAATCATAGCTGCATCCACCTCAAAGTGACTGGTTATCACTGAGCAGCGATTCATTTCACATGAAACAGACATGAATCCCTTGTTCTTTTTATTTTTGTTTTAGTGTGATCCCCAAGTAAAGATTCCTTACTGTGAGGACTGTCTATTCCAGCTCCACGAATGATTAGGTGGGGAAAGATGGAGACACCTGCTCCGAAGAGTAAAGGCTACGACATCCTAGTTGGACCACCCTGGTTTTCTCATCAGAATCAACTGGAAACTTGTGTGTCACTGCTGGTCCCCCGGAAGGTCTTGGACATAAGCTACATATTTGCCCAAAAATCAAAGGACTTTGGAGTGACGGTCAGAGGATGGGTATCTAGCACCCCAGAGCCCTGACCGTTCAGACAGGCACAAGAGATCACAGTCCCCTAACTTCTCTGACTTGAAGCATGGCAACTGCAGATACTCTGCTGGGCTGGGGCCCCGGCTGTGGTGTGGGGCTGTGGTAGCAGTGAGTGGTGTGCATGCCCTGTGGATGCAAACTGGGTCTAGGACAGGGGAAGGAGTGCAGAGTAGCACTCAGTCAGCAACTTTCAAATATCATGTCTCTTCAGTGTGTCACCAGATACGTATTACTGTCCTCTCTTAAAAAGAAACAGACTGAGCCTCTTCCAGACCCAGAAGACAGCAGCTTTCAGGCGCACGCCCTTGGCACTGTGGCATCCTAGCAACCATCTTTTTTAGTATCTCTCCTTCAGCCTTCTTAACCCTGGCCCTGCCCAGCTGCTCCCCTGATCACTCACCTCCAGGAGACCCATGACCTGTCCACTTGTCTCTGCCCAGGACCTGCCCTCAGGCTGCCCCTTCCCTCTTCCTCCATGGGCTTGGGGAGCACCCCCTCTTTGGGACCTCTCTTCAGGAACTCACATTTCCATTCAGTTCAGAAAAGCAACAAAAGCCAATATATAGGCCAGTTTGGCAGATATCCTTTTAAAGAATGTCCTTGAAGCTTCCATATTTCAAAACATTTTCGGCAAGTTTTCATTAAATCGTTTTAAATGTTGCAGCGGAGAAGGCCCTGAAAATAAATCTGGGGGTACAAAGGAACTCAGACAGAGGCTTCCTTTCACGGGTCTCCTTTTCCAAACAAGTTGAAAACACGCGTCCAGGCAGATTAGTATATGAACATGTCCAGAGATGCAAAACACACAGCAAACCTCTGCAGCATCACAGCAGAGATGAGAGAGGGTGGAAATTACCCTCTAAGTTCATTTGTTAAAGCTCATTATTTACTTTTAAAGTACTGTTTGTGTGGAACCCAAGGACAGGAACATACTGACCCATCCTTCCTCTGGCCGGCTGCCCTCTTGCTGACGGTAAATGTAAACACCCGGGGTACTGGTAAACCGCCTGGTGGAAGCACGAATTGGAAAAGACAAAAAAAATAAGCCTCCTTGAGACCGTGAGTGTGCCAGGATCATGAATATGTAAGATACATTAGTTCGTTAGTGAGTTCCCAGACGCTGCAGATGCTGAGCGTGGGGGGCGTGGGCGGGCGCCACTGACGCACTAGACCGTGTGTACGGACGCTCCGCCAAACTCTGGGCGCCCGTCTGGTCTGTGGCACACATGTTGGGGCCTCCATAAGGCTGGGTGGAGGCCGGGGCAGGACAAATGGCCTGGGATTTGGGGGCACAAGACAGAATTCCACAGGGGCTCGGAGTTCAATCAGCAGAACATTGCCTACAGAGCAGTGCTGTGTCGGGGTTGAGAGTCCTCCAGCTTGAGGGCCGGAGAGCTAGAGTTCCCCAAAATCGCGGTGATATAAGCAAAGAAGGCTCAAGAAGGCCATGCTTCTTACAAGTTTCTGCAGGTTGTCCTAGGCGGAGGCTCTCAAGATTTTAGGCAAAGGGCTCCAAGAATAATGCAGTTCACTCTAGTATGCGTTCAGGTACCTTGTTTGAGAATCAACATGACATAAGACTTCCCTGAAGTCCTTTTAATGGTATGATTGTCAAACCTCTTTGGAAACCTGCCTTTTAATGCCTTCTCCTGTTCCCTACACTTGGTTTTCGAGGCAACAGGGTTTTATAGGTGAACTTTTTTAGAACTGCAGAATGCTCATATTCTCCTAGTATAATATCAGCAGGAACCCCTGAAGAAATCAGAGATTACTGGGAGGGAAAAGGCTCCAAAAATATGCCTTTGATTCTGCCATAGATCTAACACCCTAGAAACATTTGGAAGGTGGAATGGAGCTGGATTCTGTGACTCAGGCTGTGTGGTCTTCCCCCCAGGGGGTCCAGTGCTCTTCCTTACCTCCACTCCCCAAGTTGTGGCAGAAGAACCCCTTTCAGATTGCCCCACCCTAAATTAATTACATCTGATTAACCACAGTGTGAAGATGCAGTGGGGGACAGTCAGAGGTCTAGGATGTCCTTTGCTGTCCCTCGTTAAGTACAGATGTTGAAGCCTGGAGTTGCTGACAGGGATTGCAGAGAGTTCTACTTCTGCCCTTCCTGATTCTCCAGTGAGAGTCTTATCTGATGGGTATCTGGGGAAGTGGAAGGCAAGAGAGCTTTAGCTCTTCTGGGAATCTTTATTTCCTCAGCGTGGATTGACTAAACTCTTCCAGAAAGATCTATACAGGCAAACTCACAATCTCACTCAATGCAATGAATATCTGTGGAGTTGAGTAGCTCAAAAATGGCCACTACTCTGGGCTATATAGGCTAATGCAAGAAAGAGAGGAATTATGTAGCACCACAGAGAAGGGGACAACAGAGGATGAGATGGTTAGATGGCATCACTGACTCGATGGACATGAATTTGAGTAAACTCTGGGAGTTGGTGATGGACAGGGAGGCCTGGCGTGCTGCAGTCCATGGGGTCGTAAAGAGTCGGACACAACTGAGTGATTGAACTGAACTGAACAGAGTATCAAACATACACTGTGTTGGTGTCTGTCAAACCCACTTAGACTTAAAGCTTGGTTCTGCCTTTTATATTGAAGTGATCTTGTACTAACTTAACAGCACTGGGGACATGGGTTCAATCCCTGGTCTAGGAAGATCTCATGTGCTGAGGGGCAACTAAGCCTGTGCACCACAGCTACTGAGCCCACACGCCCCAGAGCCCATGCTCCACAACAGGAGAAACCACCACAATGAGAAGCCCTCACACAACTACAGAAAGCCTGCACTCAGTGACAAAGACCCAGTGCAGCCAAAAATAAATAAGTACATTTTAAATAAATAAATATATAAAATAGTGCCTGCTGCTGAGTTGCCATGAAGTCTTACATAAAATCACCAGCGGGCAGCCAGACATGGTAGGTGATTGGTGAAAAGTACCTGCTATCAGAATTAGTATTGTTAAAATGACTGCACCACCCAAGGTAATCTATAGATTCAATGCAATCCGTATCCAAACACCAGTGGCATTTTTCAAAGAACTAGAACAAATAGTTCTAAAATTTGTATGGAAACACAAAAGAGCCTGAATAGTCAAAGAAATCTTGAGAAAGAGCAAAGCTGGAGGTGTCATACTTCTGGATTTCAAACTGTACTACAAAGACAGTCATTGAAACAGTATGGTATTGGCATGCAAGCAAGCACACATAGGTCAAGGGAACAGAGAGCTAGGAAATGAACCCACGTTTATATGGTTAACTAATCTATGACAGAGTCTAGAATGTACTCCTTTAATAATGTTGGGAAAACTGGACAGCTACGTGCAAAAGAATCAAGTTGGGCTATTTTCTCAGCTCATAGAAGAGAACAAAATCAGAACTTCTGTGCCGGTCCAGTGGTTAAGAATCCCCCTCCCAATGCGGGAGACACAGTTTCAATCCCTGGTCCAGATAGATTGCACTTGCCACAGAGCAACTAAGCCCGTGTGGACAACAACTGAGCCCGTGGTCTAGAGCGTGTGCTCTGTGACAAGAGCAGTCACCACAATGAGAAGCCCCTGCTCCCCCACTACAGACTAGCCCCACTCACAGCAATTAGAGAAGCCTTGCCAACAGCAATGAAGACCCAGTGAGGCCAAAAATAAATAAATAAATAAGCTATTTTTTTTTAAGTGAATAAACTCAAAATTTATTTAAAAATTAAATGTAAGACCTGAAATGATGAAACTTTTAGAAGAGTGTATAAGCCATGTGCCCTTTGACCTTGGTCTTGGCAATATTTTTTTGGATATGTGTCCTCAGGCAAGTGAAACAAAAGCAAAAATAAATAAATGGGACTATATCAAAGTAAAAAGATTTTGCTTAGTGAAAGAAACCATCATCAGAACAAAAAGGCCACCTATTAAACGGGAAAAGACATTTGCAAGTGATGTATCTGGAAAGGGGTTAATATCCAAAATATACAAAGAACTCATGTAACTCAACATAAAAAAACAAACAACCCAATTAAAACATGGGCAGAGGGCCTGAATATACATTTTCCCAAGATTTACAGATAGCTAGCAGGAACATGAAATGATGCTCAGTATCACTGATTGGCAAGAAAATGCAAATTAAAACAACAGTGAGATAACTATAGTGTAAAACCTGTCAGAATGGCTTTTATAAAAAAAGACAGCAAACAACAAGTGTTGATAGAGATATGAAGAAAAAGAAACCCTTGTGAGCTACTGGTGGGAATGTAAATTGGTGGTCACTATGGAAAACGATATGGAGATACCTCAAAAATCAAAAATAGAACTACCCTTCAATCCAGCAATTTCACTCCTGGGCATTTAATCCAAGGAATATGACAACAGTAATTCAAAAAGCCATATACAGGCGGCTTCCTTTTTTTTTTTTTTTTTTTGGATGTTCATTCTCAAGCCTTTATCAAGAAAAAAAAAATTCAAGTTACAAAACAACAATGAAAACCCCCCAAAGCTATATATATCCCTAAATTCATTGTAGAATTATTTACAATAGCCAAGATATGGAAGCAACCTGAGTACCTATCAGTAGATGAATGGATAGAGAATATACATATTACTCATCCATAAAAAAGAATGAAGTCTTGCCATTTTTGACAACATTGATGGACCTAAAGGATATTATGCTCAGCAAAGTAAGTCAGATAAAGACAAATGTTGTATGATTTTACTTATATGTATAGTCTAAAAAATAAGACAAGTGCCCAAACATGGAAAAATAGAGTCATAGGTGGTTGCCAAAGGGGAGTGGAGAAGGGAGGAGAGAAATAGGTGAGGAAGATCAAGAGGTACAAATTTTCAGTTACAGAATAGATGAGTCACAGGTATGAAGTGTACAGTGTGGGGAATATAGTCAATAACTGTTTAGTATCTTTGGTGAGAGATGATAACTAGACTCGTGATGATCAGTTTGAAATGTATCAGTTCAGTTCAGTTTAGTTCAGTCGCTCAGTTGTGTCCTACTCTTTGCGACCCCATGAATTGCAGCACGCCAGGCCTCCCTGTCCATCACCAACTCCCAGAGTTCACTCAGACTCATGTCCATCGAGTCGGTGATGCCATTCAGCCATCTCATTCCCTGTTGTCCCAATCTCCTCCTGCTCTCAATCTTTCCCAGCATCAGGGTCTTTTCCAATGAGTCAACTCTTCGAATGTATAGAAATATCAAATTATGGTTGTGCACCAGGAACCAACATAGTGTTGTAGGTTAATTATCCTTCAAAAACAAACAAACAGACCCATGGAAAAAGAGACCAAATTTGTGGTTACCAGACGCAGGTTTCAGGAAGGTAATTGAATAAAGGTATTCAAAGATGGGGGGCTCCCCTGGTGGCTCAGATGGTAAAGAATCTGCCTGCAATGCAGGACATCCACGTTGGATCCCTCGGTCAGGTAGATCTTCTACAAAAGGGAATAGCTACCCACTCCAGTGATCTTGCCTGGAGAATTCCATGGACAGAGGAGCCTGGCAGGCTACAGTCCATGAGGTCATAAAGAGTCGGACATGACTCAGCAACTAACACTTTTTTTTTTTTTAGTTAAAGGCACAAACCTCAGCTCAGTGCTCCTGATGACCTAAATGGGGGTATGGGCAAGGTGTGGGATGGAGGTCCAAGAGGGAGGGGCTATATGTATACATATAGCTGATTCACTTCATTGTACAGCAGAATCTAACACAACATTGTAAAGCAATTATATACAATTAAAAAGTAAGTGCTAGGGATGTAATAAAAACATGGTAAATATAATTAACACTGTTATATGTTACATATGAAAGTTGTTAAAAGAGTAAAACCTAAGAATTTTTATCACAAAAATTTTTTTTCCCACTTTCTTAATTTTGCATCTATGTGAGATGTTGAATGTTCACTAAACTTTCTGTGATAATCATTCCATGATGTATGTAAATCAAATCATTATGTTGTACACCGTAAGCATGCACAGTGCTACGTGTCAGTTATATCTCAATGAGAGTGAAAGAAAAAACCTTTCTTCTCTTGGCCTCTGTGGCACAGCCATCCCTGGGGTTTTCTAGTATTTCTTGGACACCCTATCCATCTTCCTTAACACTCATTATTCTCTGTGTGTGCGTGCTCAGTCATGTCCAACTCTTGGTGACCCTTTGGACTGTAGGTTCCTCTGTCCATGGGATTTCCCAGGCAAGAATACTGGAGTGAGTTGCCATTTTTTCCTCCAGGGGATCTTCCCAACCCAGAGATCTAACCCAGATCCTCTGAGCACCAGAGCAGTTATTGCCTCTTTCTATGGCACATCAAACTCAATATGCCCAGAACCAACCTCATATAACTGTTAATGACTGATACCACCATCAGTTCAATTCTGCACATCTGAAATATAGGCACCTCATCATTGGTTCAATTCCTGGGTAGGGAAGATCCACTGGAGAAAGGATATGCTACCCACTCCAGCATTCTTGGGCTTCCCTTGTGGCTCAGATGGTAAAGAATCCGCCTGCAATTCGGGAGACCTGGGTTTGATCCCTGGGTTGGGAAGATTCCCTGGAGAAAAGAAAGGTTACCCACTCCAGTATTCTGGCCTGGAGAATTCCATGGATAGTCCACGGGCTCGCAAAAAGTTGGACACGACTGAGCGACTTTCACTCACAGCATTTCTCTGCTCCTCACCTCCTATATACATCCCATCTCCAAGTTTTGGTGATATTCTCCTCCCCCTGCCCTCTATTACCATTCCTGCCACCACACCCAGCTTTTAGCTCCCATCTCCTCTTACCTGCATTCCTGAAATAGCTCAAAACTCATCTGTGCACATTTAGTCTGTCCCTGAAAGAATCCATTCTCCACACCATGGCCAGGATGAGATTTCTGAAATCTGAATCTCCAAATATAATAATGTAGATTTCATTCTCTCCCTCTCATTCTCTCTCTCTCTCACTCTCTCTCTCTCTCACTCACACACACCCCCACACACACACATGAGTTTTACAGAAGGCTTCAACTGCTTTCCATTGCCTTTAGGGTATAAAAAGAAATTATCAACATGGACTGGCCCTCATTTGACTTACCTTACCATGATTTTTTTGCTCTATACTTTTCTGCCATCTTGGTCCTGTCTCAGCCCTTTAGCTTTCATCCTGCTTCTGGTCCTTCCTTGTGCTCTTCCATTGGCACTAAATGCCTTTTCTCTCCTCCAGTTACCTGGCTAACTTCTTTTCTTCCCCCAGATTTGAAATCAATTGTTCTTTTCTGGAGGAAACCTTCCCTGAACCCCAGTTGTAATTTTACAATAGTTTCCAGATTATTTCATTCATGTATGATATCTCTCTTGAGAAGGAAATGACAACCCACTCCAGTATTCTTGCCTGGAGAATTCCATGGACTGAGAAGCCTGGCAGGCTACAATCCATTGCTGTTCAGTCACTCAGTTGTGACTCTTTGCAATCCCAAGGACTGCAGCACGCCAGGCATCCCTGTCCTTCACTATCTCCTGAAGCTTGCTCAATTTCACATCCATTGAGTCAGTGATGCCATCCAACCATCTCATCCTCTGTCATCGCCCTCTCATCCTGCCTTCAATCTTTCCCAGCATCAGGGCCTTTCCTAATGAGTCAGCTCTTCGCATCAGGTGGCCAAAGTTTTAGGATCGCAAAGAGTCAGACACAACTGAGTGACTTAATACACACACACACACACACACACACACACACGATACCTCTGCCAAATTTTAAGCTCCAGAAATAAAAAATTGTGTCTGTTTTTTCTCACTCTTACATCTCTAGCATCAGGCATAGTGTAGATGTTAATACATATTTATTAAAGTGAATAAATCAGTAAAAATTACCCTTCCATGCTTCTCTTTTATAATCATGCTTAAACCTATCTCTACCTTTCTAGCAAATTGTCTAAGCAGAGGTGGATGCAGCAGGGAGTGTAAGGCAGCAAGAAATCAAGTTACACAGACACAGAGTAAGTTGGTTCATTGCAATTAGGCTTCTTCTAAGAATTCTTTGCTTCTTCCTGGAAGATGAAATTGGAAAATTAAAATTTGTATTTTGGCCCCAGAAAGACAAGCTACAAATCATTATAAAAAATATCAATCGTGGGACTTCCCTGGCAGTCCAATGGTTAAGATTATGAGCTTCCACTGCAGGGGGGTTGCAGGTTTGACCCCTGGTCAGGGAGCTAAGATTTGCATGATGCATGGTATAGCAAAAAAAAAATATATATATATATATAAATAAGTATTTTTTTAAAGTATCTATTGTTGGAAGTTCCCTGGTAGTCCAGTGATTAGGACTCAATACTTTCCTTGCCCTAGCTTTAATCGCTGGTGAGGGAACTAAGACCCTGTAAGCCATATGACATAGACCAAAAAAAAGTCTATTGTTGGGACTGGTGACTCACTTTGACATTCCTACCTCCAAGCCATGAAAAGTCTTCAAAAAAGCTCTATCATTAAGGGGATCACAAGCCCCAGATCCTCACCTGCTCTTTAATGCCTTACTTAAAGCATGAGAACTTTCCTCTCCAAGGGATTCCTTACTATATTGTCAAGCCTCTGGCTGGGCTGGGCTGGGCTATAGTTGTCTTGGTGGAACAGGGTCAGTGGTTGTAAGAGCAGGATGTGGTTTGGAATTATACTGAAGAAACTAATCCTGGGGAAGTGAAGGTGATTATTAAGTCAAGTATGAAACAATGATTGATGGCCAGAAGTGAGTTGACGTCAACGATCGCTATAGAGATGGTGGTAGCTTCTGAATATGGAAACTCGGTACATGGTTTAGGTATAAAAAACTGGGGGTGAGGGAAGATGCAAGATGATGTCGACCTGATGGATATTAGCAGAAAGGTATCATGGGGCAAGTAAGGCCAACATGTGCTAGTCTGAAACACGAGACAGTGGTAAGTTGGTTTTGATGAGTATTAAACTAGACAGATTTGAACTTGACTGATAGCCAACTTAAATCCATGCTTGCTCCGTATGTGATGTTCTCTTCCTAATTCTTCTGTGACTTTTGTCATCTTAGACACATTTAAGTAGAAAGACATAGAAGTAAGTTCTAAGATAACTTATTAGTAAAGAACTAGAAAAAAATTGATCTTTCTTTTGACGACCTTCACTCTTCACTAAAATGGAGCTCGTAGTCAGGACTTGGTCCTTTAACAAAAGAAAAAAACAAAACAAAACCAGAAAAGCAAGCATGAACTCTACCCCTTTTTTGACTAAATACTGCCAACTGACACTATTCAGAACTGGAAACTTCCTCTCTTCCCACATGTCAAAGCATATTTTTTAAATGCCATTTGGCCCCTTGATTCCCCTGTTCTCATAAGAAAAGCAAAATGGTCAATAATTCATTTCAACATTCAAATTTAGCCGAAAAACTCTTGATGATTCAGTCCCACAGATGTAAGGTGAAAGAGTTCCAGAGAGTAAGTGGGAGCCCTGAGTTTACCAAGTCTATGACTTTCTTTAAAGCTTGCAGAATCACTTGGCCTTTTTTGGAAAGAATAGCCAGTTGACACCTAAGAGACTTTGAGCTGCTAGAAGTTGAGGAAGGCCCACCATGAGGAAGGCAGGGGCAGCTGGGCCCAGGCTTTATTTGGCCGGTCCCCCACCTCCTGCCTGCCCCGTGGCCCTCCCCTGCTCCGAGGAGACATCCGCTGGGTGGGAGGAGGCCCCTTGCCAGAGAACACAGTCTGATGTTTTCTGTTCCTGCTGCAGGAAGTCCCCCTTCCCTACCACCCCCACATCCTCAGCCTGGAAACAACTCTTAAGGAGTAGAAGGGGAGCAAGGCTGTGCCAGCTCAATATCCATGATGTGGTTGAAAGCATTTCTCCCTGGACCGTGAAAGGGTACTGGAGATTCACTCATTTAAGCTTTGCAGTTTCTTCACTATGTGAGACAGCACTAAGAGAATTTACCCTGGAAAGACGAATTCCTGAAGCTGAAAGCACGCAGCTTGGCTTTGGGTACCTGACTCCACTTCTTACACTTGTCTCTGCCTGACTCGGCTGCCTCTGCACAGGCCTTCTAACTGATGGTCAGTCAAACATGGGCCTGCCTCATAGCCTTCGCCCATCCTGGTCTTGCCTGCATATCGGTTAGCTCCTTCCCTTGCTTCATCTGAGGCTGTGCTCAAATGTCAGCTTGGCAGACAGGTCTTTCCTGGCTGCTGCGCTCGCACCCTTTGCGGTTGTTGTTCAGTCACTCAGTTCTGTCTGACCCTTTGAGGGTCCATGGACTGCAGCACACCAGGCTTCCCTGTCCTTCACCATCTCCCAGAGTTTGCTCAGACTCATGTCCATTGAGTCAATGCTGCCATCCAACCATCTCATCCTCTGTTGCCGCCTTCTCCTCCTGCCCCCAATCTTTACCCTACTTTATTTTTCTTCAGAGTACTTTTTCTTTTTTTTAACCTCTTGATATGCTTAATGGTGGGGCTCCCCAGATGGCTCAGTGGTAAAGATCTTGCCTGCCAATGCAGGAGGCACAAGAGACATGGGTTCAATCCCTGGACTGGGAAGATCCCTTGGAGAAGGGAGTGGCTACCCTCTCTAGTATTCTTGCCTGGATAATCCCATGAAGAGGACTGTAGCTCCTCTGTAACCCACCAGAAACAGTCCATGGGGTCACAAAGAGTTGGGCATGACTAAGTGACTGATTACGCATGCTTAATGGTTACATATCTGTGTGTAATACAGCTCACCTGACTAGAATAAAAGATCCACGGGAGACTTTGCTGCACCCTCGGCGCATACTGGGAGTTCAATAGACATTTGGGGAAGGAAGGAAGGGAAGGGGTAGGAGAGAGGGAGGAAGAGGGAGTGAGACTGGTGTGGTTGGGGAGCTCAATGTAGTCTATAAAGGTAGACCCAGGAGGCACCAAACGAAGTATTTCTGTTCATCTGCTCCCTGTACCTGGGATACTTTACTCTGGATGGCAAAGAAATATCTTGATTTTTCATTAAATCCGTTTCTGGGTTTTGTTTTGTTTTTGTCTTTGCGGGTTCTTCTTTGCAGTGCATGGCCTTGGTTGCCACATGGCACATGGGATCTTAGTTCCAAGACCGGGGATTGAACCCACTTCACCTGCACTCTTAACCACTGGACCACCAAGGAAGTTTCTAAATCCCTGTCAAATGAACTATTGGTGATATTTTCTCTCCCATTACCCAACCCATGTTAACTTCTGCCTCGGCATTTAGCCTTTTGTTCTGATCCATGAGCCTGAACTATGAACCCAAACTACTCCCCATATGCTTCAGGATGGTAGCCCTACCCTGCCCCTCAGCCTGACGTCTAGAGAAGCCTTCTGCCTTGCCAATTGGGACCTCGTCCCCTTTTCCCTAGCCCAGTGAGCTGCTGGCCGTGCTGCCTCTGAAACCCTCTCCCAGTATCAGCTGATGGGAACCCGTGGACTCCTGTCTGCTCCTTAAACTGAATGGTCTTTTCCTTAAGATCCATCCCAGCTGCCCCTCTGGAGTCAGTCCCCACAGCAGCTCAATCTCATACCGATTCCAATCTCTTCCCTTGTTTTTCTTTGCTACTGTAGAGTGGACTATCTCATCTTGCATCCAAATCATGATTAAAATTTATAAAAAAGACTTTTTAAATGACTTTGCAATATATACCTCTGAAGACCTTTGGCCTAATTACATGTCACATCGAGGCAAAAATAAACAAAAGAAAAAAATTTTTTTCCACTTAGCTTACTAAAGAGGACTTGGCTGGCCTGGCCAGTGTCCTGATCACTTCTGGTCCCCAAAGACCCCCGCTTCCCGAGCCTGTCAGATCCAGAGCTGATCCAATGGACCCATGTGTAGGTCTAAGTTGAGCCAACAAGAGGTGATTCCCTCTGAGATGCCAGGAAAGCACTATAGGTCCCCTGGACTCATACCTCTGGGTAAGCTGTGGTCTGCTCCAGCCTCTTTAGAGGCCTGCTGTGAGAAGCAAAGCCATCCTGGTCTGTGCAGGTCCCTGGCCCAGACACAGACTCCAACATTGACCTAGAACCAGCGCCAGGTGGCTTTGGCCTGGAGTTTTTCTCAGCTAGACTGACTGCTCTGGGAATTTCCCAGAAAGTCTTTGCCTGAGAAACTCTTTTGTCCTTCCCCAGCCCTCCCCAAGCCCAGTAAGATTGTTTATGGAGAAAAGTTGATCGATGAAGGGTGATGTCACAAGCTACATTCAGGCTGTTTCTCTTGAAGGCTAATCACTCGAAACTCTAATCAGGCAGACTGAAATTCAGGGAAGAAAGTGGAAAACAGACAGTTTGGCATCCTTGTTACTAATGGACTTGATGAATGAAATGTCTAGTCATCCAAAAGTCCCTGAATCAAGTCTCCTTGTTCAAGAACAACAGCAACAACAAAAACTGACTTTTCAGATGCAAAGTAGACAATAGAACAATAAACAGATGTTGAGTGAATTTCAGTTTATCTTCCATTCTTGCCCTTGATCTGGGCTTTTCTAAAATTCAGTATGCAGAGCAAGAGAAAACAAGCCATCTAGTCATTAAAAACTGTATAAGCAGATTGAGGAGGAGTGGCCATATTTTAGTAGTTTGCTGAGTCATTATCAAATATGATAGAACGCCATCTACTTTGTTACAGATTAGATAACAAATCCCACTTCCAAGAAAGGCTTCTGGTGAGCAAATAGTTTCCCTCAATTTCTCACTTTCCTTTCCAAAACCCACTTAGCACAAGCCCAGGAGTTGAACCGGTCAAGGGGTTCAGCAGTTCTCAAAGCAGAGTACAGACTAAAGGATGGAGTTTAAAAAATATTACTCTGGGAACAGATGTATGGCCTGGCAGGAAGAATGCCTTCTTAACAGTTGGGATCCAAAGAATCAGGCAAATCTGGAGGTAACAGGCTGTCAGGAAATTCTAAACAAATAGATTGAGGTTAATTTCAGAACAGGTGGGCAGTGGCTATCAGACCAGAAGCATGAATGACATCCATGTGCATTTTGACAGGTTTGAACCAGTGGTACAGTGAACTCTGAGGGGCTTCCCTGGTAGCTCATCTGGTAAAAGAATCTGTCTGCAATGCAGGAGACCTTGGTTCAATCCCTGGGTTGGGGAGATCCCCTGGAGGAGGGGATGGCTGCCCACTTTAGCATTCTTTGCCTGAAGAATCCCCATGGACAGATGAGCCTGACAGGCTACTGTCCATGGGGTCACAAAGAGTCAGACACGACTAAGCAACTAAGTGTGCACACACAATGGACTCTGGTCCAAGGCTGGGGGTTGGCTCCTTCTGTGATGCCTCTGTACACTCCGCTGGGTAAACAAGTTTTAGCAAGGCTGTCCTGAATAGGGCCCTTGGCAGGCTGCCCCACCCAGTTCACCCAGAGGACTTTAACAAAAGGTGGATGATCCATCATCTTTTCAATGGATTCCCATTGAATTAAGCAGAGTACAATCTTCTTCTCAGAGTCTAAAGACCCTTCACAACCTTGCTTCTGGTCATCTCTTCAGCCTCATCTCATCGCCACATTCTCTTCCACCAGATTCAGATTCTATGGCCTTAAACGTGACAATATTTGTTTGTTTTATATAGCATTTATCACCTTTCTTGCCCACTAGACTTTCTTGTTTAATACTATAAGTTCTGTTTTTAAAATTGTCCTACAGGAGGTGCTCAACAAAAATTTTTCAAACAAGTATTGATGAAAGCTGCAAACTACAGAGAAGCAACAATCTTGTAGCAACTTGAATTGTTCTAGTAGCTGAGTTAGTATGCAAAACTGTATAGTTGATTCTAGGATGCTAAACTATGCCCTCAATCAAAATATGCATGTCCTGTGTTCCCTTCTTTCAAGGTCTGGCTTAGCAATATCAGTGAATTCAACAGCTATATGTTCTGGTCACTTACTATAAAACAATCTACTCCCAAAACATACAGTGGCTTTAAAACAACTGTTTTATCATGATCAGATATCCTGTGGGTTAGGTATATTCAACCAGGACACAGTAGCCAATGGTTTGTCTCTGCTCTATAATGCCTCAGACTTCAGCTGAAAAGATTCAAAGGCTGAGGATTACTCAAAGTCTGGGAGTTCAGATCATCTCTTGGCTCCCCGCCTCACATGTCTAGTTCTAAACTAATATGACTCAAAGACTAGGACTGGTGACCAAGCCCTTTCCTATGTCCTCTCCACATGAGATGGCTGGATCACTGTATGGTGGCCTTAGCGTAATCAGACTCAGTAATTAATATTCTAACAAACATTTGATCCAGAATTTATGATCCAGAATTCAAGCAGCATCATTTTTGCTTACTTTACTGTTTAAATAATCAAATTCAAGGGAAAGGAAAATAGACTCTGTCTTGACAAGAGAGAAGCAAGGTCACACACATGGAAAGGAACCCTGAGCCATCTTTGGGAAATACAGTTTGCCTCCCAACACATGCTAATGTACAAAGGAGGAAGTGCTCTTTACTCTTCTCTCCTCCTTAGCTCTCCCTGCCTCCCTGTATTCCTGGTCCTAATCATTTATAACACATGTTCAATAAAACAAAGATGTTTTGAATCCCCAGGGAGTGATCCTCTGGTGGACTTTTAAAACCGGGCTAAAAGAAATAGGTGGGGAAAGATGTAAAGATGTGAGACTCTAAGGAACTCCCCAAAATACACCCAGTAGAGGCCCTACAGATCTTTAAGCCCAAGATTTCTAGAGCCCACATGTATGATGATGTCAGCAGGTCAAGTTTATACTCTCAAAAAATACATGTCAAGCATATACAGCCAACCTCATAATTCATGAATTCTATATTTGCAAACTTGCCTACTCACTAAACTGTGTTTGTAACCCCCAAATCCATGCTCACACTGCTTTCTCAATCAGTTATAGACATACACAGAGCGGTGAAAATTTTGAGTCATTTGATTTGCACATTAACAGCTGAGGTCGAACAAGGCAATACTTTGCTTTCCTCATTTTTTGCACCCACTCCTACTGCAAACAAGTGTCCTTTCAGGGTCCATTTAGTGCCATGTTTTCACATTTTTTTACCTTTTTGTTGCCCATTCCACTCTTTAAAATGGCCCCAAAAGTGTAGCGCTGAAGCACTGTCTCATGTTCCTAAGAGTGATGAGGCTGTGATGCCTCTTAGTACAGAGAAAATACTTGTGTTATTTAAGCTTTGTTTGAGCATGAGTTGGAGTGCTGTTGGTGTCTGTGCAAAGCTCATAAATCAATGGTATATGTTTAATAAGGTGCCTTTTAACAGACATACACACAAGACTAGGTTATATATTGATCAGCTGGCAAAAGTTGTGACCACAGGCTCACAGAATCCTAACTCTGTATTTCTTATAGAAACGATCATTTAGGACTTGCTAATTCAGAGTTTGCAGCAACTTTATAGAATGTAACTATCATAATGTAACTTTCATGCACAGATGAGCTCAATAAAGGTCAGAAATGGTATAGACCTAACAGAAGCAGAAGATATTAAGAAGAGGTGGCAAGAATACACGGAAGAACTGTACAAAAAAGATCTTCATGACCCAGATAATCACCACGGTGTGATCACTCATCTAGAGCCAGACATCCTGGAATATGAAGTCAAGTGGGCCTTAGAAAGCATCACTACGAACAAAGCTAGTGGAGGTGATGGAATTCCAGGTGAGCTATTTCAAATCCTGAAAGATGATGCTGTGAAAGTGCTGCACTCAATATGCCAGCAAATTTGGAAACTCAGCAGTGGCCACAGGACTGGAAAAGGTCAGTTTTCACTCCAATCCCTAAGAAAGGCAATGCCAAAGAATGCTCAAACTACCGCACAATTGCACTCATCTCACACACTAGCAAAGTAATGCTCAAAATTCTCCAAGCCAAGCTTCAGCAGTACGTGAACTGTGAACTTCCACATATTCAAGCTGGTTTTAGAAAAGGCAGGGGAACCAGAGATCAAATTGCCAACATCCCCTGGATCATCAAAAAAGCAAGAGAGTTCCAGAAAAACATCTATTTCTGCTTATTGACTATGCCAAAGCCTTTGACTGTGTGGATCACAATAAACTGTGGAAAATTCTTAAAGAGATGGGAATACCAGACCACCTAACCTGCCTCTTGAGAAATATGTATGCAGGTCAGGAAGCAACAGTTAGAACTGGACATGGAACAACAGACTGGTTCCAAATAGGAGAAGGAGTACGTCAAGGCTGTATATTGTCACCCTGCTTATTTAACTTATATGCAGAGTACATCATGAGAAATGCTGGACTGGAGGAAGCACAAGCTGGAATCAAGATTGCCGGGAGAAATATCAATAATCTCAGATATGCAATTGAGATCACCCTTATGGCAGAAAGTGAAGAAGAACTAAAGCCCCTCTTGATGAAAGTGAAAGAGGAGAGTGAAAAAGTTGGGTTAAAGCTCAACATTCAGAAAACAAAGATCATGGCATCTGGTCCCATCACTTCATGGCAAATAGATGGGGAAACAGCGGAAACAGTGGCATACGTTATATTTTTGTGCTCCAAAATCACTACAGATGGTGACTGCAGCCATGAAATTAAAAGACGCTTACTCCTTGGAAGGAAAATTATGACCAACCTAGTTCAGTTCATTTCAGATCGTTCAGTTATGTCCAATTCTTTGTGACCCCATGAATCACAGCACGCCAGGCCTCCCTGTCCATCACAATCTCCCAGAGTTCACTCAAACTCACATCCATCGAGTCCGTGATGCCATTCAGCCATCTCATCCTCTGTCGTCCCCTTCTCCTCCTGCCCCCAGTCCCTCCCAGCATCAGACTCTTTTCCAATGAGTCAACTCTTCGCATGAAGTGGCCCAAGTACTGGAGTTTCAGCTTTAGCATCATTCCTTCCAAAGAAATCCCAGGGCTGATCTCCTTTAGGATGGACTGGTTGGATCTCCTTGCAGTCCAAGGGACTCTCAACAGTCTTCTCCAACACCACAGTTCAAAAGCATCAATTCTTCGGCGCTCAGCTTTCTTCACAGTCCAATTCTCACATCCATACATGACCACTGGAAAAACCATAGCCTTGACTAAACAGACCTTTGTTGGCAAAGTAATGTCTCTGCCTTTCAATATGCTGTCTAGGTTGGTCATAACTTTACTTCCAAGGAGTAAGCATCTTTTAATTTCATGGCTGCAGTCACCATCTGCAGTGATTTTGGAGCCCAAAAAGATAAAATCTGACAGCCTCTCTGATGGACAGAGAGGCCTGGCGTGCTGCAGTCCATTCGGTTGCAAAGAGTCAGACAAGACTGAGCGACTGAACTGAACTAGCATAAGTTGTTTTTATTTGTTTTTTGTGGGTATTTTTTTTGGACAATCAATTGTACTGTGGTGGTACAGCCCTGTGGTAAGCCCTGGAGATGCAACTAAACACATTTGTCTATGTGAACTGAATCAACAAAAGTCCCTGCCTTTGTGGAGTTTGCATTCTAGAAGAAGAGGACATAAATTAAATAAAAGCCAATGATCCAGTATGTTAGAAGATGATAAGCACAATGGAAAAAATAAAGCAGGGAATGGGAGATGGAGTGTCCAGGGTAGAACTGTTTTTTTTTTGTTGTTGTTGTTGTTATTGTTGTTTTTCTGGGTTTTTTATTTGTTTTGGGGGCGGGGGTTATTCATCTGCAAAATGCAATGATCAATGTAGGCCTAGCTAAGAATGAAATGATGCTTGAAAATGTTCATGAAAGAGATGAGGGAGCAAGCTTAGCAACTTTGTAAAGAGAACAAAAAGGACAATAGTACATAGGCCGATGGTGGAAATATCCTTGACGGGTGATAGAAACCAGGAGGGGGCCCATATGCCTGCAGTGGGGTCAAGAGGAGGTGAAGTCAGAGAGGTTGGAAGGGCCAGGTCAGTAAGCCTTGAAGCCCATTGTAATGAATGGAACTTTCATTCTGCCCAAGAGACTGTGAGCAGCCAATGGGGAAAGAAGAGAGCAATTAGAAGTTTGCAGAAATCTAGACTTAAAGAGTGGTCAGTTTTGAGAATGAGTAGTCAGATTCCAGTTACATGGATTCTGAAAGCAGAGCTGTCTGGATTTGCTAGCGGGCTAGACATGAGGTTGTGAAAGACATAGCGAAGTCAAATGGGACTTCAAAAGTTTTGGCCTGAGCAGCTGCAAGGATGAAGTTGCCGTTGACTAAGAGGAGAAAAAACTATAGATGGAACCGGTTTTGGAGGGATTAAATTCTACCCATTTGAGATATTTATTGTTATATCCAAGTAGAGATACAGTGTAGGCAACTACGTATACAGGTCTATAATTCAGAGAAGTCCAAATTAGTAATAATAACATTTTGAAGTCCTCAACATTCAGATGAAATTTAGAAACTGCACAAGATCACCAAAGAATGAGGGAAGGTAAGGAAGAGAAGAGAAGTGGTCCACGATTGAAATCCCTGGGTCATTCAGTGTTAAGAGATCAGAGAAAAGAGAAGGAGGGAGCCAGGCAGAAGATAAGTATGGTCTCCTGGAAGCTGAGTGAAGACAGAGCTTCCCAAAAGGGAGAGCGAGCAACTGTGTTATCATGCACAGATGTCGGGGAGGATAAGGACTGAGAATTGACTAGAATTTAACAACACAACAGTGATGTGCTGGTAAATGTTTACCAACTGGCTCTCTGGTGGCATGGGAGGGGGATTGGGGAGTGGGTGGGGAACCCTGATCTGTAGAGTTTGCCAATTTCCATGTTGAAAATACTCCTGACATGGCTGATGTCAAGCTACTAATGTGGCGCCACTGAATGCAGAGTTTAGAAGAGATGTGCACAGCTGGCTCTCAAGAGATAATGCAAGCTGGCTGCAACATACCCATGAATACGAATGGTGTCCATTGCCTCACCAGGATTTGGGGACCAAGAGAAAGATGCTGGTGCAGTGTAAACCTGACATGACTAAATCTGCACGACCTGGACAAAGCCAACCAACATGTATCTAATCGACTGACATTCTTTACTGAGGGCAGCCCAAGCAGTTTGCTGGAGACACGTGGGACCCTAGGGTGATGTCATGGTCTCCAAAGCCCTGAGCGTGCACGCTTAGTCACTTCTGTCACGTCTGACTCTTTGCAGTCCCATGGACTATAGCCCACCAGGCTTCTCTGTCCATGGGATTCCCCAGGCGAGAATACTGGAGTGGGTAGCCATTTCCTCCTCCAGGGGATCTTCCCGACCCAGGGATCAAACCCACATCTCCTGTGTCTCGTGCCTCATAGGTGGCTTCTTTACCCAATGAGCCATTAGGGAAGCCAGTGCATAGCCCAGACTTGTGATAACTTTTAAAGAGAGTGCATTGCAACAACAGAAAGGCAAAAGGCATATACCCTGTGCACACAAACAAGTGCAGATTGGAATTAATGCAGTTCGAAGCTAAGGAATGCCAAGAATTGCCAACAGCCTCCAGAAGCTAGGAGAAAGGCAAGAAATGGATCCCTCCTCAGAGCCTCCATAAGGATCCAACCTTGCTGGCACCTGGATTTTGAACTTCTGGCCTCCAGAACTGTAAGAAAATTAATTTTGCTGATTTAAGCCACTGAGTTGTGGTGACTCGTTATGGCAGTCCTTGGGGATGAGTATAGCATGTTCAGATAAGAGCAGTTATCACAGACACAAGAGGCGAAAGGGGTGAAAAAAGAGAAGGCTGAGAAGTAGGGTCCCTGAAGCTGAGTGAAGACGGCATTCCCAGGAAGAGGGGGCGACTCCCTCTCTGCTGCCCGTAGCGAGTCCTGGATTTTGGTCTGCCCCTGACTGGCTCAGCAGCAGCAACACAGTTTGCCTCAGAGCTGCTACCATCTAGTCAGTTTGCTCAGCTTCCTGGTTTGGGCTTTTGTACATGGGCGCAACTGTTTGGGTAAATTTGATCCATATAGACAAAGCTCCTGGAATACTGATGTGCAAACATCAGAGAGTACTGAGTCATCCAGTTGTGTGCAAGCTGAAGAGATAATACTATTCCAAGGGATAATACTGACATTTTAGGTGATGACTACCTTTGGTCACCTGAAGAAGGAAATGGCAACCCACTCCAGCATTCTTGCCTAGAGAATTTCATGGACAGAGGAGCCTGATGGGCTCCATGGGGTTGCAGACAGTTGGACACAACTGAGCAACTAACACACACCTTGGGTCAAAAGGAACTTTCTCAGTGGCTCCTAGTGGTACCTAAACTTTCCGCATTATTTCTGTCTTCATAGGCATGCGATGCAATGCCTGCATATAAGGCAACTGCTTTACTAGAATTAAACCATCATCAGTCATGAACACAACAGCTCTGAGGGAAGCATCTCTCTGGTGATGAATTGTGGCATGAGCAAGGAGAGGAAAGTCTAGAGCCTACGTAAGTCCCAATTAGAAACTGTTTGAGAGTGCTGGCCCTTGAAGGACTTCAGAAGAAAGCTAACATAGGGGTGGGAAGAATGAGAGCCAATCATGCCTGTGTCCAGTTCCTTTCGTGTTGCCTATTCAAGGACCGAAAGTGGCCATTTACTGAATTCCATGGAGCCACTTACCAAGGGCAATATACCCTATAAAGTGGGTACCAAAGCTGCGGGGATGAATGGACCCATCTGCCCAGAAGGGAAGAAGGCTGCCTCTCGGTAGGGGAAGGCATGATACTGTTGTGAGTGACAGCAGAGGGAAGAACTGTGAGACCATATCCCTCGGCTTCTGCGGTGATGTTCCCAAGGGTGCAGCAGAGTTGTTGTTTTTTTTCTGAGGGGGAGCATTCTATTTTTAAAATTTATTCTTTTTCTCTATAAATTATTTTTCCAAAGGTAAAGAAGTAATAAAAAAACAGGTTAAACCCTATTCTTTTTTTTTTCAGTTTAAACTTTTTATTTTGTATTGGAATGTAGCCAATTAACATACAACATTGTGATAGTTTCAGGTGAACATGGAAGGGACTCAGTCATACGTACAGATGTATCCATTCTCCTCCAAACTCCCCTCCCATCCAGGCTGCCACATAACATTGAGCAGAGTTCCCTGTGCTAGACTGTAAGGCTTTTGTTGGTTATCCATTTTAGACATAGCAGTGTGTACACATCCATCTCAAGCTCCCTAATTATCCCTCCCCACCCCCCATCCTTTCCCCTGGAAACCATAAATTTGTTCTCCAAGTCTGAGAGTCTGTTTCTGTTTTGTAAGTAAGTTCATTTGTATCATTCCTTTTTAGATTCCACATATAAGGAAAGTCATAGGATATTTCTCCTTCTCTCTCTGACTTACTTCACTCAGTATAACACTCTCTAGGTCCATCCATGTTGCTGCAAATGGCCTTATTTTGTTCTTTTTCATGGCTGAGTAATCTTCCGTTATATATATGTTCCACTTCTTTATTCATTCCCCTGTTGATGGACACAGGTTGCTGCCATGTCTTGGCCCCTGTACACAGTGAAGAATGCAGCCATTTTTACCATGGAGACCTCTAAGAAGTTCCACCAGAAGGAAGCCACGGATACCAGTAATACACTAAAGAAGATCACAGGAATCTGGCTGCTTGGAGATCCAAACACAGGTCAGGGATTTGCCAAAGGGGGGAAACTGTGTCACCTTTTCACAGACCAGGACCCACCTGCATAGGTTTTGCCACTTCCTGGGAAGGAAGCTTCTGTCTCTCAGAGAAATGGTGTGAGCATCATGAACAGAGAATTGGTGCAGTCTTTTGGTTTATGTGGCAAGATATTATAGATCTTTATGAGGAAGAATAGCACGGTGTCTTCATGAAGCCTCATGGGTTTCACTGTGGGGGTGCCACAGCCTCTCCTTGAAATTCCCCAAATTCTGAACAAAAGTTGTGTATAAAGGAGTTCAGGGACTTGCCTGGTGGTCCAGCAGTTAAAACCACTGGGCTTAACAATGCAGTGCAGTGTTGCTCTTGCAATGCAGAGAATGTGAGTTCGATCCCTGGTCGGGGAACTAAGATCCCACAGGCCGTGGAGCAGCTAAGCCCGTGCACCACAACCAGAGAGTGTGAGAGCCGCAGCAAAAGATGCCACATGATGCAGTGAGGACACGATGCAGCCAAATTAGGAAAAAAAATGTTTTTTAAAAAAGGAGTTCAGATGGAGAACCATTTAGAGGAGTATTTCTTTGTTATTCCAGATGAGAAGGAAAAAGGCAAATGGACACAGTCCCCTTGCAATCATATATCTTGCTCAGTTTTTCATTATTTGGAGATAAAAGCTGCTTTCAGGCCTAAGGAACTGGGCTCACCAGTCAATTTCTCAGGAGTGGGCACAGCTTTGGGAGAGCAGCTTTTCCCCTCCGAGCCCCCTCTCATTCTGTCTCAGACAAAAATGTATTAAGAAAATGAAGCCAAGTGAAGCAAAGTTCAGGAGTGAGAGAAAAGCTGACATAAAAGCTTCAGCAACCACAGCTGGCCCAGGAAGGAGCGCCCGATAAAGAGAACTTTGGGCAAAAGAGCCTGAGATGAAGAGGATGTCAGTGAGTGGAACCAAGCCAGTCACACAGTGAACTTTTGCAGGAAGAAAGAAGAGGGAATGGGGAATTAATTATAATGAATTCCTCCTAAAGCACTGAGAGTTGGAGAGAATGCATAGGTTATTCAGAGGGTAACTTCTAATTCTGCAGTTTCAGAGAGCTTCTTACTCAAAGGAGGCTACAGGAACCTCTGCCAAGCGTATGGAGTTGCCAACTTAAAGTCGAGAACTTGCTTCCAGGCCTCCGGCAGAAGGCTATGTGGACACAGATGGCAGGTTTGCTTTCTCGTTTGGTAAGGAGTAAACTCCTGTTTGTTTGATTCTCTCCCTAGTCTCTCTCCCCTGCTGATATTTCCCTTGGCTGAGAATGATTTCACTGACCAAGCCAAATGCAGCTATAAATCCAGAGATGCTTTTATATTGTATTAACTCCAGCAAGGGGTTAGAAGGCCCCATCACAGATATGCCCATCACGATATTGGCAGCTCATTGTTTGAAGGGCCGACTGAACCCTGAGAGGTGGAGAGCCTAGAGTGTGGAGCAAAAGCTAAGAATAGGAATTGGGATGTGGGGGCACAGTCACTCCAACTTTGCTTTTGATCACTCTTCTCACAGAATGGTGGGAAGACCCGAAAAATCATTCAGAGGCGGGGAGATGTCGGGGGGTGGGAAAAACCAAATAAAGATTCAATAGGGCTGAAAATAAAGAAGTCTTTATATACATATATAAGTTAATAGGACCTAGATGAGACTGCCAAACACTGCTCACTCCAACCCCATTTTATTGGCAATGATGCAAGCCAAATACCGGCTGTGAAGACTAGCCCTTTCTTCGAAGTGACCCTTGCTGAAAAAACATCCTGTGTTTTCCTAAGTGGTCTATCTTTGAAGAAAACTGTAAAAAAGAAACTAGCTGTGACTTTGGCCAAGGCAGGTGGTCCCACGACTCATGAGGGGGGCTGAGTCCTAAGCAATGAGAGTGCAGCAGAAAATAAAACAGACGACAGGAGAACGTATGGAGTTTAATGCACGGTTTTTGTGAGAGATGATCTCCAAGAAGAGATCCTCACGCTCTAAACCTGACCCGGACTAGACCACCAACTCTATTTATACTAAAATCGAGTTGGCTGTGGAGATGAAGTGTAAAGTAAATTGAATCCCCTGTTTGTCTCTGGTTTCAAACCCAGAGTATTCTCTTATGGACACAAAGGATGGATTTGAAAGCATTCATTAACTACTTCCCTTTTTGTTTTAGATCAAGGCGCAGACTTTTTAAAATTAATTAATTAATTTTAATTGGAGGCTAAGTACTTTACAATATTGAGGTGGTTTTTGCCATACATCGACATGAATCAGCCATGGGTGGGGGATGGGGTGAGGAGGGAGGTGGGAGGGGGGTTCAGGATGGAAGGCACAGATTTTTAAGTAGACCACATGTGCCAGAGCAATCTATGTGAAGGCACATTTGACGAAGGAGCCAGTAGGGCTCCTGGGAGCTCATCCTGGGACAGTTGAGGTGATCTTGAATAACACTTAGAGGAGAGACATAGAAGTTAGGGATAGGGGCTGAAATGCCCCACCATCGGTAAAGTTGATAAATTGAAAAACCAAGGTGGAGAATGACTCAAGCCTGGAAGCAATTTCTCATCTGTGCCCTACAAGAAAAATAACAGTTAGGTGGAATACTGCTGAAATTTTCATGTTGTGATTTAATATGATTGCCCTAAGATTTAGCTTGCCCCATGAGCTATCCAGCTATATAAACTGGAAATGCCAGGAGGGCTTCTCATAGTAGGAAAATGCTGTAGAGAAAGACCCCTCGAAGTTAGGAAGTACGGGTAATGGACTTGTTGGTAAAGCATGGCATTGTGTGATGCTCCTTCCTGGGCATGTTTGAATTGTTTTCTCTGCCCTGCCCAAGCTTGAGATTGTCTCTTCTCAGCAGTTCTAACAGACACCCCTTTTTTGGGGGGGCGGTGGTGTTGCAACACATGGCATAAGGGATCTTAGTTCCCTGACCAGGGATTAAACCTACGCCCCCTGCAGTGAAAGCACAGAATCTTAACCCCTGAACTGCCAAGGAAGTGCTGGAGAGCTACCTGGGACTTTGAGCTACTATACTCATAAAACTTTTGCTTGGAAACAGGATTTAAGTCATTTCAGTTTTCATTCATGGCATTCGGGGTATGGAAAACTGAGTATATTTTTCACACTTCCTGTCCTTGCACCTGTAAGTCAAAAGTCTTTCATGCCTGAGTTATTTTGTTATAATCTTTATGATTTGCTACATCATATCTCACAATCCACTGAAGTCTATTCTTTCAAAGTTCTATGCAAGAACATTGCAGTTCATCTTTAGTTCTGAAGGAAAAGTGGGGTAGTTCAAAAAATAATTCATCTTCTTTGTTTCTATGAGAATCAGTGTTAAGATATTTTTAGAGGAACACACTTTTACTTACTCTAAGGTCTCACAGCTTGGACTGAGATACAGTTTCTCTGGGAAATTTGCAGCCAGAGGGAATGCAAGGCTACAGGACAAACCCAGTGCATCTTTCTAGAATAAAACAAGTACAGATATGAACATACAGCTTCCCCTGGTGATGGCCTCACGAGCATTTGGCAACACTGCTGTCTTCTGACACTGCTTTCTTCAGGCACTTTGAGCTGTTTCTGCCTCCCCTGATTTTGAAGCCATTGTTAGCTTGACATGAGATTGCTGTTCTTCAGTCACTCACTCAGTTGTGTCTGACTCTTTGCTACCCTGTGGAATGCAGCATGCCAGGTTTCTCTGTCCTTCACTATCTCCCAGAGCTTGCTCAAACTCATGTCCATTGAGTCAGTGATGCCATCCAACCATCTCATTCTGTCAACCCCTTCTCCTCCTGCCTTCAGTCTTTCCCAGCATCAGGGTCTTTTCCAATTAGTTAGCTCTTTGCATCAGGTGGCCAAAGTATTGGAGCTCCAGCTTCAACATCATTCCTTCCAATGAATATTCAGGGTTGATTTCCTTTAGGATTTGCTGGTTTGATCTCCTTAATGTCCAAGGGACCCTCAAGAGTCTTCTCCAGCATCACAGTTCAAGAGCATCAGTTCTTTGGCACTCAGTCTTCTTTCACATACATACACACTGGAAAAACCATAGCTTTGACTCTGCAGTGTTGGTGTTGGAGAAGACTCTTGAGAGTCCCTTGGACTGCAAGGAGATCCAACCAGTCCATTCTGAAGGAGATCAACCCTGGAATTTCTTTGGAAGGAATGATGCTGAAGCTGAAACTCCAGTACTTTGGCCACCTCATGCGAAGAGTTGACTCATTGGAAAAGACTCTGATGCTGGGAGGGATTGGGGGCAGGAGGAGAAGGGGATGACAGAGGATGAGATGGCTGGATGGCATCACTGACTTGATGGACGTGAGTCTGAGTGAACTCCAGGAGTTGGTGATGGACAGAGAGGCCTGGCGTGCTGCAATTCATGGGGTCACAAAGAGTCGGACACGACTGAGCGACTGAACTTACTTACTTGAACTTGACTATGCAGACATTTGTTGGCAAAATAATGTTTATGCTTTTTAATATGCTGTCTAGGTTTGTCATAGCTTCTCTTCCAAGGAGCAAGTGTCTTTGAATTTCATGGCTGCAGTCACCATCCTTAGTGATTCCTGAGCCCAGGAAAATAAAGTCTGTCATTGTTTACATTGTTTCCCCGTCTATTTGCCATGAAGTGATGGGCCCAGATGCCAGGATCTTAGTTTTCTGAATGTTGAGTTTTAAGCCATATTTTTCACTCTCTTCTTTCACCTTCATCAAGAAGCTTTTTAGTTCCTCTTTGCCTTCTGCCATAAGGGTGGTATCATCTGCATATCTGAGGTTATTGATATTTTCCCTAGCAATCTTGATTCCAGCTTGTGCTTCTTCCAGCCCAGTATTTCATATGATGTACTCAGCATATAAGTTAAATAAGCAGGGTAACAATATACAGCCTTGATGTACACCTTTCCCAATCTTGAACCAGTCCATTGTTCCATGTCCAGTTCCAACTGTTACTTCTTGACCTGCATACAGGTTTCTCAGCAGGCAGGTCAGGTGGTCTGGTATTCTCATCTCTTTCAGAATTTTCCACAGTTTGTTGTGATCCACACAGCCAAAGGCTTTAGCATAGTCCATGAAGCAGAAGTAGATGTTTTTCTGGAATTTTCTTGCTCTTACCATGATCCAATGGATGTTGGCAGTTTGATCTCTGGTTCCTCTACCTTTTCTAAATCCAGCTTGTACATCTGGAAGTTCTTGGTTCACATACTGTTGAAGCCTAGCTTGGAGGATTTTGAGTACGGCCCTGCTAGCATGTGAAGAAAGTATAACTATGCAGTAGTTTGAGCATTCCTTGGCATTGCCCTACTTTGGGATTGGAATGAAAATTGACCTTTTCCAGTCCTGTGGCCACTGCTGAGTTTTCCATACGTGCTGGCATATTGAGTGCAGCACTTTCACAGCATCATCTTTCAGGATTTGAAATAGCTCAGTTGGAATTCCATCATCTCCATCACCTATGCTTCCTAGGGCCCACTTAACTTTGCAGTCCAGGATGTCTGGCTCTAGGTGAGTGATCACACCATGTGGTTATCTTGGTCATTATTATAGTTCTTCTGTGTATTCTTGTCACGTCTTCTTAATATCTTCTGCTTCTGTTAGGTCCGTACCATTTTTGTCCTTATTGGGTTCACCTTTGCATGACATGTTCCCTTGGTATCTCTAATTTTCTTGAAGAGATCTCTAGTATTTCCCATTCAATTGTTTTCCTCTACGTGCGCTCATCTTCTGTAAGAACACCAAAATCGCAACTAACTGCTGCACAGCCATTGACAGGAGAATGCTGCTGCTGCTACTTCTGCTAAGTCGCTTCAGTCGTGTCCAACTCTGTGCGACCCCATAGACGGCAGCCCACCAGGCTCCCCCGTCCCTGGGATTCTCCAGGCAAGAACACTGGAGTGGATTGCCATTTCCTCCTCCAATGCATGAAAGTGAAGAGTGAAAGTGAAGTCGCTCAGTCGGGTCCAACTCTTAGCGATCCCATGGACTGCAGCCTACCAGGCTTCTGCATCTATGGGATTTTCCAGGCAAGAGTACTGGAGTGGGGTGCCATTGCCTTCTCCGAGGAGAATGCTAGATCCCACCATGAGAAGATATCCCACATCTAAGGGTAAAGGGAGAAGCCACAACAAGATGGCAGGAGGGGTGCAATCACATGTAAAATCAAACTTCATAACCGCCAGGCATTCTCGGAGGGCACAAGCAAAACTTTGTGTGTACCAGGATCCAGAGAAAGGAGCAGTGACCCCACAAGAGACTTGAGCCAGACTTGTCTGTGAGTGTTTGGGAGTCTCTGGCAGAGGCGTGGGTTGACAGTGGCCTGCCTCAGGGTCAGGGGCACTGACTGCAGCATCCTAGGAGGTGTGACGTGCTGGTATAAGTCCTTTTGGGGTAGTTTGCCATTACCCTCAGTTTTGCCTAAGGCCAAACTACAGGGAAGGAACACATCCCCACCCATCAGCAGAAAATCTGATTAAAGATTTACTGAGAATGGCCTTGCCCACCGGAGCAAGACCCAGTTTTCCCCACATCCAGTCCTTCCCATCAGGAAGCTTCCACAAGCATCTTATCCTCATCCATCATAGGGCAGACAGAATGAAAACCACAATCACAGAAAACTAACCAAAATGATCACATGGATCACAACCTTGTCTAACTCAATGAAACTATGAGCCATGCTTTGTAGGGCCACACAAGATGGACACATCATGGTGGAAAATTCTGACAAACCATGGTCTATTGGAGAAGGGAATGGCAAACCACTTCAGTATTCTTGCCTTGAGAATCCCATGAACAGTATGAAAAGGCAAAAAGATATGACACTGAAAGATGAATTTTCCCCAGGTCGGTAGGTGCCCAATGTGCTGCTGGAGAAGAGCAGAGAAACAGCTCTAGAAGGAATGAAGAGGCTGAGCCAAAGTCAAAACAACGTCCGGGTGGATGTGTCTGGTGGTGAAAGTAAAGTCTGATGTTGTAAAAAACAATATTGCACAGGAACCTGGAATGTTAGGTCCATGGATCAATGTAAATTGGAAGTGGTCAAACAGGAGATGGCTAGAGTGAACATCGACATTTTAGGACAGTGAGCTAAAACGGATGAGAATGGGTGAATTTAATTCAGATGACCATTATATCTACTACTGTGGGCAAGATTCCCTTAGCAGAAATGCAGTAGCCCTCATAGTCAACAAAAGAGTCCAAAATGCAGTACTTGGGTGCAATCTCAAAAACAACAGAATTATCTCTGTTCATTTCCAACACAAACCGTTCAACAGCACAGTAATCCAAGTCTATGCCCCAACCACTAATGCTGAAGAGGCTGAATTTTACAAGTTCTATGAAAACCTACAAGATCTTCTAGAACAAACACCAAAAAAAAAAAAAAAAAGATGTCGTTTTCATCACAGGAGACTGGAATGCAAAAGTAGGAAGTTAAGAGATATCTGGAGGAACAGGCAGATTTGGCCTTAGAGTACAAAATGAAGCAGGGAAAAGGCTAACAGTATTTTTCCAAGAGAACTCACTGGTCATAGCAAACACCCTCTTCCAACAATACAAGAGACTATTCTACATATGGACATTACCAGATGGTCAATACTGAAATCAGATTGATTATATTCTTTGAGGCCGAAGATGGAGAAGCTCTATACAGTCAGCAAAAACAAGACAGGAGCTGACTGTGGCTCAGATCATGAACTCTTTATTGCCAAATTCAGGCTTAAACTGAAGAAAGTAGGGAAAACCACTAGGCCATTCGGGTATAACCTAACCTAAATCAAATCCCTTTTGATTATACAGTGGAGGTGACAAATAGATTCAAGGGATTAGATCTGATAGACTGAATGCCTGAAGAACTATGGAGAGAGGTTCATAACATTGTACAGGAGGTGGTGATCAAAACCATCCCCAAGAGAAAAAGGCAAAATGGTTGTTGGAGGAGGCCTTACAAATAGCTGGGAAAAGAAGAGAAGTGACAGGCAAAGGAGAAAAGCAAAGACATACTCATCTGAATGCAAAGTTCCAAAGAATAGCAAGGAGAGATAAGAAAGGCTTCCTAAGTGACATGAATAAATTCTGTAATATGCCTAATGGCAAGCATTATTGAAAGAAAGCGAAAGTGAAGTCGCTCAGTCGTTTCCGACTCTTTGCTACCCCATGGACTATAGCCTACCAGGCTCCTCCATCCGTGGGATTCTCCAGGCAAGAATACTGGAGTTGGTTGCCATTTCCTTCTCCAGGAGATCTTCCCAACACAGGGATCGAACCCGGGTCTCCTGCATTGCAGGCAGATGCTTTACCATCTGAGCCACAAGAAGCAAAAATGTCAGATCTCAACTACAAGATGAGTAATTGCAAAAGGTTTAACCAAAGCCACACAGCCACTGTGTAACATCCCTTCTGCTCAGGTATTGTTTCATAAGAAAAACTATTTTTCTCCCATGCTAAGCAGCAACCCACTCCAGTATTCTTGCCTGGAGAATCCCAAGGACGGAGGAGCCTGGTGGGCCCCAGTTCACAGCGCTGCAAAGAGTTGGACACGACTGAGCGACTTCACTTTCAAGCACCATCCCATTAAATGCTAGACATATCCTAGTCTTTGAACTACTGTGCCTGGGTTCTAGAGTTGGCTGTTAACCCTTCTGGGCGTTAGCTATAAAATAGAAGCATTAAATGAGAGGCTTCACAGTTCTCTCACAGATTTAACTTCCTATAATTCTAAGCACATCATTAAGGAATTTCAGGAAATACTTTTTCCTCTACTTATTGTTAGTTTCTGCTCTCTCTACCTTGCCCTAGATCAGGGGTAAGGATGACAAAGGTGCTGATCTGTAGAGACAGACTCTCCTTGATTCAGGATTCCAAAACAAAAGGGTTTGTGTGAACTTTGGAATTCAACCAAAGCCCTGGATAAACCAGTTGGCCTCAGAACCCAGAGAAGCATCACAATGTAAGGCAAATCTTCTCTTGTCAGCTGCTACCTCCATTTCAGAACTCCTTCCCAACTCTCCCCTGCCTTGCTTTTGGAAGACCCCCACCTCACCTCGTTCCTTAAATCTACTGCAAAACACAACATTCCTCCTTTCTCCTCTTAGACCCAGGTGAAATCTCTATTCCCAGAATTTTTATCTCAATCAGTGGAGCATATTATGTTCCAGTGTAAAGCAATTCATTTTAAACGCAGAACTCAATGAAAAGAAATCCCAAAATGGTCCACCAAGAAGGAAGATTTTTTTTAAAATCAGGCTTTATTTTCTAGAGTAATTTAAGGTTCATAGCAAAACTGAGCAGAAAGGACATTAACTTCCCACATATTAATACCTCTTGCCCCTCCCCTAGAAGGAAGATTTTTTTTTTTTTTTTTTCTGAGGAAGAGACTTCCAGTGTTCCCTGCTAACTGATTTCTTGCCCATTACTGGGTAGGTTATTGTCATCCATTCAAACCCCATCTAGGCTCTCCTCACCTATCCAAACTTTGCAAATGAAAATCTATACCCTTACCGAGCAGAAAGAACTTTTCACTCATAGACTATGGAGGACCTCTGATGTTATTTAACATCTCATGAATGACTTCCCCAAGATCGAAGAGCAGAGCTAGTCAGCATAGGTCACAGGGAAGCTGAGTTTGCTTGGGGTGGAGGCTGGAAGGAAAAATCTAGAACCAGAGTGCCACCTGGCACAGTACAACCTAACAGCCTAAGTGAGGAGCCCTGGAAAGCCAGGGGATGGCATGAAAACAAAGGCAGAAAAACAGAAAGTGAAAGTAGCTCCTTGCGACCCCATGGACCATACAGTCCATGGAATTCTCCAGGCCAGAAAACTGGAGTGGGTAGCCATTCCCTTCTCCAGGGGATCTTCCCAACCCAGGGATCAAGCCCAGGTCTCCCACACTGTGGGCAAATTCTTTACCAGCTGAGCCACCAGGGAAGCCCAAGAATATTGGAGTGGATAACCATTCCCTCTCCAGCGGATCTTCCCAACCAAGGAATCGAACGGGGGTCTCCTGCATTACAGGTGGATTCTTTACCAGATGAGCTACCAGGGAAGCCCCTAGAGTTTGTCTAATTCTTGGGTTTGCTTGGATCAACCCTGCATGTGAAAATACCCGCTGTCTTCCGGGTTCCAAAGGCTTGTCCTGTCTGCACCTGGACGTCACCCCTGCTTCCCTCTTAAGAGCTTTATTCAAGCTAAAGAAAAGTTTCTGCTGTCTCATTTATTTGACTGCACATTTACTTATTATGTCCCTGCTGTTTGCCCAGCTTAATCTCTGACTTAAAGGAACTTGAAAGTAACTCATGGAACAGTTTTGTTACCATCAAGCAGAGATTTCAGGGGCTCTAGAAAAGTGCACTGCTCCCCACCTGTGCCCTCACACCTGTGCCAAATTGCCCATCAGCCCAGTATGTGTCCCGATGCCCAGGCCATATCCTATATCACTGAGATCAGAATCTTTGGGGATAGGATTCAGGCAGTTAGTATTTTTAAGGCTTCCCAGATGACTCCAAGGTACAGCCAACTTTAAGCATCACTGATTCAGAATATTTGCTTGTCTTCTCCCATACCTCTATGCTCCTGACTTCTTTAAGTTATTTTTTTTTTCAGTTGGAGGATTATTACTTTACAGTGTATGTTGGTTTCTGCTGTACAACAACACAAATCAATCATATGACCCAGAAATTCCACTACTGGGCATATACCCTGAGAAAACCATAATTTGAAAAGACATGTGTACCTCAATGTTTATTACAGCACTGTTTACAGTAGCCAGAACACGGAAGCAACCTAGATGTCCACAGACAGATGAATGGATAAAAAGTTGTGGTACAATGAAATATTACTCAGCCATAAAAAGTTAAATCAGTTGAACAGAAGTGGATGAACCTAGAGCCTGATAAGAGTGAAGTAAGTAAGAAAAAGAAAACAGATCTCATATATTAATGCATATATATGGAATCTTGAAGAATGGTACTGATGAACCTATTTCAGGGCAGGAATAGAGACACAGATGTAGAGAACGGATTTCTGCTCTTGACTTTTTTTCCTCCTCTAATCTCCTAGTTCAAAAGAGTTTGTGGTGTGAGGGTTAAGGTGAGACTAGATAGGTGATAAAGGGCAAGATTCATCTTGGTTCTCTTTACCACTTAATCCCTGGCCATCACTTATCCAGCACTCTGGGAGTAGTTAAAGGGCAATGGAGAAACTTCTAGACCTATTGTTACATATTTCCAAGAGGAAGACTCTTAGACCAGCATCAAGCTCATTTTTAAAATCTTGATCTTCCCTGAGGTTTCTAAATTTTTTTTTCAGGATAGCGATTTCAACATTTATTCTCTTCTGGCTTTTCATTTATGTGGCATGTAGGGTCAAGGAAGCAATGGAAAGTTGGAAGTCATTCTATTCTAATTAGCAGGCATATCAGTGATTGAAATTATTTACCAGTAACAGTGCCAGCACAGCAACAGGAATGTTAATTATTGTCATTTCTTCTCAAGTTTTATTTCATAACCAATAAGGATTGTTATTATGTCATCACTGCAGTTAGAGACTCTTGTCCTATTCAATATCATTGAATAATGACTCTCAGATTTGTCTTTGGGCAAATTAAAAGGTCAAATGAGCCCCTCTTTCAAAGCAATGTTAAATCTGACCTAAGCTGCTAAAGGCAGAAGAGTAAGATGAAATTCCAGACAGGGCTGCTTCCTCTTTGACGTGTTTCACAGTCATGTCAAAGCAGGGACTGCTGCTGCCTCCATT
This sequence comes from Capra hircus, assembly GCF_001704415.2. Lineage (NCBI taxonomy): Eukaryota > Metazoa > Chordata > Mammalia > Artiodactyla > Bovidae > Capra > Capra hircus. The sequence goes on from NC_030818.1 coordinate 20,412,219, forward strand.
CCCAACAGCTCCAGCTGTTCTTGTTGGAAGGGAAGGTTGTTCCTTCTGTGACAGGCCAAGTTCCAGGTGTTCTGAGTAAAATGTGGAAGACTGGAGTGCTCTGACTCCAAGTAATAGATTCTTTCAGTACACACACACACACACACACACACACACACACACGCACACACACAGTCACTTCTCTAAGATGCATCATCTGTATTGGACTAGTGGACCCTGGTCTTAGGTAGGAGTCATTAGTCCACGCTCCCCTCCTCTCTTTTTCAGAACTGCAAATTCCTCTTCCTCAGAAGGATCCCTCTCCTTCTTTAAACTGGTGTCAGCAAACAGATTCAGGGGTGGAGAAGAAACAGCACAGCCTGATGATGTAAGACAGCAGCATCTAAACCCCTAATCAAAAATATCCTCCAAGATAGAGACAGAGACAAAGAGAAGGAGCTTGTGGACACAAGGTGGGGGCAGGAAAGAGTGGGACTAATCAAGAGACTAACATTGGCATATATACACACTGCCATGTGTAAAATAGCTAGCTAGTGGGAGGCTGCTGTATAGCACAGCACTCCGTGATGACCTAGGGCGGTGGGATGTGGGGATGGGAGGTAGGAGGGAGGTTCAAGGGGGAAAGAATATAAGTATACCTATAGCTGATTCATGCTGTTGTACTGCAGAAAGTAACAACATTGTAAAGCAATTGCTTCCATTTAAAATTTTTAATTTAATTAAAATTTAAAATATATCCTCCAAGAGACAGGTAATTGCCTTAAAATCGCAAACCCTAAATGGACCACTCAAGTAGTTCTTCCCAGAATTCCTGCCATTGTTCACCCAAAAATGACTTCTGAGAACTTAAAATGACAGCTTCAAAAATCTTAACATCTAGTTGCCACCAGCTATGGAAAGTGAAGAGGAACTAAAAAGCCTCTTGATGAAAGTGAAAGAGGAGAGTGAAAAAGTTGGCTTAAAGCTCAACATTCAGAAAACGAAGATCATGGCATCCGGTCCCATCACTTCATGGGAAATAGATGGGGAAACAGTGGAAACAGTGTCAGACTTCATTTTTTTGGGCTCCAAAATCACTGCAGATGGTGATTGCAGCCATGAAATTGAAAGGTTGTTGTTGAATTATGTACTCCTTGGAATAAAAGTGATGACCAACCTAGATAGCATATTGAAAGGCAGAGACATTACTTTGCCAACAAAGGTCCGTCTAGTCAAGAATATGGTTTTTCCTGTGGTCATGTGTGGATGTGAGAGTTGGACTGTGAAGGCTGAGCGCCGAAGAATTGATGCTTTTGGACTGTGGTGTTGGAGAAGACTCTTGAGAGTCCCTTGGACTGCAAGGAGATCCAACCAGTCCATTCTGAAGGAGATCAGCCCTGGAATTTCTTTGGAGGGAATGACGCTGAAGCTGAAACTCCAGTACTTTGGCCACCTGCGAAAGAGTTGACTCATTGGAAAAGACTTTGATGCTGGGAGGGATTGGGGGCAGGAGGAGAAGGGGACGACAGAGGATGAGATGGCTGGATGGCATCACGGACTCGATGGACGTGAGTCTGAGTGAACTCCGGGAGTTGGTGATGGACAGGGAGGCCTGGTGTGCTGTGATTCATGGGGTCGCAAAGAGTCAAACACGACTGAGCGACTGAACTGAACTGAACTCTTCACTGAGTATTTTTCTAAGCATTTTACATTTGAGATATTACTCAGTCCTTACACAACCCAATGAGGGAGGCATGATATCATTATCCCCACTTAACCGAGGAGGAAACGTGTCCAGGTTTACACAGTCGGGAAGCGTGAGAATACGAGTCAAGGTGCGTCTGGGTCCAGAACTATTTACCATTAGCTGCTGTGCTTTATACATTGGTTGCTGCTGCTGTCCTGGCTGACCTTGCTGTGACTCTGAGCCCGGTCTTACCATTTTTCTGTGCTTTCATCAGATTCTGCCCCGACACCGGTTGACCTTATCACTCCTTTTATTTATATAATTTAATTTATTTATTATTTGGCTGCATGGGTCTTCATTGTGATACATGGGCTTCTCATTGCAGGGGCTTCTCTTGTTGCAGAGCACGGGCTCTAGAGTGTGCAGGCTTCAGAAGTTGCCACTGACTGGCTCTAGAGAGCTGGCTCAGTAGTCGTGGTGCACGGGCTTAGCTGCTCCTCGGCATGTGGAATATTCCTGGACCAGAGATGGAACGTGTGTCCCCTGAATTTCAAGGTGGACTCTTAACCACTGCATGGTTAACCTCTCTCCTAACCACTAGGAAAGCCCCCCTTATCACTCTCATGGCCTTGGTTCAGCTCTCTCTGAGATAAGAGAGGTCTTTGCCAGCCAATTCTGTGGTTCTCTAACTGGCTTCCAAACACGGTGTCTTTGTGCTCTAGTCTTTTCTAAATGCCCTGACATTATGTATATGTAGAAGCTCATCTTCCAGATCTCTCACAGCTGCCCTCTTTGCTCCTCTGCCTCCACTTCTTTGTACTTGTTTCTCTAGCCACAAGCTAAGAACAAATTCTCTAGAGCTTGGGTCAGAAACTTTTTTTTTTTTGGTACCAAGACTATTAAAAATGGATAGGTCTACCAAACACCTGGACTCCCTCCCACCTCAAGGTGAGCTACTTGTCTGCACACACCCTTCTTAGACTAGCCATCTAAATGTCCTCATTACCAATTGAGTGGGCAACTGTTTTGTGCCTTCCTGGCACCTTGACTGCTTTAGGGGACCATTCGTACTTCACTTTTAGTCCCTATGCAATCTATGACTCTACTGTGGAAGGCACGGGTTCCATGCCTGCTCAGGGAACAAAGATCCTGAATGCCATGCAGTGCAGCCAGATAAAAACAAACCAAAACACAAACAAAAAGCAGGCAGAGTGGGATGGGGGGATGGGAGGGAGGCTCAGAAGGGAGGAGATATATGTATAATTACGGCTGATTCACTTTGCTCTATGGCAGAAACCAATACAACAGTGTAAAGCAATTATCCTCCAATGAAAAATAAATATAAAAAATTTTAAAAGAGGCAGACTTATAGGTATAGAGAACAAACTAGTGGTTACCAGCGGGTGTGGGGGCAATATAGGGTAAGGAAATGGGAGGTACAAACTACTGGGGTAAGACAGGTCCCCATGCATTGCACAACATGGAGAATATAGCCAATATCTGATATAACTGTAAATGGCAGGGTAACCTTTTAAAATTGTATAAAAAATTTAAAAATTAAAAAAATTTTAATTTTAAAAATGAACATCTTAATTGTGCCTGAGGCCATATTTCCATTAATTAGCTTTTGGACCCAAATCAAGACTTAGCAGAACTGAAAAATCTAATAAAAACAGAACCCATGGAGAAAAAATTTTTCATAATTGTCCAAGTGAAAGTAATGACATGAGCTAATCCAATTTGAAGTATAAACAAAGAAATTATTCCACGCAATGGGACTGACTCATTTTGTTTCAGAACCAAATATCGTGAAGTAGAGGGTAGGTCAGAGAACCTGGCCTAAATATACCAGATGTGGGGGAGATGGAGACCAATTACTCCATTGGAGGAGAGAGAGAAAAGGAACAAAAAGTTCTTCCATGGCAACTGACCTTACAGTTCTCAAAAAGAAGCATTCAAGTAGCACTTCAATACACGGTGTATGTTCCAAAAGGCTCATTTTAAAAATTCCCTGATAAATTGTAAATTTTATTTTCTTCTTATGATTGATGAACCTGACTCTTCAGGGCCAGGCATACAAATTGGCTGTCAGATGTAAAGTTCAGTAGAAAGAGGGAAGATTTACGTTTTCCTTTAAGATAATGGCTTACAATGGTGCACACAGAAAATGATAAAAATTTTATGGCACTCAGGTAAAAGGATTAGGTCATTTGAGGTAGAGGTTGCTGGTCTGTGCCACCCTAGGTCCACCCTAGCTCAGTCAAAGCCTGGGCCAAGCCTAGACTGAGGCCACATGGGGGGAACAAGGCCCTGGAGTGGAGGCCGAAGACCAATACTTTGGTTCTAGGTCTGCCACTTGAAGGATGTGGACATTGCCCTTGACCTCAGTGAGCCTCAGTTGGCTTACACATAAAACAGCTAAAAGATTCTCTTACATTCTCTACCTTACAGGGTCAGTATGAGGATCAAGAGTACCATGTTCATGAACATAATTTACAACCATAGAGTAGTATAGAAATGTATGGCATGAAAATGACAATGGGTGTGGTGGTGTTTTCTCCCCAACCCTGCCCCATCTAGACTACTCTCACTTTCAAGAGTTACCCTGCGATAAACAGCGGTTGACACTGAGAAGAACAATGGGGCTACTGAACGAGAGTGACTGAGAGCCTAGAGTGTGGGAGGCTCTTCTGCAGCTGAGCTTTTAAATTGGGCCAAAGAGCTAATGGGGTTTTGGCTTCCTGAGCACCTCTGTTGAAACTCCCTGGGGAATTTTGCTTTATGAAATTCCCAGCAACTTGGGATCCCACTGGGTTAGTGATTAGGAGCCTGGAGGGCTCCCTGTTGAGTGAAAAATATGTGTTTGAAATCTGCTGGGAAGATGTGTAGGAGGGAGCTGAGAGTTCTTCCCTGACTCCCACTGTGCATTGGCAGAAGCTGCCCCTGCCACTGTTCAATGCCAATTACTTTTGTCTTCAGAGCCAAAGGAAATATATTTTAAGTGAACCCTTTGAGTTAGAACCATTTTTCACTAGGATCCACAGATGGTGAAATATTCATGAACAGGTGGGTTGCACGATACTCCAAGATTGCATTCAAATTGCCTTTTATAGACTAAATTGTTAACACCTAGAGGTGCTGACATATATCCGAGTATAGTTAGCAGACCCAGAAACCATTAATATCAACACAGAGCAAGTTCAGACCTATCAAACACAATGTCTGTTTCACTGAGAACTGAGTAGTAGGTAAAGAGATTGAGTGAGATTACACATGATACGTCTCAGGAATAGGAACAACAGATTTTGTAATGGATGGCTGGCAAAAGCTGTGGCAATGCCTTCTCTGGGAGTCGCTAAACATTTTTTCTGTCTGGGAAGGGTATTCTAAATTTACCAGAGTAAGAAAGGATGGAGGATGTAGATTTGCTCTTGCAGAAGTCATATCCATGAACAGAACAAATCCTTGATTCCCTCAAGTTTCAGCCGCTGCAGGGAGTTACATTTAAAGTACTATCTAACAGCTGAATAGTTTCAACCTTTACTTGTGCCTCCTGAAGGTCATGATTCAAAAGCATTTTTTCCAGCTACAACACTCTCCCATCCTTCACCTGTCCTCCGACCCCTTACCAAACTCTAAAAGTCTTCTCCAGCCCTGAACAGCTCAATAAAATGCATGGACCTTGCTTAGGTTCTGATAAGAGCAAACCAACTATAATGCAATACTTTAAAGACTATAAGGGAAATTTTATTTCAGACTATGTGCTAGACAATGCCAATAAACTCTTGTGGGTTTTGATAAGTATGATCATGGTATGGTGGTTACATAAGAAACCACGGATATTTTTGCAACTCACACTTAAATAAATAAGGACAAAATGATGTGATTTGAGGATTTAACATACTTCAGCCAAAAGACAAGGAGAAAAAAGATAAAGGTATAGATGAAGCAAAAGGGGGAAATACAGATAATTCTAAAATTTGAGTGATCGATATTTGAAATTCATTATTCTGTTTTCTCTGCTTTTTTTGTTTTTTGTTTTCTCTGCTTTTATATAGGCTTGAAATTTTTTCCTAAGAAAATTATTTTTAAAAAAGAGAAAGAGGAAAGCAATACAAATATACTCAAAACATCATAAGCAAAGGTAAAAATAAATCAAGACATGTATATTAAAACAACACTGAAAGAAATATTTTGTAGACAGTTAAGTCCGTCAAACAAACCTAACAAGTTTGAATGCCATTCATGGAACCAGGAGTCAACAGTGCTGTGTGTTATATTTCAGGGCAACTATTAAAATTATAAATTACACGATCATACACACAAACATGTTAAGCTTTTATAATTCTGTTAAGCTTGAATGGCCTAGACTTATTCATAAAATATTCTTAAAGCTAGCAATATCCTCTTGATTTCTTTATTTAAAATTTTTTAACACTTTTAAAAAACATTCTTGAATTGAATTTAAAAAATGGTATGAAGTGATTGAGGTAGGGCTCCCAGAGGAAGGGAATTTGTGTTAAACCTTTTCAAAATGAAATTTAACCTCATATTTTCAAAGCATTGCTTTCTGGCAGGATGCATAGTTTTCCTCCCACACCTTCCAGACTGTGGCCAGTGCCTGGGAGAAAATATTGCTACTTACAGTTTTAAGGGGTTTATTTTAAATTTAAGGGATTTAAAGAAACTAACATGGATTCTGAAAGAAGCAGCCACTGGAAAAACAAAAAACTTTCTGAGAGTCCTAAAAGGGTTTAAAGAGAACTGACATTTATATCCAATTGTTGCTAGAAGTACAAGTTTCATTTGAAAAACATTCAAGAAATTGGAGTTGACCTCCCTCATCCTGCATGGAATTTTGCATTCTTAATCACTAAAGCAGAGCACTTTGAAGCAGGAAAATAACAGGGAATGAGATGGGGTGAGCAGAACTTTGCTTAAGCTAGAACAATTGAATCTTTTCCCTCTCTCAATGTCACAATTATTTTACCAGCTTCCGCTCTTATTTGAGCAAGACCTTGTCCATCAAACGTTAATCTAGCCAACTGATGGAGGGAAGAACTTGTTCAAATTGGTTATTTCGCAATCTTGTTGGCAGAAGCGGGAATGAATGCTCGAATGTCCGAGTTTTCCCCCTCACAATGTGGAGACTTGAGGTCAGGGGAATGGAGGTTCCTCCAGCTGGAGAGGTTAAGATGAACATAGAGGCAACTACAGGATCAGGAAGAAAGTAAGCCATCTGGAGAAAGGTGTACTATATGCTGAGACTTTAAACGGAGAGAAAAAGACATTCAGACATAAGAAAGAAGTTGTTTTGAGTTAGACTTGGAAGGATAGGGAAGGAATGAAACAGAATACAAGCATACGCACTCAGGCTGTGATGTAGAAATTGGTATGGGAAAGGGCAAAGAGGTCCATTCGACAGGAACACAGGAGAAGTAGAAGGGAATGGAGGTCAGATGATAAAACAGGTTCCTTACGGAAAATCTGGAATGCCAGGATGGGAGTATTCGGTAGATCCTGAGGGTGGGCACTGAGAGCTTTCTTAAGAGGGTCAGAGCTGCCTTGTTGAGGCACTGCTGGTAGATCCAGCAATGATGAGTAGGATGAATTGGAGAACTGAGAGGACAGATGGTCATAATCACTACTGTGATCGAGTACTTTGCTGGCGCCACTTTGTGCATGCGTGCTTAGTCTCGTCCAGCTCTTCGTGATCCTGCGGACGGCAGCGCACCAGGCTCCTCTGTCTATGGGATTCTCCAGGCAAGAACACTGGAGTGGGCTGACATTTCCTACTCCAGGGGATCTTCCTGAGCCAGGGATCCGACCTGCACCTCCTGTGTCTCTTGCGTTGGCAGGTAGATTCTTTACCACTGCACCGCCTGGGAAGCCCGTGGTACCACTTTGTATACGTATATACTCCAATTGATTACTCATAGCAAAAGGTACTATTAGCCCACTTTACAGATACAGAAATTGAGGCTTAGACTGTTTAAGTACCTTGTCCAAGCCATGCAGTTGCTAAGCAGTAGAGGCAGTATTCTTACCTACTGTTAATCTCTATGCATGACTGTTGCTTACAGAGGCTAGAATGGATGGGAGGAGATGAGGATCTGAAATAAGAAGGTGGTGATAGTAACTGAGAACAGGGATAAAACTCTTGAGAAGCAGGACTGACAAGACTTAGTAAACAATAGCCTTCGAAAGTACTTGATTCAGAGCCTGGGTAAAAAGAAGGGTAATTCCACCACTAATCTAAATAAGGAAACCAGAAGAAAAACCTGCCATGGGATAAAAGATGATTAATTTGCTTTTAGCTCTCTTGAATCTGAGATGCCATGAGTAAATGCCAATAAAAATACCTATGGGGCAGTGGGAAACATAGTTTGGTAGCTAACAGGAGTAGATAGTGGCAGAAAGTGAAATTGAGACCCCGCGACCAAGCTGTGGAGAGGCCAATAGGTAAGAGAAGGGACCAGAAGGAACTCATCTCAGGGTTTTGCTTTTGGTTTTGGTTTTTCTACCTGGCAAGTTGAAAACTGAGATGCCTTTTGAGTTTAGTCAGCCATTCCCTCCCGAACTGCCTCCGCACCTCCCCGTCATTCAGGAAGAAATAATGGAGGACAAAGTGTGGAATAATTCTCTGGCTTTCCATTGTTGGGAGGAATAGAGGCAGCTTTAGTTGAAGTGTGAGGATTCTAAGTAAGATTATAAGGGGTAGACTTCCCTGGTGGTGGAGTGGATAAGAACCTGCCTGCCAAAGTAGAGAATACAGGTTCAGTCCCTGGGCTGAGGAGATTCCACATGCCGTGGCGCAATGAAGCCAATGGCCTGCGACTACTGAGCCCTCGCTCTAGAATCCATGCTCCACAACGGGAGGCCCCCCCCAGTGAGAAGCCCACCCACCTCAACAAGGAGGAGCCCCCACTCACTGCAACTAGAGAAAAGCCTGCGAGCAATGAAGAGCCAGTGCAGCTGAAAATAAATCAATCAATACATTTTGAAAAAAGGTTATAAGGGGCAATCCACTCTTTACTTTGTTATCCCACAGGATAAGACAAGGATGTCCATCTTCAGGCCTGAAGTCCTGGCCAGTGTCCCAGGGAACCACTGTGCATTGTTACATGGACAGGCGTGGAGGGGCTCACACAGCTCAGGGGAGCCTTGTTTAAGCAGACAAGATGAGACTTAAAGCTGGTGGGGTATGCACTGCATCCCCTGAGATTCTCCATCTAAGGAGTCAGTTCTTTCCTAAAACATCCTAAACAAAAGAAAGCGCAGTAGAAGGGCAAGATTCCACTGGTGAATTCCCCAGCAAGCCTGACAAACGAAAGACTCGGTGTCAATAGGGTGAAATTGAAACGATGAACCTAGGAGTTTGTGAAATCCCATATAGGCCAACGAGTCACCTCATTGCTCTCCTATTTGTGGACAGCTTCTCATCTCTTAGTTTACTGTCTTCCTCATAGCTTGCCTCAGCAATTTTGGGGTCAAATTGCATGCTCAGAAGGATATTGCATGTTTCTGCTGGGGGTAAACAGGGGTCACGGTGGTGGCATGACTCTCCCACTATAAACTTGGAACTACAGGAAATAAGATTGCCTGATGAGACTAAACCTTTCAACTCAGTGCTGGTGAATCACAAAATAACTATGGGAAACCACTTTAAGGAGCAAATGTGTTCCTCGAACAGCAAGGCTGGACTGGACCTTGACTGATGAGATCAATATAAAGAAAAAAAATGCATCCATGACAGGGGGAATTCTGCTCAACAAGAGAACTGTGTTCAATAAATATTTAAATTTTTATATATTGGATATTTAATAAATATTCAATAAATACCTACTATGCATCAGGAGTGAACTCACGTTCTAGTTGGGGAGACAGAAAATAAATACATGTGTAATCAAATCACAAGCAGTGATATATAACACAAACACGGTTCTCAGAGCAAACAACAATATTGAGTGTCCAGCCACAGCAGCAGAGATGTGCTTCTTCAAGTTCTGTGACAGATTTAGGAAGTATGCTTGGACCTACAGACTTGGACCCTTGTCTCCAACTTTTACTAGTGATATTTTAATCTGCCAGCTTCCCTGATTAGCTCAGTTGGTAAAGAATCTACCTGCAATGCAGAAGGCCCAGGTTCAATTCCTGGGTCAGGAAGATCTGCTGGAGAAGGGATAGGCCACCCACTCCAGTATTCTTGGGCTTCCCTCAAGGCTCAGCTGGTAAAGAATCTGCCTGCAATGTGGGAGGCCTGGGTTCGATCCCTGGGTTGGTAAGATTCCCTGGAGAAGGGGAAGGTAACTCCAGTATTCCTGCCTGGAGAAGTCCATGGACTGTGTAGCCCACGGGGTCACAAAGAGTCGGACACGACTGAGTGACTTTCACTTTCTTTCTTTAACCTGCCAAGAGCCTTTCTCTTGTGTTCCTCCTGTGCAACTTTCATGAAGACATACGTAGAGAAAAGAGTACCTATCAAAAGTATACAGCTGAATAAACTTCCTATCTGAGAGTACACCTGGGTAACCAGCACTCGGAATCCCTCTTCGTGTCCCTGTTCAGCCCTTCTGCTGTTACTAAACCACACATGGGTCTTGGGTCTGCTCGCTATTGCCCGCCTCCCAACCCCAGAAGGAATAAAGCCGATCTGCTGACACTGGGTTTTGGCGAAGGAAGGTGGAGCATTTACAGCAGGGCACCAAGGAGTATAGGCAGCTAGCTAATGCTCAAAAGACTCACACTTCCCAATGGCTTTCAGGAAAAAACAGGCTGAGGGAGAGGGTTGCAGGACACGTGATCAGCTCATGGACATTTTTCTGATTGGTTGGTGGTAAGTCCATCCGGAGTTAACATTATCAACCTTCTACTAACTGGTTCTACCAGCTGGTCTAGGGTCTACATGCTTATAGTCAATATGCAGTTCTTCCACCTCGTGGGGTTTTCAGTATCTGCAAAAAGAGCTCAAAGATATGGCTCAGAATGTTATCTATAGCCTTTGAGGAGGAAATAAAAGTGCTTGACTTTAATGTTTATACTATTAATATCCTGTCTTGCTTTAATGTTTTCCTTTGTTTCTGCATTATCTGCTCTCTGATTTAATTGGTTCTTTGGAGTTCAAGGAAGGTCAAGGGGGCTAAAGACTTTCTACAAAACAAGAGGCAGGCAGAGGACATGGGTGGGGGGAGTCTGTCCAGGAAGGTCCCAAAGAGTTCTGTTCAGTTACACTGCCACAAAAATTAACCACTATCATGACACTAACACCATAGATTTATTTTGCCTGTTTCTGGTCTTTATATAAATAGAAATATATGTACATACTCAGGACATAATGTCTGGCTTCATTTTCTCAGTATTATATCTGAGAGATACAGTCATACTGTTCTATGTATTGATGATCCCTGCATTTTTCATTGTATGGCTATATCACCAGTAATTTATCCATTCTACTTAAATGGACATCAGGGTGACTTCCACAACTCTTTCTTATTTTTCTGCTTAAATCTGTTAAAGCTAGTTTCTGATGAATCCTGCCCAATACTCTTTTGTTTTTTCTCATTCCTTTTAAACATTTTATTTATTTTTAATTGGAAATAATTGATTAACAGTATTGTGTGAGTTTCTGCCATACATCAACATGAATCAGACATATGTACACGTTTGGCCCCTCCCTCTTGAACCTCCTGCCCACCTTCCACCCCATCCCACCCCTCTAGGTTGTCACAGGGTACCAGCATCATACAGCAAATTCCCACTGGCTAACTAATACTCTTTGGTTTTAATTTGACATTTTTACTGAGTGAGAAAATAACCAGAGAGTTGTGTCCTTTTGTAGAAATTCCTCCTTTTTAACAATGCTTTGGAAGACTCTGACATTTTCTTTATCAGCTATTTGGCAATGAACATCAACTCACTCTGTTTCAACAGCAAGGCCAAATGGTCAAAAACAACGTTTTGCGTAGATAAAGCTCTGAATTGCTGGCTTAAATACAGTATTTTCTGGAATAACAGCTTTAACTAGCAGTCTCTTGTGTTGCTATGCAAGTTGGTTAGGAGGTTTTCTCTGCATGAACCAGTGAAACAACTGCTCCTGAGTATGTGTCTCAACAGTTAGGGTGGTTTGTGTCTTGATTGCACAAGAACAGAGGTTTTGAGGCTATGGTTTTTTTCTACATTCCCCATTGCCCTGGTTATCACTCTGAGGAACTCTGAAGAACATTATTCCTCAGTAAACACCAACCAGTGAAAAAGAAAATGAAGACTCAAAAGAGAGGGTACCATCTGTTTGTAGGATGTATATTGAATTAACACTGAAAATGCATTTAGGGCTTCCCTGGTGGGCTAGTGATTAACAATCTACCTGCCAATACCAGGGACATGGGTTCACTCCCTGGTCCGAGAAGATCCCACATGCCTCGGAACAACTAAGCCCATGTGTCAAAACTATTGACCCTGTGTCTTAGAGCCCATGAGCAGCAGCTACTTAACCCACATGCCAAAACTACAGAAGCCCACACACCCAGCGCCTGTGCTCCGTAACGAAGAGCAGCCCCCACTCAGCACAGCTAGAGAAAGCTCGGGCGGAGCAATAGAGACCCAACTCAACCAATGAAATAAATAAATCTTTTAAAAAACGCATTCCAATATACATTCAGTTCAGCCGCTAAGTCGTGTCCAACTCTTTGCAACCCATGGACTGCAGCACGCCAGGCTTCCCTGTCCTTCATCATCTCCTAGAGTTTGCTCAAACTCATGTCCATTGAGTCAGTGATGCCGCCAACCATACATCAGGTGCAGACAAATACTATTTGATTCCACTTATGTGAGATAATTAGAACAGACAAATTCGTACTCTGAAAACACATTGGTAGATGCCAGGGGTTAGTGGGTGGTGCGGTGGAGAGTTAATGTTTAATGGAAACAGCATTTCTGTTTAGGAAGGTGAAAAGTATGGGAGATGGATGATGAAGAGAATTGCACAACAATGTGAACACACTTAGTTAAAATAGTGTTTTATATTATGTGACTTTTACGACAGTAAAAAAAAATTTTTTTTAAGACAATCATATCCGTTGTTCATTAGTTAGCAGGATCTTTCCATTGTGTAAGCATACACGAACACCTCTCTTGTGAGAGTCTACCCTGTCAAAGCAGGGCTGTGGAAGAGAATGGACTGCTCCATCTTTTCATACTTTTCCTCTTTGGCCAGGCTATATCAACAGCTGATCCAATTATTCACAGCCTAACTTATGAGCTATGAGTTGGACCAGCCAATTGTTGTTCTCTTTGGTTACTCTCTTTGGAGACTTCCCTGGTGGCTCAGATGGTAAAGCGTCTGTCTACAATGAGGGAGACCCGGGTTCGATCCCTGGATTGGGAATATTCCCTGGAGAAGGAAATGGCAATCCACTCCAGGACTGTTGCCTGGAAAATCCCATGGACAGAGGAGCCTGGTAGGCTACAGTCCATGGGGTCGCAAAGAGTCGGACACGACTGAGTGACTTCACTTTTTGGTTACTCAAGGAGACAGATACTTGTAATAACAGTGGCAAGTACTGAATGAAATCCGCCTATGTGCACCAAGTACTGTGCCAAGGACTCTGTGTTCATAACCACTTCATTAAAGGCCGATCTCTCCACTTCTGCTCTGGATACCATCCCTTCATCATTCCCAAAGACTTTGCTCCTGCAATTAACCTCTCTCTCCCCTCCATGATTAATTTCTCCCTCCTGCCTGAATCATTTCCGTGAGCAGTCAGACATGTTTTAGTGCTTCCTTTAAAAAATAAAGGAACCTTCCCTGGTGGCTCAGACGGCAAAAGAGTCTGCCTACAATGTGGCAGACCCGGGTTTGATCCCTGGGTCAGGAAGATCCCCTGGAGAAGGAAATGGCAACCCACTCCAGTATTCTTGCCTGGAAAATCCCTTTGGATGGAGGAGCCTGGTGGGCTGCAGTCCATGGGGTCGCAAAGTGTCAGACACGACTGAGCGACTTCACTTTAAAAAATAAAAATCCCTTCAGCTCATATGGCCCTCCAGGCATTATCCCATTTCCTAGCTCTTTTAGGGCACCGCTTCCTGAGAAGTGTGTTGTCTATAGTCAGTGCCCACTTCCTTATCTTCTAATCTCAGCTCAGCCAGCTCCAGGCAGGCCTTCCTCCTCTCCATGCCACTGGATCTGCTCATTTCAAGGTCATGAACAACTTCCTTTGCCAATCCAAAGGTCCCTTCAGTGTCTTCATCTTACTCAAGTTCCCAATAATATCTGGCACAGTTGACCACTCCCTCCTTCTTAAAATCCTCTTCTCTGCCAGTCTCCACAGTGCGATGTTTTTCTTTTTCCCTCCTGCCTAACTGGCTGCATTGCCTCAGGGCTTTCTTGCTGGTTACCCCCTTCTCTGTCTGCTCTCTAAATGTCATAATGACTGGAGGCTCTGTCTTAGATCTTCTTGTACTAGCATCCATCAGTACCCTATCCTCATCTCATGTTTTAAATACTATCTATGTTCAGATGACTCTTTAAAATTTCTAGTCTCAATACTGCTGATCTCTCCCCCAAGCTCAAGTCCCACAGGCCACTGCCTGCTCTGTGTCACCACATGGACATCTAAGAGGCACCTTAAACTTAGAGAAGACAAAAAAAACTCTTGGCTTCCCAATCCCCCACTTTGCCTCCCCCGTCTCAATAAATAGCACCAACAGTCATCCTATAGTTGAAGACAAGCATTTAGAAGTCATCTTTAAGTCCTGTGTCCCTCATTTGGGGGCTTCCCAGGTGTCTCAGTGGTAAAGAATCTGCTTGCCAGTGCAAGAGTTGCAGGATTGATCCCTAGGTGGGGTAGATCCCCTGGTGAAGGAAATGGTAACCCACTCCAGGATTCTTGCCTGGAGAATCCCACGGACAGAGGAGCCTGCTGGGCTTTAGTCCATGGGGTCGCAAATAGTCGGACACAATTTAGCTGCTAAGCAACAGGAGACGAGCAAGCTGTCACTTTCCCAAACGAATTCTTGGCGAGTCCTATTGGCAACAGCTGCATGTCAATAGCTAATTAGTAGAGTCCTTTATTCTTGTTAACTTGACAAAAAGAAAGTTTGGGAAATCAGGGGAATAAACACCCATATTTTCTTATAATCTTTTTTTCCCCTCATAATCCTATAATAACCATTTTTATAGCTGCACCTTGTCTCACGGAGTAGATACATCCTAATTTACTTTACAAGCCGCCTGATGCTGCATCTCCAGATTCTTCTCGTATTTGACTTCTATAATCAATTGTGCAATGAATATCTGCTTGCACATAGAGATGTTTTATTTTTAAAATAGGGAAACTGACATTTTTTGTTCAATAAAAAATTACTGAGTGGTTGCCTTAGGTGTTCAGGTATTATAGAACTCTTCAAAAACAGTTACCCTCTGAGAGTAATTATGGCATAAAGCTGATCTTTGAAGAGAGGGCAGTTAATTTGTCTGAAGAGCAAGAGCTTGTAACAGAGAAGAAACTAATATCTAAAATCTACTCCGCACAATCAGAGCTGGAGAGGTCTAGAAGGGTGAAGTGGTGTGATCTGCCAAGGTCCTGTGACCAGGAAAGATAATGAGGCCCCAGAAGCTAAGTCTCATGAGAGAAAGAATCATATGAGTGACTCAGTGTAACATGGTGGAGACTTGACTCAGTGTGGTGCTGAGGCTGGAAGCTTCTCTGGATCCAGCTGTCCTGCTGCAATGTTCTGGGAAGGATGACTGAACTTGGCAATGAGGGCCTCTGAGCTGGAACCTTGGGAGCCAAACTGTGGAGACTGTTAATAATCTCAGCCCTGAGGCATGGGGTCATCATGCTTCAGAGAACTCCTTCAGTCTTTGCCTGTTCAGATGGGACTCTAGTACAATACTGGACGTGGGTGTCCTTGTTATTGTTCAGTCGCTAAGTCATATCTGACACTTTGCAACTCTATAGACTGTAGCACGCCAGACTCCTCTGTCCTCCACTATCTCTCAGAGTTGGCTTCAATCCATGTCCTTTGAGTCAGTGATGCCACCCAAACATCTCATCTTCTGCTGCTCCCTTCTCCCTCGCCTTCAATCTTTCCCAGTATCAGGGTCTTTTCCACTGAGTCAGCTCATTGCATCAGGTGGCCAAAGTATTGGAGCTTCAGCTCCAAGCATCAGTCCTTCAGGGGTGAAATTAGTGATGTCCTAGACTGTTTCCAACTGTGAAGCACATGGTAGGGACAAAAGCAAGGGTAACTGACACTGGAGGATCTGCTGAGGACTAGGCCAGGTTTCTTCTTCTCTGTCCCTTTTGAGAGTAAACAAGCTCCCAGTATTCTTGACCAATAAAAGTAGAGGGTAAAGGCTTCCCAGGTGGTGTTAGTGGTAAAGAACCTGCCTGCAAATTCAGGAAACAAAAGAGATGTGGGTTCGATCCCTGGGTTGGGAAGATCCCCTGGAGGAGGTCATTGCAACCCACTTCAATATTCTGTCCTGGAGAATTCCATGGACGAGGAGCCTGGCAGGCTACAGTCCATGGGTCACAAAGAGTCGGACATGACAGAACACACCTACTTACTATTTAGGTGGACCCTCAGAAACTCAGCACTCAACTTGCTGCCAATAGAGCATCAGCAGTTCAAGCAACAACTAGGAAATGTTTGCAGGTGACATGGGGGACTCTTTCATTAAGCTATGTTCCCAGGAAGAGAATTAAGGAGCACTGATTAAAGGGCAGGAACATCTTTATGACTCTTGGCCAACTGTACAATTTTTTTCAGAAGGATGCACTAATTTCTACTATTTAGCCATACCTTCTTTAGTGATGAACAATGAACTTCATTTTTTTTTTTTTTTTTTTTTGGTCACAACCAAGAATTCTTAGGGAGAGTGATCAGTGAGAGAAGTGGTGCCCCACAAAGGGATCTGCTCAGTATCAAGGTGAAGTCAGCAGCATTTTTAGACCCACTCGTTGCCACTCATTCTGAAACAAACATTCCCAAGCTCCCCTCCCCAACCCCTCCATGTCCCTTGTCCATTCTCTGGGGACATCCCTTTGGCATCAGCCCCCTCAGTTACTCATGACCTTTCCCTCCCTTCTCTTTGCTCGTTAAAATCAGCATAAGAGCAGATATATCATCAGTCAGTCACCTCTTCATATAGCTCTAATCAAGCCCATGCCTGCATCTCAGCTAGGATTTAAGAATGAAAAGCTTTATTCTCTATTGAAGGAATTTTAAGTTTAAATGGCCCAGACAGAGGATCCACAAAAAAACCAAACTGGACCTCTGACTTGAGGGGCAAAGGACTTTCATGATCAGATTGGGGTTTGAGGAGCATCAAGGGGCCAGAGTTTCAAAGTTGGGACCTAGAAGATGGAGTTGGCAGCCAGAGGATAACCTAGAAGAGGAGTGAGGTAGTGGGAGCTGGACATGAAATAAGGAACTTCAAGTGGAAGCTGCAAAGGTTGAAAACTTGCTTCATTAATGTCAGACCTTCACCTAGAGTCACTCCAAGGTGAGTATAACTCACTTAAAATCAAAGCCTGAAATCTGTTTTTTTTTATGTCAACAAAGAAGCAATTTAATAAATAATTGTCAATCACTTTTATAGAAAATGCGTGTGAAGCATGAATGGTTTTGATCTTTTATAGTCAAGACACAAAAGCTTTTAGTCCTGTTCATGGTTATATCATTGTATGAGCCTGGACAAGCCTTCCGATTTTGCTGGCCTTGACTTTTATTTATGAGCTGTAGGTAATTACGCCCTGCCTAGTGGCCTGGGGGACTGAGGAAGATGAGAGGTATGAACTGGATGCTCAAGTTAGTTAGATGTGTTCTTTCAAGCATTATCTATGGTCAGGGTCTAATCTGGAGAAGTCCAAGATTAAGTAACAAGTAGAATTGAGTCCTTTCAGTTTATTGGCTAGTAATACCAATATGTAGTTAATAGCCTGCAGTCCAGATTTATGAAATACTAATTGGAATATAACATAAAACCCATAGAGAGTAAAGGATAAAAGGAACTTCAAAATAAGAGGCAGGAAATAAATGATATTTAATTTGGACATATGCCCCCAATGCATCTGGAGAAAAATCAACACAACAGAAATCAGTGGAAAACATAGAGAAATGAGCCATAACTACTCCAAAAAATATATGGACAGGAAATTGGATAGGAGCTTACAATGTTGTTTTGGGCTGCACAGATGGCCTTTTGTGCCCACAAAGGGAAATGAGAGTTTATTTCTGAATAATCAGATGGAATTGTACATAAAATCAGGAAAAATTTTGTCATAAACCATCTCATGATTGCAAGGGTTTCTATACACTGCAAGTCAATCCATGATCCTTGGAGAGACATGGGTACAATATAAAGGGGTCAGGTTTATGGTCAGACATCTTACTAGATGTGCTATATTCTATGTGTTTTAATTTGTCTGTTCCTTGAGTTCAGCTCAAGAAAATGGAAAGAAAAAAAATCTCCCATTCAAAGTTGATGAAGTAAGTAAAGTTCCTAGCACATGGGAAATATCTAATAAATGTCGGTCAGTAGCAGCAGCAGCAGCAGTAGAAATGAAAGCTGACTCCCAAGTTCTCAGACTCCACCCATCACAGAGTCCTTCTCTGCCCTCAGTGTCCCACAGCCTTAGTTCCATGTATGCTGCTCACCTGCAGCCAGTGGAAGCTCTAGAATTGTTGAATGAGATGAGCTTGTGTGACAGGAAAAGCAAAATGGAGTTGGTATTGCTAAGAAAGTGAAAGTGAAAGTCACTCAGTCGAGTCCGACTTTTTGCAACCCCATGGACTATGCCGAAGTGCATGGAATTCTCCAGGCCAGAATACTAGAGTGGGTAGCCATTCCCCTTCTCCAGGGGATCTTCCCAACCCAGGGATCAAACCCAAGTCTCCCGCATTACAGGCAGATTCTTTACCAGCTGAGCTGTCAGGGAAGCTAAGAGTCCTCTGAAATGGAACCAGGAGGCCATTAAGGAAATGAGGCTTAGGCACATCTCAGCCTAGATGGAATCTGACCTTTGGACTTGATCAAGTTACCCAAAACATCTGCCAGAAACTCATGACAGCCTATCTACTTATCAGACCCTTACTCTAAAATAGCTCATGACAGTTTATCAACTAATTAGACCCTTACCATAAAAAAACAAAACCTCCTGATTCATTAAGGACAACTCTTTTCTGACTTGCATCAGAGTTGATGACAATTCTCACCAGGCAACTTTTAAAAACCTTGCAGTTTCTTGTCCTGATAAGCCTCTGACTCTTTCTCTTCCCTGGAACACGCTTTCTGGGTTACTAGAATCTGTGTCTCTGAAACTGCAATTCTTGGGACACCACATAAATTCTTGTCTTACTTGCAGCCTCCTGCATTACCTTTTTGGTGGACACTTGGGAAGACAATGGGCCTGGGTTGTGAGACATAGAGCCAACTGCTGGGAGAATCAAGGTGCCGCTGAGTTTACCTGGCGGAGGTGATCACTAGCCTGCCCACTGTCCAGCCAACACCACCAGTTACAAATCCTCCTACAGGGCTTCTTGAATGAACTTGATAGAATCGAAATCTAGGCTAGAATCCTTTGAAACAATCAATTTTTCCAGCAGCAAAGTACGTTTCCTTAGTGCCCTCCTTCTGCAAATTACAAGTGAGATATATTTAGTCACATGCTTGTCCAATTATTTTATGTGTTTGTTCAGGTGGTCATTTTGACCACATACTTTGCTACATGCTTATTGTGAGTGGTGTTTTAAAAGCTATTAAAGATCGGGACTTTCACACTCACCCCACCAAGTCATCCATTGGTATCAGCACGAGCTCCCAGCTTCAAAGAGGTAGCTCCTAAGAAAACAGGAACTCATCAGGGCAATATTCTTGATCCTGATACCAAAGTTAATATGGGAATCTGCAGCTTGTTTGCATTCTCAACAATAGAAATTACAGGTGTGGCCCTCAGAATCCTCAGAGATCTTGAGAAGTGGCGGGGATGGAGGGGCAAAGAGGAGGCCTAGGGAGGCATGATGGGAAGATCTTACCTCCCTGACTTGCCCTATCTACGAATCCTTTATGCTGAAAGCTATTTATGCCAGCCAGATTCTCTGAATTTGTGTTTGGCATGTTGACTGAAAAAAATTTACAACATAAGAGTAATAAGTTCTATGAGGACTATAGCCAGAGAGACAGCCTCTCAGGTAGCTCCAAGGAACTACTCCAAAGAGATAAGAGGGGAGGTTAGTATATATGTGATTTTGGTCGGGGTTTGGGGGGGGGGGTGCAGTGGGATACGTGTAGTCAAGTACACATTTTGGCAGAAAGTTGCTGCTCGTCACCAGGGGCAGATGTCACTGTTAATGGTTTTAGTGCTTTTCTAGATATGAGAAGATGCAAGAATCTGGGCTTATAAAATGTTCTCCTCAAAATACCGGTCTGTTCAGCCAGTTTTTCCCAGAGCATAGCGTGTGCCTCATTCCTGATCTTGACCCTGAAATAAGGGTGTGTGAGAGGTCAGCAATGGCAGTGCCTGGCTACTTCATCCAAGGCAAGATGGCGAGGCACAGGTTTTCATCCACAGGTGTAGTACTGATGCTCTGTGGATGAGTCAGGATCTTTTGTCCTCACCCCAAAATGACACCACGTTAACACTTCTTTGTTCTACCACCTCTCTTCTTCGGTTTCAGATGAGTGTAGTGTAGCCTTTGGGTCAGAGGACTTATTAAGGAGGAATAATCAAAACTACAGCCTTGGGATTTCCATGGTAGCTCAGTGGACAAGAATCCACCTGCCAATGCAGAGGACATGGGTTCAACCCCTCTTCCAGGAAGATTCCACAGAGCAGCTAAGCCCTGCACCACGGCTACTGCGCCCGCATGCTGCAGCTACTGAAGCCTGCATGCCTAGAGTCTGTTCTCTACAAGAGAAGCCACCACACTGAGAAGCCAGCTCAATGCAATGAAGAGTAGCTCCCACTCACCACAACCAAAAAAAAAAAAACACCTGAGATGCAAAGCAATGAAGATCTATCACAGCAAAAACAAACAAAAAAGCCTCAGACTTCCCCGGCAGCCCAGGGGTTAAGACTCTGAGCTTCCAATGCAGGGGGTGTTGGTTTGATCCCTGATCAGGGAACTAACATCCCACATGACGCATGACAAAAAAATGAAGGGAAAAAAAAAAAAGCCTCTGTATACACAGAACGAGTTAGGGCAGTAGACCAAAATTTGAACTATGAGAAAGAGAAATTGGAGGGGTAAGGAAAATGGAGTTCAGAATTTTTATTATGACTGGCTTCTCAAAAGCTGGCAAAAAAAAAAATTGAAACTGGAGTAGAGAAGAGAAAGAAATTCAAAAGTGTTTGCTATTTAACTAAGTTGAAGAAAAAGAATTGAACTTCAAATGAAAATAATGTTCAGAGAAGAACATGGGGCCCATTCAAGATGTGGAGGAATTATGAGCAGGGCAACACCTGCAGAAAGAGAGTGGATGGTATTTGAAAAAGTGGGATGCAAACAGAGGTTCAGACACACACACACACACACAGCTAAACACAACATTCCAAACACAAATATTTTAATGATTTCTCTTTCCTGTGGTCTACTTTAGAATTCACCCCAAAGCCATTTGTTTTTGTGGTTGTTCAGATTGTGTTCCGCTTCTTACTACCTCCTACTGCGTACTCCTGATTCCCAGAGTTTGGCTGAATAAGGGAGAGGAAGTGAAATTCAAATCGCTATATTTTATCCATTGTTGGCCTTTCAGCTAAGAGATACGAGAGGTGAAGAGGTGCTTGTGGCTAAATTGTGGTTTGTAGAATATGTGGACGTTGTTTATTTTTGTTTTTAGCTACTGTACCCATATTATCCCAATTTACCACATAAAGTCCTGTTTGGGCAGGAAGGAGAAAGACTCAACAAACATTTGTTGACTGCTTTGACTCCACTTCTCTCCTTCTCTTAAACATTCCTCAGCAGAGTCTTAGCAACTTCTCAATACAAAATCCATGCTAAAGTCCAGTTAAGCCAGTCCTCAATAATGTGCTAACCAAAGTGGTCTAAAGTTTATATCATGAAAAGATTTTATAACATGTTCTTTACTGTTAGAAATAATGTAAAAAAGAGGAATTCTAAACTACTCAGGAGGATAAGGTGTTTTCATAGTTTAGCAGTAAATATTTGATATCAAAAAGAAACATGCTAAATGCAAATGAGATTTCTCAATGTGTTAAAGCGAATCGGCAAAGACCGTAACCTGGGGATGCTGAGGGCACTTTCTAAGCCACTAATTCATGCCATTATATATACATATTAATTATAACAATGCATCCTTTTTGTAGTTATCAGCATATCATGTCATTCACTAACCTAGTTTGCCCTTCAATCATTTTACATCTAAAGAAACAAGGTTTTACTATAGTTTACAAAACTATGTAACAGGAAGCATGTTTATCTAGAATTGGGTGTTTCTTTCTCCTTATTTAATCCAGAAAGGAGAAAGAAAAAAAAAAAAAACCAAGCAAAATTCTGTCCAGCAAGATGATTAGGGCTGGATAAAAAAACAAGTGTCTCTGAGGTCAGTGAGGATTGCAAATGTGATTTGGAAAAAGAGATGGAATCCAAGAAGTTAGAAAGCCCAGCTCAGTGTAAAAAGTGTCTTCTGTTAGAACATGGATTCCAGTTTCATCCTACCAAGCTGGGCATAATCATCAGGGAATTTAAAGTCCCTAAAATTTCTCATGACCCAGAGAGAAACTCAACCCACCAATGTATTTGGAAAGGCACCAGCCATATCAGACTCCCAAAGAGCCCTCGCATTGGGGTTTGTAGAACCCCAGGTTATCAGGGAGAAATAGATCTCTTGCCTCTATGCTTGGTGGTAAGCATCATTTCAGAGTCATCAAAAGAAGACACGCTTTTCTTTTTTTTTTTTGTAAACTAGACATTTGAAAGAGAAGGAAAAGATAAAAAGGGAAGATATATAGCATATTCCAGGAGTCTCACATTTTCATAGACTCTTCATCTGGGAATCTACATTCCACTGAGGTCACGTCTGCCTTCTGCAAGTCTTACCACTCTTTATCCTAACTTCAACTCAGTAACTTGTTCACATTTGACAGAGAGACATTCTTAAGAGAAGTCCTATAAAAACACAAAATTTTAGAAGAGGCCATCAACATCTGCATAAAATTGATATAATGCATGATTCAGAGGAGGAAATTGGCCTCTGTGTATTATCCACTATTAAAATTAATGTGGTTTAATAAACAGGCTTCAGGCTGTGTTGAGTGTGTCAGTCTGTTCTTGGCTCCTGGAGACTGGAGAGGATGTGAGAACCTACTAGATGGCCTTATGCTCATTCCTATCCCTGTGCCTTCATTCATGCTGACTTCTTGGCCTGGAATTTCCATTTGGTTTGTCATTTAAGGCCCCACTACCAGTTCAATTCCTCCATGAATTTATCCCACAAACTTTTGCCCACAAGCCTTTCCCTCTTTCCTCTTTCTTAGTATCTCCAATTACTATAATGCCCCCTTTAATGCTAGACTATAGAGTAAGCTTTGTTTTATTACATATGGTTCTCCTTTACCCTCCAATACTTTTTTAAGTTTTTTTAAGGCTTGAATTTTTTTCCTCTCTCTTAATTTTCTGCACTGGGAAACTAATGATAACAAATATTTCTTGCATATATACTATGTGCTGGTAAATATACTGAGTTACATGCCTTATCACAGAGCATATGTTGAATAAATAGTCACCAAATTAAACTGAATTTAGTTGAGAAAAATTAATACAGTTTATAAGTCCTTGGTCATTGAATCACCTTTAACCATCCTCTTCCTTTCCTTTTCACGACTCTTGGGAGTAAGGGTCACTTTCAAGGAAGCGTGCATGCACGCTAAGTAGCTTCAGCTGTGTCTGACTCTTTTCGACCCTACGGACTATAACTTGCCAGGCCCCTCTGTCCATGGGATTCTCCAGGCAAGAATACTGGAGTGGGTTGCCAAGCCCTACTCCAAGGGATCTTCCTGACCCAGGGATAGAACCCAGGTGTCCCGGATTGCAGGCAGATTCTTTACCACCAAGCCACCGGGGAAGCCCCCACCCCTAAGGATACTACTCCACAATCCCATCAACATCATTACAATTTCAGTTAGAGCAGCTCAAAAGGAAATCAAATTCAAGGACTTCCCTGGTGGTCCAGTGGATAAGACTGAGCTCTCAATGCAGGGGGTCCAGGTTTGATCCCTGGCGGGGGAACTAAGATCCCACATGGCATGGGGCAACTAAGCCCATACACCACAACTACCCAGCCCACATGCTCTAGAGCTCTTGTGTCCGTGTGCAGCAACAAAGACCCAGGACAGCCAAAATAAATAATTAAAAAAGAAAATAAAATTCAGTTATTTAAGAATCAACTACAGGACCACAAGATGACCTGACTGGGGTGGTCACTAGGTTCTAGGCTAAACACCCCTCAGAGAGAACAATAAGAGAGAATCCCAAGCAGGTGATATCCAGTCTACAACATGACGAAGCAGTTAAGTTCCATTTTCATTCACCCACGACCCAGCTCCCCACCGAGCCTTCCCAAGCCATTCTTCTTCATACGCTCTCATCTGCTTCCCCTTAACCCTAAGCTATCCTAGAAGAATCATAATTCACCTCCAGTTCCCCCTTCTCTCCATGAAAATAAAGGATGAGACTGTAAGCATATTTAGTTCTTCTTTCAGATGTTCAAGATGACTGGATTTCTAGCTGAAATTAAAACTGGCCAGATGAGGTGGTTTTAAGGAATGGTTCCTTCTTATTTTGACCACCAAATCAGCACCATGGGCTATTGTATATCTGAGTCCACCCAAAGTCAGTCAGTTAAATAGACAATGCCTGGAGCTGTATATACGCTATCAACGTGACTCCTTCAAATGAATCTTTATTCATTTGTTTAGTCTATAACAGAAAGCCAACTGCCCCACTTCAGTCCAGAGGAGGAATGCTGAGATGTTGCATAAACTACATGCAGTTTTCCAAGCTGCAGGAAACTTGAACTGAAACATGGACTGAGAAAGCCCATAATACATTTACATGTTGAACTGTTGTTTAAACTCTTCTCACATGCAATGAGCTCATATTCAAAATGTTTTGACTCAACATGTATAAGGGCTTGGCAAGAACTCATCAGGAGGAGTGCCCTGTCACGGGAAACAGGAGAAAAACAAGGCCGCCTCAGCACATTCCCAGGCCTTCGTGGGCCAGGGTTTCTGTTATTTGAGAAAAAAAAAAAAAAGGCAAATAGACACTCTGTCCTCTCAATCCACAACTAATTCCAAGGTTACAGTAAGTCTATAGTCTCTTTTCCCACGGCTTCCTCCTACAGAGTATCCCAATGAAGCCTAAAACTTTATATTAATATATGTTCATTATATATTATGTTTTAAGGAGTAGATCTGGTAGATATTAACCAATACCTGTTTGGGTTATGCTAAAGTCACACGTGTTTAAAATGGCCACCGTTTCAGAGTGAACTGCATGCAAGATACGTATTGCTTTAATAAATAATTTTAACATCTGAAAGCAATTCAGATTTTCTAGGACACACTGTTCTGCATGAGTCTATAAAGGCCCTGGGTTGTTAGCTCTAAGGCTCATAGGTTTGTTATTCACCAGTATAGATGCCCCATAACTTGGGTCCAGCCACAGATTCATGCTCTGATTTTAACCCTTCTTGAAAAAGTCCTTGGAAGGGAATATCAACACAATTCATGCATAAAGTTTTCATCCTCAAAAGAGACTTTCTATTCTTCTGTTTCAGTTGGACCTGTAGGTAATCTATGTTAAGGAACTAGAATGGCTGCAGTGGAAAGATCACCCAGAATGCCATGCTGAGTGATGTAGACTTTGTGTTCAGTTGCTTAGTCGTGTCCGACTCTTTGTGGCCCCTTGGACTTGTAGCCTGCCAGGCCCCTCTCCATGGAATTCTCCAGGCAAGAATATTGGGGTGGTTTGCCATTTCCTCCTCCAGGGGATCTTCCTTACCCAGGGATCGAACCTGCGTCTCATATCTCCTGCACTGGCAGGTGGGTTGTTTACCACTAGCGCTGCCTGGAAAATTACAATGTAGGCTTTATTTTTTCCATTAATGGTGTATTCAGTAAAGTTCTAAAAGTCTGCTTGAAGATATTAATCCAGCAAGAGTAGGACGATGGATTCAAGGACGTGGGCACTCTAGAGAGCTGTAGGGAGCAGATTAAGGAAGAAGAGATGCTTAGAAAGAAGAATTGAGAAGCCATGATAATTGAGCAGATATAGGGGATAAAGAAGAGAGGTGAATGGAATACAAGAATGACAGCAAGGTTCCTACCCAGAGATCTGGGGTATGATGAGACCACTGACAGCAGTAGCAAACCAGTTGTAGGAGCCAGTTGTCAATGAATCAAGTAAAGGGTTGAACCCAGAGAATCTTAAAGCTGGGACAGGTCTTAAAGAAAACACAAAGCCCAACTTTCTACTTCCTCTATGTATTTCAGAGACAAAACTGAGGCCCAGAGTCAAAGGTCTGGTTGAAAGACTGGTTGAAGTTCTGGCAGCTAGTTAGCATGAAGCGTACACTAGTACCCACTGTTCGGTCCCTTGGTTCTTTCTGCCTTGTGATCGTTGTTCAATTGTCTTGTGCAAAAACTAGAAATCTTTTGGTTGCAGGTGATAGAAAACCCAACCCAATTTGACTTGAACAAATGAAGAAAATAATGGGTTCATATATCTTTAAAATCCAGAGACTTCAAGTGAAGCTTGGTTCAGCAACTCAACAAGGCCACTAAGTGCCTAGTTTCTTTTTGTCTAGTTTCTGCTCAACATCATTAGTGTTTCCAAGATGAGTACGAACATGTCCCTGGTCTGTGTGTTTATTCATTCATATTTAGCAGGAAGGAGAGACGATCTTTGTTCTGGAATTCCAAGTAAAAGTCTTAAGATTTAGTAATTGGATCGGATTACTCACACATCCACCCAGAAGCAATCACAATGACCAGGAAGTCAACTATATTGATCTGGGTCACATGCTGCATGCCTGGAATCAGGTTTCTTAGAGTCAGATGGATCCCCAAACTGAAATGAGGGCTATTAGGAAAAAAGACAACCGAAGCTGCAGGGCCAACCAAAAATGTCTATTACACGTTATTTGACTAAATCTCTTTATTTTGATATCAAGTTTAAAGCCTTTGTGTTAGGTACAATGATTAAATGGTTTGCCCAGAAGTTTCAAAAACACATTATATAGAAATTAGAGTCTCCATACTCACCACAATATTGAGAAAAGAGAATCTGGTTTAACAAACATGTTTTAAAGGGGAAGAAAAATAATTAGCATGAATAGAGTCAAACTGTAGCCGAATAAAACCAAGTCTTTGCCCCTGAAAATCATCTTAGGCAGTGTTCTCTGAAGTCACGTAACGTCTGGAGTTGCTGTGTGGGGCCTTTTCCCCTCACTTCTGCTGTGGGCTGGCTTGGTGACTGGTGACCCTACCTTACGAAGACTCTTGTCACTCTGACATCAATGGTGAGTTGTGTGGCAAGGTTTGGTATAGCTCTGATAATTACTTTAGAATGACTCTAAACTACCCATCTATTTTTTTTTCCTACACCATTGTCTAAGGAAGTCTTTAGCAACCACGGGTACATGCTTCCGAGAAACATTTGACCACAAGTGTCTTAGATTCAAAACATATTACTATGTGGGAAGAAAGGCACCACCCAGCACACACACCCATCCTAATTTTGAATGGGCTTAATTTCTAAATTCTAGACACTGCCTCACAATGCTATTAAAAATAGTAACAGCCTCATTTAAACTCCTGAGGCTGAGCCCACAAACATGGACTGATGGAGTTCCTAAGAGAAATAGGTGTCTGGACCACATTTCTAAATTTTGAGATGTCTGGAAGATGAGGAAGATGATCTTGTGGCAGGAATGATTTTCAAAATATTCGACACTGACCAGTCAGGGCAGGTGGACAACCAACCCAAGCACACACGGGTCTTTACAGGATGCCTTTCCTTACCAGTGAAATACCAGCCAGGTGAACTGAGATCTAAAGAGGGAAATTAGGGGAGAGGTGGGAGGGAAGCTGTAAAGGGAGGGGACGTATATATACGTGCAGATGATTCACTTTTTTGTATAGCAGAAATTAAGAAAACATTGTAAAGCAATTACACTCCAATAATAAGTGAATAAAATTTTAAAAATAAAGAGGGAAACCAACACAAAATCGTGTTGGAGCAAGAGAAAGGCAGCTCTGAATGGTGAGAAGGGGAGTCAGCCCTCTCATCCTAAGTCAACAGGGACAACCAATCCCAAGGAGGAGGCACGGATGAAACCAAGAAAGGAGACACGAAAGAAGCACAAGTGAGAGGTGGGAGGAAACAGACTGGGGCAGCAGAGCAGAAGCAGGTGAAGGGAAGAAAGAAAAATGAACAGAGGAAAGTAGGGGGGCTTTCCTGATGGCTCAGTGGTAAAGAATCCGCCTGTCAAAGCAGGAGACACGGGTTCGATCCCTGACCTGGGAAGACCCCATATGCCACGGAGCAACTAAGCCTGTGTCACAACTACTGAGCCTGTGTTTTAGAGCCACGGACCACGACTCCCGATACCCATGCACCCGAGAGCCTGTGCTCCTCAACAAGAGAAGCCACCGCACTGAGAAGCCTGCGCCCCACCAACTAGGGAGTAGCCCCCGCTCACCACAACTAGAGAAAAGCCTGTGCAGCCACCAAGACCATGTTACAGCCAAAAATAAATAAATAAAATTATTTTTAAAAAGAAGAAAATAGGGAGTAATGAGGATGTGAAATAACAGACCAGGAACAAGCAAGAACAGTGAAGGAGTCTGAAGAAAGAGGAGATTTGGGCCATTCAAAGAGAAAAAGAAAAAATAATAAGGTAAGGTAAGGCAGAACTGGGAGAGGTGTTGGACAGCAATAAGAAAAACGGTGGTGTGAATGCGTGATCACTGTCTCTCTCTACCGTGTGACCTGGGAGTCAGCACACTTTACTGTAAAGGGCCAGACAGTAAATGTGTCAGCTCTGTGGATGGTACAGTCTTTGTTTAATTACTCAACTCTGGTAGCAGGAAAGTCATCTCAGACAGTAAGTAAACAAATGGTTGTGGCTGTGTTCCAACAGATCCATACAAAAGCTTGTGATGGACTGGACCCGGTCCCTGGGTCACAGGTGCTGACTCCTGGTGCAACATAAAACCCCTCCACAGAAAAGGGTGTTTGATATTTCTGGTACCCTTACAGTGCCAAGCACAGATCTTGGCACACAATACTAGAAACTATTAGAACAAATATTAGAACAAATTAGAAAATATTAGAACAAATATTAGAACCAAATATTAGAACAAATATTAGAACTAGAAAATATTGGAACAGATGGAAGAGCCATTTTATAAGTCTGAAGATGGTCAAAGAGCAATAATTTTCAATGGTCTTTTTATACAAAATGGAAGTTTCCTATGGTTCAGCCTACCTGCTGCTTGATTGGCCATCTGCTCCCCAGTGGGTAGACCACGGACTGAGGGAAGGAGGGAATATCTCATCTATCTCTGGGATAGATGAAATCAGTGGACAGGTAGGTGTTCTCAGCACAGCCCAGGTCAGCATAGGCAAAGGCAGGCACTTAGGAAAGGCTTTTCATAAACGGTCATCTTGAGAGATG
Organism: Capra hircus; assembly: GCF_001704415.2. Taxonomy (NCBI): domain Eukaryota; kingdom Metazoa; phylum Chordata; class Mammalia; order Artiodactyla; family Bovidae; genus Capra; species Capra hircus. The sequence continues at coordinate 20,441,594 of NC_030818.1, forward strand.
GACAGGTATGCCACCCCTCTGGGCTCTCTCCTAAATGGATACTCTGACAATGTACACAGGCGAGAACCTTCAGATGGCTGGTTCAGAGCTACCTTCAATACTAGCTGTTAAAGCTTTCAGATTGGGACAGAGTTCTCCATTCAGTAGATAATATTTCCACAGAGTTTAGATCTGGCCAAGTCCTGCGCCAGTCACCAGAACCCCAGTAAATCCCAATAAGTCTCTCTTTTCTTAATTTATTTTTCACTGCACCGGGTCTTCGTTGCTTCGTTGGGCTTTCCTAGCTGCAGTGATTGAGGCCTACCCTGCAGTGGTGGTGCACGGGCTTTGCAACACAGTGGCTTCGTTTGTTGCAGAGCACAGGATCTGTGGCTCAAAGGCTTCAGTTGTGGTGGCTTAGGGGCTCTGGAGCGTGGACTCAGTGGTCGTGGCACATGGGTTAGCCGTTTCATGGCATGTGGGACCTTCCTGGACTAGGGATCAAACCCACATCCCCTGCCTTGGCAGGCAGCATCTTAACCACTGGACCACCAAGGAAGTCCTCAATCTTCTGTCTCTAATTCATACCCTCCCCTGTTTCCTCATCTTTGGCTTCTAGAATATCCCCAGCTTGACTGCAGAGCTGGTTCCTCTCTAACCTCCATTTATTTCCCCAAGGGGCCTATTGTGCTTGGGAACAGCTTGGGCAATAAGAGGCCACAAGATCTGGCCAAGTGGAGCTCTCCAGGGCTTGGGGCATAATTGGTTCCCAAGCCCAGTATCACAGAGGTAGGAGGTGCTCTGGCCCCAGGCTCACATTTCTGATAATGACCGCACATGGGGAAGGGCAGATTGCAGCCCCTGATATGGGCAGCTCTTACGGGGTGAAGGGTTTCTGATTCTGGAAGCAGAGCCACAATTCCACGGCCTCTGAGGCACCATTCAGGGATGGGAGGCTGATTCTGTGGTTGTTTTGCTTTCATTTATTTCATCTGGTACCAGGCACCACAGTCATCATTCCATGTTTGTCTTGGTTCCTGACTTCAACCATGCTTTGGGCACGAGTGGTTTCTGAAGTCTTTCTCATGTTGTTTCCCAGTGTGGCTCCGACTGCCTCATGAATTAGCTGAGGGAAGAAATGCCCCCAAAGGACATGATCTTGAAGCCCCGTGAGACACAGCCACAAGATTGTCTGAAAGTGAAGCTTCAGTGAGGCAATCTGCTCAGAAAAGGGAAAGCTAGTGTGGGTCTAGCGTGATCAACTGCTTGTATTCCAAGGCAAACATGCAGCTCTTTCAAGGAAGGAATCCTCCCATGTTATTTTCAGAGTTAATAAGGTGCAGAGGCCTGTCTGTAGGAATTTTGCCTTTGCAGGAAAAAAGTTCAGTGTGTATTTAGGATGAACATGTGTGCATGGATGTATGGCCATGCATATAATTGTTTAATTTTTTTATTGAAGAGTAGTTGATTTACAATGCTGTGTTAGTTTCTGGTGTACAGCAAAGTGATTCCGTATATACATATATATGTGTGTGTTGGTCAGTCAGTCATGTCTGTCTCTTTGCAGCCCCACAGATTGTAGCCCGACAGGCTCCTCTGTCCATGGGATTCTCCAGGCAAGAATACTGGAGTGGCTTGCATTCCCTTCTCCAGAGGACCTTCCTGAGCCAGGGGTCAAACCCTGGTCTCTTGCATTGCAGGCATATTCCTTACCGTTTGAGCTACAGGGAAGTCCATATATATAGCTTGGGAACCAATTGTGCCCCAAGCCCTGGGCAGTAAAGAGTCTGCCTGCAATGGAGGAGACCCAGGTTCAATCTCTGGGTCGGGAAGATCACCTGGAGAAGGAAATGGCAATCCACTCCAGTATTCTTGCCTGGGAAAATCCCGTGGATGGAGGAGCCTGGCAGGCTACAGTCCATGGGGTTGCAGAGTCAAACACGACTTAGCAACTAAAACAACAAACACCATGTACATTTATATACCTTATGGTATATAATAACCCTTATGGTTTATTATAGGATATGCAATGTAGTTCCCTGTGCTGTACAGTAAGACTCTGTTGCTTACCTATTTTATGAATAGTAGTTGGTATCTGCTAATCCCAAACTCCTAATTTACCCCTTCCTCACCTTGCTCTTCGTTAACCATAAGTTTATTATTTGCTTTGAAATATTTAAAAATATTTAAATTATCAGTATAAAATTATTTTTAAATTAAAATCTTTTTTAGTAACTGCTGACAATAGACACTCCTAAGAAACCAGACCCCTAGTTTCTTCCCACCCTGAAATGGCCTGTATGCCCCTGAAGCAGCAGTTGAGGTATCCCATGAGCTCATCCCTGCCCTCACTGGCCTGGCCTCCCCAGTCTCTGAAGTCTGGATGTCCTGAGCCTTCTTTACCAGCCTCTCTGCTTCTGTCACACAAAGTTATTCAATGCCCAGCAGCGGTTGTTCCCTTTGTTTGTCTGGCTCCCTCTGCATTGCCACTAGGGAGTGAAGAAGGGGAAAGTGAGCCAAACCTTGCCCATCCCCTACCCGCACCAACTCTTGCTGGCCTTGGTTGAACCCCTTCTGCATACCCTGCTCTCTGCCGCCCCGCGCGTGCCATTTCCTTTCGTAGCCAAATACAGACTCTACACAGTTTAGAAACATCAGCAGTAATGCTTCATGTTTTCAATCCCATGAGTGCATGCTCAGTCCATCAGTCTTATCCAACTTGAGTGACCCCATAGACTATAGCCCACCAGGCTCCTCTGTCCATGAGGTTGTCCAGGCAAGAATACTGGAGGGGGTTGCCATGCCCTGCTCCAGGTGATTTACCCGACCCAGGGATTAAACCCGCGTCTCTGTATCTCTTGCATTGGCAGGTGGATTCTTTACCAACTGTGTCACCTGAGAAGCCCTCAATCCCCTTCAAGCTCAGGTTTAAATTTACCAAGCCAACTCTTTTATCTTCTATCTGCTTTATCATTAGGATCCTTTTCTCACTGGGGCCTTTGCTAATACAGTTTGATATTAAAATGCAACAGGATCCTATGGTCCTTGCCCCCATCCCCACCCCATGTCCTCAGCCTACCTTTTGACTGTGAAAAAGTTTAGCCAATGAATAAGTTTAACCAGAGAAATGAGATCATGCAGAAACAAAGGCAAACAGTTGAAAGAGATCACATAAAAATAATGTAGTTGTTAAGCATAGTCAAGGACCTTTAGTTCCTTCCTAAGGGCTATAGATAATATTCTGAGCCATATCCTGTGAGCTGTCTTATAGATATTGAAACCCCCCCATGTAGAAGAAATTAACTACATGATGAACAGACTACAGCCATGATATACACTGCCACAGTTCCAAGAACTGGCCTCAAAGAAAAGGAAACAAACCAACCCTGGAACTGAACATTAATTGTATTTAAAACAATCAAGATGATGCTGGTCAGATCACCAATGACCGATTTCAAGATGACTGTCAGAGCTGACTATGCTGTTTCTATGTGGAGGTCCCTCCGTCTATAGTTCTTGCCCACCCATTGTCAGTGGAAGTGAGCCAGGCTTTGGACAGGCATCCGCCCTCCCTGCTGGTAGACAGCATCCAAAATAAAGCAGACTTTCCTTTCCACCAACCTGGCCTCTTTGCCAAGCATCCGGACTCACTACTTTACCACTTTGGGTAGCAATATGGCATGAGAGACAAACCTTGTTTATGACAGTCTGATTTACCCAATCTTTCTCTGTTTCCTCCTCTGTGAAATAGTGATAAAAATGACTCACTGTCTGCTCCCTGGAGTTGCTGTGAGGATAAGATAAATTAGATGTGAAATTCCTCACTTGGAAACTGATTCATAACTGGGACTCAATAAATGTTACCAATGCCTGCTACCAGCACCACTAACCACGTTTACTGCAACTCAAGTAGATTCAGAGTGGGAAGTCATACACCACAATAGCGCTTCCCAACCCCTGGTGCACAACAACCACCTGGGGAGCTTAAAAGTAGTCATGCCTGCACTGCTATATTTAAAATACATAATCAACAAGGACCTAGTGTATAGCACAGGGAACTCTGCTCAATGTTATATGGCAGCCTAGATGGGAGGGGAGTTTGGGTAAGAATGGATATGTTTATGTATGGCTGAGTCCCTTCGCTGTTCACCTGAAACTGTCGCAACATCGTTAATAGGCTACAATCCAATACAAAATAAAAAGTTTAAAAAAAAAAGTACTCATGTCTGGGGGCCACTAATCCTTACCCAGTTTTAAATATCCAAAGTAGTTGACCTTATTTTTTATCTTGATCTTAGGCAATATTCCTGTTGCCAGACTGAACGTGTGATTTTCTTCCTCTGGCTCCTCTCATTCTTTCTTTTTCACTAAGTTTTCGGGAAATTTGTTACACAGCAGTAGACATATGCCTCGGAGATATTGTGGATTCAGTTCCAGAGAATCACAATAAAATGAATCTCACGAGGGTTTTGGTTTCTCAGTGTGTAGAAAAGTTCTGCTTACTCTATGCTGTAGTCTATTAAACATGCAATAGCATTATGTCTAAGAACAATGGACATGCCTTAATTTATTGCTAAAAAATGTTAACCACCGTCTGAGCCTTCAATGAGTCACACTGTTTTTGCTGGTAAAGGGTTTGAAATAATATGAGAATTGCCAAAATGTGACACAGAGATCGTGGCATTAACAAATACTGTTGGAAAAATGACACCCGTAGACTTGCTTGACACCAGCTTGCCACAAACTTTCGATGCATTAAAAACTGCAGTATCTTTGAAATGCAAAGTGCAATAAAACAATGTGTGCCTGTTGTCGTTGCTCAGTCATATCTGACTGTTTGTGACATCATGGACTGCAGCGAGCCAGGGTTCCCTGTCCACCACCTCCTGGAGCTTGCTCATCCAACCATCTCCTTCTCTGTCATCCCCTTCTCCTCCTGCCTTCAATCTTGCCCAGTATCAAGGTCTTTTCTAATGAATAAACTCTTCACAGCAGGTGGCCAAAGTATTGGAGTTTTAGCTTCAGCATCAGTCCTTCCAATGAATATTCTGAATTGATTTCCTTTAGGATTGACTAGTTGGATCTCCTTGCAGTTAAGGGACTCTCAAGAGTCTTCTCCAACACCACAGTTTTAATGCCAAAGCATTAATTCTTTGGCACTCAGCCTTCTTTATCGCCCAACTCTCACATCTATATATGATTACTGGAAAAAACCATAGCTTTGACTAGACGGACCTTTGTTAGTAAAGTAATGTCTCTGTTTTTTAATATACTGTTGAGGTTTGTCATAGCTTTTCTTCCAAGGAGGAAGCATCTTTTAATTTCATGGTGCAGTCACCATCTGCCACTGATTTTGGAGCCCAAGAAAACGAAGTCCATCACTGTTTCCATTGTTTCCCCATATATTTGCCATGAAGTGATGGGACCAGATGCCATGATCTTAGTTTTTTGAATGTTGAGTTGTAAGCCAGCTTTTTCACTCTCCTCTTTCACCATCATCAAGAGGCTCTTTAGTTCCTCTTCACTTTCTGCCATAAGGGTGGTGTCATTTGCATATCTGAGGTTATTGATATTTCTCCTGGCAACTTTGATTCCAACTTGTGCTTCATTCAGTTCAGCATTTCACATGACGTACTCTGCATATAAGTTAAATAAGCAGGGTGACAATATACAGCCTTGATGTACTCCTTTCCCAATTTTAAACCAGTCCATTGTCCCATGTCTGGTTCTAACTGTTGCCTCTTGACCTGCATATAGGCTTCTCAGGAGGCAGGTAAGGTGTATGCCTGTGGATAAACAATATATTTCTCTCATCACAACATGGCACTGTTATGTCCCTGATTTTGAGACAGATCTTCATTTTGTGTGTGACTGTTTTTTCAGAAATAAAGTGGTCATTAAATTTGCATGACTAGCTGTATTAGTGTGTTGCTCTATGATTGTGGTATATCACTCTGGTCTGTTAGCTTTATTAAAAAATGAATGTCTTCTTTATTAGTAGTTTATTCCCATTGATGGGGTCATTTTGAGATTCCAGCTCTGACGAATTAAAAGATTGCCTCCCCTCTCTAGGATATTAGATAATTCATTATCACATCCTGGAGCCCTCCTTCTGTTCACTAAGCCCTTCCTCCCTCATCATTAAACGTGATCACAGATGCTGGCAAGTCTTTCTGTTCTCAGAACAAGTTCTACTTTGTCAGGGACACCTTGCTGACTCCCAGGACCCTGTTTATTCTCTCCTGCTTGGGCAGAGAGGAAAAAATACAAGTCAATACTTTAAAACACACATATGCTTTATTTTTTTTTAATAACACCTATATTCTAATATACTCTTCTACTATATTCACCTTTCTTTTATGAAGAAGGCAGAGCACCAAAGAATTGACGCTTTAGAACTGTGGTGCTGGAGAAGACTCTAGAGAGTCCCTTGGACTGCAAGGGGATCAAACCAGTCAATCCTAAAGGAAATCAGTCCTGAATATGCATTGGAAGGACTGATGTTGAAGCTGAAACTCCCAATACTTTGACCACCTGATATGAAGAGCCGACTCCTTGGAAAAGACCCTGATGCTGGAAAAGACTGAAGAGGGGAGGAGAAGGGGATGACAGAGGATGAGATGGTTGGATGGCATCACCGACTCAATGAACATAAGTTTGAGCAAACTCAGGGAGGTAGTGAAAGACAGGGAAGCCTGGCGTGCTGCAGTCCATGGGGTCTCAAAGAGTTGGACATGACTTAGCAACTGAACAGCAAAAATAGATTCACCTTTGTTTTATAACTACATTTTATACATAGATTGCGTTAGAGTATTATTATGAACTCATAGCCTTCACAAACTCACCCCATACCAATTCTCCATAACTGGTTTTATTGTTTGATTTTCTCATGTGCATATATTTACTAATAGAAACTCCTTTAAGCATTGCTTTGACATTCTTGAAACATCCTTGTTTTTCGGCCACAGCAACAAGATGTTTCAAGCCAGCCTGACAGCTTTTCCTGTCCCAAGACTGGAATCAACTATCTTCCAAGAAATTCTGAGTGCACCTCTGCCCTAGGACTCAGATCATGCCAACAAGCACTGACTCAGGATGAAATCTGGCCTGGACCCCTTAGCATCCTGCATTCCTCTGCCTGCCTCTTAGAGGTTACCTTCTTTATCCCCGAACACCCTCCCTCCTTGCACCAAACACCCTCCTTTCTCTGACCTCTGCATTTTCATGGGTCCTTTAGATTCCATGAAATAACAGTCAGTCATTTCAATACAAGACTTACTTTTCACTTTGGAAGTTTAAGACTTGAAATCCAGGGAACAAATGTTTACCTACTGTCAAATTGAATCTGTTCATTGAGATGCGGCAGCACTGGATTTTGCTGAATTTTCAACCACTCAGTTGAAACACAAGTGAGTGTGAACCTTCTATCTAAAATCCTTCTTCATGAAATATTCTAGTCATCAAATAAAAGCCCAGACCACTGATTAGGTTGTAAAATGGTGGAATTCTCTCACAGTTGTCAGAAGCTTGAAATTAAACTGAAAAACGTCTTCTGGTCCCTAAATGGCAGATGTTAATTGTGGGAAAAGCTACAGAGAAAATGACCTCCTATAAATTTCCAGCATTCTTCGTCAGAGTTCTTCCAAGGCAGAGGGTTGGTGCCCTCTCTGCTGCCGTCTGTAGTACACTTGTGGCTGGAAAACTCACTCACCATCGCTCTGTGAGGAAATAAATTTCTGTTATTTAAGTCACTCAGTCTATAATAATTTGCTATAGCAGCAATAGTAGTTTACCAAAACATACATAATTTAATTTTCTGAAAAAAAAATTCTCCAACTTCGCATATTGACATAAGCTAACTATTAACATACCAAAGAAAAGGTCCCATATAATCCAGCCATTTATGGACACAGTACCTGGGAGGGAACTTCAAATTCTCTGTCTCATAATTTAAGAAATTCCTCCGTAAGAACTGTTGTTGAATTATAGCTGACAAGAGTATAAGCAGCACAGTCACGCCACTGAATTCTTTCCAGATCCAGCTTCATAATTCACCACCTCCCATGTGTCCTCTCTTCTTGAACTTAGAAAACTTTTCTTAATAAGTGTCACTTATGAGATCCTAATTGGAGATAAACAGGGGAAATTTTAATAGCTATTCCAGGACTTACAACATTATGGGTAACAAATGCTAGATTTAAAGACTAAAAATTCAGGACTGAATACAGCTTCCACCAGATACTGGGTTTGTTTCTCTTGGAAAGTTGTTTGCTTTCATTGAGCTTTAGTTTTCTCATCTGTGAATTGTTCAATGTGCCTAGTCATTGGCAATCATTTTTATTATCTCTTCAAGTTCCCTTTAGGTATTGTGATCGATTGAGTGAGTGGATAAATAGATAGACAGATGATAGATAGATAAACAGACAATGGGTAAAAGAGATGGGAGAGTAGATGGCGGGACAGAAAGCATGGTAAACTCAGCTGTGTCCCCCCACCCAAATTCATACGTTGGAGTCTTAAGCCCTAATACCTTTGAATATGCCTGCATTTGGGTAATTAGGTTACAAGGAGGTCACTTGGTGGGTCCTGATCTAAAATGACTAGTGTCTGTATAAGAATAAGAGGTTGGTACACAGAAACACACAGAGAGAAAGTGGACTTTCACAAGGCAAGGAGAGAGTCCTAAGACAAAATCAACTTTAATCTCAGGTTTCTGGCCTCCAGAACTATGAGAAGATAAATTTCTATTATTTAAGCCACTTGATCTATAGTAATTTGCTATGGAAGCCCTAGCAAACTAGGATAGATGATAGATGATTGATGATAGATAAATAGACAGATAGGCAGATGGATAACCTGGCCCAGATAGACCTGCTTCTTTTTAAAGATTCTGGTGCTCAAAGTGAGCAAACCCAAGTAAGGAGCATCCCTTTTGGTAAAGCTGTCCTGGCAGAGTCAATAGTCTCTATGTGACTGTGTTAAATATTACAAAGGCTTGGGTTGCATTTTCAAAATGTAAAGAGCTAGAGAGTCACATGAGGACTCCAAATCCCTATTTTTTCAGTGCATCATCTGTTTCCAAAGGCTCACAAGGGAATTATGAAAACAGGAAGCTCCAAAATGATGTAAATGCCTTGTTGCCAACTGGACCGGGGGCCTGAGTCCTAGCTGATGTGGACCAGACACGTAAACAGGGAGGACTTCAGTTGCCCAGGAGGCTTAAATGGCCCAGACCAAGAGCAGAACAGGAGCTACCCTGGCCTCTTCCCTGTGGCCCACACTCTTACCTGGGGTGGGGGCCAGGGGAAGGTGGTGCTAAGGTCTTAACAACTTGAAAAAACAGGAAGGATGAACCCAGGAACAAGAGCTCTTCTCCTGGAGGCTGACAGCAACTGCTCTAAGCCATCCCCCACTGTGCCCTGACCTGTTCCTGTCTGGCCTTCCCAGAATCAGACACTCCCAAATGGGAGGCAGCTCCAGGCCCTTTGTACTGCTCCAGAGCCTGGAGACTAGGATTCCAAATGGGAGGAAAACAATGCAAGAAAGAAAAACCGAAGAATCAACATTATGAATATGGAAGTGCCTTCAAACTCCCCTAATAGTCCCCTGTCCCTGGATATGGGTCACACTGCACTTTCCCAGCAACGGAATTGTGGTGGGGGAATGGGGAAGAGAGGAAGTAACCTGGGAAAAGCACTTTCTGAATGCAAGTAACAAGTCACAGGCAGGCTTCCCTGGCGGCCCAACGGTTGGAAATCTACCTGCCAACGCAGGGGACACTGGTTTGATCCCTGGTCTGTGAAGATCCCACATGCCACGCGGCAATGAAGCCCATGCACCACAACGAGTGAAGCCCACTCACCCTAGAGCCTACGCTCTGCGCCAAGAAAAGCCACCACAGCGGAAGCTCGAGCACCGCAACTAAAGAACAGTCCCTGCTCCCTGCAACTAGAGAAAGCGCCTCGCGCAGGAGCGAAGATCCAGCACAGCCAAAGATAAACAAATAATAACACATTTTAATAAAAAAAAATAAAATGCTCATTTTAAAGAGTCATAGGCTTCGGTACCAGGATGTCAATGCTTTTTCATTAATAAATACTGAGAACTTCTCTGTGCCGCCCACTGTTCTAGGTACTCTTCCTTATGTTCTAGCTCTGGTAAGGAGTGTAATAATAAAGGATAGGACCTCAGAGCCTGGCAATAATACTTTCTCTTACCTCTCTTCTGATATCTTATTGTTCACTCTTTGTATCATTCTTTACGTGTTGCCTTGGGTTAGTGTCCTCTCCTTCTTTCCCATTTGAAGTCCTCTGGGAATAAGGCTGTGCTACATTAGCTAAGCAGATTGTCAACAGCTCCCAGCCCAACACCTACTCATAGAACAAGCCGGTTAAACATTTATGGAAGGATAGAGGGAAGGAAAAAATAGGAAAAGAGCTTCGTATGGCTTTCTTTTGGAGACTTCTTACTTATTCCAGGAAGAATTAAGTTTCAGTGATCATTTGTCATACATTTTGAGCTCTCCACTTCACAACTGCCATACATTTATACTATGAACCAATCCGACTGAAACGAACTTATATGTTAACTGTGTCATTTCTCAGAGCAAAGAAAAAACCAGCAATAGGCTCCCAGAAACAGACCATACTGCTACACCACCAAGAGTGATTACTTCAGCAGCAGACATTAGGGTCTCTGGACACCGCATGCCCTTGATTTATCAGAGGGGCTTTCCCAAGTGTTATTTTCATAAACAGTCAGATTAATATAGGGGCTTTTTCTTGCATTCATTTGGAAAAATCTTGTCCTGATGTAGTACATTCAAGCTCCACTGCCCACAAAGAAGCAAAAATCTTTCTTCTGAGTTGTTATTCCTAAGACTTCAATCTCCTCTTGTCTAAAGCACAAAAAGTAGGCTTAATTCTGTTTTGTTTTCCTCGAAATATAGAAAGCACTTCAGGTCAAAGAACTAGAGAGGATGTGAATGCAACTGTATTACACTTTTAGTTACTTTTGGTTTCCTTCTATTCTTACTTTCTTGTGGACTCCCCCCACCCTTCATCCCTTTACTCCAAATGTTGTTCTGACCTTGAAGCAATAGCTTCGTAACTTACCTACAGTCCTGAGAGGCCCTCCAGATTCTCACAGCCATAGAGTTCCATCACGAGTCAAGATTTCTGGACTTCCCTGGTGGTCCAGTGGTTAAGACTCTGCTTGCCAGTGCTAGAGACACGAGTTTGATCCCTGGTCCGGGAACTAAGATTCCACAAGCCAGGGGGCAATTAAGCATTGTGCCACAACTACTTAAGCCCACACACGCTAGGGCACGTGCTCCACAACAAGAGAAGCCACCGCGATGAGAAGCCCATGGACCATAACTAGAGTAGCCTCTGCCCCTCAGAACTAGAGAAAGCCCATGCGTGGCAACTAACACCCAGCACAGCCAAAAATAGATGAATAAACAATGTGTAAAGGAAGTCAAGATTTCCCAGTTACAAGTCCAAGGGGCCTTCCTGGGTGCTTTGGGCTCGATGCTGGCTCTTCCTCCACCACAAACTACCCGAGATGGGTGGTCATCAGTGTCATCCTTTTCCTTTTCCAGCCAACTATCTTTGAACAACAGTAACAAAAAGGGCCTCTTTGAACGCACCCATTTCTTTCCCAAATAATTCTATTTAATGAATTCCCTATTAGGCCAAATCCAATGCCCTGAAATATCTGCCAAGCACGTCATGCTGCACAAAAGGGGCTTGAAAATAGCCAGCAGCTGGTTTGAGGGAAGACCATGTGAATAGGACTGACTGAGGAGTTTCCCATCCATGGCCAGAGGTCCACACCTCACTGTGTGCAGCTTCGGCCTGAGTTATGCATCACATTGTTCATGTAAAGAAAAAGCGACTGTTCTCCCCGAGCGCCCCTTCCCCGCTCCGAATGGCTGTGACCAACAGCCCCAAGACCCTAATTGCCACAGCCTATTAGAAATAATGAGACTTACATGGCAGAAGCCAAGGGTAAAAGCGACGTCTCACAACACGAAAGGTTAATATCAACATATACTGCTAGTGAGTGCAAAGGGCACATCAATTGGTGACTCATTACTGGGGGCTGACCCATGGGGAAAGTGTCATTCAGCAGAGGCTTTCTCAGGATGTGGCAGCCAAAGTTACAAAAGATAAGGACTTGCCTGTGGAACGCGCTCAACTAATGAGAGCTGAAAATTGTTTGAAACATCCCAATGACCTCACAGATGGGGGATGCTGATTAAGGTAGCTACATGAGGCTCCTTTTTTGTCTGACAGCCCATTGAGAAGCTTTGGTGAGATGTGACTAACAGGCCGTGAAGGTGTCTCCATCTTCTCTGACATGGTCCATGCTTTGGGCAAAACAAACACGAAAAATAAGTCCAAACTGACACACATGTTTGAGTTTAGTTTCCAGAGACATGTTTTGGGAAAAGAGCACTGGTGGGGCCGTCAGCTAGGATCTCTTCATGGCAAGGGGGTTTGTGACTCCTTGCGTGACTAATCGCATGACTGCGCTGGGGGTGAGCCAAAGGCAAATTTAGGTCTTGAACACTCGACAAAACAACCCCACTGTTCTGTGGGCAAAATGCTATGGGGCTTCATGTGTAATTAAATGAAAGCCTCACAAGGGTCTACACCTCAGTCATTCTCAGTGCTGATATGTGGCACAAAGGAAGGATTTTTGCCACATCAGAATGCTTCCATGAAACAGTGGAGAAATGGAACCAGATTTTTGTTTGCTTTGTCCAACATTTACTGAGACAGAGACATCTCACAGAAGAAACCCTGAAGTTCTCTGAGTCTTCATTTAATGTCTGGGAAAAAGACCCACCTTTGAAAAAAGACCACCTTTATGGATGCCTTACCCCACTATCTTGTACTAGAGATGAAGATGAGATCAAAACTCTTACAGTTCATCTCAACTCCTTCTCCAGCAAAACCGAAGTAATACCTGTCCATTTGCCACTTTGTTTAAAACTACAAGAATCACCCATGTCTTGCAAATACAGTAATATCGCCTCATCAGTTCAGTTCAGTCACTCAGTCTTGTCTGACTCTTTGTGACCCCATGGACTGCAGCACGCCAGGCTTTCCTGTCTATCACCAACTCCCGGAGCTTATTCAAATTTATGTCCATCACGTCAGTGATGCCATCCAAACATCTCATCCTCTATCGGCCCCTTCTCCTCCCACTTTCAATCTTTCCCAGCATCAGGCTCTTTTCCAATGAGTCAGTTCTTCACATCAGGTGGCCAAAGTATTGTAGTTTCAGCTTTAGCATCAGTCCTTCCAATGAATATTCAGGACTGATTTCCTTCTCCTTGCAGTCCAAGGGACTCTCAAGAGTCTTCTCCAATGCCACAGTTCAAAAGCATCAATTCTTCAGCACTCAGCATTCTTTATAGTCCAATTCTCACATCCATACATGACTACTGGAAAAACCATAACTTTGACTAGATGGACCTTTGTTGGTAAAGTAATGTCTCTGCTTTTTAATGTGCTGTCTATGTTGGTCATAGCTTTTCTTCCAAGGAGCAAGAGCCTTTTAATTTCATGGCTGCAGTCACCATCTGCAGTGATTTTGGAGCCCCCCAAAATAAAATCTCTCAACATTTCCATTGTTTCCCCATCTATTTGCCATGAAGTGACGGGACCAGATGCCATGATCTTAGTTTTCTGAAGGTTGAGTTTTAAACCAACTTTTTCCACTCTCCTCTTTCACTTTCAAGAGGCTCTTTGGTTCCTCTTCACTTTCTGCCATAAGGGTGGTGTTATCTGCATATCTGAGGTTATTGACATTTCTCCCAGCAATCTTGATTCCAGCTTGTGCTTCATCCAGCCTGGCATTTCTCATGATGTACTCTGCATATAAGTTAAATAAGCAGGGTGACAATACACAGTCTTGACGTACTCCTTTCCCAATTTGGGACCGGTCTGTCCCATGTCCAGTTCTAACTGTTGCTTCTTGATCTGCAAACAGGTTTCTGAGGAGGCAGGTCAGGTGGTATGGTATTTTCATCTCTTGAAGAATTTTCCACAATTTGTGGTGATCCACACTGTCAAAGGCTTTGGTGTAGTCAGTTAAGCAAAAGTAGATGTTTTCCCAGAACTCTCTTGCTTTCTTGATGAACCAGCAAATGTTGGTAATTTGATCTCTGGTTCCTCTGCCTTTTCTAAATCCAGCTTGAACATCTGGACATTCACAGTTCACGTATTGCTGAAGCCTGGCTTGGAGAATTTTGAGCACTACTTTGCTAGCATGTGAGATGAGTGCAACCGTGTGGTAATTTGAGCATTCTTTAGCATTGCCTTTCTTTGAAATTGTAATGAAAACTGACCTTTTCCAGTCCTGTGGCCACTGCCGAGTTTTCCAAATTTGCTGGCATATTGAGTGGAGCACTTTCACAGCATCATCTTTTAGGATTTGAAATAGCTCAACTGGAACACCATCACCTCCACTAGATTTGTTTGTAATGATGCTTCCTAAGGCCCACTTGACTTTACATTCCAGGATGCCTGGCTCTAGATGTTCACACCATCGTGGTTATCTGGGTCATGAAGATCTTTTTTGTATAGTTCTTCTGTTTATGCTTGCCACCTCTTCTTAATATCTTCTGCTTCTGTTAAGTCCATACCATTTCTGTCCTTTATCACCTCATAAAAACAGCTTATTACTGTATTAAATAAGATGATACAAGAATTTTTATAAGAATACTTAGGAAAATTTTCTCAAGCTTTCCTAACTAGTTGTACTAGTTATCAATTGCTTCATAACAAATTTTCACAAAACACAGTGGCTCAAACAATTCACTTTTGCTATTTCACAAAGTCTCTGTGGGCAACCTCACAAGGTTGTAGTCTAGATGATGACCAGGGCTGTGATATCATGTGATGGCTTGTCTGGGGCTGGAAGATTCACTGCCAAGCTGGCTCACTCACTTGTCTGCCAAATTAGTGCATACTGAACTATAGAGGCCTACCAGCTTCCCTGTAGAGCTGACTGAGTGTCCATGGGACGTGGCAGTAGCTTCCCTCAGAGCAATAATCCAAGAGAGAGAGACGGGGAACTTTCATAACATAGCCTCCGAAGTCAAGCACCATCATATCCAGTACCCAAGTAGTTATGCAGGTCAGCCCAATTCAGTATGAGAGGGGATTATGTATAAGTGTGACTATCAGAAGCAGGAATCTTTGGGTAACATCTTGTCTTGATATTTAGAATATTAAAAGTATTCCAGTTTGGTTAAAAGATATGAACAATATGGTTGTTGATCTACTCAACCAGAATTCTACAAAAGAAACAAAAACAAAGAAATCCACAGCAAATTTTCTGAAGAAAATATACTCCATTTTACTAAATTTTTTTCTCATGCTAATTAAAATGTCTATATATTATTCCTGTAAAGCCAAAATGAAGAGATGAATTAAGAGATTATTCAGGAAAAGCTGATTTTAGATTTTTTTAAAGATTTTTGCAAAACAATCTACTTTTGACTTAAGAGCAGGATTTTTGACCTAAAGTATCTAGAAAATTTCAGAGCTGCCCTTTTTCAGTAGATACCTATGGAATTGTCTACAATCATTCACTAGTTTGCCACGTACAGAGAATTCAGGAGTAATATGGTAGACAAAATCTAAACAGGCTAATTCTAGAATCCATTTTAGGGAGAGACCCATCTCTTTAGAGAAATGGACTTGATAAACTTATTTAGGAAAAGCGAGTCCTTGTTGAGTATGAATGTGACCAAGGTTTATATATGTTCCATATTTATTAGAACTAAACTCAGTTATAAAATTTATCAGTCTTTTATTTCTTGAAAGAAATTCTTAAACACTTGATGAACCAGTTTAAATGAATCAACCTACGTCTTTATAAAATATGTGGTACATTTGTTCACCTAATTTGGTATTATCACAAAATTAGATATTTCATTCTTTCATTTATATTTAATTCCTATTTTCTTTTTCTTTTAATTTTTAATTTTTTTTTTTTTTTTACTTTACAATACTGTATTGGTTTTGCCATACATTGTTCTCAGACTGCTTTTGTTTCATTTCACTTCTATCATCAACACTAGAAGTTAGTATTCTTTTCTGGGCTATGTTTCATTAAAAAAAAAATGGAATTGTCTAAGATACAAATGAACTTACCTACAAAACAAAAACAGACTTGCAGACGCAGCGAACAGTCTTATGGCTGCCAAGGATGAGGGAGGGTGGGAGAGAGATGGACTGAGAGTTTGGGATTAGCAAATGCAGACTATTACATATAGAATGGGTATGCAACAAAGCTCTACTGTATACCACAGAGAATTATATTCCAAATCCTGTAATAAATCATAACTGAAAATAATATGAAAAAGAATATAAGCATGTATGTATAACGGAATCACTGCTGTTCATCAGAAACTAACACAATACGGTAAATCAACTGTGGTGTGAGCTCAGTCGCTCAGTCATGCCTGACTCTTTGCAACCCTTTGGACTGTAGCCCTGCAGGCTTCTCTACCCATGAGATTTTTCGGGCAAGAACATTGGAGTGGGTTACCATTTCCTCCTCCAGGAGATCTTCCCAACCCAGGGATCAAGCCCACATCTCCTGTGTTTCCTACATTGCAGGTGGATTCTTTACCTGCTGAGCCATTGATGAAGCCTATACTTCAGTAAAACAATTTTTTTTTTTAAAAGAAGGAGAAAAGTGGAATTTTCTTTACCTCATAAGAGTTATGAAATGCACATGAATGAGTAGAGAACCCTAAGACAGATTTAATAGGTAGGTAGTCAGCTTGGCTCACCCACAAACTCAAGACTCAGATTCCTGGAAAATGACTCTATGTTGTGTGTCCTCAGGATCACAAGTGAAGGATTAAAGTCACAAATGTTAAATTCACACATACCAAGAGTCTACTATCTACCATATATCTTTTAAATAAAAGTAATAAAAGTTATTTATTTATAAGTAATAATTTAAATACTATTAAAATTGCTCATTTAATAGAACCACATATATTATACAGAGCTAAAATCTAGATCCAAACAACCATCAGTATATATTAGATCTCTCCTTTCATTTAAATATTTAGTCAGGATTATCTAATTAGTGACATAGTTTTAATAGTAATAGAACGTTCTCAGCACAATTAATGGAAATCAAGAAGTCAAGAAAAAGGCTATTTACATGAACTAATAAGGTTCAGTTCAGTTCAGTTCAGTCGCTCAGTCGTGTCTGACTTTTTGTGACCCCATGAATTGCAGCACGCCAGGCCTCCCTGTCCAACACCAACTCCCAGAGTTCACTCAGACTCATGTCCATCGAGTCAGTGATGCCATCCAGCCATCTCATCCTCTGTCGTCCCCTTCTCCTCCTGCCCCCAATCCTTCCCAGCATCAGGGTCTTTTCCAATGAGTCAACTCTTCGCATGAGGTGGCCAAAGTACTGGAGCTTCAGCTTTAGCATCATTCCTTCCAAAGAAATCCCAGGGCTGATCTCCTTCAGAATGGACTGATTGGATCTCCTTGCAGTTCAAGGGACTCTCCAACACCACAGTTCAAAAAGCATCAATTCTTCAGCACTCAGCCTTCTTCACAGTCCAACTCTCACATCCATACATGACCACTGGAAAAACCATAGCCTTGACTAGATGGACCTTAGTCAGCAAAGTAATGTCTCTGCTTTTGAATATGCTATCTAAGTTGGTCATAACTTTTCTTCCAAGGAGTAAGCGTCTTTTAATTTCATGGCTGCAGTCACCATCTGCAGTGATTTTGGAGCCCAAAAAAATAAAGTCTGACACTGTTTCCACTGTTTCCCCATCTGTTTCCCATGAAGTGATGGGACCAGATGTCATGATCTTCGTTTTCTGAATGTCGAGCTTTAAGCCAACTTTTTCACTCTCCTCTTTCACTTTCATCAAGAGGCTTTTTAGTTCCTCTTCACTTTCTGCCATAAGGGTGGTGCCATCTGCATATCTGAGGATATCATTTAGGGATGGACATTTAGATCAATGGAACAAAATAGAGTCAAGAAATAGACTGATCCATTTAATATTTGGATTGTTTCCAATTTTTGACAAAGATGCCAAGGCAGTTCAGTGGAGAATGGAAAGTCTTTCCAATACATGCACTAATTATCCATGTTAAAAAAAATGAACATCAATCCTTATTCCCTGTCATAAAAAAAATTGACTCAAAGTGTATCCCACAGCTTAATGTGAAACCTGAAAATGTGAAACTTGTAGGAAAGGTAAGAAAAAAAATTGAGACCTTAGGGCAGGCAAGGATTTCTAAGATATGACACCAAAAACACTAACGATAAAAGAAAAGATATTAATAATTAAACTATCAAAATTCAAAACTTTTACTCTTTGAAATGTCCCAATAAAGAAACAAAAGTGTAAATAAAATACTGGTACAAAATATTCACACAACACATTTATCTGATCAAGACTTGCATCCAAAATATAAAGGGCTCTTAGAAACTTGAAATGATATGAACAGACTCCTCACCAAAGGCTATATATAAATAGCCAACAAATACATGAAAACATATTCAACATCATTAGTCATCAGTTGTGACATACGTATAACAATGCAAATTAAACCACAATGAGATACCAATACACACCCATTAGTTTAAGATTAAAAAGACTAATGTATCACAAATATTTGTGAATATGTGGAGGAATTAAAACTCATACCCTGATGATAGGAATATAAAACGGTACAAACACTGCCAAACAATTTGGCAAATTCTTAAATTTAATATATACCTGTCACGCAACAAAGTCATTTCACCCCGAGGTATTTAACCAAAAGAAACAAAATTATATATTCACACAAAGATTGTGCATGAATGTTCTTGGCAACTTTATTTGTAAAAGCCAAAAGTTGGAAACAATCCAAATATCTATCAATTGGTGAATGGATTAATAAATTATCATCTATCCATGCAGTGGATACTGTATGTACTATTCATCAATTAAAGACACGAATTATCAGTATATAAAATGACATGACTGAATCTCAAAATCACTATGCTAAATGAAAGAAACGAAGCAAAAATAGACATTTGAGCTCAAGAATCAATTCCACCTGGCTATGCAACATCAAGCAAGTGACTTATTATCTACCTGCTTTAGTCTTCCCACCTGTTAAATAGGAATAAAAATAATAATATTGCTACCACTTGTTGAGTCTTTATTATGTTCAAGGTCTTTACTTTCAATGTCCCATTTAATCCTCAAAACCCCATTATATTTGATATAATATATGTTTAGCACTTACCATTATACTCAATAAATTGTAGTTATTGTAAGAAATTGTTATTGTAAGTTATTACTTTCTTACTAATTTCTTATTAAAAAGTGAAAGTGAAAGTTGCTCAGTCATGTCTGACTCTTTGTGACCCCATGGACTATAGTCCATGAAATTCTCTAGGCCAGAATACTGGAGTGGGTAGCTTTTCCCTTCTCCAGGGGATCTTCCCAACCTAGGGATCGAACCCAGGTCCCCCACAATGCAGGCAGATTCTTTACCAGCTGAGCCACAAAGGAAGCCCAAGAATACTGGAGTGGGCAGCCTATCCCTTCTCCAGTAGATCTTCCCGACCCAGGAATCGAACCGGGGTCTCCTACATTGCAGGTGGATTCTTTACCAATGAGATATCAGGGAAGTCAATAATAAATGAATCAATATATGCTGAGACTTAGTTATGAGAAAGACCCAGTGGAATGTCCTGTAGAGAGACAGAAAGATGAATGAGACAGAATCTTACAATCCTGTCCTCCAGAATCTTACAACCTGGACTTGGAAACAAAACATAGACACATGACTAAAGCACAAGATAGCATTAAGTAGAGACAAACATGGTATTTTGAGAGAGGGCCATGGGAAAATCTCACAGAGAGATACAGCGCTTAAACTGGGCCCGGAGGGAAGGCGGCATCTCCCTAGGAAAAGCTGCTGGGGATGGGGAAACTTCGGATATCGTAGCATGGAGAAAGCAAGCAGGAACACTGAGAACAGCAGCAAGCAATGCAGCATTAGCGGAGCGCAGGTTGCGTGGAAGCGTGTGTGAGCCAGGAGGGCCAGATCTGGACGGTCTGGGAGAGCGGGCAAGGAGTGGGTTTCATTCTGAATTCACCCCAACACTTTGGGGTGTTCGGAGTCAAGAAGTGATAACATGTTGTGTTTTAGCAGGATGGCTACAGCAGGGATATGGCTAAAGGAGAGATGAGAGGCGGGAAGAGTGACTTAGACGTGTTTGTAACGAGCTAAGTGGAGCCTGAACAGGGATGGTGGCTGAAAGAATGATAGGTATGTAAGAACTGATTCTAAAGTAGCATCAAATTGATATAGTGACTAATTAAATTGGACCAAAGCAGAGAAACAAATCAAAGGGACTCCAGAATGGCAAACTTGCTTGACTGGAAAGATGGGAAGACCATTATTAGAAGTACAGAAGTCAAGAATAAAAGGATATTTATTTGAACAGGATTAAAGGAGCGCTAACAAGAAAGGGTAGAAAATGAATATTTGGATCACATTAAAATTAACAGCTCTTTTTCATCCAAGAAACATCATTAAGAGAATGGAAAGCAAACCACAGAGTAGTTGAAATACCCAACAAAAGAATCACCTCTGGAATATACAAAGTACTGGTATAAATCAATATGAAGAAAATAACTCAATAGAAAAATGGATGGAAAGATACCAACAGGTACTTAACAGGATGCTTTGCAAATGCACAGTACACATGAAAAGTTGCCTAACTTCATAGTCACTGGGGAGATGTAAATTATAAACCATAATGAGATAACATTGCATATATACCAGAAATAAATTTAAAAAAAAATTTTTAATAGCCAATACTAAACGTTGGCAAAAGTATGAACCAAATGGATTTTTCATACATTTCTGGTAGAAAAGTTAGTTGATATTGGAAGAGCCACTTTGGAAAATCGTTCAGCAATATCTCCTAAAAATGAACTTGCATCTAGAGACCTAGCAATTCCATTCTTAACCATGAACACGAGAGAAAAGCATATGTCCCCCAAGAAAAACTGATGAGAATGTTTAAAGCAACATTATTCATAACAGCCTAAAACTGGAAACTACCCAGATGTCTATGAAAAGCAGAAAGAATTTTAAGAAATATGGTATATTTGCATAATGGACTATTATTTATTAATGAGAATGAATAAACTAAATCTACATGTAACAACTTGGAATGATACTATAAACATGATGCTGAATGAAAAAAGACAGTCACAAAACATAAATATGATTCCATTTAAGTTCAAAACAGAAAAACTAAACTATTGCATTAAAATCAGAATATTGGTTATTTTGGGGTGGCTACTTGGCAGTAATGACTAGAAGAGAGCAGGGGTGGGATAAAGGGGATAAAGCTCGTAATATTCTGTTTCTTGATTTTGGTTCTGGTTATAAGGGTGTGTTCCTTTTGTGAAAATCTCTTGAACATGAATAAATTTCTGTTCAGTTCAGTTCAGTCACTCAGTTGTGTCTGACTGTTTGCAACCCCCATGGACTGCAGAACACCAGGCCTCCCTGTCCATCACCAACTCCCGGAGCTTGCTCAAACTCATGTCCATCGAGTCGGTGATGCCATCCAACCATCTCATCCTCTGTCATCCCCTTCTCCTCCTGCCTTCAATCTTTCCCAGCATCAGGGTCTTTCCCAAGGAGTCAGTTCTTCACATCAGGTGTTATACATTATAAATTTATGTTATTCATTAATAAAAAATTGTTTTTCTTAAAAAAGCAAGTTTGGGGGTTAGATGATGCAGTCAGAATTAGAAATGATGATTTTTATAGAAATACAGATGTTAACAAGCAAGAAATGTGAGTCTATGTTAGGAGATGACAGGATGTTACTGGAGATAAATATATTTGTCATTCACTACAACAATCAAAGACAGTGATAAAGAGAAAGAAGAGAGAAAGCTAAAGAAAGAATCTTGGGGGACATTTACTCATAGGTATTAGAAGAAGAGAAATAGAGGAGAAGATGATCAAAACATGCATGCACGTAAGCCAACCCGGAAGACTGCTTCACAGAGAGAAGAGCAGATGATCAGCAACTCCAAACGCAGCGCCGTGGACAAAAGCATGGGCTTTGGAGTCAGAGTTTCTGGGTTCAAATCCTCCGTCTCCTTGTCTGTAAATTGGGGTGACAAATGGACATCATGTTATTATGTTAGTTTATCTGAAGAGTGGCTAACAGCTGGTGATCTAAACAGCTCCAGGAGGGTGAGAAAAGTGTGAGGAAAGACTGCTGGATTCAGTAGTTAAGAGAGTAATCGGAAGAGAGGCAAAAACCAGACTGCATGTATGGTGAGAAAATAGATTTTAAAAAGAGTGGATCAAAGTTCAGCAAACAGTATCCAAAATGCTACCAGTGGATCCTCCAGCTTTCTAGCGTGACACCACTGTCAACTTCTTCAGTTTCCAAGTATTTATTCACTCACACTCCAGCCAGGAGGGTGGAGGCCACAGGTTGGCCAGAGTCTCCATTAGGCAGAGACCTCCAGGCACGCGGCTCTGAAAGAACCACTGGTTTTCTCAATTGTCTGAGAAGTCTGAAAGCAGCCATAACTAAAATCAAGAAGCCTCTCGAACAAAACCCATCCAGGAAAAGGAATCCTAGACAACTATCTGCACAAAAGGCTAACTCAACAGTTCCATCTCGAGTTTCTTTTCTTTCCTTTTTAATATTTATTTATTTGGCTGTGTTGGGTCTTAGCTTTGGTACTCAGTACCTTTGTTGTGGAGCATGGGCTCCTCTCTGGTTGTGGCACACAGGCTCAGTGGTTGCAGTGTGGGGGCTTAGTTGCCCCTGCAGCCTATGGGATCTTAGTTCCCCACCTGGGGATCAAACCTGTGTCCCCTGCATTAGAAGGGGGATTGTTAACCACTGAACCACCAGCAAAGTTCCAGTATTATTATTTCTTACAAGTGCATATGAATCAATGCTGCTGCTGCTGCTACTGCTAAGTCGCTTCAGTCGTGTCCGACTCTGTGTGGCCTCATAGATGGCAGCCCACCAGGCTCCCCTGTCCCTGGGATTCTCCAGGCAAGAACACTGGAGTGGGTTGCCATTTCCTTCTCCGATGCATGAAAGTGAAAAGTGAAAGGGAAGTCGCTCAGTCGTGTTCGACTTTTCACGACACCATGGACCGCAGCCTACCAGGCCCCTCCGCCCATGGGATTTTCCAGGCAAGAGTACTGGAGTGGGTTACCATTGCCTTCTCCAATATGAATCAATAATTGTCTTCAAATAAAATAATGTCTCCTGTGTCACACTCTTTTTTTGTAACAAACCCTTTGATATTGAGAATAATGTGTCCAAACCTTTGTGCTTTGTGCTAAGTTGCTTCAGTCGTGCCTACTCTTTGCCACCCCAAGGACTGTAGCTGGCCAGGCTATAGTCTGGCCTGTCCATGGAATTCTCCAGGCAAGAATACTGGAGTGAGTTGCCATGCCCTCCTCCTGGGGATCTTCCTGACCCAGAGATCGAACCCACATCTCTTACATCTCCTGCATTGGCAGGTGGCTTCTTTACCACTAGTGCCACCTAGGAAGCCCACCCAAACCTTCAGGAACCCCCCAATTTCAGAAAATCGACGTGCTCCAAAAGGCTTACTCCAACAGGCTTGCTCCCACATCACACTTTCTCTGGAATCACAGGTCCCCTGCAACAGTCCTCAGTTCACCTCACCACATTTTCAGCTTTTGATGGAGTTCTATCCTTCCCTTTATGTTCATTTCCACAGAGCCATCCTTATTTCCCCAGAATCGCTGCATGCACAGATGAATCAGGAGCTGTGGAGCTGCTTCACAGGGCAGCAGATGCCCAGTCCTGGACTGCTCAGATATTGGCAATAAAATGCCAAATGGCTGCAAGCACTAGGAAGAACCATAGTGTCCAATCTGGAGATGTCTAGGGCATGCCACTTCACTGTTTTCTTTCTTTCTTTAAGCATGAAAAAAAAGGGTCATTCATAATCACACTACTATAGATAGATATACAGATATAGATAACTAATAAGAACATATTGTATGGCACAGGGAACTCTACTGAATACTCTACAGTGGCCTACATGGGAAAAGAATTTTAAAAAAAGAGTGGATTTATGTATAACTGATTCACTTTGTTATATACCTGAAACTAACACAACATTCCAAATCAACTACAATTAAAAAAAGAGTGGCTCAGAGGTTAAAGCGTCTGCCTGTAATGCGGGAGACCTGGGTTCAATCCCTGGGTCAGGAAGATTCCCTGAAGAAGGAAATGGCAACCCATTCCAGTATTCTTGCCTGGAGAATCCCATGGGCGGAGGAGCCTGGTGGGCTACAGTTCATGGGGTCGCAAAGAGTCGGACACAACTGAGCGACTTCACCTCACTTCACAGTTTAAAAAAAAAAATTTAAGGGACAGGCATTAAATATCCATTCAGATGTGCCACAAATACATATGTTGCCAGATAGGAATTATTATTTACATTACCATATGTAATAGATAGCCAGTGGGAATCTGCTATATAATACAGGGAGTTCAGCTCCATACTCTTTGATGACCCAGAGGGATGGGATAGGGGAGGGGAAGGGAGGCTGAGGAGGGAGAGGATCTATGTATACTTAGAATTGATTCACGTTGTACAGCAGAAACTAACACAATGTAAAACAATTATATTCCAATTTAAAATTTTAAAAATGAAACTAAATTTTTTAAAAGAAGAAAAAAATTTTTTTAATATATAAAGGAATTATTCAGAATTGAAGATGATGGAGGTCTTCTGCTTGTGGCCTGACTCTTTCCATCTGAAGTTTAACTATTTCAGAACAAAGCTATATCCTAGACCTTCATCTCACTCCATTCAACCTGCAAGTTAACCACCAATCACACCTGGCTGAAAGCCTTTCATTCAGGAAAGATGTTGCCTTAGTCACCTCTGGCTGCTAGAACAAAAATACATAGACTGGGCAGCTTAGCCGCAAGAGAAATTTCCTTCTACAGTCCCAGAGACTGGAATTCGGAGATCCCTGTGTGAGCAAGGTTTGGTTCCGGTTAGAGTTCTGAGTTATAAACAGCTGTCTCCTCACCATTACCGGCACGTGTAGAAGGGGCTA
Organism: Capra hircus; assembly: GCF_001704415.2. Taxonomy (NCBI): domain Eukaryota; kingdom Metazoa; phylum Chordata; class Mammalia; order Artiodactyla; family Bovidae; genus Capra; species Capra hircus. Next base: position 20,466,748 of record NC_030818.1, read on the forward strand.
GACACTACGTGGGATCTCTTTCATCTGGGCACTAATCTCAATTCTTTTCTTGACGATTATTTTTTTCTAAGAGAAAAACCAGAATCCATGCCGAGCTGCTGTCAGAAGCTCATCATACCCTCAGAGGGGTGAGGCCTGCTGGTGGCAATAGGGAAAAAATGAATGACTCTCCCTCCTGACTCAGACTGACTCTGGTCGAAGGTCCTCGACAGCGGCGGGGGTCCTCCTCAAGGGTGGGGGTCCTGGGCAGTGGCGGGCTCAGAAAGACGGCTTGGCGGCCCCGGGGCAGCTGCGCAAGGGGCCTCGCGGCTGTTGCTAAAGGCCCTCTGAGCGCCTCCCAGATGAAGTCCCAGCTGGACGCCAGAGCTGTTTTTTTAACCTTAACAAGATCTGTCATTAAACGTTACTGGAGCCTGACTTTGCCTCTTTCCCTCCGGGCCTTGCTAGTGGAGGTCAAAGGTCACATTATCCTTCCACACAGCCTCCTGGGCCTCCGGCTTTTGTTTGCCAGACCTCATGGTGGTGATGAGCAAGGAATCCCTGGGTCCTTGGAAGCCACACAAGAAACCAGCGAACCATGGCCTTTAACGAACGGCTCCTCCAAGGCCAGCCGGCAACAACCACTTACGATATTTACAGCTTTCTGTCCGTGCAGATTAAACACAGGCAACAAAAAATGGGACTCTTTTGTCCGGTAAACTTATGTCATTCCTTGTTAAGACAAATTGAGAACAAACCTAGATTTTGTTGGGAAGCAGTTTTTGCCTCTAAAGACAGTCTTGGATGAGGATCGGAGGATTTCTGGCGACAAGGACATCTTGTGCAATATTATTATTAAGTGACAGTGTTTTCTGATAATTTCATAAGCGGTTTAGCTGTACTGTTTTCTAGCAACAGGCTATATTCTTGGCCAAGGGCAATATTTCTCCCTCGTTCATTGGCAGTTCATATTATAAACAGATACCTTGCGGGTGCATTCCTCAGCAGAGGGCCAACACCAAAGCAGCAAGAGCTTAGCAGCCTGAGTTACCACTTTTTGTTTGAATTATGAGCATCTTTCCACAGGTACATCAGCACGTTGGGTGCTGAGATTAAGGGAAGTGCTTGGTTCACTGTCTTTGCAATCAGAGAAACCTGGGGTTAAGGGCAATGGATTTTAGCAGAGAAAAAAAAATTTTTTTTCAAAGAAGGCATTATTGTGAGCCCAATATATCAATTTAAGTGGTTTAATTCAAACTAAGTAGGAGATCTGATAGACAGAGTGCCTGAAGAACTATGGACGGAGGTTCATGACATTGTACAGGAGGCAGTGATCAAGACCATCCCCAAGAAAAAGAAATGGAAAATGGCAAAATGGTTGAAAAAGGCAAAAAGGTCTGAGGAGGCCTTACAAATAGCTAAGAAGAGAGGCTAAAGGCAAAGGAGAAAAGGAAAGATATACACATTTGAATGCAAAGTTCCAAAGAATAGCAAGGAGAGATAAGAACGCCTTCCTCAGTGATCAATGCAAAGAAATACAGGAAAACAATAGAATGGGAAAGATTACAGATCTCTTCAAGAAAATTAGAGATATCAAGGGAACATTTCATACAGAGATGAGCTCAATAAAGGACAGAAATGGTATAGACCTAACAGAAGCAGAAGATATTAAGACAAGGTGGCAAGAATACACAGAAGAACTGTACAAAAAAGATCTTAATGACCCAGAAAACCATGATGGTGTGATCATCCACCTAGAGCCAGACCTCCCGGAATGTGAAGTCAAGGGGGCCTTAGGAAGCAGCACTATGAACAAAGCTAGTGGAAGTGATGGAATTCCAGTTGCGCTAGTTCAAATCCTAAAAGATGGTGCTGTGAAAGTGCTGCACCCAATATGCCAGCAAATCTGGAAAACTCAACAGAGGCCACAGGACTGGAAAAGGTCAGTTTTCATTCCAATCCCAAAGAAAGGCAATGCCAAAGAATATTCAAACTATCGCACAGTTGCACTCATCTCACATGCTAGCAAAGTAATGCTCAAAATTCTCCAAGCCAGGCTTCAACAATACGTGAACTCTGAACTTCCAGATGTTCAAGCTGGTTTTAGAAAAGGCAGAGGAACCAGAGATCAAATTGCCAACATCCCCTGGATCATCAAAAAAGCAAGAGAGTTCCAGAAAAACATCTATTTCTGCTTTCTTGACTATGCCAAAGCCTTTGACTGTGTGGATCACAATAAACTGTGGAAAATTCTGAAAGAGATGGGAATACCGGCCCACCTGACCTGCCTCTTGAGAAATCTGTATGTAGGTCAGGAAGCAACAGTTAGAACTGGACATGGAACAACAGACAGTTTCCAAATAGGAAAAGGAGTACGTCAAGGCTGTATATTGTCACCCTGCTTATTTAACTTATATGCAGAGTACATCATGCGAAATGTCAGGCTGGATGAAGCACAAGCTGGAATCAAGACTGCCAGGAGAAATATCAATAACCTCAGATATGCAGATGACACCACCCTTATGGCAGAAAGTGAAGAGGAACTAAAGAGCCTCTTGATGAAAGTGAAAGTGAAGAAAGAAAAAGTTGGTTTAAAACTCAACCTTGAGAAAACTAAAATCATGGCATCTGGTCCCATCACTTCATGGCAAATAGATGGAGAAATAATGAAAATGGTGAGAGACTTTATTTTGGGGGGCTCCAAAATCACCACAGATGGTGATTGCAGCCATGTAATTAAAAGACACTTGCTCCTTGGAAGGAAAGCTATGACCAACCTAGACAGCATATTAAAAAGCAGAGGCATTACTTTACCAACAAAAGTCCATCTTGTCAAAACAATGGTTTTTCCAGTAGTCATGTATGGATGTGCGAGTTGGACTATAAAGAAAGCTGAGTGCCAAAGAATTGATGTTTTTGAACTGTGGTGTTGGAAAAGACTCTTGAGAGTCCCTTGGACTGCAAGGAGATCCAACCAGTCAATCCTAAAGGAAATCAGTCCTGAATATTCATTGGAAGGACTGATGCTAAAGCTCCCAATACTTTGGTCACCTGATGCAAAGAACCAACTCATTGGAAAAGACCCTAATGCTGGGAAAGATTGAAGGCAGGAGAAGGGGCTGATAGAGGATGAGATGGTTGGGTGGCATCACTGACTCAATGCACATGATTTTGAGTAAACTCCGGGAGTTGGTGATGGACAGGGAGGCCTGGCATGCTGCAGTCCTTGGGGTCACAAAGAGTCAGACACAACTGAGCGACTGAACTGAAGTAGGAGAATAGAACTCGCCTGATCAGCAACCCTACTTCTCATGCGTATCCCAACCCACCACCCATACCCATGAGTGTCCCCAAAGAGACTCAGTAGAGCAGAGCTTGAAAACCACAGTTCTGTCAAATGTGCCTGGACTGGTTGCTAGGAGAACTCACTGCCAAATAGACCTGTAAACCACAGTGAGCCCAGGGAAGCCCCATGGTCTCACTGAGTCTGGCTTTCTCATGAGGTAAATATGAACCCCTTATTTCATGGGCCCAATGGGCCTGGAATCAATTTGGAACAGAGAGGAAAATCTGCCCATAAGCCCATAGCACCCCACCACTGCCCATAATGGTTGTTTCTTTTTTTTTTCACCACAGGGATCAGACATGTGCCACCTGCAATGAAAGCATAGCATTCTAACTACCAGACCGAACGAGAATTTCCCCTAATGGTTGTTTCTTAAAAATAACTTTATTGAGATGTAATTTACATACCATAGACGTCACCCACTGAAAGAATACAACCCAATGACTTTAATATGTTCATAGAGTCAATATTAGAACATTTTCATCACCCCAAAAAGAAACCCTGTTCTCATTAGCAGTCAATCCCCGTCTCTCCCCACCCCACATGCAGCCTTAGGCAACCACAAATCTACTTTCTGCCTGTATAGATTTACCTATTCTGGACATTTCATAAAAACGGAATCATATAATATACAATTCTTTGCGACTAGTTTTCCACTCAGCATGTTTTCAAGGCTCATCACACTTCAGAATAATATTCTACTGCATAGATAGATGTATCTGTTTTGTTTATCCATTTATCAGTTGAAGGACACTTGGACTGTTGTCATGTTTCAGCTGTTTTGAATAATGCTGCTATGAACATAACTGAACATTCAGTCAGTTCAGTTCAGTGGCTCAGTCGTGTCTGACTCTTTGCAGCCCCATGAATAGCAGCACACCAGGCCTCCCTGTCCATCACCAACTCCCAGAGTTTACCCAAACTCACATCCATCGAGTCGGTGATGCCATCCAGCCATCTCATCCTCTGTCGTCCCCTTCTCCTCCTGCCCCCAATCCCACCCAGCATCAGGGTCTTTTCCAATGAGTCAACTCTTCGCATCAGGTGGCCAAAGTATTGGAGTTTCAGCCTCAGCATCAGTCCTTCCAATGAACACCCAGGACTGGTCTCCTTTAGGATGGACTGGTTGGATCTCCTTGCAGTCCAAGGGACTCTCAAGAGTCTTCTCCAACACCACAGTGAGGTAGTACTTTGTATCCACTAGGACTGCTGTGATCAGAAAGACAAACAATAGCAAGTGCCGGCAAAGGTGTGGAGAGGTTGGCATCCTCACACACTGCTGGTGGGAATGTGAAATGGTGTTGCTGTTTTGGAAGGCTGGCAGCTCCTCAAAAGGTTAAATATATATAGTTATGCTTTTAGTTAAAAAAAAAACATTAAAAACATACAATTTTTTTAATGGACATATATTTCCATTTCTCCTGGATATATACCTGGGATTAGTTCTATGTTTAACCTATGGTAACTCTATATATTTAACCTTTAGAGGAGCTGCCAGCCTTCCAAAACAGCAACACCATTTCACATTCCCACCAGTAGTGTGTGAGGATGCCAACCTCTCCACACCTTTGCCGACACTTGCTATTGTTTGTCTTTCTGATCACAGCAGTCCTAGTGGATACAAAGTACTACCTCACTGTGGTTGTGATTTGCATTTTCCTGATGGCTAGTGCTGCTGAGTAACTTTTCACATGCTCTCAACAGGTCTTTATTTGTAAGATACTGGCAGGAAATTTAATAGTGAAACGTCAAAATAGACGAAACTCTGTAAGCATTCATTGTTTTCTATGTCTAAGTCTGCTTCTTATTTCAAGACCTGACATATTCTTACTTAAGTTATGGGAATTCTCTGTCTCCCCCAGGACCTCCTCCTCCGCCAAATTCACCTAACTCCATTACTATACCCTGAATTGAGCCAAACTCTACTGTGAGACAGATTATTTCTACAAAACTCTGAAAAACAGATGAGCTCCAAAACCCTGCCAATAACTCACTTTCTCAATAAACGCTAGCATGCCAGAGCATCTGAATTTGACAAGGCTGCTGCTCTGCAGAGCCCTAGAGGTGCTCTTCACAATGTCAGCTACGTGTCTGGAGCCCCTGGAAGCTGGGCAGTGCTCACTTTGTGAGGCAGTCTTTCCCGGCACTGTTCTGACAGGAAGCATCCCAGAGAGTTGCTGTTTAGTCAGCCCGGAGTGATCTGCACTGACCTCAAAGCTCTGTATCTGCAAGATGGCCAAGTCGAGGGGAGGGCAGAGTGAGCGTCGCTATGAGGATCTCTTCTGTTCATCTAACTGTTGATTTAACAGCCTTGCCTGAAGCAATGCCCCCCACCCCCAGCATCCTCAGAAAGCTCTTTCTCAGCCATATGTGTGCGTGCTAAGTCGCTTCAGTCGTGTCCGACTCTTTGCAACCCCCTGGACTGTAACCTACTAGGCTCCTCTGTCTATGGGATTCTGCAGGCAGGAATACTGGAGTGGGTTGCCATGCCCTCCTCCAGGGGATCTTCCTGTCCGAGGGATCAAACCCACATCTCTTGGGTCTGCTGCATTGGCAGGACCCACTTTGTTTACCACTAGCACCACCTGAGAAGTCCTACTCAGTCACAGTCTGTTACTAAAGGCAGCCCCTTACAAGGTTAGGAGCCAGTGCTGGCTCTGGTACCCAAGTCTTAATGAAAGTATCTCCCACCACCCACCAGCTCTGTGATCTTACAGATTCCTTCATCACTCCAAGTCTCAGTTTCCTTATCTGTACAACTAATAATACATTGCTCAAAGAGCTGTGAGAATCAATAAAACAATGTATTTACAGCATGCTTAGGACATAGTAGGTCTACAACAATGTTGCTACTGTTGTCATTTTTATTACCAACAGTCCATTAATGCATAAGGAATTTTACTTCCAGGTATTTACTATTTCCTCTGTCCAATATACTGCCCCATATGCTTTGTCCAAGTAATTCTTATTAATTCTCTGATCTATGTTTATAGGAAGTTGCCTCTAGGAACATTCCCTTTGCTGTACCCCCAAGAGTGGGTGCCAGGACCTCACAAGCACCCAGTCTTACTCTTATTATGGTCACTATTACCCTGCCTCTAATTGGCTGTGTGCTTGTCTGCATCCTCCACTCGGTGGGAACTTCATAAATATTTGTTCAATTTCTGCCTGCATCTGAATCTGAGTTATGGTCTCTTTGCCATCCTCAATATCTCCACGAAAGGAAAAGAAGCCAATATTGATTGAGTTCATCCTGGGCCAGTACTGTCCATATGTTAGTTCATATAATGCCCAACAGAATACTAGGTGAGGCAGGTATTCCTTGCTCTAAGGATGAGGAACTGTTGGCATGGGAGGTTAATTAACTTAATTAACTCCCCTTAACTTGCCTAAGGTCCCACAGGTACCAGGCTGGGATTGGCATCCAGATAGTGCTCCCTACACTATCCCCACAAAGATTCTCCCTGTCTTCTTTAAGATCTAATTCCCAGTGATCCGCAGAACTCACTTCAGTTACTGCTGGAAATAGGAAACATGTTTTGGGCTCAAATAACACATTTTCCCCCTTACCCTTTATTACAAAAACACTCAGTTACTTACTAAAACCTGTTCCATTCGTTTAACTGATTTTGAATGTTTAGAAGGAGATGGAGCAAATCCTCTCTGGGGCCCTTTCTCAAGTAAGACAGTTCAGGTAGAGTTAGAAAGGGGCTGGGGTCAGGGATGGGTGCCTGGGGGAGAAAGACGGGGTAGAATGGCTAGAGGGAGGTGAAGGTTTGGCAGGAAACTGACCCTGCAAACCCCACACCCATTTGCTGAGAGGCTTCGTGGTCTGAGACAACTGCACACCTGTGGGTCTGCATGCCACAGCATCCTAGGACCTTCTCTGTGCTGTCCCAGCCCTGCTCAGCGGCCAGGACTGTGCATGCAAAATTGCATGGAATTGTACGAGCCTGGGGCTCAGGGGACAAACTCCCTTCCTTATCTGGAGACTCTCGTAGAGGTGGCTCTTCCTAGGGAAAGTCTATTGCTGTGAATAAGGACTCTCTTAAATTTTTTTGGCAAAATGAAGGACTCCAGAAGCAACACATGCATTGGCAGCACAGCTGCTGTGAGCCAGCATCTGCTCGTCTAACATGATTGTTAATGAACTGAAAAGGATCCTGCCGCTCTGATTTCCAGGGCACAGGAAACCAGAAATAGAGAAGAAAACTGAAATTAAGTTATGGTCTGTGTTCTCTAGGCAGCATGTGGCGGGAGGAGGTGATGTGGTTGACAAATTACACCACTGATGTGTCTCATGCATGTTAAGTACTCAGCAGGGGAACTTATATTCTGAAAATGACAAAACATTGTTGAAAGAATTTATAAAATCTAAATCAATGAGAAAATATCTGTGTTGATGGGCTGGAAGATTTAATATGGTTAAGACAGCAAAACTCCCCAAATGATCTACAGATTCAGTGCAATCTCTATCGGAATCCCAGCTGAATACTGAATTTACATGGAAACTCAAGAAAACCAGGATAGCCAAAAAAACCTTAAAAGTGAAAAACAAATTTGGAGGACTTGCACATCTTGATTTTAAAATTCATGATTAACAGTAATCAATACAATGTGTTATTGGCAGAAGGATAGCTAAATGGAACAATGAAATAAAATCAAGAATCCACATCTAAACCCATGTATCTATACAAAAACTTGTACATGAATGTTTACAGTGGCATTATTTATAATAGCTAAAAGATGGAAGCAGTCCAAATGTCCACCAGTTGATGAATGGATAAGCCAAATGTGTTATATCCATAGAATGGAAGTTTATGTGGCCATACAGAAGAATGGAGTACTGATACATACTGTAACATAGATGAACCTTGAAAGCAGTATGTTAAGTAAAAGAGAATAGCCACATACAAAAATATACATATTATACGATTCCATTTATATGAATTGTCCAGAATAAGTATATACAGAGAGACAAATGGAGAAGGAAATGGCAACCCACTCCAGCATTCTTGCTTGATGAATCCCATGGACAGAGGAGCCTGGTGGGCTACAGTCCATAGGGTCACAAAAGAGCAGGACACGCCTGAAGCAACTGAGCATGCACGCCCATAGAGAAACAAAAGTAGATGAGCTTAGTGTCAGGAGGAATGGCTACAGTGAAGGATGACAGCTAGAGAGTATGGAATTTCCTTTTGAGCTGATGAAAAGTTCTAAAATTGATTATGGTGCCAGTTGCACAAGTCTGAATATATTAAAACCACTGAATTGTATACTTTGAGTCTGTGAATTATATGTCAGTAGAGCTGTAACCAAAAATCGAGAAATGAACGTTGCCTTAGAGCACTTTATGTTCTTTTTAAAATATGGCCTCAAATTGCATTTAGCTAAATTGTACATTAGATACCCTTCATTCCACAGGATGGAAGTGCACAACTGACTTTTCTAGGTTCCTGTACCCATAAAAGGGGAGAGCAGAATGTTTGCACTATCTCTGACTTTAATACCCAGACTTCTACTCAGGGTTTATCCATCATATGCAGTGGATTCCTGGGAGTCCCTGTTGGTCTGGGTGAAAAACTTAACAACGTATTTTTGTGGCATAACAAAGCCTGCTATTCCCAACACTATTCTCCACCACTTGGTGCAGAACTCTGCCGGGAAGGAGATGCGAAATGTTAATGGGGCTCAAAATACTTCTGAGGAGGAAACTGACCAAGACTTATACCTTTTCCCTCAAGATCAATGTTATTAGATCCTGTGTAATATAGTAAGTTCTTACAGAGGTTCTCAGGCAAGAAAGGACACCTAAACGAATCTAAACAGGAAGGAAGGAGACTAAAACAGAGACTGGTCTAGAAGAGAGATGGCCTCAAGAGCAGGCTCTTGGTTGGGGTGGGGGTAGGGGTGGAGCAGAGCCCATCCAGGTGTCCCTCATGCCCCAAGACAGGAACAGGCAGAATGATAAAGAATAGTGAACATCCAGTCTGGGAGGGGAGTTTGGGGAAGAATGGATATGTGTATATGTGTGGCTGAGTCACTTTGCTGTGCACTGAAACTATGACAACATTGTTAACCAGCTATACAGTAGCTGGTTATTTTTTATTCAGTATAAAATAAAAAGTCAAAAAAAAAAAGAACATCCAGGGTCATGGGCCTATAGGTAGAGGGACTCTTTCTTGAGAGGGAAAGTCGAATTTCTGCCCAGAATACACATAAGTATATCATACAGAATGGTACAACTAAGGCAGAGCTTTGTTTGCTGGTTTCGGATACTGAGATTTCTTCCTTAAGGAAAATGCTGCCAGCAGGCAAATTCTCCAATGCCAGTTTTAGTAAGGTGTTACCTGCTAATTAAGTAAAGATGATTATCTTCCACTGAAGACAGATTAGCATTGTGATATTTACTGGAAGCAGCATGAAATGGGTATCTACCTTCATTATTTCTGGGACAGAAATTAGAAATGAAATTAAAAAGGGTTTGGAATGTGGTCATTGCCATGGTCACTACGGTTGTTACTGAGTTGCAGCAAGTCAGCACATATACAGATAAGGTACCCCCACGTGGTGTGGGCCCCAGCATGAATCTGGTTCTGTCTACTTCAGGGCAAGCTCTTCTGCGCATCGCGTGATTCGTTCGCAAATTTCTCATGTACTTACTCAATTCACTCTCCATGTTCTTAATTTTATATTCCCAAGAAACCTAATTTGTAATCTTCATTTGGCCTCATGATCATAAACACAAACACTGATGCTGAGATCATGTGATCATAATCATCTAAAGATCTTCTTGAGCAAAGATAGTGAACTCTTTTGGGGATGTGCCAGATGGTAAGTATTTTAGGCATCGTGGGCCATACACTTTCTCCACCATTTTCAGCTCCACCACTGTAGCATGAAAACAGTCATAAACACTACATAAACACATGAGCATAGCTGTGTTTCAATAAAACTTGTTATACAAATAAACAGGTGGTGGGCTGGATTTAGACCATGGGCCATAATTTGCCAACCTCTGTTCTATAATATCCTTAAGCTATCCTAAATTTTATGTTATAATTAAAATGCAAACATAAAATTTTAAACTGTTCTTGGGGAACTCTTGAACTCTTCAGAATGTGGATCGATGGACTTGTTTGAGAAAAAGTTGTCTGAGGAAGTCAGAATATAAACACACAGACCAGGAATGGGGAACCTTGGCTCAGTTTGAGAGACAAAGTATGCACCATGAAAATGACCTCAGATGGTCCCTAAGGATAGGGGCTTGGACTGGCTATGCCTGTGTCCCAACTAGATTAAGTATAAGGTCCTAGCAACAGATCATGCTCAATAAGTTGTCCCCTTCTCCTCCTGCCTCCAATCCCTCCCAGCATCAGAGTCTTTTCCAACGAGTCAACTCTTCTCATCAGGTGGCCAAAGTACTGGAGTTTCAGCTTCAGCATCACTCCTTCCAATGAATATTCAGGACTGATCTCCTTTAGAATGGACTGGTTGGATCTTCTTGCAGTCCAAAGGACTCACAAGCACCTTCTCCAACACCACAGTTCAAAAAGCATCAATTCTTCAATGCTCAGCTTTCTTCACAGTCCAACTCTCACATCTATACATAACCACTGGAAAAACCATAGCCTGGACTAGACAGACCTTTGTTGGCAAAGTAATATCTCTGCTTTTGAATAGGCTGTCTAAGTTGGTCATAACTTTCCTTCCAAGGAGTAAGTGTCTTTTAATTTCATGGCTGCAATCACCATCTGCAGTGATTTTGGAGCCCCAAAAAATAAAGTCTGACACTGTTTCCACTGTTTCCCCATCTATTTCCCATGAAGTGATGGGACCGGATGCCATGATCTTAGTTTTCTGAATGTTGAGCTTTAAGCCAACTTTTTCATTCTCCTCTTGATTTATAATCTTATGATTAGAACTTAGTTTTTTAGTGAGCCTGAGTCCCTGGGCTGTGACCTTCAGAAAGGTTCCTCAGTCTTTTCCCTTATTTTATATAATACAAGAAGACTAGAGAGGATTCAGTCAGTTCAGTTGCTCAGTCGTGTCCGACTCTTTGCGACCCCATGAATCGCAGCATGCCAGGCCTCCCTGTCCATCACCAACTCCCGGAGTTCACTCAGATTCTTGCCACCTTGTCTTAATATCTTCTGCTTCTGTTAGGTCCATACCATTTCTGTCCTTTATCGAGCCCATCTTTGCATGAAATGTTCCCTTGGTAATTAGTCAACTCTAATCGACTCATTGGAAAAGACTTTGATGTTGGGAGGGATTGGGGGCAGGAGGAGAAGGGGACAACAGAGGATGAGATGGCTGGATGGCATCACTGACTCGATGGACGTGAATCTGAGTGAACTCCAGGAGTTGGTGATGGACAGGGAGGCCTGGCATGCTGCGATTCATGGGGTCACAAAGAGTCGGACACGACTGAGCAACTGAACTGACTGAATCCCCTCTAGTCTTCCTGTATTATATAAAGTAAGGGAAAAGACTGAGGAACCTTTCTGAAGGTCACAGCCCAGGGACTCAGGCTCACTAAAAAACTAAGTTCTAATCATAAGATTATAAATCACCTCCCCCCACCCATAACCACCACTACATCAGCAGAGTTCCACCACAATTACAGTGGCATACAACCGAGAGCTCTAAGACACAGATTCTACTTAAGAAGGCTTTGAAGTGAAGTCGCTCAGTCGTGTCCTACTCTTTGTGACCCCATGGACTGTAACCTACCAGGAGGGGGTTGCCATTTCCTTCTCCAGAGAAGAGTTTAGGGAGACATAAAAACAACATGAGAAAAAAAACAAGTAAGGAAACTAGAAGAAAATGAAGCCTCAGGCACTACAGCTGCAAAAGACATCAGACATAGCACAGCTCACACTAAGAGCCTAATTATCTCAGTTACTTTACCCAATATATCATGTCTGGATTTCAACAAAAAGGTAAATGATATGCTAGAAAGCAAGGAAAAACACATTCTGAAGAGACAAAGAAAGCATAAGAAATAGACTCAGGCATAGCATAGCTTTCAGAATTATCAGACAGAGAGTTTAAAATAGCTGTGATTAATATGTTAAGGGCTCTCAAGGAAAATGAGAAAACATGCAAGAACAGATGGGTAATATAAACAGAGCAATGGAAGCTCTAAAAAGAATCAGTGAGTTTGAAGATAGGCCATCCTCAAACAGAAATGCAAAGAGAAAGAATGATTTTTTTTTTAATGAAACAGAATATCAAGGAACTGTGAAACAACTGCAAAAGGCAAAACAAATGTGAAGCGGAAACACTAGAAGAGGAGGCAAAGAAGAAGGGAAAGAAAGAGAGAAAGGAAAAGAAGATATATTTGAGCTAATAATGGCTGAGAAATTCTCAAAATTAATGACAGACACCAAACCGCAGATCCAGAGAAACTCAGAGACCACCAAGTAGGATAAATACTCAAAAAAATCTATACCCAAACATACTAAACTATAGAAAGCCAAAGATAAAGATTTTAAAAGTTAAGAAAATAAGAAATCTGATTTGTAGAAGATCAAAGATAAAAATTACCACTGGACTTCTCTTCAGAATCCACACAAGCCAGAAGAGAATGGAGTGAAATGTTTAAAGTACTAAAGGAAAAGCCATCAACCTAGACTTGTGTATCTGGTGAAATTATCACTGGACACAAAGAATGCTTATAAGCTCAACAATAACAAAAAAACAACCCAATTAAAACATAGGTAAAATATCTGAACACACTTCTCCTTAAATAAAAAATACAGACTTCAAATAAGTACGTGAAAAGATGACATCATATATCACTAGGGAATTGCAAATTAAAACAAACTGAGCTACTACCACACACCTACTAAAATGGTTAAAAAAAAAAACAAACTCAGAGTACCAAATGTTCCATATTAACACAAGATGTTAATAATAGGGAACCTGTGCTGGTGGAGAGGGACTACATATGGAGATTGCCTGTTTGATCTGCTCAATTTTTGTGTAAATATAAAACTGCTCTAAAAAAATGAAGTCTCCTAATTGAAAAAAAAATTAGTGTAAAGTGGAGACACATGGAAGATTCACGGAATAAAAACATGATAAAGATCAAATGGGTTTAGAACTAGAAAAGACCTCAGGATCGGTCATTCATTCATTCCATAATTATTGGGTACTTACAGAGTGTCACTCTCTGTGTGAGACATGGGAAGTACAATGAAAACAAGATGGTCCCCTCACAATACAGTACTGAGTGAACAGAGTCAAAAGTTCCCACTTTTGATACATGTGTGCATATATGTTTCGGGGATGAAGGAAAACTTTGAGAGGATGGTCACTAAAACGTTAACAGTAGTTATTTCTGGATGGGCTTTGTTTCCTTTTACTGTTTCATATCATTTCACAGTGTTTCTGTGATATACGTGCTTTGTTGTAATAAGAAAATAAAATAATAAAAGTACTTTTCTTTTATTCTAAAGATGCTACTTTACAGAATACACCAAGGCAAAGGTGAATTCGGAGCCAGGATTGTGAAAGCACAGGAACTGGACAGGAGTGAGAGAGTGAGTGGGGTAAGGTCATTTTTGGCAGGGAAAGTATTCAGTGAGGGTCCTGGGGACGGCCCAGGAGTATATTTTGTGGCTGCAGAGGGCAGGAATGGGGCTTCCATGGTGGATTTCACTCAACAGCAGCAATTCTTGACCATAGCTAACCACAGCCAGCTTTGTGACCCTGAGAGTTTTTAATACTGGTTCATGTCCACTGAGTTTCCACTACCAACATGTTCCAAATGTGTTTCACAGAAAACTAAGTATTGGTAGGTGGATTTCCTACTGATGCTTTTGATAAATGCTATATCGAACAAAGAAAGAATACCACAATTATTGATAGCAGAACCTATCAAAAACTTTTTTATTCTATGATATGATACACGACCCCAAAACAGAGTATACCATATTTCCCAAATTTATTTGAGAAAAAAAAAAAATCGCTATCTCCACTTTGTTTGGGTGAGAGCAAAAGAGTTGAATGGAATTGGTGTCATCATTTGATACACAGTTTGAGAAGTGTTACTCTGCCATATGCCACGTCAGTGATTCATGGGCCATGACTGATCTTTTTTATTTATCCCCTAGTATCTCCAGCACCACGCACAACCGCTAGCATAAAAAAGGCTCTCAAATCTTTGCTAATTGAGTGAATGCACTTCATTAAGAAAAACTGATTTAGCAAAGCTCTACATCTTGTGTATCTCTTCCAGATTTTATTTACACTTCCTTACAGAAACCATCCCAACTTGATCAATCCATGTAGGTGCGGAAGAATTAAAAATCTAGATCCTTTCCACAAGACTCTCTCTCCCAAGGGTTTCTGACACTTGCAAACGAAATTCTCTCACCCGCTGAGAGTCAGGAACAAATCAAGGAGATGTGCTGGGGGTTACTCTTACCACTTCCCCTCCAACAAATTCAACTTGCTTCCCAAGAGTCAGTTGAGAATGGCCTCCAAAGAAAACAACCAGTTGGATGATAGGAAGTGAATGCGTGACTGTCAGAGCAATAAAGCCTTGCCCTTTGCCCTTCTCCATCAAAAGTTTAGCAAGGACATGCTTTCCCCACATAGGCTGATAACAGCTGTCCCAGAAGACAGATTGCACACGGATTACAACTAATTGGGGTCAAGAAGAGATCGCCTATAGTTTTGCCAAGAGCTCTTCTTGGGCTGAGAAAGTATGTGTTCTTGCAGATGTTTTCCTGTCCCCTATGGAACTAGTCCCTACCCTCTATGGACCTGTGTCATTGAGCAACTAAGAAGTTATTGATTTCATTTCTTCTAAGGGCTGAAGGAGTTCATGAGCTCCTCGAAGTACAACCAAGGGAAAAAAAAACTGCTCAGCCAGAATTTAAGCCCAAATGGGTCATAATGTCCACGTGTTACAAAAATATAACTGTCTTTAAAAACAAAAAATTTCTGGTGATTGTACGATTTTGTGCAGCAGGCTGTTCGGTCTAGAGCTATTTCAAACTCTCAAAACTTTATACATGCAAGGCAAACACACTGAAAGCGAAAGTCGCTCCTTTTCCTCTTATTTCTAAGATTAGTTGCAACCTCCCTGGTTTTCAACACTCATGCCAGTGTCCAGACTACTCAAGGGATTTCCTCAGTCGCATAGAGAACCTGGACTAAATTAGTCCAGAGGGATGTGTGCCATTTCTAAATTTGTGGTTGGCTTCATTGTGTTTAAAGCAAAGGTTATTAGACACCAATGCTGTGCAGATTTTCTAAATACTCTGGACTGCCAATGGCAGAACCAGATGTGAACTGTATCAGGAGAGACATGCGTGACAGCGTCTTCCTAAATGCCTATGATGAATTCTAACCTGCAGAGGAGAAAATTGCAACTGCGTGGTGCCAGGGTAATTTCCTCCAAATACCTCTTCCATCAGATTATTTTCTGTCAGGGAAAGCTAGGGAGGGCTCTGTTGTGTGAAATCTAAAATCCAGTGTTAAGGACCTCAGTCATCTGCCTGTCCTACCTTGAGACAAGCCAAAAGGATCCCTAAACCCCAGGACAATCTCCTTATTCTCCTCCTCTATACTTCGCTTGAGTGCCACCCTCTGGAATCCATAGCTCCAGCGTCCATCAAAATCTGGCTTAAACCTCATTATTGTCAAGTCACCTTCCCTATCGAGCCCCGCTCCCTCCGTGCTGATCCTTCTCCTTTATTTGGCATTCGCTGTAGTTGTCTGTAAGTTGTCACTGTTTCTATTGGTGGGGCCACTGGAAAGCTTAGCATTGAATATGAGTACCCCGTAACACAAGTGTGTGGAAAAGCCTCCTTGGTGTGCATTTTCTGCACTTCCTTCTTCCTACCTTCACTGTGAGGGTCACCCTTGATTTTTGCTTTGCTTTCCGTCACTTCTAAGTTGTTGCCTTGCTCTAATTTAACTATTTTACATGCTATCTTAAGTCTTTTGTGGATCAAAGCAGAGTGTCAACATGATTTTTTGGACTTTATTCAGTTCAGTTCAGTTCAGTCGCTCAGCCGTGTCCAACTCTTGGTGACCCCGTGGACTGCAGCATGCCAGGCTTCCGTGTCCCATCACTAACTCCCGGAGTTTACTCAAATTCATGTCCATCGAGTCAGTGATGCCATCCAACCATCTCATCTTCTGTCAGCCCCTTCTCCTCCTGCCTTCAATCTTTCCCAGCATCAGGGTCTTTTCCAATGAGTCAGTTCTTCGGATCAGGTGGCCCAAGTATTGGAGCTTCAGCTTCAATGTCGGTCCTTCCAATGAATATTCAGGACTGATTTCCTTTAGGACTGACTAGTTGAATCTCCTTGCAGTCCAAGGGATTCTCAAGAGTCTTCTCCAACACCACAGTTCAAAAGCATCAATTCTGCAGTGCTCAGGTTTCTTTATAGTCCAACTCTCACATCCATACATGACTAATGGAAAAATGATATCTTCGACTAGATGGACCTTTGTTGGCAAAGTAATGTCTCTGCTTTTTAATATGCTGTCTAGGTTGATCATAGTTTTCCTTCCAAGGAGCGAGTGTCTTTTAATTTCATGGCTGCAGTCTCCATCTGCAGTGATTTTGGAGCCCCTCAAAAATAAGCCTCTTTCCATTTCCATTGTTTTCCCATCTGTTTGCCATGAAGTGATGAGACTGGATGCCATGATCTTGGTTTTCTGAAGGTTGAGCTTTAAGCTAACTTTTCACTCTCCTCTTTCACTTTCATCAAGAGGCTCTTCATTTCTTCGCTTTCTGCCATAAGGGTAGTGTCATCCGCATATCTGAGGTTATTGATATTTCTCCTGGCAGTCTTGATTCCAGCTTGTGCTTCATTCAGCCCAGCATTTCACATGCTGTACTTTGCATATAAGTTAAATAAGCAGGGTGACAGTATGCAGCCTTGATGTACTCCTTTTCCGATTTGGAACCGTCTGTTGTTCCATGTCCAGTTCTAACTGTTGCTTCTTGACCTGCATACAGATTTATGAACCTTTATGGACTGTGCTTTTCCTTTAGTACACATCCTCTCTGAGGGTCTTACCTCCCACTACCTCAATACTCCTCAAAGGAAAGAATATTTCAGAAGCAAGTTACCATCTTCTGTTCTAGTTTTTGAAATTAATATTTTTTGTTCTTCTTTTGATTAAAATATTATATGTACAAGATATCTTTATATATATTATCTGAACCCAGAGTTATCATAGCTTGTTATTTATAGCTTCTCTGGTCAGTTAGATGGTAAAGAATCTGCCTGCAATGTGGGAGACCTGGGTTCAATTCCTGGGTTGGAAAGATCCCCTGGAGAAGGGCATGGCAACCCACTTCAGTATTCTTGCCTGGAGAATCCCCATGCACAGAGAAGCCTGGAGGGCTACAGTCCACGGGGTCACAAAGAGTCGGACATGACTGAGTGACTAAGCAAAGAACTATTCATGAAGAACCATCTGATTAGAAAAATTAAGTATTTGGCTCAATGCTGCCCAGCTAAAAAGGAAAAAGCCAAGATTCGAACCGAAGTCTACCTGACTCTATATCCCTGGACTCTGCATCCTCTGAAAGTGCCTAAGCCCCAGAATAGATAGTCAGTGTCCTGTACTAATTGATTGTTGAAGTACAACTAGGAAAACTTGGTCTAGAATTGAATAAAACGTGGAGGCAAAGCTATCGAAAGTTGAACTTGTAAAACTGAGTCGTCAAATGAATTGGCTTCATAAAGACAGCAGAGGCCCTAAGTAGGTCTCTCTGGGAAAGATGAGTCAGACCTACAAAGGTACCCAAAATGTGTAGGGTGTGGGCCGAACACTATATGAAAGAGATATCACGTTTGGATGCAGAGAAGAGTGCACAGGCACACTGGTTTATGTTTAGGTCCTGGACAAACTGATCCCACTATGTGACCATCACAATCATTCTAGGGCTTCAATGAGGGTAACCTTGGTGGTTATCTCCTGAGGGAGGAGGGGTCTGACAAAAACGCGATAGAATTTTACATCAGCTACTCAAAGATCATAATATAATCTTTTGGAAAATCACACATAGGTGCTTCTCTCCAAACTGATCTAAAGATTGGCTACAACTCCAACGAAAAGTCAAACAGAATTGCTGAGGAACTTAACCAATAATTCTGAAATTTATGTGGAGAAGCCAAGATCTCAGAATAAACAAGGCACTCCTGAAGAGGAATATCAAGACTTATTATAAAGCTGATGTAATGAACACAGTATTTACTGGCACAGATATAGATAAACTGCCTGATGGAACAGACTAGAGAACTCTGTAGAAACTGAAAGAGAAGGAGAAAGGGGTAGGTCCCTGAGATATGATGGAGAAGACACTGTAGATCACTAAGGAAACAACAAAATTCTTCAATAAATAGTAGAGGTCAACTGGTTACCTATATGGAGAAAAAAAAACTATAATCAGATCACACTATACAGAAAAATCAAATCCTGGAGAGTTGAAGATATAAAAGGCAAAAATCAAATTTTTGAAGAGAATGTTGGAGAACATGTTTAGGACCTCAGGGTGGTAAAGACTTCTTAAAACAAAACATGAAAGTACAAATTATGAAAGAAAAAAATAGTAAATTTGACTACTTTCAAATTAAGAGCTTCTGTTTCACAATAGATCCCATGATGAAAGTGATTGGAAAGCCACAAACCAGGAGAAGATATATGCGATATATATAACCAATAAAACATACATAAAGAGGATTTTTCATCTTCAAAGTCCAGTGATTAGATGAATAAATACAAAGCCAACAGCCCAGTAGAAAAATATGCAAAGGACAGAAACAGTCAGTTGACAGAGTAGTAAACTTGAGTCATCTATAAACCCATCAAAGAACACTCATCCTCTGAGACTAATTAAGACAGCAGCGAGATACCATTTTTCGCCCACTGGATTGGCAAAAATTAAGAAGTCAGACACTGTCATAGTCTTAGAGAGGGTGTGAGTCAACAGGAAGTTTTATATTCTGCTGGTAGAAGTCTAAATGAGTACAACTCCTTTGGAAAAAAATTAGTTGAATGTTCAAGTATTTTATAGCCTAGTTACTCTACCTTGAAGAAACTCTTGCACACATGCCTAAGATTCAAGTGATTCTACTTCTTTCTCAGTATAAACTCTAGAAGTTTATAGAGTTTTGCACAGCATTTATATAGAGAAATGTTCACAGTAACACTGTAATAATAACTGGACAACTCTTGTCCCAAAGTAGCTGGAGAATGAGAACAACTATATATTCATACTCCTGCAATAAAATGTTACATATCATAGCAAAAATAATGAACTTCTTGCCACATGGATAAATCTTAGAAACATAATGCTGAGTGAAAAAAGGAAGTGAAAAGACTGGGTATAGTATAGTACAGTAACATTTTTATAAAGCAAAAGTAAATATATTGCTTGATGTTGTATACATATGTGCTAACTTATTTTTCAAAACCAAGTGTTTATAGCAATAAAATTCAGAATGGTGGCTACTTCTTAAGGTAGACAGGGTGTGGTATAGGAATACCAGCTGGTATACCAGCTGATGCAATGGTACTGACCATGACCTCTAAGGCACACATATCTTCCTGCTGTCCCTCTGCTTCATCATTACCTCTGTGATAGCCACATTCTGTTGCCAGTATCAAATATGACATCATAATAATAAAAGGAAAAACTAGGTGGCCAGGCTTTTCTGAGCACCTGGAAACAAGATTCTTCCATGATTTTGCCGGTGCCCACAGGCTCGCCAGCACCTAACATTAGAGGTGGATGGAACAGAGAGGTCATCAAGGCCCATCGCTAATGTTACAGATGAGGAATCTGAGGCTCAGAAAGCCCAGGCTACTGTTCCGTGATCACCTGGCTCAACCAGGAGCCCAAGCCCAATCTCCTGACACTTCCTGCCCTCTGCCCTGTCTCCAGGCCATGCCCTCTTCTCTGATGGACAATAAAAAGAAAAGGCAACTCTAATCTTCTCTATCTCTGCCTCTCCAAGACCTGGCACAAAGCCTGACAATATGCTGGCTCTCAAAATATCTGTTAACTGGATATTAAGAAATTCTCAATGGTCTGTCCATGAGGTGTCTCTCAAGTGATAAAAGGGGACCCTATCTCCTGGTTCAAGAGCTTCAAAACACACACACACACACACAAGATTCCTGGAAGCAAAACAGAAGAAGCTACCAGTCCTGCCACCCCTGGGCACTCCCAGAACTCACATGTGAGGGCACACAAGAGAAGGCAACTGAGGGAAGGGTGGCCCGGCACAGCCTGGACGCACTGCCCAGCTGCTCCCAGCAGGCCAGCCTTGCGTGACAGACTGCTTTAGCTTGAGGTGTAGGATTCAGAAGAAAGGAGCCAAGCCCTGTGAATGTGTCTTTGTTGCCTCCGAGGCGAGGAGTTGCCAGGATCTGTGGTTTGGCTGTGGAATGAGCAGTGGAAGCACTTTCTCTTCCATTACATGTGCAATAACAGCCTGGCTGATCCCAGTCGTGTGAGTAAGTTCCTGGCAAGGCGAGCAGTTTCCATCTTACTTCACTGATGGCTTCCCTGAACCTCGGGTTTCCCCAGTCCCCAAAGTCTGTGTGGTGAAAGGCCTCTTAGGTATCATCATTACAGTAGTTGTTCTATGGGGGATATTTATTGAATACTAACCATTTATTCTTTCAATTAAAACATTTTGCTAGAACCCTATTATGTTCTATATGTTTTAAACATTCATTTGTTAATATGATGACAACTTCAAGTTGATCTTATCCTCAAATTACAGATGAAAAGAGTTAAGCCATGTGAGTTTTGATAAGTCCATGGTGGCAGAGTTGAATCAGTTATTATGGCTATGGAATAAACCACCCCAAAACATAGTCTATAATAACACATTAAGCTTAAAATTCTGAGCAGCAACAATTTAGAATCTATCTGCAGAACAACAACAGAGACACAGACACAAAGAACAGACCAGTGGACACAGCAGGGAAAGGGAAGTGTGGGACGAACTGGGAGATTAGGGTTCACACATATACACTACCATGTGTAAGACAGATAGCTAGTGGGAAGCTGCTGTATAACCCAGGGAGCTCAGCCCAGTGCTGTGTGATGACGCAGAGGGGCAGGGTAAGGGTGGGGTGGAAGGGCGGTCCAAGAGGGAGAGGATACATGTAGCTGATTCACGTCATTGTACAGCAGAAACTACCACGACATGGTAAAGCAATTATATTTCAATAAAATGAAAAATAAACAATTAAGGATGGTTTCGCAGTCTTGGCTAAGTTATGTCATACATGGTGGTCAGCTCTGGGTTGATTAGGCAAGAAGTCAAATGACTGACTGGCTGGTGACTGGAGCCCCTCAGGTCTCCTCCATGAAGTCTCCCATCTTCTGTAGACTGACTTGGCCTTGTTCTCACTGTGAATCGAAAAGCAAATCAGCCCGATTCAAGTATCTTTATTCTTCCTTCCCTAGTTTTGCCAGACCCTCCCTATCACGAGAAGGCTGAGGCAGGGACCTCGTCTGTGACGACCTGGACAGCCAGCCTCCTCTAACTTCCCGTGAATCTTACTTGGTCATTCACATTATACTTGTTTATGCAGCTTTTGTCATTGCAACATATCTCACCTGATCTTTGTATCTCTACCTTGGGCTCTTGATTTGATTACTTTTGAAATTAATTCCAAAACATTTTGTCATAATTTTTTCCAATAGACTTACTTCTTAGAGAATTTTTAGGTCCTTAGTAAAACTGAGTGAAAAGAACAGAGTTCCCATACACCCCTTGCCTCAACACATGCTTAGCCTCCTCCACTATCAATATCCTCCCCCAGTGTGGCACATCGGTTACAGTTCATGAATCTACACTGACATACCATTATCACTCAGAGTCCTTAGTTTACATTAAGGTTCCCTGATGGTGTTGTACATTCTATGTGTTTTGACAAATGAATGATGGCTTGTAGCCACCATAATAGTATCATACAGAATAGTTCCACAACTGTTGAAATCCTCTGTGCTCCATCTGTCCATCCCTGCATCCACACAAGCCTCTGGCAACCACAGATCTTTTTTTGTTACTGTCATCACAGTTCTGCCTTTTCCAGAATGTCATACTTGTTGTTGTTCAGTCCTAAGTTGTGTCCAACTCTTTGTGACCCCATGGACTGCAGAACACCAGGCTTCCCTGTCCTTCACTATCTCCCAGAGTTTGCTCAGATTCATGTTCATTCAGTCAGTGATGCTACTCAACCATCTCCTCCTCTTTTACCCCCTTCTCTTCCGGCCCTCAATCTTTCCCAGCATCAGGGTCTTTTCCAATGAGTCAGCTCTTCGCATCAGTTGGCCAAAATATTGGAGCTTCATCTTCAGCATCAGCCCTTCCAGTGAATATTCAGGGTTGATTTCCTTTAGGATTGACTGGTTGGATGTCCTTGCAGTCCAAGGGATTCTCGAGAGTCCTCCAGCACCACAATTCATCACAGAGTTGGAGTCAAATGCTACGTAGCCTTTTCAGATTGGCTTCTTTCATTAGTAATAATATGCATTTAAGGTTGCTCCGAGTCTTTTGATAGCTTAAGTCCTGTAGCACTGAATAACATTCCATTGTCAGAATGTACCACAGTTTATTCGTCCATTCACCTATCAAAGGATGTCCTGGTTGCTCAATAGTTTTGGCAATTGTGAAAACTCTTCTATAAACAACAGTGTGCAGGTTTTTGTGTGAATGTAGATTTTCAATGCATTTGGGCAAATGCTAAGGAGCACAATTGCTGAATTGTGTGAAACTGTCCAGCTGTCTTCCAAAGTGGCGGGACTTGAGTCACTGCCATACAGCAGAAATTAGCACAACATTATAAATCAACTATACTTCAATTCAGAAAGAAAAAGTGGCTGTACCATTTTGCATTCTCACCACCAGTGAATGACAGTTTCCGCGGCTCCATATCCTGGTCAGCATCCTGTGCTGTCTGTGTTCTGAATTTTGGCCACGCTAGTGTAATGTTGTTTTAATGTCATAATTTTATCAGCGGGACTACGGTGTTTTTCTGGAGCGTGTACTTGATTTAACATTTGTTTTTCCTGTTACTTTCCTTCTTTCTTCTTCTAATATCTTTGTACAAGACCCTATGGTGGTTCATTTTTTATTCCTTTTTATAGAAGCAGGTGCTATTTTCCTGTAGCAGCTTTTTGCTTTCTTACTCATGTTATTTGCCTGTATTAGTCCACCGCTTATGCTGAAAATTATGACATGGAAGGAAGGAGAGAGATAAGGCACTTTCATAATTCTTTTCCTTTCAGTCCTTCCTTACCCATCAGGAAGCTGAGAATGTAGGCAGAATGTGCACAGATCAACAGTGAAAAGAACTAAGCTCATTGTGAGCAGTGTTTCTGCTGTTCTTTATATTTAAAGACAAGATACATCTGCATGTGCAAGCTACAAAATGTGAACTGTGTAATTTCAGCGCATGATTTAAGGATGAATGGTAACATTCATGCTAATACTAAATTTTAATCTTTCTTTCCTTAGAAAAACATTAACTAGTAAATCAAAAACATCCTAACTTGGGACTTCCCTAGTGGCTCGGTGATGAAGATGCGTGTGCCAATGCAAGGGATATGGGTTCGATTCCTGGTCCAGGAAGATCCCACATGCAGCAGAGCGGCTAGGCCTGGACACCACAACTACTGAGCCTGTGCTCTGGAGCCTGTGAGCTCAACTACTGACCACCTGCTGCAACTACTGAAGCCCACGCACCTTACAGCCTGTGCTCCACAAGAGAAGCCACTGCAATAAGCAGCCCACACACCACAACTAGAGAGTAATCACCACTCACTGCAAGTAGCAAAAACCCAGGGCAGCAATGAAGACTCAGCACAACCAAAAATAAATTTAAAAAAATTTTTAAGACTGTCTATCTAGATTTTTTAAAAAATCGTTAAGTCGAAAGTGAGATAACACAGGAGAAAGAAAAGAGCTTTATATTTTAGGAACTTTAAGGGCAATTTTCCCCTGATCTTTGAACAGGGGTCTTGCATTTCCACTTTGATTCAGCCCTGCACAGGAGGTTAGTGCTAAAAAGATCCTGGAGATTATCTAGCTCAGTTCCTTCATCAGACAGGGAAGATGAGGTCCAGAGAGGTGAAGTGACGTCTTGCTCAGGAAATGAAAAGAGAAGTGTGGGAGGGGAGGACCTTCATCCGTCTTCAGACCTTAAGGAGTGAGCTAGGGGTTTACTGAAACACGCTAAATCCAGAGGGACCCACAACTTTCAGATTTGCCTTTGTCCAGGTTCTCTCATACCCACCCCTTCCCATAATGATCCCAGGGTTCCTAGAGCCAGGCTCATCCCCATGGTTTAAGGGCAGTGGAACTAAGCCATTAGTTTCTTTGCAGCTCTGCATATCTTGGCCACATTCCCACCATCCTGGATTCCCACCCCCACTCCCGTTAGGGATCACTCCCACACATTCAACAGCCAGACAAGATCTTAACCAACAACAAGTCCCGCCAGCCCTGGGCACCTGGGAACTTTCAACAGACACGTGTTCTGTTCTTGGGAATACTCAGTTTCTAGTAAGGCCATAAGGCCTTCAAAAGTTTGGGAAATGCTGTATATCTCAGGGAACTCTTCTCAAAACTCTGTAGTGACCTATATAGGAAAAGAGTCTTTAAAAAGAGTGGATATATGTACATGTATAACTGATTCACTTTGCTGTACAACAGAAACTAAAACAACATTATAAATCAATTATACTACAATAAAAACTTTTAAAGCTTTAAACACATTTTATTTAAAATACAATTATATTGGTATGAATAAAAATTATGTAATCATAAATAGAATCAAACATGTACATTACAAACATTATTTTTGATACTGTTCAGATTTTCATATACTTACTAAGGAGCTATAATGCTAATGCTACTTTTAAATTAATTTATTTATTGAAGGATAATTGCTCTACATACTATAAAAACTTTTGATAAATAAAATAGATACTTTAAAAGAAGTTCAGGAAATGAATTGTTCAAGGTGCAGTTTAGGGGACAACGGGGAGTCCTGACGTGGTGTCCTGAATCTTCCTCCCTTGGAAAAATGTGTTCTTTGAAGAAAAAGCAGTAGGGAAAAGAAGAGAGCACTAGGAAGGCTGAATTAGGAAAGACCTGACGTCTTTCCCTGTTGTTCTCATAAAATCCTTGCTGGGAGGCTTGATAATGCTGATTCTGAAAAATCTAACAATTTCTTTGGGAGGCAACTGATTCAAAAACATATATAACATAAGTCCTTTATCAGATGTCATGTCATCTGATATTCCAGCCAGCACCACACACACACACACACACACACACACACACACACACACACACACACATTCTGCTTTCACTTCTACAGGGAATAAGAAAAAAAATGGACACTTTTCCTCAAATTACAGTGAGATAATTTTACTCTCCCCTACATCCCTAGAGCCCAAGCCATTCCTGAAACACAGCACCATTTGAAAGGACACCATGCACCATTTCATTCCTTTGGGTGAAAATGTGACTTTGAACTCCACCCTCCCTTCCCTCCACCTTGATTAAAACCCTAGAAGGACATTTTCTTCAAGTGATGTTTTCTGGGATTTCTTGGTTTTCTCTGAAAAGTATATATTGAATCAAAACATTTTGGCCTAGGCCATAGCTTTGTGCAGGGACAAAGCAGACTGGGGCTGGGATTGCAGAAAAGGAGGAAGAAGGACCTATCTCCCACCCCACTCCACTCCCCCGACGCCAGGCACCCAGGGATCACCACACCCTCCCCCAGCTTTCAGGCTGCTCACAGCTTTTTTGCAGTAAAAACGAGATGGATAACATCTTATCCAGCCACCACCAGCCACAGGGTTTACAAACAAGCCCACAGCCTCTGTGTTGAGCCAGCAGCTTCAGGCTCCACGCACCCCTCACCCCCAGCCTTCCCATCAGCCTCTTCCCTTTGGTCGGGTTCCTTCTGCGCACCAGCTTCTGTGCACTGGACTTCGGGATTCTCAGGTACTTCCTAGAGCTTCCTCGACAGGACTTAGAGCTCAGTCCTCCTGACCAGTTTCCCTCCTGCTCCGGCCAGAACCGGGTCAAAGATAACAGCCCCTCCAGGCCTTCCTCATGGCTCCGAGGCCCGTCCTAGCCCATCCGAACAAGACCAGGATCCCAGCATGTTAATCTCCCCCTCGTCTTTACTTCCTCCACTCAGGAACAAGGACGTAATTTTCTCTGCCCCCCAACCCCATCCACCCCAGTCCCTAGCGCAGGATGGGTGTATAGGCACACATTAGGTATTCAGTAAAGATGAGCTGTACAGATGAACAGTTCCCCACTGCAAGCACGAGGTTCTTTGTTTACTGAGTTCTGTTGCATAGAAACTCGGTTAACATACGCGGTGAAAACTTCGATTTCAGTTCGATAAATGTGTCTCAGCTGTGTTCTCAGACCCCCGGCCCCGTCACTGCAAAGGCCAGAGGCGGGACACCCCTGAGATCTAAAAAGTCACGTGGCCTTCTCTGGCCAGCTGTAGGGCAGTCGGGGCTGTTGTTGAGCTTTGAACAAATCCAGGGATTATTTATAATTGAAAATCAGCCTCAGCGAGCCTTCAGAGCCGTGAAGGAGTTTATTATTCTCCACCCCACGTGCTCCGCCTCCCCCTCCGCCTCCCATCCGGCCTTACTCACAGCAGGCTCTCTGGCAAGCGTGGGCCTCCGAGCACCTGGGCTGGGCGGGCGGCCGCCTTCCCAGGAGTCAGGAATCGCAGACCACCCTGCACACCCACACGTAGCCTCCTGACTGGGACGGAGCATCCAAGGATGGGAATGGCCAGCTGAGGCGGAAACTCCACCAGACTGACATACCCCAGGCTTATCTCAGCGGGGGCCTACAGAGGCTGACAGAAACGGAGGCCCCGCGGGGAAGGCCTGGATGGGAGCTCAGGCCTGTCTCCACCCAGGTGACCACCTCCCGCCCCAGCCCCTGGGCTGCCCGGCCTGTGAACACAGCAGTCTTTTAGGTCTCAAATCATGCCCAGGCCAGGTGATGAAGAAAGGGAAACCATAAAGAACATTAGCCTTGGAGAGGCTAGTAAAGATCTTCTCAGCTGGTAAACATAAAACAATTCTAGCTACAGAGCCCTTTCTTCAAAAGAAACTTCCAGAAAATCCAGTGAGCAAGAGGGAGAAAACCTCAGGAAGAACAGGCCGCACTTGGGCCCTCCACTTTCACAGCAGTCCAGTCAAAATGTTTTTATTTTTCTCACCCTTCCATCCTGACCAGAAGAGGCCCTTGAATGTTGGGAGCCCACCTAGGGTGTGCACTCAGGGACTCTAACCCCAACAAAGTCAGGCCAGCAAGCAGCCTTTTCTTGTCCATGCAGGATTGGTATTTATGGAAAGCCCTAGAAGCTAGGCACATTGATGAGAGCGTTAGTCAGAATATTCTTTCTTGAGAGTGATGGAAGCCAGTACAAACATGCTCAGTTAAAATGCGGCTTCACTGTAAAGAACCTGGAGCATCCAAACACGTCTGTGCTCTCAGTGCCTAGAACTGGGTCTCGATGAAAACTCCTTTTTCCTTACCCCACTTGGCTTTATTCCCTTCATTCTGTGTGACTGAAAACATAGCCTCTGGAATCTAGATTCCCATCCATCCCTCCAACCTCCCCAAGTTAAGATGACTTCCCACTAGCTCTTCTTAGATCAGTCTGAGGAAAGGCCTCTGATCACCCCAGAATCTGTCATGTGCCCATCCCTGAACCAATCACTGTGGTCTGAGGGAAGGATACCCATCAAAGCCCTGGACAAGGGCATGGAGCTCTGGGCTTGGCGGGCCCTCAGAACCGCAGGGAAGGGAGACTGGGAGAAATAATTCCCCAAAGAAACATGGGTCCCTGATAAGTTAATGGTGATGAACAGCCCCGACTTTTAACATTTTGACAGACACTCTTGGAAAGAGTGCCCTAACAAAAGGAATGATCCCCACAAGTTCACTGGGGCAAAGAGGGCCTTGCAGAGCCCCGCAGACCACCCACAGAGGGCGCCATCTACTCTTTCTTCCTACACAACCAGAGCTAAACCCAAGCGTTAGCTGGGAGCATGTGTTGCTTTTCCTTTTAAACTTAATTCAACTTGAAAGGACTCTTCATCTTATCTTGTGCAAGTGAGTAATGGAGAGTGTGTTGGTTCAGTGGTGCAATAAATAACCTCTCCTTATGAGAAACATGATGCCTCAGCCCCTAAGCCATTTGGTAACCATAATCTGACATTACAGAAGCTTTTCTGGTGAGACCAGAGATATCTGAGCCACTTCCCTTTTCAAACAACTTCAGCTAATGGCTTTCCATGCTATTAGTGGAATGAGTCCAAGCTATCTTTGATTTGTGGTCGCTTGATTGGATCCTGAAAGGGGAGGCTCAGCTCTGCAAGGAGAAATAATTGCCTGGGAACACTGCAGAGTGATACAATTCCTGTGGAGTCCGAGGAACCACAAATTTGGAGAAGCTTGACTCCCCTGGAGAGATGAAAATACTTGTCAAGATTTCTAACTCTCCTGCTGGCCCCTTCCTCACTCTGACAGCTCACTTCAGCCTCCTCTGCCTCCCCAATGTTCCTGATGCCGGTTTTGTTTTCTTTAGAGAGAAGGGGGTCCTTCTTGGATCCTGCTACACAATGCCAGAAGCCATTTAGAAAATGACCCAGCCACACAACCTGGCTGATAGGTCCAAGTATCCGTAGGCAAATGTCAATCCTGGGAGCGCATCTGAATCTCTACTGATGAGTTTCAAACTCTGACTCCATTCGCTGTAGGGCAGTTGGAGTAGGGACAGGGCTGTGTGTGTGGTCATTAAACAGAGCTTCACCATTTTGTAACATTGCCTGACCCCCTGCATATTTCTGGGCTCACTCACAGGCACATCTTAGGGGTCCTTGGTCCCGTTTGAGCTAAAAGAAAACGACAGTTGAACTTGATACTGTACTATGCACACATCACTGAGTGGAAGAGAGAACACCACCAGGGGACAGCATTTGTTGTGACAGTGGAAACCTGGCTTCATTTTCTGAACCATAACAACCAGAGGTTATCTCAGGCTTAGAAGGGACTTTTTCTTTTTAGTAAACTTTTGATTTTGAAATAAATTTATATTTACAGAAAAGTTACAAATAGAGTTCTGAGGGTTCCCATATATCCTGTGCCCGGTGTCTGCTAATGGTAACATCTTTTCTGACCATGCTGCTTTTGTCAAAATTATTAAGAAGAAATTAACATCGGTATCATGCCATAAGCTACACTCCAGATATGATTCGGATTTCACCCATTTCTCCATTAACATTCCAGGATCCTACGTTGTGTTAAGTCGTCGTGTCTCCTCTGTCTCCTCCAATCTGTGACCATTTTTCTGTCTTTCCTTGTTTATCATGACTTTGACCATTGTGCAGATTCCTGGTCAAACACTGTCCCTCCCTCCGAGTTGTCTGATGTTTTCTTCGAAATGACTAAAATTATGGGTTTTGAGAAAGAAGATCCAGAAGTGAAGTAACTCAAAGATTACTTCACACAGATGAGCAGAGAAGGCTGAGCCATAAGCTCTAAAAAATGTTCCAGAGACAACTTCCCTGGTGGTCCAGTAGATAAGAACCCACCTGCCAATGCAGGGGACGTGGTTTCGATCCTTGGTCCAGGAAGATTCCCACAGGCCCTGGAGCAACTAAGCCCTTGAGCTGCAGCTACTGAAGCTCACACGCTTTAGAGCGTGTGCTCCGCAACGAGAGCAGTCCCCACTCGCCACGAGTAAAGAGAGCCCACACAGCAACAAAGACTCAGAACAGCCAAAAATAAATAAATATATCTTATTTTTCGCCAGTCTATGTCTGATGCAGGATACAGCATGCTTGGAGCTGGTGCATGGGGATGACCCAGAGAGATGTTATGGGGAGGGAGGTGGGAGCCGGGTTCATGTTTGGGAACGCATGTATGAATTAAAGATTTTAAAATTTAAAAAAAATAAAAAATAAAAAAATAAATAAAAGTTCCAGAGGAGTAAACCTTCAGCCTGACATGTTATTGCTGGAGCTGAGGCCCAATAGTCCGCGGCCAAAGCAGGAGCCCTCCCAGGCCTCTCCATGGAGAAGGGCTGGCTCTTCAGGGCTGAGAACCCACCAAGCCAGGAAATGGCCAAGCTCACAGAAGGTGGAAGTGCAGACAAATCATATGAGCAAAGTGGCAAAACCAAGGGAGAGAGGCAAAGCTGACTCTGGGCCTGACCAGTGGGATCCTGGTGAGGAAAGATTCCTCCTCCAGGAACTCAGATGGGGTTTGTCATAAGATTATGACATTTCCTAAGATTATGAAACATTGTGGAACTTGTGGTTCCTATAATTTGTCTGCCAAGGAGGCACTAATGTTTATTGATTTTCTTCTGGAAGAGGCAGAATCATCAATTTGGGTTGCAAGTATTGAAAGTTCTCAGGTTTCTGGAAGAAGCTTGAATGCAAAAAAACTAGGCATCTCTATATTGGTGTCATTCTTAATCACAGAAAATGTTATAGTGACATTACAGGCTTCACATATAGTGATATATGGGCTTCACAAACATCCAGAATCTTACTGTTTTTCAAATTCTCAGAGGTTTAAAGTGTTGGAAGGAATGAGCAGTTGAACTGAGTGTGTGTCAGGCCACTGAGCTGGGCCCTTTGACAAGAGTGGAGGGAATTTAATATGTGCAGAATCTCCAAAAATGATTATTATATCCATTTCACTGAAGAGAAAACTGAACTGTAAAAAATTAAATAGCTTGCCCAAAGTTCCACAGATGAAATAGAGACAAAGTGAGATTTCGATCCATGTCTGTGCATTTCAAGTTCCGAATCTTTCCGTGGCTCATCCTGACTCTCTGTGACTGGTTTTTCCTCTAATATTTTACATAGTTTATCATCCTATTGAATTATTTGAAAATTCCCAAACAATAGTAACAATAAAAGTGGTCAATGCTATTTGTTCTTGATTTTAAAATGGCTTCTCTATTTCATAATTCAATACACTCATCAGCATGTTTTAAAAGCCTTATTTTTTTTAATTTACATGGAATTTCTATTAGTAATTGTCACTAGATTTTATCAATGCCTTTACTTTCTACTGCTGTAATAATACAGGTTTTTTCTCTTTTCATCTGAACACAGTCATTTTTTTGATGAATTTTCAACTTTTAGACTACCTTTACAAATCTGAAATAAATGTGGGCTTAATTTCCTTTCGTTCTTTGTATAACTTTCTACTGGATTATGTTTACTAATTTTTGTTTAGTAGTTTAGCTTCTATATTCATAAGTGAAATTGTCTAGTTTTCTTCTTTCTCTATCCTTATCAAGTTTTAATATTAATATTACTTGGGAGCTATTTCTACCTGTTTTCTCTGGCCTGCTGCTGCTAAGTTGCTTCAGTCGTGTCCAACTCTGTGCGACCCCATAGATGGCAGCCCACCAGGCTCCCCCGTCTCTGGGATTCTCCAGGCAAGAGCACTGGAGTGGGTTGCCATTTCCTTCTCCAATGCATGCAAGTGAAAAGTGAAAGTGAAGTCACTCAGTTGCATCCGACTCTTAGCGACCCCATGGACTGCAGCCTACCAGGCTCCTGCGTCCATGGGATTTTCCAGGCAAGAGTATTGGAGTGGGGTGCCATTGCCTTCTCCGTTCTCTGGCCTAGGACAGTTTAAATAGTAATATGCCACAGTTTCCCAGTCTTAGGCCAGAAACAAAAGGCAGATTGTTACTCACAGCAATAACAGTAGTGAGAAATCAGCATTTTGTTGCTCCAGTGCAAGACACACTCTGTCTTCCAAGATTTTAAGAAATCTGCCCTTTATTCTGAAGGCAACCACTATCTCTACCTTCCACACTTGTTTACCATCCAAACATCCTTAAAAAGATGGTCCAGTAGTTCACTCCTATATGTGCAAAAAGGTGAGAGATCCATGGAGAATTATTTCCCAATGATGGATGACCGAGGTCAAACAACTAAACATTAGTACTTGTTCATTCTAGGCAGTGGGCATATGAATGTCTTTTTCTATATTTCTTAAACATCCTCCTGCCAAAAAGAAAGAAAGAAAGAAAGAAGGAAGGAAAACTTTGTAGTACTGGAATAACTGCCTCAAGATTTGGTGAGTGTTTCAGCAGATTGTGGTGACTTCCTTTGGAGACACTATAGAATTCTTGACTTGGATGGGTGGCAGGGTAAGGCCCTTCTAATTCAAAGAGTCTACAATATTGGATAGGGCTTCCCTGATAGTTCAGTTGGTAAAGTATCCACCTGCAATACAGGAGACCTGGGTTCAATCCCTGGGTTGGAAAGATTCCCCTGGAAAAGGGAAAGGCTACCCACTCCAGTATTCTAGCCTGGAGAATTCCACGGACTGTATAGTCCATGAGGTCACAAAGAGTCGGACACGACTGAGTGACTCTCACTTCACTTCATTTCACAATATTGGGTGGCCAACAAAAATTTATTTGGCTGTGTCAGGCCTTAGTTGCGGCTTGCTGGATCTTCATTGCCTCATGCAGGATCTTTCCTTACAGCGCATGGATTCTCTAGTTGTGGCACGTGGGCTTAGTTGCTCTGTGACATGTGGGATCTTAGTTCCCTGACCAGAGGGTCAAACTTGCATTGCAAAGTGGATTCTTAACCACTAGACCTCCAGGGAAGTCTCCTAGATGGTCAACTTTGAAGACATTTCAGGACTCCTTGTATTGTGTGTGTGTGTGTGTGTGTTTAGTCGCTAAGTCATGTCTGACTCTTTGTGACCCCATGGACTGTAGCCCACAAGGCCCCTCTGTCCATGGGATTCTCCAGGCAAGAATATGGGGCTGAGTTGCCATTTCCTTCTTCAAGGGATCTTCCTGACCCAGGTCTCCCTTGTCTCCTTCCTTACAGATGGATCCTTTACCATTGAGCCTATTCAGAATTCCTTAGCTATTCCTGCTCATTACCTCTCTATTTCATCATACTCATAGATGAACCAGTGACAGGTGATTGGAAATCAGTCACATACATGCATACATACAATTCCAAATAACTCATGGCTGGGATTATCCACATTTTTAAATCTCTTTAGGCTTTTCTTAATGAGGTCAGTGGGAGGGCTGTTATTTATGCTCCTAAACACTAGTGTGTGAAAAATGTATAGGCACAGGAAAGTCAGTGGTGAACAAGATAAACATGACCCTGGTCCACAGAACTTACTATCTATTGGGGAAGAGAAATTATTCAACAGAATAAGAAGATGTGATTGACTCTCAGACTCACTAGAGGCTGATTTAACTTCCTCCCTTTCTACTCACCCACTTGCTGCCTAGGAAGTCATTGCCAAAGAGAGTTGGTGCAACTTTCCCGTATTTGACCCATGGAGAGTAACAGAACAGGAGGGCCAAGGGAACCATAGATTAAAGAATGAACCCAGCAAGGTGCTGGTCGATAAAAGGCATCCGCTCAGGTAATTCTCCTGTCTAACTCAGATTTTCCTTTGCGTAGAAAAGCCCAATGCCTAGCTTCATAGCTCAATTGAATACTTACGGCTTTAGAGTACCCAGCAAACCTAATGTACCATTAAAAAGTCCAAAAGCAGAATATTCTCTCAAGGTCTTTGGCCAAATGCAACACCCCACATCCCTGGTCCTTTCCTCTCTTCTGCTCCTCTGATGCGTTCTCATGGCCATAACAATGTCACACACACACACACAAACACACACATACACGCATGTGCAGTTTCTTTCTCTACATTTCTAACATTTCCTCTTATTCACTCTGAAGGGATGTGGGAGTTGCTACTGTTTCTGAAATGGGAATAAGGTTAGCTAAAGAAAACAATGGTCTCTCTACTCATCCTCTCATCAAAAATCAAAGCGCGACTGCAACTCAGTTTAAGC
This sequence comes from Capra hircus, assembly GCF_001704415.2. Classification (NCBI taxonomy): domain Eukaryota; kingdom Metazoa; phylum Chordata; class Mammalia; order Artiodactyla; family Bovidae; genus Capra; species Capra hircus. Next base: position 20,501,006 of record NC_030818.1, read on the forward strand.
AAACATCTAAATTAAAAAATCAGATTTGTAGACAATATTATATGTTAATATTAAATCTACTTAATAGTTGTTATTTTTTAAAGCATTGAGAATAAAATCCATTTACTTAGGAAGCATCCCTCACAACTATTCCCAAAAAATACTTACTCTGAAGTCTGAATTCAGATATTCATTGAACATGAAGAGAAAATGTTCCTGTAGTTTGACTTTTTCCCAGATTTGATACCAGAGATACCTAAAGTCAGGTAAGGCCTGAGCAAAATGCAAAACTAGATTCCAGTTTCTTTCAAAAACTGAAGTAAAAATTCTAATCTGCTATCATCTAAAATGCTGGGTTGCCACAAATGACTTTGAAAGATGGACTTTATCTGCCCCCTGCTGTAATCTAGGTAAATGACAGGATATCCTAACTGCAGCAGGAGACAGAGCTGATTTTGGTGTGTACTAGCATCCATGGGGTTCCGAAGAGTCGGACACGACTGAGCGACTTCCCTTTCACTTTTCACTTTCATGCATTGGAGAAGGAAATGGCAACCCACTCCAGTGTTCTTGCTTGGAGAATCCCAGGGACGGGGGAGCCTAGTGGGCTCTATGGGGGGCCATCTATGGGGTCACACAGAGTCGGACACGACTGAAGTGAATTAGCAGCAGTAGCAGCAGCAGCATCCCTTGCTAGAATGGAAAGGCTATGGCAAAAAGACTGTACCTACGGGTCACCAGTGTGTCCCCAGCATGAAATTAGCTGGAATGTAGCAGGCACTCGATTAATGTGCCGAATGCATACACAAACAGAAAATAACATAGGCTTACATACTCTGTTTGCAGAGGCATAATACAGAGAGTATATAGGCCCAAGGAAAGAAATGTTTTGCAATTCTCTGTTCATAACTTTGAAATAAATTGGTGGCAATTAGACATGCGTGATGTCCTCTAATAATTCCACTGGTTTAAACAAATTAATAAATGGGAATATTCAGACTTAACAATAAAGATAGATTTTCTGAATGTTTCTTACTGCCAAAAAATAAAACTTTGAGAGCTTAGGACCTAAAAGCTGCAAGGTTAAAATATATATATATATATATATATGATGGTTTCCAAGATGGCAGAGCCAATTAAGATATAAAGTTCTCAGTGTTATCTTTCATCTGTTCTCAGAGATCCCTGCTGCTAGTCCTAAGGTCACAATCAGTTACAATCTGTGTATCTCCCAAGCATCAATGAAGGTAAGGACAGAAATAGATCTTTTGAAATAGAAGGGCTTTACCCTGACCCATCCATCCAACTCAAGAATTCTACAGTGTCCTGGGATTCCCTAGTGGTCCAGTGACTTTCATCCCAATGCAGGGGGGCAGGTTCAATCCCTGATCAGAAAACTAGATCCCACATGTTGCAACTGAGACTCATACAACCAAAAAATAAACAAATAAAACAATAAAATTTTTTAAAATTTAAAAGAATTCTATAATGTTCCCAAAGGGAAGTCACCACATTCTTCCAGAACATCAAATCTTGAGGCAGCTCTTCCATTACTAAACAGCTCTTCTCCCTTCTTCCTTCTTTTTCTTATAGGCATCATCTTTAGTTGGGGGTGGATTTATTGAATATGAAGAGAGTCACATTAGGAAAAAGATTTTGACATTTATTATATCTCTATACCCACCTGGTCCCATCACTTCATGGGAAATAGATGGGGAAAAGTGGAAACAGTATCAGACTTTATTTGTTTGGGCTCCAAAATCACTGCAGATGGTGACTGCAGCCATGAAATTAAAAGACACTTACTCCTTGGAAGGAAAGTTATGACCAACCTAGATAGCATATTCAAAAGCAGAGACATTACTTTGCCAACAAAGGTCCGTCTAGTCAAGGTTATGGTTTTTTCTGTGGTCATGTATAGATGTGAGAGTTGGACTGTGAAGAAAGCTGAGCGCCAAAGAATTGATGCTTTTGAACTGTGGTGCTGGAGAACACTCTTCAGAGTCCCTTGGACTGCAAGGAGATCCAACCAGTCCATTCTAAAGGAGATCAGCCCTGGGTGTTCTTTGGAAGGAATGATGCTAAAGCTGAAACTCCAGTACTTTGGCCACCTCATGCAAAGGGTTGACTCATTGGAAAAGACCCTGATGCTGGGAGGGATTAGGGGCAGGAGAAGGGGACGACAGAGGATGAGATGGCTGGATGGCATCACCGACTTGATGGATGTGAGTCTGAGTGAACTCCTAGAGTTGGTGATGGACAGGGAGGCCTAGCGTGCTGCGATTCATGAGGTCGCAAAGAGTCGAACACGACTGAGCGACTGAACTGAACTGACTGAACTGTACCTACCTGGAAGCTTAGGTTTCTCTGATGGGTCAAAACAATCAGTGTATGCAGAACAATTCTGAAAGGAATATAAATATGCGCCAGTGCATGCCAGCGCATGCGATATAGACAATGTCCAGTAGAGAAATGTTTCCACCAGGGGCATCTACCAGTGGAAACTGGCACTTGGTCATTTCAGGTTCCTGGCACCACACCACTAAACAAGCAAATAAACTGGGGTGAAAGGGGGAGGGTTGACCATTTCAGCTGGGGTCACCGATCCTGGGTGTTAGGGAAATAGCTCTGCTTCCTGAGACAGGGTGGAGGAATGTTCAAAACTGAAGTGTCCTCCTTGTACTTCCCCATCAAATGGTGTAAGTTAACATGACTAAAGCAACCCCAGAGAAACAGAAGGTCACCCGGCACTCAGATCCTCAGGAATAAAAATCCTCCACCAGGTAAAGGACGCTAGCAAAGAAATGCTCAAAATTCTCGAAGCTAGGCTTCAACAGTATGCGAACCAAGAACTTTCAGATGTTCAAGCTGGACTTACAAAAGGCAGAGGAACCAGAGACCAGCTTGCCAACATCCATTGTATCACAGAAAAAGCAAAAGAATCCCAGAAAAACATCTACTTCTGCTTCATTGACTACACTAAAGCCTTTTACTGTGTGGATCACAACAAACTGGAAAATTCTTAAAGAGATGGGAATACCAAACTACCTTACCTGCCTCCTGAAAAGGTGTGCAGGCCAAGAAGCAACAGTTAGAACTGGAACAACAAACTGGTTCCAAATTGGGAAAGGAGTACATCAAGGCTGTATATTGTCACCTTGCTTTTTAAACTTATATGCAGAGTACATCATGCAAAATGCCGAACTGAATGAAGCACAAGCTGGAATCAAAATTGTCAGGAGAAATATCAATAACCTTAGATATGCAGATGACACCGCCCTTATGGCAGAAAGTGAAGAGGAACTAAAGAGCCTCTTGATGAAAGTGAAAGAGGAGAGTGAAAAAGTTGGCTTAAAACTCAACATTCAAAAAACTAAGATCATGGCATCCTGTCCCATCACTTCATGGGAAATAGATGGAGAAACAATGGAAACAGTGAGAGACTTCATTTTCTTGGGCTCCAAAATCAGTGCAAATGGTGATTGCAGCCATGAAATTAAAAGACGCTTGCTCCTTGGAAAAAAAGTTATGACCAACCTAGATAGCATATTGAAAGCAGAGACATTACTTTACCGACAAAGGTCCATCTAGTCAAAGCTATGGTTTTTCCAGTAGTCATGTATGGATGTGAGAGTTAGATCATAAAGAAAGCTGAGTGAAGAATTGATGCTTTTGAACTGTGGTGTTGGAGAAGACTCTTGAGAGTTCCTTGGAATGCAAGGAGATCCAACCAGTCAATCCTAAAGGAGATCAGTTCTGAATATTCATTGGAAGGACTGATGCTGAAGCTGAAACTCCAATACTCTGGCCATGTGGTGCAAAGAACTGACTCTTTGGAAAAGACACTGATGCTTGGAAAGATTGAAGGCAAGAGGAAAAGGGGCTGACAGAGGATGAGATGGTTGGATGGCATCAGCAACTCAAAGGACATGAGTTCGAGCAAGCTCTGGGAGTTGGTGATGGACAGGGAAGCCTGGCATGCTGCAGTCCATGGGGTTGCAAAGAGGTGGATGTAACTAAGCGACTGAACTGAACCAGGTAAAGGCAAACCAAGTTATGGCTGAGGGCAAGGCAACATGGAGTAAATAAATATTAACTGTATTCTATATTTCCCCTTGCTGGTGAGTTATGTTATATAAATCTAAGTAAATCTAAATCTTTCTCCTCTCCATTCCCCAATATACATTGTATGTAGTCTCTGTTGATACATTTTATAACTTATCCAGGGTAGGGATTCCCTGGTGGCTCAGATGTAAAGAGTCTGCCTGCAATGTGGGAGACCCAGGTTCGTTCACTGGGTCGGGAAGACCTCCTGGAGAAGGAAATGGCACCCCACTCCAGTATTCTTACCTGGAAAATCCCATGGATGGAAGAGCCTGGCAGGCTATAGTCGTGGGGTCGCAAAGAGTTGGACACAACTGAGAGACTTCACTTTCACTTTTCAAGGCATTAAGAGTGTGTTTAAACGAGGAGAATGAACAACAAACCAAAATCCTGAATATAGATCTGAATGCAATCCACTGAAACTAGGGGCTTCCCCTTTTGAGGAGTGAGACTGTGTTCTGCAGGCTGGAGGTTTAAGGATGGAGGAAGGGTGTACACTGATGTAGGGCATCCACAGAGTGATTGTGGTGAACATTTATCCCTTCCTGGATCTCTCAAACAGTTTCTCCACACTTGCATAATTCCCCCAATATAAATCTTACCTCCCTCATTGGAAATAGGTTTTTTTAATGTATTGAAATGTTGAATCCATTTCAAAATACATTTTTAATTCATTTCAAAGATACATTTGAAATTTTGAAATTAATGTAAGTGTATTAAAGCCTACCAATCAGAAATACACGTGCAAGACTTTGTTTTGAAGGCAAGTTTTCTGAAAAAAAAAAAAAGAAAGAAAGAAAAAATAGAACGTCCAGGGAAGCAAAGGTAGCTGGTTCTGAAGCCAGTGGTGATGGAACTGTCTCCTCTGTCCACAGCAGATTCCATGTGTTTTGCCTGCGGCTCCATTACATGGTTGAACCTGATCTGTGGTTCTGTGATCTGTTGTTCCCAGCAGCTCCGCCTAGCTTCTCCAAAAATTCTTCAAACTTTGAAGAGCCTTTGTGAATCCCTTCCCATGTAAACTAGCTAGAGAGGATTCTGTTGTGAGAACTAAGACATCCCATTAGTATAGAAAAATTTAGTAGCTATGTGCCTAAGGCAATTTGCTTTGCCTCTCTCAAACTCAGTTTTATCATTCTTGAAAAATTTCAAGCACTGTTGTAAAGACTAGAAATAATACAAAACGTCTTATATTTTTGAAAACATTATATTATGGCTTATTATTTCATCAAACTATCAATTCAGTTAGCTGTTCAGCCATGTCTCTTTGTGACCCCATGGACTGCAGCATGCCAGGCTTCCCTGTCCATCACCAATTCCCAGAGCTTGCTCTGGGATGAACCCAAGTCCATTGAGTCAGTGATGCCATCCAACCATCTTACCCTCTGTCATCCCCTTCTCCTCCTGCCTTCAATCTTTCCCAGCATCAGGGTCTTTTCCAATGGGTCAGTTCTTCGCATCACATGGCCAAGTATTGGAATTTCAGCTTCGGCATCAGTCCTTCCAATGAATATTCAGGACTGATTTCCTTTAGGATAGACTGGTTGGATCTCCTTGCAGTCCAAGGAACTCTCAAAAGTCTTCTCCAACACCACAGTTCAAAAGCATCGATTCTTCGCTCAGCTTTCTTTATGATCCATCTCTCACATCCATACGTGATTACAGGAAAAACCATTAGCTTTGACTAGACAGACCTTTGTCAGTCCTTTGACGTTTTTCAAAGTATATCCCTAGTGTATTTCTTACCATCTGACCCGCAATCATCAGCATCTCTCATCTGGACTATTTCCATCACTTCCTAATTGATCTTTTTCTTTTTCTGCCCTGCCCGCCCCCCTACAATCTAGTCTCATTCCAACAAACAAAATGACCCAGTCAAAATCAGTTCATATCACTCTTCTGCTCAAAATGCCCTAACAGTTTCCAGTTTGCCTTCTACTAAAACTTTAACTGTGTAGAAGCCCTACATGAAGAGCTTGACTGATCCCTTTCACAGGATATGCACCCTCATTCCTCAGGCCCCAGTACTTCCTTTTTTCTGGCATACTCTTCCCTGAAATATCGGTATGGTTCATTGCCTCACCTCCTCCAAGTCTTGGTTCAAATGTCACCTTCACAATGAATCGCACCTCCATCATCCCACTTAAAACAAAAAACCTCTACAGCATCATTAAAGTACAGATTTTGTTCAAATTTCACAAAATTTTATGCTTGTGTCCATTATTTGTTTTCATACCTTATTCAAGATCCCCATTGTGTTTAATTGCATTGAGCAACTTCAGCTGCGTGCAGCAAATTCTGGTAAATATTCTTCTCATTTTTATTCTATTACAAACATTTTCTCATTTTCCTTGTTATGGCTTCTGAGATGCAACCATCATTTAAAAGTGGACATTTAATTTCCAAATACATGGGATTTTGTTTAAAGTATTATTAATATTATCATCTTGATACTAACTTCTCATTTAAATGCTTTCTTTTGTGCAGTCACCCAATGTGTTTTTTTCAGTCTAACTTTGAGGCTTTCGATGGCTAAGCTGAAGATCTCTCTTGGTAAATGTCACACCATACTTGAAACCATGTGGGGTATTTTTGAATATCTTTAGATACTGATTTCTAGTATAATTCCACAGTGATAAGAGAACAGACTTTATATGATTTTAATACCTTTAGACTATGAAAATTTTGCACTTTATGTCCCTGGATATGTTCCAGTGTCTCCTAGTTTACAGTCTATGAGAACTTCAATAGAATTTGTATCCTACTGTTGTGTGAAAATTTTATAAATATTAATTATGTTGAATTGGTTCACAGCGTTTTTCAGGTCTACTATATCCTTCTACTTCTCTGTATATTCATTCTATTAATTTTTGAGAGTTTGACATTGAACTCTCCAACTAAAGATCCTTCTGTAATTATTTATTTATTTGTTGGCCGTGCTGGGTCTTTGTTGCCGGGTGGGCTTTCTCTCTAGTTGCGGCGCTCAGGCTGCTCACTACAGTGGCTTCTCTTGTCGCAGGGCAGGGGCTCTAGAGCACAGGTTCAACAGCTGTGGCGCAGGCTCAGTGAAGAGCCCACGTGCATTGGCAAGCAGACCCCTTACTGCTGAGCCACCAGGAAAGTCCTCCAACGAAAAATCTTAGTATACAGTGGAACTATATGTAACCTTGTTCTGTATTTTCCAAGTCTCCTGTAAATGTGTTATTTTACTTTCATAATTTAAAGCAAATGTTTTTTAAAAAAAAGAGAGAGAGAGAGAAAGAAAGTGCTTTAGGTTAGGCCTCAGGCCCCTGGGCAAAGAGGTGAACAGGACCTTCCTTTTCAACCCTTCAGCTAGGCAGTTTTTCTCCTACAACCCAGCCAAGAGACACGCACGGGAATGTCACAGCTACCCAAACTGGAATCAGTTCAGATGTCATCCATGGACATATACATGCATATCTACCAGTGGGATGCAACAGAGTGGCTACTAAAGCATGAATCCTGGCAACAACTCAGCACCACAAATGTTCAGTGTTGGCTGAAGCTGAAGGAAACCAGACCCAAGCATACATATGCGTGAATTCATGCAGATAAAGTTCAAAATCAGGCAAAACAGAGTAACAGAAAATAGGTCAGTTCCCCACCCCCCAATAACAGGAGGATTGACATGGAACTACCTATGGAAAGGGGGCACATGGGAACTTTCTGGAACAATGGGAAGCTTCTATATTTTTACCTAGGTGGTAGTTATGTAGGTGTGCACATTTGTGAAAACTGAGCTGTACAAGATATGTGCATCTTATGTAAATTATGCCACAATTTTTTAATTAATGAATTAAACCTCCCCACCCCTAGCACTCCTCATCCTGATCTTTTTTTTTTTTTTTTTTTTTCTGTAACACTTCCCACATTCTTGTGGCTTCTCAGGTGACTTAAGTGGCAAATGCAGGAGACACAAGAGACACAGGTTTGACCCCTGGGTCAGGAAGATCTCCTGGAGAAGGAAATGGGAACCCACTCCAGTATTCTTGCCTGGAAAATCCCATGGACAGAGGAGCCTCGTGGGCTACAGTCCATGGGGTTGCAAAGAGTCAGACAAGAATGAGCAACTAACACGTATACACACCACAAAGAGACTAAGAATATACATACAAGAATAGCTGGGACTTCCCTGGAGGTCCAGCGGTTAAGACTCTGCACTTCCAATGCCAGGGCCACAGGTTTCATCCCTGGTGGGGAAACTAAGATCCCACATGGCACGGCCAAATTTTTTAAAAAAGAGAAGAACGGTTGTCATGCTGGACCACTGCATCTAAGCTGAGTAAGAAAGGAAGTGAGATGAGTGTGATATGTATGAATAAGTGGTAAGGCCAGAGAATAAGGTTTTGATGAGATCAGAGGATTGCTTGAAAGGAAATATAGGAGTAAATGAGTTGAAAGGTTAGGAGTGATAACTGTCAAAAATTTAGATTTGGGAGGCAGTATGGATATAGCAGGACAGTGTGACTGGGGAATAGTCCTACTTAGGACCAGGTGGAAATGGAGTGGAAAAAAGATATCTTGGGAGGTGAAAAAAGTTAAGCTATGTGATGGGTCATTTCTGTGGTGTTACAGTTGCCAAGAATGACCACAGAAGGAGCAGAAAAGAAGCACTGCAAGCCAAGTGCTGTAGTTATCAGTGAAGGAGAGAGGTGTGGCAAATGCCAGTAGCAAGTTGGGGTGAGGAGTGCAAAAGTCTGACAGCTCTGAAGAAGCTGGTTTGTTTGTGGTCAGTTAGTGGAAGAAAAAAATATTTGAATCAGCAATCAGCTCAGTTCAGTTCAGTTCAGTCGCTCAGTCATATCTGACTCTTTGCGACGCCATGAATCACAGCACGCCAGGCTTCCCTGTCCATCACCATTTCCCAGAGTTCAGTCAAACTCACGTCCATTGAGTTGATGATGCCATCCAGCCATCTCATCCTCTGCTGTCCCCCTTTCCTCCTGCCCCCAATCCCTCCCAGCATCAGAGTCTTTTCCAATGAGTCAACTCTTCGCATGAAGTGGCCATAGTACTGGAGTTTCAGCTTTAGCATCATTCCTTCCAAAGAACACCCAGGACTGATCTCCTTTAGGATGGACTGGTTGGATCTCCTTGCAGTCCAAGGGACTCTCAATCAGCAGCACAATTAATCTAACCCTCCTTCAGGACCTGAAGAACACAGGTGTGGAGAAAAACAGCCTTGAAAAGGCTGTAGGGAGACATCCTACTGAGGGAGTGCAAGAGTAAACCCAGTTTCAATTAAGGCAAGACATAAAGAGAGAACACAGAGGGACTGGGCTGTAGACAGCACAGAGGAAGGGGCAGGAAGGCATCGGAGGGTCTTCAGTCCTATGTGCACAACAGAATCACCTGGAGAACTTTGAGAAAATGAAGCCTGTGCCACAGACCACCTGAAACACAATCTCCAGGGTTGGCTGGGTGCAGTGATCCTGATATACAGACAAGAATGAGAACTACTGGATTCAATGGTAATTGAAGCAGTAAGAAGATGAATGGCTTCATTTTCTGATGGTAGATGGATCACAGGAACATGATGGGGTTGGTCCTAAAAGCACTGGTGATGGGACAGTATTCTCAAACACCACTAAAGGAGGTGTAAACTGGTACAAGACTTCTACAGGTCAGTAATTCTATTTCTAGGATTTGTCCCAGTCTCCAAGTTATTAGCAGAGATGTCCACAAAGACGTAGGTACAGAGTTATTCACTGCTGTGTTATGAACATACCAAGAATGAAGATGTCAGGTATACATTATGAAACTAAGTAAATAAATTATAACAAAATAAAACAGCTGTTAAAAAACTTAGGACATGATTTACTGTCATGAAAAAGGCTTCTGATATGTTAAATTTTAAAAATATATTAAATTTAAAAAAAAAACATGCTCTCAAATTCAAACATATGCTTACTTTTATACACCAACACTGCCTGCAATGCAGGAGACCCTCGTTTGATTCCTGGGTTGGGAAGATCCCCTGGAGAAGGGATAGACTACCCACTTCAGTATTCTTGGGCTTCCCTGGTGCTTCAGCTGGTAAAGAATCCTCCTGCAATGCAGGAGACCTGGGTTCGATCCATGGATTGGGAAGATCCCCTGAAGAAGGGAAAGGCTACCTAATCCAGTATTCTGGCCTGGAGAATTCCACCATGGAGTCGCAAAGAGTCGGACATGGCTGAGCAACTTTCACTTTCATTCTATATACCAACACAGATGACAGACTGAAGGAAATTTTAAAAAGAAGGTATCAGTGTTTACCGCCAACAAGTTCAAAGTACTAAAGATAATTGTCTTTTATATTTTCTAAATTTTGTGCATTTTACATTGAGAGGAAAAAAAGACATTTTTGCTTGGGGGGATTGTTTAAAGAAATGTGTTTACAATGTAGTCCCAATTCTCACTGTTCACAAATGGAATTTGGTCTGTCTGACCCAATCTGTTTCTGGTGAGAGGAGTATAACATAAGCTTTGAAATATTAAGAAAAATCATCCAAAACTTGGAAATAAGCAAAAGACAGTACAACATGTACTTTCAAAGTTCTGCTGGGGCATTGTTTAACATGCCTGCCAAGGGTATTTTTTAATAAAGGGTAGTGGTTCTCAAAGTGTAATCTAAGGACTCCTGAGATTTCCCAAGACATTTTGGGACTCTGTAAGGTCCTCCCTTTCCAACTACGTAAGTGTGAGGTCAGATTTTCCTCATATACTTCAACCAAAACAACTATTGCAACATGTGAATGAAGAAATTGATATGAGAATTCAGCTGTCTTCTGATAAGCCAGTTTAGTGTTCTTTTTGCAAAAGTGTAAAAATGCCTTTTTTCTGAAAACATATCTAAAGTTATTTTTCATTTAAAAATGTTAAAGGCTTGTTTTTTTATTTTTAAAATATGGTTGACCTTTGGGACTGCTCTGGCAGTCTAGCAGTTACTTGACTTCGCCTTCCAATGCAATGGGATCCTTTGTAATGGCAACCCACTCCAGTACTCTTGCCTGGAGAATCCCATGAAGGGAGGAGCCTGGTAGGCTACAGTCCATGGGGTCCCAAAGAATCAGACACAACTGAGTGACTTTCTTTCTTGAGATCCTACGTGCCTCATGGCAAAAAAAAAAAAAAAAAAAAAAAAGAAAACAGAACAAATATTGCAACAAATTCAATAAAGACTTTTTAAAATAATGGTCCACATAAAAGAAAAAAATCTTTTAAGAAAATACAGTTGACCCTTGAAAAATATTGATTTGGACTTCGCAAGTCTGTTATACACAGATATTTTTCTGTAGGGTCTTCCCTGGTGTCTGAATGGTAAAGACTCCATCTGCCAAGCAGGAGCAGTGGGTTCAATCCCTGGGTTGGGAAGATCCCTTGGAGAAGGAAATGGCTAACAACAACAACAAATTTTTCCATAGATACCAGCTGCTGTGCTACATAATCTGTGGCTGGTTGAATTCAGAGAAGCAGAACCCAGGATGAAGGGTGGACTGTAAAGTGATTCCTGGAGTTTTGACTGTGGGGAGGGTGGGTAACCCTAACCCCTACCTTGTTCAAGAGCCTACTATAACTAATATTTAAACATTTTTGTTTTAGTGTCTAATAAGGTTAATATTGATAGATCACTTGGGAGCCTCAGTTTTTAAGAATATAAGGGGTCCTAAGAATAAAAGTCCTTGAGACTTGCTAACCTAGAGGTTTGACTTTGCTATTCACTTTGGAAGGCTTAGATCACTCAGCACACTCATTTAAAAACACCTTTTCTGGTAGACTACATAACTCCTGTTTCTCCAATTCTGCTTCCAACCAGCTTTGCCACCTTATCAGTTTCCTCATTAAGGAGGTGAATGAATTTGACAAACATTCACAGTCAAGTTTGATTTTTTTGAAGATTATACTTTGATAAGAGGTATAATCTCTGCTGATTCATTGAGACAATTTTATGATTTAGCCCTGGGGTTCTTTTCTTTGCCTTCAAAGTTGAAACAAGGAACTCTTTGAAAAGTCTCTTATCATCCTTAAATATTTCCCTAATGAAATGAAATAAGATAATTGTGATGATCAGCTGTGGCTAAAACTACTTTGTTCTTCAAGGGAAGTATTTTAAGGGAGAATCAGTCCAAAGCTAGGGAAACAGACTGACAGTTTAAAAGAATGCCTAAGGTTGATACTGAAATTCCATCTAAAAGTCTTAATTCATCTTAAAAAATAATATATAGTGGAACTATATGTAACCTTGTTCTGTATTTTCCAAGTCTCCTGTAAATGTGTTATCATACTTTCATAACTTAAAAAAGAGAAGGGAAAATTATTCCCTTTGGCATGAAAACTAAATGGAGGTGAGGTAGTTAAACCAATCTACTTTCCTCAACTGTTGACATTACTTGAGGATTTACTGTACAGTCATGACTTAATCCCTTTCATGTCTTGAACAAAAAAAAAAACAAAAACGAAAACACAAAAACAAAAAAGGTCTAAGGTTAAAAATAGGTCTGTAATTTGGGAGAGACAATATTCACTTTCATATGGAAGAATGTACTTTTAATCTACTGTCAATTGCTATCCTTTCCAAAGAACACAATTTCAGCTCTCTGCAGGAAGCTTTCCTAGTTAGTATAAAAACAGCGGAGTTGGGCCGGGTCTGAGTATCCCCGGGGTGCTCCTGGCTCCCAACCTGCCTCCCCGCCACCACAGCCTGGGTGTGACAAGAGGTACCAGGTCCCGCTGTCGCTAGACCGGCATGGGACCCTGGTCCGGCTCCACTTCACCCTGCTGGCCCGGTCACGGTCGGCAGGCCACTGTCGCCTTCCTCTTCTGGGTCCTGGTCTCTGCTCTTCCACTTAAAGGAGATTAGGGCCCCACACTGTGGGGTGCCCAGCTCTCTTCCGTCAGTGAGCTCAGCCATCGCCGAGAGGTGCCCGGGCCCTGCCCCGGCCTGCACTCGGCGCCCCACGTCTCGGTGGCCTTCGCCTACCGGAACCACTCCTTCAGCCACGCCTCCCGTGTCCGGGCTAGTGCCCGCTCTACCAGCTCCGCTCCAGCCTCAGCCTCGTGGAGAACCTCACGCTCCTAGTGTTCACCTACGTCTCCTCTCCCGAGGACTTCAGCGTGCCCGAAAACGCTTCCATTGTGTTCAGGGCCTCCTCCCTGTCACAGGCTCCTCACCTGCACTCTGACGGCGGACCAGGAAGCGCACAGTAAGCCAAGAGGCTCGCAAGTCCGACAGCCGGAAACAGCAGCTCTTCATCGACTCCATCTTCTGCAGGCCGCCAGCGGTCTACTTCCGGTACATGTATCGTGAGGCTGGAGTACCTACCATTTTTGCCATCCTAGGGTTCACCGCTGTCCTAACCAACATGGCAGCCTGGTGGGACTTCCAAAACAAAGAGCTGCTGGTTACCTCTCAGCCAGCCTGAGGAAAAACGGTTCTAAGCCCTCTCTCCTGTTGGAGACGAGACCCACTGCCCAGAAACTAATAACAAATACCACTCTGACCTGCTCTCACCATCTATGTCCTCGCTGGGACCAGGACAAGGCTTCATCCAGCCCTGAGGGCTTCTCCTTTCCCCCACCCCAGGTGAAGGCACAGGGGCCTTCAGGCAGCACCACCAGTTCCTGAGAAACCTTCAGAAGCTGAGCTGGCCAGAGAGCTCCACCCTCTGGTGCTAAAAAAAGTCCTGTGGTTCATAACCATGATCCCGTTCTTGGCCTTTATATAGCAACCTTTCGCTGAGGTCAGGGACCACACTGCTACCAGGAAACCACAGCCATTTGTCGCCACAGGGTCATTCACTTGACTTGCGTGTCTGATGATCTGCTCCGGACATGCAGGTCTGTGACCACACTTCTCTGCTAAGGTTGCCCAGGTGTCCTAGTCCTGACTTCACCTCTGATTTGTTGTGTGCCCTTCCCTATCTGGGGGTTTCCCAGGTGGCACTAGTGGCAAAGAAGCCTCCTACCAATGCAGGAGACATACAAGACATGAGTTCAATCCCTGGATGGGTCAGGAAGATCCAGTGGAGAAGAAAATGGCAAAAAACTCCAGTATTCTTGCCTGGAGAATCCCACAGACAGAGGAGCCTGGTGGGTACAGTCAACAGGGTTGCGAAGAGTCAGGCACAACTAAAGGGACCTGGCACACACTTCCCTAGCTGAGCTTCTGTATGTCTACATGGATGAAGGGAGTGGGGGAACTGTCTGATTTCCAAAGGCTCTGCCAGTTTGTGCTTCTTGCTGTGGAGGTGGTGTTCTGTACCTAAAGCAGGGCCTGCTCCTTCTATAATCTCTGGCTTACAGACCCTTCCTCCTTGGCAAAGGAGTCAGGTAGAGGGATCAGAGGCACAAATTCCTATCCCAGAATGGGCTCTGGTGTCCCCGCATCCTCCCTACTGCCTCAAGCCCTGTGCTCCTTTGGTTGTACATTCTATTTCAAAGGAAAACAAATTTTTTTTAATTGCCAAAGGGAAAAAGAAACCAGAAGTTGATTACCCTACTTCTCAAAATACTGGATATTAAGCTCCAGTATACATCAGAATGATCTGAGAGGCCTACAGAAATACAGATTCGAGTTCATTACAGTGTGGAGTGGGGCAACAATGTGCATTTAAAACAAGCACTTCCAGGTGACTGATTTAAAACTAAAACCGTACTTTGAGAAACTAAGACAATTAAAGCCGTTGCTTAACTGACTGCCTCCATTTTTATTTTCTAAGAATCACCCATGTATCCTTAACATCTACATGCCAAGTCCCTCTATGTGGTCTGTAAAAGGACTTCATAATCTGACCAGGGTCTTCACAACTTTCTCTCTCACCACTCCATCCTTCTCCACCCTACAACCACCTCCTACACTGGAACCCAACCAGCCCACTGCTGCGCTCCTCCTTACTGTTGACCTCTTTCCTTCTCCCTTGCCCTGCCTGTGCAGGACTGTTTATTCTTCACAACAGTGCAATAGGGAGGGTAGTTTCTGGCTATCTAGACTCTGAAGCCAGTACACCTGGCTTCCAATCCCAGAACGGTTTTATAAACCGTTTGGTAAAAGTGGCCAACCTCTGTGAGTCTCAGATAACTCCTCTATCAAAGACTGAGGTTAAAATAGCCACCCCAAGATTACTAGTACATCAGCACCAGCGGTATTTTATTTAGAGGCTAAATGTATTAATTTGGTTTTCTTATCTCCTGTAAAACCTTCAACACTAACAGAACAGCTCTCCCGTTTTAAGCAGTTAGCATTCCTAGAGACACTCTTATCTCCTTACTGTGCAGGTCTATAAATCCAGTTCTCTAAGAATCTAAGAGTAGACACTTAATTTGAAATGACTTTTTACAGCTAGAGTTTCAGAAATAAAATTTGTGTGTCAGTTTAAGTAATCACGCACTTGTTTTTCCAGAAACACTTTATAAATTTATACATTCACACACACACAAAGAGCAGATACTTAAGAAGCTGCATTGCTGCTGCTGCTAAGTCACTTCAGCCGTGTCCAACTCTGTGCGACCCCATAGACGGCAGCCCACCAGGTTCCCCCGTCCCTGGGATTCTCCAGGCAAGAACACTGGAGTGGGTTGCCATTTCCTTCTCCAATGCATCAAAGTGAAAAGTGAAAGTGAAGTCGTTCAGTTGTGTCCAACTCTTAGCGACCCCATGGACTGCAGCCCACCAGGCTCCTCCATCCATGGGATTTTCCAGGCAAGAGTACTGGAGTGGGATGCCATTGCCTTCTCTGAAGAAGCTGCATTTGATCAGTATAAATTCTAAAGTTAATCCAAATCCCTAAGGGTAGCCTACCCTCACTTCCTCAGTTATGAGGTTTAGTTAATAATCATGGTTCCTTATGTTGAGGCCAAGGTGGAATAATACAACCACTGATACTTAGGGGTCCATCAGTTCAGTTCAGTCGCTCAGTCGTGTCCAACTCTTAGTGGCCTCATGAATCACAGCACGCCAAGCCTCCCTGTCCATCACCAACTCCCAGAGTTCACTCAGACTCCCATCCATCGCGTCAGTGATGCCATCCAGCCATCTCATCCTCTGTCATCCCCTTCTCCTCCTGCCCCCAATCCCTCCCAGCATCAGAGTCTTTCCAGTGAGTCAACTCTTCGCATGAGGTGGCCAAAGTATTGGAGTTTCAGCTTTAGCATCATTCCCTCCAAAGAAATCCCAGGGCTGATCTCCTTCAGAATGGACTGGTTGGATCTCCTTGCAGTCCAAGGGACTCTCAAGAGTCTTCTCCAACACCACAGTTCAAAAGCATCAATTCTTTGGCACTCAGCTTTCTTCGCAGTCCAATTCTCACATCCATACATGACCACTGGAAAAACCATAGCCTTGAGTAGACGGACCTTTGTTGGCAAAGTATTGTCTCTGCTTCTGTTTCCCCATCTATTTCCCATGAAGTGATGGGACCAGATGCCACGATCTTCGTTTTCTGAATGTTGAGTGTTAAGCCATATTTGCCACATAACCACCTTGCCATCTACAGCAGATGGTATAGCTCATACAGTGGATGTTTAAGTACAGAAAGTGGGTGAAGGGATGCAGTTGACCAGCCCAGCCCATGTTCAAATATTCTGAGCATTTACCATGTATAAAAAAAAATACTAGACAATGTGAAAGGCTAAAAGATGCATGAAAAGGCTAAAAGATGTTTCTACTTTCCAAGGAACTTAGTCCTGTTGAGGAAAGGAACTCCTGATAATGTTTTTCTCCACAAAGACTATCACCCTCCAAGAGTCATCATGGTTATTCTCTTTAGAAAGCAGAGGGTAAAGAGTAGGTATGATTTGTAAGACAGAGGAATGTTTCACAAATATCATCCCCCATAAAAGGGATTCAAAAGAATGCCTATGAGGATTTTATGTTCTCATTCTATTTTTCTAACAACCCTGAGAGGTAGGTATTATCTCCGTTTAATAGATGAAAGTGAGGCTCAACTGTTACCTAAGCGTTGGCCCAAGTTCACAAAGCTTGGAGGTGGTGGTGCAAGGAACAAAGCTGTTATAACCCCAAGGTTCATCTCCTTTCCCCTCTCGAGTTTAAATTCAAGTATTCTTCCAGCTCCAGGTCACCCAAGCATTTAGTCTTCACATTTTATGATTGCAAAGTCTAAACTGACATTTTAGATGACCTTTCCTGCTGTCAGTAGCTACAGAACCATTTTACTCCACAATGACCACATTGTTCACCATATAAACTTTCAGAAAGTTTAAAATTGTTAAATAACAGCACAGGTGGTACAGTGTAAAAAATCTGCCTGCCAATGCAGGAAAATTTGGGTTCAATCCCTGGGTCAGGAAGATCCCCTGGAGAAGTAAACGGCAACCCCACTCCAGTATTCTTGCCAGAAAATCCGATGGACAAACGAGCCTGGTGGCCTACAGTCCATGGGGTTGCATAGAGTCAGACATGACAGAGTACACACACAAATCACAGTTCAGATGACCCCCACACACCATCAAAGTATGGACAAGCTTCAGGAAGTAGTTATTAGTCAACTGGCCAGAGCCAGCAGATGGACAAACAAAACGGAGTACAAATTTTCTACAGTACCTGCTTCTTCTCTCCCCAGTCCTGTGGTGGGGGCAGAACGGCACAAAAAATAAGGTCCAAGGTCTGGGCTCTCTCCTCAAAACCCCATCGACCCTCAGAAGGGTCAAGGCAACTGCATGAGCACTGAAGAATTACTTAATAGCCCAAGAAAAGGTCAGTGTTGTATAGGAAAAATGTATAATGTACAGGCTAATTCTATTTTTGTGTAAAATAAAAACCATGTTTTATGCATACATAAAGATGTGTCAGTAAGCACAGGGGAAGTTTTCCATAGCACACACACCAAATATATGGTTACCTCTGGCACATACAATCAAAAGGACAGAGAGATTTGCACTACTTGCTTAATACCACTTTTTAAACCTAGTATTATGGGTCATTTTCACCTTGCTTCAGTATTAACAAAATCTTTCTTGTCCACCTTTAGTAATTTTAAAATGCAGCTAAGACAGTTTTGAGTTATGAATATCACTCGTCTGTCTGAAACTTTCCACTGACTCAAACCCCTGGTGTGGAGTGGCAGAATCCTGGTTTGCAATCCTGAGACACCCGAGACAGCTTTTTTTTTTAAAGTGGTTTCCTACCACACGACGGTTGAACAGAAAGTACTAATGTATGTGCAAGTGCTGGATTGACTATATGAAGGCTGTGATTCCCCCCTTTCTCCTAAGCTTTTTTTACACTCTTCTTCAGGCACTTTTGACCTGGTCAGCTCCTAGCTTTCACTGAAGAATGTTAACAGGAGCTGTATGGCCCTCAAGTATGTCAAGGGTAGATCAATTCCTCATCCTAAATTTCAGCAAACTGCAAATCTGGAGAGGAGAAATTCCTAAAATCTGATAAAAGACGTAGGTAGAGAAGGTGGCATTTCTCTGTCCTGCATGAGAAAGCCCTCATGTAGCTTTGTTTGCCAAAAGCCAAGAATTCCCCAAAGTTAAGTTCCCTTTCTGACAAAGGCTCCAGACTGAATCCAAGACAGTCATTTGATGAGGAAATTCTGGCCAAGTAGATGGCTGCCAGGAACAGCTGCCAGCTCTCCAAGCCGACATTCGCCATCACCTCACAACTAGGACACAAATGGAAAAACATTTAGGTGCACAGAGCAATCCTGGTCAAAGTAGGGAAAAAAACCTCACGCCAAGAATGAAACTGCTGAAACCTAAAAATGTGTGCAACAGACCCAGGCAACCCACAGTGGCAAAGAAACAGCTAACTGGAAAGCCAAAAGACTAAGCAATTGCTTAAAAACTTTCTATGAGCCCATTTTGACCTTAGGGAACCATTAACAGTAACATTATAGTGCTTTCTGGAATTTTACGATATATTCTCAATAGGTTCTTAACCCAGTTAAGTCCACCCCAAAAAAACGGTTTAACCCTGCAATAATGCAACAATGTAACAAATTCCAGCAGCAGTCACACCTACAGCAAGAGTAACTGCTCAAGCCACCCATTTCTGGAAGTAAAATGACTAATGAACATTCAACAAATAATATAAATTCTCAAAAATTACAGCTACTCCATTTCACAAGCAGAATATACTTAATGAAGCAAGGATGACTATTTTCACAAGAAATATATAAGGCATACTCAATAGTAGGGTCACAAATTACTATCTCTTCCAAAGAAGTTATTTATATATTAATGAGGAAGACAGTTTGCTTTAAAAAAAAAAAACTTTGTAATATAAATTACTAAAAAATTATACCACAGAAAATATACTAACACCACAATTATTTCAGTAAACAGTTGGAAATTGTCTTTAATCCCTTTTACTGCTTCTTGCTTAACAATATTCAGTCTTCCAGCTGAAACCAAAGTACTTTCTTGGAATCCTTAATAGAATTGTATCTTTGGGGAAAATACTCTTTCCAACAAGAAATATTAAGAAATCCAACGGTCTAGATTTCGCAATTCTTTTGTTAAAAAAACAAAAAGAACAGAACAGTTACCTGTGTCTCTTTAATTTCAGAAGAATTGCTATTATACAACAAACTTTTTATTTTTTTCCATTCATAAAAACAGTCCACAACATTCATAAAACATAGTAAAAGAAATAAGACACTTTTCAGGTGGATTCTCTTAAAGAACAGATGAGTTGGTAGCAGTGTAGTAATAGATGGAAACAAACACAATCCATATAAAAACAGGATTTGAAGCGGGAGGGGGCAGATATATACCAGAGTAAATTTTGAGCTTTCGGCCATGCAACTCAACATCTGAGTTCTCCTCACTTAAAAACCAAACTAGGTGCTTTAAACAGGTGTTCACAGAAAAGGCTACAGAAGTACTGCAAAATGTTAGCCTTACATATACCAGAAAAAAGAGAGAGAAACAAAAATTAATAAATCCCCTAGCTAATCACAAGTTTTCCCTGACAGAGACAGACACAGAAAAATAACTGTTTACAAGCTTAGCTTCGAGGTACAACAGCTTACAGCTCTCACATGGGTGTTCCTCACTCATGCTCTTTTCAGTATAAACAAATAGGTTTATGTAATGGAATACATATTTGAAGAATTCCTTTAAAAAAATCACAAGTTCTATTTTATATATGGAACAAATTTTTAATTATGTACTGAAAATAAATTACAGAAAATAACTTTAAAATGCAACAGAGGACAAAGTCACGATAAACATTCCCATTGAATTCCCTCGAGGGTGGGGGGTGGGGTGGGGAGTGAGATTGCAGTGCTCAAGAAGATAAATATCACAAATGTATCAAAAACTTCAAATTGTCTATGCATTCATACACTGACATGAGCCACAAACATTCCTTCACAGGGACTGTACTCATTAGCCTACCACAGAACCAGATTTTGCCATAAACTACAAAACTTTTAATACAAAATTGTATTTATATATTTATAATTCATATACATGCCCTATCTGTGAGTTCAGAAAATAAAAGCTACACACTGTACAGACACTCTTAACTCATGGCTGTAGGCAACATTTTTGGATGGAATTTCTCCCCCAATAAAATTAATGGCATATTTTATGTACATGAAGACTAAACCGCACAAAGACAGTTTAGTTTCCGAGATATGCATCTCGTTTTAGGGCAGGTTTATAAATTTAAAAAGGCAAGACAAATGTACACTTCAGAATCACTTTCTCAGCTACAAGAGTTGTCGTGTAATTTCTGTGAAATTTCTGATACATGCATTTATGTAATACTGGTATTGAAGGCAGTAAAGCAATATATACTTTTAATGTCGTGGCTCAATAAAGGCTTCATTGTCATTCCAATCTGAATCTTGCTACAGTGATTCATAACTTCTCTAAAAATTAAAATTTCAATGGGACACTGTGTTAAAAAGACTCTAAATAGATTTCTTAAAATATTTCCCTGAAATATCCTTTTACATAAGACAAATTTCACTAACATCAAAGAAGAAGAAAAAAAAAAAGAATTAAACATGGCACCAGTGTGCATGATAAACTAATGCTCCTCAGCCAATCATCATGTCTCAGGAGCCATGAACAGAATGCTTAAAACCAACAAACAATTTCACACTCTGTGGCAGCCATCTGTGAAGCCAGTTATGCTAAACTACTTCTACAGTTGATTGTAAACTTTGGTTTATTTTTATTTGAGTTCTCATTGTACAGCAAGCATGAAAAAAAGGGAGAGTGGAGTCCATGAGGAGATGAAGTGTCAGTCTGTCTTTAATCTGGCATGATGAGACACCTGGTCAGTCAGGCCTGCTTTGATAGAGTTTGTTACAGACTGCCTTATGTTTTCCTCCATCAAATTATCACCCAGGGGCTTCAATACCTGTGGTATGAGAAATGTGCAAAACAAATAAAAACATGAGGTAAAAAAAGAGTTACATATAAAAATAGATATAAAAATTCAATTCAAAGCAATGAAGAAAACAACCAGGAATGTGGGAAATAAAAAGATGCTTCTCCCAAAAAAAAGTTATGATGCTACAAATAATGCAGTTAGACATTTTATAATGTAACAAAAATTACTTTCCTCCTATTCAAACCATTACAATTCCTATGAGATGGATGTGCAATTCCATACCCTATATGCAGCATCAAATCTGGTATGTATACAGCATTTATGCAGACCGGCCCAGACGGTCCTGCTTATTGTCCTACATGTATAAGTGTGAACACTTCAGATAGGGAAAAAAGTTAAAAATACTGTCTAATTTTTCTTCTTGTTATTGTTGGATGACAGTCTCTGTCGCTGTGCTGACGAAAGAACACGATGAACCATTCGACGTCTAGTAACTTCGAACAGTTTGGAAAACACCTAAAACATGGAGTGATTCGTTAGGAGAATGACTCAGAGGGCCTTGAATTTAAAGAGTTTAATTAAGACTATAAAAACTTGAGACTTCATAGTTTCTCACCTTCCTGGGACTCCTCTGAAGCAAAAGAAAAGAGAAATGCAAAAAAATTTAGACAAGGTTTGCTGACACTGCACAGACCTTCCGCCTACTGATCATCTTACCTCGACTATACTAAGAATAACTGTACACACTTTAGATTCTTCCGTTGACTTGTTTTGTGATTGTGGCACCTCTAAAATCCTAGAATCAGTGCTGTACTGGAGATGACTGATTTTCAGAAGACACTGTACTATTACTGAAATTCCATGTGGCAGAAAATTAATAATGATTCAACACTTTTAAAGTAGATAATACTTTAAGTGATTCTGTGATAGCTTTCCTTTTTTTTTAGGTTGTGATAACTTTTAATCCATCTTCTGTCAGAACATATCAGAGGAATATAAAGAATGAACTTTTTAAAGATATAAAAATTTAATAAATATCCAGACATAAGCTTCCAAATCAGATCTGAATAGAGCATTTCTCTAAAGAAATATAAAATTCAAATTAATATAATGGGTCACTGTATAAAATAATAATGACATTATTAGTAGAAAAATCAGCATCAATCAACGTCTTCAGTCTTTGACTTTAAAACCAAAACCAGCATGGACCCAATTTATCTTAAATCTTCAAATAAGCCCAATACTTCATTGGCCCAGAAATGGTATCTGAAAACGCCTTTTATATTGTCCATCAGTAATAACTGTAGCTTTCATTCTTGATATGATGCTCAGGTATTTCATGATGATCATTTTAATGACAATATCCTTAAGTGGAATTTTCTGAACACAGGTAATTCCAGACAACAGTTGGCTGATACACAACAAGGCTTTCCTTAGTAGATACTTGTCAGGCCCAACTTTGAATTCTGATTTGAGGTAAAAAATCATGATTTGAATTCTGGTTGAGGCAACAGATTATGATTAAGAAAAGCTGGCTCACTGTGGTACTTTGCTTTGCTCATTAGCATTTCCATAGTACAGAAGTCAAAGATTATTCGCTGTAAGAATTCCCTATAAGATTGTTCTTTGTAGTAAGTACATCAGTAAACCACTACTATCTTCATGGAAGGCAATGAAGACCTGAATATCACCCATTTTTCCTGGAATATAGGCATGCATTGCTTCTTATCAATCCTAGTAAGAAACTTCAGAAGAACTCTACTTCCAAACTTATTTCCTTACCTTCATAACTCTTGCACTGATATTTTCTTTTCTCAAAAAAAGAAAAAAAAGGGGGGGAGGGGGGGGAATCCTTAAAGACTCTGGTCCTGCCCACTTGTCTGGTATAATCAGGCCTATAACTAAGAAACTATCCAGAGTATTACAGATATAAGTCAACCAAAGCACACTATAACTTTAAAGGAAAAAAAACTTCAGTTTATATATATTCAGATTATGCATCTCAACAAAACAGAAAATATCCTTTTGCCATTCTCCATATAAAGAAAAAGTAGGTGTGGAAATATTGGGGGTGAGGGTGGGGAATGGGGGACTGGAGGAGGGGTGGGGAGCCACAAGGATAAGATTAGTCACTGAAAAACCAAAAGATAGATACCAACCTGTTCCCATAGTGTTTCAGCAATCTGATCAATCACTGTTCCAATTTCTCTGAACTCCCCAGAGTATTTAACATATGCCCAAGTACAAAGAGACGTCAGTGCTAACCCCATGACAAGGTTACACAAGACGGCTATAGAGTTTAGGCCAACGAAGCCAGTCAGTCCTGAGATTATATACATAGCAAACATGACCGCAAACAGTGTGGCAGGGGTACGAGCAGCATAGAAGATATTTTTGCCATCATTGTGCTTTATAAAATTTGCATAGGTTTCTTCAATTTCAGCCTCAAGCTGGTCCTGATAACGACGGCAGAATTCATCTCCACCCATTTTTTTCACTGAACGAAACTGTTTAATCGCCACTTCCTTAAGATCCAGGTGTTTTCGCTCCAGATCTGAAGGTGCAATGTAAGGCTTGTCCCCACCACATACCTGTGCAGACAGTAGGACAGATTACATGCTGGAAATAAGTCGCACTTGAAAGAAATTCCATCAGTGAAGTTAAACCATCTACATGGTTTAGTTTTAAATTTGTTTGTAATACTACACACGTAATCATAACCCACGCATTTCTTATGTATTTAACTGACTCAGGCAAAATAAATTTTCCCAATTAACTATATACCAATAAAGACAAAAAGAATTACACTACAATCTGTAAGCAATACACCAAAAAAGACTGCTGGCAAGAAAGTGGGTTAAGAGGTGTAACACATAAAAAAGGTACTTGAATATTTGAATTAGCAAGCTTAGCACAGAAATTGCTATTGGTCTTAGGACAATGTTACTAACATCAGAAGCTACTGATAATAGCACTCTGAATCATGTGTCAAAAAATATTTTAGTGCAGTCTATGTAATAACTTACTACTCTCATCCTGCACTCTAACGATGGAAATTATAATCTTGTTTATTTCCAGTAGAGATGATAAAAGAAAATTTGGGAATGATGTAACGTGACAATGTATAAGCAGTACAAATTGGTTCAATGATTTTAAATATAAAAATCTTCTCACTCTAGTGCTAATATAAATGTCAGTCACCAACCTGCTCCATACTTTTGCAATAGATCTCTCTTGCTCCTGCTACTGCAGCAAGATTATTGGCTTCAGCTGTTGCCTAAAAAATAAAGTAAAATGTGCCAACTTTATGTGAAATATCTGATGACTGTAAATGTTGATTTAGACAATAAATTAGGTACAGTGACCAAGTCCAAGAAAAATATTATCAACTTCCAGTTTTCCCTTCTAATGGAGGAAACACTATTATAAAGGATATAGTAACTGCTTCTAATAGGACTACCTGACTAATTTTGTTTTGTTTAGATTTGTTAAAGTGAGTTTGTAAAATAGAACACATATGCCCAGGAAATTACAAGAGAATTAAATAAATACAGCCCTAATATATGTCCCATCTCCAGGTGCAAAGAATTAAGAATACTCATATGGTCCTTTCTCTCATAATCAGTATGACACAGGATACATTTTTAAATCCACAAAACTGTTTACTACATGGATTTTATGAAACAACAGTTTAATCCACTATAAAATTAGGAAATTGCCCAAAGTAGCAGTTTTTTAAAAAATGAAACAGGTTAAAATAACATTGCCCCTAAAGAATACCTTTTTTTAAAAAAAAAAAAGAAAGAAAAAAAAAAAAAAACTATAATCACTAGAAGTAGCTGTCACTCATTAAAATAAAGAGGAAAATAAGCCTATTTCAAACAACATTCATTGTCAAAGACCCAGAGAACAGAAGCAGCTTGGTTCAGCAAGGCCCACATCAAGCTATCTTCTAAAACAGAAATTTTCCTACATTTCTTGAGCAACTGAAGAGAAAGCACCAAGGACCTTCATTTCTATGAAGGTACTGTGTGGGTACAAGGTCTGCAATCTGTAGTTACAAAAACTCAAAAACTTCAGGACCCATGCCTTAAGTATCTAAAATGCATTTGCATGCAAAGAAGCATCACCCCATTTCCAGCATTTCTCTCTAAAGCAGATTTTTTTTTCTCCCTCATACATAAATGTATGTACAACATACACACTACCTGAAGCATGGACTTTGGATGTGGAAGTTCCTCTCCTTGATAAATTTTAATGTAAGCCTAAAAATACAGAAGACTCATTATATTGATAGGTTATGCACTTTGGCTCCATATCCCCAAAGAAACATCATTAGATAGAAAAATGATTCACATTATTAAAAGGAAAAGTCAAAGCTTTAAAAATCATATACTTTCATTCCAACAGTTAACCCTATTCTCAACATTATTAAAAATGTGTGTTGCAAAATAACATCCTAGAGAAATATCTCTAAATATAACTTCAACTTGGCAGAAAAGTTGTTTCATATTTAAAGTTACATATAAAATGCCATCTACTCTATGAAAAGAAATCCACAATTCTCTCCTACTGCCAAACTGCCAATGTTTCAAATAAATATGTAACAAAACATTTTAACTCAGTATTTTACTTTGTGGTTTAAGAGTAAGAAAGATGAAAATTTTTAAGTAAGTTCCATATAGGAATCTTTCATCTCAACTTTCATCTGACTCTTAAATTATTTCATAACTAAACAAAGATAGTATGAAAGTGATCAAGTGTCCATTAAATAACACAAAAATGCCCTCTTTCATTAACTGTATTTTCCCATCCATCTACAACTACTACAAATAATCACAACCCTCAACAGTGGCCTTGCTCTGGCAAGCAAGTTATAAAGACTAGAGAGCAGAGGGGGGAAAAAAAATCTATGAATAATTTACTTGAGCTCAGAACCCACTTTTGATAACTTTCAAAGGCTCTCATCAAGTACTCAGACTCTGAGAGGTTTTTTATGAGAGCTCAAGATGCAGAATTATGCTCCCAATATCTATTATCATTTTCAAATGATAGAGTGGTATTATAATATTATGAATGGTTCTTCTGTGCATATCAGGGCTGGAGAAAAAGTAGGGTAACTGTATAAACAAATAAAATCACTGTGTAGAAGATACATGTTGTCTGCTACAATCTTAAATATTCTAAAATATTGATACATCCAATTCAAGGCAAAAAAATTATAAATTTTACCTAATTGCTTTAAAATACAGATGAGAAATTTTTATAACATACAAATGAGTTTTAAGTCAACTATATTTCTAACTTACACAAAGTCATTTAATGTAAGCATTTTCCTACCTTAAAGTATTCTACAAGATCTCTACAAGTGACTTTAGATCCACTTATCTCTTTTTCTACCAAATTTTCTGGGGCAAGGAGCAAGGGAACCAGATTTCGAAGCTCTCGTTTAAACTCTTCATCAATATCTGATGGGCATGAAATTAGTCAACATATTAGTAAAAAAAAAAAAAAAAAGGTCACCATTGGTAAGAGCTAATGAGATTCTATTTTATAAAACAAGAGTATCATACTTAAGTACAGATTCATTTCAAAAAACTCATCCAAACCTGTCATACTGACACATCTCCTAGGAAAAAATATAATGCCCCCCCCAACTCTAGTACCCCATTTTCTTCATCTTCCAATAATTCTGTCAGCTCAAATAATAAAAAAAACTGTGAACTATCAAAACAAATTCCACATCAAGTATTTTGAGTAAACTATCCTTTCCAAATGACAGGCAATTCATGAAACTGTATTAAATATTAAAACTAAATTCTGTTTTTCTAGCCATACTGTTAAAAGTTTTGTTAATCCTCAAGTCTTCTGCTATCATGCTCAAAATAACCCTAAAACATACACAGAAAATTATACCATCACCCCAAAACAGACTTAAATCTAATTATATCAATACAATATATTGGTAATGCTTTTTAGCAGACTGCAATCAGATGAAATACTAAAATGTTCCTTCAGTATTTTTAGGACATCAGTGCTGAGCAATAGACATTAAAAAATCTGTTAATCAATATGCTAGGTGTTTGCAACAAACCAATGGAAAGCTAGAAAGACCGCAGAGAGCACTACAATCACTTCATTAACAATGCATCGAAATATCCTCCAGTATAAGAGAAATTTTAAGGAACCATATATGTTTTTTTTTTTTTAAACTTTCAGTCTCTACAACTTGAGTTCTGATTTTAACAAGAATGGGAATTCCCACCTTTCAATCTCCCATCAAAACTAGGATTAGTTGCAACTTTAAGACCAGGATGTGGCAAAAGGAAGCAACCAAGATTTGAGAAACAATTGTGAATGTGCTTCCTTACATTCTGCAGCTCTTCGTGTTGATTCTGTTTTACCTGGAGGTAGAAGGTGACAGGGTAAAGGAGCAAACAAGAGAAAAACAAATTTTTTTTAAGTACACACACATACTCTCAGGCATGCACAGTAATTCAAATGCTACTCCAGATGGGTGTTTTTTGACAATGTAAAATTTTATTAAAGACCCATTTCTAACCATTTGGTAAGACCCACCTCCTCTCCTAAACCAAGAGATTTTTTTCCCCTGTTAGCTACCCAAAGTGAAAGTGAAAGTCTGACTGGCTCATTGAGACCCCATGCATTATACAGTCCATGGAATTCTCTAGACAGAATATTGAAGTAAGTAGCCTTTCCCTTCTCCAGGGGATCTTCCCAACCCAGGCAGGAATCACCCATGTCTCCCACACTGCAAGCGGATTCTTCACCAGCTGAGTCACAAGGGAAGCCCATTAGCTACCAAGGATATGAATAAATACAAATAATAATTAATCATAATATCTAACACCAGAACAACAGGTGTGACTGTGATTTATAAACCCGTCTTTAAAGTACTTATAATGGCAAAGAGAAAGCAAAGTACTAATCCACCTATAAATAAAAAGGTCAGCCAATGAGCAAAACAGATAAGGTGAAAAACACCAGTGTAGTCTAAAGAACTTTAAAAATTCCAAAGAACCTTAAGATTTCAGCGCTCATTCCAAATGATTATTTATGACATATGCTAGTCATCAGTTTTTTGCAGAAGAGAAACCGCTATGTATTTTCTGGAAAAATATACTAAAGTTACATTTTTAATAACCACTTATCCCAATATAATTCACATATTCCCTCCTAAACTCGTCTCAAAAACCATTCTAAACTACATGTACTATTAGTAATCAACAAAACCTGGAAACTACCCAAATCTCCATTGAGAGTAGAATGGAAAAACTATTGTTATTCTTACAATGGAATACTGAATATCAATGAGAATAAGTGAACTAAACTACATGCAACAATATGAACTAATCTCAGAAACGTAATACTGGGCAAAAGAAACTGGACACAAAAGAATACATACTATGTGTGATTTCTTTCATAAAAAGTCCAAAAACAAAGCCTCCTGAAGGTCTGAACAGCAATGAAGGGTTTGGGGACTAGAGGGAGTTAGTAGACAGAGGTGGGTGCTTCTGGGTTGTTATATGGCTATGCTCAATTTGCACAAATTCATCAAGGTGCATACTTATGGTCTGTGTACTTTTCTGTATCAATTTAATAATGTATTTAAAAACCCGTTTGTCTTTGAAGTCATAATTCTGAATTTAGTTAGTATGCCTAATGTACTTCATGTCAATTTCTTCTAACAAACCAAAGAAAATGCTGATGAATGAAAATCTCTGACAGTCTAGAAATGCCTTTCATATAATCTAAGAATAAGGATTTGGTTTTAATCTCAGTTTAGGATTAAGAAAAATTATATTACACCCTCAATCTTTGAATAAGGTTGCAAAACTAAATGCATCCTTTCCACAGGGAACAGACAAAAGTTTATTACCCCAAAGAAAGAAAACTCCTATTTATGAATAAAGGGATTTTTATGTATCTTTTGTGGATGTCAGTAGGTGGGTAGTATTTGACCTTAGGGTTTCCATGGGAGGATACTTCTAGGAATAAAGGATCATGGTGGTGAGTTTATTTTCCAGGACTGCCTTGGTGAGGCATTTTGCATGGGTCAGAACAAGAATCTCGATATTTGGGTCCTATTACAGTTACCAATAATTTGTTAAATGACCAAAGGCAAGTTACTTTTCTGGGTTCCAGTTTTGAGGTATGTGTGGAACTGTAGTGTTGGGGAAGACTCTTGAGAGTCCCTTGGACTGCAAGGAGATCAAACCAGTCCATCCTAAAGATCAGTCCTGGGTGTTCATTGGAAGGACTGATGTTGAAGCTGAAACTCTAATACTTTGGCCACCTGATGTGAAGAGCTTACTCATTTGAAAAGACCCTGATGCTGGGAAAGATTGAGAGCAGGAGAAGGGGACAATGGAGGATGAGATGGTTGGATGGCACCACTGACTCAATGGACATGGGTTTGGGTGGACTCCGGGAGTTGGTGATGGACAAGGAGGCCTGACGTGCTGCGGTTCATGGGGGTCACAGTCGGACACGACTGAGCAACTGAAGTGAACTGTGTATAAATGCTATGCTATAAATGTTTCAGATCCCTTTTCTAGCTCTCTGTATGCTGCCACTCTATGAGACAATATTCCTTGGAAAGAAAGTCTCACATCATTTGCGTTCAATGCATGCACACTAGATTACCCAGCCTGTCTCAAATGTTCAGAAGCTCAGCTGGGCCAGAAAGAGACATGCATGCAATCTGAACAGACCAAAAGGTTGGTCTACTTCAAACTCTTACCCTGTAAATACTGATTTATTGAAATGTCCCTTCAGTATGTCTCTGGAGAGAAATATCTGTTCCTTAATTTCTATTCAAGGGCATTTCTACTGTCCTCTTTCACAGGAGTGCTACCAATTCACACCTCATCAATTGCCTATGGGGTTACCTAGGTTAACCAGGGATACTCAATTTGTCCCGATCACACTTAGACATTGATCTAGGCAGCAGTCCAGGCAGCCCACTCCTTCACCTGACTTGGTGCTTATGCTCGCCTATCTCAGAAATAGGGACTTACCTGCAATCTCTTTTCAAGGAATTGTTTGCCACCTTCCAAACCATATGAATGTTCATAAGGATAACTCCAGTCTCGAATCAAAAACATTAATGTCTACAGAAAAAAGGAAAAACATAGACTATTTCTTATAAAATTTTACCAAAAATTACTACCTTAACAACTGAAGCATCCCTTACTCCCCAGAAACAATCCTTATCAAAAGTTATAGCAACCAAATGGTTTACTACTCATAGTTATATCAAGAGCCTACTACATAAACCAGTAACACTCCCAACTCCTATACCAAGAATCTACATCCACTTGAGAAACTTACTGTATATATTGTCACCACAAGCAATAACACAGGGATTTTTAAGAAGAAACAAAAGACGTATCAGGGTATACAGATCATAATTTTAAGCCAAGACTGTATAATTAAAAGACCAAATAATTCACAGAATTTTTTATTTTTATATGCTTACATTTCTCAATGCAGCATTATTGATGCTTTGGGTCAGATAATTCTTAGCTGTACACACTTGTCCTATGTATTACAGGATGTTGAACAGTATGTCTGGTCTCTAAAAACTAAATACCAATGGTATTAACTTCCTCCCCAAAACTGTGACAACCTAAAATGTCTCCAAATATCAGCAAATGCCCTCTGGGTGGCAAAATTACCCCAGTTCAGAAAAACAGATAAAGGCCAAATAGAGTAAATTTTACCATATACAAAAAATGACACCATAATCTGTCCAAATATTTCATAAAAGTGATCACTTTAGCCAGACAAGACTGAGGCTGAATTAGTGTAAATCCACTAACAGTAAGAACCACCAGTGATGCTTTCGTATCAGGGAAGACTTCACACACAGATGAACAAACAGGGTTGAGTCATTCTCACCTACTATAACACAACTAATCAAGTAATACCATGTCAACTTATAAACCACTTATTTCAAAGAAGAAACTACCTGAAATTAGCTTTGTTTTCTTCTTTTAAATCTCTGTAATGTTAAGACTCCAAAGAAGCAAGCAGAACATATGCTTCTCAAATAACTCCACCCAGATTAATTTCTGACTTAATATTCTGCATTTAGCATTTAAAGGTAATGAAAAAACATGGAGGAGAGACATAATAAACTCTGAAACTTTTCTATGAATCAAAAATGAACAATAACAGGTCTAATTTCAACTAGTAATATACTCCCCCCCACACACACAACCAATAATATGGCAGTAGTTTATGATGTATACAAGAAGTTTACGTGACTATCTCAACTCTGGGAATTAACACTTAATTAAGAGAAATGTTATTAACTTCTTTAAGTAAAAATTCTAAGAATCAATCTATAATCATTTGTTCTATTTCCTTTCTTGTAAATTGCTACTGTTAAGTTGGTGATGACTCTACCATAAATTAGTTTCAATTCCGCTGGATCTGTTGCTAAAAATAAGTTTGGCATAATGTTCTTATATCTTCAGAAATACAAGATAACAGCTTTTCATAGATAAATTTATTTTAATGATAAAATACTTAATTTACCTGAAATGGTTTCTGGTAGATTTCTTCCATTGCAAGTCTGCCGTATTCTGTAAATAACTATTAAATCAAATTATTTAAAATAATGCCCTCAAAGACGTTGAAAGAAGACATCTGTAAAGCTGTTCTATATCAGACCACTAGATGTCAGGGCCTTTAAAATCATTTGAAAGCCAAGCATTTAATTTTTAAGACCAAGTATACATTAAAATTTCTTTTAGTTAGGAAGTCATGTATCTGTTTAAAATCATGTAACAGTCAATCTTCTTACAATATTATAGATTACTGGTGTAAGTAACAATAATGTAGGAATTAAATTTTCAATACTTTGGCATACATTCTTTGAGACATACATACTTGCAAGTGTTGAAGATCATCTTCCTGAATATTTTGAGACAAATTATATACCTGTTAAAACAGAATTTGGTTTTCATTAGTGCTTTACTTTGAATACCCAGCTGTGTATAACTTTGCTTCTGGAAATGAAGGCTATTTTATACCTGAACACATATGAATGACTCGATCATTATCTTAACTAGTGATGAAAAGGATTTCTTCTTTCCTAACTGTAAAACACTAAGGGGGGAGCAGTGGTGGTAAACTATGTAAAAATCAGGAATACATGCATATGGGGCCAAGAAAGCAGCAGACATTTTTTTTAAAGTATATGCAGTATACTTACATTGTACGTTTATATACTTACACTTATGTAGTAAGTTTCTTTAATGTTACGCCATGATTTGTTTTTTTTTCTTAAGTATAGGATTTCCTCAACTATTTTTCTAAGTGAATGAATGTGAAGGGCATAGTTCTACAAAGATCAAATTCCTCCTTGGAGCATTCACAATATATAGTTTATAGTTACTCATGGGTGCCTCAACTACCATTGACTCTAATATGATTATCTTTTTACTTAAGCAAACTCAGTCTAAATAACAGGAAAATTTTACCAGACTGTAGTAGCTGTTTAAAAAAAAAAACACAACACAACATACACAACAGTAGGTGGCACTCTTGCCCTTTCCACAAATTTTTAGGAGGCTTTGCAAGCCACACAGGCCAGAGCTGATGATGGTAAATTAAGTAAGTAAGTATAAATATCAAATAGGCTAAGTTTTCAAACTGAATACAATGACATATCATTTCTTGTATGGTAAGCCACTTCAGTCATGTCCGATTCTGTGTGATCCTATCAACTATAGCCCGCCAGGCTCCTCTGTCCATGGGATTCTCCAGGCAAGAATACTGGAGTGGGTTGCCATGTCCTCTCCATGGGATCTTCCTAACCCAGGGATTGAATCCGGTCTCCTGCATTGCAGGCAGATTCTTTACCATATGAGCCACCAGAGAAGGTCTTATAATTTCTTAAGTAATTTCTTAAGTGCCTTTGGTTGGATTTTTTTTGCCTGTTTGAAAGAACCGCCATTATATGAAAAAAAAAAAAAGCTAAAAAATTGCTAATTTAAATACTGATTATCTTTGAAAAGTAGCTTTTCAAAAGAATTATATTGTACATTTTATAGCTTCCTTATTTGAAAATTACTAATGTTTCTGACATATTTTTGAAGGAATGTGAAAAATACAGTTATCAAAAATAGAATTTTAGAACCAGAAGGAGCATTGAGGAGCATCTGACCCTAACTTTGTATTGTCCATGAGTAAAACTGAGACCCTTTGGGTCCAGTTTGGGTCCAGAATCCTGTTTGCTGAGAAACATGGAGAACTCATGGCTCTTGACCCCTTTTCTCTCCTCAGTCCCCAAGTCTGAGGAAGAAGCATTCAGCAGTCCATTGGGAGATGGACCAATGTGACCTGGAATTCTGCAAGTCGAATGGTTTGGGTTGGGGCAGGGGAAAGGTAAGAAGAACTGGGTTTGAGACCTAATATCTATGGAGCATCATTCAGGGTACCTTCTGAAACCATTATACCCTAGAATGGAGCCGCAAGTACCTCATCCATGAAGAATTTTAGAGACTTTGCAAAAATTCTGTAAAGTGCCAGTGGCCAATGGGAATTAAAGGGATGTGTCTTGGGACTGGAGCTGTGCTTAGGGAGGAGAATGAACAGTCAGACTTGACTGCCTACCCACCATGCAGGCTTCTGAGTGGATGCAGGCAGCACCCCAGTGCCCCAAAATTTCACCATTAGGGATTGCTCCTTTTTGTGAGAGGGGCATGAAAGGCATTTGGAGAAGGAAATGGCAACCCTCTCCAGCATTCTTGCCTGGAGAATTCCATGGACAGAGGACCCGGGCAGGCTACAGTCCATGGGGTCACAAAGTCAGACACAACCGAGTGACTATCACTCACTCAAGCACTCGCAAGAGAGAAACTGGAGAGAAGATACACTAGGTCCAGTCCTTCTGAATCAGATCTTTTACGAGATCACCTAGGCCACCAAAGGAGAAAAGTAGTAGGTGTCCATAGTTGCAGCCTCTGCTAAGAAATAACATATCTAAGAAAAGAGGGTTACTCCAAATAGAAAAAAATCTATTCTAACCGCAAAAAAGTGCTGATCCAACTTAACCACTTGGAGGTCAAGAAAATAAACAGCCACTATAAGCCAGCAAACTTAAAATGATTTTCTCAGCTAATTCCAAACAGGTACTTAAAGAGGAATTAATGATTGAGGTGATTAAACTCTATTTACACTTAAAAACTGAGAGCATGACCAACCTATTCTCACTGATATGGGCCTTAGCATTTAAAATATAGGCCCAGATCCTTTCATTGTCAGGGCCAGATTATAAACAGCAGAGAAAAGATTTGTTTACTGTAGATCATTAGTACTTAGTATACTATGTTGTACTCAGTATACCACACTGTACTTAACAAGATGCTCAACAATTATTTTTGTAAAAATAAATGACAAAGGGATCAGTCTGTCATTAGCCTATCAATCATATAACTTATGTAATAAGGAAGGACAGAAATCCGGCCTCAAGAATCAGGAAAGAAGTAATAATAAAAAATAATTTCAGGGACTTCCCTGCAAATTCAGTGATTAAGACTCTGTGCTCCCAAGGCAGGGGGAATGGGTTCGATCCCTGGTTAGGGAACTAAGATCCCATGTGCCGGTCAGTGCAGCCTTAAAAAACAACAAAAAATTAATCTTTTTGATTATTTAGTTTACAAAGCATTTTTTTATGCATTATCGCATTCGGATTTCATTTCTGACTGCACACAAAATCACATTATGAGACAGTCAAGCAAAGCAAGAATTTTCATTTTACAATAAGAAAATGGCTTTAAGTTTCCAAAATTAGGCCTCTCACTATCATAAAGTTAAATAAACAACAGAACGCCACAGTATAAGTTTTAGGACAGAGAGCTTATAATTAAAGCAAGTCAGAGAGTCAGCTAATCTGAAGGGCTATAATGTGATAATACAAACACAAAAATGTGGCTTCTGGTTGCCTCAGGAAAATGGCAGTTGTGCCACCCTGTAAAATCGGAGAAAAAAAAGTAGAACAAATTGGAAAAGAGAGATTCTAAGGGTCCCCAATAACATCATTTAGTTTATAGAGACAGGTATCTCCATTGCTATAATAAAAAGAAGCCCCTTCTCTTTTATCTCGTAATAATATCCACAAGTTGTTTCCACTGACAGCTAGATACTTCGAATTGAGGAAGGAGAAGGGAACTTTAATCGAGACTAGTCGTACACTCCAGACACCAAGGGAAAGCACAGAAGCCAAGGCACTGTGACGGCATCACCTATAGTCTCTCATCAGTAGGAAATATTTCTTGCCTCAGGAGAGGCACATACTCTTTAAAATATTTGCAAATATGTATCTTGAAACATCACCACTAGCTGGACCTAACCACCATACTTCAATAATTCTTTTTTCAGCCAGAGAAGTATCGACCACAGATGAGCCCATAAAAGGGAAAGTAAAAAAATACAAAATGACCTGTGGTGGTTTAATTCAGTCCAATCAGTCTAAATTATACAGAAAAAAGATGGCCTAGCTCAAAGAGACTAGAACTTGACACAACACCAAACATAACTAGGGTATAGCATAAGTGAAAAAAGAAAAGAATTTTACTCCTTTCTAAGTGGAAACAGGTGCTATCCTAGATTATATAAACATCACTTAGGTTTCCTAAGTTAAATATGACCCTAGTTTATTATATAAACATACCTCCATTCATTCAAATAATCAAGTACTAGTTGCCATGCACATCAAGTAGAAAACTAATTTTAATTACTTGGTTTTGCTGTTTGGTCGATTTAGCCAAAAAATAAAAATACACTCTACATTTTACTGTATCTGGCAGCCACAGTATCAACTGAATATCCTTGAGTTCAATTAAGGATAATATACAATAATATATACTCCTTAAAAAAAAGAGCATTGATGCTACAACAAAATACCAAAGACACTGGCTACTGGTTCACTGCTTCCCTGCTAAGCACTTAAAAGTACAAAATTTCACATTGTAAGCCCAGACAGCAAGCACAGAAACCTAAGTGAGCAATAAGAAATGTAAACAGTTTCTCTAATTTTAGTCCTTCTTTTCTTCCATCAAATAGCATTCTGAGGAAGAGCAAAGGTATTAGAGTTGTGTGAACTGATCATGCTAGAGCATCCCTGTGTCTCACCTGAACAGAACTAGTCATGGTGCTCAGAGCAAACACTGTGGCACAATCCTTGATAGTTGACTGGCTATCAAAGGCACCCTGGGTATCCATTAGCAGCACAGCCACCTAGGAATTTAAAAGTTTGAAATACTAAGTAAAAACTCACCAACAGTGATTTATGAAAGTCAAATATAAAACGGTTACCATAAATATCAGTAATTAAGTCAAGAAAAGTACATATCTCACACATTTTGACATAATATTCCACATGTTTAAGTTATCAGATAATAAGAGTTCTGTGTTGTTTTGCTCAAGAAATAAGGAAGAAAAAACAGTTAAAAAAAAAAAAACTATAAAAAGAATTTTACTTTTGTTCCATTAGGTCTCTCAATCACAAATACTTCATTCCAGACTTGTATGCCTGTTGTTTCTCTTTCGCAACCACCTCGCCATGTAAAGCCAGTCAATGGTTCATTGTTTCCACCAATCCAACTCTGAGAATCCTGTTGAAATCAAGCATAAATATAAAATAAAACACACAAAAATAAGAACTCAAAAGGAATGTAGGAAATCACCCAATCTTTACAACATTGTAAATCAACTACACTTCAATAAAAATTTTAGGAAAAAAAGAAATAAATCATCCACTCCTTATTTTATAGATAAGGCCGGTACATCCAGGGAGATAAAATATACTGTAACATTAAACAAGCAGTTACAAAAACGGTCCCAAATCCCACATCCTTCACAGAGGGACCTGAACCTTCTCACATCTGCTCACATTTTCACACTCTAGGCTTCTAGATAAGTGGGGTCACACCCACTTTTCCCACTTTGGAAAGACTTCCTATGTTCAAAATCATAAAAATAAGATACCAGCTATTTTGACACCTCCTTCTACAAAACCAAGTTCCAGACAGAATGACTGTCAAAACAGCACTGCTCTCTTAGAATAGCTTATACTAAAATGTTTTCACACTGCCTTAATTTTCTCTTCAAAAAACATCAACTTTAAAAATAACCACAAGACTTGTATAAAATCTGATTCAAACAATCCAACTATAAGTCTTTTTCAAAACCAAAAGGGAAATCTGAATCCACACTGGGTATTGTATTAGATGGTGTTAAGCTGGGGTAAAGATGACTGTGTGACGTAATAATGGCTCTGAGGTTGTAATAATAATAATAATAATAAAGCCTTATCTAGTTACAGTAAATAAATAAGTAAAAGGGCAGAGAGGAAAACAGATGAAATAAGACCAGGAAAATGTTGGTGGGTACACTGGAGTTCATTATAAGCTACTATTTTGGGGTATATTTAAATTTTTCTATAATAAAATGTTTCAGCACATACATTACAGGACTAAACTGTTGTAATATTATAAAATTACATGAAATTTAATATACCATAAGCTAATTTATCTAGAAAATTAAATCTGGAATGATAAATGAGTTAACTTTGACATATATTAAGAGCCCTCTACTTTAAGTATATTTAAAGCCCATATACCCTTTTCTCAAAGTACCACCCCTCACAGGAAAAATTCCTTTGTTTCAGAAATACTTCTAATAAGCTTTACTATATAGTCCAAAATAGATAACAAAGCTCCAATTAGGGGTGGAGAAAGATGTGTAAGGTGGACTTAATGAGGAAAAGGCGGGAGAAAGTGTTGCCCAAATTATCACTACTTAATATGAAGATCAGTCTTAAACATCAGTAGGCTTCCCTGGTGGCTCAGATGGTAAAACACAAACCATCTATAATTATTATTCCACAAAACTCCATCCCCAGTAGTTACCAATCCTATCACTTACAAAATTCTCTTGGACTCTCTTCTTCACTTTCAGTATTTTCAACTTAAGACCCTCATCCTCTGTTGGCCACAAGGCTGACACATGGTACAACTCTCTTTATACTATATACTACTGACCTGTGCTTCAAGAAGCACCCTTCACAGGGATCAGAAGATTAACAGTACACCCTAGATAAGCCCAATTATAGTCTTGCACTAACTATACTTTTTAGATGCTCCAAATCACCTTGGACCTCCCTGCTGTACCCTCCAACCCATCCTTCCCAACTGTCACTTAATGTTCTCAACAAGAAACCTAAAATCATGCCATGGTCCCGCTAAAAAGCCATCTGTGGCTCCCCATTTCTTTACAGGACCATCTGGAGACCTGTTGTATACAATCCACCTTTACATTCCCTATCTCTGCTCCTAAAGTACCCCCAACACACATACACATCTTCCAGTTTGTCCCACAACAAAAAAGGTCAATATTCCCAAATACATAGGTTGCTTAGCATCGCTATGCCTTTGCTCCATCTGGTCTCAGCCTAGACTGAGCGGGTGGTCAGGAAAAGAAACTCCAACTTTTCTGAACTCTTAAAGCCTATTACTGACACTTCAGGTGGCTCCCTTTAAATGGCTTTGCACTGCAGTGAAAGGTTAAGTATTGTGAGCACGGGTTATAAACTCCATCTGATTTACAAACCTGTTTCTACCAAAGTGCCTTCCTTATTCTACGTTCTCACACGTAGTACCTCATTCCCCAACAATGGCAAACTGATATTTAATGAACTGATTCAACCTACACAAGTAACTTAAAAGAATTTATCCTATTAGAGAAATCTGCTTTTATTCTACATATTACTTAATTTTACTTATTTTTTTCCCCTATTTCTTCTGTGAGAATTTAAGTTCCATGAAGAAAAAAGTTTCTGTCATTTTTTTCCTCTCAAAACACAGGATAGTATCCCCAGAACACAGAATAGTGCCTGGCTCGCAGTAGGTACTCAAAATATTTGCTCAATAAATACATTAAATTTTTTTAATTATTAAGCTTCAACATGTTCCTTTTTGCACATGGGTAAGAGAGATGGAAGAAATAAAATCCTTTCAATCACTGCTAGAAACAATACATGAATAAGAGAGTAAAGCTAAATTTTAAAAAGTATAGATGACTGAAATCATAGGCTAAGTAAGATGCTTGTTAACCTTACTATCTCCAAAAGAACTTTAAAAAGAACTGGTGTTTCATTAAAAAAAAGATGTACTAACTATATATTACTCTTCTTGGTTTACCCTGTAATGGAGATGTTTACTGCATTGCTAGTGTTCAGCCACTAAGTCGCCCAACTCTTTGTGACTCCACCCACTACAGCACATCAGGTTTCCCTGTCCCTCACTATCTCCTGGACTTTGCTCAAACTGATGTCATTGGGTTGGTGATGCCATTCAACCATCTCATCCTCTGTTGCCCACTTCTCCTCCTGCCCTCAGTCTTTCCCAGCATCAGAGTCTTTTCCAATGAGTCGGCTCTTCACATCAGATCGATGCGAGTACTGGAGCTCCAGCTTCACCATTAGTCCTTCAATGAACGTTCAGGGTTGATTTCCTTTAGGATTGACTGGTTTGACTCCTTGCTCTTCAAGGGACTCTCAAGAGTCTTCTCCATCACCACAGTTCGAAAGCATCAATTCTTCAGTGCTCAACTGAAGCCTGCCAGGCTTCTCTGTCCATGTAATTCTCCAGGCAAGATTACCATTTCCCCTCTAGGGTATCTTCCCAACCCAGGGATCAAACCTGGGTCTCCCACACTGCCGGCAGGTCCTTTACTGTTTGAGCCACCACAGCTTTGACTATACGGACCTTTGTCAGCAAAGTGATGTCTCTGTTTTTTAATACGCTGTCTAGGTTTGTCATAGCTTTCCTTCCAAGAAGCAAGCATCTTTTAATTTCATGGCTGCAATTACCATCTGCAGTGATTTTGGAGCCTGAGAAAATAAAGTCTGTCAATATCTCCACTTTTCCCCCATCTATTTGCCATGAAGTGATGGGACCGGATGCCATGATTTACTTTTTTGAATGCTGAGTTTTAAGCCAGCTTTTTTACTCTTCTCTTTCACCCTCATCAAGAGGCTCTTTAGTTCCTCTTAGCTTTCTGCCATTAGAGTGATATCATCTGCATATCTGAAGTTGTTGATATTTCTCCTGGCAATCTAGATTCCAGCTTGTGTGCTTCCTTCAGCCCGCATTTCTCATGATGCACTCTGAATAGAAATAAGCAAGGTGACAATATACAGCCTTGACATATTCCTTCCCTAATTCTGAACTGGTCCATTATTCCACATCCAGTTCTAACTGTTGTTTCTTGACCTGTACACAGGTTTCTCAGGAGGCAGGTAAAGTGGTCTTGTAGTCCCATCTCGTTAAGAATTTTCCACAGCTTGTTGTGATCCACAGTCAAAGGCGTTAGTGTAGTCAATGAAGCAGAAGTACTAAATTGATCAGTCAATAAAAGAATGAGAAAAAAGGTAAATCAGAGAACCTAGCTAATTAAAACCAGTTAAGTTTTGACATTTCAAAACATGAAATTAAGAAGTCTTGTTATTTCTCTAACATACTGAACACTGGTATATTTAATAAGTCATTCAACAAATATTTATTGAACCCCTACTGTGTGCCAGCCACTGTTCTAGATTCAAGGGACAGAGCAGTGAAAAAGAACAAATATCTCTGCCCTCAGGAGCATGTTAATGAATTTGAGAAGGAGCCTCGCTCATAACAGATACTGTCTGCTGTCATAAGTTAGCAGAAGCAAACTTAAGACCTTGAAAAACAGTAACCTGATACCATTTATTAATACAGGTACAAAAACTAAAAATTTCAAAAATTATCTTAATCCTCCAGTTAAAAAAAAAAAAAGCTTACTGAATAAGTCCCAGTTGCAAAAGGCATCTCAGCTGGAAAGACTTGAACTTTGAATGTAGTCAAATATTATAGTGAATAAACACAAATCCTTGCCAAAAAGACTCACCAATATAATATAATTATCAACAATAAAGAACCCCCACCTGCTCTAAACAATAAGAAACAAATTCTTATTTCACCATAGGAAAGATAACATTCTCTAGCAACAAAGTGAAACAAAATCTAGGTTAATCTGCACACTGAGTTGGTGGTCCAGCCAGGTCTCCTAACTTCAACAACGGGCAGGCCAGAAGACAAAGGTGCACTGAGAAGCCTAACAACTCAACACACCTATAAGGAAAATGGACAGAAGGATGAAATTAAAGATCCAAGTAGCTGTACAACAAAATGGCAGATCCTTCCAAGCTATGCAGCATTCCTCATAAAAACATAACAGATAAAAATCTTAATCTGTATAAACTAGTACCTAACTTAGGAGGTAGGTTATTAACAGCAAACACCCAAACGATAGAATAAGCTAATATTAACATTCTGACCACCAAGCATAACTTAAAGAGTTTTCATTTGAATACGTAAGACTACTCTGCAAGTCCTAGAGCAAATTAAGAAACATTAGACTTTGAAAACAACTTTAAAACTGTCTAACATCTTACCCATCTCCTCATCCAACTCTTCCCTTTTGGGGCTGGACAGACAGATAGCATAATGACTGACCTAAGTCACAAGCTCAGACAAAGGACAACTATATCAACTTAGCTACACGCCAAAGAAGAATAAGTTTAAATAATCTTTTTTTCTTATGATTCTGGTTAAACGATGACCTTGACCTGGAAGACACGCTTAGTAAAATAAGCCAGATACAAAATAACAAAATTGTATGATTATACTTACATGAAATATCTAGAGTAGTTAAACTCATAGAGACAGAAAGTGGAAAAGCAGTTATCAGGGGCTGGAGGAAAGAGTTTATTGTGTACAGATCTTCAGTCTGGGAAAATGAAAAAGTTCTGGTGATGACTGCACAATAATATGAACAGTCTTAATGCCATTAAATTGTACACTTAAAAGTGACTAAAAAGGGAAATTGTTATGCATTTTTCAACCACAATTTTTCAAGTGTACTTAAGTGCTACTAGAACAGGAAAGGGAAAACACTTCTAGTTTGGTGTTGAGACCTGATTTTATAGCCTTCCACTGGACTTCTGGTCTCAGTGCTCCCATGTATAAAGCTAATGTAAAAAAGTGGATCAGCCTCACAACAAGAAAAAAGCTCAACATGAAAATCAATGACCTTTCTTTCTTTGATCAGAGAATCAGGGTCACAGGGAAAATTGCACACTGAACTCTGGAGAGAGGCCAATACAAAGAATTGCAAGCCGAAAGTCAGTTTACCAGAAGCAGAAACTCCTAGAGCAAACTGAAGAAACACTTAAATTAATATGGACAAACTGCTGGAAGCTAAAGGAAACTAGCTTGAGACCTAAGAGCTCCTGTGGAGGTTCATTTTTACCACAAGAAGTTCCCTGAGGTTCTCTCTGTTTGTTTTGAACCTGCCACATGGTTTGTGGAATCTTAGTTCCTCGACCAGGGATTGAACCCAAGCCATGGCAGTGAAAGCACTGAGCCCCAAAGAACTGGACCACCAGGGAATTCCCTGTAACCATTTTCAAACACACACAGGGCAAGTAAGCCCTGAGAGCAGTCCCCACTAACAAAGGCCAGCCCTTCAAGGCAAACTACCTGATCAGAGCTTTATCTAACTCTGGGAAAGTCCAATTCATCAACTCCAGTTCCCTCTAGCCTTCCTGTTTCAAGCAAAGGGAGAAAAAAAATTTCTGAAGGTCACAGCCCAGGGACTCAGGTCCACTTACAAAACTGAGATTTAATAATAAAATGATAAAGCTCTCCTCACACACACATTACCACCACATCAATCAATGGATTACAACTGACACAGCGGCAAGACACAGATTCTATTTAAGGAGTTCTTAGGGAAACCCAAGGACAATGGAGGAGGGGAGAGAGTATCGAAGTCTATGGGATCTAAAGCAGCAAACATTAAAAACATCTCCGAGCTAGAACTAGATTAACGTAAAATTTCATAGTAAAAGCTTAACTCTCAGTTCCGATTTTCTGATAGTTCATGTCTGATAAGTACAGTTCAGTTCAGTTGCTCAGTCGTGTCCGACTCTGCGACCCCATGAATCGCAGCACGCCAGGCCTCCCTGTCCATCACCAACTCCTGGAGTTCACTCAGACTCATGTCCATCGAGTCCGTGATGCCATCCAGCCATCTCATCCTCTGTCGTCTCCTTCTCCTCCTGCCCCCAATCCCTCCCAGCATCACAGTCTTTTCCAGTGAGTCAACTCTTCGCATGAGGTGGCCAAAGTACTGGAGTTTCAGCTTTGGCATCATTCCTTCCAAAGAAATCCCAGGGCTGATCTCCTTCAGAATGGACTGGTTGGATCTCCTTGCAGTCCAAGAGACTCTCAAGAGTCTTCTCCAACACCACAGTTCAAAAGCATCAATTCTTCGGCACTCAGCCTTCTTCACAGTCCAACTCTCACATCCATACATGACCACTGGAAAAACCATAGCCTTGACTAGACAGACTTTAGTCGGCAAAGTAATGTCTCTGCTTTTGAATATGCTATCTAGGTTGGTCATAACTTTTCTTCCAAGGAGTAAGCGTCTTTTAATTTCATGGCTGCAGCCACCATCTGCACTGATTTTGGAGCCCCCAAAAATAAAGTCTGACACTGTTTCCTACTTCCCATGAAGTGATGTGACCAGATGCCGTCATCTTCGTTTTCTGAATGTTGAGCTTTAAGCCAACTTTTTCACTCTCCTCTTTCACTTTCAAGAGGCTTTTTGGTTCCTCTTCACTTTCTGCCATAAGGGTGGTGTCATCTGCATATCTGAGGTTATTGATATTTCTCCCGGCAATCTTGATTCCAGCTTGTGTTTCTTCCAGTCCAGCGTTTCTCATGATGTACTCTGCATAGAAGTTAAATAAGCAGGGTGACAATATACAGCCTTGACGTACTCCTTTTCATATCTGGAACCATTCTGTTGTTCCATGTCCAGTTCTAACTGTTGCTTCCTGACTTGCATACAGATTTCTCAAGAGGCAGGTCAGGTGGTCTGGTATTCCCATCTCTTTCAGAATTTTCCACAGTTTCTTGTGATCCACACAGTCAAAGGCTTTGGCATAGTCAATAAAGCAGAAATAGATGTTCTTCTGGAACTCTCTTGCTTTTT
Organism: Capra hircus; assembly: GCF_001704415.2. Taxonomy (NCBI): domain Eukaryota; kingdom Metazoa; phylum Chordata; class Mammalia; order Artiodactyla; family Bovidae; genus Capra; species Capra hircus. The sequence continues at coordinate 20,545,530 of NC_030818.1, forward strand.
TGATGATCTAGCAGATGTTGGCAATTTGATCTCTGGTTCCTTTGCCTTTTCTAAAACCAGCTTGAACATCAGGAAGTTCACGGTTCACATATTGCTGAAGCCTGGCTTCCTCATCAAAAGGTGAGGGAAAACAGACTGATGAGACAAAGCAATCAAAAGAATCAAACTCAGGTATGATGTAGATTTTGAAATATTAGACAGGAAATTTAAAGTAATAAGGTAAATATCATAAAAGTTCTAATTTTAAAAAGTGGAAACCATGTAAAAACAAGTAATATAAGCAGAGAGATGGAAACTCTGAGAAAGAATCAAAAGAAAATGTTAGATAGAAAAAATACTATTATAGAAATAAAGAATACCTTTAATATACCTGGGCTTTCCTTGTAGCTCAGCTGGTAAAGAATCCGCTTTGCAATGCGGAGACCTGGGTTCAATCTCTGGGTTGGGAAGACCCGCTGGAGAAGGGAAAAGCTACCCACTCCAGTATTCTGGCCTGGAGAATTCCATGGACTGTATAGTCCCTGGGGTCATAAAGAGCTGGACACCACTGAACGACTTTCACTTTTAATATACTTATCCACAGACTGGACACATCAACAAAAGAATCAGTGAACACAAACATGTATCAACAAAAACTTCCCAAACTGAAATGCATAGACAAAAAAGGATAAGAATAACAGAAGAGACTATTCAAGAACTGTGGGACAATTATAAAAAGGTATAAATAGTTATGGCTTCCCTGGTGGCGCAGTGGTAAAGAATCTGCTTGCAAGCAGGAGATATGGGTTCAATCAATATATAGGAAGGTATACTGGAGGAGGAGATGGCAACCCACTCCAGTATTCTTGCCTGGAAAAGCCTATGGACAGGGGAGCCGGGTGGGCTATAGTTATAGTCCATGGGGTCATAAAGAGTCGGACACGACTGAGTGACTAAACCAGTAAATAGATATAATGGGAATACCAGAAGGAGAAGGGGAAAAAGCATAAAAGAAACATCAGAAGTAATCAATTCAGTTCAGTCGCTCAGTCATATCTGACTCTGCCACCATGGGCTGCAGCACACCAGGCTTCCCTGCCTATTACCAACTTCTGGAGCTTGCTCAAACTCATGTCCATCGAGTCGGTGATACCATCCAACCATCTCACCCTCTTGTCAGCCCCTTCTCCTCCTGCCTTCAATCTTTCCCAGCATCAGGGTCTTTTCAAATGAGTCAGTTCTTCACATCAGGTGGCCAAAGTACTGAAGTTTCAGCTTCAACATCAGACCTTCCAATGAATATTCAGGACTGATTTCCTTTAGGATGGACTGGTTGAATCTTCTTGCAGTCCAAGGGACTCTCAAGAATCTTCTCCAACACCACAGTTCCAATGCATCAATTCTTCGGTGCTCAGCTTTCTTTATAGTCCAACTCTCATATCCACACATGACTACTGGAAAAACCATAGCTTGACTAGATAGACCTTTGTCAGCAAAGTAGCATCTCTGCCTTTTAGTATGCTGTCTAGGTTGGTCATAACTTTTCTTCCAAGGAGCAAATGTCTTTAATTTCATGGTAATAATGGCTGAGAATCTTCTAAAATTAATGACAAATACTAAAGAACAGATCTAAGACAATCAGATAACACCAAGGCATATCACAGCCTAACTGCAAAATGACAAAGACTAAAAGGAAATCCCAAAAGAAAACAAAGACAAAAACACTTATATCTATGGAGGATCAAAGAACGATAAGAATCACTTTGGACTTCTAGTCTGAAACCATACCAACAGGAAGAAAATGGAATGAAATATGTAAAGTGTTAAAAGAAAAAAGCCACCAACCTAAAATTCTGTATCCAGTAAAGTTATCCTATAAAAGTGAAGGAGAAATAAATTCTTCCTCAGATAAAAAATGAAGGATGTTGTCACCAGTACACCTGCCTTGTAAGAAATGTTAAAAGTTCTTCACAAAGAAAGAAAATAACAACGCTGGAAACTCAGACACATATATAAAAGAATATCAGAGAAAGACAAGAAAATCTTTTATTCTTCCCTTAATTCATCTAATAGACAACAGCATGTCCAAAGTTCTAATTGCAACAATGTATTAGGTGATTATGGTACATACAGAGAGGAAATTAACAACATAAGGTATAGCAGGGAGGCACTGGGAATACTCTGTCATAAGGTACCTGTACTACCCATAAAGCAGTATAGTAATATTCTAAAAGCAAACTTAGATCAGTTGTAAATGTATATTGCAAACTCCAGGCAATTAGATTATTTTAATGTTTAAATAAATAAATACACTAAGAAAGAACAGAATGTGGAATCACATAAAATAGCGAATTAAAGCTAAAGAAGGCAGAAAAGAGAATAAAAAAGAACCAACAAATATCAATAATCACTTCAGAAATGCATGACTGAAATAAACCAGTTAAATGAAAGAAACTGTCATTGGATTAAAAATAAATCCAACTATTTGCTCTCCACAAAAAAAAACCAGTTTAGACACAAAGAAAAGGAATGGAGAAAGAGACACAATGCTGCTACTGCTAAGTCGCTTCAGTCGTGTCCAACTCTGTGCGACCCCATAGACAGGAGCCCACCAGGCTCCCCCGTCCCTGGGATTCTCCAGGCAAGAACACTGGAGTGGCTTGCCATTTCCTTCTCCAATGCACGCTAACACTAATCAAATAAAAGCTAGAGTAGCTATACTAATTTCAGACAGAGCTGACTTTAAGACGAGGAAATTATCATTATAAAGAGCAGTAATACATAACGATAAAAGGAGTCATTTCTCCAGAAAAACTTGACAATTTTCAATGTGCTTAATAAGAAAGCATCAAAATATAAGAGGCAAAAACTGAATTCCAAGGAGAAACAAGAAAATCCGCTATTACACTTGGAGACGTCAACACCCCTCAATCAGTAATTGACAGATTCAGAAGACAAACTATCAGTTCCCTGATAGTACAGTTGGTAAAGAATCCGCCTGCAATGCAAGAGACCCTGGTTCGATTCCTGGGTGGGGAAGACCCACTGGAGAAGGAACAGGCTACCCACTCCAGTATTCTTGGGCTTCCTTTGTGGCTCAGCTGGTGAAGAATCCACCTGCCATGTGGGAGACCCGGGTTCGATGACTGGATTGGGAAGATCCCCTGGAGAAAGGAAAGCCTACCCACTCCAGTATTCTGGCCTGGAGAATTCCATGGACTATACAGTCCATGGCGGCAAAGAGTAGGACATGGCTGAGCGACTTTCACTTTCAAGGATACAGCTGAACTAAACAGCACCAACATTCAAGCAGATCTAACTGACCTTATAGAATCCTTCATCCAACAATGGACTACACATTCCTCTCAGTCTCATACAGAACATTTCCCAAAACAGAACCCTGAACAGATCATACAAAGCATGCTATCAGACCACAAATGAATTAAACTAGAGACCAATAATGTAAACATAGCTGGAAAACCCCACAATAGTAGAAGTGTACACAACACACTTCTAAATAACACATGGGTCAAAAAAATCCCAACAGAAAATTTTAAGTATTTTGAACTAAATGAGAAAAACAACTTATGAAAAACAGGTGAAATGCAGTGACAGCAATGATTAGAAAAGAATTTATGGAACTGGGTGCACATATTAGGAAAGAGATCCAAAACCAAAACTAGAATAGTAATTTTTAACTTAAAGAAGCAGAATAAAACTACAGCAGAAACCTTAATAACACTGAACACAAGAAAAAAGGGTATCAAGACAACAGGAAAAAAAAAATCAAACCAAAGCTGGTCCTTTAAAAGATCAATAAAATTGTTTTGAGAGAGAAAAGATAAAAATATCAGAAATTAGAAGAGTCAAAACTACTAATTTCATGGACTTTAGAAAGATAATAAAAGAATATTAAGAACAATTCTATGCCCACAATTTTGATAACTGACTTGAAGTGGACTGATTATTTGTAAGAAATAACCTACCAAACTCACATGAGGAAAAAAATACATCTGAATAGGTCTGTACCTACTAATGAAATTTAATCAACAATTAATAATCTTCAAAGAAGAATGAACTAACTTCAGACAGTTTCACTGCTAAGTTCTTCCAAACATTTAAGGAAGAAATGATACTAGTTCTCTCTAAACTTTTCCAAGACATAGAAGCAGAGGGAATACTTCCTAATTCATTCTATGAGGCTAGTGCTATCTTAATATCAAAACCAAATGAAGACATTTAAAAAAAAGAAAACTAAAGACCAATATATTTCAGGAATATAGATGTAACAATACTCAACAAAATACTAGAAAATTGAATCCAACAATGTATAAAAAGAATTATATACCACAACTAAGTGGACTATTCTAGGGATGCAAGGCTAACTCAACATTCAAAAAATTAATATGATCCATTTCATTGAAAACGTGAGAAAGTTCCAGAAAAACATCTATTTCTGCTGTACTGACTATGCCAAAGCCTCTGACTGTGTGGATTACAACAAACTGTGGAAAATTCATAAAAGAGATAGGAATACCAGACCACCTGACCTGCCACCTGAGAAATCTGTATGCAGGTCAAGAAGCAACAGTTAGAACTAGACATGGAACAACAGACAGGTTCCAAATTGGGAAATAAGTATATCAAGGCTGTATATTGTCACTCTGCTTATTTAACTTATGTGCAGAGAACATCATGAGAAATGCTGGACTGGATGAAGCCCAGTTGGAATCAAGATTGCCAGAAGAAATATCAGTAACTTCAGATACACAGATGATATCACCCTTATGGCAGAAAGTGAAAAAGAACTAAAGAGCCTCTTGATTAAAGTGAAAAAGGAGAGTGAAAAAGTTGCCTTAATACTCAACATTCAGAAAACTAAGATCATGGCATCTGGTCCCAACCACTTCATGGCAAACAGATGGGGAAACAATGGAAACAGTGTCAGACTTTATTTTGGGGGGCTCCAAAATCACTGCAGATGGTGACTTGCAGCCATGCAATTAAAAGACGTTTGCTCCTTGGAAGAAAAGTCATGACCAATCTAGACAGCATATTAAAAAGCAGAGATAGTCCTTTGCCGACAAAGGTCCATCTAGTCAAGGCTATGGTTTTTCCAGTAGTCACGTATGGATGTGAGAGTTGGACTATAAAGAAAGCTGAGCACCGAAGAATTGATGCTTTAGAACTGTGGTGTTGGAGAAGACTCTTGAGAGTCCCTTGGACTGCAAGGAGATCCAACCAGTCCGTCGTAAAGGAAATCAGTCCTGAATATTCACTGGAAGGACTGATGCTGAAGCTGAAGCTCCAATACTTTCGCCACCTGATGCAAAGAACTGACTCATTTGAAAAGACCCTGATGTTGGGAATGAGTGAAGGCAGGAGAAGGGCCCGACAGAGGATGAGATGGTTAATGGCATCACCAACTCGATGGACATGAGTTTGAGTAGGCTCCGGGAGTTGGTGACAGATAGGGAAGCCTCACATGCTGCAGTCCAGGGGTCACAAACAGTCAGACACAACTGAGACTGAACTGATCAAATCAACAGACTAAAGAAAAACCATATGATCGTATGAATAGATGCAGAAAAGGCATCTGACAAAATCCAACATCCATTCATGATTTAAAAAGCAAACAAAAACTGTCTTAGCACACTAGAAAGAGAGAACTTCCTGAACCTAACAATATCTCTAAAACAATTCACACACAGTGGTGAAAACCTAAGTGTTTCTCCCTAAAGGTTAGGAAAGCAAGAAGAAGACATGCTCTTATCACCTGTATTCATCATTGTACTGGAGATTCTAGCCAGGACAATCAGCCAAGAAAAAGAGATAAGAGGTACTCAGATTGGAAGGGGAAAAGGAAAACTATATTTACAGATGACATGGTCTTATATATATATATAAAAAAACATTTAAAAAGTCCACTAAAAAGCTATTTGAATGAATAAATAAGTTAAACAAGATTTCAGGATAAAAGATCAACATAAAAATATCAATTGTATACTTACAACGAACAACCTGAAAATGAAATTAAGAAAACAATTCTATTTGTAACATCATCAAATGAGGAGTAAATTTAACAAAAGTATAAAAAATACAAACTACAAAACATTTTACCCCCCAAGCTGGATTTATTTATTTAAAGATAATCCACATAAATGGAAAAACATGCCATGTTCAAAGATCAAAGTGCTTAATATTCAGACAACATTACCCAAACTAATCTTTTAGATTCAATACAATCACCAAAAGAATCCCAACTAACCTCCCACAGAAAATGACAGGCTAAGTCCAAAATACATACTGAATTGCAAGGGACCTAGAACAACCTTGAGAGAAGAAAAATGAAAAAATAAGAGAACTCATTTCCTGTTTTGAAAACTTACTATAAAGCAACAGTAATCAAGACATTCTAGTACCGGCTTAGAATAGACCAACACAATAGAATTGAGAGTGCAGAAATAGTCACATGTCTATGACCAACTAATTGTCAACAAGGGTGCCAAGAGCATTCAATGGGAAGATAGCCTTTCCAACAAGTGGTGCTGGGACAACTGGATAAGCACATCCAAAAGAATGAAGCTGAACCCTTATATCATACCATTATCATTCATTATTACATATTAATGTACTATATACATAATTAGTAAAAATATGTTAAATTAACATATTGATAATTATAGGATCAGTCATAAGCCAAAGGTGGAGACAACCCACTAACAATGAATGGATAAAGAAAATGAGGTATATTTATACAACAGAATATTATTCATTCTTAAGAAGGAAGGAAGCACCAGTAATACTAGAGCATGTAAACAAACATTTAAAACATTATGCTAAGTGAAAGAAACAAATCACAAAAGACAGCATATTATATGACTTCATTTATATGTATGCCCAGAATAGGCAGAATCAGAGAGACAGAAAATAAGATCATAGCTCCTTAGGGCAAGAGGCTGGGAGAAGAGGTTATAGGGGATAGGTGGGTTAACAGCTTAAAAAGTACAGGGCTTCATATTTTTCATTCTGAGGTGATAAAAATGTTCTAAAATTTATTGTGATGATGATTATACAACTGTGAATATACTAAAATCATGGGACTGTATATTATAGGTTTCAAGTAGATGAAATTATATATTATATGCGAATCATACTTCAATAAAGCTGTTAAAAGAAAAACAAAGTATCAAATACACTTAGTACACCAACTTAACAAGAGACTCCCAGTCATACAAAACCCAGCCTATAACAAACACTACAGAAGTCTAAGAGGAAAAAGAATGGTCCACCGGCAGTTCTGCTAAATGTCCACATACTACTGCAACGTGGCATAAACCCTATTATTTTAACTTGCTTCTTGACAAAAGGATTACAGTGAACATTCCCTAACGCTTCTATAGAAAATACATCCTATTAACTACAGAAAGAAACATGGCAAGAAAAAAAATGTTTTAAAGAGTGAGAAAAAAGAAATCTTGAACTAGAACTCACTGAGTCAAACATCGAAACTGTCCCAGGGGGAACAGGGGAATGAAGCAGGGAGTTAATCACTTAAAAATTTCTTTCTCCTCCAAAAAAAGTTAGTATTAAGGACCTTAAATTCTATAAAACTGTTTTAACTCCCCAAATGTTTTAAAGCTGGTGTTTGAGTAATCAGTGCTTATGTATAAGAGTATATTATTTGAGATATTCTTCAAAAAAATGACCTCATAAAGCCAATTATTTTAGAGAAAGTAAATTTTCACTTGCAAGAACAAATACTTTGGAATAGAAAAAGGTCTACTGGAAAAAATAATTAATGCTCTCTCAAGTACAAAACTGAAATAAATGATAACATAGGTATAACACTTTTGATATCACAAAACAGGCAGTACATACATTTGGGGCTTAAAACTAGAAAGGTATTTCAAAGGCTGACAGATGACTGAACATTTTCAGGGAACAGATTCAGAAATGCAACCAAGAAAGGCCCTCCTAAAACATGGCAATAAGGACTTTGAACAACGTATTGTAGCCTACTTCACGTCTTCTGATTCCTCTGGCTTTGACAACATCTGATGAAGCCTTCTAAGTGAAATTACACTAATTTTAAATCTGCATATGAAAGAACAGAAATATACAATTCAGAAATCAAGGGAAAATCTAATATGCTAACAGAAAGAAAGTAGTCAATAGTCCACATAACCTCTATACCCAACTCTTTAGTGTATTGTCAGCAGACAAAATAAGCCCACCAATTTTTATTTTTCCTTACTGAATCTTAAAACTCTGACCAAGTTCTGCCTGCTTCTTACAGAAGCAAAAATAGTAACAATATCAAATTTTCAATTTCAGCAGTTTGTTACATAAGTTATATTCAGTGTATCACTTGGAATAGGTGAAATATTCAAAAGCAAATTCAGTTAAAGCAATAATTAAATGAATAAGCTAAACTTTTACATTAAATCTGGCAATTTTATGAGCATATGAACCTGAACTAAGTGATGCCTTAAAATTTTTTAAATGCACATCTATCAGAATGGCTACTTGCCAGTATTGTTTTATAAAATGCAAAGGAACTGTAAGTCTTCACACATCGCTGATGAGAGTACAAAATTGGTAAAACCACTACTGAAAAAATTTTGATCCTAACATTCCTACTCCTGGGTATAAACTCAACAGAAATAAGTGCTGACATCACCAAGACTTTTATAAGAACATTCATTACAGCTTAATCCATAACAAACAAAAATTACCAACAACCCATAAGTCTGTCAATTCAGTTCAGTTGCTCAGTCGTGTCCGACTCTTCGCAACCCCATGGACTGCAGCATGCCAGGACCCCCTGTCCATCACCAACTTCCGGAGTTTACCCAAACTCATGTCCATCGAGTCGGTGATGCCATCCAACCGTTTCATCCTCTGTCATCCCCTTTTCCTCCCACCCCCAATCCTTCCCAGCATCAGGGTCTTTTCAAATGAGTCAATTCTTTGCATGAGGTAGCCAAAATACTGGAGCTTCAGCTTCAACATCAGTCCTTCCAATGAACACTCAGGACTGATCTCCTTTAGGATGGACTGGTGGGATCTCCTTGCAGTCCAAGGGACTCTCAACAGTCTTCTCCAACACCACAGTTCAAAAGCATCAATTCTTCGGCACTCAGCTTTCTTTATAGTCCAACTCGCACATCCATATGTGATTACTGGGAAAACCTTAGCCTTAACTAGATGGACCTTTGTTAGCAAAGTAATGTCTCTGCTTTTTAATATGCTGTCTAGGTTGGTCATAACTTTCCTTCCAAGGAGTAAGCGTCTCTCAATTTCATGGCTGCAATCACCATCTGCAGTGATTTTGGAGCCCCCCCCCAAAATTAAAGTCTGCCACTGTTTCCATTGTTTCCCCATCTATTTCCCATGAAGTGATGGGACCAGATGCCATGATCTTAGTTTTCTGAATGTTGAGTTTTAAGCCAACTATTTCACTCTCCTCTTTCACTTTCATCAAGAGGCTCTTTAGTTCTTCGATTTCTTCCATAAGGGTGGTGTCATCTGCATATCTGAGGTTATTGATATTTCTCCCGGCAATCTTGATTCCAGCTTGGGCTTCATCCAGCCGGGCATTTCTCATGATGTATTCTGCGTGTAAGTTAAATAAGCAGGGTGACAAAATACAGCCTTGAAGTACTCCTTTCCTGATTCAGAACCAGTCTGTTGTTCCACATCCAGTTCTAACTGCTGCTTCCTGATCTGCATACAGATTACTCCAGAGGCAGGTCAGGTGGTCTGGTATTCCACCTCTTTCAGAATTTTCCACAGTTTACTGTGATTCACATAGTCAAAGGCTTTGGCATAGTCAATAAAGCAGAAACAGATGTTTTTCTGGAACTCTCTTGCTTTTTCAATGATCCAGCGGATGGCAATTTGATCTCTGGGTCCTCTGCCTTTTTTAAAACCAGCTTGAATTTCTGGAAGTTCACGCTTCACATATTGCTGAAGCCTGGCTTGGAGAATTTTGGGCATTACTTTACTAGCATGTGAGATGAGTGCAATTGTGCAGTTGTTTGATCATTCTTTGGCATTGCCTTTCTTTGGGATTGGAATGAAAACTGACCTTTGCCAGGCCTATGGTATCTTCATCCAATGAAATACCACTCAGCAATTAAAAAAGCAATTACTGATACATGCAACAACATGAATCTCTTAGACTTAATATTAAGTGAAAGAAACCAGACACGAGTGCACACTTTATGATTACATTTATATGAAATTCAAAAGTAGACAAAACTGATTGATGGCAATTTAAGTCAGAACAGCAGTGGCTCCTGAGAGCTGGAAATAGTAGTAACTAGGAGAAAGAACAAGAGAGCCTTCTGGAGTGCTGAAAGTGCTGCTTTTCTTTATCTGAGAGGCAGTGGTCACAAAAGTATAACTCAATAAAAATTCACTGGCTGTACTAAGGCTTACCTACTTTGCTATATTTAACTCACACCACAAAATAAAAATAATAATTAAGTGACCCTAGGAAGAAACTTACAAAAGCATTATTCTTCCTCTAAATACATTTCTTTTTTAGAAAGCACAAGAAACCAAGTTTTTTTTTCATAGATTAACATTTCCAAGTCTTAATCTCAGATATTACTAGCCTTAGAGAAAAACGTGAAACCAAGTTCAACATCCCATATACTGATCCTGATATAGTCGTGCTTTTGGCAAATTATATGTAGTAACACATATAATCCTTAAAGATAGTTCCTACTCTTGATCTCTGGAAGAAGTTCTGGGAGCAGCTCTTAAAATGGAAAAGAATAAAAACTATAGATAAGTCCCCTTAAAGTGCCACTAGAAATTATGATATAAACAGAGTCAAAACTCTTACTTATTAGGCACAGATACCAGTGGGCAGCAAGAAAAGTTATCAGGCATGTACTCCTGTCAGTCTACTTCAATTTCTTAAGTAAACAATGAAAAGTAAACACTTAAAAAAGAACAACTGAGTGTAAGTATATAAATGGACCAAACATCATCTTACATAATAGTTTCTAGAATAAAGGCTCTGGCGTCCAATGGCCTGCCTTGGAATCCCGGCTGTGCCACTTACTCTGAGTTTCATTCTTCAACTCCAGGCTGAAATGCTAACACAACTCCAAAGCGTTACTGTGAATACTGAGATAATACCTGCTAAATGCTTAGGAATCAGAATACCCAGAAATCAGTAAAGATTTAAAACCTGTTACGTGAGAAAATAACATGTGCCTCCTCATAGAAGAAAGTATCATCTATGAAATGCTCTTGCCAAAAAGTCAAATCTGAGTCTGATCTAGGTTCAACTAACAATTTACAGGAAATTCACAGAACAAAAGAACAAGAAAACTGCACCAATGGGGTAAAATCAGCAAACCCAGAATGGGAAACTCTGTAAGACCAACAATCAAATTTTTTAACAAATAAGTTTACCAAGGAAAAGAAATGGAAGAAAATCTTAAAAGAATTAAAATCACTTTTTGCTAAAAATTATTAAGTACATGGGCATTAACTGTCTACTTTTATACATTAAAAATTGCTCACAAAAGTTTTTTAAAAAATAAGGAATGATTAAAAATAAATTTAAAAAATAAGAAATATTTTAAAAGGGAAGCAATTCTATAAAGGATTAAGAATCCTTATCTAAAACAGCTCCCATTACTTAGTGTTCAATATATCCCCCAAATCAAGTTTTACTAATTTAATTCTACATTACGTTTCTACCTTCCTCAACTGATTCTTGAAATTGGAATCACTTTCATATGATCACTTGATCAACATTCTTCTAGCAATTCCTACTGACAACAGAGTAATCTACTTTTCTTTGGAAACACGTGAAGCAAAAATCAGCTTATTAAAACTTATTAGGATTATCCACTGACAATTAAATGGATTGAAAAAATGTATAATTATATAATGGAGTATCAAAGTAACAAAAACAATGGACTATCACAGATGCAAAAACATGGGTAGTTCACAGATATGTTAATGAAATAAACCAAACATAAACCCATATCTTATGATTTCATTCATGTGAAGTTCAAAAACAGACAAAATTAGCCTGGGGTGAGAGTTCAGAATAGTGGTTACCTTTGAAGATATCAGCTGAGAAGGCTACAACAATGTGTAAGGTTCTACACTGTCTATTAGTTCAGAAATAACAAATATGACACAGGTGTGGGCTGCTACGCCCCCTCTGAACAGCCACTACTAACTGATCAGAGATCAAATAAGAAATTGCACCTAAGGTGAAACTTGCTAGGCAAGTGATCTAAGTTTCCTTCCCCTTCTAACATTCTATCTGTCACCTACTTGGAATCAAACACACTTGCAGTGAACAGCGCAGACACAGACAGATACAATATACACAAGCTAACTTAAGAATTTAGAGCCTCAAAATACAGAAATTCATCATCTTTAAATGTAGTCTTTTTTTCTTTTTTTTAAAGAATAAGTCATTATACATTTCTCTATTTCAGATGTAAAATTGTGGAAAATAATCAAGTTTAAGTGGAAAAACTTTACCGTTTCTTTCTCAACTCCCAATTTCTGCAAAATAGTGTTCTTTAACATGAACTATATCCTTGATCCTCAGGTGTATTTAAGTATGCCTGCAGAGATTCCTACAAAAAGAATACTGAAAAACTTCCTAGAAAATCAACTAGGAATGTTTGCCTTATTACTTAATCTCAAGGTACATACACAGCCAGTTACAGATTTTACACAGAATTCGTAAAGATGTACACCACGACAGATGTTTAGACAATTACATAATTCTAAGTGTTACTTCCAGCACCTTCATGTGGCCTTCTTAACATTTAAAGCCTCTTACTATAAAGCCGCTCCCCCCTAAGTGTTCCACTCCAAAATTTCAATTCCTCCTTCTTGGTTCCTATCAAACTCTCATTCCCTCAGCCCAACTTTCAACTATTAGAAAAATATTCTGACTCAAGTCGGGGGGAAATTTTTTTTTTTTGCTCTTTTTCCAGAGGAGAAAGTCGAAGTCAGGGAAAGGGAAGGAAATTAACAATTGTCTGGAAAATAACAACTGTTCAAAAAGTGAAAATAGAAAGGGTGATTCATTAGTCAAAACAGAAAATAAGTGCTTACTATGGGACAGAGGATGAGATGGCTGGATGGCATCACTGACTCGATGGACGGGAGTCTGAGTGAACTCTGGGAGTTGGTGATGGACAGGGAGGCCTGGCGTGCTGCGATTCATGGGGTTGCAAAGAGTAGGGCACGACTGAGCGACTGAACTGATCTGATGGGCCAATTACAGTGCCAGGCACGAGAGAGATGGTAATCAAGATAAGGCCACTCCTAACAGAGGTTACACCAGCCAGGAAAAATAAGTAACTAAAGGAGTATCAATGTAACACATGACCTGAGCCATACAGTCATAACATAGTCTTAGAAATCACGGAAGGCTTCCGATGAAAAGATAAGCCAACAATACAGCAACATCTGAGAGATAATATGACGTAGTCAAGAACTGCAAAAACTACAGAGGCAAGGAATGAGGCTTAGAGATCATGGAAGGCCATGGAAGTCACTTTAAGGAACTGAATCTTAGCTCAAAAAGAAAAATTCTCTAAAGGAGACTTATTTGAGGAGCATAAGTATACCTTTTCAGAAGTCTCTATCAGCCTACTTCACCCATTACTGCAAAGGTGATCAAGAAGGGGAAGGTGTGAGGAAATACAAAAAAGGAGAGACTGAACAATGCTCAGGAAATTTAAAGTATACTCAGACATTCTGAGTTAGAGTTACAGTGCTTGGAACACACTGAACACAGGTGCTCAATCATATGCCTCAATATGTACTACCTGCAAAGAGGAATTATGGAGATAGGAGATGAAGAAGAATCAAGAGCTCAAACAAACTTACATTACTATCTTAACTGAGAAGTCTTATCAAGAACTATATCTTTTGAAACTAAAGATACAGCTCTTACTGCTTTTTATCTATTATTTTTAAACAAGACTGGTTGGTAATTTTTGTTTTTAACTTGGTTCAATTTAAAAGACACTATTCACCTTGTTATACATATATCTAAGCATGAAGTCCAGTAGAAATGATTTCCCTTTACGAAAAGCTCCTGCCACGGATACCACTACTATGTTTAGATCTCGTATGTGCTCCTGTAGTAATATCTGCTCCAAAGCTTCTTCATCAAGCTCAAAGTTATGGTCATCTTCATGTGCAAGAACAATCTGTACTGGACATGGTTTCTTCATAACCTCATCAGAGTTTACTAGGTCATCATCTTCATAATTCTCACCTAGAGTTAAAAAAGAGAGAAAACAGGTTACTTTAATTCCTGCATTCTAAACTTTTTCCTAAAGGACCACAACTAAAGAAAAATTTCAAGTAACTTCTTCCCCATTATAGGTCACTTGGAAATAGTTACAAAAGTGATGCTCAAATACATATTGAACGTCTCACTCCCTCTATAGTATCAGATAGGACCAAGAATACCAATCACTTTCCTACTATATATACAGATAAGCAGCAATACTAAATATGGCTCAATTAAGTCTTAACAGCTAAATGTGAGCACCACTGTTCTTGAACACTGGATTCATCCATAAACAACTTCTGCTACTGGATGCACACAGAAACTATCAATTTCACCTGATAATTCGGATTCCATTCTTCCTCCCAGACTCACTTAGAGATAATTTCAAATTTACAAAGACTAAAATATATATTTATTTATGTGTGTGAATATATATAAACATATACATATATATATATAATTGTTAAGATCCTAAGAAGTTTTCCAAAATGGCACATGATAAAGCTAATGGGTCCTAATTTAATAAAAGTTACCTAAAAGAATAGCCTTCCTTATTAAAACAGAGCACATGATTAATGTTTCAGTGGAAGACACAAAGAAACAAGAAGGACAATTAGTGAGGGACAGAGTTTCATTTGCCTCTAGGACCCTTTCTCACCAAACACCATAGACAGCCCTTCAAAATTACATAACTCCTAAGAAACAGCTAGCTCAGTTGGTAAAGAATCTGCCTGCAATGCAGGAGACCCCAGTTCAACTCGTGCGTTGGGAAGATCCCCTGGAGAAGGGAAAGGCTACCCACTCCAGTATTCTGGCCTGGAGAATTCCACATACTGTATAGCCCATGGGGTTGCAAAGAGTCGGACACAACTGAGCGACTTTCACTAAGAAACAGCTACATAAACTCTTTTGTTCACCCAGCACACAAGAAGTTAACCTTTGCAGAAGAACTTTACTGAATAGAGATGAAAAAGTAACAACAGGATATGTAACAGAAGAGAGAATTTTCTAAAGTTTAGGTTTCTATTTTGTTTTTTTGAACCCACCAAATAGCTAGTTTCGGCTTCCCTGGTGACTCAGTGGTAAAGAACCTGCCTGCCAATGCAGGAGACGCAGGTTAAATCTCTGCGTTGGGAAGATCATCTGGTAAAGGAAATGGCAACCCACTCCAGTATTCCTGCCTGGGAAACCCCATGGACCGTGGAGCCTGGTGGGCTACAGTTCATGGGGTCACAAAAGAGTTGGACATAACTTAGTGATTAAACAACAAACAGCTAGTTTCAGAGGCTATGTACAATAACACCTTGTCTGCCTTTCTTCCCTATCAACTGCTTGATCCCACTAGCACATTCCTGGGGGATCTGATCCTTTCCCACTTCAGTGTCTTTAAGGGACTCTCCCCCTTGAGCTTGTCTACTCAGTGCCAGTTTCCAATCTAAGGAAATATATGGCATCTACGACGTTCAACCCAGTGACAGCCTCTCCTCTCAGAGGAGACGACAGCCAGTCCACTGAGGAGTGGCACACTATTAGGGTGCCAATATCAGTCCACAAAGACACTATTCTCAGAGCAAAGATACATACCTACATTAATGAATTTTTAGTCTCTTTACAAAAAGAAACATCTAGCTTTTGTGATTTCCAAAGACTATTAGAGACTTTGGGCTTCCCAGGTGACAAAGAACCCACCTGCCAATGCAGGTTTAATCACTGGGTGGGAAGATCCCCTGGAGGGGGAAATGGCAACTCACTCCAGTATTCTTGCCTGAAATATTCCACGGACAGGGGAGCCTGGCAGGCTACAGTCCATGGGGTCACAAGGAGTTGGACACGATGAGGCGACTGAGTATGCATGCACGTTAGAGCCTTTACCTTCACTTTATGAGGCACATTTAACTGTACAAAGTAAAAGCAACACTATTTCAAAAAAAAAAAAGAAAATGTTTGATATTTTTTAGAAGGGTAATAGCTTGATTTTAAAAAACAAAATTTTATACACAGAATGGTTAATTTAATAAAACTGATAAAATACAAAAATTTAATTAAAATTTTTTAAAAATCACTGTTACAGAGGATTAACAGCTAAAATCGTACACATGCCTCACAAAATCCTGTTCAGTTCAATTCAGTTCAGTCGCTCAGTCATGAATGACTCTGCCACCCCAAAGGCTACAGCATGCCAGGCTTCCCTGTCCACCACCAACTCCTGGAGCTTGTTCAAACTCATGTCCAATGAGTCGGTGATGCCATCTAACCATCTCATCCTCTGTCCCGCCCCTTCTCCTGCCTTCAGTCTTTCCCAGCATCACGACCTTTTCTATTGAGTCAGTTCTTTGCATCAGGTGGCCAAAGTATTGGAGCTTCAGCTTCAGCATCAGTCCTTCCAATGAATATTCAGGATTTCCTTTAGAATGGACTGGTTTGATCTCCTTGCAGTCCAAGGAGCTCGTAAGGGTCTTTTCCAACACCACAGCTCAAAGCATCAATTCTTTGGCGGTCAGCTTTCTTTATGGTAGCTCAGAGGTTAAAGCGTCTGTCTGCAATGCGGGAGACCTGGGTTCCATCCCTGGGTTGGGAAGATCCCCTGGAGAAGGAAATGGCAATCCACTCCAGTATTCTTGCCTGGAGAATCCCATGGATGGAGGAGCTTGGTGGGCTACAGTCCACGGGGTCTCAAAGAGTCGGACCCAACTGAGCGACTTCACTTTCACTTTAACTTTTCTTTACGGTCCAATTCTCACATCCATACGTGATTACTGGAAAAACCATAGCTTTTGACTAGATGGACCTTTGTCATACAACCCTGTACTCACTGCCAAATCTCTCCTGCCCCATTTGGTGCTATTTTCCCCTCTGTAAACTACAGATAGACAAGCTAGCCTTTTTCAGAGTCTTATGTCACTAAACTTTTTCTAGACTCATATTTCACCATGCTATTCCTCTGTATGGAATACTCTTTCCCATGCTGTTCCCCTAATTAATTCCTTAAGCCTCAGTTTAAATGTCATTGCCTCATGAGTATCTTCTCCCAAGGTTCCTAGTCCTCCTACACTCCCCCAAATTTTATCCACCCATCATTTGAATATTTATGTAAGTGCTTATTTATTATATGTCCCCCCTAGATTACCAACCCTTGCTTAACACTCTCAATTAGCTTCCCACTGTAACCGGAAAAAAAGAGGGGAAAAAAAAAAATCTTCTAAGTTCCTGGTCACAGCCTCCACAGTTCTGGGCAATCTAGCCCTCCTGCTGTTCCTTGAATAGGCCAAACCTGTTCCCCACCTTAAAATCTTTGTCTTTGTTCTTCCCTGTCTGGAAAGCTCTGTCCTTGGAAATTCAAGTGGCTTGCCTCTCCATCGTTTAGGTGTCACTGCAAATGTTATCCCCTCCATGTGGCTTTCACTCTGTCTAAATTACAGATCCTACCCATCACTTTAACAGAACAGGGTTTTTCTCCCCACAGCCTTTTTTCAGTATTTAAAAATGACCTTTTTTCATTCATTGACATGTGTCCATCATAGCTCCTCCTTCTGCATAGAAGGTGCAGGCCACCAAAAAAAGGATCCTAATCACCCTGTTGACTACTCTTGCTCTTAGCGTTTGAAAACCGCCTAGCACCTAGCAAGTGTTTAATAAATATTTATTGAATGAATGAAATGTACATATTTTACTCAGGAGTTTTACACATGCCTCTTCCCACCCATTTTATAAGCAAATTTAACAATCATTTAATTAGTTTGGGAAATACTTCTAGCAACTTAAGCGTAGTATATTCATCACAAAAATCACAAATAAAAGGACGAAGACCTAACAAATAATACATTTTAATTTAAAAGACCCTGGAGTAGGAAATGGCAACCCACTCCAGTACTCTTGCCTGGAAAATTCCATGGACAGGGGAGCCTGGTGGGCTACAGCCCATGGGACCACAAAGAGCCAAACACAACTGACCACATACTCATATGCACAACTGAAAGGAACTCAAAACCAGTAAGTGCTAAAGTATTACAATGACCAAATTTGGAGATTGCTATTTTGTTAAAACCAACAAGTAGTCTTATCTTTAATGTAAAGAAAACATTAGTTGGTTTCCTAAAAATAAAAACAAAAACTAACCATTTGGCAGGAAATCTTTGTTAAGTTGAAATTTCACCTAAATTAGTTGACTACAGTAGCCTGTTTTCCTTTAATGTCATGGATAAAGATAGATACTACAGATACACAGGCAGCATATTTGTCACTATTTCTGTCAACAGACGTCTAAACGGAAATGTCGCCAATACTGCAAAGGTACTCTGGAGCACAGCAACATGGTTCAGCTGACTTCACTCCCACCACACCTGCTCTACCAAGTTTGGACTAAAGACAGGCGAAGTATTTCAGCCATCAAATACTGATATAGGACACTGAGGGGAAAAAATTAAGAATTACATGCAAATTTATTTAGAATACCTGTAAATATTAATAGTGATCACCTACAACTGGAAGTCTTTTTAAATGTAGCATTACTTAAGATTTTAAACTGAAGTTAAATTCTATGCAGAGAATACTGATTTCATTTCCACTTTTCAATACTAAGAGATTGCTGGGAAAGTAGGTTTCAGCCCGCCAATATAGTTTACCTAATATACTTAACCTATTTGCTACAAATACTTAACCTATTTGCTACAAAGCCTACAAAAGAAAAAAAAAAACACACTACCTTTGTTTAAAAACAAAAGTCAGTATTTACCAAGGGTTGGGGAAAACAGAGATGAGTAGGTGGAGGACAGAAGAATTTCAGGGCTTTGAAACTGTTGCTGCTACTGCTAAGTCACTTCAGTCGTGTCCGACTCTGTGCGACCCCATAGACGGCAGCCACCACGCTCCCCCGTCCCTGGGATTCTCCAGGCAACAACGCGGGAGTGGGTTGCCATTTCCTTCTCCCATGCATGAAAGTGAAAAGTCAAAGGTGAAGTCGCTCAGTCATGTCTGACTCTTGGCGACCCCATGGACTGCAGCCTGCCAGGCTCCTCCATCCACGGGATTTTCCAGGCAAAGTACTGGAGTGGGGTGCCGTTGCCTTCTCCGATGAAACTGTTAGGTAGGTAGAATAGAGAAAAGGAGTCCAAAATGGCGGTGGCTAAAAGACAAGGAAGGGAAAAGCCCGCAAAAATAGAACAAAAGAAGATCCGAGGATCGGAGTGAGGACCTGAGGTAAAATAAACAACACTCCTGGCTGGCCCAATTTACACAGGACAGGCCCAGGGAGAGATAAACATATAAAAAAAGGAGCCAAAGCCAGCTCTCTCTCTCTCCCCCCAACGCTGGGACGCTCTTCTCCTCATGTCTTTGGATCGACATACTCTCACACCTCGAAGATGGATTTTCCTGCTATCTTCTAAATAAAATAGAGCTGTAACACTGGGCTGTAACACTGATTTGTCTAAGAGCTATAACATGGTCCATTCGAGACCTGAGAGCTGTAACACGGTCTATCCAAGACCTGAGAGCTGTGACACGCCGAGGGGGCTTTAATGTCCATCACTCCAAATCTCTGTTGTGATGAGACAAAGAGCCGAGGAACATACACGCGAGTGACAAAACTAATGTTAGAGATACGTCATACATTTGCCAAAACCCACAGAATATACAACTCCCAAAGTGAAACCTACTGTAAACTCTGGACTTTGGATGATAATAATGTGTCAATGAAAGTTCGCTGACTGTAACAAATATACCACTCTCTGGGGTGGGATGTTGGTAGGGTTGTAGGTGTGTGAGGAAGCGGGGGGGGGGGGGGGGGGAGGGGGGGGGTGGCCAACACTCTCCTTTGTGCTCTATTTTGCTGTGAACCGTTTTAAACTGCTTTAAAACGTAAAAGTCAATTATTAAAAAAAAAAAAAAAGACACCTATCATTTTGCCTTTTTTTTGGCCATTGAATCATACTTTATCTTATATTTGCCAAATTTATGCATTCAGTACATATTCCAACAGGAAAAGTGACACTTCAGGACTGACCTAAGTACATTTGAAAACTTCAAGCTTAATTAGAAGCTATGACAATAAAAGGTGCTGTAAATCTACATTACAATAAAATGCTACTAGCATTAGATTTCATCAACCCAAAACTAAACTTGTAGAAAGAGAACCAAGTAAAAAGTATTTCACTTTTCAGAAGCAATGAAAGTATATTTTAAGTTATTATTCACATTCCAAATAAAAACTTAAAACAAATTTTTATGGAAAGTGGCGTGGATTCAGTGCATTTAGTCTATTTACAAAAATTAGTTAAAAAGCAAAGTGATATTTTGGTGTCTGGTATTTATTTGTTCCACATCTACCCTCTGTAACAAAATAAAAATAGTATATAAGTATATATAAGTCACTCCTGGTTGGTCACTCACAGACCAGGCAGTGTCCAGGCAGTTTAGAAGCCAGGTCAGAGGCCTACTCTGCTTTGTCTCTGAAGCCTAAACAAGACTATTTATTTAATTTCCCTGACAGATGGTGGTGATGCGAATAAGGATGGTATCAGTAGAGATTTTGAATGAAGACAGATTTAAGACCTTGGTTAGATTTAGGGGTATGGAAAGGGAGAAATGTATCAACGGACAGGCCTCAGGTATGTACCTGCTCAACAGTTTATTTCAGCACATATTTTAAAAGCTTTAAAGAGGTTATATCATGGTAAACCTATTTTAGATATTTATTACAAGAAAATAAATAAAGATGCTAACAAAGATATACAAGTTGGTTTATCAGTGTTATTTATGGTAGGGAAAATTAATGCTGAATGTCTCAAAACTGGAAAATGCCCCAATATTTTAACTACATATTGACATATTATGCAGCTTTAAAACACATATACACATTTAAGAAATTAAAGATATCTTTAAGACCGGTACAAAATCACCAGGAAAAAGGCAGATCACAAAGTAGTACAAATCTCCCCCAATTCTGTTTTGCTTTGTTTTTAAAAACACAGGCTCACTTGGGAGTTGTGGTGGGAGACAGAAACAACATTGGAGGCTGCTTCTTTCAGTCATTAGAATAATTGCTACCAGACTGGTCCTCTGTCACAAATTATAAAACTAAACTAAATATACACGGCATCTTTTTTCAAGCGCTGAGCAGAGACAAGAATCCTTGGGAAAAGATCACACACACACACCCCACCCATGGTGACTCTACGTGCACATGCACACACACACACACACACACACACGCACACGCACACACACACACACCCATCCACAGCCACTCTCTGCCTAGGAACGATTTCCTAAACCTAGAGTGGCGAACCAAAGCACAGGCAAAGGTCTGAGCTCAGCACTACTACAGGCAGTGGGGTGGGAAGCTGTGAGACAGGACAGAGAAAAAGGAACCGTGCAGAAGCATTCACTGGAAGGACTGATGCTGAAGCCGAAGCTCCAGTACTTGGACCACCTGATGTGAAGAGCCATTAGAAAAGACCCTGATGCTGGGAAAGGCAGAAAGCAGGAGAAGGGGATGGCAGAGAACAGATGGTTGGATGGCATCACCAACTCAATGGACATGAGTCAGAGCAAACAGGAGATGGCGAAGGGCAGAGAAGCCCACCATCCTGCAGTCCACAGGGCCGCAAAGAGCCCGACACGACTGGGACCGAACACCACCAATGCAGAGGCAGAGCCCGGAAGTCCCGGGCCAAGGGCAACAAGCTTCACAGGCACAGGAGAACACGCTGCACAAGGCTCACCAAAAAGCAGCAACCACAGCGTTGTAAGAGGAACAGAGATACCAGAAGTCAAACTGAACCGGGACACTGGGACATTTTGGCCCAGCCACTGTGGTGGGCAGAGCACCTCAGGCAGCAAGCTAAAACACCAGGAAGACCGTATCTTAGATTCAAAGCCCATGCTTATCTATTTTAAGGTCTACTGAAGATCCACCCAAACAAAGCCTAACACTAAGACCTGAAAAGAGAGGAGACACTTTGGAGATTTAGTATCCCCAGGTTAGGAGGATTTCCTCTAAGCTTTCTACAGAGTCATACTAAAAAGATACAAAGTCAAGCCTCTAAAAGGTCAGGAGCAATTAGTAACTGAACTTTGAAGTAAGTGAAGTAGCTCAGTCGTGCCTGGCTCTTTGCGACCCCATGGACAGTGGCCTACACCAAGCTCCGCCATCCATGGGATTTTCCAGGCAAGAATACTGGAGTGGGTTGCCATTTCCTTCTCCAGGGAATCTTCCCGACCCAAGGATCGAACCCAAGTCTCCCACATTATAGACAGACGCTTTACCGTCTGAGCCACCAACACAAATTAGACAACAGAATCCAGAATCTCCAGAATGCACACATACAATTAAAGAACATGATCAGAAATCATCAGAAATGCGGAGAAGAAAATGTGGCCCACAGTACAGAAAAAAAAAAAAAAAGCAGTTGCAGAAAACAATCCTGCAGTGGCCCAGATGTTCAACAAAAGCTTTAAAGAAGACATTACATATACGTTCAATAAGCTCTTAATAAGTGAATAGTTAGGGAGTTTCAGCCAATAAATAGATGAATAGGAAACGAATATTCTAGAGCTGAAAAGTACAATAATTAAAATGAAATATTCACTGCACAGACTCTGGCCACCTGATGAGAAAGAACTGACTCCTTAGAAAAGATCCTGATGCTAGGAAAGACTGAAGGCAGGAGGAGAAGGGGACGACAAAGGGTGAGATGGTTGGATGGCATAACCGACTGGATGGACATGAGCTTGAGCAAGCTTGGGGAGTTGGTGGACAGGGAGGTCTGGCATGCTGCAGTCCACGGGGTCGCAAAGAGTCAGACATGATTGAGTGACTGAACTGAACTGAGTCAAATGTTACTAAATTTGGTGTCAGAGACATATATCCAACAAGCAAACCTCAAATAGGGTTAACACAAAAAGAAAACCACATCAGTCAGAGTGCTAAAAACCAAAGATAAATTAAAGGGAAAATTTTTAAAGAAGTGATGTGGTGAAGAAAGTGAAAGTCACTGAGCGGTGTCCGACTCTTCGAGATCCCATGGCCTATACAAGCCATGGAAATCTCCAGACCAGAATACTGGAGTGGGCAGCCATTCTCTTCTCCAGGGAATCTTTCCAACCCAGGGATGGAACCCAGGTCTTCCACAGGATTCTTTAGCATCTAAGCCACCAGACGGTAAAGGGAATAATTCAAATGACTACTTTTCATCAGAAGCAATGGAAGCCAGAAGACAACAAAATAATATCTTTAGAGTGTTTAAATTTTTAAAAAATGCCAATTGAGACTTCTATATTCAGAAACTATTATCAAAAAATGAAACTAATATACAGACAATGAGCAAAAAAGCTATACACATTTGTCACCAGAAGATATGCGTCACATGAGATGCTAAATGATGTTCTTCATTCTTCAAGCTGAAAAGAAATTATACCAGATGGAAAGCCTCCTCACTCCCTCCTATAGTATCCAAAGTAGCAAATAAATGGATACAAAAATTAAAAACTGGTTGTTTCCCCCAAGTAATGTCCTTAAAAGATAATTGATCATTTAGAACAAAAATATAGACTGCAATGTGGGGTTTATAAAGTATGTAGAAGATTTTTAAAAATTACGGCAAATACGTAGGGACAAATAAATTAAATTACATTCTAAGGTTATTAAGATTCTGAAGTGGAAAGCGATAAAAACACTGATTCCAAATGGACTTTGATACATTACAGATACATACTATTGGCTCTAGCACAAGGACTAAAAAAGTAAAGTATAAGCTAAAAAAGACAGTAAGGAACCAAAATGAAACACTAAAAAATATCCGATTAGCCCAAAGAAAATATAAGAACAAATGACAAAAGGATCAAATGGAAAACAAACAGCAAGATGGCAAACTTAAATCCAGTTAAATAATTACATTAAAAGTTAATAAACATTCCAATGAAAACACAAGAGACTGTCACACTGGGTAATAAAAGCAAAGCTGTATACTGTGCTAAGAAGCAGCTCTTTTAATATTAAAGCAGTGATCAGTTCAGTTCAGTCGCTCAGTTGTGTCCGACTCTTTGCAACCCCATGAATCGCAGCACGCCAGGCCTCCCTGTCCATCACCAACTCCTGGAGTTCACTCAGACTCACGTCCATCGAGTCGGTGATGCCATCCAGCCATCTCATCCTCTGTCGTCCCCTTCTCCTCCTGCCCCCAATCCCTCCCAGCATCAGAGTCTTTTTCAGTGAGTCAACTCTTCGCATGAGGTGGCCAAAGTACTGGAGTTTCACCTTTAGCATCATTCCTTCCAAAGAAATCCCAGGGTTGATTTCCTTCAGAATGGACTGGTTGGATCTCCTTGCAGTCCAAGGGACTCTCCAACACCACAGTTCAAAAGCATCGATTCTTCGGCGCTCAGCCTTCTTCACAGTCCAACTCTCACATCCATACATGACCACTGGAAAAACCATAGCCTTGACTAGACGGACCTTAGTTGGCAAAGTAATGTCTCTGCTTTTGAATATGCTATCTAGGTTGGTCATAACTTTTCTTCCAAGCAGTAAGCGTCTTTAATTTCATGGCTGCAGTCACCATCTGCAGTGATTTTGGAGCCCAAAGAAATAAAGTCTGACACTGTTTCCCCATCTATTTCCCACGAAGTGATGGGACCAGATGCCATGATCTTCGTTTTTTGAATGTTGAGTTTTAAGCCAACTTTTTCACTCTCCTCTTTCACTTTTATCAAGGGAAAGTGAAGTCGCTCAGTCGTGTCCAACTCTTTGCGACCCCATGGACTGCAGCCTCCCAGGCTCCTCTGTCCATGGAATTTTCCAGGTAAGAGTTCTGGAGTGGGTTGCCATTTCCTTCTCCAATCAAGAGAAAGGTTGAGAGTAAAAGGCAGGAAAAAAGATACCTATACAAATAACCATAGGAAAAACAGTGCAGCTTTAAGAATGTCAAAGTAGATGTAGAGACTAAAAGTGTTTCTAGATATAAAATGGATCACCATCAGAAAAACATAATAACCCTAAATAAGAGACTTAAACTACATGGATTAAAGAGAAAAACAGACAAATGCATATTCATATTTGGAGATAACAACCCTGTCTCAGTAACTACTAGATGGAGACAAAAAATGACCAACATAGGATAGGCCCGTCCACACGAGAGATGAGTCACATAGGCAATTTTTAGTTTTCTTTAGTCACATTAAAAAGTAAAAAAGAAGCAAATAATTTTAATTTATGCAACACACATATTCTCATTTTGACTCAAAATCAATGTTTTAAAATTAAGGTTATTTACATTTCTCTTTCACTGTCTTTGAAATTCACTGTGTATTTTACACTTATAGCACCTTTCAACTCAGACATAAATGCTTATCAAAAATACATGATCACTTAGATTTCATAAAATTTACAAATAGATAAGATTTACATACACAAGGTGTTCCCAAAATAAGTTTTCCAATAACTGAATCAAATACCAAACAATCATTTCCCATTCATATGTAAACCTATACTGACAAAATTGTTTTTAAAACATAAACTAAAATGAAAATTTAAAACTCATTTCTTTAGTCACAGTATCCATTTTGTTTTAATACGCATATCCTTGACTGAGGCTGATCATTTTTCTATGCATATTTGTTTCCTCTTGTATGACTGTCTATTCATAATCTAGGCAGCTTTAAGAAAACACATAGTCATAAACTGTAACCCAGAAGTTACTTTAATTCTATGTTTAGTCGCTAAGTCGTGTCTGACTTTTGCGACCACATAACTGTAGCCCACCAGGCTCCTCTGTCCGTGAGATTTCCCAGGCAAGAATACAGATTGGGTTGTCATTTCCTCTCCAGGGGATCTTCAAGACCCAGGGATTGAACCCACGTCTCCTGCTTGGCAGGCGGATTCTTTACCATTGAGCTACCAGGGAAGTCCCTTAATTCAACAGTAGCAAATTATTAAATGCTTAAACAGTATATTTTGCAGATAGTTTTTTAAATTCAAAAAAAATCATGTGCTGCTTGCATATTTTAGAGCACAGAGGGGTACCTTGTATACAACACATAATTTAACGCTGAAAACTAATTGAAAAGATTTAGTTGATATACAGTTGCTCGCATAATATATCAATGATTTACTTCTTACAGAATGCTCAGTCAAGAATGTTTTGTTTCAATTTAACATTATGAAGCAAACCGTGTTTTTTTTCCATTAGAATAACTGTGGTTCTCTCAGCTGAATGGGGTTAAAAAGCTGGAACTGGCTATAAACACACAACAGACAACAGAACTGGTTAAAGTACCATTGCTGCCTCTCTTACAGACAAATAGACAAAGCCTCAGAAAGAAATGGATTTTCAATAACCCTCCTCTGCTTCCATGACCTTTATTACAATTAATATTACCACAATCAGGGTCAAAATTCAAATTTATAACTATAAACACTGTGAACAACTCAAAATTAAGGATCATTGGCTAATGAGCTGAGGTTAATAATCCAGAAAAAAATCTGGATTCGGTGCTCAACACAAATACATACTCTGCTCTCTACTTTTTGTATATTTTCCTCAAACTCTGGTACTTTTTTGCTTTAACTATGATTCAAAATATATATATTTATTTATATTTATAAATTTATATTTATATTTAAATTTATGTTTATATATATATAAACATATATATATAAATCACCAAAAAAAAAATTCTTAAGTAAAAAAATTATCACTCTAGAAATAAAGGATGGCATTTAAATCTACAGAAGTGATATATATCTTCCAGGTTCAAACTATCATGTTCAACAAAATACAGTTGTGAAAGACAAGAAAATATAACTGAAAGCCGCAGAGATCTGTAGGTCAATATAGTCACCAGTCTTTCTGTTAAAATGGACAGGCTGATTATCGATGTGGGAAAACTTGATAGAGTATTATGTATCAGCAAATCCACAAAACTCTGAACCAAATATGTGAGCTATCAAAGGAAAAAGTTTTTAGCTTAAAAGACGGTTTGAGAGGTTTAGGAAGAAAACTGGCACTGAAAATTCAATGGAAATGTTAAGTGCCATTACAGATGGACTGAAGAATTTTCCCATAATGTTAGCTGGAATTTAAGAAAGAATTAACTAACTGAATCACTAACATCAACAACCAAAAATTTTCAGGAAGTGAATGCATAAGTAAAGCCAAGAAAGATACAACAATGCATAGTTTCAAGGCAAATTTGACCTAATTGTTAGAATCTCACTCAAAATAGTTCAACTAGAAAGCACTTTCAAAGTGGAAAATGCAAGTAATCACTGGAGACATTTGCTATTCAAAGTTTTAAAGAATCGCCAAGAAAAATATTAAACTATCTTAATATTAATTTTGGAAATAATTATAAGATCTTTGGAATAATGCAGACTTAACTTGCTAAAGCAAATTCTACCAAGGAATGAAGGACTCCTGACTTGCACTTTATCTTGCTCTTAAGAAGAGGTTGGTTATAGGGAATTCCCTGGCAGTTTGGTGGTTAGGACTCCTTGCTTCCACTGTAGAAGGCATGGGTTCGACCCCTGGTCCATCTAATAATTCAGCCAACCTAGTTTAAGAAAAAATGCTCCTTAAAAGGTTGCATTAGCAGTAAATATATAATCATTGTTTAGTTGCTAAGTCCTGTCTGACTCTTTTGCAACTCCATGGACTGCAGCACACCAGGCTCCTCTGTCCATGGGATTTTCCAGGCCAGAATACTGGACTTGGGTTGTCATTTCCTTCTCCAGGGGATCTTCCCAACCCAGGAATGGGACGTAAGTCTCCAGTACTGGCAGGTGGATTCTTTACCACTGAGCCATCAGGGAAGCCATATGATCATTACTAAGTAATAATACATTCATTTATTTATATGTTACGTGTCTAGTTTATATTCTTAATCATTATGCCTGAAAAATTTTTGTCCACTTTTCTTTTCATTTTCAAGATCAAGCATGATATAGAAAGATTCCCTAAAACAAAACTCAACTGGAAATAAAACACACTTATAGGAACTAATGATCTGACTTAAGACTGCTTATCCAGGAAACAATTTAGTAGTAAGGTTTTAAAGAAAATCCAGGTAGTCTTCATTCCCTAGAAATGAGGACTTCAAAAGGCAGCAATGCACGAAGACTGCTAAAACGACTGAGTGAAAAGCAAAGGGGACAGATTACAATGGATAGATTAACCCACCCTTAACATCACAAAGCGGAGAAGGCAACGGCACCCCATTCCAGTACTCTTGTCTGGAAAATCCCATGGACGGAGGAGCCTGGTAGGCTGCAGTCCATGGGGTCATGAAGAGTCAGACACGACTGAGCTGCTTCACTTTGACTTTTCTCTTTTGTGCATTGGAGAAGGAAATGGCACCCCACTCCAGTGTTCTTGCCTGGAGAAACCTAGGGACTGTGGAGCCTGGTGGGCTGCCGTCTATGGGGTCGCAGAGAGTCGACACGACTGAAGCACCTTAGCAGCAGCAGCAACATCGCAAAGAGACAATCAAAAGTTTCATGGACATCATGCGAAATGCCGGGTTAGATGAAGCACAAGCTGGAATCAAGATTGCCAGGATATGCAGATGACATCACCCTTATGGCAGAAAGCAGAGAAGAACTAAAGAGTCTCTTGATGAAAGTGAAAGAGGAGAGTGAAAAAGTTGGCTTAAAACTCAACATTCAGAAAACGAAGATCATGGCATCTAGTCCCATCACTTCATGGTAAATAGATGGGGAAACAATGGAAACAATGACAGACTTCATTTTGGGGGGGCTCCAAAATCACTGCAGATGGTGACTGCAGCCATGAAATTAAAAGACGCTTGCTCCTTGGAAGAAAAGCTATGACCAGCCTAGACTGCATATTAAAAAGCGGAGACATCGCTTTGCCAACAAAGTTCCATCTAGCCAAAGTTAATAGTTTTTTCAGTAGTCATGTATGGATGTGAGAGCTGGACTGCAAAGAAAGCTGAGCACTGAAGAATTGATGCTTTTGAACTGTGGTGTTGGAGAAGACTCTTGAGAGAGTCCCTTGGACTGCAAGGAGATCCAACCAATCAATCCTAAAGAAAATCAGTCCTAAATACTCATTGGAAGGACTGATGCTGAAGCTGAAGCTTCAATACTGGTCACTTGATGTGAAGAACTGACTCACTGGAAAAGACCCTGATGCTGGGAAAGGCTGAAGGTGGGAGGAGAAGGGGACAACAGAGGATGAGATGGTTGGATGGCATCACTGACTCAATGAACATGAGTTTGAGTCAACTCCAGGAATTGGTGATGGACAAGGAAGCCTGGCTGCAGTCCTTGAGGTTGCAAAGAGTTGGATACAAAGTGACTGAACTGAACTGAACTGAACTGTGAGGTATCAGAAACCAAAAGATACCACCAAAGACAGTGTGTTTGAGGAAAATTTTTAAAAACATCAAACTGATCAAGCCTCTAGATCTAACTATGGGAAAGAACAGAGACACATTCACTACCACCACAGAGATGGAGTCAGGAAACGAGAATATAGGAAATTTCACTGCAAGCAAACCTGGACAAAAAATTGAAAAAACAAAGGGGGAAAAAGAGAAGGAGACTCAAGAGCCGTATCAACCAAATGCAGGGCCCTGTTGAAGCAAAGCAACTACAACAAACCTGAAGCAATCAGGGAGATGCAAGCTCTGGATATTTGGTATTAAAGCATTATTTTTCTAGCACGGTAACAGTACCAAGACTGTTTCTTTAAAAACCTTTACTCTTTTAAAGACACAGAACATTCATATAATCTGTTACTTGCTTCAAAGTAATCTGGTAGGGAGGCTGGGTACGGAAAATAGATAAAAGAAAGTGGCCATTGTATTGATAATCATTTAATCTTGGAGATGTATATACACAGGTTTCTAACGTTGTTCTCTTCTGTACATATCTGAAATTTCCCATAATAGTAAGTTTATTATGTGGTGAGGCTAAAAGAGGCTTTATTAGGAAATGAAGTAGACCTAAGTACAAAAGATAGAAATATAGAGCAGAGCTATTACAAGTGAGAAAAGGTCTCTCAGACTGTACTTCTCAATCTTTCTGCTGCTTCTACAGCATTTTAGTGACTGGGAGGGGCAGGACGGTGCCATGAAAGATTAAAACAAAAAAGGTAATCCTGAGTATCTCCAATAGTGACAAATTCACTCCTTTGTGAATCAATTCCTGTGAGTCCTCATCACACCAAGATATCATGGTTAAACAATAAATATTTTTTTAAAAGAACTCAAGAAACAGCTTTCTAAATTGGAGAGGGGGGCATTTTTAAACTCCTTACAAGGTGTTTACGCATAAAGGGAATATATGAACACACTCCCTAGAATGTCAATAAATTTTAGGGCATTCAAGTTCTAGTACAGATGCTTGAAAATTAGCCTCCATATTTAAAATTAAATCTAATATATCACTCACAGGGGCTTTAGAGATTATGCAGCCAAACTCATTCATTTTTAAGACAAGGAAAACACATGATTGGACCACTGTGTGGAGGGAGCCCTGACTGTGGTTTTATTTAGTGTTATTTCCTCTACATTAGTGTTTCTCAAACTTTTTACATGCATATGAATCACCTGGCTCTTCTCAAAATGAACATTCTGATTCAGGCAATCTGGGATGGGAGGCTAAAACTGCATTTCTAACTCCCAACATGATAATGTTGTGATGCCAACACTGATGGTCCTCTGAACAGAGTACTGATGATCATGGTACTGTACAGGTATTTAGAAAGTAAAGATCAGTCATTTTATTTTATTTCATGTCGTTTCCAGTGGTGCTAAAGTTTTCAGTAAAGGAAAACAGGTTTCAAGCTATGCTATAATCCTCCATTTTCCTGGGAGACTGCTAACCACTCTAGTTGAGCTACTCTGGATGCCGTATAAAGCGAAAAGAGGCAGTGTACATAGACACTCATACTTCCAAAATATAAAAATTTTTCTAATTTGTTAATATGATATACAGCTAGGGTTGAAAGTATTGGTCTGGAGCCATCATCAATCACCTGGTGAGCTTTTAATTAGCAGGCTTCCCTTTCCCTGCCCAAACAGATGCAGCCCACAATAAGCATACTGACAAAGACATAAACTTGGACTTCAAAACAAACTTTTTTAAGAAGAGAAGTAGCTATTAGCCAAACAGGTACCACAAAAAAGAGTTTAACAATTTGCTCCTATAAAATACTGTTATTAATAACTTACAGTTAAATTTCTCATAAAACTGGAACTATGATGCAAATGGTAAAAATGAAAACTTTAAAGACTCCAAGAGACCTTCCAGTAATGTCATACATCAGATACTTTCCCCCATCAGCTTTGCCCATCTGACCAACAAGACCATCCTAAATCACCAAGTTTTAAAAATACTTTTAAAGAGCATATACAGTGGTTCATATTTCCTTTCTTCATTACTCTCAAATCATGAGATAAACAAAAAAATGTTTTCCTATAAGACTCAAACATTATTTCCCACTTGTAATCTACTGTTTCCACAGTAACCGGCAGTTATGACATAGAATCTTTGCTGTTTCCATTTAAAGAATACTGAACAACCCACTTCAGTATTCTTGCCTGGGAAATGCCATGGGCAGAGGAGCCTGTCCATGGGGTCACAAAAAAGTTGGACACAACCTAGCAACTAAACAACAAGACTATACTAAAAATATTTTCAAGAATGAAGGATATTTTCTTATTGCCACTGCTGTTTTAAAAATAGCATCTAAAAAAGATAAATTTAGTATGCCCAAACAGTGTTAATAAAAGACAAAGTAACTAAAAGTTATTTCTCTGGGAGACAAAAATGTTGTTCAGTCATGTCTGACTCTGCAGCCCCATGGACTGCAGCACGCCGGGCTTCCCTGTCCGTCACCAACTCCCAGAGCTCACTCAAACGCACGTCCATCAAGTCGGCGATGCCATCCAGCCACTGCATCCTGTCGTCCCCTTCTCCTCCTGCCTTCAGTCATTCCCAGCATCAGGGTCTTTTCCAATGAGTCAGCTCTTCACATCAGGTGGCCAAAGTATTGGCTTCTGATTTAAAACTGTTCGTTATATACTCACTTCTAATTTAAAACTGTTCATGTTATTAAACATGATTTGACTCTGGTTGGCTTTTAAGTTTATATAAAACAAAGCTGATTTTCCTCAATATGGAGGATTTAAATTATTCCCCACACTGAGCAAAGAATAAAATCTGAATCTATTAAAAAAATAAAACACTGAAGAATAAAAATGCTTTTTATGCATTTATCTAAATAGAAGAAAAATGTAAAATAGATCACAAAATATTTCTCTCAAAGTTTATCATCAAATAATAACCAACTCTTTAAGCATAAATTTAAATATACGTGCATATACCTCAAGATTAGCAAATTTTCAACTGAAATTAAATTACATTATTTCTAAAAAGGTGGCAGTTTATGAAGTGAATTTTGTTGACTAGTTAAGAAACGCTAGAATAAATAATGGCTTGGGAGGCTCTAAGCAACAAGACAAGAAATTCAGAAAAATTCTATTTAGGTTCTGCAACTTAAAAGTCCTCAGTAGGAAAGGACTTTCCTAAAGGAAAGTCTTACAGAAAATCTCACCCAAGTCACCCCAAAGGGCCTGCATCTTTTGTACCTTTAAAAAAAAAAAAAAGAATGGGAAGACATTTTGTTGTGTGGTACACTATTTTAGAGAATTTGAGTAAACAGTATTGAAGCTTTTTCTATTTAGATAAGTTATTTACATGCCAGAGGAATTCTTATCCAAATGCACAGAAGAGACATGGTTCCTTTTCAATGGAGGATTGTCTCTAACTGCAAAAAAAAAAAAAATCTGGAACCTAAATATCTACTGATAAATAAACTATGAAAGAGAATTAAAATTAGTGCATAAGATCCAAATGTGTGAGGTGAAAAATGTTAATCACTCAGTCGTGTCTGACTCTTTGAGACCCCAAGGACTGTAGCCCACCAGCCTCCTCTGTCCATGGAATCCTCCAGGCAAGAATACTGGAGTGGGTTGCCATTCCCTTCTCCAGGGGATCCTTCCTGACCCAGGGATAGAACCTAGGTCTCCCACATTGCAGGCAGATTCTTTACCATCTGAGCCACCAGGGAAGCCAGTGCAATAGAGAAAAATAAAACCAGGTAAGGGAAATGGAAACAGGGGTTGCCATTTTATAAAAGAACAGTCAGGCAAGGCTCCTCTAATGAGGAGACATTTGAACACAGAACTGAAAGAACTGGGTATCTGGGAAAAGAGATATTATTAAGAATTTTCTCATTCCTTGAAATAATTTACTGTATGAAATAATTTTAGATGTGGTACCTTTTACTTTAGAAGAGAGAAAAACACTTAGAATGCCTACTCTATGCTAATAACTATATAATCCTCAAAAGCAGCTAAGAGTTTTCTTATCTGTATGAAGGAGGACACCGAGGTTTGCTTAATGTAAACAAAATCTAACATCTTGAAGTGGTCAGATCACAATGTACACCCAGTTGTTGTAACTAGGGTCAGATCCATCATTCTCCAACTATGCCAAATGAGCATGTTTGTTGAACATGCTCAGAAGTGAATTCTTATGTGCTCAAGATCTTTATAAAGTTATTTTAAAAAGTTACCAAAAATAGTTTGTTTAAAAGCAAAAAAGTTTATTTCTCATTTTTATAACAAATCTTGGCATACAGCAGTCTTTCTCTTTATTTTTTCAAAAAATTTCCTTGTCAAAACTTAATCATTTATAGTTAACAAATCATTTATACAGTCCCCCATTAGGGAAAAAATTTTTTCTTCATAAACTTCTAGAAGGGCAGGTTTTAATTGAAGACTTTAAAAATATAAGATGCAATAAAATTATACTTCCCCATCTTTGGTAAGATAGTCATATATAGGTATATGTAAACAAATACGCAACTTACTGTTTCATATTCACTGATTCCAACAACGCTCAGTGATGTGTCATGAAGATTCTCTCAACCTAACTACTTCAGACTAATCATCAGAGAGCAAGGCACTATTGCTAGACACTAGAGAAGTACAATTTGCTACTAAAAGTCCTTACTCTCAAAGTTCTGACAGAAACAAGTATAAAGAGGCAGTATGATGAGAAAGAGATAATACGGGAATATTTAAACCAGGGTTATCAATGAAGATACCCTGGAGAAGGCTGCATTTCTCTAAGTCATGAGAATCAGATTAAGCTAAACTTAATTTAAGCTAGACTTCTCTGGTGGTCCAGTGGCTAAGATGCACTCCAATGTAGAGGGTCTGGATTCAATCCCTGGTCAGAACTAGGTCTCACATGCAGCAACTAAAGATACTGCATGCTGTAACAAAAATGGAAGATCCTATGTGCCACAACTAAGACCCAGTGCCACCAAATAAATTAAAAAAAAAAAAAAGAATAAAGAAAGTTTAAAAAATGCTACGCATTAGCCTGAGGAGAGCCAGGGAAAATTCTGAAGCAGAGTGATAGGATCAAAGCTGTGCTGCACAGATAAATGGAAAGTGATGAGTGAGTAAGAAGTATAATGATGAGAGTCTAAAAACAGGGAAATCAGATATAAGGCAAACGAAGGAGCCTGAGTATAAGGTGAAACACTCAAAGTCAAGAGGTGACAGTAAAAATAGAAAGTGATGCACGCAAGAGCTAGCTAGCGTCAACATCCTTCTTTAGAGAAGGCAACAGATAATACCAAATTATTCCATATTTTTTTAAGGGACATTCTCTTCTCTGTAAGCCTTTACAAAGCGACAAAGCACTAAATTTCCATTTCCAAAAGTACTGTTGGTACAGTGACTGCAAGATTTTTTAATACAGCAATCAGGAATCCAACAGAACCAGAGGATGCTGCCTCAATTTAGGCAAATGGTTTAATCATTCACTTTGAAGGCCTCCAAACTCCACACTAAGACAAAAGATATTAAACTCATAGAAGAGCTACTGAAATTTGGGGTAACAAGCTAGCAAAGAAGTTATTTAAAAAATACATTCAAGCTTAAATAGGCTTTTCATGACAAATCTCAGACAGGTATCTGTCAAGTCTCTGGAAACAAGACACTACGTTCCACTTGGCTTCAACTCTCAACCTCAGATGACTTATTACAGCAGCAGTTTAAAGAAAGGAAAGCAAAGAATATACTCAAATCCCAACCCTGGCTCAGTGCAGGCAAAATCCTACTAAAAGCAGGGGTAAAAAGGAAATAGGGCCAAAAAGGGACAAATAACCATCTTTCCAGCTAGATAAAATGTGATTAATTTGAAAAAAACAAACGGGGTAAGAGTGTCAAAGGTTCTCACTATCCTCTCCTTTGTTCTTTCTCTAACTTTGGCAATTTTAGAGTAAGTATCAAGATTTCTTACAGCAGAGAAATACATACATAATCAAAAATAGAGGCAGGGAGCACACATCTTTACAGTTTTTAGGTACATCTGAGGGGGCTATTCAGACAGTTTTTCTAGCAGTTATTCAGTTATTTAAATCAATTGTTTGCTGTACTTGGCTACAGAAAAACTCATATCCTTTTTTATTAAACATGCTCTAACAAATTTGATCTTTCAGTTGCTTCTCATTGCTTTTAAATATTTCAAGCATCCTTTTTAGAAGAATTCTCAGAAAGCGGGAGCAAGTACTTTAACTAAAGCTCCCCAACATATGCCTATCTGTCTTCAAACAAGTGGCACATCCTACAACTCTGCTAAGGACTTCAAGGACTGATAAACCCAGCTTCCCCCAAGTCTTCCTTAACAATATTAACACACTAATTTCTACTTCTGAAATTAGAAACCTAATGATAAACTTTACTCACAAATATGCATAAGGTTTATCTGATCTCCCAACTACATGAAAGCTTAGAAAGAGTGATCTGTTCTACACTTTTCTACATAGGTATTCACTACAAGAAACAGAAAGCCTTTTTATAAGGTAGGTGTCAATATAGTAACATAACATCAAGGGGAGAAAAAAGCTAGTTCTCTGTCCAAGGATGGCCCTCTACCTGACTGTCCTACTCTACCTCTTTACCCCCAAAAGAAAAACTAGCCGCAGCCCCTTCAGGCCCTCCTTTACACTGAGGAGTAACCCTGTACACTCAATAGATGTCAGGAGCTTTGAAAAATATTATCTTGAACCTTAAGTTTCTAAAGTAGGGGTTTTTGTTGTTGTTGTTGTTGTTGTTGTTGTTAAGGAGGCCGAAGCTTGAAAACAATAGCGATCTGAATCCAGCTCCTAAGTTTGGAAGCTTCTACCACCCTACTAGGCACTGAAGCAGAGGCCCATGTGAGTGAAAGTCACTCCGTCATGTCCAACTCTTTGCAACCCCATGGACCTATAGTTCAGGGAATTCTCCAGGCCAGAATACTGGAGTGGGTAGCCTTTTCCTTCTCCAGGGGATCTTCCCAAACCAAAGATTGAACCCAGGTCTCCCATATTGCAGGCGGATTCTTTACCAGCTGAGCCACAAGGGAAGCCCAAGAATACTGGAATGGGTAGCCCATCCTTTCTCCAGAGGATCTTCCCAACCCAGGAATCAAACCGGGTCTCCTGCATTGCAGGCTGATTCTTTACCAACTGAGCTATCAGGGAAGCAGATGCCCATACTTTGGTATTAAAAAGAGATAGGAACAAACAATCAATATCTCACAAAGAATTCAAAACAAAAAAGAAGGGAAAAACCTCCAGGTGTGCATACCTAAATATTCAAGAGACTAACACTAAGTTATTAAGTTCAGACATGCCATCAGAGATGCCAATTTAAGGAAAGAACTCATATGGAACCATTTTAAGTATTTTAATATAGTTGTTTCCAAAAAAATCCACAAAGTCAAAAAGCAAACACAAAAAAGAATTCCTTGTATACAAAAAAATGCAACTAAAAAAATTCACATTCAATTACCATGTTAAAATTTCAATATCAACTGTAATCAAAGAAATGCAAATGAAACAAACAGTGCGATCTCCCATTTTTCCCATGTGTTGGTATTTATTTTTAATTAACAACATTCACTTGTGAACAAATAAGAGACAATAAATGGGTATAACCTTTCTGAATGGATATGCTAATGTGGTCTTCAATTTTGAAACTGTGCAGGCCATTTGAACCCTGAAATCTACTTTTAAGACCTTACCCTGTAAGTCAAGATTTATCTAGAAAGATGTTTGGCCAGCATTACTCAGTAAGAAATAACTCCATAATCAAAAGGAAGACTAAACAGATGTGGAAACAGTGACAGACTTTCTTTTCTTGGGCTCCAAAATCATTGCGGACGGTGACTGCAGCCAGGAAATTAAAAGGCACTTGCTCCTTGGAAGAAAAGCTATGACAAACCTAGACAGTCGGTGATCACTTAGCATCACTTAGTGAACCTAGCATCACCTTGCCAACACAGGTCCATCTAGTCAAAGCTATGGGCTTTCCAGTAGTGAAGTACGGATGTGAGCGTTGGGCCATAAAGAAGGCTGAGTGCCGAGGAATTGATGCTTTCAAACTGTGGTGCTGGAGAAGACTCTTGAGAGAGAGTCCCTGAGACTACAAGGAGATCAAACCAGTCCATCCTAAATGAAATCAGTCCTGAATATTCATTGGAAGGACAGATGCTGAAGCTGAAACTCCAATATTTTGGCCACCCGATGGGAAGAACCAACTCATTGGAAATGACTCACGCTGGGAAAGATCGAGGGCAGGAGAAGGGGGTGATAGAGGATGAGATAGTTGGACGGCATCACCCACTGACATAAAAAAAACTAACAATGGTGAATTTCGTTCAAATTTCGTAAAAATTTCTCTCCAACTTATCATTCAAAATTCAAATCCCCTCCCACCATTCTGATAAAAGTTAACTTAATCCAGCTTTTAATCCAGCTCATAAACCTAGTCATTCAAATAGGAAAAGAGCAGCTCAAGGGGTGCCAATTTCACCCCTTTACAGAGTTTTGTTATAGGAGGCTTTAAAGTTTCCAAAGTGCCTCCACAGATTATCTACTTAGTAATCAAAAAAAAAAGATCTACCAGCTTGCTAGGGTAGATATTTCCTTCAGGAAGGAAAAAACGTTAATCCATTCTGAAGGCCATGGAAGTTTACAGTACTCAAAATTCAAAATTAAGTCTTGAGTTAAAATAAGCACATTCTTATCACTACCCAAGACTCTTCTATGAATGACGACTACAGAAAGGGGGGAAAAAAGCTTTTTATGGTATTCATGATTAGTGTGGCTTCAAGTCAATCGCTGTTTCAGGCATTCTTGTGCATACAGACATAAATTAGATTTTGCATCTTTACTATTTAAAAAGCCAATGTTTTCTACTTGAAAACTGTCATGATTCATATTGAATCCTCAACTTCAGAAGATTATTTGCCACATGATTAAATGATTCTCTAAAATTCAAGCTTATTAAAATAAAGGTAGCTGAGAAATATGAATGTTTATTTTTATCTGATAAAAACTGAACGAAGACTTTTCAAATCACCTATTTTAAAAATTAAATGTTTAGTTCAAAGTCTAATCTTAAATAACCACACATTATAGTAGTAAGTACCACCAAACAGAATGTTTGATACTGAGTTAAGCACTTAATCACATTTAATAACCCATATCATGAACACATTATCAGCATTTTATAGATAAAAGTTAAAAATTCACCCACCACTCTTGACCACATGAAACTGTCCACATTACAGGGGAAAAAAATTGAAAGAAACTTAATATAACAGAACAAGTAGTCCAACTGGCATATTCTCACCTACACATCACTATACCTTACACACAGCTTTCTAATTCATGAAACACTTGTACCTTCCCCTCATGTGTTTCCCACAGCAGCCCTTACGGGATGATTATCAGTACTGCACGTGAGGGGTTTCAAGCCAAGAGTTTAAATGAAGTCACTCAGCTTTTGATTCCTCTTTTTTTTTCCACTGGACTTCCCTGGTGGCTCAGACGGTAAAGCATCTGCCTATAGTGCGGGAGACCTGGGTTCAATCCCTGGGTTGGGAAGATCTCCTGGAGAAGGATTCTTGCCTGGAAAATCCCAAGGACGGACGGAGGAGCCTGGTAAGCTACAGTCCATGGGGTCGCAAAGAGTCGGACACGACTGAGCGACACGGTTAAAGAAGCACTGCCCCCACAATCAGTATTATACAATAAAAAGGTAAAACCTGCTAGAAAGCCTAGATTATCCTTCATCAGTTACACATTTCACCAAGTTATTATTTACTATTTATTTTGATGCCAATCATAGAAATACAAGTTGTACAAATAACTTTACTAAACTGGGACTTTAGCAAGGGAATCCCCTAGATTCTACTTGTACTGGCCAGAAGACTAACCCCAAGGTCTACTTTATTAATTCTTCTTTCTACAAGATCCACTTTTTCCCTTCCTACTTTAAAATTTCCCACTCCACTTAAGTGATTTGCCCTTCCTTTACTTTTTACCTGCCCCATCTTCTCATTAGTATGATTTCAGACTTCATTCAACAAAATTTTACCCGGTCAGAACTATGATATGTGAAAATCTGAATGAGAAGAGGCCCCTACCCTCCTCCAAGTCTGGTGAGGAGCAGAAAGAGCACCTCTGAGTCACTTCTGCGACTGCAGACCAGTCTCAATCACTCCCTTCAGTGGCAATAACATAATTCCTCCAGAGGAAAGTTTTAAGAACAAAATCAAAGCACGATGTTTGAAGTTCTTTATAAAGTATCAAGTATTATCCTACTGACACTGTATCCTCAGGTTGGTCTTTTTTTCTGGATATCCACTTTCAAAGCTATGGAGAAAGCCCTCAATAGGTCTTCTGTATTATGGGTGATAAAGAAGAGTAAAGGATAGCAAGAAACTTATATTAGCAATGAATCGGAGGATCAAGTTTGGTTATTCTATATTCACATCTATCTTCCTAAAGTTAAATAATGCCCAAAAGAGTAAACAATACAACCCTAAAATGGCTAGACAAGCAGAATACCATCACACTTTAAAAAAAAAATTTTTTTAAGCTGTTTCCCTGCACCCAGTCTATAGAGAAAAACTCCTGTAAAGGTATAAGTCACTATTATAAAAAGTCTAACTTCTATTCCCACCCCATTTCTGGCCCTTTGACAGACTGCCAAACAGCTTTACTTACAATTGTGTATCAAAAAGGTCTTCCAGTTAAGCATAAACAACATAAAAATGCATAAGATGCATTTTTAAAATGCATCTTACTACTAGGTCTCACAATTTTAAATATGTCTTGAACTCCAGCATCAAACTAGGTGACAGTCCTCCAGGTATACTCTTAGTAGCTGCTTAACAGCAGATAAATGGAAAAGGCACAATTTTGCAAACAATCTAAAAATTTCAAGAAACTTACCTTCACTTGTGAGTATTCCAAAACCCTACCCTAAAGTTAAAACAGAGAGGCAAACTAAAAATGAATCTGAAAACAGGTGCATTCCACTTAAGGCCTGAATCTCATTTTAACTCCTGGTTTATTTGCCCTTTAATAAGTGCCTCTTTACTATAATGCAGCTCCTTCTTCCCCAAATAAAAAATCTGAAGGATTTCAAAACACTTTACTAAATATATTTAATCACATCCACAGATTCTTATCATCCTACAAAGTCAATGGAAGAGCTCCTAGGTCTTTTATAAAGGTCTTACAATCCTAAAAAGAATAAACACTAAAGAGACACAAAGCATCTTCCCAAGACTGAACTACAAGAGCAGCACGACTCACCCCAACTCTTCAACTTTATCCAGAAAGCAGAGGGAGACAGA
Source organism: Capra hircus (assembly GCF_001704415.2). Taxonomy (NCBI): domain Eukaryota; kingdom Metazoa; phylum Chordata; class Mammalia; order Artiodactyla; family Bovidae; genus Capra; species Capra hircus. The sequence continues at coordinate 20,586,548 of NC_030818.1, forward strand.
GTTTCTACAGCCGAAATCACCAGATGAGTATCTACTCATTCAGAGCCTGTTTGCACAAATCTCAGCCAACTTACTTAGTTTTTAATGTGGTAATGGGTGACTCAGAGAAAATTAGCTGGGAGAGGGACTATTTTGGGCAGTCATTTGATAGAACTGGCTTTCAAGTGAAGGACTACACAAACGCACACAAAAGACAAAACCCTGTGAGCAGCAGACAGAGCATTTAATAAATGATGACCCCGATATATCAAGTCTTAAGAATAGCATCTCTTCTCAATATGCCATAGCCTAAAAACGATGTTCATAACTGTGAGTCATAAAGCAATGTTTCTCCTAATAAGGCAAGCACATAAAACGCTTTGAAACTACATCTAAAACGGTATAAGTAAACAAACACGTGCACACACATTCCCAGGTGCAAAAGAGCTAAATTAACCAATCCATCGGCATTCCAGAACAACTAACGACTTGAGAATTCCAACCAGAATAGACTTAAGGCATACCTCTCTTCTCTGGTGGCATTTTTTTCTGTGTAAACAGCTCTGTCAAGTGCTTTGGTTGGCAAGCAATAATAAAATCAACTTTATTTCCTGTTCCTTGTCCCTTAAAACTTCCAGCTTGTCCTTACCGCTGACATACGTTCAACATGTCCAAGGGCTAACGTGAATGATAAAATATATTTCACATAAAGTTTCCTATTAAAGGGAGTTTTTCATCAAAATGGTTTACATTTTACCTCACAAAACCTTTATCAAACTGTGGAGAGAAATTTGAAAAACACAGTTCATACTTAATATACTTAATAAACTCTTATCTATGTCACGGCCACACTTACCTAAGCTCAAGCTTTTACTAATTTTAAGCCTTGGAAAAACATGCCTTTAAGTACCATCAAAATTCTCAATCAAGATTTCAGGCGTTCAATTCACACCACAGTGAAAGATCAAATGCTAAACTCCTAAAAATAGGGTGTTAGGAGTAAGAGAGACACACAACACTCTGCTGCTAAAGCGAGTGCGTCTTCCAAGGGGCAGGGGCGCTCCTTTACCCGTACAGTAGGCGCTCACATTCAGCAAAACCGGGGAGCGAAGGATCAGATGACTTCACACCACCGACACTTTCAGCCCGACTGGGCCTCACTATGGTCTCAGTACTAAGTAAACAGCTCAAAAGCCCAGTTTTGACAATTAAATCGGAACTTGCATCCTAGCCACGCACCACCCGCAGGAATGGGTTCGGGAACTGCGGGGCCCCGGAACCCAAGCCCCGGGACACAGCCCTGGCCTGCGGACTGCGGTTCCCTCCTGGAAGGGTGTCTGGAGAGCCTCCCGACCTGGCAGCGAGGTGTCTGCTCCTCCCGCGCGCTGCGCGTCCTCCTCCACCGCCGGGCCCATCACGACCTGGTTAACCCTTCCTCCCTCTCCGCGCGCGAGACACAGGGCAGCGAGTGCCGGCGGGTGACAGGTCGCCCGGCGGGTCCGGAGCTCCCGAGGACAGAGCCGCGCCGCCGCCGCCGACCTCCCCTCGCCCCGGGTCTGCAGCCCCTGCTCAAGGCCGCCCCCTCAGGTCGGGGCGGACACCGCGACAGCCACGCGGCGGCGGGCGGGCAGGGGGGCCGGGTCGGACGCAGACGCGCGCGCCGCCCGTTCACCCGACAGCCGCGGGAGCCGCGGCCCCAGGGCCGCCCTTTTCAGGCCGCGCGCCGCGGGAGCTCGGGGCGCGGCGGGGGCTAGGCCTGGCGGCCAGACGCGGCGGCGGGAGGAGAGCGGAGCCAGCCGCGGACGACGACCCCGCCGCCTGCGGCCGGTGCCCGCGAGCCCGAGCGGCCCGCGCCCTCTCTCTGCGCGGGCCTTGCGGCCTCCACCCTGCCGGCCCGTACCTAGGAGGGTCGTGGACGAGACGTGGTTAACCCCGGTGTTTGAGTCGCTGGTCCGTCGCCGGCGCCGCAGCCCTTGGTGCGGTTCTTGGCTTCGCGTTACCTCGTCCCCCTCCGCCATCTTGTACCGATTTAAAATTAACTCCCCACTGACGTCAAACGCCGCCGCCGTTTTATCAACCTCCCGGGAGCCGGCGGGGAGCCGGCAGGTCCTAGCGCCGCCCTTAGCCTGCGCCTCCTCCTCCTCCCGACGCCCTGCCTCGTCCCGCCCCTCGGCGCCCTCGCTCCGCCTCCTCCCTGTTAGCTTGCTTGCCTGCCGCTCGGTTTTCCCAGGCTTCCACTTTGGGGAGAAATTGGGTGGCGCCCCTACCGCAACCCTCTCGCACTCCCATCGCCTTAAACTCAGGACCACACCCCCCGAGCGCTGTGTAATCGCAGGACTCTCCAGAGAACCAGGTTCCTCCTTCCCAATTCAGTAACCCAATTCCCTTTACGTTTCTTCTCCATAATCGTTGACTTCGTGCACCGCAAATGTTTCAGACTCCTTTCCTTCTCTCCTTTTTTATCCCCCACCTCCTCCCCCAGTGCTAGTCTCCCCCTCCTTCCCTCGCTTTCCCTCCATTCCTGAGCTATTGCTGGTGGCCTGCTTTTCCTTTTGACCTTTCTTCGCACAAGTCTCTCATACCGTTTCCCATCTAGAGACCATCCTCTGCTTTGTTTGTCATAGCTTCCTTCTACTTGAGACCCTCCTCCTATCTTCTTAACTGTGCATACCCTTGCCCTTCTGTTCCTAGCCCCTTATAGGGTCAACCAGAAAGCGCTGTAATCAGAAAATGCATGGTAGCAGATCCTTTCCTAACTGATGCACCTTCTTGTGGGGATCCAGTGATATCCTAGAGAAAGTTCGGGTCACTTTTAAAAATAAATATCTGCCTGTGGAGGCTTCTGTGAAACATGGTTTCTGTTCTTTCGGATCTTTGCCCTTATCACCAGCTTCATTAGAAATGCCTTCTCTATGGTAAAGGCATGTGTCCAGGTGTCCAAATCGCTGTCTTGTCCAGGTCTTTTCACAGATCTCAGTCTCCTGACTCCAAGGAGTGTAAAGAAGCCAAAAGAAAGTATAGTCAAGAGATTGAGCACTGTCCCATGGTCACCTCAAATCCATAAGTTTAGAAGGCCATCCTTGGGCCTCCCTGGGGGTCCAATGGTTGGGAATTCGCCTTGCAGTGCAGAGGACACCGGTTCAATCCCTGATCTGGGAAGATCCCACATGCAGTGGGGCAAGTAAGCCGATTAGCCACAACCACTGAAGCCCCTGCACCAAGAGCCCATGCTCCACAAAAAGAAAAGCCCCCACGGTGAGAAGCCCATTGCACCACAGCTACAGAGTCGCCCCTGCTCGCCACAGCTAAGAAAAGCCTGAGGGCAACAATGAAGACCCAGTGCAGCTACAAATAAGTAAATAAATAATTTTTTTAAGCCAGTCTCCATTTTCCCCATCAGTCATCCCCTTTCAATTTCTTTCTCTTTTTTTGGCTGTGCCAAGAAGTATGCAGGATCTTAATTTCCTGACCAGGGATCAAACATGCCCTCTGCTCTGGAAACACAGAGTGTTAACTACTGGACCGCCAGGGAAGTTCCTGTTTTCAGTTTCTCACAGTGAAATCTCAGTGATGCTGCAGCCTTCTTCCTCCCTCTACAACCCAGCAAGTCCGGGTGATGCCAGCTCTGACTTCCAGCTCATCTCCTGTCCATCCCCTCAGCTTCCCTCTTGATTTGGACCTCATCATCTTGCACCAGACTGATTATAACAACCTCCCTGTTGTTCTCCCCCTGTGTAGATCCTCCACACAGACCGACTTGAGTTTTCTTAGATGCAAATCTATTTCACGTGATTTCTGTGCTCAGGATGAAGTCCAAACTCTTCAAAAGAGTTGACAAGGCTTTTCGTGATCTGGGCCCTACCTATGCATTCAGCCTCATTTTTCACTACTTTGTCATTTCTTCTTTCATTCTTTCATTTAAACAAACGAATTTTGACACTGTTGTGTGTGCTGAACAGACTACTGACGAACAAGACAAACAAAATTGGTTTCCTTGGGGACTTCCCTAGAAGTCCCGTGGTTAAGACTCCATGTTTCCAATAAAGGGGCTTCGGGTTTGACTCCTGGTTGGGGAACTAAGATTCCACATGCCACATGGTGTGGCCAAAACACAAAACTGGTTTCCTTGGGTTTTCTTTCCACACCGTACACAGGCCTCTTCCATCACAAAAAAGTGAGCATTCAGGAGCCCAAAGATCTATCTTGTTCAGACTATATCTCCAGTACCTAAGCCAGTGCCCAGTAAGGCCTCAAAAAATAGCTGAGAATAAATGAATAAATAAATTAATGAATGGGTTACAATTCCGATTCTATCTACTGAATCACCTAATGTTTCTACACTTCCAGGTCTTCATTTTTTATAACTAACTATATAACAAGATTCTTATGGGATCAAATCAACATACTGAGAGGATTTTCTTGACTCTTAAGAGAGCCAACATTTATGGAATGTTTTCTGCTCAAAGTACTTTACATATGCTAAGTCATTTAATCCTAACAATAATCTTAAGAAATAAATGCTAATGTTACTTTCATCTTACAATTGGAGAAACTGAGGCACTAAGAGATTAAAAACTTGCCTAAGTGGCAGGACTGGCGTTTAAAGACAGGCAATCTGGGTCCACAGCTTATGCTCATATCCACTGTAATGGTGTTCAGCTTACAGACTGTAAATTCCTGGAGGGCAGAATCCATAGTTTATCCACAGCCAGGTACTTTGGGATTCTTCTCTCAGGTAGCATAAATCATTTTAAAAGCTATTTCTGCCAAATAAACAACTTTTAAATGTTTAAAATCCTGTTACTAAATTGGCAAAAACATCCACAGACTATTCACCAAAAAGAATGATCAAATTATGGACCTTAAACATATAAAAAAACGTTTGGCTTTACTCATAGTAAGAGAAATGCAAACTAAAACAACACTGAGACACCATTTCTCACCCATCAGGTTGGCAAAAAATCAAAAGCTGACGATTACACTGTTGGCAAGTATGTGGGGGAACTCAGGCACTCTCCTACATTGCATCCTCACTGGGAATGCAAAATGGTATAACCCCTATGGAGAAGAACTCGGCAATATCCAACAAATTTCATTCGCATTTACACTTCGACATGCCAATCTCACGTCTGGGCATTAACCCTGAAGATACAACTCCAATAATCCAAAAGAAATTTTTGTGCACAAGGTTATTTATTGTAGTGTTATTTGCAGTTGCAAAATATTGGAAGCTAAATATCTGAGCATAAGTGATTGGTTTAAAAAGCTACGCTAATTCTTCATGATGAGCACTTCTTAACTGCAAAGAAGGAACAGGAAGATTTCTATGAACTGATACAGAGTGATTTCCAAGAGACATTCTTAAGTGAAAAAGCCAAACTGCAAAAGAGACTATGTAGAGCCTACCTATTATGCCAAAGGGAAAAATAAGAAAACACACATACATCTACCAACCTACCCAAAAAGAAGCTTGGAGAGCTGAAAAAATAAAGTGAGTTGCCTCCAAGGAGTTGGCAGTAAGGGGGATAAGGTCGAAGTAACACAGAATAGAGAATACCTTTTTGTCTAGTGTTGACTTCTGTTACATGAGCAAGAAGTAAAATCAACAAGAAAGGGAACAAGGTGCTAAAACTGAAAGCAAACCAAAAAAATGATTGTTGTTATTCAGTCGCTAAGTCATGTCCATCTTTTTGCAACCCTGTGGACTGCAGCGACCCAGGCTTCCCTATCCTTTGCTATCTCTAGGAGTTTGCTCAAATTCATGTCCACTGAGTCGGTGATGCTGTCTAGCCATTTCAATCTCTGCTGCCCTCTTCTCCTTTTGCCTTCAGTCTGTCCCAGCATCAAGGTCTTTTCCAGTTAGCCAGCTCTTCGCCTCAGGTGGCCAAAGTACTGAGCTTCAACTTCAGCAGATGAGTATGTACATGAATATATTTCCTAGTTTTGTGCAGAGAAAAGGCCTATAAGCACAGACGCCCAAGTAGCAATGATCATGACCTAGTGCCTACTCTTGCTCTTAATACTGTTCCCTACTAAAAAGAAGTGGAGTCCTTGGAGAAATGACTGGTTCCAGAGCTAGGGTAGGATGCGTACAAGGTGAGCCATGAGCATCACCTTTGTGGCAGAAATGAAGGAAGAGGTCAAAAATATGATGGAGCATGTCTCAGGGAGACTTTCCTTCTGAGTCTTTTAGGAAAGGAAAGCACAGCTTACTGTGTATGAGATCTAGCAGGAACCGACTGTAAGATCTTTTTAACCTTCATGGAAATGGTATAAGACAGACGGAAACTTCCCCTCCTGTAAGAGTCAGAGATTTGGGTAACCATTAATGAAAACTGTTACCTTGATTTAGGGAAGGGACAGCAAATGGATGGGGCAGGGCTAGAGTAGGGGAACAAGAAAACAAATGTAAAACAAAGGCCGCAATAGAAAAGTTGGATATTGCTGTGGCTAAAATGAGATAAATTGCTCTCTGAGAATGGAGAAGGTTGTGATAGAGGAAAAGTGCATCTCTGTAGACCTTATCCTTTCAGTGATGTGTTTGCTAGAAATTTAATTTAAGGTACACACCACGTTTGCAAATTGTTGCTCCTTCATGTGAAGATACGTGTTTTCTGTCCAACAGTGGTTGGCAGAAGATGAATGAGTCATTTCCCTGAGGTTACGGGAGACTATATCTGGGCACAGGCAGTACTGCTCCAGGGCCTAGTTGACAAAATGAAGAACAAGGCTGGAAAATTGGTCCAGCAGCCTGGGAGCACTAGGGAGCTTGACCCCATCAACTGGCATCTCTCGGTGGATTCTGCAGGCTCCTCTCACTGACCTCGGGAGCAATAGCCACTGATTGATCTCAGAAGTTGCACAGCAACTGTGGCAAACCAACCAATTTGCCACATCAGCTTTGGTTTTCTTTGGGATTAACATTTTGAGGGAGGGGCCTAAGAGGAAATTTTTGCAGGGAAGGAGGGAAATCAAGGTTCTTGCTGGAACAGTTGTGAACAGTAATATAGACTCTGAGTTATTGATTGGCAGGGAAATGTTATTTCTATCCAAACCTAAGCCAGGGTCATTGAATTTTATCTTATAAAGGAAATCAAATGAAGAACATCAAGGGTTCCATGAGGCTACTTCTAGTAGGACTCTAGACATGCGTACATGCCTCTCTGACAGAGCCAGGCTGGTCTCATGCTGAGAATTGTGGGCATCATGAAAGGCACTTGCTCTGTGTGGAACACTGTGGGCAGATGGATTTCCACCCAGCTTGCTGCATAATATTAGGTGTCCATTGTTCTCTGAAGCATGGGACAGCTGTCCCTCATGAACGTGACAGGAAATAGTGACCCTTCCAATCCATATTCATCCTCAGAGGTAATGATTTGAATCAGGATATGTGACATCAGAGTCACTTAGTGAAAAGAACACCAATTCTGGAGTTCAAACTCCAGCTATACCACTTGATTCTCTGACCTTCAGAAAGTTAATTAACTTCTTTGATCCTCAGTTTCCTCTGCTATAAAGGTCTCTTCTTGCCATTTTTTCATGATGATTACAGACAATATAGATAAAATATTTAGCCCAGTGGCTGGCACATGGCAATAAACGATAGCCATCATGATTATTACTCCAATAAAATCTAAGAATTGAAGAGCAGGAGCATATTAAAAACGATAACACCTATAATTTTATTTAGCCTATAAAATATCTCTATGAGGCAAGGACTATTGACACCATCAGCCTTTTACAAAAGAAGAAACTAGGGCTTTAAAAGTTGGCATAGGGACTTCTATGGTAGTACAGTGGATAAGAAGTGTGTGTGTGTGTGTGTGTGTGTGTGTGTGTCATCATGTGCCTTGGAGCAACTTAGCCTGTGCACCACAACCAGTGAGCATGCACGCTGCAACTACTGAAGCCTGTGCACCCTAGAGCCTGTGCTTCCCAACAAGACTGGCCGCCGCAAAGAGAAGCCTGCGAATCGCATCGAAGAGTAGCCCCAGTTCACTGTAACTAGAGAAGAGCCCACGGAAAGCAACAAAGGTTCAGTGAGCCAAAAATAAATAAATAAATAAAATTCTGAAGAAACAAATAAATTTAAAAGGTGGCATAAATTGTTCAAGGCCACACGATTAGTAAATTGAAAAGCTGAGATCTAAATGCAGAGTCTATGTTCTTAACCATCAATCTCTGCATAACACACTGGCCTCAGGGTTAGACATTGGAAACGCTATATAAGAACCATTTACGTTGATCACTAAACAGCTTCTGGATATCCAGGAAGCTTTCAAGTGGCTGGAGTGGAGGTAAACACAACTCAAAGTCCAGAAAAAAGGCACCCAGGAACACCGTGACAACAACAGAAACATTACCTGAATGTTCAATGTCTATGGAATTTACAGAAGAATTATCTGGAATTCACAGATGCTATGGAATCTTGTGGTCACTAAAATTGTTTAGTGATAGCAGAAACAAAAATCCAAATTCGTGAACTGGACTCGATGGAGTACATTTTGAAAAGTAGGTAGTGACTTGATTTTTTAATTAAGATAAGCATACAAAAGAACACTGGTGGGAACTCTTTAGGAACTACACTATAGTCAATAACATCTTTTCAAAAAAAATGATGGAGTGAATGTAGCCCCCAGGGTACCAAAAACATGCTGGTATCTGAAAGCAAACACTGCCACATGCTTTCAATCCCTCTGAGAACAGGGCCCTGAATGATATCCACCCTAGAGAGCTTACTGAGACAGTTTACAGCACCCCTTCCCTATCGCTCCCATCCTTAGGCATGCCTTCAAAGTCAGTGGGAAATCCATGCTTCACAGAAGGAGCTGCACATCTTAGCCTCTTCTAAGATTAAGACAATATCCACTTGGGCATATTACAATCAACGTAGTCAATATTTTCTTTGTAACCGGAGAGCAGTCAGATCTTTCTCACACCCAAGCTTAATTCCAGACTCCCCAAAACTGGTTGCCGATTTGGCAGGCGAAACGCTCCACCTTGATGACGCACCTAGAATTAATTGTCCCTGTTATAACCTACTTAATCCTTGGATTCACTGCCAACAATGTGTAATTCCATCATTATATTCTGACTGTTAAAGCTGCACTTCACTTCAAACACTGCCCACTCCCCCAACCCCCACCTCCCCAGCCCAATGCCATTTCTCCTGACCCCTAATATTCGTGAAGTTGGTCTTCTGGTATAAACACCAAGAAAGTGAGTTCCTTATTTCTTTTCCCATAAGAGTTTTATGCTCAAGCTGAGATATCTGCAAGTAATGCCACTGCCACCTGATCTGATAAAAGGTAAATATTCACCTTTTAAGCTTGTCCTGATTGCCCTCCAAGAAGGTGAGCTAACATAAATCATAATGAAATGATTGTTATTTTGACATCCAGTTTTAGGGTAATTTGTTATACAGTAATAGGTAATCAGACCACATGCGCATAGTATACTACCGGTGTGTGAACATATATGGGCAGTGAAAGTATAAACTAGTACACAGTAACAGTAAAGATTGAATTCAGGATATCACTCAGGATAGTTGTTTGCTTTTGCTATGTAGAGCAGTGGTACTTCATTTGTTGTTGTTTTGTTTTGTTTTATTTGATGAATAAATACAGATGATACAGATGATATATAGCATTTGCTTACATATCAGGTTCCCTTACTACGCATGCACAAATATCCACTGGTGGCCACTGTCAATGACTGTGGCCACACAACTCCCATCAGGAGCAGATCCAGGATTTGTGGGGTCTAAAGCATCTGTAAATTTGAAGAATTTTTTTAAGACGACAAATTATGAGTTAAAATTAGATTTGAAAGTAAATTTTTTTTAAGTGGGCCATTTTTAGTCTTTATTGAGTTTGTTACAATATTGCTTCTGGTTTCTGGTTTTTTGGCCGCAAGGCATGTGGGATCTTTGTTCCCAGCCAGGAATTGAACCACACCCTCTGCACTGGAAGGTGAAGTCTTAGCCACTGGATCACCAGGGAAGTCTCAGAAAGAAAATATTTATTTAGAATGAGAAAAGGAATCCCAAGAAATCACAAATTTTGTAATGTTAACATTTCACAAATATACAGAAAAATTATATATTGATTAACCTCATGTCATACATCCCATGGGCTTCCCAGGTGGCACTAGTGGTAAAGAACTTGCCTGCCAACTGCAGTTTCAATCCCTGGGTTGGGAAGATGCCCTGGAGGAGGAAATGGCAACCCACTCTAGTATTCTTGCCTGGAGAATCCCATGGACAGAGGAGCCTGATGGGCAAGGGCTGCAAAGAGTTGGACACGACTGAAGTGACAGCATGTACGTATACATCTCATACTTTCTTTTTGACATTTTTGGCTGCACAGTCTTTGATTGGCTTTTCATATTATATGACTTGGAGTATCATTTTATGAAGAGAAAATAATACAATTTAATTTTTCCTCTAGCAGAGTTAATAAAATTTCATTTATTGATGGCTTAGAACAGTCTCTTTCAGCTTCATAACATTTTATTGCTGGCATGTAAATTTTTGGGATTACTGTCAAATTTGGGAAAATCTGTCAGGTCTCTTTCATGTAGGAGCTTCAGATTTCAGGGCATATCAAGTTTTGTTTTTAGCAACGAATCTCAAATACTCTTCGAATTGAAAATGCATTGAGTGTTTATAACTATATGTGCTGCTTTTCGCAATAGTCTTAACAGGAGAGGAATTCCATTTTTCATCATCATTCATGAGGACAAAATCCTCTTTTTAGAATTTTACCCATCTAGTGGTTGGAAGAATTTTCCAGAGATTAGTTTTTGGCTCAAGACTTTTCAACACTGTTTTTCCTCTGCTCCCCATATACATACTGTTGATGCTGGGCATGTAGGACACTTTAACTCCTGACCTTGAATGTGTTTCTGTCACCTTTGAGCCTGGGAACAGGAACAGAGAGACAAAGGGTAGATGTGATCTGCTCTGCCCCTTTCAGGCTTATGTCAAGAAGTCAATGTTAAACAGAAACCAGAGGGATTTTGTGTCCTCCCCCTTACTCAGCACTCAGGGAGTGAACTCATCCACTGAGTTTGTCCACTGAGTGGCCTTGCTCCTTCAAGAAATGGTCATAACAGATTAAAACTGATGGTGCAGAACTTCCCAGGCAGTCTAGTTGTTAAAACTCCAAGTTTCTACTGCAGGGGACTACAGTTCAATCCCAGTCGGGGAAGTAAGATCCCTCATACTGCATGGTGCAGCCAAAGAAATAAATTAAGATAAAAACGATGGACATGGGGATAGGTGGAAACAAGGCTTGGTTATTCCTTCTCAGCCTCCCTTGGCTGGAGTCTAGCCATCTCCACATATACCAGGGAGGATTAGGAAGGCAGCTGAGTTGGGAATCAGAGGTCATTGTTTGTGAGTACAGCACGTTCAACTTAAGCTAGGAATCAGATGGAGGCTGCAGGCAAGATTCAGACAGGTATGCTATACCGAGGTGACCTGAACCAGCAAAAAAAGAGCACTGGGTCCTGAACACCCCAAAGAACAGAGCACAAGCAGATCAACTCCAGCTCCACAGATGAGTGCAAGGGGCTTAGGGACAGAGGAGCCAAGCCACCTCACAGCACAGTCCAGAGAGGCCCCTCACAAGAGCAATGGGACCCAGATGTATATCTGGGAACTTCCCCTTGACAGCTGGTAAACCTGAGTAAGCACTCTACTCTGCAACTCTGTTCCTTTAGCTAAGTGCTCTGGGAGCAAGTAGAAACAATGGAACCTAACATACTGGAGTGAAGAGGAACTAAAAAGCCTCTTGATGAAAGTGAAAGAGGGGAGTGAAAAAGTTGGCTTAAAGCTCAACATTCAGAAAATGAAGATCACGGCATCCGGTCCCATCACTTCATGGGAAATAGATGGGGAAACAGTGTCAGACTTTTTTTTTTTGGGCTCCAAAATCACTGCAGATGGTGACTGCAGCCATGAAATTAAAAGACACTCCTTGGAAGGAAAGCTATGATCAACCTAGATAGCATATTGAAAAGCAGAGACATTACTTTGCCGACTAAGGTCCATCTAGTCAAGGCTATGGTTTTTCCAGTGGTCATGTATGGATGTGAGAGTTGGACTATGAAGAAAGCTGAGTGCTGAAGAATTGATGCTTTAGAACTGTGGTGTTAGAGAAGATTCTTGAGAGTCCCTTGGACTGCAAGGAGATCCAACCAGTCCATTCTGAAGGAGATCAGCCCTGGGATTTCTTTGGAAGGAATGATGCTGAAGCTGCAACTCCAGTACTTTGGCCACCTCATGCGAAGAGTTGACTCATTGGAAAAGACTTTGATGCTGGGAGGGATTGGGGGCAGGAGGAGAAGGGGACGACAGAGGATGAGATGGCTGGATGGCATCACTGACTCGATGGACGTGAATCTGAGTGAACTCCAGGAGTTGGTGATGGACAGGGAGGCCTGGCGTGCTGCGATTCATGGGGTCGCAAAGAGCGACACAACTGAGCGACTAAACTGAACTGAACTGAACTGAACTGAAGGGTAACCCAGAAACTGGAGCAGCCAGGGCTCTAGACTGCAATTCTGACTCTGTGATAAGAATCCTTGAAAAAGTATTTAGCCTTTATGGACTTTCATTTCCACCAAACTGAAGGGGGTGTGACATGCTATTATCATTTATAGGCAGGTGAATTTGTTTTTTTCTTGAGCAAGTATTCATGTTGGTGTTCAGGATTCTCCTCCTAGCCTTGCCACCTCCTCCAACACTCCCTCCCATCAGCATCTACTTTCTTCAGAGCTCTTAAGACAAAGCCATCCCATTGCTGGCAGTGCCCATGGAGAGAACTAGGATCTGGGCCAAGCCTACAGACTGCTGATGCTCCTAAAGCCTCTGGTCCACTGGGTACCACAGCTGAGAAAATTCTGTACCGAGATAGAGAGGTCAGGCTGCACCCAGCCCTGCCATGCTTTGTTCTAAGCAGTCCTGCCTGTGCTTAAAGGTTCCCAAGGTCTCTCCTGAGGGGAGAGTTTTCAGTTTTTCCCTCCCACTTCTCACTGCCTCAAGGTCTCATGAAGTCATTTCTTCTCTTTCTGGTATCACCTATGGAACATCATTACTTAGCCTAGCCTACCTTAAACATACTCAGAACCCTTATATCAGCCTACAGTTGGACAGAATCACCTAACACAAAGCCTATTTTATAAGAAAGTGTTGAATAGTCATATAACGTATTGAAGACTGGAAGGGAACAACAGAATGGTTGAATGGGAACAGAACAGTTTTAAGTGCCTCAGTCGTTTACCCTCATGATGGTGTGGCTGCCTGGGAGCTGCAGCTCACTGCCAGTGCCCAGCCTCAGGAGAAAGGACCGTATTGCACATCAGTAGCCCAGAAAAGATCAGAATGAAAACTTCAAAGTCCAGTTTCTTCTGAATGCTTATCACTTGCACACCATTTTAAAGTTGAAAAATGGTCAAGTCAAACTATCAGCAGTCAGGGACTGTTTATACAGTCCTCAATAACTTGAAGTAACTTGAATAAGTTGGGCTTTTCCCACCAGAAAATCAATCTAACCTGGAGGTTCAGGCTTGGGAACTGAATGAGACCTGCAGATTTGTTTTGTTTGTTACATAGTTTGCCTGCAAAATGATTTCTTTTAATTAATTACAAACATTGGAAAAATCAGCAAATTACACACTCTTTTTTCTTAAAAAAAAAAAAAATCTGGATTTCTGGCTTTTCTTGAAAAAATCAGAAGATCTGGCCACCTGGGCCAGCCTACCTATATAGTAACCATTGTCTGACCCTGACTAGTATATTTCCTTTGGAAAAGAAATAAATATATTCCCCAGCTTGAGACCAATCTCACTTCATATTCATGTTGCCTGCTTGTCTACCACAAGCATTTGAACTTATGGCACCTGGCTACGTAACAAATATACCCACGGAGTAACCTAATGGACTTGAATTTGATAAATCCTAGAGTCATAGCCAGTTCAATCTGAGATTGGAAAGCAAATTCACACATGAAGGGAGAAACATATACGTATGTGACATGTGATCTCCTAGCAGGAGATCTGAGACATGAGGCCCATCCCCAAAGGAAAAACATTCTGAAATTCATAGCTCTCCTCCCTCTCCACACCAGTCTTGGGAAGCTGCCCAGCCAGGAGAGGAGAGAGTCAAACAGCCCATTGTTTTTTGATCTACTCTACAACAGTCACCATGTTGCAGAGGCCCCAGAGCACTAGATCTGATTACCTGCTGATCACGATTTCCGATTGCAGAACAAGCCTGTTCCCATTAGTGACTCTATACAGTTACAATCTGTTATGCTCTAGGGAATCTTATCACAATATTCTTTTCAGGGATTTCTCATTTCTTCCACCAGTCACCACACACAAGCACATATACTCTCTACCTTGATGTGCCTGACAGCAGGGGGCCCAAATGGAGTCCGAAAGCTGGCTTGGTTTGATCAGCACTCTATACATGTTTCTCAAGGTCTGTATTTTCTGCCTTCTTTAATCCTTCCTTTATGACCACTCCCTCTAGATCCACCTTCCCAAAGAAAGATTTCAAAACTGAAAGAAGGCAGGTAGAGGGTAGATATTTCCACCAATTGTTTTCAATAAGTGGCTAATTCCAAACTTCAGTTCAGTTCAGTCGCTCAGTCGTGTCCGACTTTTTGCGACCCCATGAATCACAGCACGCCAGGCCTCCCTGTCCATCACCAACTCCCGGAGTTCACTTAGACTCACGTCCATCGAGTCAGTAATGCCGTCCAGCCATCTCATCCTCTGTCGTCCCCTTCTCCTCCTGCCCCCAATCCCTCCCAGCATCAAAGTCTTTTCCAGTGAGTCAACTCTTCGCATGAGGTGGCCAAAGTATTGGAGTTTCAGCTTCAGCATCATTCCCTCCAAAGAAATCCCAGGGCCAGTCTCCTTCAGAATGGACTGGTTGAATCTCCTTGCAGTCCAAGGGACTCTAAAGAGTCTTCTCCAACACCACAGTTCAAAAGCATCAATTCTTCGGTGCTCAGCTTTCTTCACAGTCCAACTCTCACATCCATACATGATCACAGGAAAAACCATAGCCTTGACTAGACAAACCTTTGTTGGCAAAGTAATGTCTCTGGTTTTCAATATGCTATCTAGGTTGATCATAGCTTTCCTTCCAAGGAGTAAGCGTCTTTTAATTTCATGGCTGCAGTCACCATCTGCAGTGATTTTGGAGCCCCAAAAAATAAAGTCTGACACGGTTTCCACTGTTTCCCCATCTATTTCCCATGAAGTGATGGGACCTGATACCATGATCTTGGTTTTCTGAATGTCGAGCTTTAAGCCAACTTTTTCACTCTCCACTTTCACTTTCATCAAGAGGCTTTTTAGTTCCTCTTCCCTTTCTGCCATAAGGGTGGTGTCATCTGCATATCTGAGGTTATTGATATTTCTCCCGGAAATCTTGATTCCAGCTTGTGCTTCTTCCAGCCCAGAGTTTCTCATGATGTACTCTGCATATAAGTTAAATAAGCAGGGTGACAATACACAGCCTTGACATACTCCTTTTCCTATTTGGAACTAGTCTGTTGTTCCATGTCCATTTCTAACTGTTGCTTCCTGACCTGCATATAGGTTTCTCAAGAGGCAGGTCAGGTGGTCTGGTATTCTCATCTCTTTCAGAATTTTCCACAGTAGAACAGTTAAAATGTACTAACTTAACATCTCAGAATCTCAGTCCAGAAATAGCCAATATTTGGACTTCCCCGGTGTTAGTCCAGGGATTAGGAATCTGTGTGCCAATGCAGGGGGCATGAGTTCAATCCCTGGTCTTTGAAGATGATGCCACATGCCGCGGAACAATTTAGCGCGTGCACTCTGAGCCCACTGAGCCTGCTCTCTAGAGCCCAGGAGTCGCAACTACTGAGCCCACGTGCTGCAATTACAGAAGCCCACACACTCTGGAGTCCATGCACTGCATCAGGAAAAGTCACCACGTAAGAGCCCACACACGGAAAGAAAAGGTGGCCCCTGCTCGCCGCAACTAAAGAAAGCCCACACAGCGTCGAAGGCCAAGTGCCCCCATAGATAATTAGCCAACATTCAGGATGAACACAAATGCGCATAACATGACGCAACGCGGTGTGTTGAAACGGGCGATTGTGTACAGGTGCTTTAGCTGATGAGATGACAGAAATAGTTCTTAAAAATTAGGACAGATTAAAAAAAAAAAAAGAACTAAGTATCCTAGAGATACTGTGGCCTTTGGAGAAATTCCTATCAAACTGGATGCAGCCATAAGAAAATCAGGTTAGTGTAACAAGATCAGACATTTTGAGTCCAGAGCACCCCTTCCAGCGTAGAAGGGCACAAACCATGCTCTGTCCTGACAACCCCGGGTAAGACGGTCTGCTGTGGGTTCCACTCTCTAGTGGACTTAGGTATGTGCTTCAGGAAAATCCTTTTGAAAACAGAGGGGCTCATTGTACCTACGAAGTTTCAGCGCTTAGAATGTGGGGTCTAGAGGAACATGAAGGAAGTAATTTTCTAGAATTACTCTCTCCTGGTCCCCTTATTACCTAAAGAATTACCTGAAAGTGGACCGATTAGGCAGGGAACTATGAATAGAAAGACATTCCATAGACCTAGGTGGGGTGCCTCCATTGTGACCCCATGGACTGCAGCCCACCAGGCTCCTTTATCCATGGGATTCTCCAGGTAAGAATACTGGAGTGGTTTGCCATTTCCTTCTCCAGGGGATCTTCCCAACTCGGGCATCGAACCTGGGTCTCCTGCCTTGCAGGCAGATTCTTTACCGTCTGAGCCATAACTGCCTCATTTCATTTAGTTCAGTTCAATTCAATCAAAATTTACTGGATACCTACTATGTACCCAGCACTGTTCAAAGGGCTATAGCAACTATGAAAGGAGCACAAAGTCCTTGACCATTTGAAGCTGGCCATCTTTCTCTGTGTGCTGAACCTATATTATATGAAGGAATTATAGAACAACACGAGACTATGAGCATTAAAATTGACTTAAAGTAGCAAGTTGACTAGAGTCCAATTTAAAAAAATTTGTTTGATGTAATGTCTACCTAATCTCTGATTCCTTATGTACCATTTCACAAATGTATTTATAAAATCATAAAAATTAAATTAATTATTGTTTAAATGTATTAAAATCTATCATAAGACACATTCTAGCAGAGTTAAAACAAGAAAATAGATAACACCAACTGCTAAGAAGAATATAAATCATTTGGACCTCTCATATATCAGTGATGGGACAATAAATTGGTTTAAACCATTTTGGAAAACTCTTTAATTATCTCTATGAATGTAAGTCTATATATGATCTATTCTACGATCTATTCTACTTCTGGATTTATGTGCTACTGAAATCCATATATATTTTCACCAAAAGATATGGATAAAAGTGGTTACAGCAGCATTGTTCATAACAGCCCCAAACTGGAAACAACCCAAATGACCACCAATAGTCGAACAGACATGTACCTTACTCACAGCAGTGAGCAAAAACAAACTACAACTATATGCAACAATATGAATAAGGCTTATGAGCATAATGTGAGCAAAATAAGCCAGACAGAAAAAGATGACTACATTATATATGATTCCATTTGTTTAAAGCTCAGGTAAAACCCATCTATTGTGGTAAAACACAGGATGGTAGTTACCCTTACTTAGGGAGAGTAGTTACTGAGATGAGTGCTCAGAGGAGGATGATAGGGTGCTGGTAATGATCTGTTTCTTAATCAGAGAGCTGATTATATGCATGTGTCCACTTTGTATGAATTCATTGAGCTCTATATGATTTATACAGTTTTCTATTGAAGATTTCTATTAGTAGAAAATCAAAGCCCCAAAGAGTTGTAAAAATTAACTTTCAATAGTCTCTGATGAGGGTCAGGAATTTCAGAGTTCTAAACTCTATTTTGTCACTGATTCTCCAGAAAATTTTAGGAAAACATTACTTTCAATACCTCTGGGGTTGTTTTGTGTGTTTTTTTTAATTTATTGTGGTGAACCTCACATAATATAAAACATACTATTTTCACCATATTTAACCGAACAGTTCAGTGGCACTAAGCACATTCCCATTGTTGTGCAACTCTCAACGTCCACTATCTCCTGAATTTTTCACTTTCTTAAACTGAAACTCTGTCTTCATTAAACACTAAGTCCCCATTCTCCCTCCCAACCCCCCTACCACCTCCTACCCTGGCCCTTGACATCTGACAAAATATACTTTCTGATTACGAATTTGGCTATTCGAGGTACTTCATGTAGGTGGAATCAAACAGATTTGTCTGTATCTATTGTATATAGGAATGTCCAATGCTTCTGTTTGGAAAAAAAAAAAAAAACAGTAAAATTGACTTTCATTCTTCATTCACCATCTAATAGATTTACCTTTATGGGTGAAATATGTGAAATTGCCTAGCAGTCAGTGCTTTTGACATTAAATCAAAATGAAAATTCAAGTCCCTCATCATTTTCAGGACAGGTAATAAAACTCTACTGCCCCTGAGGGATGTGTTGTTATTGTCCAAACTTAATCATTAGCACTATATAATAATTGTCCTGATTCTCTGCTGAACCCAGAGGTGAAGTCTGGGCTGTCTGCCATAAACCTTTATGTAGAAGCCAAATACTATTACGTGACAACACAAATAAGTAATAAGATGATTTCTGATAGTAGGAAGTGCTGTGTGCTCAGTTACTCCAGTCGTGTCTGACTCTTTACCACCCCAGGGACTGCAGCCTGCCAGGCTCCTCTGTCCATGGGATTCTCCAGGCAAGAATATTGGAGTGGGTTGCCATGCCCTCCTCCAGGGGGTCTTCCTGACCCAGGGATCAAACTTGGGTCTCCTGCACTGCAGGCAGATTCTTTACCCCTGAGCCACTGGGGAAGCCCCAGGAAGTGTTCTGAAGACCATTTTAAAAGGACTACAGCTGGGAGGTGGGGTGAGGGGAAGGAAACAGTTTAGACAGGGCATCAGGGACAACCTCTCTGAGAAGGAGAGGATAAATGAATCTTGTCCCCAGGGTTTGCTCAACAAACAAGAAGGAAATTGCTTCCCTAAGGGGATCTGGCTTAGTGAGGGCTTGTCCCCTAGGAAGCCTTTCCCATGTCTTGCAAGGGGAACAAAGCTTTCTTTCCCAGAGCCGTCACTGGCCATTTGTCAGGCCACTGGATCGCAGAGCTGGCCTCCAGTGTTTACTAAACAAACCAATGTGATTATCCTGTCAAGTTCTAAAAGAGAAAGACAAAAAATCTTAGCACAAATACAAGGCCACCTATTCAGTTAAAGCTGCAAACCAGGGCAGGGAAAAGGCTGAATATAAAACAGTCAGGGAGAGTTTTAATAAGAGTGAGTTACATAACTTGAGACTTGCTTGAGACTTGAACAAAGGCGTTCTTATCTCAAGGTTAAAGAGAGGGATTAGGCTAGGTGCAGTTTCCAAGCACTTTTCCAGTAAACTTTTGGCCAACAGTGAGGCTGGACATTGGGAACTAGGGGTGACACAGGCTACCCAGCTAGCCATTCCCTGGGGTTAATTAGGGTGTCTTCTGGGCCAGGTGTGGATCCCCGGTGCTGGTGGAATTACTGAGTTTCAAAATCATTACCGTTTCACAACACGAGAACTGTTCCAGTTGGAGGCAACCTTTGAAACCACTGGGCCAACCCATTTCTGTTCTGGATAAGAAGCCCAAGAGGTCATCCAGGCAGTTAGTACAGGACTAGACCCTCTGACACCCAGGCAGGGGCCACTTCCCCTCCACCACACTCCTGTACCTCTGACACTCCCGGTGGCCCATGATTGCAGTTGGGAGCCAATGGCTGGGTAACACTGAGCACATTGCCCTCACCCTGCAAAACTCGGTGATAGGTGCTGACCCCTATCCTGCCCATTTGAAGCCTTCTCTTTTCTCCCATTCCTTTCTTTTCTCCTTCTTCCTTCTGTTCTCCTCCTTTCCTTCCTCAAGCCAGCTGTGTCCGCAACCCACTGGCAGCACGGAGGGACCTCAGGTGGTGTTTCCCTTGCTGGCTTCACTGGGAGGCAGTGTGGTCCAGAAACAAAATGTTTCCTCCTTCAGCCTTCTCTTCCACCTCTCTTCCAGTCTAAGCCTTGCCATGCCTGGTGGCCCTTCAGCCTGCACCCCTAGCCTTTTCCTCCCTGATTGCTACAATCAGTACTAGAACACCAGCCAGGTTTAAGGCAGGACCCTCCTCAAGATAACGGCATTTTAATAAGGCACTCTTTAATTCCCAACAGTTTTCAACAAGAAACAAGACACAACAAGAAACAGCAGACTCATTTAACAGATAAATACTTGGTGACAGGGCTGTCCTAACCTCCCTTAGATGATAGCTTAGAGGCAGTGGACTCCACATGCTGCTGCTCAAAGGGCAATCAGAGCTGCCCAGCGCCCTGCACTGCCTCCTTCAGAGATTAATCAATAATCTCATCCTGGTGTCCATCACCAGCCCTGGCCAGGACTCTGCCTTTAGGGGAATCTGTATTTGCTATGCTGTAATCAGAGGTCATGCCCTCTGGTGTTATCCTCCCTGGAGACATACAACACCGGTCAGCTCAGAAATCCTGACTTACACAAAGAAAAAAGAGCTACTCCCTAGCCACTCCTGCCAGTGGGTACGGTAGTTGGGTGCCAGCCAACAGTAGGTGGGTGGCTTTGAGCTTTAAACCCAGCAGAGTGGTCCAAGCTGGTTCTATGGACGCTGAAGTGACTCTGTCTCAGGGACCTGCTGGACCAGGTTAAAGTAGGAGGCAGGCTCTGGCAGGATCGGTAGTTTCGCAGGGGTGTTGGGAATTACACAATCTCTCACTGGACCTACAGGCAGAACTGGCAGGCTCCCTGGAACAGAATGAGGCCTTGGGAAAGAGCTTTTACCCTGCACCTCTGCCAGCATCCCTCATCATTCTGGCTCTAGGTTTGGGGGCTTTAAATGACAAAACGATAGGTCTGAAATTTACTTGGCCCCTCCAAAGAAAATTGTAAGACTCCCAGGGGGTTTCAAAATTTTAGAAGTGCTAGTTTGGAATAACTGCCTTCTCCAAATCCCTGCCACATCAGCCAAGCATGCCAGAGAGAATGACAACTTGCATTTTGGTGGGGGCGAGGTCTTGAGCTGCTCCTTTTCTCTTTGCTGAGCAGTGGCTGTCTTCAATTTGCATCAGAACAAAGGGCATCGGCTTCAAACTGGGTGGCTGTGGCTGGGTTGTTTTGCATTTTTCCATCATCTTATTTAGAAACAATGAGATTTTTTTCATTCTTATTGGTTCCCTCCAAGTGGAACAGTCTTTTAGGTCCAGCATATTTCAGGGTAAGTTATGGGCCAGAGAGAGCATGTGTTTAAATATCTAGCACTGCTTTTAGAACAATCGAAGAATGATATCTCCCCAGGGTGCCCAACAGTCCCAGAGGCCAACCCTTCTGAGTCAGCCAGGGAGAAGGGATGGTTAAAATAAGAAGAGGACAGCCTCTTCAGTGGCCTCCAAGGGCTGGGCCTGATGGCTTCTGATTGAGCTTCTGGAATCTGCCATCCACTTCTACTGAGTGTAGCCATAGGAAAGTGCCACAGTATATCTCCATGGTGTCTCTGGCATGAATGTCATTCATTGAAGACATAGTGTATTCATCACACAAGACTCTCTTTTTCAGGATCCTCAGAACAAATTTTGTTCTGGTCCTAATACTGAGGATAGACATACATCTCTTGAACCATAATGCTATAATACCTTACGGGATTTTGTTTTCTTGGAAAAAGTCTTAAGAACCCAGTTATATATCCTGCATGGATCCTGCATCTGTGGTTCTGTCAGCGCTGCTCTGAGAAGAAATTGCCTGCCCAGACTCTCAAATCCCAGAGGGCATCTCCCATGGACAGCCAACCCAGACCCTGGGCTTCAGGAAACCTGCATTCATGCGTGCTAAGTTGCTTCAGTCATGTCCAGCTCTTTGTGACCCCCATGGATCATATCCCACCAAGTTCCTCTGTCCATGGGATTCTCCAGACAAGAAAACTGGAGTGGGTTGCTGCGCCCTCCTCCAGGGGATCTTCCCAACCCAGAGATCGAACCCATGTCTCTTGTGTCTCCTGCATTGGCAGGAAGGTTCTTTACCAACAGTGCCACCTTGGAAGCCCCAAGAAGCCTGACCTTAGCCCAGACATTCCCTGGATCTAATTTCTATAGCTATATCATTCATCTAATAAATAGTTGTTTGACAATTAACTGCAGGGCACCTACTATGAGTCAGAAGATATGGCCCGGGACATGACAGGCAAAATTCCTTATTCTTACAAAGTTTGCGATTTGATAGATTGACCCAGCTGAATCCACTTAAGTTTATAGCTATTCCAATGAAATTAACAGGCAGCTAAGGTGAAAACCTCAGAAAAAGACCAGAGGACCAAAATAACAACAGCAAAAAGCTGATCTGAGCCAAAGTGAATAAGGACACCGAGAGGAACTGAAAGAATTATATTTCTATTTGCTGTGAAACCTCAAGCAAGTGACAACCTCCAAGTCTCAGCTTCTGCATCTAAAAAGTGATGACACCACAAAGGTTTATCGTGAGAAATGTGAGAGAATATTGATTAAGCTCTTAACACACACTGATAAAGCTCATGAATGTGCTCGATAAGCACTGGCTCCCACCGCCTCCAATATTATCCAAGGAAAGGGGCTCTTGGCATGGCATTTTGGCCTCATGGCCAGTTTCAGTGCTATGAGTGGAAATGTGGGGAGGAGGGAGGTTGCCATTCTGTAGGAACCACGCCTATGGGCCACCTGAAGTCTTATTGCTCCCAGTACACCCACACTTCAATTAGTATTATATGATTCTTATCATCATTAGTATTGCTTTGTTGTTGCCGATGCTGGGTCTTCACTGAGGCACACAGGCTCCCCTAGTTGTGGTGCACAGGCTTAGTCACCTCTCAACATGTGGGATCTTAGTTCCCCAGCCAGCAATCGAACCCACATCCCTTGCATCGGAAGACAGTTCTTTACCATCGGACCACTAGGCAAGTCCCAACATACTTCAATTATTTCTAATCACAGTAGGCAGTAAGGTGACGTCCATCGTCCCTTCCATTTTGCTAATGAGAACAGTTTCCATCTTACTGATCTTAGTCGAAGTTAGAGAATTTTAGCACAGATACAAAGTCCAGACTTTCTAACTTGCATCTCCTGTTTGCGTGGTATTTCTTTCGAAGGAAAGAAAAAAATCTGTGTTATCTTTGTTCCTCTTTTGGCAATAGCAAGCATGTCACTTGCCATGGACAAAAGTCCGAACCATGCACATTCTAATTCTGGAGTTCTTTGCAACTGGTTTGGTTATTATTTACCTAAAGTTTCTAGTCAAAATGCCTCATTCAATGTAACATCAAAAGGACTGTTGGTTGCAGCCCTGGGATGCACAGAAAGGAGAGCTAAGAAGATTCTGAAAAGATGTGGTTCCCTCTTTGGCTCCCATCTCAGCCTCAGTGAATGGTTCTCTTGTATTTCAAGAGGCTGATCTTCAATACACAATCTAGGCAGTGAACATCACATTTGAATCAACAAGATCCTAAAATCCCAGGATCTTGAAAACCCAGTCTCCTCAGCTTCTGTGCATCGTCATACCCATTAACCCCCACCCACACTCATCCCTCTACCCCTCCCACGCCTTCATGGTTCTGAAGACCCTCTCCAAGGCCAAGAAGAGAGGAGCTCTGCAAACAGAGTGATGGGTGAGAGGAAATACCCACATGCCCCCACCCTATCCTCATCCCCTAGGAGCTGAGAGAGACTTGAAAGAAATGGCCTCACAGCATGAAAACTAGAAAAGGCTAGAAGACAATGAAGAAACAGCATGCCACCAGTCATTCCTACTCATGCAAGACGAGTAGGCCAGTGACATAAATAGGCAAGAGACACGTCTCAAACTCTCGTGCCTACCATAGACCTTACAAGTTGATCATGGCATGTCCTCTGTTAGCAGATAGGCCAGCCAAGAGCTGGCCTCTCTCAGCTGGCTGAGTTTGGGTACCTTGGAGCAGGGGACCCTAAGGAGCTGAAAACATCCACTGTCCCATCAAAAGAAATGGAGGGAGGAGGGAAGTTGGGGCCTGAAGCTCGGAGCACTTCCTTCCAGTCAATGTTCTGGAAGGCAAAGGTCAGAGATTCAGCTCTAGGTACCCTTGGCGAGCACTTGTCAGAGCTTTCAAGCACAGATCTGAGCCTAGTGGTCAAGTATACAGGAAGAGGAGAAAACCAGTCCCAGGAAATAGGCCCCTAAGTTCTCCAATTTTATACTATTTCTGTATATTTCTGTATTTCTGTATTTTATACTATTTCAAGTATATATTGAATATTTTTTCACACCCAAGACTCTGCAAGTTAGTCTATTTACTAGCATGCTTTAATGATCATGTATGCTAATTGTGTGAATCTGACCTGAATCTAACTGATTCTCTTGATATTCCCCTAATCAAAGATCATGAAAAGTATTCTACCCCCCATGAACTGAGTGCCTACTAGGTACAGGTCAGTAAATGTCCCAAGTACAAGTACTTCACATATACAATTTCATTTCATCTTTACAAAAGACTTGTAGTATCTATTATCTCCAGGTTTTAGATACCGAATCTAAAGGCAGAAAGAATAAGCAACTTATTCAAGAGCACAGCAGCACATGATAGAGCCCAAATGCAAACTCAGATATGTCTGATTCCCAGGGCAGTGATGGGAAGTGAAGTAGGCCCTCTCTACTTCACTTTCTCCATGTAAATACTGAAAAGAACTCCCAGAGCCTTCTTTCTGAAAAAAGGTTCATGGTGTCTACAAGATGATCCTATTCTACTCACACTAGTGTGAACACTGGTTAAAAACCACAACTTCATAAGGATGCCAGTGAGGGAGACTGATAAGATTAGGTGGGTTTGAAAAATGCAAGGGTAATCAGCCTGTTAGAAAAAAGGCAAGAAGGGGAATAGGAGAGAAAGTCTAACAACTCTGTTGTAATATTTGAAAAGCTGTCATGTAGAAAAAGAAATGAATTTTGTTCATTCATTCATCCAAGAAACTTTTCTCACATTAATCACGTGCTGGGCACTGAGCTAGGTGTTAGGCAACAGTGAGAAACAAGCCAAATATACCTATACAGTGTGACCAGGAAGACCAATTTTAAAGGAATCACTGAGGGACTTCCTTGGTGGTCCACTGGTTGAGAATCCACCTGCCAATGCAGGGAACATGGGTTCGATCCCTGGTCGGGGAACATGCCACAGAACAACTAAACCCACATGTTGCAACTAGAGACGCTCTCAGGCTACCACTACTGAGCCCACGCACTCTAGAACCACCGCAGCAAGAGAAGCAGGCAACTAGAGACACTCCACACGCCACAACAGAGAGCCCTGTGCCATGATGAAGACAGGGCAGCCAATTTTTTTTAATTAAAAACAAAAGAAATCATTGCAAGTATAACAGTTTGCCAGGTAGTAAAAGGAGATGACAAGGAGCCTGGGTTTTAAAATGAGTCTTCATGGGTAGAAATATCAGTGGGTAGAAGTGAAAGGGAGGCAGATTCCAGGGCAGAATAGGAAGAGCTGTCCTGAGCTCCCAATCACTGGGAGGGTTCAACTGGAGACTGAATGACCACATGCCAGAAACCACCATCCACAGGAAATGCCCACACAGGGTAGGAGGTTAGCTTAAGCACTCTCTACCAACTCATATTCTCCAGTTCTGCCATCTTAGACCTCACCCCCAACAGAGTGAATAAAAGCTCTATGAAAGAAAGGCTTTTTCATATTTTCAGGGGATTGGTGGGCCCCTCTGATCCACTGCTAATGAAAACCTGGATAAAGGAAAACTCACTGGGCACAAACTGTGGCATCCAGGGCTTAGAGAGTTTTTGGACACAGGCCACGTTTTTAGGAACCTACCCCATCACTGCTAAGCACCAAAATTCAAGAGCTCCTCCCTGCTTACTTCTCATCTCCTCAGCCTTGCCTCTCGAGAACAGTTGAGTATTCATCAAGTGTTCATCCTGGAGTGATAAGGAGGAATGCTCTTGTTTTCTATGATAAAGTCTATTTTTTGTTTCCCAGCTTAGGCGAGTACCCACAAGCCTGGGATATTTATCTGTTTATTACTCATGCCAATTTTTGAAGTTTGCAACTTAGAATCAAGCCAGGGATATCTGCTATAATATTATACAAACCTAGTTAATCAGTGTGGAAAACTCAGGAGAGACTATATACATGTGTGTGTTTGTGTGTTGCTCACATGTGTGTGTTAGTTGCTCAGTCGTGTCCAGCTCTTTGCGACCTCATGGACCAGGCTCCTTGTCCATGGAATTCTCCAGGCAAGAATACTGGATTAGGTAGCCATTCCCTTCTCCAGGGGATCTTTCAAACTCAGGGATCGAATCTAGGTCTCCCTTATTGCAGGCAGATCCTTTACCATCTGAGCCACTAGGGAAGCCCATATATATATGGGGATATATATAATATATCCCCTTTGACCAAATTATTCAAGTTGGCATGATCCCATCTCACAGATCAATTTCCCATTTAATCATAATGCTTTCTAGTCACATGACATTGGAGAGACAGCTTACACAGCATGTTCTCATTTGATATCTCTTCACTCTCCGTGTAGTCCTCTTCAGTGGGCTTGGCTGGTGTTATCACAGCAGGCTCTGGACTATGAGCCAGATGGATGGGCTCTGGCTCCAACCACTTCCTTGACTGATATACCTGGGCAATTCCACTTAACTCTAAACTTTAGTTCTCCTTTCTGCACAAAGGAGCTTAAACACCCAAAGATGGATGAAGCTAATAAAGCCTTTGCTTTAGGATCTGCCACTTGAACAGACTATGAACCTAATTTTGCATTCAGTTCTGTGTCCTCTTCTTAAAACAATCTCCAAATTGTAATAAGCTTTAGGACCCACAAAACCTAGATCGGTCTTCTAATAGTAGCTTCTCAGTCTATTACCAGAAAGCAAGAATAGGACAAGCATCTCTATGACTTCACCTCTGCCAACTGGTCCTTACTGATCACCATTCATCCTTGTGTAGTCGGTGGGCTCTGCTGATGCCCTGCTGGATGGTTGCAGGGCACCCAGCTTCCTTTCTCTAGAGAATCTGCCCCCTGCTGCATGGGATCCCCTCATTCTGCAGGCTTTACCACCACCCACATCCAAGGCAGCTAATCAAAGTCTGAGTGATGGGGAGTGGCCCCCTCCATGTAACAAAAGGCAGCAGTCCTTCTGAAGGTAGGACCAGCTATGGTGCAATTCATGCTTCCTTTTTATATTATATTGTGTGTTTAAATTAAGGTATAATTGATTTACAATACCATAAAAGTTTCAGGTATATGACAGAGTGATTCACAATTTTTAAACTCATGCTTCTTAGGGATTAGACTGAAGCTTGACTCCAGCCCAGATGACATCTTTGCTTAGCTTCTTCCTCTGTCTCGTTCAGCTTCTCTCACTCCCTTTCTCCTAGAGCACTGTGCCATCGAGACATGCACACTGAAACCCGGCCTGGGGCGTGGCTTCCGTGGTACCTGAGCTGAGACAGAGAGCGATAAGAAAAATGTCCTTTCTTTCCTATCTCAAAACCTGTCTGGTCTACTTTCAAATACAGTCAAAAAGCCATGAGCCTCCAAGACCCACTGCAGTTGATACTCAGCTGCCTGCAGAGATGTGACCTATGACCAGCTATCTGAGGTCCATCCTGGGCCCTGAGCATAGTCCACAGACTAGGAGTTCTACGTACCTTTGGAATTAGGCAGTGGGAGAGTGAAGGTGGTGATGCTGAGCACTTGGTAAAGCCCTACTCTGTGACCATCCCACCCTTAATATCTTCTCGAAAACATTTGCTTTGGATATTAGAAAACAAACCAAAAGATGAGAAAAGAATGACTGGTGACATCGCGTCTCCTTTGATCATTCTTAGGACACTTGCCTGCAGGAGATTTATAACTAGCTCTTTGATCCCAGTTGAATAGAACAGGGGTCCAGACTCTCCAGTGTTGCCTGTCCTTTGAGAGAGAGACTGAGTTTAGGAGTAACGAGATTTAGAGCCTGTTTCTGTCTTACTTCTGACTTGGTTTGTGACTTGGATGGAATTTATCATCACTTATTCCCACATGGGGCACAGAGACATACACACCCCACAAAGAGTCTCTGAGAAGCATCATCCACCATTACCACATATGGCCTATCTGACTAACTGTCCTCTGCCATCACTTCTGGCTTCAATTCCTTCTCTACCTTCCTGTTGGAATCAGAGCCTATCCCTGAAGCCTGGTCCCAGTGGCTGTGGCCATGTTCATTCTAGTCTCCTCCCCAGGACAAATGGACCCTTGGATAAACATCTTGGATATACATGGGACACCCAAACTCTCCTTAAAAATACCACCCTGTGCCCTGCCTGCTCAACCCAAGTAGAATCCCCACCTCCACCCCGGCCAACCAGCCCAGCCTGGATCAGACACAGGCTCACTCCCCAGGCTTAGTGGTTTGAACGATGGACTCTGCTCCTGGTGGAGACGGGTCTGCAGCCATCTTCCCCACCCATCAGCTTAGCTCCTCTCTACCCTCAACTCATCATTAGTTGTAACTGTCTCCCTCCTCTTCTTTGGGGGCTCACAAGAAAGAAAATGACAGTTTTTAATATATTTTTCTAAAAATATCAGCAAAGACAAGAAAGGTACAAGATAAAAGACTCAAAAGAAATATGAAGCATGTACTTTTAAATTTTTAATCCTTCAAAGGAAGAATCAAAGATAATTAAAATATTAGTGAAGGGAGCACAGGTAGATTTATATTTGCAGGGAGAATTATATTTGCATATTCTTTAAATTATAAATTAGTGTGTTGTGCCTGAGCAGGGAGAGAGAAAACCTTTCTACTTCAACAGCTTAGCTGATTGAAATGATAAGTTTGCAGAAGCCATAAAGCCTATGAAATAATTGCACCTGGTGTGCACTACACATATCATTGATGGTTTCATATAAATGCCAGAGTGATGTGCTGAGTGATTCTCAAAGAAGCACAAAGAAGATAATAGGCTATCAGGCCAGACAGAATGAGATGGCTTTTGTTATTCACCTGTGTGTGTGTGTGACTCATGTCCAACTCTTTGCAACCGCATGGACTGTAACCTGCCAGGCTCCTCCATCCATGGGATTCTCTAGGCAAGAATACTGGAATGGGTTGCCATTTCCTTCTCCAGAGGAACTTTCCAACCCAGGGATCAAACCCGCATCTTAACCGGGACATGTTAACCAGGATGCCTAACAGTTTGCAAATATGTCATGCCACGCTCATTTCTTTGCAAATGTGGCATACAATGCTTGTTTCTCCGCTAGGTCAGGAAGGTGGGGTGTGGGTGACTGAATAAGGGTGGACTGTCCCTTGAAGTGTCCTGGGAGCAGAGAAGAAAGATCTGAGAGGCTTCATCTTGAGACTCGTACCCAAGCCAATGCCAAACCAGGCTGGCTGGAAACCAAGTAGCAGTGGGAGACAGGTGGCTTCCAGGTGTTGGGCTGGACACTCCGGGAGCAAACTAGGAAGACAGAGGTAAGTGCAGAGGCAGGAAATTGTCTACTTGGGAAAGAGGCTGAGGCACCTTTCAGCAAAGCCACCAGGGCCCCAGCATGGCCAAGGAGGAAGCCATTTAGGCATCAAGTGGGTCTGGATTATGTCTCTTCCCCCTGGAATCACAACTCAGCCTCCTCATCTCTACAGTTCACCAATCTGCCACACCGAGAAGGGGCACAACCCCGAACTTAGAATATCTAAGCGTCTGGAACAGGGAGTCACACTGTTTTCTTTCATGGAAAGTCTCTATTTCTTTTATCTTGACTATGAAGTAATGTAACTGACCATTTAGGTCAAGTAAATAAAGCAAATATGATTTAGGACACAAAATCGTGCAGTCTCTCTGGTGTGAGCTTGCAGTGATTCAGGTGACAGAGTTGAAACTGCCCTAAAAGGGAACAGGAGACGTCGATCTGGGATCCCGGCTTTTTCACCAACTGTATCCTTGGAATTAGGAAAGTCACTTCACCTCATATTCCTTCAGCTTTAGACTGTAAACGATAAAGTATTCTTGTTTAAAATAGTAAATAGGATTTTCCTGGAGGTCCAGTGGTTAGAACTCTGTGTTTCCACTGCAGGGGGTGCAGGTTCAATCCAGGGATAGGGAACTAGGATTCCACATGTGGTAGAGCAAACAATAAAAATAGTAACAATGCAATGAAATAGTAAATAAACTGGAAATTGGTCTGTCAATACAAGGTACTGTTAGGCATACGATAATTAATTTTCTAAGAATGAGCCTCAAATATACTTAACATCAAATTATATTAAGCAAAAATTGCATCTGTCTTTGATGATTCAGAAGGTATTTCAGCAAGTACTTCAGGCTCATTATAAACATTCTTTACCATTACATCATAAATCTCTGAAAATACCGATTAATAGAAAGTTCTATTTGATAGAATGGAACCTAAGCCAATTTCTTAATAATATTGTATTGTTTTCAAATCGACATACTACGGAATGATCTACTGAGGTTATTGCCAAAACAGCCTTTAAGGTTTCTTGAGATAAACGCATACTTAGGCCTAGAAATGGAGAAGGCAATGGCAACCCACTCCAGTACTCTTGCCTGGAAAATCCCATGGACAGAGAGCCTGGTAGGCTGCAGCCCATGGGGTTGCTAGGAGTCAGAGACGACTGAGTGACTTCACTTTCACTTTTCACTTTGATGCATTGGAGAAGGAAATCGCAACCCATTCCAGTGTTCTTGCCTGGAGAACCCCAGGGATGGGGGAGCCTGGTGGGCTGCCGTCTCTGGGGTGGCACAGTCGGACACGACTGAAGTGACTTAGCAGCAGCAGCAGCAGGCCTAGAAAGGTTTGTTCCAGCACTGTCTGTTTAATCACCACTCACTGGTTTCCAACGGGTTTAAAGGGATAACGTTAGGCATTACGATGTGTGGTCAGTGATTCACATGCAAATCATTGTTTTCAGGCAGGAAAATCAAACATCTGGGCAAGGAACCTTGTATGATTCTAAGTTATAGGGAGGTTAGGCAGCCTTGGTGATTAGTCTCGTCCAAAGAGAATTTTAAAGGCTTTCATTAACTGCAAGTCTGAAAACTCCTGTTTACCACAGTGACACAAAAACTGCATTCCAGGAAAAACACCTGTTTTCCTCCGGACTTCTTGGAAACCAAACACTGTGGTGACCATTCCTCTGTGAATAAGTGGTCTGGGAGCTGAACTAAAGCTGTCCCATCGAAGCTGTAAGTTGTCTTGTCTAAATTCATCCAACATTAGGAGATCCCATTTGTAATTTTGCTCTAAGGCGGAACCAGAAAGAAAAAGTAGAAGCTTGTTCTTCATGCCAAGACCATGCGTTAAAGTCTCCAGAGAAATAACACCAGGTGCAGCAGAGGCAGAAGGACAGAAGAAGCGATGAATGAGTGACTCAAGCCAGGGAAGGACTGGGAATGAGACTGAGAAATAAAAATCATGCTGAAGGAGGTGATCACACTCCTGGCATATATATATGTGGACAAAACTGCAATTCAAAACGATGTATGCACCCCTGTGTTCATAGCAGCACTATGTACAATAGCCAAGACATGGAAAGAACCTGAATGTCCATCAACAGGTGAATGACCAAAGAAGATGTGGTATATACATAATGAAACACTACTGCTGCTACTGCTGAGTCGCTTCAGTCGTGTCCAACTCTGTGCAACCCCATAGATGGCTGCCCACCAGGCTCCGCTGTCCCTGGGATTCTCCAGGTGAGAACACTGGAGTGGGTTGCCATTTCCTTCTCCAATGCATGAAAGTGAAAAGTCAAAGTGAAGTCGCTCAGTCGTCTCCAACTCGTAGCGACCCCATGGACTGTAGCCCACCAGGCTCCTCCGTCCATGGGATTTTCCAGGCAAGAGTATTGGAGTGGGGTGCCATTGCCTTCTCCACCATAAAAAAAGAACAAAACAGGGGATTCCTGTTGGTCCGATGGTTAGGACTCCACTCTGTCACTGCTGAAGGTGCAGGTTTAATCCCTGTTCCTGGAATTAAGGTCCCCGAAAGTCACAAAGCATGGCCAAAAATGAAATAAAACAAAAGACAAATAAAAAGAATGAAATAATACCATTTGCAGAAAAATGGATACAACTAGAGATTCTCATACTAAGTGAAGTAAGTCAGAGAGAGAAGGAAAATACCATCTGATAGCACTTATATGTGGAATTTAAATGATATAGATGAACCTATCTACAAAACAAGAGACTCGCAGACTTGTGAGTTGCTAAGTGAGAGCAGACTTGGGGTTGCCAAGGGGGAGTGGGGAGGAAGAGGGATGGACTGGGAGTCTGGGGTTAGCAGAGGCAAACTATTACATTTAGAACGGATAAACAACAAGGTCCTACTGGATAGCACAGAGAACTATATCCAATCTCCTAGGATAAACCATAATGGATATTTTAAAAAGAGTGTACACTCTGCTGTATAGCAGAAATTGGCACAACATTGTAAATCAACTATACTTCAATTTTTTAAAAAACCCAAAATTTTAAAAAATCATGCTCGAGAGGAAGGAGAAGCTACTGAAGGAATTTGGGGTATGAAGGTGACTCCCATGTTGCGTTGAGAGAAGTTTTGTGAAAACTTCCTCATTTTTGACACAAAGACCAAAAAAAGCATCATTAGTGATGAAGGAGGTAACTAACAGGTAAAATAGCACAAGAATAGCCACAGTAAGATAGCGTGCCTTTGCATGAGTTCTAAAAGGGTTCAACCCAAGCTAGAGCCTTGCTTCTCAAAGGAAGTCCATGGGACTTCAGCATCAGTCTCCCCTGGGGCGTGTTGGAAAATGCAGACTCTCCGGCCCCACCCCAGACCTACTGCATCAGAATCCACATATTGACAGGATTAGCAGGGCACTCGACGCACAGTAAGTTCAGCCCTAGGATTTTTAGAGCAGTTGCAACCTTATCTCCTCCTTTTCTTCATTCTCCTTCTTTTCATTCTCCTCCCCTTCACCTTTCATCATCTTTCTTGAATTCCCAAAACAAGTCATGCATGAAAATCGGCATCTACTTGTCTCCACTTGGTCCCAATTCAAATATGCAAATGCACCTCTTCTTGGTCCTCATTCAAAACACAAACCAGCTTCAATCCATAAACGTGTGAACAAAACAGTTACACTGGGCCCCCAGAGAAACAGCAGGGCAAGACTCTTCCCCCACTCGATCTGTATTTATGTCATTTATTTAGACAAAGCCCTAAGCGTACACAGTACTTTGTGGGAGAACATGCCAAGGAAAGACTACAATCCCTGCCCGTTAAAAAATATTTTTCTTTTTCTCTTGCCACCCTAGGGAATAGCCAGGGTGGAGACAGAATTATGAAACCTGTGTACCAAAATATATAAACTGAATAGAAGGAAGTCACAGGTGTTTGGTAGGGCCTCCAGTCATTTCTAAGAAAACAAGCAAGACTTTCTCAAACAATACGCATGAGTAGATTTTTGCTGTGTGTGATAACAAGCTCTCCATTATTTGAAAGGAGGCTCCCCCACCCCACCACATAAACACCACAGAAAGGTATTTTTAAAGGCATTTTGGACAAAAATGTCCACTTAGAAATGAAATTTATAAAAAGGAATTTTTTTAAGCAGCAGATTTCATGACACTTGCTAAAAAAACAGTTGAATAAAATATGGAACAACCGTATGTTAAAAATATCATGGAGCCATTCAAATCAGGATTCCAATGATATCTAATGTGCAAAACATAGATATTATAAGTGGCAAAGCAGGATACGAAACTTGATATTCGCCATCATCCCACTTTTATGTAAATTTTAAACAGGAACTAAGTATACCGAAATGTTGGTAGTCTGTATTGAGTCCTGCCCCAAGGCCACAGGTGCGAGGCTTTGCACCAAGGCCACAGAAGAAGAGCCCAGAATCAAGGACATCTCCGAAGCTGACTGAGTCCTTTTGTAACCATTGCCAAAAGCTCCCTGATATTCACTAACAAGCTTCCCGACTCCCAGTTAGGCAAAGATGCCCACCTCAGTAAGCACCCTATAGAGCCCTAATCAATCACCTAATGCCAACCGTCCAGCAGGAATTTTCTTCGTCTTGAGGCTACAAAAATTGGCTATTAACCCACAAAAACTGTTGACTTCCTGGTCTGTCAGGAGGTCAGCCCAGTGGGCTCACAGTACCCACATTATATCTGCTCTTCGTTCTTAATAAAAACTCACTCCCTTCTGAAGCGCCCTGTGTCTGGAAATTCTTTTCCAACCCGTGCATCTCTAAAATTGATATTGAGAGTGATTTAAACATTATCCTTTGTGCTGATCTGTATTTTCCGCCTAGTACATAAACATATACAAATAGTGCGTGCGCTTTTCTAAACAGTCACATTTGCTTTGGTAAACATTCTTTCTTAACCCCACTAGCTCTCTCTCTACTACCTTCAGTTCAGTTCAGTTCAGTCACTCAGGTGTGTCCGACTCTTTGCAACCCCATGCATCGCAGCACACCAGGCCTCCCTGTCCGTCACCAACTCCCGGAGTTCACTCAGACTCACATCCATCAAGTCAGTGATGCCATCCAGCCATCTCATCCTCTGTCGTCCCCTTCTCCTCCTGCCCCCAACCCCTCCCAGCATCAGAGTCTACCTTATCCAAGTCCATTTAATAATTCCTCCTCATCCAGAAT
The DNA here is from genome assembly GCF_001704415.2 of Capra hircus. Lineage (NCBI taxonomy): Eukaryota > Metazoa > Chordata > Mammalia > Artiodactyla > Bovidae > Capra > Capra hircus. The sequence goes on from NC_030818.1 coordinate 20,621,327, forward strand.
ATTTGGTTCAGAACCATGGTGGCTGTCTCTATTTGAAAATTCACGCTGGCTCTACACACTGAGAAAAGAGTAAAGCAGGATTGAAAGGAGTCAGGATGAGGAAATGTAACAACTACCCTAATCTTCCTAAATAAGCCCCTAGATGTGAGACTTAAAGACTTCGTTTCAGAGTGTTTTGACTTCCCAAACACACCTATTATTTGTTGATATAGAAACACATTCTACAGTCCAAAACATGGTTTCTGCACTATCCAGCAGCTCGAGAATGGAAAGGATTTTAAAGACCATCGAGCTCACTGAGTCTCAATTATGGTGGGACTTCTCTGGTAGCCCAACGGCCAGGACTCCCTACTCTCAGCGCAGGAGGCCCAAATTCAACTCCTGGTCAGGGAACTAAATCCCACACGCCACAACTAAAGATCCCACTTGCCTCAGTGAAGATCAAAGATCCCATGTGCCACAACTAAGCCCAGTGCAGTGAAATATATATATATATAATATATTTTTTTAATTTGGTGCACACTGGAATCTCCTGGAGAGCTTGGGGTAAAAAAAAAAAGTCAGGATCCTACCCTCGTATTTTATTGTGCCTAGACATCTGGGTTTCCTTAAAGCTCTCCAGGCGGTTTAATGTGGATCACCATAGTCACTGACACTCTAACTTAAATCCACCAAAACCCGACTAGTGTCAACTCCCTCCAGTCTAGCCTAGTGTGTCCAGCATTACCCAACTTCATCACAGGCTTCTAGAGCATGATGGGGTCCCTGGCCATTGACACAATGGTGACCTAACCACAGTGACTACAGTGGGCAGCCGTGTGCTATTACTGTGGAAGAAGGAGAGGATCAGTGCTGGTGGACAAGTTCCAGTCCTGACTCCACAGGCATTCTCTCCCTTTCATAGCCAAACAGACTCAAGTTAATTTCTTTGCCCAAGAACTCCAAACTAGCAAGTGGCTGGGTCAAGATTCTTACCCTAAAACCTCAGTCTCTCAACTTCACTATAGGACAAAGCATCTAATGAATTTTTAAAAATATATATATTTTTTTTTTCCAATAATTTTAGACTGATAGAAAATTTGCAGAGATAGCCCAAAGAGCTCTTGTATGAACTTCACACAGCTTCCTCTAATATTAACATTTTATTCAACCAGGGTACATTTGTCAAAACTAACACATCAACACTAGTATGTTACTATTAACTAAACTACAGATTTCATTTGGATTTCACCAGTTTTTCCATTAATGTCTTTTTGTCTGTTCTAGGATCCCACATCGATCATTAATATAGTTAATGTAACAACACAGGAAATGTCAAATGCATCCAGTAAAGAGAATCCTCCCTTGGTGAGAGATACCTAGACATGAAACTCAAAGAGGAGGGACCTGACTTGAGGTGGAATGCGGAGTTGGTTTTATGGCAGACAGGTCAGGGCAAGCATCCCAGCTCTCAGTAATACCAGATATGCCTCAGTGTGTACTAACCGCCCAGGGAACTTGCAGTTTGCACTGGATGAAAGATCAAAAGCTCTAATCATGGACTCGGACTAAACAAGACCAAAAGGCTGAGCATTCCCAAGCAAGAGACAGGAGACTTTCTCAAGGCCTGAAGCTGCACTCCCTGCCCTAGACATGGGAACAGTGCAAAGCCTCAGGACACAGGATGACTTGTGAAGCTAGTTCTCAAGTTAAAGGAACAAAAGCAACAAATTAAATATTTAGACCTGCTGCTCCTGAGGAGTCTGCTCTTGGCCTCTCCAGGGACCAACTTTGCCCAGAGGTGCCATGTGGCTGGTGGTAGCACTGAGCCAGCCCCAGGCTGGAGGGAGAAAAGTGAAACTTCACTCAGAGCTGCCTGGTACCCTCAGGGGTCTCCCTGTTCGTGGCTTCTCTGCTTGCGAGGTCACTGGTCTGTGAGCTGGACGCGGCGCCTAAGGCAGGCATGTTAGCATTCCAACTTTATTTAATTTGAAATAAATTCTAGATTTAGCTCTTCAGCTAGGATAGAATTTTTCCTCTTCTCCTCTCCTCCCTCTTCTTGCCTCAGGGTCAAGTCTAGGATGAAGCAAGTGAGGGGCCCAGAGTATAAAATATAAGCAGGCTTTGCACAACCTTGAGAATGAGCAGCAGCTTCAGTTCTGCACGCTGGGGCGTTTTTCGTGCCTCAGCTCTGCTCCATGTCGGTTACCTCCTTCCCCATCCACCATTCACCCCTCCACCTCTGAGGTATCACCATGAGGCTTTAGTGTCTACAAAATAAAAAGGGGTCAACAACCCCCCCGTTTCTAGTTCCCCCAAGTTACAACCAATATAGTTTTAAATCTCTCTCTTTTTCGGGTGGGGAGAGGCTACACCGCGCGACTACTGGGATCTTAAGTTTCCTAACCAGGTATCGAACCCACATCCCCAGAAGTGGAAACGTAGAGTCCTATCCACTGGACCAGGGAAGTCCCTACTAGTACAGATTTAACTGGAATTGAGGAGGTTGGGGACTGAGAAAGACGACAGGCTTGACAGCCTCTGAGATTTCTGACGTGGGGGAAAAAGTGGGAGAGCAGGCAAGTGGGCCGGAGGGATCTACTTGGCAGAAAAGAGCTGAACTGCACTGGCGGCCGCTCACCACTCTTCTGGACATCCAAGCAGGGCTAACGCCGCAGAATTGCCCCTAAACACCTCAGTCCTAATTTTCTCACATGAAGATGAAAGGAATTTTAATCGCTGAACAGTTCTAAGCTTGACTACACATTAGTATCACGAGGGGGCTTTAAAAACACAGGTGCCTGAGCCCCACCTCTGGAATTGCTATTTAATTAGTCAGGCCCAGCCAGCAGCACTTTTTAAAACCCCTCAGCTGGTTCTAATGTGTTGCCACGCTTGAGAACCCCATGGTAGGTGAGCTCTAAGACACCACCTCTGACATTCTCTGATCCTCTGAGAAATAACAGGGAACCATTTCCTGACTTGGCTTCTCTGGACAGAGCACTGTTTAAATGCTGTCATTAAAATGACTGAGTTTTTAAAAAGGTTAAAGGTTTTTAATTAAGTCCCTGGTTCCCCAGGAGAAGGAGGCTGAGAAAGAGACAACAGTGATAACAAGGTTAGTGAGTGAATTTTCAAACAGAAACTGCTGTAGGAGCTCATGGCCGCAGGGACAGCTAAAGTCAAAATTAAGTTGCTTCACAGGCTCAGAAGCCAGTGGGCCTGACCTTGGGCCATGGCCGGGCAGCCCTAATGGTTATGCAATTATTCTGCTACCCGCTCAGAGTGGATGCAAAGCCATGGGTAATAAGCCAGCAAGCTCAGCTCAACCTCCTGGGAGGACACCCATGCCAATTAAATGAGAGGTCATCCAAGTCTGATGAGGGTGGTGGCCAGCCTGGCTTTGAAGAGGGGTAGGCTCTGCGCTCAGAGAAGGCAATGGCACCCCACTCCAGTACTCTTGCCTGGAAAATCCCATGGACAGAGGAGCCTGGTAGGCTGCAGTCCATGGGGTCGCTCAGAGTCGGAGACGACTGAGCGACTTCACTTTCACTTTCATGCACTGGAGAAGGAAATGGCAACTCACACCAGTGTTCTTGCCTGGAGAATCCCAGGGATGGGGGAGCCTGGTGGGCTGCCGTCTATGGGGTCGCACAGAGTTGGACACGACTGAAGCGACTTAGCCGCAGCAGCAGCAGGCTCTGCTCTGCAGTGGCTGTTGAGGCCTCAGTAAATTGGTCACAGGCCGGCACACAGTGTCTGAAAGGCCCATGGTCCATGGAAGATTAGCCAACAGTAGATTGCAGGAGCAAAGTCCCAGGGCAGAGGCACAGACATAGCTCACAGGGGACAGTCCTGGTATGGGTGCCTGGTGTATTACCGCAGGGCTGGCTCTTGTCCAGGCCAGAAACATTTTTTGCATTCTCTTCCTCCTTTTTATTACTCCTCTCTGGACTTCTCCTCTGTACCATGGACAACGAGTGCAATGAATACCAACTGATGCTTTTAAAGAGAACTGCTTCCTCTGAGAATGCTGTGAGGCAATTTCTGGGGACTTGGGGGGCAGTTCTCAAAACCAGAGGGCTTCAGTTGGTCTGAAACGTGGTCTGTGCATCAGTATATTTTTCAAGCTCCCCAGATGATTCTAACATGCAGTCAAAGGAATTCCCTGACAGTTAGGACTCTGAGCTTTCACTGCTGAGGGCCCAGGTTAGATCCCTGTTTGGGGAATTAAGATTCCACATGCAGTGCAACCAAAAAACAAAGAAAAAACCCAAAAAACAAAAAGAAATCACCTACTGATGCCTTTTAAACTTAATACTTTTCAGTAATCCATTCACTCACCAATAATGACAGTAGTTGGTTCCAGGGATATACATATGAGTGAGACCCAGGCTCTGCCCTCGGGGAGCACACAGTGTTCAGGGGAGACAGACACCTAGTGTTATTGTGTAACAGAAGTTGGCCGTGGACTTTGTATTACTAGGCACCCCAATCTGGGTAAAGGGTAAGCTCAGCCGCAGTCACACATGCTGGGAAGAGGCAGAGGCTAACATGTCTAAGGGGGGCTTGGAAGGAAGGCCTGGGCCAGGGAAAGGCGAGAACTCCCCAGCCTTTCTGGGCTTACTCTCTAGATCTGAATCCTGAGGAGTCTGGGATTTAGATACACTCAGAGCTACTCTATTGAACAACTCCAGGGGGTGTGTTTGTGTTGTATTTTATGAAAACACTGCCTGGAGAGTTGTGCACGGAGCTGGTATTACCAGTGGTGGTGAGAGAAGCTGGCTCCGACAGGGAGGCCCATGAGAGGTTCAGCTGAGAGGTGCCTGTGCCATCTGACAAAGAGGCCCCTTAAGCAAATATGGGAACAGATCTGGGCCTATGAGCTCTGAGAGCCACCATGTCTAGAAGCCAGGAAGAGGGCTCTCTATCTTCCTTCCCATTCTGCCAGAGCTTTCAGTGAAGTAGAAGCAAGGACAGGTCTGTGGCCATCCTGTGGGCTGGCACGGTACCCAGCCCCAGCATCCCCTGGGGCCAGGGCCACTGTGGCTTCCTGAGAACTGCAGGGGGACTCACTGCAGCAGAGGCAGTGACCAGGGTGACCCACTGAAAGAGGCTGGGTGGAAGGGACACCGAAAGACCTCTTGAGGTCCTGCCACCATTCTGCAGCCAATGGGCTTTGGATTTAAATATTAATGTGATCTCATCTGTGCCCATAACCTAGTGAGGCCTGGGGAAGTATGGAAATGGGTCGAGGACATTCCAGTGACAGGTAAGTATTGCACAAGATATTTAAGGGCTGTGTATGGGCAAGGAGAAACCCCAAAGAGAATGGTATCCCCGAGCAAAGGGTCGGGAGAGTCAGGGGAATCCTTTCTGCAACACCCTCTGAGCTGGGTCTTAAAGGATAAATGGGGCACTTCCCTGGTGGTCCAATGGTTAAGACTCCTCACTTCCAGAGCTTCTACAGCAGGAGGCACAGGTTCAATCCCGGGTCAGAGAACTAAGATTCCCACATGCCATGTGGTGAGGCCAAAAAATAAAGGATGAATGGATCTCAGCCAAATGGACTGAGAGAAGCAATCAGAGACAGCATGCACACAGGCGCATGGCAAGACCCTTCTGTGGCCAGGACCTAAAAGGCAGCTGGGACCTCACTGGGATGCAGGCTAAGCGAACAACAGTGGAGCAGTGTGGACCTGGTCCACGGTGGGTGAAGACCCCCCGAAGAATTCTATTCAGGATCCTGAGGTAATCTGAGACATGGGAAATCTGTCCAAATCTGTGGGACCCTGTGCCAGGTTAGGGGGGTGATGCTGAGAAACGGTTCTTGCCACCTGTGTCATATCCTGCTTTGGGGGGGAAAGGAGAAGAGAAGTGGGTATCTGCTGACTCGCCAACCAGCCACTGTTTCTCCACAGCTGACTCGAGGAGTTGGCCTCTAGTGCCCTCTCCACTGCTCACTACCATCGAACAAAGGGTGGCTTTCAACTTCCAGACAGTGCAGGAACCTCGCCTTCCTTCCCTCTGTTTCATCTTATGAAGTATCTATCTCTGCAGTCAAGGGTAAAGCAAAAGGAGCTCAGCTTTGCACTTCAGGGGTCTGCTCTGCACATGGGAAGTGGGGGCTGGCAGAGTGAGTTTCTTATCCACCTACCACCAGCTCGCTGTGACTTTCCTATGATGGCCAAACACATTTCTCCAGACCTTCAGAGTGATTCTCATCATTGTTTGGGTCAACCTGCCACGTCTTCCCCATAAGAAAGAAGCACGGAGCCCCTGGGCTTGTTGATTCAATAACCATTCCTATACTTTATTTTCTCAGACCCAGAAAAGATTAAAAAAAAAAAAACTAAACTAAACTAAACTAAACTCTCTGACTGTGAGAAGACACTGCAGACACCATGCTGGATAAAGTGAGAGAAGCATTATTTATTCAACTGTCTTGATTAGTGGGTGCCAGACAGCTATTAGAACAAAAATCATGCTTTTGGGCAACTGTGTCTATTTATGTCATGGTGAGCCTCTGCAGAGAGCCCAAATAGTGCTTGTTATCTTCACCTACATGAGCCAAATGTTTGGATAAATAAAGATGTTGTATGAAATTCCCTATCTGTCACTTTTACACAGATTGACATATAATGGAGCAGTATTGGATCGTGTTCCATTTCATGGCTGCACAGCTTCCACGGTGAAGGAAAGGGGAAGGAGGGGGCTTCCTGGGACTAGGGGTCCATGGAAAACTCTATCTGCTCACCCTGCTACCCTCCTCCTCTCCTCTATGTTTACCCATCTGGTCCTTCCCCAAGTCTAGGGTTCATTGTATACTAGGTAAGCTAATCCTGACTGGCTGCTAGAATTGTCCACCTGTAACCAGTGTTTTAATCTAAATAGATCTATCGGGAATTCCTTGGCAGTCCAACGGTTAGGAATTCACGCTTTTGCTGCCAAGGGTGCAGGTTTAATTCCTGGTCAGGGAACTAAGATCCCACAAGCTGCACAGCCAAAACAAAAACAGACTTATAGACACAGGTCAGCACACATCAACCGGAGAGAGTCTTGGGTATCCCTGTGCCACTGGCAGCCACTGTATTAGGTTGTCGACCTGTGTCCCATGTCTGAGACCCTTTGGACTTTGTGTCTTGTTCCTGGATCCCCGGAGAATGTAATCTAATTCCGTTCCCTTGCTGTGACTGCCAGTGCTGAACTGGCACTAACCCGAAGCTCTCCTGGGAACACACCCCAGCCTACAGGTACCAGTGAGCCCCTTGCTGGGCAACTTCTAGTTTCTCACATGGAGAGTTGGACATAAGTGGAAAGTAAGTTAATTTTTACCAGACGGGGCAGTTACTGAGTCCTCCCAACGATCCCACTTCACTCAGACATCCAGCTACAACACAGAGACCAAAAGGAGCCAGCCCATTTCACCAGTCAAGCTACACAGACTAAGCACCCCATTAAGGCAGAGCTTCCTTTAGAAAAGCAGCTGCACACACGGCATAATCATCGCTCTTGCTGAAAGGCTCTTCACTCACCTGTCGAGCCTTTGTGTGTTGGTAACCACACTGAGGTACACTTCGCACCTAGTGGTCACCGTTTATCGCCCCCAAATCATTCTTTGAAACCAGGGGCCAATTACTATTAAGCGAATTTGGGATGAAGTTGATGAGTTAATTAGGACCAACTCAAACTAGCTTAAACAAAGAACAGATTGCATTAGAAGGATGCTGGGGGCATTTATAAGCTCCAAGGAACGAATCAAAGAATCCAGTCTTAAGAAAGGCTGGGATACAGGCGAGTCTCAGAAACAACTAGAATCAAGGACCCCATCTCTGCCAGTCTCTGCTTCTTCGTACAGGAGATCAAGTTTCTATTCCTCTAAGGCCAGCTTTCTCCTCATGGTAGAAAACCCGACCACCACCAACTCCTAGCTATTTCATCTCCTGGCTTCATCCACTGGAGAGGGGGCCTCCAGCCCACTCCCTTTGAGTCTGCCATCTAAATCTTCAGAAGGAGATCACTGGTCCATTTTGCTTCCACTGCAGGCCCTCGATGGGAATGGCGACACGGCAGACACAGCATGACGTGACAGCCCTCCCCAAAGGGAACTGTCAAAAAAACACAAACAAACAAACAAAAGGGAAATGTCACAATTGATCAGAAAAAGTGAGGGTTATCACCTCAACTTGTTCCTGAGCTCTGCCAATCCCAGCCTCATTCAGCAAAACAAGAATTTCTCTGTTGTGCCCCAGCTACATCAAAGAGAGAGGCTGCAGTGTGTTTTAGATAAGCCACTCTGGAATCCTTACCACTTATTGGCTTGTAATACAGAGGACCCCTTTTCTACCACTGTGCAATGGAGGAAAAAAATCTGAGCTGCCCAGTCTGAAGAGTCCCTGTGTTTTACACAAAGAGCCTGCTCTGTATTCTGGATGAGGCTAATCCTCAACAAAAGGCAATGGATGGAGAGATGAAGCTCATTAGTTCTGGAGTTGATTAAGGGCTGAGCTCAAATGTCTGCTCCAACATGTGTAGCTGTGAAGCCACGGTCTCAGTTCTACCATCTGTAAATGAGAATGGCTGATACCCACGGCCTAGCACCCATGGAGTTGGTGTGACGATTTGAGAAAGTGTATGAGCTCCTGGCACAGAAGGCTTGTTATGATGCTAGATCAACCTGGTCTTCTGTGGATGTTCTTTGGCCCTTTCTTTTTTTTCTTTAAAAGAAAACAATCTAATCATGTTAATTATTTTGCTACAAAGCATAGAATGATCAAATGAGAAATCTGAATGCTTTGTACAGTAACAAAAAACATCAGCAAAGTAAAAGTAAAACATTGTACAAAAATGGCCCTTTCTTTCTTTTAACATTTATTTATTTGGCTGCATTGGGTCTTAGTTGCAGCTCGAGGGATCATCGCTGTGGTGTGTGGGCTTAGTTGCCCCACAGCATATGTGATCTTAGCTCCTCAACCAGGGATCAAACCCACACGCCCTGCATTGGAAAGTGGACACTCGGCCACTGGGCCACCAGGAAGTCCCCCTGTCCCTCTCTGATATCTTCATTCCCCCTCTGGCCACGTCCCAGGATATTCTGGGCTCTGCCTCCAAGCTTTGCCATTGTGTTGTTCCAGTCACTCAGCAGTCGTGTCCAACTCTTTGTGACCCCGTGGACTGCAGCACGCCAGGCTTCCCTGTCCTTCACCATCTCATGGAGTTTGCTCAGACTTACCTATTCTTCCTATATATGATTTCTTGAGGGATCTTTATGACATATACATCCCCATTCTAATTTTAAATCCTGCATGACTCATCAAAACTGTTAAGACAAGTCTCTTAGCATGGACTCTAAGGCCACTGTAAATTTGGACCCTCCTAACTCTTGCACCTCACTTTGTCTACTCTAAGCTCTCACCAAGCCAGACCATTCACTATTGCCCGAATCTGCCAAGCTTTTTCCACAATAATACGTGTTCACACATGCTGTCCCTCTTCCTACAATGGCTTTCCCCTGGCTATTTCCTACTAGCCTGGCTAATTAGCTTTCAAGATCTGTGTGATCAGGAGAGTCCTGGAAACTTTGGTGACCTCAATGCTCCTTCTGAATTATATATGATTTGCCTGGCTCTATGTATGCCAGAGTATACCTCTGTCAAATTCCTTATCACATTGTACTTCCTTGTTTGTCTTTGCTACTAAATTCTGAGTTTATTGAGGGTGAGACTGCATTTCCTGCACCAAGCACAGAGCCTGGCATAAAACAGATGTTCAGTAAATTGTGAGTGCTAAAACACCAATGACATATTCTTGAAACCATGTATACTGGAAGAAATGAAGAAACATTTTCAGGTGGCTAAGTGAGCCAGCTGGACATAAACCCATGACCTAGGCCGTAACAATCCAGCTGACACACCCAGCTGCTCCACAGGAAACAGAATCCGCTTCATGCATAAAGCTGGAAACCTATCTACAAAGTTCTATTTCTTGTGATCCTGGTCAAAATGATTAATTTTTTTTTCCTTGCATACAAGCAGAGTTTATAACTCTGCAGAGAATAAATGAGACAATGCCCATAAAATTAAAAAGTATCACCAAAAATCTTTCTGATATTATCTGGATTACTTTCAGAAGACAGTGAATATCCCCATTTCTAAGCCACAGTTAGTCCTTGTTCCTAAATACCAAATCATTGTCTAAGATAATGCTGGTCATTATCTGTCTCATGTTTGGATGTTGCATCTCAAGTGGAGATCGAGGGACTTCCTCCATGGTCCAGTGGTTACAACTGTGAGCTTCCACTATGAGGAGCATGGGTTTGATCCCTGGTCAGGGGACTAAGATCCGGCATGGCCCGCAGCCAAAAAGAAAAGGAAAAAAATTCAAGTGGAGACCTGGGTATACATTTTACACCCCTCATGAATTTTCAACTTTCCAGTATTCACTGGAGCCTGACTGCAGCCCAGCACTGTCCTTAGAGGGCATGCTGTGAGATCAAGTCACAAGTAAAACTTCTATAATGAGCTCTTCCTGGTAGAGCCAACAAAAACAACCCTCAGATGAAATGTAACCTGTTCTGCACAGATTTCTAGGCTTTCACAGGTGAGCTGAGTAATAAAGTGAGCTGAGTAATAAAACAAAAAGTTGAAATTAACCATGAGAATAAGGTTTGCTGTGTTCATCTGTGAGGATTATGTATTGGGTTTTAACAACACCTGTATTAAACATTGCTAAGCTTCTTCCTGCTTATAATTATTAATAAGTTGCAGGGGAGTCATAATAACTGTCATCTGGGAATAGCACTCAGAGAGTGCACAACTCTTAAGAAGGTGAACTAATTCCTAAGGTCAGGTGATGTTCAGCAGCAATGTCAAAGTATGCAGTATAGAAAATAGTTAATAAGGTAACCATGAAGAACAAGGCCATAAATTCATCTAAGAAATCTGAATGAGCCCAGGAAGAAAGAACCACAGCCGCGTTAGGGTTTGCACATTTCTAAACTTTGTTCTGTTACTGATGGTGCAATTTGTGGTTGGTGTCCCCTAGGTAACCAGCATATGAACCCAGGGTGTCAACCTGGGGCAGAGTGGAAGTCAACAAGCCTCCGTTCTTGGCACAAACATTTAGGAAGCACGCACTGAACACCTGGCACAGTAGCAGGTCTATTAAGATAAGTTCCTGGCCCTAAGGAGCAGGTAATGGTGCACATCAATATGATAAGGGCAGTTCCAAGTCTGCGCAGAGTACCAGGAGCACCCAGAGAAAGGAGTGGCTAGTTCTTCCTGGGAACATAGGAAGGGGTATCTTTGAGAACATGACCTTTTTTTTTTCCCACATTATGTGGCATGTGGGATCTTCATTCCTGATTAGGGATCAAACCCATGCTTCCACAATGGAAGCATGGATTCTTAACCACTGGATGGCCAAGGAAGTCCCAAGGACATGGCTTTTGAGCTAAGTCATGGAAAGCGCCTCTGGCTGGGAGGAAAGGGTGTTTCAGGTGAAAGAGAAAAGCAAGCGCTATTGAATCTCTGCTGGCCTGGAACCAGGATGAGCCCCTCCAGGGCCTGGGCCATGAACCTCAGAGTCAAACTCAACAAGGAGTGGGGAGAGCCGGGGAGGGGTGCCAGCCTAGACCTGTGCAGAGCTGGGAGGTCATCACCAACAAAGTCCAGATCGGTTGGCAACAGAAGTAAAAGGTCAGAGCTGGCAGAACAGGAAGAGAGAGGAGACCTAGAAAAGAAGGAGGTGCCTGTTTATTAGAGGCTGCCACTTGGTTGGTCTGGCTTACAAGTGTGGACCAGATGAGACAGGCTTCCAGGCACAGGGGTGGGGAACCCAGGGGTGGGTGTTTGGGGAACAGCAAGCATCCAGGAGAACAGGAGCATGTGTTCTTGGAGAAGTGAAGAGGCAGGAGGACAACCCAAACAGTGGGGCAGAAGCCGATCAGGGTGGGTCTTCCCTGCTGCCTGAAGAATTTGGGCTTCACTTTGTTCAGTTCAGTCATCCAGTCGTGTCCGACTCTTTGCCACCCATGGACTGTAGCACACCAGGCTTCCCTGTCCATCACCAACACACACAGCTTGCTCAGACTCATGTCCATCAAGTCAGTGATGCCATCCAACCATCTCATCCTCTGTCAGCACCTTCTCTCACCTTCAATCTTTTCCAGCAACAGGGTCTTTTCCAAGGAGTCAGTTCTTCACATCAGGTGGCCAAAGTATTGGAGCTTCAGCTTCAGCATTAGTCCTTCCAATGAATACTCAGGACTGATTTCCTTTAGGATGGACTGGTTGGATCTCCTTGCAGTCCAAGGGACTCTCAAGAGTCTTCTCCAACACCACAGTTCAGAAGCATCAATTCTTCGGCGCTCAGCTTTCTTTATGGTCCAACTCTCACAACCATATATGATTACTGGAAAAGCCATAGCCTTGACTAGACTGACCTTTGTTGGCAAAGTAATGTCTCTGTTTTTTAATATGCTGTCTAGGTTGGTCATAGCTTTTTTCCCAAGGAGCAAGTGTCTTTTAATTTCATGGCTGCAGTCACCATCTGCAGTGATTTTGGAGCCCCAAAAAATAGTCTCACTGTTTCCATTGCTTCCCCATCTATTTGCCATGAAGTGATGGGACCGGATGCCATGATTTTTGTTTTTTGAATGTTGAGTTTTAAGCCAGCTTTTTCACTCTCCTCTTTCATTTTATCAAGAGGCTCTTTTGTTCCTCTTTACTTCCTGCCGTAAGGGTGGTGTCATCTGCATATCTGAGGTTACTGGTATTTCTCCCAGCAACCTTGATTCCAGCTTGTGCTTCATCCAGCCCGGCATTCTGCATGATGTACTCTGCATATAAGTTAAATAAGCAAGATGACAATATACGGCCTTGATGTACTCCTTTCCCAATTTCGAACCAGTCTGTTGTTCCATGTCTGGTTCTGTTGCTGCTTTTTGACCTGTATACAGATTTCTCAGGAGGCAGGTAAGGTGGTCTGGTATTCCCATCTCTGAAAGAATTTTCCACAGTTTGTTATGCTCCACACAGTCAAAGGCTTTGGCGTGGTCAACTGTGGCTCAGCCAGTAAAGAATCTGCCTGCAATGAGGGAGACCTAGGTTTGATCCCTGGGTTGGGAAGATCCCCTGGAAAAGGGAAAGGCTACCCACTCTAGTATTCTGGTCTAGAGAATTCCATGGACTGTATAGCCCATGGGGTTGCAGAGAGTCAGACACAACGGAGCAACTTTCACTTTCATATGTTTTTTTAGAACTCTCTTACTTTTTCTATGATCCAACAGATGTTGGCAACTTGATCTCTGGTTCCTCTGCCTTTTCTAAATCCAGCTTGAACATCTGGAAGTTCTTGGTTCACATACTGCTGAAGGCTGCCTTGGAGAATTTTGAGCATTACTTTGCTAGCATGTGAGATAAGTGCAACTGTGTAGTAGTTTGAACATTCTTTGGCATTGCCTTTCTTTGGGATTGGAATGAAAACTGACATTTTCCAGTCCTGTGGCCACTGCTGAGTTTTCCAAATTTGCTGGCATATTGAGTGCAGCACTTTCACAGCATCATCTTTTAGGATTTGAAATAGCTCAGCTGGAATAGCTCATCATCTCTACTAGCTTTGTTCGTAGTGATGCGTTCTAAGGCCCATTTGACTTCACATTCCAGGATGTCTGGCTTTAGGTGAGTGATCACATCATTGTGGTTATCTGGGTCATTAAGATTTTTTTTTTGTATAGTTCCTCTGTGAATTCTTGCCACCTCTTCTTAATCTCTTTTGTTTCTGTTAGGTCCATACTATTTCTGTCCTTTATTGTGATTATCATTGCATGAAATGTTCCCTTGGTATCTCTAATTTTATTGAATAGATCTCTAGTCTTTCCCATTCTATTTTTTCGCTCTATTTCTTTGCGCTGATCACTGAGGAAGGCTGTCTTATCTCTCCTTGCTATTCTTCAGAGCTCTGCATTCAAATGGGTATCTCTTTCCTTTTCTCCTTTTCCTTTAGCGTCTCTTCTTTTCTCAGCTATTTGTAAGGCCTCCTCAGACAACCATTTTGCCTTTTTGCATTCTTTTTTTGGGGGATGGTCTTGATCACTGCCTCCTGTACAGTGTCACGAACCTCAGTCCATAGTTCTTCAGGCACTCTTATCAGATCTCATCCCTTGAATCTATTTGTCACTTGCACTGTATAATCGTGAGGGATTTGATTTAGGTCATACCTGAATGGTCTAGTGGTTTTCCCTACTTTCTTCAATTTAACTTTCTTCAATTCATCTTGTAGTCAACTGGAAAACCCATAGTATTTTAAGCTGGGCAGGGACAAAGAATATCACTTTAGAAAGAAAGAATACTCAGGCAGCACCGTGGAAGAAAATAGCCTTTTTTGAAGGGTACAACCATGCACCCGTCTCAGAACACCCTGGATGCTCATTTAAAATGAAGAAGCATCATTTTAACTGTGCCCTAGGTCTACTGCGTTTGAATTCAATGGAGAGACCTAAGAATCTGCATTCCTGGTTATTTGGGGACACATTAGAGTCTGCAAGCAGTGGCCTGCGCAAGAGAAGATAGGGCCTTGTACTAAAGAGGAGACTAGTAAAGAAACAGGTAAGCAAACACCCTGTCACATAGGTAGACGCACAATAAGTATTTATTGATGGTTAAGTGAGTGAATGGAATAGAAACAGGTTTTGGAGACTGATGGGATTGACAGGGGTCTACTCCAAAATATAAGATACTTTTACTTACCATACATTATATGTTATAAGGTACATATAACATAGCTATTTTTTTAATAATTGGCATATAATTTTTAAATATTTATTTGGCTGTACCAAGTCTTAGGTGAAGCATGTAGGATCTAGTTCCCTGACCAGGGATTGAATCCAGGCCCCTTGTATTGGGAGTGTGGAGTCTTCGCCTCTAGACCACCAGGGAAGTCCCAACATAGCTATTTTTATGGGTCATAACTGGATGAATATCGGCAATTTATACAGTTCAACTGAATGATGAAACTTACATGTAAGTTTGTTTCTATCAGTGCAGTAGTATGTCACTTGCTCTTGGATACCAGTGGAGACTCCAAGGGATGACCAGAGAGGGTTTTAGTTTCCTTCTGTAATCTCTAGGCCAATGTGGAAAGGGTTCAAGAGATTTGGGCTGATCAAGGAAAGCCAAGGGCTTCTCAGGTGGTAAAGAACCTACCTGCCAGTGCCAGAGACACAGGAGACGTGGGTTCGATCCCTGGGTCAGGGAGATCCCCTGGAGGAAGGCATGGCAACCCACTCCAGTATTCTTACCTGGAGAATCCCATGGAGACAAGAGCCCCGTGGGCTACAGTCTATAGAGTCACAGAGAGTAAGACTCGACTGAAGTAACTTAGCACGCACTCAAGGAAAGCTATGACCGCCAGAGGCATTAACATGCAAGCTGTACAGCAGAAATTAACATAACATTGTAAATCAACTATACCTCAATAAAACAAATGTTTTAAAAATACAAATTAAAAAATAAATAAAGAACAACATTGCTGGGAGAAAAAAAATACAAGCTTTACTGAGCAGTGCCCCAACTGGTTTGCATGAGATGGGAAGACTATCCAGAAGCTTATGGTAGGGGGCCACTGTCCTGAAGAGAGAGAGGGCATGGGGAGGGGCCTCTGAGAGGGGGCTTACAGGTCTACAAGATGTCTCTCAGCAGCATGGTGGGGAGTCTCTGGATAGACAAGGCCAAGGGCCATGGCACCTTGGGGTCGTTATCACCACAAGGCTCTATCTTATCAATGGAAAGCAGATGCTAGATGAGGTTTCATGGGATATGCAAAGCAGACAGGCTCTAAAAGGCTTAACTAACTACTTGTCTGGGTTGTTTTAAAAATAAGCAGGTATGTAAAAATTTGAGTTTGGTGCAGGCTAACTTTTGAGCTAATGGGTCCAGCCTGCAGTGAATAAACCACCCAGGGGCCAATACACAGAGTTCTTTGGCTCATTTACATAACACCGTCCTGGCCTGAATGACCTCAGCCCCATTTCTCCCACGTTCCCACCTGCGCTCTAGGGCAGGAAGGTTCCCCTGTCATTTCCTCCCGCTTTTCAGTCTTGGGCTGTGCTGACAGCAGTGGCCATCTTTGTGTTTGGGGTGACCCCTGCCTCTAGCATCTGAGAATTCACCTCCTCCCTTCCTGGTCCCTCCAAACCAAGGATGGTAGTGACATCCAAAGACTACTAATTTTCCAGTTGTCTCCTTGGCCTCTGGCTGATTTCTCAGTCTCATCCATCACTTGTAAAACCAATTCTCCCCAGTCAATTCCCTCTATAAACACTCTGGGTGATTTCGATTTCCTGCTTGCACCCTGCTAGACACAATCTCTTAGTTCTCTCCAGGCCTCCAAAGTATGATAAAAATAAAGTATAAAACAGAGACAATTGATATTTTCACAATCTTATGTAAAATGTGAATGAAGACACCTGCTTAAAAAAAAAAACTGTTTATCTAAAGTGTATGATCCAAGGTACAGGGTGCTAGCATCCTCAAGATAAGGCCCCCAGCCTGCTTACCCACCCTTTCATCCACACATAAGCTCTCCCGTGCTGCCATCCTGCAGTCACCCTGCTCACAGCAACGATTGTGTCATGAGGCAGCCCATGATCTCATACTCTGGCACTGCAGAGAGAAGGGTGAGGCCGCCTCCAATCTAGCAAGGAGAGAGCTGTGATTCTGAGTGGGATCCCCACTACAGCACATCAACCGCTGGGGGTTCGACTTGCCTCGGAGAGGTCTCTGCCTCTTAATACTGGCCAGCCTCACTTAGTTACCCAAGTCCTGCTTTACAGCTTCTTAAGACAAACAGTAAAATCACCTGCGGTCCCACAGCCCAGAGATAGCTCCTGCCAACATTTTGGAATCTCTCAAGACTTTTTTCCCTGTAAGTATATAATCATTCTTTTACTTCAGTAAGAAGTTGTTCTAGAGTCTGTGTTTTTCTTTCTTTTTTTAACTTAGAATATTGCAGACCTTTTCCTTAATCCATTAAAAATATTCTACATTATCATTTTTCATAAGGCATAGTGTTCGAGAAGATATGGATGCCCTACCATTTTATTTGCCAATCCCCTTGAACTTCCAACGTTTCCCTGGAATAAAAAATGTTCCAACAAACATTCTCATCATGTACATCCTTAATAGTGTCTTCAGTATAAATGCCTAGAAGTGGAATCTCTTGAGCACAAAGTATGCATATTTTAATACTTATGGCAATTTTGCCAAATAGCTACAGGGAGGTTAGCGTTTTGTTTTGATTTAGTTGCTTTTTAAGATTTTTGTTTTTTTTTAGATAATAAACATCAGTGCTAATAAGATACAGAGGGGAAAAAAACTAAATTGCAATTTCTGGAAGGCAAGGATGCTCATCTCATATCCCTCACAGTGTCTACTCACCACAGTGCAATAAATGCTGAATTTCAAAGACAGATTCACAAGGGTATATTCAACCTCTATAAACTACTTTCATAAAGGAAGGGCAGACCAAGCTCTACGTGCTTGGTGCAGTGGTTCTCACCCCGACTACAAATTAGAGTCACCCTGGGAACTTTCACAGTTATAGTAACCTGGACCCTACCCTAGATCAGTCAGTTACATCAGGATCTGGAAGCGGGGATGGGCAGTCTCAGCATCAGTACGTTTTCAAAGCTTCCCAGAGAATTCTAATGTGAAACCAGGGCTAGGAGCTGATAATCCTTAAAAAATGACAGATAATTGGAAAAGAAAAAATAGTTTTGTTTCTTTTACCTAATTGTCATGAAGAATATAATAAAATAATAGAAAATGAGACAAATGAGACAACTTGGCAATATGTAGCCAAGGCTGGTTTCACGGTATTTAATCCAAGAGAGTAGTTTCGTGTCTTTTAAAAGCAGTGTGTTTTCCCCTGCACCCAAAATGCCAAGCTTTCATGAAACCCTTATCTTTTTGTTATCCCTATATTGAAACCAGGACACAACAGATGGCAGGGTAATGGATTGTGTCTGCTCAAGTTAGAGCTGCTTTTATTTGTTAGATGTGCTCAACGTGTTCAGTCGCTCAGTCATGTCCAATTCTTTGGGACCCTTACGGACTGTAGCCCACCAGGCTTCTCTATCTACGGGATTTTCCAGGCAAGAATACTGCAGTGGGTTGCCATTTCCTCCTGCAGGGGATCAAACCCTAATCTCCCGCATCTCCTGCACTGCAGGTGGATTACCACGTGGCTCAGTGGTAAAGAATCCACCTGCAATGCAGGAGATGCGGGTTCGATCTCTGGGTCAGGAAAATTCCCTAGAGGAAGAAATGGCAACCCACTCCAGTACTTGCCTGGAAAATCCTGTAGGCAGAGGAGCCTAGTGGGTTACAGTCCACAGGGTAGCAAAGAGTTGAATGTGACTGAACGACGGAGCACACACACAAAGGTAGCGTGTTTTCCCCTGCACCCAAAATGCCAAGCTTTCAGGAAACTCCTATCTTTTTATTATCCCTATATGGAAACCAGGACACAACAGATGGCAGGGTAATGGATTGTGTCTGCTCAAGTTAGAGCTGCTTTTATTTGCTAGACATCAAATTCATATTGACTGCGGGCCAGGCTGACATGATTTATTTCGAATGAAAATGGAGGCATCATGGGCTCTGTCTTTGCTCATTACTGTAAGACAAAGTCTCCTCTGTGATCAGGACACGCTGGATGGCTGATAACAGAAACTGTTAGCAGGGGCTACAAGAGGCTGTTCTTGTCCTCTATGTGACTACGTATTGGAGAATCTCCATACGCTGGACCTAGCAGCCCACATGTCACAGCAGTGAAGTTCCCCACCCTGAGTCCCACTCCTCCAGATCAATCAGCAAAATACAAGGGAAGTCCCACTTCTATTTATTTTTTCCTGTTAACACTTTATTTATTTATTTCTTCATGTGCTCTCAAAAATACAGCATGACATTTTGAAAAGAAAACGCGGCAGGGACAGCCTATTCATCTTGCAAGAAACCATCTGCAGTGACATGAAGGCAGTCCTAGTCCACGGCTCTCTGCAATCCCTCTTCAGCTCCACAGTGTGATCTCACAGGGAGCCTGGCTGCTGCCAGAACCACTCCCAGCTTTCTATAGAGGTTGGCTAACAGCAACTCAGGCCTAGTGGCAGAAGGAGAGCAGAGGAGAAAGAGTCCAGGGCTGATCAAGAGTGGCTACTCATTCCCCCACCCATCCATCGGGTAAAGAGCAGAATCCGGCAGTGGCTGGGAACACTCCCTACACCCCCACCCCAACACTGGACCCGGGTCAGGGATGTGGAATGGGCATTTGAAATCTGACTCAGAATTCCCGGTTTACAGATGAGAAAATGAAGCCGGAGGAACAACTGATCTGCTCAAGATCCTGCAGTGGTTCAGTGGCTGCATGGGGTCACAATGAATTGGACACAACTGAGAGAGTGAGTAACAACTGCAGAGACTCAGTGGTAGAGCTGAGGACGCAGATCTGATTCCGAGATTCCTCAGCTTTTCCTCCCCAGTAATTCTCAAGCTTGGCTTCACATTAGAATCACCTGTGAGCCTTTTTAAAAAAATTATTGGTTTTAGTTTAAGTATGGCTGATCTGCAATGTTGTGTCTCAGGTACACAGCAAAGTGACGCATGAACATATCTTTTTTCAGATCCTTTTCCCTTGTAGGTTATTACAAAAGACTGAGTATAGTTGTCTTGCTATATAGTAGGTCCTTGTTGGTTATCTATTTTATATATAGTAGAGTACCTGTTAATCTCAAACTCCTTATTTATCCCTCCCCCTCTCACTTGGGCCCTTTAAAGCAAATAAACCTACCCAACCCCACCCCTAGAGATCCTGGTTTCACTGACCTCAGGTGGGGCCTGGATGTGGGTATTATTACAGTTGCCTAGGTGATGAGTGTAAGAACTGAGTGCCCAGAGCCCTGGCCTAGCTTGACTCAGCTGTGTGTTTCATGAAGAGCCCAGCCCTTGCTAGAGACCAGAGCTATGAAAATGAATTAACTCAATTCTTGTTCTATAGCTGCTCAGCATTTGGCAGAAGAGCCTTCTGTGAAGAGCTCATGCCAGCAGCAGACTGATAAGAGTACCACTATAAATATAATGAAGTAACCGCAGTGGTTAACTCTGTATGGGAAGGTTGAGGGAGATGGTATTTGAATCCACATTTAAAGGCAAAGCGTCTGCCTGCAATGCGGGAGACCCGGGTTCAATTCCTCGGTCGGGAAGATCCCCTGGAGAAGGAAATGGCAATCCACTCCAGCACTCTTGCCTGGAAAATCCCATGGACGGAGGAGCCTGATAGGCTACAATCCATGGGGTCACAAAGAGTCGGACACGACTGAGCAACTTCACCCACTTTCACTTTAAAGGATGAATAAGATGAATGAGCTTCTAAGAGGACTAGATGCAGAAGGGTTTCCAGAGGGAGGTAAGAGCACATGCAAAGGCCCAGAGGCGTGAACGGATATGCACATTTGTAGTTTGATGCATCAAAAGCAGGGTGCAAGGTGACAGCAGCGGATACACAGCGAAGGAGGTAGACGGAGGCAGGGTCCCAAAGTCCCCTATGTAAGTCATTCTCAGGGTTGAGGACAATCCTGAAATGACGGTGAACCACTGAGATACGTCATGTAGGGAAAAGGACAAACTACAATGTGCCTTTTAGGGAAACTACTGCACTGATGGTGTGGATGATGAATTAGAAGGGAAGAGCCAGAGGCAGGGAGACCAGCCAAGAGGGGAGGCAAAGAGTTGATGAGGCAGGGGTTCTGAATGAACCAGGCAGGGGCCACCAGGACTGCAAGCTGTGGACAGGCAGGACCTGAATTCTGAGCTCCGCCCTGATGCATCATGTTTAGAAGGTGGACCTGAGGACTTCCCTGGTGGTCTAGTGGCTGAGTTCACAGTCCTAATGCAGGGGGCCTGGGTTTGACCCCTCATCAGGGAACTAGCTCCCACAAGCCACTTCTGCACGCCACAACGAAGATTGAAGATCCCATGTGCAGCAACTAAGTCCTACTGCAGTCGAGTAAATAATAATTTTTGTTTAAAACAGAGGGACAGAAAAGACATCTAAGAAGTTGGAGTTGATAGGATGAGGTGGTTGGCTGGTCAAGAGGCAAGAAAGTCTGACTCTAACCTAACTTCTCCCTTCCTCTTCATATACTCTGAACTGAACCCCCTTTCCACTTCCTTTGATTCTGCTGTCCCCCTGGGTCTAGGGCACCAACCCCTCCTCCATCTCCAGATGTCATATACGATATATCCTGTCAGTTTCAAATCAATGATGCTTCCTTTGAAAACCTGGTTTCTGAAGGAAGGAAGGAAGTAGAGTTCAGCAAGTTTATTCTACATGTTGCCCAGAGTAGGTCATTGCATCTGGCCTCCTGAGAAGTCTGCCTTCTCAGCTGCATCAGTTCAGTTCAGTTCAGTCGCTCAGTCATGTCCAGCTCTTTGCGACCCCATGAATCACAGCACGCCAGGCCTCCCTGTCCATCACCAACTCCCGGAGTTCACTCAGATTCACGTCCATCGAGTCCGTGATGCCATCCAGCCATCTCATCCTGGGTCGTCCCCTTCTCCTCCTGCCCCCAATCCTTTCCAGCATCAAAGTCTTTTCCAGTGAGTCAACTCTTCGTATGAGGTGTCCAAAGTACTGGAGCTTCAGCTTTAACATCATTCCTTCCAAAGAAATCCCAGGGCTGATCTCCTTCAGAATGGACTGGTTGGATCTCCTTGCAGTCCAAGGGACTCTCAAGAGTCTTCTCCAACACCACAGTTCAAAAGCATCAATTCTTCGGCGCTCAGCCTTCTTCACAGTCCAACTCTCACATCCATACATGACCACAGGAAAAACCACAGCCTTGACTAGATGGACCTTAGTCGGCAAAGTAATGTCTCTGCTTTTGAATATGCTATCTAGGTTGGTCATAACTTTTCTTCCAACAAGTAAGCATCTTTTAATTTCATGGCTGCAGTCACCATCTGCAGTGATTTTGGAGCCCCAAAAAACAAAGTCTGACACTGTTTCCACTGTTTCCCCATCTATTTCCCATGAAGTAATGGGACCAGATGCCATGATCTTAGTTTTCTGAATGTTGAGTTTTAAGCCAACTTTTTCCCTCTCCTCTTTCACTTTCATCAAGAGGCTTTTTAGCTCCTCTTCACTTCCTGCCATAAGGGTGGTGTCATCTGCATATCTGAGCTGATTGCTATTTCTCCCGGCAATCTTGATTCCAGCTTGTGTTTCTTCCAGCCCAGCGTTTCCCAGCTGCATGGTAGCCTTCAAACCTTTGCTGAAAGTCACCTGCTCGGGGAAGGCATCCTTGACACCAGCAGACACTGGTCGTGTCCCCACAGCACTCTGCATTCCTCTGTCAGTATTTAGACAATTGTTCCATGTTGTCAGTCATTATTGTGTTGCTCAAGCATCTTTTAGGGTAAATAAGCTCTTTTGAAAAACGGGGGCATTGCCTTCTTAGTCTGTCTCCTATCCTAACACACTACACAGAAAATAGATATTTGATAAAAGTTCATCCAATGAAGAAGGAAATGGCAACCCACTCCAGTGTTCTTGCCTAGAGAATCCTTTGGACAGAGGAGCCTGGTGGGCTGCCATCTATGGGGTCACACAGAGTCGGACACGACTGAAGCAACTTAGCATCAGCATCCAATGAAAGAATGTCAAAAGCCAAACTTCTGACATGTTCTATAATAACAAGGATGATGATGACTATGAGACACTGTAATTCCTCCCCTGGGCACCTCGGATTTAACACTCCAGCATCATTTGGAGCCCAAAGGTGGAGTATTATACCAAGGAACCACATCCGTGTAATTTGAACCAGTCTGCAGACCACCTGCAAGACTCTCTAAGACCACCACAAGGCTGGGAACTACACTTTGAGGACTGCTTCTAGGGCCTTCTCTCAGAGGAGCCTTTAGCCATGCACAGAATAGAAGGTAGAGGCAAAACTGCCTTGCCCAGGAGAAACAAGGCCTATCCTGGTCATCTGGGCCATTCTCCTGGCCTCCTCAGGTCATTCACATCTTCCAGAAGCACCTCTTCCTCCAGGAATCTTGGACCTTGGCTGGGTATTATGAAGAAACTTCTGACTGACTGATATATGAAAGGTATACATCCATGATTGTTTTCTTAATCCTCCCCAGGGTTATCTTTTGAAAGCACTGGAAAATTCATGGGAATTTCAGACACTGTAGCAACTTAAAGGAGAGAAAAAAACAGGCCTTAGCTGTGTCCCCTCACCCCACCTACCATGAGAGAGATACACATGGGAGTCATCATTCCAGCCCCCTTGAGCCGGACAGTGGAGCAAGAAGTCCAAGTCTTGACTCTGAGCTGGTCAAACCTGGAGTCAGCCCAGCAGTCAGAATTCTGCTTGAGGGCCACATCGCTGGAACTAAAAGGAATAATTTCATCTGGAGCAGCCTCTCTGCTCACTTGTTCCCCAGCAGCAACCGTGATGTTCAGGCTAAGGCCATGTATCCTGGGGCTGGGGAATGGGAGAGAGTGGTGGGAATGAGAAAGGGGGGCAGGGCTCCCTTCGGGGGCACTCGTGGATGAGGGAGACATTCCGAGGAGCTCTGCTGAATGCACGAGGATGAACATCTTCCAGACAGGCTACGTTTCTCCCTGGGAACCTGAGGGTGTATTATAGCCACTTGGAATTCCCCCACAAGGCTCTGGCTCTGCGGGAAATTCCTGGCTGTTCTTGGCACACGCAATTGCTGCAGAAGGAGACACACGGGTTGGACAAGGGCAGGGCAGGTATGGCTGGCCCAGCTCTTCATCTTTCCTGGGCAAGTCCAGACTGGAGGGCCTTGCTTCAGGACCACAGCTCTGTTTGGAAATGAGGTCTAGAGGAAAGTTCTGGAAAAGAAAGAAAGCCCCGCTTTCTGGGAGACCGTCAGCTTTAAATCATCCAGAGAAATTTAAAGGCCTGGCTTGACACCCTTAAGGAAGCGAAAGTATCAGTCATTCAGTTGTGTCCAACTCTTTGTGACCCCATGGAATGTAACCCGCCAGGCTCCGCTGTCCATGGAATTCTCCAGGCAAGAATATTGGAGTGGGTTACCATTTCCTTCTCCAAGGGGTCTTCCCTACCCAGGAACTGAACTTGAAATCTACATTGCAGGCAGATTCTTTACTACCTGAGCCACCAGGGAAGCACGGACACCTTTATGTGTGTGTGTTAGTCAGTCATGTCCAACTCTATGGGATTAGGTAGGTGATCCCATGGACTGTAGCCCACCAGGCTCCTCTGTCAGTGAAATTCTCCAGGCAAGAATACTGGAGTGGGTAGCCGTTCCCTTCTCCAGGGGATCTTCCCAATCCAAGGATTGAACCTGGGTCTCCTGCACTGGAGGTAGACTCTTTACCATCTGTACCACCCTTGACACCCTTAAAGCAGATGCAAATAAAGGGTGGGATCAGCGAGACTGTGCTGAGGGCAAGTTAAAAAAAAAGTTAGTCCAGATGAAGAACATGACATCTGTGTCCAGAGTGTTTCTATACCATCTGTTCTTGGAGGGGTGGATGTGTTCTCTCCAGGAAATAGCTGGAAGCCTCCAGAATGGGTTCTCCACCAGGCTGCCCAATCTGATAGTATTCTTTAACCCCAGATTCTTTTTGCCCTCCACTGTAAATTCTACCTGAAGCATTACTGGCTGGAGGCCATTTGAATTTTTAGAGAAAAACACTACTTTAGAATGAAGGGCTTGTTAACAGCTAAACACAGCTTTAGGGTTTGATGGACTAGCTCCTGTTTTGCTTTGCCTGTTCTGCTCTGTCTTTGTTTTTATATTTCCAGAAATATACAACCACCCCCCTAGAACAGATGTGCTGACCTGAGCAATTGCAATGACCACACTCCAGTTTCAATGCTATTAACATACACATCTCCAAAAGAGTGCCTACTCCCAGCACGCAGCCTGCAGCCACTTTTACTTCACTTCTTATATAAATCCTGGCTAAAATCTGCGGAGTGGGGAATTGGTTCTTTTGGACAGGAGTCCACCTTTCCCCACATACAGCCTTCCTTAAAATAAAGCTATTTTCCCTTTACCCAACCCCTGTCCTTCAGATTGGCTTACTGAGTGAGAGTAGCCGAGCCTGAGTTTGGTAACAACAGCAGCTGCATTTCCAGACTGTACTTCTTCCACTCTTAACTTTAGGAGGCGGTTCTTACCTCTCTCTCTCCCGATCTAGCTGGTAGAGTTTTCCTCCTCAGTAGGAAGTTCTCACAGACTCCAGCCCCAGAATATTCAGAGTCCACCTAAAGGCACCTCTGAAAACTGCCCCCAGGCTGGAGCTTGGTACATCCCAGACCTTATCCAGCAGTTCCTCCCTTTTCCAGGACATGGTCCACCCAACAGAAAGGCCATTTTCCAAATGGTCTTAAAGCCTTCCCCTAGGGTCTCCCTCTGAGTTGAGTTGGTCTTAAGTAAACTTAGGTAAGTTTAAAGTTTAGTTACTTTACTCTGAGTTAAGTTTACTTAAAGTAAGTTTACTATAAGTCAAGTTTACTTAAGGCTGAGATGGTCAGCCTTAAGTAAATACCCATTATGTGCCAGGCACTTTACCAGGCACCAGAAATACAAAAGGAGTAAGACTAGAGAGAGGAAGTAGCAAACCAGAAGGTCCTTTCTCTGCTAGGAGTGAACTGACAATAAAGTACGATACCTGTCGTATGAGACAGGTTTAACTGGAAGTCCTCAAACTGTTTGCATCATCCATTTTTCTCAGCCTCAATTCCCACCTTCACTGCAGCCAGTCTTCAGGTGTTGCCCCAGTGATAACTAAGCCAAACTCTGTTGCAATCCCCTCCTAACACAATATACATCTGTGCTAGAGGAGAGAC
This sequence comes from Capra hircus, assembly GCF_001704415.2. Taxonomy (NCBI): domain Eukaryota; kingdom Metazoa; phylum Chordata; class Mammalia; order Artiodactyla; family Bovidae; genus Capra; species Capra hircus. The sequence continues at coordinate 20,647,218 of NC_030818.1, forward strand.
TAGGAGGCATGGAAAACCTGGTCCACCCCTGCATTCCACCTGTAATTGCCTGTGCCACCACTGAAACCAAGCAGGACCCTGCGGGGCTCTTTCAGTCTCCAAGATTTTCCCTGAGTTCTAAAGGGCAGATTAAAACAGTTGCTAATCAGGGACGGGAAGGGCTGCAAAGACAAGGGGGGTGCAGTTAGAAAACCATAGGGCAGGGTCCTGGTTCCACCTCAAGGAATACACATAACAATAAGCTCTTTAAGATGTCAGCATTCTTCATACCAGATAAGACTACCTGAAGTTACACTGAGATACCAAGGGAACATTTCATGCAAAGATGGGCTCGATGAAGGTCAGAAATGGTATGGACCTAACAGAAGCAGAAGATATTAAGAAGAGGTGGCAAGAATACACAGAACTGTACAAAAAAGATCTTTAGGACCAAGATAATCACGATGGTGTGATCACTCACCTAGAGCCAGACATCCTGGAATGTGAAGTCAAGTGGGCCTTAGAAAGCATTACTACAAACAAAGCTAGTGGAGGTGATGGAATTCCAGTTGAGCTATTTCAAATCCTGAAAGATGATGCTGTGAAAGTGCTGCACTCAATATGCCAGCAAATTTGGAAAACTCAGCAGTGGCCACAGGACTGGAAAAGGTCAGTTTTCATTCCAATCCCAAAGAAAGGCAATGCCAAAGAATGCTCAAACTACTGCACAATTGCACTCATCTCACGGGTGTTCTTTGGAAGCACTGATGCTAAAGCTGAAACTCCAATATTTGGCCACCTCATGCGAAGAGTTGACTCATTGGAAAAGACTCTGATGCTGGGAGGGATTGGGGACAGGAGGAGAAGGGGACGACAGAGGATGAGATGGCTGGATGGCATCACCGACTCAAAGGACATGAGTTTGACTGAACTCTGGGAGTTGGTGATGGACAGGGAGGCCTGGCATGCTGTAGTTCATGGGGTCGTAAAGAGTCGGACACGACTGAGTGACTGAACTGAACTGAACTGAGGTTACATTAAAGGAACCAAAAAAGCTCATCGGTTCATCAAGAAGATCAGCTGAGACTGGACTAGAGGCGTGGAGGCCCTCCACATACCCTAAGCCTGTCAGCAACCACCGATCCCTCCACCGACCTTGAACCATTGCTATTAAACTTCTCAGCAAATTCTCCAGAGTAGGGACATACAGTTTTTTAGGGCAGGAGACCTCTGTGTCCCCCTTTTCCTGGCAAAGCAATAAAGCTACTCTTTTCTGTTTCACCCCAAATTCTGTCTTTGAGATTGGATTCAGAGCTGGGTCACAGAGGTCAAGCTTTCAGCATCACCGTCTTGATCCGTTCATCTGCCCCAAGCCTACATCAGCAGTCTTCATGGCCTGCCCTCTCTTTGCAAAAAGGGTTAGGAAAAATACTAGTGCTAAAACCAGCCTGAGGGTCTTGACCCACTTTGTCAACACAGCTGCTGTGCCTTTAAGAAGATGATGCATGCAGCTGAGTCCATCTTTCACTGAATTCAATGCAGGGAAGGTGTGTTCTCTGCTTCTTAATTTTTTATTGTCCTGCAAAGTCTAAGGACTTGGGGAATTAGTGCAATACTTCCCTTTTCCCTATGGAACATAGAGAGGTTGGAGCAAACATCAAAGTTTAAAGAGTCGTCATATTCATTATAACACTATATTCACATTCCATAAATGGGCATTTTCACTCTGCCTTTACAGCAGGTTCGGGTCCTCAGCTCCCTGTGTGGGTGCTAGTTCTGACCATTCACCAGCAGTGTTTGAACTACAAATTGTTCACTTTATTGTGACTGTTTGCACTGATGAAGAATTAGGTCACCAACTGCCAGTTCTCAGAACTGGGTCTTGGACCTGATTGTAAATATCGCATGAGCCACCACTGGCGATGTGATCCTGGGGAAATTACTGAATTTCCCCAAGGCACAGTTTCTCATCTGTAAAATGAAACTAACAATAGTACTTACTTCATAGCATTGATGCAACGATTCAATAAGAACAAACAAAGAGTGTAGCTAACACCTATTGTGGCTCATAATTGGTGGCTCAGCAAATGACTCACTTGGGTGGGAGGGGAATAATGTCCCTTTGACAGCCATTGTCTATTAACCAAGAGGACTAGAAAGCAACAGTTCTGCCTATTACAATCCCCAAACCTCTTTCCCCTCTATGTAGCCGTGACTTCATTCTTTCTTAGTTGTCAACCTGCTGCTCTCACTATTGCAGAAAGTGTTAGTCGGTCAGCCGTGTCCCCATGGACTGTACCCCACCAGGCTCCTCTGTCCATGGGATTCTCCAGGCAAGAATACTGGAGGGGGTTGCAAAGAAGAAGCTGTTTCTTTGATTTGCTTTTTGTTGCTTTTGAGAGGGAGCAGGGAGTCCACTCCACTCCAGGGCAGGTGATGAGGAAAACTCCCTCTCAGAGTTTTCTTGGGGACATGGTGGCCAGCGTCCCCTCCTGTTGTTGCAGGGAGAAGCCAATTTTGATTCCACATGGGAAACTGTTTCTTTGACTTGCTTTTTGTTGCTTTTGTTATTATAATCATACTTAATAGCTTGCCTCAGAGGACCCTGCCCCTCTGCCTGACTGTAAATTAAAGTGTCTTTTTTCAGCTCACAGAGATAATCTGACCCTCAGTTCAGTTCAGTTCAGTCACGCAGTCGTATCCGACTCTGTGACCCCATGGACTGCAGCAAGCCAGGCCTCCCTGACCATCACCAACTCCAGGAATTTACTCAGTCTCATGTCCATTGAGTCTGTGATGCCATCCAACCATCTCATCCTCCATCACCTACCCACCTGTGAACAGAAGAGATTAACACACCCTTTCCAAAGGCTGGCCATTCCCTTGGAAATGTTTTGCAAGATTGAAGACCCTCTCACTTTACTTCCCCACTGCCTCTTCCTCTCTATTCTGCCTTTTGATGTTAGTTCCTCATTGCTTCCTTCTCTCTGACTCTACAAAAGAACTTAGCATCCAGACCCCAGCAAGATTAGTTTGAGGTACTAGCCTGCCATCTTCTCCATCAGCCAGCTCCCCAAATAAAGTCGTATTCCTTGCCTCAACATCTCGTCTCTGGGATTCATTGGCCTGTTGTGCGGCAAGCAGAGTGAGCTTGGACTCAATACCACCACCAAAATGTAAAGTTCACTGAGGACACAGTTACAACCCAGTGGTCAGCAGAATCTACATTAGAAGACAGTCAATAAATATTTGTCTGTAATGGCATGAATATTTTTTCAGTTGACTGGTTGAATATGACTTCTGATGCTTATTGGTATCAGTACCCAGGAAATATAAGGCTTCCCAGGTGGACTGGAAAAGGTCGGTTTTCATTCCAATCCCAAAGAAGGGCAATGCCAAAAAATATTCAAACTACTGCACAATTGCACTCACCTCATGCTAGCAAAGTAATGCTCAAAATCCATCAATCTAGGCTTCAACAGTATGTGAACTGAGAACTTCCAGATGTACAAGCTGGATTTAGAAAAGGCATAGGAACCAGAGATCAAATTGCCACCATCCACTGGATCATAGAAAAAGCAAGAGAATTCCAGAAAAACATCTACTTCTGCTTCATTGACAATGCTAAAGCCTTTGACTGTGTGGATCACAACAAACTATGGAAAATTCTTCAAGAGATGGGAATACCAGATGGGAATATCACCTTCTCTGCCTCCTGAGAAATCTGTATGCAGGTCAAGAAGCAACAGAACCGAACATGAAACAACAGACTGGTTCAATATTGGGGACAGAGTACGTCAAGGCTGTATATTGTCACCCCACTTCTTTAACTTATATGCAGAGTACATCATGAGAAACACTGGGCTGGAGGAAGCACAAGCTGGAACTTCAGATATGCAGATGATACCACCTTTATGGCAGACAGTGAAGAAGAACTAAAGAGCCTCTTGATGAAAGTGAAAGAGGAGAGTGAAAAAGTTGGCTTAAAGCTCAACATTCAGAAAACAAAGATCATGGCATCCGGTCCCATCACTTCATGGCAAATAGATGGGGAAAAAGTGGAAACAGTGGCTGACTTTATTTGGGGGGGCTCCAAAATCACTGCAGATGGTGATTGTAGCCATGAAATTAAAAGACGCTTACTCCTTGGAAGGAAAGTTATGACCAACCTAGATAGCATATTGAAAAGCAGAGACATTACTCTGCCAACAAAGGTCCATAGTCAAAGCTATAGTTTTTCCAGTAGTCATGTAAGGATGTGAGAGTTGGACCATAAAGAAAGCTGAGCACCGAAGAATTGATGCTTTTGAACTGTGATGTTGGAAAAGACTCTTGAGAGTCCCTTGGACTGCAAGGAGATCCAGCCAGTCAATTGTAAAGGAAATCAACCCTGAATATTCATTGGAAGGACTGATGCTGAAGCTGAAGCGCCAATACTTTGGCCATCTGCTGCGAAGAGCCGACTCATTAGAAAAAACCCTGATGCTGGGAAAGATTGAGGGTAGGGGGAGAAGGGGCCGACAGAGGATGAGATGGTTGGATGGCATCACCAACTCAATGAACATCAATTTGGACAGGGAGGCCTGGCGTGCTGCAGCCCATGGGGTGGCAAAGAGTTGGACATGACTGAGCGACTGAACAACAACGGTGGCTCAGGGGTAAAGAATCTGCTTGCAATGCAGGAGACACAGGTTTGATCTCTGGGTCTGGAAGATTCCCTAGAGAAGGAAATGGTAACCCACTCCTGTACTCTTGCCTGGGAAGTCCCATGGACGGGGAGCCTGGTGGGCTACTTTCCATGGGATCACAAAGAGCTGGACACAATTTAGCAAGTTAAAACAATAACCCAGGAAATATACAGTCTAAGACAGGAGAAACATGGGTTTAATATTTGCTAACATTTTCTCTTACCTGCCACCTATTTTTTTTTTTTTTTAAGCATTAGAGCCAAAGTGCTTGAACCTTGCTGCTTTGCATGACTGGATTAGGTTGCATATGAGAATTTTGCAAAGGAAAAAAAAAAATTCATCCCACCAATTTACATCTCAATTTCTGTTCCTCTCAAAAGCCTCAAAGTCCCTCAGCAATAATCATGTTCAAGGCAAAGAAATTAAGAAGTTTGGCTGGGAAGCTATTAAATGAGTCTCTGAAATGTAGTAAAAGGCATATCCAAAGGTCTGTCCTTCCCCTAGACTTTTTTCTGGCCCTGCCACAGGAGAGCAAGTACTGGAAGGGAGGCTTCCTCTTGGATAATGAGAGATTTATGCAAATTGTGTTGCAAATTGCTGTGCGGTACATTCGATTCGTCATTGTCTGGGTGAGATCACGTTCCTGTGCACAGAGGTGTGTACAAAGTATCACCTGTGATAACAACAAAAACCTACAATATGGAGTTTATAAGGCACAGAATCCCTCAGTAATAAAAATCATCAAGGCCCAAATAACCCAGAGGTTCTCCTTAGCCCCTTTCATCAGTGTTCCAGAGAAGATCTGCTGTGTTTCTTCCTTCCCATCTCTTAGGAATCATAGTGATAATGAGAGATTGAGAAAGGAAAGTGATGGATGAATATGAGTGGATTATTAGAGCTCAACAACAACTCAGGAAATATACAGTCTTGGACTGCAAGGAGATCAAACCACTCAATCCTAAAGGAAATCAATCCTGAATATTCATTGGAAGGACTGATGCTGAAGCTGAAGCTCCAATACTTTGGCCATCTGCTGCGAAGAGTCAACTCATTAGAAAAAAACTCTGATGCTGAGAAAGATTGAAGGCAGGAGGAGAAGGGGACGACAGAGGACAAGATGATTGGATGATATCATTGACTCAACGGACATGAGTTTGAGCAAGTTCCGGGAGATGGTGAAGGGCAGGGAGGCCTGGCGTGCTGCAGTCCATGGGGTCACAAAGAGTCAGACATGACTGAGCAACTGAACAACAGCAACAACATTAGAGCTCAGGGTTGTTGTATATTTTATTTCGGCCATGCCTTGCACCAGGCAGGACCTTAGTTCCCCTTCCAGGAATGAAACTCATACCCCTTGCAGCGGGAGCATGGAGTGTTAAAAAGAGGAGTCTGGTTGGAAAAGAATCCAACAGCCCAGTCTGACTTATAGTGATTCTGAAGGAGTCCAACTCCAGATAGAGAATCCAGAAAGAGGAGGATTTTGTTTGCTTGTTTGTCTTAATAGAGCAGTAAGAGGAGGAAAGTTATCTCACTGCTATCTGTAGATTTATTGCTTGGGGAAGAAAGACTCCAATCAAAGATGGGAAGCTCCTCTCATTAGAGAGGCGATCTGTCTTCACTGAAGACTCAAACCTCTATACAAGGCTTTGTCTGCCTGGTGGACATGACTAGATGGTTGTCATACCCGTTTTCAAGTCAAAATTCTTTTTTTTTTAAGTCAAATGACTTTATTTATTTTTTACTTCAGGTTTTTTTTTAAATCATTCTTTTTCATTAACTTTTTAAATTATGAAAATATAACACATTTAAAGGAGACTTGGAAAATAAAGAAAAAAGTTACATATAGTTCTACTATATATTACAATTGTTTGTTTTTACTAAATTAATATTTTTAGTAGGATTTTCAGTATAAAACTCTCAGAAATTAATAGAATGAGTTTTGACTTACATTCATTCTATTAAGTCAAAATTCTTAATATGACATCCATGAACACCCCCAAAGAGGGCTGTGAATGCCTTAAAAATGTCTGCAAAACTTTAAACCTAAAATACTTTTAAGTGACCTGTGATCTCCAAAAATATTAAGGTAAAACACCACGTAGGAAAGAGAAGGAAAGGAGCTTCCCTGTTGGTTCAGTGGTTAAGACTCCATGTTTTCAGTGCAGGGGGCATGGGTTCATTCTCTGGTCAGGGAAGTTCCACATGCCACGCAGTGTGGGGGAAAATAAAATTGGAAGTTATCACAGATCTAGTAATATGCTGGCAAGGTTTGGGGAACAGGGACTTTTTGCACTACTGGTAGAAACAAAAATTGGATCATCTCTAGAAGGCAGTTTGGCCTTTAGAAATATGCAGAGCTTTTGACCCAATTAATTCCACTTCTAGAAATGTATCTTAAGGAAGCAGAAAGAGATGCATAAAAGCATTTATAATTAAGGGTGTTCATCTTGGCATGAAAAACGAGAGACAAACTCAATGTCCAACAATCAGCATTTATTAAATATTGTGCTCCATCTATCATGAACAAGTATAGGAATAAAAATCATAGTATAAAAAGAAACGGAATGATGTGATTATGTGCTCATAATGTTTTTAAAAAAATACAAATCGGGTAACGAAACAGTATTGCAATATTCGACCTAAATCAAATCCCTTATGATTATACAGTGGAAGTGAGAAATAGATTTAAGGGACTAGATCTGATAGATAGAGTGCCTGATGAACTATGGATGGAGGTTCGTGACATTGTACAGGAGACGAGACCATCCCCATGGAAAAGAAATGCAAAAAAAGCAAAACGGCTGTCTGGGGAGGCCTTACAAATAGCTGTGAAAAGAAGAGAGGTGAAAAGCGAAGGAGAAAAGGAAAGATATAAGCATCTGAATGCAGAGTTCCAAAGAATAGCAAGGAGAGATAAGAAAGCCTTCCTCAGCGATCAATACAAAGAAATAGAGGAAAAGAACAGAATGGGAAAGACTAGAGATCTCTTCAAGAAAATTAGAGATACCAAGGGAACATTTCATGCAAAGATGGGCTCAATAAAGGACAGAAGTGGTATGGACCTAACAGAAGCAGAAGATATTAAGAAGAGGTGGCAACAATACACAGAAGAACTATACAAAAAAGATCTTCACGACCAGGATAATCACAATGGTGTGATCACTCCAGACATCCTGGAATGTGAGAAGTCAAGCGGGCCTTAGAAAGCATCACTAACAAAGCTAGTGGAGGTGATGGAATTCCAGTTGAGCTATTTCAAATCCTGAAAGATGATGCTGTGAAAGTGCTGCACTCAATATGCCAGCAAATTTGGAAAACTCAGCAGGACTGGAAAAGGTCAGTTTTCATTCCAATCCCAAGGAAAGGCAATGACAAAGAATGCTCAAACTACTGCACAATTGCACTCATCTCACACGCCAGTAAAATAATGCTCAAAATTCTCCAAGCCAGGCTTCAGCGATACTTGAACCATGAACTTCCAGTTGTTCAAGCTGGTTTTAGAAAAGGCAGAGGAACCAGAGGTCAAATTGCCAACATCTGCTGGATCATGGAAAAACCAAGAGAGTTCCAGAAAAACATCTATTTCTGCTTTATTGACTATGCCAAAGCCTTTGACTGTATGGATCACAATAAACTGTGGAAAATTCCGAAAGAGATGGGAATACCAGAGCACCTGACCTGCCTCTTGAGAAACCTATATGCAGGTCAGGAAGCTACAGTTAGAACTGGACATGGAACAAAAGACTGATTCCAAACAGGAAAAGGAGTACGTTAAGGCTGTATATTGTCACCCTGCTTATGCTGGGCTGGATGAAGCACGAGCTGGAATCAAGATTGCAGGGAGAAATACCAATAACCTCAGATATGCAGATGACGCCACCCTTATGGCAGAAAGTGAAGAGAACTAAAAAGCCTCTTGATGAAAGTTAAAGAGGAGAGTGAAAAAGTTGGCTTAAAACTCAACATTCAGAAAACTAAGATCATGGCATCCGGTCCCATCACTTCATGGGAAATAGATGGGGAAACAGTGGAAACCGTGTCAGACTTTATTTTTTGGGGCTCTAAAATCACTGCAGATGGTGACAGCAGCCATGAAATTAAAAGACGCTTACTCCTTGGAAGAAAAGTTATGACCAACCTAGATAGCATATTCACAAGCAGAGACATTACTTTGCCAACAAAGGTCCGTCTAGTCAAGGCTATAGTTTTTCCAGTGGTCATGTATGGATGCGAGAGTTGGACTGTGAAGAAAGCTGAACGCCGAAGAATTGATGCATTTGAACTGTGGTGTTGGAGAAGACTCTTGGGAGTCTGCAGACTACTTCCAAATGTTGACAGAAGTATGCCCTGCCCAATGGCGTGTGTCTCAGGGGTGGGCAGTGGACAGCCCCTCCTGAGGTAAAGAATCTGTCTGCAATGCAGGAGACCTGGGTTCCATCGCTGGGTTTGGAAGATTCCCTGGAGAAGAATATGGCAACCCACACTAGTATTCTTGCCTGGGAAAACCCATGGACAGAGTCTGCAGAGACTCTTAGACTGCAAAGAGATCCAACCAGTCCATTCTAAAGGAGATCAGTCCTGGGTGTTCTTTGGAAGGACTGATGCTAAAGCTGAAACTCCAGTACTTTGGCCACCTCATGTGAAGAGTTGACTCGTTGGGAAAGACTCTGATGCTGGGAGGGATTGGGGGCAGGAGGAGCAGGGGACAACAGATGATGAGATGGCTGGATGGCATCAGTGATTCGATGGACGTGAGTTTGAGTGAACTCCGGAAGTTGGTGATGGACAGGGAGGCCTGGCGTGCTGCAGTTCATGGGGTCGCAAAGAGTTGGACACGACTGAGCGACTGAACTGAACTGAACCGAAAGGATGGTGGTGGTTTAGTTGCTCTTTGCAACCCTGTAGACTGTAACCTTCCAGGCTTCTCTGTCCATGGGTTTTCCCAGGCAAGAATACTAGTGTGGGTTGCCATATTCTTCTCCAGGGAATCTTCCAAACCCAGCGATGGAACCCAGGTCTCCTGCATTGCAGACAGATTCTTTACCTCAGGAGGGGCTGTCCACTGCCCACCTCTGAGACACACGCCATTGGGCAGGGCATACTTCTGTCAACATTTGGAAGTAGAAGTGAGGGAAGGGAGGCTGGGGCTGCTGCTGGTCTGGACAGCACCCAAGGACTGCGGGAGGTGCCATGGTGGCACCCAGCCAGTGGCCAAGCCAAGCCCCAGCCCGCCCTTCGCGGAGCCTTCGGTATAAGAATCCGGGTAAAACATGGGTGAGGCTTTCAAAATTCCAAGTGAAGGCGAGCGCATCCCGACCTGCTTCCTGGAAGGCTGGTGGTTTGTGGTTAACTGCACCTCCCGAGGAGCAGGGCAGCCTGAGGCCAAGTGAGAACAAGTGTGGGAGTGAGTCACTGGAGTGAGAAAGAAAAGTGCAGTGATCAACACAGACTCTAGTTGAAAGAGGGTGTGGGAGTTGACAGCGATGGGGGTGGAGATACAGACAGACTTCAGCTAACTTTGAAGGAGAACCAGTTTTTCCAGCAGAGAACTGGACTTTCTGAGGTAGCCCCCAGCTGACACAGAGCTGTGGTTTAAAAAAAAGAAACTCACTTTTTTTTTTTTTTTTATTGGAGTATAGTTGATTAACAATGTTGTGTTCGTTTCAGGTGTACAGCAAAGTGATTCAGTTATTCATATACATGTATCTATTCTCTTTCAAATGTCTCTCCCATTTAGGTTGTTACATAATATGGAGCAGTTCCCTGTGCAATACAGTAGGTCCCTGCCGGTTATTCATTTTATATATAGTAGTGTGTACATGTCAATCCCAAACTCCCTAACCATCCCTCAGCTCTACCCTTCCCCGCATAACCATAAGTTCATATTCTAAGTCTGTAAGTCGCTTTCTGAAAAACCCACTAGTTTAGACTGTAAGAAAAGGCCCAATCTGAAGAAAATACTCATTGTGACTTTTTAATATGTGCAGAACCTCGAACATTATTCTTCACAGCCATGTACTAAAGTAAACTAACACTGTCATGGTCCCCAGATTAAAAACAAAAGAGTCACCTGAAGCAGTAAAGCTAAATTTCCCCAGCTCAACCATTTTAAAAGGGGACACTACAGAATCTACGCAGTTGGTTTTCTGCTCAAGTGAAGTTCCCAGTCCTAAACTCTGAACTTTCATGTGGAAATATATAATATATATATATATATATATATATATATTTTTTTTTTTTTTTTTTCCTGCAAAAGCTGAAACTGATTCGGTAGAAAATGCACAGGATTTAGTAGAACTACCACCTACCCAGCTCTACAGTGATCCAACTGGCACGTAAGTTTGAGTTTTAGCCCCGCATCTGAGAACGGGGACTCACCTCTTGAGCCTTGTAAAGTGGAGGTCACTCCTCCTACAAACTTCTACGAGCAACTAGTATCTGTCGAACACTGGGCATCAGGGACATGAGAGAACCTGCTTCCTGTCCTCACAGGGAAGGGCAAATGACAGCCACAGTCCATCTTTGAATGCTGCAAGTTAGAAAATGGTTTTACATTACTGAACTAGTGAAAAATCAAAAAAGCATATTTTGCAACCTGTGAAGAATTATGTAAAATTCCAGTTTTAGTGTCCGCAAGTAAAATGTTGCGACGCAGTCGCATTTGTTAGTTGATATAGTGTCTGTGGTTGCATCTGTGCCCCTATGGCAGAATTGAGCCATCGTAACCAAGACTATATAGCCCCCGAATCTGAAAGTATTTGCTATCTGGCTCTTCATAGAAAAAAAATTTGCTGACCCTTGGACTAAAAAGAAAAACAAGGTAATTACAGACTCAGACAAGCTCTAGGAAGTTAAAAAGGGCAGGGGATGGAATTTCTCGAGGCTGTTATGAAGGTGAAGATGAGAGCGCTCTATGGAGCTATGTAGCACCCTGTTATCTCCCATGTCTGGAGGGTTTCCAGGCCCCCCGGGCTCTGGGAACCAACCTAGGGGAACTAAGCAGAGCACTGACTCCACCTCCACCGACTGGACGGGGCTCTGCAGCCGCATCAAGTCCCTCCTGTGCTCCCAGAGTCTGGGAAGCAGACCCGGCGCTCTCAGGCTGCCCTCTGGGAATTCACCTGTACTCTTGCCAAGGGTACTGTTTGCACCACACCAAAGGTTACAGGGCAACGCCGAGATGCTTTGCCGCACAGGGACAGAAGGAAGACGGGCACCCTCCATTTAGTGTCCGTGGGAGTCGCTTTTGAAGCAAAGCTCACTGCTGTGGCCTCTGTCTGCCTGAGGCTCTTGTGAAAATGACTCCTTTGGTCCCTTCCTTCTGCGCCTCCCACTGGCCCTGGAGATAAGGCCAGAGACTAGTACCGCCTTGTCTGTGGAAGACTCTCCCATCTCCCTCTCCCCGTGTGTGTCCTCCCCACCCACCTCCCTCCCCGTGCAAATGGCTCCTACAGACCGTGTACTTCGGCTCTGTAATCTGCCATATTACCTGTATGGTGCACAGATGTCCCTTTCTAGTGCACCTCCCAGGCTGCCACCCAACCGCTTGTCTTTGCTACCGCAGCTCCCTTGCACACAAATACACAGCCAAGTAGTTGTTTCAAATCGACAAAATATTGGCTGGAACTTGGAGGCCAGCGGTTCAGGAGCCCCAGGGGACTCCCCAGTCTCCTCCCAGTCCCCAGACAGGGGCCTCATCACAGCCTACATAGGCAGCAGCTGCCTTGGGTTGCCTGTGGGGCACAGTGGGCTGCCCTGATCGTCAGGTTGCGGCCCTGGCATCCTGCCTGGCTGCAGCCTGCCCCTGGCTCATGAGCTGAGCCATGAAACTCCTCACCTCCCAGCCCCACCTGCCCAAACTCTGACAGGGACCACCTGCTGGGCGGGGCCCAGTGCCTCAGCGCTTCCCCAGTGGAGACTCATCATAACCTCTACCAGGCCGTGCCTGGGCTGCCCAGGCCTCCTGAACCTTGCACGCTGTGTGCCAGGATGGGTGGTACATCATCATTCATCCTCCACCCAGTTTTTAAAAAGCATCTTCAGTTACCCTCTTTAAATCCAGAAACTCTCCCTGGCTGGCGTGAGATTGGGAGTTGGACATGAAGAACCCTACTGTTCCAGTGGGTCAGCTCTGGTCTTTTCTAGGCTGGCCTCTTTCCCTCACCTTGAAGGTCCTGTGCCTCCAAGGTCCCAGCCTGACTTGGGGCCCAGACTCTGTGAACTATGACTGCAGCTGGGGTCATGGCTTGGTTCCAAGCTCTAGCAGAGCAGAACAAAAGACGGGGAGACCAGCAGAAAAGGCAACTGTTAACACACATCACACTGCCACTGGGTGGGCTCAGAAACTGAAGTAGGGCCAGTCACAGGAGAAAAAGGCAGCTGGTGACCCAGGAAGTGGGAAAGACTAAGAGTGGGCAAGGGGTGACAGACCAGCCCTGCTCCCTTCGGCAGGAGTTAGTGGTGAGTGGCGTTTTTTGTTTTTTATTTCATTTTTTTAATTGTTATTATTATTTGGCTGCACCGTGAGGCTTACAGGATCGTAGTTCCCTGGCCAGGAATTGAACCCAGGTCCCCTGCAGTGGAAGCATGAGTCCTAACCACAGAACTATCAAAGAATTTCCCACATTTCTGTCCCTTTAAGCAGACAGAAAGGCAAAGACAAATGTGCACATGCAAGTCCCAAGGGATTACCCAAATCTCCCTGGCTTCTCCTCTTCTCTCTGACCCTCCTAATCCGGGATGTGATCCTATTAAGTAGATTAAAGGTGGCTGGGACCATGTGAGGTAGGCTGTAGCTCTAGACTCTTCTGCAAGAGTCTGTATTAATTTTAATTCAATTAGCAAACCTGGACTTGTTCACCCAGATCTCTGATTCTCCAAGGCAAGTGTGAATTGACACAAAATTTTATGAGGAATTTAACATTTATGGTACTCTCTGTCCCTACAGCCATGCCCTTAAAAAGCAAGCTCCTAGAGGCTGGTAATCAGGCAGGTCTCAGGAAAACTTCTTTCATTAGGTGGAAAGTTGGATAGATGACTTCCAAGGTCCCTTCCTAACCCTAAGCTTTGATGACTCTAAGGTTCACAGACACTAAATTGTAGGACAAGAAAAGCCATCTAACAACCAGGGTTGAAAAAAAGACCTGACGATCTGTTTTACCCAGGGCAAGGCAAGCCCAAACATTTCAAACGAGAGCTGTCTACAAAGAATGTGTTTGCAAACCAGACAGAATTTAAAATAAACTTCAGCCAGCGAATGATAAACCTTCCCTAAAAAGGTAATCAGATGGTGAGTGACCAAACTTTGGAAGTGGTATTAGGAAAGTTTTCTGCACCATTCCAAATGCTTTCACACTTGAACCCCAAATGGATCAGTGCACTGGTTTAGGGGAGAAGTCAAAAAGTGAAAAGTTAGGATAAATAAAACACCTTTTACAGCGGGCAGCCTTGGGGAAGCTCCAAGAAATGGAGCTCTGGAAAGGAAAGCAAAACAGGCTAAATCTTCAGGATTGCAGTGCAAAAACAAAACGGGGATAAAGTGAGCAAGCTGTGGGCTCAGAGCTACATGAGCCACAAAGGACAGCATGAGACACCTCTGCCCAGGGGGTGAGGGAGTGAGAGGAGGTGGCGGCTACCTTCCTCCTTTCTCCCTGATACCTTTCCAGACAATCAAGGCACCACAGTTCTCCTTCCTTCGAGGCACACACCATTCAGCCTTGTACCTTTTATTGGCATTGGGGGAGTGGGAACGCTTTGGTTTTGACTACATTTTAAATTTCTCTTCATTGTGAAATAGATCATACTTACAAAAAAGTGTGTGTAACATATATGGACAGTTTAAAGAAAATAAAAAGCCAAGCACCACGTACACAACACCCAATGTAAGCAATCAAATATTGCCAATACACTGAAATCTCCTCTGTGGCCCCCCTTCCCACCGTCTCCCTCTCCCTTCCCACCCCCAGGCCAGCCACTGACCTAACACATGTGCTGCCCACTCCTTTGCTCTTCTTTACACTTCCAGTCCATCTGTTATACAGCCCTAACCACTGTATTCTTCAGCGGTTCCTGGTTTTGAACTTACTGTCATCATCTCAGTCTGCTTTGTATGCTCAATAGTTTTGAAATCCATTCATGTTTCATCTTCTCTGCTCTATAGGATTCTACACCACGATTACTTCTGTATTCTGTCATTTGTGGACATCTGGATTGTTTGTTTTCTTAGTTTTTATAAATGACGCTATTAGGAGCATTCTTCTCTGTGTCTCCTGTACAATGTGTTTGCCTGCTAAGTCACTTCAGTCGTATTCAACTCTGTGCAACCCTATGGATTGCAGCCCACTGGGCTCCTCTGTCCGTGGAGATTCTCCAGACAAGAATACTGGAGTGGGCTACCATGCCCTCCTCCAGGGGATCTTCCCAACCCAGGGATCGAACCTGAGTCTCTTATGCCTCCTGCATTGGCAGGCAGGTTCTTTACCACTAGCGCCACCTGAGAAGGCCCTCCTACAGAACACATGCCAGAACTGCCTAGAGCAGAGCTACTTGGAGAATGGCCCTGCTGACCCACTGCTGTTGCTGCTGTTGAGCTGCTTCAGTTGTGTCCGACTCTTTGTGACCGCGCGGACCATATAGCCTGCCAGGCTCCTCTGCCCATGGGATTTTCCAGCCAAGATCGCTGGAGCTGTAGACCCACTGCTGGTGCTCAAACTGCCTCCACTTTGCAACAAGATGAGGAACTTCCTCCAGCGCAGGAAGTCAAGCAACTGTGTAGTTCACCTGGCATTTTTCATAGTAGGACCCCATTGGGAAGAAGCAATGAATTTACATTTTGACACAAGCTCCCTATTGCTTCCTACCTCCGGCATTTTGCAGAGCACTTGGTGCCCTCAGCCTTTTTTCTCCATCTTCATCTACCAACCAGGTCATCAGTCTCTAATCAGTAAAGACTTTGACCCCTCACTCAGCCTCTCAATTTTGCTCAATAAAAATGAATGAAAAGATGGATGAGCCAATTGCCCTTCCCCACCCGCACAACTACCTCAGGGGCTTCTATGTTCTTCATGAACCCCACCTCCCCAGTTAATTTGTCCAGGGACTGGGGAAGCCCCTGACATACAAGCTGGGAGAGTCAAAGTCCTTCCTAGCATTTTCACCTTGGAACCAAAAAATGGGGTCAGTATATCTCCAATGCAGAAGCTAGACTGTCGTTCACCAGGGCTGTCGGCCACACTCGTTACCACGTGGGGTGGAAGCTGGTCTGTGGTGACAAGAAACAGACACGGAGAACAAGATCAGACCAGGAGCAGGAGCCTGTCCGCGCTGCAGTGCCGGACTCCTGGTTCCTGGGCCCAGCTGCATCCCGCCCTTACCTTTCCCCAGTCAGTCATTCAGCCCCGTTCCTGGCTTCTCCTCTTTGCCTAAGCTGGCTGGAATTATGTTTCCATGTCTGGAAAGAAAATGAATACCCTGTCCTTTAGCTCTAGCAAGAAAGCTGTAATCAAGGATGACTGTTAAGCCACAAAGCTGGTTTTGAGGGATGTTTTTGAAGAATGGCGGTCAGTCCTTCAGATGTCTGTTGGTGCAAAGACCAAACCAAGGGACTTCCCTGGTGGTCTAGAGGTTGAGACTTTGCCTTCCAATACAAGGGATGTGGGTTTGATCCCTGGTCAGGGAGCTAAGATTCCCACAAGCCTCATGACAAAAAAAAAAAAAAGTCTCAAGTCATTGGGAGATTTGAGGTTACCACATTGTGGTGTGGGTCGTTCCCTCTTTCCCTGTCATGGCTCAGGTATTGGCTCAACGGCTTTGCTCGAGGGAACCCGTGACCACACCTGCCTCGACTCTGATCTCACACAAGGCTCCCGGAATCCCTCTTCACCAGGGTTTTCCACTGAGGTACGGAGTGATGTAGGAAGAGGGACAAAGGGGACAAGGAAGGCTCCTGTCTCCCACCCAAATATAACCCACATGTATGAGGAGGAGAAAACAGCTAAACAGCAAAAGTCCAAGAAGAATTTCTGACAGCAGCTGGGACAGCTGGGGATAATGTTTGAGGGAAAAAAAGAGAGAGAGACGCCTTAAGCAGAGGGCACTAAGACACAGCAAGAGTCTCCCAGGGAACAGTCAGTCCAGAAATTATTCATTTAAAAGCCAGAGGATTTTTTTTTAACATCATTTTTACCACAAAAATCAAAAGCTCTTTGTGGGCATTTTGTCTGTCCCCTGTTCAACCTAAAAGTGGACACGAAACATAACTGCAGACACTATCATGGTGCGTGAGAGGATAGACACAGCAGCAGGTCGCCCCACTCCTGCCCCAGGTGTCCTTGGGTCCCCTGGCCACAGTCTGTTTCAGAAGTTGCCCAACTTGGGCATGCCCCTGTCGTAGATTATCTTGGTGCTCCTCCCAGATTCCCTCAGATCTCTTTTGGTGGATTCTGTGCTCTCCCGTCAGTATATTTTCTGTTTTACAAAACTATCACCACACGTCCCAATCGAGTGGATGAATTACACACGGCAGCCGCCTTCATCCAGGAAGGGCAGATTAAACTCTTTTTTTTTTTTTAACTCTGGGTCACTGTCAAAACTGTTTTGGACACTCTGACTTAAGGAATAACTTCCAGTTAACCTCTAGCTTTTAGATTTCCCACAGATATAAAACACACACACACACACACACACACGAATGCTTTTGTAGGTTTTATATAAGGCAGCAAACAAAATTTGGGGCTATTTTAGTAAAGATCCAATTAACCAGAATACTCAGGGAATTTAATGTCCTGGTTAATTGAACCTCTGCGTTAATAAGGACAAACTAAAAATCCTTGTCAGAATGCAAAATCATAGAAACTCTATCGGTGGAAGAGACGCTGGGAATCAGTTTTCACCAACTCCCTCGCTCTCCTGCTGGCAGAAGCTGAGGCCCAGAAGGAGGAAGCAGCTCGCCATGGGCTCTGGGGCCACAGGGGTAGACGGGGTTGGGGGTGGAGGGCGAAGACGGGACCCAGACCCACAAATCACCAGCTCAGAGCTCCTGTGATACTGAGCTGAATCTTGGTAAAATTGTTCATAACCCCGGCGATTGCTTCTCAAAATAAAATCCCAGTTTTCAGCTTGTCTTGGGCATTTTCTTTTTCTCATAAGTCAGTGCAATTGGTTGTACAGAATTTACAGCAAATACCAAAGAACCGCTGGTGGCATCAAAAGAGTGTAGTCAAGCATCTCTCTCTCTCTCTCTGATTTATTAGAATTCATTTCTCTTTGTTTGCTCTGCTCATGTTTCTTCACATACACTATTAGTATTCCAGACACAGGGTGAGAGCCTTTTTTTTTTACTATTCTTCTTATCTTGCTTTAGGCGAAGAGAGGCTCTGTTCACTTTGGATTCCCTAAGCTGTCCCCATGAGCACAGTTTGCTACTGTCTCTGTACTGCGGTTGAGTCGCTCAGTTGTGTCCAACTCTTTTGTGACCCCATGGACGGTAGCCCGCCAGGCTTCTCTGTCGATGGGATTTCCCAGGCAAGAATACTGGAGTGTGTTGCCATTTCCTTCTCCAGGGGATCTTCCCGACCCTGGGATCAAACCCGCATCTCCTGCTTGGCAGGTGGATTCTTTACAGCCTGAGCCACAAGGGAAGCCTCATGAATTAAATAATAGTTCCTATGCAGACGTCCCAGGTGGCTCAGTGGTAAAGAACCTGCCTGCCAAGGAGGAGATGCAGGTTTGATCCCTGGGTGGGGAAGATCCTCTGGAGAAGGAAGTGGCAACCCGCTCCAGAATTCTTGCCTCGGAAACCCCATGGGCAGAGGAGCCTGGCGGGCTACAGTCCATAGGGTTGCCAAAGAGTTGGACACAACTGAGCAATGAAACAACAGTCATATAGAAACTGAAATGCCTAGCACTGTCCTTCAGTGTCATGAACTGTTCTCTGCACACAGCGAAACCTTTTTAAAACAAAATATTTATGTGTTTTGGCTCCATCGGGTCTTAGTCGAGGCACAGGGGCTTTCCACTGAAGCACAAGGACTCCTCTCTTGTTGCAGCGCTTGGGCGTAGTAGCTGTGGCACAGCATGCTGGATCTCACGTCCCCAACCAGGGATCGAACCCCCGTCCCCTGCACTGGACCACTTAACTACTGGACCACTAGGGAATTCTTAACTACTGGACCACTAGGGAAGTCCCACACACATATTCAGTCTTTCAACACATATATGTACAAGCCCTTGCTACGTGCCGGGCACTGTACCAGGCACTAGAGATGTAGCAGGAAACAACACGGAAAATTTTCTGCTCTTACAGAGTTTACTTTCCAGTGATTACAAATGAACAGACAGTAAACAAATCCACAAGTAAATATATGGTACGTGTGATGGTAATAAGGGGGAAGGTGGGGGAAGAAAGCAGGATATAAGAGAATAGGGATTGCTAGAGGTGGGTCAATATTATTTACACAGAGTGAGCAGGGAAGGCCTTGCTAATTGAGGTACAAAAACCTGAAGGAACTGAGGGAGTAAGGCATGTCACTCTGGGAGAAGAGAGTTCCTGGATGAGGGAAAAAAGCACTAAGTGAAGAGCATTTATGTCAAGCTACTGGATGGCATCACCGACTCGATGGACGTGAGTCTGAGTGAACTCCGGGAGTTGGTGATGGACAGGGAGGCCTGGCGTGCTGCAATTCACGGGGTCGCAAAGAGTCAGACACAACTGAGCGACTGAACTGAACTGAGCTGACACATAGTTTCCATCATATTTCTGACTTGTTAAATCCTCCTTACTAGTGACACAGTCCCAGAGGTTATTAGATGTTGATTTAAGAATAAGTTGCATTGGTTCATTCTGCCCACCAGCACAAGCGCCAAGTTCAGAGACTTTGTAATGAAAGGTAGAGATGTTCCCTTGCTCTCAAGATTGGTGAACAATCAAAAGAATTACTACTCACAAAAGTCAGACGTATGATGGTAGGTATAAAGGAGAAAGAAAGTGAAAGTGAAGTCACTCAGTCATGTCCAACTCTTTGCAACTTCATGGACTGTAGCCCACCAGGCTCCTCTGTCCATGGAGTTCTCCAGGCAAGAATACTGGAGTGGGTTGCCATTTCCTTCTCCAAGGGATCTTCCTGACCCAGGGATCAAACCCGGGTCTTCCACATTGCAGGCAGATGTTTTACCATCTGAGCCACCAGGGAAGCTCTAGTTATAAAGCAGGGAGGTAGCCAAGTGAAAGTCTAAGGGGATTTCAAGCAGAAGCAGCAGCACGACTAAAGGCCCAGAGCCAAGAGAGTGGGTGGCGCACTCAGGACCTTCAAGTTGTTTGGTGTGACTGGAAGGTGAGTTTCGGGAAACGGGAATAGAATGAGGCAGAAAGGCAACACTACTCTCCGTAATACTATTGAAATCTTTCCTGGTTGGAACTAAGAAAGCATTGTGGAGGGATGAAGAGGCTTTGAGGCGGGAGGTCCTGAAGAGGAGTATCAGAGCTACCTCAGAGTCATAAATTTTAATATTTGAAGCAGAGGAATGATATGATCAGATTTGTCTTTTATAAAGATTCCATTTATATGTGAAGAATAAAAAGGAGAGACTGTTAGCAGGAAAATCAATCAAGAGGTTGAAGATGCTGATGGGTCCAGAGGAATCCGGGTGAGAAAGGCAGGCAGCTCTCCCTAAAACACTGATGAAGACACAGTGGGATGAAATGGAATGAAATTTGTATAAATCGGTAATGAAATCAATACTGGGGCATACGTAACAAGTTTAATAGGAAAGAAAGTCATTCCCTCATAGAAGACAGAGCCAGAGGATAAAAATTATGTTTTGTAGGCTGTTCAGAATTCCTCAAATGACACCACTGTAATAAAGCAAGGCTTATTACTTTCAGAGATGATTGCATTAACATGTAGTTGTAGAATTGGCCAATTAATTTTGGGGTAGTAGATTCCAACTAGAGAATATCATAAAGTACAAGATAAAATACAAAACAATGTGGTTAACACTTCGGAAGCCATACCAGGCTTTTGAATATGATCCCTTCCTAGGAGGCTAAATGAATATTATCCAAATGAATAATTATCCCTTCCTTGGAAGACAGACATTCGTTCCTACAATGTTGCCACTGCTGATGACCACTTTGGACTTCTCTGGAGGACCATCCTTCATGACCATATCCACAGAACTAGAAAATCTTCATCTTTTGGGGAAAAATTTGATATTTAGAAAAGATGAAATGTTATTTGCTACCGGCACATCAATGGTTGCCTGGCACAGGGTAGGTGGGGACATGGGAGGGGCAGAATGGAACACAAGAGGCACAAGGAAACATTTGGAGGCGACGGATGTGTTTATTATCTTAATTATAATAATGGTTTCATGAACGCACACATGTCAAAACTCATCAAAATGTACACGTAAATATATGCAGTTTTCCGTATGTCAACTATATCCCAAAGCTGCTTTTTAAAAGTTCTTTGTTACAAAGAATAATAACTAAGTCTCATCATCCTGCTAAGAAATCCCCCTTTATTTATTTTTTTTAATGAAGAGATAAGAGAATTTTTTCTTGTGTGTCTTCCAGACTGACTTGAAAGCAATTCTTAACTGCATGCTCTTCTTTGTTTTAAAAAGTAAAATTAGGGTAGAATCACGGAGACGAGTGATCTGCCCTCTTTATAAGACCCCCATGTGGATGTGTAAGCTATGAACACACGTTTTTAAGCTTTGCAGGCATGCCCTGTAATCCAAATTGGAATCCAACAACTTGGCATCTCCTGCTGCTTCTCCCTCTCCACAAGGGACAGCCCTCAGATTTCCCCATCCACAAGTGTATTTTTTCCTTTGCTTAGCTTATCTGGATAAAGGGTTGGGGAGGAACTTGTATCATTGATTCCACTACCTGGGGTTTGGGTTTCAGATACTGAAGACCAGCCTTACAGAGCTGGAATCTCAGAAAGGTTTTCTTGCCCCACTACCACCCCAAAACTCTCTTCTGACCAGTCTTGTCATTGTCTAAAGGTTTCCCATTAGAGGATTCCTTCCTTTTGGATTAACCATCTTATCTCCCATAATCCCATCTGAAAACAGGATCCTGGAGGGCAGGCCTGGATGGTGTGCTAAAGGCTAGAGGTAGCCAGGGGCACCTTGCATACGAGGTGGTACCCAAGGGTGGAGGGAAAGAGAGTCCAGAGAGGGGAGACAAGGCACCCCAGGGGACCTAAACTAAAGCTACTTCTTCATTTCCTTAGTTTTTATTTCTTCATTCAAAATGTGTTTATTAAGCTCCAATATCCCCACCTTAATTCTACTTCGGGACTTAGTATTGAGCATAGCTATATAAAACAGAAATTTAGGCAAGTTAATTAGCAAGCCAAAACTGCACTCAGACGTACATCAACAGCAAGAGAGCGGATCTATGAATCAGCAGTTGGTCCCACAACTACTCAGGAGGCAGGTGCTCATATCACACCTTTAGCAGCAGTTTGGAATTAAGTGAGACAGAATATCGACAAATGGAAGTTTTAGTGAAGTATAAAAATATGAATACAAAGCAGGTGGGGAGAATACTAAAATAGTTCATCTAAAAATAGTCTAATCCCATCCAGTGGCCAAACCCTATTAGGTTTCCTGTTCTTTTGAGTTCACAGTTTGCTTGTAGCCAATGTTGGAAGAGAAGAGGGTCTTCTTTGTGATCTTGATACTCAACCGCACCCTGGCCCATCCTCCAAAGCTGAGCCCAAGAACTTATTCTTATTTATTAATTTTGGCTGTGCTGGGTCTTTATTGCTGCAGGGGCTTTTCTCTAGTTGCAGAGAGTAGGGGGCTACCCTAGTTGCAGCGTGCAGGCTTCATATTGTGGTGGCTTTTCTCGTTGCAGAGCCCAGGCTCCAGGGTGCTCGAGCTTCAGTAGTTGCGGCACCTGGGCTCCGTAGTAGTCTCGGCTCCCGGGCTCTAGGGCACAGGCTCAATAGTTGTGGCACACAGACTTAGCTGATCCAAGGTATGTGGCATCTTCCTGATCAGAGATCAAACGCGTGTCTCCAACATTGGCAGGTGGATTCTTTACCAATGAGCCACCAAAGAAGCCCCCAAGAATTTATTTTTAGAGACCAGGAAGAAAACGTTGAACATGGAGCTTTCAGGAGCTGGAAAGGTTTGGAGTGATTTAGAAGGAAAGTTAGTTAAGTCTTTTAAATCCTCCTTTTGATTCGTCTCCCTTCAAACAAAGTTAAAACTGCAGTGAACCATCCATAAAATTCCCTAACATTTGGCATCTCCTGTGTGCCAGGCCTGCACAAGACTGGATGCAGAAAATGCAAAGAAGCACGAAGCAAGGTCCAGAGTAGAGAAGATCATATCGCACTCAGCAGTAACCCAGGGTCCTGAGAAGCAAAATCCATCCTCAGAGCTCATTCAAGAGTCTGGCAAAGGTGCAGCTGTGAGGAGCCACTCCTACCAAACCTTCTCACACCAGAGTGTGTCCAGCCAACACATGAGCCACAGTTTTGCAAAAGGCCCACGGCCTCTGCTGAGCATAAAAAGCCAAAAAGCCTGATGTGGTCCTCAGAACACCAATGAGGTCTCCCTATGAAGAAGGAAGTCTCAACCTCATAGGGCCCTTTGCTCTTTGGGAAAAAAGAGGGTGAACCCACAGACTCTGTTTCCCTGTTAGGTACTTAATTTCTTTCTTTCTTTTTTTTTTTTTTAATATCAATCAGGTTTTTGAGGCAGCAATACGGTGTCATAGGAAGAAAACTAGGGCAAGGGATCACAAAATCTGTACCTAATTAACTCTGTGTGATTGGCCAGGCAATTTAAGTCTATGTCCTAGTTTTTTCATCAGAAATACAGGACAAATAATATCTGCCCTACCACCTTGAAGATTTTTTATGAGGAGCACATAAAAATAGGCAGAAGCAGCCTTGGAAAAGCATGTGTAAGAGCTGCACTATTCATGAAATGTAAATGAGGACGGGAGGCATGAGGGTGGCACCACCCATGTCAACCAGCAGTGAAGTCATTACCACCTCCCCTCTGCCAAGCTTGATGTACTCAGCACTAAAGAAGCCGCAAGATTAGTGTCTGAATCCCCTCCTAAATGAAAAGACTGTGGCTTCCTGCCTACACCCACAGGTGCTATTAATTTCACAAGAATTGGAATTTATCACCCTCTACCCCTCCATCTCCATTCTCTCTAGATGGATAAATGACAGATGATACATAGATGATAAATAGATAGATAATATGTGTCAGTCGCTTAGTCATGTCCAACTCTGCGACCCCATGGACTGTAGCCCTCCAGGCTCCTGTCCATGGAATTCTCCAGGCAAGAATGCTAGAGTGGGTTGCCATTCCTTCTCCATGGGATCTTCCCAACCTAGGGACTGAACCCGGGTCTCCCACATTGCAGGCAGATTCTTTACCATCTGAGCCACCAGGGAAGCCCCAGAGAGACAGATAACAGATAGATAGACAGGGAGATGAACAGAGAGATTTAGGACACTTCCAGCTGCAGGTAACCAGATAACCCATCTAGAAGTGGCTTAACCAATAGAAAATTTAGAAAATTCTCATACAATTCCCTGTTCCAAGACTCCTTAATTTAGCGGGACAGGGGCTGGCTTATGTCCTCAGACTTATTGCCATAGGGCTGCACAAGGGTCTCTTCACATCACACAGCACTTTCTCTCCCAACTACATCCAAAAGCAGGAGGGAAGAGTTTTCTTAAATGCCTCTTTTGATTAGGGCAGAAAATATCCCAAATGCTCCCCCCTTCACACACAACATGCCCAACATAGAACCAGCTGCAAAAGAGGCTGGAAAGATTTTCAACTTCTCTAGCGGGAGTGGGGACTGGCAGCAAGGAAGACGTGGGAGGCAAGGGTGAAGGGAGTGGTGCAGAAGAGACAGCTGTAAGATAGGCAAGAGCGTTCAGGTGCAGAGGAGGAAGCTCATTCTCACTAAATAAAGCAGAAGGAATTTGTTTCAGGGTATTAACTGGCCAACAAAATCGGGCTGAAGAAGCGGATTCTGGGCTGAGTATTCAGAAAAGAGGCCTAAAGTCACCTGCAGAACTGAGCAGCCAAGTAAACCTGGTCAGTGCTCAGAAAGCCAAAGGTTCTGGAACCACACTGCCATGGCCAGGTCAGGAAGCCATGGGGACTGCTGCCAGCTCCTTGACTACCTGGTGTCTGCTGTGGACCACACCAGCTCAACAAATGGCCCGCTCCACCTCTTGACACCACAAGGCCAAGAACTGGGTGCTGACATCTCCATTATAGATACTACAGGAAAACCAAGCACCTTTCCAACTGAATTTGCTGGCAGAATCTTGGCCCTATCTCAATTCAGTGGTCCAACTTTATAATAGAGCGTAGGAGGTACTCCCAGACTTACTGAGAGTAGTCCCCCACGTCCTTAAGGGTTAACTACTCACACTGAAGTGAGAAAGTCCAGAGATGTGGAGAGATGTGAGCAGCTGGAGCAAGGGTGGCAGCATGGACAGCTGCAGGCTTTGATTTTTTTTTTTCCCCCCTCCTCTGACATAAAACCACTCCTGTTGTGAATCCCCGACAGGCTGGGGATTTGTTCATTTTGTTTGGAAAGGTTACAGGGTCTTAACATTTTCCTTGGGGATTCCATTTAAAAGTTATAATAATGTCAGAATATAATTTTACATTTTAAATATCGACATTTAACCTTTTGCATTTTGGACAAATATATTTTTTAATCAATCAAATAAACTAATTAATAAGAACTTATACACTTGGCTTCCTGTCTCGTATTGAAGACACTGCACATGTGAAGAGCTCAACAGATTCAAGCTGCTTCTTTTTAAACCATCGCCTGGATGAGGAGAGACAAGCAGCCCAAGGGGTCTGACTGTCCTCAGCCCACACTGCATGCAGGACAAGGGGACCCTCGCTTGGAGCATCAGCTCATGAGGACCCTGTGACGTGTCGCCAGATTCCACTCTGGGGCAGGAAAGCTGACTCCCCAGACGCTGGGAAGATGGTCAGCTGTCAGGTCTCAGCTGTCAACTCTCCTTGGGGATTATCTTGATCGAAGTTTACCGCCTCACCAAGGTCACACCACTTTCCCCAAAGACAGCTCATATCCAGTGATGGGTCAATCTAGGAAAGAAAGGCCAGGCTCCCTGAGCCTGCCTGGAATAACCAAAGGGCCCACCCAGCTCCAGAGCTTGCTGTGGGTGAGTGAAGGCCTTCACTGGGCAGATGCCACAGTCCAGCTTCGCCTCTACCCACTCCGGCTCTCTTCCATCCCCTCCCCCTCCCTTCCACAGGGGATGTTGCTGCTGTTCACTCGCTCAGTCACGTCTGCCTCTTTGCGACGCCATGGACTGCAGCATGCGAGACCTCCCTGTCCTTCACCTTCTCCCGAAGCTTGCTCAAACTTCTGTCCATTGAGTCGGTGATGCCATCCAACTATCTAGTCCTCTGTCGTCCCCTTCTCCTCCTCCCTTCAATCTTTCCCTGCATCAGGGTCTTTTCTAATGAGCTGGCTCTTCACATCAGGTGACCAAAGTATTGGAGCTTCAGCTTCCGCATCACTCCTTCCAATGAATAGTCAGGATTGATTTCCTTTAGGATTGGCTGGTTTGATCTCCTTGCAGTCCAAGGGACCCTCAAGAGTCTTCTCCAACACCACAGTTCAAAAGCACAATTCTTTGGTGCCCAGCACAGGGGTGGACCCACCCAATGGCACTGCCCAGTAAACAACCTGCCCTCTAATCTCCATCTGAGTCGGCTTCCCAGTAGCCCCACCCAGCCCCTGCAGCACCACAGTCTGGGGCTGAGTTTTTAGACTATGGGATTTAACCAGATATAATAGGAAAAGAGGGCTTCTCTGGTTGCTCAGACAGTAAAGAATCTGCCTGCAATGCAGGAGACCTGGATTCATTTCCTGGGTTGGGAAGATCCCCTGGAGGAATGCATGGCAACCCACTCCAGTATTCTTGTCTGGAGAATCCCCATGGACAGAGGAGCTTGGCAGGCTCTAGTCTATGGGGTGACAAAGAGTCGGACACGACTGAGGCATGAAGCACAGCACAGCACAACAGGAAAAGATGCCAAACCAATCTCCAGATTGCTCTACAGCACCTAGTCCTCCTGTCCCCTCCTTGCCCCATCTTCTTGTGGAAGTAAAATTATCCTTCATGGTCCAGCTTCATAGCCCCCCTTCTCCATGCAAACTCTCCGAACCCCAGAAGCCGAGGTCTCTCCCTTCCACCCCTTTCAGCAGACATCATCTGCTTGCATTTCCTAGTTGGTATGTGCTCAGCTTCTGTCACTGAGCCAGTTTCCTGATCTAGAAAATGGGAACAGTGATACTCCAGAGGATTAAATAAGCAAACAGATGTATGACACCTGCACCAGCACCTGCTGCTGCTGCTAAGTCGCTTCAGTCGTGTCCCACTCTGTGTGACCCCATAGATAGCAGCCCACCAGGCTCCCCCGTCCCTGGGATTCTCCAGGCAAGAACACTGGAGTGGGTTGCCTTTCCTTCTCCAATGCATGAAAGTAAAAAAGTGAAAGTGAAGTCGCTCAGTCGTGTCCGACTCTTAGCGACCCCATGGACTGCAGCCCACCAGGCTCCTCTGTCCATGGGATTTTCCAGGAAAGGGGTGCCATTGCCTTCTCCTATGCCAGCACCTCGTCCCCCAAAAAAGCTCAACATGCCAATTCCCTCTCTGTTCCTCCTGAATGGCCACTCTCCTCACAAAAGGATATTTGTTCTTTCTCTGCTCTTTCAGGGTGGAGGGGAGCAGCAGGAGCCCCCTTGAGGGTGACCGACTTCCCACATACTGCCTTCCATGGGGGCTTGGCTATCTGCAAACAGAGGGTTGATATCACTTGTGGCTTTGAAGATGCAAAGGACTCACACAGCTACCCCTAAGTGGTCACACTACAGTCCGCATGCCCTAGAACATCTAAATCTCTGTCTATTTTTAGGATTAGAATTAATTTTCTGGCTTGGTATGAGTTGCCAAAATGGCGGTGGAAGTCTATAGTGGATGGTGTTTCACTCCTAGTTACTGGGCTGGCCAAAAGTTCATTGGGTTTTGTTAGGTGAAACACACTGACTGAAACCGCCCTCCCTGGTCAGGTACCATAATAACCATCTGCATGAGTTATTTTATGACAGGAGGTCCTGCTAAGGAACACAAAACTAATAAGCCGCCACTAAGGTGTTCACTGGAAGGACTGATGTTGAAGCTGAAACTCCAATATTCTGGCCACCTGATGCGAAGAGCTGACTCATTTGAAAAGACTCTGATGCTGGGAAAGATTGAGGGCAGGAGGAGAAGGGGATGACAGAGGATGAAATGGCTGGATGGCATCACTGACTCGGACATGAGTTTGGGTAAACTCCGGGAGTTGGTGATGGACACGGAGGCCTGGTGTGCTGCGGTTCATGGGGTCACAAAGAGTCGGACACAACTGAGTGACTGAACTGAACTGAACTGACTGAAGTAGAAGAGTTCGGGAAAAAAAGGAGATGCCACATGTCCTTCCACCTCCCAGAATCCTTGCTGGCCTCCATCTTGGCTGAGTGATGCATGCACTCCAGGAAGGACCGTGAGTCCAAATGATTGGCCAAAGACAACCCAGAAACTAATCCCATCACCATAAAACCCAAGACTTTGAGCCACGTGGTAGACCAGTTCTCTTGGGTTTCCTTAGCCTACTGGTAAAATCTCTTGCTTTGTCAGCACATATGTATCCTCAGAATATTCATTTCCAACTGTTGGACAAGAGCCCATTCCTGGGCCCTGGAAGGGGACCCCCTTCTTGCAACAGTTTTTTTTTGTAAGATGTTTGAATATACATCCAAAGGAATTGAAGGCAGAAACTCGAGCAGATACTTGTGTACCAGCGTTCTCAGCGGTAATAATCATAAGAGCCAAAATGTGGGGAAAAAAACCCCAGGGCCCATCAATTGATGATCAGATAAACAGAATGGGGCATATACACACAATGAAATAGCATTCAGCCATAAATGGGAATGAAGTTCTGACACACGCTACAACGTGAATGAATCTTTTCTATATGGAATAGGCCAGACACAAAAGGACAAACATTGCGTGATTCCACTTATATGAAATATCTTTATAAGGCAAATTCACAGAGACAGAAAGTAGATTAGAGGTTACCAGGAGCCGGGGAGGAGGAGGGAATGTAGAGTTATTGTTTAAAGGTCACAGAATTTCAGTTTGGGATGATGAAAATGTTTTGGAAATAGTGGTGATGGTTCCACAGCTTGTGAATTATATCAGTCCCACTGAACTGTACACTTAAAAATATTTAAAATGATTTTATGCTCTATGTTTTACTGAAGCAAGAGGGAAGGGGGAAGGGCACACTTTTTGAGAGAATGACATAGCCCAAGGACACAATATAAATTGATCAGAATCACATGGCTCCAAGATGACAGGTCAACTTTGACTAGACCTTGATCCTCAGTATACGAAACATGGCGGTTCAGACAGTAAAGAATCTTCCTGCAATGCAGGAGATCTGGGTTCAATTCCTCAGTCAGGAAGATCCCCTGGAGAAGAGAATGGCTACCCACTCCAGTATTCCTACCTCAAGAATTCCTTGGACCGAGAGGACTAATAGACTACAGTCGATGGGGTCGCAAAGGGTCAGACACAGCTAAGCAACTTTCACTTTCAAGCTAAATGACACACCCAGAGGCTCTGTGACAGCTCCAAGGCCAATCATCAAAGACCAAAAAGTAGGTGGTGGCCCAGTTCCTAGAATTCTCCACCCCTTCCCCAAAACAGTTGAAATAATCCTGCCACCCATTAACCTATAAAATTCAGTCAGTTCACTTCAGTCGCTCAGTCATGTCCGACTCTGCGACCCCATGGACTGCAGCATGCCAGGCTTCCCTGTCCATCACCAACTCCCAGAGCTTGCTCAAACTCATGTCTATCAAGTCAGTGATGCCATACAACCATCTCATTCTCTGTCGGCCCCTTCTCCTCCAGCCTTCAGTCTTTCCCAGCATCAGGGTCTTCCCCAAGGAGTCAGTTCTTCACATCAGGTGGCCAAAGTATTGGAGTTTCAGCTTCAGCATCAGTCCTTCCAATGAATATTCAGGACTGATTTCCTTTAGGATGGACTGGTTGGATCTCCTTGCAGTCCAAGGGACTCTCAAGAGACTTTTCTAACACCACAGTTCAAAAGCATCAATTCTTCCGTGCTCAGCTCTCTTTATAGTCCAACTCTCATATCCATACATGATTACTGGGAAAACCATAGGTTTGACTACACAGACCTTTGTTGGCAAAGTATTGTCTCTGCTTTTTGGTATGCTGTCTAGGTTGGTCATAGCTTTTCTTCCAAGGAGCAAGCATCTTTTAATTTCATAGCTGCAGTCACCATCTGCAGTGATTTTGGAGCCCCCCAAAATAAAATCCACCACTGTTTCCATTGTTTCCCCATTTGCCATGAAGTGATGAGACAGGATGCCATAATCTTTGTTTTCCGAATGTTGAACTTTAAGCCAGCTTTTTCACTCTCTCCTTTCACTTTCAAGAGGCTTTTTAGTTCCTTTTTGCTTTCTGCCATAAGGGTGGTGTCATCTACATATCTGAGGTTACTGATATTTCTCCCGGCAACCTTGATTCCAGCTTGTGCTTCATCCAGCCCAGCATTTTGCATGCTATACTCTACATATAAGTTAAATAAGCAGGGTGACAATGAAATTACCAGCCCATAAAAGCTAACCACGCCACCTTTTGAGGCTCCACTCACCATCTCTGATGGCCCTCACTCTGTCTGTGGAGCGTGCTTCTCTCTGAATAAATCCACTTCTAATCTATCATTTTGTCTTTCACTGAATTCTTTCTGAGATGAAACATCAAGAACCTGAGCTTCACCAGGTCCTAAAACCAGGTCTACAATCTCAGTTGGAAGAGCATAGGTTTGAGTCCCAGCCACAAGGGTCAGGTCCCAGCACATGGGCTCAAGTTCCCATCTGAGGTAAACGGTTTCATTACCACAATTTTTAAAAATATTGTAATATATCAGAAACCATTGGGTTGCATTTGAAAAGGGTGAATTGTATAACGTATGAATTACATCTCAATAAAACTTTTTGGAAAATAGATTTTTACTATAATTTATTCTGAGGCAAATTCAAAGAGCTGTATAAAGTAAAACAAACAAATAAACAAAAAACCAATCCATAACTGGACAAGAAATATGAATTTTCAGGTACAGCTCCCCTTGACTTTCCTCCCCCTGTAACCCAGAGCCACTCTGCCACTTCAGGAATCTGAATTTGTTGCCAACAATGTTCTCCCAGGATCTCAGTCATTCCATCTGGCAGCTGAAGACCCTACCCCAAAGTAGGGCAGGCCAGGAACAGTTGCTGTTGGTGTTAATCTTGCTCGTGCCTTTGGAACAGAGAAGGGCTAATCCTTGGAGAGGCTGGCTTCTGGGTATGGTTGGGGCTGGGGGCTGGGACCAGTAGAATTAGGAAGCACTAACTCCCATCGGGATTTGGAGTCTGCTGGGCTGGCTGTGGAGCATTTTTGCACTGGGATGTAAGAACATTTATGTTTTATCTGTCCACATCCCTGCTCTCAATTAACATCAGGATCCACATCATCACCACCATCGTACTCAACCACAGACCTCAGGTCTTGGGGCGCACACTTCTCTCATAGTATTCTTACCGTTAATGTGATCTAATGTAAATAATCAGGGACCTTGATCTGCAGCATACAGGAGTCATGAACTCAGATGCCTGGAAGGTGCAGGTAGGAAACCCAGGTGAATGAAGTAGCCTCCGGGGGAATGTGGCAAACAGGCCAGGGACTGGGACAGCTATGGGGTTAGCTGCCAGTTCCAGCCAGTTGCTGCTATGGAGAAAGTGGGTCTTGGGTTATGAGCTCTTCTGAATTTTCAAGAAAAGTCAGAATAAGGTTTTTAGGCAAAATTTCTTAATATTTATTTCATTGTTGATAACTATCTCAATTTTTTTTTTTTTTTAAAGAAACTTAAAGTCAACTTCCAGGTCTAATAATACACATCTGCAGCCTGGATACAGCCTATGCTAATTTTCAACATTAGTTTATAGAATGATCATGGTGACCAGGAAATGGCACTGAGCTTGTAGTAAGAAAACCAGTATCTGCACATGGGCCAAAGGAGAGCCCAGTACTGAGAGGCTGCCTGCTTTACTTTACCACTAGTAGGTAAACATTGTGCTGCAATTTGTTTTGATTTTGTGGATATTTTTAACTATCTTGCTTCAACTTCATATTGATTATCCCAACAATGGTTATAATGAGGATAGTCAAAGGAACCACTGATTTGGGTTCGAGACCACACGAGGATTCTCGGGAAAGCAGCATTCCCTAAGCACTGAGCAGAACGTGCAGCCCTTGGAAATCACACCCTAGACCACTGACAGCCTTGCCTATCCCAGGAATGCATTTTGGGGGCAGGTCCAGAGCTTCAGGTAGATGTGGTCACTTGTCAGAGCCACAGTTCCCCAGATTATAAAAGGGGAACACGACTGCCCACAGAGTATTGGGAGGATTAAATGAGATGTTTACAGATATGTAAAGCATTTGGCCTCTTCCCTGATAGCTCAGTTGGTAAAGAATCTGCTTGCAATGCAGGAGACCTGGGTTTGATTCCTGGGTTGGGAAGATCCCCTGGAGAAGGGAAAGGCTACCCACTCCAGTCTTCTGGCCTGGAGAATCCCATGGACTATATAGTCCACAGGGTCGCAAAGAGTCAGACACGACTGAGCAACTTACACTTCCAGCAAAGACTAAAGCTGTCCCACCCCTCCCTACACGGCTTCAGATGCTTCGTACTTGCTTACCAGGTTTAACCTAAATACACAGCTCTCTTTGCTGCATCTACTGTGAGAATGGAGACCATTCCCAACAATTAGACTGCCAACAGTCCAGAAAACATCAAGATCACTCTGAAGAGAAGCACAACTACTGTGAAGGACCCCGGAGGGGCCCTGCAGAGGGAGTTCAATGACATCAGTGTAGAAGTCAGTCTCTTTGTGAAGAAAGAGAAGCAGCTCCAGCCTGACAAATGGTGGGGCACTATTCAACAGAAAGGGACTGGCTGCTGTTTGCACTCTCTGTAGCCATGGACAGAACACAGTCAAGGGTGCTACACTGGGCTTTTGTTACCAGGTGATGTCTGTGTATACTCACTTCTCCTTCCATATCATTTCCAAAATTTCTTGGACACAAAATAAATACACAGGGTTTAGATGAGGCCAGGTGTTGCTTGTTAAATATCTCAAGACCATAAACATGAGTTAATTCTGGAAGGAACCAACATTGAACTTACATCAAATTCAGCTGCTTTGATTCAGCAAGCCATGGCTATCTAAAAGCAAAGACACTAGAAAAATTCTGGACGGCTTCTCTGTGTCTGAGAAAGGAGCTGTTTCACAGGGTGATTAATAAGATCTAAGTAGTTGAGATCAAACCAGTCAATCCCAAAGGAAATTAACCCTGAATATTCACTGAAAGGACTGATGCTGAAGCTGAAGCTCCAATACTTTGGCCACCTGAGACAAAGAGCTGACTCACTGGAAAAGGCCCTGAAGCTGGGAAAGATTGAGGGCAGGAGGAGAAGGGGCAGCAGAGAATGAGATGGTTGGATGGCATCATTGACTCAGTGGACATGAGTTTGAAAAGACTCTAGGAGATAGTGAAGGCCAGGGAAGCCTGGCATGCTGCAAAAACTGTCGAAACATTCGGACAAGACTTAGTGACTGAACAACAACAAAGTTGTCCAACTACAGGCACAACAAAATGCCAGATGATTCCTCAGACCCATCTGTGACATTGAATAGTTTAAAGATGGAAGAAAAGCCCTGTATTGAAAAATACTGGATAGACAGATGTGCGGCGCCTGCCAAACCTGAGCTCCATATTAAACGGTTGATCCTCTTTTTCTCCATCATGCCACACAGCGTGGGGGATTCCCCAACCAGGGACTGAACCTGTGCCCACAGCGGTAGAAGCGCAGAGTCCTAACCACTGGACCGCCAGGGAAGTCCAGATCCTCATAACTTGACAGCAGATTCTCTTTTGAGACAAACTGTACAAGGTCTCAACACAGTCATGATTATTGGTATTCTTTGTCTTTAAACAGGGAGAGAGGGGATGTGTGTTGGGGCCCGACATGGACAGGTGTGCGCAAGTGGGCAAACAGACCCACCGAGCTAGATGAAAAGGCTCAGGGGGCATTCTAATGCTTGAGAACCAAGGCTTCCATCTTGGTCTCTCAAAACCAGCCAGTCAGCCCTCTCCCCGGGGAGGATCTGCTGGCTCTCAGGTACCTCTATCCCCTAGAGGGAACGAAGGGAAGAAAAATGATACCTGTTGAGCATCACGTGCTTTTCTTCTTCAACTCCTTCCTCAAATACATCCCACCCCAACACTGATGGCCAGTGAATCCTGATCATTATTCTTTTGAAAGACCTCTTCTCTCCATTCCCACCTTCACAGCTCCACCTGGGCCTCATCAGAGATTGCCTTCGCCCCTAACAACCACTCCCCACTCCTCCAGGCCACTCATGCTGCCTGACCTCAAGTATTTTCCGGGGGACCAGAGGTTGGGAGAAGGAGAGGCTAACCCCATCATTCCCAAGCTTAGACGCCTTTACAATTCCTCTCCTTCAACTCCTTCCTCAGTTGAATTGAATACAAGGAAAAGAAACATTTCCTTAGCCCCATATCCCTCTGGAGCTTCATCTCTCTTGTCTTATCCCCACCCCACCAGGCATTCCACACTAAAGCCACACTGCATTTATCATTTCCCGTGCAGGCCAACCCCAGGCACCGCTTCATGCCTTTATTCAGGCTATCTGCCGCTGGGCCTGGCTTTTCAAGTGAATTTTTACCCCCGTCTCTTAAGGCGAAATGTCATTAACCCTATCTCTGCAAACCAAGTGGCATGTAAGAGGGGATCCTCTTGCTAGTATCCACGACAAATTCCACAACATCACAGGCATGGACTAAGCAATATGCTATATGGGGGGAAGGCAAGCGAATCAAGCAAGGATTGACAAAATAAGCGGAAGCTAAGGTCCCTTGGATCCTTCCATCCTCCCACAGAGAGACACGCAGGGGCCAGGAAGCTTCGGGGCCCACAGAGCGGGTCAGTGTGGCAATGGAGGCCCCTACCCCAACCGTAACTCCTTCTTCACACAGGCCAAGTGCCAGGACAAACTCGACAGTGGTGCCAGGCAGTCTGTATTTGCCTGCTGTTTACAGGAGTTGTCTGAAAGTGCCAACTGCCCAGATCTTAGGATATGAGACACCAATGTGGACACTAGAGACCCTCCTGTCAGGGAAAGAACCCCTGAGCCCCCAGGCTTACCTGACATGCAGCAGCTCCCAAGGGAGAAGGCAGGAAAGCCCATCCAGTCCCAGATGGCTCAGTGTCCCTGCAACCCAGAGTAAGCCCCCACTTCAGACAATTCCTTTCCCGGAATGTCACTTTAGACAATTCTGATCATTGCATCACACGAGGAAACTGAAGCCCAGAACTCAGAGCACATGGGGAAGATCACACAGCTGGTAGATGGTGGAGCCCAGATTCTAAACCAGGTCTTGTCTATGATACTGTATCTCAGGAGCATCCTTGTAATCCAACCTGTGGTCTTCAGTGGCTGTGTGAGGACCCCATTCTCTCCTGGAGCAGCCCATGGGGCCAGCCCACCCATAAGCACCTCTATGGGAGGGAGAATCTGCTCCCCTGAGTTCTTCAGGATGACTGGAGCCAACAGGAGGCCTTGAAGATAACAATAAACCAAGTTCACTTTGTGTGGCCTATCTCCTGAGATTTCTAGATGGCAGGGTAATTTGGTTTTCTCTTTCAAGTTGATTTTCCACTTTCCAGCACCAGAGGCAAACCCTGAAAAAAAAAAAAAAAAAAGCCCTATACCAACTCAGGTAAATACAAACACCATTAACAACTTCCCTCCTTCCTTTTCCTTAGGAGAGCAGAAACATCAGCTCAACACAGATAATAGTGAAGTCCTGCTGTGTGTGAGTATGTGTGCACGCATGCGTGTTTGCATGCATATGTGTGTAGATCCCTCTGTGGGATTCTGGAAGAGTTCAATAAATATGTCTTTACCTCTTATGGATTCTGCACCATCTGGTAGCCAACTTACAGGGGCCAAAGACCATCACAAATTGTACAACTCTAGTTGAAAGGAAACAGAACCAGAGCAACTTAGACCCTACACTTGCTATCCTTTCAAAGTCTCAGAGAATTTAGTATTTGGGGAATCCCAAAAGTAACTTAAAGATGCACGCACACAGATAGCTAGGGGGAAGCTGCTGCCTAGCACAGGCAGCTCAGCTCTGTTCTCTGTGATGACCTCGAGGGGCAAGATGGGAGGTGGGACGGAGGCTCAAGAGGGAGGGGCTACATGTATATATATATCTGACTCACAGCAGAGACCAACACAACATGGTAAAGCTGTTGTCCTCCGGTTAAAAAGATGAAGATGCACACACGCACACACACAACATCGCAAGCTGCTGTTTAATCTGTCTTTCTCTGGCCCAGTCCAAGGCATTTCAGGATTTACCTGTATCCCCCACTTTTCCTCCTCCCAGGCCTGTTGTTATGTTGTGCTTAGTCGCTCAAGTCATATCCAACTCTTTGAGACCCTATGGACTGTAGCCCACCAGGTTCCTCTGTCCATGCAGATTCTCCAGGCAAGAACACTGGAGTGGGTTGACATGCCCTCCTCCAGGGGATCTTCCCAACCCAGGGATCGAACCCAGGTCTCTCACATTGCAGGCAGATTCTTTACCATCTGAGCCAAAGGCTCAGGCCTAGGCACAGTCTTTTCCTGCCCTGTGACCACAGTATTGGCCTTGACCCTGCAGGAATCTTTGAGCCCTGCCTCTAAGGATTCACGTGTTCCCCTGACCAGCCCCCATAAAGGAGGCATTCTTTGGGTTCTGTTGTTGCTGGAATAATTTTGCCACATCTGGGAAACTGCTGAAGTGACAGTGTCACCTGTCCACGGCTGGCTCTCTTCTCAGCGCTCTGGCACCGTGAGCGCATGACATGGATGCAGTCAAAGCCACGGGAGAGATCCCTGGATGCAGAGAACAAGCTGTGAGATGAGGATGACATTCCAAACAGTATGGAAGGCATCTGGAGATCCAGCCTGAGAAATTCTGGAGGACGTGCAATTGGCCACCAGCTGCTGAACATACAGGGACCTGTGGACAGATGGTCTGAGAGAGGGCAGATGATTTTGGAGTCGTTTCAGGCATGTACTCTGACCCACCCAGACAGCAGTCGGCCAAAGGACTCCACGGGTGTCCTCAACCCTGTGGTCCTCAACCTTACTGCCTTAATAATGGGTGGATGACAGTCAAAATATTTATAAAGGGCCAACGTTTTGCCTTTATAAACGTGTGTTTGCTTGCTGAATTCCCAAGTCCGGCGACAAGGCTTGGCTGTCTGAGATGACAGAGAGCTAAGATTCCATTCTCTAATCATCCTTAGTTTTAGTCGTGGGAATAAGGGAGTTGAATTACTATGCTATTGTCCCCTGGGGATGAAACCCATCTGTTCCTAAGAATCTTAATGGAAAGGTTAGGCCTGTTTTTCTCCTTCCATATCCTCTACTCTGGGGAGAATAGATATTCTTCAAAACCCATTTTCTAAAAATCCAGATTTTCTGATCTGTTTATAATCTCGGTGTGCTTTTTTCCCCCCTATTTTATCTTTATCTTCTTCCTCATTGTCATGACTCCCCAAATAACTTAAGTTCCCCCAACCTGAACACCTACCACACAGGGAATGTTGTTTCAAAAAGTCATCTTTCCTTTAATAGATAACTGCACGGAACAGCAAGGAGGCCCTCGGGGGAGGTGGAGTTATCGAGCTCGTCATGGAATTTGGAGAGCAAGCTTGCATTTGGGAATTCGACAGTCAGCAAAAGTGCCAATCCTTTTTCTGGAGACCAGTCTTGGGTTGAATGTAAGAGTACACTCCTGATCTGCCTGAAGCTTCCATTTGCTGATTTTGACCTTTCCAACACGGTGTGTTACCACAGCAAGCTTCCCATTGGTTCAAAGAGCCTCATTTGGAATCAGATGAGTAATTATGTGTTTTCTCGCTTTCCACCCCATTCTAATTAGTGTATTTTACCTAACCAGCACCAGCAGGGGCTGCCGTACCCTCTCTGCATCCCTTTCTACTGAGTCTATGAAGCTTGTGTGACTAGACAGTACATGCTAATTGCTAAAAGTAGCCCTGGGAGTGTTTGCAGGCTCCGGATCGCTCCTCCCCCTCCCTTCCTGCCCTCTCTGCCATCCCCTCCCGTCTTTCCTCTTCCTTGTCAATTTATGTCATAATAACACCTTGACCTTGAGTCTTTCTTTTTAAACAAAAAAACCTTTTCAGTTAGTGTCACACTTCTGATCCCAACTAAGAAAGACTTTGATCACATCATCCAGTCCCATCACTTCATGGCAAATACATGGGGATACAATGGAAACGGTAAGAGACTTTATTTTGGGGGGGCTCCAAAATCACTGCAGATGGTAACTACAGTCATGAAATTAAAAGATGCTTGCTCCTTGGAAGAAAAGCTATGACAAACCTAGACAGCTTATTAAAAGCAGAGACATTACTTTGTCAACAAAGGTCCATCTAGTCAAACCTATGGTTTTCCTAGTAGGCATGTATGGATGTGAGAGTTGGACTATAAAGAAAGCTGATGCTTTTGAACTGTGATGTTGGAGAAGACTCTTGAGAGTCCCTTGGACTGCAAGGAGATCCAACCAGTCCATCCTAAAGGAAATCAATGCTGAATATTCATTGGAAGGATTGATGTTGAAGCTGAAACTCCAATACTTCGACCACCTGATGTGAAGAACTGACTCCTTGGAAAAGACCCTGATGCTGGGAAATATTGAAGGCAGGAGGAGAAGGGGATGACAGAGAATGAGATGGTTGGATGGCATCCCTGACTTGATGGACATGAGTTTGAGCAATCTCTGGGAGTTGGTGATGCACAGTCCAAGGGGCTGCAAAGAGTAGGACATGACTTAGCCATTGAACTGAACTGAAGAAAGACTTTAGGGATGGGATGGCAGGTGGGTTGGGGAGCCTTGGGGCTGGCCCGAGAGCACACATGGAAGGCTGAGAAAGGTTTCAAGAAAGATAGCCTGCCCAGACCGTGACCTTGACCCCGTGCTCATGAAGGAAGAGAGGACACAGCCCAGGTGAGACTTCTGCCAAGTGGAAAAATGACCAAGGTCTGACCAAGGGATGAGCAGCCTTGATGAAGGTCACTTCAAAGCCAATGGCAGGTATTTGCCTAAAATCGTCCTCTCTCCCTTCCTACATCTTCTCACTAGATTAGTGTGTCTCAAAATATTTTAGCAACAGGATCTTCACCTGAAACAGAATCGACTGTTCAGAGCAGTCAGAAGTTCAGAATGTTGTTGTTCAGTTGTTAAATCGTGCCCAACTCTTTGCAACCCCATGGATTGCAACACACCAGGCCTCCCTGCCCTTCACCATCTCCCAGAGTTTGCTCATACTCATGATGTCCATTGAGTCCGTGATGCCATCCAACAGCATGGCTACTGTTGCTGACCAAAATCTTGGCTTTCTCTGCCCACCAAAGCCAAATAAAAAATACGGAGACAGAGTATGGAGGAAATAGAAAGATGGGTTTTATACTCAGATGCAGAAAGGGGAACACAGTAGGCTCATGCCTCAAGAACTGTACCCCGACTCTATGAGGAGTCTGGGGCTTACATAAGGCAAGGGCTCAAAGTCAGGAGTTGGTGATGAGGAACAAAGGTGATAGGATCCTGATTTCTTCCTCTTGTGTTGTTTCAAAGACAGTCAGAAACTGCAGTCAATAACCCAGTAATTGAACCTGGCAGTTTGGTGGCTCTCACCCTCTTTCTGATATGGAATTACAAGGGGAAGGGTGTTGTAAGGGTAAACACCAGATACAGGATGTACTTAGCATAGAGTCAAAGGAAAACTGTGAATTGTAGCTCCTGCAGAGTTAGGGAGCAGAAAAGCAAAGTTAGTTACAGATATACTGAGTTAGGAGCGGTTAAAGTAAAACCACTGGGAATGTGCAGGCCTGCTCACTGTTCTCTTTATCATCTTTGTTCTCAGGAAAGGGAAAGAGAAAAACTCATTCCTCTTTCTTCCTTCTCACTGCAAGACTATCATCAAAAGTCCACAAATGAAAACTGCTGACGAGGAGTGGAGAAAAGGAAACTCTCATGCACTGATGCGGAGAAAAGGAAACTCTCATGCACTGTTGGTAGGAATGTAAACTAGAGCAGCCACTTTGGGGAACAGTATGGAGGTTCCTCAAAAAGGTAAAAACAGAACTACTCTATGACCCAGCAATTCCACTCCTGGGTATATGTCCAGGAAAGCCAAAAATACTAATTTGAAAAGATACATGTAGCCCAATGTTCACAGCAGCAATATTTACAACAGCCAAGACGTGGAAGCCATCCACGAGTCCTTCAGTATATGAATGAACGGAGAAGATGCAGCACGTAAATCCACAGCTTCTTAATCTATAAATCAAGGACTCAACCATGAGATGAATAGAATTCGGCCATTTGCAGCAATATGGATGGACCTAGAGAATACTATGCTTAATGAAATGTCAGACAAAGACAAATCTAAAAAGTATACAAATGGATGTATATGCACAACAGAAACAGACTCACAGATAAAAAAAGAAATTTGTGGCTCCTGAAGGGAAGAGGGAAGGGGAGAGGAACAACTAACTCTGGGGTATGGAGTTAACAGATACAGACTACTGTGCATAAGACAGATAAGAAACAAAGATATGCTGTATAGCACAGGGAATCATAGCCATTATCTTTTATTTATCTATTTTTTATTGAAGGACAATTGCTTTACAGAATTTTGTTGTTTTCTGTCAAACCTCAACGTGAATCAGCCATAGGTATACATATATCCCCTCCCTTTTGAATCTCCCTCCCATCTCCCTCCCCATCCCACCCCTCTAGGTTGATACAGAGCCCCTGTTTGAGTTTCCTGAGCCATACGCCATTATCTTTTAATAACGTATAATGGAGTATGTTGTTGTGTGTGTGTGTGAAAGTCTCTCAGTTGTGTCTGACTCTTCGTGACCCCATGGACTGTAGCCTGCCAGGCTCCTCTGTCCATGGAATTCTCCAGGACAGAATACTGGAGTGGGTAGCCACTCCCTTCTCCAGGGAATCTTCGCAATCCAGGATTGAACCCAGGTCTCTCACATTGCAGATGGATTCTTTACTGTTTGAGCCACCAGGGAAGCCCAAGAATATTGGAGTGGGTAGCCTATCCCTTCTCCAGGGAATTTTCCTGACCCAGGGATCAAACCAGGGTCTCCTGCATTGCAGGCGGATTCTTTACCAGCTGAGTTACCAGGGAGTATAATCTGTCAAAAATACTGAATCCATATGCTATATGTCTGAAAGTAATATTGTGTAAATATTATTGTAATATATTATAGTATTGTATACATATTACTGTTACAATATAATATCTTATATCAACTATAATTTTGAAAAGCAGAAGTCGAGCGCCTGGGGGCAGGGGGCCCTTTCCATGCCTCCAGCAAATACAATGGGAAGTGTTAGGAACCATTGCCCTCTGGACCAGTAGCCTCCTCTGGGCAGAAGGACACTGTAATCCTAGCCTTCCCACCCTACTCTCCCTTCCCCCAACCAGAGGGGAGGACAGATGCTCCCAAGTAAATGAGCTGAAATTCAAGTAAGAGAAATTCCTCGGGGCTGTTTACTTGGTGTTCCATGCCTGACAGGTTCTCCTGTGGCCTCTGGCTGCATCATCCCCGGGGGTGTAGGGAGAGAGAGCAGGGGGGCGGGCGGCCGACGGTGCCAGAAGCCTGGGCAGCATTGGGTAGCAGTGCCGCT
Organism: Capra hircus; assembly: GCF_001704415.2. Classification (NCBI taxonomy): domain Eukaryota; kingdom Metazoa; phylum Chordata; class Mammalia; order Artiodactyla; family Bovidae; genus Capra; species Capra hircus. Next base: position 20,688,865 of record NC_030818.1, read on the forward strand.
GGCCCCAGGAGATGAGGCATCTGATACCTGCCCACCTGCTTGATCCTTCCCACATCTCTCCCTCCTGCAGACAGATTCCTGGCTCCATCGTGTGGGGTTTCCTCATGCCTTCTCACCCATTCTATACCAAGTCTCCATCCAATCAGACAGCAGGGGACTTCCATGGTTTGATTAAGAATCTGCCTGCCAAAGCAGGAGACATAGGTTCGATCCCTGGTCCAGGAAGATCTTACATGCCGAGGAGCAACTAAACCTAAGTGCCGAAACAACTGAGCTTGTGCTCTGGAGCCCTGGAGCTGCAGCTACTGAAGCCTGCGCACCCGAGAGCCTATGTTCTGCAGCTAGAGAAGCCGTCGCAATGAGAAGCCCGGGCACTGCAACAGAAACCCAGCACAGCCAAAAACAAACAAACAAACAAACATCTTTTTAAAAAATAAATAGGTAAATTTTTTTTTAATCAGACAGCAGGGACTTGCAGGGGAAGAGCAGATATGGAAATGTTAGTACAAAGACAGTCTTACTCTTCTTTTTAACTGTTGAGCAGCCATTAGCAAGCATCAGGCAAAGCCAATGGAAGTCTCTCCCGGGGGGAAGCAGGAGGAGTGCCGAACCTGGAGTCAGGAGCCCGGCTCTGCTTCCAGCTCTGCTGCAAACCCTCCCAGTGGTCCTGAGCAAATGTCTCGACTCACTCAACTGGGCTTTCAATAAAAAGGCAGTTTCTAAGGGCTCTTCTAGCTCTACCCTCATGTTTAGAGGGTCACCAATGGTTACTGCCTGGCGAGCCCTTAGCCCTGCTCTGAGAAAAGGCATCCAGGAGGCTCTTTTGGAGAAGTTACTTGGGTAATGTCCTGCCCAGGGCCAGCTGAAAGAGAGAAGATGCCCAGAACAAAAGCAATTCACACACTGGGCTAAGTGAGGCTGCCACCAGGGAGGCTGTCTGTCCCAAAGGGGCCCTCCTTATTGATGGGGGCCAGATCCTTAGGTGCTCCTGTGTCAAGGGATGAATACCAGGGTCTCGGAGAGCATGTCAGAGTGACCACAGGAGACAGGGCGCTCTAGACAAGGACTGGACACTGTCCGCTCCTCCAAGGCACCCCCACAGACAGCGCTGGCAGCACTCGGACAAGGCACAGCTGTGCCACTGTTGAGACACCTTCCGGGGCTCTTCCTCCTGTGGCGTGGCCGCCAACACCCATCACCTGAGGACAGCCAGGCCTCCTTGTCTTGTCCTTGCAACCCTAAGCACCTTGAGCAACTAATCTATTCTATTCAGTAAGTGGGTCATGATAGGTAAGACCTGGGTCACAAATCACCCAACACCTTGAGTCCCATGTAGGGCAGGATCTGCTCCTAATCCAACATGTGGATTAATTCCTTGTGGGTCAACCAGACCAAATACTCCTTTAGTCAGGAGCCCTGGGGACTCCTCTGGTGGTCTGGTAGCTAAGACTCAACACTCCCAGTGCAGGGGGCCTGGGTTTGATCCCTCGTCAGGGAACTAGATCCTACATGCTGCAACTAAAAACATCTCACATGTCGAAAGGAAGAGCAAAGATCACAAGTGCTGCAACTAAACCCAGCGCTACCAAATAATTTTTCTTTTTTTTTTTTTTTAATCAGGAGCCCTTCGTAGTTTACTATTAACTAGCAAGGTGATGTTGCCAAATGTGCTTGACCTCTGTCTTGTCTCCTCAGCACCTAATGGGGACAATATCATTCAAGCCACTCACCTCCTTAGGGCTGCTGTAGAAAGAAATCAAACGTGATCATGTATGTGACCCTTCTTAGGCATAAACAATGTGTGAGATCAATAGTCGTCTTCATGCCCAAACAGCGAAGGGTGTGACACAGCAGGATGTGGACATTAAGATCACTGGCTCTGGAGTCAGACTTGATTTGGGTCAGATCAGGGCTCTGGCACTTCCTGCACAGGTGACCTCAAACAAATGGCTTTAGCCTCCCTATGCCTCAGTTTTCTCATCTGTACAAGGGAGTGATAATAATAGCCTCTGCTTCAGAGAGTTGATAATGAAGCTGATGCCTGTCAAGGGCTTAGAACAGAGCTTACGACAGAGTGAACGCTCAATACATGTTCATTATATTAAGAGGAACACGTTCCTCTGGCCAGAAGCACATTGCGTAGGCTCCGCAGCCTTCCTGTGCGCTTGGGAATGAAGCCCTGACTGGGCGGATCCTCCTCCCACAGAGGCGGGCCGGCCCCCATTCTGCTGCACCTGCGCTGTAGGGCCTCAGCAGCCGCCTCCCACCTGAGAGCCTCAGTCTCCCCCCAGCAGAGAAAGACCATCGTACCGGCCAGCGGCACAATCATCTGGGCGGTTTACTAGTGGCGTCTCAGAGGAACCCCTTCCCCCGAGACTTCCGGGGTGTGCCCTGAGTGTGGGGGCAGGGGGAGCATGAACATGTATCACCAAGTCGGGGCAGAAGACAAGTCCAGGGCTGAGGAGTGACTTCCTGGAAAAAGTACAGAGAACTGTTTTTGCCTTAAACACCTTTAAAGAAAAGGACTGCCCAGTTCAAGAAGGAGGGGACATATGGCTGATTCATGTTGATACTTGGCAGAAACCAATAAAATTCTGTAGAGCAATTATGTTTCAATTAAAAAATAAATAAAATAAATAAAGTTGGTCCACTTTTAACTAAAAAAAAAAAAAAAGATTGCCCAACCTTTCCCTGGGCCTTCGTATTCCTGGTTGGGGACACAGAAATCCCCCACCTTGAGTTTGAAATGAGGTGGACCTTTTAAAAGGACTTGAATTTCCAGAATGCAGCCTGTTCCTCTCTGCCAAGCCCTTTATTAGGAGCAGCGATCCTTGGCCCCCTGGGTGGGAGGGAAGCAGGAAGGGTGGGCACCCAGCTCTGCTGTTTGCTCCGCCGTTGCCAAGCCTGTGGCGTGAACAAAGGAGCCTCAAAGCCTGGGGGCCTGGCCCAGGCTGAGCGCTCTGCGTGGCCCAGGGTGGGAGTCTCCACCACGCACCACTCTGTTCCTGCAGCAAAACTGCTCAGTGACCCCAAGGAGGGTCTCCTCTGGAGCCGAAGGACAGGCAAGGGGAGTCCCACCGCACTGTGAGTGTCTCTTGTGAGTGTCTCGGTCGCCGGCTGGATTGCCACACTGGCTGCAGCGTCTGTCAGTGACCTCCTTCTCTTTAATTTCTTTTTATTAAAATCTGGTTCAGGTACCATATTATGTAAGTTACAGTTGTACAATGTAGTGATCAGTGCCTGCCTTCTTGTGCAGCCAGAATGACATCTCTGGCCCCGAGTCTGGATTTCCTAACCCCCAGATGCGAGCTGCGAATGGTACCACAGCAGTGACCAGTTCTTGGTATTTGCTCAGGTGGCATGAAGACCTTTGTCCTTGAATCAGACCTGAACCAAACTGTGGACTCTGCCGGCCCAGCTTGCACAGTCACCTCCTGAGTGAGTCCTAACAACTGACACGTGTGATCTGAGGTAAGGCGCATTAGAGCTCCATCAACACACAACCCCCGCAAAGCTCTGGGTTAGCAAAGAAGGGCGGAGAGCTCCTGCCTTGTCAGCCTGCGGCACAGGCCCTGACCTTTGACAGATGTCATTTTCCTTCAAGGAGGATCATTAGCCCAATAAGAGGATATCAGCACTGAGGTTTTCTCTGTGGAGGTCAAAATACATTTTGCAGATTTTGCCTTTTCCAATGTCAAAAAACATTTTTTAAATTTCAGTATTTTCTGAGGCAAAGTCTATGTGAGGTATGATATTGTTTTTACAAATCCCACTATACAACTAACCAAAGGCCCAGGGAATCAGAGGAGCATAATTCATTCTTTCCTTCAACAAATATCTGACCAGCATAAGATTGAAACAGGGCTTCCCAGTGCTCAAGATTCTGCCTGCCAGCGCAGGAGGCGCGGGTTCGATCCCTAGATTGGGAAAATGCCCCGGAGGAGGAAATGGCAACATGCTCCAGTATCCTTGCCTGGAAAATCGCATGGACAGAGAAGCCTAGCAGGCTATAGTCCATGGGATCACAAATAGTCAGACATAGCTGAGTGACTGAGAGCACACGCAGCACAAGATTAAAACAGCCTGCAAAGCACTGTGTCAAGTCCCTCTCAGTTCCTCTCACTACAACACAGCCTGTAGTCACAAGATTTGCTGGTTCAGCAGTAGTGGTCAGAGTCCAAGCAAGACCTTTGGAGACCATAAATACAAAACCAATTAAGAAATCTCACCCTAAATATTAAAAAAAAATACTAAATCACATTTTTTTAAGTACAAAGGGATGAAAACAAGGATCTGATTTTTCCTGTGAGGAATATTTCACTAGCAAAAGATCTCCACCCCTCTAACCCTCCTCCCTCCACCAAATTTCTAATCTGGCCTAAAGGGTGGGGGTAGAGAGGGGTTGCATTTAAGGAACTTATTGCTTAGAAAGAGATCCTTCTCAGTGGGGAAAGAGAGAGAGAGAGACTTCCTTATACTGCAAAGTGGTCTAAAGTAGGCCATGACCACTGTAAGGCCACTCACTGGGGGAGGGACGAGAATTCTCTGGAGGAGCTGAGCCTGATGCTGTAATCTTGGGGTAGGGAAGAGACAGCAGAATCCAACACAGGAAGTCTCTGGAAGGAACTAAGGCTGTTCCAGCCTCTGGCAGAATGATCAAAGGGAAGACATGGAGCCCAAGCAGGAAATAATCTTGATTCATCCAGGAAATGAAGGACAAAAGCAATAACTCAGTTTCCACAGAGAAGTATGTGTGAATTCTTGGAAAAACAAGGAGAAACACTGGCTTTTAAGGTCAGCTTTAGAAGATACTGAAACATGGGTTCCATCCCTGGCTCGGGAAGATCTCCTGGAGAAGGAAATGGCAATCCACTCCAGTATTCTTTCCTGGAGAATCTCATGGACAGAGGAACCTGACAGGCTACAGTCTATGGGGTCTCAGAGAGCTGGACACGACTTAGCCACTGAGCCTGTGCACATGCACTTTGAAGACACTGGATTCACAAGTCAGGGCTAGGTGAGCAGGGGAGCGAAGATCAGAAAGCTATGGAAATAACAGTAATAGTCTTGGTTAACACAAGCTGAGCCTTCTGACCTCCAAATCCTGCGGTCTTAGATGTACCATCCCCTGAGATTCATCCTCCCTTGGTTGTGCACCAGGATGCTGGGTACATCGACGATGTGTGGGAGGGACACCACAGGAGCCCAAAGGGGGAAAGGTTGTGAATCCCAGGGTACCGCTTTATAAAAGCCATTTCTCCTCGACCTTGGATAGTTCTAGAAGAGCATGACCTACCATACAAGGGGCAGAGAGAAGTGTCCAAAGACATTCAATTTGCAACTGCCTTGAGGTTTTTACCCAGTACTTTTTGTCTGATTAAACCCACATCTCCTGCATTGGCAGGCAGATTCTTTACCACTGAGCTGTGAGTAAAGCCCAGTATCTTCTAGAGCGGACCTTAAAAGCCAATGTTACTCCCTCTTGTTTTTCTAAGAACATACACACACACCTCTCTAAGGAAACTGAGTTACTGCCTTTGTCCTTTTGTTTCAATTTCTCTCAAAACAAGTTTCTCCAGTTCACTGATTCGTGAAGTCGGGACCGACTCTTTGTGATCCCATTTCTTAAGCTGTTAGGAAACTAGCGGTTCTGAAAGCAGGGGTCCCTGGACCAGCAGCACCAACATCTCCCGGGGGATCTTGTTTTAAATACAGACACTCGACCTGACCCCAGACAGAGAGCAGCAAAAACTTTAGGGGCGGGGCCAGCAACCTGTTCAGTTGATGCTGATACCAGCTCCTTTGAGAACTGCTCCTGAGCAGAATGCAGGTCCACTGAGCTGTAAGAGACTTAAATAGTCACCTCTTCCCTACCTATCGATCTCTGTTTCGCTTTGTATTTAAACTTTCAGTGACATGTAGCTCAAGGTTTCTGGCGTTATTATGCATATTGTTGAGTCGACCATTCTAACTTAGGGGGTGAGGAGGAGGTGCCTAGGTCAAATTTGTAATTGGATCCCCTGGATCTTTCTTTTTTAGGCTGGGGAAGTGCAGCAAATTTAAAAAAAAAAGAGCTGTGGCTGCATTTGGCTCCCTCTGAGCTGCCTGGACTGGCCGGGCAACCGAGATGTGTCCTTAAGACCTGCTACAGTTCTTTCCTTCCCTTTGGAAACCAGAACTCAGAGGATGGCCCGAGACAGGCCACAACAGTTCAGACGGCTCACAGGCTGCCCTGGTTCCTTTTCAATTTTCAGGTTCAATTATCCTAGCATTTCTCCACATCGACCTCCCCTTCCCCTGCCAATCAATCCCCAGGGAAAATGGAATTTTACCACCCTGGACACTCGGTTCTACCCTCATGCTTTAGCTCCCCTCTCTACCCCTGCCACACATTCCATCTGGCTCTGTGTGTGTGTGTTCTGGGCGTGCCAGAACATTCCAAGACAGAAGTAATTGCTTCCTGCCTGGCTCACGTTGTCAAGCAAGATATGTGAGGCCAGAAACAGGTATCTGTCAGGGAGGCCAGATGTATGATGCTGGCAACCTGGCACAAGGAGAAGAGGAGGCCACAGGGGTTTCTGTGTTACCCTTGGAGCTAGCTAACCAGGAAGGCTGTTACATAAGGAAGCATGTGGGTTTGAGCACAGCTGTTCACCTGTTGCTGATCAGTGCGCTGCCTATCAGCCGTGCAGTCTCACTGAGCCGTCAGATGCGGACAGACGCAATCGAGAAGGGTCGGTTCTGTTTAGCAAAAGCTTTTATTGAGCTCTGGACTCTGTTAGGTGCTCAGAAACCTGAACTAAGTAAACCAGAATCCATGCTCATAAGGAGCTCATGGTCAAGAAGAGGAACATGGGCCAGTAAACAGTCGTTTACAGTCCACATGAGAAGACAAGGAAACTATCTCCACTGGACAAAACTCCTGCAGAAATGTTCTGAAAGTTGAGTCAGGCAGATGTGGTGGTATTTTCCAGAAGGGTGTTCCAGGCAGAGAGAACAGTATGTACAAAAGCAACGTGCCCTAACTCTGAAACAGTCACATTAAAGCTCAGGTTCAAATGCCAGGAGCAGCATTAGGAACGTGGCCTCCTTCTCACGGGGCCAAAATCCAAGCCGGACAACCAGAGAGAGGAGGCAGGCCCGCTGCTGCCAGGCAGACTCTACAGACCCTGATAGCCCCAAGTAGGAAGAGCGAGGCCGCTCTGCAAGAAGAAAGTGTGAGAGCTGGAGTGCAGGGACGTCTTAAACCCCTTATGTATCTGGGAGGTTGTGAACCAGGATAAAAGGGAGAATCTAGGCGTGCAGAACTGAAATCTGCCCATCTGAACGGACAGGAGGTTTAATAAGAGCCCTGGGGGTGGGGAGAACAGGGGACGCGAGAACAAGAATGTTTACAGAACAAAAAAGAATTCGCTTGCTGGAGGTGTGTTCTGTGTCTCTACCAAAAAGAGATTTTCCTTCCAAGATCAGGTCCTCAGCTCCCCCCACAGTGTCACTCTCTGCGGGTTATCTCATGGGGCCCAGGACTTCAGCCACCATGGACAACCCCCGCCTCCAGGCCAGTCTCTCTCCCGGCAGACAACTGCTCACTGGACATCTTCACCTTGACACTCGTGTACACTCCAACTTAACGCCATTACGTGTCCCAAACTGAGTATCTCATCACTATCTCAGGATTCCTCCCTCAAGCCCTCCCCAGTGGACTCTAGCTCAAGGGACAGGACTTCAATTCACCTTAATGCCTCACCCAGCAGTTCCCAGCACGTCTTGCTCTCCCCTCCTCTCTCTAATCAAATTATTTACTAAATCATTTTTTTTTTTTGGCCCTGCATGTGGGATCTTAGTTCCCCACCCAAAGATCAGACCCTTGCCCTGAGCCTTAGAAGTAGAGTCTTAAAGAAGTAGTAGTCTTAGAAGACTGAGCCTTAGAAGTAGAGTCTTAAAGAAGTAGTAGTCTTCCCTACTGGACCACTAGGGAAGTCCCTACTAAATCATTCTTGAACCTATTAATCTTATATTAGTTTCCTATGGTTGTGTTTGTGCGTCCAAGTCCCTTCAATCGTGTCCAACTCTCTGTGACCCTTTGGACTGTAGCCCACCAGCCTCCTCTGTTCATGGGATTCTCCACAAAAGAATACTGGATTGGGTTGCTATCCCTCCTCCAGGGGGTCGTCCCAACCCAAGGAGCAAACCCACATCGCTTATGTCTCCTGCATTGGCAGGAGGGTTCTTAACCACTAGCGCCACCTGGAAAGCCCTTCCTATGGCTACTGTAACAAATCACTACAAACTCAGTGCCTTCAAACAACATGAATTAATTATCTTGCAGTTCTGGCGGTGAGAAGTGGAAAATGGGTCTCACTGAGCTAAAATCAGCGTGTCAGCAGGGCTGTGGTTCCTTCCAGAGGTTTTAGGGGGGAATCGATTCCCTTGATACTTTCCAGCTGCGTCCCTTGGCTCCTGGCCCCTTCCTCCATCCTGAAAGACAGGAGCACAGCATCTTCAACTGTTTTTTATTTTGATGAAATGCCTTCTTCCATCTTTCAAGAATTCTTGTGATTATCCTGATCTCATCCAGATAATCCAGGATAATCTTCCCTTTTCAAAATCCTGAATGTAATCACACCTGGAAAGTCTCTTTTGCCTTATAAGGTGTCACAGGTTCTGAAGATTAGGAAATGGACCTCTGTGGGCTGTGACTGTGCCTCCCACACACGTCCTCCTATCCCAGCACTGCTGCCCCAGCACCTCTCATCCAGCTCCAGTGGGCATCAGCACCCTGCTCTTATTCAAGCCACCCTTATGTCATCGTTTTATAACTGCCTGATCACAGGCCTGTCTCCGGTGAGCTTTACCTGCTGTGAGGACAGGGTGTGAATCTTGTGACGTGTATGTTGGTGCAGCCACTATGGGAAAAAGTATGGAGGTTTCTCATAACACTAAAAATAGAATTCCCAAAAGATCCAGCAATCCCACTCCTGGTCAAATATGCAGATAAAACTATAATTCAAAACTATAATTCAAGATGCATGCACTCCTGCGTGTTCACAGCAGCACTACTCACAACAGCCAGGACACGGAAACAACCTACATGTCCACCGACAGATGAGTGGACAAAGAAGACATGGTGCATACATACCACGGAAGTTTACCCCGTCATTAGAGAAGAATGAAATAATGCCATTTGCAGCAACGTGGATGGAACTAAAGACTTTCATACTAAGCGAAGGAAGTCAGGAGGAGAAAGAAAAGTGCCATACAATGTCACTTATGTGTGGAATCTAAAATATGACACAATGAACTTACCTACAAAACAGAAACAGACTCACAGACACAGGGAACACACCTGTGGTTGCCAAGGGGGAGGAGGAGTAGAGGAGGGACGGACTGGGAGCCTAGGACTAGCAGATGCAAACTATTACACATAGAATGGATAAACAATAAGGTCCTACGATATAGCCCAGGGAGCTCTATTCAACAGAAGCAGAAGATATTAAGAAGAGGTGGCAAGAATACACAGAAGAACTATGCAAAAAAGATCTTCAAGACCCACATATCCACGATGGTATGACCACTCATCTAGAGCCAGACATCCTGGAATGTGAAGTCAAGTGGGCCTTAGGAAGCATCACTACGAACAAGGCTTGTGGAGGTGATGGAATTCCAGTTGAATATTTCAAATCCTAAAAGATGATGTTGTGAAAGTGCTGCACTCAATATGCCAGCAAATTTGGAAAACTCAGCAGTGGCCACAGGACTGGAAAAGGTCAGTTTTCATTCCAATCCCAAAGAAAGGCAATGTCAAAGAATGCTCAAACTACCACACAATTGCACTCATCTCACATGCTAGTAAAGTATTGCTCAAAATTCTCCAAGCCAGACTTCAACAGTACATGAACTGTGAGCTTCCGGAAGTTCAAGCTGGATTTAGAAAAGGCAGAGGAACCAGAGATCAAGTTGCCAACATCTGTTGGATCATCAAAAAAGCAAGAGTTCCAGACAAACATCTACTTCTGCTTTATTGACTATGCAGAAGCCTTTGACACAATAAACTGTGGAAAATTCTGAAAGAGATGGGAATACCAGACCACCTGACCTGCCTCTTGAGAAATTTGTATGCAGGTCAGGAAGCAATAGTTAGAAATGGACATGGAACAACACACTGGTTCCAAATAGGAAAGAGTATGTCAAGGCTGTATACTGTCACCCTGCTTATTTAACTTATATGCAGAGTACATCAACAGAAATGCTGGGCTGGATGAAGCACAAGCTGGAATCAAGATTGCCAGGAGAAATATCAATAACCTCAAATATACAGTTGACACCACCCTTATGGCAGAAAGTGAAGAAGAACTAAAAAGCCTCTTGATGAAAGTGAAAGAGGAGAGTGAAAAAGTTGGCTTAAAGCTCAACATTCAGAAAACGAAGATCATGGCATCTGGTCCCATCACTTCATGGGAAATAGATGGGGAAACTGGAAACAGTGACAGACTTTATTTTTTTTTATTCCAAAATAACTGCAGATGGTGACTGCGGCCATGAAATTAAAAGGCACTTACTCTTGGAAGAAAAGCTATGACCAACCTAGACAGCAAATTAAAAAGCAGAGACGTTACTTTGCCAGCAAAGGTCTGTCTAGTCAAAGCTATGGTTTTTCCATTAGTCAAGTATGCATGTGAGAGTGGGACTATAAAGCAAGCTGAGTGCCAAAGAATTGATGCTTTTGAGCTGTGGTGTTGGAGAAGACTCTTGAGAGTCCCTTGGACTGCAAGGAGATCCAACCAGTCCATCCTAAAGGAAATCAGTCTTGAATATTCATTGGAAGGACTGATGTTGAAGCTGAAACTCCAATACTTTGGCCACCTGATGGGAAGAACTGACTCACTGGAAAAGAGTCTGATGCTGGGAAAGATTGAGGGCAGGAGGAGAAAGAGCCGACAGAGGATGAGATGGTTGGATGGCATCACCGACTCAATGAACATGAGTCTGGGTAAACTCCGGGAGTTGGTGATGGACAGGGAGGCCTGGCATGCTGCAGTTCGTGGGGTCGCAGAGTGTCGGACATGACTGAGCAACAGAACTGAACGATGATAAACAATAATAGAAAAGAGTATTTAAAAAAGAATCAATTTGCTGTTCGGTAGAAATTAACATGTTATAAATCAACTATAATTCGATTATTTTTTAATATTTATTTTAAAAGGATTTTTTTAATCCTTTATTTAAAAGGATCTTCTTTTGTTTTGTCCCCAAGTACCTTATAAGGTTCAAAGAACATTTTCTGAATTGGATTTTTAAAAATAAAACTCCTTTGATTGGAAACTCTCTGGGCCTCAGACCTGCTCTGCTTTGCTTTCTTAGTGCTGACTAGCTATTGTGGACACAGGCTGTGGAGGGACACTTTCCTAGGGGAAGGGAAGGGCCAGTAAACAGCCCAGGGCTTGTCAGTCAGTCCCAGATCAGGAAGGCAACTGGGGACAAGGCCCTGGCAGAAAGGCCTGGGAGGTTTACCAAAGCAGGCATCCAGAAGAGAGGTTTCCCCTCCCAGGTCACATCGGTGAGGCTGGACACCGCAGTCTGTAATTTCATCACAGGCCAGAACCAGATTCCTGAGACATAATAAGAATTCCAGGACAGCACACGGAGGCAGCAGCTGGGCTATCAGCCTCGGGCTAGAGGAAAGTAGGGCCTGGGTGGGGGTGGGGGGTGGGGGATGGGGGGGAGGGAAGGGCAACTCCCCAGCCCTCCCACTCCTCCCCCCTCCCCCCCACCAAAGCCCCGCCCGCCTTCCTTCCCTTTGTACTCATGAATGCCAGGCCCACTCAAGGCAGACATTTGAGAGACTACTGCCAACTTCAAGCAACTTCAACATCTGCTGGGATTGATGAGAAAAAATATTGCTAACAAATGACCCTTTTCTGTGTCTGCTTTTAATAGATGAAAGATTGACAAAATCATAGTCTCCTTCAGCAGTTAGTGTGGCCAAGATAAACCGCATCAAATTATTTGCCAACTTAGTTCCTGTAGACTAGATGATAAACAAGTCCCTTTTTCTCTACCCCCTTCTCTGTTCTTTAAGCTTTTAAAAATAAATAAAGTATACGTTGTCAGGACTTTTCACAGCCAAAAGTCAGTTTGCCACTTCCATTCCATGCAGAAATTTTTGCTGTAGTTTATTTATTTTTATGGCTGTATGATATTTCTTAACAATGTCCATTTCACAATGTTTCCATCGGTTTTTCTTTCGCTGGACATTTAGGTTGTTTGGGGTTTTTTCCTCTTTCAAATAATTCTGCAAAGTATTCTTCTGTGTGTCTCCTTATGCACATGTGGGGAAGTCTAAAGATGGGTAAGCACTTCCTCATCATTTCTAAATGAGTAATTACTATAGTGTCCAAAATGGTCACATGAATTTACCCTCCCACCAACAGCACACGTGTTCTTGTTGTTCCACATCTTCCCCAATACTTCAGCAAATGTTTTTGGTTTTTACCAATCTTATAAGTATTAAAAGTTTCTTCTGTGGCTCAGTGGTAAAGAATCCATCTGCCAAGCTGGAGAGGCAGGTTCAATCCCTGGAAGAGCCTCTGGAGAAGGAAATGGCAATCCACTCCAGTATTTTTGCCTGGAAAATCCCATTGACAGAAGAGCCAGGCAGGCTTAGTATTAAATAGTACTGGTTTCCTGTAACTTACATTTTCCTGACTAGTAGTGAGGTTGGGCATCTTTTCATGTATGCATTGACTTTCTAGATTTCTTCAATGGATTGCCCGTTTTCATCTTTCGCCTACATTTCTATGGCGTTGTTTCTTTTTACCTCATCAATCTGTAGTTTACTTGTTTTTACATATACGTTCTGAATACCAATCTTGTTTTTCTTAATTTTTTTAATGTGGACCATTTTTAAAGTCTTTATTGAATTTATTACAATCTTGCTTGTTTCATGTTTTAGTTTTTTTGGCTGTGAGACATGTGGGATCTTAGCTCCCCAACCAAGGACTGAATCTCCACCACTGCCTTGGAAAGTGGCATCTTAACCACTGGACCACCAGGAGAGCCACACTCCTCTATGACTTTATAGGTTATGTCTGTTCAGGCCCTCCGAGAAGCAGACACCAAGAAGGAATTAGAAGTGAAGACAATTATTGGGATCGCAAAGAGTTGGACATGACTTAGCAACTAACACGTTAACTTTTTTTACTTTCAGTGCTTCTGAAAGGTAATGGAAAAAGGAGCAGGAGTGGCTGGGAAGAGCCTTCAGATCCCGATGCAGATCTTGCTACCTGTGATGGCAGAGAGAAGAAAGGAGGATTGGGTAGGAAGAGACTTCGTCCGCAGGGAGTTCTGAGGTCTCTGTCCAGCTAATGGAGAGCCTCAGAAGACAGTTTGCCTTTTAAAGGAAACCAGTGCTGGGCAAGAATGGCAGCTTGAGTCCCCCTACCACGCGCAGTTGGGCCAGGGAGAGCGTGGTCTCGGCCTGAACACTGGTGGATCTAGACGGTGCGGCAGCCGCAGGCTGTCAGCCAATCACACACCTGCAGGCGCCTCTCTCCTACAGGGAGACCAAGCACCCCTTATAGCTGCCCCCTTGCCAGCATCTTCTCCCAGGTCATACTTGTCTATTTTTTATTTTTGCCATATGGCGTCTTTTGATGAGAAGGGGCTTTACACTTGAACGCTGATAAATTTATCACTATTCTTTATAGTCTGTCCTTCTGCGTTTTCAGGTATTACTGTTTACTCTCTGGTCCTGAGAGTTTTCTATATTTTCTCCTAGATGTCCTAAAATTCTGCTTTTCAAATTTTTCACCTCTGATTAAATGGGTTGTGTTTGGGTTTGCTTCTCCACATGGGTTACTGAATTCCCAGTGTCATTTTTTGAATAATTCATCCTTCCTCTACAGATTTGCATGCTGTCTCTCATGTATCAAGCCTTCACACACACGGGAATCTGCCTGCGGGCCCTCTATTCTGTTCCACAGGCCTATCTGTCTCCTTCTGGGCTAATACCACACCACTTTAATAAGTCTGATAAGGCAAGTCACTCCTCTTGGTTTTTTTCAAAATTTCATAGGTATTTTGGCCCTTTGCTTTTTTGAAGCAGGGTTAGAATCATCTTACCAAGTTACATAGAATATCCTGTCTGGAATTTTATAATTTCTAGATTAATTTAGGGAGAATTAAAATCTTTTAACAGTGAATCTTCATATCATGAACACGCCTCATCTCTCTAGCAAAGAATACCTAAGTAAGTGAAGTTTTGTAATTTTCTTCATAGAGATCATACATATATCTCATTGGATTTATTCCTGGCCCCTCATAGCTTTTGTTTCTCTTATAAATGTTCACTTTAAAAGTTTTTGTTTCTTAACTGACTGGTCATAAAAATCAATTTCAATTTTGATAAAAATTTTGGATAAAATCCAAATTGATTTTTATATCACGAGCTTCTACATAGCAACTTTGATGTCTTCTCTGATAAACTGAGGCTCTTTTTCACACGTCTCTAGGAAATCAGGATCCTTCTGTACTCAAAGGAAACCCATCAGCAGATTATCTAAGCAGGCCAAGCTGGGGGAAAGGCCATTTGCTGACTCCCCTGGCTAAACAGCACCGCTTCCTTCTGGAGACCTGCCAGCAAGACAGAACTCCCAGGGAGAGTTGCTTTAGATCAAGCAAGGTTCTGGACAGAGTGGCCTAGCTTGAGGTCAGCGTTACTGTGACAGAACAAAATGATCCCCGAGCAAAAACCTCAGCGCCAACTGGGTTAGACAGGGGGCTGCCGGGGTGACCTGATTAGAGGACGGCATCTCTTGATTGGCCACATCCGCTCTGTCCTTCCACTCTCCCTACTTGGAGAGGCCTTAGGGATATCAGAAAGCAGGCCAGGAGGAGGAGGCGGCCTGTACCATGAAAGGGAGTTAGAGCAAAGCCTGCCACTGCCGACCCTTCACCCCCACTCAGCTTCCAAGCTGTTCCTCAATCAGGTTCCATTCCACCCAGCCCGACTGCTGGAGGGCAGTTAGGCAGCGGTGAGAGCCCAGTGTGGGGCAGGAAAATGTATTCTGTGGACCCTTGGCTTTGGGGTCATCCTAAATAGATACTGGAGTCCATGGCCATACCACCCTGAATACGCCTGATCTTGTCCAAATAGATACTGGAGAAGGAAAGAGAGAGAGAAAGAAGTGACACCCACTGGGTGGACACAGGCCTCTCACTGACCCTCAGCTGTCTCCACAAAACAGTCCTGAGGTGGGTGTCTTCTAGAGGTCCCACTGTCTCTTCTCCCATTTCTCCATGGCCTACTTGAGTGTACAGGCTCCTGATGACTTCATGAGAAGCCTAGGTTTTATTTCTATATCCATTTGTATCCAAAGTGTGAGCCAGTGTGGCACAGTGAGAAATGCGTAAATGCTGAGTCAGACAAACCTGAGTTCTAGTCTCTGAGGGATCCCAGGTATGGTGCAGTCAACTCCCCTAAGCTCTGATTTTTCCCTCTGTTTAGGGAAGAAAGTATCTTCTTTATAAGGTAGCTGAGATCATTACACTGAATCACATACATCGCTACAGAGCAGATGCTGTATAAAGCTGTATGCTTCCTTGCAAGGTCCTTTGGGAAATTGCTGAATCACTTCTCAAGTTTAAGAGGGTGTAAGGTGTGTGCCAATTCTCCAGGGAACCAAGAAACATGAGTTCTACTGAAATGAGCATTTTCAGCCTCACAACAATTGCCTTAGGTAGAGTGCGCGTTACAGCCACACTGTAAATGAAGAAACCGAGGTTCAGAGAAGCAGTGTGACTCCCGAAATCAGAGGCAGGACGCGGCAGAGCAGAGATAAGAAGCCGAGTCCTTCCGGGAGCCTTTGCTGCCCAGGCCCCACCCGGTTATTTCCCATCCTGGCTCCTGGCCACCGGGTCCCAGACCTCAGGTAACCCCTGGCTTTTAGCTGAGCTCCAGGGCAGACCTGACCTCTGTTTTTCAGATGACAAGGATTTCAATTGCCAGGAGCAAGAGTTCCCTGACTCACATGACCCTTCCAGTCTCTGGTATTTTCCTGCAAACAAGAATCCACTGAAAGGCTATTGTTCTTCTTGCTTTTGCTTTTCCTAGGAACTGCCATTCTGTGCAAGGCCCAGGAGCTGGAAAGCACAATCAGATAAAAGTAGAAAGAGAGATTAATGGGACTAAAAGAGGGGCAAGAGAGGCTACTGACAGGAATCAGCAAATCATTATTTAAACAGAAAATGATTATTCTTACTACCTGTTGCCTTTATTATAATGACCTATGCATTTGTAAGGCTTCCTCCATTTATAAGGTTCTAAATCGGAAAGTCTGTGTATGTGTGTGTGTGTGTATACACGTGGGTATATGCATGCCTCTCGATCTGTCTGTGGCTGTATTTAATCCTCTGCAGCACTGGGCCTGGAATCGAACACATAAACAACTACCTTATAGAAGGGGGGAATGTGTGACCCATTTTCCCAGAAATGCCTTCTCCTCAGGCTCTCATTAGGTCTGACAGTCTCATCGTAAGAGTCTCTACTTCTTGGAGACCTGTTCCTTTTACCAGGTTAACCATTAACAGGTCCTTCTCACTGTCTAAACAGCAGAGCAGACTGGAATACCATGGGAAGGGCCCTTTGATGAATTAAATGGGGGAGAAAGCTGACCCATGGAATGCGGTTATTTGTGTGATGGGAACTTGCTCCTCGGATGTAAACCGTGACTCTGGCCCCTGTAGGAAGATGAAGAATCACCCCAAGGGAGGATCTCTGAGAAGGCAAGTATGTTGCTCACACCATCCTCTATCAAGACCGGTTTGACCTGGGTCTGATTTCACAATGCAGCTTAGGCCACCGGGCAGAGCAAAACTAAGACGGAGGAGCCTGGTGGGCTACACTCCACGGGGTCGCAAAGAGTCGGACATGACTGAGCGACTTCACTTTCACTTTTCACTTTCACTTTTCATGAGTCAAGCTGATGACCCTGGTCTCGTTCCTCTAGTCTCCATCGAAATTGGGCTAAACTACTAGGGACCTATGTGGAGCCCAAAACAGACCAGCCAAGAGGATACTGGTGTATTTTTTTTGCCCATATGTCTCTTTCTTACCTGGAAAATGCCATGGACAGAGGAGCCTAGAAGGCCACAGTCCAAGGGGTCACAAAAGAGACACAATTGAGTGACTAAACAGCAACAGCTGTTTATTTATCACCTGAGCCTTGTTTTATTCAGTCACTCAATTTTAAAATATTTATCCCTGAAGTCTATTATACAGAGTGAATCAAGCCAGAAAGAAAAACACCAATACAGTATACTAACACATATATATGGAATTTAGAAAGATGGTAACGATAACCCTGTATGCGAGACAGCAAAAGAGACACAGATGTATAGAACAGGCTTTCAGACTCTGTGGGAGAGGGCGAGGGTGGGATGATTTGGGAGAATGGCATTGAAACATGTATAATGTCTTATATGAAACGAATCGCCAGTCCAGGTTCGATGCATGATACTGGATGCTTGGGGCTGGTGCACTGGGACGACCCAGAGGGATGGTACGGGGAGGGAGGTGGGAGGGGGGTTCAGGATGGGGAACACGTGTACACCCATGGCAAATTCATGTTGACGTATGGCAAAACCAATACAATATTGTAAAGTAATTAACCTCCAATTAAAATAAATAAATTTACATTTAAAAAAAACATAGTGTCTTCCCCAAAAATAAAGTGAAATGAAAATCTCCCCCCCCAAAAAAAAATATTTATCCCTGCCTTGTTATAAAAGAGGGTGAAGGTAAAACTGATTTATACAAAAGGTGACATTTTTAAGCTAATTCACATCTATCATCCATGGCATTCTATAATTTAATTCAACAAGTAATTATTAAATGCCAACTCTAATAGTAGCGAGACAACATCAGTGAAAATATAAAGATGGGCCCATCCAAATGTACCTTGTAATCTAAGTGCAACTGTGGACACGTAAACAGAAAATTACAACTGCATGTCAACTCTTTCGTAATTCTAGTGATCATGGCTAAATAGTCTCTCTTGCTATCAGTCAGTCCTTAACTATTACAAAAATTAACGTTCATGGCTGTTTATGGACTTCTCTGGCAGCTCAGTGGTAAAGAATCCGCCTGCCAATGCAGGAGAGATCTATGGGCCAGGAAGATCCCCTGGAGAAGGAAAGGATGACCCACTCCAGTATTATTGCCTGGGAAATCCCATGGACAGAGGAGTCTGGAGGGCTATAGTTCACGGGGTCATAAAAGTCAGACACAACTGAGCAATTAAACAAGAACAACAGCTGTTTATATTTTATGTACTCTAATGACACCTGATGCGAAGAACTGACTCATTGGAAAAGACCCTGAAGCTGGGAAAGATTGAAAGCAGGAGGAGAAGGGGCAGACAGAGGATGAGATGATTGGATGGCATCACTGACTCAATGGACGTGAGTTTGAGCAACCTCTGGGAGTTGGTGATGGACAGGGAAGGCTGGCGTGCTGCAGTCCATGGGGTTGCAAAGAGTCAGATACGACTGAGTGACTGAACTGAACCAAACTCTGACCCCGTCTCCCACTTTTAGCCTTTGCTGCCTAACAGCCTACTGGTCACACCCAGGCAGGAGCCATTGGCACAGAGTTCTCCCCTTATAAACGGAAGAACTTACAAAAAAAATTGCAATGAGAATGAATGTTACAGACAGTTTTAATGCAACTTGCAAGCTACAAGTAAGCACTAAAGCAGCTAAATTTGCAGAGGCTCCACTCAGGATCTAGTTCTATTTAGCTCAGATGAAGAAATAGGAGCTGGACCACCGACTGCCACAAGTAAGTGAAAAACCAAGACACGGCAGCCAGTCTTCACCTTCCCAGTCAATGGTTCAGGATCATGGCCAGTATTTGTACCTTGAGCTTCAAATATTTCCTGAATGTGTTTTACTTGGTTCTCTCATTTTATCTCCTAAAGATGTCACAGTCTACAGATGGGGAGAGAACAAGCCAAAGAAAGGTAGAACAAGCCAAAGAAAGGTATGACTTCCCTCTGGTCTGGTCGTTGACAACGTTGTTGTCTGGGATGTAAATGAAATCCTAGAACCCAGGTTTCCCAGCACCTGGTTTTGACAGCAAAGAGAGCACTTGCACCTTTTGAGAACAGAGGTACTTAAGGAGTCTGGTAATTTATGAGAAAGCTCTGGCTGGTCAAGAGTTACTATTGTTATACATTTTAGCTTGAAGTGAAGAAAGGTCTCTGATCTAGGCTGAGGGTCAATCTGCTTTTTAATGTGGTGGAATGATCTAGCACAGTAGTTCTCAAAGTGTGGTCCCAGGACCCCCAGCATCAGTGTGACCTGGGGATTTATTAGAAGTGCAAATCCCCCAGCCTCATCCAAAACCAACTGAGTCAGATACTCTGGGAAAGGAGCCCACAATCTCTGTTTCAACAAGCTCTGGGGAGGATTCTGATGCATGCTCAAATTTAGGGACACATGCTCTAGAGCAGTGTTCCCAGATTTGGTCCTGGGACCCTTGGCCTCAGGATCTGCAAAAGGAAATTCTGGAATAGATAATCTGGAGGTACAAGAAAATGAGAGAACCAAGGTTTACTCCTTCAGTCCAGCATTTCCCAAAAAGCCTGATCATAAGTGTTACTGGGGACCTCTAAATAACAGCCAATGTCCTGACCCCTATCCAGGGAATTCAGAATCAGAGTGGGAGAGAAGAATTGAAATAGCCAGGCTCAGATTCAGACATCCCTTGGATAAGTGTGGCTCACTTATCCAACCTCAAGAGGATTACTGCTCTGGGCTCCAGGAACCATTGGTTTAGTCATAGTATCCACCTCAGCCCCAAACTGTCAACATCTAAAGAGGGATCTAATGCCAGTCCTCCACTCAGAAAATAAATACTATTCAAAACCTATTGGTATTTTTTAGCTTGAGAAAGTACCAAAAAAAATTAAATATAAATTTCTGGGTTACTTATCGATGGATCAGGCAAAAAGCAGCACACAGAGACCCCTGAAGACAAAGCATTCAGCCAGGATAGAGAAAAGACTGTCAACAAACAAGAGAAAAAAAGAGGGAGACTAAATGGGAGAGAGGGGCAGGAAGGCAAAGGAGGAGAGGCAGAGAAGCTGAGATTTCATGGAAAACAAATAAAAGATGATTCTGGTCCTTTAAACCCCTGGTGGCTCAGAGGTTAAGCATCTGTCTGCAATGTGGGAGACCTGGGTTTGATCTCTAAGTCGGGAAGATCCCCTGGAGAAGGAAATGGCAACCTACTCTGGTACTCTTGCCTGGAAAATCCCATGGACAGAGAAGCCTGGTAGGCTACAGTCCATGGGGTCGCAAAGAGTCGGGCATGACAAATGACTTCACTTTCCCTTTCAAACTCCAACTGCCAGGATCTACTGCCTGATGGTGTGAAGAGGAGCTAATGTAATAATAATAGAAATAAAGTGCCCAACAAATGCAATGTGCTTGAATCACCCCGAAACCATCCCCATTTGCCCCACCTCAGTCCATGGAAAAATTGTCTTCCTTGAAACCAGTCCCTAGTGCTAAAAAGGATGGGGACCACTGCTTTAGACTCATAGTAGGGAGCCCAGCTTGGTGCTTAAACACCTGGGCTTTTGAGGCTGTTTAGTTTAAGTACCAGTTCTGTCTCTTTACAACAAGCAGTTGACAATTTTTTTGAGCCTCAGTTTCCCCATTGGTAAGTAGACTAATAATAGTGTCTCCCTTGAAGACACTCGTTCTGAGTAGCAAATGCAATGAGGTGGTTGGTATTTATCAAGCTTCATCAACTGGTGTGGCCACCCTGTAGTAAGAAGCACTCAGCCAATGTGAACTATTACGATTCTAACACCTCCAACTGTTGCTGGCCAAAATCTTGGCCTTCTCTGCCTACCAAAGCCGAATAAAAAATATGGAGACAGTGTTTGGAGAAAACAGAAAGGTGACTTTCATTCTGTCGGCGGAGAGGGGACCATAGTAGGCTCATGCCTTGAGAACTGTGCCCCCCTCCGTGAGGAGTCTGCTGCTGCTGCTCCTGCTAAGTCGCTTCAGTCGTGTCCAACTCTGTGCGACCCCATAGACGGCAGCCCACCAGGCTCCCCCGTCCCTGGGATTCTCCAGGCAAGAACACTGGAGTGGCTTGCCATTTCCTTCTCCAATGCATGAAAGTGAGGAGTGAAAGTGAAGTCACTCAGTCTTAGCGACTCCATGGACTGCAGCCTACCAGGCTCCTGCATCCATGGGATTTTCCCAGGCAAGAATACTGGAGTGGGGTGCCATTGAGGAGTCTAGGGGCTTATATAAGGCAAGGGCTCAAAGTCAGGAGTCGGAGACGAGGAATAAAGGTGATAGGCTCTTGATTTCTTCCTCTTGTGTTGTTTCAAAGACAGTCATAGACTGGCGTCAGTAACCCAGTAATTGAGCCTGACAGTTGGGTGGCTCTGCCGCCTTCTTTCTCATATGTAACTATCAGGGGAAAGGTGTTGTAAGGGTAAACACCAGACACGGGATGGATTTAGCATAGAGTCAAAGGAAAAATGTGAATTGTAGCTCCTGCAGAGTTAGGGGGCAGAAAAGCAAACTTGGTTACAGACGTGAAGAGTTAGGAGCAGTTAAAGTAGGAAAACTAGGAATACTTAGGCCTGCTCACTGTTCATTCTCTTTATCTTCTTTGTTCTCAGGAAAGGGAAAGAGAAAAATTCATTCCTCTTTTTTCCTTTTACTGCAACACTTTGGAGAAATCATCTCCACTCTAAAATCTAATTTATCACGTCTGCGTCAAGAAAAAGGCTGGACCCTTGTAGACCATCCCTGTGATAAATTCTGTTCCTGACTTACTTTAAAACCTGACCACACAGCAATAAAAGATGTTTATCCCACTGAAGAATGGTCAGACAAGGAACCTACCACTGGGGAGGGGGTGTCTGGGCACCCAGACACCCTCTGGGCAAAGGGCGTGTCTGAGCCTCCCATTTTGCTTAATTTATTTAATCCCAGGTGTACCGCCTGCTTGCATCTCAGTCAGACTAAGCAGGTACTTCTGCTGTTCCAAAGACTAGGTCCTTCCTCCTCACCTCAATTCACTCCTCCAGACAAAACAAGGCAACTTCATTAGAAAAGAGACAGAGTTGACAAGAACTGTATTTTCTCTGGAAGATTTCCTACAAAGGGGTGGGCCGGTGCTCCAGGCTGAGCAGGTTAATACATTATTGATTGGTTAATGGGTTACTCTCCTCCATTGGATCTCAAACTTGAATCTAAGATTGAGAATTTTAGATAACTAGTTTATCTAAGAATTCCCTGGTGGTCCAGTGGATTCAATCCCTGGTTGGAGTACTGAGGTCCCACAAGCTTAGCAGCCAAAAATTTAAAAAACTTATCAGAAAATATAGACTGTCATTAAAAAGCCAAATTAAAAGATATTCTTCCTCAAGGGATAATTGAGGGCTGGACGGAAGCAAAAAATAATATCACTAAATATGCATCAGATTATCAGATGGTCTTTGTATGGCATACTTAATTATAGGACTGGTTCCAATCACCAAACACAGTATTCAGAAACTGATTGCTTATGAGCATCATGATCATCTCACAATTTTTTCAATTTATGAAGAACTTGGTATCCAGCATCTAATGAAATTGCCCGAATGACCCACTGGTCCAAAAGTATCTCCCACTTCATGAGAAAGTTCCAACATCAGAATCACCAAGTCAGGGATGGTGCGTCTGGATCTAAACAGGAAACTCAACAGGGAACCTGGAGGACTTCCTGGTCTTCTCTCATTCCGCTTGGAAACATTCATTAAATTAGTTAACACTCTGGTGCTGAGATAGTGCGATGCAATGAAGTTCTATGTGTAGGACCACAGCTAAAACCAGCCCCAGGGAACAATGAGATGGGAGGAGGAGGCAGCCTGAAGATGTGGGTGTAAGGGTGGCTTCTCAAGAGCAAAGGAGGAAAGGAGACACAGAAATTAGGTTACAGGGAGCCACTGGGTACCTGTTTGTACGTACCTCCATCTTGATTATCAAACAGTTGCAAGATGCAAACGAGAGGAAGAAAGGTGAGAGGAAAAAGTCCCTGACTACTCCAAAGGGAAATCAAAGAAACATTAATGACTTGGCTCCTGACCAGCTATGTGTGCCCTCTTTAATTCACAACAGCCTCACCTCCCCCTCGGCACTGTCCCAGTTCTCGTCCGGTGCCCAGGAAGGCATGCTTTCTGCATAGGCCATTCCACAAGGAGGCTGGGTCACTTAATTCTGGAAGGATGTGGTACAGGCCCATGGAGGGAGAAGACAGGTCAACCTCAGACAGAAATATGTGCCCTGACATTTGAGATGTCTTTGGCTAATTCCCCTGGAGACTGGTGTTAGGTAACTGAGGACAAGATTGTACACAGGCGCTTGCGTTCACTCCTGTTCTGGGAACCGTGTCCAGCATGCTCTCTCCCAGGGGCAGCCTCTTCAGGCCTATAAACCATTCTTGGTATAGAAACCTTGCCAGGAAACAAATATTTCTGTTGTTTGCAGGCTCAGAGGAGGCTGCTGGGTGAGCCAATGCCTCAGGGACAGCAATGTACTCAAAGGGCAGGGGGCTGATTGAAGTTTCAGAAAACAGGATGGATTTGATTAGGGAACTCAAAACACAGAAGGCTGAGGGCTTCTGAACATATCAAAGAAAATTTTTTGTAGCATCTGCCCATGAGTTTTGCCTGGTTATTTAGTCATCATCACAACCAGGTGAGGCTGAGGTGGCTCAGATGGTTGAGAATCTGCCTTGAATGCAGGAGACCCGCGGTCAATCCTTGGGTGGGGAAGATCCCCTAGAGAAGAGAACAGCAACCCACTCAAGTATTCTTGCCTGAGAAATCCCACAAACAAAGGAGCCTGGCAGGCTACAGGCCAAAGGGTCGCAAAGAGTCAGACACAAGCGACTAACACACACATAGAACCAAGAGGTGCAAAGAGAGGCTCAGAGCTAGATCGCTTGCCTGAGGTCATTCAGCTAGCAGTGACAGAGCCAGGGGTCATCTGACTTGAGATCCAGGCTCTGCCCATCCCATCATGCGGCTCTCTAGGAAGAACACATTAGGGTCTGCAATTAAGGGAATAAAGGTGGCACTCAGGGATTCTCTGTTTCTTCAGCATGAGAGCGTTAGGTAACACATAAGTAGGATTGGTTACAACGGAAATGGATTATCTCAGGAAGTTAAAGAAATCCCTTTGGAATTATTGCCCTGTCCTGAATTAGGAAAACAGATGCTGAAGGGCACCGATCACAGTTGAGAGGGAGTACAGAGGAAAAGGAATGTATGTGTGGTCTGAAAGTGGTTCTGGAGAGTCATAAAGGACGGTGAACCACAGAAACCTCCCACCCCTACCCAACAGACACACACACACAATCAAAAAGGTTAACTGAAAATCTGCGGGCCTTTTTTCACGCTAAGTCTCAAAGGACTGAGGCTGGGATGTCCGACAAGTGGTGAGGTGGCTATTTTAGGCTGTTAGACTTGTCCACCCCACCTGCCTGACCCCCAGCTCCAACATATGCCATTGCTTATTCCGACACTTGGAAGAGGAGGAGGCAAGTTTGTGCTCAGAGTCATTCGAAGCAGAAGCCAATCTGAGCCTAGGCAGTTGCCCTGCCAGGCAGCTGCTGTGTACCCATCCGTGGAGGGCCGGCTGGGTCCTGGGGTAGACCCAGGGTCCCACACCATGGGTGCCAGCAAAGAATGGAATGACAAGGAAGAAAATCAAATGCGAACTGTGAAAGCCCCCTTTCCTACAGGCTTCAGCGGCTGCAAGCAGGTTCGCCACCAGAAACAGCTCCTTGGGGAGGGGTTCCGTGTGTACCTGGATCCTCTGAAAGGCTCCCAGTCCCTGGAGACTGAAGACAGCTCACCCCCTGTCAGGAGCAGAGAGCTGTGCGCCCAGTCACAGCGCGGTGTCAGATGGTCAGGGCAGACCCTGACCAGCCCTGCCTACCTGGTGCTCCAAATGTGCTGAAGGGCTCCCATTCCCCTCTACTCACGAGTAATCTTTGCCTGCACGTGCTTGTTTTTATCCCTGTCTGAACTGTATTCATCCTTCAAGAACTAACTAAAAGACACGTCCTCTTTGAAGCCTCCAGGGCCAGCCCTGACTATGGAGACCTCTCCCTCCGTTTTCACTGTCTGTCTAAACCACTCATTCAACTTTTTCCACGGCTCCTACTCACATACATTGAGGTTCACTGACTCGACTTTAAATACGTCTGTCTAGATGACTTGGCTTCTAAAATTTCCCCCAGCACATAGCATAGTTCAGAGTGCACAGTAAACATTCAAATACTTGTTTGGTTCCTAAGTATTAATATACATTAACCATGGACAAACTTCTTCCAAAAAAATTACTGGGCTTGTACTATATCCATTCAGAAATAAATATCCTAGCCTTATGAGGTATATAACATAGAAAGAAGTTTCTGAAATATAGGAGAATAGAATAGGGCATATCTATTCATATAAAGAAAAAAATAGAGAATACTTTGAATCTTACCATCCAGAATCAACCACTATTAAAGCATAGGATGTATTGTTCCAAATATATATATATATTTATAATAGCCTCATTAAGATATAATTCACATACAAGTGGACACCCATAAGGAAAAAGATAAAATTGGATCTATTTCTTACACTAAACACCAGGATAATTCTAAATGGGTCAAAGGGCTAATGTAAAAATGAAACCATACAAATAACAGAGAAAAATGGGATATTTTATATCCTAGGAGAGGCAAAATCCAAAACTAATAAGAGAAAACAGTAATAAATTTGGCTGCATGGCAATCTTTTTAAAGTCCTAAGTAATATTAAAAGGCAAATGAAAATCTGGGAGCGGTAACTGCAAATTCTATCATAGACAAGAGGCTAATATCCTTAACAATTAAAGACTTTGAAGAAGAAAAAGCCCAATAACTTGATTTTTTAAATGAGATATAAACAGGCATTGCACAGAAAAAGAAAAGCAAACGAAACCAATGAACTGTTGCTCATCACAAGAGAACTGCAAATTTAAGCTACCCTGAGATATCACTTCTTATATTTCAGATAAACAAAAATCCAGAAGTGTGACAGTACACTCTATTGGTAAGGTTCCAAGGAAACACTGTTACATTGCTGATGGGAACTGAAAATAGAACAATCTTTACAGAGAAGAATTTTGTCCTGTCTAGCAACACTGCACATGCCTTTTCCCTTTGACCCAACAATCACAGTTCCAGAAGTCTACCCCAAACATAACGACCAAAACTGCAAAATGACATACACTCTGCAGCATTATCTGCAGTAGCCAAGCCTGGGAACAACTCAAATGTCCATCAGTATGGGACTGGTTGGAAAACTCCGGAACCCACACACAGTGCTATGCTGCTATGAAAAAAGGAATAAGGATGGCCTCCTTATAGAAGGTCAGAAGAAGCAAGCAGGAATACAAACGTGCACACATATAAACAACTTTTAAAAAACCAAAAGCATCTCCAGGGCAAGGAATAGATTGACTCTTGGATGGAGAAGACAGCAGTCATGGGAGCTATACTTCTCTGTTCATATCTTTTTATAATTTTGACTTTTAACCATGTAGATATCTTGCAGCATTGTAAAATGAAATCATATTTAGAAAAGGCAACTCCCATCAATCAAAAAAAAACTGGAACAAATGAAACTAACAGTGTATCAAACTGATTTCATAATCACATAGGGAAGAATTATCTCAAGTGACTTTAAAACACGGTATTTTGACTGAACACCCCTAGTGGAACAGCGCCTAGGGACACAGGGAGCCACAAAAACATCTTAAACTGATTTTCTCAGTCTTCCGTGTTATCGCACAGGATAAATGACCCAATTTCACCAACAAATAATATGTTTAAAAACTAAAAGGAAGGCATTATTTTATAGGTTAGAAAAGACTTAAGAGACCTAAAACTAAACACACCCATGAAAGGAGAGTTTTGATAATCAAAGAAAAGAGAAATAGTCTGAGAAAACTGGACTCTAATATTAGATTACATTAAGGGATTGTTTTTAACTTTATTGAATGTGATAATGGTATTATGGTAACTTTTTAAAATCCTTTCTTATTAGGAGTTTTCCCCCCCTTACGTCTATGTCTTTTTGCTTGTGTGTTTTAATTTATTCTGAAATTTTTTTCAGGTTTGGCTATAAGTGAGGTTCCCAGGCATCTGAAAACAGAGCTAAGAGGTGATTTGGGGAGCCCCTGGGTGATGTTCCAGGGCTCTGTGACACCAAGTCCTACATCAAACACCTAAGTCAATGGTGAATTTTTCGGAAGGTACAAGTGAGAAAATGGAATCTTAAAAGGAATGACTTTGTAACACATATCCTATCGGATCAAGTTGGTTGAAGTGGAAAAACTTTCTCCACAGGTAAAAACCAAACTATCCATCAAAAAGATACATGCACCCCCATGTTCCTAGCAGCTCAATTTACAATAGCCAAGATATGGATGCAACCCAAGTGCCCATCAACAGGCGATGGATAGAGAAACTGTGGTACACACACACACACACACACACACACACACACACACACACCGGAATATTAGTAGCAACATGAGCCTAGAGAATATTATGCTTAGTGAAATAAGTCAAAGGCAAATACTATATGATATCACTTATATGTGGAATCTAAAATATAATACAAATGAATGTATATGCAAAATGGCAACAGACTCACAGATACAGAAAACAACTAATGGTTACCAAGAAGGAGAAGAAAGGGCGGAGGAGGAACAAATTAGGGCTATGGGATTGCTGCTGCTGCTGCTGCTAAGTCGCTTCAGTCGTGTCCAACTCTGTGCGACCCCATAGACGGCAGCCCACCAGGCTCTGCCGTCCCTGGGATTCTCCAGGCAAGAACACTGGAGTGGGTTGCCATTTCCTTCTCCAAGGCACGAAAGTGAAAAGTGAAAGTGAAGTCGCTCAGTCGTGTCCGACTCTTATCGACCCCATGGACTGCAGCCTACCAGGCTCCTCCGTCCATGGGATTTTCCAGGCAAGAGTACTGGAGTGGGGTGCCACAGGGCTATGGGATTAAGAGGGATGATCTACTATATATAAAACAGACGAGTGACAAGGCTATATATTACATAGCACAGGGAGTTATAGCCATTATCTTCTAAAAACTTTTCATGGCATATAATCTGTGAAAATACTGAATCAGAATGCTGAATATCTGAAACTAATATAATACTGTACATTAACTATATTTCTTTTAAAATTTTAAAAATCAAACCATCCAAGACCATAAGCACAGGCTTCAGAGCCAGACTGCCAGTTCAAATTTCAGCTCTGCCACTTCCTAACTGTGGGGTCTTGGACCAGCTTCTCAGCCTCCCTTGCCTCAGTTTCCTTATCTTCAAAGGAGAGTGAAAATAATATCTACTTCCCAGGGCTTTTGTGACTAAATGCATGTAAGTTAAATATAGGTAAAGTACTAAGAGCAGTGACTGGCACCTATGAAGCACAGTATGTCAGTAAACTATTTTTATTTGTTTATTTGTAATAAAATTATTTTTTTATTTGTTTAGCTTTATTATTATTTATATTATTATTTTGGCCACGCCTCATGGCTACACCAGCTTGTGGGATTTTAGTTCCTCAACCAAGAATCAAACCAGGGCCCTCAGAACTGAGAGTGTTAGAATCCTAGCCACTGAACCACTAGGGAATTTCGTTAAGCATTTAATGTTTTAAATACATTTATCAGTCATATATATTGCTCCTTTTAGTTTTCAAAGGAAATAAAGTTTATTGAAATTCTTCAATAAACTGTCTATAATTTTTGCTGCACCTTTAGATAGAGAACTTATTAGTGGGGATATATAACCCAGTAGATCCTGACATCCTCCCCCAGCTCTGCTCTTGCAATGATGCGCCCTCTTCCGGCTGATTCAGGGATGGCGACCCCTGGGGTCTGAGGAGTTGAAGCAGACAGTGAAAAAGCGGTGAAAAGGCAACCGGTGGAACGGAAGAACATATTCGCGAATCATATACTTGGTATATATCATATACTTGGGGCTTCCCTGGTGGCCCAGCCGGTAAAGAACTCGCCTGCCAATGCAGAAGACACAAGAGACGCGGGTTCGATCCCTGGGTCTGGAAGATCCTCTGAAGAAGGAAATGGCAACCTACTCCAGTACTCTTGCCTGGAAAATTCCATGGGAAGAGAAGCTTGGTGGGCTACAGTCCATGGGGTCACAAAGAGCTGGACTCGACCGCGTGTGCATGCACCTCATACTTCGTAAGGGGTCACTCTCTAGAACATATAAGGAACTTCTACAACTCAATAACCATAGCAACAACCACCACCTACTTTTAAAGTGGGCAATGGATTTGACTAGACATTTCTCCCAAGAAGATATACAAATGACCAACGAGCATATGAAAAAAATGCTCACCATCATTATTTATCAGGGAAATGCAAGTCAGAATCACAGTAAGATAATACCTTACACCCACGAGGATGGCTACTGCCAAAAAAACCCCTAGAAAATAACAATTGTTGGCCAGGATATGGAAAAATAAGAACTCTTGTGCATTGCTGGTGGGAAAATAAAATAGTGTAGCCACTGTGTAAAACAGTATGGTGGCTACACAAAAAATTAAAAATTGAATTACCATATGATCCAGGTAAGGGGCTGAATGTTTGTTTCCCTCTAATTTTCATATGTTGAAATCCTAACCCCTGCTGTGATGGCATTTGGAGCCAGGGTCCCTGAGAAGTGAGGTGGTTAGGTCATGAAGGCAGAGCCCTTATGATCAGATTAGTGCCCTTATAAAGAAGACCCCACAGAGCTCCCTCACCCATTTCACCATGTGAGAACACAGCAAAAAGACTGCCATCTATGAACCAAAAACAGATCCCAGCAGACAGCTAATTTGTCCTGATCTTGCACTTTCCAGCCTCCAGAACCCTGAGAAATAAATTTCCCTTGTTTGTAAGCCACTCAGTATAAGGTCTTCTATTATAACAGCCCAAACAAACTAAGACAAGCCAGCAATCCCGTGTCTGGGAATATAGCCAAAAGAATCCAAGCGGGATCTTGAAGAGATTATTTGCATCCTCGTGTTCATAACAGCACTATTCACAACAGCCAAGAAGTGGAAGCTACCCAAGTCTCCATCAACAGGTGACTGGATAATTAAAATGCATATATACGTACATTGGAATATTATTTAGCCTCAAAAAGAAGTAAACACTGGCTCATGCTGCAACATAAAGGAACAGGGAGGACATTATGCTAAGTGCCATAACCCAGTCACAAAAAGTCGAATGCACTTATGTGAGGCTTCTGGAGAAGTCAAACTCATAGAAACAGAAAGTACAATGATAATGCCGAGGGGGCTGAGGAAGTTGTCTGACGGGCACAGAGTTTGAGTTTTTCAAGATTAAAAAGTTCTGGAGAGCGGTTGCACAACAGTATGAATATACTTAGTGCTGTACACTTAGAAATGTTTAAGATAATAAATCTTGTGTCTTTTCCCACAACTTTTAAAAAGAGAGACAAACCAGGTACAAAAATAATTCTAAAGAGTTTACCGAATAATGTCAACTAGTTGGAAAATAAAAACACAATTTTTGGTCCTATAATTACTCTCTAACTAGTCCAAATTGGTCCATCCCTCTTTTCCTAAATAGTGGGTCCCTTAATCACTTTTTGGCCATATTCTATAACTTTCCAGTCACCTGTGATCATTTCAGATTTAAGACTGAGTCTGTAACTAGCAGGACCCTATGGGGCCTGTCCTCCTGGTCTAAGTATGTGATTCGCTGCAGCAGTTCAAAAACAGTTTTTCTGAGGAACAGAGCAGGAGGAATCAGGCTCCCTGACTTCAGACTATACTACAAAGCTTGATTACTGCAGTAATCAAAACAATATGGTACGGACACAAAAATAAAAACACAGATCAGTGGAACAGGAGAGAAAGCTCAGAGATAAACCCATGCACCTATGGCCACCTGATCTATGACAAAGGAGGCGAGAATACACAATGAAGAAAATCCAGTCTCTTCAATAAGTGGTGCCGGGGAAACTGGACAACTACATGCAGGAGAACAAAAGTAGAACATTCCCTAACACCATACACAACAATAAACCCAAAATGGATTAAAGACCCAAATGTAAGGGCAGATACTATAAAACTCATAGAGGAAAATATAGGTAGAACACTCTTGGATAAATCACAGCAAGATCTTTTCCAATCCACTGCCTAATAAATGAAAATAAAAACAAACAAATGGGGCCTAATTAAACTTAAAAGCTTTTGTACAGCAAAGGAAACCATAAACAAGACAAAAAGACAACCCTCAGAATGAGAGAAAATATTTGCAAATGAAGTAACAGACAAGGAATTAATTTCCAATATACAAACAGCTCATGCAGCTCAATAACCAAAAAACACACAACCGAATTTTTTAAAAATGGGCAGAAGACCTTTCTAAATAGACATTTCTTCAGAGAAGACATACAGATGGCCAACAAATGAGAAAAGATGCTCAACATCACTATCAGAGAAATGCAAATCAAAATACAATGAGTTATCACCTCACACAGGTTAGAATGGCTATCATCAAAAATTCTACAAACAATAAATGTGGAGAAAAGGGAACCCTCCTACACTGTTGGTGGGAATGCAAATTGGTACAGCCACTATGGAGAACAATATGGAGGTTTCTCAAAAATCTTAAAATAGAGCTACCAACATAGACAGCATATTAAAAAACAAAGATATCACTTTGCCAACAAAGGTCGGTATAGTCAAAGCTATGGTTTTCCCAATAGTCACGTATGGATGTAAGAGTTGGACCATAAAGAAGGCTGAGCACTGAAGAATAGATGATTTCCAATTGTGGTCTTGGAGAAGACTCTTGAGAGTCCCTTGGATGGCAAGGAGATCAAACCAGTCAATCCTAAAGGAAATCAACCCTGAATATTCATTGAAAGGATTGATGCTGAAGCTCTAATACTTTGTCCACTGATGCAAAGAGCTTACTCACTGGAAAAGACAATGATGCTGGGAAAGATTGAGGGGAGGAGGAGCGGGTGACAGAGGATGAGACGGTTGGACAGCAACACCAACGGACATGAGTTTGCGCAAACTCAGGGAGATAGTGAAGGACAGGGAAGCCTGGCTTGCTGCAGTCCATGGGGTTGCAAAGGGCCAGACACAACTTAGTGACTAGCAACAACTACAAATGTGACCCAGCAAACCCACTCCTGGGTATATATCTGGGAAAAGCAAACCAAAATTTCCTAATTTGGAAAGATAAATGCAGCCCAATGTTCACAGCAGCACTATTTACAACAGCCAAGACATGGGAGAAAGATCTTTGATTTCGTTTCCATTCAAACTGTAAGGAATATTTAGACATTTCTCTGCCAGGACTTCCAAGCCTCCAGAATTATACTGTCACAAAGTTTCAACTTTCAAAGTTTATTTAAGTTGGGCAGCCAGGCCAGTGAACTTAGTTCCACATTAGCCATACTTAGAAACTCTAGTTTTTTTAAAAAGTGTCATTCAGGCCCTCAGTTTCCCCATTGTTCTTTCACACAGTAGATATTACCAGAAACAGACAAAGCAGAACTAGATAAACCAGTGCTCAATGGCTTCCCAGAGCTACAGTTCCCTAGCACAAGAATGGAAGATTTCCTACCTATTGTTTCAGACAGGGGTACAGACCGGCCTCCGCCTTAAGGGGATTTTTCCAAACACAACTCAGGCAGTGCCAGGTGGCCAAAGGACTCCTCATCCCAGAAGGGAAAATCCAATTACAGCAGGCACTCCACACAAAACCAGGTGACCAAATCATACCTCTTTCCCCCTCAAAAGGAAAATCTCCAATCAATGCACCCCAGTACAGAAATACACCCCAGTGTCCTTACACTCCGGGTTTTGCCACTTACCAGAGGTATCTCACAGATCAGACCAAACTAGACAGACACCAGAGTCCTGGTTCATCTTGATCCTCATCCTCTTCTTCCTCTTCTTCATATCCTTCGGGCAGACCAGCTTCGTCTTCATCATCTTCACCCCCACCCCCATCATCCTCTCTCTCTTAGTCCAGGGCTTCACCAAGATGGCGGCACCCTTATTGCAGTGCATTTCATGGTGATTTGGTACCGCAGGCGGGTTAGGAGTCTTGCCCCCGGGACGTCGTGAGGCCTACATGGACACTCGGAGGTTGACGGTGGTGCAGAAGGCTCGAGGTCTGTTCAAGTTCTTCCCCGAGACATGTACAAAGACAGACCTCCCAGAGCTCTTCCATCGCGACTTGGCAGAAAACTTTCCCCAGGACCATCTATGGCGGCCTGGACCCCAGGCCGACTCATTTCATGGTGAACACCTCCTGGCGCTGTTGGACCTCTTCTCTTCCAGCCAGCTGGCCACAGCGTGACGTCACTAGTGGGAGGCGCCGAGCGCCCCTGGGAGATGGGAGTGGTGGTTCCGAGGAGCACCAGGCGATGGTCACTGAGTGCATGCCTTTGCCCAGGGCTTGAGGCCCTGGCGGTTCATCACCTGCAGCTCTTCACTAATAGGAGGACCTGGGGCAACTTCGTGGTGCTGGACACCTCGCATGGTAGCAGCAGTATCTCCTGGTGGACTTCCTAAAGGCAGTAGGCGGCCCTTACACGGGGTGTCGGGGTGGGGCACGGCAGGGCAAGCTGCTGAGTTGGCTGGGCCCTTATACTGGGCTCAAGAGCCTAAAAGGCAATAGTCTGGCAAAGCTCTTATACCAGGTACTCCAGGCCTATGATTTCTTTTCCTTTCTTTCTTTCTTTCTTTTTTTTTTTGGAGAATAATTTCTTTACAATATTGTGTTAGTTTCTACTGTACAAGGAAGTAAATTAACTATATGTATACACATATCGGGCTCAGACCTTAAAGAACCTGCCTGCAATGCAGGAAGCCAGGTTTGATCCCTGGGTTGGGAAGATCCCCTGGAGAAGGGAATGATTACCCACTCCAGTATTCTTGCCTGGAGAATTCCATGGACAGAGGAGACTGGTGGGCTACAGTTCATGAGGGTCACAAAGAGTTGGACACGACTGAATGACTCACACTTACACATATATCCCCTGCTCTTGGACCACCCTCACACCACCCCCACATCCCACCCTTCTAGGCCATCACAGAGCACCCAGCTAAGCTCCCTGAGCTGTGCCACAGTTTCTCATTAGCTATCTGTTTTACACACGGTAGTGTGTATATATCAGTGCCACTCTCCCAATCCCCGCACCCTCTCCTTCCACCTGTGTCCCCCATCCGTTCTCTCTGTCTGCATCTCTATTCCTGCCCTGTGAATAGGTTCACCAGTACCATTTTTCTAGATTCCACATATATGTTAATATATGATATTTGTTTCTCTCTGACTTACTTCACTCTGTATGACAGACTCAAGGTCCATCCATATCTCTATATATGGCCCAATTTTTTCCCTTTTAATGGCTGAGTAATATTCCATTGTATATATATATATATATATATATATATATCACATCTTCTTTATCCATTTTTCTGTCAGTTAGGTTGCTTCCCTGTCCTGGCTGTTGTATCTAGGCTTGTGATTTCTACTACCTGTTCCAGCCTTATGGTCTAACTAGCTGGATCTGATCAGCTGGGTAATATCATATCTGGATATGAGTTCATCCATAAGTTGGCTGGAGAAGACATATTTGGAATCTATTCCTCTAATTACAACTGGAGCAAAACTGAGGAAGTCCACTGGCAATGCTGTTTGGCTAAACAGAGATAAGACATCACCATTTAAGTTGTATCAGTTCTTCACAGATGGCAAGATGATTTGATAGAAAAGTTCCTGAAACTCTCCATTTGTCTGCCCCTTCCAGAGACTGACCACATACATAAATAACGCAGCTGCATGTCAAAGAGCCAGTGAAGTGGGGTCTTAGAAACAACTTGCTGCAGAAGTAACAAAGCTTGTCCACCAACAAGTAGGGCTGGACTCTGCTAAAAGATGTACACAAGCCCTGTGTCATAGTAGCACAGATGTACTAGAGGTCAAGTCTGATCAAACTTTTATAATTTTTAAAAGAAACTTCGTTTTCTGAGTTAGTTCTTGACCCTAGGTTCTTGATACCTGCTGAAAAGCAGATGCCATTCCAGAGGCTCTTGGATGATAACAGAAGGCGGGATCAGTATAAATAAGAAACAAATCCTGGGAGTGTTTTAGTTGTTGGACAATGAATTCTTGAGAATGGACTTTGGTTACTTCAAATAGAAAAAGGAATTTCTACATTAAAAAATACCTTCAGCCATGATGAACTCCATATAGTGGAGTTTCAAACAAACTTATCCACCACTCATTCTCAAGACACATGAACTTATTCTGTTGCTTACGCAAATCATAGAAGAGGCAGAAGGACAGGGGAATCTGTCCCAGGAAAGCCCCACAGGGGGCTGCTTAGTAACATGAGGACAAGAAGGGGCAGGATTTGTAGGCAGCACTGTTCAACTACATCAGACATGCACAAAGCAGGGTCCTGGATATGAGGCGGGAACATGCCCAGCCACTATGCCCAGGACTCTATTTCCTGTTGCCTTTGGCTCAGTCTGCTTTGAGGAGGGACAGAGACAGCTGTGTGGTCTTTCTCAGGACCAGAGGGTTAGCACAGGCAGATCAAGTTGGAAGCACTTAAGTTTGCTCATGCTGGTGAAGAAGCATCGGCCTTGAAAACAGGATCCACTTATGGTTTACCTTTTTGTCTCAGGGCATAAAATTAGCAAAATTTCTCCTGCAGCCAATCGCAGCATTCTGTGGGCTTCATACAGAAGTGCCAGCTGTCTCTCCATGATTCACTGTACCCAGCTCATTCTAACCTGAATGACACGGGCCAAAATGCACTGGCCGTCTGTCCTGCCTGCTTTGAATTCCCATCACTGTACAGCCCGATCTTAGCAGAGGCAGGCCCGCTCAAGGAAACAGAGCTGGAGGTTAGCCCTAACCCCTCACCTGCCATGTGATGTTAGACGAGTTAGTCTGAGCCTCAAATCCATCAGAAAAATAGGAGTGAACACTATTAATATCTGCCCGCAGTTAGCATCAAACGAGGGAAGTAATGTGCGTGAATGTGCACTGAAAAGTGACAAGTGATGCAGGCAGGATGTAGCGATGGTGCCGTATGCCTTTAAGCACTGAATGCAGCGTCTCTCCTCCTCTGGAGACCCAGACAATGTAAGTGTGTAAGGAAGCTACAGCATCTGCGTTCCCAAGGGAGAGGCTGTGCATGAAGACGTGATAAATAATCCCGCTGGCTCAAAACACACACTGGTGTCCCGAAAGCACTGCTTCCAGCCCTCTGGTGTTTCGGGCCCTCCCTTTCTGTGTTCCACCTCCCTGCTCTTTCTATTTCTGTGGCACCAGTCACCATGGTTTCTAGGTGCTCAAATGAACACATTAAGTTGAAAAGAGCCGTATGTGGGAAGACACAGTCCTTATTTCCCAAAGCTGAGTTTGAAAGAGGAGTGGCCCGGTAGAACTGAGTCCCCAAGTGGTGGAATCTTAAGATTTCATGTGGGAGAAGAGAAGCAAATAGCAAATAGCTATCAAATGCCCACAGGGTGTAATACTTTATTAGCTGCCTGAAGATTCAGAGTAATGATTCCATGTTCCTTACCCTCAAGGACTTACAGCCTCTAAGCCAATAGCAGACTCTCCAAATATACTGCTAATGTAGGGACACTGGGTTATACCAGGGCTTGTCCTTGCCAAGGGTAGATGGATATAATACAGGTGAGAGAGAGCTCACCTGCAGAAACACAGTTCAGTCCAGAAGTGAACTCTGTCTCGTCTCATACTGTGCCAGGCACATGCGAGCTAACAGGTGAAAGCCATCATTATGGAGATGTGTTAAGAGGGAAGAAGGGGGATGAGTAAAGACCTGCAGGATGGAGCAGGCAGAACTTGCTCCAAACCAAGAGATGGTTCTTGCATCTCATTTAGGAGAGCTGACTTCTCTTGAGCCATGTTTGTAAAAGTCTCAATGAACATCCAGAGAGAAGTCAGATCCTTGGTTCTAGCTCCTCTTCTGCCGCTATGTCATTAGATAATCAAAAGTGATTACTTAATCTTGTCTGGTTAATGTGGGGTTACAGACCTTCAGAGTTGGATAAAACCCTAAAATCTTGCCCACATTTTAAGAACCATAAGTCAGAATATATTTGACCAAACATCTTTATTCTGTTTCCAAAATCAAGAGGCTTTCAAAGGATTATGGAGTTTCCAGGACATGTGATGGCTTATAGTCACATCACAGGGAGAATATTGAAAACAGGACTGTTCCAAAAACCTGAGACAAGGGATGGGAGGATTGGATGACTTTCCAGAAGGATGTTCCTTCCCAGAGCAACACCACGTGGTCAGAAGCATCTCCTTGAATATCTCCGTGGGGGCTAGTTTTACCATTGAAACAAACAAACAAAAATTCCATTTCCTGGTAATTTAATTCTTGGTCCCAATTTTGCCCTCAAAGCCTACACAGGAAAAAAAAAAAAAACTCTTCCAAGAACATTCTAAATATTTAAAAGAGAGACTGGTCTTTGCATATCTTCTTTATCCTAAACCTAAACATCCTTAGTTACAGCAACTCTTTCTTGGTTCCCAGGCCTGTCATCTGGGATGACCTTTTAGCTAGCTGTATACTAATGGACCACGCATCTTTTTAGATAGATGCTTTGACCAAAGTTGTGCCACATGTTAGCCACAAGGGGACGGTCAAGGCCCCCTTAGTCTGGAAAGAAAGCATCTGGAACCTGGTTGAGGGTACCGAGTTGGACATTCTGCTGACCTCTTCCACTCTCCTCTTTAGGATCTCCATCCCACAGAAGCACATGCCTCTAGTCAAAAGGACCAGGACTTGCCCCCTGTGTGGGGATGGAACCTGCCCTGGCCAGCAGGACCAAGGTGAACCCAGGTAGAGGAGATAGGGAGAGCTGACCTAGAGCTCTACTCTAGACCAGGAGCAATGCTGCGGTCCCTCTGCCAGGCCTACTCATCAACCAAGTAAAAAAGTTCAGGTAAGGGGCCCAAAGAGGTTTTTCACTTAGTTTGAGGGAAAAAGAGTGCTTGAAGCTCACCCAGTTCCAAGGGCTCTCCATCTCCTTCCAACAGAGTCACAGCTGACAACCAAGAAAGAATAAGCACGCTACAGTGAGATCATTACATCCCTTGGCCCAGATGCTGTGCTGCTATTAATGCAAACAAACCTGGTATTTACCTTTTCAGCCAGCTTCTCTATTGGCTCATATCAAAGCCACTGGTTACAGGGAAACATGTTTTCCTAAATAAAAACTAAGCTTAGGTCTTGCAAGGTTTAGCATCAGAAGAAGGCAAAGAGGAAAGGCTGGTTATCTAAGGACCCCTGACTCCATCACTAAGCTCTGGGTGCTCTCGCTTCAGGTACCAGGTCAACCCTGCACTGGTACCTGGGGCTACAGCCTTCTGTCCCAGCTCTAGGCTAAGAGCAGAGCCACGCCTTCCCTCGTCTGGTAGTTTTCTCTCGACTCTGCTAAGAACAAGTGGCACTGCCAGTATGGAAGTTGCCTCCAACATAGCTAATTTGTCCCGAGTTCACAGGTTTAACCCAATTCACTCAGTATCTGAGAGACCTATATTCTTGCCCAAAGGGTCTGAAACAAGTCTTCACGAATCTCCCTTGGGTCTCTCATTTCTACACCATCCTCCAGCCCTGCCCCACAAGAGGCCCCTCATTGGCAATCTTGACATCCTCCCTCTATAGGCAGAGTGAGATCACTGGCTCTGCAGCCCACCGGAATATTCTCTGCTCAGACAGCAGGATCAGATTTGAGAACTATTCCTCGTCTTTAATGGAGTGACATAATAAATGACCTCACCCTTCAGTTAGGAACCTGCCTTTTCATGGAGAGCGGTGCCCTTAAGCACAGTAACACAGCGTTCATGTTCACAAGGTAAAGTAGATGGCCAGTACAGTCTTGGGCCAGGAAAGGCGCCATAGACTTCTGCAGTCACTGAAGTATCTCTAGCAGGTCTGGGTGAGGGGCCACCTTTGGGGGGTACCCCCCACCTCTGTGGCAGCCGGGACCTGCTTCACACAGTAGGAAGTGGGGAACAGCACATGGCCTGTGACCTGTGAGCTGAAGAGGGCACAGGAAGGAGCTTCCTTCAGGATGTGCCTAGCCCCACAGCAGTGTCGGCCATAGGGACGGGAGCACGTGCCCCAGAGGGTTGCCCTCCGGTTCAGGAAGCCAGTGAAGTCCTGGGAATTCACCCTGTACAGGCAGGCTAATGGGAGGGGGAGAATTGGCACCCAGACCCCTGCCCTGATGGGGGCTGCACCGTCTGGAGCGCTGTGCCCTCTGCCAGGGCCCCAAAGCACTGTTCTGCCTCTCCAGTTGGGTCATTTTCCTCCGGCGCCTGGGGGAAGGGCCGATCTGCCAGTCAAGGGGTCTCAGAATCCGTGCAGGAGGTCCTCAAGACCGCCGCCAGATGCTGACTCCATCATAGGTCAGGGCTCTGAGGGGTCATCATACTTGCTCTTCACAAGACTAAGATGACTGTGGTGAGGAGAGACAATTATATGTCATAATTCCAGCTTAAATATCACTTTCTGGAAAGAAGTGAGGTGAGAAAGAAATATGCATGTGCCTACATGGATAAATACATGAATTTTAAGTACTAGGAAATGTTTAAGGGCTCATTTCAAGAGTCCTTAGGCAAAACCACCCCCTCTTAAATGAATTCTCTTTTCGAAGGTGGAGCACATTCTTAAGGGAAGCCTGCCTCGAGCTGGGAAGGCGGCCTGGAAGGAGCAGAGCGCTCCCTCAGCGTCCGTGGCCGGAGACGAGATCGCCCTCCCGAGGCCCGCGCGGTTCAGACGAGAGTTAAAGAGCGGCCCACGCGCGTGGGTTGAGAGGTCTTGGACCTCCTCCGCTTCGAGCCCGCCCCGTGGAGGCGCCGCTGTGGGGCTTCTGGCCACCAGATGGCGCCACTACGCAGCCAGCGCGCCGCTCCAGGTGCGCGTCCCGGGACGGGGCGGGGATCCGGGGTAACCGGCCTTGTGAGCCAACCTTCCCCCAACCCCTGAATGCACCCGGGTCTCGGTCCCAACCCCGCGCCTGGGGCCAAGGAGGACAGAATGCTTCAGCAAAGTTGCTGAACAGTCTTGTAAAAAAAATTTTCCAACCACCCACTCCTCCCAAATCAATTAAAAAATAAAAAAAGAAACTGATAAAGGAAGTTGGCGCCAACGCACAGCACAGCCTGAACACAGGCAACAGCAGAGGTGCTGTTTAAGAGAGAGGGGACACGTGTGTGCCTGTGGCCAATCCATATCGATGTATGGCAAAAGCCATTACAATATTGTAATCATTCTCCAATTATAATAAATAAATTTAAATATAAACAGAGAAAAAGGGGGCGTGGGTGATGGAGTTAGCGTTCAAATCTGGTTAACAACCTTGTGTATGGTATTTAACCTGCATATCACCTACTAGTTCACATTGAGCTTACCTCACAGGATTGTTGACAAGAATTAAATGAATTGATACACTGCCTAGACGTGTGTTAAATTATGTGATATTAAATACATATGAATATCTATACATTACATAAAACACATTATATTAATATATGTACATAATATAAAGTTATATGCCAAGCACAGAATAAGCACCAATAATGTTCAGTTCAGTCGCTCAGTCGTGTCCGACTCTTTGCAACCCCATGA
Organism: Capra hircus; assembly: GCF_001704415.2. Taxonomy (NCBI): domain Eukaryota; kingdom Metazoa; phylum Chordata; class Mammalia; order Artiodactyla; family Bovidae; genus Capra; species Capra hircus. The sequence continues at coordinate 20,729,683 of NC_030818.1, forward strand.
ATTGCAGCACGCCAAGCCTCCCACCCGGAGTTCACTCAAACTCATGTCCATTGAGTCAGTGATGCCATCCAGCCATCTCATCCTTTGTCATCCCCTTCTCCTCCTGCCCCCCAATACCTTCCAGCATCAGAGTCTTTTCCAATGAGTCAACTCTTCGCATGAGGTGGCCAAAGTACTGGAGTTTCAGCTTTAGCATCAGTCCTTCCAAAGAACACCCAGGGCTGATCTCCTTTAGAATGGACTGGTTGGATCTCCTTGCAGTCCAAGGGACTCTCAAGAGTCTTCAACACCACAGTTCAGAAGCATCAATTCTTCAGCGCTCAGCTTTCTTCACAGTCCAACTCTCGCATCCATACATGACCACTGAAAAAACCATAGCCTTGACTAGACGGACCTTTGTTGACGAAGTAATATCTCTGCTTTTCAATATGCTATCTAGGTTGGTCACAACTTTGCTTCCAAGGAGTAACTGTCTTTTAATTTCATGGTTACAATCACCATCTGCAGTGATTTTGGAGCCCCAAAAAATAAAGTCTGACACTGTTTCCACTGTTTCCCCATCTATTTCCCATGAAGTGATGGGACCAGATGCCATGATCTTAGTTTTCTGAATGTTGAGCTTTAAGCCAACTTTTTCACTCTCCTCTTTCACTTTCATCAATGTTAGTTATATTTTATATTTTAGTATGCAACTTCTATGAATTATTTGTTTTAGAAAAAGCTCTTTCATTCAAACAAGTCATACCTTTGGGATTTTTTGTTAACTTTTTATATGAAAATCTTCAAACGTTTACAACAGTAGAGAAAATAGTATAATGAACCCCCAAGGACCTATCACCTGCTTTCAGTAATTATCAACACATGGCTAGTTCTGTTTCATCTGTACCCCACATCCTCTACCCCCAGTCAGTTGCAAATCCCAAATCTCATCTCATATCATTTCATCTGTAAATACTTGACTATTACACAGTATTTTTTAAAGTTCAGCATTACTTAATATTGTCTCTGTGCAATCTGTTATAGTCATCAGTCCCGAGATTTCCCACAACACAAGAATCTTTTCCACATCAGCATCTGACATAGAAGCTGGAACTGAATGTTGAATCAGTAGCAGTTTCTTTGCTGGAAAAGTACTTCCATTTCTCAAGAGACATTTTCGAATCCAAAGGCAGCTCTGGGATCCATGGTGACCCACCCCAGGCTGAATTCTCACCATCGGGGAAAGAGATGTCTCCTAGTGAGTTTCCTGCACACAGAGCAGGATATGATCCATTTTAAGAAGGAAACCACTCTTCCAGACACTTGAAGATTTTAGGATATACACCCAGTATTTCCGGGTGGAACAGGGTCGCACCACTGGAACCACTGTCTCCTAGCGTGTTCTTTTTACAATGTCAGTGTCGCTTTCACACTGAAATTGTGGCCAAACTTTCCCCTCAAGGCATCTTGGAACTGTGTCAACATTTTAAATTATTGGCTTAAGACATAAACATACACACACATCCTGCCTAATATTCCTTACATTAAGACCCATTTGAGACAAGAAGACGGGAACTAAACAAATTATAGGGTTCTCATTCAACTGTTTGAAATTCCCACTACTGCTGGCCATGTCACTACATACTGCCTGACCGACGATGCTGACACTATGGGAGGCGGGATCAGGCAGCACTTGGGGATGTTTTTGAGCTTCTTTGGAAAGGGTTAGCTTTTTTTCTGTGTAATAATGCCAGTAGCCAGCATCAAGGTGTCTGAGACCTTCTGATATTCATATTACAAGACACTTTCAAAAAGACTATATTTAGTCCTCACAGCCCTGTGAAGTTGGTGTTATGCCCATTTTGCAGAGGAGAACACTGTACAAAAAATGCAAGGGAGTCCACACACACACACACACACACACACACACACACTTTAATTTGTGGCTTGAATAAGCTAAGTGGATTCCCTCCCTGAATCAACAGTGCTCTACAAACCTTAGTGTTGTTTTTCTTATATTTATAAAGTAGGCATCTGTCTTCCTCTCATTCTCAAAACAGAAAAAAAACGTGACCACATTAAATCTAGCAGAGAGACTGCTTAGACCGAGGGACATAATTCCCAATCCCTCCAGTCTCTTTCAGCAAGCTGCATGAGTTATCACAACTACACTTTCGACACTTGCAACATCTTTTCTGATCATCATTCTCTGGTGTCTGGATTAGGATGCTGAGAGTGTGATGATGATACATCTCCAATTCCTATGGCCTCGGTACCTTGGGGATGAGATTCCTTTGGGATCAAGACAGCTGAGCAGTGGTTGACTCTTTTTTGAGTCCATCCTTCTATCAGGCTACCAAGAGGAAAAGCAGAGACACGAAGGGCCAGGAAAGATGTCTTTTAGGGACCAGGATCCTCACATACTTCTAGGAGAGGGACATGGGGGTGACCTTTATGTCCCTGGCTGTTGGCCAATGTACTGAAGCCTAGATTAAGAACTTCTCAAGATCCTTTTCTTCTTTTAAAATCCAAACTTTACAAGCTTGATCATTCTGATAGATGTAATCATTTCCTTCTTCTCATCACCATGGTGATCTGGGTACATTTCCTATGACTTTGCATTAGATTTGTTGATATACTTTCAGCTTCCCCACTAAATAACAAAGATCAGCTATTTATCTTTTAATTCCTCAGTGCCCAGCCTCATAGAAAGTAGGTCCCCAATAAATGCTGGTTGATTCGATTATTCTAATCATGGAGGCAACTTGCTGTTGACTTGACTTTGCTCTCTTGTACACCACCTGCAGTATGGTACACGTTAGAATTTTTTGTGTGTGTCATTCACAACTCACCATGAATTTTGTTTGCTTTGAAATATAAATGCTCCAGATACAAGAGTTAAGTGTGAGTCGCTCAGATATGTCCCACTCTTTGTGACCCCATGGACTGTGGCCTGCCATGCTCCACTGTCCATGGAATTCTCCAGGCAAGAATCCTGGAGTGGATATCCATTCCCTTCTCCAGGGGATCTTCCTGACCCAGAAATCAAACCAGTCTCCTGCATGCAGGCAGTTTCTTTACCATATGAACCACCAGGGAAGACCCTCCAGATCCAAAACCTCCTTGCTAGGCGAGAGATGCACTAGCTTGAAGGTCTGCTGGGTACTATTAACTGCAAAATTCAGCAACCACTAGAGAGAGAGCTGGTGAGGAAAGAGTGCTTGCAAAATATAGCTCTGGACACCTATCATCTATTTTCTCCTCCTTGGGGTCAGTTGCCCTTGGGCTCAAGTGAAATGGCCCACCTTGGTCACTCACCTACAGTAAGATGTGGAAGAAGCCAGGACTGACCTTGGGAGCTCAGCATTGTCCTTCCCGTTGGAAGGAGCCTTTCTCTGTGTGATTGATGGCAAAGCCCTGGCAACAACACACAAGTGGAGGGGGTTATGGTCCATGGCCTTCAGGCTTAGAAGCGGGCATCCCTCTGCTGATGACTGCACTCTGAGGGGACCTGTTTCTCTTGCTGTCTCCATCAGCCCAAGGTGTGGCTGCCTTTCACAAAGCGCCCCTCTGTATAGCATTTCTTCCTTCCACCCTATCCCACGAAGGCTTGCTGTATCGGACATCACCACCCCCATCATTCATTCTCTCCCATGTCCAGCTGGGACAATGGCATTTCTTTTGACTAAGACAGTGTTAAAAGGGGCTGAGGATAGGGTTGGGGGGCTTGTGTTTGGTGATTCTGGGGAGGGTTCAAGGAAGTGGGGCTCTGCTCTGGGTTGGATGTTATCAGGAAGCAGGGATGATTCTAGGATTGATACCTTATTACTATTTTTTAAATTTATTAGTTTAACTGGAGGATAATTTCTTTACAATATTGTGGGTTTTGCCATACATCGACATGAATCACCCACGGTGCACATGTGTCTCCCCATCCTGAACCTTCCTCCCAACTCCCTCCCCACTCCATCCTTCTAGGTTGTCACAAAGCACTTGGTACCTTATTCTTTATCTAAAAGGCAGAAGGAGAAAAGCAAGCCCACAGCTGTAATTGGTAGGAAGCCAAAGTCACTGACATTATCCAGGATAGAGCTTGGTGGCCATTTTTGTGGTCTAGACGATTTCTTGATTTTATGGTCAGACATGATTTCAGAGGAGTCTTGTTTTTGTCTCCATCCATCAGGGTCGCAAAGCGGTCTTGTCTGACATGGACCCTTCAGTGAGACGGTGTCTAAGGAGAATGTGCCCCACACTGACCAGCAGTGCTGGCCCAGCTGCTCGTCCCTTTCTTACTCTCCTTCCACTCTGTTTATGTTGCTGGCATTACTGTACACAATTTGATGTCCCCTGTCTCCGTCCCTCCTTCGAGCCCCATCTGGACCCTAGATCTTGCCCTTTACCGAGTTTCTGCTTCCCCCTCACAACTGAGCCCTCATTGTGTGTGGACATGCCCACGGAGGCTGAACCCACGTCGAGGGCCCAGGCATTTCTGAAGAGTGGGACCAGACTGGGAGGGCTGATTGCTCGAGGAGCCCAAGTGGGCCTTCCACCGGTGACCACCCAGCAAACGGTGATGGGGAAGCGAGAGGAAAGGCATTTTCTCCTTCCCTAACAAAGATACTTCGGGAATCCCAAAGGGAAAGAGCTCTGGCAGAGCGCTGAGCACCGCCAGCGCCCCCTCGCGGCAGGCATCTGCCTTGAACGTAAAAGTGTAGTTGCTCAGTTGTGTCTCTTTCTGACTCCATGGTCTCTGACCATGGAATTCTCCAGGCAAGAATACTGGAGTGGGTTGCCATGCCCTTCTCCAGGGGATCTTCCTGACCCAGGAACTGAAGCCAGACCTCCTGCTTTGCAGATAGATTCTTTGCCATCTGAGTCGCCTGGCGTGTTAAATCCTTTCGTTGTTGCTTGGTCGCTCAGTTAATGTCGGGCTTTTCTGGGAACCCATGAGCTGTAGCTTGCCAGTCTCCTCTGTCCATGGGATCTCCTAGGCAAGAATATTAGAGTGGTCGCCATTTCCTTCTCCAGGGTCGTGTTAAAACCTCTCCCGTGCTAAACAGGAGAGTCTGACTCTGAAACCACCAGGTAGGTTTCAGCACAGGGTTGGGGATGCTGCAGAGTACGAGATGGAGCCATGTGAACCAGCATACACCCACACACTGGCGAGGCCTGAGGAAGCGAGGCCATGCTTTTTGTTTGCTTGCTTTACAAGAACACTTGTAAAAAGTATAATACTTATTGTAACAATTTAAATATTTCAGATTGCAGAAAGATTAGAAAAAAAACGTAAGGTGGCTCAGTAGTAAAGAGCCTGTCTGCTAATGCAAGAGACATGGGTTCGATCCCTGGGTCAGGAAGATCCCTTAGAGAAAGAAATAGCAACCCACTCCAGTATTCTTGCCTGGGAAATCCCACGGACACGAGGAGCCAGCAGGCTTCAGTCCATGGGGCGGCAAAAGACTCAGATATGTGACTTAGAGATGAAACAACAATTCTCTCTTCCTCTTCTGGACAACCCCACCCTCTTAAAGTAACTGGTGGTAGGATGCTGGTGTGTATCCCCCCCTGCTTCTTTTACACTTATACAAACAGAGAATTATCTATGTGGAGTCTCAGTTTTGCTTTTTATAAAAACATGATCATCCCCTTCATATTGTTCAACACTTGCTTATGTTCACTTGACAATATGTCTTCTACACCTTTCCAAGTCAATACATATAAACGTGATTCATTCTGTTTGATAATTTGATAGTTTTCCACAGAATGGTTGTACCATGATTTACTAAATCAGCTAATCATCAATGTTGGCTCATGGTTATATCTGATCAGCTTTGTTTGCTGATTGTTTCATCTGGGATAGTCTTATTTTAGCTGTAGTCTCCCAAATAACCCAGAACATATCTTAAATACAAATTTCCTTCCTAGAACCTAACACATCACTGCCTACACTCATCTCACATTTGACATGACATGAATATTTTTTTTTAATTTTGGAAATGTTCATAATGTCTTCTCACTTGCTAAAAGAAAGACAGTTCTTAGGATGAGAGGCTCATATTTGGCACATTTACTTAGCAGGAGGAGAAAATTTTTAATTTCCTAATCCCATATGCTCCAATTTTTCTCCATATGTCCATCCCCCTCCCAACATGTGCATGTTGGATTTCCCAGTGGAAGTATCCTCGTATCACTATAGAAATCCTCTAAATTCTACTTGCATACCATAAAATTATTCAAGTTTCAGAAGAAGGCTCCCTAATCCTACACCTCATATTAAAGATAAACAAAATGGGAACTCCCTGGTGATCCAGCGATTAGGATTCCAAGCTTTCACTGCTGAGGGCCCAGGTTCAATCCCCAGTCAAGGAACTAAGATTGCCACAAGCTCTGCAGTGGTGACCAAAAATAAAAATAAATAAAGATGAACAAAGTAAGGCTTGGAGATTAATAATTTGGCCAAAATCACAGGCTTAGCAAAGTAGCTGGGATTAGGAGCAGCCACTAGGGGTTCTCTCCACTACAGGAGATAAACCCTCAAGGCCTTTGGGTGCTACACAGCACGTAGGCAATGGGATTTTAAAGTTGTTGTTATTCAGTCGCTAAGTCAAGTCCGACTCTTTGCGACCCCATGGACTGCAGCACGCCAGACATTTTAATATGAAAAGGATTAAAATGCAGATCATTAGTTTTTCTCAAAGACTTTTACACAAGTAAATGATTAGCCACCCATTCCTCTGAAGAAAGAACCCTGCGCCCCAGACCAGAGTCTCTAACTTCTCCTCCCTCTAGAGGGGTGCTCTTGCTTCAGCTTGTGGCTTTACCCGCATCCACAGCTGCTGCTGCTGCGGCTAAGTCGCTCCAGTCATGTCCGACTCTGTGTGACCCCATAGACGGCAGCCCACCAGGCTCCCCTGTCCCTGGGAATCTCCAGGCAAGAACACTGGAGTGGGTTGCCATTTCCTTCTCCAACATCCAGCAGCTAATACCTTTTAAATAATTTACTTATTTGGCTGCATTGGGTCTCAGTTGTGGCTCAGGGGATCTTGGCTGCCCGTGGCATGTGGGATGTTATGTGCCCAACCAGAGATCAGACTCGCATCCCTTGCGTGGCAAAGCGGATTCTTAACACTGGTCTGCCAGAGTGGTCCTCCAGTAGCTAATGGAATGATGAATATTGCTCTGTTCTTGCATTCACGCTTGAACTGAAATTGAGGTTGCTAGAGAGCTCTTCAACAAAATTAGAGATATCAAGGGAACATTTCATGCAAAGATGGGCTTGATAAAGGACAGAAATGGTATGGACCTAACAGAAGCAGATGATATTAAGAAGAGGTGGCAAGAATACACAGAAGAACTGTACAAAAAAGATCTTCATGACCAAGATAATCACGATGGTGTGATCACTCACCTAGAGTCAGACATCCTGGAATGTGAAGTCAAGTCGGCCTTAGGAAGCATCATTACGAACAAAGCTAGTGGAGGTGATGGCATTCCAGTTGAGCTATTTCAAATCCTGAAAGATGATGCTGTGAAAGTGCTGCACTCAATATGCCAGCAAATTGGGAAAACTCAGCAGTGGCCACAGGACTGGAAAAGGTCAGCTTTCACTCCAATCCCAAAGAAAGGCAATGCCAAAGAATGCTCAAACTACTGCACAACTGCACTCATCTCACACACTAGCAAAGTAATGCTCAAAATTCTCCAAGCCAGGCTTCAACAGTACATGAACTACGAACTTCCAGATGTTCAAGTTGGATTTAGAAAAGGCAGAGGAACCAGAGATCAAATTGCCAACATCCACTGGATCATGGAAAAAGCAAGAGAGTTCCAGAAAAACATCTATTTCTGCTTTCTTGACTATGCCAAAGCCTTTGACTGTGTGGATCACAATATACTGTGGAAAATTCTGAAAGAGATGGGAATACCAGACCACCTGACCTGCCTCTTGAGAAACCTATATGCAGGTCAGGAAGCAACAGTTAGAACTGGACATGGAACAACAAACTGGTTCCAAATAGGAAAAGAAGTACGTCAAGGCTGTATATTGTCACCCTGCTTATTTAACTTATATGCAGAGTATATCATGAGAAACGCTGGACTGGAAGAAACACAAGCTGGAATCAAGATTGCCGGGAGAAATATCAATAACCTCAGATATGCAGATGACGCCACCCTTAGGCAGAAAGTGAAGAGAAACTAAAAAGCCTCTTGATGAAAGTGAAAGAGGAGAGTGAAAAAGTTGGCTTAAAGCTCAACATTCAGAAAACGAAGATCATGGCATCTGGTCCCATCATTTCATGGGAAATAGATGGGGAAACAGTGGAAACAGTGTCAGACTTTATTTTTTGGGCTCCAAAATCACTGCAGCCATGGTGATTGCAGCCATGAAATTAAAAGACGCTTACTCCTTGGAAGAAAAGTTATGACCAACCTAGATAGCATATTGAAAAGCAGAGACATTACTTTGTCAACAAAGGTCCGTCTAGTCAAGGCTATGGTTTTTCCAGTGGTCATGTATGGATGCGAGAGTTGGACTGTGAAGAAAGCTGAGCGCCGAAGAATTGATTCTTTTGAACTGCAGTGTTAGAGAAGACTCTTGAGAGTCCCTTGGACTGCAAGGAGATCCAACCAGTCCATTCTAAAGGAGATCAGCCCTGGGTGTTCTTTGGAAGGACTGATGCTAAAGCTGAAACTCCAGTACTTTGGCCACCTCATGCAAAGAGTTGACTCACTGGAAAAGACTCTGATGCTGGGAGGGATTGAGGGCAGGAGGAGAAGGGGACGACCCAGGATGAGATGGCTGGATGGCATCACCGACTCGATGGACATGAGTTTGAGTGAACTCCGGGTGACGGTGATGGATAGGGAGGCCTGGTGTGCTGCAATTCATGGGGTCGCAAAGAGTCGGACACAATTGAGCAACTGAACTGAACTGAACTGAACTGAACTGAACCATCTGGTTATGAAAAGGTCAAATACAACATATGTGGCCAGAAAGGAAAGCCTGGTCAGGAGTGGATGCAGATTTGTCCAGCCTAAAGCTTAAAAAATGTGTGAGATCATCTTTAATGGAAAACAATTTAAAATGTCTTATTTTTACTATTTATATAAAACATATCAACATATCACTAGGTCCCCTTCAAGTGCCTTAGAAAGAACCAGACCCTGGGAAGTGATGGGTACAGAAGCTTAATTTCCTAACACTTAAGGATAAAATTGCCCCCGGGCCTTATGTGAAATGAAGTAGGACACACCAAGGGCACCCTTGCAAATTCCTCACAAGTGTTTGCACAGAGCTGTCCTCTAGGAGGAAGAGCTGACAGCAGCCAGAAGCCCGAGTTTTCAAGACAGTTCCTATTTCAAATATTTTATCAGGCCATGTGTCAAATGATGCATCCTGACTTTTCAAAAAATATAGGTGATAATGTTACAGAATGGAAATACAAAAGACAAACAAAGCAAAACAAAATCAAAAAGCAACCCCCACCCCCAACAGGTACAAATAGGGACAGACTACCAATTGTTTCCTCTGGATGTTTTGTTTCCTGTCTCAAGAACAGAAAGAACAAACCCAGAAAGGACAATGACTGCACACAGCCTCTGTAGCAAACACTAGTTTCCACCTACTAAGAAAACAGCAGGAATCTTTTAGGAAATCATCTTCCCTTACTGGCTAGCCATCATGTTGCCACAAAAATCTCACCTTCTTAGACTTTCGTTGGATAAGAAATAAAACACATCCAGAAGGGACAAGCTGAGTTCAGAAGGCTGGCAAATTTCCCTCTGGTTCCTGTGCTCAGCTTTTTATTCTGCAGCAACCAGAACCAAGATTTCAAAGCACAGCAGTGAAGCAACTGTGCCGTGTAGGACTCCCATGCTAGGCTCCCATGCCAAAGACGCTGAAAACTGTTCCACAGACTTCTCAGAGGCTGTCAGGGAGCAGATAAAGCTGTTCACCAAGCACTGATGAATCATCTACATGGGTCAGAAGAGAGGAGCCTGTTTTGCTTCCCAGGAGACACTCTGTATTTGAGAGGGAGTGATACACATTACACACTCCCAGGGTCAGCCCAGTGCAATCCCTGCTGGTTCAGTAAGAGTAATGGTGATCATAAAAATAGTCATAAGTATTGTTTACTGAGACTTACTATATGCTTTAAATGTCTTATCTCATTTAATTCTAATAACCTTATCAATATTCTTATTTTACCTAAAAGAAAACAAACCTAAGATGTTAAGAAACATACCATCTCCTACAATTAATATGTGCTAAAGCTGGTGCTCAAACCTGTTCTATCAGACTGTAGAGGCCATTCATTTAACCACTGTGATTTCTGTCTCTTTTAATAGACAACAGATGCATTGCTGAGCCATTAATTCAAGAAGGAAAAAAACCAGAATTCAGTTAAATATGTCTACAAAGGTTAGCCAATCCCTGTTTACCATCATCAGAAAAATTGCTTTAGGACAAGTGCCATTCCCAGCATCAAAATCACCTGGGCTCTAGGGAAAAAGGTCAATTCTTGTGCCCACCCTAGGGCTACTGAGTCAGAATCTCTGAGAATGGGGCTAGGAAACTTTATTTTACACACCCCACCACCTACCCACTCCAGTCAATTCTGCAGCCCAATAAGATTTGAGAACAGCTGCTTCTAGGATGGCCAGTCTCCTGGCTCCCCTTGAAGAACCAATCTGTATCTATTGTCCTAGCATAACTACCAATAGTGCTCTCCTTTATTTTCTCAAGTGTTCCAGTTTAGATAATCAATTTGGATATAGAGTTGGCCCTCTTCATCCATGGGTTCCACATTCATGGGCTTTCCTAGGGGCTCAGCTGGTAAAGTATCTGCCTGCAAGGCGGGAGACCTGGGTTTGATCCCTGGGTTGGGAAGATCCCCTGGAGAAGGGAATGGCTACCCACTCCAGTATTCTGGCCTGGAAAATGCCACGGACTCTATCGTCCATGGGGTCACAAAGAGTTGGACATGACTGAGCGACTTTCACTTTCCAAATTCATGGATTCAACCAACCACAGACTGAAAAATATTAGGGGGAAAAATTCCAAAAAACAAGACTTGAATTTGCTCTGCTGGTAACAATATACATAGCATTTACAGCTACTTACATAGCATTTACATTGTATTAGATATTACAAATAATCTAGAGATGATCTAAAATATACAGAAGGATATGCATAGGTTGTATGCAAACACTACATCATTTTATACAAGGGACTTGAGCATCCTTGGATTTTGTTATGCATGAGGGCATCCTGCAACCAATCCCTCTGGGATACTGAGAGACAACTATGTATTTCTGTTTATTTTGTACCAGAAGTAAAGGAGAAAAGGAAAGATATAAGCATCTGAATGCAGAGTTCCAAAGAATAGCAAGAAGAGATAAGAAAGCCTTCTTCAGCGATCAGTGCAAAGAAATAGAGGGAAAGAACAGAATGGGAAAGACTAGAGATCTCTTCAAGAAAATTAGAGATATCAAGGGAACATTTCATGCAAAGATGGGCTCAATAAAGGATAGAAATGGTATGGACCTAACAGAAGCAGATGATATTAAGAAGAGATGGCAAGAATACACAGAAGAACTGTACAAAAAAGATCTTCACAACCTGGATAATCATGACGGTGTGATCACTCATCTAGAGTCAGACATCCTGGAATGTGAAGTCAAGTCAGCCTTAGAAAGCATCACTACAAACAAAGCTAGTGGAGGTGATGGAATTCCAGTTGAGCTATTTCAAATCCTGAAAGATGATGCTGTGAAAGTGCTGCACTCAATATGCCAGCAAATTGGGAAAACTCAGCAGTGGCCACAGGACTGGAAAAGGTCAGCTTTCACTCCAATCCCAAAGAAAGGCAATGCCAAAGAATGCTCAAACTACCGCACAATTGCACTCATCTCACATGCTAGTAAAGTAATGCTCAAAATTCTCCAAGCCAGTCTTCAGCAATACGTGAACCGTGAACTTCCTGATGTTCAAGCTGGTTTTAGAAAAGGCAGAGGAACCAGAGATCAAATGGCCAGCATTCGCTGGATCATGGAAAAAGCAAGAGAGTTCCAGAAAAACATCTATTTCTGCTTTCTTGACTATGCCAAAGCCTTTGACTGTGTGGATCACAATATACTGTGGAAAATTCTGAAAGAGATAGGAACATCAGAACACCTGACCTGCCTCTTGAGAAATTTGTATGCAGGTCAGGAAGCAACAGTTAGAACTGGACATGGAACAACAAACTGGTTCCAAATAGGAAAAGGAGTACGTCAAGGCTGTGTATTGTCACCCTGCTTATTTAACTTATATGCAGAGTATATCATGAGAAACGCTGGACTGGAAGAAACACAAGCTGGAATCAAGATTGCCGGGAGAAATATCAATAACCTCAGATATGCAGATGACGCCACCCTTAGGCAGAAAGTGAAGAGAACTAAAAAGCCTCTTGATGAAAGTGAAAGAGGAGAGTGAAAAAGTTGGCTTAAAGCTCAACATTCAGAAAACGAAGATCATGGCATCCGGTCCCATCACTTCATGGGAAACAGATGGGGAAACAGTGGAAACAGTGTCAGACTTTATTACTTTGGGCTCCAAAATCACTGCAGATGGTGACTGCAGCCATGAAATTAAAAGACGCTTACTCCTTGGAAGAAAAGTTATGACCAACCTAGATAGCATATTCAAAAGCAGAGACATTACTTTGTCAACAAAGGTTTGTCTAGTCAAGGCTATGGTTTTTCCAGTAGTCATGTATGGATGTGAGAGTTGGACTGTGGAGAAGGCTGAGTGCTGAAGAATTAATGCTTCTGAACTGTGGTGTTAGAGAAGACTCTTGAGAGTCCCTTGGACTGCAAGGAGATCCAACCAGTCCATTCTGAAAACCAGCCCTGGGATTTCTTTGGAAGGAATGATGCTAAAGCTGAAACTCCAGTACTTTGGTCACCTCATGCGAAGAGTTGACTCATTGGAAAAGACTCTGATGCTGGGAGGGATTGGGGGCAGGAGGAGAAGGGGACGACAGAGGATGAGATGGCTGGATGGCAAAACTGACTCGATGGACATGAATCTGAGTGAACTCCGGGAGTTGGTGATGGACAGGGAGGCCTGTTGTGCTGTGATTCATGGGGTCACAAAGAGTTGGACACAACTGAGTGACTGAACTGTACCAAAATCAGACCTTATTATATAACCTGGATTTTTAACAATTACTACTATTTTATATAAAATTTTATCTTTTCTAATACCAATCCATATTCAGATTTCCTCAGTCATCCCTAAAATATCCTATGCATCTGGTTTAAACAATCCACTGCAGCCTGTCAGGCTCCTCCGTCCCTGGGATTTTCCAGGCAAGATACTGGAGTGGGTTGCCATTCCCTTCTCCAGGGGATCTTCCCGACCCAAGGATTAAACCCGGGTCTCCTGCATTGCAGGCAGATTCTTTACCATCTGAACCACCAGGGAAGTCCAACACAGTAAGTACTGACCCAAGCTAATCACAGTTTTCATACCTGACCCTCAAGCCACGATCCTATATTCATTTCTTTGAGCTCAGACAGTTCTTGAAGAGCACTTAGTTTATGATAGCACATACTCTGTTGCCTCTCAGAAAAGAGCTTTCATTAAGCAGAGGCAGAGCTGTTCTAGTTAATGGGCTTTCAAGAAAAAAAAGCCCTGTACCGTGCTATGGGACAATGGTTCTTTGTGTTCTGAGCTTGACATATGATGTTGGGCTTTAAAAAGTGTTAGTATTTCTAAGGACACCGTGACATATTCAGCAGTGGCTCTTGTCCCACATGCTCTTCTTACACTGTGACTTACCCTCCTGCTGGTGAGAAGTGGGGTCTGTGTACCCTTCCCTTGAACTTGCTTAGGCTTGTGGTGTGGCAGAAGTGACACTATGCCTGGACATACCACCAGTTGTTTATTCATTCACTTGTTGACGGACATTTGGGGCTGTTTCCAGTTTGGAGCTACTATACATGTTGCTTACTATAGCTGTACCATAAAATTTGAAACAAGGTAGTTGTTCTCCAACTTTGTACTTCTTCCAAGCTGTTTTGACTCTTTTGGGTCCTTTGCAGTTCATGTGTGAGAGAATATCATGGGGCATGTTGATAGCCTGGGAAAAGATCAAAGTTTGAAGTACAGTTTCTACTAAATGAGTTTTCCTTTTGCACTACCATAAAGTTGGAAAATCCTAAGTCAAAACATCATCAGCTGGGGACCATCTGAGGTTGAACTTCGTAAGAAAATAAACTTCCTTCTTCTTCTGGGGTAAGGGAGAGGTAGTCATCTTTCAGGGTAAGGGGTGGAAGGGCCCTGTCCCTTATAAAGTCTTCCAACAAATCATCACACGATGAGCTCCTCTCCCCTCCAGCTATCTGAGGTACGTGGAGCCTCCAACTCCCAAACATTTCAGAGTTCTGCTGTGCTGTCTGGTATGACTGTTGACATTTTCCTCTATAGGCTAGGTCAGTTACCGTTTATCTGTATGCTTCCCATTTCCTAATATTTGCTAGAGTCTCTAATTCACTGACTTCTGTCCTACGTGGATTTAAGCATGCTTATCCTTTGCACGGAGAAGGAAATGGCAACCCACTCCAGTATCCTTGCCTGGAGTATCCCATGCATGGACGGAGGAGCCTGGTGGGCTACAGTCCATGGGGTCACAAAGAGTAGGACACGACTGAGCGACTTCACTTTCACGTTCACTATCCTTTGCACAAATATGCAATTCACATCATTTAGAAAAATGATCAAACAGTTCTGAATTACCAACCAAAAACTCCTTAAGTGGCAGCGCTGACCCTTCATCCCATCCAAGAAGGCTGGGGGGTTAAGTCTAAGGGAAGGAGTGATGCTGAACGATGGGGTCTGGGTCACTCAATTAGTAACTTGAAAGGAATATTCCCTGGTGGTCCAGTGGTTAAGAATCCGCCTTGCAATGCAGGGGACACCAGTTCGATCCCTGGTCTGGGAAGATCCCACATGCCACAGGGCAACTAAGCCCATGTGCCAAAATTACTGAAGCCTGCATGGCCTAGAGCCCGCACGCCATATCTACTGAACCGGCGTGCTGCAACTATTGAAGCCCATGCACCTAGAGCCTGTGCTTTGCAACAAGAGAAGCCACCACAAGAAGCCGGTCCACTGAACGCAACTAGAGGGCAGAGCCAGCTTGCTGCAACCATGCACAGTAATGAAGACCCAGTTCAGTCAAAATTTTTAAATTAATAGTTTTTTAAAAATAAATAAATAAAAAGATATTTGATAGTTTGTAAAAATACATAAGAAAATATAAATCACTATTTATATAATCCTTCTATAATGACAAACAGGTAAAAAAAAAATTGTAACATGTTTGTAAACCAGAATTCCCCTAATATAAAAAGAATGAAAGAACTCTTATAAATCAATAAAAAGATGAACAGCCAATAGAAAAAGAAATAAAGGTGGTTAAAATACCTGAAAATATATTGCAATCAAATTTAAATAATATTAACCTAATTTTCACCTATCAAATTAACAAAGTTTAACAGGTCAACCTTTCTTGGGGTGACAGGTACAATTTGGTAACTCTGTAAAACTGAAATGTTAATACTTTTTGACCAAGAAATGCCAGCTCAGAGTATCATGAGCAAATAAATGGATGCCTGAAAAGCTATATGAAAAGCCAAGTAATAAGATGTTACCATTCTATCCCATAGATTACTCTGCAGTAATCAAAAATGACAGTGAACTAGACATGAGTTTTCCTTTTGTCTGTGCCTTTTACTTTGACTGAACCTTCTGTAATAATCACGTCTTACTTTTATAATCAGAAAAGTCAAGAAATCCACTTTTTTTAAGGAATCCATTTTTTTAAAATCATTTAGAAGCAATTTAAGAGTATGACCTTGGGAACCAGTAGGGTCAAATTCTAGCACACCTCCTTGTTCAACCTTCAATTAGTTGCTTGATGTCTCTGTTCCTCAATTTGCCCATCATCGAACCAAATGTAATAATATCCACACTGTAAGGTTGTTGTTAGAATTAAATACATAAATGTCAGTAAAATGCTTAGAACCTACCTGGCATGCAGTAAGCATCAGCTATCACTATTTCATTTTGGAAAAATAAAGATTACTTAGTGATTTGTGTTAAGGTTATGTTAAAATGTCTTGGATGTCAAAACAGCTGATTCAAAATGTCAGTAGTCAGTAGCACAATTCAAGAACAAAATTATAAGTTTAAATGTTGGTGAGAGAGAAAATGTAATTATTTTCAGATGATATAACTGCCTACCTAAAAAAAAAAAAAAATCCAAGAGCCTCAACTGAAAAATAATTAGGACTGAAATTCCCTGGTGGTCCAGTGGTTGGGATCTGGCACTCACACTGCCAAGGACCTGTGTTCAATCCCTGTTGAGGGAACTAAGATCCCACAAGCTGCACAGCAAGGCCGAAAAAAAAAAAAAAAATCAGGATTAATAAGAGAGTTCAGTAGAATGGAAAAATAAAAAATAAATATTTTGAATTCAATAGCATAACACTATAGGAGCAATAAGTAGTTAGGAAACAGAAGAAAATAGGTTCAACTTATAAAAACAAAAATATTACATTTAGGTATAAGTTTCACAAGAAATGTATAAGCTCCACATAAAGAATATCATTAAAATACTCTGAAAGACTAAAAAGGAGACCTGAATATCCTGGACAGAACAATGTAAAAAATAATATAAATATATAATACATTTTTATATTATTACATTTATATAATAAATGTAAATATATTATAATAATGTTAAAAATGTTGATTCCTCTCAAATTAATATATAAATCTAATACAATTCTAATGAAAATTCCAGCAGGACTTTTTTTTTGGGCCACAACAAGCAGCTTGTGGGATTTTAGTTAGCTGAAAAGGGACTGAACCTGGGCCCTCCTCAATGAAAGCTTGAAGTCCTAACCGCTGGACCTCCAGGGAATTCCCCCAACAGGACTTTTTTTTTAATTTATTTAAAAAAAAATTTTTTTTAATTGAAGGATAATTGCTTTACAGAATGGACTTTTTTTTTTTTTAACTTGACAGGTTAATCCTTAAATTAATCTGGAAGAATACTTGAGACTAATACAGAAGAAATAGGACTGAAAGAAAAGTGTGAGAAATAAGATGGATGAGGATGGTGTACTCTGCCAGATATCAAAACAAAAGCACAGCACTGGCTTAGGAAGAGCTGACCAACGGAACAAATTAGAGAATACAAAACCAGACACAAACACTACAGGGATTCCAGGTATAGTAAATGTCGCCACCTGGATTATTCATAAAATTGTATTAAAACAATTAGTTATGCCTACAGAAAAAAACTGAAGTAGATTGTTATATTACACAGTACACAAAAATAAATTCTCAGACCAAAAAATCTAAATTTAAAAAAAAAGCCATTAAACTATAAACGGTATCTGTAGAATCTTGGAATAAATTTTGTCTTTCAAGATTCATAATCTATAAACCTTGTGGTATTGTTCACTCAAAAATATATGAGTAGATAGGTTAATATACATATAAACAAAAAGAGTAAGATCCTGCTAGGCTATGAGAGTGGTGAGGAGCAGGGATTACAATGGACTTTATATTTTATCTGATTATCTTTGAAGTCAGGAGAAAAAAAACAGCAAAAAAACTATATTATATACCCTGATGAGATATATCAATACACTCAGAAGACATTGGAATAGGACAAAGCTAGATGTGTATAAAATGCTTCCATGTCCCAAAGTGTTAAAATTTTGTGACTCCTAGGCTCATCACTCTTATGCTTGATGCACTTTTAACTTGCCAATGACTTTCAAAACACAGCTTTCAGAATTGACCAATATTCCAGAAATAGTCTGGCCAATATAGAAAATAAGAAGACATGATCTGAAAACTAATGCTCCTCTATCCTTATTTTAACTAGTTTTATTTGCGCTTCATTACAGTGTGGTTTCATATTTAGACTGTGGTTTCTGCTGGAAAATGAATGCAACAGTACTAGTTTCCTACTCCTGTCATAACAAATTACCACATGTGTTATGGCTTAAACACAAATGTATTGTCATAAAGTTCAATAGATCAGATGTCTGCCCTTGGTCTCACATGGGTAAAATCAAAGCATTGGCAAGGTTACATTCCTTTCTACACGTTCTTGTTCATTCAGGTCGTTGGCAGAATTCAGCCCATTGCAGCTCTAGCCCTGAGGTCCCCCTCCTGCTGGCTGTCAGCTGATGGGCGCTCCCACCTTCTAGGGGCCACTCACAGTCTTGGCTTGCGGCCTCCTTCCTCCATTATCAATGTCAACGACAGACAAGAGTTCATATGTTCCAAATCTTTCCTTCTCCTGTCCCCTGTCTCACTGCAGACAGGAAAGTTTCTCACTTTCAAACACGTATGTGATTGAGCCCACCTGTATAATCCACCTGGGTAATCTCCCCTTCTAAATGTCAGTAAGTTTATTCATATCTATAAAGTTCCTTTGCCATGAAAATTTTATACTTACAGGTTCTGGGGATTATGACATGGACATCTTGGGACAGGCCCAAGAGATTCTGAGGGCCACAGCAGTTAATTGCATTCATTTCACATGCTATCAAAGTAATGCTCAAAATTCTCCTAGCTAGGCTTCAATAGTACATGAACTGAGAACTTCCAGCTGTTCAAGCTGGATTTAGAAAAGACAGAGGAACCAGAGACCAAATTGCCAACATCCGCTGGATCACAGAAAAAGCAAGACAATTCCAGAGAAACATCTACTTCAGCTTCACTGCCTATGCTAAGCCTTTGACTGTGTGGATCACAACAAACTGTAGAAAATTCTTCGAGATGAGAATACCAGACCACCTTACCTGCCTCTTACAAAACCTGTATGCGGGTCAAGAAGCAACATTTAAACAGACTGGTTCAAAATTGGGAAAGGGGTACATTAAGGCTGTATATTGTCACCCTGCTTATTCAACTTGTATGCAGAGTACATCATGCGAAATACTGGGCTGGATGAAGAACAAGCTGGATGAAGCACAAGCTGGATGAAGCACAAGCTGGAATCAAGATCACCAGGAGAAATATCAATAACCTCAGATAGGCAGATGACACCATCTTTATGGCAGAAAGAGAAGAGGAACTAAAGAGCCTCTTGATGAAGTGAAAGAGGAGAGTGAAAAAGCTGGCTTAAAACTCAACATTCAAATAGCTAAGATCATAGCATCCGGTCCCATCACTTCATGGCAAATAGATGGGGAAACAATGGAAACAGAAACAGACTTGATTTTCTTGGGCTCCAAAATCACTGCAGATGGTGACTGCAGCCATGAAATTAAAAGACGCTTGCTCCTTGGAAGAAAAGCTAGGACAAACCTAGGCAAGCATAATAGAAAGCAGAGACATTACTTTGCCAACAAAGGTCTGTCTAGTTTGCTCAGTTCAGTTCATTCACTCAGTCGTGTCCGACTCTTTGAGACCCCATGGACTGCAGCACGCCAGGCTTCCCTGTCCATCATCAACTCCCAGAGCTTGCTCAAACTCATGTCCATTGAGTCGGTGATGCCATCCAACCATGTCATCCTCTGTTGTCCCCTTCTCTTCCTGCCCTCAATCTTTCCCAGCATCAGGGTCTTTTCCAATGAGTCAGTTCTTCACATGAGGTGGCCAAAGTATTGGAGCTTCAGTTTCAGCATCAATCCTTCCAATGAATATGCAGGACTGATTTTCTTTAGGATGGACTGGTTGGATCTCCTTGCAGTCCAAGGGACTCTCAAGAGTCTTCTCCAACACCCACAGTTCAAAAACATCAATTCTTCAGCGGTCAGCTTTTTGTATAGTCCAACTCTCACATCCATACATAACTACTGGAAAAACCACAGCTTTGACTAGATGGACGTTTGTTGGCAAAGTAATGTCTCTGCTTTTAATATGCTGCCTAGGTTGCTCATAGCTTTTCTTCCAGGAGCAAATGTATTTTAATTTCAGGTCTGCAGTTACCATTTGCAGTGGTTTTGAAGCCCAAGAAAAAAGTCTGTTACTGTTTCCATTGTTTCCCCATCTGTTTGTCATGAAGTGATGGGACTGGATGCCATGCTCTTCATTTTTTGAATGTTGAATTTTAAGCCAGCCTTTTCACTATCCTCTTTCACTTTCATCAAGAGGTTTTTTAGTTCCTCTTCACTTTCTGCCGTAAGGGTGCTATCATCTGCATATCTGAGGTTACTGATTTCTCCCAGCAATCTTGACTCCAGCTTGTGCTTTACCCAGTCTGGCATTTCACATGTACTCTGCATATAAGTTAAATAAGCAGGGTGACAATATATAGCCTTGACATACTCCTTTCCCAATTTGGAACTAGTCTGTTGTTTCGTGTCCGGTTCTAACCGTTGCTTCTTGACCTGCATACAGAGTTCTCAGGAGGCAGGTCAGGTGGTCTGGTATTCCTATCTCTTGAAGAATTTTCCAGTTTGTCATGATCTATTGTTTTTTTCCAATAGTCATGTATGGATGTGAGTGCTGGACCATTAAAAAAAGCTGAGCACCAAAGAACTGATGCTTTCCAACTGTGGTGTTGTAGAAGACTTGAGAGTTCTTTGGACTGCAAGGTCAAACCAGTCAATCCTACAAGAAGTCAATCCTACAAGAAATCCATCCTGAGTATTCATTGAAACCTGATGCTGAAACTGAAGCTCCAATATTTTGGCCACTTGATGTAAACAGCTGACTCATTAGAAAAGACCCTGATGCTGGGAAAGATTGAAGGCAGAAGGGGACAACAGAGGATGAGATTGTTGGATGGCATCACCGACTCTATGGACATGAGTTTGAGCAAGCTTCAGGAGTTGGTGATGGACAGGGAAGCCTGGCATGCTGCAGTCCACAGGGTCACAAAGAGCTGGACACGACTGAGCAAATGAACAATAGCAGTAAAGGATTTGTTCTTTGGAACTCTCATAGGTTGGAATCCTTGTTCAACCACTTAATGATTGAGCAACCTTGGATAAGCTACACTGAATTTCCCTGTCTTTATTATATCTACCTTACCTAAGAATTACATAACTTGTACTTAACAGGGGTCCTAGCATACATAAATGCTCAATTAGAAGTTAGCTGCTGTTGTTGTTCAGTCACCCAGTCATTTCCAACTCTTTGCAACTCCATGGGCTGCAGCATGCCAGCCTCCCTGTCCCTCACCATCTCCTGAAGTTTGCCTAAGTTCATATCCATTTCATCGGTGAAGCCATCCAGCCACCTCATCCTCTGATGCCCTCTTCTCCCTCTGCTCTCAGTCTTTTCCAGCATCAGGGACTTTTCCAATGAGTCATCTGTTCACATCAGAGGATCAAAAAGCTGGAACTTCAGCATCAGTCCTTCCAACGAGTATTCAGGGTTGATTTCCCTTAAGATTGACTGGTTTGATCTCTTTGCAGTCCAAGTGTTAGCCACTTAAACTTAAATGAGGAACTTTTATCTGCTTAACTTCACCTTATTGTTTCCAACCCAGGGCCACAGCCTGGGTTGGAAAGTTTTTCGTCTTATGTGGTCTTTAGTATTATAACTTCCTTTTAGATTTCCATTATCTTCCCCTTGATAAGCATGTTTGCTCCTTCCTCCCAGTCACAAAGTTAGGCAAGGTCAAGCTGGGGCTTAGGCACCAGTGGAGACAACCCTCTGTAAAGATAACTGCATGTGGGAGATTGACTCTGCTGGATGAGGTACTGAGAGGAAGGGGACAGAAAATACAGATTCCTGTCCTTGTGGAGTTCAGAGTCTAATAATCTCTTCACAAATGAAAAAAAAAAAAGGCAGGATCACCACAAAGTGCCCCCCCATTCTATGACAATTTAGTTCTAAATGGATAAATGATACACAGAAGAGATGTTAACTGCTCCATTTTATAGATTAATAAACAAACAAGGACCAGGCCATTAAAAATATTTTTGGCCACACTTGTGTGACTCGTGGGACCTTAGTTTCCCAACCAGGATCGAACCCACACCCCCTGCAATGAAAGTGCAGAGTCTTAACCCCTGGACCGTCAGTAAAACCCCTCAGGCCATTGTTAAAGGACTTACTCAGGCTTCTATAGCTAATGAAGAACAGAGTGAGGCCATGAACCTAAGATGTCTGACTCCAATCCTCCACTCCTACCCCCTCAGCACTTTTCTATCTAAGGGTATGGAAATCAAAATGGAAAAGAGCTTTCTATGAACTGGAGTGGTTACACAACTGGCATACAGCTCTGCTAACCACATCTCAGAATGTGAAATGTCCAAGAAAAAGGACAGCTAAAGGATGGAAAAAATTTGGGGACTTTGGTGAAAGAAAAGCCATTCATTCGAATAAACCAAAAAACAAGAAAGGGAACTCTTCAACCTAGAAATAGTCCATCTGCCAAAAAAAAAAAAAAAATTCTATCAAATCCAGACAGACAGAACTAAGATTGCAAGGCACTGTTTTCTATGATCTAGCTGACATCTTTCAAAGTCTTATAAAAGTACTTTACAGAGTAGAAATGTATCAACCTCTATACTTTCATGAAGTAGTCAGAAATAGGCAGGCAGTCTTCATACTAGCGAGTTTCTTGAAAACATAGTCATTAGGAACTAAACTGTTTTCCCACCTTTGCCATTTCCCAACAGAATGATGAGGGATCTTGACCAAGAGAATATGTTATTCAGTCACTGTCATGTCCAACTCTGCCACCCCATGGACTGCAGGACACCAGGTTTCCCTGTCCTTCACCATCTCCCGGAGCTTGTTCAAACTCATGTTCATTGAGTCAGTGATGCCATCCAACCATCTCACCCTCTGTCATCCCCATCTCCTCCCATCCTCAATCCTGGCTAGCATCAGGGTCTTTTCCAATGAATTAGCTTTTCACATTAGATATAAACAAACCAGATATAGTATTAAAATCCGTATTACAGCTTCCAAACTCTCTATTCACTAAAAAGGGTCTATATGCACCACATCCTGGTTGCCTATGAGATCTGCATTTATTATGATAGGTATACAAATATACATAATATATATCAATATTAAAAGTAAAGTTCTATCATATGCTTCTTTTAAACTAATAGTTAAATTTAACTTTGCCTGCTTCTAGAACTTGCAAAGGCTTTTATCAATGTATAGTGAGCCAAGTCTTTAAAAAACTGTCCAGACAGGTTGAAATAATTTGAATCACCAACTTGCTGGATCTTCTATTACCTGAGCTATAAAACTTTTTATCTGTATAAAATTCACTTGTATTGCTGAAAGATTCTCCAGGGAGCAGCTAAATATGGATTTGAAACAGCAATGACTGAGTTGTGGTGGCCTATGTGTCCTTCCCAAGAGTCAAGGCCATGACGATGCCGAGGCCTTCTCAAAGGCAAGTGCCCCACCTTTCCTCAAGATTTATGAGCATCACTGAGAGTACATATGTATTTTTTCATTTGCTAAGTAGGTCAGATGATTGTTCTCATTTTACACAAAAGAAAACTTAAGTTCTTTAAAATGACCTGCTCATGGTCACACAGTTCATTAGGGACAGTTTTCCTAGTAAAGTCTCTCTCATTTAATGGAGCTGTTCTTCAAAATGCCTATGCTCAATCCTTTTCACCTCTAGACAGCGAGATTTTCTGTGTGACCACAAAGTCTAGATTTTTCCCAAAGCCACATAGCTTCAGGGAAAAGAAAAAAAAAAGTTCTAACTCCTGAGCTTTTTTGCAAGTCTCAAAAGTTAGGATCTGGTATGGTATGTCCTCAAACTCAAGAAAGGTTGATCCCTGGAAGTGCAGTTTTTAAGATATCCAAACCTAATACTGAGATGTACTAACACCATTATCCCCTCCCCTGCACCATAGCAACCCAACCCATATCCAGGGCCCATCCTCCCAACCTAAACAGGTGATTGGTGACATTTGGGAATCCCATGGAATGGAACCCCTATTGCTTAACCACCGCCTCTTCAGCTAGCTTTAGGTTGGGAGGAAAAATTCACCTAATCCAATTTACCTAATAAGGTCTATAACATGTGGAGAGGGATGAGGGAAGAGGAAATGGATTAAGGCAGTCAAAACATAAAGGAAGTCAAATTTCCAGCTATAAGATAAATAAGCATAGCACAATAAATATAACACTGCTGTACATTACATAGTTGAGTAAAACATAAGAGTTCCCATCACTAGGAAAATGTTTTTCCTAATTTTACTTTCTATGATATAATGTACATTCACCAACTTACTGTGGTATTCACTTCATGATGTAAGGCAAATCTAACACTATGGTGGTGATAATCATACTGGAATTTACAAACAACTCATGGTGTACCTTGTACAATATTATGTCAATTATAATTAAAAACTTTCTTTAAAAAAAGGAATATCACCTGAGAATTCATAATGCAAAATAAAATGTTGGGTGGCCTAATCCTCTCCTTTATTCACTTAAGACTGCTACAGAAGCAAAATTACTAGGGAATAACCTGATCCATTTAAGAAACCTATCTGGATAACTCAGGCAAGAATAAAACTGTTACTCAGCAACAATTTTACTTTTTTTGAGGATAGGAATGGGAAGTACCCTGAGAACAGCTGGGTAGAACTGCTCACTTAGTTCCCAAGGGCGACTGTAGGTTGGGCCTCACCTGTTGCCTGGATTTTCTCGTCAGGCTCAAGAGATGGTTGGGACTGGATACCTTATTTGGTACTACATGGCGCTAGAGTTAGCTTCCCTGCCCTTGCAGAACAGCAGGACAGCAGCCAGGACCCACATGGGTTGTTTGGGAAGCTGAATCAGGCAAGTGCGCACTGAGATCCCTGAAGCCACCAGTTTTGCTCTGCAGATGGGAAAGCCATGGGCTATGCTCTCGGTTCAAGTCCCACTATAGGCAGAGCTACTGGATGGGCTACATAGCATCCTATGTACTCTGGTGAGGTTCCCAGGTCAAGCAGGGTGAAGACTATACTGAGCAATCAGCAGGGCTGTTAGTTTCTCTACCTGTGTGCAGTGGGGGAAGCAGCTCTAAAGCTAGTACAGCTCTTTTGTTTGTTATCTTTCCTTTTTTTTAAACTGAAGTATATTTGATGTTATCCCCTTACTGATTACAACAGCCCCTTTCCAAAAGTGGTAACTAACTGCTGGGTCAAAAAAGAAACAGAAAAAATACCACAATTAAATAAAACTATTTTTTTTCATGCTTTTTTATTTTTGGCTGTGCTATGTCTCTGCTGCTGCACGCAGGCTTTCTCTACTTGTGGTGAGCAGTGGCTACTCTTCGTGGCAGTGTGCAGGCTTCTCATTGCAGTGGCTTCTCTTGCGGTGGAGCACAGGCTCTAGGTATGTGAGCTCAGGAGCTGGGGTACACAGGCTTAGTTGCTCCATGGCATGTGAAATCGTCCCAGACCAGGGATCCAACCTGTGTCCCCTGTGTTGGCAGATGGATTCCTATCCACTGCACCACCAGGGAAGTCCTAAAATAGTATTCTTTAGCAAATCATGTCATCTAGCCTAAACTCTACATTGTATCAATGTGGAGCCAGGTCTCTCCTACCTCAGTCTCTGCCCCTTCCTTTATACACAATCACATGCTCACCTGCTTCTCACTGGAAGAGCATCATGGCCCGTGACCCGGTTCCAGGTTACAGATCAATCCTCCGATGTGTCACACCTGGTGGCAAGTATGTTGAGGATGGGGCTCCAAAATGCTATCTCTGTACATTTTCTAGAATTTATAAACCATGTGGTCTTCATTCTCACATAATGGAAACATTACCCCAGAGCGGTTCTGCCTTCCTCAGAAATACAAACTAAGGAAAATAACAAGTTTTACTGATACTGACACTAAAATGTTTTGAACAGAAACTGTAGGAAGCAAAGGGTTATTACACAGCAGGAATAAGTACAACAGGCGACAGAACTAGTTAGTCTTTCTAGTCAAGTGGTAATTTCAGCACAAATATAAGCAGTTTACTGAGAGATATAGCATTAAATAAACAATCATATGATTTGTAGGACAAGTCTGATTTTGTGTTGGCAACAGTACTATAGATATTACTTATTCTTATAAAAGTCTAGCAAGAACAGCTCTACCATGATTGAGGTCAATGACATTTGCATCAGTCCTACTATACTGTATTAGGCAGAAATAGCTCAGGCTTTATTACTGTATCACACAAGTGCCTAAAACAAAATGCATTTGCATTCTCATCCTGTAACCCAGCTGGGCTTCTCTGGTGGCTTCAGTGGTAAACAATCTGCCTGCAATGGGTTCACTCCCTGGGTTGGAAAGATCCTCTGGAGAAGGAAATGGAACCTACCCCAGTATTCTTGCCTGAAGAATTTATAAACCATGGACAGAGGACCCTGGAGGGCTACAGGCCATGGGGTCACAAAGAGTCGTATATGACTTAGCAACTAAACAACAAACTAGACCTTTCTGGGACAGACCCCCCTGCCTGTCTTCTGAATGCCTCTTATTTGCAGAATAACTTGAGCGTCCCTAGGCCTTCCTTCCCCAAGTTCCAAACAATAAATTTAATCAGAGAAGTGAGAAAACACAGAAACAAAGGAAAACGGTCAGGCAAGACAAAATAATGACAGCTCAGCCATTAAACGATGTCAAGGACCTTTAGCTTCCCCTCAAGAGCTATACGTAATATTCTGAGCCATATCCTTTGAACTGTTCTGCAGATAATGAAACCCTCACTAGGTGGAAAAACTGTAGGCTATCCACCAGCATGTAATTCCCAGGTGGGCTGGAACCACAAGGTTGCTGATGCTGACTCTTGATTACCTCACCAGCAACCAATTAGAAGAATGCCCATAAACTGAACATATACCCTGCAACCCTCTCCCTCACCCTGTCTTTCAAAATCTTTCCCTGAAAAGTCATTAGGGAGTTTGGGCTCTTTGAGCATTAGCTGCCTGGACTCTCTGCTTTGTGCCCTGGAATAAACTATGTGCCTTCTCTCAGCACAGGCCAGTGTCAGTAGATTGGTTTTAATGTGCGTGTGAGTGGACCCAAATTTGATTTGGTAACAATATTAAATAAAAGGCCCTCTGAAGAATCTATATACTACATAAAATTTTTTGCTTTTGCTTCTATGTATTGTTTTCTATAAATATCAATCTCACTGAATTCCTCTTCAAGACTTTGAAACAGCTATAGTTAGTATACAGGTGAAAATCTAAATAAAACTGAGTCAATTGAGTAAAATCACCTCAAGGAAACTTGACTACATTCACTAATATGTCTTCCTGAAGGCTGAGACTCATTAAGTCAGGGTAGCTCAAAACATAGTGGAGTCCCAGCAGAACCAGAACTGTGCAGCCAGTGCATCATTTTGGTTTAGGAACACAAAGAAATTCTAGTTTCTGTTCATGGAATCATCCTTTCCCCATCTCAAATCCTTCCCTAACTGCTCCTGGTGCTCAAGACCCGTCTCTTCTCTGGCCCGTGACCTACCCTGACCCACAGCCCAGGGTGACTGGAGAACAGTAGCTGACAGCCACCACAGCAATAAAACCGTAAGCCAGATCTGGAATTACATCTGCTGGTGGGGTGAAACCAACCCACATTATCCCCACCCTTTTCTCAACATACCTAACTAGCTGCGTTAAAGTGAAGTACTGCATAGGCCCTTGTTTAAACTAAACAATTGCTGGGCCAGACTCTCTTTTTCACTGTAGTAAAATACACATAACTTAAAACTACCATTTTAACAATTTAAAAATGTACAATTCTGTGGCACTTAGTACATTTACAATGTAGTTAACTAGTACCACTATCTAGTTCCAGAACATTTTCATTATCTCAAAGGAAATCCTATACACATTAGCAGTTAATCTCTGTTCTCCCCATTCCCAGTCTCTGGTAACCACTACTTTTAACCATTTACCAGAGCAATTAATAGTTTGGGCTAATACAGCTAATACTGTATAATCAAAGCAGCCTCTGCTCATAGCAGTTTCCTTATGCTGTTTAAATTAGGGTGACTTTAGTTCACCTGAACTTTTTAAATGAAGCAAATCTATGCTTTAGATTACTATGGAACAATGTTCTACACTCAAAATTTTCTTCTAGAAAGGGACTATCACTGATTACTAAGAAGCAGTTACCCAGCAACCTACCCCTGCAGAGAACAATGTAAAAACATGAAATATAGTTATTGACCCCATTTAGTCATTCTTACCCTCATCTCTCAGTTCAGTCCTAGAAAACATACTGTTTAGATAATCAACTCACTAAGATGCTGCTAAGTCTCATGCCAGCTACAACTGCAAATAATTTTTATTTGGTAGGGTAATCCCTCAGCAGGAAGGTAGGGATTTTAAAAGGCAGCTTATATTCTGTAACCCACTTCTACAGATTTATTATCAAATGTTTCATGGGATTTGGCTATGGAATGGAATTTCAGTATTAAAAAAAATAAACTCAAAGCTACCATTTCTTTTTTAAAATATTTACTTATTTGGCTGTGTCAGGTCTTAGTTGCAGCATGTGGGATCTAGTATCCTGACCAGGGATTGAATCCAGGCATTGGGAGCATTGAGTCTTAGCCACTGGACTACCAGGGAAGTCCCCAAGCTACTATTTCTTAAAAGAGCAGCTGTAGAACCTGCTCTTTCATGTTCTCTTAAAAGTTGAAAGATCACAAAGGCAAGACTGTTGTTAAGGCTAAGGAAAGAGGGTGTGTCACCAAAGCGTACACAGTGGTGAAACCCAACTAAACTGTCAGAATCATTCCTGACAGCAACAGAAGAGGACTGACATACCAGGGCATGAATCAGCAAGGTCCAGCCTACCACCCCAATTACACCTGAAGAGTCTACTTGTTACTTTGGTGGGGAGAAAGCACTAAAAAGAATTCATAGGTAAAGTCAATACTACTTAAAGCACATGTAAATTAAATAAGCCCTGTCAACCATCCACAGGTTTGTCTCCTAAAATCTTAGGCACAAAATAATCTGTAACACTGACATCCATCTTAATTTTCAGAGGGCAAGGGAAGGAGACAACTATTACCCAGACTCACAAGTTACCTTTTAAAATTAAGACATCTCAATTTTACAACAAATGTAGAAAAGTATTTATAGAAGAGGGGGAAAAAAAGCTTCATTTATTGTAAAGTCAGGTAAACTTATGTATACAGCACAGTACCATACATTTACAGAAGTTCATTCACAGGTTACCTTCAACATAACTTACTGGGTTCCATAAGGATCTAAAATACTTCTAGACTGAATTTAAAATTTCTAGATCTAGAGGGCTAAAGGGACATTAGTCCACTGTTGTCAAAATGCAATGAGAAATGTTAATGTATGCTTAGTTTCCATCAAAACTTTCCATTCAACAGCTCTTAAAACTTTTTTAAACCCCTGCATCATTTCTAAAAGGATTAAGGCAAACTGCTTTTTTGTTAAAATTCAAAATAAAGCTTTTTCAAAAGATCTAAATGGAACTTCTATATACAAATTTGTTTAAAACTCTCAGAAGCAAGAGATTGGCTATTGCCAACTATAGATTTCATAGTTACTCAAGATAGATAAAACATATTCTCCCTTCTATTAAGGATGAAAATAAAATGCCTGCATCAGTTTTCTATTATTAAAAAACTATGAACCTGGTAACAGATGTGTTATAGTATAGTCTCTCAATACCATGCTTAGTCCTTACATCTTACTTGCCTATGTAAAAGATACGTTTTGTTTCTTAAAAAAAAAAAAAAAAAAAAAACAGATCCAGTGGGAGAAAGAATGTTTAATAAATGGTATTGAAACAAATAGCTATCTGTTTGGAATAAAAATAAAATTAGATCCTTATACCTTGTACCATGTAGAAAAATACATATATTACTGATGGATTTCAGAGTAAAAAATAAAAATGCAAGTACCCAAAATTCTACATACAAATTTAGGGAGTTCACAGACTCCCTAAAGCCCATCCATGGATCTCAGATTATCTAGAAGAGGAATTGTTAATTATAACTTCTATCAATGCCAAATACTAGATGTGTTTTCAAGATCAAGTCACATGCAACAAATGAAGATGAACACATTAACTCATTGTTGTAACTTTATAAAACTGCCAAACTGGAACTAGAAACAGAGGCATGTCAATACAAATGGACAATGACTTAAGAAAAAAAAATACACCAATTTAAATAAGTTTGAGTGCATACTGTACAAGTGTATCCATGTCTGTTAGCCTTTCAGAAATATAAAATCAGCTAAATCTGTAGTACTTAAAATTTAACATATGCAATGTTATTCTCAAACTTGATTAAAATACTTAATAAATACATGTTTAATATGAATAACTGCAACATACTTCAACATCTAAACATATAATAGGAATTCTATAATATTAAAATGCAATACTTTCACCTGCATTAATCTCATACACAATGGAAAAATACTTGCAGATAATTAGCATTAAGAATGCAAATATATTTTCACTGTGGAAGAAAAATAAGATTAGAAATCATATATTTGTATAATCTACAAGAAAGCTGTAGATAGTCCACATTATGATATTCTATGTTAAAATGAAAGCAATATTTAAGTTTACAACAAATTTACTCAAGGCAAAATATTTATTACAGAACAGAATCTTAAATCAAAGCAAGGCAACATTAGATTAACCATTTTAGTTTCTTTTTAAAATGAAGTGTAGCTTTAAAATTGTAATAAAGGTAAAACATAAATTGTAACATGCTCGTCTCTTCTTATAAATGGGATGATGTAGAAAAGCAAAGCTTCAATGTATAGGGATTGGAACCATCTGTAAAATTAAAAAACAAAGTTAACAGTTTCCTTCATCAAACTTTCATGATAAAATTGAATTAGCAGAGTAAATTATTTCACTTTTTTATAGTATTTGAAGAAGGAAAATTTCTATGTAAGGTAAGGAGAAGATTACTTTCATTCATACCTATTAGCAGGTGAGCTAAATGAAGGCTGGAATATTGTCCATTTTACATTCCTATTGTTCTAAACATCATTTGACACATAGGATGCACTCATAAATGTTTAAGTGAATTAATCATTAATTAATGATTAATTAACAGTATAATCCAGATAAACAGTATTAGGATTAGGCTTATCTAAGTCCATTTGCAAAACTCACTTTGCAGAAAATATCACCAATGGTAATCACTCTATAAAAGTTAATTCAAATATAGTTTGGGAAATGGAATAAGATTGGAATATAAAAGAAATGAGCTGAAAAAGTTCTAAGAGAGTTAAGTATTAAATCTGATCAACAGGGCATATAAATTTTTAAACTGCTAAAGAAAAGAAGGGGTGGTATAACACACAAAAATACTTTCATTTTATACATTCTTCTTTAACTTTTCAGAACAAGAGAGATAGTTCTTCATCAACTGATTATACAAAGAAATAATTGTTATCTTAATGTACCAGAATTTTAGTGTTTAAAAAATTCCTATAAAAGTACATACATCAGCAAGTATTAGCAAGACACTGCAGAAGATTAAAAAAAAAAAAAAAACTGTACCTGTCTTCAAGGAGTTTACTATTAATATACTATATTTTGAATATATCTCAAATATGCATATAAAGTCTTACTTTTTAATTAATACTTACTAATTATTTACTAAGAAAATTTTGAATCATGAAAAAATATATGGATCAGTATAATGAACACCTACAAAGCTTCATTAACTATCAGCATCTGGCAGGCTTACTTCATCTACCTACTCTCCATATGCTTTTGGGGTGCTAGAATATTTTAAAGCAAATCCTAGATATGTTACTCCATCCATAAATGGATGGATGTAACTACCATCTTCCCCCCACTACCATTCATCATCACTCCTAATAAAACTGGTATTAATTATTATTTATTTAGAAAGATAACATTTCAACACCCTATAGAGCCAGGAGCTCAGTAAATTATGCAGCATAAAGCTTCAAAAGTTAAATACTTGTGTATTCTCTGCACTGTAAAAGAGAGGCCATTTACCATCATAAAAAGAGTGACACTTCATTTGAAACAAATTAAAATAATGTGGGATACCATTTTTCATCTATAATATTGGTAAAAATCGAAAGTCTGACAACACTCAGCATTGGTAAGAGTGTTGGGCAGCAGGCATTTTCATACACCACAGGTAGTAAACTTGTGTAACCTTTTCCAAGGACAATCTAGCAACATTTACCAAAACATAAACCTTTATGCTCTCTATGAGGAAACTGCCCTACAAATATAAAACATGCAACTATTAGGATGTTTATTGTAGTAGTAGAAAAAACACAATTAGGAACAAGCAGTATTCATGATAGGGGAAATGGATAAATCAAACTGTGGTACATCACTACTAAAAACAGCTACTCTGTGGCGGAAAAAAAAAGGGGGGGAGGTAGTTTTACACGTGCTGACACAGAAACAGTTCCAAGACATATAAAGTGAAAAGAGCAAGGCACATAATAGTATGTATAGAAGAACCATTCTGTGTAAGTTTTAAAAAGGTAGATATATATACTGGAGAGGAAGAATAAAAGGAAAAGACAGAAAGGTTAGGGGTTATAGAAAGCTTTATCTTTCATTTTGTACCAGTATGTACCATTTGAGTTCTTTAACCATATATATTTACTGCTTTCTTCTAAAAAGATCAACAGGATATATGGAAGTCAGTCTCCCAGCGGGCCCCAACGCTCTGTACCTCCTTGCATTCACAGCCCTGCATAGCCTCCGCCTACACTGTATCACAGTCGGTTGGTGTGACCACCAGATCACAGCCTAAGTGCTATCATGGGACTCCCAGTAATAGGTTACGAAAGGCACTGTGCCTTCTGTTTTGTTGGTCTTTCGCTTTCATCTCTCTCTCACTCATTCAAAAAAGGCAAAAGAGCTACCACGAAATGGCCAATATGGTTTGACTGTCCCTACAAAGAAACACATGAGTGAGCACGGAACTGGATTATCCAGTCCCCAGTCTTATGAGACCAGAGCCAGACCCACCCAGCTAAACTGTACACAGATTATTAATTCTCAGAAACAGTAAGATAAATAAAGGCTTGCTGTTTTAAGCTGCTAAATGTTGTGATACTCTGTTACATAGCAAAAGGTCACTAATATAAGAATTATGAGGGGCTGTGGAATTTATATGCCTTTTTAAAATTTGAACTTCTATATTAAAAAAATAAGAAATGATACCTTTAAATTATCGTCAATGTTTGGACAGTGACTCCCACTGAATGACTATGACACGATTTTACTTACTTGGGACTCTTATCTGATAGTGGTTTAGTGCTGTGAGGGCTTCTACTGCATCAGTTTTGCACTCCCATTCCAAAAGCCCAGAAAGTGTTTTGGCAGAAGCTAAAACAATACAAAGAAACACAAATCCACTTGTTATTTGCTTACCATCAAATTAACCAGGAAACTTAAAAAAAGGGAACGTGCACTTACGTTTTGCATCAAACACTTTATATTTGATGAATGTAAGAACTTCATGGTCATTACACAACTGTCAAAGAAATGTAAAACTCCATTAAAAAAGGCCAAAATAATATTCCTACCTTTTTTGCCCCCTCCCACAGAAAGTAAACTTTATGGTAGCATTTAAACTTTTGAGTATGGCATGAATGAATTAAACCAAATTTTTTAGATTAATAAGCTACATGAGACAATCAATTAAAATGGTGATATCCTATAAACTGTGTATATAATTTTAGTGCTATACAATAAAGCCAAGACTTGTAACTGAAATACATATTCTCACAGCTAACCAGGATTTAATTGAGTACCTAAGGTGGGGAGTGGTGTTCTGGAAAAACAAATTCTTTTCTGAAGCATTTCCTGCAGTTAGGGGAAAATGCAGGGATATATGAAGTTCTGTTATGGGTGAGATTTAAGGACATGGTAAAAGAACTTTATAAATGCAGGACTAAGCATACCTCATTCTAATTCCAATTCTCAAAAAAATTGAGCCAGAAAACAACAGAAGACCAATGAAGGATGGAGGCCATAAAAGTAAAATGGTCAAAGAATGAACTGTATTAAGTACCAAATTGAACCCGAGTCTCCTGCA
The DNA here is from genome assembly GCF_001704415.2 of Capra hircus. NCBI lineage: Eukaryota > Metazoa > Chordata > Mammalia > Artiodactyla > Bovidae > Capra > Capra hircus. Next base: position 20,763,718 of record NC_030818.1, read on the forward strand.
TTGGAGGCAGACGCTTTAACCTCTGAGCCACCAGGGAAACAAGTTAAGAAAAATACCAATAATATCAAAAGCAGAAGATGAACAGTGAGAGACTTTAAAATGATGTTAAAACATCACATATTTTAAAATAAGAAACAGGACCATTTTACACAATTCACATTTCGGTGCCTACCTTAGTGAAGGTCTCTTCTGTGACACACAATGGAACGTTATAGTAGTGCAGCACACAGGAGGGTGGCTGGATGATATTCTTAGATGCTTGGCCAGCACTTGTAAAGCGATTATTTTTGCTCATTGCAAAATCCTTGTAGCTACTTGTACCATCCTCCAGCTCAAATATTTGACTTGGAACAACTGAATGTTGTTTAGACACACTAAAGATTAGAAATCAAAGAGGTACAGAACATACCTTTGTTAGATAAAAGCAGCAAGCTGGCAGTCTCAAACTGTTAACATATATGCCTGCATCAATCCTAATAAAAAAGGCATATGCAGCTATTTAAATACAATTTAAATATTTACTATTCACTATTTTTAACATTTATTTAATATTTAAATTTAGTTTGAGTTATAATCAATTGCTCTTACACGTAGAAAAACCTACTGAATATATTTTCATATTAGAAAACAAAAAAGTGCTCATTTTAACATTTTGGTTTGTTTATAAAACTGTATAAGTAATACACAAAATCTAAAATATGTAATCTGAAGTGTCTAAAATGACACCATTTTATAGCTGCTAGTTTCAAATGTGCCCTCAGTTACATTAAAATATTCTGAAATGGAAATTAATATCTCCAATAAAAAGGATAAATGTTTTTTAAATTTACCACTTAAGATAAATAATTACCAAACATTAAGTCTTTTTCCAAACAATTTGACATTGTTAAGATGTGTGACAGCTCTTTCTACAGCATACTCATCGCCCATTTCTACCAGTGCTGTACCAGGAATGGTCTTCATAAATTTCACCTGTAAGCACAAAATTCCCAAAAGGTGAACATTTAATTCTCTTTAACAGTGGCAGAATTTCTAAAAGACATTATAAGTGGTTGATGTCAAGAAAGAAGAACACCTGGAATCTTAACTTTTTTCTGCTCTTCTATCAGACACTCTTAACTCTTACCAAAATGCAATAGTTTAAAACAGAAGACTGCAGTTCTACTGTATATCACCCTGAAGAAAAGCACAAGCTTACCCTGACTCTTTTATTTATTAACTGTGTGATGTAGGGCAATTCACTTCTCTGAGCCACAGATTTCCTTCTAAAATGGAGATAATGATAACATTTGGCAAAACTCATCAATATTTATTAATCCAATAAATATTTATTAAGTACCTAATATGTTTTAATAATTATGCACTGTACTATGTACTGGGGATTTAATGGCAAACATAATAGACATGGTCTTTTTTTTTTAAGACATGTTCTTCTTAAAGCTTATGTTCAAGTAGGAAGGTCAGAAATGTTCAAGTAAATAATAATTACCAACTATTCAGCGTGCTATTTATTGCCTTAGTAACAAACAAGTAACAAACAAGATACTATATGAGAAATAATACAAAATGACCTTGAGATAGCATTTCCAGTAGGAAGGCTCAGGCAAGGTAGGGGCAGTTTAAAAAAATAGGAAATACACGTTTTCATGACATCTTTGAGAGAAGCCATATTTATCCTCTTAAATTATTCCAGTTTTAGTATACAATGCTTTAAGGGTTAGATGGGATAAAGTATGACTATCTTTCAGCATAGTGCCTATGCCTTGGAAAGTCCCTAAATATCTATTAAGTATTACTAATGTTAATAACGTATTAAACACAGTTCTAACCTGTTAACCTCAAGGAATAGTGACAGCACTTACACAACAAATTGCAACGTAGCATTTATATCTATCACTGCAACTGTCAATTTTAATAGGCTATCCTACTATTTTTATACTACACCTGTACTTAGACAAAACTCAGTTGTAGTGGGACTTTTCAGTTTTATTTGAAATCAATTGTCTTCCTGAGGGCAAAATTTCTCTCCCTTGATTTAATCCAATAACATTTCAATAAATGTAATAGTGACCAAATATGTATGTGAAGAATGTAGTTCAATTGGTAAATCTCAAAAAAAAAGAAGAAACTAACCATAAATAGATCTTTAAAGGACTATGATGGCTTAAAACGTATCATTTAAAAGTTTTTAATTTTTTGAGATGTGGAGAGAGACCAGAATTGTTCAAATAACATACAAAAAATTTTGTTTTTATTAGAAAGTGATTTGGATTTCTAAATGAGACAATACTTCACAACACAAAAAACAATGCTCTAAAAATGTTGATTAAATTGCCTGATTCCAGTTGTCTACAAATGTGAAAAGCACAAACAGAAAAGTAACACTATGTAAAGAAGGTTAACATATGCATTAAAGCATATCAGTTGTTATAAATTATGCAGTTTCTGGACCTTAACAGAACACCCAGATGATGTATAAGATAAATGTGTATATGAAAAACTCTAAACTACTTTTCTCAATGCTGCTAAATCTGTTCCATGTATTCTTGGCTAGTTATACAAGGAGAAATATTCCTATGTCACCCCCTAAACCAAATATGGACTTTCTTTTTTCTTTTTCTCTTTCACGTGGTCAAATAGGTAGTGGAAACTCTTTTTTTCAGAGATGTTCCAAGTTGCTGTCTCAGATCAAGGAGGCTTTAGAATTAATGAACTAAGAACTCAAGAGTAGCAATTCCATGCCCCTGCCCTCCCACCCACACTTATGACTCACACACTGTACTTTCTTTTATTGCTGTGAAAACAATACTAAAATCACTTAAAACAACAGGAAAAAACATACTACAGTACTGAAATTCAAATTAGCAAACGTATCAAACAAGTGGTAAGAAGACTACCAATCATTTCCCCAGTTAAATTTTCCATGATTCTTTCAAAAATAGTTTAGAACATACTTTGTGACAGGGACTCTTCTAAGTGTTTGTGAGATATCAATAAAACATCACGGATCTGGGGAAAGCACAGAGTTATCTGGTGAAAATAAAGTTCAATGAAGTTTTAAAGATCTTCAAAATATGCGAAATTTAAATGTTTCACTACTTTTTGAGTGTAAAGCCTCCAGACAGAAAGTTTTGGACACAGTCTATCAAAGTGGGTCAGTTTCAAATACTGATTGAGATAAAAGCATGTTGTCCTACAGAAGATACTAGAACTCTAGCATTTGGGAGGCAGATGTATCAATTTAGAACTCTCCTAAAATTCATTCATAGACAGCCAAGTCCTGAGACTTGTTTATGTAGACCAAGCTCCAAGAAAGTAACCGCTCTTTCAAAATTCCACAGTTCAATATGTTAAATACCAGAATATATCTAAAGTAATTTTAAAAGTATAGGCTTTATGCCTATAATATGCTAGTAATTGATTAAACTACTTACCATTTTAGACTTCTATTTATATTAGTAATTTACCCTGCTATTCAGCAGAAACTAACACAACATTGTAAAACAACTATACTTCTATAAAAATAGAAAAATATTTTTAGTACCAACAATCTACTCTGATCACTAACCAACAGAAAACAACTTCTAAGTTTCTACCTAATGAATTTTTAACTTATGTGGATCACTACTGAAAGAACCTGCATGTTCTTAAATACGAGAAAACACATATATCTGCAGCCTTTTCAGATTTTCCTATTATATATCCTAGCAAAAGAAGTTAATATACAATGAAACTTTTAAAAATAATTTCTTAAAAAATTAAACTTACCTTTTCAATATTTCCATATAAGCAGAATAGGTTGAAGACTCTTGAACAATTCATTTTTAGTTGATGTAATCCACTAACCATTACAACTGAACCAGAGGGATTTCCTCCATGCATGTAAGAGGAAGAGGCCTGTGGTAACGGATAGGCAACAAGCTCAGGTGTATCTCGAGAGCCCATTCTGTAACGACTCGGTAAAGGTAATAATGGACCATGGGATCCTATTAAAAACAAAACAAAATAAAACTTTAGCAGACACACTTCACCACATACAAAAACAAACTCTTATTAGCTAGGTTGATGCATATCCAAGGAAAACTCAAAAAATGTATGAATAGTCAAATATAACCTGTGGGAATTAACAAAAATCTGTATTTACTTGCACCAGATCCAATATACACTGACCTGCACACACCTGCATACACCAGGATTTAAGTTCTTATTTTTAAAAAGTGATTTTAACAAAAATCAGGCTATGGATGGATGAAAAAGATCAGGTTATGGATGGATGAAAAGGAATCAGTGTAAAACTTTGGGCCACTATATATAAATCATACATCAAACTCAAAAAAACCTGCCAACATCTTTTGGAGGATGGAATAATACAATAAAATCTTCAGTGAAATCTATATACAGATAACACCTTTAGTTCCACTAAGAAGTTGTCCCCTTGAATATATTTTACTGTTAATGTACTTTCAGGCTAGAATTGTATTTTCCTGATTATAATTTAGGAAATAAAAAGCCTAGATTTAGTTAATAATCCCCGACAAACACACTCAGAGGTTATCATTATTCAGCAACTTCCATTTTTTGAAACATCAAGAAGCCAAAAGAAGATAATGCTTGAATATCTGAATCTGCTGTCACAGAAACACACAAAACTATGTCTCTCATTCTGAGAATCTTTACTAAGAATCAACTAGCTAACTCTAGAGTAGCTCTAAGTAACTCAATCTACTCAGTTTTCCCATCCATAAAAGATTAGAAGCAACAGGAAAAACAAAGCTAGAGTGAATAGAATAGATGGGAATGAAGGAGTCCAGAGAAACTGATACTAAAAGTTGGCAGAGGGCACATTTACAGCAGGAAGAAGAGAGGTGTAAGAACTGAGAACAAGCAACTAAGATGGAGCGATATAACTTAAAAATGTAAACCCACACATCATAGTGCTCCTGAAGTGAAGTGAAGTGAAGTGTTAGTCACTCAGTCATGCCCGACTCTTTGCAACCCCATGGACTGCAGCCCACCCTGTCCATGGGATTTTCCAGGCAAGATACTGGAGTGGGTAGCCATTTCCTTCTCCAGGGGATCTTCCCAACCCAGGGATTGATCTCCTGCACTGCAGGCAGATTCTTTACCGACTGGGCTGAGTCAGTGATTATAGAAGCATACTCTGGGGTGCATATAAAGATTTTCCTACTGTGCAAGAAACCAATCCAAAAACCCAAGTCCTTCCCTCATTTTTCAAGAAATAAAGAATATGTAATGCTACTAGCTTTCACTTTTATGTAAGACTAAGGAACACTTGTCATGTAGAGTGAGTTACTAAAAACTACTATATTTTGGTATCATAGCACATTATTACAGCTTATGTGGATTCAACATTCAATATTCTAAATATAGCTGCCATTCATAACAACACAGAAATACTATCACTGAGCACATGTAAATATAGTGTAAATTCCTACAATTTTATGGAGGCATACTTTATCAATATATCATCATCAGTGTTGCCTTAAATTGGTCAAGGTTTTCAACTGCTCTTATTGTCGATAATCTAGTTTATCAAAACAATCAATATAGCTCATGGTGAGTTACTTGTTAAGTAATTATCTGTATTTCAGCCTCTAATTTAGACTATTATATATAAGGTGGTGTTAAATTTCAATTATTCTTACCCCTACTGCAAAAATGCACATATATATTATACTCTACCCAGCCCTTCCCCTAATACTACCATTTGCTTGTACAGTAATGACACTATACTATTATGACTAAATTTTTTCACAGACAGTGGGAAAATGTACGTTAGATGGGTAATGGAAACTTCCACTCTGCTGAAGTTGACCAAGGTCCAAAAACTCCAGATCTAACGTCATAGGTAACAAATTCAGTGCAAAAGATTATCTAATGTTTGTAATGACACTGAGCCAGCAGGATTAAATTATGCTATATACACTATTTAAATCATTACCTATATCAAGAAGATTAAAAACAAGTCTCTTAAAAGCTTTCTAAATAATTCATGCAAAAGGTATTGCTGCTTCTGTTTTAAAAAAATTCTTTTATATGGGAAAATGCTACATAAATGGCATTTTGAACACTTTGAAGCCCTTCCCCATCTTCAGCACTTTAAAATCTGTACATTATTTTTTGCCACTTTTCAAGTACGAGGGCTTCTATCAGTTCATCTCACAGGGCTGGACTTTCAAATAAAGATAAAGAATTCTTAAAGCACAGATTTATACTGCTATAATAAACCAGTGAACAAGTTAAATCTGTTAAATAAACCTTTTCCTTTATTTTTTCACATACTATTATAAAGGAAAAGTCACCTATGGTATGACACCAAAATGCAAATGAACCTGCTTTGCTGAACTGCTGATCTGAAGGGACACAGCTATGATTTGAAGCATTTGTAAAAAAGGCTCAACATCACGAGCACTGACTCCCATCTTTGCTTTTACCCCAGTTTCTTCATGCTACTTCTCTCTTCAGTCAGTCTTTATTCGTCATTATCTCCTATCCCCTCTCCTGCTTACTTCCCTAGGAAAATAGAGCAAACTCTCCTCTGAGACAAATGTTTCAATAAACATAGCTCAGAGCAGGTGCCCCTACACAAACCCACCACAACCATCCTTCTTCAGCAGGACTCTTCAGAACCGGAATGACCCCTATTTAACAAACATCATTCCAAAGAGTTTCGCATCTCTCTTTAAGCTTACATCTTAAAATTTATACACACACACTCTTAAGGCATGAAACCAACAGAGAATTTCACAACAGGCTTTCAGAAAATATAAAGTTCTTCTAGGGCATATAACATATTCTTATTAATGTAATTTTCATGTATTCTATTAAGTGAAGACAAGCCTGAAAAGTCACACTGAGAAGATGGTCTGTGTCATCATTACGGTAGTACTTTGTCCTTCATTTATATGCTCTCAGATTTTTTTCTAACTCCCTCTGGCAGAATATTTAACCAATTTTTGGCCTTAAGCTGACTGCCACGACACATTTATATAATCTACAACTATACTACAAACTTTGATGAGCCATTCTTTTGAAACCCTCCATTATATAATGCACAGTAAATTCCTAATAAGGGTTTCTTTACTGAAGGATCAGAACTACTTGTATGACCATATTAATATTTACTGTTAAAGAAACTAAGAAAAATGATCAAGGAACACACTATAATGACTGTAGTAAGATTTTCACTTTATACTACACTTACTGTTTTGATATAACATATTGTTTCAAAATCTCTTCTGTAATACAGACTATCATAGAAACTTGAACAATTAGACACATACACATACACGTAATTAATTCCTGGAGTTCAAAAACAGATACTAGGGATTAAGCTAAAACTCACAGCAAAGAATGGTCATCAAATATGTACACTATTTGAAAACATTTCAAACAACAGGAAACACTGGTGGCTTTTCAATAATAAATCCCAAGAACACAACATAACAATTTCTGTTTTCTACCACTTCTAATAGTAATGCTAACTGTACTTCAACTTTAAACCACAGAATAGGTGGGGTCAATAACTACTGCTAAAAACTAAAAAAATATTTAAAAACACAGAACTTAGAACCAGTTTAAATTTTTATCAACAATTCTTAACATCTGCTTATAAAGACAACAGCCAGATACCTAACTTTTTCCTGGGGAAGATTATCAATCTAGGTTTCATAATCTTAATTTATCAACATAGCAAACATTAAAACTAAGAAGTTAAAAAAAAAAGAACTAAATACAAATTTAACCAAAGGTGAAGTACCAAGTGTAGAACTAAAAGAATTAAGAGATCTAACCAAAATCATGTTTCCTTTTCAACAAATACCCCATTCGCTCTGCCTTTTATTACTCTAAATTCCTCTTTGCTCATAAACTGCTGGAATGGAAGAAAATACACTAAGCTATACTTCTTTTTGGTCTTCTAACAGTCTGGAGCTCATAACTAATCAAAACCAAAATAAAACAAAATGTAACAGTGAAAAAGCTTTCAATCCCAAACAAGAGCTCTCATTTATCCCAAAGATTATGTGATATAACAACAGCCTAAGAAAACAAAGGACTTTGGACAACTCCTTTGGAGTATATTAATAAGGGACTGATCCTATAAACCAAGTCAAGGGAGCAGAAAAAAAAAGAGAGACAAGAATTGTGCCATTCTTCATCAGAAATGCAAAAATTCTAAGAGTTTGTCTATACTACCTTCCTTCTGCCTTGACAAACTTACCATAGCCATCATGTCTAAACGAAGAAGGGTGTTCTCCCAGAATGGCTTGTCTCTGGCGACCCTTTCCTCTATCTGACACAAAAGTAGAAACATGGTTTTAACAATTTTGACTCAAGTACTTAACAGAGTTCTCACATGGGAAACACCCATTCAAAACATCCATTACAATTCATGAGAAATGTGATTCCTGGTTAATGTTAAACATCCATTCATATCCAATTTAAATACAAACACCAGAAGTTTAAGAAAATAATTCTATCTAACAAATTCCACTTAACTTGAAAATATCTTTTTGGCAAACGCCAAATACAATCACACTTTCGAATTTAAGGAAAGAATGGATACTTTTCAGAAAGTGAGGTACACAATGCTAAAGCTTGACACTGTACAGAAGTTTTTTACCAATACATGTCTTTAAAACAAGCTTTAAGTGCAGTACTTTTGAAAGACAGTACCTGATGCATACTATTAGCTTCAACAGCAACACATTTTCAAAGTGGGCTTCTTTCAAGAAGTTCAGCATAAGCCAACAACAACCTGTATTACATGGTTTCACAATCAGTAAACACAGAGTATTTTGTATGTATATACACATATTTACAAACACCTACTGACTTGAGAGCTGGAAATTTTCACATCACTGGCCCATACTGTGTATCATGGATTGGCCATTGTCTATAGACCTTAACACCAGGCAGAACTAGGAACACCCTCAAAGCTTAAATACGCCAAGTTAAAGCTAACCAAGGGGGCTACATTATTGGACGAGGGTACTACAATACTCCTAAAGGATAATTTTTAGGCTGACTACATCTTTAGGGGAGGCATGCCAATTTCCTCAAATCTAAGAAAACAATAAAAAAATTATTCTAAGTTTCTAAAATAGTACTTCCTATGTTAGTAAACTTTAAAAATCATTGTATAATATTTTGAGAAAGTCTGCTGATCAAATTATGGTGTTCATTAAGATTTTCTTTTTTTTTTTTTAAATGAATCTTAAGAGTCTGGTCATTCTTTGAAAATTCAAAGAGAAAGGCTTTCTACATATCCTTAGTCACTAAACAAATGAGGTTAATGGGAGATGAGAAATAATTTAATTTTCACTTCACGCTACAGAAGTATTGTTTTAATTACCTATTTCAAGTTATCACAGCATTGAAACGGACCTAGGAGGTCATCTAGTTCAACTTTTATTCAGTGTATAAATTCTCTTTTTATCATCCCTCAGACTGTCAACTGGGACCACCTAGCCTCTGCTGACCCAACTCTGGTAACAAGGTACTCATTACTTTCCCTTACATTTTCAGTTAGTCTTAAATCATGAAAAAATTAATTTCTATATTATATAGAAATTTGTCCTCTAAATATATTCTACTCCACTGAGGGCCTCACAGCCTTACTCAATACTTAGTCTTTCTCCAAAAACTCTTTCAAACACTTAGACGTTATTATGATCCTCTCCATATTCACAAAGCCATTTATTTCTCCTCCAATCTGAACACTCACAGTTCCTTCTTCCCAGTATTATCATTTAAGTCTCACTCTATCAATCCAATCTGCTATTCTACTCTGCTAACATTCCTCTGCTCAAGAATGCAACCAAATGCTAAATGTAAGTGCTTATCTGATCTAAGAATCTTAAACCAAAACCAACACAAAGTCTTCATGGCTTAGTTTTACTGACAGTTAACTGCGTGCTATGAAAGAAAGAGCACTGAATTGGGAATCAATTAAGATTTCAACGTAACCACTAATTTGCTATATAACCATAGAAACAATCTTTATGTATAAAATGAAGGAGTTAAGAGTAGATGATCTCTAAGGTATCTTTCAGCCAAACATTGTCATTATTTCTCTTTAATAATTTCTCTTCAATAACTGGAAGAATGCACTAACATAAGGTCATATAAAGAAGTATGAGGAAGAGTCAAACACTGAATTTATCAATGTATAAACAGTGGTTTGTAAACTTTCATGGATTCAGTCTGAAATCTGATGGAAGCTGTGGACCTTTTCTCCCCTAAAGATGCACACACACACACAAGTTTTGCTGAACATTTCTGGAGGGATTCTCCGGAGTCTAGGCTAAGAATTCTTTGCACTAAAATGTAAATTGACCTGAAAAGAACTTTTTGAAATGAAGTTATATTTATAAAGTCACTCTTATTTTTGGTAGAAAAAGTTACAATTCAATATCAACTTGAATGGAAGCTGAAGTCACTACAAAAACAAAATGAACTGCTATACGATATTTTGCTGTATAGACAAATATCTATCTGTAAGGAATCAGAAAACAAGAATTTTTTCCCTTTGAAAGTATAAACAGCTAACTGTTCTACCTCCTTTAATTATATTTCCCTATTTAAATTTCTATCTTACATTTCTAAACTTTCCTGACTATAATTTCTTGTATAAAAATCTAATCTAAGCTGGCTTTTGTAAAACTCATTTCTTTTAAAAAGAATAGAAATAAACACTATTAAAATAAGAAGGATGTCCATAAATATTTTAAGAAACATTAAGAGAAAAATAACCAAACTTACTATTTCAAATGAGTTTAGAAAAAAACAAAACTGAATGTTCAGTAACTGTAACTTGACAGAAGTGAGAGATTTCTCATCAACCACTTGTTCTGTTGTTTGAGTACTAAGGCTTTGTTTTTCAATACTGTATTCAACTGTACCAAGCCCAGGCCAAGCAGATTTCTGTAAGTAGTAAAAAAAATGTGGGGTCCAGCCTAAGCTGCATTATGAAACAAACTTGTTTGCAACCCCATGCATAAGGCAAGATGATTTCCTGAGAACTAAGAATTAAAGGGGTCAATCACCCAAAAGTCCTAAATATTTGAACATGCAAAGGATCACATTGTCTCTCTTTTTTTTTTTGGCAACAGTACATGCACTATGGAGTTCCTACTGACCAAGATATTTCAGATGTATAAAAATTTTTCCTAGTTTATTGACTTTTACAGATATACTCATCTTGGTGAGGTTTCCCAACACATGGTTCAAACACTGATATTGTAGTTGAGATGTAGCCAATACTGCAGCCCCCTTGTTTTTACAAGATCCACATTTGATTTGTATATTCCAGAATTGCCACACAGTCAGTTGAACAATTTTATCATTCAAATCTATGCTCATGAAATCTAGCATTTATAAGTTATAGGTGAAAATGCATCTCAGATGAAATGCTCCTATTTTCAGATTTATAAAGTTTAAATATATTCTACCTTGAACAGACATGGTACTTTCACCTACATTTGAAAGGTCAAAATTTCTAGTTACACAAATTAACATGAATGATAATCTTAAACTGTTACAAAAAGTGACAACTTATAAACAGCCACTTTACAAAAATCAAACCACACAGAAAATCTTCTTTTACATATAATTCATCTTTTCATTATTATATTATTCAATGTCCACAATTGAGGAAAACAAAAACAAAAAAAGTAATCTTAGGTGCAGCAAGTATGTATCTATTTCTTTTATCTTTAATATCTGTGTGGATTGGTTGAGCATTATAATTCCCAAGACCTGTAGATAGCTCTATTAAGGATTATATTCTCTATTAAGGATTCAATTAACAATTTGAATCTAAGCTGCTAACAGTTACAGCAATGGGCATTAAGATTTACAACATTGTAGATAAAATGTAGTATCCGTCAGTGAAAAGTTTTAAATTCTACAACTGAAACCTTAAGGGAAATCAAACCAATATATACATACAACTTGAATAAATGGGCACAGTCTATCATGGTATTCATCCCATGCAAGTCTGAAGTACTGTTAAGTGTCCTCCTTTAAAAACGTGGGGTGATGGTGCATGCAGTATGCAGTCAAGGTGAATTGCAAGTCTGAGTTTTCAGAGGGCTTTTTGCTGATGCCGATGTTGTGCATGATGAAGTGTAGAGTCAGCCTGCTGGAGTCCTCTATCCTTCTTAATGCCTCGTCCAGCTTGGGGGGAAAGTCCTTTCCATAGAGAAGCAGTGTGCAAGTTTGAAGTTTGTAAGGAATATTCTGAATCAGTTTCCTCTCCTCCAAAGAGAGAGAGCTGCTTGGAGAAATGCAAGTCCTTGAACTGCGGGCGTGCCTGTATGTGTGGGCTCCTTGTTGGACTAAATATACGTTAACTCAGTACATACCAGAAGGGGGCACTAATGTTCAAGGTTCTTTTCCAGCATTACAAGGCCTTTTGCAACAAAAGCTTCACCAACAAAGGTTTTCATTTGAATGAACTAGCTCATGTCAGGAAAAAGGAATCTAACTGCATGTAAAAATTTGACAGCAGATGTCAAGTACATCTAGAATGCATAAAATACTTACCTCGTCTTCCCAAATATGGTTTAGTGTAGTCCCAACTGTCATTGTCATTCCTGATAACATTTAGACGAGTTGGCTGTTAAGATTAAAAAGAAAGGAAGTTCAAAATGTGTATCCAAAGCATAAATAACTTCCTTGGCAAAGTGTTGAAAAAAAGATATTTACCCTTGCATATTCAATTTTTAGTGTGCAACATCCAGCATATATATCTGCTCCGTTGAGAGCTGCTTTAGCTTTCTGGGCACACAGGACTGATTCAAACATAAGCTCTATTAAGGAAATTTGGTTTAAAGTGTCCAAAATTTATCATTATTCACTCCCTAAGAAGTGGACTAGAAAAAGTCAGAAATAACTTACTTCTGAAAATGCTTTATGAAATAAAATTTCTAACAATTTTTAGTACGAGAATTTAAGATCAAGGGTACCAAAGAAAACATAATGCAACCAAAGTATCTACATTAATCCTTCTAGGTCATCAGAAATACTTTATAAATTGGGGAGTGGGAGGGGGAAAATGGAGCACGGTCTCATTCCCTATCAAAGGCCAGCTTGCTCTTTTTGTTTCGATTTTTGAAGCTTTTAAACTTTCATTTTATATACAAAGAGCTAGTATTATTTCTGCCTAAGTCAGATGTCTGACTCATTGGAAAAGATCCTGATGCTGGGAAAGACTGAAGGCAGGAGGAGAAGGGGATGACAGAGGATGAGATGGTTGGTTGGATGGCATCATCGACTCGATGGATGTGAGTTTGAGCAAGCTCCGGGAACTGGTGATGGACAGGGAAGCCTTGCATGCTGCAGTCCATGGGGTTGCAAAGAATCAGACACAACTGAACTGAAGTTAGATGTGCTGGATGACCCACTGAAGGAAGTTTACTCAGTCAACTTAATGAAGCCAACGTCTTTCACATACTGGTGGAAACACTGACAGCACATATAGAGGCTATATTTCCGGATCAGACCGTGCTGCTGCTGCTGCTAAGTCTGTGTGACCCTATGGACAGCAGCCCTCCAGGCTCCTGTCCACAGAATTCTCCAGGCAAGAATACTGGAGTGGGGTGCCATTTCCTTCTCTGTGCTGGATTGAGCCAACTGGGCGGGAGCAAGAACCCTTCTTTCTCTCTTTTTACAGCTTGCTATCTTGAAATAGGAAATACTGTACTCTCAAAGTAAGAAGAACAGATAATTTTCTGTTAGGCAGTCCAGTGATTAGGAATCCACACTTCTACTGCCAAGGGCGAAAGTTCAATTCCTGATTCAAGAACTAAGATCCTGCAAGCCACACAGCAATGCCAAAAAAATTAAGTAGGAAGAATATTACGAAGAATCAATATAATAACAAAAGATTTTTATGTATTTCTGAGATGGTTGAGTTTATAATCTTTATCCTCATTTTACTGGCCTTTAAAAATTTACTTTAAGTTTCTTTAAAAGAAAAAAATCAACCCACAAAAGTGGTAATAAAAAAAAGCAAAAATACCTTGTCAGAGTAATATATATATTACCATTATATATCCCTACTTTTTTCTATGCATATACATGTACACATAGGTTAGGGTTTTATTTTTTATTTTTTAATGGGATTGTACTATATGTACAGCTTGCTCGTTTTACTCAATGTATATAACAATTTAACATAGAAAAGTAGGTCTTACATAAACCATGATCATTTAAAAGATTCAGTGAAAAAAGGAAAGAAACATTCTACTGATTCCAACGTTTTGATATTTCCAAACTATTTTAAAGAGATTCAGAAAAGTCCATTTGAGACAAATTTCAAAAAGGTACAAGTATACATATAATCAAACAGTGTTTTTTTTTCCCATTAAAAAAGCAAAGCAAACTGTAAGATGGAGCACTAGATTACTTTACAGTAGAAGTTATCAAAAATGGTAAAATTCTCTGTGGGTACTGCAGTTTTGTTTTTAAACCTAAGACAACTAGATGGTGGGGGATAATAAACACTACTTGTTCTCAAAATTATTAAGCAGGAAAAAGTAAGATCTATATTACACAGCATTCATACACATCAATAAAAAATTTACAAATAAAGGATATTCAACCATTGCTTGTATCCCATTTCTCTTGAATATTACAATACGCTGCACTTTTCCAACAGGATTGCATACAGTATATAAAACATCCTAGGAAGGAAAGAAAATAAGACTTCATCACATCTTATATTCAGAAATATAATAAAGCCAAACTCTGTTTTGTTTAACAACAACAAAAAAACCTGTTATGATGTCATCTCTATTAAGCACTAATTAAACTTCTAAAAACTGTCATACTTTAATAAATCTAAATCTATTTCTTCACCTACACAATATACTCACATTAGAGAACTTCCAATGAAACATTTGAAAAGCATTATTACTTATAATCTCCTAAATGAATCCTCAAATTTTTAAGTACCTAAAAGAATCTCTGATAATACAATTAATAAACCAAAGCTGTAACCAATTACATTTTTTCCCAAATGTGACTCTGAAATGTTTAATATTATAATCACTTAAATTACAATAAAAAATATTTATTAAAGAGTAGGAGTAGTACAACTCAGTGTTTATTTTTCAAGGACAATGGCTATAGAAAAAAGACCCAGGGAAGATCATTACTAAAGAGTTAAATTTCACCAAACAAGATGCCTGAATCTAACAGAGAACCCTAAATACCCACTTAGGAACAATTCTTCAACTTTCAAATTTTTTGAGTACCTACATTACAGAGCCACACCATTAGGTAACTAAGGATATAATAAACAAATCAGAGTACTTGTACTAGTTATATTCTTTTTCCCAAAACACCAAATACTGTAAATATATTAATGGTTTTTATTAATAAGTCTATACAGATCACAAAAATAAACAGATACATAGTATCTATCTAAATTTGAATAGTATCTAATGCTTTAAAAGTTTATATTCAAATATCATATACTCTTACTAGAAATGGTACTAAATGAAGCGCCTCTTATTATGACATTTTATTCATTACAAAAATCAAGTGTCCTTATCACTAGTTTATTACTAAACAGCATGCTATTACTATAAAGTAGAAAACTCAACTGGTTCAGGACATGAATCCTTTCAAAATTCTAACATTATTTTTTTAAAGAGTGAAAAAGAGAAGTTTTTAACAAGCTATCTCTAAACAGTTTATAATGATAAATACATCTTACTATACCACGGGATTCTGTCACTACCTAGCAGATGCTCTTAGTGTTATGCGCTGGCAAATGAGTGACAGAGATTTCTTGGATCATTTCCAACAAGTCTGTCTATACTTTATTATCAGAAAGAGAGTTAACAACGAGAGTAGTAAATAAAAGTAATGTGCCTATTTAATTATGACAACTGTGCTTCTGACCTCTTTACAACTTCAGTGCTTACCATGTCTTCGTTCATTAAACGTGACAGTCAAAACTAAGATTACTTTTAATAATTCTTTTTTTTAAACCCAATATTTTCAAACATCTATATGGCAGTGAAGAAAACTACAGGTTAGTCACCGAAGGCAAATTCCAAAATCACTTTTAATTTAGTCTGTCTTACTAAAATACATACCACTGTAATTGGATAAAGAGGATTCTGAATCGACAGCAGAAGAACTTTGTTGCCTCCTGATGGATCATCAGTATTTCCTGGCCGAGTGATCCTTTTGCTTGTAGAATAGTTGAAAAAAGCCTGCTGACCAGCTATGTACACAGGTTCATCTGCAGCAAACGTCACACATTCTTTGGCACTATCTATGTTCTCAAATTCCACCAGAGCCTGCCGTTTAAACGGCATCATCATCACATAGCTGAAAGGAAGACAGGGAAAGAATACTTTACTATAGCAAGTTTAATTAACATTTTTCTCAAGTAAAAGCAGACTTTAATTAAAAATGTCTCAAATCATACAGGCTAGTAGTCTTCACTACCTACACCCAATGTTAGGAAACTCTTAAATTATCCAAATAAATTGTGGTATACCGGGTAGATGGTATATGTTTCAAAGGTCCTCTTGTGATTAAAAGCTTTTATGTACCTCATGCCCTCCTCAAGCACAATTCTGTTATCAGTTACTAATAATCCCATCCAGTTTATTCCTCAGGCTGCCACTTATAAGCAGCATTAGAAAATATCTGGAAGTCACAACTGTTGAAGCCCGTGGACCTAGAGCCTGTGCTCCATAACAAGAGAAGCCACTGCAATGAGAAGCCCATGTACTGCAACTAGAGAACAGCCCCCACTTCACTGCAACTAGAGAAAGCCTGCGCAGCAATGAAGATCCAACGCAGTCAAAAATAAATAAAGCAGTGTGTACACGTCAAAAAAAAACTAGAAATGAAGGGAGGTTAGCAAGAAATCAGAACACGCGGATAGGAACAGGGAACCATGTCCTCTATTCACAGAAACAAGGGCGTTAAAAATATTTTTAAACACGGTCAATGTGCTTTTTGTAAGAGCAGGAGGCCAGAGAAATAACATGAGGTCAGGTACTCAGTGACAGCACTGCTGCTCAATCAGGCATCCAGGAACTAACTACACTTCAAAAACTGGCAAGCCATTTCTTAGTAAGAAACAGACCACTTTGTAGCCTGGCAAATTATGTAATTTCTTAAGAATTTCAGCTTCCTTGTTTATACAACTGGGAGCACGGCTGTCAAGATTACAGTTCCTGCATACAAATTGTTTACCTTGCCTCACTCATCTTTACATCCTTAGCATCTAGAAACAAAGAGCCTGGCACATGACAGGTATTCAATCAATACTTTGGTCTAGGAGGTTTATTAGCTTTCAGCCCACACCATTCAAAACTGAAGAATAAAACACAGAAACAGTAACGCCTAGGATTAGTTTTCCCAACTATAAATGCAAGATATAAATTTCAGGAGAGAAACATTCCTTTTAGAAACTCAAACTCCTAGTTGAGGTTCTAAAGTTTTGTATACAAAAAAACAGAAAACACCAGAATTAGGTCTATGCTAAAGAAATTTAAGAATAATAAATATTCTCCCTCTCACAAATCTAAGTTGGTTTAAAGCTAAGTGGTATCACCAAGTAAATATGTTAATAATGTCCTTTGGGTCTTTGGAAACACAGAAAAATCATAAAGGTTCAAAAAAATAAATTCTTTATTGGCCTATTATAATAGACTTATCTGTTTGTAGTAAAAAAAAAAAATGCTTTCTATAAATACAATAAGAAGTAAGTTAGAAGCACAGAGTTAAATGCTACACAGGTTACCCAGGAAAAGTAGCATCATATAAAGATAGGGAATGGAAAATCAGAATGTCACAGGCATTTTATAATTCACTTAAATTCTAGGGTACATAATTAAAAAAAAAAAAAAAGTTCAAAGTACTAATACAAGAAAGACTGGAAGACCAAAGAGAGAAAAAATAAAAAGTCCAAAAATATGGTAGAATAGGTATGTTCAGCTTATAGCTTAAAACATACTTACTAATTTTTAAATAAAAACAAAAGGAAGCAAGAGATTTACTACATAAATCAGGTCTCCAAAGTTTTGTTTTAAAATTCAAACTAGTATAGCTAATCACTACCTAGTATCTTTTCCTTTAATGAAAGAGAGAAGGGAGGAAAAGAGACTTATAAGGATATATTTTTAAATATTCTTTTGATTAAAGACAAAAAATAGCAATTATCCTGACTTATTTTTAACATCTTACAGTTTCTTCTGAACTTCTTTCCTATACATCTAGTTTTTAAGTATAAACTTACTATATATTGAACTTGGTGACTCATCTTTTTAATACAAGTAGTTTCTGTAAAATCTTTATATTTGCCCTCACATATGCCACCAAATAAATCAACAAACAAAAAAATATGGAAAGTTTCTATAAGTGTGACATTTTGAAGCAAACATCTACTCCTCATAGGAAGCTATTCAAACTTCTTTCAGCTTTGGTAGCAGATACCTCTTATTCAAGATCATTTCACACAACTGAAACTCCTATTGTACATATTTATGCCAATTAAGCTCTTAATTATACACTAATTTGTTCCAATTATTTCACCATTTTCTGTCCACATAACTATGAATCTTGAGGGTAGAATGATGTACTATGCAAATTAACCAAACAAAATTCATATATGGAACACATTACCATAGACTAAATATCAAACAGTATAGAGTCTAAAAATTGACGAGTCACTCAAAGTGATTCAAATTAGTCACAGCCTTAAACAAACAGTTCTATTTCTTTAATCCCCAACATGCAGTTCATGGTCATAATTGACATCAAAATATCAATATAGTTATTATTTCCCTAAAGTTTCCAACTTCATTTGCTCACCAACTTGTTTTCTGACAATATTCAGTATTTCTTGGCTGTAAAAAAAATAACTTAAAAAGCCCTAAATATGTAAGAACAGAAGAAAATAAAAATCCAGAGATAACCTGATTGTCTCATGGAGTCTCTTTATAACTCCATAAGACTACACACCACCTGGAAGTGGTGACTGGGTGAATCAACGTCAACATGCAAGTCTAAGTATCATGTAAGGAGTCTGCTTCAATACTATGTAATTCTCCAGACAAACTTAACTTCCAATACCCACTCCAAATGACTAAGAAGTGATATAGTCATCCTAGTGATACTTCAAGAAATGGACTTCTATTTATGCCCATGAGGTTTTCCAATGTGAACCTCCAACCATAAACAAAATGTTAACAGTGGTTTCTGAGGTACGTAAGTTAAGGGTAATAAGTTTGCTAAGTCATCCACCTCTCATTGAGGTCTCCAAGAAATTAGGAAGATGCCATGATGGAAGGTATCACCTAACACTACTAATACTCCTTTGAAGAAACGATTCCTCTCTGTTGGAATCTCTGATCTCTCCCTCATCATCTTCTTTCAATACTCAAAACTCCACATAAATTTTTATAAAATTGAAGCAGTCAAATGATCTCAGCAAATATATTGAGATTTCTCTGTTTATATATTATGACTTGGTCTGTATAGTCTCTGTTGCCTGTAACAAAAACCCCAAATAGAAAAAAGTAATAAACTCTATATTATCCATAGTAAGAAAGAACAGCCAAGCATATTTCAATTTAGAAAGCATTTTTTTAAGTGTCTATTTTGGGCAGCAGATTCATTTTTCAAATCACGTTTTTCATGTAAGTCAGTCTTCTTAAGTATACACAGCTGTAAAGGAAGAGCATGCGTGACTACAAAACACAAAAGGAAGGTAAGCTAGGATAAAACACTGCCCACTCATGATATCACAGCAACTCACACTAAGCAAATCACGCCTACCTTTTAGTCTACTCCCTTTTCACTGCCAATTAATAAACAGTTCAAAACAAACTACAATAAACAAACAAAAAAAACAGTATTTAAGTACTACTATTTGAAACTCTGAAGATAAAGGGCATAATTAATTAACTCAATGGCTTAAAACAGTATTTAAGAAGGAATCATGGATTCATTTGAAAATCAGATGAAAGATGCAATAATTAGTGTTACACACAATCTGGTTGAGGAGTGAGATGGGATCATGATCCACAAAAATTCACCTCAGAAAAATTAAAAATTAATCTCAGAAAGACTCAGAAGGTTTCAAAGAAATTCAGTTATAGGAAAAGAATATATTCTATGGCTAAGCATCAAGGCTTGCAGCAAGAAAGCAAAGCCTGCTCTACTGCACCGTTTCCACATCTATATCGAGTCCCTGCTGGCCTTACCATATTGTCCCAAATTTTTCCAGGGCCTCCACAAGGTCTGCTTCCACCACAGATTCACAGAGTCCTCGAACATGGACAACGGGTGAAACAGAAACTTTATGATGACTTCCACCAGCCTCCTAGCAAGATAAAATAATTTATAGTTAAAAGTCTAAATTGCATCTTTTAGTAAATCCAACTCTGCATTAAAAAGCAAACACTTATATAAAAATCCCAAATCAAACTGCAATCACAAAAACTGAACAAAAAGTCCCAATTAATATAAGGGTATACACTCCATTTTTCCTACAATATAGATTAATATCATCTTTTGACCTTGTTTAACTGATTTTCTAGTTTCACCATAATTTGAAGTTACTCTGTACACTTGACAACTTAAATTTATACAAGGTACCATCTTTGCTGAAGTACCAGTATGGATGTGAGAACCAGACCATAAAGAAGGCTGAGCGCCCAGGAATTTATGCTTTTGAGAGACTCTTGAGAGTTCCTTTGACTGCAAGGACATCCAACCAGTCCATCCTAAAGGAAATCGACCCTGAATATTCACTGGAAGGACTGATGCTGAAGTTGAAGCATCAATACTTCGGCTACCTGATACAAAGAGCCTACACATAACAAAATACCCTGATGCTAGGAAAGATTGAAGGCAGGAGAAGGAGACAACAATGGATGAGATGGTTGGATGGCATCACCGACTCAATGGACATGAGTTTGAACAAGCTCCGGAAGATGGTAAAGCACAGGGAAGCCTGGTGGGCTTCAGTCCATGGAGTCGCAAACAGTTGGATACGACTCAGCAGCTGAACGACAATAACCATCTCCTGCTGAACAAGGAGTACTCAAAAATACAAGCCTTGGAAATTCCCTGTTGGTCCAATAGTTAGAACTGGGTGCTTTCACTGCCAGGGCCTTGTCAGGGAATTAAGATCCCACAAGCTGCACAGGCACAGCCAAAAACAAATAAAAAACACAAGCCTCTCTGCGCTTCTGTGAAATACTGTGTATCTTTGGGTATGCCCAGCAAGAAGCTTTAAAATATACAGTCTTATACTTTATTTTAAAAGGGACCATGTAGGAGAATTAGCTTGAAAATGAAAATAGCTCTCATTTACTTACTGAAGTCCTATAAATCAAAGATTTATATATACAAATAGCCACTGGGCACCACTCTTACATCACTTCAAAAATGAAGCAACGTAAGTGTCCATCAGCAGATGAATGGATAAAGAATATTATTCAGCCATAAAAATGAACTTTGGGGACTTCCCTGCCAATCCAGTGGTTAAGACTCAATGATTCCACTGCAAGGAGTGCAGGTTGGATCCCTGGTCGGGGAACTAAGATTCCACATGCCCCAAGGCTCAGCAAAAGAAAAATATCTTGCTATTTGAGACAACACGAATGGAGCTCAAGGGTATTATGTGGAATCTAAAAAAACAATACAAACCTACAAGCAAAACAAAAACACAGACTCACAGTTACAGAGAACAAATGGATGCTGGGAGGGGAGGAATGTGAAATAGGTGAAGGGGCTTAAAAGGTACAAACCTCCAGGTATAAAATAAATAAGCCATGGGCCATAATATACAGCACAAAAAACATAGTAATATTATAATAACTTGGTAAGGGGCTGATGGTTACTAGATTCATTATGGTGATCATTTCACAATGTATGCAAAGTCAATTCACTACGCAGTACACCTGAAGCTAACATAATGCGAAACATAAACTATCTTCCAATTAACAGTTTTTAAAGTGAAAGGAATGAAACCCATGTGCAATTCATATCTATAACCAAAAAATCTATTAAAGGAAAAGGTTTTTCTCCCACAAAAGGCAAGAAAGGTTTTTCCTTCCAATCTACAAGAGCACGTTTTACCATTAAAACTTAAGAATCATTTTAAGAAAATTAAGTCCCTTTATGGCTATTTTTAAAGACCTACCAACTTTGCTTTATTATAAAGGCTGTTAGAAAATATTGTAACAGTCTTGTGCCCAGCTAATTAAAAATGTCGGAATCTAAAGATCTAATTTAAGTATATAAGTAACCATGAGATTACTCTGACACTCTTGTC
This sequence comes from Capra hircus, assembly GCF_001704415.2. NCBI lineage: Eukaryota > Metazoa > Chordata > Mammalia > Artiodactyla > Bovidae > Capra > Capra hircus. The sequence continues at coordinate 20,786,060 of NC_030818.1, forward strand.
AAAATTGAGTCCTTTGGAAATATTAATTCAGTCCTTGGAATTTCATTTGAATTGCTTATGCTGAGTCTTTTCTAAGGTAAAACCAATATTCATTACATGCCACTAAGTCTGAAACGGATCATTTTAATTGCACCCTATGTATACCTACATTCTATTAGCAGCCTAAAGAAATGAGACTGTTTCGGTGAAACTCAACAACCAAATGGACATTATCATCATTAAGCTCTTAAATACTACTGGATGACAATAATTCAGGAAGAAAGCTCTAAATAATACCTAAAAATATAATTTAAAGACAACACAAAATACAAATAACAAGTTTTACTCTAAAAATAATTAAACTACAAGAAATAAGATAGCTATCTCCTTTGATCCTTAGAAATGAGCTGGCAAAAGTGAAAGTGTAAAATAAAACTCTACTGGTCTGGGCTCTTCAAAAAGTATCAAAAATTAGTGGAAGGAAGACTTCAGATTGAAGAGTAAAGACAGACAACCAAACGCAATATGTGAGGTTTCATTTTATAAGATAAAAATTGCTATAAAAGTCATCTTAGGGAAAACTGAAGAAACTGAATTATAGACAGGATATTAAATAACAGAAGTTTTATTTGAAGAAGTTTTTACTGAAAAGTAAAAGCGGAACTTGCTCAGTTGTGTCCGACTCTCTGACCCCACGGACTATACAGTCCATGGAATTCTCCAGGCCAGAATACTGGAGTGGGTAGCCTTTCCATTCTCCACGGGATCATCCCAACACAGGGATCGAACCCAGGTCTCCTGCATTGCAGGAGGATTCTTTACCAGCTGACCTCATGGGAAGCCTAAGAATACTGGAGTGGGTAGCCTATCCCTTCTTCAGCGGATTTTCCCAACCCGAGAATCAAACAGGGGTCTCCTGCATTGCAGAAGGAATCTTTACCAACTGAGCTATCAGGGAAGCCACTGACTGTCTAAGGTACCACTATGATGGTAATAGCTATATGAAAAGCATATCCTTATTCTTAGGAAAGCTGTGGTTTTTAAGGATGAACTATCATAAAATTCTCCAAGCCAGGCTTCAGCAATATGTGAACCATAACATTCCAGATGTTCAAGCTGGTTTTAGAAAAGGCAGAGGAACCAGAGATCAAATTGCCAACATCTTCTGGATCATCGAAAAAGCAAGAGAGTTCCAGAAAAACATCTATTTCTGCTTAATTGACTATACCAAAGCCTTTGACTCTGTGGATCACAATAAACTGTGGAAATTCTGAAAGAGATGGGAATACCAGACCACCTGACCTGCCTCTTGAGAAACCTGTATGCAGGTCAGGAAGCAACAGTTAGAACTAGACATGGAACAACAGACTGGTTCCAAATAGGAAAAGGAGTACATTAAGGCTGTATATTGTCACCCTGCTTATTTAATTTATATGCAGAGTACATCATGAGAAATGCTGGGCTGGAGGAAGCACAAGCTGGAATCAAGACTGCCGGAAGAAATATCAATAATCTCAGATATGCAGATGACACCACCCTTATAAGCCTCTTGTTGAAAGTGAAAGAGAGTGAAAAAGCTGGCTTAAAGCTGAACATTCAGAAAACGAAGATCATGGCATCCGGTCCCATCACCTCATGGCAAATAGATGGGGAAACAGTGGAAACAGTGGCTGACTTTATTTTTCTGGGCTCCAAAATCACTGCAGATGGTGACTGCAGCCATGAACTTAAAAGACGCTTACTCCTTGGAAGAAAAGTTATGACCAACCTAGATAGCATATTGAAAAGCAGAGACATTACTTTGTCAACAAAGGTCCGAGTCTAGTCAAGGCTATGGTTTTTCCAGTGGTCACGTATGGATGTGAGAGTTGGACTATAAAGAAAGCTGAGCGCCGAAGAATTGATGCTTTTGAACTGTGGTGTTGGAGAAGACTCTTGAGAGTCCCTTGGACTGCAAGGAGATTCAACCAGTCCATCCTAAAGGAGATCAGTCCTGGGTGTTCATTAGAAAGGCTGATGTTGAAGCTGAAACTCCAATACTTTGGCCACCTGATGTGAAGAGCTGACTCATTTGAAAAGACCCTGATGCTGGGAAAGACTGAGGGCAGGAGGAGAAGGGGACGACAGAGGATAAGATGGTTGGATGGCATCACCGACTGAATGGACATGGGTTTGGGTGGACTCTGGGAGTTGGTGATGGACAGGGAGGCCTGGTGTGCTGCGACTGATCAGCGACTGAACTGATCATGATATCTGCGATTTACTTTCAAATAGTATAGGGGGAAAAAGTATGTATATAGAAATAAAATCTCAAAGGGTAAAATGTTAAAAACTACTGAATCTAGAGGAAGGACATTGTAATTAAACATTTTACACTTTTTTAAAAGTTGGGAAATTCTTATATTCCCAGGTGGCTCAGTGGTAAAGAATTCACCTGCTATTGCAGGAGACATGGGTTCGATCCCTAGGTGGGAAAGATCCCCTGGACAAAGAAATGGCAGCCCACTCCAATATTACTGCCTAGGAAATCCCACGGTCAGAGGAGCCTGCTAGGCTCCAGTCCAAGGGGTTGCAAAAGAGGCGGACATGACTGAGTGACTGAACAACATTTAAGCCCTACAAAATAGTATGAAGAACAATATAAAAAATGTTCATTAACTCAACACCTACTTTAATAATACTGCCAAATCAGTTGAACACATCTCTTCTTCCTACCTCCCTTCCCAACATAGATAACAAGTATTTGGAAAATAAACTCATAAAAAGTGAGTATTTTTCAAACTGGTCTTCTTACAAAGAAATGAACTATAGGACCACTTTTTAAATCTCTCAGAAGATCTGATTTTATATTTCCTAAGTGAAACAGAGAAACGCTGGACTGGAGGAAACACAAGCTGGAATCAAGATCGCCGGGAGAAATATCAATAACCTCAGATATGCAAATGACACCACCCTTATGGCAGAAAGTGAAGAGGAACTAAAAAGCCTCTTGATGAAAGTGAAAGAGGAGAGTGAAAAGGTTGGCTTAAAGCTCAACATTCAGAAAATGAAGATCATGGCATCTGGTCCCATCACTTCATGGGAAATAGATGGGGAAACAGTGGAAACAGTGTCAGACTTTATTTTCTTGGGCTCCAAAATCACTGCAGATGGTGACTGTAGCCATGAAATTAAAAGACGCTTACTCCTTGGAAGAAAAGTTATGACCAACCTAGATAACATATTCAAAAGCAGAGACATTACTTTGCCAACTAAGGTCTGTCTAGTTAAGGCTATGGTTTTTCCTGTGGTCATGTATGGATGTGAGAGTCGGACTGTGAAGAAGGCTGAGCGCAGAAGAATTGATGCTTTTGAACTGTGGTGTTGGAGAAGACTCTTGAGAGTCCCTTGGACTGCAAGGAGATCCAACCAGTCCATTCTGAAAGAGATCAACCCTGGGATTTCTTTGGAAGGAATGATGCTAAAGCTGAAACTCCAGTACATTGGCCACCTGATGTGAAGAACTGACTCACTGGAAAAGACTCTGATGCTGGGAGGGATTGGTGGCAGGAGGAGAAGGGGACGACAGAGGATGAGATGGTTGGATGGCATCACTGACTCGATGGACGTGAATCTGAGTGAACTCTAGGAGTTGGTGATAGACAGGGAGGCCTGGCATGCTGTGATTCATGGGGTCGCAAAGAGTCGGACATGACTGAGCGACTGAACTGAACTGAACTGAACTGAAGTTAAACAGATCAAAATTTTAGTCATTCTTTAAAATATGAATGATGTTAAACGCAATCAGTGTGATACTTAGAGGCAGATATGATAATCATCTCTAAGATATCTGATATGATCATATGACCATATCATATCATATGATCTCAGATATGATCATATCTGAGATATCTCACCTCAAGGCTGAGAACATATCCCATAACCCCTATATATGTCCCTTATTCCCACTCAATGACTCTGCCTTTCATGAATCTACCTACCTTGACATTTCTCTAAATTAGTACCCTTTTCTTGAACTTAAAATTTTCTCATCCTTTCTGTTATTTAAAAAAAAACAAAAACAAAAACCTAGGGTTGTTTCCAAAAGTAAAACTGATGTATTAAAGATATCTTTTCAAACTATATTTTCACTATACCCCTCATTTCCCCCCCAAATACTAACATTTTTCTTAAATCAATACTTTATACTATATACTGGTGATAAGAAATCTGAAATCATCTTCAGACCTTCTTTTGCTACCCTAAAAATACTTCCTTTAAGCATCATACTATGCATCTGAATCTTAAATTGCTAAGTCAGTACTGTTTACTCCATCCACATATTAATATTTTAACTATGTCTTCTAAAGCTTAAAGAGTTTCTCATACAGAAGCTCATTCTGTCCACTTCAAATGTTTAGTTATCCAGGCTCTCTCCTGGTCTATTTATATCTACTATTTATCAGACTAGAAACAATATTCTGAATAAGAACCCAGCAAATGGAGGCATGCCTTCAATTTACATGTGGTTGCTTTCTTTTTTAATCACTCAACCCCTTCTTTAGGTAAACTGTGTGAACTATAATGGAGGCATTTTTTGGTCCTCACGGCAAGCTACAGACCAGTTACAAACACCCTGCCCCTCTCCAAAGGCTACCTCAAAGAACAACTCCAATAATATCAACCTTGAGTGCTAATTTTGACTATTGCTGATTGAAAACCAGGCTCGACTAAAGAGAAAGGAAGCTCTATAGAGTACAAATGAAGCTTCCACAATGAGAGAAATGAGAAGGGTCCATTAACATTTCTCGATACAGTGAAACTGTAAACTCATAAAGGCAATGCTCAATGTCTTCAGGCTTTTGTTGCTTTCCCAACATTTCCATGTATAACATACGTGCAACACCAAACAACATTCTCTGTCCTCCTATATAGGATTAAAAATGAACAACCTCAAATTGAGTAATTCATCCTCCAAAACCAAATGTGCACAGAACCACTGCAACTGATGATTATAAGCCTCTCCTTAAACACCCTCAATGACAGGGAAAAACCTTGTGGGACTATTACATTTTTAGAAAGTTCTTCATAATCTGCATCTAAATCTGTCTCCCTGTAGCTTCCTATACAAAATGGCCTGTGAAGTCAGACCAGTGTTTGAATCTTTGGACATTTATAGGCTTTGTGATCTTACACTACTTACTTAACCCTTCTGAACCTTAGTTTCACTTGTGAAAAAATAAGAAAACGAAATCCTCTTCACTTAAAATTACAACAAATAAAAAGGACAAGTACAAAATGCTGAGCACGGTGCCAGATGCAGTTACTGAACAAAAGCTCAATAAATATTAATCATTGCCACCTCATCCTTATCTTCATGTCCCTCTTTTACATAACCTTTCTATTTGAAATGATTTCTGAAATCACACTGAAGTTTACTTTCAGGCTAAATATCCCCCAGATTCTTGTCATTCCTCTTATGATTATGATCTTGAGTATCTTCTCTATTCTGGTAATTGTTTTCTGGATACATTAGAATTTATCAAAGTAGAACCAAGAAATGAGTGCAGATGTCTAGATATTTAAGATTATTCCCCCCCTTTACTCTGGATACTTCACATAGGTGAAGGACCAACTAGTTTCAAGGGACAGATGCAAGTATTCTTTTTTAACTTACGTTATGCTTAGAGTTAACTAGTACATGGTCTTCAAGTCAAACAATCACATCGCTTGGTCTTTTCTTTCCTTACAATAAAGCAGATCCCAAATACAGGAAGTCTTTTAACTTTCCTATTCAAAGTTTTAAGGTACATTTGATCATATAACAAAGATTAAAAATCAAGAGTCATATGATTCAAATAACTTTTTAAAAAATTATCTATCTTTTTGCTCATATGGTAGAAATCCTATGGTTTTGTCTACCCAAAACTCTCTCTTTCTCCTTTTGGTTAAACACAAAAACAAGCAAATAGAAACACCCCAGTCCCACATTATTCCACTGGTATTCTCACTCACACAGTCGTAACTTCCCAACTTTAGAAGTAGTCCAGTGACTCGTCAGGAGTAGAGAGATATTTCTTTAAAAATGGCTTATCAGAGGGGATAGTTACAGACATTGAGGGACAGGCAGTGTTCTCTTTATTTGCTAGCAAAAACAATGTAGGCCTAATTTCATCATTACATAGAGGAAATAGGGGCTTCCCTGGTGGCTCAGAGGGTAAAGTGTCTGCCTGCAATGGGAGACCTGGGTTTGATTCCCGGGTCGGGAAGATCCCCTAGAGAAGGAAATGGCAACCCACTCCAGTACACTTGCCTGGAAAATGCCACTGATGGAGGAGCCCTGGTAGGCTATAGTCTATGGGATCGCAGAGTCACAGAGCTGAAACATGGAAAGACACAGAATCTAGTCCCTATGACTTCATCTAAATCCCTAGATCACAAAATGCCTAAAACTATGCCACAATTTGGCATTCATAGTTATATGGACCAATAAACTCCCTATACCCCTTTTTGTTTTGTTTAAGCTCACCTGAGTTGGTGCTGTGGCTGCAACTGCAAGCTTTGAAAGTTGTATTCAATTTCACAGAGGGAAAATAAAGTGCTAATTGATGCAGAATCATACATTTTTTAATATGGAATTTTTTTAACTATTATATCCCCAAGAACAGCGCCTAGCACATGATAGGGCTCAAGTATTATTTTTTTAATGAGCTAAGAGATCACAGTGATCATCATCTGGTTGGATTTCTAATCCAACCATCTCATGTGATAGGTAGCAAGTTGAGTTCCAAAGAGATTAAGTCACAAAGCATGCTGGTAGCAGAGCCAACACACCTGCTTTGGTTGGGCTTACAGCTCTCTTAACAACACTTTTCACTTTTATGTACTAACACGAAAAAACAGTCACTTGTTAAAACCAAAAGGCAGTAAAACCTACCAATTTTTTGGGGGGGCTCTGCTGCCTGACACATGGGATTTTAGTTCCCTGACCAAGGACTGAACCCCAGCTCCCTACAGTGGAAGCACAAGCCACTGGACCGCCAGGGAAGTCCCAGAACCTACTACTTTTCATTTACTTCCCAAAACTAAACCTAAAATTCTCACTGTACTGCAGCAGCTTAGCTAAATAAGACACAGGACATTACTGCTACAGAAGCCTCGAGGCTCTGGCACTTACCTCTGAGGTACACATCCGTGAACTTTTTTATTCTCCAGGGTGTAATTATTATGCTCACTGTCACAGTCTAAACTCTTCCTGTGGGAGCTAACAAAGTGACTTCATCCCATCTCCCATTCTATATTCATCCCAATAAGCCATCACAGCATCATCACTGTAATTCAGATCATTAAAGCTTAAGATAATAGTGTGTCTAAAATTCAAATGAGATTCTTTATGTAAGGCAGACAGAATATTCTGTTTGGAAATCCTGGATCCTTATTTTTATCTTGGCATTTTGCCATCTTACAGGTCTATTTATTAAAGTTGAGAAACTTTAACTTTCACCTCATCACCAATCACTTTAACAATTTTTGATTTTAGTCACTAGCAGAATAGAGTAAAAGAAAAACTTAAAAGTCTCTAAAGTGAATTAGTACTCCATAAATTTTTGATACCAATCTTTATAAAAGCAGAATTATTTCTAAGTAACCTCCCAATTCTTCAATTGGTTTTGTCAAGTGAAGAGCTAACATTCTGAAATCTAGCTGCTTTCTGAAAAGTTTTTTGGGGGGCTCCCAAATCACTAGAGATGGTGACTGCAGCCATGAAATTAACTCTCCGTCTTGGAAGAAAAGTTATGACCAACCTAGACAGCTTAAAAAGCAGAGACATTACTTTGCCAACAAGGGTCCGTCTAGTCAAAGCTATGGTTTTTCCAGCAGTCATGTATGGATGTGAGAGTTGGACTATAAAGAAAGCTGAGCGCCAAAGAATTGATGCTTTTGAACTGTGGTGTTGGAGTAGACTCTTAAGAGTCCCTTGGACTGCAAAGGGATCCAACCAGTCCATTCGAAAGGAGATCAGTCCTAAATATTCATTGGAAGGGCTGACGCTAAAGCTGAAAGCTGAAACTCCAATACTTTGGCCACCAGATGCAAAGAACTGACTCATTTGAAAAGACCCTGATGCTGGGAAAGACTGAGGGCGGGAAGAGAATGGGACAACAGAGGATTAGATGGTTGGATAGCATCACTGGCTCAATGGACATGAGCTTGAGTAAACTCCAGGGGTTGATGATGGACAGGAAGGCCTGGCGTGCTGCAGTTCATGGGGTCGCAAAGAGTTGGACATGACTGAGCAACTGAACTGAACTGAAGCAGATAAAGATATTTACTATTAATATGATCTTGTAGGTCATACCTGCTAAATTTAAGAACACAATTTATTCTACAAGGATAAAGTAATTGTACAATATACAGCATGAACCTCCATAAGCTTTATTCAAAATGTAGCCCAAAGAATGCAAACACTCTGGGAGTTTTCGCTCTTCAGAGCAACAAAAGACACAAATTTGAAGTGTCTTAATTTCCCATATCCAAACTACAAACTTATTTCTCTTTACACCTTAAAAACATCATTTACAGTGACTAATTCATCTTTAAATCAGGAGCATTTGTATAAACTTTCTCTTAAATACATCCTCATAAAACTTAGTTATTATTAAAGAATCAAGAAAACCCATGAAAAGCCAAACAACGTAAATCTCTGAAGTCTTACTGCACACTTTTACAATCTTCCAGCTAGTGTTGAAGAGGTTACCCATCATCGTACCTAATCTGCATTTATCTAAACAGTTTGATCACTAAGACTTCTGGGGCTAGGCTGAGGTGGAGTCAAACCCTTCTCAGTTAGATGAATTACCATATTTCTGAATGATGATGCACTAGACAATAAATTTCTATTCAGGGCATTCCTGTCCTAGTAAAGTTTTATTATGTACAGGTTTCCACAACTGCAATGATTTCAAAAGTTTCCAAAATTACATGAAAAAAAATGTTTAAAAACAGGAAAAATAATCCTTCATTAGATTCAACAGTGCAGTATTGGCTCTACTATTAAATAAAAGCAATTCACGCTTTCCTAAGACAAAAAAAGCAGATAAAATCTGAATTTATAACTCAATCTACATACATTAGTTCCTGCCTGCATTAGATCAACGACTGAATTACAACTTCAGGTATGGAAAGCACAAAGTTCAACTTTCACATTTTACAAAGAGAACTCGGAATAGTAGTTAACTGACTTTACCAAGGTCACACATTGTATCCTAGCTAAGATTTCTGACTCCCCAAGCCCTGCCCAGAGCTACTTCCACTACTAAATACAACTCACTTTGAATGTATTAATTATACATTATTTTCTTCCTAACATCTAAAATAATAGTACTGGCTTAATATTTAATCTGTTTTCAAAAACAGTTTTTCCTAAACTGGTTAAAGTATCTTGAAGACTCTCAATGGAAGACATTTCACGCCGCCGCACAAAAACTCAACCAAGCCTTTTCGCAAAAGAAATATGCTGATTCAATGCATCTAAATATCAGTTATAATATTCCAACATTTCTGTTTTCAGTTTCCACGATGGAGCTGATTTTGAACTGAAACTTCCTAAGAAGAAATGCACTTTTATTCACACTTTCAAGTTACAGTCTGAATATTCCAAATAGCTAGGTACAGAAGTTGAAAGCAGTATCTAGCCATACGAAAACTATTTAGAGGAAGACAAAGTTCCTTTTTTAAATGTCTTGCAACATTATCCTCTTTGTAAACTCTACATTCTACTGACCAGAATTTTTTACGTTAAAATGCAAACAAGAGCTGAAAGACTTCTGACTTCCAATTTGCCTCTTATAAAAGGTGAAAAACATTTTAATCTGATATTAGAACATATGTGCACAATTTCGAAAATTTCAGGTAGTTTTTTTTTTAATCAGAATGTGTTACAAGTTTAAAGAACACCTAAGTCATAAGGACAGCTTACGTGCACCAAAAATGGCAAAAAAAAACTTTCTCTTTGCTTCGCGTCCTTAAAGTTTCCATTCAACTGAAGTTGAGTTACCACTTGCTCCAGATGAAACGATTTTCACATTCCTTCTGCCTCTATTTAAGCTTTTTGATGCGAAAAACAAGAATCTCGGAACGTGTGTCTGATGCAGTTCTGACTTCAGTTTTATGGAACAAATTGGGAACAAACTGCCCAGGAAAAACTGAGATTTAAGATTCCTTTTACTTTAAAGTGGCGGTATGCGAACACCTGCCAACACATTTTATTTTTAATCGAAGAGCCGAAAACTGTACTGAGCAATAACCATGAAACTGGGGAGCAAAGCATGCGCGCCAGGCCTAGCAGGAATAAAAAAATTTTAATTAAACCTTGAGGGGAACTGGGTTGTAAGCCCCACAGCGTGATTTGTCACTAAGCCGAGGCTCTCCTCAGCATCTAGGCTTAGAGATCCCTGGGCGGAACCGACGCCACCATCCTGCGATCTAGACCAGCGCGCGGATGCTGCAGGCTGGGGGCTAGGGGCTGAAGGGAACCGGTTGTCCGACGCCCGTCAACCGCCTGAGGAGTTAAACTAACAAAGGGCTACTCGCGCATCAGAGCCCCCCAGAGCGGAAGCAACGCCTCGCGCCGCCCCCCGCTCGCGACCCTCCCTAAGTTCAGGGCCGGCAGTGGACTCGCAGCGGGGCCTGCGGCCAGGCCGGGGCCGGACTCGCGTTCGGGATGCTGGAAACAGGTAGGACGAAGAATAAAAGCCCGAAAGAGAAGAGTCGGCGCTTCCCGACCCGGTCAGCGCCGCAAAACGGGAAAACGAGGAGGGCGAGAGGCCCCGAGGCCGAGTCCCAGCCGCGGAGCCCTGCTTCCCAGGGAGCCGCCAGACTCAGCTGACGGGGCGCCACGCTTTGTTACCGGCTGTGAGAAGCTCCGGCCGCCGCCGCCGCCATCGCCCCCGCCCCGGGACGTCGCTTCCCGACGGTTTTCGCCTTCCTCGGCCGAGTAATCGATCTCCCCCTCCTCGGTCTTGAGGCGCTTGGCCTGGCTCTCGTAATCCCGGTCCTCCTCGTACGTCTCCCTGGGGGAGGATGAGGAGGAGGACATGGCGGCGGCCAGAGGGACCGGCCGGCAGGCCGGTGGGGGTGGCGGCGGGGCGCGGGCCTCGGACGCCGCCGGCCAGTACCCGTCACCAGCAGCGCCTCTCCAGCAAAGATCTGCGCGGACGAATCGTCCGCGGGGGTCCCGCGCCCAGGAGCCGGGTGGCTGCGGAGGGCTGGCGGGATGAGGAGGCGCCCCGGGAAAAGGCTCCGGAGCAGCCGCTCCCCTTTATCACGGGGCCGACATCCAGCCTCTCCCTCCTCCTGCGTCTCCGCTCCCAGCCCGGAGGAGCGAATCTAAGGATGGGGACACGACCGTGGCTTCCGGTCTTCCCTCCTCCCCTAATCCGCTCCTCGCCGCCCAGGCCGAGCCTCCGCCCCCGCCTTCAAGGCAGCAGCCCGGGATCGAATCCAGCCGCAGCCCTCGGGAAGCGCCCCCCTCCCCAGTCCGGGCCTCGCTCCCTATTGGCAGAAGGGAAAGTCGACCAGGCTTCCAATTGGCTGTAAGGACTGTTCGTCAAAAGCTGCCCACGGACCGGCCTCGTCCCCCTACCCCCTCCCAAGCCCTTCTGAACTTGCGGCTGGCCTGCAAGTCCTGACCGCGTAACGCCCGCCGCGCGCTGCGCGGGAACCGTTGCTACTCCGGGGCCGTTAGCGCTATTGCGCCAGCCCTAGGGGAGGTGCGGAGTGAACCCCAGCGGACGAGGAGGCGTCCTGTGGGGCCAGAGCTGCGGGTGTTAACCACCCTCCCGCTAATTTAAATGCTTTTATTACTTCTCTTCAAAAGAGAACATTCCTGCCGATACACCTCACACAGCACTGAAACTACAGGGGGTGAAGAGAGAAAAGAGCTTAGAATCGTGAAAGTAGCCTTCTCCCCATGTTATGTTCAAATCTGATACAAGTGGGCGGACTCTCTCACCTCCCCTAATTAGATATTCCAGAACAGTCAACATTTCCTGAGGTGCAACTCTGAGGAAGACGCTCCACTGGGGAGACTGTCCGTTTGATCAGTTAGCACTCCTGGGTCTTCTAGACCCTTCTTTCCTGAAGATACTGAGGACTTATTTCAAACTTCCATATGAAGTTTCATCCCAATCCTTTCCTTTCTGGGCGATCTATTTGTTTCATATTTCACATGATCATTTATTCTTTTGGGGAGATAAGAAAGCCTATCAAGAGTGCCTGCCTTTTGGACCACACAGAGCTCATTTCCTCTGTGGAAACCTGAGGCATCCGCAAGCTTCTTCTCATCTTGTAATAGGGCCCTTTATACCTACCTATTAGGATGTTCTGTTTTAAGGCCGAGAAGCGCTTGGAGACAGGAACTGGGCTCTTTTCATCTTTGCAAAGCCAGTTCCTGAACAGGCCCCTGCGCAGAAGTTATGCTCTCAGCAAAACAGAATGAGCGGGCTTTGGAAAATAAAAGTCCAATGTCTTTCAGGAGAGGAAATGGCAAAGCTCAGGCAACCTAACTGCCTCTGTGACGAACCCTTGGAGGAGTGCCTAAGACCAAAATTTACTTGTTTCAGATGTCCTTGTCCCTCAGATGCTTTCCTAAATATGGCTCTTCCTTTCCTAATGGTGTGGATCATTTCCTGCCCCAGCCTATTCTCTCTCTTTCCAGTTATTTCCTCCCAAAGAAAGCCATTTTTATTTATTGCTGACAGTGCTTTCACCTACAGTGTTTTGTACTTTATAATTTACACTGCTGTCATTTTAGGATCCAATTGCAAGTTTTTCACAACACAGTACAGCTAGACTCAAATTCGTGTGCGCCTGCAGGTGTACGCTGATCAAAAAACAATTGGAATTTATTTTTTTAATTACTACAATAAAATGAAAATAGACATATCAAAGAGGAATCTCAGATAAAGAAACATTGACGAAGCACTGAGAACAATGAGCAGAGCCCAATGGCCTTGTACAAACTTTCCAAATATCTTGTATGATAGTGAACATATTTAAGTTATCCAAGCCTACATCCAACCTATGGATTCAGTTGACATCAGTTGCTCAGTCTTGTCTGACTCAACTCCTGGAGTTTACTCAAACTCATGTCCATTAGGTCGGTAATGCCATCCAACCATCTCATCCTCTGTTGTCCCCTTCTCCTCCTGCCTTCAATCTTTTCCAGCATCAGAGTCTTTTCAAAGTAGTCAGCTCTTCACATCAAGTGGCCAAAGTATTGGAGTTTCAGCTTCAACATCAGTCCTTCCCTATTCAGGACTGATTTCCTTTAGTATGGGCTGGTTGAATCCCTTTGCAGTCCAAGGGACTCTCAAGTCTTCTCCAACACCACAGTTCAAAAGCATCAATTCTTTGGCACTCAGCTTTCGTTACAGTCCAACTCTCATATGCATACATGACTTCTGGAAAAACCATAGCCTTAACTAGATGGATCTTTGTTGGCAAAGTAATGTCTCTGCTTGGTTGGTCATAACTTTTCTTGCAAGGAGTAAGCGTCTTTTCATTTCATGGCTGCAGTCACCATCTCTAGTGATTTTGGATCCTACTGTTTCTCCATCTGTTTGCCATGAAATGATAGAACTGGATGCCATGATCTTTGTTTTCTAAATGTTGAGTTTTAAGCCAGCTTCTTCACTCTCCTCTTTCACTTTCATCAAGAGGCTCTTTAGTTCTTCACTTTCTGCCCTAAGGGTGGTGTTATCTGCATATCTGCTGCTGCTGCTGCTAAGTCACTTCAGTTCTGTCCGACTCTGTGCAACCCCATAGATGGAAGCCAGCCAGGCTCCCCCGTCCCTGGGATTCTCGAAGTAAGAACACTGGAGTGGGTTGCCATTTCCTTCTCCAGTGCATGAAAGTAAAAAGTGAAAATGAAGTCGATCAGCCGTGTCTGACTCTTAGCAACCCCATGGACTGCAACCTACAAGGCTCCGCTATCCGTGGGATTTTCCAGGCAAGAGTACTGGAGTGTGGTGCCATTGCCTTCTCCGATGCATATCTGAGGTTATTGATATTTCTCCCGGAAATCTTGATTCCAGCTTGTGCTTCATCCAGCCCAGTGTTTCTCGTGATGTAATCTGCATATAAGTTAAATAAGCACAGTGACAATATACAGCCTTGACGTACTCCTTTTCCTATTTGGAACCAGTCTGTTCCATGTCCAGTTCTAACTGTTGCTTCCTGGCCTGCATACAGATTTTCTCGGGAGGCAGGTCAGGTGGTCTGGTATTCCCATCTCTTTCAGAATTTTCCACAGTTTATTGTGATCCACACAATCAAAGGCTTTGGCATAGTCACTAAAGCAGAAATAGATGTATTTCTGGAACGCTCTTGCTTTTTTAATGATCCAGCAGATGTTGGCAATTTGATCTCTGGTTCCTCTGCCTTTTCTAAAACCAGCTTGAACATCTGGAAGTTCACAGTTCACGTATTGTTGAAGCCTAGCTTGGAGAATTTTGAGCATTACTTTGCTAGTGTGTGAGATGCAATCGTGTGGTAGTTTGAGCATTCTTTGGCGTTGCCTTTCTTTGGGATTGGAATGAAAACTGACCTTTTCCATCCTGTGGCCACTGCTGAGTTTTCCAAATTTCCTGGCATATTGAGTGTGGCATTTTCACAACATCATCTTTTAGGATTTGAAATAGCTCAACTCGAATTCCATCACCTCATCTAGCTTTGTTTGTAGTGATGCTTTCTAAGGCCCACTTGACTTCACATTCCAGGATGTCTGGCCCTAGGTGAGTGATCACACCATTGTGATTATCTGGGTCATGAAGATCTTTTTTGTACAATTCTTCTGTGTATTCTTGCCACCTCTTCTTAATATCTTCTACTTCTGTTAGGTCCATACCATTTCTGTCCTTTATCAAGCCCATCTTTGCATGAAATGTTCCCTTGGTATCTCTAATTTTCTTGAAGAGATCTCTAGTCTTCCCTATTCTATTGTTTTCCTCTATTTCTTTGCATTGATCGCTGAGGAAGGCTTTCTTATCTCTGCTATTCTTCGGAACTCTGCATTCAAATGAATATCTTTCCTTTTCTCCTTTGCTTTGGGTTTCTCTTCTTTTCACAGCTATTTGTAAGGCCTCCTCAGATAGCCATTTTGCTTTTTTGCATGTCTTTTTCTTGGGGATGGTCTTGCTCCCTGTCTCCTGTACAATGTTGCGAACCTCCATCCGTAGTTCATCAGGCACTCTGTCAGATCTAGTCCCTTAAATCTGTTTCTCCCTTGCACTGTATAATTGTAAGGGATTTGATTAAGGTCATACCTGAATGGTCTAGTGGTTTTCCCTACTTTCTTCAATTTAAGTCTGAATTTGGCAATAAGGAATTTATGATCTGAGCCACAGTCAGCTCCCGGTCTTGTTTTTGCTGACTGTATAGAGCTTCTCCATCTTTGACTGCAAAGAATATAATTAATCTGATTTCGGTGTTGACCATCTGATGATGTCCATGTGTAGAGTCTTCTCTTGTATTGTTGGAAGAGAGTGTTTGCTATGACCAGTGCATTCTCTTGGCAGATTTCTATGAGCCTGTGCCCTGCTTCATTCTGTATTCCAAGGCCAAATTTGCCTGTTACTGCAAATGTTTCTTAACTTCCTACTTTTGCATTCCAGTCCCCTATAATGAAAAGGACGTCTTTTGGGGTATTAATTCTAGAAGGTTTCGTAGGTCTTCATAGAACCGTTCAACTTCAGCTTCTTCAGCATTACTGGTCGGGGCATAGACTTGGGTTACTGTGATATTGAATGGTTTGCGTTGGAGACAAACAGAGATCATTCTGTCATTTTTGAGATTACATCCTGGCTACTCCATTTCTTCTAAGGGATTCTTGCCCACATTAGTAGATACAATGGTCATCTGAGTTACATTCACCCATTTCAGTCCATTTTAGTTTGCTGATTCCTAAAATGTCAACATTCACTCTTGCCATCTTCTGTTTGATCAGTTTCAATTTGCCTTGATTCATGGACCTAACATTCCAGGTTCCTATGCAAAATTACTCTTTACAGCATCAGACCTTGCTTCTATCACCAGTCACATCCACAACTGGGTGTTGTTTTTGCTTTGGCTCCATGTCTTCATTCTTTCTGGAGTTATTTCTCCACTGATCTCCAGTAGCGTATTGGGCACCTACCGACCTGGGGAGTTCATCTTTCTGTGTCCTATCTTTGTGCCTTTTCATACTGTTCATGGGGGTCTCAAGGCAGGAATACTGAAGTGGTTTGCCATTCCCTTCTCCAGTGGACCACATTTTGTCAGAACTGTCCACCGTGACCCATCCATCTTGGGTGGCCCTACATGGCATGGCTCATAGTTTCATTGAGGTAGACAAGGCTGCGGTCCATGTGATTAGATTGGTTAGTTTTCTGAGATGTGACCCCATGGACTGTAGCCTACCAGGTTCCTCCGTCCATGGGATTTTCCAGGCAAGAATACTGGAGTGGGTTGCCATTTCCTTCTCCAGGAGATCTTCCCGACTCAGGGACTGAACCTGAGTCTTCTGCATTGTAGGTAGACGTTTTACCATCTGAGCCACCAGGAAGTCCACCTATGAATTATACCAGGTTAAAATGCAGTTCTCACACCCCTCAGTTGGTAAGGAAACCCAGCCTTGCTGAACGTTGCTATTATACTCAGGGTTTACTTAACTTATAGTAGGTTAGAGTCAATATGTACTAGTATTAAACTTAATTTTCTTTGGACAGCTCAAATCAAACTGTTAATTTAAATGACTTAAGAGGTAGGGATTTCCCTGGTGGTCCAATGACTGAGACTCAGTGTTCCCAATGTAGGGGTCCTGGATTCGCTATCTGGTCAGGGAACTAGATCCCACATGTCGTAAGTGTAAGATCCCACATATGACAATGAAGATTGAAGATCCCATGTGCTACAACCAAGATCTGTTGCAGCCAAATAAATATTTTTAAAAGGATTGAGAAGTAAAACTCAGGGATCATGTTTAAAAAGAAGTAGGTTTTTAAGGTCACTGTGAGTGACCTTTGAGCTTATTGCAGATGAGTTGTTCAGCAACAGTAAGTTCTTAGATACAGAACATGCTAACTAACCTGTCACTAAAACATGAGAAGAGCTGAAGAAGGAAGGCATAAATTATATTCTGCATAATTTAACTTAGGTGAGATAAAGAAATTACACACTTCCCGGTTAGCCAGAAATGCCTTTAAAGCTCAGAAACAGTTTGTAATTCATGCAAATAATCAGTTATTTAACTCAATTGGAACCTCTTTTGTACTACTTTGTCCGTACAGCCTCAGGCCCTTGACAAATTGCTTGATTGGATTGACTGTTGGTGATTGGTGTAGGCGGCAGCCATGAACTCCCATTGACACAACTCACAGGGAACTACAGGGTTATCCTAGAGTGGGAGAGAGGTTCATGGACAGTCTCAGGAAACTGATAGGCAAGGCCCTTTAGCCCCAAATTGCCTTTTTCAGTTTTAAATCTCATTGCTGACCTATATAATATAATTTATAAGATATTTTGCTGGATGATGAAGGGGCTAGAAAACTATATGAGCTGGTTTCTGTCTTCTCAAAGCTTGCAGTTAAGTTGAGGAAACAAGGTACATACCCAGGAGAGACTCCAAGGCACATCTAAAGCGTTACTCACTCAATCGTGTCTAACTCTTTGTGGCCTCGTGGCCTGTAGCCCTCCAGGCTCCTCTGTCTGTGAAATTCTCTGGGCAAAAACCCACTGGAGTGGGTTGCCATTCGATTCTCCAGGGGATTTTCCTGACCCAGGGAATCAAACCTGGGTCTCCAGCATGGCGGGCAGATTCTTTACCATCTGAGTCACCAGGGAAGCCCCACAGTGCACATCTAACATATATGTAATAACAGCAGCCACTTAAATAACAGGCCGTATACTGTGCTAACCACTACAAGGGTCATGTCAGTAAATTCTGACAGAAACCCCCTAACAGAGGCATTATTATTACTGTGGCCATGGTACACTTAAAGAAAGTCTAGGAGAAGTTAAGAGACCTGCCCTAGAGCCACAGTTAGTAAACTGGAAAGCCAGGACTGGAACCCAAGAATCTGATTCCAGAGCCAGTACTTTTCATCAAGAAGAATGATGATTTAAGTGTTATTTACTGCCAAAGACATACAGATCAAATTTAGAGTCACTTATGATATTCATTCACTAATTTCTAACAGGCTTATACCTGTAACTCTGGGAAGGCATAAATAGATTATCACTTTTTTCGCTGGTATAAGGAAATTCAATTAGCTTCCATAGGAAATTACAAATATACTGTTTTAGTGTTTGTTTAAAAATATAATTTCTATAGACAAGGCCCAGAAATCATAAAGTCTCACCATTTTCAGATGGATGCATCGTTTTGAACAACTAGAGATGCAAATGATAAGATTTTATGCCCAAACTCAATTTCCAAAATTGCTGTTTTGCTGAATACACAAAATTTTGTTTCCTGCCTTAGCTTCTGCAACAGTCAAAGCCTTCCTCTTACCTGTGAACAATATTTCCAAAGGATTGGAACCCTAGAGATGTGTTTTAAATAAGGCACATTTAACATGAAGAGATTCTCTGGTAGCTCAGCTGGTAAAGAATCTGCCTGCAATGCAGGGGACCCCGGTTCAATTCCTGGGTCAGGAAGATCCCCTGGAGAAGGGAACAGCTGCCCACTCCAGTATTCTGGCCTGGAGAATTCCGTGGACTGCATAGTGCATGGGGTTCCAAAGAGTCAGACACAACTGAGCGACTTTCACTTTAACGTGAAATCC
Source organism: Capra hircus (assembly GCF_001704415.2). NCBI lineage: Eukaryota > Metazoa > Chordata > Mammalia > Artiodactyla > Bovidae > Capra > Capra hircus. The sequence goes on from NC_030818.1 coordinate 20,804,842, forward strand.
AGCTTCAAACAAAGTCCATTCAGAGATATTTCAATTATTAATAGTTCCTATGAAAGTTTGTCAAATCCAGAATATACTGTTTGTGATACCATTTTCCTTGTAAGAGATCACCAAGAATGAGCACTATGGTGCTATTACCAAAATTAACCCCTTTAATTCAGTCCACATTTGGTTAGTTTTGGTGAAAAGAAACCACTGTTCCAGGAGTATGCACCCTGCAGGAAGTGCATCAAAGCACTATTACCTAACTGTGCAGTCAAGTGTAACCACAATGGTGTTCTATTTCAGATGCTGTCATCTGGCACATCTGCTTTGGGCTGGAGCTGCCACTGTGTTAGGTCTCAAAAAAAAAAAAAAAAAAAAAAACAGTAATTTGTGACAAATCTGCAAAATGAATACATTGACCCTAGAAGGATATGTGGTATATGACCAATGACAGGTCATGTTCTTGTTATCAGTTATAGCCACTTACCCCTAGTCTTAGCAATAATATTGACATTATTTTTACCTTCCTGTCTGACTCATGTGAGCTGATAGTGTTTAGGTATCTTTAAAAATAACTGTAATAAATAGAGTAAAATCATAGCATCTGTTCACTGTTTAGAATAAGTAGAATTTATCAAAATAAATTCATCTTGCATATGAAAATAGAGGTAAAGCAAAATTAACCACGTGATCACTTCGGCAGCTGCTGCTGCTAAGTCGCTTCAGTCGTGTCCGACTCTGTGTGACCCCATGGACAGCAGCCCACCAGGCTCCTCCGTCCCTGGGATTCTCCAGGCAAGAGTACTGGAGTGGGTTGCCATTGCCTTCTCCACACTTCAGCAGCACATACACTAAAAATTGGAACCATACAGAGAAGATTAACATAGCCCTGTGCAAGGATAACGTGCAAATTCATGAAGCATTCCATATTTTTGAGAGAGTGGACATATGTATACCAATGACTGATTCATGTTGATGTATGGCAGAAAGCCACACAATATGGTAAAGCAATTATTCTTCAATTTAAATGAATTTTTAAAAATTTAACCAGTAGCTGTTAACATTTAACAAAATGGTATTAAGTGCTACAGATCACCCCAATAATTAGTGATCCGTAGCATGCAATACCTTTTTGTTAAATATGAGCTCTCAGTTCTTTTTAAATTTGAGTGAACAAATATCCTGGATATGGCCCACCCCACCCCATCAAGGAAGTTTTTCATAAGGAATTTACTAATAACCTCATCCTTTTCTGATCTTTGATGGCCAATAAAAAATGACAAGGAATGCTAACAATAACACATAAACTAAGTTTTGTTTTTTTGTTTTTGTTGTTTTTGTTTTTGACCTCACCGTGTGGCATGTGGGACTTTAGCTCCCCAACCAGGGACTGAATCCATGCACCCTGCAATGGTAGCTCGAAGTCTTAAGCATGGAACCACCAGGGCTGTCCCTAAACTAGACTTTTTAGACCTCAGTTTTTTGACCTTTGCTGTCTAGCTTTCTTGACCTGGCAATGTCTTTCATTCTAAACGTTGTTCAGTCGCTAAGTAGTGTCCGACTCTTATGTGACCCTGATAGACTGCACCATGCCAGGCTTTCCTGTCCTTCACTATCTTCTGGAATTTGCTCAACGTCATGTCCATTGAGTCAGTGATGCCACCCAACCATCTCATCCTCTGTTGCCCCCTTCTCCTCCTGCCGTCAGTCTTGCCCAGCATCAGGATCTTTTCCAAAGAATCAGCTCTTTACATCAGGTGGCCAAAGTATTGGAGCTTCAGCATCAGCACTTCCAGTGAATATTCAGGGTTGATTTCTTTTTAGAATCGACTGCTTTGATCTCCTTGCTGTCCAAGGGACTCTCAGGAGTCTTCTCCAGCACCACAATTGGAAAGCGTCAATTCTTTGGCACTCAGCCTTCTTTAATGTCCAGCTCTTACATCCAAACATGACTACTGGAAAAACCATAGCTTTGGCTATACAGACCTTTGTCAGCAAAGTGATGTTTCTGCTTTTTAATATGCCATCTAGGTTTGTCATAGCTTTTTTCCCAAGGACTAAGCGTCTTTTAATTTCAAGGCTGCAGTCACATGTTAGGGGACATTTTAATCAAAAAGAACAGATTTTAAACGGAATTGTATAACTGTTTCTCTTGTTGCTGTTTATTTTTCCAAACCATTGCACCACTTTCCCCACCGCCACCTATAAGACCAGAAAATTAATAGGCCACCTTTCTTTTAAGACAAAAGAAAGGGGTCTTGCCCATACATCATCCTCCCAGCACTACATCCCAGGATGTAGTACAGGTCAGCTGCTGGGTTTGGCGTAGACCTGTGCTGTCCAATACAGTGGTCACTAGTGACGAACGGCTATTTAATTTAAATAGATAAAATGTAAAGTTCAGTTTCTGAGTCATACCAGCCATACTTAAATGATCAGTGCCCCAAGTACAATTGGCTGCAGCTTTGGATAGTACTGGACTGAAGTGTAACATAGAAGATGACTGTGTCTTTTTCATCTTTGTGTCTTTAAAACCTAAAACATTGCCTGGTATGTAGGAGGCACTAACTAGACATTTCTTGATCTAAATCAAGCTTCTCTTTCACATAGCTCGTGAAAAAAAAATCACACAAAATCATGTGAACTTTGCAAATTATGACTATGCAGGTGTCTCAAAGACTGATTTATAATTTGATGTGCTCCTTACCCGTATTTGAAATAAGATCATTTGTAAGATATAATTGTTTTTCAAACAACTAAATAATTAGCTCATTTTGTGCACTGAATGTACCAAGATGTGTATTATTTAAATATGTAAAGCAACAATTTTATTAAATGTAAGAGAGGCATATTTAGTAAAAGGTTTCCTATTGTGGATATTTTTCAAAAGTATAAAATTCCTCTCCCAAAATGAGTAGTCACTCTGATTTATCTTTCAGAATACCTTTATATGAAAATCAGGATTTGTACTGAATTGAGAATTAGGCAAACAAACAAAGTTTTCTTTAAAGTTGCTATCATAAGCATCCAATGTTGAAAACTTTGTAGGACAAAATTATTATAACTAATTATAAATAACCAGCACTGTGTAGCACTTTACTGTGTATAAAGCAATTTCACATACTTGGCATCATTTGATTCTCACAGAAACCTTATGAGGTAGCACAGGTCCTTACTGCCTCCATTTGTCAGATGAAGTTCAGAAAGACTAATCTTTTGTCTCTAAATTCCCATAATCTTTTCATTATACCAATGAGGACAAATGAACTATCTGTGGTGATTAGATTGGAAATGGAACTTTTAATTTTTCTGCTCTATTTAGATAGACTTACTTTGCTGGAAATATAATTTTTAAAACAACATACAATTTCTGTGATCTAAAACTATTGTTTGACACATCTGAAAAATATATATATTATATATGAAAGTGAAAGTGAAGTTGCTCAGTCGTGTCCGACTCTTTGCAACCCCGTGGACTGTAGCCCACCAGGCTCCTCCATCCATGGGATTCTCCAGGCAAGAATACTGGAGTGGGTTGCCATTTCCTTCTCCAGGGGATCTTCCCAACCCAGGATCGATCACAGGTCTCCCGCATTACAGGCAGACGCTTTAACCTCTGAGCCACCAGGGAAGTCCATATATTATATATATGTATATATAATATATATATATGTCTCAACACTTGTTTCAGAGAAGGCGTTCAATAAATATTTGCTAAGTCAATGAAAAATGTGTGGTCCTAAAAACAAATTGAGCAGATTATATCAGTCAAAGTTAGGATGCAGAGAACAGAATACACTCCAGTTAGTAATACACTTGAAAAGAATAATTGAGAATATTAAGGGAGCAATTCTCAAAACCACACCTCAGAGCTAACACCAAAAGAGCTATGCTCCTCTTTTTTGAGAAGCTTGACATCTTCAGAACTACGGGATTGCAGCCATTGTCTGGAAGCTACCAGAATCAAGAAGCTGCCACTTCCTCAGCGAGCTCCAGAATCACACTATATCACCTGCAATCTGAACTAGCAAAATGCACGCACCACCCATGCTTCCTAACGTTCACAAAACTAATGACTGAACAATGACACCTCTGGTAACTCTGCTACAGAAGAAAAAATTGCCTCCACATCTGTACCTATCAGAGAAACAGCTTTCCAAATCTTACATAGAAGCGTTTGTTGAAACCTACATACTTCCATAATATAAGAGCTGAAACAGAGTCTAGAGAATGTCTGCCATACAGGAAGCATACCTGAAGCTTGAAGGAGATGAGCCTGGTGCGAGCCTGTTTATCTTCCATACTCAAATGAATGTTTGGTTTAAGTAGACCATGCATTTTGTGCTGCACATTTCACAGAATACTGAATATATATATATATATATATATAATACTCTCTCTATATATACTTTCTATATAGAGAGAGAGCTCCATGCTGCCAGAAAAGTTACAAGATCAAATCTCAGATCCCAGTCAGGCCATTTTAGCACAACTTCTTGAAAGGTAAAAAGCATGTTAATGATTATCTATTTTGCCTCCCAGCTGTCTAGTAATATTATCCACTGTTTTCTAGATCAGTGCTCTCAAAGTTTAATGTGTACATAAATCACCTGGGAATCTTATAATAATGCAGATTCTGATTCAGTAAATTGCGATAGAGCTGTGATTCGGCATTTCTAACAAGCTCCCAGGTGATGCTGCTGATGATGATGTGAAGACTACATTTTGAATAGCATTTTATCAGCCCTCTCCAACCAGGTTGCCCACTGAATGGAGTGCGCTGAGATGATTCCCTTCAATCCCTGGGGCAGTTAGGTTAGGCTATGTGCAGGCAGAGCCTCCAGGTTAGATGGCTGTACCTTACATCATTGTGCAATAGACATATTAGTATTTTCTACCTATAATGCTCAAAATTCTCCAAGCCAGGCTTCAGCAGTACATGAACCGTGAAATTCCAGATGTTCAAGCTGGTTTTAGAAAAGGCAGAGGAACCAGAGATCAAATTGCCAACATCCGCTGGATCATCAAAAAAGCAAGAGAGTTCCAGAAAAACATCTATTTCTGCTTTATTGACTATGCCAAAGCCTTTGGCTGTGTGGATCACAATAAACTGTGGAATATTCTGAAAGAGATGGGAATACCAGACCACCTGACCTGCCTCTTGAGAAACCTGTATGCAGGTCAGGAAGCAACAGTTAAAACTGGACATGGAACAACAGACTGGTTCCAAATAGGAAAAGAAGTACGTCAAGGCTGTATATTGTCACCCTGCTTATTTAACTTATATGCAGAGTACATCATGAGAAACGCTGGGCTGAAAGAAGCACAAGGTGGAATCAAGATTGCCGGGAGAAATATCAATAACCTCAGATATGCAGATGACACCACCCTTATGGCAGAAAGTGAAGAGGAACTAAAAAGCCTCTTGATGAAAGTGAAAGAGGAGAGTGAAAAGTTGGCTTAAAGCTCAACATTCGGAAAACAAAGATCATGGCATCTAGTCCCATCACTTCATGGGAAATAAATGGGGAAACAGTGGAAACAGTGTCAGACTTTATTTTGGGGGGCTCCAAAATCACTACAGATGGTGACTGCAGCTATGAAATTAAAAGATGCTTACTCCTTGGAAGGAAAGTTATAACCAACCTAGAAAGCATATTAAAAAGCAGACATTACTTTGCCAACAAAGATCCATCTAGTCAAAGCTGTGGTTTTTCCAGTGGTCATGTATGGATGTGAGAGTTGAACTGTGAAGAAAGCTGAGCGCTGAAGAATTGATGCTTTTGAACTGTGGTGTTGGAGAAGACTCTTGAGAGTCCCTTGGACTGCAAGGAGATCCAACCAGTCCATAAAGGAGAGCAGTCCTGGGTGTTCATTGGAAGGACTGATACTGAAGCTGAAACTCCAATACTTTGGCCACCTGATGCAAAGAGTTGACCCACTGGAAAAGACCCTGATGCTGGGAGGGATTGGGTGCAGGAGGAGAAGGGGGATGACAGAGGATGAGATGGCTGGATGGCATCACTGACTCGATGGACATGAGTTTGAGTGAACTCTGGGAGTTGGTGATGGACAGGGAGGCCTGGGGTGCTGCAATTCATGGGGTCGCAAAGAGTCGGATACGACTGAGCGACTGAACTGAACTGATACTGTGATGTGGGAAAAATGCTTGAATAAACATTTCCATTATTGAATCTTGGTCAAGTATTGACCAATATATATGCTCATTTTGGAACCTGAGTCACAGGTAGTTTTTAAAATATTAAATATTCTTTCAACAAACTAATAAAACTAAAAATAGCAATAATCAACTTATGTATCACCAGATCAACTCTTGTAATAAAGATTTTTTTATTGAAGTATAGTTGATTTACATTTTGTAATGTTTACAGTGAGAAAAGAATATATTAATATGGCAAGTTATCTTTGTCCAAAAACAGTTTTAAGATGGTCTCAGCTGTTCTGCCAATGACACCAAAAAGACCATAGGAAGGGAGAAGAAAGTCAATCCGCTTGACTGTTTCCATAGTACTATGCTTTTTGCAGAAAAGTGAAAATTTGCAAAAATGGTTTCTCTGCAAATTCCAATGTGTAATCTATAATTAAGACATGTTATGTTTATATGTTTGGGGATATTGTTTTTGTGGTTTTGGGGGGAGGTTGTTTGAGGTTTTTGTTTTGTTTTGGTTTTTGGTTTTGTCCTACAAACAGTAAGACAGACTCTAGTCATTTTAAACTAGGTAAGGCAACCATTCTACCTAATCAGATTGAGTTCTTTTCACAAGCGGTAACATTTCAACTACTCCTTAACCCTTTTATACTCCGTTTCTCAAACCTATCAACCAGCTAGATGTGGAGTAATAAAGGGGTAATTTCTGGGTGAGCAAAGAAGGGAATTTTATAATCACAACCTTACATGGAAAGCTGTCTTGTATGTACCATGGTGTGGGGTTCTGAATGGTCAGGGCACCTTGGGTATTGTATGCCCAGGGAAGAAGGGCAAAGAAAGCTAAGACTACCAAAGACAAATTTCCCTTACTTCACAACTTTAAAAGATTAACTCTGCCAGGTGTTGTAGTGGAGAAGGAATGTTGGCTTGCCAGTGACCTCTAGATGATCACGCCCTTGAAGCTCTAATGCTTCAGCCACCTGATGTGAAGAGCTGACTCATTGGAAAAGCCCCTGATGCTGGGAAAGACTGAAAGCAGGAGGAGAAGGGGACAACAGAGGATGAGATGATTGGATGGCATATGGACTCAATGGACATGAGTTTGAGCAAACTCCAGGAAATAGTGAAGGACAGGAAAGCCTGGCGTGCTGCAGTGCATGGGGTTGTAAAAAGTCGAACCTGACTGAGCAACTGAGCAACAACAGTCTTAGAGATTCAAATAAGAAAGAGAAGAATGGGTTAAAGAAAACAATCTACAAATGAAATGGATCGAATCATCAAGTATTTATTGATTGCTGTTTATCTCCTGGTATTTTAGAGGGATCAAGTTCTGACATGCCAGACTTCAGAGTTCACTAGTGGGACAGATTCAGTGATTCATAATCCAGTTGATATCATTGCCACATTTGGAAAGAATGCTTATTTATAGACACTCATAAGTACAAATTCAGTTCTCTTCTGCATTTTCAGCTAGGCGTACAACCACCCAGCTAAAGACTTCATTTCCCAGCCTCCCTTTGTAGCTAAACATGGCCACATGAGAAAATTCTTATCAGTGGAATATAAGTAGAAATGATGGTGCAACTTCTGCACCATTGGTTTAAAAAGAAACTGTTTGACTTTCATGACCTTTCTTTCTTTTTTCTATATGGCTGGAGTATAGATGTGCTGCCAAGCTAGCTTTAACCATGCACAACACAAAGAGCAGAATAGCAAATTAAAGGCACCTTGTCCTGGAATGGGGGGAGCAGCACCACCCCCATGTACTTACAGACTGTTACAGGACAGAGGCAAACTCCTATTTTGCTTGTGTGCTTTATTTGGTGACCTGTTGTTTATGGCAGTTTCTAGACTAAACTTAGCGTATCCATGTTAGACCCTCAGGGAGGGAAACTGGATTGCTGGAAATCCCAGTTTGAAAAAATATTTTATATATTCTTTTATAATTTTCAGCTTCTGTGCTGTGTATATGTATTCCCTAGTTATTAAAAATTCATCAATCAGTTAATTAATTTTTAATGCCTTTTTGTCCCTGCTAAACAAAAACCAATGTTATCTTGCTGCTGCTGCTGCTGCTGCTGCTGCTGCTGCGTCACTTCAGTCGTGTCCGACTCTGTGCGACCCCTTAGACGGCAGCCTACCAGGCTCCCCTGTCCCTGGGGTTCTCCAGGGAATAACACTGGAGTGGGTTGCCATTTCCTTCTCCAACGCATGAAAGTGAGAAGTGAAAGTGAAGTCGCTCAGTCATGTCTGACTCTTTGCGACCCCATGGACTGCAGCCCACCAGGCTCCTCTGCCCATGGGATTTTCCAGGCAAGAGTACTGGAGTGGGGTGCCATTGCCTTCAGTTATCTTGCTAGAGAGTGCTTTTTCATCCTGGCCAAGAGGAAGAGGAATGTATTTGTTCCCAGATCTTTAATATGTTGGCTTCTACCACCAACCTTAGCAGATATTTCTAGCAGAGTCTGATAGCAAGGGCAACAATTCTTCAATCATAGTATAATGATAACTATAAGAACTAATCATAACATGAATGCTAATGGTTTTATGAGATCACCAACCTTTCTATGCTATCATCAGCCCCAATAAAGTCAGACACATTCAGTTAATTACTTCGTGTGTTACTACTCTTACCCCTATTTGTCCGTTCAACAAATGTTTATAATAATGTACATTTTCAACTTGATGTTATGGTGGGCACTAAAGATACGAAGATGAATAAGACCCCATCACAGCTGTCTCTGGATCCATGTATATATACAGGTGTGTGTTTCTTTTTTTTGACCAACATGTGGCATGTGGGATCTTAGTTCCCTGACCAAGGATTGACACCCTGCAGTGGAAGCATGGAGTATCAACCACTGAACCGTGAGAGAAGTCCCAGTACTTATATTTTAGAGAAGGCTAAGGCACATGGTTATCTTTTCCTCCCATAGGCTTAAGTGATATTTCATAAAACAGTGAGGAAGATAACATGGGGAAAGAGAAATCCTCTGCTCCTGAAATCACATTGCCTATTCAAAAGCTAAAACTGTCAGATAAAATCCTCACCCAGCACCATTACATCCCACTTACAAAATCAGAGCATTAGAAACTGTAATTAAAGGCAAACTTTAATTCTCTTTAATAAGCTATTAATAATGAATGTGTTTTGCTAAGTTAATGTTTATAAGGTCCCTATACCAAGTTTGAGCCATAAAATAATACCATTTATCAAAGTAACTTTACTCATAATAATATAAGTTTCATCCAAACAAATTTAAAAGCTATGTCCATGAAGTTGCTCACATTATCTATATCTGAGAGTGGGGAATCATTTACATAAATTATGACTGTCAAATAGATAAAATGAGGAATAACTCTAAGAATCTTGTTACAAAAAAGGATGTATTATTTAACAGTTTTGAAAAGCATAATACAAATGTGCGTGTATGTACGAGGGTTTCTTAATCTTGGGACTGTTGACATTTTGGACTGGATCATTCATGTTTTTGAGAGGGGCCTGTACTTTGTAGCATGTTCACCAGCATCCCCATCTTCGACCCATGAGATGCCAGTAGTGCACTCCTGCCCCTGGTAAAGACAATCCAATGTCTCCAGACATTTCCAACTGTCTCCCAGGGGGAGTGGGAATCACCTCTTGTTGCGAATCCTTATTAGATGAACTACATATATAGTATATATTTCTGTGATCACAGTTATGTAAAATATATGCACAGAGAGACAAAGCTGGAAGGAAATTTGGAAGATTTTTAAAGGCATTTTTAATAGGATGATGAAGTTTTTGAAGCTTTTAAACATTCTCTTTAATATTTTTGAAATGAAAATATGAAGAGTGTTAAAATTAAGGACTGTTATGATTCATAAAATCTTCTAAGGAATTTAAATCATTAAAGATTATTATATTGATACATTTCACTGTTAGAAATAATGTTTATCTCCCCACTATAAGCATATCATCAAAAGAAACTTTATTTAGATGGTTACAGAATCATTTTTTAAAAACTCGTAAAGCCAAATTGATATGTGATTCAGATGAGGAAGAAGGACAGAATGACTCATTAATACTGGATGTGATTCTGATTCTGCAGAATGCTTCTTGACTTAGTCCACATTCAGAGTTGCCATAATTTCAAAGGAAAGGAACTTCATACAAGAAAAAAGTGAATTCAGAATTATTCCATCACCAATCTCCATCACTGGATTTGAGTAAGAACTTAATGTATGTTTGACTTCAATGAGAAAGTTACTGAAAACATTTTGACGATGCCCAATTTTGAAAAAAAAAAAAGTATTAGGAGTTATAGCATATAACAGTTGCAGAATAAATGGGGAAACAATGGAAATAATGACAGACTTTATTTTCTTGGGCTCCAAAATCATTGCAGATGGTGACTGCAGTTATGAAAATAAAAGATGCTTGCTCCTTGGAAGAAAATCTATGACAAACCTAGACAACATATTAAAAAGCAGAGACGTCACTCTGCTGCCAAAGATCTATATAGTCAAGGCTATGGTTTTTCAAGTAGTCACATATGGATGTGAGAGTTGGACCATAAAGAAGGCTGAGTGCCCAACAATTGATGCTTTTGAACTGTGGTGTTGGAGAAGACTCTTGAGAGTCCCTTGGACTGCAAGGAGATCCAGCCATTCAATCCTAAAGGAAATCAGTCCTGAATATTCATTGGAAGAACTGATGCTAAAGCTGAAACTCCAATACTTTGGCCACCTGATGTGAAGAACTGACTGATTTGAAAAGACCCTGATGCTGGGAAAGACTGAGGGCAGGAGGAGAAGGGGATGACAGAGGATGAGATGGGTGGCATCACTGACTCACCATCGATGATAGATGGCATCACCGACTCAATGGTCATGAGTTTGATGGACATGAGTTTGAGCAAGTTCTGGTAGTTGGTGATGGACAGAGAAGCCTGCCATGTTGCAGTCCATGAGATTGCAAAGAGTTGGACACGACTGAGCACCTGAAATGAACCGAACTTACAGCGTTCATTCTATCATTTAATGGAAATGAGCACAAGAAATAGAACTTCCGTTTATGAATGTGTGCTGAGCAGCACGGCCAGTATAGAACACAGAACAAAGAGCGTAGGCTATTCAGCCGCTGTAGGATTAGCAAAGAATAAAACCATTGTCATCATGTACATAGCCATTCTGTTCCCTGCTCCATTAGTACGGGATGATTAAAAGCTAATTTTGGAAGTCTCAATGACATTATTCTGAAAAGCGCTCTATCTGAAAAGCAGGTGATCCAGTGGACCTCCACTTTGGCAAAGAGAATGATGGTTCTGGGGCATATATTTGAATCTGTAAACAAACATAGGTGTTGACTGGCGGTTTGGGTGATTTGAAAACTGAGGAAGAAAGGAAAAGAGAGCAGATTGTGAACAAGAATCTGTCAGACCCAAGTAACAAAGAACAGAGTGGGCTGGGGATATTGTCTTCATTTCTGAATGAGTGGAGCAAAGCAAGTACAGTAAGTGCTGTGTGGAATTCAGCAGACAAAAAGCAGAATTTATCCGGTGAGTTCCAGCAACAGGGTTGGTGACTCCTTCAAACAGATTTTGAACAAGGGACTTCCACCAGGAGATTAGACCAAGACAGGAACATGAGCAGGTTTGTTCCTAAGTGCATGCAAAATACCCAGTCACAACTCCCAAATTAACTGGTGAAGATTTTGTGAGAGGAAGTTACTGAAGTCTTTTGGGTACGCGTTTATTATTGATGTGACTCTTTTGGTTCTCATAGGCTAATAGGTGTGAGAACACTCAGACTATACCTAATTAACAAAAAATATCTTGCAGTTCCAGTTTTATATTTGTTAGGCATTCCTCACTTTATAAAATAAATATTTCAGAAAAGTTGACTATTTTCTCATAGGTAAAATTCTTTTTTTCTTGTAAGTAGCCATTTTTAGGTATAATTTACATGCATGGAACCATTATATTCTTTTTCAGGCAGGAAAAAATTGGATTAAAAACTTGATAAGAAGAGCACTGAGATGAAGACTAGGTTGGAGAAGTCTGGGTGTTGAGAAGTTAATAGGGGCATATCATCTACTCTAAAATTATTCCTCCTCTGTTAACTACTGCCATGGTCTCCAAGTTCACAGCTACCAATTTTTTAAGCTCATATTTATGAAGCCTAAAAATGAGGCTGTAATAGCAACCTTTCTACAGGTGCTATGGTCATCACACTAAATTAAATTTTACGTAATTATTTCTTCAGTTCAGTTCAGTTGCTCAGTCGTGTCTGACTCTTAGCAACCCCATGAACCACAGCACGCCAGGCCTCCCCGTCCATCCAACTCCCGGAGTCCACCAAAACCCATGTCCATCGAGTCGATGATGCCATCCAACCATCTCATCTCTGTGTCCCCTTCTCCTGCCCTCAAACTTTCCCAGCATCAAGGTCTTTTCAAATGAGTCAGCTCTTCTCATCAGGTGGCCAAAGTATTGGAGTTTCAGCTTTAGCATCAGTCCTTCCGATGAATATTCAGGACTGATTTCCTTTAGGATGGACTGGTTGGATCTCCTTGCAGTCCAAGGGACTCTCAAGAGTCTTCTCCAACACCACAGTTCAAAACATCAATTCTTCGGCGCTCAGCTTTCTTTATAGTCCAACTCTCACATCCATACATGACCACTGGAAAAACCATAGCCTTGACTAGATGGACCTTTGTTGGCAAAATAATGTCTCTGCTTTTGAATATGCTGTCTAGGTTGGTCATAACTTTGCTTCCAAGGAGTAAGCGTCTTTCAAGTTCATGGCTGCAATCACCATCTGTAGTGATTTTGGAGCCCAGAAAAATAAAGTCAGCCACTGTGTCCACTGTTTCCCCATCTATTTCCCATGAAGTGATGGGACCAGATGCCATGATCTTAGTTTTCTGAATGTTGAGCTTTAAGCCAAATTTTTCACTCTCCTCTTTCACTTTCATCAAGAGGCTCTTTAGTTCTTCTTCACTTTCTGCCATAAGGGTGGTGTCATCTGCATATCTGAGGTTATTGATATTTCTCCTGGCAATCTTGATTCCACCTTGTGCTTCCTCCAGCCCAGCACTTCGCATGATGTACTCTGCATAGAAGTTAAATAAGCACAGTGACAATATACAGCCTTGACGTACTCCTTTTTCTATTTGGAACCAGTCTGTTGTTCCATGTCCAGTTCTAACTGTTCCTTCCTGACCTGCATACAGATTTCTCAAGAGGCAGGTCAGGTGGTCTGATACTCCTATCTCTTTCAGAATTTTCCACAGTTTATTGTGATCCACACAGTCAAAGGCTTTGGCATAGTCAATAAAGCAAAAATAGATGCTTTCTTGGAACTCTTGCTTTTCCAATGATCCAGTGGATGTTGGCAATTTGATCTCTGGTTCCTCTGCCTTTTCTAAAACCAGCTTGAACATCTGGAATTTCACAGTTCACGTACTGCTGAAGCCTGGCATGGAGAATTTTAAGCATTGCTTTACAAGTCAATTCCATGTTTATTCTATAAGCTTGGGATGTTTTCTATCAAATGATATAATCTCTGTTGGGGACCATGCTTGCTAGCACACAGGATAAGATTCTACTCCATAGGTACTGAATGAGTCTGTAATGGATGTCATTTATTTTAACAGTCTGATTCCTTCCCTTTAGACTGGAGCTCTTCTTTCCTGTTAGGAGCTCAATCCGGGTATCTTAGCTGCGGCTGAACTTTCAGGGTCACGTGATCATCATCACAAGGGAGCACACGTGGCCAGATGAGGCCAACCAGAGTTCCCCACTTCCTGAGTGTCATTTCTTGTTTCAGCGATGTACAGGGAACCCAGCAGGACATCAGAATCACCTTCAGGAATTTTTCGTCAGAGCTATTGGGAAAGGCTTCTCTCTTTTCTGGATTTGCTAAGCTGGAAGCATACACATCTGGAACTTGAGAAACCCAGAATGAAACTGCAAGATATAAGCAGAACTAAGAGGTAGGAAAACAGCCTTGATGACATCATTTGAGCCCCTGGATCCAGTAATATCTAAAGCCCACTCCATGTTAACTCCTTTTTTCTTCTACCGTCTGCTCTGAAGCAGTAGGCTCAATTGCTCCAGTCCCAGACTTATTTACCTGGGTCTCCTGCATTGCAGGCAGATTCTTTACTGTCTGAGCCACCAGGGACACCCTTGCCCAGCTCACCGGGAGTAAAAAGTCTCACTATTTCCCAATCCTGGATTCCTTGAATTTCCTTCAAGCTCATTTGTGCGAATGAAACAATTAGAACATGCGAGCACATGATTTATTGTCTTCATTAACTTTGAACAAAGTCAGGGAGAAAGATACCAGGTTGGAAGTACCTAGAAGCTCTCTCAAGTCTAGATAATCCTTTTCGCAAGCAAATTATTTTCTTCATGATACTACTCTTGTATCTGTGGTCAAACACTTCCAAAACTTCTCTCCAAATCATTTCCAAAACTCCTCTCTAGATAGTTTCCCAAGGTTCAGCCAGCGAGACTACCTATGACTTTGCCCTACAGTTAGTTATTTAACGTGCAAGTGGTCTTTGTCATTATGATAAAGAGGATGTTCTATTGCTAGAACTACTGTGGGGAAAGAGCATACATATCACAACTTGAGTGAAGCTTGAAACACACCAGACTTATTTCCACTGTGTTCGTCTCTGCCCTTGCTTTGTGTTCACAAAAATATAGACATTCTGCGGTTCCTACTTGTTTCTTCTCTTGTTTGTCTCCTTCCAAAACTGCTAGCTGATAAGTTCGCTTTGTCTTGAATTTATTAACTTATTTTACTTATACTAATTGATATAAAGAGCTTATATTCCTTCTATATAATAAATTATTTCTCTGAATTCCTCTTTTAGACCAAAATTGTTCTTTCAGCCCCCTGAATCTCCCAACTGGCATGAACCAATTAGTTCTTCTTTTGCTTGAGCCTGTTTGCACAGGGTTTCTTTCACTAAAAACTGACTGAAGAAAAAAAGTGACTCAAGGACTTCCCTGGTGGTCAGTGTCTATACTCCGTGCTCCCGGTGCAGGAGTTCTGGGTTCAGTCCCTAGTCAGGGAAATAGATCCCACATCCTGCAACTAAGAGTTCACATACCGCAACTAAGGATCTCACAGGCAGCGGTGAAGGTTGAAGATCTCACGTGCCACAACTAAGAGTTGGCACAGCCAAATAAATGAATATTTAAAACAATTGAAAAATGACTCAAGCTCCTTCAACAACCTGCTCAACTGTTAAAACTTTCTTGGGAATTTTTATTCCTACAGCCAGTTATTGGGATGCTAACTGTCATAAAGCCTGGGATTAAAGATCAAGTCAACTAGATAAAGGAAGAAAGACATGGCAGAGTGACCACACATCTATTCCTCCTCTCAAGCACCAATAAAATAACAGTAAGAAATACAATAAGTTGGAGGGGAAATAGAAACCAAAAATATTCAACAAACTTACAGAAGATGGAAAGTGAATGTAGTAATAACTGACTTAACAGAGCAGAGGGAGTTGAAATCTAAGCATTTCAGAGGGGAATTCCAATGAATGAGCTAAAAATGGAAAGTCTCAGTGTTTGGAGGTAGCAAGTACCACAAAAGGTGAAGTGAAGATGTGACTTTAAAATTAGTGGGATTGGTAGACAAGTGTGGAAAATGGTTGGATCCCTAGTCCCAGGACCCCTTCCAACTCTAAGCAGCCAGATAGATATTCCCTTCTCTACTTAACACTGCACAGGAGAATGGAAATTCGTACTCTGGAGAAATTAACCCAAAAGGCTCTGAGCTTGGAGACCAAGCCACACACAGGGCAAGGACAAGTCATTGAGTTGAAAACTGGTGTACTGTATAAGAAGCTATCTGCTGAACTACAGAGGCCCTAGCCATGTCCCTTTCCTGCTCCCAGAATGCCAGCAACCAAACACATACCTAAGGAATCTGCCTACCAATGCAGGAGACATGGGTTCCATCCCTGGTCCAGAAAGATCCCACACGCGGCAGAGCAACTAAGCCCATGCACTGCAACTATTGAGCCTGTGGCCTGGGAGCCACAACTACTGAGCTGGTACTCTGCAACAAGAGAAGCCACCACCATGAGAAGCCCGCACACCTCGACTAGAGAGTGCACACCTCAACTAGAGAAAAGCCTGAAAAGCAACAAAGACCCAGCGTACCCCAAAATAAATAATTTTCACATAACATCACAACTGCTATAAGAATTCTCGTTGGTGGGTGCATGTAATTAATATCTACAGTAAGTTCCAAACATGGCTATGAAAAGCATATAGTAGGCTTAAATGTGAGCCTGTCATTGTGCATCAATAGCTCTCAGACTCATGTGCAACATACTCTGTGATAAAACTTTATTCATTTCTATCTCATTAGAACTCAAGCTGAAAGCAGGATCTTTGCAAGGATCCTGGCTTTTTGTTTCTATCAACAGTGCCTAGAACAACAGTTGGAATATAGTAGGGCTAAATATTAATTGAATGAATGACTCTCCTGACTTCCCTCTTTTCTTCTTGCTTTCCTACTCTGCCACCTACTACTTTTGCAGAAGAAAACCACCACATGTCAGGCATATGAGGAACTTGACTGCAAAAGACAGAACTGCTGCCTAGTTCCTATTCTTTGCTATAGTATTTTCACATTGTGCAGCTGGCAAAAGGGTATTTTCAACCATAAAGAGGTAGAATTTTTTTTTACCATACCCCCAAAAATATGATGAAGAAAAAGAATTTGCATAGACTTTATTCACCTCTACTCCTACTACCTGTATAAAGCATGTGGCCATTGGTTGTTTATGAATGAAGACATTAGTGACCACTGTCATTGGCAAAGCTCCTGTCTTGTTTATGCTGAAGTTTTAAGGAGGAGGGAGTAGAATGGTGAAAATAGAAGGTCATTTAAGACACAGGTCTGAAGCACTACATTTTAAAGTCACTTTGATGTAACCAGGTCAGAATTGCCCTATATAAATGTGAAATCACTATTTTTAAAAACTCCAAGTATGGATGCAATAGACAGACTTAACTCTGGCCCACCCCTATTAGAACTATTACTAAGATACCATTTCCAAATTTAATGATGACTTTTTTGGAACTGAGGATAACATCCTGCTTATTTATTTTTTGTTAATTTGTTTATTTATATAATCCCATGTCAATCAGAGTCTAATATATGCCAGATCAAGATCAAGAATAGCATAATCATGAGGCATATAGAAAATAGAAGTATCTATACTCTAGTGTAGAACAGTGTTTCTCACCATTTTTAAAAAACTTTTCTTTTTCGGTAAATACTGATACAAAAATGCAACACACTAATTTTCCTGGAATTTCCCTAGCCATCTGATGGTTAAGACTCAGCGCTTTTGCTACAAGGGGACATGGGTTCAATCTCTGGTAGAGGAATTAAGATACCCCTCCCCTTTCTTCCCCACATGCCCTGCAGCTAGGCCTAAATAAATAAATTAATTCATTTCCCTACTTTCCAAGGAGATTTTGTCAAGCTCTACATTTTTTAGTTATAGTATGAAAAATGCTGAATTAAATGATCAAAGGTCTCTCCGTCTTGGCTTTTAAAGTCTCTCGAATGACTCAGTAATGAGGGTAGGTAGATGCTCAGTGCCTTTAGGAGGATAGTGGCTCAGTGATAGGAATTGTAGAATGCTGGGGCAGTAAGGGGGAGAGCCTGAAATCTAGGGGGCATCCAGGATCCTTCTTAGTCACTGTTCTGGAAGGACTAGCTTGGGCTTATTCCTTGATGATGAACTTTCAGCTTGTATGTTTCCTTCCTCTCTGGCCATTTAAGGTCTTGTGCTGTGACCACTGATGGAGTTGATGGTTTTGTCCATTTGCTTTCAGTGATGAAGTCTCCACAGAGCTCTTTGTCCCAGCACAGGCCTCTATTCAGTGGTGTGCTGCTAAATATTTAACAACTGGCTGTCTCCAAATTACATCATGTCCTCAGACCCCTAACTGCACAGGGTGCTCCCTAGGGCACCTCTTGTGGACCTGCCTATTACTCTGATCTGCTAGAGACCTTGAATCTCTGGCTACTGTGAAAGAATAGGGCTTCCCAAAACTCTCACAGTATTTTTCCCTCTGGTCTCCAGATAAGTGGAGATGAGAACCTGAGGTGGCCAGAAGTGGACAAGGACTCCAGAGAGTTACACTGAGTAAATTCATAGTGGTGTCCTATACCTACTCCTTTATACCCCTTCTCATGCAAGACTGTCACTAGTCAAGTCAGAGAGAAGTTTGGAGAATAGCTAACTTTCCTTTCTCTCTTGGTTTCAGTCTCCAGTAGTCAGACACCCATCTTTATCAATCTCACTTTTCCAACAGAGATTGTCCTTTATGTACAGGGTATACAGTAGTGAACAAACCATGATCTTCATTTGTTCTCTGAGACTGTAATCTCCAACAGGAGATGTGTACACAGATTACATTTCTTTTAATAAGCACATTTTAAAAATTATTTATTCATTTTAGCTGTGGGTCTTCATTGCTCTTCAGGCTTTTCTCTAGTTGCGGGCAACAGGACCTATACTCTAGTTGACGTGCACGGACTTCTCATTGGAGTGGCTTTTCATGTAGCAGAGAATGGCTCTAGGGTGTGTGGCCTCAGTAGTTGAGGCATGTAGGCTCAGTAGTTGTAGCTCCCAGGCTCTAGAGCACAGACTCAATAATTGTGGCACACGGGATTATTTGCCCCACAGCATGTGGAATCTTCCCGGACCAAGGATGGAACCTGGGTTTTCTGCATTGGCAGGTGGAGTCTTTACTACTGAGTCACCAGGGAAGCTGCAGATTATGATCATTTGTAATGTTTTTATAAGTGTCAGAAAAGTTTTTAAAGACAATGAAACCGCTTGTGTGGTGTTACCCCTCAAATGCTCTGCAAGCATCTCTCATAGCTCAAAAGCAATCTGTATTTGTGTTGCCAATTTGTAATTTCAAGGGTTTGTGTCAAACCATTAAAAGACATATGGACTAAACATGTAAAAATGAATATGGTTCATTTGTTGAGTGAGTGAGTGAAGTCACTCAGTCGTGTCTGACTCTTTGCGACCCCATGGACTGTAACCTATCATGCTCCTCCATCCATGGGGTTTTCCAGGCAAGAGTACTGGAGTGGGTTGCCAGTTCGTTTGTTAGGATGATGAAATGATGAGTGACTTTTCCCCAACCGTTTTGACTTTCATTACCATGAGGTTTATGAATTTTTTATGTTTAAAGCAGTGGTCCCCAACCCTTTTGGCACCAGGGACCTGTTTCATGGAAGACAATTTTTCCACAGAAGGAGGGTGGAAGAGATGGTTTGGAGATGATTCAAGTGCATTATATTTATTGCATACTTAATTTCTAGTCTAATGCCACTGCTTACCTGACAAGAGGTATCAGTCCATGGCCTGGAGGTTGAGAACCCCTGGTTTAAAGGAAAAAGGCTAAAAATTGTTGTCAACAACCTAGCTCCAGAGACTGATTCCCAAGTTAGCCCAGTTCATCTCTGAATTCAGTTCAGTTCAGTTCAGTCTCTCAGTCATGTCCAATTCTTTGCAACCCCATGAACTGCAGTATGCCAGGCCTCCCTGTCCATCACCAACTCCCAGAGTTCACTCAAACTCATGTCCATCGAGTCGGTGATGCCATCCAGCCATCTTATCCTCTGTTGTCCCCTTCTCCTCCTGCACCCAATCCCTCCCAGCATCAAGGTCTTTTCCAATGAGTCAACTCTTTGCATGAGGTGGCCAAAGTATTGGAGTTTCAGCTTTAGCATCATTCCTTCCAAAGAACACCCAGGGCTGATCTCCTTTAGAATGGACTGGTTGGATCTCCTTGCAGTCCAAGGGACTCTCAAGAGTCTTCTCCAACACCACAGTTCAAAACCATCAATTCTTCGGCACTCAGCTTTCTTCACAGTCCAACTCTCATACATGACCACTGGAAAAACCATAGCCTTAACTAGATGGACCTTTGTTGGCAAAATAATGTCTCTGCTTTTGAATATGCTGTCTAGGTTGGTCATAACTTTGCTTCCAGGGAGTAAGCGTCTTTTAAGTTCATGGCTGCAATCACCATCTGCAGTGATTTTGGAGCCCAGAAAAATAAAGTCTGCCACTGTTTCCACTGTTTCCCCATCTATTTCCCATGAAGTGATGGGACCAGATGCCATGATCTTAGTTTTCTGAATGTTGAGCTTTAAGCCAACTTCTTCACTCTCCTCTTTCACTTTCATCAAGAGGCTCTTTAGTTCTTCTTCACTTTCTGCCATAAGGGTGGTGTCATCTGCATATCTGAGGTTATTGATATTTCTCCCCGCAATCTTGATTCCACCTTGTGCTTCCTCCAGCCCAGCATTTCTCATGATGTACTCTGCATAGAAATTAAATAAGCAGGGTGACAATATACAGCCTTGACATACTCCTTTCCCGATTTGGAACCAGTCTGTTGTTCCATGTCCAGTTCTAATTGTTGCTTCCTGACCTGCATACAGATTTCTCAAGAGGCAGGTCAGGTGGTCTGGTATGCCCATCTCTTTCAGAATTTTCCACAGTTTATTGTGATCCACACAGTCAATTAATCTCTGAATTAATCTGAGAATCTGAGAATTCCATAAGGTCCCACAGAACACTGCCAGCTTTACATAGTCGTAGCAACATTTTTTTTCAAACAATTTGAGAGTGTTTTATGTATTGTATATAACATGAAATACTGTTTAAAATGATGGTTGTTACACCTTTGGAAAAATGATGTGTTCAGGTTACAAAATTAAACAAAAATCAGTTGCCTTTCTATATGCCAACAACAGAATATCTAAAAAAGAAATGAAAAAAAATCTTATTTCTAAAAGCATTAAAAAGAATAAAATAGTTAGTAATACATTTAACCAAAGAGGTGAAAGATCTGTACACAGAAAACTATAAGACTTTGATGAAAGAAATTCAAAGACACAATTAAATGGAAAGATATCCTGTGTTTATGGATCAAAAAATTAATATTATTAAAATGTCCATACTATCCAAAGCCATCTATAGCTTCAATGCAATCTCCATCAAAATTTCATTGACATTTTTCATAGAAATAGAACAAATATTTGAAAATTTGTATGAACCACAAAATATCTTCAAAAGCCAAAGCAATCCTGGAAAGAAGAACAAAGGTGGAAAAATCACACATCCTGATTTCAAATGATATCACAAAGTTATAATAATCAAAAGAGTATGGTACTACCATAAAACTGGACAATGGAACAAAATCAAGAATCCCCTTCCCCCCAAAATCATATATATATGGTCAACTAATGGGCTTCCCATGTGGCGCTAGTGGTAAAGAACCTGCCTGCCAATGGGGGAGAAATAAGCAATGCTGGTTTGATCCCTGAGTTGGGAAGATTCCCTGGAGGGGGACATGGCAACCCACTCCAGTATTCTTGCCTGGAGGATCCCATGGACAGAGTAGCCTGGCAGGCTGCAGTTAATGAGGTCACAAAGAGTCAGACATGACTGAAACGACTTAGCACACAATATCCACCAGCAACTAATAATTTACAAGGGAGCCAAGAATACTCAATGGGGAAAGGATGCTGTTGCTGCTAAGTCGCTTCAGTCGTGTCCAACTCTGTGCAACCCCATAGACAGCAGCCCACCAGGCTCCCCCGCCCCTGGGATTCTCCAGGCAAGAACACTGGAGTGGGTTGCCATTTCCTTCTCCAATGCATGAAAGTGAAAAGTGAAAGTGAAGTCGTTCAGTCGTGTCTGACCCTCAGCGACCCCATGGACTGCAGCCTACCAGGCTCCTCCGTCCATGGGATTTTCCAGGCAAGAGTACTGGAGTGGGGTGCCATTGCCTTCTCTGGGGAAAGGATAGTCTCTTCAATAAATGGTATTGGAAAACTGGATGCATGTGTGCTAAGTAACTTCAGTTGTGTCTGACTCTGTAACCCTATGGTCTGCCAGGCTCCCCTGTCCACGGGATTCTCCAGACAAGAATACTGGGGTGGGTTGCCATGCCCTCCTCCAGGGGATCTTCCAAACCCAGGGATCAAACATGCATCTCTATCTCTCCTGATTTGGCAGGCCAGTTCTTTACCATTTCTGCTACCTGGGAAGCCCAGAAAACTGGATAATCTCATGAAAAAGAATGAAGTTGGATTTGTATCTTCCACCAGTCACAAAATTAACTTGAAATAAATTAAAGACTTCCTGGAGAAAGGAATGGCTATGCAGATTAAAGACTTAAAGACCTGAAACCATAAAACTTCTAGAAGAAAACATAAGGACAAAGCTCTTTAACGTTGGTCTTGGCAACAATTTTTTAGGTATGATACCAAAAGCCATGCAACAGAAGCAAAAATAAACAAGTGGTACTACATCAAACTAAAAAGGTTTTGCACAGCCAAAGAAGCAATCAACAAAATGAAAAGGCAATTTATAGAGAAAATATTTGCAAACCATCTATCTAATAAGGGGTTAATATCCAAAAAATAAAAGGAACTAACACAACTCAATAGCCTATCAAAAGATTCTTTTAAATGGGCAGGAGATCTGAATAGACATTTAAAAAAACATGCAAATAACTAGCAGATACATGAAAAGATGCTGAACATCATCAGAGAAATGCAAATCAAAACCACAGTGAGATACCATACCTATTAGAATGGTTATCAAAATGACAAGAGATTACAAGTGGGGACAAGGATATGGAGAAGAGAATCCTTGTGCACTGTTGGTAGGAATGTAAACCAAAAAAAAGAAAGAAAAAAAAAAGCCACTATGGAAACCAGTAAGATATGAGCTAAATAAAACTCCCCCTCCTACACAAAAAGGAAATTTAAGAACAGAGGGTTGTTACCAGGGACCCAAGAGTCAGGAAATAACATCAGACACCAAGATGGACTTGAATCAAGAAATGGAAATCTGTTAGAGGCAGTACAAATGCCCGGAATTCATATGAGGGTACTTTTGTGGTTAGTTTATCCGCACCTCTCTTTCTTCCTTAGTATCATCTTCCTTCCTCACGGTTTCTTGCTTCTTTCTCTGCACATCTTCTTCCTCTGTCTCATTCTTTTGTAGGCCCCAGGCATTTGCTCTGCTTCTCCACGTGTGCATGGCCAAGTATAGTTGCCCCCTAGCCTGCAAGTTTACTTGTTCTAAATTCAAGTCGTCATAATTCTAAACATTAGAAAAGGAAATCCAATTAACCTTGTCTTCTCCTCTGATCCAATTGAATATGTCCAATCAGGCAGTCACATAGTACAGACATGAGTATAGGGCACACTCCTAGGGGAAGTTCTCAGAGAAGGAGGCTTGTGGTCTGGGCAGACTTCCCAAAAGGTGTATTCTCCAGCCCTTGAGGTTAGATTAGAACCATGGTCTTTCTGACTCCAGAGCCAGCATTCTTAACTACCATGTTAATCTGAAAGAAGGAAACAATATCTACTAGATTTCTACATTGTTAAAGTCACAGAAGGGGCTTCCCTTGTGTCTCACTGGTAAAGAATCCACCTGCCAATGCAGGAAACACAGGTTTGATCCTTGATCCAGGAGGATCCCATGTGCCACAACAATTAAGCCTGTGCTCTAGAGCCCAGGAGCCGCAACTGCTGGGCCCATGTGCCACAACTACTGAAGCCCTTGAACCCTGTAGACTGCGCTCTGCAACAGAAGCCACTGCAGTGAGAAGCCTGTGCGCCATAATGAGAGGGTGGCCCCCACTCTCCACAGTCAAAGAAAGCCTACCAGCAGCAACAGAGACATGGCTTCCCTGGTGGCTCAGACGGTAACGTGTCTGCCCTCAATGCAGGAGACCTGGGTTCGATCCCTGGGTTGGAAAGATCTCCTGCAGGAAGAAATGACCCAGAACAGCTAGAAATAAAATAGATAAGTAGAAGTTCTAAAAAGAGATTTATTGTAAAGTTTTGTGATGTTAACTCAGAAACAAATAGACCAACAGAATAAATTAGGTAACACAGAAACAGATTTACACATGGAAATCTAATATATAATAGAACTGGCATGGTAACAAGTTATAGAAATATGAATACAGTATGACTACATTGATAAAAAGAAGTTGAAAATTGACAAAATCAGTCAGTATATTATTTAGGGATTACCTGGTAAAACAATTTTAGAATGTAAGAACCAAGATTCAAACTTTGACAACCCCAGGGCTTAGGAAGGATAAGATTGGAAAATTTCACACACCTGTTATCAAAAATATTGTTTCTCAAATTGAATGGGAATACAGAGGTGTTCAATTTATTACAGTTTTATATTGTAAAAATGTGCTACATATATTCTTTTGTTTGAGTATCTTTATATTTTTAATTTAGAAGGTCATCTGATCCTTTTTTTCTGAGTTCATTTAAAAAATCATTAGGTTAAAATTTGAAAATACATAAATAATAAGGTTAAAGTATCAGTATTATATAAAATTCATATGAATTAATCAGATAAATATTGTGTTGGAAAAGGACAAGTCAAGAATAGACAAATTCAAACAAGAAGAGATATAAATAGCAGTTAAACACATGGAGTTAAAAAAAGAAAACAACTTCCATCAAATAAGTAGTGAAAAAAAAAACCCTAAAATTGAATATTTAAACACTATCATCTCTCAAATTAAAAAAACAAATAAGTTTAAAAATGTTTATACTTTTTGGTTAAATAATACCATTTACAGGAAGCTGTTCTATAGAAGTAATTCTTATATATCCACAAATATCTTCATTACAAAATGAATAGTATTTACTGAATATTTATGCCATGTGCCATGTATAGTGCTAAACCATATGAAACAGGTAGTGTTATAATCCCCATCACAAACAGCTGAGTTGGGCTAAATCACTACTCAGATTACTCAGCCTGGAGGTACAGCCTGGAGGTACATGGGCCAGGAGCCAAACCCAGGCAGTGTGCTTTTAGGGCCCACATTTTTAAGTGCCATATTATACTATAGTATTGTTTCTAATCGTCAAAACAAAATATTTTTAATGATTCAATAACAGAGTGAGACAATTATTCATGGGGACAAAAGTGAAAGAAAAAACTGAAAGCAACCTAAATGTCTAGTGAAAATTAAAAAGCAAAAAAAAAAAAATCCAATGAAAGTCAAATAGCAAAGTAAAGTTTGGTATATTTATATGCAATAGGAGAAGGGAATTACTCATTTCAGAAATTTTCATGCATGGAAAAAATGCATCTTAGAATGGAAGAAATGTGGTATCATGATTCAGGCTACCTGTATCACTGTTAAACTAAAAATAGAATTCATACTAATGGTGAATCAATAATGTATAAACAAACAAAAATAGCACATTCTTATTTCTATTTTAATGATAATAATATATTCACATTGTCCAAACATCAAACAAGTATACAAATGTACACAGTAGAAAGTCTCACTCCCACTCAGTCCCAGATCTTTTGTTCCCAGCCCTAACCATAGCACAAGTCATTGATTTTAGAAGTTTCCTGTTTAGACTTACAAAGAATTGTTTCAGGTAGAAGACAATGTGTATTCTTTGTCCTCTTACAATGTTTACATGAATAATAAAATACTATACACATTTTCCCAGCAGCTTGATTTTTTCATTTAATGTATCTTGAAGATCTTTCTAAATCAATACAAAAAGCATGTACTCATTCTTTTTAATAACTGTGTAATATTCCAAAGTGTAATTATCTATTATTTAACAAGGCTTATACTAATTGACACTTATGCTGTTTCCAATTTTTCACTATTGCCCGAAAAGAATGTTGCATCGAATACTATTTCTTAGACACGATTTCTAGGATCATTATTAAAAGTAGAATGCTGGATCCAAATGTATACCCACTTACAATTTTGAAGGATACTGCCAGTCCCTAATGGGCTAACATCATCATGCCTTTAAGTCTTTCTACCCAAGAACACAGTCTACCTTTCCATTTGTCCCAGGCCTCTTTTGTGAAGGACAACAAATCTCAAACCCTTTACCTCTCAAGAAGCAGTATATACACAGACTGTATACATTTCAGTTATCAAAAAAAAAAAAGAAGCAGCAGCTTATGTCAACATTGATTAACCTATCAATGCAGGTGAGATTATGGTTTATATGGGTTACCACTATATTCTTCTTAATCCTTTTCTGCATTTTTCAGTTCTTCATTTTGTTTTGTTACAATGAGCGCGACTTTTTTTTTCTGGCTGTACCCTGAAGCTTGTGGGATCTTAGTTTCACAACCAGGGATTAAACCCGGACCCTGGGAGTGAAAGTGCCAAGTCCTAACTACTGGGCCACCAGGGAATTCCCATGCTTACTTTTTTTGTTTGTTTGTTTTAATCTTTTGGTGGAGTCACACAGCATGTTGGATCTTAATTCTCCATTCAGGGATCAAACATCCGGCCTCTGCATTAGCAGTTCAGAGTCTTAACCACTGGACCACCAGGAAAGTCCACTCATGATTACTTTTAAAATAGAAGTTTTATAAACGGTCATCTGGCCCAGCTTTTGACCTTAAGTCTGCCAAGATAAGACAATTCAGGCAAAGAGTTGAAATGACAAGTCTGGGGTCACATTAAAGTATTCATCTTTGCTGGATGAAAGTTCAAATATCCTGCTTCCTAGTACGGGGTTTATTCTGCCCCCACTTTCCACATCTTGCTGCTTCATTTGGCAACAATGAAGGTTTTAGTTACTTGCTAAAGTTTGGGAAAGGGCTTCCCTGGTAGCTCAGTGGTAAAAGAATCCGCCTGACAATACAAGAGACAGCAATTTGATCTCTGGGTCAGGAAGATTTCTCCTGGAGAAGGAAATGGCAACCCATTTCAGTATTCTTGTCTGGGAAATCCCATGAGCAAAGGAGCCTGGCGGGCTATCGTGGGTCCCAAAGAGTTGGAACTTAGCAACTGAACACAAGCAAGCTTGGGAAAGTGAGTTTCATACATTTAATTCAGCCATTATGGACTGTTTTTAAGCCTGACTTAGTGCTGAATTTCTATACAACTTCAGGCACTATTTTAAACAGGCGGTCACCACATCCCAAAGACAAATGTCTCCCAAGAAGCCCCGTTCATTTTCACAATATTCCTAAAGATTAAGCTGAATGCAGTTTAATCTGGCCAACTCCCACTCTTCTATCCTCCATCTTCACTGCCCAAACATCTACTTGGATCTTTAAAATTAGTATCTAATCTGTACTATCAAAAGAAATCATTTTTAGGGCTTTTGCTTGGTGAAATCTGGCTCAATTTTGTAACCAATAAATACATCAGACACTGTTTGATAGAAAAGGTGAGGCATAGTAGGAGATACATAGTTTTTCAGAGTCCTAAAAGGAAACACAAATTTTTAGTTATTTTAAATGTTTTTAATTAAAAAAATCTGAGTAGTCAATAACATCAAAATAATAAGATTTAGCACCAATCTTCAGAAAAAAGCATGATAAATCCAAGAATAATTGGCCCAGAACATTAGGCACTTGGAGATGAAATTGTAAAGTATCTAGATTAAGCAAATTTCCCCTTTGTCCTTACTATATAATAAATAGGTGACAAGTTCATGAAAGATAAGTAAGGAAGAAGCTATACCCTTGCTCTGAACTTGACCTTTCTCAAAGCAGAATGTGGTTTTGCTCAAATAAGAGCAGAATCTATCAAGGTCATGCTATACCTGGTTGGTATCTTACAAAATGTGGCAGAAGCTTAGCCCTAAAGCTATCAGCAGTGCTGACAATTCCACAGAAGAATTTGTTGAAGCAGGTGCCATCACTACTGATGCATTATCTCATTTTAGGAAGCCTTATGGTCTTGGGAAACCACAGTTTAGATATGTAAATTTTAATTTTCTATGGAACAGTTTACAGAACTTATGAAGAGAAAAATTCTAATATAGAGACTCACTGAAGGAAAAATTTGCTGAAAATTTCCTTTATGGGAAATTTCCTGTGTGGTATAAATGATTTTACCCTCTTTGGTCTATTCTTACAAGATCTCTGTTTTTTTTTTTTAAACCAAAACCTTTTGAACTTTATATTTGGGGAAGAAGGAAAGGAAGAGAAGTCTTAAAATTTTAGCCAAAATAAGAAATGACTATTCTCAGTTTTGCTAGGGGCTCATCCTAGGGAGAATTAAAAGCAGTTTTCTCTCCTGCTTTATAACTCTCTGTGTCCTCTCCAAACTTATCGGTTTTATACTTGTTCATATTGTTCTTCCCAGCCAAATTTCAAACATGGAAGCTTATAAATTCATAAGATGGTTTTCTTTTCCAAGGGATATTCACATTTCAAAAAACTTTCTAAAGACCAAAAGGAACATAACTCTTAATGCTGGTGATTTAGAGACTGTAAGAGGCTGGTGTGGAAACAGGAGAGGCCCATAGCGTTATTGACCATACATGCAGATTGGTTACATATACCACCTACTTAAGGTTGTTAGTTCCAGATCCCCAAAATGCCCTAGGAAAAGAATCTTCATTACTTCTACCTCAAAATAGAGAGAGAAGGAAAATATTGAAGTGGATAGCATAAAGGTTTTACTTTTGGTCTTCAAAGAAAACGATATTTTCAAACCATGGCTCCAAATCATGTTTCATTTAGAATTTCATTTAATACATTCAACATCTAACTATTAAAGGAAATGTATAAATTATTCATAAAAGTAAAAAAGGACATCTACCACACCTCAGTACAAGAAATAATTAATCTTCCTAAATATAGATTTTCTTTTGAGGTGACCTGTCAGATCACTCAGTTTCCCTGGATCAGAAATAATGAAAACTCCTGCCTGCTACAACAGACTGTTAGAGTTTTATTCTCCCGATTTAAAACAAGGAGGTGCATCTTGGACAGTTTTGTAAACTCCACAGGGTAAAAAATGTACAAATAAAGAACATTAAGACAAAAGGTGGGACTTTCTTGCTTTAGCCCCGTGGTTAAGACTTCACCTTCCAAAGCAGCAGGTACAGGTTTGATTCCTGATTGGGAACTAAGATCCCACATGTCTTGTAGTCAAAAATCAAAACATGAAACATAAACAATATTGTAACAAATTCAATAATAAAGAATTGAATTTGAATTATTTAATAAATAATTATTTTTAAATGGTCCACAACAAACTCTTGAATAAGTAAATAGGATATTTTTAGAAAAAGACAGAAGATAAATGAAGGTTAGAAAATAAAGCCATAATGTGGTTAACACATAAAAGCCATGCCACAAAGCCAACTTTCCTGTTAATATGGGTGTACGGTATGTTGGTTTTGAGCTTCTGGCAGCCAAACAAGAGGAAAATTAGATCAGTTAGAAAACCAAAAGCCTAGTTAAAATTCTAGTCACAGAGCCCAAGACAGGGCACAAATGTGGTCAGGTACAACATTATATGTTTATTTGAGCTCTTCTTCTATGAATCTGTTATCAAGGACCAAGACGTAGAATTGTAGCAGGGAGAAGTCAAGACATACCTAGGAGAGAGCATGCCCTCAACTAAATCTGGTGGCTGGAGGAGATTCACAGACCATAGTCAGCAAGGGCTGGCCTCTGGGAGATACAATTGCCTTCTGGTTCATCCCCATCTAGCAGGGAAAACTGGATGTTCTAAGATCAAGGGCAGCACCAGGAGTTCCTTACAAAAAAAAAAAGAATGAAAACATTTATGATACAGAATAAAGAAGACAGTGGAAAATATGAAAAATGAACTTACAGGATTCATAGCAAGTTTATGGTTGATAAGCACAGAGGGTGAGGCAGAGATGGAATGTGATAATGGGTGGGGATCCAAGGTACTTAATGTATTGGGGAATATTTTATTATTTACACAAAAATATACTCAAAGACTAAAAACAAATTTGTAAAAATTGCCAACCACTCTCAATTCTGGGAGGTGAGAAAACTTTATATTTATCTGTATTTTTAACTCAGCTTTGTGTTTTTCTTCTTTTTTTTTAATTGAAGAGATTGCAGTAGAGTGGTACATTGGTAAAGAATTTTTGGATAAAATGCTTTGAGGCAAACTGTAAAAAATGGACTCTAGAAGGCCTCAAAGGAGAATTGTCAGAGTCAAAGACTGAGGAGCTTTCTGTCTGGAAATAGTTCCTGTTCTTCGGAAGCTAGTTAGGGAGTTGTTTGGGGGGTTTTTTTTGGTGAAAGTCACTCAGTCACGTCCGACTCTTCGGGACCCCATGGACTATGCAGTCCATGGAATTTTCCAGGCCAGAGTACTGGAGTGGGTAGCCTTTCCCTTCTACAGGGGATCTTCCCAACCCAGAGATCGAACCCAGGTCTCCCACATTGCGGGTGGATTCTTTACCAGCTGAGCCACAAAGGAAGCCCAAGAATACTGGAGTGGGTAGCCTATTCCTTCTCCAGGGGTTCTTCCCAACCCAGGAATTGAACTGGGGTCTCCTGCATTGCAGGCAGATTCTTTACCAACTGAGCTATGAGGGAAGCCCAATCAGGGGCATAAGAATTATCTGTGTGAAACACCCAGACACCAGTATAGAGTCATACAGACTTAGGGTTACATCACTTATTACTAATAAAAGAGAAAGCAAGAAGAAGGAAAGAAGGTGGGAGGACGGGAGGATGGAAGAGAAAAAAAGAAAAGAAGAGAGGAAAGAGGAAGGAAGGAGGAAAGAAGAAAGGAAGGAAGAGAGGGGGGAGGAGAAGGAGGAAGGGAGAGAGGCAGACTGAAGAGAGAGCAGAGAAAAGGGAGGTCAACATCTGTCCAGGCAACTCACTACTGGGCAGGATTACTATTCATCCTAGAACAGAAAGGAAAAAAGAACAAGTCCACAACAGGTGTTCCACATATCATCTTTCCAATATCATCTTTGAAAATAAGGTTTGTATTTTGAGAGACTTCTGCCCCATAACAGTTGCCCTAGAAGGATACATGGCAAGTCTCTCACCCTGTGATTAAAATAGACCTGAACACTGTTGGCTCTTTGGAGTTGTCTATTTTTATGAGTACCTAGTACTCTTGCCTGGAGAATCCCATGGATGGAGGAGCCTGGTAGGCTGCAGACCATGACGAAGAGTCGGAAACGACTGAGCGACTTCACTTTCACTTTTCACTTTCATGCCTTGGAGAAGGAAATGGCAACCCACTCCAGTGTTCTTGCCTGGAGAGTCCCAGGGATGGGGGAGGCTGGTGGGCTGCCGTCTCTGGGGTGGCACAGAGTCAGACAGGACTGAAGCGACTTAGCAGCAGCAGCTGCAGTTACAACAAAGGGGCCCCCCCAGTGGCTCAGTGGGTAAAGAATCTGCCTGCAATGCAGGAGACACGGGAGAGGGAGGTTCAATCCTTGGGTCAGGAAGACCCAAGATCCTAGAGAGGGAAATGGCAACCCACTCTCATATTTGTGCCTGGAAAATCCCATGGACAGAGGAACATGGTGGGCTGCGATCAGGCCAAAGGGTCTCAAAGAGTTGGTACACAACTTAGTGAATAAGCAACAGTTATAACAAAATTTCTCCCCATCATGTTCCTTAATCTCGTTTGTATCAGCTCAAGTTCTTGATGTCATTTTTGTGTTGAGTCCTTTGCTTTTTAAGGACACTTTTTTATCTTGATGTCTTTGGGAACCATGTTATCGATTAGCAGCATGACACAGACATCTGGCAATAAATTCTGTTACCACAGCTGCAGAACTCATCTATGCTATAAAATTGCATTTAGAATTTTGTCTTTTCAAGTTTGAATGAACTATGATTCCATTATGATGGTAAAAAGCAAATCTATAAGGTAAGCATTCCCAAACACTTCCTCTATGATAAGATGGCCGCTTTCCCCCTCTGAACTGTTGAGGACTGAGATCTGTTACCTGGTTTAAAACAACCTTAATGTGAGGTCAGAGTCAAATGCTCTAAGTCCTGCAGATCAAAAAGCATAAAATCAAGCTGACCATATTCTTTGGCTGGGGGGGGGTGGGTGGGAAAATGTGCATATTTTCACTATAATTACTGTGTCTTAGTCCTTAATGAGATATGTCTTTTGCAGAGAAAATTTAAAAAGAAATTCTGATGCAGACAAAATGTTTACATGAAGAGGGAACGTGAGAATATTTAAATCATTCTGAAACTAAGTAATGGTAAATTGTAACAGCTTCCAACAATTACTTAGTTCTTACGGAAAGTATTTACCATGGCAACCACGGCATCAGATTATTCTTAAATAGTCCTGAGCTGTACACAATAAAAAAAGAAGCAGGAAAAAATTTGCCTACTAGACCTGTTTGTTCAGTTTAGAGGCAGGTAGCCTACAGTAACCTGATAATACAAGCATATTATTTGTGCGCCATGCTTTCCTTTTGGGAAACAACACCTCATATATACCATTTTGTAGATGTGCTTACGATGGTGCAATCAGTTTAATTATCTTGATCTCCTTTCTGACATTTCAGAAAAGACTCCCTGACTATTCAAGTGTGAAATAATAGGTCTTTGAGTGAGTGAGTGAAAGTCGCTCAGTCGTGTCTGACTCTCTGCGACCCTGTAGACTACACAGTCCATGGAACGGTAATAATAGGTCCCTCCTCTCATGGGATTACTAAAAACGTTAAATTCTTGAAGCCCCTTCCATAACCACATGGCTTCTTCCAAATTTGATTTCATATTGTAAATGAAAATATACATATTCTTAAGGAAATAATTTGACGTATGGACAAAGATATCAGAACAAAGACATACAGTGCAGCACTAAAATAACCTGGATATTAGAGCAGACCCTGGCTCTTTTATTTCTTATTAGGGCAAGATAAGAATAAAGGAGTAAGAGCATGGACTCTGGAGCCAAATTGCCTGGTTTTAAATTCAGGCTATACCACTTGAAACTACCGCACAATTGCACTCATCTCATGCTAGCGAAGTAATGCTCAAAATTCTCCAAGCCAGGCTTCAACAGTACATGAACTGTGAACTTCCAGACGTTCAGGTTGGGTTGAGAAAAGGCAGAGGAACCAGAGATCAAATTGCCAACATCCACTGGATCATCGAAAAAGCAAAAGGGTTCTAGAAAAACATCTACTTTATTGACTATGCCAAAGCCTTTGACTGTGTGGATCACAGCAAGCTATGGAAAAGTCTTAAAGAAATAGGAATACCAGACCATCTGACCTGCCTCCTGAGAAATCTATGCAGGTCAAGCAGTAACAGTTAGAACTGGACATGGAACAACACACTAGTTCCAAATAGGAAAAGGAGTACGTCAAGGCTGTATACTGTCACCCTGCTTATTTAACTTATATGCAGAGTACATGATGCGACATGCCAGGCTGGATGAAGCACGGGCTGGATGAAGCACAGGCTGGAATCAAGATTGCCGGGAGAAATATCAATAACCTCAGACATGCAGATGACACCACCCTTACGGCAGAAAGCGAAGAAGAACTAAAGAGCCTCTTGATGAAGGTGAAAGAGGAGAGTGAAAAAGTTGGCTTAAAACTCAACATTCAGAAAACTAAGATCATGGCATCCGATCCCATCACTTCATGGCAAACAGATGGGGAAACAATGGAAACACTGAGAGACTTTTTTTTGGGAGGGGGCTCAAAATCACTGCAGATGGTGATTGCAGCTATGAAATTAAAAGATGCTTGTTCCTTGAAAGAAAAGCTGTGACCAACCTAGATAGCATATTAAGAAGCAGAGACATTACTTCACCAACAAAGGTCTGTCTAGTCAAAGCTATGGTTTTTCCAGTAGTCATGTATGGATGTGAGAATTGTACTATAAAGAAAGCTGAGTGCCAAAGAATTGATGCTTTTGAACTGTGGTGTTGGAGAAGACTCTTGAGAGTCCCTTGGACTGCAAGGAGATCCAACCAGTCCATCCTAAAGGAGATCAGTCCTGAATATTCATTGGAAGGACTATGCTGAAGCTGAAACTCCAATACTTTGGCCACCTGATGAGAAAAACCGACTCATCTGAAAAGGCCCTGATGTTGGGAAAGATTGAAGGCGGGAGAAGGGGACGACAGAGGACAAGATGGTTGGATGGCATCACCAATGCAATGGGCATGAGTTTGAGTAGGCTTCAGGAGTTGGTTATGGACAGGGAGGCCTGGCGTGCTGTAGTCCATGGGGTCGCAAAGAGTCGGACACGACTGAGCGACTGAACTGAAATGAACTGACACCACTTCCAGATGCTGTTTTGCTCCTGTAGTCACTGATCTACTTTTGTGTAATACTAAGGTCTTTTTAGCTAAGATCAGTAGAAAAACAAGGTGTTTGGGGATTATCTAATTTTTCTCTAATACTTTTTTTCTTTTCTTCATATACTTTATATTTTTACTATGTCTTAACCAAAAATGACTTATTATAGATGCTGTACATGATTTTGGAGTTTTCCCCTTTTGGTGAAATTTTGAGTTGGCAAAATTGACATTCCACTTTAAATTCATCTTCACAAAAAGAAGAAATTTCCCAAATGGCACTTTCTTGAATAATTCATGATATAAACAGAATTTTAAATAGTTCTTAAAGATTATTCTCTTTAATCCATTTAATAATTAATTTATTTGTTTTATTTATTTAATAATTGCACAATTATTAAAATTATAATATAATCTCTCTTATTCTGACTTTTATTATTTTCATAAGGATTTACATTTATTCACTCAACAAAAAACTATTGTTCTTCCTACAACTATCTAGCAAATGCACCCTTAATAGTTGTATTAACTGTCCATCTGTTTCCCTATTTATTTAACTACTGAAAAGTTCTTAATAATTTTCATGGAACATTAATATCTTTTATAATCATCATGAATTATTCTGGCATATTCCTCTTGCAATAATAAATACATATTTTTACTTCAAAGACTGATAAAATTCCAATGTACAAAAGCATGCAAAGAGGTTTTTCACCTCAACTTATATCCACAAAGTTAAATTATATTTGAAAAGGAATTTCCAGATATTAAGAATAAATCCAAATTGCATGTCTTGTTCAGATAATTGGAATAGCTGCTGCTGCTGCTGCTAAGTTGTTTCAGTCCTGTCTGACTCTGTGCAACCCCATAGACGGTAGCCCACCAGGCTCCCCCGTCCCTGGGATTCTCCAGGCAAGAACACTGGAGTGGGTTGCCATTTCCTTCTCCAAGGCATGAAAGTGAGAAGTGAAAGTGAAGTCGCTCAGTCATGTCCGACTCTTCGCGACCCCATGGACTGCAGCCCACCAGGCTCCTCCGCCCGTAGGATTTTCCAGGCAAGAGTACTGGAGAGGGATGCCATTGCCTTCTACGGAATAGCTGCACTGATTAGTTATAAAGTTAGCTACAAGAGCATATGATCATTGATCACTCTTTGACCCCTGAACTGGGTGCCAGGAATGATCTGGAAGCAGGATTCTTTGGCCTTCCCAAAAACAAAGCTTATGCCAGTACTGTAGCGCTTCTTTCACTTTGAAAAGTTTAAAATATGCAGAAAACCTGATTTTGTTTAGGGATATTTGAGAACAAAATTCAACTGAATACATTTTAAAGATATTATTGGCTGTATTCAATAATTCACAAATCAGGCAGTATCCATGCTAGCAGATAGAAAGGAGCTCCAAGATGCTCCACAAAATGATTTTTATAGGCAGAAGGGAGCAGGAACAAGAAAGTTGTAATTGGCAAAAAGGCAGATTGGTTATTGCAAGGTTACTTTTCCTTTCAGAGATGACAGGGGTCTCAGATTACTTAACTAGTGCTGATCAGGGGATTCTTAATTGACTGATTTGAGATTTCATTTCTAGGGGAACCAAGTCTCACTTCAGAGACCGAGGACTTAGCTTAGTGACTCCACTTTGCGCCTGTTGTCTTGTTTTTAACAGAAATTACATGAATATGTATCACAATTACAAAGCGGTGTCTGAGAGTAAAAACCAAGTTCAAGTATGAATTTGGTTCTTTTGTGGGAAAAGTGAAGAAAGCATTAGGTGAAAGATACACAGAAGCACCAATCATATTTGTAATATTTCATTTCTTAAACAAGATTTGAAACTTGGCTTTTTATTATATTTTTCTCTACTTTTGGCATGCCTCAAAATTTTAATATTAATAAACAAAATAAAAAAGTAGAGAATTAAAACATGTGCTTATCAAGAAGCCCATGTACAATTCTAGAAAGTGGCTCAGATGTCAAGAATCTGCCTGCCACGTGGGAGTTTCAATCACTGGGTTGAAGGTCCCCTGGAGAAAGGAATGGCTACCCACTTCAGTATTCTTGCCTGGCAGATTCCATGGATAGAGGAGCCTGGCAGCCTTTAGTATATGGGATCACAAAGAGTTGGACACAACTGAATGACTAACACTTTCACTTTTTCATGTACAGTTCTAGAAACCAGAAATACTACTTTCCCACTTATGAACTTTTTTTCTGGCTTTGCCATGTGGCATGCAGGCCCCCCCATGCTTAGCTCCCCCATCAGGGATCTGAACCCCTGCCCCTGCAGTGGAAGTGCAGAAGCTTAACAAGTGGACCACCAGAGAAGTCCTATGAACTTTTCAAACTGGAAAAAGGGTTTTAAATTGGGATTTATCTTTCCTTCAGAGATGAAATTATTCGTTATTAAAGCAGCCACTTAGCTGTTAATTTATTTAAATCTCAAAAAAATAAGACAAAAATAAACAGAAAGCTAAGTTTTTAAACAGCAAACTGGTACAAAATGTCTTTCTGCTATAATGACGGTAATGAAAGGGAAAAAGTAGCTAAGAGGAAAAGAAACTTGATAGTTTGATTGTGTCGGGGGTAAGATCTCTACTTTAAGTGTAACGTAACCCAGTATCAAAAGCTGTCTCATCGAAATGTTTCCTCACTTTTGTTCGGGCACAGTTTTTCATTTCTCAGTACTAACTGTCACAAATTTTCTGTTTCTCTCCACGGTTCCTCAAACCTCTGATCAGAAAGCCTTGGCCTAGAACATTTAAGTGATAGTTGTTTGCTTAGTACCTGCTTCATTTCCTGTTTTTTCTCTCATCTAGATACACCAGGGACTAAGCAGAGCAGGATATGACAGTTAGAGGGAATGCTACAAACAATAATGAAGGCAGTTACTCCGAGTCTTAGGCCCATTTGCTCATTTTCATTTCAGTAGGTAAATGATATCATCTCTTGCAAATAACAAAAAACAGGGACATGGGCTGTACCATGCCCATGTACCAAGAAAAGGCACCTGGCTCAGTTAGTACTTCCAGCCAGCGAATGTTTGGCCCCGAAAGCCTTAGGGTTTGGTTTGGTTTTGTTTTCCTAATTAAACTCTTCCCGCTAATGAGATTTTGCATTTGCATTATGAGTTTTGTAACTTTATATCTAATTTATATCTTTCTAAATCTCATCTTTATTTTTTAAAAAAAGGCTGAAATATAAGAAAGACAAGATTTAGCAAACAGTATGATTCTTTAGGACAAAATGAGAAAAGAGATGAGGTGCTTAAAAGTTCTGCTTTCACTGAGTGCAATACTGCATCAGTTCACACACACACACACACACACACACACAACTCTACTCTAGCAGATGAATTGCCTTCTGTGACATATTTAAATCAAATTACCTACCCCAAAGCTCATTTTTACAGTGTTCCTACTGACTTTCCAGCAGAAAATCACTCTTTAAAAATTTTTTGCTCTAAGAAAATTAATGGTTGCCTAGGCCCGGGGGTCTGGGGATGGAAATAAGAGTAACTGCTGCTGGGTAGGGGGTATTTTCTATGATAGCAAAAATGTTCTGAGCTTAGATTTGGGTGGTGGTTGCACAACTCTGTGAATATACACCACCATTGAATTGTACACTTTAAATGGATGAACTTTATGGTTTGTAAATTATCTCAATAAAGTTTTTTTTAATCTATTCTTGAGGAAGAATCTGGAAGAGAGAAGGGTGCTATAAAAAGAAGTCACTTGGATGTGAGTAATCTTTTTGCTAAAGCTTTAAGGCCAGGAAACAAAGGCCAGACCTGAGGTTTTTGATCCAATATATCCTAATATTTCACCATTTTCTTTCCTCGTTTTTCAGCAAGATCCTTCCTCGTACTTTATCATGTCAATAGTCTAACCCAATGGAGCCCTGTGATAGACTTTGGGGACTGACAGCCCATCAGCCAGTCAGAATGTCCTCTTCTCCTGCCCTTTTCCAATACAGGGGCTAGACAGCAAAATAAAACTGGCTTTCTGTATTATGGGTTCTGTATCTGTGGATTCAGCATCCATGGATTCAACCAACATCAGATTGGAAATATTCAAAACTGAAAAAGATTCTAGAAAGTCCCAAAAAGCAAAACTTGAATTCGGCACATGTTGGCAACTACTTACACAGCATTTACATTGTATGGACAACTGCTAACATAGCATTTACATGTATCAGGTTTTATGAGTCATCTAGAGATGGTTTAAAGTATCAGGGAGGATGTGGGTAGGTTACGTGCCAGTACTGCACCATTTTGTATGAGGGGTTCAAGCATCCACAGATTTTGGTATCCAAAGAGGTCCTGGAACTAATCCCCCAATGACTATATTTCTTTTTCCATTTTTGCTGCTAGAAGCAACTATGTGACTTTGATCCAGTCAATACAGTGTAAGCAGAACTCTCTCCTTTGAGTTTTCCAGGGAAGTTTTAGTTCCACATGAAAAGGGATAATTACAACTGGCAGAGCCCTTTTGTCTCTTCCTTCCTCTTCCTACCTAGAAAGCAGACATGAGACCTGGAGATGCAACAGCCAGTTGGGGACATACGGGGACAAGCATGAGAAAAAAACCCCATAAGCTAAGGAAGGTAGAGCAGAAACATTTGGTCCTTGTCAGCGTTTCTCAGCAGCTGTACCAGTGCTGGACTGCCCAGCTCTGGATTTCTCATTATGTAAGAAAAACAAAACTGCTTTTTGTTCACCTACTATTACTTGATGTTGCAGACAAGTAGTTTGTTGCTGTCATTGTTCAGTCACTAAGTTACTTGTAACCAAAGGCACTTTTTAAAATACAGTTTTTATTTATTTATTTTTGGCTGTGCTGGGTCTTCGTCGCTGTGTGGGCTCTTCTGTAACTGCCGTAAGCAGGAGCTGTCTAGTTGCAGTGCATGAGCTTCTTGTTGAGGTGGCTTCTCTTGTTGCGGAGCATGGGCTCTAGGGCACACAAGCTTCAGTAGTTGTGGCACACGAGCCTTGGTTGCCCCAGGGCTTGTGGGATCTTCTTGGACCAGGGATCAAATCCATGTCCCCTGCGTTGGCAGGTGGATTCGTATCCACTGTACCATCAGAGAAGTCCCCAAATCACTTTTAACAAGTCAATTATTAGGCTTTTCATATTTAAAAATTATCTAAATATTTCAGTCTCAAAGTGGGTTTATTTTAATGTCCAGGGGCAGCTGCATGTACACAAAGAAGTCCATTTATAGTTAATCTGGGTTTAAATTCTTACATACTTGAATGAATTATACAAATTGGTATAAACTTTATTGAATTACACAAAATTGCACAATTTTCCTTAAGCTTTTAAGTTTAATTTAAAATATTTTATCTTCCTTAAAAAGCTATTACGTGCCATACTACAGATCTATGCAAAAATACAGAAAAAGAAAAAGTTGTTTTACAGAGACACATTTCAGCTAGGTCTTAAAGAAAGAAGAGAAAGTAAAATTCTATACAGAAGAATACATAAACTCAGAGGCATGAAAGGGTATGATGCGTTAGATGGGCGTGGGAAGCCAGAGCAAAGATGAGGCTAAAAAGCTAATTGAAGTCAAACTGTTCACTTTTATGTATCAGACTAAGCACACTAAAGTTTAAACTTTATCCTGCAGCAAACTGGAAACTCTTAGAAGTTTTGAAGGGAGTGATGTGATTATGCGTGTATTTCAGAAAGAGAAAAAGCTTGGAGAAGGCCATAGATGCTAGTTGAAGACTATTGCACTGCAACAAATGAGAGATGATAAAGGTGATTAAAAACAACAACAACAACACAAAACAAAACCCTGTGCAGATGCTGCAGGAGATCCCAGGGCAGGAGGCCAACGGAGGATGAAGCAGAGGCTCAGTCGGGAGGAACTGAGAGGAGGTCAGGTCTGCAAGGGAGAGGGTCAGCGTTCCTCGGGAGCATTGCCCAGTCTGTTACAAGCCACATTTTAACTAGCAGGCTGCAGCTTTGGAAACCAGTGAGGCCCAGAACCAACCAGTGAATGCGGGAGCAGAGGAGGCAAGGGACCCCCAGCCAAGCGCCCTGGCTTTTCCTTCTGTGACAGATACTTGTAAGCCATACCTCTCTCTTTTCTCAATACCTACTCAACACATTAGGAAAGGAAGTAGGGAGAAGGGAGTTTATCTGAGAGTTTGGTTTTGGTTTTTTTTGTTTGGTTGGTTTCTTTTAATGAAGAGAAACTGAACATACCTGTTAATTCAATGAGGCCATTACACTGAGGGAGCTCTAATGCCATGGGGCCCTATGTAAGCAAACTGAAATCTAAGCCTGTCAATGCCTCAAAGTTAGGAAATTGAAACCTAAAGGCAACCAATCACAAATAGCCAACTAGGTTTTGAGATATAGCTTATCAGGACCCTGGCGGACTTGTGGTTAAGGTTCCACGCTTTCACTGTGCAGGGCTTGGGTTTGATCCCAGGTCAGGGAACCAAGGCCTCAAAAGCTTCATGACAAAGCCAAAATACATGTGTGTGCATGTGTGTATATATATCCAATCAATAATTCCCTTACTTTGCTTCCACTTTTTTCTATAAAAGTATCTCTTCGGGTTCCTATTGGTGGAGTGTTCCTGACTATTCCTGATTTGGTGCCGCCCAATGGCAATCCATTTTTGCTCTAACAAACTCTTAAAAAGTTTTAAATGCTTCAGTTTCTATTTTAACATACCTGAAAGGTTTATTAAATTATTGGCATTGTTGTGCTTTAAACGAGATGGGATATTTAACTTATCATCGCCAGTACCAATAACTAACCAGTAGGTGGGAGCTCTAGAGAAGACCGCATCAGTTATGGACAAAATAGTAGGAAAAATCCATCTTATCTGCACGACAAAGTTGAATTATACAACTCTGAATCAGAAGCCCACAAAAAAAGTC
Source organism: Capra hircus (assembly GCF_001704415.2). Lineage (NCBI taxonomy): Eukaryota > Metazoa > Chordata > Mammalia > Artiodactyla > Bovidae > Capra > Capra hircus. Next base: position 20,846,025 of record NC_030818.1, read on the forward strand.
AAGTCAAAACTACAAACATTCACTGTTTACGTGCTGCACCACCCAGAATCTGTGGGACATCAGCAATTCAGTCATCAGAGGAAACTCTCACTTACGAAGCAAGTACATTTTGGGAGGCCTAGCCCTGGCCCAAACTCTCCAGCTTTCTGCTCTAATCCATGCTTATCAAATGGTCCTTGATTATTAATCCATCATAAAGTTAGTCCATTCTAGAGACTGTAAGAGGAAAAGCATAACCTCCTTTTGAGGAAATAGAATGGGCTTTTGTTTTACACATCAATTTCTTAACATTGTAGCTGACTACCCTAAGCAGGATTCATCCTGGGGCTCTCAGTTCAGTTCAGTTCATTTCAGTTCAGTCGCTCAGTCATGTCCGACTCTTTGTGACTCCATGAACCACAGCACACCAGGCCTCCCTGTCCATCACCAACTCCTGGAGTCTGCACAAACCCATGTCCATTGAGTCGGTGATGCCATCCAACCATCTCATCCTCTGTCGTCCCCTTCTCCTCCTACCCTCAATCTTTCCCAGCATCAGGGTCTTTTCAAATGAGTCAACTCTTCACATCAGGTGGCCAAAGTATTGGAGTTTCAGCATCAATATCAGTCCTTCCAATGAACACCCAGGACTGATCTCCTTTAGGATGGGCTGGTTGGATCTCCTTGCAGTCCAAGGGACTCTCAAGAGTCTTCTCCAATACCACACCACAGTTCAAAAGCATCAATTCTTCGGCGCTCAGCCTTCTTCACAGTCCAACACTCACATCCATACATGACCACTGGAAAAACCGTAGCCTTGACTAGACAGACCTTTGCTGGCAAAGTAATGTCTCTGCTTTTTAATATGCTTTCTAGGTTGGTCATGACTTTCCTTCTAAGGAGTAAGCGTCTTTTCATGGCTACAATCACCATCTGCAGTGATTTTGGAGCCCCCCAAAATAAAGTCAGCTACTGTTTCCCCATCCATTTGCCATGAAGTGATGGGACCGAATGCCATGATCTTAGTTTTCTGAATGTTGAGCTTTAAGCCAACTTTTTCACTCTCCTTTTTCACTTTCATCAAGAAGCTCTTTAGTTCTTCTTCATTTTCTGCCATAAGGGTGGTGTCATCTGCATATTTGAGGTTATTGATATTTCTCCCAGCAATCTTGATTCCAGCTTGTGCTTCCTCCAGCCCAGCGTTTCTCATGATGTTCTACGCTGCTGCTGCCGCTGCTAAGTCGCTTCGGTCATGTCCGACTCTGTGTGACCCCATAGACGGCAGCCCACCAGGCTCCCCCATCCCTAGGATTCTCCAGGCAAGAACACTGGAGTGGGTTGCCATTTCCTTCTCCAATGCATGAAAGCGAAAAGTGAAAGTGAAGTCGCTCAGTCATATCCGACTCTTAGCGACCCCACGGACTGTAGCCTACCAGGCTCCTCTGTCCATGGGATTTTCCAGGCAAGAGTACTGGAGTGGGGTGCCATTGCCTTCTCCCAAGTTAAATAAGCAGGGTGACAATATACAGCCTTGACATACTCCTTTTCCTATTTGGAACCAGTCATGTTGTTCCATAACTGCTGCTTCCTGACCTGCATACAGGATTCTCAAGAGGCAGGTCAGGTAGTCTGGTATTCCCATCTCCTTCAGAATTTTCCACAGTTTATTGTGATCCACACTTCACAGCATCATCTTTCAGGATTTGTGTGGGGCTCTAATGAGATGGATTTCCCTTACACAATATTGTAATTCAACTGTCCTTCAATAGAGAGTTCCCTGGTGGCCTAGTGGTTAGGATTCAGGGCTTTCAACTGCCAACGCCAGGTTCAATCCCTGGTCAGGAAACTGAGATCCCACAAGCTGTGTGGCAAAGTAAAAAACAAACAAACAAACCAAAAAAAAACTATACTTTAATTAGGGAAAATAAGACTGAGGCTCTTGCCTGAAAGGCTGAGGACCAGACCTTGGACTCAGGGGTGAATCCACACTCTGGTAATCACTTGTCCAGTTTCTCCTGGTGACACCACTGTTTCCCTGCCTTGCCCCTTCAGTCAATGTCATGTCACGGTGGGGACTCCCACTTGAGACGGAGAAGGACCTACATAGAAGTAGAACAGAGTCTGGCCAGATGTACATATTTCCTCTAAGGCCCTGCACTGTCCCACAACACACTCCAGGAGTGGTGGCCAAGCTGGCCACTCAGTCTCTCATCCCTGGTCTACTTCCTTCTGACCAACTCTTAAAAGTTCTGGCTGCTGACATTTAAACTCCTTTTCCTGCTTATGTCCCCAACTGCTCCCCTTGGATTTGACATTGGCTGACTCGAAAAGCCTTGGGTGACTCCCTCTACCTCAACCATGAACTGAAGGGCTACTCTCCCACCAGGCCTACCCTGGCCTTGCTGACAGGACTTAGATGCACAGAACTCTCCAGGACACACTCCTGGAACAACCTGGACTCAACCACGCTAGATGCAGCAATTTCCAGAACCCTTGGCTGGGCTCTTTTACCTCAGGGATTGGAGTTCAGGGAAAAAAAAGACAGGGAAACACTCATCAGGACTGGTGATTTCCCAGAGAGGTTCTGAGAAGGTAGCTATTCAGTTAGCAACATTTGAAGGCAAAAGCTTTTCCAACCTGGCAGTCCAGGGCTGCCATGTCAGCGCTGCCACTTCCACAGCAATGATTACGGAGTGACTGACACTCGGGACTGTGGTGGCAACTCCAGCTCACAATTAAGTCACACCGGCTCAGCATGTTCCCTTTTAATTACTTACCATTCTGAGGTAGGACTTCCTTGGTGGCTCAGCTGGTAAAATCAATCCTAAAGGAAATCAACCCTGAATATTTATTGGAAGGACTGATGCTGAAGCTGAAGCTCAATGCTTTGGCCAACTGTTGCAAGGAGCTGACTCACTGGAAAAGACCCTGATGCTGAGAAAGGTTGAAGGCAGGAGGAGAAGGGGACAACAGAAGATGAGATGGTTGGATGGCATCACCGACTCAATGGACATGAGTCTGAGCAAACTCTGGGAGATGGTGAAGGACAGGGAAGCCTGGTGTGCTGCAGTCCATGGGGTCTCAAAGAGACACGACTTAGCAACTGAACAACAACAAAGTCTGAGGTAGATAGTGGGGCCAGGCAGGGCTGAGTTTGAATACTAGCCATACCTACTTGGCTGCATCTTCTCAAGTCTTGGTTTTTTCAGCCCTGAAATTATATCATTACACTTCCCTCACAGATAAACCCCCTGAGAACACCTGAAGGGGAAGTCGCTCAGTCGTGTCCGACTCTTTGTGACCCCATGGACTGTAGCCTACCAGGCTTCTCAGTCCATGGGATTTTCCAGGCAAGAGTACTGGAGTGGGTTGCCATTTCCTTCTCCAGGGGATCTTCCCAACCCAGGGATCGAACCCAGGTCTCCCGCATTGGAGGCAGATGCTTTACCCACTGAGCCACCAGGGCACATACCTGGCACAGCAGACACTGACTGATGTTAATTCTGATTCCTTTTTCTGAGATTCTGATTCCAGTCTGAGGCAGAATCTCCAGGATCCTAAAGATCAGCTTCACCTGAGAGTCCTTTGTACTCAGTTGTAATTCTTCCTTGTCTTGAAGTCAGGGGAAGGTGGTAACCTACAGTCAGACTTGGGGCTCTGACTGGACAGGCTTCTAGAAAGGAGTCGTGTTGGGGCTGGGGATAAGACTAAAGGAAATGCTCACTCTCTGGCTTTCAAACTTCAGTGAGCGTGGGAATCATTTAGGGAGTTTATTAGAATACAGGGACTTCCCTGGTAGGTCAGTGGCTAAGACTCTGAGCCTCCACCTCAGGGGGCACAAGTTTGACCCCTGATTGGGGAACTAAGATCCTGCATGCACAAAAAAAAAAAAAAAAAAAAAGAATAAATAAAAATACAGATACTCCGGTCCCTCCCTCAGTGACTGAGAATCACTGACAGTCAGATCCAGGAATCTACATTTTTAATAAGTTTCCCAGAATAGTCTAACATGCACCAAAGAATGAGAATCACTGACCTGTCTGGAAGTTTCTCTTGTCTCCTTCTTGACCTAGTTATTCTGATAGACAGAGTGGGTGCTGGGGTCCTGTTGAGGGCAATGGTATTAAAAAAAAAAAAAAAATTGGTCTTTATCTCCAGTTCCTGGCACAAAGCTCCCAAATCCTTGGAATTTGAGTGATGAGTTTCTTGAGTAAGGAGTGTCTTGAGTGATAAAGGCCTTATGCTAATAGTGATTAGTCTTATGCTAATAAGATAACCCTTGGAGAGGTTTGGTGGGGGGACAGGCTAGATAACTTCAGGATGGAAACTGGTCACAAGAAAAATCAACTAAGTGATTAAAAGGGCTAGACTTTCAACCCCAGCCCCTGACTTCCTCAGGGAGGCAAAAGGGGTGGAGACTGAGTTCAATCACCAATGGCCAGTAATCATGCCTAGCTAATATAACCTTGATTAAAAACCCAAAAAATAAGTTCCGTGAGCTTCCAGGTTGGTGAACACACTCATGTGGTGGGAAGACAGCATAACAGGAGAGAGCATGAAAGCTCTGCACTAATCCCCACCCCTCATCCCTATCCCCTATAACTTCCCCTGTGCATCTGTAGGGGAACCCAATTATCTCTTTGGCATGCAGAGTATATTGAACTGAAAACTATCAAGGTCCAAGAGACTCCGGAAGAACTTTTGACCTTCCCCCTAACTGCCTAAGAATGTACATAGAGGACTTGTTCCAGGAAGGGCACTATCACCATAGATACCTATAGTATAAACTAGGTATGATTGACCGACAGGAACATAGCAAAGTCTGTCAAAACTCCTCCCTGTGTCCTATTGCCTCTGCCTCACCCAGCAAACATTTGTTTACTAACAAACATTGCTTGTCCACCTCCTGTCAATTATCTTCCCCCCTTCTGAAGTCCCAAACCACTAACCCCAATGCCCTCTTTTGTCTTGAACTGAAGATGGTGTGTAAGGTGAGGACTCTGGCCATTTTGGTGAGTTAGCTTTCCTGGGTCTCTTCCAGGTATACATGTTATTACTTTTTGTTTCATTTTCTTCTGTTAATCTGTCTCATGTCAATTTAATTCTTAGACTAATCAGAAGAACCTAGAAGGGGAAAGGAAATTTTTTTCCTTCTCTGACGTCGCTCTTCCATTTGGCTGTCCCTCACTTACATTCTTTGTAAGGAACTGGTAGACGTAACTTATCTTATTTTAACTGGTAGACATAACTTATGTCTACCAGTTATAAGTTTTTCAGGAGTTTTATGTCATTCTAGAATATTAACAACACTGAGAGGAGCCCATGGGGATTCCCAAATTTGTAGTTAGCCAGCCAGAAGAGTGGGTTGCCCAGGTATCCCGTTTGCAGCTGGTTTGAAGTATTAGACTGAGCCCCTTAACTCATGGGATCTGACCCTAACTCTTGGTAGATAGGGTGGGAATTAAATCGCTGAGGATCCAATTAGTGTCATAGAATTGGTTGGCATGTGGAAAAACAACATACACTTAGCGTCAAAAGGGGTGTCAGAAAAAAACGCTATATTCATTCTGTCTCCTGACTTCACCTGGCCCTTGTGTAACCATACTTCTTTATAGAATGTGGTTGAGCCCAGAAGAAACAGTCAATTCCGCTGCAATTCTCTGACCTAAATTCAGTGCTAACCTTTTGAAGAGGAAAGGAAGTGGGGCTAAAAGTTTCTCTGTTCAAGCCTACCCAAAAGGAGGGCAGAATTTGCCTGTCGGCTTCTGACGTAGACTGTAATCAGTAGCACACCCAGAAGACAGTCTCCAACAAGCCAGGGAGCAAAGGGCCTGCTCTACAACAGGATACAAGCTCATTTACTGGAATCATCTATGGACTAAGCTGACTGCCTTAACTCTGCCTTAACCCCACCTGAGCTGCTTCAGAACCTTTTGAACCTGGTCATTTGTGTCTACCAGACCCCTTCCCTCTAACTAGATTCTCTGCCTCTGTTCCTCCTGGCTATTTTTCAGTGGTCAAGCCTTTCCTCGGGCCTCAAATTTCCTGCAATAAACTTACTCAGCTATATCCACTAGAATGTGCCCCAGGAGACCGGGTAAAGTCTTTTCTGATAAGCCTTCCTACCTTGGCCTCACTTCTGAAAGGCCTCCTGTGCTCCCAGAGTTTGATGTTAGAATGCTGTCCCCTCATTTCCTTGCCTTCTCTTCTCTCTTCCTCTTCCTGGAGAATTCACATAGTTTTATCAATCAATGCCACACCTCTTGGTACACCTGGTGGCATATCTGAAATCATTCAAAGAGGCCTCATTCCTAGTTTGTTTTTGTTTTTGTTTTTTTAATATGTGATAATTTTTGAGAGGGATTTCTTCTGCTATAACCCTGTTCAGGACAAAATTAACCTGGTCAATAATTGTCTTACCCACCTGTATGGAGACAGACACAGTCAATTTGGTAAGGGAGATGACTGAGGCCTAATGTGCCGAAGTCCAAGTAGTACGAACTGGCCAAGTGCTTCTACTTTGAGCAGAGGCTCAAGTCTTCCATGAAGGAGAAGCTTCCCCAGGACTAGAAGATTATACTCCAGGGTCATCATTATCTAGAGAAAAACACCTGCCAAATGCACAGTCATCCCAGGGACCTCAACTGAATATTACTAAGGAGAGTGCCAGGCAACTCCTAGTCAGCCTTAGGAAATTCCTTACTGTAACTGTATTGGGTCAACACTGACTCTTGGAAATCTTTCCCTCCAACTGGGTTCTGTCTCCTCTTCCATGACAGAAATCGCCCTTGTCTGGGCCAACTGACTTGCAGTTTTCAATGTCTTTTATGGGAGACACTTATGTGAGGGTTGGGGGGAAATTCTGTGTGGCTTGGGCTCTTCCTCAATCAATGAACCCATCACCATCAAAATGGTTCCCTAACCTGTACCACCCACCTCTGGGCATAATAAACTTCTCCAGCTAGAGCTCCTTTAGACCTTGCCACACTTATTCTATCTTGGAGCCTCCAGAACCTTAATCACAAATATACCATTATCTAGAGCAAATTCTCTATCTTCTTCCAGACCCCTGAAAGTCATATGATTCTTTTGTCTTCTCACTTTGGGCAATGCCTTCAAAGTATGGGACTTGTAGTTCCATCCCAGGTGTGTACTCATAGATTTCTGGTTGTGACCAGTACACACCCAAGCCACAGGCTCACATTATTATTATGTACAAACAGTGGGAGGACTTCCCAGGTATCTTAGTGGTAAAGAATTGGCCAAGCAGGAGATCTGGGTTCCATCTCTGGGTTCACTCCAATGTTCTTGCCTAAGAAATTCCATAGACAGAGGAGCCTGGCAGGCTACAGTCCATGGAGTCGCAAAGAATCAGATACAACTTAGGGACTAAATCACATACACCACAATAGAATACCTAGAATAAAGACTATATGTTTCCCAGCATATCCTAAAGTTTGATATGATTATATGAATGCATGCTGGTCAACGGGAGATGAAGGGAAGTGAAGTACAGAATGTTCAGTATGTGTCCTTAAAGGGAGGTGGCTGCCCTTTCTCCAGCAGTCCCTGTCTCTTCACTACCCCAGTCCTCTATATGGCGACATGGCAGCAGACCTCATTAGCCAAGTGGACGTTAGGCCACACCCTACAGATGATGAAGCAACAGGTTAGAGGGAACCTACGTCCCAGATGACCACATCAAGCAGAACTGCTATGCTAACCTTGGACGACCTGTTGAGACAAGCAATTGTGAGCTTGAGCATCCCTGAACACCCCTTTGGGGTATGCCAGCAGTGCAAAACTTGACCGCTCTTTAGCCAACCATTTTCTGAGTTGAGTTTGCAATGAGCATGCTCAAGAGATAAGGTAATATCTTCTCTCAAACAAAAAGCAGGCTTGCTCTCCCTCACTGTAAAAGTGGTAGATTCCAGTTGACTCTCAAACCCACTATATGAAGTGACCAGTATGGTCCCTTCATGCTGCCTCCATGGGTTTTGAAGGGCATGAGGAACCAATACCAACATGATGCCCATTCTGCTTGAATGCAGTGAGTAGCTAAATCTTTTGTCTCAGACCTAGGAATCTTGTTTCTTCAGCCAGCGTCTGTGAAACAGTAATTTATTAACTTGAATCTCCTAGAATCATCCTAGAATCTCACTAACCTCCCTCAGGACTGTTTTTAGGAAAGAAGTCAATTTGTATCTCTTTTAAGCCACTATTGTTACATCTTATCAGAAATTTATCATTCAAGCTGAGCCAAACATGATCTATCCAAAAGCAAGAAATTGTAAAAGTGTTGGGACCTCTTGAACAAGTGGTATACCAGATAGGAATTAAGAAAATGACACTATGTTTCCCATGATGAGCAGATATGAAAGGGACTGAATCCAAGCTTATTGAATCAGCCTGGCAAAATCATGAGAGTGGATTCTCCACATTTTTTGAGTAAGATAATCTTTAAAAAAAAAATTTTTTTTTTTTTGGGGGGGGCTCTGCCGCGCAGTATCTTAGTCCCCTCCCCACCATCAAGAATCAAGCCTGCACCTCCTGCAGTGGGAGCGTGGAGTCTTAACCACGGGACCACCAGAGAAATCCCTTAAAATGTTTTTTGAATGCTATTTTATGCCAAGAATTATATACACCTGTGAGTTTTGATATAAGATTCCATGTCATGAGAAATGGAGTTCAGATAAACTTGGAGAGCAATTCCCTGATCTGCGTTGTACTCTGACAAGGCAAGGTTTAATATCCATCAGGCTAGACTGAATCTGAGCTAGCATTCTCTCTAGAATGTTCAGGGATTCTCAACCTGTTATGAACCAGGCCATACAGCAGGAGGTCAGTAGCAAGCTAAGTTTTGTCTGTATTTACAGTCGCTCCCCATCGCCCCCAGATGGGACCATCTAGTTGCAGGAAAAGAAATTCAGGGCTCCCACTGAGTCTGCGATATGGTGAGTTGTATAATTATTTCATTATATAGTACAACATAATAATAAAAGAAAGAAAGAGCACAATAAATGTAAAGCTCTCAAATAATCTGTAAACCATTTTCCACCACACCCCGTTGGTCTGTGAAATAAACTGTCTTCCAGAAAACCAGTCCCTGGTGCTTTGAAATGTTGATAACTCTTGTCCTTGAATAGCAGCAGAGTAATTGACACTGTTGAGAAAGGTTCAAGCAGGGTTGCATCAATACCACATTAGTCAAGAGAAAAGGCAAAGATAAAACAAGAATAGATGTGAGGATGTGGCAACACCTGCTACTGAAACCACTGACAAAATGTTGAAAGTTCTTCATGAGACACGTGTATTCTGATGTGTCAAAATATTCTAAATGCTTATATCCTAAACGCTTGAACTCTCTACAAAGACTCCCTATGTAGCTATTTTTTATTTCCAACTTCCAATACTCTAATGACATTACTTTTTTTGGTGAGAATATGTTGTTTTTGTCTGATCAGTATCCATTTTCTCTTTGGGAATAACATCCAGATTTTCCCTTGGAGAATCACCCCTCCCCACTCTCACAGTCCATATCCTTGGGTGAGCCTGACTCCACCTACCAGCTACCAGTTAATCGGTTCAGAAGAGCATGTGACCAAGTGAGATTCAATAGTGGGACTTTCGTTGATATTATTGGGAATGTGAAGTTTGCTTTATTTTAAGATTGCTGTATGGGGTTCCCAGGTCACACTAGTGGTAAAGAACCCGTCTGCCAATGCAGAAGATGCAAGAGATGCGGGTTGGATCCCTGGGTCAGGAAGATCCCCTGGGGGTGGGCATGGTAACCCACTCCAGTATTCTTGCTTGGAGAATCCCACAGACAGAGGAGTTTGGTGGGCTACAGCCTATAGGGTCGAAAAGAGTCAGACATGACTGAATCAACTTTGCACACATGCAAGATTGCTATATAGGATGATATAAGCCTGGGGATACTAGAAATCATAGATAGAAAAGGAATGCTGAGAAAAGGGCCAACATTGTGGAAAACAGAAACAAGAGGAAGAGAAATACCAGGTCCTAATGACATAGTTTTAGTCCAGATCCAGCCATGCCTGAACATGCCTGAACATCTTGAGACTTTTCGCTATTAGTCAATAAATTCCCTTTTTTGCCTAAGCCAGGCTTGAGTTGGTTTACACTTTTCAGAAATAAAAAACATTCTGACTTTTGAGAGTATTGCTATCACAAAAGATTCCTAGAAGTAGCTACCTAGTCTGTATAAAAGAAATTAATGTGCTCAGGCTAGCTGCGGCTCCAGAACTTATATAAGTAGGTGTTACAGTTAAATCAGAGGGAATGGATGAGGGACTCGCTTTAAAGCTGCTTTACATAATTTGCTTAAACCTCTATTATTCATATCAAAGAATGAGAGGAAGAAAAGACCCAACCAGCCCTCCAGGCCAGGCCCTTGGCACCACCACTGACTCAACCTAAAGTGAAAGTGAAGTTGCTCAGTTGTGTCCAACTCTTTGCCACCCCATGGACTGTAGCTTAACAGGCTCCTCCATCCATGGGATTTTCCAAGTAAAGATCAATCACCAAAGTTTACAGAGCATTATAGGGTTTAATCCATATCTGACTATCAGTGTTTACCAGAGGCATTTTGATAGAGTGCTCTGGATTCAAATCCTAGCTGTACAATTTACAAGCTAAATGACCCTAGACTAATGTCTTGAATGTTGGGATATCTAATGTGTTTTACAAAATTTTGCATTTGACATAAATGATATGGGTTTCCTTGGTAGCTCAGTGGTAAAGAATTCACCTGCCAATGCAGTAGAAGCCAGCTCAATCCCTGGATCAGAAAGATCCCCTAGAGAAGGAAATGGCAACCCACTCCAGTGTTCTTGCCTGGGAAATCCCATGGACAGAGGAACCTGGCAGGCTACAATCTACGGGATTGCAAAGAGTCAGACATGATTTAGCAACTAAATAACAACAATAAATGATGTATCATATCCTTCTGCCACTGATCTTTTTCTCCCTCAAGTATCATAATTATGAAATACATGCTTGAGGTCCTGCAGAGCCTGTAATGCTTCATTTTCAATCTACCGCAATATTTTTATTCCTTTTTCAATTGACAGACCATATGTTGTTTCCAAATTCTCATTCTTTTGGGACTTCCCTGGTGGTATAGTGGTTAAGACTTTGCCTTTCAATGCAGTGGATGCAGGTTCTATTCCTGGTCTGGGAGCTAAGATCCCACATACTGAATGGCCAAAAAAACACTAAAACATATAACAGAAGCAATATTGTAACAAATTCAATAAAGACTTTATAAATTATCCAATTAAAAAGTCTTAAAAACACCAACAAAAATAAATTTTCATTTTTGTTAGCAAATTTTCACTCTTATGCATACTACGGCCATAAATATTCTTGTATCTATACTCAAAAGATCATCTATGGTATATTACAAGGAATATAATTGTTGGGTTATGGACCATTGCTGAGTTACATGCAATTTGACTTTACTAGATATTGATGAGTTATCCTCCAGAGTGGTTATATGAATTGAGACTTTCACCAGCTTTGTATGAATGTAAGAGATGCTTCTCATCCTTTCTAGCTCTCAAACATTCACTCAGCAAATATTTTTTAGTTATCTACTAATCTGTCCTAGGTACTGGGATTTCCTGCTCTCTTGGAGCTTCATTTTCTTGGCAGGAGACATAATAACAAATAAAAAATGAATATATAAAGGGTCCAGAAGTGATGAGTGTCTTGTTTCCAAGGTCTTTGGGTGCCAAAGACTAGTTCTTCTCCTTGGGCCCTTCTTTAACTATAGTAAGTGAATACAATGCCATCTTGAACCTACTTTCAGAAACTGATTTTTTTAAACTTGTAATTACCATAAAATTAGAAGATGACTAGTTTACATTGATGTAATGTTTTAGAATTTAGTTAGTGCTTTGGAACCCATGTTATCAGTTGACTATAATACTAGCAACATATAAGGAAGTGGCCAAATGCCTCTATCTCTGCAGTCAAGCTGCCCAGGATCAAATTTTGGTTTCCTGGCTTATAATCACATGATCTTGAACTAGTTACTTTATCTCTCTAAGCCTCAATTTCTGTGTGAGATAATAGTGTTGACTCATAGGGGTGCTTAGTGTGGTGCTCAGTAAGTTTTTAACACTTTATTTACTAGTGATCGATTAATAATTGGATGGGTCAATCATGTGATATTCCCATTTTATAGATGAGAAAACTGAGGCCAGAGTGGCTGAATAAACTGCCCAGACAGTAAGTGCTTGTGCCTCATGAACTCAGGTTTTCTGGCACTAGAATGATAAAGAATCCACCTGCAATGCGGGAGACCTGGGTTGGATCCCTGGGTTGGGAAGATCCCCTGGAGGAGGGCATGGCAACCCACTCCAGTATTCTTGCCTGGAGAATCCCCATGGACAGAGGCTACAGTCCGTGTGGTCGCAAAGAGTCAGACATGACTGAGTGACAAAGCATAGCATATAAGTATGTGTATCACGTATTCATTCAATAGTAATTTATTGAGCAGCTAAAATTGCCTGTCATTGTGCGTGGAGCTAGGGAATTCTAAAATATTCCCAACATGGTGGATCATCTTTGGGCAGGCCTGAAATTACAGCCATCTTGAGGCCAGTCTCAGTACTTTGTTTCATCTGGCATTGACTAAATTCATGAATTGAATTTTGAAGATTTTACTTACGTTTTTATGGAGGATAGAGATGAACATTACCTCACTTTAGATTGTAAATGTCTTGAAAGCAAGGGTCGTTATTTTACCTACTAATGTACAATTAGCACTTAGCACAGTGCCCGGTATATATTCATTGACTATTTGATAAATGAACATGTCATACAGCAAAGTTTAATCTATCTTCCTCAACAACTTCTTACCAGTCTCCGTAATACCTTCCCCAGTAGCTATTTCCAAAATCGTTGATGAAATGGAGATGAATTGAACTGTGAAGAAGCCTACCTCTCTTGAGCTTGATGCCATTCTCCCAGGTATGTGTGGCTTCCAGATTCAAGTAGTTTTCATCTGAAACCAAATATAGTGTTGTTTGGGTTACAAATATATATATATATATATATGTAAGTCAAAAATTGAAAAGAAAGAAAGTGAAGTTGCTCAGTCGTGTCCAACTCTTTGCAACCCAATGGACTGTAGCCTACCAGGTTCCTCTGTCCATGGGATTTTCCAGGAAAGAGTACTGGAGTGGGTTGACCTATTTCCTTCTCCAGGAAATCTTCCTGATCCGGGGATCAAACCTGCGTCTCCCGCATTGTAGGCAGACGCTTTACCATCTGAGCCACCAGGGAAGTCCCAAAAAATTGACTCAGGGAGCTAATAGTTGAGTAAAAAGTAACAACAACAAAATGTATTCATGGAGAGATAAAGAATGATCGAAGATAGCACATACTGAGTGTCTGATGAAAAGAAATGAAAAACATTATTGGAATTCTGAGCAAGGAGAAAAGAAACAGGAGGGTGGTTGTGTATCAGTCTGACTGAAAAGCTATTCTAGGTCTCCTTATTGACAAACTGTGAGGTATTGTGAGTTGGTTTTATTACTATATCTCAGAGTTTACTATCTTTTTTTTTTTCCTTTTTGGCCATACTGCCCAACTTGTGGGATCTTGGCTCCTTGCCAGGGATCGAACGCAGGCTACGTGAATGAAAGTGCAGAATCTTGAGCACTGGATCACCAGGAAATTTGGAGAGTTTGCTACTATTATCGGAGAAGGCAACGGCACCCCACTCCAGTACTCTTGCCTGGAAAATGCCATAGATGGAGGAGCCTGGAAGGCTGCAGTCCATGGGGTCGCTAAGAGTCGGACACGACTGAGCAACTTCACTTTCACTTTTCACTTTCATGCATTGGAGAAGGAAATGGCAACCCACTCCAGTGTTCTTGCCTGGAGAATCCCAGGCATGGAGGAGCCTGGTGGGCTGCCGTCTATGGGGTCGCACAGAGTTGGACACAACTGAAGCGACTTAGCAGCAGCAGCAGCAGCTATTATTATGTCTCAGAGAGTTTAGTATTATTGTATCTCAGAGAGTTTCCTGTGAGTAGCAGCCTGTCAACAGCTTAAGGTTTTGGAGCCTTGATCTTCATGGGCTTAGGGTCTGATGGGCCCACCTCAGTTTCTGTGTGGAAGGAGGAGGTGGGGCCCAGAGACCAAGATTCCTCATTCCTGACTTTCCTAGCACTCAGCTTTGGGGAATAACCTCCATCTGTGAAGAAAAACAGACCTTATTCTTGACCTCTTCTCCCTATACCTCACTCTCTGGTGGAAGGAAAAGGTATTCTCTGTAAGTAACTCCTCTTTGACATAACTATCACAATTCTTACACTCTTTGTCTCATAACCAAACCCTTAGCCTCTACCCTCCAAGTAAAAATAAATATCCCCTAAAATATGACAGTGCTTCACTCTCAAAATTACTACTTTGTTTTTAACCCAATCCAACATTTGGGATGGAGAATATTTCTTTAGATTTAAATGGCTTCTTCTTTTTTTTAAGTTCACAGATATTCCTATAAACTATTACTGTAGGACTAGGAAAATAAGACATTTTGGTAAGAAAAATCAAGATTTGTGCCTGACAGCTGACTTAGCACAAAGTGGGACGCTATGTTAAACCGTTCAAACCTAAAGGAAAATTTAGGTTGTTAGAGAGGCATCATGGTATGTTTCATTTTCTACCAAGCCAAGTTACAAGACACCCACGGTGATACTTGGCTTTGGCCATCCAAATGCATTTGTTTATTTCTGTGACAACATGAGCTTGGCAGAACATTGAGAACCGGTGGCTGAGAAAAGAAAATTTGGTCTTTCTGCTCACAGAAGAGATTCTAAGTCATCCTTGCTAATACAGCATTGCCAGAGGGCTTATGTATGAATCAGACATAAATGTTAAGTGGGCAGATGAGGATGGCAGAGTTTATGAGAATTTCTGATGAAGCAGCACTAACAGTGCCTAGCCATTATTGTGTAAGTGCAGTACAGTCTATAATTTGACTTGTTTGGGTCTTTTTGTTATTATATGTTATGCTTCACTGAAGCTTGTTACAAGTTCTCTTTTTCCCTTTTCTATCAGAACTCCCTTGATTCATGAATGAGAATTGAGGCTTTGTGACAAGAATGTTAAATATTCCTTCAAACTACACAGACATGACTGAGAGACAGTTTTGTTTTATTAGCACTTGATTCCCAGAGCGTGATCCCAATTCTCCCAATTCTCTAGACATAGGTGTATTTTGGCTTTCACCATAGTCTAGCTGGCCTCCTAGGTTACTCAGTAGTAAAGAATCTGCCTGCCAAGCAGAAGACCCAGTTTCAATCAGTGAGTCGGGAAGATACCCGGGAGAAGGAAATGGCAACCTGCTCCAGTATTCTTGCCTGAAGAATCCCATGGACAGAGGAGCCTGGCAGGCTACAGTCCATGGGGCCACAAAGAACTGGACACGATTGAACAACTGATCACACATTGTCTACTTGGATCCCCTCTGAAGTATCTAGAAACCAAAACAAAAGCAGTATCAAGCGAAGATGAGATGAGTATACAGACAGTCGAGTAAAACATGGTGTTAGGATTCCAGAATCCTTCCCCTTCCTAGGCCCAGTACTGTCTGGACAGATTTAGGAAAGAAATACCAGGCCCCTATATTTTATCTGACAGCCTAATTAGGCCTTTCATATCTCTATCTTAGTCCTCTGCCATTAGTAGGGGAAGAAAAACCAAAACCATCTGAGATTAGTCATCAAAACCTGGAGCAATATTTCTCAAGGTCTGGTTCCAGATAAACTGCATTAAAATACCATGAGGAATCTGTGAGAAAAGGAGATTCCTGAGTTTCACCCTAGACTCACAGAATCAGAAACTCCAGATATGGGCCTGGGGATATGTATTTTTTTTAATCTTTATAGATAATTCTGAGGCACATCAAAGCATAACAATTATCCATGACCTCTGTGTCTTTTCTAGCAGCATATACTTAAAACATTTTTCTGCTTCTGGAAAGGAGATAATAAAAGTACTGCATTTTCACTCACTCAATTGTGTCTGACTCTTTTCAACCCTATGGACTGTAGTCCACCAGGCTCCTCTGTTCATGGAATTTCTCAGGCAACAATACTGGAGTAGGTTGCCATTTCCTTTTCCAAGGCATCTTCCTGATCCAAGGAACCTGACTCTCCTACATTGGCAGGCGGATTCTTTACCACTGAGACACCTGGGAAGCAAAGTACAGTATCAGACATTTATTAGGACCTTAACAAATATTTATCCTTAATCCCTTTTTAAAGGAACTTTGGATTTTAGGAATAAGAGTGGGTATATATACCCAAGGTCCTTTCCCAGTTCCCTGAAGAAAAGAAAGTCAGAGACTTCCTCTATATAAACTATGTCCTAATCTCTACATGGGAACCTGTGCAGGCTGCTACTCCAGGCTGGTAGTCTGGAGAGCCCCTCCGCAGTGGCTCCAGCAGAAACACCTTCAGAGTTGTTTGTGTGGGACAAACAGAATGGATCCTCAGTCAGTGTCCAGAGAAACCTGCAGTTATTTACCCCTTTTCTGAATTAGCTTTGTACTTCTTTCCCACTGGGTCAAAGAGTTAAAAATCAAAAATTCCCCCCCAAATCTCCTCCCCTCGCTATTCCTAATTCTCATCTCTTCATTTTTCAGCGTCTTATCTGAAAGTCGCTGGCTCAGAGGGTAAAGCGGCTGCCTACAATGCGGGAGACCCGGATTCGAACCCTGGGTGGGGAAGATCCCCTGGAGAAGGAAATGGCAAACCACTCCAGTACTCTTGCCTGGAAAATCCCATGGACTGAGAAGCCTGCTAGGCTACAGTCCACCGGGTCACAACGAGTCGGACACGACTGAGCGACTTCACTTTCACTATCTGAAAGTCAGCCACCATTAACGGATGAATCTTTGCTCGTTGAGAACCTCGTGCCCGAAAAACGGTAGAACACAGCCGATTCAGGATTTCGGTTTAGAAAGACTACAGGCCCCAAAATGCAATTTCACATTCCAAAAACTACCATTCCCAACATGCAATGCAGTCAGGGTTCCAAAAGAAAAGAACTGACTGGAAATTGCCAGCCTAGCTGGAAACTTTGCCTCCCCTCAGGCAGAGGAATGATTTAGAGAAGTCCCAGAGGATATTTTTTGCAGGAGTGGTCACTCCCTAAAATCCAGTCAAGAAAGGGGAGGAGTGTGAGCCGCGTCCCGCCCCTTCTCCAGTAAATTTCTGCGGCTCCAGGTTTAGCAGCGGGAGTTCGAAGGACTTGGAGCAGCTGCACACCCTGAGCTCAGCATGGTTTCGGTGACCAGAGCCGTGTTTGGAGACCTGCCCCTGGGAGCAGGGACAGTGGAGAAGTTCCAGCTGCAGTCAGACCAGCTGAGAGTGGACATCATCTCCTGGGGCTGCACCATCACAGCCCTGGAGGTCAAAGACAGGCAGGGCAGAGCCTCAGATGTGGTGCTCGGCTTTGACGAGTTGGAAGGTGGGTTGAATTCCGTCCCGGGCTGCAGACGGGGCCCAGGCCCGCCGCGCACACTGCCCCACACCAGCAGCCAGGAATGCGGGGACCGAGGGGAAGTACCGAGCTTGTGACCGCTTGGATCCAGCTGACTCAGTGTGTTGCGATCCAGTGTTTGGGAAAAGACAAAGTGAACAGAAACTGCCCTAGGAGTTAGCTTCCGGTTATACATTCAGGCTTTTCCTTAATTAAAAAGTCAGTTGAGGGAAAGATAAAAACTTCAGCAACCCTGGAGCGATCTTTGAACTGCCTGATCCCAGAGGGCGGGAGAGGAGACGTACAGGCTGGAGGGGTTGTGGCTCCCAGCTCTTGCCATTTCTGAAGAAGGGGGGAAAAAAATCAAAGACGTGCGTCTTCTACTTCCTTTCTGCTTGATCAGATTCGCTTTGAGGTCTGGTTGTTTCAGAAATGCTCGGTAAGGTAAGCTCAGCGGGTGCAGAAGCTTACCTGCTTTGTTCTGTGGAGTTCGGTGTCCCACACCCCCTGGCTATTCAATAACCATGTGCTGAAAGAACATGGAAGACCAACTTACTGTCGAGAAATGAGTCTCCTTATAACTGGGATAGATTTTATTCTGCAGAAATACATTATAGCTAAGAACGTGTATTAATTCATGCATTCAATCGTTGCTGATTCAATTATCTCATTCCAGGAGACAGGTCTCCACCCTCATGCAGCTTGCAGTTTAGATGTGGAGATAGACCTTAGCCAAATAATGGCATAAACGAATAATTAAAACTGCAATTTCACTGGAGCAAAGGAAAATGTACATAGTGCTTGCTGTCTCTGGGCACACTGAATAGCTAGAGAGAAAAAGAGCTCAAAATAAAGTTAGCAGAGGGCAACTGCTTGAGAATTAATTCTCTGCTCAGTGGTAAGCGTGTGGATAAAATCTGTTAGAGAGGAGGTTTGAGGTTTTCCTTTAGGTGTGTATCTTTCTGTCTGTTTGCTTCTTTAGCAACATAGCCCAGGATGGGAGGTCAACAGAAAACAGAATTGGTTTTCCCTTAGCAGACTGAAATTGGCTCTTCATTTCCTTAACAAAAATGTTTCCTAAATATTCCTGAGGATCCTATTCCTTGCCCTCTGGTTGGTTGTCTTTAACTACCTTGGAGCCTCCACAGCTTGGCTTGGAGAAGGTGTAGGTAACATTCAGCAGAATTTCTTTGGTAATTTCAGCAAGCCTATTATAGGGAGACTCAGTGGTAGGAAGGTGCAGGGGCTGGGAAAATCAGCTCCACTTTCCTTTTAACTCTCTACATCCCTTTCAGTTTCTGGGGTGGATGTTTCTATCTCCTGTCCTCAGAGTCAGAAGGCAAGAGAGTTGACAAGTGACAAAAGAGAATGCTTTAGAATCACTTTTGCTGAGTCATCTCTCTGTTAGCATAACCATTTGCTCCGTGGAAACAGAATCACAGAGATTACTTAACTGGTGCAAAATTGCCCATGGAGTCCAAGAAGAATTGGATAGATGACCTAGAATTTCTGAGCCTATAAAGCACTGGAGATGATAAGTGGTATCTGCATTTATCACCTCATTTCCATCTCTGCCTTATCACCATTCAGAAGGTATCTACCCTCCCCTCCCCTCCTTCCACTTGTACACACACTCATTTCTTACTAGTTTTAATTATTTTTTTTATTAATAATATTTATTTGCTTGTTTTATTGGGTCCTGGTTGCGGCACTCAGGATCTTCGATCTCTGTTGCAGCATGCAAACTCTTAGTTGCATCATGTGGGGTATATTTCCCGACCAGGGATCAAACCTGGGCCCCCTGTATTGGGAGCGTGGCGTCTTAGCCACTGGACCACCAGGAAAGTTCTTAATTTTAGTTCTGATATGAGTCACATGAGTCTTAAAACAAAAGGCATCTTTGCACAATTCATATGAAAACTGTGCCATGATGATGATATGGCACCTGAGAAGCACCAGATTCTTAGTAGGCATAGAAGTGCCAATTTTGTGAGTGCAGTAATGTCGAATACGTTATCTCTGTGAGTCTCTGAGTTTTGTGGGAGTCTAGGTGAAGGAAACCCACTCCAGTACTCTTGCCTGGAAAATCCCGTGTACGGTGGACCTGGTAGGCTGCAGTCCATGGGGTCGCTAGGAGTCAGACACGACAGAGTGACTTCACTTTGATTTTCACTTTCATGCATTGGAGAAGGACATGGCAACCCACTCCAGTGTTCTTGCCTGGAGAATCCCAAGGATGGGGGAGCCTGGTGGGCTGCCATCTGTGGGGTCGTACAGAGTCGAACACGACTGAAGCGACTTAGCAGCAGCAGCAGCAGGAGGTGAAATAAAGTATTATTCCCAAATGTTCTTAAAAGGGAGAAAAGAAAGAGATCCCCTTGGATTACAGTGATCTAGCTTTTATCGACGGTATTGCCCCCCAACCCATGTTATTAACATATCTTGAGAAAGTTAAATGGCATTCTTTTGTCAGCATCCATGACTGGTGCCACAAAATGCCAGGTCAAATCGAAGCATCTAAAGTATATTCTAGACACTGGGAATCCCCTGGTGGTCCAGTAGTCAGGACTCCGAGCTTCCATTCTACTGGAAGGTGCACAGTTTCCATCCCTAGCCGGGGAACTAAGATCCTGCAAGCTGTGTGGCACATCAAAAAAAATAGTGAAGTGTTCCAGGTGCTGGATTGAGAGACATTTTCAACCTTATGCTATAATTTAGATAATTTAATGGTTTATTTAAAAAGGAAAGCAAGCTATTTTCAAAAGACAAAGAAGTGTTTAGAATATCAAGTAAGACATTCTGATATGTTCAACCATCTTCAGGGATGAACTTCATATATGTCATTATGAGAGTTCAGTTCAGTTCAGTCACTCAGTCGTGTCCAACTCTTTGCGGCCCCAGGGACTGCAGCACACCAGGTTTCCCTGTCCATCACCAACTCCCAGAGCCTACTCAAATTCATGTCCATCGCGTCAGTGATGCCATCCAACCAATTCATCCTCTGTCGTCCCCTTCTCTCGCCTTCAGTCTTTCCCAGCATCACATTCTTTTCCAGTGGGTCGGTTCTTTTCATCAGGTGGCCAAAGTATTGGAGTTTCAGTTCCAGCATCAGTCCTTCCAATGAATATTCAGGACTGATCTCCTTTAGGATGTACTGGTTGGATCTCCTTGCAGTCCAAGGGACTCTCAAGAGTCTTCCCCAATGCCACAGTTCAAAAGCATTAATTCTTTGGCGCTCAGCTTTCTTTATGGTCCAACTCTCACATCCATACATGACTACTGGAAAAACCATTGCTTTGACAAGATGGACTTTTGTTGGAAAAGTAATGTCTCTGCTTTTTAATAAGCTGTTCAGGTTGGTCATAGCTTTTCTTCCAAGGAGCAAGCGTCTTTTAATTTCATGGGTGCAAGCACCATCTGCAGTGATTTTGGAGCCCCCCCCCAAAAAAGTCTCTCACTGTTTCCATGAAGTGATGGGACCGAATGCCATGATCTTAGTTTCCTGAATCTTGAGTTTTAAGCCAACTTTTTCATGCTCCTCTTTAATTTTCATCAAGAGGCTCTTTAGTTCTTCACTTTCTGCCATAAGGGTGGTGTCATCTGCATATCTGAGGTTATTGATATTTCTCCCTGCAATCTTGATTCCAGCCTGTGCTTCATCCAGCCCGGCATTTCTCATGATGTACTCTGCGTATAAGTTAAATAAGCAGGGTGACAATATATAGCCTTGACGTACTCCTTCCCAATTTGGAACAAGTGTGTTGTTCCATGTCTAGTTCTAACTGTTGCTTCTTGACCAGCATACAGATTTCTGAGAGGGCAGGTCAGGTGGTCTGGTATTCCCATCTCTTTAAGAATTTTCCACGGTTTGTGGTGATCCACACAGTCAAAGGGTTTGGTGTAGTCAATAAAGCAAAAGTAGATGTTTTTCTGGAACATCCTTTTTCGATGATCCAGGGGATGTTGGCAATTTGATCTCTGGTTCCTCTGCCTTTTCTAAATCCAGCTTGAACATCTGGAAGTTCACGGTTCATGTGTTGTTGAAGCCTGGCTTGGAGAATTTTGAGCATTACTTTGCTAGTGTGTCAGATGAGTGCAATTGTGCGGTAGTTTGAGCATTCTTTGGCATTACCTTTTTTTGGGATTGGAATGAAAACTGATCTTTTCCAGTCCTGTGGCCACTGCTGAGCTTTCCAGATTTGCTGGCATATTGAGTGCAGCACTTTCACAGCATCATCTTTCAGGATTTGAAATAGCTCAACTGGAATTCCATCACCTCCACTAGCTTTTTTCATAGTGATGCTTCCTAAGGCCTAGTTGACTTGAAATTCCAGGATGTCTGGCTCTAGGTGAGTGATCATACCATCATGGTTATCTGGGTCATGAAGATCTTTTTTGTTTAGTTCTTCTGTGTATTCTTGCCACCTCTTCTTAATATCTTCTGCTTCTTTTAGGTCCATACTATTTCTGTCTTTATTGTGCTCATCTTTGCATGAAATGTTCCCTTGGTAACTCTAATTTTCTTGAAGAGATCTCTAGTCTTTCCCATTCTTTTGTTTCCTGTATTTTTTGCTCTGATCACTGAGGAAGGCTTTCTTATCTCTCCTTGCTATTCTTTGGAACTCTGCATTCAAATGGGTATATCTTTCCTTTTCTCTTTTGCCTTTAGCTTCTCTTTTTTCCTTATTATGGGAAGACTTTCTGATATGTTCAGCCATCTTCAGGGTTGAACTTTATATATGTCATTATGGGAAGCATAATTGTCTCAATCATAATAGTGTGAATGGCAGTATATTACTATTTTGATCAATTCTAGTGTATTAAAACCTATGTTAAGAAATTGGCAACAGAGGTTGTGTTTCAGAAGGAACTCTGGGTAGCTGTGGTACAGGGATAGGAAGAAGGCTGGATTTTCACTGTATAGTTTTTGAATGTCTGAGTAAGTATTATAGAAACAAACTGGGCCAAATAATTTAAAGCAATAAGATGTGACCGAGTCAGGGTTTATCGTCACATTACTATGTCCCCAAAATGTTTTGAGCCACAGGGAAGAGCTGAGCATGGATAATTCCATGAGACATGGTCCTTTTGTAATTGCCAGGTTAGATGTGAACTCTCTGATTTCCCAGATAGATTATATAAACTACGTGGATGATGGCCATGAATGGAGATCAGAATAGTTTACATACTCCCTAGGAAATGAAATCTTTGTTCTGTAGAATTCTAAAGAGGTAAATCGTAGGATCTTTTAGTTATAGGCTAGAAAAATCAGTAATGCCTCCTGTGAGGTTTTTTTCTGCCATTTTTTTGTATTGAAAAATTTTTTTCTTCTTCTTTGACTTGCTGGGTCTTCATTGTAGTGTGCAGGCTTTTCTAGTTGTGACATGCAAGCTTAGTTGCCCCTAGGCATACGGGACCTTAGTTCCCTGACCAGGGATCAAACCTATGTTCCCTGGATTGGAAGGCTGATTCTTTACCACTGGACCACCAGGAAAGTCCCTTGAAAATATTTTTCAATGTTTTTTCATCTGCGTGTCCCACTTGCTGTCATTATGACTTCTTTCAAAACCTTGGTGAGAGTATTTGCTTATGAGCTACAGGTAGAAATAATCTACCCAGATAATCAGCACGATTCCTTTCCTTTCATCTTCACCCCAGTTGCCACCAACACCCAGCTATTACTGCCATGAGAGGTATTATGAAAAGATTAGAAACAAAATCAACTTAATGCTTTTAGAAGACCTGAGTTTATAAGAGGTGGTGGTGGGAAAAGGGACCAGTTTAGAGGCTGCAGTTTCATATTACAGATGCCCTAGAGTGTCCTTTTAGAAGTGTTAAGGATTCCTAGTTTAAAATCTCTGCTTTGTCCCTTATAGCTCTGTGACCTTGGGCAAATTATTTAACCTCTCTAGAACTATTTCCTCACCTGAAACAAATAGATAATGATTGAATGTGCTATTGGCTGTGACTGTGTCTGACTATATTGAACAATTAATAATTTTAATCGTCTTTACTTCCTTTGCGCCCAAATATCTTCCTTCACACTCCTCAAACGTCCTATTTCACTTTGTTAACACTGCACAGAATAGCATGGAGATTCATTTGGGACAACCAGCAGCGACTGTAAAACATATAAAAGATCTGGGATGTTTAAAGTGCTTGTCAGTTAAACTAGTGTTGATTTTCCTCAGAAGGCCAAAAGAAGGTCATTAAGGGTGTGAGGGTTTGTCCGAGAATCCTGTGCAATTTTATTTTGAGACTTTTAGGGCACTCTTGTTAAGGTTTGGGCTGTCTGAGGTAGATGTCATAGCTGGAATCTTTGGGATGTTTGAGGAGTGGAGAAGACCATACCCCATTTATTAACATATTCTGGCCAGTCCCTTGCCCAGAAAAGAGGGACAAACTTTTTCTTTACCCTTTACCCTACATCAGTTCAGTTCAGTTGTTCAATCGTGTCCAGCTCTTTGTGACCCCATGGATTGTAGCACGCCAGGGCTCCCTGTCCATCACCAACTCCTGGAGTTTACTCAAATTCATGCCCATTGATTGGGTAATGGCATCCAACCATCTCATCTTCTGTCATCCCCTTCTCCTCCTGCCTTCAACCTTTCCCAGCATCAGAGTCTTTTCAAATAAATCAGCTCTATGCGTCAGGTGGCCAAAGTACTGGAGTTTCAGCTTCAACATCGGTCCTTCCAATGAACACTCAGGACTGATGGCCTTTAGGATGGACTGGTTGGATCTCCTTGCAGTCCAAGGGACTCTCAAGTGTCTTCTCCAACACCACAGTTCAAAAGCATCAATTCTTCGTGCTCAGCTTTCTTTATAGTCCAACTCTCACATCCATACATGACCACTGGAAAAACCATAGCCTTGACTAGACGGACCTTTGTTGGCAAAGTAATGTCTCTGCTTTTCAATATGCTATCTAGGTTGGTCATAACTTTCCTTCCAAGGAGTAAGCGTCTTTTAATTTCATGGCTGCAGTCACCATCTGCAGTGATTTGACACTGTTTCCACTGTTTCCCCATGTATTTGCCATGAAGTGATGGGACTGAATGCCACGATCTTAGTTTTCTGAATGTTGAGCTTTAAGCCAACTTTTTCATTCTCCTCTTTCACTTTCATCAAGAGGCCTTTTAGTTCCTCTTCACTTTCTGCCATAAGGGTGGTGTCATCTGCATGTGTGAGGTTATCAATATTTCTCCCGGCAATCTTGATTCCAGCTTGTGCTTCTTCCAGCCCAGAGTTTCTCATGATGTACTCTGCATATAAGTTAAATAAGCAGGGTGACGATATACAGCCTTGACGTACTCCTTTTCCTATTTGGAACCAGTCTGTTGTTCCATGTCCAGTTCTAATTGTTGCTTCCTGACCTGCATACAGATTTCTCAGGATGTGGGTCAGGTGGTCTGGTATTCCCATCTCTTGAAGAATTTTCCATGGTTTATTGTGATTCACACAGTCAAAGGCTTTGGCATAGTCAATAAAGCAGAAATAGATGTTTTTCTGGAACTCTCTTGCTTTTTCCATGATCCAGCAGATGTTGGCAATTTAATCTCTGGTATTCTGCCTTTTCTAAAACCAACTTGAACATCTGGAAGTTCACGGTTCATGTATTGCTGAAGCCTGGCTTGGAGAATTTTGAGTGTTACTTTACTAGCGTGTGAGATAAGTACAATTGTGTGGTAGTTTCAGCATTCTTTGGCATTGCCTTTCTTTGAGATTGGAATGAAAACTGACCTTTTCCAGTCCTGTGGCCATTGCTGAGTTTTCCAAATTTGCTGGCATATTGAGTGCAGTACTTTCACAGCATCATTCAGCATTTGAAATAGCTGAACCAGAATCCCATCATCTCCACTAGCTTTGTTCGTAGTGATGCTTTCTAAGGCCCATTTGACTTCACATTTCAGGATGTCTTGCTCTAGGTGAGTGATCACACCATCATGCTCTTTACCTGGGGCCAAACTACATCAGTTACTGACTAGATTAAACCAGCATTCTTGGCTTGACCTAGAAACTACCCTCTTTACCCTACTACTATTTTTTGGAAAATAGTATTTTCTGCATTTCAAAAACAAGCTTCTTAGCCCTATTCAGACTTTGGGGGACTGTCACTTTTTGTAATTTTGATTTGATTTAAAAGCTTAGTAATAGGGACTTACATGGTGGTCCAGTGGTTAAGAATCCACCTTCCAATGCATGAGACTCGAGTTCTATACCTGGTCAGGGAGCTAAGAGCCCACATGCCGAGAGGCAACTAAGCCTGAGCACCTCGAGGAGAGGCTCTTGTGCCGCAACTAGAGAAAGCCTGTGTGCTGCAACAGAAAGCTGCCATGCCACAACAAAGACCCAATGCAGCCAAAAAAAAACAAAAACTTAGTAACATAAGAAAATAATATAAAGTCCATTTGTTCTAAAGAGTTTCTCAGAGACAGTTAGGAGCAGTCATTTCTGCTATCCTCACTGTTTAATCCTTAAAAACTCTTCATCTAAACCAAGGGTTGAAAAGTGCTTCTTACTGATGGGCTAATTAATTGTTGCCAGAAAGTGGTCCCTTCTGAGAGAATTCTTGCAAGTCCATGATGCAGTTTGCTGTTGAATTTATTCTTCTTTCCGATGCCAAGTATGTGGCTGGCAACGAGTAGGGGCTTGGTGTACACCAGTTGAATGAATCAAGGTAGGAGTCAAAAGGAGATGTAGCTAAATGATTTTTGAACAGAAGTCCTGCTTTTCACATTTTCGAGCTCCTGGAAAGCAAATGAAATTTGTTCCACATTATATGTCATCAGGGAAAGGGAAATTAAAACGACATTGAGACCTATTAGAATGGCCAAAGTCCACAACACTGACAACACCAAATGCTGGCAAGCACATGGAGCAACAGGAACTCTCATTCATTGCTGGGGATACAAAATGGTGTAGCTACTTTGGGAGATAGTTGTCAGTTTCTTGCAAGATTAAACATACTCTTATCATATGATTCAGCAGTCACATTCCTTGGTATTTTACTCAAGGGAGTTAAAAATATATGTCCATACAAAAACCTGCATATGAATATTTATAGTAGCTTTATCCATAATTGCCAAAACTTGGAAGCAACCAAGATGCCCTTCAATAGGTGAATGGATAAGTAAACTGTGGTACATCCAGACAACAGAGTATTATGCTGTGCTAGAAAGAAATCAGTCCACAAAAATATATGGAGCAACCTTAAATGCATGTTACTAAGTGAAAGACGCCCATTTGAAAAGCATATGCACACGTATGCTCAAATATTAAAGGAAATATGCAGACCTACGTAGGAGGGAATTTCCTGGCATTCCAGTGGTTAGGGCTGTGAGTTTCCACTGCAGGAGGCACTCAGTTGATCTGAGATCAGGGAACTGGTGGGGCTTCCCTTGTAGTTCAGTTGGTAAAGAATCTGCCTGCAATGCAAGAGACCCGAGTTCAATTCCTGGGTTGGGAAAAATCCCCTGGAGAAGAAAATGGCAACCCACTCCAGTATTCTTGCCTGGAGAATCCCATGGATAGAGGAGCTTGGCAGGCTACAGTTCACAAGAGTCGGACACAGCTTAGTGACTAAACCACCACCACCACCACCACCACCACCACCAGGGAACTGGGATCCTGCAAGCCATGTTACATGGCCAAAACAACAAGCAAAAGAAATAAACAATATAGATATACATAAGAATATAAATGGTGCACTTCCCTGGTGGTCCAGTGGTTAAGAATCTGCCTGCCAGTGAAGGGGACATAGGTTCAGTTCCTCACCTGGGAAGGTTCTGCATGCTGTGGGACAACTAACTCAGAGCACCATAACTGCTGAAGCCTGTGTGCCCTAGAGCCCAGCACCCATGCTCCTCAACAGGAGAAGCTGGTGCACTGCAACTAGAGAGTAGCTCATGTGCAGCAACAAAGATCCAGCGCAGCCAAAAAAACCCAAATATTAACAGTCAGGGGTTCTCTAGTGATAAGTTCAGGATGCTTTAAGTTTCTTCTTTGTGCTTTAGTCTTTTAAAATGTTTGTAAAAAATATGAATTACTTTTGGAAAGGAGAAGGGTCGTGTGTAAAGAACACAAATTTTCCCTGCTTCCATGCACACGTGGTATGCCCGTGTTGTTAATACTTACAGCTGCCCTTAAAAGGAAGTGGTGGGCAGCAGTGTGAGCCTCATCTTTGGTTTGAAGGTTTTAAAATCACTGTCATCCCATATCCTTGCAGGGTACCTCCAAAAGCAGCCCTACTTTGGAGCTGTGGTTGGCAGGGTGGCCAACCGAATTGCCAAAGGAACGTTCACGTTGGATGGGAAGGAGTATAAACTGGCCGTTAACAACGGGCCCAACAGCCTGCATGGAGGAGTCAAAGGGTTTGACAAGGTGAGTTGAAGTCATTGCACAGTGTCCTCACCTGGCACACCTCACTAAGTACCTTCAAGCATGCCTTGCCTTTGCCAGGCACAGCCCTAGGCCCTAGAGTCAACGTGTGGTAAGGTGATCCAGGAAAGAGGCTGCTCCATGGTTTGGGCCTGAGGGGAAGGAGATTGCTGGCTGTGTTCCACGGCCCACCTTTCTCTAGCTCATCTGACTATAGTAGGCAGGGGAGCCCCTGAGTGGAAAGATGACAGCCTTTGACTTAGAAAAGACAGGGACTGAACGCCCATCTCACAGTTTTGGGATCAGAGAGTTGATTTTAGGCAGAACAGAAAAGTGGATTAAAGACAATATGCACCACTTCCTGCACAAAGCATTTGCATATATTATCTCCCACCGTTATTAGAACCCCGTATTATCACCAGATGAGAAATGTGAGGCCCTGAAAGGCCGCACAACTCCTAAGTTGGGCTGCCTGACCCAAAGCCCTCATTTCTATACTACAGTTGTCTGCCACAGCCACCTGCATACCCCCAACCCAACACCCCGCTAGTATTGGTCTATAAGCTCTTCCCCCCCGACCCTGACTGGCATGTATTGTGTTGCCCCATCCAGGCTACCCTTCCAGTGAAGGGTCTCACACCTCAAAGTGACGTCAGATTCTCCCCAGTTCCCCCTTTCCACATTAACTCCCATCCCGTAAGCGAATCCCTGGAAAACCAGGTTAGGAAAACAAATTGATCAGACAGCTTCTCCCTGAGGTGGGAATGCCTGGCTTCCTGTTCTTTCCTAGCTGTGTGGGAGTCTGCAGGTTAATCGCAGCGATTCTCTTACTAGTCTAATCTCAGAGAGGTAATTTTGGTAGTTAGCTTTCCTTTAAATTATACCACCCAGGTGACTTCCTAGAGAAAAGCCAGAGGAGACAGGAACATTTATGGCAATGTTAAGAATCACAATTTCTTCTTTTCTACCTCTTAATCGCCACCTATCCTGCCAAAGGAAGTTGGTCACTCTCTGTTTCCCCTGTTCCATCAGCTGTCTGCGGCTTAGAGCCAGACAGCCCCATTACTTCCCCTTTCCTCCATGATGAAACTCCTCATGCCAGAGACGGCTGAAGGCAGAGGATGGCTTCTGTCCTGGCAATACTGGGGCAGAGGGTCTCTGGAATATGCCAGGTCCATGGGCAAACCCCAACCAGAGGAAGTTAGGTTCAGCTCTGTTTGGCCAGGGGTCTTCAGAGGAGCCTCAGCCCCTTGTCTTAGCTTCTTCCTGCTGCCTCTGTTCCACATGGAGTTTTCTGTGGTGTTACTTACACGCCCCTTACAGGTCCTACACGCCCTGTAGGAACAAACACATAAGATAGTGAGTGTTTATATCCTTCTCTGCCGAGTGTTTACTGAGCCTCTTCTGTGAACCAGGCGGCATAATAGGATGGGGATTCCTGATCCTCCAGGATAGTGAGTATCATGTAGTAAGTTACATGAATAACAGTTACATGAATAACGAGCCCCAAAATATAGATGCCAGAGGTGTGCTACAGGAGCTGTATTAATGGCAGCTAGGGAGGTTGGAGTTGAACTGTTCTTCAAGAAAAGATAGCATGTCATTTAACAAGTGGATATTTGAGAGAGTGGCTGTGGAACAGCCCGCAGAGGGTGGGGAAAGACTCGGAATATAATCATGAAGCCATTGAAAGTTTTGGGACCTGAGGTTTTCATGGAGCAACATGAGCAGCGTCACATGAACTTTGCTTTCAGTTGTGTTTGATCTCAACAATTACTGCATAATTGTCGGTTTGCAGGTAATTGTTTTCTTATTTATACCAATGCATTTTTTTAAAGATGAAATTTGAATAACCTGACAGGATTAGAAATGGTGTAAGTAGGCCTAGAGAAACAAATTTGGAAGTTTTCAGGAAAATTTGGAAACTACTGAATCAGGGAAATTCTCCTGTGAACAGGAATTGTACTTTCCACTTTATCTGATGATACTGACTTACACAAAAATCTTTCCATTGTGTCCTTTCTCTAAAGGAGAAAAACTAGGTAGCAAGTTATGACCATTTTATTTCACATATTTTATTTATAAAATTTCCCATTTGGGGGATTCCCTTTTCTTTCAGTTCAGTTCAATTCAGTCCCTCAGTCATATCTGACTCTTTGCAACCCCATAGACTGCAGCACACCAGGCTTTCCTGTCATCACCAACTCCCAGAGCTTGCTCAAACTCATGTCCATCAAGTTGGTGATGCCATCCAACCATCTCGTCCTCTATTGTCCCCTTCTCCTGCCTTCAATCTTTCCCAGCATCAAGGTCTTTTCCAATGTGTCAGTTCTTCGCATCAGGTGCCCAAAGTATTGGAGTTTCAGTTTCAGCATCAGTCCTTCCAATGAATATTCAGGACTGAGTTCCTTTAGGATTGACTTCAATTGACCTTTTTCTTTAATCACACATATACCAGGTTTTATATTTTAAGTGTCTCAAAAGTTCACCATTTCCAGAAGATAACTAGGGTGTAAAATTAATTTTTTCCCGAGGTCACTGAATTTGTTTCAGATACCAGCTGCTTTCACTGTAGGTGAAGGCAGAGACCTCTCTTCCTACCGGGCTCCACTTCCTGGCAGATGTAGTGTCAGTGAGAGACGCAGGCCGTGTCAGGAGTGGGTAGGCAGAGCCTGGGCTCATGGGCCACTCCTATGGCCCACACAAGTTACTGTCTTCCAAGTCTATTTCGAATGACAGTGTCTGGTCTCAACTCCACTGCTAAAAATGAAGATTGGATTAAGCTTTCACTGAAAGTAAGGCTGTGGAATAGTGTAGACTGTCAGGCTAAGTTTGAACCCTAGCTCTGTCACTCATTACATGTGTGACTTTAAACAAGATTTTTTTTTCCCTTTAAATAACTGCATGAAGTGTGAAAGGGTTCTACTCCATCCTCTAGAATGTGGGAGGTAGAGTTAACACCTCCCACATTAAGGGCAAGTTAACACCACTGAACTCAGTTTGTTTATCTGCAAAATGCAGGTAATAATATTAGTTGTACCCATATGAAACTGCCAGTGCACAACTGTTTTGACCTACAGAAATGGTAATTTTAGTGGGTTCAGCCAAATCCTTATCAAATGGTTTATGTAAAGCACCAGGTCAGTGGCTAATGAGCACCCAACAAATGAAGGTCTCATGTCAGCAAAGGTCCCCTTTACTAGTGATCCCAGGCTTCCCAAAGGGACTGGAGGTCTCTGGCTACCTTGTCCTCTGGCTCTAGGATTAGACCACTTGATTCAAATCCAGCGTTTTACTAGCTGTGTGGCCTGGAACAAGCAGTTTATCCTTTCTGAGCCTCTGCTCTCTCATCTTTAAATGAGGATAATGGTACCCACTTTAAGTCAGTCCTGAGACAGAAAAGATAGTGTGTGTGATGTTTCTAGCAAGTCCCTGGGCTCATAATGGGCACTCGATAAGGCATAGAAGATTATGTACAAATTTCAGGTGTATAACATCGTGATTCATGATTTTTAAAGATAATATTCAATTTAAAGTTATTATAGGGTCTTCCCTGATGGTTCAGTAGTAAAGGAGACCCAGGTTCAATCCCTGGTGCTGAAATATCCCACATGCTGCAGAGCCACTAAGCCCGTGTGCCACAACTACTGAGCTTGTGCCCTAGAGCCTGGGAACCACAGCTACTGAAGTTCGCATGCCTAGAGCCCATGCTCTGCCACAAGAGAAGCCACCGCAGTGAGATGCCTGCACATTGCAACTAGAGAATAGCCCCTGCTCGCTGCAACTATAGAAAAGCCCGTGAAACAACAAAGACCCAATGCAGCCAAAAAAAAAATTAACCTCTTCTCTAAATAAATAAAGTTACTGTAAGTGAAAGTGAAAGTCTCTCAGTCATGTCCAACTCTTTGTGACCCCATGGACTATACAGTCCATGGAATTCTCCAGACCAGAATACTGGAGTGGGTAGCCTTTCCCTTCTTCAGGGGATCTTCCCAAGTCAGGGATCAAACCCAAGTCTCCCACATTGCAGGTGGATTCTTTACCAGCTGAGCCACAAGGGAAGCTATCGGCTATATTCCCCATGCTCTTCAATATATCCTTGTAGGTTATTTATTTTATACATAGACGTTTGTACGTTTAATCCTCTATCCTTATGGTAACCCCGTTGGTAACACTAGTTTGTTCTATTTGTGAGTCTGCTTCTGTTTTGTTATCCTCACTAGTTTTATTTTTTAGGTTCCAAGCTGTCCTTAAATATTGCAATGTGGCATTTAGCTCGGCACTGGAGTGACTTAAATAGCTTTGAAAACACTTTCTTCCAGGTCCTCTGGACTCCTCGGGTGCTGTCAAATGGTGTCGAGTTCTCACGGGTCAGTCCAGACGGTGAGGAAGGCTACCCTGGAGAGTTAAAAGTCTGGGTGACGTACACGCTGGATGGTGGCGAGCTTGTGGTCAACTACCGAGCACAGGCCAGTCAGACCACCCCGGTCAGTCTGACCAATCATTCTTACTTCAACCTGGCAGGCCAGGTAAGTGAACTTGCCTCTGCTCACCTGCTGTAGTGTGGAGTGTCACTTGCCTCTTCTCTCTTGCAGTGAGCTTTGTGGAATGACCTGGGGGTGGTGGGGCTGTGACTGAAGAGACGAACCCACTAGGGAATTACTCTGGAGATGGGGTCACCCTTTGAGTGAGGAAGAGCACCCAGCAAAGCATCTGACTCACAGTAGCTGCTCAACAAATGGAAATTACGGGGAAGGGAATACATTGTGTAGCTTGTGCTGCCCACATGCTCAGACAGGTAAAACTAGCTATTTCAAGAACTCCCTCTCATCTGGGACTTCCCAGGGGGTCCAGTGGCTAAAACTCTGAGCTCCCAAAGCAGGGGTCCCAGGTTCGATCCCTGGTCAGGAAACTAGATCCCACATGCCAAAACTAAGAGTTCACATGCTGTGACTAAGAGTTTGCATGCCAAATAAATAAATTAAAATATTAAAAGAAAAAAAAAAAGAACTCCCTCTCCTCTAACTATGACAAGGGCTTACATTTTCTTCCCCTATTCCACTCCTCCCCCTCCCCTAAAAATTACTTCTAAGTAAGGCATTTTCCACATTGGATCCTTGGAAACGTACTTAGCCCAGCCCCTTTTAGGAAATACTGCCAGTATTGGGGTGCTCCCACTGTACAAACCCACCTAAAGAGTGGTGTGAAGACACTGAAAGCCCCTCTTAGGTAATTCCTTCTAAACTACCTCATTCCCCCCTAATGGCAATATTTTAGCTTATTGAGGAAGCTATTACATGACACAGAATAAAAGACTTAGCTAAACTCTAGATTCTGTCTATGACTTTCTCTTCACCTGAGAAGCTCATCATTGTTCACTATACTTGAATCACTTTGGCATGATTTCCTACCACAAGATGATGTTCACAGGCAGCTAGTAATACCTTGCATTTTTATACTTTTTAGGAGTTTGCTGATGATCTGCTGATTTTTTTCTAGAATCTTTTCAAATAGCATGAGCTAATTTGTCCTTACAGAATTTCGAAAGCTCTTCCTTTGAAGATAAGAAAGACGGTTCTTCACTTGCTCATTCCTTATGTTCAAGAACCATTCTTCTTGAGATCTTAAAGACAAACCAAAAAAAAAAAAAGACAAATATGCACAGGCCATAAGAGACTGCAGTCATAAGCATAAAACCCCACTTTAAAAAATAAGTTCAGAAAGAAACTTCACAGAAATAACACGGAATATTAATGGTATTATGTGGGTAGCAGATAATGGTGATGTTTCACTATTTTCCACATTTTTGTAACCAAGGGGTTGGTCTAAAGGAATAGATTCAGAAATAGAAAGAGAAATTAGGTGTGAAGTATTACATCTGCCTCTGTGTTCCAATGAAGGACCCAAAATGGGGAAGTAAGGTTCACTAAGGCTCTTTCTGTTTACCCGAGAGGAGGACCCTCCTGACCAGAACTTTCCATCCTTCCAATCCTACAAGGACTTGGAGGGACAGGTATTTCTAAATTTTTTTCCCCAGAGGCTGGATAGTTTCCCAGATCACAGACCCCACACAGAAAAGTGGTCAGGGCAAACTCCCTTGTGTGTGCTGTTTTAGTAAGTACAGCTCAGATCCACAGCCATTAGCTTCAGGGGTGGGGGTCGGTGAGGGCCACCAGCCTTTGGAGCAGACACGTAGGAGTTGATGGGCAGTTAATCAGCCTGGGGTCAAGGGGTCTGTCTGTATTTTCAGAACATCTCTTGTCCCACCGGAAAAACATTATTGTGTGTTTTAAACCCTCCCCAGGAAAAATAGCTCAAAACTTAATATTTAAAGTAGTCAACTCATCATATATATTTTCTTTTTGTTTGTCTTTTAAATTTAATAAGCTAACTTTTGTCCTACTTGGGGGGTCAAGCTTTGACTCATCACTTCTAAGTTTCAATGTTGAAGGCCTAGAGACAGGAAAGCATGGTGTTTTTCAAAGAATGGAAAAGGTATGTAGATTGTAGATTAGTTGAGGTTTTTTTTTTCCTTTCTTATCTAATGTAAAAGTAAGTGAACTTAAAAAAAAAAACAAAACTGAAACTTTGTCTTAAGAGCTATGAAAGCAGGCCTGGGGCAATTTGAGATGAAAAGCAATAGTTATGGTTCTGGTATGTCTGTGTAGGTATGTTATCAAGGACTCAAATTCTTCCATCATTCCATTCTGCTTTTTCAGTGTTTTTGTCTTCAGGCTTATCCCCTCATAATTACAAAATGGTTGCCACAGCTCCACGAGTCACCTTTTCATATAGTCACATCCAGAGATTTTAAAAAAAGGACCTACTCTTTTTTTTTTCATATCTCTAATGTTCCATTTTTAAGAAGAAACACAACTTTTTCCAGAAGCTCCTCAACAGACTTTCCTCACATTTTGTTGGCCAGATTGTGTCCTACGCTCTGCTTAACCCAATCACCAGCGAGGGAATTAGACAAAGTTTGCTCTCTGGGGCCCAGCTGGGGGTCCTATCCCTGAATATATCCTCATATAGGATGAATCAACTAGTCAGTGTTCTGCCAGGGGAAAAGGAGGGTGTTTGCTAATAATGGAGATGGCTTTTGGGTAGGAACCAACAGTGTCTATCTTGCTAGAGGTGATTAGAGCTGAATTAAGGTGGTGGTCATGGCGATGCACAAAAAGGTCTTTAATCCCCCATCCTAGCCATAGTCAGCTCTAAATGGTTAACATTATTAACACAAACAGTAGCAACCAAAGTTAACGAAAGCAAACACTGAACTCAGAGATGGGCCTCAGTTCTGTTTGTGAATCAGCATTCCTTGCCAAGTTTTCATCAGCCTGGAAAAGAAAATAATCCAACAGTAATATTCCACTGGAGGAGACATTGCATTATTCCCAAGTAAGAGAG
Source organism: Capra hircus (assembly GCF_001704415.2). Taxonomy (NCBI): domain Eukaryota; kingdom Metazoa; phylum Chordata; class Mammalia; order Artiodactyla; family Bovidae; genus Capra; species Capra hircus. The sequence goes on from NC_030818.1 coordinate 20,881,314, forward strand.
GCATAAACTGAAAAGCATGCTTTCTTTACTGAAGGAATGTTACTGCTGTTTAGTGACTCAACAATTAAGAGAGTGGGTGCCTAGTTAGTGTTCCCTTCTTTCTCCTCCCAGACTTCTTCTCAACATCTTGGACTCAGTTTATTGGTCTGTGACTTTCATATGGAATCATTTTCTTCCTGCCCTATTGTTAAAAAAAGTGAAAGGAAATTCCTGACACTATTCATAATAGTAAAAAAAAAAAAAATTTCGAAGCAACCCAAAAGTCTGTTAATAGGAGAACAGATAAACAAGTGATATATTCATACAGTGGAATGCTACTCAACCTGGAGGTGAGCATCGAAAAAATAATTAAAGCCAAAGAAAGAGTCCCAAATTCTCTTCCTCAGTCCCAGGCGCCTCTTCGGTGCTCTCAGTAGCCGAGGTATGAGATGGTAACACAGGGAAGTCACAGGAGAGAGACCCTTCTAGGCTGTAACAGCTACAGGCAGTGATGCAGGCCGCTACCGTCTTGGACCTGCCTTCCCAGGTCAGATCAGGGTCGAAAGAAGTGGCTAAGAAGGTGTGGGCAGAGGCCTCTGCTCCAGCCTTGTTTCCCACCCACTCCTACCCCTGACCACTGGGACAATCGAGAGGATCCTAGTTCCTCAGAAACAGCCTCTTGGTGGTGTAAATAAGCTAGTCTCTGTCATGGTTAGACGTTAATTCTCAGGGCCTCTAAAATCTTGGCCTTTCTCCTCAGGATGATTCCATTTGATCGTGCGACTGAGGCCATCTCACCATAGCGTCTGTTTCCAGTTTATACCCAGAGCGCACTGCCTCTTTCTGCCTACTTCTCAGGAAACTGCAGAGCCTTCAGTTTACCTCAGCTCAGGGTTTCTCAGCCTCAACACTGTTGATATTTTGGGCCAGATAATTCCTCATTGTGGGGGTGGGGAGGCTGTCCTGGGCGTGGTCGGCTGTTTGACAGAATCCATGGCCTCTTCCAAGAACTGCTTCCCCAGGAGCATGACTGTCCCTGGTCATGACAATCGAACATGTCTCAGGACAGCTGTGGGGCAGAATCATCCCCAGTTGGAAACTACCGGTGTAGTTTATTTTTGAGCATTCACTCAGCAAAGCCCTCAGCTGCTTTCCATCCCACATCTTTCACTGGGAAGCTCTAAAACACTGCTATTAGGGTTTCCCTGGTGTTCAGTGGTCAAGAATCCGCCTGCCAGTGCGTCAGACACAGATTAGATCCCTGATCCGGGGAGATCCCACATGGTGCAGAGGAACAGCCTGTGCACCGCAGCTATCGTTGTACTTTAGAGCCTCGGAACCACAGTACTGAGCTTGTTGCGCCACAGATGCTGAAGCCCGTGCACCCTAGAGCCTGCGCTCTGCGACAAGAGAAGCCACAGCAGTGAGAAGCCCTCGCACCGCAGCTAAAGAGTGGCCCCAACTCTCTGAAACTGGAGAAAAGCTCGTGCAGCAGTAAAGACCCAGCACCGCCATAAATAAATAAATAAAAATTTTAAAAATTAACTAAAAAATACTGCTGTTAAAATATGATCCTTCTTGTTGGAAGCATATATGTGTATTTTCCAGTTTGCAAGCCCATTTGACCAAACTGTTCCCCATGAGAACCCTGGACAGAATGGGTGCATCAGCCCAGTCTTATGCTGAAGGAAATGAGATTCCAGGAGGTTTAGTGACTTCCCTGGGCCACTCACTGGGAGCCAGGATTAGACCCCAGGCTTTTCTGACCACCAACTAACACTTAATGTACCAGCCTTGGACTCTGCCAGGAGGGCAGGCTGTCTTTATGGAGGAGCTGGGACCCCACTTCTGACTCTCAGTCTTCTGCTCTGTGGCAGGGAGTGGGGGACTTCTGGGTGGAAACTAGGCCAGAGAAGTGGAGACATGGCCCACCTCGAGTGAGCCTACAGGCGGTGCTTTGAACACCCAGCACCTGTGTGTTACAGGTCACTGACCCTTGCTCTTCTCTTTGCCTGGCATGTGAACAGAGTAGAAGAAACCCCTCTGCTAATAAGTGAAAACCCTAAAGGCCTTCACACCGCCATTGTCTCTCTGACTTTTCACTTTCATCATTCCATTCAGAAAAGTCATGCTGGGATCACTCTTGGAATCTTCTTTCAGATGTATCGGCTACTATTCTGAGCCCCTGCCTACCTAACTTAAATGAACATATTAGTCATCCTCATCGGTCACATGAGATTTCTGAAGTTTTCGTCAATACTTGAAGTCATTTGTGTAAGAGAACTTGTAAAGCAAATATATAAGACTGAGCATTAAATCTTCATTTCTTTCTCTACTTTTTCTTTACCAGGGTTCCCCAAATATATATGACCATGAAGTCACTATAGAAGCTGATGCTTTTTTGCCTGTGGATGAAGTCCTGATTCCTACAGGTTGGTGAATTTAAACCTTTTATAGGAATGCAGAGCTAGGGTGCAATGTGAGAAACATTAAAACTTCATTTCCCTAACTATATTTCCCCTGTTGGCCTGACACAGTGCTCATAGTTACCATGATTAGTCATTTATTTTGGGTAAGGTTGGGAGACCGTGTAGTTAGACGCTCAAACCGTGACAATTTTAAAAGGGAAAGGGAATGCTGTTAATAATTAAGCCAAGCAATAGGCATACGCTGAGATAGTCCCAAACAAACTGGGTCAGATGGTCATCCCAGCTGAGCCTTAGACTTCAGAAGGTCTCCACTAAACTGTTAATCTGTTATTTCTTAGCACCTTAGCAGAGGGGAACTTACCTAAGCATTACCCTACAAATGCAGGACCCTGATAGAACATGTCATGGTTTTTTTGACAGAAGAGGAAAAGGCTGGGATGGCTTGCATCTTGAGTAGGATAAATGCAGGTATATCACCTCTGAAATACAGGGGAATGGCTTGGAAGAAGGAGTCCTGCATATTAGAAGGGAAGGTGAGGTGTTGCCAGAGAGGAATTTCAGGGGGGGGGGGTGTGTGTATCTGTGTGTTTGTGTGTCTCCTGGGTTAACTGAATTGAGGTCACTTTGGTTATTATTATTATTTGGGATCAAAAGTACCTTCGTTCAATAGGAAATCCATAGAGATAGAGAGTCGATTAGTGGTTTCCCAGGGGCTGGGGACAGAGGAGAATGGGGAGCGATAATGAAATCTCTGGAGATGAAAGATTCTGAAATTGGATAGTGGTGATGATTGCACAACCTTGTAAATACACTAATCATTGCTGAATTGTGCACTTTGAAATGGTATGCGAGTTATCTCTGTTTAAAAAAAGAAAGAAGAAACCTTGGTTCATGTGTTACCTCCAGGATTGATGAGTGTAATTTTGTACTAGATCATATGTGTACCCCCATCTGGCTCCAGGGGACAGATGGATGGCAACAAGATGACCTGCAGGGGTACTATTATTTGTGGCAGGTTATAGAAATTAACTTGGAGTAATTACCCCCAAAGCAATAGGTACATATTCTTATTGCGATTTTGTTAAAATCAGAGATAAGCTGAATGTTAAAAGCATCATCAAAGAAAGCTAAAATAAACAAAAATAGAGGATGAAGGGAAGGCAGAGCAGAAGTCTAGAAAGACAAATGCTTTCTTCATCAGCTCCCCTGATTACGTTTTTTGGCATCACAGAGTTGAATGTTTTCCTGGCTCCAGGTTTTTTTTTATATTTACCTTGGTCTGATAACATGTTTATCTGATAAGGACATGGCTCAATAGGTAGGCTTGAGTAAGCTGGCTCATCTTGTCCTAGATGCAGAATTATTGGACTGGAACTCTTATATTGTGAGCTGCAAGGGAAAAATAGTGGCAGCTACTGTTTTGTGACTGATAAGTAAGAAAATGAGCTAAGTAGCTTACGAGCGAGGTGATAAAATAAAGGCATATTTCTTTCTGTATATTTATAAAATTTTATGTTATCCTACTGAGTTTTGATCAGATGAAAATCACACACAAAAATGCATAATTCATGCCAGGTGAAGATTATTTGTCATGATTGTAAGAGATAATTGTGGCAAAGCACAATACAACTTAACATGTAATCTAATCGACCACGTAAAACTCATGTTCATCACAGTTCTGCACTGTAAGTAGCTTTAGGTCAAATTCTCCCCTCTGTACTAATCCTGGACACCTGTGAAGCTGAGTAGGCTGTAGAGCTCTGAACTTTCAGGAGGCAAGAGCCCAGGTTCCAGTCTTGGCTTGGCTATTGACTGGCTACGGGACCTTCAGTGCATGTATAATGCTTTAATGTTTAACTTCTCTAGACTCCATTTTTTTTTTTTGCAAATAGGATGTTCAACTCAATCAGGGTTCATAAATTTTTATAAATCATACCCATAAATTTTATTTTTAAAAATTAGGGAAATTTATCTCAGGTTGCTCAACTTTTCATTTTGCCAAGCTAGAAAGCTATTACAAATACAGAGCTATTAAAATTAATTGGGAATATATGCATGTTATATTTTGATTTAAAAATTTTAACTGATTGGGATAATAAGAAGAAGCAGAGTTAAATAGGCTACATTTTTTTTAAAAAAAACTACCATTCATAGTCACCATTTTTCATAAAAGAAAGAATATATTAACACCACAAAAATGGGAAAAATTTAATCTTGGAATAAAGAAGGACCTTTTAAATTGAATTTGTCTTACTTTGTAAAAGAATGTGATAAGTGATTATCCAAATCTATCTAAGTTTTCTGTGGACGAGTGAAAATTCTATCATGTGATGTATTTGTGATTGTGATGTATTTGTGAAGCAACTGTGTACTCAGTTGCTTCATTGTGTCTAATTCTTTGTGACCCCATGGACTGTAGCCCACCAGACTCCTCTGTCCATGGGAATTCCCTAGCAAGAATACTGGAGAGGGTTGCCATGCCTTCCTCCAGGGGATCTTCCCTACCCAGGGATCAAACTTGTATCTCCTGCATTGGCAGGCAGATTCTTTACCGCTGAGCCACCAAGGAAGCCCCATACTCGTGATTAAGAATGAACAATTAGTCTATAAAGTCACTTATAACTCTTACAGTCCGTAATTCTATAAGGCTCTTAGTATATCATTTTACTACCATCTTCACCATCCTTCAAATTCATTAGAACTCTGTTATGTAAATAAGTTGCAACAACTTCAGAGCTCATGAAAAATTTATAATTTTCTTTTGCATAATCATACTTTAAGCCAGCCCCTCATAGATTATATCTGTTTGCCCAGTGGCACTTAAACTGAAATTAAGGGATATTTTCTTCCTTCTTTCTCAGAAATGCTTAAGAAACAACTATTGTTACTTTGGAACTTCCTCCAAAAAGGGCAGTAACTTCTATTCTCCCCTTCAGTGATATAAGATTTTACATGTCTGGCCCACTTTCAGCCAAGAAGAAATCTGTAGGAGCTCAGATTACATTTCTTTTTTAAACTTCTTATTTTATATTAGAGTAGAGCCAATTAACACTGTTGTGATAATTTCAGGTGGACAGCAAAGTACCTCGGAATACATATAAATGTATCCATTCTCCCTTATTTGACTCTTAACATTGACCAAAAGCCCACAGGCAAGTGCTTAACTGAGGCCAGTCCAAAGTCATTTGGTCATTCCGAAATGCCTCCCCAATTTTGGTAATGATGGTGAGTTTTGAGGCTCTGTTTACCTGGCTCTGAAGATGATGGACTTCTAAGGATGAAGATTAAAAATTTCATGATAGTTTTTGTTTCTGTTCTGGGAGTGTTATATGGTTTAAACAGTCACTGAAATATGCTTCTTCTTAGAAATAAATTTTTCTTGCCCAATATGTGCTTTTATTGCAACATGAAAAAAAAAAAAAAAAAGCCTCCCCGGTGTAGCTGGGCTCACCAGAAATTGACTGGTGGAGGAGTCAAGCCAGAATATTATCCACTAACCTGGAAAATAATGTCAAGATAGATGTAATTCCTAGAAAGAAGAAATGAGAATGAAATAAATCTTGGAAGGGCAAGTAGAATTTTGCCAGGTAATGAGAAGGAGAAAGATGTTTTGGATGGAGATGGACAAGAATGGGCAGTGCAGGAAACAGCAAGGCTGTCCCCAGGGAAGTGCTGAGCTTCTGAAGCATTCAGGGCATGCTTTTGGTGGCAGAAAATTATGGATGAATCAGTAGAGGTTTGTGGGGGCCAGGTCAGATCTGCACCAGGCTCTGGTACGGCTGCAATCCTGGGTTGACCATGGATGACCCTAAGCTTGCCTGGGGTTCAAGCGCAATTTACCTAGGACAGAGTCACAGGTGTACCAGGTATTCAGCCAGAACTGGGCTGCACTGAACCCCAAGCCCACTTTCTTGAGACATGCTACAAGAAACCTGTTAGACCAGCTGCACTCATTAAGAGCTCTGGGAACTGATATACAGTAAATGGCACCCCACTCCAGTACTCTTGCCTGGAAAATCCCATGGATGGAGGAGCCTGGTAGGCTGCAGTCCATGGGGTCGCGAAAAGTCAGACATGACTGAACAACTTCACTTTCACTTTTCACTTTCATGCGTTGGAGAAGGAAATGGCAACCCACTCCAGTGTTCTTGCCTGGAGAATCCCAGGGACAGGGGAGCCTGGTGGGCTGCCGTCTATGGGGTCGCACAGAGTCGGACACAACTGAAGCGACTTAGCAGCAGCAGCAGAGACTGCGGTTGTGTTGAAGCAAAGGAAGATACTGTTCCCCTGAGAGATGAGGTGAGGGTTTATAATAATCATGGCTGGCATTTCAGAGAGCACTTTATAAATAAAGAATCCATACCACAACCCTATAACCAGGTTCTGCTCATTTTTCTTATTTAATGGAAGTGAGAACTGTAACAAGGAGTCTGAGTCATGTACTGAGGAGCACTCAGTTAAAGAGCAGTGGAAAGCTGGGGCTCGAACCCAGGCAGTCTGGTATTAAAACTGAGGCGCTTAACTCGACCTGTAGCCTACGAATGGTTAGACGTCAAAGAACGTTCTGGGAGACGGGAAAGGAAGAAAAGAGAGGGGAAAAAAGAAAAGTCAATTAGTTTCTTGACTATATAGATAGCCAGGATCACCATATAGCCAAGAAACAGAAAGCTAGGAACTAAATAAATAAAGCTTTGGATGGTTATCAGTTCTCATTCTTCTGCCACCTTTTATACAGGTGGCCTCCCCACTTCTCTCACCATTTTCCTTCCTGTTTCTCCTTTTTGTCAGTTTATATCTGCTTTTCTGCAAAGAAAACAGAAGACAAGTTTGTTCAAAATATTTACAAAGAAAAAAAGAGAGAGAGAAAGGTAGAGGCCAAGTCTCCATCTTTTGTGGCTGTTAATTTATATTTGTTTTTAAACTCCTTCATAAAAGCTGTAAGCTGGGCTCTTAAGGGACATGCTTATGCAGATTTAAACTTTGGGGGTGTTTGACCTTGGTTATAGACCCTCAGTAAGTAACTCTTCAGGTAATAGGAAAACCCATTGTATGAGAAAGTAACACCTCTTACTGTACAGTAGTTGTAATACTATGGCTGAGCTACTCAGTAAAAAGGAACCTTCCTCTCAAGTATGTTTGGGGTAGAAGTAAAGTCCTGTCCTCCATTTTGTTCTTCTCAGTCTTACTGATTGGGTGCTATTTCAGAGAGAGGAAAGGAATACCCTGACAGAGTTTCAGGGAACCAAAGCAAGCATAATATGATGAGATCCCCTCATCTTAAACTTATAGCCACGTTTATTGTTTTTTTCTAATTTTATTTTTGGCTCCACTGGGCTTTCGTTGCTGCGTGAGGGCTTTTTTCCCACTGCAGCGTGTGTGCTTCTCCTTGCAATGGCTTCTCTTGTTGCAGAGCAAGAGCTCTAGGGCACGAGGGCTTCAGTAGCTGTGGTGCACAGGCTTAGTTGCCCCACGGCATGTGGACTCTCCCTAGACCAGAGATCAAACCCGTGTCGCTTGCATTGGCAGGCGGATTCTTAACCACTGGACCACCAGGGAAGTCCTGTAGCTGCCTTTAGACCTCTACTACAGGCAGGGCGCAAGGACCTCCAGCAGCCTTGGGCACCTGTTTCCCTCCTGCCTTTCTTCCTGTTGACAGTTTTGGGAGGACATATAAAATGCCTTCAGCCCTGTCTGTCAATAAAGCGTGGAAGACAAGAGCCTGCACTATGTGGCCTCTTCATTCTTCCCCTTTCTCTGCTCTGGTAGAAGGCTGTCCTTTTCCTCAAAACCCACCAGAAATGCCCCAGCAAGTGTGAGGCCTGGTCCTTGCTCACAGGCACCTCTCTCCTGCACCAATAGGTCTCTGCAAGGCTGAGAGCTCATTTCACCTGTAGACCAGGAGCAGAGCTGCAGCTCAGCTGTCAAAGCTGGGTTTGCATGTCAGCAGTTAGTGGAGCTTAGCTTCTTCTGAGCAGCTGTTTTTCTCCACTTTAAAAAAAAATGTGCAGCCCATATAGCATTTGCTACTGCTTAGGATGGGCGCGTGCTCTGCTACCTGAGGCATCTTCAGCTAGTCTTGAGAATGTTTTTGATGTTGTTGTCAGGGCTGTCCCTGCAGTTTCCCAGAGGTGAAACTCCTCGAAGCTATTTACCAGGAAGAACAGGTGGAAGTCCACAAAGACCCAGCTCTGACAGGTCAGATAGTTAGCTTCAAGGCTTGAATCTGGTGTCCTGCCCTGTGGCAACAGGAAGAAACCGGTCCTTGGTGCCCTGCTTAGGTTCTGAGCCAGCTGAATGTGAGCAGGTGAGAAAATTCAGCCCTTCTTTTCTCCAGGGATTAATTCATTCCCAGGGTTGTAAATATTATATTTCATCCTTTTGCCTTACAGAACTGTGAGACTTGGAGGCGATCTGGGCTGCCTGCCCAGCAAGACTTTATGGTGCACACAGCACAGTGCAGAACTAAGCATGTGTCTTTATAGGCATTTAGAGCACACAGCTTTTTTTTTTTCTTCTTCTTCTAGTTTTGCTATTCTTTACTCGTAGTTGTAGATAAGGAATTAAGTTAACAAAGTGAATGATTTGATTTGCCTCTTAAAGTAACATTAGTAAAGTCTCATCTTATTCTCTTCCTTGAGATGGATACTTTTCATTTTTATAAAATGAAATCCACCCTGTCCCCCAGCCCATCTGTGTTCACTTGCAGTTCTTGCTGCTCTCCATTTTTGAAACTCCTTCTAAAATTACATGAAAGCAACCCCATTTTGACAAAATTAGAACTGGTAGGAAAGGCTTACCACGAGGCTGCGGAGAGAAGCTCAGCAAGACGTTTGTATTTTATTTCAACCTCTCTGGGTTCAACCTACGATTCAGTTGATTTTATAATTACTTCCCTAGGGCAGGTCTAAGTCTCTGACCTGGAGAAATAACAAATCCCAAAGTAGTCTCCTGGTTCAAAGATAGTGCAAATGAAGACTGTTTTGATCTACGTGTTTTAATCTTTGCACAGCTTCTTACAGAAAACTCCTTTGGACTTTATATAATTCTAAAGTAATGGGTATAGTATTAGTTTCATCCCTCCATCGATAGGTTTCCTCTTACCTTTTCATCCCACCTCTCCACCCCACTCAATATCATCGTCAGGTCCTACTGATTTTTTTTTTTTAATAAAGCTTAATCTTTTTTAAAGAAGTTTTATGTTCACAGCAAAATTGAACAGAAAGTACAGATATTTTCCATACCCTCTACTCCCACATATGCATGTTGCTGTTGTTTAGTTGCTAAGTTGTGTCCAACTTATTCAGTCCTAAATATTCACTGGAAGGATTGATGCTGAAGCAGAGACTCCAATACTTTGGCCACCTGATGCGAAGAACTGACTCCTTGGAAAAGACCCTAATGCTGGGAAAGATTGAAGGCAGGAGGAGAAGGGGATGACGGAGGATGAGATGGTTGGATGGCATCATTGACTCGATGGACATGAGTTTGAGCAAGCTCTGGGAGTTGGTGATGGACAGGGAAGCCTGGAATGCTGCAGTCCGTGGGGTCACAAAGAGTCAGACACGACTGAGCAACTGAACTATGTAAAACTCTCTCACGACCCCATGGACTGTAATCTGCCAGGTTCTCCTGTCCATGGGATTTCCCAGGCAAGAATACTAGAACGGGTTGCCATTTCCTTCTCCAGGGAGTCTTCCTGACCCAGGGATCAAACCTGTGTCTCCTGCATTGGCAGGTGGATTCTTTACCCCTGAGCCACCAGAGAAGCCCCACATAGGCATAGCCTCCCTGTTATCAACACCCTCCACCAGGACGGTGCATTTATTATAACTGACAAACCTACACTGACACATCTTTATCACCCAACGGTCACAATTTACAGTTTGCTTTTTTTTACAGTTTGCTTTTTTTTTTTCGGCTGTGCCATGCGTCTTGCAGGACCTTAGTTCCTGCAGTGGAAGCAGAGTCCTAACCACCAAACCACCAGGGAATTCCCTAAGGTTCACTCTTCATGTGGTGTATTCAGTGGGTTTGGACAAAGGTATAATGACATGTATCCATCATGATGGTGTCATACAGAGTATTCTCTAAAAATCCTCTGGACATAGTATTAGTTCCAACCATCCATCAGTATGCTTCCTCTTTCCTTTTCAGTCCCTCCTCCCACCTATCCCCATATTGTTAGTCACTAGGTCCTGATGATTTTTTAAAAATGTTATTCATTTATGGCTGTGCTGAGTCTTCATTGCTCCACACAGGCTTTCTCTAGCTGCCGAGAGGGGGCTGCTCTCTCGTCGCAGTGCGCAGGCTTCTTGTTACAGTGGCTCCTCTTGCTGTGGAGCATGAGCTCTCGGGCATGAGGGCTGCGGTAGCTGTGGCTCATGGGCTCAGTATTTGTAGGACATGGGCTTAGTTGCCTTGCTGCATGTGGGATCTTCCTGGACCAGGGATCGAACCCGTTTCTCCTGCATTGGCCCGCCAGGGAAGCTCCAAGGTCTTGATGATTTTCAACAACAAAGTATTTCTTGAATCCATCTCCTCAATATGTATTATTGAGTCCTGATGTAGGCTATCTTTTCTTCTCTAGATCAGTGCCTGGCTTGTATTACAAACTTCATAAATTGGGATCAGCAAAAGAGCAGATGAATGCGGGCAACAGTTCTCTAACTGGGGGTGAAAAATCTCTCTAGATTTGTCCTCCATCTAGTTGCTAAAGTTATCTAACCAAAATGCAAATCTTACTTTCTAATACTTTTCAGTTTAAAAAAAAAAGTTTTACATGGCTCCCAGGCCAGACACCAGCTGCTTCCCTGGGGCATCACCCACTGTGCCTCACTCATGCCTCACCCTGTTGGAGAACCTCCCTCCCAACCACAGGGACCACCTTATAACCCTTCCTGGCTGCACAGACCCCCGCTCTCTCCAAGCCCCACACTTCCTCCTTAGAAATATTTCCCCTACTTCCTGGAAACAGTGGCTTTTTTGTTGCTCTGTGGGGTTTGTAATGACATAATCTGTTACAGAGTTTACGTGCCCAGGCTCCCTTATCTTCCTCTCCATTAAGCCTACGTCTACCTCAGATGCTCTTTAGTAGTTATAGATCCAAAGTAGGGAGCTAGAAGGGAGTTTCAGGCTGGGTTTCTTTGGCTTGAAGCTAGAAAACTTATCTATGCTAAACAGAAAAGTGAAACCGAGAAGTAGCCTCCCTGCACATGCTATCAATTACTCCTTCCTTTCCCCATCCCTGTGGCTCAGATGGTAAAGAATCTGCCTGCAGTGCGGTAGAGCTGGGTTCGATCCCTGGGTCAGAAAGATCGCCTGGAGAAGGGATAGACTATCCACCCCATTATTCTTGGGCCTCCCTGTTAGCAGAAAGCCAGAGCATGGTGTTCTGTTTGTTACCCTCAGCTATGTAATTCTGGAGACTAGCCCCTCCAGGTCCAAGTCTGGCCCCTGAGTTTCTCCTCCCATGCTCTGTCACTAGATGATATCACGTACTAGGTGCCAGGTACAATACAGCCCTGGGGAAGGTAGAAGGCTGAGCAAATTAGGTATACCCAGGCTGTATGGAGAACATGGCACATAGCACAGGCGCATAGCACATAGTACAGGGTGCATCCCCACAGAAATAAAGTGAAAGTGAAGTCGCTCAGTCATGGTCAGTTCTTTGTGACCCCATGGACTGTAGCCCACCAGGCTCCTCTGTCCATGGAATTTTCCAGGCAAGAGTACTGGAGTGGGTTGCCATTTCTTCCTCCAGGGTATCTTCCCGACCCAGGGATCGAACCCGGGTCTCCTGCATTTCAGGCAGGCGCTTTACTGTCAGAGTCACCAGGGAAGCCCCTAAATAAGGCTACAGTTTTATTGTACCCTAGAGCTGTTTTGTCTATGACAGATCCCTCCTAGATGGTACTCAAGGAAGTTCAACAACAGAAACTCCAAGGACCTCTCCTGGCAGCAACAATACCCCCCAGGGGGATGCATTACTGAAACCCACTCTATAAAATGGCCTCGGGAACAACTTTATGAGATCCAGAATAACTCCCAAAGTTACTCGTGTTCCCTGCTAGAAAATATCACTGCTACAAGATTGTCAAGCATGAGCCAGCATGGTGAAAATTTGGCAGGAAGAAAGCTCAGAAATAGCGCTTGGCCAGACGTTGTATAACTCCTCTGGAAAGTTCAGACCAACATCAAGTTAATTTGTCAGAAGGGGAGTTGTTTGCTAGAACTCTGACTACCACCCTTTAAGCTGATGGTTAAGCTGATGGTTTAACAGCCACCCCTCTGCCCTCGGAGGTCTGGCTCAAGTTTATACCTGGCGCATAGCAGTCCTTAGAGATCATTCTGAAGGGGATGAGAGGTAGCTGTGAGTCTGAGGCTAACTCAAGCGAGTTCTCAGAGCAGGCTTGTATTCAGTTCAGCTAACACTGGTAGAACACCTGCTGATTGCTACGTGCCGCCTGGGGTTCTAGCCAGAGAAACACTATCTGTGCTCTTGAGAAGCTCACAGGGAGTGGAGACTGATGTAGTCAGGGCAGTGGTAGCGGTGATGCCTGTGGAACTAAGGGAACGTAGAGGTAGGATTGGAAGAGGCGTTCTTGATATCACTCTGAGCTTTGAGAAGTGTGTCTGTGAGGGTCTAGCAACAAGGAGAGTAAGAGTACTAGGCACAAAAGGTGGGAGTAGGGGGTGGACTGTTAAGTCAAAAGCTGCAGAGACAGTTGGGCAGGGTGGAGGCAAGGGTGAGGCAATTTTACGGTGCAAAATGTAAGGCAGCACTCATTTGCAGGGCCATGAAGGTGCAGGGTCAGAACCTAAGAATGAGTGTCTGCTTAAGCTTTGAACCCTGGGTCCTTGATTGCCTGACCCTGGTTGCAGCCTGGTAGTTGAATATAGTCACCATGGGTATTCTGTGCCGTCCTAAGGAGCTAGGATTTTATCTTTCAATCCTGGAAGACTTTGAAGCGTTTAAGTCAGGGGATGGACCTAGCAAGACTGGCATTTTACAGATATCGCCCCAGCCACTGTCGGGGGTGGGGCTTGACTAGAGACAGAGTCTGATGAAGACTCTACTTCAGTAGACCAAGCAAGAAATCAGGTTGACCAGAACGAGAAGTCAGATGGAAGAAGTGTAGTCTTGCAATATTTAAGAGGTAAAAGTTAGGAAGCCTGAATGACATGTAGTAAATGAGGAAGCAGGAAGGCTATAGGATGGTGTCTGGGTTTCTAGGACAGCTCCCGGGCAGCAGAAGTGGAGATATTAAGAGATATTAAGTAGCGCAGGATAGAGGAGGAGGAGCTGGCACAGGGCTGGAATGAAGAAGGGGAGGGGCTGGGGGAACTGTGGATTTGGTCTCAGGGATATTTGAGGTTAAGATGCCTGGGGGGCAACCAGGTGGGGATGTCCAGCAAGGAGCTGGATGAATGGATACGTTAGGAGAGAAGTGGAAGCAGGAGTGCAATTCAGCATGTGTTTTGTAGATTAAGCCATATGGATTTCCCAGGGAGGAACCATAGACTGAGATGGTCAAGGGGTCTGAGGGCTGAACCCAGGGAAACTGGAGGCCACCACCAAACTTATTTCAAGTGCAAGAAAGACTCACACTAATGACACTGAGGAAGACGGTCAGAGGAAGAAGGCGAAAAAAAAAGAGAAAAGGTATCCAGCTGTCTTGGAGTGACCAGCCACGTCAGTTCGCAGAGAGGTCCTGGGAAACCTGGGCAGCATGCCTGGGCCGTAGTGGCTATCACTGCTGCCCCTTTCTCAGCGTGTGAGGAGAGAAGCCAGACTGACAACTGGTGAGTAACTGGAAGTGAGGCGAGAGGGTCAGGGAATGTAGCCCAACGAGTGGTTCCCAGCTAAGGCAATGTCTGGATGCGGCATCTCGGGACTGCCCTAGAGATTCTCATTCATTTGCTCGAATGTAGAGCCAGGGAATCTGAACTTGTAAAAGCTGCCTAAGTGAGCTCAGGAAGCCCCTGGTGTTGAATCTGCATTTAAACAACTTGAAATGAGGGAAGCGGGTGCCTCCCTAAGATGGAAATGCAGGATCAAGGAAGAGGAAGGTTTTGGTGGGAGAGGAGCAGAGCTGCCTGAAGAGGAGTGAAATGTTTGCAAGTGCTGCTGAGAATCCAGGGGAAGACAGAGACTGTGAAATTGTGGTGGCCGCAGTTGGTTCGGGGTTCTCTCCATTTCTCTCAGTAGCTGGAGTCAGAAGCAGAGAAGGTGGATTGTGGGATGATCCCTCGTTGCATTTTGTCAGGAAGGAGGAGCAGCAGGAGGGGACAGGACGTAAGGCCGGACAGCAAAGGTGTTACTGACCAAGTGGGCCCAGGGAAGGGGACAAAGGATGTGAGTGCCCTGACGGACACCTTGAAGACCAGGGGAACACAGCGATGCTCAGGAGGAGAGCGGGTCTAGCAGGAACGCAGAGGGTGAACTTCAGCTCAAATCCCCGATACCATCCGGATGGAAGTCTGGGGTGGAAAAATCCTCTGCATGAACAGGCCTCACACGGGCCCATCTGTGAAGTGTAAAAGTGCCTTCTCACCTGAAAAACGTCATGTGATGGTGTTCGGTGTTTTCTGCTTCAGATGGCATGGAATATCCAGAAGCAGTGCCCTCCCCCACTGTAAGTCAAGATCAAAAAGTTCTCAGTGGGGAAAAAAGACAAAAAACAGCAGTAGAATAAAGCTGCAAACTCAAAGCAATGGCAAAGGAAAGAGAAAAAAACCTGCAGCAGAGACAAGCTTTGAGGTTGTGTGATCTATGAAAATTTATAGAAATGTTACCTTAAAAAAAAAAATCCCAAGGTGCTTGACTTGCCAACCACTGGAATGAAGTCCAAATTCACTCCGAGGCGGTTACTTTTAATTATCATTCTCTTTATGTCATTTCCTAGAATAATAACGGGCATTCTAGAGATGATTTGTCAAGATGGCTTAATTAGGTGTCAGATGAGTAGCTGTGCCCACAGGCCCCATTACCGCTGGCTTCCTTATGCAGATTTGGCTGACAGTTCTGAATCCGACTGAAGATGCAGACATCACTGGAGCAGCTTGGGCTGGAAGGCACAGCTGGGCCATCCCCATGGAGACCAGACTCCAGGTCTTCCTCCGGCCCCACCTTGTTTTTCTTTTTCTTTTGGAGACGAAAGCACAGCGCACGTGAGGCTGGGTCTGTCTTAGATGTTTCCACATCACTGTCTTTCACACAAGTCACCTGGTAGACTTGTCAATGACTCTGACTTGGTGTGGGTGGAGCCTGTTTCTAACTAGCACCAGGTGATACCTGCGCTGATGCTCCCTGGTTTGAGTAGCTGTTGAAAAGGCTCTACACCACTCTGTGTAACCTCCTGTAACTTTTATTGCTTTCCCCACTTTGGGCACCTATTTCTGCCCATTGACTCCTCTCCTTAACAATCCTGAGTCCTCCTGCTACCCCTTAGCTACCTCTATACTCCACTCTGCTCTAGCACTTCACACGTCAATGCTTTTTTTTGGGGGGGTTATTTTTGGCTGCGCTGGGTCTTCATTGCTGCCTGCAGGCTCTCTCCAGTTGTGGTGAGCGGGGGCTACTGTCTAGTTGCGATGCGCGGTGCCTTCTTCTGTTGTGGGGCATGGGCTCTAGAGCACTCAGGCTTCAGTAGTTGCGGTGTATGGGCTTTGCTGCCCTGCAGCTTGTGCAATCTCCCTGGACCAGGGATCCTGCATTGCAGGGTGAATTCTCAGCCACTGGACCACCCCGGAAGACCCTGGGCCTCTCTTACAAAAATCTTTTCTTTGTAGCTCATTCTGGAAAGAACTGCTCTCCGTCAATGGCTTCCTTAGGTAAGACAAGCTGAGATTTTTATTTAAAAAAGAGGAAAGAGTTAACCAGATATCACAGGGTGCCCCCGAAGGGAACAACTTCCTGCATTGTGTTTGTCATGTGGGCCATTGTACCTATAGCCCTGGAATGTCCCAGCTGGACAGGACCCTGTCTTCTCCAACCACTGCTCACCTGTCGAGTATTTGAATCTCAGAACCATAGGCTTTGCTGACACTGGACAGGATGCTCACTGCCCAGCTTGGGCCGGCATGTCAGAAAGGCCTTCCTGACATTGAGCTGAAATCTGTCTACCTAGCGCTGACCCCCACCTGGCTTAGTTCTGGGCCTTGGGTCCCTAAAGAGCAGGCTCATAACTTTAGCAGGCAGCTGTCCTGTCACCTCAAAGTCATTTCTTCTTGAGGTGGAACATCCTCAGGTCATCCTGTGATGCCTCTGCTGCAAACAGTAACAAGAACTGTCAACACCCCTTTACAGTCTTTACATAAGTTCCATCGAACTGACTGCCAACCACATCCTTAAAGTCGTTTTCACACCTACTGTGGCTTAGCTATATCTCTTCTTGGTTACTGGTTCAGCCGCCAAGTCGTGTCCGACTCTTTGCCACGCCATGGACTGTAGCCCGCCAGGCTCCGCTGTCCATGGGATTCCCCAGGCAAGAATAATGGAGTGGGTTGCTGTTTCCTTCTCTAGGGGATCTTCCCGACCCAGGGATCGAACCCATGTCTCCTGCATCACAAGCAGATTCTTTACTGCTGAGCCAGCAGGGAAGCCCACATCTCTCCCTTAGTTGGTAATAATTGCACTAACTAGATTTAACCTTTATGAGAGTTAGTATAATATGATGGTTAAGAACCACCTGCTCTGGAACCATACTGCCTGGATATGAAGCACTGTACAAAGAACCGTCTACATGTTACCTGTCACCATCACAACCATTATCACATCACTGTGCTGAGCACTTTCCCTGTATTAACTGTTCTTAATCCTCATGACAACTTCATGAGGGAGGGGCTACAGTGTCCCATTTTCACTACTGAGGAAATAGAACTTCAGACTGTTTTGTACCTAGGATTAAGAGTTATAATCTAAACCTAGGTGGTATCCTTTGGTTTGGGTTTTTATTTTTCAGGCACATGCAGGACTCTATCTGTTCTTGTTGTCCATAAATTTCATCTTGTCCTCAGTGCTTTACCCTCCCCCCCCACTTTATACTTTCTTTTGGATTCCTGGTTCTGTTATCCCAAGCATATCTGCCTTCCAGCTTCATGCTCTCTGTCATCATTTGAGAAAAATACCTCCTGTATCTTCATCTAGATTAGCCACAGATCAGAGGCCGTTTGATGACTCCCTGCAGACTCTGCTCACTGAAGCCCGGATGCTTCATCCCTCCGAGCTCCCTGAGCCACAGGCCATGTGACCCAATCTGAGAAGCCAGTGGTTTATATTTGAATGCAACTGCGTTTGGTTCCCGGGGAGTGTGCTTCCTCTTTCCTTTTATGTCTCCGTTCCAGAATTCTTCCCAGGACAGAGAACTGCTCCCAGATTTGTAGCATGTGAGGTTATCCTTGTGGGCAGGGACAGGTGCAAAGACAAAATAGAACTCTGGGTATGTAGAGCACACTGTCACAGAGAAGATAATGACCACCTCTTACAGGTAGTGAGACCGGAGCGGCTGGCCCTGTGTTTCAAGGCTGCCTGCCTCCAGCTCCACTAGTACAAACACAGAAATTCTGTGTTCAGACTAAGCCAAAGAAGGCTACACAGCTATAATGGAACCAGCATTTCTGTCAGAGGAGCTTGGGGCAGCAGATTCAGGATGAGGGAGACAGGCGTGTGCCTTGAGGCTTAGCTGGCATGTTTGTGTGGGGTGATTTGTGAGAAGGTGAAGCACTGATGGAGATCAGAGGGGCTAAATCCCCCACATAAAGCCATTTCCTGTCACAGCCACTGGGTCACCTGACCAGAAAGACTGGACTGGTTCCTCCCCTCTCCTTCACAGGTTCCGTTCTCTGACCTAGGCTGTTAACATAAGTTGGCTCTCTGTATTCAGTGACTGTGTTTTCCATGGTGTAAGGACGTCAGCCCACCTCTCCCTGCCGCTCTTTGTGGCTTCCTGTGGACCATGGCCGTGGAAGCCTTGTGACTCTTGGGGCAGAGCAGAAGGCCAGGGTTTTCCTGTGAGCCTGGGCTTCCTGGTCCCGCTTTGTAGTTGGAGCCTCTGAAGCAGCAAAACAAGCATGCGGGAAAATGCTTCTGCCCCAGTGTGTTCACCTTTTGAAATCCTCAAGCAAACCCCAAACACTGTATCTCTGTGTGGTCAGGTAGAAGGGCTGTCCCTCTCACGCCAGAGCAGTTAAGGGCTGAAGTCCAGTGGATGCAGGAGGGTTTGGGAAGGTAAGTCCTTTCAAGACCACCTTCCCAGACCCTCCTGGATCAATGTCCTCTGACCCTGGAAATGCATCTGCTCCTGGGCAGTAGGTCCCCCACCATGGGGCTGAAACTTACGGAGCAGGCAAGGGAGCCAGAGAAATAGACTCAATTCACTGGCCTTAGTGAATTGGGTTCTTGGTCCGACCATGACTGGCTATTTAAAAGGGCTGATTTTGACTCATCACGATCAGAAAAACACAGTAGTTAACACAGACTCAAACCTTGACTAGTAGTTAACACAAACACAAACCTTGACTGCTTAGGCTTCAGTTCTCACCAGCTCTGTGATGCTGAACAATGTATTTTACCTCTGTGGGCCTTATGTGTAAAGCAGAGGTAATAACTGGACCTACCTCACTGGTTGTGAAGATATAATGAGGTAATACATGTAAAGTGCATAGAACAGTTCCTGAAATTTAGTTAAGAGCTTATTAAGTATTAGCTATTATTATGACCACCATCCGGAGAAGGCAATGGCACCCCACTCCAGTACTCTTGCCTGGGAAAACCCATGGATGGAGGAGCCTGGTAGGCTACAGTCCATGGGGTCGTGAAGAGTTGGACATGACTGAGCAACTTCACTTTCACTTTTCACTTTCATGCACTGGAGAAGGAAATGGCAACCCACTCCAGTATTCTTGCCTGGAGAATCCCAGGGACGGAGGAGCCTGGTGGGCTGCCGTCCATGGGGTTGCACAGAGTCGGACATGACTGACATGACTTAGCAGGAGCAGCAGCATGACCACCACCATCATCATCATTGTCACCATTTACTGTGTGTTTAATACGTACCAGACACTGAGCTAAGCATATATACATGCCTTAGCTCATTGAATTACCCTTTGAAATAGGCGTTATGCTTCAATTAAGCCTTGTTTGGAAAAAATGGGCGTTTGGAGAGGTCAGGTAACCTGCACAAAGTTAAATGGGTAAGTCATTGGTGGAGTCAACATTTCTAGCCAAGTTTCCCTAACTCCAAAGTCTATGCTGTTATTACCCTTGGCTACGGTCCCTAATAGCAACTGTATTACTACTCCACCATTTTTTATAGCAAAGAAAGCCGGGATTTAAATCCAGGCCTTTCTGACTCTAAAATCCATTCTAACATCTATTGAGTTTTCCCAACAAGTGAACAGGATGCTCCTGAAGCCGGTAATAACAATTGGTGATGAAGACTTCTGATATATCCTGTGACCAAGAGGACAATTTGCTTAATCAGCTGTCATGGGGGCAATTTCCACTTTCTCAGATACGTTATTTTCCTGCAGTTTCTTTGGGCTGTTGACTCGCTAAGATTAAGACTACCTTCTGTGTCCTTTCACATACTAGTTGTCCATGCTGCAAGAATATGGAGGAGTCATAAACAGTCTGGAAGGAGGCCCTGATGCACAAGGCCTTTACGACATTGCTACAGGAGGAATCTGCCAGGAGACGCTCAGTCTGCGTTTCTTGACTAAACACCTCAGGTTATGGGACTGCAACATTCCAAAGGTGCATTTTAGCGTCAGAGGGCAGCTTGTTTGTGACCAGAAGTAGGATAGGCAGAAAATACTCACCAGGCTACATAGATCAGAAATTCTTAACCAGGCATGTATCACTGGACTATCACTGGACTTTGGAGGTTCTAAGAACATTGTGTGTGTGTGTGTGTGTGTGTGTGTGTGTGCGCGCGCGCGCGTGCATTTTCTTGCAGAGAGAGCCTGTAACTTTTAGAATATTCTCAAAGGAGCCCATGATTCAGAGACACTTTAAAAAACCATTGTTTTAGATTAAAAAATCACTAAGAGAGAAAGTTTCAAAAAAGAGAAATCTTTTTAAATGAAAATGTCAGTGCTCTATGGAGGAAGTAGTGTACTTTCCTTTAGTATTAATAACTTAAAGATCATAATGAATACTTGTTCTGTTCTCTGAGTTTCTGGAGTGTGTGTGTGTGACAGACAGAGGGAGCACTAACTATATGCCAGGTGCTAGCCAAGAGATACAACCCCCTTCATAGCATTCTCTCACCTAAACATCACAGTGCCTGGGGACTTCCTGGCCAGTCCAGTGCTAGGTCTCTGTGCGCTCGTTGCCGAGGCCGTGGGTTTGATCCCTGATTGGGGAACTAAGATCCTGCAATCTGCATGGTTCAGACAAAAACAAACAAACAAAAAAAGAACAAAAAAATCATAGTATCTGTATTTGGTAGATAACACTGTTAGCTCCATTTTATAAGTGGGAAAATTGAATTTTACAGAGGCAAAGAAATTTATGAAGGTCAGTTGGTAAGTCTGTCTAAATCCTAAGATATCTTACATAGATTCATAAGTCAATGTATAGGACAAATCATAGAAAATAATTTTTGAATAACATACTTAATTATTTTTTATTTTTCAAGGGAGAAAAAAATCATTAGAGAAAATTTCTTCCCACCTACCCTCCCCCTCAAAATTTTTCTAGAATGTCTATGGCCAGATTTTCTTTTCTTTTCTGTTTTCTCAAAATGGTTTTTAATTGTTATCATAAACAGGAGTTACTTGTGCTGAGGACTGTCTGGAGGGATTCTGGTTTTCTTTCTGCACTTATGTTACTGGGTTGTGTGAGATAAGCTAGAAAGGGGACCTGCCAAAAAGGAGAGGGCTAAAAAATGAATAAACATGAAGAGCCAGTGACTCCTGCAGTGACCATCTGTTTATCTTCTCAGAGTCAGGCACTAGGGCCACCAGGTAGCAAAAAGAGTTATTTCAGATGATGGGAAATTAAAAGCACTGAATTAAAATTCACCCCAGATGAATTTTCTCAGTCAGTTACGGAGAACAGTGTTCATGTCCAGATGTTACACAGAATATCATTTCAGTAGTCAGTGTTTAGTCAGGAGTTCATAAGGACTAATTTACCTTCTGCTCTTTTTCTTAAGTCTTTTGCCCAAAAAACTGTCAGAGCTAGGAGCCCATAGGATACGTGTAACATAACTGTCTTGCCTTCACCCCAAATATGGACAAGAGTCCATTCCTGTGACAGATTTAATGCCTTGTGACAGAGATCTGCAATGGTAAAGAATCTTGTTTTCAGCAATCAGATATACATCATCTTCGCAAGAATGAGGAGCTGTGGTTGCCGGAGTGACACTCACGTGACCACTCTTGTCATTCACAGGTGATGGTAGTCCTGCGCCTTTGTCAAGTTAGCCAGTTCTGACTTGCCTTTCAAGATTAGCCCTGTGACACACCTTTGGAAAACCTTTCCCGACCTCACTGGCTGCACTAGGTGCTGCCGCTCCCTGCTCCATCAGGGTCCTCTGAACACCACACTCACTGCCTCTGTCAGACTCTCCTGTAAGTTTTCATTTTTTCGTCTGTCTCTTTCATCAGAGTCCAAGTCCCATGAGGTCAGTTGTGGTTTCTTTTTAGTTTAATTAATCCATTAATTTGGCTGTGTTGGGTCTTAGTTGAAGCACTCGAGATCTTCATTGGGTCATGCAAGATCTTCTCTTGTGGTTCTCAGATTCTCTAGCTGGGGCACGTGGGCTCAGTGGTTTCAGCGTCCAGGCTTAGTTGCTCCGCAGCATCTGGGATGTTAGCTCCCTGACCAGGGATCGAACCTACACATTACGAGGTAGATTCTTAACCACTGGACCACCAGGGAAGACCCCCTGAGGTCAGATTAATGCCTGGTACATAAAAGATACTCAGAAAAGAGTGAGCTAACAAATTCATATTTGTTTCTTCCCTATCCAAAAGTAATTGCAAGGGTTAGTGTTCTTAAGGCAGAATCATCTAAAGGGACTTCTGACTATGTAAAAATAGCAGGGAGGGATAAATTCACCTCCTGTCAGGACTTGTCAAGTGCCAAGAGGTGAAAACATCCCAAGGCAGTATACTAGTTATCTATTGCTATATAACACTTTATTATCTCTACTGTGGTCAGGAATTTAGACAGGGCATATCTTGTCTCTGCATATTGATGTCTAGGACCTCTGTTGGAAAATGAGAGAGCCAGGATGGGGATCATCAGAAAGCTCATTCACTGGCCTGTCTGGCAGTTGATGCTGACTGTTGGTTGGAGGCTGTCAGCCAAAATACCCCTTTTGACATGGCTTTTTGATGCAACTTGAGTTTCCTTAAAACTTGGCAGCCAGGCTCAAGAGCAGATGTTCTGAGGCAGAGAGGACCAAGCCAAAGCCACTCTGTATTTGTTCCCTGGCCTCAGAAATCACACAGCATCACTTGTGCCACGTTCTATTGGTTAAGGCAGTTACAAAGGTCCATCCAGGCTTAAGGGAGGAAACAAGACTCCATGTCTTGGTGAAGGAGTGTCAGCATCACATTGTAAGTAGAGCCTGTGGGATGGCTCTATCCTGGAGTGGCCATCTTTGAAAAATGCAGTATGCCACAAGCAGTCATGGGGAAAAGGCCAAGTTCCTATAAGAATCCCTCATTTGAGAGAAGAGGTATGAATCAAGACAGATGAGTTTCAGAAAGGGTGACTTTTTCCTTTACTTCCAGAGAGCAGGCAATTATAACTCTATCAGGAATGCAGATAGAGGAAGATTTCAGGCCTTGTGACAGAGATCTGGAATGTTAGAGAGTCCTGTTTCCACTGCTCAGGCCCACATTCTCTTCTTGCAAGAATGAGGCAGCTGTAGCTGCTACAGTGACACCCCCATGAGCTCTCTTTGTTGAGCTGCTCTATAGACTCGACCTTATTCCTGGCTCACTGTCACTCCAACAACACTCTTGTCATAATTCTTAATTATTTTATTATCTTTATTGATGATACCATGACCTTTCAGCTTCTTGACATCCTCTTGCAATGATCTTGTCCTCCAAGCTTTGCAGCTACTCACTCCTATGGTCTGTGGGTCATACCCCCGACTTTGTCACTACCTCTTATCGCTGCCTTCTATTATCATAATGTGAGATGTCTGTTTCAGCTTCAATAATTCTTCAGTGCTACAAGAGCCTGTAGTCACTTGATCCTACCACCCTTTCACTGTTCCTCACCTCCTTCCCTACTGAGATCAAAAGTCCATTATTAGGGTCAGCCCTTTTCCTATGCTCTCAATGCCCGTCCCCTCTCTTTGTGCACTTGTGTCCTCCTAACAAAGCCCAGCCCTGACTAGTCCTACCCCTCCATACTCTCTGTAGCTGCCACCATAAAGCTATCGTCTCACGCAGAATTCATGACAGCAACCTCAAGTGGGTCCGTAGTTGGGCTTGCAATCAGACTTTCCCTGGAATGCGGAAACAGAAGTACTGCCTCAGGCCACTCCCCTGTCCCAGAGCTATAATGCCGTATCTTTGGGTCAGGGCCCAGCAGCTGCCAGGCATTGCTGCTCAGACCTTAGCACACATCCAACCTTATTCAGGATAGTAAGAAATCCTCATCAGAAAACAGCTTCTTGGGGACTTTCCTGGTGGTCCAGTGGTTAAGATTTCATGCTTCAAATGCAGGGGATGCAGGTTCAATCCCTGGTTGGGACACTAAGATCCCATATGCCTTTGGCGTGTGGCCCAAAGAAAAAGAAAACAGCTTCTCTCTGCTGACACCATAGCTTTCTGGTGGCTTCAAAACCGAAGTCTGGTGATGTGACATCCTCTCTGAAGGCACCCTTTTCATTTCCGCTTCATTCTCTGTACACTCAGCGTTGCTGAGAGAGCTATTTTGACATCTCCTTCTACGCTTAGCACCAGAGCAGGAACTCACATATGCGGATAAACACAAATTGAAAGAACTGCACATTCATTTTCCAAATTCTTAGAAAAAGCAAGAGTATTTAGGGTTAAGGGTGGGGGGTGCTGCAGCCAAGTCCATCCAAGGGGAGGTGAAAAGTGCCTGTGTAGGGGGCCTGGAGACTCTGACACAATGGAGACGTGTCACCTTGGGCAAGTCCCTTTAGCTGTCTGGGTCCCAACCTCATCTGCAAAGCGAGGGGACTAGATGAGGTAATTCCTAAGGTTCTTTCTAAACCTTTCATTCTGACTTTGTCACAGGATGCTACAACATTCACAGTTGCCCCTGTGTTTTTGTCTGTTTACTTGATCCATTCATCAGGTTTTCAATCAAGTAAAGGCTCTGCTTAATGCTCAGAAGACACAAAAATCAGTAGGACACATACAGTCCCTGCTCTTTAGGGGCTCACATTCCCTATAGATATATAGCTTGATATAATCCTAGAGTTATGCCTTAATGTGATGAATGTTTGGGGGGAAGTATGTTCAAAGTAGGATGAACAAAGTAAAAAAGCGGGTCAGTTCTAGCTGTGGATGATATACTCCCTCACAGAGGAAACAGCATTGGAGAATAAGCATGCTTAAATACCCTAGTGGACTTTGCCAGAATGGTGTGGGGGGCCAGAAAGCTCATTCCAGTTATAACAAAGAGTCCAAAGACATAGCGAATCTGGGAGACAAATACTAAAGTTTTCATATGCCTTACCACTAAGCACATGAGGGAGTGTGTCAGGGCATAAGGCTGGGAAAAATTCTATTGGAACCTTCTCTTTTTCTTCCCATTTAGCAAAAATCTCATTTTAGGATTATCCCCATTGTCTAATTTTTGAGTCAGGACTTCTCTGCTGTTCTTGATTTCTTACCCTCTCTATGCTCTGCTTGTGTTATATATATGTATGTATTTCCTGAAATTTGGCCCATTTATTTATGCCATCTTCCTGAATTTTCATATCCCTGAAAATGTTCAGGGATATCATTTATCAAATATTTCCATGTAACGTGGAGGGCAACAAATAACAGCAGCTTTGTTTTACAGAGAGAAAAGCTAAAGTGAACACTGATTTGTAGACGGCACAATATCAGGTTAATAGACATGAAAGGTGACCTGGGGTGCTTCCTTCATGAAAATTCCATGACTTTCTTTTTTCTTTAAACTCAAGAAAAGTAAATAATCTTGACTGACTCAGGCAATCACATTAGGACTATCTTAAAAGGGTTAGATTTTGAGTCAAATATGGCTTTAAGAAAGCACTAAATATTGTGAGCACCATTTAAAGTTAGGAAAGAAAGCAAAACATAAATGATCACTTGGAATATATGTTGGTAAGATTGAAATCTTGTTGAACCCATGAAAACAGCTGCTTTTTCCCATTCTAACGGTTGTCTTTTTTAAAATTGGTACAGGAGGTGGTTGGTCACCCAGACTTCAGAGGACAGTAGTTACACCCCGTTGGGGTCACTACCACCCAGGATTTGACATTAGAGATCCGATAAGTTCAGCCCTTAGAACTGCTCAGGGTTTAGAGGACTTGACTGAACTCAGTGTGGATATTTGTAAAGTAAGCTCTTTATATTGTATCTCTAGCACCATCTACTGGGAAAAGAAGTGCCATTATTAGAGTTACATTAGAAAGTGTCAGAAACCCAACTCAGGAAGCAGAGAAAAGGGGAGGAAGGAGTTCAGAAGATTCTAAGAAACAGAGATTTGAGTATATTATATTGAAGTTTCTTGTATATAGATGTAACCACTAAAACAAAAATAAAAGTTTCTAAATTATTCAGTTCAGTTCAGTTCAGTCTCTCAGTCGTGTCCTACTCTTTGCGACCCCATGAATTGCAGCATGCCAGGCCTCCCTGTCCGTCACCAACTCCCGGAGTTCACTCAGATTCGTATCCATCGAGTCAGTGATGCCATCCAGCCATCCAGCCATCTCATCCTCAGTCTCCCCCTTCTTTCCTGCCCCCAATCCCTCCCAGCATCAGTCTTTTCCAATGAGTCAACTCTTTGCATGAGGTGGCCAAAGTACTGGAGTTTCAGCTTTAGCATCATTCCTTCCAAAGAAATCCCAGGGTTGATCTTCTTCAGAATGGACTGGTTGGATCTCCTTGCAGTCCAAGGGACTCTCAAGAGTCTTCTCCAACACCACAGTTCAAAAGCATCAATTCTTCAGTGCTCAGCCTTCTTCACAGTCCAACTCTCACATCCATACATGACCACTGGAAAAACCATAGCCTTGACTAGACGGACCTTAGATGGCAAAGTAATGTCTCTGCTTTTGAATATGCTATCTAGGTTGCTCATAACTTTTCTTCCAAGGAGTAAGCATCTTTTAATCTCACAAACACAGACCATATTGTAAAAGTTTTTTTTTTTTAAAAAGCAACTAGAGTTCATAAACACAGTGACAAAGAACACTTAGAATATACATATGTCTTCTTCATGCATGCATGCTAAGTTGCTTCAGTCATGTCCAACTCTTTGTGACTCTATGGACTGTAGCCCTACCAGGCTCCTCAGTCCACAGAATTCTCCAGGCAAGAATATTGGAGTGAGTTGCCATGCCCTCCTCCAGGGGATCTTATGTCCAATCCAAGTCGCTTATGTCTCTTACGTCTCCTGCATTGTCAGACAGGTTCTCTACCACCAGTGCCATCCGGGAAGTCCATGTCATCTTAATAGCTGCTATTAAACAGTCTCACACAAAAAACCCCAACAGAATGCCATGTACAAACCAAGTGATTAACTTGGTTTGAAAGGTTCAAAATATGAGCACTCGAAAGCAAACCAAGCAAGTGAAAGCCCAAGGAGCAGAGGGTCTCAATCTGAATATCAGAAAAGACTGATTTCAGGACAGAAAGCCTTCGGTTACACAAAGGAAGACACTTGGAAATGATAAAGGGTGCAGTTCACAATGAAAGTTCACCCCAAAATGGCTGTATCTAAGACCATGAAGAAAACCTCTAGCACTTTCACAAAATACAATGCAGCCAATATTGACTTAGAAATGTTTGAACTCTTAATAATTCTTGGATCAAAAGAGAAGTCAAGGGGCTTCACTCTTGGCCCAGTGGTTAGGACTCCACCCTTCCAATTCAAGAGCTGCGGGTTAGATCCCTGGTTAGGTAACTAAGATCCCACATGCTGAGTGGTGTGGCCAAAAAAAAACACAAAAGGAAGTAAAAATAAAAAACCAAAAAACTTTTTTTAAAGGAAGCCAAACCCAAGAATTAGGGATATCAGAAAAATAATTATGTATAATGGAAATGTATACATAATATATAGGACTATATAGTAAATAAATAGTATAATATTATAATTATCGGTAATGAAACTGCCTACATGTGCTATAATTAAAGTAATACTCAGAAAATTTTAGCACTACTTATATGTTAATTACAACTTGTGAAATTAAATGAATTAGGCATCTAATACAAGATATTTGAAAAAGAATTAAAAAATAAATCCAAGAGAACAAAAGAAAAATTAACAAAAATAAAAGAAACTATAATTTTGAAAAGAATCAGAAAAGGTAGTGCATAAATCCAAGGGCCACTTCACTGAGGGGGAAAATAACCCAATAAAATAAATATAACAGTAGATAACATATTCAGTCCACAGAATTACATACGAGCAGAGGCAAATAACCACAGACAGATGGAACTGAAAGGATCATAAATTATTTCTTTTCTCAACTCTCTGCAAATAAACATGAGAGTAATATAGACGAAATGGATAATTTTCTAGGAAAATATATAAATTTTCAATTGTGAGCCCCAAAAGAAATTTTAAATAGATTATCAGAGAAAAATGGAGAAAAATACGAGTGCAGTGGAGTTGTCCAATGAAATACAGGCATACATTTAGCAACAGTCTCCGAGATAAATTGAGTGAAAAGGTCAAGGTGGAAACAGGCTGTGTTTTGTGGATATGCACCTAGATGCTTGGGTATTCTCGTAACATCTCTGGAAGCTGCGTGAGAAACAAGTGGCAGTGGTTGCTTCTGTTGAAAGAAGCTGGGTCTGTGGGGAACGGAAAAGAGAGAACTTCTTTACACTACAGAGCATTACTTTGTACCTTTCACATTTGTCATCTTTTAAACTGATTACATGTGTAAATATTACCTACTCAAGAATTTTTTTTGGAAAAGTAGAACCAAGACAAAGGAAATAAATGCTTTTAAAGGATGTTTTCAAGAATACTACTTAACTTTTCCTAAAGCTGACTCTGGTAAGAGAAAGATTCTCTTGGTTGAACATGGACACGAGACTCTGGAATGGTCTTGGCCAGGCCTCCCTGTCTCTCTCAGGTGCTTTGGACTCCAGGCCCCCTTGCAGCTCTGTGTGAACTCAAAGACCCCATTCCTCATTCATCAGGAAGAATACATTTCTGAGCAGAAGTTCTG
The DNA here is from genome assembly GCF_001704415.2 of Capra hircus. NCBI lineage: Eukaryota > Metazoa > Chordata > Mammalia > Artiodactyla > Bovidae > Capra > Capra hircus. Next base: position 20,910,100 of record NC_030818.1, read on the forward strand.
AGTTGAAAAAAGAATACCCTCTTTTCACCCAAAGGCAGACATCCCTGTTACATAGTATTTAGGAACTCACAGAAACAGAACCAAATGCTTTAAATGACTAAAAATCAGTTCTCTTTTTACCTATTTAATTTTTTTTTAATGGTAAGATACAAGTTCCTAATTTTTCTTAGCCTCTAAGATTCTAGCTCCACTGTTTCTCAAAAAACAGATGAAACCAAGTTCCTAAAACATCTCCATCTGACCACATGAAAGGAAAAATGACTCACATCCTGAAAGAATATGTTAAAGATCTAATGTCTGTACTTGCCTCTAAAATATAAAGTTCTGGGACAATACAACACTTTTAAAAGGACTAAACTGTATCGTGTGTGAGGCTCTGTCCCTTTCCGCTTTTCCTCTCAAGATTGGCCAGATTGGTGGGCCTGCTGCAGAGGAACCTAGGATTCCTTGTATTTGGGGAAAGAGCCTAGGACCAGGGGCTTCTCACTGCTGAGTCATACTTCTAGGGTAAGATGGCAAAGACCTCTGCTATTATCTGTTCCTGGGGTTTTCTAGCTGAGCTGCTCAGAGCCTGTACTGGCTTCACTCTAGCTTATATATATTTGTATTTGTAAATCTTTATTTCCATATTTTTGGTTGTGCTGGGTCTTTGTTGCTGCACACAGGCTTTCTCTAGTTGTGGCCCTGCATTGGCAGGTAGGTTCTTAACCACTGGACCACCAGGGAAGTCCCTATATATATATGTATTTTATGTTGTGTACAGTTGACCTTTGAACAATGCAGAGGGTAGGGGCACTAACCCTCCATGCAGTCGAAAATCCACCTATAACTTGACAGTTGGCCCTCCCCTCCAAATCCAAGTATTCGACCAGTCAAGGACAGTGTGGTACTGTAATATTATTGAAAAAAAATCCACGCATAAGTGGACCACACATTTCAAACCCATGTTTTTCAGGGGTCAACTATATATGTATATTTATTTTATGTGTGTGTGTGTTTATTGAGCTCCCCTCTGAATATTAACAATAAATTCTGCAGGAATGGGGTAGGGGTTGAAAGTCAGTGATTTAGTCCAATTTATTCATTGCACTGATGAAAAACCCCAGGCCCAGAGAAGTGATGTCATCTAATTTAGCTTAACCTCTTTCCTTATCTGAGGCAGGTTCTACCCGACTACTGTTACTATTACTACTACTGCCTTTGCTGCTATTACTGCTATGATAAACACACACAAATCACCTTGTACTTAAGCCATCTTTCTCCATATCAGTTATTCTTCAAACTTCTTCACCCATTCAGCCTACTATGACCTCACCTCAAGTCTCAGCTCAACTGCTAAACTTTTATCCATGAAATCTCCCTAGTCTGCCACGTCTAAGCCAGCCCATTCACACTGCCTATCTTCCTCCTATAGCTGTCTCTGCTGGAGCACTCTGCACACTGTGGTTATGAATTGCTTATATGTCCATTTCCTCCTTAAGGCTGCAAGCAGCTTAAAAAGATATGTTCCATGTCTCATCTATGTGGCATCTCTGCCCATCAGAGTGCCTGGCATACAGTAGGTGTTGAATAAGTGTTGATCAATCAAAAGAGTGACTGAGTGAATGGCACCGAGCCCATTGCTTTGGCTTTTACACACTCCAGGAACATGCCTATGGGGGGAAGCGTCCCCCACATTCCTTGAGCTTTCTTAATGGAGCGCAATTCAAAATATTTGTGTAGCTTGTTTGATGCTCGGCCTAACATCTAAAGAACTGACCTGAAGGTTGGGAAAAGAATGAAAGGTAATAAAGCAAAATGGCACAAGATTCAGAAGAACGTAAAATCCATGTTACAGTCTTTTGGCAAACCCTGTCTAGAGGATTGTCTATTGAGAAATTCACTCTTTCCCTTGTATCTCTAGAAAGTTCACTCACAAGATAATTCTGATTCCTCTTTTCTACCCTTGAAGGCCAGACTTCTCCTTAGTGGTTTTAGCAGAGCAGAAGATGCGGTAAACTATTTTCACATATTTTATCAACTCTAAAATGCCACTAATTGTAAACTTCACCATTATTTTACATGATTGTTGTTATTTAGTTACTCAGTTGTGTCCAACTGTTTTGCAACCCCATGGACTGTAGCCAGGCTCCCCTGTCCATGGGATTTCCCAGACAAGAATATTGGAGTGGGTTGCTGTTTCTGTCTCCAGGGGATCATTGCGGGTGGATTCTTTACTGCTGAGCCACTGGGGAAGCCCTTATTTTACATACCATGAAATAAACAAACAAAATCTCTACCAGTTAAAACATGATATGATGTGATTTCAGAGATTTTAAATTATGAAAGTATCTTATAATAAACTGATGAAATGTGTGTATTAACATCACAGGTTGTTTTTTTGACAATATCAAAAGTTTTGTGGGTCTTAGTCTCATCTGTTACATGAGTAGTTTGGAAACGACGAGCTCTGAAAATCCTGCTGGTCCCAGCATCCTTGAGTTCTGTGATGTCACGAAGGGATGTTCTTGACTGGGCATCATTTGTTGTGTAATAACCACCAAGATGGGGCTTCCATCCAGATTCCTTCTGTACTTTTCTCTTGAAAGGTTGAGGGTCTTCATACTGCAGTGTCCTCCCCAGGACTGGTCCCTCCCATGCACATCATCGTAAAGAGGCTTCAGAATGTCTCACCTTGATAAGAACAAATGTACCTATTAGAGGTTGAGGAATCTGGCTTACACATTGGAAGGGAGCAGTGCTTGCCAACTATAACACCTTCAAGAATCACTCCTAGAGACACAAAGCTTTGACTCTAAAACTGGCTAATAGTGGAGCAACCATACATCCTGGTTTGCCCCAGACTGTCCTGGTTAACTCATTTGTCCCAGTGTTGTTATTAACAGTTCCCCCTACAGTTCAAGTATAAAGACCACTCAGGGAAGTGACTGAGGAAGAGTGGTTACCAGTGTCACTTTGGCAATAATGGCACCAAATGGTTTGAAAATCACTAATCTCAGGGCCACTGTTAGCATCTAGTTAGCCAGTACCAGGTGCTGATGCTTGGATATGAGCCCTGGGGTATCTCAGAATTAAAGCAAGAAATGTCAACAAGGTAACTGACTCAACAGTTAGGACAACCCTTACCCACCTTATCCTTTAATGAAAATTAAGTGCTTCCTTGATTTTTGTACTTCTTTCCACACTTGAGTGATTCTGAACTTTATCATCTTGCTGTCAGTAACACCTTACAATTAAGGAAATCTAATAATTTATTCTTCTTAAGATCTGACTCCCACCTCCTTTACAAATTGAAATTAAGGCTGGGAGGGTAGAACCAGTAGGGTCTTTAGGGTATAAAGATTTTATTCAGGCATTTATCACTCTCTTTTTCTGCTTCTTCCCACCAGGAGAAATTGCTTCAGTGCAAGGAACGGCATTTGACCTGAGGAAGCCAGTGGAGCTTGGAAAACACCTGCAGGAGTTCCACGTGAATGGCTTTGACCACAATTTCTGTCTGAAGGGATCTAAAGAAAAGCGTTTCTGTGCACGGTAGGTACTTTTCATTTGCTGTCTCTGTTGGGAAGAGATCCCAACTCCTATTCGAGGAGCTTTTCCTCTGGCCCTATTAATGCCAGTTACTATGCTGCAGGGGACTGTCTCCCACAACTCTAGTGTCTTTTCAAAGCTCCTGTTCCACGGGTGACTTCATCCCCGCCCCCCATCTGCCTTTATCCCTGCCTGGCACTCTGTCTCTTTGTCTCCTCTCTCCCCATCTCTGCCCCATCTCTCAGGCCTTTTTTTCTTCCACTAGAAGTGCCAGTTCCTCCTGACTAAAGTCACCTCTGCTTTCCTTGAACTTCGGAGTCCTTCGTCCTTTCTTGACTCATGATGTATGCTCTGCTTCTTTGCAGGGAAAGCTGGAGGTTACGTTTCCCCTATAGTGCTCCCCACCTCCAGCCTGTCTGATAAGCATCTGTGTCCACACTCTCCTCACTAAAGTCCGAGTACTTCACATCATCTCATCTTTGTGAATCCCTTGACACCTAACACCATGCTTGGCACTAGCACATAATCAATACATGTTTGTAGAATGGACGGACCTTAAATAAAGCAGAGAAAATGACTGAAGCGCTAATAGAAACAGAAAGAACTTCAGAAGCCTTCTCTCCCTCACAGCCCCAGCACCAACCCCAGTCGTGTTCCTCTAGCTCCGGCCCACTCTCCTCTGTGCCTCCTATTCACATCCCTCCCCAGACGACCTCCACCTGAGGAGACCTCTTGCCACTCCTGCCTTCTCTGGCTGTTCAATCCCTGGCCTTTCTCTTTCTAAACATCTTTCCCTGAACCTCACTGTGGGATGTTTTACCTTGATAAGGCTGTGAGAGACCTAGCCTTATGTATATCCCTTTGACCCCCAATATAAGACCAAGTGGGTACTCTCTCCTCTGTAGAGGCTTTTCTTTTTTTAGAAAAAGGGAACAGTCTAGCAGCCTGTTCTGGGGGGATAGCTGACTAAGGAGCCCCCTGCCTGCTCTAGCCCCAGGGCGGCAGGTAGTTTAACTTAGAAAAGCATTGCTTCTCTTTCAAACGACATAATTGGTGGTCTTGTCAGACCAAGCAGAGAGCTCCAGCTCCTTATGAGAAATTATTCCAGTCTCCCCCCAGAGCCCTAAAACTGCCTCTGTCCAACGTGGCTCCCCTGACACACAAACATATCTGACTAGGGTGAGTCACTTTTGCCTTCCCCAGGGAAGCTGAGCTCAGAGTGGGAAGGTGCTACTGTGAATCCTCAAAACCCCCTACTTAAAAAAAAAAAAAAGAAAGCAAACCACCTACTTACACCTCCCCTGAGAGGCTGCGAGAATCTCCTACCGTGCTCTTCTCATCTTTGTCTCTTCCATATCCTGTCTCGCTGCGTGGCTGGGTCTGACTCCTATCTCAAAGCTGCTTCCCAGCTTCTCCCTGTCTGCTTTTTCACCCTGGATCTACGTATATGTGGTCTGGCTTTATCTCTAGGGTCCATCATGCTGGAAGCGGGCGGGTGCTGGAAGTGTACACCACCCAACCTGGGGTCCAGTTTTACACGGGCAACTTCCTGGATGGCACGCTGAAGGGCAAGAGTGGAGCAGTCTACCCCAAGCACTCCGGATTCTGCCTTGAAACTCAGAGCTGGCCTGATGCAGTCAATCAGGTAAGTCCACAAGCCAGCTTGTTAGAGTGGTGGTATGTCCAAGGTCATACCAGATGACGGAGATCACAACACTCAAGTCAGATCTGTATGATTCAAAAGTCTATGTGTGTTCTCTTCTCCAAGTCAAGATAAACATAGGAAATTCTTAGCCATGTTACTAACATGGCATTTACATATTAAAAAAAAAACTTTATTTTGTACCTTCAAAGCCTTTACTCAGTTTAACCTTTCTCCTTATGAATATTTACTTATTTTATACAACTACACTGTTAAGATGATCCTCCAAATCTTTTCATCTTTTCACTTTCTCCTTTCTTTCCCAGCTATTGCCTAGAGTAATGCTCCTCAAAGTTCAAGCCCATAATAAGACACTTGCAGCCTGCACCAGAATGTAAATCAACCCCTCTTCTTTCATTAAGAAAGTCTTGCTGTGACAAAGTGTGTTTAGTGATGTGGTTGATTTTCAAGCTGGTTCAAGTTTATCTCATTGCAAACCAATAATAAATAGTTCTTACCCTGGCAACTAGTTCACATTAGAACTGGTCTAGAGACCAGTCCAGAAGCCATCCTGAATGGTTAACGGTGCAACCTGGGTTGGCAAGGTGTAACCTGTATTGTTTTCCTCTTCACAGCCCCACTTTCCTCCTGTGTTGCTGAAGCCTGGTGAGGAGTATGACCATACCACTTGGTTCAAGTTTTCTGTGGCTTAAGGAAATGTAAAGATATGTCCTGCTCCAAGGCCAGGCTGAGAACCCCTTTAGCAGCCTGACTCTCCTATGAAGAGATGAGTTGAAGATTTAGAGGCTTTCAAAGTGATCCTGTGATTTAAAATCATACAAATGGTAGCAGTCAGGGTAGTCAGGTCTGAATGTTGATTTCCTTCCCCAAGACTGGCTCCAGGCCAGGTCTAATGACCAGCTCTCCTCTCTGTGAAGTGAAGGGTACCCAACCACCCATGTGACCTATCATTCAGCCTTGATCCTAGCCCAGAAGTGGCACCTGGGCTCCATGCATTGGCTCCATCTGTCCATTCTGCCTCTTTCTTGTCTACTTTCCACCCTTTCTTTCTTTGATCCTACTCAGTCCTTTTTTCCCCCCCTTTCTCTAGCTCACATCACCTTGCCCTATGCATCCTATGGCATTTTCAGGTCACTTAGCTCATTCAGCCTGGTGGCAGAGGGACCCTGTCTGCCTCAATAAGGCAACAGATGATGGAGACGAGAGTCAGCTGAGTCTTAGAGGGGATAAATGACTCACCTAAAGACACTGAACTAGGGAAAATTTTAACCAAGACTCTAAATCGGGTTATTTGCATGAAAAATGTGCAAATTCAAGTCCCCTTCTTTGCCTCCACTCGTCTTCAGGAGCATCCCTAGCATCAACTGATGGGCACAGAGGAGTCTAATCCTGTTAGCCAGGCTTTCTTCCCAAATTCACTTTTATAAAAAGAAGTGTGAGTCTGTTTGAGCTTTATAGATGATGTGATTTAAGATGCAAGATCAAAATGTCCAGAAAGAATCTGTAAATCTGATTCTCTGCCTTCACAGTTAACTGAGAAGGCCAATTCAGCCAAGGCATAGGAAGGAAGTCACTGGAGACAGGAGCAGTGTTAGTGTGAGGAGAGGGCCTTAACTGAGAGAACTACAAACTGCACTGGAGAGCACATGTTATATAGATCAGCCTGGGCTTCCCACCTTTCCTAATTGAATCATCAGTGATGGGTTTGGGTTGGTGGCTTTTAAAGAAATGTATTTTATACTGTTATACACTAATAATCAAATAAAATCAAAATCTGCACCTTCAAAAAATTCCCAGTTTCTTCATTCTGTCAGGCGTGAACCTTTGGGAAATGGATCAAATATAAACCGTGTGTTCTGGATTCTGCTATGCGCTCCAGTCCCAGCCCTAGCTGGGAATACTATCTAACTAGCAGCTTGTGGAGCTTCCTGTACACTTCCCTTTCTCTTTGTTGTTGTTCAGTTGCTAAGCCTAGTTTGACTCTCTGGGCCCATGGACTGCAGCACACCAGGCTACAGTATCTTCTATAAGAGTACAGTATCCTACATTATCTCCTGGAGTTTGCTCAAATTTATGTCCATTGAGTCAGTGATGCTATCTAATCATCTCGTCCTCTGCCACCCGTTTATTTTTAGAAGATACTGTTTATTTTTTAATTCACTTTGACATGAATTTCCTAAGCACTTAACCGTGCTCTCCAGGGTCTTTTAAGCAGTTCAAGAGGTGATGTCCAAGATGTAGTATGTTCCTTAGGAACATCACAAATCTCTTTGGGGAAAACAAGACTAACAGGAACAACTAGATGATGTCAAACTGCATCATGACAGAGCTGGGAGCCCTGACCACTGACTTTGCTCCTGGCTTTTGCTACATGTGCAAACAGTCTAATTTCACTTGGCCTGTTTTCTCACCTCTGAGGCAAAGGGAACAGACTGTAATTATGTGGAGGATGAGTATAAGTCTGCAGGCAGAAACTAAAGCGGCCAAGAGTACAACTAATGTGGTGAAAACCAACCATGGTATTATTTGGTATGGAAAACACCATATATTATAGAATTATTAAAGACTTGTTGTAAATATCTACTCAAATGCAACCCCCACCAAGAGTAAGTCTCCAGGTCCCCAGAAGTCCATGCCTTCTTTACCATACATCCCCCCACCCACGACCAAACTAGTGCTGTATTATTCTGAGTTCTGGTCTTTCACAGGTGAGCATATTGTTGACTTCAGTTCAATGATCTATGGATTCCTTTGTTTCAAATTCATGACACAAGTTCTTATCACTGACTGAGATTTTCGTTTTTCCAGTTCCCACCCATTTTGCCTAACAAGGTAAGATTTAACATTAAATAATCTGCACGATCATTGCTATAAAGTCTAAGATGTATGCTACGGACGTTGAACTGTTGTGACTGTTAGGTGACCAATGACAAGTTTAATCTCTGAAGACTAAAGGAAACTAGCTAGCATCAATGAATAAATGGATCATTTGCAAAAAGTAGAACATGAAAAACTACCAGCAGAAAACAGAAAGCACAGCATATACCCTGCTCCCTAGCCAGTCCCATCACCAGTTATAACCGATAGCTGTTTAAAACGAAACAACGGAATCAGAAGTTTGCAATGGGCTTTTTTTTTTTTAATGTTTATTTGGCTGCTCCAGGTCTTAGTTGCATGCAGCATGTGGGATCTTTGATCTTTGTTGTGGCATGTGAACTCCTAGTTGTGGCATGTGGGATCTAGTTCCCTGGGCTATTTGGAGAGTTTGGACAGGACTGCAATCCTTTTCCAATCAAGGAATTTTTTTCTTCTCCTTTTTAAGTTCTAGCTTCTCGAATTCAATTACTGAAATCATAATGAATGTCTCAGATGATCTGGGTAGCACTGCCAGCTGTGGCTAAGTGAGGTCAGCAAACTCTCTCCTCAAAAAAGCAACTATAATGCAGAAAAAAACTGAGACAAAACAGGTTTGTCACTCTGGCAACTAACCCAAAACATACAAGACATGTTTGTTTGAAAAACTGCTGAATTTTGAGTAGAAACTGTAAGACTGTGGCATCCTTGCCTGGGGCTGCTCCCATTCCCTTTACTTCCCTAGCTCACTTGCAGTGGAGCTTCTGCCAGGGCGAAACAGAGCATGAAGACCAGGGGACCGCTACCACTGTGGTTTCGGGCATGGGAGGGTTCTCTCAGTTTGGAGTGGTAGGTCATATCCATACCCAACTGCTTTGTTAATAAAAATAGTGATCTTGGTGCTCTATAAGCAGGGAGGCTGATGGCTCTACTAGCCTGAGGTTGCAACTGTGTGTGGTTAGAACAAGCACACTTCTGGGTGATCAGAGGCTACACATGCACAGCAAAGACCAGAGGGGGTCAAGCTATTCACACACACACTCCTGGCCAACTCTGATGCAGCAGGCACACACAAAGGAAATTAAAAGGACGTAGCAAAAAGCAAAAACAAAAACAGATTTGAAAAAGTGTCTGAACACTGAATCCACTCCCTACCTTCACACAGATCCATCAGCAGAGGACAGTAATCTGGATTGAAATGTGTGAGCACTACTACCCAGTTGCTGACCACTGAGCCAGCTATGCAGACGCAGGGCAACCCCTACAAAGCTGAGCTTCAAAATAAACACAAGAATGTTCTTTTAGAAATAGCCAAAATACTGAACAGAGATTATTAAAAAAAGAACCAAGCAAAATTCTGAGGTTGAAAGGTACAATAACCAATGACAGTTCCAACTACAGAGGCTCAGAAGCAGATTTAAAATGGCAGGGAAAAAAAATAAATGAACCTGAAGACAGAAAAAATTTGAAAGCAAGAGGAAAAAAGTCTCGTCACTACAGGAGACCACCAACACAATTAACATCTGACTTTTTGCCTTCAACAGAGGGCAGGAGGCAGTAAAAGGCACAATGTGTTTAAACCCCCAAATTACCCTTCAAATGCAAAAGTGGGATAAAAACATTTCCAGATCAGAAAACTCACTGCTAGCAGAACTACTTACAAGAAATACTAGAGAAGTCTTCCTTTAATGCTGCAAGGGAATTAAGACAGTAACTCAAACCCATGGAAAGAAAGGAAAAATACCAGAAACGGTAAATTTTCTCATCTTTTCTTTGAAAGACAGAAGGTTGTATGAGGCAATAATTAAACACCATGTCATCGAGTTTGTAACATGTAATATAGCACAGGGAGGGAAGTTTGGGAAAATATACTGGAGCAAAATTTCTGGATTTTACCAGACTATTAATCTGAAGGAGACTGTAATAAATTAAAGTCCAGCTGTATAGTTAAAGCTATGGTTTTTCCAGTAATCATGTATGGATGTGAGTTGGACCATAAAGAAAGCTGAGCGTCGAAGAATTGATGCTTTTGAACTATGGTGTTGGAGAAGACTCTTAGAGTCCCTTGGACTGCAAGGAGATCCAACCAGTCAATCCTAAAGGAAATGAGTCTTGAATATTCCTTGGAAGGACTGATGCTAAAGCTGAAACTCCAATACTTTGACCACCTGATTTGAATGAAAAGGGAACAACAGAGGATGAGATGGTTGATGGCATCATTAACTCGATGTACCTGAGTTTGAGCAAGATCCTGGAGATGGTGAAGGACAGGAAAGCCTGGTGTGCTGCAGTTCATGGGGTCACAAAGAGTCGAACACAACTGTGACTGAACAGTAACAAGATACAACCACTCAGGAGATAACTAAAAAATACAGTTTAAAAAAAATCAAGAGGAATTTGAATAGTACACTAAAAAAATATTTAATACAAAATGGTAAAAAGACAGGAGACATACAGAAAACAATAAACCTCAAACATAAACCCAACCATACTAATAATTCTATATGTAGATTGCTTAAACCAAAAGGCAGTCTGTAAGACTGAATTAAAAGTCAAGATCTGGCAACTAATTCCAGTTGTCTTGGAAGTACCCCACCACCATGACCACCCAGTCAGAAACCCACATGCAACTACAGCCATCTGCACCGGTGGTTCTACCTCTGCCAATCATGTAGGTATACAGCATCTACTGAAAAACATGTCTGTAAGTAGGCCATGCTGGTCAAGTGTTAGGCACTCAGATCTGTGTGTAAGTAGGCCATGCTGGTCAAGTGTTAGTCACTTAGTCGTGTCCGACTCTTTGTGACTCCACGCACTGCAGGCCCACCAGGCTCCTCCGTCCATGGAATTCTCCAGGCAAAAATACTGGAGTGGGTTGCCATTTCCGTCTCTGGGATCTTCCTGACCCGGGGATTGAACCTGGGCCTCCCACACTGCAGGCAGACTCTTTACCGGCTGAGCCACCAGGGAAGACCATGCTGGTCAAACCTGTGCTATTTAAGGGTCAACTGTATATGCACTGATAAGCTGAAAGTAAATAGATGAAAAGATATACCATAAAAACAGTAACCATAAAATAGGAAGAGTGGCTACATTAATATCAGAAAATCTGACCTTTAAACAAGCAGTAATACTAGAGATATTTGACAATAAAACAATTAACACATCGCGAAGCTATAACAATTATAAGCAATTATTGTGACCAGGGGCCATGTTTGGAGTTCACTTAGTGTTGGACAAAACCCAAACAGTTCTGATAAACAGCCCTTCAAATTTCTTGAACAGAATGTTACCTTTTTAAAAAATGAGTATTTCTCTTGAGCACAGTGACCTCTAGTGGTACTAATATAAACTCCTTTTTCATTGAAAGGTTCCATTCCATAGGGTCAGTTGGTTAAAGGATCCTAGAGGATGTATTGTAGAATCTTCCTCTGAATCACGTTGAGTGCTGCTAACTCTCTTATGATAATAGCAGTAAGCCAGGCCAGTCTGTCTAATTATGTTATAGTGAAGTAGGAGGTGGCTAGAACTAACCCCTTCAGCAGTAGTTTTCAATTGTGGCATACAAGGGAGATTTTTTAGAAGATTAATGCTCAAGCTACCCTCAGCTATTTTGATTTCATTACATTGTTTTTAAAGATCCCTGGGTGATCCTGATTTGTAACTAGGGATGAGAACCACTGGCCCTGGCATAAAGTAAAAGCTTTCCTCATAGTAATGAGTCTCCACATTCACTAGTATTTTAAGTGCATTAGTGTGTTTAGCTAGAATTTACTCTAGTTTCAGGAAGCACTTCAAGACTGAGTCAGAGAAACAATCTTCCCAGACCAAAAGTATGTCTTGTTAAGACACCAGCAACCAGACTGACAATCCTGGCACCATTATGTTGAAGACTAAATAGTTAGAGAAATGTCAGGGAAGATCTCACAGGCCTTGCATCATGGCAAAAAAAAAAAAAAAAAAAAAAAAAAAAAGAGGGAAGTGTAAATCAGGGATTTGCAAACATTTTCTGTAAAGGGCAAGAGATGAAATGTTTTAAGCTTTGTGGCACTTCATCTGTTGCAATTACTCAGCTCAGCCATTGTAACACAAAATGTCACAGAGTACCCATTCTTAGGCAAAGAATTCATAACTTGTTATAGGGGCCCAGGTACTCTGGTGATGGTCCTCCGGACAATGACCAAGACAAACAGACCTATCTTCCCTTTACCTCTGCCAAATTGATCATATTTCTTTAGAGCTAGACTTTTTGATCCTTGGCAGTGAAAAGGATTCATTTTCTAGAACTCAGATTTCTTGAAGGTATGTTATTAACCAAGATAAAGTCTTTTAATAGGATCACATCCAGCCTTCTTCAAGCTTCAGTCACTTAGATCCCAGGGAATCTAGAGGTGGATAAGACATAAACTTAGGCACCTGACTGTCATAAGAAATGGATGATTTGACCTTCCTTATGTAGGTTAGGCTCACCTGGGCTCACCAGTTCTTAAAGAGGAGAGGAAGTAAGTTTGAACCTTTCCTAGCAGAGAATTTTCTGCACAGAAATTTTCTACTCTTTCTGAGCAGAGAACTCTCAGCCTCTCAGTGTTAACCCAGATGAGGCACAACCCTAGCATTAGAATTGCAGAGTAGAGCTGGGCATTGTAAACAGCAGCCTAAGAATCTACATCCCCTGCAAGCAGATGCAAACAGAAGTCTGATAGGCTACTAAACTGAAAATATGGGCTTTTAATTGAAATGGTGATTAATTATAAAGACAGTTCTAACTTTGTTTGGGTTAACAGATTAGAATGCATTCACTCATCCATGAAGTCATTCATCAGACATGTAAGTGTTAATAAGCACTAGGCAGTGAAGAAACAGAACGGGGTACCTGCTATCACCATGTGCCTTGCAGAGAAGCAAACAGGCAAGCCCAGTGTTCTGCGATAGAGGTCGGTGTGTTGAGAGCAAGGGAACCTAAACAAGGTTTGAATGCATGATGATTTACAGACCTTGGGGGAAAACATGTATTTTACCACAAAATTAAACTATGTTGCGATACCATGTTTCAACACAAGATTGGTAAAAATCAACATTGACAGCCCATCATGTTGCTACACCATGTGTACCAAATGGGCAATGCTAGAGAGAAATAGGCTCTCCTATACATTTCCACCAGGACAAACAGTACTAGCAAAAATATAAATGCACAGACCCTCTGACCCAGCAATTCAACTTCTAGGAATTATCCTAGATACATACACAAGGTTACACGTGACATACTGAGTAAGGTTATTCACTGCAGCTCTATAATAGTAATTAGAAACAACTCACATCCATGAATAGAAAACTGATTAAACTGCTATTACTTGTAGCGCAAAAACTCTCCAAGGAAAACAGGGAGTCCCTTCCAAGGCATACAAAGTTCAACACGATCTATAATCCTACATCCTCCTTCCTAAACCATCTCTTACCTCTACTCACTGCCTCTTGGCCTCCTAGCCTCCAACTCAAACTACTTTAGGCCTTTGCTGTACTGTGCCTCAGAAGTCGGTGTGGCTCTCACTTGCTCCAATGTCACCATCAGAGGCCTCCTTGGACCAGTCCTTACACAAAAACAACCAATCTCCTATCCCTCCGTATCATTATTCTCTGTATCATTTATTACCCACCTGGTGGTTGCTCCTTTCCTTTCCAGAACTTTTGCTCAATGAAGACAAAGACTGCTCACTTCTATAATCCAAAGCTAACAGTACCTGGCACACTGAAGGAGCACAAAAGTTTAATGCATAAATTATGCAACATCCAAGCAACTTAATAGTAAGCAACTTTTAAAAAGTGCCATTTTTACTTATGTAAAAGATCTCTAAGATATTTAATGAGAAAAACAAGGCTTATGTATTTGTGTTAAGAGAAAAAAGGAGGGTCTCCTTGATGGCTCATTAGTAAAGAACCCGCCTGCCAATGCAGGGAACATGGGTTCGATCCCTGGTCCAGGAAGATCCCAAATGTAGTGGGGCAACTAAGCCCACTGCTACAACTATTAAGCCTGCACTCTTGAGGCACCACAATGAGAAGCTCATGTACTGCAACTAGAGGAGCCCTGACTTCCCGCAACCAGAGAAGGCCGGACTGCAGCAACCAAGACCCAGCACAGCCATAAATAAATAATCTTTTTTAAAAAGAAAAAAAGGAGAGTGGGACTTCCCTGGCGGTCCAGTGGTTAGGACTCAGAGCTTTCATGGCCAGGTACCAGCTTCAATCGGTGATTGGGCAAAAAAGATTCCACAAGCCACACAGTGCAGCCAAAAAAAGAAAAAAATATCTATGTAAAAATGACAATGGTTGCTTTTGGGGATCTAACTGGGTGGCTCAGAGTCAGGGGTAGAGCCTTCTTGCTATATACACCAAATCAAAAAGTGAAATGAAATGGAAAATAGGTTGGGCTAGCAGCCTGTGGCAAATGGGAAAAGCCATTAGCTTTGGCAACTGGCCTTGAGGGCTGAAGAGTTATTTGGCTACTACATTCTGTGTTCTAGAATAACCCTTCTATCCAGCATCTTTTCCCCATTAAGTCTGGAAAGAAAATAACCAAGTTATTAACACCAACACCAGCCAAGCCCCCAGTATTTCTACTTTAACCATGCCTTCATCATCTTCCCAGCTATAAAATTACATAAACATCTTCTAGGCTATACAACCCTCCCCTGTAAAGGTCTCCAAGCAATTAACTGCTCAGAGCCACATCTAGTGAATTCACTGCTACTGTCCTTCATTGAAAACTCACTGCCAACATGTCAGCTTTACAGCTTTCAATTCCTACTTAGCTTACTATATCCTGGAAAACACTCGACTTCAAGATAGGCTACACAATGATGAAAATCACACACACAATCATTCATTTGACCTAGCCACAAATCAGTATTATTTTAAGAACCCCTCAAATTTTCTTCTCAATGGAGGAGACATGGCAAAACACAGCATTGCACTTTGCCTTGATACTTAGCTTAGTTCAAAGCCTGAAGGAGAACTATAGAAGTAAAGTCCTAAGTCATGCTTTACTTACTTTTACACCCAGGAGAGAGTGCCAAGTAAGGTGCTATGTCCAAAGCAAAGACATCTTTAATCAGCTCCCAGGTTAATAATGCCAGGTTATTAATTTAGGAGTTAAATATGAACCAGCATTTTTCAAATCGAACACACAATCCACTTAGTAGTCCCAACCTTGCAATTTTTTTTTTTTAAAAAGGAATAACAAATGTGGGTACGGAGTTGTCACGGCTACAAAAAAGGTCTTGACCTAAATACCCTGTACTCCCTTTCCTGTAAGGGTAAATAGAATTTTCTGTGCTTTTTAAATTCATTTTTTGCCCCTAACCTCTCTTCCATATTTTTATCCTCTCATAACTAATCTCTAGGATGCTGCTAGTAATCCATCTCAAAGCTACAGAATTAATGATTCCTACTCTTGGCTCAGAACTCCCACTTCCACAAATTGAGTATCAGGACTGTTTATCCTCTGCAGATTTATTGTTGAGTAAACTTATCTTTATATAATACAGAACAAGTAAAGCTGACCAAGTGCAATAAGCAAGCCTGATGATTACACATAGCTTTACAGAAACCATGTAACAGCAGCCAGTTGTCAAAATTCCAAAAACAAAAGCGTCCAAACTTTGAACATACTAATGATCATTCAAACCAATAAATATGAGGCAGATCAGTATTCCCAATTGTAATGCTATCCAGTAAGTTTGAGTGTCAGAAACAAGGACAGATAGCTGTGCCATCAGCACTAAAAAAATTTTTTTGCACCAAGGCTAGAGAACACCCAGTAAAAGCTTGACCAGAAAATCCAAAATTAACTGTCACTGCCCTATGATGCTTAAAGTCCAAATAAACAATCTACTGGTGCTAATATTCTGAAGTCTATCAGATGCTGCCAAAAAGTAACTACAGTGAGGTGTTGCTAAATATAGGTTAACACAACTGCTTTAGTCTCATTAACATTTCTGACATCTTTAATTACTTTGCACCAGCCTGGCAAAATAAGATGATTATGTTGGTTTTCAGGAACTGAAGAAACCTAACCTGGGAATTAATATCTCTGCTCAGAATAAGGCAATTCATTTGAAGAAACAGAAGAGAATATCTAGGCTGGAAAATTTTGCAAAGCTGGTTTACATAGAGGTGTTTTGTTCCAAACTCAGACAATTCTCTAACATGCACAAGTTCGGATATAAAACTGGTTAATGTTTGAAAACAAAAGAACCCTGAGTATAACTTTCTAGAATGGAGAGCTCTAATTTGATACCACCCCATCTAACAGCCTGATAACCTCTAGTAGGCTTTTGTAAAATCCAGCTTCTCCAGCATCAAGTCCAACTACTTCTTACTTAGTTCGTGGTGTGCTCACTTATAGCAAGTCAGTGGTCCCTACAGCCTGACATAAGAAATTAGCCTTATTGATAACATGTGATACCAACTCTAACAGAACTTAGGGACTTGTCATGATGCATCATCCATGCTGTTTAGGGAGACCCAACTCAAGTTCTTACCATCTGACCCAAAGTTCTAAGGGTAAAAAGGAATTTTCCAAGTGTGTGTGTGTGTATATATATATAAATGTTAATTATGTTTTAAGACTTAATATCATTAATTTTAAATGTAGGTCTGTATGAATACAGTTAATACCAAGGTTGACTCCTGAAGCATACCAAATTAAGGAGTATTAATATTGAACACAAATCAAGAATCTAATTAGAAACATTTTATTTTAAATGTGCCAAATAAAAATCCACATTTTCAGACCATAGGATGTTAATACATTCAACAAAAATTTGTATTATATTACTGCTGTAAATTTACAGAGTAATAATCCAGATCCATTTTGATTAGATGGTTGAAATACCCTCCCTAAGTTACACTTTACAGACATCACGAATCCCTTATAATAATGTAAACAAAATAACTTTTCCCTAAAAGGTGAACTTGAGCACTTCAGTCCACTCTTTCAGGACTTGCACTTCTTCTCGGACTTCCTGATGGGGAACGACTAAAAAGAAAAAAATATTTAAGTTTGGAACCAATTAGTGTCTAACAAAACTCTTCTCGCATATATGTCAGGGTGAAACGAAGAAATGCTAAGGTGGCCAAAGGGTAGTTAAGTTCCTATAGCAGAAGTCTTAAAAAAACTCTGTAAGGTTTAACAGCTTCTTCACTAATTAATCTTACAAAACTTAGGTAAAAATAACTATTTGCTTTTTGGAGATTTGGGGGGGAGGTCATCTAAGAAATTCTAATATTTTAACATATAGCACCAATTCTCCAAAGAGCTCAGGGAAGTACGCAGTAAGCAAAATTCTGCAGAGGCCACACTTGACAGTTAAGATATGGCAACAAATTGTTTAGCTTACCTTCTTTTTGGAGATGGAGATCTGGACTTTGATCGGCTGTCAAAACATGAAAAGGTTGTGTTTTACTTTTGTGTGAAAAGTTCTATCCAACCCCTTCAGTTACAATAAAATGAACCCCCAAAATGTCCTGAGCTTAAACTACACTGCAGTTAAACTGGAAACAAAAACCCTACCAGTTTTTTGGCTAAAAGTCAATCTTCTAACACTTGTTCTTCATAAAATAATCTTTCATACTCTAAGCACAATGATCTCAGAATGCTTCTCCATACATCTATCAATGTATAGATTGATACATATATAATGTATGTATAATAATGTATGTATGCCTCTTAATATAACCCCAAATTCACCAACTTTTCACTATAGCTTGATATGCCCTTGCCTAGAAAGTCAGCTAGAACAGGCCACGTATAAAGCAAGTTATAAAGTTTGGTTTACTAATAAGAAAACTGTGCTCCTCGTCAACTTACTTCTAAGCTCATAGCTAACAAATTTCAACAATTCAAAAATACTTTGAACTCTGGATATTGGTGCCATATAACTAAAAGATCATCAATGAGATTTTTACTCTACCTGCTTCTAGGCCGTGAAAGAGACCTGGATCTTGATCTCGACCTGGACCGGGATCTTAATAAGAGCAAACACATTTATACCAATTAGTCCACAAGAAGAATTTCCTTAAATACCTTCTGAGTACCTTTTAAGGTAGGATAGGAAGGGGCTAAAACTGTCCAAGATGCCCTATTAGTCTAAGACTGGACAAAGACTTGGAACTACCATTTCAAAAATCTATCATGAGTTTCTGTACAGACGTACAATATTCTTAAACAGAATGTAGCATCCAAGAGAGATTTGTGGTATTTGAGAAAACTGGTGTTAAAAGAATCGTATCAACCTCCTGAATGGAAACTCCTATGACTGGGTAAAGCTGTGTTCATGGATCAACAAACTATCATGGATGGTTTAGGACCATCAACCTGTAAATACAAACCAAATAAGGCTGACATAGACATCTTGAGGTCCTGCAACCAAGTTAAATGCATTTATCTGGAGTCCAGGTTTTTCAGATGGACAAGTTTCTGAATCATGGCATTTATAAAGACTGTGCTGCTGCTGAGTACCAATAATTCTCAGTAGCATTCCCTACCGCTGACAAGAGTAGCATTGTCAATTCCTTTCATTATCTAGAATGTTATCCATTTCCATAACCTTTGAAAACAAAAAAATGCTGAGGGGTCTAATTTGATTTTTAACTTCTCAAATTTCAGTGTCTAACAACAAGCCACATTCAATCTATGTGTATATTACCCTAAATTTTCCATGGTCTCAACCCTCAAAAAAAGAAAAACTTTAACTTGCTTCTAAATCTCTTTCTGGTTCTAATGGGTAGTGCTATTATCATTTGTCTATAAACTGACTTATAGGTAAATGAGAGTAGATCTAAACAGATACAAGCCGACTCCAGAAGTTTCCAACATGTTTACCCAGAGTGCTCCCTGGAATGATTTGAGGATTTATGCCTTAGACCCTCCTCTATCACCTCTGTAACGCCCTTAAAATCTTTAGTTGGACTTTTCTTCATTTGGACATGTTCACAGTCAACTTTTTTTTCAAATATCTTCTGAAGCATTCCATTTCAATTAGGTCCGTACTCCACCGCTGTCATTAAGACGGGACAATCCAAATACAAATAAGGGGGAAAAAAGGTGCTACATACTGGAAATACCTCGATCCTTTTATAGAACCAGACCTAGATCGTCTGAGTGAAGCTGATCTTGATCTACGAAGAGACACAGATCTTGATCGCCGAGGAGATGCTGATCTTGACCTAAACATTAAATCAAAGTAATTTCAATTTGATTCCAATTAAACTTCACCACTACTTACAAGTTGAAATTTAAACAAGATCTCTCACCTCCTTCCCCTGCTCCTGCTGCGTGAGCGAGAGTATCGTCTACCTCTGGATCTCGAATGTGATCTAGACCGTGACCTATTTTTCAAGTCAGAAAAAAACATAATATTAGATGGCAACTCCTCTTAGAGTCTGTGTGCCTCTGCTGAAACCAAATCTCAAAACTATTTAAATTTAGTGTCTCATTTGGAAATAAACTCTGGGCCTATTAGTTGTCGTTTTTTTTTTTTTAAACTACCTAAAAAAAGATTTGTTAAAAGCTCAATTACATTTTAGATTAACATAATATAAAACACTGTAATGTGTATTTAAAATAAACCTTGCAAGTTTGCAGGTCGACCCTCTTTGGCCCATGGTCTAGTAGATCTAGACGATCTAGAAGTATCTATAGCCGATCGCTGCATCTAGATGTTTTCTTCAATCTACACGACGATCAAACTGACAGCCAAATGAGCCAGGTGAGGCTTGATTGACGCAAGAAGATTTTTCTAGTTGGGAATGTGGTCAATCTGGTGTTCCTCTTTCTAAACCGGAGGGGCCCCCAATTGTAAGCCAAATTTACTGTTACGGCGATCACCGTCTCAAATTTTCTGCCCTTTAAAGAATAAGGTGAAGCTAGGTGTAGATGACTCGAGGGGATCTGGCCTCTTATGCTGATCACCTCAAGGTCTAGGAGGATCTTAATTGTCGGATTTGCAAGGCGCCTCAGCATGATATCATAAGGCTCGTGACATTCTGAATCAAGGCGACTGACTCAAACGAAGAAACCTGAAAGGTTTTGACCAGGTTGATTATTAATACATTAACATTTCTTTAATTAAACAAAAATTGTAAAATACACCTGTAACAATTAACATTCAAGTTTACAGAAAAATACGTTTGTGCCTTGCTAATAAAAAAATTACTTGATTAACTAGTACACTAACCATTCCTTTATTAAAATAAATACCTGCTTCTTCTTCGGCGGCTATAGCGATGACAATCATAAGCATAATGTCCCTTTTCGCCACACTCATAGCATCTATCATTGGGATCAAAGGGACGTCGGGCAGGTGGTCTATCAAATCGAGATCTCCGAGGCATGCCTGTTGATAGTTCAACTCTCACTCGGGAACCACAAATAACTCTACAAAAAACAACAACAAAACTGTAACGCCAAAAAAAAAAGTGAGCTCTATATTTAGAACTTCCCAACCACTCTCTTTGCCCTCAGAAGCTCCAACTATATAAGTCCTTCAAACTTCACTTTTGCTTTCATTTCCTGTCTTCATAAAGTGATCAGCTAATTATTTAAAAACTCCTCCAGACTACAGAATTCAAGCCTGACACAGCAACATTCTCACCAAGATCTCACTTACTTTCCATCCAGGCCTCGAACTGCATCTTCTGCATCTCTAGGGTCTTCAAATTCCACAAAAGCAAATCCTGGAGGATTTCTGGCAATCCACACAGTTCTCAAAGGCCCATAATAACTGAAAGCCCTTTCTAACTCTCCTTTGCCAGCACCAGTTCCCAGGTTACCAACATACACCTTGGTTTCTGTTTAAAAAACGCAAAGGAAAGAGTGCACGTTATGCAAATAATCTGGCCCAAGTTTGAATTTTTTGCTTACATTCATCTTTAACAGTGCAAAACATATTTAATACTCTATCAAGGACTAATGTTAGTCTTTAAACCAGCGAAGTTCGTAACATTTCTGAAAAGCTAAGCGTACGACCAACTTCTTAACATTCAATGGAGGCGGGGGGGAGGGGGCCGCGGGAAACCTCCAAATACGAGCACCGCAGCGTGGTAGGATACTCCGAGGCGTGGAGCGGACTCCGCCCCGGTCCCGCCCCTGAGTCCCGGCAGCCCCAGGCACACCGAGAACGCGCGGGCCGGCGGCGGCAGCGGCGTTCTCGGTGAGCGGGCCCCAGCGGAAGGCGGAACGGGAGCGGGGCTGCGCCGACTCCAGTACTCTGCAGCAGGCGCCCCAGGCGCAGGCTCGCCCGTGACTCCAGCTCCCCGCCTCAGAAGCCATAAACCGTGCTCGAAAAAGCCAAGAGAGAAAAACCAGCCGCCAGACTTAAAAATCACGCTTCCATTCCCACTCAGCAATCAGACCGTTTGACGAGAATGCGCAGCTCGAAGCTGCCAGTTTTTTAAGTCTTAAATTCATCCTTTCTTTTACGGCTGCGACCACATCTGTCAGCTAAAGTGGCGGGAAAGCGCCAAAGAAATGCGCCACCATGGTCGTCAATGTGCGCAAAATGGCAGCCGAGGGCGGGGGGGGGGTGGGGGACGGGCGGGCAGGCGGGCAGCTCGAAGAAGGGCAACAACAAACAGTGATCGAGGGGCTGGCTCGGGCCGGGCGGGAGACTAAGATGCCCAAGAACTGAAAGATACCCGCCGGAGACCTACCCCAGCCACCCGCTGTCCTCCTGCGAAACCCCGCGGCCGCCGCCTCCAGCTTCGTATGGTGTGCGCCGAAGCCGCCATTACGCACGCGGAATAACCGTCTCCCAACCGCCGCGCCAACCTCACGACCTCTAAATACTCACTACACCCACAGCAACCTCCCTTCCTGGCCTCCAGCCTCTTACCTCCTCCGTACCGCCCGTAGCGCGACATGATGACTGGCCTGCAAGCTGGGCTCTTTCAGCTCGCAGCGCCCAGAGAACGATCAATACAAAACCAACCAAACCGCCTCACACGCCAACGGTCCCGGCGGCACTACGAGGAAGCGCCTGGGTTCGCGCTTATATATGCGGCGGCTGGGTTCCGTTGCGCATGCGTCATCTCGACGTTCTGCGCGGCACAAAGGAGCTGGGCGGAAACAGCAGAGAAGCGGTGCGTAGGGAACTGATGGGGTTGAAACGCGAATCCTGGGCGGAGGGATACGTTTCCGTGGCAACGCGGAGATCCTGTCTGTAAACCCTTGGCCCTTCCCCGCGTTGTCCCGCCCTCCCCCCCCTTTTCCCTGTGTTCCCCTCATGTTCCTTCCCTCATTCTCCTCCCCCCCGCCTTCATTTACCCTCCCTCGCATCTAGGGACACTTAGCTGTGGTAGTCTTCCTTCAGGCCTCATGAAAGGCTGTAAGATTTAACCGCTGATGTTGCTGCTGCCGCCGCCTTTCTGCTGGGGGACCTGACCTCGACTGCTACTCATTGATCTTTGGGGCTCGTCAGAGGTAATCGGGAGCTTGGGCCAGGGTGAGAACCACCTACACCCCGACTGTCTGAGTAGTGGTCCTCGAAACCACCATGGGCCTCAAAAGGGGTGACGCCCCCAAGGGACCGGCAGCCCTGAACCGACCCTTCTGCCCCTTCCGAACCGGCCACCAGTTTTCCCCAACATGGTCCGAGTTCTCGGAGTCAGGAGGACAAAGAAGTAGAGGGTCCCCCCACCCACCTCCTTTTATTGAAATCGTGACATAACCCTAAATCTTTAAATCATTTGTGGTAGTGGCAATTCTGAAACCATTTGCATTTGACGCACAAAGTGTTATCTGTGCCCCCTTTCTAGTGCTTTCTGCTTTGCACTGTAGTACCACATCTCATCCACTAATATTGTATCCTGAGGATGGGGAGTTTCTTAAGTTGTCTCTGAGTAAGCAGCCTTGCTGCTCAGTCATTCTATATATCAAATAAATGAAAATCTTTTCTTTGTTAGAATCGCTTAAAAGTGCAGTTTCAATTTTATACAGTGTATTTGCCAGACACCAGCTCTATAAATACAGATTTCACTTTTTTACCATCCAATTAAAAAAAAGCATTGCACTGTAAATACTTGGAATACATGAGTTGCAAATGTCCCGCAATACAAGAGGAAATTCTTAGGTATTTCTATTTTTTTTTTCCTTTTTCATCTGCTGTAACTTCACTTGGTATGTATAGATGTGGGATACGCAGTACAGGAGAAAGGGAACTTAGTTAAATTAGCATGTATTCAGGTAAATAAAAAATGAATTCTCTGAGAGTAATGCTAAGATTTTACATTATTGCCATAACTTTTCAAATTATGGAAGGAATTGGTCTACCTCAAGAAAATCTCTAGTGAGAAAATAGAAGTTTCATCGTTTGTCATGTTTGTTCTCCCTTGTTTTTTTTTTTTGTTACCTACTTAACAGAGTTCTTCCTAAAAGTATTAAGCAATACCGATCCTTTACATACTCATTTATATATACTTTAAATAGAAAGAGCATAGGTACAAAGCATAGGTAAAAAAAAGATAGTGCTTATTATACTGCATAGTTTCTCATAGACTTCAATAAATATTTTGGGGGCTTTGAATACAAAGTGTACTGTACAAAAGAATTTTTGAGCAAATAACAGTGTAAACAGTATGAAAAGAAGCAGCTGTCCAACTTACAGCAAACTGATTTCAAGCACATTAAAGGGAAAGTGGTAAACCTGGACTGACTTGTCTGATTCTGTAACTGTCTCTCTCATTAAAGGAGGGACGATTCCTAGGCTGGGCTTTGCTAACCTCATTGCCATGAAAAAAATAACAGTACTGTGTACTACTTTTGCACCCTGTTATATTGAAAACTTTCTCTTTAAGAACAGTTCTTTTCAACTAAATGTCAGTCCAATCAGGGAGATTTTTTTGTACAGTTCTTTTATTTCTACTGATTGTTTTTAAGTCATTTTCACATAAATTTCTTGCCTCTAGAATTCTGAATTAATTTAAGGTCAAATTCCCAGTTTCAATTTGAATGTGAAAGTTAATTCAACAAGTATTCTAATATTTCCTATATGACTTTTTAAAATCTTAAGTTTCTGTTGTTAAATAGTAATATTATTAGTTTATGAAGGGAGAGGTAATTCTTTTGAAAGCTGCAGCTTTCAAAATGTATCTACATTCCCTAGATTCAGTGTTTCCAGAGAAACAGAGAAATATTCACCTTTTCTAATGGAAGGAAATACTAAAAGAGGATTTAATGTTGACTGCCTATAATAAAATGAAACAAAACAAAGGAATTAAAAAAAAAAGTATTCACCTTTTATCTAGCTTTATTTTGAGTTTCACTTTTAAGTCATTGTCATCATTTTACTTGGATGTGAAAACTTTAAAACATGAAAAACAATTTTAGACCTTGTGCTACGTGTATTACTTTTTAGTAAGAGATAATCTTTATTTTAGAATAGTATTACCAACAGTGGTTCCCCTCCCCTGCCCAAGGCTTTCAGGATGTTAGTTCCCCCACCAGGGATTGAACCTGGGCCCTCAACAGTGAAAATGCAAAGTCCTAACCGCACCTCCAGGGAATTTCCCCAACACGAGTCATTTAATATATATTTATGTATGTTCTGTGTATGTTTGTCCTGAGATGAATCCAAACGTGTTCAACCACAACTTCCTTTTCTTAACATTTCATACTCTGCTATTGCCTCTGGAATATCTTTAAATTCTGGGAAGAAACAATTATTAGAGGCAGGTTTATAAGTCTTTCATACTGTATAAAGAAATTAACTTCTCATTAGCTAAGTACTGGACTGCAGTTAGTACTGAAGCATATAGGAGGGAGAGGAGAACAACAGAACAGCCAGGCTTCAGCAATATGTGAACCGTGAACTTCCAGATGTTCAAGATGGTTTTAGAAAAGGCAGAGGAACCAGAGATCAAATTGTCAACATCCACTGAATCATGGAAAAAGGAAGAGAGTTCCAGAAAAACATCTTTTTCTGCTTTATTGACTATGCCAAAGCCTTTGTGTGGATCACAATAAACTATGGAAAATTCTGAAAGAGAAGGGAATACCAGACCACCTGACCTGCCTCTTGAGAAACCTATATGCAGGTCAGGAAGCAACAGTTAGAACTGGACATGGAACAACAGACTGGTTCCAAATAGGAAGAGAAGTACGTCAAAGCTGTATATTGTCACCCTATTTATTTAACTTATATGCAGAGTACATCATGAGAAACGCTGGGCTGGAAGAAGCACAAGCTGGAATCAAGATTGCCAGGAGAATATCAGTATCAATATCAATAACCTCAGATATGCAGATGATACCACTATTATGGCAGAAAGTGAAGAGGAACTAAAAAGCCTCTTGATGAAAGTGAAAGTGGAGAGTGAAAAAGTTGGCTTAAAGCTCAACATTCAGAAAACGAAGATCATGGCATCTGGTCCCATCACTTCATGGGAAATAGATGGGAAAACAGTGGAAACAGTATCAGACTTTATTTTTGGGGGCTCCAAAATCACTGCAGATGGTGATTGCCCTCATGAAATTAAAAGACGCTTACTCCTTGGAAGGAAAGTTATGACCAACCTAGATAGCATATTCAAAAGCAGAGACGTTACTTTGCTGACTAAGGTCCGTCTAGTCAAGGCTATGGTTTTTCCAGTGGTCACGTATGGATGTGAGAGTTGGACTGTGAAGAAAACTGAGCGCCAAGGAATTGATGCTTTGAACTGTGGTGTTGGAGAAGACTCTTGAGAGTCCCTTGGACTGCAAGGAGATCCAACCAGTCCATCCTAAAGGAAATTAGTCTTGAATATTCATTGGAAGGACTGATGCTAAAGCTGAAACTCCAATACTTTGGCTACCTCATGCGAAGAGTTGACTCATTGGAAAAGACTCTGATGCTGGGAGGAATTGGGGGCAGGAGGAGAAGGGGATGACAGAGGATGAGATGGCTGGATGGCATCACCGACTTGATGGATGTGAGTTTGAGTGAACTCCGGGAGATGATGATGGACAGGGAGGCCTGGCGTGCTGTGCTTCATGGGGTCACAAAGAGTCGGACACGACTGAGCGACTGAACTGAACTGAAGGAGTAAACTCGGAAGAGGGAAGTTGTGATTCAAGAGTGCCCCACTGATACAAATACTACCTAAATTGATGATTTAGGCATTTGGAGCAATCCAGGAATAGTGAGGCTTTCTGAGGAATGCCTTTTGTGTTAAAAAGTATGAAACTATTAACTGTCATCAAGCCCTAAACCAATCACTTGTGTTGTTCCTTCTTTAAGGAAGACTATTAATGAAAGTGACTTGATCAGCTTAATGTCATAACTAGAGCTAGGCTAGCTTAGAGTTTAGCACTTAACACTATCTAAAAATTTGATATGATCTGGGCACTTGGACAAAATTGAAATTTCTGCAAAGTTGGGGACAAAACTCTGAAACATGGTGATGACCATCCTTCAGTGGCCACTCCTAAGATGTCTTTCTTCACTCAATGACTGCAGGAGGAACAGTTGTCACTTCTTTGACTAAATGCACATAGAGAAAAATCATCTGACGCATATAACATGAAAAAACTCAAAGGTTTTTCATGAAAAGTAATCCCAGGAATCCCAAAATCACACCCTGAAACCTTCTTAAAGGTTCTATACAAAGGTATTTGCCTGTGGAATGGGGAGATAGATGTTTGTGAGCAGTGTGGAAATTGTCACTTTTATTACCAAATTTAGCCTTGGAGGCTAATTTCTATGAGATTAGGTATACCGTAAAAAAATCCGTATATATAGGGAATTATCAGCTGGTCCTCTGGTTAGGACTTTCTCTTCCATTGGTGGGTTCAATCTCTGATTGGGGAACCAAGATCCTGCAAGCAGCACAGTCAAAAACATAAAATGAAACATTAAAAAAAAAAGTTTTAGAGACTTCCCTGGTGTTCCAGTGGCTAAGACTCCTCACTCCCATTGCAGGGGGCCCAGTTGGATCCCTGGTCAGGGAACTATATCCCACTTGCCTCAGTTTAGTGTTCAAATGCCACAACTAAAAGATTCTGCATGCTGCATCTAGGTGCAGTGAAATAAATTTTTTAAACTTTTTAAAATGGATAAAATCTATTTCAAAGCTTCTGACGAGTGAATACATATGGTATAACTCTCAAATAGATAATTAAAGTAAGATTGTATATGAAAGAAATGCCTTGAAATTCAGAGATAAGAGGACTTCTCTACCAGATCACTAGTCTAACCACCTCATTTTTCAAATGAGACTAAACCTAGAATTGCAGCATGATGAGTGCAGTGGTTCCCAAATCCTACTACAAAGACAGTCAGTCTGTCTAAGCTTGAATGAAAATTTCTCCAGTCTCAGAAAAATATAAACTATTGCCAACGCTCTTTCTTGGGGAAAACCATCCTTTATTTATTATGTCTTTTTTTCTGTTAAAATATCCCTCCCAAGAATGCTAAGAACTTAAAAAAAAAAAACTCATGTGTTTTCTTGATACAAAAAGTGTGTCCTCTCTGTCCCTCAATTTTTTCAGACCTAGCTAGTTCTCCAAATTCAAGGATCCAGAATCTAGAAAAGAACAAAGCATGACTTGACCCAATAAAAAATAGAGAAAAAATCAAACAGTAAGAAATCAAAGTAGAAGCAGGAAAAATGTCTGTCCTTAATAAAAATGCAAATTAAAACAGCATGCTATTTCTAATAGGAGTGCAGGGAAATTGCCACTTACACACACTAATGGGAATATGAAATAATACGTTTGAGGAGGTCAATTTGGCGATGTGTTTTAAAATTATTAAGTTACATGTATATTTTGGACTAGTAATCTTCCTGGAATTAACCATAGATGCACATAAAGATTTATCTGGAAAAAGGTTGGTAAGATATTATCTTTTCAAAAGTTGGAAATAATTTGAAAATCAAACATAAAGCATTGGTTAAATGTTGTTGTTGTTCAGTTGCTAAGTCTTGTCTGACTCTTTGTGACCCCCAGGACAGCAGGCTTCCCTGTCCTTCACCATCTCCCACAATGTGCTCAGATTCATGTTCATTGAGTTGGTGATGCTATCTAACCATCTCATCCTTTGTTGCCCGCTTCTCCTTTTGCCTTCAGTTCTTTCCCAGCATCCAGATCTTTGCCAGTGTGTCAGCTCTTTGCATCAGGTGGCCAAAATATTAGAGCTTCAGCTTTAGCATCAGTCTTTCCAGTGAATATTTAAGATTGATTTCCTTTAGGATTGACTGCTTTAATCTTGCAGTCCAAGGGACTCTCAGGGGTCTTCTCCAGTACTACAGTTTGAAAGCATCAGTTCTTCAGCACTCAGCCTTCTTTGTGGTCCAACTCTCACATCCGTACATGACTGCTGGAAAAACCATAACTTAGACTAGATGCACCTTTGTCGGCAAAGTGATACCTTTGCTTTTTTAATACACTGTCTAGATTTATCGTGGCTTTTCTTCCAAGGAGCAAGTGTCTTAATTTCATGGCCGCCATCACTGTCTGCAGTGATTTTGGAGCCCAGGAAAATAAAATCTGTCACTGCTTCCACTTTCCCCCCATCTGTCTGTTATGAAGTTAATATGACCAGATTCCATGATCTTAGTTTTCTGAATGTTGAGTTTTAGGTGAGCTTTTTCACTCTCCTCTTTCATTTTCATCAAGAGATTTTTTAGTTCTTTTTCACCTGGTGCCATTAGAGTGGTGTCATCTGTGTATCTGAGGTTGTTGACATTTCTCCTGGCAATCTTTCTGGTTTTCTGGTTTTTGTTTTGTTTTGTTTATTGGCTGTGCTAGGTCTTTGTTGCTGTGCAAGGACTTTCTCGAGTTGCCATAAGTGAGGTCTACTCTCTAGTTGCAGTGTGCAGGCTTCTCATTGCAACAGCTTCTCTGTTCAACTTGAGTTTTTTTCATCATTAGTGGTTGAGGCATAGACTTGGATTACTGTAATATTGATGGTTTGCCTTGGAAATGAACAGAGATCATTCTGTTGTTTTTGAGATTGTACCTAGGTACTGCATTTCAGACTCTTGTTGACTACGAGGGCTACTCCATTTCTTCAAAGGGATTCTTGCTCACCGTAATAGATACAATGGTCATCTGTATTAAATTCTCCCATTCCCGTCCATTTTAGTTCACTGATTCCTAAGATGTCAATGTTTCACTTTTGCCATCTCCTGCTTGACCATGTCCAATATACCTTGATTCATAGACCTAACATTCCAGGTTTCTGTGCGGTATTGTTCTTGACAGCATTGTACTTTACTTTCACTACCAGACACATCCACAACTGAACATCGTATCCACTTTGGCCCATCTCCTTCATTCTTTCTGAAGCTATTAGTAATTGCCCTCTGCTCTTCTCTAGTAGCATGTGGGACACCTTCCAATCTGGGGGCTCATCTTTTGGTGTCATATCTTTCTTCCTTATCGTACTGTTGATGGGGTTTTAGTGGCAAGAATACTGGAGTGTTTTGCCATTCCCTCCTCCAGTGGACCACGTTTTGTCAGAACTCCCTACTATGACGTGTCCATCTTGGGTGGCCCTGTATGGCATGGCTCATAACTTCATTGAGTTATGCCAACCAGTTCACCACAACAAGGCTGTGATCCATGAAGGGGTAATTAAATGTTATGGCACATAAATTGGTTACATATATTATGACCATTAAGAACCACATTGTAGAATTCTTCAATGTCAGAAAAATGTTAATGTTATGTAATTAAGAAAGCAGATTTTAAAATGATATGCATGCACAGTAATTCTGGTTTTGTAAAAATAAATTATATTAATAAAATAATTTAAGTTTTCTTGTTTTGTTTTTCTGTATTTTACAATGTCTTATAATTTTTCTTTTTAAATTGAGAGGCTTGGAGACAAAGGAGTTCCAAGTTTGAACTGAGAATCACTGTTTAGTAGTTGTGTTAATTGGAACATGTGGCTCTACTTGTCATTCTAGGTTCAAGATTTTGCAAAAGAAAACATGGGTTTTAATGATACTGTCTGTGGGTGAGTGGTATCATGAATGTAGTTTCCATGGTTTTGGTTATTTAAAAAACTTTTTCTGTTACGACCTGAATTGCTTCTAGTAAAAAATTGAATATGATCTAAAAATAAATAAATATAAATATTTTAAGTGGAAGTCATAATGGAGGAATTAAATAGGATAGTTAATCTAGGGAGAAGTGGTTGCCTCTGGGAAGTGAAATTTGGTTGAAGATAGAAAAGGGCCTTCATCATTTAACTGTACAATGAGGTCTTCTGTGTTGTTTGCAGGTTTTGTGTCTTTATAAACAAATATAGTACTTTTGTAATAATGCTTCAACATTATAATGTGCCCTTCTCCCGCAATCTCTACACAGTTTACTCAACTTTATCTTCCTTCATAGCTCTTCTCACCTCTAACCTCTTCATTTACTCTGTGATACAGTGTGAGATCCTCAAGGGCAGGGACTTTGTTTTACTCTCTGATGCATTCCTGTTGTCTGGCATTGTGCCTGGCTTGCACAGCACTACATTCTCAATATTTGTAGAATTAATTAATTCTACTAAGAAACTATTTCACATGGTTGTTGCTCATTTAATATTTACAAAGCATTTCCCTTGTGGCTCAGCTGGTAAAGAATCCTCCTGCAATGTGGGAGACCTGGGTTTGATCCCTGGGTTGGGAAGATCCCCTGGAGAAGGGAAAGGCTTACCCATCCCAATATTCTGGCCTGGAGAATTCCATGGACTGTATATTCCATGGGGTCACAAAGAGTTGGACATGACTGAGAGACTTTCACATTGCATTATCACATTGCATAGATAGATATTTAGGTTCCAAATCTGAACCTCTGATTCTCAGTCCATAGAGATTTCTTTTGCACCACACTGCCTTCCTAGAAGTAACTTGTTTTGGCTTTTTCTCAACTCTTTGAGAGTTGTAGTGAAACATTTGTTTTACATTATAAAAATCTGCCTGTGAAACCTGCAGGTTACTACCATTTTCCTGTGGGACACTGTTGGTATTTAAAGCAACAACAACAATAAAAATTACTATATTCTAGAATGGTTCTTTTTTTAAAATCATTTTTAAATTGAAGTATAGTTGATATACAATATTATATAGGGAAAAGGTGTACAGTGTAGTGATTCACAATATTTAAAGGTTAAGCTTCATTTATAGTTATTGTAAAACTGTATTGTATGTATATTTCCCATGTTGTACAGTACATCCTTGTAGTTTATTTTATACCTTATAGTTTATACTTCTTAATCTCCTACTCCTATAACGCTGCCCCGCCTTTTCTCTCTTCACTGGTAACTACTAGTTTGTTCTCAGTATCTATGAATCTACTTCTTGCTTGTTATATTTTTTAGATTCCACATATAAGTGATAGCATACAGTATTTGTCTTGCCATGTCTGACATTTCACTTAGCATTGTGCCCTCCAAGTCCATCCATGTTGCTGCAGATGCAAAATTTCATTCTTTTTATGGCTAGTAGTAGTCCAGTGTGTATAAATATATGTATATACATATGTGTGCATGCTCAGTTGCTCATTTGTGTCCAGCTTTTTGTGACCCCATGGAGTGTAGCCCACCAGGTTTCTCTGTCCATGGAATTTTCCAGGCAAGAATACTGGAGTCGGTTTCCATTTACTACTCCAAGGGATCTTTCCTACCCAGGGATCAAACCCAGGTCTCCTACCTTGCAGGCAGATTCTTTACCGTCTGAGCCATCAAGGAAGCCTATATATACATACATATATATCACATCTTCTTTATCCATTCATCTATTGATGGACAGTTACGTTGCTTCTATATCTTGGCAATTGTAAATAATGCTGGTTTGAAAATTGGGGTGCATGTATCTTTTTGAATTAGTACTTTTGGTTTTTTCTAGTGTATACCCAGGAGTGGATCATATGGTAGTTCTATTTTTATTTTTTTGTGGAAACCTCCAGGCTGTTTTCCATAGTGGCTGCACTAATTTACATTCCCACCAGGGTTCCCTTTTCTTTTTTCCTTAACATATATGTATTTTATTGAATATAGTTAACTTACAGTGTTTCAGGTACACAGCAAGGTGATTCAGTTGTACATATAAACATATATTATTTTTCAAATTATTTTCCATTATAGGTTATTATAAGATATTGACTGTAGTTTCCTGAGCTGAACACTAAACTTTTGTTGCTTGTTGCATATATATTTTTTAATTAGAATTTATCATTCTATTCATACTAAGTCAACCAAGTGGAATCAAGATGTCATAAATTTTTTAGGCAAAAACTCACAAGTTTTCTAAAATATATATATTATACATATTTATATATATATGTATACAAGTATTTTTCTACTGTGCTTGATAAAGGCTTGAGAAATAACATCAAAGAAAACAAGAGATGGAGAAATTGGAAAACTTAAACTAAATGAAATGGGAGCACTGAATAGGAAATAGAAAAGGTGAAGCTAGATAAAAGTAAAGTATCATCATATAGTCCAGTTGTTTTTAAACATGGCAGCTCTTTAGAAATATATTTGGAGCTTTGGAGGAAAAGAAAGCAATATGTGGGCATTTGTATTTTTCAAAAAATTCAAAGATAATTCTGATATACATCTGGATTTTAAAAAGTGATTACAGGTTTTTCTGTCAAATGGTAGTTTTGGTGATATAGAATGATGTTTACCAGCTTTCACAATCAAAAAGGATGATTATAATTGCAAGCCATAATGGGGGCATGGTTAACCTAACAATATAAAATAATTATATACAACTGGGGGGAGGTGTCAAGCAGAGTGATGTAGTAAGTGGAAGTGCATGCATGCACATGTTTTCATCCACCCAGCCAGTCTGTGTCTTTTGGTTGGTACATTTAATCCATTTACACTTAAGGTAATTATCGATATGTATGATCCTATTACTCTTCTAATTGGGTTTATTTTATATAGGTCTTTCTCTTCTCTTGTGCTTCCTGCTTTAGCATTTGTCGTAAAGCTGGTTTGGTGATGCGGAATTTCTTAATTTTTGCTTGTTTAGAAAGCTTTTGATTTCTCCATCAAATCTGAATGGAGAATAGCCAGACAAAAAGAGTAGAGCCAGACTCTACCCAGCCAAGTCTTGCTGGGTAGAGTATTCTTGGTTGTAGGCTCTTCCCTTTCATCACTTTAAATATATTGTGCCATTCCCTTCTGGTTTGTAGAGTTTGTTGAGAAATCAGCTGATAACCTGATGGGAGTTCCTTTGTATGTTATTTGTCATTTTTCCCTTGTCGCTTTTAATATTTTATCTTTATCTTTAACTTTTGTCTGTTTGATTATTATGTGTTTCAGTGTGTTCCTCCTTGGGTTTATCCTGCCTGGGATTCTCTGTGCTTCTTGGACTTAGTTGACTATTTCCTTTGCCATGTGAGGGAAGTTTTCAGCTATTATAAAAATATTTTCTCAGGTCCTTTCTCACTCTCTTCTCCTTCTGGAACTCCTATAATGCGAATGTTGGTGTGCTTAATGTTGTCCCGGAAGTCTCTAAGGCTGTCTTCATTTTTTTGTTGTTGTTCTTTTTCCTATGTTCGGTTCTGTGGCAGTGATTTCCACCGTTCTGTTCTCCAGGTCATTTATCCATTCTTCTGCCTCTGTTATTCTGCTATTGATTCCTTCTAGTATAGTATTCATCTCTGTTTATCTAGTCTTTAGTTCTTCTAGGTCTTTTATAAGCATTTCTTGCATCTTCTCCATTATTTTCCCAAGATCCTGGATCATCTTCACTATCATTATTCTGAATTCTTTTTCTGGAGGGTTGCCTATCTCCACTTCATTTAGTTGTTTTTCTGGGGGTTTGTCTTGTCCCTTCATGTGGGACATAACTTTCTGCTTTTTCATCTCGATTATCTTCCTGTAATGTGGTTTTTGTTCTAGCCGCTTTGGCATTGTGGTTCTTCTTGCTTTTTCTGTCTGCCCTCTGATGGAGGAGGCTAAGAGACTTGGTAAGCTTCCTGATGGTAGGGACTGATGGGAAAACTGGGTCTTGCTGTGGTGGGCAGGGCCTTGCTCAGTTCAGTTCAGTTCAGTCGCTCAATCATGGCCGACTCTTTGCATCCCTGTGACCTGCAGCATGCCAGGATTCCCTATCCATCACCAACTCCCGGAGTCCACCCAAACCCATGTCCATTGAGTCGGTGATGCCATCCAACCATCACATCCTCTGTTGTCCCCTTTTCCTCCTGCCCTCAATCTTTCCCAGCATCAGGGTCTTTTCCAGTGAGTCAGCTCTTAGCATCAGATGGCCAAAGTATTGGGATTTTCAGTTTCAATATCAGTCCTTCCAATGAACACCCAGGACTGATCTCCTTTAGGATGGGCTGGTTGGATCTCCTTGCAGTCCAAGGGACTCTCAAGAGTCTTCTCCAACACCACAGTTCAAAAGCATCAATTCTTCTGCGCTCAGCTTTCTTTATCATCCAACTCTCACATCCATACATGACCACTGGAAAAACCATAGCCTTGACTAGACGGACCTTTGTTAGCAAAGTAATGTCTCTGCTTTTGAATATGCTATCTAGGTTGGTCATAACTTTCCTTCCAAGGAGTAAGCATCTTTTAATTTCATGGGTGCAAGCACCATCTGCAGTGATTTTGGAACCCCCCAAAATAAAGTCAGCCACTGTTTCCCGATGTATTTGCCAAGAAGTGATGGGATCGGATGCCATGATCTTCGTTTTCTGAATGTTGAGCTTTAAGCCAACTTTTTCACTCTCCACTTTCACTTTCATCAAGAGGCTCTTTAGTTCTTCACTTTCTGCCATAAGGGTGGTGTCATCTGCATATCTGAGGTTACTGATATTTCTCCCAGCAATCTTGATTCCAGCTTGTGCTTCCTCCAGCCCAGCGTTTCTCATGATGTACTCTGCATAGAAGTTAAATAAATAGGGTGACAATATACAGCCTTGATGTACTCCTTTTCCTATTTGAAACCAGTCTGTTGTTCCATGTCCAGTTCTAACTTGCTTCCTGACCTGCATACAGATTTCTCAAGAGGCAGGTCAGGTGGTCTGGTATTCCTATCTCTTTCAAAATTCTCCACAGTTTATTGTGATCCACATGGTCAAAGGCTTTGGCATAGTCAATAAAGCAGAAATAGATGTTTTTCTGGAACTCTCTTGCTTTTTTGATGATCTAGCGGATGTTGGCAATTTGATCTCTGGTTCCTCTGCCTTTTCTAAAACCAGCTTGAACGTAGCTTTAATCAAATTATCTGGTGATGGGTTAGGTTTCACTCCCTCCCTGTTAGTTGTTTGGCCTGAGGCTACCCAGCCCTGGGGTCTAGGAGCTCTATGGTTGGGTTAGTGGCCACCTCCAACAGGGCTTATGCCAAGGGGGACCTTCCCAGACTGCTGCTACCAGTGCCCCCATCCCTGTGATGAGCCCCTGCCAATTCATGCCTCCGCAGGAGACCCTCCAACACTATCAGGTAGTTTTGGTTCAGTCTCCTGTGAGGTCACTGCTCCTTTCCTCTGGGTCTTGGTGTGGGCAAGATTTTGTTTGTGGCTTCCAAGGCTGGAGTCTCTGTTTCCCCCAGTCCTGTGCAAGTCCTATAATCAAAGCCTGTTGGCCTTCAAGGTCAGATTCCTTGGGAATTCCCAGTCCCATTTTTGGATCCCTTGGCTGGGAAGGCTGATGTGGGGTTCAGAACCTTCACAACAGTAGGAGGATTTCCTTGGTACTCTTGTTTTCCAGTTGGTGGCTCACTCACCTGGTGGGTTTGAAATTTTGATTTTATGGTGATTGTGTCCCTCCTATCATCTCACTGAGGCTTCTTTGTCTTTGGACATGGGGTATCTTTTTTTGATGGGTTCCAGCACCCTTCTGTCAATGGTTATTCAATAGCTAGGTGCAATTTTGGTGCTCTTGCAGGAGAAGATGAGTGCACATCCTTCAACTCCACCAACTTGAACAGGGTTCCCTTTTCTTTACATCCTCACCAACATTTCTCATTTATGTACTTTTTGATGATAGACATTCTGACAAATCAAATGTGGTTTTGATTTGCATTTCCCTGATGGCTAATGATGTTGAGCATCTTTTCATGTGTGTGTGTTGGCCATCTGCATTTCCTCTCTGGAAAAATGTCTATTCATATCTTCTGTCCATTTATAAAATTAGGTTTTTTGAGTTTGTTTGTTGTTGTTGTTGTTGTTTTGATGTTGAGCTGTATGAACTGTTTATATATGTGGGATATTAACCCCTTATCAGTCATATCACTTGCAAATATTTTCTGCCATTCAGTAAGTTGTCTTTTAGTATTGTCAGTGATTTCCTATGTTGTGCAAAAGCTTTTACATTTAATTAGGTTCCATTTGTTTATTTTTGCTTTTGTTTCTTTTGCTCTTGGAGATAGCTCAAAAAAAATACTGCTACAATTTATGTCAAAGAGTGTTCTGCCAATGTTTTCTTCTAGGAGTTTTATGGTATCTGGACTTATATTCAGGTATTTAGGTCTTTAATCCATTTTCAGTTTATTTTTATGTATGATGTAAGAGAATATTCTAATTTCATTCTTTTACATGTGGCTGTCCAGTTTTTCCAGCACCACTTATTGAACAGACTGCCTTTTCTCCTTTGTATATTCTTCCTCCTTTGTCATAGATTAATTGACAGTAAGTCCACAGGTTTATTTCTGTGTTCTCTATTCTATTCTCCACTGATCTATGTATCTGTTTTTGAGACAGTGCCATACTATTTTCTTTTTAAATTTTATTATTTGTTTATTTATTTAGCTTTGGCTGCACTCATTGCTGCACATGGACTTTCTCTAGTTGTGGCGAGCAGGGGCTGCTCTCTAGTTTGTGGTTCATGGGCTTTTCATTGCAGTGGCTTCTCTTGTTGCAAAGCATGGGCTCTAGAGTGTGGGCTTAGTAGTTGTGGTGCATGGGCTTAGTTGCCCCACAGCAGGTGGAGTCTTCCTGGACCAGGGATCGAATGCATGTCCCCTGCATTGGCAGGCAGATTCTTAACCACTGGACCACAAGGGAGATACAGTACCATACTGTTTTGATAACTGTATCTTTGTAGTATAGTCTGAAGTCAGGGTGTGATTCTTCCAGCTTCGTTCTTAAGATTGTTTTGGCTATTTGGGGTCTTTTGTGTCTCCATTCAAATTTTAAAATTATTTGTTCTAAAAAATTCTTTTGTTCTATTTCTGTGAAAAATGCCATAAGTATTTTGATAGGGATAGTACTTGAATCTATAGATTGCCTTGAGTAGTGTGGTCATTTTAACAGTATTAATTCTTCCAATCCAAGAACACTGTATATCTTTCCATCAGTTTGTGTTGTCTTCAATTTTTCCATCAGTGTCTTACAGTTTTCTGAGTATAGAGATATAAATATGCCCTTCTCAGGTAGATTTATTCCTAGGTATTTTGTTCTTTTTAATGCAATGGTAAATGGGAATTTTTTTTAATTTCTCTTTCTGACAGTTCATTGTTACTATTCAGAAATGCAGCAGATTACTGTATATTAATTTTGTATCCTTCAGCTTTACTGAATTCATTGATGATCTTTGGTAATTTTCTGGTGGCATCTTTAAGATTTTCTATGTCTAGTATTATGTCATCTGCAGACAGTGACAGTTTTACTTCTTCCTTTCCGATTTGAATTCCTTTTATTTCTTTTTCTTCTCTGATTGCTATGGCTAGGATTTCCAAAATTATGTTGAATAAAAGTGGTGAGACTGGGCATCCTTGTCTTGTTCCTGATCATAGAGTAAATGCTTTCAGCTTGTCACCATGGAGGATGATGTTAGCTGTAGATTTGTCATAATGGCCTTTATATGTTTATGCTATTGCCAGATATCTGGTATTGGATTTGTTTCTTTGGAGAACTAATATAGTGTATTATACATAAACAATTTTCCAAGTCATTAAATATTGTATAATCTTATAGTATTTGCATAGATTTCAATTGTATGAGTATCTTCTGTTGTAAGAAATTTAGATTATTTTCATTTTCATATTACAAATAATGCTGAAGTGTATACAACTTGCATAGATGCACATCCCTGACTATTCCTTCTTTTTTTTTTTCTAAATTTTTTATTCAAAAATTCTTTAATTCTAAAATTCTATTGGTTTTGCCATACATCAACATGTATCTACCACAGGTATACACGTGTTCCCCATCCTGAGCTCCCCTCCTTCCTCCCTCCCTGTACCATCCCTCTGGATCGTCCCAGTGCACCAGCCCCAAGCATCCAGTATCATGCATTGAACCTGGGCTGGCGACTCATTTCATATGTGATATTATACATGGTTCAATGCCATTCTCCCAAATCATCCCACCATCCCATCTTGACTGTTTCTTTAGAATAATTCCATAGATGAAATTAGAGTCAGAATATTAACAAATATAAAAGTTTTAAAGCATGTTGCCAAATAACTCTCCAAAAGGGTTATGGCCATTTATACACCTCCTTAATTAACCTACAAGGGTATTTGATTCTCTACTTTCATTAATATTGGATGTTATCATATTTTTAACCTACCAAGTTTGTGTTTTTTTATGGATTTTTTTTTTCTTTTGTATTTTGTTGATTTACAGTGAAATTGAACATTATGCTCACTGGCAATTTGTTTCTGTCCTTTGCTGATTTTTCTGTTGGAGTGTTTCTTCTATCTAACTGATTCATGGCAATTCTTACTATATTAAGAACTTCAGTTATTTGTATTCACTGTTAAATTTTTCAGACTCTTATAGATTTTTTTCAGAACCATACATTTTTAATTGATATATTCTTGACATAAAACATTGTGTAAGTTTATGGTTTACAACAAGTTGATCTGATATATTTGGATATTGCAGTATGATTACCACTGTAGAGTTAGCTAACACGTCTATCATGTTACATAATTATCATTTCTATTTTGTAGTGAGAACAATTAAAATCTAGTCTCTCAGACACTTAGAAGTTTATAATACAATATTGTTGACTGTAATCACTATGCTGTGCACTAGATTTCCAGGATTTATTTATCTACTAGTTACAAGTTTATACTCTTAGACAGTTCTCCAGTTTCCCTATCTCGCAGCCTCTGATAACCACCATTCTATTCTCTGTTGCTGCAAGTTTAGCTTTTGCTTTTTATAAAAAAGTTTTTAAATGAAG
This sequence comes from Capra hircus, assembly GCF_001704415.2. Lineage (NCBI taxonomy): Eukaryota > Metazoa > Chordata > Mammalia > Artiodactyla > Bovidae > Capra > Capra hircus. Next base: position 20,949,274 of record NC_030818.1, read on the forward strand.
TATTTACAGTGTTATGTTAATTTCTGTTATGCACCAAAGGAATTCAGTCCATAGGGTTACGAAGAGTCAGATGCAACTGAAGCAATTTAGCATGCATGCACACAGCATATATGTGTGTGTGTGTTTATATATGTGTATATGTATATGGCTTGTAGCCCATCAGTCTCCTCTGTCCATGGGATTCTCCAGGCAAGAATACTGGAGTGGATTGCTGTGCTCTCCTCCAGGGTGTCTTCCCAACCCAGGGACTGAACCCAAGTCTCTTATGTCTCCTGCATTGGCAGGTGGGTTCTTTACCACTGGTACCACTTGGGAAGCCTATACATGTGCAAACCCCAGACTTCCAGTCCATTCCCCCCACTTCCCATCTTCTCAGTCTCTTCTGTATGTCTGTGAAGACTCTTACAGTCTTAACAGCAATTGATTATTTCATTCTGAATTTATCTTAGTAAATCAAAAACTGTCATAGTCATATGATATTCATTTAGTTTAATGAGTAAGAGGCAGGCATTGTACTCTGTGATGAAGACAGACGTGAAAGATGTGCTCAGAGCCGAGCCTTTTAGATAAATGTGTAATTAACTTAGCTTTACAATGAATAGTGATGATAGTTGCTAATACTGAAGCATAACTAAACCTTAAGGTTTAAAAACAAGCAATTTAAGTAGAGTAGTATCTTTGAGGCTGTCATCTCCCTTTATTTATTTTTTAAATATATAACATATTTTCCCTCTGTTTTCTCTTCCCACTGTATAAAAATCTGTATCCCTTCTGCTTTTCTCTTTCTTTTCCTTTGATTATTCTCCTTTGTTTCATTTTCCCCTCCTGTCATTTAACATATAAAAATACAAAATTAAAGTACATTTTAATCTATGTTTCTAATTGTTGTAAAACATTGTGAAAATTACTATTGAAGCATTTTGCTTGCGGTTTCTTTTTTTTTGGCCGTTTCTATTTTTAAGAATAGATTAATTGGACCTATTATTATGAATATATTAAGTAGCTTGTTGTTTGGAATTGGTTTTCCATTGTGCCCACATCCACCCCACCTTCTGACCAAGATATTATAGTAATGTTGTGATAAAAACTGTTTCATTTGAGTTTTTTTCCTAATTGCAACAATGCAAGGAAATCTTTCTAATTTACACAGCACTTTCCATTCCAAAGTCTTCTATAACTAACCATAATATTTTATCAAGACCTAGTTTTCTGTGAAAATATATGCAAGTACAGTAGTGGTACTAAGAATAACAGGTGTTGGATTTTTAATTCTCATAATCTGTATTCTTTGGTCTGGACAGCTTACCCTTTCCTCTAGTCTTAACTAGAAACATATGCAAATATATTTCTCTTTTCAGCCAGATTCTTGCTCCCAAGGTCTTCCTACAGAGAATTAATTACCTTTGTTCAGCAGTCATTGTACATTTCTACAACAAAAATACACAAAAGAATGATCTTATGAAAACGATAGATTGGAGGGATGGTTCACAAAGGACCTCTTTGGTTTACAAAGGATATGCTTCAGTGTTCTAAAAGAGCATGTTTTCTTTAGTATGTTCCAAATGATTTTAACTTTTCAGAAATTCATCTTCTAGGTAAATAAAATTATCTTTTTCCCCCCCTTTGTCTGACATAGATGAGAATATCTTGATACTGAACCTCACAGCTCTAAGTCTGCCTCCATTATAACAGCAAGACTTCAGGCCGTGGAAGAAGTGACCCCAGGTAGGAGATCAGGAACTACCCTCACTGAGGCCACATCTCTATACTTCAGATACTTCACATCTCTAAAGTAAAGAAACGAATATGTCGTTTACTCTGAATAAGAGAGATGATATGGAGCATGGGTTGACATCATTTAGTAAGGAAGAAAATAAGGAGGACAAGTTTGAAGACGCCTATGAAATTATCCCTGCAGCAGCAACAATGGATGTAGTATCTTCTTTGGAAGAATGCACAACAGGATTGTATTTATTTCTAAATAACAGATTCTCTGATGCCATACATCTCATTTATCCATGGTCAAAAAACAGCATATACCATGCTCTAATCTATAGCATCCTTATGGTTGTCAAGGCCTTTTTGACTTTTGATCCGCAGGATATAGAGATTGGGATGACTGCCACAAAGGAAGCTTTGAGAGTCTGTAACAATTTCCGAAGGAAATCTAGGATGATAAGTTTTTCTCGTCTAGTTAGCAGGCAGGGAGTAAAGGCTATTAAAGAAGAGGAATTGCATGCAGAAGTCTGTTATGCTGAGTGTTTGATCTTGAAATCAACTGTAATGTTTATACAAGATGACAGTACGCTTAGTTTTCTTAAAAGTGGGATCAACATTGGGTTAAGTTACCAAATATACAAAGACTGTCAACAAATATTAACACAGATACCTGATTACCAAAGCAAAACCTACAGACACCTGGTTGGAGGCATAAAATTTGGACTTGGAGTATTCAACTTGTTATTATCACTTGTGCCACCAAGGACACTTAAACTACTCAATGTTGTTGGATATTCTGGTGATAGAGAAGTAGGCTTGACTTTGCTTCATGAGAGTGCATCTGAATCCCATATAAATAATATCTTTAGTGTTTTGATTCTACTGTTTTATTACAATTATCTCTCCATAGCTTTTAGTGTTGAAAAGAACCATAGTTCTGCTGTGGAGAATCTCTTCCTAATCTACCTTCAGAAATTTCCAAACTGTGTCATACTTAAATTTTTTCATGCACGTTTTAGTATGCTGAAAGGATATTTTAAACATGCCCAGTTAACATTAGAGGAGTGCATTTTTATTCAGGATGAATGGAAGCAGCTTCATCACCTCTGTTACTGGGAACTTATGTGGTGCCACATTTTTCTGCTGGAATGGAAGCAGGCTTACCACTATGCTCATGTGCTGGTTCAAAACAGCAGGTGGTCCAAGTCAGTATATTCTTTCGCTAAAGCTTCCCTACTGGCCGTGCTTCCTCCTGATTTTGCAAAATCAGTAAGTGAGGACATGAGCTCTCTCTTCCTAAGTGTGGATAGCCTGAGAATCAGAATTTTAGGAACTTCTGTGCCAATAGAAAAGTTTGTTGCTGAGAAGGGTCAGCGCTATGCGACAACTGCAGGCTGGTTTACAGCACAGCCCATTCTGGAATTTATGTATGCCTGGAGTGGTTTCCGAGTCATAGGCAAAAAACTAGAGCTTATTTCAACCTGGCTATCAATCATTGACAAAGGAGAACAACTTTTACAAGAAACTCCAAATAAAGAGTATGTCGTAGATGACATAAGTTTATTAAATTTACTGAAAGGTCTGTGTCTGAAGTACTTAGGCAAATATTCAATGGCTGAGTACTGCTTTAGTCATGTCATTCAAAAGGAGAAATTGTTAAAATATGACCACTATTTGGTGCCGTATTCTTACTATGAACTGGGAATTCTATACTATCTAAAAGGAGATTATGCCAGTGCAATAAAAACCCTAGAAAACATAAAAAATTACAAAGACTATTCCATGGAAGCCCGATTACAGTTTAGGGCTCACATAGCCCTTGAACAAATAGCTAAAGAAAAAGTGATTTAAACACAAGTGTGGTTTTGTTTTTTTATGAGTGAAGTGTCTGCTATCAGCTTGGTAATTAACAAGTAGAAAAACAATTTCTTTGTGGAAGAAATCCAAGAAGAGGCAACTGCTAAGAATCTGACCAGTAACAAGGAAGAAAGGAATTGGCCATTACTTTTTCCTCTTCCCTCCTCCATACCTATAAAATGGAATGTTTTAGACTGGCAAATGGAGTGATGCATATTCTTGACAAAGGAAAGGTAAATGATGTACATTTATTTTTATTTTTTTAATTTTAATTGGAGGCTAATTACTTTACAATATTGTAGTGGTTTTTGCCATACACTGACATGAATCAGCCATGGGTGTATATGTGTCCCCCATCCTGAAGCCCCCTCCCACCTCCCTCCCCATCCCATCCCTCAGGGTCATCCCAGTGCACCAGCCCTGAGTGTCCCGTCTCATGCATTGAACCTAGACTGGCAATCTGTTTCACATATGGTAATATACACGTTTCAGTATACACTATTCTCTCAAATCATCCCTCCCTCACCTTCTCCTAGAGTCCAAAAGTCTGTTCTTTACATCTGTGTCTCTTTTGCTGTCTTGCATATAGGGTCATCATTACCATCTTTCTAAATTCCATATATATGCGTTAGTATGCTGTATTCGTGTTTTTCTTTTTGACTTCACTCTGTATAGTAGGCTCCAGTTTCATCCACCTCATTAGAACTGATCCAAATGTGTTCTCTTTAATAGCTGAGTAATATTCCATTGTGTATATGTACCACAGCTTTCTTATCCATTCGTCTGCCAGAGGACATATAGGTTGCTTTCATGTTCTAGCTATTGTAAACAGTGCTGCAATGGACATTGGGGTACATGTGTCTCTTTCAATTCTGGTTTCCTCATTGTGTATGCCCAGCAGTGGGATTGCTGGGTCATACGGCAGTTCTATTTCCAGTTTTTTAAGGAATCTCCACACTGTTCTACAGTGGCTATATTAGTTTGCATTCCCACTAACAGTGTAAGAGGGTCCCCTTTTCTCCACACCCTTTCCAGCATTTATTGCTTGTAGACTTTTTGATAGCAGTCATTCTGACAGGCATAAAATGTTACCTCCTTGTGGTTTTGATTTGCATTTCTCTGATAATGAGTGATGTTGAGCATCTTTTCATGTGTTTGTTAGCCATCTATATGTTTTCTTTGGAGAAATGTCTGTTTACTTCTTTGGCCCGTTTTTTTGATTGGGTCGATTATTTTTCTGGAATTGAGCTGCAGGAGTTGCTTGTATATTTTTGAGATTAGTTGTTTGTCAGTTGCTTCATTTGCTATTATTTTCTCCCATTCTGAAGGCTGTCTTTTCACCTTGCTTATACTTTCCTTTGTTGTGCAGAAGCTTTTAATTTTAATTAGGTCCCATTTGTTTATTTTTGCTTTTATTTCCAATATTCTGGGAGGTGGGTCATAGAGGATCCTGTTGTGATTTATGTCGGAGAGTGTTTTGCCTATGTTCTCCTCTAGGAGTTTTATAGTTTCTGGTCTTACGTTTAGATCTTTAATCCATTTTGAGTTTATTTTTGTGTATGGTGTTAGAAAGTGTTCTAGTTTCATTCTTTTACAAGTGGTTGACCAGTTTTCCCAGCACCATTTGTTAAAGAGATTGTCTTTTCTCTATTATATTCTTGCCTCCTTTGTCAAACATAAGGTGTCCATAGGTGTGTGGATTTATCTCTGGGCTTTCTATTTTGTTCCATTGATCTATATTTCTGTCTTTGTGCCAGTACCATACTGTCTTGATGACTGTAGCTTTGTCATAGAGCCTGAAGTCAGGCAGGTTGATTCCTCCAGTTCCATTCTTCTTTCTCAAGATTGCTTTGGCTATTCGAGGTTTTTTACAAATACAAATTGTGAAATTATTTGTTCTAGCTCTGTGAAAAGTACCGTTGGTAGCTTGATAGGGATTGCATTGAATTTGTAAATTGCTTTGGGTAGTATACTCATTTTCACTATATTGATTCTTCCGATCCATGAACATGGTATATTTCTCCATCCATTAGTGTCCTCTTTGATTTCTTTCACTAGCATTTTATAGTTTTCTATATATAGGTATTTAGTTTCTTTAGGTAGATATATTCCTAAGTATTTTATTCTTTTCATTGCAATGGTGAATGGAATTGTTTCCTTAATTTCTCTATTTTCTCATTATTAATGTGTAGGAATGCAAGGGATTTCTGTGTGTTGATTTTATATCCTGCAACTTTACTATATTCATTGATCAGCTCTAGCAACTTTCTGATGGAGTCTTTAGGGTTTTCTATGTAGAGGATCATGCCATCTGCAAACAGTGAGAGCTTTACTTCTTCTTTTCCAATTTGGATTCCTTTTATTTCTTTTTCTGCTCTGATTGCCATGGCCAAAACTTCCAAAACTATGTTGAATAGCAGTGGTGAGAGTGGGCACCCTTGTCTTGTTCCTGACTTTAGGGGAAATGCTTTCAGTTTTTCACCATTGAGGATAATGTTTGCTGTGGGTTTCTTGTATATAGCTTTTATTATGTTGAGGTATGTTCCTTCTATTCCTGCTTTCTGGAGAGTTTTTATCATAAATGGATGTTGAATTTTGTCAAAGGCTTTCTCTGCGTCTATTGAGATAATCATATGGCTTTTATTTTTCAATTTGTTAATGTGGTACATTACATTGATTGATTTGCGGATATTGAAGAATCCTTGCATCCCTGGGATAAAGCCCACTTGTTCATGATGTATGATCTTTTTAACATGTTGTTGGGTTCTGTTTGCTAGAATTTTTTTTAGGGTTTTTGCATCTATGTTCATCAGTGATACTGGCCTGTAGTTTTCTTTTTGTGTGGCATCTTTGTCTGATTTTGATATTAGGGTGATAGTGGCCTCATAGAATGAGTTTGGAAGTTTACCTTCCTCTGCAATTTTCTGGATGAGTTTGAGTAAGATAGTTAGCTCTTCTCTAAATTTTTTGGTAGAATTCAGCTGTGAAGCCGTCTGGTCCTGGGCTTTTGTTTGTTGGAAGATTTCTGATTATGGTTTTTATTTCTGTGCTTGTGATATATCTGTTAAGATTTTCTATTTCTTCCTGGTTCAGTTTTGGAAAGTTACACTTTTCTAAGAATTTGTCCATTTCTTCCAAGTTGTCCATTTTATTGGCATATAGTTGCTGATAGTAGTCTCTTATGATCCTTTGTATCTCTGTGTTGTCTGTTGTGATTTCTCCATTTTCATTTCTAATTTTGTTGATTTGATTCTTCTCCCTTTGTTTCTTGATGTGTCTGGCTAATGGTTTGTCTATTTTATTTATCTTCTCAAAGAACCAGCTTTTAGCTTTGTTGATTTTTGCTACAGTCTCCATTGTTTCTTTTGCATTTTTTTCTGCCCTAATTTTTGTGATTTCTTTCCTTCTACTAACCCTGGGGTTCTTCATTTCTTCCTTTTCTAGTTGCTTTAGGTGTAGAGTTAGGTTATTTATTTGATTTCTCTCCTGTTTCTTGAGGTAGGTTTGTATTGCTATGAACCTTCCCCTTAGCACTGCTTTTACTGAATCCTATAGGTTTTGGGTTGTTGTGTTTTCATTTTCATTCGTTTCTATGCATATTTTGATTTCTTCTGTGATTTGTTGGTTATTCAGAAGTGTGTTGTTTAGCCTCCATATGTTTGTATTTTTAATAGTTTTTTTCGTGTAGTTGACATCTAATCTTATCACATTGTGATCAGAAAAGATGCTTGAGATGATTTCATTTTTTAAAAATATACCAAGGCTAGATTTATGGCCCAGGATGTGATCTATCTTGGAGAAGATTCCGTGTGCACTTGAGAAAAAGGTGAAATTCATTGTTGTTTTAGGGTGAAATGTCCTATAGATATCAATTAGGTCTAATTGGTCCATTGTACCATTTAAAGTTTGTGTTTCCTTGCTAATTTTCTGTTTAGTTGATCTATCCACAGATGTGAGTGGGGTATTAAAGTCTCCCAGTATTATTGTGTTACTGTTAATTTCCCCTTTCATATTTGTTAGCATTTGCTTACATATTGCAGTGCTCCTATGTTGGGTGCATATATATTTATAGTTGTTATAGCTTTTTCTTAGATGGATCCTTTGATCATTATGTAGTGTCCTTCTTTGTCTTTTTTCACGGACTTTATTTCAAAGTCTATTTTATCTGATATGAGTATTGCTACGCCTGCTTTCTTTTGGTCTCCATTTGAGTGAAATATCTTTTTGCAGCCCTTCACTTTCAATCTGTATATGTCCCTAGGTTTGAGGTGGGTCTCTTGTAGACAGCATATATAGGGGTCTTGTTTTTGTATCCATTCAACCAATCTTTGTCTTTTGGTTGGGGCATTCAACTCATTTACATTTTAAGGTAATTATTGATAAGTATGATCCCATTGCCATTTACTTTATTGTTTTGGGTTTGATTTTATAAACCTTTTCTGTGTTTCCTGTCTAGAGAAGATCCTTCAGCATTTGTTGAAGAGCTGGTTTGGTGGTGCTGAATTCTCTCAGCTTTTGCTTGTTTGTAAAGCTTCTGATTTTTCCTTCATATTTGAATGAGATCCTTGCTGGGTACAGTAATCTGGGTTGTAGATTTTTCTTTTTCATCACTTTAAGTATGTCCTGCCATGCCTTTCTGGCTTGAAGAGTTATTATTGAAAGATAAGCTGTTATCCTTATGGAGATCCCCTTGTGGGTTATTTGTTGTTTTTCCCTTGCTGCTTTTAATATTTGTTCTTTGTGTTTGATCTTTGTTAATTTGATTAATATGTGTCTTGGGGTGTTTCGCCTTGGGTTTATCCTGTTTGAGACTCTCTGGGTTTCTTGGACCTTGGTAGCTATTTCTTCCCCATTTTAGGGATGTTTTCAACTATTATCTCCTCAAGTATTTTCTCATGGCCTTTCTTTTTGTCTTCTTTTTCTGGGACTCCTATGATTCGAATGTTGGGGTGTTTACCATTGTCCCAGAGGTCTCTGAGGTTGTCTCATTTCTTTTTTCCTCTCTGCTTCATTTATTTCCACCATTCTCTCTTCTACCTCACTTATCCTATCTTCTGCCTCAGTTATTCTACTGTTGGTTCCCTCCAGAGTGCTTTTGATCTCAGTTATTGCATTATTCATTATTGATTGACTCTTTTTTATTTTTTCTAGGTCCTTGTTAAACTTTTCTTGGATATTCTCAATCCTTGTCTCCAGACTATTTATCTGTAACTCCATTTTGTTTCCAATTTTTTGGATCATTTTTACTATCATTATTCTGAATTCTTTGTCAGGTAGACTCCCTATCTCCTTCTCTTTTGTTTGGTTTGGTGTGCTTTTATCATGTTCCTTTACCTGCTGAATATTTCTCTGCCTTTTCATCTTATTTAGGTTGCTGTGTTTGGGGTGGCCTTTCTATATGCTGGAAGTTTGTGGTTCCTCTTTATTGTGCACATTCCTCCTTGTGGGTGGGGTTGGCCAAGTGGCTTTCAAGGTTTCATGGTTAGGGATGCTTGTGTCAGTGTTCTGGTGGGTGGAGCTGGATCTCTTCTCTCTGGAGTGAAATGAAGTGTCCAGCAGTGAGTTTTGAGGTGTCTGTGGGTTTGGTGTGACTTTTGGCCACCTGTATTTTTGTGCTCAGGGTTATGTTCCTTTTTTGTTGGAGAACTAGCTTGGTATGTCTTGCTCTTAAACTTGGGTGGAGCTTGGTTTCTGTGTAGGTATGGAGGCTTTTGGATGAGCTCTTGTCAATTGTTGGTCCCTGGAGTCAGGAGTTTTCTGGTGTTCTCAAGTTTTGGATTTAGGCCTCCTGCCTCTGGCTTTCAGTCTTATTCTTGTAGTAGCCTTAAGACTTCTCCATCCATACAGCACTGATGATAAAACATCTAGGTTAATGGTGAAAAGATTCTCAGTGATGGAATCCCAGAGAGGTTCACAGAGTTACATGAAGAAGAAAAGAGGGAGGTGGGAGATAGAGGTGACCAGAATCAAAAGGGGAGAGAGCAGTCTAGCCAGTAGTCAATTCCCTACTTGCTCTCCACAGTCTGGAACACTCAGAGAGGTTCACAGAGTTCTTCAGAGTAGAAAAGAGGAAGGAAGGAGATAGCGGTGACCAGGAGGAGAGGAGGAAGAGTCAAAAGGAGAGAAACCAATCTAGCCTGGGATCAGTTACCTAAGTTTTCTCCACAGCTTAGAACACCCAAAGAGAGTCACAGAGTTAAGTAGAGAAGAGAAGGGGGAGGGAGGAGGTAGAGGTGATCTGGGGGAGGAAAAGGAGAGTCAAAAAGGGAGAGAGCAATCAACACAGTAATCACACTCCTAAGTAAAAATGGATACTGAAGATTGGATTCTTAAAGGTACAGAATTGATAACAAATACCAAAAAGGAAAGATTAAAAATCTAGAGTAGAGGTTAGACTCTCAAAAATACAATATTAACAAAACAAAACAATCACAAGTTATGTACAAAAATATGAAATTTGCTTTAAAAATAGGGTCTTTTTTCTCAAGGTAATCGTAGGTTTTAAAAATGAAAAAGGAGTAATAAAGAACTTAAAAATTAAAAAATTATAATAGTAAAATATATCTAGGAATTTCTCTGGAGCTGTTGAGGGCAGTGTATGGTCAGTTCAGTTTCAGCTAGTTCCTTGTTCCACCTTCTTCTACTTCTCAAGGTCTATAGGTCCCTTCCAATGTAGCCAGTGGAAGGCTACATAAAACCCAGGGTTTAATGTAGGGTTTTAGTCTGTTGCACCTGCCCCTTCCAAAACCGTTCCCTCTTGGTGTACTTTGGCTTCCTCTGTTTGCAAGTCTCTTCAGTGTCTCACTTCCGCCTGACACAAGGGGATGGAGGTGGTCATTTATTTAGGCTCACTTGTTCAGTTGTGCTGCAGGGAGGGAGGAACACTGCAAACAAATATCACTGGCATGTGTGGGGAGTGCTCACAGTATCTGGGGCACACTGGGTTTGCCCCCGCTCACGGCGTGTGTGCTTTCCTGGTCTACACTGCTCAGGCTCCAGGTTACTCTGCAGGGGAACTGTCTAAGCGAGCCCTAGGTTGCATGCACTTCCCAGGTCTAAGCTGCCCAGGTTCAGGTTTTCTCGGGTACTCCACAAAGGCACAGACTTGGTTGGGCCTTCGTTTTGTGCCCTTCCCAGGTCTGAGCAGCTCAGGCGACCAGGTGCTTGGTGAGCACACTCTCCCCAGGTCGGGTGGTGTGTCTTATCACCTCCCCGGTCCCAGTTGCTGGGTTTTCTGCGTGTGCAGCGGGAGCGCTGTCTCAGGTGTGCCGTGTGTCTCCTCTGGGGATTTGATCTCTGGCTGCAACCCTCCTGGTGGATGTCAACCGTCCAGGATCCCAGGAAGACTTAACTGGGAGCCTGCTTGCAGTTTGGTAGAGGATGCCATCTCTGGGACCGACTTTGCCCCTTGCCTTCTGGCTCTGGCTGTGACCCACCTGCCTCCCTGCCTCCGGCGGGGGATGGGCCGGTCTGCTGCCAGCTAGCTCTCCTCTGGTATTTGCTCAGTCCTTTGTTCTATGAGCAGGGCTGACAGTGCCTTAGGTTAGAGCTTTTCATGGGAAAGTTCTCTCTCTTTTTTTTTTCCTCTCTCTCTCTGGCTATCCCACAGTTTGGGTTGCTATCTCACATTAGCTCCCTCAGATTGCCCTCAAGGCATTCAGGCCCAGTCCTAAGCAGTGCAGCCTGTGCCTCCCTGTTCAGCCCCTGCTTGCTGGTGGCGGGAAGTGAGTGTCTGGGCTATTTCTCCTCTGGGAGTTACAGTTAGGCGCGTAATCTGTAGGTTTTATTTATTTTTTTTTTCCTCCCGGTTATGTTGCCCTCTGAGATTCCAAAACTACCCACAGACCCGCTGTTTTTCCTGGTGTTTGGAAACTTCCCCTCTTTTAAGTCTCCCTCCCCAGGATGGGTATCTGTCCCTAACTCTTTTGTCTCTTTTTTTATCTTTTATATTTTGTCCTACCTCCTTTTGAAGACAATAGGCTGCCTTTCTGGGTGCCTGGTGTCCTCCGCCAACATTCAGAAGTTGTTTTGTGATATTTGCTCAGTGTTCAAATGATCTTTTGATGAATTTGTGGGGGAGAAAGTGGTCTCCCTGACCTATTCCTCCGCCATCTTCTAACTCCATGATGTACATTTTAAAACATACTGGCTCTCTTATAAGTAATGAATTTACCAATTAAATTAGGCAACATTTTTGAAAAAAAAAATATTTTTTAAACATCTCACTGAATAATGTAGATAGCTCTCAAATAAAATAGGGGAAGTAGCTATACCAGGAATCCCAGTGCCCTGTAAATGTTTTTATTTAATTATTAAAGAAAGAAAAAAGACTTTAAGATCTTACTGACATTTCAAAACAATGATGTACTGAATAGCATAGACTCTTGAATGGTTTTCCCATGTACACAATTCTTTTTGTTGGTTTTTTATACCAGAGACAGTATCTTCCCCTGTGTGATCAGTGCTGTATTTTATCCTTTTTCATTAGGAAGCTCGAATATGGGCCTATAATTGCCACAAAATAGGGAAGAAAGAGGCCTCCCTTCCACACACACATAAATCTTCTGAAAATAATTGAAGGAGGACAAGAGGATAAATTCACTGGATAGAAAAAAAGAAAAGACTAGGTTGTCTGAGGAAGAGTTTGGTTACTGCATAGCCTCTCTTTAGTTGCCATCCATAAGGTATAATTCCTCTGAAGGTCAGCTTTTCCACGTCATTAAGCCACTTGATTCTAAGCTGTTGTCACTGTTCATAAGCTACACTGAGAGTAAACAGCAGCTGTAGGAATGGGGCTTCTTATGGTTTTACCTGCTTTAAGGATAAAATCCTAACTTCCAAAATATTATATCTGACTGAGTATATCCTTCTTGCAGTTACCCTTGGAGACAGAATTTGCTGGGAGAGTTTAGTTTGCTAGAACACGTGGGTGAAACACATTAACTTAGTACTTTGGGTATCCAGACAACCAACTGGAGCACAATGGGAAACTGATATTTTAGAACACTTACTTTGAAAAGCATGTTCCTCACTAACTAAAAATAGGCTTTTAAGTGACAAATTATACTTGAGTTATTCCCTATTATTTAATTAGTATGATACAGTGGTTAAGAGGGCAGGCTTCGACCTGACTGCCTGGGTTTGTATTCTAGCTCTGTCACTAACTAGCTATGTGACCTTGAGCTTTTGTGCCTCAGTTTCATTAGCTATAAAATAAGGATAATGATTTATATGTTCATTAAAATTGAGTTAATAGCATTTTTATTGTTACTACTGCTACTATTAGTAAGGATAGTAATATACTGTAGTCTTCAGTGCAGTGGATTTAAATTACTTTCTTGAAAAAAGCAAAGGTCCCTTTGTTAACTGCTTTGCCAATTTAAAATTTGACCTGTCAATTTGCTTTTTCTGTTCTTAGTTATCTTAGTCTCTTATGAAGTAAGTAACTCTTTGCTTAAATTATGGTGTTCTGTTTTGTCCCAGCTTTTCCCAAAGAACAGCAAATTTATTAATTGGCTAAACAAATCTATGCTGAATGCCTGTTATATGCAGGCATTGAACAAGGTACTGAGAATATAAAGATAAAACAGGCTCTCTCTCTTGGGGATTTGATTAGGGAGATAAACTAGAAAATGATTTTGTTTAAACAGAAAGGAGTTTATTTGTCCCAAATAAAATAAATAGAAAGGTAGGTAGTTCAGGTCTGCTGTGGATCTTTTTCTTTCTTTTATCTTTCTGTGTGGCATGAGGCTCTTATGTATATCTCCTTGGTGCAAAGTGGCTACCGCATGTGCAGGCGGGCTGGAGGAGAAATGATCAAAGGATCAAAAAGGTTTTCGCTTCCTTAGGATAATTTTCTGTTTTATTTTGGAAGGGACAGCTTTCTTAGGTACTTCCATGTATGTCTCACTGGCCAGAAGTATTCCTGTGGTCACTTTTACTGTCATGGGAAGCTGAAGATTTTTAGCTTTCAAGCCTCATTAGGAGGTTGTGGGAAAGGATTGTTAAATGAGCCAGCCTACAGTAACTGCCAAAATATAAATGTGAATAACAACAAGCTATAAAATGGTATCAGAGGACACGGTTGAAAAGGGGGCAGATGACAATGAGCTCTTGAAATCACCTGGAGAAGTCTGTATGGAGATCCAACTAGAAATCCTGCAACTGGCATTTCCTTGACATTGCTACCCACAGTCCTGGTTCTGGCCTTTAACTGGCCCAGCAGTTGACTAGACACACTGAGACTGATTCTCACCAAACTCGCACGAGATTAAGGTATAATTTACTCTGCTAATTTATTCATTTACCAGGAGGGACTATTCCAGAGTCAAAAACTCAAATTTCCCATAGGAATTAGGCAGGAAATGTTAAACATACGAATCAGCCAAGTGTGTAAAATAGTAAAACTGGTGGAAACTAGTTATAAAGAAGAGAGAAAACCTATCTGAAGGCTTTCAAATTAAAAGACAAAATTTAGGGACCTCCCTGGTGATCCAGTGGTTAAGACTGCCACATTTCCAGTGCAGAGGGCATGGGTTTAATCCCTGGCCAAGGAAGTAAGTTCCCATGTGCCACATGGCACGGCCAAAGGAGCAGAGAATGTGAGAGAAGGGATATCAACTGGGGATGAGAGGCTCCAGGGGGAACAAGGGCAAGAGTTGACCAGGGAAAGGAAAAGCCACACCCTCTGAACTCACTGAGGACAAGATACAGGAGAGGGCCTGTTTGAGAACTTGTCTAGGTAATGGGTTGCCCCTTGGCCAGACATCCTGGAATGTGAAGTCAAGTGGGCCTTAGAAAGCATCACTACGAACAAAGCTAGTGGAGGTGATGGAATTCCAGTTGAGCTATTTCAAATCCTGAAAGATGATGCTGTCAAAATGCTGCACTCAATATGCTAGCAAATTGGGAAAACTCAGCAGTGGCCACAGGACTGGAAAAGGTCAGTTTTCATTCCAATCCCAAAGAAAGGCAATGCCAAAGAATGCTCAAGTTCAGTTCAGTTCAGTCGCTCAGTCGTGTCCGACTCTGCGACCCCATGAATCGCAACACGCCAGGCCTCCCTGTCCATCACCAACTCCCAGAGTCCACTCAGACTCACGTCCATCAAGTCAGTGATGCCATCCAGCCATCTCATCCTCTGTCATCCCCTTCTCCTGCCACCAATCCCTCCCAGCATCAGAGTCTTTTCCAATGAGTCAACTCTTCGCATGAGGTGGCCAAAGTACTGGAGTTTCAGCTTTAGCATCATTCCCTCCAAAGAAGTCCCAGGGCTGATCTCCTTCAGAATGGATTGGTTGGATCTCCTTGCAGTCCAAGGGACTCTCAAGAGTCTTCTCCAACACCACAGTTCAAAAGCATCAATTCTTCGGTGCTCAGCCTTCACAGTCCAGCTCTCACATCCATACATGACCACAGGAAAAACCATAGCCTTGACTAGATGGACCTTAGTTTGCAAAGTAATGTCTCTGCTTTTGAATATGCTTTGTAGGTTGGTCATAACTTTTCTTCCAAGGAGTAAGCATCTTTTAATTTCATGGCTGCAGTCACCATCTGCAGTGATTTTGGAGCCCCCCAAAACAAAGTCTGACACTGTTTCCATTGTTTCTCCATCTGTTTCCCATGAAGTGATGGGACTGGATGCCATGATCTTCGTTTTCTGAATGTTGAGCTTTAAGCCAACATTTTCACTCTCCTCTTTCACTTTCATCAAGAGGCTTTTTAGTTCCTCTTCACTTTCTGCCATAAGGGTGGTGTCATCTGCATATCTGAGGTTATTGACGTTCAAGTTGGTTTTAGAAAAGGCAGAGGAACCAGAGATCAAATTGCCAACATCCGCTGGATCATCAAAAAAGCAAGAGAATTCCAGAAAAACATCTTTTTCTGCTTTATTGACTATGCCAAAGCCTTTGACCATGTGGATCACAGTAAACTGTGGAAAATTCTGAAAGAGATGGGAATACCAGACCACCTGACCTGCCTCTTGAGAAATCTGTATGCAGGTCAGGAAGCAACAGTTAGAACTGGACATGGAACAACAGACTGGTTCCAGATAGGAAAAGGAGTACGTCAAAGCTGTATATTGTCACTGTGCTTATTTAACTTCTATGCAGAGTACATCATGAGAAACGCTGGACTGGAAGAAACACAAGCTGGAATCAAGATTGCCGGGAGAAATATCAATAACCTCAGATATGCAGATGACACCACCATTATGGCAGAAAGTGAAGAGGAACTAAAAAGCCTCTTGATGAAAGTGAAAGAGGAGAGTGAAAAAGTTGGCTTAAAGCTCAACATTCAGAAAATGAAGATCATGGCATCCGGTCCCATCACTTCATGGGAAATAGATGGGGAAACAGTGGAAACAGTGTCAGACTTTATTTTTGGGGGCTCCAAAATCACTGCAGATGGTGATTGCCCTCATGAAATTAAAAGACTCTTACTCCTTGGAAGAAAAGTTATGGCCAACCTACAAAGCATATTCAAAAGCAGAGACATTACTTTGCCGACTAAGGTCCGTCTGGTCAAGGGTATCGTTTTTCCTGTGGTCATGTATGGATGTGAGAGTTGGACTGTGAAGAAGGCTGAGCACTGAAGAATTGATGCTTTTGAACTGTCGTGATGGAGACGACTCTTGAGAGTCCCTTGGACTGCAAGGAGATCCAACCAGTCCATTCTGAAGGAGATCAACCCTGGGATTTCTTTGGAAGGACTGGTGCTAAAGCTGAAACTCCAGTACTTTGGCCACCTCATGCGAAGAGTTGACTCATTGGAAAAGACTCTGAGGCTGGGAGGGATTGGGGGCAGGAGGAGAAAGGGACCACAGATGGCTGGATGGCATCACTGACTCGATGAACGTGAGTCTGAGTGGACTCCGGGAGTTGGTGATGGACAGGGAGGCCTGGCGTGCTGTGATTCATGGGGTCTCAAAGAGTCAGACACGACTGAGTGACTGAACTGAACTGAACTGTAGGTAATGGGCTGGGTTCAGTTTGCTAGAAGTCAGTGATTTGTATCAGCAAATCTGGTAATGAGCCTTTAGTTAGGAGACTAAAGGGAGAGGGGAGAGAAGGGAGGGAAGTGGCCCTGTCTCATGGCTTTAAAGGGGCTAACTTGATGGCTAAGCTTGAGGCTAGCAACTGCCTGTAGAATTTTATATATATAAAATAGAGGCCAAAGTCTTTCATTCTGCAGTATAGACAGTAGGCTTAAAATGCACATGACCCATTGTCACAAATATCTCTTTGGGGCTGAGTTTTTATGAATTCAAATATTCTCCTTCACATTACAATAACAATAATAATTGCTATTTATATTAGTTCTTTGTAGATTTATAGAGGACTTGGAGGTTAGATTCCTGAAGATCTCCTGAAAAAGGGATGGTAAAGCGTCTGCCTGCAATGCAGGAGACCCGGGTTCGATTCCTGGTTCGGGAAGATCCCCTGGAGAAGGAAATGACAATCCACTCCAGCACTCTTGCCTAGAAAACCCCATGGACGGAGGAACCTGATAGGCTATAGTCCGTGGGGTCGCAAAGAGTCGGACACGACTGAGCGACTTCACTCTCACTTTAGAGGTTAGATTAAATTTTATAGATTAGATGGCAAAATCTTATCTACAAAAGCTACCTTAATATCATAAGCCAATCATTCAATGAGTGAAGGTTGAAGTGAAGTTGCTCAGTGTGTCCGACTCCTTGCGATCCCATGGTCTACCCGGCTTCTCTGTCCATGGGATTTTCCAGGCAAGAGTACTGGAGTCGGTTGCCATTTCCTTCTCCACGGGATCTTCCTGACCCAGGAATCAAACCCAGGACTCCTGCATTGCAGGCAGGCGCTTACCGTCTGAGGCACCAGGGAAACCTGAGTGAAGGTTTGGGTAAGGATTATTTGACATGATAACATTAGAAACAGTACACTTCAAGGATTATATGGAACTCAAATCCTAAGTTGTGAGGGAAAAACTGGTTAACTGTTGGTGTTTCCTGTATTGTTTGATAGTCCTCTAACTCAGTTTTTTTTAATCTGCATTTGCAGATTTGGAGCTCAAAATTTACCACCTTGCACCATTTTTCAGGATCATAGTCTGGAAAAATTCTGGACCATTCCAGAAGCCAGCTAAGTACATGACCACAGATTTGTGATGGAAGCAAGTCCCTTGCTCTTTTCTATGTGGGCGTTAATTCAGCCCTATCCTAGGCTTTTCTTTCCAGCTTCTGTACCCCACTCAGTTCAGTTCAATTGCTCAGTCATGTCCAACTCTTTGTGACCCCATGAACTGCAGCATGCCAGGCCTCCCTGTCCATCAGCAACTCCTGGAGTCCACCCAAACCCATGTCCATTGTCGGTGATGGAATCTAACCATCTCATCCTCTGTCATCCCCTTCTTCTCCTGCCCTCAGTCTTTCCCAGCATCAGGGTCTTTTCCAATGAGTCAGCTCTTCGCATCAGGTGAACTGAAGTGAAGTGAAGTTGTTC
Organism: Capra hircus; assembly: GCF_001704415.2. Classification (NCBI taxonomy): domain Eukaryota; kingdom Metazoa; phylum Chordata; class Mammalia; order Artiodactyla; family Bovidae; genus Capra; species Capra hircus. The sequence continues at coordinate 20,967,327 of NC_030818.1, forward strand.
AGTCGTGTCCGACTCTGCGACCCCATGGACTGTAGCCTACCAGGCTCCTCTGTTCCTGGGATTACCCAGGCAGGAATACTGGAGTGGGTTGCCATTTCCTTCTCCAGGAGATCTTCCCAACCCAGGAATCAAACCCCGGTCTCCCATATTGCAGGCAGACGCTTTACCATCTGAGCCATCAGGAAAGCTCTAAGTTTCAGCTTCAACATCAGTCCCTCCAATGAACACCCAGGACTGATCTCCTTTAGAATGGACTGGTTGGATCTCCTTGCAGTCCAAGGGACTCTCAAGAGTCTTATCCAACACCACATTTGAAAAGCATCAATTCTTCGGCGCTCAGCTTTATAGTCCAACTCTCACATCCATATATGACCACAGGAAAAACCATAGCCTTGACTAGACGGACCTTTGTTGGCAAAGTAATATCTCTGCTTTTTAATATGCTGTCTAGGTTGGTCATAAATGGCAACCCACTCCAGTACTCTTGCCTAGAAAATCCCATGGATGGAGGAGCTTGGTGCAGGCTACTGTCCATGGGGTCACAGAGTCAGGCATGACTGAGCGACTTCACTTTCTTTCTTCTTTCTTTCTAGGTTGGTCATACCTTTCCTTCCAAGGAACAAGCATCTTAATTGCATGGCTGCAGTCACCATCTGCAGAGATTTTGGAACCCCCAAAAATAAAGTCTGACACTGTTTCCACTGTTTCCCCATCTATTTCCCGTGAAGTGATGGGACTAGATGCCATGATCTTCATTTTCTGAATGTTGAGCTTTAAGCCAACTTTTTCACTCTCCTCTTTCACTTTCATCAAGAGGCTTTTTAGTTCCTCTTCACTTTCTGCCATAATGGTGGTGTCATATGCATATCTGAGGTTATTGCTATTTCTCCTGGCAATCTAGATTCCAGCTTGTGCTTCCTCCAGCCCAGCATTTCTCATGATGTACTCTGTATATAAGTTAAATAAGTGGTGTGACAATATACAGCCTTGATGTACTCCTTTTCCTATCTGGAACCATTCTCTTGTTCCATATCCAATTCTAACTGTTGCTTCCTGACCTGTATACAGGTTTCTCAAGATGCAGGTTAGTTGGTTTGGTATTCCCACCTCTTGAAGAATTTTCCAGTTTATTGTGATCCGCACAGCCAAAGGCTTTGGCATCAGGACTGTAGCAAAGACACATCAAAGAGTAAGCATCTTAACTGGCTTACAACAGGGCAAACAGGAAATATATTGGTTCTATATCTCTGCCCCAAGGCAATGTCACCTCACACTTCTAGAGTTTTAGGATATACATGAAAGATTGATTCATGACAAAATTGGAATTCCATTTCTACTCCAGAGGAGGAAGTGGCACAAGTCTTAAAATTTTTATTTTAAAATGTCCATCAGTAATGGCAGTGAATGGGGGGACCCTCGCAAACAAGCTTCTTGTTATTACAGGAAAAAAAATCTTATCCCCCGCCCACACCCTGCACCCTACTTTTATCATCCCAGGTCTGCGAACTCAGACTTAGAGGTGTGATAAGGGCACGGACTACAAAACAGAGAATTCTGGGGGAAGGAAGTGACGACATGGAGCAAAGCACGCTGGGCTCGGGCGGGTTCAGCCCTAGCGATTCCTTCCTCCCAGCGTGGTTTAAGAGAATCGGGCGGTGCTAGGAGTTTTAACTGGTATTTTTCTCATTTGTCAGGATTACACGTTAAGTATTCCCTGGTTTGAGTACAGTTCTTAGTATCATGCGGCTGTGGGTCTCGGCTGCTCTCGCTTCGTTTACGCATCTCTGAACAAGTTTTTAGATGAAATTGTCACAGATCTGGGGGCCTCTCCTTGGCGGTATCCAGCGAAAACTTAGAGGGACTGGGTGGATATTAGAGTTTCCTTTTTTCAGTTTTGGTTAATAGTGGTGTGGAGTGAGCTCTTTTGATGAAAGGAGAGCTGAGTTAAAGGGTTTGAGCATCTGCGGACTAGAGGTCGAAGCTAACGTCAAGACGGTCTGGAACTGAGATTGGGAGTTGAGATACAAGTGTGCCAGATAAATTACTCCAGACGCGTCCCCGCGGCAACTCGTGGTCCCGTGGCTTTCAGACTGAACAGTAAAATTTAACTTCTTCTGATATGGAAGATGATGCAAATCGCTAGTGTTCTCTACCTCTAGAATGGAGATTCCGGGTAAGACATTTCCTTGGGGGGAACATATATCTTAATCCTAACTGGTGGTTGTTTTAGATCTAGCCAGCTGGCAGCCATGAATGAATGGATGAAGAAAGGCCCGTTAGAATGGCAAGATTACACTTACAAAGCGGTCAGCATAACAGCCAGTGACAAGGAGTATAAAGGATGGGTTTTAACCACAGACCCAGTCTCTGCCAAGTGAGTACGAGTCCTGCTTCCCTGAAATCACCCCTTTGCACTGCCTATATGTTATATCCATACTAAAAAGAAAAATGAAGTCACTCAGTCATGTCTGACTCTTTGCGACCCCATGGACTGTAGCCTATCAGGCTCCTCAGTCCATGGACTTCTCTAGGCAAGAGTACTGGAGTAGGTTTCCATTTCCTTCTCCAGGGGATCTTCCCCACCCAGGGATGGAACCCAGGTCTCCCGCATTGCAGGCAGAGACGCTTTACCGTCTGAGCCACCGGGGAAGCCCTATCCATACAAAGCCGATAAATAAAGACTGCTTATTCTCATATAAGTGCTTAATTTCCTTTGAACCTAAATACTGTCAAACTGTAGATTTCTGTCAGACCAGCCAAGTTTGTAGAAATGGGACACTTCTTTTAATCACATTTTGTTGGAGAATTTCAAATATACACAATTGTGAAGAGAGTAATATAATAAACATTAATCTTATTCCGCCTTCCAAATATTTTAAAGCCTATTACTGACTAAATTTTGTTCATAAATCCTTAAATATACCTCTTAGCAGATTCAGTTCAGTCGCTCAGCTGTGTCTGACTCTTTGTGACCCCATGAATCGCAGCACGCCAGGCCTCCCTGTCCATCACCAACTCCCAGAGTTCACTCAGACTCACGTCCATCGAGTCAGTGATGCCATCCAGCCATCTCATCCTCTGCCGTCCCCTTCTCCTCCTGCCCCCAATCCCTCCCAGCATCAGAGTCTTTTCCAGTGAGTCAACTCTTCGCATGAGGTGGCCAAAGTACTGGAGTTTCAGCTTTAGCATCATTCCTTCCAAAGAAATCCCAGGGCTGAGCTCCTTAACAGATTAGGACTCTTTAATAAATGTAACCACATACCATTATAACCACCTAACAAAAGTAATAGTAACTTTAATATTAGCTAATTCCTAGTTTGAGTTCAGGTTTTCCTGATTGTTTCCAAAGCATCTCTTTAATGTTGGCCTGTCAGCTTGTTGATATGTCTCTTAAGAATCTTAATCTGTAACTCTGTACTTTCCCTTTGGTTTTCCATGTTCTTTTTTGTTGAAGAAATGGAGTCATTTGTCTTCAAATTGAACACACTCTGAATTTAGCTCATTGCATTATCATGGTGTAGTTTAACATGTTCTTTTATCGTTTGTATTTCTTATAAACTGTTATTCATATCTAGAGGTTTGATTAGGATCAGAATTATTTTTTGCAAGGCTACTTTAAAGGTAGTGATACACTCGCACTTTATTTTGGAATGATTTTAGATTTACAAAAAAATTGCAAGGAAAGTACAGAGAGTACCTGTGTATCTAAATTCCCCTAATATTAACAGTTTACACAACCATCAAACATTTGTCAGAACTAAAAATTTTCCCTAAGTAAACTACAATCATTTGGATTTTATCAGTTTTTCCACTGGTGGCCTTTTTATGGATTCCAAGCCAAGGATTTTCTATTCTAGAATTCAGTCCAAGGTCCCACATTACATTTAATCACCGTGTCTCCTTAGTCTCCTCTGATATGTGACAGTTTCTCAGTCCTTTTTAAATTTACTTGTTTTTCATGACCCTGACACTCTTGAAGAGTTTTGGTGAGGTGTTTAATAGAATATCTCTCAATTTGGGTTTGTATGGACTGGGATTAGAGGTTTGGGGGGACAGTACCACAGAAATGAAATTCTATCATGTCACATTGCATCATATCATATCATATATATATTGTATTTTAGTTAGGATTTTTGCATTTGTATTCATAAGTGAGATTAGTTTATAATTTTATTTTTTAATCCTGTCCTCTGCTTTTGGTATCAAGGTTATATTAACCTCATTAAATGAGTTATGGCATAATCTCCCTTTTATAGTCCTTAGGAGAATTGGATTGGTTGGATTGGAAATGTTTGATTCTTGACAGTTTTATAGAATTTTGTGGTAAAATTGTCTGGGCCTTTCCCCCTCTCAACCCCTGCCAGCCTCACCCCCCACCATGGGAAGATTTTAAACTGGTTATTTCAGGTTTCTTTTTTTAAAAGTTATAGGACTATTTACATTCTCTCTTTCTCTTTTTGAGTCAGTAGTAGAAATTCATATTTTCTAGGAAGTTTTCTAAGTGTCAAAATTACTGGTTTAAATGTGTTTTTAATGTTTTATACTATTAATTTTTGCTGCCTTATTCCTAATACTATTTATGTGTGCCTTCTTTCTCTCTTTATTAATCTTGCCTGAGTTTTGTAAAACTTACATACCCTTTTCAAAGAACCAGCTTTTGGCTTTGATGATCCTGTTACTGACTTGACTCTTCTGCTTTCTGTTTCATTAATTTTGTGCTGTGTTATTTTCTTTGGTCTGCTCTGAAGGGGAGTTATTCAGTTGTTTCCGAACTCTAAAAGTTAAATCTGTACTCTCTTCTTTCCTAATACATATTAAAACATTCATAACTTTTAAAGTAATGCTTTAACTACATCCCACAATGATGGCAACCCACTCCAGTATTCTTGCCTGGAAAATCCCATGAACGGAGGAGCCTGGTAGGCTGCAGTCCATGGGGTTGCGAAGAGTCGGACATGGACTTCACTTTCACTTTTCACTTTCATGGATTGGAGAAGGAAATGGCAACCCACTCTAGTGTTCTTGCCTGGAGAATCCAGGGACTGCAGAGCCTGGTGGGCTGCCATCTGTGGGGTCACACAGAGTCGGATACGACTGAAGCGACTTAGCAGCAGCAGCACAATGATTAGCTGGACAAAAGGTTTAGATGTTTAGGACCCTCAGAGAATTCATACTGAACAAGTGAAAACATTTGGTGGTGAGAATATTAATTTAAAACAGAGAGAACATTCCCTATTGTTCTAATGACCTGTTGGGGTTGATGCTCTCATTTCATTGCTTCTCTAGTTTTATGGGCCTTTACGTTTTTCTTTTGCAACTGTGGTCTGAACTTATTTTTCCTCCAAAGTATTGTCCTCGTGAACTTCCTTGAAGACGGCAGCATGTCTGTGACTGGAATTATGGGACATGCTGTACAGACTGTTGAAATTGTGAATGAAGGGGACCATAGCATGAGAGAGAAGCTGATGCATTTGTTCATGTCCGGAGACTGCAAAGCATACAGCCCTGAGGATCTGGAAAAGAGGAAGAACAGCCTGAAGAAATGGCTGGAGAAGAATCACATCCCCATCACCGAACAGAGAGATTCACAAAAGACTCTTTGTGTGGCTGGGGTCTTGACTATAGACCCACCATATGGTCCAGAAAATTGCAACAGTTCTAATGAGATTATTTTGTCCCGTGTTCAGGATCTTATTCAAGGACATCTTGAAGCTTCCCAATGAGAGGCTAAGAACTATGGATGCACTGATTGAAATAAGATTTCATATTTTTGAAAGTTCTTTGTTGTTTTAGGTAAAATCAAAGATGGGGATTATCGGTACTAATAAGTGAACTGGGCAAGGATGACATCTCAAACAAAACTAACTTGGGGACAGGATTACAAGAATCTCTTCTTTTGATCGGAATACACCTCCATTTCTATTAGGCAAGAAATGTATTTGGAAAACATGCAACATGTTAGATTCGATATAAAATGCTAAGGTAAAATCACAGTCTTGTTAACACTGCTTATTCTAACTAGATGTGTCTTTAAATTTTTATTGAGTTATAGTTTACATACCATATAATTCAGTAGCTTTCCTTGCACAGTTCAGTGACTTTTGATGTATTTAGTGTTGTGCAACTATCACCACAGGCATAGAGTTTTTTTGTTTTTTGTTTTTTTTGGTGGTTGCATGACATGTGGGATCTTAGTTCCCCAACCAGGGATTGAACTCTCACCCCCTGCATTGGAAGTGTGGAATCTTAACCACTGGACCACTAGGGAAGTCCCTAGATGTCTCTTTTTTTTAAATGTCTATTAAAAAAAATTTTTTTTAGTGTAATGATGAAATAGCTTTTGATTCAGAATATATGCTTTTTTGGTTGAAACTTAAAGTTTTGGTAAAACCTTAACATATAAGCCTTATAAATCTCAAAGCCTTAAAAGTGAACACTGGCTAATATATCTGAGGAAAAAGGTAAGTGTGACAAGTATTCTGGCTGCTGAGGGGCTATAAGGGACCAGTCTAGCTGCTGGTTTCCCTGGTAACCGATGAGGCAACCTGACATCAATTCTTGAATAAATGGTAGCCTCCTCCCTGCTGGGTAAGTGAGGGCTGCCACCAGGTTATGCCCACTATCCGCCACACATGGTGGAGGTGTTGCTCTAGGACCTTGCTTCGGACATGTAAGATCCCTGTGTCCAATAAGCTTTAAATGTCTTTGTTGCTGTCTCTGGGCTCTTTCTGGTCCCAAGGCTGGGCATCCACAAGGCTAGTAGCCCAACAATTCACAAAATAGCCAGGAGGCTAAGGGTACTCCTGTGACCATTGAGATGTAAGGACGGGGAATGAAAAGTTGTGGGGGGTTGGGAGGAATCTCAGGGTGGCCGTCCACTAGTGTGTGGAGCCCTGTGGCAGTTGACTAGCCATGAAAGATGGTTTCTGTCTTTTATTGCATTGATGATATCCTGTTAAACCTAGTCTCTTACCAGTTTATAGAGCAGCCCCATGCCTGTGGCTCATCTGACTAACTGCAGGGGGATGGCTGGTGAACACAAACATAACACAAGGGATCTGAACTACCTACAAAGGACAAGCATACCCCTAACCCACCACCTCTGAACAATACAGGCTTTAGGGATATTAACTTAGGACATGAATTGGAATTGGACATGGCCAGTTACCTGGAAGAGTCTGGTACAGGTCTGTGCAATGGCAAAATAATTGGAGTCCCCTTGAGCTTCTGTTCCCAGCTATGGAAAGGGACAGAGCAGTGATGCAGTGTGCTGGAACAGCAATTATATGTAGTCTATAAAGTATTATAACAGATGAGGGACATTATAAAAGGCCTACTCAAGTTGTCGAGCAATGCAAAAACCACTATTTGGCATCTATTATGCCCTGTGGACATAATAGTGGCCGAGAAATCCACTTCACTGGCCATAAAGTTCAGATATGAGCCAGTGGAGATGACACACGGGCATTTCTACCCACCCATGGCTGCCAGGTTAGTTGAAAGGATGAGTGGATTACTTCAATAACCAAGATAGGAAAATTTCTCTACCTGTGGGCCCAGGAGGCTAACTCCAGCCTAGGAACTATAACGCAACATCCCAGGAACAGTTAGTTGTCCCAGTGCTTATGCCATGTTAACCCAGAGGCAACTAGTCAACACCATCCGAGTTCAACTGTTTACCCCCAAAGGGACCGTTGTCAACTACCGGTCAGGACAATAACTCACTTTTGCCCTTGCCACAATTTCTGCCCTCGCCACAATTTCTGCCCTTGGGAACGTATTATAAAAGAAATGGCTCTGGAATTGACAGGTAAGTCCCCTGTGGGGAATAGGATTAGAAAGGGACAAATTTCACCTGTCTTATACCTGGCTCGCCTGAGAAGGCAGGCATTTACTGGAGGGAGGCACCATTTATTACATTAACCTTACAATCTATTCTACCACTTTGCCTGTATTTGGCACAGTCTGGGGACTGAGGGTAGCTGGGCGGGATGAGGGTAGATTTGGCTAATGGTCGTGATCTCCCCTGTATCGTGCCTGCTAAACATCTTGGCATTTCACCTGTCTGAGCAGAGGGAGCTGCTCACAGATTGGGAGATATCAGTGGCCTCTGCTGGGTCTACAGCAAGATGTCCTTCTCGGGACTTCCATGAAAAATGGACCCAGTAAGTGCCTGCTTCCAAATTTACCCACGTCTTATACTTTTGATCCTCTTCAGCTGCTGTTGTCTGTGTTGCACTTGTTTTATTGGGTGGAGGTGCACCTCTGCATACCTGACCCCAGGAATATCACATATAAGAGGGGCAGACTTAAGGGGGTAAGGGTTGTGGAGTGTATGGTCAGGCCACTCAAGACGGCTGCTCTTGCTGTCTGTACATCCTCTGCTTGATGAGCGAGTCCCTGCTGCACCGACACTGTGTTGGAACAAATGTGCTCGCCCTTGCCCCAGCCAGTGAGTGTTCTAATCCTTGAGCCAGAATGCCTCCACCTGCTAGTTTATTAAAGGGAAACATCTGCCCTCATGGTGGTTAACCTGAGGGGCTGTACGGGATGGGTCTCAGCTGCTGGTTTCCCTGGTAACTGAGCCAACGTGAGGTCAATTCTCCCTGTAAAATATAGTCTCCAACCACCTCTTAAAAGGTAGTCTTGCCCCCTCCCCCGCAGTGAAGACCACTGCCACCACTGTGTCCTGCTCGCCACCTTGTTTGTCTGCTACAGATGATGGATTGTTGCTCCAGGAGTTTTCTTCAGGTGTGTAAGCTCCCCCATCTATTAAACCATTGATAGCTGCGACGCTGTTTCCGGACTCCCTCTTATGGACTGACTCGGCAACTGCAAAGCTTGCATGCCTGTAGATGCAGCCCAACTGGGACTTTTCAGGGGAGTGTCTACAGTGACCCCAGGGTTCCCGCATCAGGTTAGAACCCGAGGATGAGTTAGCACACCTCAGGCTCTTAGCAGAATCCAGCCTGCTGCCTCTAATTATTAAAGCTTTACTGGAACACAGCCATACCCATTGCTTTGTGTATTGTCTGTGGCTGTTGTTGCAGTGGCAGAGTTGAATATTGACAGAAATGATATGGATTGTATCTACAGAAAAATGTGGCTGTTTACAGAAAAGCTTGCCCTAGGAGAATCCCAGGGACAAGGGAGCCTGGTGGGCTGCCATCTATGGGGTCACATGCAGTCGGATACGACTGAAGTGACTTAGCAGCAGCAGGAGAGCCTTGAACTAGCATGGTCTGCCAGGGGTCTGCCATCCATACGAAAGGAATCTTGTGCCTTTTGGAAGAAATAGGAAAATACTTGGATTTTAGGGGGTCTTTGAAAGCACTTTGACAACATAGCTAAGTTACTTTCCTGCATGGTTGTCTAATATTAACAGGATGTATCCAAGTGCTTTTTGTACTTTTGCAAACATCAGAATCAGCTGGAGGGCTTGCTAACACAGTTGGGAGTAGGGCCCGGCAGTCGATTCTGACCTAGTAGGGGTCCAGGAGCTTGCATTTGTAACAAACTCCCAGATAATGGTAGCTACCTGTCCCAGATCAGATTACCCTTGCAAAAGCAGTTTAGAAGCCTGAGGGAACAGAAAGGCCTTCCCTCACAACTATAGAGTTCCAGAATCCTGAAAGTGAAATTTATCACATAGCCTTTCCCCTTCAAACCCTCAGATGTCTTTGGACATCAGATAGGGGAAGGGGAATAAGAACAAATAGATGGAAAGGATTGTGACAAAATGAGGGAGGTCTTGAAGAAAGACACGTAGGAGATTATCCAGAGTGTTGGTCCGGAGTGAACCTTTGCCCACGGACGGGTGCACTGGTGTTGGTAGACTTACTTGCTATCAGTCTAATGAGCTGGGGACAGACTTTCTTGGCAGCTGAGTCCTCTGATTTGTTTGAAAATTTGCCTTGTGAGCCAAACCTGAGGATATATGATTTGGCACTGCCGTGGAAACCTTTCCCTGCTTAGGGAGTTGGGCCAGCCTGTTCCTCAGCTCAAATTCCCCGTGAGAGTTTAACCTGTCTGTTTCTCATCCCTCTCCTGGTTCCAGATTCCCAGGGGGAGATCCTCCCCAAAGCCGGCACCAGGGCAGTCTGTGAGCACAACTGGTGTCAAGAATATTTTGCAGAACAAAAGGTTTTCAGGACTTTGAGTATCTTTCGGTCTTGGAGCAAACCTTCCAACCTCTGCCCTGTGTCTTGCTATCCATCGTTCACTTGATTTCCTAAATCTCTCCTAAATGTTACAGCTGAAATACACCCTCCATGAATTGTTTTCAATAAAAGTAATGAAATTTAAAACATTCACAACTGTTTTGAGAACTAGAATTTTTATGATGCCTCTTGGAGTAGATTCTAGAATGCCAGAGTCAAAGCTAAGGATTACTATAAATTTGGGGAGAAATCAGAGCACTGAAGGATTATAATTATACATAATTAATTGCATTCACTGCCTAATACAATTGGTTTAAAAAAAAACCCACTTTGACGGAGTAACATACAAAAAACTACATATTTAGTGCATACAGCTTGATGATTTGAAGATAAGCATACACCTATGAAACCATCACCACAGTCTATGCTATAAACACATCTATCACCTCCAGCTTTTCCTGCCGCCTTATACCACTGGTTTTCATTTTTCAGACATTAAAGGATTTCTTTGTTAAAAATTATACTGTTATCAGACATGGTTTCTTTTGCATACAATGTATATATTTTTTGTTTCTGTAGTTTTCATGATTTAAAGACAACATGGTACTGTGTTGATGGGCTAAAACTTATTAAACATTTTTTTGACATTTGTTCTTATTGCTGTCAGTGTATGGTACAAAGAATGTCTTCATATGTCCTCACTGCTGTTACCAAAAGCTAGTGCTTAGAGGGAACTTCCTGGCGGTCCAGTGCTTCTCTGTTGGTCTGTGCTTCCAGTGCAGGGGGCACAGGTTCGATCCCTGGTTATGGAACTAGATCCCATGTGCCATAACCAAGACCGGGTGCACCCTCCAAAACTAGTGCTTAGAAACGAAAGTACAATACTCTTTAAATACTTTGTGCTACTTGACATCAATAAGAACAATAAGGTGTATACAAATTTCATTACACCCTTAGAGTATAGTATTTTATTTAATTTTTATGACTGAACATAAGATGGTGTTTTACAATTGCTTTGTGTTTATTCTCCATGTGTTTCCAGTATGGGTACTCTTTGAATCATATCTTAATTAAAAAAAAAAATCTTCATTTTCAAAAAGTTATTTCCCCCATATTCTCATCATAACTGTTTGTGTTTATTTGTACTCACATGGCTGTATATTAATATGTTAATAAGCAACTGTTAATTGTACATGCATCACTTCTAACTAATTCTGACATCATTTCAGAGTTACAGAAAATACATGAGAACAGGACAAAGAACTGTCCTGTATCCTTTATCCAGCAAATATTAGTATCTTACCACATTTGCATTTTCTGTGCATGTGTGTTCATGTTTCTTCCTGAACTGTTTGAGAATAAGCTGTGGATACAATGGAAATGTAAGAACATTTTCTTAACCATGGTACAGTTATCAAAACTAGTATTTATGCAGTAGTATAATTTAATACAGACATTATCTAGATTTTGCCTATTGCTCAATGTTCACTATATCAAAAAAAGACTTTATTTGGATCATGTCTCTTTAGTTTCCTTTACTCTGGAATAGTTCCTCAGTCTTTCTTTGACTTTCATGACATCGACATTTTTCAATATTGGCCAGTTATTTTGTGCAATATCCCTCAATTTGGGTTTCTCTGTTTCCCAGTGATCCATATCGGTGTGCATTGTTGGGAAAGGAAGACCCTGGAGGTGATAGTGTATTCTTCTCAGTGCATCAGGAGGCATACTGTGCTGATTTGGCCCATGTTTGTGATGTTAACTGTGATTACTTGGTTAAGGTGGTGTCTGTCAGATTTTTCCACTGTAAAATCACTTTTTCTCTTTTGTAATCAAAGGCATCTTCATACATATTTCTAAAAGCTTCATTATTAACATAAAATTCATCCACCTCAAGGCATAATTCAGTGATTCTTTTGGTAAGTTTAGAGTTGTGCAGCCATCATCACAATCTAATTTTTTAAACATTTCCATTGTCGCCACAAGACTCTCTGTCTCATTTGCAGTAGATTCCCATTTGCACTCTCCACCCCAGGCAATCACTAATCTACTTTCTGTATCTATAGATTTGATTTTGAGGGGTATATTTCCTTTAAATGGAATCATACAACATATAGTCTGTGTCCGACTGGCTCCATTTAAATTTACTCTGGTTAGAGAACTAGATCCTGCATTCCACAGCTAAGACCTGGAGTAGCCAAATAAAACATTTTTTAAAAATAACTTTACTCACTTGTATAATATTTAAGACTCTATCTATTGTGTTGATGAACCACAACTTATTAAAATATTCCCCTAAATCTTGAATCTGATCTCCATGTTGTAGCATATATCAGTGGCTTCTTTTTATTACTGAATAATATTCCATTATGAATATACTGACATTTTGCTTGTTGGATATTTGGATTGTTTCCAGTTTGGGGCAATTATGAATAATGTTGCTGTGAACATCTGTGGCAAGTCTTTGTGTGGGCATATATTTTCATATTTCTTGGGTGAAATACCTAGGAGTGGAGTTGCTAGGTTACATGACAACTAACATTTTAGGAAAGTGTCACACTATTTTCCAACATGGCTGCACCATTTTACATTCCATAGTACGTGATTAAAATAAATTGGTTATATTGAAATTATGAGTATAAATGTGAGAGGAATTTCTGTAACCCCAGTATGGGTTTCAAATGAGCCATGTAGCACGTTAGTTATAAAGTAGACAATCGGCCTTCTTGTTAACTAATCAGATTGCATGCTTCGATTAATCCAGTCTTAGCCATGCTTACAGTAGAAAAGGATGGTATAAAGATTAATGGGCTAGAAGTAATGGGGACAGCTGGAGTCTAAATAGGAAAGAGCACAGGTGAATTTGAGACAGAAGAGTGGCATTAAGAGAAATGTCTCATTACAAGCTGTTTTATGCTGGCTCTATAATTAGTGGATTAGTTCCCTCACATGGGTAGTCCCTTGGTGCCCATGGTATAGCACAGCCTCTGACGGTAAGGACATCCATCTGTCTTTTAAAGTACACAACACGTTTTTGACATTCAGTGTGGTCACCTTACTAATAATCAAGTCCTAAAACCAAAACTGATTTTTTCTTTCTGGTTCAAACTATGGGAGGTGGATTACTGAACACAGAAATCATAGTTCTGGTTAGGCTTCATGTTAGATTTAAACATTTTACAATCATACACCTGTAGTGCTGTATACTCCCATCCCCCCTTTTATTAACCCAATTTGTGTTTTAGCTTATTGGCCAAAGTCTACTAGATTGGACTCTGTTCAAATAATAGATAAGGGTGCATGTGTTCATGTTTTAAACACCTTAATATGGACGGACCTAAGTATGAAAACTTAACTTTTGCAGTGGAGAGTGTTAGCAATGTTAGTATCACATGCAATTATATTAACTATATTTTCAAAAAGCATGTCTTGACTTTTCACATTTTCAAAATAAATGACTTAAAAAAATTTTTTCATGATAGAACATCTTTTTAAAGGAAAAATATCCCTACCTATCTGTGCATGACTTTGCCATTCTTACATACATTTACCTCAATCTCTCAAGTACTGTGTATTTTTAATAAAATGATACACTCTTAAGCTCCTAGTCACACAGTGCATGTTTATTAGAGTTGATTTGGCAGAGATTTTGCTTTCAGTTAGTCCAAGTATACTTATATTTTTAAAGACAACTATGGGCATACTTTATATCTGACTGATAACTAATAGACTTTATAAGCAGTTACCTATCTCATTTTGTTTAGAATGGTTTTCTTTACCTTGGCACTGGCAGTTTGAATGGGTGATTTTGTTGTTGTTGTTGTTCCAGTGTCCTATGCAGGTAGGATATTTAGCAGCATCCTTGGCTTCTAACCACTAGTTACGAAGGATACTCTTTCCCCCTTCATATGTGACATCTCCAAATATTGCCAGGTGTTCCCTCGTGAGCAAAAGTGCCCCAAGTTGAGAACCAGATTTTCTTTTTTTTTTTTTTTTGAGAACCAGATTTTCAAATAAAAACTACATTTTCTTCCATGAGGAAACTTCTTTCATTTTTGTACATATATTTGTTATAATTAATCTCTGGACAAATAAAGTCTTACAATAGAAGTATCTTAACCTTTTTTTTTTTCCTGTTAACCTTTCAAATTACACATTTGAAACTCAAGAATGGAATGAGACAAAACTTATTAAAAGCAGAAGTAAATGAAGTAAATGAGTACTCATTTACTCATGAAGTAAATGAGTCTTTTTGGTTAACTTAGCTTGTCTTTTAATTGTAGAAAAAACAGGAAAGGATAGTTTCTTGATTAAAATCATTGAACATAAAAGGAAAATTAACTCCTTCAGGTCATTTTTGGTAACAGCTAGGTTGGAGGGAGGCAGCAGGAACTTCATTTTCTACATAAGGAATAATTTTTAAAAACTTCGCTGTTTTGAAATGCTTCTGCTGAAATGTTAAATTATTATATACTTTACCATTTTAAGCAATATTGTATTTATAACATGTCAGGGTCATCATCCTAAATACTGCTTCACATTGTTGGTAGTTACGGGATTGGGCTGAATTTCCAAAGCCACCCCTGAGTAGTTGCTTTTCCAAACAAACCCCTCTTATGCTGGCTTTTGCTGCCATTTGTTTCTTTCCTAAAACACTGAAATAGAGGTGAAACACCCCCCCACCCAGTCTATTGATTCCAAGGTGTCCTCTTCCCAGCTATCTCATTGGGGTGCTGTTTTCTGGCTTGTTTACCAAGCAGCTGGTTAGAACGGATTTGGGAGTAGAGCTGGGTGGCTCAAGTCGGGCATGGATGGGGCAAAGAGGCCAAACTGTGGGAAAAAGTTCAAATTTAGGCTGCTGTCTTGTGTATTTATGAAACACTGATTCTATTCTTTCCTAATGGTTCATACACAGAGCTTCAGTTCCCCAAAAGAACTCTTTTTCTGCTCTTTGGTGCAACAAATTATGAAAACAGATTTTAAAGCACCTTAAGGGTCAGTGGAAGTCATATTTAAGACCAGTCTTTGATATACCTTTTGAGTGGTAACTTAGAAATGGCAAGAAAAAGTTTCTCCATGTTAATGACCCATTGTGGAAGAAGCCTGTCACTCTAGAAGGATCTGAAACTATTGCAGTGATAAAAAATTGTACTCATTGTTTAAGGCACTCTGTACCATGGCACTCAAATATTGACTGACACAGATTCACAGTCAAGCTCTAATTTCTGAAAACAATATAGCTTACTTTGTACATATTAAACAAATATCCCCCTGCATTTTGGGGAAAATAAACCCTAGGAATTATGCTTAATTCTAGCATGATTTAGGAGGAAAGAGGCAGCCTCTGTCTAGGCTTGTTCAGGCATAGTAATGGCAGTGTGACCATACTCTCCTATCCCTGGGAACTCCCAGGAATCCATTATTTATGTAGCAAGTGAGTGAAACCCACAAGATACCCTCAGAGTGTGAAGCCCAAGCTCACTAGCTCTCAGTACCAGCAACTGAGACCACAACAGAGTGCTGTCCCCTTAGAGCCAGCCTGGGCTGCATCTGAAAACCACCCCTCAGTCCCAATTTGCTTACATTTGCTGTATTTTAATTTTACAAAGTACTTTTGTTACTGACTTGGGTTCTTGGCCTCCTTAATCAGTAGAAGTTGACAAAAGGCCAAATTGGGCAAGGCTTTTGGGGACTCCTACTGCAGCAGGAGGGAATAGAAACAAGTAGGTTCCCTTGCTCACTCCCTGAGGAGGGGTGCGCTGGTTCCTTAAACAGGATGAGGGCAGGGGTGGATGCAGGGGTTAGGCCAGAGGGATGGCAAAGGTGGTCTGCCCACACCCTTGGCAGTGCTGTGTGGGCTTTTGCTCTTTTTGTATCTTGTTCATAAGTTGCACCACTGCCCATTTACACAGTTATTTTTAGTCCCTTACATATATATATATATTTTGTTACTTTGTTGCTCCAGGAGGCTTTTGCCTAGGTGCAAGTACTAAGGCAAAGAGCCCCAGACCCCAGCCTATCTCACTTTCATAAGGTCTTATTTTATGACAACCTCTCAGGGACACATTCAGACCACTGCCTAGAAATAGAAAAAATTTTCGTGCCTACGGATCCAGAGTCTGCATGCTTTGATACAGTAAACTGCTCAGGTAACAGAATGGGGACAGACTAAAGTTCATTACTTGTCAGGGAGTTTGAGTTGTAACATTCAGATATGGAACTCCAGAAGGAAGAAGACCAAGCTAATGTTTTATCAACCTGACCACCTCCCTAAGTGTTGAATTATTTTCATTTCCTGAGAACATCCCAGTTACATGTTGGACAAAACAGCAGTGTGGGCTAATTTTGTAGCGAGAACTTCATTTAATATTGTTCCCTAACTAGATTCCTGTAAAACAAATATCTGAGAAATCATTTACAGACTTCTCCATAAAATTAATGTTAAAAGCTGACCATCTTATTAGTGCTTGGAAATCCAGTTTCACCTTGAAATACTACTGCATTCTGACTTGAATCACAAAGAAAGAATCCAATTTCATTTATTTCAAAATTGCAATGATGAGCTTAAGAAATTTAGTTTGGGGTGAGGATTTTCTTATGAATGCCTTCAGTCAAGGCATTCCAAACTTTTTCAGTATGGCACATCTACAGATTGATAGGATTTATGTGTTTGCTTTTTTTTATTGATATAGTTAATTTAAAATGTTTCAAATGTACAGCAAAGTGATTCAGTTATACATATATTGAATATACTTTTTCATTACAAGATATTGACTATAGTTCCCTGTGCCATACAGCAGTTCCTTGTTAACCTACTTTATACATAGTAGTATTTACGTTAATCCCAAACTCCTGATTTCTTTCCCATCTCTCTACCTCCCACCCTGCTATACCCTTTGATAACCATAAGTTTTCTATGCCTGTGAGTCTATTTCTGTTTTGTAAATAAGTTTGAATCACTTATTTTTTTTTAGATTATACATAAGTGATATCATATATGCCAGGGCCCCTAACCTCTGGGATTTAATGCCTGATGACTTAAGATGGGGCTGATACGCTTGAATCATCCCCAAACCATTCCCCTCTACTCGAGTCTGTGGAAAAATTGTCTTCCATCAAACTGGTCCCTAATGCCAAAAAGGTTGGGGACCACTGATATATGTGACCATCTGAACAGTCTAGGAGGTTTCCTGGAAACTTTAATAGCTTGAAAGGTGAACATCCTTCACTGAGGTGCTTTTGTTGAGTTAGTGTGAATTCTATCTGTAGTGGGAAACTCTCTACCTGAGGGCTACACATACAAGAATACGTCTTCCACCCATTTTTCTGAAATTCTTCTTGGACACTGAAAACTATCTAGCCAAGGTAAATGTATTCATGTTTTTTCCAAAATGTGAGTGCCGCATTAACCTAAGTGGTGACTGAAAATAAGCACTCTCATAGAAGGTATTGTTATGGCTGTAAATTTGACACTAGCATGGCAGCTTTCTCCATGAACCTGAACCATGCCAACTATGTTCTGAGAATACCATTAAAATTCCCCTTCGGGTAATGTGAAATGTGGCCCTTAGATCCGGGCGAGTTCAAAAGACAGAGTAAGACTCATAAATGGAAAACCCAAAAGAGGATGAAAACACCCAGGTTGTTCTGCTTTTAAGAATAAGAGTGTTACTGATAAAACCAGCTCACATTTTAATAACAAATAAGAACTCAACTTTTTTTAAGCTGAATTTTAATGAGTAAAAATAAACCCCTCACAAATGAAGTTTACATAATGCCTATGGCTGAAAATGAAGTTTTAATTTTTCTTGCTCACATGATTTTTTTCCCTTCTCTGTTCTGATTTCTCTCAGTTGAGCTTTTATGACAAAAAAACAACTGGTATTTCTCCTCATGCCCCTCATCTCACTCTAATAAAAAGCAGGAAAAAAATAGAGATTAAAACCACTGTATTAAACGTTCACTTTTGTGTTATCAGATGAACTTCATTCATTCCAGGGGCAGTCAGAGAGGAAAAAAAAAAAAAAAACAGGCAGGTTGGTTTTTAAGCTGTCTCACACTGACACTCCAAACTGTGCCAGGCAGGAGTGCCCACTGCTTGGTTAGCAACACTCAGTCTGGAAAACGTCCCTAAAGGTGTGTGTGGCCACAGCTGATGCAGCAGAGCCTACCCTGGGCTCCTTCCCCAGGGCAGCCCCACGTGCTGCAGCTGGATGTAGAAGCGCCTGCTATCGGTTCCCAGCTGAGCAAGCGGGTGAGGAGGGAGCGCTCTCCGCGACAGGTCTTTACTGTGTGGTGACAAGTTTCACAATCATGCTGATGATCCGTGACCCTCGAGGACAGGTGCACAGATCTATGCTTGGGTTTTTTATCTTATCCTGGAGGAGCTGGTCAAGTTCACAACGAAGTTCCTTTACTAATTCAGCCACCTAAAATGAAAGTTGCGATGTAAGCAGTGCTTGGACCACCAGGGGAGGAAAGGTGGTTAAAGGGAATTCTCCAGTTGTGATGCCCATTGTTCTAGGTCTCTGCTATTAATTCCCTGGGGGGAGAACGAAATGCTTTTTTTTCTTCCCTCTAAAAGTGCTTCTAAAGTTTCTTGATGCAATTATAGGAACATACCGCTCTGTAGTGTACTAACTGGGACCATTATAAAAAAGCTCCTCTGTCACATTTCATTTAAAGAAAAGATTAAATCCAGAAACAGCTTTTATGCAGTGTTCTGCATGTTAAAGCTTGACCAACTTTTACAATTAGCTCTGAGAGGAGAAGCAGGAAAATGGAGAATTAAAAATGGCAGACATTAAACCAAAAAATCTCTTTAACTCTGGAATTTTTATGCTTTGATTGGTGAGGAGGTGGGGTGGGAGCACAGCACATTGCTTGTGCTGATGTGGCACTGTGGACGTCTTGCCAACATCTGTCTGGCTCTTCCTCCACTGTGTGGCAACCTTGGAGTAGCCACTCTGATCTAATCGGCTCATGCCATGCACCAGAGTGAACGGTTCAGGGGATCCAGGCCTTAGAGGCCATGACATTCTTCAGTGACAGGAACCGGTTTAGAAGAAGAGGTGTGCCTTCAGGAAAGCAGCGTCTGTCTCCACTTTGGGGCCATATGTGCTGCCTGGACATGCAGGAGCTATAGCCATCCTATACCAGGGGCCAGCCAGGCTTTTGTCATTAAGCAGTTCAATCAAACCAACCCTGCCTGGCCCTCCTGACCTGTACTGTCCCGTGTGGCTAATCTCATGACACATGAAATGAGCCTGGTCTTAACTGAGATGTACTCTGACTATAAAATACACACCAGATTTTGAAGACTAAGTATGAAAAAGAATATAAAAATCTCAATTTTTTATACTGATTACATGATACAATTAAAACTTTTAAATGTTTTATGCTATATAAAATATATTAAAATTGTGCTATATAAAATACATTAAATTAATTTCATCTATTTATTTTTTTTAAATGTGGCTACTAGAAAAATTCTTAGGTATGTGCCACATATATTTCTCCTAGACAGTGCTGCTTTAGACTTTAAAGGGAATTCATTGGTGTATTTCACTGTAATGTTTGAATTGGTGTTTCTGCCCCCTGCAATAGAACATTAGAAGATTTCCAACGGATGCAAATGTTAAAATCTTTTCTTGAATATACTCTCCCTTAAATGTTTTCTAGAGACTCCATATACTGAATGATTTGAGACCTGAGAATAAAAACATTTAGACCCATTATCTTTATTATTTTTTTAATGGTGGCTGTAGAATCAGGGTAATTTTTACTTCTGCTCACCTATGTTTTC
This sequence comes from Capra hircus, assembly GCF_001704415.2. Lineage (NCBI taxonomy): Eukaryota > Metazoa > Chordata > Mammalia > Artiodactyla > Bovidae > Capra > Capra hircus. The sequence continues at coordinate 20,987,292 of NC_030818.1, forward strand.
TCTGAATCCATATTTCTATAACAGAAAGCTCCAATACCTCACTCACAGCTTCTGTCCTGGGCTTTCCCTCCCAGTGCACTTCTTCAGCTCTTACTACAGCTCCACCCCTGGCCTTACTTCAGCCTCAGTCTTGCTCAGTGTCCCCTGCACACGCGTCATTCACTCTAACACAGCTCTCTTGTCCTTGTTCCCTGAAGGAATGCCCTGTATTTCATATTATCAGAGCCCCTTATCCCTTACCTGATGGGAAGCAGCTGCAAAGCGGATCCAACCATCATCCAGGGAAACAACAAACTCTCCCTTTTGGAGCTGCACATTCACTTGGCCTCCTCCAAACAAGACCAGTGGGTACACAGACACCATGCTGCAGTCTCGGATGAACACACGACTAGTTTTGATCTTCTCGTGGTACACCAGGTAGGGGCTGTCAAAGTGTCTGACCTGGAACATGACAGTGATGTCACTGGCGACATAAGCAGAATCCCACCAGTCCCAGGGATTTACCTGTCACCTGTCCAGTGACTCCCCAGATGACCTTCAGCCTGTACCTTCCCCTGAGCTCTAGCCTTGTACTTGCAGCTGCCTATTGGATGTCTGCACCTGGACAGCTAACAAGTATCTTGGACTTACATTCAAGGGAACTTTCCATTTTCCCATGCTTGTCGGGTTCACTAGCTCAGTAAGTGAGACTCCCATTCACCTAGTTGCTCAAGCCCACATTTGGAAGCATCCTTGATTGCTTTCTCTCTCTCTCTCTATCATCACTAAGTCCTGATGGTTCTATTTTCAAAATGCACAATGAACTGACATAGCCCCTCCACTTCTACAGCTACACCTCGTACAAACCATCGTCTCATACAGACCACTGCAGCGGCTTCCTATGTACTTGCCCCTTTGCATCCTCAGTTTCTTTTCCATACAGTGGCCACAGTGATCTTTTAAAAACCAGTTAGGGCTCAAAACCCTCCAGAGATTTCCCAAGGATAAAATCTCAGATCTTTACTGTGGATTACAAGGTCCCACACGACCTGATTCCTGCCTGCATATCGCAACTCTTCTGTCACCACCGCCCCTGACCTTCCCCCTCGTTTGCACTGGTTGCCTTCCTGCATTTGCCGGAACACACCAAATGTGCCCTCATCTCATGGTCTTTGCACTTATTTCCCCAGCTTAGAAGGTTTTCTTTTTAGATACTTGCATAACTTGCCCTTTACTTTAGTTAGGACCTGTCCAATTTTTTCTCCTTGGAGTTCTTCCTTACCACACTATGTAAAACAGCCCCTCTTGGGAAGGGGAGGGGTAAATTAGGAATACGAGATTAATAGATTCCACTGTTTATAAAAGATAACAAGGATTTACTGTATAGCACAGGGAACTATAGTCAATATATGTATAACAGAAATGAATCTGAAGCTATATACCTGATTTACAACACTGTGTTAATTTCAACTATAGTTAAAAAAAAACCCAAAAAACCCTCTCCTGTCACTCTCAATCTCTTATGGTTTTATTTTCTAACATCTGTTGTTCACCTGAGATTGTTTACTTATTTCTTGCCTGTCTTTCCCTCTGGAACCTAAGCTCCCTGAGGGCAGAGACCGTGTCTCCCTAGCTCATCTGCTGTCCTCCATGGCCTACAACAGTGCCTGGCACACAGACGGTGGCAGGTACTGACTGGATGCACGGATGACTTAGATTTACTGCAGAAATGTCATGGTAAACTCAGGAGAGGAGTGGAGATAACTTGGGCGCCTGTTTGCTAAGTACACATGCAGTGGAGAGGGCAGATGATCTCCCAGTCCTCAGATTCTTCTGAGCTTAAGGAGATGTTTTTCAGGCTTTGTTGACACTTCACTTAGTAGTTCTAGGGGCTGACCAGCCCTCACACTTCAAACTCTCTTCATTCTCTTTTCCTCCATCTCTTTATCGAGATGAAGCTTTGTTGAACATCTGCCTTCATGCTGGCGAGGCACTGTGCTAGACGTTGAGAATGTGGAAATGAATAAAATTCAATTCCTATCTTCAGGAATTTCAAAAGTCTATGAATGAGACATACCATAAACCGTAAGAGAATGCGGTAAACGCAGCAGCAGCAAAACGCATGCTGTACAGCGGTGCGGCAGGGGTAAGGGGCACCCTGGAGAGGAGCACTGGGCTTGAAGGCCAGGCAGGAGCCTGCTGGGGAATGAGAGTGCCAGTCCAGGCACAGAGAACAGTGCGTCCTGCGTCACGGCACTGGGAGATACTGCCGGTCGTCTGGTGTGGCCTGGAGCGTGACAGAGAGGGAGCTGGGGCGGTGGTCTAAGAAGGGGCTACATGTGAAAGGTTATAGGAGAGTTTACAGTAGGCTCCACATACAAAGCGACTCCACAAATGAAGAGTTTTAAACGACGGTATGACACGAACAAAGGTATGTTTTGTAAAGGTGGGCTTCCCTGGTGACTCAGACAGTAAAGAATCTGCTTGCAGTGCAGGAGACCTGGGGTTCAAAAGACCCCTGGAGAAGGGAATGGCAGCCCACTCCAGTACTCTTGCCTGGAGAATCCCATGGACGGAGGGGCCTGGTGGGCTAAGAGCCTGTGGTCCAAGAGGCCGCAAAGAGGTGGACATGACTGAGCGACTAACACTCGTGACATGCTCAGAGATGTGCTTTGTAAAGGTGACTCTGGAAGCAGTAGTACAAAGGGCTAGAGAGCAAGCACCGGACGTAAGATTAGTACTTGAGGCAAGAGACAGATGTCTGGGGTCTGAACTGAGGAAATGGCAGCAGGGACAGGAGAAGTGGGCAAATCTGAGATATGTCAAAAAGGTGGAATTATTGGGACCTGGTGACCAATTAGATTAGCATCAGGAGAAAAGAAGCAGGGTTTATGTGACTCCGGGGTTCTGATTTGGTACCATTTCACCAAGAGAAGGAACAGAGAGCAGTGAATTCAGAGATAATGAGTTTGGTTTTCCAGCTTTTGAGTTTGAGGCAACAAGAAGGCACCCAGATGGTGATTTCCAGCAAGAACTCAGAGAAGAAACCAAGGATGAGAGAGATCTGGAGTCTGTGTCAAAACGTAGGTGGCAGTGAGAACTACGATGGTGTGCTCTGGTGGTTCAGGAAGACCATGTGCCCTGCGGTAAGAATGTAAGGACAGGGACAGAACCATGCTTTCAGAGCAAGGGAGGAGAATCTAGGAAAGGAGCTGGAAGGCGATGATCAGAGAAACAGAAGTGATATTTCAGAAGCAAATAACATTAAAGATAGTGTCAAGAGGTAGGGAGGTCAGCAGTGTCTTATACTACATGAGTCAAGAATGATGAGAAGCCGGAAATTTGTTCCCAAGATTTGACAACTTGCCAGTTATTCATGACTTCTGATGAATTTAGTGGAGTGATGGGAGCAGAAGGCGTCCAGCAAGAGGCTGATGGAAGAGTGAGAGCTGAGAAGCCTGGATCAGAGTATAGGTCAAGGCCTCTTAAGGCACAGATGGAGGCAAAGGACTACATCACGACCTTTAAAGAAACAATTTTGTATCTGAAAGCAGGCTTAATAGTTCAATTTCTAGCACATCTGTGCTTATTCAACCTTCCCCAAGTCAGCACCTAAGGACAGCAAGTGATAGAACAAGGTTTGGGTGAATTAAGGGACTGTTTCTCACCCCAGGACCTGCCACATGTAAAAACAGCTGACCCTTGAACAAAAAGGCTTTGAACCATGTGGGTCCCCTTAGATTTGGATCTTTTCAGTAGCTAATACTACAGTACTACACAATCTGTGTTGGCTGAATCTGTGGATGTGGAACCTGACTGTAAGTTTACCCAGCCATCCTGACCTGATAGTTCACCGATGAAGGGTGAATGTGTACATATCCATCGTTCTTGGTGACAAACTTCAACTCATCTGATTTTGGCTGCATTCTGACAGCTCCGGTACTGGTCTTCTGAAATTTCCCCTCTGGGCTTTTCACCTAAACAATACATAGTTATAACAAAAAATATATATATGTATTTCCATTGTAGGGTATACCCCGACACAAAATCTTGTTTGAATGCCTTTGCTGCGTCTTCCCTCTCTCTGTTTCCTTTTGAAAGCAGTATAAGCATGCTTGCTTTCTTTTTTTAACCATGAAGAAGTATGGATATAACTGCAGTAGTCCTGGGTGACTATACTACACACCAGCCACATGGGGGAGAAACCACACTGATGTTTCAGGTGTGCACTGAGTATCGGGAAAAGAGATCCTGCTGGCAACACTGGCCAGGAATCCGCTGACACCTCCCATACCAGTCCAATACTTCCAAATGACTTTTTCAAAACAGCAAAAAAAAAAAACCCTTTATGAATGAATAGACTGTTTCATTTGAAACAACTGAAAAGCTTATGTGCACACACATACCCCCATATTTACTGTAGAAAGCAACAGTACTGTGTAACACAGGGAACAATATTCAATATCTTATAAGAACCTATAATGGAAAATAGTCTGAAAAAATATATATAACTGAATCACTGCTCTACACCTAAAACTAACACAATACTGTTAATCAACTATACTTCAATAAAAATATATATATACTAGGAAAAATCTCTTGTAATCTCATGATTAAGAAATAAAAATATTTGAGAAACACTTTAGTTTTCTATTAGATCTTCATAATATAGAAATGGAGACAAACAAATGATATAAAATATATACCAAAACTAATATAGGATCACTGTAATGACATGTAATAATTTAACCAATAAATTCCCTATTATTGGCGTTTTAGACCATTCATTCTAGTGCTGTTTATAATTGCAAATATTCTCCTAGCTGTATCTTTACATAAATATGCAATTATTTTCTCATAATAAATCCTTAGAAACGAAACTGCTATCTAGAAAGGGTGGATTAAAGAAATTTTCAAATCACAATCACCTAAAGCCCACAGTTTACGTGAGGGTTCACTCTTGATGTTGTATATTCCGAGGGTTTGGACAAGTGTGATACGTATCTATCGTTATGGTATCATGCACAGTATTTTTACTGCCCTAAAAATCTTCTGTGTTGGGCTTATTCATCCCATCCACCCCTGATTTTTCAATTGTCTCCATTGCTTTTACTTGAAAAAAAAATCATTTGGAGAAGCTGAAATGGTTTCAAAAGCATGCAAGCACTAAGCAAAACTAAGCCATAAAAGAATCAACAGATGTCAGCTGAGTATATAGCAAACAGCTACGAGAAGCGCTCAGTACGCTGACAAATTCACATTCTGAGGTTGACAGGGACGAGATGATCAAACCGCAAGTCCAACACTCCACTCAGGTACGGTTTCCAGAAGAGATCACAGATGTCCCATGGCAAAGCACTGACTTGATTTTGTTCTTATCTAATTTTAGCCAAGAGTAGAAGGCATGATGATGCTGAAGCTGAAGCTCCAGTCCTTTGGCCACCTCAGGCGAAGAGCTGACTCATTGGAAAAGACCCTGATGCTGGGAGGGATTGGGGGCAGGAGGAGAAGGGGACGACCGAGGATGAGATGGCTGGATGGCATCACTGACTCGATGGACGTGAGTCTGAGTGGACTCCGAGAGTTGGTGATGGACAGGGAGGCCTGGCGTGCTGCGATTCATGGGGTCGCAAAGAGTCGGACACGACTGAGCGACTGAGCTGAGCTGAACTGAGAGGGCATAATGGGAGCTGTAGTAGAATCAAATTTCGACCTAAGCCTAGGTTAGTTATGCACAGACTGGCTGACAGTGACATTTATGCCCATTTTGATTTCTGGAATATCATGTCAGAAGGATTAAAAAGGCACCTTATTTTATATAATGAATGTGTTCTTTAAGATTCTATATCTAAACACATTTGGAGAATTGAAGGATTGGAAATATAAACTAAGTTTAAAAGGCTGTGTGTGTGTGTGTCTTTAGATGTTTAATGTGAGTGTCTTAACTTACATCTCTTGGCTACAAATCAAACCAACAAGAAGTGGGAGGACCAGGAAAACATTCTGTTACCTGCACTACATTTGGATACAGAGCAGCACACAGCATTGCTGATATCAGCTTGGGGTTCTCAGCATTTGAGTTTGCCTGTGAGAGAAATACAGTGTTAATCTCATAAATAATGTGACTATTTCTGTCTGTGCCTTAGAATTTACTATTATATTTCTTTTGACTTCCATCTTAAAAGCATGTGAAAAATTATTTCTAAGAAAGCAATCTACTAGACTACATTCACATAGGACCCATTCCAAGAAGCCCACAATTACTTTCAAGATCTCTGCAAAGCAGTTATAAAGCCAGTGTTCCTAAGGATCAGTGGAGAGAAAGATTCGGGTTTGTGAGATGTTCACAATTTCTAGAAAGTATTAACTGCACTGAGAGTGACATCGGGTTCATCTTGAATTGTTCTTCCTATAGTTAAATATAAAACTATCCTTGGTTTGAAAAAGGCTGGTCTGATTAAGAAGACATTATTGGAAAGTCTGTTTTATCTCTGATGGACTCACCAAAAATCTATGTAAATAAAACAAAAATAGCAAAAGCAAGAAACAGAAAAACCCTTGTTTTTATGAGTGTTAGTTGACATTTGTGGAAAGAAGGAAATCAAGACTGCCACTAACCTATTGCTCCCAGGGCTTAAGTGAAGAAGGCCTACAGGTATTCCTCAGATACTAGACTAAGTATATGATCATTAAAGAGAAATAAAATAAGAGCTACCTGCACACACTTTACCTCTTCTCCTGTGGCATCCAATATACCATCTCCTCCTCCTTGGGCCCTTTTCTCAATTTCCCTTGCTCGGAGTCCCTCCTTAACAAAGCCAATGTCCGATAACAGTTCAGTGAACTGTCGTTTCAGGCTTGCCATTTCCTGAAACAAGTGGAGAAAGTCTTTAAGCAGAGACACTGACACATCAAAGGCAAGAATGACTACTAAAATGAATTAATTTAGTGTACAGTGGACTCATGGGTTTACCAGACAAGTATGAAGAATATCTTGTCTGTTCATTCCCAGAATGGCAGTTTTCACTTATACAAACCAGCAGACAGAGTAAAACTGTTACACAGAAATTCACAAATTTCAGAAAACCCAAAGATCATTTAATTGTTCAGTTCAGCTCAGTCGCTCAGTCGTGTCCGACTCTTTGTGACCCCATGAATCGCAGCACGCCAGGCCTCCCTGTCCATCACCATCTCCCGAAGTTCATTCAAACTCATGTCCATCAAGTCCATGATGCCATCCAGCCATCTCATCCTCTGTCGTCCCCTTCTCCTCCTGCCCCCAATCCCTCCCAGCATCAGTCTTTTCCAATGAGTCAACTCTTCGCATGAGGTGACCAAAGTACTGGAGCTTCAGCTTTAGCATCATTCCCTCCAAAGAACACCCACGGCTGATCTGCTTCAGAATGGACTGGTTGGATATCCTTGCAGTCCAAGGGACTCTCAGGAGTCTTCTCCAAGTTCAAAGCATCAATTCTTCAGCGCTCAGCCTTCTTCGCAGTCCAGCTCTCACATCCATACATGACCACTGGAAAAACCATAGCCTTGACTAGACGGACCTTTGTTGGCAAAGTAATGTCTCTGCTTTTCAATATGCTATCTAGGTTGGTCATAACTTTTCTTCCAAGGAGTAAGCGTCTTTTAATTTCACGGCTGCAGTCACCATCTGCAGTGATTTTGGAGCCCAAGAAAATAAAGTCTGACACTGTTTCCACTGTTTCCCCATCTATTTCCCATGAAGTGATGGGACCAGATGCCATGATCTTCATTTTCTGAATGTTGAGCTTTAAGCCAACCTTTTCACTCTCCTCTTTCACTTTCATCAAGAGGCTTTTTACTTCCTCTTCACTTTCTGCCATAAGGGTGGTGTCATCTGCATATATGAGGTTATTGATATTTCTCCTGGCAATCTTGATTCCAGCTTGTGCTTCTTCCAGCCCAGCATTTCTCATGATGTACTCTGCATATAAGTTAAATAAGCAGGGTGACAATATACAGCTTTGACGTACTCCTTTTCCTATTTGGAACCAGTCTGTTGTTTCATGTCCAGTTTTAACTGTTGCTTCCTGACCTGCATATAGGTTTCTCAAGAGGCAGGTCAGGTGTTTAAAAAAAAATTAACTGGATTTTGCAAAGGTCTGATTTTTTCTGGCAATGCTTACAGCCAGAAATGTAGTTTATTGTGATTGGAACCCTAACTCATGGTGCTGTGACCCTGTTCATTTTTCCTACTTCCTTTCTGCTGGGGTCCTTATAGTGCCTTCTCTGAGCTTAAAGTGGTTGGTGTTCTCTCTCAATGGATGCAGAATACCCACCTCAGAAACGCTCCCTTTCTCCTACCCTGTGGACTTGCTGGCTCATATTTTCCCCTGGGAATAGGAATACTATTAAGTGGTTTAGATTTACACACTCATTCTGTAGCTGAGCACAAGAATGAAAACAAACCTGTTTTTGGCTTCTGTTCAAATACTGGCTGTCTATCAGACAACACAGAAGCAGATGACGCCAATCAAAGGAATGGAAAGCTAAGCAATGGCTCTGTCTCTGATGACAATTTAAGTGTTTTCTTGGACTGTCTCAAGTAAAGATAGATAACATGGCAAAAATACAACTGGGATTCAAATATCCCAGAGTTCTATTTCATGACAAGCTTTTATTGGTATCTTATTAAAACTAATTCTATGCTCTAAGCTGGAATTTAGCGAAAAGAAGTAATGGATGAACCTCAAAGATCACTGAAAAATCTAAATACAGCCTGATAATCTAATCTAAATAAAGGAAAAAGATCAAATTTAGTAAATATATATATATATATATAATTTAAAGGAAACCTTTTACACTTAAAAGTCTTAAGGACTCAAGGAAATATTTATTATTGTGCTTTACATGTAAAATACCTTTAGACCAGTGGTTCTCAACCCTTGCAGCATATGAGAATGACTTGTTGAATTCACAACAAGGAGAATAAACAAATGCTCAGGCCCTACCCCTAGAGATCCAGATGTAACTGGCCTGGGGTGGAATTTGGGCATTTTGCATTTTTTTTAAGCTTCCTCAGGTGAATCTAATGTGTGGCCAAGATTGAAAATCACTGCTTTTCTTATACTTAGATTAAAGCCAAAGCCTCTGTCTTCTCCAAAGGTCTCTTTGTAGTACACCTAAAGGCAGAGAAGGAGGAAGGCAAATACTGGGATGGTTTTGAGGTCTCTTTTGAACTGTGGTGTTGGAGAAGACTCTTGAGAGTCCCTTGGACTGCAAGGAGATCCAACCAGTCCATTCTGAAGGATATCAGCCCTGGGATTTCTTTGGAAGGAGTGATGCTAAAGCTGAAACTCCAGTACTTTGGCTACCTCATGCAAAGAGTTGGCTCACTGGAAAAGACTCTGATGCTGGGAGGGATTGGGGACAGGAGGAGAAGGGGATGACAGAGGATGAGATGCCTGGATGGCATCACTGACTCGATGGACATGAGTTTGAATGAACTTCGGGAGATGGTGATGGACAGGGAGGCCTGGCGTGCTGCAATTCATGGGGTCGCAAAGAGTCGGACACGACTGAGCGACTGAACTGAACTTCACTGTCAATAAACAAATTCATTCATGCATTCAATGAATTTTACTGGGCATCAACTTGTTCTAAGTACTCTTCTAGGCACTGGGGATATAGAACTGAAGAAAACATAAAATCTCTGCTCTGACGGTCCTTATGGGGTAGAGAGCTAACTATCTGTCAGGTATGAACATTAGTTTTGTGTTCTATTCCAAAACATCATCTAATATGGAAAGAAAGTCCTTCCACCTCCCTAGCTTCAAAATTTGAGTGAAATGCAGGCTCTATAAATATATACACCATTATTATTCTGGATTTTCATGCTGCTATGGAAAGGGGTCTAAAATATTGTCACAGCAGAAGACAGAGCCCTGTCTATGATTACACAAAAGATAATAAACCTTTCTCGTGTACTCGTTTTTGACACAGTAGCCTCTGATGGACGGAAGAATTAATAAAGAAAATCTGGTTCACTATTTGTTCTTTGGTTTTAGGGAGAAGGTAAGGGATTTGGGGATGGTCATTGATACCTTTGAGACTCAATGAAAGCTTTGTTCTCTTTCTCCAGAATAGTGCACATATGTATAAGGGCGTGACTTTGGAAACAATTTCAGGGGGTTATGGATCCAGGTTAAGAATGTTTGGTATAATCACTGAAAAAAGTGATTTCTAGTAAGTAGTAATCTGCAGAATGGCTACATTCCCGTAGCCTCCACGTAAGTTTTAAACACAGATTCACTGAGAAGAGGAAAAACGGGTGAATTAAAAGGTTCAGCACAGAAGGCCTGATGTCATAGTTCAGGAGTCTGTTTTACACAGCTGGTAAAGCCAAGCATATTCCAAAAATAATATTTTCAATGTCAAGGTAGGACAAGCAAGACAAAGTTGCAGCACCCTCTGGTGCACTATGACAGCAAGTGAATAAAAACAAATTTCCACAGAACAACTCACCTGAAGAACTCTTCCTGACAAGAAGTTTTGTCTGCAATAATTATAACTTGCACGCATACCTTCTTTCATACTTAGTTGCCATCCCTAAATTTTTGAGAAAACCAAAATGTTATTCTGTCTTTAGTGCTAACTCTGGTAATAAACCTCAGCTATTAGCTTATATACTTACCTTATATGCCCGTAGAAGGGCCAGATAATCACTGTTTGCAAATGCAAATTCTAGCTTTTTCTGGTTAGCTTCCTCTTTTTTATCCCAGGGAGACACCTAAAGGAAGAAAGCCAAGTTTGAAGGACACACTTTATCCAAAGTTTCAAGTGGCACTTTGCTACTGCTGAAGTCAGGTGCTTGGGAAGTGTGTTGTGTGGGTCAGAGTACAAAGTGGGTGACTGGTTAAAAGTAATTATGGTGGTTAAGTGCCAAGCCAACAAGTTATAATTGTCTGTGTGAGTCCGTCTTCCCACTCAAAATGACCTCTATTGGGTCTTTTACTTCCTAGTGGCAAGATGTCAAAGAGCTACTCATTGTAAAAGCTACATCTAAAATCCAAGATTCTGTTAACTCTGATATCTTCATTTTATAGACTCTTTTTCATCTTTTATACTTCAGTCAGTTCAGTTCAGTCGCTCAGTCGTGTCCAACTTTTTGTGACCCCATGAATCGCAGCACGCCAGGCCTCCCTGTCCATCACCAACTCCCGGAGTTCACTCAGACTCACGTCCATCAAGTCCGAGATGCCATCCAGCAATCTCATCCTCAGTCGTCCCCTTCTCCTCCTGCCCCCAATCCCTCCCAGCATCAGTCTTTTCCAATGAGTCAACTCTTTGCCTGAGGTGGCCAAAGTACTGGAGCTTCAGCTTCAGCATCATTCCTTCCGAAGAAATCCCAGGGCTGATATCCTTCAGAATGGACTGGTTGGATCTCCCAAGAGTCTTCTCCAACACCACAGTTCAAAAGCATCAATTCTTCAGCGCTCTGCCTTCTTCACAGTCCAACTCTCACATCCATACATGACCACTGGGAAAACCATAGCCTTGACTAGACAGACCTTAGTCGGCAAAGTAACGTCTCTGCTTTTGAATATACTATTTAGGTTGGTCATAACTTTTCTTCCAAGGAGTAAGCGTCTTTTAATTTCATGGCTACAGTCACCATCTGCAGTGATTTTGGAGTCCAAAAAAATAAAGTCTGACACTGTTTCTACTGTTTCCCCATCTATTTCCCATGAAGTGATGGGACCGGATGCCATGATATTCGTTTTCTGAATGTTGAGCTTTAAGCCAACTTTTTTGCTCTCCTCTTTTACTTTCATCAAGAGGCTTTTTGGTTCACTTTCTGCCATAAGGGTGGTGTTATCTGCATATCTGAGGTTATTGATATTTCTCCCGGCAATCTTGATTCCAGCTTGTGTTTCTTCCAGTCCAGCGTTTCTCATGACGTACTCTGCATATAAGTTAAATAAGCGGGGTGACAATACACAGCCTTGACGTACTCCTTTTCCTATTTGGAACCAGTCTGTTGTTCCATGTCCAGTTCTAACTGTTGCTTCCTGACCTGCATACAGATTTCTCAAGAGGCAGGTCAGGTGGTCTGGTATTCCCATCTCTTTCAGAATTTCCCACAGTTTATTGTGATTCACACAGTCAAAAGGCTTTGGCATAGTCAATAAAACAGAAATAGATGTTTTTCTGGAACTCTCTTGCTTTTTCCATGATCCAGCAGATGTTGGCAATTTGATCTCTGGTTCCTCTGCCTTTTCTAAAACCAGCTTGAACATCAGGGAGTACACGGTTCACGTATTGCTGAAGCCTGGCTTGGAGAATTTTGAGCATTACTTTACTAGCATGTGAGATGAGTGCAATTGTGCGGTAGTTTGAGCATTCTTTTGCATTGCCTTTCTTTGGAATTGGAATGAAAGTCTCCCCTATTTCTATACCCATAATTCATGCTTTTTCCTCTTAAAAATACAGATTCTCCTTTTCCCTAGAAATTAGTGACATTAGCTGAGAACTTAATTTTCACTGCCTTCTTTCACTGTAATATACACATGTATCAATACAACATACACATGTATCAATACTATAGGTACCAGCATGTTACACTGAAGCCCTAGTATCACACTGACAGTCAATCTAAACCAACTACGGTGCTTCTTTCTAAATTTGTATATCTGCACACCTTTACAGCTAACACAGTAATACTAAAATTTTATTTATTTCTACTTGAAAATAAAATTTCTTCTGTTTTAGGAAGGCTAGTGGAGAAAGGATTACATTTGGGGATCATGCTTACAGAACCCAGCAAAGAACAAATGAACAATTTCTATATTCCAGTAAAAGAAAACAGCCAATGAGAGGCTATTTAGATTACATGAGAATAGGCAGTGGCGGTCTTGCTCACATCAGTACTGACTGTTGCTGAGTAAGCTACATCACCCAGTCTGGTCCTTGGTTTTGTTAACTGTTATTAAATGAAGAGGCTGAACTAAGATCTTTTTGTAGATCTGTGAGTTTACAATTCCATGACATATAACATTAAAATAGAAGAAAATTATTGCATCTCTCTATTCCCTATCTATCTGAGATAAGCCCTGCTGAAAATAAAGGCAGAGTGACACCCTACCCAATAACAATAACAATAATTCATTTTCAAGTCTACATGAAATACTTTCCAGAATAGAGCATATGCTTAGCCATAAAACAAAGATCGTAACAAGTTTTAAAGGACTAAAATAATACAAAGTATATTCTCTGACCACAACAGAATGAAACTAGAAGTCAATAACAGGAAAAAACTGGGAAACTCATAGATGCATGGACATTAAACAACACATGCCTAAATAACCAATGAGTCACAGAAGAACCGAAAAGGGAAATTAGAAAATACTTGAATGAAAATGAAGACACAACATACCAAAACTTATGGGATGCAGCTAAAGCCATCAGTAGAAGACAATTTATAGCTGTATATGTCTATATTAAGAAAAAAGATCTCAAATCAATAACCTAACCTTTCACTTTAAGACACTGGGAAATGAACTAAAACTGAAACAAACAGAAAATAAATCACAGAAATTAATAAAATAGAGAACAGAAAAACAGTAGGGAAAATCAATGAAATCAAAAGCCGGTTCTCTGAAAAGATCAACAAAATTAATAAACCTTTAGGCAAACTGATCATGAGAAAAAGAGAGAAGGCTCAAATTACTAGAATCAGAAATGAAGAGGAACATTACTACCAGGCTCTCAGAAATAAAAAGGACTATAAAATACTATGAGTGTTTGTATGTTAATAAGTTAGGTAATTTAGCTGAAATGGACAAACTCCTAGAAAAATGCAAATGACTCAAAAAGAAACAGATAATCTGAATACACCTATAACAAGTAAAGAGGTTGAATTATTAAAAAAACTAACCACAAAGAAAAGCTCACGTGACTTCACCACTGAATTATACCAAGCATTTAAAGAATTAATTCCTCACAAAATTTTCAAAAAAAAAGTTGGCAAGAACACTTCCCAAATTATTATGTGGCCAGTATTACTCTGATACCAAAGCCAGATAAAGACATCACAAGGAAGGAATACTACAGACCAGTATCTCTCATAAATGATATAAAAATCCTCAAAACACTAACAAAAAGAACAAAATTGGAGGACTTACACTTCCTGATTTCAAAACTTACTACAAAACTATTCAAGTTTTGTATTTTGAATCAAAATAGTGTGAAACTGGCATAAGTAAACATAATTCAATGGAATAGAATTAAGAATCCAGAAATAAAACCATATATTTATGGTTAATTGACTTTTTATAAGATGCAAAGACTATCCAATGGGGAAAGAATAGCCTTTTCAACAAATGGTGATGGGACAACTGGATAGTCACAGGCAGAAGAATGAAGTTGGACTCTTACTTCACATTATATACAAAAACTAACTCAAAATGGAGTGAAAACCATAACATAAGAGCTAAAACTATAAAACTTTTAGGAAAAAATATACAGATAAATTTTCATTACTTTGGATTTAGCAATGAATTCTTAACCATTACAGCAACAGTTTGAGCAACAAAAAACTAAATAAACTGGAATTCATAAAAATAAAAACTTGTATTTCAAAGAACAGATCAAGAAAGTGAAAAAGGCAAACCACAGCACAGGAGAAAACATTTGCACATCACGTATATGTTAAAGAACTTATATCCAGAATGTCTACAGAATGCTTAGAACTCAATAATCAAAGGACAAATAACCCAATTAAGAAATGGGCAAACTATCTGAAGACATTTCTTGTCAGATATACAAATGGACAAGAAGAAAATGAAAAGATGTTTAATATCATTAGCCATTAGAGAAATACAGTTCAAAGACCACAAATTCACAGCATGTAGGGTAGTTAAAAGAAAACAGTCAGATAATAGCAAGTGTCAGTAAGGATGTGGAGAAATTACAATCCTGATAAAATGCTGGTCAAGTGTAAAATGTAGCTACTCTAGAAGAGTCTGGAAGTTCCTCAGAAAGTTAAATAAACAGCTAGTATTTGACCAAATTATTTCACTCCTAGGTCTTACACCTAAGACAAATGAAAACATATGTTCACATAAAAACATGTACATGGAAGTTTATAGCCAAAGGTGGAAACAATCCCAAATGTCCTTCAAGTGCTGCATGGATAAACGAAATGTGGTACGCCCAAACAAAGGAATATTATTTGGCCATAAGAGGAATGAAGTACTGATACATACTATAACATAGATGAATCTTAAATGCATTATGCTGAGTGAAGAAGTTGATCACGAAACACTATATATTATTTCATTAATATGAGATGTCCAGAAAAGGCGAATCTATGAACACAGAAAGCCAGCTGGTGGTTGCTTGAAGATGGAGGAGATGGGGAGATTACAGGGAAATAGGAGAGTGATAAATAAGGTTTTTTATGAAGTGACAAAAACATTCCAAAACTGACTAGGGTGATGACTGCACAATGCTAAAAACGACAGTGCACTTTAAATGGGTGAATTATATTTCAATAAAGCTGATAAAAATGTAGTCCAGTGTATTTATTGTTTTTTAAAATCATGCAGGGACATTTATTTTTTTTATTTTACTATAATGGGCAAGTAAAGGAGATACAGAAAAAGCATATTTAGATGATTTAAATAAGCTGGGCCTCTAGTTCTTAATCTGCTTGGGGCATGGATTTCTTTGAAGATCAGATAAAAATTTTAGACATTGTGCCTTGAAAGTGTCACATATAATACACTCAGAAGAAAAATTTTAAGGGGCTCACATAACCCTGAAGCACCCCCATGGTCCCCTTAGACACTTATGGACTCCAGCTGAGATGAACGCTGTTTACTTACAAAAGGAGACTTAAAAGCTAAACTGGCAGCAATGGTGAGAGCAGGATCCAAACAGCGGAAGATAGACCCAAACAGCATTAGTTTGCCGATTCTCACATCGACAGGCAAAGAGGCCAAGTGATACCCTAGAGGGGTCAGTGTTTCGTCTGGAGTTAATGCTCCCAAGTCTCGTAATCGTATTTTTGAGGCACGGAGAGAATCAGTGTGCGGGGGTTCAATGAGCCGAGAGAACACAGACTGGAGATTGTGAGTGCTAAACATCTCTAAAATTTTAATTCTGAAAGAAGAAAACAAAACAATTGTCAATTTTATTTCTGGTGGGATGACACAAAGAAGTAAACTTCTGCCATGAATGAATAATAATTTATAATTTCCCAAATATCTGCTTTTATAAACCAAAAACTGTCAGTTTAAATAAATTAAAAAAAACAAAAACCTCTTATGTCTTGTACTTCTCCTAGCAATAAATTGCAGAAACACTTTCAGATTCTGAAATTTACTGAGATTTGAAATATATTTCTCTCTATAAACTTCCAAAATACTTTTCTCTGTAACAGTGGATTCAAATCACAAAATAACATTGAAATGATCCACCTACTCTCTTTCCCACATCTGAAATTGCACAGCAATTGTTCATGAAATTAACGTGCATTGTGTCCTGCCTGTGGCAGCTCTTGAAAAGCTGTTTTTAAATTATGAATTTAGGTAATTTTCGAAAGAGAAAAATTTAATATGTAAAAAGTTTATTTTACTTACAATTCCTTTACATTTTTACTAATGTAATAGAAGGACCTCGAAATATACCAATTGGATAAAAGAAGAGCATAATATCTTTGTACAAGCAACTTTTTTCCCTTTGGGGTACCATTTTATGAGCATTCTCTCTCAAAACAATGACTTGGTCAAAGGGCATGGATAGCTTTAGAGTTCTTGTAAAATGCTATGCAAATTTTCAGAAAGGCTGAACCAAAGGTTTCCCAGCTTCAGTAACATCAAGTTTAATCATTCATTCACTATATTCTATTTTATGATATTTGTTCTTGTTTGTTCACCAGGTAAATAATGGTGTTTCAAGTTGCTTTTGTTCACTTTGTTCTAATTGATAATGAGGGTGCAGATTTTCCCCTGTGATGATTGAATATTGGTGCTGCCCTAGCAGAAATTTCTTGGTAAGTTAGATTACTTTCTTGACTTATAAGTGTTATTGTTAAGCTCTATTTTAAGGCCATCCTCTGCAATGCAAGAAATCTTGATGTGAAGCAATATGGTAAAGGCAACACTGAAGAGCTCTTTGCAAATGAATGAGTTTGTCCAAGTGCATGCTTAGCAAAACATCTTGTACTAAAAAAAGCAAAACATGGAACATAGGGTGAGAAACACTGGGACCTTTTGGAAGCAGGACACGAGGACCAACGTGTACCTCAGACAGAGCTGTTCCAATGGCACTCTTTGTATTTCTGGTAGCTGCTGCTTTAGAAGTTGGTGATTGAAGTGATGGCTGGTGAATAAATGGAAGCAGACCCCAGACGCTACACGACCTGCTCGACCTTTTCTTTGCAGGGCATTGGCTTGAGAGACAAAAGTATCCTCTAAACTTTCCATCCCTTTGCTGGCATCATATCTATAAAGTAAAGGAAAAGGTAAAAAGGAGTCACATTATAAAAATGTGGCCAAGATTTTATTTGGCATGGACAGATCAGATGAACCGCTCTACTTCTGTTGAAGGACAGTGTTCCCGCATGTTCTGGGATAGTTGAGTGCTAAGTGTAAATTTAAATGGCTTCTTTAGTATATACCACATTCAGTTTTTTCTATTCAACTTAAAAAAAATTATTTTTCATTTATTTGATATATGCACACTTCATGAAATGATTACCAATCTTCTGGTAATTAACATATCCATCACCTCCCATACCAATTCTTTTTCATTCAAGTACATGTAAAGCATATGAATGAAAAAAGAAAAATAATCATTTCTAAGGTAAAATTTTAAACTTTCACCTCTGTTTAGGAGGGAATGTAAGGAACACTCATATATCTACAGAGTTTGCATAAAGATTTTTCAAACAATAATCTACATAGCTTAATAGCATTAGCCTTTAACAGCTGTGTTGCTCCAATTGAGGCATCTTTAGCCCCTCTTTTACATCACCAAAAGAGGATACCTCTTTTCTTTCATTTTCCCAGAATCGATGACATAGACAACATCATCGATGGTTATGGATGTCTCAGCGATGTTGGTGGAAATTATAATCTTAGTTACACCCATAGGAGGTTTTACAAACACAGCCTGCTGCTCTTCACTGGATAAAGATGAATGAAGTGGGTGAATAACACATCTAAAAAAACAAAAAAACAAAAACATATTGAGTGTTCTAGCACAAAACACTGAAATCAGGTTATAATGGGTGGATTTCTATTAAAGCAATATAACTCCAAAACGAGCAGTTTCTCTACAACCTGTCCTTAGAAGATCCAAGTCTTCTAAGTGAAAAGGCTTTTCCTGACCCTTACAAAGTACTTACTGAGTTCTATGAACTAAAAACCTTGCATCAACTTGGGAAAAGCTGGAGTGTAATTCAGTAGTAAATAATTAATAAGAATAAATAGTTGATATTCTATAAGTAACCCAAGCCCAGCGCAGACTAACCAAACAAGAATTTTTTTCCCCTACACTTAATGCCAGAGAGAGACAGAGACAGTCATGTATGCTAAGAAACTTCATTCTTCTATTTCTAGGGGGTGTTCATCTGTCAAGTAGTTGTTCCCTCAGTTATGAAGACATACCCAGTGTTTTCTGCTACTGGAAGAGGAACCACTGAAAACCATTTTTTCTCAAAATGGTAGCATTTCTTTGTTGTTATTAACACTGGCTTTTTTAATCCCTGGTATTTGGCAATTGAAATAGCAGTTGACCATTGAACAATCCAGGGATTAGGCGGAGCCAATCCTCTGTGCAGTCAAAAACTCACATATAATTTATAATTAGGCTTTTGTTACGCGGTTCCTCTGTACCTGCGGTTCTGCATCCATGGATTTAACCAACTACAGATCATGCAGTACTACAGTCTCTTATCTTGACAAAAAAATTTTAAACCCATATTGTTCCAGGGTTAACTGTACATGCAATTTTTCTGAGATACTAAGCTAAGTGAAGAGAAACATTTTTATATAATGGAATAGAGATATGAGTTGACTTCCTGAAACAAACTGCTTTGTCTATTCCCAGCTGGCATAAACAAACATATTCTTGAGGAGTGACACTAGGATCTAAAGAGGGTGATGACAGTCAAAGAGATCTTTCTGGTAATTCATTTTCACATATAATTGCAATAGATGATTAAGAATATAAAAAGCAATTACTTACCGATTACTACGTCTATTGTTGAAAAGAGAATTAGACTGGAGCTGTTCATATAGCATTTTGATTTCTGCTAGTCCCGGTAAAAATACGAGTATAGCACCTGGGTGTATAAAAAGAGTTGGACCATAAAAAAGGCTGAGCCCTAAAGAATTGATACTTTGGAATTGTGGTGCTGGAGAAGACTCTTGAGAGTCCTTTGAAATGCAAGGAGATCAAACCAGTCAATCCTAAAGGAAATCGACCCTGAACATTCACTGGAAGGACTGATGCTAAAACTGAAACTCCAATAATTTGGCCACCTGATGAGAAGAGCCGACTCATTGGAAAAGAACCTGATGCTGGGAAATATTGAAGGCAAAAGGAGAAGGGGACAATAGAGGATGAGATGGTTAGATAGCATCACAGACTCCATTGACATGAACTTGAGCAAACTCCAGAAGATAGCGAAGGACAGGGAAGCCTGGCTAGCTGCAGTCCATGGGGTTGCAAACAGCCAGACATGACTTAGTGACTGAACAACAACAGTCAGAAAACAACAACAAAAGAATCAATGTGATAGATGCAAAAAAGAAAAAACTATCATAGATTATAATTTTAAATGAAAAATGTAATAATCTGAGACTTTTTCACCATCAATTTTCTCTTCTTTGTAAAGTGAAAGTCACTTAGTCATGTCTGACTCTTGTGACCCCATGGACCATAGCCCGCCAGGCTCCTCTGTCTATGGAATTTTCCAGGCAAGAATAATGGAGTGGGTTGCCATTTCCTACTCCATGTCTTTGTAAAGTCACCAGGGAATTAAGTGGAAAACAAACTTTTAAAATATATTTTCTGACTTAATAACTAAAAAATGAATGAGGTACTGTATCTTTCTAAAACAGAAAAAAATATGACATGTAGAAAAATATAATGGACAGAGGAGCCTGGTAGGCTACAGTCCATGGGGTCGCAAAGAGTTGGACACGACTGAGTGACTTCACTTTACATTACATAAGAATCATCAGCAAAGCTCGCTAAACATACTTCTTCAATGCACTGGCTCTGACATTCTCTTTCTATAGAAAGAGTTATCCTTCTAATCTTACAAGACAGGAAGACTCTTCTCTACATTACTAAGTAAAATCCATAAACATTTCACTGGAAATGAGGAAAAGGAGCTATAACTGGCCAACCAATCTGGTAATCTAAATTCAGATATGTGTTGAAGAGGCCATACAGAAACTAACCATGCCATAAACATGGCTTATGGGTTTTAAAATTTTACATTAAAGATAATAAACAGTGATAAGTGATTATAGTGTATTTCTGTGTTAAGAGCAGTCACTCAGCAATAGACACCTTTTGTGCTTTATTCAGAGAGGAAACTGACACTCTTCAATAGCACCTCCTTTAATCTCACAAATACTTATTAGGCACCTTTGTCAGCTCTGTGCTGGGTACAATGGAAGGTAAAACAAAGATCTGCCCACAAGGAGCTCATGAATAATTATTTATCATGCTATTTCTCCCCATAAAATAAATAAGGAAACTAAATTATTACAAAAATTGAACTCTGAAGTGAGAAGGACAAAAGACATCTTTCAGTGTTCATTCTAATACTTCATAGTTTACAAATAATGTTCATAGGGATTATCTCCATTTGATCCTCATAACCACCTGTTAAGAAGAGTATTAGTACCCTTAAGGTGACCGAGTCACATAGTCAGGTAACAGAGCTTAACAGGAAGGGTGTGCGAACACAAATACGGGGTTTCTGGTACCAGATCTATGCTCTTTCCATTACATACCCCATGCTTCACTCTACAAAGTAACACAAAATTTAAGAGTGGTAAAATAATCTATATGGAGTGGGAAAAACTGTATATTTCTATGTTCCTTTGATCTGCTCTGCACTCATGGCTTGGCCATCAGTATCAAGGTTATCTTTAATACTCACATATATGTCACCAACTGCCTAATCACTACATCAACTTTACTTTGAATTCAGATAATTTTCCAATATTTGCTGCTATACTTTAATTTTTTCAGTAATAGTCGTTTCCTTTGGGATGAAATCAGATATTTAATCCCGTGATAATGCATTAACCAACGCCAGCTATTTGCCAAGCAGTGAGAAACAAGGCACTTCAATAATTCTACGTGTTTCACATGTTTCTTCAGAAAATACCACATAATGATTAAAATCTAGGTTGAAGAGGGCAGCCATTAAGCACTGTGTCATAAGCACATAATAAAATTTTCTGATCTATGATTCCACTTAATTATCACTCAACAATGCTGCAGCTATTTATGCAACAAATATTTATTCCATACCTAAATATTCCTGGTACTGTTCTGGGTCTTAGGAACATCCCTCAGACCCTAGAACAGAATTAAGAAATCCTTATTCATTCTTAAAGAGTTTATATTCTACTAAAGAGGACCATGGGAAAGACTAGAGATCTCTTCGAGAAAATTAGAGATACCAAGGGAACATTTCATACAAAGATGGGATCGATAAAGGACAGAAATGGTATGGACCTATCAGAAGCAGAAGACATTAAGAAGAGGTGGCAAGAATACACAGAAGAACTGTATAAAAAAGATCTTCAAGACCAAGATAATCACGATGGTGTGATCACTCACCTAGAGCCAGACATCCTGGAATATGAAGTCAAGTGGGCCTTAGAAAGCATCACTATGAACAAAGCTAGTGGAGGTGATGGAATTCCAGTTGAGCTTTTTCAAATCCTGAAAGATGATGCTGTGAAAGTGCTGCACTCAATATGCCAGCAAATTGGGAACACTCAGCAGTGGCCACAGGACTGGAAAAGGTCAGTTTTCATTCCAATCCCAAAGAAAGGCAACGCCAAAGAATGTTCAAACTACCGCACAATTGCACTCATCTCACATGCTAGTAAAGTAATGCTCAAAGTTCTCTAAGCCAGGCTTAATGAACCGTGAACTTCCAGATGTTCAAGCTGGTTTTAGGAAAGGCAGAGGAACCAGAGATCAAATTGCCAACATCAGCTGGATCATCGAAAAAGCAAGAGAGTTCCAGAAAAACATCTATTTCTGCTTTATTGACTATGCCTAAGCCTTTGACTGTGTGGATCACAATAAACCGTGGAAAATTCTGAGACAGATGGGAATACCAGACTACCTAACCTGCCTCTTGAGAAATCTATATGCAGGTCAGGAAGCAATAGTTAGAACTGGACATGGAACAACAGACTGGTTCCAAATAGGAAAAGGCTGTATATTGTCACCCTGTCACCCTGCTTATTTAACTTATATGCAGAGTACATCATGAGAAATGCTGGGCTGGAAGAAGCACAAGCTGGAATCAAGATTGCGGGGAGAAGTATAAAAAACCTCAGCTATGCAGATGACACTACCCTTATGGCAGAAAGTGAAGAGGAACTAAAAAGCCTCTTGATGAAAGCAAAAGAAGAGAGTGGAAAAGTTGGCTTAAAGCTCAACATTCAGAAAATGAAGATCATGGCATCTGGTCCCATCACTTCACGGGAAATAGATGGGGAAACAGTGGAAACAGTGTCAGATTTTATTTTCTTGGACTCCAAAATCACTGCAGATGGTGACTGCAGCCATGAAATTAAAAGATGCTTACTCTTTGGAAGAAAAGTTATGACCAACCTAGACAGCATATTGAAAAGCAGAGACATTACTCTGCCAACAAAGGTCTGTCTAGTCAAGGCTATGGTTTTTCCAGTGGTCATGTATGGATGTGAGAGTTGGACTGTGAAGAAAGCTGAGCACCGAAGAATTGATGCTTTTGAACTGTGGTGTTGGAGAAGACTCTTGAGAGTCCCTTGGACTGCAAGGAGATCCAACCAGTCCATTCTGAAGGAGATAAGCCCTGGGATTTCTTTGGAAGGAATGATGCTGAAGCTGAAGCTCCAGTACTTTGGCCACCTCAGGCAAAGAGTTGACTCACTGGAAAAGACTCTGATGCTGGGAGGGATTGGGGGCAGGAGCAGAAGGGGATGACAGAGGATGAGATGGCTGGATGGCATCACGGACTCAATGGACGTGAGTCTGAGTGAACTCCGGGAGATGGTGATGGACAAGGAGGCCTGGTGTGCTGCAATTCATGGGGTCACAAAGAGTCAGACACAACTGAGCGACTGAACTGAACTGAACTGAAAGGAGACCATTAGTAAGCAGAACTTCAATTTTGGATAGTGTTAAAAGTACTATAATAAAAATGAAACCCATTTTTGGGTATTATGATAGAGTGAAGGGAGAGACAACAGATAGGGTGGTCAGAGAAGACTTCTCTGGAGAGAAGACATTTGATGGAAACCTGAGTGATGTGAAAGATCCAGTTATGAGATCTGGGGATTTATTCATCCTGGGGATAAGGGGCTACCAATGAGGTAAGAAGGCCATGAAGAAGACAGTGAGCAAGGCGACAGTAGAGACTGCCCTGTGTTATTAACAGGAGGAGGAGGAGTAATAACAGTCATAATAATAACAATGTTAAATAGACTAGCATAATTTTAATACTGTTAGGGGCAGTAGCTACTGGGCATTAATT
This sequence comes from Capra hircus, assembly GCF_001704415.2. Taxonomy (NCBI): domain Eukaryota; kingdom Metazoa; phylum Chordata; class Mammalia; order Artiodactyla; family Bovidae; genus Capra; species Capra hircus. The sequence goes on from NC_030818.1 coordinate 21,011,035, forward strand.
ATATACCAGGCACTGTGCTAAGTGTTTTATATATGGTTTCTTTTAATCCTCAAAATAGGATTTATTATTGTCTTTGTTTTACCACAAGGAGCCTGAGGCATAGAAAAGATAAGGGCTTTATCATCCAAGGTTACAGAGTAGACAACAGGGAGTTTAACAGATTCTCCAAAGTCTGTTCTCTTGACCCCATGGTCCTGTGGTCTCCAAATGTCTAGTCTTCATGTGACTCAAACACTCATTACTAGATTCCCATTTAGCCAGGGACTCCCAGATGGTGCAGTGGTGAAGACTCTGCCTGCCAATGAAGGAGATGCAAGAGATGTGGGTTTGATCCCTTGGTTGGGAAGACCCCTTCGAGGAGGAAATGGCAACCCACTCCAGTATTCTTGCTGGGAAAATTCCACAGACAGAGTAGCCTGGTGGGCTTCAGTTCAAGGGTTGCAAAGAGTCAGATATGACTCAGCGATTGAGCAGGCATGCACAGAGGCAAATGAGTGTTCAATAGGTAGATACCTAGGCTTCTTTTCAGCCTTCTTCCTTTTGGACTTCGTATTGTTAATGTCCTTTTACTCAAGTGGGTAAAAGGTAAAATTTCCCCCTGAAAAATCTAGTAAGGAACTTTACAACAACTGGGGATGGAAACTGGGGTGAGGGCTCCAGGAAGACAGGTTGTCCCCACAAACCCCACTGTGTCAAGAAGGAGGGTCCCTGCCCTTGGCCAGCTCACACTTAAGACAAGCAACAGTTACCTGGAGGGTAGGAGTGCTTTCCATCCACAATCCACTCTAACAAGGCCTCGATTAATTCAAGATTAACCTTTTCAAAATCCATAATGGACATTGTTTTGATGACTGATTTGCTAACTCCTGCAAGAAAGGTAAAAATAATAAAGATATTAATAGTTTTATACCTTATTGAAGAAAATATGCCTGGGAACTAGCTGTATCTTGATTTAATAACACAGATGTTCATACTGAATGCACTGAAATGAACTTTTTCCCTTTAGTCTCTCAGAAAGTACAAGCTCACTAGAAGCACTTTGTTACCTGAAGAGCAGGCTCCTGGCTCTGCTTCAAAGGGCCAGAGAGGCAGCTTTTTACTGTCTTCCTTCCTTCCCCTTTTATCTATCACGCATCTATTGACAGTTTAAGTTCTAGAAACAAGATTCAAAGTCCAATGTATTTCAGAAAACCCTTCCAGATTTAATCAAGTTTTAAGTCATATCAGACAAAAGTCCAGCTAACAGTAACTATAAAAATCAAAGCACACAGACCACAGCTTTCAGCATCACTTTTACAACAGTGACTTTTAACTTTTAGATTCCTTTGAGAAAATCGTAAAAGTTACGAATCTTCCCTGAAAAATACATGTGATTTAATGGCTTCACCAACACCCCTGAAGTCTACCCACAGACCCTCAGGTTGAGGGTCTACAATCTCCTTCTAATTCACATGAGGCCTAGTAAAAGACATAGCTCCTTATGTTGCACTATAAGCCTCAGCTCCTTTTAGAAACAAACAGCAGGGGCTTCCCTTGTGGTCCAGTGGCTAAGACTCTGCACTCCCAATGCACGGAGCCTGGGTTCCATCCCTGGTCAGGGAACTACACCCCACATGCCATAACTAACAGTTTACATGCACCAACTACAACAAAACAAAGTCCCCAAACCAAACAAACGAACAGCATAAACTGGGGGAGACTAACTCTCCAAAGATAGCTGCCCTTTCCTTTGGGTCTTCCTAATGACCCATCACCTGAAACAGAATCTAACCACAGCAAAATAACTGTAGTTGGTATCAAGGAAGGGAAGCTTCCTATATTTTGCTGAAAAGCTTGAAAAGAGGCAAAAGCCATTTTTAAACAATGCTGTCCTAACAGTGAACTGTATGTTAGTAAAAAATCAAACAAAGGAAGAAACAGGCTATACAAGCAAAGATGTGGATGGTGTGGAAGGCAGAGCAGGAATCATTTTTATTTGCCAAGATTCCAAATAGCCAGACTTTTCCAAAAAGAGAACCAGTTACTTGAAAAAAAAAAAAAAGGAAACAAAAAATATGTTTTTAATTTAAAAAGTTCAGCAGGGCTTACTAATCAATTATGTATTTTAAAAGACTTATTATTCTCTTTCAACTAGAAAAAGTTTTAAAAATTGAGCTAGGGAACAACATTTAATTTTCTGAAAGGTGAAAGAAAGCACTGAGATCAGCTAGATAGAAGTCATTGTTTCAGAGGGAGAGGGAGACTAAGAGAAGCTAAGAGACCCGCCCAGCATCACACAGAAAACAGCAGCAGAGCCAGGCTCCTGACCGCAAATCCTTAGAAAAGATTTCTCAGAGGCACTTTCGGAACTTCTGTGTCCCTGTGCTGGACATTAGAAGGACTGTGACTTAGATCCAGCCATAATTCTTAAAGAAAACTCTGGAATTTCAAAAGAGAAACCAAAGAGAGTCCTGTTAACTCATGTAACAGAATAAGGAGATGGGAACTGTCAGCTGGTATGAAGTACAGAAAGAACACAAACATTTGAGTCATTCTCATTAGAATCATAAATCTGCACTGACTGACTGGGCCCTATGCTGTTGATCTGTATTGTCTTATTTAATCTCCTAAATAACCACATTTATAGATAAGGAAACTAGCAATAGAGAGGATGAAGAACTTGCATCTAACTGGTTTTATGACAGCCTGGGGAGTTAAGTCCAGGTCTGTAAGATACAAGTCTATGCTCTTAACCTTGCTTCCCAGGATGTTGGGAAGATGAAGTGAAATGTTTGGGAGCTATGTGAATCTTCCTTAACAGCAGAACAAATGGCTATTGCCCTAGTTCCTTTATGATCACCATTTCCCACGCAGGACTGAGGAAGGAGGAAAAGGAAAACTCACTTGCCTTTTCTGCTACAGAAGTAGCAAGGATCTGAGGCCCTTACACCTTTCAAGGTAAACAGTTTTTTTTTTTTTTTGGAAGGACCAAGAAGAGTTGGGATGGCAATCTAGGGAAAAGAGAACAGGAAAAGCAGCTGAGACCTGTCTAGGCTTTAAAAAGAAAGCAAAAGTATTCATCTTAGGATCTCTAGGGATTCAGCCCAGCTGAACATATGGAAGGCTATCTAGGAACAAAGATGGGTGGGATCTAGCATGGGAGGAGAGAGTACTTCACAACACAGGTAAAGCACTCAGCACAGGGTGGACCCTAAAAAAAGATTTTTTAGGCCTATTTTAGGTCATTTTCCATGCCCACTGAATAATGTTAAAACTAGTAGGTGAAATTTTGAGGATATTTAAATAGTTTCAAATCTCTCTCTATAACTGACTCATTAACTACCAAGGGAATAAATAACAACTACACAGAGAAGAAACACAGGCATCGTCTTAACCAGTTGGTCAAAGTTAACACTGCCAATAATGGGACAAGCCAGCATCATATGCCTCCTGATAGCATGCACTGAGAAGAAGGTTCAACATTGTTTCTGTGATTTTCTAACCAAAAACACATAACCTAAAATTAACCATTAGGCAACACTAGACAAATCCAAATGAGGGACATTCTACAAAATACTTGGCCCAAAACTCTTTAAAAATGTAAATCATAAAAGAAAAAAAAAGGCTGGCAAATTTTTCCAGATCAAAAGAAACTAAAGACACATGATGACTGAATACAGCATGTAATCCTGGGTTGGATACTGTACCATTTAAAAATAGCAATAAAGGAGATTATTGAAATGATTGACAAAATGAGAATCTGGACTGCGGATTAAACAGAAGTACCGTATTGTGTTAAATGTTTTCATTTTGATCATGCCCTATTGTTGTGGGGTTTTTCTTTCGGCTGTACCGCATGGCTTGCAGGATCTTAGTTCCCTGACCAGGCGTGGAACCAGGACCAGTGATCGAATCGGGCCCTGGCGGTTCTGCTAAGTCCTAACCACTGGACTGCCAGGGAATTCCCATGTCCTATTGTTATGTAAAAGGATGCCCTGTTCCTAGAAAATATATACTGAAATATTAGGGGTTAAGGAACATCATATCTTCAATTTACCCTCAAAACATTCAGGAAAAATATAGATATGTGAACACAGAGCAAATGAAGCAAAATGTTAATAACTGGTGAATCAGGGTAAAGGATAAAGGAGAGTTCACTGCAGTCCAGCAAACTTTTAATTCTAAATTTGAAATCACATCAAAATACAAAGTTACAAAATATTCAAGAATATAATTTATGTTTTACCATCTCATTTTTCTATAATGAACACATTTCTTTTATAATCAGAAAAAAACCCACTGGTAAATATAAATAATAATGACTTTAATATGTATTGGAACTGTTATTTTTCTATTATTCTAATGAATTAAAGACAAGATAATTATGACACAAGAGGTACATTTTTCCTTTTCTGGTTACCTTTGGCATAACTGTAAAATCCCCCCAGGAAGCACATTACCTTGATAGCGGGCAAGGAGCTGTTTAAAATCTAACTGTTGATCTGGTACTGCATCTTTGACAGAATCCTGATCCTGGAGGTGCAGGGAGAGACGCAGGTCCTCCTCCACCTCCTCAAATGCGGTTCTGCTGCGCCTGGCCTTGAGCTTCTCCTTTGACATCTGCTTCATGGAGCGGGCGTATGGGCTCCCATCCTGCAACACATACCTGAGCAGGACGAAAAAGAACGTGTGGATATGGATGTGGGTCTGTTGGTGAGGAATGACAACATTCACCTGTTTCACATCTCATTCAGCCAATGTTGCTCTGCTGCTGCTGCTGCGTCGCTTCAGTCGTGTCCGACTCTGTGTGACCCCAGAGACGGCAGCCCACCAGGCTCCCCCGTCCCTGGGATTCTCCAGGCAAGAACACTTCTGCCCAATTTACAGGCTATTCTTTCACCAGTCTAGGATTCCGTCATACCCTACTTCTGGTGGAGAACACATTGGAATGCTTTTGGATCTGCTTTAAGATAATTTCAGGGGTAGTGAGTTTAGAAAAGTGAGAGAAAAAAGACAGGGAAACTAGATGAAGGATTTCCCCAGAGGTTCACATTCAGTGGAAATGGGATACAGCCCACAACACAACTTTAATGAGCTCCCTAAGTATGATATTGCATTATGAAGTTTGAGAACCACTGATCTAGGGTTGTTAGCCTGAGAATACTACATCATTAAATAAACAAGGAATTAGGAGGGGGCTTATTAGACACAGAAAGAGCAGAGAGAAGGAAAAAAAATTTAAGGTGTCAGATGTGACAGGTATCTTCATTCTGGAGTTCAGAGGTTAGGAATGAAGATGCTGATCTGGAGTTCTTCGCACAGCAGCAACAGCTGAAAATACAGCAGCAACAGCTGAAATAAGCCTGAGAAGAAACAGTACAAGAACAAAACTCTAGGAATCTTAAGGTCACGGAATAGGAAAGAGAAAGCAAGGCTTTCCAAAAAGCAGCGATCTGCTGGCATCCAAGAGACAGCATCATCTTCTATACAGTACCAAACTTGAACACACATCTTAACATCCACATGTACTGCAAACTTCTTGAAGGTAGAATGATAATAACAGCTAACACAAATATATAATTATATAATCTTTGAGCTATTTCGAATCTTGAAAAATGATGCTATGAAGGTGCTGTACTCAATATGCCAGCAAATTGGGAAAACTCAGCAGTGGCCACAGGACTGGAAAAGGTCAGTTTTCATTCCAGTCTCAAAGAATTGCCAAAGAATACTCAAACTACCACACAGTTGCACTCATCTCACACTCTAGTAAAGGAATGCTCAAAATTCTCCAAGCCAGGCTTCAGCAATACATGAATTGTGAACTTCCAGATGTTCAAGCTGGTTTTAGAAAAGGCAGAGGAACCAGAGATCAAATTGCCAACATCCGCTGGATCATCGAAAAAGCAAGAGTTCCAGAAAAATATCTATTTCTGCTTTATTGACTATGCCTAAGCCTTTGACTGTGTGGATAACAATAAACCGTGGAAAATTCTGAGAGAGATGGGAATACCAGACCACCTAACCTGCCTCTTGAGAAACCTATATGCAGGTCAGGAAGCAACAGTTAAAACTGGACATGGAACAACAGACTGGTTCCAAATAGGAAAAGGAGTAGGTCAAGGCTATATATTGTCACCCTGCTTATTTAACTTATATGCAGAGTACGTCATGAGAAACGCTGGGCTGGAAGAAGCACAAGCTGGAATCAAGACTGCCGGGAGAAATATCAATAACCTCAGATATGCAAATGATACCACCCTTATGGCAGAAAGTGAAGAGGAAGTAAAAAGCCTCTTGATGAAAGTGAAAAGAGGAGAGTGAAAAAGTTGGCTTAAAGCTCAACATTCAGAAAACAAAGATCATGGCATCTGGTCCCATCACTTCACGGGAAATAGATGGGGAAACAGTGGAAACAGTGTCAGATTTTATTTTTTCGGGCTCCAAAATCACTGCAGATGGTGATTGCAGCCATGAAATTAAAACATGCTTACTCCTTGGAAGAAAAGTTATGACCAACCTAGACAGCATATTGAAAAGCAGAGACATTACTTTGCCAACAAAGGTCCGTCTAGTCAAGGCTATGGTTTTTCCAGTAGTCATGTATGGATGTGAGAGTTGGACTGTGAAGAAAGCTGAGTGCCAAAGAATTGATGCTTTTGAACTGTGGTGTTGGAGAAGACTCTTGAGAGTCCCTTGGACTGTAAGGAGATCCAACCAGTCCACTCTAAAGGAAATCAGTCCTGGGTGTTCATTGGAAGGACTGATGCTAAAGCTGAAACTCCAATACTTTGGCTACCTCAGGCAAAGAGTTGACTCATTGGAAAAGACTCTGATGCTGGGAGGGATTGGGGGCAGGAGGAGAAGGGGACGACCAAGGATGAGATGGCTGGATGGCATCACCAACTCGATGGACATGAGTTTGAATGAACCCCGGGAGTTGGTGATGGACAGGGAGGCCTGGCGTGCTGCGATTCATGTGGTCGCAAGGAGTCAGACATGACTGAGCGACTGAACTGAACTGAACATATAATATATTGCCTGTGAATTCAAACAATTTGAATAATAAATATTTGCTGAAAGGGGAAAGCAAAATGTAAAAAATTGAAAAATTAGAAGAAAAAATAACACATTTATCAGTATCTGGGCACAATGAGGTAAAATAATTTTTTTGTTTTCAAGGACTTTCATCAAATCTTAATAAATAATATCTTCCTTACCTTGTCACAGCAATTGCATCTTCCAGAAAAAACTGATCAACAGGAAATGTACGACCTAGAAAAACAAGAAGACAGAACAAGTAAGTCTCAGACTACCCATTCAACTATCTTGAAATTGTTTGTATATGTAAAATTTTCTTAAAATGAAGCCTGGCACAATAAGGTACTATTTGCTCAGTGGTCTTAAAAGTATCCAAAAAACACTTTTGATGATAAAAATTGGAAGGAGTAGATTCCCGTTAATAGATAAAACAAGCGTATAGTTGGAGAAATGATCATTTGCTAATAAGACGTTTACCTCTTTTAAAAAAATCCGTTATACCTTTTCACCCCCTGCCTCCTTTCTCACAGGGGACCTTATAACAGTCAAAAACTGTATTCTAGATCAAGAATATAATTTCATCTTTAAATCTACTGTTGATATCCTCTATAACTAGAACAAGTAGTACTATTATCAGTGTTTCCAAACTGTTCCTTTAGCAATCAACTGCAGAAGGATAAGCCAAAAGCCCAAGGTGATAAATTAATCCCACAATGAGACTGAAAGCACCAAAAGACACAGACTACCCAATTTACTCCCAGAGTGGGTCAATATCCAGAAATTTAGCAGAATTCATCAATGAACAAATATGCTATACATGGATACAACTTTCATCTTTATGACAGATTACCATTATAAATTCACATTTTGATATTAAACACAACAGAATGCTAGAAATCCAATCACCTAGACTTTTTTTTAAAACAAATATAAATTAAAATCTCCCAGCAAATGAATATAACATTACCTCTTTATTAATTTCATTATATGGTTATGATTTTGTTATAAACAAATCATTCTTCTCTAGAAGGAGGTATCAATACTTATTCATTTCTATCTCAAATGAACTTTAAAATAATTGTATTTGCTTATTAGGACAATACTTATTTAATGATGCATTTTAATCACCTGGTATAGTGATAACTGGGCAGGAACTAAAATATTCTGAAAAGAGCTCAGCGTTTAAGGTTGCACTCATCAAAATAACTTGAAGAGTTGGTCTCTGCACCACAATGTCTTTCAAAACTAGCAGTAAGAAGTCACTAGAGGAAATAAAAGAAACACCTGAGGATCAAACAAATTTAACATATGAAAATTAATAAACTCTGACATATTTCAAGTAAGTATAATACCTATGTGAAAAAAACTTGCAACATTCTGAGAAAGATGTATCATGTTTCTAGATGTAAAGATTTAATGCTATCAATTTCCCATCAAATAAACTAAAATATGTGTAAAGTAAAGTAAATGTCGCTCAGTCGCGTCGGACTCTTTGCGACCCCGTGGACTGCAGCCTACCAGGTTCCTCCATCCATGGGATTTTCCAGGCAAGCATACTGCAGTAGGTTGCCATTTCCTTCTCCAGGAGATCTTCCCAACCCAGGGATCGAACCCAGGGCTTCCGCGTTGTAGGCAGACGCTTTACCGTCTGAGCCACTGGGGAAGTCCAAATATGTGTAGTACCAATCAAAATACCAACAGGATTTATCATTACATTTGACAATTCTACCTCTTGATAGCTATATGTACATAAAGAGGCATACACGATGATTTTCATTATAGCAGAGTTTGTAAATCAATGGAAACTACTGAAATGTCTATCAATCAAAAAATGGTTAAGACAGCATCATCCATTCTAAGGAAAAACACGAGGCAGATAAAAGGAATAGAGCAGAACTCTAGATGTTCAGAACTCTAGATGTTCACAACTCTAGAACAGACATGAAAACATCTCTAAGCCATACTGTTAATGGAAAAAGAACCCACGCTGTAGAACGCTATGTACCACAGAACATCAAAGGCCTAACTGGTTTCCCCAGCCCTTGACCTCTTGAAATCTATTCTCAGTATGGCAAACCAATCATTCTGTTCAAATGTAAACCTGACTGTTCCACTCTTCTGCTCAACATCCTTCAAATGACTTACCAAAGTTCTTACTAATGAGGCCCCGGAATCTGCAGCCCCACTGCTCATTTCCTGCCCCTCTTCCTCTTGTTCACTTGGCTTCAGCCACAATGTTCTCCTTGATGTCTTTGAGACATGGACCTCAGGTCCCTTGCATGCGTTATTAATGTACCTAGAAAGGGCTTCTCCCAGATACTCACAGAGGTAAGCTCACTCAGTCACTTTCTTCAAATCTTGACTCAAAATGTGCCTTTTCAGCAAGGCCTTCCCTGGCCACCATGTTTAAAATTGCAAATGCTCTCATCCCTTGCATTTCATGTTACCCTTTCTCTTCTTAGCACTTAACAAACACACCTTATATTTTACTTCTTTATCTTGCTCAATGTTGGGCTCTCTCACTAGAATGCAAGCTCTATGAGGACAGGGATTTTGGTTATTTTGTTCTACAAGATACTGCTTGAGTACCTAGACCAATGCCTGGGATATAGCAGGTGCTCAATAAATGCTTGCTGATTTACTAAATGAATATATAATTTGTCAAAGAAAAAAAGGTCATGAAACAAAAGTACCTATTTCTGACAAAGCAAGCATATAAGTTAATATTTATCACCAATCTGACTGCTGCAGTTATCTCTGGGGAAGGGATCAAGAATGATTTGAGAGTGTTACAGGGGACTTTTGCTTTATCTACATTGTTTCAATTTTTCATAAGAGTCCTTATACTACTTCGTTTTCTTTAATGAGATAAGTTAATTACATTTATGATTTTTCTGTTTCTATTTTAGGGAATAGGAAAATAATGAAACAATAGCCAAGTGGTTAGGTATTGGGTTGGCCAAAAACTTAATTTGGGTGTTTGGCCAACCCAATAATTTATGATACATCCATATATTAGAATTTCCTCATGCAATTATTAATAATAATTTCAAAGACAGTTCATGCTATTAAATATTAGATCAAAAGCAGCACACTATATAATCCCAATAGTGTTTATGGACACACATCTCTTTCCTAACTCCCAGTATACTCCCAGAAGAAAACAGACCAAATTCTAACATGTAATTAGCCATTCTATAAGGGAAGATTTTCTTGACATTGCCTAAATGTGTTAAAATAATGCTGTCTCTGTGATCAAAAAATTCATTAAAAAATTTAAATATAATTTTTCTCTATTCAACCTTTTATCTTATTTCTTAACTGATCTTAGTTCCTAGAATTTGCTGTTTTCTGCCTTTTTCAGTCACTTATTCCCTACTTTTTGTTATAATTCCTCTACTTTTTCTTATAATTTCAACAGTTCCTTCCCATAGACTGGTATTTGTAAATTCTCAAATCTCCCTTCTCCAGTGTGTTATTTATCTTTATTCAGATGTGAAAATATTTTGAGGTTTTAACTGCTAATATTCTACATGTCACTGTGTGTGCTAAGTCGCTTCAGCTGTGTCCAACTCTTTGCAACCCTAAGAACTGTAGCCCCTCCAGGCTCCTTGGTCCATGGGATTCTCCAGGCAAGAATACTGGAGTGGGCTGCCATGCCCTTCTCCAGGGGATCTTCCTGACCAGGGACTGAACCCTGACTCCTGCACTGCAGGCAGATTCTTTACTGCTGAACCATTAGGGAAGCCCCTATATGCCATTAAGTTTTTATAAGAATCTTTTTCTGAGAACACCATTGCAGCCAGGAACCAGATTCAGTGCTATCCTCCAGTTTCTTTGAGTCTGTGGAAGCATAAATGCTATAAAACCCAGAGTTATTTTTTATGTTCAAAATAACTTCCTCTAAAATTTAAAAATTGTTAGAATACGATCATTTAAATATTATTATTTTGGTAGAATGCTTTGATTTCTTCTTCAGAGCTGTTCAGTGATTCTTAGTTCTTTTTTCAAATGTTCATTTTACCATTTAGCTGCAAACTGACACTATTTACCATTTACTTTTTCCTCACTGTTCTCTGAGTCTCTACAAAAAGATGATTTGCCCCTCAAACATAGATTTTCAGTACTTTCTATACAGCTACTTAAAATTTATTATTGTTTTGTTCTAGGAATTATTTTTATTTATTATTCATTTAAAACAATGTTTTGGCTACACCACACGACTTGCAGGATCTCAGTGCCTCGTGTGTGTGTATGTGTGTGTTCAGTCGTGTCTGACTCTGTGACTCCCATGGATTGCATGTATGTGTGTGTTCAGTCGTGTCTGACTCTGTGACCCCCATGGACCGCTGACCAGGGATCAAAACTGGGGACCCAGCAGTGAAAGTGCTGAGTACTAACCACTGGATCATCAGGGAATTCCCTGATCTATTCTTTTTATGTAAAAATCCTTTTCTTTAGTTTCAAATTTCCGTATATTTCCTATTTATAACTAGATCAGTGTTATTTATTTTTTCTAACAGTCTTCTGGTTGCATGTCTTCCCTGTTCAGTTCTTGAAAACTGTTTCTCAACAGTAGCTGGGACCTCTTTTCACATACGTGTGTTTCTTCCTCCTTTTTAGTTTTACTATGATCTGTTTTGGCTTCTCTGTCAGCCCATCAACTTAACTTAGACTTTTCTTCTTCTCAAGATAATTTTAACAGTATAGTCCTTTTGGCAAAAGCCTCATTATTTTCACAGGATCATCTCTTTTTCCCATTATTCTTCTGCTTTAGAGCATGATCTACATGACAAGATTGCCAGGAGAAATATCAACAACCTCAGACATGGTGATGATACCACTCTAATTACAGAAAGTGAAGAGGAACTAAAGAGCCTCTTCAGTTCAGTTCAGTTCAGTCGCTCAGTTGTGTCTGATTTTTTGCGATCCCATGGACTGTAGCACTCCAGGCCTCCGTGTCCATCACCAACTCCCAGAGCTTGCTCAAACTCACATCCATCAAGTTGGTAATGTCATCCAACCCTCTCATCCTCTGTTGTCCCCTTCTCCTCCTGCCTTCAATCTTTCCCAGCATCAGGGGCTTTTCCAGTGAGTCAGTTATTCACATCAGGAAGCCAAAGTTTTGGAGTTTTAGCTTCAGCATCAGTCCTTACAATGAATATTCAGGACTGATTTCCTTTAGGATTGACTGGTTGGATCTTGGAGTCCAAGGGACTCTCAAGCGTCTTCCCCAAAACTACAGTTCAAAAGCATCAATTCTCTGGCGCTCAGCTTTTCTTATGGTCCAACTCTCACATCCATACATGACTACTGGAAGAACCACAGCTTTGATTAGATGGACCTCTGTTGGTAAAGTAATGTCTGCTTTTTAATATGCTGTCTAGGTTTGTCATAGCTTTTCTTCCAAGGAGCAAGCATCTCTTAATTTCATGACTGCAGTCAGCATTTGCAGTGATGTTGGAGCCCCCCAAAATAAAGTCTCTCACTGTTTCCATTGTTTCCCCATCTATTTGCCATGAAGTGATGGGACCAGGTGCCATGATCTTAGTTTTCTGAATGTTGAGCTTTAAGCCAACTTTTTCACTCTCTCACTTTTATCAAGAGGCTTTTTAGTTCTTTGCTTTCTGTCATAAAAGTGGTGTCACCTGCATATCTGTTACTGAAATTTCTCCCAGCAATCTTGATTCCAGTTTGTGCTTAATCCTGCCCAGCATTTCTCATGATGCATTTCTGCATATAAGTTAAATAAACAGGGTGACAATATACAGCCTTGACGTACTCCTTTCCCAATTTGGAACCAGTCTGATGTTCCATGTCTAGTTCTAACTGTTGCTTCTTGACCTGCATAGAGATTTCTCAGGAGGCAGGTAAGGTGGTCTGGTATTCCCATCTCTGTAAGAATTTTCCAGTTTGTTGTGATCCACACAGTCAAAGGCTTTGGCGTAGTCAATAAAGTAGATGTTTTTCTGGAATCCTCTTGCTTTTTCAATATCCAACAGATGCTGGCAATTTGATCTCTGGTTCCTCTGCCTTTTCTAAATCCAGCTTGAACATCTGGAAGTTCATGGTTCACGTATTGTTGAAGCCTGGCTTGGAGAATTTTGAGCATTACTTTGCTAGAGTGTGAGATGAGTGCAACTGTGTGGTACTTTGAACATTCTTTGGCATTTCCTTTCTTTGGGACTGGAATGAAAACTGACCTTTTCCAGTCCTGTGGCCACTGCTGAGTTTTCCAAATTTGTTGGCATATTGAGTGCAGCATTTTCACAGCATTATCTTTTAGGATTTTAAACAGCTCAACTCGAATTCCATCACCACCTAGCTTTGTTCATGGTGACACTTCCTAAGGTCCATTTGACTTCGCATTCCAGGATGTCTGTCTCTAGGTGAGTGATCACACCATCGTGGTTATCTGGGTCATGAAGATCTTTTTTGTATCGTTCTGTGTATTCTTGCCACCTCTTCTTAATATCTTCTGCTTCTGTTAGGTTCATACCATTTCTGTCCTTTATTGTGCCCATCTTTGCATGAAATGTTCCCTTGGTATCTCTAATTTTCTTGAAAAGATCTCTAGTCTTTTCCATTCGTTGTTTTCCTCTATTACATTGCACTGATCACTGAGGAAGTCTTTCTTATCTCCCCTTGCTATTCTTTGGCACTCTGCACTTAAATGGGTATATCTTTCCTTTTCCCCTTTGCCTTTCGCTTCTCTTCTTTTCTCAGCTATTTGTAAGACCTCCTCAGACAACCATTTTACCTTTTTGCATTTCTTTTTCTTGGGGATGGCCTTGATCACTGCCTCCTGTACAATGTCACGAATCTCCATCCATAGTTCTTCAGGCACTCTATCAGATCTAATCCCTTGAATCTATTTGTCACTTCCACAGTATAATTGTAAAGGATTTGATTTAGGTCATACCTGAATGGTCTTGTGGTTTTCCCTACTTTCTTCAATTTAAGTCTGAATGAGGTTGAAAGAAGAGAATAAAAAAGCTGGCTTAAAACTCAACATTCAAAAAACTAAGATCATGGCATCTGGTCCCATCACTTCACGGAAAATAGGTGGGGAAAAATTGGAAGCAGTGACAGATTTCCTCTTCTTGGGCTCTAACATCACTGTGGACAGTGACTGCAACCATGAAATTAAAAGACACCTGCTCCTTGGAAGAAAAGTTATGACAAACCTAGATAGCGTGTTCAAAAGCAAAGATATCACTTTGCCGACAAAGGTCCATATAGTCAAAGTTTTGGTTTTTCCAGAAGTCATGTATGGATTTGACCATTGGACCATAAGAAAGGCTGAGCACTGAAGAATTGATGCCTTTGAATTGTGTTGCTGGAGAAGATTCTTGAGAGTCCCTTGGACTGCAAGGAGATCAAACCAGCCAATCCTAAAGGAAATCAACCCCGAAAATTCATTGGAAGGACTGATTCTGAAGCTGAAATTCCAATACTTTGGCCACCTGATGAGAACAGCTGACTCACTGGAAAAGACCCTGATGCTGGGAAAGACTGAAGGCAAAAGAAAAGGGCAGCAGAGGATGAGATGGCTGGAGAGTATCATTGACTCAATGGACACAAATCTAAGCAAACTCCAGGAGACAGTGAGGGACAGGGGAGCCTGGCATGCTGTAGTCCATGAGGTCGCGGTGAGTCAGACACAACTTAGCGACTGAAAAATAACAAGTACATGACAAACTATGATTAATGCCATCTATTTAATGGTCCTTCCTTTTAAAATATTGAGACTTTTTGTTTTATATTTCAAGCCTTTAATGACTTAATTCCATTAGAGTAAAATCCAAATGCTTTATTATTCACAGTGCATAGCTTCCTGCCTTTTTTTTTAAGCTGTCACCTTTCCTCTCATTTCACTACTGAAATGCTTTCAGCGTCACTGGCTTTCCCCTAGTTTTTAAACTCATGAAGCCCTTTGCTACTGCAGAGTCTTTGCAAATGCCTATCTTGCCCTCTTATGTCTCATGAGACTCCTTTCCATACTCCTGTTTTTAATTTAAATGTAATTTCTTCAGAGACATCATCTCTGCTATCTTAAGGCTCTCTCCCCGCAAACACAGCTTCCTGTTTATTCCTTTATGGTACTTATTCCAATCTGTAGTTATTTACCTGCTCATTATTTGTTTTTCCTAGCAGACCATAAGAGATGAAGGGGAACCATGAGTTTGTTCACTATAGTATCTACAGAAATTAATACACCACCTGGCACTTAATACAGGCTGAATAAATATATGAATGAATATCAGAACTGAATGGGCTTCCCAGGTGGTGCTAGTGGTAAAGAATCTGGCTGTCAATGCAGGAGATGTAACAGACATGGGTTCGATCCCTGGGTTGGGAAGTTCCCCTTGGAAAAGGGCATGGCAACCCACTCCAGTATTCTTGCCTGGAGAATTCCATGGACAGAGGAGACTGCCAGGCTACAGTGCATGTGGCTGCAAAGGGTGGGAAATGACTGAAGCAGCTTAGCACATTAGGACTGAATGACTGGCCAAATGAATAAAGAAGGAAGCACATACTGACTAATCCATCGGCTGCAACATGCATTACACATGACACTCCTGCTAAGCACAGTGCCCGGCTCAGCCAGGTGCCTCTTACTAGATGATGCCCATCTAACAGGATGGCTCTTCCAGCAGTGAACGTGTGCTGCCTAGCATTTTCCGTGTCACAGACCCTGGAGACCAGGAAGGCAGTTCCTCTTCTCTAACTTAGGCCTTCCCTATGGTAACTACCATTACTAGCCCTAAGGAACTGAACTGGAAGCAGAACAAAATTCTTTAGGCCTTGTCTCCATTCTATGTATGTGGTGCTCATTTGGAAAATCTTTGTTTTACCTCTCTTCTGTCCTCTCATGAACTTCATCAACAATGATATGGGTGACTCCCTGTAGAGCTGTATCTCCCTCCAGCCTTCTTAGCAGCACTCCTGTGGTGCAGTATAACAATCTGGTGGCTGAGGACTTACACATAAAAGGGCACAGAAAACGTTAATGAAATTTTTGAAAAAAGGAAACACTTTCCCAGCAAGGCCATTTCTAATGGGTAGGGATAAAGAATACTGAAAACACCAGCAGTTCCATTTAATATAAACCAAGAGACTAAATGCATAGTTTCTTGCTGGCAATAACAACAAAAGCTTTCCCACTTCAGATGAAAATTTTAGGACTCACAGAAAGCATTTAAAAATTATTATAAAACATAAAGATAACAGTGAATGATGAAACAAATTCTGAATTTATTCATTCTATATTTGATTAAACAGACGAAGTCCCGATCTTAGGAATAAGGCAGCACTTACTAGATCACTTCTGCCAACAAAGAACAGAAGGTCTTTATAGAGGAAATTAAGTATAGCCCAATAACAGTTTAAACTAAAATATGTCTAAAAGTACTTCAGCCCTGTTAAAGTATATATACCAACTTGCCCGTGACTATCCAGACACCAATGACTCATTGTATCTGAAAAACTTAAACTTCTGTCATCAGGAAATAAGAACATACAAACCTTGACACTTTCTAACCGGATCTGGTATCCCACGGTCAGACCCACTCTTTCTGCCCTTTCTTTAGCAACGCGCTCAGCAACAGAGATGGCAGAGATTCGTCGGGGTTGGGTACAGATGATGTTAGCCACCTTCTCAGGTGGTCCATTCAGAGAATCATCCAGAATGAACTGTGGAATCTGTGTGGTTTTCCCACATCTGTATATCAAAAAGATGTAGGACAAATAAGTCCTAAAATGAGAGTTTTTAAGTGCTACTTAACTGAAGAAGCAATCATACGCAATGAGGAAGGTTAAGAAAGCTAATCAGAGTAAAAGCTGTTCAGCTTCATCTATCTTCCAAACCTACCTACTGACTTATTACCTACAGCTGATAACTCCTAGGAATTTGCACTGAGATTAAAAGAGCAATCAAATAACAGTTTATTATCTGTAAAACTGGGACCACTGAATAAACAGTAGCTTAAGGTCTATAAATGCCTCCAGGAATGTGAACTCTACATGTGAATCCCAGAGAAATAGGAGTATTATCTTGTGATTATTAAAATACTTTGTTTTTTCCCTTGGTGTGGCATTGCTTGACTATAAATAGACCGAAGTTAAAAAGACAAGAAACTGGAAGATACAAAGTTACTACTATATCTGTGAGTCTGGGCACAAATTAAATTGAAAACCCTTAAACACAGAAATGGCAACCCACCCCAGTATTCTTGCCTGGAGAATCCCATGGACAGAGGAGCCTGGCAGGTTATAGTCCATGGAGTCGCAAGAGTCGGACATGACTTAGTGACTAAACCACCAAATACAGAATTAAATTAAGCCTGCAGCTCATCCCTGATAAATAGGTTTGGATGACATATGGAGACTGTGAAACAGAAACAGTAAGATACCCTAAGCTGTTCTTAAACAAAAGTTTTAGGGAATTCAGAATAAATTTAGATGAAGAGTTTCAAGCTAAATGGTCTGGAACTATCCTTTACATTTTTAAATGAGTCTTGTCAAAAGCCTTCGGCTAGGCATTTTGCTTTAAACTGACTCAAGGCAGTGGTGCGCAAGGTCTATCAACTCCCAAACTTCTGAGTTTCGTTTTGAATTGGTTACAGTTGCCACCATGTTTGCCTCTGTGAGATATTATTTAATATTTGACAGGAAAAAGCACAAATAACACCAGCTACTGTTTTTTCCTTTTTCAAAGAAGAACTAGCAGTGAGTGGTAGCCAGGGCACACACCATATTCACAGATGACAGCTGCATTACAAATAAATTACATTCTTACCCAGTCATACCACTTATAACAAGCACTTGGTGCTTGCTCAACATTTTGAGAATGTTTTCTCTTTCTTCCCAAGCAGGGAGAGACTGTCTTTCTTGTAGAACTGACTGGAACTGTCTGGAGGCCTAATAAAACAAAAATAAGACATCAGTTTGGTTACTCTGAATAACCTTTCACGAAGCTCTGAACATGAAATTCCAAGGTTAGACATACCTTTTCTGTCCTTTCTTCATCAATTTGCTTAGGGATAGAAAGTGAAGATTTGTTGGGGGTGGGATGCTGGTCAGAAGGCTGTTCAGAGAACCTGCCAGAACAAGCTGTGGAATCTGTGTGGCTTTCCTACATCTGAATAAACTGAACGATCTTAGAAAAAACCCCTCTTGCCTAGCACCTATCCAGCTCTTTTTGTAACAATCTCTACACCAGCACTATTCAACAGAACTTTCTGTGCTGATGGTAATGTTCTATATTTGCACTGTCCAATACAGCAACCTCTGGCTACATGTGGCTATTGAGCATTTAAATAACATCAAGGAACTGAAATTTTTATTATACTTAATTTTAATTAAACTTTAAATAGCTACACATGTCTGCTGCTGCTGCTAAGTCGCTTCAGTTGTGTTTGACTCTGTGCGACCCCATAGATGGCAGCCCACCAGGCTCCCCCATCCCTGGGATTCTCCAGGCAAGAACACTGGGGTGGGTTGCCATTTCCTCCTCCGATGCATGAAAGTGAAAAGTGAAGTGAAGTCACTCAGTCATGCCCGACTCTTAGCGACACCATGGACTGCAGCCTACCAGGCTCCTCTGTCCATGGGATTTTCCAGGCAAGAATACTGGAGGGGGTTGCCATTGCCTTCTCCTACACATGGCTAGAGGCTACCATATAGAACAGTGCAGCTCTACAAAGCATCAGATTTTTATCCAAATCAACAGTTAAGACCACTCACTAAAGGGTTTTCGGTCAATCACCACATCTATATAACCCCCTTTGACATCTAATGGCCAATGCTATAAATGTTGTACTATAGGTCAAAACTGTGGATGTGTTTTTGACTAATGTAAGGGATTTATATTAACATATACATTATCTGTATATAATCATATAAATTTACCACTGTAAACACACTACTCAAACTGAATGTGTAATTTTTAATTTCTACCATTATTTACAGTATGATTTTTTAATTCAATTTGACACTCTATGGGTGTTGCAGCATATATGTACTTGTGTTAATACTATGTCAACAATCAGAATCACAGAACTTTAAAGTTGAAAGAGCTCTTAGACAGCATCTAATCCAATCCCCAAACTGGTTTAAGTAACTCATCTTTATCCTACATCCAACTCTATCCTGATAGTTCACTTAATGAATTCTTTTAAAATAATCTTCATGTGAATGAGGTAAAACAATATGAACTTTGGAAACAGAATTAGCTTGAAACCTTAGCAGCTATGTGACCCTGGATAAATGATTTATTCTGGGAGGCCTTGAAATAGGGTTGAGTCCCTCCTTATCCTTTTCTACACTGGTATTTCTAATGTAAATCACAGTACTAATTTTTCTTTCACTTATCAGATTTCTATCACAGTACCAAAGCCACATGATTCTCAGAATATTTGCTATTTACATGTTGCATTTTCATCAGCCATCAGATTTTCCAAGATTAGTTAGAACATGCATCCAAGTTTGTGGTGGCATGCAGAAACTTTGACTAATCAGAGTAAAAGACTGACAGTATACTATGGAGAGTAGCCAAAGCTTCCTAATTCCTAATCCCTTCATCCATACATCAGAGAGGCAATACTAGCCATTCTCTTAGAATACCCTACCTGTTTTATTCGGAACTGCTTGCAGATTTTGACATTTTCAGCATGTACTGATTTTGCCTGCCAGTCATATCTTTTGGAAATCTTTTTCTTAAGGTTGACATAGCTTTCATTCTCCACCATAACTGGTGCTGGACCTTCATCCTCATCTGTCTCCTCCTCAGGCTCTGATTCTTTTTCAACTTGAAGGGGATAAAAGGAAATGTTTTCGATATGGAGCCCTTTCTTTAGCAAAGGGGGAAAGTTACTATCTAACAAAGTAACAACAACAACAAAAATCATAATAGAGAAACAGTTAAAGTTTGAATAAAACAAATTCATTCATTTCCACACTACTACTGCTAAAGAATTTAAAATGCATCTTCAAATAAACTTATCATCAAGTATAAATGGCTTTGCTTAAACCAAGTTAAGAACAAAGAAAAGAAAATCATGGCATGCCTTGTTAATTAAGGATTTAAATATTTGCAGGTGTCCCTAAATTTCCATGACACAATATAACCCATTAATATAATCATTAATCAAATGATTAATTAATAAATAAAATGTGGTATGTCCATATAATGGAATATTATTCAGTAATTAAAAGGAATGAAGTACTGATCCATGCTATAACATAGATGAACCTGGAAAACATTGTGTATGCTAAGTGAAAGACACCAATTTTAAAAAGCCATGTATTTACTGTATGATTTCATTTCCATGAAATGTCCAGAACAGGCAAATCCATAGAGACAGAATGCAGACTCATGGTTGTTAGGCCTTGGGGAAAGGGAGAAATGAGGAGTGACTTGCTAACAGGTATGGTGTTTCTTTATGGGGTGATGAAAATGTCCCAGAATTAAACAGTGGTCATGGATGTGCAATTCTGTGATATACTAAAAATCACTGAATTGTACACTTCAAAAGGGTGAATTTCATGGTGTAAATTACATATTAATAAAGCTGTTATTCCCCCCACCAAAATCCATGACACATACTTGTTCATTTCTTGAGGAATACATCCAAGTCCCATGTGCCAGAACTAGCTGCAAGTTGGGAGTAAGTCAAGGGGCAGGTGAGTGAACCCAGCCAGCTGTCTAGCATCCACATCTTGGTGGTTTCACTGTTCTCTACCTGTTGACGTCTATCGAGGAACTCTTGAGAAATAATAAAAACTTGTTTCTCTGAATCCTATGGTGAACTTTGAAAGGGTGTAACTTCTGTATAGCACATCTGGATCTGGAGAAAGCCACAGGCTTGTACAAACATTTCTCTATTTGAGGATTTAGGGATTCATAAAGAGAGCCCTGCCCTGATGAATTTTGGGGGTCTAACATGGTAAAAGCAGGAGGGTATGGACAGTGGTCCAGAAAGAGAAGTATCTCTAAAAACTCATTTGAAAGTAATCCTATAGACAGTATCAGAAGTAATCACATGAAACCAAATGGGTTAAATGAAGCAGATTTTCTGAAAGGATGCTTTAAGGTTCTTCCAGCCCTCACCTGCTAAAACAAGCTTATACACATCACTATAAATTTTCGATTGATTCAGTGAGCCGGAATACAGTGACACAACTGGGCCTTACAATGAGAGTCAGGCACAGTTCAGGGGATTCTCATTCCTTTTTGCCCTTAAACTGAGGAGAATGACTTGCCTAAGATCCCTGGAGATCCCAGATCAGCCCTCAAAACTTCTGATTTCTTTAATCCATCATTCCAAATGCCCCACTCCACAACACCCTCCATCTGGTCAGTGCCTTACGTACCTTCTGGAATTTGATTCGAAAAAAACGAATTACTTGGAATCACTGGTTTACGACAGACAGGATTATTTAGTCTGGTTCCAGGTGATACTGGCAGAAAGTTCACAGGAGGGACACTGTACTTGTGATGGGTATTTGTTAGTAACTTGGTTATTTCTGATTCTTCCTCTAAAAGGGTTATCAAAGAATATACAACAGGTTCTGAAGTTTCTGCAAATGTCAAGGCTTTGCCATAAAGGAACTCAGAAATATGTAAACGACAAGCCAGAGGTAGATTCTCATTGGTGGAATAAAATGCCACAAGAGGAGCTTGGTAGGGGTATTTGTGGTCTTTAGAAAATCGAATTTCAAGTTCATATAAAAAGCATGCATCTTCATTAGCATTTAGATGAGAATCATCTACATTTCTTTCGACTCTTCCGACAATTTGATTTGGGGGCACTTCATGTTTAAATTTGCACTTTGATCCAAATTTACAATTTCCTTTGAGGTAAAATTTGCAGACTTCAAGTGAAGCCTCCTGTATATTTTTGGTACTTTCCTTTTGCTTGAATTTGCAGAATTTACTTGTCAAATACTCCAGTTCTAACCCAATGGTCCAGACTCTGTTTTGAATTCTTTCTATAAATTTTTCTCCACAGATTGACTTGAGAGCAAATGCCTCTTCCTGTCGCTGTTCCACACACTCATCCAAGCTCATGTGCGCAACTGCCTCAGATATCTTCATCCTCTCTCCAAATGTCTCTGAAAAGCACTGGGTGAGCAGGTGTTCCAGTGATGCCCCCACGTCTCCATCACAAATCCTCAGTGCTGCCTGACAGTGTTCAGTGTGGAAACCATACCTGCCATGTGTGAAACATGACAAAAAAAGATTAATATCAAAAAGTGGTATCAAACCACAGAAGAGAAATTCATTTAAATACATGTATGTGGGCCTTCCCTGGTGGCTCAGTGGTAAAGAATCCATCTGCCAATGCAGGAGAGGCGAGTTTGATCCCTGATCCAGTTAGATCCCACGTGTTGTGGAGCATGTAAGCCCGTGTGCGGCAACTATCGAGCCTGAGCTCTAGAACCCAGGAGCCACAACTACTGACCCCATGAGCCCTACACCCACGCTCCACAACAAGAGAAGCCACTTCGGTGAGAAGCCCATGCAGGCAACTAGAGTAGCTTCCGCCTCGCCACACCGAGAGAAAAGCCTGCATAGCAATGAAGGCCCAGCACAGCCAAAATAAATAAATAAATAAAACCACTGAAAAGCCCACAATCAGAAAACCATCCATGTGATGATATAAGTGTAGAGAGGCAGGGGCTGTATCCCGAAGAAGTCTCCCTGATAATACTAACTTCTGCTTCACCTACCTATCCTAAAAGAGAGGACACTGAGACTATCAAGTCCTGCTATGGCCCACACCACAGGGAAGCATTACTGCTGGAGCCCACAGCACAGGGAAGCATTACTGCTGGAGCCCACACCACAGGGAAGTATTACTGCTAGAGCCCACACTACAGGGAAGTATTACTGCTAGAGCCCACACCACAGGGAAGTATTCCTGCTGGAGCCCACACCACAGGGAAGTATTACTGCAGAACCCACACCACAGGGAAGTATTCCTGCTGGAGCCCACACCACAGGGAAGTATTACTGCTAGAGCCCACACCACAGGGAAGTATTACTGCAGAACCCACACCACAGGGAAGTATTACTGCTAGAGCCCACACCACAGGGAAGTATTACTGCAGAACCCACACCACAGGGAAGTATTACTGCTAGAGCCCACACCACAGGGAAGTATTACTGCTAGAACCTACACTACAGGGAAGTATTACTGCAGAACCCACACCACAGGGAAGTATTACTGCAGAACCCACACCACAGGGAAGTATTACTGCTAGAGCCCACACCACAGGGAAGTATTACTGCTAGAACCCACACCACAGGGAAGCATTACTGCAGAACCCACACCACAGGGAAGTATTACTGCTAGAACCCACACCACAGGGAAGCATTACTGCTAGAACCCACACCGCAGGGAAGTATTACTGCTAGAGCCCACACCACAGGGAAGCATTACTGCTAGAACCTACACTACAGGGAAGTATTACTGCTATGACCCACACCACAGGGAAGCATTACTGCTAGAACCCACACCACAGGGAAGTATTACTGCTAGAACCCACACCACAGGGAAGCATTACTGCAGAACCCACACCACAGGGAAGTATTACTGCTAGAACCCACACCACAGGGAAGCATTACTGCAGAACCCACACCACAGGGAAGTATTACTGCTAGAACCCACACCACAGGGAAGCATTACTGCTAGAACCCACACCACAGGGAAGTATTACTGCTAGAACCCACACCACAGGGAAGCATTACTGCAGAACCCACACCACAGGGAAGTATTACTGCTAGAACCCACACCACAGGGAAGCATTACTGCTAGAACCCACACCGCAGGGAAGTATTACTGCTAGAACCTACACTACAGGGAAGTATTACTGCTATGACCCACACCACAGGGAAGCATTACTGCTAGAACCCACACCACAGGGAAGCATTACTGCTAGAACCCACACCACAGGGAAGTATTACTGCAGAACCCACACCACAGGGAAGTATTACTGCAGAACCCACACCACAGGGAAGTATTACTGCTAGAGCCCACACCACAGGGAAGTATTACTGCTGGAACCCACACCACAGGGAAGTATTACTGCTAGAACCTACACTACAGGGAAGCATTACTGCTAGAGCCCACAGCACAGGGAAGCATTACTGCTGGAGCCCACAGCACAGGGAAGCATTACTGCTGGAACCCACACCACAGGGAAGCATTACTGCTAGAGCCCACACCGCAGGGAAGCATTACTGCTAGAACCCACACCACAGGGAAGCATTACTGCTAGAGCCCACACCACAGGGAAGCATTACTGCTGGAGCCCACACCACAGGGAAGTATTACTGCTAGAACCCACACCACAGGGAAGCATTACTGCTGGAGCCCACACCACAGGGAAGTATTACTGCTAGAGCCCACACTACAGGGAAGTACTCAGGAAGAGGTAATTCGTTTACAACATGACTTCGTTTCCTTCAATCCTCCCATAAGTGATGAAAGCAAACCTGGAAAGTCTGTGCACTGCAAATGCTGAGACTGTAAATTCTGGGTTATGAGGCTCCACCAGGCCTGAGCCAGTGCATTCCAAAGGATCAGAGTCAGGAACAAGGGAAGCTTCTCGTCCAGGTGACCAGTACTGCTCGTCATCATAATCAGGCTCATCATCTTCTTCCCCAGAAACACCTCTTCTGGCAAAAGTAACATTTTCATATATCATATATTAATTTCTACTTGCTTCAAATAAAAATTTGATAAGGGTTTAAGAATTCATGGAACCCAAGGACATAGGATCCTGACCACTACTGAGTCACTGATTTAGTTCTTTAATGATCTAATAACTTATATATTGGGAATTAATAGCATGTATTACTTGCCAGGCACTATGTTAAATGTTTTATATGTACTAGCTCTTTGAAAATCTTCACAACAACCCAGCCAGATACTAGTGGAATCTCCATTTTTTTCTTTCTCAGATGATCAACTAAAACTTAAAGAGACAATTTAATAACTAAAGGTTACACCGTAAAGGACAGCAAGTTGCTGAATAATTATTCTTGTATTTCTCTTGGCTCACTGTCAACTAGTTACGCAGCCACAACACGATTAGTATTGATACGGTATTCCAAAGACACACAGGACCCTCACATTTTATCTTCCTCAATATAATAGTTTATTCAAATATAATAATTTACTCAGATCCAGCATCCGCGTCTTGTTCCTGCAGGTCTCGGAGAAGAGCTTTCACTTTTTCCTGATTCTCAGAAGTCATATGTAGCGTCTGCAGGGGCACTTTGGCTTCAGGCTTCCACTTGGGGCGTGCATCCCCTTTTCTCACGCTACTGTTGCTAGGTCTGCAAAGGACACAAGAACAAAATTACACACTTATTTGTTATCAGAATTTTTACACTCTCTTCAGGGTCTCCATACACACACAATATGACTGGACTGTCACGTATCTTATGAAAGGGGACATCAATGAGCAGATAGTCTCCATTTCTATGGTATTTATTCAACTCCATTATATTCTAAATGCTGGGGAAAAACCTGATCAGATTCTTCACCATTAAATCCTGCTTCACTAACTCAAAAATCTTCCGGGGAAAACAATGCTATGATGACTCCTGCACTAGTGGAGGAGTCATATTTCTTTCACAAGAAACACGCTATGTACAAAGAGTACATATTTCACTCTATTTGAGGTATTTAATCCAAAAACAACTAAGAGTTGTATCTTGTGACTATTAGGCCCTATTTTTTGAAATATTTATTTAACTTTTTAACTTCCTGATTACAAATATAATAATACCTGTTTACTGTAGAAAAATAGAGAACAAAGAACAGAAAACATCTTAACTAATATCATTCCTTTTCACATACATTTCTTATAAAATTATGCGGCATATGTAATTTTTTATAATTTGCTTTATTTCCTTATTAAAATCAAACTGGCATTTCCCTCAAATTAAACATTTTCCTACAACTTAATTTTTAAATTTTAAACACAGAGAGACTAGAATTTACTTCACTATTCACTATTTCACTAATCTCATTTTTGGAATTTAGACTTTTTAGAGACACTTTTTAATATTTAAAAAAACAATGAATTCTAAAGTTTACCTTTACTCACAAAGTTTCTTTTCTGTTTTTCACTTGGCATGTTTCATTATAAATTTTCACAAATCTAGGGAAATGGTAGAAACTTCTCTGTACTGAAAATCCAACATATTACTGAGACTTTGAAAAGAACCACACACTTACACTCTCTCAACTGGGTAGCAAAGGAGAAAATAGAAGAGACTGGGGTTTTTAACCACATAATTCCAACTTCTGAAAGAAACGTTATCCAAAATTCATCATTTCCCCTTTTTGTTTCAAAAATTTTTTAATATATATAGCATTTATTAAGATTCACCAATAACTGTTAACACCTGCCATACTTATATGCACACACACACATTTATGCCCTTCTCTTATTTCCTCTCTATATGCACACATATATGCATATATATATATATATGCTTCCCCATATATACACATGCATGTTCTAAACCATCTGAATGTAAGCTGCTGACATCATATTCACTCGTAAATACTTCTGCATGTTATTTCCTAAGAACAGAGACAAACTTTTATATAACCATAATACTATTATCACTCATAAGATATTAATATTTTATATTGATCTCATCTAATATATCATTTAACTATATATTGATATCATCACATCATGGCAAACAAATGGAGAAACAAAGGAAACAGTTACAGATTTTATTTTCTTGGGCTCCAAAATCACTGCAAATGGTGACTGTAGCCATGAAATTGAAAGACGCTTGCTCCTTGGAAGAAAAGCTATGACCAACCTAGAGAGCATACTAAAAAGCAGAGATGTTACTTTGCCAACAAAGGTCCATCTAGTTAAAGCTATGGTTTTTCCAGTGGTCATGTATGGATGTGAGAGTTGGACCATAAAGAAAGTTGAGCACTGAAGAATTGATGCTTTTGAACTGTGGTGTTAGGGAAGACTCTTGAAAGTCCCTTGGACAGCAAGGAGATCCAACCAGTCCACCCTAAAGGAAATCAGTCCTGAATATTCATTGGAAGGACTGATGCTGAAGCTGAAACTCCAATACTTTGGCCACCTGATGTGAAGAACTGACTCACTGGAAAAGACCTTGATGCTGGGAAAGACTGAAGGCAGGAGAAGGGGATGACAGAGGATGAGATGGTTGGATGGCATCAGTGACTCAATGGACATGAGTTTAAGCAAGCTCTGGGAGTTGGTGATGGACAGGGAAGCCTGGTGTGCTGCAGTCCATGGGGTCACAAAGAGTCAGACATGACTGAGCAACTGAACTGAACTGATATTCAAAGTTCCTAATTGCCTCAGTCACATCTTCTACAGATTTTCTGATTATCTAGTTAAAAATGACATTAAGTTATCTGTTTTTCAAACTCCTTTAATTTAGAATAGTTCCTTATCTATTTCCTGATATTGACTTTTTTTATGTACTCAGGCCAGTATTTTTGTAGAATACTCATAATTTGGATTTATCTGTTTCTTCACGATTAGTGCAAAAAATAAAGGAGGGTGGGGGAGACCTTACCTATGCTATTTCATCTACCACTTAGTTGTAAACCTCGATACTTTGCCTTCCTTCCTGTTACTAAGGATGAACCATTTTTGATCCTAAAAGTCAGTCCCTCTGTTTGTATACTGTATCTCAATTTCTTCAGTCTCCTCAAGGAAATCATTCTAGCACTTATCCCCCTCTCTACAACATCAGTTCTTCATTCTCCTTTGGATTATTTCCACCAGCATATATACATGCTATGTAACATCTACCGTATTAATAAAAAAATTCCTCCCTTTGACTTTACATCCCCCTCAAGGTATTGTCCTATCCATCTTCCCACCCTCGCCCTTTACAGTAAAACTCCCCCAATGGGGTCTCTAAATCATGTCTTTGTCGCCACTGTTTTTCCTCTTCTCTCTGAAACACACTCTATACCAACTACACTACACCAAACAACTCTTGTCAAGGTCACCCATGCCACCCACATTGCCAAATCCAGTGGACAAGTCAGAACACCTTTTCCTTTTCTTTTGGCCGTGCTGCACAGCTGGTAGGATCTTAGCTTCCAACCAGGGATTAAACCTGGGGCCCCAGCAATGAAAGTGCCAAGTCCTAACCACCAAGGGAACTCCCAGAACACATTTTTCTTGATCTGCTAGAAGCACTTTTTTATACAAGTTGCATATCCCTTTTAAGTATCCAATCCAATCTGACTGGATAACCCCCTTTAAAACATCTTCATTCCTTGACTTCCAGAAATCAGCTTTTAGTTTTCCTCCTACTTCACTGGCAACTTCTCAATCTGCTTTGTCTGATTCTCCTAACCTCTTTCAACCCTAAATCCTAGAGTGCCCAAGGGCTCAAAATTCAGACCTCTTCTCTACAACCTATCTCATTTAGTCTCATAGCTTTAAATGGTATTTACTCATAAAGAACTCATACATTTACTTCTCTAGGTGAGATCTTGTTCTTGAACTCCAGACATATTATTAAATCGTCTAGGACACTGCCACCGGGAGAGTATCTTCTAACTGGTCTTCCTGCTTTCACTCATGTCCCCTTGTAGTCGATTCTCCACACAGTACACTGAGGCAGGGCTGCTGAGTATGGATGCACAGACTGTATACTATGCAAAGGGTCCTGAAGCAGAGGAGGAGGGGACAGCGAGAGCTAAAATCCAGTGTGTTCTCTGCTTGCCAAGACATGTATTCTGGAGCTATAACTGACCAGAGAAGGGGGCTTTTCTAATTCACATTCACCATTTTCTAATTCATATAAAAGGATATAATTAATGGCAGTAACTCTGGCCAGAGTGATTGATGACATATACTCGCACCTCAAACCCTTCAATGGCTTCCCATCTTACTCAAAGCAAAAGGCAAAGTCCTTATAATAGCTTTTCAGCCATGGTATACAATTTGGCTCAATCTACTTCAACATGCTGACAAACCTCAAGGCTGGTACTTGAAAGAAGCTTTTCAGGTAGATAAGGTGCATCTGCAGAGTATATTATGCAAAATGCTGCACTGGATGAATCACAAGCTGGAATCAAGATTGCTGGGAAAAATATCAACAACCTCACACATGCATATGATAACACTCTAATGCAGAAAGTGAGGAGGAACTAAAGAGTCTTTTGATGAGGGTGAAAGAGGAGAGTGAGAAAGCAAGCTTAAACCCAACATTCAAAAAACTAAGATCATGGCATCTGGTCCTATCACTTCATGGCAAATAGATGGGGATAAAGTGGAAATCGTGACATTTTATTTTCTTGAGCTGCAAAATCACTGCAGATGGTGACTACAGCCATGAAATTAAAAGAGCTTGCTCCTTGGAAGGAAAGCTATAACAAACCTAAACAGTGTATTAAAAAGCAAAGACATCACTCTGCTGACAAACATCTGTATAGTCAAAGCTATGATTTTTCCAGTAGTGAAGTACGGACATGAGAGTTGGACCATAAAGAAGTCTGAGCACCAAAGAATTGATGCTTTCAAACTATGGTGCTGGAGAAGACTCTTGAGAGTCCCTTGAACAGCAAGGAGACTACATCAGTCAATCCGAAAGGAAATTAACCCTGAATATTCACTGGAAGGACCAATGCTGAAGCTGAAGCTCCAATACTCTGGCTACCTGATGCAAACAGCGACTCACTGGAAAAGATCCTATGCTGGGCAAGACTGAAGGCAGGAGGAGAAGGGGATGACAGAGGATGAGATGGTTGGATGGCATCACTGACTCAATGGACATGAAGTGAAGTGAAGTGAAATCGTGCAGTCGTGTCCGACTCTTTGCAACCCCATGGACTGTAGCTTACCAGGCTCCTCCGTCCATAGGATTTTCCAGGCAAGAGTGCTGGAGTGGATTGCCATTTCCTTCGCTAGGGGATCTTCCCGACCCAGGAACTGAACCCGGGTCTCCCACATTGCAGGCAGACGCTTATCATCTGAGCCACCAGGGAAGCCATGAATTTGAGCAAATTCCTGGAGATAGTGAAGGACAGGGCAGTCTGGCATGCTGCAGTCCATGTGGCATACAAAACTGAACACGCTTAGCAACTGGACAACAAGGTCTATCTGAACATGAGATGACTGATATAAACAGAACAGATGTTTCTGCTTTCCTTGTCCCTCGCATGGTGGCAGCAGGGGTGATCTTTTGAGAAGGTGTCAGATATCTGTGAGAATATATATCTGCCCCATCGAGAATTTCTGTATAATTCAATTCCATTATCTAAAATAGTTTTGTACCAAACAGCCCCAGGCTGAAGACTGACACAGTAACTAGACTAGCTATTCTGCAACTATCTTAAGACAACTTTGTCAACAACTGTGCTTTAATTTTCAAAGCTTTTGTTAAAATCCCAATTCTTTTGATTACTCTAAAGAGTATACATTCCAAAGTATCCTTTTAAAAACTTGAATTTTGGGAATTCTCTGGCTATCCAGTGGTTAGAACTCTGCGTTTTTACTGCAGAGGGCCCAGGTTTGAGCTTTGGTAAAGGAACTAAGCCATACAGCAAGTCACACAACTTGCTAAAACCAACTAACAAATAGCCAAAAAACCAACTAAAAAACCAACTAAACAAATAACCACACACAAAGAAAAAAAATCCCTTGGTTTTATGTCCTTATTTTTCCTACAATACATCATTTTAGTGACTAAATTTGATCCTGCTGACAGAAAACAGATGAATCCCTAAGGATCAGGGAGGAGTTCACTGCAAAAGGGCATGGGCGAGTTTTGAAGAACTGCTGGTTACAGAGATGACTGCATTTGTCAAACTTTAGGGTGAGTTTTACTGAATGTAAATTACACTTCAAAAAACATGATTTTTAAAACTTACAAACAAAACAAAATCCTTATACTGGCCTATAAGATTCTATACAGCATAGCCTGCCGAATCTAACTGCCTAACACTTCTTACCCATCCATGCTAGCCACATGGCTTCCTTGTCATTCCCTAAATCTTCTTAAAACTCCTGCCTCAGGAACTGTTCACTTGCTGTTCTGCCTCAAACGTTCTTCCCTCAGATAGATTCATGGCTTACTCCTTCACTTCTTTCTTGTCCTGCCTCAAATGACACATCAAGAGAGAAGTCTTCTCTGATCACTCCACAGACAAGAGTAACCATTTAAAAACACAAGCAATCCAGTTTGGCATTTTCTATCCCTTCGTCCTTATTTTCCTCCATAGTACTTACCACTTGACATATTATTACACCTTTGTTTACAGTTTTTATATCTCAAACCTCCTGTGAACAGCAGGACAATATTTTACTCATTGTTGTAATCCTGGTCACTAAAACACTGTCTGGCTCATAGTAGGCACTAAGTCAATATATCCTGTGTAAATGAACATCTAAGACCCTAAGAACCTATAAAGTAAGTGTTTTCAGAAAGAATGGAGCTGCACCTAACTCAGCCGTCAGGTTCTTAGGTCAGCAGCTAATGTGAAATGTAGCTTTAAATTATTCTGGAAGATTTCTTAAAAAAGAATCAAGTTTGAGATTGATATATTATCTCTCAGTATGTCCAAAAATGACCATTCTTCATTTAGAATGGAAAAAAATGGAGATTCTCTGGTTGCATACCAAGTGAAGTATCTGGTTATGGTAGACACTATGTATAAGAAATATATATTTTAAAAATACACATTAATATCACCTACTCAGTGCATCAAGAAGCTTGAACTATATAAAGCACTTAGAGACTGAGACTGACAGGAATGGACACCTTCCTCTCTCATTATCCTGTTCATGATGGAGTTCAGATTCATTTAGTGGCAAGTTTAACTACTTAAATACCATTTGTTCTTCTTTTTTTTTTTTCCTGAATGCATACAATTGAATTCATTTAAATTAAAAGCATGTATGATCCAGTGAAACTTCAGCACTCACCTATATTTCTAACCAATATTTAGTTGGTAATTGTTCCCATAAGAGTGTGTGTATGCCTGTGTATATACACACAACTCTAAAGAAGTCTCTCTATCTCTAAAAATTTAAGTAAACAGCTTAAAGTGCAATTTGAAAAACAAGGAGAATTTTATATTTATACTGCATAACATACAGTAGAAAATCTTTATTTTCATTAAACATGTATTAGAATTATGCAGAATACATCATGTGAAATGCTGGGCTGGATAAATCATAATCTGAAATCAAGATTGCCAGGAGAAATAACAACCTCAGATAGGCAGATTATATCACTCATAATGGCAGAAAGTAAAGAGAAACTAAAGAGCCTTTGGATGAGGGTGAAAGAGGAGAATGAAAAAGCTGGCTTGAAACTCAACATTAAAAAAACTAAGATCATGGCATCTGGTCCCATCACTTCATGGCAAATAGAAGAGGAAATAGTGGAAGCAGTGATAGATTTTATTTTCTTGGGCTCCAAAATCACTGAGGACTGAAAGTAAAAGATGCTTGCTCCTTTGAAGGAAAGCTATGACAAAGTTAGAGAGTATATTAAAAAGCAGAGGCATCACTTTATTGACAAAGGTGGTCATGTACAGATGTGAGCTTTGGATCATAAAGAAGGCTGAGTGCCAAAGAATTGATGCTTTCAAAATGTGGTGCTGGACATGAATTTGAGCAAACCCTGGGAGATAGTGGAGGACAGAACAGCCTGGCGTGCTGCAGTCCCTGAGGCTGCCAAGAGTTGGACATGATTGAAGTGACTGAACAACAACAAAACAACGTTCACTAATTAAAAGTTGACTATGAGAGAAGCCTGGGCATGATATCTATCTCTGGCCATTACATTAAGCTTCAGTAAATATTTGGTTGATCAGTTGGAAAATGGATAATTCATCAACTAAACAGAAGGGATACAGCCAGATCTCATTTCGGGACCTTCAAACTACAATGCCTAAGAAATACTTAATATAATTTTCAATTACCCTACCATTTCCAATATTTACTTTTCTGTAATATTGATTACAATAACAATATTACACTCAATTTACAGTGTCATATGGAAGTTAAAGTTAAGTTCAGATTTCAATGCCCAGTCCTCTCCCAAAGGTGTTATTTACCATTATGCTTTTTAAAAAATTCACAAAGCGGGGGACTGCAAGGCTTTAAAATAATAGGAAGAGTAACTTAGCCAGAATTACTTGGCATTTTCCCCCTCTGTCTTAACCATCTTTTGTCCCATACATCAGGAATTGATACTGTTTTCATATTTGAACATTCAACGAGTATAATAACCTGGATGAATGCCTTGATTCACTGAAGATACAAAAGTCATCGCCATCATCCCAGATTCTACTTGATGCCTTTCTGTTGCCACCAATACCACCGCCACTGCTGCCACCCCCATGAGATTTACTAGCATGGCTCCTGCCTCCTCTTCCTCCTCTGGAAGACCCTTTTCCACCTCCTTTCCCTGGCTTGCCTTTCCTTCTTACTGAAGAACTCATTTTTACCTGCAAGAGAAAAAAGCAATACAGACATTATAAAACCAGGTAAATATAATAATCCTTTGTTTGTCAAAGTTAAGGATATAGCCTATTTTAAAGAAAAAAAAAAGGAAAATGCACTCAAAGGGCCAGTTTAGAAGCATGAACAAACTGCTTCACAAAAGATTTATAAGCACATCTCCCCAGACTAATATCTAATAAGTTTCTCTGACACAAGTTTCTTAACCAAGAGGTGCATCAGAAACACATGGAGAAGTTTTCAAATCACACAGGAGGGTGTGTAGGGTCCCCTGCTACATTCTGATTTGGTTAGGTCTGGCACAGGGTTTAAAAACCCTAGAAGAGATGTTTCATGTATTTAATATATGATTTGATAAATTAAATTTATATTTACACATATATTTTTAGAAACAGCTCTGGCTAAGAGATTGTGCCTGGAGGGGAGTAAAAGTGTAAAACTGTTGCATGCGATCAAAGTTAAGCTGCTATCAGCTTAAAGTAAAATGTTATAAGATGTCTTACATTAGCCTCAAGGTAAAAAACAAACAAACCAAAAAATTACACATTAAAAATCTATAGTAAGAAAGAAACTATAAATGAATTAAAAAAATTTTTTTAATCTATAGCAGATATACAAAAGATGAGGAGGGAAAAAAATCAAAGCATACCACTATAGAAAAATCATCAAATCATGAAGACAGGAAGAGAGAAAGAAACAAACAAAAGATCTTAAAAATGCTCAAGAAACAACAATATGGCAGTAATCAATAATTACTTATCAATAATTACTTTAAATGTAAATGGGCTAAATTCTCCCATCAAAATACATAAAATAGTTGAATGGATAAAAAAAATAAGACTCAACTACATGCAGCCTTTAAGAGAATTGCTTCAGCTGCGAAGACACACAGACTGAAAGTGAAGGGATGTAAAAGATAGTAAATGCACAAGGAAACGGCAGGGGTAGCTGTACTCAGACAAAATAGCCTGTAAGTCAAACACTGTAACAAGAGACAAAGAAGATCATTATACAGTGATAAAGAGAATTCATCAAGAGATGAATAGATAAAGAGAATTCATCAATTCATCAAGAGAATCTAACAATTATGAATATTTATACTCCCAATATCAGAGCATCTAAATATATAAAGCAAATATTAACATAACTGGGAGGAAGCAGCCAGCAATACAACAGTAATAGGAGACTTTAATATCACACTTTCAACAATGGTCTGATCATCCAGAAAGATAATCATCTAGTAAAAGAAAAATTCGACTTGAACTATAATAGACATACACAGAACATTCCATTCAAAGCCACATGAAATATTTTTCAGGATAGATCATATGTTAGGCCATAAAACAAGTCTTGACAAATTTAAGAAGACTGAGAACAAATCAAATATCTTTTCTGGTAACAATGGTATAAAACTAGAAATCAATAAAAGAAGGAAAACTGGAAAATTCATAAACGTATGGAAATTAACATGCTCCTGAACAACCAGTAGGTCAAAGACAAAACCAAAAGGAAATTTTAAAATATCCTCAAAAAACTGAAAATGAAAACACAACATACCAAAAATTATGGGATGCAGCAAAAGGAGTTCTCTAAGAGGGAAGTTTATCACAATAAACGTCTATGTTAAGAAAAAGAAATGATCTCAAATAAACAAACTAGATTTACATCTTAAGGAACCAGAAATAAAGAACAAACTAAGCTCTAACTAAGTCAACTAACTACACCCAAACTAAGTCCAAAGTTAGTAGTATGCATAATAGGAACACCGGAAGGACAGGAGAGAGAGAAAGAGAAGAACAGAAAAAACATTTAAAGAGATGATGATAGAAGACCTATCGAATTTATTGAAAGACAATAACCTACACATACAGGAAGTTCTAAGGACTTCAAACAGGATAAAGCCAGAGATCCATAAATAGACACAATACATAAAAATGCTAAAGTTAAAGACAAGAAGTCTTGCAAGCATTTAGAGAAAAACAACTTGTCACTTACAGATATAACCCTGGTAAGATCTGTTTTACAAAAAAACTATGATAGGAATTTGTTTAAGCTGAAGAAAGTGACCCTAGATGGTAATCTGAACTCACACACACACAAAAAGAAGCACCAGTAAAGGTAACTATGTAAATATAAAACAAAATCAACTCCCTCAAAACCTACCAAACAGTGTATATCCATATTTTCTTCTTTCTTCACATAACTGATTTAAAAAGCAACCATATAAAATAATATGTATATAACGTAATAGTGGGTTTATGATACGCAAAAATGTAACGTATATGCTATAATAGAACAAAGCAGGTTGGCGGGAGCACAGATGGATTGGGTTAATAAAATGACTACAGATGGTAAAGTAATAACTATAACAATGTATAGTTGGGGATGCAACCTAAGGTTTCATTGCCAGATGAATGGATAAAGAAAACATGGTATATATACACAACGGAATATTACTCAGTCATAAAAAAGAATGAAATAATGCCATTACCAACAATATGGATGGACCCAGAGACATTACTTTGCTGACTAAGGTCCATCTAGTCAAGGCTATGGTTTTTCCTGTGGTCATGTATGGATGTGAGAGTTGGACTGTGAAGAAGGCTGAGCACTGAAGAATTCATGCTTTTGAACTGTGGTGTTGGAGAAGACTCTTGAGAGTCCCTTGGACTGCAAGGAGATCCAACCAGTCCATTCTGAAGGAGATCAGCCCTGGGATTTCTTTGGAAGGAATGATGCTGAAGCTGAAGCTCCAGTACTTTGGCCACCTCATGCGAAGAGTTGACTCACTGGAAAAGACTCTGATGCTGGGAGGGATTGGGGGCAGGAGGAGAAGCTGATAACTGAGGATGAGATTGCTGGATGGCATCTCGGACTTGATGGACGTGAGTCTGAGTGAACTCCGGGAGTTGGTAATGGACAGGGAGGCCTGGCGTGCTGTGATTCATGGGGTCGCAAAGAGTTGGACACGACTGAGCGACTGAACTGAACTGAACTGACTGAGAGATTATCATACTAAATGAAGTAACTCAGACAAAGACAAATATCATATGATATTGCTTACATGTGGAATCTTTACTGCAAAAAGGAGAGGAAAGGCGTACAGCTATATGAAAGTAACATTTCTATATATTATCAAAATTGAGTTAGTATAAATGTAAAGTTGACTCTGGTATATTAAGAGGTATAAGACAAATCCTTGAGCAGTCACTAAAAAGTAAACCAAAAATTCAATAAATGTAGTGAAAAAAAAATCACTAAAGAAATTAAAATATTGCATTAGGAAAATTTATTGAATAATTTAATGCAAAAGAAAACAGCAAAGTAGGAACAGTGAAACAAAATAGACATGAGACATATTGACAACTAAAAGTAGAATGGAAAAAATAAATCCCACTATACCAATAACAATATTAAATGTGAATGGATTAAACAATCCAATCAAAAGATGAATTATTAGTGAAAAAAAACAAGATCCAAGTATATGCTGTCTATCACTTTAAATTCAAAGATACAAATAAATGAAAAGTAAAAGGATGGAAAAAGAGAAATCATGCAAATGAAAACCACAAGATAGCTGCAGCAACTATGTTAATATCAAACAAAATTGACTATAAAGCAAAAAAAATCTTGTTAGTGATAAAGAAGAACATTTCATAAAGATAAGAGAGTCAATCCATGAGGAAGATGTAACAATTATAAATATACTGTACCTAATAACAGAGCACCAAAACACATCAACCAACAACTGACAGAAATGAACAGAGAAATACACAACATATAACAGCAGGAAACTGCAATACCCACGTTCAGCCACGGTAAAAAGCACCTACACAGAAGATCAATAAGGAAGCAGAAGACTTGAAACAGTAAAAACCAACTTGACCTAAGAGACATCTATAGAACATTCTACCAACAAAAAATAGACATTTTTCGTATGTGGACAAGGAAAATTTTTCAGGATAGACAATATACTAGCCTATAAAACAAACCTTAATAAGTTTAAAAAGACAAAACTTTAAAAAGTATGTTCTGCAACCAAACTAAAACGAAATTTGAAATCAAAAGCAGGGAAATAACTGGGAAACTCATAAATATGTAGCAATTGGGCTAGGTCTCCTGATATTCCTTTCTTCAAATCCTTTATAATTATACGTATTTATTGTTTCTTTGATGTTTATCTCCCGCCACTCCCCCGCCCCCAGAACGCTCTCTGAAGGCAAGGAGTATATCCATGTTGATTACCGCTGTGCCTCTAATAGTGTATGGCATATAACAGGAATTCAACATGTATATGAGGAATAGCTGAGGGTTGAATAAATTACTGATATGAAAATGGAGAGCCATTCATTTATTTATTCATTCCACAAATATTTATTGAACACATTAAGTGCTAGATTCTAGGGATACAACAGCAAAGATAACAAAATTCTTGCTTCATGAAGCTCATCCTCTAGAAATTAAGATGACAATAAACAAATATACAATATTAATTAAGTGCTATGAAGAAAAAAACAGTCTTTTTTCAGACAAAGTGGTCAGGTAAGAGTGATCATCTTTCTGAGATCATATTTGAGCAGACATGTGAACATGCAGAAAATGAGTCATGAAATATTTGTAAAAAGAACATTCTAAGCAAAGCAATAGTAGGTGAAAAGGGTCCAAGTCCAGAATAACATCTTCAATGCAGTGGGCTGAACAGTGAGGAGTCTTGTGGGTCTGCAACGTAGTAAGCAAAGGAGATGGGGTCAGAGACCAGAGATGGCCGTATAAGCCCTAGGAAGAACTTTGAATTTTACTCTAAATATAATAGAAAGTCAATAGAGGACAAAGGCAAAAGCTTGGTATGACTGACTTCGGTTCTAACAATTACTCTAGCTGCTATGTGAAGAATAAAATGACTGTAGGGAGGTGAGGAGAACCAGGAGGACAGTTAGGCAACTACTGCAATTGTTCAGGCAGGAGATAAAAAACAAAACTAAACAGTGAGTTGGACTACAGAGGAAACAAGCAGAGTTGAAAAGTGGCCATAGAGTCTCAATGCATTTTAATCATAGATGAATTAGATGAAAGGTATAAGAAGTGTCTAGAATTGTTGTAAAATTTGAGGTCCTAGCTTAACTAGGTGAATAGGGGTTCTGTACTCAGCCATGTGAATGGGAATGTGAAGTGAAGTCGCTCAGTCGTGTCCGACTTTTTGCAACCCCATGGACGGTAGCCTACCAGGCTCCTCCATCCATGAAATGTTCCAGGCAAGAGTACTGGAGCGGGTTGCCTTTTCCTTCTCCAGGGGATCTTCCCAACCCAGGGATCGAACCTGGGTCTCCCACATTGCAGGCAAATGCTTTACCATCTGAGCCACCAGGGAATGGACATGAAATTATATAGGGAATGTCACAAGTTCAGAATGGATGTTACACTGGAGATGCCTTCTAGACATTCAAATGGAGATGTGTAGAACATAGTTGGAAATATAAGTCTGCATGGAGGGGAAAGATTATTTCAATTAATTCTGTAAAACTCCTACAAGGTAAATATTATTTTCTATATTTTATAGAGGAGGAAACTAGAGTACAGATAAATTACACAACTTGTCCAATGTCACTACTATAGAAGAAAAGCCTGGAGCTAGGGTCTGAAATAATCCATTTGACTCCAAAGCTGAAATTCTTTCCCCCATACTTACCTTTTACCCCCCAAACATGTACTTTGTATCTTCAATTCAAAATTTTAATGTTAAGCCAGCCCCGCTTTGATTTGTGCCTGGGCCTTAATTTATAACGGTGACTGAGTGCTGACACAGAGAGATAAATACCATCAAAAGAAAAAGTTTAACGTTACTTACAGCTCTCCTAAAAAGGAGAGGTCTGTCTGTCTCTGTAGGCCACGCCAGGGAAGCACCTGTGTCAGGAGCAGGCAGAAAGGAGTAAGGAGAAGGCCACCCCGCATTCTTTCTTGGTTTTTCCATGGGAAAGAAGAGGCCAGGCAGGGAAAACAGCTTAGGACTGGCTACTTTAAGTAATTCCCACAGACTCTAAGGTCTAGGGCTTGTCCCTAGTTGCCTGGTACTTGGCCCTGGACTGATTTAGGGCAAGTGAACTACAGGCTTGCTGGTTAGACAAAGGAGGTTGTTGGAGGTAAGGCGGGCAGGATTGGTTGGTTTGCATATGAAAGGCATGCTGTCAGATCAATCGTTAATCAGCTAGCCCCGGGAATGGCATTTTTTCCCTGGTCAGGCAGGCCCCATAAGACAACAAAACATCAGAAATCCATTTAGCCTGGGAAGATCTCAACTTTCTTTATTCACCGTGGACACGAGAACCTAAGTTTGGCTCCCAGGAACAGAATCACCAAGCTGGGCGCTGAAAACTTAGCACAAACCATTCCCTTCCCAGGCAAATCTCTGACTGACCCCATAGATCCAGCTCCTTGCAGATACCCAGACCTGGTACCTTTCTTCCAGCATACACTGTAGCCAATCCTCTCCCCAAACAGCCCACCAACTGGAGATGGAGCTAAGATACAGGAAACCAGCCCGAGGCCCTCCAAGTCAACCCTTTATCTCGCAGAATTCAGCTCCCCGGCCTCAGCTGTACAACCCTCAGCTGTCGACCCAGGCCAGGCCTGGTCGCAGGCCTAGGATCCTGCTGCTCCAGACTCACCGGCCCCTGCCAGACAGGCTGGATCCCACCGGGCCGGGAGGCTTCTCAGACCCTGCCCACTGCGGGAGAGGCTGACGGTAGAAAGGTCCGCACACTGACCACCAGGGAGACGCGCGGACCACGCACACGGACACACATTCCTCGTCCGCGGAAGGGGCGACCGTCCCGGGTTTGTAGCGCTGCTTCTCGGGCCACCTATTCGGACGCGGCGCCCAGCGGCCAAAGGCCCTGCCTCGGCGCTGCCATCCACCCGGACCTTACCTGGAGCGGCTCCGCAGCGGCCCAGCTACAGCGGTACAGCCCTGGCGCCTTCTGATTGGCTCAACCTCGGGCCCACCCCTCCCCCCACATTCGCTTCCGGGTGAGAGGTGCCTGGTCGCCCTAGCAACCATGGCGCACCCGGCGCTGAACGAGGGCTTCTTCCCTCCAGGCCACCGAGCTGGCGGCCCAGGGAGAATCACAGAGTCCAGAAAATCTCTCCCGCAGCCCTGTGTCAAGTGAGTGCCCCATCCTCTCAACATCTCTTAAATAGAACATGCAGTGAGCCGGCCCCTGGCAACTCCAGTAGGGATGAGACAGAGTTCCTGGTGGGATGGGGGTACAGAGAGAGCCCCAGGAGCGGGAATCTGGAGACCTGGGTTCTAGCTCTCATCCGGCCGTCGATTCGCTGTTGTGACTCATTAGGCCAGTGCCAGCGTACTGCCAGTCTGCACCTCTTAGGTTCCCTTCTTCGAGCTCTAACATTCCGAAGTTTCGGGTGTGGAACCATTTAAGGGCAGTTGACACACACACACTACAGTGAGGATAGACCAACACACACAGACACACTACAGTAGGGATAGACCAACACACACACACACACACACACTCACACTCACACTCTACAGTGAGGATAGACCAACACACACACACACACACACACACACTCACACTCTACAGTGAGGATAGACCAACACGCACACTCACACACACACACACTCACACTCACACTCTACAGTGAGGATAGACCAACACACACAGACACACTACAGTAGGGATAGACCAGAAGTGGTGTGGGGGCTCTAGGGATAGACCAA
The DNA here is from genome assembly GCF_001704415.2 of Capra hircus. Lineage (NCBI taxonomy): Eukaryota > Metazoa > Chordata > Mammalia > Artiodactyla > Bovidae > Capra > Capra hircus. Next base: position 21,052,310 of record NC_030818.1, read on the forward strand.
CACGCACACTCACACACACACACACACTCACACTCACACTCTACAGTGAGGATAGACCAACACACACAGACACACTACAGTAGGGATAGACCAAGAGTGGTGTGGGGGCTCTAGGGATAGACCAACACACACACTCACACACACACACACTCACACTCACACTCTACAGTGAGGATAGACCAACACACACACGCACACACACACACACTACAGTAGGGATAGACCAACACACACACTCACACACACAGTCTCACACTGTACAGTAAGGATAGACCAACACACACACAGACACACACACACCACAGTAGGGATAGACCAAGAGTGGTGTGGGGGCTCTAGGGATAGACCAACACACACACTCACACACACACACACTCACACTCACACTCACACTGTACAGTGAGGATAGACCAACACACACAGACACACTACAGTAGGGATAGACCAGAAGTGGTGTGGGGGCTCTAGGGATAGACCAACACACACACTCACACACACACACACTCACACTCACACTCTACAGTGAGGATAGACCAACACACACACAGACACACACACACTACAGTAGGGATAGACCAAGAGTGGTGTGGGGGCTCTAGGGATAGACCAACACACACACACACACACACACTCACACTCACACTGTACAGTGAGGATAGACCAACACACACACACACACACACTCACACTCTACAGTGAGGATAGACCAACACACACACACACACTCACACACACTGCACAGTAAGGATAGACCAACACACACACACTCACACTCACACTCTACAGTGAGGATAGACCAACACACACACAGACACGCACACACTACAGCAGGGATAGAACAAGAGTGCTGTGGGAGGTCCTAGAAGAGTCTGGGGATGAGGGTAGATATGAAAGGTTTGTCAGGTGATATCTCTGTTTTCCTTTATGCCTCTTTCTGGGAAAAATGTTCAGACTTGTATTCCAGTTCACTAATTTACTTTCCAATGGTTTTCATTTTGCTCTTCAGCCCTTCTAAGGCGGTTTATTTCAACAGTTCAATTCAGTTTAGTTCAGTCACTCAGTCATGTCCGACTCTTTGTGACCCCATGGACTGCAGCACACCAGGCCTCCCTGTCCATCACCAACTCCTGGAGTTTACCCAAACTCATGTCCATTGAATTGGTGATGCCATCCAACCATCTCATCCTCTGTCATCCCCTTCTCATCCTGCCTTCAATATTTCCCAGCATCAGGGTCTTTTCAAATGAGTCAGCTCTTCACATCATGTGGCCAAAGTATTGGAGTTTCAGCTTCAACATCAGGCCTTCCAATGAACACTCAGGACTGATCTCCTTTAGGATGGACTGGTTGGATCTCCTCGCACTCCAAGGGACTCTCAAGAGTCTTCCCCAACACCACTCTTCAAAAGCATCAATTCTTTGGCGCTCAGCTTTCTTTATAGTCCAGCTCTGGCATCCATACATGACTACTGGAAAAACCATAGCCTTGACTAGATGGATCTTTATTAGCAAAGTAATGTCTCTGCTTTTGAATATGCTGTCTAGGTTAGTCATAACTTTCCTTCCAGTGAGAAAGCGTCGTTTAATATCATGGCTGCAGTCACCATCTGCAGTGATTTTGGAACCCAAAAATATAAAGTCTCTCACCGTTTCCACTGTTTCCCCATCTATTTCCCATGAAGTGATGGACCCTGATGCCATGATCTTTGTTTTCTGAATGTTGAGCTTTAAACCAACTTTTTCACTCTCCTCTTTCACTTTCATCAAGAGGCTCTTCAGTTCTTCACTTTCTGCCATAAGGATGGTATCATCTGCATAGCTGAGGTTTTTTATATTTCTCCCCGCAGTCTTGATTCCAGCTTGTATTTCATCCAGCCCAGTGTTTCTCATAATGTACTCTGCATATAAGTTAAATAAGCAGGGTAACAATATACAGCCTTGACATACTCCTTTTCCTATTTGGAACCAGTCTGTTGTTCCATGTCCAGTTCTAACTGTTACTCCTGACCTGCATACAGATTTCTTAAGAGGCAGGTCAGGTGGTCTGGTATGCCCATCTCCTGAAGAATTCTCCACAGTTTATTGTGAGCCACATGGTCAAAGGCTTTGGCATAGTCAATAAAGCAGAAATAGATGTTTTTCTGAAACTCTCTTGCTTTTTCCATGATCCAGCAGATGTTGGCAATTTGATCTCTGGTTCCTCTGCCTTTTCTAAAACCAGCTTGAAAATCTGAAGGTTCACGGTTCACATATTGCTGAAGCCTGGGTTAGAGAACTTTCAGCATTACTTTACTAGCGTGTGAGATGAGTGCAATTGTGCAGTAGTTTGAGCATTCTTTTGCATTGCCTTTCTTTGGGATTGGAATGAAAACTGACCTTTTCCGGTCCTGTGGCCGCTGCTGAGTTTCCCAGATTTGCTGGCATATTGAGTGCAGCACTTTCACAGCATCATCTTTTAGGATTTGAAATAGCTCAAGTGAAATTCCATCACCTCCACTGGCTTTGTTCATAGTGATGCTTTCTAAGGCCCACTTCACTTCGCTTTCCAGGATGTCTGGCTCTAGGTGAGTGATCACGCCATCGTGATTATCTGGGTCATAAAGATCATTTTTGTACGGTTCTTCTGTGTATTCTTGCCACCTCATCTTAATATCTTCTGCTTCTCTTTGGTCCATATCATTTCTGTTCTTTATTGAGCCCATCTTTGCATGAAATGTTCCCTTGGTATCTCTAATTTTCTTGAAGAGATCTCTAGTCTTCCCCATTCTATTGTTTTCCTCTATTTCTTTGCACTGATCACTGAAGAAGGCTTTCTTATGTCTCCTTGCTATTCTTTGGAACTCTGCATTCAAATGGGTATATCTTTCCTTTTCTCCTTTGCTTTTTGCTTCTCTTCTTTTCACAGTTAAATTATTCATTTCCTAAATTGTTAATTATTTTTCATAAATGTCTACTCCTGTCTCAAGGCTGCTGGACTCTCCCTTTTTGATGATGTTTAAGTCTTCTGCCTATTTTATTAACTCTGTTTCCTCAGAGGAGATGAGCTTCTAGCCTTTCATAACTGGCACTCAGGTTAGTATTTCAGTTGAAAAGATCAGTTCTCTTGTCCCACCCGTAGAGATTCTGATTTCAGTAGTGTGGAGTAGCAGAGAAGGCAATGGCACCCCACTCCAGTACTCTTGCCTGGAAAATCCCATGGACGGAGGAGCCTGGTAGGCTGCAGTCCATGGGGTCGCTAAGAGTCGGACACGACTGAGCGACTTCACTTTCACTTTTCACTTTCATGCATTGGAGAAGGAAATGGCAACCCATTCCAGTGTTCTTGCCTGGGATTCCAGGGATGGGGGAGCCTGGTGGGCTTCTGTCTACGGGGTCTCACAGAGTCGGACACGACTGAAGCAGTGCAGCAGCAGCAGCAGTGTGGAGTAGGGCCTAGGAACTTGTAAAGCATCCTAAATGGTTCTAATGCATGGGCCACACTTTGAGTAACATTCTAATAGGCTGTTGTTCTAGAAGTTATAGTTTACTTAGCATCTCCAATATATGTTTTCTTCAGTATTGGAAAAAATTAGTTTCTAAAGTTTTAATCCACTGAATGTCTCAGAGCTCTGAGGCATAGATTCCATTCCACCCCTGCCCCCTGTGGTTTTCTTTTTTCATTTTTCACCTGGTCTTCATTCTAATCTCATTCTGTTTGGACCCTACTCCTCCCCACACCTCTTCTCACTTACTATCTTTTTTTTTTCTATTTCTTTCTGCTGCCAATTCTGAGATTGCTCACTCTACCTTACCTCTGTGAAATAATCAATAGATCAAATACCCACGAGAAATAAAAACATATGCCCATACAAAAAGTTACACATGAATGTTTATAGTAGCACTATTCATAACAGCCAAAACTGGAAACAACTCAACTGACCATCAACTGATCAATGGATAAATAAACAAAATGTGTTCTTTTTGTACCATGGACTGTTCAGCAATAAAAAGTGATAAAATACTAATACATGGTACAACATTGATGAAACTTGAAGCTGAGTAAAAGATGCTACTTACAAAGGACCACATATTGTATGATTCCATTTCTATGAACTGTCTGGATTATACCAGTACATAGAGACAGATTTAGATTATTGTTTGCCAGGGTCTGGGGATGGGGTTGGGTAGGTTTTAGGGTAATAGAGAGCAACTGATAATATGTATAGGATTTCTTTTGAGGGTGATTAAAATATCCTAAAATTAGATTGTGGTGACAGTTATACAACTTGAGTATGCAAAAACAAATGAATTTTGTATACTTTTAAAGAGTAATTTTTGTGGTATGTGAATTATATATTAATAAAGCTGTTAAAATAAATAAATTAAAATAGATCATCTAGACAAAATTATTTCCCCAGAACCCTACACTCGACTATTGAAATGCCAAGTAAACATGAATATAAAGTGAGTATTTGGTTGGCTCTTAAAGCAAATCTGTTATAGGGCTTATAACATAAAAATGTTTAAACTTGAGACTTCCCTTGTGGTCCACTGATTAAGACTTCACCTTCCAATTCAGGGGGTGTGGGTTTGATCCCTGGTTGGGAAGCTAAGATCCCACATGCCTCGTAGCCAAAAAACCAAAACATAAAACAGAAACAATTTTGTAACAAATTCAATAAAGACTTTAAAAATTGTTCATATCAAAGAATAAAAAACTTTAAAAAATATGTGATTTTTCTTAAATCTTTTAAAACAGCTCCAGAAGTATTTAAGATAAACTTTATATTTCCAAATGGAGACACGTATGGTAAGCATACATTTCAATTACTTTTTTCTATATAGATTAAATAGCTTAAGAGTGCAAAACTGAGACTGTCACACTTGATAAAAGTACTATTGAGATATTGACTCCATAAATAAAATCACACAGAAATACTAATGGAGAGAAAAAAGATACTAATGGAGGAACAGAGTTTAAATCTTAAACTCTAAAGTTAAGTATAGACAGTGTGCCTTGGAAACCTATGGGAGGGCCATAGCAATATGTCAGTCTTCCAGGCCCTTGAGTCTCAATAATTTAAAGGTCCACGGAGCGCCTCATCTGTGGTCTCATTAGTTTTAGTTCTAGGAAAGCAGAGAGACCCACTGTGATGCAGTTCTGATTAAGCCTGAACATACTTTATTATTTAGCCAAACAGGGTACCCGTTTATAATCTTCAGTATTTCTCTCTTACTTAGATGGGGACTGTACAAGAACATCTTCTGGAGTCATTGAGAGAAATGGAATAGGTATTCATACCACTCCTAATGGGATTGTCTACACAGGAAGCTGGAAAGATGACAAGGTATTATTATTGTTTTGAATATTGACAGTGGATAAGTAACTCTGTTGGTTAAATGATTCCTGGCATTTCACCATTTCAAAAAACATGTATGAGTAGGCCATGCAATAAAAATAACAAACTATTGTATTTAATATATATGAATAATATAAGGAATAGTATGAAACTCATTCAGAGAGCTGTCATCATCTTTCTCATTTCCTATTCGTTGAACAAACTAAACTCATTACATAATTTTCTCACTTAATCCTTATAGCAGCCTAATGAGTTCAATATCATTAATATTGCTGCTTTACAATTGAGGGAAATTAGGCTCAGATTTCTTGCCTAGCTAGTAAGTGATGAAACAAAAATGTTCTTAGGTCTGCTTGAATACAAATTTCTGTTCTTAACAACTTCTTTGTGCCATTTCTGGGCTAACTAAACAGGTTGGCCTCTAAGATTTTCAATATATTCAAGGTATCTTGAGGAGCCCTGTTGTTATCATTATGGACCTGCAAGATGTTCGATTGCCCCAGATGAGAAACACTGACTTTGTCAGCTTCACAGAGACAGACATACAAAGGACAATGATAAAAATGTTGTCTTATTTTTGTGGAAATAAAGGGTGATACAATGTTAGATTAAATAATAACTAAGTGGATGACAGACATCTGTGTATACTTTTTAGAAATACGATAATGAAACTGAAGATAGTTACTGAGGTCATTTCCTTTGTTACAAACAGATGAATGGTTTCGGAAGACTTGAGCATTTTTCAGGAGCAATATATGAAGGACACTTTAAGGACAATATGTTTCATGGACTGGGAACTTATACATTCCCAACTGGGGCAAAGTACACTGGAAATTTCAATGAAAACAGGTGAGTTTAAAATTAAAAGTCACTGTAGTCTAAAAGATATTTTTCAGGCATATTTGCCTAAAAATTTAGTTAATGCTAAATTTCTTTTGTAATGTATTTAGTTTGGGGTTGTACAGAGTCGCACAGAGTCGGACACGACTGAAGCAACTTAGCAGCAGCAGCATACTTGTATTTTAGAAGAATTGTTGGATTATCATTTTGGGGAAAAATGTTATGAGAGAGGCTAAGGCCATCATGAGCCTCCAAAACATATCATGCCTAGTGATAATCTATTAGATTTTTCATTTATTTCCTCTTGACTCCTTTATTCCTGTGGAACTTTTTGCAGTCATATGAGAGATGGAAAGTTTGTTGCAATTATTGAGAAAATTTAGGCCAAAAATTATTTTCACTTGAAATGTCTTGATAAGCTTTTTTTAGTTTTAAATTTTATTTTAGATCTTCTTCCAGTTTGAGATGTCATTCATGTATAGCACTGTATAAATTCAAGGTATACAGTATAATGATTTGATTTATATATATCATGAAGTGATTACCACAATAAATTTAGTGTACATTCATCATCTCACATTGATATAAAGTAATAAAAAAATATTTTTTTCTTGTGATGAGAACTAAGGATTTACTCTCTTAACTTGATCAAACCCAGGTTTCCTGCATTGGAGGCAGATGCTTTAACCTCTGAGCCACCAGGGACGCCCTGTATATAACATACAAAAGTATTAATTATATTTATGTATGTAGGAATGTACATTACAGCCCTAATACTTTATTTATCTTGTACCTGGAAATTTGTACCTTTTGACCACCTTCATCCAAATCTCCACCCCCACCTTCGCACATCTTTATAAACTTAATCCTCACACCAAATACTATGTCATCCAGAGGTTTCCTGTTCATTTATAACTACCCTCTTATTATTTCCAGAATTAAAAATGCAACCTAATTGTTATGAAGAGGTTGATACATATTGAGGAGGGTAGAAAAGTGTTCACCTCTTCTGTTGCCAAGTCTGTGATGACAGCATATAAACTTTTCCCACTGATATTAATAAAGGGAGAAAACTCTAACCCATGGGATAAAGGTCTGTTTGGTTCTGCGAAGTGCATTTTCACCACTCCAAATAGTCCAGAAAACACCAGCATAGAGCACAGTATCCCAAACATAGTTGAAGATCAATAAACATTTGTTGAATAAATGAACTAATTAAGTCAGATAACCAATATAAACTTTTCATTTTGTGACCGTTCTGGTTTTGTCTAAACTAAGCATATGTAACCCTAAAATCTTAGACATATAAAATTGTATAATGACAATGTTTGTTTGGAATAGTAGTATTTTTTTTTGTAGGATATAAAAACAGGATGTCAGGTTTTAAATCAAAGTTTGAAAGCAGAATGATATAATTCTTCAGACATAGTATATAATATACTAGACAGTCTTATACCTGGACTGTAAATTTCTGGTCTTGTTAATGAACACATTTATTTTTTACTGTTGCAGGGTGGAAGGTGAAGGACAATATACTGATATCCAAGGACTAGAATGGTGTGGTAACTTTCATTTCACAGCTGCTCCAGGCCTGAAGCTAAAGCTCCATATGTAGATAGCCTTTAAAGTGGTAATTGCAGCTTTTACTTGTAAGGAAAACAACTAAATCTGTCATCTGAAATAACTTCATACACTATCTGTTTACTTTTGCCAATAAAACCATCACTTATTTACACCTTTTTGTACTTTCTTTTGATCATCTTATAATTAATTTTAAATAAATTATGTGGGGACTTCCCTGGTAGGCCAGTGGTTAAAACTCTGTGCTTCTACTGTAGGGGGCGCAGGTTTGATCCCTGGTCAGGGAACTAAACTAGCACATGACAAAAAAAAAAAAGAAATTATATGATTCAATTGAGAGTTTGTTTGTTCATTTTAATATAAACTATGCAGATCTTGACAAAGTCAGTTTCCAATCATGTACCTGAATTTTGTCATCTTTAAAAAGTATATCTATGTCTTAAAGGAAACTATCAAGGAAATGAAAAGACAGTTCACAGAATGGGAGAAAATACTTGCAAAATCATATATCTGATAAAGGTTTAGTTTTCAGAATATATACAAAATTCATATATAAATATACATAAATTAAAAGACAGCTCAGTTTAAATATGGGCAAAGGATTTGAATGTACATTTTTTCAAAGAAGATATACAAATGTCTGTGGATCACAATAAACTGTGGGAAATTCTGAAAGAGATGGGAATACCAGACCACCTGACCTGCCTCTTGAGAAATCTGTATGCAGGTCAGGAAGCAACAGTTAGAACTGGACATGGAACAACAGACTGGTTCCAAATAGGAAAAGGAATACGTCAAGGCTGTATATTGTCACCCTGGTTATTTAACTTATATGCAGAGTACATCATGAGAAACGCTGGACTGGAAGAAACACAAGCTGGAATCAAGATTGCCAGGAGAAATATCAGTAACCTCAGATATGCAGATGACACCACCCTTATGGCAGAAAATGAAGAGGAGCTAAAAAGCCTCTTGATGAAAGTGAAAGAGGAGAGCGAAAAAGTTGGCTTAAAGCTCAACATTCAGAAAACGAATATCATGGCATCCGGTCCCATCACTTCATGGGAAATAGATGGGGAAACAGTGGAAACAGTGTCAAACTTTATTTTTCTGGGCTCCAAAATCACTGCAGATGGTGACTGCAGCCATGAAATTAAAAGACGCTTACTTCTTGGAAGAAAAGTTATGACCAACCTAGATAGTATATTCAAAAGCAGAGACATTACTTTGCCGACTAAGGTCCGTCTAGTCAAGGCTATGGTTTTTCCTGTGGTCATGTATAGATGTGAGAGTTGGACTGTGAAGAAGGCTGAGCACTGAAGAATTGATGCTTTTGAACTGTGGTGTTGGAGAAGACTCTTGAGAGTCCCTTGGACTGCAAGGAGATCCAACCAGTCCATTCTGAAGGAGATCAACCCTGGGATTTCTTTGGAAGGAATGATGCTAAAGCTGAAACTCCAGTACTTTGGCCACCTCACGTGAAGAGTTGACTCATTGGAAAAGACTCTGATGCTGGGAGGGATTGGGGGCAGGAGGAGAAGGGGACGACTGAGGATGAGATGGCTGGATGGCATCACGGACTCGATGGACATGAGTCTGAGTGAACAGGGAGGCCTGGCGTGCTGCGATTCATGGGGTTGCAAAGAGTCGGACACAGCTGAGTGATTGAACTGATAAGCAAACAAAAAGATATTCAACATCATTATTCTTTAGGGAAATACAAAGCAACCCAAAGTAAGATGCCGTTTCTCAATCGCTAGGATGGCTATGTTAAAAAACACATAACAAAGATTGGTCTGGTGGGAATGAAAAATGGTACAGCACTGTGGAAAACAGTTTCTCAAAAAGTTGATATATAATTATCATATGTTCCAGCAATTCCTGAGTATGCATGTTAAGAGAATTGACTTGTATACAAATGTTTATAACAGCATCATTCATATCAGCCCAATACTGAAAACCCAGATGTCCCTCAACTGATAAATGAATGAATGTGATATATCTCTACAGTGGAATATTTTTCAGCCACAAAAAGGAATGAAGTACTGACATATGATATAGCATAAACCAGCCTTGAAAACATCATACCAAGTGAAAGAAAGTGAAAATGAAGTTGCTCAGTCATGTCCGACTCTGCGACCCCATAGACTGTAGCCTACCAGGCTCCTCTGTCCATGGGATTTTCCAGGCAAGCGTACTAGAGTGGGTTGCCATTGTCTTCTCCAGAGGATCTTCCCAACCCAAGGATCGAACCCGGGTCTCCTGCGTTGTAGGCAGATACTTTACCATCTGAGCCACCAGGGAAGCTAACAAGTGAAAGAAGCCAGTCACAAAAGGCCACATATAATACTATGTTTTATGTGAAGTATCCAGAATAGGCAAATTCATAGAGACAGGAAGTAAATTAGTAGTTGCAAAGGAGGGAGGAGTTGGGAGGCATTGGGTTTCTCTTTCAGTTCAGTTCAGTCGCTCAGTCGTGTCCGACTCTTTGCGACCCATGAATTACAGCATGCCAGGCCTCCCTGTCCATCACCAACTACCGAGTTCACCCAAACCCATGTCCATCGAGTCGGTGATGCCATCCAGCCATCTCATCCTTTGTCGTCCCCTTCTCCTCCTGCCCCCAATCCCTCCCAACATCAGAGTCTTTTCCAATGAGTCAACTCTTCGCAGGAGGTGGCCAAAGTATTGGAGTTTCAGCTTAGCATCAGTCCTTCCAATGAACACCCAGGACTGATCTCCTTTAGAATGGACTGGTTGTTTCCCTTTAGTGATGCAAATGTTCTAGAATTAGTAGCTGTACAACTTGCAAATGCAAAAAACCCCTGAATTGTTCATGTTAATATTAAAAGGGCAAATTTTATGCATGTTGTACGTAAGGAAGCCATCCCAAATGTGCCACCACAAAATGTGTCTCTTTGGCAAGAGTATTAATTTAGGGAGATTTATTTTTAAGAAACAGTCTTAAAAGTCTTTCTTTTAAGTCCTAAAGTCTTTCTTTTCACCTGCCCCTTAACTGCCTAAAGAATTTAGATAAAGCATCTATTGCCAGAATAGAGGTATCACCAGAGATGCTTGCAACGAATTTAGGCTAGATGTGATGGGGGAAACTCAGCAAGGCCCAGACATTTAGAGTCCACTCTGCCTCATTGTCTGTCCCTGGCCCAACAAACAGTTGTTTACCAAACATTTGCTTTTCCAACTTACTTGAATTGCCTTCCTTTGAAGTCCCAAACCATTACCCTCAACATCCTCCTTTATCTTTAGCTAAAAGTGGTTTTTAAGGTTAGGGCTTTGACCATTTTAGTGAGCTAATTCGCTTTCCTGATTCTCTCCCATGTTATTAAACTTTTGATTTTCTCCTGTTAATCTATCTCAGGTCAAATTTACTGTAAGTCTTAGACCAGCCAGAAGAATCTGGAAGGGTAGAGGAAAATGTATTTCTCCTTGACATAGGTGAATTATATCTCATTTTTTAAAAAAAGTAGATCAGTGTGGGCTCACATATTCTCTGCCTAGAAAACACCTTTACTTCTAGATAAAGTAATTTAAAAATTGCCAAAGCAGTACATGACAGCTAACCTATTAAAAATTACAATAAAGACTTTACTACTGTATAGCACAGGGAACTCTACGCAGTGTTCTGTAGTGACCTAAATGGGGAGGATAACCGAAGAAGAGGGGCTATATGCATAAGTATAGCTAATTCACTTTGCTGTATAGCAGAAACTAACATAACATTGTAAAGCAACTATACTCCACTAAAAATTTTTTGAAAGATTAGCATTTTTGCTGAAACTATTTCTGTAAAACTAACTCCTCCAAAATGGTGTATGGAACAGATAACTTCTGTAATATACTTCTTTTATCAACTTCTTGTGAAAATTTATATTTCCTCAATAAATCATTGCCAAATTCTATTTTTAGTTGTACTATTATAAATTTGGGTTGAAATGTCTTTTAAAATGTTGAAATTATATGGCATTTTTAAAATAGAAATCACAATAACTTTGTATTTAATTTAAAAGACTATTTATAAGTGTTCAAAAGATAACATTTAAAAATTAGACAATTTTGGATATGTTGCTTAGCATTAACTTGGTATGATTTTAGAGTTTATTTTTATTTATTAAAATTTGTAAGGAGATAAATACTGGACAAGTTAAGATAACTTGAGAGGATGTTTTCAGGGACCAGGACATACAATGCAAATTCAGAACTTCTGGAAAATACAGAAAAATACCTGTTTTACTGCAAACTAAAATTTCCCTAATACTTTTCTTCAAATTATTTAAGGTAGCAAGATATATACATTGCTTTTAAAACATTTAACTTTTAATGGTATAAGAATAACTTCCAATGCCTAAGTCTCCAGTTTTCAAAGATGCTAAAATCATGCATCTTAAACAGTTTTCTTTCTTTTACTCCTTGATACTAAATGCAGTTCAGTTATTTGATTAGTTGATGCTAGAATTTGACCTGGAGCTTATATAATTAGAAGACACACTAGTTTTCCTCATTTAAAAGCCTAGTTAGCATATGACAGTCTCGTTTCCGGGGAAGTCAAACCTCTACTGCTTCTTTTTATAACCTTTAAGTTAATTCAGAATCCAGATACGCCTTGATCTGATGATGATATAACCACGGCAAGCAACATGGGGTAAGTAGTGCTTTTATATGCTTTGAGAGACATTGAGAGGGCAAATATTTTCAGAAGAGTAGAAATCTCATAAATCTTTACTAATGTAGGTTCAAAATATACTAACTTTTCTTTAAGGAAGTCATTTAAAGAAAGTACTATTTATTCAAAGTTATAACAATTATTTTTATATGATGTCATAGTCTGCCTTTGCAGGTTGTCAACTAAAAAATGTTTGGACTGAAGAGTTGCTTATTTACATATTTAGTTGAAGCTGACTTAAAATTTGAGAGCAATCTTAAAGAAAGGATGACTGACTGCCTATTTTACAAGGCACATATATCCAATATGTGTATGCCTCTTTAGGAATAAGAATGAAAAAGATTAGAAATGGAGGGAGGTTAATTCATAGCTTTTGTAACATAGAAAAGGGATAGAGGATTCTATCAGTGTTTACTCCTCTATGTGCAGAAAAATATGTGCTAATTAGTTACATAGGAACATTAGTGAAAATTCTAAAGCCTTTGCTGGGGCTTGGGGAGCATGATAAGAATTAGGTTTCACCTGAAAGCTTTCTTTTCTTAAGTGAGAATAGGAATCCACTATAATTAGTTTTTTATATGCTGAAACAATAATATTCTGAAAAATATAGAAATTTGTCTTTGTGTAAATTTTATCTTTTTTATATCTCCTTTTAATACAAAATTATTGGCTGCAAATGGTGTAGCCATTTAAAGGCACTTCTGAAGGATTTAGCACATTTTCTTCTAAATAGTTTCCAAGAATTGAATTAACATCTAAATTGTTGCTAATACCATGGGCTCCAAAATGCAATCGAAACCAGCCTGAAACCTCAGAGGCTTCTGGAAGGAAGATGATCATACTATTGCTAACTTTTCATACAAATATAAAGGTTAATAGATAAGTGCCTTGTTCAAATTTCACATACATTTGATTGATTTGGTTTGGGACAGAATTGATAAGACTCCTGAATTCTCTTTATTTCCCCTCTTTCCTCTCTCTCTTTCCTTCTCTCCTCCTCTGTCCTCTTTTCTTTAATGAAGGGAGTTCATCTTTTTGAGGGTCAAGGATCACTCTATGAATTTTTAGAAACCAGCCCACCCTCTCTGCAAAGAAATGTAAAATCACACCAAATTTTGCATATAATTTCAGAAGACTTATAGATAGCCTGAAATACAGTCTGTGGACACCCTGAGTTAAGGACCTTTGATTTTGAAATTTAAGACTAGAGTATGAGTTGCTCAACATTTTTCTTAGCTTCTGGGTTTTTATAAAATGTAAGAATCTTTTAAATTTATAATTCCTGCTAATCTTCTCTCAGAGACAATGTTGAAGATGTTGATTCTCCCACTGACTAGCTCCCAACACACACACACACATACACACACACACACACACACGCAAACAAACATACACAAACACCTTACATGAAAGTGAAACACATTTTAACAGATATCTATAGTTTTGACAATCACATTACTGCTGCTTGTCCCCACTGACTTGATTAATCACTTCTGCTTTCGAGAGTGCTAAGAATCACCTTGGGAATCATGGAAGAAAAAAATCCTCATTATTTTATTTCATTTATTGCTCTCAGTGCCCCACATAAGATGAACTAAACCATAAATTGCAAAAGATTACACAGGACACGCTTCTGATTCATAGGTTCATGGTTATTTTTTTGTCTGCTCCTGCCCTTATTGAGAAAAGAGAGATTACCAGGCTTTAATACCCATTTCAATCTTCCTCAATAATCAGGAAAATAAAAACAGAAAATGGCAGCTGATTAAATGTTCAACTGTGTCCATTTGAGGAGATCTCTAAAATGTATCTCCTGATAACGAAGAAGTAGCTATTTAGGACTTGGGGGAGGGGAGTGTTATTTATCTGAAAGCTATTAGAGAATACAATGTCCTTATATGGGTCTAGGCTAGCCTTCTCCATTTTGAGGGAGCTATGCTGGCATGGTTTTAGTGAGCAACGAAGAGACAAATAGTAGGAAATTCTTAATGCTGTTTAGAAAACCTCCTCCTCCTCTTAAATTTTCTCTGGATTTCTTATGGAGTGTGTGCATGGGTAGGCTGAGTGGAGATGGTGCATAAGGATGGGCAAAGGGATAACGGAGGAGAAGTGGAAGAATCTTACCTTGCAAAATACCTTCCATCTGCTATTTACTAAAACACTTGGGCAAAGGATGAACAATGGGATAGAAGGGTTGGTTGCATTCTTTCCTGAGATGCTCTCCCATATTCTTTCCTTACCTCCTCGAGGGTCAATCAGAGTACCCCCAATTGACATCTGGGGAAAAGAAAGGTTAAGTCTCTGTCAAAATTGTAGAACCAATAAATTCATTATTACAGCATATTCAGCCTCCTTTTAGTTTCCTAGTTTAAGAGAACATAGAGTAATTTAAAAAATTCTTTCCACTTCTGGATCAGGGAATTGCTCTTTTTCCAACTCCTTTTTTTTTTTCTCCTGGGCAAAGCATACATTTAGCTCATGCAGTAACCTTTGAAATATTGCTTCTGTGTGTGCCCTCCTTTCCACTCTAATAGTCACTTCCCTAATTCAGGCCACCATTGCCTTTTACTTGGATTATTAAAGGTGCCCATCTTAGCCTCTCTGCAGCCAGTCTTTCCTCTGCAGTCAAAATTGTCATCTTCTTACTGAGGACATGTGATCTGGTTATTCCCTTGCTCAGAGGCTTTCAGTAACTCCTTATTCTCTCCACATCAGATGAGACTCCCAAGAAGATATTCACCGCCCTTTATCTGTCTCTAATCCACCTATCCAGCCTTACCTTCTACTCTACCAACAATACTCCCTAGAACCCCTAAATCTTCTGATGCATTGCAACTGTCCACCTCTGACCCTTCACTGATCCCCTTTGTACCATATCTACAAACTGTTCACAGGCAAGCTCATAACCTGTCTTCTTTATGACACTTTCTTTAATCCCCATGACCAGAACTCATTTTTTTCTCTCTGCAAGTTTTAGGTACTTTATACTTTTCTTATCGTGTTTTTCCAATCCATCATATGCTATAGTTAGTTATATGTATGTCTCATCTTTCCTACTAGTCTGTAAACTCCCTGAAGGAGGGACTATATCATCTTTATATTCCCTCCCAAGATCTGGCACAATGCCTTTTACATAGTATGGGCTAAATAAATATTTTCTGAGTTGAAATGAACTCTGCTTTTCCTATAATATGCAAAAAAAGCAAAAATTTAATTTTAGCCAAAATTCCTTTTGTCTTCCCCACTAGAGTAGCCCCATTTTCCAAGTTCCTATCTGAAGAGCTCAAATGAATGTACACTATCCAAGATATGAGTGATGCAAGAAAGAAAGGGTAAAAACAACTGGAGGGATACCCTAGAGGCTTTTGAATAGTAGAAAAATTTTGATATGAGGAAAGCACACATAGGATCAAAGGAAATGTAATGACACTTTTAAGAATTAAAAATGCTTCTTGGTTCAAGACAACTTCCTAAACGACCAGCATATAAGTAAGGTTGGGCTCAAACCTAGATAATAGTGGCTTTCATAAGCTAGAAACTCATTTATCTCTTATGTTAAAAAAAAGAAGGTCCATAGATAGGCAATCCAGAGCTATTCAGTCAATTCCTTGGTGTGAAAGACCAAGATTTCCTTCCATCTTGCTCTTCTGCCATCCTTGGTGTCTCACCTCTTGGTACAGAAGGTTGCTAGGAGTCCACCTGTCTCATTTGTGTGTTCAGCCAGCAGGAAGGAGGAATGGGAAGAAAAAGATGTGCTGTCTCTTTTAAGGAGACTTCCCAGAAGTCACTCACACTGTTTCTACTTGTAACTCATGAGTAGAATCTATCCCCATGGTTACAACTACCTGTGAAGGAGAATGGGGAATACAGCTTTGTTTTGTTTTGTTTTTAACAGGTTTCTTAGAAAACAGGGAACATGGTTACTGGGTGGCAATTAGCAGTGACTGACAGAGCCGGTAAGGCCATCCATTGCCTCTCATGTTCCTTTAGGACAAAGAACAGCATTTGTACAAAAAAGGAATCTTTTAAGAAAAGTTTTCTGTGAAGTTAAAGGGAAAGAAAGAGAAAGTCGAGCTGGAAATAAACAGATTCACTTAGGATAAAGGACAGGGACCTTGACAAAATGACAAAGGTGATTCAGTAAGCCCACTCCTATATCCTGGCCCCTGCCCCCTCAGCCTTCACTCACCTTAATCTTCACTTCTGAACTGTGAGATGACTACTATTACTACTGGGCCAGTTATACCAATTAATAAGCTGAAGGTCCAAAGATTCAGAGACTTGGCCAAACTGCCCAAGAGGCTTCAGATAATGAAAAATAAATAAAACACAGAGCTGGCTTGGAATCTGCTGTCCTATTCACAAAACTATATAATTCGTAGAGTGTTCTCCAAAAGGATTTATACCTACTTTTGACTGTAGATCACCTGACTTAGCCTCTACAGAAAAACCTATTACAAACCTACTCCACTTGTCACCTGATGTAGGTGATTTCATTTAATGTGGGATACTTAATGCAAATCTCTAGATTTTTGGCTGTCATTATTTTCAGGTCAGATGAGCTGATTTGAATTCTTTTGATTCAGCAAAGCTCCCTAAGCCATGTTAGAGTATTCCAACTACATTTCTAAATACATAAGAATTAATTTTTATTAGTCACTCCAGAGACAAATACCAAGGTCATTGTGCCTACTTAACACCAAGTGACTTAAAAATTAAAGACTAAGAGGAACAAGGATTTTTGCATTTAATTTATGTATTTTTAACTATTAGAAATTTTAATCAATTGCATATATAACAAAACTTTTAGTTATGAAATTATAGGATAAAAGATGGTAGAAATTACAAGGTACCTGTCATATCAATGACATTTTATTTTTTGTAGAACCTATAAAGAAATCAAGAAGGCTTCACAAAATATGGTGTAATGTCTACAGGTGGAGACAGGCCACAAGGTGAGTGAAACTGCAAAGAATTTGTTATTAGTAAGAACATGGATAAACTGAGAACCCAGTTTAAACATATTTGTACTTTACTTAGTTCAAACCAGTGCTTGTACTTCATTCTTGAAGTACAAATATTACAAATTATTTGGAAAAATTTTGTAACCCTTCTTTATTTAAAAACAAGTGAATATATTATGGGATTCCTTTGTTAATTAGCAATCACAGCTAATAGCCACATCGTAAACCAGCCATATGACATCAAACTTTTACTGCATTTATGAATGTTTACTCACAGTATTGAGATAATAATATGGGCTTCCCTGGTGGCTCAGATGGTAAAGAATCTGCCTGCAATGTGGGAGACCTGGGTTTGATTCCTGGGTTGGGAAGATCCCCTGGAGGAGGCCATGGCAACCCACTCCAGTATTCTTGCCTGGAGAATCACCATGTTCAGAGGAGCCTGGCGGGCTGCAGTCCATAGTGTCGCAGAGTTGGACAGGACTGAGTGACTAAGCACACTGTAATGGTTACTCACAGTGTTGAGATAATAATGGCTATGTTTCGAGTTCTATTTTAGATGTTTTTGAAGAGTGCAAAAAACCCTTAACTTTACATTCAGCTAAATTTACTGTCTACTTTCTACTAGGCTTTGTGATGTAATAACTATGTGGGATTAGTAGGTCTTTTCCTGGTTTTACAGTTGAAGAAACATAGGTTTATAAAGATTAGTAAGGTTCCAGGGTCACAAAGCTAAATAAGAAACAGAGCTAGAATTTGAATGTTTAATGCACTTAAAGTCCCATAGTTAAAAGAATTAATTTTTAATTTAAAATCTAAAAAGTGCACATTATAAAACAAACACTTATTCAAGATAGAAGAGCATAAGTAAAAGGTATAAGTCCATCTGACCCCTAACCCATCCCTCTTTTCAAGAGTAACCACTGTTAGTAGTTTGGTATAAACCCTTCCATCTCTTTCTTTTTATCCTATGTGCTTTTCATTGTATCACACTTCTGGTCTACTTTAAAACATCAAAGAATAGAGGAAGTTGAATTTACCATATATCTTTACTAGTTTGAACATCTATCTTTAAATAATAACTGAAAATCTCATTCAGCTAACAGACCCAAAGAACAGAACTCACTCTTTTCTAGGGACCCATCATCTAGCGCAGTGTTCTTAATTTGATTTTGAGAGAGTAAATATGGACTCTTTTGAGAGTCTGATGTGAGCTCTGAACCTTCTCCCCAGAAGAAAATAGATCTGCGTAAAGTTTTGCTTATAATTCAGGTGATTCATGGATACTCTGAGAGTATGCAGACCCCTGATCTTGTAGAAGCAAGATTCTTAATAGTAATTTAACATAGATAAATACTATAGTAGAAGTGTGGACAAGACACTGAAGCAGCACAGAAAAGCAAAGACTTTACTAAGATGTCAAGAAAGGGAAGAGTGATACTTGTACAGAATCTTAAAGAACACAAGGAGTTTGACAGCTAGCCCAGAGTAGGGGAAGGATGTCCACTGAGGAAACACCACTTACAGATCCTACAAGCTAGAGAGGACAGGGAGCCACAAGACTGTTTTTGTGTCAGGAGCCCAGTTTGTATATGAAAGGGATGAAAGATGAGGTTGCAGAGCTAGATAGAGGTCAGATCATGAAGGGGTCTGTCTATTGTATTAGGATGTTTGAATATTAGGAGTCAGTGGAGGATTCTGAACAAGAATTTCATCACTGTAGGTTAGAAGCCTACAATTAATGCACGACTAAATAAATGATCCTAGGAATACTCATGCGGACGACAGAATAAGCTATAAGAAAGAGATAAGACAACTTGATTCAGATTTTTTGAGGGATCGTTGATGAAATAATATGCTATTGAAAAGATATGTTGTAAAAATCATGGAGAAGGTGATGGCATCCCACTCCGTTACTCTTACCTGGAAAATCCCATGGATGGAGGAACCTTATAGGCTGCAGTCCATGGGGTCGCGAAGAGCCGGACATGACTGAGCAACTTCACTTTCACTTTCCACTTTCATGCATTGGAGAAGGAAATGGCAACCCACTCCAGTGTTCTTGCCTGGAGAATTCCAGGGACGGAGGAGCCTGGTGGGCTGCCATCTATGGGGTCGCACAGAGTTGGACACAACTGAAGCAACTTAGCAGCAGTGAATTTTGGCTGATATTTCCTTTTTTTATGAATAACTAAGAAGACAATAAAAGAAATGTGTTAGAACTTGAAAAAAAAAAGATATGTTGTAAAAATCAAATGGAATTGAGTAGGTCACTGTTTTTACAAAGGAGATTGGGAGACTGCAGCTCTGAGACTGTATTTGTGAGATAAAACTCAAAATTTGGGCAGTCCACCTGCTCCCTCACTGCAGTGAATCCCATGTACAGTCAAGCCAAGCGTCAGTCCCTCGGGCTCCTGTGCCACTCCTGGCCTGTCACACCTCCTGTCCGCCACTGGCCTCCCGTGACTCCTGATGGACCATTGGTTTTCTACTGACTGCCAAGAGCAGGAAAGAGCAAGAGGATACAATCGGTCAGGTTTTCCATTTTTTTTTAACACCGAATATGTATCACTTTTACAGTTATTTATAAAATTTTGTTATTTATTTATTTAGCTGCACAGGTCTTCGTTGTGTTGCAGGAACTCTCTAGCTGTGGTACGCAGGCTTAGTTACTCTGAGGCATGTGGGATCTTCCCAGACCAGGGATTGAACCAGTGTCCGCTGCATTGCAAGGCAGATTCTTAACCACTAGACCACACAGGAAGTCCCTGTAATTTTGTTTTAAAGTAATGTGGTAGAAAGCCAGGCTTACAGTGTCACAGCCCATTTGTTTCTGTTTGGTTGTACTTCACCTGATGTACCCACCTCAATATCCAATATTAATCTCACCTCCTGCTTTTTGGCAGTGGCTGCACAATTGAAGTAAGCATCTAAAGTCTCAAAGATATTTCACCTGATAAATATTTATTATTCATTAAAAAATATTACTTATCAGATGTAAAGGCGTTGAAGACTAGACTTGTACATGTATTATACATGCTATTTTATGTGTATGATATATCATAAGAACATTTTAAAATACAAGAGGCATTTGGTCTTTGCCAAAGGGTAGTGCTCTGAAAGATTTCTCAGCCTACATGCATAGATAGTGAACTTTTGTTAAAACAAAATTTACAATTTAGGTATATATTGTATATAGATATAAAATTGATTTTCCCAGTCTGCCTTTCTAGCTCATTATTTTTTTTAATGTCTCCTTGCTATTAATAAAAATAAATAAGTTACTGTGTTGTTTTCCCTTTTCCCCAGCTGAGTTGAGATATAAGTGATAAATAAAATGGTAAGATACTTAAAGTGTGCAATATGATGATTTGATATATTTATGCATTGGGAAAGGATTCCCCTCCTTTATTGGTGGGGACATTTAAGTTATATCCTTTTAGTAAATTTCAGTTGTACAGTCCAGTCTTATCAACTATGAGTGTGAGTGCTTAGTTGCTCAGTCGTGTCCAACTCTTTGCAGCCCCATGGACGGTAGCCTGGCAGGTTCCTCTGTCCAAGGAATTTTCCAGGCAAGGATACTGGAGTGGGTAGACTTTCCCTACTCCAGGGGATTTTCCTGACCCGGGGGTTGAACCCATATTTCTTGCATCTCCTACACTGGTGTGCCTGTGTGCTAAGTTGCCTCATTCGTGTGCAACTCTGTGCGACCCTATGGACTGTAGCCTGCCAGGTTCCACTGCCCATGGGATTCTCCAAGCAAGAATACTGGAGCGGATTGCCATGCTCTCTTCCAGGGGATCTTCCCAACCCAAGGACTGAACCCATGTCTCCTATGTCTCCTATACTGGCAGGCCGGTTCTTTACCACTAATGCCACCTGGGAATCCCCTTATCGACTATAGTCACCATGTTATGCATTAAATCCTCAGACCTTATTTTACTTATAACTGACAGTCTGTACCCTTTTACCAACCAGAAGTCAATCACTATATAAACATCCTCTGGAATTTAATAATTAAACTCAAATTTGACTTGAGTGTCCACTGCAAAAAGTTCTCAAATTTTCATATCAGAGGAATATGAACAAATGACATAAATGTTATATCTCTAAAACTCAAGCTAATTTTGCATGCCTCTCTGTGAAACATCTGAACACTTCAAAATATATAATAATTTTAAAAATTGCTTACCATTGAGAAAAATTGCTCCTATAAAGAGATTGTCTATGTTATCTGAGGCTTGCAGTCTAGCACTCTAATTTGGTAGGAACTGGATACTCACCAGGTGCAATGGCTATGAATAAGAAAGAGTCCCTGAACTGGCGGAGCTTATAGCATCATGTGGAAACAGAGACTACTGCCTGTAAATCCTAACAGGAAGAGACACTAATAACAGGGTATGAGAATACAGTGAAACAAAGAAAGTAAAGAAGTGAAGTTGCTCAGTTGTGTCCAACTCTTTGCGACCCCATGGACTGTAAGCTACCACGCTCCTCCATCCATGGGATTTTTCCAGGCAAGAGTACTCAAGTGGTTTGCCATTTCCTTCTCTAGAGGATCTTCCCAACCCAGGGATCAAACCCAGGTAGATGCTTTACCATCTGAGCCACCAGGGAAGACAAGGGAATAACTAATGATGGCTTGGAGGACCAGGGCAGGCTCACAGAGAAGGAGGGGCTTGAAGTGAGCCTTGAAGGATGAGAAGCATTTCATTAGGTAAGGAAAGATATTTGAGGCATAGAAGATGGGAGGAACAAAGATACACAGGCAAGTGTTTGATAAAATGCATGAACTGTGATCATCTATACATCTGCATCATATATACTGTTACAAAGTTTTATTTGAAATACTATGAAGTAGAGAAATGAATCAAGTAAGTTCAGCCAGTCCAGTCATTAACTGTTACAAGTAGTAAAATCACATCAACTAATGTCTAACTGGCTACAGAGACACATTGGGAGTAACCCTCAGGCATAAAATTAAGGTCCCATAGGCAAAGTTGGATCCAGAGACATGAGGCCAACTTAAAATCTGACAGTTGAACGGGTTTTCTTTCATTATTCAACTTCAGAAGGGAAAGGAGGCTGATTCCTCCCTGGAGGTAGAGTATAATGGCAGTACTCAGCCTCCTGTCCAAGATGAAGAGCAGTTCAGCTCTGGCCTCATATTGGCTACACCGCTTAGCAAAATCAAAATCCTACAGGAAAACCAGACTCACCCTTCTAAGAAGGCTTTTCAGCAACCACTTGTTGCTACTCAAGCTGTCGCCCCCACCCCAAACATAGACGCATACATACACATTCTCAGGGTGCTGACAGAAGCATTCCTTTCACTCACACAAGATATTTTTCCTGAGGGAATTCTTGATAGATATGGTTTTCCCCCTTTCACACTTCCAGGCTCTTTCAGCACTTCTGAGAGATAAGTGCATGCATAGCTCCTGAATCTAAAAGCTCCAACCCCATTTTCAGGCCTGATGTTCCCAAGCAATTGATCGCTGGGGGCTCCCTCCTTCTCCACAGCTGGGCTCAGGCTGCTGCTGTGGATCAAGCTCTCAACTGTGGCTCATGAAGTGGTCACCGGAGCCTGCACAGTGCTTACCTATGTGAGCTAGGTGCTCCGGACTGCAGAAAAAGCTTAACATACAGTCCCTACCTTTAAAGACCAATGAATCTAGACTCCTTGGGAGGATCCAAGTTTGCTGCTTCTTTCATCTCTACCAATTTTAGGTGAGAGCCTCCAGCTTTGTCCTAGGCAAAACTGCAAAGGATAGTGATAATCACTACTAGAAATAATCATACCAGTGGATGAGCTAATCAGACTCTCAGAGAGGGTAACTAATTTTCTCAAGGTCAATCAGCTATTTAAATCATCAAGCTAGGATTTGAGTCCAGAAGCACCGTATTTCAAAGCTCAGATTCCCCACCTCCATTCCCTGCTGGCACCTAGCTTGGCTCTCAGTACTGCTCTCAGCTAGTGGAAATGGTAACTGACAACAAAGTAAATAAAGCATGTTTTTAAAAAAATCTCTCAGGATCCAAAGGAACAAAGTCACAATGTTGGTGATAGTAAGGTTAGTATATTTGGGTGAAAGGCCTGACCGACAGTCTTTTTATTCCACTTATTTATGAGGCCCACCTCACTGAGATAAAAATTATCAAAAAACATAAGTACCATATTTGCAGAAGAAATTGGAACTCTGTAGTGAACCATTTTATTATTTCTGTCAAAACAAGAGCTTATGATTTAGTCAAGTCACTTAATCATGACCTCACTTTATTTGTGAAGTGACAGGGTTTGGCGGGATGATCTCTGGGCCATCTTTTAGTTCTGACCTTCTTTACCACACAAGCTGAACTCTTAATTTATATTACAAGTTCTGGTTGGGTATGGTTTGGTTTGATTTTTCTAAACCATGATATTGCTTCATTTATTTACTTCACACCTATGTATTTGGGGTCTATGCTGTTGCTGCTGCTAGGTCGCTTCAGTCGTGTCCGACTCTGTCCAACCCCATAGACGGTAGTCACCAGGCTCCCCCGTCCCTGGGATTCTCCAGGCAAGAACATTGGAGTGGGTTGCCATTTCCTTCTCCAATGCATGAAAGTGAAAAGTGAAAGTGAAGTCGGTCAGTCATGTCAGACTGTTAGCGACCCCATGGACTGCAGCCCACCAGGCTCCTCCATCCATGGGATTTTCCAGGCAAGAGTACTGGAGTGGGGTGCCGCTGCCCTCTCCTAAATTATTCCTGCTGCTGCTGCTAAGTCGCTTCAGTCGTGTCCGACTCTGTGCGACCACATAGACAGCAGCCCATCAGGCTCCACCGTCCCTGGGATTCTCCAGGCAAGAACACTGGAGTGGGTTCCCATGCTAGACCTATTTCAGACCTTGGGGAATGCAGAGTGAATAAAAATGTCCAAGGCCTCATGAAGTGGAGGTGATGGGCCAAGAAGATCAAAGAGCAAACAAATAAACAGGCAGCATTGTCGTTTGATGGTAAATGCTGTGGAGAAAACTGAAGCAATGGAAAGGATACAGACTTTGAAAATGTGACCTGTTCTTACACGTGTGGTCAGGGAGTTGACATTTACACAGACACCGGAAGACTTAGAACTTTTTTATTCTTAATGGATGATTGTGGGATCTTGTAAATTTGACCAGACCTTGAAGTTGTCAAAATTCTGATAGGAACAAAATGGGCTTGGTGGAGGTGTGTGAGTTTGAGTTTCAACCTTGCCTTTACACTCGTATCCTGTGGGCCCCTGCATTTTCACAAATGAGCTTCTCTTGCTTCTGTGATTCTAAATATTCTGTAGTAACATTTTAATGACTTTTCAAAAGTACTGCATCTACATATATATATAGTTTTTGCCAATGAGGGTTACAGTATTAGCAGTAAGTTCAAAAGGCTGTTAAAACTGAATTTACAAGATTTTTAAGAAGCAGGAATTTGATTTGCATGTAAACTTTGCATCTAGATTTAGAGTATTTCTTTTGTCATCTTCATAAACCACAGGCTTAGAGGAAGAACCTAAGCTTAAGGATGTGTGAGGAGTTAAAGATTCAAGGAGTAGGCTAGAAATACTGCTTTCAAAGGGATGGGTGTGGTTGTGTTTTTTTCCCCCTGGATTCATTTTCTGCCTACTGGCTCATTCACTGCCCATCTCATATTTGTTTTGGAGGCCTGGAGCACAGATTCCCCAAGAAGATGAGTGGTAGACATTATAGACCAACAGCAGGTCCTTGAGTTTTAAGAGGAAAGAGGTAGACAAAGCCCAGGAAGTGAGGTTTCTAAGGTACATCTCAAAATGAGTAGAGGAAGAAAAGGATTAACTTGGTCTCTAAATCCCAACATTTGAATCTAATATATGGAACAAATGCTAAGCCACTACAGATCATCTTGTTTTAACTCCATCACACTGAAAATGCCCATTAAGACTAAGATAGAATATTAAATCCCCTCATTCTACTCTCCCAGCCTGGGTTTCCTGTGACCAAATTCTTTCTCTCTTAGCCTGTATGTCCATGACTATTGATTACCAGATTGTTAGGTAAGAGAACACTTAACAAGTAATTATTAATAATTAAAAACACCCAATTAATTATAGGAGGATTGTGTGCTAAATACTTAACTATTGACAATGTTTAGCAGGTTTATCATCTTAGTCTCAACAAACTTTTATTGAACTGCTATTCTATGTAAGAATATAAAACAGGCACCAAGAATACAAAGAGATGGAAAAACTAGCCTCTTTACTCAAGAAGTTTGTTTATAAGATGAGATTATATACATAAGTTATATACAGCAGAAAATCATGGTTTTGGTTCCAGTTGAGTTCTACAGATTTTCCAAGAAAGGGATGATGTCCTATTAGACTGGAAGTGACAGCCCAGAAAGGTATTGGGCCTGAGTTAGACTTTGGGGAATGAGTAAGAATTTGACAATTGGAGTAGGGTGAGGAGGGCAGACCAGGCTACAGAGAAGAGAAGAGACAAGATAGGAATGCAAGTGATGAGTAAGAGTTAGGAGGCTGGAATACCTCCTACGCATCAGAAAAAATGTTGGAGAGGAAGGTCTGGGACATTGGAAGACCTTGAAGTTCACTGTCTATTTCAACAAGGAGAGAGTTATTCAAGAGCATGAACAAGGGCAAGAGATGATCAGAGAGATATTTAAAGAAAAATAATCTAGTACAAGCATAGAGTGTTGATAAACTAATGAGGGTGTTACTATAGATGTTTGGGAACAAAGCAGTCAGGTTGAATCAAAGAAGTGACATAGAAAGAAAGGAGGAGATGTAAGAAACCATATAAAGGAAGACTCAAACTTTCACTGTGGTGGATCATAGGATGAGAGGAAAATCATTCCAAGGGCTTAAGTCTGGGTCAATACGGCAACTGTGACAGAGCCTGGGAAATGAAATCTGAAGGGGGTACCTGGATAGGCTGAAGATGACCAATGTGATTTAACCAGCTTGAATTTGAGGTAACTTTGGAACAGCCAAGTGGAAATTTTCATTGGAAAGAAGTTCAAGATATATAAAAAGGACATTCATTTAGCAGGAAAAAAGATCAGAAAGACTGTTTTGTTTCCTTCTCTAGAAATACAGACCTGAAAAGACAGCTAAAACTGCATAGTGGAAGAACTAGAAATTAGGAGATTGTGAACTGTTTAGCATCACTTTAGTTTGGGCACAATGCATCTTTTGGTTTTTGATTTTTAAATTGAACAAAAGGACAGTTATGAAAAGCTCTGGACTGGGTGCTAGGAAGGAAGGCCCCTGGTTGCCATATCATCACGTGCTGACTAATATTTGGAGATGCCCTGCTAGATTTTAGCCTCGCATTTTAGAGCTGCAAGGACTTTGACAGCTTCTGAATAATAGAGGTGAGGAAACTGAAGCCTGGAGAGGGTTCCTGGCTTTTTCATGGCTGCACAGTGAATGAGAAGTCAGGATCAGATCTCAGTCCAGTGTTCCTTCCTTCCCCCGACACTGCTGGTCAATGGGTGTCCCTTCCCAACTCTTTAGGGAACATTTTTACATAGATCTATGGTAGGAAGCCTGATGAAGATGTTCACAGATTATATCATCAAAAAGCAAAACGGGGACTCCCTGGTGGTCCAGTGGTTAAGACTTTGCGCTTCCAATGTGGGGCAGGGGTTGTAGGGTAGGGTGCAGGTTCAATCCCTGGTTGGGGAACTAAGAACCCACAGGCTGTGCAGCACAACCAAATTAAAAAATAGCAAAATGGATGCCTTAAGAAGAGTGCTAAACACATAGCAGTGAAAGCAGGAAGTGACAGGCCGAGGAGGGGACGTGCATGTGCCCTGTTAGATCAACTCACCTTCAGTTCAGGGAATCGCTTTCAAATGACATCAGAACAAGATGAATCTACATAATCTACACAGGGAATGATTTCCCATCGTACCCTTAAGGAGCCCTAGATAGATTCTAATGAGGTTGTTTAGTATCTTTCCATACTTATTTTTAAAGGCTCTGAAGAACTGGATTGCTATCCAGCTACCTGGGATGTGAGAAGTATGTAATTCAGTTGGGAGGCAGGAGCATTTCTATATTTTATTTACTTATTCCTGTCCTAACTTTTTCCAAAAAGGAAACTGAATTAGTGCAGTATGAAGTTTAGGAATCAAAATACAGCATCTCAGCAAAACCAGCCCCAGTGTGCCTCACTTATTCTGGTCCCTTTATGGAATGTTTTTAGGCCTAATTTTTCTTTTCTTCTTTTTTTCGGTCGCACCACTGAGCGGCTTGCAGTATATTAGCTCCCTGATCAAGGGTTGAACCTGTGCCCTCAGCAGTAAAAGCAGACAGTCCTAAACAGGGAATTCCCCAGGGCTTTTATCCTTGTGCCACACTTAACCAGATGCAGTAAGAAATTACCCATTGATTGGGTTCAGTATGCCTTAGCTCTGAGGAGGACATGTATGAAATAGAAATTCATTTCAAAAATTTAAAAAGAAATTATCGAACTAATGATGGCATTGCATTTGTTATCAAATATATCTAGGTTACTATGCCATTGGACTCTAATAAGAACAGATTATTGGATGATCCTTGCCCTGGGCAGGATAGCTGACAGTTGAGGAGAATGGCCAAGTCAGGCTTATAGCATATGAGTCATGCTCTGCCCTCTGCTTGGGCTATGGGCGACTCTACTGAGGTCATAGGTGTGCAGGATTCGTCTATGATTTCCAAGTCCTGGGGTTCCCTGGGAGGTGATGAGAGGTGAGTCTTTCTGAAGACTGGATTTTACTCTAGTCTCGTTTTTAGCAGTTCAGAAAGTGCCAAAGGCAGATCCAAATTAGATGTCATTTCATCAGAACTATGAAAAAGAATTCTCCCAGGAATATCAGCAGTAACCTGGTTTCCACTCTCACCTAAAATAGGTTGTTAGTGGTAACTGATGCTCTATTTTACAAAGCACTGCTAACTCAGTTTGTGATTCAGGTCTAGTGAGTGCTGCCACTGCCTCTGCTTCGGAAGGAAGAATACTTCTGAGGACTAGTTAAGGATTTACCCTCTGTAATTCAGGGCCATCCCTAGGGCTGGAGGGAGCTCTCGCTGGAGCTCAGGGCTCTTTCCCTACTCAAGTCTCCCAGGAGCCTCTCCTGCCCTCCACTGTCTTCCCTCTCTTCCAATCAGGACTGACCTAGTAAAAATATAGCAACAGTCAATTTTCTTTTGAAGGAAGTATTTACCTTGTATTCAGGTAACACCATGCCCTCTGCCTCTTGCAGAGTGTCTCTGGGAGGCTCTTAACTTCCACTCAGATGAACCCAGGGAGAGAACCAGTTTAAAAGGTTGAAATTAAAGTGAGTCAAACCAGGATAAGAAAAGAGATGGAAGAAAAGAAAACATCTGTGTGGAAAAGAAAACATCTTCCACTCCAGACCCAGAGCCCCTGAAGCATCCAGGTTTACAAAATCAGATTCTAACATCTTTTTATTTTTGCCAGTCAATGAGTCAGAAGAGCTTCTGGAAGTATTATGGGCTTTTGATAAGTTTTGATCTCTTAAATGAAGCAGTCTTAAAATAATTATCTCTGGCCATTGGATATTTTTGTGTGTAATGGCATGCTGATAATATTTCTTTTTCTGAGTTGACAAATAGCCGCTCAAGCAAATTATCTTGACTGATATTTGTAGATAGAACAAAAACAAATTAATGTGTCTGTGGGGTGGAGGTGGGAGGACCTCTGGTTTCCACAGTCAGGGGAAAAGAACCTCTGTGTGCTTTATGAGCTACAGAAGTGCCCCCTCGCTGTGCTTTGTCCCTCTTCTCACTGGTTCTGAGCACTCTGAGGTTGCTGGCAACAATGGAGTATCAGTTATAATTAGCTTTGTTGCAGGGCCATTTGTTAGGGAATTCTATCTACTCTCTTTTGGTTCCTCAAGCCCAATGGTGGATAGAGTGAAACTTGGCTCAATAAAATAAAATTGGAATTTTTTTCTAACAAAAATCACCTCCAGGCTAAACTCTTTCCATATTTATCACTGATTATTTTTCGCTTATGTGGAGCACATGTGGTAAAAAGTATGTTTCTCTTGTAGTCTATTAGATGAGAATTCGACTCACTTCCGCAAAATATTTGGTGACCACAAGCTCTGAATGGGACAAGGAGCTGGGGATACAAAAATGAATAAAATACACTCTCTGCTTATGGTCTGGTGAGGGAACTAACATTCAGGCAGTTAACCAAGGATGTAACAATGGCCTTGTGACCTTTTTCAGTAGTAGGGGTCATCCAGTTTCTAGCAACACCTATATTTGAGAAAAGGTCAGGTAAGAAGCTGACTTGAGGACCAAGAACTTTTTCAGAATAAGACTACTTATTGTTTGGGTTGTCTGCTGACAGATCCCCATTTTACTTTAATTTATTGCCTTTGCATAAATCACTATGTTTTCAAGGATGATTTGGTTATATATATTTGAGGGAAGTGGGTATAAAAAGTTACATTATCACTAAAACATCCTCATTTTAAACACGTGCGTATACACTTATGCATTGTGAAATTTGTATTATCTCTTTATTTTGCTTCTTAGGGTCACACTGTGCTCTTTGTTTTTTGGTTGGATTTTTTTATTTTTGCATTATATTGATTAATGAATTACATCAATAGATTTCTAAGCATCAAGATATTTTTATAACCTAAAACCACTAATCATACTGTTGTATTTTTGTTTTCTAATATTTTATTTAGAATATTTTTATATATAGGCTATCCTAGAGTAGATTTGGTATCAGAACCTCATAGAATGGATTTAGTGACTTGTACATATCTTATTTTGGGGTATGGATTAAACGACACAGTCATTGTTATTTATAGACATTTCCTATTATATTATCCTGGGTGATTTCTTATTTGGGGGTTGATATTCAACCTCCCCCTTTCAATATCTTCTATAAATAGTTGCTGTAATTGATTTTATAAAGCAAATTTCAATGGTCTATGTTTTCCTTAAAAATTATCCGTTTCATTTAGCTTTACAAGTTATTGATAATAAAATGCACATAGAATTTTATAAGTCGCTTCAGTTGTGTCCGACCCTCAGGGACCCCATGGACTGCAGCCTTCCAGGCTCCTCCATCCATGGGATTTTCCAGGCAAGAGTACTGGAGTGGGGTGCCATTGCCTTCTCCGAGAATTTTATAATAATATTTTATAGCCTCTGAGTCAGTGGTTACATCCTATTTTTTGTTCTACTTTGTATTCTTTCTCTTTCTCTCAATCTCTATATCTCTCATTAGACTTATCAAAACTCTTCTCATTTTACAATTTATTCAATCTTTTTTTTAAATAGATATCAGACCCCATGTAAGAACTGATATACTTTTAATGACAGTAAAAGTGGTTTTTGATACAATAGTTGTTTGGAATCTTGTCACATGAGCAGTTTATTTAAAGATAGAAAGTAACAGAAAAAATAATGGTCCTATTGGAACTACTTCCCTAATCATTCAGAGGTACAGTTTCCCTCTGTATAAAATGGACGGTAAAGTGTGCTGCCCACTGCACAGCATGGCTAACAATCATCTGGCGAGATAATGTAGGTGAGAGTGTTTTGGAGACTAAGATGCAGGTACTGAAAAGGTCATGAAATATGTCATTTCATGAAACTTATGTTGCTTTTAGGGTGTATGGAAAAAATGAACAACCCCTTTCGTAATTTTTTTAAAAGTACTTTTCTATATCACAAAGTTCATATAGACTTTCCTCTTTGAAAACATTAGCAAGATTTGTCCTGATGAATTACTTTAGTTTCAGGGGAAAATATTTCCTCATCACCCTCCCCCCAACATAAAGAGTTCTCATTCTACTAAATTAGAAATGTGCACTAAAGACCCATTCAATAAAGGACACTGGAATGGAAATTAACTCAAGGCTGCTTTCAATTAATTTCAATTCCCCAAAGTGCAAAACTTTCCTTTTCTGTCACAGCAGTAATTGGAAAGTAATAGACGATCCTAGGTTTTTGTGGTCTTACGCCTGCACTGGTGTGTGGGGTATACATTCTAGGTCAGTCTGGGGGAGGGTCAGGAGATTTTCCAGTACTCTTTCTGCTTCTATTAACTTTATTAATGCTGCTAATCTTATTACTTGAGTTAAAGTCATAAAAATCTGGCTATAACTTTTTAGATGAGTGTTTCAATGTTCCTATATCTCTATTGTGATCATTTTAGAACCTTTTTTTTTTTTAGAACCTTTTTTAAAGCAGCAGAAATCCATTTTAAAGGAAATTCCTTCCCCATAGTTATAGTATGTAAATTAGATGAGAACAGAGAGACTCTGCTTCAGGGGGCCCCCAGGACTCCACCAGCTTGGTGGCTTTCTCTTTGCTCCCAAGGCAGGCTCAAAAAACCCAAGGGCTTCAAAGTAGAGACTAAAAACAATTGTTCTATGTAATGATCAGACATGGTTTAGAGACAAACAGGCTTTTTCTAAAAACTTATCAGTATTTTCTCAAGAGTCTGCTGAGGCCCAGATGGATGTTATTAGAGGCTAGCATCACTATTTGGGCTTCCCTGATAGCTCAGTTGGTAAAGAATCTGCCTGCAATCCAGGAGACCCTCTTTGATTCCTGGGTTGGGAAGTTCCTCTGGAGAAGGGCATGGTGACCCACTCCAGTATTCTTGCCTGGAGAATCCACTCCAGTATTCTTGGGCTTCCCTGGTGGCTCGGACAGTAAAGAATCTGCCTGCAATGCAGGAGACCTGGGTTCGATCCCTGAGCTGGGAAGATCCCCTGGAGGAGGGCATGGCAACACACTCCAGTATTCTTGCCTGGAGAATCCCATGGACAGAGGAGCCTGGCAGGCTACAGTCCAGGAGGTCGCAAAGAGTCGGACATGACTAAGCACAGCACAGCACAGGCAGTGATTCAAGGATTATGAAGGACAAAGTAAAGAATTACTGGGCTCAGAGAGTGAGGGATGCCCACAGATGATGAAGCAGACTACAAGTAAGATCGCAAAGGAATTTCATAATGTTGTATAGCTCTTCCCAGAAAAAGTCATACTACTTTTCCACATAATACTGTTATTTTCCCTTTTAAGATGTAGCTTTCAAAATATGTTACTCACTAATATGATCATACTCTCCAAACTAGCAATTTTCTTCTGTAAACCTAGCCTAAAAAGGCCTTAAATAAGAGGGAAAAAAAAAATCTATATTCTTTTTTATATTAACTATAATTTTCCATTAAACTGACAAATAGAAAATGACACTAATATTCAATAATTTGGAAAGGAAAAGACAACAATGAAATAATTCCTCATACAACTATTTTTCAGTAATTAAATATAATGACTGCAAAAGTATTTGGAGAAATCTAGGAATTGAATCCACCAGTTCTGAAGTTACGGAGACCTATTTCAGTTCTGGCTCGCTCTGCCATATCTTACCCATGATTCTTGGTACATCATTACCTCATTTTCCCAAGCCTCAATATGCTCATCTGTAAAATGAAGATAATGACCCACACTGAACAGGGTCGATGTGAGGCTTCAATTAGATGTGACAGTATAAATAAAACGTGAAGATGGCGCTGCGACCACAGCAGCAGTTCAAAAAATGTAGATACTTGCCCTCTATCCACAGATTTGTTAATAAACTTAAGGAAACACATGATGTCCTAAGAAAACATAAATTATAAAATTAAGCTTAAAAGTTGAGTAGACCAGTTACCTTTTAAGAAATTGAATTGGGTTTAAGGATGTGTCTATTTTTTTAAAAGGCATTAAGACCAAATGTTTTCATAGTTATGCTATACTATCTTTTGATGAACAGACAATTCCAATTTAATTGAAACATTTCTAGATTATAAGACAAAATAGAAAACCTCTCTAATTCATTTTAAGAAGCTAGGATAATGTGAATGTCCCTTTGCCGTAGAATACAAAATAAAAAAGCAATAAATCTCCCACAGATCAAAATCACTCATGAAAATATAGATGCAAAAATGTCTAAATATTAACAAATAGAATCCAGCAGAGTGTCAATAAAACTATCTCCTATGACCAAGCAAATATTCCAGGAATGTGAGGATGATTCAACATTGGAGAATCAGTATAATTTATTACGAAAAGGAGAAAAAGGCAAGTCTATCAGTAGCTGCTAAAAGATGGATAAAACACAGTAGCCATTCCTTTTAAGAAATTTTGGTAAAACAAGGCTAAAGTTACTTAAATGTGATATACATTATTTACCAAAGGTAGAAAATATGATTCTAAATGACTTTAAAGTCATTTACATTAAAATAAGAAGATGGATAATAATATCCAGTCACTGTTATTAGTAAACATTATTCTAGAGGCTCTAGCAAATACAGTCAACTGTGAAATAACCAGTATAAAATTTGAAAACAAGAATAAAAATCATGTAGAAATATTTATTTTAAAATCTTCTATAATTAATAAAGGAATTTAGTAAGATGTCTGAGAACAAAATAAATATTTAAAAAAGAGAGAGACTACAAACACCAGCTAGAGAGAATTGGAAATTGAAAAATGCCATTCTCAGTAGCAATAAAAACTATACAATACTTAAGAATAAATGAGTCTTACTTATTAAACCCCTAAGTATATAAAAGCATCAATATATATGACTCTGTACCGAGATGTTTGTTGTAGCATTGTTTACAGTGACAAAATAATGGAAATAATGGGAATGCCCATCAATAAAGGAACAATTAAAACAGATTATTCCTACCGTGGATGTTACTCAGTCACTAACAGTGCTTTGTTAGATTTACACCAATTAGCTTGGAAAGATTGCCACGATATATGAAGTGAGAGGGGATGATGCAGAGAGGAAGGGGATGAACCTACAATGACAACCCCGCCTTATCTGTATATGTTGTATAGACATTTGAATGTGGCTCTATGAGGATGGAGAAAGGAATGAAGAATTTCGGCAGATCATTAACACTGACTGGGTCTACGGAGGGACACTTGTACCTCTACCCAAATAACCACAATAAAAACAACTTGAATAATAAAGGTCCAATTTGTAAAAGAAGGAAAAATACTTAATATAGGTAAAAAAGTAGATATGAAATTATAGTCTCCATTAACAATCAGGTAAAATATTCAAGGGAAGTGATTGACTAGCAATAAAATCAAATGATCAATAAGTAGAGGCATCATAGTTGGTTTTTTTCCCTCAGTATTTTCTAAATTTTTTATAATGTGGTTTGGTTGCTTTCACAATTAAATAAATAAAATTTCTAATGTATTTTCTAGTAACCACATACCTTATCTTACTTCTTGAAATCAGTAACTATTTGTACATTTGTGAACCTGATGATGTCTTACCTCTGAAAATGCATAAATTTACATTTTACCTAAGACAGATGGCAGTTTGGGGGTTTGTTTTCAATTAGCTGCAGATTAGATCAATCAATCCTCTGGAATTAATTATCCATAAAAAATCCCATTAAAATATGGCTTCACATATTTTAACACTTTTTCCCCTAAATAGTAACAGAAATCACCTCTAACAATTATTTTCAAAGCTATATGGTTTTGAGCAGATGACTTATCTTCTCCTCTCCATGCCTCAGCTGCTTCTCCAATAAATGAAGAAGTTGAATCAAGTAATTTTCTCAGTGTCTTTTGGCTCTAACTTTCTGTGATTTAATTATATTCATCATGGAATTCATTAAATATCAAATGATTGTTTGCTAAGAAGTAGAAACTTTTCATCTTAGTAATGTTTATATCAGCTATGAAAGAGATTCAGATAGCTAGGGAAGATGCCTTACCTTGACATAATTTCCATGCTCACATGAAAAACGTATAAGATTCCAAATCGCATATGGCCTTCACTTTCGGCCTTTCTTTAGATCCCTCATTTATAATTGTGCAGGTATTAACCAATGCTTTTTCATCCATGTGTGCCTTCCAGACTCTCAATTCATCACCTTGCTTCACAGACCTCAATATATGCATGAAACACTAATTTCTACTTCGAGGTATAAATTATATAGGATAAAAGGCACTCAGTCAAAATACACATTTTGATGAGTTTTGACAAACTAATGCATCTGGATAACCACTACCACAATTAAGCAATAGAATATTTTTATCAACCTAAAAAGTTCCCTGTGCTTCGTCCCAGTTAAACTCCCACCTCCTGCCCTAGGTAAACACTGATCTGCATTTTATCACCAGCAATTAGATGTGTCTTTTCTAGAGCAATGAACAAAGCTGTAACTTATGCTTTCTCAATCTTGGATAGTGTTAATATATTTTTATTATTTCAGTTATGTTTCTTAATTGCAAAGCAATAGAAATAACTAGCTGATTTATGCAGCAAAGGACTTTGTTAAAAGGATATGGACAGCTCATAAAATCTCTGGGAGACTGGAGAACCAGGTCTGGGATTATGCATCCAGCAGCAATGCCCCAAATCATGTGGCAGAGCTGTTCTGGTGAGGAAAGCAGCAGCTGGAGTTACCTAAACTGTCTATACCAGATCATGGTCAACACTCCCACCCTTGTTGATGCTGCTGCTGCTCGTCTTAAGAATCATTTCTATTTCTAAGAAAGTAGAAAGTATATCAAGTACATCTGCCTTAGAAAATCCTTCTGCAACTGCCAGCGCCAATTGAGGTGGGTGTATCAAAATGTTACCACATGTCCATCATGCCTTAGCTGCAAGGGAGGCTAGGAGAACCTGGCACGTTCAGCCTCCACATAAGGGGAGGCCTCTGATCAAGCTGCATAAGGTTGGGGAATTTCCCAATCATTGAAAAGGGTTAAAATTCCACATGGGAAAAAAAAAAAAAGAACGCCAGTGTCTACAATACTATTTTTACTTGTTGAATTGCATTCTGAACCAGCAGTTTCATGTCAAAAGATCACAACAGCCAGGCCACATTTGAGTAGCATCTCCGGGTGTAAGAAGTCTACAGATGATGAAAGTGGGGACAAGGCCATCACAGAACTTACTATTTAATGAAATAGAAACAGATATATTAGCCTTCATGCTTGCTCAAGTTAATTTCCCCAAACTATACCCTGCTCATAAAATTAATGGGTTTAAGTTAATTGGTTTGATCCCCAACAGAATTCAGTATATTAAAAACTACCATAATTTTAAGTAATGAAATTCATACTTGTTGACAAAATATTTACCTTTGAGTTTTAAGCTAAACATGTGCTCAACTTAATATTTTCACTCTTTTGAAGCTGCACATAACACCTGTTGCTTCTGTGTTTGTTTCGATTTTTTAAAGTTAGCACATAAAGTAAGTCCAGTCACTTCACCTGTTCCCTTACTCTTGATTTCAACTGACAGGTCTGGGGACGAGGGGATGGCCTGATCCAGGGACGATGAAGATGCAGTGTTGAATAAGCTGGAGGAGAGAAGCAACAGGCACCATGGAAAAGACCAAAACCAAGCAAGGTTAGATTTTTCCTATGTCTTGCTTAAGGCTCAGGATTTAAGAAATATAGGTTGTAGGATTGTCTTGCCCTTATCTCACAACATGAATAATATGTTAACTTGACTATTCTTATTTCATTATCATAACAGAATGACCAGGAAGAGCACAGACGTGGTACTGGGGAAACGGGAAATGCTACATGTATATCTATAGTAGTTTCTTACTTTTCTTAGCAATAATTTTAGGACTGCCTCAGAATGACCTCCTAAAAAGGGTCA
The DNA here is from genome assembly GCF_001704415.2 of Capra hircus. Lineage (NCBI taxonomy): Eukaryota > Metazoa > Chordata > Mammalia > Artiodactyla > Bovidae > Capra > Capra hircus. The sequence goes on from NC_030818.1 coordinate 21,089,404, forward strand.
AGATATATATTGAACTAACAGACATCCAACGCCTTCTAGGCTGACCTAGAAATATGAGGGCTTTCTCTTTTAAACTTTACCACACAGAATCAACCATATAAAAGTAGGATCTGTTATCATCTTCAATTGATAGGTAAAGAAAGTCATAGAGAAGTGAGGCTATAGCTCCAAAATGTCAGAGTTTGATCTGGGACCCTGGTCTCTGTCCCCAGGTTCTGGTTCTTGCCATTATACCAGGCTGTTGGGACATAGCATGAAATAGGTTAAGTAAATCCACTCAAGCTCATGAGGGGGATTGTGGTAATCTCAAACCATCTGGATTTTATAGTTTGGTGTGTAGAAGCTCTGAGCTGAGGTTATATATTATTTATAAACTTAACATACTGAGGCTGGTTCCTCTAAGGAAGGGTTTCCTGTACCTGAATGTCCTAGGAGAACAATGTACACATCTATACATCCAAATATTTGCAGCTGGGGATTTTATCTACAAACTGCTTGATTCATACAATGTGATACAAAGGAGATGTGGCTAAAATGGATAAGCAAAGGGCTGCATGTGAGGTGTACGTTTTATGGAACCTCAGGGCTGAGGTTCTGACAGGTACAATCTAGGCTAATCTTTTTCCTCCCTAGTGCAAATGGTTTTCATAATCTACTACTTTCTTTGTGTTTGACCTGTCTCTAGTGTTGACAATACTGTTTTCTTTCTGCCTGCATCCTTCAGAGACCCTTTGTATTGAAATTTCCTTCCATCAATCCTCTTGCCCAGGAGGACAGCAAAATTCCTTTAGCTGATCTGGGCATGAGAGAGGGCAGAGCTCTGAAGTTTAGCAAGGATCAGAGGCAGGAGAAGTAAATAACATTTTACACGGCCTCCTGAGAACAATAGAGTGACCACTGGATAAATGACTTCCTAACTGGAACTAGCCCCTCAGATAAACTTCACTCAGCCCCAAGAATGAGACAGACCCTTTTTTGGGGGGGCCTTGCCATGTGGCTTGTGGGATCTTAGTTCCTTGACCAGGGATCAAACTTGTGTCCCCTGCAATGGAAGCTCAGAGTTTTAACCACTGGACTGCCAGGGAAGTCTGAAAGAGACCCTTCATGGGCATTCTCTTCTGGCTACTGAATGATCATTTATCATTCAGTTTGATTGAGAAACTTCCCCTCCTTGGTAGCACATGATTTTCTACTACAAGAGATATATCAGGTAGATATGGTTTGATCATTAGAATGTAATATAAAATAACCTATGCCAATTGATCTTCTGTTTCTGTTGAATCACTGGCTTACCATGCAAGTACAGATTTAGTATCCTGTAAGTCCCCTCGTTCCCTGCATGTCTGAAGAGAATAGGGACAGAATGAATTGTGTTGATTAAACTGAGCTCTTTTCCCTACAGGAGATAATGAACATAAGCCAATGAATAATCCTTCTGCACAGATTTACCAGGTAAAAACACAGATTGTCTTCAACTCTTTTACGTATCACAATGATGACTGTCCTTTATGTACACATTGTTTTTAGCACTCACAAAAGCTTCTACACGTATCATTGTGTTTGTTCACTTAAGACTGTGAGATAAGCAGGGTCAAGAGTACCATTCACATTGTACTTTGGTGAAAACTGATGACTGAAGGACAGCTTACCCAGTTTATGAAATACAGCACCACCACTCCCACACCAATGATGCTTTTCTTTTTGTTGTTACCATCATTCTGGCCATTGTCCTGTGTGACAACATTTCCATGAGAAGGCGAGAACAAGAGCTGCTTTTTTTAGTCTCTTATTTTAGTGGGGAGAATTGAGAATAAAAGGGGGTTAACACTGCAAATGTTCATGTATGATAATAGAAAAAAAAAGTTAAGCTCTTTTCAAACAATGGGAATAATTTGATTTATGAGGGAGATAAATTTCTGCTAACTTTTATGTAATATGTTTGCAATGACAGTCACTTTGGCCCTCTACATAGTATTTCTTTGGCTTCTATCTACCAACTGTAATTTAAAGTAAATTTCTTTCCTTAAAAATCATAGAGTTCATTCTGACATAATATGTAATGTGAAAACAGCTTGGGCTAGGGAAACCCATGCTACTCTCTAGACTTAAGGCATTGTTATTTGGAATACTTGAGAAGGAAGAAAAAACTGACAGGGTTAGGTGGGGGTTGGGAGAAAGCTTGATTTCAAAGTTGGCTCTTGAGGTTTTAAGCCCTGGTATACCAGAGCACCTTACCGGTCTCCTGAGAAATCTGTATGCAGGGCAAGAAGCAACATTTAGAATCGGACATGGAACAATGGACTGGTTCAAAATTGGGGAAAGAGTACATCAAGGCTGTTTATTGTCACCCTGCTTATTTAACTTATATGTAGACCACATCGTGCAAAATGCTAGTCTGGATGATTCACAGATAGAATCGAGATTGCCAGGAGAAATATCAACAACCTCAGATATGTAGATGACACCACTCTAATGATAGAAAGTGAAGAGGAACTAAAGAGCCTCTTGGTGCAGGTGAAAGAGGAGAATGAAAAAGCTGGTTTAAAACATAACATTCAAAAAACTAAGATCATGGCATCTGGTCCCATCATTTCATGGCAAAGAGATGGGGAAAAAGTGGAAAGAGAGACAGATTTTATTTTCTTGGCTCCAAAATCACTGAGGATGGTGACTACAAGCATGAAATTAAAAGATGCTTGCTCCTTGGAAGAGAAGCTATGACAAACTTAGCATATTAAAAAGCAGAGACATGGCTTTGCCAACAAAGGTCTGTGTAGTCAAAGTTATGATTTTTCCCATAGTCATGTACAGATGTGTTAGACCGTAAAGAAGGTTGAGCACCAAAGAATCAACGCTTTCAAATTGTGGTGCTGGAGAAGACTCTTGAGAGTCCCTTGGACAGCAAGGAGATATAAAGGAAATCAACCCTGAATATTCACTGGAAGGACTGATGCTGAAGCTGTAATACTTTGGCCACCTGCTACAAACAGCTGACTCATTGGAAAAGATTCTGATGCTGGGAAAGATTGAGGGCAGGAGGAGAAGGGGGATGGCATCGTGACTCAATGGTCATGAGTTTGAGCAAACTCCAGGAAATGATGAAGGACGGAGAAGCCCGGTGTGCTGCAGTCCATGGGGTCTCAAAGAATCGGACATGACTTAGCGACTGAACAACAGCTAGGATAAGGGGGCTTCCATGGTGGCTCAGTGGTAAACAATCTGCCTGCCAGTGCAGAAGATGCAGGTTCTATCTCTGGATCAGGAAGATCCCCTGGAGAAAGAAATGGCCACCCACTCCAGTATTCTTGCCTTTCGAAATCCCACGGACAGAGGAGTCTGGTGGGCTATTGTCCGTGGGGTTCCAAAAGAGTTGGACATGACTGAGGGATGAAACAACAACTATGAAAAAGAGTGGTCTCCCAAATAGAGATATAGGAATCCAGAGAAGCAGGTGGTTTGGGGAAATGTAATTTAAATTTGTTTACTTTGAGTAACAGTAAAATGAAAATAACAACAAGTCCCCAAAAATATCATGTGAGAGATCACTGCTGAGGACCCAATTAGGGCAAACCAGCACAAGATTATGAAAACATCGTAATCATGTTGCTCTTAGAACCAGACCAGCAAAGACAGAGGTTGAAGAAAAGAGCCTCATTTCAACTTAATGCATATTTATTGAGCAGTTACTATGTGCAAAGTCTACTGCTTGGCCTAATGGGAGATGAAACAGATATTCTTACTGATTTTTAAGTGTCCTGAAAAACATACAATAAATACAAGGTAGGCTGTTTGGAAGAATTTCAACAGAGTTTGAAAATTCTGTGGAATATGAAAAAGGGATGAATTAATTTTAACTGAAGGATTTGGATCAGGCCTGTAAGAACGAGTCAATCATTTGGTAAATGGATGTGGGGAAGGGTAATTTTAGGCAGAGGGACTAGCCTGAACAATGGTCTGGAAACAGGAAGGGAATCTTCCTTCACTGCTGATCTGATGCTTCACTTGTCTGTCTAAGACCTCCCCGACCACCTCCCCTCTGTTAACGCCTGACGTGTGTGTGGCATTTGAATGAGTGTGACTATCTCTTTAAACTCAGGTATGATTTAAAGTCTATTACAGATTTTATGTAGGTCACTCCCTGAATGTTGGCTAAATATAACTGCAGTGGGGATGGCCTCATTCTCTTATTGTATACATCCAAGTACATCTGTTCACGGAGGAACAAATGAAGCAGTGGAAGTGAACTTGCCCCATGTGACCTCTGTGATGCTGTGATTATGACCCCGTCCTTGTTTTAAAAGAATGTCTCCTAAGCCCCAGTCTGTTTACTCCAAGCAACATTTAACCAAAAGAAGATGAAGGAGGAGAAATAAAGAAGAGGACAAGGAAGGAGGGATACAGGGAGAGATTAACTAGAATAGATACAATCTATACTTAAAAGGAAGAGCAAAATATGAAAGGTGAAGGAAAATGTGACATTTCAGACATTTTCTATCTGCTTATTTTCTCAACAGACCTCTCAATCCCTACCTAACATTATAGTAAATATTAACTTGTTTATTATTTTTCAATTGTCTGTCTCCTTCTCTAGAATGTAAGCTCCAATGGCAGGGATTAGTACATTTTGCTCTTTGTTATACTCTCAGAACAAAGTACAATGCCTGGAATATAATACATATTCAATAAATATTAGTTGAATGAATGAATGGATATCATGAGATGTGTATATTGCTTTCAGCCAAGGGGTCTGATGTAGTCATTTTAGTTTGGTGCTAACTGGTGTTTGGAAAACTGGTTCTTTGCAAAAAAAGAAGAGATCTTTGCTTCATACTCTAATCAAAATAAACTCAAAAGTGAATTAAAGGATTAAATATTTTTAAAAACCATAGAAGTTTAGAGTTAGTGAATATTTATTTTGTTTCTGGATGTCTTTTTAAGAAAAAAAGCACTGGAAAAAAATCACAAAGGGAAAGGTTAGTGACTACATCACATCCCAATTAAAAAATTTCCCAATGTAAAAATATTTTCAACAAATTCAGAGACAAATAACAAAAACTGGAAAATTTCCTACAAAGATATTACAGAGCTTTAATGATATATAAATAGTTTACAGAATCAATAAAAAGGAAAAGTCTGAAACCCTGATAGAATATGGGTGAAGAACACAATTTACCAAAACAAAATTGCAGATGGCTAATAAATAGAAGAAAAGGTTGAAGCTCAAAGAAACAATGATTAAAACAACGAGTATTATTTTTTGACTAATTTAATTCAAATGCAGTAAAAGTGTTAAAATGTTCATACCCCTAATTGGCTTCCTGTTCTTTGGATGAACATAACCTGTTTGGTAAGAATATGGTACTATGACCTAAATCAGGTCACAGAAGTCAACAGTAGAATGAGCAGTCTCATCTCCCAGTTCACTCCAGGTAGAATTACGGTGGACCAGGTGAATCAGTAGACACACTGACTACTCCTTAGCTTAGCTTAGTACACTCCCTTTTATTTGAATCCAAATCTATCCTTCTCCTTTTTGTCTATTGTCCATTGTCCATAACCCTCTCAAAGTCCACCCCAATCTCTTTTCCAGAGTCACACTGTGTTGATTTAGCCTTGATTACTTCATTTGGAATATATACTTTAAAATGATGATTTCATTAACATGAGAAGTGAAGGTTGAGGGTCCTCCAGTTAAGGCAACAGATGTGGTAACAGCGCAATTTAGTTCTGGTGCAACCCTCACACTAAAGACTTGAACCCCAGCCATGTTTTTGGCTCATGTGTAACCTCATGAATGTAGACACTTTAACTTCTACCATTTATATTACTTATGTTTCATATGTCTTATCTAAGACATGATTTTCCAAATACACTAATTTAGGACATTGCATGTCATACAGTATGTTTCCAAGAATATATACAACCATAATATTATAACTTTTCAAGCCCTCTGGTCAAATATATTTTGTATAATTATTAATTAATTGAATATATTCCAACATGGTATATTTTCCTTTGGGTCAATACTACCTAACATCCTTTGACTCAGTAATTTCATATTTAAGAATTATCCAAAGGAAATAACTGAAATATATATAAAGCTTTAAGTAAAAAGCATTATATTTCAATGCATTATCTTATATTGAAAAATTATAAATAACAAATTTACAACAAAGGTGAATGAGTAGGTAAACTCTGGCACACTTGTAGGATAGAATATTATATAGCCATTAAAAATGTACACTTAGACAAACATTTGAAGGCTGAGGGGAAGGGCTTATAAGAATGTTATGCAAAAGGAAAGAAAAAGGAGGGCAGAATCAAAATATATCTTTTATGTGATTTCAACACTATAAATATGCATGCGTATATGCTTAGTCGTGTCTGACTCTTTGAGACATGATGGACCATAGCCCACCAGACTCCTCTGTTCATGGAATTTTTCAGCTAAGGATACTGGAGTGGGTTGCCATTTCCTACTCCAAGGGATCTTCCCAACCCAGGGATCAAATCCATTTCTCTTACATCTCCTGCATTGGAAGGTTAATTCTTTACCACCATGCCACCCAGGAAGCCAAAGCCAATGCTATTAATACTTGCATTTATATTCATAGTACAAAATAGAAGGAAATACACCAAAATAGTAATGGTTATATTAAAGTAATGAAATTTTGGGTGACTCTCTTTTTTCCTTTTTCTCTGTAATAAAAATATTAATAATTTAAGAAAATGGGTTATATGCCCAAAGAAATTCTAACTATAAAACTATGGGAACCAGTCCTACAGTAATAGGTTTCATCATCAAAATTTCCATCAAATGTTTTCTAGGATTTGTAAGCCCTGTTTAAGCCTCAGTCTCTTTTTACCATTGAGGCATGTTCTTCTAACTCCAGAGAAGCTATCTCTGCCAGACCTGTGTTGCATCCAGGGATAGATAAGATAAGTTTCCACCACACCAGGCTTCCTATCAGCCTCAGTGTGGCCTGGTAAGAATGACCTTAAGGATCAACTTCTGCAGGAAGTGTAGAGGACTAGATTTGGGAAATTTACTCTTGACTGTTCAAATGACTCACTTTGTGTTTTAAATCACTGCGTTAAATTAATGGCAATGGGTTAATCCATTGCATTGGATTAACGGAGGCTAAAAATTAGGGAGTGGCAGCTGGCAGAAAGACCCCATTTCTTCTGTAGCAACCCTGATTTAGGGGGAAGCCAAAGCAATTACCCTGGCATTCTTGTCATTATGGGCTACTTCAAAATACCTGAGCTTTTGCTCCTGTAGAGCTTCTAGTCAGGTGTCACAGGAATTTGGCATACCTTATGGAGATTTCTCAAATCTTGATATTTAAAACTTTGCAGAGTTCTCAAAGCACAGGCCCATTCCCTACTTTTCTGACTTTAATAATGAGACAGAAGGGAAGGAGAAGTTTGTGTAAAAGACAAGTTGGAATAACTTGCTTAATTTATGAAAATTTAGTTTAAGGGATCTTTGGTGAAAAAAAAAATTTGGAAGACAATGATTAAAATTCATCTTGAGAAGAGTTAAGAGCCAAGAAAGTAAAGGAAATTGAGAAACAGAAATTCATTAAAGAGCAGGAAATAGGAAGAATTCAGACGCCCCTCCCCTATTTCTTTGAGCCTAAGAAGCCCTCTGTGGTACCGTAGGCTTCCAAGTACAAGAGTTCCCTGAACCTGCCTCCGGTGGGAGCCCGCCTCCAGCGGCAGGATGGAGGGATCATAACCTCTCTAGAGCAGCTTCACGAAAAAATCAACGAGATGAGGAACGTGTTCAACTCGCTGGAGAACAAGGTAGACACCCATTTCTAATCCTGGGGGTGGGCTGTGGGCTGTTAAACAAGAAAGCTGGAGACAGAGCAGAGCAAATAAGTCCACGTCTTTAGAGCATTTTTTTTGCTTACAAAGGAATGGCCAGTTGGTACCAGAAAACCAGTCCTCAGTAGCTAAAAGTTTTCAGAATCTCCCAAGCAACTTAAAAGTGACCTGTAGTCTCAGGTGTGTGATTGTACTCACTATATATGGCATCCCCCCGGCCTGATCAGTGGTTGTGAAGCTGTTTATAAAGCAGTAGTGTTACTTCAGTGGCAGGTATTGAAGGAGCTCAAAGTAACATATGGAAAGAAAATGGGCGCTCCTAGCTCAAAATGGTTTCAGAATTCCCAAAGTCCCTATATAACCTGGCTGTTAGTGAAATGTATTGATAGCTCTTAATATTTGAGAACTGGGGTTCTACAGGCGTAGAGAATCCTGCTGCTTCCTTTTGCCTCCTGGGCAAAATGCCACACATCCACCTAGGGGAATAGTGAAAATGAAACCTATTTCTGTTGGAAAGTGGTTCCCTTTTTTTTTCCAAGCAGGAAACATGAGTGAATGTTAGGTTTCCTTCCTTCAATTTTAAAACGTGCCTACATTTTGCTTTGATATCACATGGCCACCGACTTCATTTTCCTCACAGAAGATGAATTTGTATAATGAAAATTACCAAACCAAATGTAGTTGATCTGGTGATTTAACCTAACATGACAACTGAATTAGGACATGTGCTGAAACCCATCACAGACATATCAAAATTAAAAATGACTGGAATGAAATACAGATTGCTCATGTTGTTTCCCAATCTTTCAGCTCCAAACACCTGAGATCTCATGCTTCTTTTTCCTTGGAATGATCTCCTTGATTCCTCTTATTTCCCCCTCCTCCAAGCCCTCTGTGAAGCACAGAGACCCACAAGCCCTATATTTTGAAAATATGGTGCAAAAGAGTAATTCATTTTATACTTTGAGATGTCACACAAGTTGGAACCATTTGGAAAGGGTGTTTAAGGCTCCTAAAAAGTTCTGTTTTAAAAAGCAATCTGGAGTAAGCATTTCTATACTTAGCAGAATGTAAGATCATAAAAATCATGTAAGTAATGTTATTATTACCTTATTGTTATTATCTTAACCTTTTGTTTGTTGAAAATGCTTTTTTCATTGACTCAATAAATAAAACTGAACTTTAGAAGTGCTCCATTTTCTCCACATTTCTATTTGTGCTTAGCTTTCTGATTTGCCACTTCAACGGGGAAAAGAATTAAAATTTCTTGAATACTTTTTACATACCAAGCATATGCTGTGGTAGGTACCTTACCTACATTTATTCATTTAATTCTCAAGACAGTCCTGTGAAATATTATCCTAGCTGTATTATGGATGAGGAAATTGCTACAAAGAGGCTTGCCTGAGGAAACTGCAACAAAGAAACTTGCCTGAGGTTTTAGTACTTATAGCAGAGTTGCTAGGATTTATACCCTACCTGACTCCAAAATTGACACCCTTTTCATGGTTGGAAGTTGACAATAAAAATCCAAGTGTGCATTCCTACATGACCAGGCTTGACAGCTGAAGATGATTCTCATCACTATCAATGTGCTGAGTTTCTACCATTGTAGGTTTTCCTGCTCCTGGAAACACCATAATCTCCTTTTTCATAATATCATCCAAGAATATAGAAAAAAATAACTTCTTCCCTTTCAAAGAAATATTCAGATATGCTTAATTATTACTCTTTTTATCATTACATTTTTTTAAGGAAAAAAGTAACTGAATTTCTTCAGCATCCTTTCTTGCATGGAATTCAAAGAGTTACTGATCAACACTGTCTTTCACATGCATAGCTTGCTTTTAAAGTAAATCTCTTTTTAATCAAAGGTGTTTGAATAAATAGTAAGTTGCAGGAACACTTGCAAACAATAAATTGGTTGCTTTTTTTTAAATCACTATCAAGCTTCAGCATGAGTGATATAAAGAAGACCCACTTTTCCCTAGATAAATGGGACCAAGGTTGCCTTAAGTTGTGTACACAATAGTCTTCTAGTAAATGAGTTCTCTACTTGTTCAAGAGCCTGGTTTTGCAAACAAAAGAAACAACCAAGGGATCAGAGATACCATTCACAATAATTTACAGCAAACTGAATTCACTCTTTGTGTATTATTTAGTTGCAGGCTCTAGCCTCTGAACTCAAAACTGGCTTCACAGAAGCAATGCAAGAACTGTCAAGAATTCAACATGGAGAATATGCTTTGGAAGAGAAGGTTAAGAGCTGCAGATGTTCCATGGAAGAGAAAGTTACTGAGATGAAGAATTCATTGAACTATTTTAAGGTAGGTCCTTCTTCTATTTCCCTCCTAGAGATTTCTGGTCATCTTAACAGAAGTTAAAAAGAAAAAAAAACAACTTGCCTTTTTGCCTAGCAACCAAATACAAGAATTTTCCTCTGGCCCATTCACTAACTTTCATGGAAAACTATCATGTTTTACTTAGTGGGATCTCTATGTTAAAAATTAGAAGCTACAATAGAAATAAAGTTTTCATCTCTCATTCATTCATTTAATATGTATTAAAAGCTTTCTGTGTACTAGATATCATGTTATATACTTTAACTTCATATACCAGATTAAATACATATCAATTCTTATTTTTTAGGAAGAGCTGAGCAATGCCATGTCAATGATCCAGGCCATCACTTCCAAACAAGAAGAAATGCAACAGAAAATTGAACAGCTTCAACAGGAGAAGCGAAGAGAATCTCGAAAAGTTAAAGCCAAGTGAGTGTCTGACCAAAAAACTGACTAAAGGCAAACATATAAGCAATGGCTCATAGACGGGCACCACAAATACCTTTCCCTCTATTGGTGGACAGCTGGCCACTAGGCTCTACGGACCAGCATGTGATAGAGTTATGCAGCACGAAAATAATGGTGGGACTTCTTTGGCAGTCCAGTACTTAAGACTCCATGTTTACAATGCAGGGTGCAAAGGTTCAATTCCTGGTGGGAGAAATAAGAACAGTAGCAGAAAACACACTTAATATAACTGGAAGTTAAACGAAAATGACATGAAGTGGCAGGCAGAATTTAACTGTAAAAATGTAAAACAAAAACAAAAACAAAAAAAATGTAAAATAACAACTAGAAAGTGAAAGTGTTAGTCACTCAGTCACGTCCGACTCTTTGTGACCCCATGGACTGTAGCCCAGGAGGTACCTCTGTCCATAGAATCCTCCAGGCAAGAATACTGGAGTGGGTTGCTAGTTCCTTCTCCAGGGGATCTTCCCGACCCAGGGATTGAATCTGAGTCTCCCACATTGCAGGCAGACTCTTTACCAGCTGAGCCACCAGGAAAATAACAACTAGAAAGATATATTTAAATTATGATTTTTGTGCTAAAATAGTGGGTCACCAGTGATTTTATTAGATTTCTGAAATTTCTCTAATACTATTATTATTTTACTTTGACCATTGAAAATAAATTTATGTTAAACCATAGCCCAACCAGGCTGAATTAAGTAAAGCTTCACCACTAAATAGATACAATCTTCATTGTTACATGTTTTAATACGATCAAATTTAAAATATAACTAATATTTGTGTGACCCTGGAGAATGGTTCAGTGTTTTCAGTCGAGTACCTGCTCCTTCCTGCTACCTTTGTGTTGCTTTGTGAAGAGAATGTAAATTATCCCAAGAAATTGTTCCCACTGTAAACTCTGTAACAGGGAAGCTAGTAACAGAAAAATAAGAATGCAGATATTATAATTAGAAGGTGAATTGTAGGTATTTGATGATGAGTTGCATTGAATCATATGAATTGCTAGTATTCAACTGTGTTTAATTTACAAAAACTGCAGCTTTGTATGGTTCAGAAATTTTCTTGACCTATTCTGAACTGACTCTTTTCTTACCCCATCACATAGTAAGAGCCTTTCTTCTTCTTTTTTTTTTTTTAGGAAAACTCAGAAAGAAGAACATGGATCACAGGCTGGACCTGCTCAAGCACAAGGAAGTCCTTTCCGTTCCATCAACATCCCGGAGCCTGTTCTTCCAAGTGAAGACTTTACAAACCTTTTGCCTTCTCAGGCCTATGAAAAAGGTACAGTTCACACTTCATATTGAATTAGCCAAGTAGTTCTCCCTTGGTTCCTAGGACTTCGGTAACATTGAGAATAGGCTTACAGCCTCCATCTTTATTAGATGAAAATGGTGTATTGCTCAGGATTTTTGCTTTTATAACTGGAATGTAGAAGAATTCAGAGGATCTAAGAGATGGAGAGAGTCTGCCCAAATTTAAAAGATTTTCTTTGGAGGGAAAATACTAATCTGGGTATTCTAAGTTTCAAACAGGTTGGAAATAACTTATTATACAATAATACTATACAAGCTGTAGTAAAAAAAATTTCTAACTATTCATTCTAAAAAATTGTTTTATTTTCTACATTACTTCTCAAACCTTACCTCTCTGCACAGATAGCAAATTGTGTTCTTTTTTTTTTTCAGCAAAGGTTTCACAGATACAAGAAAGTTATATCTGCTCTAACAGGCAAGCATTGATGTCAGTGATAACCTAATTCTGTTCTCTCTTTTCTCTGGAAAACTGATCTGGTGGTGTTTGTGGGCTGAAACAGCCACAGCCATATCACCGAAAATAATTAGAAAGTATCTGTATGTAGCAGTCCTGAAGAAAATGGCTTTCCAATAGATGTTGCTAAGCATGTTCACTTACATGTTTGCTACGTCTCTGTATCCTCAACAATGTCTAGCAAGCACCTTATATGCAGGAGCATGAATGGAGATACTAACACTGTTTGGATAAAATTTCCTATGTTTTTTAGGTCTCATATTGAAAGTCTCCAAAAGAGGCTGAATAACTTCTAGTCCAACTATAATCTCCTCAATAGCAGGACTGGTGGTTTTCCACCGTTATGGCTTAAGAAACAATGTAACTCATATATTCAAAGATAATAAATCTGCTTTGGATAATATAAAAATCTTAATCAAGTGGCTTTTAAGTGGTATTAACTTCAAAGTACAGATTTGCTTTTTTATTTTTTATCCATTTGAGTATTTATTTTAGAGACTCAATAGGTGCAGCCTGGGAAAACTCACTTGCTCCATCTAGGGAATGGCTTCATCACAGGTGGCTCTGCATTTTTTGCTCCACAGCATAAAGAACACAGCATAAAATGAAGATGTTGTTAGGAAAGAATGTAGAATGGTCTTGGAAGGTAGAAGTCAGATCAGAGTTAAGTCTGGGACAGCCGACCACATGCACAAGATAAAAAATTAAAAGTTATATTTGCAAAGTGCCCAGATGCATGGCAAATTCTCCTTCTTTCATTATTATATAGGCATGGCTTATATAATATAGTTTATTCTACTGAGTTGCTATACAAATTTGGGGATAATATGCCATAGTAAGACATTCTGGATATGATTGGTGGTAGTTTGTGTTAAAACTTGAGGTCAAAGGACCAAACTTTCAGAAGGGGTTGGCTTACCCATTGTTAATTATAAAATGGTGCCATTGTTATCCATTGACCCAAAATTCAGTATCTTAAAAGAGCAAACATTCATTATATCACAGTTTCTCTGAGTTGGGAATCTTTGCACAGCTGAGCTGAGTGCCTCTGGCTCAAGGTCTCTCATGAGGTTGCAGTCAAGGTGTTGGGCACCCGCTACCCTTCCTTCTACCCATCCATTCATCTACACGTTCATCCATCCGTTCACCTCAAGCATTGATTTAGGTGGTGGGATGGCATAATGAGCAACAAGAATTTCTAACCCTCAAGGAGCTGTTGTTCTGAAGGAAGCAGACAATGAACAAGACAAAATATGTATTAGATAGTGGTCAGAAGACAAATAAGGGAACACAGGTATAATTTTAGAGAGGGTACCAGGTAAAGACCTGAAGGAAGTGAGAAAGTAGGTTTATGGATATCAGAGTGGGGAAAGGGACCAGCCCCAAGGTACTAGGAGGAACATCACTGATGTGCTCAAGAAATTGCATCAGACCAGTGTGGTCATGTATGGATGTGAGAGTTGGACTGTGAAGAAGGCAGAGCACCTAAGAATTGATGCTTTTGAACTGTGGTGTTGGAGAAGACTCTTGAGAGTCCCTTGGACTGCAAGGAGATCCAACCAGTCCATTCTGAAGGAGATCAGCCCTGGGATATCTTTGGAAGGAATGATGCTAAAGTTGAAGCTCCAGTACTTTGGCCATCTCATGCGAAGGGTTGACTCATTGGAAAAGACTCTGATGCTGGGAGGGATTGGGGGCAGGAGGAGAAGGGGACGACAGAGGATGAGATGGCTGGATGGCATCACTGTCTCGATGGACATGAGTCTGAGTGAACTCCGGGAGTTGGTGATGGATAGGGAGGCCTGGCGTGCTGCGACTCATGGGGTCACAAAGAGTTGGACACGACTGAGCAACTGAACTGAACTGAGTGGGGCTAAAAGCAGAATAAACAGGGAAACAATAGGAGATGGGTTTTAAAAAAAAACAGCAGGCAGAGGAGGGGGGCAGATATTTCAGGGCCTTAAGAACATTCTAAGATCTTTGGTCTTTGCATGGAAACGGGGAGCTGTTGGAGGGCTAAGCAGAGGCTTGACAGGGTCTGACTTATATTTTAAAATCATCCTTCTGGCTCTGTTTAGCATTACCATCCTCACCATCACAGTTACATAATCATTTAGCTCTTGCTGTGTGCAGTTTAGAAATGTTATCTTATTTAATTCTTATGGCAATCTATGAGTTAAGTACTAGTTATATCTTTTAAGAAATGAGAGATTAGTACTTGCCACACTCTACTGTAATTTTTTTTACTGCTCTGGCTTCCCCAGTAGAAGGTAAGCTCTGTGAGACTATCCCAGTTCTTAGTTCATAGAAGGTGCCTGTCTGTGTTAGTGGGATGAATATTGATTGACAGCTTTCCTTCATCTGCAGCACAAGAGACCAGATCCGTGCATGTAGGAGACAGCAATGTGAAGGGAATAATGGGTCCTGGTGAGTGGTGCTTCTTCAAGTTCTCTTTTCTTCTAAGAGTCTCACCCTTTCCCTTCTTCTACCTTTCCTGCTTCTACGCCCTCAGTCCCAACCAGGAATGAAAGAACTCAGGCAAGATAAAGCACTATTTCACTAAGATTCCAAGATGCATGCTGGAGTAGGTCAGCAACTCAGTTAATCCCAGAGAGAAGGGGAAGGAAGTTGAAGACAAAACCAGTCTTCTTAGTTCCTTCAGGCTTGTTTCAGTTACCACTGAACTAACACTTGCTGAGAACTCACAAGTGCAGGTAGAATGACATTTAAGTTTTCTGTGGACCACACACCTTATAGTTTATGTAATTTAAAAGTTATCTGGAGATAATTCACCAGAATTTTATAAATTACTTCATCTCCCCTCCCTCCCTTCCTCCTGCCTTTTGGAAATATACCATCATCAGGGCCAAGGAGGACAAATTCCAAAATACGACACTGTCTTTGGTACCCTTCTTCCTGCTCTTTCTGTGTTTTCTTCCCAGGTGTGCTCACCTGAAAGGAAGGAATATGAAGAATCAATACATATGACTATAAGTTAGTTTTGTTATTATATTTTACAAAATAAATAATTTATAAATTAACTAATTTATATTTTATTTTGTAAAATTTATATTTTTAAAGTCATTCAGTAGAGTCTGTGTGCCAAAAGTTAAGTATATAGACCAGAAACAGAGAAAGGTGATCCTTTGTAACTGTGGAGACTTTAAATTCTTAATTGATATGTTTAACCCTCAAAGGATAGTTGTACCCAAGCAAAGGCATAATATTTTTCAGTTAGTAACAAATATAATTAAAAAAAAATCAGAACTTGATGGCAGATGTTATTTTTCAGGAATGACCCCAACAACTCCAGAAGCAGAAGAAAACCTTAAGCCTTGCCTCTCAGCTGATATCCAACCCAAGAGTCATCTCCCACCTGGTGTGTGGAGGCAGCCTAAGGATGCTAAAGACTGGGGTGAAGAATACGTCACAAAAGACCACCCAGATAAACTCAAGGAAGTGGGCCAGGGCAGACATAGCTCCTTGGAAAACGTTTTATGTGAAACTTCTTTAGCTGGTAAGTCCCAAGGGGCAATGTAGGCTGAAAATGTAAAGAACGAGAAACCTAAGGGCTGGAATCCTTGCAATTTAGATGCAGTGGACCTATGGGACAATTGAGCCTCTGGTTTCCTTTTGAGATGAACAAACCGAAGTCTTTAGTGGTAAAGGGACTCACCTGAGGTCACACGGCTAACTGGGACTACCACCTTGATCCTGGGTATCCATGACACTTAGCATTGTACTGCTCTGGAAAAAAAGGCATAAGGTTAGTGGAGAAGAAGGCAGAATTTTGTGATGGATTTATTCAGTGATATGGAATGTTCAACATATGAATCTTGTATCAGGGGTTCACCACCAAAATGTCAAATACTGCAAAGAGGTCTGTTTTTCCTTTCCTCCCTTTTCCCCTCTTTCCTTTCTTTCTTCAAATGATAAATCATCACTGAGCACTTAGCATAGATCTGACAATGGCATTTCCCTCCAATTGTCATTTTTAATTAAGTAATTTTAATTGGAGGCTAATTACTTTACAATATTGTAGTGGTTTTTGCCATACATTGACATGAATCAGCCATGGGTGTACGTGTGTCCCCCATCCTGAAGCCCCTTCCCATCTCCCTCCCCATCCCATCCCTCAGGGTCATCCCAATGCACCAGCCCTGAGTGTCCTGTCTCATGCATTGAACCTGGACTGGCAATCTACTTCACATATGGTAATATACACGTTTCAATGTTATTCTCTCAAATCATCCCACCCTCACCTTCTCCCACAGAGTCCAAAAGTCTGTTCTTTACATCTGTGTCTCTTTTGCTGTCTCGCATATAGGGTCATCATTCAGTTCAGTTCAGTTCAGTCACTCTGTCATGTCCAACTCTTTGTGACCCCATGAATCGCAGCACACCAGGCCTCCCTGTCCATCACCAACTCCCAGAGTTCACTCAGACTCACGTCCATTGAGTCAGTGATGCCACCCAGCCATCTCATCCTCTGTCGTCCCCTTCTCCTCCTGCCCTCAATCCCTCCCAGCATCAGAGTCTTTTCCAATGAGTCAACTCTTCGCATGAGGTGGCCAAAGTACTGGAGTTTCAGCTTTAGCATCATTCCCTCCAAAGAAATCCCAGGGTCATCATTACCATCTTTCTGAATTCCATATATATGCTTTAATATACTTGTATTGGTGTTTTTCTTTCTGACTTACTTCACTCTGTATAATAGGCTCCAGTTTCATCCACCTCATTAGAACTGATCCAAACGTGTTCTTTTTAATAGCTGAGTAATATTCCATTATGTATATGTACCACAGCTTTCTTATCCATTCATCTGCCAATGGACATCTAGGCTATTGTAAACAGTGCTGCGATGAACATTGGGGTGCATGTGTCTCTTTCAATTCTGGTTTCCTCAGTGTGTATGCCCAGCAGTGGGATTGCTGAGTCGTATGGCAGTTCTATTTCCAGTTTTTTTAAGGAATCTCCACACTGTTCTCCATAGTGGCTGTATTAGTTTGCATTCCCACCAACAGTGTAAGAGAGTTCCCCTTTCTCCACACCCTCTCCAGCATTTATTGTTTGTAGACTTTTTGATAGCAGCCATTATGACTGGCATGAGATGTTACCTCATTGTGATTTTGATTTGCATTTCTCTGATAATGAGTGATGTTGAGCATTTTTTCATGTGTTTGTTAGCCATCTGTATGTCTTCTTTGGAGAAATGTCTGTTTACTTCTTTGGCCCATTTTTTGATTGGGTCGTTTATTTTTCTGGAATTCAGCTGCATGAGCTGCTTGTATATTTTTGAGATGAATTCTTGCTCAGTTGCTTCATTTGCTATTATTTTCTCCCATTCTGAAGGCTGTCTTTTCACCTTGTTTATAGTTTCCTTTGTTGTGCAAAAGCTTTTAAGTTTAATTAGCTCCCATTTATTTATATTTGCTTTTATTTCCATTACTCTGGGAGGTGGGTCATAGAGGATCCTGCTATGATTTACATCAGAAAGTGTTTTGCCTATGTTTTCCTCTAGAAGTTTTATAGTTTCTGGTCTTACATTTAGATCTTTAATCCATTTTGAGTTTATTTTTGTGTATGGTATTAGAAAGTGTTCTAGTTTCATTCTTTTACAGGTGACCAGTTTTCCCAGTACCACTTGTTAAAGAGATTGTCTTTTCTCCATTGTATATTCTTGCCTCCTTTGTCAAAGGTGTCCATAGGTGTGTGGATTTATCTCTGGGCCTTCTATTTTATTCCATTGATCTATGTTTCTGTCTTTGTGTCCATACCATACTGTCTTGATGACTGTAGCTTTGTAGTATAGTCTGAAGTCAGGCAGGTTGATTCCTCCAGTTCCATTCTTCTTTCTTAAGATTGCTTTGGCTATTTGAAGATTTTTGTATTTCCATGCAAATTGTGAAATTATTTGTTCTAGTTCTGTGAAAAATACCATTGGTAGCTTGACAGGGATTGCATTGAATCTGTATATTGCTTTGGGTAGTATACTCATTTTCACTATATTGATTCTTCCAATCCATGAACATGGTATATTTCTCCATCTATTTGTGTCATCTTTGATTTCTTTCATCAGTGCTTTATAGTTTTCTATATATAGGTCTATTGTTTCTTTAGGTTCCCTCCAACTGTTTTTAGTATATGTGCTGCTAAAGTGAGCACTCTTCCAACTGTTTTATAGGAGGTAATTTTTAATTTTTTAATATCAAATACATGAAAACTGAATAACACTAAAAGGTTTATTGTGAAAATCAGTAGCACCCACTTTAAATTCTTTTGACCTATTTTTTTCTGGTGCTTGCTTCCATGTTTTAAAAATAGTTTATGCTGCTATTTTTTTTCTATTGGTACATTGCATGCATGCTAAGTTGCTTTAGTCATATCCAACTCTTTGTAAACCTATGGACTGTAGCCAGCCAGGCTCCTCTGTCCATGGGATTCTCCAGGCAAGAATACTGGAGTGGGTTGCCATGCCCTCCTCCAGGGGATCTTTCCAACCCAGAGATTGAACCTGCATCTCTTATGTCTCCTGCATTGGCAAGTTGGGTTTTTACCACTAGCACCACCTGGGGATACACAGACCTATATAATATGAGAAATATATTGGGTTGGCCAAAAAGTTCTTTTGGGTTTTTCCATAATGTCTTACAGAAAAACCCAAAAGAACTTCTTGGCCAACCCAACATTAATATTTCTAATATAGAAATATTATCTCATAAAGTTCTCTCATATACCTTTTTGGGCAATACCCACCCACAGAACCACTACTCTGACTTCTGTCACTGTAAATTAGTTGTATCTGTTCTTGACTCCATAAAATATTACAATATGTAGTTTTTTCATGTCTGGCCTCTTTCTCTCAACATAGTGTTGCATGTAATTCATTCAGTAATTTATTCCTTTTTATTAATCATATTGAATGAATTTACCATAATTTATCCATTCTCTCATTGCTAGAAATTGGATTGTTTCCAATTTAGGGCTACTATGAATAAAACTGCTGTGAATATTCTTGTATGTCTTTTTTTTTTTAATGTAGGCTCTCATTTCTCTTGAGTGTACACCTAGGAGTGGAATCTTTGGATTATGGGATAGGATTATGTTTAACTTTAAAACACCAGCAGTTTACCAAAGTAGTTGGAACATTTTATACTCTTACCAGCAATGTATGAAACTTTCCAGTTTTTTTACATTCTTCTCAGTATTTAGTATGATCAGCCTTTTATATTTGAACCATTCTGTGGGTGTGTCCTGTGTCATATTGCAGTTTTAATTTGCACTTCCCTGAGGACTAATGATGCTGAGCATATTTTCATATGCTTGTTGACTATTTGTATTTCTTTTATGAAGTATCTATTTAAGTCCTTTATCCAGTGTTTAAATTGGGTTATCTTTTTATTCTCTATTAGTATGGTTTCTTAATATATTTTGAATATGAGTTCCCTGTAAGATATACATGTTGAGAATATTCTATTCTCTGCCCTGCTTTTTCACCTTCTTGATGGTCTTTTGATAACAGATATTTTAAATTTTAATGAAGTTCAATTTATCAATTTTAAATGTTTAAAATAGTTTGTGACTTATGTGCCCTTGCAAAATATTTTTGCCAGTTCTAAGGTTATCAAGATACTCTACTATGTTTTCTTATAAAAATCTTTATAGTTTTAGCATTCACATTTAGGTCTATGACTCATCTTGAATAAATTTTGCTGTGTGGTATGAATCCAGATTCATTTTTTTCCCATATGGCTATCCAGTTGCTTCAGCTCCATTTATTGAAAATGCCTTCCTATTCTCATTGAAATGAGTAGGAAAAGCCAAGTCATCACATATATGTGGGTCTAACTCTAGACTCTAAGGCTTCCCACGTGGTTCAGTGGTAAAGCATCTGCCTGCCAATGCAGCAGATGCTGGAGACATGGGTTTGCTCCCTGGGTCTGAAAGATCCCTTGGAGAGGATAATGGCAATCCACTCCAGTATTCTTGCCTGGGAAATCCCATGGACAGAGGAGCCTGGTGTGCTACAGTCTATGGGGTTGCAGAAGAGCTGGCCATGACTTAGGGACTAAACAACAAATTCTACTCTATACTCTTTTATTCTGATTAGGAGAGAATTGACATCTTGACAGTACTGATATTCCAGTTGAAGAACATGGTATTATTCCTTTTACTTGGGTCTTCTTTAATTTTTCTTAGCAATGTAACAAAGTCTATCGTTGACATTTTTTTAAAACAGCGTTTACCCTAGAGACCTCTGTCATCCTACTCCATTCTGACTCACTGCACTGCTGCCCTCCTGGGACTTCTCAGTCTTCCTGTGAATTCCCTTAAAATTTCTCATATGTTAGATTCCTATTCAGGGTTTTGTGGAGGTGTGTTGCTGTTGTTGTTGTTGTTGTTTTGCATATCCTTCTCAGTTTCTTGGTTTACTACTTGTTTTGATGGAACACATAGCCTAGTAGGTTCCACACAATTCATTGGCTATTTAGATGAATATAAAGTCATTTTCCATTATCATTTTGAAGCAATTGTTCCACTGTCTTCTAAATTCTAATGTTGCCAGTGAAAAATCCAATATCATCTAATCCCCAGTCCTTTGTACGTTACCTGATTTTTCTCTCTGGTAACTTTTAGGATCTTCTCTTTACCTTTGGTATGCTAAATTTTCACAGTGATGTGGTATATTTTACAGTGATGTGAGAGATTTTTTCATTAATTATGCTGAATGCAAATGGGCCCTTTCCTCTGGAAATACATGTCCTGGTATTTTTTGTATTATTAATTTGATAATATCTTCTCATTCATTTTCTTTCTTTTCTCTGAAACTTCTATTAGTTTGATATTGGCTCTCCTGGACTAATTTTTTCTATTACCACCTTTCTTGGTGGGGAGGGAAATGGAGGCAGGTGTACAGATTTCCTTGACTTTGTCTTCTGCTCTTTTAAAAAAGCCAAAAAGGTTTTTTTCCTGGATTGTTTTTTTGAAAATAGGATCCTGTAATTATTAAATGGGCAGAACATTTTTGGTAACTCTTTGAGGATATTAATTATAAGATTTTTAAAAAGATTTCTTTTTTTCCTGCACTGTCTCTATTTATGGTTCCTCCTTTTAAAAATGTGTATATACTTTTTTCTTCTCTTTCTTTTATGATGTAAGATTGATTCAAGTATCTGAGGATTCTTAGCTAATTATTCATATCCAGGAAAAAGGGCCTAAATAAAAAGAAACCTAAAAATCCTGTGTTGGTCAAGCTGATCAATAAGTGGGCTTCTTATCTGCTAATCAGGTAGCAAATTTCCATTTTGATAGGTGACGTCTGTATGTCAGTGTTTGTAGACCTTTTTCACTTGGGCAGCTCATTCCTCCAGTGGAAGGTCCTCTGGTCTCCAGACTGGACAGTTTAAGTTTGGCTGCTGGCACTCTGGGACCTGAAGGCAAAGAGGCTGAGAGGAGTCTCACTGTTTTGTATGTGAGCCTTCTTTGAGTCCCTTTGTTTTCATTTTAGCATTTCAACTCTGCTCTCTGCTATGTCTGATGTTCAGATATCAGAGATTCGGGCTTCTCTAGCTTTTCTCATTTCCCCTGGGGTGGAATTGAGGAAGTCATCCAGCATGGATATGGGGAACTGAAGGTTCAGCTTCACTGAATGTAGACTGTTTCTCCTGTTTACAGCATTGCCTCTTACTTGTACTCTCTTGATGCCTTGGTGTCTCCAATCCTTGGGCCTTTCTGCTTCTCAGCCGATTTCCCATCCACAGATGAAAACACCAAAGTAAATAGTTTGGTGCCCTTTGCTCTGCTGAATTAATGACCATGCCTCCACTCTTCCATCTTCCAGAAACTTGCTGGTGTCTCTATTGCTTTCAATATCTTTTTATTGTTTTCTATCATCTAACAGGGTCTCAGGGAACAGTGGTTAACAAAAATTCCCTCCTTGGTTTGTTTTTAAAGCTAAAAGACAGACTGTGGCTCTAGAACTGCTTGAATCAGAAAGAAAATATGTCATTAACATCTCTCTGATCCTGAAGATCAAGGCAACATTCCAGGGGTCAGATGGAAAGAGGAATTCTAAAGAGAGAAGGTACCCATGTATTCATTGCCTTTGCTTTTCAGATTAATTAAAATTTAAGGTAAGTTGTTTATTGTTTCCACTTTGGGAATTCTGGTACTTATCAAGAGCTCCAGACATAGACTTGGAAAAGAGAATAGTCAGTGACTGCAGGTAACCCCTGGCAAGTCTCAACTTTTGACTTCCAGCAGATAAGAAAATGAGTGGAGTCTCTGGGGCTTTCAGTGGCCCTGGCATGTCTGTTAAGAGCCTAAAGGGAAAAAGTGCAACAGTGAGGAAGGTATTCCTATCTGTTGCCATCTGCATATTCCACTGGAAATCCTGGAAGAACCCCTGGAACCACTTCTCATTCCCATGAGAAGGGAATGGATGGGAATGGAGATCTGAAGTGGCCATTAGATAAATGATACAGGGCTTACATAGCTATGAACTTGGACCTTTCTTATTATTTGTTCAGGAAATCCTTGTTAAGGTATGAGCCGCATGTGAGTGTAGTCATGTTATGGGGGCAGAGCTTCCATCGGGCCTCTGATGTGTTACAGCAACTTGCAGTCCCCAGATTACCACACCCCTCCCTCTATATCTGTTCCAAAACTTCAGATTTTCTCTGCTTCCCTCTCTGCTGAGAGAAAGCAGGAAGGAGAAACTTACGATTTGGTGGGGAAAGACTACTGACATAAAGATGTAATAATCCAGATCAACTGAGGAAAAGGCCAAGCCAAATAAATGAGAAGTCTGGATGATGGATGACTAGAGACAAACACAGCATTACCACTTTAAGTATTCTACCAGGTAATATGCACTGGTGGTTCATGAAGTTGTGGGAAGCCTGAACTATATTTTCCAGATCCTTATCACCGCCACCCCCCAATTTTACTTGGCTTTGCAGCTGCCAGCAATAAACCCAATCACCAAAACACAATGTACCTCCATCGAAGCAACTGATATGAGAAAACGTTCCATGATAAACCCATAATTGCTTCACTATTTGCAAGAATTATTTCACTGCAAAACTGAGATAAAATAGAAAGCTGTAAGGAGCAGAAGAGGGTAACGTGACACTGAAAGCTGTGAACAGTAGAAGCTCTGGACTGGGTTTTACTTTCTGTGGCCACCTGGATCCTTGCTGGCTCTTCCTTCGCTTTTTGGCCACTTGATTCCCCCTTCTTCGCCCCATCCAGCTTGTCTGAACCTCCCAGATTACCCCTTCAGCCCTCCGTGAAGTCTCTCTGGCCTCTTGCTATCTTGCTGGTGCCGGAAGATTTGCTCAGTTCACATTAAAACCCAACTAAAGCCCAGTCTACCTTTAGATGTGGCTTTGCCTCCACATCTATGAGTCTAAGCCAGCAGCATCTCTTTCTAGTCTCTGAAAGTGTGGGGATGGGGTAAGGAGAGTGAAAGAGAGGACTGTTTGCTCCAGCAAACAGTAATCAGGCTCCATGCTTGGGTACTTCATTTACTTCATGAAATCTTCACAAGAACCTGTGAATCCTACCTGATAGATGAAGAAATTCAGGTCCAGTGAGGTTTGAAGTCACACAATCAGCTGAAGCCAGAGCTCAAACCCAGGCCTGTCTAATGCCCTTTCAACATGGCACTGCTTCTCTAAGGACCATGTGATTTCAAAGATACCACCTTAACTGACCGCAATATGCCAGCTGCCTCAACCAGAAGCTGACTTTGTCTCTTCCTGTTTCATAAATCAGGCTTTTCGATTAGCTGCCCATTTGTCCTGACTTCAGATCTCAGGTGACCCATCAAATAGGGGAATGTTTTTAGTTCACAGACGCTCTTTTCTACTTGCCCTCTCTTCTACTTCTCAAGACCCATTATTAAGGAAGAGGTGGGCCTTCCCCCAACTCCTGAGACTAAAAAATAATTAAAACTATCATACTTTCCCCAAGAAAGTAAAATAATGGTTATTTCTCATATCCATGATGATGCTATTTATGTTAGTTATCTGCTAAGCTAATCCTCTTTTCTGTTTTCATTGCCCAAGAAGAAAAAAGCTTCAACTCAGTATTCTTAGCGCTAATATGAAATCTCTGGTTCTGAGCTTTGCTGTACTTAGTCACTATTCTTTGCGACTCCATGGACTGTAGCCTGCCAGGCTTCTCTGTTCATGGGGATTCTCCAGGCAAGAATACTGGAGTGGGTTGCCATACCCTCATCCAGGGGCTCTTCCCTCACCCAGGGATCGAACTCAGGTCTCCTGCATTGCAGGTGATTCCCTACTGCCTGAGCCACCAGGGAAGCTCCTCTGAGCTTGCAATGTCACCCTTTTCCTATTGTTGAGTTGCTAAGTATTGTCTGACTCTGCAACACCATGGACTGTAGCCCGCCAGGCTCCTCCGTCCATGGGACTTCCCAGGCAAGAATACTCGTTGCCATTTCCTTCTTTAGGGGCTCTTCCAGACCTAGGGATCAAAGCCAAGTCTCTTGCGTCTTCTGCACTGGCAGATGGATTCCTTACCACTAAGCCACCAGAGAAGCCCTACTCTTTTCCTACCTGAGGTTAGAGCTTCATCCTCCTCAATTCATGGTTTCTTTTTTCCTAAGCTGTCTGAAGCCTGCACATGTAGCCTCTTTAGTTAAATAGATCAGCGGAATGAAATACATAACAGAATGAGATTATTCCTCTTCTCTATTGGCGTTTTTCCTCCCATGCAAAGATGAAAATTACCTTATGAACATTTACCTTTCCCATCACAAACCACAAGCCTTCTGCATTTTCTGCTTTTCTATTGAAAAGTTACCTGGGGGTGAAAACAACACCCACAACTACATACCTGATGCTCAAACCTGCCACATCTTCTCAAACCTATAAAATAAAACTTCAGGTATTCCCTAGAAAAACATGAAGTGCTCAGAAGTCTCTGCCGGCTGCTTCCAGCCAGCCCTGCCCCTGGTCCAATTGCCGGACACTGCAGGAGCAAAGGCTGCCAGTGGAAGCCTGAGGGGAAAGTGCGGGCTGCTGTCCACTGGTAGGAGGATCTCAGATGTTGGAGTTCTTGGTTTTTTCTGGTACGTTTCACTCACACAGAGCAGGCTTGAATAGTCCTGCATGAACCCTTGTCGGGAGGGGCAAAGTCAGCCCCACAGGATTTGCCAGTTAGCCTTAAAAACTGAACCCCAGGGCCACATCCTCCAAGAGCTCAATGAACTGTATGCTTCAGATCACCACTAGGTGGCACATGTTGTTATTATCAATGCCTCATCTTGCAGCTGCAGCTCAGGAGCTGTTTTGACCTAAGTTACTAATTTATAACTGGATGTTCATTGATTGCTTGTAGTTTATTTCCCTTGTTGCTTAAGTACTGTCCTGCCAGAGTTGAAATTGCTTTGAAGACTTTAGAAAGAATAAACTTCTCATGGTACCATAATCTCACCCCTGGTAAAGAACAGAAAATAAGTTGAGCACTTGACATTTTTGTCCTAATGAAAAAGTTGCTTCTGGGAGTCAGGTCAGGCTCCAGGCAAAATAGTGAAATAGGTTAAGTGTGTCTATACTTCTTGCTTCTTTCTCCCTCTGCTCCTCATTTCCTGGCTCACCTCCTCTACACTCTACCCTAATTTCAAATATTATCCTTATTAAATTAAAAAAAAAAATTAAAGCCTGTTTCCAATATTTGAAAATATTGAAAATATTTCTGCGAAATATTTCACAGAAAGTGAAAAGTGAAAGTGAAAGTTACTCAGTCATGTCCAACTCTTTGTGATTCCCACGAACTGTACAGTCCATGGGATTCTCCAGGCCAGAATACTAGAGTGGGTAGCCTTTCCCTTCTCCAAGGGATCTTCCCAACCCAGGGATCAAACCCAGGTCTTCTGCATTGCAGGCAGATTCTTTACTAGCTGAGCCACAAGGGAAGCCCAAGAATACTACAGTGGGTAGCCTATCCGTTCTCCAGCAGATCTTCCCGACCCAGGAATCCAACCAGGGTCTCCTGCATTGCGGGCAGATTCTTTATCAACTGAGCTATCAGGGAAGCCATTTGACACAGAATCCACCTTAAATCATTGCTCTTCATGTAACTTACATGCTTCTGTGAAACTTAATGAGAGTATTAGCCTTTTGTGATCCCCATCCTAAAACCTTACACTGTAACTCCAGTGGACTATCCACGAGGCACCTGGACTCTAACCGAGTTACCAACTGTCCAACTCTGCAAGTACACTGGTCATAGTGTAACAGAAGACAGCTTTCTTGAAAGAAAGGAAAAGAAAGTACAGGATAGGACAGGAAAGAAGGGAAAAAGGACAGGAAGGAAGGAGAGAAAGAGATAAATCAAGACATTTTATACAACCTACACTGACCACCCGTCACAATCTCAGATCTCACCACTGTGGCCTAACATCTCGCAGTGTCACACCAGGAATATTACCTGCAGGCACTGTCAGCCTCTGGGTGGGGAGAAGTCTTTCCTGTCCAGGTCTTTTGTGGGTGCAGTGTTTCACTCTTTCAGTGTGATCAGGTCTGCTTTCCTCCATCAGCTTTATGGTTTCTCCCAGTTGGGCTGTCTCCTAGCCACGCCTCCAAATTCCCTCTGATGTGGACAGGCATTACTTAGCCTTAGGTCTTCCAAGCCTATTATATCAGCCCAGGAGGCCTCTCCTCCTGTGCTTAGGGAGCAGTGGGCTTCACATACATGGAGACTCAAGGCACAGGGACTGGAGGGGTTGGCAGACTGGAGTAGAAGGAATCCTTGTCCCTTTTCATGGGAGGCTGGCATTTGTGTGTCTACTCTGAGCTGCAACCACAGGGGAATTTTCTTTGCTTGGAAATGGTCTGACAACACCTCCTTCCAAACTGGTGTTCTTCCTACTGTTCTCAACAGAGGTCTGCTTGTTTGGGGGTGGCAAAGTACCCCAACTGTCCAAAGTACCCCAACTCATTTACTCTTGGTAGACCCTTGGGGAAATATCCAAATAAGTCAAACTCTCAGCAAGTGACAAGCAGGCCAACACTTTCCTCTCTGTTAAACTTGTAGTCCTGGCTGCTGTCTTTTGAGACAGACCCACATTCTGCCTATGGAATGTGTTCTCTGCTTTTACTTTACTACGGCTCACCCTTGAGTTCTTTTCTGCATAAAGCCAAGAACTCTTACTTGGTGGTCTGTCCCAGGAACCTGCCTGAGACCTGGGACATGACCATCCTCTCCTGACTCATTTTCCTGCAACCTCTTCACAAAGGATATTAATCAATCTACTTTTTACCTAAAACAAAAGAATCAAGAAAACCAACCAAACTAACATGGAAAACCTTGTGGTCTTGGAAGCACAGGGGAACTTACTTTCAGTTCCCCCAAATTACCAAGCTGGAGCTGACATCCTTGCTGTCGTCCAGCAAGGCTCTACTCCTGTTTCTTCCCTCCTCACTCCTTCAGGCCTCTGCTCACCCCGCTTCCCCATCCAATCCACCTTCTCCTTCCTCCCATGATTCTCTGACTCTCCTCTCCATCCCAGCCTCCTCTTTCTCTCTTCCTTCCTTCATTTCCTCTGAAATAAATGAGACACACTGAGATAGAAGGCAGAGGGTGGGAGAGCAGGAGGGGGGCTCAGCAAAACTGGGACTACCTATGCTGTAGCCTCCTCTGGCAAGACTCCATCCATTCCCAGATTCCTCTTAGAAACTGAAGGAAAGGGGAAAAGTTAACACTTTTATGCCCTTATCCCCTGAACTTTCCGTTGCCAGCTTGAAATGAAAACTCCTCCTTCTCTAAGTACAGTTGGAGCTACGAATGACCAAGTGCCACCTTAGCGCTGCCATCTGCAGCGTTAATTGGAGTAGATGATTTGCACATCAAGTGGGAAGAACTTTAAAACATTGAGAAAGATCTCCCTTAAAATTTTACTGTCTCCTAAATGAGAGTGTATCATTTTGCTTTGAAAAGGCCACTCAAGTGAAGTGCTCTTAACTAGTTCAATACACATTTGAACAGGGGTCATCAGTAAAGGGGTCTTCCTGTGGTCTGAGGTTACCTGCTGTGAGGCTGACAGTGACAAACTCTTTTTTGAATACTAAAGGCAGACCTGTGACTCACAGGATTTTGAATGACTGGGAAAATTGGACTTGTTCCATATGTTCTTGAGGAGCCTTTTCTTCTCTACACCTGGTTTGTGTGATCCTGTCTCTATTCTGTTTCAAGCCTCTTCCCTGGCTCTTTACGGTACATTGTCCAGCAGCACCTGGATTTGCTTCACGCTCTGCAGGAAAGGGTCTTGAAGTGGCCACGCCAAGGAGTCCTTGGAGATTTATTCCTTAAGTTAACAAATGACGAGGTAAGTTTTTTTTCTTAATCCTTTATAAACGTGAATTACACGCATCTGTGTCTTCCATGTCCATTTCTCTTAATGGAGAATCTAGAATCAGTGGATTTCAGAGTCCGAGGAGATCTAGTCTAACCTCCTTGTTCTACAGATAATGAAATAAAGTTCAGAGAAAATATCATGGTTGAAATTACCCAGCTATCTAGATATTTGTAGATCTGTGGCTAGAACACAAGTCTTTTAACTTCCAGTTCATCATTTTTCTGCTGAACTATAACTGCCCCCCATTGAATATGATGTGTATGTGTATATATATATATATATATATATATATGTACACATATATATCCATCCATACATATAAAGTGGCTCAGAGGTTAAAGCGTCTGCCTCCAATGCGGGAAACCTGGGTTTGATCCCTGGGTCAGGAAGATCCCCTGGAGAAGGAAATGGCAGAGGAGCTTGGTAGGCTACAGTCCACAGGGTCACAAAGAGTCAGACACGACTGAGTGACTTCACTTCTTCATATGCTTTCACACACAATTTCATTTCTTAAAGATTTAAAAAAATGTGTCGGAGAAGGCAACGGCAACCCACTCCAGTACTCTTGCCTGGAAAATCCCATGGACGGAGGAGCCTGGTAGGCTGCAGTCCATGGGGTCGCTAAGAGTCAGACATGACTGAGTGACTTCACTTTCACTTTTCACTTTCATGCATTGGAGAAGGAAATGGCAGCCCACTCCAGTGTTCTTGCCTGGAGAATCCCGGGGATGGGGGTGCCTGGTGGGCTGCCGTCTATGGGGTCGCACAGAGTCGGACACGACTGAAGTGACTTAGCAGCAGATGGGTAGCTATTTGTCTAGAATGTTTTCTGTTTTCACTTTTTTGGAGAAAGGATGCTAAGTTTTTAAATCTCTGTAATGTTCTTCAAAAAAAAATATGATTTAGGTCACAAGCTGCAAACTCAAATGCCTACAGGGCCAGCAGATGACATTAGTAAGTAGAAATGAGCTGAATGTAATACAATGTGGTAATACTACTGGGAAGTGAGCTTAAGTGGAGCACATATGCTTTTCTATAAGGAATAGCTACTCAGCTTTATCCAATTATTATGCAGGAAAAAAGGACTAGAGTTGCCAGATCTGGTATTTTAAGAGAAGTGGAAAGTCCAGAATTTTGTGTGAAATATTATTTTTAAAATATTGCATGGGTTAATTGAAATTGGTCTGCAAGTCAGATTTTACCTTCAGTTGACCTCTGTATATGAATGATTCATAATACAAGTTTACAAATTATTTATTTGTATAGAGTGGATGTAATGCCATCCCCCTAAACTAATTTTTACTCATTTATATTCAACGGGCTTTCTTGAGCTGAGAATTGTTATACCTATGGGAAAATAACTTTGAGAGGTGAAAACTGTTTTCCTGAGGGGATATTCCGTAGGTGAATAAGAAATTAGTGGAAAAAGTCGAGAATTCCAGATCTAGACCCTCTGAGGTGAGTTGGAAAAAGTTCCTCATTTGGATGTAGATGATGGAAGCAGAGTAATTAAAAAACAAAATTTGCATTTTTATCATTTAACTGCTTAAAATATTTTTTTCAACTTACATGGCACCTTCTTTCTGCTTTGGTTTATCATTTCACTTTCATTAAAGCAGGGATACTGAGTTTTGGTTTCCAAGTCCATAGGACTATTTTCCTTAAAACCAAAAATATTTTTTAAAAGGTGAATAAAAAAACAAAACAAATGTTACTAAACACATCTAATGAATGATTAAAATAATCTCTGCAATGTACTCCTTTAGATATGCATGAGTCCGCCTGCCAAGGCAGGAGACGCAAGAGATGTGAGTTTGATCCCTGGGACAGGAAGATCCCCTGATGTAGGAAATGGCAACCCACTCCAATATTCTTGCCAGGGAAATCCCATGGACAGAGGAGCCTGGTGGTCTATAGTGCATGGGGTCCCAAAGAACTGAACATGACTGAGCAACTGAGCACACACAAGCATACATATTAACTATTATCATTCCTGTCTCCAAGTTCTTACCATGACTTTTTCTGTTTGTTTTCAAGAATAATTTTTTGGATTATTATGTTGCTTACCTGAGGGACTTGCCCGAATGCATCTCTTTGGTTCATGTGGTTGTTCTGAAGGAGGTAAGTTAACACTATCTTTCCATTCTCCTTTGGTTACATGTGTGACTACATTATGTTGCTCACCTTTCCAGAAAACACAGCACGTGCACTCTGAGCTTGTTCTCCATGCTGGGGAATGGCTTGAACAAAGCCACTGACTCTCCTCCCTGGGGTTCAAGGAGCCACTCAAGGATCAGTGCCATTGCTTTGGTCTTTGCCCTTCCTTACTGAACTTCTGTTCCATTCCTCTGGAATAGACGAAGTAAACAAATATTCTAACCAGAGATCCTCAGGCTGCAGTTTGCAACCTTAATGGGTTTTGGGCTTTATAGACTTAGACACATTAATCTGAATATTAAATTCATGTCATAGTGTGTCTGTCATTTTACATGATTATAAAATGGCTCTAGTCATGTTGCTTTAAGTATTGCTACTGCAGTGATATATTAGATGCTCAATAAGCACATATACACATAAAGCAATTCTAGTTATTTTAGGTCAATAGAAAAGAACTATATCAGAAGTTCTAAAGCTAAGAGTTAAGTTTCACAAGAGGTGAGAGGCTCTCTTAACTTTCTACTTCAACCTCTGACTGTTCTCAACCCAGTATAACACCTACCATATATTCAGTTCAATTCAGTTCAGTTGCTCAGTTGTGTCCAACTCTTTCTGACCCCGTGAATCGCAGCACGCCAGGCCTCCTTGTCCATCACCAACTCCTGGAGTTCACTTAGACTCACGTCCGTCGAGTCAGTGATGCCATCCAGCCATCTCATCCTCTGTCGTCCCCTTCTCCTCCTGCCTCCAATCCCTCCCAGCATCAGAGTCTTTTCCAATGAGTCAACTCTTCGCATGAGGTGGCCAAAGTACTGGACTCAGCATATACTGAGTCAGCCTAAAAGTTCATGGGGGTTTTTCCCTAAGATGTTACAGAAAAGCCCAAATGAATTTTTTGACCGACCTAATATTTGAGAAAGGAGAAAGGAAGGGAAGAGACATGAAGAAAGTCCAGCATGTTTCCTGTTGCCAACTGGTTTCTCCCTTCTTCATTCTCATGAGGTTCAAAGCACCTTTAATGCCTGTTGGTAAAAACATTGTACAGATTACTTGCTGAAGAACCTTAACAAATTTAGTCAACTCAAATCCAGTTTATTGAGTGCTCACTTTGCTAAGATGGTGTTGGAGGGTGGGGAGGAGGAGGGGGTGGTTTGGACAACTGGGTAGATTCTAAAGAAGAATATAACACACTCCTTGTTAGCAAAGAGGCGTCTTCTTGAGCATGTCCCTGAATAAGTAGCCTCTCCAATGACAGATCAATGTTTCATGACACTCTTGATGAAGAAAATGCTCTAGTAAACCCTTGCTACTCTAGTGGAACTGACCTGTTTGCAGCCAGAACTGGAGGCACACTGAAGACTGACTCCACCTTTCTTTCATTCAGGGTGATGAAGAGATTAAGTCTGACATCTACACATTGTTTTTTCATATAGTCCAGCGCATCCCTGAATATCTGATACATCTACAGGTAGGCATGGCTGGTCAAGCCACCAAGCTGATTTTCATGCTAAACAGTTGTTTTGGGCTTCCAATGAAAAGATACCATAAAGGGTTGAGGAATCATTAATATTTCTAGAAAGTGTTTGAATGATTTAGATTTTTATGATTACCCTATCTCCACCTTGTGGTATGAGCTAAAATCTCATCCTCAAAAGTTTTTGGCTGCTGCTGCTAAGTAGCTTCAGTTGTGACCGACTCTGTGCAACCCCATAGACGGCAGCCCACCAGGCTCTGCCGTCCCTGGGATTCTCCAGGCAAGAACACTGGAGTGGGTTGCCATTTCCTTCTCCAATGCAGGAAAGTGAAAAGTGAAAGTGAAGTCACTCAGTCGTGTCCGACTCTTTGCAACCCCATGGACTGCAGCCCACCAAGTTCCTCTGT
Organism: Capra hircus; assembly: GCF_001704415.2. Taxonomy (NCBI): domain Eukaryota; kingdom Metazoa; phylum Chordata; class Mammalia; order Artiodactyla; family Bovidae; genus Capra; species Capra hircus. The sequence goes on from NC_030818.1 coordinate 21,122,239, forward strand.
CCATGGGATTTTCCAGGCAAGAGTACTAGAGTGGGATGCCATTGCCTTCTCCGAAGTTTTTGGCTCATGATGCCAAAAAGGAAATTCTATCTATATTTACCAGCAATCCACACCTATGCTGATCCAGGATATTTCTAGGGCAGCTCCTGCCAGATCCTAGGAACCTATTCAGTTCCTTCCATCTTGGTTCCACAGCCATCTAAATTCACCTCCACTCCCAGCCCTACCCCTTGGGTATCTAAGAAATATCTATACAAGCTCCCCACTTACCTGCTATTCTGACTACTTTCTTTTGACTTGTGTCCAAGGGTCTACCATCCCTTGCTTATGTCTTGGGTCATGAAAGAAGCATGGAGAAGCTGATGAGCTGACATCTTCACACCACTTTCCTATAGGCTTATAACATCTTAGAGGGAGTTGAGTTGAGAGAGACTCATCAACACCACTACCAGTCCCTCTTCTTCCCACTACCCACCTGTTCTGGTTTAACTGATGACTGATTTTTCTAAGGAATTCAATGAAAGTATCTCAGAACTGCTTGGAATTTGTCCCAGGTAGAAGTAGCCCAGTATTATTAAAAACACTTTGAATTGTATGTGGCTTTATATCTTGAAACCATTCTTTCATAATAATTATCTAATTTAATCTTCAACTATCCCATGAAATCTGTATCATTATTAACACTTTAGATAATGGAGAGACAAAGAAGTAATTTGCCCAAGTTAAGATATTTTCTCGGTGGAAAAAATATAGGCTTGAAACCCAGGTCCTGTAAGCAGTGTGTAAGTAAGCAAATAAGAACCTAGACTCTACTTTCTGGCTTGAGTTCAAATCCTGGCTTTGATCTTCACTAGATGTGTGACCAGTGAAGATTATTTAACTTCACTGTGCCTTGATTTCCTTCTTTGTTAAATGGAGGTAAGAATGGTACCTATCTAACTGGGTTGGGGTAAATGTTAAATGAGAAAATAATGTAAAAGACTTAGTGCTTGGCGATGGGAAGCACTCAGGAACTGTTCAGTTCAATTCAGTTCAGTCGCTCAGTTCAGTTCAGTCGCTCGGTCATGTCCGACTCTTTGCAACCCCATGAACCGCAGCATGCCAGGCCTCCCTGTTCATCACCATCTCCCGGAGTTCACTTAGACTCACGTCCATTGAGTCCGTGATGCCATCCAGCCGTCTCATCTTCGGTCGTCCCCTTCTCCTGTCCCCAATCCCTCCCAGCATCAGAGTCTTTTCCAATGAGTCAACTCTTTGCCTGAGGTGGACAAAGTACTGGAGCTTCAGCTTTAGCATCATTCCTTCCAAGGAAATCCCAGGGTTGATCTCCTTCAGAATGGACTGGTTGGATCTCCCTGCAGTCCAAGGGACTCTCAAGAGTCTTCTCCAAGACCACAGTTCAAAAGCATCAATTCTTCGGTGCTCACCTTCTTCACAATCCAACTCTCATATCCATACATGACCACAGGAAAAACCATAGCCTTGACTAGACGGACCTTAGTTGGCAAAGTAATGTCTCTGCTTTTGAATATACTATCTAGGTTGGTCATAACTTTTCTTCCAAGGAGTAAGCGTCTTTTAATTTCATGGCTGCAGTCACCATCTGCAGTGATTTTGGAGCCCGAAAAAATAAAGTCTGACACTGTTTCCACTGTTTCCCCATCTATTTGCCATGAAGTGATGGGACCAGATGCCATGATCTTCATTTTCTGAATGTTGAGCTTTAAGCCAACTTTTTCACTCTCCTCTTTCACTTTCATCAAGAGGTTTTTTAGCTCCTCTTCACTTTCTGCCATAAGGGTGGTGTCATCTGCATATCTGAGGTTATTGATATTTCTCCCGGCAATCTTGATTCCAGCTTGTGTTTCCTCCAGCCCAGCATTTCTCATGATGTACACTGCATAGAAGTTAAATAGGCAGGGTGACAATATACAGCCTTGACACACTCCTTTTCCTATTTGGAACCAGTCTGTTGTTCCATGTCCAGTTCTAACTGTTGCTTCCTGACGTGCATACAGGTTTCTCAAGAGGCAGGTTAGATGGTCTAGTATTCCCATCTCTTTCAGAATTTTCCACAGTTTATTGTGATCCACACAGTCAAAGGCTTTGGCATAGTCAATAAAGCAGAAATAGATGTTTTTCTGGAACTCTCTTGCTTTTTCCATGATCCAGCGGATGTTGGCCATTTGATCTCTGGTTCCTCTGCCAGCTTGAACATCAGGGAGTTCACAGTTCACGTATTGCTGAAGCCTGGCTTGGAGAATTTTGAGCATTACTTTACTAGCATGTGAGATGAGTGCAATTGTGTGGTAGTTTGAGCATTCTTTGGCATTGCCTTTCTTTGGAATTGGAATGAAAACTGATCTTTTCCGGTCCTGTGGCCACTGCTGAGTTTTCCAAATTCGCTCAGTCGTGTCCAGCTCTTTGTGACCCTATGGACTGCAGCACACCAGGCCTCCCTGTCCATCACCAACTTCCAGAGTTTACTCAAACTCATGTCCACTGAGTCGGTGATGCCATCCAACCATCTCATCCTCTCTTGTCCCCTTCTCCTCCTGCCTTCAATCTTTCCCGGCATCAGGGTCTTTTCAAAAGAGTCAGTTATTTGCATCTGGTGGCCAACGTATTGGAGTTTCAGCTTCAGCATTAGTCCTTCCAATGAACACTAAGGATTAATCTCCTTTAGGATGGACTGGTTGGATCTCCTTGCAGTCCAAGAGACTCTCAAGAGTCTTTTCCAACACCACAGTTCAAAGGCATCAGTTCTTTGGTGCTCATCTTTATAGTCCAACTCTCAAATCCACACATGACTACTGGAAAAACCATAGAGTTGACTAGACGGACCTTTGCTGGCAAAGTAATGTCTCTGCTTTTTAATATGCTGTCTAAGTTGGTCATAACGTTTCTTCTAAGGAGTAAACATCTTTTTATTTCATGGCTGCAGTCACCATCTGCAGTGATTTTGGAGCCCCCCAAAGTAAAGTCTGTCACTGTTTCCCCATCTTTTCCAATAAAGTGATGGGACCAGATGCCATGACCTTAGTTTTCTGAATGTTGAACTTTAAGCCAAATTTTTCACTCTTCACTGTCACTTTCATCAAGAGGCTTTTTAGTTCCTCACTTTCTGCCATAAGGGTGGTGTCATCTGCATATCTGAGGTTGATATTTCTCCCGGCAATCTTGATTCCAGCTTGTGTTTCTTCCAGTCCAGCGTTTCTCATGATGTACTCTGCATAGAAGTTAAATAAGCAGGGTGACAATATACAGCTTTGACACACTCCTTTTCCTATTTGGAACCAGTCTGTTGTTCCATGTCCAGTTCTAACTGTTGCTTCCTGACCTGCATACAGATTTCTCAAGAGGCAGATCAGGTGGTCTGGTATTCCCATCTCCTGAAGAATTTTCCACAGTTTATTGTGATCCACACAGTCAAAGGCTTTGGCATAGTCAATAAAACAGAAATAGATGTTTTTCTGGAACTCTCTTGCTTTTTTGATGATCCAGCGGATGTTAGCAATTTGATCTCTGGTTCCTCTGCCTTTTCTAAAACCAGCTTGAACATCTGGAAGTTCACAGTTCATGTACTGTTGAACCCTGGCTTAGAGAACTTTGGGCATTAGTTTACTAGCATGTGAGATGAGCGCAATTGTGTGGTAGTCTGAGCATTCTTTGGCATTGCCTTTCTTTGGGATTGGAATGAAAACTGACCTTTTCCAGTCCTGCGGCCACTGCTGAGTTTTCCCAATTTGCTGGCATATTGAGTGCAGGACTTTCACAGCATCCTCTTTTAGGATTTGAAATAGCTCAACTGGAATTCCATCACCTCCACTAGCTTTTTTCGTAGTGATGCTTCCTAAGCCCCACTTGACTTCACATTCCAGGATGTCTGGCTCTAGGTGAGTAATCATACCATTGTGATTATCTGGGTCATGAAGATCATTTTGTATAGTTCTTCAGTAACTGTTAGCTTTCCCAAACCCAACCAGCATGCATGTTCCACTACAGCACAGCAGGCATTGTAATGGGAGGGGGTGCTAGGCCAGGCTTGATCATAATGTCCCCCTACTTCCAGCCCTGATGCCTGACATTCCCACCATTGGTTAGAGACAATAATTGTTAGAATGGCTCCATTACTTCAGAGATCTAATTAGTAGATCCTTCTAATTTTTCACATGTTCAAATTCAACTCAAACAGGAGCAAAAATGACTGTTATTTTTCTGAGGTGCGATGGACAAAGGGAACAAGTTTGACTTTTCAGTTTGTAATTAAATTGGCCATTGGTATTTTGAGTAAGTGGCTACCAAACTCTCACAGCATATCAAGGCAAGGTACAGAAGAGATAAAACAACTTTTCATTCTAACTCTGCAATGCTGCTTCCTTTTTTCTTCCATCCAGAATGTCCTGAAGTTCACAGAGCAGGAACACCCTGACTATTATCTACTTCTGGTGTGTGTTCAGCGCCTGCGAGTATTTATCTCACACTACACCCTGCTTTTTCAGTGCAATGAGGATTTGCTTATTCAGAAACGGAAAAAGCTCAAGAAGTAAGGTTCTGATGGTGAAGTTCAGAGGGTTGACCAAAGGTTTCTGAGAACAGGGATATACATGGTCAATGTGAGTGTCTGTTGCAAGTAACCACATTGTATGTAAAGTAGCTGAAATGCAGTGGTGGAGGCAGAAGAGAAGAGAGAAGGGAATGGAAGAGAGGTGGCCAGGCTGGCTACAGGAGGGAGGTACTTACTAGCTGGTGGAAATTCCTTTAGAAAAATAAGCAAGTTTGCTGTAATGTTTATGGGGACCTTCTATTATCTCATGTTGCTAACCACCTCAAAAATAGTTATTTCGCTAAACTTGCCTGGTTTAAAATTGCAGTTTAAAGGCCCAAATCTGATTTCTTTCATTAACTCCAGAAGTATTTATTGAGCACCTATGGTATACCAAGTACTGTTCTGCAAACTGAATACACTGCAAAGAACGAAACAGTCAAAAATTTCTGCCACACGGAGCTTACTTTTTAGACCTGGATAGCCAGGTAATAAATAAGATAGATGGTCTCAAGTGCTATGGATAAAAATGAAACAAATAAAGGAAAAGGTGGTGGTTGAACAGATTTCACACCAAGAAGAAATAGGGAGGACTAAGGAAAATCTGGTCTTCAAAGGGAACAGAAGCAACTCATAACAAAGCTTCCTAATAACCTGGATTTTTTCCAACTCATCCCAATCCAATGAGGAAAACAGAATCATTTCTATGGGTGTTTCACATTAGAAGAAGATGCTATCCCCCAAGTCAGGGCTCCTCTAATGGATGACATCTCCCCGTACTCCCCCTACCCCCAAACTCAGTTCAGCCAATTGATCAGCATCCCCACTCCCAACCAGCAATCAGCTTGCACTCTAATATATCAGCAACCTCGTTTGTAGAGAGCCTGGGGAGAGCGAGAACCTCACAGCTGAGATTCAACTGAGAAATGCTGCTTTTCTTGGTATAATCTATATATTCAGAGAGTTGATTTTCCACTGAGAATTATTACCTCCATTCTCTTAGGTCATCCATGGCGAAGCTGTACAAAGGGCTGGCTTCCCAGTGTGCAAACGCCGGGCAAGACGCTTCTCCCACTGCAGGCCCCGAGGCTGTCCGTGACAGTGGGATCCACTCAGAAGAGATGCTGCAACCCTACCCTTCTGCTCCCAGTTCTGGACCTGCTGTCACGTAAGCACCTGTTGCTGTGGAAAGATTAATGACAATGCCCTTGTGTCCCAGGTGGTCTGTATAGGGTAGCAGGCCAGTCTGTGTGGGTTAGCAAACCAGCTTGGATTAGGAGTATGACTTACAGGGCTCCTTCCTCCCTCTCCTATCAGGTCTATATGTGGCAGGCAAACAGCTGACCCAATGTCTGGATCCCAGAGGAAGGCACTTATGTTAAGGAGCAGGCCTAGAGGCTGGAGGTTACTCCCAACAAGGTTACCACACGTAACCATCCCCCACCTACAGCATGAGTCTCTCAGGGTTTGGATGATGACAGAGTGGAAGGGAGTGCCATAAGATGACAGGAAGGCATTTTACAGCTCTCAGAAGAGTGGGGCTTTAATGTCTCCAAGAGATACAGTGGGGGAAAAAAGCTATCCCAGTCAGGGATCAGAGGAAGTCTGGGCTCTGAGGATGAGACATTGGTCTGAGATGATGCAGAATGTTGATTAGCATCTCCCAATTCTCTGTGAAGCTTCTTCAGAAATAGACTTCATGACCTCTGTTCTTTAGCTTCTCTGAAAGCTGTTCCGGGTTGTGAATGGATGTGATCATTGTTAAAGTCTCTGCACACAACCTTGTCAAACACTAAACTGGTTTTTTCATTTAGCAAACTTCTTGATGATCTTTAGAGTAAGGATTAGGCCACATATCTGGAAATCATTTTACCTCTGAAGGATAAGTGGACTTGGGCCACCTCTGAAACTAGGACTTCTGGAAGGATCAGGGAAACCAAAACTCAAAATTTCAAATCCCCACTTTACCAAATATAGACAATTCTCCCCAAACTAAATTCCTTAGACTATAATTTCTGCTTTGGATTTTATTAAGGAAAAATTAGAAATCATGCAAAAAGCTACTTTTCTAATATTATAATGATGTGAGAAGCAGTTGAGCTTATTTCAATTTTTAATCTAGTTTTTAGAATGCAAATTACAATCATGGAAGGAGCAACTGATCAATAACTCAAATCCTGTTTGCTTTTTGCCTTCATGTCTTAAACTGAGAACACTTAGCAGTAAGAGATGGTGGAGAAGGAAATGGCAACCCACACCAGTACTTTTGCCTGGACAATCCCATGGACAGAGGAGCCTGGTAGGCTACAGTCCATGTGGTTGCAAAGAGTTGGATACAACTGAAGCGGCTTAGCACAGCATAGCACATCAGTGAGAGACGGAAGTGCAAATGTGGTCAGGATGGTGAAATTTCACAATCATTCTGAAAATCTGAGACATTAATCTTTCTATACATAAAGTCCAGGATGATTTTCCTACTATAGAGAAAATCCTAGAATATCTGTAGGGAGAGTATACCACACAGAAAAAAATACCTTTCCTGGGAGGGGAGAGAGACAGGAGATGGAATTTTTTTGTGGATCACTTCAGCTTTTTTTTCACTTCAGTTCTTAAGACAATGATAAAACTATCTTCTTTAAAGACTTATACTGCCCAAAAATGAAATCCCTAGAGGTTACACCCAGAGGAAGAACATGGCTGCCATGGCACTCTGTTGGGAAAATAACCAGAAAAGAAATCCGTCTTCCAAGTTAAAAGAAATTCAAGTCAACATCCATATTACTATATTTTCACCTTTGTAAATGTGACACCTAATTTTTATCTTAAGACCATCAGACAAAATAGTGTTACAGTTTACTTCTGCATTCTTTATGCACTTTTTTGTGGCAAAATTTAATATGAATAAATAAACTAACACAATAACTAGTTTGGGTCAGTGTGCAGTAGTCCACTCTCATCTGTCTGGCAATTAAATTCCAGCCAAACTGGCAAGTCACATCCAATCTGATGCGTATGCTATCCAAGCATCCAGTGTGAATTATTCTTTATCCACGACAAAACAAAACAAAATAACTCTCCATGAAATCGGGCATATTCAGAGAGACAGACTTTTCATTTTGGTAATGTTCTTGGGGATGGAAGTTTGAGACGACTTATATAGCATGCTTTCTAGCCACAGGGAATTTTTTAGTTTTTTTATTATGAAAATACCATATACATACAAAAGCAAAATGTACAGTGAACCCCGCATACCATCATCCAGATGTCTTTTTACTTCATCCAGATTTTTTTTTACTGTTTACTTCACCTGGGAATCGTTCTTAAGCAGGAAGATCCTTGAGTTGAACAAAAGTTGTTTCCATGATCTTCTATGACTCTGCTAGGACAAAAAAGGGAGAGAAGAGAGAAAAAGATGTGCCTTGGGGCCTTGACACATGGTGGAGAGGGTCAGCGCTGAGCATCCTTGGCCTACCAGCCATCTCTACACAGTGCCTCTGGGCTCAGACGGGTACTTCCGGGATCCTCTTCACAAACGGTTATTCTCACTCTCCCACTTGGGGGACCAGGGCTCCTGGGGGCTCCTTAATTTGACAAGCCTGTGGCGCTTGGTAGGTAACACACAGAGGCGCCTGGGAGGGCCGGAGAAGAGGGAGCAGACAGTTTGCGTCTAAGCGGTATCTGGTAGGCACTGTGTGGTTCCCAGCCTCGCGCTGCTCGGGGACAGGCGCGCACTAATACACCGTAAGCACACTTCTTTTGTATTGTCTCCCCTTTAAAGACATTTGATGCCCCCAGTGAAGAAAAGCCAACAGCAGCAAAGCTTGATGGAGAGCATGCAGCCCGGGAAGCCCAGTGACTGGGAGATGGAGGGCAGAAAGCACGAGAGGCCAGAGAGCCTCCTGGCGCCGGCGCAGTTCTGTGCCGCCGAGCAGGACGTGAAGGCGCTCGCCGGGCCCCTGCAGGCCATCCCGGAGATGGACTTCGAGCCGTCGCCGGCGGAGCCGCTGGGCAACGTGGAGCGCTCCCTGCGCGCCCCGGCTGAGCTCCTGCCCGACGCCCGCAGCTACGTGCCCGCGGCCTACGAGGAGTTTGAGTATGGCGGCGAGATCTTCGCGCTGCCCGCACCCTACGACGAGGAGCCCTTCCAGGCTCCGGCCCTCTTCGAGAACTGCTCGCCCGCCTCTTCCGAGTCCAGCCTGGACATCTGCTTCCTGCGGCCCGTCAGCTTCGCCATGGAGGCCGAGCGGCCCGAGCACCCGCTGCAGCCGCTGCCCAAGAGCGCCACGTCGCCGGCGGGCAGCAGCGGCGCCTACAAGCTGGAAGCAGCCGCGCAGGCGCACAAAGCCAAGCCGCTGAGCCGCTCGCTCAAGGAGTTCCCGCGCGCGCCGCCGCCCGAGGGCGTGGCCCCGCGCCTCTACAGCACGCGCAGCAGCAGCGGCGGCCGCGCGCCGCTCAAGGCCGAGCGCGCCGCGCAGGCGCACGGCCCAGCCGCCTCCGCTCGCGGCGCGCCCCGGACCTTCTTTCCCCAACAGAGGTCCCAAAGCGAAAAGCAGACCTATTTGGAAGTAAGGAGGGTAAAGTAAAACCAACCCCAAACCCACAGCGCTGGCAACCCCGGGCCTAGATCTTCAGGGGTGCAGCCTGGGCTCACCTAGCGTGGAGGGGAACGCAGACTGGCCAGGCGGGGGCAGCAGAAGATGCTGAGAGCCCGTGTTACTTACAGGCTTGTCCGTCAGTGGTCCTCGGAGGAAAGTGTTAGCTCTCATTTTTCAGGGCCAGGACGCAGGAGCATGCCATACCTATGTATGTGTATGATGACAGAAAGACTAGGACTCCTCTTAGACCTGCTTAAAACACCCCCCGCCCACCACCACCAAGTTAAAAGAGTTACAGGTGTTCTCTGCTTTCCTGCTTAAGCTGTGGCACCTCCCAGATGCAGTTCATATGCAAAACACTTCACAGAAGTCCTAGGCGCTGTGTCTTCTTTGCCTATTAAACGCACCCCTTATTGTTCAAAATATCGAACCCTAGATGCTAGCACTGAACTTCCTGACCTGCACCCTTCTTTATAGCTAGGGAGGAGGCAAGTTGCCCTCTCTTCCTGAGGACTCGAAAAAAGTTCATTTCCACTTGCTTTCCTTTTGCCTGGAAAAGGATGTCATGGTACTTTGCAGACTCCAGTTGGACGAAGACAGCACTAAACTGTCCAGAAAGCATTGACTCACAAACACCTTCTTTGGCCTCTATATGGATGTTTAGTATTTTGATGTTTGATCTTGACTTCTGCAAGCCTTGGGACATTTAAAGAAGTGTTTAAATACATATTCGTGAAAGGACTAATAGTTCCTGAATAAACAATGTCTCCACAAGTGATTGGAACAAAGGCAGTTTCTGATTAAGTAGAGAGTAACAGAGTGGCTCTGAGCTGTGCCCCCATTCTTCCTGTTTAACATTTTAGAAGCAGGGTTAGGATTTATAGGGCAGCACTGTATTGATTGAAACACCTTGAAAGTGACAGTCCAGGACTGTCCTTCACTAAGTGTCCCTTACATCCAGCACTAGGGATCCTTTGCCTCCAGGAGAAAACGATTTTCTACAGGTGTGAGGGCCCTGCGTTCCACCTGTTCCTATTTCTAAAGGAGTGGGAAGAGATTGAAGATCACTGACTCCCTTCATTCATTTTTCAGCAGACCCTAACCGCCTGCCTCACCCCAGGCTCTGTGCTAAACATTGAGGGTTCAGAAATAAATGACATCCAGTCTCTGCTTAGCCCTGAAGGAGTCACATAAACAGAATTATAATAAACCATGGGAGCACATGGGAGGGTCTCTATTTAAACCCTCAGAGAAGTCTTAGATAGTTTGAACGTCTGAATTCAATTTTAAAAGCTGCTTAGCTATTGGCCAAGTGAAGAATGGTGTAGGAAAATATAAAAAAGAAAGCTCATGGGCCTTAAAAAAAAAAAAAAAGCAGGAGTGAGTCTTCTTTTGAATACTTCCCTAGGTGGGAGTGGTGAACATTAGGCCAGAGGAACATGAAGAACCTTGGAGCTTCCAGCCCATCTGGACTCCAGAAATCAAAGTCTGTGTCTGGCTCCTGAAAGGCAGAAATACCTTAGTGTGCCCAGCTAAGGTTGCTGAAGGGCCCGGGATTCTTAGATTTCCTTCTGCCTCTGATTTTCAACTCTGAACTTTATACAGTTCTATTAGGTAAAATTTCTTAGATAAATCAAAGTTAGGCATGTGTCAAAGTTTAAAAGTATAGGGACTTGCCTGGCAGTCGTAGTTGAGACTCCGTGCTTCCAATGCAGGGGAAGGGTGGTGACAGCATGAGTTTGATGAGTTTGATCCCTGGTCAGGAAACTGGATCTCACATGTTGCACAGTATGGCCAAAAAAAAAAAAAAAAAAAAAGTGGATGCAAAAATGAAATATATATATATATATTAAAGTTCATTAACAAGGGAAGTAGAAAATAATAGTGCCAACTCAGAGTGACTTGGAATGGGCAGAGATATACATACAAATCTTTTAACTCCTATAGTATAAGCTGCAAAGAATGCTTTTATTTCATATCCTCATACAAATGTCTTTTTTCCCCTAGTTAATGTGTGAAAAATTGGGAGCTCAACAAATGGTTTTACCAGGCAAAAACCATTAATCAGAGTGAGATGGGGTTTTAGCTGCAAAAGATGAGCCCTTCAAAAGCCCCATCTGTAAAGATAACGGCTCTTTCCTGATGAGGTGTGCAAAGCTCCTAGGGTTCCATCTCCTCAGATGTACTGGATATCTGCCATCCTTGCCCTCTGCTGCTGCTGCTGCTAAGTCGCTTCAGTTGTGGCCAACTCTGTGTGACCCCATAGACAGCAGCCCACCAGGCTCCCCTGTCCCTGGGATTCTCCAGGCAAGAACACTAGAGTGGGTTGCCATTTCCTTCTCCAGTGCATGAAAGTGAAAAATGAAAGTGAAGTCGCTCAATAGTGTCCGACTCTTCGCGACCCCATGGACTGTAGCCCACCAGTTTCCTCTGTCCATGGGATTCTCCAGGCAAGATCCTTGCCCTCAGAGCCAGCCAAACCCTAGTCTTTAGTGTTCTGTCTCTTAGAGTCAAAAAAGAAGACAATATGCTTTAGTGGCAAGAGCACCTGACTGGGAGTCAGGAGATCTGTGTTCTAATCCTGACTCTGCTGCCAAATAGCTGTGTGCTTCTGGACAATTCATTTGGCTTCTCTGCCTCCAGTTTTCTCATCTATGAAATATGACAATCCATACTTTACCTACCTCACAGGGTTGTTGTGAGGATAAGGCCAAATAAGATAAAGTTTGTGAATATGCTTTGTAAAGTGTGAAATGCTACACAAATGCAAGATCTTATCAATATCATGATTCCACAGAAAGATTTTCCTTCAACTATTAGTAGATTTACTTCCTAAAAAGTCCCTAAAAAGCCCACTTCTTAAGATATGGTCTTTGCACGAGTAGTAAATGCTTTACCTGGGAGCTTGTTATAGATGCAGAATTTGGGCTCCACCTGTGACCAGCTGAATCAAAATCTGCATTTTAGCAAGATTCCAAGGTGATTCATATAAACATTAAGTGCAGGTGGGCAAGAACATACCTTAAACTGCTGTTTTCCTAATCTGTGTGCAAAAAGATTGGCTAGGCCTAATTTCAGAGATTCTGATTCAGATAGTCTGGCTTAGGGCTCAGGAGCCTACGTTTAAATGAAAGCCCCAGTTGATCCTGTAGCCCTAGGACCACACTTTCAAAAATGCTACACTCAGCCATCAAAATGTTGATCTCCATTATTTAGTTATGAATCTTAGTAGAATCCCAAAGAATCCCTAGATCTAAGTTTCTTAATTAGCCCAGGTTTGCTTTAGTTGGAATAGGTGCCCGTCATTAGTCTTTTGGGGTGGGAGAGGAAAGTGAGAGGTTAAAAAAATTGTCCCATAGTCAGGATCAATGTTAACTTTGGAAAAGAGTAAAAATACACCCCTCTTTTGTGTTTTCAGGAGATGCATTTAGAAGATGCCACCAGATTCTGTCCAAAGGAAGAAAGAGAAAGCGAGCAAACATCTTTCAGCGATCAAAACCCCAGGCAAGACCAGAAAGGGGGCTTTCGCAGCTCCTTCCGCAAGCTCTTTAAAAAGAAGTGAGTAGCCCTTAGACAAGACAGCATTGTAACTCATTTCCCTGTGGGCTAAGTCTTGAGGTTTTAACAGTAACAAGTAGCCTGGTTTTACACAACTGCTTCAAGCTCAGTGCCTGTACCCAGTAGCCACAATTCCTGCCAGGTGAAAATGTTTCTCATTGTGATCTCCTAGAGTAAAAGCACACTCGGCTCTGTCCTCTGCCGCCTCTGTCTTTTAGCCCTGCCTCCTTGTTCCCAAAGTCCTGTGTCCTGGGAGGAGTGGGCAGAGGAGGTCTCCTGGGAAGTCCCCATGGGCGCGAGGAGTGGGGTTGGGTGTAATGAGTGCACCATCAGAACCTGTGGAAGGTTTTCTCAGGCATCGCAGCTCTTCTGCCTGTAGGGACCTATAGTTATCCTGGTTACTAGTGCATATCTGGGGGATATCTGCCTGTGTTTTCCCTAGAAGAAATGATTGAATGGATTTGGCTTGGGTCCTACTTAAAAATTCACTTTAATGGAGTCTCCGTACTCCGTAGGACGCAAAAGCAAGGCATTTCTTTCCTGTGGTCCTTCTAAGATTCTCAGCCCTTGCTGTGTGGTATCACCCACCTGTCATTTTGGTCAGCACTTACAAGCACTGTTTCACAGACTGGGAGGCACTGGCCAAATGCCAGCATGGAACGTAAGACGAAAGCACTGAGTGTTAGCGTTTGGCAGTGCGGCGACCTCCAGTCCAGCCATCATCCGCCGGGGAGACTGCTGTCTCTTTCTCTACCGTCCTCAGGCCTGTTGTCTCCCTCTTAGAGTTGTTGCCTGGTGCTTTGTTTCCTTTGTTAGAGGAGGTTCTCACAGTGAGCCTTAAACAGCAAGTGCTCCTATTTTAGTGGATGGAAAAGTTACAGGCACTGTTGCTGACTTCATAGTTTGGAGTTCCTGTGTGAGGAAACACAGGGAAATCACTTTCTCCCAATTTAGATAGTGGTCTTGATGGAAGAATTGGGGCAGGCCTGAACTGAGGACTTTTGTGGTCGGTTTGTCTAATTCCTCTCCTAGAGGGAGGGTAGTACTGAGAGTAGCAGGTCTCTCTGATAGTTGGTCCCACCCATTGTTACTGCAAGAAGAGGCAAGGGGGAGCAGCAGTCCTGCAGAGATAGCCCTGTTCCTATTCTAGCCCATTCAGTTTTGCTAGAGTAGCCCCGGTGTGCATAACTGCTGGAGCCCCTTGATTTGGAGGTAATGAGCTGAGAATTGAATCCGTTTCTAGGGCCATAGATTTAGATCTTTCCTGACCCAGCACCTCCTGTCAAGTGTGACAGTGGAGAGACCTGGAGACAGTTCTCCAGCCTGACTTTGGAATGCAGGCTTCTGAATCCTGCTAAGAACTGCAGACTCCTAAGACCACTGCTTGAGCCTTTTATTTTCACTTATTTGTAAACCACTTTTTGCCATTTATAATGACTGTGTGCTGCCTGTTGGAAAGCACCCAGTCATGGATCTGTCACTGGTTCCTTTGCACATTCCCGTTCCAGGACCAGGAACAGTGGATAAGAGAGGAACTTTCTGAAAACGCAGCTGCCTGGAACTGGGGCTGGCTGCCCCATGAGGCAGTGGATTCTCCTAAGGAGTATTTGGATGACCCTGGTCAGGGAGGCTGTGAAAGGGACACCCACAGTGGGTACAGAGATCACTGCCACCCGAGTGCTTTCTAGCTTGAGATTTGCTTGAGATTTGCCTTTGTTGTAGATCAGTCTGGGAGATCACATCTTTTTAATGCTTGAATCAAGAAATCAGTGTGGCCTGGGACCCGTCATTTTAATGACCACATAGTAGGCCAGATTTTATCTTTCTATAGCTTCCCGTAGCCCTTGGTTCAGTGCCAAGGACTTGCTGTGGACTCTCCAAATTTTCATGTTGGATAATAACTTTCAGCCCTCTGGCAGATTTGGGAGATCCTTTCTGGAGGGTCCAATGGATCCCCTTAGTCCTCTCCTACTTTTATCATAGACAAGTCCCTCCTGCCTCAATCCAATTGCCGCCACCACTTGTGGCACTGCCTTCGTATTTAAAATCTGAAGTGTTATACGGATGGAAGTAACGTTGGTGCCATATAGTTGTTGCTCCCTCTGGTCAGCTTTCCTGGCTTATTACATCTTGTGTAGGACTGTGAGTGCTGCTGTGTGATACTTGCTTGTCGCCTTGTATCTGGGGTGCTGTGGTAGGCCCTCTGGAGACTTGGCTTGGGGTAAAGAAGCAGCTTGAGTAGCTTCTCCTGAGTATTTTCATCCAAGAACCTTGGAAAGTTTGTTCCATTTTGCTAAAGTAGAATCAAAGGGCAGGGAGGCCCCAGCATAGGGGGGGCCCCTATGAAAGGTCAGCGGCTCTCAACTCAGACGAGAACACTTGACTCTTCTCATGAATTTAGCATTCTTTGTCATACACATGTGCTGTGTGAGATGCTTGTCTAGGAAACGTGAGTGACTTGGTTGGTCCCAGCTGTTATGTAGGAACTCGCAGACTGAAGCCAGGCATATGTACAGGTACAGGGAGGAACCAGAAAGAGACACTCTGCCCATCCTCCTCCCATGTGTTAGGAGGTCAGGCTGGCAGCAAGCCCTGTGACTTCAAGACATGGTTCATCCTGGGTACTGAAGTCAGGCTAGAGGCTGGCCTCAGAGGTCCAAAACGGATCAGAGCCAGAACAGCTGCCTGTGTCACGCCCGGGGCTCACTGCCTGCCTCCCCGCAGCCCTCTGGAGGCTCGTTCCTGTCTACACTGACACACTTTTTGTATCCATAGGGGCTTGTTTGGCTGGTGGCCCCACACACCCAGAATGCTGCTTCGGGATGAAGCTAGGCATGGAGCCAGATGCAACAGAAAACCTGAGAAAGGGTTCTCTTCCCTCTGAGGCTGGGAGGGCCGAATGCTCATACCCACAAGGATTCAAAAGGGAGAGTCAAGTTGACATCATAAAAAAAAGTCATGAAAAATGCCCAAGATATCTGGGGGAGAGGATGATGCTCTGACCGTTTCTATCTCAGGCACATTCGTCCTGGGTAGATACCAGGTCACATGTCCTTGAGAGCTGCCCAGAATTGGTCAAAATAAAGACGACATATCTTAAAGTTGGAAAACGTTAAGTGATTTAAAAAATTTTAAATGAGGATTCTTAGAAGCCAGGAACAGAACAGACCTCATGTGATAGGTTGATGCTGGACTGAATCCTTGTCCCCCTGCCTTTGAGCAGGATGGAAGGTAGACCATCCCATTGTACAAGCATTGACCTGGAAGCTTTCAAAAACTTAAATCTAGACTGTCCTGAAGTCTGAGACCGATGCTACTTCATCCCTATGTGTGAATCTTACACTTAGGCCAATACATAGTCGTGGTTGGGGGTGTGCATAGCGGAAAAGGGTTCTGTAAGACAGCTTAGGGGCAGGGATGTACATGCTCTTTTTATCCTCAACTCTCGTGGGAGTGGAAGACAAAGCATATGGCATCCAAATGATTAATTCTACTTCCTCACCCGTTTCTTCCTCTTTAGCACTTTGTAATTTACATGCCTCAGAGGGTCTCTTTTCCCAGTCAGCACCCTCCCTCTACCAGTCCCACGGAAATCTCTTCTTTCTTTAATCACACACTGCAGAGAGAGTGCTTCCACAGAGCCCCATATGACTGAGAGTCAAGTGAGTCCGCTTTTATGATGTCCTGCCTTTGCCAGCTGCCCAGCCTGGACTGTGGAGCAGACCATGTCATAGAAAGCACAACTATTAAAGAATCCATTGATAACTGCACCCTCATGTTCTTCTCTGCCTCGGAGCCTGTCTCAAGTTCTTCCTCCGTTCTTACCCACTTTGGGATTCTCTCTCATTTCCCATTTTAATTCCCAGTATAAGTTGAAAATGGAAGGAGATGGCTGAAGAGAAAACGTTTACTTAAACCTGATTATGGATGTTACTCAGAGGGTCATTTGAGATCAATCACTAAGTTAAGGGTCTTCGGTGTTCCAGGTTCTATCAGCAGAAGCTTAAGATCCAGATGTAAGAGTGACCCAGCTACAAGGTTTAGTGCCTAGAACATAGTAACCCCTTAACAAATCTACATCAGATGAGTGCGCTTTTGTCGCCCTGTTGATTGTCAGGACCAGCTGACGTGGCCGACAGGATGGGTGCTCCGCTGCTCCCTTTCTTCTCCATCTGCATGTTCCTGAAGTTTGCAAGGCAGACAGTCTTTCCAGTCAGAAAAGCAACCCTTCTTAGGTCAGAGGCTCCTGCACCACTGATTCCAGCCCTCCTGTTTTCCCCAGCTCCAAATAAACTTTATGGCTTATTGTAGCTAATTGATACTTGCATGACCTACCCAACTTGTGATTTTTTTTTGTCTCTGTCAGTTGAGTGGAAGGAAAGTTAGGACAGGTGTGTTCCCCTCCCATCAAACATTTAGATGGCTGTGTCAGAATGTACTGGCAGCCATCCTAATCTTGCCCAGCAAGTGTTTGCCTGCCTGGCTCTTATGTGTGTTCCTTTGCAGTCAGCCAGAATGGCCCCAGTGACTCAAAAGCCATTTCTATATTATAGAGAAAGGGGATAAAAAGCAAATCCACTAGCTTTTCACCTAGACTCCACAGGTTATTTTTCAGTAATTTAGGTATGCATTACTCTAGAACCTGACAACCACACATTCACAAGGGTCCAAAAGTTGAGGTATTCATATACCATGTAAGCATTAGAAAGAAATCAGCTAAAAATATATTTAAAAGGGTGAAAATTAGCTTCTAGTCATGGCTACAATAGAATACTAGATCTTGAAAATGATTAGCAAGTCATCATTTAGTTGCTGCTAAGTCACTTCAGTCGTGTCCGACTCTGTGCAACCCCATAGATGGCAGCTCACCAGGCTCCCCCGTCCCTGGGATTCTCCAGGCAAGAACACTGGAGTGCGTTGCCATTTCCTTCTCCAATGCATGAAAGTGAAAAGTGAAAGGGAAGTCGCTCAGTCATGTCTGACCCTTAGCATGGACTGCAGCCTACCCGGCTCCTCCGTCCATGGGATTTTCCAGGCAAGAGTACTGGAGTGGGGTGCCATTGCCTTCTCCGACCATTTAGTTAATTGTTAGTTAATATCAAGAAATGAGGAGCCATTCACACACCTGCAGACAGAAAGGTGGTTTGTGAGAAGAGCAGTTAAAAAAGAAAAATACTAAGCTGAGTTTGTGGACTTTGGAAACTAGACAGGGCGATTTTGGCATTTGTTTCAGAAATGGGAACTCAACTGGTGAAGATTTCTGTGGTCCTTGGGGCTGGTGGTGACATCAGAGCTTTCCCATTTCCAGGTAAACATGAAACAGTTGCATGTTGGAACCATCAAAGTGTGACATGGTGGGTTTTGGAGAGATCAGATGAAGCTAAGAGGGGAAATGGAAGGCAAAGATATTAAGTTTTGACAAATGTTTTCTGATGAGAAACTATCATGTGGGGAAACAATTTAGAAGAAACAGTAGCCAGATTCAAATCTTCCTGCCCCTTCGCCCTGCAATGCTTTAGGCATTCTTAGTCTTCTGGATAACAGAAGATACGGGGAAAGAATGACATGGTCAAAAATCTATCTTCCTAATAGTTGGGGCACAAGTGCACCAACCAGGGATGATTTGAACTGGAGGTAGCGGGGAGTTCTGAGAGAAAGCCTGGAGCTTTAGGGTGGGGCCTGAGGAGGTGGTTTCAGGGGAGAATTGCAGGCGGCTTCTGAAAAGGAAAGAGACTTTCAGCCCAGCCAGCCATCATCTTACTTAATGAACACCCAGATGTACTGGGGTTGAGGAGAGAAATTTCTTCCTCTACGTACTGGGATATAGTGGAAAAGGGCTCCTTACTGACCCGATGGAGGAAGTGTGGTAGACAGCTAAGGCCTTCATCTGTGAAACCAAATAACAGGGTCAGAGTTAAAAATAAAAGATCCTATCAATCATCAGGTTTCTAGACATCAGAATTTTAGTCTTTGCGTGGATCTAGATTCTTTCCTTAAATAAGGTAAAGGAATGTTTGTATTCTGCCCAATGATTTCAGTAAATGATAGAGTCATAATTAACTTATCTAATAGCAACAGTGAGGACATGCACAGTGTATCTACGATAGTGAAAGAATGTATCCTTCTTTTGTGGATAGTGGAAGCGTGCCTGACTCTGCCTCGGCATATGGAGAACTTGCTCAGTTGTGTAGGAGCTTTGGACAAAGAACTTCATGTCTAACGTCACTGTCATACACCTTGCATGAGGTCTTTTGATATTGCTTCTTAGTCACTGGGCTAGTTTTTACCCATTCTAGCTCAGAGCTGAAGCTAGCCAAAGGGCCCCAGCCTAGCTTATCAGAGGTTATTTCCAGAAAGCCTCCTCCCTCTAGGGACTTCTGACATGAACAAACTGGAGAAGGTGCAGAGCTGGAATGGATTACCCAACTGGCTTAACCAAGAGAAAGGAAGAATACACCCTCGACTGGGGACTCAATTGGACTGTTTTGAGTTGTTTCTTGATTGGGCTTGGTCTCCTATGTGGTGGTTGAGATAATAGAATCTCCTTAATCTGATTACTGTACTGATTTCTGCATTCTGCCAAATGTAGCATATATGTGTGGTTGGCTTCAATAAATTTTTCATTTAAAAATGAAAACAAGCAAAAGCAAGAGTTTGTAATGTAATGCCCAGATTAAGTAAAGGCCCTTGATAACCTTGGTTGAGAGCAATGAATTCTATCCCTTAAAATCTAAGGGCCTTCTTAATTTGTGTAGTAGTTCCTTGATTGAATTGAAAATAGGATTTATTGAATTTTCTAATCCTTTCTCCCCCATTGACAATGCTATTACATGATTTCTTACACTGTCATACACAATTGTCATAAGTGTCCCCATAAAGAAAGGAAAGGAAAACTCTTTATGTGCACGGCAACTATTAGTTACACATGTCCAGAGTCATGAAATTCAAGGGAAGTAAAAATTATTCCGGATCTAGGAGGCAACTGTTTTACAAATGCAAACAATTTGGTTAGATAAAATATTTGAAAACAATTAAAACCAAATCAACCTGTACTTTATCTGTGTGCTGAGATTTTAGGTCCAGTGGATCAGAATACAGGGAAAAAACTAATGAGAATCCCTCAATGGATCCTTCACCCACCAAACAAGATTTCTTCAGAAACCGACTTGCTCTTGCAAATGAGCTTGACCAAGGAACAGCTGTGTAAAACATACTTAAAGTTGTATTGTCAAGTGGTAAGATGAGGATAAAAAGCTTGTATATATCTGTGTAGGAATATATATATATATTGATGTATAAATCCCTGAGGAAAACTAATATAAATACTTAACATATGAAACTAAATCAACATACAAGACATTGAAGAGATGAAGATTAGTCTGTGGTTGAGAGCTGGCTCTTTGCACAACACTTGGGACAAGGGGCATGAAGACTTCTCACAGCATTACAAAGACACAATAAATTTGGAGGAAAATAAATGCTTGTAAGAAAACTTCCACCTTGAAGTCATTCCCCCAGTATAATATTGAGCATGTTCATATTTAACATGGATGTGAAATTTATGCTTCCGAGGTATTTAGCTTATTCATTTCATCTTAGACTAGTATACACCATGCTAGGGGCCAGTTCTGTCATGCCATATACCTTCCAAAAACCCCAAGGCAATACCTAACATTCCTTAAGGCAAAGCATCAGTTAACACAATTGTATTACGTGTTGCAAATATGAGTTGTGGAAACTTTGTGCTTAAACCATGACACAAAAGGTTCAAAGCTTAAAGACATGTTGATATGCAAATAGGAAAAGAACCTTAAGAGTAGTTTCCTCTTGTTCTATGGTCATGAAAACCAGCGCAGGGAACAGTAATTCCTCTAGAAACTGGAAGGTCAAAGAAACATTTTCCTTCATGTGGGTTGTGGGTTGTGCTGCGGATGGGAAAAAGTCCAGAGTCTATGTTTTATTAAATACTCAGGATTCAAAGATCCACCAGTGATCCTGAGTGTCACTCACAGTGGACTGAGAAGAAAGCATTGATTTAGCCACATTGTCCTAAAAGAGGTTCTTCAGTCTGTAAAGAAGGTAGCAACAATGTCTGTACTTTACTGGCTCACACACAGTGGTTGCTACAAACACCAAGTCAGAATGAAAGCTTAGGGCTAGCATTACCTTATTCTGTTTTTCAGAAGTAAGTTGAAAAGAAAGTTCTTACAGTACAGGCAGAAGAATTATTGCAATGAGGCTTGCCTGGCTATGGGGAAATAAAATGTGCTGTTTCCACACAGATATGGCCCAGATGGTCCACGTCCTTGACATGCCTAGACTTCGGAATCATAATAGAAAACAATTAGGTTTAAACAATCCACCTCTATTTCTAGGCAGTTCTCTGTAATTTGGGGCATAGGTTACTACTATTCATTGAGAATCTTGGTACTGCAGCTGACTTCTCCAGAGGGCTGTTCCTGTAGTGATGTACTGTTTGATAAAATAGGGGAAGTTTCACTTGTAAGCCTTACAAGTTTTCTTCTCCTTGTCTGATGACTAATCAGGAACTCATCTATTAGCATCTTGAGCAAAAGGAGTCTGGAACAGTCACAGGATAACTGCCAGCTTTTTGGAGTTTCTGATATTTAATTTGAAGCCAAGCTTTTCATTTTTCTGAAATTAATGAACTCCTTTGAAATTAGATTTCTATTATAGGGCCACAGATGTTTTGAGGGTCAGTGCTTAAAAGCAAAGTGTGAAATCGACTGGACACAAAAAGTGAAACAGGAGACATAAACTAGTAAATAAAATATTAAAAACAAAATTTCTTTCCCCTTCATATTATTATAGAAATGATCAATTACTGGGAAGGTTTCAAAAATATCACACACCTCCCAAACTTTCATTTTGATAATATCCTTTGAAAAATCTTAATGCTACATTTGTAGCACAACTCCATTTAGTTGTATTTTAGGAATGTAACCTATAAAAACTAATCGTAATGTTGCTGCTCTCTGGGTCTCAATCGCCTGATATCTGGATTTTTTCCTGATAGCTTTCCTCCTGCTCCCATCAATCCTACAGGTCTCTAACATCTCATTCCCAAATATTGCCTGTGTGAAACTCTTTGACTGTTCTTATTTATCTACAGTCACATTCCAAACTCCTTGACTTGACATTCAATCTCTCCCCCTCCAGTTCAGCTCCACGTTTTTCTCTGGCTCCTCTCCCTATTTGCAGTCCGGGTGAACTACTGTGCCTCACCTAAGCTGGGCTCATATTTCCTGGCAAGCCATGCACCTTGCTCCGTTTCACTCCTGCTTCATGTCTTTACTCTGGCCTCCTTCTCTGCTAATCTTTAAGACTCAAATCTAAACCTCATCTTTCTGTGGCCTCTTGTGGTGTAACTTGTCTATCTTTTGATGGATGTGTCTTGTCTTCCCAACAAGAATGTAAGACTCTGCAA
Organism: Capra hircus; assembly: GCF_001704415.2. Classification (NCBI taxonomy): domain Eukaryota; kingdom Metazoa; phylum Chordata; class Mammalia; order Artiodactyla; family Bovidae; genus Capra; species Capra hircus. Next base: position 21,144,386 of record NC_030818.1, read on the forward strand.
GGGCAGGAACCATACCAGAGCTTTTTAAATTCTTTCCACCTCTAGAATAGTAGGTGCTCAGTAAATGGCTGATATCAACATTAATGGGGGTGCTCTAAGAGATAGAGACCAGAGAAATTAATTTCTACTCAGAATTTGTCAAAGAGTTTCAGGGTTGTCACTTTACTTACCTGTCTTTTTTAAAAGAAAAATAGCAATCGCAAAGGAAATAAAATACAGTTGTCATCAGAAGCAGGCAAAGGCACCACTAGCACTGTCACAGCACCTGCGTTAGAGAGCATCTCTCCATTAAAGAGAACAGTTTGCTACTCTTCCAGGTTGTTCCAGCTGATTTCATAATCTTTATAGGTAGCACTGTAAACTGAGGGAGGAGACAGGATCTTTAATGATATTGATTAATGATATTTAACTGATGTCACACTAGGGATGAGGTCAGGGTGTGGAAGACTTGGGAACTGCTAAAACTTGTTGCCTCCAGTCCTCTGGAGAAGCATGGTTTACAAAGGAGACCACTGCCAGCTTCTGGAAGTGTTTGAGTGGATTAGCAGAAAGAAGCACTCCACCAAAAATGAAGTGGCTATTTCTGCCCAGGCTGGGAGTGGCTACTGGTTCCTTCTGCTTTCTTGTGAGGTCTGTATAGAACCCCAGGCAAGGATTGTCCTGCTTTTCTGATTCCAGAACTGGAACCTCATAGAACCAGGAGTTTATGGACCAACTTTCTGGGGATCCATATGGTGGGTTATTTCATCATAAACTTCTTGAAATTACTGTCTCTTGCTTGCTCAAGGAAAACCCTTCAAAAAGTGTTTCTATAGCACCTCCTGTCATAATCACTCACCTCCTTCAAGTCTGTACGAATATATTATCTTCCCTATGAGGGCACTTAGAAAATTGAAGATTCCTGGGTAACATTTCAGTTCCACTCTATTGTAATATTTCAGAGTGGGGCCCATGAGTCTGCATTTTAAATGCACTCAGGTGATTCTCTGGCCCACTGAAATTTGAGAGCCACTACTTCAATTCAGTAAGTTGAATGAGTCAGTATAGAACCCACAAAAGTCAGTTTCTAAACACAGATTGACTTTTAGGACAGAATAAAGGATTATTACTTACCTTGAGTTACAGAAAACTAATAGTTCATGAAAACCCAAATGAATCTTTTTGAATTATTTAATTTACCATCTGTGTCCTCTACTATCATTTGATGAAAAATATATACATGATCAGTGTTCTTTATAAGAAACTGGTAAAATTGACTGTATATTCTGAATAATCAATTACATGCACTTAGAAACATGATAAAATGAATGTCTTACATTAAGTTGTATAGTAAAATTAAGTCTAGTTTTCAGACTACATTTTCTCTTGAACTATCACCATACTAAACTTCCTTCCTGAGGCTAAAACAGGGATGCTCTGGGAAAACTGGGGATTCTCACAACCTGGGAGCTAATTTGACTCTTTTACATTCCCTGCTCAGCCTGGGAGCATCTTAATATCTGTGCAGAGGCCAGTGAGTCTCACATGGTAGGGAGGGGCTGAGGGAAAAAAGGGTGAGACAGTTTTTCAAAAAGGAAATAGATTAAAAGAAGGTTGAGAAAACTGATGAGAGAGACATTTCTATATTTTAAGGGAAATGTTTAGAAATTGATGTGTAACACTAAATTTTAAACACAGAAGAATGTAAGAATGTGCTGTAAGCAGTGCTGAAAATACTGTTTTGGGAAATTATCAGACATTTGAAATAGTATTTTTGTACTTAAGCCAAATAACTTGCTCCCAAAATTTACTGTTGCTTTCAAAGAGCTTAGTGCATAATCTTTAATAAGTTATCAAATGTGTTAAATATCTTTGTAGAGGTATTTTTATTCCTTCTTCTTGTTTCATTCCTTTCAGAGAGTAGCATTCAGTGCTCCTAATCCTTAGCAGGAAGACTGAATGTGTAAGTGTTTCTTCCTCACGTATATAAACCTGTTCATCTGAAGATCGAGGTATCTACTGTAAAGGGCTGGTGTGGGTGCCAGTGGACTGTTTCCACTTAGCGCAAGAGCCCATCCCCTCTCCTCATTATCACATTTTCCTTTACAACTGGGGCTAACTCTTTAGCATACAAAAACGCTTTTTTCCCTCCCATTTTAAGCAAAAGAAACCTGATTGCTCTAGCTCTGTCTCAGTTCTCGGCTTCCTTTGATGAAAAACCTGAAAGAGTAAACTCTTCTTTCCTCCCATTCCACAGCACTCCCCTGACTGCTTCTGTCAGGGGCGAGGCTGGTGATTTTCACCCTTGCCAAACGAATTCTGTCATTTTACTCCCCATATCAAATAGCACTGGGCATGCTGATCACTTCCTTCTTCAGAAATTATTTCTGTACTAGGCCTCAAGGACACAAGAGGCTCCCTATTTTCACCTCCGTTCCTTCCTGGTCTGTGTGTTGGTTCCTCCTCTCTCCTTTAATGTTACAATGCCCGAGGGCTCTTTGCTTAAATTTCTTCTTTTTCCAGTCTGTACTCTCCTTTGGTGATCCTATCTGGTTTGTTGCCTTTAATATATAACGTTTATGAGAGTGACTCCCAATTTTATATCTTCAACAGTGAACTCTCAGACTCCAGCCTCAACATTTCCACCTGTCTCCTGGGCACTTCTCAGATGTCTTCTGTATTTATTGAAGCCCAAGCCTGTTTCAGCTGAATCTTCCCCACTTCGGTTATTGATAACTTTGTCCTTTCAATTGCTCAGGCCCCAAATCTGGAAGTCTTCCTTGACAATTCTGTTTCCTAAACCCAACGTCAAGTCTATCAGCAATCTAGCTGTTGTCAGCCATATATTAGGGCTCCGACCTCTCCTCACTAGTTCCTCTGCCATCACCCTGGCCAATCTGCTGTCTACTGGGCTAGCTGCCCTATTCCCACTCATAACCTCGAACTATTCTCAACACTGCAGCCAGAATGACAGCCAGGGTGATGTTAATACGTAAATCTGATCACATCGAGTCCTCTAAGGGCTCTATTTCTCTAAAGCAGAAACGAAAGCCATTACAAAGGGTCTGGAGTCCCTTAAACCTCTGACGGCATCTCCTGTTCACTCATTCATCTTCTCCAGACACAAGTAGCCTCGCCATTCCTCAGATATATTAAGCACGCTCCTGTCTCCACACTTTTGAATCGGCTGTTCCCTGTGATTTGGTGTATTCTTTTCCTAGATATTTGCATGTCTCATTCCTGTACCTCCTTCAAGGCTTTACTGTGTCCCCTCCGGCACGAGGCTGACTCTCCCCACACTGGTCAAGTTTCACTTCCCTGCCTCTGCTTGTCATCTTGTCTGGTCTTTGTGGATAGCAGTTACAATATTCTTACATATATCTGTTTTTACTACTTCTTGTCTGTTTCCTCACTAGATTACTAGTCCCATGATGATAAGGATTTTTGTCTGTTTTGTTCATCGCTATATTCCTAACATCAAAACTGTACCAGATACAATAAATATTTTGTTGAATGTTGAATAGTCAGATGGGCCCTTATCAAATGTTTATAACTAAGGTCACTCAAAACCAATTTAAATGACAGTGAACATCAAAGAAGCTGTATGGTACATAATCAAATTATGGGAACTTCAGGATGAAATCAAACTCTTTAAGAGAGATCTGAAAACAGGCAAACTCTGAAGATATATCCCTCATAACTTTAGTTACTATTAAACACTCACTCTGTGAAAGGCATTGGGTTTTACACATCTTACCTTTAAAGCTCACAAGAGTCCCAGGTAGATCTATTAACCTTGTGTACTGAGAAACAGAGATTCAGATTACTTATATACCTCCTCCAAAGTCACACATCTAATGGGTCATGGAACCAGAAGGTGAACACAGAAATATGACTCCAAAGCACCTGCCTGTACTCCACCAACAGTGATTTTTCCTTTTCTAGATGAGTCATGATGGTAGAGAAACCAGCTTCTAAAAATGGGCTGTAGCTTTCTTTCTTGTCTCCAATGACAGTCAAGAGTCCTAAAATAGTAGAATGGCTATAAGGCAAAGTCCTCCCTGCCATCTGCATCTATCTGCAAAAATGTAGTCTCTGCTGAACCCTACAGGCTCAAGTGCCCTGAATCTGTGATGAGCTAGTGACTAAGTAAAAAGGCAAACCACCTGGTTAAAATTCAAAAGTGGTGTTTCAAAAGCAAATTTGAAATCAGGTCTGACTAATCAATATTAATGTTATCTTCCTATAGCTATTAAATTGATTACCTAGAATATACCCAATAATACATATTTGGATTTCACAGTGGACTACAAATGGAATTTGTACAAACTAATGATTTTGGGTCTTTAAACCAGGGGTTAAAAGCAAACAAAAAAAAACCCCAGTGAATTTTAACTGTTTCGGAAAGCAGTCCTCCAAATACCAGGAATCAGTTGCTTTAATTTTTAAATAAGGGCATTACATCTCTCAGGATCACGAGTTTTCACATTCTGTAGTTCACCGTGAATGACCTCATATTTGCATAATTCTTTGCAGGGTGCAGCTGTAAGCTGTATCTTTTCCTGCCACGCCTACAAAGAATTGCTGAATGTCAGTCTGCTATGTTCCAGCAGGTCTCAGCAAAACCTGCCTTTCGAGGAACTGTGCTATCTTAAAACTTCTTTTAGGGAATACAAATGCCTCAGCCCTCCCTCTGCAACTTATCCAAGTAACACCCAAGGTCACTAAAGCACTAATTTTCATCCCAATGTCCTCCCACTCACTCTATTCATAGAGTGTGCAACAGGAGGAAGTATTCAACTGCTTTTATAATACTGTGATACAGAAAAAAGCACCTCAAAGCAAAAGCATGATTAAGAGCAAACTATTTCCACAGAGTATGAGCTAAAATGAGAGTCACTGATGACAGTAAAATGTTGCTCTCTAAAATAAACACATGCAAAAATAATACACGTGTGGGCTATGTAAGGCATTTTTCTTTATTATTTTTCGGTTTATCTTAGTAATGCCAGAAAAATAACAGCCATTATTTTCACTTTAAATGCAAACCAAATACTGCTGCACACAGAGTACAAAGATTACCTACGAACATGGTTAGGTACAAAGGCCGTATTAGATGTGTAGACTGCACTTTGTTTTTACATCAAAGTAAGACTGACAGAGCAATTTTTTTTGACAATTATTTTAGCGAATAACCGTGCTACTAAACAAAGGCAAATACACACATATATACACAAACATGTTTCAACTAAAGTTATTCGTGTCACTTTGACAAACAAAGGCTTCTTCTCTGGTGGGTTTCACCAGATGTTTGCACCCCAGAGTCCCCTGCCCTGATCCCGCCCCCAAATGCTGACTTGATCTGAAGAAAAAAATTAGAGATGTTCTTAATTAAAGGCACATTTGGCAGCTACTGAAAAGTGGCATGCATCTGGCACAGGTGCGCTCTCCCTAAAGCCACACGTGTGACTTCCATCTGCTATGCATCTTGTTTCTTTGAGTGGTAGTCCAATGTGATCCACCTTTAGCTAACTTGCTCTGTAATTCTGCAGCAATTGGCTACTTAATGCACTATTTTCATTAAAGGCAAAAGGGAAATTTGCTCACAGTTGACAGAAAATGCACTTTACGGTGTCAAAAATGGAAAATAAGGCATGAAATTTACAAAACAAGTTACAAGTGCTTTTGTTCAGATTTATCATATAGACTTCATGCTTTTCTTTAACTAGAGCTCAAAATATTTCATTGGCTCATGTATAAAGGATTATGAAATGATTTTAAAAGTAATGAGATGCTTCAAAAGAAAAATACTGAATAAATAAACTAAGTCACCACTTTCCCTTATAAATAATTTTACTGCATAATTCTTTCAGCCAAACTGGTTTTAACCCTGTGATGCTTATTTTACTGGTAAAGATTAATGTGCAACTCCAAGGACCTACACTTGTACAACAGTCATACAATATAGGTTAAAAGATAAGTGAACCTACCTATAGCAGCAGAATACCAAGAAATAAATGGTTTTTCTTTCTGAATCTGGAGGGGAAAAAAAATAGGTTTTCCTCAATATGTATATTGGAATTCTCCCCCCCTCCATTTGCATTATGTTTTGCTGAGCCACTTAAAAATCTCAATTTAAGCTGTCATTAAAAGACAAATGATGAGGTACATGATTAAAGAGAGCTAAATTTGAGAATTAAGACAAGATAGTGATCATAGATACCAACTAATTTTTGGTTTAATTTTTAATGTAGGGAAAAACACATTAAGGAATTTGGAACCACAGTGTAGCCTCCAACTGAAAAAGTACAGTTCACTACACTGTTCTGTTAACTGTAGTATAATTAGGGTGGCATGCTCTTCGCTAAATTTAGAATCATTAAAACATTCTTGAGTTGTTAGAGCGTAGTAACCTACTGAACACATAATCTGATATCCAACAACCTTTAATTAAGCAAACTTTTGATGTTTATACATTTCCTGATCATTCGTAGTCTTAAAATACATTTGGAGATGTGGAAAGAGTAAATAACCTGTCTTTCAATAAATCTAGAAACATATACTTTATTTGTTCCTGTTTTTAAAACTACTTAGATGTGAAAAGCCTCCCTTTCTATTATATTGGTTATTGGCCCATGTAGGTAAATTCAGCCTTGAAATATTTTCATTTTGTTGATCCAAAGATGAAACAACTAAGAGCATTTCCATTTCCAAAAGAAATGTTCCATGTTTTGGAATGTGATTTAGGAAAGTCATGCTGCACTGACTGTCTTGTAATGTCCTGAATTCAAAAGCAGAATTTTGTGGTGATGCATTTATCTTCTCAGCCACTTCTTGTCCCTGGATTAAGTAGATTTCAGTTACTACAAAGAGTAAATCTGCCAGTGAGTTAATGCTTCACATGTGAAGAAAGCAAGGATACAGTTTTCTCACTACTGTTTAAGGGCATCCAATGGAAATTTTTCTAACCAGTTACCACTGCAGAAAATATTTTGACCCCACTTTTATACTTCAGAGTACAAATATCCTCTATCCACAATGCATATACAGCTGATGCACAGTGAAGCGGTCGCCTAGAACCACCAGGGTAAAAGAATACTTCCCTTTGGAAGATTAGAACTTCAAATCTGAGTTTTTCTTCTTTATGCAATCAGGAAGGTTGAAAAGAGGTCATTACCTTATTAGAAGGCTAACACACTGGCCAGAGGGATACTGAATGGGCTCCAATGTGACTTTTCTCAGGTTCTCATTTGGAGTTAGGGTTGGGGTAATTAAAGAGAAGTGTGCATAAGACACATAAAGGGAAATCCTAGGGATGATGAAGCTGGACTAATAAAAAGTCATGGAAATTCTGGAATGTGTATTATGATTAATTGTAGCAGCACTAGTAAGTAGGCATAGATAAATACTTGTTGAATGAATGGTCTTATGGATGCTTTGCAAACAAGAGTGGATTTGAAATAAATTTTGGGGGAGACTTTTGAAAGGAGACATTTCATAAAAGTGGCTACCCTAATAGGAATGGTACAAATATTAAAAACAAAAGATTCAACTCTAATAAATAAATAAGAAAGAATATGACAGGATGGATTGCTTAATGATGATGCAACCAACATTCTGGTCTTAAAGGACTATATATTGTACTATTGTGATGTACATTTAATGCTGTAATAAATATCACAGAAAATTATTAAAGTACTAGGTTTCCACCATGATGCAGCACTTCTAAAAATGCCTCTAATGGCATGGTTAACAGAACTGCTGAAATGTTACTTCATTATTCAGAGGACACATGCAGATACAGATGAACTGATGACTCTCTAAGGATGGAATACTGCAAACTTCACAGATATTATAGTGGAGATTAATAACATTTTTTCTCTTCAACAAGTTGCATGCATTTCAGTCACAGTATTGTTAGACTCAGAAGGTCAGTACATAGGTTTAATGAATAATCCATATTATGCTATTAATGATGTAGGTAGATGTTCTATTACGAATAGTTCTGATAGAGCAAAGACCTCAGGCAAGGTAGAATGTTTAATATAAACTTTAACAAACTGTAATACATGTTACCTAGGAAATTAAAAACCTTACAAAGCTCTGCTTAAAAGATACCCATCCTATTCTAACCAAATATTTTCCTATATGCTGAACTGCAACTTTAGACCATTCTTTTAAGAGGAATACACACATCCAGAACTAGAAACCAAGGCGTACCACAATACGTGCTTTTATGCTTAGTGTTGTGTGTGTGTGTGTTTCAACTGAAAGAAATAAGAATCAACCATTTTCTCCATATAATAATTTAATATATGCCAGCCAAACAAAGTATTTGTATCTTTATTCAATTAAATTAAAACAGACCTGCCAGGTATATTATATAACATTCACTATATACACATGATTTAGGCAATGCAAGGTAATTCTAGATATGCTGATCACTCAACTATTAGTCAAACATGACCGGTGTCAGCGACACCCAGCAAGTGCTCCTTTCCCACCGGGTGACTGCACTTCCACAGTATGGTTAGAGGGACAGCTACAAGCCATGACATGGATTACCAGTAAACTTCTGTGGGAAAAGGGGGGAAATGACAATCTAGCATAAAGATTAACAGTCTCCTAAATGTAAATCATATGCTTGACAGTTACATTTTTAGAAGAGTTCTTCTGTCATTGTTAATGACACAAAACTTCGTTTGAAGGCAACACCACCACATTCTGTTTGTGTAGGGAGGGTGGGTAGGGCGATGCTCTTAAAATTGGCATAATTATTCTTAAAAAAAAAAAAAAAGTACCTCTTTGGTGAAGCCTCGGTACCCATTCAATTCACTGTAATAATCTGTAAACAGGACTGCAGTATGGTGCTGGGCCTTGATTCCAACAAGGGCAGGTACCACAGCCTTTCCTCACAGTCCTCTGAATGATTTTTAAGAAAATATTCTAAAGTAGGACGAGTAAAAGCAAAGGAAAACAAAGGAGGATTTGAAGATCCCTGTTTAAGATTTCTTTTTAAAAAGTGCATAATATTTTGAATTACAAAAACTGTCATCATGTGGGCCTGCTGGATACTAGACTGTTTTCCATCCCTTTAATGATAAAGATCACTTCACAAAAAGAGGACTCCTGCTTACTGGCTGGCAAAAGGTTCCTTTACTTGATTTTCCGGTGAAATCAGTTGTCCACTTCCTCTAGATCAACTTTTCCATACTCACTTTATAATTATGTCCATGTTAAAATTCATTGTCTTATGACTGCATCTTGAAGTACAGTCGTTAGTGTTTGGAGTTTTCATTTTAACTCCTCAGTGCTGGCACGTTCAGTGCATCCATCGCCAGCAATGGATCTGGGGCTAGGAAAACGTACATCCTGATCCAGAGGAACTCAGGAAGAATGGGCATTCTCCAACAGTGGTGGTCCATCTCTGTGCATGGACGGGTGGGTGTGCTCCCTTTTGTAAGTTTTTGGAGGGAGTTTAGGGATATGCTGAGAAGTGCTTTGTCGTGGAGGAACAGGCGGCCCAGCAATGGAATGGAGGTCCACTTCTTGTGTCAATGGTGGTGACGGCAGATGCCTTCTTGTTCCATGAGGAGAAGGTGTTTGAGGAGGAGGTGGTGTAAAGGGGGAGGGGCTGTTTGGGAAGAAGGCATTACTATGGTCACTTTTTTTGCCCAAAGGGGGAGGTTGGAGATGTAGTGGTGAACTTGAGAAAACATCAGGTGTCCTCACGGGTTCTCGTGGAGGTAATAAGGGAGGGCTCTCAGGAGGGTCTGATATAGAGGTCCGGTCTGATATTGAATACCGTGGTGAATAGGCTTTTGATGTGGGTTGCCTAGGAGGAATTGCTGGGGGGCTGTCCAAATGCTTAGACATCATCTAACATAAATGGGGAAAAAAAGACATTTATTAACAACATATGTAGCACCATGAATATACTAAGAATTAAGCTAGGTTTTCAAATACGTTATTGGAAGAACTCTAGGTGTGGATCAGGGAGTGCCATATGCTTTAAATTGGAGGTTATGGCAGTTCATCCATTAAAAAAAGTATTTTTCCTTCAATGTTGTTTTTATTCTTCTCAAAATTTTGTTTGCTGCTGCTTACCTATCACTCAATCTAATATAAAATCATTTCAATTTAGCATGTTACCTATCAATTTTATAATGTTAAATTTACTATAGTAGCATTTCATGGTATTCTGCAAAGAGTTTTCCCCTGCCTAGGTGCTCTGCTCTCTGGACACTTTGATACCACCGAATCATGTTAACAGTTGGCAAAGAAAGAAATTTAAACAGGTAGGAAAAAAATAGCTATTATGAGCTGTTAAGGTCTCTTCTGACCTGGAATTTTCATGAAAATCCCACTTAAAAGCCTGTCAAATTCACCTGTTACAGGCTTAGATATGTAACTTAAAAGTTACACTGAGATAAAGTTTCATTTAAAACGTGCCTTCATATACAGCTTCAGATCTCTTTCTATCTTTTTAAAGAACTGCTTGAGACTACATTACTCTTAAATTATAGGTTAAACTTGTGGTTTTTTTTTTTGACAGTACCCATATTTAGATTCATAAGTATTTTGAAAACCTACCAGAAAACTGCTTTCAGAAGAAAGGAAATAAACATTACTGAATGGTAAACCCATACTTAATTCTGGTTTAAACTCTATTAAGCCCCAGTACCCTGAGTATTAACCTCATTCCACTGGAACTCAATGAGAGATGAGCACTTGATTATAATGGAACTGCAATGATTCCAGTCTCCAGATAACCAGATGTTCTACTTTACCTTAGATGGCGAAGATTCTGCTGGGGCAGACTCTGGCCGTCTTCGTGGAGGAACAGGAGGGGGGACAGGCACTTCATCAGTGCTCTTGGTTAAACTTATAGATGATACTGAAGCAGATCCTGTAGGATGGTACAATTTTGAAAAGTTCACAGGAATTTTATATCATCAATCCTGCTTATATTTATTAAAAGAAATGTACAGAAGTATCAAAAGCAGTACAATAAAGCAACACCCAACAGTACTTCCTTTATTAAAGCAAACTGCTATAAAAGCATGCAGAAATTTCTCAGCAGAGTTTTCAGAGAAAAAGCTGTCTAAGTTATTCTGTTGTTACACTTCTTGAAGAAAGTAACATTTCCATTGTTAATCTATTACTGGAATTTTCTGGGAGAGAGCAAACTATTAAAAACTTTTGGAATGGTAATTTTTGTTAACCTTTTATGATGGGCTCATTTCCCACCCCGCCCCCACCCCGACTGCAGTAGTATGGAATTTCCTTGCCTTCACTGGATAGTCTTTGGGAATACTTTCTGTTCTTAACCACTCTCTCCAATGTCTCTCCCTGCCATCCTGTCCTGGGGAGGGATCTCTTCAGTTTGCTTAGGTATCAGCTCTCCTTGGTGGGGAAGCAAAGTCAGGTTCATCACATTCTAATCCAAAATTTTTCATTGTGATGAACACATTTAAAATGACTGAGGCTATACTGATAATAAAAACAGAAATTACACTAGAATCTAGTGAACCTGATTTAGGAGTAAACTGATGAACTGGCACTAAAAAGGTAAGTAAAAGCCTCTAATTGTAACCTATCTTACAAACATTTATGATAAGGGCTTAATATAGGCATATAAATAACTACACTTTGAAAAACATTAATGTAAGTTAACCTGTACATCAGCACAATGAAAAAGATGTGAAAAAACACTTAAATGATCATTCAAAATTGTATTTGGCAGGTTTTCTTTCCTTTAAACACTGACAGTTTAAATTTTGTCAATTAAATGTTATAACAAGATAAACTTAGAGTACTTTGTGTATTGATATTATTTAAATGAGCAACATTCTGATCACCTACCTTTCTTCTTATGAAACTTTGTAAGTTAGCTTATAACACTATTTTCCATTGCATACATTCTGAAATCATTTGTATGAAGGACAGCAAAAAACAACCTATTGGCTTAAAATTTATGGGATAGTTGGTGAGTTGTTAGTACTTTAAAAACAAATACCTACACTGGAACTTTATTTTGCTTGTCAGTGATGAATATTTAGGTTGTATAATACAGATAGTCACAGTGATAAGTCAGCTGTTCTAAAGTCAAATAAGTCATCTGCCTACAGCCTGTGCTGTCCCCAGCCTAAGTGTATTGTGTGACTTAAGACACTGCATGTAGCTGCCAACATTCTCATATGCGCATGCATGCTCTTGCCTTTTTTTTTTTAAGTTGGGCATTAGAACTCCAGAGTTGGAAATGAGAAATGGTTAAATGTGGAAGCCACCCATATAATAATGTTGTTTCAAAAGAGAAGAAAGGTTTTACAAAAAGCATGAGAATTATTTAAGTTTAAGCAAATCATTTATGATCAAAAGATAGTACAAGTGAAGGCCTCACTTCTAAGATGCTGCAAAGCAAGGCACCAATGCTGCCAGACCCAAGACGAGTTTTAGCAGGAAAGGTTACATTTGGTTTAATTTTTAAAGCCAAAGCAAAAATTATGAGTCTTAAACCAAATATACTAACTTGGGCCATGGGGCAGTGTAACTTGGATAAAGACGGTATCGCTGCCTGTGAAAGGAAACAAGAAAAAGTAGATTTTTTTCTTTCAGAAATATATTTAACTCATCTATAAAAATTTATTTATAATAGAAGTGTTATTTCTGTCATTCTAGTTTTAAAGAATGATAGAACAGTTTAGCAAAAGCTCATTACTACTTACTTTTGAGAAAAAGAATTAAATTGCATTAATATCATTGGGAATTTTGAAGATTCATTTTAGATTCACTATTTGATATCATAATAATTAAATGAAAAAGCATTCATGAGAAAACTATAATATCCTTCTATTTTAATGGAAGACTTCCAAAAACTGTATAAACCCAATTTGAGCAAAGAATTCAGTTGGACATACAGAAATATGTCATTCACTAAGGATTATTTTTAAAACCCAAACTTGTGAAAATAAGTAGTAAATAATGAATTTATGTTATAAAAATACCATTATTATTATTAGTAGTATATATATATACCTTAGAAAATGTTCTTAGGGCATGTGTTCATCACAAAATAACTATAGCTTTGGAAATTACAACAAGCTGAAAGTGATATAGCTTTTCTCCTATATTTTTAAACACTTAAAATATCATTAAACATTTTTGGTGCTTAGACACATTATTTATACAGGAAACTGATAATTTTTGAATATCTAATTTCAACAGTACTAATTCTTTTAAGAAAAAAATTGAAAATTATAAAATGCAAAGCCCTGAGAGCATTAAAGTAGAAAAACTGAGACAAAAGCTAGAGGATCTATACTGGTTCTAAATCAATACAGTCGTTTAGGTTACACTGCCTCATATCACCAACATACTGAACAGATCATATCTAAGAGGCTAAACCCATAACTCTAGCATGAGGCTGAGCTGATTAATTCAGGTTTCTCTCTCTCATTTTTGCACAACAATCACTCAAACAATTAGGGCTGTTGCTTTTTCTAGCTTCTTTGGTCAGAACAAGTATAATTTTAGGTCCTAGGTTTAGCTGGCAGAACCATTAATTTGACTGCTTATACAGATACAGTGTTTTTGTTTCCCAGACAGCCCTGATTCTAAATAACACAGCCTACTACCTCCTTTCCATATGTACTGATATTTATTTGGAGGCTACGTTACTGAGGGTAGCAATCCAGCGAATCCTTTTAAGTTAGCTCTCAAAAGATTAAAATTCACTTTTATACTTTTGACGTTAAATAATGCTGCTGCTGTGTCAAAGATTCTCTTCACTACAAATGAGATTCTCTTCACTAACATAACAGGGGTTTACAGGGAGTATCTGCTCCAGTGCTTACTACTTATGTATTTTCCACTTTTTTGGAAAGGAAATAAGTATGCTTTTTGGAGATAAGTGTCAAGAACATGGTTGTATACTTAGTACAATATAGGAGTAAAATCAAAACATAAGCTAAGTTGGTAGCTGCCAACTGCAGGCTTTTAGAAAGAATGACTATACCTCCACATATATACTTGTGCACACAGTTGTAGGCTGGGCTTTGGTCTAATGTATATACAGCAAAGGCTTAGATTTATGTGTAAACTTGGGACACTTTTCTGATTTGTCACTTCAAACTAATTGCTTAGTCTTACTGCCTGGAAAATGCTATAAAAAATTCTTTGAGAATTATACATTATATATCTCAAGAAATATATACTAGGAATTCTTGTCAGCTGGGTACTGAACAAATTTACTGACAGTGACTTAGGGCTGAAATCCAGTTAATCAAAAAGTAGCATCAGCTGGTTAAGTACAAATCCCAGATAACAGATCTGTGGTTTCTCCATTGTGGCTGCACGTTAGGCCCTGCTGGAAGGTTTTTAAAAATACTGATGCCCACATGCCAGTGCTGGTCTAATACAAGCATGGACTGAGCATATAGGTATTTTTTTAAAGCTCTCCAGGGGATTATAACTTTCAGTCAGGGTTGAAACCACTGTTGGACGATAACCTTCAGTTTATATTTGAGTCATTCTGAGAATAAAAATAAGCATTTTCCTATAGAAAAAGATTATATAAATCATGGATAATTTCTTAAATTCACAAAAGCCTGTTAAATGCAAATGTATGAGATCAGAAACTAGTCACCTACAACAATCTGCTACAAAGAAAAGCTTTGCATTCCAGCTTAAAATGTATCGTTTCTTGTTAAAGCTTTCCCTGCTAAGGGATGGGGTAAAGCTCATCTCTAGCACACAGACCAGGCCAGACCCATGGCTCCCTTTTATCATCAGGCAACCTTCAACAGCAGTGTATCAAGAGCACTTCCTCCTCCTCTCTCCATGCTAGAGCCACAGATACAAAGCTGGTGGTCTTTCCCTTTTCCCGGCCACTGTCATCATCACCTGAGAGATGGACCTGGTAAGGGCAAGGTGTGGAGCAGGGCTCTGAATGGGAGGATATGTATAGCAGCACTAGGTAGGAGGCCAGTTTCCTTCCCTCTCTGTCTTCACCACAAAGTTTTCTGTGACCATTCCTGCCCATTCTGTGGTCATCTTCCTGTGAACTTCTATTGCACTTATATCGTCACTCATTTAGCATTTTGTCAGTAAACTAAAACTTATTCATCGTCTCTGCAATCTTACTGAGAGATGAAAAAAAATCATAGTACAAACAGAATCAAAGCATTTAACCCTGGCTAAGCATTTAACTATGAGTTTCTTTTATTATGATTATTTTTTTTAATCTCCCAGTAAGATTTCAAGCCTTACCAGAGAAGATGTGTCCCAGCTTATTTAGCAAGAAATGAGATATTGACAGATATTGGCTGAAGAAATTAATCTTTGTTTTTAAAGTAAATTATTTTGGGGAAAAAAAAAAAACTAAAAAAAAGCAAAACAACTAGTATAACTGATCAAAAAATTCTAGTCAAATTTTGCCTTTTGAAAACCTTAAGCAATGTCTTTGCTTTGCAGTGCCTTTCTGCCTCTTCGTACTGAGTGGAATATGTCCAGATGACTTAAAAATGTAGGTACAGCAGCTCTTTCCTGCCAGGCCCTGAGGACAGCAAGGAAGTAGGTATTTGGTGTAGTGGCAACACAATGAGTACCAAGTTGGATGCGCTGGTGACCACTGGGCCCTCCCCCCATTAACACTAGCAGATCTGTTAAGCAGAGTGGGGTCAAAAGCAGATAAGGACCTTTAATATCCTTAGGTGAGCTTTAAGGAGGGTATTAACTGGGCCTACAGATGGTTTTATATTATACTGTCTTTCTTAATTTCAAAATCTGTTATTTTCAATTTTTAACAGGTGTTTCCTTTTATCACAAAGAAAGAGAAACTGAAAAAATCCTCAGGGATAAGATTACAAAGCCTAATTCCTGCTACAGTGGTTTCTTTGCTTGTCCAGATATTTTAAGTTAATATTATTCCACTGCCACATATGAGAAAACAATGATCCAGAGCATTGCATTCCAAAATGACTCTTTTCCCCGGTTTGACTAATCATTTAAAGATTCAGCACTAGTAGGGAATGTAATATGTATCTCCTGTTTCTCCACATCTTTCATTTTTAGCTACTTAAATAAGAAAAGCAGAATTTGCAGTCAGTGGCTTTCAGGTGATTTCAATAATTCACTCGTGGGAATCTTTATAACACATATCACAGCCATCTGCTCGAGGAAAAAACCTCTTCAAACAGTTAAATGGGTCATAATAAATAATAATTTTAAGTCAGGTATACTGTAAAAAGTGCCGGTTTTATTTTATTACTTAATTTAGGAGGTTGGCAAGTTGGGGAAACAGTAATATTTTACCTGGTTTTACTTGAACTTATAAAAAATATCTGACAGCCTACTAGTAACATAACATGACTTCGTAATCTTCAGTAGCCAAATAAAGCCAAGATGTAGTAATTCTTAAAACAAACACAGTTTATGTGGTAGAAAAGATAAGACAAACTGATGGATAACTATAAATATATAGTCAATACAGGAATAAATAAGTAGTATTCTGGACCAAATCTCAAAATAATAGAACTCCATAATTTTTTTTTTAAACAGATTTTCTGAGTTGGAAAAAATCTTAAAAATCTAGTTTAATCCACAGAAGGCACCAAAAAATTGTTTTATCTAAAATCAGAAGGCTTACTAGCAGACTGAGATGACAAACTAGGAGTTAGGAATCCTATGTCAGTGCTTAACTACCTCCCCAACAATGTCAGGATGCCTCTCAATATCGGATTTTATTACATCTAATATTAGGGGAGAACTTGAACTATACAATAAGCTAAGACAGCCAGTGGAAAGAGCATGTGGAAGTGGTTGTGAAAGGGTTAAAAGCAACTGCATTCAAATTCTAATTTAAAAATGAATAAATGAAAAGACGTTCTGAGATCTTAGTAGAGCTTTAAAGCTCAATATGAAATTGATTTTAAAAATTAATGGCAACAGTGAAGGTAGCCTCTCAAAGGGCTAGGCTGGGCTGTACAGTTTGGTACCCATTAGCCACATGTGGTTATTAAGTGCTTGAATGTGGCTAGTTCAAATTGAGATCTGTGGTAAGTATAAAATACATATTGCATTTTGAAGATTTAGGACAAAAACTGAGATTGTAAAATATCTCAGTAAATTTTTATACTGATTTCATGTTTAAATGACAACATTTTGTATATACTGGGTTAAATAAAACATATTATTGAAATTAATTTCACTTAATTTTTGCATTTTAAAAATGTAGAAAGAACATTTAAAAGTCACATATGGGGCTCATATTATAAATATTTCTATTGGACAGCACTGATTTATAAATAGGAAAGGATGAGCGACAGTGTGCAATCTGTGAGTTGTATGGCTGGGCTTAAAACAACAGGAGTTTATTAGGATGCTGTTGACTGAACAAGGGTTAAGTAGAAGTGTGAATTAGATACATTATAAAATTAGAAACTACAGGATTTGGTGAGAAAGAAATCAAGTAGTGAGCAGTTTCAAATATAATTTTGGAGGAAACATTTAAAGCATCAGATTGATTAGTCCATGCAGTTTTAGCAGTTATCTTCCTTTCCTCTAGAAGTCAGAGAGGCATTTTAAAACTTGCCAATTGAAAACAAATGCTCAAATGAAATTTCAATTACCAATTAATTCACCAGGCCTATCAGTAAAGTGTAATACATTTAAAGAGGGCTGTTCTAATTTACTTTATACTTTTATAATAATATATTTGGAAATGATATGTGGTTTATCTACAAATTAACAACCAAACAAAAAATATATATATATACACACACACAGGTTCTTTTTTACCTGTAGTACATATAACACGAACAGTTACTTAAAGCACTTAAAACGTGAACACCTACTTGAGTGAAAAGGGCTTGAATGATCAGAATCAAATACGCTGCAAACATCTGTGGTACTAGAAGCACCAGAAGCAGGAGGAGGTGTTAACGGTGTTCTTGGAGAATTTGGTGCAGATGCTGTACTTTCTGTTTCACTTTCAGGGATCCTGCTATAACTAATTTTCCTTGGCTCTTGCTGCAGAGGTGTGGGATGTCTCATAGTACCTGGTCTTGGGTTTGATGGACGAACACCAGGAGATTTTAGGGGATAGTTGTATTTTTTTGGCTGTAGATATATCAAAGGAAACACAATACTTACAACACCGTTAATGGAAAAGAAGGTTTTTCTATAAATGCCTGGTAGAATTCGATTAATATCCAGAAAAACCATAAACCACTAATACTGATTCAAATCAAAGTATCCAAGTTAAAGAGTTAACACCCCATTTCCATAAAGCCATGGCTATCTAAATTAGTAGGGAATGAATTTCTTTAAATAACTGAATTTTAATCCTATAAATACCAGAGTATTTGTTATTTCAATATTTCCGATGGAAATCTTTCTAAGCTACAGTGAACATTTCTCTGGCTTTTAAAATGGACTGTGCAAAACTAATTTAATCTTGGGAGGAAAGCCAGACCATTGGTTTGAACTATGATACCTTCAGTTCAGTTCAGTTCAGTCACTCAGTTGTGTCCAACTCTTTGTGACCCCATGAATCACAGCATGCCAGGCTTCCCTGTCCATCACCAACTCTCAGAGTTCACTCAAACTCATGTCCATCGAGTCGGTGATGCTATCCAGCCATCTCATCCTCTGTTGTCCCCTTTTCCTCCTGCCCCCAATCCCTCCCAGCATCAGGGTCTTTTCCAATGAGTCAACTTTTCACATGAGGTGGCCAAAGTATTGGAGTTTCAGCTTTCGCATCAGTCCTTCCTATGAACACCCAGGACTGATCTCCTTTAGGATGGACTCGCTGGATCTCCTTGCAGTCCAAGGGACTCTCAACAGTCTTCTCCAACACCACAGTTCAAAAGCATCAATTCTTTGGAGCTCAGCTTTCTTCACAGTCCAACTCTCACATCCATACATGACCACTGGAAAAACCAGAGCCTTGACTAGACAGACCTTTGTTGGCAAAGTAATATCTCTACTTTCCAATATGCTATCTAGGTTGGTCATAACTTTCCTTCCAAGGAGTAAGCATCTTTTAATTTCATGGCTGCGATCACCATCTGCAGTGATTTTGGAGCCCCCCAAAATAAAGTCCGACATTGTTTCCACTGTTGCCCTATCTATTTGCCATGAAGTGATGGGACCAGATGCCATGATCTTAGTTTTCTGAATGTTGAGCTTTAAGCCAACTTTTTCACTCTCCTCTTTCACTTTCATCAAGAGGCTTTTTAGTTCCTCTTCACTTTCGGCCATGAAGGTGGTGTCATCTGCATATCTGAGGTTATTGTTATTTTCCCTGGCAATCTTGATTCCAGCTTGTGCTTCTTCCAGCCCAGCATTTCTCATGATTTGCAACCAGTCTGTTGTTCCATGTCCAGTTTTAACTGTTGCTTCCTGACCTGCATATAAGTTTCTCAAGAGGCAGGTCAGGTGGTCTGGTATGCCCATCTCTTAAAGAATTTTCCACAGTTTATTGTGATCCACACAGTCAAAGGCTTTGGCATAGTCAAGAAAGCAGAAATAGATGTTTTTCTGGAACTCTCTTGCTTTTTCAATGATCCAGCGGATGTTGGCAATTTGATCTCTGGTTCCTCTGCCTTTTCTAAAACCAGCTGGAACATCTGGAAGTTCACGGTTCACGTACTGCTGAAGCCTGGCTTGGAGAATTTTGAGCATTACTTTACTAGCATGTGAGATGAGTGCTACAGTGCAGTAGTTTGAGCATTCTTTGGCATTGTCTTTCTTGGGATTGGAATGAAAACTGACCTTTTCCAGTCCTGTGGCCACTGCTGAGTTTTCCCAATTTGCTGGCATACTGAGTACAGCACTTTCACAGCAACATCTTTCAGGATTTGAAACAGCTGAAATGGAGTTCCATCACCTCCACTAGCTTTGTTCGTAGTGATGCTTTCTAAGGTCCACTTGACTTCACATTCCAGGACGTCTGGCTCTAGGTGAGTGCTCACAGCATCGTGATTATCTGGGTCATGAAGATCTTTTTTGTACCTACAGTTCTTCTTTGTATTCCTGCCACCTCTTAATATCTTCTGCTTCTGTTAGGTCCATACCATTTCTGTCCTTTATTGAGCCCATCTTTGTATGAAATGTTCCCTTGGTATCTCTAATTTTCTTGAAGAGATCTCTAGTCTTTCCCATTCTGTTGTTTTCCTCTATTTCTTTGCCCTGATCGCTGAGGAAGGCTTTCTTATCTCTCCTTACTATTCTCTGGAACTCTGCATTCAGATACCTTACTATGTGGTAATACAGTGATGCCATCAGGATTATTTATAAATGCATTTTGTAAATACTATTTATAAATGCATTAAATTGCTTGAGTTCTCACCTGTTTATGCTAGTTTTATGACATTTTTTTTTCTTAGAGTGATTGTTTCTCAATGATGTCAGTGTATTTCACTGGAGTAGACTATATAGCTGTTTTCAATTTTCTGTTTTTAATCTGTCTTTTGAAATTGTTTTAGTCCTTGAGAAATTTTCTTATAGAGTAGCTTCATTAAGCTTTAGTTCACAGACAGTATGAAATTTATCTTGGTTACTTAGAAACCATTTATGTTTACTTCTTGATTCCTGACTTTCTTATGAATAAGAGAGATTATATTCAGAACAGTGAAATGATGACACTGGACATAAATTTGGTCAGGCACTTACAAGTAATAGGAAAGAATGGAAATTTTGTTTCCCCCTCCAGAAAGTATCTTTTGCCAAACCTGTTATTTTTACAGCTAATGATTTATAGTTAAAATTCTCATGTCATTACTTTCAAAAAAGTTGTAAGTACATATATTTACTATAAGTGAATCGATATAAATCAGTCAAATTTCCTGCCCTTAAAATAAATAATGAATAACATTTTTCTTTGTCAAAACAAAACAAAAACTTGTACATTTGCCCAACTTCTTCATCTACTGTGTTAGGATTTTATTCACATTAATGTTAGTGTTCATTTACTTGGAACTAAGTGGACTAATCCTGAGTGTATTCATTAAGGACTTATTCATTATTTTTATCCATTACACGTGCACTTCCTCCCTGAATGCCTTTATAGAAAACTATAAACCACCAGATAGATGTAGGTAACAACTGCAAAAAAAATTTAAATATAAAGGAAATAATATGAATGCTTACAAATCTTGGAAGAGGCTTAGGGTTTCGTGGTTCTATTTCTAGGGATTTGTTGAAAAGATAATCCGTAAATTCTTTTTCCATGCTATTTCCCATTGGATTCAAGTTTTCAAAAAACCTCTAAAATAAATACAAAGAATTATTATTGTTAAATAATTTAAATTCAGTTTAAAAGTCATGAAAATAACTTAAAACATTTTAACACAAGAAAACTGGAATTAAAGTTTTATTTTCCTTTTTCTCTTCTATGAAATAAACCTGACTCATATCAGGTGGTTATAAACTTAATCAGAAATAAGTATCCTCAAAGAATTCAACTTACTTTGATATCTGACTCTACTCGTAAACAGTAAGGCTGATTTTGGTACTGCTGGATCTCGCCTGTTATTTCTGCTACTTTCCTCCTTTTGCTAAAGTTTATAAGCTCTTTTCCATGCCGTTTTAGGACCTCAGGGTTGCCTTCTTCTGTTTTCAAGATATTAGTGAGATAAATACCTGGAAGATATAATGAAGTTATTTCAAGGATAAAAATGGAAAAGGCTAGTTTTTTTCTTTTTCAGTAATTATATTACACTGTACCATCTCAACCATCATAACTGAAGAATTAAAGCACAAATTTCCACTCTATGAAAAAGAACAGGCTAAGTAAATATCAAGAGAAAGGGAGACCAAGTTTAAGAAAATTAATAGATTTATAAGAATAATAATCAATTTTCCATCTCCCAACCATAATGTTATTTGACACATGTCATGGTTTTGTTAATGGAACTTTAAGAATACGCCATCATTTGACACATATTTTTGGCAAAAGAGGAATATGTTAAATTCAGAGGATCATATTTTCTGCATATTATCTCTTGGGGCCCTCAAGAGGTTATTAGGATTTGTAATTCTGAGGTGGTACTGTTTGGATAGGCTTACTCATGAAAATGTGAAATGATCTGCAATCCTATCAAGTACAGGACTGCACATAATTTATATTCTGGCCTTCAGTATTTCTAGAATTATGGTAACCAGGTAGAGTTCCTGTTTCTGCATCACTGCAGGCTGTGCAATGGATGAGGAGGAGAATGAACAGAAAAGCAGGCTTTTTAGTTCCTTTCTGTTCTAGAATAAAGGTTCTGGAGCCAGCTCTGCTGCTTTCTATTTCTGTGATCTTGTACAAGTTGCTTAACCTCTGTGTGCCTTGGTTTACTCATCTGGTAAATGAGGATAGCAGGGTTGTTGTGTGAGACATTATGAGTTAATTTATCTACAGACTTAGAATAGGACCTGACAAAAGTAGATGCTTAATTATCTATGGTTGTGATTGTTGCTGCTGTTGCTGCTATTCTTTCCCTATCCTCTTTTGTCTGCCTTTTCCTCTCAAGTACTGACTATGATGCGTGGGGGGAAAAAAGTGTGTGAATATGAGTTCATTCACTCAGTACACATGTACTGAGTCTCTGCTGTATGCCAAGCACTGCTTTAGGTACTGCAGACACAAAGATGAACAAGATACACAGTTCCTCCCTCAAGGAGTTCACAGCTTTGAATGTGGGCTACTACAGTACGATTTGGTAAGTGCTATATTAATTAGTACTAATGCATAAGATACTATGAGAGCACAAACAAGGTGTGCCGAACTCTGCCTTGAGCTTTTGGGAGAGAGAAAGGCATCATGGATTAAAATATATTTAAAGTAAGTCTCAAAAAATGAACAGAAGCTTAATATGTAGAGTAAGATAGCAGGGTGTTCTAAGCAAAGCAGCCATATGTTTGAAGCCATTGGTCTATAGTGAAGCTGGCATACTTAGAATTGGCTAGACTTTAGGAGTTTGGTGTGTGGGGTGGAGTCAGAGGGGCCGGAAATGAGGACAGGCATAGACAGGCGGTTGGTAGTTCTAATCCCTTCTCCGCACTATACGTTATGTACTGGATGAGAATGAACAAAGGAACAGGCACTTTCCTTCTAATCAGAGATTAGTGGTTCTAAATGAGTTTGTGGTAGAGGAACTGCATGGCTTGTGGGATTCTAGTTCCCTGACCAGGGGTAGAACCCAGGTCCTTCGCTGTGAGTGCAGCAGAGTCCTAACCACTGGACCACCAGTGAATTCCTGAAGCAAAACTTTTAAATACTAGAATTTTTGGCTATCTTCTTCGAAAGATTAAATGACTCAAAACCAATAGTGAACAAGTTAGCAATAATGAAATATGATAGATATCAGTGCTTGTCTGGTTCTACAAAGTATTCAGTTACTAAGTGTATTGGTTACTTGGCTATTTCTCAGCACGACCATGTGTTCTAATAAGTCCAGGCTCTTCTATTTTTCCTATCTCCTATCACTGACTCCTTTACTTGCAGTCAGTTATATTCTCCTTTACACTAAGTCACTCCAGTATTCTTGCCTGGAGAATCCCATGGACAGAGGAGCCTGGCGGGCTACAGTCCATGGGGTCACAGAGTTGGACACGACCGAAGTGAGTTAGCACACACTGCACTAAGCTGCACGATCCACTTAGCACAACGTTCAGTCTGACAAACGTCCATGACAGTACACATGATTAATGACAGCCAAAATCAACGTTCCATATTCCACACTGGCCACAAATTGATGGCCCGATTGTGAAGAGTTTGTGGGTCAGGAAGTGCTCCCCCCTTTTTTTTAAATTAAAGAGCTTAGACTTTATCCACTAGGTAATTAGGAGATTATAGCATCTTCACATTCTAGAACGATTTCTCTGGAGTTAAGAAGGAGTTAAGACTAGAAGCAGGAAGCTCAGTAGTCCTCGGTGAGATGATGAGGGTCCACAGGCATAGAGTGGTGTGCATAAATATTTAAAAGGTAGAGTTCAAAAGAACTGGTTAACTGGTTTGGGCAGAGGTTGGCACAGTGAGAACGAAGACTCTCAACTTTGTGTTTGAGGGTCTGACTGGGTGATGGTATAATGACTGACCTGGGGAACATGCGGATAAGAAGTTATAGGATATTGTAGGTGTTAAAAGTATACTTGAATTAAGTTGTGAAAATGTTACAAGTAGCATTTTGAGAGAGTTCAGAATAAAATTTGGAAATTATTTTATGACGAATAAATTGCTAGTTAAAAGGAGAACAAATGATTAAAGACAGGGTGTTCAAATTTCGTTGATCATAAACTATCAGTAAAAAATGTTTAAGCAGGCATGTTTGTTTATATATATATACACACACACACACACACATATGATAGAAAATGTACTGCACATATATATATGACCTGAATATTATAAACTGTTAAGGCTTAATTAAAAAAAAATCATTTTACATAAGTGCTCTGAAGTCGGCTGTTGTAGGGAGAGGAAAAGCAGAGCATTATGACAAATAATGAAGGCGGTGAGGTTTCTGGGGAAAAAGTGGCTGCTCAGGGTTCCCACCGGAGAAGGCAATGGCACCCCACTCCAGTACTCTTGCCTGGAAAATCCCATGGATGGAGGAGCCTGGTGGGCTGCAGTCCATGGGGTGGCTAAGAGTCAGACACGACTGAGCGACTTCACTTTCACTTTCATGCATTGGAGAAGGAAATGGCAACCCACTCCAGTATTCTTGCCCCGGAGAATCCCAGGGACGGGGGAGCCTGGTGGGCTGCCGTCTATGGGGTCGCACAGAGTCAGACACGACTGAAGCGACTTGGCAGCAGCAGCAGCAGCAGGGTTCCCACAACACTTTGTTGATGCTCTGACTTACATGTTTCTACAACAAAGTGGTATATTTACTACACAGCACTGTAACTTATTTTCCTGCTCTTTCAAGGGAGCTTATTGAGGACAGGACTATGTTTTACTTGTCCTTCTATTCTCAACACCTAGTCCTGGTTCTCGCACATACAGGCATTCAACTGATGTTTCTGAATGAATAAAAGCAGCATATTATTTCAGAACAGAAATGAAAGCATTTGCAAACTAAAGCAGGACACAAGAGACATACAGTCAATTCTAAAATGGCAGGAAAGCAAGAGTGGAGATGAAGCAAACTGACCAGAAACAGGGGTAGGACACAAAATTAAGGCTGTGTAAAAGGAAAGAGCAGAGCCAAGACTATGGGCTTGGAGTTCTGTTTAGAGAGGTGAGACTTGGTTGAGGTAGGAATCTACCGCACATCCTATTACCTGAAAGGAAATGTTAGGCTGCCCATATATATGCATTCTATCTGTGAGTAGAACCTTTTAGTGTATGGAGAAAAATTGGGATGTAGACCCGTAGCCTGGCGTAACCTTGGAAGGAGAAACTGCCCGATTTTTATCATTCTGTAAATAGTGCAGTGCTAGCCCAAAAAAACATGAGTAACAATTCTGATAAGATGGTAAAGAAAGCAAGTGTCAGGTAGATACTCCCCTTGACCCTCTTAATAGAAGGGAAAAATCTAGTAACAGGGACCACAGGATATCACGAGTAGCATGACTATCAGTTCAGCAAGTGTACTGAATGACTACGTATATTTCATTCTTTTCTGAGCACCTGACATAGTTCCTGATACTTAGATACTCAAGAAACATTTGTAGACAGGTTGAATGAAATGAACATCAGACCTAAGGTCCTTCTTAGGTTCCTTTGTTTATGAACTGGCACCAGTTACCACACTTAAAAGTAAATGCATAGACTTCACTGTTTTATCAGGAAGAGAAAATAAATGAACTCAACAATTTTATCAAGAATTTATGGGGAAAAATCCTTAGAAGACAGAATAAATTAATAATGATTAAAAGTCATAAATGACATAAAACTATAAAATCAGGGAGAATAATTATGTTTCAGCTTTGTTTTGAAGAAAAACTCAGTATGTAAAACAGTAAAAATAGAAAAGGAAAAATATATTGCAAATAGGAGCAAATTCAAAAGTTTCATTTTAATAGACAGAATGCTAGTACTTTAAAATACCTAAATGAGACAACTGTGTAGCAAAAAAAACCAGAACTGAAACAGAAAGAAAATTAGGGAAGAAATGAAAATGTTATTATAGAATTACATGATACAAAAGATTCTAGGCCCCGATGGTTTTTCTGTTGGAATATTTCAAAATTTAAAGGCTAGATCATTTTATGACATCCTGGAATAAAATAATATGGAAAGCAACTAAACCTTTGTTACAAAGTAAATATAACCATAACAACACAAGCTGATAAATATAGTACAAGAAGAGAAACCACAGAGCAATCTCATTTACAAAGATGGATGCAAAAATTCTAAATAAAATGATAATGCATAGAATTCATTTGTATATTTAACAGGTTAGTAAACAGAAAGTTTCAGTATTAGCAAACCTGTAATTTTAATTTGTTAAACAAGAAAAATCACTTGCTCTCAGACAGAAAATTACTTAAAACAGTAAATGTATATTGCCAATAAAAACACAGTAGAAAACTATAAAGAGAAATTTTCTAAACACAGTAAACAGCATCGAATCAAGCAAACAGCAAAATTATATCTATCCCTGCTGAAATGGAGATTAAAACAGAACTCCTTATTTTTATTATCATTTAACCTTTGTTTGTTTGGAAAGTTATTAATGCTATAAGGCTTAACACAGAAATAAGATCAAAGGAAGAGCCACTATTATTATTCTAGATATGAGTAAATATTTAGAAAATCCCCTGAAATGAATAATTCCTGGAATTAAGGGAAATTGACTATTAAAAAATAAATACCATTCACAATTAAAAATACCTAAGGAAAAAACTAAACATCATATATGTACATCCTTTCCAAATTAATTGAGAGATCATTCCACCTGTATTTTGGGGAATCACCCCCTCATTCCCAAGTTCATTTGGAAAAATGAAGAGACAAAACTGGCAAAGAAAATACTGAAGAAGAAACAAAGACAAGCCAACTTTATCATATATGACAATATTTTAAATATAAAGCAGAATTTTTGGGTTTTTTTGGCCCTGCTACTTTGGCTTCTGAGATCTTAGTTCTTCCACCAGGGATCAAACCCTGGGGCCCTGGCAGTGAGAGCTCCAATCCTAACCACTGGATTGCCAAGGAATTCCTTAAAGCAGGATTTCTTATCCTTGGTACTACTGACCTTTTAAACTGGCTATTTCTTGTTGTGGAGGGCTGTCCTGTGCACTGAAGAATGTTAGCAATATTCCTGACTATATTGAACAATGAAAAAAAATGTCTCTAGACACTGCTAAATGTTCCTTGGAGGGCAAAAACTGCCTTGGCTGAGAATCATTGATTATAAAGTGCCAGTCATTAAGACTGGGGCACAAGGATAAGAAGTTAATGGGATGGACCTAGAGATTATCGTACTAAGTGAAATAAGTCGGACAGAGAATGACAAGTATCATATGATATCATTCATATGTGGAACCTAATTTTAAAAAAGATACAAATGAACTTATTGACAAAACAGAAACACATACAGATATTGAAAACAAACTTATGGGTTATCAAAGGGGAAATGCTGGAGGGAGGGATAAATCAAGAGCTTGGGATGAACATGTACACATTACTATATACGATAGATAAGCAACAAGGACCTATTGTATAGCACAGGGAACTCTACTTAATATTCTGTGAAAACCTATGTGAGAAAAGGATCTAGAAAAGCATGAGTATATGTGTATGTATATAACTGAATCACTTTGCTGTATACCTGAAACTAACATGGCACTGTAAATCAGCTCTACTTCAATAAAATTAAAATAATATAAAAAGAATTTAATGGGGAATATTATTTTTTAAAGAAGGGGGTACAATATGTCAATGGGAATAATGAAAACTTATTCAATAAACTAGGGTCAACAAATAAAGAATTGGTGGAGAAATAAATTTGAGTATTTCATGATATCTAAAAGAGATTTTAACTTGATTAAACAGTTAAATATAATTTTATAGGTCAAGTCATAAAGCTACGAGAAAATATGACTGAATATTAATTTCTAAACTGGAAGAACTTCCTAAGGTTAGAAACAATAGAAATCATAAGGGGGAAAATGAACAGATTATAGAATTTAAAAAATGCTGTATTTCAAAGAATAAAAACCAAAAGGCAGATTGGTAAAAATATCTAGCTCAAGAAATATCCAGCTAGATATAAATTATCTAGCTAGATTGGCTTTACAGCTCAAGAAAATATTCTCAAATCCATAAAATAGGCATAAGTATGAAGATATTTATTATAACATTATTTAGGAAAGCAAAAAAGATAGATACAACACACGCGGACACATCAGGGTAATGGTTAAATAAACTGTCATAATAACTTTAAAGAACGTCATGTAGCCATGAGAAATGGTAATTATGAAGACTAATAAAACACCATACATTTGGGACATGGTAAGTGAAAAAAGAAAACCATGTACACATGTCACACAATTACAACTATATATATTATGTACAGGACAAAGATTAAAAGGAAATACAAAAATGGTTATTAGAAAGCCTGAACAAAGATGTTAACTGAAAAAATACCAGGACATAACAATGTTACATGCAGTATAACTTAAAACTCTATAGGAAATATACAAATAGAGGTAAGGGAAAGGCTAGAAGAAAATATACCATATATTAAAAGATTAAACACCACATATGTAATTGAGGTCATAATTTTTGTAAGTATTTAGAGGAAGAATCACCAGAGCATACATCCCAGCACAGAAAAGAAACCAGTGTGGAAGAGATACTGAATATATAAAATACAGGAAATAACTGATGGAATAAGATAGAGAAACCTATCAGAAGGGAGAAGATTTAGATGGTTAGTAGGTTTCAGTTTTAACAGAAAGAAAAGGCACTACTTAGCTCTCGTGCACAAGAGAGGGAGGGGAAAAGAGTAGGTAAAATTTTGATGTGTAGAACGTGTGGGCCCTAAGGCACATGATTTTTAGCCATGTGAAAAAAACTGTATATAAGAAGCATAGTTATAAATATGGGTAAATATGGCCATGCCTTTTCTGCAGAGTGTCTGTGAAGTCGCTCAGTCGTGTCCGATTCTTTGCAACCCCGTGGACTGTAGCCCACCATGCTCCTCTGTCCATGGGATTTTCCAGGCAAGAGTACTGGAGTGGGTTGCCATTTCCTTCTCCAGAGGATTTTCCCTACCCAGGGATCGAACCCAGGTCTCCCGCATTGTAAGCAAGACGCTTTACCGTCTGAGCCACCAGGGAAGTCCTTGCAGTGTCTGGTTTACTAAAAGTCTGGTTTACTAAAAGTCTGGTTTACTAAAAGACTTCTATGAACATTAAAGACTTCCCTGGTGGCTCAGATGGTAAAGTGTCTGCCTATAATGCGGGAGACCTGGGTTCAATCCCTGGGTCGGGAAGATCTCCTGGAGAAGGAAATGGTAACTCACTCCAGTATTCTTGCCTGGAAAATCCCATGGACCGAGAAGCCTGGTAGGCTACAGGCAGTGGGGTCGCAAAGAGTCGGACATGACTGAGCAACTTCATGAATATTAAAACCGAAGTAAACATTATACAATACTGAATGGTTGCCCATTATGGAAGTAAAAAGTAGAATGTACATATTTGGTTAATCTTAAAGTCCTCATAGAGAAAAATTCTAAGGGGATTCAGGTGCTAAATATTTGTTAAGTATTTTCAGCTGGTATATTAGACATGTGTATACTCAGTCACTTAATGAAAAACTGTCTTAGAAACATGATAAAAATTTAAGAAGAAATGCTCACCAAAGAAAGGCACACATGGTGGATTAATAGACCTGAGTTTTGCCAAATATTTCTTATAGTGATCTTCACTTAGTTCATGAGCTTCTTCTAAAATTTTCTTTTGGCGACTTGGTATTTGCTACAAGAAAAAAAAAATTTAGGGAATATAAATTTAGAAAAGGAATCACAGATTTTGCCCCAAAATGCCAGGCTTATAGTAAAAAAGCCCAAACACAACAGTATCAGTTTGATTCTAAGAATGATAACACTGTTTCAAAGAGACTATCTTCATAGACTCTAGTAAAATCTTAAAGAAAAAGTGTGTGTATGTGAGAGAAATCTGGTTTATCTTGCCATTCCTCAATTATCTGAGCATTTTATTATACATTATATTATAAATCAGATGCTGAAATCTTTTTCTTCTAACTTAGGCTAGGACCTGTGAATATATTTCAATGAGGTTGCCTAATTCAAAAACAGCACACCAATTAAATAAAAAATTTAGATAATTACATCATTTTGGCTGTTACTGAAAAGATAGATGTATCTCTCAAAAATTAAAGATCATAATTGTTAAAATCCTGACCCTTAGAATGGGGAATGGAAGTTCATTAAAAAAAAAACACCTATGCAAACCTACCTCGAACGTGTGGTCTAGTCTGTAAACAGGGGATGAGTTCATAGCACTGACAACCTCAAGGACACCATTGAAGTTGTTGAGCTCTTGGAACACTTGTAGAATCTCAATAATTCGACTCACCACAGCTACTCTTTCTTCTAAGTTTTCAGTTTCTACAATACATCTGGGAATCAAAGACAAAAAGTGAATTAAAATATTTGTAGTTTTCCCAACAAAGGTATGATTTAAGAATTTACCAAATAAAATGGACTGGAGGGCAGCTACAGTGTAACAATAGAGAGTATGTATTCAGGGTGGCAGGTAAATAGTGGGTGAACAGAAGAGAAGGAAAAGCTTTCAGTCAGGCATGTTGCTCTTCTTGTTTTCCAGACCAAATCAGTCACTCATTTTTCCTACTATATTTGGTGTATTTGCTCTCAGCATTGGAGTTCTCCTAGGTGGCTGAGCAGGTAAAGAATCTGCCTCCCAACACAGGAGATGTGGGAGAGCCGGGTTTGATCCCTGAATGGGGAAGATCTCCTGGAGTAGGAAATAGCAACTCACGACAGTATTCTTGCTAGGAAAATCCCATGGACAGAGGAGCCTGGTGGGCTACAGTCCACGGGGTCGCAAAGAGTCAGACAGGAGTGAGTATGGGCACAATCAGTCAATCATTTTGTTGAAAGGATGCTGGTCTTTAGGATGTGGGTGTGTTCTAGGGAAATTTATTCTCAAATTTTGTAATTCTCTGACTCTTATTCTTCATCTAATCGTAAGATTTTAGTGATTAATGCTCAACTTCTTTGATATGTAGGAATAATTAGCTACATTTCTAAGAACAGCTCTTGAGATAAGCACTATAATGTTAAAAAGTGACTTTTACAATTAAGCATAAAATTTTAAAAATCTGAAAGAATAAAGAAGCCAATGAAAACAAAAGCTCTTTATATTTAAATACCAAGAATCCTTGGAAAGTATATATATCCAAGTAAAAAGAAGCTATGCTCAAAAAAAGAATTCCTCTTGAGCATTTATTCTCTATTTCTAATATTTGAGAGAATTTTTTATCTACTACTCACTTATCAGTGAAGGAAATAATATTTTAAACTTGGTTTTCAATGGCTGTTCTGTCCTGTCTGACTTTTTGCAACCCCATATACTACAGCCTGCTGGGTTCCTCTGTCCATGGAGTTCTCCAGGCAAGAATACTGGAGTGAGTAGCCATTCCCTTCTCCAGAGGTTTTCAATAATGTAATATTAAACAAATCAATCTAAGAAAAAATAAAATACACATATGGAAAAAATAAATATAAACCAATAATAAATATTAACAAAACTGTAAAGTTGCAGATTACACTATTCTCTGATGAGGCTGATCTAACACTATGAAAAAAAAAACACTGCAAAATTATCAAAATAAACTTGCCTTATTATCAAATTAAACATGTTTATGCATTAAAACATTAGCTAGATGTCTATAAATATATCATCTATTGGCCAACTAGTTATCTGGACATTTTAAAAGGTATGATACAAGTACAATATATTTACATCTTTTAAAAAACAATTTTACTTGATATTAACTAGGTATACAAACTGAGATCACCTGTGGAGCTTTTGTAAAAACCAGGTAAGTCTGGGGTGATTTATTGAGAAGTGATTTCAATTCTAATGCCCATCTATGGCCAAAAACCACTGTGGCAAGTGAATAAGAACCTCTTCCACTGAAAAGGCTGAAACTGGAACCCTTATACAGTGTTAACAGTGAGAATGCAAAATGATGTAGTTGCTATTGAAAACAGTATGGCGGTTCCTCAACAACAACAAAAATTCAAAAATAGAACTTTCCTAGGATCAGCAACCCTGCTTCTAGGTATTTATCCAAAAATACTGCAATCAATAATTCAAAGAGATATTAGCACTCCCATGTTCATTCCAACACTGTTCACAGTAGCCAAATACAAAACAAGAAATAGATGTACAATGGAGTATTATTCAGTCTTGAAAAGGAAATGCAAAAATGAACACCGAGGACATTATGCTACGTGAAATAAGCGAGTGGCAGAAGGACAACTATTGCATGATTCTACGTATATGAGGTATCTAAAAAAACATATAGAAGCAAAGAATGGAATGATGGTTCCCAGGGGAACCAGGAAAATGGGGAGTTGCTTATCAGTGTATAAATTTTCATGCTGATTAGCACTTATTTACACAAGATAAAGAAGTTCTAGAGATCTGCTGTACAACATTATGCCTATAGATAACAATATTGTATTTATACATTGAAAAAAACTTACCACAATTAAAAAAACAAAAAGAGAAAAGAAAAAGAAATGGCTGCCTTCTTAGCAATCTATTAAAAACAGGACAGAGATGGAAATCATCTGTAGGTCTTATGAGTTATGTTTCCTCTTTACAGACATAACTTTTAACTATTATGATGGAAAAGAGCCTTTGCAATTGAAGTATAGTTATTTGAGTTGATAAAGAAGAAATCAGGAAGCAACACTTAGAGGGCAAACTCCAAAGTTTTACTTTTTAGAGGCTAAGAAGTAATAATATAAATAAAAGGAAGTCCTGACTTTCAGAGGAGTTATTTCTCTTTAGGAATTGCTTTCTGGTCTTTATCCACACTAAAGCTCCAATCATTCTCTATGTCACTGGTCTCTTGTTCTGATAATGCCTATATGATCTGTGCAAATTTCACATCACCCTTATAAAACGTGGGTCAAGATAATAAAAAATATGGCCAATACATAAAACTCTTATTTCCAGTTCCAATTAAAAAACTGTATTGAGATTGTGGACTTCTGATATGATGAGAAGTTATGCTTCCTTACTCCTCAGGGACACTGGTGAAAATTATATAAGTTCTAGCAGTCTCTTGAAATGGCCCTAAGAGTAAATAGCAAGTAAAGAAACATCTATTCAGGAAATTTACAATTCAGTAAGAGAGGCAAGAGTCTGCTTCCTTAGAGAAACTTGCAGAGGCGGGGGGTGGGGGGACACAATCAGCCCAAAACACAGGGCTCCCATCTCCTTTGACATCTAAAATGTCAAGATTCACTGGGGGAGAAAAAACAGGGAATGGTAAATTGCCTGTAAGACAGATCTAACAACAACAACAAAAAAGATTTCAAAGCAGTCATTCTGAATTTATTAACAGAACTAAAGGGAAGTATGATTTAAAAAGCAAAGTGGCAAGGGGGGGTGGTGCTGATGACAGTGTGTATCAACAGGAGTGTCCTAAAAAACACAGGAATTGTAGAAGAAACCAAACAGAAACTCTGGATTTGAAAAATATGATAATTAAAATAAAAATTTTACTAGAGGGACTCAATAGTCAGTTTGAACTGGCAGAAGAAATAAGCAGTTAAACTTATAGAGGTATTGTTTTTCAAAAATGAAGACAAAGTAAAGATTTTCCCATATACACAAAAACTAAGAGAATTGTTGCTAACAGACCCACCATATAAGAAGTGCTAACTTAAGTTCTTCAAGCTAAAAGCAAGTAACCCCAGATAGCAGTGTGAATCCACACAAAGAACACTGGTAATTATTTAATTATAAAAAACTCTGTAAATGCCTATTTTTTCCTCATTGGTTTTTTAAACTGATTTTAAAGAGCAACTGGATAAAATAATATGTATGTAATGTATTGTTGGGTCTATAACACATAGAAATGTAACGTATGTGAAATACATTGCCAAAAAGAGAGCAAAGATGGGAAGGGCTAAGAAAATAATACCAAGTGGTAGTAAAAGCAACAATTATAACCATGCACTGCTAGATCTGCATCGTTAATTATAGGTAACGCGTGTTCCAATACCACAAAGGGGCGCAGCGAATAGAGCTGCTGCTGCTGCTGCTGAGTCGCGTCAGTCGTGTCCGGCTCCATGTGATCCCATAGACGGTAGCCCACCAGGCTCCCCCGTCCCGGGGATTCTCCAGGCAAGAACACTGGAGTGTGTTGCCATTTCCTTCTCCAATGCATGAAAGTGAAAAGTGAAAGTGAAGTCGCTCAGTCGTGTCCAACTGTTCGCAACCCCATGGACCGCAGCCTACCAGGCTGTCCATGGAATTTTCCAGGCAAGAGGACTGGAGTGGGGTGCCATTGCCTTCTCCAAGTGAACAGAACTATAGAGGAGTAACTTTTTTATATATCACTGGAATTCAGGTATAATCTGAAACTAATTCTGTTATGATGAATGTGGCAAACCTAAAAGGCAATCATTAACAACAACCACCACCACACTTAAAATGCTGTTTTAGAAAAATATTCACTAACTGTCGAAGAAAGACAGAACAGAGGAACAGCAACAAACACATGAGACACGGAAACAGAACTGCAGTGAAATTTACAACATAACTGACTGTTGCGAAATTAAGAAGACCGGTAAGACTTACTTCTCAAACCACAGAGTGAGATTAGTGGTATGCCGGATCATTTTCAGGAGATTAGGAGAATTAATTTCTTTGTCTTCTTTTGTCCACACACTTCCAACTAATTCTGATGGC
The DNA here is from genome assembly GCF_001704415.2 of Capra hircus. Taxonomy (NCBI): domain Eukaryota; kingdom Metazoa; phylum Chordata; class Mammalia; order Artiodactyla; family Bovidae; genus Capra; species Capra hircus. The sequence continues at coordinate 21,179,288 of NC_030818.1, forward strand.
TGTACAGCTCTAAAATCATCAAGACATAATTCTACATGATACTTTTCCCTCTAGTATACTGTTTTATCAAGTAAGTGAGATAAAAGGTTTATGAAAACAAGGTAAAACAAAAGCATTATAATATTGCATTTTTTCTATTGATTTTAAAAAATTTTGTATGCATGTACCTGTGTACTCTTTTTATTGCTTTAGAGCAGTATTTTGCTTTGGGCATGGGTGGAATTTCTTCACAGTGTCTTTCCCAGCACTTATAAATATTATCTAACAAATCAGGGTAAGAAAGTAGTTTGGGATAACTCTTTTAAATAATGATAGAATAACTGAGGGTATAGTAATTACTGCAATTCATAAATCTCACCCCTCACCCCTTCAAGGAAGGGGAAAAACTCTCTTAGGAAGAGTCTTGGAAAAGAAAAACAAAAGGTTCTAACACTGATTTTGGGAATAGTGATGATCTTTGATGGGAAAGCTATACATTTAGTTTCCTTTTCCATTTAGTTATTAAAAAAATAAACAGCTTGAAATCTAAAAAGTCTAAATTTAAAACTAGAAACAGGCATGTTTTTTGAGATTAGCAGCTCTATCAATGTATAAAAACTAAAAAAGGTTAAATGGCCATGACTGAAGTTCATAATGACAATGGTGCTATCTAACTCACCGCGCCCTTACTCTGTGTGGGGCAGTGTATTTATAGCAAAATGCTATAAATATACGGACTATTCTAAACCTTGCACAACAGCTCTAGGAGTAGGTGCCATCATTAACTCCATTTCCTCTTGAGGAAACTAAGCAGCAGAGGAGTAAGTCACACAAGAAGATTAAAGTTGCCCGAGGATACGACAACAAATGAATTTAGTAGATTCACTGACTGGGGCGACTGCATAGAGAGAGAAGTTATAAGCCCAGATAGGGCAAAGGTGATCAAGGAGTAAAAGAAGAGGCGTCTTCTATACAGAAGGCCTTATTACAAGACACCTGGTGTACTATCTCATTATGTCTTATAATAATCTTACAAGCCAGAAATCAGATTTCATTTTTAAAGTTAACTCATTTGAAAGGAGTTTTCAGCTTGAACATCAAATTACATACCGATATAGATCTGATTCAAGTAAAGTGAGTTGTCGAGCAATTTCTATTGGGTGTAAGGTAAGCAGGTCAAAAGTCTCGATGTGCCCAGGTCTGCTTATGTGCCACTCAACCGTAGGAGGTGAACTCTGAAATGTAATATTATGACCTGGCCCATTGTCTCTTGCAATTTTTTTCCTTTGGATTATTTTAGTGATGGATTCAACCCATTTTTTCATTGCTTTACCTGAAATAACATTATATGAAAAGTAACATTTAAATATTTTACTCAATATTTTATTAAAAAAAAATAGTTTAAAATCATATAAATGATACCTGAAGATCTTTGTTATAAAAAGTTCATACAACCAAAATTTAAAAATGAAGTTCCCCTTTACCATTTCCCTGTTTCCTATCCCAGTCTCATTTTTCTTCATGTGGCTAACCATTTGTTAATAGTTTGGTATATATTCTTCCACATCCTTTATAAATAAAATGAGAAAGTAATTTATTTGCAGAAAATTTTCACTTCTATTGTTCTAAACTTTAGTTCAAAATATTATTTTATAATCCTCTCCAAAAACACTATCTTACACAAATAAGATTTATAATGATAGACCATACAACGTTAGCCGTTAACCTAACAAACTGCATTTTATAAACCAAACAGTGCCATAGGACTGACTCCTTCCTTTTGTGTGTTTTTCATGTGGCTTTGTTTTGTACTAGGCATGAAAGTACTATTATTTAATCCTTTATTTTTCGATTCTCATTTAAAGTGTACAGTGGAAATAGAAACAAGTTTGTCAAGGACATCTTTAGAACTAAAAGGGGAACTGGAGATCATCAATTCTAGCTCATTATGTTACTGAAGTCTAAAGAATCAAAATTATTTCACCCAGTCATTTATCTAACAAGTGGCAGTGTTCAGAAGAGAACTCTTGTTTCTCAGGTCTCAGTTCAATATACTCTGCTGATTCTCTGATATATTACGCACTGATTCCCAGTCAACCTCCATTGTGGTGTTACTGCAACAGTTCCTAATTGTCCTGTGGTACACATACTTTCAGATGTGTAAAAACAGCAGAAATTGAGATTCTTTCTACCCAATTCCAAAATAATCAGTAGATTTACTAAACGACAATTCACTAGATCAACAGGATCATTATTAAACAATTTGTAGGTCAAAAAGATTTGATGAAAAAATTTTAACTTTTCCAGTTGGTTATGCTGGCATTATTATAAATACCTCTAAACTACAGTGAGTAGTGATGTTAGCTGGTAGTCACCATACTTTCATTAGATATAAAACTAAGGCACTTAAAAAAAGAAACATACCTCTTACGGTTCCAATAAATTCCTCCATTCGCTGCAAAAGATCTGCATCTCTTTCAAAATCATAGAAGTGGTGCTCTACCCAGTGCCGACATACATTTAATACTCTATGGTAGTAACACAGAAGAAGCACTGACTTACATGGGAACTCAAACATAAACATTCATCACAATGAGAGGTATAAATGAAAACACAGTAACTCAACAAATTAAATACAGATGACCCTTGAATAACAGGGTTTGAACTGCATGGCTCCATTTATAATTTTTTTCCCCCACTAAATCTATACCACAGTACTACACCCTAGGCAGGTGGTTCAATCTGTGGATGTACGGGTGATTGTAAAACTGGATTTTCTACTCTGCTGAGGGTCAGTGTCCCTAACCCCCAGGGTGTTCCAGGGTCAACTTTAATCTTCTAAGTGGCTTACCACCTTCAAAATTCTATTTTAATTAACACTTATACAGTAATTTCTGATAATTTCTCTTTACTTCATTCATTTTACATGTTACTTCCTCCTTGCTTAGGAAAGATCTTATTTACTTTAACTGTGAAACAAAAGTTCAACAAAGACTTATTTACTTATTTATTTTAATGCTTACCGCAGCTGCACAGGCTGTATATATTCTTTTCTAAATCTTTTTAGTTCTGCACTCAAGGGTTGGTCTCCATTCTCTATAGCGATGCGATCAGCTTCTGTTGGCTCAGGCTCTGGAATTTCAAACCTAACATAAAACAGAACAAACTAATGAAAAGATCAATTATATCAAATTATGCCAACAGAAAACTACAAATCTTTTCACTAGTCAGCACAATTAAGAAAGCGCTGTAAAAATTACTAAGGATATACACAACAGTGAAAAAAGTGAGGTATCTATAGTGTAAAGACTAATTTTTTAAAAAGAAATGAATACTTGCCAAGATAAATAAAACTAACTAGAAATGTAATAAGGAATAAAGAATATATGCAATGTCTAAAAAATAGGTATGATTATAAAGTTAAGGGCATGATATTAATTTTGGGCTTGTGTAATTACTCTAAATAATCCAACATAAACCTTTTTAATGGTAAGTTTTGAAAAGTTGAGTGCTCTTTGGTTAGAAACACTTCTCTTGATTATAGCACTTGTTCATTCCATTCTCCTCAACATGCGGTATATTAAAAAATTTCTATTTAGAACATTTAAATCATTAAAAATTCAATTTCCAGAGCCTAAATTCTACATTTTTATAGTTCTTTAACCTGGTTAATTCTATAAATTTGAAATTTCACATACTGAGTTTCCATGTAAAAATATGTTTAAATAATCAAGACTAACATAGTAATATAAAACAAATGGTCTTCCAAGATATTTTCTTCTTAAAGTATTCTTGCACTAAAATGTAAAGCTCATTCAAAATATTTCTATACCTTAGCTCAATCTCATTAAAAAAATGAACAAAGAACTTAAACATTTTAAAATGACAGACCTTTCTATTATAAGACTCAGTAGTTCTTGAGGTTTACAAAAGGATCTATATGTTGTAAGAAATGTCCGAACAAAATTGGGATCTATGAAGAAAAAGGAAAAATATCTTATTAAAATCTTTTATGAAGAATGATTAAAATTATTATTTACATTTCCAAAAGAGATCAAATAGTCAACTTTTAAAGTCTGAGAGTGTTTTGACCACACAGGGTGCTTTGGACTTTGTAATCAATTACTAGCTTTAGTTTCTTCCTAAAGTAGTGGAAATATCATCAACACTAAAGTTTTACATCAACTTGTTTCTTGACCTCTGCACACTCTGACTAGCTGATATTAAAACTCATTATTGACCGCAGAAATGCAAAGGGAAGAAAGGCAGAGCACAGAAGCAAGTTTCTACATGCTACCTGGATCTCAGAGCATCATCAGGTGGTTTCTCTCTCTCAAAAAACACAAAGGCCACAGCAATAACCCATTACTTTTTCCTGCCATCCAGACTAATTTATCTAGGATCAGTTATCTAGATTTCTTTAAATCATGCCAACAGAGCATTCAACTGGAGATTAGATCTTATAATGTCGTTGATTAGGTTAAATTCAGTTTCTAAATTGTTTTGTTTGCTAGAGGTCTTAATTAAAACCGCTAAAAGATGCTTATAAATAAACACCTGTAAGTTATTAAAACTATTAAATGTATGAGAATATGTTGATTTGGCTCTGTTTACAACAACTTTTAATTACTTGCACTGCAAATAGACACAATGAGGGGGCTTTCCTGGTGGCTAAAGGTTGGACAAGACTGAGTGAGCATACACACAGACACAATCAGAGTTTCTCCATAAGAGCATGAGTCTTCAACTGCTTTTCATTCATCGTAAAGTAAGCAGCTGACTGAGTGTGACCTGCCTATTCCAATCTCTGACAGTATTCTCCCAACCTGTGGAGAAAGGCTGCTGTCGGCAGCACAAGAGACCTGGTGGCTGGGGGACAGCTTCCCATAATGGGGAAAAAGCCACTCACCAGTCATTGTAACTTGAATTTCATCAAGGCCCACGTTTAGGTGTTCAGAGTCTTTAAGGAGGAGGAGGGGAGAATTCATTAACTTGCGTTTTTTATTGGGAGTATCCTTTTCCTATCTCACATCAGTATGGAATGGTAAGCTCTAATTTAATGATAAATTTATTAAGAGTAGCAACTAAATTAATTTTTGTTAGACTACATACTGTGGGTTCTTTATAAGAAATACTATGTCTTTTATTAGCATAGAATGTAGCAAGAATCAGAATTTATTTGCATGGAAAACCTCTATTTAGTTTAATTTTTGTCTGATTAAGAATCACCCTAAATTTAGCCTGAAAGTAAAATAACTAATTTCCCACCTGCCAAAATAAAATTCATGGATTTATCATAAAACTCTATTTCCAATATACTGGTATATGTGGAACTAATGAACTAATTTAAATATCTGACAACCCTGAATTTAAGATTATAATACTTTAAGTTACAGAAAAACTTACATAATAAAATATATTCATTTTAAATCCCCTCTTCTCCTTTAGCTTCATACCTTCTGAGGCTAGTGTGGGTTACTGATAAAAGTAATTTAAACAGATACAATCCTTTAGTAATTTCCTCTCTGTTGGTATTTTATTGTTTGTCTTCAGTTACAGAGTTCCTCAAACGTTAAAGACTAATGTCTCAACCAGAAGAAAAGATTTTAAAACAGAAGGCTGTACAAGATTTTAAAACAGAGATTTATATCGGTTTCATCACAGTCCTCCCTTCCAAGAATCTTCTTCCTGTTCTGCAAATCTATATGTAAGGTGAGGCTACTCAAAACATCATATATTTAGGAAGCAAAAGTAGTGGCCACTGTAGAGATACTGAGCCAGACCTTAGTACAGAGTGCTCCAAATATCCCTGAGCAGTCAAAATTAAGGGTGATATCTCCCTTTAGGGCAACCCACTCCAGTACTCTTGCCTGGAGAATCCCATGGAGAGAGGAGCCTGGTAGGCTATACAGTCCATGGGGTCGCAAAGAGTCGGACATGACTGAGCGACTTCACTTTCACTTTCTCCCTTTTTTAAAACAAAAGTTTAGTCTAAAAGTCTAAAATCAATATCCAGGTCCATTTTTTCTCAAATTCCACCTAAGGTAAGGCTAAAAATTTGTGGGATATCAAAGCTACTTTTAAGTTGAAAAACAAAAAAAGAAAGCTCTAAGTAAATTAAAGTATGTTTTAAACAAAGTTGGCTACTTTTAAAGGTAAACTATTTTAAAACAGTCTTTTCAGCTTATACCAAAGCTTCTGGCCATTTTAGTACTCTACTAACTAATGAAGATGCTGGGACAGGAATGGTGTGTCCCACTGCCACATCAGTCAAAAGGGATCACATCAATTCCTGGTGTCTGTTACGTAATGAATTCAAAGAGCATTCACATCATTCATTCCATATCATTTCTGTTAAGGGAGCAGGGTTGCTGCTGTTTGTCCCTTTCTACATAGGAGAGAAGTAACTGAGAGTTATCTAAAGTCACACAGTGGAGTGACAGAAATGCAATTGGAATCTGGATGGTGTGTTTTCTGATTTATTGCTTTTTTCTCCCATATCACATAACCTCCCTGTATTAAAGGATTTTGTTAAGGTTTCCAAAGCTGTGAGATCTACGAGTGAATCCACGAGTTATATAGTCACTATAGAAATTTATAGAAATTATTAATTCAGAATAAAGCTGTGAACTGCTAATCTTGGTTAAAGGCACTGAAGTCATTGAAAAATTAGCAGTCTAATTGTGATTCTGTAATTCTTGTTAAGCCTTCTTCCAGATTTTAGGAAGGAGCAGCTGTACCTTCCTGTACACTGTACTCAGAAGAGGAGTTTTTCGAGCTGGCGGTGAAATAAACACTCCCACAAGCATCACTGTTGTATTAACTTCTGAAGTGACTCAAGTTTAAGTTGTTTTTAGCCTGATTAGAAATTAGAGCAGACTTGCCAAAAGGAAAAACCAGCAGAAGCTAAAAATAAACCAAGAAAATCTGGCGAAACTTTAAATACTTTCAAACAACATCTTAAAGGCTGCATATATTCCCAGGCTTGAATTAATTCCAGCTCTATTTTTAGTCGAAAGCCACAGAAAACTGCTAATGAATGAAAAACTTATATTAAGGAAGGACATAACATCTATACTTGAAATTTTAACACAAACTATCACATTCCAGATGCCGTTTTTATTTCTATTGATTTCCCTGTTTCAGTGACAGTAACACATATAATGCTACACTAACCACTGGAGACCTTTATCTTACTGATGATAGGAAAGCCCAAGATAATTAGATACTCAAAAAACACCCATCAATAAGGACAGGTTATGTAATATTGTAGAAAAACAAAGTACCTACTTAACATTTATCAGACAATGATAGAAGCTAAGTTTTACACTGCCTCTGATGGTTGTAGAGCAACAGTTATCTCCCTATATTACAAAATGATGTTTCAGAGACAGATGGAAGGCAAATGCATTAAAAATACATCAGCCATGCTATGCTGATTCGGTTTTAACACGTAAGCACAGGTATTTGTGGAGAAAATGAAAATCAACTATTTTGATATTCTCCTCTTTTTGTTTCTTGCTAGTGGATTTAATTCCACAAACTTCTTTCTCAAACATAAATCCTAGTGTATTTCAACATGACCAATGGTAGAAATGTCCTCTGTGGTTTTTCTTCATTTTAGCTAACACTCTTTTCCACTTGACTCTCAAAGCCCTGTACTAAGATTTCTACCCTGCTCTGCTTCCCTTCCCTCTGTCTACCCAGCCTCTCTGTATGTACAAATTATCTTCCAAGTTTACCATCGTGTCCCTTGTCTAGGTCCAGGTTATTTCAAATAAGATATCTCCTATTTTCTGCTAGTCTTTAGCTGCCTGTCTCTCTCACTCTAAAGCTATTCTTCCATAATATTTTATTGTACATTTCTTGAAAATCTTATGAAATCAGAATATAATTACTATAATGTTCAGAATACAGCATATTACATTTGAGGTGAAAAACTTAATCCTTTTTTTCAACACATTTTTATTGGCAAGGTCAATACATTTATGAAATATTTGTTACATAGAGTTATTTATGTAAACACCCCTCCCCCAACCACCATAGTGAAACACTGTTAATCAGGATGTCTGTTCATGTGATAATTCTCCCTTTAATATAGCCATTTAAAATGCCACAAGAAACAATAAGCTCCTCAACAAGGATTTATAAACAATCACTCTTGAATTCCTTAAAAAAGGAAACAGACGCTATGCTGACGCACAAACACTTAAAAAAAAAATCAGAGTTTAAAAATAGTACCGCACTGCCCTATAGATCAAAAATTGTTCAAAAGTTTTTTTTAAGAGCTAAAACACCCAAACGGCGCTTATAGAGAACACAAACTTCAAAGAAATCTAATGCAGTTTTTTTTTTTGCAAATTTTCTATATGAGGGCCTAAAATAGCAGTAAATATTTTAAAGAAAAATATGAACTGGCTTAAGCTTTTTTAATATCATTTTCTTTAAAATCGAAGTTCACCATGTATGGGAAACCCCTTTTTCCCACACTTTAAAATGAAAAGTTCTTTTTATATAATGTCAGATCTAAAGAGACCCCCTACCTCAAAGTCATCTCATTTCTCTAAAAAAGACTATCAAAACCAGACACACCATCTCCAAATGTTTCTTTACACATGTTGTTTCAAAGTCTCAATAATGAATTTATACTAAATTATTTCCTGTGACTCTTGAATAGAACTGAAATTCCTACTTTCATCTCCTCTTTTTTATGCATATTGCTTTGTGTTTTCTTATTGTAAATAAAGGTCTCTTCATTTCCTTGCCAGATCCAGAATGATACATCTAACAAGACAATTTCCCCCCACACCATTTCAGATGAATTCTGAAGTTCTGATGTAGTTAGCAAATTACTGCTATGCCCAGAAACACTGGATCTGCAGCACCATATATTAAATTCTACATAAGACTCTGTTGTAATCTTTTGAACAACAATTAAGCACTTTCCAATTCACCTAAATTTACACAGCAAGTAACACCAATAGATTGGATTTTGTTAAAAACTAAAAAATTATAATGACCAACATGTAACTATAAACTAAAATCTATGTATTAAAATAGAAGTTATCCATAGTTAGAATTTATTACCTATTTCAATAAGAAAAAAACCGTACTCTGACTCTATCTTCATAGTAAACCCATGTTTGCCCAGAAGTGAAGAGCCATTTATATTCCTGGTAATTCAAACCAAGCAAGTAATTCTATTTTGACTGTTCAATATACGTAATAAAAATTATACTATAATCTAAAAATGAAAAAAATTCACCTTGTATGAGTCAGTGTAACATGGCAGAAAATAAACTCTATATTTAAAGAGTCAAGAAACCTGATTTCTCATACTCTTTCCTGCAATTAACTGATAGGATTTCTGGCAAGTCACATAACCTTCAAGGCCTTGGGTTTGGGTCTATAAAGTGAACGACTGAGCATTTGAGATCTATAGCTCTGTTTTATAAATTACTGTAAAACATCTGAGTGAGCCAGTTGACTGAAGCCACAGTGAAGTCCGAATTAAGGAAGGTTAGACGACTTTTCTGTTTTTCGATGACAATGTCTGACCAAGCTATAATCTAAAAAACGTCTCTAAGTAGTGCTTATTAGTTACTGGATTTTCCTCATGTATTACAGCCAATGTCTTCTATTACAATTCTATACAACATAATAAAAACATGCAATCTAACTTTTAGCTTTTGTTTCAGTACAAGCCACAACTTACACTGTATGTTCTGATAAAAAATACCTATCAAACTACTGAACCAAAATTAAATAGAGCAGACCAACAGTTCTTAAAACAAATGGTTAATCCATTATCACTGTGTGAGGACTCAGAGTCCAATTAAGCTGGAAAAGGTCTTAAAAAATAGCTGCTTGAATGTTTTACAAGTTCGTACATGGTCTATTAAAAACACATTCTATGTTGCCGGTAATACATTTATCATAGACCTTACAGAAGTCAAATAAGCTAGTAATTAATACTTATTGGTATATACGGTAAATCACAGTTCATGAAAGCTGCTTGTGGATTTTAGTTACACTAGTAATATATTTATGGCATAAGTTAAAATATTCTATTAATCTTCAAAATAAAATAGAAAAGAAAAATGTCAAAAAAAACTTAGCTATAATACTTTAAACCCAACACTGGCTTTTTATTCCTCAAGAAAATTAATGAAAGGAATTTTTAAAAAAACTTTAACATTTTAAAAAAGTAAAAAGATCTTGTCAATTTAAACTTGGATACACTTAACTTTACAAAGTTCTATAAATCTAGAAAGCTGAGTGCATATTAATTAGAAGTAAAATTAAATTATTCTATTCAAAAGCTAAAGATTAATATAAATGAGGGTGACTATCAAAAATAACTAATAAAACACCATAGCAAATGTACTATGTCTATAGATTTGGTGAGCACTGTGTATATTAAGGAGAAGATTGCCAAGACTAAAGAAAAACTATCAGCTATGCTTGTTAAGTTTTGTTTGTTTTAAAGTATCTTTATTCAAAAAATAAATAAAAGAATAGGTCTCTAGAAAAGAAATATTTAATTGTAGCACTATAACTACTTATTAATAATCATAAGTTAGTTCTGTGAAATAAAGCAAGCAGTAAAGAATATTTTTATCACTAACAGTAGCGCTTTAAGGAAAACAATTATATTAAAAAATTTGAAATTTGAAAATATTTTCTAAATCAAATACCACGTGACTTGATAGGAAACACTAGTAAATCTTTAGCACCTGCCACTTGTACTGCTCTACAGAAGAAAAAAGAGTAGTGCTTCTGTCTCACAAACACAGATAAGAAGCTAAGGATTAATTACACTCTCAGTAGTCTAAGAACCCAAAACAAAGGTATTTAAAGTAAAATGATGAATGCTTTAGAATGTTTAGGCTAAAAATTTCTGTGAATCTTCTAAGATACAAGAATCAGAATAATGTGGCAAGAAGAACAATTTGAACTTTCACATCCTTAAAAATCCCTTAAGAAGGACCAAAGAAATAAGTCTTTTGCAACCATAAATTTCTGGTAATTGAATAGTTTTTAAGCTGTATTCTAGATCTTAAAGAAGTTGATGGTGATCAGCTAAATAGATGGGTCATATTTACTACTGAAATTGCACGTATCAAAATTAGTTTCACATGTAAAAGAAGATGACAGAATAATGTATTTATTTTTCATGCAAAATCCTAGGCAGCTTATTTAAATTTTCTATACCTGGATTTTTTATTTTTGTGTCAGCAAAATGAATATAATGACTACATAAGTTTCTAAGTGAAAAATCAATAGTAAAATTGATTAATTAATAAAATCAATTTTACTAAAAAGAGTAAAAATCCCAGAGGCTTTTTTTGTTATAGTCAACATGTTTCAGTTACTGCCTGCTTACTACCAAATGGCATATGCTTAAAGAGCCTAAACTGCTTTTAAAATTACCTATGGGGAAAAAAAAAACACTATTATTTTACAACAGAAAATATTAGAAAAGAACTACTAAATTGAGGCCAAATAAAAACTAAAAACAAAACACAGGCTTATTTATACCAGACATGTGGAGATAATGAAAGAGATCATATTTATAACATGCTTTGAGATCACAGAAACAGAATCATAATTTTACTCTTTTGCAAGCTGGCCCTGAGAGTTTCCAGGCCATATGAGTAGTTCTGACCAGGTAATCAATAAATTAAACAGATTAACAGTGTTGAATAACATTCATCTTTATTACAGTGGATTACAGTTAACGGATATTCTTAAAAGTTTAATTGAACTGGTGCCAGAATAGTTTCCAGAGAGAACTAAGAGCCCATTTGAAGAACTTTAAAAGCTGGAGAAATTTCCCCAGAAACACACGTATCCTAGAGATAGAAATATATTTAAGCAAAAAGTCTGGAGATGGAGGTTAACTTATACATTCAACTATTTTAAGACCAGCACTTGTAAGAGTTATGTTTGATTTTATACATCTTTGTAATAAAAGCACTCTTTGAAAATAAGTTTATAAAGAGCTTTCACCTATAGTATTTCATTTATTCTTTCCAACAATATTCTACGATAGCTGTTGTGATGTTGACTTTTGAGATGGAAACTATGCTACTTCTGAAACCTTAAGGAACTGTGATAGAGTGAGGGTGTGAATCTAAATTTAGTGCTCTTTCCACAGTATTTTATAATCCTCAAAATTCCTACTATGTAGGGAAGCTGAAGAAAACCGGAGTATCATCTGTTACCTTATTAGAAGAAATAAAATTAAATAATCGGTCATTACATTTGTTCCTTACCTTCCAAACATTATATTTGATTCAGCCCACTTAGAGACAAACATGTCTCCAATACTCTAGGAAACCTCCAAACCCCTATGTTTATCTCTAAAAATTGCCGTAATAAGGTACATTGTTTTCTAAATAATATCAGTTGTAAAAAAAATCCTGAAAATTTAAAAGACCCCAGGATTGCTAAATTTAATAAATTTTAGGAATGCAAATTAAGAAAAAGCAATGCTGTATATATTTGTACTACTGGTACAGTTTTGGTAATGGATACATAACATATATTAGAATTTTTACTTATTTTATAATCCCAGTAATGAAAGAGAAAAGAGTAAAACAATTTTTAGATCCTAATGATGACTAATTTATCACTAGTTTCGGTCTTATTTTTGCCACTGGCTAACTGGGTAAATTTAGCCCAGTAACTTTATTTATAACTCTGATTGTAAAGTTAAAAATAACATATGTGAATGTGGTAGAAAAATGATAGAACTTCATAGAATTATAAAGTGGCAGTATTTTTAGTCAAAGGAAAATGAACTCTGACAATGCGGAGGTCTTTTGTTGTCAGGTTGCTTTCTATTTTAGGCACAATGACCTGTGCAGCAAAGAAATATCAGCCTGAAGGAGGAGAGTGAAAGTGACAGGCAAGTTCATACTTCTTACCTGCATACATGTGGTATGTGAGCCTCTCTATAAGTTTAATAACGGTTCCTGCCTTGATAATTGGAATCCCAGCTTTGGGCTGCACGTTTTCTTCAAATATGATATTTTCCTCAGAGTCAGGCTCTGCAAATCTGTAAACGTCAGCACTAGGGAGCCTCATCTGCTCCTCCTTTTCTTCCTGCAGCATGGTCACGTCGAGCATTCTTTCCAGGGTACTCCGGTACTGTAAAGATATCAGTGCTGCCATCCAATTGTTCTTCTCTTCAGCTGACTTGGCAGAAAATATAACACTATTTTCATCTTTTAAAATTATTTCAAAAGCATGCTTGTACTCACTGGTGTCATCTTTGTCATTAATTTGTACCTTTCTCATAAAAAACTTTTCTTTAAGACGATATTCTGCATTGCTAGCACCAGGTAGTCTTGGCTGCCCATGATTTGATTTACAGCAAATCATTAAGCCATCAAAGAGAAATATGTGTCTCTCATGTTTGGCTCCTACACGTGTTAGAGTTCCTTCCATTATAAACTCATTGCAACACTGTCCAATGTCTTTTCCCTCCCAACCATCAATATTCTTCTGAATCTCGTTCATTTTCTTGATTGCTAGTTGTTTCCCCTTCATTTGCTGACTATAAAACCGACATGCAGATTCACTGGGATAAAGGAAAAAAACACTGTTAGTACAAAGATGACAGGGAGTCTATAATTCATGAATATAAACAACAGTGCTAAAGTATATTTTTAAAAGTTGCACTGTGAAGGTTTTCACTGATTCTCCAAATATATTAGTGTTACAAAGTTGCACAATTTTGGAAACTAAAGCAACACATTAGAGACATTTTTTTAGTGCTCTAAAAAGAACAACTGACTATTGACAAAAATCTACCCTATATATTTAGCTACAGAATGATTATTTCTACCATGGCTACTAAATATTTAGAATGACAAGTATTACAAAGTAGCCCAATACAGTGAAAAAAAAAGTAAGAGATTAAAAAATTTATCTAGAAATGTTTAAGTAGACAATACCTAAAGCTAAAAACCATGCACTTACTATAATTAGGAAACTGGAAGCGTATTATCTGAATTAATGCCTCGAGTTACATAATCCCTAAAATAAAGGCCACTACTAATTTTACTTTGACAGAACAATGTTGTTGACATAAATCTACCCAATACATTTGCTCTATCTCTCCTTTAGCTTACCAGTTGACTCTCAGGAGGTCTTGTCTGGGAGTATGCAAGGAAAATGCACAAATATGAAAGGTTTTTCAAACAATAACAAATTCTCTTGGCTTTGATGTCACTTCCTCTGAAAGACCAAGCTTGTCACTAAAAGTATTTTCTTCATTGTTTACTTGAGGAGGGACCAGGGATCCCTGAATTTATACCACAGTATTGAGGGTGAAAAGGAGGATTATTTTTAAAAAAGTGAAAATATTCACCTCAGTCTTCGTTTTGCAAGACTTTTAGAACATATTTTTTCCATACCACTCTGAACATTAAGCAAAGCTGTTATTGCTTGTTTCAAACATTCTTTGTCTTCTTGATCCTCACTCTTTTCTTCTAACTGCTGCAAAGTTAAAAAAGGCAAATCTGAATTAACAGAACAGTTCTGGATAAAAATAAAACCCATTTTATTGATACAGATAACACTGACTCAACTCTGCTGCAATTAAGTTTTTAGTTTTGTCATAAAATATATTATTCTTTTTAAAAGTCCCTTTCTTCTAATATGTATCACTACCCGTATGAATATGGAACCTAGTTTTCCTAGATTTTGAGTAAAACTAGTAAAATATATATCAGTGGAACTCAAGCACTTTCAATTACTGGCTAAAGATACTACATGTGCCAGCAGAAAAAGTAAAGTAGAAACAGTGTGAAAAGATGTCACACCTTCTGACAGGCAGCAATGTGCATTTTTTCAGACAAATATTACTGAGAAATGAGGAATATGAACTATATTTTTGACTATCACAGGTCCTGGAACAGCAGGAGACACATAGGTGAGATTTTTTTTTTTAAGTTGTGTAATTTGGTCTTAGGCTTCAGATTGCCACATTACTGTTCTCGGCAATGGAATGCTTAAGAAAGATGCTTAAATATTACAGAGAAGGATGCAATATAGTATAAAGGCAGTTGAAGATACAAGGCCTCAGATCAAAATTTGACTCTTACTTTCTGTGTGGACTTGGGGCAAGTTATTTCATTGAGTCCCACTTTTCCTGTCAAATGAGGTTATAAAATGCCTACTTTGCTTATTTTATGGGGTTGCTATTAAAAGTCAAAGCATTCTGAAAAAAATCAAAGTCCTTTGCAAAATAGTAATGTACAACATTATTGTAAACTGCTTTCCTTTATAATTTAACTACAGAATTAACATTAGTATCATGAAGAACTTTGTCAGTATTCACATGTGAAGATTTTGAGTAAAACTAGGAATGTATGTTAGTGGAACTCAAGCACATTTTCAAATACTAGCTAAAGATACTACATGTGCCAGACAGAAAGTCTGTCTTAACAGAGATTGAGTCATTAATAATTACTAATAATCAATATGACAAGGTGGTGATAATTCAAGCAAGCAATTAACTGAGGTATAAGTGACAATAATTCAGTAACCTTATAAATCTGTGGCTATCAAAGAGAAGTTAAGAAATAACATATATTAACAGAGTTTTCATGCAACATTTGAGAACACTTAGTCTCTATCAAAAGTGAAAAAGACTTGAGAAATAAAACCATAAAAAATTCAAAGTAATTTACAAAGGCTTACTTTTCAATGAGCTTTATTATCCTTTAGCATTGGGTTAGCCAAAAGGTTCATTTGGGTTTGTAAGATGTTACAGAAAAACCCAAACAAACTTTTTTGCCAACACAACACTTTAAAAGCCTTATGTTCGAGAGGCGTTTCTTAAAGATTAATAATACATTCTTTTTTGTTTCAACTGATAAAGGTTACACACACACATGTGTATGTCTACTAATGACCTATGAAAAGTAAACATATTCAATGCTCCAAACCATTTTTATAAAAATAATTTACTTAAAATATCTTAATGCTCAAATATTTCAGAAGTAACAAATATAAAACATTAGGTCTTATTATTCAAATTTCTTATATCCATTATTTAAAATTCACTGAGGCATAATCCACCCTCTCTGGAAATTTAGTCTCATTTGTGTTAAATAGAACAAAAATCTAGTCACAAAATTTCCAACATAAAAAGGGTTGCAGAGGAGACAGTTTTTAAAGAATAAGAGACTTAAAAATAGATACATTAAAAAATGCAAATACTTTTTATTCATAGTGTTCCTCTTCACTATGGTCAGCTATATCTATATTAAAGAAAGCCAATGGCCAAGTTTTCATGAAGATAACTAGGTTTTTACTTAAGGGTAGGCTGAAAGCTGGATTCTGGGTAATCTTTCAAAGTATCTTCCATCTCTATTGGGCTTCCCTTGTGGCTCAGCTGGTAAAGAATCTGCCTGCAATGCGGGAGACCTGGGTTCGAACCCTGGGTTGGGAAGATCCCCTGGAGAAGAAAATGGCAACCCGCTTCAGAATTCTTGCCTGGAGAAGCCCATGGACAGAGGAGCCTGGCGGGCTACAGTACACAGGGCCGCAGTCAGACACTACTGAAGCAACTTAGCACACAACAGAATATTAGAGTCCTTTATATTCTATCCTTTGATTTTTTAATATCATTAATTCAGGCAAAAATACCGGAAGTCATATAAGACACACAATGCTAACACACATAAAAAGTACTTTCAAAGTAATAGATCCATTTAGATATGCATTTGATTTTCTATTCTAAAAAATGTTTTAAATTTCTGAGTCATGTTATCTACCATTAACTACAGCATTTCACGGGGCTTTTCTGGTGGCTCAGATGGTAAAGAATCTGCCTGCAATGCAGGAGACCTGCGTTTGATCCCTGGTTGGGAAGATCCTCTGGAGGAGGGCATGGCAGTCTACTCAAGTATTCTTGCCTGGAGAATCCCATGGACAGAGGAGCCTGACAGGCTACAGTCCATCGGGTTGCAAAGAGTCAGACACTACTGAGCTACTAAGCACAGCACAATATTTCACATACAGAATATACTGGTATATCAAAAATATTTTAAATGTATTTTAAAAGCATAAATGCAAAGTCTTTGAAAAAACATGAAACTTTACTGATGAAATAATTTTAAAATGTAATATTTACCTTTATAGCATTAGTCAAGCATCTAAAACAAACTTCAATGTAATAAATGACTTTTCTTATAAGCATTCTTTGCTTCTTTTACTTAACATAGCTGATTTAAACTGGGCATTGGTGAAGAATAATTCAAGTTAACTATCACCAAAGAGGTAGCTTATTGTTGCTACAGAAATAAAGCAAGGGCAATTAGTATGTAAATGAAACTTTACAAAGCAGCATCTTCTTGTTACCAAAGTGATATCCATGCTTTTCAGCAACAATTTAATTTTACAAATGCTGTTCACTAAAAACTGCAAATCTTGATGATATATTGCCATATATGAAAATATACTTAACCTTATTCAGAGAATCATATTCTAAAGCACAATGGTAACTCATAATGGTCTATAGAGATGGTTATATTTACATTTTCAAAAGAAAGGCGTCACTTTCACCAGTGATTTGGGGTGGGGAGGAATCCTTTAGAAATAAGTAGAAGGAGCAGTAGTCAACATGGTATATTGTGTGCCCAAAGGAAACCCTGAGAAACTGAGCACTGAAGAATTGATGCTTTTGAACTGTGGTCCTGGAGATGGCTCTTGAGAGTCTCTTGGACTGCAAGATCAAACCAGTCAATCCTAAAGGAAATCAGTCCTGAATATTCACTGGAAGGACTAATGCTGAAGCTGAAACTCTAATACTTTGGCCACCTGATGCGAAGAACTGACTCATTGGAAAAGACCCTAATGCTGGAAAAGATTGAAGGTGGGAGGAGAAGGGGACGACAGAGAATGAGATGGTTGGATGGCATCACCGACTCTATGGACATGAGTTTGAGTGAACTCCGGGAGTGGGTGATGGACAGGGAAGCCTGGCGTGCTGCAGTCCATGGGGTCGCAAAGAGTCGGACACGACTGAACAACTGAACTGAACTAAGAGGCTATACACTGGAAAAACATAATTCACAATAGTATTCAGTAGATGAATAAAATTAACAATTGATTTATACCTTAAAAAAATAAAGTGTTGAACCTGACACAATTTTATGAGTCCAACTCACAAATTGTCCAATTCACAATCAAATAATGCCTTCTCTTTTAAAAAAACAAACTTGAATCTATATGCTTTTATTTCTAGAAATTAGTTTTCTCCAACACGAAATAATATAAAATGAAGGAACTGCCAATTACTTGATGATAGAGGCAGGCAGCACCAGAACCCAGGAGTCTCATCTCTCAGCCCTTTTCAATATACTATCCAGAGAACTGAAAAGACTGTAAATACCTGTTTAAAAAATATTCATCAAATAAAAGTTACTGCATTCAAATGGCAAATTGCAATGCATAAGGATGACAAAACATATCATCAAGGAATAAATACTGTAGCATAACTAAATTGCTGTGCTGTACACCCGAAACTTACACACTACTGTAAACCAACTGTACTTTTATAGTTTTTTAAAAATACATACTAATATAATTAAGATTTGGAAAATAAGGATTTCTCTTTATCTTCAATATTATATATACATATAAGATTTCATCACAAAATGTGAGAACAAAAGCAAAGATGGAAATCACGAGGTAAATTTCATAACAGGACGTTCCTTCCTTTCCCCTCAAAAGTTATTTTCTGAGTCAAAGTAATTTCATATATGCAGATAATTCTACAATACATAAAATTTCAACCAGTATATGATTTTAGTGACATTAACAAAATTTGATCTTCTTTACTTAACCCTCATTTTCCCCCAAGACAAGAGAGGAGATGGCCATTTTCAATATGGTATATATTACACGGAATAAATAGTACAGCAGCAAGATAGTGTAATTCTTCAATGATCGTAATTCAAATGAAATGGTGTCTTTATTAAATTAGTCAGTGGTTGAATATATAAAAAGGAAATCTTAAAATGTAAATTATAACATGACATAGTTCACTATTAGGAGATAAAAGCAAAATGTTCAAAGTTGTTGAGGAAAGTCACAAGTCTTATTAAGATAATTAAACGGTCTTTTGTACATTTTTAGAAACTATTTAGAATATTAGCAGTAGCTGACTGGAAACAGACTCAAAAGGGCAGTCTACAGAAGACTTCCAGTAAAGTTCCAATCAGAATTAATTTAACAAATATTTAATTAACCATCTATCATTCATGAAGAAAGTGAAAGTTGCTCAGTTGTGTCTGACTCTTTTCAACCCCATGGACTGTAGCCTGCCAGGCTCCTCTTGGGGATTCTCCAGGCAGGAATACTGGAGTGGGTAGCCTTTCCCTTCTCCAGGTGATCTTCCCTACCCAGGAATCGAACCAGGGTCTCCTGCATTGCAGGAGTATTCTTTATCAGCTGAGCTACCAGGGAAGCCCCTATCATTCATAAGTAATAAAAATATGATAGTGAGGAAGCAAAATCTGGTCACTGCTGTTAGAGCTTAGAGTGTTAAAAGAGAAGACAACAATTCATCAATAAAATGATATAATGGGGAAACACAGGGCACTCTGGAAATATACAGCAAGAATCCCTAACCTAATAAGGGACAGAAGAATATAGCAAAGAAGTCTGCCAGAAAGAAATGACTATAAGGTTTGAAGGATAAGAATGGTTTACCCATGGGGCAACAGAGGTACAAAAAAATGTATTAGGCAGAGGAAATAGCTTGTTAATTCAAAGAGTTATTTAGGGCCAACGTTGAGAGAAATGAGGCTGAAGAGTAGAACTTGGTGAGTGGGAAGGGGTTAGGGGTGGACAGAAGTGATGGGTCAAGATGCTGGAGAAGTCAACAATAACCAAGCCAGGACTTGCAATCCTTATTAGGAACTTGAACATTAACCTGGGTCAATGGGAGCCGTTAAGGATTTGAAGCAAATGGCAACCCACTCCAGCATTCTTGCCTCAAAAATCCCACAGACGGAGGAGCCTAGTAGGCTACAGTCACGGGGTCACAAAGGGTCGGACACAACTGAGCGACTTCACTTCACAATGGTATCAAATCTGCATTTTAGAAAGATGGCTTTGGTTTGGTTACCCAGTCAACACCAAATTGGGGGATGTGTGGGGATGAGACTAAATGGAGATTTGTGAGAACCCAGATGAGATGATCACAGCTCTCAGGGTACTGAGAAGAAATGAACAGAAGATGAAATCAAAAGATCCTTTTCAAGAATGAAAAGGACTTATTGGGTCAGTAGGGGGCTTTTCTGATGGCCCAGCAAGTAGAGTCTGCTTGCAATGCAGGAGACACCGGTTCAATCCCTGGACCTTGAATATCCCCTGGAAGCGGCAATGGCAACCCACTCCAGTATTCTTGCTTGGAAAATCCTATGGAGAGAGGAGCCTGATGGGCTATAGTCCATAGGGTTGCAAAGAGCTGGATACGACTGAGCAACTAACAACACACACACACAAGTGGATGTAATGTGGAAAAGGACAGAGAAGAGTTGAGGACTTCCAGGTCTCTATTTTGAGTAACCAAATGGATAGTGGGACCACTTCACTGAGTGAATTAACACAGAAAGAGTGGTTTTGCTGGGAAAGATGAGGAGTTTTCAAGAAAGTGAATTTGATTTGCTTACACAATAAATATGCACAGCTGTTCAAAAGATAGGTGGACAATAAACAGCCTACACTGCCCCATTTCCTCTTTCATACCCCTCTCTTCATTTAATCTCTTTAATCTTACTGAAATCAGCATAAATTCCTGATTTTCTTCATGCTACTAAAAGTAACCTTTGGATTGATACATCTATTATCTGACAGCAAAGGGGTCACTGCTTTTTCTATGTAAACTTCATGAGTAAATGATGAGATGGGAGTGGGGGAGGGGGAGGGTGTGACAGGGTTCAGGACATACTATTCCCCAATCTGGCACCTTGGTATACTGAATACTTTAAAAGTTGAAGAAGTTTGAGAAAATAGCATAAGGGAAAGAGAAGGTCAGTGACCTTCCCATTTCTATTTTCTCAAGTTCCTTCAGTTTAAAATACTCAATATGTAAGGTTCCTGGTGTCATGTAAAACTTACATTAAACAAATCTGTATGCTTTTCTCCTGTTAATTTTTTGTCAGTTTCCTTTTCAGACCCAGCCAGAGACTCTAATAGGGTTGAGGAAAAAACTGTCCTCCCCTACAGGTGCTTGGGAAAGGAAATAATCTGAAAAAATAAAAAAGCATATTGTAATGGAGAACAGTACGGCTTGTTAATTGTATCTCAATAAAGGTGTTTCTTTAAAAAGCAATAATTTAATACTTTTAGCTAACTATATGCTCTTCAATTTTCTGTATATCTATTAAAGTGGAAGTGTTAGTCACTTAGTTGTGTCTGACTTTTTGTGACCCCACAGCATGTAGCCAGCCAGGCTCCTCTGTCCATGGAATTCTCTAGGCAAGAATACTAGAGTGTGTAGCCATTCCCTTCTCCAGGGAATCTTCCCAACTGAGGGATCGAATCCCAATCTCCCCCACTGCAGGCAGATTCTTTACCATCTGAGCCACCAGGAAGCCCATATACCTATTAAAATGGGTTTTAAATGGTCTTAGCCATCAGACTGATGGTAAGTTCAGTTTCCAGTCTGAAACACGCAGTTATCAAAGAAAGACATGGCAAGATTTTATGGTTTTAAAAAAGTAAACGGCAACTCTACTTAATGCTCTGTGGTAACCTAAATGAGAAGGGAATCTAAAAAAGAGGGGATATAAGTATATGTATAGCTGAATCACTTTGCTGTACAGCAGAGTGTTGTGTACTAACACAACACTGAGAAGCAATTACACTCCAATAAAATTAATTTTAAAATAAAAAATAAAATGTAATTAAAAGTACCTGTAAAATGTAAAAAAATAATTTTTTTAATTAAAAAATTTTAAAATGAAAGTGACTATACATTGGTATGCGTTGGTTCCAAAAAAAAAAAAGTAAATGGATTCATTAAAATATCTACAGCAGTTCTTAAGATTGTGCTAAATTGGTTTTATTCATCCCCTTTTGTCTTTCTTTGCTGTCCAGAAAAATGGAAAATTATAATTAATACAAACATTAAGTATATAATAAGAATTAAAACTGTCTATGAGAAAGTTTTTAAGTACTTCTGAACAAAAGAATGACAGAGACAGATAATGATAAAAGTATTATTATCTATTAGTAAAATAATTACCAGTTAAATATTATAGTATTAGAAATTCTGAAAACTTTTTAAAAACAGCGAAGCACTTAATGAAAGAAAAGATCTTACAACTTAAAAAAAGAAAAAGAAAAAGAAAGAAACTGAAATATAACTGAAAGGCCAAAATGCTGGTGAATACTGTTACCAAGCTCCTTTCATTCTGACTTAAAACCAATTTTTTGTAATAAGGCCAAATTTATTTTTATTTTTAGCTTAAAGAAAAGGAGAGAGTTTGGTGAATTTCCTGAGATAAAACTGAATACAGTGTTTATTTGATGAAGAAGTCATAACACAACAGCAAAAAAAGAAAAACAAGGATAGCTGTTTCCAAGTATCACTATTACGCTTTCAGATTGAAGTAATCCTGCTGCTGCTAAGTCGCTTCAGTCGTGTCCGACTCTGTGCGACCCCATAGACAGCAGCCCACCAAGATCCCCCGTCCCTGGGATCCTCCAGGCAAGAATACTGGCGTGGGTTGCCATTTCCTTCTCCAACGCATGAAAGTGAAAAGTGAAAGTGAAGTCGCTCAGTTGTGTCCTAGCGACCCCATGGACTGCAGCCTACCAGGCTCCTCTGTCCTTGGGATTTTCCAGGCAAGAGTACTGGAGTGGGTCACCATTGCCTTCTCCGTAAGTAATCCTAGGTAACTGTAAAAAGTTTTTAGAATTCCTGCTAATCAGATAAAATTTGTGTAACGTTTTTGTATGGGAATATTTTAAGCTCAAGCATGTTATCTAGGTGAGGAAAAAGATAGAGGATGATTTAAGAACTGTGCTTATGCTTAGTCGCTTAGTCATGTCCAACTCTTTGTGACCCCATGGACTGTAGCCTGCCAGGCTCCTCTGTCCATGGGGATTCTCCAGGCCAGAATACTGGAGTGGGTTGCCATGCCCTCCTCCAGGGGATCTTCCCAACTCAGGGATTGAACCCAGGTCTCCCACATTGCAAGTGGATTGTTTACCATCTGAGCCACCAAGGAAGCCCAAGAATACTGGAGTGTGTAGCCTATGCCTTTTCCAGGGGAACTTTTTGACCCAGGAATCAAACTGGGGTTTCCTACATTGCAGGCAGATTCTTTACCAGCTAAGCTACCAGGGAAGCCCCCCAAATAACCAATGCAACTGATTTTTAAATATGCCCAATATTCAAATTGTATTTTAAACAGGATTTAGCTATTTTTATCTTTAAATTTAGTAGAATACATTTTCTAATGTTAGCGGCTCTCTTGCCTACCTGTGGAATCTGAGTTGCATCCCTCACTGTATCCCCTCCTATTGTCACAGATAACAAAGCCACAACAAATACTGAAGCAGAGCTATAAAAATGCAAGAACTTCCAGTAATGGTGGTGTAGTAGTCTTGAGAACCATCTGCAGATAACAATTATTCAATCTAAACAGAAAATTAAAAATATTTATAGGCACTGGAAAACATTCTTTTATTCTAAAAGAGAGCATAAACCAGAAGTACTATTGCTCTTAAAAAGTTACAACTAGAAAGTGTACAGTTGTGGGATTAGGGTTTTCCCCCAACCTCCCATGATGAGAGTGAGGAAGAATGAAAGGAAGAGTTACAGGCTAGAGATGAAAGTTAGCAGAATATAAGAGGAAATGAAGGGGGAAATCTGGAAATGAATGAACTACAGAAGGCTGAGACACAAAATCTGAGAATTCTACTCAAACATCTGGCTGACTGCTAAACTCTGAATGCATGAAAAGACTCCAGTGAAGTAATGTGGCAGAGACGAGAGAGAATCTACTTTTGAAACACAGTGCTATAATGGATAAAGTTCTGCTTTTCTTAAACTGAGTTTACTCCTCAAATGTACATAGCTCAGACAGCAGAAAGCTGAAGTCTTACTCATTTAAGGTGTTAGGAAACAGAGCCTGAGTCTGGTAGAGTGCATGGAAATTAAGGGGGAATCTCTAGGTGTAAGGGAACCAGAGACTGTACCCCCAAATCTCAACATTACCTCTGCCCAAACATTTAGTCTGTCAAGTCATTCACATGTAGGGCAGACGGGAGAGAATTAGGCTAAAAGAGTAGCATATGGAAATCCTAAAAAGTGAACAGAGATATCAGCTGCTACACAACACAGAAGAGACAAATTTGAGTTGAGTCCTAGGTGGCACAGGGGTAAAGAACCCACCTATCAATGAAGGAGACACGGGTTCAATCCCTGGGTCAGGAATATCCATGGAGTAGGAAATGGCAACCCACTCCAGTATTCTTGACAGGAAAATTCCATGGACAATGGAGTCTGGTGGGCTACTGTCCATGGGGCTGTAAAGAGTCGGACACGACTGAGCACTCACACACGCAAATCAGAAAAGTTAACTGCCCACTAGAGTAAAAACCCAACAACCCAAAACAAAGCAAAAGACAGATGCACAAACGGAACCCCAACAGTCCTCAACACAACAGAATCCAGAGATGTTAGCCAGCAAAAATACTGGGAAAATGTGACCCATATTTGAGGGAAAAACCGAGTTAGTAGAAACTGGCTCCATATGGCCCAGGTGTCAGGTTTAGGACAGACTTCAAAGTAGTTTATGTGACCATATTCAAAGAATTAAAGGAAAACATGGTCTTGAGTGCTCAGATAGGGAGTCTCTGGAAACTATAAAACAAAATCCAACTGGAAATTCTAGAGTAAGTATAATAACTAATAATTCTACTGACAGCGCAATAGAAATTACCACTTTGAAGAACAACAAAAAAATGTTTTAAGAAATATGAATAGTCTCAGAGACGTACAGGACAACATAAAGTAGTTCTACACACATGGTAACTGGCATTCCAGAAAGAAGAGAAATGAGAAAAATGTCAGAGAAAGGAGTACTGTAAATGCAAGGTAAAAATCTTAAACACGAAAGGATTTTGAAATTTTAAACAGGAAATTAACCCTAAAAAGTGTTAGGATAATCTCATTTATGAAACAAAATACCTTTCAAAACCATCACTCTGTTCTTATCAAAGAGAAAATCACCAAAACTATAATTGTTCCTCATAGCAGTTTAGTTGATTTAAAGTTTTAAAACTAGAGTAAAACATTAATCAGCTGTTTGTTTATAATGGTTCCTGAATTACACTATTTTATGTTTAACTTTAGTCATCAACATCTGTGGTCAGATATACCATTTAGCTCAATGCTTTGAGTCCATGGTTTCTGGAAGAGAATTTCTAAATTTAGAAAGCTAGTTCAAAGGAATGGAAGCTAGACAGACCTTTTCTGGGCTTATTTTTGTGATACTTATAGAAAAGCTATATTTTCTAAATCTCCTCTTATTGCTGGTATTAAACATTGGCTTATGAGCAGTATTTAAAAAATGGTCTGAAGCATACAGCAACCAGATGGAGAATACTGAAAAAACTACATAAGAAATCACCTAGAGTAGAAGATGTTTGATACTTTCCCACTCCCCATATGAAAAAGCAACAAACCAAAGCCATTAACAAATGCATACATGGTGTCTGTAGCAGGGGGTCTGCAGAGCATATTTCTTTACAAAAGAGTTTCTGGAGCACTATGTCAAGGCCACTAAGGGGTGTTTAAAGTGAATGATGTAGCACAATTTATATTTGCCTTTTCCATTTGTTGTATATTATCCTGAAAAAGGAAAAAAAAAAAAAAAAAAACTACTCTGGGAGGAAAAGTATCCCCTACTTTTAACATCCCTCAGTTCCTAAGTTTTCTA
This sequence comes from Capra hircus, assembly GCF_001704415.2. Lineage (NCBI taxonomy): Eukaryota > Metazoa > Chordata > Mammalia > Artiodactyla > Bovidae > Capra > Capra hircus. Next base: position 21,205,249 of record NC_030818.1, read on the forward strand.
TTCACTGCACCATTCAGATCTAAGTTCTTACCTGTAATCCTGTCCCACAATTCTGTACTTAAGCATTTGGGACTATAATTTTGGTAATATTTCTGATGTTAAAGGGAAAATTTAAGAACTATTCAAGTCAGTACACAAAAATCGAGGAATATTAGGAAATTAAATGTTAATATGTAACACAGGAAGCATCTAATCATGTGAGCATTCAGATTACAATCCTTAGTGTCTCTTATTTTCTAAAGTAAAGCTTGTGACCAAGACAAGCACTGCACTGTTATTAACGAATTAACATCTATTGCAAAATTTACTATTCTATTGGTTTTTAATCTTATCTAAAAGCAGAAGGTTGTTATGATGTGTTAAAATTAAACCTGGAAATGTTTTCTCTCAATTATTTTCCTAGTCTTGCACTTTTTATTATCAGTGAAACCTAAGAAAAGAATAGAGGTTTTAAATGTTAAATTTTATATTATTTTTTCATTTAAGGGAAACCATACATGATAACCCCAACCTCAGTTATGTACATTAGTCTTACTCAGATGATTGTTAGTAATTCTATATCCCTGTGAATTTTTACTATTCGAAAAATACTGCAATTGTTGGCTTTTCACTAAATTGCTGTTGGACTGAAATTAAATTTTAAAGTCTAAGATCAGGAAGCAATGATTAATTGGCCTATGCAAAAAATATATTTTTAAGGGTTTAAGCAAGTCAGTATATACTGAAGAATCAGAAAAACAAAAATGGATATAATTTTTTATAGTATACCAAAAACTAAATGTAATGGGTTGAACTGTGTTCCCTCCAAAGTCCTAACCCCTGGTACCTGTGAACATGATGTTATTTGAAAACTGGGTCTTTGCAGATATAATCAAGCTGAGATGAGGTCACACTGGATTACGGTAGGCCCTATATCCACTAACTTGGTATCGTATGAGAAAGGAAGGAGAAATTTGAATGGAGAGGAAACAGACAAGAACGTGATGTGAAAAAGACCGCGGCAAAGATGGAAGTGAGGGCATCTGTAAGCCAAAGTGTGCTGAAGGCTACTGGGGTATGCCAGAGGCTATAGCAAAGGCAGGAAGGGTTCTTCCCCAGAGCCGTTAGAGACAGTATGGCCCTGCCGACACCCAGAACCGTGAAAGAATAAGTTTCTCTTGTTTTTAAGCCACTCAGTCTGTGGTGCTTTGCTCTAGCAGCCCTAGGAAACTAATACACTAATGCACAAGTCACAATATAGATGTGAACCTGCTTTTGAAATTAAGGGAGACAAGTTATATCTCCTAGGTTATATGTATCCAGCTCTAGGGAACTGATTTGCTCAAAATCATCCTGGATAATTTTTTCTAACATTTGTCTGAGTTTACCTTAAAAGGATAAAATAATATATTTAAAGAACAAAGAAAAGGTTACTATTTTTGCTGAACTGAACAATGTGCTGATTTGGTAACCTTCAAAATACTTAGCCTCAAAAAACAACTCTAAATTTGTTTAATAAAGCAAATTAATCTTCACATAGAAAAATCACATTACTGGAGCAATAAGGTTTTCAAAAGGACACAAAGGAAGTTGTTGTTGTTGATGTTAAATAAACTTTAATGTGAAAAAGTTAATTAAAGGTTTCAAAGACTTGACTGCTAACTTGAGTGGTGGGGGGGTGGGTAAGGGAGTTACTTCTTTTTTCCAGTTTCAGTGCCATTAAAGTCATACTATCAATAACTAAACTTTTATTTTCTGAATTTGTAAAGTTTAAGGCATTTTAAATTTCCAAAGCAATCCCACTGCTGGGCATACACACCGAGGAAACCAGAATTGAAAGAGACACATGTACCCCAATGTTCATCGCAGCACTGTTTATAGTAGCCAGGACATGGAAATAACCTAGACGTCCATCAGCAGATGAATGGATAAGAAAGCTGTGGTACATATACACAATGGAGTATTACTCAGCCGTTAAAAAGAATACATTTGAATCAGTTCTGATGAGATGGATGAAACTGGAGCTGATTATAGAGTGAAGTAAGCCAGAAAGAAAAACACCAATACAGTATACTAACACATATATATGGAATTTAGAAAGATGGCAATGATGACCCTGTATGCAAGACAGCAAAAAAGACACAGATGTGTATAGCAGACTTTTGGACTCAGAGGGAGAGGGAGAGGGTGGGATGATTTGGGAGAATGGCATTGAAACATGTATACTATCATGTAAGAATCGAATCACCAGTTTATCTCCGATGCAGGATACAGCATGCTTGGGGCTGGTGCATGGGGATGACCCAGAGAGATGTTATGGGGTGGGAGGTGGGAGGGGGGGTTCATGTTTGGGAACGCATGTATACCCATGGTGGATTCATGTCAATGTATGGAAAAACCAATACAGTATTGTAAAGTAAAATAAAGTAAAAACAAAAATTAAAAAAAAAAAATTCCAAAGTAAATGTAATTATATACAATTTACAGGTAAACTATTCCTACAAACATAAATTAGAAGGAAAACTTACGTTATTTTTGCTATTCATCTTGTAACAAGCATTTATTAAACGTCTAAATGCCAAACACTACTAGGCAAGAGAATTCAAAGATACATAGGGTTTAGCTCCATTCCAATGACAAGGTAGACAATAAAAATGAGACATGTTCTATAGAGATATGAAGAAAATTAATCAGCTTAGTCAAAGGATCAGCCTAGAGAACGAAGGGAAACTTGACAGGGAATCAAGATTTGAACAAACTCTTTGATAAGCAGGAATTTCTCAGATGAAAGGGGATGGCAGAGGTAGAAGAGAAATTTCAGGGAAATAGAAAAAAAGATAAGGAATTCTGAACAGATTTGACATTTCCAGGGCTGCTTGGAAATTTTTTTATGGCTAAAGCATAAGGTAAGTAACACCAAGTATTGAGAGATGAGGCTGAAGAAAAGCTAAAGAATTTAGACTTTGTGTCCCAGTTCACAAGGACACTAAATACACTTTTCAAACTGAGAGTTCCATGAGATACAAGACCTTATAGGAAACTGCTACAGTAACCCAGGAAAGACATGCAGAGGGTCTGGACTAAGGCCATGCCAGTGCAACAGGGAAACAGACTGGATTTCAGACTCATTTCTGGAATCAAACCATGATGCTCTGCAAATAAGGGAGAGAGAAGAACCAAAGATGGCCTGAAGCTTCTGCTGAAGGATCTGAGCTGATCAACAAAGAAATGGAATACAAATTCCGGCAGGCAGGAAAGGGAGGTAAGTGGTGAAAGACGAAGGGAGTAAAATGTTAGTTTAAGTTGAAGATAACCTACGAGACAAGAAGAAAAGTCTCCAGTAATGACAATACTCGGTATTTATATTTTTATTGTATGTTAAGTACTTTTACATACACTCGACCCAGTAAGATAAGCATTTCACAGATAAGAAAACCAAGGCTCAAAAGGTGAGGTGACTTGTTGCAGGTTACTCAACAAGTTGGCTACCAGTCTAGAATCAGAAAAGAAACATCAGACTCCTATCTAGTCCAATGAGCCTTCAAAGGTCACTCCATGCCATAGCTAAATTATTCCAATTGTCACTGATGTCTTAAGACTTTGCTGTTCCCTGCTGATTTTATTTAATCATTGTTGAGTCCAAAATCACCAAGTCCACGTTGGAACTTGGAGTTATGGCAATAACCAGATTAAAAAAATTTAGAGTTAGTGAGAATCATATTGTTGGAAAAAAAATCTTAAGACCATTAAGTATTAGAAGGTCTTTCAGTTATTCTGATGGAAGAATTCTACGACAGTTTCCCAAAGTAACTGCCAGAAATACACTACAGTTTTTAAGGGTTTCATGGCCTATTTGGGTTTCCCTGGTGGCTCAGTAGTAAAGAATCTGACTGCCAATGCAGGAGATGCAGGTTCAACTGCTGGGTCAGGAAAATCCCCCAAAGAAGGAAACGGCAATCCACTCCAGTATTCTTGCCTGGGAAATCCCATGGACAGAGGAGTCCATGGAGTCACAAAGAGCTGGACACATCTTAGTGACTAAACAACAACAAATGGCCTAATTAATTTGGGAATTAACTGCTTTAGATTGTTTTATATAGATTGCTTTATAGCACAAGTTTACAAAGCCTTTTATATTCTAATATATACTGAACATTTCTAGGAATGTAATTAAGGATACAGTTTTTCCCAAGTATACTTGACCACTGAACCCATGGAATCTTAGTTCACTGACCAGGGACTGAACCCAGGCCCTCAGCAGTGAGAGCATAAAGTCCTAACCATTGGACCACCAAGGCATTCCCTCCCCCAGACTTTTAGAGTTTCTTATGGGACCAGCAGTCCATAGAATACACTTTGAAAACACTGCTCAATAAAATAATTTAAGCAACATACCAACAAATAGAAATGAAAGACAGTAAACACAAATAGTACATTAGAGCTGAGAAGGCAGAAGAAAAAGGAGTGATGACAATCTGTGGAATTAATTGGGCAAAATTTCCTGCCCAATATACTGTTAATTTTGCAATGAAATTTAGGCAGTAATATGAACAAGGAATGCAGGTGTTTACCAGTAGAAATCTTTTAAATTGCTGATAGATGCAATTATAAAATAAAAATTTCAATACCATAACTTAAAAATTTTTTAATTTAATTGCCTATATTTGGGGGAGTAAATAATTTCTCTTATACTATTAAGATAGATTTTAATAGCCTTCTGAAACTTCATCAAAGCTTCTTGTTCTTACTTATTAATTAATGACTGCTTCAAGATTCATACAGTCTTTAATCCTTCAGAACTTCATTACAGTCTCAGGTAAAAAATCCCATTATTGGAGATACCATTATGAAGAAAAGGTCTATATAATAAACTTGTGTGCAAATGACCCATTCTGAGACTATGGTTTGTCATTCTTTACAAAGAATGATTTTATACACCAAATGCTTCTTCTTGATTATCCTCTTAAAATAATCATCCTCTACTACTGAAGACCATACATTGTATTCTGTTTGCAGCCTAGAACAGAGAGCTAAGAGCTCCATAACTCTGCCTGGTGATTAAGTTCATCAACTTCCTCAGTCCTTTCCTGATTCAAACAGTCCTGCTTAAGAAATCTAACTCAAGTTCCTACAATGTAGAAAGACCTGGGAAGGATGAGAGTTCCTTCAGTTTACTACATTTAGAGGCTTTCTATTCATTCACTGATTCATTACAGAGACCCCATTTCTTCATGCACTCCTGCAAACTATACATCTGATTTTTAATAATACATACTCCATAACAGCATGATATTAAATACAATTTTTCTTTAATGAAACTTTTTTTAAAGCTAAAGAAATAATAATAGTATTAATACATATCATATTTTGTCTTTATGGGGCTAGTTCATTACAGATAAATAAAATATCTTTATTATCTCATTTGTTATTTAAAATTTTTGAGAAAACTTGATGTTTTTTAGGATATATTATCCATAATCCAAAGCAGACATCATTAGTTACATAAGATATTTAAAAATAAATCACTAAGGTACACTATTGAATTATAAGTCGCTCAGTTGTGTCTGACTCTTTGCGACCCTGTGGACTGTAGCCCACCAGGTTCCTCCGTCCATGGGATTCTCCAGGGAAGAATACTGGAGTGGGTTGCCACTTCCTTCTCCAGGGGAATCTTCCCAATCCAGGGATCGAACCCAGGTCTCCTGCATTGCAGGCAGACGCTTTAACCTCTGAGCCACCAGGGAAGCCCAATCCAAAGCAGACATCATTAGTTACATAAGATATTTAAAAGTAAATCACTAAGTTACACTATTGAATTATAACTTATACAGACTAATGTTCCCCTTTTCCCTAGTTAATTTCAGTGCATAATAGGAAAAGAGGGGGAAAAAGCAAAATCCTTTCTTCTGTCAGTACTTTTAAAATTGAGTATTTTGAACTATTATCAAATGGGAAATATTTCACCAGGATTACTATAGTTTACTGTATCTAAACTAATAATAAGTAGTTTTTATAGGCATAGTTGCAAACTTAAGCTACAAAAATTAGGTGATTAACCTTCTCCATTACTTTGGCATTATCCAACATGTGGTCCCTTATCTAAGTCCCTGAATCTGCTGAGGTCCCAAGGTGGAGACTAGGATGCACAAATCCAAGACTGCTTCCAAACAACTGGCCATGAAAGCAAGAAGTGCACAAGATAAAAATATCTGATGACTGCTTTAAAATTCACAATTAAAACTGGAGAAAATATGCTTTGTAGATTCGTATATATTTGCTTAACTAGAAAAAGAAAACAAATATAGACATATTCTTGAGCACTCACATAATGGTTCACAAATAAACTGGTAAAAAACTGTATCACACCTGAATATTTTATAAGTAGAAGAAAGAGTTTTCTTACCTTCAGAAGTTCGAAGTAATGTAGACAGTGGTAAACAGGGGCTAGAAGTAGCCTGGGTAAAACATATTGAACAGCTTCTTTGAAACCTTCGCCTATTGACTAGAAAACAAAGTGATTTAATTTTTAAGTTTACTTTCCAGGCATCTTATATCTTAATCTAAAAATTACTATACCTGCAAATAGAGTGCTGCTCCAGGCTTTGATAACTGACTAAGGAAACGATCGTGAAAACCAGGTCGCAGAATATCTCGAGCATATGATTCATATGGATCAAATGCCAGTTCCTTAGAAAATAAAAAAGGTAAAACATAAATAATCTTTCTATATGGTAAAGAAAAATTAACCTACCTCCATAAACACTGCAGGTAGTGGGCACTTAAATTATGAGCACTTTATCACTGCACAATTACATATTTTTTCAAAGTCTCAAAGCAAAATTACAAAGCTATTAATTTTACTAGAGTAAACCTAATATTCTCAAGTAAGAAAGAAAATGAATTTTTTTCTGATGAGTAATGGGATTCTAGCATGTTATGACACCTCTCATGAGTATTATGAACAAACATAATGGGGGAATTGGGATCTGGAAAATGAAATTTAGCCTGAATAATAAAGAGCATAGTTATCTACAACCAGATAAAGTATAAACATTTAGAATACTGGTGCCAAGCATTTATTTTCTCATGACTACTTCTTAGTGGTAGACTTACTTTCACATCCTGCAAGCTGAAAGTAAATTATTTATATCACCTAAAATCCACTGTTATAGTTTTCACAAAACAATTAAATAATTTAATTCAAATTGCCAAAAAGTTTTACCATCATCAATCATTAATAAACCAAACAATTCTAAAGGTTATAATCTACTAGTTCTGGTGATTCCTGAAGAAAAAAAGTGAGTAGGTATTGTGATTTTTCTCAGGAGGTAGGATCTCCAATCTCTTCCATCCTGTGCCCTATTCCAGGTAAAAATAAAAACACAAAACCTCCAAACTATTATGAAAATAGTGTTGTAGATTCTAGCAAGAGCTCAATTTTATGAAGGGTAATTCTAGAAAGAGGAGGAAGAGGACATCTAGTGGAGAAATGAAAAAGAAGTTAGGAGTGAATGACAGAAAATATGATGTTTATTTTAACTTACCCTGATATTTCTCAGACTTATTTTTTTAAGGAAAGATATATATATGTGTGTGTGTGTTTGTTTTATCTAGCAACTATATTGAACCTACCTAATAGTTATAACACTATACATTTTCTCAGATTTGCTATATAGACAATTATGCTGATTACAAATAGAACAATTTTACTTCTTCTTTTCCTGTCTTTTGGCTAGTATGTCTATTACAGTGCTCAATATAAGTAGTGAGCGGCATTCTCCTACAGCTTAGTCATTAAATCTGTCTTTTATAGGTTTCTGATAGATATCCTTTACTAGATTAAGAAAGGTCCTTTCTATTTCTACTTTGGCCAACATTTTAAAGAAATTTCTGAATGACTTTAATTTTCTATGCTTTTTCTTATTTGTTGAGATTTTAATGTTAATGTGAAATATATTAATTTTTTAAAAACTTCAACCATTTAAGATATATCATAAAATATATCCTAAGATATATCATATTGGACACAGTGTTTTAGATTATAAAGAGGTTCATATTTTTCTTATATTATTCTTTCCCAGTTTTAATATACGTATATAATCCTAAAACTGAGTTGCCTTTTATGTCTCTATTTTTGATCTTCCTTATGAATCTATTTTAATATTTTCTTAACAAAAATCTTGCATATGTTTATTGGGCTTACTTCTGAATACCTTGTGGTTTTAAGACTCGTCTACCATATTCACTTGACCTCTTGCCAACCAACTACCACTTCTTCAAGCAGCTTGACAACTTTTGCAGGGAAAATATACTTCTACAATTAGCAGGAGACAAAAAATGCTTTTCAAGAGTTCATCGCATCCTGAGGCATGGATTTTTAGCTACAGGAATATACAAACTTATTTCTCATTGGCAAAAATGTGCTCATTGTAATGGTTCCTATTTTAGTTAATAAAGCTATGCCTGAGCCTAGTTATAATGATTTAAAATTCATGGTCCGAAACAGCAATTAACATTTGCACCAACCTAGTATTTCTGTGTCTCTGTTTTGGATATATGTCTTATAAGGGCTTCCCTGGTAGCTCAGCTGGTAAAGAATCTGCCTGCACTGCAGGAGACCCTGGTTTGATTCCTGGGTTGGGAAGATCCACTAGAGAAGGGACAGGCTACCCACTCCAGTCTTCTTGGGCTTCCCTGGTGGCTCAGATGGTAAAGAATCCACCTGCAATACGGGAGACTTGGCTTGGATCTCTAGGGGGCTATCCACTCCAGTATTCTGGCTTGGAGAATTCCATGGACTATATAGTCCATAGGGTCGCAGAGTCAGACATGACTTGAGCGACTTTCACTTTCACTTATAAGCTGCATAAAACAGACTTAAAGAAAACTAAGCACTTTCTTTAAACAGGCAAGTTTCAGCAGTTTGCACATACTGAGTTACTAATGTAGTAGCGTAACATAGTTGGATTTATTTGTATCATACTATACAGTCCGCCCTCTGTATCTGTCTTCCACATCTGCTGATACAGAAGGTTAACTGTCCTATACCATTTTATATGAAGTTACTTGAGCACCCACAGATTTTGATATTGGAAAGGGGATTCCTGAAACCAATCCCCCATGAATACTGAAGGATGATTGTATTTTGTTTTCATTATCACTGCTTTCTTTGCTTCATTATTTTTTCCTATTATCACAGAAATGATTAAAAATTGTTTTATAGTTTTTGTGCACTGTTATAGGTAGTACTTCTATTATTTGGTGATTTTCCTAAATGTTTTAAAAATCAAATACAGCTTGCTATTACTTATAAATTTTTTTCTAAATTTTAAAGAGAGTTTAAAATTGTTTAAACTTTATATTCTCTTTCCCTGGTACCAGGTTTTCCCTGATAGCTTAGCTGGTAAAGAATCCACCTGTAATGCCAGAGACTCGGGTTTGATTCCTGAGTCTGGAAGATCCGCTGAAGGGATAGACCACCCACTCCAGTATTCTTGAGCTTCCCTGGTGGCTCAGATGGTAAAGAATACACCTGCAATGCAGCAGACCTCGGTTCAACCCCTGGGTTGGGAAAATCCCATGGAGAAGGGAACAGCTACCTACTCCAGTATTCTTGCCTGGAGAATTCCATGGACAGAGGAGCCTGGCGGGCTACAGTCCATGGGGTCGCAGAGTTGGACACGGCTAAGCGACTTTCACTTCCATGGGTTTTCATTTTCAAAGTTGTTTAGTTTTTCATATCTTCTGAAGATAGGCCTGTATTATGCACTGAGAAGTTTAGTTCACTCTTCAAGTTAAAAAACAAGAAAAAGCAATTTGGTTTTAAAATCACGCAATAGCTTATAAAATTTACTACTATGTTTCCCATCATTAGTTCTTGTATTCCTTGACTTTCCTCTGAGTACAACTTTCCCTCTGGTTGAAGAACATCCTCATTTTTGAGTCTAGTTATGTATATTCCTTTTTTCTTTTTATACTTTATGACTTTTATGTGTTTAGAGCAACACTGAGGGGGCTATAGTGAAGCTTAAACTCAGCATATTATTTTGTCTGAAAGTCTTAATTTGTTTTATAAACTCAACCCTGAGTTATAATAAAAGATAAAGTTGATTTTAGAATGAGAACAAAGCAAGAGCGAGAAATTTCAGAATGACAATCAATGCTAACTTATTAGGGCTAACTTGTATATTTTAGCAGGTGAAATATCAAGAAAGTTACCATTTTTCTACCCCTATGATCATCATCTAAGCCTTAGACTTGATTTTCCTATTCTAAATAGGAAATGCTAAGCAGACATGCTAAGCCATGTCTGACTCTTTTGCGACCACATACACTGTAGCCCAATAGGTTCCTCTGTCCATGGGAGTTCCCAGGCAGGAATAGTGGAGTGGATTGCCATTCCCTTCTCCAGAGTATCTTCCCCACCTAGGGACTGAACCTGTGTCTCCTGCAGTCGCAGGCAGATTCTTTCTGTCACCATGCCACTAGGTCCTGGACTTCATTTCCTTTTTCTAAATAATAATGCACAGTTACCATGTATTAAGTAGCTGTATGAAGGTGGCTAGATAAATATTTCAGGTAGGTTATTTAACTTTCACAAAATCCTGAGTCCTATCATTATCCTTATTTTACAAATATAGATAGGGAGGTTTAGAGATGTGACGTAAATTGCCCATGGTTACATACAACTAATAAGTAGAAGAGTTTAGACTGAACGTAAGTAGCCTGACCTCAGGTCCAAGTTCTGTGGCCTCTTCATTGATAAGATGGCCAATTAAGTGCGAGCTGTGGGATCTGAAAGCAGCTTTGGGATCTGCTTGTTTTTATAATGGGTGAGAGACTACTTTTTTCCTAAGTTTTATGAAATAACAGAACCAAATGCTGACAGTGACCCTTTGAGGAAGGGGCAATACAGCTGAGCAGCCAGCAGTTAATGTCTATGCTAGCTGGAAATAAGAATTCATATTCCAATTTTTATTCCAATGTACTGGAATCAAATCTAGGCCTTTGAACTGCATTTAGGCCTTCCAGAGGCAGAATTTTCTGGTGTATAATTAAAGTACTTACCTCTGCTAAGTCTTCAAAGCAGCTTCCTACTAATGGATGGGGACTGCCTTCATCTGTCATTTCCACAGTATCTTCTATATGGCCCAGTAATTTTACACTAAGTTCATGTATATCCACTATACGACTAAATATATTTTCTACATCCTGTTAGAAAGAAAAACATATTAATTCAGTTAGGTTGTATAATAAAAAACTTATTTTTAACCAATAAGTCATTTTATAATCATGAAATTTAAAATGGCAGATATAGTAAAAAATTTTAACAACTTTACATGTACAAGTAAAAGACAAAGAATTCCTTTTGCAATGAAGTACAATTTATAGGTACATTGCTCTAGGTCACTGGTTCTCAAACTTTTTGGTCTCAAGACTCCTTTATACTCTTAAAAATTACTGAAAACTCTATTTGCTTACTATATTAGAAATTATTTACTATTGCCTTTACTACACTTACCATATTAGACATTCAAACCAAGAAAATTATAAATTTAATTCATTTAAAAATAACAATAAATAGCACTTTTATGAAAAGTAGCTAGGTTCTCTTAAAACAACCAAAAATCTTTGTGAGGAGAATGGGACTGCTTTACATTTTCTAACACAATCTCTAATACCTAGCTTAACTGAAGATAGCTGGCTTTTCATATATATATTTCTGCACTCTATCTGTTGTGATACATTGCTTTGATTAAAGCATATGAGGAAAATCTAGCTTTAAAAGACATGAAGTTGGAAAAGAGAGGACTATTTTAACAGTCTATTCAAATAATTGTGGATACTTTTTCCTTTTCCTGAATAGTTATTTTTATGGAGATACAAGTTACATATCATAAAATTCACTCTTAAAATATACTATTCAATGGTTTTCTTCAATCATTACTACCATCAAATTCTAGAAAATCATCATCCCCCCTAAAACCTGTATCTACCAGTAGCACTCTCCATTCTTCCCCTGCACACCCACTCCCAGTCTCTGGCAACTACTGATCTCACTTTCTATCTCTATGGATCTGCCTATTCTGGACATTGCATATATATGGAGTGATTATCTTCTTACAGTATTACACAAGTCAATATGTAGCTTCTTAAAGGTTTGTTGCAAGGTAGACTCTGAAACTATATAAACTTTGTAGTGTTAAATTAAAATCCACTGGTCTATTTTGAACTTTGAATGTTTTGGGATGTTTTGCCCAAGTGTGATTTTGTAGTGGAATTGCTAGGTAGTATGGCTAATTTATGGTTAATGTTATAAGAAATTACCAAATTATTTTCCTAAGTATTTATACCAGATTACATTCTCACAGGTAATGTGGGAATTTTACATTCCCAAAAGCAGTTGCTCCACAGTCTTTCCAACATCCAGTATTGTCAGTCTTTTTAATTCTAGCTTTTCTAATGAGTATCCAGTAGTGTCTCATAATGCTCTTAATTTGCATTTTCCTTATGACTATTAACATGTGTGGGGATTTGGCTCAGATGGTAAAGAATCACCTGCAATGCAAGAAACCGGGGATCCCTGGGTCAGGAAGATCCCCTGGAGAAGGGAATGGCAACCCTCTCCAGTATTCGTGCTTGGGAAATCCCATGGACAGAACAGCCTGGCAGGCTAGAGTCCATGGGGTCACAAAGGGTCGGACACGACTAAATGATTAACACCATGACTACTGATGTTGGTCATCCTTTGACATGCTTTCTGATCACTGTTGTATCTTCTTTTATAAAGTGTTCAATTTTTTGCCCATTTAAAAGTATCAAGCTGTTTTTCTTATTACTGAATTGCTGAAGTTCTTTATATATTCTGAATACAATCCTTTGGTTAGATGTATGTATCTAAAGTAGCTTCCACCAATATGTGGCTTATGTTCTTATTTTTCTGATAATGCTTTTTGAACAGCAAAAGTTTTTTTTGTCTTAATGCAGTCTAGCTTATTAATTTTTAATTTTATGATTCTTGATTTTTTCGTGTCCTAAGAATATCTTTGCCTACTATTTATCTCTTTCTCTTTTTTAACAGCTTCATTAAAATATGATTTATAGGCAATGCAATTCATCCATTGAAAGTAAACAAATAGTTTTTACTATATTTACAGATCTGTACAACTCATCATTTACTCCTTTATTTTTCAATGTTTACTCATTGTCATAACAATGACTGAACATTCCGTCTCAGCCTCTGTTGTGGGCACCACTTCTCCATCAGTCATCCATGATTATGTAGGTACAGTTTTAGAAATTACTAGGTTGCAACTTCCTTAGATAATCTCAGCTATTCTTCCTTAGTACTTTTCTAGGACCCAATCAGGTCGGTTTGATTACCACTGTAAGATCAGTAATCCCTTCTCTAATTTTCAGTTATTGGCTCCTTCCTTTGTGCTCCCCAAAATACTGTTGTCATACTTCTGTTACGGTAATCAGCACGTAGCACATTAGCACAGACTTCTGTTATGGTAATTAGTACTGTATTGCAATTTAGAGTTGACATCTCTGTCTTGACTAGATTGTACTTGAGAAAAGAAAATAGTTTTTGATTTATCTTTGAATCTCCATTGCCAAGTAAGGCATCTAACAATACAGGCAGCACTGATGCAATGTTGGGTCAATGATGCAAATGAGTCAAATTAAACACAGAAATCTCCCACCTAAACAAGAGGCTTTATTCTCTGGAATTCACGGAAGATTCTGTGAAGTCATTTATACTTACATAATCAGTCTAGCTTAGATTTTGTCTTTTAATTTCTGGTGTTTAATTGATCAAAACTGCTGTAGCAGGGGGAAGGGAGAGAGGCTCAACAGGGAGCAGATATACGTATAATTATGGCTGATTTGTATTGTTGTGCAGCAAAAACCAACATAACATCGTAAAGCAATTTTCCTCGAAATTAAAAAATAAATTAAAACTGTTGTAGCAACTTCATTTGTGATCACAGTCATGATAAATTAAACCCTACACCGTTTTAAAAATGGACAAATTAGCAGTCATGAACTATACAAATTCAAATTTGAGTGGCCATGTAAAATTAACAGCGCATGCAATGATATACATTCACACGATGATACTTACATTAGCTGAAAACAACTTTGAATTGGAGACAAAGGGCTCTCTAAAAACTTTTATAATTAAATTAAGCTCCCTTATGTATTGTCGAATTTCTGCCATAAATGCTTTTACCAAATCATAGTAAGTCTGCTCTCCTGAGGTGGAAGGCTCTTCATCAGTTAAAGATAATATATTTATATCTTCCACATCTTGATGAAACATATCCATCAATACCTGAATAGTCAGAGATATAAAAAACTATAATAAAATATGAATCTATAGTCAAATTTGAAGTTAAACAAAATCTGTTATTTGAATACAGTTCTTAAATGACAATAAACACACACACAATAACCTCTTCTTGGATATAATGCTACTGCTCCCTCTACAGCTTCTCTAAGACAAAATTTTACATCCGGTATCACAAACTGCATTCTCTAAGTTCTCTGTCAATACTGGTATCTATCTGTCTGTCTCTCTTGTTAATCTACTACTTCTAATTTGTTTCCAAATCTTGTCTTGGATTTCTCTCTTAGTTTCCTCTGTTTCAAGCCCTTGGCATCACCACTTCGTTCTAGGGCCTCACATAACTCATATCTGAATAACTCCCAGGTTTCTTGGTGATTGATCAAAATAAATCCCGTTTTTTTCCCCCAAGAAGTCTGCTACTCCTCCTCCTCCTCTTGCTAAACCTCATCTTTTCCCTCCTGTGAACTTCTACATCATTATCCCTATAACAATAAAATAAGATTTTAGCTTGTATCACTTTCTGCTTGTTTCACAAATATAAGTACCCTTTCATCAAATCTACAGCCTTATTTTATACATCTCTTGCATCTCTTCTCTGTGAGCTACATACATACTCAGAAATATTTTATCAGTTCATTTTAAAAGTATCAAATATTTTATATTCATTTACTCTTTTAAAATACTTATTCATTAAAATATAAAAAATTTGAAATCCTTCAGGTCTGGTGATTTTCACATTCTGGAAGAACAATAAATACTAAAATATATTTAACTGGATTAGGTAATCAAAAAGACTATTTCAAATCAATAACAGAAAAAAGGGGATGAAATACTTTATTAGAAAATATTTTCTTTTCTGAAAGATCATATTTATTAAATAAAAATACTGAGGTAGTATAGTCCAATGACTTAGATCTGGAGTTCAAGTCTAGGCTTTGAAACGTCTCAGAAAACTCTGAACCAGTTTCTTTATCTCTGTGAACTTCAGTTTCCCTTCTATAAAATGTAGATAAGAATATCTACTGTAGAGGGATATCTTAGGGACCAAATGAGATAAGTCACATACATGCTCAACTTTCAATAAATGTTTGCTCTTAACCTTATCATAGTAAAACCATACTAGCAGTATCTAAAGAAAGTTAGGCACTGAAATAAAATTATCAAGAGTTTAGTATTTGTACATTTTCAAAAATTGTTTTCAAATAAATCCATAATCTTCTAGTTCTTCCAATCCAAATAAAAACTTAAGAAGTTCACTAATAAGAGATGAATTACTGTTATTAACCCTACATGCAGCAACACAGAAGAGAAAAGCTACATGACATATTTAAACACATTTTAGGACTCTATATATATAAACTTCATTTAGATAAAGTGATATCTGGAGTTTTTGCTATTAGATTACTAAAAGTATAACCTAACAGACAATATACAATTTTATTCTGTCTGAGCAGTATGTTAGCACCCATTTAAGTCAGAAATAAAAATATAAGAACAGAACATATAGATCAGTATCTTACCTTATCAGCACACATTGCCACTTTAATATCTTGTTTTGTAATTTCATAATGCCGTATATTTCGCACATAATTCCCCACCAGCTTTAAAATGTCTGCGGAAATGTATTCTAATACTGCTACTATGTAAACAGAAACCTGGTGGTCAATTTTATAACCTAGGACCTCCTGAAAAATTAAAAGAAAAGAATGTTTAAAATTATTTACTGTAGATTTGACAAACTGATTTAAAAAAAATGTATACAGTTTAGCGTAACTTTTACCAAGGCCTGTGATTATCAACAACATTTAATTATAAAGTGGCACACCTATGAATAATACACATATTGCTATTTGAAAATGTAAGGTAAGAAAAGGTAAGGCAAAATTATCTATGATCATGTAAAATACTTAAGAAGTACAGATTAACTATAGAGATAATCCCTCAACTAGGAAGGGAAGCCCAAGTCTGTGGAAGGGGAAAATGCTCATTGTTATCTAATTCAGAATACCCAGAATTAATAATGACAAGTTTCTTTTCCTTTAATTGGTATCTGGGAATATCTACTATCCTTATACCTCTATCCTTCTCTTCCAAAGGAAACTGGACTTCCTAAAAACCTAGTGATACACTCCTGGTATCTAATTTGTTTCTATGGAAAAAAAATTCCTATTGTGTCCTGCTAGACAACATTGGTTATTAAGGGCACATTAAATAGTATCACTATCCAATTTTGAAGAGTATGGGCTTTTGTGGGCCTGATCAATTCGCATAGGAAAATAGATTCTATTTTCTAAACAATCCAGTTAAGAGAAAAGCTTCAAAATAAGTTTATGTATTTCATAATAACCTTAAATGGAGTACAATATACAAAACTGACTATGTTGTTCACCTGACACTAATATAACATTATAAATCAACTGTAAGAGAGTCATAAAGAAGTGCAACAACCAATAGCTTAGTAATTTTTTGTAAGTTGCACTTAACATCCTCACACCAGATGGTAAGATACAGGCAGATATTTCTGTTCAGACAATAAAGGACAAAACATAACTTTTTGATAGTCTTAATCATACAAGTGTCCAGCCAGACTTGAATTTCCTAACACTATCACTTAGAGTCCTGTGAACTTGGACAAAAAGTTACTTAACCACTTTCTGCTCCGTTACCTCATCTACAAAGAGGGGATGATAATAATTAACTCTGTTGAATAATAAAACTTAGACATGATGTATGAAAGTATTAGCATTTTGCTTATAGTAAAAAATTACTGACATCAGAAGTATTATTAAGGTTTTAATTATTCTAATACCCATATTTTTTATGTGAGAGCTAATCAATAATGTCATTAAATAAAATACAAATAATAACATTATTAAAGTTTCCAGCAGTTATTTTTTCTATTAGTTCTGGAGAGATTCAACTGACTGACTAGACTAACATAAATGACAAGTAAGACTAGATAGTAGGGCTTCCCTGGTAGCTCAGCAGGTTAAAAATCCGCCTGTAATGCAGGAGACCCCAGTTTGATTCCTGGGTCAGGAAGATGCCCCGGAGAAGGGATTGGCTACCCACTCCAGTAGTTTTGGGCTTCCCTGGTGGCACAGACGGTAAAGAATCTGCCTGCAATGTGGGAGACCTGAGTTCGATCCCTAGGTTGGGAAGATCCCCTGGAGGAGGGCATGGCAACCCACTCCAATATTCCTGCTGGGAGAATCCCTATGGACAGAGGAGCCTGGCGGGCTACAGTACAGTCCATGGGGTTGCAAAGAGTTGGACATGACTGAGCGACTAAGCACGGCAAGACTAGATAGTATAGGTGATCTTTACGGAATTTTTGTTCAAAGATGACAAATGGCCCAATGGAAATCTCACAGAGGTCCCTACACTTCTAATGATGTGAAGGATTAAAATCTGAAGGATTTATAGGGACAAGTATGTCTAGCCAATAGAAAAAGGAGTTTTGGAAACTCTTTCAGGTTCTGGTAACGTCTGAGATCAACAAAATTCACAGCTATAACTTTCTTAGTCCTTTCAATTTGATGATTACTGTGGGTATGAAACTACTTTAAATCATGTTGCTGAACATATACTTTCCTATTATATTATCCCTCCCAATGACATAAACTCCTGGAAAAACTAAAATGAGAGAATGTCACTCTTCAGTTGACTCTATTATCCATAAAATATGTGCTTGAAAATCATGGGTTTTATTTTGCTTTTAAGAGGCAAGAAGGTAGTATTTCAGCTTTACCTTTAACAAAGGATGGATTTTTTCTACTGGGAGAGATAAAGGGTTTCTTCGCTTCCTCTTTTCAATAGCCGATTGGGCATCAGCTATTGCCCACTTATCAATTGGATGAGGGAAACTTTTTTGAACACGTTCCTTGGAAAATAGGAAAATAAAAACTAAGCAACAAATATATTAAATAGTGTTCTTCACTTATAATTTACTTTTAAAAATCAAAGAATACCAAAAGCAGGTGTTTCACATGTGGTATAATTTATACTACAAACATACCTAAACTAAGAGACAACTATAACTGCCAAAGTACTAGTTTCTTAGTTAGGCAATTAAGAGTCTAAACGCTCCTTCTATTAACTGGGGGAAATCATATTCTGAATTTCTACTTCACCATGATAAAGCTGATAATAAGAATGAGCAGAAGCTAATTCAAACATTACTACATACAATTTCAAGGAACAAGATCTAAGTTCAAAAAGCAAATATCTAAATTCAATTTTCATTTGTCCTTTCTTTCAACATCAATTATAATCTAAAATACCATTTTGCACTTGAAACTTTTAAGAATTGTTTTTCTTTATCCATCATGCAAAGAGGTACTAGATTTCAAAACTATTTGTAAAGCATGGAAATCAAGGTTTACGTTAGTAACAGCCAACTTTAATACGCTGTAGTTTTATCATTAGAGTTTCCATCTTCCACAGGTCATTAATTTTCATCGCGATACTTCATTTTAATGTCTAGCACTCATTCGGTTAGAATTTCCATTCAAAGTTAAAGAACTCATGTTAATGTAAAAACTGAATTTCCCAACTTTAGTAAACTAATATTCATTTCAAACAAAAGGTACTTTCAACCTCTGAAGCTTCTAAAATCCACTTTCAGGATATCATAATTACAACCAGTAGAGGTCACTATTACATAATTTTAACACGTATTTTGAATTGTTCTATATTTAGCCAGTAATAAGTAAAAATTATTAGGTAAAATTATAATAAATATAAATTGAAAGTCCTAGCAATTGCCATTGAAAAGATCACTATGTGATATTCTGTAGGAAAAAGGACACAGTAATTCCAGGACACGTTATGAACAAATTTATGAATTGAGAATAGTTTAACCTACTCAAGTTTAATAAATTTTCTCTTCATCTAAGGCAAAGTCAGCTGTCAAATGTAAGAAGTGATCATTTTAATTCTAATAAAAGAAATTACTGTAGTTAAAAATGGAGTTAACAAACTTTTTCAAATATCTAGTTGAAAAGCTATTTGCTAGGAAATGGCAACCCACTCCAGTGTTCTTGCCTGGAGAATCCCAGGGACGGGGGAGCCTGGTGGGCTGCCGTCCATGAGGTCGCACAGAGTCGGACACGACTGAAGCAACTTAGCAGCAGCAGCAGCAGCAGGATACTATAACCTATATAATAAAGGCAATACAAAGGCCCAAAATACTGGGGGAGTTTGGCGAGTGAAAAAGGAGTAATAAAGGAATGGGGAAAAGGGTGGAAAGGAACGTTCAAAACAAGAATTCTTTCCCTTTTTTCCAAGTCACTACTATACACTTGCTAATCCAAAAATTATGATTAAGAGATTCTGGACTAACTTTACCATAATTCTCAATTAAAAATTTCATATTGATGGGTTTAACCCATGGTTAATTGAATAGGTAGAGGTATAACCATGATTACAAACCCTAGAGCTCACTGGCAGACATGGGGGTGGGCAAACTTCAATGCATAGTAAGAAATAATAAATTCTTAATACACTGGAAAAGGAAATGGCAACCCACTCCAGTACTCTTGCCTAGAAAATCCCATGGACGGAGGAGCCTGGTGCAAGCTACTGTCCATTGGGTCGCAAAGAGGTGGACACGACTAAGCGACTTCACTTTCTTTCTTTAATACATTTTACATCACACCCTTAAAATCACATACATAGAAAATGGAAACGAAGTTTCTTAAAATAAAACTTTCTTTTACTATACGCAATGCACTGATTTTTCCTATTCATTTATAAAAATTTAGTTGGGCATAAGGGGTGATAACCAAGAGAGAGTCCAGTGGTGGTAGAAAGCTGCGAATAAAACAGAAGCTGAACTCAACCTACCAATTCTAAATACACTTAACATACATCTTTGAAAAAAAAAAAAAAAAACATTGGTGGAATTATAGAGGCAAACAGTAGGCAGGGGTTGAGGTAGAAGAGAAAGAAAACACAACCACAATCCCTTCTCATCTCAATTTTATCCACCTAATTCCAAGTTTATCTACTGTTTTGAGAAAGAAGGAGAAGGAAAGTCAGGAATGATAAAAGAGAAGGCAAGAAAGGGAAAATAATAATGATGAGGAAAACATTTTTAACTTATTTATTAGTATATTACTGGACTGTTTATTTGAGAAGTATTACCAAAGGTTATGGGAAAGACTGATAGGGTCAAAAAGATACCTTGATTGTGAAAAAGGCCAGAATGAAAGAAATACTTTATCTCTTGTTGTGGAAAATTTAATTATAATTCTAGAGCAAAATAAAATTTCTTTTTACAATTATCTTATATAATTTAAGGTAAAGAAGCCCAAGGAGAAATGGTCAATAAAAGATCCATGAATTAAAGTCTATTACTCTGCCACTTTCAAGATTAACAGTTTTGGTTTAAATTGAGACTCTCCACTTTGACTAATATTTAGTGGCCTTGGGAAAAATAAAATATAAAGAACTAGGTTCACAATTCAGCTCTGTCTCTTATTAGCAGAACCTGTCTTTTCCTTCACATGATGAAGGTGTCTAGATAGATAATCTTGAAGATTAATTCCAATACAAACGTTCTAGGCTCTATGAAAATTCCTATACATGCGCTTGAGTGCAAATAATCAGACCTGGAGGCACTTTTAAAGTGCTATTAATAAAGGCTTAGAATGTGTAAGAGAATTTTTTTTTCTGCCTAGAAAGGTAGAAAATAATGAGAAATCACTTTGGAAATCTAAATGTGAGTGACAAACTTCTTAGAAACTACAAAGATTTTTTAGGAATGAAGGAAAAGAAAAAATGTTGAAGAAAAAAATGAAAGGAAAAGGAAAGCCAACTTTGAAAATTTAAGGATATAGTTCACAGGGTAAAAAGAAAAGTCTAAGATGAAGGAAAAAGAAATAAAAGGGATCCAAATTGGGAAAAAAGTATTGTCACTGTTTGGCAATTACATCATACTATACACAGAAAATCGTAAAGATGCTACCAGAAAACTACTGCAGTTTACCAATGAATTTGGTAAAGTTGCAGGGTACAAAATTAATACACAGAAAGCTGTTGCATTTCTATATACTAACGACAAAAGATCAGAAATAACAATTAAGGAAACAATCCCATTTATCACTGCATCAGAAAGAATAAAATACCTAGGAATAAACCTACTGAAGGAGGCAAAAGGCCTGTTATTTTGAAAACTGTAAGACGCTGACGAGAGAAATCAAAGAGGATACAAACAGATGGAAAGATATTCTGTGTTCTTGGACTGGAAGAATCAATACTGTCAAAAGATCATACAACCCAATGCAATCCCTATCAAATTACCAATGCAATTTTTCACAGAACTAGAACAAAAAAAATTTTTTTATTTGTATGGAAATACAAAAGATCTCGAATAGTCAAAGCAATCTTGAGAAAGAAAAACAAATCTGGAGGAATCAGTCTCCCTGACTGCAGACTATACTACATAGTTACAGTCATCCAAACGTAACGGTACTGCCACAAAAACAGAAATATAGATCAATGAATGAGGACAGAAAGGCCAGAGAGAGACCCACTCGCCTATGGTCAGTTAACTATGGCATCCTGCTTTTGGAACTATGTTACCTTACGAATCTTAAATTCTAACAACTTTGTCTCTGATCCCAATCTATTCTATTTCTATCAGGTATTCTAGTGTCATCAGCTCTCTGATCTTATTGGGAAATCCCTGTTCTCTCCATGTTTTTCCAATCTACCTGCCCCTCTCCTAACTGACAGAGTAGTTTACTGGAATGTATGCCCTAAAGTTTAGACTTTCTGGATTAGAGTCTTGGCTTCACTACTTACTAGCTATAACCATGGGCAACTTATTTAACCTCTCTATGCTTCAGTTTCCACATTAATTCATTCAACCTATATTTCCTGAGTGCCTTCTCTGCGCCAGACATTGTTCTGGGTACTGGGGATCTGGTAGTGAATAAGAATTTATATTCTGGACCTTATAATCGAATACAGGAACAACAGTACTATCTTCATGGGTTTATTAAAAACT
This sequence comes from Capra hircus, assembly GCF_001704415.2. Lineage (NCBI taxonomy): Eukaryota > Metazoa > Chordata > Mammalia > Artiodactyla > Bovidae > Capra > Capra hircus. Next base: position 21,227,595 of record NC_030818.1, read on the forward strand.
TTAAATGAAATATAAACACAGAAGAGTTTAGAGCAATATGATACAATAGCAAGCACTCAAAAATCAGCTGTTATTAAATTTCATTTTTTCCCTTATCCAATTTGATTCTCTGATGCTCTTTCCCGCTGAGCTTCCTATTGGATATAACTATGTATCAATCCCTAACCGCCCCAGGAGAATACAGCAGGGATACACCTCCTCCCCAGCCACTGTGTACCACAAAGTCATTATTACATTCTAGTGTGTTATGTCCTGAAAAGGGTTGTAAAGCAGTGCTATTACCGATTTCCACAACCCTCTTGCCCTACTGTTGCCATTGTATAGCCACGGTGAAATACCATTCAACTTAACTGTCTTTTTTGAGCCCACAAAAGGACCACAAAAGAAATGTCACAGAAATGCAAAGATCTGTACACTATACATTCAAGATCTTCAAAGTCAAATGACCTTACATCATTGCCAGAAAACTTTTATATTTCCAGCTCTGTCTCCCATTTTCTATAGTTGGTACTTCAAACGTTCTTGCTTCTCTTCTCAAACCTGACTCCTTAAGAACTCAATTTAGCTGGCTCTTCTTCTGAGAATCCAAACTCAAGCCTCAAAGTCTGTATTATTAGTTTGCTTTTTGTTTTTTTTATGGTTTCCCACATACCCTTTACTCACAGGACATCACATTATGTTACTGCCTATACATCTGCCTGTATCTCCATTAATCTACAAGCCATAAAAAGACAGGAGCCATGTCATATTTGTGACATCTTCCTTCCTAGAATTTTGATGTTTCCCTCCCTTCAATTGGTGGGGAGGGGTTCACTTCCTATCTAAAAATACACAGAGCACTGAAGATCAAAGGATTGGCTGAAATGCTTTTGAAATGATAGCTGACTTTAAGAAATAACAAGAAAAAAGAAACACTTGGATATATTCCACTCTTAAAGGTATATCTGTCATTCTAGCCTCAAGAAGTAGTATTTAGAGGTCAATAAAAGTTGACTTTAGATTAAAAGCAAATAATGGAATAGTTTGATTCAAAAACACAAGCTAGCAGACACTCAATACAAAGTGAAAAGTAATCTAGCCATCATTTTAAAAATACCATATAGACGCTGTGTGGAACTGAAAAGCAAACATCTCCCCCCTTTATTGACATTACAATAAACACACATATTAGATATAAGGCAAAATTGATCATACCTCTACATCTGAAGCACTTCGGGGTTGAGCTTGGCATAGCATATTTAATAGTTGCAAAATTAATTCTTCAACATACTGAAGAGCATCATCACTAGACTCAAGAGTTGGATGAACCTGCCCCTGAACCTATAAACAAAAAGTAATTAAAGGTTTGTTTAATCTGATTAAATAAACAAAGCAAGTAATTTTTTCAAGTGTGGGGTTTGTATTCAAGAACACAGTCTGGCTTGCAAATACAGATTTGAATGTTATTACCCTAGCCTGAAATTGTTAACCTTTTTCCTAGTCACATGCACCATACATGCTTATTGACATGCTTCTAGAGATTCAGATACTTAATTACAAAATTTCAAAAATTTGTTCTTAAACTATGCCTATCCTTAGAGTGTGGGAATACTGAGAGGGAGGGAGAGGCTGAGCTAAACGATGTGGTTTACATGGTTTTTGCCAAGAACCAGTGGTAGTTAGAATACTGGCTCAGTACAGTGCTCGGGCAAAATTGACCTCCTATGTGTCCCTTGTTTACCTCTATCTTTCCTACCAAATCGTAACATTCAAGAGGCCTATATCTTTCTTTTTTTCACCAAAGTAACTCCAGCAACTAGCACTGTACAGGGCACATAACACAAGCTAATAAATGACTTGAATACAAAGTCATCCCGTATCAAAGGACACAAAACAGGCACTTTGACAATGAGAGACTGTCCATGCTTCAGGAAGATAACTTGGTGGTCACCTATTCATAAATGCCCAGCACTCTTTACCTTCATTTTCCTCAACCATTTCTTTGAAGGCATCTGAGCCACCACTCTTCATAAAACTTAAATTTTCATAACCAGCAAGACAGTCTTTACTTGCATCCCTCTGTCACTCATTATAGGTCAAAACCACTCCCTACTTTTTAAAATGGCAGCAAAATAAAATTCAGAAGACAAACATGTTTCAAAAACGCTCAACTCTTCAAAGGATGGTAGCACTCTCACTGGATTCAAGCAGACGGAACTCACTAACCAAGAGCATTTAGTATGGCCTATCTTACTATATATACACTTCGTTAGCTGAGGGCTTGACAGCCTCAGTGTATGGACAGATTTTTTTTTTTTATCAAGTGTACCATATAATGAATTCTTTAAACATATATTTGAAGTACACAGATATGTATACAAACATATATATGCACTTACACTTTTTAAAGAAAAATATTTTAGAAGCCAATAACATTATGACAATGTAAAACTGTGTGAAGGGGGCTACGTCAACTATAAATAATAATTTATTATTATTTAACGGGCAAAGAAACTGAGTCCCCAAAGGCGTAAATCATTTGCCCAAGAACTTTTTGTCATCTTTGGTATAGCAATTATCAACCTGACAATAACCGACCTGCTTACAGATCCCTCACCCGGTTAGATGACTGAATGCTTGCGCGGTTAAAATAATGGATGGAGTACAGACCAGAACCCAGGTGTTTCTCAGCTTTCTATTCACCAGCCATAACATTCTGTGTATAGGCAACAAACTTGATAAATGGATTCCTCTTCAACACTAAGCATGACTGTAAAAATCTTTTTGTAAAACAGAACACAAATGGAATTTTTGACAACAGTTTTACTTCTATACATAGAACTGCATGCCCTCATTAGTTTAAACTGTAGACACCCTTTACCTTCAAGGCTGACTTATCTTCCTTGAAAGGTGCACCCTAACACTACATGACAGGCTTTTTTTGGTGGTGTTGGGGAGGGAGGGGCTCGATTTTTCATTTTTTAAACTCTCTCTTCTTAAGAGTGACACACAATCCCATTTGCTTCTTTTTATTTTTTTTTTCATTTGTTTCTTATAGAGTTACATATTTTCCTTCACCCCTCAAATGTGGAGTCCATCCTTGTCTGTCTGCTCCCTCCTTCTGTTCTTTCCCCTAACTAATCTCATTTACTTCCAAATTTTTATCACCTACATGAAAAGTTCAAGCGTTAGTTGCTCAGTCATGTCTGACTCTTCGCAACCCCATGGACTGATGACTCCAAATCTGATTTTTCTCCTCAGTTTTAGACCCATACACCAAATTCTGGGCAAGATATCTGCACCTATCCTACCAAAATCTCAACTATGACATGGGGGATGGGGAGAGGAACTTATTACAAAAGTTGAACAAGGAAAACTATCTTACACATAGAATTATATCTCACAAATGAAAAACAACATAGACAGGCCCTAGTTTCAATAAGACAGTCCTGGAAAAGTCGCTATAATTGGGGTTACATTCCTATTCAAGGATCCAGCATCACATAAAATATACATTTATAAAACCATAGAATTTTAGAAGGGACTATAGATGTTGTTTCACAATCCTTCTATAAACTGCGGAAAATTCTGAAACAGATGGGAATACCAGACCACCTGACCTGCCTCTTGAGAAACCTATATGCAGGTCAGGAAGCAAAACTTAGAACTGGACATTGAACAACAGACTGATTCCAAATAGGAAAAGGAGTACGTCAAGGCTGTATACTGTTACTCTGCTTATTTAACTTCTATGCAGAGTATATCATGAGAAATGCTGCGCTGGAAGAAGCACAAGCTGGAATCAAGATTGCCGGGAGAAATATCAATAACCTCAGATATGCAGATGACACCACCCTTATGGCAGAAAGTGAAGAGGAACTAAAAAGCCTCTTGATGAAAGTGAAAGAGGAGAGTGAAAAAGTTGGCTTAAAGCTCAACATTCAGAAAACGAAGATCATGGCATCTGGTCCCATCATTTCATGGCAAATAGATGGGGAAACAGTGGCTGACTTTATTTTTCTGGGCTCCAAAATCATTGCAGATGGTGACTGCAGCCATGAAATTAAAAGACGCTTACTCCTTGCAAGGAAAGTTATGACCACCCTAGACAGCATATTAAAAATCAGAGACATTACTTTGCCGACTAAGGCCCGTCTAGTCAAGGCTATGGTTTTTCCAGTGGTCATGTATGGATGTGAGAGTTGGACTGTGAAGAAAGCTCAGCACCAAAGAACTGATGCTTTTGAACTGTGGTGTTGGAGAAGGCTCTTGAGAGTCCCTTGGATTGCAAGGAGATCCAACCAGTCCATTCTCAAGGAAATAGTCCTGGGTGTTCTTTGGAAGGAGAGTGATGCTAAAGCTGAAACTCCAATACTCTGGCCACCTCATGCGAAGAGTTGACTCATTGGAAAAGACTCTGAGGCTGGGAGGGATTGGGGCAGGAGGAGAAGGGGACGACAGAGGATGAGATGGCTGGATGGCATCACTGACTGGATGGACATGAGTCTGAGTGGACTCCGGGAGTTGGTGATGGACAGGGAGGCCTGGCGTGCTGCAACTCATGGGGCCGCAAAGAGTCGGACATGACTGAGTGACTGAACTGAACTGAGCTGAAGTGAAAAAGGAAACACCCACAACCTTGTAGCTAACGAGCAATGAATGCTGAACCTGGGCCTCCTGGTATCTAGGGCAAAGCTCTTTCCACTAAACCACAGACTGTCAAAGGTTGGAGGCATATGGGGAATGTCTAGTAGCTCCATCAGCATAAAGAACAGAATGTCCATGAAATGTATCTATTTATATAGCGGGCTTCTATATAAAACTCAGCTTTTAGTACGTAGTCATACTTTAAGTAACACCAGCATACCATAAATGTAAATGCAGCACTATGAATCTTATCATCTGAACAGGTAAAATCATCTTACCCACTCAAATTGGGTAAAATGATCTTCGATTACACAAAGGATCCCATGTATTATGTAATATTATAAATACACTAAAAATCTGACATAAAGCTAATTTGCTACAGGTTAAGAAATATTAAGATAAAAATATTTAATCAACAATAATTCTAATTAACTTTAAAAAATACCCAAGCCCTTTGAAAAAGTGATTTAGGTACCTCAAAACACATTTTAGAAAGTATTCAAGAAAATGTAAATCTATCAGATTACATTTTTAAAAATGTTGTTTTTCAAGAAGACCCTTGGAAATTATATAATTCTTCATTAATACAGCTCTATCTCTAGCTGCTCTTCAGTTTACACTTTACGCTGAAGCAACTCATACTACCTGCAGTTCATAAAACATGGCATGCAGTTTTCACTCACACTGTTCTCCATGGCTATCATTCATTCTCTTGCCCTTCTGTTTACCTATTTGATTTTCAAAACCCAGATCTCATCTCATTTGGGAAGACTTCTTTGCTTCTTGTCTCTTTCTAAGGCAGTATTAATCTCATTCATTTAACTGATTTATTGAACCTATTAAATACCAGGCTGGATATATAGAGATTAATCAAAAATTGCCCCGATCTATGGGCCTTATATTCTGCTCTGTGCTAATCCTTGTACTAAGTATCACACTTTTGTTACTGGGTTTGTCCTATTGAATTATAATTACTTGTTCCCTTGTAAATTTCCTCTACTGACGCTCCCATTAGGCAAGGCCTTGTTTATCTACTTATAGAATCATTTTCTCTTTGTTTTTCACACTAAACCTCTGACATTCAGGGAACACTCAAAGCCTCTGTGTTATAGGGGTGAAAGTAATAAAATATCTTTTTCTCAGAATTAAGAGTGAAAACGGGTGGTAGTGAAGGCTACAGTCTGGTTGATTTCAGGAGCATAAACCTTGAAAGCAGAAATCATTCAACATAAAGGCAGTCAGAACTAAAATCAACATTTATTATGTAGAATCAATTCAACTGTATTTAGTTACTGTGTTGAAATGCTTATGTTAAAATAAAAAAACACCCCAGACGATGATACTGCTTGTAATTCAGTCACATATAGTTAAAATATTAAGTTTGACACGTTGTATGATACATGAAATCTTAAAAATTAAAATTCAAGCAGTTTTATTCACCGATGGTTGAACTGAATTGAACTGAAAGTCGCTCAGTTGAGTCCAACTCTTTGTGACCCCATGGACTATACAGTTCATTAAATTCTCCAGGCCAGAATACTGTAGTGGGTAGCCTTTCCCTTCTCCAGGGGATCTTCCCACTGATGGTTACTAAGAGTCAAATAAAACCTATCAGGTAAATACACTGAAAAAAGGATTAGGCTTAAATAGAAAATAATGCACGATGTGAACTGTTCATCTAAATTTCTAGACATTAACCTTTATCACATCTTAAATCTGTCAAATTAGGATCATAAAGTTCATTTACACAAGAGGCTAATAAATTATTTTAATTCCTTAAAAACAAAACAATACTTCAAAAGCCTCTAACTGAAAAACAAGGGCAATGAAAAATGTTTAAAGATAAGCAGAGAACCAATTCCTGAAATACAGACTTTGTTTTTTATTATTTCAAAGAAGATGCTGTTAAAGAGATTTCTTTAATGAGCAGGCAGAAACAGCACTTCCTATACAGATAGGATTAAAAAAAAAAAACAAAAAACTTCTCTTCCATGAGATAGCAGTTACAGCTAAAGTGTTCCATTCCATCTAAATGGTACTCAAATGAATCTAAATGGTACTCGAATGATCCAAGACTATACAGAAAATGTTATACTGCCAAATTTTATGACAGTCTTTAGAAGCTATCTACAACTGATATTCACTAAAGGTGTGTGTGAGAGAGTACTTACAATATGCATGACATATTTATCAGTGGGCGGAGGGGGCATTAAAAGAATGAAGAAAACAGTTCTTTCTCCCCCTAAACTGGGACTCTTATAGAAAATTTTTACAGAAAGTCTACTGCGTATAAGGTGCTATTTTAAATGTCAGAGATCCAACAGTGAACAAGATACACAAAATTGCTCTGAGCTTATATTTTAATAGGAACGATCCAGCCATTTACTTTTAGTTTTTAAAAATAGGATCATACTTTGAACCTCAATCTACTGAAATGAGAAATCAGTTCAGTTCAGTCGCTCAGTCGTGTCTGACTCTTTGTGACCCCATGAATCGCAGCACATCAGGCCTCCCTGTCCATCACCAACTCTTGGAGTTCACTCAGATTCATGTCCATTGAGTCAGTGATGCCATCCAGCCATCTCATCCTCTGTCATCCCCTTCTCCTCCTGCCCCCAATACCTCCCAGCATCAAAGTCTTTTCCAATGAGTCAACTCTTTGCATGAGGTGGCCAAAGTACTGGAGTTTCAGCTTTAGCATCATTCCTTCCAAAGAAATCTCAGGGCTGATCTCCTTCAGAATGGATTGGTTGGATCTCCTTGCAGTCCAAGGGACTCTCAAGACTCTTCTCCAACACCACGGTTCAAAAGCATCAATTCTTTGGCGCTCAGCCTTCTTCATAGTCCAACTCTCACATCCATACATGACCACAGGAAAAACCATAGCCTTGACTAGATGGACCTTAGTCAGCAAAGTAATGTCTCTGCTTTTGAATATGCTATCTACATTGGTCATACATAAATAAACAAAAGAACTTTTTTCTTTATTCTTTTAATGCCACCCCCCACACATAGATAAATATGTGATGCATATTGTAACTGTTCTCACACACACACCTTTAGTGAGTATCAGTTGTAGACAGCTTCTGAAGGCTGTCATAAAATCTGGCAGTGTAACCTTTTCTGCGTAAATACACAAATATATATTTGTACTGTAGTTACTGTAACTAAAGTATATGCAACAGTCTTTAAGTATATCTAAGCTTTCCTATGAACTGAATATGTATTATTATTCAATGTACATGAAATAGTCTACCTACATACAACTAATGAATACCTTCCATAAGCACATAAAGTGAAGTGAAGTTGCTCAGTCTTGTCTGACTCTTTGCGACCCATGGACTGTAGCACAAGCTCCTCCGTCCATGGGATTCTCCAGGCAAGAATACTGAAGTGGGTTGCCATTTCCTTCTCCATAAGCACATAACTGGTGGTTAATTGATAAATACCATTATTATCTTTCCTCCAATAAAGCCAGGACCGTATCCTATCTATACTACATGCTTTATAGGGTAGGTTGACAATCACTGTTCCTATCACTGCCTTTCCATGGGAGTGCCTTTCAAATCACGAGCATTCACAAATCAACTTTTGAAACTCAATTCATTATTAAGTGGGAACTTGCAACATACCCAGATGGTAGTTTAAGTTTTTCTTCTTAAAATAACTTTTTACAATCTTACTGAAGTTTTGCATTTAAAGTCTTCCCTATAAAAATATATGAAATGTTCCTCAAATTCGACAGAATCAAGAGAAATGTGAATTAAAGAATATTTTATTAGCAAAAATTAAATAATCAATAACACCTATTATTGACAGGAATGTTCAGAAAAGATGATTCTGTTATCTTGCTGGCAGAAATGCTGATAACAGCTTTCTAAAAAGTAATCCAGCAACCACTATCAAAATTAAAAATAAATTCTATGGCCCAGCAAACACACCCCTGGGATTTATCTTAACCAAATAAAAGAATATACGTAAAAGGATTTTATTTCAGCTCTGTTCATAATGGTAAAAACTAAAAAGCAAACATCCATCAGTAAGAGAATATTTGAATAAAATATGCAATATTACTTTTACGGGCTTAGTTGTGTCTCCTAAAAATTCATACCAGGAGACCTAATTCCTACTACCTCAGAATTTGACTATACTTGAAAGCAGGGCCTTTGTTAGGGTGGGCCTAATTTAATATGCCAAAGCCTTTGACTGTATGGATCACAATAAACTGTGGAAAATTCTGAAAGAAATGGGAATACCAGACCATATGACCTGCCTCTTGAGAAACCTGTATGCAAGCAGGAAGCAACAGTTAGAACTGGACATGGAACAACAGACTGGTTCCAAATAGGAAAAGGAGTACGTCAAGGCTGTATATTGTCACCCTGCTTATTTAACTTATATGCAGAGTACATCATGAGAAATGCTGCACTGGAAGAAGCACAAGCTGGAATCAAGATTGCCGGGAGAAATATCAATAACCTCAGATATGCAAATGACACCACCCTTATGGCAGAAAGTGAAGAGGAACTAAAAAGCCTCTTGATGAAAGTGAAAGAGGAGAGTGAAAAGCTGGCTTAAAGCTCAACATTTAGAAAACAAAGATCATGGCATCTGGTCCCATCACTTCATGGCAAATAGATGGGGAAACAGTGGCTGACTTTATTTTTGGGGGCTCCAGAATCACTGCAGATGGTGACTGCAGCCATGAAATTAAAAGACGCTTACTCCTTGCAAGGAAAGTTATGACCAACCTAGATAGTATATTGAAAAGCAGAGATATTACTTTGCCAACAAAGGTCTGTCTAATCAAGGCTATGGTTTTTCCAGTGGTCATGTATGGATGTGAGAGTTGGACTGTGAAGAAAGCTGAGCACCGAAGAATTGATGCTTTTGAACTGTGGTGTTGGAGAAGACTCTTGGGAGTCCCTTGGATTGCAAGGAGATCCAACCAGTCCATCTTAAAGGAAATCAGTCCTGGGTGTTCATTGGAAGGACCGATATTGAAGCTGAAACTCCAATACTTTGGCCACCTCATGCGAAGAGTTGACTCATTAGAAAAGACCCTGATGCTGGGAGGGATTGGGGGCAGGAGGAGAAGGGGACGACAGAGGATGAGATGGCTGGATGGCATCACTGACTGGATGGACATGAGTCTGAGTGAACTCCGGGAGTTGGTGATGGACAGGGAGGCCTGGCGCTCTGCGATTCATGGGGTCACAAAGAGTTGGACACAACTGAGCAACTGAACTGAACTGAACTTAACACAATATCTAATTTATTTGGAGAAGAGTGGAGAAATAGCTCCAGAAAGAAGAGGCTGAGCCAAAGCAAAAAGAACGCCCGATTGTGGATGTGACTGGTGATGGAAGTAAAGTGTGATGCTATAAAGAACAATATTGCATAGGAACCTGGAATGTTAGGTCCAGGAATCAAGGTAAATTGGAAGTGGGCAAACAGGAGATGGCAAGAGTGAACATCAACATTTTAGGGATCAGCGAACTGAAACAGACCCGAATGGGCGAATTTAATTCAGATGACCATTACATCTACTACTGTGGGCAAGAATCCCTTATAAGAAATGGAGTAGACTTCAAAGTCAACAAAAGAGTCTGAAATGCATTATTTGGGTGCAATCTCAAAAACGACTGAATGATCTCTGTTCATTTCCAAGGCAAACCATTCAATATCACAGTAATCCAAGCCTATGTCCCAACTACTAATGTTGACTAAGCTGAAGTTGAACGGTCCAATGAAGACCTAGAAGATCTCCTAGAACTAACACCAAAAAAAAAAAAAAAGATGTCCTTTTCATCATAGGAGACTAGAATGCAAAAGTAGCAAGTCAAGAGATACCTGGAGCAAAAGGCAAGTTTGGTCTTGGAGTACAAAATGAAGCAGGTCAAAGGCTAACAGAGTTTTGCCAGGAGAACGCAAAACACCCTGATCAACAACACAAGAGATGACTCTACACGAGACCATCCCCAGATGGTCAATACAGAAACAAGATTGCTTATATGCTTTGGATCCGAAAATGGAGAAGCTCTATGCAGTCAGCAAAAACAAGATCGGGAGCTGACTGTGACTCAGATCTTGAACTCCTTATTGCAAAAATCAGACTTAAATTGAAGAAAGTTGCGAAGAGCACTAGACCATTCAGGTATGACCTAAATCAAATTCCTTACGATTATACAGTATAAGTGACAAATAGATTCAGGGGATTAGATTTGATCGACAGAGTGTCTCAAGAACTGTGGACGGAGGTTAGAGACACTGTACAGGAGGCAGTGATCAAGGCCATTCCCAAGAAAAAGAAATGCAAAAAGGCCAAATGGTTGTTTGATGAGGCCTTACAAATAGCTGAGCAAAGAAGAGATGTGAAAGGCAAAGGAGAAAAGAAAAGATGTACCCATTTGAGTGCAAAGTGCCAAAGAATAGCAAGGAGAGATAAAAAAACACTTTCTCTAATCAGTGCAAAGAAAGAGGAAAACAATAGAATGGGAAAGACTAGCGATCTCTTCAAGAAAATTAGAGATACCAAGGGAACATTTCATGCAAAGATGGGCTCAATAATGGACAGAAATGGTATGGACCTAACTGAAGCAGGTGACAAGAATACACAGAAGAACTATACAAAAAAGGTCTTAATGACCCAGATAACCATGATGGTGTGATCACTCACCTTGAGCCAGACATCCTGGAATGTGAAGTCAAGTAGGCCTTAGGAAGCATCACTATGAACAAAGCTAGTGGAGGTGATGGCATTCCAGCTGAGCTATTTCAAATCCTGAAAGATGATGCTGTGAAAGTGCTGCACTCAACATTGCCAGCAAATTGGGAAAACTCAGCAGTGGCCACAGGACTGGAAGAGGTCAGTTTTCATTCCAATTGCAAAGAAAGGCAATGCCAAAGAATGCTCAAACTACCGCACAACTACAGTCATCTCACATGCTAGCAAAGTAATGCTCAAAATTCTCCAAGCTAGGCTTCAACAATACATGAACCGAGAACTTCCAGATGTTCAATCTGGATTTAGAAAAGGCAGAGGAACCAGAGATCACATTACCAATATCCACTGGATCACAGAAAAAGCAAGCGAATTCCACAAAAACACCTACTTCTGCTTCATTGACTACACTAGAGCCTTTGACTGTATGGATCACAACAATCTGTGAAAAATTCTTCAAAGATGAGAATATCACACCACCCTACTTGCTTCCTGAGAAATCTGAATGCAGGTTAAGAAACAACAGTTAGAATCAGACACAGAATAACCAACTGTTCCAAATTGGGAAAGGAGTACATCAAGGCTGTATATTCTCACCCTGCTTATTTAACTTTTATGCAGAGTATATCATGTGAAATGCTGGGCTGCATAAAGCACAAGCCAGAATCAAGATTGCTGAGAGAAATATCAATAACCTCAGATATGCAGATGACACTACCCTTATGGCTGAAAGCGAAGAAAAACTAAAGAGTCTCTTGATGAAAGTGAAAGAGTAGAGTGAAAAGGCTGGCTTAAAACTCAACATTCAAAAAACTAAGACCATGGCATCCAGTTCCATCACTTCATTGTAAACTGATGGGAAAACAATGGAAACAGTGACAGACTTTTCTTAGTCTCCAAAATCACTGCAAACGGTGACTATAGCCATGAAATTAAAAGACGCTTGCTCCTTGGAAGAAAAGCTACGACAAACCTAGACAGTATATTAAAAAGCAGAGACATTACTTTGCCGACAAAGGTCCATATAGTCAAAGCTATGGTTTTTCCAGTAGTTGTGCATGGATGTGAGAGTTGGACTATAAAGAAAGCTGAGTGCCCAGGAATTGATGCTTTTGAACTGCGGTGTTGGAGAAGACTCTTGAGAGTCCCTTGAACTGCAAAGAGATCAAACCAGTCAATCCTAAAGGAAATCAACCCTGAATATTCATTGGAAGGACTGATGCCTAAGCTGAAGTTCCAATACTTTGGCCACCGGATGAAAAGAACCGAGCCATTGGAAAAATCGCTGATGCTGAGAAAGATTGGAGGCTGGAGGAGAAGGTACGATAGAGGATGAGACGATTGGATGGCATCACCAACTCAATGGACATGAGTTTCTGCAAGCTCCAAGAGTTGGTGATGGAGGGAAACCTAGCCTGCTGCAGTCCATGGGGCCTCAAAGAGCCAGACAGGACAGAGTGACTGATCTCAACTGAATTTATTTGCTGTGAAGTTGGAGGTAACAGCAAGCATGAAAGCCCAATAAAGGAGACTGTTCAGAGAAACAAATAGTGAGCAGAGCCAGCAGGAGGTCTGGAGATGAGATCAGAGAGATAGGAAGCAGCCAGATCATTTAACAACTTTTGAGGGTGATGGAGCAGCAGTTAGGTTTCTACAAGGGTACATTGCAACTTTAAGTTCAGGGAAAAGAAAGTTCATTGCCATGGTTTTAGATTCCACATTGCAAATAAGCAACTTGTGGGGTCTGATGTCAAAAGAAAATGTTTGTAATATCTAAAAAACCTTTTCCCTTCCCAACTATTTACAGCCATGAGGCTGTATTTTCTTTATACAGTTCAAGTAAAATAGCATATCACAACCAACTGAATGAAGAGAATCTGTTCCTTCTTTTTCTAATTTTTTTATTTTTTGGCCCTGCCATGCAACATGCAGGATCTCAGTCCCCTGGCCAGGGACTGAACCTGTGTGCCATGCAGTGGAAGTACAGTCTCAATCACTGGACTACCAGAAACTCTGTGTTTCTTTTATGAAGTCGAATAGTAAAAAGATTTGCAAAAATGTAAAAAAATGACACTAAATTTTTTGTTTGGGGAAACACATTTATTTTATTAAAAAATTTATTGTTAATATGTAAGGAGTTCACTATTTTAAAATAAATTTAAGTTGTTTTTTTTTAAATATAAATTCATGGGCATAACTCATATACAAGGTGTTCTTTGAGAACCTCAGTAATTGTTTAAAAGTGTAAAGGAGTTATCAGATCAAAAACTTGAGAACTACTGATTTATTCGTCAAAGATGTCCTAGAGTCGCATTTCCCAATCATCATTAATAATTTCTGAGGACTTTTCTATAATAATAATAATTCAGTCAGCCACATCCATCATCCTGTTCACCCTCCAAAACCCCAAATCATAAACCTGTTAGTCCTATGACTTTCACAACTTTTAGAAGGGAGAGGCAAGCTTCCAAGAGAAATCTACACTGAACCACAATACATAACACAAGTAAAAGTAAAGCTGCCCTGGTTAAAGAGAGCGTGGTATCCCCTACCTCTAGTTCATCAATCCCCTCAGTTTCCATGAAGGTCCCTCTAAAGTACTACCTAGAATCACAGAAAACACAGTTTTTAAAATCTTTATTTTAAACTGCTGCTCAAATGTGCTACTTACAAAGTTTCAAAAAGGTTCTGTCATTGTTTCAAAATGATCAAGTTCAAACTCACCCTCCAGCAGACACTCGTAAGTTGCTCAGTCATGTCCGACTCTGCGACTCCACAGTCCATGGAATTCTCCAGGCCAGAATACTGGAGTGGGTTGCCTTTCCCTTCTCCAGGGGATCTTCCCAACCCAGGGATTGATCCCAAGTCTCAGATGTACAGTACTAGTATCTATGTGTGTGTGTGGGTGCAAACTCAATCATGTTCAACTTTTTGTGACCCTCCTGGATGGTAGCCTGCTAGGCTCCTCTGTCCATGGAATTACCCAGGTAAGAATACTGGAGTGGGTGCCATTTCCTACTCCAGGGGATCTTCCTGACCCAGGGACTGAACCATGTCTCTTGTGTCTCAGCACTGGCAGGTGGATTCTTAACCACTGCTCCACCTGGGAAGTCCATTAGTATCTATTCCTATGGAGAAACACAAAGTTGTTTAAATCTCATAACAACACTCAGACTCATGAGAATGTCTAAGGATTCTTGATAAATTACTTGAGGACTGGTGGATGAGTGGAGTTCATCTAAAAAGGCTTCCTGAAGAAAGAGACACTATGATAAGGCAAGCAGGAAAGTCAGCTCAGTTACAAAGGGCTAGAATGAGGCATGTTTCCTAGATTATATGAACTAACAACCAGGCAATGTGTGGCTCTTAAGCACCTGAATTCTGCAGGCCACATTCACAAGTTTTTATCTGAAACAGTGAAATAACTCTCTTGTGAATTTGGGGCAGATTTACATTTCCTACTTTAGTAACAGGATCCCTACTCTACGCAAAATTTAAAAGGTGAAAATAAGCCCAAAGACTTAATTGGAATACTTGCTTCTAAGACAAAAATTATTTCAGTTCCACATAAACTGAGATTGACATAGGACAGAACTGTTTCACAGTTCAAAGAAGACAGAATTAAGAGTTTTTACAGTGAAGCATAAAAATTATTTTACCAACATTACAGCATAGTTGGAATAGGCCACTGGCTGTATAGAAGCCTAGGCAGGAGCAGACCAAGGGCAGTAAGTCAGTCAGCAGAGCTTTCACGATCTATTTTTAGTGTTTAACAGTGCTTTTGACACATCTCACAGTTGGTGTCTAAAAAGCTAGATGTTTATATAAAGCTACCTATTTGGCTAAGCAAAATCCTATGAAAGAAACAACACAAATTAACTATTTTGGGCAAAAAGTTAAAAAAAAAAAATATTGCTTAACTATTAAAGTGCAGGGCTAAACAATGGCTCAACTGGTAAAGAATCTGCCTGCAGTGAGGAAGACCTGGGTTCGATCCCTGGGTTGGAAAGAGCCCCTGGAGAAGGGAAAGGTTACCCACTCCAGTATTCTGGCCTGGGTCAAAAAGTCCAAGGAGTCGGACACGACTGAGTGACTTTCACTTTAAATGACAAAAAGAGACTTTAGTATTTTTGTAATTATTAAAAGGAACATCTATTAGCCTATAACTTAGACTGGTGAAAGCAAGACTGTCTCTTCCCTTATGCAGACTTTGGCCAGGGAGATTTTTAAAGGGGGCACATGGGGAGGAGTTGGGGCGGGAAGGCTGATAGCTTTATCCTTTTCCCATTACGTGTCCTTTTCTCATCACTGCCTTTGAATTTTCTAATAGGTGTGACATGTCTCCATGAAATAACTAACCTGCCCACTGTACTCTGTGTTACATGTTAATTCATGAAATTCTGTCCCACATTTCACTAGCACACATTTTTAAACATCTGTCTTCTTCCTCATATGCTTCCTTTGTTTAAAAACAGAAGAGAAAAGACACCCATAAAGGGAAATGTACCCTTTATACAAAACTTCAGTAATGCAAAATGTATAAGTTCTGGAGATCTAATATACAACATGATGACTATAGTCAATAATACTGTCATATTCTTGAAATTTGTTGACAGCACATCTTAAGTGTTCTCACAACACAAAAAGAGGATAACTGTGTGAGCTGGTGGAAATGTTAATTAGCTTGACTGTGGTAATCATTTACAATGTAAATATATATCAAAATATCACACTGTATACCTTAAAAGTATATATAACTTTTCTCACTTATACCTTAATAAAGGTGAGAGAAAAAGAAAAAACAAAAACACCTATAAATCATACTTTTAAAAGCCAAATTATCTGCCAGGCTAAATTTATGGGTTTTTTGGTACACGGTAAAATAATTAGTTACTATTCAGCACAGAATCAATTTTTAAGTCATTCCAAAAACAGTAAGCTTTTTGTTATCTAGAAATGTTGCCAAGAAGATCTACATTTGAAAATCACTAAAAATATATGAGCTGAAATAAATTTGTACTTTCCTTCAAAAAAGAATTATCAGAAATAAATTTACTAAGAACTACCTATGAAAGTGAAAGTGAAGTCACTCAGTTGTGTACGACTCTTTGCGACCCCATGGACTGTAGCCTATGAGGCTCCTCAGTCCATGGATTTTTCCAGGCAAGAGTACTGGAGTGGGTTGCCATTTCCTTCTCCAGGAGATCTCCCCGACCCAGGGATTGAACCCGGGTCTCCCACATTGCAGGCAGATGCTTTACCGTCTGAGCCACCAGGGAAGTCCTAGAACTACCTACACCTACCATTAATTAACTATGTAATCTGGGATTAAGTGATTTAATTAATTTCTATCTGGGCAAAGAGAAGAATTAACTGGATGATCTGTAAAGCTCCTTTTAAGTTCAAACATTCTTTATTAGAGTATTTTCTTAAGTTCAAATAACTGTGAGGATCTGAAGGAAGACAACCCTAGGAAGAAAAGTATATGCATGCATGAATTTTAAAAGGAACCAAATAACTGAGGCACTGCTGCTGCTGCTAAGTCACTTCAGTCGTGTCCAACTCTGTGCGACCCCACAGACGGCAGCCCACCAGGCTCCCCCATCCCTGGGATTCTCCAGGCAAGAACACTGGAGTGGGTTGCCATTTCCTTCTCCAATGCATGAAAGTGAAAAGTGACAGTGAAGTTGCTCAGTCGTGTCCGACCCTCAGTGACCCCATGGACTGCAGCCCACCAGGCTCCTC
Source organism: Capra hircus (assembly GCF_001704415.2). Classification (NCBI taxonomy): domain Eukaryota; kingdom Metazoa; phylum Chordata; class Mammalia; order Artiodactyla; family Bovidae; genus Capra; species Capra hircus. Next base: position 21,244,690 of record NC_030818.1, read on the forward strand.
CATCCATGGGCTTTTCCAGGCAAGAGTACTGGAGTGGGGAGCCACTAACCATGGCTAAATAGTATAAGAAACTTTGTATATGCAAATATATGCAAATTGTATTGCAAACAAGAGAGGGTAAATCTAAATTTTATCTAGTAGACAAATAGAAACTGCTACTTATCAGCATTTCTCTAATATTTTGTGATAGTTAACAGGGATCATTAAGGCAGAGGGTCTGGAACCAACAGCATCCGCACCACTTGTTAATGCTTAATAATGTTCAAGAACTGATCTAAGGCACAAGCCCGAAGTAAACCCCTGAAACATTAATGATGAATCCATGATTAGAAAAGTTCAAGTGCTAAACATCTTCATTTTCTGAAAATTAAAAGTTTATATAAGCTTTAACTATTCTATATTAATCCTAATACTGTAAGAATGCTCTGGTTCATAAACTGGGAGGAATATTTGCAGTTCATTTATCTGATAAGGAATCTGTATTCAGAATATATATAGATTTCTCACAAATTAATAACAAAGAACCCAATTAACAAATGGAAATGAATCTGAACAGACATTTCTCCAGAAAAGATACACAAATGGCCGATATGCACAAGAAAGGAGGTCTAACATTATTACTTTAGGAAAATGCAAATAAAAACCACAATGAGATATCACTTCATTTCCACTAGTATGGCTAGAATCAAAAAGATAATTAAGTACTGGTGTGGCTGTGAAGGAACTGGACCCCTCACACACTGCTGGTGAGTATAACGTGGTGCTGCCACTTAGGAAAGCAGTCTGGCGGCTCCTCAAACAATTAAACATGAAGTTTACCACATGCCCCAGCAATCCTACTTGAGAGAAAGAAAAAGACTACATCTATACAAGAAACATTTAAACAAGTGTTTATAGCAACATTATTCTTAATAGCCAAGAGATGTAAAATAACCTGAATGTCCATGTATTGCTGCTGTTAATCGCTAAGTTGTGTCAAACTCTTCTGCGACCCCATGGACTGCAGCCCTCTGCACATTGAATTTCCCACTCAAAAATACTAGAGTGGGTAGCCACTTCCTTCTCCAGGGGATCTTCCCGACCCAGGGATCAAACCCATGTCTCCTGCACTGGCATGCGGATTCTTTACCACTGAGTTCATCAGGGAAGCCCACTCATGTATTGACACATAAAATGTAGCATTATCCATACAAGCTTCCCTGATGGCTCAGATGGTAAAAAATCCGCCTGTAATGCAGAAGACCCAGGTTTGATCCCTGAGTTGGGAAGGTCACCTGGAGAAGGAAATGGCAACACACTCCAATATTCTTGCCTTGAGAATCCTATGGACAGAGGGGTCCATAGGGTCTCAAAGAGTCAGACACAACTAAGTGACTAACACACACACACATATATCCATACAATGGGCTAATAACTGGCTATAAAAAGGAATGAAATACTGATACATACTACAGCATGGATGAACCTAAAACATTCTGCTAAGTGAAACACATATTATATGATTCCATTTATGTGAAATGCCAGAATAGGCAGATTTATGGAGACAAAGTAGATAAATGGTTGCCTGGGGCTGGGGAGGTGTACAAAAGAAGGAATCAAGGTTTCTTTTTGAGGTGATGAAAAGGATTAATAATTAAATGTAGTGATGGATGCACAATTCTGTGAATATACTAAAACCCACTAAATTATACACTTTAAATGGCAGACTGTATAATACAGAACTTACACCTCAAAGCTCCTATCCAAAAAAAAAAAAAAACAACAACAGAAAGAAAATGAATAAAATCAAGAAAATATAAACAAAAACATATATTTTCATTGCAGGAGTTAATTTCAGTAATATGCCTAAAACAACTAACAATTAGATAATACAGAAAACAATTTTCCATGTAGCATTATGTGAATTCTAACAGCTTTCTGGACACGAATCCTAACTAAGCTGATTTGAATTATACTTTATTTAGAAATTATTAACAAAATTTGTTCCAAATGTTGAAACTTCTGACAAAGCAACATTTATATTAGGAATATAAGGCTATTTTTCAAATATATGCTTTTAAAAACCAGAGTATGTCTCCTTCATAAAATGTTCAACTAATTTCTTACTTTTAATTATCAGAAGCACAAAAAAAACAGCAGTTCTCAAATTATCAGCACAGAACTCAAGAGCTTTCCCAGGAGGTACCCAAGTACCACCATAATTCTACTCATTGCCTTTGGAAAAAAAACTTAGTGATCTGTCAATATATTGAACTTCTGTTTAAGATCTTTTTTTTTTAAAGCACTGCTTCTATTTTTAAAAAGGAAGAAGAGTTCATTATTGAGCCAAAAGATTAGGCTATGTAGATTCTGGTGAGTTGAGACTGATGGGATGGAGGAAGAGAAAGAAGAGATTTTCCCTTTTATTTCACATTCATCTGTATTATTTTAATTTTAACTTGACTAGTGAATGATTATTACTATTTAAAAGGGAACAAGATCCCACAAAGTGATTCACAAGTCTCAATCTTTTAAGTTCATTTTTATTTTTAAGAAGGCTATAAAATCAATATGAAGATGGCCATAGTTACCAGTATATTCATTATTAAATATTAACCATTAAAAAAAACTGTAAAGAAAACCTGTATTTTAAAATAATTTTATTTTTAAACCTGTACTTTTGCTGTAACCAAAGTATCCAGACTAAAAGAGCTTAGTATTATGAGTCTGCTAAAAAGCATAACATACTCAAACTCTGAAAAAGAAACCACAGAAGAAATGTTTTGGCTTATGCAAGATATTTTTGTTCAAAAGCGGTGACTAAATGAAAAAATTAGGAGTTACTTAACGGTAGAACAACAAAATACATTCTGTAAAAAGTTGGGTCCTTTAATACTTTAATCATTCTAAAAGGCAGAATTCACTCCATATACTATAACTATTAATAAGGTATCAATAAGAGCATTGAGTTATGCTTTTATCAACTTAATAATTGTTCAACCTAAATCCTAACAGAAGACAAAAATCTAAAAAAGCAAAAGCAAATTAGAATTGGTTTATTATACAGATCTGAAGATATTTCTGGTTACTTATACTTTTCCTACCCTGCAAAGTTTTGAACTTCCTCAGGTAAAATGCTAACGTAACACAGATAACTTTAAAATACAGTCATAAAGAGATTTCACTGAATTCAAGTCTTGGTAGTTTTCCAGCATATACATTAAGGACTGAAATATTTGACTCCAAATTTCAAACAGGGTCAAAGGAATGAAAAATTACTTTTGCTAATAGAATCTGAAAATATAAAGTACCCTGGCTTAGAGGAGGGTATTAGATAAATGTAAAAGTTTTTTTTTTTCGCTTCACTGGAGACCTTCTTAAAGTAGTAGTTTCATTATGAAATAATTTTACTAAAACTTCCAAATAATTCCTATTTAAGGCTAACAATACAATATTGTTGGGGAAAATTTTTTTTCACACACAAAAAATCATACACAAATGGAAGAGAAGATTTTCTAAACAGACTGGCTCGAATGCAGTCAGAGAAAAACACCACCTTGCCTAGATTAGAAAACCAATTAAAATGACAGAAAATTTCTCATCAAAAACCACGGAAGTCAGAGGAAGTCACAATAATATTCTTCAGGTGCTAGATGAAAAGAGCTACCAACCCAGAATCCTACACCAGTGAAAATACTGTTCTGGAATGAAGAGGAAATATAAACATTCTCAAATGAAACAAAATTAAGAAAATTTATTGCCAATAGACCCACCCGAAAAGAATGACTTAAAGAAGTTGTCTAATCAGAAGGCAAACAATGAAGGAGGAATTTCAGAACATCCAAAAGGAAGGAAGAACATGATGAAGAAATTATTGGGTAAGTACAACAGGCTTTCCTTCTCTTCTTCATTTTCCAAATATGTTTGATGGCTGAAGCAAAACTGTAACAATGTCTCATGTGGTTCTAAATATAGGTAGAGGATATATTAAGGCAACCATCCTATACAGAACCATATAAAGGAAGGGAGATAAGTTTCTCTATGCTTCAATCAAACAGATAAAATAACACCAATAAGCTGCCATAAAGTTATACACAATTAACCCTTGAATAATGTGAGTCTGATCTGCACGGTTCCATTTATAGGGGGATATCTTTCAATAGTAAACACTGGGAGCTTCCCTGGTGGTCAAGTGGTTAAGAATCAGCCTGCCAATGCAGGGCACACCGGTTCAATCCCTGGTCTGGGAGGATTCCACATGCCACAGGGAACCAGATAAGCCCATGAGCCAAAACTACTGAGCCTGAGCTCTACAGCCTGCAAGCTGCAACTACTGAGCATGCGTGCATGAGCCTGTGCTCCACGACAAGAGAAGCCACTGGAATGAGAAGCCTGTACAATGCCACAGAAAGTAGCCCCGGCTGGCCATACATAACTAGACAAAGACATCACAGCAATGAAGACCCAGAGAGTCAAAAGTCATTTTTAAAAATAAACTTAAAAAAAAAAGTAAATACCATAGTACTACATAGTCCATGGCTGACTGGAGCTGGAGATTCAGAGCAACAGTGGAGACTGTGGGCCATTATGCAGAGATTACCTGCCCGCCTTGTTCAAGGGTTGACTGTATACATCATGTAATACTCAGAACCAGCATACAAAAAGATATACAAAGAGATACACAAAAACACAGTAAATAAATCAAAATGGAATTCTAATAAATGTTCAAGTAACCCCAGGAAAAAGAAAACAGAAATGAAAAGCTGAACAAAGAGAAAACAGTATCTACAGTGGCAGGCTAAGCCATAATACAGCAATAATTACACTGCATGAAGATGGTCATAGCAATTAAAAGCAGAGATTTGCAGAGTGTATTAAAAAAAAGTGACCTAACCATGTACTAGCTAATGATAGCCACTTCAAATATAATAATATAAGTAGATAAAAGTAAAAGAACAGAAAAAGATACATCATGCAAGCCTTAATCAAAGGAAAGCAGAAGTGGCAACATTAGTACCAGATAAAGTAGACTTTGAACAAAGCTAGTGGAGGTGATGGAAATCCAACTGAGCTGTTTCAAATCCTAAAAGATGATGCTGTGAAAGTGCTGCATTCAACATGCAGCAAATTTGGAAAACTCAGCAGTGGCCACAGGACTGGAAAAGGATTGCATTCCAATCGCAAAGAAAGGCAATGTCAAAGAATGTTCAAACTACCGCACAATTGCACTTATCTCACACGACAGCAAAGCAGTGCTCAAAATTCTCCAAGCTAGGCTTCAACAGTACTTGAACCAAGAATGTACAGATGTTCAATCTGGATTTAGAAAAGGCAGAGGAACCAGAGATCAAATTGCCAACATCTGCTGGATCACAGGAAAAAAAAAAAGAATTCCAGAAAAACATCTACTTCTGCTTCATTGACTGTGCTAATGCCTTGGACTGTGTGGATCACAACAAACTGTGGAAAATTCTTCAAGAGATGGGAATCAGACCACCCTACTTGCTTCCTGAGAAATCTGTATGCAGGTTAAGAAGGAACAGTTAGAATTGGACATGAAACAACCGACTGGTTCCAAATTGGGAAAGGAGTACGTCAAGGCTGTATATTCTCATCCTACTTATTTAACTTCTATGCAGTGTACATTATGTGAAATGGTGGGCTGGATGAAGCACAAACCGGAATCAAGATTGCTGGGAGAAATACCAATAACCTCAGATATGCAGATGACACCACCCTTATGCCTCTTGATGAAAGTGAAAGAGAAGAGTGAATAAGCTGGCTTAAAACTCAACATTCAAAAAGCTAAGGCCGCAGCATCTGGTCCCATCACTTCATGGCAAATAGATGGGGAAACAATGGAAACAGTGAGAGACTTTATTTTCTTGGGCTCCAAAATCACTGCAGATGGCGACTGCAGCAGAAAATTAAAAGACACTTGCTCCTTTGAAGAAAAGCTATTGACAGACCTAGACAGTATATTAAAACGCAGAAAACATTACTTTGCCGACAGAGGTCTGTATAGTTAAAGCTATGGTTTTTGCAGTAGTCATGTATGGATGTGAGAGTTGGACCATAAAGAAAGCTGAGTGCAGAAGAATTGATGCTTTTGAACTGTGGTGTTGGAGAAGATTCTTGAGAGTCCCCTGGACTGCAAGGAGATCCACCCAGTCAATCCTAAAGGAAACCAGCCCTGAATATTCATTGGAAAGACTGATGCTGAAGCTTCAATACTTTGGCCACTTGATGCAAAGAACTGACTCACTGGAAAAGACCCCGATGCTGAGAAAGATTGGACACAGGAGAAGAAAGGGGCGACAGAGGATGAGATGGTTGGATGGCATCACCAACTCGATGGACATGAGTCTAAGCAAGTTCTAGGAGTTGGTGATGGACAGGAAAGCCTGCGTGCTGCAGTTCATCAGGTCGCCAAGAGTCAGACATGATTGAGCAACTGAACTGAACTGAAAGTAGACTTCAAAGCAAGGAAATTCACTGGACAGAGGGACATTACACAATGTTAAAAAGGTCAGTCCATCAAGAAGACATAGCAATCCCAAATGCATACCCACCAAACAACACAGTTCTAAAACGTAAGCAAAAACTGATAGAACTGAAAGGAGAATATACAAACCCACAATAACAGCTGAACAATTCAACACCTCTCTCTAAACAATCAGTAAAACTATATAGAAAATCACAAAGAATTTAAAAGAACTCAACAATACCATCAGTCAACAAGAATTAATCAACATTTATAAAACACTCCATACAAGAAGAGAGGAATACACATTCTCATCCAGTGCCTAAGCAACACAAAATAAGATAGAATATATCTTGGACAACAAAACAAATCTGAACAAACTGAAATCATTAAGAATATGTTCTCTGACCACAATAAAAACAAACTAGAAATCAATAACAGAAAGTTAACAGAAACATCTTCAAACACTTGAAACTTAAAACAATACACGTTTATGTAAATAATCTATGGATCAAAGAGGAATTCTCTAAAGAAATTTAAAAAGGGACTTCCCTGGTGGTCCCATGGCTAAGACTCTGATTCCCAGCGCATGAGGCCTGGGTTTGATCCCTGGTCAGGGAACTAAATCCCACATGCTGCAACTAAGAACTGGCACAGCCAAATAAATCCAAAAAATGGGTGCAAGACCTAAATAGACATTACTCCAAAGAAGACATACATATGACCTACAAACACATGGAAAGATGCTTAACATTGCTCATTATTACAGAAATGAAAATCAAAACTACAATGAGGTATTACCTTATACCGTCAGAATGGTCATCATCAAAAAATCCACAAATAATAAATGCTGGAGAAGGTGTGGAGAAAAGGGAACCCAAATGCACTGTGGGCGGGAATGTAAATTGATACAACCACTATGGAGAACAGTACAGAGGTTCCTTAAAAAAAACTAAAAATAGAACTGTCATGACCCAACAATCCCACTAAAGGACATATCCCCTGAGAAAACTGTAATCCAAAAAGACTCATGCACCCCAGTGTTCACTGCAGCAACGTTTACAACAGCCAGGACATGGAAGCAACCTAAAAGTCCATCAGCAGATGAAAGAATAAAGCAGTTGTGGTACATATATACAATGGAAGATTACCGAGCCATAAAGAGGAATGAAATTAGGTAATTTACAGGGATATAGATGGGCCTAGAGTCTGTCACACAGGGTGAAGTGAGTCAGAAAAAGAAAAACAAGTATCATATATTAATGTCTATATATGGAATATAGAAAGAAAGTACAGATGAGCTTGTTTGCTGGGCAGAACAGACACCCGGGTGTAGAGAAAAGACACGCAGACAGTAGGGGAAAGGAAGCGGCGGATGGACTGGGAGAGCAAGGCTGATGTATACATACACCACCGTGTGTAAATGGACAGCTAGTGGGAAGCTGCTGTTGCAGGACAGGGAGCTCAGCTAAACGCTCTGTGATGACTAGAGGGGTGGGACGGGGGAAGGGAGGTTCAACAGCGAGGGGATTATGGACACATACAGCTGATTCACTTTGCTGCACAGCGGAAACTACCACTGTAAAGCACTTATGCTCCACTAAAAGAATAAATAAATTTTTTTAAAAAAGAACTACAGGAAAACGAAAATACAACATAGTAAAATCTGTGAGGCATAGGTAAAATAGTGCTGAGAAATTTATAGCAATTAAAAAAAAGGAAAAACTCAAATCAATAATCTAACTCTCAACCTCTAGAATCCATCTGCAAAAAAGCAAAATAAAAGCAAAGAAAGAAAAAGGAAAAAAGAATAAAAATATGAGCAGAAATCAATAAAACTGAAAAGGGAAAAACAGGGAAGAATCAATGAAACAGCTGGTTCTTTTAAGGGATCAAAAGCTGAAGCGCCTAGCAAGACAAAGGGGAAAAAAAAAGAGAGAAGATACAAATTACCAACATAGGAATAAATCAGAAATGAAATGTGAATGTGTCTACACACCCTGCAACTACAAAAAAAAAAAGGGAACACTATGAATAACTCTTCACAAACAACTGACAGTTTAGAAGGAACGAACCAACTTCTCATAAAACGAAAACTACAACTTACCCAACTTTACTTATGAAGTTAATAATTTGAATAGTCTTACATCTACTAAATAAAATGCATTTGTAAATTCAAAACATCCAAAAAACTCTCCAGATCCAGATGGTTTCACTGAAAATTGTAGCAAACTTTTAAAGAAGAATTAACATCAATTTTCAACAATCTTTTCTAGAAACAGAATTGAAGGGAACATTTTCAAATTCATTCTATTAAGCTAGTATCACCCTGATTTAAAAAACAAACAAACATAAACACAGTATAAAAAAGAAAAACTACAGATTAACATTCTTCATAAGTATAGATCTTTAACAAAATATTAGCAGTCAAATTTGGAAATATACAAAAAGAATCATTCATTATGATCAAGCAGAGTTTATTCCAGGGTTGCAGGTCTAGACCAATATTATAAAATTAACCAATGTAATCCACCACATTAAAAAGCTAAAGAAAAAAACCACGTAATTCATCTCAACTGAGGTAAAAAAAAAAAGTAGTATTTGACAAAATTCTTCACCCATTCATGGGAGAAAAAGTATCCCTCAGAGAAAAGAGAAACAGAATGGAACTTCTTCAACTGGATCAAGAGCATCTACAAAAAGCTACAGGTAACATACACTTGAGAGTGAAAGACTGAACTGTTGTTGCTGTTTAGTAGCTAAGTCACATTCAATTCTTTGCAAGCCCATGGACTGCAGCCCACCAGGCTCCTCTGTCCATGGGATTTCCCAGGCAAGAATACTGGGGAGTGTGTAAGTGTTAGTCACTCAGTGTGTCCAACTCTTTGCAGCCCCTGGACTATAGCACGCCTGGCTCCTCTGTCCTTGGATTTCTCCAGGCAGGAATACTAGAGTAGGTTGCCATTTCTTTCTCCAGGGCATCTTCCCAACCCAGGGATCAACCTGCCTCTCCTGCAATGCAGGCAGATCCTCTACTGCATTCAGATCCCAAGGACTGAATACTTTCCCCCTAAAATTGGGGGGAAAAAGACATAATGTCCAATCAACATAGTCATTAAACATAGTGCTGAAAGTTTTTGCCAGTACAATAAAATGAGAAAAGGAGATTAAAAAAAAATAAATTTGAAAGGAGAAAATAAAACTGTCTCTATTTGTCAATTAAATGATTATCTAAGTAGAAAATTGCAAAGAACCTACAAAACAAAAAGACAACACACAGTGAATTCAGTAAGTTCATAGGATACAAGACACACACAGAGAAAAAATCCACTGTACTTGCAATGAACACGTGGACATAAAAAATAAAATAGCCCACACACCCAAAACACTAGGTACAAATCTAACAAAACAAGCATAAGACTTGTATCCTAAAAATGGCACAATACTCATCAGGAAACCAAAGATCTAAAAACAAGTAGAGAGACATGTCTATGTTAATGGAATGGGAGATTCAAGAATCAATAAGAATGTCAATTCTTCCACTCCCTAATATTAATACAGGAGTACAGGAGTTTAACATAGTTTCTACCAATATCCCAAGCAAGATTTTTTTGTAGATATTAACAAGATTATTCTAAAATTTATAGGAAGAGGAAAACGAACTAGAATTACTAAAACAACTTTGGAAAAGAATAAAATGGAAGGAAATATCCTACCCAATTTAAAGACTTATTTTACAGCTATAGTAGTAAAAACTGTATAGTACTGGCAGAGAGAGAGAAACACATGGAATAAGAGAGAACCCAGAAATAGATCCACAAAAATATGCACAATTTTTAGCAAAAGTACAAAAGCAATTCAGTGGAGGGACTGCTTTTCCAACAAATGGTGCTGAAGCAAATGGATGTGTGTAGGCAAAAAAACACGAACTTCAACCTAAGTCTCGTATCTTGTGCAAAAATAACTCAAAATGTTTCTTAAAGGTAAAATGTAAAACCATAGAGCTTGTAGGGAAAAATACAGGAGAAAAATTTCAGGATCCATTGATATGCAAAGATTACTTAAGACCTGACACAAACCCATTAAAGGAAAATACTGATAAATTGAACGTCAAAACTTAAAAACTTTTGCTCTAGGAAAGAGCCTAGAAAGTGGATAAGAAGGTAATGTAAGAAGTGAGTAAAATATTTCCAAACCACAGGCCCAACAAAGGATTAGTATCTAAAATATATATAAAGAACTCTCAAAACTCAACAGTAAAAGAGCAAACAATCCAATTAGAAAATGGGTAAGAGACACAAAGACACACTGCACTCATATATGATATGACATACACACAAGTTTTTGCTACAAGTGTTTACAAAACGAAAGGACAGAAAATGACCTCAATGGTTCTCAGTAAGGGACAAGTTAGCTTTCAGACCCGTCATTTGCAGTGGAACCATCGCCAAGATGCAGATTTTCATGAAGACCCTGACAAGGAAGTCCATCACTCCCGAAGTCAAACCCTCAGATGCAATAGAAAATGTAAAGGCCAAGATCCAAGATAAAAAAGGAATTCCTCCCGATCAGCAAAGACTGATCTTTGCTGGCAAGCAATTGGAAGATGGATGTACTTTGACTACAATGCAAAAGGAGTCCACTCTTTACCTTAATGTTTTAAACTTTGTGGTGGTGCTAAGAAAAGAAAAGGAAGAAGTCTCACATCACTCCCAAGGAGAAGAAGTGTAAGAGAAAGAAGGTTTAAGCTGCCTGTTCTGAAATACTATATCCTGGATGACAATGGCAGAATCAGTCACCTTCAGCAGGAGTGCTCTACTGAGGAATGTGGCGCCGGAATTTTTATGGCAACCCACTTACACAGGCATTACTGTGGCAAATGTTGTCTGACCTATTGTTTCAACAAACCAGAAGGCAAGTATTGCATATTGGTTAATAAAAGACAGAGACACTAGTTCGATAAATTATAATACAACTAAATAGTAGTATGCAGCCACAGAAACTAAGGGGATAACCTTAACTGCTATGGTCTCCAAAATATATTTGTGTGTGTCGGGGTGGGGGGGGGCAATGATAAGGGTACTAAAAAAAGGGTGTGCTCCCTAAAAGAAAGAAAACACACAGAGGCACACCACATACATGTATACACACACAAGCTAACCACAGAAAAATCTCTGCTTGTAAATTGTTTGCCCCTAGGTAGGCTGCAAGAACAGTAGAGCAGATGAATGAGATGGAAGATTTTCACTGTATAGTCTTTTGAGCTTTAAATTTTGTGACTGTGTCCTAAAAGTTAAAATAAGTTTTATAAAGTGTTCAGTTTTTTAATTTAAAAAATGAAATAGGATCCATTTCATATTTGTTATATTCAACACTGAAAAATATATTAACTGTCAAAAATGTAAATATGAAGAACATTTTAAAAAATTACCAAAGACTGAAATGAGTTTATAAAGTAATTATATTTTCAAGAATTTGCTGCTAGAGATTACTAAATTTTGATGAGTTTAATAGCAAACATGTAAGTGTATGACGTAAAGTAGCAACAAAATTAAGAACACTTTAGTATACAATATAAAACAAGAATGTTATGTAAATTTGTTATTAATTGTTGAAATGCTTGTGTGTGTTAGTCGTTCAGGCCCATCCAGCTCTTTGCGACCCCATGGACTGCAGCCCACCAGGCTCCTCTATCCGTGGAACTCTCCAGGCAAGAGTACTAATCGTGCTTGTGCTCAGTCTCTAAGCTGTGTTCGACTCTTTGCAATCCCAGTGATTGTAGTCCTGCCAGGCTCCCTCTGTCCACGGATTTCTCCAGGCAAGAATATTGGAGTGGGTTGCTATTTCCTTCTCCAGGGGATCTTCCCAACCCAGGGATCAAACCCTGGTCTCCCACATTGCAGACAGATTCTTTACCGTCTGAGCCACCAGTTGAAATGTTAAGGTAGAAAAGACTTTTTAATGGAAGTTACCTTTTCAAAAGTATTTCAAACTTACAAACTCACTGCTATTCCTATAGTTTATTTGTTTGATGCTGAGGACACATTTTCCGACAAATAAATGGAGATTAGGGCGTCCCTGGTGGTCCAGGGGTTGAGAGTCCGCCTGCCAGTGGAGGGGACACGGGTTCAGAAGATCCCCCATGCTGTGAGGTAACTAAGCCCACGTGCCACAGCTATGAGTCAACACTCGAGAGCCCACAAGCTGCAACCACCAAGGCCACGTGCGACAGCTGCTGAAGCCTGGGCTCCACGAGAGAAGTCACCCCTGAGAAGCCCCAGCCCTACAACTGGAGAAGCCACCACTCCCTGCAAACAGAGAAAGTCTGCGTGCAGCGAGACCCACTGCAGCCAGAAAGAAACAAGAATAAAAGATTAAATCTCAAGAATCTCAGAAAGTCTACTTAAACTATAAAATCAAAGTTCTAAAGTAGAACTTTGAATTCCAGAAGATGAGAACAGGAAATCCTGTGGTTTTTGAAGGAAGAAAGGAAGGAAAGCAGAAGAGAGGAGGAAGGAGTAAGAGCACATTACTTCCCTTTCTCATATGTAAAGTGACCTCAGTCTGAACTTTCAACTATGAAAACGTCACCTTTGATATCAGTGTCTCACCTTCCTCTCTCTATGCCTTGTTACGCAGTCCCACATATGCCAGTGCAACACCTCCCCACAAAGCCTTGCCCCCCTCCAAAATATACTACATGTACTTAACCCCCTGTCCCAGCTGCCACCCACTAAGACTCTCAGTCTCTCATGAATAGGTGTGATTTCAGTTTACAAACAGTGAGAAAAGCACTCTAAATAAACTAAATAACATGTAGCTTAAATCTTCCTGAGGCACAGCTGACCATATGACAACTTGAGGGTTTATCCATGTGTAATGTAAGAGCTGGCTTTCCATATCCCCAGTTCCTTTGCATCCGAAGACTCAACCAACCACCAACAATACTGCACTGTAGTATTTACTACTGAAAAGTATTCATGTATAAGTGGACCCATGCAGTTCAAACCCATGTTATTCAAGGGTCAGTTGCATTTGTGATTTTTCTAAGAGTATACTTGCTAATTTAAATGAAAGTACAATTCTCAGAATTTCAGAGACTACAACTTTAAAAAATGTAAATATTTAAGAAATACTGAAGTAGCCTTTATCTATTTAGGAGTACTTCTTACCCTAGCCTTATCTCCCCAAAGTTCTGTTATATATGTGTATATATCTAGAACATAGTTAATTCAACCATTTATCCAATGATTTAAAAGGTTTACACATTTGTGTTACAGCATTTTTTGGAAGAGACTCTGTTCTTTAAATGGGATCTGTTCTTGGAATTGTTTTACCATTCACTGTATTATGGGCTTCCTAGGTGGCACAACGGTAAGAATATGCCTGCCAGTGTAGGAGATGCAGGTTCAATCTCTGGCTGGAAAGATCCCCTGAAGAAGGAAATGGCAAGCCACTACAGTATTCTTGCCTAGAATATTCCATGAATAGAGGAGCCTGATGGCTTACACTCCATGAGGTCACAAAGAGACACAAATGAGCATGCACAATCACTGTATTATAAATACTTGGACGGAAAAATCTTAGTTACCATTTTACTACCCTATGAAGTCAATCGCAAGATTTTGCATATAGAAGCTCCTCTGGGATTAACTCTAGTAACTGGGCTCTCTAGGAACAGAGTAACAAGAGGCTTGAAATTACCTTTGACTTCTTAAATCAACTGAAGTGAAGTGATGTGAAAGTCACTCAGTTGTGTCCAATTCTTTGCAACCCCATGGACTATACAGTCCATGGAATTCTCCAGGACAGAATACTGGAGTGGGTAGCCTTTCCCTTCTCCAGGGGATCTTCCCAACACACAGATCAAACCCAGGTCTCCCGCATTACAGGCAGATTCTTTACCAGCTACTTTTTATTTAAGAATTTTAAACACCAAATATTAGAATACAATTTAAACCAAGTACAAATTATCTGTATTATGAAGTCAAGTGGGCCTTAGGAAGCATTACTACAAACAAAGCTAATGGAGGTGAGGGAATTTCAGCTGAGCTATTTAAAATCCTAAAAAATAATGCTGTTAAGGTGCTGCACTTGGTATGTCAGCAAACTGGGAAAATTCAGCAGTGTCACAGGACTGGAAAAGGTCCATTTTCATTCCAATTGTAAAGAAGGGACAAGACCAAAGAATGTTCAAACTACTGTACAACTGCTTACCTCACATGCTAGCAAGGGTACGCTTAAAATCCTTCAAGCTAAGCTTCAATAGTATGTGAACCAAGAACTTCCAGATATATAAACTGGGTTTAGAAAAGGCAGACACACCAGAGATCAAATTGCCAACAACTGATCATAATTGATCAATTGTTGGATCATAAAGAAAGCAAGAGAATTCCAGAAAAACATCTACTTCTGCTTCATTGACTATGCTAAAGCCTTTGACTGTGTGGATTACAACAAACTGCGGAAAATTCTTAAAGAGATGGGAATACCAGACTATCTTAACCATCTCCTGAGAAACATGTATGCTGGTCAAGAAGCAACACTTAGAACCTTACATGGAACAACTGACTGGTTCAAAATTGGGAAAGAAGTATGACATGGCTGTATATTGTCACCCTGGTTATTTAACTTATATGCAGCGTGTATCATGCAAAATGCTGTGCTGGATGAATCACAAGCTGGAATGAAGACTGCCAGGAGAAACATCAACAACCTCAGATATGCAGATAATACCACTCTAATGGCAGAAAGTGAAGAGGAATGAAAGAGCCTCAGGATCAGGGTGAAAGAGGACAGTGAAAAAGATGGCTTGAAACTCAACATTCAAAAACCTAAGATCATGGCAACTGGGCCCATCACTTCCTGGCAATCAGAAGAGGAAAAAGTGTAAACAGTGACAGATTTTATTTTCTTGAGCTCTAAAACCACTGCTGACAGTGACTGCAGTCATGAAACTAAAAGACGCTTGCTCCTTGGAAGGAAACTGTAACAAACCTAGGCAACATATTAAAAAGCAAAGACATCACTTTGCCAATAAAGGTCCATACAGTCAAAGCTATGGTTTTTCCAGGAGTCATATTCATTTATGAGAGTTGGACCATAAAGAAGGCTGAGCAGCAAAGAATTAATGCTTTTGAACTATCGTGCTTGGAGAAGACTCTTGAGAGTCCCCTGGACTGTAAGGAGATCAAACCAGTCAATCCTAAAGGAAATCAATCCTGAATATTCATTGGGAGGACTGACGCTGAAGTGAAGCTCCAATACTTTGGCCACCTGATGGAGAGGGCCAACTCACTGGAAAAGATGCTGATGCTGGGAAAGAATGAAGGCCAAAGGAGAAGAGGGCAACAGAGGATGAGATGGTTAGATAACAGTAAAGGATAAGGAAGCCTCACAAACTGCAGTCCATGCGGTCGCAAAGAATCAAACATGACTTTAGCAACTGAACAACAACAAAACAAATTATTTTTCATAGAAAGAAGAAAACTTGATTTCACAGAGCACAATAGACAAATCTCAGGATATAAATCTGAATCTTACTCTATTACTGCTATGCCACACTGGCCATTTTTACAAATTGCTCTAAGAGTGCACCAGTACAGAGCCAAGCTGTACAGACTGAGAGAGGTTTTCTTGTTATTTGTTTGGTTGTTTTTTAGCTCCTGAAGCTCAAGGAAATCTCTGTCAAAACACTGTGGAAAAACAAGTTAAGTCAAAGAGACTTCAGTGATTGTACACACAAAGCAATACTTTATTTGAAACAAACAATAGCTTTGGAAAGTCATTCAACAAACATACTAATATAGCCTTCAACAATCAAAACCAAAACCAAATAAAAACAAACAACAAAACAGCAAGCCCTGGGAAATGGGAAGAATCTACTTTTAATAGTTACATTATACTATTCAAACGCCCAGTTTAAGAAAAAAAAAAAAATCACATAGCATACAAAACAAAAACAAACCAAGACAGAATGGCACATTGAAAGGAACAAAATTAACTGAAAGAAACCAGCTAAAGAAGCCCAGACATCAGACTAACTAGATAAAAACTTTAAAACTGACTTGAATATGCTCAAAATGCCTTTTTTTTTTTTTAAGTAAACAGGGCGTAAGGGACCAGCAGGATAACAAGCAGACCAAAACATGCATTGTGGGAATCTCAGAAGGGGAAGAGAGAGAAAGGGACAGAAAGAATTCGTAAAGAAATAATGGCTGAAAATACCCCCAAATCGATGAAAGACATTAATCTACAAATTCAAAAAGTTCAATAGAATCTACATAGGATAAATTCCAGGATACCTGCACCAAGGCACATTATACACCAACTGTCTAAAAACAAAAACAAAACCATTCAAGCAGCAGGAGAAGCAACTCTTCCCATACTGTTCAGGTCAGTCGCTCAGTCGTGTCCCACTCTGCGACTGCAGCACGCAGGCTTCCTTGTCCATCACCAACTCCTGGAGCCTACTCAAACTCATGTCCATCAAGTCTGTGATGCCATCCAGCCATCTCATCCTCTGTCACCCCCTTCTCCTCCTGCCTTCAATCTTTACCAGCAACAGGCTCTTTCCCAATGAGTCAGTTCTTCACATCAGGTGGCCAAAGTATTGGAGTTTCAGCTCCAGCATCAGTCCTTCCAATGAACACCCAGGACTGATCTCCTTTAGGATGGACTGGTTGGATCTCCCTGCAGTCCAAGGGACTCTCAAGAGTCTTGCCAACACCACCGTTCAAAAGGATCAATTCTTCAGTGCTCAGCTTTCTTTATAGCCCAACTCTCACATCCATACATGACCACTGAAAAAACCATAGCTTTGACTAGATGGACCTTTGTTGGTAAAGTCAAGTCTCTGGTTTTTAATAAGCTGTCTAGGTTGGTCATAGTTTTTCTTCCAAGGAGTAAGCATCTTTTAATTTCATGGCTGCAGTCACCATCTGCAATGATTTTGGAGACCAAAAAAATAAAGTCTGTCACTGTTTCCATTGTTTCCCCATCTATTTGCCATGAAGTGACAGGACTGGATGCCATGATCTTAGTTTTCTGAATGTTGAGTTTTAAGCCAGCTTTCTAACTCTCCTCTTTCACTTTCATCAAGAGACACTAGCTCTTCTTCACTTTCTGCCATAAGGGTGGTGTCATCTGCATAGCTGAGGTTATTGATATTTCTCCTGGCAATCTTGATTCCAGCTTGTGCCTCCTCCAGCGCACCATTTCACATGATGTACTCTGCATAGAAATTAAATAAGCAGGATGAGAATATGCAGCCTTGATGTATTCCATGGAACCAGTCTGTTATTCCATGTCCAGTTCTAACTGTTGCTTCCTGACCTGCGTACAGATTTCTCAGGAGGCAGGTCAGGTGGTCTGGTATTCCCATCTCTTTGAGAATTCCCCACAGTTTGTTGTGATCCACACAGCCAAAGGCTTTGGCGTAGTCAATAAAGCAAAAGTAGATGTTTTTCTGGAACTCTCTTGCTTTTTCCATGATCTATCGATGTTGGCAATTTGATCTCTGGTTCCTCTGCCTTTTCTAAATCCAGCTTGAACATCTGGAAGTTTATGGTTCATGTACTGTTGAAGCCTGGCTTGGAGAACTTTAAGCATTACTTTGCTATACTGTGAGATGAGTGCAATTGTGCAGTAGTTTGAAACCCACCAGGACTTCCCTGGTGGCTCAGAGGGTAAAGTACCTGCCTGCAATGTGGGAGACCTGGGTTCGATCCCTGGGTTGGGAAGATCCCCTGGAGAAGGGAATGGCAACCCACTCCAGTATTCATGCCTGGAGAATCCCATGGACAGAGAAGCCTGGTAGTCTATAGCCCATGGGGTTGCAAAGAGTCGGACACGACTGAGCGACTTCACTCACTTTTGAGCGTTCTTTGGCATTGCCTCTCTTTGAGACTGGAATGAAAACTGATCTTTTCCAGTCCTGTGGCCGCAGCTGAGTTTTCCAAATTTGCTGGCATGTTGAGTGCAGGACTTTCACAGCATCATCTTTTAAGATTTGAAATAGTTCAACTGGAATTCCCCTCCTGTACAAGGAGTCCTTAATAAGGTCAGCAACTTATTTCTTACTAGAAACCATGGATGCCCAAATACAGTAGGATGCACATTTAACTGCTGAAAGAAAAAAATTATCAACCAAGAATTTTGCATCTGACAAAACTGTCCTTCAAAATTAGGTATAATTTAAGATGTTGTCAGATAAACACAAGTTGAGGGAGTTCAATATCATAAGACCTGCCCTACAAGAAATGCTAAAGATAGTCCTTCGAGTTGAAATGAAAGGACACTAAACAGCAACTCAAAGTCATATGATGAAATAAAGGTCTCTAGTATAGGTAAATGCACCAGCAAATATAAAAATGGGTATTACTATATACTACTATATATATATTTGGTTTCTAACTCTATTTTGTATTTCAAAGACAAATGAATAAAAAATAATTATAAATCCATGATACTGGATACACAATGTATAAAGATATAATTTGTGACAACAACAATATAAGGAGGTAAGACTTAGCTGTATAGGAGCAGAGCTTTTATATGCTATTGAAGTTAAGTTCATATCAGTGCAAACTAAATTGTTATAAATTTAGGGAGTTAAATGTAATTCACAAGGATTTACCAGAAAGAAAATTTCTAAAAAATACACACAAAAGGAAATCAAAATGGTTCACTATAATAAAAGGGGGGTGGGGGAGAAGAAGAAACCAGTATGTAATGGAGGAAATGAGCAACAAAAAAGGTATAAAATTTCACAACAACACAGAAGCAAAATGATGGCAGAAGTCCTTCCTCATCAGTCACTTTTGCTGCTGTTCAGTTGCTAATTCATCTGACTCAGAGACCCCATGGACTATAGCCTGCCAGGCTCTTCTCACTACTTTAAATTTAATTGGGTTAAACTTTCCAATCAAAGCCAGAGATTGGCAGGACTGATTTAAAAACATGATTAAAGTATACACTGACTATAGTGACTCAATTTATACACAAAACTATAGTTTCAAAATGAAAAGATAGAAAAAGATATTCCATGAAAACAGAAACAGTGTTAGTGTGGCTATTCTAATATCAGAAAAAATAGGCATTAGGTCAAAAACTGTTACGAGAGACAAAGATGGACACTGTATGTTGAAAAAAGGGTCAATTCATCAAGAAGATAAAACAATTACAAAGCATATGTTAACATATACACACTGCTGCTGCTGCTAAGTCGCTTCAGTTGTGTCCTACTCTGTGCGACCCCACAGACAGAAGCCCACCAGGCTCACCCGTCCCTGGGATTCTCCAGGCAAGAACACTGGAGTGGGTTGCCATTTCCTTCTCCAATGCATGAAAGTGAAAAGTGAAAGTGAAGTTGCTCAGTCATGTCAGACTGTTACCGACCCCATGGGCTGCCGCCCACCAGGCCTCCTCCATCCATGCGATTTTCCAGGCAAGAGTACTGGAGTGGGTGCCATACTTTATATAAAATAGATAACTAACGAGAACCTACTGTATAGCACTCAGAACTATACTCAAAAACTCGTAATAACCTATAAGGGAAAAGAATCTGAAAAAGAACGTGTATGTGTGTGAGCTTTTTCACTCTCATCAAGAGGCTCTTAATTCTACTTCATTTTCTGCCATTAGAGTGGTATCATTAGCATATCTGAGGTTGCTGATATTTCTCCTGGCAATCTTGATTCCAGCTTGTGATTCATCCAGTCCATCATTTTGCATGATGTACTCTGCACAGAAGTTAAACAAACAGGGTGACAATACACAGGTATGTCATATTCCTTTCCCAATTTCGAACCAGTCAGTTGTTCCATGTAAGGTTCTAAGTGCTGCTTCTTGATCAGCATACAGGTTTCTCAGGAGATAGGCAAGGTGGTCCGGTATTACTCTCTCTTTAAGAATCTTCCCCAGTTTGTTGTTTGTCCATATAGTCAAAGGCTTTAGCACAGTCAACGAAGCAGATGTTTCTCTGGAAATCTTTAGCTTTCTCTATGAGCCAATGAATGTTGGCAATTTGAACTCTGGTTCCTATGCCTTTTCTACACCCAGCTTGGACATCTGGAAGCTCTCAGTTAATGTACTGCTAAAGCCTAGCCTGAAGGATTCTGAGCATACTCTTGCTAGCATGTGAAATGAGTGCAACTGTACAGTAGTTTGAACATTCTTTGGCATTGCCCTTCTTTGGGCTTGGAATGAAAACTGATCCCATGGACTATAGTCTGCCAGGCTCCTCTGTCCATGGAATTCTCCAGGCAAGAATACTGGAGTGGGTTGCTATCCCCCTCTCCATGGGATCTTCCCGACCCAGGGATGGAACCTGGGTCTCCTGCATTGTAGGCAGATTCTTTACTGTCTGAGCCACCAGGGAAGCCATATGTACTCACACACACATACACACACAGTAAAACTATTTTTATTTGCAGATGACAATCCTATATATAGAAAAATTCCAAAGAATCCACAAGAAAGATACCAGAGCTAGCAAATTAATTCAGCAAAGTTGAAGAAGAAAAGCAACGCACAAAAAGCAGTGGGGTTTCAAGATAAACTGAACGTCATTAAAGTTTAAAGTTTTTGTGCAAAGGACATTATCAAGAAACTGAAAAGTAGATTTTTGGTTGTATTTGAATGAAAGAAAATGTTTACAAGTCATATTGCCAATAAAGAACTAACATCAAGAATATTACGATGCCCTAAAATTTAAAAACAAAAACTCAAACCATATAGGTTTTAAAAATGGCAATGGATTTGAACAGACATTTGCCAAAGAAAATATACAAGTGGCCAACAAGCACATGAAAAGATGGCCAACATTATTAGTCATTAGGGAAACCCAAGACATAATACAAAGAGGTATTATTTCACATAAACTAAGATAGTAATAAAAAAAAAAAAACGGAAAATAACAAGTGCAAGAGGATATGGGAAAATTGGAACCTTTGTGCACTGCTAGTAGGAATGTAAAAATGGTGTGACTGCTGTGGAAAGCAGTATGATAACTCCTCAAAGAGTTAAACACAGTTAAACATATAAACCAACTGTTTAACATATAAATGTTAAATAAGTTAAATATATAAACCAAATGACCCAGCGATTCCCCTTCTAGGTGTACACCCAAAAGAATTGAAAACAGGAACTCAAACAAATACTTGTATACCAATGTTCACCGCAGCATTCCTTACAGTAGCCTAAAGACAGAAACAACTCAAGTGTCCATCAACAGACGAATGAATAAACTAAAAGTGGTATATATACAAAATGGAGTATTATTCAGCCTTAAAAAGGAATTAAATTCTGATACATGCTACACCATGGATGAATCTTAAAGACACTGTGTTAACTAAAATAAATCAGACACAAAAGGACAAATATCATATGACTCAACTTACATTAAATACCTCAAACAGCCAAATTCATAAAGACAGAAAGTAGATTAGAGGTTATAGGGGCTGAGGGAGGAGGAAGTTCGGAGTTATTGCTTAATATGTACAGAGTTTCTGTTTGAGGTGATGAAAAGTTTTGGAAATAGACAGTGGTGACAGTTGCACAATCTTGTGAACATAGCTGCTGGCACTGAATTATACACTTCAGTTGAGTTCAGTCGCTCAGTCGTGTCTGACTCTTTGCGACCCCATGAATTGCAGCACGCCAGGCCTCCCTGTCCATCATCAACTCCTGGAGTTCACTCAAACTCACATCCATCGAGTCAGTGATGCCATCCAGCCATCTCATCCTCTGTTGTCCCCTTTTCCTCCTGCCCCCAATCCCTCCCAGCATCAGAGTCTTTTCCAATGAATCAACTCTTCACATGAGGAGGCCAGAGTACTGGAGTTTCAGCTTCAGCATCATTCCTTCCAAAGAATACCCAGGACTGATCTCCTCTAAAATGGACTGGTTGGATCTCCTTGCAGTCTAGACTACTTAGAAATGGTTAAAATGGATAATTTTGTGTAATATATATGGATATATGTAAAATCTATTCTACCACAATAAGAAAAAAGTTATTAATTATATGTAAAGAAATCAGAATCCTATCAGTCCTTAAAACAGCTGTGAATGCAATTAGCAGTAAGTGCATTCCATTACAAACTACTGGGCCATACACAGAAATCAATTCACTTGCAAATGGTTTAGACTGTAATAAAATAGAGGATGGGATTTGTCTATATAAAAAGGAAAAATTTTGTTTCAGGAATTATAAAAGAATAACCAGAATTTAAGTCAGCTTATTACAAAAAGTCTCTGTTAATTTAAAACTTTTTTTTTAATTCCAAGACTTGTTTTATTTTTAAAATTAAAAATTTTTTAATTTATATTTTTATTTTTAACTCTGAATCAAACTTTCCATAAAGTAGAATCAGAGTGCTTTAACACATATGGGAAGATAACAGATTTTTTTTTATCACCAGATACAAGTTTCATAAAAGCAACAACTGAGGTTTTAGTTTTCAATTGTCCAGAATGTCTGTCATATAATATTCAACAAATCTGGTGAATAAAACCAAACAGTCAAAATCAGCTTCCCTCATAGCTCAGTCAATAAAGAATCTGCCTATAATGCAGAAGACCCGGGTTAGATTCCTGGGTCGGGAAGATCCCCTGGAGAAGGAAATGGCAATCCATTCCAATATTCTTGCCTGGAAAATCCCATGGACAGAGGAGCCTGGTGGGCTACAGTCCATGGGATGGCAAGAGTTGGATATGACTTAGTGTCTAAACCACCACCACCAGTCAAAATCAGTAGGAAAGCAGCATTAAGGAAACTCTTTTCAAAATCATCTTCCCATTATAAATTTAAAATATCTATCTTAAAAATAACACCTGAGTAATTCAGGGTCCATAAAACTAAAACTTTAAATTACTTCTTTTCTCTGGTATATGCTTCCATCCCCAATTCCAACAGGTGATTTCCAGAATCTGACTTTATGTGTAACTTCTTTTACTGATTTGTGCTTGTCTACCTGAAGTAGCCCAGCCTAGAAAGCAAAGTCCACAAGCACTCATCTTCATAAGTGGGGATGGTTGGCCTATTCAAGGTACTCCTGAAGTGCCTGAAGTACTCCTGATTCACTAGTTCATATTATAGGTATCATTTGCATGTTTTCTTTCATCTTTATTGCTTTGTTTGTCATTTGGTACATTAAGGTTGAATATGAAATCAACTTGAATAGGAAATGCAAACTTTATTTGATAACTACTAAAGCAAATCATAGGTTTCCCCGGTGGCTCAGAGGTAAGAATTCGCCTGTCAATGCAGAAGATGTGAGTTTGATCTCTGGGTCAGGAAGATCCCTTGAAGGAGGAAATGGCAACACAGACCAGTATTCTCACCTGGGAAATCCCATGGATAGAGAAGCACGGCGGGCTACCGTCCACCGAGTTGCAAAAGAATCAGATACAACTTAGCAACTAAACAACAACAACAAAGCAAACTGTGTACTATTAATGACAGTTGAGTTACGACTTTTGGAACTCAGCCTAAAGTATCTTAAAAAAAAAAAAGAAAAAGCACAAGGAGCTTAGGGGGGACAAATTACCACTTTAAGTGGGGGGAATACTGTAATCCACCTGTCCTGAATCAGGCAATTTATAGCCACAGAGATGACCATGGCTGGCTGTGAGAATCAGCCTCTCAGATCTCTGACTCTAGGGAAAAATAACTGACTCTGGGCCCCAGCTGCTGCACTCTGAAATCCATCACTTTGCACGGAGGCCGTGCTTCTCACTGGCTGCTCCCAGTAAAGAGCACCACGGGCATACACTAAGATGGCCCTGATCTTGGAAGATGAGGAATTTCTGTGATAGGCAACTTCTGCTCAAGAACTTCTGAGGTCTCGGTTAAATTTCCTTAGAACTACGACTTTCACCCAAAGTTCCTTCCTTCCTCACCTTTCTCCTTCACTTGGAGTTAGACTTGTATCAGCCTGGTGACTCTCCTTGCCTCCTTCCTCATTTTCTCTCACAAGCACTTCTTCTAATAAACTTCTTGCATGCTTAACCCCATCCTGGCATCTGCTTCTTCCTTGAAGCATTATATATTTTTTTTAATTTAGCCATTTAAAAAATTATTTCTAAAGCATCATGTTTGCTTCCCTATTTGCTAAAAGAGGTACACCAAACATGACAATTCCAATGCCTCTGTCTGCTAAAAATCTCAACTAAGACATACCTACCTCATTAGTAAGTATATTCTTAAAGGGACAAGATCAGGGCTGCATACAATTCAACATGTGTGCTGAGCACCTGCTACACATGAGAAGCATGCTAAGCACTGGAGGGAATACAAAGGTGCCTTGGTTCCTATCTTGCTCTCACGTAGCTCCCGATATAGAGCAGGAGAGAGGCCACATATACAAACTTCAAAGGGCACATTTTCATTAAGTACCAAAATTGACACATAAAGTACTAAAGAAATTAATGGTGGTGGTTTAGTCGCTAAGTCATGTCCGACTCTTGTGACCCCATGGACTATAGCCTTCCAGGTTCCTCTGTCCATGGGATTCTCCAGGCAAGAATACTGGAGTGGGTTGCCATTTCCTTCTCCAATCTACTAAAGTAATTAATATATATTCATTCTACTTAGGGGATGGAAGTGTAGTAGAAAGCCTTTGTAAAGGAGATAGCATTTGAAACATACACTGAAAGAATCTTCAGGTTGTACCTGCCTATAATTAATAAGGACAGTCCAATAAAGATGCCTTCCATGCTTACATACTTGGCTACCCTCAATGTGTAAACTCCTCCCATCACAATTCCCTCACACCGCGTTACTCCCAGAATACCGATGGTTTCTTAGTTCCCCTCCAAAGGTGCTCCTCCCAGTATTCCCCCTCTCATCACTATTGCCACTAAGACTCCTAAGCCAGAATCCCGGGAATCAACTTTGAATCCTCTCTCACTACCCCATCGTTCAACCATCAATCTACTTCTAAAGCTAAAATCTGTCCACTCTTCTTCACCCAACAGCTACTGCTCTAGTCAAGAACACCACTATCCCTTCCATGAATTGCAGCAAGAGTCCCCTAACCTGCCTTCTTGCCTACAGTTCTACAGTCATTTAATCCATGCTCCACAGAAAGGAGATCCTTTAAAATTCATATCTAATTATTAATACCTGGCTTAAAACTCTTCAATAGTTCCTCACTGCTCACAAGATAAAATGCAATAATTTCATTCACAAGAGCTGACCCCACATTTCAGACTGAATAAACTCCAGCTACTCAGAATTCCTAGGATGCTGAGCTCCTCTAGGATTCCAGCAACTCTTTGCAACACCAACCCTTGGAAGACATATCCTCCTCATCCTCACCTGGTCAACTCTCACTTCCACTAAAATGTTACTTCCTTCACTCCCAAACATAAGGATGCTAGAATAGTCTCCTAGCTTCCTATTGCCATCCCAAGATCACTTCTCAGCCTTTTCCTTTATGATCTATGCCATCTTTCCATTAACTATTACCTTAAAGATGGAGAAGGGAATGGCAACACACTCCAGTATTTTTGCCTGGAGAATCCCATGGACAGAAGAGCCTGGCGGGCTACAGTCCATGGGGTCGCAAGAGTCGGAGACGACTGAGCAACTAACCACCACCACCATCACCTTTGCAGCAGTATAGTTTTGTCAAATGCAAGCGTATGCAGAACCCCAATATGTAAAACAGCTAAGTTTCTCAGTCTAACACAAAGGGTTTCAAAGCCTTCTTCATTTCGCCTCCTTCTCCCCTAAGACAGTTATTCCCTAAAATTTAAGGTGCAGGACAATCAGAACACCACTGTTCTGTATCATGCTGCCTACTCAAAGGAAGCAACACAATACAGTGCAAAGAGTTGTGTTTGAAGCTAAACAGACTTTAAGTTCAAATCTTGGTTCTATTACAAGATTTTTGAGCAATTTGCCTCTCTGAGGATCCACTTCCTCAGCTATAAAACTCAGCTGTAAAAATTACTACCTTGAAAAGTCAATGGGTAGAACAGAGATAAATATGTAAAGTACCAAGCACAGTGCCTAGAACACTAGCACAAAGCAGAAACTAAAAAAAAAAAAACACACACATCTGCTACGGCTTATCCAGGAATGCAGGTTAGCATTCAAAGTCAATCAATGTGATTTACCATAATATTTACAGAATAAAGGAGAAAAAGCTTATGATTATTTTAAAAGACACAGAAAAACAATTTGACAAAATTCAATATCCACTTATAACTTCAGAAAATCCCCAAACTCTCAGAAAACTGAAAGTGGAAGGGGAGAACCTCAATCTGATAAAGAGCATCAATGGAAACTGACAGCTAACATCACCCTTAATGGTGAAATAAGACATACTTTTCCCTTAAGATGGCAAGGATGACCACTTTCACTACTTTGATTCAACACTGTAATGGAAGTCCTAGTCAATAAAATAAGAAAAAGAAAGAAAATATCAGACTATCTCTATTTGCAGATGACATAACTATGTAGAAAATTCTATGGAGGGGCTTTCCTGGCGGTTCAGGGTTAAGACTCCATGCTTCCAATGCAGTGGTGTCTTGGATCCCTGGCCAGGGAACCAAGATCCCACATGCTCCAGGCAGTGGCCAAAAAAATCAAAATTCTATGAAATCTGCAAAACAACTATGAGCAAGGTCAAAGGTTACAGGATCAATATACAAAAATCAGCTACATGTTTCTGTTTAATTCAGATATATGATCTTTATTAAACAACTTTTTGAGTTTCATAATGCCTTTCTTTTTCATGCATTTTTAGCATTCCAAAGGACTCACTGATGCTTATTTAAGGACTTCCAATTGATAACAATATAAAATTTCTGAAATTCCCTCTCTCTTTTCCCTTAGAAGTCTCTCCCTTTCATCTCCCATTTGGACTAAATTCTCTCTAGGCCTGAGCACATCTGTCACCCTGCAATTCCTCTTTATTGCTCTCCAAATTTTCACCTATTGTTTGTATACCCATTAGCAAATAACTGGAAAATAAAAAATTTTAAAACAATTTACAATAACATCAAAAAACAAAACATTTTAGATTAAACTTAACCGAAGACATGTAAGACTTCTACACTCAAAGTGTTTCTGAGAGAAATTTAAATCTAAATAAATGGAGACATATACTACATTCATGAATCCAAAGACTTGCTATAGTTAAGATGCCAATTCTATCCCGTTATCTACAGATTAAATGAAATTACGATTAAAATCTCACCAAGATCTTTTAGTTGAAATTGACAGGATGGTTCAAAATTTGTACTGAAATAAAAAATCTAGAAACAATTAAAATAATTATTTTAAAATAAGGAGGACTTGCACCACCTAACTCTAAGACTTACTATAAATCTAGTCATCAATAGTGTGGTGCTGGGGGAAAGATACACAAAGTCATCAATAGACTAGAAGAGTCTAAAATATATACATATTTACTTTATATATTACATATTTAAATATATATTTACATAAATATCTAATATGTATTCAATTTTCACAGAAACAACACAATCCAACAGGGAGAGGAAAGTCTCTTCAAATAGTTCTGATATGAGCATAAAAAATAAATCTCAATTCCTACCTTATATCATATACAATTAATTTGAAATGGATCATAGGTCATGTAAAAGCTAAAACCATAAAGCTTTTAGAAAACAGCCTTGGGACCATGTGTTCATGACTTGGTGGCAGGCAAGGGGTTCTGCGACAGAGCACAGCAACCTTAAAAGAAAAAAACCTGATAAATTTGACTCCATCAATATTAAAAACTTCTGTTTATCAAAAAACACCATTAGGAAAATGGATAGACAAGCCACAGACCAGAAGAAAATATTCATGAAACATATATCTGATAAAGGACAGTTAACCACGATATACAAAGAACTCTTACAACTCAATACTATAAAGAAAAACAACCCAATTTTTTAAATGGGCCAAAGATTCACACAGATACTACACAAAAGGAGACACACGAATAACCTATAAGAACATGAGTGCTCAATATCATTAGTCACCAGGATAATGCAAATTAAAGCCACGATGAGATACCACTACACACCTATTGAAATTACTAAAATTAAAGACTAATGACATCAAATACTGGCAAGAATGTAGAGCACTTGCAACTCTCATACACTGTTGGTGGGAACATGAAATGGTACAACCATTTTGAGAAAAGGTCTGGAAGTTTCTTATAAACCTAACACACATTTACTCTATGAGCCATTTCTCCTGGTATTTACCCAAGAGAAATGAAAACATTTCTACAACACGAGCTATAAGTAAGAACATTCATGGCAGCTTTATTCTCAACAGCCCCAAACTGGAAACCTCCCAGGTATCCATCCATTTAATAAACTTTGACATATTCATATGACAGGAAAAAAAAAAAAGACTGAATTCTTCATTAAACACAACCTCAAACGCCTCACCAAAAATATATATTGTACAGTTCTATTTATATGGTATCTACGACAGATAAGATTCATCTATTGTGATAAAAGATCTGAAGAGCAGCTGCTTCTGGAGGCTGGGGGCAGGAACTCTGAGAAAGCACATGAGGAAAATTTCAGAAGTGCCGGTAATGTTCCATATCCTGGTAGAGGCTTGGGTTGTATTCATTTGCCAAAACTCATTAAACTGTACAATTAACATCTGTGTATTTCTCTGTACATAAATTTTACCTGAAAAATAAAAAGAACTGTAAACAAAGAGTGAACTCCAAGTTAATGATATGCAAGCTGAAGTGTTAAAGGGTCAAGTGTACTGATGTCCACAACTTACTTTGAAATCCTTCAAAATGTTAAGATGGATTGGTGGATGGATAGGCATGTGATAAAGCAAACAGTAAAATACTTGTAAATTACAGAATCCAGGTGGGTATATGAGCATTTACTATGCAACTCTGAACTTTTTTGTATATCTAAAATTTTTCACAATAAAGTTTTGGATACAAAACTTGATTACAAGACAAATAAATATATTCTAAAATGAAGGGCAAAGTTTTTTTCTATTCCATCTATAGCTGTATTAAAAAAATGTATTATAGGGAGTAGCTGCCACTTATTATTTGGTTGGAGCATTGTCACTGCTGTGATGTCTGGACCTTTCTGCCACTGCCTTCTTCCTTTCTGCTACAACACACTTCATAATCCTTGTGGAATCCATCCTCATCCATGCATGCAACACACCAGTCCAGACCCCCTGTCTCATCTTCCTCATTTCTAGAATCTTAAAACTCCAAAATGTAATTATCAATATCTCTAATCATAATTCCTTATCTGCTCCCCTTCCCCTCCTCTTACAACTCATTGAGATTTCTCATCCATGGAGCTCTCATTTACACCTCCATTTTCTCTCTTATAGCTTAACTTTCAATCTTCTGAAATATCCCTTATTCTCTTCATCTCTACTGCAGCCACAAGCAACCAACAATCCTTCTCTACCCCTTTACGTGAACTGATGGGTGCTGCAGGAAGAAACTCTCACAGCCAGCAGGCCAACGAATGCTCTTCAAACCTACAATGCTCTCCACACTCCGCACTGCTCAGCAATCCTTTCTAATTCACTGGTTGGCTCCTTCTCCCAACTCCACAACAGCAATTCCAAAACTTAAGCTCCTTACTCATTTCTCTTTCCTCGCTCTACGTAAAGTATCTTGTCTCTCATCATGAACACTGAAGCTAGCTAGCATGAACTCCCTGCTCCTCAACCTACAAACCCATTTTATCTCACCCCCTCCCACCTCAGAAGAAAGGATATCACTCCTGCCAGAGGTAGCATATCATCATTAATACTGCTTTAAAATGCAGACTCTGTAACCAAGTTATCTTTTCCAAACTTCAGTTTTCTCTCTTATAAAACAGACACAATAATAGTATCCTGTGAGAATTAGGGAACACATGAGGCACTTAAAACAGTGCTTGGCAAATAATTTGAGGCAAATACTAGTATCTTCACTATCATTCTCCATCAGTTACTTCCTCAAAGATTATCTAACTACTATTTTTCAGGTACTTTATTTGACTTTTCTATAGCCTGACACAGTTAATGACCCTTTCCTTGAAACTCATCCATTCTCAGCTTCTCGGCCACGAGGGTCTACTCTTTCTACCTGACTCTCGCCTTCTTAATCTCCTTCACTCACTCCTTCCCCTTTGCTCTTCCCTACACTCTATCGTTCATTTCATTCCTCCAGTTCTGATGCCAGCCTAATTGCATCCTTACTTCTCATCATTTTCAGTGGGTGGCCTCATTCACTTTTTTAAAAACACCTTCTTTGAGGTACAATTAACACACAATAAATTGCAAATATCTGAGCTGTATAACGCGTTAAATTTTAATACGCTCCTGAGGTGGCTCACTGGTAAAGAATCTGCCTTCCAATGCAGAAGTCGCAGGAGACACAGGTTTGACCCCTGGGTCGGGAAATCTGCTGAAGGAAGAAATAGCAACCCACTTCAGTGGTCTTTGCTTGGAAAAGTTCATGGACAGAGAAGCCTGGCAGGCTACAGTCCACCGGGTCAAAAGGAGTTAGATGACTGAGCACACACAAGAATGCATGCATATGCTCCTGAAACTATTATTACAATCAAAAAAACAAATGAACATAAATGCCTCTCCCCGAAACAACTCCTGACTTGTCTTCCGTCACTGTAGATGCATCTTTCTATAATTTTACAGTATATACTATGGTGTTTTGGGCAGTAGGGGGTGTTACCAGCTTAATTATTTTGAGCAACGTTGTCTCATATATCAATAGTTCATTCCTTTTTACTGCTGAGAAGTACTCCAGTGTATGGCTATATCACCATTTGTTACACATTCACCTGCTGATAGACATCTGGATTATTTCCAATTTTTTGCTGAACAGAACTGCCATGAGCATTCATGTATAACTCCTGAATGGATAGCTTCGTCTATCTCATGGCCCCACCCGCACATCTAGAAGTCCTAAATCTGTTCACCAGATGCCAACAACCAATTGCCAGTCCTACAAGTCCACCTGGATAACCAGAAGGGACTTTAACAAGTTCAAAACTCATCTTATAATGCTACTCCTTCCACCCCAACAGGTACTCCTCCTACATTCTCTATCCTGACTAAAGGCACTCAAACCAGAAACTTAAGAGTCCTCCTATGCTTACCACTTACCCGAATCACTATGAGTTACTAGATCCTGTCAATTCTGCCTTTTAAACATCTCTCAACTATAGAATATCCATCTCTACACTTTCATCCTAATTCAAATGCTCCCAATTCAAATATATATCATCTCCTGGCTGGACTATTAAACTAGCTTTCTAACTTTTCTCCTTATCTTCAGTCTCACTCTTCTGCAATCCATTTTCTATTCTATGGCCAAAGTGGATTTTCTAAAATCGAAATCTGATGTTATTCCATTTAAGGTTCCTCAATGACATCTATCCCCTCAAAGTAAAAATCATTCTCCTTAGCTCAACATTAAAAAATTCTCTATAAACTACTTTTCCCTCCAAACTCACCCTCTGCCACTTCTCATCATGTTAAAACTTAGTCATTTCTGGATAATGTCAATTCCCTTTTAATCCTTACTGCTGAGGGCAATACTTGGTCTGCAGTAGGCACGACAGACTCATGCGATAGATAAGATCGGACTTTAACAGGTGGGATCCATTGAGACCTTCTGGGAATTTTCAAGAAAAGAGGTAGTCCTGTCTGGCTGAAGCATAAAGTATATGAAAGACTAGGACAGGCAATCCATTCAGAAAAGCAGGATGAAGCCAGATCACTGATCAACATCAAGTCTATTTCAAAGAATGCACACTTCATTCTATGCCCTCAAAAGACATCGATGGTTCTGAACAAATGTGTGACATATTCAAAAGCGTCCTATAACTTCCGAAATCTGAAAAATAGTAAAGGAGAGGTGGGGGCAGTGAACTCAGTTAAAAGGCTATAGCAGTAGCCTGGGAAAGGGGACTCAAGTGTAGTTGGAGTAGGAGGGAATTGATTAAATGAACATGTCAAGGAAAATGAACCTACAGGCTCTTCCTGGGTGTGGACAGTAAGAAATGACATCAAAGTCTTGAGCCAGTCAAATGAAATAATACAGCTATGAAGAGAAAAAAAAATTTTAAATAGTAAGTGGAAGGGAGGGAGCTGATGGTTTTCCTTGGCTATTCCCTACCCATTCATTCAAATTTAAGTGCCAACTAGGTGTCAGACACTGTATACATGGAGGATGAAAGGAGGGTAAAATACCATCCCCATTCCCAAGGACCATCCAATCTAATTGGGGTGGTGAATTTAAATAGGAAAAAAGTAGGAATTGTTAAGTGCCTGGTTAGGGTGCTAAAAGAACAGTCAGACTAAAAGACTATCCAATTCGGGCCTGAGGATCTGAGAAAAGATCTGAGGTCCAGTGAGCCCAGAGGATGAGCAGTGTTAGGCCAGGCCAAACGCAGTCCAGGTGAAGAAAAGAGCATATCCAAAGAGCCCCAGGCTAGATAACACAAGTTGACGCATCTGCAAACTACAACAAGCCTAAAGGAAGATACGGAGGTATCCACATGAAATATCTAACTTGTCTTTGGTGGCTTAAAATCATCTTTAGTGGATACCTTAAGTGGGAATTGGAAGAAATCTCACACATCAACTAGATTGAGTACATTTTCACCCCCTCCCATCACTTCTACTGCCATGCAAGGGTATCTCTGCTTAAAGTCAAAGCAGGGTTATGTAAATAAGCAAAGAGGGCTGGTGGGGGCTGTGGTAAATCAGAGACAGATGGGCAGCCATTTACTCAGCTCCAGCAGCTTACTGCCCTGCTTGAAGGCTGGCCCACTGTGGAGAGATCTTCCCATTCTCCACGAAAAGTTCAAGATTCTGATTTTATGTAGTAACACCCATTTAAAAATAGCGGCAATTACATTAGAAACAAAAAAACACTATGCCAGCCAAACAAAATGTTTCTGTGGACAGATTTCAGCAAGGGCCACCAGTGTGGCAGAGGTAGGCCTTGTCTGCTAACTCCTATGATGTTCATCTCACTGCTTCATAGGACCCTCAACTGATAGGGTTTCATGGTGATTCCCCTAGGATAGGAGTTGCTTGCCTCCAAGGAAAACAGTCCCAAACTGATAGTGTTTTATGAGTTCTTTTATATATTTTCAATAATTTTTCTGTCTCCTCCCCACCCCACACCCACCTTGGTCAGGATACCTGCTTCTGGAATCACTGAGACTTCCCATTCCCCATCTACTACAAGCTAAGATGGCAAGCTTGCAGGTAAAGTGAAAGTAAACAGGGTGAGAGCCTGACAGGATTTCTAAAGAATAAAGTACGTAAGGCATATGGCACACCTTTATTTTTCTTAGAGAACAGTATCAGAGATGTCTGTGACTAATCAGACATCTGAACAAAAAAGTCAGTAAGTTACACGTGAAATATACCAGCAAATTCTGCTAACAAACCAAATAGCTTCCACTCTAAGATACCAAGAGAGGGAGAACGGGACAAAAGGGAAAGTAAAAGTTGCTGGCCTCTGAGAAATATCCAACACCTTTTAAAAAGCATGAATGTTTAGGAGAAAGGGTACCCTATAACCTCAAATCTGAGTAAAGAGCAAAATTAATTTTTAACCAGATACCATGAAATATTTTTTGAGAAATGACGATTTAGATACCTATTAAGAGAGTAAAGCTACCCCTGTATTTGTTAGGTTAAAAGAAAACAAAAATACTCTGACAGCCTTTATTAATATATTCATTCAGACATCAGTTGCTGATGTTTTAATGTATTTATTAAGTCACAACATTGCTTTAGAAGCTTTGAAAATGTAACACTTCGTAATTATACTAAAACGTGTAAAAGTACAGATCACGGGGTATATAACTTTAGATAACAATGTGGCAAGCTCGAAGAGACAGAACTGCTAAAATTTCTAATCAACAAACCGAATGACAGGACCAAGGTTTTGAGAAAGAGAGAGACGTGGGAGTGGGGGTGGGGGGAGGTGGGGAGGGGGAAAGACAGGGAGGGAGGGAGGAGGCAAGCAAGAAAGAAAACAGTGGCTTGTGCACCCGCCCCTGTAAATCGGAGGAATGGGGGAATTCAGGGGAATAAAGAGTGATTACGAAGGGCGAGCAAAGCAGGCCATCCATGTTCCTGCTGGCAGGCGAGCTCCGCAATTACTTAGGGCAAGCGTTACGGCCAGAGCATTCTTGAACCCACTAGGACGAGCATACAGGACACCTAAAACCGGAGGCTGACAGCAGCTCCGAGAGAGCACAGAGAAGGCAGAGAAGCGGCCTGCTTTGACCTCCAGTGAAAACTGAGGCTCCTCCAACTCTCGTCTCTGAATCAGGGGCAGGGCAAGCTCTCAGCGGTTGGATTCTTCGGACAAACTCTCCCTGGCTCCCTGCGGCCTTCCCACACGCCACACGGGGTGACTGTCAACACCGAGAGCCAACGAGTGCGGGGGAACCTCTCCGGGTGTGCCGTCCCTTCTGGGAGGCGGTGAGACCGGGAAGAAAGACGGCCCCGCGCGCCCCGCCTCCCCAGCCCTTCCCCGACCCGGGCCCGGTGCTCTCGCCCAGGCTGCAGCCGGGGAGCCGGGTCTCGTGCGCTCCTCACCTTTTTCAGCGCAGGCACCAGCAGCCCCCGCCACTTGGGTGCGTTCTCCTCGCTGAAAAACTCGTACGGCAGCTGCTGCGCCTGCATGGTGCCCCCGGGGCGCCTCCGGGCGGGGAGAGGGGCGGCGGCGGCCGGGCCAGGGAACCGCGAGAGGGTGAGCTCGCAGCGCGGAACAGGGCCGCGGTCCCACCGGACGGCCCGGCCCCCTTGGGGCGCCGAGCGGCCGGGCTAGCCCCGGAGAGGGGGCTGGGGGGCGAGGCCCGCGCCCGGCCACCTACCCGACACAGGCACCAGCCGCGGAAAGCGAACGCAGCCCGGAGGCGGCGGCGGCGGCATCCCGCACCACCGCCCCGGGGCCGGGCCCGGGCCCCCTACCCCTCCCCGGCACGCCGGCGCCGCCCCGGGTTGCCCTCCGCCGCGGTCGCCGCCCGCCCGCCCGCCGGGACTGCGCTCCCGAGCCCGGCCTGGCCCCGCGGCGGAGCCGGCGGCTGGGGGAGGGCTGCGGAGGGACGCTCCGGCCGCGGCGCCCGCTCCCCGCGGCGGGGACCCCGAAACGCTGGCGACCCGGGGCGGGGCGGAGCTGGGCGCGGGGTCTAGCGGGGGAGGGGAAAGGCCCGAGGTCGTCGTTGCGGAATCTGGCTGCCCTGAGATGCCGCCGCGGCCGCCGCCGACGCCGGTGTAGCGCTCGAGCTTCCTACTAGCGAACTGAACCTGCTCGCTACTGAGCATGCGCCACCGGGCAGGGCCGGTTCGCTCCGGGTTTTCCGGCTCCCCAACGAAGGAGGAGGGAAAGCGCCGAGGAGGGAAAGCGCCAACGAGCGAGGCGCCGGACTGTGGCTGCGCCCCTGAGGGCTGCAGGGGGAGGAGCGACAGGGCCCGGAGCAGTCGAACCCCTAGCCGAGTGGGGCCTGCGGGGTGGGGCGTGAGCTACGGTGAAGCTGCCCCCATTGTGTGGTTGGACCGAGAGGGATCCCACCCCTCTCTTCGAGTCCCCGGGCCTTTCGTTTCGGAAAGGGGTGTGTATTTGTGTACTTTGTTCCCGAACATGAAGATAAGGACTGCCCAGAGCATGCAATGTATAGTAAACACACTGGACAAAAGATAGGTGCCTTTCTCACGAAACCTACGTCTTAATATTTCTCGGGTAATAGAAGTAATCGCGGTATTTCCAGTCGTTCTTTCCACATCACCAAGAATAAAATGTGTACGTGTAATTGATCTTGTTTGTGTTTTTAAATTCAACATGTTCATCTTTCAAACCCATTTCAAATATGAACTCCAATAACCACTTACCTCCAGTGGAAACTGACACCTCTCCTGCAGCTCCCAGATCCCAGAACACCTTACTCAGGCCCCTCCAAGGGCATTTGGTTTATCGTGTTTTGTATCGCTACAAGCCTCTTTCAACTAGATAACGAACTCCTGGAAGGCATGGGGCTTTACACAGAACAGGCACTTAATGTTTGTGGAATGCTGAAAGAGCATTATCTATCAACGGTTCCTCCATCCCACAAATGCAGGTGTTTGCTTTTAACAGTAGCACTGCGTGGCTGGCGCTGCATGGTTTACCACTAGCACTTTTTTAGCATAATCTCATTTAATCCTCATAGCAATCCTATTGTTTTTGCTTCACTAGGCTGCTTAATTTGATATTGTACCCTACTATTTCAGAGAATGATAACCAGAATCACAGAGATGAGGAACGTTTAAGCAGTGGTTCTTTATCTCTACCAAACCTCTTTGAGAATCTCATAAAAGTCTTGAGTCTTTTCCTTTTAAAATGTACACATGATTTACATTTAAACCTTCTCCACACTTTCAAAGTGTTCAGAATGACATTTTGAAAGTCATCCATAGGACTACTGGGTAAGAAGAGGTAAAGTACCCATAGCTGAAAAAGGGTTTAGGGGCAGGAGAAAGGGTTTGGAGAAAAACATGACAGTCATTTAAAAATCCCCAATAATATGGGGAAAAAAACCCCAAACATGATATGTCATATGGTTTGTGTGATTCTAAACGAATGAATTAAGATCAAGCCCCTGCCATAAATTATTCCTTGGCTTCCTACTGCTCTTAGAATACTTTTCAAACTTCTTACCATGACCCACAAAACCTGCATCTGGCTCCTGTTTACATTCTCAACCTTTCCTCACCGTTCTCAGCGTTGGCTCACCACATTCCAGTCACTCTGGCCTGCTGTCTATTCCTAGAAAACACCACCTCCTTCCTGCCTTAGGGGCTCTGCTTTTCCCTCAGCCTGTAACTGTTCCCTCATTCTGCTCCTAACTCTTCACTTGACCGGTTATAAACGTCATCACCTCCAAAAGGCCTTCTGTGATCACACTAAGCAGTTCCCACCTACATTTTCTAAGTCTTGGCTTATTTATTAATATTTCTTCACTAGTATAAATTCTGGCCTTTAGTTATTTTTTCGGTGTTGGTCTCCCCGTCTGAAATGTAAACTCCAAGACCAACAATCTCACGAGTTCACTCTAGCTCACCATCGTATCCCAAGGAACTACAGTAGTTGGCATATAGTAGGTTCTCAATAAGAGGGAATGAAAGCTGAATGGAGGAAACTTCCAGGAAGACTATGTGATCAGTTGTCCCAAGAAACGGGTGACCTTCGGGAGTGTGCAAGTAAAAACCGTACATTCGCTCACTCGGGACTACGGGGAGGGAGAAGAGGTGGGACTTGATGACCTCTAAGGTCCCCTTCAACTGCGAGTCTCAGATTTGATTTAAGAGGTAAACAAGACTAGAAACATGGATTAGAGCCCGGGCGGGCATGTTTAGCGTCCGGGGTTTCACTAGCAGGGACGTTTTGGCTGCAGACTGACAGTAGACAGCTGGAGAGAAACTGCAGAGAAGAGACTCAGCCCTCCGCAGCTGAGAGACCTAAGGGAAGTGGTGGGGGACTCAGCGCTGCTAAGATCAAGGAACAATCGAGTCCCACTACATCGTTTGTTTATATCTCTTGTGCCAAATCAAGATCTATG
Organism: Capra hircus; assembly: GCF_001704415.2. Classification (NCBI taxonomy): domain Eukaryota; kingdom Metazoa; phylum Chordata; class Mammalia; order Artiodactyla; family Bovidae; genus Capra; species Capra hircus. The sequence continues at coordinate 21,282,755 of NC_030818.1, forward strand.
GGCGTGCTGTGAGAGAAGACGACCGTGGTGAACTCAGAAACTTGCTAGTGTACACGCGAAAGCCTCGTCTACCCCTTAGCGTTAACATCCGACAGAGGACCCGCGGCGCAGGCGCAAAGGTTGAGTTCGCGGCCCTCTTCGACTGTAAAGAGCCAGGAGCCAGAACGGACGTGACGCACGGGGTCGCATCCAGGCAGACTAGCCGACCCGAACGCGGAGGTCCAGGCAGGCTAGCCGAGTTCTGAGAGCGTCGAGTCAGAACAGGGGCGGGGAAGGCGGGGAGGAGTTTTGGGTCAGCGGCGCGCCCCCTGCAGGTGGGAGTACAGCACTCCGCGCTTTGCCCGGCGGCCCAACGCGAGGCAGCAACAGTGTTCCCTACCTGGGCGCAACCACAATGATCTTCCTGAAACATACTTCAGATCCAGTTCCTCTCCCATTCAAGAGCCTCCACAGCCATCCCAGAATAAAGTCCAAAGTCCTTAGTTTGGTATTCATGGCCTTGCACAATCAGGCCTACTTATTTTTCCCGGTGTGCTGCTGCTGCTGCTAAGTCGCTTCAGTCGTGTCCGACTCTGTGCGACCCCATAGACAGCCCATCAGGCTCTACCGTCCCCGGGATTCTCCAGGCAAGAACACTGGAGTAGGTTGCCATTTCCTTCTCCAATGCATGAAAGTGAAAAGTGAAAGTGAAGTTGCTCAGTACTCAGGCAAGAGTACTGGAGTGGGGTGCCATTGCCTTCTCCATCTTTCCCGGTATATCTCTCACTAAAAATGAACTACTAATGCCTTCCACTCCAGAACCATATTAATGCAGGTCTCAAGAGACAGCCCGGAGAAGGCAATGGCAACCCACTCCAGTACTCCTGCCTGGAAAATCCCATGGATGGAGGAGACTGGTAGGCTGCAGTCCATGAGGTAGCTGAGAGTCGGACACGACTGAGCGACTTCACTTTGACTTTTCACTTTCATGCATTGGAGAAGGAACTGGCAACCCACTCCAGTATTCTTGCCTGGAGAATCCCCGGGACGGGGGAGCCTGGTGGGCTGCCGTCTATGGGGTCGCACAGAGTCAGACACGACTGAGGCGACTTAGCAGTAGCAATGCCTCCTATAAACCCATTCTATCTGTTTCTTGCCTATTCTGTTCCACCTGCCAGAAAAGCCCTTAATCATTTTCCTCCAATCCCACCACAGCGTCATCCCACCTCCCCAAGACTCATTCACTTTGAAACTCTTATCCAGGCTGGAGACCCCAGCTCTATATGCTACCTTCTCTCAGAAGTCTTTCAGCCCCCATTTAGGATTCTTCCCCTGAAACTTCAGAGTCCAACAGGCATAAGAAACAGGAGTTTCAGCCATCGATAGAGTTAAAGTCTTCTCTTCCAGCTGTATATGCTATCTTCATGTGTCCCCTCCACCTTTCTTCCCAATCTCCACTTTCAATTTTGTTTTTCCAAATACTGTCTAGAGAAAATATCTCAGAAAGTAGTGGCTGATAAAGCTATTGGATACCCATCCTCTATCACTTTCAGTAAATATCTTGATTCTCTGTCTCTCTCCCTACCTGCCTCTCTCTTGCAAAGATGGTAGGGAGCAATGTAGGTACAATTAGAATAAATGATCAAAGGTCTCCAAGATAAATGGGGCTATTCCTGGTACTTTTTTTTTTTCCAGATTCCTGCAGAGTCCAATTTTTGGCAAAAGTCTCTTTCCAGTTGATTCAAGTTGCAATGGCTCCTCAAGCCGATCACACCCCAATCCAATACAACTTTAATAGAATTCCCAGCAGTTTGTCATGGAACTTGAACTGGTTTTAAAGTATATAGGGAACAGAAAAAAAAATTTTCCTCTGTATAAGAGCAGAATAGGGGAAATTGACTTACCAGATATGAAGACATCGTATAGCCAGAGTAATTAAAGCAATGTGGTACTGGATCATGAACAGACAAACCAACCAATGGATCCATAGAAGGCCAAATATATTGAAACTTAATTCATAACACAGCAAGCCTTGCAGATGAGTGAGGAAAGGATATACTTTTCAATAAATGAAATATGCACAATTGATAAATATGTATATAAAGAAATGAAATTACATCCCTAACTCACACCCTGCCCAAAACAACCCCATGTGGATAAAGGACTTAAATGTGAAAAACAAAATTATAAAATTATGAGAGGGAAATAAAGAGTATCTTTATGATCTCAAAGTAGGAAAATATTTCTCAAATAATACACATACAACACAAATCACAAAGGAAAATAAGATAAATTTAATTTTATTAAAATTAAGAACCTCTGTAAATTAAAATAAGGCATAAAAAAACTAAAAGGACAAGTCATTAAGTAAGAGAAAGTAGTTGCAACTCATATAACCAAAAAAGAATTGGTATCCAAGACAGATGGTTTACTTCAGAGGAAATGATGGTTAGATGTTCACCTCACTAGCAATCAGAGAAAAGCAAGTTAAAACCACAATAAAATATTACTGCACATGTATTGAATTAGCAAAAACTTAGAAGTTGAACAAAACTTAAAATTGTCATCCACTCCCATGTGAAAAATAAATGATTACAACCAGTTTATAACTATTTCTTTTCTTGAAAAGTGAATATGGGCATGACCTATATAAACTGGCATAGATTTATTCCCATGGTATATGTATCCCAGAGAAGTTCCTCACTGTATCATTTCATATAGCATGAACAGCAAAATGGGTCTTCCCTGGTGGCTCAGTGGTAAGGAATCTGCCTGCAAGGCAGAAGACGTGACTTCGATCCCTGGGTCAGGAAGATTCCCTGGAGAAGGAAATGGCAACACACTCCAGTATTCTTTTTTGGGAAATCCCATGGACAGAGGAGCCTGGCGGGCTACAGTCCACGGGGTCACAAAAGTTTCAGATACAACTTAGCAACTAAACAACAACAACAACAAACAGTAGAACGGGCAAATAAATTGTAGAATGCTATAGAGCAGTGAAAATGAATGAACCACAGTACATAATCCTCCAAAATTCACTGAGTCCCAAGCTCCAGTATCAAGGTGTTCGGAGGTTGAGTTTTGGGAAAGTGGTTAGGACATGAGGGTGGAGAAATGAGGTCAGTGCGCATATAACAAACCGCAGAGAAAGCGCTCTTCCCTTCCGCCGTGTGACAAGAGAGAAGACAGTTCTCTCTTAACCAGGAAGCAGGCTTTCAGCAGACCCTGAATCTGAAGATCTCCTTCCAGCCTCAAGAACTGTGAGAAATAAATTCTTGCTGTTTATAAGCCATCCAGTCTATGGTATTCTGTTATAATAGCCCAAAAGAGCCAAGACACATATCAATTTAGGTGAATTCTTTAAAAATAATACTGATAGTATATAAATGTGCCATCACCCTCCAAAGGAAAAAAGAAAAACAGACCAAAAAACCCCTGAGCAAGACAGGAAACTTCCCACTATATGATTCATTATATAAAATGCAACGACGACAGAATCAACAAGTAGAACTGCCTTGCATGCAATTTATTGTAATACCCAACCTTTAAGATGGCCCTATGAGCTTTACTAGGCTTCCCTCTTAGCTTAGCTGGTAAAGAATCTGCCTATAATGCAGGAGACCCCGGCTTGATTCCTGGGTTGGGAAGAGCCTCTGGAGAAGGGACACGTTGCCCACTCCAATACTTGCGGGCTTCCTGAGTGGCTCAGTAAAGAGTCCGCCTGCAATGCAGGAGACCTGGGTTCAATCTCTCGGTTGGGAAGATCACCTGGAGAAGGGCATAGCAACCTACTCCAGTATTCTTGCCTGGAGAATCCTATGGACAGAGGAGCCTGAGGGGCTACAGTCCTTGGGGTCTCAGAGAGTTGGACATGACTGAGCGACTAAGCACACACACACATATGTATGATTTTCCCAGTAGTCACATATGGATGTGAGAGTTGGACTATGAAGAAAGCTGAGCATCGAAGAATTGATGCTTTTGAACTGTGGTGCTGGAGAAGACCCTTGAGAGTCCCTTGGACTGCAAGGAGGTCCAACCAGTCCATCCTAAAGATCAGTCCTGGGTGTCCATTGGAAGGACTGACGCTGAAGCTGAAACTCCAATACTTTGGCCACCTGATGGGAAGAACCGACTCATTGGAAAAGACCCTAATGCTGGGAAAGATTGAAGGTGGGAGGAGAAGAGGATGACAGAGAATGAGATGGTTGGATGGCATGACCGACTCGATGGACATGAGTTTGAGTAAGCTCCAGGAGTTGGTGATGGACAGGGAAGCCTGGCATGCTGCAGTCCATGGGGTCGCAAAGAGTCTGACACGACTGAGCAACTAAACTGAACTGATGAGCCTTACTTCCTGGTATTCATGCCTCAGTATAGACACCACTCCCATGTTGAATAGATAATTTTGTGCAATAGCCACCTGCAAAAATAGGATTTTGCAGAAATTATGTATGTGGCTTCTGAGGCTAAGTCTTAGAAGGCATGACCACTTGAGTGTCTCTCTCTCTCCCCAGATCTCTCATCCTGAGAGAAGTCACTACCATGTTGTGAAGACTCTCAAGCAATCCTCTAGGAGAAGCTCTCACTGACAGAAACTGAGGCCTCCTGCCATCAGACTCAGGATGGAGGCTTGGACCATCTTGGAAATAGATCCCTTACTCCCAGTGAAGTCTTCAGATGAGTGAAATCTCATTCATATCTTGACTCCAATCTTTTGAGAGATTCTGAACCAGAAACACTGAGATAACCCATTTTAAAATCCTTAACTCTCAGGAACTATGAGACAATAAATGCATGTTGTTTCAAGCCACTAAATTTTGGGGTAATAGGTTGTGCAGCATTAGAAAACTAATATTTTTATGGATTCATAAACAAGTGGTAGAAGTATAACAAAATATTAAAATAATAATAAACTCCTAATGGTGGTTGTGAAGGATGTATGTATATGAAGAGATCTTTAGAATATATTGTAAATTGTAGGAGAAAAATATTAATAAAAAGTGTTTGCAGCTGGGGAGGTTTCATACAATGTTCTAATGAGATACTGGTAATGTTCTATTTCTAACCTGAGTAGTAGGTACACCTCTCTTTATCTTATTTTAAAATTTAAATGCATACACTCTTTGCTGTTACGTTACAAACACACTACACACAGAGGAGGGGGTTGACGGCTACAATAGGCCAATAGAGAGAGAGCACAGTGGCTTCATAGACAGTTCTGAACTGACTGCGACAGTCTCAGAAATGCACTTAAGAAATAAAATCAACACACTTTTGTTTTTATTTTTTGGCTGCATCTTGCAGCCTGTGAGATCCTAATTTCCCAACTAGAGACTAACCGCCCCCCACCTCTGACCCTGCTTTGGAAGGCAGAATCCTAACCACAGGACCATCAGGGAAGGCCCAAAATCTACCTGCTCTTAATTATAGATCAGAGTTGGAAAAGGCTAGTTTTCCACAAGATCACAGTTTAGAGACAAACCATATGAAGCATCTGTACTGACTGCCAGTTTCCCTTTTCTGCTCCTCTGCCCAGCAGCAACAGGCTAACATCTCCAAGGTTTCTTAGTCTCAGATACCAAGAGTTGGACAGACAACTGAAGAATAAGAGCTACATTTTGGTTTGAACTCAGGTCAGCCAACTCAAGTCCTTTATTGCTCTCTGTTGCCTTAAGCAAGTTACTTATTATCTATTAAAGCAACTTATATAATTTGTGTCCAGAGGAAATAACCTCATCAGTCAAGCACCCATTGTATAAGAAGTTCAATATCTTTGTGTTTTAAGGTTTATTTATTTAATTCTGGTTGCACTGAATCTTCGTTGCTGTGAGAGGTCTCTCTCTAGTTGCAGGGAGTGGGGGCTGCTCTTCATTGCGCAGGCTACTCATTGCAGTGGTTTCTCTTGTTACAGAGCACCAGCTCTAGGTGCGCGGGGCTTCAGTAGTTGCAGCCAAACTGAAGTTGAACGGTTCTATGAAGACCTACAAGACCTTTTAGAACTAACATCCCAAAAAGATGTCCTTTTCATTATAGGGGACTGGAATGCAAAAGTAGCAAGTCAAGAAACACCTGGAGTAACAGGCAAATTTGGCCTTGGAGTACAGAATGAAGCAGGGCAAAGGCTAATAAAGAGTTTTGCCAAGAAAATGCACTGGTCATAGCAAACACCCTCTTCCAACAACACAAGAGAAGACTCTACACATTGACATCACCAAATGGTCAACACGGAAATCAGATTGATTGTATTCTTTGCAGCCAAAGATGGAGAAGCTCTATACAGTCAACAAAAACAAGACCAGGAGCTGACTGTGGCTCAGATCATGAACTCCTTATTGCCAAATTCAGACTTAAATTGAAGAAAGTAGGGAACACCACTAGACCATTCAGGTATGACCTAAATCAAATCCCTTATGATTATACAGTGGAAGTGAGAAATAGATTTAAGGGCCTAGATCTGATAGATAGAGTGCTTGATGAACTATGGAATGAGGTTCATGACACTGTATAAGAGACAGGGATCAAGACCATCCCCATGGAAAAGAAATGAAAAAAAGCAAACTGGCTGTCTGGGGAGGCCTTACAAATAGCTGTGAAAAGAAGAGAGGTGAAAAGCAAAGGAGAAAAGGAAAGATACAAGCATCTGAAAGCAGAGTTCCAAAGAATAGCAAGAAGAGATAAGAAAGCCTTCTTCAGTGATCAATGCAAAGAAATAGAGGAAAACAACGGAATGGGAAAGACTAGAGATATCTTCAAGAAAATTAGAGATACCAAGGGAACATTTCATGCAAAGATGGGCTCGATAAAGGACAGAAATTGTATGGACCTAACAGAAGCAGAAGATATTAAGAGGTGGCAAGAATACACAGAAGAACTGTACAAAAAAGATCTTCATGACCCAGATAATCATGATAATGTGATCATTCATCTAAAGCCAGACATCTAGGAATGTGAAGTCAAGTGGGCCTTAGAAAGGATCACTACGAACAAAGCTAGTGGAGGTGATGGAATTCCAGTTGAGCTGTTTCAAATCCTGAAAGATGATGCTATGAAAGTGCTGCACTCAGTATGCCAGCAAATTTGGAAAACTCAGCAGTGGCCACAGGACTGGAAAAGGTCAGTTTTCATTCCAATCCCAAAGAAAGGCAATGCCAAAGAATGCTCAAACTACCGCACAATTGCACTCATCTCACATGCTAGTAAAGTAATGCTCAAAATTCTCCAAGCCAGGTTTCAGCAATACGTGAACCGTGAACTCCCTGATGTTCAAGCTGGTTTTAGAAAAGGCAGAGGAACCAGAGATCAAATTGCCAACATCTGCTGGATCATCAAAAAAGCAAGAGAGTTCCAGAAAAACATCTATTTCTGCTTTATTGACTATGCCAAAGCCTTTGATTGTGTGGATCACAATAAACTGTAGAAAATTCTTCAAGAGATGGCAATACCAGACCACCTGACCTGCCTCTTGAGAAATCTGTACGCAGGTCAGGAAGCAACAGTTAGAACTGGACATGGAACAACAGACTGGTTCAAAACAGGAAAAGGAGTATGTCAAGGCTATATATTGTCACCCTGCTTATTTAACTTACATGCAGAGTACATCATGAGAAACGCTGGACTGGAAGAAACACAAGCTGGAATCAAGATTGCCGGAAGAAATATCAATAACCTCAGATATGCAGATGACACCACCCTTATGGCAGAAAGTGAAGAGGAACTAAAAAGCCTCTTGAGGAAAGTGAAAGAGGAGAGTGAAAAAGTTGGCTTATAGCTCAACATTCAGAAAACTAAGATCATGGCATCCGGTCCCATCACTTCATGGGAAATAGATGGGGAAACAGTAGAAACAGTGTCAGACTTAATTTTTTTGGACTCCAAAATCACTGCAGATGGTGATTGCAGCCATGAAATTAAAAGACGCTTACTTCTTGGAAGAAAAGTTATGACCAACCTAGATAGTATATTCAAAAGCAGAGACATTACTTTGCTGACTAAGGTCCGTCTAGTCAAGGCTATGGTTTTTCCTGTGGTCATGTATGGATGTGAGAGTTGGACTGTGAAGAAGGCTGAGCGCCAAAGAATTGATGCTTTTGAACTGTGGTGTTGGAGAAGACTCTTGAGAGTCCCTTGGACTGCAGGGAGATCCAACCAGTCCATTCTGAAGGAGATCAACCCTGGGATTTCCTTGGAAGGAATGATGCTAAAGCTGAAGCTCCAGTACTTTGGCCACCTCATGCGAAGAATTGACTCATTGGAAAAGACTCTGATGCTGGGAGGGATTGGGGGCAGGAGGAGAAGGGGACGACTGAGGATGAGATGGCTGGATGGCATCATGGAGTCGATGGACGTGAGTCTGAGTGAACTCTGGGAGATGGTATTGAACAGGGAGGCCTGGCGTGCTGCGATCCATGGGGTCGCAAAGAGTTGGACACGACTGAGCGACTGAACTGAACTGAACTGAACTGAGGGCTCAGTAGTTGTGGTACTTGGGCTTAGTTGCTCCAAGGCATGTGGAATCTTCCCAGATTAGGGATGAACCTGTGTCTCCTCATTGGCAGGAGGATTCTTATTCACTGTATCACCAGGGAAGGCCAGAAGTTCAATATCTGAATATAAGTAACCATGATATGTATTTCAAAGGTTAATTAAAAAATTTTTTTTAATACTTTGCATTTAATACATTCACATGATTCATGAAGTGTCTTTTCAACCATCAGCTATAGTGCTTCCCTGCAGTCTCCTAGCAGATAACCATTTTTAGTAGTTTCTTATGCATTCCTCCTGAGTGTGTTGATGCAAACACAAATATAATATTTTAACAGAAAAGTTTCAAAACCAGGACAAAGACTCCCATATACCTTTCATGCAGACTCAACCAATTTTAACATTTTGGTTCCTTTGCTCTATCATTTCCTCTCTGTCTCTCTCTCTCTGTCCTAGTTTCATTATATACAATGAAACACACACACACACATACATAAGTGTGTGCATAGTATTTCTTCAGAATTACTCGAGACCATTTTGTACACACCATCCCCCTCTACCCCAGCCATTTTTCAGTGAGTCATAGTGCATTTCCTAAGAACAAAGACTATAGCTGCACAATCATAGTCAAATCATTAAATTCAGAAAGCTAACATGGATACAATGCTATCATCTGATCTATAGATTTTCTTAAAATTTCACCGATTGTCCTTACAGTGTTCTTTACAGAGATGGTTGTTCCTGGTCTAGGGTCCTATGCAGGATCATATACTGCACTTGGATTTTGTGTCTATTTAGTTCTGGAGTGGCTCCTCAGTCTTCGTCTTTTACGGTATTGCCATTTCTACAGCTGATAGGCCATTTTGTCTTACAATTTCCCTCAGTTTGGGTTTGTCTGACATTCTCCCATGGTAAGATTCAGGTTCTTGCATTTGGGATATGAAAAGCAAATATGTGTGGTATCTTTCATTCTGAGTGTGTCACAGCATGGGGACATAATGACAGTTTGTCCTGTCATCCGTGATACTAATTTTGATTACTTGGTTAAGGTGGAGCCAACCAAGTTTCTCCAATATAAAGTTATTTTACTCCGTAATTAGTAACATGTACAAATATATGTTATTTTTAAAAATAGCCTTGAACGCACGCATGCCAAGTCACTTCAATCGTGTCCAACTCTTTGCCAGCCAACGAACTGTAGCCCACCAAGCTCCTCTGTCCATGGGATTCTCCAGGCAAGAATCCTTGAATCGGTTGCCATGCTCTCCTCCAGAGGAATCTTCCCAACCCAGGGATCGAACCCAGTGTCTCCTGGGGCTCCTGACTTACAGGCAGACTCTTTACTGCTGAGCCACCAGGGAAGCCCCAGAACAGCTTTATTGAGTTATAATTCATACATTATGCAATGCACCATTGAAAGCTTTCAAATCAATGTTTTTGTTTGTTTGTTTTTAGTATATTCACAGTTATTCAACCACCACCACAATCAATTCTGGAATACTTTTTATCACCCCGAGAGAAACTTCACGTTCGTTAGCGGTCATTCCCCATTTCTCCCCTACCTCCACAGCTCAGAGTGAACAATAATCTACTTTCCATAGATCTGACCATTCTGTAAAGTCCCATCAATGTAATCATACAAAATATGGTCTTCTGATTGACTTCTTTCACATAACATACTGTCTTCAAGTTTCCTTCACATTAAGCATATATCAGCATTTCATTTCCTTTTATTATTGAATAATATTCCATGGTACAGATATTTTATTTACCCATTCATCAGTTGATGAACATTTGGATTATTTCTACTTTTTGACTATACTGAAGAATGCTATTATGAACATTCATGTACAACTTTTTGTGCAAACTTGTGTTTTCATTTCTCCTGAGTATGTGTCTAGGAGCAGAATTGCTGGGGCATATGGTAACCTTATGTTTAATCTTTTGAAGAACTATCAGACTGTTTTTCAAAGTGGTGACACCACTTTATTGAATACATTTCACCCAGTAATGTATAAAGTTTACAATTTCTCCATAACCTCATCAATATCTTGTTATCATATATCTTTTTTACTGTAACCATCCTAGTAGATATGGCATGCTAGCATGCTAAGTCACTTCAGTTGTGTCCAGTTCTTTGTGACCCTATAGATTGTAGCCCTCCAGGCCCCTCTGTCTATGGGATTCTCCAGGCAAGAATACTGGAGTGGGTTATCATTTCCTTCTCCAGGGGATCTTCTTGGCCCAGGGGTCAAACCTGTGGTTTTTCTGTCTCCTGCATTGGCAGATGGCTTCTTTACCACAAGTGCCACCTGGGAAGCCCCAGTAGATATGGAGTGGTATGTCACTGTTTTTTTGATTTGCATTGTGCTGATGGCTAATGATGTTGAGTATCTTTTTATGTGCCTTTTTGCCTTTCATATATCTTCTTTGCAAAGATCTCTATTCACATCCTCTGTTCATTCTTTAATTATGCTGTCTTTTTATTATTGAGCCATAAGTGTTCTCTGTATACTCTGGATACAAGTCTCTTATCAGATCCATGATTTGCAAATATTTTCTCCCATTCTATCATTTGTCTTTTTACTTTATTGATGTGCCCTTTAAGGACCAAAAAATTATAAGTCAATTAAGTCTAATTTATCTATTTTTGTTGTTGCTGCCTGTGATTTTGGTGTAATATCTAAAAAAGGCTTTGCCTAATCCAAGGTCATGAAGATTTTTCCCTATATTTTCTCCTGAGTTATAGCTTCATTTCTTAGATTTAGGTTTATGATCATTTTGAGTTAATTTTTGTGTATGGTTTTAAGAAGGGGTCCAGTTTTATTCTTTGCAGATGACTATCCAGTTGTCCCAGCATGATTTATTGAAAAGGCTATTTTTTTCCCATTGAACTGTCTCGATGTCATTGTTGTTGTTTAGTGGCTCAGTTGTGTCTAACTCTTTTGCAACCCCATGAACTGTAGCCCACCAGGCTCCTCCATCCAAGAAATTTCCCAGACAAGAATACTGGAACGGGTTGCCATTTCCTTCTCCAGGGGATCTTCCCAATCCACATAGCGAACCTGCATCTCCTGCATTGGTAGGCGGATTCTTTCCCACTGAGCCACCAGGGAAGCTCAAGATTACTGGAGTGGGTTGCCATTTCTTTCTGCAGAAGATCTTCCTGACCCAGGGATCCAACCCGTGTCTCCTGCACTGGCAAGTGGATTCTTTACCAGTGGCTTATGGTAAAGAATAAAAGCCACCAGGGAAGCCCTCTTAATGTCATTACCGAAAATTAATTGACATAAATGTCAGGGTTTATTTTGGGACTCTGAATTCTATTCCATCAAACTATTTAAGTTTATGCCAGAGCTATATTGTCTTGATTACTGTACCTTGTAGTAAGTTTTAAAACAAGGAAGTATGAGCTCTTCAAATTTGTTCTTTTGCAAGATGGTTTTGGCTATTCTGAGCCCCTTGTGATTCTGTATGAATTTTATGATCAACTTTTCAATTCCTGCAAAAAAAGGGTACTTGGATTTTGATAGGGTTTGCATTGAATCTATAGAATAGTTTGGTGAGGATTGCCATCTTAACAATATAGACTGCTGATTCATGAACATGAGCTGTCTTTCCATTTATATAATTTTAAAATTCTTTTAATAATATTTTATAGTTTTCACACTTTTTGCTTCTTTTCTTAAATGTATTCCTAAATATTTTATTCTCTTTGACTCTGTTGTAAATTTTAAAGATATTACTGTCAGATTGTTTATTGGTGGTATATAGAAATACAATTGATTTTTAAAAATTTATCTTGTAGCTTCAAACAGTGCTAAACTCCTTTAGTATGTCAAAAAATATATACTCTTACATTCCCATTTTATTAACAAATTATAGCAAATACTGTTTTGCACCTTTTTTCTACATTTAATGATTTATCTTAAAAAATTCTCCAAATCCATACATAAAGAACACTTTCATGTTTTTATAGCATACATATAATCTTATTAAATAGATATACAATAATTTATCTTATTAATCTTCTGAGGGACATCTGGTTTTTCGGCGGGGGCGGGAGAGACATGTGCTTCTTTTCCCTAACCTTTGATTAGAAACAGTGGTGGAATAAGTAAAATTATTTTGCTTGTATTCAAATATATCTGAGTACAAATTCCCTGAAGAAGGATTTCTGGGTCAATGGGAACATATATTTGCAATTTTGATAAATATTGACAAACTAGAGGGCTGATTATTTAATGTTCTCAATGTCTTTGGGGGTGCTCATTAGGAGTGGTGTAGTAATAATTAGACAAAGGAGAAAATTTTAGTTACCTAATAGTTAATATTCCTATCATGTTAGTATCCATAAGGACTTTGAAACAATGTTTTGAGTTTCTCTTACGTCATACCTTATACCTTGAAGTGGTAATGCCTTCTGAACTGAATAAGACAAGTGATTTTTAAAATACTATTGCCTTATTACATGTTCATTCTATAGAGTGTGTGGCTTAATTACAGCATATAAATTTATTACAAAAGCAAGCCACTAAAAAAAAAAAAAAAAAAAAAAAGCAAGCCACTGTCAATCTTCGTATATCAGGGTTGTTACCTTACTGAGAGCTTAGATGATCTGCCAGGCTAGCGGAGTGACCCTAGATTTTATTAGACAAACACACATGATCTACAAAGCACTTGTTTTCTTCCAAGAATGTATGTAAAGAAAATGTTAGAACAAATCAGGCCAGTTGGTCAGTTGGCATTTCTGAAAAATTGATAGTGTTTATAGGCTTTACATCCATATCATTTTTTTAATTAAAAAAATTGTAAGGACTTAGCACATAATTTGTTTGACAGGTAACACTGATGCTAACTTGTATGAGAGACATGGAGATGCTGTGTATCTCAGTTGCCCCTTCAAGAAGGGACTTCTTCAGACTTCCCTGGCAGTGCAGTGATTAAGACTGCCCTTCCCCTCCAGGGTGTGTGGGTCCAACCTCTGGCTGGGGAACTAGGATCCCACATGCTGCATAGCGTGCACCCCCTGAAAAAAAAAAAAAGGACTCCCTCTAAGGACTGTGATGTTAGCTGACAGTGTCTAGCTGTCAACTCCTTCAAGTTTCCTTCAGCTTTTGAGCCAAGGTCACACTCTACTTGAGGTAGCCTTAATCAATGGCTAAGCAAGATAGTGGAGCCAAAGATGGGCAGTCTCCACCCAATGCAGAACTCCCCTAATGGGCAGTCTTTCTCTGGACCTCCCCATTGCAATGACTGAGCTGTTGGCAGATCTGCACTGTGGTCTGAGGGCTTCTCTACCCAGACCAGCTTCCTCCTTTTTCCTTTCACAGATGTTACTTCTCAATAAGCCTCCTGTACTCTTAACTTCATTTCAGTTTCTGCTTCCCAGTAGATTCAACTGATACATTAGTATAGAGAACTATCTTATAGGACATCAACTGATACTTTAAATCCTGATGCATCCATATAAGCTGTTGAAATTCATTGATTTCAGGAATACATCCATAATTTTCCAAACTGACTACTTTCTTGTAATATGTGCAGAAATTGATATAGCTCTGAAAGCTCTAAGAGCTTGCAGTTTACCCTAATTTTGATCACGCTCCTTAAGCAGAGTTTACTTATGAAAAATACAGCTAAAGCATCCAAACTTCCTCACATCTATTCTTCCTTGACAGCTTCTGACAGAGGAGAAATAAAGAGAAAAATCTCTTCATTTTTTGTCCGATAGACTACTAGCAACTCTGAAAAAAGAAAGAGAAAGAAAAAAATACAAAAACAAAATAACATATCCTGTCAACCCTTGTGCAACAGTTGATTTCCCTAAATCTTTGAAAACTACTTATACATGCATGATTTATGAAGACAATGCCAGGAAAACAGTTTCATAAGGGTCATATTAAAATTTTCTTTCCCTGAGGCAGAAGAACTGCTGCTTCGGAATTGTTTTCCTCTTAACCTTCTTTGTGCGAAAACAAAAAAGTTTGCCTTGATTTACAGTGTATATAGTTTTTGTTTTCTTAACTCTAATGTAGAAATTAAAACAGTAAAACCTAGGCATGGAAAGCAACAAGGACAAACAATGAAGAACTGAATTTTGATTTGCTCAGCTGATCAGGCAAAAATAGGTTTTCTTACGAGAATTCAGGGGAGACAATCCTCATGAAGTATGCTGTTATAATATCCCTTTTAGTTGTTCATTGATTTTAGTTAGGAGAAGGTGGAACGTATTCTGAAGGTGAAACAGAGAAGAAAGTAACTGAAATGGAACCCTTGTGCGGAATAGTTCTTGCTCAGTTCTTGCATGGCTGTTCCTGGTTCTTGTTAACTTTTATTGTCATTTGGAATTGAACTTTAAAATTACATTTCTACTTGACTATCGCTGAGTAAAAGAAAAAGCTTTTTTGTTTTTTTTTTTAATATAGTTGTCTTCAATCTTGGTCCCGTGTTTAACTCTTTCATTTGTTCCAGTACTTTTCCTTTTAAAACTCAGTGACTTTGATTCTGTTTATAATCATTTTATATGCAGACCATGATGATTTTGCCTCCAGGCTTTTCATTAAAGTGGCTGGAGAGGGACCCAGGCAACTCCTGGACCCCATAACCACTCTGCCTTGACCAAAACTGAGAATGCTGCCACCGGTGATGTTGAATCCTGCTGAATCAAGAAGTCATCTGCCAAATTCATAAGAAGCTGCTGCTATATCCGCGAGCCCCAGAACCTCACCACCTCTGCCACAGGGGACCCCAACAAAGCAGATGCTCTGCACACTGCCTTTCTCCACAGAGGACTCAGTTCCAGGTCAAAGCCTCACACGAGTGCTTCTATTTAATGGAAACCAAATCACATCTTGAGCACTCACCACAAGAGAGCCTGGGAAACAGCTGGTGATCTTCCATGTGTGCACTCATTCTGGAGCATACCAATATGCAGTATCTCCTACAGTATTCTTCTTTTGACTAATTTCATTTATTTACTTATTTATTTTTGGCTGTACTGGGCCTTCATTGCTATGCAGGCTTTTCTCCACTTGCGGCTGGAGGGGCTCCTCTGCAGCTGGAGTGTGTGGACTTCTCACTGCGGTGGCTTCTCTTGTGTGGAGCACAGGCTCTGGGGTGTATATGGGCTTCCGCAGTTGCGGCTCCCCGGCTCTGGAGCACAGGCTCAGTAGTTGTGGTGCACAGGCTTAGTTGCTCCACAGCATGTGGGATCTTTCTGGATCAGGGATCAAACCCATGTCTCCTGCATTGGCAGGCAGATTCTTTACCACTAAGCCACCAGACAAGCCCTCCTACAGGGTTCTTTAGCACAGCTAGAAAGTCTCCTTCAATTTCTTTTTTTCAAAATTGTGATAAAATACACATACAGGAAATTTACTGTTTACCACTTTTTTTTTTAATTTACCACTTTTAATTGTAGAGTTCAGTGGTGTTAAGTGTACTCACATTATTGTGCGACCAATCTCCAGAACTCTCTCATCTTATAAAACAGAAACTCTGCACAAATGAAATAACTACTCCTCGTTTTCCCCTTTCCCTCAGTGTCTGCCAACCATCACTGTACTTTCTGTTTCTGTGAGGTTGACTTCTCTAGTTAACTTACATAAGTAGAATCATACAGTATTTATCTTTTGGGGACTGGCTTAGTTCACAGAGTATAATGAATTCAACGTTCATCCACGTTGTAGCATGTATCAGAATTTTTTTCCTTTTAAAAGTTGAACAGTATTTCATTGTATGTATATACCATGTTTTGTTTATTCATTCATCTGTTGGCAGACACATGGGTCCCTTCTACCTGTTATTGTGAACGATGCTACTTTGAACACGGATGTGGAGATATGTTTTTGCGATCTTTCTTTCAGTTATTTTGGATATATACCCTTCCTTCTATTTTCTTCCATCTAAGAGTTTTAAAATGGCAAGAGATACTGAATTTGATCAATTTTTCAATTTCTATAACAGGTTATGTTTTTTAAGAAGTCACAGCATTATGTCCAATCCCCCACGCTTGACACCTTTTCCATTGAGTTTGTATCATCTCTCCCTGAACCTGGAAAGATCTTTTGATTGCCTGGACAAATTGAGTATGCCAGAAGTGACACTATATTACTTTTGAAACTGGGTCATAAAATTTCCACACTTCTACTTTTTTCTCTTGGGATGTTCATTTTTGGAATCTTTCAGCCATGCTATGAGAAAGTTCAGATTTACCCATGGAGAAAGTACCTGGAGAGGCATGCATCGATTTTCCACCTGACAGTCCAGCTGAGGTCCCAGCCGGTAGCCAGCACCAGGTGCTAAATTCTGTCCCTCAGTCATGAAGTCATCCCCGGCTTCGAGTCTCCTCCGTCCATCTCTAGGCATTGTGGAGCAGAAACAAATGGTCTGTGTTATGCTCTGCCCTGATTGCTGACCCTCAGAATCCAGGAGTGTAACAAAATGGTTTCACGCCACAAAGTTTGTGGTGGTTTGTTACACAGCAATAGATAACTGATACCATATCTTGTGATATGGTCATTTGGTTACTTTTCTTTCATTTGTTGATGTGATATTTAAGTACTCATATATTTTAGAATAAACTGTTCTTGCTCATGTTGTATTAGTCTGTTAATAAACTTCTGGATTTAGTTTGCTAATGTGAGGGAGATAAAAAGATAATTATTTTAAAACAAAATTGGCTTTCTAAGGGGAAAGGCAACATAATTCATATCAGAAGTGGAAATATTCATACTGCTCCCTTGTATTTTCAGGAAAGTCTCCTACTATCTTTTCTTCTTTCCTTATTTAGCTTAAATTCCATAATTACCACTCTGATTACTCCCTTGAAAATACTTTGCATTGCCTTGCCTCTCTCTTTTTTCCACACTTGCCTTGCAAAAAGTCTGGCCTCAGATAATCCCAACCATGTACTCGTTCTGTGTCTGCGCATGCGTACTTGCACAGTACTATAGAACCATACAGTTGCCTAGCAGGCATCACCTTCATTTCAGGACCACAAACCTCCCAAGGACTGACTATCACTAGGAAGTTGACTGAATCCCTTGTAAATTCTATACATCCATCTTTAGAGCACCTAATTTCCACCTTTCCCCCTTTACTTACACTTTATTTCTCCCACCATTTCCACTTCTCTTTTGCTTTTAATTTTGACTTTTATTAATAAAATCAAAATCATAAACCCAGAGCTCCCTCATCTTGACATATCCGTCTTCTACATCTGAATGCACAGACCTCACTCTACCACCCTGAGCTCCTACTCTCAAACTAGTCTGGTTACAGCCAAAGAAAACTAGCACTATAAGAGCATTTCTAATCTCCCAGATTCCTTACTTATATTTTAGTTCATGAAGCGGGTGTTAGTATCCCCGCTTTTCCAAGGAGAAAATTGAGATCCTGCTACTTTGAGCATGTTGCCCTCCATCACCCAGTGCAAAGCGATCAGCTGACTCCAAGGTCAGCACTTGTTTTACTCCGTCCCAGTTTCCTAGTGCCAAGAACTGGGTGTAAGCTGCTGTTTCAGATTTATCTTTTGGAAAAATGAGACTGTTCAAGAGAGGAAAGTTCCAACAGCTTCATTCTTTAATCTTTTGAAGGACACCAGTGTGTAAGGCTGTTGTCGGGTCCAGCTGGGGCTACCAGCAGGCTCTGACTTGAAGAGGTCCCCTTGCTCAATCCAGTTCTTGTTCTTCAGCATTTTGTTTTTAGGAGGTAAATATGACCATTAGTCACGATTCAACTCCTACCTTTAAAACTCAGTACTAGAAAAAAGAATCCTTGGCCTAAGTTCATGAACCCAAAAGCAGGTTTCCAAGTTTGTGGTCTATGCAGGTACCACTCTCTACTTGGGCACCTTAAATGCTCTAAAAAATAAGACCAGCACTAAGTCTTCCAAAAATGAGACCAGTGCTAAATCAATTTAGCATGCTATAACACCCTCAGAAGGAGAAAAAAATAATGCTGTTTTCTACAATTTCGCAAATCTTTTCAATTTTGAAATATTAGGACATTTTCTTAAAGTCAAAGAAATAAATATGTATGCATCGGTGCACTTTGGAATATCTTTAATTATATGTTTCTGTCATTATATAATTATCATGGAATGCAGGTGAGCCAAAGACTGGACATACTTCTCCCCAGGGCTCTCAATCTGGCACATCTGATCTAAGCTTTTATTCTTTTTTTCATTTTAATATTTTCTTTATTTATTTTTGGCTGGGTCAGGTCTTAGTTGCATCATGTAGGATCTTTTGTTGTGGCCCGTGGGCTTCTCTCTCATTGCAGCACATACAGAGATGTTCTGCGACCTGTGGGACCTTAACTCCCCAACCAGGGATCAAACTCTTTTAGCCTGCATTTCAAGGCAGATTCTTAACCACTGGACTGCCAGGGAAGTCCCTGAGCTTTTATTCTAAAAGCAGCAGCCCAGCTGTGTGTAATTAGTTGCTCATTCCTGTTCGGTTCTTTTCCACCCCGTGGACTGTAGCTTTCCAGGCTCCTTTCCATGGAATTCCCCAGGCAAGAATACTGGAGTGGCTTGCTATTTCCTTCTCCAGGGGCTCTTCCTGACCCAGGGATCAAACCTATGTCTCTTGCCCCTCCTGCATTGGCAGGTGGGTTCTCTACCACTCAGCCAACCGGGAAGCCCCTTGGGAATTCCAAAGTTCCTTGGAGATGAGAGCTAAGGAGCTGGATACTGCAAGAATAGTGGGTCTACACTGGAAGGCTTTGTCTGGTCGGTCCTCCGTTCCTAGCTCGATAACATTCACTATGACAAAGGGTGATAAATGAGTATCCTGCTATGGTAGAAGAGCGTGAAGTAGTAGGAGGTGGAGGTAAAAATTCATGAAATCCCTTGTGGTAAAAAATTCACAAAGCATGTGGTAAAAATTTACAAAAAAAAATTGTTTCCCAGAACTGCATCATTTTGGCCTTACCAGTTTTGCTGGAAGTAATATATAATACATTTGCAACATAAGGAAAAAATGAAAGCAAGTCCAGTTTCTCTGGGTCATCTATTTCTTTCCCACCTGACAGACAGGCTCTGCTGTCAAGATGCCCAGAACTTCACTTCACCCTGGCGGTCTCTAGGATTTAGCTGTCTATTCCTTACCCAAGTCTTACTCCCCTAGTTCATTACCACCTAACTCCAAATGCCTGTTTCATCAGAGATTCTGATTTCACTGAACCGTGTAATCTTCCATTTGTCTGCCCAGTCTCCCTCCCTACTTCTTCCCGTGAGAGTTTCCCTTTAGAGAACCACCCTCCCTGCATTGCATACACATTAAGATGGTCTGCTCTTCCTTGGTTGAAAGGATTTTCATTATGAAATTCACATAAAAAGCTAGAAACTGCAGAGATGATCTTTTTTCCCCCCATATATTTATTTTTTATGGAATTTGTCAATATTACAGAGTTCTTGCACTGCCAAACCACGCCTGAGAATTCAAAGAAATAAATTTGAATTTCAACTGGCAGCCTCATCCACCCATTATACAGGTGATTAAAACTTGGTTCATGTTGATAACATCACAACTTTTTAAAAAGTTACAACAAGGGTTGGAATTTTTAAATCTCTTGCAGGTCTTCAGATTTGTAGGTCGGTATGCCATGAAATAACAGTTCCACATAGTCAACTCAGTTCATTCCTCAATAACATAACCCCCAACAAAATTTCACTGGGAAAAAAAATGCATACTTTTTAGGGGAAATATGTGGCTCAAAATCCAAGAGATTATTTGCCAAGATTTTTGGTTCCCAAATGAAGACTTCAGTTTAACCAAGAATCCCTTGTTTCTCAATCATCCAACCTCTCCCTGGCTGGCTTATTCACCCAAACACATCAGAATGTAGACATCTTGCCTGCCACTTCAAATAATGCTAACATTGTTGCCCAGATGCGGCTGGCAGGTCCTGTTAGGTGATACCACAACCCTCCAAAGGAGTGTGACTCCTGCGCTGACACTCGTATCGAGACTGAACTCCTAGAGGTAAATGCCCCCATGTCAGGATAGTTCTACCTACTGATTTGCTTCACTCCCGCCAGTAGAAAGTCTGCAGCACCTGCATTTGGCAGAGGGATTTATTGTAGAGAAATCTAGACTCTGCATCAGATGGTTCCAGGCTACTTTGAAGAATTTTTATTGAATCAAACATACAAAACTAGGAAATTATCAGACTGTCTCATTAAATGGAAAAACTTTTCAGTAATCTTGGGTAACTTCCTCACATCCCTTTGCAGAACGGAACATAACTGGATAGTTTAAGTTGTAATTATTAAAACCAGAGTTCTACACCACCCGTCTTTCACCTCTGAATCTCAAAATGAATAATGTAAAGACATACCAGCAGGTTGAGAGCAAAGCTACTCTGGGCAATCACTGCATCCGCATGTACGCTCAGTCGCCAAGTCATGTCCGACTCTTTGCAACCCCACAGACTGTAGCCGGCTAGGCACCTCTGTCCATGGGATTTTCCAGGCAAGGACACTGAAGAGGATTGCCATTTCCTTCTCCAAAGGATTTTCCTGATGTAGGGGTCAAACTTGAGCCTCCTGCATTGACAGGCAGATTCTTTACCACTGAACCTCTTGGGAAGCCCAATTACCACATCTATAGAATGTCTAATACCTTCAACATTTGGGCACATGTGTATTGAGAACCCTTGTCAAACATCATGCAAAGATCTGGGAATCTTAAATGGATTTTAGGTTGAGGCTCTGCTTACATTGCTTTGGACTTGTAAGGACAGGTCAGTGAATCCCTTGACCTGAGCAGAAACCACAGTCTTTCTACCTCAGTTTTCTGTGCTATTTAGACCTGATCCAAAGGAGGCTGTAGCAGCTCCTAAAGCGAAGCCTCCGTAATTACTGGCCTTTACATCAAAGCCTATTTGGTTTCATTCAAGGGGCTGGCAAATTCACTAGACACGTCACATTTCCAATATAGATTTCAGGTTACTTAACCAAGCAATATGCTCTAAGAACTTTTTCCAAGTCAAAGTTAAAAAAAAAAAAAAGATCTTAATATGGAACATGGAAAAAACACTACCTGAATTAAAAATTACTAAAAGAAAAACGATTATATCCACCCCCACCCCTTTTCTCATTTGGTGGACCCAAGTTTGGTTGAATTTAATTTGTGGTTACCTCAAAAGACAGCCAAAAGTTAAAATGATAAATCAGAGAGAGAGAGAGTGAAGTCACTCAGTCATGTCCGACTCTTTGCAACCCCATGGACTGCAGCCTACCAGGTTCCTCCATCCATGGAATTTTCCAGGCAAGAGTACTGGAGTGAGTTGCCGTTTCCTTCTCCAGGTGATCTTCCCAACCCAGGGATTGAACCTGGGTCTCCGACATTGCAGGCAGATGCTTTACTCTCTGATAAATCAGAGCCCTAGACAGATTATCTGAATCGAAAAATTCTTCTGAGGTCCACATGTTCCAGGAAGTCTAAAGCAACCACAAAGTATTCCTCAGGGATGGAGCACAGGGCAGGTTAATTCAAGTCACTTAGATCTTCACCTTGTACAGAAAATTAGAACCCAGATGGCTGACTTTCTGCAGGATTTCTGATAGAAATCCAGTAGAGGTGCTTTCAGGTTTCACATCAACACTTAATAGCTGTAACCTTCTTATCCAGAAGTTGGGATTCACTTGAAGTCCATATGACCCACAATGAGCATAGCAGATCCGAGATAGTCAACGCATATGGAAGGCTCAATATTTCTAGCTTTCTACATGCTTAGCAGTGGACTACAGGGATGGGAGCTATGTATTACTGCGTATTTCTGGTGGCCCTTGTGGTGTTTTCCTTGTTGTGATCAAGAGAGAGAGGTGTTTTCCTTTGAGGACCCTTCAAATGATGCCCATTATAGCTCCAACTCCATTTATTTCTCAGAATGATCTCAAGACTGGAATGGAGAATCTATGAAGGAGGTAAACATGGGATCCACAGGAACTGCATTGATTATAAAGAGAATTGGTAGCAAAGAAACTTTTTTTTCCCCTGACCAAGTCTCCCTTAATCTCCCTTGCACAAAATTTTACAAGAGTGGCTTACGGTTTTACATCTAGAAAGAAAGTGACAAGTTGTTTATTTACTTATTTCCATAGGGTAAAGCAATTCCTAGCCCCCTATATAAAGCAGAGTGGCTGCAGGAACACTGACTCTTTAAACCTGTCTTACAACATTTCTTGTTCACATCCTTTTAAAATCTATATTGCTAAGATGCTAAGATAAGCAACTTTCTTAGAAAAAGAAATCCCTTATGCAATGTTATAAAAATAACTTTCACTAGAGATGGTGTCTCTGTATAGCTATTTTCTGATTTCAGAGCTGCAGTATGCAGTCACTTTTTCCAGCCAAACTTCTTTAGGCTTTATAACACTCTGCCATTAGGCCCACAGAAAACACTTAGTTCAAAATCCTAATTTTATAACTAATGCAGATAGAGACTAAAGAAAAGGCAAGTTAAAAAAAAGAAAAAGAAAAGGCAAGTTATTGCTCAAGGTCGAACAAGTCTGTTAATAGTGGACTTAGAAATAGAATCCTTGGTCCTAAAGTGTCCCTAAAATTTAGATGTGATCTTGCCTGGCATTTCAGGGAAGGCCTGCTCTTTTCAGATCTCAAGATTCCAGGACTAGATAACAACGTGAACAGTATCTGAATTTAGTCAAGAAGATGTTGGTAATTTCTTCCATTCTGATTAATTTTTTTTCCCTTTTAACTATTTGTTTTAAAAACCTTTTGTGTGTGTGTGTGTGTGAATAATCCGCTCCTTAACAACCCATCATCTTACTGTTTACAACCATAGTTCTCAAAGTATGATTCTGGAACAAGCATCACATGAAAGCTTGATAAAAAAGCCTATTCTTGGGAACCACCTCAGAACTGCTAAATCCTGGGGACGGCATCCAGCAATCTGTGTTTTAACAAGCATCTAGGTGATTCTGCTGCACACTGATATTTGAGAACTGATTTAGATAATCCCTGATTAGATTAATTGTAACATTGGTGTTGCAATATGGTCAATTTCCATCATTCATTGAAAATTTATTATCTGACATTCTTCTTTTTTGTTGAGATATAATTGACAAATAACATTGTAGAGGTATACTTATGACATGCTGATTTAATATTTACATTGCAGTATGATTACATATATATATATATATAAATATAGTGTTAGCTAACACCTCCATCAGGTCACATAATTATATCTTGATTGTAGTGAGAGCATTTAAAATCTAGTCACTTAGCAACTCTGAAGTATATAATACAGTATTGCTCACTATAATCACAATGCTGTATATCACATCTTCAGAACTTATTTTCTAACTGCAAATTTATACCTTTTGACCAACATTCCCAGCCCCTGGTAACTCCCATTCTATACTGTCTGAAGGAGCTCAGCTTTTTTAGATTCCTCCTGTAAGTGACATCTTATATTGTAGTATTTGTCTTTCTCTGACTTATGTCACTTAGCATGATTCCTTCAAGGTCTGTCCATGTTGTCACAAATGGGAGGATTTCTTTCTTTCTTATGGCTGAGTATTTCATTGTGTGCATACACCACATCTTTATCCGTTCATCCATTGACAGACACTTAGGCTGTTTTCATGTCTTGGCCATTGTGAATAATGATGCAATAAGCATGAGAGAACAGATATCTTTTTTGATATTCTGCTTTCATTTCTTTCAAATATATACCCAGAAGTGAAACTGCTGGATCATAGGACAGTTGTATTTTCAATTTTTTGAAGAACTTTCCCATCGTTTGCCATAGTGGCTACACCGATTTACATTCTCCACATCCTCACCACGCTCATTATCTCTTGTCTTTTTGAGGACAGCCATTTTAACAGGTGTGAGGTGGCAGCTCATTGTGGCTTTTGTTTTGCATTTCTCTGATGATTAGTGATGTTGAACAGTTTGTCTTATACTTGTTGGCTATTTGTATGTCTTTGGGAAAATGTCTATTCAGTTCCTCTGCCCATGTAAATGGGATTTTTGTTGTTGTTGCTGTTATTGAGTTCTATGAATTGGATATGAATCACTTATCAGATATATAGTCTGCAAATATTTTCTCCCATTCCTTAAGTTGCCTTTTCATTTTATTGATTGTTTGGCTGGCATTCTGCTAATCTTTCCTTTGCTTTGGCCTGAATTTCTCTTTTTTTGTGTCCCAACCCCCAAGACTATGGATTCACAGACTTTGGAAATTCAGTGTGCTAAAATCAGTTAGAGTTACCATTCTTTTCAATGTTCAAATAATCCCTTATTTACCTGACATAATCCTCTTCAAACTGTTCCTGAGTTCTTTCCACCTGGCTTCAGAAGTTGCTGAGAGCATCCTTGTCATCTGACACAAAAAGATCAGTAACTCTTGAGTGTTCATTTGCCCATTTTTGTACTGAATTCTGAGGGCAGGAACAAAGTCTGCTGTGTAATGTCTACTCAAAGGTAACTGGTATCTAAATAGTGTTCTACACATTAAATGTATTTGAGCAAGGTAAGTGAGTTTGGCCATATTTCAGAACGGATAAAAGGCTGTTGAAAATTATATTGAAATCTCCATTATTCTTAGACTAGGATGATTCAGAGGGGGTGTAAATTGCAGTGCTTTGTGATGACTTTAGGTTATTTAATTTGATTCTGAGTTCTGATCCTTAACAGATAAAAGAGATACTTATTCATAACTGACAAGCACATGCTAGAGACAGTAAAAAGAGATATTTGTTTTCAGTCTTAATCTGCAAGGTTTTTAGAATCCATGCAATACAACACATACAGAGCTACTTAAAATATCTCAAGCCTTATCAGAGTAAATGAAACATAAAATTAATTTGCAAATTCAATAGTTATTTAAAATGATTAATATTTTAATGCTTACCACAATAATCTAAACATAAAAAATAATTTGCAAAGACAATCATATTTTACATTATTAAATGATTATTGTTAGCCAAGCACTATATCAGGTGCTTCAGTTCAGCTCAGTTCAGTTCTGTCGCTCAGTCGTGTCCGACTCTTTGCAACCCCATGAATTGCAGCACGCCAGGCCTCCCTGTCCTGAAATCACCATCTCCCGGAGTTCACTCAAACTCACGTCCATCGAGCTGGTGATGCCATCCAGCCATCTCATCCTCTGTTGTCCCCCTTTCCTTTTGCCCCCAATCCCTCCCAGCATCAGAGTCTTTTCCAATGAGTCAACTCTTCACGTGAGGTGGCCAGAGTACTGGAGTTTCAGCTTTAGCATCATTCCTTCCAAGGAACACCCAGGGCTGATCTCCTTTAGGATGGACTGGTTGGATCTCCTTGCAGTCCAAGGGACTCTCAAGAGTCTTCTCCAACACCACAGCTCAAAAGCATCAATTCTTTGGAGTTCAGCTTTCTTCACAGTCCAACTCCCGCATCCATACATGACCACTGGAAAAACCATAGCCTTGACTAAACGGACCTTTGTTGGCAAAGTAATGTCTCTGCTTTTGAATATGCTATCTAGGTTGGTCATAACTTTTCTTCCAATGAGTAAGCATCTTTTAATTTCATGGCTACAGTCACCATCTGCAGTGATTTTGGAGCCCAAAAAAATAAAGTCTGACACTGTTTCCACTGTTTCCCCATCTATTTCCCATGACGTGATGGGACCAGATGCCATGATCTTCGTTTTCTGAATGTTGAGCTTAAGCCAACTTTTTCACTCTCCTCTTTCACGTTCATCAAGAGGTTTTTTAGCTCCTCTTCACTTTCTGCCATAAGGGTGGTGTCATCTGCATATCTGAGGTTATTGATATTTCTCCCGGCAATCTTGATTCCAGCTTGTGTTTCCTCCAGCCCAGCGTTTCTCATAATGTACTCTGCATAGAAGTTAAATAAGCAGGGTGACAATATACAGCCCTGACGTATTCCTTTTCCTATTTGGAACCAGTCTGTTGCTTAACATGTATTAAATCACTTTTTGCGTGGCTTCTCTGATGGTCCAGTGGATAAGAATGCACCTACCAATGCGGGGGACACAGGTTCAGTCCCAGCCCTGGGAAGACCTCACGTGCCTTGGAGCAGCTAAGCCCACGTGTCACGACTATTGACCCTGTGCTCTGGAGTCCAAGAACTGCAGCTGCTGAGTCCATGTGCACCCTAGCGCCAGTGCTCTGTAATAAGGGAGCCACCATGATGAGAAGCCCGCCCACTGCAGCTAGAAAGTAGCCCAGACTCTCCACAACTAGAGAAAACCATGGCACAGCAACAAAGACCCAGAGCAGCCAATAAATAAATAATTTTTAAAAATCACTTATTGCTTTCAAAATCCCTATAGGGTAGGTATTTTTATTAGTCCAGTCTTAACTGATGACTAAACCGAGGCAGCAAAAGCACTGGTATCTTATTCCCGGTCACACTGGAAAGTAGTGTAAGCAGCCCATGCTCTTAACCACCACACTGTAACGCCTTTCTAAATTTGTACTAGTAAATACAATTAATTAAAGAGCTTGCTCTATGATTAACTTATTACTTAGTTTATATTTTCAGGGAGAGAACAAAAGCAATGAGCAAGAGCCCAGGAATTTTGAATATCAAGACCTGAGAGTCGGTTCCAACTACAGCTCAGATATTACCTTGGGTGAAACTGTTCTGAGCTTCACATTCTTCTTTTATAAATCAAGTCTAATAATAACTTCTCTCCCTACCTTATAGGCATGAGTATTAGATAACATAATAGGTATGAAAGTGCTTTGAAAGGTAGACGTATAATCTTAACAATATTAAAAAATCTTAACTTTTAACAATTTGTAAAATGAATTCACATCACAGTTTTAAATATTCTAGACTCTTCAATTATTTCTTTTAAAGTTTATTTAGGACTGCACTTTTCAAACTGGCAATTTTCTTCCTCATAATCATTTCTATACTGGACTTATTAAAATTTTTATACTATTATGTAAATAAAGTATCTTTTATATGCTTCTCCCAAGGGCAGGTTTTAACTTCTTGCCGTGTTTCGATTTTATCTGCAATACACAGGCAATGTAATCTGTTGCTCTGGTGGCTCAAGCGCTTGTGTTTTGCATATTTCATACAAGAAAATGGAGAAAAAAGAGAAGTTGGCCAGATGGGATTCTCTTTCCAGGCAGAGAACTAAAAAAATTTGCATGACCATGATCTCTTCTGTAGACAACAGAGACTTGTTTTCAGGACTGGCAATTGGTTACAGGGTGACAACCCATCCCCAAATTCCTGAGGCAGCCCTGGGTTTACGAGCTGAGGTTCTTAAATGTTCTCAAGGTGCAATTATTTCCAAATTTAATCAACCTCCAGAAAATAGCTAATTAAAAATAATCATATAAAACATCAGGCTTTTTCTTCAAAATTAAACACACAATTTCTTTTACTGATTATTTAGACAAGTCTTGCAAAAGCTCAGCCACCTGTTTGGAGGGGTGGGGAGGGGATGGTGAGGAGGTGTGAGAGTTCCTAAGAGGTGACTGTTCTTGGCAGCCACCTCCACCCTAGTCCTTCCTGGAATCTGTCATTGTCAGCTTCTGCTAAGATATGACTCTGTACTTGGTAGGTGAAGATAGCCAAATAATTTTTTTTTAACCTCTTTTCAAATCCCTTTTTCATACTCTTGTTTATATTCTTTAGATGACACAATTACAATAAAGTTCCCCTAATAGTATATGGCACAGAGAATGGGTTTAACACATGCCATCCCCTTCCCCTCCCTTTCCTTACCACCCCATTTCCCCAGGCTCTGCCTTACTCCTGGGGAAGTTGGGTGTGGTTCCCAGAAATTTTGGTTGGGGTTTACATTTTAGCTTGCACTAATGAGTTTAACACATCTTTTAGGCCTTTATCAGTAGAAATCCAAGCAGAATTTTTTTTCTCAAAATTTAAACCCCACTAAATAGAATGCCACAGAATAAAATTAAGTGTGCAGGGGAGTATTTTTCTAAAATCAGCAAGTTCTCAAGAATTCATGAGTATAAGAAAGATACTTGGGAAAGCAATACAGCAATCCTCCCTTAACTGAGGCGGTATCTTCTAAGACCCCTAGTGGTCTGAAATCACAGTATTACCGAACCCTAGCTCAGTTGGTAAAGAATCTGCAGTGTGAGAGCCTTGGGTTCCATCCCTAGGTTGGGAAGATCCCCTGGAAAATGGTATGGCAACCCACTCCAGTATTTTTGCTTGGAAAATCCCATGGAGAGAGATGCCTAGGGGGCTATACCCCATGGGGTTGCAAAGAATCAGACATTGTAGACTATACATGTTTACCTCTGATAAAGTTTAATTTATAAATTAGGGACAGTAAGAGATGAACAAAAATAACTAATAATAAAGAACAATTACAATAATAAACTGAAATTAAAGTTAGGTAAATGTGGTCTCTCTCTCAAAATATGTTATTGTACAAACTTAATGCCTTTTCCATCTTTACGAACCACTTACTATGCACTGTGGGCTTCCGAGGAGGTGATAGTGGTAAAGAACCTGCCTGCCAATGCGGGAGCTCTAAGAGATGCGGGTTCAGTCCTTGGGTTGGGAAGATCCCCTGGAGGAGGGCCTGGCAGCCCACTCCAGTATTCTTGCCTGGAGAATCCCATGGACAGAGGAGCATGGCGGGGTACACTCCATAGGGTTACAAAGAGTCCAACATGACTAAAGCAACTTAGCAGGCACCCACCATGCACTAGGGCTTCCCTCCATAGTTCAGTTGGTAAAGAATCGGCCTGCAGTGCAGGAGACCTCACTTTGATTCCTGGGTTGGGAAGAACCCCTGGAAAAGGGATAGGCTACCCACTCCAGTATTCTTGGGCTTCCCTTGTGGCTCAGCTGGTAAAGAATCCACTTGCAGTGTGAGAGACCTGGGTTTGGTCCCTGGGTTGGGAAGATTCCCTGGAGAAGGAAAAGGCTACCGACTCCAGTATTCTGGCCTGGAGAATTCCATGGACTGTTTAGTCCATGAGGTCACAAAAAGTCAGACATGACTGCACAGCTTTCACTTTCACCATGCACTGTGGCCATAACTTTTGCAAGTTTGAGGTGGAACAGCAAAGCTAGCATGAATTTCTGTTTTCTTTTTTCACAATTTCACAGATGGAAGATTAACTCTTACTGCAGATCTTAGCGCTGAAAGGACAGGTTTTTTTTTTCTTTCCTGATTAAGTGGAGAACTATCATCTTGTAACTTAAAGAAAACACTCTTCAGCTTTTCTTTTGTATATTCAAATTCTCAGCATCACTACTCTTATACTTTGAGGCTATTACTAAATAGTGAAAGTGAAAGTGAAGTCACTCAGTTGTGTCCGACTATTTGTGACCCCACCGACTGTAGCCTACCAGGCTTCTCCGTCCATGGGATTTTCCAGGCAAGAGTACTGGAGTGGGTTTCCATTTCCTTCTCCAGGGGATCTTCCCGACCCAGGGATTGAATCCAGGTCTCCAGCATTGTAGGCAGATGCTTTTACCGTCTGAGCTACCAGGGAAGTCTTTATTACTAAATAAGGGTGACTTAAATTCAAGCACTGGGATACTTCACAGCCAAGCTGATGACCGAGATCACTACTAGGTGATTATCAGGCAGAGATGCACTGGACAAGGGGATGAATCACGTCCTGAGTGGGACAGAGCAGGGGGGCACAGGATTTCATCCCACTACTCAGAATAGCCAACAATTTATTTCTGGAATTTTCCATTCAGCTTTTCATACCACTATTAACTTCAGGAGACTAAAGCTTCAGAAAGCAAAACTGTGGATAATAGGGGACTATACTTTGGGGTTGAGATTAACATTCTCTGCTAGTTCAGTTTCTTTCCTGCTGAATGTTATTCAATAGCTAGAGCAAACAAACAAAAACAAAACATAGTGGAACATATTTTAAGGTTTTCTTGAGAATTGTGCATTTTTCAGGTTGATATCCCCTGAATGCTAAGGAGGTGAGCTCTGGTTATTTTAAAAAAAAACAACCCTTAATTCTTGAAGCAGTATATATGTGTGTGTGTGTATATATATATATATATATATACACACACATATACATTTGGCCATGCCACGTGGCATGTGTAGTTCACCTGACCAGGGTCTGAACTCAATAGAAGCATGGAATCTTAATCACTAGGCCATCAGGGATGTCTTGAATTCTTGAAGCAGTCTTTCATTGTACCATTTTATTTTGTAATGTATCGTGACTCTTATATTTTTAATTTTATTTTCAGTTTAAAACATTTTCACTGATTTTATTTTTATTTCATCATATTGTTTCATAGAACTCAGTACAGGAATACTAGACATGAAGTTCCATGAGTTTTGACAATTGCATGTACCTGTGTGGACGAACAACGCTGTCTGCCATTTCAGGAAACAAAGAATGTTGCTTGCCATTCAGGTAAACAACCAATTACTCCTTGCATCAAGTCATCAGCCACTGCAGTCCCCCTAGTCAGCATCCTGAGGGGATTTCAGAATGAAGATAGACTAAGCACTGGCTCCAGACAGTTAAAATGCATATCAAAGCAATAATTACAACTCAGACTCTTGTGGCTTTCCATACATAGAAAAGCACTAAAATCATTAACCTGAGATGTCAACTCAAAAACAACTTTTGTGTGTGTGTGTGTGGCATTAACAGTAATCTTTTGCTGTTTGACTACACATTTGTTTCTGTTTTTTCCAGGAAAAATTCCTATATATTCCGGCTCCTCCCTTACATCTTTGAAACGATTCCTCAGAACTATGTGAGAGGCTGGTTCTCGGGCTGTATAGTCCTCAGTAATGTCCCCAAATAAAACATAATTCCGAATTTTTCAGTTGTGCATCATTTTCAGTTGGTACCTGGGTAACACCAATCAAGATATAGGGCATTTTCATCACTCTGGAAAGTTCCACTGTGTCCATTTTCAATCAATCTTCACTCCAGCCTAACTTCAGGTAACTGCTGTTAGGATTTCTATTACCATAGGTTAGATGGATACACTTGCTTTGAACCAGTGTAAATGGAATTGTGCATTACGTACTCTCCTTTTTGTGTCTGGATTCTTTTGCTCAGCATAATGTCATGGAAATGACAAGCCTCTTGCTTGCATTGTTCGTGTATCAGTAGTTTGCTCCCTTTTTTACTTTTTTAAAATTGTGGTAAAATTTACCATTTAACTATTTTTAAGCATGCAATTCAGTACATTCACGGTGTGATGTGGTCTTGCCAGGTGGCGCAGTGGTAAAGAATTCGCCAAGTGATGTAGGAGACACAGGTTTGATCCCAGGGTCCGGAAGATTTCCTGAAGGAAGAAATAGCAACCCACTCCAGTATTCTTGCCTGGAAAAATCCCATGGACAGAGGAGCCTGGCGGGCTACATTCCATAGGTTCACAAAGAGTTGGACATGACTGAGCAGGCACGCACACATGTGATGAAACCATCACCACCCTCTACTTTCAGAAGTTTTTCAGCAACCCAAACTGAAACTCTATATCCATTAAATAATAACTCCCTATTCCCCAGCCTCTATTAGTAAGCACTGTTCTACTTTCTGCATTAATTTGTCTGTTTTAGGTACCTCATTTCAGAGAAGGCAATGGCACCCCACTCCAGTACTCTTTCCTGGAAAATCCCATGGGCAGAGGAGCCTGGTCGGCTACAGTCCATGGGGTCGCTAAGAGTCGGACACTACTGAGCGACTTCACTTTCACTTTTCACTTTCATGCCTTGGAGAAGGAAATGGCAACCCACTCCAGTGTTCTTGCCTGGAAAATCCCATGGATGGAGGAGCCTGGTGGGCTGCCGTCCATGGGGTCGCTAAGAGTTGGACACGACTTCACGACTTCACTTTCACTTTTCACTTTCATGCATTGGAGAAGGAAATGGCAACCCACTCCAGTGTTCTTGCCTGGAGAATCTCAGGGATGGCAGAGCCTGGTGGGCTGCCGTCTATGGGGTCGCACAGAGTCGGACACGACTGAAACCACTTAGCAGCAGCAGCAGCAGCGGCGGCAGGTACCTCATTTAAGTAGATCCCAGTCATTATATGACTTTTTAAATACCTCAAACAATATAATTATGCCTTTAAATAAAAACCTGCATATGTACACATATGAAAAAAGTTGGAAATGGAATTTCTAACATGTCTAAAAATCTTATAAAGGAAGAGTTTCAGTAGGTTTTAAATATACTTGTTAAAAATAAGAATTTGACAATGTTCAATTAATTTCTAAGAATAGCTGTTGACTTTAGGGAAAATGGAAAACTTTCCTAACCAGATTCAGCAAAACATTTACATAATTGTTAGTAGGACTGAAAAATAAGTACTATGATTTAGCAAACTTAAGTGAAGTCGCTCAGTTGTGTCTGACTCTTTGCGACCCCATGGACTATAGCCTGCCAGGCTCCTTTGTCCAGGGGATTTTCCAGGCAAGAATACTGGAATGGGTTGCCATTTCCTTCTCCTTAGTAAGTTTAGCCAATAATGTATTTCTACATACTGTTTTTTTCTTTTTTTTAAATTTTAAAATCTTTAATTCTTACAGGCGTTCCCAAACATGAACCCCCCTCCCACCTCCCTCCCCATAACATCTCTGTGGGTCATCCCCATGCACCAGCCCCAAGCATGCTGTATCCTGCGTCAGACATAGACTGACGATTCAATTCTTACATGATAGTATACATGTTAGAATGCCATTCTCCCAAATCATCCCACCCTCTCCCTCTCCCTCTGAGTCCAAAAGTCCGTTATACACAGCTGTGTTTTTTTTCCTGTCTTGCATACAGGGTCGTCATTGCCATCTTTCTAAATTCCATATATATGTGTTAGTATACTGTATTGGTGTTTTTATTTCTGGCTTACTTCACTCTGTATAATGGGCTCCAGTTTCATCCATCTCATCAGAACTGATTTAAATGAATTCTTTTTAACAGCTGAGTAATACTCCATTGTGTATATGTACCACAGCTTTCTTATCCATTCATCTGCTGATGGACATCTAGGTTGTTTCCATGTCCTGGCTATTATAAACAGTGCTGCGATGAACATCGGGGTACATGTGTCTCTTTCAATTCTGGTTTCCTCGGTGTGTATGCCCAGCAGTGGGATTGCTGGGTTCTACATACTGTTTTGAAGTAGTTTTTAGCTTTGATAGAATTTAAAGAACATATAAGGAAAAAATGAACACAGAACTAGACTTTGTTTCATTGCAAAGTGTCAAATAAAAAGTCACATTTGTGGGGAATTCCCTGATGATCCAGTGGCTAGGATGCCATGCTTTCACTGCTGAGGGCCCAGGTTCAATCCCTGGTTGGGTAACTAAAATCCTACAGGTCAAAAAACCAAAAAATAAAAACAAAACAACTGGGCATATTCAAATGTATTGCTCTTATTAATATTATTATCCCTAATAATATTTTTCATAAGAGCAAAATTTTTGTATCAATAATAGCTAAAATAAATATTTTCTGATTTACCTGATTTAGCTTGGTGTTTGTAGGTATATTGTTAAAAGTTGGTAAATATAGATATATTAGGAGTAAATGCTAAAGCTTTTTAAACTCATATATTAAAAATACTATTTAATGTGTAATTGATAAAAATTATTAATGAGATATTTTACATTCTCTTTTTTCATAGCGTCTTTAAAATCCAGAGCATATTCTACACTTAAGTACCTTTCAGTTAGAAAGAACCACATCTCAAGGGCTCACATTATGGTACTTTATTGGACAGGATAGCTCTAGAGAGCTTTAGTTATTATTTAACTTCCTAGTTCTCAATATCATTTCTAACTTTGCCTGTTTCATTCTGGACTAGATTGTTGAAAACAGGCAAATGTAAGATATTTTTCCAGCAATTTTTCAAAAGAAACAACAAAAATCAGGAAGAAACAATCTGTTGAGAATAGTATATCCCTTTGCATGTATGAGTTAAAAGTCTAGAGTTTTTAGACCTTTGCATTTAGAATTTCATCCTCACTTCTTCACCAAGTAGAACCTACACTAGGAAAATCTTAGTCTGGGTGCAGTAATTTCTATTTACCCATTTCCAAAGTCGGATTTTAGAGAGAACCCTTCTACACTGCTGGTGGAAATGTAAATTGATGCAGCCACTATGGAAAACAGCATGGAGGCTCCTCAATAAACTAAAAAGAGTTGCTATATGATCTAACAATCCCACTCCTAGGCATATATTTGGACAAAACTATAGTTCAAAAAGCTACACGCACCCCTATGATCATAGCAGCACCATTTACAATAGCCAAGACATGGAAACGACATAAATGTCTGTCAACAGATGAATGGATAAAGAAGTTGTGGTGCATATCTATAATGGAATACTACTCAGTCATAAAAAAGAAATAATACCATTTACAGCAACATGAATGGACCCAGAGATTATTATACTAAGCAATGTAAGTCAGAAAGAGAAAGACAAGTATCATATGATATTGCTTATATGTGGAATCTAAAATATGACACAAATCAATCTATCTATGAAACAGAACCAGGGGCTCAATCTATTGAGAATAGATTTGTGGTTGCCAAGAGTGTGGGAGGTAAAAGAGGGTTGGACTGGGAATTTTGGATTAACAGATGCAAACTGGTATACATAGAATGGATAAACAACAAGGTCCTACAGTATAGCTCACTGCTGCTGCTGTTAAGTCATGTCTGACTCTGTGCGACCCCATAGACGGAAGCCCACCAGGCTCCCCTGTCCCTGGGATTCTCCAGGCAAGAAAACTGGAGTGGGTTGCCATTTCCTTCTCCAATGCATGATAGTGAAAAGTGAAAGTGAAGTCACTCAGTTGCGTCCGACTCAGCGACCCCATGGACTGCAGCCTACCAGGCTCCTCCATCCATGGGATTTTCCAGGCAAGAGTATTGGAGTGGAGTGCCATTGCCTTCTCCAGTATAGCTCACTATCCTGTGATAAACCATAATGGAAAAGAATATGAAAAAGAGTGTATATATGTATACCCAGATATATAAAACTGAGTTGCTGCTGTACAGTAGCAATTAATAAAACATTGTAATTCAACTATACTTCAATTAAAAAATTAAAAAAAAAACAGGACACATATGAATTTATCTATGAAATAGACTCACAGACACAGAAAACAGACTTGTGGTTGCCAAGGGGGAGGGGGCAGTGGATGGTTTGCAAACTGTCATATAGATAATGGATAAACAACAAAGTCCTACTGTATAGCACAGGAAACTATATTTAATATCCTGTAATAAACCATGATGGAAAAGGAAAAAAGTAGGATTTTAGATAAATATGCTGTTAACCAAAATTATGGTATTTTAGCCACCACTCACTGCTATTGACATGTCTCAATTTAACCACATGAGTGTCAGGTACTCATTTTATTTTAACAGTTTATCACCTGAACCGCATTGTGCCTGTCAAGGTTGTATATAGTATTTAAACAACACAGATGCAATCTAATGTAGCCTTATTCTCACGCTTAAGGTAAATGTAGTAGATAATGTCTAAGAAAGCCAATTATGAAGCTAATTTCTATAAACATAGCTCAGGCAAATAAAGGCCTCAGGTAAGAACTCACCTTGAAATTAGTCAGAAGAGGTCCAGGCCCAAGAGATTGATGCAAATTGGCTTGGTTGATGCAAACACAGGCTACAGATGAATCACTCCTATTTGTTTATTAAGCCTGGAAGGACAGTAGAAGATCTTGGCTCTGGTTTTACTTTTATCTATGAGATTTACTATTGTTAAGAAAAAATTATAGAAAACTGTTCATTGTGAAGCCAGTTGTACATTTTAGAGCTTTTAGAAAGCATCATGGTTCCCTAGACCAGTCTCCTGCATTTTGAGGAAACCGAGGCCTGAGGTGTGTGGTTTGAGCTGATTCCCAGGTATTTTCACTTCCTACCCTGTGCTCTCCCACTAAGCAACTGAGGCCAGCAATGAGCAACATTCAAAGGAAACACGCAAGTGGCAATAACACATGAAAAGCTTATAATTTTTTAAAAAGCTCACAATTAAAGGAAATACACATAAAAAACCAGAAGATATCATTCTTCATTTAACAAATTGGCAAAGATACAAACTTATAACAAGGCTTTTGAGACTTTTGAGAAATGGAAACAATTACTCAGTTGACATGCCTGAAATTTCACAAGTAGAGATTTACTTCTTTGGCTTAAACTTTTGCCTTGTTAAATGTTGAAAAAGAAGTAAAATGTTATGCTTTACTAATTACAGATACCCCAAGAAGAATGACTCCTTCAAATTCTTTCCTGGGAACAGATTAGGGTAAAGGAAAAAGTAAAGCTGCCATAGGTCTCAGTGCCTTATGAGTGCAAAGGTGATTGTGTACAAAAGTTCTGGAGACAGAGGCAAATGGTCTTTCTCACAGTTTACTGATGGCTGCCTCCGATAACACATTGAGTCGCTAAGGAGATAGGTTCAAGAGGTTAGAGTCGTTTGAAGTAGAGCTTCCAGGGGAAAAAAAATCATTTGATCTTCTTCTTTCACTCTTTATCGCTGGCATTTTGGTTTGGGGTTTATTTGGGAGCCTTCTTCTTTTTTGCCTTTTTAAAATGTAATTTGAACAGAGAGGTTCTGTGTCTTAGAGACGCTCACTAGAAGCTGGAGATGAACGGTGAAGGTATCACTTCTAAAGTTGTTTACTTACCCAAACCTGCCAAAGGAAGACTGTAGTAGGCTCACAACAATGCTGCTAGATAAGTGGGTGCCTTCTGGCCACGTATCCAAATGGCAAAAATGGAAAAAAAAAAAAAAAAGGCATCTGTCTTAGTTCCTTTAGATTTATGATCCTTGAATAAAATTTTTATACAAACCTTGCCTCATTCCAAAATGGGCCTGAGTCAGCTTGAAAACTACCAGCCACTAAGTTCAACCCAGGATTCCCACTTGCAGGCTGTGTGTGCTTATTCGCTCAGTCATGTCTGACTCTGTGCAAGCCCATGGACTGCAGCCCACCAGGCTCCTCTGTCCTTGGGGATTCTTCAGGTAAGAATGCTAGAATGGGTTGCCAGGCCCTCCTCTTGGGGATCTTCCTGACCCAGGGATCGAACCCAGGTCTCACACATTGCAGGCAGATTCTTTGCCATCTGAGCCACCAGGGGAGAGTTTGCCAAAGGTCTATAGGTTTTGAGGTTTTTGTTTGCTTCAGTTCTTCCATTATGTTTTTTCATAGCAGATCAAGCCAGCTAAGTTTATTAGGATTATGAACACTTTTATATTTGGGTGATAGTTTATTGTTTACAAAGGATTTTAAAATCCTGTTTCACTTGACTCAACAATCTTGTAAGCTAAGGAGGCAGGGTCTTATCAGTTGGCAGGTGAGGAAACCGAAAATGAATGTTCTAACTTCAAAGTTGTTAAGTGGCAGGTAGAACTAAGGCTTAAGCCCAGGCTCTCATCCCAAACCTCTTGTTCTCACACTGTCTCTCAATAAAGCAAAGGGGGAAAAAAAATCTTCATTCCATTTTGGGTGATGAATCCCTGCCAACTTTGTTGCGTGAAATTAACCCCTTTTAAGTGTTCCCCAGCTCTTCCTGCCTCAGGCAAGACCCTGAATATGTTTCTCTTGTCTTCTACTCTGGAACCCTTTGGCACCATGGCCCCCTTGCTGAGCCCATCACTCCGCAGGCATCATCTGGTCTCTGCTGGGACCCTAGCAGCAGAGCAAGCAGGCTGCCCATCAAAATCTAAGGACTCTTTTCTGTAGAAAAGAGATGTAGCCAAGACATGCCTGCCCAGACAGAGAGCACACTGCCCCCAGGCTCCCTTGCTCCTGGTTGAGCTGACAAAGCTCCGACCGATGGAACAAGAGTAAGGGTGATGTGGGAAAGTTCCATCTCCCTTACTCAAGAGGAAATTCTTGGTCTTGGACTTTCCCTCCTCACTCTTCCTTTTGGCTTACTTGGTAAGTAAGTAATGATGAGCCTGACCTTGAAAGCTACATATAAAGGACGTCAGTGCCCCCACCAACACAGGTCCCTGAGTGTTTCCGTGGAGAACTGTGCATTCACTTGGAATTCCCAGCTTGGACTGTCATGTGACAGAGTAGCCAACTTTAAGGAGAAGGCAATGGCAACCCACTCCAGTACTCTTGCCTGGAGAATCCCAGGGATGGGGGAGCCTGGTGGGGTCCTCTATGGGGTCGCACAGAGGTGGACACGACTGAAGCAACTTAGCAGCAGCGGCAGCCAACTTCAAAGTAGTTTGAACCACTGGATTTTGGAGTCTCCTTATTAATAGATGTTATGTTTTTACTCCACTGAAGGCACTTTGGCTATTATCCCTTGACTGGTCTTCCCTTAATTGCTTCATCATAGCTATATGAAAGCTCTTGTTGACTGTACATCAATACCAGGCTATAATGTTTAATGAGACATTGCAGACAATTTGGGGACAAAGGAAGGAATCACTGTGAGACACCAGCCTAGCAGATCAGTCTTCTTCAGCGCCCGCATCAGCCCCACCTTGCTTTGCTTTATTGCTTCCCCTTCTAGGCTCCACCCTGTAATGAAAGCGCTTTGAGCCTTTCTTTATCTGATGTAAGGATGGTCAATAGTGGAATATCAATTTCCTTTATGGGAAATCTCCCTGACAGAGGGAAAAACCCAATGGCAAATAATGTGATGTCAGTGTATTTCTCAATGTCTGTGTTATTTAGTCATAAATTATATCCCTTATCCTCGAGAAGGGAATGGCTATCCACTCCAGTATTCTTTCCTGGAGAATCCTATGGACAGAGGAGCCTGGTGAACTATAGTCTATGGGGTTACCCCTTATGAGGTCCGTGTCAGCCTAAACTAAGTCCAATCTATTCTTTCTCAGTCTCTCTCCATTAAGAGTTCAAAACATTCTGGGGTTCGATCTCACATCATGTTACCTTGTTACACTATGTTGTGACATTTTGCTTTTTCTGAACTCTGAAGATATTTATTTCCACTTTGCTAATCATAAAATATACCAGAATGACTTGGAGATAATTTGGTACAACTCTTAAGTTCTGTTTGGCTCAAGTCCATCCCAAACCAAGAAATCCATTCATCACTCTAATATACTCCTTGTAAGCACCCTGCACTTAAGCTCTAAATGGATAAAAAATATTTAATAAAATTTAATACAAGTTTCGGAGAAGGCAATGGCACCCCACTCCAGTACTCTTGCCTGGAGAATCCCATAGATGGAGGAGCCTGGTAGGCTGCAGTTCATGGGGTCACTAAGAGTCGGACATGACTGAGGGACTTCACTTTTTTCAATTTTCACTTTCCACTTTCATGCATTGGAGAAGGAAATGGCAACCCACTCCAGTGTTCTTGCCTGGAGAATCCCAGGGACAGGGGAGCCTGGTGGGCTTCCGTCTATGGGGTCGCACAGAATCGGAGACGACTGAAGCAACTTAGCAGCAGCAATACAAGTTTAATAAAATCGAAGGGCAGTACCATCAGAAATGGGTAATGATACCACTTTCTTTTCTAGATGGAGAAACTGTCTCAGCAGACAAACCCCAGGACTGTTTCACTGCTCTTGGCTAGCTAACATTGGACTCGTTGACACAATCTGCTAAAGAGAGAGAGAATTTGGGTGTGCTGAGGACAGGCTAGAAATACAAGAAAGCATGTAGCCACAAGTCAGACTCTTTTCCTGACCTCACCCCTCAGATAATTTACTCCTCTTCAGAAACAGTGGGTGAGCTAAGGAGGAAGAAAAGGTGGAGGCTCACTCTCCACTCTCTCAAAAGATTGTAGATGCTACTTGAGGGAACAAGAAAGGAACGCAGGGAGAGGAAGAAAATGGTTCCTCAAATATTAGCTATTTTCACCCTTTCCCTTCTATATGATGCTGTGGTTTCTAAGAAGAGAAATGATGATAGACTTCAGGCTCTCTGCATGAGTAGCTTCAAAGAAATCTGGGGTGATAAAGAGAACTGGAGGGGAAGCCACAGCAGAGGAGAGATTTCAACAGGTCTGTGTGGACTGTGTGTGTGTTCAGTTGTGTCTGACTCTCTGAGACTCCGTCCACGGAATTCTCCAGGCAAGAGTACTGGAGTGCCACTTCCTCTCCCAGGGATTGAACCCCAGTCCCATGTGTCTCCTGCACTGAAGGCGGATTCCTTACCACTGAGCCACCAGAGAAGCCCCTGGTCTATGCAAGACAGCAAATGGATGAAGAGAGGCTAAATGCAGTATGGAAAGAGTTTCAGCATGGAATATGGGCCAGTGGGATACAGCTCTGGAGAAAGCAGAATATGCCTTGAAGAACCTAGGGGAGATGGCTTGGAAATGCCAGGTAGGAAGAGGAAGTAAGACAGGGAGCTGGAGAGGCCAGAATCCATTCCCATCTGCACGATGGACAGACAGCCCTGCCCACCTGCCTCCCCGGCGCCACACAGCCACACCTGGCAACAAGTGTTTCTCTCTCCACCCAAGCCTGACACTAAGTAGAGGGGTCCCTCTAATGGAATGGCTTTGTAATAGTAGAACAAAGCCCCCCCCCCACCCCCAGCATTGGCATTAGGAGCTCCAGCCTGGTCCCCAGCTGTTCGCCTTTAAGAGAAGCCATCACCAACTTTGCTTGCATAGGCAGATTTATGAGGAAAACTTGGAAACAGAAGAGACCATGATGGAAACAAATGAATTTAGACGAAAGAAGAAAGAAAATATGACAGAAAGGTTGTGAGATATGGAGGATCAATCCAAGTGGCCCATCACCTGACTCAAAATGGAAAACAGAGAAAAGAAAACGATTAAAACAAATAATATAAGCATTTTCCAGCTCTGAAAGACGTAAAGGAAGGAAGAAGGGAGGGAGGGAAGGAGGAAGGAAACTCGTACCTGGATTCCACTTCGTAGAAATTCTGAAGACTAAACATAGAGAGGAGCGCTAAAAAGTTTGAAAGAATAGAGAAAACGGACTCAAGCAAAAGCAAAAACAGGTAATCTGTTAAGAAATGAAAATCAAATTTACCTGGTATTTCTTGTCAGTGTGGTTGGATGCTAGAATACTGAGAAACAAGGCCTTTAAAATTAACAGGGAAATTTTTTTTTCCCCTTGGCTGCACTGTGTAACATGTTGGATCTTAGTTCCCTGACCAGGGATTGAACCCATGTCCCCTGCATTGGGAGCATGGAGTCTTAACCACTGGACCACCAGGAAGTTTATGGGAAGATATTTCTAACACAGAATTCTATACACACCTAAGATGTTAATCAAATGAGAGTTAATATATATACGTATTTTTTTGCATGCCAACATTTAGGAAAAAAGGGAATGTAGTCATACCTTTCCGTTCCGATGTGCAGTGAGCAGTACTATACGATCCTCTATGGTACTCCTTGGAGAAGGCAATGGCGACCCACTCCAGTACTCTTGCCTGGAAAATCCCATGGACGGAGGAGCCTGGAAGGCTGCGGTCAGTGGGGTCGCTGAGGGTAGGACACGACTGAAGCGACTTAGCAGCATGGTACTCCTGGTGAGATCACCTGACCTTTAACTTTCACTCTCTCCGAAGCAGGTGTGGTGGATTAAAATTTCCATAAACTTTCCCCTCCCCTTCTTTTCTTTCCCCTCCTTTTCTTTCATTTAGGAAACATCGATTGCAGGCGGCCAGCGGAGTCAAGGCAGAGGACACAGCAGAAGAGAATTCGAAGGGATCTTCATCTTATTCAGAATCCGAGTCTGAGTTCTCACAGTGGTCCCCAAGGCCTGCCTTGACTGCATATTGTATTTGAACTTTCAGAATTAATCTACAGAGAGGAATGGGAAACAAGCCTAATTGCAACACTAACTGCAGAACACGGCAGAACAAAGCGATCAACCCCAATGCTGCAAATTATAGCAGACAGAAGTTAAATAGAGGGAGGAGAGATGATGGTGTGATAAGCGTCTCTCACCTTACGAGCTGAGAGTAGTTGACTGATTAAAAAATCAATTAAAGGTCTAAAGGTATCATCCAGCAGAGGAACTAAATCACACTGAATCTATTTGGAAGGGAAAGAAGGTGGAAATGAGGAGTCAAAGTGATCAAAATCTTCAGTCAACAGACAAAAACAAAGTAATAATAGCAGTTCAGCTTAAAATCAATACTTTAGTATTGAATAATGCCACATGGGATTAACTGTTATTACTACCTTATAAGTTCACTTAACAAAGGCATGAAAGCTATGAACTTGTGTTAAAGCATTGTGGTGTCTCTCTTCAAAGGTGGCCCCCAGCACAGCAGCCTTCTGCTGGTCGTGCTTCTGTGTTTCCCCTGCCACACTGAACGTGGGCTGGCCCTGGGGTTCACTTTAACCAGCAGAAAGTGGCAGAAGTGACAGCCTACCTATTCTGGGCCGAGGCTTTAGGAAGGCCTGGTAACTTATGCTCTTGTGCATTTTGCAGCCTTGAGCAAGTGTGTATTAATAGGAGGCCTGCTGGAGGTATTTTGTGGAGAGCTCACCAGGAGAAAGGACCTGGTGTTAAGGGGTGGAGAGAGAGGCCCACCTGAGCCCAGCCTCCCAGCCAGACCTGTGAGTGGAACCATCTGGATGGTCTAGTCCCACCGCTGTCTGACTGCACCAGCCAGATGCCCCACAGGAAACCAGTGAAATCGACATTCTGCTGGGCTCCAGCACACCCACAGGATTGAGATAATAAAGTGGCTTTTGCTTTCAGCCGCTAAGTTTTGGGGTGGTTTGTTAGGCAGCAAAAGATAACTGAGACAAGCACTTTTAATCTTCTTCGCTCAGGTCCCCCACTTCCTGCTCGAGTTCCAGAGTATCAATCCCCAAATTCCAAGAACTGAAGAGGGAGAGGGTGAGAAGGAGAGATAGGAAGACAGACAGGAAAGCAAGATGTACAGTTGTTGCAGGGGAGAAGTGGAAGCCAAAAGGCCCCCAAGGAAAGGGAGTCAGAGGAGCTTTATACTTGCAAATGTCCAAATTCAAATTTTAAGGTTTTGCGTGTGTGCATGTGTGTGTGTGTGTGTGTGTACCACTGCTATTAAATTTTCTTTGAACGC
Organism: Capra hircus; assembly: GCF_001704415.2. NCBI lineage: Eukaryota > Metazoa > Chordata > Mammalia > Artiodactyla > Bovidae > Capra > Capra hircus. Next base: position 21,326,212 of record NC_030818.1, read on the forward strand.
TTTGTAAAGACTACGACCCACAAAGTGCTTTGTGCATGCGTGCTCAGTTGCTTCAGTTGTGTCCAGCTCTTTGTGACCCCAAGGCCATAGCCTGCCAGACTCCTCTATCCATGGGATTCTCCAGGCAAGAATACTGGAGTGGCTTGCCATGCCCTCTTCCAGGGAATCTTCCTGACCCAGGGACTGAACCTGCAATTCCTGCTTTGCAGGCAGATTTTTTATTGCTGAGTCACTGGGGAGGCCCATAAATTGTGTTATACAAGCTGAATTTTTTTGTAAAAATTAAGGAGCTGATTCATTTCTGGACACCTCCTAGGGAAAAAAAAAATCAGAATTCCAAGGAGAAGCCTTATTTAGCCCCTTCCCTGTGATTCACTCAACCCAGGGATTTGCCTTAAGCATCAAATTATGAACAGACATGACTTGTACTGCTCCTGAGTAGAAGATTCTAGGAGCACTGCAAGCTTCCCCCAGGCCTACTGTTCCCGTGTCCTCAGTCAGCAGGGCACAGCCCCTATGGAAGCTTCTCCTTTAGCCTGGATCCCTGAACCAGGAGATAAAGGAGTCCATTATCAACCCAATACCTGGAGCAGACCAAAACAGCCAAACTACAGCCACCACCAGTACCATGAGCAGGAAATAAATATGTAGTGTTGTAAGCTACTAAGATTCTGAGGTTGTTACACAGCATAATCTAATGAAAGCCAGCTAATGAGAATCCCAAACTCTAAAAACTTTCAGAGAGGAAGAAAGAAATTTGGTAACTTACAAAGGGTCCAAAGTCGACAATGTCAGACTTTAAGATCAGCAAGGTACTGCAGCCCTGTCGTCAAAGTTGTGAGAGGAAGTTATCTGACTCTAAAATCTATAACTGATAAAAACTAGGAAGATACAGTCATTTATACAGGGACTTGAACGCTTCCCATCCATGTGTTCCTCACGAAGCAAAACAACCATATAATCATGCACGTATATTTATGTAGATGTGTACAAAATATAATGGAATAATATATATGTACATTTATTCCATTATATATACATTTTTGTTGGAATATAATTGCTTTACAATATTGTGTTAGTTTCTGCTATACAATGAAGTGAATCAGTTATACGTAAACATATGTCCTCTCCTTCTTGGATTTCCCTCCCCCCACCTCTGTTCCATTATAGTTTATCCTACCAAAGTAAAAAGAAAGAAACCTCTTTCCTGTTAGTGAGAGTAGGTGCTGTGCTGTGCTTAGTTGCTCAGTTGTGTCTGACTCCTTGCCACCCCGTGGCCTGTAGCCCACGAGGCTCCTCTGTCCATGGGGATTCTCCAGGCAAGAATACTGGAGTGAGTTGCTATGCCCTCCTCCAGGGGATCTTCCCAACCCAGGGGTCGAACCCAGATCTCCCGCATTGAAGGCAGATTCTTTACCATCTGAGCCATCAGGGAAGCCCAACAATACTGCGATGGGTAGCCTATCCCTTTTCCAGGGGATCTTCCTGATCCAGGAATTGAACTGGGGGTCTCTGCATTGCAGGTGGATTTTTCACCAGCTATGCTACCAGGGAAACCTGGTGAGACTACAGGAAAATAAAATATGTAAGTTCATTTATTTCTGGAGAGTTTAGTGAAGCCTATAAAAAAATCCTAAAAACTTTCCCCCTCCACTGCTCCTGACCATCCAGCAAGTGTAAAGCCTTAACCAGTGGACCACCATCGAAGTCCTGTTCCCGCCGTTTGATTCAGTGATTTCATTTGCAGTAATTTATTTGAAGGAAATCAGTGTAATGTAGGCAAAGAATTGTTACATGTAATAGTGATAACTGGAAACAACCTAATGTACACACTAGGCATTAATTATGATGTAATTTTAAAAATTATCGCTTTGAATAGTTCATGAGTGTTTCACAAAATGTTTAAAAGATATAAAAGTCTATACAGTAAAAAAAAAAAAATCAGCCTTTTCCCACCCCTATCTTCCTGCCACTGAATTTCCTTCTTGAAGGCAACTGATACCAGTTTCCCTTTCAATCTTTCCAGAGACATTCTTCCATAATATTACATATAATAATATATATGCCTATATTTTAATTTCTTTTGTGGTATCTTACTATCCACACTGTTCTGCCCTTGGCTTTTTACCCTTAATTCTTCAATATGAAGAATACGGTTGTTCAAGATGAGCACATAGAGAGCTACTTTTAAACAACCACAGAGTATTCCTTTGATATGAACCCTTTAATTTATTTAGTCATTTTGAGAAGATCATGTTTGTGGAAGATTTGTAGAAGAACATTTAGTAACACGCATAGATGTTCATGCTTTATTTAAGGCAAAAAAAAAAAAAAAGCAGCAGATTACAAAGTGGTTAAGAGAGCTATAGTCTACAAATCTACAAACAGTCTATTCCAAAAGCTCAGGACACATACACATATTCACATGAAAGCCTGGCATTTGCCATTACAAATTCCTGGAATAACACAACCACTCTGCCCTTTGTCCTAGTGAGTTGGTCTCTGTAACCAGGGAAACAGCCCTGGTTCATGATCTGAAGAAATACTGGAGAGATAGTCCAGCTCAAGATAACAATCAGAGTTACCTTGTCCTGCGGGTACGTGGTGATCTCTCTCTCTTTTTCCCCAGTTTTATGACTTTGACAATCAGCAACTGGTTTTCATCCACATTGTTTGTATGTTTTTGCAAGTGGTGACAGGTGCATAGGTAACCTCCATATAGAACTTGTATGATAATCTTCATCCTCACTACTTTTTCTGGATGGCTGCACATAGATATCATACGGGACATTTCTTTTTATTTTTAATTGGAGTATGCTGCAGCCAGCACAGCAGGCAGGGATCGAAAGTGGTCAACACACCGCTTGGGAAAAATAGAGACAGGATTAAAGTTTTAAAGATGGGACCAGTGGACTCAAGACCTCTTGGATCAAGAGCCCTGCTCCTCAGAGCCACATCCCTTCTACTTTGTGTCTTGGCAAGCAGAAAGTACCTGTTGTGCTACGGTGAAGTCAGCCTCCTGTGTCCCTGGTCACGTCTCCCATTTTATTGATTACTTTAAACTATCTTTGTTAGTTTCTTGTACAAGGGGGTGTCACCTAGCCGGAGGCCATAGACCTGCATATGCCTTGGGAGAACATCTTGGTGTGTACACAAGCAACGTTCTGAACTTGCACTGACCTGGCATTCCAAGGTCCACACTATGTTTTTCTTTAGCTTAGCAGGGTATGATGATCCCAACTAATCAACTCAGTGTGCTTTCATTTCGGTAATGCCACATTGCTGTATTTTGCTTTTATTCTTTTCCCATGGTGATTTTCTCATGGCTTAGCCAGAGCAACAGGTGGCTGACTATTATATTAAACCCTGCAGGAGGATAATTGCCTTAGTTTCAGCTATATGACAATGAGAATCAGCTGTTTGTACTCATATATTCCTTCCCTCTTGAGTCTCCCTCCACCTCCACCTCCACCTCCTAAGCTCAGCCCCTCCTGGAATGCGATACTTTTTATTCCTTTGGTCCACAAAACTTGGTGTCAGTGTGCACTCCTGAAGTGTTCCCACCTTTTCTGAGGCAAATTTTCCTCATCTCCTGGAGTGCCTGACGGGCACTCTTCTTGAAGCCCACCCCATGGTGTACTTGTGAACGCTGATTCTTTGGTTTGCCTGCTGATCACCTCCTTCTTCTCGCCATCCTTCTTTGTGGGAGCAGTTTTGCTGAGGCCGGGTGGGAAAGGCTTGGTGATCATAACACACTCTTCTTTTCCATGCTCATTTGTGATGCCAGCCAGCACTGCAGTAGAACCATCCAACCCCAGATTTCCCTCCTGCTTGAAGTCAGTAGAAATATATCAGAGAAATAAATGGACTAACCAATAACAGTGACCAGAGGCCTTTCAGTTCTGCAGAAACTAAAAAACCAATCCTAATAGGAAAACTAGTTGGATCCCTGGGATGAGGCTTTAGAGATCAGCCTGACTTGCCTCATTAGAGTTTTTCCTTTTGGCTGCACTCTGCTGGCCACTGGACCCTTCATTGGGAAGCAAGAACAGAAAGAGAGGAGACCAGTTCAGACCACGATAGTTTGAAAAGCCTGTCATAGCTGGAACCTTATTTCCACTACCCACAAGTGATGTTCATGTTGAAACAAGCACCCTTTTCTTCAAAAACAAACAAACGAACAAACTTTTTATTTTGGAATAATTCTAGATTTACAGAAAAGTTGCAAAGACATGCCTGATGTTTCCTGTAATGTTAACACTACATTACTATGGTACATTTGTCAAAGAAACCAACATTGGTACATTATTCTAAATTCCAGGCTTTATTTGGATTTCACTAGTTTTTCCATAAATGTCCTTTTTCTGTCCCAGTATCCAGTCTGGGACCCCTCATTGCATCTGGCTATCATATCTCCTTGGTATCCTCTGCTCTGTGACTATTTCTTCATCTCTCATGACCTTGACAGTTCTAAGGAGTACAGGTCAGGTATTTTGTAGACTGGCCCTCAGTTTGGGTTTCTCTGATGTTTTTTTCTCATGATTATACTGCACTGTGGGAAGAATATCAGAGGGAGGGACCCTTCTCTTCACACCGGATCAGAGGGTACATGTTATCACCATGATGACTGATCCCTGGTGATATTAATGTGGATTACATGGGTAGGTGGGCTCTGCCAGGTTCCTCTAAAGTCACCCTTTTCAGGCTTGAATCTTTGGAATAGAGTCAGTGTGTAACCCACACTTAGGAGAGGGGAACTGAGCTCCACCTTTTGGACGGAGTAGTATCTACATATATTATTTGGAATTCTTCTGAAATGAATATTTATCTCTCCTTCCCTATTTGTTTGTTTGTTCAATCATTTATTTATATATTAATACAAACATCCTTTTCACTCATCAAAATAATAAATGCTCTTATTTAAGTAAAGGGGTTAGGCCAGTACTTATGCTTTCAACAAAATTGACTGTCCCCCATGACAGAGAATACAAAATCTGTGTGTGCTAAGTCACTTTGGTTGTGTCCAGCTCTTTGTGACCCTATGGACCATAGCCCACCAGGCTCCTCTGTGAGATTCTCCAGGCAAGAATACTGGAGTGGGTTGCCTTGCCCTTCTCCAGGGGACCTTCCCAACCCAGGGATCGAATCCACATTTATTTCATCTACCTGCATTGGCAGGCAAGTTCTTTACCACTAAAAACTTCTAGGGGCTCCTAATGGACATAAGAACAAGGAATATTTAAAAAGATAGTTTAATCTCAGCTCTGTCACATATTAGCTATATAATCTAAGGCAAATTTCTTAATCTCTCTTCTCAGCTTTCTTTTAAAAGTAAAAACATATTAGCTGCTATAAGTACTATTATATAGAGACATAAGGAATCAGTGAGACAATTCACTTTAGACACATAGCATAGAGTCTAATAGTTAATATTTAATAAATATTAGCTGCCATTTATTACATGATTTCCCCTTCATAGATCACTGCCTCGTTGTGGTCAAGGGGCTTGAGTAACTGAAAGAGGCTATGAGCCATGCCGTCTAGATGTGCGGGTCAAGAAGCAACACTTAGAACGCTGTATGGAATTACTGCTGCCAATAAATCTAGCGGAGGTGATGGAATTCCAGCAGAGCTATTTAAATTCCTAAAAGATAATGCTATTAAAGTGCTGCACTCAATATGCCAGCAAATTTGGAAAACCAGCAGTGGCCACAGGACTGGAAAAGGTCAATCCTTATCCCAATTGCCAAGAAGGGCAGTACTAAAGAATGTTCAAACTACTGGATGATTGCACTCATCTTCCAAGCTAGTAAGGCTATGCTCAAAATCCTCCAAGCTAGGCTTCAGCATTAACTGAACCAAGAACTTCCAGATGTTGAATCTGGGTTTAGAAAAGGTAGAGGAACCAGCGATCAAATTGCCAATATTCGCTGGATCATAGAGAAAGCAAGGGAGTTTCAGAAAAACATCTATCTCTATTTCATTGACTACGCTAAAGCCTTTGACTGTGTGGATCATAACAAACTGTGGAACACTCTTAAAGAGATGGGAATACCAGACCATCTTACCTGTCTCTTGAGAAACCTGTATGTGGGTCAAGAAGCAACAGTTGGAACCCTATATGGAACAACTGACTGGTTCAGGATTGAGATAGGAGTATAACAAGGCTGTTTATTGTCACCCTGTTTATTTAACTTATATGCAGAGCACATCATTTGAAATGCTAGGCTGGATGAGGTCCAAGATGGAATCAAGATTGCCGGAAGAAATATCAGTGACCTCAGATATGTAGATGATACCACTCTATTGGCAGAAAGCAAAGAGGAATTAAAGAGCCTCTTGATTAGGGTGAAGGAGGGGAGTGAAAACTGGATTAAAACTCAATATTTAAAAAACTAAGATCATAGCAACTGGTCCCATCACTTCATGGCAAATAGAAGGGGAAAAGGTAGAAGCAGTGACAGATTTCCTCTTCTTAGGCTCTAAACTCACCCTGGATGGTGACTGCAGCCACGCAATTAGAAGACAGTTGCTTCTTGGTAGGAAAGCTATGTGTTAAAAAGCAAAGACATCACTTTCCCAACAAAAATCCATACAGTCAAGGTTATGGTCTTTGCAGTAGTCATGTATGGATATGAGAGCTGGACAATAAAGAAGGCAGAGCACCGAAGAATCAACGCTTTCTAACTGTGGTGCTGGAAAAGACTGCTGAGAGTCCTTGGACAGCGAGGAGATGAAACCAGTCAGTCTTAAATAAACCCTGAATACTCTTTGGAAGAACTGATGCTGAAGCTGCAGCTCCAATATTTTGGGCACCTGATGCAAACAGCTGATTTATTGGAAAAGACCCTGATGTTGGGGAAGACTGAAGGCAGAAGGAGAAGACGGTGACAGGATGAGATGGTTCAATGGCACCACAGATTCGATGGACATGAACTTGGGCACACTCCAGGAGATGGTAAGCGACAGGGAAGCTTGGCATGCTGCAGTCCATGGGGTTGCAAAGAGTTGGACACAATTTGGAAACTGAACAACAACAAAATTGCATGATTTACTTATATTAATAAGTAAATATGTACATATGCATATGAGTATACATACATATACACAGAGAAAGAATTAGTGGTTGATGGTATCCTTATGATTTTTTTTTTTTGCTTATTTGTACATTCTAAGTTCTCTGTAATAAAGTTATCATTTTCCTATTAACAGAAAAAATATTAAAAGTCAGTTTCCAGATTACTAATACCTGACACTGCTGAAAGTGTGGAAAATGACCACTTTTTCATTCCAGGCCTGGGAGGAAAAGTTGCTAAACCTTTTCTGAAGAATGTCTTGGCAAGAAGTATCAGGAGCATTAAAATTTTGCAGACCATCTGACTCAGCAATTCCATTTCTAGCTATTTATCCAGATGAAAGTATTGTGTGGCATATATGCACCAAGATTTATTCATACAAATGTTCAGTACATCAATTATAAAAGCAAAGATGGTAATAACTAAATCCTCTGTATGAATTATGGTCCTGTGTGGCCAAAAGAACATTTTGTAGAAGAGTGTTTAGTGAATTTTTAAAATGTTCACACTACATTTAAGTGACAAAGGCCAGTTATAAAAATTATGGCCAGCATAATTTTATTTTTATAAAATATGCACACACACATACAGAGTTGTTTTAAAAATGTGTCTAAAAGGCAAAAATTATTTTCTCAGGGTAGCTGGATCATGAGTGACTTCTTATTTTCTTATTTGAAGTTTATCTGTATTTTCCAGATTGCCTACAAGAAACCTAAGTTATTTTTAGAAGTAGAAAAAGCCAATGCTATTTTTACCATGTTCATCATAGAGAATTTGGAAAATACAAAATATTATATAGAAGAAAAGTTACTCCTAATTCTACCACTTAAACTAATCATCATTAACAGTTTGTTGTATTGCTTTGTCCTTTATGTGAATTTGTGTATAATCTTTGCCACTCTGCCTCCCTAACTAATTTAGGATCATAACATATGTGATATTTTCTAGCCTGCTTTTTTTTTTCACTTAACATTATGTCATAAACATCTCCCTAAGTCGAACAATTTTTAAAACAGTGTTAAAAAACAAAAACAAGCTAGTGAGGTGGAGCTGCAGGAATTTATATACAAAGATTCATTATGAAGTGAAGGAAGCAAGTTGCAAAGCAGTGTTATAGGATGGCCACACAAAATATTCACCAAGCAGTTAGTTTGGGTTATGTTTTATGAGGAGGAGCTGTATGAAAATGTTTGGAGGTTTAATTTTTTAAAATAATATGCATATCATTATTATCTCTGTAATCAGAAAAGCAATATAGATTTTAAAATAAATGAAAACCTCATTTTAAGGTGCTGTACAATATTCCACTACACCCTGACATTCTCCTGTTGGACATTTAGATTTGTTTCAACTTTTTTGTAACCATAAATAATGCTAGGAGGAATATCTTTGTTTTCAACCCTTTTTCTGAGCTCATTATAGTCTATGATAAATGTGATTTCTAGACCAATTTATGTGTGCTATCTTAAAAGATTTTGCTTGAAATGTATGGTGGTGGTGGTGGTTTAGTCACTCAGTTGTACATGACTCCTGTGGCCCCATGGACTACAGCCCACCAGGTTCCTCTGTCCGTGGGATTCCCCAGGCAAGAATACTGGAGTGGGTTGCCATTTCCTTCTCCAGTGGATCTTCCTGACCCAGGAATTGAAATGTATGCTTGTATACAAATGTATGCCTGTATATTGAGTAACAGATTTAACTTTCTTAATAGAAATCACCAAGGGCTTCTCTGGTGGCTCAGATGATTAAGAAACAACCCTCAATGAAGGAGACCTGGGTTCAGTCCCTGGGCTGGGAAGATCTCCTGGAGAATGGAATGGCTACCCACTCCAGTATTCTTGCCTCGAGAATTCCACGGACAGAGGAGCCTGACAAAGAGCTGGATATGACTGAGCGACTAACACAACAACCACAACAATGGAAATCAAGACCCCTTAGTTTACGGCTTTGAATTTACTCAGAGATTTCTCATGGGAAAAAAAATGCATTCTCTTTGGAAATGTATTCCAGATTCTTACTCGAAAATAATTTCTCAGTCCCAGTAGAAACTTTGTAACCTGGCTGAACACTCCACAATAGAGAATTAGAGGCAATGTTCTTGACTCATTAAGCTAAACATGACTTGGGCCAATTCACTGGTGATATTCTAATATGGAATTGAGAAAAGAGACTGTAAATAATAAAAAAACATACAAATTTAAAAGTCATCAATCCTTGGTTTTATCCTCTATTCTATTAAAAAAATAAAGTCATGCTCTTTTATTTTTATTTTTATTTTTAGTCATGCTCTTTTAAAAATGTAATCTTTATTGATATATAATTCATATACCATAAAAATTATATAATTTTAAAGTATACAATTGGATGTTTTTCAGTATATTCACAGACTGTGCAACCACTTTCTAATTTTAGAACATTTCACCATTCTCGCTTTGGGAAACTGTTCTCCCATTTTTAAATTATTATACATACAAACTGCCTCAAATCCATTATCAAACAAGGCAATGAACAGATACAAGTAGTTAAAACAAAGTTTTGACGACCTGTTTAATTTGTGTTTGACATTTCCTTGGGTCCCTTAGTTTTTTCAAGGCCCTGGCTTCCTCATCTGTAAATATCAGAAGATTGGAGTAATCTCACAAAAGGAGACTCTGTTTTTTATTTTTTAGACTCTGTTTTAAATTTTACTTTTTTATGTGGCATTCAAACTGCTCGCATTTCATGGTAATCTCAGTACCATCACTTTGGTTAGAGCCCAGCCCTGCAAATTCAGAAGAGGAATATGCAGATGTCTTTTTTACATATGCAATGAGATCTACGGGTAGAGAGGCCAAACACCTAGTTACAGTTTGAGACTAGATATTTAACTAAGGACACAGTGTTTTCCTATAGTTATCTTAGTTAAGGTTGGCTTTAGAGAACTTACAAATATCAGGATACAAGAATTCAGCCGAAATTAAAAATGCCCCACAACAAGGGACTTAGTTTCAGACCTTTAAATGCTTACCACCTTTAAGTGAAAAAATAAGTGAAAAGTTTGGTGGAAATTTTCTGAAATGTTTAGATCCAGCTCTGCTACTTTTCTGGCTACGTCTCTGAACCTGAGATTTCTTACTTGTACAGTGTGGCTAACAATACCTACTTCCTACGGTGTTTGGCGGAATATGTTAGAGAGTGTTTATGTAAAGCATGTTATAATGTTTGACATCCCATAAGGGCTATTGCTGCTGTTGTTCAGTTGCTAAGTCGTGTTTGACTCATTGTGGCTCCAGGGACTGCAGTATGCCAGGCTTCCTTGTCCTCCACTGTCTCCTGGGGTTTGCTCGAATTCATGTCCATTGGGTTGGTGATGCTATCTAATCATCTCATCCTCTGCCACTGACTGTCATTTAATTCCCTCGGACCAGTTAATCCACCAAGAACATAAAAGCCAACAGAAAAGAGGTAATAATACACATGTGGAAATGCATAAGTTGGTGAAATTAAGGATGAATTGAAAAAGCCATAATCGGCCTCCATAATGTATCAGTGATCTGTATTTCAACATATGCTGGCTGCTTTATATTTAGAATGTTGATTTTTAACTATTCCTTTCCTTTTTACTACATAAGGCTTGAGATTTCTAACATTATTTAAAGCTTCTCTCTAGGTTTGAACCCATCAATTTCCTAAAATATTCAATTGCATTGGTGATTATTGCTCCCATATGGGTTTAAAAATTCTGAAAAATTAAACAAACCACACTGTGAATTTGTGCAAGATAAGGTAACTGGTGGATAGCAAGTAGAGATAGAAGTACTGTAAATAATGTTCTGGAGCTGTACATACTGCGAGTGCCGGAAAATCTCCTGGCGATGTTGCTTGATGGAGTCTTCATGGGATCCTGGCCAAGGATTTACTTTAATCCTTAGGAATTGTGCAATATGAAAACTGAAGTTTCAATTTCACTTGCACTTAAGAGTTGTTCTCTCAGCCATGTGTCGTCTTCTTTGTCGATGTTATTGATCAAAGGGCATGTTGTGTGCACTTAATGGGCAGGGATGGTGTTCTTCCTCTTCAGAGTGGTGTCCAGCTCCTCTATCTATGGTGTGCTATCATCTACAGCAACGAGGAGTTTAAAGTGCTTACCGAGGTGAAACGAAACAAAACAGCAGCCACAGAACAAACCTCAAGCCTGGTGTGAACTATCTAACACCTCACATATCTTTGGTTTGCTTACAAAGCGAAAACTGGCCTCTTGCAAAGCAATTGCACCCCCAGGATCTTGCATTTGCCACTAAGGAGCCAGCTCTCTGCACAGAAAGGAGATCTTGGAGTGGATCAGAAAGGTGGAAGGTCACTGGACTGGTTCCTTCTTTGTGAAGCCAGTAGAGCAAGATCCTTAGCTATAGGCCACTACTCTGTCCTCAGACTTGAGAAAAGGAGGGTGGAGGAGGACGCAGAACAGCACAAGAGAGAGGTGATAGTTGTTTGTGCGCACTACTTCACAAAATAGATTAGCCAGAGGGATCCTTAAAACACCAAGCTTGAGGACTCCTTACTGCAGACTGAAGGGCCAGAGAGAGAAGGGAACACTTCAAAACAGCATAGTTAGCAGCAGACCTGGCTTCAGAACCCAACAAAGTATGTCTGCCTCCCCATGCCGTTCTGATGCACGTTCCTTGTAAGAAATGATGGTCAGGCATGGCACTGGTCAAGTTTCAAAGTGGACATGGGGGCCTATTTCCACTTCTACTTCTCGTGGTGCCCTTCACTCCCAGTCCCTAAAGAAAGACCCCATGCCTGACGTTACCCTGCAGTCACCCAACAGCCCCACCCACTGTAGCCCACACCGCCCTTTCCTCTACATTCGGATGACAAACAGCTCTAGGGAAAGCTATTCCTTGAAACAAATTCACACCAAAATTCTAACTGGTACTTTTTCTCCCTAATAGCTTCTCAGTGGGGTTATTTTGGAACCCAGATACATTTCTAAATGTTAAGGCAGGATGAAGAAGGGATTTTTATCTCTTCTAAGCCAGTCAGTCTATAAGGTAGACTTAGTCATGGTTTTGCTCTATTTCAAGGCATAAAGTGTTCAGGATGCAGGGAAAGGCAAGCTGGTGAGTAGCAGGGCAAATGGGAAGATGTCCTTCGTCCTAGACTGGAGGTTCTGTGAACCATCCAGGTATTAACCCAGCAAAGCTCTCTGAAATTTGGGGAAATAATAGCTGTAGGTTACATTTGGAATCTGGAATTTTAAATGGAAGAAGGGACTTCCAGTGGACCCCTTGAAGCCAACTCATGGCTAAAACTCCACGATTTAGAGGGAACATCTGATGGAGTCAATTTTGGTGAGAGTTTTTGCTAAATTGGATTACACTGAAGAAATAACAGAGGGTATGACATCCAAGGAGACATTAATCATTAAAAAAAAACATATTTTAGAGACTTATTTGAATTCAACCTAAGATTACTTCCAAATTTAGTTTACATAAGATAGTGCTGGTATTTTACAGGAGGTTCTTATATAAGACAAAATTAAATTCAGGATGGTTTTCTCTGACTAAAAGACTACAGGTGGTAGGGGGAGGAGATTAGCAAAATCAGGAGAAGGGAAATTGAATAATGACTAGGTCTTTGTCAGAGCAGAGTGGAGTGATCTGTACTTGGTAAAGGAAGAAACTGGTGACAAAAGATAGGGATTCAAGTCCAAGAAAAGTAGCCACAGTAGTTGTGTGGCTAGAGAGGAGCATAACTAGGAAGGAGGAAGGGAGGGACGGTGGAAAGGAGGTCTTGACAGGAGGACAGTTGCTGGACCAGTGACAGATACTGATTCTTTCTCCAACTGGCACCTCTGACAATTTCCCTCCTTTCCGTTTTTTCTCTCAGTGCAAGTATTTCTCAAAGATTAGGATGGACTTTTCTTCTCACAGCACTTCCTCACTGCCTCAGGAATAAGAGTTGTTTATACAACCCCAGTTGCCAGAATACACAAATTAAATTAAGATTTCTATCCCAATACAAAATAAAACGTTTAAAGTTTGGAAAAATAAAAACAAGACAGAAAAAAGATTTGCGTCTCTAGCTTGGATCTCTTGCTTTTTCTCTAGTTGAGTTTTCCATGGCTAATCATCCTGGGCTGTTTAACCCACACAATATTAAATTTGTTTTGTGTATTCCCATACCTGAGATGCTTTTTTTCTGGGACTTCCCCTGATGTTCCATTGGTTACAAATCCTCTTTCCAATGCAGGGAACCCAGGTTCTATCCCTGGTCAGGGAAGTAAGATTCCACTTGCCTCTGGGCAACTAAGTCCACGGGCAACTAAGCCTGTGTGATGCAACAACGTGCCCACGCAGCCAAACTTGAAAAAAAAAAAGTTTTTTTCTTTTCCATCAAAATTTAGTTGTACTTCCCCAGCCAACTCTTCTATCTCTGATGATTCTGACTTTCAGGAAATCTCTCAAATCTCTCAGAGTCTTGGCCAGATTATATCATGGTGCTTGTGTTGGTGTCTTTAGGTTTTCTGGTGAGGTCTTTTTTTTTTTTTTTTAATTTTAAAATCTTTAATTCTTACATGCGTTCCCAAACATGAACCCCCCTCCCACCTCCCTCCCCATAACATCTCTCTGGGTCATCCCCATGCACCAGCTCCAAGCATGCTGTATCCTGTATCAGACATAGACTGACGATTCAATTCTTACATGATAGTATACATGTTAGAATGCCATTCTCCCAAATCATCCCACCCTCTCCCTCTCCCTCTGAGTCCAAAAGTCCATTATACACATCTGTGTCTCTTTCCCTGTCTTGCATACAGGGTCGTCATTGCCATCTTCCTAAATTCCATATATATGTGTTAGTATACTGTATTGGTGTTTTTCTTTCTGGCTTACTTCACTCTGTATAATAGGCTCCAGTTTCATCCATCTCATCAGAACTGATTCAAATGAATTCTTTTTTACGGCTGAGTAATACTCCATTGTGTATATGTACCACAGCTTTCTTATCCATTCATCTGCTGATGGACATCTAGGTTGTTTCCATGTCCTAGCTATTATAAACAGTGCTGCGATGAACATTGGGGTACATGTGTCTCTTTCAATTCTGGTTTCCTTGGTGTGTATGCCCAGAAGTGGGATTGCTGGGTCATAAGGTAGTTCTATTTGCAATTTTTTAAGGAATCTCCACACTGTTCTCCATAGTGGCTGTACTAGTTTGCATTTCCACCAACAGTGTAGGAGGGTTCCCTTTTCTCCACACCCTCTCCAGCATTTATTGCTTGCAGATTTTTGGATCGCAGCCATTCTGACTGGTGTGAAGTGGTACCTCATTGTGGTTTTGATTTGCATTTCTCTAATAATGAGTGATGTTGAGCATCTTTTCATGTGTTTGTTAGCCATCCGTATGTCTTCTTTGGAGAAATGTCTATTTAGTTCTTTGGCCCATTTTTTGATTGGGTCGTTTATTTTTCTGGAATTGAGCTGCAGAAATTGTTTGTATATTTTTGAGATTAGTTGTTTGTCAGTTGTTTCATTTGCTATTATTTTCTCCCATTCAGAAGGCTGTCTTTTCACCTTGCTTATATTTTCCTTTGTTGTGCAGAAGCTTTTAATTTTAATTAGATCCCATTTGTTTATTTTTGCTTTTATTTCCAGAATTCTGGGAGGTGGATCATAGAGGATCCTGCTGTGATTTATGTCTGAGAGTGTTTTGCCTATGTTCTCCTCTAGGAGTTTTATAGTTTCTGGTCTTACATTTAGATCTTTAATCCATTTTGAGCTTATTTTTGTGTGGGGTGTTAGAAAGTGATCTAGTTTCATTCTTTTACAAGTGGTTGACCAGTTTTCCCAGCACCACTTGTTAAAGAGATTGTCTTTACTCCATTGTATATTCTTACCTCCTTTGTCAAAGATAAGGTGTCCATATGTGTGTGGATTTATCTCTGGGCTTTCTATTTTGTTCCATTGATCTATATGTCTGTCTTTGTGCCAGTACCATACTGTCTTGATGACTGTGGCTTTGTAGTAGAGCCTGAAGTCCGGCAAGTTGATTCCTCCAGTTCCATTCTTCTTTCTCAAGATTGCTTTGGCTATTCGAGGTTTTTTGTATTTCCATACAAATCTTGAAATTATTTGTTCTAGTTCTGTGAAAAATGTGGCTGGTAGCTTGATAGGGATTGCACTGAATTTGTATATTGCTTTGGGTAGTATACTCATTTTCACTATATTGATTCTTCCGATCCATGAACATGGTATATTTCTCCATCTATTAGTGTCCTCTTTGATTTCTTTCATCAGTGTTTTATAGTTTTCTATATATAGGTCTTTAGTTTCTTTAGGTAGATATATTCCTAAGTATTTTATTCTTTTCGTTGCAATGGTGAATGGAATTGTTTCCTTAATTTCTTTTTCTACTTTCTCATTATTCGTGTATAGGAATGCAAGGGATTTCTGTGTGTTGATTTTATATCCTGCAACTTTACTATATTCATTGATTAGCTCTAGTAATTTTCTGGTGGAGTCTTTAGGGTTTTCCATGTAGAGGATCATGTCATCTGCAAACAGTGAGAGTTTTACTTCTTCTTTTCCAATTTGGATTCCTTTTATTTCTTTTTCTGCTCTAATTGCTGTGGCCAAAACTTCCAGAACTATGTTGAATAGTAGCGGTGAAAGTGGACACCCTTGTCTTGTTCCTGACTTTAGCTGAAATGCTTTCAATTTTTCACCATTGAGGATAATGTTTGCTGTGGGTTTGTCATAGATAGCTTTTATTATGTTGAGGTATGTTCCTTCTATTCCTGCTTTCTGGAGAGTTTTTATCATAAATGGATGTTGAATTTTGTCAAAGGCCTTCTCTGCATCTATTGAGATAATCATATGGTTTTTATTTTTCAATTTGTTAATGTGGTGAATTACATTGATTGATTTGCGGATATTGAAGAATCCTTGCATCCCTGGGATAAAGCCCACTTGGTCATGGTGTATGATCTTATTAATGTGTTGTTGGATTCTGATTGCTATCCAGATGGCTTCACAGCTGAATTCTACCAAAAATTTCGAGAAGAGCTAACACCTATCCTCCTCAAACTCTTCCAGAAAATTGCAGAGGAAGGTAAACTTCCAAACTCATTCTATGAGGCCACCATCACCCTAATACCAAAACCTGACAAAGATGTCACAAAAAAAGAAAACTACAGGCCAATATCACTGATGAACATAGATGCAAAAATCCTCAACAAAATTCTGGTGAGGTCTTAATTTGTGCCTTTTTGGCTAAATCCCACTAACTGGATTTGTCTTCGTGGTTACATATTCCACTGAGGGCTTTAAAATTCTGTTTCTTCCTAGTACTTGACAGTGTTTGTTAGGTAATATGTGGACATTTAAAATAGTGCCAATAAACTAAGCTGTGTACATAGAAAAACTTGACATTTTTATTTGTTAGAAGGTAAGCTCTTTCTCATGTTAGAAATGCAAGAGCTGCCAAATGGAAGACAGGAGATTGTTGAGTAAGATGAGTTCTCCTACTTCTTTGGGAGGGAACATGGCAACTAGTGTAATTAAACAACTCTATGGATTTATTTCAAGGGATCACATATCAAACTGTAGAAGTGAATATATTCAAAAGTTATAGAAGGTATTAAAAATAATAATCAGTATTTACATAGCTCCTTATGCTACCAAGCATATTAACATAATTGTTTCACTTAATACTTATAACAACTTCAGGTTGTTAAAAATTTTCATTTAGAGTTGAAGACACTGATGATAAAAGGACATGACCTGTAAGTGACAAAGCCAAAATCTGACCTCTGGTTGAATGCCTTTCAGGTTAAAAGAGAAAGAGGGCAAATGTGGAAAGACAATGGCACCAGTTACCTTGAAGAATCAAATGTGCTAGAGATCTTTGGTTATGAGCAGAAGCTCATTCAGTGTAGATCAGTCTTTCCGCTAACATCCAGAAGATGACCTAGCTGATGTCTAGTGAGTGTGATAATGAGTGAAGAGCACTGGTTAAAGAACACTCATCAGGACCCAAACTGACTGACTACTTATATATATATATATTTTGGCAGGGTGACAAAAGATAGAAAATGAGTAGTCTGGCATCTATCCAGTTATCTAACATAGATGTAAATATTTTTCTTGCAAAAAGAAGGAAATCACCTATTGGATCACTGTGAAGATATCAAGCAAATTTCTAGCTAGAATGTAATCATAGATTTGATAGAATACAATGTCTGGACCATTTCTTCATTATGGTGCTTTAGATTTCCCCCATAGGGTGGTTATACATGTTTTATGAGAAGATCATTTCCCCCTGGGAAGTAGAGCAGTGTTGACTAAGATAAATAAGAATCAAAGACAGAGGCCAATGGGTAACCGGGAAGAAGGATTTTTAGATTCCCTAGAGTATATTCTAGGCTAAATAACATCTGACCCCCAAATTATAATCTGAAAAGATACATGTAAAAAGTGTTTAAAGCAGCACTATTTACAATAGCCAAGACATAGAACCAACCTAAATGTCCATCGACAGACGAATGGATAAGAATGAATACAATAAATGTGGTATTCCATACAATGGAATGTTTTGTTGTTGTTGAGTCTCTAAATTGTGTCCAACTCTCTGTGACCCCATGGACTGCAGCATGCCAGGCTTCCCTGTCTTCACTAACTCCCAGAGTTTGCTCAAATTCATGTCCATTGAGTTGGTGATGTTATCCAACCCTCTCAGCCTCTGCTGCTCCCTTCTCCCTTGCCTTCAATCTTTCCCAGCATCAGGGTCTTTTCCAATGAGTCAGCTCTTCACATCAGGTGGCCAAAGTATTGGAGCTTCAGCTTTAGCACCAGTCCTTTCAGTGAATATTCACAGATATTCAGTGAATATTCAATGAACTATTTCTATCCCATAAAGAGGATGAAATAATGCCATAGGCAGCAACATGGATGGAGGTAAAGACTACCATACTAAGTGAAATAAGTCCGAAAGAAAAAGAGAAACACCATATGATATCAGTTACATGTGGAATCTAAAAATATAACACAAATGAACATATCTATGAAACAGAAAGGTTTCCCTGGTGGCTCAGCTGGTAAAGAATCCGACTGCAATGTGGGTGACCTGGGTTCGATCCCTGGGTTGGGAAGATCCACTGGAGATGGAAACTGCCACCCACTCCAGTATTCTGGCCTGGAGAATTCCATTGATTGTGTAGTCCATGGGGTTGCAAAGAGTTGGACACAACTGAGTGACTTTCATTCATTCATTCATGAAATAGAAACAAACTCACAGAGAGAACAGACTTATGGTTGTCAAAGGGGAGAGGGCTGGGGAAGAAAGGACTGGCGGTTTGGGATTGTTTAGTTGTTGTGTCTGACTCTTTTGCAATCCCACGGATTGTAGCCCACCAGGCTCCTTTGTCCATGGGATTTTCCAGGCAAGAATAGTGGAATGAGTTGCCTTTTCTTCTCTAGTGTTTGGGATTAACAGATGCAAACTATTACATATAGAATGGATAAACAACAAGGTCCTGTTGTATAGCACAGGGGACTATATTCAATATCTAGTGAAAAAACAAAATGAAAAAGAATATATATATATATAACTGAATCACTTAGAGGTACAGCAGAAATTAACACAACATTGTAAATCAACTATACTTCAACAAAATTAAAAAGATAACTTTATGCCTTAGTTAAAGTCTGCATATAAATTGAGAGTATGTTTCTCCACTAAACAGTATACAATTTAAAAACATACTGTTTCAGTTATCTATTGCTGCATGTCAAATCCAACCTGGAAAGTAGTGACTTAAAACCACTGGTTTACTATTTCTTATAGTTTGGTAGGTTGACTGGGCTCAGCTGGGCAGTTATTCTGTTCTACCTGATGCTGGTTAGGGATGCTGATCTGGGGATCTTCAGCTGGTGGCTACACTGAGTTGGAAAGCCCAGGAAGGCTTCACTCACATGACTGGCTCCCGTGGTGCTCCTCCAGCTGCCTCTTCCTCTCCATGTGGTATCTTATCATTTAGTTGTATCTAGCTCAAGCTTCTTTACAGCATGGAGGCTGGCTTCCCCAGAGAGAAATGGCGGACTTCTCTGTTTGGGGAAGAAGCTGCCAGACCTTTCAAGGGCTAAGCCCAGAAATGGGACAGGGCATCTAAGGAAGACACAGATCATAAGATGAGGAGAGGGAGCGAGATTTCATCTCTTGATAAGAGGAGTGGAAAGTATCATGGTAAAACTGATGTAGGTTGAGAGAAATTGTTGTAGCTACCATTGGAAATAATTGACCACACTCTTTTTACATAAGTGCTATTAAAAATGATGAAAGCAGAAAAGTTAGTTCAGAAAAAAATAAAAGAACTGAAGTATATTTAAATAGTGACTCATTCATTATTTTATCAATTGTTTTTCTCTCTGATCACTAGTCTAAGTTTGGTCTTGAGCCTTTTTGTGTTTTTAAACCTATAACAGAAGCTAGCTTGGGCTTGAAGATACAAGAACATCTTGCAGCTTAAGTATGGTAAAGGGCCAGAGAAAAATTTGAACTGAAGGAAAAAGAATCTTAGAGCCTCAAAGTAAAGTTGTAAAGATGTTCTCAGAGATAAACATCAAGCCGGTCAGACTGGAAAAGTTTTTGCTAGTTTTCCATTTGTAAAAATTCCCAGCCCTAGGCAACAAAAGGAATAGTTTGCTACATCAGCTATTCAGATATTCCAACTGATAGGAAATTAAATAACAAATTCTGGAATTAATATACGAAGATGACAGTTTTTCTCACTTAAATACAAAGTAACAGTCAGTAGACTAATAGCTGAGTTGAACAAAAATTAGGAGACAGAAATAGTTCTAACTTTTATTAAAATAAGCTAAAGAACATATTCAGGTTAAGTGATATATTTGGATATAAAGTCACCCAAGTTTTTAATCCCATTCTTAGGTTTTACAAGTATCTTAAGATAAAAAAAATATTATGTATACTTAACATAATACAACTAAAACTGTTTGCAGTACATTATATCTAGAAGCATAAATTGTCATTATGCTATCAAATGCTAATTGAATCATAGCTATAAGTTCATGTGATTTGAAGTAGACCTGCTTTTATACAAACATGTCCTAAAATCATAAGTAGACACACAACATCTTCAAAGTAACAATATATAGAGATACAGTCAGTGACTAGTGCTCAGGACAGAAAAGAAGAATTGTAACTTTATAAATACAAGTCATTTATATGCCTGTTAAATAGGAAAAAAAATTTCTTGGCTTGATTATAAGCTTTAAGGATAAGTTAAATATAAGGTTGACTGAGCCTGTGTCCCTGTTGCTGAAATATAAAACAGATAAAATTCAGTTCTATTTGCAGAATTCCATTAAGTTGTCATTTACTGAAACTACCAAAAGTTTTACTGAAGTTAGAAATGTACTGAATGTTCTTTGCCTTAATGGATATCTTAAATTAGTATTTCACAGCATATGTCATTTGCAAGCTAATTAGAGTTAGATTAAAACAGCAAAGAATGATTACATATTACTCTGCATTTTGAAAGCACACCTGTTTGATTTACATTAATTAAAACAAATTCAGTGATAATTAGCTTTAAAATTTAATTTTGTTTATCAAATTGACCTCAGTTAGGTGGTTGTCTGAAAACTGCTATTGACTTGGTAGAACTAGCAGGGGGTGGTGTGTGTGTGTTTGTATTAAAGAAAGCAGATGAGAGAGACAAAGAGGCTAAAGGCCATAGCCTTCCTCCTGGCTAAATCATAAAGAGCAAAATGTATTCTGATATTGTTAAACAGTCTTGAGAAAGACTATTTTAGTGGAAGATACATCCAAGACACAAATACCACGCGCCACAGAGAATCACAGAAGTTTAGAGCTGAAGGGGAGCCTAACACATTATCTCATTTATCCACTTTCTTATTTTACAAATGAGAAAATGAAGGCAAAAGAAAGTTACATATTGTGACAAGGCTACACAGACCTAGAACCAGTTTCCTAACTTTCAGACCAAATGGTATTTCTATTATTCTCTAAATTACCACTCTTGATGACTTTTCATCTTCTGTCAAAACAAGAATGACATTGTTGAGTTAATGATTCTAGTTTAAAACAAATACACATATATACCCAGCATACTATTTTAACTTGACGTGTTAATGTCTTAATGACATCTTAATGTCTTAACTATATGCATTAAAATCTATATACTTGTGATTTTGCTATTACCTTACACAGTACCCCAATTTTCCAAGATTCTACTGTTTGTGGAATTTTAGGATCATTCCTATTTTGGTAGTATGGTTTAATTTAAAATATATACTTATATTTTTTGGAGAATTCTGTGCCATTCAAGTTGTTCCAAAACCAGGACTGGAAATTGCTGGTGGTAACAAATGACAAAGAAAGTGCCACCTTTTAAAAAAACTGTAATTCTACGGCAAGTATGAACAAGGACCTTACAACATGTTCGGAACTGAAAATTTTTCATCTTATTAAAAAGAACATATTAATTTTCTTACGTCCTGTAGTTTGGGGAATGTGCAAGGGCACTAAAAGACAGTGAGGGAGCTCCTTAGCAGAGGGACATTCTCTCTGCTCACTTCTTCATCCCTGCACTCTGCTGTTTCCCTTCACTCAGTCACCTCCCTAATCCAAAGAATTTGACAGCTGCCTCTTGAATACCACTTTTTAATGGTTCAGTCTTGTTAAAACAATCTTTAAAAAGTGACCCCCTCAAGGGCTTTGTGGTTGGAGCAAGTCTGAACAACTGCATGGATATATCATCAGGACCGAAATGGGGACTAAAGACAGAGTCCAAGCAAAGAGGCCTACGGGGCTGATAAAGTTGAATCAGATGTCCTCTCTATGTATTATGTATTCTACTTTCTTCTTTCCTGAAGAAGCAGCAGCACTAAGAATAAGTAACGTCTGCATTTTTTTAATTGTAAAGTGCCCTGAGGAAGGAAGAAGGAAGAAAGAAAGAAGAATGAAAGAGAAGGAAGGGAGGAAGGAGAAAGAAAGAGAAAAAGAAAGAAAGAGAGCAACTTGGAGAGTGTCAGGTATGTGTGTGTGGAAAGTGTGAGAAAACCAGGGCACTAAGAAGTCACAGTAACATGGAGGAAAGGAATATTCAGATGGTGTCACTCACCATGACGGTGTTGTATTTGGACAGTCCTGGGAAAGAGCTCTATAAGTAAATTAAAAAGCCTGGATGCTGGCACAGGTGAGACAAGCCCCAGGTAAGCCAGAAAGTGTGCAAGGCTGTAACAGGAAACGCGTAGTTATAGAATCACGTGGGCTTCTGCAAAGAGCAAGCCTATTTGCTGAGGAGAACTTTTACAAAAGTCATCACTTAATTTGGGCATGAGTACCGCTGTCTTCCATGCAGCTGAGAAATGCAAGGAAACCTGCAAAGTACTGAGGTGAGAAATCCGCACTCTGTAAAGAGTTGCACTTCGAGATGTGTGCCCCTGAGCGACCCAGGCATCTGAGGTGCTCTGCGGCCTGGGCCACCAAGGGAAAGATAAGCATGCAAATGTCTATCAAAAGATCCCTTTTCTTCAGGGTAATATGACTACACTGGAACATTTTTCTAAGCATTAGATGCTTTCACCTCTCCTCTCCCCAGTGATACCCAAATGATCGATTTGTCTAAGGAACAGAATGGAGAGAGAGATGCTAGTTTGAGTGGATTCTTAGATGTAAGCAAAAATTAAGGGAAGACAGTTATCCAACCAACCTCTGCCCAAAACTCCACTGTTGTTTGAAGCACAATTATAAAATGGATACTGGGGTCTTGCGCTGTCTGAATTTCTGCATGTAAGCTCACATTTAGGTGAGCTTGAACAGCATGAGTGGTTTGGCAATAAGAAGGCTTAAATGATTAAAAAAAACCCACTATGAAAGCTAAAAATAAATCTTTGATCAATGTTGCTTTTATCTTTTATTCCTCATTGTTCTTGTACCTGTGGTATCATCCTACTAAAAATGCAAAACATCTGAAGAGACACATTCTGACAATAAGATGAAAATAAAGAAGATCCTAAGCAGGCTATATTCACACTAAGAATATTAAATGGTCAAATAAGCCCACCTCAAACATCTTTAGTGAGCACAGAACTGTTGTTTAGATGTCATAACTCCTTAATAAAGAGATGCACCCAAGTAACTGAATGAGATTCTCTGAAAGTTCATAGAGCCATGTTTATATGTGCAGCAGACTTTTAGAGATGAACATGAGGTGGAACTGTGCTCCCTTAATAACAATTTATGCTTGGTGTCTTAGTGTCAAATACGAAGAATTTCTGGAATTAGGTGTATTTGCAAAATTTGACAATGTTCAGGTATACATGCCAGACTCAGAAGCAGAAAAAAGTTAAAGAAATAATCTTAATATTTATTGATAAAGATGCCACTATTTTGTGCCTTTATGCCAGTCAGAGATAGACAGCCTCATGCTATTATTTTATTTTTATTTATTTTTTCCTCATGCTATTATTTTACATGAGTTCCTTACTAGCAAACTGAAAGTACTTTCGAATAGTCTGTACCATTTTTAGCTGTCCAGGATAAAAGGGATCTACTCTGATGCTTCAAAATTTATAATTATAAATATATATATTTACAGATATATATATGTGTGTGTCAAGTTTACTTGGGAAAACGTCCCAACATAAATTCAACTCACTTATTGAGGTGTTTTGTTTGTTTGTGTCTTTTTTTTGACAAGAGACACAAAATGAAGTTAACTGAATGGTAATCTTCCTGCTCTCAGAAGTGTTTACAAACCCGACCATGATGCCCAGGTGTAGGGCTAGACAAGTTTATAGAGCGTATGGATGCAAATGTTTGGAAGAGAGTGTTGACAATGAGATGTTTAGAAAATACACCCAGGAGGATACGTTTAGGTACTGAGATGGCTTAATCAGGAGGAGAAAAGGATAAGGAACGGTGATGCCCCAAAGGACAGGAGGAGGCTCAGCAGGCAGCTATTCTAGGGCGTGATGTCACATGGATGGTAATTCCTTGCAGTTCATCCACTATTTTCTATGTAAATGTACGGCATGTTCTCTAGCTAGCTTTAAAAATAGAATTGTCAATGTCTTATGAGACAGGAAAAGTAGAGTCTGCCCTGGAATTAAGGGATAAACCTAGATGACATTTCAAGGTTCCCTTCCTATACCAATATAAAAACACAGAATAAAATACCAGGATTAACTCAACAGACCTGGTTGCAACAAGAGTGAATTAAAATGCAGAAATATAATGCCATTCCTTACACAAACAATGGCTAGGCAAGCTATCTGATATTGCTCTAAGACTGTATGTGGTCAGCTGAAGCAAGATAGTATATGTAAATCTTTTTCAGAAATCAAAGGAAAAATTTACAAATTCTCAATACAAGCTGCTTCAAGAGGGGCTTCTCTGATAAAATTGAAAATATCTCCTCCATATGTGCAGTTTCAAATGCTGTTAACATTTATAGAAAATGTTCTAAAAGATAAACTTGGCATGTAAAAACCACAGGCAGAGGAATCAGTAATGATCAGAGCAAAACAATTCTAGAAAGCATCTTAATTTTCATATGGCCCATTTGCATCTGAAACACTGAGACTCCCTATCTCTCTGGTACAAAAATGTGTATACGTATTAAATTACTTTCCTCTTGAAAGAACTAAATGTTTGGAAGATGATCAAATTTTAACTGGAGGACTTGTTTTCTTCCATCAGGTGTGGGGGAGATGTGGCTTCCTGGTATGAGAGGCAACAGTTGATTCTAATAGCAGAACAAGACAAAAATAAGAAAGTAAATTGAAAACAATTCCTATTGGTACACTTTGATTTCAAGGTGGTAAAACAAAAGGATACATACAGTACAGAGACGTCAAAAGACATCAGTTTAAAAAATTAAACAGAGTTACTTTTCCAAAAATTGTGGTTCTCTGGTACTTGAAAATTAGTTTGTATTATTCGTTCTAGGACACTCAGGGAGGTACTATGATCTGTTTCAATGAATTCATTTCTGAGTATCTGGTCAGGGTTTAAAAGAAAACTTCCCACTAGCTATTAAACAATAAATGCAAGAGTCTACATTTTACTCATCTCAGATTTTTAACTTCAGATATTAATTTTAGGATATTGGCAGAAGAGCAAAGATCTAAAATCTCTTTACTATCAACTTTAAACAATACTTAGGCTTAAGGAGATTGTTGGTCAATCATTCAGAGATACAGAAACTTTATTTTCTGATATGGTAAAATGTCTAAGAAAAACGTGTGTGCTCAGAAAGAAAATCAAAATTTGGAAGACGTCTCTGTCTTTCTCTTGGCCTTGCTCTCTAGGGCCTTCTGGTGTGCCAGGTTGCCCTGGGCCTTCTCCATCTCCGCCTGATGGAGGGAGATGGTTAGGCATGGTCTCGTGGGGGGCGCTCTGGAGGGGCTGATACACAAGATGGACAGGCTGCAGCTGGCTAGGACAGAGAACATGACATCATCTTTGTAAATGAAATTCTCCAGATGCATGCTGCTCTTGGTGTTTCTTTTCCTTCTGTTGTCCTGTGTCTTTGGGAAGGCTTTCTGTAAAGTCCCTAATTGGTATCAGCTGAGTTACGAAGTATTAAAGAAAGGGTAGCACAGCTGTGAACTGGAGATGTCAAGGGACAGCAGCATCCCCCCCCCCCCGGGGGCAAGCGCAGTGGAAAGTGGCTCAGGGACCAAGAGGCAGGGTGGAGCCGTGCCCATCCCCTCTCCCAGGACAAAGGTCCAGGAACTGGTGAGATGGTTTTGAGGGGACAGTGTTTTTACACACGATTCACACTGTATTTCAAATTTGAACAAACCCTAATTTTTTTGTTAAGTAAACTGCATTAGGCTTGAACTTGCAAACGTGTAACTTGAACAGTTAAAGGGTCTATGTAATAAAAATTTGGATTTTTATCTTGGATAAAAATTTGGGATACACAGACGTCATCTTGGGTTTCCCTGGTGGCTCAGAGGTTAAAGCATCTGCCTGCAATGCAGGAGACCTGGGTTCGATCCCTGGGTCAGGAAGATGCCCTGGAGAAGGAAATGGAAACCCACTCCAGTATTCTTGCCTGGAGAATCCCATGGACAGAGGAGCCTGATGGGCTACAGTCCACGGGGTCTAACATTTCATCTTCATGATCAGTTTGACCCTTCTCTCCCAAAAAACTTCTATTTTAACTACTGAAAGAGACCCCTTTCTTCCTTTATGGCAAAGATGCCAATGGGAAGATAGGTGAGCAGAAAGGTAGATCCGAGGTGGAGAATTAAGCAAACACAAAACGTGATGGTTGTCAGTTTTCTGAGAAACGGAAACTTATCATCTTGACTTATCAATAAGCAACATTTACCTCCTTCCTGGGCTTCCCCCGTGACTCAGCTGGTAAAGAATCTGTCTGCAATGCAGGAGACCCGGGTTCAATCCCTGGGTCGGGAAGGTCCCCAGGAGAAGGGAGTGGCTACCCACTATTTATTTGAATACTATTTATTAAGTACCTTTGATGGGACAGATATTGTTTTAGGTGCTGGGGATGCAGGTGAGGGGGAAAAGATATCTAAACCCAAAGAAACCTACTTCCATGGAGTTTATGTTTCCACTTCAAAGCTGAAAGCAAGTAAATGGTAGTTGCCTAATTAGCCATAGAATCAACATCTATCTTTATATTCACCATATTAATCTATAATATTGGCACATTTTAGGACAGGATTTGGTTTTCAGATATCTGAGTTTCATCTTTTTGTATCTGTCCAGAGCTTGTCTTTGGTTACCAGGAAAAGCCTAGAAAAGGCAGACTAAGGTGCCTGCCATGGGTGAAAGAACAGAAAAGTTACAAGTTTCTTATTGTATACGTGGAGGTTACAGAAAGGTACAAGGGTTCTTCCATAATGCCCATCAAACTCAGTTCAGCTGTAATCAGGGCTTAGTTGTATGAAACTGTTGTGTTTTGGGTACATGACTTGGTGGGGAGGATATCCAATCAGTGTGACAAAAGAACTGTGCACTAACTTTAAGTATTCTTGGAATAAGATTTTGCGGCAATCTGGAAACTTTCAGTATTATGGTTTTTATTGCATCAACCACAATTTCTATTAGACAAACAAACACAACTAAACCAGTGCAAAGAAAAGATCTTGGTGCCCGCCTAGTCTCACATTGAGAGGTAAAGAAGGAAAATAATCGTTTTTATAGCACTTTAACTTTGGAACCGAGGTACCTGCTGACGCCTTCTGTTTCTTCCTTCATTACGTGCTTTTCTTTTAATTTGGTCCTCTTGAAAAGAATCAAAGTAGGGGCTCTCTAGGAGTTGGGCACAGGTTAATCTGTCATCTGGATTCATCTTCAGACACTCCTTTGGAAGATGGGAGAGGAAAGAAGATATTAAAAAGAGGAGCCTATGTTGTTACTGTACCCTAAAACTCTGAATAACAACTCGGTAGAGCAAACACAAGTTTAGAAA
This sequence comes from Capra hircus, assembly GCF_001704415.2. Taxonomy (NCBI): domain Eukaryota; kingdom Metazoa; phylum Chordata; class Mammalia; order Artiodactyla; family Bovidae; genus Capra; species Capra hircus. The sequence goes on from NC_030818.1 coordinate 21,353,770, forward strand.
ATCTTCACGTTTGTATAGTATCCAGAACTTGAAACTTGTTAATAACTAGAATTGCTCTTCTTTTGCCAATTCAAAGTCTTTTGAGGGCAGACTTGATGTACAGTCAATGTTTTGAAGGGGGTAAATGTAGGTCAGGTGTGTGTCACTTGTAAAGCAAATAGTTTGTAGGACTTCACAAATGTGGTCCCTAGGCCAGCTACATCAGCTTCACCTGGAAATTGCTAGAAATACAAATTTCTTGCTCCAACCTCAAATCTACTGAATCAAATGCCCTGGGGGTAGGGCCAAGCAACCTGTGGGCTTTTTTTTTTTTTTAATCTGTGTTTAACAAGCCAACAAAGTTGGGGAATTAGACTTCCAGGATAGGATCTGCGGAATGCTGGGTTAGAGCAGGTAGAAAGCAGGTGAGGTCCAGTGGAGCAGTAGTAAGGGCAACCTAAGAGTTCAGAGGCATGGGGCTCTTGGTCTCAGGAGGACTCAGACTGAAGGAATCCAGTACGCTGGATAGAACCTGGGCAGTGGCCAGCACGAGCACAAAAGCTGGTCTACACAGCTGACTCTAGGCCACTCTGATGGCTCTACTTCCCAGGTCAGAAGAGTTTCAAACTGTGGTGTTCATCATAATTACCTAGGGAGAGGCTTCAAGATATAAACTACAAGGTCCTATTCATAGAGATCCTGCTTCTGTAAATCTGAGGTTATTTACTGGAATCTGTATTTTCAAATAGCTCAATCTGATGAGTAGTCATTCTGATGAGTGGTATGGAAGCCATCGCTATAAATATGACTTAATTGGTTGTTAAAGATAGATACTCATACTAGTATCTCCATCCCTGCCCCATTAAAGGCTTTCAGTATCCATGGTGAATGGAAGAGTCATACTTTCTAGCATGGTCTCAGCTGGTCAAGCAAGAATGGCAGACTGGTCATAGACGAGCTGCTTCTGCTTTTTTATTGGAACTTGTTCTTTGTCTGACCCTGGTGGCACAAGGGCTATATTTGGTGTCCACATGGTTCTGATTTTGCCTGATCTTCTACTGATTTACTTAAAAAGCAATTTAGAATTTTAGTGAACCCAGTGTATCTAAAAGGTTATCAGTTCAACATGTAATATTTTAAATATTATCAGTGAAATATTTTATATTATTTTAAAAGGTAATTTTCATAGAAATATAGAACATCTCAATTCTAATCAGCCATAGTTCAATTGCTCAGTAGTAACATGGCTAGTGGCCACCCTATTGGATAGCATAGCTCTTGATTTTCCAACTTAAAAGGAATACATTCGTCCTCATAAATTTCCATAATCTGAAATACACTGACGTAACTGTCAAATTTCCTAGTGAATGCAAAAGAAGCAGGGTGTTCATCACAGCTGTAATCATTCTCTTTCACCTTCTACTTATTTTAAAGAATATATTGGAAAGATTTAGTGTTTAAGCCACTGATGTTCCTCTAATTGTAATTATTTTACAGTTCTTTAATAGTTTCAATGACCACATTTTTACATTGGCTTTATTTGACCTACTGTCCACTCATCCCAGAGTTACCAGCTTCAGTCATTATGATTTGCAGTCAATACAGTTATAATTGATTCTTAGGTACCTTCATGAAATTCAAAGCCACAGGATGAACATCTGAGAACTTTTCTTCGAGAGTTTCCTGAAAAACAGAGTAAAGCATTTCAATGTTATGTAACAAGAAAGTAACAGATATTTAAAATATATTAGTATTAAGAATACTTTGGAGAAAGCCCCTTAGTAGGCTATATAATTCCTTTCAAAGACTTTTTAAGATAGTGTTTTTACATGATTTTACAGTATAGTATAATAAAAAAAGCTGAAGTTATTTTCTTAATTTTACAATGCTTTGCAATTGGTGTTTGGTAAATGTTCATTCTAAATGTCCCCTTCAGTACCGTAATATCTACTTATAGGGATCCCCAATCTACTATTAGGGGCGCTTTGAACATTAACGAAAATACACTGAGCTGCATGAATAAGAGCACTGCAGAAAGCAAAGGGATGATGAATGCAAAACTCAAATAGTGAGCAAGGGAGAGAGCGGGACTGAGGAAGAGAAAGCGTGGAGGGGAAGCTTCCAAGTCAATGGCACCACTCTCCTTCCTTAACTAGGCAGCAGGTACATGTGAATTTGCTGTCTCTTCGTCACTTCTTTTTTGGCTGTGCTGGGTCTCCATTGCTTTGCGAGGGCTTTCTCTAGTTGCAGCAAGTGGGGACTACTCTTTGTTGCAGCCCCAGGCTTCTCACGGCGGTGGCTTCTCTTACTGTGGAGCACGGGCTCAGGCACGCAGGCTCAGTAGCTGAGGCTCGTGGGCTCTAGAGTGCGGGCTCAGTGGTGGCGCTCTGGCTTACCTGCCCAGAGGCACGTGGCCTCTCCCCAGACCAGGGACTGAACCCACGTCTCCAGCACGGGCATGCAGATTCTTATTCATTGCATCGCCAGGGAACTACTGTATTTTAGTCTTTAAACTGAACATGGTGTATGAATATTATTTTTAATTCAACCTCTATACTTGTAATTCAACATTTAACCTTTCATTATATGTGCTAAGAGTCTTAACAAACATAATAAAAAAGAAGTCCAGTATATAAATCAAGGTATTATACAAAATACATTTAAGATGAACAGGTGCTTAGAGAAACCAGGACCATTTGAACCCAATGGTTCACAGGTGCCATAAAGCATGACCTGGCTTAACAGATTCTCCCTTCCTCCACATCACTCTGTCTTCAACACATCAGGAGTAGGGCACAAGCCTCCCCTGATGGTCCTTTCATTGTATAGGCAGAATAAAGCTGGGTTAAAACTCAACATTCAAAAAACTAAGATCATAGAAACCAGTTCCATCACTTCATGGCAGTAGATGGGAAAGAAAGTGGAAGCAGTGACAGATTTTATTTTCTTGGGCTCCAAAATCACTGCAGATGGTGACTGCAGCCATGAATGAAAAGATGCTTGCTCCTTGGAAGAAAAGCTTTGACAAACCTAGACAGTGTATTAAAAAGCAGAGACATCACTTGGCCAACCAAGGTCCATATAGTCAATGTTATGGCTTTTCCAGCAGTCATGTACAGATGTGAGAGCTGGACCATGAAGAAGGCTGAGGGCCAAAGAATTGATGCTTTCCAACTGTGGTGCTGGAGAAAATTCTTGAGAGTCCCTTGGATAGCAATGAGATCTAATCAGTCAGTCCTAAAGGAAATCAGCGCTGAATATTCATTGGAAGGACTGATGTTGAAGCTGAAACTCCAATACTTTGGCCACCTGATGCAAAGAGCTGACTCATTGGAAAAGACTGAGGGCGGGAGGAGAAGGGGACAACAGAAGATGAGATGGTTGGATGGCATCATTGACTCAATGGACATGAATTTGAACAAACTCTGGGAGATAGTGAAGGACAGGGAAGCCCGACATCCTGCAGTCCATGGGATGGCAGAGTCGGATGTGAAACTTAGCAACAACAACAGACCACATGGAGTTCTAGAGTTCATAGCCCAAACTCAGGTAACACAGATAAGAAATCAATGACTAGAGAGAATAAGGTTGGGTAGTCATTGACAGGTTCCCATAGAAAGGCAAAGACCACAGTGTGGGTGTAGAGGTGATCACTGGGGTTTGCAGTTTTGATTTCAATACAGTAAAGATCATTCTGTGGAATGACCTTCCATGTGAAAAGACATGTTGTAAAAAGATGGTTTGTATTGATTTGAGGTTTCAGAAGCTGAAAAAAATAGAGAATGCATTTGTTTTTCAAAATAAATATAACTACAGTAAGTACTTTTTATGAGAAAATAATAATTTTATAATTATTTCAGGGAAAGGTACTTGAGTGTTTTGATGAAAAGGATCACCATATTTATGAAGGAAAGAAATAAGGTTTCACTTCACATTTAAAATTAATCTTTGGATAGGGCAAGAGAACTTTTAAAGCCTTCTCCTGGCTCATTTTATGTAGTTTTTACGTGGTTTATTCGACCTGTGTCAGTGTGTCATAAGGAGAACAGGAGTTTAAAGCAGAAATATTAAAGGAGAAACAACCACCCCTTTAAAGAAAGTAGCAACACAAAGAGCGAAACACCAAAATCGAGCAATTTACCATCTCTTCTGGTTCAGGAATACTGATGCCATGGAAAAACTGGTTACTTTTAAAGATAGATTGATGTCTTGGGATTAGCTTTCCTGTAAAATACAAACCAGATAACGCACGATTCATTTTAGTTAAAAACAGCATTATGCTTTAACAGTTAATTTCCGGGGTCCAGATGTAAAAGAAATACTGAGCCTGATCATTTCCTCTAGATTTGGGAGAAACTGGTCCCCGCAAAAACTATGCCTTCTCAGGTAAGAACTCTCTTTGCCACACGTGGCTTGCACTGTTATTTGTGCATGCCTGCTTAGGTACTTTGGTCGTGTCTGACTTTTTGTGACCCTATGGACTGTAACCCACTAGGCTCCTCTGTCCATGGGATTCTCCAGGCGAGAATACTGGAGTGGGTTGCCACGCCCTCCTCCAGGGGATCTTTCTGACCCAGGGATTGGACCTACATCTCCTGCACTGCAGGTGGGTTCCTTACCCACTGAGCCATCTGGAAAGACCGTCTGTCATTCAGCTGCCATCAAAGGAGGAGGTAAGCAAGTGGTGTGGAGAGCTTTACACACATGAACTCCTTTAATTTTATAACTATCTCATGATGGTTGCATTTTTTTCATCTCTACTGTGCCAGTGAGAGAATGCGGCTCAGAGGTTTGATAACCTGTCTCAAGTCACACAGTCATTAGATTGAATCTCACAGACCTGAGATTCAAACTCAGATCTGTCTAATATCTGCCTAATGAAAATTTCTACAATCTTTATAGGAAACCAGTTAAACAGCATAAGCTTAAGGTGTGGTCTGTAGTGAAATGCTACTCCACATCTTCCAGGGTTTGGAACTCTCCAGAAGAAGGTGTGGGAACCACACAGCAGTAGTTCCCTTGCCTGGCAGCCATGCTGCCAGGAGCGCCTACGGGAAGCGATTACTAAATGCGCATCTTGTGCGTGGCCTGCCACTTTGTTCACACCCAGGCTGAGGTGTAAGCGTGCAGCTGATCTTTTGGGTTCTGTTCTCTTCCAACCAGGTGGAAAGGGCAAGCGCTGAGGACACTGACGTGGGATGAAAGCTCATGAGAGAGAGTGCTGGAGTCCATTCTCATTCTTCAATTATTAGTAACTAGTTGTACGACTTCCGGTCATTCATGCAAGCTCCCAGAGCCTCAGTTTCCTCATTTGTGAAAACAGGCACAAAGAAAAATGTTATAATGTTCTTAATGGATTTTTATTAAGACTGAAAGAGATGGTGTGTGTGAGAGCAATCTGTCGATCTTACCTATAGAGGAGTGGAGTTGAAAGCTGCAATAGAGGCTGTATAGCCTGCAAGACCTAAAATATTTACCATTTGGCCCTGTATAGAAAAAGTTTGTGGTTCCCTGTGCTAGAGGAAAGGGGGAAAAAAAGCAGAAACTGCATTTGATTAAGTGTCTTCAGAGTAAGCTCTATGCAGCTGAGTCACACCCTTAGCCCCATCTTAGCCTGATAAGGAAAGTAAATGTATAGTTTATTCCACAGCTAATTGACTTGACTTGGAAAGGCATCTGAAAACTCCTCACTGAGAGGAGTTAGGGCTCCACACGTTGAGAAAAGGGCTGGGCTTTGGCTACAGTCCAGAACTGCCACCCTCAGTAGCACTTTGGAGACAACAGAAAGCTCCTGCTCATTATAACGACATGCTACTACTACAAGTTAGCAACTCTGTAAGCCATAGAGTATAACTTATACCCAATGTTCTGATGATCAGATAAAGTTGGTCCACATCTGATTTTCCAGGCCAGAGTGGCTGGCCTGTCAGCAGCTCTGCAAAAACGCAACCAGTAGCCCATATGTCGACTGAAGAACCATACTGGGTATCCCCCACAAGAAGTTCAGGAGCTCGGTACCATCTTGTAGCGACATAGTCAGTGTAGGCATCTCCTGGAACTGCAAATGCATCAAGAGCAGGTCAGGCTCTCTGAATAGATCAGCGTCAATAATTCTCAGAAGCCACGCTTCTCCTAACAGTTCACGCAGTGACGCACTAATCCAGGGAACTGTTACACTGTGTACTCAGAGAGTAAATTCACCTTCCATACTATTAATATAAAATAGACAAGCAACAAGGATACACTGTGGAAGATTATAACCATTACCTTGTAATAAGCTATCAATATAATGGAGTATAATCTGCAGAAACACTGAATCACTATACTGTACACCTGAAATTAAAATACTACTACAAATCAACTTAACTTCATTAAAAAAAAATTCAACTTCCAAGGGTACCTTAGCTATTCAACATCTATGTAATCCCAAAGAGAGAGGACTAGGGTGAGAGCATAGGGAGAATTTCTGTAGTGCGGCTTCGAGAATAAACCAGCTTCCCAGTGCACTCTCAGGTTGCCCGTGTTGGGATCCTATCAACAGACTGACTACGTGCACACCCACCTTGCAATGTGTCTGCTGTTAATACATGTTTCCGCCTGCTGCAGAGTTTTAGATTCAGGGGGAGATCGTTACCTGTCCCCCCTTTCCTTTGGTTCCTCTCTCCCTGGGATGACTTCTTTGTTCCTCAGCACTGTCTCGGAATCCTCTCTGTAATTTACAGTTTACTCTCCCAGTCTCATCAGCTCCATGAAGATTTTCCCAACCACTCTAGATCATGTTAGTATCTCCCTCTGGGGTCTGCCTCTTCACTTTAGTACTTTATTGCCAATCATCTTGTGTTAGTCTTTTGTCTCTTTCACTTTGGATTATAAGTGCACGAAGACCAGAAATGCGTCTTTTAGTTCTGTTCCTTACCTAAATGTGCACATAAATGTGGATGGAGCTGAAGTAGGAACTAACGTACTGACTAAAAAATTAAAGTGAAACTTCCCTTTCTGAATAATAACACTATAACAATTAGCATAATTCAATATCTAAAGTAAGAATTTAAACTATATCATTTCATAATCATCTGTATTGTATAACTTAGTAAAAAACTTGCTACTTACTCAGAATTCGTGCAAACCCAAAGTCACAGATCTTGATTATTCCTTGCTTAGTTATTAGAATATTTTCAGGTTTTACATCTCTGTGAATACACTGTAAGAAAATATTTAATTATTTCCCTGAGTCATCAAAACAACAAAGCATAATAAACATTAACTATTAGTTTCAATGATAAACACAGCCTGTGAAATAAACACAAATATGGTTTTCCTTCTTTTTTTCTAAAACCTTAAATTGGCAATTTTTCATTTGGAAATCTTGTCATAACAAAAAAAGTTGCTATACTAGGGAAAAAAATTATTGGAGGGGAAAACTGAAAAAAATTTTTTGAGGAGTATCATATAATTATTTCTTCCACTTTTTACTGAGCCCTATTTGAATAGTAAGAGGTAGAACCCTGAATGAAACAACAAAGTCCTAGTGTATAGCATAGAAAACTATAGTCACTACCCTATGGATAAACCATAATGGAAAAAATTAAAAAAATATATATATATGTATATGTGTAACTGAATCCCTTTGCTATACAGCAGTAATTAACACACCATTGTAAATCAACTATACTTTAATTAAAAAAAAAAACCCTGAATGAGATTACACCCAGAGTGCCTCTAATAAGAACAGCTGCCACCTAAGAATCACAATTCACGTTGCATAAATGTTACAGAATTGAGAAACTGGAAAAACATTCAAATGACAACAAAAAGAAAATGCATCAGAGTGACCATCTTATTTATCATCTGGTCAGGATGTGTGAAAGGGAGCTGAGTTAATTACTCCGAGAGGACAACAGACCATAGCTGTCCTAGGCCAGCTGGAACCTATGGCCACCTATTAACAAGAAACACCAAAGATTCAGCCTCAGGAGATGAGTATCCTCAACAATGAGCTAATCTGGAACCATGAACAGCTTTCTTGAGATGTGACCTCATGATGGAGTCACTCCTGGGAGACCAGGTCGCCACTGCGAGGCATTCTCCCCTTAGAGTCCTCTCCGATGGAGAACTTGCGACTAGCTGCATCATCCCAGGACCCTCAGTGAAGCAAGTGCTCCTTTCTGGATGTGAGAGGGCTAAGCTGGGGGCGTGCATGATGGTGGGCTGAGTGAACCCCACCCACTGTTATTCCGGAAATGGCTATTGCATGCTCAGATGCCCCAGGAGGAAAAAGCTCAGGCCCCCGTCTTCAGAACTTTAGCTTTCCAGGTTATTCTCCCTTCAAACAAGCAAATAGGTTAAACACGATCTTGCTCTTCTTCACACGGAGCTCTGGACTTCTCAGAGCACTTCCACATGAATTAGTGCATCCTTGCAATGATCCTGTGCTGGCAGGTGGCAACCGCTGGGCTCCTGATTAAGTACCACAACAATCAGCTCCCTCTGCCTGACTTCTCTGTTGTGATATCAGTCCCTTTAAGTATTCCTGTCAAACTGATGATTTTGAAATTTTTATTTTGATTTTTTTGCTTTTATAATAGCTATCTAAGAAGAGAAAATGTTGAATGCTAAATTCATTTTGGGACATGGGAAAAAAAAAACAACAACAAAATCTGGCACTCATACTACAAGCTTTTTTGTATTTAGTCTCAATTACTGTCAACTGTTTCATCATTTGAATGGCCATCAGCTAGAAGAAACCTTTTAAGGCCTCTTAAAAGTCCTAAGGCCTTAGATGGTAATTTTCAAAGCTGCACTGTTCTGACATAAACCAACATAGTTTTCATCCTACCTTTTAGGCAACACATTTATGAAAACTGGATTAACACTGAGTCATATTCACCTATAAAAGCTACTGATTTAATAAGAACAGGTTATGTCCTTCAGATGAGTCTGCAGCAAATACTAAGTTTCTGGATTATGTGTGGTACTACCAGGTAAACGGACTTATACTGCTACCTGTCTAGGGGCCTCCTGAAACATGCAAATCCCTGTGAAATTTACAGCCACTTGTTTTCCAGCCAAAATATACAAAGGCAAATGAAGTACTGACAAGCCCCAAAGAAACAGAAAAAGTCATTTAGTAAGAGAAGTTACAAATAAAGAAAAATAGATGGAGTACTGAAGAAGGAAAAAGAGAGTAAAAATCACAGGAATAGTAAGAACCAGAGCGTGGAGAACAGAAGATGCTTTGACATACAGCATTCACTTTCTCCAATGCAAAGCTGCACTCAAGTGTAAACTCTGTAATGCCTCTTGCAATCATCACCTTATTTTCCACCAAAGAACAAGAAAGTTGTAAGTCAGGGGAATCAAAACATTTTAATAAATTTGGGTTTCATACACAGCTTTTAGCAAACATTGCTTAAACTGGGTTATGGTGGCTGATGTACAATCTCATTTTTACAGACTCTCAAGCCAGTAGGAAGAGGAATCCATCGTATTTTAAACCTGATCCTTAATTCTAAGAACCATCTCCAAAAACTTCCCTGCCGGAAGCTGCCTCTTTACATTAGCCTGAATGGACATCTGAGAAGGTTGTTCTTTGAGCCTTATGGACAGACACTCATAATCAGAGAGGAGAGAAGCCTCCTTGACAACTACGACACTGATATCAACAAGACGATAATGGATGTTATAGCCAGACACACTAACATTTTGGAGGTCACTGTAATTTTGCCATTTTGATATGGAGTTGTTTTTTTTTTTTTTTTGCCACACTGTATGGCTTGTAGGATCCTAGTTCACCAACCGGGGATTCAACCGGGCACCACGGCAGTGAAAACACTGAATTCTAAACAATGGACTGCCAGGAAATTCCCAGACATGAAGTTATTTTTCTCTAATTGATAAATCAAATATATAAAAAATCATGAGTTGACAATGACGTTAAAGGGTCACTTCAGTTACCTCACTCTAGACACATTATAGGGTAAAAAAAGAACAAAATGAGTAGGTATTTTCTTAAGTCCAGTGCTTCTCAAAATTTAATGGGTACTCGAATCTCTTGGAGATCTTGTTAAATATGCAGATTCTGACTCAGTAGATCTGGAATGAGCCTGAGAGTATGAATTTCTAATGAGCTCTCAGGAGACCTTCACCAACCACAGTCTGAGTAGCAAGGCCTTAATCCCTTACTACCTTGATCTTGGCTGGGATCACTGCTCTGGAGATAAAAGAAGTCATGGTTACCACTGTGAATCTTCAGCAACACCATGGGTGGGATTGCCTTTCCTATTTGAGAGTATCATGAGGGTTCCTTTAAAATAAGGAGAGTATAAAGGTTTTAGATGTAGTATTGTAACAGCTTATATATGGTTTAGATTTTTTTCCTTTGTATGTGTTTCAGCTAATAGGTTTATTTTAAAAAGATACACAAAGGCTTACCATAGCATAAGAAAAATGGGGTAACCAGAGTTCAGAAGTAATTTTCTTGTCAGAGAAATAAAGTTTGTCTGAAAAATTATCCATTTTTAATAAAGGTCATGGGTTATAAGTGGGAGGTTTTCAATATTTTAAAGTTTAAGGTACAGAACATGTTGTTCCAAGCAGAGGAATGGTGGCAGTTCACAGAGCTACAATAACATTTGGGTTCACTCTAAACAGTAAGTCATAATCAGGTAGGTAAGGTGATTGATGGACTCATCTAGTTACTCCATAAATGTTTCCGGAGCACCTTTTATATAAAAATGCAGACCAGGCATTAAGGAGATACATACAAAGATCAATCAGCCACAGAGACTGCATTCAAGCTTGTAATCTGATTATACAGGGCTAATACACAAATAGTTATGGTAAATAGAATTTAAAAAAAATCATTTTAATTACCCATAAAACTCCAGCAGCCAACTTAGGTGAACTTGAATACCTCTCAGAGCATGGTGGAAAGCAACAAAGATGTGGATTCAATTCTGCATCATCTTCAGTAATTATTTGAAAGCACAATTTGCATCATGAAAATACGTATCTTGTGAGCAATATGTCTCTATATTCTATACACTTTATCAATAAAAAGTCAAAGCTTCTAACTTACCCTAACAACAACAAAAACCTCACTTTCTTTTTTTAAATGGTTTTATTTAGTTTTGGCTGTACTGGGTCTTTGTTCCTGGGCTTTTCTCTAGCTGTGGTGAGCAGGGCCTACTCTCTAGCTGCAGTATGCGCGCTTCTCATTGTGCTGGCTTCTCTTGTTGGGGAGCACAGGCTCTAGGGCTTGTGGGCTCAGCAGTTGCGGCTCCCGGTTCCAGAGCACGGCTCAGTAGTTATGGCACGTGGGCTCAGCTGCTCCTTGGCATGTGGGATCTTCCCAGATCAGGGATCAAACCCATGTCTTCTGCACTGGCAGGTAGATTCTTTAACCGCTGAGCCACCAGAGAAGCCCTTCGCTGACTTTCTTCTTAACACTAAGGGACGCTTTCCTTGCTGCTGCTGCTGCTGCTAAGCCGCTTCAGTCGTGTCCGACTCTGTGCGACCCCATAGACGGCAGCCCACCAGGCTCCCCCGTCCCTGGGATTCTCCAGGCAAGAACACTGGAGTGGGTTGCCATTTCCTTCTCCAATGCATGAAAGTGAAAAGTGAACGTGAAGTCGCTCAGTCGTGTCTGACTCTTAGTGACCCCATGGACTGCAGCCTACCAGGCTCCTCCGTCCATGGGATTTTCCAGGCAAGAGTACTGGAGTGGGGTGCCACTGCCTTCTCCGGATGCTTTCCTTAAGTACTGAAAATTAGTTGCACGATTGTGTACTCTTTTTCAGCAATCCTAGATTACTAGGATAGATATTCTGCTCTTGGCATCAAAACTGACCATATGGTAGTCTGCATCCTTGCCTCAACACTGTCTCTATGTAGGCACCAACTCAAAAGTTTATTTTTTTAAAAAAAACTATCATTATATAAGCAAAAGCACCCAAGAGCTTACTTAAAGAAGCCCCCACTGGCCTAAGACGGGACAACCTAAATACCAGAGAGAACAATAATTGCAAAGGATTGAAATACATTACATACATAAAATTATAATGATGCCCCACACCTCCCCCGAACCCTTCACTCCTGGAGATTGCCTGGAGACATTCTTGGAGATACCAGTTCATCACTGTGAGTACTGACATCTACAAGGAATAATCACATATTTATCTTACTGTACTTTATAGTAACCAGAGTCCACGGTAAATTTTTCTCCATAGAATTCCAATTAGTAAATGCAGAAGAAATATTAGAATTAGAAAATTGCCACCTTTTAACCTTAATGAAATACTGGAGAGAGGTAATAATGATCTCTAAATGCTAAAACTAAAAAAAAGATTGACAGCGAAAGTGCTACAGAAAGGGATCAAGTGAACATCTCTTGAACCTACTAATCTATTTTAAGACAATCAAAAGTGGGAAAGCCGGCCAGACATTATACATGCCTCAGGGTGCTGACACAATAAGAAGTGTACAGAATTATATGTGAAGCCTTCCTGTCTAAAAAGACTCAGCCTGAGTGTGACTAGCCTCTAGATATAAACACCAACTTACAGTAAACACAGACAAAAGAACAAGTTAAATAACACAAAGGAAGCAACCAGCCAAAAGGATTTCCATAACACAAGAGAAGTCAAAGCCTGGTTCTAGGACTGGAAGCTTCAGTATCAATCGGTAAACTGTTAGAACTGCAAATTCTCAGGTTTTATCCCAGACCTACAGCATCAGAAATTCTGGAGGTGGGCCCAGCAAAATGTGTCTTGACAAGAACTCCAGGTGATTCTGATGCATGCTCAAGTCTGACACCCATGGCTCTGAAAAATTAATGATGGAAAAAAGAAAAAAGAAAAAGATAGGGGAAAGGAGACCTTTACAGTATAAAAGACTTAAGAGACATTAAAAACAAAAGAAAATCAAGTGCCATGGAGGGTTACACTACTGATATTCCGAAAACTTATTTTAACCCAATTTAAAAATAATCATAGTACTGATTATTTAAAAATAATCATTATTACTGAGGCAAAAGGAAACTTTTAAGTTCACACAAACTTTTAATTCATAAGGAATGAATAATTTGATTCTTATAGAAATTGGAAAAAAGCCACGAATAATGCATTACACTTCTTTGTGTTCTGTAACTTTCTTTTGTTTTGCTCTTCTGGTTCTTATTCTCCTTCCATCATTAGCTCTTCAAATAGACCCCTGAGCCATTTAGGAGAGAAGAGTCATCTTGAAGAAATCAGCAAATACATTAGGAAATATTACTTACGTTGTGTTTATGACAGAAATTGAGAGCTTGAAGTGTTTGCCATAACACACTTTTGATCACTCCATCAGCAACTCTGGGGAAAAAAATAAAAAAGGAAATGAAAACTCCTAAGATGCATTTTCAGGAGCAGAACTGGGAATAGAAATGGAATGGGTGGGGCTCGTCACAGCCAGTGGATGCAGCACAAAGGGAATCTTGGAAATGTTCTTTTTAAAAAATGTTTTAATGAAAATTGCTTTACTACTTTTTTCATTATAGCTATGTAACTTTCCTTTTTAACTTGAAATTTTTAATGCTTATCATGAAAATTCAAATAATATAGAAAAGTAAAGAAATAAAACATGTTCATTCAAATCTTGCTAGCCCAAAATAATTGCTGTAACTTACATTGATTGTCCCTTTGGAAATCCCTGGTTCTCTTCCTCTCTCTGCATTTACTTTTTAACTTTAATATTAAACAAATGCATTCATAAGGTTTGATATTTTTAAAGTTTAAAAAATATCCATGAAGAATTCTCTCATACCTGCCTAACCAATCATTTCATCCTTAGCAATTCCCCTGCCTCTTTCAGAAACATTGTATGCATTGAGGTACAGATACATATATACAGAATATGTATGTATATATCTATTTCAGTGACCAAAGATCTCATTATATAGATGTATCATAATTTAGTAAGTCCTCATTGACAAGCAATTAGGTTTGATCCAAGTTTCATTTCTAGAAACAATGCTTCAGTGAATATCCTATCGTTTATCCATGGCAGTTGTGCAATAATCTTTTTAAGGTAAGTTCTAGAAGTGGGATTTCTGGGATCTATGGGAGGCACATGATATCTTTCAATCCTGCAGGTATGAACTTCAGGTAGCTCTGAGACATGGTTTTGCAGGAGAAAAGGCATCCGTGAAGAGTGACCTTCAATTCATCGAATTCATGTTGGTGGTAAACACTCAAGCATATGCAAGAGTTGTTTTTATAACTGTTACTTACACCTGGTAAGATGCAGCTCCAATACTTTGGCTACCTGATTCGAAGAGCCAACTCATTGGAAAAGACCCTGATGCTGGGAAAGATGGAGGGGAAGAGGAGAAGGGGATGGTAGGGGATGAGATGGCTGGATGGCATCATTGACTCAATGGACCTGAATCTGAGCAAACTCCAGGAGATGGTAAAGGACAGGGAAGCCTGGCGTGCTGCAGTCCACGGGGTTGCAAAGAGTCAGACACACTTAGTGACTGAACAACAGCACCTACACCTGGTAAGCAGGCACCCTCGCGTGCGGGTGGCGGTGGGATCCCGCGCTGGTGGGCCTCCCAGGGAGGCCAGGGAGAATCAAGAGCCCAGGAGAACAGGAGTCTGGGAGCTTCTGGCCTCTGCAGATTTCCTGTGTGGAAAATACTGGGGAGTATTTTCCACTTGGGGATCTGGGCAACATGTATTCTGAGAGTACTTAGTCTATTTTATGTAACCATTTCTATAAATTGCAGCAATTACATTCCCTCTAACTTTTCTATTGATGCCCTGTTTCAGGGCATTTCACAGGAAGAGTCATGGCTTCGGTTCAAAACAGAATCCTTAGTGAGCACAGATTCCAGGAAGGCAGATTCCATTTTAGGCAAAACAACATTTATACAAAATAACAACTCCAAACAAATACCACAGATCTTACAAAGATAGTTATCAAAGAGAATACAGATTCACACAGAGCTCATTCCAGAAACACAGAGCGCTGTAACATTATTCAGCCACACTCAGCAGTTTTTCAAAGCATTTTGTGAAATAAAACCTTCCATAGAAACCAACTGATACTCAATGCTTCGTATACTGTGGGTGAATGACAAACATATAATGGAAGAATTGATAATCATGAAGGCCTGAACGCAAAAACTAGACATCCTGGGACTTCCCTGGTGGTCCAGCATGCTTCCACTGCCAAGGGCATGGGTTCCATCCCTGGTCAAGGAACTAAGATCCTACATGCAGCGAGGCATGGCCAATAACTAACCCTGATGCTGGGGAAGACTGAGGGCAGGAGGAGAAGGGGGCGACAGAGGATGAGATGGTTGGGTGGCATCATCGACTCAATGGGCATGAATTTGAGCAAACTTTGGGAGACGGTGAAGGAGAAAGGATGGCACCTGGTGTGCTTCAGTCCACGGGGGTTGCAAAGAACTGAACAACAACAACAAAACTAATTAACTGTTTAAAGAACACAAGATATCTTGGGTCAAAACCAAAGGTGTTAGGGAGGGTGGCAGGGTCAGGGAATTCAGACTGGGTCGCCCAGAGGCTGCTCTTTCAGCCACTCAGGGGAATCCTGGCACTGACATCAGAGCTCATTATCTTTTAGTTTTATATATAACTTGATGGGGAAAACAATTTCATTATCAGTGCCCAAGATGAATCAAGCCCTTCTCTGTAAACCCTTGTTATCCTAGAATAAAATCCAGCCTTTATTGTGGCCTACCAGCCTCTTAATGATTTCCCTTCTGTTAACCCCTTTCCCCTACCTATCTCCTAGCACATTCTCACTGCCCTCCGCTCTGGCCCGTGAGTATCTGCTCTTCCCTCAACAGACCGCCAAAGCTTTGTGTTTACTGTTCATCCTACTGCCCTCACCAGGAATTCTCTAGCTCCTCAGCGAGTTTTCTCCTCCAAAGCCTTGTAACTCTGCAAGGGCTTTCTTTACCTTGTCCGTTACTGTAGCTCCAGGGCCTCGAACTGTAATTGGTACCCAACAGGTCCTCAACCAAGCTTCCTTCGCTGGAACTCTCAGAGACTATATAAACTCACACCCTGTAATAAATCCCTTTTTGCTTAAACTAGCTACACTGAATTCTGTTGTTGACTCTTGATCAGTGCAGAATAGGACACCAGAATTGGGGATGGGAAGCAAAGTCAAGGCCTTGGGAAGGCAGGCTATCTGACTGGTTGGGTCTGAAGGCCGGGGGATCTAATTAACATCAGTGGCTGCAACACTGGTGAATGGATACCCAGTGATGAACCAAGTGAGTACATAATCACGTTTGGTCATCTGTAATAAAAGTGCCTGTTCAGGGCAGGGTTTTGCTGGACTGAAAGTGATCAAACAAAATGGGAACACATAGGAAAGTAATAAAAGTGGGGGTGGGCTGGTTGCTTCTCACTTCCCTGGAAAAATTGAAGAAAACAAAAGGATAGCTTTAAGTAAGGCTTTGATGTTTTGGTTCGAGGCATAGTTAGGACACCAGAAGTTTCAATGTTTGCCCTTATTTCTTGAGTTTTTAAGACTCGCTCCACTGACCACTGGGATCACTCCACAAGTGACTGAAAAATCGGACACTGAGAATAGTCCTGCTAGGTGCTAAATGACAAAACAGACTGAATTTATGTGAAGTTAATTAATTTCTCAGTTAACTAACTGAGACATACACTTTGAGAAATGAAATGCGACACTTGGGAGTATTCACGGAACTAAGAGCATCCCAACCTCCTGCCAAGTATCCCTTCTTTTTTACTTATTTACTTTTTGGCCACACCTCATGGCTTGTGGGCTCTTAGTTCCCTGACTAGGGATCAAACCTCTTGCAGTGGAAGTGTGGAGTCTAAACCACTGGACCTCTAAGGAAGTCCCAAATGTCTCTTCTTGCTTGAAGTAGCCCCCAAACTTGTATGGAGACTGGTCTTGTCTTGTGGAGGGCCCCCTCATGATCTCACTCGAGGCAGCTGTATAGCATGGGTGCTGTCAATTCTCCTCAAGGCTCCTTTCCCTGCCACCCATCAACGTCTCCAAACTGACTAAAGTCAGATCTCAGCATGTTCCAAAGGGCCTATTACAAAGTCAAAGAGAAGAAAAGAAGATTTGCACAGCAAAGAGAACTATAAAATGTTGCTAATCTAAACTACCGCACAATTGTACTCATCTCACACGCTAGTAAAGTAATGCTCAAAATTCTCTAAGCCAGGCTTTAGCAGTATGTGAACCGTGAAATTCCAGATGTTCAGGTTGGTTTTAGAAAAGGCAGAGGAACCAGAGATCAAATTGCCAACATCCACTGGATCATGGAAAAAGCAAGAGAGTTCCAGAAAAACATCTATTTCTGCTTTCTTAACTATGCCAAAGCCTTTGACTGTGTGGATCACAATAAACTGTGGAAAATTCTGAAAGAGATGGGAATCCCAGACCACCTGATCTGCCTCAGAAACCTATAAGCAGGTCAGGAAGCAACAGTTAGACCTGGACATGGAACAACACACTGGTTCCAAATAGGAAAAGGGGTACGTCAAGGCTATATTTTGTCACCCTGCTAATTTAACTTCTATGCAGAGTACATCATGAGAAACGCTGGGCTGGAAGAAGCACAAGCTGGAATCAAGATTGCCGGGAGAAATATCAATAACCTCAGATATGCAAATGACACCACCCTTATGGCAGAAAGTGAAGAGGAACTAAAAAGCCTCTTGATGAAAGTGAAAGTGGAGAGTGAAAAAGTTGGCTTAAAGCTCAACATTCAGAAAATGAAGATCATGGCATCCGGTCCCATCACTTCATGGGAAATAGATGGGGAAACAGTGGAAACAGCGTCAGACTTTATTTTTGGGGGCTCCAGAACCACTGCAGATGGTGATTGCAGTCATGAAATTAAAACATGCTTACTCCTTGGAAGGAAAGTTACGACTGACCTAGACAGCATATTCAAAAGCAGAGACATTACTTTGCCAACAAAGGTTCGTCTAGTCAAGGCTATGGTGTTTCCAGTGGTCATGTATGGATGTGAGAGTTGGACTGTGAAGAAAGCTGAGCGCCGAAGAATTGATGCTTTTGAATTGTGGTGTTGGAGAAGAGAGTATTGGACTCTTGAGAGGCCCTTGGACTGCAAGGAGATCCAACCAATCCATTCTAAAGGAGATCAGTCCTGGGTGTTCTTTGGAAGGACTGATCCTAAAGCTGAAACTCCAGTAGTTTGGCCACCTCATGCAAAGAGTTGACTCATTGGAAAAGACTCTGATGCTGGGAGGGATTGGGGGCAGGAGGAGAAGGGAACGACAGAGGATGAGACGGCTGGATGGCATCACCGACTTGATGGATGCTGAGTTTGGATGAACTCCGGGAGTTGGTGATGGACAGGGAGGCCTGGCATGCTGCAGTTCATGGGGTCACAAAGAGTCGGACACGATTGAGTGACTGAACTGAACTGAACTGAACTGAATCTATACTGGAGAATGTACGTGGAAATGGATTTTGTAAGTGTCGGACCAGAAAGGAGGAAACACGATGTTACACTGGGCTGATTATAAACAGTTATGGGCACACTTACTATGGAGCCTGGCTCAATAAACTACTTGGAGCAGCTAGGAGTGAGAGGAGTTGATTGCTGAATTGGTTGATCAGAACCTGTGCTAGATGGGTACCTGTGCCAAATGAAATTGCAATGCTGGAAGTTCATTAGTAAAACGAAGAGGAAGAAATCCAAAGTTTTGGGGAGACAGGAGTGTTGGAGAGGATTTATCACATGCAACATGGTCATCTACTTCCCAGCTATGTCTCCCCAAAGTATTAATGGTAGCAGTAATCTATGAAAAGTGAAAGTCGCTTAGTTGTGTCCAACTCTTTGCAACCCCATAGACTATACAGTCCATGGAATTCTCCAGGCCAGAATACTGGAGTGGGTAGCCTTTCCCTTCTCCAGGCATCTTCCCAACCCCGGGATTGAACCCAGGTCTCCCGCATTGCGGGCAGATTCCTTGCCAGCTGAGCTACAAGGGAAGCCCAAGAATACTGGAGTGGGTAGCCTATCCCTTCTCCAGCAGATCTTCCCAATCCAGGAATCGAACTGGGGTCTTCTGCACTGCAGGCCAATTCTTCACCAACTGAGCTACCAGGGAAGCCCATGTTTGTTCCCAAATCTGCAGTACTGCTTTCAGTTTTCTATTTGGTGCCAGACACTTCTAGGCTCCTCCTACCACAACTGCCTTCATTCCTTGGTTCAGAACCTACTGGTTCTTCTCCCATTTTCTAGTGTATCTATTTCCACTACCCAGTTAGGAAATGGGGAGACAGCCCCAAGGATGGATTCATGGACCTGACAGGACTACCATGGGACGGATTCAGGTTAAATTTCACTGGGGACTCTCAATAAGCTTCCCATCCCCACAAAACTGCTGAACCACAGTGACTTTCCAAGTTACTGATGATTGGGTTTACTTCAGAGCATGATTCAGAGATTCCTGAGAGATGGGGTAGCTCTCTTTTCCCAGTACGCAACTATCCTGGTAAATATTTGGTCACAGACCATTCGGGGATAGGCTAAGAGGAAAAATCAAGAACATACACATGATGTCAATGCAGGGCTATTCCCCAAGGATAGCTGCCTCCTTCACAAGGTCCTGGGTCTTGGCTATTATGGTGTGCGTGTACACTAGGTCACTTCAGAAGTGTCCGACTCTTTGCAACCTCATGAACCATAGCCCACCAAGCTCCTCTGTCCATGGGATTCTCCAGGCAAGAATACTGGAGTGGGTTGCCATTTCCTTCTCCAGGGGAATCTTCCTGACCCAGGGATCAAACCTGCATCATCTCTTGATTCTCTTGGGCTTCCCTTGTAGCTCAGCTGGCCAAGAATCTGCCTGATTTACAGATGTACATCTCCTGCATTGGGAGGCGGGTTCTTTACCACTGGGGCTTCCCTTGTGGCTCAGCTGGTAAAGAATCTGCCTGCAATGAGGGAGACCTAGGTTCAATCCCTGGGTTGGGAAGATCCCTTGGAGAAGGGAATGGCTACCCACTCCAGTATTCTTGCCTGGGAAATCCCATGGACAGAGGAGCCTTGCAAGCTACAGTCCATGGGATCGCAGAGTCAGACAAGACAGAGTGACTTTCACTTTCACTTCACTTTCTATACCACTGGCGCCCCCTGGGGCTATTACGGTGGCTGAAGCCAAGCCTCTAGTTTATGTAGAAAAGAACCTTAGAGACCTGCCCATCTATCTTGTGTGGGAGAACCCAAGGTCAGATCAAATCATTCTGATCACCAACCTGGCTCTGTTGTCTATTACAGTAACTTGTGGAAGTGGAGTACTCCTTCCTGGCCTCTGTCACCAAGGGACCCCATCATTCCTAGGAAGCCAGGATGTCATTTCAAAGGAAGAATCTCGCTGCTTCAGCATGTGGGACATGCTGCTGCTGCTCTTCTGGCTAAAGCATTTCTCAGTGCTCACGATTCACCGCCCCCCTCTACCAACCCACACCCACAGCTTTACAGGAAATTACCAGTGATCAGTTTACTGAGAAGGAAATTAATTCTTTTATATGTCCATCACACCCGGGTAAAGATGAATTAAAAAAAAAAGAAATTGAAACCTGATTTACAGATGTACATGATGCGCTGTTGCCAGCCAGAAGTGGAGAGCAGCAGTGTTATAAGACCCTTTATAATTAATTGTTCTCTTATATATCTAATTCTTCATTAAATTTTAAATTTCTTGACAGTAGAACTGTTCCACTATGTACAGTGCAATGACAGTGAAGGGAAATCTTTCCTGTTGGTAGGTGATAATTTCTATCACATTACCAAGTAACTCACCTACTGGACCTATTTTGAACAGAGAAGGATTTGAGAGAATGGGAATGTATTATCTCACATTTAATCAGATGACACCAGTTGCAGTTGCTTTACATACATGTAGTTTCTTCTATATATCAACTTGAATCAGCCATAGGTATACATATGTCCCCTCCCTCTGGAACCTCCCTACCACCCCCTTTTTTCTAATTTATTTATTTTTAATTGGAGGATAATTGCTTTACAATATTGTGTTGGTACATGTAGTTTCTTTTTATATATATATATATATGATATTATACATGTTTCAATGCCATTCTCCCAAATCATCCCACTCTCTCAACATGTAGTTTCTTAACTGCAGCAAACAAACACAGTCTCAGGGCTTACTCTGCAGCTATTGATCTAACAAATGCTTTTCCTCTATTAAAAAAGTAGAGGAAACCAGATGCTTTCATTTGGCAAGGGAAGCAGTACATTTTCACCATCTTACTTCAGTGTTAAATTAGCTCTTCTTTGTGATATAATTTAATCCTCAAGTCTCTAGACAATCTCACCATCTCACAGCTCATCCCAAACATCCATGACCTTGATCACCATATCTACAGACCGGTTATTTCTTCAAACTGTGAATTTACCCTGATAAACAATGAAGCTGAAGCTCCAATACTCTGGCCACCTGATACGAACAGCCGACTCCCCAAAAAGACCCTGATGCTGGGAAAGATTGAGGGTGGGAGGAGAAGGGGGCGACAGGATGAGACGGTTGGATGGCATCACCGACTATAAGAGCTTGTGCGAGCTCTGGGACAGGGAAGCCAGGCGTGCTGTAGTCCACGGGGTTGCAAACAGTTGGATACAACTTAGCTACTGAACAAACAATGGTCCAATAGGCTTGGCACGTACGCTGTTTAGTTGTTTCCCTCTGTTTGCCATTCATTGGGTTTATACTCTTTTGGATTTACAGATTTTGGGAAGGGAGTGAAAGCAGACAAATATTTTAAATTAATCATAGTTATCTGGAAGTAGCCAGTATTTCATAGAAAGACTGGTGTATCCTGGGGACGCAATGCAAATTGTGCCTATCTGCATTCCTTCATGCAGATCCAAGTCTTAGGGCTGACCCGGAGCATGCTGTACACACCAGCACTGCTAAACACACTAGTGAAACACACTGCGCTGTGCTTAGCCGCGCAGCTGCGTCTGATCCTCTGCGACCCCGTGAACTGCAGCCTACCAGGCTCCTCTGTCCATGGGGATCCTCCAGGCAAGAGTACTGGAGTGGGTTACCATGCCCTCCTCACACTAAATACACCAAATACACTTTCCAAAGGAAAGCAGGGTAATTCAGAGATCCTTGTGGTTGCTAAATACATACAAGACAAATGAGTTACTCAAATATGCCTTGTTCTTTCTTGCATCTGTGCATTCCACCATTCCACCAAGATCGCCCACCCGGCCAGTTCTTCCCCTTTCCAAAGTCTCAGCCCAAATGCGTCCTTCTGTGCAGAAACTTCCCTGATTCCCTGGGACCAACAGATGCTGGAGCTGTTCTTCTTATGTATCCAAAGCACTGTTGGTAACTCAATCTTCACTGTCATATGTAATGGCTAGTTTGAGTATCGGTTTCTTCACTAGATTTTAAGCTTCTTGAGCACAGGATTGTGCCATTATATGTTTCTAGCCTCTGCACTAGCAGAAGTGTTCAGTAAAATATTTCTGAAGTGAATGAATGAATCAAAGCATGCTCCACACTAAGGAGGCTCTTAGGATGAATTAGATATGAGTTCTGCACTCAAAGGAAGAGAGAGTATACACCTAAAAACCTGTAAGGTAGTAAGTGCCAAGTACCATAACAGGGAGGAAAACAAAATTTCATGGATATTCAGAGGGAAGCAATACCACTAAGAAAAAGGAATCTCAGAGACAGTCAGAATGTCTAGGATTTCACATTTTAGAGGTAATGATACCGATAGGGAAAGAGGACAAAATTAGGAGGAATAGCATACGCTAAGTCCTACAGGCAGCAGACTTCCTTCCTTTCACAGAAAGAAGAAAGAGATGTTCAGTCCAATTAAACTGGTACATGTATTGAGTGTATTATAGGTTTTATTTTCAGGGCCTTCAACAATGCATGATGTTAAGCATCCATGTCTAACTTTATGAAAATGTATGTTAATTTATAAATTAATTTATATTTAAATTAAACAACAAATCTGTCCTCTAAAGCCAATATACAAACCCTATTTAGCTTAAAGTTGAAATATGAATTCATTCATTCCTTTAACCATTTTTTAAATTATTAAGAAAGTTTTTTTTTTTTTGGTTACACCTTGAGGCATGTGGGATCTTAGTTCCCCAACCAGGGATGGAACCCACACCCTCTGCACTGGAAGCACAGGGTCTTAGCCACAGGACCTCCAGGGAAGTCTCGATAATTTTAAAAGTAAAAATAGAAAATTAGAGATGCCAAGGGAACATTTCATGCAAAGATGGGCACAATAATGGACAGAAATGGTATGGACCTAACAGAAGCAGAAGATATTAAGAAGAGGTGGCAAGAATACACAGAAGAACTGTACAAAAAAGAGCTTCACGACCCAGATAATCACGATGGTGTGATCACTCATCGAGAGCCAGACATCCTGGAATGTGAAGTCAAGTGGGCCTTAGAAAGCATCACTACAAACAAAGCTAGTGGAGGTGATGGCATTCCAGTTGAGCTATTTCAAATCCTGGAAGATGATGCTGTGAAAGTGCTGCACTCAGTGGCCACAGGACTGGAAAAGGTCAGTTTTCTTTCTATCCCAAACAAGGGCAATGCCAAAGAATGTTCAAACTACTGCACAACTGAACTCATTAAACATGCTAGCAATATAATGCTAAAATATACTTCAAGCTAGGCTTCAACAGTACATAAACCAAGAACTTCCAGGTGTACCAGCTAGATTTAGAAAAGGCAGAGGAACCAGAGATCAAATTGCCAACATCTACTAGATCATAGAAAAGCAAGGTAATTCCAGAAAAACATCTACTCTGCTTCATTAACTACACTAAAGCCTTTGACTGTGTATATCACAACAAACTGTGGAAAATTCTTAAAGAGATGGGAATACCTGACCACCTTCACCTTATCTGCCTCCTACAGAGATTTTCATACAGAGAAATCTGTATGCAGGTCAAGAAGCAACAGTTAGAACTGGACATGGAACAACAGACCGGTTCAAAATTGGGAAAAGAGTACGTCAAGGCTGTATATTGTCACCCTGCTTATTTAACTTACATGCAGAGTACATGAAGAGAAACGCTGGGCTGGAAGAAGCACAGGCTGGAATCAAGATTGCCGGGAGAAATATCAATAACCTCAGATATGCAGATGACACCACCCTTATGGCAGGAAGTGAAGAGGAACTAAAAAGCCTCTTGATGAACATGAAAGAGGAGAGTGAAAAAGTTGGCTTAAAGCTCAACATTCAGAAAACTAAGATCATGGCATCTGGTCCCATCACTTCATGGCAAATAGATAGGGAAACAGTGGAAATAGCGGCTGACTTTATTTTTGGGGGCTCCAAAATCACTGCAGATGGTGACTGCAGCCATGAAATTAAAAGACGCTTATTCCTTGGAAGGAAAGCTATGACCAACCTAGATAGTATATTCAAAAGCAGAGACATTACTTTGCCAACAAAGGTCTGTCTAGTCAAGGCTATTGTTTTTCCAGTGGTGATGTATGGATGTGAGAGTTGGACTATAAAGAAAGCTGAGCACAGAAGAATTGATGGTTTGAATTGTGGTGCTGGAGAAGACTCTTGAGAGTCCCTTGGACTGCAAGGAGATCCAACCAGTCTGTCCTAAAGGAGATCAATCCTGGGTGTTCTTTGGAAGGACTGATGTTGAAGCTGAAACTCCAATACTTTGGCTACCTCATGCGAAGAGCTGACTCATTGGAAAAGACCCTGATGCTGGGAGGGATAGGGGGCAGGAGGAGAAGGGGATGACAGAGGATGAGATGGTTGGATGGCATCACTGACTCAATGGATATGGGTTTGGGTGGACTCCAGGAGTTGGTGATGGACAGGGAGGCCTAGCGTGCTGCGATTCATGGGGTCGCAAAGAGTCGGACATAACTGAGCGACTGAACTGAACTGAATCTTTTTAGAAATTTGATTTGCAAAATCTACATATGTAGGTATGCTGCTGCTGCTGCTGCTGCTAAGTCACTTCAGTAGGTATGAAATGATATTAATTTTTCATCTGGCAAAGATTTACCCAATTTGCCACTTCTTTTTTAGTTCTGTTTACATACTTTTTGTCACAGGTACTCTCTAAAACTAATATGACGTTATTTGGCAGTTGAAGTTGCATTTCTTTTTCTTTAAAAAATTTCTTGGTTTAGTTGAACTTTCTCAAGTTAAAAACAAAAACCTACGGCTGATTCATGTTGAAGTTTGACAGAAAATAACAAAATTCTATAAAGCAATTATCATTCAATTGAAAAATAAATTCACAAAGGAAATAAAAAACCATTGGCATTCTGATTAGATTTTTGTGCAATAAATAAATCAGGAAGGAAGCCAAAATATAATAATGAATACTTCCATCCAGAAATATATGTTCATTTAAATAAAATCCTTTGTGTATCTCAGTTTTGTAATTGTTTTTAGGCAGAGTTTTAACACTTCTTTTGTATCTTTATTCCTAAACATTTTTGTTGTTGACATTTGAATGGGATCCTTTTCCATTAGATTTTCTAAAGTGCTGATTGATACAAAAGCTATTACTTTTTGTGTACAGAATTTAGAGTGCTGTACATATACACACATATATGTGTATATATATATATACACACACATATACATGTGTATATATATATATACACACTGAATTCCATTTGTTTTAGTAACTCTAGGTAATTCTGTTAGCCTACAATAATATCATGCAAATAATGGAAATTTTATCTTGTTTTCCAAAGTTTTAAATCCTATTTGTTTTTCTTAGAACATTATGCTGGCTAGAGTTCTCATGTTTTATTTCTCACTTTTATGATGGCTTCTCTAGTGTTTTATCATTGAATATAAAATTTGTGGTCAATTTGAAGAAGTTGTGTGTGTGTGTGTGTGTGTGTGTGTGTGTGTGTGTGTAAAGAAAGTATTTTAGTTCCAGTTTGCTAAGGTTCTTTTCCACCAAACAATCAGGAGAAGATGTTGAATTTATCAACTGACTCTTCAAATTTTATCAAACATGTATTTTTTCTCCTTTAACTTCAGTGGATTATATGAAAGAACTATGGTTCATTCCTTGAATTCGGACAATCCAACATATAACTTAGCTTTGAAATACATTGTAATTTATATTTGCAGTAGATTTGTCTATTAAATACTATACATTATTACTCTAGGTTAATATTACCTTTGGTTAATATTCATTTGCCCTTTGAGCACATCCTGAGATTGGAGGGAAGGAGCCAGCAGATGCAAACGAGCAGAAGGGGGCTCAGATCTGAAGTCTGCCGTCATTAATCCCACACTTCAATATTCTTGCCTTGAGAACCCCATGAAAAGGCAAAAAGATAGGACACTGAAAGATTAATTCCTCGGGCTGGTAGGTGCCCAATATGCTACTGGAGATCAGTGGAGAAATAACTACAGAAAGAATGAAGAGATGGAGCCAAAGCAAAAACAACACCCAGCTGTGGATGTGACTGGTGATGGAAGTAAAGTATGATGCTATAAAGAGCAATATTGCATAAAAACCTGGAATGTTAGGTCCATGAATCCAGGCAAATTGGAAGTGGTCAAACAGGAGACGGCAAGAGTGAACATCGAGATTTTAGGAATCAGCGAACTAAAATGGACTGGAATGGGTGAATTTAACTCAGATGATCATTATATCTACTACTGTGAGCAAGAATCCCTTAAAATAAATGGAGTAGCCATCATAGTCATCAAGAGTCTGAAATGCAGTACTTGGATGCAATCTCAAAAACGACAGAATGATCTCTGTTTGTTTCCAAAGCAAACCATTCACTATCACAGTAATCCAAGTCTATGCCTCGACCAGTAATGCTGAGGAAGCTGAAGTTGAATGGTTCTATGAAGACCTACAAGACCTTTTAGAACTAACACCCAAAAAAGATGTCCTTTTCATTATAGGGGACTGGAATGCAAACGTAGGAAGTCAAGAGCTACCTGGAGCAATAGGCAAATTGGCCTTGGAGTACAGAATGAAGCAGGGCAAAGGCTAATTGAGTTTTGTCAAGAGAATGCAGTGGTCATAGCAAACACCCTCTCCCAATAACACGAGAGAAGACTCTACACATGGACATCACCAGCTGGTCAATACAGAAATCAGATTGATTATATTCTTTGCAGCCAAAGACGGAGAAGTTCTATACAGTCAGCAAAAACAAGACCAGGAGCTGACTGTGACTCAGATCATGAACTCCTCATTGCCAAATTCAGACTTAAATTGAAAAAAATAGGGAAAACCACTAGACCATTCAGATATAACCTAAGTCAAATCTCTTATGATTATACAGTGGAAGTGACAAATAGAGTCAAGAGATTAGATCTGACAGAGTGCCTGAAGAACTATGGATGGAGGTTTGTGACACTGTACAGGAGGCAGTGATCAAGACCATCCCCAGGAAAAAGAAATGCAAAAAGGCAAAATGGTTGTCTGAGGAGGCCTTACAAACAGCTCAGAAAAGAAGAGAAGCAAAAGGTAAAGGAGAAAAGGAAAGATATACCCATTTGAGTACAGAGTGCCAAAGAATAGCAAGAAAAGATAAAAAAGACTTCCTCAGTGATCAGTGCAAAGGAATAGAGGAAAACAATAGAATGGGAAAAACTAGAGATCTCTTCAAGAAAATTAGAGATACCAAGGGAACATTTCATGCAAAGACGGGCTCAATAATGGACAGAAATGGTATGGACCTAATAGATGCATAAGATATTAAGAAGAAGTGACAAGAATACACAGAAGAACTGTACAAAAAAGGTCTTAATGACCCAGATAATCACGATGGTGTGATCACTCACCTAGAGCCAGACATCCTGGAATGTGAAGTCAAGTGGGCCTTAGGAAGCATCACTACGAACAAAGCTAGTGGAGGTGATGGAATTCCGGCTGAGCTATTTCAAATCCTGAAAGATGATGCTGTGAAAGTGCTGCACTCAATATGCCAGCAAATTTGGACAACTCAGCAGTGGCCGCAGGACTAGAAAAGGTCCGTTTTCATTCCAATCCCAAAGAAAGGCAATGCCAAAGAATGCTCAAACTACTGCACAATTGCACTCATCTCACATGCTAGCAAAGTAATGCTCAAAGTTCTCCAAGCCAGGCTTCAACAGTATGTGAACTGTGAACTTCCAGACGTTCAAGCTGGTTTTAGAAAAGGCAGAGGAACCAGAAATTTTCAACATCTGTCGGATCATCAAAAAAGCAGGAGAGTTCCAGAAAAACATCTACTTCTGCTTTATTGACTATACCAAAGCCTTTGACTGTGTGGATCACAATAAACTGTGGAAAATTCTGAAAGAGATGGGAATACCAGACCACTTGACCTGCCTGCTGAGAAATCTGTATGCAGGTCAAGAAGGAACAGTTAGAACTGGACATGGAACAACAGACTGGTTCAAAATCAGGAAAGGAGTATGTCAAGGCTGCATATTGTCACCCTGCTTATTTAACTTATATGCAGAGGACATCATGCAAAATGATGGGCTGGATAAAGCTCAACCTGGAATCAAGACTGCGGGGAGAAATATCAATAATCTCAGATAAGCAGATGACACCACCCTTATGGCAGAAAGTGAAGAAGAACTAAAGAGCCTCTTGATGAAAGTGAAAGAGGAGAGTGAAAAAGTTGACTTATAGCTCAACATTTAGAAAATGAAGATCGTGGCATCTGGTCCCATCACTTCATGGCAAATAGATAGGGAAACAGTGGAAATAGTGACTGCCTTAATTTTTCTGGGTCCCAAAATCACTGCAGATGGCAATTGCAGCCATGAAATTAAAAGATGCTTACTCCTTGGAAGAAAAGTTATGACCAACCTAGACAGCATACTGAAAAGCAGAAACATTACTTTGCCAACAAAGGTCCGTCTAGTCAAGGCTATGGTTTTTCCAGTGGTCATGTATGAATGTGAGAGTTGGACTATAAAGAGAGTGCCAAAGAATTGATACTTTTGAACTGTGGTGTTGGAGAAGACTCTTGAGAGTCCCCTGGACTACAAGGAGATCCAACCAGTCCATCCTAAAGGAGATCAGTCCTGGGTGTTCATTGGAAGGACTGATGCTGAAGCTGAAACTCCAGTTCTTTGGCCACCTGACGCGAAGAGCTGACTCATTTGAAAAGACCCTGATGCTGGGAGGGATTGGGGGCAGGGGCAGGAGGAGAAGGGGACGACAGAGGATGAGATGGCTGGATGGCATCACTGACTCGATGGACGTGAGTCTGAGTGAACTCTGGGAGTTGGTGATGCACAGGGAGGCCTGGTGTGCTACGGTCCATGGGGTGGCAAAAAGTTGGACACGACTGAGCGACTGAACTGAACTAAACTGAATCCCACATATAATGAAACTGGGAACCAGCCAGCAGACTTTCATTTTTCTATATTACTTACCCGTTTGGGTTTCTTTCCAGCTCATTTAAAAGTGTGTGATCACAGTATTCAAAGACTAAATGCATTTTCCTTTTTCTCCTGAACACCTCAATGAGGTTCACAAGATTTGCGTGTTTTAATTGCTGCAAAGGAATTGAAATACAAAGGCTGGTGATTCACTTCTTGTAATAGTTTCTCCTAGACCCCTTACAATTTTAAGAGCAAAGGCTTTGCTCATCTTTCTCTTTGCATTTCTTGCTAACAATTATTCCAGTTACTCAAAAGAGGAACTACTCTTAGTAAGTACCAAAGAATCTTAAAGCTGGAAGAAAGAATTTATCTAACATACCCCATAGTAAAGGGTAACTAAGCTGCTTGAATCTCTCTGGAGATAGCAAAGTACAACTTAAAATATAAGCACTGAAATTAAAAATGCTTTATGAATTTAGTGGAAATTCTAAATACACAAGTTGTAAGATGATCTGAATATAGAATGGTAATGGAATTATAAAAATCATCAATACCCATTCAGCTTATATACTGTCACAGATTTAATGTAAATAGCTGCATTTAAATCCAGCCCGGATTTTAGTGTTGTGCTCAGAAAGACTAGATCTGAACCCTTGAATCTGAAATAACTACATATTCTAGGAATCCCTATGGTTAGTTAGTCTGTGTCTAAATTTATCAAATTTTCAGCTCTCTTCTTTGATTTTCTTGTTCTGTCTTATGCTGAGATGTTTAATGACTTAAATTCAATTCCCGGACTGAAGCATTTCACAAGGCTGCCTTTCACAAGCATTTCACAATGTTGCAAATCAAAGGAAAAACCCCGATTAAGTAAGATAATATCACTAAAGTAACTACATACTTTATCACCCAACCAGGGTAACGAGTATAAACCAGGACTGTCCCAGGCAAATCGGCATATATAGTCACTCTGCCTATAGGTAGGGTGACTGTATAATTTCACACGTGAACTAGTACACTTTTGAAAGAAAATGCTAGCCAGACAAAAAGGGATGCTAACCACACTGAACACTGGGACAGAAGCTATAAACCGGGACATCTGATCACTCCTACTTTTGAGTCATCTTCCTGTTGTTTTCCCAGTACAGCAGACGAATTAACTTTCCAAACCCTAGACACCACTTACTCAGAAAGATATGTAGTATTCTGTATATTGTAGAAACTCAATGAATATTTTGCAGGCCCGGTAGAGAGGCTTAAAGTACCGTGACTTGTACAGTAGACTCTCTCTTATCTGTAAGCATGGCTTGATCAAAACAAGAAAAAGGAAAAAAAAAAAAAAAACCAACCAACCAAAAAAAAACAACCCAGAACAAAAAGTATCACCCTGTGACTATGCGCCTGCTGCTCAACAGCGTGGGGAAAGGGAACGCATTACACATTAACTATACACCCAGAGCAGCAGATCAATTTGTTTCCTACGTGCTCCACCACCCACAAGAGCAGAAAGGCAAACAGTGGAGGGATCAGGGCACACAGGTAAGCCAGACGCTTCATGCTGAGGCCAAAACTGCAGACTGGGAGCGAGCAGTCTCTATCGAGAGTCAGGGATGCCCAGGTAGTGTGCTTGGATGTGCTGGCAAGGTTTTCAGCTCTATCTTTGAGTAGATTGGCAATTTACATCTTCTTTGCAAATCAAATGAACTTAGATCAGAAAACAGTGACTTGTGTAAAGAAAAACAAGTAGTAAGGAGGAGGAAACCAAAGGAAAATTAAATAGGAGAAGCATGTGAGGAAAGTAAGGTAGGTTTATCACGCAAGGGATCTCTTCAGGGCACAGGTGGGTGAAACATACCAGAGACAGGAGAGACGCACCTTCTGAGAGCCGTCATGCTTAGTCGCTCAGTGGCGTCCTACTCTGTGTGACCCCATGGACTGCAGCCTGCCAGGCTCCTCCGTCCATGGGATTCTCCAGGCAAGAGTACTGGACTGGGTAGCCATTCCCGTCTCCAGGGGATCTTCCCAACCCAGGGATTGAACCTGGGTCTCCTGCATTGCAGGCAGATTCTTTACCATCAGACAGCCATCACTGGAGACCACAGTGAGTTGGAATCTGGCTATTTTTAACCTTCAAGTGCACCCTTAAATTGGACACTTGTAACCCAGGAGGTGCTACCTGAGCATTAACTGTACCTGAAGGGTTGGTAGGAGTGTGTGCATAAAAAGCTTTCCTATTAGAAAACAACCCACTGCCAGGTTCAGACACACCCAGTTCGTCTGTGATGAGCTGAGTGTCTGATCAGCACTCTCTGCTGGCCACGAGGTAACAGGGAACTGTTTTAAAACCATGATGGATGTGCTCTTGAAAACTCCGTGCATATCAAGTCATATTTTAAACAAAATGCTAAAACTTTTTAGTTGAGGAAACCTGCTACAAATGTTTTTAAAGGGAAAGGAGTTTTGTCTTCCTTGAAAACCTGGATTTCTGGGGTTTTCCTGTAAGCAGGTGACATATTCCAAAAAGCAATGGTGAGCTGTGTGTTCCTGAGGAAATCACACTTCTGCTACTCAGAGTGTGGTCCACAGACGAGCGGCATCTGTGCCATCAGGGAGTTTGTTAGAAACACGGAATCTCAGGCTGCCCCTAGACCTGGACTCAGAATCTGCATTCCCACGAGGTCCTCAGGGGATTCCGGCGCACTGCCCTTTGTCTCAGGTTCCTCCCCTATAAAACCAGGGTGTCCCACGAGAAGCATCTCTGAGCTCTCTTACAGCTCTAAACTTGTAAGATTTTTTAGGATAAGAAAAAATTTGCATAGAGAACTTGTGAATCTTCCATATTAAACCCTGTGTTGTTTTAAAGATTTTAAAAACAATGTAAAGGCTTTGTGTAAAGCGTGTATACACAGCTGAGGGTGACAGTCAATGTGTCTAAGAATCAGTGGAGCCCAGGTGGGCCCAAACCAGATTGATGACTATAGGCACTCTGATGCAGCCCCGTGGGTCCCTCTGTACCACAAAAAGCCCTTTTAGTTGCTGGTTTATGGGGAGAAGGACTGGGGTGGAGGTTGGGAGGAAAGGCCAGGGCTGAAGGGGAGGATAAACACTGGGGATGAGGGGACTTAGGACACTGAATATTTACCAACCAGAACGAATTTTTAACAATCAAAATTTGAACAATCTATGGCTGTACTCATAATAGCACTTAAATATCAGAGTGGCCAAAGCCCAAAGTGATGATTTATTTACAGAGTTGCTGACACAGAGGAATTTAAGTCCAACAGAAAAAAAAAAAATCACTTTAAAATTCTTTGTAATTTTGGCATACCCGTTTGGTCCAGTACTGTGGTATTATAGATGTACAAAGAAAGTTAACTTACCTTTAACATGCGTATTTCTCTTAGAGCTATTTTCTTAACGACAGGATCATCTTCAGATTCCACAAATTTTTTAATAGCTACCACTTGTCCCGAGGTTTTGTTTCTGCATTTGAATACAACCCCATAAGACCCCTCCCCAATCTTAGCTAATTTTTCATACTTCTCCATTGGTGTTGAAGTGATTTAAATTTCTGTACTGATTGACTTGCAGTGTAGTGTTGCACCTGGAAAATAAGATGGCTAGGCTTAATCACTTTACCAAGGATAGGGCTCTCACAGTTTACCACCTAAAACTAATTTGCCCTGGATGCCAAAGGTTTATTTCCATTTAAACTTAAATACACTAAAAAAATATCTGGAGATTGTTTCGTTAATTCAGTTAAGTCCTATTCCAGCTACTGCAAAGATTCCACATATGTTTCCTATCATGGGTTTGTGTGTACTTCAGTTAGCTAAAAGAACTTGTGGAAAGGAACCTTATCCAATCTATTGTTGCCATTCTCCTCAATAAAATGTTTAAAATATGATGCTGTAAAACCCAGCTGAAGGAACACTGCACACTCTGGTGTATGGCGTTTATCTTTCTAGTCCTATTTCAGGTCAATAGCGAAAGCGAAAGTCACTCAGTCGTGTCCGACTTTGTGACCCCATGGACTGTATAGTCCATAGAATTCTCTAGGCCAGAGTACTGGAGCGGGTAGCCTTTCCCTTCTCCAGGTCAATACTGCAGGCTACAAAGAGTGGGAACAGGGCATGGTATGCATACAAAGTGCTCTACTGCCACCTGGTGGACAGAAGAAAGACGGCTGCTGAACAAAGGGGCCATTAAAAACACCAACAAAACCTTTCTAGAGTATCATTTATTGCCCCTAGCTTTTACATGTATGGAGGAATGGATCCTTAAATTCTTAGATCCTAAGGCGAAGGCTCTTGAGAGTCCCTTGGACTGCAAGGAGATCCAACCAGTCTGTCCTAAAGGAGATCAATCCTGGGTGTTCTTTGGAAGGAATGATGCTAAAGCTGAAACTCCAGTACTTTGGCCACCTCACGCGAAGAGTTGAGAGTTGACTCATTGGAAAAGACCCTGATGCTGGGAGGGATTGGGGGCAGGAGGAGAAGGGGACGACAGAGGATGAGATGGCTGGATGGCATCACCGACTCGACGGACACGAGTCTGAGTGAACTCCGGGAGATGGTGATGGACAGGGAGGCCTGGCGTGCTGCGATTCGTGGGGTTGCAAAGAGTCGGACACGACTGAGCGACTGAACTGAAGAAAAATAATAAAAAAGCACAAAAATTAAGGCAGCTGTAATTCTTCATGAATGCTTTCATATCCATAGAGACTTCTATGATAATACCAGCTTTGATTTTTCTGTCTTGCACCATATATCCATCAATTTCGTGGTAACTGGTTGACACACTAAGTAACACATGAAGCCAACATAATTAAACATATACATCTAGTAATTAAAGATACACAAATTCTAATTAGTCTCAAAAATCCCACCCCAGAATCTTGTTGATATAATCTCACAGTAATAGTTAGCAATTAAACAACATTGTTCCATGCAAATTACACATCATCTGCACAAATTTTTATGAAGTAGGTGTTATTTTTATTCAATTATACAGATGAGAAAGCAGGCACAGTAAAGGTAGCATGGAACAAGAACTCAGGAAGTAGGGTTCCAGAGACCACAATTTGAATCACAACACTACACTGCCTTTTGGTGAATTCAAAAGAACACACAATTTGAAGAACTACTTTATCCAGGTATTCAGATTAATACAATGTCAAGTGAAAGAGCCAATCACTTAAAAAAATTCTCATGTTTCAAATGAGTACACTTTTTTTTTCTTTTAACTTCTATTGTCTTTTCCATCTAAAGAGTATCTCAGTGGAGAAAGAAATCATCTACTCTTGCTTGCAACCATAAAAATACACAACTGGGAAAAGTATTTAAGAGGTACAGGAGTAGTACTTTAAAAAATTTGCGCTTTTACAAATGCCATTTCTGTGTTGCTGTTTTTTGATTTTCTTTTATAAAAGGAAGAAAACTTAAGCACACACTCAAGTAACACATGGAAAATCCATCACAGGTTATAGTCTGAAAACTCTGTTAATTACACTGTATTTAAAAATAAGTATTTTTGAGACTTTCCTTGTGGTCCAGTAGCTAAGATTTCATGCTCCCAATGCAGGGAGCTTGGGTTCAATCCTTTTTCAGGGAACTAGATTCCACATGCTGCAACTAAGAGTTTGCATGCCACAGCTAAAGATCCTGCAGGCTGCAACTAAAAAAAATCCCGCATGCTTCAACAAAGACCGAAGATTCCACGTGCTGCAACTAAGACTGAGCACAGCCAAACAAAAAAAAAATCAATAAAACAAATATAAAAAATTAAAAAAATAGATATTATTATCTTAAAAGGCATTTAGGTATAATCATGCATAATTTTGTCTTTCTGTAGCCAAGTAAAGGGCTTCCCCGGTGATTGAGTAGTAAAGAATCTGTTTGCAATGCAGGAGACATGGGTTCGATCCCGATCCCTGAGTCAGCAGATCCCCTGGAGAGTGAAATGGTAACCCAGTCCAGAATTCTTGCCATGGACAGAGAAGCTTAGTGGGCTATAGTCCATGAGGTCACAAGAGTCAGACATGACTTAGCAACTAAACTACCACCACCAGCCAAGTAAAGGGTGACTGGGAGGAGGACAGGAGAAATGGCACTTGCTTTAGAAAGTTACTGGCATAGAACATTGAAGATTTGTGAATTTAACCTACTTCATGAGCATCACAGTTACTGAAATTTTGAATATGCCAAAAAACTTAATTATTAAGTTTTAGTCTATGTGTTATTTTGTTTCTCTCAAGTAGGTGATCTGATCTACTGATCTGTGATTTTCCTTTTCTTTCAACAGGTTCCGCAGCAAAGACTGATTGCTCAGAATAATATCTAGATCTCTGTTACATCAACCAAACTGCTGAATACGATAATATAAAGCACCGGAAAATAGTACCTTACTAGTAATATCACTGAGTTGATGGACGTGAGTTTAAGTAAGCTCTGGGAGTTGGTGATGGACAGGGAAGCCTGGTGTGCTGCAGTCCACGGGTCACAGAGTCGGACATGACTGAGTGACTGAACTGAACTGAACTGAGTAACATCTCCATATTATCTGTTTTCCAAAGCCCTTATATGTTCATAGGAGATGAATCTGAGTACATAGGTAAGCGTTAGAACAAGGCAGGCATTCCACAAAGGGATTTATGGCTCTAATTCCAGCTTACTAGGACTCCACCAGAGTTTATAGAAGCGATAATTCCTATCTCTGACATGAGGTTCAGATCAGATATCTCACTGTTTGATGAACATCTCCACATGAATGGACAGAAACATCTCAAAATCAATACATTCTAAATCAAATGTCTTCTTTCTAATCCTCTACCCTTACCCAAAGTTCCCAAACCTGCTCCACACAGTTCCTAAATGGCTTGTCAAGATATGCACAGTGAAAACTGAGGCAGCCAAGGTCAGGGGAAGCAGCTTAAATGGAATCTCTCTCATGTACCTTTCACAAAGCTACAGAAGTCAACTAAAGCAATCAGTTCAGTTCAGTTCAGTCGCTTAGTCGTGTCCGACTCTTTGCGACCCCATGAGTTGCAGCACGCCAGGCCTCCCTGTCCATCACCAACTCCCGGAGTTTACCCAAACTCATGTCCATCAAGTCAGTGATGCCATCCAGCCATCTCATCCTGTTGTCCTCTTCTCCTCCTGCCCCCAATCCCTTCCAGCATCAGAGTCTTTTCCAATGAGTCAACTCTTCGCATGAGGTGGCCAAATCTAGTCAAGTCTAGTCAACTAAAGCAATAAAACCACATAAATCCAATATAGTCAACATTATAAGGAGACAGAGGAGTCCAAACTTAAATAGAAAGATAAACACCCAATTCTGGAAAAGATACCTCTTGAGCTGCCCTTTTAAGCCCTTGCAGAGAGCAAAGATGGGAGTGGGGTGAGGTCTGGAAAAACTATAAAGTAGAGAGAAGAGTAAAAGAAGGGCCTAAGATAGACTTAGCATCACTCCTCAGAAGAGAAAAACACATTACAAGTGCAGAAAGTACTGAGAGTGTCCTGGCAGATCTGAGCACTCACTACAGGGACGAGACTTAAAAGTACAAGGGCATCCAGGAGGCATCAGTCAACATGTCCTACTCTTGGGGAAGAGGAGGGTAACAGGGAAGGGAGAGACTTATTCAGTCTTTGTTGGAGACTAGGTAAGTGAAGGGAAAAAGAAACAAGAGGATAAATTTGCAATTCTGCAAGACAAAAGGGAATTCTGAAACAGAAGGATATGTAAACCTTCCTCGAACCACTAAGAAAAGAAAGCACAGTCCCTTAGAGACACTGCACTTCAGCACAGCTGCAAGGCAGGCTTCCTTGAACTAGGATGGCTGTCAATTACTGTAAGCCTAAACCTGCCCCAAGAAATAAAATAGAAAAAAGTAATCTCCAAACAAAGTTATTAGTAGAAGAGAAGAGAAATGAGAATAAAACATCTCAGCTGATAAAAATCATTCCAGGGAGTTCCCTGGAATAGTGTGTGCCAAGTGGCTTAAGCCGTGTCTGACTCTTGCTGACCCCATGGATGGTAGCCTGCCAGGCTCCTTTGTCCATGGGATTTTCCAGGCAAGAACACTGGAGTGGGTTCCCATTTCCTTCTCCACTGGAATAGTGATAAAGGAATAAAAAATAGGTTGAGGGAATTCCCTGGCTGTCCAGTGGTTAGGATTCAGAGCTTTCACTGATGTGGCCTGGGTTCAACCCCTGGTTGGGGAATTGAGGTCTTGCAAGCAGAGCAGTGCAACTGAAAAAATAAAAAAACAAAACAACTTTCCAAAAAACCTAACCATGAAGCAGAAGAAAACTAACACAATATCTGATTTAAATATCCTCTAACAATGATTTGGAGATAGAAAGAACCACTTTAGATTGCTCAGCAGTGAAGAACCTGCTTGCCATGTGGGAGACCTGGGTTCAATCCCTGGGTCGGGAAGATCCCCTGGAGAAGGGAATGGCTCCCCACTCCAGTATTCTTGTCTGGAGAATCCCATGGATAGAGGAGTCTGGTCACCTACAGTCCATGAGCTGCAAAGAGTCGGACACGACTGAGTGACTCACACACACACAATGTTGATAAGAAAATAAAATGATAGTTGATTTAACTCAGGAAAGAGACAGAAGAGAAAGAAAAATGATCTCAGAAATAGAGACTAAATAACAAGATGCCAACAGGAGAACAGAAATAAAAATTTAAGAAGGGGAATTAAAGAAAGGCAGACTAGCAGTTAAGAGGCTAAAAATGAGGGGGAAAGAAGGAAGAGAGTTGAGAGAGACAGCAGTTGAATGGAAGATAGGCCAGGAAGATACAACAAAAGTATAACTGGAGTTCCTTAAGAAAGAAGACAAAATAATGGAATAGAACCAATATTTGAACTATAAACCAAGAAAAACTTCTGGAAATATGATCTGAATGTACATATTGCAAGGGCCCATCAGGTAACTGGCTAACTAACTCAGAACAACTAACTAATTCAGAGACATATTTGAATAAAACTATTAAGATAAAGAAAATATTGTCATAGCCTCCAGCCATAAAGACTAAATAACTTCAGTGTAATGGAATTAGAGTGACATCAAACTTATCAAGAGCAACATACAACGCAAAGTGAGAATGCAGCAGCATTCTGAAGAAATTCAAGGGAAGAAAGTGAAAACCAAGGATTT
Organism: Capra hircus; assembly: GCF_001704415.2. NCBI lineage: Eukaryota > Metazoa > Chordata > Mammalia > Artiodactyla > Bovidae > Capra > Capra hircus. The sequence continues at coordinate 21,392,316 of NC_030818.1, forward strand.
CAACTCAGCCAAGCTGTCCTTCAAAGTAACAGAAAAACAGTGTAAAACAAGCAAGAATTCCAGCAATGTTATATTCATGAGCTCTTCTCAAAACACCTGAGAGGATAACTTTCACCCAACCAAGAGCTGACTGGGAAAGCTTCAGCAAAAGGATTTATAGTGAACATTTAATGTATTCAGTGTATTCAAAGACTTCGTATACAGTTAAAGTATTCAAAGACTGAAACTAGGGAGGTACAAAAGTGGAAGAATAATATAGAAGGAAAACAACTTGTAGATGTTACCAGTTTTGATAATGTAGGAAGTAATGCAACTAAAAATTTGTTAAAAGAATGGGGGAAAAGGGAAGCAGATTAAGTTCATGGATAACTGAACGGGTAGGAATAAAAAGATATATTAAGAAAAACAAAAAGCAACTGGGGGCTTCCTTAGGGACTTGGTGGTAAAGACTCCGCCTGCCAATGCAGGAGACACAAGCTTGATCCCTGGTCTGGGAAGGTCCCACATGCTAAGGAGCAACTAAGCCCGTAAGCCACGACTATCGAGCCTGTGCCCCAGAGCCCAGGAGCCACAGCTACTGAGCCCGTGAGATGCAGCTACTGCATCCCTCACGCCCTGGAGCCCATACTCTGCAACAGGGAAAACCACTGCAGTGAGACGTCCACGACTGCACGGAAGAGCGGCCCCCTCCTGTCGCAGCCAGAGAAGAGCCCGCACAGCAACGAAGACCCAGCACAGCCCAAAGCCAACAAATAAAAAACAAATCAATCAAATTATGAGAAAACTTGACAAACCAGAGAACAAAAGGTTAAATTAGAAAACAAGGACTATGAGAATTCTTTTTTAAAAAAGTATTAGTCTAGGGAATTCTCTGGCAGTCTGGTGGTTAGGACTTGGTGCCGTTTCACTTCCTGTCAGGGAACTAAAATTCTGCAAACTGTGCAGCTCTGCCAAAAAAAAAAAAAGCATTAGTCCCAAGGTAACCACTGAAACAAAAATATAAGCTTTCCAAAATACCAAAAGAAATCGAAAAAATATAAATCTAACACAATACGTAAATTCAGAAAATTTTACATTCTGCACATAAAAATTATAACATAAAACAATATGGCAGAATAGAAACGAAAATAAGTTGTATCAGTAAATATGAGTGGGCTTAAGTCATTTATTAACTGAGAAAAAATTTAAGTATGGCTCACAAAACAAGATCCAGTTATAAGCTATGTGCAAGAGACAAACCTAAATTAAAGTGATTCAGAAAGGTTAAAAATGAAAAGACAGGCAAAGGTATATAGGACAAATGGAAACAATAGGAAAGGAATTTGTGATCTTGGTATCAGACAAAGTAAAATTAAAGCTTAAAAAAAAGTATTAAATGTGACAAAAGGGGGCAGTTTTAATGCTAAGAGCAGAAATTCATAATGTAGATATAACAGTCTCAAATAACACAGCAATTACTGTTGTAAAGCAGAAACTCTAGGGCATGCAAGGAGACATCTATAGAAACAAATTAATAATGAGTCTTAAATACATCACTCAGTAAGAGACAAGGCAAGTGAACAAAAAATATGTAACTACGCAGAAGACCCAAACAATGTAACCAGTAAAGTGAACCTAGAGGACAGATATAAATTGAATTTTATACTCTGATAATATGGAATAGACCTTCTTATCAAGCACACAGGGAATAGTCACAAAAACTGTTTCTGTTCAGTTGCTCAGGCATGTCTGACTCTTTGCGACCCCATGGACTGCAGCATGCCCAGGCTTCCCTGTCCTTCACTATCTCCCAGAGTTTGCTCAAACTCATGTCCGTTGAGTCAGTGATACCATCCAACCACCTCATCCTCTGCCGCCCCTTTCTCCTGACCTCGATCTTTCCCATCATCAGGTTATTTTCCAATGACTTGGCTCCTCTCATCAGGTGGCCAAGGTATTGGATCTTCAGCTTCAGTGTCAGTCTTTATATTAAGCCACAAAGAAAGCATCAGGAAATCTCAAAAGTAGAAATATTATAAATAGCTAGCATTCTGGTCATAAAATATCAAACAAGAAATTGGAACAAAATTTAAAAACATAAAATAAAAAAAGATCTACCTAGAAATGAAAAAGTCTATTAAATACCTCTTGGGTAAAGAGGGAAACACAAACTAAACTAATAAAATTTTAAAAAATGATTATGAAAATACAACATATCAAATCTAGAAGATACATTTAAAGTAGTGGTTCTTTACTAGGGTTGGTTTTGGCCCCCAGGGGAATTTTTCAGGGTCTGGAGACATATTTTTATGAGTATGCAGAGGCCAGGAATGCTGCTAAACATTCCTCAAGGTGCAGGACAGACCCCCATGATAAACAACTATCTGATCTAAAATAATAACACAGTTGAAGTACCCTGTCATAAAGCAGTAAAGAGAAGAGAAGCCGGAGATCAAAACAAACATATAGAAAAAAGATAGAAGGCTAAAAATTAACAAATTAAGTTCAAAATTTAAAAATATAGAAAAGCAAATACAAAATGAACCAAAGTAAAGCACAAAAAGGGAAACACTAAATTAATAAACTGAAATAGAAATTAATAAATCAAAGAAAACAAAAAACAGTAGATCTAATTAATAAACCTAAATCCTGGTTCCTTGAAAAATTTAAAATAGACAAATCTTTACCTAATTTCATGAAGGAAAAAAAGAAGAAATAACAGTATGTAAAATAAAATCACAAGAGGGAATAACCATCAAAACAGAAGAATTTTTAAAAGATCATGAGACTATTTTGTAGGCATTTATGCAAAAGAATATGAAAACTTGGATGAAATGGATAATTTCCTCAAAAGACAGAGTTTACCAAAATTTGTCCAATTAGGGATTGAGAATCTAGACTGGTTTAAGTATAGGAAATAGAGGAAGTTTTTTTTTTTTTTTTAAAATCCCACAGAAAAGCACAAGAGCTCAGACTTTGACTATGGTGGGGTAAAGAGATTGGCAAATTTTCTTCCTAAAACACAAGTATAAGACTAAGCAAAATTGTCCAAGAAACAAAAACAAAAATACAACAATTTTAAGGATCTGGAAACTGAGTAAAAGCAAAAAGCAAATGGGGAAGTATTTATTTATGATAAGCTGCTAGAAGTCTACTTAAGAACAGTGGGGGTCTGTGGCTTCTTGCCTGAGGCTTCCATCATTCTCTCCTCTACCCCTGCCCCCCAGTTCAGTGAGGGCAGTAATAAGACCAGTGTGGACTGGCCATGAGCCAGCAGCCTTGCTCCCGAGGGGGTGTGTTTGATATACCTCAGATGATGAAAACCTGTGACAACAATGTCAGTGAAATTCTTATGAATTGATATGAAACAAAGGGGAGAGAAAACAGTTTTTCAAGCCTGAAAATGCGGTTCTCATGCAGACTAGCTAGGGATTTATGCGAAGATCCTAAAAATGAGAGAACCATAGAGGGGCTAGATTAGCTTTCCACACACATGGGGAAGATCGAAGAAGGTCTTAAAAAAAGTTAAAGCTTGGTAGGTTGGAGGTTGATTGAATTTTGAATCCTCTCTTCAACTCACATACTGATTTCCTAGAAGAGGTGAAAGACTTATGGCTAGAGATGTCTGAGTACCACCACTGCTCAAATTATTGGCGACCACCAAGCTCTGCAACACAGTGGTGAATTCTAGAAAGCCAGGCTAAAAAACGAACACACTGAATAGAAACATTAGCAGCCACACATATGGGAGGAGATGGACTCTGGAATACAGGCAGAATGCAAAAACAAAAATCAACCCATTAAAAAAACCAACAAAAACGCAGGGGAGAAAATCAGAATCCAGAATTTCTGGATAATATTTATCTAAAATGTCCAGTTTTCAATAAAAAAATTATGCAGCATGCTAAGAAAAGGGAAAGTGTGACCTATACTCTGGGAAAAAGTCAATAAAAATGAATTCTGAGCGGATGGATTTTGCTGACAAAGACTTCAAAATCAGCTATTATAAATATATTCAAGAAATTTAAATAATGAAAGGAGAATATGAAAACAATGACTCAGATAAACAGGGAATCTCCACAGAAGGATGAGAAGCATAAAAAAGAACCAAATGGGAATTCTAGGGTCAAAAGATACAACTGAAATGAAAAATTCACTAGATGGATTCAGCAGCAGATTTGAGATGGCAGAAGACAGAACCAGTAAATCCGATAACAGGTTAATAAAAAATGACCAGTTGGAAAGAGAGACAAAAGCCTTAAGATGAACAGAGCCTCAAGCCACTTCTGGAACAAAAATCAAGTACCAATATACATGTCATGAGATTTCTCAGGAAGAGAGAGTGAGACAAAGGGGTAGAAAATTACATTCGAAGAAATAATGGCCAAAACCTTTCTAAATGTTAAATGGAGAACACTAAACACAGATTCAAGAAGCTTAATAAATCCCCAAGTAGGATAAACGTGAAGAGATCCATACTTAGAAATCGTAATTAAACTTCTGGAAACCAAAGATGAAGAGGTCATCTCCAAACCAGTGAGAGAAAATGATTCACATACAAGAGAACAGCAACATGCTCATTGACCAACTCTTCACCAGAAAAACAATCACAAAAAATCAATAAAACAAAAAACTGGCTCTTTAAAAAGATCAATAAAATTAATGGACTTTTATCTAGATGGACTAAGAAAAAAGAAGGAAAAATTACCAAAATCAGAACCACCCTACAGAAGAAGATTAACAGGGAATATTATGAACAACTTTAGGCAACCACATTAGATACCTTGGTTGGCCAAATACCTAAAAAGACAAAATATCAAACTAACTCAAGGAAAAATACACCTGATTACACCCTTAAAAAATAAAGAAATTGAATTGGTAATTAAAAATCTACCTACAAAGAAAAGTCCAGGCTCAGATGGCTTCATAGATGAACTCTACCAAACACTGAGAAGAATTAATATCAACTCTTCACAAATTGTTCTAAAAAATTGAGGAAAGAACATTTCCCAGTCCCTTCTGGAAGGCAAATATTAACCTTGATACACAGTCAGAAAAAGAAATCACAAGAAAACTATAGATCATTATTCTCATAGATTTAAGAATCCTCAACAAAATTAGTAGAAACATATAAGGCGGACGTATGCCATGACTACAAAGGATTTATCTCAGGAATGTAAAGTTACTTTAATATCTGAAAATTAGTAATGTAAAACATCACATTAATATGGCAAACAAAGGACGTGAGCATCTCAGTAGATATGACAAAAATCCAACATCCATTCACAATAAAAATCTCAACAAACTCTAGTAGAAGGGAATTCCCTACAGGACATCTGTGAAAAACCTACAGTTAGCATCATGCTTCATCTTTCTCTCCTAAGACTGAGAAAAAGATATCTGCTTTCACCACCATGACTTAACATTGTTTTGAAAGTTCTCATCAGTGCAATAAGTCAAGTAAAAGAAATTAAAAGGGATGTGCCTTGTGGCTGGGTCCAGGGATGGACCCAGGTCCCGGCAGTGAAAGCACTAATTCCTAACCGCTGAACCACCAGGGAATTTCCGAAATATTTATAATATCATTATTCATAGGAGTCCTAAACTGAAAGCAAACCATCAATTGATGAATGAGTATCCACGCAATGAAATACCATTCATTTCATACAATTCAAAATACCAGTAATAGAAAAGAACAAAGAGACTAACACAATACTGTAAATCAATTACACTACAAGAAAAATTAAAAACAAAATAGAAAGGAACAAAGTACTGATACATGCTATGTGTTACATTAAAAAAAAAACCCATAATGTTGTGTGAGAAAAGCTACGCACACAAGGAACACACATGATTCCATTTACATGCAATTTCTAGGAGAGTCATACGAGCCACTAAGGACACAGGATCTCCTCGGTGATACTTATGCCAAAAAATGGAAACCTGAATATATTTATAAGGTAATAGTAGACAAAGCCAAACTGAAGACCATTCTACAAATAACTGGCTTGTGTTCTTAAAATATCAAGGTCATGAAAGGCGAAGGTCAAAGTACTGTTCCAGACTGAAGAAGAGCGAAGAGAAGCAAAAAATGAAATGTGATGTGTGATCTGGAATTTGGTTCTGGAATGGGGAAAAACCTAACTGTAAAGAATCATCCTGGGATATCTAGTGAAACCTAAATATTGATTGTAGGTCAGATATCAGATTTCCTGATTTCGGTAATCTTTACTGAGGTTATGTAAGATAATGTCCCAGTTCTTAGGAAACATACATTGAACTGTTTAAAGGGACATGATGTTTACAATGTACTCTCAAACAGTACAGAAAAATTAACATGCATATATATATATATACGCACACACAAAGAGAAAGAAAGCAATAAAAAATAGAGCAAAATGTAAACAATTAAAGGATGTAAATGTATAGGAGTTCATTGTACTATGCTTTCAGGTTTGAAATTATTATACCAAAATAGAGCTCTTTTAGAAACCTATATATAGGGGGACTATAGTGTCAACTCACTTTTTTTCTGCCTATCTAGTCCAATGACAGCAAAACATCTTTCTCAAACATCAATATAATCAGGTATCGTCCTTTCTCAAAAATGGCTATGGCTTCTACTGTCACAGAATAAAGTTCAAATTGTAGTATGGTATTTACAGTCCTTTCAACACTGGTCCCAATGTACCTTCCCCCAAGTGCTTCTCAGATTTTTTTCCCAAACACTGTCAAGTCTCTAAGTCTCTGCTTACACGCTGCTTGGAAGGTTTGACCCCCCAAACCCTTTTCATCTTTTGCAGTTCAACTCAAATGCCTTTTCTACTTATCATTTTCCTGATCCCCAAAGGCAAGCCCTTTCTCTCCCACATACTGAGTTAACAACTTCCCCACTCCTTTTTTACACATTATTTACTACACTTGAGGTACTTTGTTTGCCCACTGTCTGGCACACAGTAGGTGCTCGACCTGTCTGTTGCAGTCATATCGTAATTTTATTTGCTAACCTTTCCACTAAATATGTACCTTTCTGCTTTAAACAAAAGCAGTAATACCCTTTGGTTGTTAATATAGTACCTGGGCAAGAAATCAATATTAAACAGTGAGACAGTTATTTGCAGTGAATAGAAGCAACTGGCAGAGAATATTTTTCAGTCATTAGTCACCTTCAATCTGAACCTATGTACCTCTTGGCTTATTTACCAAATGTTTGACTATTAAAGAAATTCTGTGTACAAAGGCAAAAACAGGTACAGACTTGGGCCGACTGGTGAATATGAGACAGACAGGTAGATACTTGAGCGGATCATTAAATTCTTTGAAAATGTTCTATTTATCTTTCTTAGTCTTGAGGATTTGCAAAAGGTTGCACATACAAACTAAGAAAACATTTGGGGGCAGATTATTTGCCCTGATTGTCTCACAAGGCAGGTCACCAGGGTTCAAGCCAGCCTTTAAAGAAAATACTGAGAAAAGGAAAACAAAATTAAGAAAGGGAGAGGAAATGGGGTGAAAAAACATTAATTTCCTAATTACGAAGAGGGGAGTAAGGAGACCCTTTCAAGGCCAGGACAGACCAGTTACAGATTCTACAGGCTAAAAGTCACAGTTCGCTACGCTGTTATTATTTGCAATGCAACAAACATGTATTTATATTTAATAAAACTGACCAAAAAAATGGGCTATAAAACCATTCTCCATCTGTCTTATAAACATACCATATCGCAGAACTTCACAAGTACACACACCCGTTTAAAAACTTGTCTTCGTGACAGTACAGCAGAATTAACTAAGAGCACCCCAGGAAACCAAAGACCACATCATTCACATAATCCAAGAAACGAACTTTGTTTAAAGGCCTCACATTTCATGTGAACACATAACAGATCTGAAAGACTGGCATAATCCACTTGATTTCCAGGCTTCTAAACTAGTCTCGACCATACATTTAATGACAGTCCAGCTTCTCGGCCACGCCAGGAGTCGCTCTCCCCAAGCACAGCCGCTCCGCTGCCCCGGGGGCCGCACCGGGTGGGTCGTACAGTCGGCTGGCGCCACCCGTCGCCTCTGGCCCCTCTCCCATCCCTGTCTATCCCTCTGAGGAGGCCAATCGGGAAGGCTGCCCCGCCCCCCTTCTCTCAGGGAGCTTTCCCTTCTCTGGGAGCCTCCATCCAGACCCTGTTTCTCTCTCCATCGCCCCCGGCACGGACCCATCTGCCTCCCGACCGCCGCACTTACGGCTCCGACGGGGCGACGGCGACGCAGCCTCTAGCGGCCCCGGCGCAGCGACTCCGGCGCTGGGCGCTGTGCGTAGGCAGCCCCCGCGCGGCGTCTCCAGGGCAACCGGACGCTCAGGCCGCGCAGGGCAGGGCGGCTTCCGGAGCGGGTTCCCCGGCGCCCGCCGCCCGCCGCCCGCCGCAGGGAAACTCGCGGCCTGGGTTCAGCATATCGGTGGGTCACCTGTGAGCCAGCTTTTAACAGCAGAGTGTGAACGCGACAGCAGTTTTTCCTCCCAGAACCCTTTTTAAGCTGCCCTGAAGGAGGCACTCGGGAAACGTTTTAACTTTTCCAGAACACCGCGATCACACCAAGTACTGTTTCTATCCCAGGCCTCAGGAGCACTAAAAGTTAGCCCATACAAGCATTGAAGTTACAGTAGGCAGTTTCCCTACCTGGGCATAGATCTTGAGGTGGCCAGATCCTCTATTCTTAATCGTTCCTCCTAGTGTCCACATAGCTTCTCAGCAGATTTAAGGCTTTTCTGTAACAAGTAGCTTTATCTATTAGTTGCGGTCCATCGCTGCTGTTTTGATAATTCAGCAAGCATTGTTACTATTATGTGGGGCTGATTCAGCGTGAAAGACATGTTTGCCACCCAGTAGGAAAGCAAGTCAAGCAAACAAGTAATGTGATGAATGCTATATGGGGTCATAGGTACTAACACTGGAAAAAGATAATTTTTGCTAAAGTCTACTCTTGTTTACAAGATGAACATGGGAACACTAACTATGTTGTTAATGAGCACATACACACTTTGGCCTCAGCAAAATTCTCCCTCATCATGCCCAGATTTAGGATGTCGATTCTTCTCTGATTCACTCAGAGGTAACTCTTCTTCCTTTTTCTTATCTTCAGTTCTCCACTTCCTTCATTTGCTGAGACATATCCTCTAATCTCTGCCCATCTTTAGAAACAAAAGACAGAGACAAAAAAATAAAAACAGAAACTTTTATTACCTCCTTTGCCTTTAAGACCAAACATAATCCCACTGAACTCAAATCTACATAAGCTTGTATCAGCTTATTTCTCTATCACTTTAACCCTCATCATGCTATCTAGGTAATTTTCCCAGTAAGGATACAAGAGATCACATCACCTTAGGTGCAGACCCAAGGCCTATTTTCTGTCCTTGGCCACATCACACGGCATGTGGGATCCTAGTTCCCCAACCAGGGATCAAACCCTGCACCCCTGCTTTGGAAGCATGGAGTCTTAACCACTGGACTGCCAGGGAAGTCTTTTTGCCAATGGCTGTTTTCATCATGGCATTTAATCTCTGCAGTTTCTCTAACTGTTGACTATTAGAACTACTCTTCTCAATAGGAAGCTCTTCACAAATAGGCCCATCCCTGCTTGGCAGTAGCATGTTAGCATGTCTTGTTACTCTGCTCCACACACCCTGAGCTCAACTGTATTTAACGTCACTATTTGAATAAGCAGCATTTTTGCATATGCCTTAGTCTAGCCTACAGCTCCCTACCCTGATTTTTTTCTGCACTGGATAAACTCATCTATTAACAACCTGCTTTATATATAACATTCTATAAAGGCTTTTCTTTTCCCAGAGCAGAATTAGGCACAGCCTTTTGTATTGTTCTTCAAATCTATTTATTCATCCAAATGTGCTCCTGGAGTATTGGGAATGACGATCTTCTATCTTCTCCCCAGTGTCAGTAAAGCACTTGGACCCACTGTGAATGATCAATGTTTGTTGGGTAAACAATTCTCTCACCAGAGGAAACCTGAAAAGTCAAGTCTTTGTAATGAGTTTTGACTAGATGTGTTTCATAAGGTTTAACGGTAAAATCAATTATATGCAAATCCTTTTATTCTTACACAAAACACTTTGAATAAGGAAAATCTTTTTTGATAAAGTGAAAAATTAAAAGACAGAAAGTTAATTTCTTTTGCTGCAAAGAGACCATGAAAATCAGATTCTGAAATCCAATTCCTAGAGAAAGTAAGTGTAATTTCAGGGCAGAAATGGCTAGAGTGTATTTCAGAGGGTAGTGGAAATACTGCATATATTCTGTGTAGTACATAGTTTAGCATAGTAATTGAGAGTATACACTCTGAACCAAGTGCCGAGGTTCAAATCCTAGCTCCACTATTTCCCAGCTATATTCTTGGGCAAGTTATTTAATCTTTCGGTGCCTTAGTTTCTTCATCTGTAATATGGCATTAACGATACTTACCTCATTGGGCTGTTTTGGGGCTTCCATGGGAGAATCTGTGGAAAATATGGAATCTGAGGAATCTATGGAAAATATGTGGAATAGCACAAACACATTCATTGGGCACTTACTATTATATTCCCTCATGTAATGCTCTATAGTGTTTACCCACTATGTAGTATAGCACACTTTCATCTACTAGTAATGGTGAAAAGTGATGCCTGTCCTTTATTTCCTGGTCTCTACTGAAATCAGTAACATACTAGCAAGATGAATGATGCCAATAAGGCCTAGAAACAATTGGTACCATTTTCAACACCAGTGTCCAAGAAACTAGCTCACAAGATAGACAACTCTGAACTTCAATGAAATCAAGTCTTTCCCAGCATTTCAGTTAGCGACCCTTCCTGTTTACTAAATAAAGATTCTCAATCAAAAGTTGGTAGGAGGAGCCCTCAAATTTGCATTCTTGAGTGTCACCACTGAGTATTCTTTCTCAGTCAAGGGATACTTGGATCATACTCAGAAACACTGATTTAAGTTCAACATCAGGCGAGTGGTTCTCATGAAGCACTGTACATCAGAGTCATTTGTATAATTTCATAAAAATATGGTTACTGAGCCCTTTCCTCAAAGACTGATTCCAGGGGTCTGTAGTTTTAAAAAGCCTATGTGTAACACACAACCAATTGTATACTTTATCTTCTGGAAATATTTTGAAATGCTTTAACAGTTAAATGTGAAGGTTACATTTTTTTTTGAGATGTGACCCTTTATGTAATTTACAGGATTTGGAAACTAGAAATACGTGGCCCAGGTAAAGGATCAACAACCTGATCAATAAATGCCAAGGACAGAATATTGATTTCTTAAAAATCTTTTCCATGAAATCTGTTTTTCAACAAACTGATGATCATGTTATACTGCTAAAGATCTGTTTTTAAAACAGTCACCGTGTTAGTTGTCCAGTCGTGTCTGACTCTTAGCGACTCCAAGGACTATAGCCCACCAGGCTCCTCTGTCCATGGGATTTCCCAGGCAAAAATACTGGAATAGGTTGCCATTCCCTTTTCTAGTGGGTCTTCCTGACCTAGGGATTGAACTTGGGTTTCCCTGCATTTCTTTAATGTCTGAGCCATCAAGGAAGCCTTAAAACAATCATTATAATTAATGCTAAAATTAGTCACAATGTATTTGGGCAAAGTGATAAATATACATGACTGCTATGATTTTTAACATCTCTAAGATTTAGAAGTCAGTTTTAGATAAGGAAACTGTTCTGGAGTCAAGGAGATTATCCAAGGTCATAATAACAGGTAGAAGCATTAACAAGAGTTGAAATGTCACCTCTCAGTCCCCAACTCGTTTTTCCTACATCTAACTTTGCCCTCCTTGCCTTCAGAACTGCATTCCTCAGCATTCTCCTTTCCTTTCTCTACCCAGGAGTCAGCAAACTCTTTCTATAAATAGTCAGATGGTAAATATCTTAGGCTCTGTGGGTCATGTACTTTTTTGGGGAAAACTGTCTTTTTTTTTTTTTTTGGTGAAAGCAGCTATAGACAACATGTAAATGTATTTGTCCTATTAAATTTCACTTATAAAGATAGGCATTAAGCAGGAATGCAGTTTGCCGACTTCTCCAACTAAAAAATTATGAACGTTGTGATTTTCCTGATCAGAAAGTTGAAGAGCCTTCAAATGTGGGAATAGTACTCCATTATGAAATTTAGATGACAGAGCAAATAAAAATATCAAGATCTGAAGGATCACAACGGTTACTTAAGGATTTAATGCAGCGTAATTAAAAACATTTTTCTCCTTAATATGTTTTAATCTTACTATATACAGATTAAGCCAGATGACAAGCTACTATACAACAGCATGTTAAAAAACATATTTATTTTACACTATGTACAATCAGGAACATATTTAAAAGCATTGTCAATTAAAATAAATGAAGACCACAAATCACAATTTAGTTGGTTCTTTGTGTATATACTCACATTAAAATATAAAGAACATATACCAAAAAAGAGCCAAAAGTGTGCATTTTTCTAAAACTTGGTATATACATATTCCACTGGGAAAAAAGCAATCAAAAATGACTTTAACCAAAACTAAGTTCCTGTGATGTGTAGTAACCATTATATTGTTTATATGAGGTAGTAACTAAATTATTTTGGCCAAGTGTTAATACTCTAAATCAAAAGAAACATGAAAATGATCATAAAATAAGGCCAACAAAAGTAAAAATTCCACTAGAAATTTGAACTGATTCACTATGGAATGTTATAGTTCTTCAAAGTGATTCTATGAAATGTTTAGTGTGGACTCTCTGATAATGCTAACATACTCTGTGCATACTGTAACTCAGACAATGCAGTGCTGCATCACGGTACCGCTATTCTGTGATTCAAAAATTTTTCAAAGGTATTGTTTTTAAGCAGAGACAAGCAATCTTATAGGATTCTTCTGAGATATAAAAAAGACCAGTTACTACAACAAGGGGTTAATTGGTTTGTTTCACATAGAAAACAATCCAAATACATTTAAAAAAGATGTTGTGGAGCCAAATGCATATTGACAATGTCACAGCTTACTTTTGTGACTTAATACATCACACATCAATACTTTGTGCAAATATAAACACACCAGTGTACTTGCATTAAAATTAAAAACAAGATTATAAAATGATTACAGCCTCCATTACAATTTTAAAAGTTACAAGATTTATCTTCATATTACTAAATTACATATAATAAAAATACAATAGTGTTAAAGGTATGGTTTCATTGCCAGCATCCCATTTTGTAATATAGCCACACCCAAGAATATACTAAAGAATTCTTAAAATATTAATCCCAATTGCAGTTTCAACATTTACATCTGTACAGATAAGACATTTACTTGTACATCTCATAAAAGTACATTATCTACATAAATTCTTAGTGTGTGTCTTCAGCAATATGAAGTTTCACAGAAAAATACTGCCTATATGTACAAAGATTACTTAACAATGAATTAAGCACTTGTGTGGTTCAATATGCTAAATATATCCATACCACTTAAAACAAAAAATTGCCCCATCTTGTCTCATGCCACAATAAATTACAAGTAACTGAAGCCAGATAACTGCGCTTTTGTACAGCTTCAAGCATCCGATAATGTTGCAGTGGTAGTGTTCTTTCTTTCTATCGTTAACTGTCAAAGCACATTTCTCAGTAACTGTTTTCATGACCCGCCAGGATGTATAAATTGCTATTTGCTGTGGGGTTATCGGTTGGCCTACTTTCCAAAACCACGACCCTAAAATAGTAAACAAACACATAAAAAACATACAACAAAACAAAGTTATTCTTACAAACTAATGTTACCAGAAAATTTTTCCACTGCTTCTTCATTATATGCCTCTAATAAACGCTGCTTATTTGCTATGTGGGCAGAAATCATTTACAAATCACTATGATTAAAGAGGCAGTTCTAGCTTTGGGAAGTAATTTTGCTGCCTACCACTCTCTTCTAAGCCAGTGTTGTTCTAAGAGCCAGAGGGGGTAAAACCTATAACTAGGAATAAGTAGGGGGAACTTAATTCTTATTATGAATTCTAAAAACAATGTGTAGTTCAAGAGTCAGAAAATAAATCAAAATAGAACCCCAAATCCTATTTGGTACTATAACTGAAAACTTTTCTGTTTGCTAGCATATGGTATTTCCTCTTTCTTGTGTTGTAAATCATATTTGAGATATTATGTTTAATGCAAAACTAGTACTGACAACATCTATGTATTCCTGTTACTTGGAAGATCAGGCCCATTGTCAAAGGCTTCTTAACTTTCTGTGAATACTTATAGCATAAAATATATTACTGCAGAAATTCCAGTTCTCTTGAAAAAGAAACTAGTTTTATGCTGGATTTATAAAACATGTTCAGAACTATGTATTTAATACAACCAGTTTTCCTACCTGTCAGATCCAAGTAGTCTGAAAATCCTTGTGCTATCTGAAATTTCTTGTGTTACCTGTTCAATGAAAATACCAATTTAACTTCTGAAATGAAAGATACAGAATTTTATATGGGCATTTAATTTATAACTCTATAGAAAAGAAATATAATTCCTAAGATGGAAACGGAACCCCTGGATGACCATTAACTTTCTTAAGTCAGCGCACAGGTATGTCCATTTGTTAGTCTAGGAAAAGTATGGCTGATTTTGAATCGATCATAAAACATGAAAGTAGTAAATGGAATACAGGCTCCCAGGGAAAAATTTAAAAGCAAAGCACCGAGTCCATTTTATTTATCAGAAACCTCTTATCAGTTACCCTAATGCTAACAGCAAGGCTCTCGCAGCAGTAAGGCCCTTCTATCTGGTCCTTCCACTTAAAAGGCTGCAGTGTAGTGTGACGGGACAAACTCATGATTCCAGTTTCAATCCCAGTTCTCCCACCTACGAGTAGTGACAACTGCAAAAGCTATGTAACTTGTTGGAAGTGGTTTATCTTCTGCCAAAAGGGACAGACAGTATCTACCTTTCAGTGGTATCTTGCATATTCTTTTAAGTATTAGTGGGTTTAACGCCTAGTTAAGAAAATGCTCAGTAGGTAACAATTCTCTTTCCCATTTCTTTCTTAGTCTCCTGAAATAATATTTTCTGATGGCATACATCATTAAAGAAGTCCTCAGTGTGAACAAGTACCAGTTGAGGAGTTAAGAATAAGTCTACAGGAGAAAGATAAACCCACTGTTTATTGTTTATTTAATGCAAAACATTCCCAATTATAATGGCAGTAGCCTCCCCCCAAAATCTGGTAGGCTGAAAAAAACAATTTGATTTTGAAAATAAAATTATTCTGGAAACAGCAGTGATTCTTGACTTCTTTTGTAACTCAGCACGCCTGAAGGATCTAACATGCTCACTTCAATAGTAGCAGTTCATCATCACTGTCAATGTATTTTGGGATTTGCCTACTTAAAGGACAGACCATTTTTGGAGGGGTTGTAGTTAGTAAGGGGTATCTAAGCAGTCTGAAAAAGTACCTCAGGATATTTTGGGACGAACTAATTTTTTAAAAATTATTCTCTTCTATCCAGCCTACAATGCTTTTCTTCCTCTGTCTGGTGTTTATTAGCTATTCACTATTCTTATCTCTAGGTTCCATTCCCTCAGGTGATTAAAAAAAAAAATCTTCCTGAGAGGTGAGCCCTCTTGTGGGAATAACTCCTGGAAACATACTGGCAGCCACCTTTCTTGAATACGTACCATAGGCTAGGCATTATGCCAAGCACATTACTTATTTCCTTTTGTTTAATCTTAGCAACCCTATGAGGTAAGTACTATACTGTTATCCTCAATTCACAGATGAAAAAAGACAGGCAAAGAGAAGTGAAGTGAAGTGCCAAGGTCACACAGTTACTGAAGAGGAAAAGTGAGATTGAACCCCAGGATCTTCTCTGAAACCTACACTCATGATCATTCTACCAGTACCGTTTACTGGTCAGGAGAAATGCTCTGAGCTTAATGCATAACAGTTTAAAAGACAAATGAGCTATTTTCTTACTCAAGGCACCTAATGTTTTCCTTTCCCTCCAGTGCTCAAGTAGAAGTCTTACTATTGAGACTGGCGTGGGGTTACTGAAAGAACTCAGGATGATTTTACTTGCCTGTAATATTTTAAGGGACGAGTACCAAGTCTTGCTCATGTTATAACACCAGCACTTTCTGGCATAAATGATGAACTGAATTGAATACGTCGTATGCTGCTGCTGCTGCTGCTAAGTAGCTTCAGTCGGGTCCGACTCTGTGCGACCCCATAGACAGCAGCCCACCAGGCTCCCCTGTCCCTGGGATTCTCCAGGCAAGAACACTGGAGTGGGTTGCCATTTCCTTCTCCAATGCATGAAAGTGAAAAGTGAAAGTGAAGTCGCTCAGTCGTGTCTGACTCTTAGCGACCCCATGGACGGAAGCCTGCCAGGCTCCTCCATCCATGGGATTTTCCAGGCAAGAGTATTGGAGTGGGGTGCCATTGCCTTCCCCAGAATACGTCGTATGACTTGGAGTTAAATTAAGAAAGGAAGGAAACCCTTTACTTGGAGCCTTCACTAGTCATTTTTCTGAAATACAAAGTAGAAAAGGTGCTTCGGGGACAGAGAGAGCCCGCATCTGCACTCTTGCTCCAGGTGATGGTCTGGGAAAGTTGAAAGAATATCAGAGCTAGCTCACTTTTAGCAGTATTTAGGAAGCTCCTGTTCTGAATATAAGGGTGCTCATCTGGAAGCACATAAAATAACGCACTGAACTTGTCTGACTTAATGGACAGAGAGAGGGGGCTATAATGTATGCGCACTTGAATTTATCACTGAATTAAATACAGAACATGTAACATTTCGTTGCAACAATCAGGAATTTTCCAAAGTTAAAGAAAACTCTGTGATGTAGAATTTGCCAAAAAGATCTTCACGACCCAGATAATCATGATGATGTGATCACTCATCTACAGCCAGACATCTTGGAATGTGAAGTCAAGTGGGCCTTAGAAAGCATCACTACGAACAAAGCTAGTGGAGGTGATGGAATTCCAGTTGAGCTGTTTCAAATCCTGAAAGATGATGCTGTGAAAGTGCTGCACTCAGTATGCCAGCAAATGTGGAAAACTCAGCAGTGGCCACAGGACTGGAAAAGGTCAGTTTTCATTCCAGTCCCAAAGAAAGGCAATGCCAAAGAATGCTCAAACTACCGCACAATTGCACTCATCTCACATGCTAGTAAAGTAATGCTCAAAATTCTCCAAGCCAGGCTTCAGCAATACGTGAACTGTGAACTCCCTGATGTTCAAGCTGGTTTTAGAAAAGGCAGAGGAACCAGAGATCAAATTGCCAACATCCGCTGGATCATGGAAAAAGCAAGAGAGTTCCAGAAAAACATCTATTTCTGCTTTATTGACTATGCCAAAGCCTTTGACTGTGTGGATCACAATAAACTGTGGAAAATTCTTCAAGAGATGGGAATACCAGACCACCTGACCTGCCTCTTGAGAAATCTGTATGCAGGTCAGGAAGCAACAGTTAGAACTGGACATGGAACAACAGACTGGCTCCAAATAGGAAAAGGAGTACGTCAAGGCTGTATACTGTCACCTTGCTTATTTAACTTCTATGCAGAGTACATCATGAAAAATGCTGGACTGGAAGAAACACAAGCTGGAATCAAGATTGCTGGGAGAAATATCAATAACCTCAGATATGCAGATGACACCACCCTTATGGCAGAAAGTGAAGAGGAACTAAAAAGCCTCTTGATGAAAGTGAAAGAGGAGAGCGAAAAAGTTGGCTTAAAGCTCAACATTCAGAAAACGAAGATCGTGGCATCCGGTCCCATCACTTCATGGGAAATAGATGGGGAAACAGTGGAAACAGTGGCAGACTTTATTTTTTTGGGCTCCAAAATCACTGCAGATGGTGACTTCAGCCATGAAATTAAAAGACGCTTGCCCCTTGGAAGAAAAGTTATGACCAACCTAGATAGTATATTCAAAAGCAGAGACATTACTTTGCTGACTAAGGTCCGTCTAGCCAAGGCTATGGTTTTTCCTGTGGTCATGTACGGATGTTGAGAGTTGGACTGTGAAGAAGGCTGAGCGCTGAAGAATTGACGCTTTTGAACTGTGGTGTTGGAGAAGACTCTTGCGAGTCCCTTGGACTGCAAGGAGATCCAACCAGTCCATTCTGAAGGAGATCAACCCTAGGATTTCTTTGGAAGGAATGATGTTAAAGCTGAAGCTCCAGTACTTTGGCCACCTCAGGCAAAGAGTTGACTCATTGGAAAAGACTCTGACGCTGGGAGGGATTGCGGGCAGGAGGAGAAGGGGACGACCGAAGATGAGATGGCTGGATGGCATCACGGACTCGATGGATGTGAGTCTGAGTGAACTCTGGGAGATGGTGATGGACAGGGAGGCCTTGGCGTGCCGAGTTCATGGGGTTGCAAAGAGTAGGACACAACTGAGCGAGTGAACTGAACTGAACTTAGACTCTTTCATATTTCTTTCAATATTGTTTAATAGTTTTCAGAGTACAAGTTTACATGTCTTTTGTTAAACTTATTTTTCAGTATTTTATTCTTTTGATGCTATGGCAATTGAATTATTTTCTCAATTTCATTTTAGATTGTTCATTGCAAATACCATTAACATTGTTCTTTTTTTTTTTTCCCCCTCTGTGTTCTTTGGATTATATAATGTGCTGCGATTCATGGGGTTGCAAAGAGTCGGACACGACTGAGTGACTGAACTGAACTGACAGGACTATTTAATGGCTGTAATTTTTAAAAAGATCACTTACCTCATTAGATCTAAAACTTCTACCTTGCATTCCATGTTTCCAGAAAGCTAGCACACTGTCTTGTAGGCAAACTAACAGGCAAGAACAGCTCAGTTACTGTTAATAGTACAAAAGTTCAACCAGTAAGCATCATTTCACCCCTCTTTCTACCCTGAATAACAATATTTCAATTAATAACTGTTAATCATTCCAGATTTATAATGGTATCTTTACCACACCACATACTACACAGTATAACAGCATAAATACTTTATTGAACTGACTCATATTTTGGTAAGAAAAAGAAAATTCACTGAAAATATTTTTTGCTTTAGGAAGTTTTGTTTTGTGAAAATATTTGAAACATACAGAAAAATAGGAGAATGACATAAAAACACACGTATCTACCATTCAACACTTAAATCCTAACATTTCCCCATATTTGTTCTTTGTTTTAAATAAAAATGAATACTGCCAGCATCCCTATATGCTCCTCTAGTTCCATTCCAACCCTTCCTTCCTCCCTCCCCGAGATAACCACCTTACGAATTTGGTATCTCTTGTTCTCATGCATATTTTTACTATTAGAACACAGTGAGTTCACATGATCAGTGAACTTTATATTGTATGTTTCCAACTTTCATGTATTTAGTGTGAGGAACCAGATGACGTTTCTACTTTTTTTTGTTATTACAAACAATGCTGCAATGAACACTCTTGTGCATGCGTGCGTACGAAGCCATTTCAGTTGTGTCCGACTCTGTGAGACCCTATGGATTAGAGCCTGCCAGGATCCTCTGTCCACGGCATTTTCCAGGCAAGAACACTGGAGTGGGTTGCCATGCCCTCCTCCTGGGGGTCTTTCCAACCCAGGGATCGATCACCTGCACTAGCAGGTGAGCTCTTTTCCACCAGCGCCATCTGGGAAGCCCTAAACGTTCCTGTGCCTCTCCCTACATACGTGTGCAAAACTGTCTCTGGAGTGGACACCTAGAAACAGAATTACCGGGATATGTGCCTTCTAAAAATTCTAGTTTTGCTTTCTGTATTTAAATATTTAATATATATTTTGGTGTATATTCAGTGAAGATTCTTAATTTGTTTCCTGCAGATAATGAACTGTACTGGCATCATCTGTTGAACCAAACATCATTTCCCCACTGACATATGATATAAATACCCAATTACATGTAGCTCTACTTCTGAGCCTTCTGTTCCCTTCTTCCATTTATCCCTGTGCTGATCCCACACTGTCTTAACCACTATGGCTTCACAGTAAGGTTCAATATCAAGCAGGGCAAGTGTTCATCAAAATTTATTTTACTACTCTTGGCCTTTGGCTTATCCTTATGAATTTTAAGATCAGCTTATCAAGCAGCACAAGAATACCTTACTGGTTTTTTTTTTAACTGCAAATGCACTGCATATGTGGATTCATTTGTGAACTAATATCTTTCCCATATTCAGTCTTCCTATACCTCAACATGGTGTAGCTCATTTGTTCAAATCTTCTTTTATGCTTTTAAAAGATAACCTGGAATTTCCTAGATGATGATCTTACACATGTTTGACTACATTTATTCCTATGCATCTAACTGGCGTGTCAGAAAGCTATCCATCTATGTTATTCATATCTAGCAATTCTGAATTTTCTTATTGGTTTAGTTTAGAGTTGTATATTCTAGTAGATAATCATACCATCAGCAAAAAAAGATATTTTGCTTATTTCTTTCTAATCCTCATAGTTCCCTTTTCATAGTCTAATGAGACTGTGTTGTAATATGATGCTGGCAAACCTCCTTATCTCATTATCTAGTATAATGGCAATCAGTTTAACCATTAAATGATACTTTTAATAGGCTGTACCAGATGAAGGACATTTCCTTCTACTGATAATTTCTAAAATGTTGTCTTTTTAAAAAGCCAAGAATGGCTTAGATTTTACTGACTGCTTTTTGTGCACCTACTGCAGAGCTCTGTAACTTTTGGCTTTCAATGTGCTGTGCACAACTAAACTTTCTTCTGCTGAACTACCTTTGCTTCTCTGAGATAAAGTCTACTATTTGATGATGTGGAATTCTATTTGCTAGTATTTTATATAAAATTTCTAAAATCTGTTTTCATGAGATTGGGAAACTGTGTTTTCTCCATAATTTAATTGATTTCACTATCAACAGTGCTAAATGAGTTTGAGCAAAGCTCCAGGAGTAGGTGATGGACAGGGAAGCCTGGTGGGCTAGAGTCCTTGGGGTCACAGAGAGTTGGACATGACTGACTGACTGACCTGAAGTGAGTGTTACTGATTTATTCTGCATTCCTTTCTTGTCTACAGTCTGAAGCAGTTTGTATATAGGACAGGGACTATTTCTTCTTTTAACAGTGGGTAAAAATCCCCTATAAAGCCACCAGGCCTTATGTGAGGAGTCTTAATTAGCAGGTGGTTCAAACAACATGCCTGGCTCTTGTTCCCCATCTTTGGTGGGACACCACTAGTTTTCTTCACCACTCATGAGGGCATATCACTTTGAGTTTCTGGTTTTTTGCCTTTTTTTTGACCTGGCCATGTGTTTTTAAGTATGGATTCCATTTGAACATTTTGAGCAGACGTCCCTCAAAACTGACTTATTATCATCAGCGTCTGCTTGTTGGAGAGAGGCAGTCTTTTTGGGAGAAAGATTAAAAATAGGACCAAGAATAAGACAAATGAACTATCTGCCCTTGGCCCTTACCTTCTGCTAATGCATATACATGCAAGGATCTTTACTGATAAAGGACACCAGAAAAACCAGTGTACAGCTAAATTAACTGCCTTTCATATTCATCAGCATTCTCTCTATTATGGTCATTTTACCCTATTTTTCCTGAATGCAATCATTTTAGAATACTGATTCTGTAAGAAATCTTTTTCCAGAAAAAATTCTTATCAAGCGTAATGTAAAAATAGCAAGAAGGAAATTCCATATACTTAAGGATCTGTGATCAGCAGACATAACAGCAAAAATAATAGACTATACTAAATTGTAAAGCACTTATTGGGAAACTCTACAGGAGTCTCAAGAAAATGGAAATTCATAACTAGGTTATGAATAACAATATTTAATTATTTATTTTGAAAATGCCCAATCTGTAAGGAAGATGACATTATTTACCGATTATATCAACGCTGTTAAACTATTTTAGGGAATATGTAAAAGCAAAGACTAATACCTCATATTCATTATACCCTATATTTAAAAAAATTAGTCCTTAGTAATATATTTTTATAATTTCAAATAACTATTGGACAAATTATTCTAAGCAGCTGATAATGCAATCAAACAAGAAACACAAAACTCTGACTTACCTATTGATTCAATCTGGAAATCAAAAGTGAGTTCGGATGATAATTTTCTGCTAGATTTTAATCTTCCTTGGAGATTTACTATTTTTATACAACCTATAATGGAAAAAAGTCACTTAGAAACTAAGATAAAAGAAATCTTATTAAGATAAAGATATTCATAAACAAAAACTTACAGTCCAAGCATACAAGAATGGTATCTCTCTCCAGCTGCGTTACATGAGTCACACTTGTCTGTGGGGTATCTACAACACAAACAAACTTGATAAAACTTACAGGAAACAGTAATATTTAAAGCACAGAGACATCAAAAAAAGAATTCTGAATATAACTGAATTTGAAATAGATATATATTTTTAGTCATACGCATGCAGTGGTTGACTCAGATGGATATGGGTTCAAACTCTGATATAAGAGCTAAACTGAGTGAGTGCTTCATGGAGGGTTAGCTATTGTCATTACTACCGGTGATGCACTATCCTATTCATACGTGAGATCTATATTATGGCAATGATTAATTTCGGATTTTAAGCTCAGAAGGCCAAGGGTTGTGCTTCGTACATCATTATATGTGGTGCCTAGCACATGCAATAAATATTTACTGAATGAATGAATCAGAGAGTTAATCACTTTGAATACAAATAAGTTAAAAAAATACTGACATATTTTGAGAAGTATGAAGCATCATAAAAATGCAGAGGCCTTATTTTTATAATAATGATTTATCCAAGTTCTAACAAACCTAAAATATTTAAGTGACTTAGTTTTCCAGAAAGTGAGAAGTAAGATATCCCAAACTTTGTATGAATATCAAAGCTAAAACTGTTGAACTATAGGCCTTTGTTCCTGGAGAGTGGTTCTCAAGTCTAGTCTATCAGTCTAGTTTTTTACTTCCCATAGTATTTAGAATCTTAATAAATCCAAGGGCAGCTGTAGTTCAGACTTTCACACATACCCTGTAACTAGCCAGGGTTGGAAGAATAAGGAACAGGCCTCCTATACATCAGGCCAGCAAGATCTTTGTAACTCTTACACATTTGGTGAAAATTAGTCAAGAAGCCAGTCTAGCATTACGAGATAGAAAGCCAGGAAAATGAGATTTACAAATGGCTTATAATAATTAATTTCCAAACACTGAAGTCATCTGGAGGTCTACTGATGTTCAGCTGCCACCTCCAGATATTCTTATTTAAATAGAGGTATGTGTGTGTGACTTGATGTATCAAGACTTGATGTATCTTCTCAAGTGGATTCTACTATGCAGCAGAGTTTAGGAAACCACAGCTTATATATTTCAGCTCATATAAAACCTTAAACATACTTTCGCCCTCTTACTCAACCTCATCATCTCAAAATCAGAAATGAATTATACCTGTTGTATTTAACTTCTAATATAGGGATTTCATTATGCTAAGATAAGCAATCAAAAGTTCCTGGGACGGAAGGTACAAAACTCTTCTGTCAGGAAATGAGAGGCCCTTCATTAAACAATTGGTAGAAAAGGATTTAAAATTAAAATGGTTGGGAGAAATAAGACAACTGAAATTCACTAAATAAAATATTAGTCAACCAACAATAGAAGGGAAGAAATTAGAAAGCAGGAGTTACCCCATGTCTGAAAGGGTAGATACCGTCTAAAAAGGGAGAATTTAACAAGAGAATTTGAGGAAGCCGAAGACAAGCCACATAATGTTGCCTAGGGCTGGCCATGCAAACGGAAAGCTGCTCGAGTTCCCTGGGCTTCAGCAGCCATGAGACTGTCTTTAGATTTCTGTTGAATGTGTCTAAATGTGTGATCATTTTTTTTTTCCCCAATGCCAAAAACCTCAGTCTCTTTTTTCCTTTAGTGAACACCCTTTCAGGCTTCCAACAAATTCCTGACTAATCAATATTTGTTGGTAAGCTGGTTAACACTTTTCTAAGTTGTCAAAGACTCTGAGCAAAGGGCCTTTGCAAGACCTTTAAAAATTACCTTCAAAAATGGCCATGCCTATTTTACAGCAAAACATTGTACAATGTCATTTTTTAGGCAAAAACACAAAAGGAGCTTCATAACAAACACAGTGTTTTAAAAACAAAGATAAAAAGACCTTTAAGGTCATTTTTTTTTTAAAAAGTGTAACAGTTTAATCAGATTTATTTACCACAAAACCCAAGTTTTGCCAATGTGTATGGATTGCAACAATGCAACTGAGGGTTTCAAACTATCATCAAATTTCTGTAAAAAACTCATTAATTGGAGATATTATTTCCTAAGATACAAGCTATGAAGGAAGAATGTGCTACAACTGGGAAATGTAGATCAAAATTTAGGAAATATATAAAAGAATTATTTTCAAGCACCCTCAAACACTTTGGAGGTGCTTTACTATTTACTTAATATTTTGTATCCTAATTACAAATGATTAAAAATATTTATTAAAGTTACCAGGTAGTACCTGTGTATCAATTACAAAAATATACTGGAAAATATACTTAATGCAGCTTTTCCCTTTTATATAAATCAGGTTTTCTACTAGCCTCTTGATGAAGGCGAAAAAGCAGAGTAAAAAAGCTGGCTTAAAACCCAACATTCAAAAAACTAAGATCACGGCATATGGTCTTATCACTTTATGGCAAATAGATGGGGGAAATGTGCAAACAGTGTCCAATTTCATTTTCTTGGGTTCCAAAATCAACGTGGACTGTGACTGCAGCCACGAAATTAAAAGATGCTTGCTCCTTGGAAGAATAGCTGTGGAAAACCTAGACAGTATCTTAAAAAGCAGAGACATCATTTTGCTGACAAAGCTCCATACAGTCAAAACTATGGTTTTTCCAGCGGTCATGTATGAATGTGAGAGTTGGACCATAAGGAAGGCTGAGCACTGAAGAATTGATGCTTTTGAACTGTGTTGCTAGAGGAGAATCTTGAGAATCTCTTGGATAGCAAGGAGATCAAAGCAGCCCATCCTAAAGGAAATCAACCCTGAATACTCATTGGAAGGACTGATGCTGAAGCTCCAATACTTTGGCCACCTGATGCGAAAAGCCGACTCATTAGAATAGACCCTTAGGCTGGGAAAGACTGAGGGCAGGAGGAGAAGGGGCGACACAGGGTGAGATGGCTGGATGGCATCACTGACTTGATGGACATGAGTTTTTGGAAACTCAGGGAGGTAAGTGATGGACAGAGAAGACTGGTGTGCTGCAGTTCACGGGGTCGCAAACAGTTGGATGCGACTTGCACTACCAACAAGGTTTGTATATATATGTATATGTGGTTCTCCATGTGTGGTCCCTGTATTAACATTGTCAACATCCTGGGAACTTACACACTGAAAATTCTCAGGCCTCACCCAGGTCTACTGAATGAAAAACTTGGGGGTGGGACCCAGCCAAGTGATTCTGACACACACTCAAGTTTGGGAGACACTAGAATGTTTTAAATGAGTCAAACAAATTAGCTATTTCAAAGCAAGTCATCTTCTCTTCTTCCAGTTCACTAAGTTACTCAAGACTGGATTTTTATGCACTGTACTCGTCTGATGAAAGATACAGTAAATTTATTACTTAAAAAACCAGTCTATGCACTGGCCTTAATAATTAAATAAAAACCACCAACCTGATTCTGTAAACCACGAGGAGGTAGAATTTGGATTGACTGTTTCAAATCGAACCACCTGGTTGAAGTCTCTCCCTTTACTGACACCAACACAGACTAAAGGGTACTCCTGTTCAGGAACCACCAGCATTTCAAACATTCTAAGTGGGCATGGTATAGGAAAATCTATGTGCTGGAAAAAAACAAAATATATTAAAAAAGGAAAACAAAAGCCAAGTAATTTCATGGGAATGCCATTAAGAAGGTTTAGTTTTATGAAAATACAAAACAGAGTACTCTCTACTATAAAGACTGCTGCTTCTCACAGAAACTCAGGGTATGCAGAAAAATCCCAATTATGAAGCATCTTATAAAGATTTTAGGTTCGCACTGTAATTTTTAAGTTAAATACCACACATTTTGGCATCAGAATTGGAAACAGATCCAGCAACTGTGTGGCTGGTCTGAGAGTCGCCCTACCTCCACCCTTTGAGGTAGAGTCTCTTGTTTCTTAATTGGACACTGCACTTCAGTAATACTCCTCTGCCTTCTTATCCAACTGGGCAAACATGGGTGAGAAAACTGAAATGCTAATTAGCAAGAGACATTCCTCTTGCAAGTATGGACAGGGGGAAAAAAAAAAAACCAACCCACAAAAGAAATTAGCCCTGTATTTCAAGTGATTCTACTCAATAAATTAATTGCAATGCAACTGATTTTCATTATACATAAGCTTAAAATTATTTTTATTTTACTACAAAGAGACTACATTCACATTCTGGAACTCTGGAAAAATAGAAAACATTCATTTTGTTAGTCATCAGGAGAAAACCACCAAGATAACTATATGCATCCACCAGAAGAACGAGAATAATAAGGGTTACTCAGAGAAAAGCAGACAAATGCTCATAACACTGATGGTGGCAGAACAAACTGGTACGACCACAGTGGTTAATTACATCTCTTAATGCCAAAGATATGCATCTCTCAGAGTGTTAGAAATCACACTCCTAGTCATACAACCTACAGAGCATGGCTGTACAGGCACACAGGAGACCCATGCAAAAGTATACACAAGCTTCATTGCTAAGAGTAACAAAAAATTGCAAGTAACCCAAATGCCTAAAGCAGATAAAACAACGCCAGTTTCACACAATCAGAAATTAGAGCGCAATCAAAATGAACAAACTATGGCTATATCCAACAAGTACCCAAATACAATGTTGCACAAAAGAAGTCAGGCCCAAATGAATGTGATTCCACTTCCATACTGTTGAAACATTAAGTAAAATGCTAATGTTTACGGGTATGTGCTAACAATGGTAAAAATGGAAAATAAGGGAGCTGATTTGTAGAGGGGGTGGTGCTATGAGGAGCTCTGGGGTGCTGGCAATGTTCTTCCTTACAATAAAAAGGTTTATAAAAAATATATTAGTCTTACACATATTTTATTAGGTCTACTTATAATTTATTTTTGTTGCTCCTATAAATGGGCTGTTTTCATTATATTTCCCAGTGGGTACTGTTAGTATCTTTAAAAGCTATTGAAATTAATATTTTTTTAATTCTGTAGTTTACTTATAAATTCTAAAGAAAATAAATTATAGAGAAAATAAACAGGCAAAATGGGGCTACCACAACCAACTGTCTTAAAGTGTCAGAAGACGCAGTGTGATCCTCACGACTAGAATGTGAAACTGCCCACACCTGTTGTTCCCACATTGCTCCTTCCCCGAAACTGCCTAAGTGCCTCCATCCCAGAGCTCTAGATATGCCTTCAACAAACACCCTACGCACATGCCCGCTGGGAGCATCCCTACCACCTGGGGATGTGCTTTGGATAAAATCTGTCCTATTTTTAATAAAGTAAATCATTTAAAATAATTATCTTTGAAATGTGGAAAACAGCAGTAGGACAGAAAGAAAACAATGCTTCTGTATTTTTTCCTCAGTAAATTAGAAAACCAACAGATTGTGACTACTTCTACCTAGCTTCCAATAATAACCAAACAATATGTATAAGTCACTAGCCAGAAGAGCGCTCCCATAAAATACTTTCAAAACCAGTCGCTACTAATGATAGTCCTTGAGGGAAATAATTATCTCTTACTCATTTTTTTTTTCTTTTAAAATTAATTTTTTATTGAAGGGTAATAGCTTTACAGAATTTTGTTGTTTCCTGTCAAACCTCAACATGAATCAGCCATAGGTATATATATATCCCCTTCCTTTTGAACCTCCCCGCCACCTCCCTTCCCATCCCACTCCTCAAGGTTGATACAGAGGCCCTGTTTGAGCTTCCTGAGCCATACAGCAAATTCCCATTGGCTATCTATTCTACATATGGTAATGTAAGTTTCCATGTTACTCTCTCCATACACCCCACCCTTTCCTCCCCTCTCCCCATGTCCATAAGCCTGTTCCCTATGTCTGTTTCTCCATTGCTGCCCTGTAAATAAGTTCTTCAGTAACATTCTTCTAGATTCTGTATACATGTGTTAGAATATGATATTTATCTTTCTCTTTCTGACTCATTTCATTTTGTATAATAGGTTCTAGGCTTATCCACCTCATCAGAACTGACTCAAATGCGTTCCTTTTTATGCCTGAGTAATATTCCAATGCGTAGATTAGTCCTGGGTGTTCTTTGGAAGGAATGATGCTAAAGCTGAAACTCCAGTACTTTGGCCACCTCATGCGAAGAGCTGACTCATTGGAAAAGACTTTGATGCTGGGAGGGATTGGGGGCAGGAGGAGAAGGGGACGACAGAGGATGAGATGGATGGATGGCATCACTGACTTGATGGACGTGAGTTTGAGTGAACTCTGGGAGTTGGTGATGCACAGGGAGGCCTGGCGTGCTGCAATTCATAGGGTCGCAAAGAGCCAGATAGGACTGAGGGACTGAGCAACTGAACTGAACTGATACGTACCACAACTTCTTTATCCATTCATCTGTCCATGGACAGCTGGGTTGCTTCCATGTTCTAGCTATTGTAAATAGTGCTGTAATGAACAATGGTACACATGTGTCTTTTTCAACCCTGGTTTCCTCAGGGTATTTGCCTAGGAGCTGGATATCTGGGTCATATGATGGTTTTTTTAAGGAATCTCCGTACTGTCTTTCACAACGGCTGTATCAATTTACATTCCCACCAACAGTGCAAGAGTGTTCCCTTTTCTGCACACCCTCTCTCTTACTCATTTTTACCTGTCTAATTAAATAGCACTGTACCTGATTTGTAATAAGTACATTAATATCTGCTTCAATTTATGACTTTTATTTCTATTGAAAATAAAACAGTGTAGTGACGCAGAAACTTAGAAAATGTCATGAAGAGTAAGAATGCAGAAAACATAAGAATGTTTTTGAATACATCTGGTAAGACTTATAGTATAGAAACATCCTAAATACTAATTGAGATAATATCAAATATAGAAGCAAAATACACTCAAGAGAAATCTCAAAGCAGAGAGACAAAGAAAGGAGAATTGGGTTTAGATGAAGGACAGCAAAGAAGGGCATGTGTCTCAGGGAGTTTAAGGAAAGTGGGAAGAGTGAGAAGTCTTAAAGGAGGCCTACAAGTAGAACGGTATGTAAGGCTAACATCCTGGAATCCTGGCAACAGGCCTCACCAGTCAGCGCCAAGCGCCCTGGTACCCAGAAAAAAGAAAACATGCATGGGTAATTTTTAAGCTTCCCATGCCTTCAAAATATATATTCTCTCCGGCATGCTCTTTTTTCTATATTTATTTTTAATTGGAAGATAATTACATCACAAAAATATGGAATGCTTCATGACTTTGCACGTCATCCTTGTGCAGGGGCCAAGCTAATCTGTATTGTTCCAATTTTATTAATAGTATATGTGCTATTGAAGCAAGCACCTGTATGTTCTTAATACAGAAAGTTCCTTTAATAGAGAGGATCTTTCACTATGTATTAAGATAAATAGTTTAACATATTGGGTAACACATAAAATTCATTCATACTTAGGTTTAATCAGACTATTAGTATCCATGAACAACTGACGTAATCAAACTATTTTCCATTTTGATAGAGGCTGGGAAAGAAAGGAATAGGAAGGACACACTGTAACAGACTAAGGATAAAGACAGGGAAGGGAAGGGCTACAGGAGAATGATAATACACACTTCACCACTCCATCTAGGATACGCTGTGCTTCTGTCAGACAGAAAAGAACAAAGAGGAACTTAGAACAAAAACAGGTGGACAGAAATGGGCTGTGTTCAGAAGTTCTGTTCTGCACAATTTATAAGGTTATTTTCCCTTTCAGCTTTTTGTTGAAAGAATTTTTGTTTCACTAAATTTGTGAAAATATTACTTCAATGGGTGGTAAATTCTTGAAACTTTATTTCATTTCTTTAGTCCTAGTTAATTGTGAGGTTAATAAATACTGATGTGAAAATTAAAACTAGATTCCCTAGTCACTCATAAAATTTTAAATAACAGGAAGCCAATACTTTAAACATCTTAATTCTATATTATATAATTTAGGAAGAATCCACTCCAATTATTTTGATCCCAATTTCTATGGAGATAGTAAATGCTCATGAAATACTACTTAATCTATACAAAATAGTGAGGAAAACAGCATAAAAAATTCATCTGCTATTTCTTTGGAGTGACTGAGCCAGCACTTCATACACTTTCAGTTAGCTTTTCCTCTAAATTTAAATTACAGCTGAGTAATATTAAATGTCTTAAAAAATATTCATTAGAGGGACCTCCCTGGCAGCACAGTAGTTAAGACTCCATGCTTCCCCTGCAAGGGGCACAGGTTTGATCCCTCGTCAGGGAACTAAAATCTCCATGCCATGTGGCACAGCCAAAAATTTTTTTTTCGTTAAAAGATTCTAGAGACACTAAGGCACAAAAAACGATCCATGGGAAGGCCTAGGTGAAATAACAGGATGGGAGATATTCAAAACAAATTATTTCCCCTTCATGTTTATTCCTTGACTTTTCAAGCCAAATGCCAATCTGTAGACTGTCCCTCTGCTACAATGGAACAAGTCAACCAGAGAACATATTCAGACAAAATCTCACTGCTCTCTTAGTACCTCCTGTTCTTGATATCAGACTGTGTATTTGATTCAGTACTTCAGGCTTCCACTGTCACGTCCCTGAACTATCGTGTCTGACTCTTTGCGACCCCCTGGACACCAGGCTTCTCCGTCCATGGGATTTTCTAGCCAAGAGTATTAGAGTGGGTTGCCATTTCCTTCTCCAGGGATTCTTCCCGACCCAGCGATCGAACCCAGGTCTCCCACATGTAGACAGATGCTTTACCGTCTGAGCCACTAGGGAAGTCCTGAACTATCTATCTAGTCTCTTTTACAACTTCTATCAGGCCAATGGAGTTTTTTTTAAATAATTAGGCAGATTTTTACCACTCTGTCATATAATCCAAAATCATTACATTGTCTTGAGAATTAACTGGAAAAAAAAGTTTTCTTGAAAGAACAGGAAAACTGATAAGCTTTTATGCTAAAAATGATATAGGTTGACATTCATGCTTACCTTAATCAACATAAATTTCTGCATTGGTTCAACCCATTCTAATAGAACAATGCTAGTTTGAAGCGCCCCACATAGGTATTTATGGCCTGTGTAAGGATTTCTCACTGTCAAGGCAAAAAAGTATATATAAGTTTTCTTCTAATGCAAAGTTTTTACAGTAATAGTTGCCTGCTCCAAAAACAAACAAATGAAAGGTGGAGGCCAGTTCAATTTGTTAATTAGATTGCATAGTGAAAAAGAAATACTGTTTCAGATACAAGTGCAAAACTCTCATCACTTTCAGGATTTTTATTTGCATGCTCAAAAACTGCTGGTTGTTATGGGGCCAGGGGGTGGGAAGAAGAACTTTAAGTCTTATGGTAGCAGAAGAACTTTAGGTCTTATGGTAGCAGAGAGATTAACTGAGACAGCAAGATCCTGAAGAAAGGTTTAAAGCAGGTTTGGGGAAATGTTCCCACACGGATAGCTGTAGCACATTTAGGGTGATTCGGGGTGCTCTTGGTAGTACTGTTCAGAGGCAGTACTGCTTTGGTCTTCACTAGATGGAGACATTAATCAAGATGCAGGTTTACAAATTAAAAAACTGAATTGCCTCAGAGGTTTTTAAGGGAGGAAAGAAAACAATTTTTTGCTTTTCCTAGATACGAATCAACCAGTTAATTGTTATGGGGGTTTGAGGAGGACTTTAGGCTCGGGGTAATGTGAACAAGGAGACTATGACTTACACATCACAAGCATTAAGTTTCATGTATTAAAGGTATGAGAGTAAATAACAAGTATACTGAGTGAATAAATGCAGTCTCAAAAGCCATTACTAAGCAGAATGGTGAGTGATTAGTAACAGGCTCCTTAGAGAACAGGGTATGGTAAAGTGCTGTAATAAAGTCATCCTCCATTTATTTAGTCAATAAATTATTTGTGAAACAACTATACATGCAAAGTTCTACATTAGGTTTAGTTTACATGAAAACAGAATGGGCAATACATTTATTTTACATAAGGGAGAAAAGTAAACTATTACTGGCAGGATGTCCTGGAGTACTACGGTTTTACACTAGATTGAAAAATGAGCCTCACAGCATCCTCTTATCCACTCTGTAAAACAGGACAGCTGTGTGATTTTGGATGGTTTACTTACCAACACAACACTTCTGACACCACTTGGTTTCAGGGATTTTTGCTGATACAGCAAATTTCCTAAATGGAAATGGAAATGAATATGTAATACATGCAGGTGAAGTTAGTATATGAAAATACTACTGTTATAGAACAGTGGAGAAAAGATGAGTTGTTTAAAAACTGGTCCAGACATAATGGGTTATCTATTAAAAATAAGACATCAACTGGATACCTTTCTCAACCCCCCTCTAATCAATTCCAAATGGATAAAGAATTTAAACATGAAACACAAAACTATAAAATATATAGATTTTTGAAGTATATGACCACAGGATTACTTTAAAAAATGCAAAAATATACAGGAAAATAATGATAAACTTAGACTGATTTTTTTTTTCACTGATGTATCCCTAGCAACTCAAACTATGCTGCTGCTGCTGCTAAGTCGCTTCAGTCGTGTCTGACTCTGTGCGACCCCACAGACAGCAAACTACCAGGCTCCCCCATCCCTGGGATTCTCCAGGCAAGAACACTGGAGTGGGTTGCCATTTCCTTCTCCAACGTGTGGAAGTGAAAAGTGAAAGTGAAGTCGCTCAGTCGTGCCTGACTCTTAGCGACTCCATGGACTGCAGCCCACCAGGCTCCTCCGTCCATGGGATTTTCCAGGCAAGAGTACTGGAGTGGGGTGCCATTGCCTTCTCTGTCAAACTATGAGTGACATTCAATTCGTTGAATGTATTTAGTAAATTATTAACTTTAGTTTACCAAAAGACAGAGCTGAGAAAGTAAAAAGACGAGCCACAAACTGGGAAAACAATAGGACTCTGTTCTGATAAAAATGGTATCAAAAAGTTAGTACATTAAAGTTTATGTGCCTTCCATTGTTCGGGAGCTCTATATGATTTTAAAGGTTGGTAGTCAGTTTCCATGCCCACAGGAATTTAAGATTTATCAAGTTAGAAAGCAGAATGGAATCATGCTCTAAGAAGGCAGGAAAACAACAGCAGAAAGTGGCAGCTGGGAGAAAAAATGGGGCACATAAACTATATAGGAAGAAAGAAACCTCCTGATACCCTTAAGTCCAACTATAGATACTATAGTACAAACATAATAAATCAAGTTCATAATCATAACTAATTCATCATGAAAAGATCCAGTTAAACTCAGTGTAATCTATTTTGAGAAGATGGAAAAGCTTGCAGTATATTTTAAAATGATTTTCACTGAAAAGTTAATTTTTAAAAAGCTTTTGTGCGCAAAGTGGCAAATCTTAGCTATACGGTAAACTCAGCAATTAACAACAAATTTTTAAAGTACTTAAAAGTTAAGCTTCTATATTAGTTGCTTTACAACTAATACTGTAAAGGAAGAATGGTTACATTACACAAGTATTGTAAAGTACAATTTATACCAGATTCAGAAGACTTTTACTCAACAAATAAGGTCCAATATAATAATAACCAAAATAATAATAATGACTAAACAGAAGAGCAAACATAATTAAAAATTCCTGTAAGTAGAAAAACAAAACACCTAAATGTCTAAGTATCTTATAAAAATCTTCAATTAATAAGTTACTTAAATTTTTTAAGTTTAGAAACTACTTTGAAAAAAATTCAATTTATTCAAATTGACACAAATAAGTCAAAAGCACTATATGTGATATAAAATTACAAGCAAACTAGAGGAAAAAAAAATTAGTTTTAACACTGTAGAAAAACTAACAGTTCAGAAAGAAAATGTTTGATATAAGTGGAAAAGTATAAATAGAAAATTTTAGAATATGATAGACACTTGTGAAAATATGTTTACTTTTTACAGTTTTTTTCATTACACACGATTTCTACAAACCCAAGCTGAGAGCTTTTTTCAATTTCTGTACTATATCTATTTTTTTAATGAATGAATTTACATATTATCTCTAAGGATGAAAACATAATTAAATGTACAGTTACCTTGGCAGTATTCTATCAGGAAGTTTGTGTGCTGGAATAGAAACGGGTAACTTTTGCATTTGTCTTGCATAATCAAAAAGCCCTGGTAAATTATGAGAATAAAGCTGAGAAGCTTTACCTGTAGAGAAAAACAAATGTGTCACAAAAGCTGATAACATAAAGAGGAACAACTGTAAGGTTTTTAAAAACTAAAAGACCTACCAGATATTGACAGTAAGCAATTGTTCATTACATACAACCATGTACACCTTCGGGGAAATAGCTGATAAAAAAAAGCACAAAGTTTACAGAAGATAATGGATAACAGCAGTGTAAATATTCACATATTAACCATGTAGCTGTCATACCATTAGGCCAGTTTTTAAAAAGAAATTTATTTTTCATAGAAACTCATTTTATAAGGCATTTAAAACAAGATGCTACATATACATATTTATATGGGAGAAAAATAAATTAGTGTAATTTCATTATCTAAGTTCCTACATTATATGATTAGCTCTATTCTCCTTATGGTACAGACTATGTAATCTCAAACTACACAAGGAAAAGGACATTTTCAAACAATGTCTATTCCTTTATTTTGGTTCTTTGAGTTTTCAATAATTAAAACTCTCCTGTGTACTTCCAAAAAATGGTCTTATCTGGGCGTATGGACATGCCTGGCTTCTGGAGCAGAAGAGAGGAAAAAAGATCATGGTGTCATAGAACTTAAGAGTATGGAAACACTAGGTATGGAGGAAAAAAGGCTGAGAGAAAACGTGAAAACCTATACATCATAAAGGACATGTATACAGCATTCATTACTGATCATCAGCACGGTACACAAAGCTCTGGGGTGTGGCACCTGCTTGCTCACCCACCTTCACTGTTACTATTCTAGTCTCATTCTGCACTCCAGCTGAACTGACCCTTCCTAGCTCACTACTCGTGCCATGCAGTTTCTGTTTCTCTCGTCTGTCTATCAGCCTCCCGTGCATCATCATTTATGGTCCATCTTAAATGTCTCTCTTCCTCTCTCCACAGGTGGCGCCAGATGACCACCTCCGGGGGTTACACTTCGTACTCACTCCTAGTGGGACATCTAACTGGAAGTACAATACGTCGCAGTTACTGGTTTACAGGTCTATTTTCTCTGTTAGATCATGAGCCACTTGAAAGTGAGCACGACTGTGAATAACCACCATGTGGATCACACAAACTGTGGAAAATTTGAGTACGTCTCCAGCACCGAGTAAATAGGACATGCTCTAGGAAGGTTTTCTAAACAAGACACAGCAGCAAATCACAGCACTGAAACTTATTCCTTACTTAGTGTCTATGTATAATAAATTAAAAAAAAATTTTTTTTTAAAGGGAGAAACACAGAATAACATACCTGTTCCATTGATGTTTCATGAAGTTCATTGAGATTCAAGGTATAAATCCCCTCTTCAGCACCAAATATCAAGTACTGATCTGAAATGACAAAAATAATCCACTGATTCTGATGTATAAAATTCTTCTACAAAAGACTTATATAATCTAACATTCAGTGTGTGTGTGTGTGTGTGTGTGTGTGTGTATGCATTAACATATGAAAAAAGAATTGCTGTCGTCTATAAAGCAGTATTTCTTATTTTAATGCAAGTAAGTAGTTAGAAACTGGAGCTCAAAGAATTGATTTATATGCAGATATCAGCCTTAAAGCAGTGAAAAAAACTTTTAGGAAAACAGGTTCTGAAGAACGGCATGTTAGGACTCCTCATTCATTGGAGGGTGCTGAGGACTGATAGAAAATCTGAAACTCCTTTTCTTTTTTTTTTTTTTTTTTTCTTTTTTTTTTCTTTTTTTTTTTGAAACTCCTTTTCTAAATTCCCTCTTGGAGAGGATCACGTGCAAATGACACACAGAATGTAAACCAGGAATAGTTGATGAAAACTCAAAATATTTTTGCAGATGGTCTGTTATAAGCATAGCATCAAAAAACCAAGATCTGACTATTGCCTCTTTAAAAAGTTAACCTGGATACCCGCTAGGGTGTTCAGTATCTTCTAGAAGACATTACAAGTCTGGTCATGGTCCTGTTTGATCACATTTTATGATCATATCAAAAAGTAGGTGAAGAATTTCTCCAGACTAAGCTGAAGCATCCTACAAACAACTTAGAATGTCAAGAGCATTCCTCAACTGCCCAGTATTTAGGGTTAGTACTGGGAGATTAAAGGCATAAACTTTGTGCTCAGACAGGACTGAACTGGGTTCAAACTGCAGCTCTACTACCGACTGACTGTGAAACAATGAGCCTCTCTGAGTGCCATTTTCTTTACCTGTGAAATGAAAGTACCCACATCTTGGCTATTTAAAAGATTTAGGAAATCTGTGTGTGTGTGCAGAGACAGTGAGCATGTGCACATGTGTATCTACGTACATCTTTATACAGATAGATGGCACAGTGTACGATTTCAACATATTGATATGGTGCTGAGTCGCTTCAGTCATGTCCGACTCTGTGCGACCCCACAGACGGCAGCTCAACAGGCTCTGCCGTCCCTGGGATTCTCCAGGAAAGAACACTGGAGTGGGTTGCCATTTCCCTCTCCAATGCGTGAAAGTGAAGTCGCTCAGTCATGTCCAACTCTTCGTGACCCCGTGGACTGCAGCCCACCAGGCTCCTCTGTCCATGGGATTTTCCAGGCAAGAGTACTGGAGTGGGTGCCACTGCCTTCTCATGGTGACTATACAGTAAAATTTTAATATCATGTGTCACCTCAAACACTGCTAACAACACAAAGAAACATGTTTACCTTGAATGTTTTTTAATTATAATAAATTTATTTTTCAGAAAGTTATGGACAAAGTGATTAAAACTGAGTGTTATTCTAGCCTCATGAAAACACCAAGCAATCAGAAAGATAAAAACAGATAAAACATATAGTACTACCTCTTGTGTCTGGATTTATCCATGACGTTGCACAGTGAATTTTCAAGGGACATCCATTAAAAACCTTTGAAAAACAGGCACCCATCTGGAAAAACAAAAAATAACTAAATGAATCTATCAAGTCCTACTCATTTGCCTTACAGTGATTATCAAGGAGGTTCCAGGCACAAGGACTGTTAGATATGATTTTACTTAAAAGTCACTTTATTCTTCCTATCTTCTCAAATAAACAAAGCAATAACAGCAATTTATTCTGCACAATAATTTTCTTATAGAAGTATTACTTACATATCCCACATTAAGACTAATACAATATTCTCTGATAAGGAAAACCATCATCTCTCTACAAAGGTGAAAATTTTCTTACTTGGTTTCATGAGCCTAAAGATAGTATTAATCACTGAATTTCATATTACAAATTGAAGAGGTACAGTTGATTTGAAACTCATATATGTACTTTAATCTCAAAACAGAGAGATGCACTTTACAAAAAAAAATTGAGCAATCTGATCATTCTCCTTGGAAGAAGTCAACAAAAAGCTTTATTCTTTGATGTTAATATTTATTTATCAAGCTCATTTACAAACTTTTCAGATAATAAATATCTTATAATGAAATATAATATCACTCATTTGAATGTTTTTTTGATCTTCAAAGAGTAAGATGTTAATTTTGAAATGACTGTTCTGGTTAGAATAAATAACTTGGAGGGGAAAAAGGATACAGAAGCATTTGATCAGAAGAATAGCACTGTGGCTCATTTCTTTTTCCTTCTGGCCGTGCCATACAACTTGTGAGATCTTAGTTTCCCAACCAGGGATCAAACCTAGGCCCACGGCAGTGAAAGCACCTTGTCCTACAATGGACCACCAGGGAATTCTACTGTGCATCATTTTACAGCAGAAATATTTTCTTCACAAACACAGAGACAATAAAATGAGTGATTATTGTTGACTACAGTGGATTAAAAATATTAACACAAAATAATCAAAGTATTTGATCTTAAAATTTCCTTTGTATGTATAGAAACCTAGCAACCAGTATTTTTAAGATTTTAGTTATCCAATAAGAACAACAGCCTGGCAATACCAGTGTGTGGCAGAAGACCAATAAGAAATGTTCCTATGGTATAGGGCAGAAATTCTATCACTTAACTAATCCTGATAATTATTCTTTAAGATAGGTACACCAAATTCCTGTGTGACTGAGCGACTGAACTGAACTGAAACTCCTAAAAATCTAAATGACAGAATGAGGTACATAACAATCAAACCAGTCCCAAACTAAAGCTAACTTGTACAGTTGGTCCACAGTTATCAGCTCTTCCCTGTCAACTGCATACCTGATAAAGGAGTTTCATCCTGAAGCCCAACAATAAATCTCACCCCTATCGTACATATGTATCTCCTAGACCTGGAAGCCCTTTACACTCAAAACTTCTTTTTGTAAGATGAGGTGTAATTACTCAGATTTTTATACTAATAGAAGAGTTAAAAAGTAAAAGGGCTAAAAGTAGACTTGAGAGGTTACAAACTAGAAAAACTATGGACACTGTTTAAACTAGCGTTATATGAAGTTTCAGGCTATAGACTGAGATCGGCAAAATGTAGTTCTATCCATATTAAAAAAAATTAAACTGAGTTAATATAATTTTAAGGGGTTCCCTGGTGGCTCAGTGATAGAGAATCCACCTGCCAATGCAGGAGCCATGGGTTTGATTCCTGGGTTGGGAAAATCCCCTGGAGAAGGAAATGGTAACCCACTCCAGTATTCTTGCCTGGAGAATTCCATGGACAGAGGAGCCTGGCAGGCTACAGTCCATGGGGTTGCAAAGAGTCTGACACGACTGAGCACAATCTAATTTTAATCCTGAAAAAGACAGCATGGTATACATATATAGAGAGAGAGATAAAAAATGACAAGGACTATAATATAGGACATCTGAGGTCTAGTTTTAGTTCTGGTTAGAGCTGGGTGGCGGTTTGTGATTTTGGTGACTAGTATCTTTGGGTCTCAGTTTTGAGTAAGTGAGTGATAGTCATTCAGTCGTGTCCAACTCTGTGACCCCATGCTCCCATTGGGTCAGCTTCCAAAGGAGCTGAATGCTCCTTCCCCAGACTTGGGGACTGAAGAGAGAAAAGGAGTCAGGAGCCATGAGTTCTCCATGTTTTTAAGCAAACAAGATTCTGGACCCAAACTGGATCCAAAGGGTCTCAGTTTTACCCATGGACAAAATAAAGTTAGGCCCAGATGCTCCTTCAGTGCTCCTTTTAGTTCTAAAATTCTGTTTTTGGTAACTGTGCATTTTTCACATTCCGTCAAAAATATGTACAAAAACATTAGTAATTTTCAAATAAAGAAGCTATAAAATGTATAATATATCATCTTTTGAAAAGCTATATTTCTCAAATATAATCAATTAGTATTTAAATTAGCAACTTTTAAGATTTTTTTCAATATAATGGGGGTTCTTTCAAACAGGCAAAAAAATCCAACCAAAGGCACGTACTCAGGAAATTATATGTCACTGTATTCAGTTTGAAAATTTAGCTTATTGGATATTTATACTTACATGCACTTTAGGTGTTGGGGGCAGGCCATTACTAATAGGCTTCTAGAAAAAGAACACATGCATGATTATACTTCTTATTTGATATATCAACACTGTTATTTCAAACTCATGTGTTGTCCCAGTAAAATACATGAATACATATCTTTGTCAAACAAAACATTATAGATAATATTGAAGATCCTTATATCCTTTCACAGTCCACTTAGTCCTAGAACCTGTCTCCTCCAAATGGTTTATTGTGTACCCTTCCAAATTTTTCTCTAGGCAATTATACTACATTACAAAATACTCAGATATTTGTGTATCCTTCCAGACCTGTTTGCCATTGGCTTTAATTGCAGCACAGTATGAATATAACAAACTTTAGCTACTTCCTGTTGTGGGATATTTAGGTTACTTTCTATTTTTTATTACAACAACAATGTGGAAATCATCATCCTTGCATATACTTTACCACACAATGTGTGAATGGTTTTTTTTAAAGAATATGCTGTGAGAAGTGAAAACACTGGAACATGGGGTCTGTAGCTTTTTTACTGGATACTGGCTGCTAAACTGCCTTTCCAAATGCGCATTGTGTATCACTCCCATCAGCAATGTATGAGTCTTGGTTCTTCACAGTCTCACAGGCAATGTTATCAAACTGATAACAGTTTGTACAGGAGTAAAAAAATTTTTCCCCTTTGCTTCTCATTAATTTGCATGCCTCTGACAGCTAGGAAGGTTGAGAACCTTTTTAAAGAAATGTTTACTGGCTAACTGTATTTCCTTTTCTGTGAATTCTCCCCTCTCTGCCTCGCCTTTTTTTTTTTTTTTAACCTGAGTTATTTATTTTTTGGAGCTCTTTATATGAATACTTAAATACTTTATCTGCTATATATTACAAATGTTTTCTCCTAGTCTGTAGATTTTTAACCTCATTTACCAAGTGCTTTGTCCACTGAAGTTTTAAATTCTGATGGACTGAAATGCATGAATCATTGGTCAGAGTATAATGATAATGTAAGGAGAGCAAAAATAATCACATCACTCATCTATGACAACATCCTCAAGAGTTCCAGATATTTTGCCAAGGGGCTACATTCCTGGGTCTATGATTTACCCCTGAAGAATAAATTATTTTCAATTTTATGATTTATTCCTGGAGAAAGAATCTCCTTGGGAGAGATTATAATTTAAACATAAGCTTTCTGATAGACTAGTTTCTTTTAATCTTAATAACGGCATTTTAAGGAATGACATTATAAATTTTTCTCAGTTTAATATAAATCAGAATTATTTAAATGAGATAAAAAATTTAAAGCTACTGTTAACTGATTTCATATACATGAAACATGAAATATTCTGTATAATACTATTTATATAAGTAACTTTTAGACATTTCTAAAATTAAGACTATGAAATTTTACTTTGGAGATATGTTTATGAGGATGTACATACTGCCATCAATTTCTGATAATTTTTTCATTCTGCAAATAACTTATGTACATAATTTTATATAGATGTCCCTAAATTATCATATATCATCTATTTTAGCAAAACATTTCTAATTAGGGAGCTCTAAATGTTATAACTGTTGGATTTAATTTAAGTACTGACAGAATTGTCTGTAAATAACTTCAAGAAGAGGCTGTAAATAACTTCGAGAAGCTGCACAAACTGTAATCACATTGCAACATACCACGGATACTGTTTATCCTATGATACAGTCATGACATACTTATTTCAGAATTACTGAGACTGTTAGTTTAACTACTAGTTCCTTATCCTAATAAGGTAACAGAAAAAGTGAATTTAAAATATATAAATTTTAAAAAGTACTAATTTCTCAAAGGTTATTATACTGTTACGGTCACTAAGCTGAATTTTTAAACTACTTTAGAAGGATTGCTAAAATTTAAGCTGATGAAATGAAAAAGGCACTACTCAGTTGGAGAGACTACATAAACCCTATGATTTCTAAAAGACATTTCACTTTTGTTAAAAATGTCCTAAGTTTCACAAATTACAATGCATAACCCCAGTCAAATGCTTTAAATGAATCATAAAAATGGTATGTCACATTCTATAGTGAAATCTTATAAAATAACAGATACAGTACAAAAATCTCTAGCAATGTGTTTAGCGTACAAAGTTAGCTATATGCATATAAACATATTAAATGGTCTATGAATTTCTAGAAGAATAACAAAAATTAGTATACACAAAAAATTCCCCCCAAATACTGACTTATGATCTGTTGACATCTGCTGAATTGGGAATTTTAAGGATTTTTTTGTTGTTAAGCTCTATGACGATGGATATCATAGAATGTCTTCTGATGATTAAGTGTAAATTCTTCACAAATTCTTAATCTCCTTGATAAATTCTATTGATGTTCTAGTAGTCATGTCATAGTGTTTTATCTAATTTTTCTAACAGGAACAGTTGCTAAGACTAATTTCATCTTTCCTAAAGTGGTATCTTATATCTACTAGAAATAACCTTAATTTTCCTTCCTTGTTTGCTATTTTCTTTGGTAAAAGTAGTAACATCACAAATTATGTAACAGAAATTTGTCCTGAGGTGGAAGGTATGGCTTTCCTTCCATAAGTTCTTGAGACCATAAAAGGAGTGTACAAGAATCACTTTCATCAATGAGAATAATATTTCTCAACAATCGCAAAAATATTAAGTGTTTACCAGTTATGTTGAAGGCCACATTTTATAATATGCAATATAACCAACTGGCCTAAATAATTTGAAGAGTAGAAAGCCTTCATTCATGTTTATCACAGCAAAGTCTTTTTTTTCAAGATTTAAACAACCTATTATTAACATACTAAAATATAAATATACTAATTATAAAATATATAATTGCTATTGTTTCATTAATTAAAATTGCAAAACTAACTTAATAGTCAAAAAGGAAACAAATACAAGTAGAGCTTATGAACATAAATACCTACTGGTACATCTTTTTTTTCTTTCCTTGAAAGGTTAGTGCCTCTGTATTCATTCTGTTGTTGATATAATGAACCATCTCGTTCACCATTTAGCTGGAAGGAGCTCACCCCATTTCCTTCAATAAGATATGTTTAAACATATTAAAAAAAAAGGATTAATTTCCATGAAAGTTTTCATTCAGAAACTTATCAAGCAGGAAAAAAATATATTATCTCTGAGACAGTTTCCGCCTTCATTTGGGATTACCCAATCAGAATATTTAGTAGTGTAACAATCAGATATATGTTCTAGTTTTATCTCTATTTTTTTCACATAGGCAAATTAAAATTCAGGCAGTATCTAAGTACATATATTTGTGCTAAAAAGAAAAATGTACTGAATACATAACTACTTTCAGGAAAGGGGCAATTTATTGTTTGTTATCCCAGGAGCATTACTACTCTTTTTTTTAATTGCTTCTTTTGCATAAACATAAGACACTTCACAGTATTAAAACAGCACCTTTGAGGATTAATTTGGAGGCAAATACCTAGCAAATACCGACAGTAATTTTTCTAAAAATGATTAAACGAAATAAAACAAACGAGTTCAACAAGGCATCCTCTCCTTTTTCTCCAACTGAAGTAGCCTAGGACTAAAACACATTTTCCTTGTTTGTTCAGAGTTTAATTTCTTTTGTCGCCAACCCTACAGATGAATGACAAATTAGGCACAAACAATTCTCCAAAATAGGGAAAGCCAGACATGAAATGAGAAGTAAGGGGCAAAATATCTCAGTCTGGGTCATAGGTAATCCTATCATAAAAACACGTCAAACTATGAAGCAAGAAGCAAACTTCATCTCTCTCTAGAGCCACTGCTTCCTTCTCTTCTCCTCGAAGGAATTTCAAATCATCTCTTAAAAGAAGGAGTCCTTCTACTTTTCTCTACACGTTATGAAAACCTGGCAACACTCTTATTTCACCCCCTCTTCCTCATTACCTAGAGCCACAGGCTTCTGAGGCGGTAACCTGGGAGGTGGTGGCCTCGGTGGTACTTGGGATGGCTTTGCTGGGCTCTCGGATGTGGGACACCTCTTGATTGTTCCTTGATTGTCATCCTCTGTAGAATGAGTTTCTTGTGGTATGAATATGGACTTAGGCTGAAACAATA
The DNA here is from genome assembly GCF_001704415.2 of Capra hircus. NCBI lineage: Eukaryota > Metazoa > Chordata > Mammalia > Artiodactyla > Bovidae > Capra > Capra hircus. Next base: position 21,436,198 of record NC_030818.1, read on the forward strand.
CAGAAAAGGAGACCCATGACTAAACAAGAAATCACTCATGTTTCACTAAACATGAAAAGTATTAAGTATCTTCCCTGAAGTAAATATTATTATATATCAGAGGCTTTCAAACTGTGTTTAATAGTTGAGTTTCAAGCATATTCAACTATCTGACTCATATAATCTTAATATATATCCTAAAAATGTACACAAAAATGTTTTCTCAAGAAAAAAGACCTTGTTCTACTCTTTCTATTAATTCCTCACAAGCCTACCCACTTAAATTTGCCAAATAAAAATATTCTGGTCTTTATGATCTCCAATTTAAATGAGTCTCTTTTTATTTTAAACATTCAGGCTAATCAAAGTTCAATTCCTTTCACAGCTAATCTCTAAACTGTCTCTTCCAGATGACTCAAAGTCTTTAATGTTAATGTTTAATCTTCCAGATGCACAACAGAAGATGCTGATTAAAATTTTATTAAATCAGAGAACACAAACTCAGCAATATAGGATACCTGAGAGACCTTCTGTGTAGACAATGGAAAAACCTCCAGTCAGCCAAAGGTTTGCAGAATTTATAAATTTTTATAATGTGTCCCTTATTAGGGAGACTGAGCCGTATTTATCTCTTTGAAATTCAGATCTCTATATTTCTAATGTAAAACTAAATAAAAAAGAACAATACTACTTATGTGTGTACATCATGATTTTTTTAAAAGTATAAAATGAAAACAAAATATAGTAGTACATTGGATATCTAGACTGGTTGGACTCCAATTCTCATTTATAACTCCTGATTTCAAACCTAATAACAACTAATTTTATAAACAGTTCATTTTATAGTTAAAATTTGCTTTGCATATGAACTTATAAATTTAAATTACCATATCTATCAACTTATTTTACTTATATCCTATCAGTTGGGATTATTTTTATTATTTATGATTCCTTTTTTTTTTTGGTCATACCACACAGCTTAGTTCCCTCACCAGGGAATGAACCTGGGCCTTTGCAAGGAATGTGCCAAGTCCTAGCCATAGGATCACCAGGGAATTTTCTAACAATGCTTTGTTTTGTTTGACAAAAAGATTCTGTTGCTAAAATTTTATTTTTAAATTACTGTCCTATTTTGTATTTTTTATTTAAAAGTATCTTCTGAAAATTAAATATTTGTAATCTGGTCACATCACTTCATGGGAAATAGATAGGGAAACAGTGGAAACAGTGTCAGACTTTATTTTTGGGGGCTCCAAAATCACTGCAGACGGTGATTGCCCCCATGAAATTAAAAGATGCTTACTCCCTGGAAGAAAAGTTATGACCAACCTAGACAGCATATTGAAAAGCAGAGACATTACTTTGCCAACAAAGGTCTGTCTAGTCAAGGCTATGATTTTTCCAGTAGTCATGTATGGATGTGAGAGTTCAACTGCGAAGAAAGCTGAGTGCCGAAGAATTGATGCGTTTGAACTATGGTGTTGGCGAAGACTCTTGAGAGTCCCTTGGACTGCAAGGAGATCCAACCAGTCCGTTCTGAAGGAGATCAGCCCTGGGATTTCTTTGGAAGGAATTATGCTAAAGCTGAAGCTCCAGTACTTTGGCCACCTCATGCAAAGAGTTGACTTATTGCAAAAGACTCTGATGCTGGGAGGGATTGGGGGCAGCAGGAGAAGGGGACGACAGAGGATGAGATGGCTGGATGGCATCACCGACTCGATGGATGTGAGTTTGAGTGAACTCCGGGAGTTGATGATGGACAGGGAGGCCTGGCGTGCTGCGATTCATGGGGTCGCAAAGAGTCGGACACAACTGAGCAACTGAACTGACCTGAACTGAATGTAAGTCACTATCTTTTTTACCCATTCTCGGGAAATCAGTTACTTGTAGATTATAGATTTAGAAAAGAGAAAATCTTATTAAATACATGAGTTTTCTAACCCAAGTGAAATAATCATTTTTATTTATGATTTTCTAGAACTTGTTATTTAGAATTAACATCAAATAATAAATTGGAAAAAAAAGACAAAAACAATTACAATCAGCTACTTATATCATGATTAGTAACTTCAAGATTTTTCTTTGTGAATCTCAGGTGAAAATAAGCTACATAGTAAATACTAATACAGTATGAAAGAGGCAGAACAGTAACATACACATACACAATTCACAATGGAAACAAATCTCACCTTTGGCGGCAAAGGAGGTGGAACTTTGGCTTTCATGGTTGAACTATAAAAACATAAACACAGAATCAGAACTCTTCATTTTGCAAATAAATCATTATTAAAATATGATTCATTTTTCAAAAATATAGATGATTTATATATACAGGTTTCTTTTTCTAAGATTAGTGTTTTCCAAAATATTCTGTGAAATAATTATGCTGAATGAAGTATTACTGAGGAGTAACCGAGCTTATATGCTTTCTTGTTTCCAAATAATATTTAGTAATTAAGACTGGAAAAGATAGCTATAATTCCAATTTACATCAATTGAAAGGTAATTAATATAAAAAGAAAAGCAACAATTGGTATAAGGAAAGACAGTAAAATGATATAAAAATATGTCACGATATAAGCCTCATTTTTACTACTATTAGATAGGAAATATCTCTGATAAAGCTCATCCAAAGCTTCATGCTTTTTTCATCTACATGCTCTATGAAACTAATGGCAGAATTTACTTGATTGAAACTGAGATTCATTACAACTCAGGACTGAACTAAAATTAAAAGACTATTGAGCATAAATTCTCAGCTGAGGAAACTGAGGCTCAGAGAGGTTAAGTGACCCAGCCCAAGGTCGCATAGTGGTGAGGTAGGAAAGAAAATCAATGTACCAATGGCTTCTCAGGTGTTTCTGTCACTCTACCAGGAAACTGCATTCTTCTTAACAAAAAAACAAAAGCAAAATTCCTCTCCTCTCTCAAAAACTAACATCAATAAATACAGAAGGGAAAAATATTCTCCCCTTAAAAATACAATTGTAAAAAAAAAAAGAAAAAAAAATTGTACCCAAAGGATTGCTTACTTGAAACATATCAGATGAAATTTAATCAACCATATAGTAAGACTCTTTGTAGTTACAGTAATAATTCTGTTGCTAAGTCGCTTCAGTCATGTCCGACTCTGTGCGACCCCATAGACGGCAGCCCACCGGGCTCCTGTCCCTGGGATTCTCCAGGCAAGAACACTGGAGTGGGTTGCCATTTCCTTCTCCAATGCAGGAAAGTGAAAAGTGAAAGGGAAGTTACTGAGTCGTGTCCAACTCTCAGCGACCCCATGGACTGCAGCCTACCAGTCTCCTCCATCCATGGGATTTTCCAGGCAAGAGTACTGGAGTGGGATGCCATTGCCTTCTCCGGTAATAATTCTAGCAGCTGCTGCTGCTGCTGCTGCTAAGTCGCTTCAGTTGTGTCCAACCCTGTGCAACCCCAGAGATGGCAGCCCACGACGTTCCACCATCCCTGGGATTCTCCAGGCAAGAACACTGGAGTGGGTTGCCATTTCCTTCTCCAATGCATGAAAGTGAAAAGTGAAAGTGAAGTCACTCAGGCGTGTCTGACTCTTTGCGACCCCATGGACTGCAGCCTACCAGGCTCCCCCATCCATGGGATCTTCCAGGCAAGAGTACTGGAGTGGGGTGCCATTGCCTTCTCCAGTAATAATTTTAGCAGCTACCAATTAGTAATTTATAACATTAAACCACAGGATATGTCTACTGTCTCTGTAAACATTTTTCAAAGTTATTATTTTTTTTAATCAACTCCTGCTATGGACTGAACTGTGTCCACTGAAAATTCGTAGGTTGAAACTCTAACCCCTAATGTGCTTGTGTTTGGACACAGGGCTTCTAGGAGGTAACTGAGGTTAAATGAGGTCATATGGGTAGGGAGCTGATCCAATAGGACTGGTGGCTTTGTCAGACGAGGAAGAGATCTCCTTCTCTGTGTGTGTGCACAGACTGAGAAAAGGCTGTGTGAGGACAAAGCACAAAGTCCACTGTCTACAAGCCAAGAAGAGGGCTTCACTGGGAACTGAACCTGCAGGTACCTCATCTTGAACATCTCAGCCTCCAGAACTGTGACCAATCTCTGTTGCTCAGGCCACTCAGTCTATGATAGTTCATTATGGCACCTGAGCTAAAACATATTTTGGTACCAAGAAGTGGGGTGCTACTGAACAAATACGTAAAAATGTGGAAATAGTTTTGGGACTGAGTAATAAGCAAAGACTGTAAGAGTTAAATATGGACGCTAAGAGTGAGAGGTCAGTGAGAAAACAGGAGAGCTGGTGAGAAAGTTCCATCTTCTCAGAGAACTCACAAACAGTCATTAACAGCATGTTGGTAGAAATGTGGACATTAAAGGCTATTCTGGTGAGGTTTCAAATCGGGAGACGCAGGAAAGGTAATCCTTCATAAAAAGTGGCAGAGAACTTGGCTGAATTGTGTTGTTCTAGTGTTCTGTGGAAGGAAAATCTGCAAGGGATGAAACTGGATAAGTTAGCTGAGGAGATTTGGAAGGAAACTGCTGAAGGGGTGGCTTGGTTCTTTCTGACTGCTTACAGTGAAATGAAGGAAGAGAGATGAACTGAAGTAGGAATTACTAAGCAAAAAGGAGCCCAAATCTGAAAAATTCTCAGCCTATCCGTATTAGCTCAGAAATGGATGGCATCAGAAAGCACGTACCGGAGAGAATACTACATTTATGCCTGAACTATCACTCAGAGAAGAATTCATGGGACTGTACCAGAACAAACACTGGCAGCTTGAATGGAAGATGCACAGACAAAATGAAGGGAGGCTGTGGACAGGACGACAGGGCTTTCCAAACGTGTATGCTTCTTCAAAAAACGGAAAAAATAAATCCTGAAGGTGATCTAGGGATCATGAGATCTAAATCAGATTGATTTAGATGATATTCAGATGAGTCTTTGGACTTTAGAGTTGATGCTGGAAGGAGTTAATAAGACTTTTTGGACTGAACTGTGTCTCCTCAGAATTTATATGTTAAAGTCCTAACTCCAAAATGACTGATTACATTTGGAGACAGTGCTTTTGGGAGGTAATTAAGCTCATTTGACTGAGGTCATAAGAATGAGGCCCTAATCCAACAGGATTGGTGGCCTTATAAAAAGAGGAAGAAAGATTTCTCTGTCTGCACGCACACACTGAGGGAAATCTAAGGATATACTGAGATGGCAGCCGTCTGCAAGCCTAGAGGAGGGCTCTCACCAGGAAGTAAACGGACCAGCAGCCCAGCCTCCAAAACCATGAGAAAGAAATCCCAGTCTATGGTATTTTGTTAAGGATGTCTGAACTAATACAACTAGAATAGAGAAAAGGAAAGAAACTCTGGTATAACCCATGATACTATATTATGAAAGATAGTAAAATTACTTCAATATTAATCCGTCAGATTTAGTCAATCAGGTTAAACAACACTTTCTTTTACTAAAAATGGAAACAGAACTCACTTTTTAGATTCATCTTCATCTCCTTCATCATCTTCTAATTGCGCCACATGCCCTCTAGGGATAAACAAGGGCAATTCCACTGTTATTAAATGGGCTTCACCAAGAAGCTGAAGAAGAAACTTTAGAAAATGCAAGGAGAGCTAACACAGGACAGAACTTCATTTCTGTATCTTTATAGGATTCAGAATATTAAAACAACAACAAAACACTCTTAGGCTATACGATAGAGAAGGGGGCAAATGGACTTGACTCATCTGTAACATAAAATATTTTAAACTTAATTAAAAATTAAAGTTACCGCTGATGTAATTCTTCTTCAACAGACTTCAGAAGACTCCTTAGGAGAAAAGTAAAAATTAAAAATAATGTGAATAAAGCAAAGAAATACCAAGTACAATTTTTTTAATCGTATTAACCTTATTTATAAAATTTTCAAATACTTTTATTACTCACTAAAAACTTGCTACAACAATCATCTCTATACCATAAAAGATCATTTAATGAGGAATCTCTATTTTCTGCTGCTCATGTCTTTACACATGTATTTTAAATGAACAAAATAAATTCTAGCGTTTACTGAAAAAATATCAATTCAAACAAAGGACAACCCACCATGAAATGTCACAATAGAACTGACAAAACAATAATTGCAGGGTCACACTCAAGGGTTTCCAGGATTTACATTTTTACCTGGACTATTTTACCTGACACCTGAAATTATATTTTCTTTTTCTTAAGAAAGGTGAGACACTTTAAAAAACATCATGCTCTCAGGCAATCCTACGAAATGAAACTCAGCATGTTGGATCTCTGCAAAAGCATGCATGCATGTGATGTGAATACATGAATGTAGTAGCACTTTGCTTCCACAGAAGACACTCACTTACCTGAAGATCTGTTCTCCAGTGGTGTACTGGCAAACACATTTACACTTTTGGGAGACTAAGCCTGTATCAGACCAGGTGTGAGGATTTTATCATTAGGAGCAATTTACAAAACTTTGGTATTCGGGAATGTAAGAGAGAATTCACAGCATTCCTGAAGGTCCCTCACTTCTTTTCCCTGCTCATTCATGCAGCATACCTCCTGTATTAGATTCTTTAAGCATAAAAACTCAAGAGCCTTCTTAAAGCTGATGAGATAGAAACATGGTTACTGATAGATTACTGTGGTAAAAGTGATTCAGCAGAAAATTTACTCTCCTCAAAAGTTGTAAGGTAGTACCTTCTAATCATTTCCCTTTCCTATTATATCAAGTTGAAAAAACTACCCTCAGAATTATCAAAGCATAAAACCAGAGAAAATGAAAAGTATGGTTAGCTAATATAAACAATTAACAGAATGATTTTAACCATCAACTGTTTTAATTAGGATAGTTAAATAACAATTTAAGTCTTTCAAAATGACAAAATTTTAAGTCTGGAGTTGTAAATGACATAGGAAAACCATAAACTAACTGCAAACCCTATTTTTTCACAAAGCTCTTCAAGGGCTAGGTCTAAGAGACAGAGCTTCTACCTAGAGGCAGTATAGCAAAATGATTTCAAGCTGTGAAGCAGCCTCTGCCACTGTCAGTGATGTGGCCTTCAATCAGTTCCTATGATATCCCTAAGCTTCAGTTTCCATATCTGTAAAATGGGAATTACAATAGTATCTAGATCAAAATGTCTATCTGAAAATACAATGAATTAATATGGGTAAAATGCTTTGAATACTAATTTAGAGTACAGTAAGTATTCAGTTAGTGGGGTTTTTAAAATTATTATTATCAACTAGATTCAGTTCAGTTCAGTTGCTCAGTAGTGTCCTACTCTTTGCTATCCCATGAACCACAGGAACGCCAGGCCCCCCTGTTCCATCACCATCTCCCGGACTCCACCCAAACCCATGTCCATTGAGTCGGTGATACTACCCACCCCTCTCATCCTCTGTCGTCCCCTTCTCCTCCTGCCCTCAATCTTTCCCAGCATCAGGGTCTTTTCAGATGAGTCAGCTTTTCGCATCAGGTGGCCAAAGTATTGGAGTTTCAGCTTCAACATCAGTCCTTCCGATTAACACCCAGGACTGATCTCCTTTAGGATGGACTGGTTGGATTTCCTTGAAGTCCAAGGGACTCTCAAGAGTCTTCTCCAACACCACAGTTCAAAAACATCAATTCTTAGGCACTCAGCTTTCTTTATAGTTCAACTCTCACATCCATACATGACCACTGGAAAAACTATAGCCTTGACTAGACGGACCTCTGTTGGCAAAGTAATGTCTCTGCTTTTTAATATGCTGTCTAGGTTGGTCATAACTTTCCTTCCAAGGAGTAAGTGTCTTTGAATTTCATGGCTGCAATCACCATCTGCAGTGATTTTGGAGCCCCCAAAATAAAGTCTGACACTGTTTCCACTATTTCCCCATCCATTTCCCATGAAGTGATGGGACCGGATGCCATGATCTTCGTTTTCTGAATGTTGAGCTTTAAACCAACTTTTTCACTCTCCTCTTTCACTTTCATCAAGAGGCTCTTTAGTTCTTCTTCACTTTCTGCCAAAAGGGTGGTGTCATCTGCATAACTGAGGTTACTGATATTTCTCCTAGCAATCTTGATTCCAGCTTCTGCTTCCTCCAGCCCAGTGTTTTTCACGATGTACTCTGCATATAAGTTAAATAAGCAGGGTGATAATATACAGTCTTGATGTACTCCTTTTCCTATTTGGAACCAGTCTGTTGTTCCATGTCCAGTTCTAACTGTTGCTTCCTGACCTGCATACAAGTTTCTCAAGAGGCAGGTCAGGTGGTCTGGTATGGCCATCTCTTAATTAACACTGCTCTAAATTACCAATTCTCAAAGTGTGGTCTGGGAACCCTGTAGGTCCTTTAGGCTCCTGTAAGAGGTCTGCAAGGTAAAAACTTTTCATAATCTAAAGCACTTAAAAAACAAACAAACTCATTCAATCTTTTTCTTTCTTTTTCACTTTTATTCTGTCATTGAGAATGAAACTCAAGGGAGTTTTCTGGAGACTATGAGATGTGAAGGGCTTCCCTGGTGGCTTAGATGGTAAAGAAACTGCTTGCAATGTGGGAGACCTGGGTTCGATCCCTGGGTCATGAAGACCCCCTGGAGAAGGGCATGGCTACCCACTCCAGTATTCTTGCCTGGAGAATTCCATGGACAGAGGAGTCTGGCAGACTACAGTCAATGGGGTCCCAAAGAGCAGGACAGGACTGAACGACTAACACTTTCTCTTTTCATGTTTTCATGAGATATATATCATAATAGATTAGTAACAGACATGAGAATCCAGCTATGTTCTATCAAGCCAGATATTAAGGATTTCTGCAAAAAACATAAAACAAAGCCACCTTTTTTTCTTAATATTATTCTGCTTCAAAAAACCCAGCTATTCTTCATAAAACAATGTTGTTTGTGGGCCTCAACCAAACGTTTGCTGTATGATACTGCCATATATAAGCCGCTTCTAAGTCTCATGAGAACAATCAGTTGGTGTTACAAAGAAGGTACCATTAAGAGTTGGCATTTCACTTTGTTCTTAAAGATGGGGAATTTTTTAATACACACAAAAAACTTTTAAAATAACATGTAATGAGTATATTACTATTCGAAATAAAAAAATATTTTGAAGCTTTCAGTACTACAAATATTTATATTTGTAACCCATATAGACAAAAGCTCATTGAAGTCATTAATAAGTTTTTAAGACTGTAAAGGGATCCGGAGACTAAAATTTCAGAAGCACTGTTGTATTTTTATCAAATGAAACATAATTTCTTCTAAACTCTACAGTAGGGTTTCATATCATCTTGTGGGGGTAGTCACTAAGTTGTGTCTGACTCTTGCAACCCCATGGACTGTAGCCTGCCAGGTTTCTCTGTCCGTGGGATTCTCCCGGCAAGATTACTGGAGGGGGTTGCCATTTCCTTCTCCAGGGGATCTTCCCAACCCAAGGATAGAACCTGGGTATCCTGCACTGCAGGCAGGGTCTCTACCAGCTGAGCTATAAGGGAAGCCATCTTAGAAGATCTTAGAGGATATGAAAAAAACTTTTTATTAAGCATGTGACAATATTTTCAGAGCCATTTCTTTTCCAGTAGAGAATATTAGCATTTGAAAATAATTAAAAGGAGAATTTAAAATGTATTTTTATTTTCAGTTTACCATATTTAATTGGACTCATATGGCATTTCACTTTTTAAAACATTATCTTCCTGGGATTAAAGGTTCTATAAAAATAAGAGAACATGAAAAAGCAGATATTCTATGGCTAGGGGCTCATATATTTTTTATTCATTTACTTGTAAATCTCCTATGATGAGTTAAGAGATTTTGTTAATAAAGTTATAGAATTCACGAAGTTTTAATGAAAAGGAGAAAACATGGTTTGCTTTTCAGCCTATATAGAAAAGAAAATGAAATATGGCTACATTTTCATAAAGGTTAATTTATACTAAATATTGCATATTGAATGCATTGTAGAAAAATATGATATTGATTTAATCACAAGACTGGATGCAACATAATAAATAATGTCACTATTCACTAGCCTACTTAAATTCCTTTTATGGAATTTTGAGACAGTAATGAATAAAACAAATCAAAAAAGATGCCCTCACATACTGAATTAAATAAAGTCAATCTAAAATGACTAAAAAATGTGGATGAAGAGTTTAAAAATGGTACAATCTGTAAACAGATCATATATTTAATTGATAAACTGAAGAAACAGACAGAGAAATAAAAAACCACCACCGAAGTGTTTAGCATATCTGAATTAGCTGCTTGTTACTAAAATCTTTCAAAACTGCCTAACTGGCTCAAAATTGTCTGTAAGTATTGCCCCGATTATGTTAAAAAACACAGCAAAAAACCTCCTTGTTTCTTTAAAACCAAAAGGCAATTTTATTCTTTCACTCATACTCATTTACTCTTACAACATTTACTAAGTAAATACCATAAATAAGGGCAATTGATGTGTTTTTACTAAAAAGGTACTAAATGTTTTGCAATGATTATTCCATTTCATCCTTAACATACTATGAGGCAGGTACTATTATAATCCCCATTCATTAGAGAAAACTGAAGTAAATTTCTCAAAGTTAAGGGAGAAATATCAATAACCTCAGATATGCAGATGACACCACCCTTATGGCAGAAAGTGAAGAGGAACTAAAAAGCCTCTTGAGGAAAGTGAAAGAGGAGAGTGAAAAAGTTGGCTTAAAGCTCAACATTCAGAAAACGAAGATCATGGCATCTGGTCCCATCACTTCATGGGAAATGGATGGGGAAACAGTGGAAACAGTGTCAGACTTTATTTTTTGGGGCTCCAAAATCACTGCAGATGGTGACTGCAGCCATGAAATTAAAAGATGCTTACTCCTTGGAAGAAAAGTTATGACCAACCTAGATAGCATATTGAAAAGCAGAGACATTACTTTGCCAACAAAGGTCCGTCTCGTCAAGGCTATGGTTTTTCCAGCAGTCATGTATGGATGTGAGAGTTGGACTGTGAAGAAAGCTGAGCACTGAAGAATTGATGCTTTTGAACTGTGGTGTTGGAGAAGACTCTTGAGAGTCCCTTGGACTGCAAGGAGATCCAACCAGTCCATTCTGAAGGAGATCAGCCCTGGGATTTCTTTGGAAGGAATGATGCTAAAGCTGAAGCTCCAGTACTTTGGCCACCTCATGCGAAGAGCTGACTCATTGGAAAAGACTCTGATGCTGGGAGGGACTGAGGGCAGGAGCAGAAGGGGATGACAGAGGATGAGATGGCTGGATGGCATCACTGACTCGATGGACGTGAGTCTGAGTGAACTCCGGGAGTTGGTGATGGACAGGGAGGCCTGGCGTGCTGCAGTTCATGGGGTCGCGAAGAGTCAGACACAACTGAGCGACTGAACTGAACTGACACAGTTACAGCAAGAGACAGTTCTTACTCTGATCTGGCATTTATTACTGCTACACTCCAAGGTGGTGCTAGTGGTAAAAGAACCCACCTGCCAATGCAGGAGGCGTAAGAGATGTGGGTTCGATCCCTGGGTCGGGAAGATCCCTTGGAGGGGTATGACAACCCACTCCAGTATTTTGCCGGGAGACTCCCACGGATAAAGGAGCCTGGCAGGCTGCAGTCCATGGGGTCTCACAGAATTGGACACGACTAAAGTGAGTTAGCACACACATGTGCACTGCTATACTTAATTATGCCAGGAATTTCCTTTCACTGTTATTTAAGTCTTTAGAAGAGAATTTATTTTTAGAACTTTGGCTCTAAAAGACATCAGAAATAATTTTTCTTTTAAAAATAATATCTTGTTGGTTTTTAATAAAAAAGTTGACCCCAGTAATAACAGAATTCAAAGGAAAACAACTAAGTCATAATACATATATTCTATTTTAAAAACAACGACAATGAAACTCTCTTAGACAGTGGTCTGGAATAGGTAGAAACCCATAAATGGAAATCTGTCTGCCTGATCACCTATGGAGAAAGCAGAAAATCCTGTGAGTTTTGAAACACTGCCTCGTCACAAGAATAAAGCAGACATATCGGTACAGTAAGAGAAGTGCTACATCCATGCTCATGTCACATGTATGTATATTCCTGCACATGAAACACAGCCAAAGTGCAAACTTTTGGCCAACCTACCTTGCCAGTGATTCGTTATATAGAATACAGTTCCTTAAGCAGGGATCCAATTAATCAAAAAATGAAGGTTGGGCAAATTATTAACATTTTACCTAGCCAAAGTAAACTATATAATATGAAAATGTTTAACAATCCAAAAAAAAACAAAAACCCACATAATCAGACAAATGAGAACCAAGGAATCTGGAAAAGCACTTAATGACAGGCTATTTTTGGGGTACTTTGGCAAGTATATAATATAAAAATATATTTAAAATAAACTAAAAAAAGTAAATATTTTTCTAAATTATCCAATCTCATAAAAATACATCAAAATTTGTTAACAAGATTCTTAAAACTAGGGGCCTGAAATTAAGACGAAAATAACACAGAAACACATCAGAATGGGTTATTTGCTAACCCATTATGAGACAGACTTTCCCTTGTTGCCCATCAATAAATCAGGACGAACTATAAATAACACATTGCTACTATTTTGACAAAACTTCATTTTCCTAGCAGGGAAATTTTAGACTTATTTTAAATTTTAAGAAACACAAGGTTTAAAAAAAAAAAAACCTTGAGCTAAATCATAACTAATCCATTTCTCTAGCTTGTCAAAGCCTTCTTTAAGTTAAAAAAAGAATATTTAAACATTGAGTTTATAAAAAAAAGAGACAAGATTTTACATTACTATCTCTAAATCTGAGAACCTAAGTTGCTTGTCTTTTAGTCACCTGCTTAACTTAAAATATGTCTCAACCCTCTAATTTCACTGAAAATGTATTTTGAAATTTTAAGTAGTTCTGATTATTGAAATAATAGCCACATAGCTGGGAGATTTTTTCAGTTTAAATATTTCCCTATAAATTAGCTTTTCTAATGATAATTCATCCATGAACTCAGAAAATGGACTCTGAGAAACAGCAGGCCCTGGCCAGGTAACATGCTAATTCAGGCCTATGAACATCTTAGACTGTCACCCTGTAAGCTAGGTGCCTTCTCACTGCGGGGCTGCACCAGCTACACAGGGCCTGGTATACAGCTGACCTTGAATTAACTGTTGGATTTACTTCTTGCATAAAATATATGATAACTTCAAAAACTTGAGACCCATTTTAACTATTTACTTTTTTTTAAAGTTAAGACAAAGATTTCTAAACCGTGTGACTATTTCCATCTGTTTTCACAGGCCAATGCATCCGGAAGATGCACCGGAACCAGTTTTGTAAGGAATACACATGTCAACTCTTCAAATAAAGGAAATACATTGCTGAAACATATATTCCTCTTCAGTTGGAATGTACTTAGCTGTCCCTAACAGGTAAGGTCTACAAAGTAGCTTGACATAAAAAATTTAATGTGATTGTCCCCATTATGACAATTATTGAGTAGATGATTGGCAAGGAAGTAATAAAAAAAAAAGTTTTAAACATATTATAAAATATAATCTATCAGACTAGTATAATCTACTGTAAATATTTAAAATAAAATTAATAACATATTTAAAGGCAACTTAATTATTCTTAAATTTAAATATAATTTTTAAAGGATTTTACTTACTTGTTTGCACCTAAAAAGTAACTACTTTGGTGTCCTTGTCCATATTCTAGTTGTAGATCCTAATGGTACAAAATAAAATATTTAGCAAAACGGTTGTATATCACAAATCATGATACTATAATAAATATTATTTAAAAAGAGAAACCTCAGACTTCAAATAAATCTGTATTGCTATATGTTCTTAAAAAGGAGGCAAGGTAGGACTTCCAACAATAAAAGATTTCGGAAGTTTGTAGTCTTGCTTTATACATTTTATGATTTAAGTTACCAAAAATATTCTGGCAACTAGTTTGAATAATATATGCAAGTTTCATTTACGGTCACTGCTACTATAATTAACATTTGTGAAAACAAGTTTTTGGGGAAAAAAAAGCTTAAATAAGGTATTTATGCTCAAGCTATAATGAAGCAAAAACGATTACAAAAGAGAACAAGCAACAAAAATCTTGATTTGACTTTAAATAAGATCTGGATTCATTATGTATACACACACATTCATATATTTCTACTACTGCCTCAACAGGTAATCATTTTTTAAAGATTAAAAAATAAGGTGTTTTTTAAAGTAAATTATACATGTGAACTTGCACAAGATTATAAACTGCCCTTAAGGACTTTTAATACTTTTGCGAGTTACATAGCAAAACTTCATGTGATTATTATTAAGGTAGTTCAACTATTTAAACATTTCCACTGAACGCTGCAAGTTGTAGAGTTAAGAGCTGAAATATGAAGGAACTAATAGTAAGTGTGCTCGACTCAGATGCCTTCTGGAGGAAAAAGTGCCTTCCAACAACTATGGAAAGTACAAAGTTTCATTTTCTCCCACGGTATTTCAAGCACTGTTTTAATGATTAAGGGGGGAATATTTCACATTTTAAATGAATGTTATTTTCATCAGAATACATTAGTGTACTCAAAGTGCTTTCTAATTTTACAAGATATTGCCAGAGCACAATGAGGACTTCATGCAAAAATTACTTTCTTGGAGCAGCCTTCTAAGACTGTCCAGGAAGATAGGTGGGACCTTCTTCACGACTCCACAGTATTTAACACATATGTCTCCTTTAGCATTTATACTGCCTTTCATTAATTTATTTATAAGTCTATAAAAATAATAGCCAGGCTGTAAAACTCCTCGAACATAGGAAAATTGTTAAATCCATCTTTTTTCCCTATAGCCTAGGGTCTAGCATAGTACCTGGCACACAGTAATTAGGCCCTAAATAAATGCTTTTTCAAATGCCATTTGTTTATTTTCCTGTTAATAACTAATATTCAGCCTTGTTAGGATATACATAGATTACATAAATATTAAGCTGAGAAATATGAGACTTCTAAGCAATACATCACATTTAAGTGAAAAGCATTTTAACATTTAAATACTCTAAGACCTGTCCAAAAAAAATCTGATGAAAATAAAAGTCAAAAGCCTGGTTTAGACAAACTCAAATTTTGTCTTCTTCAATAATTGTGTTCTTCCATGCATAGTATATGTACTTACCACTGACAGAAAAGATAATATATCATAAACAAAAAAGATTAGTGAACTGTCACACTGGTATCACATAAAATCCTAATGAAAATGGATACTTGTTCTCTTTAATTTGTAATGATATATTTTAATAGGATGAAATCACTATCATTAGACCATCACACAATTATTATGCTGTACTATGTAAGTGGTCATGTTACACAGGAACTTTTAAGCTTTGGTATTTAGAAGAGAAAAATACTAATATCAATGCATACCTTATTGAATTCAAGTTTATTTTCTTTAGCTACAAGTAATTGGGCCCTTCTAAAAGCCAGACCAGCAACCTCTTTAGCCAATACAATCTCTTAAGCCTTTAATCAAATGACAGCTTTCAAAAGCACACATTCGTGCAGAGGGGCCATGACTTGTATTATATAAATATAGATAGGTCCTAAGAATAGCTAGCTCATCTGCTATATGACAATTACCAGGTCAATGATGATAACTTAAAAAAAAATCAACTGGGATATTCAGAAAGGTAAGAGAAGAATTTAAAATAACTAATGAAATATTCTAATAGGAAATGGAGCCTAAGTTCACATACAGGATAACACTCAGGCTGGGGAGAATCTGTTGATAGATCCAAGTCTGACGATTAAATGTGCCATGTATTAAGCCCGACCAGGAAAGCTGAAACTGAAAGGGTTTCATTCTTTAGTAACTCCTCTGTAAATCAAGTTATGTTTTAGCATCCAAAGTGGGGGGGAAATGTGCTGGGCATGTCCTCAAGCAAAAGGGCTACACTAAGTTCTTCTAATAATCAGTTAATCTTGTTTAACTCAACTATTATTCACCAAGCACTTATTAAATGGCAGGAATTCAGATAGCAAATCAGATAAGAAAAATGAGAAGAAATAAAAAGGAAAGGAAGAAAAGAGAAGCTTGGGCAAAGTTAGCAGTCATTCATGTATCTTTAGGGCAGTCTTGACTGATCTAGAAAGCCTTCCAACGGGACCTGGAAGCTATTCGGAATAGAAAAATGCTACCAAAACTTTTGGCAAAACACTCAAATTAACCCTATAAAATAACAATAAAATAAGCCCATTCTTTATAAGCTAAATAATATATCTGAACATGCCTAGATAGACATAAAAAATTCAGTAGCATAAATCAGGCATCAACTTATTAACAAATGACAGTGTTTAACAAAGAAGCCAACCAACATAGATTGAAAACATGCAATAGCCCAGAACAGATTCAAACTGAAAATTCAGCAAAAAATTCAAGATGGTTATCAGCAAAAAATTTAAGATGGTTAACCTAGTCCCAATTAAAATATCTTTTGGGGTCAGAAAGTCCTAAGTGTTTTAATGAATAGGGGAAAACTTCTGAACTAGGATAAAGGCTCTAAGAAAACAAGGGCCTTGCAAGAACTGAAAATAAACGGAGGATATGATGCAGAACACTGGAAAAGGAGAACATATGACCAAGAAAATCTTATTTTTTTTAACTTAGCTGGAGATTACAAAGTCTATCTGTAACTGATGAGGAAACAGCAGGAAGTCAAAGAATTATTACAGTTAGCTACAAAAACACAAAAGAAATACTTTAGCAATATATTTTAACCAAGAAAATAGAAAATAGAATATGGTGCATGAGTAAAGTGTTAGGAAATATTTTTTAACGTGGTAGACAATTTACATATGTAAAAGGGACTGAACTGTAGATAATTCTTGTTTCTTAAAAAAGAAAAGCAAGTAGGGTTGGAACACTGACTAATAAAAGCAGAAGACAGGATGCAAACTGAATAAATATGGAATGAATATCAGTAGGTAATTATTTTCTCTTTTTAATTTTGTTGAAGTATATTTGAAACAGGTTAGGTGTGATTTTCCAGCTAATGTCCTATCATCATGCAATTATAAAATGAGTCCTCCCTAGAAACTGTCTTCATATACAAAAGGTAAGAAATGTGACCACACAACATAACTTTATAGTAAGTAAGAGTTTAACAGATTTAAAATGAACACAGCTGATCTGTTCCCACAGTAAATTTATTTATAGACTTTATTCAATTTTGACTTAATTCTGGGGAAATCTTATAGCTCAGTTGGTAAAGAATCTGCCTGCAATGCAGGAGACCCATGTTCTTCAGAGCATTGATTATATTACTGCTAATGTTCCTCCACAGCAATTAACACAGTGTTCCACATATACAGCTGACCCTTGAACAGCAATGGGTTTAGACTGTAAGCATGCGTCCTCAGTTGCTCCAGTTGTGTCCAACTCTGTGTGACTCTATCGACTGTAACCTGCCAGACTCATCTGTCCATGGGATTCTCCAGGCAAGAATACTGGAGTGGGTTGCCATGCCCTCCTCCAGGGGATCTACCAGAGCCAGGAATCAAACCTGTGTCTCTTCAGTTCAGTTCAGTTCAGTCACTCAGTCGTGTCCGACTCTTTGCGACCCCATCTACCGCAGCATGCCAGGCATC
The DNA here is from genome assembly GCF_001704415.2 of Capra hircus. Lineage (NCBI taxonomy): Eukaryota > Metazoa > Chordata > Mammalia > Artiodactyla > Bovidae > Capra > Capra hircus. The sequence continues at coordinate 21,453,820 of NC_030818.1, forward strand.
CCTGTCCATCACCAACTCCTGAAGTTTACCCAAACTCATGTCTACTGAGTCAGTGATGCCATCCAACCATCTCATCCTCTGTTATCCCTTCTCCTCTTGCCTTCAGTCTTTCCCAACATCAGAGTCTTTTCAAATGAGTCAGCTCTTCGCATCAGGTGGCTAAAGATTGGAGTTTCAGCTTCAGCATCAGTCCTTCCAATTAACAACCAGGACTGATCTCCTTTAGGAGGGACTGGCTGGATCTCCTTGCAGTCCAAGGGACTCTCAAGAGTCTTCTCCAACACCATAGTCCAAAAGTATCAATTCTTTGGCGCTGAGCTTTCTTTATACTCCAACTGTCACATCCACACATGACTACTGGAAAAACCATAGCCTTGACTAGACGGACCTTTGTTGGTAAAAAAATCTTCTCTGCTTTTCAATATGCTATCTAGGTTGGTCATAACTTTCCTTCCAAGGAGTAAGCGTCTTTGAATTTCATGGCTGCAATCACCATCTGCAGTGATTTTGGAGCCCCCCAAAATAAATTCAGCCACTGTTGCCCCATCTATTTGCCATGAAGTGATGGGACCAGATGCCATGATCTTTGTTTTCTGAATGTTGAGCTTTAAGCCAACTTTTTCACTCTCCTCTTTCACCTTCCTCAAGAGGCTTTTTGGTTCCTCTTCACTTTCTGCCACAAGGGTGGTATCATCTGCATATCTGAGGTTATTGATATTTCTCCCGGCAATCTTGATTCCACCTTGTGCTTCTTCCAGCCCAATGCTTCTCATGATCTACTCTGCAGATAATTTAAATAAGCAGGTGACAATACACAGCCTTGACGTACTCCTTTTCCTATTTGGAACCAGTCTGTTGTTCCATGTCCAGCTCTAACTGTTGCTTCCTGACCTGCATACAGATTTCTCAAGAGGCAGGTCAGGTGGTCTGGTATGCCCATCTCTTGAAGAATTTTCCACAGTTTATTGTGATCCACACAGTCAAAGGCTTTGGCATAGTCAATAAAGCAGAGACAGATGTTTTTCTGGAACTCTTATGCTTTTCAATGATCCAGCAGATGTTGGCAATTTGATCTCTGGTTCCTCTGCCTTTTCTAAATCCAGCTTGAACATCTGGAAGTTCACAGTTCATGTACTGTTGAAGCCTGGCTTAGAGAATTTTGAGCATTACTTTACTAACATGTGAGATGAGTGCGATTATGTGGTAGTCTGAGCATTCTTTGGCACTGCCTTTCTTTGGGATTGGAATGCAATCCTTTTCCAGTCCTGTGGCCATTGCTGAGTTTTCCAAATTTGCTGACATACTGAGTGCAGCACTTTCAAAGCATCATCTTCCAGGATTTGAAATAGCTCAACTGGAATTCTATCACCTCCACTAGCTTTGTTCATAGTGATGCTTTCTAAGGCCCACTTGACTTCACATTCTAGGATGTCTGGCTCTAGGTGAGTGATCACACAGTCGTGGTTATCTGGGTCATGAAGATCTTCTTTGTATAGTTCTGTGTATTCTTGCCACCTCTTCTTAATATGTTCTGCTTCTTTTAGGTCCTTACCATTTCTGTCCTTTATTGAGCCCATCTTTGCATTAAATGTTCCCTTGGTGTCTCTAATTTTCTTGAAGAGATCTCTAGTCTTTCCTATTTTATTGTTTTTCTCTATTTCTTTGCACTGATTACCCAGGAAGGTTTTATCTCTCCTTGCTATTCTTTGGTACTCTGCATTCAAATGGGTGTATCTTTCCTTTTCTTCTCTGCTTTTTGCTTCTCTTCTTTTCACTGCTATTTGCAAGGGCTCTTTAGACAGCCATTTTGCTTTTTGCTTTTCTTCTTCTTGGGCATGGTCTTGATCCCTGTACAATGTCACGAACCTCCGTCCATAGTTCGTCAGGCACTCTGTCTGTCAGATCTAGTCTCTTACATCTCCTGCATGGCAGCCAGGTTCTTTACCACTAGCGCCACGTGGATGCATCCAGTTAATATGTTGACTTTTTTTCAGTAAGTACATACTACAATACGACATGATATGCTGTTGGCTGAACCCGAAAACACAGAAGCACAGGACGCCCAACTTTACAGTTATACTCCAACCTTTGACTGCTGGTGTCCCTTCAAGGGTCAACTGTAAATACCTTTCAATATATTTTTCCCTGGTTTATGGGCTAAAATGCCTAGTACAACTAGGAAGATCAGCAGTAGCTGAACAGATGTGTAATATATTCTTTTAACATAAAGACAGCATCTTGTAGATGGGATATATCCATTTATACGGTTATGGGCAAAACTCTTACTATTATCGAATTTTGCTGAGTTTTTTACTTTGCTTTTTTAACTCAGGCATGTTTCAAAATTTAAAGACTTTTTTTTTACTAACAAGGCTAAAATCAAGCTTTCTTCTTTTTGTTTCATCTATTTCATATATATTTCACAAATTAAGATTGCCTGATTAAAAAATCCTCTATTAGAGTAATGAAAATTGAGGTATAATAATATTCTGAATTCATTTACAAAAACCATAAGATGAAAATACTTGCAACCAGAAATCACTGATGACAAGTAAGGTGGTGAGGTCTTTAAGAGGGTAAATGCTTCTTTCCGGTCATAAAAGATTTAGGGCCATCATCTTGGTGCCAATACTCTACTAAGATAACAGCCAGACATTTGGGGTCCATCAGGTTTTTCGTGGCCAGCAGTAAGTATTTGTTAAGAGTTGAAATCCTGTTCACAGTGCTAAGAACTAGGAAAGCAGGAGACTGAAATAATTATGACTACTTCACACCAAAAAACAAAAACACTGGTGCGAAAAGACACATCCACCTCAAAGGTCACAGCAGCACTGTTTACAACGTCAGAACATGGAAGCGACCCAAGTGCCCGTCAACAAAAGATGTGGTATGTACACACAATGAAGTAATGCTCAGTCATAAAAAATGAAATATTGCCATTTGCATCAACGTGGACTAGCCTATAGAATATTATGCCTAGTCTATGCAGAATCTAAAAAATAATACAAATTAATCTATTTACAAAACAGAAACAGACTCACAGACACAGAAAATAAACTTATAGTTACCAAAAGGGAGAGAGCAGGAGGAGAGAAAAATAGAAGTAGGGGATTAACTGATACAAACTACTAAATATAAAATAGACAAGCAAAAAGGGTTTGCTGTATAACACAGGGAATTATACCTGGTATCTTATAACAACCTATAATGGAATATAATCTTTATAAAAAGAACCTGAATCACTATGTGACACACCAGAAACTAAAGGAATACTGTAAATCAACTATACTTCAATGAAACAAACATACACTCAGAAAATAACAAGCATTGAAGATGTGGAGAAAATTGGAACCCTTGCGCACCGCTGGCGGGACTGTAATGATGCAGCTGCTATAGAAAATAGTACGTTAATTCCCCCCCAAAATCAAGCATAGAATTAACACATGATCCAGCAACCACCCTTCCAGTTATATGCCCAAAAGAACTAAAAGCAGAAACTTGACAGATTTTTGTATAGCCAGGTTCACAGGGGCAGCATTATGCACCATAGAGTCCATTGATGGATTAATGGATAAACAACATGTGCTGTATATACCATGAAATATTATTCAGACTTGAGAAATTCTGACACATGCTACAATATAGATAAATCTTTAAGATGTTATGACATTATGCCAAGTGAAGTGAGCCAGTTACTTCACTTATATTATCTGTAACAAAAGGACAAATAATGCATGATTCCACTTACATGGAATACAGAATAGACTTACATAGAGTAAATAAAAACTCAAAGACATAGAAAATAGAATGGCAACTGCCAGGGGCTGGGGATGGGGGAATGGGAGTCTATCAGCAAAAGTGGATTTTTAAAGGTTGATTTTATAAATGGTAGGATATGACAAATACTTCATTCATTCCTCTTCTTCCAGAACTATCCACAAGCTGAATGGCTCTAAAGCTCTTCTCTTTCCCAAGACCCCCTTGTCAACTGCCCCCACTACCATAACATAAGGGGTGTGGGAGGTAGTTCGAGGGAAGAGAGCCATGATAACTCACTCAAGTTACCAGGTGAGTTACACACAGGGTAGAGAAAAAGGCTGGAACTCTAAAATGGTTACTCATTTTGTTTTTTTTCCTGGAGAATATATTTTATATTTTTGAGTCTGTGGTCTTTTATTTCCACAACAAATTTCACTGTCATTCTAGCGTACATATGCCTAATTTTGAAGAAATTTTCTACCCACAAATCACTGGCGGTGCTGTCTTCAGACATTCCATCTCACCTGTCCCCTCAGATGGTTAATTCTGGCCTCATGTCTTCTGGCCTCTCTGGGCCATTTACTGACTCTTCCAGTTGGGAAGATCCCCTGGAGAAGGAAATGGCAACCCACTCCAGTACTCCTGCCTGGAAAGTTCCATGGACTGAGGAGCCTGGTAGGCTGCAGTCCGTGGGATCGCAGAGTCGGACACGACTGAGCGACTTCAGTTTCAGCTTCCAGTGCTTCAGCTGCTTCTTCCCTACCCCCAGTGCCGGTTCTACCTCTGACCGCAGAACAGGCATCACTGCTGTGGTAACTCGTTTTCTGCGCTTTCTTTCTTCAGACCTAACTGGGGAACACATGCAATCTCATGGTTTCATGTATTATTTCCTCTTTGATGACATGAACCTTCCTTTTCTGAGCTAATCTCATCATTAGTAGTAGTAATATAACCACTCCATAATTTCAGCTCTTTATCTGCCATCTCTGAAAACTGTTCAATGACTGTTCCCACATTCATTCCCATGAAACATAGGAGTCATATATTCATTTTCTTCCTGAAAAACATAGAATGATTCCTACACAATACTGAAATCAGACTTTTAGTTCCTGCCACAAACCAGATGAATCACAGTAACCCCAAAGCTTTTCTCCTTCTTTGATTTCCATAGTACCTATTATAGGTTAGACTCTCCTCAACAACAGTCACCACCAGAAGAAACTCTGGCAGCGCACTAAACATTGTGTTGCAAAGCTAAGAGTTTACATATACAAGTATTTTCCACCTATCAAGACAGCAACTTTCCTAAAAGGGAAACTATATTTTAAGTCTTTTATGTTCTATAAATGTTATTTGGCATAGATTTAGAAATTTTTATAAAGAATCATTTAAACTAACCAGAACTAAAACAGGTATGAGAGGAAGGAAAGAGGAGGAAAATTCAATTGAAAAGGCAGAGAAGCAGATCAAGAAGTAAATGCTGAGGCAACTCGGGGCCCTGGGCAGCCGCAAAAATTGAAAAAACTACTTAATAACAACTATTAAAAGTACTATTTATTTAATATTTGCTAGGGTTAATTTCTCATCTTTTCTTACCTAATGGTAAGATAGTCTTAGTATTTAAAACTTCAGGGAGTCCTTATAACCCAAATTCTGGCCTGAGAAAACTGGATATTACATAATACTACAAAGTTAAAATTTCATCTGAGATGGACTTCATTGTTAATTAGGGATAATTTATTTTTAAAAATTATATATATATTTTATTTTTGTAATATATGGATATGTATATACATGGATGGTTTATAGTTCACTAAAACAAGTCACACTATTCACACTGGGCATGTTTATAGGGAAATGTAATATCTAAAGAAAAAATTTATATCTGAGTGAGAAAAAATGTTTTTATAACAAATAAAAAAATTAATTTTTACTGTAACATTATAGTATCTTTGAGTAAATACGTTTACCTTGTAGAAAAAAATGCTATAATCCTTAATATATGGTAGGTTGCTTACTGGCAGGAATTTATAAAACAATGCTTAAACTGATTCATTAAAACTGAATAAAATGGTTGATTAAAAAAAACCCTAAAAGCAATTAAGACTAAAACAATGCTGATAAAGAAAATCAGAAGATGAGAAATACCAGATTAGATCTTGCAGTGTAGTATATTTCTTCTGAACTGTCCAAAAAACCATCACTGTCGGGCTGTTCAGCAGAGACCAAAAAACCCAGGTTATTTACACTCAAACTAAAAGCCACAAATTCACAAAGGGAGACTTTCACAAGGGAATTATGTCAGTCCTGCTAACATCATTTTATTAAGGTAAATGCAAAGTCAAATCCAATTAAGCAGCTTCTAAAAAAGCAGTAGTGCAACAACTTTGCTATATAATACAGTTACTAAATTTGTACAGAACTTAAATACATGCAATGCTAACTTAAAAGAGAAGCAGAAAATAACAATTGGCATTTATAAACATCATGATTTACCTTCTCCATCCTCTCTATAAAGGTCAGGCTAAGTATTATAACATGATCATGTTAAGAATTTTTCTTTTAACATTCTTAACATGTTAAGAATTTTTCTGCCATGCTGGTATACTGAGACCAACTCTTTAGATTAAAAGCTAAAGACTCTCTTTGTATGCCGTTATTCAGGTGGATTACCTTAAAATAAGCATTAAATTTAAGAAGAAAGTTCCCACTTCAGTCCTGAGCATTCATTAAGTTACTTTCTTCTCATTATTAAGCAGGAAAGGGGAAAAAAAAAGAAACATAAAATCTGGAACTTTGGTAAGTAATTTCATTAAGATTGATTTTGTTTTTAAGTCTCATTTTTTATTCCTCTGTAGACTATTAACATCTCAAATGTTTGCACAGCATTTTGCTTCCGAGATTACACTTAATATTTTATCATATATCTGGAAAGCAGTATATAAAAAATTAACAAAAAAGAATCATGAAAAGAACATTTTAGAAATCTTTAAATAAATGATAAACTTAATCTGCTATGTACACCTAGTCTCTCCTGAATTTCAGTTACTCCAAGGAGACTGGATTCTGCCTTGATGTTTAGAAAAGTGGCTGACACTCTTAAAAAGCTGCCCATAAATTTAATGAGAAGAGGTATTAATACTATCACTGGTCCAAAATTCTATTTTAAGACTGTAGCATTTATCCTAACAAATATATCTGCAAAAAGCCCCTCAAAAATTGCAAAGCAAAAAGAAAAAAGGAAAAAAAAATCATTAAAAACATTTAAACAGAGAATGGTACAGAACTAAGTTTCTCCTAAAGTAATTTTGAAAATATTTAATCTCAGCAACACAGATTTATTTATTTTGAATTTTAGAATTACTTACCTTTTTATCTCCCCAAAGGCTTATAAAATTTTACTAACTAGCTTTTGTAGTCAGTGCCAACAAATCAGAAAGACTAATTAAAACATTTATTTTCAGTGTTAAGATTCCAAGATTACACTACTTACAAGTTCATGATGTGGTTCTGTCTCCTTCCTTAAGGGTGGGTCAAATTTTACTTGGCCAACTAAAAAAGATAAAAAGTAAAGCTGTGATATGTTTCAACGTTCTTAATAATAATTTAAAAGGTTACTCCATAGAAAAACAAATTTAATCCTACCATCTCCTATAGATTGATTAACACCCAAAGATTTAAATAAACAATCTGTTAGCTGGAAGAAACCTAACAAAGTCTAAGCTGTTAACCCAAAGATGATTAGCAAAATTATGTCAGGATCTAACCTGCTACTTCATTGTGACCCAGCATTAAATATAGACAATCTTAACTTAGATTGATTAACACCTACAGATTGATTAACACCCAAAGATTTAAATAAACAATCTGTTAGCTGGAAGAAACCTAAGAAAGTCTAAGCTGTTAACCCAAAGATGATTAGCAAAATTATGTCAGGATCGAACCTGCTACTTCATTGTGACCCAGCATTAAATACAGACAATCTTAACTTAGGACTTTATAGACAGACAGCAATTCAGGCAGAGTATCTCTGAAAGCCAGCCTGCAAGGTGGTCTCTGATAAGTCCTGCCTCCTGACCTTCAAAAACTTGTGTAGTCCCTTCCTACATCCTGGGGTGGCCTATGTGATGAGAGGAAGATGGCACAGTGGTAGCATACAGCTTCTGAGATAAGGCTTCTGTCCTGGGTGCTCTCTCTACTGGATCACTTGGCTCTGAAGGAAGTCAGGTTGAGCAGCACTATGGAGAGGCTACACTGCAAGGAAATGAAGTCTTGGGCTAACAATATGTGAGTAACCCTGGAAGCAAACTGCCACCCTAGTTGAGCCTTTGGGAAACCGCAGCCCCTGCTGACACTCTGATTGCAGCTTCATGACAGACCCTGACCTAGAACTACCCAGCCAAGCTGTCCGGGATCCCTGAATATGTATGAGATAATAAATGTTTAATGCTTTAAGTTGCTACATTTTGGGGGTAATTTGTTAAACAACAATAAATAACTAGCACACTTCTACCCCGAAAGGATAACCTAAATATTAGAGCTGACACAAACTGACTATACTCCATTCACCTTTCCCCCTGCCATTCTAATTTAATGAATGATTCACTACCTTTATCTTTAATTTCTGTATCTCATTGTCATTATCTGCTTTTATAACCTGGTACAGCATTCGAGACCACAGAGATAAAAGCAGGGGCACAAATATAAAACATGAAGAAGCAGCAAAACCAAGAGTCAGAGTATTACAGCTAAACTAGTAAGAACTTGAGTTTCAGCCAAAACAACAATTCTCAATCAAGGCAGGGAAACGAGTGAGACTTCAAAGCACACTCATTTTGTAACTGTTTTGATTTTAGCTTAGTATGTATGATTACTGTGAATGTTAATAACAATGAAAGGAGATCATGAGATTTAAATATTTAGCAACAGGAAGCACAAGGGAAGAAAGTTGAGAAACAGCCCTACAGAATACACAGTTGTATGTGAAGTATGTATATGCTTTATAGCTGTTATGAACTAGATATCAAACTCTGGCTCCTGGAGATAAGCAGGCTCTTCAATAATGGGTTCCTCATGCCTATTCACATATGATCACACATCAAAGATTACAAAATAGTTTTTAGTAAGATATTAATACATGTATATACATACATACACATATATATACACATACATATATATATATGTATCTCACCTTGATAGAGGCCTACTGAACAACTCTCACCTACACCTGTCACCAAATAGCAAAATTACATCTCTAATAAAGTTACTTGAGGACAGTTTCATGCATTATCTGCCTTGTTATCATCACATGTGAAATGCCTGTTTCCACTGGACCACATAATTACTGAGCACAGGGGCACAGTGATGCTTTCTTTTTAAAAAATTTTATTTATTTTAATTGGAGGCTATTTACTTTACAATATTGTGGTGGTTTTTGCCATACATTGACATGAATCAGCCATGGGTGTACATGTGTTCCCCATCCTGAACCCCCCTCCCACCTCCCTCCCCACCCCATCCCTCAGGGTCATCCCAGTGCACCAGCCCTGAGCACCCTGTCTCATGCATCGAACCTGGACTGGTGATCTGTTGCACATATGATAATACACGTTTCAATGCTATTCTCTCAAATCATCCCACCCTCACCTTCTCTCAGAGAGTCCAAAAGTCTGTTCTTTACATCTGTGTCTCTTTTGCTGTCTTGCATATAGGGTCATTGTTACCATCTTTCTAAATTCCATACATATGCATTAATATACTGTATTGGTGTTTTCTTTCTGACTTACTTCACTCTGTATAATCGGCTCCAGTTTCATCCACCTCATTAGAACTGACTCAAATGCTTTCTTTTTAATGGCTGAGGAACATTCCATTGTGTATATGTACCACAGCTTTCTTATCCATTCATCTGCTGATAGGCATCTAGGTTGCTTTCATGTCCTGGCTATTATAAACAGTGCTGCGATGAACACTGCGGTACACGTGTCTCTTTCAATTCTGGTTTCCTTGGTGTGTATGCCCAGCAGTGGGATTGCTGGGTCATATGGCAGTTCTATTTCCTGTTTTTTAAGGACTCTCCACACTGTTCTCCATAGTGGCTGTACTAGTTTGCATTCCCACCAACAGCGTAAGAGGTTCCCCTTTTCTCCGCACCCTCTCCAACATTTATTGTTTGTAAACTTGATAGCAGCCATTCTGACCGGCGTGAGATGGTACCTCATTGTGGTTTTGATTTGCATTTCTCTGATAATGAGTGATGTTGAGCATCTTTTCATGTGTTTGTTAGCCATCTGTATGTCTTCTTTGGAGAAATGTCTGTTTGGTTCTTTGGCCCATTTTTTGATTGGGTCGTTTATTATTCTGGAATTGAGCTGCAGGAGTTGCTTTTATATTTTTGAGATTAATTCTTGGTCAGTTGCTTCATTTGCTATTATTTTCTCCCATTCTGAAGGCTGTCTTTTCACCTTGCTTACAGTCTCCTTCATTGTGCAAAAGCTTTTAAGTTTAATTAGGTCCCATTTATTTTTGCTTTTATTTCCATTACTCTGGGAGGTGGGTCATAGAGGATCCTGTTGTGATTTATGTCAGACAGTGTTTTGTCAATATTTTCCTCTAGGAGTTTTATAGTTTCTGGTCTTACATTTAGATCTTTAATCCATTTTGAGTTTATTTTTGTGTATGGTGTGAGAAAGTGTTCTAGTTTCATTCTTTTACACATGGTTGACCAGTTTTCCCAGCATTACTTGTTAAAGAGATTGTCTTTTCTCCATTGCATATTCTTGCCTCCTTTGTCAAAGATAAGGTGCATGGATTTAAGTGATGCTGTCTTTAGACTAACTTTCATAACAAGGACAGAACCCCAACTGTCACAGGTATTCAACACCCTTATACTCTGTGGGAATGCATTCCCAGAAAGAGTCCCAGAGTTCCTCTGGAGATTCATTCTTCACGCCTTACATTGGTATCACTCTTCTGTTCTCTCCAACTTCCCTAAAGTTATGACAGTTTCTGCCACAGGACCTTCCGCTTCTGTTCAAATAACTGCTGGACAATCACCCCAGACTGCAGTGCTATTTATGATGTTCTTAATAATGTTGAAAATTCCTACTTATCTGTAACCATCTATTGGTCTTGATCTCTGTTTCTGCTACTATCTCCTTGAACATATGTCAAGTTACAAACCATAAATTTATGTTTTACTATCCAGATGAAAGGGCTTCCCTAGCGGCTCAGTGGTAAAGGATCTGCGTGTGACACAGGGGATCTGGGTTCAATCCCTGGGCTGGGAAGGTCCCCTGGAAGAGAGCATGGCAACCCACTCTAGTACTCTTGCTTAGAGAATCCCGTGGACAGAGGAGCCTGGTGGACTGCAATCCATAGGGTTACACAGAGTTGGACACAACTGAACTGACTAAGCAGCAGCATCCAGATGAAAACTCCCTCTTAGTTCTTTGAAACAGCTCTGACACGATCATTTGCTGACCCATCACTACTACCAGGGTCAAAACTGATCCTACTATGGCAGACAAGAAGAGCCCCAGAACTACTTCTTCTCAAAGCAAGTCTTTGCTTACCATATTTGACTGAAGGCAGAGGGGACTTTTTAAAAGGGAAAAAGTAATAACTTTTCTGAAAGTGAGTCAGTTTTTGCATATATTGCTTTAACACCATTTAGCGTAATAAACAGAACACCTCAGTTACATGAAGAGACATCATGTAATTGTAAACAGAAAACATTATTAAAGGAACAAAGATATACGACTACTCAAATAAGTTATTTTTCAAAGCCTGTCTTTATCGTCAACAGCATGACTGCCTATTCTTTATAACATCTCATATAAAATCATAAAACATCCTAAGAAAGCATGTATTATAACACTGTATACGATTTTAAAGGCTCAAATATCAAACCCACAAGTTGTAAGAAGTGGTGATTTTAATCCTGTTGCTACCTCAACATACTAGAGGGACATGACACCTTTCTTACTGGCAAATGGGGAGAAAAGGTCCATCACATATCACCTGCTCCCACCAAAAACGGGGCGTACCAGAATCTCAACAAAACTAGCGTTAACAGTATTTAGCTAAATAGAACATATATGCATATGTAGTTAGGAGCTGATAATCACTGATACAAACTACTAAAGAAGGACCCAGAGGTAACTGTCCTTTGCAATAAAGGGCCTGACAATATAACTTAAAAATATAACTGGATAACATAATAGAAAATACTTCAGATTTTCAATAGTACTGAACACATAAGGTTTTCTGAATCAACTACAAATTCATCTCTAATCACCTTCTGTATTATTAAAGAAATGACAAAGACATATTGTAACTACTTTCACATATTAAAAAATAATGGAGGACTTCTCTGGTGGTCCAATACTTAAGAATCCACCTGTCATACAGAGGATATGGGTTCGATCCGCGGCCTGGAGAGATTCCACATGCCACCAAGCTACTAAGTCCTTGCACCACAACTACTGAGCCCGCATGCTCTAGAACCCATGCTCTGCAACAAGAGAAGTCACTGCAACGAGACGCCCATGTACCACAACTGCAGTAGCCCCCACTTGCCACCAACCAGAGAAACTCCACACGTAGCAACGAAGACCCAGCACAGTCAAAAATAAAACAAACGATTTTTTTAAAGTTTAAAAAATAATTGGGGGACTTTCCTGGTGGTCCAGTGGCTGAGAATCCACTTTGCAATGAAGGGGACGTGGATTCCATCCCTGGTCTGGGAAGATCCCACATGCCGCGGGTCAACGAAGCCCGCATGCCACAACAAAGACCCAGCAGAGCCAAAGTAAAATAATAATACTAAATAAAATAAATTAAAATAACAGGCTTTTTTTTAAAAATGGGGAATACTTGCATGCTAAGTTTGTCATTTTAAAAAAAACACTTTTGAGGAGAAATTAGCAAATTTAAACCACGTGGCTTTAGTGGGAGCTATAAAGGTAATTTAACATGGTCACAAAACTGCCTATAGGCAAAGTATAAATCCCAGTCCTGGGCTTCTTGCCAAGTAGATTGTGCTTCTTTCAAGAATTTCCATCTTATATGAGCATTTCTAGGTAGCACCAGCACCAAAATCTGCCAAGAACTTAATACACAGTGTAAGGTGCAGCCACCATTCCAAAGGAAGGTTCACAAAGGACTTCCAGGGTGCAGGTCACACAGGTGTGCCGAGGTGGTTTCTGTGGAGCCAAAGACCTCTGGCCTGGAAGCTGAGAGATCTTAGGCTTGTTATTAATCAGTTGTATGACTCCACCCCACAGGTAGATCTATTCATCTTTGCATTTCTTTTTTATTTTCTATTAAATAGTGATAGAGTCTGTCCCTACTTGCCTTACTTAGCTTTTAAGTTTGCAGTCCTCTCCTCTTCTGGGCCATCAGCTTCTATATAACCTGGGAGCTTGTCAGAAGCAGAGAACCTCAGATTTCACCTCAGAACTACTGAATCAGAAAGGGCATTTTAGCAAGCTCTCTAGGCAAGTGCTACTAACAAGGAAGTTTAGGGAGCACTGCCTTGATTCCTTCTATCCTGCCTACTCTAGGAATTTTACTCCTCTTCCCAAACAATAACAACATAAATACACATCCCCAGCCACCACCAGAAAGCTCTCAGGAGCAAGAAAACAAAATTCTTACTGCCTTAATTAAACTCTACCTTTCAAAGCATCTAAAACATAAAAACTATTTGGAAGAAAACGGAGCAAAAATAATGGCAACTAAATTACAACTTGAAATCTTATTTTTCATTGTTAAACTACAAACTCTACACAATATATACTTACAGTTTATCTCCGAGCGTGTTTTTTCCTCTCTCACATTCCTACTCGTTGAGTGAATCCTATGTGGGACAGCGACAAGAGGCTAGGAAAGAACAAAGTCAAGGACAAGTCACTGTCTTGTCCACAGAATTACCCACATATGAAAGAAAGCTCTCACTTTACATAAAAATGGGAACAAAATACAACTTTATTAGTAGTATTTTAAAATGGCAACCACAAACTGAAAACTCTTTTCTCTTCAAATTGGGAGCTTAAGATTAGGGATAAACATTATCCACAGCAGGTTCCCAATAAGTTTTCTTATGAAAGTGTTAGTTGCTCAGCTGTATGCAACTCTTTGCGGTCCCATGGACTGTAGCCTGTCAGGCTCCTCTGTCCATGGGATTCTATAGGCAAGAAAACTGGAGTGGATAGCCATCCTCTTCTCCAGGTGATCTTCCCAACCCAGGGATTGAACTCAGGTCTCACTCATTGCAGGCATATTCTTATAAGTGAATATAAGAGTGTTCTTATGAGTTGAACATAAGTAAATATTCAAAAATGAATACTTTGACAATACAACAGGTGTTCAAAAGCTGCAGCAAGCTTTCTCTGTTTCAGAGGAGAAAACTGTAATTAAAAAAAAAATCTGCCTCAACTTCTTATATCAAGGATAAAATAAATGAAATGAAATAATGCTAAAGGCATTAATGATTTATGGTCTTCTTACCTAGTAAACACAACATCTCCCCCACCTTAATCTTAATGTTTTTTCTTGTAGAAGCAGCACTTTATTTTCTTTCCTTTTACTTTATTAAAATCTCTCTATGTGTACTGACATATTGAGAGAGAGGTATCCTGGGGGAAGCGGAAGTGGGGGTGAGTTCTTCTTGCTGTTAATACTAGCACATGGACATTCTCCAATCTTTATGGAGTAAAAATGTCTCTATCTGAAAGGCTTCTGCAATTTCATTCTATATACCCTATGCCAGCATCTATTTCACGTACCAAATAGGTTTTTCTCCCTGTGTGTGAAACATTATCTTTGAAGTTATTAGCTGTGAAGAAGATACACTCTTACATCTATCTTTTTGGAAAATGTAATTTGTAAACACTTGAGCTTGAATTCTTAAGACTCTATAAGGCAAATCAAGAACAGGACCCAAGTTAACTATTCTCAGTGTAGACATCTCTCAGGAAATAAAGATAGATGAATCTGAGCGACCCAAATATTAAAACACCAGTGGGTAATAAAACAGAAGCAAAAAGAACTTTAAAAAGTAAGTATTTAAACTTCAAACATACACAGTGAGTTGTAGTTTACAAAGTGCTGTCATATACCTCAGCCCATTCTGTTCTCAAACTTGTGAAACAAATCTTTATCTTCATTTTATAGATGAGGACATTCAGCTAGTTAGCTGCAGAATGAGAAAAACCCTGGACTTTTGATAACAGTATTTGGAACAAAAACAAGCAAAAATAGGCATCACGTTAGATTAGTAATACATATTGCTGTTATCAGCAAACATGGATGAAATCTGCCCTTTCTACGAGAATCGTTTTACTTTCCCAGCTTCAAAGGCATAAAGTTATTAAATCTTACAATGTTGTGCCTAGTAAATGGGTTAACATATAGAAGAAAATACTACCAAGTAAAAACCAGAGTCACAATTACTTCAACGTGCAGTACTTCTAAAACAGAAATTACACGGGAACCCTAAAGGAAAAGTGGACTTTCTTCCACTGTGAATAATCTATAATAAATTAAAGAAAAACTAAAGACTAAAGTAGAACTAGTACACGTGCTAAATATTTTCAAGAGAATTCAGTTTCCACAATATATATACAGTATCAGCAACTGCTGAAATACTAAGCACATTCAAATACTTAGCAATTACAAATCATCTGCATATAATAAGACTGTTTGATATTACCTTTTATGCATAACATATACTGTAGTATACACGTATAAATTATTATAAATTTCTCTGGGGAAAGTATGATCAAAAAGAAAAATAAAAAGATCTTAAACTGTGGTCAAAAGAAAAGCTACCCCCATCCTTAACCTATGATTATAATACCAATAACACAGTCTTGATAAGGAGAAAATTTCTTTCTCTGCCATATGAGAAAATTTCAGAAGAGTCTTTATTCTACAGCTTGCTTCTACATTTGGTTTATTATTTCTCCTCTTTAAACACATTTTAAAGGACTTTACAATCCAGCACAAATAAATAGGATGAAGTGAGAGACAACAGCACAGCATCTAATGCGCTGAGAGAGTACAGGTGGTCCATGTCCTGAATCTTGATACGCATGAATTTCAGTTACTAGAATATAGTTAAATTATACTAGTCCTCTGTAACATGATTCAAATTTTAGTCACCAATATATCAATTGTATATTATGAATTATGAATTATATGTTATTCAGTATATTAGTATCTTATCAACATTCAGTATGCTGCTAAGTCTGTGTCCAACTCTGTGCAACCCCATAGAGCAGCCCACCAGGCACCCCCGTCCCTGGGATTCTCCAGGCAAGAACACTGGAGTGGGTTGCCATTTCCTTCTCCAGTGCATGAAAGTGAAAAGTGAAAGTGAAGTCGCTCAGTCGTGTCCGACTCTCAGCGACCCCATGGACTGCAGCCCACCAGGCTCCTCCGTCCATGGGACTTTCCAGGCAAGAGTCCTGGAGTGGGGTGCCATCGCCTTCTCTGACATTCGGTATATTGATTGCAACTGCATAAGATAGAAACTACACTGTGAACTCTCCAGTCCACAGACGACTATAGATTTGTGTGTGCGTGTTAGTCACAGTCGTGTCCAACTCTTTGTGACTCCATGGACTGTAGCCCACCAGGGTCCTCTATCCATGGGATTCTCCAGGCACGAATACTCGAGTGGGTTGCTATTCCCTTCTCCAGGGCATCGCTCCTCCTGACCCAGAGATTGAACCTGGGCCTCCCGCATTGCAAGCAGACTACTTACTGGCTGAGCCACCAGGCAAGATGATTTATAGTCTATTTATAATAACAGATGCACATCATGATCAGTGGCTAATCCCATCACTACTTTCAAAGTACATCTGTGACTGATTCCGGAGCATCTGTTATTCAAGTCATGCACAGACAGCAAAGTTTGTAGCTGTGTTGTTTCCCTATCTCCCAAGGATAATATACTCATGTGACATTTTTACAAAAACTCATTAACTGAAAGAAGGAATTAGCCAACAAAGATAAAACTGCTGCAAAGAAATAGAAAGTGACCACTCTGGATTAATGTTGGAAATGAAATTACGAGATAAGACAGATGATAGTGAGAATGCTGACATTGCTGCTGTTCAGGAGACTGCAGACATACAGCCATGGTAACTTGGTGAGGATGGTAACGTGTAACTTGGTGAGAATGAACCTGACACAAGTGAAGAAAGAAGTTCTGGTAAAAAGGATGAAGGTGCCCTAGAAGAAGGGGCACTAGCAAAAAACTTCACATCACAGGAATACTGAGATCATTTCACACCTTCAAAGTTCAAAGGATAAAATGCTAGAGGCGCTCTGAACATAGGAAAATGACATTCACCAAAGCCTAAAAATACCTGCTCTGTGTCATGAAGTTAAATGGCAAGGAGAAGGCAGACACTGTGCAGTCTACTTAATAAACAGACTACTTGATAGTGAAATAATCCACCAAAGTAGTTTTGTTATTTAAACAAAGAAAGCAAACAATTCTAATATATCACAGTGTACTAAATATTAGTTTTACTATTTTTCACTTCTCTATACATTTAAAACTGACAATAAGAGAGATTTTAATCTTCTGACAAAAATTTTTTAAGATCACGAAACAATTATAATTTTCCTTATGGACAATTTAGATTGCTTTGCAGGATTTCAGCTCACTTGATCATTTTTACAGTCCTTTACTACCATCCAAATCAAGGCAACACCTATACATTAAATTAAAGAAGAATTTATAAAGCGAAAGAACAAAACCCAATTTCTCCCTAGTATAAAGTCAATAATATTTAATAATTTTTAAGTTTTTAAAATTTCCAAATGCCTTTCCAGACCTTTAAACAAAAGGACAGTGGCTTATCTACAGTTGTATAAATATAAGTTAGAACAGTGGTGAATTGATAGAAAGGTTCTCTGACCTAAGATAAGCTGAGACCATCTTTCTGACCACCAAGAGCCATAGTTTCTTCACTATCATCACTGAATTTTATACCATTTTAAGTACCTTCTAAAAGCCAGTCAAGTTCAAGACTATCCACCTCAGCTATATACTCAGTAACAGAATCCTGACATGTAACATATATGAGTTGATCTTTGGTGTCACAATTATTAGCTGAGCTAGGAATGTTAAATATGCCAACCAAAGTGAAAGCTTCCTTTTATATCTATTCTCCCATCACACTAGGGTTAATTAATTCTCTAATTACACTGGATAAACATAGCAGACAATTAGGGTATTAGTCACCAACAAAGTCAACCCTATACTTTCCACTAACCACTAATAACTCATGAAGTACTGGACATGGATTCTTTTTGAGAAGAAAACAGAACAGAAATTTTGTGTATATTCTAACATCTTGTATAGGTGGTTCCCATTTGTGTTCTCTTTATTTGGCAGCTTCATCTAAAATGACTACTTTAAAATAACTAGAGTAATTTCAAGAAGCGGATTATATGATTCTGCCTTTCCTATTGGACTTCCCTGCCTGCAATGCACCCTTTACCTTTAATCTTTTCAGAAAATAGTCCTCTAAAGTAGTCAATAGAAAAAAACTCAGCTCATGACTTCTCTAGGATAGGCAAAATCAAAGGGGTATTTCTTCCCTCAAGAGTTTATTTAAATTAGACCCAGACCTTAAGCAAACTGATTCCGAGACGTATATACTTATATACACATACGTTACATATACCACTTGGTAAAAACGGTAAAAACAGTTCCTACCTCAGGATCATCGTCATCAAAATCATGGTAAGTGGAATGATCTGGATTATTCACTTTATCCAATAGTTCGATTGCCAAAGACCGTGTCAAAGGCTGTGTGACAAATGGGTGCTATAAAAATAAAACAACATAGTACTTATTAGAAGTCTTGATTAAGTGACATCTTACCTTTTGAAAAAAAGACATTGTTCAGGGCAAAAATAATACCTGCAGTAACTTTTCAGCAGTAGGTCTTTTCTTTGGATTTTTGGTAAGTGCCATTTTCACAAAATGATGAAAGCTATTTGACCTAAGAAATTTTGAAAATCAGATTTTAAAATTTCAATTCTGTTTTTTGCTCATGACTGTAAAAGTAAATAGCACAAAAATACTTACCACTTCATCTTATCCTTTAGTTTAGGAGGCTGAAAATTGCTTTTTGTCATTAGAAATAATGCTCTGAAAAATCAACAATCATTACACAGCATTTTAAGACTGCATACTTTAGTATAAAACATTAGTTCTACTACTACTATTCCCAAATAAGGTGAAGCAAAACTAAGAATGCTCTTTGGTCACGACATGAGAAACAGTACTGGGAGGGGGATGGGACCTTCATTTAAGCACAGCATTCTTCAGGTACGATACACTGACCTCATCGGGTGCAAGTCAAACATGGGCGGCTGCAGCTCAGCAAGTTCTATGGCAGTGATCCCCACGGCCCAGAGATCACACAGCTGATTGTACCCGCCTTTCCTCTCAACAGCTGCGACTTCTGGAGCCATCCTGAAGGAAATATTCCAGAAAAGAAAAAACCGTTTACTGTATTTTAATCTTCTTATTCCCACCAGACACATGGAACCATCACTGCGTAAGCTGAGGCCTACTTAAACCTTGACATCTGAAAAATAGGTATGTAGTACTTAAGGTGGCTTGTATTTCCCAAGATCGCGACATCTCACAAGATGAGATTGCGACATCTCGTAAGACCCTCCCCATCCCAAGCCCCTACTGCTTTCTCATCTGTTACTTTGCTAAGTTAGCTATTTAGTATAAAGGTTTATAACAATTTACAAATGTCATATAGCAACATGTACTAAATTTGTCCAAACCCCAATCTTTCCTCTGTATATGCAAACTTCTATAGAGAAATAACATACTGTAATAAATGATTTATCATTTTTAGCTCTTCCTTTTTACATCAATAACTGTCATCTGGTCTCTGACTGTTTTCGCTTGACCAAAACTATTTACCAGGGCACCAAGAATCTTGACTTAGTACTTAACTAGTATTTACTATAAACTTGGTATGGAGAAAGTTATAAAAATGAGTGTCTGCTTTTTTTAAAGAAATGTATTTACTAAGAGGAAAGTTACCTAAATTCAGTAAATTTTTTGTTTCTTTCAACTTTATTGTAGCCTTATTCTATCTCTATAAATCTATATTTTATTACCTACATTGATTTTCAAATATAAAAAATTTCAAATCCTAAGCAGTAGTTCTAAAAATAACTACATGCGATAAACACTTCAACTTTTACATACCAGAAGTACGATTTTAAAAAAAAAAGTATGACTTAACTAGGCAGCCTTACAAGAATGTTTATTTTCCCAGTATTATTTCAGGAAAGGCAAGCAAGTCAGTCAAGTTAACAAACAAGCAATAAAACTCCTTCTAATTTTCTAAACCCTTGATCTCAAGATGGTTTTTAACTTTAAAGCAGCTCTTATGCCTATGCAAATCATGATAAGAAGAGTGACTTTTTAAGGGTGATGGTTGTAACTTGACTGGCAGCTGCGGAGGTGCCCACAGCGGGTGAAGGTGCACTCAGGCAGCGCCTTAGCGAGCTCGCAGGCGAGGCGCCCTCTTCCTCTACAATCATGTGAGTGGCAGACTCCACCCTGTGCACTTCTACTCCTGCCCACGAGGCTGCATCCTTACCACAGCCAACTGAGGCATCTGTGAACCTGTTTGTTACATTTGTTACTATGAATATGTCATTTAACTAAATATTACAAAAACTTATTATGAAGGTAAAAGGAATAAGTTGTCATGGAAATGAAAATGTATGCTTTAGAAAAGATTCTTGAAGACAAGTTTCTAAAGACGAAAAACCAAAAAAATCAGGCAAACCAGGTTAAGAACAGGACAGCTATAAGAGATTAGGAAGGCTACAGACTGCTTGATTCTATTTGCGTGACACTGGGGGAAAAGGCAAAACTATAGAGACAAAAGTTAGATCAGGTGCTGCCAGAGGCTAGAGATGGGCAAAAATAATTTATGAAAAGGCGACAAAAGGAAACTTTCCTGGGTGATGGAAACCTATGTTTTACAGTGATTGTGGTGGCATTTTTCACAACCACAGAGTTTCATTTATACCTCAACAGACGTGACTGGCTAGGCTCTCACTAGACTTTAGAGAAACACAAACTAAAAAACATGGTTCATTTGCATGCATCTAACTAGTTATCTGCACAAAGAAAAGGCCTTGATCCTATATCAGAAGACTGACCCCTGCCAAAAAAAACGTACACTCACCTTAAATTGAAATAAAATGTTTAAGGTACATGTGTAGTGTATTAATTTTGAGATTTGCCAATATCACAGACTTCTTCTGATTAACTGGAACGACTGCCCACCTTGGTGACAGTGAATGAGAGATTCCGTAAATATCCTACATCCCTAGAGCTTAGGTGGGAAAGACATGACATGAGAGAGAGTTGAAGAGTCGGAGGAGAATCATGTTAGATCCTGGAGACTGAATGAGAGCTCCTCCAGATGTTTAAAATCAAACTGAGGAGACAGAGTTCCTAAAAAGAGCTGTAACAGATAACTCTTTAATCTCTTATTCCTCTCGGAAATCAACCCCAAATAATGGTAACAAAAAGAGAATTATAAACATACCATCTTTGACAAATCTAGAAGATATATTTGGACAGAAGTCAAATAATAGTAAATGATGTGGCAAATAGGAGGAAGGACAAATCTAAGAGCGTGTGGAGGAAAAGACTAACAAGCAAGCCAAGAATCCCAGAAATAAGTAAAATTTAATGCAAGGCAATTATCACTTTATTGATGACTAGGTTCCTTCCAAAGAGTTGGTTCAAAAACTTTTGAGCCAGAGAATACTGTGAATAATAAAATGTTGAAAAATGCGTCAGAATACTGGCTGATCTATGAAAATACTCGTAATATGTGCAGGACCAAGAGTTGAGGGTTTGGGGGGACAAAACTGAAACTATCAGGTTTGTATCAGGTTTTCTAAAAGCCACATCAATCTTTAATGCCTTTTCCACTTAGTGAAAAATAACATGGTAGAATATTCAATGATCATGTAATTCATCCACAGTGTATAGGCCTAAATTACTTGGCCTGTTGATGACCTCCTTAATCTGTTTTAGACCATTCAGTCTATTTTTAAATAAACACTGCATACAATAACGATAGAAAAACAGAAAGTTAGATTATCAGTCAAAATAAAATTACCAATATGGTGTACCAATGAAAGACTTCCGTTTGGCAATCGTAGCTGTTATCTGAGCAGACACCCCAAAATCAGCTATTGAAAAAAAGAGAGAAACATTTAGAAAACAAAACTGAAAGTGAAATGAAAAAATTTCAATAATTATTTTAATTAATTTCATAGAAATGAGACATTCTCAAACATCACTCTAAAATCTTTAATTTAAGTGGACTAGTATTAAAATCCAATCAGTCCATTCTAAAGGAGATCAGCCCTGGGATTTCTTCGGAAGGAATGATGCTAAAGCTGAAAACTCCAGTACTCTGGCCACCTCATGTGAAGAGTTGACTCATTGGAAAAAGCTCTGATGCTGGGAGGGATTGGGGGCAGGAGGAGAAGCGGACAACAGAGGATGAGATGGCTGGATGGCATCATGGACTCGATGGACGTGAGTCTGAATGAACTCTGGGAGTTGGTGATGGACAGGGAGGCCTGGCGTGCTGCAATTCATGGGGTCGCAAAGAGTCAGACATGACTGAGCGACTGAACTGAACTGAGCATTAAAATATCACAAAATATGGTGCACGATAGCCATGTGGATTCCCATACATCCCCATGTGAATCAAACGACAACAGAAGTCAAGATCAATAATTGTGATGAAGAACCAACTGAGAGACTCTAACCTGACAGACTTAATGTTATAATTTCTAATTCCCAGGACCTGAAATTCAAGGAAAGTCGCTGGAAGGGACCTTAAGTAGGAATTGCATTCATTTCCTGCCATACACATTATAGCTGACATAAAAAAAAAAAAGAAATCTCTACTGGCAAATCTATCACGAAATGACATTGAAACAGACTTTTTCTAAAAATCTTACCTTGGCAATACATTCTAATACCAATGCCAATCACTAACAAGAAATTTATCTTTGTGTCAGTTTATTTTTATGTTGCTATTTAAGTATGTTGAATTCTGTATTTTCTAGTTTTTTAACAAATGATTTATAAATCTTTACAAACTAAGATATATATAGGTCTCTCAGGCACATAATATTGACACAAAACATTAAATTGCAGATGGAAACTGTTCTCTAAGCCATCAATAGTTAGATAGCCGCTTTTCTCATATATAGAGGTGACTTAGGAATTATTTTTATGCAAATTATTGTACTTTTAAATTTGCTTAGTTGTATTATAGGCTATAGATGAAAATAGTTTTATCTTATTTTTAGAAAATAAATATTTGAATTTTGATTTTATAGTGGCATGTAGTTCAAAATAATTGTTTCAAATCTAACAGACACAATTTTATAAAGTTACTATATTATACATGTTTTCTATCTTAAACTTTCAAATTAAGTTATAATTTAGGTTTTGAACTGCTTTAATCATAAGGTAACAACCAAAAGTTACAAAATAAGCGCCCATTTAGCATCTAAATCACATTCTTACATAAGTTAATACTGTGTTTTATTTTAAAAGCTTACGTAAGTAGGTAGGATTTTTGGCATTACTGATTTTTTGATTTTGTCTGTTTGCCTTGTTTTTGGTTACAGGGGATATTTTGTACAGATTTCTTACTAGAAGTTCCATTCTTTTAGGGTTAGAGGTGAAAGAAATTTCAAGGTATATTATTTCACTATTCATTATATTATCAATCATTATTTATAACAAATCTGTCCTATGTGAAGGACAAATCTGATTCCCATTTAAGAGAAGAGGAAACAGATACAGAGAGATTATATATGTTATGTCCTGCAATGAAATGTCTACCTAAAAATATATAGACACTGCTGAAAGGGGAAACCTAGTCCTACAGAGTAAAACAAACTTACTATGCTTTGAAATAAATTTGTGTAAGTGATGAAACTCAAATTTACTTACCTAATTTTACATGACCATTATCCGTTAATAGAATGTTAGCTCCCTTCAAAGTGAGAACATTTTAGTTAAAGTAGGAAACATTTTATCAGACCGCACATATAATACATGAAACATACACATTTAAAATAATAAATGGCAGCCTCAGACCTAGAAATACTTATGATTTAAAGTATGCCCAATTAAAATGTTAAATAGAAATACTGCCTCTATAGGCTGCACCCCTCTCCTCCTTGGGCAACTTTTAAAGGAGAAAGCAAAAGTAAGCAGCCTCTATGATTCAGGATGCAATCAATTTCATAAGAGTATGTTTGGGGAAAAAATATCAGGAAATCCCTTCCTACCCCAAAGAGGAAGAAATAACCAAAATCTGCACCCCATGATATTACTGCAGCTCTAAGGAGAACTGGGAGAGATGAGGAAAAGGAAAAACACACTAGAGTAGCGATTTCAACTTGAATTAGGCCCTAGCTAACAAGACTCTTGCAGAGTCTTCGATTTGTTCTGTCCAGATTATTTTTTTTTAATTACAGTTTTTATCAAGTCACCTGTGGTTATGATGCTTGCTTGCTTCCTTCCTTCCATCCATCCATCTACACACCCATTTATCCCTCTCTCCCTGAGAGACTACCAGCAACCAGACACTATTTTAAGCTCTGGGGTTATAGTAACAAAAAAGTTACAGCTCTCATGGAGCTTACATCCAAGTAAGAGAGAAAGAAAATCTAAAAAAAAACACACGAATGAATGAATGAATGAACCAACAAGTGGCTCAAAGACTGATACAGGTAAGTGCTCTGAAGATAAAGCCGGAAGAAAAGTCCTCGCTAAGGCAGTGATAATTACACAGAGATTCAGATGAAGAGAGGGAAGGAGTCATGCTAAAATCTAGAGCATTCCAGTAATAGCAAATACAAAGTCCTGGGACCAGAATGACCTTGACACGTTCCAGGAACTGCAAGTTTAGTGCGGCTAGAACAGAATGAGTAAAGTGAAGAGACGTGTGAAATGAGGTCAGAGAGGAAAGCAGGGGCCAGATCATGCATAACTTTAATGGTCACGTTAAAAAGTCTGAATATATATGGAGTATCATGGGAAGCCAATGGTAGTTTATAAGCAGAAGGGTGACAAGATCTGAGCTAAAAAGGTCACTTTGGTTGTGAGGTAGAGAACTGCTTATAGGACCACTTGAGAACAGGAGCAGGAAGACCAGCTAGAAGGCTATTCCATAAGCGGCTTCGACGGGGAGAAACAGTGGCAATGGCCGGAACCTAGCTAATCAGGCCCAACTCGAGTCTAGCACACAACCTTTTGCATAATGGAGCACCAAACCTCCTGGCCAACCCCATCTCTTAACACTCTCCTACATTTTCTTCTCTTCAACCTGTAAGATGTGGACTTTACAATCCCTAAAATGACCCCAAAATTCTGATCTCTGTATCTTGGCCCACACTGTTCCCTCTGCTTAGAAAGCATTCCAACCTCCATTTCCAACAAAAATCTTTCACTTCTTCCAGATCACTGAAGTGCCAATGACAGAATCTTTCTTGATCTACTTATCTTCTTAGGATCCCTCCTACCTTTGAATCCAAGGCTCTTTTCTTATGTCTTTTAACAGGCTTACGAACCATACTTAAAGCACAGGATCTCAGCAGGTGATGTGAGAGTCCACTGAAATTTCATGCACAATTTGAAGGCATGTGCATAAGGGCTTTTTCCGAGGAGAGAGTCCATGGCTTTCATCAGAGACTCAAAGAATACATGATCCACCCCTCCCCCTCAAAAGGCTAGAACCTTTCTGTTAGAGAAAACCTCAGGAGGTAAGGTGGATGAGGAAAAAGAAAGGAGATGTCAGTTATCTTTGGAAATAACCTGAGTCCTACCATAAGGGTGTTTTACCAAGCATGTCTGGCGCACCTGCTCTCCCCTGCCAGTTAAAGACTAGCAGAAAAGGTCAAGGTTTAATTTATCCATCTTGATACATTATTAAAGACAGTTTCTTAAGACTGCCAAAATTTACTAAACATCTTACAGAAGAAAACCTGAACAAACATTTTGGCCAACCAGAAACTTCCTAAAGACCGTAAATTAGTGGAAGTTATGGACCTAATTTACATTTTATAAATAAATAACTACAAACAAGATAAAATGTGTTATTAAAACATGAATCCACAATTGTACTCTTTAAAAGGCATGAATCTGATGGTATGTAAACTGTATCTCAATAGAGCTGCTACAAAAAAAAAATGAAAATCTTCAAAGTATCACTCAACTTTATTATAGTAACATATTAAGACAACAAATTCATCAAATAGAATAATTGAGACAATTTTGCTCAGTTTGATCAGAATATTTTGAGAAGAAGAAGAGGGCCATTAAATAAACATATGATATGTACCTTTATATCTCTGTGCATTTTTCCTTTACTGTGAAGATAGTATAATCCCTGGAGTTTCAAAAAAAAAAAAGGCAGAAACAGTAATAAGACTTTACTACAAAAAACACTCTAGGATTTACAGTGCTTAACTGAGTAGTAGTCTCTCTTACTTATTTACTCATCACAGAAAGCTCTAGGGACAATCACTTTATTTTACTGGAATATCCAAAAAGATAAAAGAATCAAGAAAAGGAAAGAGGCAGAGCTCACTATGAACTGCTGATTTTCCTAAGACAAATAATTTTCACTAAACTCTGCTCAGTTTGAAATAACATTTAAAAAATAAATATCCAATTAGTATCAGAATGAGTTTTAATTCCATAAGAGCGTTTAATTTTCAAGACTTTCTTTGGTACTAAGAGATATATAAAAGTAAATAAGTAAATCCAATTTTACAAGGTATATTATCATACTAAAGCTTTAAATAGTTTATTTGCAAATATAATTTGCAAATTCAAGAATTTTCCAAACTGGAATATTTAATCCTTATTCTACTTAATAGCTTATACACAATAATCAAACATTTAGTTTAATAAAGAACATTACTTTTCAATTAGCATTGAATTTACCTGTAGTGTTTCTCTGCTAACATACGCTATTTGCAGTTCTGAGAGAGGTCCCGTTACTATAAGAGGAGAAAATTAATGTTAATAGAATTACTCGAAGTGTCTTTTTTCAATAAAAGACAAAGTTGTAAAAGTTCCACTAAGCAACAGACTTAATATTTTAAAGTCTACTAAAATGTAGGAGGAATTAAAAAAAAGGGCAGGAATTAAAAAAAATCTGATTTGCTCATTGTATCCCCAGTGTTTAGAACAGTGCCTGCCATGGAAAGGCTACTGACTAAATGTTCGCAGAATGAATAAAACAGTGAAATAGTCAATGAAATTAATTTATATTTTCATTTTTTATACCTGATCATAATACCTCTTAAATGTTAAAGAAAGCACAGTCAAGATGTCTAACTAGTTTTTATTAAAACTTGAAAAAAAAAACTGACATAACATGTATTATTGGCTAAGTTAAAAACAATACTTTTCCCCTAAAATTATTTGCTTTATAGATATAAAAGTACACATATTCACTATAAAAAATTTCAATCCACAGAGTTAGGTCTCTTCCTGATCCAAACCACTATTACTCAATAATAAACAAAATCAACAGTGTGGCCTATCTCCACCCAATGACTTTATACAGATATTTTATACAGCGCAGGTAGGTTGTGCACACACATAAACATAAATGGAGTCATATCACACATACAACTCTGGAACTTGCCTTTTTACTTATCACAGACATCTTTCCATCTCTCTCTCTCTATATATATATATAATATATATATAGTTCAATATCATAATATTTGAATAGTATTTCCTCTGTGCGCATCTGCTGACTATGAAAAACATTCAAACAGTTTTTTTCTTTTTCACTATTAAATCACTTTAGAATATAAGAAATAAGTTACATGGGAGAAACTATTCCAGAAATTGAATTAAATCCCAACAATGAAATCATATACTAGATAGTGATCTCCCACTTATACAAACTTAAACGTTTTGTAAAAATGTGTAGTTCAGACTACTTGTATTTTACAACTGTGGGAGAGAAGAATCTATTTCACTTAGATTCTTTTAGGGACAAGGCTAAATTTCAATGTCTGAGAATAAACCATATAGTAACTAGTTTCTGTGGTTTATAAGCCTATTCTCATCCAGTAAGAAAGGCCTTCTTGACAAGTCTGTTCCCACAATATGACAAATAAGATAACTTGAAAACCCTGAAAGTAACATCAGGTAAACATTTAAAAATAATTTTTAAAATGCCTAGCTAAGCTTATAAATAGTAAGACACTTGCCCAGAAGCCAAAAGCAAAAAGAGAAATGAAAAACAGAATGGTAAAAATGTCAAATAGTCTAGCTGTCTCTTAGAAGGCCAATCTTAGTAAGCTATGGCTTTAGTTTTATCCCCTACATGAGCACAGAATAAAAGGTTATAGGCCTGCAAAGGAAGAATTTAAACAAACACCCACATAAAACCAGAATCCTCAAAGGGCTACATCTTCATTAAAGTAGCAGATAAGCATCAGGAGATGACTAGGGATGTGTCATGGCCTGGGATCTGGACAGGGGAAAAAGATATCTTCTCTTGGAATTCATAAGGTCGCTTCTTCACTGAGGTTTAGAGTTCAAATATATATCGAAAACAATGAGGCCACTGGAGCCCTGGGGAAAAGAACCCAATATTGTTGAAAGGACACACTCTTTAAAGTCATATGGAACTCCCACTGAAGATGATCTCAAAATTATGAAATGAATGAGAAAAAAATTCAACATAAATGATTTAACAGAGTGTAGAAAGTTGTTAAAGGACAACATCAAACAGAAAAAAAAAAACGTTCAATGAAAAACAGAGACCATGGGGAAACGACCCAGAGAGATGTTGTGGGGAGGGAGGTGGGAGGGGGGTTCATGTTTGGGAACGCATGTAAGAATTAAAGATTTTAAAATTAAAAAAAAAAAAATAATAATATTAAAAAAAAAAAAAGAAAAACAGAGACCAAAAAATCTATTATGTTGCAACAGTATAAAGTTCTAATGTTAGTTCTGCAAAGAAAAGTAAACAAAAGGAGAGGAGAAGGATTTGCCCCATTGCCCCCAGCCATGTGGTCAAAAACATGTCCATGAATTCTTTGATGCAGCCCCCTCAAGAGCTGCAACTTAATTCCCTTCCTGAGAGTGGGCTGGACAAAATGACTTGCTTTTAAAGAACAAACCGTAATGGTAGTGACAGAACACAACTTCTAAGACTACATCATAAAAAGTCTGTGGCTTCTTCCTTGCTCTTTGGGATCATTTCCTCTGGGAGAAATCAGCTGCCATCCTATGAAGAGACTCAAGCTGTCCTATGGTGAAATCGACATGGCAAAACTGAGACCTCCTGCTAATACTGATGTAAGTGAATTATCTAGAAAGTAAATCCTTCAACCTTAGTCAAGCCTTCAGATGACTACAGTTCCAGGCAAGTTTGACTACAACTTCATGAGTGACCATGAACTAAAACCACCCATTTTAGCAGACATTTGATTCTGCCTAAAACCTCCGTAAGCCTTTCGATTCATTACAAAAGGCTCTTGGCATTTGTTCATATTTGGTCCTGCCCACAATGTCCTTAAGGCATTTGGTCCACGCTAAAAGATGACTATATCAGGTCCTGTATAAAACCATGTGGCATGAACAAATACGCTCACTGCACAGGACCAAACCGCAAGGACTTTGAGCATGGACCAAATGTCTTATGCATGTTTTGGCCTGTCCTACAAGGCAAATCACCTGATTAAGCCATTCTTAATTCTTGACCCTTAGTAACTGTGAGATAACAAATGTTTGTTTTAAGACAACGAATTTTAAGATCATTGTTGCACAGCAACAGATAACTAATATGGTTCACCTTTTAAGAAGATTTAAATTTAAGAAAATCACACTGAGTAGATGATGGAATTAAGGACAGTAAGAAAAAAATATAAAAATTCACTTAATGGTACTTTAGAAATAAAGATAAATAATTTTTAAAAAGCCGCTTTAGTAAAAAAAATCGCATAATGCATCAGAATATAATTTGTATATGCCAGCAAAGAAACAAAACAAAAACGCATAAGCACTGTGGTTATTAGAAAAGTAGAACATCTCTTTGACCAAACAAGGTAATCCAGCATATTTTATACTACTCCCAATGGAATGACAACATGATGAGAGAGAGAGAGAGAGGAGGAAACACACACACACACACACACACACACACACGGAAGTACACGTTTTATATGGTTATGTGAGAAGGCAGCACTGTAGACTGCAGCCAAATAGAAGTATACATTGCCCTGAGGAGGTTACTTGGTAGAAACCTAGGTGAAATCAAAGGCGTGAATGCAGAGAAAGAGGGTTTGGAGTTGTGGATAAGCATGTATATCCTCAGCATGTATGTCTGACAGCACCCAAGTTAATACAAAATTATTTCTTCCATAGATTCTTCATAAACCAATCAGCACCAACACATTCGTATTACTATGTCATCTCCATCAGAAGGTTGATATGGAAAGATAACATGACAACCTGTTTCTGTAACAAGTGGCTTTTCCTAATGAAGAAAGCAGAATCAGACATAGGAGATGAATCATACATATCTGATGAAATTATGAAGCAATCTAAGACTGAAAAATAAGTATGCTTCAAAAAACTAAAGGTGTAGAAGAACAGATGAAAAATTATAAGAAAAGAATAAGACAAAAAATTGAAGGAGACCTGAAACAGAATCAGTTTTTAGAAATGAAAAATACAGTCACCAAAAATGAAAACCTAATGGATGTACTTATCACATGTGTACAATCAGCGAACTGGAAGATGGCTATGAGTATCCTCAGTGTTCTGAGGGACTAAAAACTGGAAAACATGAAGGCGACTTTAAGAGACATGGAATGGAAATTCTAGAAGGAGCAATCAGAGAAACTGAAGGAGAAACTATTTGAAGAGACAGTAATTAGCCATTGTCAGATTTGATAAAAGAACTAAATCTCATAGGTAAGCATTTTAAGTTCCCAGCAGGAAAAGTAATCTACATTTAGATACTAGAAACACCAGAAATGAGAAAAATCTTAAAAGCAATTAGAAAGAAAGGAAGAGTACCTGCGAAGGATCAATAGTTAGCAGAAGGTCCAGTATCTTTGAAATGCTGACAGAAAACATCTGCCAGAGGATAAAATGTGCCTATGTCTGCTTACTCTATCATTTAAGAATGAGGATCAAAGACTGAGTTTACCACCAGGAGATTTAGCTGGGAAAAACTTCAGAAAGAAGGAAATTAAATCAATCAGTATGGAAACCACAGTAGAGTAATTAGTCCAAATGAAGACAATAAAAGGGGAAAATGGCTTTTAAAATTTATAACAAACTTCCAGAAACACTATGTTCTGTAATGCAAATGGTGCCAAATATCTTTCAATTTTCACTGAATCAAAATGTTATTAATAAAAAGGAAAAAATTCTCAACTACAAAGAACAGCCACGCTTAATAAAAAACATTCTCAGAAAATAAGTAACTTTTCATGAAGCAGAAATACTCAATATTCTCATGTTTTTCCTTCTGGCCTTTTTAAGTTCCCTGCCCAAGGATCGAACCCATGCCCCCTGCAGTAGAAGCAATGAGTCTCAGCCACTAGACTACCCAGTGAGTCCCTCTTTCTGGCTTTCGAGGCTCTCTGGATCTGATCCCAGACATACCGCAGACAGTGAGAGCGATCTCGAGTCACACCTTCACGTCACTCTGCTGCTGCTTCACCCCCAGGAGCACACATCGCTCTCTTCTTTGTACCCAAAGTTCACCGATCTTTTAAAGACCAATTTAAAGCCCCTTTTCTTTCATTATACCTTCTAAAACACTTCTGGAAAAATCTATCATTTCCTGTTTCCTATTCCAACTGAACTAACTATATATAAAATGCCTTCTTTAGAATTAGCAAATAATTCCACTGCATGCAGCTTTCTAACTTAGAAAGCAAATGCTCCTTTCGCCTATATATATATTAAATTTCCTTATGTATCCATATAGTATAATGATAAAACATATTTTCCACAAAACATTGATGTTTAATATAGTAAATAACTGTACTTTAAGAAATTCTACTTAATCTCTTTAACATATAACTTTTGGTCTTACCATGATAAATATCCTGTAAGGAACCGCCTCCACAAAACTCCATGCAAATCCAAAGTTTATCTCGCCTATAAAAAGAAAATAAGCATTATCACATTTTCATGATTAAAACTACTTGAAGTGACAAGTATTTGAAGGCTGTAATGTTAATACCTTGAAAAACGACATAAATGCAACGTGCTATTTAAGAGAGAAGCTAATCTCTATAAGTAAATGAACCTTCGATACTTATGTGCTACTGTAACTCAACCTAAGGTTTTAATTCTTAAAATACACCTTTTGCAGGATATAAAGATGTCATCCAGCACATTCAAATGAGATAAAATGTCCCTTTAGTTAAAAACTTCCCTTCCATCAGTTATCCATCTACCTTATGACTGTATTATAAAAGTTAAATGCTAATTAGAAGGTTCATACCAAAAATTATATAGAATATTTATCACATAGAATAGCAATACATCTTAAACTACATCACTTTGGTGGCGTTCCTATCAACAAAACAGACAAAATGTAAATTTTACCCTCATATCTAGACTCAACAAAGATCTTTCCAAAATAACCTTTGTTAAAAATTTATCCCTTAGAACAAAAGAAAAGAAAAAAAAGAACTATCACTCACTTGTCTTTAGTAGAATTTCTCTTTCACATTTACATTATAAGACAGCACAATCATAAGTCACAGGAGAAATAATTAGCAAAGAAATAATTGCTTATTCCTTTGTTCATTCCTTTGTTGAATCATTAATTACTTCATCTCAAAACGTACCAGGAAATGTACTATTCTTGGAGGGCAGAGATGCAATAGAAAGTCTCTGAATTCAGCACGCTCAGTCTAACACAGAAGATTCTGCCTTCATAATATGTTTGTCTCTCTCACCCCTGTATCAATAGTGCCTAGGTATCCAGTAAATGAGTGTTTATTCTATAAATGAATGAATACATGAGCGATTGAAAGAATAAACAAATTGATTAGATCCAGGGTTGGCAAACTATGGCCAGTGGGCCAAATCTAACCTGCTGCCTGATTCTGCATAGACCAGGAATTATGAATGGTTTTCATATTTTTAAATGGTTGGGGGAGGGTTGTCAAAAGAAGGTTTCTTGACATGACAATTATGTGAAATTCAAATTTTAGTGTCTGTGTAAAGTTTTATTGGAACATAGTCAAACTCGTTCACGTACATATTATCTGTGGCTGTTTTTTGTACTAAAAGCAAAGATGAGCTATTCTGATAGAGAGAAACACACAAAATCCACAAAACTTAAAGTGTTTATTTACTATATGGCCATTTACAGAAAAGGTCTGGTGACCCATGGACGGGATTATAGTTTGATTAATGGCCGATCCGGCCTTGTATAAGTTCTGTGAGAACCTAGAGGTAAAATAACCAGCAAAGTTAAGGGATATTTAAGGGAGGAAAAAACATTCGAGTTGGGTCTTGAAGTTAAAGTAGGAACCCACTGCCAAGAGACATGGAAAAGGTCTCTGCAAAAGAATGAAACTCTGAAAGAAGACCCACATTTGAGAGACTGTGGATGATTTAGCATGAGCTGAACTCAGGCTACCTGAAGAGACAGTGCAAGACACGAAGCTAGAATGGGCTGAGGTCATACTGTCAAACAGCGGTCTGTGAATGCCTCGGTTTAGTGACCTTTATCTGGGAGGTCTCTAGTTTGTCAAGTGTCTCTTAGAATGTGGCACCCAGAGCTAAGTACTATTCGGAGTAGTGCACGTGAAAAGTGGAAGGCGCTCAGTCGTGTCTGACTCCGCAAAATTCTCCAGGCCAGAATACTGGGGTGGGAAGCCTTTCCCTTCTCCAGGGGATCTTCCCAACCCGGGTCTCCCACATTGTAGCCAGATTCTGGACCAGCTGAGCCACAAGGGAGGCCCTCAGAGCAGTGCACGAACAGTATACTAACAAGTGGAGCTGCTGTGAGGAGTGGACATGTATGGCAGTGCTAGTGTGATGGAGCAGACCTGAGGGGTGAGCTGACCTGGCTGGGTACGATGGACCATGCACCACGTAGCAAGCGAACACAGACTGTTAAGAGTGTGGTCAGCACACAAGAGAACAAACTGCCATGATTCTACAAAGCTGAAGAGAGTGAAGCCCAGCGAAAGAAACCAGGACCTCACATTTACAGGTAGTCCACGCACCGATGAAACTGAGACATGGCAGCCGATGGTGAAGCATGACCTAGCTGGGCTTCCTAGGTGGCTCAGTGGTAAAGAATTCATTTGCCAATGCGGGACACATGGGTTTGATCCCTGGGTTGGGAAGATCCCCAGGAGAAGGAAATGGCAACTTACTCCAGTATTCTTGCCTGAGAAAGCCCATGGACAGAGGAGCCTAGCAGGATACAGCCCATGGGGTCACAAAGAATCAGATACGACTTACTGACTAAACAACAAGAAGTGAGGTTACTAATGAGCTTAAGAAATTTTTCCACTGGTGACTTGAATAGCACTCTAAGTATACTGCTCAGAATTACCACCTGGCACCTCTCTGCACAGAGAGGTATAAGACTTAGGCAAGTCCGTCAACCAATATTCTTTGAAATGATGCTTAGACTATAATTCAATATGTATAATGCAGGATTTCATAGCTTGATCTCTCTAAACTGAATCCTTTCTTCAGGACAATGGTTCTCAAAGTATGGTCTGGGGCCCTCTAAGAGTGCCAGAGATCCTTTCAGTGGGTCAGCAAGGTTAAACCCATTTTCATAACAACACTAAAAATTACTTGCCCTTTGCACTCTTTCTTGAGAATACAGTGGAGTTTTCCAGAGGCTGCAGAAGTGGGATGATGATGTCAGTCCTCTGATGGCTACTGGGATATGTGCTTATGTATTCTTGTTTCAAATGCTTCTCAGTTTTGTTTATAATATAGTAAGTATCAATAGATGTGATCCATAGAAACTAGAGCTCTTTGAGGTACTCAATAATTTTTAAGAGTGCAGAAAAAAATGAGCTTTCAGACCAAAATGTTTTGAGAACTACGGCTCTAAAATATTTTCGCATCTGCTGCACATGAATCTGATGTAAAATTCATGTTGCAAGTGATTATGCAAACAGGCAACAGGGACTCCTCACATCTTACAAAAACTGGCTGAACGGTTGTTCTGGGATCTGCTTAGGATAAACAGAACTAACATGTAAACTGCTTAGGAAAGGACCTCGAATTTAATAAGCCCAATAAACGTTAAGCCATTTCTACTTCTTTTCTTATATTTCATCTTGTTGGGCAGTTATTTACACTGCTTACATTGCTCCTAGAACTCAGAGAAGGTGTAAATAGATAAAACTGCCCTTTTCTTTTTTAAGAGGAAAAAAAATAGAAGAGAGATGGGAGTGATCTGATGTAACTTCTTACTAAAGTTGTATTAATCACCACTTCCTTCTTATAAGTGCTAATTATGTGATTAATTATCTTAGATGCTTGTTGGGGACAGATGACGGACAAGTTTAACGGTCTATATTTTCTAGAAATCACCTTTCCTGTCCGAATTGGTCAATGCTGATCACTGATCTTTTGACATCTCTCCTATTCATCAAAAGGCACTCAGTGACAGTGGATGACAATCATGTCTGCTATATTTTCATTACAGTAATGAGATATACTTTATATAAATCTAAAAAGGCTTGGATTCATGTAAAGTGTCTAGTGTTCTGTAATTGTCTACTCATCTATCTGTGCTTCAATTCTTTCTTAATAATGCTTTTCCTACCCTTGCTACTTTGAAAACAATTCTCCTTTAGTAAAGAAAATGGATATAGGAAATGAGTTCTCTGCTTTTTAACATATTTCAGTATTACACCATCCTCTCCTTGAAGCTGGTCTACTCCTTTGCCTACCTTGCTTAATAGTACAATTTTCTCTTCATTCTATGTGAAATGACTTTCCAACTTACAGACTGAGGAAAAAAACTGTAATAATACACTTAATATTTTACTTTTCAAGAGGTCTAAAATACTTCACCTTTATAACTCTCTATTTAGTTAACTCTGCTATTATAAAAATTGCTTGAATATTCTAAGTTTATTAGAAAAATGACTTCCATCTGTTCCATGAATGTCTCTCTTGTGATGGTGAATCTTCATTTGCTTTTGGTCATTCACCAAGCCATCTCTCTAACAGGAAAGAACTTGAATCACATTAGTCCACTTTATGCAGGCCAATAAATTATAAAATCTTTGTCGCTGGGTATGTGGGACTGAAATACAATTAATCACTGAGGTAAATATATGTGTCTCTTAATTTCGTGACTCAACAAATCCTTAGAATTCTTCTTTCTTATCCTCTAAAATCATTGGACTATTTGACAAGGAATAGAAAAATAAATAGGGGCAAAATTCACTATTCTCACCTTCTAGTTCAGTATTAGAATATATATTTCATTGAAGAGTTTATCATTTCTATCAATACAACACACCTTTTAACCTTCCAATACTGATTGAAAAACTAAGCATAATTATTTATATATTTTGCCCAAATATAACAATGTTTTAAAAGAAAAAATGTGAGCATGATTACCAAGGATAAACAGCTCTTGAATGTCTGCTACAAACTGGCACACCAAGCCATTCCTCGTACCTCATGTGAAAAATATAAAGTTCACTAACTGCTGGGTGTTTTAATTTAGGATAACTTATTTTAATGTGAGCTGAATTTAAAATGTTTTGGTTCATTTTTAAACATATGTAAAAAAAAAGTGACTGCCTTCCAAAAAGGTATATGGAACCCATCCACCTGCTTCCCCTTTAACAATGTGGGGTAGCTATGTATTCAGGGGATACAAGGTGACCTATTTCTCTGTAATTCTACCTAACAAGCCCCAGTTTGGCATAATATCTGAGCAAGAATGGATCATAGGACAGCAGCTCTGCGTGAAGCATGCTCCCTCAAAATTAACCGCTGGACAGTGAAATGAGTTTTAGAAATGTCATATATTAGCCTTCTCTTGGAAATGAACAATGTCACTGATATTTAAAGGGCTCTGAGAAAACCAGTGGGGTTGGGGGATACAGGGTACAAGGAGAAATGGAAGGAGGAGATGTAGGAAGAGGAGGAAAGCATGGGGAAACGCGGATGAAGAGAAGAAAAGGGGGAGGATGGGAAACAGGAAAAGCTGGAAAGGGGAGAATGGAGAGGAGGAGGAGGAGGAGAACAAACAGCAGAAGGGGAGAGGGAAGATGAAGAAAAAGAGGAGGCACAAATTCTCTGATCTGCTTCGCCCCCAAATTATTTTTTCCATAAACCCACATATGCGCACCCCTCAAAACAAATGTTCAGTAGAAATACCCCAGCAATACTGGTGTAAGAAAGTTCCTTGTAAGGTAGTTCCATCAAATCTCTCACACTTAAAGAGGACCATTAGGCATAACCTGGTGAAATTCGAATGAAGTATCTTAGTTTAACTGATAGTTTTGTATTAAAGCTAATTTCTTAAGTTTTAACAAATATCTCAGGGTTATGCAAGATGTTAATATCAGATAAAGCTGAGAGAACTCTCTGTACTATCTTGGCAACTTTTATGTAAATCAAACATATTCCAAAATAAAGTTTCTTTTTTTAAAAAACAGTGTGTGTGCTCAGTCGCTTCAGTCATGTCTGACTCTTTGCGACCCCATGGACTGTAGCCTGCCAGGTCCTCTGTCTCATTCTCCAGGCGAGAATACTGGAGTGGATTGCCATGTCCTGCTCTAAAAAAGAGAGTAACTAGGTATAAATTAAAATGACTTAACTGTAATTTTAATTTTCATAGTGTGAACATTCAAAAAGGCATTTTTAGTTAAGATTCTGTGGTTTCCTTGGCAAGTCCTCTCTCTGGCTCTAGAAAAAAAATTTCTTCCACTTTCTGTACAACTCAAGAGACTACCATCTCTTTCTTGGATTACTGTAATAAATATACTGTATAAAATTAACTGACTCCTTGTCTTAATCTCCTACACTCCAAGTTCCTCCCCCACAGAATATACTATCTCTGAGTTAAAGCCTTCCAACAAGTATGCTCTACACTTATAGCTCTTAATTAAGGCATAAAAGTTTTCTTTCTTTGCCTAAATCTCCTCAGCCTTACCTTCTGAACTACACCCTTTCCCCTTAAGCTTTAATGTGAGATTATTAGCTGTCTCCTGAACACTTCATGATTCTTCCATGCATGCATTTCCTTTGTCAGAAATTATAATCTTCTGTACACATGCACACACCACAGTAAATGCTTACTAACCCTTTAACACCATTTGGGAATCATATCATTCAAAGAGCTCTCTCTGACTCGCTTTGGCAAAATCAGATACTCTACCATCTTTACCACTTTGTAACTTACATCAAAATGATTACTGTACTTAGCATACTGCGTGCTAAGTCCCTTCAGTCACATCTGACTCTTTGCAACCCAACAGCCTGTAGCCTGCCAGCCTCCTCTGTCCATGGGGTTTTTCAGGCAAGCATACTGGAGTGGGCTGTCACTCTCCGGGAGACCTTCCTAACCCAGGGACTGACCCAGGCCTCTCATGGCTCCCACACTGGCAGGCAGGCTCTTTACCACTAGCACCACCTGGAGGGCCCCACCTAGCACATCATGTTGCAATTTGCTCATGTTTGTTTTTTCTATTCAGTAACACGATCCTTAAAGGCAAGGGCTTGTTTTATCTATCTTAACATCTCCAGAAATCAATACAGCACTCCAGACATGCTAAGAAATAACATAAAAACACTTTGTAAGTGGTGGTGATTTGTAAGTATATTATTACTGTAAATTAAATTATGTTCAAGTACACTGGATTTCAAAGGTTTAAAATATCTCATCATCTAAATAAAATTGTTTTTACAATTCCGGCTCTGATCCTCCAAAGGCTTATCTTTTGAGGAGCATTTGCTGTTATTCAAAGGATACTCTGGGCTAAGGAAAGCTCAGAAGCAATCTGAAGTCAAAATCATAATTTGCTTAAAAGAAACAATAGTTAAAAGAAGCTTAAAAGAAGTTCTTCTGGGAATAAAGAATAGGCCTATAGTGATTTAACTCTGTTGTTTTATAAATATATACACAGAAATACATAGATAAATATATATATGAAACCAGGACTATTTAAATTTCCAAAGAAATGTTTTATATATTCAGCTCTTATTGCATAGTATGTATAATTAGGCACTCGATAAACACAGGCCTTTAAAATTTTTTTTTAAATTTTATATTGGAGCATAGTTAGTTACACATTAGCTTCACGTGTAGAGTAAAGTGATTCAGCTGTACATATATATATATATTTAATGAACATGAATCTGAGCAAACTCTGGGAGACAGTGGACAGGGAAGCCTGGCGTGCTTCAGTCCACAGGGATATGAAGAATCAGACATGACTCAGTGACTGAAAAACAACAATAACAATTCTTTTTCAAATTCTTTTCCCATTTATGCTATCATGGAATACCGAATAAAGTTCCCTGTGTTTTATAGGAGGTCCTTGTTGGAATAAACACAGGCTTTTAAGGATACTGAAGAGCAAGTAAGGAAGGCACCATCAAGAATATTAGGCTCCTGTTTTACAGGAGGCTCAGTCTTGAGATTTCCTTGGGAAGTGATCATAGCTCACTATAATCCTGTTATAAAATATGCTTCTGAAATTAACTATATGCTGGTCATCTATTCAGTAAATTCAAGGGTTAAGTCTAATTTTCTGGAGGGGAAATTTATTAACAAACTACATTAGTTCAATTTCCTCAATTTTTGGCCTAAATTCGTTATACTAGGCTACAATGGCAACAAGATAGAAGAAAGTCACTAAGAATAATATATATTTTAGAGGGCTTGTATTAAGTTCAAACAAACAAGCTCCTTGCCTTCTGTAAAATGAGAAAGAATCCAAGAAACCACGTTTCCTTGGAGGCTAAATCTGCCCTTTCTGGACTACGTAATACCTATACCTAAAAGAATGCTGGCTAGGTACCTGCAAAGCCAGGTTTAAATCCCAGTGCCTACAATGAGTAGTTGGATAACCTGAAGAAGTCATTTATCCAGCACTCCATCTTCTCATCAGTAAAAAAAAGAGTGGGCTAAAGTGACAAGACTTCTTAGTCCCTTCCAGCTCTAACACTCTACAAGGCTAGTGATCATTATCTCATAGTCTGAATTTGGCTGGGTCTAGACTTTACCTAGGGAAGTAGGGAAGAATTTATTGAAGAATAAAGAAAGAGAGGATTAATTGCTATTTTATATTAATACTACCGTTTGCTTTCATATTACTTTCCTCAGCTATACAAGTTACAGAATAAAACTATCTATTTAAACCAATAGTACTGGTTCCCTGGTGTTCCAGTGGCTAGGACCTCGAGCTTCCACTGCAATGCGCATGGGTTTGGAGCTAAGATCCCACATGCACTGCCCTGTGGCAAAAAGAACAAAAACCACAACAAAAACCCCAAACTCTACCACCAACAAAACAACAACAAATCCCCCTAAAAAATCCCAGTACTCCTATGTCAGATTATTCAACTCCAAATGAACACAGCCTCACTTAAAATAATAATAATAACCTTAATTTCGTCCGTTTCATTATGGTTTCTGGACAGTTTTGCCCTTTGTATTCTTATATTCAGATTAAAATAAAAGTACCCTCTTTAAAAAAAAATCCATCCAGTTATACAGATATTTGCACACTTTTCTGTATGTATACTATCTCTCAATTTTAAAAGTTTACTTTTGAGGGTGTGGAGAAAAGGGAACCCTCCTACACTGTTGGTGGGAATGCAAACTAGTACAGCCACTTTGGAGAACAGTGTGGAGATTCCTTAAAAAATTGCAAATAGAACTACCTTATGACCCAGCAATCCCACTGTTGGGCATACACACCGAGGAAACCAAAATTGAAAGAGACACATGTACCCCAATGTTCATCGCAGCACTGTTTATAATAGCCAGGACATGGAAACAACCTAGATGTCCATCAGCAGATGAATGGATAAGAAAGCTGTGCTACATATACACAATGGAGTATTACTCACCTGTTAAAAAGAATACATTTGAATCAGTTCTGATGAGATGGATGAAACTGGAGCCGATTATACAGAGTAAAGTAAGCCAGAAAGAAAAACACCAATACAGTATACTAACACATATATATGGAATTTAGAAAGATGGCAATGATGACCCTGTATGCAAGACAGCGAAAAAGACACAGATGTGTATAACAGACTTTTGGACTCAGAGGGAGAGGGAGAGGGTGGGATGATTTGGGAGAATGGCATTGAAACATGTATACTATCATGTAAGAATCGAATCGCCAGTCTATGTCCGATGCAGGATACAGCATGCTTGGGGCTGGTGCACGGTGATGAACCACAGAGATGTTATCGGGAGGGAGGTGGGAGGGGGGTTCCTGTTTGGGAACGCATGTACACCCGTGGTGGATTCATGTCAATGTATGGCAAAACCAATACAGTATTGTAAAGTAAAATAAAGTAAAAAAAAAAAAAAAAGAAAAAAAAGTTTACTTTTAAAAAAAAGGGGTATTCAAAATATAGTCAGAATACATGTTTCCTGAAATCTAAAAGGAAGTAATATATTTTTTAGGCATAACCTCAAACTGGCTCTCTTGCAGCAAGTCTCAAAGTTAAGGTTAAAGAGTATGTGCCTACAAACTTGTGCTGTTTTGCCCAAAGCCTCAACAAAAATGGATATAAGCCCCAAAGGAATTCGGCATTCTGGTAACAAGATCAAATGTTCTGCTGCTTAACCTGTGTGAGAAGGCTCCTGCCTAAGGAAGCCAGAAAGTCTAATGTCCAATTTAGTGTATCATGAGCTTGGGGGATCTTCTGGGGCAGGACAGGGGGTAAGATGTGAAATGTTACAAGTTTATCTGGTCAGCTCTTTTGCCAAGAAGTAAAAGGCCAAGTCAAAAGTCATGTGATCCACAAGCAGAATATCACAAAAAGCTTTTGAAAATAATTTGAAATGAGACTGGGAACTAAATACTTGGCAGGAAACTCTCTCAAACACCTTATTTGTAAAACTGGAAGACTATTTACCAGAGTAATATTGTTAACAGCATTGTTGAAAAAAATCAAATAAGGCACTGACCTGATGGTATTTAAAAAATAGCTAATAGTAATAGCAATTGTACCAATAGTAGTAGTAATAGCAGTTAACATTATTGAGCATTTATTATGTTGTAATCATTGTTCTAAACACGTGTATTTACCGATTATCCTCATTTGCTATCACATCATGTATCTATTATCTGCGTTTTAGAGATGAGCAAACAGAGGCACAGAGTGATTAGGTAATTTGCCATAAGTCACACAGTTAGTAAGTGATGGCATCAGGGTTCAACCAACCTGATTCCAGAACTCTAGGCTCTCTAAACTAGCAACTATACTACTGTTTCTTTCATAAAAAGGCCACCCCAAGGTTGCCATGTAAATGGGTGCAGCTATCTTGGAATAACAGGTTAGACTGTGGATGGTCCCATACTTCTAGAAGACTCAGGCCATGTTTGAGAAAAGCTCAGTTCAATGTCTTTGGGGAAACACAGAAACTCTTAAATTACCTATTCTTCCTTGGAGGAAGAAAACTTTGCAATACTTTTCCCAAATGAGTCTAAGCAGGGTCATTTTGTTAGAACCAACAGTAAAACAAATTGTTCTGAAATAATTTTAACATAGTGATAGCAATCAATTATTTGTATCATGAGTTTAAAAGATTTTAAGAGACTTCTTTGAGCTGATAACAGTAACTGCCTGTGCTGGGTCTGTCCATAAAATAAAAACTGATGCAGAAACGGTTGTTAGAGTATTGTCTGAACCACTCACCATTAAAGCAGTTTCAACTTGGTTGTTAAAGAACCCATTCAAAATGTTTAATAGTCACTGACCTGGGGGTAGTACCTGTCCCTATGTGAACTAAAGTCTCCATTAAACCCACCCTTCGACCTCAATGAAGGTGGGCAATCAAAGCTGTCCAAGAGTAGTTAGAATCAAGAAGAGGTGGTCCGGTTGGCTTTTCACAAGCTGGAAAGAAGAGAGGGCAGAACTGCCCAGTCTTTTCCATATGCTGTGCCTGCATCAGAAGAGGAGAAGTGTTTTGTACTTGGCTCATAGATGGAAGGGGCGCTGTAATAAGTTACATCCTTATCTTTCTTACCCTACAATGTATGGAAACCAAACAGGAGTTTTTTTTTTTAATACCTAAGAAAACATTCTGCAATCCCCCCTTTTGGAAGGAACCTTGAAAACAATTAGGTTACCGTATTCAACTTATAACTACATACAGAAGTGAATGAAACACAAGATTTGACCTTGAGGTCATCCCCTATGGAATATGATCTGGGAAACCCAGCCTGGTCCTGCCAAACAAAACAAGGGGTGGTAAACTCAGTCTTTCTAAGTTCACTTTAGGACCTGGGAAAATAAGAAGCTAGTGAAATAATTATAATTCATAGTCCTTTGGATAAAACAAAAGGAAGGGATGATGCAATACTCTGAGGATAGAAGCACAAAAGAAAAAAAAAGGTTCTAATAAAAACAATAGATATGCTTTCTAAATTCACCCAAGACTAGAAGAAAGGGGCAACAGAATGGTTTATTTAGATCTCTACCATAGAAAGACTAACCACAGAACTTTTTACTTGTGAAACTACATCCAGAATTCCCAAGAGTACAACAGACGTATCACAGACTGTGGTACTGGCTACAGAATTAGAGAGGTCATAAAAATTCCATTCATGTGAAAATATTGTATCTCCAAAGCATGAAGAAATATGCAAAACATGGTACTTGAGCTAACTTAATTTTGTTAAATGTATTAAATGACAGAAATCATTACTGCTTTTCATAAGGGAAACAAACAATGTACCTGAGATAGCTTCCAAAATAAGCAACAATATTTGGGTGTTTACAGTCTTTCATCATAATAATTTCTTGCTGCACAACGGCAAAGTCTTCTCCTAGAATAAAAAATAAGCATGTTGAATATTTAGCAGGTAAATTTCAAAACGTCAATTTGTTTCAAAACATAATAAATTATGCTGATATTATTTTTAATGACAACTTCAGTCCTTTCTTGACAGAATGTAAAGTACAGCGATTAAAAGTATGAACTCTGGCCCCAGACTGTGTGGATTTGAATCCTAACTCTGTCCCTGACGAAGCTGTGTGGACTTGGGCAAGTTACCTGATCTCTCTGTGCTAATTTCTTCCTCTGTAAAATGGGGCTAAAAAATAATAATAACCTATTTCATAGGGCTGTTGTAAGGATTAAGTGAACTAATGTATGTAAAATGCTTAGAACAGTATCTGACACAGAGAAAGCATTAGATAAGCATTTATTATTATTACAATTATGCCCTGGATATAATCATCACGTGATTCACTAGAAATACATTATTTTTCCCTTTATTAGCAAATAACATTTAATATAAGTTTACACAAAGAAACAATTCTTTTTAAAGTGAGGGTAGGAACCCTTAGACACCCAGACTATCAAATGTACCTCCAGTTCTCTGTGTAGAGCTGAGCGGCCTTTAGCATTACTGGGTTAACAGGTGGTCCCCACACACAGGCCTATCCTCGAGTGCCTTGTCCCAGGTGTGCTGGGATGTAGAATGGGATTGTATTTAAGCCTGGTCAGACTGTGAGCAAATGATCTCTCCCCTTCTACTCCTTTCCTCCTTGCCCAAATTCTTCGAAATAAGATCTGGCAATCCTATAACAATGGCACACACTATGCCTCCTGAATGAACACTTGTCATAGAAAAAGAACTGCCATGAATGCAATGTGGTAAACCAGAGACCATGCAGGAGGAGAACACGTAGAAGTGCTTACATTTAAAGCAAAGCAGCTTTTATTACTAATTCCGTTTTTAAAGCACTGCTGCTGCTGCTGCTGCTAGCTCGCTTCAGTCGTGTCCGACTCTGTGTGACTATATACTATGAAAAATCTGATTAAATGAATATTAGTGGCAAAGTCAAAACAGGCATCCCAAACCAGTCTAAATCATAAAA
Organism: Capra hircus; assembly: GCF_001704415.2. Taxonomy (NCBI): domain Eukaryota; kingdom Metazoa; phylum Chordata; class Mammalia; order Artiodactyla; family Bovidae; genus Capra; species Capra hircus. The sequence continues at coordinate 21,498,788 of NC_030818.1, forward strand.
GCAAGGGTGTAATGAGAAGCCCTGACATTTCCGGTCTTGGCATTTGCCACCTGTAAATGTAACTGAGGCCTGAAGTAGCCTAACTGTGAAACATATGAACTCAATACAGTCCCAGTTACAGGGAAGAAGTAGTAGAGAAGAGATAGTATGTCAGATTTGTCATTTCTGCACTGAAATGAAACTCAAACATCTCCAAAGGGAGAGTAGCAAATTTTTATATTTTCAAAATTTCAAAAGAAAATCACTAAACCAGGAGGATATTCTGCTGGGTTTACTTTCCACTAGTAAGAATTCTTGATTTTCAGTATATTAAGAAAAATCCAAGACAAAAATAATAAAGCCATAATGAGACTAATACCCATTTTCAGGGATATACTAACTACTTTGAAAGCTCTAAATTTTGCTTTTTCACCTGCCTCTTGATTATCCTTTTCCCCAATCTGGTAACTGGGTTACAGGAGATCAAAGTTGAGACAAAGTGAACTCCAGAATTTTAGTTTAATGGTTAGCGGACAGCTGCTCTCTTTTGGGGAGCAGCCCTGAAGTTGTTAGTCATCACACAACCTCTAAGGGAGCCAGAACAATACTGATCTGCAGAAAACAACAAGAAGAAACAAAAAATGGGGAGAAGGGGAAAGGCATGTGACAAGTAAGTAAACTTGGAAATCTCATCTGCGTTGGTCATTTCCAGATATACCTGTTCTTGATCAATAAATTCCCTGTACTGTTTAAGCCACCTTGAGTTGTAGTTTCTGTCACACCTGCAAGCATCAATGTCTACATGTCTACATCCTCACTGGACTGACACATCCTACAGAACAGGTTGATGCTTTTATGATCTTTGTATCCCTAGCACCTAATATGTAATCAATAACATGCACTTTTATGAATGAATCCTTGACAGAACATAATGCCTCTACCTGATGACTCAAATCAGGAATGTCGGCTTTTGGTTTAATTTCATCCAGTTATTAGCATGTTTTATACAACTGTTTGCTTGCTACTCCTGTGCTTTTACTAAAACCTAGGAGTGACTTTAAGTCTTCAACTATCTCTTTTCCCAGGAAATCTTGATACAAAGTGCTTCCTTTTTATCCTATTAAGTCAATTCCTGTGATTAGGACAATGGCCAAATGAAATTCAACATTTTTGCAGGGGAAAAAAATCCAAAGGAAAAAAATTGACGATTTGATTTTTAAAGGTAACTGAAAAAGGTAGATTTGAGAAGGAAAAGAGAAAGCAGTTTATTACATTAATTAATCCAAAGGAGACTAACAGACTTAAAGGACTTTCTTCAAAGTTCAAGAGAAATATTCCAAAAAATAAATTAACAGCCCTCCCCACCTAAATCTTAGCATACCTAACTGGATACTGCAAATTCTTACCAATTTTGAGAGTCTAGGAGTTTTTGGTAAAATTTTTAGACATGAAAGTGAAGCGAGGATGGCAAAAATAAAAACAAAACCTAACTGAAAAAAACAGGCAAGCCTAGAAGTAGAGTAGAGATCATGAATAAACCAAGTAGGCAGGCAGAAAAATACAAACGAATACATGCAAAGTTCTCGGAATAAACATGACACATACTAAGTGGTAAAAAATATTAACTATTTAGTAGACTGAATAATGGCTCCAAGGATAGCCAGATGCTAACCTCTGAAACCTGTGAATGCTACCACATATGGCAAAAAGAGGTTCGCAAGTGTGATTAAATTAAGGATCTTGCAATGGGAAGACTATCCTGAATTATTAGGGTGGGCCCTCTAAGTGTAATCACAAGTGTCCTTTTAACAGGAGGCAGAGGGGATCACTGCTCCATTTTTGGGCTAAGATCAAATGTAAGAGGAGGGAGAGGGAGACTTGGAATGGCAATCCACTCCAGTATTCTTGCCTAAAAAATCCCCTGGACAGAGGAGACTGGCAGGCTACAGTCCAAAGGGTTGCAAAGAGTCGGACACGACTGAGCGACTGAGCGCAGCACAGAGGGAGACTTGACTATAAGAAGGCAAGGAGCAAGATGCTATGCCGCTGGCTCTGAGGATGGAGGAAGAGGCCAAGAATTAACAAATGCAAGGAATGTAGCTCTAGAAGCTAGAAAAGGCAAGGAAACTGATTCTCCCTTAGCGTATTCAGAGGAAAAGCAGCCTTGTGAACACTCTGATCTGGACCCAATGAAATACACTCTGGACTTCTAAATTCCAGAACATTAAGAATAAATTTGTGCTGTTTCAAGTCATCAAGTGTGGGATTTGCAAATGTAGCCATAGGAAATTAACACATAATTACTATCAACATTATGTGTGACAGAGCTGACTAGCCATACACAAAAAATCTGCGCTCTCCCTTTCACGGTAGGGAAGTTACTGCTGGGAGGCAATCAGCCAGTCAAAAGACATGTCAAAGACATTCCCTGTCAACATGATGTGCCTAAGAGACTAGTTCTCCCAATGGGATGTGGGCAAAAAAAATATGCCCTTTTCCTGCTCTATATTTTTCCATTAGCAGGCTACATGACACTGTGAGGTCCCAGAAAATGTGAGAAGTCTGGGTCTCTGAGTCATCATAAGAAAAATTTCATCCAACAACTTGAACATCTGCTCTAAACTATGACATAAACTTGCAATAAAAACTTCAGTTCAGTTCAGTTCAGTTGCTTGGTTGTGTCCGACTCTTTGTGACCCCATGGACTGCGGCAACCCAGGCATCCCTGTCCATCACCAACTTCCAGAGCTTACTCAAACTTATGTCTATTGAGTCCGTGATGCCATCCAACCGTCTCACCCTCTGTCATCCCATTCTCCTCTTGCTTTCAATCTTTGCGAGCATTAGTGTCTTTTCAAATGAGTCAGTTCTTTACATCAGGTGGCCAAAGTACTGGAGTTTCAGCTTCAACATCAGTCCTTCCAATGAATATTCAGGACTGATTTCCTTTAGGATGGACTGGTTGGATCTCCTTGCAGTCCAAGGGACTCTCAAGAGTCTTCTCCAACACCAAAGTTCAAAGCATCAATTTTTTGGCACTCAGCCTTCTTTATAGCCCAACTCACATCCACACATGACTACTGGAAAAACCATAGCTTCGACTAGAGGGACCTTTGTTGGCAAAGTAACGTCTCTGCTTTTGAATATGCTGTCTAGGTTGGTCGTAGCTTTTCTTCCAAGGAGCAAGCGTCTTTTAATATCATGGCTGCAGTCACCATCTGCAGTGATTTTGGAGCCCAAGAAAACAAAGTCTCTCACAGTTTCCATTGTTTCCCCATCTATATACCATGAAAAGATGGGACTGGATGCCATGATCTTTGTTTTCTGAATGTTGAGTTTTAACCCAACTTTTTTTCACTCTCCTCTTTCACTTTCATCAAGAGGCTCTTTAGTTGTGCGCTTTCTGCCATAAAGCTGGTGTCATCTGCATATCTGAGGTTATTGATATTTCTCCCGGCAATTTTGATTCCAGCTTGTGCTTCATCCAGCCTGGCATTTCACATGATGTATTCTGCATATAAGTTAAATAAACAGGGTAACAATATACAGCCTTGACGTACTCCATTTCCGATATGGAACCAGTCTGTTGTTCCATGTCCAGTTCTAACTGTTGCTTCCTGATCTGCATATAGATTTCTCAGGAGGCAGGTCAGGTGGTCTGGCATTCCCATCTCTTGAAGAGTTTCCCACACTTTGTTGTGATCCACACAGTCAAAGGCTTTGGCATAGTCAATAAACAGAAGTTTTTTCTGGAATTCTCTTGCTTTTTCAATGATCCAACAGATGTTGGCAATCTGATCTCTGGTTCCTCTGCCTTTTCTAAATCCAGCTTGAACATCTGGAAGTTCACAGTTCACGTACTACTGAGGCCTGGCTTGGAAAATTTTGAGCATTACTTTGCTAGCATGTGAGATGAATGCAATTGTGTGGTAGCTTGAACATTTTGGCATTGCCTTTCTTTGGGATTGGAATGAAAACCGACCTTTTCCAGTCCTGTGGCCACTGCTAAGTTTTCAAAATTTGCTAATTTGGGGTGCAGTACTTTCACAGCATCATTTTTTAGGGTTTAAAATAGCTTAACTGGAATTCTATCACCTCCACTAGCTTTGTTCACAGTGATGCTTCCTAAGGCCCACTTGACTTCACATTCCAAGATGTCTGGTTCTTGGTGAGTGATCACACCATCATGATTATTTGGGTCATGAAGATCTTTTTTGTATAGTTCTTCTGGGTATTCTTGCCACCTCTTCTTAATATCTTCTGCTTCTGTTAGGTCCATACCATTCCTGTCTTTTATTGAGCCTCATTGCATGAAATGTTCCCTTGGTATCTCCAATTTTCTTGAAGAGATCTCTAGTCTTTCCCATTTTGTTGTTTTCCTCTATTTCTTTGCATTGATCACTGAAGAAGCCTTTCTTATCTCTCCTTGCTATTCTTTGGAACTCTGCATTCAAATGGGTGTATCTTTCCTTTTCTCCTTTGCCTTTCACTTCTCTTCTTTTCTTAGCTATTTGTAAGGCCTCCTCAGACAGCCATTTTGCATTTCTTTTCCTTGGGGATGGTCTTGATCACTGTCTCTTGTACAATGTCATGAATCTCCGTCCATAGTTCTTTAGGTACTCTATCAGATCTAATCCCTTGAGTATATTTCTCACTTCCACTGTATAATCATAAGGTATTTGATTTAAATCATATCTGAATGGTCTAGTGGTTTTCCCTATTTTCTTCAATTTAAGTCTGAATTTGGCAATAAGGAGTTCATGATCTGAGCCACAGTCAGATCCTGGTCTTGTTTTTGCGGACTGTATAGAGCTTCTCCATCTTTGGCTGCAAAGAACATAATCAATCTGATTTCAGTGTTGACCATCTGGTGATGTCCATGAGTAGAGTCTTCTCTTGTGAGGCTGGAAGAGGGTGTTTGCTATGACCACTGCATTCTCTTGGCAAAACTCTGTTAGCCTTTGCCCTGCTTCATTTTGTACTCCAAGGCCAAATTTGCCTGTTACTCTAGGTAGCTCTTGACTTCCTACTTTTGCATTCCAGTCCCCTATGATGAAGAGGACATCTTTTTTTGTGTGTTAATTCTAGAAGGTCTTGTAGGTCATCATAGAACCGTTCAGCTTCTTCAGCAGTACTGGTTGGGGCATAGACTTGGATTACTGTGATAACTGAATGGTTTGCCTTGGAAAAGAACAGAGATCATTCTGTCGTTTTTGAGACACATCCAAGTACTGCATTTTGGACTCTTCTGTTTACTATGATGGCTACTCCATTTCTTCTAAGGGATTCTTGCCCTCAGTAGTAGATATAGTCAAGTAGTGAAGTCACTCAGTCGTGTCCTACTCTTTGTGACCCCATGGACTATAGCCCACCAGGCTTCTCCATCCATGGGATTCTCCAGGCAAGAGTACCGGAGTGGGTTGCCATGTCCTTCTCCAGGGGATCTTCCCCACCCAGGGATCAAACCCAGGTCTCCCACATTGTAGGCAGATGCTTTACCTTCTGAGCCACCAGGGAAGTCCAGTAGTAGACATAATGGTCATCTAAGTTGAATTCACCCATTGCATTCCATTTTAGTTTCCTAAAATGTTGATATTCTTTTTTTTTTTTTGCTATCTCCGTTTGACCACTTCCAATTTGCCTTGATTCATGGACCTAACATTACAGGTTCCAATGCAATATTGCTCTTTACATCATCAGACTTTACTTCCATCACTAGTCACATCCACAGCTGGGTGTTGTTTTTTGCTTTGGCTCTGTCTCTTCATTCTTTCTGCAGTTATTTCTTCACTGATCTCCCGTGGCAATTGGGCACCTACCTACCTGGGGAGTTCATCTTTCAGTGTCCTATCTTTTTGCCTTTTCATTCTGTTCATGGTTCTCAAGGCAAGAATACTGAAGTGATTTGCTATTCCCTTCTTCAGTGGACCACGTTTTGTCAGAACTCTCCACCATGACCTGTCCATCTTGGGTGGCCCTATACAGCATAGCTCCTAGTTTCATTGAGTGAGAGAAGGCTGTGGTCCATGTGATCAGTTTGGTTAGTTTTCTGTGATTGTGGTTTTCATTCTGTTCGCCCACTGATGGATAAGGATAAGAAACTTATGGAAGCTTCCTGATGAGACAGACTGACTAGGGGGAAACTGGGTCTTGTTCTGATGGAAGGGGCCATGCTCAGTAAATCTTTAATCCAATTTTCTGTTGATGGGTGGGGCTGTGTTCCCTCCCTGTTGTCTGACCTGAGGTCAAACTACGGTGGATATAATGAAGATAATGAAAACTTATTATGCTCTAGTTTAGTTATTACAGCAGTTAGCATTATCCTAAAGTGATATAATTACCAACCATTTAACAAAAAAGTTGTCCAAAATGAAGCAACTGACAAAGAACTAATCTCAAAAATATACAAGCAATTCCTACAGCTCAGTTCCAGAAAAATAAACAACCCAATCAAAAAATGGGCCAAAGAACTAAATAGACATTTCTCCAAAGAAGACATACAGATGGCTAACAAACACATGAAAAGATGCTCAACATCACTCATTATTAGAGAAATGCAAATCAAAACCACAATGAGGTACCATTTCACACCAGTCAGAATGGCTGCGATCCAAAAGCCTACAAGCAATAAATGCTGGAGAGGGTGTGGAGAAAAGGGAACCTTCTTACATTGTTGGTGGGAATGCAAACTAGTACAGCCACTATGGAGAACAGTGTGGAGATTCCTTAAAAAACTGGAACTAGAACTGCCATACGACCCAGCAATCCCACTGCTGGGCATACACACCGAGGAAACCAGAATAGAAAGAGACACGTGTACCCCAATGTTCACTGCAGCACTGTTTATAATAGCCAGGACATGGAAGCAGCCTAGATGTCCATCAGCAGACGAGTGGATAAGAAAGCTGTGGTACATATACACAATGGAGTATTATTCAGCCATTAAAAAGAATGCATTTGAATCAGTTCTAATGAGGTGGATGAAACTGGAGCTGATTATACAGAGTGAAGTAAGCCAGAAAGAAAAACCCAAAAGAGTATACTAACACATATATATGGAATTTAGAAAGATGGTAATGATAACCCTGTATGCGAGATAGCAGAAGAGACCCAGATGTATAGTACAGTCTTTTGGACTCTATGGGAGAGGGAGAGGGTAGGATGATTTGGGAGAATGGCATTGAAACATGTATATTATCATATGTGAAACGAATCGCCAGTCCAGGTTTGATGCAGGATGCTTGGGGCTGGTGCACTGGGATGACCCAGAGGGATGGTATGGGGAGGGAGGTGGGAGGGGGGTTCAGGATGGGGAACACGTGTACACCCGTGGCAGATTCATGTTGATGTAATACAATATTGTAAAGTAATTAGCCCCCAATTAAAAGAAATAAATTTTAAAAAAGAAAACAAAAAAACCAAAAATGTTGTCCAAACTGTAGGAGGTTTTCCAAACTGTTAATTCACAAATGTTTTAATGGATTAACAAACACAAGACTCTATCTTTTTAACAGACAGAGGACAGATAAAATGAATAAGATTATAGACATTTGTATTTGCTTCATTTTTTACACATTTTTAATTTAATGCTTTCCTATAAAAAGCTATTCATATATGTGAGAGCTGTAAGACCTACTCGTTATAACATAAGCACTTTGTCTTAATAAGCTATCCACTCACATTTTCAAAAAATAGGCAAAAAATTCAATAAAGCAAATAAAATTCCACAAACACTGTTGCTAGATAAATATGGTGAAGCTGTCAAAAGAGAACTACTGGCAGGGTAGCACTACCACTGTGGTCTTTTTAACAGTTTATGTATCTAAGTCCAAGTATTCTTATGTGTATCTGCACAATGAGCAGAAGGAGAAAAACAGGCAAATTTAAGGATTATCTGTATTGGGAGGTGAACCAACAGACAAGTCTTTAGGAGACCAAGTCTGGGTCTCCTTGTAAACTGTCTTCTGTTTCCCTAGTTCTTTCCTTATGAAGTAACAGACAAGTTTACACGTCACCCTCAACTATCTTTTGTTTTTTGTTTCTTATTTTGATTTTTTTTTTTAATTTTCCCTGGGTCATCTTCATGCGTCTCTTCTAAGTGTTTAACATGTTCATGTCTCTCAGAACATTTTTCTAGAAGTGTCACGACGAATGTCATGATAATGAAATAATTCTCTGCAGTATCAAAAGTTAATTAACACGGTAACTAACAGCGCAAATTAGAATTTAAAACATTTAATTACAACTTTTAAAGAGTTTACAAGCAAGTTATTTTGTTATAGCTCTGATCTACCTTAGTGTGTAAGCATGTAAAGAAATATGTGTATGAGCATGTATTTGTGCATATATATTATTTGTGAAAATATCTAATGCTTTCATTTGGGTGAAGATGAATAGTTATTCTTAGGACATTCTGTGCTGAGAAGACATTCAACAATCACCACACACAGAGCAGCTAATATGACATAAAAGAAAACATACTAAAGAGCATGGGTAGAGTTCTAGAAATGAACAAGACTTTCCTTGACTTTAAGAAACTTACAGGGGATAAAAAATGCTGCACAATCATCACTATAATACCTTAGAGTCAAACCTTAAATAACTTCCTTCTTTTCCTTTTTAAAGTTATTCAACAGACTACTAACAACTACCATCAACTACTATCTGCCAGCAATGGGATGGCACCAGTTTAAAAAAAATACAAAAATCCCTGGCACTGTAGAGCTTACCTTCTAATGTAAGTAGACAGGCAATAGACAAAATAAGTCAGCAAAATTATATAGTATATTAGAAAGCAATGCATACTAAGGTGAAAAATGAAGCAAGGGAGGGAATAGGGATTTGGCAGGAATGGCTAAAGAGAGTGGGTGAGAAAGAAGATATTTGACTATAGACACAAAGGGGAAGGGAGCCCCTGAAAAGGGTCAAACTGCCTGGCTTCTTGGAATAGGAGGCAGGCTGCGTTTTTGGTGTGGAGTGAGCTAGGAGAGAGCGCAGAAGATGAGGGTGATGAGGGGGTATATCATATGTGAGCACTCTGTCTTGTACCCTGAGACAGGAATCCACAAAGACCCGACATGCTAACACTGACTGCTGGGTGGAAAACAAAAGGAGCAATCGTGGGAGTGGGGAAATCATTCAGAAGGTTGTATGTATCAATCCCTAGAGATGTGCACTGGATCGCACCAGGGTTGGAGCAGTGACGATGGTGAGATGTGATCACCAACCCGATCTATTTTAAAGATAGGGCCAACTGGTTCCATCTGACTGCAAGTAGAGTATGAGAAAATGAGATGATTTAAATACCACTTTCAAACACATGGTCTGAGCAACTGGAAAGACGGAGTTGCCATTCACTGAAGTGTATTGATGCCCTTATTTCTGTAACATTAAATCTACGCTTTGCTGCTGGACTCACCATGTCTAGCACAGGGTCAAGATTAAGGACAAGTATTTTGGAATCAAAATACTGAACTATGAAACTTGGTTTCACAACGTTCTGGTTGTATGATCTTAAGCAAATTCATTCGTTTTCACATTCTCTGAGCTCGGTTTCCTCATTATGAAATGGAGAGAACAGTGTCTCCCTCTGAAGGTTATTGCAAAAGTTAAATGAAAGAAGTAGCTAAAACAAGACCTCACACATGTTTAACAACTATTACCTCTATTACCGCCACCCAGCGTGATTTGCTATTTGTAATCCTGCTTCCATTTCTCCTACAATTCCCCCACTTCCTCTGCTTCAGCCACACTGGCTTCCTTGCTCTTCCTTGAACACCATACACAGCTCCTGACTCAAACAGAGCCTGTGTACTTTTTATTCAGCTGCCTGCAATGTTCTTTTTCCATGCAGCTGCCCTGATTTCTCACTTCTTCTAGGCCTCTACTCAACTGTTACCTCTAAGATGAGACCTTCTCTAATAACACCATATAAAATAGCAACTCACGACTACAACTCTGCAACACCCTTACCCTGCTCTATTTTGTTCCATAGCACTTATCACATCTAATACACTCTCTGTTTATTTACTCTGTCTCCCAACACCTAATAGGGGCATTCAGTCTGAAGGCACTCTGAAGGACTTAATGAATTATTCTAGAAGTACTAAGCAACTGAAACCCACAAGTGAAAAAATAAGGTAGTATGAATAATAGAAATACCAAGTTCTCACTATCTGCAATATATATGATTGTGTTCTTGGAAAGCAAGAAAACAAAAATCAACTGAAAAAACAACCAGAAACAATTAAAAAAATCAAGTCAACAAGTTAGAATACATACCTCAAATTAAGTCAACAAGTTAGAATACATACCTCAAATTACGTATCTAAAGCTAAGCTTTAAAATGTGTACGCTACATTTAAATAAAATATTTATAAGTATTTTTGGAGTTAGAAGATATCGAAAAAAAAGGAAAAACATTTCACTTATGAACAAAAGAATTTACTATGGTAAAGATGGCAACTGTCTCATTACTTTATCTCTGAACTAATGTAATTCCAACCAAAACCCCAATTGAATCTTCCTTTGAACATAAAAAAATTATAACTAAATTCATCTGGAAAAAATAGACACAAGGGAATGATTTTGTAGTAGGCATTATTTTTAAATGAGTAGCTCTTATTTAAAAATTGATACACCAGGAGAAGGCAATGGCAACCCACTCCAGTACTCTCGCCTGGAAAATCCCATGGACGGAGGAGCCTGGTAGGCTGCAGTCCATGGGGTCGCACAGAGTCGGACATGACTGAAGCGACTTAGCAGCAGTAGCAGCAGCATGCAGTTAGAAGCATAATGTAGATGGATCCTAAACTACATATCGTGTAATTCATAAATGAGATTGTGCATAAAGAAATGATCCTATTAAGTGTAGAATTAATGGAGTTTTAGATATGCAGATGACACCACCCTTATGGCAGAAAGTGAAGAGGAACTAAAAAGCCTCTTGATGAAAGTGAAAGAGGAGAGTGAAAAAGTTGGCTTAAAGCTCAACCAGAAAACGAAGATCATGGCATCCGGTCCCATCACTCCATGGGAAATAGATGGGGAAACAGTGGAAACAGTGTCAGACTTTATTTTGGGGGGCTCCAAAATCACTGCAGATGGTGATTGCAGCCATGAAATTGAAAGACACTTACTCCTTGGAAGGAAAGTTAGGACCAACCTAGACAGCATATTCAAAAGCAGAGACATTACTTTGCCAACAAAGGTCCCTGTAGTCAAGGCTATGGTTTTTCCAGTGGTCATGTATCGATATGAGAGTTGGACTGTGAAGAAAGCTGAGCGCCGAAGAATTGATGCTTTTGAGCTGTGGTGTTGGAGAAGACTCTTGAGAGTCCCTTGGACTGCAAGGAGATCCAACCAGTCCATGCTAAAGGAGATAAGTCCTGGCATTTCTTTGGAAGGAATGATGCTAAAGTTGAAGCTCCAGTACTTTGGCCACCTCATGCAAGGAGTTGATTCATTGGAAAAGACTCTGATGCTGGGAAGGATTGGGGGCAGGAGGAGAAGGGGACATCAGAGGATGAGATGGCTGGATGGCATCACGGACTCAATGGACATGAGTTTGAGTGAGCTCCAGGAGTTGGTGATGGACAGGGAGGCCTGGCGTGCTGCAATTTATGGGGTCACAAAGAGTCGGACATGACTGAGCGACTGAACTGAACTGAACTGACACAATATCCTTTCTGTGTTGGTGCTTGTATTTAAGACTGTAAGTCTCATCAGCTTTTGCACAGTTAATGTCTCTATTAGACTCTTTAAAAAAGTATCTTTCATGGTTAATAAAGTGTATCTTTTATGGTTAATAAAATCTTAGCACCTGCTCCTATGCTAGCTTTCATTCTTACATATTTTCACAGGGAACCTATTTTAATGAATTTATTTTGAGAAGTTTTAAATCAAATTCTATGTCAGGATTTTACATTAATGTCCAATCGGTGGTTAGATTTGTTCAATGTTAAAATAGGTATTATGGTAACTTCCTCATCAGTTAAATAACTAATTTAAAGTATAACATGTTTTTTATTAAGAGAAACTAACTTATAGAGAAGTTTGGCTGAGAATAGACAACTGTTAAGGCCCTTTGTTGTACAGAATGCTGTGCTTTAATAAATCATGATGTTGTAATAGAAAAGAAATAAAGAAAAATTGGTACACCCCAAAGAATTATCATCTTTTTTAATTTTTTGTCTATTTTGGATCATGTTAAAGATCCTGTGACCAGACAGACAGGAGAAAGAAATAAAAAGCATCCAAATTAGAAAGGAAGAAGTAAACTGTCTTTGTTTGCAGATTTTCTATGTATAAAATTATAATAATTCCACAGGAAAACTGTTAGAATAGATGAGTTCAGCAAAGTTTTAGGATACAAAATCTACATACCCAAGCAACGAACAGTCAGAAAAGGAAATGAAGAAGATCACAGTTACAATCTCAGGAAAAAAGAATAAAGTATCTAGGAATAAACTAATCAAGAAGATGAAAGACTTGCATACTTAAAATTACAAAGTACTGCTGAAATAAAGAAATAAATGGAGACACCCATATTCACGGATTAAAAGACTTAATATTGTTAAAGTGTCCATACTACCCAAAGTGATCTACAAATTCAATGCAATCCCAGTAAAATCCCAATGGCATTTTTGAAAAAATAGAATTAGAAAAAACAACCCTAAAAGTCATATGAAACCATTAGGAAAGACCTTGATTATCCAAAACAAGATACAAAGTTACAGTAATCAAAACCTTTCAGTACTGGCATAAAGACAGACCTACAGACCAATGGAAGAGAATGGAGAGCCCAGAAATAAACCCATATACATATGATCAATAGATTTTGAACAAAGGTGCCAAGACTACAGAATAGGAAAAGACTACTCCCTTCAACAACTGGTGATGGGAACAATGGATATCCATACACAGAAAAGTGACATTAGATCCATCTGTTATATCATGCATGAAAATCAACTCAAAATGGATTAAAGACTTAAACCCAAGACCAGAAGCAATAAAGGGAAAACATCTTTAACACTGGTCTTGGAAATGACTTCTTGGCTATGATGTGAGAAGAACAAGGAACAAAAGCAAAAATAGAAAAGTGCAACTACATTAAACTAGAAAGCTGTTGCAGGGCAAAAAAGGAACCTAACGAATAAGAAAATATTTGCAAACCATATATATGATAAGAGATTAGTATCCAAAATATCTAAGTAACTCCTACAACTCAATAGCAAAAATAAACAAAAAAAACCAACAAAACAAAAACCCTTATTAAAAAATGGGCAAAGGACTTCAACAGATAATTCTCCAACGAAGACATTACAAACAGCCCAGAGGTATATGAAAACTTGTTCGACATCACTAATCAGAAGGAAAATGCAAATCCATATTTGCAAATACACAAACGCAGAGCCACAATGAGGTATTAACTCACACCTCTTAGGACAGCAACTACAAAAAAACAGTGAAAATAACAAGTGTTGACAAGGATGTGAAGAAATCGGACCATGTGTACACTCTTGGTGGAAATGCAAAATGATGCAGCTGGTATGGAAAACAGGATGGAGGTTGATCAAAAAATTAAAAATAGGACCATCATCTAATCTAGCAATACCCCTTAACCAAAAGAATTAAAATCAGGATTTCGAAGATGTATCAGCACTCCCATGGTCACTGCGGCATTATTCACAACGGCTAAGAGGTCTAGTGATGCATGAACAGACGAAGAAAATGTGGTACGTACACACACACACACACACACACACAAAATGGAACAGTATTCAACCACAGAAAGAAGGAAATTTTGGCATACACAACAACACTGATAAACCTTGAGGATGGACCCTGAGGACATGCTGAGTGAAATAAGTCAGTCACAGAAGGATAAATACTACATAATTCCACCTATAAGATATCTACAGTAGTCAAACTCATGGAAACAGAAAAAATACAGGGGTTGCCAGGATCTGGAGGCTGAGTGGGGTGGGAGTGGTGAGGAGGTGCTGTTCAATAGATTTAGAGTTTCAATCATGTTGGAGATCTTCTATACAGCTCAAGTTTACAATTAGCAATACTGCTATAAATGTATTGCATGATATACTTAACAGCATATCATGTTATTGATATGCCTGACACACTTAAATGTTTATTTAGGGGGTAGACCTAATGTTATGTTTTTTTAACATGCAAACACACAGACATACACAGAGTGTCCTATGGCCTGAGGAAAAAATTTAAACTATGGGAATAAGTAAGGTTTCTCATGCCCATGATATGGGTACTCACAAATCTTCCTTCTATTTTAAAAACAGAGAAATGGTAATATTTATCTATCCTATTATGTAAAAGTATTTTAATTATAAGATCAGTTTTACCTTTTAATATGATATGTGGTCTATAGGGTCGCAAAGAGTCAGATACGACTGAAGCGACTGAGCACACCCCATTCAAAGTACACAATTTATAAACCCCACTTCATACTACAGAAACAATAAATCAAAATAATAATTTCAGTAAAATCATGGCTCACAACCCAGAGCTGTTGTGATTCCCTTAAACAAGCTGTCAATTATTATCACAAATTACCAGAATACCAGGAAATTCAATTACTATCTTAAGCTAAGAAGACATGACATCTAATGACTGGTTTTAAAAAGATAAAATTGGCTTTAAGTAATGACATACTCCGCTGGATCATCGAAAAAGCAAAAGAGTTCCAGAAAAACATCTGTCTCCGTTTTATTGACTATGCCAAAGCCTTTGACTGTGTGGATCACAATAAACTGTGAAAATTCTGAAAGAGATGGGAATACCAGACCACCTGACCTGCCTCTTGAGAAACCTATATGCAGGTCAGGAAGCAACAGTTAGAACTGGACATGGAACAACAGACTGGTTCCAAATAGGAAAAGGAGTACATCAAGGCTGTATTTTGTCACCCTGCTTATTTAACTTATATGCAGAGTACATCATGAGAAACGCTGGGCTGGAAGAAGCACAAGCTGGAATCAAGATTGCCGGGAGAAATATCAATAACCTCAGATATGCAGATGACACCACCCTTATGGCAGAAAGTGAAGAGGAACTAAAAAGCCTCTTGATAAAAGTGAAAGAGGAGAGTGAAAACGTTGGCTTAAAGCTCAACATTCAGAAAACGAAGATCATGGCATCCAGTCCCATCACTTCATGGGAAATAGATGGGGAAACAGTGGAAACAGTGTCAGACTTTATTTTTTGGGGGGCTCCAAAATCACTGCAGATGGTGACTGCAGCCATGAAATTAAAAGATGCTTACTCCTTGGAAGGAAAGTTAGGACCAACCTAGATAGCATATTCAAAAGCAGAGACATTACTTTGCCTACAAAGGTCCATCTAGTCAAGGCTATGGTTTTTCCAGTGGTCATGTATGGATGTGAGAGTTGGACTGTGAAGAAAGCAGAGCGCCAAAGAATCGATGCTTTTGAACTGTGGTGTTGGAGAAGACTCTTGAGAGTCCCTTGGACTGCAAGGAGATCCAACCAGTCCATTCTAAAGATCAGTCCTGGATGTTCTTTGGAAAGACTGATGCTAAAGCTGAAACTCCAGTACTTTGGCCACCTCATGCAAAGAGTTGACTTATTGGAAAAGACTCTGATGCTGGGAGGGATTGGGGGCAGGAGGAGAAGGGGACGACAGAGGATGAGATGGTTGGATGGCATCACCAACTCGATGGACATGAGTTTGGGTAGGCTCCGGGAGTTGGTGATGGACAGGGAGGCCTAACGTGCTGCAATTCATGGGGTCGCAAAGAGTCGGACACGACTGGGCAACTGAAGGAATACAAGGGTAAAGCTTGTATCTCTACCAGGGTTACCAATGGGAACCACAGTCTATTATTCAGGGAGAGTTCTAATTTTGAGATGCTTCAAGCTCTCAGACATTGTGGTTTTCTCTCACAAGACCTGATTTTAAATAAAGTTTTATAGTGGCTCTTGATCTATTCTCGAGGCCATGAAGGCATTAACTAAAATCAAATAAAACTCACTAAGCTACCATTCCCGAAAATAAAAAAAGTATGGCAAAACTATTCTCCCCACAAACCCAATTCTGACTTACATCTGCCTCTGATGTTAACACAGACAGTACCTCTTCCTTGTCCTTCGTCTTATGAGGCACACTTTACGTCTCATTCTTTCACCCTAAAATCCTGCCCATCCCTGCCTACCATGGTACTCAAGTGTGGATGTCTTAATAGCAATAGGTCTTCTTACCAGGGGAGTCTCTCTTCTCCATCTATCCCGTGTATACAGACCACACCACTAACCTATTTTTTAAAAATCCCATCATCCGCAGGGTAGAGTCTAAATCTCTGTGCAATAACATTTATGGTTCTCCATACACTATAATCAGTCTGCTCTTCACATCTTATTTCCTTCTATTTCCTATTTATTTCCCACTATGACAAACAGAGCATAGCCACTAGTGTTAGTCACTCAGTTGTGTCTGACTCTTTGTGACCCCATGGACCATAGCCTGCCAGGCTCCTTTGTCCATGGAATTCTCTAGGCAAGATACTAGAGTGGGTAGCCATCCCCTTCTACGGGGGCTCTTCCTAACCCAGGGATTGAACCTAGGTGTCTTGCACTGCAGGCAGAGTCCTTACCATCTGAGCCACTGGGGCAATCCAACAGAGCATACTGCTGTAGTTAAATCAAACTACAATCTTCCAAACAGGCCTAGCAAGTCAACACCGCCTCTGCTTTCACATTATCCTCATATGAAATACTCTCCATTCCCTTATACTGTCAGCAAAATCCCAGCCAGCCTTAAAGACTCAGCTCAGCTGAACTGTTCTTTTCTTACTTACCCCAAGTGAAGTAAACCTCACAACCTCTCTGGACCCACCAAGTGAATCAGGAGATATTAGCTCCTCTGTTCTATCAGTATTCTTTCACACAGCATCTTGCCTAAATAGGCCCTATCTAGAGTATTTCACAAGAAAACAGCCAAAGCCAGCTACTCAGAGACCTGTGAACTGGTAACCTTTTTCTAGCCACAGCCAGCACCATTCCTTATTGCCAGTACCACTACTCATACATATATTCTGCTCAGTGGGTAAATCTCTGCAATTAGGCTACTTACACACGCTCTCTGGCTGGTTAGTTTTCACAATGGGTAACAAGCTCTTTGAAGGGAGGAACCACGTCTTTGTACCTATTCCAATTAAACTGAGTACTAAACAAATATTCACGAAGCTGCATCACTGAAGTGACACAGGGTTGAGGAGGAGGAAGAAACTGCAGATATAAGTAAAAAGTCTTTATTTTTGAACATTATTCCCTTGCCCTGTGTATATCTGACCAGCACAGTGGGCCTCAAGCTTACTGTGACAATAACGTGGCTCTAGCATGTTAAGGAGTGGCTAGACAATCCATGGCTAATCTTTGGAAAGTAATTATCACGAATGATGTAACAACTCTCTTCATGAGGGCAATAAACACCTGGCAGCACCGAACAAACAACTGGTGGCAAGGGATTCAGTCAAGCGCTCAGGGAGATGGGAAAAGCAGCAGATGGCTCAGTTCCCTCCCTGCCCCCTGCGACACGAGACGGAGGAGGAAAATGCACTCTCCCACCTCTCAGGACTGAGAAGGCTAATGTCAAAGGCTGGCAGGAAAGAAGATTCGTAACAGTTAACTCTGGAGACCCATGAAAATATTGTGGAATGGGTCTTACTGGTACTTAGTCACACTTTAAAAATTTTGCTTTACAGTTTAATAAACAATGCTCTTCTGAAAACAAAACATCATACCTTATTTTCTCACGATGAATTTTCCTACTTATCAATCTCAGTATTTTTCATGGTGTTGGAAGAGTAATGAGTTTCCCTACTTAGAAGAGTTGCTCCCATGAGCTGCTACCTAATTAATCAGTGTTATCTGTCTGCATTTATATTCTACTTTAATAACTAAAGCTGTAAAAAATACCACAAATGAGTGACTACAAGCAACTTTAATTAAATACTATTTCTTTAGTGTGAAAAACTAACGAACAACTGGTAAAGAGTCAAAGGAATCAGGTCCACAAACAAGATGAATGGCCTTGGGTAAATTACAAGGGCAGTGCCTACTTCCCTGCAATAGGAAATGTGAGCATTAGGCTGAAGAGACTGTTCAAATAATACTTCTCTGCCTTCAGGTATTTTCTACACCAAGTTCTGAAAATTGTAAAAAAATGTGACCACCATCTATCTATGACCTAAAAAGTATCTTCTGGCTCTAAAATAGACTTTAAAACACAAGAAGAAGAAGGAACGCATGTAAGAATTAAAGATTTTAAAATTAAAAAAAAAAAAAAAAGATAAGAACTTGAAAGTGAAGTCTGAAAGTACTGTGTTGATTTGGGTTTTTCCATAAGATGTAGTGAAACTCAAACCAACTTTTGGGCCAACCCAATACCTATCTGTGCATTCTATTATATTAGCAGGCTCTGCCACAAGCGTTCACTTGGATCCCTTTTTAACTTTCTTTTAAAGTAAGTCTCAACAGCTAGCAGTGCACTAGCTCCATCAGCCTAACCACCACAGAAACAGACCTGCAGTCTGACAAGAGCAGGTTTACTGACCCACTGCAGCAAGGAAGACTGCACACCGGGGGAAGCTTCAGCTGTCTCACAAAACAAAGGAGAAAGAGTAGTTATAAGATTTGGGGAAGAGTAGCTGGCCTTCCCTGGTGGCTCGCATGGTTAAGAATCTGCCTGTAATGTGGGAGACCTGGGTTGGGAAGATCCCCTGGAGGAGGGCATAGCAATCCACTCTAGTATTCTTGCCTGGAGAATCCCCATGGACAGAGGAGCCTGGCGGGCTACAGTCCATGGGGGTCAAACAGTTGGACACAACTGAGCAGAGTGTGAAAGCTGTAAGACTTACAACTATAATAATATTTATAGTAGTGATAAAAGAGTAGAGTATAGGGCTCCCCAGGTGGCACTATGGCAAAGAATTCGCCTGTCAACACAGGAGATGGAAGAGATGCTGGTCCAGTCCCTGGGCTGAGAAGATCCCCCGGAGGAGGGCATGGCAACCGACTCCAGTATTCTTGCCTGGAGACTTCCATGGTCAGAGGAGCTTGGTGGGCTGCAGGCCATAGGCTGCAAAGAATAGGATACAAGTGAAGTGACTTAGCACGTACGCACAGAGTACCGGTGAAATTTACATAAAGCTGTGTTTTTATAGGCTTAGAGCAAAGCAGAGCTGTGTGTAAAGGGTCTACTTTAGGACTGGACTGCAAAGTGAACCAAGATCCTCTTTCCTCAGGAACTACAAAGTTAAGACAGATGTGGATGCGGTGTCCAGAAACCCCTTATCTGGAGCTGTGTCTTGGCTGTAAATTAAGACCACTACTCTATGTCAGAGAGACCTAGATTCTCCAGGCAAGAGTGGCATGTTTTATTCTTCCTGATATAATTACACACAAGTCAAGTTTCTGACAGCCTGATTTTCCAAAACAAAGTTTTTCAGTGAGTTGGCAAGCCACAGTCATTCAAAGACAGGGTTTGTTATGACATTTCACAGCTCTATCATTCTTGGGAGAAATATTGTTTCTTGTTGAGTTTGAGGTTTTATCTATGTTTGCTATTCCAGCCTGATAAATGGCCAGATTCTGACTTTCTCTGCTATTTAAGATTCCTGTCTCCATTTTATGTCAGCATGTAAAAGAACAGCTTGCTAATTAAACTGATTACATTATGCTCTTCAGAAAAGTTTGTTTGCCGATTTATCTTTTGTTTATTATACAGCAATTTCTCCGTGAAAGATATCCAACTTCAGTGGATACACTGGTTTTGAAAAAAACATTATCATATCTCAGTGAAGTTCTTAAATGGAAACTGGACTTATTTAATGTGCCAGCTTAATTTCAACTAGTATAATGCCCTCAAGGCCCATCCACGTTGCTGCAAACGGCAGACTTCTTTTTCTCTCTTGGCTGAATAATACTCCGTGTATATATGTATACACACGCACACACACATGCACACACCCATGTCTTCTTTATCCGTTCATCCACAGACACTTAGGTTGTATCTTCATCTGGGCAGTTGTGAATAATGACATAGGAGTGCAGGTAGCTCTTCGATATCCTTTCATATCCTTTTGATATATACCTAGAAGTGGGACTGCTGGATCACACTGCAGTTCTATTTTTCATTTTTTAAGGAATCTTTATAGTGTTTTCCACAGTGGCTACACCAATTTACATTCCCACCAACAGTGCACAGGGGTGCCCTGTTCTCCACCTCCTCACCAACATTTATCCCTTGATAAAAAATGGGATATTTTTATGATAAAAATCTAAAAACCTTTGCATAGCAAAGGGAACCTCAAGAAAATGAAAAGACAGCCTACAGCATGGGAGAAAACATCTGAGAGTCATATATTGGGTAAGAGGTTAATATCCAAGAAAATATAAAAAAAAACTCATAAAAGTTAATGGCAAGAAACCCCAAACAATCTGATTTAATAATGGACAGAGGAACTAAAGAGCTATTTTTCTGAAGAAGACACACAAATGGCCAACAAGTATATAAAAGGCGCTCAACATCATTAATCACCAGGGAAATACAAACAAACCACAATAAGATATCACCTCATGTCTGTTAAAATGGTTATCATAAACAATACAAAAGATAGCAAGCGTAGACTAGTTTTTATTGTGAAGATCTCTGGGACTACAATGTAATTTATAAAACATCAATAAAATGTAAACTTTGTTAGAAGCAACTGGTCTTAAATGGAAACTGGACTTTCTTCTATACTGGTATATTATGGGAATACAGTAAATATTAAATTTGTATTAGCAGTATTTCAAGTAAAATGCCAGAAGTCCCTGGTCTGCATTACATAGTAGGAAGCAAGAAGACTTTCTGCAGGAAGATGAGATCATGAAGTGACACTATCTGGGTAATATTGTTCTCTCTTCTATAAAATATTACTATTTCTATCTCTCATTAAAAACTTGTCTTAGTATTGCTCAGGTATTTTTTTTTTTTTTACCCACTTCATGAGTAAGGCTTAAAATAAATTTACAAATATTTTTTTGTTATCCTCTGAGACTTTGGGGAAAAGGTAACATGGATGGATAATTTATATAACAGGGCAGGAAATGCACTAATGAGGAGTTTTAATAGAGACAAATTTACCTACCTAGGGGTAGTACCCTGTCTAATTCCCTTTATACTAATTTCTAAAGAAAAGTTTTTTAATAGGTAAAAATTGATGACGTATTGTTTCTAGGTGATATTTCAGTAACAGTTCTTGAACAGCAGCATAGGTAAGTCAAGGGGCATAATAAAAGCAGTTGATTTCTAACTTCAATTAGGTAGTCAACACTGTAGAACAATTGCATCACTGCTAACTGGTCAGTCCGTCTATTTTCTTACCCGGGTTCAAATCCTCATAATAAAAACACACAAATTGCCTCGTGGTGTAGACTACCGTTTGTGCCTCCAAAAGCCATTCTCTCCTTCTTCTTGGACATGCTAACGACCACATTTCCCAGCCTCTATCATTTCCCTCTTGCATTTCTGCAGCCATTGAAGTTAAGTTCTAGCAACGAAATGAGCAACAAAAATGAGCAGAACTGGTGTGTGACTTCCAACCTCACTTCGCAAAAAGAAAAGTTACTTCCCTTAAAATATCTATCTCTCTACCTGCAAGCTAAAGATGGACATACCAGTGACCCAACCTCACATCAGCAGATGAATTAATGCTCCACTGGGTGATGCCATAGAATGCAAGGAACACGCATCCTTGAACAACCTATTGGAACAGAACTGGATCACCAACTTGGGTTCACCTCAGAACCATTACGAGAGAGAGAAATAAATCTCAATTTTGTTTCAGTTCAGTTCAGTCCCTCAGTCGTGTCTGACTCTTTGCAACCCCATGAATCGGAGCACGCCAGGCCTCCCTGTCCATCACCAACTCCCGGAGTTCACTCAAACTCACGTCCATCAAGTCGGTGATGCCATCCAGCCATCTCATCCTCTGTTGTCCCCTTCTCCTGCCCCCAATCCCTCCCAGCATCAGAGACTTTTCCAATGAGTCAACTCTTCACATGAGGTGGCCAAAGTACTGGAGCTTCAGCTTTAGCATCAGTCTTTCCAAAGAAATCCCAGAACTGATCTCCTTTAGGATGGACTGGTTGGATCTCCTTGCAGTCCAAGGGACTCTCAAGAGTCTTTTCCAACACCACAGCTCAAAAGCATCAATTCTTCGGCACTCAGTTTTCTTCACAGTCCAACTCACACCCATACATGACCACTGGAAAAACCATAGCCTTGACTAGACGGACCTTTGTTGGCAAAGTAATGTCTCTGCTTTTGAATATGCTGTCTAGGTTGGTCATAACTTTCCTTCCAAGGAGTAAGCATCTTTTAATTTCATGGCTGCAATCACCATCTGCAGTGATTTTGGAGCCCCCAAAAATAAAGTCTGCCACTGTTTCCACTGTTTCCCCATCTATTTCCCATTAAGTGATGGGACTGGATGCCATGATCTTTCTTTTCTGAATGTTGAGCTTTAAGCCAACTTTTTCACTCTCCTCTTTCACTTTCCTCAAGAGGCTTTTTAGTTCCTCTTCACTTTCTGCCATAAGGGTGGTGTTATCTGCATATCTGAGGTTATTAACATTTCTCCCGGCAATTTTGATTCCAGCTTGTGCTTCTTCCAGCCTACCGTTTCTCATGATGTACTCTGCATGTAAGTTAAACAAGCAGGGTGACAATATACAGTTTTGACGTACTCCTTTTCCTATTTGGAACCAGTCTGTTGTTCCATGTCCAGTTCTAACTGTTGCTTCCTGACCTGCATATAGGTTTCTCAAGAGGCTGGTCAGGTGGTCTGGTATTCCCATCTCTTTCAGAATTTTCCACAGTTTATTGTGATCCACACAGTCAAACGCTTTGGCATAGTCAAGAAAGCAGAAATAGATGTTTTTCTGGAACTCTCTTGCTTTTTCAATGATCCAGCGGATGTTGGCAATTTGATCTCTGGTTCCTCTGCCTTTTCTAAAACCAGCTTGTTTCTGGAATTTCACAGTTCCTGTATTGCTAAAGCCTGGCTTGGAGAATTTTGAGCATTACTTTACTAACGTGTGAGATGAGTGCAACTGTGCAGTAGTATGAACATTCTTTGGTATTGCTTTTCTTTGGAATAGGAATGAAAACTGACCTTTTCCAGTCCTGTGGCCACTGCTGAGTTTTCCAAATTTGCTGGCATATTGAGTGCAGCACTTTCACAGCATCATCTTTCAGGATTTGAAACAGCTCCACTGGAATTCCATCACCTCCACTAGCTTTGTTTGTAGTGATGCTTTCTAAGGCCCACTTGACTTCACATTCCAGGATGTTTGGCTCTAGGTGAGTGATCACACCTTCGTGATTATCTGGGTCGTGAAGATTTTTTTTGTACAGTTCTTCTGTGTATTCTTGCCACCTCTTCTTAATATCTTCTGCTTCTGTTAGGTCCATACCATTTCTGTCCTTTATCGAGCCCATCTTTGCATGAAATGTCCCCTTGGTATCTCCAATTTTCTTGAAGAGATCTCTAGTCTTTCCCATTTTGTTGTTTTCCTCTATTTCTTTTACTAATCACTAAGGAAAGCTTTCTTATCTCTCCCTGCTATTCTTTGGAACTCTGCATTCAAATGGGTATATCCTTCCTTTTCTACTTTGCCTTTTGCATCTCTTCTTTTCTCAGCTATTTGTAAGGCCTCCTCAGACAACCATTTTGCATTTCTTTTTCTTGAGAATGGTCTTGATCACTGCCTCCAGTACAATGTCAAGAACCTCTGTCAATAGTTCTTCAGGCACTCTATTAGATCTCATCCCTTGAATCTATTTGTCACTTTCACAGTATATTCGTAAGGGATTTGATTTAGGTCATACCTGAATGGTCTAGTAGTTTTCCCTACTTTCTTCAATTTCAGTCTGAATTTGGAAATAAGGAGTTCATGATCTGAGCCATAGTCAGCTCCTGGACTTGTTTTTGCTGACTATTTAGGGCTTCTTCATCTTTGGCTGCAAAGAATGTAATCAATCTGATTTCAGTACTGACCATCTGGTGATGTTCATGTGTATAGTCTTCTCTTATGTTGTTGCAAGAGGGTGTTTGCTATGACCAGTGCATTCTCTTGGCAAAACTCCATTAGCATTTGACCTGTTTTGTTATGTACTCAAAGGCCAAATTTGCTTCTTACTTTAGGTATCTCTTGACTTCCTATTTTTTGCATTCCAGTCCTCTATAATGTAAAGGACATCTTTTCTGGGTATTAGTGCTAGAACGTCTTATAGTCCTTCATAGAATCATTCAACTTCAGCTTTTTCAGTTATTCTTTGGAACTCTGCATTCAAATGAGTATATCTTTCCTTTTCTCCTCTGCTTTCTGCTTCTCTTCTTTTCACAGCTATTTGTAAGGCCTCCTCAGACAGCCATTTTGCTTTTTTGCATTTCTTTTCTATGGAGATGGTCTTGATCCCTGTCTCCTGTACAATGTCACAATTTTGTTTAGGTTACTTTGTTTTGGGGTTTTTTTTGCTATAGCAGTTAACCTGAATGTAATATGCTTCTTTTAAAAAATGTTTAAAATTTGATACCTGATTCACAATTTGTGCCAATTTCTGCTGTACAGCAAAGTGACTCAGTTATACATATATATACACATTCTCTTCCTAATACCCTTCTCAATATACCTCTTCACTGGTCTCTCTCTTTCCAATACTAATTTACATTTCAATTCATCTGCCACATTACTACCAGTTATCTTTTAAAACACAGACTAAATATTAGTCTTCTCCCTAATTATCTTTAGTGACCCATGGCTCTAGACTTTCTGGCATGGAACAAAGGTATTATGGTACATATTCTGGCCCTAAGTATCTTTCTGGTTTTCATCCTTTATGATCCACTCCCATCCTGGACCATGCCCCCCTTTTTCCCATGAAGGTTCTTTAGCTCCAGCATCACTAGACTTCAGCTTTTTCCAATGAACAGAAAAACAAAACATAACTTTGTAAAGTGAAAGACAGAGGAGGTAAAGAAAATTAAATCTGACTGAGTGTTCAAAAAAAGGTGTGAAGAGACAGTATATACACACATGGTGTGAAGAGACAGGATACACACACATGGTCACTGAAGTGATTAACTTCAGGGTTTGTTCTTTCTGAGAAGCATTTGAAGATGCACTGATTAGCCAGTGGCTGAAATGTCAACAGCATCAACATCCACAAAAAAAAAAACAAAAAAAGCGGTTATTTAAATTATATGGATAATATATACTTTTTATTGAGGTGACGTCCGTATAACAAAGAAGCACTTAGTATATTCACAACATTGTGCTGCCATCACCTCTATCTAGTTTCAAAACACTTTATCGCCCCCAAAGGTGACCCCACACCCACTAAGCAGTCACTTCCCCTTCCTCCCTCTCCCCAGCCCCTGGCAACAACAAACTAGATTTCTGTCTCTTTGGACTTACTTATGCTGTATATTGCATATATTAATGAATAGAATATACAATAGGTGACCTACTGAGTTTGGCTTTTTTCATTTAGCATAATGTTTCTGAGGTTCATCCTTTTTGTAGTTTTATCAGTATGGATGATATAAATTTTACAAGCAGGGATATTTGTAAATGCCACATACTGACACCAACCTAAAGGCTCACACATAGACCAGTGATTGAATTAACTACTGTATAGTCATATGATGGAGTAACTATACAGAATGAGAATTAATGTGGAATGATTTCTCAGACATAATGTTAAATGAAAAGGGCAAAATTCAAAGGGATAGATGCTCTAGCTATCTACCTTTTGTGAAAAAACAGAAAATAAGAAAATATCCAAGTACTGCTCATTTGGGTAAACAAAATGACACAGCATGGAAAGGATAACCTTGAGACCATAAACTGTGGTTATCAACGGGGATTAGTGGAATAGAATAAAAAAGAAGAAGAATACTTCCCTAAATCATGTTCAAGTTTCATGTACTTCACAAATACTCTAAAGGAATGAAATCAAAGATGAATACAAACAGAAACAAATGAACTGGTCAGGTTTTCATGGGGTAAAATGCATCCCCTCAAAAGATATGGCAAAATCAACCTCCAGTACTTCTGAATGTGATCCTATTTGGAAATAAGGTCTTCACTGTAATCAAGTTAAGATGAGGCCTTTATGGTGGTCTCTATAGCTGGTGTCTTCATACGAAGGAGAAATTTGAACATGGGGTGTTCACTCTGAGATGATGGAGGTAAGGACTGGAACCACCTATAAGCCATGGAATACCAAAATTGTTGGCCATATTTTTCAGAGTTCTCAGTAGGAACCAACTCTGCTAACACCTTGATTTCCAACTTGTATAGCCTCCCCTGTAGAGAATACACTTCTGCTGTTTCAAGCCATCTAGGTTGTGCTACTTTGTTATGGCAGCCAGCCTGGAAACTAATCAACTATACAGGCTTCAAAAGAATAACATAAGCAATTTTGAAAGGGAGAAGGAGAACCAGATTTTAGAATAATATATGCCCTCAGCTTACAGATCAACAGAATTCTGAACAAACAATGACCTCCAGTTAGTAGCTGAGTTTCCAAGGGAGGCATAGGTTCACAATTCTGAAATTACTTTTATGTTCAAGGGTTAAGCAAATAAATAAATATACTGTTGATAATGGAAATGAAGTTTCTCTCTGTTGGAGAAGGAAGTTACACATATGGAATGGAGAGAAGAGTATTAGATTGGCAATGGAGGTATAAGCGTGAAATCATGGTTTTCAACAAAGATAGATGGGGGTGGGGGAGGGAAGAGGTGCGTGGGTATACATATATATTTATGTGTGCATATATACACCTATTTCCTGGCTCTATCCCTGAAGATAATTTAGTAGAAACCATCCATCAGTAGCGATCAACAGACCCAGCATTCAAAACAAAGGCTCAGGAACTCTTTCAGATTAAAATAAACAAACAAACAGAAGAGACCTGGCAACTGATTGCAACACATCCTCCTAGATTTTCTTTTTTCTAAAAACGTACTACTGGGGCAACTGACAAAATCTGAGTAAGAACTGTGGATTAAATTATAGCCACGTAGCAGCATTAACTTCCTGATTTTGATCACTGTACTGTTATGTAAGGCAATGAATGACATTCCATTGTTTTAAGGAAATACACACAAAAAGTATTCAGAGGAAGAGAGTATTTTAAGTGTAGGAAAAGAAATATTGAGAAATCTAGATGAAATATTAAAATTCTTTGTACTATTCTTTCCAATTTTCCCTAAAGTCTGAAATTACGTTAAATAAACCTGTAACAACTTAAAATTTAATTTAATATTGAAAATAATGAACAATGAGCTCTATCACAGAGAGGCAAGCTTTCAAAAAATATTGCTGGAGAACTGGAAATTATTCTAAAAATTCCAGGAAGCACCTGTAAGGCAATATATTGAATACAAAATAGCACAGGCTCTAAGAAAACATGAACTTGGATTTGAATTTGCTCCTCTGTTATACAGTCCTAGGCAAATTAATCTTTGGTTATCTCTATTCTATGAGATGGGGATGAAAATACCATACCTACTGCATTGCCTCTCACTATGAGGGTTAATTTCTCAAGAGGCAGGTTACGTGGTCTGGTATTCCCATCTCTTGAAGAATTTTCCACAGTTTATTGTGATCCACACAGTCAAAGGCTTTGGCATAGTCAAGAAAGCAGAAATAGATGTTTTTTTGGAACTCTTGCTTTTTTGATGATTCAGCGGATGTTGGCAATTTGATCTCTGGTTCCTCTGCCTTTTCTAAAACCAGCTTGAACATCTGGACGTTCACGGTTCACGTATTGCTAAAGCCTGGCTTGGAGAATTTTGAGCATTACTTTACTAGCATGTGAGATGAGTGCAACTGTGCGGTAGTTTGAGCATTGTTTTGCATTGCCTTTCTTTGGAATAGGAATGAAAACTGACCTTTTCCAGTCCTATAGCCACTGCTGAATCTTCCAAATTTGCTGGCATATTGAGTGCAGCACTTTCACAGCATCATCTTTCAGGATTTGAAACAGCTCCACTGGAATTCCATCACCTCCACTAGCTTTGTTCACAGTGATGCTTTCTAAGGCCCACTTGACTTCACATTCCAAGATGTTTGGCTCTAGATGAGTGATCACATCACCATGATTATCTGGGTCATGAAGATCTTTTTTGTACAGTTCTTCTGTGTATTCTTGCCACCTCTTCTTAATATCTTCTGCTTCTGTTAGGTCCATACCATTTCTGTCCTTTATCGAGCCCATCTTTGCATGAAATGTTCCCTTGGTAGCTCCAATTTTCTTGAAGAGATCTCTAGTCTTTCCCATTCTGTTGTTTTCCTCTATTTCTTTGCATTGATCTTGAAGAAGGCTTTCTTATCTCTTCTTGCTATTCTCTGGAACTCTGCATTCAGATGCTTATATCTCTCCTTTTCTCCTTTGCTTTTTGCCTCTCTTCTTTTCACAGCTATTTGTAAGGGCTCCCTAGACAGCCATTTTGCTTTTTTGCATTTCTTTTCCATGGGGATGGTCTTGATCCCTGTCTCCTGTACAATGTCTCAAACCTCATTCCATAGTTCATCAGGCACTCTATCTATCAGATATAGGCCCTTAAATCTATTTCTCTCTTCCACTGTATAACCATAAGGCATTTGATTTAGGTCATACCTGAATGGTCTAGGGGTTTTCCCTACTTTCTTCAATTTAAGTCTGAATTTGGCAAAAAGGAGTTCATGATCTGAGCCACAGTCAGCTCCTGGTCTTGTTTTTGTTGATTATATGTATAGAGTTTCTCCATCTTTGGCTGCAAAGAATATAATCAATCTGATTTCGGTGTTGACCATCTGGTGATGTCCATGTGTAGAGTCTTCTCTTGTGTTGTTGGAAGAGGGTGTTTGCTATGACCAGTGCATTTTCTTGGCAAAACTCTATTAGTCTTTGCCCTGCTTCATTCCACATTCCAAGGCCAAATTTGCCTGTTACTCCAGGTGTTTCTTGACTTCCTACTTTTGCATTCCAGTCCCCTATAATGAAAAGGACATCTCTTTTGGGTGTTAGTTCTCAAAGGTCTTGTAGGTCTTCATAACACCGTTCAACTTCAGCTTCTTCAGCGTTACTGGTTGGGGCATAGACTTGGATAACTGTGATATTGAATGGTTTGCCTTGGAGACAAACAGAGATCATTCTGTCGTTTTCGAGATTGCATCCAAGTACTGCATTTCGGACTCTTTTGTTGACCATAATGGCTACTCCATTTCTTCTGAGGGATTCCTGCCCGCAGTAGTAGATATAACGGTCAACTGAGTTAAATTCACCCATTCCAGTCCATTTTAGTTCGCTGATTCCTAGAATGTCGACGTTCACCCTTGCCATCTCTTGTTTGACCACTTCCAATTTGCCTTGATTCATGGACCTGACATTCCAGGTTCCTATGCAATATTGCTCTTTACAGCATCGGATCTTGCTTCTATCACCAGTCACATCCACAACTGGGTATTGTTTTTTCTTTGGCTCCATCCCTTCATTCTTTCTGGAGTTATTTCTCCACTGATCTCCAGTAGCATATTGGGCACATAATGACCTGGGGAGTTCCTCTTTTGGTATCCTATCATTTTGCCTTTCCATACTGTTCATGGGGTTCTCAAGGCAAGAATACTGAAGTGGCTTGCCATTCCGTTCTCCAGTGGACCACATTCTAGAAATCTGTATGCAGGTCAGGAAGCAACAGTTACAACTGGACATGGAACAACAGACTGGTTCCAAATAGGAAAGGAGGACGTCAAGGCTGTATATTGTCACCCTGCTTATTTAACTTATATGCAGAGTACATCATGAGAAACGCTGGACTGGAAGAAACACAAGCTGGAATCAAGATTGCTGGGAGAAATATCAATAACCTCAGATATGCAGATGACACCACCCTTATGGCAGAAAGTGAAGAGGAGCTAAAGAGCCTCTTGATGAAAGTGAAAGAGGAGAGTGAAAAAGCTGGCTTAAAGCTCAACATTCAGAAAACGAAGATCATGGCATTGGTCCCATCACTCCACGGGAAATAGATGGGGAAACGGTAGAAACAGTGGCAGACTTTATTTTTGGGGGCTCCAAATCACTGCAGATGGTGACTGCAGCTATGAAATTCAAAGACGCTTACTCCTTGGAAGAAAAGTTATGACCAATCTAGATAGTATATTCAAAAGCAGAGACATTACTTTGCCTTCTAAGGTCCGTCTAGTCAAGGCTATGGTTTTTCCTGTGGTCATGTATGGATGTGAGAGTTGGACTGTGAAAAAGGCTGAGCCCCAAAGAACTGATGCTTTTGAACTGTCATGTTGGAGAAGACTCTTGAGAGTCCGCTGGACTGCAAGGAGATCCAACCAGTCCATTCTGAAGGAGATCAACCCTGGGATTTCTTTGGAAGGAATGATGCTAAAGCTGAAGCTCCAGTACTTTGGCCACCTCATGCGAAGAGTTGACTCACTGGAAAGACTCTGATGTTGGGAGGGATTGGGGGCAGGAGGAGAAGGGGACGACCGAGGATGAGATGGCTGGATGGCATCACGGACTCGATGGAAGTGAGTCTAAGTGAACTGTGGGAGATGGTGATGGACAGGGAGGCCTGGCGTGCTCTGATTCTTGGGGTCGCAAAGTTCAGACCCGACTGAGCGAATGAACTGAACTGAACTGAACTGAACTGATGAGGATTAATTGAGACAACACACGTGAAGAGCTCAGTATAGGCTCTGGCACTTTGTCCTAAGCAAGCATCCAAAAAGTGGCTGCTGGAACTTTTATCATCATTAGCATTATTGTTGTTGTTATGTGAGTTTGTGAATTTAAGGAAAATAATTCCACCATCTGGAAAAACATTAATAAGAAAGTTAATTTCTGTTACACCAAGTTCTGCACATCATCATTATTTTCTACCGATTTCTGGGCCTGTTTGGAACTCTGCCAGGGGCTTCCCAGGTGGCACTAATGGTAAAGAACCTGCCAACCAATGCAGGAGACATGAGACGTGAGTTCAATCCCTGGGATAGGAAGATTCCCCTGGAGGAGGACATGGCAACCCTTTCCAGTTTTCTTTTCTGGAAAATTCCATGGACAGAGGAGCCTGGGCAGGCTACAGTCCATGGGGTCACAAAGAGTCGGACATGGCCAAATTCTCCTTTGTACCTTCTCTGATATAGAACACAAACCCAATATGATAGCTGTATTTTCCTGGTTTTTAATTTTAAAAGGACCTGTTAGTACTTCAGAGCCTATTAATGTTATTTTAAGTATCTCCAATAGTTCTAAGCATGTGTAAGAGTACATGTGTGTGTGAGACACTCTGGGGAAAGTAAATGTTACCTTGTTGCTGCTGCTGCTAAGTCGCTTCAGTTGTGTCCGACTCTGTGCAACCCATAGACGGCAGCCCACTAGGCACCCCCGTCCCTGGGATTCTCCAGGCAAGAACACTGGAGTGGGTTGCCATTTCCTTCTCCAACGCATGAAAGTGAAAAGTGAAAGTGAAGTCGCTCAGTCGTGTCCGACTCCTAGCGACCCCATGGACTGCAGCCCACCAGGTTCTTCTGTCCATGGGATTTTCCAGGCAAGAGTACTGGAGTGGGTTGCCATTGCCTTCTCCGAATGTTACCTTATACAACACCTATAGACTTTAAAGACTAAATTGGATATATCAAAGATTCAAACTAAACATATAAAAAGGGCTCTTTTTTTAATTTGGTGGTGGTGGTTTAGTTGCTAAGTC
Source organism: Capra hircus (assembly GCF_001704415.2). NCBI lineage: Eukaryota > Metazoa > Chordata > Mammalia > Artiodactyla > Bovidae > Capra > Capra hircus. The sequence continues at coordinate 21,530,577 of NC_030818.1, forward strand.
ATGTCTGACTCTTGTGACCCCATGGACTGTAGCCCGCCAGGCTCCTCTGTCTACAGGATTCTCCAGGCAAGAACACTGGAGTGGGTTGCCATTTCCTTCTCCAGTGCATAAACGTGAAAAGTGAAAGTGAGGTCGCTCAGTCGTGTCCGACTCCTAGCGACCCCATGGACTGCAGCCCACCAGGCTCTTCTGTCCATGGGATTTTCCAGGCAAGAGTACTGGAGTGGGTTGCCACTGCCTTCTCCGAATGTTACCTTATACAACACCTATAGACTTTAAAGACTAAATTGGATATATCAAAGATTCAAACTAAACATATAAAAAGGGCTCTTTTTTTAATTTGGTGGTGGTGGTTTAGTTGCTAAGTCATGTCTGACTCTTGTGACCCCATGGACTGTAGCCCGCCAGGCTCCTCTGTCTACAGGATTCTCCAGGTAAGAATACTGGAGTGGGTTGCCATTTCCTTCTCCAATACATTAAACTACTTAATTTTCACACCAATGTTATGAAGTAGAAACTACTGCTATCCCTACTGTGCAGAAAGGAAAAACAGGCAGAGCAGTGAAGTACCTGCCAAGGTCACACAGTTTGCTGTGCTGGAGCCTCAGTGATAATCTAAGCATCTGGGTCCAAAGTCCACATTCTTACCCACTATCCCACGTGTGCTTTGACTCCCACTACCGGCGTCATGGAAACAACTGGGCTGCCAGCTAAGCACTTCCTTAGCAACTTTGACTTTTCAGAACATAAGTGAGAATCTGGCATGCACCCAAAGGTACCATGAGAAGACAAGAGAGATAACGCACAGTTCAAAGCAAAGTTCTTCTGATAAACTCGCAGCATGCTCTTTTTCATGAGATACAATTCTAACAAACCTGATCGTCCAATCTTCTGGCCAACAGTGCAACAGAAACAAGCAGACAGAGGAGGCAGATATAAAGGGCTAGACTTCAAAAATCAAGAAATGTGCCCTATCGTTTTAATCTTAATACAATGCATTGTCAGTAAATGTTAACTGACGTAAAGAGAAGCAACTAGGGGATTCCCTGACAGTCCAGTGGTTAGGATTCTATTAAGTCAGTCACTCAGCATGGCCATCAGAGAGATGGGGGTGAGGGGAAGCAGGGGCAACTCGTGACACTGAGTGGGGAAAGGTTATCATTTAAAGCCTTTTTCTAAGAGGCAAAGTGACATTTATTTGTCATGAGCTGCTGAAGGCAACTTGTAACTATTAGTTACATTATGATAACTATCTACTCTCAGCATGCTATTTGAGATGAAATGCATTTGAGAAATACTTACAGATAATGGTTAAAACAACTTTGGCAATTTAAATAGAATTTTAGAAAATTTACCTCTATGAAATCCTTTATTTTCCAAAGTCACTGAGTATCTTATTGTATCTACCTCTGATATCCAAACAATACTATTATCAGACATTATGTTACCCTTCATCAAATTCTACACAAAAAATTTAAACAATTTTGCCCAAATAAGGTTTCACTTAGCTTCAGGTTCAGATTGGATATCAGTTATCAAGAAAAAGGGGAAAAACAACTACTTTGGATGCAAATTCTTAAAATCCTTTTCATTACACTTGACTATTTCAGGTTTAGTTTTTGTTTTTCAAAATGTCAAAGACTAGATATTACAATTCTAATTCAGAAAAATGAGTACGTAACACTACCAATGATGCTGTCCTCTTCCACCACATTCCAAATCAAACCTGAAGCTTACCAGTCTTCGAGAGCTAACTCTCAACCCACAGATGACCACATTAAATGATTCTATGGGGAGATAACTGGCAAAACCCAGTTACCTGGGTTAAGGGGGGAAGTTCCATAGGACAAATGACTAAGTTTCTTTTTTAAAAAGGCAGGAGGACAAGGAAAAAATAAAAAAAAAGTGAAGGCAGAACCTACAGACATAAAAGAAGTTTGAGACATATCAACTAACTGCAACATGCGAAACTTGTTATTAAGAAGCTATTATTAATATTGTTAAGAGGTGACAATGGTATTATGATTACATTTTTATAAACTATATTAAGGCATATCTTAAAATCATGTAATTCATACATGGGCTTCCCTGGTGGCTCAGCACTAAAGAATTCACCTGCCAATGCAGGAGGCGCAGGGTGATCCCTGAGTTGGGAAGATCCCCTGGCAAAGGAAATGGCAACTCACTCCAGTATTCTTGCCTGGGAAATCCCAGGGACAGAGGAGCCTGGCAGACTACAGTTTGTGGCGTTGCGAAGAGTAGGGCATGATAAGAACTAAACTACAGCAACAACTAATCCATATAAAGTGCATCATTCAAAGATTTTTCTTTAATAAATTCACCTAGTTGTGCAGCCATCGCATAAATCGATTTTAAAATATTTCCATTACCCAGTAAGACCCCTCACATCCATTAATCCTTCCTCACACACACACCAGCTGACCAATCCTCTTTCTGACTCTGTAGATGTGTCTTTTGTGGACATTCTGCATTAACAGAACCATCTGGCTCCTTACACTTTACAATTTTTAAGGCTCATTAATGTCAGAGCATGTACCAACAGTTTGTTTCCTTTCATTGCTGAACAGTATTCCACTGTATTGTATAGACATATTTTGTCTATTCATTCACCAGTCGATGGGCAGTTAGGTTGCTGCCAACACACTGCTGTGGACACGTGTGTGTAAAAGTTGCTGTGTAGGTAGATACACAAGAGTGGAACTGCTAGGTCATTATGGCAAACTAATAAACTTTTCAAGAAATTTTTAAAGTGCTTTAGATATATTAGCTTATTTAATCCCTACAACAGCCTTAAGAGGAAGCTATTACTATTATCCCCATTTTAGGGATGAGGAAACAAAGGTCCATCCAAAAAGCTTAAGCAATGTGGTCAAGTCAGATGAGAATCAAAGTAGCCTGGCTTTAGCGTCTGCGGTCGTAACCACTGGGCCATATATTTCAAGCTCACTGACAAGTTAAACATTTCTCACAAGACATAAACAAATTAAAGAAATTTAATATAAAAATTCAGGTGGCTTCCAAGAACACAAAAGGAGAGAGTCCAATGTTAATTAAATTTAAGTGTATACCTCATAACCTATATATGGTAGTAATTCTCATTATCTCTGAGTGGCAGAATAGGAATACATTTCTTTTTAATTGTATTTTCATTTATTACAGTGATACATATATATATATATATATATACACATATATATAAAAGGCAGTATTTAAGATTAACATAAAACAAACAACTCACTAATCAGAAACCAAATGACCTGATGAACAATAAGATTTTAAGTTCCTAATTTTTTAAAGGACATTTTAAGATGTCCTGAGTGAGTACTATGCATCGACCCTAAGGTGAGTGCTGTGGACATAAATCTGATTACAACTTAGGAACACAGAAAGGTAACTCTAGAATCACAGCTGTGGGAAAAGGTGCTGCTGCAGGAGGAGTCATCTTAATCAGAGGACGGGCTGGGGAGAAAGGTTTCCTAAAAGAGAAGGCCCTAAACTGATCTGAGGGAATGGTGTATGAACACACTGCTTCTAAGCAGACTCTTTCATCAATATCATAGCCTCTTCTTAATGATTAAAAATGGAGGCACTGCTTCAAACGTCAAACCTTTCTCTTTTTTTCAGTTGGTCAATTTTGAACATCCACTAAATAACAGGAGTTTCAAAGAAAAGGAAAAAAGCTTTGTCTTGTGGTGTTAGAATATGGAGCATAAAAAAAATCTGTAAATACCTATAAACGAGAAAGTATTTTTAAAATCCATTATATTCAAGTGTAGTTTAATCACAGTCAGTCAACGCATCCTTGAAACTTCATCCTAATAGCACTTCTAAGTCTATTGATGATCAAAATCAGGGGTGGGCAAACTACAAGCACAGGTGGCCTGGTTGGTTAAGAATGATTTTTCAGCAAAGAATAGTATTTATGTTTAAGGAGGAAGAGAGCGAGAACCATATACAGAGACTAATGTGGTTTCAAAGCCTACAATATTTTACTCTTGACTTTTATAGAAAAAGTTATCTACAATAAAAAAAAATATTACTGGATGGATCTGTGGCCATACAGAAAGGCACTATCACTGAGGTGGAATTCAGTCTAGACACTAGTACACTTATTTACTTATGATGGGAGGGAGAAACTGGGGAGGGGAGAGGTTTTTAAGAGTATGTAGTTAGTTCAGAAAGACATGGGTTCTGCAGGGAGTGGGGGGAATTCAGGGATAGAATATAGTTGAAGCAGATGAGAAATAGGGAGTAGTCCTGGGGCTTTACAAGCTACTCCAGGTGGAAGGCAGCTATTGCAATATTAACAAGCCCTAAAATGTGAGAGTTAGGTTTCTTGAGGAAACTGAGACTCAGAGCTAAAGTTACTTGCCCAAGTTTACAGAGCAGGAGTATGGGACACCAAGGACTGGTCTGCAAATGCCAGATCCCAGTTCCGTTCTCTCCACTGCAGCACACTGCCTCTCGTCACTGGACAGAGTTAACCTGGACAAACACCGCCATCGCTGTGTGACAAGTGAGCTCAAAGGAGTCCAGAGGGAACAGTCTCCTCCGGAGCTCCCCTTCCTCCTGCAATTATCAGTGTTTTTTCAGCGAAGAACTGGGCAAGGTGTCTACAGGTCTCAGAGAGGTGGAGGACAGACAACAGCCCTCTCTGCCAGATACTGGGAACAACAAGAGAATGTTGACCAAACACCATTAAAACAAGCCTGATATATCCAGTGGCTGAGGGCAATGAGAAACACCAAATTTCAATGAATTTACCTGGTTCCAATTTGATTACTTTAATTGCTGCCAGTTCACCGGTGTTAACATTCCGTGCCTAAAAAAGAAAAGAAGATAATTGTGAAAAGAAAGCTTTCATAAAAACTTTATGAGATGCTATTTTAGCTTACTACTTATATTGTAAATTATTCAGAATATTTTTTAAAGCAAGAATTGTAAAAGTGATTTATATTCACAAAACAAACAGTATATTCTTCCCGATGAATTTCAACATCAATCCAAGTATAAATTTAATGATGATAATAACAGCAATTAACAGAAACCCAGACTGTAGTATATCCAGGCACTATTCCAAGTGTTTTTATATTTACTCACTGAATTTTTACAGCAATCTTAAGAGGCAGGCACTAATGTAATAATACCTATAATATTCTCGTGATGCACATGAAGCACGTGAGGCACAGAGAACTTGCCAAGACCGTACAGCTAGGGACACGCTGGGATTCAAACCCAGGCAGTCTGACTCCAGAGCCGGAGCTTTCTAAGCATTACATTCGACTGCCACTCACTCAAGTTCAATTCAGCCACTCAGTCGTGTCCGACTCTGCAACCCCATGCACTTCAGCACACCAGGCTTCCCTGTCCATCACCAACTCCCAGAGCGTACTCAAACTCATGTCCATCACGTCAGTGATGCCATCCAACCATCTCATCCTCTGGCAGTCCCTTCTCCTGCCACCTTCAATCCTTCCCAGCATCAGGGTCTTTCGCATCAGGTGGCCAAAATATTGGAGTTTCAGCTTTAGCATCAGTCCTTCCAATGAATATTTAGGACTGATTTCCCTTAGGATGGACTGGTTGAATCTCCTTGCAGTCCAAGGGACTCTCAAGAGTCTCCTCCAACACCACAGTTTTAAAGCATCAATTCTTTGGCGCTCAGCTTTCTTTATAGTCCAACTCTCACATCAATACATGACTACTCGAAAAACCACAGCTTTGACTAGACAGACCTTTGCTGGCAAAGTAATGTCTCTGCTTTTCAATAGGTTGTCTAGGTTGGGCATAGCTTTTCTTCCAAGGAGCAAACGTCTTTTAATTTCATGGCTGTAGTCACCATCTGCAGTGATTTTGGAGCCCCAAAAATAAAGTTTCTCACTTTTTCCATTGTTTCCTCATCTATCTGCCATGAAGTGATGGGACCAGATGCCATTATCTTAGTTTTCTGAATGCTGAGTTTTAAGCCAACCTTTTCACTGTCCTCTTTCATTCAAAGAATTCTGAATTAAATAGCTTTAAACTTTTAACTTAAAAAACCATTAGAATACGAAAATCAAATACCGTAATATAACTGTAAAAACAAGCTCCTCATATCTGTTTAAACACATCTGATAGTATAAAGAAATCAATTCAATACAAACCAAATATATTTTACAAGCCACATATTAAAAGTAAAAACTATTTAAAAAATCAATCCGTTAATATTAGATTGCCAGTGTTTACAAGTGTAATTACATGTAAGTAAGCAGAAATCGTCTTTTCAACTTGTATAAAAATGGCAGCTGTTTTTGTAAATTTAAAATGTTTTGTAATTGAATCAGAACTTTCAAATTATTTCAAACTATGAACTGAAACTTAAATTGACTTTCATTTCAATTAATGAAGACCAATATATTCAATTCACTCAAAACAGAAAAATTCATTCATGTGATGAGAATTATTCTTAGTTTTAACACTTAAATGGACTGGTATGATGCTGTGAAAGTGCTGCACTCAATATGCCAGCAAATTTGGGAAATTCAGCAGTGGCCACAGGACTGGAAAAGGTCAGTTATCCCTCCAATCCCAAAGAAAGGCAATGCCAAAGAATGCTTAAACTACCGCACAATTCACTCATCTCACACGCTAGTAAGGTAATGCTCAAAATTCTCCAAGCCAGGCTTCAGCAATACGTGAACCGTGAACTTCCAAATGTTCAAGCTGGTTTTAGAAAAGGCAGAGGAACCAGAGATCAAATTGCCAACATCTGTTGGATCATGGAAAAAGCAAGAGAGTTCCAGAAAAACATCTATTTCTGCTTTCTTGACTATGCCAAAGCCTTTGACTGTGTGGATCACAATAAACTGTGGAAAATTCTGAAAGAGATGGGAATACCAAACCACCTGACCTGCCTCTTAAGAAATCTATACGCAAGTCAGGAAGCAACAGTTAGAACTGGACACGGAACAACAGACTGGTTCCAAATAGGAAAAAGGAGCATGTCAAGGCTGTATATTGTCACCCTGCTTATTTAACTTCTATGCAGAGTACATCATGAGAAATGCTGGACTGGAAGAAACACAAGCTGGAATCAAGATTGCCAGGAGAAATATCAATAACCTCAGATATGCAGATGACACCACCCTTATGGCAGAAAGTGAAGAGGAACTAAAGAGCCTCTTGATGAAAGTAAAAGAGGATAGTGAAAAAGTTGGCTTAAAGCTCAACATTCAGAATACTAAGATCATGGCATCCTATCCCATCACTTCATGGCAAATAGATGAGGTAACAGTGGAAACAGTGGCTGACTTTATTTTTTGGGGCTCCAAAATCACTGCAGATGGTGACTGCAGCCATGAAATTAAAAGATGCTTACTCCTTGGAAGGAAAGTTATGACCAATCTAGATAGCATATTCAAAAGCAGAGACATTATTTTGCCAACAAAGGTCCATCTAGTCAAGGCTATAGTTTTTCCAGTGGTCATGTATGGATGTGAGAGTTGGACTGTGAAGAAAGCTAAGCACTGAAGAATTGATGCTTTTGAACTGTGGTGTTGGAGAAGACTCTTGAGAGTACCTTGAACTGCAAGGAGATCCAACCAGTCCATCCTAAAGGAGACCAGTCCTGGGTGTTCTTTGGAAGGACTGATGCTAAAGCTGAAATTCGAATACTTTGGCCACCTCATGTGAAGAGTTGACTCATTGGAAAAGACTGTGATGCTGGGAGTGATTGGGGGCAGGAGGAGAAAGGGATGACAGAGGATGAGATGGCTGGATGGCATCACTGACTTGATGGACATGAGTTTGGGTGAACTCCGGGAGTTGGTGATGGATAGGGAGGCCTGGTGTGCTGCAATTCATGGGGTTGCAAAGAGTCAGAAACGACTGAGTGACTGAACTGAACTGAACTGAAAGCTCAGTGAATCACCCATAAGGGATGATAACAATGTTAACAGTGGAATCCTTCTAAGAATATTGGGGCATTAAAAAAAAATCAGTTGCTAAGAAGATATATACAGGACACAATCACTGCTAAAAGATATAAATAAAAATTTAACCTTTAAACTCAAAGAACAACAAAGGTATTAAAAATACAAATTAAGAAAAATTAAAATTTCAAGGGAAGTTCATTCCTTTTGAAAAAAATCCCCATAACTCATAAACATTTATGATGCCAACTTACTACAGATTAGTTAAGTTTTGAACTCAACAGTAATTTTTGAACTACAGGCAGTTCAAAACAGATTTGAACATTTATTTCAAATTAACTTAATTTCCATTACATGAAACAGACATTTCCAATAGTGTCACAGAAGTATTTATTGCTCTCACCAGGATAAGAAGATATATATATATATAAATGGAATAGAAATAAAATCAGAGTGTCATTCTGGGAGCATTTTGTAAAAAGGATGGAGCAGAGTGCGAAATATTCATTATATCACAACAACATTAGTCATAAATCTTCTCAAACACTATCAGAACACCTTGCCTTTCTTCATGTTGTGATACCTTTTCTCTGTTAGACTTCTCCTTGACACTCTGTCCTCCAATCCATATCTTTTTAAAGCACTTCTCCAATAAAACAAGATAATTGTTTTATTTAATCCTTAATTCTCCGTTTAAAAATCTTGAAAGAGTTTTATTTCCTGTTTACTGAAAAATAAATTCAGAGTCTGGGTAATTCCAAATGAACGAGCAAAGGAAAATATGAACTCGGAGAAAGCGAGTTCAGTTCAGCTCAGTCACTCAGTGGTGTCCGACTCTGCGACCCCATGAATCGCAGCACGCCAGGCCTCCCTGTCCCTCCCTGTCCTAGGGTGACTATTTTTACAACTGAAATTCTGTTTCCAACTGACCACAAGGGGGCACACTTCTACTGACAACGCAAGTTACACAAAGGGCCCAAAATGGCTGCAGCACACACTGTACTCTTCTAAAAATAGATTCATTAATAGTTAACACCAGCACATATCTCACAGAAAACTATGACAGTAAACTAGGGGTAAGCAGTTTATAAGAGTCAGTTATTTACTACAGGCTTGACTTATGAATACCATTTTTCAAAATTTAAATTAGGATTTTCTACAGGGTAACAAGTTTTTAAATTATGGTTCTTCAGAGTCAATAAGAAAACAAGACAGCTAATGATTACTGTCCTTTTTGCCTTCTGAATATTTTCTAATATGTAACTTATTTGACAGAAATGAGATAATTCACAAAGGAGGGAAGAAAAAGTCCTCAGGAAACCTGAATTTCTGATCTTTACCACATCATAATCCTTATGTTTATTAATGAAAGGTGTTTATGATTCCTCAAGAATCTTGGGTCTTCTGGCTAAAATAAGTCATATTTTGCTGTTTCTACATTCACAGTGGCCAAGATTACACGTAAGTAAATTTAAAAATACCAACTCTCATGCTCTGTACCTGCTATTCTTTTTTCAATCACCTAGAAAAACTGATTACAGAAAAATGAGAACAAGGTAAATATTTATAAATATTATAAAGCATATAGTATAAAAATTTCTAATTCAGTATCAGTACCATGAGGAGGCCTTACAAATAGCTTTGAAAAGAAGAGAAGCAAAAAGCAAAGGAGAAAAGGAAAGATAAACCCATTTGAAGGCAGAGTTCCAAAGAATAGCAGGGAGAGATAAGAAAGCCTTCTTCAGCGTTCAATGCAAAGAAATAGAGGAAAACAATAGAATGGGAAAGACTAGAGATCTCTTCAAGAAAATTAGAGATACCAAGGGAACATTTCATGCAAAGATGGGCTCAAAAAGGACAGAAATGGTATGGACCTAACAGAAGCAGAAGATATTAAGAAGAGGTGGCAAGAATACACAGAAGAACTGTACAAAACAGATCTTCATGACCCAGATAATCACGATGGTGTGATCACTCACCTAGAGCCAGACATCCTGGAATGTGAAGTCAAGTGGGCCTTAGAAAGCATCACTACGAACAAAGCTAGTGGAGGTGATGGAATTCCAGTTGAGCTATTTCAAATCCTGAAAGATGAAGCTGTGAAAGTGCTGCACTCAATATGCCAGCCAATTTGGAAAACTCAGCAGAGGCCACAGGACTGGAAAAGGTCAGTTTTCATTCCAATCCCAAAGAAAGGCAGTGCCAAAGAATGCTTAAACTACCGCACAATTCACTCATCTCACACGTTAGTAAAGTAATGCTCAAAATTCTCCAAGCCAGGCATCAGCAATACGTGAACCGTGAACTTCCTGATGTTCAAGCTGGTTTTAGAAAAGGCAGAGGAACCAGAGATCCAATTGCCAACATCCGCTGGATCATCAAAAAAGCAAGAGAGTTCCAGAAAAACATCTATTTCTGCTTTCTTGACTATGCCAAAGCCTTTGACTGTGTGGATCACAATAAACTGTGGAAAATTCTGAAAGAGATGGGAATACCAGAGCACCTGACCTGCCTCTTGAGAAATCTATATGCAGGTCAGGAAGCAAAACAGTTAGAACTGGACACGGAACAACAGACTGGTTACAAATAGGAAAAGGGGTACATCAAGGCTGTATATTGTCACCCTGCTTATTTAACTTATATGCAGAGTATATCATGAGAAATGCTGGGCTGGAAGAAGCACAAGCTGGAATCAAGATTGCCAGGAGACTATCAATAACCTCAGATATGCACATGACACCACCCTTATGGCAGAAAGTGAAGAGGAAGTAAAAAGCCTCTTGATGAAAGCGAAAGAGGAGACTGAAAAAGTTGGCTTAAAGCTCCACATTCAGAAAAGAAACATCATGGCATCCGGTCCCATCACTTCATGGGAAACAGATGGGGAAACAGTGGCTGACTTTATTTTTTGGGGCTCCAAAATCACTGCAGATGGTGACTGCAGCCATGAAATTAAAAGACACTCCTTGGAAGGAAAGTTATGACCAACCTAGACAGCATATTAAAAAGCAGACATTACTAGCGGACCAACAAAGGTCGGTCTAGTCAAAGCCATGGTTTTTCCAGTAGTCATGTATAGATGTGAGAGTTGGACTATAAAGAAAGCCGAGTGCCGAAGAATTGATGCTTTTGAGCAGTGGTATTGGAGAAGACTCTTGAGAGTCCCTTGGACTGCGAGGAGATCCAACCAGTCCATCCTAAAGGAGATCAGTCCTGAGTGTTCACTGGGAGGACTGATTTTGAAGCTGAAACTCCAATGCTTTGGCCACCTGATGCAAAGAGCTGACTCATTTGCAAAGACCCTGATGCTGAGAAAGATTAAAGGTGGGAAAAGAAGGGGATGACAGAGGATGAGACAGTTGGATGGCATCATCAACTCGATGGACATGAGTGTGGGTAAACTTTGGGAGCTGGTGATAAGACAGGGAGGCCTGGCGTGCTGTGGTCCATGGGGTCACAAAGAGTTGGACACGACTAAACGACTGAACTGAACTGAACTGAACTGAACGTGAACTTTACAGCTGCCCAGGGAAGAAAACTGAGGATAAATATTCTCAGCTTCTAGACCTAGTCTTCTGCTACAGCATTTATTTTTCCACCATTCTCACACGTTCTGAAAGTAATGCTCAGATCAGTTGTTTTTGAGTTCAAAACTCTTCAGGAGTACACACCATTGCTTGAAAGACATGATCCAAATTCCTTACCAGAAAATTTAAAGTGTTTACTAAATATAGCATTTTATAACAGCTTTTCTGTGATACAATTCACATACCAAAAAGTTCACCCTTTTAATGTGTACAATTCAGTCATTTTTAGTATATGCACATAGTTATGTAACCATCATTCCTGTCTAATTTTGAAACATTTTTATCAACTCAGAACGAAACCCCAAGACCCATTGAGCAGTCGCTCTCTACTCCTCCCCCTCCCAATCCCTGACAACCAGTACTCTGTCTACTTTCTGTCTCAATGGATTTGACTATTCTGGATATTTCACACAAATATGATCGTACAAACTGTGGCCCCTTGTGACTGCCTTCTTTCACTGAGCATAAGCTTTCCAGGTTCATCCATGTTGCGGCATATATCAGGACTTACGTATTCCTTTTGTTGCTGAATAATATTTCATTGAATGAAAATTCCCCATTTGTTTATCCTTTTACCAGGTGAAGGATGTGTGGGCTGTTTCCATTTGGGGCTCTTATGAATAATGCTTTTATGAACCTGTGTGGATCTGTGCTTTCAATTCTCTTGGATAGAGAGCTAAGAGTGGAATCGCTGAATCACATGGTAGCCTCTGTTTAGCTTCCTCAAGAACTGTCAGACTGTTTTCCAAAGTGGCTGCACCGTTTTATATTATTGCCAGCAGTGTATGAGGGTTCCAATTTCTCTACAGCCAAGCCGATACATATTATTTCCTGGCTTTTTAGTTTTCCTCCTTGCTGTGAAGTGGTATCTCTTTGTGTTCTAGTAACTCACTAATGACTAACAATCTTGAGCATCTTTTCATGTGCCTGTTTGTCATATTTTGAATATTGTCTTTGAAAACATGTGTATCTAATTCTTTGCCCATTTTTAATTGTGTCATATTTTTACTGTTGACTTGTGAGCATTTTTTATAGATCCTGATGTAAATCTCTTATTAGTTACATGACCTGTAAATATTTAACCCCACTCTGAGTTGTCTTCATTTTTTGATGGTGTTCTTTGAAGTAAAAAATTTTTAAATTTTGTTAAGTCAAACTTTATCTACTTTTTGTTGCTTGGGCTTTCGGTATTATAGTTGAGAAATGACTGCCTGGAAACCAAGGTCACAAAGATTTTTTTTCCCTATGTTTTCTTCTAAAGAGTTTTATAGTTTAGCTTTTCCATTTAAGTCTATGACCCATTTCCATTTAGGTCTATGACTTTTTCTATGGTGTCTAGCAGGGCTCAAATTTCACTCCTTTGCACGTGGATAGCCAGCTGTGAAGTACAACATTTTAACTATAAAACTGTTTACTACCTGTCTGTATTTCCAGTCGGTCCTTAGTTGGCGCTTTATGCTCTAGCCAAACTAAACAACTGCCCAGCCCCAGTGCTAGCCACACTTTTACCCTCTGGCACTTACTGCTTAGACAAACACTTTCCGTAAACTCGCTCCTCTAGCCTAACTCCTAGACATCTTTTAAAGCTCACCTTAGGTTATTATCACTACCCGCAAACCCTTCCGGACCCCACTTCAAGTCAGGCATCCCCCAAACACACTCCCAGATATCCTGGGTAACCTTTCTCATACAAGAGTGAGTTTGGTTTGGAAAATCCTGCAGATCTAGAGCTGATCTCAGATTAGACGAGCTCTTGGAAACCATTGTTTCTAAGCTGTCCCGGAATTCAGTTTGGTTCAGTTAGTCTTTCAAAAAGCATTCATTCTAGCACTGGTTTGGGAAAAGATTTCTTCGAGATGATTTTCATACTGACTACCAAGTTATCTCTAAATATTGGAAAAGTATTCCTTGAATGTGACAATGGGAGTAAACAAAATCAAGAGTAAACTATTAGCGGCAAAAACATGCCATATACTGTATAAAGTGAGTTAGATAGCTGGCAATAACAAACCTGACCACCTGCTATATACCCAAGGCCTTCTGTAATCAAAGCTTACTCTTCAGGAGGGGCTGTCCAATGTGAACATATATAAAGAAAGGTTCCAAGATGGGAGTGAAAAAATGCAAAGTTTAGTGCTGGCTCTGCCAGTAACAAGCAATAGGATCTGAGTTAGTAATTTCCCTGTGTCTTCCGCCTTCAATCTAAAAATAAGAAGAGAAAAAAGAGACTATTTCTAAGTTTCCTTCTAATTCTAAAAGTTAGGTGTTTACATCAAATAATTTAAGTCTAAATTAACAGATTCCAACTACTAAACCAGTTGGCTGGTTATACAAGGATCATATGAGGAGCTGAAAAACAAAACAACAAAAAACGCTGCCACTGATTTCTGAACCAGCAGGTTCAGGACAAGACAGGGATCTGTATTTAAAGCTACTGAGGTGCTTCTGGTACTCAGCCAGGTCTGGGGACCTGGCTTAAGGCACCATGTCTTGTGAATTTTCTAAAATATAAATACCAACTTCTAAGTCTGGAAGGGGTGTGACAGGAATGGCTTTATGAAGGAGATACCATTTAAGCAGAGGTTTGACAGATGGGCTGGATTACAACAAACACAGAAGCAGGAAAGAGGGCACAACAAGAAAAGCATGAGCAAGGGCACAGGGACAGAAAACAGGCTATTCTGAACACACTGGGCGGGCGGACCCTCAGGGTGTCTCCCATATAAATGCTCCTTCCCATATAAACGCTCCCTTTCAGAGGGAAATGGTTAACCCGAAGCTCCTGCTGAAGGGAGACTTTTGTTTGCTTTTCCACAGTTACTCAGCCTAGCTATGAGCCTACTACAAGGGCAACCAATTCTACAGGAAGACTGATAGCCAGGGTGACAGACATTCCTGGTTTGCCCAGGACACGCATAGGTTATGCTCATCATCCTAGCAGAATTACTATTGGGCCCACTTTCACTCTCAAATTTATAAGTAAAATTTTGTTTAACTTGGACAGTGAACTATAAGGTCACTCTACCTTTGCGACTTGAGCTGACATGAAAAAGGAGATAGGTCGATCAGATTATTGAAAATAGGGGTCAGCAAGCGTGACTGTTTTTGTAAATGAAGTTGTACAGGAGCGTGTTCATTGGGTTAAGCATCATCTATGGCTGCTTTCGCAACACAATGTTAAGAGCTGAGTAGCTGAGATAGAGACCATATGGCCCAGCACCCCTGAAGTACTTACTACCTGGCCCTTTACAGAAAAAACGCACTGACTCCCACTCTGAAACAGTGCTGTCCAATAGAATGTTGTGCGTTAATGGAAAGGTTCTACACCTACACTGTCCTCTACTGTAGCCCCATGCCACATAAAGCTACTGGCAAACCAACACATGGCTGGTTGTCTGAAGAACTGAATTTTATTTAATTATTTGATATGCAATAAGATATTTAAATTTGAAAGGCTCTCAAACTGTTCAGATATTTAAATATTTAATTGAGATATAATTGACATATAACATTGTATTCATTTTAGGTGTACAAAATAATGATTTGATATATATATATATTACTAAATGATCACAAGTTAACATCCATCACCATACCTAGTTACACATTTTTTTTTTCTTGTGATGAGAACTTTTAAGATCTATTCTCTTAGTATCAATACAGTATTGTTAACTATAGTCACCATGCTGTACTTTCCATCCTTAGGACTCAGCTTTAATTGGGGGGGAAAAATCAACTTTAAAAAATATAGTTCTAGTAATTTTAACACATGTATACATTTGCATAAAGTGAGTTAACTATCATCTGGAAACAGGAAAGTTCCATCACTTCAAGAACTCTATAGAGAAAGTTGCATTCTCCCCTTAACCTTTACCTCTGGCAACCACTGAGGTTCTTTGCCACTACAGTTTTACCTTTTCAAGAATTCCATGTAAATTAAATCATCCTGTACCTTTTTGAGACTTATCTTCTTTCACCAAGTTGCTCCATATATCATTAGTTCCTTTTTTATTGTTAAGTAGTATTCCACTGTATGGATATACCCCAGTTTATTCACTACCAGTTGAAGGATGTATCAGCTATTTTTAGTTTTTGGTAAATATACATAGAGCTGCTATAAACTCAATGTACAGATTATAAGAATATCTTTGAGAGGGATACAGTAGATATATGTTTAATTTTTAAAGACTCTGCCAATTCTGTTCTTCAGTGGATGTACCATTGTTCATTTCCAGTAGCGATGTATGAGAGCTCCAGCTCTTCCAGAACTTCCTTGTCAGAAACTGGAATTGTACTTTTTAGCCATTTCCAACAGGTATGTAATGGTATCTCATGGTGGTTTTAGTCTTCATTTTCCTAAAGGCTAATGATGTTAACATCTATTCCAGTGCTTATCTGCCACGCTTTGGTGAAGGGTCTTCTATCTTTTGACCATGTTTTAATTGGGATGTTTATTTTCTTACTGTTGAGCTTTGAAAGTTTTTTTTAATATAAATATTCTAGATACAAGTTCTTTTGCAAGCATTATGATTTGCAAATATTTCCTCCCAGTCTTAGCTTGTCTTTTCTCTTAACAATTTTTTTTGCAGAGCATTATGGACTGAAGTGATGCTTTCGAACTGTGGTGCTGGAGAAGGCTCTTGAGAGTCTCTTGGACGGCAAGGAGATCAAATCAGTCAATCCCAATGGAAATCAACCTTGAATAGTCACTGGAGGGACTGATGCTGAAGCTGCAGCTCCAATACTTTGACCACCTGATGCAAAGAGCCAACTCACTAGAAAAGACCCTGGTGCTGGCAAAGAATGAGGGCAGGAGGAGAAGGGGGCGACAGAAGATGAGATGGTTGGATGGCATCAGCAACTCAATGGACAGGAGTTTGAGCAAACTTGGGAAGACAGCGAAGGGCAGGGAAGCCTACTGTGCTGCAGTCCATGGGGTCGCAAACAGTCGGACACGACTGAGCGACTGAACAACAATGGACTGTGTGCTCCCAAAATCTGGATGTTGAAGTTCTAATTCAGAGTACCTTAGAATGTAAGTGTATTTGGAGACAAGGCCTTAAAGGAGGTAACTAAGGTTAAATGAGTTCATACAGATGGGCTCTAATCCAATAGGACTAGTCTTCTTATAAGAAAAGGGCCCAGAGATGTTAGTGCACAGAGACAAGGCCATGCTGAGAACACAGCAAGAAGGCAGCCAGCTACAACCCCAGGGGAGGCCTCGGGAGACACCAACACGAACACACCTTGACCTTGGACTCCTAGTCTCTACAACTGTGAGGAAGTAAAACTTCAATTGTTTTATGCCTCCAGGTCTGTGGTATTTTGCTACAGCAAACCTAGCAAACTAACACACCGAGCAGAATTTTTTACTTTTGATGAAATCCAGTTTATCAATTGTTTTCTTTTATGAATGATGCTTCTGGTGTCATGTGTAAGACCTTGCCTGACCTCAAGTCATAAAGATCTTCTCCTGTGTTTTCTTCTAAAAAACAAGTTTCATGTTTATATTTATGATATACTTTGAGTTCATTTTTGTTTAAGTTAATTTTGTTTTGTGACGCTTAGGTCAATGTTTTTCGCATGTTTATGTCCAACTTTTCCAATACTATTTGTTGAAAAGGTTATTATCTTTCTTCCACTGAACTGCCTTGTATCTCTGTTAAAATCAATTGGCTGTTATCTGTGTGGTTCTATTTCTGGATTCTACATTGATCCACTGATCTTGTTCTATTCCTTACCCACAATACACACAATCTTGATTACCACAGCTTTACAGTTAGGTCTTAAAAATGAGACACTGTGATTCTTCCTATTTTATTTTTCTTTTTTCAAAGTTCCTTTAGCTATTCTAGGTTCTTTCTCTTTTCACAGAAATTTTAGAATCACCTTGTCTATATTTGCTGTAAAATATCCTGCTGGGATTCTGATCTTGATTGTTGATAATTACAGATCAATTTGTGGAAAACTCACACCTTTACTATTCAGAACTTTTCAGTCCATGAACATTACTCTCTGTGTAGGTTTTCTTTGATGTCTTTCATGAGTGCTTTATAAAAACATTATCAGCATATAGATCCTACACATTGTGTATTTTCAGCACATAGATCCTACATATTGTTTTAACTTTGACTTCAAAAGCCATGTGTGGCCAGTGACAACCATATTAGACATCACAGCTCTAAGAAGTTTGAACCAGCACGCAATATAACCCAGTGTGAAAATGATGCCATAAAGCTGTGCCAGTGTCTTAGCAAGTAGGACCGTGGGCAAAATAAAGATAGGAAGAGACAGAAAAGATACAGCATGGAGACAGGCAATAAAGAGCAGAGAACAGGACAAATGCAGAGGAGAAAATAAGAGACCGTGAGAAAGAAGCGTATCTCCAAAGCTGCCCTGAGTTCCTGACAGCTTTCCAGTCCCCTATCACATGCAGCTTTCAACAGCCTCTCTTTTCCCGAATTAACCTGAATGTCTCTGTTTCTTAAAACCAGATGATTAAAGATCTAAGTTTCTAAGACTGTATGATGCTAATTAAAAAAAAAACAAAACCCACAGAAAGCAGATTGAGACTATCATACTAACTTTTTAAAAAGATGCACTTAACAGCTAATGACTGTATAAAGACACAGAAAATAATCTATGACTGATAAAAATCAAACAGCAACAAGTTATATTTCAAAGTTTATTTTTTTAAAGTTACTTGGAATTCAAATTGGACTTGTTCCATACCAATAACACTTTCAAATGGTAACCGGCAGACCACAAATGTCAAATGAACTGGTAACATGTATAAAACCTTAACAGTGGCAATAAGTTTGGGGAAACATAAGGGGCCAGGTAACCACATTCCCACTTTCCACTATAGAAATGACAGAAGCAGCATCTCTAATCCAAAGAGGCCCAAACTCCAGTGTGTATAAAAAATCACCTGAGGTTTTGCTTTTGGAAAAATGTAAAACTAGATATGAAAATCCTTCCCATTAGAAATACCCAGCTATAGCAAGTAAAACAGAACAAGTACTCTTTTAAATGTACTGCTGGACTTGGGAAGAAAGAAATCCACAGGAGGCAAAAACAGAGAGAAAACAGTAATTTGCTAAAAAAATAAAATCTGTTGAATGCATTTACTGAAGGAAATCAGAGTGGTAAACAAGAGCTAAAGTCATGACTTCAGCTTAAACTTGGAAACTTTAATTGGCCACCTGATGCGAAGAACTGACTCGTTTGAAAAGAGCCTGATGTCGGGAAAGACTGAAGGCTGGAGAAGGGGATGACAGGGCATCACTGACTCGATGGACGGGAGCCTGAGTGAACTCCAGGAGCTGGCGATGGACAGGGAGGCCTGGCATGCTGCAGTTCATGGGGTCGCAGAGTCTGACAGGACTGAGCAACTGAACTGAACTGAACTGACAGTGAGAGCTGGAACTGAGATCACCACCAAAAAGCAACCATGACCCCAAAATCACACCTCGCAGTGCACGGAGGTAAGGAAGGGGGTGTCTGTCCACTGACACAGAGAACAAATTTTTTAAAAAGTGCCTGAATCACTGGAACGGGATTCCTTGAAAATTCAAATTCATAATTACAGCCTATTTTCTCAGTTGAGCATAAATTTACACTGCAAGGACCAGGAAACTCAGGCCAAGAAACGAATTCAAGCTATTTCTGCATTGGTAATCAAGGCACCCGTCAGAAAGAGAAGCCAATTTTCTACAGAGAAATACACTTTCAATCCATGCCCCAGGAGATTCCTAAATACAGCACCGGCCAAACATGAAATTAAAACGAAATTATCAAACCAAAAGGAAACAAACTACAAGAACAGCAAAAATTTAAAACAACAGGATGAAATCTGTGGGAAGTTCAAATTTTGGAATTACTGGATACATAAAAGTAGGCTTTAAGTTAAGTATGCTTTAAAAGTTTACAGGACTAAAGGAAAGTATTAACTACATGGGCCAGAAATAAGAGGCTAACAAAAATGACTTGAAAGATGCGGGGAAAAGAGCTTAATAGAATTTCTGGAAATAAAAAATATAATTCTTGAAATTAAAAACCTAATTGGAGCACACACAGAGACAGAATTAGTAAACCAAATGATAGATCTAAAATAGCAAAAAGAGACAGATACAGAAGATATGAGAGATTGAGACATTTAAAAATCATCTTATCTCATAAGGATATCTCATGAAAGAGAAAGGAACATACATCTAATTACAATTTCAAAAGAAAAAAATAAAAATCCAACCGTGGTGAAATATTATGTCAAATAAACTGAATATATATTTATTGAGTTAATTGGTAGTTCAGATTAATTAAAAAAAGATGGAAAAAAAAGACAAAATAGTCTACCTAATAAACTATTTTTCTCACTTGAAGCCTTCTATTTAAGTATGAATTTCTACCTTACAAAAGAATATATCCTTCAAATACATCAGTCATGAAACCTAGCACCTATCCATTTGAGAACACCATTTCCACCTATAATAATCAGGATCTATCCATTAAATAAAAGCATGCAACAGCCAACTGCATCTTTTAAATTTTAAATTCTGTTTAGATCTGAATTAAGTAAACAAATTACTGGAACACATGAATGCATCTGAGTGCTGGATTTATATCTTTCACTAAAATCAGTGATATTAAAACATATATTTGCTTTTACCTGACACAAAATTACAAACAAATATATTTACAAGACAGACTAATTTAGCTTCATGAAATCTATAAATGTTACTTTCACAAAGCACTCCTAAAAATATTAGAAACATCTTTTTCTGTTACCATATTATATAAAAAATTTTCTACTATTATTCCTCCTTTCACTAAAAATCCATCTATTAATACAGGAGAACGACCAATATGAATACCACTTTTTTCACATTTTTACTCTGTTCCCAAATCCTTCTGACTGCATCTCACTTGCTTCCATTACTGCTGGGTTTTTACCGTGATCATACTTCGGTGATCTCAGAGGATAAACTGAAAAGACGGGCTGAAAAGAAGACAGGACAACCCCTAAGGACACAGTGTTAAAGCAGGCATGGAATGATAAGTGCCTGAACTAAAGTAATTTAATGAGAATGGACAGAAATGGCTAAAACTCTACATTATTCCATGTTTCCGTTTGTGGTTGTCTAGAGCCCAAATTAACAAGATCCAAGATTTTATTTGCTAACACAATTATTTTCAGGAATAAATAGCTATGTTTTCTGCTGCACGGTCAATCCAGGGGTGTTCTAGGACAGTCCTCAAACAATAAAGGAAGGACCGTAAGGGAGCAGGGCCATTCCTCTCCAATAAAACTGGACCTGAGTTCACACAGGCTGCCAAGTATGAAGACAGCATATCCTCAAATAAGTTATGAAAGAGCTTGGCCAGATGGACAGGAAAAAGAAATGTAAGAGCAGATTGTGGAAAAAAGGAGACCAATTCAGAGAATAAGGCAGGGAGAATGTAGCTATGGGGCCAAAGACAAGACCAAACAGAGACAGGCATCGCAGTGGCTAGAAGCCCAGACTGCTGACAATAACTGACCCTGATCTCGCCAGTACTGATGAATGTTATTTTCAGGTACCACATTCTGGTGGGACAGCTTGTGGTTTCCCATGATAATCTCACACAGGTCTGAAAGGGCTAAAGTAAGGAAAATGGACAGTGAGCTTCTGCCACCTTTGGCCAGTGATATATCCTCCTCCCAAAGGCTGGAAAGGGACCTTCCTGTGAGTCAGATGGAATCTGAATCCATTAAACGGCAAACAAAAACATATAAAAGCAATAAAGCACAGTGGTTCTGGGTATGTTCCGTGAGGTTGGATCCCAGCTCCATCATTTATTACGAAAACACACACAACACATTCAGCAGCCTGTATGACACTGAGTTCTTTAACCTTTTACAGTTTCCTCATCTGTAAAATAGAGATAATAAATGAGGTAAACTCATTATAGTCGTGAGGACTTTTGTTTTCCACTGTCTCAACTCAGTGAAGGAACTCTCAAAATTTGGATAGAATGAGAAAATATTGAGAAATCTCTATGAATCTGCTTTAAATGGAATATACTAGGTAAATTTAGTAGAAAAAAAAAAACAACACAAAACAAACAGTAATTCTAGTTTCTTTAAGAAAGCATTCAAAACCAAGTAGGAGCTTTATAGGTGTCTAGTTCAGTTCAGTTAGTGCAGTCGCTCAGCTGTGTCTGACTCTTTGTGACCCCATGGACTGCAGCACGCCAGGCTGCAGTTAAACGGCACTTATACAAAGCAAATAATCATCAGGTAAAATTTTAAAAATCTTTTAAAAGTATCTGTTTTGGAAATACAAATTTACATGAAGCTGTTATACAACAGTAGCAATGTGTAGTTAATCATACCAGTTAATTCCAAACCTGGTCTGATTACACTCATCTGTTACAACCTAAAACAACATTTAAGGACTTAGCTGAAAAGTTAGGGCAAGAGGAACAAAACAAGTATGTTATCGCAAATTGTGCAGGACAAAAACACACTGCCGTAATGACTATCCAATAATATCCTGGTTATTAGAACAGACGTCCTGCAAATCTAAGCAAATGAAATAGCCCCAAAAGCATGATTAAAAGAAAAAAAGCTTGTTTGGCATTTGCAGTGTACTCTGAGTAGTCAGCAATAATGAAAGGGCAGAGAATTAAGAAGCCTGAGGTCATAACCAGATGTACTATGATTGATTGTTTGCTGACTGGCCAGTGAGATCTAGAGGAGCTGAGATGCTTCACACAAAAGTTGGAAAGCAGCAGCAAAGAATCCAATCAAGCGGGTGTACTAGCTAGCAGCTAAAAGACAAATGGAATGGCAAATTGTTAAGAGGCAGTTAACAGCCAGTGATACCAAACATAGGGAATAAGTCAGAGAGTAGATATGATCAAAGCCTTACTGTATAAATGCAGAGTACCTGTGCCTAGAAATCTTATACTCCCAAATAGCCTAAGGGCAAGGCGTCCCATTACACAAATTCTAAATACATTTGGAAGTGAAAATGTGTGATTAAGCAAGGAAAATTTTTCAAAGAATTAAAGAAGAGGATAAATTGTTGTAACAAGTATTAACACATACTAAAAAGGTAGAGAATTTAGGAAAGTGTTTTTGTGGCACAGAAATCACCAAATCGATAGAATAAATTTAAAATATGATAAAGACAGCAGTTCACATACATATGGAAAAGCTTTAAAAATGCATACAGATCAGTAACCAGTGGTTACATAACAGCTAATAGGAAGAAGGTGAAAGGAAGAGACTCTCAGGTTTTTTTACTTTTTAATTAAAAAAAAATTATTAAAAACTCAAATAGAAAAGCAAAGCTGTGATAATAACTTTTAAAAGCACCACAACAATCTATATACAACATAAAGAACTGCATACTGCAGTTCTGCATGAAGAAACTGAGGGTGCAATTAATCTACAATTTAAGCCAAGTTATCCAAACTACTGGCAGATTCTCAATCTCTGGAAGTTTTAAGTGGTACCACATCACACACAGAGCCAAATAAAAGCATAAAGATTTTAGTTTCATGGTTTTCCATGGAAACATAAGAGAATGTCCCTAAGGTTTCTAATTGAAACGGCACAGACTTATATGAAGAAATCGGCTTCCCCAGGGGCTTATGGTAAAGAATCTACCTGCCAATGCAGAAGACGTGGGTTTGATCGCTGGGTGGGGAAGATCTCCGTGAGTAGGGATTGGTAACCCACTCCAGTATTCTCACCTGGAAAATCCCATGGAGAGAGGGCTACAGTCCATGGGGTCACAAAGAGTTGGACACAACTGAACAACTTCAGTTAGTAATCCTGGCATTTCACAGTAAGCATATTAAATTATTATAAGGCAAAAAACAGCTCATGAAATTGACTGAAGGATTACATTTGTCGACACACTCATTTCAGATCAGGGTCTATCTCTTCAACAGTTTTGCAATGCTGATACCAGGCTGTTTCAATGATACCAGCCAACTTTCACTCTAGTAAAAATTCCTAGTGTGATGTAGATGAAAACCAGTAACCTCTCTCGTGTGTGTTAATAATATAAGAAGAGCTCAAAAAGGATAATCAGTCTTTGATGATTACAAAATATCCTACAACCTTCAAAAAGTACATTTGCTTATTACTTAGATGCGTGAACAAGGTGAATCGGATTTTTTTTCCCTCGAAGGGTTTTTTTTGGGGGGGGGGGCGGGGAATCTTTAGTAAAATACTAACTTATGCCAACAGAATATTTTTAGTATCCTACTACAGAAGGATATTCATTTTATGCAATTTTACAGTTTTCCTACCTGAAAATGTTCTGTTTCTGCTTCAATGCACAAACACAATGATGATGATGATACTACACCCAGCAATAAATGCTAAACAGCAATAAATGCTTACCAAGCACATATGACATGCGAGGCACTGTGCCAGAGCTTTGTTTGTAAACCTCACTTATTCCACAATGACCCTATGAAGTTGGCACTATTATTAAATCTATTTTATAAATGATATAACTGGCACTCAGATAAGTTAACAAATTTGAACCCAGGCGGTCTTGACTCCAAAAAGCCATGCTCTTCATCACCAAGTTACCCATAACCAGGAAATGTTACTCAAAAAAGATTCCCTGAAAACAAGTATTTATTAAGCAGACGCCATACACATTTTCAATTGCCTGATGTAAAACTAAAGGTTCAGTTGTGAATTTCACATGTGGCTAGATTTCGTTTTTTTTTTTAATCCCTCCCACCCCTCTAAATTTCATTTTTGAGGAAAATATTAGAGAAAGCTAAAAAATGCAGCAGTTGCTTCATATAACAAATACTGAATGCCAGGCTCTGTGTAAGATGTTCTTTATAATGAGCTCTTGCGGGAAGACAGTCTCACATGAAAGAGAAATACAGGACTGGAAATAGAGATGCATGCTGTAAGAGTAAATGGGAGACTCTTCCTTAGAGACTAACAAAGTCAGGGAGGGATTCTCTGATGATACAATTGTGATCTGACATTATGTGTAAAACATATTTTTTCAACCAAGATTTTGAACCTTTAAGGTACACACACATGAAAATAAAAAATATTTTAATTTCCTAATGATTCCTCTGTGACAGCAATCAGAATCTATCATTTAAGTTAGTGTAAGAGCAGATGTAATACTAGTCGTTCAGATAAAATAGACTTTTTAGCATTCTGATGCTCAGTTAAAAAAAAGTCGATGCCACTGTTTCCATTCAAAAAATAACATCAACTCAAAATAACGGACTAATATCATAATATGCAATAAACCCATCTGTACAGGGCTCTCAACCCATGGAAAATATGGCAGAAATTAAGAGTGGAAACTAATAACTTGCTGTTGACACATCTAAGTATGTAAAAAGTGTATTTTACTAAACAATCCACCAACAACCACCACCACACATACGAACTTTTTTCTAACTTATAACTGTTCTAACCAGGTCATAGCAAGCAGCTTTTTCCACTACATGATGATCCGGGCTTTGGTTTACTTTGTCAATCAATAGGTACAGTCAACCACTAGGTTTTCACTAATTACAACTGAGCCAAAAACTGAGCAAGCAATAATTACCAAGAAAATTCTGAAAAAGACAACCCTAAAAGATATTAAAGCATATTTTATAAGGCCTCAAGAGTTAAAACCACGAAGAAATGACAAATGAATGAACAGATCAATGGGACACAGTACAAAGTCCAGAAAAAAGACTCATACAATTTCCAGAAACAGAAAAAACCTGAAATAAAAATGGACAGGTTACACTCAAAAAGAAATACAAGTAAGATAGCATAAAATCCTTAACCTAACTCACGTAAACAGAAATGAGATAGCACTTCTTATCAGAGGCAAAATGCTATCTGAGTTCAACCACTCTCTCATCAAGCCATTAAGAATCAGGTGCTCCAAGGATCCTTAGGCACTGCTGGTAGGAATGCAAAATGTACAACCTTTACATGAAGGGACTGTAATAATAGGTATCAAAATTACTGGCGTATTTACTCTTTCGCCTAGCAAACACATCTCTAGGAATCTAAGCAAGACACCTGCAAACATACCAAATAATACATGAACAAGCTCATTCACTACAAAATTGTTTGTAACTGCAAAAGATAGAACACATTCAAGTGTTTGGCAACAGAGGACTGGCTGAATAAACTATGGTACATACACACAACGGAACACTATATAGTCAAAAAAAAAAAGATCTTATTGTACTAATAGAGAGCTCTGAGGTATAAAAATGAAAAACAAAATAACAAAGTGAAAACTATTAGTATGCTAAATCTTGAGTACAAGGAGGAAGACAAGAATATATGTTTGAATTAGCTGTTTGCATAACATCTGAAAGAATAAACAGAAATGTGCAAAAATAGTTACATGTAATCGGGGAGAAGCAACAGGGATGGGTAGGATTAAGACTTTTCAAGGTATGTACAGTTTACAAAACAGCATTTTGATTCTGACCCGTGTAAACAAATCTATTCCCTATTCAAAAAATTATAAGTTAACAATCACATTTGGAATAAAGATATAAAAAGAAATTGGTGACTTGGGTTAATGTTGGGTCAAAAAACTTCATTGGACCATGGTGTAAGCCTTTCCTGAGTGATATTTAAAGGGAATAATTAAAATGACAACAATACTAATCACTGTATGAAAGAAACATCAGTATCACAAACATGATCACACTTGTCTGTATGCTCATACCAAATTTCAAAGCAATCTATTAAAACCAGAGGACGACTTTCCCTTTGGAAAACTCACTTTGCACTATGTGGTGAAAAGCATGCTGTTCGCCTAGCTGAACACAGCTGCATTTCACATGTCTATTAGAAGTCAGCAGGAAGAGTAAATGCTTGGGACAAGCAATAAACACTTCTGCCCCTGTAGATAAAGGTTTTAATAACAGCCAGCTCAGTGCAGGTCAGGCTGGGATTATGCTAACACTGGCATGGTGGAGGTGGTAAACGGCAGCCTTCAATCCAGTGAAGGAATGAAAGAATGAGGAAAAGCCACTTCCAATATCTGCTAGTCTCTTCTCCCAAAAAGAACTAAAAAGGACCTGGAAACGGTAAAGAATATGCCTTTAATGCAGGAGACCTGGGTTTGATCCCTGGGTCAGGAAGATCCCCTGCAGAATGAGATGGCAATTCACTCAGAATTCCATGAACAGAGAAGCCTCGTGGGCTACAGTCCATAGGGTCGCAAAAAGTCAGACATGACGGAGCAACTCAGGCACACACACACAGAATTCCATGGACAGAGGAGCCTGGTGGGCTACAGTCCATGGGGCTACAGAGTCAGACACAACTGAGCAACTAACAGATACACACAACTCAGCGACTAACATACACACACGCACACACACACAGAATTCCACGGACAAAGGAGTCTGGCAGGCTACAGTCCATGGGGTCACAAAGAGTTGGACACGACTGAGTGACTAACACTCATACACACACACACAACTGAGTGACTCACAAACACACGTACAGAATTCCATGGAAAAACAGAGGAACCTAGTGGGCTCTAGTCCACGGGGTGGCAAAGAGTGGGACATGACTGAGCAACTAACACACAAAGCACACAGCTGAGACACACACACACACACACACACACACACACACAACCAGAGAGGAAAGAAAAGTCTACATTTAGCACCTCATTAACATAAGTGAAAGTGGCTCATTTAGAAAGTATTTTAGGGACTAATTAGGGAAATGAAAGGTAAGAGGAAAGGGCTAAAGTCTAGTAAAGGCTGTCCCAGCTGCCTAGGATCAGGGTCAGATAAGCCTGGCAATGACTTGGAAAGAATCAGAATCTAAGTCACGGCCACATCACTCAGAGAAATCTGAGTATGGACACAGAACTGTGCCAGAAATTTAAGGGCTCCTGTTACAGGCGTATGTTTTAGTGTTTATTAGAAGAGACTGCTCTAAGTAGGATCTTTGTTCTTGTATCTAAGATCTATCTGGGTAAATAATATTTATATGGGGGAGGGTTTAATCTGATAAAAAAGGTATTTTTATCTCTGGGAACTTTTGAAGGCATATTCACAAAAACAAGCTGGTGAGTTTGGAAACAAGAACCTAATCCTGTGGCAACATAAGAAGACAACTTACTCAGACCCCTCTTCAAAGTTCAAGACCCATATAACCAACTAGATAACGCCTCCTGTGCCCAATATACCTCAAATTCAAGAGAGCCTCCACCCAAATTCTGTTAATAGGTGTAATGTTACTGCACAATACCATCCAAGGCAAGATCTGATAACCCAGCACCTTAACCCTGCTCTCACGCTCCAGCTCTCCACTCACAGGACTTTACACGCCTGCTGAATCTTCCACTGCTCCACTTCCACTCTTGGCGCTCCTGGGTTCTGGCCATTATCGGCTCTTCTCTGGAATATCTGATGAGACAGTCTCCAGCCTGGACTCTCTTGTGACTTTTACAATCCATGCATCTAGCAGGCTTTCACTTTTATTCGCATAAATTGCTCATAACATTCCTTTATGAGTTTTAAAATATCTGCTATATTGGTAGGTATACACTCTATTTTCATCAATAAATATCAATCAATACATACTATTTATGCCTTCCCTTTCATTTCTTAGGTGATCTTGTCAGTTCAGTTGCTCAGTTGCGTCAGACTCTTTGTGACCCCATGGACGCAGGTATGCCAGGCTTACCTGTCCATCACCAACTCCCGGAGCTTGCTCAAACTCATGTCCATCAAGTCAGTGATGCCATCCAACCATCTCACCCCGTCTTCCCCTTCTCCTCCTGCCTTCAATCTTTCCCAGCATCAAGGTCTTTGCTAAAGAGTCAGTTCTTTGCATCAGGTGGCCAAAGTATTGGATCTTGTCAGAAACTTATCTTTTTTACATGTTCTCTCAAATAATCAGCTTTAGGTTTTCCTGATCAGTTGCCCTGCTTTCTTTTCATTTAATTCCTATCCCTCCTTTCTGTTTACATGTCTTCCACTAAGACTGCACTCTGCTCATTTTCTAATTCTTGGGGGTGAATGCTTATTTTTTGCTCTTGTTTTTTAATAAATAAATTAGCAATTATAAATTATGAATGCAAGTCCTGCTTTATCTATTCAGAGTTTTGATAATTTTTCATGGATAAGATTCCTGTGTGGCTTTCACTGTGATTTCCGCTTTAACTAGGTGAGTAATAAAGTGGTTTTGAGCTTCCACAAGTATGGTACCTGGCTAAGACAGACCAGTTTTACCCTTTCTTCTTAAGAAACTGAAAAAAATAAAATCTTAAACAATGGTCCTTAGACACTGAACATCAGATAGTAACTACAGTGATTCCTGTAAACAAAAACCAAAACCCTACAGAGTTCTACAACTGTCTCAGCTTATAACCTAGGGATAATTTTCAGGCCTTAGTGCAGGGAGCAGGAACCCAGAGGCAGTCTCATGGTCTCCCTGAGTTGAGAAGATGGATCTGGGAACATGGGAAAACCAAGGCAACTAGAATTTATGGGAAAAGTACCCAAGAGAGAACTGCAGAGAGAGACAACTTCAGTAGAGAGTCCACCTAAATCTCAAGTTTTTCAGCTCAGCACCGATCCCCAGTGTGCGAGACCCGAAAGGGAACCACCAGAAAGGAGGAGAGAGCAGCCCCCACAGCTCATTAAGGCCAGGAACAGTTCAAGTTCCTACTAGCAGAAAACCTCATAATTTAAGAGGCAATGGGTAAAAGCACTCACAAGGGTATTAACTTACTATTGGGGTAAATTAGCCCTAAGCTACAGGTTGCTCTGTTTCAATCTAACTCAGCTTGAAAACAAACCTCCAAAGGATCTGATTCCAAAGTAACTTCACTGCACCACAGAACAAAGCTCAAGAACATTAATAAGAACACAAAAATATCCTACACACTTGAGGCAAAATTCACAATGTCTAGAATCCAGTAAAAATGACTAAGCACATAAAGAGGTAGGAAATACAACCCGTAAAATGAGAAGGAAAATTGATAGAAAAGAGAGTAAAAAAAAAAAAAAAAGAATTACTAGACAAGGATATTAGGATAATAACACTTTATTAGGATAGCAAAGGACAAAAAGCAAAAAACAAAAAAAAGGAAAATAGTGTAACTGAATTCCATATGTTAAAGAAAGCAAAGATTGAGCAACTTAACTATAAACAGGGAATATGAAAAAGACCTAAATCAAGCTTAAAAGATGAAAACTAAACTACCTGAGGTAAAATATACACTGGCAGATTAGACACCATGGATGAAAAGATTAATGAACTCAAAAACAAATCATATATAAACTATGCAAAATGAAATAGAGAAAAAAAAACTGGAATAAAATGATCAGAGTATCAGTTGTGGGACAGCTTCAAGCAACCTAATAATAGGTAATCAGAAATTTTTTACAATGATGATCAAATTCTCCCCAAATGTGATGAAAACTGTAAATCCACAGATCCAAGACACCTTAACTCCCAGCACAAGAACCATGCAGAAAACATTAAAGCACATCATAATCAAATTGATCTGAGATCAAAGGTACATAAAGAAACCTCCAGTGGTGAGGGAAGTCTTCTAAATTAGGTTCTAGAGATAGCTGCACAACCATATAAATTTACTAGCACTCAGACTGTAATACAGTCCTGGGTAATTTTTATGTTTTGTTAGCTATACTGCAGCAAAGCTCAAACACTACTTTGAAAAATACTCTGAAAGAAATATTAAGAGATAATCTTAGTGACCTTGAGTTTGGCAAATATTTCTTAAATAAAAGAAGAAGTTTGGCTTCATGGGTATATACATATGTCAAAACTTAATCAAATCATACAAGTTAAATATTTACAGTTAACAATATGTTAATTACACCCCCATAAACTGCTTTTTAAAAAGAAAGAAAAAAAAATCCTTAAAGATCATTTCCTCACTGTAACTTTTCTGCTATCCTCACCCCAAATCTGTATTCATACCACATCAGAGAACCTAGAATTTACTCCTAAAATAAAATCATACTGTTGTTATGCTTACTTGTATGACTGTCTTCCCTGTTAAGGCTGTGAGCTCTTGGACTGTCTTATTTATATTTTTATACCCAGGACTTAATAGGGTAGTGCTTATACATAATAAATACACAACACATGTATGATTAGTTGAACTTCTATTTAGCTTTTTAAAACCAAATGCAGAATTTTGAGTAAATAGAATTAAAGGTATGAAAATAGGTACTCGATGGGAATCTCAACAAAAATCTACTTGAAGTTGTATTCAATGCTTCAATATAAACAGCCAGTTTGTAAATTTCTCCAGAAAAATTTAGTGTGCAGAGAGCAGAAATCAGAAGAAAAAAATAAAATATGATAGATACCGAGACTCAGTTAAAAATTAAGGAAGACACAGTAGTTTAACACTATGGACAGAAATCATTATCCATATTCCACATGAGTTCACTGATTATGTTAGTCTGTATAAATGCCTGTTTACCTAGTACCATAAGAAATATAAAGACAGACCTCTAATTCACGGGTCCTGAGATAAGGACAGTGTGGTTAAGGGAAGAAATAGCTTTAAGAGGGTCAATGGCTCTTAAGCGGATGGTTTTTATGTGCCAGTTCCAACAATGAGCTGAAAATAGCAGAACGGGATTCCAGCTGTTAAAGGTACTCTGAAAAACTTCTCTCCACAAAATGCTATTTATGTCCAACAGTCACCCTTTTTTTCCTGATTACATCAGAGGCATAACTATGGTTGATCTCTTTTTGGTTTCTATTACATCTAGGTGTGGGTGGAAGGACAGCAATTTAGAATACTGGAGGTGGGGCTGCTGATCCGTCTTAACAAGAGAGCTGATTTTCAGCTCAGGGACAGGCCACTGCTTTAAAGCAAAAGAGGCAGAAGAACCCTCCCTGGATCGTCAGGAATAGATGGAATCAAGAAGTCTGAGTTCCCTGTACTCATGCAACAATCTGCACTCATTCTAATAAGAGAATTTCACAGTTCTAGAAAATTAAGAGTAATATAGTCATAACAAAGTCAACCGGTATTATAAAAAAAAACTTAGAAGTGTTTGTAAAGCTTTCTAGCTATATAAATTTTGATTCCATACCCACACATTGTAATAACAAATTATGGAAAACCACTACAGTCATTAACTGTAATAGCCAAAAACCATATTATGTGAGTTTCCTATAAACACACGACATGTGAAGAAAACCACAATTTGCCTTCAAGAGGTAAACATGAATTTACTTATAGTGAAAATGATATTTAAAGGATTATTTTTTTAAAGACTTTGACTTGGTAAATATCATAAACTAGTACTTTTAATAATATAAAATACAAAAACATTTTCCTAACTTTTGAAAATCTCTCTGGCTTCTCAAAAGTAAAACTTTCTTATTCTAGCAATTAAAATGTATGGAACAGTCATTTAAAATACATAAAAGGCTATGTGTAATAATGACATTAAAGATATATATATAATTAAATGACACTGCTGTCCTAACACTGCTTTTCTGTATTATTTTTTCATTCAAATGAAATACAACCGCACCATCTAATCCACAAAGGCATTGAGTAAATCTTTTAGAAATAATAAAATGTGTTTAAAAGAATGGAAGATTTTAAAGTCATTACACTATTTTACTAAAACGAACAGAACCTAACAAACGTCCTCTTTGAAACAATAATTAAAATTTGTCAAAGCAAAATCATCTCCTCAAACTTTATGTGTTACCAACCAGTTGTCTGTACTAAAAGATAATCTTGATATGACTTCTGCAGAATGTTAGGTTTTGAGTAACACTGCAACTTGATGAACCAGTCAGAATGAATAACTTGCTAAAGCTAACTCTGAAGTAGTTGAATTTAATGGTTCTTTCAATAAAACGACATTTTAATGCAAAAAAAAAAACCCCACAATAATTAAACAGCATTTCCCCCCCCCCCCTTAAATTTTATTTATTTAGGCCACACCTCACAACTTGCAGGATCTGAGTTCCTGGACCGTGGATGGAACCCGTGTGCCCTGCAGTGGAAATGCAGAGTACTATCCATTGGATCACCAGGGAGTCCCCTAAACAGTAACTTTTTAATGCAAGATATACTCCATATAATTTTATGCCTTAGACTGAGTGTGGATTTCCTAAAAGGACTAGGAAACAAACTGACAGCAGTATCTGAGAAGTCTTCTTGACCTCCATTTTTAGCTCGAGTTGCTGTTTGAGATCAAGTTTAAAAGACGAGTACAGAGAAATGTTAAGTTTGACTCCCTTGCTGTTCAGCTGCTAAGCTGTGTCCGACTCTCTGCGACCCCATGGGCCTTCACTATCTTCTGGAGTTTGCTCAAACTCCTGTCCGTTCTGTCGACGATACCATCCAATCGATGATACTCACCCTCTGCTGCCCCGTTCCCCTGCCTTCAATCTTTCCCAGAATTAGTCTTTTCTAATGACTCGGTTCTTCGCATCAAGTGGCCAAAGTATTGATTGGGCTTCTGCATCAGTCCTTCCAATAAAAATTCAGGGTTGATTTCCTTTAGGATTGACTAGTTTGATTTCCCTGCTGTCCAAGGGGCTCTTAAGTGTCTTCTCCAGCATCACAACTCGAAAACATCAATTCTTCGGCACTCAGCTGTCTTTATGGTCCAACTGTGACACCTGTACATGACTACTGGAAACGCTTTAAACTTTGGCTATACTGATTTTGGAGAAGGCAATGGCACCCCACTCCAGTACTCTTGCCTGGAAACCCCATGGATGGAGGAGCCTGGTAGGCTGCAGTCCATGGGGTCACTAACAGTTGGACACGATTGAGCGATTTCACTTTCACTTTTTACTTTCACACATTGGAGAAGGAAATGGCAACCCACTCCAGTGTTCTTGCCTGGAGAATCCCAGGGACGGTGGACGTGGTGGGCTGCCGTCTCTGGGGTCGCACAGAGTCGGACACGACTGACGTGACTTAGTAGTAGTAGTAGTAATAGTAGTAGTAGTAGTAGTAGTAGTAGTAGTATACTGATCTCACTTTGACTCACTCACTTCTGGTATAAATTCAGGTGTCTTGATTACATTTTTCCTACTTATTTAAAGTATACTGTAAAATTGTGATGCATGTTCCAGACTGCAGGAATTTATATTCCCTTTCTAACTGGTGTCTTCATTTCACTACACAAGAATGAAGAAAGAGAATAATTTCAGTGTCTAGTTCAGTTACTCATTATTTATTGGGAGCCAAATACCTGCTGGAGAAGGCAATGGCACCGCACTCCAGTACTCTTGCCTGGAAAATCCTATGGATGGAGGAGCCTGGTAGGCTGCAGTCCATGGGGTTGCAAAGAGTTGGACACGACTGAGCGAGTTCACTTCACTCACTTCATACTTTATCACTGGAGAAGGAAATGGCAACCCACTCCAGTGTTCTTGCCTAGAGAATCCCACGGCCAGAGGGGCCTGGTGGGCTGTGGTCCATGGGGTCGCAGAGAGTTGGACATGACTGAGGTGACTGAGCATGCACGGTGCTGGGTGTTAGGACACAAAGCTTCTGCTGGCATATGCCCAATGCCTTTGTTAAATGGTAACACTATGACGTTAAAATTCTGAAAGTCCATTTCCCTGAATGACCGAGTAAGACTGGTGAGACAGTGGATGAAGCCAGTGAGCTTTTATCTGTCAAGGCCTCATTTTTCATTTAGTCCTGGTATGTCAAGTATCTGTTCTATACATGGGCAGAAAGTCTTCCTGAGCTTAAAAAAAAAAAAATTCTAAGAGAAAGAACAGCTGGGACTACTACTGAAAAACCTTAAGGTCTGCAGACAGGGGGATGTAATGCCTTCAGATTCCAAGAATATTGGTCACCACATTCACCCGGTAGTTAAAGAGGGAGGTTTAAATGCCTGACAGCAGTGAATGCCTTAAGGCGCTTTAGAGTTCACAAAGTTGTTTCTCAGTATTTTGCTGTAACTCTCCTGACCTCACAATTTTATACAGAAAGGAACTGAGAGAGGGTAAATCAGGCCTTGAGCATTTCACAAAGCATGTTCTGTGATATTGGGCAAAAAAAAAAAAGTTTAGATTTATGATCTATTAGTTTAGGACAATAACTGATCCAAGTTAAAAGTACATCTATTGTAAGACTTTTCAGAGTCTTCAGTACGCTAATATATAATGTGAACTTCCATGTGGAGGAAGGAAATGGCAGCGTTTCCCAAAATCATTTGATCACAGAATGGTTAGTCCTTTAAGTAAGGATCTAATGCTCCAGAAAACAAATCTGGGGAAACCTTACTAATGTACCAAACAAGATACAAAGGATCATGTCAGGGGAGAACATACTTCCCGAGGTAAAACTGACTGACAGCCAGAAGGTCAGGGACCTGGAAAAAATGACAACATGGTTGAAGAAGAGAAATGTCCACAATTCCTGCAGCTATACACTGAACAGCTAACTGCAGCAATTAATGTCTTCCTCCAAAATACTTACTGAGCTTCTACTTGTTCCAGGGACTGTGCGAAAAGTTGGAGGTATAACAAAATACACGACACAGAAGTTCCCTGAGCCCACAAAGCTTACATTCCAGTTGTGGGAAACGAACAAACAGGCAACAGACTGAGCAGTGCTACGTAGGAGGAGAAGAAAGCAAACAAAACCTGGGAGATGCGACACAGAGTACCACTGAGACAGGCTAAGACAGGCTGATGCTGAAATAAAAACAAACAAGAACACCCTGAAAGCACTAAGAAGGGCTTTCCTAAACTGAGCCCCGAATGTAGGCTCAAATTTACACAGTAACAGGAACAAATACTGTTACAAAAATAGTTAACATTTACGGA
The DNA here is from genome assembly GCF_001704415.2 of Capra hircus. Classification (NCBI taxonomy): domain Eukaryota; kingdom Metazoa; phylum Chordata; class Mammalia; order Artiodactyla; family Bovidae; genus Capra; species Capra hircus. The sequence continues at coordinate 21,565,928 of NC_030818.1, forward strand.
GTACTTAGTAAGTAAAAGGTAATATACTAAGATCGAAAGGCTTTATTTGAACCTCACAATAACCTATTTCATTATTTTCATCTAACAAATGAAACCAAGGTACAGAGAAGATAAATTGTTGAAGGTCACAAAGCTAAAAAACTAGGAGAGCTTAAGTTCAAATCCAGCTTCCCAGTTCAAGAGACTAACTTTATAACTATCTGGCCATCTGACCAAGCAGTATCTACTTAACTGATGTTACTGGCCTGCAATTCAGCTGCTAAGTCGTGTCCGACTTTGTGTGAACCCATGGACTGCAGCACACCAGGCTCCTCTGTCTTCCACTATCTTCTGGAGCTTGCTCAAACTCATGTCCATTGAGTCAGTGATGCCATCCAACCATCTCATCCTCTGTCACCCCCTTCTCCTCTTGCCCTCAATCCTCCTCAGCATCAGGGTCTTTTCCAATGACTTGACTCTTCATATCAGGTGGCCCAAGTACTGGACCTTCAGCTTCAGCATCAGTCCTTCCAATGAATACTCAGGGTTGATTTCCTTTAGGACTGTCTGGCTTCATCTCCTTGCGGTCCAAGGTATACCAGATACTGGTATTGGTGACAAAAAAAGGCACAATCACAAAATCTGTGAAACCAAACACTAACAGTCAAAAATGGGTCAGAGCCAGTAACTACAACGATTGAGATTACAACTGCAAGAATCCACTTTGCCGTTACGTGGAACGGCAAACATGGTAGACGCTCAGGTGTCAGGAACAGGGACTAAAGAGAAGACAGTACAATCAGAAAGTCGTCAGAAAGGCAAGATCAGGTGGAGTCAGGCACACTGCGCCACCAGGCAAAGAAGTCTGCTCACAACTGTCTTTTCGAGAGTTCCTGGAGTAAGAGGTCCAACCTTCACCACACACATGCTGACTGAGTGGCTCTAGGGGAAGTACAGCTTTGGATCACTCTGCCACTCATGGGGACTTTAATCTCCTGCTTCCTACAGAACATGTACAAGATTCTGACACAGTCCCAAAGCACATCACTCCTTTCCCCCGTATCAGTTTCTGCATCTTCACATTAACGCCACGCACAGTTATTTTCCCATCACAGTTTCCCCAAAGTGACCCCAGAAGCGTAGCTCAAGGAGTACCTGCAAGCCAAACAACATGACCACGGCCAGCATTAAAATGTCCTGGCACAGTTAAATATGATTTTGTTCCCCTCTGCTTTGATACTTTTACAATAAGCAACATGCTGTTATCTTCACAGAAAACAGCCAAGTCTAGAAGCTAGAAACATATCCCTCAACCTTTCCATCGAAAGCCAAAAGCAAGAAGCAAAGAGAAGCACTGAATACTTCTTCTCTAAACACTAGTGGTGCCCAGAGGCAGGAAGAAAAATTCCTGCCTTGAATGTTCATATCTTACTGCCAAATCCCTATGCAAAGGAATTTCAGAATTTGACATTAAAATCTTCTATTAAATAGTTTTTAGATATCATTCTGTGGGAAATGGGAGGCAAATAGTAATTTCAAAATTACAATATCATCAGGAAAACTTTTCAGAAGAATATGTGTTCTTAAGAATATGTGTCGGTAATGCTTCTGGGAAAATGCCTCCTCATCCCACCTCCACTGCCACCTGCCTGCAGATCTCTATTTCCCACTCTGCCTCCTGTGCCTCAACTCAAGAGTATGTACCAATCTGATACTTTGAAAGTTGTATGAAAACCAAATATTATGTCAACGGTAATTCATTACATAAACGGTAGTTCATTTATTCAAAATAAAACCACCAAATCCATAAAGAATCCTAACTACTCTCACTTACAATTTCGGGAAGAACTATGAACTTCCAGAGTTTATTAGCAACTTTGAGCCAGGGGCAACAGCCCACAACTTGGGTGTGGTTCATAGACAGGTTCTCTTTTCTGTGAAACGACAGCCTGCACTTGCAAAGTCCAAAACCTTCTAGGAAGTAAGGCACTTTTTTAAAAGAAAAGGTTCTTAGTTCCAAATGTATGGCTGAAAACATAATGCCTATCTGCATAAGCACCAGGATTGATGATTAAAGTTGCCTTCAGATTTTCTATGTGAATTGATCTGACTCTGCTTAAGCAACAGGAGAAATTTAACATGCTCCACACTAAATAAGTGGGAATTTTCAGTGTACAAAAAGACCTCTTCCCTTTGCATCTACTGGTAGACAAGTAATAAACAGAGCCTAGCTTCAGCTTAATTATGATTTAGCTGAAACACGTTTAGAGGACTGAATGCCCTTTAAGACTGAGTGGGGAAAAAAGGAGACAGCCAATAAAAAGAAGAAAGAAAAATGGAATTAAGGTGAATATAAGCCAATTTTGTATATTATTCAAAGAAGAAGAAACAAACTAAGCCACGTTTTCATAATTTCTAATGGCCTTTATGGCTCTCCAATCCTTATAAATTAATAAAATTAGGCATTAATAGTCACCTTTGGTGTCCCTAAGCAGCAGTTAATGTAAAAATAAAATTACAAATTATATAAAATACATAAATTTGGGAAAATAAATTCCATCTCTATCTTGTTTCTTATTTTAAGACTCAAATTTAAGTCAGATGGTTAACTCACTGAATTGTACACTTTTAATGGGTGAGTTTTATGGTATGTGAATTTTATCTCAATAAACTTGTTAAAAAAACTTTAAGTCAAATGCTGGGGTTGGGAGAAAGAGCGGGGGGATGGCAGTGTCTGAAAAAAAAAGCTCCAGAATAACTAAGCTTTTCTATATAAGCTGACCAATGAAACCAAAAGCTAAACAGGCTCTGGTGAAACAGAATAGATTTGATGTTTCTGGCCCGTTAAATAAAGAAATCCCTTCAAATGATTGGGTTCCTGACTTGATCAGCAGCCAGCTAACCCGCCTTTGCTAACTGCAGTTCTGACCCACTCCTTTCCCCTCTGTGCAAGGAACATATTTGAAGAGGGTGAGAACCACATGCTTCTACCAGAAGGAAAAAATATTCTGGCAACAGTGGTGGAAGGTTTGGGGTGGAGAAGGGGGAGCTGTCCATGTTTTATGCCAGAACATTTTCAAAAGCATAAACTACTTTCCTCACAAGCTCAGTCTTAACTAACCAGAAGATAACATACTCTCTCCTTTAGTAAGTATTCAGTTCCATGCATAGTTGCCTTTTTAAGGAAATCTACTCATTTCTTACCACGGTCCCTTCTCATGACCAGGGAGATACACTGGGGGCTTTTCTCATCTCACCAAATCACTTCCAATCTTCCTTCCTTGGCAAAAAAAACCCCACAAAAACATTATTTTAAAAAAAGTAGAAACCAACACAACAGATGCATAGCTTTGTGCTTCCGCACACCTCCTTTTGGCAGTGTAGCTGAGTGCACAGACTCCACAGGCAGACGGGGTTCAGTTGCTGCTGGCTGGGAACCCTCGAGCAAATCACTAAAGCTCTCTGTGCCCCTCTATTCTCATCTGTAAACTAGAGATGGAGATCCTATATCATAGCATAGATTGAGATTAAAACAGATTATTAGGGGCCAAAGCTTACAGAAAAATGCTCAGCATATGATATATAATAACCATTATTACTTCAAAATGCAAATGAGCAACTTAAAGTATGAGGATAGTTTGGTTTGAAAACTTGTGAAACAGAGTTGTGGCAATTCCTAAAAAACTGTAAAGATCTACTAAAATTGAACACGGACACAAATGGATGGCAGATGGAGGGAGTAAGCCAGGTTTCATACTGTTAGAGAAGGCTACAGATATGCAGTGGGGAAGTCTGGAATGAACCATGGGGGACTGGATTCAAAGACATCAGTATACTACCACATTTGGCTTAAAAGAATAGTTATATAGATACAAAAAAAACTACATGAACCAGTAACAATATGTATTTATATATAACATATATATTATAAAATAAATACCTTATATATTAACAACATATTTTATATACTAATATACTATATGTTTATTAGATTTATGTTAGTATTTTATACATTAACAATATATATTATGTACATATATATCTCCTAGATTTATTTATATACATAAGTGTATACATACATATATAAACATATATCTCCTAGATCCATCTAGAAGGGGGCCTAGAGGAAGTGACGTACCAGTAAGAACAAGTACTCCCATAACCCAAATCTTGGTTTCTCACAGTACTCTTCAATATAAGTAATCTGGGGTCCTTGAAGAAATGCCTGATCATAAGGCTGGGGCAGGGAATATACATGATGAGCCTGAAGCATTTTATACTGCCAGGAGTAAGAAAGTAATAAAAACAAAATGATAGGGACATATCAAACGGACACAAGAGACAACCTCAAAGAGCTCCCAATGACTATGCTGGAACAACTTAAGCAATCTGAGTATTGGATTATAGTCCACAATATAAAATATGTACTGATAAATCTATACTGATATATAAAATAACTGAGGGGCAAAGATACAAATCTCCATTAGGAAAAGCTCCAAGTAATTTACGTAGCTACTCCCTCTCTCACAAAGATGAGGCTTAACTAGTCACGTCTAAGTGTGGGGCTATGTTTAATGATTTGCTTTCAGAGAGCACGACATGGAAAGGTGGGAACAGTGACTTACAATGAAGAAACCTGGAAAACATCAAGGCCAAGTGATCAAGGTTAACATCACCAGTGATAAGTCAAATTAATAGCATGGATACTTCACTCTCCCCAATAATTCATACTCCATCTAACCATGAGAAAAGCATTAGATATAACTAAATAGAGACACACACTATAAAACACCTGATTAGCACTCCTCAAAACTGTAAAGGTCGTCACAGATAGTCTGGGAAACACAATGACAAAATGTAAGGTGGCATCCTGAATGGGAGCCTGGTACAGAAGAGAAGTCAGGGGAAAGCCAGTGAAATCCAAATAAAAGGTAACATTCAGTTAACAGTGATGAACCAAAGTTGGTTCTTGTAGTTGTGGCAAATGTACCATGGTCGTGTGAGATGTTAACAAAAGGGGAAAATGGGTGAGGAGTTTACAGAAACTCTCTACTATTTTTGTAACTTTTTATAAATTTTAAAATATTCTAAAAGAAGCTAAAAAAAAAACCCAGGCCAAAGAATTAAAAGAGAAACTAAATTTTAAAAATGGTATGAGTGTAAAAAGATCAGTTTAAGCCTTGTCCAGATAAACAAAAAGGTATTTATCTCCTAAAACAGCTGATCATATCGGGTAAATGAATAACTTTTACAAACAATGCTGCTAAAAAAATACTAGACCCTTTTGAGGCCATATAAAATAAGTTTGGTTTCCAGAGTTTTCTGAAACCCACCAAAATAAGTAAAATCATATTTTTAGAATACTTTGTCTAAAGTTTTATAAAACACAGATTTAAATTTCATACCTTTTATATGATCACTTATTATAAAACAATACAGCTTACGGTATTATAGAAATGTTCTTTGAAATTTAATCCAAATACTATAACATGATAGAAACAGCCAAGGAAATCTCAATACAAACCTACTGTAAAAATAGCAACTCTGCCCAGTAATTAACAGAAACCTTCAATTTTGGTTTTTTGAAAGAAAAAAGTCTGTCAAGCCTCATGTAAACCACAGTTTACTTTAGGAAAAAAAACAACAAGAAAACCTCAACATTCCAAATGAAAACATCATATGCGATTAGCAGACTCCAGTGGTGAAACAGATGAACATCAAAGCACTGACTAGAAACATGAGACCCCCCCCCAAAGAAAATGTCAACATAATGATGAAATAAAAATGACAACGACTGATGACCTACGACTGTTCAAGTTGAACAGCATACAAAAAGTAAACACAGCTCTGTGTGTGGCCCGTTTCTGCCAAAGTCTCTATTTTATAGTCTCTATTCAACCCTCTTTGAAGGTTTGGGGTTTGAGGTTTCATTAAAGGGAGAAAAGGTGGAGGAGCAGGGATGGGGACAGACACAGCAAGAAACAGAGAAAGGAAAGAAGAACAAGTTTCCATAGAGCGCCTGTCCACCTGAGTTTCCTAGCACTGGCACCTCGACGTTCTCTACCTCTCACTGACTCCGTCACCTTAAGGCTGTTGTGGTGGGAGAGCAGTGTGAAGCCTCCTGTGCAGGGACACTGGGAGATCATAAGTCACCAACTCCTGAGGTTACTGGAAGGAAAACAGGAATCCAAAACAGGATTTCAAGGATGCACAGGTGTTGAAAGAAAACTTTGATTACAACAATGGTGGGTCATATCTCACTATCTTTCCATTAGTCTTTGCTGTTTCGATTAGAACACATTCAGTAACTTGTAACACCAGCCTTCCCCTAAATACCATAGCCTGCACATACACGTATGTTACAGCACAGGTCTTTCATGGCATAGTCCACTCACTCAAATGTGACGCCGCAAAAAAAAAGACTGAAACCGTGAGTCTTGAATCCTTTGAACATTTTTAAAAGTGAGGAGGAAGTTAGATGAGAGCTCTTCTTTATTCGAAACCTCTAAGCGAACCATGTCCCTTCTCTCGGCTCCCGTAAGAAATCTGAAGAAATCTCATTGTCACATTCACTTTTTCTTTCTTTACCACATTTCCCCCCTGGTGCCTTCAGTTCTGCTAGTCTGCCACTGCGGGGGAAGGGGAAGGAGAGGAGACAACACATTTCCACTTAAATTGATTACCTCAATCGATCTGTCCAAACTCCAACTATACAGCTTGCTTTATTCAAGTTGCCCATCTCTTCAGGCCACCTATGCCCCAAACTTCCCATGTCATTAATCTAATTCACATTATTATCATTCATTCTTGGACTGTTCGCACAGAACCATACCTCGGACTTAGTGAGTACTCCATAAATGCTATTTGCTATTATTATAATTACTGCTGTCATTAATATCCAATATTCTCCATTATTCTCATTTGATGCAATTTGACCTATTTCCTGCATGATCCCTTCTTGCTTATCCCCCACCCTCAATCTGGTCTTCATTTTCCAATATTCATTTCAACTGCAGTGTTGTTCCACTTCACCTATTAAATCTAAAGCACATTTTAGAGACCAACTTTCATTCTGTTTCTTCTAGAAAGTTACAATTGTTTTCTGATCTTCTGTAAGTCTATCAAGAATCAAATAATTCAATACATAATAAAAAAAATGCTCCATGTTAATGCTGGAATTAAATTACATAGTACATCCATACCCTGGAGTAGGAAACGGTAAACCACTCCAGTACTCTTGCCTGGAAAATGCCATGGACAGAGGGGCCAGGCAGGCTACAGTCCATGGGGTCACAAAGAGTTTGACACAACTGAGCGTGTACCCACACACACGCCCATATCGACCCTGCCACCTCCCTGAGAAGAGGGCTCACATCTTCCGCATCAGCCGTGGTACAGTGTTCAGCAGAGATGCTCAGTAAGTACCCCTGGGGAACACACTCAGAGAAGGATATAAATGATATGGCACTAGGAGGAAATAACAGGATCAAACTCCTCAACAAAGACTACAAAATATGTCACCATCTTCTCTTATTTTCTGAATCACTTGTAAACAAGATATTTTGCCAACCACTCTAAACACTCCAGAAAACAACTCTACAGACAGCAAGTACATTCTCCTAACTGGATTCAATGAACTCCCAGTCCTTACTTCCCCAAGTTGTATGCTATGTGTGCAGTGCATGCTAGGTCGCTTCAGTCGTGTCTGACTCTTTGCAGCACTATGGACTGCAGCCCACCAGGCTCCTCTGTCCACAGGATTCTCTAGGCAAGAATACTGGAGAGGGTTGCTGTGCCCTCCTCCAGGGGATCCTCCCGACCCAGGGAATCGAACCTGTCTCTCTTATGTCTGCTGCACTGGCAGCAGGTTCTTTACCATTAGTGCCACCTGGGAAGCCCAATTCTATGCTATATCTGACTCCAAAGTACTGGATACCACTCTTTAATAACCTCAAACTACTCCTGTGTGAACACAGACAATTACAGGGGGAAGACCACGTAAAGACACAGGAGAAGACAGTCATTTACATAAGACAAGGAGAAAGGCCTTAGAAGAAACTAACTCTGCTAAAAATCCTTGATCTCAGAACTTCTAGCCTCCAGAGCTAGTAGGAACTCCAAGAAAATAAGTTTCTGTGGTTTAAGCCACATAGTCTATGATACTCTATTTTGACATCCCTAGTAAGCTAATACAAGAACCCCAAAATAGACCCATACAGATACAGTCAAGTGACCTTTGTCAAAGGAATTATGGTAATTAGATGGAGAAAGGATGATCTTTTCAACAAATGGTATTCAAACAACTGGACATCCACATGCCAAAAAAAGAAAAAATCTAGACACAGATCTTAACATCTCTCACAAAAATTAACTATTTCAAATAGATCACAGACCTAAATGCCAAACGCAAAACTAAAGAAGTTCTAGAAAAGAAAATCTAGGTGACCATGGCCTGGGTTTGGCAATGGGTTTTTAAATAACACCAAAGGTATGATCAATGAAATAATCAACAAGCTGGACTTCACTAAATTAAGAACTTCTGCTCTGCTAAAGTGGAGAAGGCAATGGCGCCCCACTCCAGTACTCTTGCCTGGAAAATCCCATGGACGGAGGAGCCTGGTAGGCTGCAGTCCATGGGGTCACTAAGAGGCGGACATGACTGAGCGACTTCACTTTGACTTTTCACTTTCATGCATTGGAGAAGGAAATGGCAACCCACTCCAGTGCTCTTGCCTGGAGAATCCCAGGGATAGGGGAGCCTGGTGGGCTGCCGTCTATGGGGTGGCACAGAGTCGGACACGACTGAAGTGACTTAGCAGCAGCAGCAGCAGCTCTGCTAAAGACACTGTTAAGAGAATGAAAAGACAAGCCACAGATGGGAGAAAATAACTGCAATACATATAAATGATATAGGGCTTATACCTACAGTATACAAAGAACTCTTAAAATTGTTAGAAGACAAACAATCCAATTTTTAAAAAGACAAAAAGACCTGAACAGGCACCTCACCAAACAAGATACACAGATGACAGACAAGCACATGAAAAGATGATCAAAGTCCCAGGGAACTGCAAATTAAGTAAGATGACCACTACAGACCTCTGAAGATAGCCAAGATCCAAAAGACAGACACCACCAAATGCTGGCGAGGCTGTGGAGCAACAGGAACAGGACTCTTTGCTGGTTGGAAGACAAAATGGTACAGTCACTCTGGAAGCAAGTTTGGCAGTTTTTCCACAGAGCTAAACATAGTCTCACCACACAATCCAGCAATTACACTCCTTGGTATTTACCCCAAAGAGTTGAAAAGTTATGTCCACATAAAAATCTCTGTCCACAGATGTTTATAGCAGGGAGGAAAGAAAAAAGCCCCTTCAGAATTCAAAACCAAGAGTGTGCTACTCATTTGGGTCTGGGGTTCAAATCTGCATTACACATTATGTATGAGAAATTCCAAACTGAGCATTTAACATAAAGGTTAGTTCCAGACCAATGAGACTCACGAGGTTCCCGGTAGGAGTGAAAGCAAAACTATTTTGGAAGGACATTCCCATATAACTGGAGCCACAAAAGATTTTCACAGAAACTTCAGAGGAATTAAAAATTAAAGTAAAAGTCTACCACAAGGGAGAATCAACAAACACAACCAACATACAGAAAGATCAACATTCCCCCACCCCAAATTTGAAAAGACAGGATAGTAATCTGAAAAAGAAATGTCAGTAAATATGTTAAGATAATCAAAGTTATAAGAAGGGGTCAAAACCCTAAGAACAAGAAACTATGCAAAAAAGAATACACAGACTTGAAAAAAATAATAAAACAGAGCTTCTCGAAATATAATCATTAAAGCAACTGAATCTGCTATGGACTGAACCGTGTCCCCCACCTCCCCCCAACTCATATGTTGAAACCTTCATCTCCATGTGATGGTGTCTGGAGACAGGGCCTTGGGCAGACAGTTAGGGCTGATGAGGTAATGAGGCTGGGGGCCCTCGCATGGCACCAGGGCCCTTAGAAGAAGAGACATAGGAGAGCTTCACTTCCTCTCTGTCACGTAAGCACACAGTAAGACAGTAGATGAGGGCATCTACAAACCAGGAACAGAGCCCTCACCAGAAACCAACTGTGCTGGCACACCTTGGTCCTACAATTCTAGTCTTCTAGTCTTTAGAACCGTGACAAAGTAAATTTCTGTTGTTTAAGCCATCCGGTCTATGCTATTTTGTTTTTGCAGCTGGAGCTGACTAAGACAGAATCTAACTAACCAAGGCTTAAATAGTTTGACGATTAAAATCAGCGATAGTGATTAATTAGAACTCAATAAATAAGAATCTTAAAGTCCAAAAATAAATAAACGGAGACATAAACGGACAGAGGAGCCTGGCGGGCTACCGCCCATGGAGCTGCAGAGTCGGACATGACTAAGAGCCTGAGCGCGGCAGATGCTCTTCATCACAACAGTGTCAACCAGTGAATGCAGAAGAAATGGATGGAGCCGCGCCACCACTGTTTTGCAACCGTCATAGTACTAATTCGAGTAAGAATCATCAATGGAAGCTAAAACGAATGGGTGTAAGTTAGATGGAAAAGGAGGTATTATATATCTCACGGTATCTCCCCACAAATTACTTATTAACTACAAAAAGAAAAAAGTTAATTCTGTAGTGGTGAAATCTGGCAGACCCTTGTTAATCAAGTGATCAAAACTAACATTAATAAAGGGGCAAGTCAACATCATGTGCCTCCTGAGGTGGTTCACTGAGTACACGTTATCCCTTACACACTTTTCTGCCCAAAATGTGTAACCTGAATTTAACCAAAAGGAAACACCTGACACCCCAAAAATGAAGGACATTCTGCAAAATAAATGACACACACTCTTCAGAAATGTCAGTGTCTAGGATAAGAAAGCAAGGCTGAAAAACTATTCTAGATGAAGAGAGACTGGAAAGTCTTGAAAACTAAAAGCAATGAATAATCCTGTGTCAGTTTCTAAACTAGCAGGCAAAATGCTCTTATGGACATTATTAAGACCACTGGAGAAATCTGAATACGGTCTACACATCAGAGAGTAATATTATATTAAAAGTCTGACTCTGAAGTTTCATTTAAGTGAAAATATTTGAGAAATAATGTGAGTTGTATATACGTAAAGGAGCATAATGCTTGTAATTTACTCTCAAATGGTTCACAGAAAAATACTGGGTTAGCCAAAACGTTCATTCAGGTATTTTCTTAGGATGCTAAGGAAGAACCCAAATGAACTTTTTTTTGGCCAACCCAATAATATGTGTGCATACATATATATACATCTAGAGAGAGAGAGAGGAAAAAAAATGACAATGCAAATGTGACCAAGTGCTAACCGTTGGTGAATCTGGATAAGGGTATTGAGAGTTCTTTGTATCATTCTTCTAATTTTTCTGTGAGTTCAAATAATTCTTTTTAAGGCAACAGAAATTCTGAATAGCAGATGAGACATAGACACAATCAAAGATACTGAAGGTATGAACCATACTATAAGACAGAATACAGAGCTGAAAAATCATGATGTTATGCCACGTGACGAAATCCAAAGGAAAGGACACAACAGTTGTAAAGAAAAAACTGATAGGAAAAAAATAATCGTCAAAGATGTGCCAGCTTAGAATTTTCCAGAAACAAATATTTTTATTTAAATCCACATCTAGAAACATCAATGTAACACCAGAGTCAAAGAAAAAAAATCTTAAAATCAATTAGAAAGAAAACACTGATTAGCAAGCTACAAGGAACAACAAATGGACAACAGACTTCTTACCAACAACAGAATATCTTCAGAGCTCTGAGAGAAAGTAATTGTTAACTTAGTTATACTACACTATATTATAAAAGTTAAGACAAAAATAGAGACATTTATTGAAAAAAAGAGACTGAGTTTTACCTTTACACAGTCGAAGGGAGAGGGGGAGGGAGGAATGATAATCTACCAAATAATGCTAAACAGGAAGAAAACTGAAGCCAGAGAGACACGTAAGATGCCAAGAAACAACAGTGAGCAAAGAAACTGAAAACCATATGGCTGAACGCAAAATAGCACTGTATGTATAGAGCAATGATAGTAAACACTCAAGACAAAAAAAGCAGGGTAGAACCAAACTAACAGACAACACAGAACAGAAAGGTGGGAACTGAGTCGAATCATTCTCAAGTCCATGTACTGACCAGAAAGAGAATAAAGATGCTTTAACCTTATTACCCATGTTGAAATTTTAAACCAGGAGTATAAAAATAAAATGCATAAAAATAACTTTTAGCCCAACAGAGGGAAAAGGGAGGAAATAAAACTCATCCAGTAGTGACCTAAGAAGGTTAGAAAGACAAGACTGGCCCTAACGAATTTGGAAAATATACTGCAGTTCAAATGAGTAGCACATTTTCCGAGCATTTCTTTGTCTTTATCTTGGGTATCTGAAACATCATCTATCACATCTCAAAATATGAACCCTCACTTTAGTCAGAATGTCTATTACCTCTTTGCTCACTTAGGTCCCACAGTTATAATGTTTAGATATACCTACTCCTTTGGAATGGCTTCACTCACAAATGAAAAGTTTTCTCTCTATAAATGAAGACTTAATTATTTCTTTGACTCCCAGGTCAGATTCATTCTTCCTGGAAGTCCTTACTAAATTAACACCAACTCACCTTTCCCTTAAATTGAATTTTCTATAGTATATAAAACATGTTATTGCTCTTTTAATTGTTCAAATACCGCTTTAGAAATGTTCCTCAGATGTTCCATTTTAGGCATACCTTTGTGCTCGCTTCAGCAGCACATATACATTTTAGTCATAATTTGTTTCCTTAATCAGATTATAAGCTCAAGATCAGAAAGAATTCTTTAGGATTTTCTAAACAATAAAGCACAGTGTTGTTTGTTTTTCTCTTAAGGATGAAGCAAACTTTTATTTTTCTTTAATAAGCACAAAATATTAATTTTGCAAAATATGCACCAATGCATCTCAAACATAAAGCTCTATGGAGTTTGTTTTAATCTTTAGATAATATAGTTGAAGTGGACAGCTTTTAAAATTCATTTCCCCTGTTTTCATTTTGCCAATTTTAATAAGAGTCCATATGCTCAGGGCTAAAAATGTTCAAGGTTAAATCAAAGGAAGTCAGACACCACTAGTACAGTGAAGATTTTAATAAAAACTGAAACTGTGGCTCACATTACAAATACTGTACCACCATGAAGAAATATTACATAATAGCTATCTTTTACTATATTAGTAGAGGAAGCAAATGATGAAATTTATAAAGAAAAGGCAAACATTAATAAGTTAAAGGAGAGCTAAATGAATGGAGAGAGATAGCACATTCACAGATCACAAGGCTCAGTACTGTTAAGATCTCAATTTTCCACAAACCGAACTGGAGATTCCACGTAATCCCAATAAAATCCCAGTAGGTTACATATGGGATAAAATGTCACAGAATTATGCACACAGATATGAAAAAATGAGTGCATGCAAAAAGGGGTGGAATTTACTAAGGTCCAGTTAATTACATTGTGTCCATCAATCTTCCTGGTTTTGATAATGCACTGTAGTTGGGCAAAAGTATCAACACTGGGGGAAGCTGGGGATCGGGTCCACATGATCTCGTCCTTTTTTTTTTTTTTTTTGCCACTTCCTGTGAGTTTTTAATCACTTCAAAATAAAAAGTTAAAATCTCAGAAGCCTTTTTCATATCATTGAAATGCTGACTCTAAAATCTGCATGGTAAAAATAAAGGACCTAGAACACAGAAAACAATTTTGAAAGGCGGGGATAAAGTTGAAGGACTCACCGTGTGAGTGCATGCTAAGTCGTTTTAGTCATGTTCAACTCTTGGTGACCTTATGGACTGTACCCCGCCAGGCTCCTTTGTCCATGGGATTCTCCAGGCAAGAATAGTGGGGTGGGTTGCCATGCCCTCCTCCAGGGGATCTTCTGGACCCAGGGATCAAACATGCGTCTCTTTCATCTCCAGCACTGGCAGGCGGGTTCTTTACCACTAGTATCACCTGGGAAGATCTCACTACTTGATTTCAAGACTTTCTATAAAGCTACAGTAAGCCCCCAGGTGGCTCAACGGGTAAAGAATCCGCCTGCAATGCGGAAGGTATGTGAGACCTGGGTTCGATCCCTGGGTAGGGAAGATTCTCCAGGAGTAGGGCATGGCAACCCACTCCAGTATTCTTGCCTGGAGAATGCACATATGCACAAGCAAGATTGAGGTATTGTTGAAAATATAGCCAAACAGCTCAATGGGAAAAGACAAAGTGCAGAATACCACAAGTACTGTCAACTGATTGACAGTACTTATCAAAGGTGCCAAGGTAACCATTTGGGATTCATTTATATCACATTCTAGAAGAGCTTCCATAGTGATAGAAATTAGAACAGGAGCGGAATGGTTGACGGGGTCAGTGCTGCATGATTGAGAAGGGACATAAGAGAATTTTCTGAGGTTAAGGAAACCATCTACCTTAATAAAGGCATGGGCTGCAGAACTATATATGTCTAAACTCCTCTAACTGAAACATTTAAGGTCTAAGCACTTCACTCTAAGTAAGCCATAATTAATTTTAAAAATATGCAACAGCATACAAGTTTTATAAAATATCTGTCTACAAAGAAACATCAAAATACTAAGAATATTCATCTCTTGGGAGTAAGCTTATCAATCATTTTAATTTTCTTAGAGTTTTCTTATTGTCTATTTTTTGCTTTTAAAAAATGTACATTATAATCAGAATACAAAAAACTTTTCAAATTTATGCCAGAATAAAAATATCTAGCTCATATCCTACTGCTCCATTCACTAATTCCTTACATCAATTATCCTCCAAATCTGCAGCATTTTTCTTCAATAGGACACATTTTGCATCTCCTCCTGTTAATCCCTTAGTAAGCTGGGAGAAAGGCCCTTATCAGCCTCATTTGTCGTAAGACACTGCTAAACAATCGTTATTCTGCACAGAAAAATGAAGGGAAGTCTTTATTATTCCTGTTTCTATATAGAGTAACCACAGCCAGAAAATAAGGGGTGAAAAAGAAAACCTCACAGATACCTATTTTCTAATAGAGTATTCACACTGTCAGAGCTCCCCTTCTCAACTTCACTGTCTCTGTAACTGATGCCATTCTCCCATGGACTGATTTAAACAAGTATTTATAAAGCACCTATTACATGCTCCTCAATGAGGCTTAACATTAAGTCCTCTCTGAATCATCTCTCTCCATCCCTGTACTTCTCCACAAAGCCCTGTCAAATTTCTCTCCAAGATGCTTTTCATCTGTCTGTTCTTCCTTTCCATTCTCCACTTCTGTTTGCCTTCTCTGACCCAGTCCCATTGACCTTCCTCTTCGATCTCTATATAGCTCTCTAGTACAGTTCTGTGAGTCCCTGGAGGTCCCTGGGAGCTCTTTCTGAGAGTCTGAAAAGTCAAAGCTATTTTCATAATAATACTGAAACGCTACTGGCCACCTTTCACTGCGTTGACACTTGTACTAACCGTACAAAAGCAGTCATGGTAAAACTGCCGGTGAAGCGTTAGTTGTTCAGTCTTGTCTGACTCTTGATGATCCCACAGACTGTAGCCCGCCAGGCTCCTCTGTCCATGGAATTCTCTAGGCAAGCATACTGGAGTGGGTTGCCATTCCCTTCTCTAGAGGATCTTCCCAACCCAGGTATTGCAGGAGGATTTTTTACCATCTGAGCCACCAGGGAAGCCCAAAACTACCCGTGCCTTAGCACAAATCTAGGCAGCAGCCCCACAATGTATAGCAGACAACTGTATTCTTCGCTGCTGCGCACTCACTGGGAAAAAAACAAACCAGTTTCACTTAAGAAGGCCCTTGTGGAAGCATCATTATTAATTTTATTAAATCTTCACCCTTAAACACTTATTATTTTAATATTCTATTTGATGAAATGCATAAAACACTTCTACATTCCAAGTACACTGGTTATCATCTCAAAGAACAGCACTGGTGACTGAGCTGCAAACTGGCCTAGCCACTTTTTCCACAGTACACTGTTTTTACTTCAGAGACCCACTGACTAACTGTGATTATTCGTGCCTAGATATGTGACATTTTCTTGAATATGAACAAAATGAATTTGTCAGTTCAATGAAAAAACCAACAGTTTGTTGCAGGGGATGCATTTGGCACTTTCAAATAGAAACCCAAGTCTTGGAAACCTTGTATCTACCATTGATACTTTAAGACTTTTCTGATGAGATGAGTGATGATTTGTGGTACTGTGTAATGAAAGGTGGCAACCTTGGGAAGGTCTGGATAATGTCATGAATCCATATTTTTCAGTACATACATGGGTAAAAATGATCTGTTTAAAATTCAAGAGAGACTAACAATTAAGTGTTTTACCATAACAGTAGGTCCTAGATTCTACTTTATAACTAACTTTTAATTGTCAAGTTGTCGGAGAAGGCAATGGCACCCCACTCCAGTACTCTTGCCTGGAAAATCCTATGGACGGAGGAGCCTGGTAGGCTGCAGTCCATGGGGTCGCTAAGAGTTGGACACGACTGAGCAAGTTCACTTTCACTTTTCACTTTCCTGCATTGGAGAAGGAAATGGCAACCCACTCCAGTGTTCTTGCCTGGAGAATCCCAGGGACGGGGGAGCCTGGTGGGCTGCCATCTATGGGGTCACACAGAGTCGGACACGACTGAAGCGACAGCAGCAGCAGCAATTGTCAAGTTGTAGAGAAGTATCAGAGGAAAATACCCACAATTATCTGAAAAGGCTAAAAAAATATTTTCCTTT
This sequence comes from Capra hircus, assembly GCF_001704415.2. Lineage (NCBI taxonomy): Eukaryota > Metazoa > Chordata > Mammalia > Artiodactyla > Bovidae > Capra > Capra hircus. Next base: position 21,582,733 of record NC_030818.1, read on the forward strand.
TCCAAAAAAATATGTGCCAGAGACCAGATTTCCTTTACATGTCAACCAAAACAAAATATTCCAATAGGCTGAATGAGGGAGAAGGGAATGGCTACCCACTCCAGTACTCTTGCCTAGAGAATCCTGTGGACAGAGGAACTGAAGCGACTTAGCATGCATGCACTGGAGAAGGACATGGCAACTCACTCCTGTATTCTTGTGACATCCTGTCACTCACTATATACACAATTTTACCTGGCTTCCAAGAAGTTTGTAAATTGGTCCTGCCTCACCTAGCAAATTTTACTTCTCCATGCTCCTGCACATGGGTCTTCCATGTTAGTCAATCCTCCCTTTTAGTCTCTAAACCTTTACTCCTATAGTCATACAGTCACTCCTCATCTGGAAAGCGTCTACCATTCCCTCCTCTCTCCCTGTCTCCTCCAATCTAAACTTTCTCTTCCTAAGGGGCCAGAGGCAAAAAGGACAATGTCTTGAAGGTGAGATTTAAACTATCCGCGGCACATAATCTTTCTAAATTGTGGATCACTACATTGTAATTTATATATTACACAGAAACTGTACTTCAATTTTTTTAAGAAGTTTGCATTTTATAGGTAATGAAGGAAAGATTCTTTGAACAGAAGGTGGATGATTTATACAAAAGGACTTTCTTACCATCTCAAGTTTTTAAGATGATCTTAAACTAAATATATGTCTTATTTGGACGTACCTAAATTTACGGTCACATCTAAAATTTTTCCAACAGATTTTTAGGATTAAAGGAGGCAACACATTGTCACATGAAGAATCCAAACCTATAACCTCAGGTCAAGGCAGCTGGAAATGAAACATGGCATCTTCCAGCTGCACCTCCACCAAAAAAGAACTGTAAAAACAAAGCTAAAACAAACATGAGCTCATCTCTCAAATCTAAGGCCTTTTGGTACTGGTGAACAAAGTCCTCTTCCTGATTTGAAGTCCAACTTAATCATATTTTCAAAACACAAAAACCAGTATGTAACAGCTACATATTTTTTTTTTACTAGTTACTAAATTTCTTTAGTTTAAAATGACAAGAGTATTCTTACGTGCATGTAAGCTATGAACACTGCTTATTATGCAAAAGATACATTAAGCCTATTTGATTTACCTTGGTCCTAATAATAATCCATAATGTTTAATTCAGTCTGTACCCACTGTGGCCACAACTGTAGGTCAAGCCTGATATCATCTCCACTTTAAAACCTGCTGTGATTTCTCCAAACCAGAAATAATGTTCTCCCTTCCTCTAAACTTAGGTAGTAGCACATGGTTTCTCTCATGCTGGTTCATTCATTCATTCCACAAATATTTACTGTGAGTCTAATACATGTTAGGCACTTTTCTACGTTCTGGGGATACAGCCGTGGACAAAACTAAACCACCAGCTTCTTGGGCTTACACTCTGGTGCGGGGAGGAGGGCAATAAGCAAATAAATATAAGGTGACGTGTGCCACAGTGAGAATTAGGGAAAGTAAGAAGCAGAGCTGAATCTTTTTATAAAGCTAATAAAACTTAAAAGTTCAGGCCTCCTCACTCTCCTGGGCCTCTAAGAGTGCTGAGAGCTACTGGGACGTGGAGGGTGTTGCTGGGGAGGAGAGGCAGGGTGGGTGGCATCCGGAAGCATCTCTGCTTAAATGCCTGACGAGCCCTCAGAAGAGAGGGACCTGCCTCTAAGGTTACAGCATTTGCTGGGACACCTTTTCTAATTCTAAATACTCACTTTCACAGCAAACACTTTATTCTAATGTATTTGCTTCCTCACTGAGGGTACCCAAATAACTGTATAAAGTTCAGGCCCTACAAAATCTGGACACATTCTGGGTAAAGACGGAAGTGCGGAGGAGTTGTTTTTTATAGGATCGTAAGGAATGGACACATTAAAAGGTAACATTTGAGCTGACATCTGAGGGAAACGAAGAGGCAAACCATACAGATACTGGGGGAGGGGAATTTTCAAGCACAGACAGCAAGTGCAAAGCCACTGAGGCAGCAGCAGGAGGAGCAGAGCAGGTTAGGAAGACAGCAGCAGGGGAAACAGCAAAATACAATAATAAATATTACGACTGACAATGAACCATTACTGAGCATTAGGTGACAGGCCCTGTCCCAAATGGGGCTTCCCTGGTAGCTCAGACGGTAAAGAATCTACCTTTCCATACTGTTCATGGGGTTCTAACTAAAACGAACATGGAACAACAGACTGGTTCCAAATCAGGACAGGAGTATGTTAAGGCTATATATTGTCACCCTGCTTATTTAACTTATATGCAGAGTACATCATGCGAAATGCCTGGCTGGATGAAACACAAGCTAGAATCAAGATTGCCAGGAGAAATACCAATAACCTCAGATACACAGATGACACTTACCCTTCCCTCTTGATGAAAGTAAAAGAGGAGAGTGAAAAAGCTGCCTTAAAACTCAACATTCAGAAAACTAAGATCATGGCATCCGGTCCCATCGCTTCATGGCAAATAGATGGGGAAACAATGGAAACAGTGGGAGACTTTATTTTTTGGGGGCTCCAAAATCACTGCAGATGGTGACTGCAGCCATGAAATTAAAAGATGCTTGCTCCTTGGAAGAAAAGCTATGACCAACCTAGACAGCATATTGAAAAGCGGAGACATTACTTTGCCAACAAAGGGTCTGTCTAGTCAAAGCTATGGTTTTTCCAGTGGTCATGTATGTATGTGAGAATTGGACTATAAAGAAAGCTGAGCACCGAAGAATTGATGCTTTTGAACTGTGGTGTTGAAGAATTGATGCTTTTGAACTGTGGTGTTGGAGAACACTCTTGAGAGTCCCCTGGGCTGCAAGGAGATCCAACCAGTCCATCCTAAAGGAAATCAGTCCTGAATATTCACTGGAAGGACTGATGCTGAAGCTGAACTTCCAATACTTTGGCCACCTGATGGGAAGAACCGACTCATTGGAAAAGACCCTAATGCTGGGAAAGATTGAAGGTGGGAGGAGATGGGGACGACAGGATGAGATGGTTGGATGGCATCACTGATGCGATGGACATGAGTTTGAGTAGGCTCTGGGAGTTGGTGATAGACAGGGAAACCTGGCATGCTGCAGTCCGTGGGGTCACAAAGAGTTGGACACGACTGAGCAACTGAACTGAACTGAAAGGATCTACTTGCCCTGCAGGAGACCCAGGTTCTATCCCTGGGTTGGGATGATCCCCTGGAGGAGGAAATGGCAACCAACTCCAGGGTTCTTGCCTGGGAAAACTCCATGGACAGAGGAGCCTGGCGGGCTACAGTCCATGGGAGTCACAAAGAATTGGACATGACTAAGCACCTTGGACTGCAAGGAGATCCAACCAGTCCATTCTAAAGGAGATCAGTCCTGGGTGTTCTTTGGAAGGAACGATGCTAAAGCTGAAACTCCAGTACTTTGGCCACCTCATGCGAACAACTGACTCATTGGAAAAGACTCTGATGCTGGGAGGGATTGGGGGCAGGAGGAGAAGGGGACGACAGAGGATGAGATGGCTGGATGGCATCACCGACCTGATGGATGTGAGTTTGAGTGAACTCCGGAGTTGGTGATGGACAGGGAGGCCTGGTGTGGTGCGATTCATGGGGTCGCAAAGAGTCGGACACGACTGAGCGACTGAACTGAGCTGAACTGGAGCAACAGACACACACGTGCAGATGCACATGCACGCACACACACTGTCCCAAATACTTTTTTACACATCTCCATTTTACAACTGAGGAAACTGAGGGACAGAGAGGAAGATTAGGTAATTGGCTAGTGGGTGGTGAAACCAGGTAGTCTGACTCCAGAAACTACTCTTAAATCACTATGCTGTGCTATAGAGAGGTTGGTTGTCCAGTTTATGAAGTGTCAGGACAATCTCTCTGCCGGTAAGAGATTTAATGTGCTAGAAAAGGGGAAATCAACACGGTTTTGATCTCAAATTATGACAGCTAAAAGTAGGCTCACATTTTATGCCCCTGTACATAAAGTACCAAGTCTTATCCTTTTCACTATTACACACACAGTTCCTAGAACCTTTCCTTTCATATTATAGCTATTCAATGTGGGGCAAGTGTTAAATGGACTCTCATGAGAGAATGACTAATTATTCATTCTCAATACAAAACAATTAGATGTACTTTTGAATTCTGGAGGTAAGTACCTCTTTAGGGAATCAGAGCCTAACAAAATCAGATAACCTGTTTGTATCTACAGAAATTATTCAACAATCTGTTCCACTGTCACTTTCCACCTCAAATAAGTACTGAAGTGAGAAAACTCAACCTTGATTTATCTCACTCTATCTTTCTGAAGTTTAAGACTACTTCCTCTGGTCCCTCTCGACTTTGTTCTCCATCAAAGTAAAAAAGATGGGCATAGCCCTAGATACTCATGTTTTATTTTCTTTCAGCTGTTCTTTCATTAATGCTAAAGGTCTTCACGTCTTAACTGAGTTTTCCACAAAAGTTCTTACAAATCCTGACTACAATGAAAGAGTGTCTGATGGTATTAACTGGAATGCCTGAAAGACTGCAGAGTTACAAACAAGCTGACACACAATCCACTGAACACTTGAACATACAAATTAATTTCCTGATTGCACTATCCCGTCTTCAGTTCTTCTCCCGTCAGCTTTCAGAGACTCTCTACACAGATCATCACATGAAAGCTACCCTGGAGCGCAGCCTCTCTACAGCCTCTGCTCCAGAGGGAACGACTTCCCAACACACATAGATAAAATCAGTATCAACATTTCCAAAGCATGTTCTACAAGACACTAGTTCTAAGGATAAGCAACTCGAATTACAGAGAAGAATCCCAGCGTTAAGTAAGTCTGGAGTTTGCTGGGTTAAGCATTGTTTACCAGGTTTGTTTACCGTAGGACTTCCTGGTCTTTGGCATAACTCATAGTACTGCTTTCCTTGGAGCATCCTGGTCACACTTTGGAAAACACCTATGAAGTCCAGTTTGAAGACACACATGATGCTAAGGCTTCAAGACTTACCAACTGAGTTGGGACATACTGTAGCATCTGACAAAAGAGGGCTATGAGGCACCTTTGGAGAAAGATGTAGTCTGTGAAGAGGTCAGCTGGAGACAAGGAGCTAAAACTCAGGAGAAGGTACAAGCTGGTGGCATCTGGGAGTGTCCACAGGGACCAGGCCAAAGCCACTGAACCAACCGAGATGCTCTCTTAGAACACATGAAAACCGGTGCCTCAAATTCACCTTGCCTCACCCTATCTGCAGCTTTAGTCTCTTCTCTTTAGCTGTAAATCTAGAAAAACATCTGGACACAAAGACTCTAAGGGTAGTAAAAATACAAATTAAACAGGAAAACTGCCTGAGAAAAATAGCATAATGCATGTGGAAATCATATTAATGTTAACAAATGTTGGTAACGTGATATGGTATGTAACTACCTAACCTCTCCAAGAAATCGCTTTCAAATGACAAACCTACAGCTCTCCAGTCTTTTCTTTCTTAGGATCATGGACCTCTTTGAAAATCTAATAACACCAAAAGCCATCTCTCCAGAAAAACACACAAACATACAATGTTAAGTCTATTAATTTCAGAGGATTTCATGGGCCTCCTGAGACTCAATCAAAGAGCCCCTTTTGGCTGTCAACTCACAGGTCCCTAGGTAACTCCTGCTACAGATACTTCATCTGACAGATAAAATCCAGAGTTACAAGACATTTAAAAGTATTATGGCTGTTCTTTTTAAATTATATGTTCATGTACTTTAAGACAGTGCAGTGCATGCTAAGTCACTTCACTCGTGTCTGACTGTGCAACCCTATGGACTGCAGTCATAGGGGAGCCAGGCTCCTCTGTCCATGGGATTCTCCAGGCAAGAATATTGGAACGGGTTGCCATGCCCTCCTCCAGGGGATCCTCCTGACCCAGGTATCAAACCTGTGTCTCTTACATCTACCTGCACTGGTAGGGGGGTTCTTTACTACTAGCATCACCTGGGAAGCCCAAGACAGTGCAGAGGAAATGTATTATGTGTATTTTTTTGGTCTTAAAAAAATTAAAACTTGTTGACTGACATAAGTCATTTAACACCACAAACAGAAGGGCACAAGATGGTAATAATACCTTCAAACCAAAACAGCTCTGAGAGGCTAAATGATTTTACAAGGCTACAGAGCTAATAAATTCCAGCTCTTTCACATCCTGCTGCTGCTGCTAAGTCACGTCAGTCGTGTCCGACTCTGTGCGACCCCACAGATGGCAGCCCACCAGGCTCCTCTGTCCCTGGGATTCTCCAGGCAAGAATACTGGAGTGGGTTGCCATTTCCTCCAAGGCATGCATGCACGCCAAGTCACCTCAGTTGTGTTCGACTCTGTGCGACGCCATAGACAGCAGCCCACCTGGCTTCTCTCTCCACAGGATTCTCTAGGCAAGCATTCTGGAGTGGGGTACCATTTCCTTCTCCACTTCCACATCCTAGCTCAATACTTTTTAACCAAAACACATCACCTTAAATATAATAAGCATATTATTACATTGCATAGGATATAGCTTTCAAAACAAAAATTTCTTAAAATACCAACCCTCTAAGAATGTCTGTACATAATCAGGCTTCTAACTTATTTACGTAATCGGATCATTCCATTTTTAGCACCTAAACACTGATAAATTAGGAAGCAAACTTCTAACTTTTGAAAAAAAATCCTTTAATGCACTCCTCTCTAATTAACACAATTTGCATAAACAAGGAAAGTCAAAAGAGCAAAACAAATATCAAAAAAAAAATCTGTTATCTTTATAGCATGAACATGATTATGGATAGACAAAAATACAAATAGTTTAAGCTTTGGGTTGTTCAGCAAACTGGGGATATGATACCAAAAACCACATAGTTTCTCCGTTTTGGGTCCCTGGTACTAGAAGAGTCTGGCAGGCAGGGATCAAGCATCTATTATCTGATGTCCACTTGGTAGACTCTACAAAAACAGTGAGGCCTGGCTGCACAGCAGGACTTAGGTATACTAACTACTACTTAAAGATCCTCTCCGACTCAGAGTGCAGCTGCAACTAACTGCTGAACTAAGTTGTGTGCCTCTGTGTCTTCACTTCGATAATACATGATCTGCCCATGTATTAAGTTAAGAATTAAGAATGCAGTCCCTAAAGCAAACTGATTCACGTTCTGGCTTGGCCACTTACCATCTTTGACAGGTTACTGCAACTTCCTCACGCCTTAGTTTCTTCTACTGCAAAATGGAGTTAATAACAGTGTCTACTTCCACGGGTTGTTGTAAGATTAAGTAAGTTAATACAGGACGAAGTCTTAGAGCAGTGCCTGGGAAGTAACACTCTATAAATGTTAGCTTCTATTATCATTACTTTAAACAGACGACAAAATTAATCAACTTATACCTGTACTGCACTTAGATGTCCTGAGGAAATTACAGGCCTGAATTTTTTTTTTTAATCATGTGGCTTAACTACCAGCTGTTTTTTTCTAAACACAGTAAGTACATGGCCAATTATTCTTGTAAAGAACTGATAAAGAACTTACTGTCCACACCACCACCTAAGACTGACACATTAGCAAAGTTTCAGTTAACTTTTCATCTCAATACAACAAGACTTCCTTAACCAACTCTAAGTTACCTGGATTCACTCACTTCAACTTTCACAATCACTACAAATTCCAAACACAGTAACGTAATGGTTATTCTTACAGTGGCCTCCTAACTGCTCTTCACCTCTGTCCCCCATCTCCACCCCCCAACACTGCAGTGATAAAGCTTGTAAAAATCCAAGTCTAAATTCACTCTTCTGCTTAAAACCCGGCAATGACTCTTCATTGTCCTAGGGAGAAGTCCCACCTCCTCGGAGGACCTATTAAGAGGCCTGCTCAATCTAGGGCCATTCTCCCTCTCTGGCTACTCAGGCCATACAGGCCTTCTTTCAAATTCTCACCCTGCCCTTGGGGCCTCCAAGCCTTCCCAGATCATGCTCCTTCTATCTGGCATAATCCCCTCTCCCCAGTGCCTCTGACTCCCCTGAGGAGATATACATGCTCACTAGCCCTAATCCTAATCCTCTCTTCTCTGCAGCACAAAAGGAAACTGCAATAAGACGGTTATTTAAATGGCTGTTTACTGTTGTTCTTGTCCAAAAAATATAAACAAGTAAGACTTGCGAAGACCATCCCTCTTTCAGTGCTACAACCCAAGTGCTTAAACACACGGTACCTTATATACAGTGCCAGCCTGCTAAGTCTCTTCAGTTGTGTCCAACTCTTTGGGACCCCATGGACTGTAGCCCGCCAAGCTCCTCTGTTCATGAGATTCTCCAGGGAAAAATACTGGAGTAGATTGCCCTTGTCTACTCCAGGGGATCTTCCCCAACCAGGGATTGAACCCTCATCTCTTATGTCTCCTCCAAAGGCTGGCAGGTTCTTTACCACTTGAGCCACCTGGGAAGCCCTTATACACAGCAGGCATGCACAAGACACCCGTGCTGTCCATGGAGAAAAGCAGTGAGATAAGTGGGAAGGGAAAGCGATTTATTCAGGAAACAAGACTCCTGCAGAATACTGGCTGCATTGTGTTGCATACCTAAGTTACCATATGCATTACAAGTGACCTCAAAGTAAAAATCTTCTGCTTAAACGTGGGCAAAACAAAGTTAAGACTCAACTTTCCAAAGTAAACTTAAGTTTCTCTATGCATCCTCAGGTGTTACGTGAAACACGAGGAGTTCCACTTCAGTTACCAGTAAGAAGATACACAACCAAATCAAGACTGCTGCCACATTTGGCATGAGCGTCCTCTTGGCAGCCTCTGCGAGGCCAAGAGTTGAGCTGGCCAAGGAAGCATGATTTATCTCCCACATTTAGAAGTGGTCCCTCTACAACAGGAATGCTGTGCTACTAATGGACTTTGAATTCCAACCTTGTCAAACCAGTACCTCCCCTAAGTGTTCAAGTCACTTAAAAAAAAAAAAATGAGAGTTGAATCCTATGTGTCACTGACGGAAATAAGTTTAATAAGGCATTACAATCCAATTTGAGATGGAGAAAAAGTTGCTCTTTCGAAAGAAAGGGAGAAAGGAGTCATGCTAACCAGATCTCTGTTACAAAAGAAAGTCATTACTTGAAAAATTGAAAGAAACTGGCCTGCGGATGCTAAGAGACGAAAGGTGGATGACACTGCCCACAGTAATGCCCATTGCCGGGCCTGGTGGGCAGCAGACGCCAACCCAGCGCAGAATATCCCGGTCCGTGCGGAGCACGCAGGTTTGACACACGCCAAACCCCTGCCGTCCGGCTAGTCGCACTGCCCCTGCCAAAGCAACAAACGCGGAGACCCTCTCAACGAGGTCAAGAGCAGAGCTGCCGCCGCCGATCAGCGCTTCCAGGGAAACGCGCGTCCCGGGCAGATCCAGGTAAGGGCGCGGGGGTCTCGGGGTTAACCGTCTGGCCCTTTGTTCGCTGCACAGCCGCGGAGCCCCTGGGCGCCCGCCGCGCCTCCTCCCCCACAGCTCTCGGGCGGCGACAGGCAGGGCGGACTCCGGCGCCCCGGCTCGCCGGCGCCCCCCGCCCTCCCCGCGGCGGGTCAGCGCCCCGCGGCCTCGGCGGCGCGCGGCCCCTCGCCCTCACCTTGTAGACGTCGCCGTAGGTGCCGCTGCCGATGCGCTGAATCAGCTCGAAGTCCTCCTGCGGGTTCCGGCGGGACAGATCGAAGCCGGGGTTCATGGCGGGCCCCGGGTGCCCCCCGCCTCCCTCCCGGCCAGGGGAGGGGGGGCGCTCAGGGGGCCACACGGAGAGTGGGAGCCGCGGCCGGCCCCCGGCTCCCCCCGGCGGTCACAATTGCCCGGCTCCACGCTGCGGCCGCCGCCGCGGACGACAACCACCGGCCTAACCGTCCCCGCCCCCCGCAGCCCGCCGCGGCGCCGAACCCGGGTCACACCCACACGGAGCGGAGGACGCTCACAGCCCCTAGCTCGGGGTGAAACTCCAACATGGCTTCCGCCTCGGCCGCTCCTCCCCCTCCCCTTACTCCGGCTCCGCCACCCTCCTCCCCTTTTCCCGGCTCCCGCCCGACTGCGCAGCCGCGATCCCGGAGGGAGCGCTCCCCGGCCCCGCGCGCAGCCCGCCCCTTGCGCGCTCCGGCTCCGCGCGCCTGCCCGGCGCGGGCGGGTGGCCGGGCCCCACCGGCCCCAGCGGCCGCGGCTTCCCGTGGTGGCGAACCAGTGTGCGGCCGCCGCCAGCCAGGCCGCGCCGGGAAAGCTCGCCTGCCCCCGGGACCGTGGGTGCTCACAGGCCGCAGGAGCGCCTATTCGCTTGTCATTCCCCCAACGATAAGTTTGACGTCGCCTCCTTAGGCTCCCATCCTGAGCAGGTAGTAGTTTGAATTTGCAGGTAGTGTCTCGAACTTTTTTTTTGAGACGCAGCCACAAATAGGACACAACCGAATACTACAGACTTTCTGCTATTGCTGGCAAAGTGTCCTCAGGAAAGCCCCTGAAAAAAAGTGAACTGTGCGGACTCCGACCCCCGACACTCGGGCCCGTGGAGTTGACCTGCCGGGGTGCCAAAGAGGACGGGCCAGGAGGGCGGCCAGGGAGGCCTGTGGAGTAGGTAGGCTGTGGGAAACACGCCGAACGCGTGGAGGGCATGGGAGACAGGCAGAGTCTAGAACTAAAGCAGTGCTTGACCACCACCTTCCCGAGGCATCTGGATTATCACAGATGGGGGAGGGACCAGCAAGCTGTCAAGCAACCTTGCAAAGGAGAGTGGGGTGGGGATGAAAGGTGGAGGGTGGCCAAGCTCCATTCCCACACCTGACGTGTCAACACGTGATGATCCGGAAGCTCTGTAGTTGAACAACCCAAAGCTCCACCCTGCATAAGACCCAGATTGCAACCATTGCATCCCATGCATGTGGACACCAGCTCCAACTCTTATTAGCTGTCCAAGAAAACTTGTGGGAATGGAGGGTTAATTTTCTGTTCTCAGGAAACTAACCAATGTGTTAGTCGCTCAGTCCTGTCGACTCTTCGCAATCCCATAGCCTGTAGCCCGCCAGGCTCCTCGCCAAGCTCCTTGGTCCATGGAATTCTCCAGGCACAAATACTGGAGTGGATTGCCATGCCCTTCTCCAGAGAATCGTCCTGACTCAGGGGTCAAACCTGTGTTTCATGTCTCCTGCATTGGCAGGCAGGTTCTTTATCCCCAGTACCACCTGGGAAGTGCCCACTAGGTATTCCCAACAGCAGTAACCAAGTAGATAGGCGATGGCCTTTTCCGAAGTACCACTTGGGAATTTTGCTTCAGAAATGCTTTCCTGATACCCTTAGGCACCACACCCTCTGACCATCAATATTCTCTAATGCCTCAAGGCTCCCTGAGAAACTAGGTCCTGTCAAACCTGTTAAGGATAAAATTGTTCAGTTGCTCAGTAGTGTCTGACTCTTTGTGACCCCATGGACTGCAGCACGCCAGGCTTCCCTGTCTTTCACGATCTCTCAGAGTTGACTCAAACCCATGTCCATTGCATCGATGATGCCTTCCAACCATCTCATCCTCTGTTGCCCTCTTCTCCTCCTGACCTCAATCTTTACCAGCATCAAGGTCTTTTCCAGTGAGTCGGCTCTTCACATCAGATAGCCTAAGTATTTGAGCTTCAGCTTCAGCATCAATCCTTCCAATGAATATTCAGTGTTGATTTCCGTTAGGATTGACTGGTTTGATGTCCTTGCAGTCCAAGGGACTCTCAAGAATCTTTTCCAGCACCACAGTTCAAAAGCGTCATTTTTTCAGTGCTCAGACTTCTTTATGGTCCATCTCTCACGTCTGTGCATAACTACTAGGAACACTAACTATGTGTACATTAGCTGTTCAGTCATGTCCAACTCTTTGCAACCCCATGGACTGTAGTCTGCCAGGTTCTCTGTCCATGGGATGAAAGACCATATAAGTATCATCAATAGTCAAATGAACTAAGCTGCTTCATTTTTATCTTTTCAGCCCTTTGCTTACAATAAGATTGCATGTTTACTAAATTCTCAAAGTTGTTTGCTCTGTTGACTAAAAGATGTTGGGAAATGACCATCTCTTCGCCTATACGCGTAGACTTTCAATTGTCTAGTTTTTAATTATTTTAGGCATCAGTACCATGAGCATATTATACCATGAACATATTACTTAAATTGCCACTGTATAAATACTTAACACTGGGTTTTTTCCTAGATGGATCCACCCTAAGCCTCTGGTATCTTTAGAATTGAAATACTGGCTATAAATTTATTCCATGGCTAAGGACCCTGTTTTGGTGCTGTTTAAGGCACTTGCCCAGATGCAAGGCTTTCTTCAGCCTGTCCACTTTTGGAGAATTGTTTGGCTTCTTTAAGCCAAACATGAGGATAATTAGCCCAGGGTTTAGATAAGCAGATCTAATAAACTATCCCAAATAGGAACCAGTTCTGCTCTCCTTCTCTGTCTTTTTAATGCTGTAAAGACAAAGGGTCAGGATTGAATGCGGCAAAAAGAACATTCTAATGGTTTCACTGTTTTGTTTGTGAGGATTATCATCTGTGCAGATAACTTTGTATTTGCATCGCTAATAGACTTCTTTCAAAGGGAAAAGGCATTTCAGTAGGGTTGGAACAGTTTTTAAAGTTTTGTTTGTTTCATTTTGGCAGGGCCAAACTAGTCCTTTTGAAAAGACAGGATTTGTATGTAAGGGCCTGATTTGCCATGTGAGTTACAACATAAATGAAAGGACTTTTGCAGTCAACAAAGAGTAAAATATTTTGTTCTTTGTAATACTAATACATATATACAGTCAAAGTTGATTTTTTCTTTCTATTCTAACACTTCTCATCTTCGCTAGAAATAACACTAATGATCACACTTTCTTTGAATCAGAAAAATAGCTTCCCTCTTCTATGATTAGAAGCAACCTTAGAAGTCATAAACTGCTTCCAAAGCATCTCTCCCTATTTACTACTGCTTGAATACCTTCATTAAAAGGGAACTTACTGCCTGCAATGCAGGAGATGCGTGTTCAATCCCTGGGTCAGAAAGATCCCTTGGAGAGGGGAATGGCAAACCTCTTCTTGCCTGGAGAATTCCATAGACAGAGGAGCCTGATGGAGTCCATGGGATCACAAAGAGTTGAACACAGCTGAGTGACTAACACACATTTACTGCTTCTGAAGCACCCCACTTTATTGTGACATAGAGGTGGCAAGAATACATAGGAGAACCATACAAAAAAGATCTTCATGACCAAGATGATCATGATGGTGTGATCACTCACCTAGAGCCAGACATCCTGGAATGTGAAGTCAAGTGGGCCTTAGAAAGCATCACTATGAGCAAAGCTAGTGGAGGTGATGGAATTCCAGTTGACCTATTTCAAATCCTGAAATATGATGCTGTGAAAGTGCTGCACTCAATATGCCAGTAAATTTGGAAAACTCAGCAGTGGCCACAGGACTGGAAAAGGTCAGTTTTTGTTGCAATCCCAAAGAAAGGCAATGCCAAAGAATGCTCAAACTACTGCACAATTCACTCATCTCACACGCTAGTAAAGTAATGCTCAACATTCTCCAAGCCAGGCTTCAGCAATATGTGAACTATGAACTTCCAGATGTTCAAGCTGGTTTTAGAAAAGGCAGAGGAACCAGAGATCAAATTGCCAACATCCGCTGGATGATGGAAAAAGCAAGAGAGTTCCAGAAAAACATCTATTTCTGCTTTCTTGACTATGCCAAAGCCTTTGACTGTGTGGATCACAATAAACTGTGGAAAATTCTGAGAGAGATGGGAATACCAGACCACCTGACCAGCCTCTTGAGAAACCTGTATGCAGGTCAGGAAGCAACAGTTAGAACTGGACATGGAACAACAGACTGGTTCCAAATAGGAAAAGGAGTACATCAAGACTGTATATTGTCACCCCGCTTATTTAACTTATATGCAGAATACATCATGAGAAACGCAGGACTGGAAGAAGCACAAGCTGAAATCAAGATTGCCGGGAGAAATATCAATAACCTCAGATATACAGATGACACCACCCTTATGGCAGAAAGTGAAGAGGAACTAAAAAGCCTCTTGATGAAAGTGAAAGTGGAGAGTGACAAAGTTGGCTTAAAGCTCAACATTCAGAAAACAAAGATCATGGCATCCGGTCCCATCACTTCATGGGAAATAGATGGGGAAACATTGGAAACAGTGTCAGACTTTATTTTTGGGGGCTCCAAAATCACTGCAGATGGTGACTGCAGCCATGAAATTAAAAGACGCTTACTCCTTGGAAGAAAAGTTATGAGCAACCTAGATAGCATGTTCAAAAGCAGAGACGTTACTTTGCCAACAAAAGTCCGTCTAGTCAAGGCTATGGTTTTTCCAGTGGTCATGTATGGAGGTGAGAGTTGGACCGTGAAGAAAGCTGAGCGCCAAAGAATTGATGCTTTTGAACTGTGGTGTTGGAGAAGACTCTTGCGAGTCCCTTGGACTGCAAGGAGATCCAACCAGTCCATTCTGAAGGAGATCAGCCCTGGGTTTTCTTTGGAAGGAATGATGATGAAGCTGAAACTCCAGTACTTTGGCCACCTCATGTGAAGAGTTGACTCATTGGAAAAGACTGTGATGCTGGGAGGGATTGGGGGCAGGAGGAGAAGGGGACAACAGAGGATGAGATGGCTGGATGGCATCACCGACTCAATGGACGTGAGTCTGAGTGAACTCTGGGAGTTGGTGATGGACAGGGAGGCCTGGCGTGCTGCGATTCATGGGGTTGCAAAGAGTCAGACACAACTGAGCAACTGAACTGAACTGAGTATTAGTAAATAATCATATAACAATAATAGAAAAAAACAATATCTAACATTACTAAGTACTTACAAGGTGCCAGGCCCTGAGCCAAGTTCTTTCCATGTATTATCTCATTTAAATCTCACAACTTGACATAGATATTATTATCTCCATTTTTTGTTGCAAGGACAGTAAACTGCTCAAGGTAACAGAGAAAGCTGAAATTTGACTAAATGTAGTACTACCCATGGAGAATGCAATGGCACCCCACTCCAGTACTCTTGCCTGGAAAATCCCATGGATGAAGGAGCCTGGTGGGCTGCAGTCCATGGTGTCGCTAAGAGTCAGATACAATTGAGCAACTTCACTTTCACTTTTCACTTTCATGCATTGGAGAAGGAAATGGCAAGCCACTCCAGTGTTCTTGCCTGGAGAATCCCAGCGACAGTGGAGCCTGGTGGGCCACCATCTATGGGGTCGCACAGAGTCGGACACGACTAAAGTGACTTAGCAGCAGCAGGAGCCGCAGTACTACAAAAAGGCCAGGCTCTTAGTCACTAGTTTGTAGTTAAACTACACTTTAAAAATTTTCTCTCATGCTTAGCCAGAATCTGCCTGCCTGTTACCCATTTAGAGTTGGTGGTTATTAGATTCTAGTGGCATAGAGTACAAAGAAAAGCCATGCTGACTGCCCTCAAGGAATTTGCAGTATCCAAAACAGTGTGAGAAGCACAGAGAAAGGACATAAATGTTGACCAGACGATGTAGGAATGATGCTAAAGCTAAATTTTGAAAACTACATCAGAGTTTGCCAGACAAAGGGGTATACTCCAAGCTGGCCATTTAGCCCCAGGCCCTTAAAGCACCCATCCATGTAAGCATCACACAGTAGGGAGCACATGATGGCTAAGATGGACTGTAGCAGTTACTGCCATATCCAGACCACCCTTCTGTTAGCCTGTCCCTCATGGATCTGTGGCTTAGAAATTCTTTGGTCTCCACACCAGATTTCAGTTTTATCCTCAGGACCTGTTGTGTAATAACTCTCTAATAACCACCATTCACATTTTCAGTACACCACCAGCTCAAGGAAAGGAATCCTGGGGCAACCTTAACTCAGAAAAGACTCAGTACAGCCAAGCCATCCATGGGAAAGGAGAATCAGACCCAGACATGTCTGTGAAACAATGTGGCAGAACACTGCAGGAGATTGAGCCTGGTTCGGTTCAGTTCAGTCGCTCAGTCGTGTCCGACTCCTTGCGACCCCATGAATCGCAGCACGCCAGGCCTCCCTGTCCATCACCAACTCCCAGAGTTCACTCAGACTCACGTCCATTGAGTCCGTGATGCCATCCAGCCATCTCATCCTCTGTCGTCCCCTTCTCCTCCTGCCCCCAATCCCTCCCAGCATCAGAGTCTTTTCCAATGAGCCTGGTTACTAGGGTTCAAATCTTGTCTCGCTCTCCTTACTGAACAACCTTGGGAAGTTATTTCAAACAGGAGCAATTATGAAGAGTCGAAAAGAAAATGACGTGTAAAAGTCAGTAGTGCCTGGCACCACAGCAATCCCACAAAGTATTAATTACTGTTGTTTTGAGTACATTTTAGAATGTTTTAAAGGGGAACAGTGATGAGGATCCGGTCCCATCACTTCATGGCAAATAGATGGGGAAATAATGGAAACAGTGAGAGACTTTATTTTGGAGGCTCCAAAATCACTGCAGATGATGAGTGCAGCCATGAAATCAAAAGACGCTTGCTCCTTGGAAGAAAAGCTATGACCAACCTAGACAGCATATTGAAAAGCGGAGACATTACTTTGCCAACAAAGGGTCTGTCTAGTCAAAGCTATGGTTTTTGCAGTAGTCATGTATGGATGTGAGAGTTGGACTATAAAGAAAGCTGAGCACCAAAGAATTGATGCTTTTGAACTGTGGTGTTGGAGAAGACTCTTGAGGGACTCTTGGACTGCAAGGAGATCCAACCAGTCCATCCTAAAGGAAATCAGTCCTGAATATTCATTGGAAGGACTGATGCTGAAGCTGAAACTCCAATACTTTGGCCACCTGATGTGAAGAACTGACTCAATTTGAAAAGATCCTGATGTTGGGAAAGATTGAAGGCGGGAGGAGAAGGGGACGATAGGATGAGATGGTTGGATGGCATCATTGACTTGATGGACGTTAGTTGGAATAAGCTCCTGGAGTTGGTGATGGAAAGGGAAGCCTGGCATGCTGCTGTCCATGGGGTCACAAATATTCGGACACGACTGAGCAACTGAACTGAACTGAGTCATGAGGATGGGGATGGAGATATGATTTAGGAAGCAAATGTAATAACAGAACATAAATTAAGGCCAGAGATGTCTAGGATGGAGAAAAGGGAAGGAAACCAGGAAGTAATTGAAAGATGGAATTGACACATTTGGAGAGGTGAGGGAACAGGCAGAGACATGAATGACAAGCAGGTGCCTGACCTAGACAATTGGGAAGATCCCCAAAAGGTGATAGCATTTGTCATAAGAGGAACTGGGGTTATTTGCTGGAGAGATTTAACCCTGGATCAAAGGAATGATTCTGTTTGTATCTGTTAAATTTGATGTGCTCAAATAGAAATGTGAAATAAGTGATAACTTTTACATTTATCACTAATAAAAATTACAGTTGAAACAAAAAACTAGGAGACTAATTTTAAACTTTTGGGGAGCCATAGTTTAGAAATGTTTGTTGAGCATCTGTTAGCTGTCAAACATATATGAAGTTCTGACAATGAAATAGATCCCTAAACTCAAATTTAGGCTAAAGACAAGTTCTCAGATAAGTACTGAGGTGCAGAGAAGCAAAGCAAGAAGGAAATGTTAGATGCCACTCAGACTAATAATTTGAGTCTTTTTCAACCTATATGTATTTTTACTTTCTTTAAATAAATATTTTAATTTTTTTTAAGATAGTAAATGAGTATTTTTAAAAGCAGTATTTTTACTCAGCATTTACTCACAGGGCAAGTGGAGCCCTGCATGGAAGTAGGTGGAGATGGAAGTCCTCAGGTGTCAGCTTTCAGCTTCCACTCTGTTGTTCTGAGCAATTCACCTCTGGTCTCAGATTTGCATACCTCCTAGCACAGTGTTTCTCAATGGAGGTTTCATCAGCATTTTGAATAGGACAGTTCTTCCTTGTGTGGGACTGTCCCCAAGCATTATAACGTCCCTGCCCTGCACCAATACTGCCCCCAACCATACTGACTTTAACAGTAACATTTCCAAATGCCTAGGGCTGGGCTGGAGGGTGTGGATAGTGACTGAATTGAAAATGTTTGCTTAGCATGTCCCTTAGGAGAACTATCACCCACACCAAACTATTTACCATGGAATTCCTTCCTATGTCATAGTACATTCCCTGAGAGAAGTCCTAATATGTACTGTCTCTCTTATTACGTTTCCAATATTTAGCACCCAAGTGATGTTTCACAGCTCTCTGTAGATCCGCAACCAAGATTCTACCTCCCCTTTATTATGTAGTTCCTGGGTTCACGTAAGAGGGCACTGAATCTAGTCTTTGCTGGTTATGAACATCTTCACAGAGGAAGGAACCTCTAAGCTGAGACTTAGAAGATGAGTAGAGAATTAGCCAGGCAAGAAAGTAAACTCCATACTGAGAGTAGAAAGAGAAATGAAAGTAGTTCTGTCTGGGGTGACTATCAGATAAGGTTAGAGTGCTAAACAGGGATCATCCATTAAGAGGCATGTAAATTGTGATAAATAATTTGGATTTTTATTGAGAACCCAAGGGGGCTAGTGATGGGTTATCATCTCAGGAGTGGCATAATCTTATTTATGACTTAGAAATATGCCAGTGTCTGCAGGTGGTGAGTAATTGAAGGCAGGGGGCACAACTGGAGATGAGATGGGAGAACACGGAGCAGTGTTTGCTCTGTCTTCATCGGCCTCACTGAGCCTTCCTCAGAGCTGCTCTGCAGTCTCAGTCTTGTCCCTCACGCTCCTGCTCCCAGTCCTCTTTATACCTCACAGGTGTTTCCGCACATAAGTCTCTTGCCCTTCTAATTCAGTTTTACTATCTGTGGAACTAGGACAATTAGTATTAACAAAGCAAAGAAGGAGGGAGTTTTAAAAAGAGAATGATCAAGTGTGTTAAACGCCAAAGAGAGACTGAGGGGACAGAAGAGTGTCATTAGATTTATCATCACGGAGGTTAGTGCTGACCTAAGTATTGACGTTCGTGGCTCCTCTTCTGCCAGAGTGTCCCCTCTTAGTTATATTCTCCTACATCCCCTTCAGCCTTTCTCATACATCATGATCTTCATGCATTTCATCTGGATCCCTCTCATATGGACATATGTTGTATATTCATATCATTCTAAATTTTGGTGCTAAGCTTTGAGCTAGCTCAGTATTCCACTTGTAGTCTGGTCAGTGTTGACTACTGAAAGACTATAAGTACCTATTATCTCGACACCATCATGGCCTAAACTTTGATTCCGTTTCTTATAGTTCCAACAAACTTAGGGCCATTGTGCTGCCCAGCTCCAGGGGATCAGATTATAATCTGCAATTATATAATTCTCAACTCCACCTGGCCTCTGGGTCCTGATCTTGAAACATCTCCAGAAAAACACTTGCTCACCTCTGAATCAGATCGTCAGAGGTGTTCTTGAATGCCCATTGCCATGAAGTGCCAGGGACAAGAAACTTAAATCTCATAAATCCTACTGTAAAATCCCTGCCAAAAGTTTATCAGATCAGACAGCATCTTCTCATCACCAAACAGATGTAACACACCAACAAAACCGGGCACAGAGTACCACTACTCAGTGTTGCTACCAGCAGAGATCTTGGCAAAGAAAAACAAGACAAGAACTTTGTTTAGATAGAGAAGTACTTCCTATCTTCTTGAGAAGCCAGGATTTCAAGGGGGTTCTCTTGGGCCTGCTCTGTAGGTAATTGATATCTTTTTAGACCTAACTAATCCTTGATGGGTGCAGGCTATGGAAAAAATAGACAAAATATTAAAGGATTGTAAGGAAGGGCAGGCTGATTGCAGGCTGGGTGAGAAATAGAGATGCTAAGATAATCTTATGGATAAAACTCCTAATTATATTCACCTTTTGTCCCCTGGTAGATAAGAGCACAGTGTTTCACTGGTTCCCTTTCATAACGTCTAGCCGTCAGTTAAAGGCTATTGCCTTGTCCTCTAGTTCCCAAGTACGGAGTGAGGCAACTGTTGGGCCAGATGGAGTTGAACCGGAACAAATGCAATTACATACAGAGTTTTTCCAGGGTAGATGACTGCCCAGAGTGCCATCCTGTTGGCCTTTTCTTTAGAAACTTTATTGTAGTTGCTATTATTCCCTTAGGAGGACTCCAAACCTTACTATCGACAAAGCCTGTAGCAAAGCAATCTGCTTATAGATCTAAAAAGTTCATCACCTTGGAGGAAAACAATCCGCTAATTTGGTTTAAACCTGGACTGGAGGTTTTTTGTTTTTTTTTTAATCAAAACAAACAAAAATAATAGCCAAAACAAAAACAAAGCAAATCAGAAATAAAAGCCCAGTTAAATAATTCAAATAAAATGCTAGGAGTTTTTCATTATTCCTTACCCTCTGCTCATTGCTCAAGGCAGCTGTGAAGGTAACTCATTTCTCAAACTGACCCAGATCTCTGCCTCGGGAAATAGAACCTGCAGGACCTGAGCTCATGGTAAAGCCCAACCGGATCAAGACCACTTCTCAGCTGCTGCTGCTGCTGCTAAGTCGGTTCAGTTGTGTCTGACTTTGTGCGACCCCATAGACGGCAGCCTACCAGGCTCCCCCGTCCCTGGGATTCTCGAGGCAAGAACACTGGAGTGGGTTGCCATTTCCTTCTCCGCCACTTCTCAGCATTAGAGCCAAAGCTTCAGCCTGGAATCTGATCATCTGGATTACTTAAAGATACTTTAAAAATCTTTTTATGTTTAAATTAAGACTCATCTGGTAATACCAACTTTCCCAGCTGAGCATCTGATACCATCAGAAATAAACATGTGTTGGTGAAATGATTGTTCTCATCATAAAAGGAACAAAAGGAAGGAAACTCATGAAAAGTTCCTGGCTGCTTTGTATTTTATTTACAAAAGGCTAAGCTCTTCTATAAAATTTATGAATGATCATTTTCAAGTATAAGTATAGAGCCATACAGGCATTCTATCTTTGTCTCAATACCAACATCAACTGGGCATCAATATCTGAAAATGTTGTAGGAACTTTTAATACCTAAAAGTATAACAATCTTACATTGCTGATGTAAATATTTAGGGCTAACCTGTCATCTAAAGACAGCCCTCTTTGATCCTTCCAAATAAATCCAAAATATCATGTCCGCAAATCTGAGTGCAGTCTGTTTTTTGCTATGGGATGCAAGCCTCTTAATTAGTCTCTCTGGCCCCATTCTCTTCTGACAATACCACACCTGGCTAAGAAGCAGGCTTCTTAAAATGCTAGCAATGAAAATATGGAAGTCCTGGGAGGAAGCTAAATTTGGAATGAATATGAACTCACTTTTAGGCTTATTAAGTTTGAGAAGATAAAAGGGCATTAAGGAGAAGCCATTGCAAAGATAGTGATAGATTTAGAAAGTACAAGAGGAAATGAGATCATCATGTGTAAATTTCAGTCATACAAATAAAGACTAGAAGCACGAGATCTCTAAGTTCTTTTCTCAGTCTGAGAGTGAGGAACAATGGTGAGCAATTTTTTTTTTTTTTAATGAAGGCCACTTAAAAGGAGCAGAAAATGTTTCTGGACCTCTTTTTGTTTTTTTTTTTTAAACATTTAAAATGAAAAGAATGTTACTTCCATATGAAGAATTTATACTGTGGGATGATTTATTAGGATATGAGTATGTATTCATTCTTCCTCAGGCAGTGTTTTCCAGCCTTTCTTTGCCTGATATATTTGTGACATGATATTTAGAGACAGAATGGTTGGAGACACGTTAGTGGGGCAGTAAGAAGACAAGGGGAATAATTCAGCCAGAAAGGAGCTGAATCAACCTATCAGATGTTGAAAGAAAGAGAGAAGGGAGAAAATAACCAAAAGCTCAGTTAACTGGTTCCTAACCAGTTAACCTAACCCTTATGGCAGAAAGTGAAGAGGAACTAAAAAGCCTCTTGATGAAAGTGAAAGTGGAGAGTGAAAAAGCTGGCTTAAAGCTCAACATTCAGAAAACGAAGATCATGGCATCCAGTCCCATCACTTCATGGGAAATAGATGGGGAAACAGTGTCAGACTTTATTGTCAGACTTTATTTTGGGGGCTCCAAAATCACTGCATATGGTGACTGCAGCCATGATATTAAAAGACGCTTACTCCTTGGAAGAAAAGTTATGACCAACCTAGATAGCATATTCAAAAGCAGAGACGTTGCTTTGCCGACTAAGGTCCCTCTAGTCAAGGCTATGGTTTTTCCTGTGGTCATGTATGGATTTGAGAGTTGGACTGTGAAGAAGGCTGAGCACCGAAGAATTGATGCTTTTGAACTGTGGTGTTGGAGAAGACTCTTGAGAGTCCCTTGGACTGCAAGGAGATCCAACCAATTCATTCTGAAGGAGATCAGCCCTGGATTTCTTTGGAAGGAATGATGCTAAAGCTGAAACTCCAGTACTTTGGCCACCTATGCGAAGAGTTGACTCATTGGAAAAGACTCTGATGCTGGGAGGGATTGGAGGCAGGAGGAGATAGGGACAACAGAGGATGAGATGGCTGGATGGGATCACCGACTCGATGGACATGAGTCTGAGTGAACTCCGGGAGTTGGTGATGGACAGGGAGGCCTGGCGTGCTGCGATTCATGGGGTCGCAAGGAGTCGGACACGACTGAGTGACTGAACTGAACTGAACTGAGAGAAAGTTTGGGGGTTTGTGTTTAAGGCCTGAAGAGAATAGAATGGACCTCAAGTGTCAGTCTGTAACCATGAATGGGTTCCTTGTAGGTGCTCTTTGAGAGCTGCAAGTAATGATTAGAATACCTTTCTAAGATTATGGTGTATCTTTATATGTGATCCTAAGAAGAGTCTGAGGTAGGTGGGATCCCAGAATAAATTAAGGTTACGAGAAGAATGTCAATGAGAAATTTTCCAATAGTTTTGAATTTTGCTAAAATATTATCTGGTCCTATGTAAGAAGTCATGACACAGAAGCAGCTTTCAAAGCTGTTATAACTTAATTTGCATTGCTTTTTAGCATTTACAAATGTTTTCATATTTGTATCTCATTTGATCTTTGTAATCATTCCTTCATTTATTATTGTTCCCAGTTTAGAAATGAGGAAATTGAAACTTAGTGGGGTGAAAGTCAGAAACAGATCCAGGGTTTATAATTAATTTCAGTCAGGGGAGTATTTACTGAGCTTTGATGACTGAACTTCAGGTTATATTAGATGTTGGTTGTATTATGAGTAAAGTGTGCACCCAGCCCTCGACCACTCAGCCCGTCCTTTCTCCAGTTCTCTCCCAGAGCTTTGCTGTCCCCTCTGAGCTCAGGCTGGGCTGGTTCATGGTGCAGTCCCCAGCTGAGCATCACCTACACGAAGCGCTTACAGGTTGCAGTTTACAGGAAGGATTGACTCCAGGGTACCTGGCAGTTCCATGCCTCTGCTGCAGTCGTCAGAGTTGCAAAGGTAAAGAAGAAATGGGGGATCTTGTACACGGTGGGGAGGAGAATAAATTGGTACAACCAGGTTGGAAGGACATGTTTCATTATCAAAGCTAAAGATGCCTTTACAGTCTTACAGTGTAACAATTCCACTTCCCCATGTATACAAGAAACTCCCCCTCAAATGCGTAAGGAGACGTCTAAATGAATGTTCACTGAAGCATTGTCTATAATAGGAAGATAATTGGAAACAACCTAAATATTCATCAACCTGAGAATGGATAAGTAAATTTGTGTATGATCACACAGTAGAATATAATATTATAGTTAAAGTAAATGAACTAAAACTGGAATTAGAATATGCATAAATCTCAGCTAATGGAATACTGAGTGAAAAAAAGTGACAGAAGATAAAGTATGCTACCATTGACATGAATGTTAAATGCAGCAAACGATACTGCATATTTCCATTTGTAACAGCATTTTAAAATATTCGTGGCAATGATAAACTCTGAATTCAGGATAGTTGTTACCTCTGCTGAGAAGGCAGGATAATGATAGAGTATGCAGAAGCCATTAGCCAAATCTGTGTTTCTTTTAAAAGAAAAAAGGCAAAAAATGTGGATCTAAAGTAAATATGACAAAAAGCAAATATGTGACAAAGCTGGGTGGGAAAGACAAAAGAGTCCGTTATATTATTTTTCTATACTCTATATTCTATGTTTGGAATATTCCATTTAAAAGTATCTCTGGGCCATGGGCCCTGGAGTTCTGGGATCCTCTTGTGTTTTTTACTTCTGTGCAGATTTGTTTCTTTTTCTTTCCTCATGCTGGCATTCCATCCATTCTTTGATATCTAGCTCAAGTCTCACCACCTTATTGAGAATTTCTGTGACCAGTCTTATCAGTTCAGACTATGCTTCCCCTTTTCAAAACCATGATAGATCTGTCAGGTCAGTTTATTTTTTTCCCTCGGTTCTTGTCTCATTGCAACAAAAATTTGGAACAACGGACTAAAGGGTTTAACATAACAGAAAAGTTAAAGCTCAGTTCAGCGCAAGCAGACAGATCTTTTATTAGACAAACACTCCCAAGGCATGGGAGCAGGCTGACCCCAAAGGAGTCATCCTGTTTCCTCTTGGCTTCCCTCTTGTTTATACTTCCTGTCTCCTCCTCTTGGTTATGCCCTGTGCTAAATAAAAAATCCACCTGTAATGTGGGAGACCTGGGTTTGATCCCTGGGTTGGGAAGATACCCTGGAGAAGGGAAAGGCACAGTATTCTGGCCTAGAGAATTCCATGGGATTACAAAGAGTTGGACATGACTGAGGGATTTTCACTTGCACTTTCACTATGCAAAATAGGGCCTGTACCCACCACCAATCAATGAAAGGAACCGTAAATAGGCATACAGTCAAGGCTGATTGACAATTGCAAGCTATATAACAGCAGGCTCTGTTGTATATGTCTTCCCATAATTCAGTCTGTTATAATCAGATGTATATATGTGTAGAATATTTATGAACCCTTAATGGGCTCCTGGCTGTTTAAGATTACTTGAAGAAGCCCCTATGATTGGTTTGTATCCACTGTGTGCATGTGCAGGAGTTGGAAGAGTCTCTGTGGTTATTTTTGTAGCATATCTGTGAGCTCTCCTGGGTGTGTCTGGGCGGGGGTTTAGAGATGAGCTTGCATCCCTTTCAGCCAGGCCACCCCTTATTGCTCATCCCTAGCTTCCTGCCTAATAGATCTATAAAGTTCTCTTGTACACTATGTATTTATGACCAAATTCTTTCATATTGTTGTTTAAATATATATCGCTTTGCATTAATGTTTGACTTTACTGTACATGAACCTTCTTTTTCCAATTATATTGTAAGAGAATTAAGAGCAGGGACAATGTCTTTAATGTGTTTTATTCTTCCCCAATGCCCAGTGGAGCCTAACCAGATACTTATTAAAGAAAAGTGGTTTATGAACCAATAATTATAACCCTTCCTACAAAACCTGTACATAGAAAGTTGAAAACACTAGTTTGAGCTACATTTGCTTTTATTTTCCAAGAGAGAGAATACTAATGAGCTGTGAAATGACGAAAAATCAGGCAGCAGAAGGGAAAAGAAAAAATAACGGGTTTGTATATTACACATTCTGAATAATCGGCTCTTGAATTATTAAGTGTGGGTTATCTCTTATGGGGAAAGGCAGATTTTAAAAATTCATTTTATGACTATTGAACTGCTTCATAGTTATTTCCAGTTTTCAGACAATCGTAGGCCAAACTTACAGATTATTTTGGAAAAAATTTCCTCTCTTGTTATGCTGCATACAAATACACCTTGTTTTTTGTAGTGTTTATTAGACAAGACCTGGGAATGGTGGTCCAGTGAAGCTAAAAAACAAAAAATGTTGCACCTGTGAAATCAGAAAAGAATTTTGGAGGAAAAGAAGTTACTTTGAGTTCAATTTACCTGTAGTCCATCTTGTAAAAGTGCTTGGTACTTGAGGCAGTCACCTCACCCGACACCTCAGAGTAAAAGAATGGATGAAAGCTGATGAGCACCGGAAATGGTAAGAGGTCGGGACTACATTGTCTCTTCTCAGAATGAAAAGTCAGTTATCACAGACTGGAATAAATTTAGGAATCAGTGTGGTTACTTTTAGCAAAAGTAGTAGCTGGTATGGTCTATTTCAAAATTACCTCCATTTTATCCCTGGTGAGTTTTCCTAATGGACCTGTGTAATATTTTATTAAACCAGGCCGCTATCTCAGGGTTCTTTGGCCTAAGTGCTACAATACCCAAAATATAGTTTCTTAAATTAGACCTTACCTACATCTGTATTTATGACTTCATTCTTAACTCTGAAGTGTACCTCAGGGAGGTAATATCTTTTAAATTATTATCCTTCTTTATCTCTATGTCATTTATGCCTTGGCAAAAAAAACTAGAGACACAAAAATATCTTGCAGTTTGGTAAAAGATCACTTATTCCCTCATGTTCACCTCATTTATGGATATTAAGGTTGAAGTAAAGTCTTAAAGCAGTGACCAGAGTATTTTTATATTAATAATGAACCTTATCATTGGTATTTGCAATTTTTCTTTTCCTTAAATAAAGAAAAGCAAGAAATATGCTGTTATAGAGAGAATATATCCAATGAATATGTTGGGTTCTCAAAGTTTCTTAAAAGTTTATAACATGAAATTACTTTCCTCTGGAAATAGAGTAATTAATAATTGTTACAGTCTAACTCAAGGCCACAAAATCCAAATAATATTAGTAGGTGTGGCAGGTGATTAAGAAATCATGTCTTATTTTCCTGTCTATGGGCTTGCCATGGAAAAATAAGTATTTTTCCCTTCTCTTGTCTAGAGGAAAGGATAAAACGTGGTGATTTTTTAAAGTTTTAGGGAGACAGGGACTCAATTATCTGGAAGGAGAAGGGTTCTAAGAAAATGGGAATGAGTTGACTTCAGGAGAATTTGGATCTCTTGATTCCAGAAGGAGGCAAGAACTAGACAAGAGGCAGTTTCCATAAATGGTGAAGACCCATGTTCATTCCCAGATAACAGTTCAGAATGGTATAGACCTCTCATGGGGATGCCAGCAAGGATATGTCGTCTCAGAAGTAGTAAAAGTATTCATCTATTATGTGTGGGCATACATAGTCGTGTCCAACTTTTTGCCACCCCATGAGTTGTAGCCTACCGGCTCCTCTGTCCATGGAATTTTCCAGGCAAGAATACTGGAATGGGTTGCCATTTCCTACTCCAGAGGATCTTCCTGACCCAGGGAATGAACCTGCATCTCTGGCGTCTCCTGCATTGGCAGACAGATTCTTTACTACTAGTGCCATTTGGGAAGCCCTAATTTATAATGAGCTGAAGTAAACAAGGGTACAAGTTGTAAACTCTAGGGTTACTTTTAAGAGAACAGTAAAAGTATGTGAAAACAATATCTTGTATAAATAGTAAAAGAGAGAAAAGTAATAATAAAGAAAACTCAAGCAAAAGGAAGGCAAGAAAGACAATACAGGGAGGTTGGGGCTGACATACACACACTACTATTTATAAAATCAAAAACTAATCATACCTATTGTATAGTACAGGGAACTCTACTCAATACTCTGTAATGACCTATATGGGGAAAAAAATCTGAAAAAGAGAATACACGGAACTGTACAAAAAAGGCCGTAATGACCCAGATAACCACAATGGTGTGGTCATTCTCCTACAGCCAGACAACCTGGAGTGTGAAGTCAAGTGGGCCTTAGGAAGCATTACTACCAACAAAGCTAGTGGAGGTTATGGAATTCCAGCTGAGCTATTTAAAATCCTAAAAGATGATGCCGTTAAATTACTGCATTCAATATGTCAGCAAATTTGGGAAATCCAGCAGTGGCCACAGGACTGGAAAAGTAAGTTTTCATCCCAACTCCCAAAGAAGGGCAGTGCTGAAGACTGTTCAGATCTCCGGACAGTTGCACTCACTTCCCATGCTAGTAAGGTTATGCTCAAAATCCTTCAAATTAGGCTTCAGCAGGACTTGAATCAAGAACTTCAGATGTACGTGCTGGGTTTAGAAAAGGCAGTGGAACCAGAGATCAATTTGCCAACATTTGCTGAATCATAGAGAAAGCAAGGGAATTCCAGAAAAACATCTACTTCTGTTTCATTGACTATGTGAAAGCTTTTGTGTGAATCACAGCAAACTGTGGAAAATTCTTAAAGCGATGGGAATACCAGACCATCTTACCTGTCTCCTGAGAAACCTGTATGTGGGCCAAGAAGCGACAGTTAGACTCAGACATGGAACAATGGACTGATTCAAAATTGGAAAAGGAGTACGACAAGGCTATATATTGTCACCCTGTTTATTCAACTTATATGCAGAATACATCATGTGAGATGCCAGGCTGGATGAATCACAAACTGTAATCAAGATTGCCAGAAGTATTAACAATCTCAGATATGCAGATGATACCTCTCTAATGGCAGAAATGAAGAGGAACTAAAGAGCCTCTTGATGAAGGTGAAAGAGGAGAGTGAAAACGCTGGCTTAAAATTCAACACTCATTAAACTAAGGTCATGGCATCCTGTCTCATCATTTCATGGCAAATAGAAGGGAAAAAAGTGGAAGCAGTGACAGATTTTCTCTTCTTGTGCTCCAAAATCTCTGGGGATGGTGACTGCAGCCAAGAGATTGGAAGACACTTGCTTCTTAGAAGGAAAGCTATGACAAACCCAGATACCATATTAAAAATCAAAGACATCACTTTGCTGCCAAAGGTCTGTATAGCCAAAGCTATGGTTTTCCCAGTAGTCATGTGCCAATGTGAGAATTGGACTGTAAAGAAGGGTGAATGTTGAAGAATTGGTGCTTTCAAATTGTGCTGCTGGAGAAGACTCTTGAGAGTCCTTTGAACAGCAAGGAGATCAAACTAGTCAATCCTAAAGGAAATCAACCCTGAATATTCATTGGAAGGACAGATCCTGAAGCTTTAATACTTTGGCCACCTGATGCAAAGAGCCGAGTCATTGAAAAAGACCTTGGATACTGGGAAAAATTGAAGGCAAAAGGAGAAGAGGGTGACAGAGGATGAGATGGTTGGAAAGCATCTCCGATTCAATGGACATGAACTTGGGCAAACTACAGGTGATATGAGGGATGGGGAGACCTGGCATGCTGCCATCCATGGAGTTGCAAAGAGCTGGACATGACTTAGTGACTGAACAACAGCAACAACATACATGTATATATAACTGATTCACTTTGCTATGTAGCAGAAACAAGCACAACATGATAAAGTAACTATACTCCACATTAATAATTTTAAAAAAAGACAATAAGAAAGAGTAAGTAATGAGTGGAATAAATAGAAACCAAAATACTGAGACATTAGCTATTAACCCCAGATTCTTATGACTTCACTGTTGAATTCTTCCAAATGTTAAGGAAGAAATAACAGTCTTGCACAAACTCAGAAGATACAAAACTACCAACTCATTTTATGAAACCAATAAACTGTTGATCTCCAAATCTGAGCTCATTACAAGAAAAGAAAATTATAGACTACTTTCTCTTATCAGGGATGAAAAATATTATAAATTAAATATCAACAAGACAAATCCAGTGATATATAAGATGTGTATTTATTTTAAGCATTCAAAGTCAGTTTAACATTAATAGTCTTATTATTTACCCAATAAATAAAATATATATGATAATCTTTATAGATACAGAAAAGGAATTTGATAAAATTCAGTATCCATTCATGGTTTAAAACTTAACAAACTAGTAATTTCTTCTCTTTCTGGAAGTCTTTTAGTTTGAAATAAATTTAGACTTATAGAAATGTATAGTCACTGTTATAAAAATGAAAACTCAAACCACATATTGGAATACAATATTTGTAAAACGTACCTGATGAAGGACTTGTATCAAGAATACAAAAGAATGCTTACGACTCAGTAAGAACTCAAATTAAAGTGAAAAAATGCAATTTATAACATGGGCAAAAGATTTGAATAGATATTTATGAATGGTAACAAGCACATGAAGAGATGCTCAATGTCATTAACCATCAAGGAAATGGAATTAAAACCACAATGAGACACCAGTACACACAAACTAGAAGGGTTAATATTAACAGCACTGACAGAACCAAGTATTGGCAAAGATTTGGAGCAACCGATACACTCATATACTTCTGGTAAGAGTGTAAACAATATGGCCACTTTGGAAAAATCTGACAATTTGTTATGAAGTTAAACATAGACCTGCCATAGGACCCAGCAATCACATTCCTGTGTATCTACCTAAGAGTATTCAGAAACATATATATTAATTCTTGAACGTTTATTACAACTATGTTCATAATGGCCCAAATCCGGAAACAAAATGTTCTTTTAAACAGGTGAATGGCTAAGCAAATTGTGGCACATCTATACAGTGGAATACTATTTAGCAGTTGGAAAAAAACTTAATGAACTGCTGATACATGAACGGACATGGATAGAATTTCAAAAGCATTATTTTCATTGAAAGAAGCCAGATACAAACTTCCTACCCGATTCCATGTATGTGCAGTTATAGACATTACAAGGTATAGTGGTAGGGTGCATGTCAGTGTTGGCAGTGATCATGGGGTGGGTGAAGGAAACTGACTTCAGAGGACAAAAGGGAACTATGTCATTAGTATGATGAAAATTATGTTATAGCGTGCATTTCTAAAATTCATAGACTTGTGCTCTTAAAATTGGTGAATTTCATTGTATGAAAATCATATCTCAATAAATCTGACCCCCCAAAATAAGTCAAAGATTTGAACAGGTACTTCAGAAAAGAGACTATCCAAGTGCCCGGTAAACATGTGAGAAACCACAGCACTGGATGTGAAGCAGCTGGAACTGTCCCACACAGCTGGTGAGAACGTAAATTGGTACCACTCTGGGAAACTATTTGGCAGTTTTGACGACTGAATGTGTGCATAACATATGGCCCAGCAATTCTGTAGTAGTCAAAATTTACAAACAACCCAAATATCCATTCAGCAGTAGGATACCTAAATGGTGTGTATCTACACAATGCAGTACTGCACATAATGAGAATGAATGAACTACTGCTACATATGTGTGAAACTTATAATAACGAATGACAGGAACTGTACACAGAAGGCTGCGTTTATTTAAAGTTCAAAATCAGAGATTAAATTATGGTAAGAGACATCAGGATTGTGGTTGTCTGACAGAAGGTTATAATTGGGTGGGAGCATAAAGGGGATTCTAGAGGGACTGTAGCCCTTTTTGGTCTTTGTACTCATTACATATGCATGTGTTCACTTTGTGAAAATTCATTGAGATTCTCCACTTTTGATTTCTGCCATTTTTATTTCTATATGTTATATTCAATACAAAGGTGTATTTAAATAGTTATAATCCTATGAATACTTGCATAACAGTCACAATGTAGGCTTTTAACTAAGCAAATTCCGTTCATCTGAGTTTGCCCAATCTAAGAATATCACATAAATGGAAATCCAAACATTCAAACCGGAAAATTACTTGTAGTACAAAAGCACCTTTCACTTCACAAAGCAATACATCAAATTCATGAAAGGAACAAGGAAAACACCATAGAAGATCCATTTTTCAATTTTGTAAATTTATCCTAAAGAAAGAAAAAGTCAACAGAAGCACAAAGCTTGCTGTGGAAATGATTATTTTAAACATGACATCTGTTAGCTAAAATCAGCCCAAATATTCAACGAGTGGACCAAGATTTAGCAAATTATGCTATCACCAGTACAAGATAATAACATACATTTAAAATGATGATCAGACTTTGTAGAAACACTAAAAATGTTTACAGGTACAATGTTAGGTAGAAAAATAAAATTTTAAGATGACAGGTACACTCTGATTCTATGTGAAAGTGAACCAATAGGTGATATAAAAAAATAAAAACTTTTGTGTTGGAGTGATTTATGATTTTTTTTTTTGAGGAGGTAGCCCCCTACATTCAACCTCCCTACCACATGAATATTTTTTATATTATTTGAACCAGTTAGAATTCTTCTATTGCAAGTAAAAAAGAAATTTGTGGAGCCATAAAGGAGTTACTTTGGCCACCTCATGTGAAGCGCTGACTCATTGGAAAAGACTCTGATGCTGGGAGGGATTGGGGGCAGGAGGAGAAGGGGACGACAGAGGATGAGATGGCTGGATGGCATCACGGACTCGATGGACGTGAGTCTGAGTGAACTCGGGGAGTTGGTGATGGACAGGGAGACCTGGCGTGCTGCGATTCATGGGGTCGCAAAGAGTTGGACACGACTGAACGACTGAACTGAACTGAAAGGAGTAACTTACAGAATCAAATCAATTACTGCATACCTAAGAAGAAAGAAAAGGAACTAGGAAGGTTACAGAGATTTTAGAAACAAAAGTTCCCCAGCAAAGTCTCTAGGATTCTGCCTTCTGATGACTAGCCTTAAATACCTTCTTTCCCTGTGTGCTGCTATGCAAGATTCAAATTATTGGAGGAGAAAATCTAATTATTCTGGCCTGAGTCAAGTATCCACCTTATACTCTGATTGCCTACCACATCAGAACAACCTGGACCTGGAGAAAGGCACTTCCCTAAAGAAGAGGGGTAGTGTTGTTACTAGAAGAACTGGGTGTAGAAGGATGCTGGGAGGGCCAAAGCAACAGTTTTGTGAAATTGTACATCATGTTTTCAATAAATCAGAATATTACTACTTTTTATTTAATTTTAAATGAGAATATGCTTATTGTAGAAACTACAGAATTCAGTAAAGTATAAAGAGAGTAATGAAAAAGCAAGCATCCTTTATCCCATTATTCATAGCCCTGTTCAATACTGCTGCATAATTAATTATCTTCAAAACTAGAATGACTAGAGGCAGAAAGTAGAGTAATGATTGCCTAGGGGTTGGAGGGAGTGGGGAGATTGGAGGATAATAGCTGAAGTGTACAGGATTTCTGTTTTGGTTTTTTTTTTTCAGTTCTTTATAAGTCTCTAAAATTGGATTAAGGTGATGGCTGCACTGCTCCAAATACACTAAAGCCGTTGAACATTTCATAGGCAAATGTAATGGCATGTGAATTATATCTGAGTAAAGCTGGAATCAAGATTGCCAGGAGAAATATCAATAACTTCAGATATGCAGATGATACCACCCTTATGGCAGAAAGTGAAGAGGAACTAAAAAGCCTCTTGATGAAAGTGAAAGAGGAGAGTGAAAAAGTTGGCTTAAAGTTCAACATTCAGAAAACTAAGATCATGGCATCTGGTCCCATCACTTCATGGGAAATAGATGGGGAAACAGTGGAAACAATGTCAGACTTTATTTTGGGGGGCTCCAAAATCACTGCAGATGGTGACTGCAGCCATGAAATTAAAAGACGCTTACTCCTTGGAAGGAAAGTTATGACCAACCTAGATCACATATTAAAAAGCAGAGACATTAATTTGCCAACAAAGGTCCATCTAGCCAAAGCTATGGTTTATCCTGTGGTCATGTATGGATGTGAGAGTTGGACTGTGAAAAAGGCTGAGTGCTGAAGAATTGATGCTTTTGAACTGTGGTGTTGGAGAAGACTCTTGAGAGTCCCTTGGAGTGCAAGGAGATCCAAACAGTCCATCCTAAAGGAGACCAGTCCTGGGTGTTCATTGGAAGGACTGATGCTAAAGCTGAAACTCCAATACTTTGGCCACCTCATGCGAAGAGTTGACTCATTGGAAAAGACCCTGATGCTGGGAGGGATTGGGGGCAGGAGGAAAAGGGGACGACAGAGGATGAGATGGCTGGATGGGATCACCGACTCGATGGACATGAGTTTGAGCAAGCTCCGGGAGTTGGTGATGGACAGGGAGGCCTGGGGTGCTGTGATTCATGGGGTTGCAAGGAGTCGGACATGACTGAGTGACTGAACTGAACTGAACTGAACTGAAAGCTGTATTGAAAAGTACTAGTGTAACCAACTGTTTCAGTTTGCCCAGGACTTCCCTGGTTTAACATTGAAAGTCCTGTATACCAGGAAACCCCTCAGTCCTGGTGAAATCTGTACAGTTGATCATCCTACTCAAGATTTAGCAGCTTAAAACAATAAACATTTGTAATCTAGTTTCTCTAGACCAAGAATGGAGGCAGAGCTTAACCTTATAGTTCTGGCTTAGGGTCTCTCATGAGGTTGTGGTCAAAATGGCACCTGGGGCTGTAGTCATCTGATGGCTTGACTTGGGCTGAAGAGTCTGCATCCAAGTTTACTCATGTGGTTTTATCAGGAGGCCTTAACGTCTTACCATGTGGGTCTCTCCATAGAGAGACATGGAAGCTGGCTTTCCCCATGAGCATGATCTGAGAGAAAGGCTAGCTTGGATGCTGTAGAGTCTTCTGTAACCCTGTCATGAAAGTTACATCTCATCACTTCTGCCATATTCTATTGGTCACACAGATCAACTCTGGAACAGTGTGAGAACGAACAACACAAGTGTGTGAATACCAGGGGGCAAGAATTATTGGGCCATCCTGGAGGCTGGCTCCCAACTCTAACCCTATCAGCATTTTACTAATATTCTGCTGATTTTTAAATTGTAGCAAATGCAATTTAGAACATATGAACAATTTAAGAGTGCAAATATAATAGAAAAACATATAATGATGAATACCTTTCCACGTATATTTTATTTCTCACTCTTGGTATATGGCATAAATTTCTGATGTGCAATTATTAGGGTGCATGGTTTAAGGATTTTGTGATTTGTCATATATTGTCATAATGCTTTTCTGATATTCGCAGTGTATCAGAGTGCTCATTTCACCATACCCTTGCTAACCTCAAATATTATTGATGGTAGCTGTGTCAATTTCTAAGTGAAAAATTGTACCTCCTTGTTTCAGAGCGCCTTTTTAATAGCAAGGTTGAATATTTTTCCATGTTCAGTGGCCCTTGCTAATAAATAAGCATGCAATAAGCCATAAATCCTTTCCAGATATATTCATGCTTTCATTCAATATTTATTGACTGCCTAGTGTAAGAACAGTGAAATGTCTCTACTTCTAAGATGCTCATTTTCAAGTGAGAGAAATGGACAGGGAAGCAGTTCCATATATTCTAATCTGCGAAAATATTTCAAAAGTGCAGAGTCAAAAAACCATTAGGTTGCTGGTGGAGACAGAAAGTATTGATACTTCTCTCTTGCTAGCACATCAAATACAGAGCTTAGAGATGGAGTATAGAGAATCAGACCAAACAAAGGAGCTCAAGTCAAATCCTTTTGGCCTTCTCAGCCTCATCAGGAAGGTTAGATCTTTTCCCTGAGGGCAAAGGAAAGGAGGGGGCGAGCTGATCAGATTTGTGCTTTTGTAATTTCCCTTTGACTAAAGTGTGGAGAAGAAACTGGAAAGGGGTGATAAACAAGATAGGGTGGCCAGACAGCAAACAGCTATAGTCTAGGAAAGCGCTGAGGATGGCTTTATCCCAGCGAGTGGCAGGAAGGATACTGAGAATTGTCTTAGGTTTAAATAGCATCCCTTGTCTCAGTCTAGGTCTTCAAGAAAATTAAACAATAAAACAAAAGATTGGCAGGTGGACTCCAAAACATGCCATTTATTGCGGAAAAAAGTTCCATAGAGAGCTGAGAGTGAAAGCCAAATGAGATGCTAAGTGAAGCCCTAGATGAGGGCAGCCCTCTCTGAGGTGAATTTTGAGGAATGCCACCTGGATCCCTCTTCAAAAATAAAGGACTTATTCCCCTGTGCCGGGAGTGCTGCTACTACACTCAGCTAGCAGCTGAGGGCCTTGGCAGAAAAATCCCGGTAGCCCAAAGTTATGTCTCCTTCTTGAGTGGCTGGAATTCAACGACTGATCAGTAAGGAATATAAAGCTATGGTTCCCCACCCTCAATTTGAGACAACTTTGAAAGGTCATCCCAGCTTTGGGGCTCGCTGGAGGATGGCCACAGCCTTTACTGACACTAACCCTCA
Source organism: Capra hircus (assembly GCF_001704415.2). Classification (NCBI taxonomy): domain Eukaryota; kingdom Metazoa; phylum Chordata; class Mammalia; order Artiodactyla; family Bovidae; genus Capra; species Capra hircus. The sequence continues at coordinate 21,618,706 of NC_030818.1, forward strand.
GCTGCACTTCTTTGCCCAATCTTGCTCCCTTCTTTTTCCTTCCTGCTCATTCTTCCCATCCTATCCTTTTCTTTTCCCTCCTTTTTTTTTCTTTCTTTCTCTTTCCTTCCCCAACTGTTGATTCCAAAAGCACTACCTAGTAAACCTCCTGCACACTAGTACTTATCTCAGAATCTGTCTCCCAGGGAACCCAACATGTCACACCTCTGGGCAATGCAAAACCTGGAGGACTGGAATGTTTGTCCCCCTATAGCTAGCAGTCGAGAGGATGAAAAGTGGCTCAGAACTAATTAGTCCAGACAAATCTTGGGTCATTCCACCTTCCCTGAGATAGAGTAGTCAAATGCATGGAGAAATGCCAGGAGTGACACCACCTATGTTTGTTCAACAAAGCAGAAAATGTTAGGACACCATTGAGTGAAAGTAAAGAGATAGAATCACTGGGAATTAATGTAGTGGATATAGGCGAGGAAAAATAGAGCCAGTCAAAAGTTACTCCTAATATTGCAAAATAGTTATCCTCCAATTAAATAAATTAATTAAAAATACAATAAAAAAAAAGAAAAAGAATTACTCCTATGTTTCTTACTCAGATAACTGAGGGCATGGTAGTGCCTTGTAGTGTGATAAAAGAAAAAAACAAGTTTGAAGGAGAACATGTGTTCAGTCAGACGTGCCTTTAGGAAGTCAGAGTTGTTCATTAGGCGATTAAAGATACTATCTGGAGTTCAGGAGTGTGGCCTGGAATAGTAATATGTGTGTGCTTGTCAGTGTCTGCCCAGTAATGATGAGGATCCCACAAGGCTGACAGATAAATAACTTAGGGAACAGAAGTAAATGTATTTTCAAAAAACCCAACAATTCCTAATTAATATTTCCAGATATTTGAAAAGGTACAACAAGAGCAAAGATGCGATAAAAAGGATGATCAGAAATATGAGGACAGACATCTTGGGCATGAAAAGTATGCTTGGCAGAATAAACATTTCAATGGAAGGATTAGAAGATAAAATATGTCAGACAGTAGAATATGAGAAAAAGGGCAAAAAACATTCTTTCAAAAGACCCAACAGTATCTTTATGTAGGTCCTGTCTTGGTCCTTTTTATTATTAATATTCATCCTTGGCTAGATTTCTGGATTTCCTTTTAGTTCATACAGGGAAAGGCTAGGGTTTTTGCGTTAGACTGGAACAAAAATCTGGCTGAGGGGAAGGGATGGAGCGGGGAGGTGAAGAAGGAATAACTGCTGGGGTCCTTTCCCTGAGAAGGTTAAATGGGGTGGGTCCAAAGCTCTGGTGCAGGCACTCACATTAAATGGTAGAACACCCTCTTGTGCAGGGGTGGAAAAAAAATGTTTGCAGGAGCAGAAAACTTCGTGTCTTAGCCTTTGTATTCATAGCTCTATGAATGTGGGTCTTCCCTCTGTTTAGGAAAAGAGCTTCCCCTTTCTAAAGGTTCCGAAAGGTCAGGCTGCTGTAATAGAATACCATAGACTGGGTGGATTATAAACAACAAAAATTTATTTCTTACAATTCTGGAGGTTGAGAAGTTCAAGGTCAGGATGCCAGCAAATTTGATGGTGAATATGTGAATATCTGGTGAAAGCCCACTTCCTGGTTCTCACTGTGTTCTTACTTGGGGAAAGGGGAAGGAGAAATCTCTGGGGCCTCTTTTAGAAGGACCCTAATCCCAGTCAGGACAGCTCCACTCATGACTTAATTATCTAATCGCCTCCTGAAGACCCCACCTCCTGATACCAGCATATTGGTGATTAGATTGCAACATCACTTTGTAGACAAAAGTCCATATAGTCAAAAGCTATGGTTTTTCCAGTAGTCATGTATGTGTGTGAGAGTTGGACCATAAAGAAGGCCAAGTGCCAAAGAATTGATCCTTTGAACTGTGGTGCTGGAGAAGACTCTTGAAAGTCCCTTGGACTGCAAGGAGATCAAACCAGTCAATTCTAAAGGAAATCAACCCTGAATATTCATTGGAAGGACTGATGCTGAAGCTGAAGCTCCAATACTTTGGCCACCTGATGTGAAGAGCCAGCTCATTGGAAAAGACCTGATTGAGGGCAGAAGGAGATGAAAGAGGACGAGATGGTTGGATGGCATCAGCAACTCAATGGACGTGAGTTTGAGCAAACTCCAGGAGATACAGTGAAGGATGGGGAAGCCTGGCGTGCTGCAGTTCATGGGGTCGCAAAGAGTCGGACACGACTGAGGGACTGAACAGCAACAACAAATATGCATTTTTGGGGGACACAAACATTCAGTCCATTGCAGGTGACTGGAAATGGAGGAAGTTCTTTCTGCTGGTTTCTATGTTCTCTCTGAATGGGCACTGTCATCTGTTGAGGCTTGCTGGGTGAGCAGAGATGTTGGGGTGGGATGTGGGTAGGGAGCTGTGAGGAGTGTGAAGATTTGGGAGGAATTATCTAAACGAAGGATTTAAACAACAACAAAAAAGCTGTGTAGGGAAACAGGAAATGATCATCAGGCTACTCTGGGGGCTCAGGTGAGTGGTAGGTGAGTGGTAGGTAAGTTGAAAAACCACCGAAAAGTTGAGAGTGATTTTGACAACCAGAACTGAAAATGAGGAATCTCTGAAAAAGAGGAGGCAAGCTGATCTCATAATGAAAACGTTCTTGAGAAGAGACTTGCATAAATGAAAAAGAGAAAAACATCCTCCTATGAGTCACAGACCTCATTTCCTCAGCTCCCTGGTCCTGCTTTGATGTTTACAAAGGGTCAAGTGATTATAAAGGGGAAAGGTAATGGGAATAATAAACCCAGGACGCAGGAGAAGGAAGCGACTCCAGAGCCCCAAGGACGAAGGGACCCGCAGGTACTCTGCTGCGAGGAAATGGGAAAGGACTTCCGGGGGCTCTCTTCATAGATCAGCCCCGTCCCCACCCTCACAGAAGCTCCCTCCAGGGATCAGACACTTGGTTGTCTTTGCTGCTCTACCTAGAACACAGGTACAAGGTACAAGGTACTTGGTGAATCAAAGAATTCCATGGTGTAGTCACAGGCTTTTTGAATGGCTGAGCACACCAAAGTCTGGTGTTTTTTTTTTTCTTCTCCGCCTTTACAAAAAGCTTTCAAACAGCTTTTGGGCCTCTGGGGCCTTTTCAAAAGACAAATAGTCCTACTGCTGCTCCAAGAGCCCCACCGCCCACTTCCCAACTGAAATTGCCTCTCTCTGTTCTTGCTGGTAGGAGAGGCACAGCTTGCTTTGCGAGAACCTTGCATAGAAAATGGTGCAATCTGGGCCGTTTTTCATCTTTTCCAATCCCATTTCCTAAATTAAAGAGAGAGAAATGTAAGGAATCTCAGGAATATGAACCTTCTCTGGAATGATCTTTATTGAGCAGTGCTTGGAACGGGCTGAAATCCTGAAGCACTGTCAGTACGGCCAAGAAGAAGGGAAAATGACAAATAACTTCAACAGTCCTTAGCCAAACTCTGAAAAAGATGTCTAGAGCTATTTTTTTCCTTCTGAGAGTTGTTTGCCTTTCCCCTAGTTTAGCAATTGTTAAAAGATTGTTTTAGATTCTTTGGGGGTGGAAGAAAAGAAAGGAGAAGGGAATCCAGTGTTTAGGAAGTAGCATGATGTGGTTAGTAGTCCCCTGGAAGCTGTGTAACTTTCACGACTGTTTCATACATGCTGACTTCCTCTCCTTTCAGGGTGCCCCTGACTGTTAAGTAGGGTTTTTATTAATGGCATTCTCCTAAGGAGATTGTTCACAGCATTTGGGTTCTCCTTCCCGGTTCGATCTCTCTTTGTGGTCTGTAAATCATCTTTCCAAGGGCTTCATTCATGGTGAAGAGCCATTTTGTCTGCCTTACAATTACCAAAAAGAGTGTAAGAAAAACTGTGTTAGTTTGCCAGGTGGGCCAGAAACACTTGACTGCACTAAAAAATTTCCAGCCATGGCAGTCTCAGCTTGCCCTTTTGCTGTGAGCAGTGCATAAAGTCTGCAAAGCATTTTCCCTGAAATCTCCTCCGCCCCTTGGCCGAGGCGAGTTTGGCTGGTTACCAGAGGTCTGGGAGGAGACCGCCTATAGCGTGGCAATTTGCTTGCACCCTTGTTCTCACCCCATTGTAAGCTAACCTCTTCCAGGCTGAGCTGGTGGTGAGAAAGGAACTGAAACTGATTTGCCCACAGTCCGTCTGGGTGATTGTTGACCCAGGACTGAAGCACAGAATCGCTGCGCACCAGCCTGCCTGGGGCACACTGGGCTGAGTCACGACTTCATCAGGAATGCAGCTAGTCTGGAATGCAGCGCAGGGGCACAGGCCTTTAGAAAGGGGAGGCTTTTTTCCTAAACAGAGTGAAAACCTACATTCATAAAGCTACAAGAGATCTTTAAAGAAAAAAAAAATCACACATTACAGGTAAATAAAGAATTTTTCTTTCTACTACTTCTCCCATTTCCATTTCAGGTTCCTACTTCGGGCCAAGGCACATTTCATTTTGGACTCCATCTTTTCAGATGTTTAAATATCTATTATTTTCTATGTATTATATAGTTATATGCATATATGTGTATATATACACACACAACAGAGATTTATAGACAGAGGGAATTTTGCTTTGACCTGAATGGTGTCATACCGTGTGGATTATTCTCCAACTTGCCTTTTTTTTTTTAAATTTAGCTATGTCTCTTGGAGACTTTTCTGTGTCAGTAGGTTCTAATTCTTTCTAACTGCTGCATGTGTGCTTGCTCAGTCGTCTAGTCACGCCCGACTGTTTGTGACCCCATGGACCATAGTCCGCCAGTCTCCTCTGTCCATGGAATTTTCCAGGCAAGAATACTAGAATAGGTTGTCATTTCCTCCTCCTGGGGATCTTGCCAACCCAGTGATCGAACCCACATCTTCTGTGGCTCCAGCATTGGCAGGCGGATTCTTTACCACTGAGTCACTTGGGAAGCCCAACTGCTGCATACTCTTAAACGTAACTCGGATACGTTGCTATTTATTTAGCTCTCCCTCTTCTGGTGATTATTTTGGTTGCTCCGGTTTTCACTGCTACAGATAGTCTTCAGTGAACAGCCTCTTAACACTCTCCTAGCATCCATGCAGTATTTCTCTAGAGTAGATACCAAGGTGTAAGATTGCAGAGTCAAAGGGTAGATGCATCTCAAGTCGGAAGAGCTGCTGCCCAGCTTGTTCTCCAAAAGGCTTACGCAGTTTATATTCCCAGGTTTAAGAGAGCACCTCCATTTCAATATGCTTGTCACGCTGGATGTCAGTCTTTCTTCCTTATTGCCAATTAAATGTGGAAAATGTTATCCCCCATACTTTTCTTGGCATTTCCCCCTAAAATGGTGACACTGAGCATCTTTTCAAATGTTCGTCATTCATGTTTACTCTTTTGTGAATTGCCTGTTCATATTTTTTTGTCCATTTTTGATTTTGTTTGCCTTTTTCTGAGGATCTATAAGAGCAAGTCCTTTGCTGTGTATGTTACAATGATCTCATCCAGTCTGTCACTGGAATTTTAATCTCATTTATGGCTTATTTCAGTGAACAAATCTAAAGTTTTGATAAAGTTAAATTTCTTAATTTTTTTAACCCTTTTCTTTATGGCTTTTGCAGTTTATATATTGTTTCAGAAGATCTTTTCTATCCCTAAGATCAGAAATTTGGTCTTCTATGTATTTTCTTTTTATCATTTAATAATAGGTTAGCTTTTTTCACCCAAATCTATCTAGAGTTTATTTTAATAAATAATTGAGGTTAAAAAAAAGTCACTTAGGGACTTCTCTGTGGTCCAGGGGTTAAGGCTCCACACTCCCCAATGCAGGAGTATGGGTTCAAAATCCCTGCTTGGGGAACTAAGATTCTGCATGGCTTGGCCAAGAAAAAAAAGGGGGGGGGTCACTTAATTTTTCTTTCTAATAATAGCCAGTTGTTGTAATATCATTTATTGAAAATTCCATTCTTTCCCTTGTTGTTTCAGGATACTACCTTTATAATCATACTCAATTCCTGTAAACATTGGCTTGTTTCCAGGCCCTCTCTCTTTTTCTGTTGCACTGTTGATCAATTTTCGTTCTGTTGGAAATGTATTTTTGGATAATTTGGGGACAGTTGTTATCTTGACAACCTCATGTCCTCCTATTCAAGTCTTTGTCTAGGTTTCATAGTTTTTTCTTGTAGTTCTGGCACATATCTTATTAGTTTTTTTTGGTGGCTGTTTTCTACTTTTTGTTGCTATTGTGAATGGAACCTGTTTTTTACCCTCCTTATCATACTTTCTATTTTCAAAATAATTGGTTTATTGACTTTTTTTAAAAAACATATTGACCTTGCATCATTGGTTCTAATAGTTTTCAGCTGATTTTCTTGGATTTTCTAGGTAACTGAACATGTTATCTGGAAACAGAAAGCACTGAGTCTCTTCATTTCTGTTTTGTCTGGGCTCTTTCAGGTAAGAATAATAGAAACGTAATTTAAATTAACCAAAAAAGGGAAACTTATGAGCTCACTTAACTAATAAGAAGCCAACACGTCTGGATTCGGGTTATAAAACAATGTCGCTTGATCTTGGTCTTGCTTTCTCAGTCCCTCTGCTGTGCCTCCCTTTGTCTTGGCTCCATTTCTAGTCAGCATCTCCCCGTGGTGAGATCCTGCCAGAAGCCCCAAGCTTACATCCTATATTCTCTCAGCAATGCCCAGAACTTCCTTTTTAGTGTTCACCTTGCAAAATTTCTGTTTGCAACAATTCTGTCAATAGGATGGTTTTGATTGATAAGATTTGCTCACATGCCCATCTCTGAACCAAGCATTTCAGTCAGTAGATTATAATATGCATGCAGACAGGGAGTGAGACTGGTTCTCTAAGGAAAATTGAAATGTTTTCATCAGAAGAAGAGGATATGGATGCTGGATAGAGGAAAAGCAGGCACTATCCACTCTGCCATATTTAAACCTTTTTCAATATTTTCAATATTTAAACCTATGATTTTTGGGGGGATGTGTGTGAATTTTTGTTTATGTTATGGCTGCCACTTTTCACTCACTTTCTTAGCATTAATTTCCTGCCTCCTTCCCTTCCTTCCTGCTTTCCTTCCTTCATATGTCCCTCTAAATACAACCTTCCCTGTTTAGCAGTTTTGTGGTTTCTCCAGTTCCTGGGCTTCCAGGCCAGACTTTGATTTTATTCTATAGTGTTATAGATCCAATTCCTTCTCCAGAGTCAAATTCTGGCTGTGAGACTGTGCCTGGCTCTTCTGCATCCCCTAGTATGTCGATTTGTTCAAGCCTGCAGTCGTAAGCCGGAGAAGGAAATGGCAACCCATTCCAGTGTTCTTGCCTGGAGAATCCCAGGGACGGGGGAGCCTGGTGGGCTGCTGTCTATGGGGTCGCATAGAGTCAGACACGCTGAAGCGACTTAGCAGCAGCAGCAGCGGTCTTAAGCAGCTTCCTTCAAGGGGGTACTCCTGTCCAACCCTTGATTTCAGATACCTTACACAGAAGATGCTTAGCCCCTGACACCTTGTATGAGTCCAGCTCCTGAATTCCTTTGTTTGCTTTCAGCCAAACAAAAGGAAGGCCTTCAGCTCGAGGCCACTTACTTCATTATTTCCATTCCATTTCTGGGCAGCAGAGGTCTTTCTGAGTGTGAACAAAGCTGACTCTTCTCTCCTATTTTACATCTCATCTATTATCACCATCGTCTTGGTTTAGAGTGGTCCTCAGAGCACTGTAAGTCCACTCCCATTTGCTCTTTACTGTTCAGTATCCTCCTCCCCTCTCACCTTCCTCTTGGAAACTGTACTCTCTGAGGTCAATGCTGCCATTTCTCAGTCACTGAAATAAATAGCTTTTCCCTTCAGTCCTCATTTTCTTCACTCGTCTGCAGCACCCAGCCACACTGATTGCTCTTCCTTTGGCACCTCTCTGCCTTTGGCTAATACTGTGCTCCACTGACCTGGTTCACTACCTCTTCTGATTCTTCCCTTTTTAAACCTACTTTAAAGGACAGAAATGGTATGGACCTAACAGAAGCAGAAAATATTAAGAAGAGGTGGCAAGAATACACAGAAGAACTGTACAAAAAAGATCTTCATGACCCGGATAATCACGATGGTGTGATCACTCATCTAGAGCCAGACATCCTGGAATGTGAAGTCAAGTGGGCCTTAGAAAGCATTACTACGAGCAAAGCTAGTGGAGGTGATGGAATTCCAGTAGAGCTATTTCAAATCCTGAAAGATGATGCTGTGAAAGTGCTGCACTCAATATGCCAGCAAATTTGGACAACTCAGCAGTAGCCACAGGACTGGAAAAGGTCAGTTTTCATTCCAATCCCAAACAAAGGCAATGCCAAAGAATGCTCAAACTACTGCACAATTGCACTCATCTCACATGCCAGTAAAGTAATGCTCAAAATTCTCCAAGCCAGGCTTCAGCAATACGTGAACCGTGAACTTCCAAATGTTCAAGCTGGTTTTAGAAAAGGCAGAGGAACCAGAGATCCAATTGCCAACATCCGCTGGATCATGGAAAAAGCAAGAGAGTTCCAGGAAAACATCTATTTCTGCTCTCTTGACTATGCCAAAGCCTTTGACTATGTGGATCACAATAAACTGTGGAAAATTCTTCAAGAGATGGGAATACCAGACCACCTGACCTGCCTCTTGACAAATCTGTATGCAAGTCAGGAAGCAACAGTCAGAACTGGACATGAAACAACAGACTGATTCCAAATAGGAAAATGAGTACATCAAGGCTGTATATTGTCACCCTGCTTATTTAACTTCTATGCAGAGTACATCATGAGAAACGCTGGACTGGAAGAAACACAAGCTGGAATCAAGATTGCCGGGAGAAATATCAATAACTTCAGATATGCAGATGACAGCACCCTTATGGTAGAAAGTGAAGAGGAACTAAAAAGCCTCTTGATGAAAGTGAAAGAGGAGAGTGAAAAAAGTTGGCTTAAAGCTCAACATTCAGAAAACTAAGATCATGGCATCCGGTCCCATCACTTCATGGGAAATACATGGGGTAACAGTGGAAACAGTGGCAGACTTTATTTTTTGGGCTTCAAAATCACTGCAGATGGTGACTGCAGTCATGAAATTAAAAGACTCTTACTCCTTGGAAGAAAAGTTATGACTAACCTAGATAGCATATTCCAAAGCAGAGACATTACTTTGCCGACTAAGGTCCGTCTAGTCAAGGCTATGGTTTTTCCAATGGTCATGTATGGATGTGAGAGTTGGACTGTGAAGAAGGCTGAGCGCCGAAGAATTGATGCTTTTGAACTGTGATGTTGGAGAAGACTTTTGAGAGTCCCTTGGACTGCAAGGAGATCCAGCCAGTCCATTCTGAAGGAGATCAGCCCTGGGATTTCTTTGGAAGGAATGATGCTAAAGCTGAAGCTCCAGTACTTTGGCCACCTCATGAGAAGAGTTGACTCATTGGAAAAGACTCTGATGCTGGGAGGGATTGGGGGCAGGAGGAGAAGGGGACGACAGAGGAGGAGATGGCTTGATGGCATCACTGACTCGATGGACGTGAGTCTGAGTGAACTCCGGGAGTTGGTGATGGACAGGGAGGCCTGGCATGCTGCGATTCATGGGGTCGCAAAGAGTCGGACACGACTGAGCGACTGAACTGAACCTCACTTCCTCCCCTCATTTTTCAGCTGTAGAGGCCCCCAGGGTCTTTGCCCTCTGGTTTCACTCTCTGTCTCCTTCACCCTTATACTTTGCCACATCTTCAGTAACCTCTAAAGTGAGTACCTATCTTCATCCCAGGGCTTTTCCCACCTGAGTTCTATAGCTATCCATCTGCCTGTGGTAGTTCCACTTGATGTCCTGCTGTTCCATCAAATTTATTCCCCTTTTGAACTTTCCAAATTCCATCACAGGTACCATCTTTTCCTAGTTTCTAACGGTCAAATTCATACCCATTATTGATTCCTCCTATTTTCTCCACAGCCAGCTAATTGCACATTTTATTGATCCTCGTGCCTTGAATTTCCTTTCTTGTGATTGCACTGTTTGTGCACCCTCCATGATACCCTATTATTCCTCTTTTAGACCATTTCGGTGTTTTCCTAGCAAAGCAGGATGGCTTAAAAGTGGCAGAATTTTCATGAGTTTGTGTCAAGCTTTATGATTCTGGACACTCCCTTCCAGAAAATACTTATAAATATTTTAGCTTTCTTTCTGGTCCCCTTATTGCCCCAATAAAAGAGGGAGAATCCTTTATTGTATGGGCAAAATCAAGACTGATGTGGGTTCAGTCCAGAAAGGCTAAGTTGTTCTATTAGAAAGAGCAAGACACTATCAACAGGAGAGAATTCGTTTGAGCTGAGACTAAAGGGATGAGTGAGAACTATTTTGACAACCCAGGGAAGAGAGGCTTGTTTTCCAGGTAGAATGGGAAGCATAAGCAAAACAGAAACAAAATGCAGCATGGTGCCTGTGAGTTAAGTGTGTGTGTGTGTTGGGGGTCTTCATAGAGTCAGTATGAGCCAGGGAGAATAGGTATAAATGAGGCTGAACACAAAAGTTTTCTACATCAAGTTAAAGACGACCATTTGGGCTAGAATCAGACACGGAACAATGGACTGGTTCAAAATTGGAAAGGAGTGAATCAAGGCTATATATTATCACTCTGCTTATTTAACTTATATGCGGAGTATGTCACGCAAAAAGTCAGGCTGGGTGAAGCACAAGCTGGAATCAAGATTGCTGGGAGAAATATCAACAACCTCAGATATGCAGATGTTACCTCTCTAATGGCAGAAAGTGAAGAGGAACCAAAGAACATCTTGATGAAGGTGAAAGAGGAGAGTGAAAAAGCTGGCTTAAAACTCAACATTCAGAAAACAAAGATCATGGCATCTGGTCCCATCACTTTATGGCAAATAAATGGGGGAAAAAAATGGAAAAAGTGACAGACTTTATTTTCTTGGGCTCCAGAATCACTGAGTGTGCTGACTGCAGCTGTGAAATTAAATTACGCTTGCTCCTTGGAAGAAGATCTATGACAAACCTAGACAGCATATTAAAAAGCAGAGACATCACTTTGCTGACAAAGGTCTGTATAGTCCAAGCTATGGTTTTTCCAGTAGTCATGTACAGATGTGAGGGTTGGACCATAAAGAAGGCTGAGTGCCAAAGAATTGATGCTTTTGAACTGTGGTGCTGGAGAAGACTCTTGAGAGTGCTTTGGACAGCAAGGAAATTTAACCAGTCAATCCTAAAGGAAATCAACCCTGAATACTCACTGGAAGGACTTTTGCTGAAGCTGAAACTCTAATACCTTGGCCATGTGATGCAAAGAGCCAACCCATTGGAAAAGATCCTGGTGCTGGTAAAGACTGAGGGCAAGGGGAGAAGGGGGGGACGGAAAATGAGATGGTTGGATGGTATCAGCAACTCAATGGACATGAGTTTGAGCAAACACCAGGAGATAGCGAAGGGCAGGGAAGCCTGGGGTGCTGCAGTTCATGGGGTTGAAAAGAGTTGGACATGAATAACAACAACAGTTTGGGGTATCAGGGATGCATTGGAAATGGGGATGGGGCCATATGGCCACATTTGTGCCATTTGGCTTGCATCTTTCATTAAGCAGGACTCAAGGCAGAGAAGGAATGGGTGTGTATTAAGGATAGTGATGAGATTATGATTTGCTGCTCTTCACTGCCTTTTTAAGGCTCCTTGTGAGCAGAACTGCTGCATGGGGTAGTCTCTGTGAGGAAAGATGGAGAGGCTCCCAGAAACGGGCCTGCTGGGATAGTCAGGATGAGTTTGCCAAGCTGGGGGGCAAATCAAGGTTTAGATCAGGGGAGTCGCCATCACGGCTGGCAGTATGGCTCTGCAGGTTATCATAGGTAGAAGGAGTTTCATAGGAACTTCTCCAGTGGTCCAATGGCTAAGACTCCACACTCCCAGTGCAGGGTGGGGTGCGGGTTTGATCCCATATTGGGGAAGTAAATCCCACATGCCGCAGTTAAGACCTGGTGCACCCAAATAAATAAATAAAATAAAAAGGGTCTCATAGATGAAACAATGAAGGTGAAAGTGAAGTGAAAGTGAAAGTCACTCAGTTGTGTCTGACTCTTTGCAACCCCATGGACTATACAGTCCATGGAATTCTCCAGGCCAGAATATTGGAGTGGGTAGCCTTTCCCTTCTCCAGAGGATCTTGCCAACCCAGGGATCAAACTGAGAGCATGGGTCAAATGAAGATCTCAGCCCCTCATTTCATGGCTCCCCTACTTGTGAACTTCCTGTTGGTCTTTTAGGGCCCATTTGAAATGCTTGTTTCTCTCTGAAGTTTTTCCTTTAGCCCCTGGCCTGGTAGCTATCTCTTTCTCTTTGTAAACTCTGTAACTTGTGGTTTACAAGTATTTTATATCTTTATATTCCCCCTATGGGTAAAATCTCTGAAGATTGTCTTGCTTATCTTTGTATCTCCTCCATCACCTGAGACTCTGCCCTGTATATAGTTTCTACTGAAGAAACAGTAAATGAGCTGAATCTGTACTTTCATGGAAAAAGTACTTCCTACAGGATTTAATAAGTATGAACCTTAAATAATGAAATATTTGAAGGAACTTGAATATTTCAAAGCTCCATCCATACAAGGCCTGAATAATTCATGCAAATATTGTGAAGAAAAGAACAAAAGCTTATCTAATAATTCAATACACTGTTCTTTATTTTGATCCATAAAAGGAGATCTCATGCTTTAGTTTTGGTGGTAAGCTCAGCTCTAGAAGCTTTGAAATGCTGATTAGATCAGTTACATCACAATTATATTTGAAAATTGAAAAGAAGCATTTTCCCAAAGGCAGATTCCAAAGCTGTGCCTTTTCAAAGGAGGTGTCATTTGGAAAGAAACTGAATCACACCATGAAAGATGTGGCATTTCTTTTGGTCCTCCACTGTCTTCTGTACTACTAGTGTAGGCTCATGTGAGATGTAGAAATGTGCTTAATCAAATTTAGCCTGACTTCTCAAGTTAAGAAAATGTATATGAAGTGTTTCTGAGATAAGAAGAGGCGCATTCTTTTTTTAGCACGCATTCCTCCTATGCGGCTGTATTTGTCTTATTCCCTGATTTGAAAATTTGGCTCTGTTTATAAAATCTACAAATTCTTACTCATTGAGAAGAGAACTAGAAAAGCCTGGAAACCTATGGAGCTGAATGGTATTTTAAAGTGCTCATTCTCATTTTCTCTTCAGTAAAGAACTCAACGCTGTTACTTGTATTTATCTGATAGTACACGCACTTGGGATTACTCACCTGGGAACGAGACCTGAGTTCTGGTGCAAGCCTTCTATTTACTGACCTGGGTGATGCAAATCTCTTAGCCTCAGAGGTAAAATGAGGGGGGTGTTGCCCCTGACTCCATGCTTCTGCAGTTTAAGTATAATTAACTCAAATGTTTGATGAGCTCTTTAAAAATTAAAAAAAAAATTGTTGGTGGCTTTAATAAGTTTGTACCATTGAGTCCTGAGTCGTATTTTTGAAGTAATATAAGACAGGGAGAGAGGGTTGAGAGGTCCCTTCCATTATATGAATTTCATATTGAATGTGTTAGCTTGAGATAGCACTTGCCTAGAGTTAGGGGTCTATAGATACTACTTGAATTAGGGAAGGTAGTGATTAGGATAATGAATTTTTTTTAATTTCAAAAAACAACAAAGCCAAACAGAAATGAGTTTCTAATTTTATTGCAAATAACTTGCAGGACTGAAAATGATTAAAGTTGTCATACGTTTCTACATTGATAAGCCCTGTGCAAAGAGATCAGTTACAACACAGTAATCTACCAAAATGAAAAATAGTACCATTGTTAACAGCTTATTTTAAAGGCTGTAGAATTTTAAATGAATTTGCTTTGTTTCTTTGTCTTTTGTTCTAAGAAGCTGCCTCTGAGGGGTTTATGCAGGAAATAGATGTGATCACCTTTGTGATGTGTTAAATTAGTAGCAAATTTAACTTTAGGATGAAAAATCATACCGGATGCAGAAATAGACATTCAAAGAACTACATACTAGATGCAGGTTAGACATAAGGTATAAAAGTTATTTTTATAATGATTTTTAAATTTGGAATTTTTAAGATTACACTTTTTTTTTTAGTGTAACTGAGAGAAGCAAGAGCAACATATTTGTGATCAAATTTAAGTCACTGGCATGTATTCATATTTGTATATCTACATATGAAAGTTCAAATGTAATGACATCGTCTATATTGTGCATATATAGTACACACACACCTATGTATGTTGGAATCCTTATCTATTCCATAGGAAGAAAATGCTGTGTTAAAATGTCTCTAGCATTGAGTTACCTCTGAAGAAATCATATTGTTTCATTTTTGTTACTTCCTGTTGGCCTAGTGACAATGATTCATGATAATATAATGTAGTACATATGATTTCCAGTATCACATGACATTTAGATGGATATATAAGAAATCTGAAACACTATTCTTTTCTTAATTTAAATTTATTTTTAGTTGGAGGATAATTGCTTTGTAATATTGTGTTGATTTTTGCCGTACATCAACATGACTCAGCCATAGGTATACATATGTCCCCTCCCTCTTGAACCTTCCTCCCACCTCCCACCCCATCCCACCCCTCTAGGTTGTCATAGAACACCAGATTTGAGCTTCCTGCATGGAACAGCAAATTTCCACTTAGTGTCTAATTTTATATATGGTAATATATGTTTCAATGCTGTTCTCTCAATTGGTCCTATCCTCTCCTTCCCCTGAAACACTGTTCTTTAAAAACATAAAATTTCAACAGAACTCTGTTTATCAGAGAATTTTGTCTCATTAAACAGTTAGTGTTTTGATTTTAGTAATAGTAGGACTCCAACAGAATTGACCTTCAGTGTAGAAATATAACTGAACTTTATTTCTTAGCAATTATAACTCATATGTAAAAACAAACAGAAATCTTTTTTTTCACCAGTTTGTTGTCTTTTCTGCAAATACATCGCTTTCATTATATGAGTAGGCTTAGAGACAGGTACTCATATTAGAATTGGAAAAATTAAGTCGCCAATGATTAACTTTGGAGAGGAGAGAAGAGCAAACAGAAATACAGACATAAAAGAACAAATAATTTTGAGTTAACAACACTGGCAGGATTAGATGAACAAACATTTCAATAAAGAAGTGCTCAGTTCAGTTCAGTTCAGTCGCTCAGTCATGTCTGACTCTTTGCGACCCCATGAATCGCAGCATGCCAGGCCTCCCTGTCCATCACCAACTCCCGGAGTTCACTCAGACTCACGTCCATCGAGTCAGTGATGCCATCAAGCCATCTCCTCCTCTGTCGTCCCCTTCTTCTCCTGCCCCCAATCCCTCCCAGCATCAGAGTCTTTTCCAGTGAGTCAACTCTTCGCATGAGGTGGCCAAAGTACTGGAGCTTCAGCTTTAGCATCATTCCTTCCAAAGAAATCCCAGGACTGATCTCCTTCAGAATGGACTGGTTGGATCTCCTTGCAGTCCAAGGGACTCTCAAGAGTGTTCTCCAACACCACAGTTCAAAAGCATCAATTCTTTGGCGCTCAGCCTTCTTCACAGTCCAACTCTCACATCCATACAGGACCACAGGAAAAACCACAGCCTTGACTAGACGGACCTTAGTCGGCAAAGTAATGTCTCTGCTTTTGAATATACTATCCAGGTTGGTCATAACTTTTCTTCCAAGGAGTAAGCATCTTTTAATTTCATGGCTGCAGTCACCATCTGCAATGATTTTGGAGCCCCCAAAAATAAAGTCTGACACTGTTTCCACTGTTTCCCCATCTATTTCCCATGAAGTGATGGGACTGGATGCCATGGTCTTCGTTTTCTGAATGTTGAGCTTTAAACCAGCTTTTTCACTCTCCACTTTCACTTTCATCTCAACGAAGTTTAATTGACTAATTTAATGATAATTAATGGGAATTAGTAGAATTTGACAGGGAGGCCTGGCGTGCTGCAATTCATGGGGTCTCAAAGAGTCAGACATGACTGAGCAACTGAACTGAACTGAGCTGAAGCATGAAAAATTTTTACAATTATAGCATGAGGGAATGAACAGAATTTTGTTACAGAAGCTGCTATTAGGACGATAACAATTGTCTGGTAAACAGATCAGTGTATGTAATTTACTCTTGCTATAGGTAGACCATTTGCTTAATTTTATTTTCATCAGCCATCTCACAAATGCTTACCAGTAAAATGAGTTATATCTTTGGACTCAATTTTCTTTATCTGAATAATATTCCTGGGACAGGTAATAATCTCCAGTTGGAGCTAGAAACATTTGATTTAGAAAGCAATCTATTTCTGAATGTTGTAGTATTTGATTTTACCACATCTTTTTTTGTTCCATTGAAATTTGTTGTTTTTTTCAATGACAAGTTGATGTGCCAGTAATACCATATATATAAAAAAATACAATCCTGTGGTTCTCACTGAACTTGGCTAAATTTCAGAACTGTAAATGATAAGCCAAGATAGGCCTAGATTAATGATTCTCCTCCCCAAAAGTTAAAAGAACTCTGAGGTTTCTAAATAGATTTACTTCAGAAGCATTCTAGGGATATTTTTGCTTTTGTTTGACTCATTTCCTTCTTGATAAGGTTCTATTTCCTTTCTCTTCCTCTTCACTCTGTTACTTAACATAGCTAGAAATATGGTGTAACCCTCCTGAAATCCTGCTTTCAGCAAATATGCTCATATGAGAAAACTGAAAATTTAGGGGCATATGTGTTAACTTATGTTCCTGTTAATTCTTTGCTTCCCATCCCACTTCTGATATAATAAACCCTCATATTTGGCACCGGATTTTCTTGCTACTATTCTGACATTAAAACATAAGCTTGTCCCATTCTCTGAACCAAGATTAAGCTACAATGTGAGCTTCCCAGGTGGTGCTAGTGATAAAGAACCTGCCTTGCCAATGCAGGTAGACTGAAGAGACGTGGGTTCAATCTCTGGGTCGGGAAGATCCTCTGGAGGAGGGCATGGCAACCCACTCCTGTGTTCTTGTCTGAAGTGTCCCATGGAGAGAGGAGTCTGGCAGGCTGCAATCCATGGGGTTGCAAACAGTCAGACACGACTGAATCGGCTCAGCATGCACACAAGTTACAATGCAGTCTTAAAACAATGAGTAACTTATTTGTTTTGACCTTTGGTTTAGTAATGAGGAGCCTAGGAAAAAAGTAAGCCTCGTTTACTCTTTCAAGTATGCTGCAATAGACTGAATATTTGTGTCCCCCCCAAAATTCATATGTTGAAAGCTAATCTCTGATGTGATGGTGTTTGGGGGTGGGACTTTGGGGCGGTATATGGGTCATGAAGATGGAGTCATCATGACCGGAATTAGTGCCCTTGTAAAAGAGACCCCAGAGGGCTTACTTGCCCCTTCCCACAAGTGAGGACTCAGCAAGAAGACTGCCACCTGTGAATCAGGAAGTGGGCTCTCACTAGACACTGCATATACTGGCACCTTGAACTTGGACTTCCCAACCTCCAGAACTGTGAGAAATAGGTTTCTGTTGTTTATAATGCACCCAGTCTCTGGTATTCTGTTATAGCAGGTTGAATAGACTGAGACCTATAGCGACCTTGTCTGGGCATCTCTAGGGTGTAGTGCATGCAGGTTAAGTCCCTTCAGTTGTGTCTGACTCTTGGTGACCCTATAGATTACATCCTGTCAGCCTCTCTGTCCATGAGATTCTCCGGGAGAGAATACTGGAGTGGGTTGCCATGCCCTTCTCCAAAGGGTCTTCCAGACCTAGGGATGAAATGCACGTCTCTTATATTTCGGCATTGGCAGGGGGGTTCTCTACCACTAGCGCCACCTGGGAAGCTCCCAGGTATAATGAAGCAGACAATTTGGATCCCCCTTTTTCCCTCACTACCCATCCCCATTCCTTACCTGGCAGGGAGGGATCCTTCTGTTTGGATGCCATGTGGAAATGGTCACTAACTGATTCTACATCTTGCCTATCCCCTCAATCCATGCCCACCCTAAAGCCGGGGTTTGGTCCCTTCTCCCCAACTTCCCCAAGTTCTGTATTAGACCATCTCTATTAAAATGCTGCTTAGGAGTTGTAATGAAGGGTGGTTTGACTGTGAGCGTTGGTGGATTTTGAGTCTTTGCCAAATATTCAACCAGACTTTCCTGACCACCTTTATTGTCTTCATTTTTCACACAAAGCAGGTAATTGAGGATAAATTCCTCATGTGGAACAACCTGGGAAGTTGTGACGCTTCCAAAGTGAGATTGGATATCTCTCCATCAGGAAATTCAACATAAGTGAATCTCTGCCCAGATGTGTCTTTGATGTCCATCTTTGTAAATCTTATTTGCTTTGATAGCGTCTGTCTCCCACCTTTATTTCCCAGAGGGAAATCAAGGTCCTAATAAATGTGAAGTGACTGAGAGCAGGATTCGCAAAGCAAGTCAGAGAAGCAACAAGGATTCTCAGTTCTTATCTGTTTATACTTTTTTCTAACAATTCCCAGCTGCTGCCTTCCTGTGTCATTACCTGGTTAACAAAGGACGAAGAGGATTGTGATAGATACTGGTCGTTTACTTTCTGGTCACGTACTTTCTTCATATTCATGATATTAATCGTCTGATTACTGTCAAGTCAATTTAAGTTTGGGTGAGATCAACATCTCCTGAAAAGCAATGCATTTATTGAGCAATTACTGCATGGAATGCAGCGTATTAAGTTCTGTTTGGGGAAACTGAAAGAGAAAGATATGACCCCAGACATACAGTATCTTATACTCTAGTTATAAAGCCAAATGCGCAGAAAATGACATTTGAAAACTGTATGTTAAAAGAAAAATAAACAAAAAACTGTTATATTTCCTTTTTCTCTTCAGTGAGATGAGATGGTTTTCCTCTTTGATAGTCTTGCGATTGATTTCACAACATTTCCATTCCAATCAGAGATTCTTTTAATATGACATCTCAGAATAAGCTGTATTTTGCTTTCAAAGTGGAACGAAACAGGAATCCATTCTTCCCACATTTCCTTGGCCTGTCTTTGCAGTCTGTTTACTAAATTCTTTGTATTTCTCTTGCATGTCACTGTTCTTCATGAGGAGGAAAGTAGGCTTCCATTGGCCGACATCTTAGCCAAACCTGAATCAGTTCAGTTTAGTTCAGTCGCTCAGTCGTGTCCGACTCTTTGCGACCCCACGAATCGCAGCACGCCAGGCCTCCCTGTCCATCACCAACTCCCGGAGTTCACTCAGACTCACGTCCATCGAGTCAGTGATGCCATCCAGCCATCTCATTCTCTGTCGTCCCCTTTTCCTCCTGCCCCCAATCCCTCCCAGCATCAGAGTCTTTTCCAATGAGTCAACTCTTCGCATGAGGTGCCCAAAGTACTGGAGTTTCAGCTTCAGCATCATTCCCTCCAAAGAAATCCCAGGGCTGATCTCCTTCAGAATGGACTGGTTGGATCTCCTTGCAGTCCAAGGGACTCGCAAGAGTCTTCTCCAACACCACAGTTCAAAAGCATCAATTCTTTAGCGCTCAGCTTTCTTCACAGTCCAACTCTCACATCCATACATGATCACAGGAAAATCCATAACCTTGACTAAATGGACCTTTGTTGGCAAAGTAATGTCTCTGCTTTTGAATATGCTATCTAGGTTGGTCATAACTTTTCTTCCAGGGAGTAAGCATCTTTTAATTTCATGGCTGCAGTCACCATCTACAGTGATTTTGGAGCTCCCAGAAATAAAGTCTGACACTGTTTCCACTGTTTCCCCATCCATTTCCCATGAAGTGATGGGACCAGATGCCATGATCTTCATTTTCTGAATGTTGAGCTTGAAGCCAACTTTTTCACTCTCCTCTTTCACTTTCATCAAGAGGCTTTTTAGTTTCTCTTCACTTTCTGCCATAAGGGTGGCGTCATCTGCATATCTGAGGTTATTGATATTTCTCCCGGCAATCTTGATTCCAGCCTGTGCTTCTTCCAGTCCAGCATTTCTCATGATGTACTCTGCATAGAAGTTAAATAAGCAGAGTGGCAATATACAGCCTTGATGTACTCCTTTTCCTATTTGGAACCAGTCTGTTGTTCCATGTCCAGTTCTAACTGTTGCTTCCTGACCTGCATACAGGTTTCTCAAGAGGCAGGTCAGGTGGTCTGGTATTCCCATCTCTTGAAGAATATTCCACAGTTTATTGCGATCCACACAGTCAAAGGCTTTGGCATAGTCAAGAAAGCAGAAATAGATGTTTTTCTGGAACTCTCTTGCTTTTTCCATGATCCAGCGGATGTTGGCCATTTGATCTCTGATTCCTCTGCCTTTTCTAAAACCAGCTTGAACATTTGGAAGTTCACGGTTCACGTATTGCTGAAGCCTGGCTTGGAGAATTTTGAGCATTACTTTACTAGCATGTGAGATGAGTGCAATTGTGCGGTAGTTTGAACATTCTTTGGCATTGCCTGTCTATATATGTATATTTATGTTTAGCTGAGTTCCCCTGGGTATGTCTCATTGTGGGGACTCAAACACACCCTTTCTTTGGCCCCTTCACTGTGAGGGCGTCCAGGGAGCCTGAGGTTCTCTTCTTTGTTCGTGGCTGCTTCCTCCTTCTCCTCCCAAGTGGATAGGTGGTCCGGAGTAAGGACATTCCATTAGATTGCAGTGCAGAACACAGGGAACTGGTCAAGATGGGATTCTGCCTTTGGAGATGTTCTTCCTGAAGGAGCTAGAGAAGTAAGAGGAGTCAGTATTGCCTCTACCTGGCAGGAGACCCAACCCACTCCTCCCACCCTAGCCCCCCTTTGCCCACTTTTGACTCTTTGACCTCACTCTCTGGTGGGTGCTTTAGTTTGGGGCTCCTTTAGCCCGGGTGATCTGGGCCAGCCGCCCAGATGATGCTCCCTTGCTAGGGAACACACCTCCAAGCTCGTGCTGCTTCTCTCTGACTAGTGTGTCTTTGCTTTTGAAAGTGGTGTGTATGCGTGCTAAGTCACTTCACTTTGTGACCCTAGGGACTGTAGCCAGCTGGGCTCCTCTGTCCATGGGGTTTTCCAGGCAAGAACACTGGAGTGGGTTGCCATGCCCTCCTCCAGGGGATCTTCCTGACCAAAGGATCGAACCCACATCTCTTATGTCTCCTGCGTTAACAAGCTGGTTCTTTACAACTAGCACCACCTGGAAAGCCCTTTTTAAAGTTTATTATACAAGAAAAAAAGAAAGAATGAGAGAGCAAAGACTGAAATAAAGACGTCGGAGAGGTAAGAAGAGGCAGAAAGAAGAATGAAAAAACTAATTTTATTGTTATACAAATTTGACATCTTACTATGTCTCTCCCCGCTCCCAACTTGGCTTCTGCTGTGCCCTCTCTGATTTAGTAGGTCAAGAGCAGGGCCCGAGAGTCTGCATCTTGAACAGGCTCCCATGTGAAGCCAGTACTGCTGGTCCTCAGACCACATTCTAAGTAGCAAGGGTCTTGAAGAATGATGAATCACATACTGTACCAGTTTCTTAACCACTTTTTGTATAATTATATCTGATGCTCAGATTGAGCTTATGTGCCTGCCCATTTTAAGGGCTTTGCATGTATCCACTCATTTAATCTCCATAATTCTATGAGATGGGCACTACTGTTAGCCCCACTCTGCAGTTGGGGAAACCAGGGCACAAGGTTATTTACAGTAGGCCCCCTACATATGAATGCATTCTATTCTGAGAGTATCTTCTTAAGTTCTGTTTGTTCATAAGTCCAACAAAGTTAGCCTAGGTACCCAACTAACATGATCAGCTATATGGTACTATACTGTAATAGGTTTATAATCCTTTTCACACAAATAATACATAAAAGAACAAACACAAAAAACAGACGTTTTAAATCTTACAGTACAGTACCTTGAAAAGTACAGTAGTACGATATTACGGCTGGCATAGAAGGGCTGGCATCGAGTGAGCAGACAAGAGTTACTGACTGGAGAGGGAGAGGAGGTGGGAGATGGCAGAGCTGAAGGGTCGTCAGCAATAGGAGATGGAGGGCAAGCTGCAGTTTCACTCACACCTGACATCGATGGCACAAGTCCTGGCTCCTTGCTGGATTCAATTCTATCTATCCTCTTGAAAAAACAGTCTAATGATATCTGGTAGTAGTGTTTTTCTTCTCCTCATAGAGGACACTTTAGCCCTAGGGTGCATTCTGAACAGCTGCTACAACCTTTGTGTACTGCTCTACTTTGGGTCTTATGCCTCAAATAAAGAGAACCTCCTTGCCATTTCTAGCATCGGGAATCTCTTCAGTTCTTCAGTTACTTCTTCTTCCTTTTGTCTCTCTTTGTGCTTTCTCTGGGCATGTTCACATCTTTGCAAGTTTGCAACTTGAAGGTTCGTATATAGGGAGCTTAAGCTGTAGTTGATAAAATATCACATAGTAAGTATTATATTAGAGCCAGGATTCAAACTCAGTCTATTTCTAGAGTCTGTGTGTTTAGCTCCATTCTTATTTCAATAGTTTACAAATGTATCACCCTCTTCTGGACATACTTTTAAGTTTTCAGTCTTTCCCCTTTAAAGGATGGAACTCAGCTTGAAAACGATGTACCAGAAGTGTACTTAAGCAGCCAGGGAAGATCACTGTGATATTGACTTGCCATTGTATTAGACACACTGTCAACCTTGTGTGTTGTGTAAATTTGATAATTAGAGCCAGTTCTCCAGGATTAGCTGTAGAATCCCAAGACAGCTGTGATTTTGGCTGTTTTTGTTCTTTTGACAAGTAGAGCAGCTGAGGTGAACAGCTCTAGCTGATCACTGAGGCAGCAAGAGAGACAGCTCCAAGACAAACACACTCTTCATTGTGCAACCCAAGGGGAGAGATCAAGGCCAGAAGGGCTGAGCCAGGCAAGGGTGAGGAGTGAAATCGAATGCTCTGTAGGTGAAAAGGTTGGTGGCTAGTCAGGGCAGATAACACAGTGCAGAGGCTGAGGCAAAATGGACTCTTATAGATGAGCCCAGTCTGAATCAAGGAAGCCAGAGATTCACTCATTCATTCACTCAATAAGCATTAATCAACGACCTCTGTGTTCTAGCCACTGTGCTACATGCCGTTGGTACAGTGATGAGTTGCACAGAACTGGCCCCTAACCTCAGGGAATTCTAATTCTTGTGGGGAGACTGACAAGACAAAAGCAAATCAAATAAGAATTCAGACAAATAAATCAGTGCAGGCTGTCCTGAACGCCCTGAAAGAAAACAAGGGTGAGAGATGGTGAAATCAAAGGGCACCCTCTTGAGATAAGTGAACTCCGAAAACCACTCTACTAGGGGGTGCCAGTTAGCCCCAGGAGTAGGCTTCCATCCGCCCAGCCCTGGGCTCTTTTCCCTACATATGGCCACTCTTCAGATCATCCTATTTTGATGTCAGAAACCCAATATGGATTTGACTTTGGTTCCTTGATTTACCATGTTGAGGCTTTAATTTTGCTTCTGGAACTAATAATTTAATTATTAGCAAATGAATTAGCATTAAGCTTTTTCATTTGGAGGCCCACTGAACTGTAAACCTCTTCTTAAAATTTCTGAAGGGACTTGGAAAAAAAATGATAAATAAGGGTTGAGCAAATTGTCAGCCCTTCATTGGTCTTTTAAGAGCTCTTTCACAAATTGGTTCACAGCAGAAGAGTTAATAAGCACCAGCTTGTCACTTTATAATACAAAGACACTCACTTCATCTTCCTTAAGGATGCTCTAGGAGAGTGGGAAAGTTAACACTGTGCATCATATCTTTCCTGGAAGCAAATATGTTTCTTTACTGGTAGAGCTAGAAAATTGTACGTGCAGTTTACTAATTTTTTACTTAAAAATTTTTGTTTTACTATTAGATTTGATTAATAACACTGAAGATTAATAGTATAAAGACTAGTGCATCTTTCATTTTACTGTAGATTATTTAAAACATAAAGAAAAATTTAGAGAATAAATAACAAAATGTCATGTATTGTCATCCAACTAAGTCATATAATAAAATTTTACCATATATGCTCCAGATCTCTTTCTTCCTCCTTGTCTCTTCCCTCTCTCCCTTTCTTTCATCTCTCTTCCTTCTTTCCAAATTAAAGTCTTATACATGTAGCTAGAGCCCCTCTAACTAACCTGTTCCATTACTCTCCTGCCATCTGTAGAAGTAAAACCTATCCTGAATTTCCAGTTTTAATTTTTGTGTGATTTTTTATTCTTATATATATGCCCATAAAAAAGACAGAATGTTGATATGATTGTTTTCCATCTTTATTAATGAAATATTCTAACTTTAGGTGTGGCATCACTTGGTTGTTTCATAAATATTTCAAAAAGAATTTTCATGTTGATAGCAAAACTGATTAGATACCTAAGAGATAAAAATGAAGCCAACATAAGTGCTGGAGGAAATAGATTGTCAGGAATAGGAAGTAAAATAGTATCAGAGAGTAGGTGACTTAGATATAAAGTATTATAAAGATATAAAAGAGTATAGGAGGGTAGGTGACTATGCTTTTTTTTTTAAAAAGTAGTCCATCTTTTGACAAAAAAGGTAGATCAAATATGCAAGTTAATTGAACAACCACTGAGAGCCACAGATTTTCATCTACATTTAAGACTACTTTTGTGTCAATGGCTCCATGAGCTTTGAATTTTCTAGATTATTCTAGAATTTTCTTCTTTATTTTGTGACAACTTCCTCCTTAGGAAGGAAAGTGACAACTTCCTCCTTTAGGCCTCCGTTCTGTCTACCTCTAGTATATGACATAGTGCATGTTGTATTTGCTATGGTTTGTTTACATGTCTCTCTCAATAGGCTGAATATTGTTTGAGAGCAGGGTTCATGTCTTATTGTATTCTCAGGGTATAGTTCACAGGAAGTAGTTAATATAGTCTGAGGAGTGGATGAGAAGTCCCAGTCATGGAAAATCTTTTAGTAGTTGGCTTCTGAAGACAAGATACTTTAGTGAAAATTAGCTTAAAGTATAGAAAAGGAGGTTTTATCTTTTGGTCTTCAATTAGGCCTACAAAAAGGAAATTTCATATAAAAGCTGATAAATATTACTAACAAAGCAGGGAAATTACTTGGCATTTGGCTGTAGATACTGGCAATGTATGAGAAGTGTATATCAGTATACAGGTAATTTCAGGAAAGCTTTAATTTTACAAATTGCCAATTTTACAAATCACCTGGAAAATAACTTCTATTCTCATTTAGGGATTTAATTCTTTGTCAACTATGAGGATTTAAAAAGCATTTATTCTTGTAACTTGGAATGTTGGGATTTTGTTGTGCTGGGATTGAATGAAATAATTCTAAAGTGCTTAGCATAGTGTTTGGCAAATAGCAGGTACTGAATAAACATTTGCTTTTAGCTGATCCCATACTTAGATTCCTCTCATTTACACTACATTTTCTTGGTATATGGTATTTGAAGGGGCTCCCCACTCTCTGTATGTTCATCGTAGTGCATTAGTAAAGCTGCTAGTTCAGAAAAAAGAAGGCATCAAAAAAATTCAGACCTTAAAATTAAGCTCATAATGGGAAATTCTTGAATATTTTGTGAATTAGGTATGAAAAATATAAGAAACATATATATTTAAATTGAAATAAAGACTCAATATTGTATTAGTTTCAGGTAAAGGGGATTATATATTATAAATATGTTTTTGCAGAATTAGGAAAGTCATTGGAATATTATAAGTATGCATAGTCCAATTATAAGAAGTACTTATTATGAATAGTGTATCACATGCATGAAAAAAAGGCGGTGTCTAGTTTCGTTTCCCTAAAACCTTTTCAATTGTGAGTTTGAGGCAGCTGTGGTTGACCGAAGTATAAACTAGTGAGGTCCACCATAGCTAGCGTGTGTTTACATTTTGACTCATGGTTCCTGCCAGACTTTAACACAGAGGAACAAGTAATATTACTCAGCCTTCAGTGTTTAATCTTCCATTTTTTTGTCTTCCAAGTTTGTTTCAGTTTGTAGAAAGGTTCCTTTTTGATTACAATATGTAGTCCTGATTTCTGCAATTTTTCTTCATTTGCCATTTTGTGGTAGCTGTGAAAATACTATAATAAGCTTCTTATTTCCCAAATCCCTGCATATAAGCCTTATTGAGTTGGAGTCGTCCTAAATACATTTTGAAATCACATCAGCACTTTCAGATGAGCAGGTTACTTCTTAATAAATTACTGTCTTAATGTTAGACGCTATTTTAAATATATGAAAAGGAGCAGTTCCCAAATGTGTGTAACTACTTCCAGGGAATAGTAAACCAGAGCGTATAATTAAATGAAGGGCCTAAATTTTTATTATGCTGTCACTGGATATTTGAATGACTAGTTGTAAATGAGTTCTAGTCATATAAAAGTCATTTTCTATGAGTAAAAAAGTAAATTTTTTTACTTTTCCCCAATTTCCCCTATTTTGAAGTATAGTTCCAGTTCCTGGGTAAAACTAGCAATGAAATCGGCATGTCTCCACAGCTAAAACAAATAGAGGCTTGCAGCAATAAACTAAACCCATAGGCAGAGCGGGGGAAAGAAACCTTTGAACCCTGTTTTTTTTCTTTCTTCTGAGCTCATTGGATAGTTTACTCAACTAATTTTGTCTGTCACCAGAAAGTCAGTTCTCCATTCTAGAATTTCTTCCACTCAGGTAAACAGTATTGATGCATATAATCTGGATGATTAAAAGAAAAACATTCTTTTAAGAAACATCTGGATATATGCCTTGAATAAGGTCCTCATTTAGGTCACAAAAATGTATTCAAAGAGAAACCAATCAAAGATAATAATAACAACTTTAAGTACCATTTATTGAGTATCTCCTATGTAACAAAACTTTAACATGCTTTATTCCTTATAGCCAATTGTTGGATGAATCATAATATTTGAATTTTAGATATCAGGAAATTTCTGTTCTGATTGGCTAAGTAATGCACGCAGGTTTGCACAGCTGGAAGTATGAAGGCTGATACTAAAATTCCAGTCCATCTGGTGGTAGTGCCTGAGAACCTTTATTCTTTCTTATGCAAAATATAATTAAGATCCAAATTACCCAGGGGTGAATAACAATTATTGCAAGCTCTATTGGTTAGTTTGGGCTTCCCTGGTGGCTCAGAGGGTAAAGAATCCACCTGCAATGCAGGACACCTGGGTTCGATCCCTGGGTTGGGAAGATCCCCTAGAGAAGGGAGTGGTTACCCACTCCGGTATTCTTGCCTAGAGAATTCCATGGACAGAGGAGCCTGGTGGACTACAGTCCATGGGGTCACAAAGAGTTGGACATAATTGATGACTTCAGCTCAGTTCACTTCAGTTGCTCAGTCTTCTCCAACTCTTTTTGACCCCGTGGACTGTAGCACGCCAGGCCTCCCTGTCCATTACCAACTCCTGGAGTTCACTCAAACTCATGTCCATTGAGTTGGTGATGCCATCCAACCATCTGTCCCTCTGGTGGCCCCTTCTCCTCCTGCTTTCAATCTTTCCCAGCATCAGGGTCATTTCAAATGAATCAGTTCTTTGCATCTTCACAGGTGGCCAAAGTATTGGAGCTTCAGCTTCAACATCAGTCCCTTCAATGAATATTCAGGACTGATTTCCTTTAGGATGGACTGGTTGGATCTTCTTGCAGTCCAAGGGACTCTCAAGAGCCTTCTCCAACACCACAGTTCAAAAACATCCATTCTTTGGCACTCAGCTTTCTTTATAGTCCAACTCTTACATCCATACATGACTACTGGAAAAACCATAGCTTTGGCTAGATGGACCTTTGTTGGCAATGTCTCTGTTTTGTAATATCCTGTCTAGGTTGGTCATAGCTTTTCTTCCAAGGAGCAAGCATCTTTTAATTTCATAGCTGCAGTCACCATCTGCAGTGATTTTAGAGCCCCCCAAAATAAAGTCTGTCACTGTTTCCACTGTTTCCCCATCTATTTGCCATGAAGTGATGAGACCAGATGCCATGATCTTCGTTTTCTGAATGTTGAGTTTTAAGCCAACTTTTTCACTCTCCGCTTTCACTTTCATCAAGAGGCTTTTTAATTCCTCTTCGCTTTCTGCCATAAGTGTGGTGTCATCTGCATATCTGAGGTTATTGATATTTCTCCTGGCAATCTTGATTCCTGAGTGACTAACTCTAACTAATTGATTAGTTTGCCCAGCCATTCACTGATATTTCCAATGACTTGAGAGAATTCAGCCAGAATGCACCCCAGACATCTGCATCGTGACTTTATCTCTTGATGAACCGGAGTACAAATGCTGTGAACAGAACCAACAGAGGTTCAGGTGGCAAATCAAGCCGGAATTCATAAAGAAGTATTAGATGCACAGTAGCTAGATATACTCACACTGCTGTCACATGTGGGTTGGTTTCTAAGTGCCAGACACTGTGAAGAGCTGTATGTGCGTTACTTCAGTCTTTCTTCTTAGGCTGGGTTACATGGTAGTTAACTACATGGACTCAGAACCAGAGTAGCGTGGCTCTGGTTCCTCGAGCAAGCAGTGGAAAATGTTTCATTTGCTATGCCTGTAAAATGGAAATACTAATACCTCACAAACTTAAAGTGAGAAATGAGTTAAATTAAAGCCCTTAGAATAGCGCTTGCATGGAGACAGCATTCAGCGTATGTTGGCCATTTATTTTCCTAATGACCCTGTGGGGTAAATATTGATACTATTATGATCATCATTTACTGTTTAGAAGATTGTGGCTTAGAGGTGGCACATAGCAGAAGTAGACTTTGAAAGTAGGTCTGTTTGACATTAAAACCTGCCCTCCTCATCACTGCACTGTTCTGCCTTTCAGTACAAAGATACACAGAATGGGCAAAGAATATATGGGGTGGAATACCACTGCTCAGATGACTTCTTGGGGCAGTTAGTGAATCTTTGCTGAGAGGCAGGGCAAAAATTCCTAGGCTTCTTCTATCCAGATGGAAATGTAAATGATGTGAAACTTTCAGTGAAGGCTTAACCACAGCCAGGTGACGAAAGCGTGTGAATGAAGTATAGGAGCAGGGGAGCCTTCACACACCTCCAACCCTTCCTGCCTCTCGGAACAGTTACACCTCTTGGCACAAATCCACCAGATACATCGTACACACTCACTCACAGCCTCAAAGAAAACCACACAGCTGACTTCCCTACCTGTTGGGTGATAGTTAGAATTATTGAGCTTCTGCTGGGCAACTTCTCAAAAACCTTATGCACTATGTGTAATTACCTTCCATAAGAAGTGAAGAAATTAAGGTTCAGAGGCATTAGGTGAATTGTCCAACGTTATTACACAGCTTGTAAGTGGACAACCAGGATTCAAACACTGGTCTATATCTTGATCCCATACCCATGTCACCTCACTTTTCAGGGATTGTTCCTTTGGTTTGGGAAACTACAAAGTCACGATTTCTCCTGATTGCTTTTTGCTGTAATCTTTTGACCATCTCTTTTGTTGTTGTTGTTGTTATTGATTTTATTCAAGAGCGAGAACATGCTGTGGAATCCTTGGAGTAACAGTTGAGATTGTGTTCTAATTTAAGAGGTTGCATCACTGGATTATCTGTGAACCGTTACTTCTCCATGCTCTCTTTCTTCCTCTTCCTACCTAATTATATTTGACATTGATTATTAGAATCCTTTTAGGGGTTTTTAAACACACTTTTGAAAAAATGCTAGTTTAAATGGTTACAGGCAGACATTTGTGTTATAAAAAGGGAAGGAAGTCACCTTGGGGAACTCAATTTATGTATACTGCAGATTTTCTCAAAATTTCCACAAGATATACATGATTTCACAAGCAAAATGATTAGTCATTCCAGTAGCAAAATTAAGAATGGTTATTGGACTTGTTATTTTAAGCTCATTGCAAGTTATTTGCTTTTGTACCACAAAACCTATGAGACAGTTGGAGAACTTGAACTGACTCACCATCACTCTTGAGTAAAGGGACTGAAGCTTTGTAAATCTTGTCCTTCACCCTCCAGCTCTGACCCTACTGTCCATTTCCTATAGGGAATGAGCATGTTGCCTGCAGTAGGTGTTTGTCAAGCATTTTAATACCATCTCATCACTAAGATGGTTAACAAATGTGTTCTTTTGTAAATAGGGTACACTCTGAAGTCCAGCATCAGACTGTCTGTGGCTCAGATCCTGGCCCTTATACACATGAGTACGTAAAGTACTATATCCATGTTGAAACACAAATGGTAATCTCATCCTTTAATACTGAAATGGTTTTATTGTCCTCTACTGGCAAGGATGGCTAATAGCTATCTTGCTTTTATTTCCATAAATATATTTATATAATATGTGTAATAGATATAAATATATTTACATATATAATATCTATTCTATATTGCCTCCATAATGCCATCTGTAGCAGTTTTGAAATTTGAAAGCATTAATGCCAGTAACCTAATTCAGGAATAAATCACATAACCACCAATCCCTATCAACCTTTTTTCCAGTGACCAACCCCCCACCTCCAATTTCATGTAAATAGCAAACACTCTGGACTATTTTATCTACAGGAAACACTGTTGAGTGCAGGAGTAGTAAGTGCATTTGCTTATCTTTTTCACTCAAGAAGGCTTTAGATGTTTTTATCCTTTAAAAACATAAAGAAAGAAATCTGGAAGGACTTATCTCTGTCATGACATCATCCGTAAAAAGTGATTTTTAAGATGGAGACTTCTTAAGAAATAAAATCTGTTGATTTTAGCATTCACCTCTCACTTTCATTAAAAACAGAGTTGTCATTTTAGACTCAAGCTTTTCCTGGAGATAGAGATTCCACCAGGGGAAGCAATATGTGAAGTTATTGCAAGAAGTTTTTTTTGTGTGAAATCGTGACTCTTGCCAGAGATGTCATATGCTTTAGTTAATTTCCTTCCCAGGAACTAGGAAACATTCCCAAGCCCCAGATATGTACAACTGGAAGGCTATTCAGAAGTCAGTAGCATGGGGCTGGAGACTGACTTTTGCATACTTCATTTGTTTCTGGAGATAAAGCCTCTATTCTATTTTCCTCAAGGTGAAAGTCTAATTCACTTTGAAAATCTGAAAGCCTTATTCCATTGGAAGAAAATGATTATGATTTCTGTCACAGTTATTACTATTTATACCATAATAAATTTACTTAAGGAAGAGGATAGCCTCTGCTGGACGCCTTCCAGAGTTCCCTAAGGAATAGAACCATACAACTGACAGCCCATGGGACATTGTGTTCTGCCTTTTCCTTCTTAATCCTTCGGTGTTTAAGCTATCCACCACAACACTGTTGATTAGCAACTCTGCACGTACACAGTGCAACAATAATTAATGTTCCCCATGTTGACTCTCAGGAACCACAATACCATGAAGTACCCTTCAGGATTGTCAGGGAGAAATTAAATTACACTCAATACAGTTTGAGAGCAATTTTGCTAGTGGCTTAGGCACCTCTACAGGGAGGTGCTAAGGTCTGAAGTCAGCTCCTACCAGTTTGTGAGAGCTGATTGTTAAGTAATAAACAATTGTGTGAGCCAGATGTTAAACCTTTGGAATTGGGCCATTGTGGAAGTATGATATCACAGGAATTGGCATCTGCTAAAAGACTCTGATACTGGGAGGGATTGGGGGCAGGCAGAGAAGGGGACGACAGAGGATGAGATGGCTGGATGGCATCACCGATTCGATGGACGTGAGTCTGAGTAAACTCCAGGAGCTGGTGATGGACAGGGAGGCCTGGAGTGCTGGGATTCATGGGGTCGCAAAGAGTCGGACACGACTGAGCGACTGAACTGAACTGAGCTGAAAAATCAGTTTGTTTTTTCTTCCAAAGTACTGGTTTATCAGCACACTGTTGTCTATACCTTTGAAACTGTGTAATCTGATTAATACTCATTAACGAGGGCTCAGGATGGACAACAGTTTACTGATGAGTTTTACTAGGTTGAAAAACCAGTTAATACATGTTTTAGTTTTCTGTGGCTGCTGTACCACAAACCTGGTGACTTAAAGCAGTTAAACTTTATTATCTCATAGTTCTAGATGTAGAAGTTCAAGCTCAGTATCACTGAGTCAAATTCAAGGTGTTGGCAGGACTGTGTTTGCTCCAGAGTCTCCAGAGGAGAAGCTGTTTCCAGCATTTTCCAGTTTCTGGTGGCTGCTAGCATTTCTTGGTTTGTGGTTTCATCACCCCAATAATCAAGGTCAGTTCAAGGCCAGCATCTGGAAATGTCTATTTTCACATTGCCTTTGTATGAGTGTGTGTGTGTGTGTGTGTAAACTTCCTCTCTCCTGTAAGGATACTTCTGATTGCATTTTGGGCCCATACCAGTAATCCAAAATAATCTCCTCATTCTCAAGATCTTTAACTTAATCCTATCTGCAAAGACTGATTTTTCAAATAATATAACATTTGTAGGTCCCAGGAATTAGGACCTCACATCTTGGGAGGGCTATTTTAAGCCTCCCACAACACCCACCTCAGCAGACTCTTATATACACAGATGTACTGTTTTTTATATAACATCCTTAACTAGTCTTAATGATAGGAACAAATTTTTAATAATGGTAGTGGCAGCTTTTTTTATTGAGTACTTCCTGTATACTGGGCAAAGGGCTCAGCACACGGTAATATGTTCATCTCAACTATTGCTGCTAAGTTGCTAAGTCACTTCAGTCATGTCCGACTCTGTGCGACCCCAGAGATGGAAGCCCACCAGGCTCCCCCATCCCCGGGATTCTCCAGGCAAGAACACTGGAGTGGTTTGCCATTTCCTTCTCCAATGCATGAAAGTGAAAAGTGAAAGTGAAGTTGCTCAGTCGTGTCTGACTCTTAGTGACCCCATGGATCATAACCCACCAGGCTCCTCTGTCCATGGGATTTTCCAGGCAAGAGTACTGGAGTGGGGTGCCATTGCCTTCTCCAATCTCAACTATTATTCCTTCCCAAATCTGGACATGTGTGTTCCAATCTCATAAATTCTTTCTGGAGTTCCAGAATCTAAGGAGATATATCACAATATACATGTCCTGCCCCCTCCAACCACCACCTCAGTCATTCCCTGGGGCTGTTCACACAACTATTTCCAGGCTGTTCACACAACTATTTCCAAGACTTTATCTAGCTTACTCTTCCTAGCCTAGTTCCAAAATTTCCAATCCTGTCCTTTGATTATTCTTAATGAGATTGCCTCCAATATCAACACAGGGCTTGATTAAAGGGACTATGGAGAGTATATCCATTGGCTGGGAATGACTCCTTGGCCAAGTGAGTGGAAGTCTCTGGGCCATGATCAGGTCCATGTATTAGGTTGCTTCCATGTATTAGCTATTGTAATTTAAGGTTGCTGTGAACACTGGGGTTCATGTATCTTTTCAAATTAGAGCTTTCTCTGTATATGCCCAGGAGTGGGATTGCTGGATCATATGGTAACTCTATTTTTAGTTTTTTCAGGAACCCTTATGCTATTTTCCATAGTGGTTTTACCAACTTACATTCCCACCAACAGTGTAGGAGGGTTCCCTTTTCTCCACACCCTCTCTAGTATTTATTATTTGTAGACCTTTTAATGCTGGCTACTCTGACTCGTGTGAGGTGATACTTCATTGTAGTTTTGATTTGCATTTGTCTAATAATTAGCAGAGTTGAGCATCTTTTCATGTGCCTATTGACCATCTGTATGTCTTGTTTGGAGAAGTGTTTATTTAGGTCTTCTGTGCATTTTGGGGGTTGGGTTGTTTGATTTTTTGTTATTAAGGCATATGAGCTGTTTGTATATTTTGGAAATTAAACCCTTGTTTGTCCAGTTACAAACAAAACACCATCTTTCTCTAGTCACTTGAAAAATGCAATGCTCTCCATTTTTCCCTTTCCAGTTCCGCAGGGCAGCAGCAATACAAATACTATCTTTTTCTTCTCTGGGAAGGATTTTCTGGCTTTGACAGGTCCCTGCCCTTTCTCTCCTACAGAACCTGTGAACTTCACCTCAGTTAAGCTAGAGTAACTGTCACTCAAAATAACCTTTGCTTTGTTTATTTGCTTATCTCTGTACCTCAAGACCTTCAGCTGCTTGAGCACAAGGATATCTTATGTCATTATTGACTGGGGGATTTTTGCAGAAACTAATGCCTGTGGCCAGCAATTTTTATTTTGGCCAGCCAAAAATTAATTCTGTTATTTCTCTAGCACTTTGTTAGTTATTTCGTTCAATAGTTACACCTGACACACCTGTAAAGTCTTCTCCAGTACTGTGAGTTTCATTTTCACTTTCTGTATCAGAATCAATAAGGTTTTTTTTTTTGGGGGGGGGGCTTTTTCTTGGTTTAATATTCATATTGTCTGAATCAGAACTATATTCTGAAGAACTGCCATCTTCTGAGACACTAGTATATATGTTGCTCAGACAATCAGAGGTAGTACTCATAAAATTCACCAAAAAATTCTTAACTGCAAATTCCATGATGCAGCATTTTGGAAAATTTTATGGTAATAAACTTGAGTTTATAATATACACGTTTGGAAGAAAAACCTAATGGAGCAAAATGTGAATAACAACAATCATACGTTGTATAATTAACCCTGATCAATTTTAAACTCTAATAGCTTTGCATGCTGATGTTAATTATATCACTCTCTAAAAATATACTGATATGTCTCTGGTCAATAATGTGTTATTTTTAAAATCTTTACTAACTAGCATAATTCCTGGATCATGAAATAAGCCCTAAGCATCCTCTCTGAATTGAATTTAAATAAGGTTTCAACTTTTTGAAAGGGAAACAAAAAAGAACAGATTGAATATTTACTCTAACTCTTAAGGGAAAAGCAATTGATATCATTGCTGGGTTTTTTGTTTTTCACATTCCTTCCTAAACTTTTTTTACTTTGGCTTTTGCTTCACTCTTGGGACAGAGAGAGGCAGTGTTCAACTTTTGTGATTTTAGACCCCCTCTGAAAGACTGATTACTGACACTTTGAATTTTGGTTTTTAATTTCATCATTTTGTGACTCAGAGTAGGGGGAATTTTGGTTAATTTGTTGAGGAGTAACTTTGGTTTACTGTTAACACTACAAGTTGATATTTGAGTTAAATCTTTTACAAGTGTAGATTTATTTAACCCTTTCCACAACTCCATGAAGTAGGTACTTTATAGCTAAAGAAACTGAGGCACAGAGAATAGCTGCATGAGGGCTGTGATAGGTTTTACCCTGGGCCTTCAAGACTTTAAAGTCTAAGTTTTGAACATCACATTACACTGCTTCTAGAGTCAACTGTTTTCTTAAGCTGTATTAGAGAAATGTTTCTAAAAGAGAAGGTAATTCAGCCTTTTACTAAATCCTGATTGAGCACTGTCTTAGCTCAGGCTTCCGTAGCAAAATACCATTACTCAGTGACTGAAACAACAGACTTTTATTTCTCATAGTTTTGGAGACTGGAAACTCCAAGATCAAGGTGCTAGTAGATTCAGTTCCTGGCCCCTCTGTGTGCTCACATAGCCTTTCCTTGGTGAATGCATGTGGAGAGAGAAAGAAATCTCTCTCTGCTTTCCTCTTCTTATAAGGACACTAGACCTCAAATGAGGGCCCCACCCTCATGACCTTGTCCAAACCTAATTACCTCCCAAATACCCCATTTCCAAATACCATCATATTGCAGTTAGGGCTTCACTATGTGTGTTGGGGGGTGGAGGTGGGAGGGGACACAAAAACATTCAGTCCATAACATGTACTAACTAGAATTCTCTGGAATATGTTAGACTAAATTCTGACAAGAAAGAAAGAAAAGAGCACAATAAGGCCTGGACTAGGGGGAGGCAAACAAGTGACCAAAGGCCCAGCATTCTAGGAGGCACCCATCCTCAGGTGCTCACCCTGCAAGGCCATGAACCTACACTCCTTGCCTGCCTCAGCCTGGTCCCAGCCCTGCAGCTCTTCCTTTGGGGAACTTCCTTTGGGGAACTCAGCATCTAGCAAGGACGTGCTATCAGTGTGGGTCAGATCAAGAGAGAGAAACCACACTAATCACTTAGTGTGCCTCCTCCCCAACCCCCCAGTACACATTGTTGTTCAGGCACTCAGTCATGTCCGACTCTTTCCAACCCCATAGACTGCAAGACTGCAGCAGTCCAGGCTTTCCTGTCCTTCACCATCTCTTAAAGAGTCTTCACCAGCACTACAGTTTGAAAGCATGAATTCTTTGGTGCTCAGCTTAGTTTATGGTCCAACTCTCACATTTGTACATGACTACTAGAACAATCATAGCTTTGACTAGACAGACATTTGTTGGCAAAGTAATGTCTCTGCTTTTTAATATGCTGTTTACGTTTGTCATAGCTTTTCTTCTAAGGAGCAAGCGTCTTTTAGTTTCATGGCTGCAGTCATCATCCACAATGATTTTGGAGCCCAAGAAAATAAAATCTGTCACTGCTTCCATTGTTTCCCCATCTATTTCCCATGAAGTAATGGGACTGGATGCCATGATCTTCGTTTTCTGAATGTTGAGCTTTAAGCCAACTTTTTCACTCTCTTTTACTTTCATCAAGATGCTCTTTAGTTCTTCACTTTCTGCCATTAAGATGGTGTCATCTGCATATCTGAGGTTATTGATATTTCTCCCAGCAATCTTTATTCCAGCTTGTTCTTCATCCAGCCTGGCATTTTGCATGATGTACTCTGTGTAAAATTAAAACCCTAAACTCCAATGTAATGGTATTTGAAAATGGGGTCTTTGGGAGATAATTAGGTTTAGATGAGCTCATGAGGATGGGGCCCTCATTTGGGGATTAGTGATTTGAACAGGGGAAGTTTAGTATAAAGAATTATTAACTAGCAGTCTATCGTTTAAAAATCCATGAGGATGCAGAGGGAGAAAATATGACGAGTCAAGCCAGGGAGTTTTGACCTTCAGGATAAGAGTGAAGATTTTGTTTTTCCCTCTGGGCTGTGCCTGAGTGAGCATGACTTGCCCCATTTATTAGGCAACATTAGACTCGGCAGCATTTCCTTTCAGATCGACTCAAGCATTTAGGCTATTTAAAAAATCTAAATAACATCTCAGTCAAACTAACATTCCAAGAGAGAAATGTTTTAATCTGTCTTTTCCCAGAACAGCCTTTAGGCCTGGGAGGAAGTGCAGATAGGCTGGGTGATGGGCAATATACTTGAAGGTTTATGGGAATCCAGAGGTTTTGGCAAAGGTACATATAAATCTCAAAGAAGAATTAAATATAATTTGAAATTACACAAACTGTACAGTAGAATTTGAATGCAGGTCAAATCACAACAGCTGTGATCATTTAAGCTGTCTCTCATTTAAGCTACAATAACAGAATCGCTTAAACAAATTCTCTTCCTTTCTTGAACTTCCAAAGTATTTATTATTTGCATAATGTTTAATCTCCAGTTCCAGAGGAAATTCCCTAAGGGAGAGACAACACAGAAGCACTTTAAATTTCAACCACATGGAAAAGAGAACAGAGGGAGTATGCTGGATCTTCAGCTTTGGAGCCTATGTTCTCAAAAGAATTCTAAATATTGGTGGTCATTTTGTTGAATATTCAGCTGAGGGGTGGATGGCTGAGAGAACACAATCCCAAACATTTGCACAATATATTCGAACTAGGTCAAAGGTACAGCTCCAATTAAGGGATGATATCCGACCCTGTGTTTATAAATGTGGAATATTTCGAGAAAGATTTATTCTTTGCTTTGCAAGGGCTAAATCCTTATTCTCAGACGTCTGGAGTACATCGTACCTGCACACCCAAGGAAAACTTTGAGTATCTTCCATTTCATTCAGTTCAGTTCAGTTCAGTTGCTCAGTCGTGTCTGACTCTTTGTGACCCCATGAACCGCAGCACGCCAGGCCTCCCTGTCCACCACCAACTCCCGGAGTTCACCCAAACTTATGTCCATTGAGTCGGTGATGCCATTCAACCGTCTCATCATCTGTCGTCCCCTTCTCCTCCTGCCCTTAATCTTTCCCAGCATCAGGGTCTTTTCAAATGAATCAGCTCTTCGCATGAGGTGGCCAAAGTATTGAGTCTCAGCTTCAACATCAGTCCTTCCAATGAACACCCAGAACTGATCTCCTTTAGGATAGACTGGTTGGATCTCCTTGTAGTCCAAGGGACTCTCAAGAGTCTTTTCCAACACCACAGTTCAAAAGCATCAATTCTTCAGTGCTCAGCTTTCTTTATAGTCCAACTCTCACATCTATACATGACTACTGGAAAAACCATAGCCTTGACTAGATGGATCTTTGTTGGCAAAGTAATGTCTCTGCTTTTTAATGTGCTGTCTAGGTTGGTCATAACTATCCTTCCGAGAAGTAAGCGTCTTTTAATTTCATGGATGCA
This sequence comes from Capra hircus, assembly GCF_001704415.2. Taxonomy (NCBI): domain Eukaryota; kingdom Metazoa; phylum Chordata; class Mammalia; order Artiodactyla; family Bovidae; genus Capra; species Capra hircus. The sequence goes on from NC_030818.1 coordinate 21,657,084, forward strand.
ATCACCATCTTCCTTCATAGAGAGGCTGTTTATTTGCTGTAATTTGCAGGGATCCAGGAAGATCTTGGCCGAGGAAAGAACAGTGGGTTTGAACTGCATCTCCAGAACTCAATATTTGACCTGTAAAATTTTAAGGTACTGGGCTCAATCCATGGCTCTCAGTCTGGCTGCATTTTAGAATTACCTGGGGAAGCTATAAAGTAATACACAACCCTTGATCCCACTTCAAGCTAATTAAATCAGGATTTTTGGCAGGTGGGCCCAGAATGTTAGTATTTAAAACAAACAAACAAACAAAATTTTCCTAAGTGGTACTGCTGTGTAGCAATTTTTGAGAGTCACTTGTAGCTCTAATGTATAATACTATTGATTACTCTGTGATGAGTATCTTGTGGATAAACCTTCGCACACGTTTCAAAATTGCTTTTAGGGACATCCCTGGTGGTCCAGTGGCTAAGACTCTGCACTCCCAGTGCAAGGAGTTCAAGTTCAGTTCCTGGTTAAGGAACTAGATCCCACATGCCACAGGTGAGAGGTGGCATGCCTCAGCAAAGATCCCAAGTGCCACATCTCAGACCCAGCATAGCTAAATAAATAAATAAAATTAATGTTTTTAAAAAATAGTTCTTTATCAGGATAAACTCTCACTGGGGCTTCCCTGGTGGCTCTGACAATAAAGAATCTGCCTGGATTTGATCCCTGGATTGGGAAGGTCCTCTGGAGAAGGGAATGGCTATACCCACTCCAGTATTCTTGCCTGGAGAATCCCCATGGACAGAGGAGCCTGGTAGGCTACAGTCCACGCGGTAACAAAGAATCAGACACGACTGAGCAACTCACACAGATAGAAACTCTCATTGAGAGTCAACTGTATGTGAACGTGTGTATGCATTTGGATGAAGTGTAAATAGCACACAAAAATGTACACACACAAATACAAATGTACTAGGGTACAGGGAGAAAGGGAATTTTCCTTTAAAATTTTTGAAATATGATACTGTTTTCATTACAAAATAACACTAGTTACCAAACACTCCCTCCCCAGTTGCCCTTTTTGCATTTTGGGGTTTGGGCTGCTTTCAGAAGGCTGTTGAAGACTGTACCCTGAACATGATAAAGGCATCTGTGTTGTTGTTTGCTCAGAGCTGGCCTTCTGAAATAACTTTCTGTTTTTCTGCCCTGAGAAAGCATTGCATGAAGAAGTTCAAAGTTCTATGTGGGTTGAGGGCCTAAAATAAAGTGGTCATTCAATGCATATTCAATTATGATGACTAACTGTATCTTATAACTTTGTTCTGAAATCCAGTACTTGATGCATAGATCATGGATCATATTCATTAACCATGGCCATCATAAATATTCATTTAATGTCTGTCTTCATTAGGTGGTTATTAACATGTCAAAGATATTTGTGGAGAAAATGAAAGTGATAAATTCTATCTATATTTACTCTTATTTGAAAGGCTAATTTATTTTTAGAGTATTTTTTGATAAAAATCCTTTAATAAAAGGAAGTTTACTTTAGACATAGTCCTCTGCTTTTTAGCTAATAATTTTACACAAAGAGAGTTTATTGATGTTTTGTCTGCCAGATGGATATTAGTCAGATGATGTTCTATGTAAATAGTCCAGTTCAGAGAAGGATAACATAAAGCACTGCTCTTCAAAGACTAAATTGGTGCCTTCTCTATTAACAGTTCTTTGGAGCTGTTTTAGAGCTGGCAGTGATTTTTCTCCACCCTTACCTGATCCCCTTGGTGGGTGCATGGGGTTGGTATACAGTCTCTGAATAGAAGAGGGAAAGGATGGGCAAGCTTTGTCTTCAAAGGACCATTCAGCTCTGGTGCTGTTGCTCTAAAGCAGCCACAGACAATATGTAAACGAACAGATGTGACTGAGTTCCAAAAAAACTTTATTAAAAAACACAGGTGGCTGGTTAGGCTTATTAGGCCATGGTGTACAGAAAAGAGCAAACCCAACAGGGTATCAGGCTGGTTCTCAGGTTGCAGTGGGAGGGCACAGGCCAGGACTGGACATTTTAGCTACACTGCAAGAAATCAATGTGTGTTGGGGCTCTATATGAGCAAGTAGGTCCACTGTGGTAGGAAAAGTCGTGAGAATGCATGAATAATCACAGTGGGGTAATATGAATGGGTGGCATTTACAGAGGACTTGCTGTGAAGCTGGTGTTAAATACTTTACATGTAATCTTCACAATCTCATGTAATCTTTTTTTATAAATTTATTTATTTTTTAATCGAAGGATAATTGCTTTACAGAATTTTGTTGTTTTCTGTCAAATTTCAACATGAATCAGCCACAGGTATATGTATGTCCTCTTCCTCTTGAACCTCCCTCTCAACCCCTCCCCTCTAGGTTGATACAGAGCCCCTGTTTGAGTTCCCTGAGACAAACAGCAAATTCCCATTGGCTATCTGTTTTACATATGGTAATGTAAGTTTCCATGTTACACTCTATACATCTCACCCTCTCCTCCACTCTTCCCATGTCTATAAGTCTGTACTCTATGTCTATTTCCCCATTGCTGCCCTGCAAATAAATTCTTCAGTACCATTTCTAGATTCTCTATATATACATTAGTATACAGTATTTATCTTTCTCTTTCTGACTTACTTCACTCTGTATAATAGGCTCTAGGTTCATCCACCTCCTCATGTAATCTTTATAATAACTTGATAATCTCATATAATTGCTGTAATAACTTTGAGGTAGGTGTTATTATATTCCCATTTTATAGATGAGGAGATTGAGTTATTTAGAGGCTAAATAAATTTCTCAGTGACATACAGCTAGTAAGTGGCATAGCTGAGATGTGAATCCATTTAGAAGTATAATTTTAGAGGCTGCTCTTCTATGCATTTAAAAATTTCCTTGAAGAGATCTCTAGTCTTCCCCATTCTGTTGTTTTCCTCTTTTTCTTTGCATTGATTGCTGAGGAAGGCTTTCTTATCTCTCCTTGCTATTCTTTGGAACTCTGCATTCAAATGGGAATATCTTTCCTTTTCTCCTTTGCTTTTCACTTCCCTTCTTTTCACAGCTATTTGTAAAGCTTCCTCGACAGCCATTTTGCTTTTTTGCATTTCTTTTCCATGGGAATGGTCTTGATCCCTGTCTCCTGTACAATGTCACGAACCTCAGTCCATAGTTCATCAGGCACTCTGTCTATCAGATCTAGTCCCTTAAATCTATTTCTCACTTCCACTGTATAACCATAAGGGATTTGATTTAGGTCAGACCTGAATGGTCTAGTGGTTTTCTCTACTTTCTTCAATTTGAGTCTGAATTTGGCAATAAGGAGTTCATGATCTGAGCCACAGTCAGCTCCTGGTCTTGTTTTTGCTGATTGTATAGAGCTTCTCCATCTTTGGCTGCAAAGAATATAATCAATCTGATTTCAGTGTTGACCATCTGACATCCATGGGTAGAGTCTTCTCTTGTGTTGTTGGAAGAGGGTGTTTGCTATGAGCAATGCGTTCTCTTGGCAAAACTCTATTAGTCTTTGCCCTGCTTCATTCCCTATTCCAAGGCCAAATTTGCCTGTTACTCCAGGTGTTTCTTGACTTCCTACTTTCGCATTCCAGTCCCCTATAATGAAAAGGACATCTTTTTTGGGTGTGAGTTCTAAAAGGTCTTGTAGATCTTCATAGAACCATTCAACTTCAGCTTCTTCAGCATTACTGCTTGGAGCATAGGCTTGGATCACCATGACACTGAATGGTTTGCCTTGGAAACGAACAGAGATAATTCTGTCATTTTTGAGATTGCATCCAAGTACTGCATTTTGGACTCTTATTGACCATGATGGCTACTCCATTTCTTCTAAGGGATTCTTGCCCACAGTAGTAGATATAATGGTCATCTGAGTTAAATTCACCCATTCCAGTCCATTTTAGTTTGCTGATTCCTAGAATGTCTATGTTCACTCTTGCCATCTCCTGTTTGACCACTTCCAATTTGCCTTAACTCATGGACCTGACATTCCAGGTTCCTATGCAATATTGCTCTTTACAGCATTGGACCTTGCTTCTATCACCGGTCATATCCACAGCTGGGTATTGTTTTTGCTTTGGCTCCATCCCTTCATTCTTTCTGGAGTTATTTCTCCACTGATCTCCAGTAGCATATTGGGCACCTACTGACCTGGGGAGTTCCTCTTTCAGTATCCTATCATTTTGCCTTTCCATACTGTTCATGGGGTTCTCAAGGCAAGAATACTGAAGTGTTTTGCCATTCCCTTCTCCAGTGGAACTGGAAAATTCTGTGGAAAATTCTGAAAGAGGTGGGAATACCAGACCATCTGAGCTACCTCTTGAGAAACCTATATGCAGGTCAGGAAGCAACAGTTAGAACTGGACATGGAACAACAGACTGGTTCGAAATAGAAAAAGGAGTACATCAAGGCTGTATATTGTCACCCTGCTTATTTAACTTATATGCAGAGTACATCATGAGAAACGCTGAGCTGGATGAAGCACAAGCTGGAATCAAGATTGCCGGGAGAAATATCAATAACTTCAGATATGCAGATGACACCACCCTTATGGCAGAAAGTGAAGAGGAGCTAAAAAGCTTCTTAATGAAAGAGAAAGAGGAGAGTGAAAAAGTTGGCTGAAAGCTCAATATTCAGAAAATGAAGATCATGGCATCTGGTCCCATCACTTCATGGGAAATGGATGGGGAAACAGTGGAAACAGTGTCAAACTTTATTTTTGGGGCTCCAAAATCACTGCAGATGGTGACTGCAGCCATGAAATTAAAAGACGCTTACTCCTTGGAAGAAAAGTTATGACCAACCTAGATAGCATATTCAAAAACAGAGATATTACTTTGCCAACAAAGGTCCATCTAGTCAAGGCTATGGTTTTTCCAGTGATCATGTATGGATGTGAGAGTTGGACTGTGAAGAAGGCTGAGCACTGAAGAATTGATGCTTTTGAACTGTGGTGTTGGAGAAGACTCTTGTGAGTCCCTTGGACTGCAAGGAGATCCAACCAGTCCATCCTAAAGGAGATTAGTCCTGGGTGTTCATTGGAAGGACTGATGCTGAGGCTGAAACTCCAATACTTTGGCCACCTCATGAGAAGAGTTGACTCACTGGAAAAGACCCTGATGCTGGGAGGGATTGGGGGCAGGAGGAGAAGGGGACTACAGAAGATAGGATGGCTGGATGGCATCACTGACTCAGTGCACATGAGTTTGGGTGAACTCCAGGAGTTGGTGATGGACAGGGAGGCCTGGTGTCTGCAATTCATGGGGTCGCAAAGAGTCGGACATGACTGAGCGACTGAACTGAACTTCTATGCATTATAACCTCCTGTTCCAGGTCAAAGCCCTGTCCAAAGTCGTCATAGCTGGCAGAAAATAGAATGGTCTCTATAGGTCCTTTTGTCTTGGTCTGGTTCTAGGGATTCACTGTGCTGAAAATAGACCGAGAATAGAGCCCTGGGGTGTACACTGTGGGGAGACTGTTCTCTAAGGGCCTTCATGTTTCTGCATGTCTTCAAGGAAAGGCATTGGCAGCCTTTGGTTGAGCAGTGTCTTTTCAAGGGTATTTGTATATTGAACAGCCCTGGCAATTATAGATAGTGTCTTCCTCTGGAGCAGATGGAGGTTTTGTTTACTGTACTTTACAATAAAGACCATGTCTCCCTCTGGGGCAAAGTTGGGCAAGTTCACTTGCCGCCCATTGTAGAAGATTGGGGTTCTTCAGCTGTGTTGGAAACCCAGTGTGTGTGTGGTTTCCATCTGGGCTACTGTGTCACCCCCTTGGAACTTGGGCGCAGGGGGAAGTGACATGAACATGAAGCTCATGTTGCCTGGTGTGTGGAGCATAGAAAAGTCCTTTGTCTTTGGCCCAGGAGTCTCGTGTTGTCCACTACCATCCTTGACTCTGTGGCAGCGAACTTGTTATTTTGTAAAGAGGCTAAAATCTTACATCTTCCACAATTCTTGGGACATACACAGGAGGTGTAATGGGTTATGAAGGCCAGTCTGAGGGTAAAGGCTGTCCACTCCTGGCTTGGCTCCATGCCTTTTAAAATTATGGATGTATTTTGTTGTTGTTCAGATGCTAAGTTGTGTCTGACTCTTTGTGATCCCATGGACTGCAGCACACCAGGCTTCCCTATCCTTCAGTAACTCCTGGAGTTTGCTTAAACGCATGTCCACTGAGTATGATGCCATCCAACCATCTTATCCTCTGTCTCCCCCCTCTCCTTCTGCCCTCAATCTTTCCCAATATCAGGGTCTTTTCCAAATGAGTTGGCTCTTTGCATCAGGTGGGCAAAGTATTGGAGCTTTGTCTTCAGCATCAGTCCTCCCAATGAATATTCAGGGTTGGTTTCCTTTGGGATTGGCTAGTTGATCTCCTTGCTGTACAAGGGGCTCTTAAGAGTCTTCTCCAGCACCACAATTTGAAAGCATCAGTGGATGAATGTGGGCCATGCTGTGATCTGAATGTTTCTGTCTCCCCAGTTCATATGCTGAACTCTTACCCCGCAAGGTGATGGTATTAGAAGGTGGGGGTCTGTAAGAGGTGTTTATGTCATGAAGGCGGAACCCTCATGAGTGAAATTAGTGCCCTGTAAAAGAAGCCTCAGTGAAAAAATGGTGTATAAGAAGTGGACTCTCAAAAAAAAAAAAAAAAAGAAGCGGACTCTCACCAGATGCTGAATCAGCTGGTATCTTGATCTTGGACTTTTCAGCCTCCAGAATTGTGAGAAATAAATTTCTGTTATTTGTAAGCTACTCAGTTTATAGTGATGGCTCAGACGGTAAAGCATCTGCCCGCAATGCGGGAGACCTGGGTTCGATCCCTGGGCTGGGAAGATCCCCTGGAGAAGGAAATGGCAACCCACTCCAGTACTCTTGCCTAGAAAATTCAATGGATGGAGGAGCCTGGTGGGCTACAGTCCATGGGGCTGTAAAGAGTTGGACACGACTGAGTGGCTTCACTTTCTTTCTTTTCTTTCAGTTTATAGTATTTGTGTTACAGCAGGCAAAACAAAGGCCAGAAGGCCTACACTGAAGTCAGAGAGAGGCAAGCCTCTGTAAGCACCTGTAGCTCTTGATCCTGTAACTAGCAGAGTGTTATGATCCTCTGAGAAGTTCTGAAACGGACCACAAGGAGTTACAGCTGTACAGTTGATTCATTGGAATGATCTTCAATGAACCATAGCTGTAACATAAATACTACATTCCAGCAACCTAATATAGTGGTTCTGGAACCTAGCTGCTCATCAGAATCACATGATAATATTAAAATAACTTTTAGAAACAACAGATTCTTGAGCACCACCTCATACATAATGAATCAAAATATCTGAGGGTAAGGCTCAAAAATCAGTATTTTAGAGCAGTTTCCCACATTATTTACATGTGGTTATTCCCTGCACTATTCTAATGATAAGGATCAAATAAATTATACCATAACAAACCCTACTGCTTCTCTCTAAGTTTCTTCATTTGTTACAAAATAGAATTGTGTTGGTCAGTTTGGTGGCAGTTGGCCGCATGTGGCTATTTAAAATAAAATCAATCAACAGTTAAATACAGTTTAAAATTCAGTTCCTCAGTTGCATTAGCCATGTTTCATGTAGTTAATCACTACATGTGGCTAGTGGCTAAAGCATCGTAGAGTGCAGATATAGAACATTCCCATCATCACAGAAGGTTCTATTGGATATCTTATTATACCAGAAAAGAAGAAAGCCATAAAAAACTACTGGGGTTGTACCAGAAAACTCAGGAAGCAACAGGAATAAGCTTCCATGGATAAAGATGGGATAATTTGGGCACCAGTCAGAATAATAACTGCAGTGAAGTGCATTGTTGTTGATCAGTCACTTAGTGTGTCTGACTCTGTGACCCCATGGACTGAAGCACGCCAGGTTTCCCTGTCCTTCACTATCTCCTGGAGTTTGCTCATACTCACGTACATTGCCATTGAACCATCTCATTCTTTGTTGCCCGCTTCTCCTCCTGTCCACAATCTTTCCCAACATCAGGGTCTTTTCCAATGACTTGGCTCTTTGAATCAGGTGACCAAAGTATTGGACCTTCAGCTTCAGCATCAGTCCTTCCAGTGAATATTCAGGGTTGATTTCCTTTAGGATTGGCTGGTTTGATGTCCTTGCTGTCCAAGAGACTCTCAAGAGTCTTCTTCCAGCACCACAGTTCAAAAGTATCAATTCTTCAGCACTCAGCTTTCTATATGGTCCAACTCTCATATCAGTACACGACTACGGGGAAAAAAACAACATAGCTTTGACTCTATGGATCTTTGTTAGCATGGATATTTAAATCCATGAATTAATTATCATACTAAAAGAAAATTCATTGGTGACTAACCATGCTAGGGAGCCAAGTCATTATTTGAAAACTGGAAAATAAAGGATATAAAGCATTTAATCAGTAATTTCATAATGGAAAGGCATATAAATTATTGAGATATACTGAGATGCATAGCAGAAGGCCTTTTGGCAGGCCCCATGGGACTGAGTGCCTGTTGCTCTTTGCCAGAATCAACTCAACAACAAACACATTCTAGAACTGCTTTTTCTTCCTTCCCTCTCTGCTTCCCATATCCTGCCCTTTTGGTCACTGGGATTCTCAAATAAACTGCTGTGTGCAAACTTCTCTCTCAGGCTCTGCTGTGTGGGGCAACCCAGGTTAGGACAGCATTCTAGCTCAAATTCTTGAAAGAGAAACTAATGCACTTGGCATATAGATTTGGTTGCTGGGTTGTCAGTCTACTCTTGGTCCAGCTTCCTGTAAGGGGCTGCCTCTTCCAGAGATGTAGGTGAACTTCTTAAAGTGGAAGAATAGAAGGGAAGAGATGATTATTGGAGATGAAATCGATTAACACGTCCAGCCTGCAGCTCTGCTACAGAGAGAATGACCTGTTGACCATCAGCGTCAGTATCACCTGGGAGCTTGTTAGAAATGAGGAATCTCAGGGCCCAGTTGGACCTACGGAATGCAAATCTGCTTTTTAACAAGACTCCCCAGGTGATTTATATGTATAAAGTACACTTTTCTAGAAGGAGTAGTAATGATCTGGGGCAGGGCTATTTTTATGAAAGATGTTGCTTCCAAAGGTCAGTGGGAAACACATATAGGGGAAGGAGAGAGAGTACATATTTTTGGAATTTGGAGTGGGGGGCAGGCAGGGAAGCTGGGGGTTGGGGGAGGATGGGAAGAGGAAAAGCAAGATTGAATCTCTCTGAAAACACTTTAAATCCATAATAGAAAAAAAGCACTCTGTAACTAGGTTATTATACCCTGCCCCATAAACCTCAAAAGATGGGAAAATAAAAGTCCCCCCACATGTCTCTATGTGTTGTGGACAGACTGCAGATTAAATATTGAATCCGAGGCTTCTGTTAGGGATGGAGTATGTGCTCATGAGGAAGGCAGAACCAGTCTGGGCACTCTACCCCTTCCCTCTGGACACGCTGGACTTCACCATCCCTCCCCCACCCCCGATGTCCCTTCCCCCTCAGTTCACTATCCCCTCTTTTATGTAAGAGCCTTTAGTAACAGGCATATGTTAGTCACTTAGTCATGTCTGACTCTTTGTGACCCCATGGACTATAACCTACCAGGCTCCTTGGCCCATGGGATTCTCCAGGCAAGAATACTGGAGTGGGTTGCCATTGCCTTCTCCAGGGGATCTTCCCAACCCAGGGATCAAACCCGGGTCTCCCACATGGCAGGCAGATTCTTTATCTTCTGAGCCACCAGAGCATGGTGTATTGGTAAATGTTTAACAACTGGCTCTCCAGAAACAAATATAAAGCTCTGATTTGTACTGTTGGCCAATTTCCATAGTATAAATCGTTCCGTGACTGATTGTGAACTGCCATGACATTAACTGAACATGGAGCTGGGAGATGGTACGTGGTGGCTCCAGCACACCCCAGGAAGTAAAGGGTTGAAGGCACAAAACGGAGTGGTTTACAGACTTCCCAGAAGTGAGGGGAGGAAAATTAAGTTGATGACAACCGGCAGTGCTGGCTTTACCTTCAGTAACTATGATTCTGAAGCGTAACTATCTCCTTCAAGTCAAAGGGACTTGCCTTGTCTCCTGGGCTCCAGGCTGCAGATCTGGCCATCTGGTCCAATCTGTGGCTGTTTCTTAACTCCAAGTTTATTGAGAACGTCCTTATGTTGTAGCTTTAAAAGAACCAGAAACTCAGTTGGAGAAAACGTTTGAAGGCAGCCACAATGACTTACAGTCTATATTTACCAAAGCTTCTTCCATTATCTAGGCTCTGGAATGCTCACACCCACCCTTCATGCGCACACCACGCCCTATTCTCCCCTGCCTGAGTGTAGTCCTAATGACTCCCACCCGGCTCCCTAGGTGTCACACACCCTGCTTCTCTGGCCAGAGTTCAAGCCCTCGCCTGGTTTCCTTGAATGCCATCCAAGAGTTGCATACCTGTCTTTCCTGGGAGTTTCCAGCTGGCCCGCAATTCCCTTCCCTTGGGGATGTTAGCAGATAATGCATATCTACCTGACTTGCTGTAGGCAGTGGCAGGCAGCTTGAACCTCTTCCCCTGCTCACAAACACTGCCATGGGGGCTCAGTGTTGGGTCTCTCAAGGCCTGATCCAAGGGGTCCATCCTCTCTGGGCACCTCCTACCCTCCTCCTCAAGCTCCATAAACCATTGATTTCTGTTTGGTGCAGCTCTGGGCCAGCTGAGCACCCTCTCCTCACCTTTATCCACAAAGTGCACAGTGGAATTTCCCATAACTGCTCTGGTGGCTTACCTTCTTGGAAAGCATCCAATGCTAGGAATCCAGCTCATTATAGACAGCCCAAATTAAAGTTTCTTTCTTTTCTTTTTTGATCTTACTTATATGTGGCATTTTATTTTTTTTTAATTTTTTTGGGGGGGAGAGGATTTTTTTTCTTTTTTACTTTACAATACTGTATTGGTTTTGCCATGCATTGACCTGAATCTACCATGGATGTACATGAGTTCCCAATCCTGAACCCCCCTCCCACCACCCTCCCCATATCATCTCTCTGGGTCATCTCAGTGCACCAGCCCCAAGCATCCTGTATCCTGTATCGAACATAGACTGGCAATTCATTTCTTACATGATAGTATACATGTTTCAATGCCATTCTCCCAAATCATCCCACCCTCTCGCTTTCCCACAGAGTCCAAAAGTCTGTTCTATACATCTGTGTCTCTTTTGCTGTCTCGCATACAGAGTTATCATTACCATCTTTCTAAATTCCATATATATGTGTTATTATACTGTATTGGTGTTTTTCTTTCTGACTTACTTCACTCTGTATAATCGGCTCCAGTTTCATCCACCTCATTAGGACGGATTCAAATGTATTCTTTTTGATGGCTGGGTAATACTCCATTGTGTATATGTAGCACAGCTTTCTTATCCATTCATCTGCTGATGGACGTCTAGGTTGTTTCTATGTCCTGGCTATTATAAATAGTGCTGCGATGAACACTGGGGTACACATACCGAGGAAACCAGAATTGAAAGAGACACGTGTACCCCAAATTAAAGTTTCTTAACCTTTGTGATCAAATCAGTCAATCCTAAAGGAAATCAACCCTGAATATTCATTGGAAGGACTGATGCTGAAGCGCCAATACTTTGGCCACTTGATGCAGAGAGCCAAATCATTGAAAAAACTCTCATGCTGGGAAAGACTGAAGGCAAAAAGGAGAAGGGGGTGGCAGAGGATGCGATGGTTAGATGATGTCACTGACTCAATGGACATGGATCTGCGCAAACTCTAAGAGAGTGCAGGACAAAGGAACCTGGTGTGCTGCAATCCATAGGGTCGCCAAGAGCTGGGCATGACTTAGTGATTGAACAACAACAAAAACAATAACCTGTATGAAAATAATTTCTTGTAACCTTTTCTTGGGTCTTGGTGTCTAATCTAATAGACGGTGACTTTCAGGGAAGAAGCACTTCTACTGGCAGGTTAAAAGTGTTCACTTTTTCCAGCCCTAATATCTGTTTGAAATGTAACAGCTTGTTGTTCCCCTCCCCAGGTGCATGCACCTTCATCTTTAGGCTTATGATTTAGTTTTTATTTCTTCTAGAATAGAGACAGAAACAGTGGAAGTTCCCATATCTCTAACTATCAGAGCAGGGACTTCTTCTCTGAACATGATTTCTTTTCCAGTCACCCAAAGCAGCCACTGCTACAGCTAAGTCACTTCAGTCATGTCCAACTCTGTGCGACCCCATAGACGGCAGCCCACCAGGCTCCCCCGTCCCTGGGATTCTCCAGGCAAGAACACTGGAGTGGGTTGCCATTTCCTTCTCCAATGCATGAAAGTGAAAAGTGAAAGTGAAGTCGCTCAGTCGTGTCCGACCCTCAGTGACCCCATGGACTGCAGCCTTCCAGGCTCCTCTGTCCATAGGATTTTCCAGGCAAGAGTACTGGAGTGGGGTGCCATTGCCTTCTCCGAAAGCAGCCACTAGTTGGGTTTATTCCTTTTAAATCTCTCTTTCTGCATAATGTTTTCTCTTCAGTTCAGTTCTGTTCAGTCGCTCAGTCGTGTCCGACTCTTTGCGACCCCATGAACTGCAGCACGCCAGACCTCCCTGGCCATCACCAGCTCCTGGAGTTCACTCAAACTAACGTCCATCGAGTTTGTGATGCCATCCAGCCATCTCATTCTCTGTCGTCCCCTTCTCCTCCTGCCCCCAATCCCTCCCAGCATCAGACTCTTTTCCAATGGGTCAACTCTTTGCCTCAGGTGGCCAAAGTATTGGAGTTTCAGCTTTAGCATCAGTCCTTCCAAAGAACATCCAGGACTGATCTCCTTTAGAATGGACTGGTTGGATCTCCTTGCAGTCCAAGGGACTCACAAGAGTCTTCTCCAACACCACAGTTCAAAAGCATCAATTCTTCAGCGTTCAGCTTTCTTCACAGTGCAACTCTCACATCCCTACATGACCACTGGAAAAACCATAGCCTTGACTAGACAGACCTTTGTTGGCAAAGTAATGTCTCTGCTTTTCAATATGCTATCTAGGTTGGTCATAACTTTCCTTCCAAGGAGTAAGCGTCTTTTAATTTCATGGCTGCAATCAACATCTGCAGTAATTTTGGAGCCCTAAAAAATAAAGTCTGACACTGTTTCCACTGTTTCCCCATCTAGTTCCCATGAAGTGATGGGACCGGATGCCATGATCTTCGTTTTCTGAATGTTGAGCTTTCAGCCAACTTTTTCACTCTCCTCTTTTACTTTCATCAAGAGGCCTTTTTATGAGCACATAAACCCTTTCTTCCAGAGTCAAGGCCAGCTTACATGATGAAGAACAGTTGACTCTGAGGGAAGCACTGCACGTGGTGCCGTGAACTTACCACAGTTTGGGTGTCTTTCCAGGTTGGCGGAGGCACCAGGGTCAGAGGTCAATGTGTCTTTGCAGCCAATGGAGAACCTTACTTTACCCTTTGAGCGTTCCATTTAGATTGAAGGTTAAAGGACTCCAGACTAAAAACTGCCTCCAATTCAAGCTCAAGTTATGCAGGAAAGAGTCCCAGCTTCTGCTGTTAGACATGAGAAGCTGACCGTGGAGCATCCTTGACCTCTCTCTGCCTCCCAGCAGTCCCGAGAACTGGGGTCCAGTGTGTCCTCTAACTCCCCACAGAGGTTCCTCCTGTGAGGCGCCTGCTGAGTTTGCAAGGACACAAAAATGGAAGTGCCTGAGGGGAGAGTTTCTTCCAAAGTTCTTGGCTGTCAAAGAAATGAATATATCAAATGACTCTGAAAGAAACGATGGAAGAGACCAACATTGTAAGCACCTGGGACATCAGACTGTCCGAGTGGCTTGGTTCAAGAGGAGACAGAAGGCAGAGCAGAGACAATTCTGCACTGGAATTGGCAGCATTACGAGCAAGGTTTCAGGAAACTTATCAGGGAAGGTTAACTTGAATGGGCACTAGTGAATTGATGACTCAGATCCAGTAACAGGTAAGACTGTAACAACCAAAGGCAAAGGGAGGTGAGATGTCATGTAGTTATAACATCCCCTAGGGACTGGCACTGGGCTACAGGATGGGATTGGTTGTCCCCTGCCCAGTGAGCAAATGATCAGGTATTTAACTAAAACGTAGACTGTGAATATGCCCAGAATTCTTAATGAATGCATGCACTTGAATCCTTTAGCTCTCTCTCTTATCGAAGACTTTCTTTGGATAAAGGACTAAACTAGATATGGGCAGCTCTTTAAAATGCATTGGACTGGGGCTACTTGCACCTTGTGTATTGTAGGTACTCAGAAAGTGGCTTATTGATTATAATGTAATAAGGCTCATGCCTGTCATGGGGGCTATGGTCTTTAAAGAGTGAGCAATAGTGACACGCATTCAGAAAATCCCACAATAGTCCACAGATGGGCTACCTCTCTGCTAGGACAGGGCTTCACCTGCTTATCCCCAAATGCATAAAGGCTGAGTTGTTCCCTCAGCCTTAGGAGAGGTAGGACATAGCACCAAGCATTAATCTAACTCTTGGAATCAGGCTCAAGGGGTCAGTTGTGTGTATTAACATACATCTTAAAATCAGGAAAGCAGCCTTTCCCTCATCCTCCTCGTTTCCAAAAATATCTTTCTGAGACATTCTCTATTGTTTTCCCAGTGCAGTTAGGTCAAAGTTTGCCTTATAAGGAATTTCACAGTTTTGAGAGCTCTCCCTATAGGAAGTTTTTCCCACTGTTCTGCCTGAGTTGCCTTCTGCTTAATTTTAGTTCATTATGTTTTTAAAGACAGGGAGGGCTTTATGGGGCAAAAGGCCCAGTCATCGTGGGAAGAATGAATCATTTCAAGAACAGCAAGATGGGGGGAAGGCCAAGGCAGCTGAGGACAGGAAATTGGGGGTGGATGTGTGACTGGGAACAGCATCACAAGTCTGTCTTTTCTTCTGTTACTCCCACTAGGGGGTGCCCAGCATCCCAGGAAAATCACTATTACTAGGAAGCTGAGGTTGGAGGGGCATCTCCTCCTAGTACAGAAGGGTACCAGCTGACCCAGGTTTCCTGCCTCTCTGTCCAGATCTGGGAAGAGATCCAGAGGTGGGGCGTAGGGAGTTGGGGGGTAGGGGTGGGATGGGTGGTATCAGATTAAAGACACTAAGAAGGGGACAACAGAGGATGAGATGGTTGGATAGCATCACCGACTCGATGGACATGAGTTTGAGCAAGCTCTGGGAATTGATGTTGGACAGGGAAGCCTGGCGTGCTGAAGTCCATGGGGTCGCAAGCAAAGAGTCGGACACAACTGAGCGACTGAACTGAAGCTGAATGCCTCTCAGGCATTTGAGGAGTCTCTTTCCTTGGAGACCTCTGGGGCTATCCTGGGTTCTCTAGAACCTAAGGGTCTTAAAGTCATTGGCTGGAGTGATTATGGACCAGAAAAGTCCTCCTGAGCCCAGGAGAAGTGGTGATATTTCACCTCTGGAGGATAAAGAATTTGTGATAAGAAATGACCAGGACTGAGGGATGCAGACCAGGGATGGAATAAAAATTAAAAATGAGGTGAGATTCTGAAATAGAGTAGGTGACAGGTATGGATGAAGATCATGGAGAGGTGACGGTATTTTCAGGGTCTCAAAACAGCTAGGCCATCAGAATGGTCGCAGCATAACTTTAGCTGTGAGTGGCTTTGTGAAAAGAAAAGGGAACTTGCACTTTGATAGATGTGAGTTCAGATTTCAGCTCAGGCATTCAATAGCCATATGGCTTTGGCAATTTAAGGAAGTTATCCAGCATGTTGGCTCTTTTAATTTATTTTGTTATTGAAGTATAGTTGAATTACAATCTTGTGCAACATCTTTAATCCTTAATTTTCCCATCTTCAAAATGAGACTAACGATACTAGGACTATTTGAGAATTTAAAAGACATAAAGGCATATAAAGCACTGAGTAAATGTAATCTTTTCCCTTTTCCTCTTTCCTGTTTGGAAATGATTGGGGGCAAGGAAGGGTTTCCCCAGTGGCTCAGCTATCAAGAATCTGCCTACAAGTTAGGAGCCACAGGAGATGTGGGTTCCATCCCTGGGTCGGGAAGATCCCCTGGAGGAGGGCATGGCAACCCGCTCCAGTATTCTTGCCTGGAGAATCCCATGGAGAGGAGTCTGGTGGGCCTCAGTCCATAGGGCCACAAAGAGGGACGACTGAAGCGACTTAGCATGCACACATGCATAAGGGCAAGGAAAGATGTATCTGTTACTTTGGTTCCTGTCCTGAGATGTAGGATATCAGGACTGCAGCCCTGGGGTCAGAAGATCCTCCCTGGCTTCTGTGGTTGTCTGACCCCAGGACTTCAGTGAGTACTCAGGGTATGCTGTAGAAGGCCTACCCTCTTTGACCCTTTGGACAAATCCTCATACTCTCTGGGCTTTTCAACCGTAATTTAGAAAACAGCCTCCAAAAAAATTTTTAGAGGTCACCATCCGGTCCTGAGGCCTTCAATCCTGGAGAATTAACACATCACCTTTCTTGTCTGCAGCCTCGCAGAGCACCAAAGCCTCGCCTGGAATCCAGGTGCAATGTTCTCTTGTATTAGCAGTTAATCCATGTTAATATGATAATGATTCACTATTATTTTCAGCACTGTTTTCCAAAATATGGGCCACAGACCACTTGTACCAGCATCAGCAGGTGGGCTTGATAGAAAATGCAGGTCCCCGGCCTCCTGCCAGACCTGTGCAATCAGACTCTCTAAAGCTAAAAAGTAAAAGCTTAGAAAGTTAACCAGTCCCTCATTACACTTTTCTGAAAATGTTATGAAAATATAAGGCCTTAGTCATCCAGAATCTCCTTTGTGGAGGAAAACTGGAGCCCTTGGGCATATTTCTGGTTGCTTCAAAAATCATACCTTAGAGATGTTTCTGATCCTGCTTAGTTACAGGGCCAGCTCTGTCCTTGGCCACTTATTCACTTCCCCCGGAACTTTCTAAACGCTGGAAACATTGCCGTGAGATACCATCAGAGACCATTCCTGTGGATACCCGATGAGACAGTGTGATTCGGAAAGTTCACTTTGATTCAGTCCTAAGCCACAGTGATAACCTGGTCAAGGCAGTGGGGGAGGGGAGGGAGTTCTGGTTCTTGTTTCTGGGGATGGGGGAGGAGGCCACCGGAAGAAAGGCTGATCACCAGCTGCCTCTTTCTTTATGTTGACAGGGCTCTTGCTGCCAGTGTAGTGGTGCTTATACTGAGGGTTGGGGCAAAAATGAGCCCTTCCTCCAAAGCTGTGAACTCTGATCTCAGTCTAGAGAGAGATGAGTTGTGAACATTGAACAGACTCCAGGAGCTTCCTCCTGACAACAAGGACTGCATGAGTTGGCTTTTCAGAGGGAACTTGTGGCTTTGGATCACTCTGGAGAGACAAGCCTTTTTTGGACTTAGAGAAACAGCAGTGGCAGCAGCTTATGCATTAAAGTTCTGACCAGCTTTTATAGCCTTTTGAGTGAGAGGGTTCTACCTTGACCTCTGGGTGTCCCTGCACTGCAGAAACACAGTGGCTGTTCAGGGCATACTGGGAGCTGTGGGTAAATTTTCTAAGGAGTCACATCAGCTTCAGAGTGCCCAAAATGAGCATAAAAATGCTGCCAGGAAGACAGTCAGTGGCACCATAAATCTTTTGGGGAACAAAGTAGCAAATGAATATTAGTGAAATAAAACAAGACAGGTCGTGGTGGTGTAGCTGATGTCACTGTCCTCAGCACCTAACTGCAGGTCAGGGGATGGGGTGACCAGTTGGAGCTGGTTTCAGCCTCTTTCCAAGAGAGGTTGCATCCCTCCCTGAACAGAACACTGGTGGTAAAGGGCTCTCCTCTTTATAAAAGGATAAAGCATCCTTTGCATCCTTCCCAGTTTATTCCTTCCCTTTTTATTTTCCAGGAAACAAGAGGATTCATCTGACTTAACTGGAGATGGCTCCCTTTCCTAATTTTTGTTCCATTCCTGAAGCTTCCGCCCTGCAGGGCTCAGCGTGAGCAGACAGGAACATGGGAAGAGGCAACCACCCAAGAGGTACCAGTTCCCAGAGGCAGAGTGGCCCCTCTGCTGGGCCTGGGCAAAGAAAACTACCCACCTCTTTCTTGTATTCAATGGGTTTTTGCTGAACCTGGAAAGGAAGTAAATTCCAAAGGGAGGAAATGACCCAGAGACCATAACAATATGTGAAAAGCCAAGCCGGTACTTCCGTGGCTTTATTTCAAACTATTCTAATCTGTGTCCCAGGAAGCCTAACCCATTACCAGATGGAAATCTGTTTCCAGACGCCTCTGGGCATCTGCCACTCCCGGCTGGTGACATTTGCACGTTTCAAGAAGGCAGACCTGTCCTGATAGCTTCAAACTTCCAGAGAGGGGCAACCCCAGGAGGGTCCTCAGGTCTTTGGCTGGGAGCACCGACCATCTGACGTGCTTCGTCATAGCTGAATTGTTGCTGGCCCCCAGCCTAGAACGCTGGCATGCCTAGTTTGTTCTTGAAGACTCGCAGGATCTGAAATCAAAAAGCCCTGTGGTGCCAGAAAAAGCTGGCTGCCTTGCTGGCTGCCTAATCCCTTCCCACCAGTCTTCCCTAAAGAAACCGATGAGTCAGGAAGGAAGAAAGCGTATCTGAGGAAGAGCTGGGTTGGGCTGGTCTCTCTCATTGCTTCTGAAAATTCCTCCTGTTTTGCAATGCGCGTGACATTTGGCGATTCGGTTGTGCTTTTCCTGTGTCTTCCCCTATCATCTCTCTCTTCCAGGAACATTTCATTTACCACTCATGAAATTGTTAGGGGAAGCACACTGATTGAAACTGCCCACCCTGGCCAGGCACCATAGTAACTATTTGCATGAGTTGTTTTATGACAGGAGATCCTGATAAGGAATAGGGAACTAATAAGCCACCACCAACCAGAAGAGTTCGGGAAAGGTTGAAAGGAGACACCGCGTTTCTGTCCACTTCCCAGAATCGCTCTTGCTAGCATCCATCTTGGCTGAGCTATGCGTGCACCACCAGGAAAGACTCTGAATCAGAATGATTGGCCAAAGACCACCTGGAAACTAATCCCATCACCATAAAACCCGAGACTGCGAGCCACGCGGCAGAGCAGTTCTCCTGGGTTCCCTTACCCTCCTGCTCTCCACCCGGGTGCCCTTGCCCAATAAAATCTCTTGCTTTGTCAGCACTTGTCTCCTCGGACAATTCTTTTCCGAGTGTTAGACAAGAGCCCAGTTTCGGGCCCTGGAAGAGGTCCCCTTTCCTATAATAAAATCAGCTCGGCAAAAGCAGGAGTCCCTCTGATGGGGAGTTAGTCAGTGTTGTAAAGAAGTTTTCACTTTACTTTTGTCCCCAGGAGCAGGGTAAGAAAAACTTCCCACCTTGACTCCTAGATGGAACCATTGTTTACTTGGTTTGTTCTGGCCCCAGGGCCTCTGCTTTTCCTGGGCTTTTAATTTTTACTGAGCACCATCCATCAGTCTTCCCACGGGTTTTAAACACAGTGACTTCTGGGATACTTGCTTCAAACAGGTGTCCTGCTAATCCCCGCCTAGTAATCAGATCCTGATGCTGGTAAAGATTGAAGGCGGGAGGAGAAGGGGACGACAGAGGATGAGATGGTTGGATGGCATCACCGATTCGATGGACATGAGTTTAAGTAAGCTCCGGGGGTTGGTGATGGACAGGGAAGCCCGGCGTGCTGCAGTCCATGGGGTTGCAAAGAGTCAGACACAACTGAGTGACTGAACTGAACTGAACTGAACTGAGTAATCAGAGACTAGCCATAGTTGAATTGATAATATGCCTAAATCTTTCAGCACTTTTGAAATGTTAAACAGATTAAAGGATAAAGAATACAATATATTTGCTGACGTCTGGTTTATAGAAAATCTCCAGCAAAAAAAAGAAGTGAAGAGTTCAACATCAGGTGGGGGGAATGGAGAGCAGCAGTGAAGGGCACTGCTCTCCTTGTTCTGACATCAGATACCTGTCCTGGAGTCCCAGTGGCTCTGAGCCACCTATCTACAATTGTGTGCTGTTTCTTATGAAAGTGGTTTTAAATAGTATATTCTGATAAGCTTGGATTTATCCTTGGAGAGGGAATGTATTTTCCATTACAAGACAGTAGCTAAATGTCAGAGGTAGTCTGTATCAACTATCTGAGGGTAGTAATGAACAGTAGATAAGAGAACAGGGGATCTTCCTAAAAAGGAGGGAGGGGGCGGAGAGAGAGAGAGAAAGAAAAGTCTTTTTCGTTGTTGCCAGGAAGAGACAGTCTTGTAGGGAGTATAAGATATATGAGTTTCTCTCTTTCTCCCCTTTCCTCTGCTGATGGAGAAGGAGCCAGGAAAAGCTAGAAACAGGAGACAGAGGGAGGCCATCCCTTCAACTGTTAATACCAGCCAAATAGGATAAATAGTTCATATTTATGATGATGACGACAACTGTGACGATGAAGAGAACATTTTGACCCAGATGAAAAAAACAAAGACTGTTGATTTCAAGCTATGCTTAAGTCCCACGTATTCCTGTTAGAGCCTCTTACATGATCCAAGGGACAGGAATTTAGGATGAATGAAATAAATATAATTGGATAGAAAAGTCAGGATTAGAATAAAATGTGATTGAGAATGGTTAAAAAAAATTAGAAGTTGCCAAATTCTACCTATTTTTGTACTGCCTTCAGTCCTGAGTGGTCTGTTAAAAGATAACATGATGAGTTGAAAACTGTATTCTTTTTTTTTTTTGAGTTATAATTGACACATAATATTATATTGGTTTCAGCTATAACCCTGCTTATTTAACTTATTTGCTGAATACATCATGAAAAACTCTGGGCTGGATGAAGCACAAGCTGGAATCAAGATTGCCAGGAGAAATATCAATAACCTCAGATATGCAGATGACACCACCCTTATGGCAGAAAGTGAAGAAGAACTAAAGAGCCTCTTGATGAAAGTGAAAGAGGAGAGTGAAAAAGTTGGTTTAAAGCTCAACATTCAGAAAACTAAGACCATGGCATCCAGTCCCATCACTTCATAGAAAATAGATGGGGAAACAGTGGGCACAGTGTCAGCCTTTATTTTTCAGGGCTCCAAAATCACTGCAGATGGTGATTGCAGCCATGAAATTAAAAGATGCTTACTCCTTGGAAGGAAAGCTATGACCAAACTAGATAGCATACTCAAAAGCAGAGACATTACTTTGCCAACAAAGGTCTGTCTAGTCAAGGCTATGATTTTTCCAGTGCTCATGTATGGATGTGAGAATTGGACTGTGAAGAAAGCTGAGCGCCGAAGAATTGATGCTTTTGAACTGTGGTGTTGGAGAAGACTCTTGCAAGTCCCTTGGACTGCAAGGAGATCCAGCCAGTCCATCCTAAAGGAGATCAGTCCTGGGTGTTCATTAGAAGGACTGATGTTGAAGCCGAAACTCCAGTACTTTGGCCACCTGATGCGAAGAGCTGACTCATTTGAAAAGATCCTGATGCTGGGAGGGATCGTGGGCAGGAGGAGAAGGGGATGACAGAGGATGAGATGGTTGGATGGCATCAGGAACCCAGTGGACATGAGTTTGGGTAAACTCCGGGAGTTGGTGATGGACAGAGAGGCCTTTTGTGCTGCGGTTCAGGGGTCACAAAGAGTCAGACACGACTGAGCGACTGAACTGACTGATACAGTATAACGATACGATATTCGTATATATTACAAAATGATCACCATATGTCTAGTTCAAGCCATCACCATACATAGCTACAAATTTTTTTTTTTCTCTTGTGATGAACACTTTTGTTTTTGGCCACACTACATGCCATGTGGGATCTTCCTGGACCACCCCACACAGCATGCAGGACCCACCAGGGAGCAACCTGTGTCCCTTGTAGTGGAAGTGCAGAGTCCTAAGCACTGGGCCGCCAAGATGAAAACTTTTAAGATCTACTCCCTTCAGTTCAGTTCAGTTCAGTTCAGTCGCTCAGTCGTGTCCTACTCTTTGCGACCCCATGAATCGCAGCACGCCAGGCCTCCCTGTCCATCACCAACTCCCGGAGTTCACTCAGACTCGCGTCCATTGTGTCAGTGATGCCATCCAGCCACCTCATCCTCTGTCGTCCCCTTCTCCTCCCATCCCCAATCCCTCCCAGCATCAGAGTCTTTTCCAATGAGTCAACTCTTTGCATGAGGTGGCCAAAGTACTGGAGTTTCAGCTTCAGCATCATTCCCTCCAAAGAAATCCCAGGGCTGATCTCCTTCAGAATGGACTGGCTGGATCTCCTTGCAGTCCAAGGGACTCTCAAGAGTCTTCTTCAATATTCAATAAAGTATTATTAGCTACAGTTACAACACTATACATTGTATACCCATGAATTACTTATTTTGTAACTGGAGGTTTGTGCCTGTTGACCTCCTTCACCCATCTTGTACCCCCTCACCACCACCCATCTGTTCTCTGTATCTATTTATGAGCTCAAGTTTAAAACTGCACTTTTATTTAAATGTATAACAGAGCAGAAGATTTTGTTACCCTCTCTGAGACATATATTTGGGATGTCTGGCCACTGGGGACTTTCTCATCCTCTGCAGGCTTCACCAGAAACAAAGAACAGAGGAGGAAATACACAGTGTATTGAGTGCTAGCAGTGAAAGGCCAGAGTTCTGACAGTAAGTGTTATATTCTGTTTAATCCCAGGTTTAGCAGAGGTAGTTGCTAGACATCTAAAATGGAGGATTATATTTTATGAATGGGAGAATTGAATGAAAAATTGAAAAAGAATAGAGTCAAGAATTCCAGAGTAAGTGCTAGGTGCCCAGGACACCACTGCAAACTCATGGAGGTTCTGTGGTGTAGGTTAAATGTCAGGGGTGATGCTTGACATCTATTGGCCACCAGGTGAACTACTTGGTCAAAGTTGTTCAGGGTTTCAACATTAGATTGTGCTGCACTCCTTTCAAAGATATCTTTGGGTTTGCAGCAGCTGTTATAAAATGAGAGTAGTAGGTAAAAATCAGTGTGAACAAGAGGTGAATAAGTGGTGGTGTCTAAACAGCTTCCAATGTTTGAGAAGATGTTCAATGCCCAATTTCCATACATATCCTTTTATAAAAATCTGTGGTTAAGAATAAAATTAAAATATTTTTTCTTTCAATTTATGGGTATTATTTTTTTTCAAACAGTTAAGTTGTTGGGACCTACCTATTGGATAAATGAGATTTATGGTGGGTTTTTTTTTTTTTTGGCCCAGGATATCTGTGAAAAAACTACTGAGATGCTAAGATGCCATGAATTGGGAAAGTTTGGGAACCTCAGGATTAGAGAAATACAAGTTGTCTCCATGGGCGAAGATGGATTTTAATGACTTAGGCTCAATGGTGAGTATAGAAAAGTAATTCTATTTTTTTCCCCTAGACTATCCAGGGAACTGCTCATAGTAGTTCCCCTGTGGAAACAGCAACATTCTTAGTCTGAAGGTTTTTTATTAATGGAACTATTTGGTAGACTATTAAAAGTTGTCTTGTACAATGATTCTCAAACTATCTTTCAAACTGTCATAGACTATGTCATAACTTGTGGTAACTTGGCTGGGCCAGGGAGCCCAGATATTTGGCCAAACATTGTGCTATAAGTTTCACTGAAGGTAATTTTTTAGATGAGATTGACAACTAAATCAGTAGTTGAGTAAAGCAGAATGTCTCTATAATATGGGTGGGCCTTATCCAATCAGTTGAAGGTCTTAATAGAACAAAGACTGAACTTCCCTGAGCAAGAAGGAATTCTGTATATATAAACACACACACACACACACACACACATTCTGTTGGTTCTGTTTCTCCGGAGAACTCTAATACAGATTGATACTTTAAAAGATGCAATGAAAGTAAACTAGGAAATCAATTGTATGCTTAAATACTGTAAAAATGTTAAATTGTTATGCAACCTTCTAAATGCTTAACTTCAGTTGCCATATTTAGTTTGTCTGATTAATAATAATAGTCTCTTTTGTAAATAAGCTCATTTGTATCATTTTTAGATACCACATGTAGTGATATCCTGTGATATTTGTCTTTCTTCGTCTGACTTACTTCACTTAGTATAATAATCTCTAGGTCCATCTATGTTCTAAAGATGATGTTATTTTAATCTTTTTTACAGCTGAGTATTATTCCACTGTACATAAATATACATCTTTATCCACTCATCTATAGATGGACATTTAGATTGCTTCCATGTCTTGGCTATTGTAAACAATGCTGCAATAAACATTAAGGTGCATGTATCTTTTTGAGTTATGACCTTCTCCAGATATATGCCCAGGAGTGGGATTGCTGGGTCATATGGTAACTCTATTTTTTGTTCTTTAAGGAACCTTCGTATTGTTCTCCATAGTGGCTGTACCAGTTTACATTCCCACGAACAGTGTAGGAAGGTTCCTTTTCTCCACATCCGCTTCAGCATTTACTATTTGTACTTTTTGATGATGGTCATCCTGACCAGTGTGAGGTTATATTTTATTGTAGTTTTGATTTGCATTTCTCTAATAATTAGCAATGTTGAGTATCTTTTCATGTGCCTGTTAACCATCTGTTTGTCTTTGGAGAAATGTCTATTTAGGTCTTCTGCCTATTTTTGATCGGGTTGCTTATTTCTTTGATATTGAGGAGGAGAGGGATAAATTAGGAATTTTGGATTAACAGATACACACTGTACATATCTATATATAAAGCAGATAAATAACAAGGCCCTACTGTATAGCACAGGGAATGATATTCAATATTCTATTATAACCTATAATGGAAAAATAATCTGAAAAAATATATTCTTATATGTGTATATAATAAGTGTTTCTCAGGTGG
Organism: Capra hircus; assembly: GCF_001704415.2. Classification (NCBI taxonomy): domain Eukaryota; kingdom Metazoa; phylum Chordata; class Mammalia; order Artiodactyla; family Bovidae; genus Capra; species Capra hircus. The sequence goes on from NC_030818.1 coordinate 21,681,957, forward strand.
CTCAGTGGTAAAGAATTTGCCTGCCAATTCCGGAGATGCAGGAGATCAGCGTTTAATTCCTGGGTTGGGAAGATTCCCTGGAGCAGGAAATGGCAAACCAGTCCAGTATTCTTGCCTAAAAAATTCCGTAGACAGAGGAACCTGGCAGGCTACAGTCCGTGAGCTCAGTCAGACACAATTTAGTGACTGAGCACACACACATACATAATACATATTATATATATTCTTTTGTATATAAATATATATATAACTGAATTACTTTGTTGTATACCTGAAACTAACACAACATTGTAAATCAACTATAGTTTAAAAGAAAGTAAAGAAAAAAAAAGGTGGATGTTAAAAACTGTACTTTATACATAAGTTGCATTTTGTAAATAAAATCTTCATGGAAATAAAAGAAACTGCTGGCAGAAAAGACTCCATGGATGGGTGACTCAAAGCCCCCCTCTCAAAAAAAAAAAGAATTTGTGGGACACACTTTCTGTAGCATTGGTCTCATAAAAGTGTTAATGTATCCAGGTGTGTGTGTGTGTGTGCTTGCTTGCTCAGTCATGTCTGACTGAGCAGCCCCATGGACTGTAGCCCGCCAGTCTCCTCTGTCCATGGAGTTTTCCAGGCAAGAACACTGGAGCAGGTTCCCACTTCCTTCTCTGGGGATCTTGCTGACCCAGGCATTGAACCGGCGTCTTTTGCATCTCCTGCATCAGCAGGTGGATTCTTTACCACTAGTGCCACCTGGGAAGCCCATATATACCCGCACATGCACACATGTATTTATTTACTTTTTATTTTGAACTAATTTTAAATTTACTGAAAAGTTGTTGAGCTGGTACAGAGCTTTGCTGTATATACCTGAGTTTCCCAATTTTAACATCTCTACAAACCAAGTGCAATTTTCCAAATGAAGACATTAACACTGATACCAAACTATTAACTAAACTTCAGAGCTTAAGTTTTACCAGATATATATTTAAATAGTGAAGTCTCTACTCTAGGATGTGCAGCTTTAGTACGTACTGGGTCAGAAGATTTTTGCAGAATGGGTTGAAACTGTTGCTTTGCTTGAAGATCAGCCAGCTGAGAATAGAACAGTTTGACAGCAACTGTGGATTGTTCTATAGAAGAACATACAAACCACAAACCTCAGTTAAAAACATCGCATATATGGATAGAGCCAACACCACAGTTCCTAAGCTTAATCATCATTACTGCCAGAAATAACAAATACTTTCATATTTAGAGAGGTTCAGTTCAGTTCAGTTGCTCACTCATGACTGAGTCTTTGCAACTCCATGAACTGCAGCACACCAGGCCTCCCTGTCCATCACCAACTCCCGGAGTCCACCCAAATCCATGTCCATTGAGTCGGTGATGCCATCCAACCATCTCATCCTCTGTTGTCCCCTTCTCCTCCTGCCCTCAGTCTTTCCCAGCATCAGGGTCTTTTCAAGTGAGTCAGCTCTCCACATCAACTGGCCAAAGTATTGGAGTTTCAGCTTCAATATCAGTCCCTCCAATGAACACCCAGGACTGATCTCCTTTAGGACGGACTGGTTGCATCTCCTTGCAGTCCAAGGGACTCTCAAGAGTCTTCTCCAACACCACAGTTCAAAAGCATCAATTCTTCGGTGCTCAGCTTTCTTCACAGTCCAACTCTCACATCCATACATGACCACTGGAAAAACCATAGCCTTGACTAGATGGACCTTTGTTGGCAAAGTAATGTCTCTGCTTTTTAGAGAGGTTAGTCACATAATAACAAAATGCTTGAATGTGAATCTGAAATGGCATGCATTTTTTGCCAAGTGGTTGTTTTCTATCTCTTCTGTAAAGTCTTTTATGACCTTTCATAGGTAGAACCCACTGTAGTGGCTTTTGGGGCCTTACTGTGACTTCACAGAAGTCTGTCATGGTACCAGTAACAGTCACTATTAATATAATTTGGGTAGGTACCTGCTAAACTGTGAGGTACTTGTGGGCATGGGTGTGTCTTGCTCACACTGAAAGCTCAGTGCCTGGCCTAACGCCTGAAGCATAGCGAGCCTGCAACACATGCTCACTAAAGAGAGGAAGAAACTAATCAAACACACAACACATTCATATCAACGTTTCTTCACTTGTTGGAAAAACAGCCTGTGTGTGTGTGCTTGGTTGCTCAGTCATGTCCTACTCTCTGCAGCCCCATGGACTGTAGCCCACCAGGCTCCTCTGTCCATGGAATTTTCCAGGCAAGAGTACTGGAGCAGGTTGCCGTTTCCTCCTCCAGTGGATCTTTCCTGCTCAGGGATCAGACGGGTGTCTCTTGCATCTCCTGCATTGGCAGGAGGATTCTTTACCACTCTGCCACCTGGGAAGCCCTAACTCAAAATTATTCTAGAGAAAAAGACAATGCCGCAGGTACATTTAAAAGGAAAAGCTTAGAAAGGCCTTGTGTTTGAGAAACAGGCTTTGAATGCCAGGTATGACCTGCAGACTGAATAAAGAATATTGCTGTTGCAAATAACACAAATATCTGATGCTGACTCACTTATTCCATAAATGGATTGTTCTCTGAAGGTAATTTTATCCACCTGAGTAAAACCCGATTTCCACTTAGACTGATGTGTTATTAATAATCATCGTAATTATTCAGCATTTCTGCAGTACGTGTCTTAAAGTGTTATGTTCCTCATTCTTAATGAGCTACGCAGACAGAGGTAATGAAAGGTAAGCTAGTGTCACATGCCGCTGGTATTCATTACGTTGTGATTGACTGACTCATTACTGATCTCAGTTAGGGACCCGTAGCTGCGAGCTTATAGGAAGAGCGCCTCTCGTGGGGAGTGGGGGAGGGTGGGGAGTAAGGGGCAGGCAGAGACTAGAGAGGGAAGGATGTAGGAGTTCCTCCCTGATGGGAACGGAGCAGCCTTCGGAATCCCTGACCCACTTCAGCAATCCACAAGGCACTCTGGGATTACAGACACAGAGTGTTTGTTTGCCCTGTGAAGGAGTGTCCTTCGGGATCGGAGCTGCTGTTTCTTAGGAATAAACTGTTTAGTGATTGCTTTTGTGGGCTTCCCAGGTGGTTCAGAATCCACCTGCAATGCAGGCGACCTGGCTTCAATCCCTGGGTCCCAATCCCTGGATTGGGAAGATCCCCTGAAGGAGGAAATGGCAACCCACTCCAGTATTCTTGCCTGGAGAATTCCATGGACAGAGGAGCCTGGCAGGCTATAGTCAGACATGACTGCATGACTAACATACACATTTTATGAATCTGGGATTAATTGTCAGCATTCTGCTTATGCTTATATCATCTGATTATAAAGCTGGGAAAAACAAGATATCAAGAAAAATTTATAGAAATTCAGAACATAAAAGCTGAATAGTGAGATATTCTCATAGGAGATACTGCAATTATGGTAGGGTGACTAGTGACAAGGAAAGAGTTCATCCCTAGTGGCCAAGGACAGTTGAAATATGTCCTTGAGAAATGGAAAGAGATGTGTCTCCTATTTGTTGGAAACCTCACTTCCTTCTAGAAGCCCTGCTCAGTGGCTTGCCCTGGTTCTGTCAATTGAGAGATGAAAAAGACTTTAACAATGGGAGTTGTAAATAAGGTTGGGTTGTTGGCTTAAAAAACATAATGTATTAGGTCTCTGATAAGTACTCAGAAATCCTTCATCTCGTCATTTTTTTTTTTAATTAGCACATGACATTTGTGTACTTTGGTTTCATTGGGCAGTGATCACAAATATTTGTCTGGAACACAACTTGGAAGAAAGGAAAGTTGAGGAGATAAAAATACAGACCTTTCCTGGCAGTTGAGTTGGCTGGGAGAAACACAGAAAAGCTTAGGGAAATGTGCTGCTGCTGCTGCTGCTAGGTCGCTTCAGTTGTGTCCGACTCTGCGACCTCATAGATGGCAGCCCACCAGGCTCCCCCGTCCCTGGGATTCTCCAGGCAAGAACACAGGAGTGGGTTGCCATTTCCTTCTCCAATGCATGAAAGTGAAAAGTGAAAGTGAAGTCTCTCAGCCGTGTCTGACTCTCAGTGACCCCATGGACTGCAGCCCCCCAGGCTTCCCTGTCCATGGGATTTTCCAGGCAAGAGTACTGGAGTAGGGTGCCATTGCCTTCTCCAAATGTGTTGCTATAAACTCAAAAATCTACTTTATCAGAGGCCTGGCAGGCCAGGTTAGCCGGGGGCCATACATGAATGCCACCAGGGAAGTAAAAGAACCAGCCTGGAGCGCTCAGAAAGGTGGCAAAGCAGATTTCTCTTATCTTGGGTAGAAGCTCAGGTCCAGAAGTCAGAAAGTGTTATGAGGGTTAAATGAGATAATGCCTGCCAAGGTGACCAACACACAGCCTGGCACCTAGCAAATGCTTGGGACAAACTGGGTTTCCTTCCCTACTGTGACTTCATAAGGCCTGGGCGTGGGTGTCTGAAAACATTGCCTCAGAGAATAGCTTCCTGCCATGCTGGTATTCTACATTTTCGAAACCACTGGAAAGCTGGACTCATGAAAACTCCAGATTTTTCTGTTCAGGTGGAGAATAGCCATAGCTAGGGATGCAGCTCAGTTTCTTCATCTGCAAAATATTATATTTCTGGGAGATAAACTTGAGACCTGAGTGAGGAAGCACACCTGATATCATTTCTTCAGATGACAACTGGTATGGATTTCAACTCGGAAGAGGACCCTAAGAACTCCCACCCACAGGGACTACTGTTATTTCTATTCGAGCAAAGGAACCCATCTCTGGGATGCCTGAGCTAAGATTTCTTGGTAGAACCCTACCAGTTTCTCACAGATATGTTGCTTGGAAGCCTAAACCAGGGAGCAGCAGGGAGCTTTGATCCCAGCTGGTTCCCTCTCCACCAGCTTTGTCATAACACCAACAGAGTCCTGCCGTTTGCGACCACCTTGTGACCAGGCAGTCCCACGTGCTGCATCTTCCTGGCCACAAGGCACGTCCCCGGTCAGCTGTCCTTTTTTGCCTCTTGTCCCGCTGCGGAGCTGCATGTTCTTTCAGCATGCTTTTATTTTCAGTCTCTTTTCTATTGGATTCTTCTCATCACCTTGGAAGTGTGCTGAAGTCTCCCACTGAGAGTGGAGTGGGAGGAGTGGAGACAACCGTATCACAACTGTACGTTCTTCTCGAACCATTACATTTTCTTCTGCCCCTTATAGAGGCTTCTAGACAGAATATTTATACTTGTGGACTCTGTTTCTCACTTCCCACTCGCTCCTCTGGTCCCTGTCAGGTTGGCTCCTGAGCCATCAACCAAACCAAACAGCTTGTGCTGAGGTCCTTTCTCTTTCCCTGCCTTCCCAGCAGTCATCTGTCCTGTTCACCATCCCTCCTGGGATGGTTTATCCAGAAGTCAGAGTCTTTTCTTGGCTTCACTGACACAAGACTTTCCTGGTCTCCTCTGTCTTCTCTGACAGCTAATTTACTATCATTTTTTGTAGCCTTATCTATTCTTCTCAAATTAATAAATATTAAAATACCCAAGGTTCACTCCTGGATACTCTTCTCTCCTTCTACATTTTATTCATGCCAGAAACGTTTTCCCAGCCTAGATCTCTCCTCTGAGCTCTAGACCCACGTATCCACTTCCTACTTAACATTTCTGCTTGGGAAGCCTCACAGATATTGAAAATATAACACATCCAAAACCAAACTCTTTTTTTGTTTTAATTTTAGTGTTTAAAATGGAAGTAGAGTCGATTTATAGTGTGTTAATTTCTGCTGTAGAGCAGTGATTCAGTTTAAGGTATATATATTCTTTTCCATTATGGTTTATCCGCAGGGTATGGAATATAGTTCCCTGTGCTGTGCAGTGGGCCCTTGTTATTTATCCATTCTATATAGTTTGCATCTGTTAATCCCAAACTCCCAATCCATCCCTGTCTTTGTCTTGGCAACCGCAAGTCTAGTCTCTATTTCTGTGAGTCTGTGTCTGTTTCATAGATAGGTTCATTTGTATCTTTTATTATTATTATTATTTTTCCAGCTATACCACACAGCATGCAGAACTTCCCCTGCGGCTGCTAAGTCACTTCAGTCGTGTCCAACTCTGTGCGACCCCATAGATGGCAGCCCACCAGGCTCCCCCGTCCCTGGGATTCTCCAGGCAAGAACACTGGAGTGGGTTGCCATTTCCTTCTCCAATGCATGAAAGTGAAAAGTGATAATGAAGTCGCTCAGCTGTGTCCGACCCCCTCAGCGACCCCATGGACTGCAGCCTTCCAGGCTCCTCTGTCCATGGGATTTTCCAGGCAAGAGTAGTGGAGTGGGGTGCCACTGCCTTCTCCAAACAGCTATTAAACCCATGCCCCCTGCATTAGAAGCATGGAGTCTTAACTGGACCAATAGGGAAGGCCTTGTATCATATTTTAGATTCCACCTATAAGTGATATCATATGTCATTTGTCTCTCTTTCTGACTTATTTCACTTAGTATAATAATCCCTAGTTGCATCCACGTTGCTGCAAATGGCATTATTTCGTTGTTTTTTTTATGGCTGAGTAGTATTCCATTGTGTATATGCACCACATCTTACGTATCCATTCCTCTGTAGATGGACATTTAGATTGTTTCCATGTCTTGGTTACTGTGATTCGTGCTGCTATAAACAGAGGGTGCATGCTTGCTTTTGAATTATAATTTTTAAACTCTATCTCCATCCCCAACCTCAAATCTCTTTAGTGTTCGCCTTCTCACTGAAGAGTTAAGTAGGCCAGATCTTGGAGTCTCTAAGACCCTTCCCTCTGCCTTACCCTTCACATTCAATTTTGCCTTCTAAACATCTGAATCCATTCTCTTGTTCCTTCTTCCTTTCCCACTATCTGGAGCTACCATCACCTCTTACCTAGACTGCTGCAAAAACCTCTTTATTGGTCTATCTGCAGCCATTTTGACCTTCACCTCTCACAACGTATCCAGAGTGATTTCTTCATCTGATCTTTATGGCCACCACTGCCCAGCCTGAAAATGGTTGAAATGCTTGAATTTCTTCCCATTATTTTAGGACACAATATTCTTAACATGCCCTGCACCTATCCAGCTTTATCTGAAACCACGCCCCATCGTGCCTTCTGCACACCAGCCACTCTGGCCTTCTTTCACTTCCTTTTACTTGTTATGTTTCCCTTTCTCAATAGCTTTTGTGCCCAGAATGCTCTTCACCCCTCTTCAACTTGTAACTTCCCCCCTTTCTTCAAGTCTTTCTCAGTTGTGGCTTCCCCAGAGCTGTCTTCCCTGACCTCTATATCCAGGGCCAATCTCTACCATATGACACTGGGTACTTCTCCTTCATATCATGATCATGGCTATAATTTTATATTTATTGTGATTATTTGGTTCAAATACATTTCTCACTGACTGTAGACTCCATTAGGGTAGGGACTGTGCCTGGTTTTCTGTGCCTAGAACCAGCGCAGAGCCTAGTATATATAATACATAGAAGGTGTTTGGTAAATATGTTTGTTGAATAGATGGATGAATGAATGAATGGACATGGACTTAGGTTTTCTGTGATTTCCTTGGCTCCCTCTTATTTTGGCTATCTCATCCATGCCTTATTCTTTGTCTAGTCATTGGAAACTCAACCATGGCTTTGCTTTACAGGTCCCGTGCCACTGCTGGGCCTTCTTCCTATATTGGTAAGGAAGCTCATGAGATTCTGTATAATCTTTGGACAGTGTCCTCCTGTGGACACTTCCTCTCATGCAATAATTCTATTATTATCAGGATTCTGTTCAGAACTTCAGGCTTAGATAATAAGAAAGAGCCATCTGGGTTGGGGGCGGAGAGAGAATCTCCCACCTAGAATAGTAAGATCATGGAGTTGGAAGAAACCCTTGGTAATTTAATTTCTCACGTGAAGCAGACATGCTTTCTGTACCACCCCTGGCAGATGCTGTTTTGTCGCTGAGTTGTGTCTGATTCTTTTGCGACCCCATGGACTGTAACCCGCCAGGCTGCTCTCTCCATGGGATTTCCCGGGCAAGAATACTGGGGTGGGTCGCCATTTCCTTCTCCAGGGGATCTTCTCGATCCCAGGATTGAATCTGCATCTCCTGCGCTGGCAGGTAGGTGCTTTACTACTGAGCCACCAGGGAAGCCCCTCCTGGGAGATGCTAGTAGCTAATGTCTACTGAGCACAGGCCTGTTACTGTCTTAGAAACATTGATATGAATGAACCTATTGAATCCTTTGCAACCATATGATAAGTACAGTTACCGTAATACATTTTTTGTAGATGGAGAAATGCTGTACTACCTTAGTAGTCAGCCAGTGTTTATGTGGACACTTCCAGAAATGGGAATTCACTCATACTATGAACTGGATACTAGTTATTTCCCCTAGTTCCAGCCTCTATTGTATAGAATAGCCTGCTCCAACTTCCACAGACAGTCATTAGAATATTTTCAAATAGTAAGAATAATTTTTTTCTATTTATAAAAATAACATATTCTTGTATAAAATTTGGAAAAGTTCAGAAGAGTATAAGAAAAATAAGAATCTCTGATAAACAAGGAGAAAATAAATGTTAACTGCCCAGAAACCATTAGCTTTTTGTTGTTGTTTCTAACATCTATATTTCTTTAAGGGCCCATATAAAATCTCTGGCCAGACAAGACACCTAGCTCTCTGTCCCATGACCTTTCAACAAGCCAGATTTTTTTCTTTGTATAAAATTCTAAATGTGAAATTTTAACATTTATCCCTTATAAACTATATTTTGCTTGTTTTGATTTTTTTCTTCCATACTACTGAAACTTTAAAGTCTAGATTCTGCTGCCTAGTACGTTAGCCTTCCAGCTTTGTGTGCTACATGATTTTGATAACAGAACTTTCCAAATGTTTATTCTAGACATTGATAAAATGTTGAGCAGTAAAGAGCTCTGTGATACTTAATTAGGACCCTCCCTCCAGGCTCACATGCATCCTTTCATCAATAATTTAGTATGGCCACTCAAGAAAATACAAACTGGTGATCACATCTCAATTTCTAAGTGCTCACAAATCATCATTTAAATACTCCATTCTAGAATTTTCCTGGAAATCCTTCCATGTCAATCTGTTACATCAGACTTTCCACTGCAGTGGAAGGGGCTGAGTGTAGATAAACTGGCCCTGATTAACATTTAATGGGGCTGAAGAAAGGATCCCATGGGTGTACATTGTCTTATTCTTATTACTTCAGGAGATCAGCTTCCTGCCAACATACAGGAAACTGGAAAGCTGCAGTCTAATAATACAGCCACTGACAGGAAGATTGTTGTTTAGATGGCTCTTCCAGATTTCTCAATTGAATAATCTTGGTGAAGAACGACTGTATTTTTTTTTTCTTTTTATGACTTGGATCAACTTTCAAGGCTGCCTGACTTTTTAGTAGATGGGCTGCTTCCATGTTGCATATAAATTCTTTTTTTGGAAGTCAATTCTACCTAAAATGTACTACTACAGGAGTTTCCTTTTTAAGGCCATCCTGACGTGAGACATTTCATGAAGTCAAGGATCCTTCAGTGATTTATCTCTTTGAATTTTAAAAATCAGAGTTGCTTAAAGCCAAAGCAAAATGATACTGCATATTTCTTTGCTTTTGGAAACGTCGGGTAACATTATGTTTTGTGACTTCATTTTGAGCAAACAGGATTGGTAAGATCTTGGGTCTGCCAGGCAGCCAACTAAACGAGGAAAACCCACGTCTCTACCCAAAGTCACATTCTCACCTCACCATTCCCTGGTGCATTCCTACTGATGGAAGATTGCTTCTTTTGATCCCCCTGATGGATATTTTTCTCACTTTTCAACTGTCTTCATCAATAACTCAAAGAAAATTCCATTGACACATCTTCTCTGAGTCCTCCTGTCACTGAGCTGCAGTGGGCAGGGCTGGTGGTCCAGGGGCGACTTCAGTGAGGGGTCTGTGTTCCTGGTCCTCTTGGGCGGGAGCTGTGTGGAGGCCAGATCCGCCACTTGTTCACTTCTGGGTCTCCATAGGACTAGCCAGAGCCTCCCAGGAAGTGGTGTTAGGTTCACTGACTCAATGATGACTCCTAAACTTGAACTGGAACCAGCTCCTGGGATACCATGGGGTCCACCCTGTTGTCACCAAGGGAACCGTGATGGTTTAGACTGGCTTCTCCTTTCTGAGATTGCCCTCCCCTGAACTCCTGAAATATTCTGAGAATCACTGGCCCGTAACCAAACTTCCTCCTCCCCTTCTATTGTTTGTGTCTGTGTGGGCAAGTATGTATATTTTATTTGTATATATCAGTAGTTTTGTCTAGGTTTCTGTGTATTATGTCTCCAGATTAGGTACTGTGCCTTAATCCTAATCCCAACCCTTAACCCTAATCCTCAATTCAGTTTAGTCACTCAGTCGTGTCCGACTCTGTGGCCCCATGGACTGCAGCACACCAGGCTTCCCTGGCCATCACCAACTCCCAGAGCTTGCTCAGACTCATGTCCGTTGAGTCAGTAATGCCATCCAACCATCTCATCTTTTGTCATCCTCTTCACCTCCTGTCTTCAGTCTTTCCCAGCATCAGGGTCTTTTCCAATGAGTCAGTTCTTCACATCAGGTGGCCAAAGTTTTGGAGCTTCAGCTTCAATCCTAATCCTAACTACTAACTAATCCTGATTTTGATCCTAACACTAAGTCTTAAATCCCAGACTCCAAGAGCCCTACTCAATAGTCAGTCTTTAATAAATATTTGCTTTTTATTATGAATATTACTTTGATCTTAACATCACTAAAATCACTAGAAACTACCATGCATTTTCTATGTTGTATTATCCAATGAGAATTATAGTTAAGAATGAAAGAGCAGGAGATTAAAATACCTTCAGTATAAAATTGCAGGTTTAGTATGTAACTCAACATCTTATTGCTATGAATGTTAATCTACATGGAGGATTTCAGTGAACTTTATCAGTTAATTGGAATAGCCTCTTGATCATGATCACACCGTTTGCCAGTAAAGCATGTTTACTTTAAAGTGTGGTCTCTTTCTAGTTTCTATTCTGTCATCATGCTGATTTCATAGTATAATTTATAGATAGCTTAAAACAAAATAATATAAATGAATCAATTAATTTAGCCAGAACCACTTATATCTCACTTTTAGTTTCATGACCAGCTACATAATTTGAGGAACCCAGTGCAAGATAAATATGTGGGGTTCCTTGTTATTAAGATTTCTAGTGGTGACAGCAGAGCACTAAGCCCACGGAACTGGCCCTCTGTGCACTTTACACACAGGGGAACACAGGTCTAGAAAGGCATAGCAAGATCCTGCCAGGCCCCAGCTGACAGGTGCTAGACAGGTAGTTAGAACTTGGCCACTGGACATTTGGTAACTGCTCCCACTGCTTGGTTTCCCATTCCTGGGCTTCTCCCACTGCCCAGCATTGTCACAGTGGGGAGCTGGGTTACATCCTCAGTGCTGGTACCTGGACATTCTGCTTTTACCACTTTCTTGGGTGGTTCCTATGCTTCGTCTGATTTCTTTCCTAATGCTGCACCTGAACTGATTTGCCTACAGCATCTCCTCATGGCCAGCATGACCTCTGCCCCTGGTTTTCTTGAAAATTCCGAGGAGATTTATGAGGTGCTGGTGGAAAGAAAGCTGATTAGAGGCATTTTGCAGATTGGATTGCTCTCCTTGGCTCTCGGAAGCAGAAGTGTTGTGTTTCTTCAGCAAGTTTCTCCCCGCTTCCCACGTCTCAGCATACATTCATTCCTAAGAGCAAGCTGAGATGTCTTGGCTAAAATTGCCTCAGGATAGGCTCCTGAACGTGCTGGATATTAATAAAGAGAGGGTAAGAAATTCCATCAGTCCCTGGAAATCAATTCCCAATCTCCAGTTCTATCTGAATTCAGCTCCATCTTGAATAGCCATGTCTGTGGTTTGCCAGAATTCCATGGACTTGAGAATGTGATAAAGAATTTCATTTCCTTCTTTCTCCCCAGAGGGACTGCCCAGTCGGTGTGAATTCAGACCCTTTTACTGTGCCAAACGCCCCCAAGCCGCAGACAGTGCATTAACTTCGGAATGTGGCCAAGCCAGTCCCTTTGAGAAGGGAGCTTAGCTGCCCTGAGCTGGCATCTGTGCTGACACAGCCTTGAATCTAGCCCACAGGCTGGGTTTTGAGTTTATTAGTAAAATTTAAGCCTAAAGAAACACTTGATTCAATAAAAACAAAAATAGCCTTTATTTAAAGAAAATCAGGATGGAGTAGGTGAGGGATGGGACTTTCACATTATCTCCACATAATAGATAATGAAACAGGTTCAGAGAGGTTTTAAAAAATCTAATTAAAATTATTTATATAATTTCACATCCTCTCCTGCACCCCCCGCACCCCCCCCGCCACCACCAAACTTTTAGATGGATTCAAAGCCCAAGCCAAAGCCATCGATTTGATACTGGCTCCACAATGTCAATAGGCAACTTTCCTGAGAGCCCTTCTTGCTGACAAGAAACACCCTGGGGAAATATGCAGCAAATGGAAGACGTAGTGGGGTCCTTAAGGAACTTTTCTATGAAGGGGTAGGTAAAATAAAGACACAAATCAAACAAACATCTTAGTATTGATATAAAACAAGCTACTAAGGACCAAATGGAAAATACAGACACACTTCTTGTGGCAGTGAGGAGCAAAATGCAAGAATCAGGTCAGTGAACCAGGGAGGGCTTCCTGTAGGAGGCACCATTCAAAGCTGAATTTTGAAGGTAGTCTGGATGAAGGGAAGTGCCAAGGGAAAGAGGGAGGGTAATCCCTCTGGAACCTGAGATGATGCTTTAGACTATCTAGATGACAAACCTGTCTTTCCCCTTAATATTGTACTTTATCCATTGCATATTATTTTTGCTGTGTTCTAAATGATTCAGACTGCTCTGTCTGGATAGATCTGATCTCCAAGGTTTCCTTGATTGAATGTGCAGGTATTTGTAGTTAGACTATAAAGTGCACATAGAGTGGGAATGTATAATGTGAAACCTTAATTCTGGATAAAAATGCCAAGATGTGAGCGATGCTGCTTCCCTTTAGTAATTACTCATTTCTGACCAAAAAAAAAAGTGGGAGGCTTAATTCACCCCCAGGGCAATTTAAAAACACTCTTGCTAGTTAATTCACTCTCAACCCTGTTCCCCAAATGGTTTTTCGGCTTTCTCTCTTCAGTCCTTATTTTAGAAGTTATATCTTTCTTTCTGATTCATGACTGTGTAATCATTTAGTTAGTTAATCTGGATAAAATTAACACTTTCCTCTAAAGCAAATATACTTTGTTCTCCTTGGGAATATCATACATAGAGAAGAACTATAGATTACTTGTTATAAATGCAAGCAAGTTACACGTGCATTCCCTGCATATCACGATCAGCACCATCCCCATAAGTGAGCAAAAGACTTTCTCCTCCGTCAAATAACAGGCATCAGTTAAAGCAGGAATTTAGATCCTCATTCACAGGATTATAAATTATTAAGCTTCACAGATCTGATCAACAATTAGGGGCTGGAGGAAACCTCTTCTTGCTTCATAGAATCTGATTGCTTCTGCTCCGTATCATCTTTCTAAGAGGATTTAAAATCTGGTTTCAAACAGCTGTCAGAATGATTCTCCCCTTTCTTAAGGCATTCATTAGAAAATAAAATCAGATATAATTAACAAACAAACCAACCTATCTGCCTGCTGTTCTGACTTGTTATAATAAGTGTTATTTCTACTTACAAACAGTTTCCTGTCAGCATCCTGCTGTTTCTTTAATAAGACTTCTGCACTGGGGAAGAAAAAAAAGCTTGGCATTAAAATTAAGCCCTGACTTGTCGTCACTTCTCTTCCTGTTCATCTGTGTTCAGATCCAATTTGCTTGGAGGCTAAAAGGAACTAAATATGTCAAAACCATCACTGCAAGAGAGAAGGGACCTCTCTGCTCCTGGAGTTGGCTGAAGGATGAGGCTGCCTTTAGACTCATGAGAAACACTCTCTTCTCTCCCTGCTGGGCTTGGGTGGCCCTTGTGGCTTACCAAAGGACTGGGAAATCTATTCAGGTTCCCGGGGTTGGTCTCCCAGCTGATGATGATGTTCTGGTACCTTTGAGCCAGTTCCAGAGGTTCCTGTGAGTGGGCAATCCAAGGAGAACTTTGATCTCAAAGTTGGCCTCTGGGTTTGGTAAGGATGGGAGATACTGCATGAGAATAATTGGGGGGTATTGCCGAACTGGCAAATACAGCGATGGATATAATGCTATGTGATCAAAAGTTAGGGGATTATGGTCTTCCTCCTTTGTATCTTTTAAATTAATCTTTTAAAAATTGTAGAAAACTTCAAACATACCAAAGAAAGTAAAATAGAATAATAAACTCCCATAAACCTATCACCCATTTTCAGTAATTATTTACTCATGTTTTTGACATCCCCACCAGCTTCCCCTTTCTGTACTGTTTGAGAAACCAATTCAAGACACTGTATCATTTCATCTATAGTTTTATTTGTGTCTCTAAAAAGAAGACTCCTTTAAATACTACAACTATAATCCCATTAGCACACCTAAAAATAGTGGATAATTGTGTCTGACTCTTTGTGACCCCATGGACTGTATCCTACCAGGCTCCTCTGTCCATGGGATTTTCCAGGCAATAGTACTGGAGTGGATTGCCATTTCCTTCCCCAGGGGATCTTCCCGACCCAGGGATCGAACCCAGGTCTCCTGCATTGTAGACAGATGCTTTCCCGTCTGAGCCACCAGGGAAGTCCTATATAATCAAATATTCAGTGTTTAAAATTCCATTTGTCTCATAAACAAATGTTTGAAAAATAATTTCTTTGATCCAGATTCAAGTAAAGTCCCACAATTTGATTGGTTGATATGTTTCTTTCTTTTTAATAAACTGTTTATTTTGGAATGATTGTGCTGCTGCTGCTGAGTTGCATCAGTCGTGTCCAACTCTGTGTGACCCCATAGATGGCAGCCCACCAGGTTCCTCTGTCCCTGGGATTCTCCAGGCAAGAACACTGGAGTGGGGTGCCAAGTCCTTCTCCGGGAATAGTTGTAGATTTCCAGAAAAGTTGCAAACAAAATACAGAGAATTCCTGCAAGCCCTTCACCCAATTTCCCCTAATGTTAATATATTACGTATTGATGGTATATTTGTCAATGCTGAAAGGTTAATATTGTGACATTACTATGAACTAACCTACTAGCTTTTTTCAGACTTCACTAGTTTTTCCCTTAATGCTCCCTTTCTGTTCCAGGATCCAATTCAGGACTCTGCAATACACCTCAGCATTGTGATTCCTTACACTTCTCTGATTTGTGATAGTTTCTCAGTCTTGTTTGCCTTGGTAGATCAAGTATTTAGTAGAAGGGCCCTCTGTTTGGATTTGTCTAATGTTTTCTCAGGATCAGACTGGGGTTATGGGTTTGGGGAAAGAATATCACAGAGGGTAAGGGGTTCCTCTCATGGGAATTATATCAGGGGGTACATATTACTATGACCTTAAGTCTTTAAAAAAATCTCTTTAGTCCATCTCTATACCATTTCAAGTTACTTGTGGAAGAATATCTAGACATTTGTTTTCTTTTTTAATATATAGGGGCCATGGCCATTTTTAGGCTGAGTAATGGAGGTCTCTGCTTCAACCCCAAGCTGCTTTCCAAACAGTTGCCATCTCAACACTTCCTATTCATTTGTATCCCATAACATCACAAGATAAGGCTAAATAAAATTCTCAGTTACACTGTGGCTGCATGTCAGCCTTTGATGTTAAGTAGATGCTGGAAAGACAGTCTAAGAAAAAGACATTCTTCACAGGAAACACATTTAAAAAATTCCTTGAAGGCTACTGGTTCATGTGTCATTGAAATATTTTGATAAGAACACACACACACACACACACAGACACACACACTCACACCATGAAGAGGTATATAGATATATTATTGTTATTGGAAAAAGAAGAAATACACTAGGACTTCAGAGCCTTCTTAGACAGCCACTAGGCTACACTGGTGATGATTAAAATCTTCTGGTTGACAATGATACTTCTGAATCCATCCCTTGGCAGTTTCCCCTGGGCTCCCATCCTTAATGTGAAAGGAGTAATTGCCAATCACAGAACACAAGGGGTTGGTGTGATACAGGAGTAATTCACCAATACCCTTCAGAGGAAAAAGAAACCCAGCACTTAAACAGATTTTAACACCTTGGATATAATTTCCACCTTTGGTAATGATGACGCTGACACCGGAGTGCTATTGAAATGGAGTCCCCTTGGTAACAGAGGAGCAAGTACAAATGTGTGAAAAGCTCAGTCTAATGCAAGTGCCTTTAATATCACTTTGGTTTCACAAGTAGGGTTCTGTAGCTCTTTATCTTCCTTGGTCCAGGGGCAATGAGTTTAATGATGTTTCACACTGAGTGTTCCTCCACCTTGGTGAGGTATTTCAAGAAAACTCTAGTTGGGCTTCTGGATTCTTGGACCATTAATAATTTTAATGGTGACAATAAAAGCTGGAGGAACTCCAATCTCAGCAAGGGTTTTCAAGAGGCGGTGTAATAATGAGGTTTGTGGAGCTCTGGGTGTTAGGGCCTCTGGGTTTGCTCTGTCCCTGGCTGGCTCTGTGTCCTTGATCTTACACTTAACCTCACTGGATTCCAGTGGAACGTGCAGATATAACTCTCCTTGACCTGCCTAAGAGGTATGTTTTGAGAAACAGCTGAATAGGTATATAAAAGGTGGGGGGAAGTCTGAAAGGAAGAAACAAGGGGGAAAAATTACATTTTGGAAACAGAAATTGCTTAATAACAAGCAGTGACAGAATGCCTGCTCATTGGAGTTTTGTAGTTAGAGTGAAGATTTACTTGGCATTTTGGATGTTTTTTCAGTGAGCAGAGGCTATTTGGGGGAGTTGAGAGAAAGGAGAAAAAGGAAAGAAAGTTAAAATGTCAAGAATATTCTAGGTATATAATCTACTAAAATTCTATGGATTGACAACTCTTTCTATTTATATAAAAAAGGTTTTCCAATGATGATTATTCAACCATGTCTGTTTTCTGCATTGTTTTATACTTTGAGGTTCCTTTTACCACTCCACACCCCCAGCAATTGTCTAAAGCTCAAAAAGCAAAATCGTTTTGAATGTTGGCCCTTTGAAGCCTTAGAACAATGGCTGACCTAATTTTTTCCACAAGTCCTATTACTGAGCTTGGGTGTCTCACCTTTTTAGCCTTCCAAACACTGGCTTATCTTAGGGACCTTATGAAACACTGTGCCTAAGAATAACCTGGTAGTTTAAAAACAAATAGACTAAGCCCTGTGTGAACCTCCCATGAAGGGCATTTCTAATTCCATCTTAAAAGCTTGAGCTTGGGTCAGAGTTGGTAGTATTATTTGGGGGTCACCTACTGAACTTTGTTTTCTCTCCACTCCCTTTTGTCAAGGTCTTGGTTCTTTGGAATTTTCTCCCAGTTTCAGAGGATGCCTGGGTCATGGCGAAATGTGGACACTCTGGTGAATGTGGCCAGAGGATGTGACTCTCCCTTCAGATCCAGGAACTGAAGGCTCTTGGCTGATGAGGACGATGACTAAGCTCCAGCAGCTGGTGGTGCCAAAGTTGCTTCTACCACCTGTAGACCAAACCCAAATCTTGCTGGGCTCAGAGGTTCATACATGTGCAGTGGCTTAATCACCGCTCCGCTCAGTCTTCCTTGTTCTATTGCCCTTGAAGACAATGTCTCTGACTAGCCCTGGCTTGTCCCACTGAGGGGGCAGTATGAGGACTGGCGAAACTTACCTGGTCATAATTCTGTCACTAAATAAAGGCCTGTGTGTGCTGCCATCCATCAACTTAGTAGGTATCTTTGTTCCTATTCCTCCACAGGGCTCATGCTCACTCACAGGGCACTTTTCCTGGGTGGTTCAACTTTCTAGAAGATTCAGTGGTGCCATCCTATTCCCGTCTTGAGCAGGTTGTAAAGATTCCCTCTGGGTTACTCACATGCTGAGGGAGTGGCCTGGAGTGAGAAGAGAGCCCTGGGCTAAGGGTCAAGAGACTGGTGTTCTAGGCCTAGCTATGCCACCTGCTTTGTGACCTAGGAAGTGCTCTTTCCATTCTGAGGATATTATTGTTCTTGCCTGTGAATTGAGGCTATTCGACTAAGATCATCTCTTAAAGCCTAAGTGAAAGTATTAGTTGCTCAATCATGTCCAGCTCTTTGTGACCCCATGGACTGTAGCCTGACAGCCTCCTCTGTCCACAGAATTCTCTAGGTAAGAATGCTGGAGCGGGTTGCCATTCCCTTCTCCAAGGGATCTTCCCAACCCAGGGGTCAAACCTGGGTCTCCTGCATTCCAGGTGGAGTCTTTACTGTCTGAGCTGCTGGGGGAAGCCCTTAAAAGCCTAAATTGTCATAAATATAAAATCGATTTGTGCAAAAGACTCACAGTTTGTACCATTCTGGTCGTGTGTGGTATATCTGTGTGTATAGGTGCCAATAGATCAGAGAGAGAAAAAAGAAATTGGTAAAAGAAACTTATCTAACTATTCTCACCTCTATTAAAACATCCAAGTCAATTATTATTATTATTTTTAAAATACGTGTTTATTTGACCATGCTGGGTCTTAGTTCCGGCACATCAACTCTTAGTTATGACATGTCGAAACCATTCCCTGACCAGGCATGGAACCTGGGCCACCTGCATTCGGAGCATAGAGTCTTAGCCACTGGACCCAGGGAAGTCCCAGAAGTCAATTATTTTTAATGGAATTTTGCCTACTCAGTATACTGTAAGGAAGGCAAGCTCTTGGGGTGTTGGGTTCAGGTTTCTGAAGACTACTGGTGGCCATTTAATCACCTATAAGTGATATTAAGACTAAAATTTGTGTATTCTAACCATGGTGCTTTATAAGCCATTGGCTATTATTAAATAACGGTGGCAATTTACTAAAATCCTCTCTTTCTGAGAATTAGTTATGCAAAACTGTTATTTACTTATGAGTTTAAGATAGAGAAAGAGATGGAAATACTGCCTTAAAGCAGACGGAGTGTGGGCAGGTGCTGGCCAAGATTGCCTTCCACTCCCCTCACAGGCTCTGGGGCAGAGGCAGGCGATTGTGTTAAATCATGCAAAATGCAGTGGCAGTTGGGTAAGACATACAAAATGGATTGAAAGCAGAGATCTTGTCAGTACTGATTCCAAACCTGAAGGCTGCAGAGATAAAGAATAAGGATTAACTCTTAGAATATGCTACCTGCTTGAAAAAGAAAATTTTCCCAAAAGCCCAACACACACATTTCAGCTGTCTACAATTTTCCAGTTAGTATTAACTCATTAATTAGTGAAGCATGAGTGAGTTTGGAATTTTCAGCCCAACAACTGCAGATCTTTATAAATGTTCTGTAATCTTATCAGAAGGTCCCAGATTACCCTCTCTTTTGCTTTAATTAGAAAACAGGCAAATCAGGACAAGGATATAAAATTGACTTTGTCTCTCTTACTAATTCTGTCACTTGAAACAATTCACTTAGTCTATTTGGACCTCAGTTTCAGTAACTCCACTGTTAACAAGTTTATGCTAGGGGACTTCCCCAGTGGTCAGGTGGTTAAGAATCTACCTCCCAATGCAGGGTATGTGGTGAACTGTAAGCTATTGACTTGTAACCAGTTCCCTGGTTAGGAATCTAAGATCCTGCATTCCGTGGGGCAACCAAGCCAGTGCCCCTTAACTGGAGAAACACATGCATGTAATGAAGAATGAAGATCCAGCACTGCCAAAAAAAGAAAAAAAAAATTTATCTGTAAAAATGTCCAAAAGCAGGTAGTATATGATTTATTTATGTATTAGTGAGAGGGTAACAGGCAGTAAGGCTAGGAGTCTCCAAATGGAGGAAATAGCCTGCAAGTGTCAGACATTTTTCCCTCTCTTAAGCGGCAAGAGGAAACAGACTAGCAATATTCTTTTCCTTCTCTATACAAATTTAAAAGGAGGTTTCTCTTAAAATACTGTGTTGCCATAATGACACCTGGTTTCACCTGAAGTTAACTATTCTCAAACCTTGAGATAACCAATGCATTTTTCTTATGGAAATGTTTGTCTTAAGCTATGCTAATATATTATGCATTTACCGCAAACTCTGTCTTCAAGTCGGTTCTGCCAAATGGCTCAGAACCTGCTTGACAAAGCAGTATGTTATACTCAGATATTGTTGCCCTAATCTATGTAAATGAAACTATTTGTATGGTGATCTGCCCTTCTTTAAGATTCAAGTTAATCATTTTATGGCCCAGGATGAACAATTTGGTGCCAAGATTATCCCCAAATGCCTCTTATGGGTGAGGGACCTGTGTCATTCTGAGTTTTAAGACATACATTCCTTTCTTTTATTAACAGACTGCTGGTGACTGTATAACATCCAGCTGAAGACTAGCGGGGGCGGGGGGGGTACTCTTTCTGCCCCCTTCTGATGCCTATGTCAGAAGCTTTCTCTATGTCCTTTATACTTTAATAAAACTTTATTACACAAAAGCTCTGAGAGATCAAGCCTTGTCTCTGGCCCCAGATTGAATTCGTCTCCACCGAGGGTCAAGATTCAGCCACAACCTTTCATTAGCTTTGCCACAGAAACAATGACCCCCCAAATCGCAGTGGTTCATAATACTAACTCATTCCTCTTTCACGTGGTTAGTGGCTACAGTCAGCTGCATTTCAGATCCTTGGTCTTACACTGGGACCTAAACTGAAGAAGCAGTCTTCTACCCAGAGCAGAGGGAAAGAGTAGCAGAGCTCATAGAAACATACAGTGGCTCTAAAACTTCTGCTCAGTCTTGGAGTGTGAGAAAGCAACGTGTTAGGGATGATGATGGGGTGGGGATATATATTGTTCCCTTGGAAGACACTGCAAGTCATTTGATACCTGATTAATTGCCTCCAGGAATTATTTCTCAGGAAATGGGAATGAATAGTTAGGGGTGATAATATATCACAATATATTTATCTGTAAATAGAGATATGCATATAAAAAGTCTGAAATATTATTCATTAAAATATTCGTAGGCCAGGAGAATTGAAAACGTTATCTTTCACATGAATGATCATAACAGCATGATTCATAACAGCCCTAAAATGTAAACAACTCAAATATTTATCAACGAATGATGAATGGTTTAAAAAAATGTGGTCTATTCATATCATAGAAAGTTGTTCAGGCATTAAAAAAAATGAAGTACTGTTACCTGCTACAACATGAACCTTGAAAGCATTATGCTAAGTGAAAGAATAAAGCCACAAAAGATCACAAATGGTATGATCTCAGTTAAATGCACTGTCCAAAGTAGGGAAATTCATATAGACAGAAAGTAGGTTAGTGGTTGCAAGTGCCTGGGGAGGACAGAGGGTGGGAAGTGACTGCTAGTAGGTACAGTGGTTTCTCTGGCATGCTGAAAAGGTTCTGGAGCTAGATAATGATGTTGATTGCCCAATCTTGTGAATATATTAAAAACTTAATTGTTCACTTTTAAAGGATTAATTTTATGCTATGTGAACTATATCTTAGTTTAAAAAAATTCACGGAAGCTACTGAATGGTGAGATTGTAGGCAATTTTCCCTTTATGTATAAATTTCTATACTGCCTGCATTTTTTATAACGAGCAGGTTTTATCTTTGTATTCAAAGAAAAAGAATGGAGATGTTCAAATGGGGGAGAACACAAAAATATCAGTTGCACGGAATAAAGTTACCTTGAACTTTCCTTAGGACACAATTCATGTCTCCTAATTTCTAATTGCAAGTTGAAAATTTGAACTGCACCTGAGTTAAGCACTTAAGAAAAAATTCGTCATTTTCCTCTAAACTAACTTGGAGATGTGCAATAGCCAAGGTAGAACTATTTCAAATCAGGGAAAAGTGGAAATGGGACTAAATGGGGTGCATGTGTGCGTGCCCAGTTGTGCCTGACTCTTTGTGACCCCGTGGACTGTAGCCCGCCAGGCTCTTTTGTCCATGGAACTTTCCAGGCAAGGATGCTGAAGTGGGTTGCCATTTCCTACTCCAGGGAATCTTTCTGACCCAGGCATTGAACCAGTGTCTCCTGTGTTTCCTGCATTGGCAGGCGGATTCTTTACCACTGAGACACCTGGGAAGCCCCTAAGAAGGGGACTATATAGTCAATGCCAATCTATCTCAAGGGAGAAATAGTTTCTCCCCACCCCAGAGTCAGTCAGGAGCATAGTAATCTCCATCTTCTTCTTTCTACATGTGGGGAAAAATCAAAACCACAGCTTCATCTCTTGGTTCTCCCATCAGAAAGATTACAAGCTTAATTACAGTTTTGGCCCAGGGTTTCATTTTACTTTTGAGTGAACCTGAGAGCTAGTATCCTAGTCAGGAAACAATTTTTTTTTTCAGGATAAAGGTCTGGGGGTAAGGGAGTTGCAGAGAAGAGAGATGGAGGCCTAGTCCAGGATGCTCAAGCTGACATCAGAGGGTGTGACGTCTTTGAGCTGGGGAGGGGCTGGTGACTTCCAGAGAGTGAGCTGCATTCAGAGTGGAGATTTAGACTAAGCTAGGTCTGCGGATGAACTCAGACATCTCCCTGACCTGCTCAACAGGAATTTTCCCAGGACTCAGCAAATGCTGTTGACCCCTCCACATTTAGGGTTGACTAGGCAACCCACTCCAGTACTCTTGCCTGGAAAATCCCATGGATGGAGAAACCTGGGTGTCTGCAGTTCATGGGGTCACACAGAGTCGGACACGACTGAAGTGACTTAGCAGTAGCAGCAGCAGAGAATCAGCAGCTAGGGTCTGTTCCATAACCTGAACTTCTCAACAATAAAGGAGATAAGTGAACAATGTTCCAAGAGCCACAAAAGTCCAACAGGCATGAAATACATCTATTGGATAGGTAAGGCCTCTGTCTGCGACAGATTTATAGAGGAGAGAGGCTCACATGTAATCAGGGAAAATCAGTGCTTGTATTTATGCTTAGGTGTCCATAAGTGCCTATTTCTAAGAAGGCCACAGCTTAGGTTCTTTACAAATAGCACACCATAAATGGAATTGGCCCAAACATTGCTGTTAGCCACAGTTTTGATCTGAAAGATCAAAGAGAACTTAAGAAAAAAAAAAAAGTCTTATGACTTATCAGAATGTTGTTAAATGTTCCTTGGCCAGGAGTACTCATACATGATGCAATGATGTAGCTTACCACTCACGATTTACTATTTGAAAAATAGTAAATCTAACAACTCTAGCAAGAAAATACAAGGTTTTGCTGTGCCCTTCCTAAAACAACTTCCTGAAGAACGAAACCCAAAGCACAAAGAGCACTGCAGCTCAGAACATTTTTGCCCGGCATTTCTGATAATATTATGCTAATTCTAATGTGCAACACAGATTGCATTCACAAGGTGTAACCAGAAGCAATCAGTGTATAAAGCATATTTTCTCCTTAGCCCTGTCTGACACTGTACCCTAGAGAGGTGGCAGGAACCTCTGGGTCTCACATCAGAGATGGCAGGCAGGGACTTAATATGACGACTGATTGGTGAATTTCACTAACAAGCACCAGATACTAATCTATATAGAATCTGTGTCTTGTATATGACAAGTTACAGGTATTTGGGGTTTTCTACTAATCTGAGAAAAAGAGGATTCTGCAACTGGAAGAGTGCATGCTGATTTTATTCGAGCACGTTGAACTGTGTCCAGCATATAGTAGGCTCTCAAAAGATATGTTTTTACGTGAAAAATGAATGAATGAAGTACTGCTAGGGCACACTGTATTAGCCAGAGTTCTTCAGAGAAACATAACCAATGAGACGCATGTATATATGTGTTTATACACACTCATATATATAAACATATATAATGCACTCCTATGTGTATATAGGAGTTGGCTCACACAGTTATGGAGTCTGAGGAGTTCAGACCCAGAAGAACAATTGGTATAGTTCCAGTTTAAGTCTGAAAGCCCTGAGAAGCAGAAGAGCTGATGGTGTAAGTCAATTCCAGCCCTGAAGGCAAGAGAAAATCAATGTCCCAGTTCAAAGGTAATAGGGCAGAGAGAGAAAATTTGTTCTCACTCATCCTTTTATTCTGTGCAGGCCTTGAGTGGCTTGGTGAGGCCCACACACACTGGGGAGAAAAATCTGCTTTACTCAATCTGCAGATGCAAATACTAACCTCATTTGAAAACATCCTCAGAGACACACACACCCAGAAATAATGTTTCCGCAATCGTCAGGGGCACCCTGTGGCCCCATGCAAGTTGACACATAAATATTCTCCAAATCCCATGCTCATCCTAACCCCTTAGTAGGACAGGTTTCATGAGCCAAACACCTTTTCTGTGACTTTTGAAAGGAATGAATACATTTGTGAGGCTAAGGTGGATGCTTTAAAATCAAAATTTTCTGGACGTGAAGCTAATGGCACAAAAGTAGATCCATGATTTCTGACAGTATTCTGTGCCTGCTGGATACACTCGATTAATTGGTACTGTGCTCCCTTAATCAGCCACACTTTAATACTTGGATAATCAAACCAACGTCAGAGTGTAGGATGCACAGAAGACAGGCAAAGGGCAGAGTCTGAACAGATGGCTAGGTGAGAGAGCAGAGAGGCGGGCTAAGCAGAGGCCGCAGTTAATGGGGAAACATCTCAGCTAAGAGTTTTCACCTGGAATCAGCTGCTGCTGCCGCTGCTAAGTCACTTCAGTCGTGTCCTACTCTGTGCGACCCCATAGACGGCAGCCCACCAGGCTCCCCCGTCCCTGGGATTCTCCAGGCAAGAACACTGGAGTGGGTTGCCATTTCCTTCTCCAATGCATGAAAGTGAAAAGTGAAAGTGAAGTTGCTCAGTCCTGTCTGACTCTTCGCGACCCCATGGACTGCAGCCTACCAGGCTCCTCCATCCATGGGATTTTCCAGGCAAGAGTACTGGAGTGGGTTGCCATTGCCTTCTCCGTGGAATCAGCTGAGGAGGTTTAAAAACTATCCTGTCCAAGCCTTCCTCTAGAGCAATTAAATTAGAATATCTTGGGAGGTGGGAGATGGTGGCACCAAAGTGCAAGTAATTTTTTTGTTTTGTTTTTTAGTTTTTATTTAAAAATTTATTTATTTTTAATTGAGGGATAATGTCTTTACAGTATTGTGTTGGTTTCTGCCAAACATCAACATGAATCAGCCATAGATGCTGCTAAAGTGCAGCCTGTTCTGGACTGTCCAATCAGTTCTTTACTAGAAGAGAGTGAGATGGCTCCTTTGTGAAAACCAACTCAGTGGAGAATAGTGGTTCCCAAACACATCTGCATGTTGGAATCATAGTTTGGAAGCAGATTTTGGAAAGCTTCAAAACCTGCTTATGCCTGGAATCCACCCCTAGAAACTGTGATTGAATGGGTCTAGGGTGTAGTCTCAGAGAAGGCGATGGCACCCCACTCCAGTACACTTGCCTGGAAAATCCCATGGATGGAGGAGCCTGATGGGCTGCGGTCCATGGGGTTGCGAAGAGTGGGACACGACTGAGCGACTTCCCTTTCACTTTTCACTTTCATGCATTGGAGAAGGAAATGGCAACCCACTCCAGTATTCTTGCCTGGAGAATCCCAGGGATGGGGGAGCCTGTTGGACTATCGTCTATGGGGTCGCACAGAGTTGGACACGACTGAAGTGACTTAGGAGCAGCAGCAGCAGCATCAGGGTGTAGTCTGGGCTTTGGAATTTTAAATAGATCCCCCCAAAATGCATAATCTCCAGTCCCACTCCAGATCTCAGAATTTGCATATAGATGTTTTAAAAATTGTGGTAAAATACAGACATACCCTCAGTATCTGAGAAGTATTGGTTCCAGGAAACTGCTGATACCAAAATCCACAGATGCTCAAGTCCTTTAGATAAAATGGGGCAGTATTTGCATATAACCTACACACACCCTCCAGTTCAGTTCAGTTCAGTTCAGTTGCTCAGTCGTGTCCGACTCTTTGCGACCCCATGAATTGCAGCATGCCAGACCTCCTTGTCCATCACCGACTCCTGGAGTTCACTCAAACTCATGTCCATCGAGTCCACCCTCCAGTATACTTTAAATCATCTCTAGATTACTTATTACGTAATTCAATGTAAATGTTATGTAAATAGTTGCTGGTGAGTGGCAATTAAGTTTTGCTTTATGGGATTTTTTTCCCCCAGAATACTGTCAACCCATGGTTGGTTGAATCTGTGGATGTGGAATCCATGGATATTAAGGGTCAACTGTACACATAGCATAGAGTTTACCCTCCTAATCATTTTTTAAGTGTACAGTTCAATACTGTGAAGTATATTCACATTATTGTGCAATCAGTCTCCAGAATTGTTTTCATTTTGCAAACAGAAACTTCCATTGAACAACTACTTCTCATTCTCCAGGCTCTGATAACCACCTGCTGGGATGCCCTCTGCAAGCATTGTAGTTGCCAGCCTCAACACTGAGTCCAGAGACAGCAACCGAGACTTCAGTGATTTATTGAGCAGGGGATCTCATGAGTTCAAAACAAAGGGTCCTGGAGCAACACCTCAAAATGCATAGCAGACAACAGGTAAGACATAGCAGCAACCTTTGACTTAGAGGAGAAGGAGGTTACCATTTATAGGAGGAATTGAAGTCAGGTTGGCTCATCAGTTACCAGGGAAACCAGCAGCTGAGACCCATGCCTTATAGCCCCTCAGGTTAACAACCATTATGAGGGCAAATATTCCTCTTTAATAAACTACCAGGTAGAGCTGTTCTGGCCTAAGGATTAGCTGGGGCAGGGGTGAGCACAGTCACGTAGGTGAGGTGTAGGTGTAACAGGGATTGGTCGATAGGGGACATACAGACAGCAAGAGAACAGTCATCTTGAGGAGCCATCCACCACCATTCACCACCGTTCTACCTTCTTTCTCTATGAATTCAGCTATTGCTGGTGCCTCATGTAAGTGAGATCATACAGTATTAGTGTTTATGTGACTAGCTTATTTCACTTCGCTCAGTGCCTCAAGGTCCATCCATATTGTAGCATGTGTCAGAATTTCCTTCCTTTTTAAAGTTGAATAATGTTCCACTGGATGCAGATACCACAGCTTATTTATCCATTTTATCTCTCAGTGGGCATTTGAGTTGCTTCACTTCTGAACTATCATGAATAGTGCTGCTGCTGCTGTTGCTAAGTCACTTCGGTCGTATCCGACTCTGTGCGACCCCATAGACGGCAGCCCAACAGACTTCCCCGTCCCTGGGATTCTCCAGGCAAGAATACTCGAGTGGGTGGCCATTTCCTTCTCCAATGCATGAAAGTGAAAAGTGAAAGTGAAGTTGCTCAGTTGTGTCCGATTCTTAGCGACCCCATGGACCGCAGCCCACCAGGCTCCTCCATCCATGGGATTTTCCAGGCAAGAGTACTGGAGTGGGGTGCCATAGTGCTGCTAGGTATACAAATATCTCTTTGAGACCTTGCTTCCAGTTCTTTTGGGTATCTCCAGAAGTGAAATTGCTGGGTCAGAGAGTACTATTTTTAATTTTTTTAGGACCCATCATACTGTTTTCCACAGAAGCCGCACTATTTTACATTTCCACCAACAGTGTACAAGGGTTCCAACTTCTCTCTCGTTGCTGGCAAGGTATTTTTTGTTTGTTTTTGATAGTAGTTATCCTAATGGGTGTGAGGAACAGAATCTGCATTTTAACCAGATCTGCAGATAATTGTGTTTGGTTACAGTTTGAACTTCTGCTGAGGGCAAAATTGGGTGAGGTAAGTATATAGGGGACTAGGAGAAGACAAAGTCCAATTAAGTTCGCTATGTAGATTCTACTGGTGCTGTCTCCAGGCTGATAAGGGTCTAGGATCGTCTGTGACGGTTAACTTCTGCCTTTCCTGGGGGAGAGGGGAGAAGGGGAAATTTACGAATTTATATCCTGCTTTTAAGCAAGTAGGGAAAGGATAGAGAACTTTTTTTGTCTTATGTTTTTCAATTGTCTTCAGCTCAAAATAATCAATGTGTCAAAGTGGCATATTTCAGGGTGGCATATTCTTACTCTTCACAGACAGCCTAGAGTCCCTGTATTCATTATGCTACCAGCTGTGAAAAAGGGTCCCACAACACTCCTCTTCCTTCATCACTGAGGATTCACTGCCTTCTTCTCCAATGTTATAGGAATAAAACGTCTCAAGGGCCTCAGGGGCTCTCAGATTCTCCAGCGTGTAGCTGACATTCTCAACGAGATGTCTTGATGGAAACAATGTTATGGAAATTTAGAACCCAGCAGATCCCCTTGGAAGTGCTAGTTTACCACTGCTTCTCATTTATTAAATCAGTGCTTATTTCTGACCCAGAGCTGGATACAGATCTTCTTCCTTATTCATAAACAGTATATTCTCTAAATTGGCTCACCACTCTTTACCCTTGCTTCCAATGACAGATGGTAGCTATTCCTTGTGTTCCCTGCTTTTGAACACGGACATTAATCTGTGGACTGAACGTTAGGGAGAAAGTGCACTGACTGTCTCCACAGTACATATGTGACCTTCTCCTGTGGTCCTCAGGAAGCTGGGCCTAGCAAAGCACTTCAATATTCACCAAGAGACTAAGCTGTAAATATCAAACTGTTTGTTTAACTTGTAACATTAATCTTTCTGTGGCTTTAGGCATAAAATAATAAGGAAAACATCACAACTTACTACAGCAAGTCAATGGGCCAATGAAATGAATGTTGTTATGTTTCAAAATTGTGCCAAGTTTATGTTGATAAAGTGACTTTCTTCTGGGAATCTAAAAAATAGTGCCTATGGTTCTAATCCCACGTGACTCTATGTTTTAGATTTACATGAAACAGGAAACTGGCCCAATGTGGCCTCATTCATCTTCATAACTCCTCTACTGATGGAATTTATAGTGGGTGTACTGTTATTATTCTTTCACTACTGAGCTCTAGAGAGATTAAGCTTTCAGTCAAACTAGCAAATTCTGTATTGGTTCCAGAACCAAGAGAAAAAGAATAGGTCTGTGGCTATGTATACACGAAAAATCAAAACTTTAAAAATTGCTGCTTTATGGTGGAAATGAAGACATTTTGTCAGTTGAAAGCAGGTGAGTCTCACAGACTAAGTGCCTGGTTAGAATTGCGTTGTTGGTCCCATAGAACAACTGGTCAGTTCAACTTAACCACAACTTTGATGGATTAAAAACTCCAACTTCGAATGTTTGACCTATCATCTGAATTGACTGTGTAGACCAGCAGCATATGGACTGTTACAATTAGGATAGTCTTTCTAATCACCTTCAAGAAAAACCATCTGACTCTACATTTTCACTCATGGGCATTTATCAAATAGGAAAGGCCAAATAGCTCCAAATCCTTCTTTCCATATCCTTTGAATATGGTATGCATTTTGACATGGTCCATATTTCTGTTAGAAATTTTCTTACCTCCTAGTACAGTTCAGTTCAGTCACTCAGTCATGTCTCTTTGCAACCCCATGAATTGTAGCACGCCAGGCCTCCCTGTCCATCACCAACTCCCAGAGTTTACCCAAACTCATGTGCATTGAGTCAGTGATGCCATTCAGCCATCCTATCCTCTGTTGTCCCCTTCTCCTCCTGCCCCCAATCCCTCCCAGCATCAGGGTCTTTTCCAATGAGTCAACTCTTCTCATGAGGTGGCCAAAGTATTGGAGTTTCAGCTACAGCATCAGTCCTTCCAATGAACACCCAGGACTGATCTCCTTTAGGATGGACTGGTTGCCTCTTCTTGCAGTCCAAGGGACTCTCAAGAGTCTTCTCCAACACCACAGTTCAAAAGCATCAATTCTTCGGTGCTCAGCCTTCTTCACAGTCCAACTCTCACATCCATACATGACCACTGGAAAAACCATAGCTTTGACTAGATGGACTTTTGTTGGCAAAGTAATGTCTCTGTTTTTGAATATGCTGTCTAGGTTGGTCATAACTTTCCTTCCAAGGAGTAAGCGTCTTTTAACTTCATGGCTGCAATCACCATCTGCAGTCTTAGTACAGGAGACCTGAAATAATAACACTTAAAGGAGATAGAATTTCTTTTTTTCACAAATAAAAGAAGCACAGAGAATTGGTGTAACTCACAGGCAGGACATGAATGTTCTGTGCCTGTTCTTGCTGTTCAATCGCTAAGTCATGCCTGACTCTGCGACTCCGTGGACTGAAGTATGCCAGGCTCCTTGTACTTCACTATCTCCCAGAGTTTGCTCAGATTCATGTCCATTGAGTTGGTGATACTAACCATCTCCTCCTCTATCGCCCCCTTCTCCTCCTACCCTCAATCTTTCCCAGCATCAGGGTCTTTTCCAATGAGTCAGCTCTTCGCAGCAGGTGCCCGAAGTATTGGAGCCTCAGCTTCAGCATCAGCCCTTCCAATGAATATTCAGGGTTGATTTACCTTAGGATTGACTAGTTTGGTCTCCTTATAGTCCAAGGGACTCTCAAGAGTCTTCTTCAGCACCACAATTTGAAAATATCAATTCTTCAGTGCTTAGCCTTGAAAGCAAATGGCTTCTGTTATTTTAAGCTATTATGACAGAGAGTAAAGCGTTCGTAGATATGATAACTACATCTTAGATGGCCAGAGTGGGTCAGTGTGCTCTAGCACAGACGACTTCAGGAAGAGTAGCAGCGACAAAAATTACTGATTATGCTTTTGATAACCTACTCTCATGCTCTATTTAGTCACTACACAGGTGAGTTAAATGAGGGGATAACAGAACTCACCATTCCTTTAGTTTTCTTTGATGATGACACATTTTAGAATTCTCTTAAAAATACAGGGTTACTTTTGGTTTACTATTTTGTTAGGAAGAGACGGTCCCAATAGTGCTTATTTTGGGTCAGGAAGCCACTTTGAAGATTCTGTTATTTACTAGACTTATCCACTCAGACTGTAATTCACGAAATGGGGCTAATAACCCCATTGGATTGGGGTTGGATTAACAGAAACTTTGTTCCTACCATGAAATGGACTCAAACTCCGTTTGTCTCTGGATCCCCCTATGTAAGTCTCTGCTTTGATTATGTGTGAGGGGAGCAGTGATATTCTGGGGCCCTGGGGGTTAGTACAAGTCCAAAGCCATGTTGATAATTTGTGAAAGGTATAGATATTTCCCATTCTCTAGTACACAATTCAGAGAAGGCAATGGCACCCCACTCCAGTACTCTTGCCTGGAAAATCCCATGGACAGAGGAGCCTGGTGTGCTGCAGTCCACGGGGTCGCTAAGAGTCGGACACGACTGAGCGACTTCACTTTCACTTTTCACTTTCATGCATTGGAGAAGGAAATGGCAACCCACTCCAGTGTTCTTGCCTGGAGAATCCCAGGGACGGGGGAGCCTGGTGGGCTGCCATCTATGGGGTCACACAGAGCCGGACACGACTGAAGCGACTTAGCAGCAGCAGCAGCAGCAGCAGCAGCAGTACCTTGGTAAATGTATGCAGGCACTTTAGATAAAGGGATAGAGACAGATTTTCATAGGTTCTTACAATGTCCTTCCTCAAGATTTCTCCTTTTCATTCCCTGGATTGAGAGTCTGAATATTGGGAAATAGGTCATGATTCTCTAGTAATGATTTAAGACAGGTGTGATGATTTAAGTCTAGGTTCACTGGGCTTAGACAGTTTTCAGTTTTACAGGGCAAGGAAATCCTGAATAGGCTGCCCATCTAGTTCAGTTTTAGAAATATCATCAATTAGCCACCATCAAAAGATCCCTGGAAGTCAAGTCATGCTGCTATTATAATCACTACATCTACTCTGTTTCTGGCACTTAAATTCCACTATTTAGTGTCTGCCCCTCTTGATATCCATCAGCCCTGCTGAAATTGGGGAACTAATTTGAATAGCAACATCTCCTACCTTCATTTTCAGGGTACAGCAGAAATTCAACAAAGCACTCTTCAAGGATTCTGATTCTTTCTTCATCAATATTTCCCCCAGTGCTTTAGAAAAGGGAGGGTTCTCTGGTCTTAGTTTGGGTACGTGCTAGGTATCGTGTCTGATAAATCCATTTCCACAGTCTTATTTCCCTAAGCTACTGGAGTCGTAGCATTTCAGCTTCCTTCAGTGACAGAACACAGTGGAATCCAGGTTACAGTCTACCAACCGAGTCAACCATTGTCTCAAGCTAAGGAGAGTGAGTGCAGAATCCCTGGACCTCTGGCTACTGCATCCGTGCTAATAATTTGGCCCATAAGATTGTGTTTCTGGTAGAATACTCAATAAATTCTCCAATTTTTTTAACCAATATTACTTTTAGCAAAATCTTGCAATTCTTTTGGCGTATGAATCTTTTCCTTCTGTGTTTGACTTTTAAAACTGGTCCCTAAAGGCATGCTAGATCTAGAACTACTTACAAGCCTGCAGGGAATGAAGGGTCATGGGTGAAAAGCAGGAGAACTGGAATTCCTGCAGGAGATAATGGTCTCAGATGAGGTCACTATAAGGTCTTCAAGCAGGCCGGATGAGCATCTTCAGACAGGGGAGAAGGTACTGCTTCTTTTGGTGAGAAAGGTGCAGCGGAATTTGAGGCTACTCAGAATCATCTAGATCCATTCAATGACCTCATTCCATTTCTTGTGGTCCCTCTTTCCCAAACAAGGCCCTGACTTTCACATATGATATCTAGTGAGGACATGAATTCAACTTGCATTGAAATTCAGTAACTGGCCAGATCTGACTCTGCACTGGCTTTGCATTTGACAGCCATGTGACTATAAGAGATTAAAAAAACTCTTTTTAAGGAGTCCTAAAAGCTTCCTGTTTCTCTAAGAATCCCTGGGTATGAGAATTTACATTCTTTAGTCTGTCTTCATTTTTATAAGCTCACAAATGCTAATAGAGGCAGCCATCCCAACCCGTATTTTATATATTCCTTAACCCCATGTAATGGTGTTAAATGGAAAACAATCAAAAGGGAAGGCAAAATTTTCAATAGACACTTCATTCTGTTAGGGAAACACTGACTGAAGCCTCCTGGCCTGGCCAGGCACCATAGTAACCAGGGGCATGAGTTATCTTAACAACAGGAGGTCTGGTAAGTAATGTGGGGCTAACAAGCTACCACCAACTGGAAGAATTCAGGAAAGGTCAAAAGGAGAGAGGAGATGTCAGGCCATATGTCTTACCAACCTCCTGAAATCCTTGCTGGAATCCATCTTGGCCAAGGAGTCAGAATAATTGGTCAGAGACAACCTGGAAACTAACACCATCGCCATAAAACCTGAGACTGTGAGCCACGTGGCAGAGCACGGCTCTCCACCTAGGTGCCCCTTCCTAATACATTTTCTTGCTTTGTCAGCACATGTGCCTCCTCAGACAACTCATTTCCAAGTGTTAGACAAAAGCCCACTCTCAGGCCCTGGAAGAGGTCCCCTTTCCTGCAACAATTCCAAATGACAAAAGATAAAATGTAAGTTGCTGTTTTATCATCTCACATACCATGGGTTACTAGTCATGGTCACATACCATGACTCACACACCATGGGTCACATCCCATCATTTAATGATACTCCAATACTTCCTTCAAGCCCAAATTGGTCAGATAGTCAATCAAATGCTCCATGTCCTTGAAACCTATTGTTTGTAACCATTTATAGTCTAATTTTAGTACTGATCAGAGTTCTTTAGTTGTGATCAATGACTTTTCTCTGGTTACTTTAAGCAGAAAGGAATTTATTCAGGGATATAGAGATTAAAGAATCACACAAATATTGAAGAAACAGACTTTAGGTAAGCTTCCAGGAATAGCCTCAGTATGCACATCCACATTCCAAAGTGACCTTCCAAAGGAGTTACAGCATCTCCTATGATCAGGAAGCCACTATGCTGCTGGTTCCAGTCCATGCTAGAAATGTGAATTACTCATGCCCCACCTGTTCTCTGTACAACTTATTCTGAATCAGTCTAATATGGATGCATTGCATTGCTGGAATATCAATCACCCTAGGTGTCCTGCGCAAGGAGAACTGGGAAATACAATTTTTTAATTTGTTTATTTATTGTTGAGAAGACAGGATCTACACAGTGAGGAACTATAAAGACATTAAGAAGGTGATCAAAATATATATGTATGTTGACCACATAGTATGGCATGCAGGAACTAAGTTCCCAGACCAGGGACCAAACCCTCACCCAGTGCAATGGAAGTGCCGAGTCTTAACACCTGGACTGCCTGAGAAGTCCCTATTTTTTGGACAGCTGAGAAGAAGCCTGGAGAACAGAAAAGAAAAGAGAAATCAGAGTTTACTTCTTGGATTGGGTGGTAGGACCAGAAGGATTCATTGTTTATTTTGGCTGCACTACACAGCTTATGAAATCTTTGTTCTCCAACAAGGGATCAAACGGCTGCTCTTGGCAGTGAAATCAAGGACTCCTAACCACTAGACCGCCAAGGAATTCCCAGGATTTGTTATTTTCTAATGCTTTATAATGAATACAGATGCATAATGAATTCATATGGGTTCTCCAGAGAAACAGACCAATAAGATTGCTCAGTCTATCATCTATCTATCTGTCTGTCTATCTATCCATCCATCATCTACTGTAAGGAATTAGCCCATGTGAGTATAGAGGCTAAAGTTGGCAAGCTGGAGACTCAAGAGAGCCAATGAAAGAGTTTTAGTCTGTGCCCGAAGGCTGGAGACCAATGACCCAGCACAAATGCCATCAGGCAGAGAGTAAGAATTCTTCCTCATGTGCTCAGTTGCTTAGTCGTGTCCGACTCTGCGACCCTGTGGACTGTAGCCCCCAGGCTCCTCTGTCTATGGGATTATGCCAGGAGAATATTGGAGTGGGTTGCCATGCCCTCCTCCAGGGGATCTTCCTGACCCAGGGATCAAAGCCATGTCTCGTGCAATTCCTGGATTATCAGGTGGATCCTTTACCACTGAGCCACCTTGCTTCCCTGGTGGCTCAGCAGTCAAGAATTCGCCTGTAATGCAGGAGATGTAGGTTTATTCCGTGGGTTTGGAAGATCCCCTGGAGAAGAAAATGACAACCAGCTCCAGTATTCTTGCCTGGGAAATCCCATGGACAGAGGAACCTGGTGGGCTTCAGTCCACGGGGTTACAAGAAAGTCAATCGGACATGACTGAGCGACTAAACAAGAATTCTTTCTCACTCAGTCTTTATTCTACTCAGGCCTTCAAGAGGCCCACCTACAAGGGGGAGGGCAATCAGTTTTTATTCAGTCTAGTGATTCAATGCTAGTCTCATCCAGAAGCTCACTGGCAGACACACCCAGAAGAAATGTTTAAATCAAATATCTGGTCTCTCTGTGACCAAAATTGACACATAAAACTAGCCATTACAATATGTTACCTATTTTTATGTATATATCAAAGAATACTATTTTTTGTTATGAGATTAAAAAAAGGATTTGGGGGCAACAAGTGACTGATGGCCACTATGAAACGCAGTCCCTGTAGTTAAGTTTTCTAACAAACTCTTAAGTTTTTTAAGAGTTTAAGTGGAAATGCCCAGGGAAGGAGTAGTTTTTTTTAGTTGCTGTTCAGTTCAGTCGCTCAGTCATGTCTGACTCTTTGCGACCCCATGAATTGCAGCACGTCAGGCCTCCCTGTCCATCACCAACTCCCGGAGTTCACTCAGACTCACGTCCATCGAGTCAGTGATGCCATCCAGCCATCTCATCCTCAGTCGTCCCCTTCTCCTCCTGCCCCCAATCCCTCCCAGCATCAGGGTCTTTTCCAATGAGTCAACTCTTCGCATGAGGTGGCCAAAGTATTAGAGTTTCAGCTTTAGAATCATTCCTTCCAAAGAAATCCCAGGACTGATCTCCTTCAGAATGGACTCCTTGTAGTCTAGGGGACTCTCAAGAGTCTTCTCCAACACCACAGTTCAAAAGCATCAATTCTTCAGCGCTCAGCCTTCTTCACAGCCCAGCTCTCACATCCATACATGACCACAGGAAAAACTATAGCCTTGACTAGACAGACCTTAGTCGGCAAAGTAATGTCTCTGCCTTTGAATATGCTATCTAGGTTGGTCATAACTTTTCTTCCAAGGAAGTATTAGGAGAAGGCAATGGCACCCTACTCCAGTACTCTTGCCTGGAGAGTCCCATGGACGGAGGCGCCTGGTAGGTTGCAGACCATGGGGTCGCGAAGAGTCGGGAATGACTGAGCAACTTCACTTTCACTGGAGAAGGA
This sequence comes from Capra hircus, assembly GCF_001704415.2. NCBI lineage: Eukaryota > Metazoa > Chordata > Mammalia > Artiodactyla > Bovidae > Capra > Capra hircus. The sequence continues at coordinate 21,718,180 of NC_030818.1, forward strand.
AATGGCAGCCCACTCCAGTGTTCTTGCCTGGAGAATCCCAGGGACGGAGGAGCCTGGGGGGCTGCCATCTATGGGGTCGCACAGAGTAGGACACGACTGAAGTGACTTAGCAGCAGCAGCAGCAGTCATTTGTATCTTGGTTTGAAGGTAGAGGGCTTCCCTGGTCGCTCAGCTGGTAAAGAATCCACCTGCAATGCAGGAGACCCTGATTTGATTCCTGGGAAGGAAGATCCCCTGGAGAAGGAATAGGCTACTCACTCCAGTATTCTTAGGCATCAGGTGGCCAAAGTATTGGAGTTTTAGCCTCAACATCAGTCCTTCCAGTGAACATCCAGGACTGATCTCCTTAGAATGGACTGGTTGGATCTCCTTGCAGTCCAAGGGACTCTCTTTAGTTTGCACAATTAGAAAATGCAGGTGGATTTATATACTTCATTATCTGCTGCTATTTGTTTCAATCTTGGATTGGAGGAACCAATGAGCAGAAACTGCACAATGGAACTTTCTTCAAACCTAGAGTTTATGAATAATACATAATTCACCGTGACTCATGGTAAACAAACCCCAAACAGTTGGCTACCTCCTCTGCAATCCACAGACAGTGGTTCCTCCCCTTGCAAACTGTGAATGGCAATATTTGAAGGTAGCAATGGAAATCGGTGGTGCTGGTTTATCTTTAGCGTCTCCCATATGCTTATTGGCACATGGTGAAGTCATAAAAGTGAGCGCAAGCAAAGAGAAGAAGGTGTCCCAACTACTAAGGTATCTTCAATTTGTGGAAAAGGAAGCTGTTCCCTATCCCACTGCTCAGAAGTGCTCCTACCCTTATCTTTTTTCCAATTGTAAATGGGGAGTCACACCTGGCTTCAAATACTGCCTCTGCTACTGATGAACTTTATGTCCTTGAACAAATTACTGACCTTTTATTCTTTTATTTTCTTCTTTCGATTTTGGCCTCCTTTCAATAAAAAGAGATAGTAGCAATACTTATCTTTAAACACTCAGGGCTCTTAATTATGAGCAACACCAGCTGACTCTCTCTGATTAGGTAGAAAAGATACTGGGTAGCTCACAAAGAGGTTGGCAAGGCTAGAGAAGCAGGCTTGAGGCTAAGCTTCTGGGGTCAAGGCCTGAAAATATGCCGCAGAAGTGATCCAGTAAGGGAGCTGCTGACCCCTCTTCCCCCCAGAGCACAGAATGGCTGCCAGGAACACAGGCTCTACTGCAGCTTTGCTAGCACTAATACTTCTGGGCCAGAAACTGACCTTACGACAACTGGTACCCCAGAAGACTGGATGTGTCTGCTATCATCCTTGCCAGCAAATGGGTCCCAGGCATCGCCTCCTTTCTGCGGTTCATCTTTTCTGATTAAACTGTTGCCTGGGAGCATCTCAGTGGCAGATCCTAGGCATCATGCCTTTGTTCTGATGCTGAGGTCTCTGGGGAAGCAAATTTTCTGATGACTTTAGGGATGCAGAACTCACAAGACAGGGAACTGCCTAAACATAACAACATGATCAAAAGGTGAGCGGCAATCTTGAAACATGACATACATTCTCTCTCAAAGAATTGTGGAAATCGAGTATGCGACGCATGTACACCCGTGGTGGATTCGTGTTAATGTATGGCAGAACCAATACAGTATTGTTAAGTAAAATAAAGTAAAAAATAAAAATTTAATTAAAAAAATGTTTGCTATGCATTTGGGGTTCATTAAATTTTGTTTCCTTTTCTTCTTTATTAGAAATACCTGTTTGCTCATTGGATTCACTCCCAGACATGTTTCTATGTAGGGATGATTTATAAATAAAGTAGAATGGAGCTTTGACCCAGAGGAAGGTCCGCGTGGAAGGCTCTCTGTTTCCTAGGGTCTTTCCTTGGATGGACTTGACCTCTTGACTCCTGACCTTATCTGCCCTGACCCATGGGACCTTCTCATTCCTTCCTCTTACACTTGACCCTTTGATCCTTATATCTTTTGCTCGCTTATAATCATAGCAACCCACCGACACTCTTCACCTCACCCCTCATTTTTGTTCTAAGCTCTTGGCCTCTTGACTTGTATTTTATAATAAATTCTGATACCAATCGGAGTCTTTCTTAGCCCTGACTTCTGGACAATTTATGCAGCATTTTCATATTTTGCATAATCATTGAAGGAGAGCTAAGAAATATTCAAAAATATTTTAGATTTATAAAATAACTTTCTTATCTTTAATGAAAGAGAAGTGAAGAAAGTCTGAAGTGGAGTTATAAGAAGAGAAAATAAATAGTTACAGAATAGTTTTCCTATCACTTACCCAATTCTTCTGCCCCTTTTCCTAAGAAGTAATTCATTAGGACTTTGTATTCAGAGGGGAAAAAATCACCATAACAACCTGCTCCCAAAAATAAGCTTACTGATAAAATTTCCCCAAACTCTCTTAAGACAAATTCTGCTTTCTCTTCCACACAACTGCAGTTGCTAAATTTCCAGAACTTCTTCCCAACTAAAACACAGGGCAGCGTTTTCAACATTAATAGTCTGGCATACAGCTGTTGGGACTCTATGGGCTAAGACATAGCCTTGAGAAGCTGGAGAGAAAGCAGAATCATCCTGTTCTACCATCATGGTTCAGGGAGCCAGGAATTATTTATCTAGGATTATTTATTCAAATTGTTCTGAAATCTCTCAATTTCATTTGACAGTCTGTGAAATGTTCAGCTCAGTTGACTGGAAATGTCCTCAAGAGCCCTTAGGCTTGTTTGTATCTTGGGATATGATCTAGAGAAGTATACACAGCAGATATAGTAGATAATCCTTGTTCAGAGCTGTCTCAGTATAGTGACTGATCCTCAGGAAAAAGGCAGTTGAAGCTGTGTGGTACTATTTTCCATCATGGGTCTCCTTCAGAGAGTAGAGTTCTACCAGAGAATGTTGCAAAGAGTAACCAGATCTTTCTTGATCAATTGCATCCATCAAAATAAAGCATTAGTAGAGAAAGACTGAGGACATCAGATCAAAAAGAGTTAGCACATCTTAAGAAAATTGTCTTTGAATGTGGCCCCATCTATTTACAATGGTGGGAGAACCGTACTTAGACCACTTTGAATCCCAGTTCTGTAACTTTTAGAAGAGCATTTTGAACGAGATGCTTGTTCTACTATCACATAACTTCTTTGTTTGACAAAAGTGAAGGACTTATAAGGCAAATACACCAGAATCCCTTCAGTTTAGTTCAGTCGCTGTGTCATGTCTGACTCTTTGTGACCCCACGAATCGCAGCACACCAGGCCTCCCTGTCCATCACCAACTCCCGGAGTTTACCCAAACTCATGTGCATCGAGTTGGTGATGCCATCCAGCCATCTCATCCTCTGTCGTCCCCTTCTCCTCCTGCCCCCAATCCCTCCCAGCATCAGAGTCTTTTCCAGTGAGTCAAATCTTCTCATGAAGTGGCCAAAGTATTGGAGTTTCAGCCTCAGCATCAGTCCTTCCGATGAACACCCAGGGCTGATCTCCTTTAGGATGGACTGGTTGGATCTTCTCGTAGTCCCTTGCTAGCATCTAAATTAACTAAGATTCTTTGGCTTGATGGTTGTAAAGGCCCTGAAAAGGATAGGACAGAGAGAAGTAATTCCAAAGAAGGAACATTGTTCTGGAAAGGGCTGGAGCATATTACCGTGGAAGTGGCAATTTTAGCTGGGGTGCCCAGCTTGTGATATCCTGTTGCCCTTGAGTCAGTAGGAGGTCACTGGCATAGCCAAAATCATGCTCAAAGAGAAATGGAGAGACTCTTTCACGCAGACTCCATCTACTATTAAATTTTGCCTACACTTTGCCCTGCTCAGAATATTTAGTTAAGCAGCAGGAGAAGCAGTTATCGGCAGATCAGAAAAAGTCTCTTATTGATAGCGGCAGGAATGAACAACAGGTGTTTTCCCAGTTAGTTAATTTTATGCTGAAAGCATTCAGAGCCGCAGCCCTGTTGGGGAAGGGAATCCCAGACTTGCTGCCAACTTTCATCATGGATCATGTGGATCTTATTCTTCCTGGTTTGGTGACCTTGGTCCAACTACAAGAATAACTTTTGCATGAAGGGGCAACAGAAACAGGTAAAGCTACTGGAAGGGAACCAGGTGGACAGCAACCTCTCTGTCCCTTTGTAACTGTCTGGTATTTGGAGGGTTGGTCTGGTTGATTTTGGCAAGTCTGTCTGCTAGGCTCCTAAACACAGCTTCTAGGAGCTCAAAGCATGTATCCCATGCCTCTTTCCCTGGGTCTGCTACAGATGATAAGTTGTAAGAACAATCTAAGACGGGTCAGGGCCTCAATGCTGTGTTGAGAGTATAGGCAAAATATTTTCATTATTCTGTTGTCAGAATAATACAGTGGGAGATCAGGAATGAACTCTTTTGTTTGCCAAGTCCAAGACAAGGCCCAGGTACAGAGCAGGGGCTGTAATTTACCCCAGATCATCTGAAAGAGCATTTGAGGGAAGTGGAAACTTTCTGAAAACGATTTAGAAATTACCAGTGGGCATGACCGTTAGCTCTCACCATCAGGTGGAGTTTATGCAGTGAACTCTTATTAATAAAAAGGGAATGAATATCTCCTATGTTTCAGGGTTTAACCCACCGACTAAACAAAAACCATATGGCTAATATGCAGTTTTACCTAAGTCATGGCAGGAAGGCACTTGTTTTGCCAGTTTAAGGCGGCGCTATATTTCGGGGAAATACCTTTTTGTTTTGGAGGGAGAGTGATGGCTGTTTATGTGCAGCAAATTCTTGGGCCCTGAAATATTGCTTTGTGCTTCCTGACTGTCTCTCTAAGCTGCTTGTGACTCACAGTATAAGAATCCTTTAATGATTCTGAACGTGGCTGGCCGGTGGTGTTTCCTCCTGTCCTTCCATTTCTATCTCTCAGACCATGATAGTTCTCTACGTTGGAAGCTTACTTGTCTACTGGCATCTCCCATGCCATGCAGCCATTGGGGGTACATACGTGGCATGTCCTGCCCTAGAACAGGGAAGGTGCCCCTCTATGCATTTAGGGAGGGTCCTGGTCTCGTTCCCAGTCCCCAGCTAAGAAGCAGTCTCAAGAAAAAATGAACCAGGGCCAGCCAGCACCCCAACCCCCACCACTGTGGCTGTGTTTTATTCACTAACCTTCTGTTTTTTTCCTTTAGACAAAGCTCATCATGATTTGTCTTTACTTCTCAGTTTTCTTTTCTCATAAAGGATCCATTTTTAGAGACTTTCCTTTTAACAAAGAAGATACAGTTTTCTGGCCAATCAGACTTCTCATTGTTGATATAGAAGGCCGGACTCCCCCGCCCCTTTCTCTTTCTTGTGTGTTCTTGTCCCAGCATAAGCCAGCACCTTCCTACAGAGAACTTAACTGGTACTTAGGAGACATTCATTCACCTGCTGCATAAATACTTATCAAGGGTCTGCCTTAAGTAAGGCGACCAGCTACCCAGTTTGCCTGCCACTGTCCTGGTTTTAGAGATGAGTCTAGGAGCTGAGCGTATAACTGACCACCAGCTTCTCAGGTTATTCAGTGACCTTCTGTGATTGTAGTTTCTCACAGAGCGAAACATGGCATGGTAGACAGGGCATTTACCTAGAACTGGGGACCCTGGGCTCTGGTCCCAGTTTGACCACTACCAAGGCAGGGACTCAGGACAGATCACTGAACTTCAGTTTCCTTCTCTAAAGAGTTGGATTTCATGTTCTTTGACTTTTTTTATTTTACAACCAAGATTCTACAGTTCTGTTTCTAGAAGTAACTTGATAAGCCAATTCACACTAGTTAGTATTACTAGATGAGAAGTAATAGGTAGTAAGGTTTGGTTGATACTTGCTGATGATACTAACATTTATAAGGTCCTTATTCAGTGTCGACAACATCCGTCACTTCATCCTCACGGTAACTTGTGGCGTGGGTGTGTTCTTTACTTTCCTTTACAGATGAGAGACTCAAGGCCTAGAGAGGGTAAGTAATTTGCCCTCAGATCACACAGCAAGTTATGAATTAAAGATCAGAACGTGGGAGGTCTGACTTTCAAGTCCAAATTTGAACTGTTGCTCTCACTGGCTAGAGAGAAGTCAACAGTTAAAACGAGCAGGCTAATTGTTTTCTCTCTAAGGACTGCAAAAAGGAAACTGGCTATTTGCTAAAGGGTATGGTCCTGAAAAAGCATGATATTTAGGAAATTAGGGTTCTCTCATAGTGAGGCCCTCCTTGCTCTTTAAGACTGATCAAAGGACGGCAGAACCAGTGGAAAATTAGAGCATCCTTCATCCCCCACTGCTTCCTTTGTGTTTTTGGAAGCTTTAGGATATCTCCCCTCCCTGCAGGATCCTGAAGCACTCTAGGTGCTGTTAGCAAGGCTCAGAGAGTCACTCCCAACAGTTCCCACTGCCTCTCACTGTTGTTGGTCTGAGAAATGATTCCTTTTAGATCTCGTTTGCTTCACAGTGTGTGTGTGGGGGGTGTCTGTATGGATGGGGTGGGGGTGAGGGATTGTAGAAAGATTCTTACTAGGCATGTTTCTTCTCTTTCTTTAGAAAGGATGATTTGAAATATAAACAAAATAAGGCTGTGGGGTCACATTCACAGCAGCTGGCAGAGTTTCACTTAATTAAGCTACTCTGATTGCTTTATTCATACATTTCACTTGCCCCATTCCCTTCCTCTCTGACTCCTTATAAAGGCAATGCTATTTCACAGGGAACGGGGAGAGAAATTAAACACTGTTAGTATTTGAGACCCACACTGATTAGCAACATTTATTTTACTGTGATTGCCTATGTGAAAGTATGCAAAAGTAAATTTATATTCTGAGCATGTGACTGCTTTGGACTGAAGCGTTAAAGGGAGTTAACAGTTTTGGGAACTCACCCTCATTTGCTCTAAATTCCCTAAAGTGTGGTAGAACAGAAGTGCCAGGGACAGGAAATGGAAACAAGTGCCAAAAGCAATGGTCGTTTGAGCTGCCGGCCATCAGCAGGATCATTCTAAAACCCAGACCTGATTCATTTTCTCTCCTGCTGCAAAACCTGACACAGATCTCTTGCCTCCTGGGTCAAGGGGAAGCGCCTTAGCCAGGCATGGAAACTATTTCACCACCTAGCTCCGTCTCTCTCCAGCCGCCAGCCTCCAGTCTCCCTACACTCACCACTATCTTCCCAAGGCTCTGGTCACATGACCCCCACACTCCCTTCCCCAGCATCATCCTTTTCACATCTTCATGACTTTTTCATAAGTGATTCCCTTTTCTTTTGATGCCTTTCACACCCACCACACCCTTGTCACCTGATGAATTTCTCCCATCCTTTCAGTTGAAGTTCAAAGCTTGTCTTTTCTGTGAAGCCTGTAGGGACACCCCCTAGTGGAGTTGGTTTCTCCCTCTCTTGTGTCTCCATATTATTTTGGATACTTTCATCAGAACATTTATCACAATGTGTTGTCATTTTTGTTGACACAGCCATCTCCTTCATTAGACCATGCCTGATTTTCCTTGTTGACTCATTTGAAAAGACCCTGATGCTGGGAAAGATTGAGGGCAGGAGGAGAAGGGGACGACAGAGGATGAGATGGTTGGATGGCATCACCGACTCAATGGACGTGGGTTTGGGTGGACTCTGGGAGTTGGTGATGGACAGGGAGGCCTGGCGTGCTGCGGTCCATGGGGTCGTAAAGAGTCAGACACAACTGAGTGACTGAACTGAACTGAACTGAACTGAATCCCTTGCCAATTTCAGAGTCTGGCACAAGCCAGGAAGTACTTAGTACCTAGGAAATGCTTAGTAGATGCTTGTTGAATGAGTACGTTACAGCTGGCATGATCTGTCAGCTATCATTTATTGTGTGTACTATGTACAAACACCATGTCGGTGCTGGCATATGCATGAATGTGTGTGCTCAGTTGCTCAGCTGCGTCTGACTCTTTGCAACCCCATGGGCTGTAGCCTGCCGGCCTCCTCTATCCCTGGGATTTTCCAGGCAAGAATACTGGGTTGGGTTGCCATTTGCTACTCCTGGGTATCTACCCGACCCAGGGATTGAATCTCTGTCTCCTGCATCTCCTGCAATAACAGGCAGATTCCTTATCGCTGAGCCACACTGTCTAAGGAGAGAGAGAAAAATCTGAATGACATAGGTCACAGTCCTTCAAGAAATATAACATTCCATATGAGATGAAGAAACAAAAAGCAAAACAGCATGCAGAGGTACAAGTACACGGCCATGAGAGCTTCGGGGAGAGGGAGTTGGTTTGGGGTTGGGGATAGGAACGAGGCATCGCAAAACAGGGCCTATGAAAGGATTCTGACAGATAAAGAAATAGTGGGGGAGTGGGGGCATCCAGGCTGAGGAGACAGTGTGAAAAAGGCATGAAGATAAGGACAAAGAGGTTTCCCTGTAACAAAAGGTCTGAGAGTTCTAGTCTCACCGTAGCTAGGGAGACTTAAAAACAAAATCTAAAATAAATCCCATTAATATCAATAAATACATTTTCCCTTGTTGCCTATATTTACATCCTCGAAACAGGAGTGGTGATTAATCACCTCCAAATTGCTCAAGGATATGAAGCAGGGTGTTCATAAGTCTTTAGCAGCAGGAAATGCTTGTTGCAAATAAACTATTTACAATTTACTTTGTAAGCCTCATTGCTGATGGGACTGTGCAGTGGGTCAGAATAACAGTAGGCATTAGCCCTGTCTTAACACATAGAAAATGTTTGTAAGTGGCAGCCATTTCCTGTTGCAAAGTTTTAATGGGCTTGGCTACAGCTTGAGAGACTTTCAAAATATAGCCAGAAAACACCAAGTCAGTTAATCCTTTACATGACAATTGTGTTTTGAAAATAAAAAGAAAACAAGTCAAAAATGTTTGTCCCTTAGCAATCCTTTATGAAAATTAGACTTTAAAATCAGACATAAATGCGCTATACAAACCAACCAGGAACTGTGTATGATCAGTTTCTAAATTAAGGAAGGAAGGCTTCTAGTTTGCCAAGTTTATGTCATGTGTATCAGCAATGAACAGTTTACAGATAGACATTATAGTTTATATTGAAAAGTTTTAAACTTTACTGGGGGATCCTCCATTATCAGTGATATTTATAAAGCCTCTTGTTACAATATGAAGCTGGTGCAAGGAGTATTATGTAGACCTACTTCCTACCTTCTGTGTTACCATGATAGATGGTTGGGTTAGTGCATTCAAGGACTTGCAGATGTCAGAATAAAGATAACCAGCATCTCTTTCATTTCCTTAGTCTTTACAAGTCAACATACCTTCACATTCATTTTTTTCAGTTTTTCATAAACTGATGAAGTAAATAGAGCATGAAAAATGATCTTTTTCTACAGAGGAGGAAACCAAAAGCGGCGATGACCAACAAATCGCTTGTACACCGCTGGATATTGCCACAGAAAGAACCAGAGCTCTTGCCTTCAGACTTCTTCTTGTCCATTGCTACACAATGGTGCTCATGAATAAACTTACCTCCCATGGAGTGTTATAGAGACGGAGAGCAAGAGTAAATATCTGACAGCCGTGGAGATCACTATAAGGAAGGATGACAACTCCATGATAAATAGGAATAGCTCAGAGGCAGCCTTGACTGCACCCCTCAGATCAGAGGTCCACTAAAGTAATGAACATATTCCCACAAAAAATCAGATTTAAAATCTCCAGGTCTTTCATAGGCAACCAAATAGTATCACAGCCAAAGTTGTAGACAATAACAGTAATCCGCAGAGAACATTTATAGGGCACTTGATCTACACCAGATTCTATGCTAAGAGCTTCATGCCCACCATGTCCTTTAACAACAACCCTCTGAGGAAGACACTATCACTGTTGTGATACAGATAAGGTAGTTGAACCTTAGATTGTTTGTCAAGGTCTTACAACAAATACCACCAAGCAGAGAACTGAACTTATGCAACTTGCCCCCAAAGCTGGAGTGTTTCTCCTAAATTATTCCAACTCCTATGTGTCGACTGTAATGTCTATAGGGTGAGGGAATGGTGAGTCTGACTCTGAAGATTCAGTTCAAGTGTTAGATTACATCTGAGAAGGCAGAACCCACAGGGAAAGCCCTCAGTCATGGGAACCCAGAAGCAATCTCCAATTCTGTGTCTCAAACAGCAGATCTGTAGGCAGACAATTAAAGGCATTAGAATGTCAAGGACCAAACTGCTTCTAATATTTTGTCACCTCTGTTTCCCTCTTGCTCTTCAGAACTTTCTGTTTTTGTTTGGTTTTATTCTATTTCAAGGGTAATTTTGTAGATCTTGATGTGGCTGCCAGTAGAGTTATGTTTCTAGTTAGCCTCCAGAATTTTTAGCATGTTTCCTAACTCTTAGAAGACTTGCTGCTTCTGATGAGACAAAGAAAGAAAATATCCCTTAAACACAGGTGCAATGGACTGAATGTTTGTGTCCTTCTGAAATCCATATGTTGAAACCCTCATTTCAATGTGATGGTATTTGAAAGTGGGGCCTGTGGGAGTAATTAGGTCATGATGGTAGAGCCCTAATGAATGGAATGAGTGCCCTTATAAGAAGAAGTTGGAGAGTTGCCTAGCTCTTTCCTGCCATGTGAGGATAGAAAGAGATGTCACCTACTTGCAACTTGGAAGAGGTCCCTTACTAGGATCTGATCTCAGACCTCCTGCCTCCAGAACTGCGAGAAATAAATTTCTGTAGTTGATAAGCCGTGCAGTCTATCATATTTTGTTAGAACAGCCTGAACTAAGATAGTGAGATGAATAGAACCTTGCCTGTTAGTGGAGTGTGCTTTCAGTTCACCCCCACATCCTGCTTCTGTTCCTAAAGCTTAGGTGGGAAGCAAAGCCGAGCCGGCCTCCTGAGAACCCATCATTTACTCTCTACAGACCTGACCCCTTCCTAGTGAATCTCAGAAGAAATGCTATGCAGTTGCCTTTTGAAATGAAATGCTTTTCTATTGAACCAGAAAATAATCACATCCTCCCATTTACTCTTTAGGGTACAAATTGATCTGACTTGATTTGTCAGAGAGCCAGAACTGCAGGCAAATAGACACCGGAGAAATCAACCAATCTTTTAAGCCAGCAGTAATTGTTGCTCCTGTTGGCTGGCTAAATGACTTGTATCTGGAGGAGATGCTCGGAATGAATCAGAGTGCCCGAGGTGACAGAAACACAGAGCTTTCCAAAGTGGCCTCTAACAGAGCAAGTGTTTCTTTCTATCTTACAAGGATTTGGTTTCATGCCCCCCACCCCCGCCCCCTTTCCCTTTTATCCTGTCTCCTGGAGCTAGTATCTTCTGCAGAAACCAAAGGTGATGCATGTATATAATGGTGAGGAAAAGTAGCTTGTGTGGAGATGAGGAGAGATGGGTGTAAGTATTTTATACAAGGATATTCCTATTTGTGTTTTGGTCATGAATAAACCCAAGAAGCAAGTAAGCACTATAGCAGAGGGGGTGAAATCCTTTTGCTGGCAAGCTGTCCATTTTTAAATTGAAAAATAGTTTAAAAAAAAAACTGTGAAAAAATATAATTGACACTCATGGATCAACTACCTAGACTGAAGAGCTGCTATATTGTCATATTAGCATTGCTTCCTTTCCCTCCTTCCTTTCTTCTTCCCTCCCTCCTCCTCTCTCTCTCCCTTCCCTCCTTTCTCCCTTTCTTCCTTCCTCAGATACAAAATATTGCAATATATTTACATCCCTGGGCTTCCAATCACAGTTTTATTCCTTTTTCTCTCCAGAGAGAAGAGCTCTTACCACATTAGAGTTTACCTTGCTTGTTCATTAAAATCCTTTTACTGTAGAGATACACATGCAGAAAGAATAGGTAGTCCTCTTTGAAGGTGAACTTTTAGTATTAACCCTTGGGATATATTTTTTATGTATCTTTCAAAAACTTAAAAAAATGCATTTGTAACTCAATTTAACTTTTTAAAAAATTTATTTTATTGACGTATAGTTGATTTACAATGTTGTGTTAATTTCTGCTATTTTTTCCGTATGATTTAGTAGGATATTGACTGTAGTCCCCTGCGCTATACAGCAGGACCTTGTTGTTTATCCATTCTGTATATAATAGTTTGCATCTGCTAATCCCCCAATCCCAGTCCATCCTTCCCCCTTTCTCCCCTCTATGTCTGTGAGTTTGTTTCTATTTCATGGATAAGTTCATTTGTGTCATATTTTAGATTCCGCATAGAAATGATATGATATGATATTTGTCTTTCTCTTTCTGACATACTTCACTTAGTATGATATTCTCTAGGGTCACCTTTAACATTTTTTTACAAATAGCATTACGTTGCAATTTACCCATGTTGTACCAATTGATCTAGTTCAATGATTTTAACTGCTGTGTTGTATTGCTTTGTATGAATAACTCCAAATTTATTTCACTCCACCCTGCCGATACACATGTTTTTCCCTACTACAAATAGTACAGCAATGCATCTTCTCGTTGGAGTCTCCTCTGGCCCATGTATGAGGTTTCTCCTTAGAGTATATACCTAAGAGTGGAATTGCTGGGTTACAAGATTTCTAAAATTTACATTTATTACTAAGTTGTTAAACTGTGTACTTAAAAATTGTTCATAGAGCATTCCCCTAGTGATTAGACTAATAGAGGAATAAGCTGTCATAAACCATTAGCAACAAGTCATAACAAAAAACTAGTTGGATCAGACAAATTGTGTTTATTTCCTGTAACCTGGTCCATGATACTTATGGTTGTGTTTCCCTTCTTGAAATATGAGTATAATATAGTCTGTGTCCTCCTTGAGGTGAAATCTGGAATTGAGGTGTGCTGGAATCTCTGTATTATTCTGCCATGAATAGACAAAAGGCGAATAGCTGGAGGAGAGGATCTAAGTTATCTCTCTGAGCTCTGAACCTCCATGCCATAGCTTGATCTTCAGACTTAGTTAAAACCTATACCCAGATTAGAAAATGAGCTTTGTTTTTCACATAACCTAAAACACCTGTAGAAAAACAGCTTTTGGAAATGGAAGGATATACAAAGCATCGGGATAATATTGGAACATCTGATTCAGGGTCATGGAGACCTCTGACCCTGGGAATAGAAACTGAAAGTTTCTTGTGTAACCAGCCTGTGTGTGCATGTTTGGACACACTCACATTGGTGCTCCTGACAGAGCTCTGTCCGCCCACGCTGGACCTCCATCACCTTCCTCTCAGAGGCTCTTTTTATTTCAAGGGGGTCCCCAGGCTGTTGGTATATCGCTCGGGCTCAGAAATGAGTTTGCTCATGTGTTTTGGCTCCTGACTGAGTTCTCAGTGAGAATAAACCCCACTAAGCACCTTGGAGAGCTTCCTGGGTGGCTCAGTGGTAAAGAATCCGCCTGCAGTGCAAGAGACGAAGGAGGCATGGGTTCGATCCCTGGGTTGGGAAGATCTCCTAGAGAAGGGCATGATAACCCACTGCAGTATTCTTGCCTGGAGAATCCCATGGACAGACTAACTTGGCAGGCCACAGTCTTAAGGGTTACAAATAGTTGCAGACAACTGAAGTGACTTAGCATGCACACATGCAAATACCTCGGAGTTTCCACTTCTTAGGAAGCCAGAGCTGCTTTGTTGTGTGGCAAAGTGGGACAGGGTGAGGACAGGAAGAGAGACTCTGTCTGCTGAGCTCTAAAGCAGCATGTGTACCCAGATTATTTTTTTTAAAGATCTTCTCCAGCTTCTGGCATAATTCCTCTTCCTCTTGTCTTAGAGATTTAAAATTAGTCCTGTGCAGTGAGTTTGAAGTCGGGGGAAGGGGGACTGTTACTCCATCCCCACATGGCCACACTACTGTCCCTTTTCTCCCCAGCGTGTGTGCGTGCTAAGTCACCTTGCTGCTGCTACTAAGTCACTTCAGTCGTGTCTGACTCTGTGTGACCCTATGGACAGCAGCCCTCCAGGCTCCTCTGTCCATGGGATTCTCTAGGCAAGAATACTAGAGTGGGTTGCCATTTCCTTCTCCACCTGCAATGCAGGTGGAGTCTTTACTACTGAGTCACTGGGGAAGACCCTCTCTCCCACTGCTGCTACTGCTAAGTCGCTTCAGACGTGTCTGACTCTGTGCGACCCCATAGATGGCAGCCCACCAAAATCCGCCATCCCTGGGATTCTCCAGGCAAGAACACTGGAGTGGGTTGCCATTTCCTTTTCCAGTGCATGAAAGTGAAAAGTGAAAGTGAAGTCGCTCAGTCGTGTCTGACTCTTTGTGACCCCATGGACTGCAGCCTACCAGGCTCCTCCATCCATGGGATTTTCCTGGCAAGAATACTGGAGTGGGGTGCCATTGCCTTCTCTGTCTCTCCCACTAGACACCCCATATTAGTACTCTCTCAAGTTTGTTCAGCCAGTCTTCAACAGTATGTGAACCGTGAACCTCCAGATGTTCAAGCTGGATTTAGAAAAGACAGGAACCAGAGATCAAATTGCCAACATCTGCTGGATCATCAAAAAAGCAAGAGAGTTCCAGAAAAACATCTACTTCAGTTTTATTGACTATGCCAAAGCCTTTGACTGTGTGGATCACAACAAACTGGAAAATTCTGGAAGAGATGGAAATACCAGATCACCTGACCTGCCTCCTCAGAAATCTGTATGTGGGTCAGAAAGCAACAGTTAGAACTGGACATGGAATAACAGACTAATTCCAAATCGGGAAAAGAATACATCAAGGCTGTATATTGTCACCCTGCTTATTTAACTTATATGTAGAGTACATCATGAGAAATGCTGGGCTGCAGAAGCACAAGCTGGAATCAAGATTGCTGGGAGAAATATCAATAACCTCAGATATGCAGATGACACCACCCTTATGGCAGAAGGCAAAGAAGAACTAAAGAGCCTCTTGATGAAAGTGAAAGAGGAGAGTGAAAACGGCTTAAGGCTCAATATTCAGAAAATGAAGATCATGGCATCTGGTCCCATCACCTCATGGCAAATAGATGGGGATGCAGTGGAAACAGTGACAGACTTTATTTCCTTGGGCTCCAAAATCACTGCAGATGGTGACGGCAGCCATGAAATTAAAAGACACTTGCTCCTTAGAAGAAAAGTTATGACAAACCTAGACAGCATATTAAAGGGCAGAGACATTACTTTGCCAACAAAGGTCCATCTAGTCAAAGCTATGGTTTTTCCAGTAGTCATGTATGGATGTGAGAGTTGGACTATAAAGAAAGCTGAGCGCTGAAGAATTGATGCTTTTGGACTGTGGTGTTGGAGAATACTCTTGAGAGTCCTTTGGACTGAAAAGAGATCCAACCAGTCCATATTAAATCAGTCCTGAATATTCATTGGAAGGACTGATGCTGAAGTTGAAGCTCCAACACTTTAGCCACCTGATGCGAAGAGCTGACTCATTGTAAAAGACCCTGATGCTGGGAGGGATTGAGGGCAGGAGGAGAAGGGGACGACAGAGGATGAGATGGTTGGATGTCATCACTGACTCAATGGATATGAGTTTGAGTAAACTCTGGGAGGTGGTGATGGACAGAGAGGCCTGGTGTGCTGCAGTCCATGCGGTCTCAAAGAGTCAGATGAGCAACGGAACGGAAGTTTGTTCAATGTAAATCCCAAAGCTCCAGGCACAGCACTTCCTGGCTGGGGGAGGACCTGAGCCTAGCCCCGTAGAGCATCTTGCAGCAGTTCAGATAAGACAGCCTGTTACGGCAGAGTCACTGAAGATGACCTCCTCAGAGCCCCTTTGGGGACATTCATTGCTTTCCTCATGTGGCAGATCAGCAGCCACACAAGTGGAACCCAACTGGCTGTTACTGGAGAAGAGAGCTGCAAGGAGGAGGAAGAGCTTGATTGGAGCCTGATCAACTCCCTCCACCACCACCACCTAACGTTTCTCAAAACGCAGAGTTATATTTGAAGCGTGTTTAGATGTCACCTAGTTCATCATTTCATTTATTTATCTACTCTGTATAACAAACTGTCTCAAAATGTCGTGACTGAAAACGACAGTGAGTGTGTTGTTTCTCACCGTTCTGTACGGTGGTTGAGCGATTCCTCTGTGTTTTCACCTGGTCTTGTGTCAGTGTCTGTATTGAACTGGGCGTGAGGAGGAAGAGGTCCAACACGGCTTCATTCATGGGTCTGCCCTCCAAATGGTACTGGCTGTCAGCTGAGGTACCTTGATCTCCTCCATCAGCCTCTCATTCGAGCTGGCTAGACTGGGTTCTTTATATGACATTTTTAGGGAAGTGTTTCAAGAGGGAGGAAGCTGCCAGTCTTCTCGGGGACTGGGCTCTGGAGTTCCTACAGGGGCACTTCTGCCACATTCGATTGGTGAAAAAAATAATGGGGCCAGCCTAGATTCAAGGCAGAGAAACAGGCACCAGCCCTTAATCTACTACACCGTTCAACCCCTGTGGTGTCTGATTTTGTTCTAGT
Source organism: Capra hircus (assembly GCF_001704415.2). NCBI lineage: Eukaryota > Metazoa > Chordata > Mammalia > Artiodactyla > Bovidae > Capra > Capra hircus. The sequence continues at coordinate 21,734,610 of NC_030818.1, forward strand.
TGAATCAGTCTAATGAAGGGGTCCCTTATTCTTTCTCGAGGCAACAGCTTCATGGAAACCATCCACAGCCTTCCCCCTTTAGATGAATAGCCCCTTGGTTCAAAATAAGCATCAGGTCCCCTCCTTCCCTATCCAGTACTGGGGAAGAGAAATCTTTTAGTGAGACGAGCACAAGAAAATTTACATTTACGACACACAGATGGAATAAGTTATTTTGTCGAAGTTCTGTTTGAGCTAGGTGTGCCTTTTGCAGACGGCAACCTCATTCTGAAGAGCTAAATTGGGCCATTGTGGAACTGAGGGGAAATAAAACTAATGAGCTGATTGGGTCTGTATCTGGCTTAGACTTTAAGCGAGAAGGATAAAGGGGTCCCTTGAGGGTTCCAAGCACTTCAGCTTGTTTCAGTGAAGCGAGAAAACAGATCAGCTGGTTGGGGAGAAAGCCACAGTCAGAAAGAAAGGGCCATATATCTCAGGAAATTATGTATCGTCATAAGTATCTAGGTGGCATGAAGATTCCATAGAGGCAAAAGCATGCTAATGCAGTTTTGGTCTAGTGTCTTGTTATTCATAGTGCATTCATTGGACTACCAGGAGAATTGTGGCCCACTCCAGAACGTGAATCAGGATCTGCATTTTAAGAAGATCGTCAAGCACCTCATAGGCTTATTGAAGTTTGAGAAGCACTCATCTAGAGTGCTCTCCTGATGCCTTTAATTCACACCCCATGGGAGATCCAGCAGAGAAGTGGTCTTACTTCCAATAAAGAACTGTGGTTGGCACCAACCTAGACAGCATATTAAAAAGCAGAGACATCACTTTCCCAGCAAAACTCCGTATAGTCAAAGCTATGGTTTTTCCGGTAGTCATGTACAGATATCAAAGTTGGACCATAAAGAAGACTATGTTCTGAAGAACTGATGCTTTCGAACTGTGATGCTGGAGAAGACTCTTGAGAGTCCCTTGGATTGCACGGAGATCAAACCAGTCAATCCTAAAGGAAATCAACCCTGAATATTCACTGGAAGGACTGATGCTGAAGATGAAGGTCCGATACTTTGGCCACCTGATGCAAAGAGCTGACTCATTGGAAAAGACCCTGATGCTGGGAAAGATTGAGGGCAGGAGGAGAAGGGGGAGACAGAGGGTGAGATGGTTGGATGGCCTCATTGACTCATTGGGCATGAGTTTGAACAAACTCTGGGAGTCAGTGAAAGAAGGGAAGCCTGGCATCCTGCTGTCCATAGAGTCATAAAGAGCTGGACACAACTGAGCAACTGGACAACAACAAGAGCAAGGTTTACTGGGAACAGAGAGGGTTCAGCCTGTCAGTCTGTGGACACCCACAACCTATTGCCCTTTCCTCTAAGCAGGAGTGCTTAGCCTTTTAAAAAACAGTTTTATTGAGACATAATTCACCTACTATACAATTCACCCATTTAATTGAACAATTCAATGGTTTTTGGTATATTCACAGATAAGGGCACCCACAGTCAATTTTAGAACATCTTTATCACCCCAGGAAGAAAGTCTACAGCTTTCAGTGATCACCCCCTTATTCTTCTATCCATACTCACTTTCCACCCCTCCCTTAAAGAACTACTAATCTTTCTTTCTTTCTGGTTGCGTTGGGCCTTCATTGCTGCATGTGGGCTTTCTCTAGTTGCAGCAAGCCAGATCTACCCTTCTTCACTGTGCATGGGCTTCTCTGATTTTGGAGCATACGAGTGCGGACTTCAGTAGTTGCTCAGTAATTGGGCTCAGTAATTGTGGCTTGCAGGCTTAGTTGCTCTGAGGCATGTGGAATCTTCATGGACCAGGGACTGAACCTGTGTTCCCTGCATGGGCGGGCGGATTCCTATTCACTGCTTCACTGCATCACCAGGGAAGTCCAGTCTACTTTCTGTCTCCATGAACTTAGCCATTCTGGACTTTCATATGAATGAGATCATGGAGTATGTGGTTTATAGCAATTTTTGGATCATGGAGATCCACTGAAACTCAAATGGAAACCATGAACCCACCTCCCAAAAGATACATACACAAGTATATTCACTCAGAACTTCATAAAATTTTGTGCATTTTTTGAAACCTTTAGGGAGCATCTTTAGGGAGTCAAGATTAAGAACTCATACACTGTAGCCCATCAAGATGGGTAGTTGTCCCAAGCAAGTCCTAGTCTGGTTTGAGCACCGCTGGCAGCAAGGCTGTGAGCTTGCAGGAATAGGTCACATGGGGTTATTACAGCCCCAAGGTGAAAAGTGACTAAAGCAACAAGCAAAGGACAGGCACCAAGTGTTTTCAGAGCTGAAGAAGCTGTGTTTATTACACACAGTTTGCCAAGGAGGGGATGATGGTGAACAGATGTGTCATTTGCAATTATTCCTAAAGATGTTAATTATGCAAATAGAATCTCTGATTAGGGTTCTAAAAAAAGAACCCCATATATTATGGGGTGTTGGGTGTGCACAATCAAGCGTGCTTGCTGACTCTTCCCCCAGGTAATCACAGTCGGTGCCAGACTCCTCAACTGGGGCTCTTATTTTCAGCATGCCACCTTGAGAGCCAGAGAAGGGTTCTGTGGGGCGCGTTCTAACTGCAGAACACTAAAGCTGGATCTGATCTTTGAGATCAAGGAGTGTAATCTGTTCTTGTCCAGAGGCAGAAACTGAGGCCCAGAGAATGATGGGACTTCTCACTAGCAGAGCGAGGATAAGGTGTCCTATCTCTCACCTCACAGATTCACTTTCCCCTTGCCTTAGTATATCAAAGAGGACATAACTCAGCTATTAATTTTCTCACCAGGGTGTCCTTTAAATCTGTGTGGCATGAGGGCCCCAGGGAATGATGCAAGCAAAATATCTCCCTAACCCACTGCGGATGTGCCTGTGCCTATATATGGGGAAGGGGAGAGCAAGTAACTAGAATAGCATAGGGGTTATACTCCAAGCTGTGTTAGTCAACAGAGCAGCCACTAGTCCAGTGTGGCTATGTAAATTATAAAATAAAATTTAAAATTCAGTTGCAATAGTCACATTCCAGACACTCAGTAGCTACTCGTGGCTCATGGCTACCACTTTGGACAATGCAGAACATTTCCATTGCTGCGGGAAGTCCTCTTGGACAGGGCTTTCTAGAGGCTACAGTCAGATTTTCTGAGTATGAATCCCAGTAAAATCTCAAGTGTATTACTTGATGTTTCCAAACCTTGATTTCCTCATCTGTAAAATGTACATAAGCACTGTGTTCACTTTGTTGGTTTGCTGTGAAAAGTATGAATGTAAATAAGATAATGTATGTGCTTCAAAAAGTGGTTATGTACATGGGTGCTAAATTGCTTCAGTCGTGTCTGACTCTTTGCGATCACATGGACTGCAGCCCGCCAGGCTCCTCTGTCCATGGCATTCTCCAGGCAAGGATACCAGAGTGGATTGCCATGCCCTCCTCCAGGGATCAAACCCCTGTCTCCTGTGGCTCCTGCACTGCAGACTTATTCTTTACCACTGAGCCACTGGGGAAGTCCAAATGTTATCATCATTAAGCATCCTGTTTAAGACAGTGCAGCTGCTTTTTAAAAACAGATTTGTTCATTCTCTGCATTGTGTGTCAGTCGCATCCTGCAAGATCTTTTGTTGCCGTGCACGACCTCTAGCTGCAACTCCCGGTCTTAGTTGCTTGACGGCATGTGGGATCTTAGTTCCCCAACTAGGGATCGAACTCTCATCCCCTGCATTGCATGGCAGATTCTTAACCACTGGACTACCAGAGAAGTCCCCAGGGCAGCCTCTTCTGATTGAAATGATGCAGTTTATTCCATGGAGGAGTAAGGAATCACTTTCTGGGGCACTAGAATGCCAAGAAGCCTGTCTTGGTTGGGTTATAGTGGAAGGAGGTCAGGAACAGGGAGAAGGAATTAGGAGAGGCTGGGACTGCGGGAAGATGATCAGAGTCCTGGGAACAAGGAGAAGACACAGTGGAGGGGGCTGTGACAGGTGCCCGAGGCAGTCTAGGGCAAGGTGGGCAAGTGCCACAGCTGGCAGAGACGTGGATCTGCCGGTCTGAGCATGTGTGTAAGTGGTCCTCACCTCCCTTCACTTGTGCTAACTGCCTGTCTGCTTGTCCACAAGAGGGAGGCAAGGGAAAGGAGGGAGGGAACTCCAAGTCCAGCTGGCTCTTTGCTGGCAGCTCTGGCCAAAGATTTGCTGTGGAGGAAGATGAAATTTCTGATGAAAATACGACTGCCTTTCACAGAAGCTCGACGGTCTCAGCTGTGTTTTCCTCAAACCCATTTCCTCAGTGGAGAGGATCCCCCCAAAGGCTGTGTGTTATTCGGCAAGTCATACTTCACAATCTCTTAGGAGGGCAGGGACAATTTTCACACCTGGCTGGACGCTGTGCCAACCTCCCAGCAACCCCTCCATACAGGTTCAGCAACACAGGACACAGAAACTGTGAGTGGAGAGGAGAGAGGTGGCAGTCATCCAGGTAATTTGGCCCCACGGCCTGCCACTCCACAGTATTGATTGAGCTGCCAGGGCTCATAAAGCACTGTGTTAGGCATTGAGAGAAGGTATTAAAAAAAAAATTCTCTTTGCCCTTAGGGAATTTTCATGTAATTCAGGAGCTAGTGAGTCAAGGGACAAAGGGGCTTAGGGTGGCAGAGGGGGAGATAGGATTTGCAGATGTATGTTATGCCCTGGTCTGCCCAAAGTGTTACCTTGGGTCAAGCTATTGCAGTTTTCTGGGTCTCCTCACTTTCATCACAGATAATTTAAGTGGATGGACTGGGTGATTTTAAAGGTCTCCATTTCTAGAACCCTGGGATTCTAATTCAGATGTGGGGAGGTGAACACCTAGGCTGTGGAAGAAGGTTCTTCCACTAGGGCTGTCAGCTTTATCTCATAAAGTATGGGATGCCCAGTTTCATCTGGATTTCACATAAATGATGAATACATTTTCTTTAGTGCATGTCCCATGCAGTATTTGGGACATACTTATGCTATGAGATTACCTGTTGTTTGTCTGAAATCCAGATTTCCTGGGTATTCTAGATACTATTTGTCTACCTCTGCCTTCCACCAAACATGTTTGCACCTCTTACCATGTGGAGAAGGCATTTCTGCCTCTCTGCATCCTCTTATTGGGACTTCTGACTGGTCTGAATCTGTGAAATTCCTTGGCCACACTTGACTGACAAGGATAAGTGCGCCTAAGGCAAGACCTTTGACTTCCTCTGGCTTCCACTGTCTGGACAAAAGCACTAGGCATCTCTTCCTCTCCCACTCTCTTGAAACAGCCCCCTGAGCATGACTGCTCAGGGGAAGAGGTAGGTAACTCCCCCCTTTCCCTGCTGCCCCACAGCGGACCTCATCCACCCCAGTGGCTGAACGGACTTGCAGTCCACTCTGAGGGCCCAGTTATCATAGACATGCCTGAGCGTTCTACCTTCAACACAGATTTGGGATGGGAGCAGAGGCCCCTTTTATCTTAAAGTTTAATCTTTTTTTCTCCAGTTTTGCTTTTACCAACAAACTCTGCATTTGGGGGATTATTGGGTGCTTGCTGTCCTGGTAATAAACGGATACTTTTATTCCCACTGGGCCAGTACATTTCTGTGTTTTCTTGTTTGACTCAGGTTCCAAACCTCTTATATGGATGTTGTCTCTACAAATCAGACATATCAGCCCATTTACATAGAACCCTGATGACTGTGAAAAAGAAAAAAAGTGAATGGCATGTGACATCATCAGGCTAGACCAAGAGAGAATGGTCAGATATAAGTCATCTTGGGATACTTATTTACTTATAGAGGTGACTTGGGAGTTTTATGTTGTAAATAAATACTTGCTGTATGAAAGAAGATAGGGCGGGCTCTTGTCCAGTTATCCAGGCCTGACAATTCTAGTTATAGACTTTTACAGTGAGATGGTTGTACGAAGATACCTCTTGAGATCCTTTGCCAGTGGGTGTTGTCCTAGTCATTGGGATTTTCCCAGCTCAGGTTCTTTATTTCTTGCCTGGACCTTTGCCACACACAGCATTGTTACTCCCTGCCCCCTAAACTTGGCTTTCCTAAACACATATTATGTCATCACACCACCTAAAATCTTATTCTTACCTTGGAAGCAAGTTCAGACTCTTCAGTATGGTCCACCAAGACCAGGTGGATATGTCAGTCTTCACATTTTTTTTTCCTGCTACTACCTTCCCTGCCCCCAGGCTCCTAGGTTATAGTCCCAGTAAACTTTTAGTTGTCTCCTAAATATTCTCCTTCACATCGCCAAATCTTTGCACAGTTTGGCCCTTCTCCTTTTAATGTCTTTCCTCTCCTCTCTCTGGTGAGCATTTGCTTTTGAGAATTAACTCAAAGGGCAGCTTTCCAAAGTGAAAGTTGCTCAGTCACGTCCGACTCTTTGTGACCCCCATGGACTATACAGTCCATGGAATTCTCCAGGCCAGAATACTGGAGGGGGTAGCCTTTCCCTTCTCCAGGGGATCTTCCCAAGCCAGGGTTTGAACCCAGGTCTCCTGCATTGCAGGCAGATTCTTTACCAGCTGAGCCACCAGGGAAGCACCAAGCCCTCTTGAATTCCGCTGTCTCTGGCTGAGCGACATGGTCCTTCCTCTGTGCTCTGACTCTACCATGTTGTATTGCAATGGTTGCGTCAGGAATCAGGTGCTCCCTCTTGTGTAGGACCTCCATGAGGGCAAAATCTTGTGTCTTTCATCTTTGTAGTTCCTCATTGATGTCACATGCTTCTTCTATTTCCCCTATTATAAGGTCCAGCACAGCAGGGGCATCCAATAAATGTTGCTTGCACGAGGACCATAGAATATAGCCCAGATAGCAGATATTTAAGTTAATTGTGTGGTGTGAATCGTCAGACTAAATAAATCTTCACAGTGGAAATGACTACACTGAAATTTAGTATAGAAACATGCTGCAGCCCATGAAAACCCAACAGATTATGTAATTTAAATGAAGGATATGAAATTTTTATCTCAAGGCACAAATCAGAAGAGAGCCACAGCATGAGACCCATGTAATAGGTCTCATTGGCATTAGTATTAGCACTAGGTAGTCCTTCCTTCTTTGGGGTAGAGAATGCCTGTTTTGGTATCAAACTACAACTCATCAACATGTTTGTTATGACTTACGACTTATGGAAGGAATGTTTTTTTCTTTGCCATGTAAGATCCAATGGATCAGCAAACTATCTCTGTTGGCAAGTACTTCTTGAGAGGCTGTGAGACTGGTCACAGGGATAAGGGATATTTTTTGGCCACTTTGTCTAAATGAAATCTGAAGGGATACCCCTTCTAATATTTTATTTCCTCCATTGGGCATAAGTTTAGCTCTCAAAGTGTAAAAGTCTTAGACTTCCCTGGTGGTCCAGTGGTTGAGAATCTGCCTGCCAATGCAGGGGACATGGGTTCCATCCTTGGTCTGGGAAGATTCCACACGTCATGGGGCAGCTGAGCCTGTGCACCACGACTACTGAAGCCTGCACCCTAGAGGCCGGGCTCTGCAACAAGAAGCCACCTCAATGAGAAGCCCTTGTACTACAACTAGAGAGTAGACCCGCTCACCACAGCTAGAGAAAGCCCAGGTGCAGCAATGAAGACCCACTGCAGTGAAAAAAAAAAAAGGCATAAAATTCTTAGGGGGAAAAACTGTAACTCTACAAACACTCTAGAGAAAGAACACTTGGCTTGGAGTCAAGCGTCTAGTCCCAGCTCTGTCACCAAGCCCATGGGTGATCCTGGGGATGTCACATAACCTCCGAGGGCCTCAGTTTCCCCGTGTTTGGATCAAGGGGGTTCTACTAGGGACCTCTGAAGTATTTATCTGCTTTAGCATTTTGATCCTACGTGCTTCTCTGCAGGGACAGATTGTGAACTTAATGAGCTTAAGCTTCAAGGATCTTTGCTTGCACAGCTCTTTTCAGAAGCCTTGGGAGGGGCCCCATCAATATCTTTTACTTGGTCATATATTTTTGTAAAGTTTCAAAAAGTAAAATGTTTTAACTGAAATTGGTTAAGACAACTATCTCTTTTTACTCCCCACTCTCCCTTCGTTGCGATTCCCCAGGTGTGGGGTGGCCTTGAATTGGTTGTGGGCACGTTTGGGGTTCAGATGAAGAGAAATTGGGTTGAAGATATTAATGATACATTTCCATGTAGTCTAGAGTTACTTTTGTGTATAGTTGCATTGTTACTAGTTATTCTAATATAGGTCTGGCTTCCAGAAATATTTCTACTATTCCCTGTGCTGAATGGCGTGCACAAGAACAAGTCAAAATACTTCTCAGTTGTGTCCCTATAATGTTTTGGGTGATATGAGTGTAATCAAATTATTCTTATACCACATCTATCACCTTGTTGATAAATATAGGGGTTCTGTCACTAGAATCCTGTTTCTTCAGGACTTTTTAATGCTTTGTATTGATATCAATGCATGCTCACTCACTAAGTGTGGCATGAAGGGGCAAGGCCACTGATGGAGCCATGGAATGAACTTATCCTGTAATTCTTGGCACTGGAAGCATGTGGGGATTGGGAGAGGGATAAGATTTTGACATGTACGGAGCCAGAAGCTAGTCTGTTGAAAATTCTTCCAGTCATCAAACATGAAAAGTTGTAAACGGAGGATTCAGTTCTCAATGCTGCCTAAACAAAATGGAAATGTTCTTTCAGCAGGAATATACTCAATAAAGCAGCATGTATAATTATAAACACACTGTTTTCCCTTGTTTTGATTATGTGTGCTCAAAATAGAATTTTCCAGAATGTCTGTGTTTGTAGGGGCAAAAACCTTTAAGCAGTACTGTAAGCAGTAAGTCTCTGATTTTGCAGGTTTTATGCATCACAGAGTAAGTCTTAACATATCTGACACATCTTGTCAAGATGAATTGTATTGGTTTTAGATGAAACAGCATGCAGTATTGATACAATTCATTAAAAAGTCCTCAAGAAACAAGGGTTCTAGTGACAGAACTCCTATATTCTTCAGTAAGGTGATAGATGTAGTATAAGAGTAATTTGATTATACTAGTATGTAGCTCAATATATTATAGACACAATTAAGAAATATATTTGACTTGCTCTTATGCATGCCTTAATTTTGGACTAATTTTATATCCATTCTCAGAATGGCTGATAGGCTAAAACTCAAAGAGGAAAGGAAGGATGTATCTTAATGGAAATTGATGATTTCAACTAAAAGAAAGAAGACTAGCAGAGACTTTAAAGTATTGAAAACTCTCTTATCACAATGGAAGCTAAAGACTCTGATGGTCAAAATCAAAAAGATAGGAAACGATCACAACAGCAAAGAAAACATAGACAAAGCAGTAACAAAAATGAGAGGAAATTTGTGTGATTTGGGACACTCCAGGACAAAGAACAGGAGGAGGATAAAAGTAATGGTCTGCATGAGGACATGGACTACAGAAAGTTAATGAGTGTCATTGGCATTTAAAATTAGCCCCTGCAAAAGAAGCCTGAAATGCCATGACTCTTTTGGCTCATAGGTGAAGGAAACTGGTTAGAGTTTAGCCCAAATTTGACAAAACTCTAAAAATGTTACATGACACTGTAATGAATTAGAAGTTGGAAAAAATCTTTTCTAAATTATCAATAATGAATAAATAAATTTCTAGTAGATTGAATTATATCATTTCCTTATAGAAAGATTATATAAAAAATCATATAAAGAGATGACTAACAATTTGGAAAAAAACTGTGCATGTACTTTAGGCAGCTCATTAGGAAATACGTTTTGCCATTCTGCTGCCCCCCTACCCCCCAGTTTTTGTGATGTTTGCGGAGTTTTTCAGTTTTAGAAATTAGTATTTTATAATATTATGACTTCTTACTTCTTTGTAAATAAATATTCAGTTTGCACTCAGTTTTTGTTTTGATTGTGTATTCTCCTTCAGTAATTAGGGCCACCAAAGTATATAAGCACATGATCTGTTGCTACTCATCTGACAGATTCCTTTATAGAGCAGTGTTTCTCAAGCTTTAATATGCATTTGAATCCCCTGGGGATCTTGTTAAGATGCAGCTCCTGAGATTTCTGTATTCCTAACGAAGTCCCTGTTGGTGCCCACACTGCTGGTCTAGGGGCACACTTTGAGAGTCAGATCTACAACAGTGGCTTCCATCTGACTGTGCATTGGGTGATGCTCTTAGAAAACACAGATGCATGGGCCCCACCCCTGAAGATTCTTACTTAGAAAACTTTGTAACTAGGCAAAGAGACCCTTTGGTACACTTGCTAGGAATTCAAACTGATGCAACCATTTTGAGGTTAATTTGGCAATATCTTCTTGGAAACTGGAAAGAGGTCAGCTGGAAATTCTGGGAAAGGGAGTTTACAAATTCCTAGCCCAGGCTGGGAAAAAAAAAGTGCAGGAGGATGGGGCTTGGCTGAAAGACAGTAGATAAATAATTGGTACAGGGTACAATCTCTGTAACCCAAAACTTCTACTATTAGGAATTTATCCTAGTAATATTTACATATATAAATATATAGGTATAAGACTTTAATTCCACAGTATTTGTAGTTGGGAAAAACTAACAGCAACCAGCCCATCAATAAATTACACAAACTACGAAACATCTTTACAATGAAATAGCAATAGCTCATCTTAGTTAAACAATTACTACATGCCAGACATTGCTGTAAGTTATTTATAAATAATAAATTTGTCTTCACAATTGTCATGTTTCCATTTTGCAGATGATGTAATTTATGTGTATTAACATGGAAAGCTGTCCAGGGATATAACAGGTGAAAGCAACTAGCAGAACATTATTTATAATATACCATGCATTACCATTATGATATACTAGCAAAAAATAATATATTCAAATCTGAGGCCTAGTCTTCAGTAGATAACTACTGATCTAGAATAGGAATGAAAGGGCATTCATTTATATTCAAATACACTGTTTTCATGCAATTTAACTGGTAACACTTTCAGAGGAAGTAAAAATGATCAGGCCGATTTGGTGGATAAGAGCAATCTGTCAATGGTCAGATGGATAGTCATTCTTATTGATCTCAACATTAGGGATGCTGGGAAGAACAGACCTATAGATGTACCTCTCTCTCATGTCTTTAAGGACACATTCTAGGAAGAAAATACACCAGTGCAATTTGTCTGGGCTTCTCGGTTGGTCCAACTTTTTGTCTTATACTGTTTCACCTTAGTAAAGTCATTCCCCTCTTAGGCCATGGCAAGGTTTAAACAAACTCCCAACACTTTATTATGGGATTTTTCAAACATACAGGACAGATAAAAAGAAATCTACAGGGAACACATGCATCTATCATCCGGACTGTACAATTAACATTTTACTATACTTGCTGCTGCTGCTAAGTCACTTCAGTCGTGTCCGACTCTGTGCGACCCCATAGACGGCAGCCCACCAGGCTCCCCCGTCCCTGGGATTCTCCAGGCAAGAACACTGGAGTGGGTTTCCATTTCCTTCTCCAATGCATGAAAGTTGCTTCATCACAAATCTACTTATCTCTCTGTGCATCCATTGATTCACTTCATTTCGGGGGATGCACTTCAAAGTAATTTGCTGATGTCAATCGGTACACTTTCCCCTGAATGCTGCAGTATACATATCAACAACTATAGCTTAATATGTTTCTAGTTCGTCTTCTTTCCTTTTGAGGTAACATTTACACAGGAAACACACAAATCTTAGGTGTACCATTTGATAAGTTTTAACTAGTGTGAACATCTGCAGAACTCAGACTTCTATCCAGAGAGAATTTTACCATAACTGAGAGTTCTCTAATGCCTGTTTCTGGGCACACCATTCCTCCCCAGCACTCCCCTCACCAGACAACTACTGCTCTGATTTTTTCCCACTGTAGATATCCTTTCTAGAACTTCATACAGATGGACTAATACAATATGTCTTTTGTGCAACAATCCTTTTACTCAGCCTAACACTTTTTGCAATTCATCCACCTTATTGCATATCCCCATTGTTCATGGAAAATTTCCTTATTTTCTGGTATAAGATGATGTTTCAGATTCAACTTGTACTTTCTCTGTTGTAGGCCTGGAAACGGCCATTTTTCCAAGGATCTCTGGTTTCTTTTGTGTTGTGCTTATGTGCTCAGTTTGCGACCCCTTGGACTGTAGCCTGCCAGGATCCTCTGTCCGTGGTATTTTTCAGGCAAGAATACTGAAGTGGGTTTCCATTTTCTCCTCCAGGGTATCTTCCTGACCCAGGGACTGAACCTCCATCTCCTGCATTGGCAGCACCACATGGTAAGTCCCTGGTTTCCTTTAGTAAAGGGTATATTCAGAGACCAATATTTGGGCACTCAGTGTTTTAATTGCTAATGGGGTATAGATGCTTTTAGATCATTCACTCTGTGGACAGATATAGGAAATATGTATAAATATATATATATATACACACACATATATATGAGATATATATGTGCATGTTAATGTATGTACATATAATCCACACAGATACATCTATAGTATTTCTATATCTGTGTGCATGTATATATTTATACATGCATAATGAAAGCTAAGTATGTACTGATACTTTGGTTTCAATTTAAACCCTCAGGGTTTTCCAGACTTTCCTGTTTCAACGTTTATAAATATCTTCCCTAGCAATGAGAATATTGGCCCCTATTATCACAGCATATTTACTTATTGGCTTAATCTCCCAACCACACTGGCTGTCTCTTCCAACCCCCACCACATCCCACCTCCCCTTTGTCCTGTGTCTCACCCCCTCCTGCCCTGCACCCATGCCTCTGCATGCCTTCCTCAGCCCTCTCACATCCCTGTGATTTCCGTCACTGTGCTGAGTTCTCCATAGTGGGAGGGAAGAGACACAGAGCAGATACCACATTTTGATAGGAAAAAGCCCAGGTGAACCAAACCAACACTGCTCCGTTTGCAGTCGTTCTGTTTCTTAATTCCCGTTACTAAATGTTTACAAAGAAAAGCACTGAGCCTTTTAAAAAACAAAACAAAACAAAACAAAATGGAACAATTGAGTGGAGCAAGCTACGATTTTAAGTCCCAAGTAGAAGATTTTTAACAGGCTATTAGAATGATAACCTGTGGCTGCTGTGGAACCAGCTCAAAGCCTCCCTGATGTTGCCCAGGAGGGGCCAACACTGCTCTGTAACCAGTGAAAACACTTAAGGCCTTCAAAGCCGTTAATCAGTCATAAGGAGTATTAGCAGAGGCTTCCGCAGGGGAAGCATTGGCTGTCCTCGGGGAGACACAGCAGGTGAAGGTCCCGGCCATCTCCAGCCTTGGCACTCACGAGGGCTCAGCTGTGACAAGTCTGCAGGCCCAAGGGCATGCTTTTGCCCACTGACTTGAGCTTCCTGGGGATTTCTCATCAAAGCCTTTGCCTATCACCTTAGGGGAGAAAACTTGCTGTAGTTACCTTCACATTTCTTAAAGTCCGAGAAATAACCTGGCTTTTGGAAAACAATCTGTTAACGCTTCCTGGAAGTTTTGAAAGGCAGGAACCCCCTTGAGCGCACCAAGCATGGTGCAGTGCTGGCTCTTTCATTTCTAGCTCGGTTTTGACTCATGCCCCCACTGCCTTCCCCGCACTCACGAGAAAGCACAGATTCTCAGCTTAGTTTGCTTATCAGACTGCATAAAGCCGGGTGTTCTCAGGGTCTGCTTTATCTTTGGCCACACACTACCTACTGACCAGGAAACCCACTTAATCATTTCTGAAATATGCCTCATTTGTAGGCTTAAGGCAGCCTTAGCCTGAAACAGGGATGGCAGATTTGTGTCAAGATATATTTGTTGCTGTTGTTCAGTTGCTAAGTCATGTCTTGACTTTTGCAGTCCTGTGGACTGTAGCCCACCAGGCTTCTCTGTTCATGGGGTTCTTCTGGCAAGAACACTGGAGTAGGGTGTCATTTCCTCTTCCAGGGGATCCTCCTGACTCAGGAATTGAAACTGTGTCTGTTATGCCTCCTGCATTGGCAGGCGGATTCTATAACACTAGCGCCACCTAAGAAGCTCTCTAATTTTAAGTCTCATGTAATTTCTCAAAGAAAAAACTACTAGCTTCACTTTACCTATGAGGAAAATGGAGGCCCGGAAGCCAAAAGAAAATTGCCAAAGATCTTGCAGTAGAACTGGAACATGAATGCAAATCTATTTGCTTCCAAAAAACTTGTTCTTTCCATGGCACTGTACTTTGTTGTTGTTTCTGAACCTAAGCTTCACCGTTAACATTCAGTCAATTCAGTCACTCACTCGTGTCCGACTCTTTGCAACCCCATGAACCACAGCACACCAGGCCTCCCTGTCCATCACCAACTCCTGGAGTATACTCAGACTCATGTCCATTGAGTCAGTGATGCCATCCAACCGTCTCATACTCTGTCATCCCCTTCTCCTCCTGCCTTCAATCTTTCCCAGCATCAGGGTCTTTTACAATGAGCCAGCTCTTCGCATTAGGATATCAAAGTATTGGAGTTTCAGCTTCAATATCAGTCCTTCCAATGAATATTCAGGACTGATTTCCTTTAGGATGGACTGGTTGGATCTCCTTACAGTCCAAGGGACTCTCAAGAGTCTTCTCCAACACCACAGTTCAAAAGCACCCATTCTTTGGTGCTCAGCTTTCTTTATAGTCCAACTCTCACATCCATACATGACTACTGGAAAAACAATAGCTTTGACTAGATGGACCTTTGTTGGCAAAGTAACATCTCTGCTTTTTACTATGCTGTCTAGGTTGGTCATAACTTTTCTTCCAAGGAGTAAGCGTCTTTTAATTTCATGGCTGTAGTCACCATCTGCACTGATTTTGGAGCCCCCCCAAAATAAATTCAGCCACTGTTTTCACTGTTTCCCCATCTATTTCCCATGAAGTGATGGGATCAGATGCCATGATCTTCGTTTTCTGAATGTTGAGCTTTTAAGCCAACTTTTTCACTCTCTTCTTTCAGTTTCATCAAGAGGTTCTTTAGTTCTTCACTTTCTGCCATAGGGTGGTGTCACCTGCATATCTGAGGTTATTGATATTTCTCCCAGCAATCCTGATTCCAGCTTGTGTTTCTTCCAGCCCAGCGTTTCTCATGATGTACTCTGCGTAGAAGTTAAATCAGCAGGGTGACAATATACAGCCTTGACGTCCTCCTTTCCTATTTGGAACCAGTCTTGTTTCATGTCCAGTCTAACTGTTGCTTCCTGACCTGCATACAGATTTCTCAACCCTTAACATTAGTGTTGAGCAAAGCTGAATTCCACCAAATTTTCAAATATGACCCCAAACTCATTCTTTTCTTTGACTTGGTTTTAGCTCCAGCTGGAAGCATGTCTAAGCATTTAGTTTCATGGTAGAGAAATGCAAGAGGCACTCTCTAAAGTTACTACCTTCTATCCTGTGGGCTTTGGGCAGCCCAGAGTAAGTTTGTTTCCAGAACTAGGAGTCTGGCACAGTGATCTTGACTCCAAAGGATCCCTGTCCAGGCCAGTTAAGTGTGGAGTGCCCTCTTTCAATGCCAGGCAGTTCAAAGAGGTACAGAAGAGTTGTGACCTGACTTCCTAATCCTGTGAATTGTGGGCACCTGTGTGCCTGCTTGGCTGTTGTGATGTCACACGGACTTCAGCTTCTATAGTTAGAATCACAAGGCTCCGTGAGGTAGTTGAGTAAACCAGGAGAACCTCAGAGCTGGAATGGACCTCTAGCTTGGTCTAGTTCCATGCTGCCTAAAGAAAAAAAAAAAAAAAAAGCTCTGTCTAGCACCATGGTCAGAAACAGGTTTAAATACTTCCTGGGGAAGGAATGGTACAATCTCCCCCTTTTAAGTGATACACTGTTAGGCAGCTCTGGCAGCTCCGAAATTCTTTTAAAATTAGATTATATATAGCTCTCTATAATTTTCAAGTTCGTCACTGATTGATTTTCCTCAATTTTATCAGAAACTGATAGCTATTAAGTTGATCCATCAACCAAGCAGCTGGTGCAGATAGTTTGGACTAAGCAAGGTTAGCTCTAGGCAAAACTTATAAGGCTCTCCAGTAGAGTTTACTTTCATTGTCTTAATCATGCTACCGTTCTTTAGGGACAACCCCTAGTCATCCTCTCCATTCTTTCTTCCTCCTTCAGAATTCCTGCTGTTATGAAAAGTTTGGAAACTTAGCCACCATTGTGACTGATAAAAACATGACTGTCTCCTCTAAAGAGAAGAACTGTCTTGAATTTTTATTTTTTATTTTTTTAAGGCTAAAACCTTGAAAGGTTTGGCATAAAGGAACAAATTTGAAATGAATCTTAGTATTCAGGCAGTTTGAGGGAGGGTGGGGGTAAGTGAATATAGATTCCCAGCACTTTTGATATTGAAACAGCATGTAAAACATCCATCAGCTTAAGCTAATTTTGTCTCCTTAAATAACTTGTTAATTAATCAGATTGAAACATCACCAGCTTACACTGGTTTTGCCTCTGTAACTAAGTTGATTAATCAAACCTGGAGACTTTATGTGACAGGACTGAGCATCTGCAGGATGGGAACCCATGTCTCCACGATAACCCAGAGCCAGAGATCTTCAGGCCATGAAACTCAAAGATGAGACATGTTGCCACGGTGCTCTTTAGGAAGCACTATGTCCTTCAATAAAAGGAAAATCTGGCTTCCTGCAATATGGGCTAATTCAAGACTAGCCAATAAGCTTCCAAGTTTGAAATTCCCCTAGCTCCTTAAATGTCACTTGAAGCCTGGGTGGAAAAGAGAGATTTGAGAACTTTGCTTCCAGTTTCCTTGCCAGTTGATCTCATAATAAAGCTCTTCCTTTTCTCAAAAGCTGATGCCACAGTATTGGCTTCTGTGTGCCTCAGGCAGCCTGCTCTTGCTTGGTAACAATTTCGCCTCAGGTAGGACACCTGACTCACCAAGGCGAGCCTGGTTCTACGTGTCCATCCCGGTCTGATGATGCTCTCCACTTGGTGAATACTGGTGGTCTCACAGGAGGATGGAATAGAGCATAGGGAGGTTAGTGACCTGTGTTACTTGAGGTCTAAGTGCAATAGAAAGTGGCTCGTTCGCTCAAAGAATGTAGAACCTGGTCCCAAGCAACCCTTAGCATGCATCAGAGACCCTGCGCCATTAGCCTCTCACCCTGTCAGAAGGAGTGGTAGGTGATCCTGCTCAGTCACTGGTCCAAGTTGCAGTGGGCCCCACCTACAAGGAACCAACTGTCAATGAGCTGCAGGGTTCCTCCTCAGCCATTGGTTGGGGCTGCAGTAGTCCCGCCCACAAGCAACCAACTGTGACGGAGAGGCCATTAGTGAGGGGATTTTTCAGCCAACCGTCGGTGGAGTGCTGGTCTTCAGGTGGAGAACGAGGTAAGAGGTTGATCCCGGGCTTCTCCTCTGGGGCCTTCTAGTTTACCTTGCCTTGGGCCTACGGATGACCTGGGGGGCAGGGGGCAGGGGCAGGGAACATCCTGGGGCTGTGTCCTGCAGGGCTCCAGAGCCCTCGCCAAGTCGAGGCCCAGGCCTTGAGGCAGTGGTGAACCTCCCCCGCATTTCTGCCTCCACAGCCTAATAGCAGCAGCAGTCAGCCTGGGTCACAGCCTGTGAAACCTGGCCCAGTCTGTACAGGTGGTCTGAGGAGCCTAAAGGCCAGCTGGGTTGGGCACCTGACTCCCTCAGCAATGACTGCTGGGCAGGGACTGAGGAACTAGTCCTGAGAGTGCCAGCAGCTGAGATCTTCCTCCTCCCAGCCGTGACCTGGACCTCAGAGGGTGGCAGTTGTGCCTTTGGGACCTTGCCCATTTTTGTCAAAACAGAGTAGCATTCATTTGATAGAGATTTACAGGAACATCCTTATCTGACCATGACCTGGCCTCAAGAACAAAGGATCTGACACCAAGAAGTTGGCAATAACTAACCATGCCCCTCCCTTACCATTCCTAGAAAGGGGCTTTGCTGAAAGCTTTCAGGGAATTGGGGGTTTTTAAGGCACGAGCCATTTGTCTTCTTGCATGGCCATCAATAAACCTTTCTCTCCTCCAAATTTTGACATTTGGTAACAAAAGTAAAGCCCAGTAGGATTTGAATAGCCACCCTGGGTTTGACTGATGATCTGCTTTAATTCCTTTCTCAAAGATGGCATCTCCCACAGCACAGTCTTTACTCCAGCGCTCATGCCGCCAAAATAGGAGCCAGCGATCATTTGGAAGGAAGTTTTCCCAAGAACAAATGGCTGTGTCTCTTGATGCAAGGCATAGAGATATTCCTTGAAAGGCTTTCTGTCGAAATAGGCAAGGTCCCAGCCTGCCTTCCTTTCACAGAGATGAAAATATCACAGCCTGCGGTGGTTGAGGGTGCGGTGGAAACTAAACTCCTTAGCCCTGAGGTTTAGGGATGGGTGTGTTGTGTTTTATTTATTATTTATGGGGAAGCCTGTCCAAACACTGCCTTTTAGGAACTGGTAAGAAATACTGATGAAAATATGAGCACTCGAGGCATGAAAGGGCCTTTGAAACTAGGACAGACTTTTATTAGAGCCCTACCTGGATGGAGTCTGTGGGTGAGGCAGTTTGTATGCACTACCCTCTTATCCTCACAAATCAATTTTTAAACTTGGTGTAGGCTCTGGGAAGCAGTGAAATTGGGGATTTCAAATGAGCCTCTCAGTCCAGATGTGTCCATAATAAAAACCACTGGGCAGTAGGGCATAATTAACAATCTCTCCTTCCCTGAGACCGCAGAATGGCATTCATTTTGCCAACTGGGCTTGACGTGAATTGGCTAGAATGTCTGAGTAGATTTCCAGCTGCTGCTCATGTAGTGCTGGCTTCCAGCAGTATTTGCATTCCAAATAAAACAAGGCCTGAAATAGATGTGCGATACATGTTCAAAGCTATTTTTAATCAATGATCACTTGGTTTGCTGTGAAAGATTATCAGGAGGTCACAATCCATTTTGGGTTTTGCTGTGTCCTGCAGAACTGCTCTAAACACCCAGTGACTTCAGCTTCTCCTCCCATCCTTCTGCTTTGTCAGCTCTATGGATGAAGGGGAAGGAGGGGCTTTAGTGGACAGCACAGACTTGTTTACAGTTACAGGTACCAGAGCTGGAAAGCCATTTACTTCAACTGTGTAAGTTTGTCCTGGTCCCACACAGAAACTTTGTGGAGCAGCCGTAAGCCTGAGGAGTCTGTCTTCTGAACCTCCATCCTGAAACTCACCAGGTTACTGTCCAGCAAGCCAATCAATTTCAGTTCAAAGGAGGGCTCCAGAGAAATGTTTCTCATTTGCTAAGCCCCTTCTAGCTGTGGGGATGCTTCGAGCAGTGCTCATTTCTTTATAGATAGTATCTTCTTGGAAGCTTGAGCTTTCTGTAGAGACTGCTGCCAATATTATCCACTAGTTATTGTTGTTGTTTTAAATAATGGCACCTTACATTTATTTAGCAGGATTACTGTTTGCAAGCAAATCTATAATCTCATTTGCAAAATGCATTTACATAGTTTGAATACTTAAATGCTTACAATTGCATATTAATTTTGTTTAACAGAGTATGCTAATATTACTTTCCCCTCCCCTGTTTCTCTCTTTTTCTGTAATGTGTTTTCCTTTTTGAGGCAGCTTTTCTGGCTTTTCTTTAACTCATGCGTTGGCAGCTATATTTCAACTGATACCCAGGATCAGTGAATGTTTGCTATTGCTATGTTGTTTGTCTTCCTCCCCTAGAATATGGGCCTTGTGAGATTTGTGCTGAATGGCTTCCCTCCAGGTCCGTGCTCTGCTTTCTCCAGCCTGCGGGTTGACCCAGCAGACAGGTGTGTATGGACCACAGGAACTCCTTACCTCTGGCTTCAGGTTGGCTTTTCTCGTTGGAGAGCACCGGCAGGAGCCCCGAGGCAGTGGGGAGAGTGCATTTAGGGCATTTGTTTCTCTGGCTCCTTCCTTGGGGGAGTCACTTCAGGATGGCTGTGTTCTTGACTGAAAGTCACAGGTCCTACCAAGTGGCCTCTCCACAAACTTTCCAGGCTGCACTAACTACTTCCTTCCCCCTCAAGCCCTGTGCTGGTCACTGTGACCATCCTTTGTGATTCCCCTATGCCCTGCCGACACTTTAAATTACCCCTGTTTAAAGTCCTCTCAGTTAAAAAAAAAAAGTAATAAAGTCTCCTCAGGACTTCCCTGGTGGTTCAGTGGTTAAGCTTCTACCTTCCACGGCAGGGGACATGGGTTTGATCCCTGTTTAGGGAACTAAGATCCCACATAAAAAGTCCCCTCAAACTATCCAATGTGAACATGCCTTTCTTTGTCTTCTATGACTTTGATGTTTTTGAAGAGTCTGATCAGATATTTTGTAGAATGTTACTCAGTTTGGGTTAGCTTGTTTTTTCACAGTGTGCTTGCAATTATGCATTTTGGGAAGGATACTTTAGGGGCTTTGTACCCCTCTCAGGGTATGGTGTTGGTGGATACATGAATCAGTATATTATTAGTGATGTAACCTTGATCGTTTATTTAAGATGATGTCTGCTTTACTTCATTGTACAGTTACTATTTTCCCATTGTAATGAATAATTTTTTGACGATATTTTGAGACTATGCAAATATTCTGTTTCTCTTCAAGCTTTCATCCCTTCATTTGAGCATTCATCAGTAGATCTTGCCTGTAGCGATTATACAGTAATGTTCTAATGGTGATTTTCTATTTCCTTCATTCCTTCTACATTTCTTAATTGGAATTCATTCTCCTGTAAGAAAGAATTGTATCTTATTAATTTCATTGTGGCCTTGTCAATATTTTCTTCTCTGGATTTTATACAACCCTATGCTATCATTATTTATTTTATTATGTAAGTTGATTCAGCCTTGGCTCCTGAGAGCTCTTTTAGAGCTTTTGGATCCTGTGTTCTTTTGACATACACACATTTTATTTGGAGCAATTCCTTATTTCTCGCACCAAAATATACTTCTGCTCATTATGTTTTCTTTGTTTTATTTAAATGAGTACACTTTATTTTTTAAAGCAGTTTTAGGTTAACGAAGAAAGTGAAAAACAGTAGAGAGTTCCCAAATACCCACCTCAGTTTCCCCTGTTATTAATACCTTGCATTGATATGGTATATTTATTACCATTGATGAACAAGTATTGATATTATATTGTTATTAACTAAAGTCCATAGTTTAAGTTAGGGTTCACTCCTTGTCTAGTTATATGGGTTTTGACAAATTTATGTCATGTGTCCATAATGACAGTAGCATATAAAACAGTTTCACTGCCCTAAGAATGCTCTGTGCTCCACCTATTCATCCCTTCTTCCTCCCAACCCAAACTCCTGGCAGCCGCTGATCTTTTTAGATTTGCCATAGATTTGCCTTTTCCAGGATGTTGTATAGTTGGAACCATACAGTATGCTCTGTCTTCTTTCATTTAGCAATAGGCATTTAAATTTTTTTAATGTCTGTTCATGGCTTTATAGATCATTTCTTGTTATTGTATAGTATTTTATTGTATGGATATACCACCATTTATCCCTTCACTGACTGAAGGACATCTTGAGTGCGTCCAAGTTTTGGCAATTATGAATAAAGTTTCTATAAACATTTATGCACAGGTCTTAGTAAGACATACGTTTTCAACTCATTTGGGTAAACACCTAGGAGTGTGGTTGTTGCATCATATGGTGAGGCTATGTTTAACTTTGTGAGAAGCTGCCAAATTGTCTCCTGAAGTTGCTGTACCATTTCTGCATTCTCATAAGCAAGGAATTCTTGTTGTTTCCCATCCTTCAGCATTTGGTGTTATCAGTATTTTGGATTTCATCCATCCTTGTAGCTATGTACCGACTATGTTGTTTAACTGGTCAAACCCAATAAAAGGTGCAATCTGAAATGTTTGATAAAAGATATGCCTTGAGAATCAGATTTTTTGGAGTTGGGAAAGGAGCCTAAGCAGAAGCTAAGTTGAAAACAAAGAAGAGGGACCAAATCTTAGCCTAGGATGGCAAAATCTACCTGAAATCAGAAATAAAACTTATTTCCTAAGTCTAGGGTCAAACTGAGGAAAGGAAGTATACTGGTGTTTTTTTAGTATCTGGACATCTCCTGTATTAATGCCTTAATTTTGGTTAGCTGGGATTCTTCAAGTACATTTTTCATAAAAGATTAGTGTATTATGGGCTTCCCAGGTGGTGCTAGTGGTAAAGAACCTGACTGCCAATGTGGGAGGCTTAAGAGATGTGGGTTTGATCCCTGGGTTGGGGAGATCCCCTGGAGAAGAGAATGGCAACCCACTTCAGTATTCTTGCCTGGAGAATCCCATGGACAGAAGAGCCTTGTAGGCTATGGGGCCATAGGCTTGCAAAGCATCAGACACAAGCAACTTGGCACACACACAAGTGGATTATATATTTTCAGATCCCATGCATATTGGGAATGCCTTCAGGCATTAGAAAACAAGTAAGTTGGAATAGTGAAACAGCTCATTTCACTCAACTTACCTATTTTTCTGCTCAACTTACCCTATTTTGTTGTTGTTTGTTTCCAGTTGGGGAAAATTTACTCCTTCAACCCATGTATTTTTGGTGTAATTATCACTTCAGAGTAGGTATGTACCTGCTGCTGCTGCTGCTAAGTCACTTCAGTCGTATCTGACTCTGTGCGACCCCATAACCTGTCCTTAATACAAGGGCTCAATTGTGATGACCTGTCCTTAATTGTCCTTAATACAAGGGATGGGCATATGATTCAAGTAGGGTCAGTCAGGGCCCTTGAGTTGAATTACATGTATGGCTTGTGAGCTGTATGGATATAGAGCTGGACTGCCAGGGGCCATCTTCCCTGCCATGTAAACAGCGTTCATCTATGTAAGAGAGAATGAGGCCAGCATAAACAAAAGGAAACCAACAGATTTTAGAAATGGAGAGAAAGCAGACAACACTGGAGGGAAGAGAATGAGAAAGATGAATCCCGCTGAATTGTTTGAGATGTTTGATCAGCTATGCTGGAAGTCTTATTCTTGGACCTTCCAGTCAAACAAGTCAATAAATTTTATTGTTTTTCTTAAGATAGTTTGAGTTCTGTCTCTTACAACTGAAAATAGTAAGCATAGAATTGTTATTAGGAATAGTTCAGTGCTAGAGGCAGACTCTACAATGTAGATTTGGTTGAGTATAAGTGTAGCACAGAATGGAGAGGACCCCCATACTAATGACAGGAAAATTGTCCATCTTTGTTATGCTGCTTTGAAACACGGTTAAAGGGCCACCTCTTCTCTTTGGACTCAGACCATGTGCCTGCGCTGAGATTGGAGCTTTAGAGGAGTTGTCAAAATTCCAGGATGTTACCTGCTTCTTGCATGTCTTTCAAGAAAAGAAAGTGCTTTAGTGTAAATTGGTCCTTGTGAAAGCATGAGGGAGATAGTATGTAACTTTGTTAAGAGATGTCTTTCCTTCCTTTGGATGTGGGCAGTAATCTAGGAATGCTAGGGGTCAGATAATCATGTATTTCATGGAACTACAGAAGCCAAAACCCCTGCCCTAAGCTTGAGTTACTTCTGGCAGAAGTTGGGAGGTGGGAGATGGAGTAAGGGATGTGAGTGGGACTCAGGAGGAATTTGTGAAATCTAGAAGCCTGATCCTTTAAGCCCCTCCTCAAACTATCCTGCTGAGCACTGGCTGGTGGTGAAGGTAACAACGGTTCATTCCCTATTAAATAGCCAATGAGCAGATTCAACCAGCGCACACCACTGATGAGTTCTGCCTCAGACACCTCAGCCGGAGTTATTTAGGACTCACTTAGCTGAGAGTTAAGACATGCTGCGAAGGAGCAGACATGCAGAAGAGCCTAGTCTATAATCAAGGGCAAGACAAGATTTCTGATTTTCACTTACAGAAATAGACTCAATCAGTAGATGACTGGGGTTTTAAAAGTACTGAATTGCCAGAGAAATGTCAATCTGAAAGCACTTGGGATTGTTGGATTGCTAAGGCAATCCCCAGGTCCTTGTAATAACACCAAATACAAGAGAGTTGTTAAGGGGCAGGACCTCCAGAAGGGTTTTTTCCCTGCATTCGTTTTGCTCACAGCTTTGAAGGATAATGAATTTTAGTGGTCTGTGCGCAGGGAGAAGCCTGCTGTTGTCAGACTGGTTTCACTGTCAAGAGGTAAACTCTAGCTGTGTTATTCAGAAGGGTCTGGTACACAGTGTGGTATACATTATGGCATATTATCTGCCTGGAGTTTTAATTGAAGATACCCAAATTTTCTTCCTCTACTGTCCAATGGAGGTGTAGGGGATCATTACACTGATCATTTAAACCATAGGTTGTTTTTTTTAATTATTATAACTATTATTATTATAACTTTACAGTGAAAAATTTCAATCATAATCACAATAAATAGAATATTGAATGCTGATGTATCCCACTCAATGACTGTCAATTTATAGTCAATGTTGTTTTATGCCTGTCTTCACTTACTAGATTATTTTGAAGCAAACCCTACATATCATATAAGTATTATTTTTAAAAACCAGTAATAATAACACCTAACAAATTAAGTGGTTATTATTAAATATCTAATCAGTGTTCAAGCTTCCAGTTGTTTCATAAATATAACTTTGGAAGTATAAACTGCAGGTTATTGAGTCAAGAGAAGCATATCGCTTGTCAGAGCTATGTATATCACCCAGAGGTCCTGGGCATGAAGATGGGGTAATAACTGAATGGGATTCTGTGTTGTTTCTCTTTGCAGTAAGTCTTTACTTACACATTCGTTGGACAAACATGAGGTGGAGGGACTTTTGAAATTATATGAGTTTGTGTTAAGTGGGCATGGGGAAATGTAGTTGATATTTTCTCCTATTGTCTGCCCACCCCTCCCCCTCCCTTTTTTTAGTGAGGGAACTGCCTCCCTCCCATCTCATTAGGTTTTTGTGAAACTGTTAATCACAGTGTATGTCCTGGCTGCAAGAGCAGTGTGTGATCCAGATCTGACCAACAATGGACCAACTTCTCATCCACGGTGATTAGACATGGTCCGAGTACAAGCAACCAAAGTAATCTGATGAGATTGAAAATATTACAGATACAGGGGAGTCTGTCATCCATTTGAATCATGAGCTAAAACAGTATGGGTATGGAAATGTTTCCTGGGTCAATCTTCCTGGGATAAGGAAAGAGTGTGCATACAGTGTGAGAGAATGAGGCCAATATAGATAGAAAAGCAGAGACAGGATGAAGCAACAGTTGGTGGAGTTGATGGTAGGGAGTAAGAAGAGAGAGATGGGCAGTGACAATACTTGAGCCCCTGGGTTTAGCTCTACCCAAAGAAACAAAAGCTGGAATCAAGATTGCTGGGAGAAATATCAATAACCTCAGATATGCAGATGACACCACCGTTATGGCAGAAAGTGAAGAGGAACTAAAAAGCCTCTTGATGAAAGTGAAAGAGGAGAGTGAAAAAGTTGGCTGAAAGCTCAACATTCAGAAAACGAAGATCATGGCATCCGGTCCCATCACTTCATGGGAAATAGATGGGGAAACAGTGTCAGACTTTATTTTTTGGGGCTCCAAGATCACTGCAGAGGGTGACTGCAGCCATGAAATTAAAAGACGCTTACTCCTTGGAAGAAAAGTTATGACCAACCTAGACAGTACATTCAAAAGCAGAGACATTACTTTGCCGACTAAGGTCTGTCTAGTCAAGGCTATGGATTTTCCTGTGGTCATGTATGGATGTGAGAGTTGGACTGTGAAGAAGGCTGAGCACTGAAGAATTGATGCTTTTGAACTGTGGTGTTGGAGAAGACTCTTGGGAGACCCTTGGACTGCAAGGAGATCCAGCCAGTCCATTCTGAAGGAGATCAGCCCTGGGATTTCTTTGGAAGGACTGATGCTAAAGCTGAAACTCACTTTGGCCACTCATGCAAAGAGTTGACTCACTGGAAAAGACTCTGATGCTGGGAGGGATTGGGGGCAGGAGGAGAAGGGGACAACAGAGGATGAGATGGCTGGATGGCATCACTGACTCGATGGATGTGAGTCTAGTGAACTCCGGGAGTTGGTGATGGACAGGGAGGCCTGGCGTGCTGCGATTCATGGGGTCGCAAAGAGTCAGACACTACTGAGCAACTGAACTGAACTGAACTGAAAGTTACCTTGGACATTTTTTGAACCAACTTATTCATTTATTTTACATTAAGATAGTTAGAACTAGGTTTCCTCTCAGTTGCAACTAGAAGAGTCTTAGAAGCTGGGTATATAACCTTAAATTACAACTTTTCCCCCTCAAAATTCTGTACGTTCTGCTTAATTTCCTTCTAATATCTAATAATACAAAGGAGAAGTTTGTGACCAGCCTGACTTCCCTCCCTTTATTATGCAATTTATTATTCCTGTCTGGTTACCTGAAGAATTTTTTTTTTCTTATGTATGTTTTCCTCTGAAACACTATGGGCTCCTTATATTTGCATAATTGAGGCTGTTTCCAATTGGTGATTTTTTTTTCAGTTGTATCTTAGATTATAATTTCTATTCTACTTACTTTGGCTTACTTCACCTGTGTTTCATAGGCTGGATGTTTATAAGTTGGGGAAGGTAGGCAATAACAATATACTGACAGCCTCCAAAAGCAGCAGCTAGTCAATAAAGGCCAGCTGTCTAGTTTCTGGATTGGAAGCCTTCATTCTTATTCTAGGAAGCCAGACAAGTTGGGAGAAATGAATGGACTTTGTATATTTTTTCAATGGTTAGTCTTTCTATTAAGGCATCATAACACGAGTTATGTAGACTTAAGAGCCATTTTCTGTCATGTAGTTTGTGTTTTCAGCATTCATTTAATTAATTCAGTTCTCAAACCAGTGTTATTAAACAACTTTTATGTGTCTGACCCTGTGGTTGACTAGGCTATAAAGTTGAATAAGATGCTATTCTAATTTTTAAGGACCTGGTAATCTAGTGGGTAGGTAAATATATAAGATAACCAACTACAGATAACTGGTAAGCTTATGCTACACACAGTGCTCTGGCAGCAAATTGGAGAGGGCTTCACAGGGGAGGTGACAAACATTTGTATCCAGCTTTGTAGAATCAGTAGGAGCTTACAAAATGAGAAGAAATTGCTATATTATTCTGTTAACATTGGCATGTGTCCTTTGCATGGAATGTGCTGGGGGCTCTGCCTGCATGTTGATATTTCCTTTCAAAGTTTCACTTCACTGCATTTGAATTTCACAAGCGTTTTCATATGACTGACAGATCTGCGCGCCACAGACAGTATATGGAATGAGCTGGGCAGCTTTGTCTCTCTGTCCGTTTAATTTCTCTTTCTCTCTGCCCATGAGGTTGCAGAAGAGTTGGACGTGACTTAGTGACTAAACAACTAAGGTCATATACCTAAGTAGGACCAGAGTAGAGATAATCATGATGATGAAGATTGCATCAGTTCAGTTCAGTCACTCAGTCATGTCCAACTCCTTGCAACCCCATGGACTGCAGCACACCAGGCCTCCCTGTCCATCACCAACTCCCAGAGTGTACTCAAACTCATGTCCACTAAGTCAGTGATGCCATCCAACCATCTCATCCTCTGTTGTCCCCTTTTCCTCCCACCTTCAATCTTTTCCAGCATCAGGGTCTTTTCCAGTGAGTCAGTTCTTCATATCAGGTGGCTAAAGTGTTGGAATTTCAACTTCAGTATCAGTCCTTCCAATGAATATTCAGGACTGATCTCCTTTAGGATGGACTGGTTGGATCTCCTTGTAGTCCAAGGGATTCTCAACAGTCTTCTCCAACACCACAGTTCAAAAGCATCAATTCTTCAGTGCTCAGCTTTCTTTATGGTCCAACTCTCACATTCATACATGACCACTGGAAAAACCATAGCTTTGACTAGACAGACCTTTGTTGGCAAAGTAATGTCTCTGCTTTTTAGAAGCAAGGTCCAGGTTGGTCCTTTTCTTTCAAGGAGCAAGTGTCTTTTAATTTCATGGCTGCCGTCACCATCTGCAGTGATTTTGGAGCCCAAGAAAATAAAGTCCACCACTTTTCAACTGTTTCCCCATCTATTTGCCATGAAGTGATGGGACCAGATGCCATGATCTTAGTTTTCTGAATGTTGAGCTTTAAGCCAAGTTTTTCACTCTCCTCTTTCACTTTCATCAAGAGGCTCTTTTGTTCTTCTTCAGTTTCTTCCATAAGGGTGGGGTCACCTGCATATCTGAGGTTATTGATATTTCTCCCAGCAATCTTGATTCCAGCTTGTGCTTCCTCCAGCCTGGCATTTCTCATGATGTACCCTGCATGTAAGTTAAATAAGCAGGGTGACAATATACAGCCTTGACGTACTCCTTTCCTGACTTGGAACCAGTCTGTTGTTCCATGTCCAGTTCTAACTGTTGCTTCTTGACCTGCATATAGATTTCTCAGGAGGCAGGTCAGGTGGTCTGGTATTCCCACCTCTTTCAGAATTTTCCATAGTTTGTTGTGATCCACACAGTCAAAGTCTTTGGTATAGTCAATAAAGCAGAAGTAGCTGAAAGCAGAGGAGTGACTGTGAGGAGATACCCTACGTCCAAGGTCAGAGAAGCCCCAGCAAGACAGTAGGTACTGGAATGGTGGCTGCTTGGCACTAAAGTGACTTTGAGGAGATATCCCATGTGCAAGGGCAAAGGAGAAGCCCAGCAAGATGGTGAGGTGAAGCCGCTCAGTCGTGCCCGACTCTTTGCAACCCTATGGACTGTAACCTACTAGGCTTCTCCATCCATGGGATTCTCCAGGCAAGAATACTGGAGTGGATTGCCATTTCCTTCTCCAAGGGACCTTCCTAACCCAGGGATCGAACCCGGGTCTCCCACATTGTAGGCAGACGCTTTAACCTCTGAGCCACCAGGGAGGGGCAAAATCATGTTTAGAATCAAACCCCATACCCGCCAGAGATGCTCAGAGGGCTCAAACATACCTTGTATGCACCAGGACACAGAGACCTCACAGAGACTGAGAGCAAAACTGTGTCTGGGTGTCTCCTGAGGAGGTACAGGTCAGGAGTGGACTGCTGCAGGGGCAGGGGCTCTGGGTGCAGTAGACGTGGGTACGGCATAAGCCCTCTGGGAGGAGGTCGCCATTAACTCACCATAGAGCCGCCATAACTTACACAGAACTGGGGAAACAGACTCTGGGAGGGCGCAAACAGAACCTTGTGTGCACCAGGACCCAAGAGAAAGGAGCAGTGACCCCACAAGAGACTGACCCAGCCTTGCCTGTGAGTGTCCAGGAGTCTCCGGCGCAGATGTGGGTCGGCAGTGGCCTGCTGCAGGGTTGGGGACACTGAGTGTAGCAGTGCCTGCATGGGAATTTTTGAAGGAGGTCTCCATTATCTTCATTACCTCCACCATAATTTGGCCTCAGGTCAAATAACAGGGAGGGAACACAGCCCCCCACCCCCCCCCCATGGAAAACTGGATTAAAGATTTACTGAGCAAGGTGGAGAGGTCTGACAGAATGTGGCCCACTGGAGAAGGGAATGGCAAACCACTTCAGTATTCTAGCCCTGAGAACCCCATGAACAGTATGAAAAGGCGAAATGATAGGATACTGAGAGAGGAACTCCCCAGGTAAGTAGGTGCCCAATATGCTACTGGAGATCAGTGGAGAAATAACTCTAGAAAGAATGAAGGGATGGAGCCAAAGCAAAAGCAATACCAAGTTGTGGATGTGACTGGTGATAGAAGCAAGGTCCAATGCTGTAAGAGCAATATTGCATATGAAGCTGGAATGTCAGGTCCATGAGTTAAGGCAAATTGGAAGTGGTCAAACAGGAGATGGCAAGAATGAACGTTGACATTCTAGGAATCAGCAAACTAAAATGGACTGGAATGGGTGAATTTAACTCAGATGACTATTATATCTACTACTGTGAGCAGGAATCCCTCAGAAGAAATGGAGTAGCCATCACGGTCAACAAAAGAGTCTGAAATGCAGTACTTGGATGCAATCTCAAAAACGACAGAATGATCTCTGTTCATCTCCAAGGCAAACCATTCAATAACATAGTAATCCAAGTCTATGCCCCAACCAGTAACGCTGAAGAAGCTGAAGTTGAATGGTTCTATGAAGACCTACAAGACTTTTGAGAACTCACACCCAAAAAAGATGTCCTTTTCATTCTAGGGGACTGGAATGCAAAAGTAGGAAGTCAAGAAACACCTGGAGTAACAGGCAAATTTGGCCTTGGAATGTGGAATGAAGCAGGGCAAAGACTAATAGAGTTTTGCCAAGAAATGCACTGTTCATAGCAAACACCCTCTTCCAACAACACAAGAGAAGACTCTACACATGGACATCACCAGATGGTCAACACCAAAATCAGATTGATTATATTCTTTGCAGCCAAAGATGGAGAAGCTCTATACAATTAACAAAAACAAGACCAGGAGCTGACTGTGGCTCAGATCATGAACTCCTTATTACCAAATTCAGACTCAAATTGAAGAAAGTAGGGAAAACCGCTAGACCATTCAGGTATGACCTAAATCAAATCCCTTATGATTATACAGTGGAAGTGAGAAATAGATTTAAGGGACTTGATCTGATAGACAAAGTGCCTGATGAACTATGGAATGAGGTTTGTGACATTGTACAGGAGACAGGGATCAAGACCATCCCCATGGACAAGAAATGCAAAAAAGCAAAATGGCTGTCTGAGGAGGCCTTACAAATAGCTGTGAAAAGAAGAGAGGTGCAAAGGAAAGATATAAGCATCTGAATGCAGAGCTCCAGAGAATAGCAAGAAGAGATAAGAAAGCCTTCTTCAGCGATCAATGCAAAGAAATAGAGGAAAAGGACAGAATGGGAAAGACTAGAGATCTCTTCAAGAAAATTAGAGATACCAAGGGAACATTTCATGCAAAGATGGGCCTGATAAAGGACAGAAATGGTCTGGACCTAACAGAAGCAGAAGATATTAAGAAGAGGTGGCAAGAACACACAGAAGAACTGTACAAAAAAGATCTTCATGACCCAGATAATCATGATAATGTGATCACTCATCTAGAGCCAGACATCCTGGAATGTGAAGTTAAGTGGGCCTTAGAAAGCATCACTATGAACAAAGCTAGTGGAGGTGATGGAATTCCAGTTGAGCTATTTCAAATCCTGAGAGATGATGCTATGAAAGTGCTGCACTCAATATGCCAGCAAATGTGGAAAACTCAGCAGTGGCCACAGGACTGGAAAAGGTCAGTTTTCATTCCAATCCCAAAGAAAGGCAATGCCAAAGAATGCTCAAACTACCGCACAATTGCACTCATCTCACATGCTAGTAAAGGAATGCTCAAAATTCTCCAAGCCAGGCTTCAGCGATCCGTGAACCGTGAATGTCCAGATGTTCAAGCTGGTTTTAGAAACAGCAGAGGAACCAGAGATCAAATGGTCAACATCCTCTGGATCATGGAAAAAGCAAGAGAGTTCCAGAAAAACATCTATTTCTGCTTTCTTGACTATGCCAAAGCCTTTGACTGTGTGGATAACAATAAACTATGGAAAATTCTGAAAGAGATGGGAATACCAGACCACCTGACCTGCCTCTTGAGAAACCTGTATGCAGGTCAGGAAGCAACAGTTAGAACTGGACATGGAACAACAGAGTGGCTGCAAATAGGAAAGAAGTACGTCAAGGCTGTATATTGTCACCATGCTTATTTAACTTCTATGCAGAGTACATCATGAGAAACGCTGGACTGGAAGAAGCAGAAGCTGGAATCAAGATTGCCGGGAGAAATAGCAATAACCTCAGATATGCAGATGACACCACCTTTAAGGCAGAAAGTGAAGAAGAACTAAAAAGCCTCTTGATGAAAGTGAAAGTGGAAAGTGAAAAAGTTGCCTTAAAGCTCAACATTCAGAAAACGAAGATCATGGCATCTGGTCCCATCACTTCATGGGAAATAGATGGGGAAACATTAGTGTCAGACTTTATTTTTTTGGACTCCAAAATCACTGCAGATGGTGATTGCAGCCATGAAATTAAAAGACGCTTACTCCTTGGAAGAAAAGTTATGACCAACCTAGATAGCATATTCAAAAGCAGAGACATTACTTTGCTGACTAAGGTCCGTCTAGTCAAGGCTATGGATTTTCCTGTGGTCATGTATGGATGTGAGAGTTGGACTGTGAAGAAGGCTGAGCACTGAAGAATTGATGCTTTTGAACTGTGGTGTTGGAGAAGACTCTTGGGAGTCCCTTGGACTGCAAGGAGATCCAACCAGTCCATTCTGAAGGAGATCAGCCCTGGGTTTTCTTTGGAAGGACTGATGCTAAACTCCAGTACTTTGGCCACCTCACGCAAAGAGTTGACTCATTGGAAAAGACTCTGATACGCTGGAAGGGATTGGGGGCAGGAGCAGAAGGGGACAACAGAGGATGAGATGGCTGAATGGCATCACGGACTCGATGGACGTGAGTCTGAGTGAACTCTGGGAGTTGGTGATGGACAGGGATGCCTGGCGTGCTGCGATTCATGGGGTTGCAAAGAGTCGAACACGACTGAGCCACTGAACTAAACTGAGCATGGCCCCGCCCATCAGAACAAGACCCAGTTTCCCCCTCAGTCAGTCTGTCCCATCAGGAAGCTTCCATAAGCCTCTTATCCTTCTCCATCAGAGGGTAGACAGACTGAAAACCACAATCACAGAAAACTAATCAATCTGATCACATGGACCACAGTGTAACTCAGTACTGGAGAAGGAATGGCAAACCACCTCAGTATTCTTGCCTTGAGAACCTCATGAACAGTACGAAGATTGCTTAGCACTGGCAATGTTCACAAACATCGTTGCGTTTAATGTTCACAAAAAGTCTCTGAATGTATTATTATTATTATACCCAGTTTGCCAGTGAAATCAAACTTAACAATACCAAGATATTTGTTTTAAAATATTTTATTAAATCTCTGGACTTCCAGTCTGGTACTTTGCCTGTTACTCAGTGAAACCCCATTGATTTTTGTTTAATTGAATTCTAATTAAAAATACTTTTCAAAATAGGATATAGGATTATCTTTTCTTTTAGTATTTTAAAAAACATAATGAAATGCATAAATTGTATCTTATTGTTCAATAGCTGATTTTCTATATTTCTTATATTCTGTATCACAAGTAATATTTCCCATGTTCCTTGATATTATACTGCTTGTGTTATTGTCTAGTTTGTATTTATATGATTTGTATTGTCTTAGCAAAAATCCTTTTCCCTGCTTAAAATCTAGTAAATTTCTTTTGTACCCTTTCTTTGTGACTTCTCTTAAGTTCACCAACTGTCAGCTCTTTCCTGCCTCTCTATGGCAGACTGCCAGATTGCATAAATCATGCCTTTGGCTGTTTTTGTCAGCCACTGAAGCAGAATTTTTGCAAAAATCTTATAAACAGTGTGTTGCAGTGTCAATGGCCTCTGCTACTAATGCCTCCCTTTTCTTTTATTTAAAATGATGCTCAGTTCAGTTCAGTCGCTCAGTGTGTCCGACTCTTTGCGACCCCATGGATCGCAGCACGCCAGGCCTCCCTGTCCATCACCAACTCCCGGAGTTCACTCAGTCTCACGTCCATCGAGTCTTGATGCCATCCAGCCAGTTGCCTTGTTTTATGAGGTGGACCATTCCAACTTTCTTCCATGTGCAGCTAGCTAGGCTTTTCTCATGGATTTAGTAGAAGTCAACCTTGAACTTTTCACAGCGATGCTTCTCCTCTTGCTCCTTTACTTTCCATCAGGATCCCCAGTGGGAGGATCCCCAGGGTTGAATACCCATCATGTCAAAGAGTCCTGTTTTTGAATCCTGGCCCTGCCACTTTCTGGTTGGGTCACCCAGGACAAATGTTTCCAACCTCCTCTGAAAAATGAGATCACATTGCACATACCTAATGACAGAACTGGGAAGATGGAATTAGATGAGAATAGTGCCGGGTGCATAATATTTACTAAAAAATGCTGATTTCCACTTTTATTGTTCTTATAAATAATTCTTTCTTTGGTTGAAGTTTCTCTTTGTTGCCAAGCTAACCATTCATATATCACAAACTTACCACTACCCTCTCTCTTTTGAAACATTCTAAGCCAGTTGTTTTGATTTTGCTAAACTTTATTTCTTGAGCATCTTGGCCCAACTTTCTTTTTAATAGTGTTTCTTCATTCTTTCCCTACAAATGTTAGTGTCTTCTACTCTCTGGCAACTTTAGATTGGAGCAAATGGTTCCTTCAGGTCATTCTTCTGAGATTGTTAGCCTCTTTTTATTTCCTAGGTAGTTTGCCCTCTCCATAATAATCTGATAAACTGGTTCCCAAGAAGTCTGTTTTCAGATAGTGGAAAATTGGTATCACTTTACAGTGATATGTTCTGGTAGTTCTACTGGCTCATTTCCCATTTTCCCCCAAGCTTTTAGAAAATGCATTTACATAAATATTCTTCAGTTCTGTGTTATGCATATTGATTTCACAGGCTGTGATTGATTATTTCAAATCCTATTCCTTATAGTTGAAGGACAGTCAAGATCTTCTTCTTTTTG
Organism: Capra hircus; assembly: GCF_001704415.2. Classification (NCBI taxonomy): domain Eukaryota; kingdom Metazoa; phylum Chordata; class Mammalia; order Artiodactyla; family Bovidae; genus Capra; species Capra hircus. Next base: position 21,769,173 of record NC_030818.1, read on the forward strand.
TATTCAGGAAACTCACCATTTAATAAATATAATAACCATAAATGCTTGGATACAGAGACACAGAGATAAATAAAAGATTGTCTATCCGTCAAGGAGCTAATCCCTTCCTTAGTTCTTTAAAAGATATTTATATTCTTTTATTTTTATAATCATTAAACATGGCTTCTTACATAAATGAGTATATAGTCTTACATCCTTGGAATAATTTTCACCATCAGGATTATCCTAAGGCTTATATTAAGGTGAAAAAAATTTAGATGGTTCCCCAAAGAAGTGGTTTGGGTATAATTTGCTTAGTATTTGCATTTGCTTATTTTGAAAAGACTTCTTGTTTCCAGTTATAATACTAAGGCTATAAATGAGACTAGACTTCTTGCTTCATGTTTGGCTGCCATAATTGATACAGATTAGATTGCTTGTTCCAGAAACATATAGCCTGAAGTGAGTCAACAGTTAAATGGAACAGAAAGGAGCGGAGGCGGCAGGGGCGGGGGGTGGGGGTGGGGTCTCAAGAAATCTTCTAAGACACCAATGGCCCTCATCTGGAATTTTCCTCTCTTCTGCAAGAGCTTTTGAAGTTAGAATGCAGTGTGACCAGACAAAGCTCCAGTCTGCATGTTGTGAGCTGACGGTTACTCCAAGTCTGCCCCATGCTCAACTATTTCCCTTTCTGGCTTTTGAGTTAGAGCATGGAGGAACCCCTGTCAAAGTAGAAATGTTTAAACACAGAATTTTACTGTTGCAAGGGATCTTACAGATGAGTATACCACAGAGATTCAGAAATCTTCAAGTGTGAGAATCCCTTTTCAACCTCAACATTGTTGGATTCCCATTCAGTGGGACTTAAACTTGTAGTATCCATGGATTGAGAAGGTGTATAATGACAATATGCCCCTATGAATTCAATAATCATTTGCCTGAATTTAAATTTGTTAATCAGAACAGCAATTACATATATTTGAAACAAATAGCTATACCTGGATGAATGAGACATATTGTTGGTTTCAACTATAACCTATGAGGTGTACACATGGATTTGGAGATGCCGTGAATTTAGAAGCCACCAGGATCTGCACCTTGGAAATCATTGGTCTAATCTCGTCTCCTGTTTTAAAATATGAAGATAAATGTGGTTTATGGGTATTAAGTGACTTTCCAAGGATACAGATAGTTAATGGCAGGGTCCAATTCATTGGCACCTTTTCCACTGTGCCTCAACTGTCTTAAACTTACCTGAGATCATTATTCATCCAGGTCAGCAAAGAGAAGTGTAATGAATGAACCAGCTCAGAGGAAACTATGATTGTGTACCACACTCAGGAAAACATGCTCCTATATTTAACAATAATAAAACACCTTTTGGTTAATTAGACTGTATATATATAGAATTCTTGCATAACTTGTACTACGTGACAATTGTATGTTTCTTTAGGATTTCAAAGAAATAGAGGCCTGTGTTAGGTACTTTATGAACTATAGAGTAAATTTGAAAACCATGGAATTTCTGGCCACAAATAATAACTCCTCTCAAAAAAATGCAGAGGAAAAATGAAAAATCTTAAATATTATGGGTTTCTGGCAATGAACAGGCACAAAAGTCAGCAAGAATGGACATCCTCAACTTCTGCCAAGTCAGGAGGATCAGTTCTGGCTGCTGAGTTGAGAAGAGAAATGAGAAAAATCACCAGCCAAATAATGCATTATAATATTGGCAGACATAGGAAAGGGAGTGTGTCAAAGATATTAAAAAGCCATTCAGTATTAGAATGACTCGATTCAGCTGGGGGAAGATGAAAAGAGCAATTGATATTTCTTGGATATTTATTAGTGTTTAGATACAAAGGGAGTTTTGAGAGTAGCCAAGTCTTCAGTGCAAGGTCTCTTGAAGTGATTGATATGAGGTAAAAAGATGCTGAACTGAGTGCTGTTCAAATCCTTGCTCTCCCTGGGTGAACCATTTCTGCCAGTATTGCATTGGTTTAGAAGACTTAAAGGGTTTACTAGACTAGCTTTGGAGAAGGCAATGGCACCCCACTCCAGTACTCTTGCCTGGAAAATCCCATGGACGGAGGAGCCTGGTAGGCTGCATGCAGTCCATGGGGTTGCTAAGAGTTGGACACAACTGAGCGACTTCACTTTCACTTTTCACTTTCATGCATTGGAGAAGGAAATGGCAACCCACTCCAGTGTTCTTGCCTGGAGAATCCCAGGGACAGGGGAGCCTAGTGGGCTGCTGTCTATGGGGTTGCACAGAGTCGGACACAACTGAAGCGCCTTAGCAGCAGCAGCAGCAGCAGCAGACTAGCTTTAGGTCTTTTTTGGTCTGGATGACCCTTAGGAGTCTAGTTGATTGTGATTCCTGAGAACATTTGGGTTATTTGCACAGTCCATAGGGTCACTGAGGGTCGGACACAACTGAGCGACTTCACTTTCACTTTTCACTTTCATGCATTGGAGAAGGAAATGACAACCCACTCCAGTGTTCTTGCCTGGAGAATCCCAGGGACGGGGGAGCTTGGTGGGCTGCCATCTATGGGGTCGCACAGAGTCGGACATGACTGAAGCGACTTAGCGATAGCAGCATGGTCCAGTCATATCTTTTGTGTGGCTATAATAATAATAATAAGGATTTATTCAGTTAGATCCTGGAGTAGGAAATGGAAACCCACTCCACTATTCTGGCCTGGAAAATTCCATGGACAGAGGACCCTGTTGGGCTATAGTCTATGTGGTCCCAAAGAGTTGAACATGACTGAGCTGAACAGTTAGATCCAGCTGTGTCCCAAGAGGATCAAGGCTACTTAGCTAGATGTTAGTGTTATTATCTATTGTCCATAGATAGAGGCATCTATTTTATGAGCAATGTTTTCCATCTTCATTCCAACCAAATGATTCAAAACTATATTTCAGGGATTTCCCTAGTGGTCCAGTGGCTACACCTCCAGTAGCAGGGAGCCTTGGGTTCAATCTCTGGTTAGGGAACTAGATTCCAAAGACCACAACTAAGTTCGTATGCCACAACTAAAGATCCTGCATGCCACGACTAAGACTTGACACAGCCAAATAAATAAATAAATACTTTTTAAAAATATGAGTTTCACAATCTTAGGCAAGATAGTGCTGGACATGAGCAAATCATTCTCACCACCAGAAACTGTAACTCCACCTGGATTGTCTTTGGGAAACATCCTATCTGAGTCTTAGAGAAGCACAAGGTAGACATAACTAGTGTTGACAGGAAAGCTGTACAAACAGATCCTGATTAATTCTGTAGCCCCTACAGCTGAATATAATAAAACTGCTGTCCAGGGAGTGTTGCTTTGCTTCCGTGTCTTCTACTTTCTCATTCCTAAGACTCTAGGTGTCAGAAGGAGGGAATGGTCTTTGTCACAGAGCAGAAACCTTCCTCTTCTCAGTAACTCTCCTGTTAGAACTGCAGTGCTGGCAGCGATCCTGAGAAGGGCTCTGCAAAGTGGGCTGGTTAGCAGGAGCATTTTCACTGCAGGCAGATTCTGTTGCCTTGGTGAAGTCCCCACGCATCTGAAGAGTGGCTCATGTGTTTCCGGCTGGGGATCACTTGTGTTCACCCAGGCACCCACAAGAAACCTGGGAGAATGGCGAGCAGGTGCCAGGTGAACCAGGAACCTTGAAGAATCAGCCAACAAAATAGATCATTTTATTCACTGTAATTCCAGAAGGACTAATTCTTGGAGGAAAAGCAGTCAGAGAAGCGTTTTCAGTATCAGGGGCCTAGGCCAGTAAAAGCAAGTTGAGGAGGAGGGAAAAGGAAGAACAGAACAAAGCAGAGAGGGGGTGAGTGGGGCTGAGTGGGGTGTGAGATTCTTAGCACTTGCCTTGGGTGGAGAGAGTTGGCTAAGAAAGGTTTTAAAGATGTAGCCTTTTTGATATGCTTGTAAAAACTTTCACTCTGCTCCTTCATGGGAATCACAGTAGACATCTACATTCTCCTCTTTCTATGTGGACATTAGGGCCCACCTTTGCCTATTGAGCCATTAAAGTGTGGCTGGTCCAAACTGAGACACACAGCAAGTTTAGCGTGCACAGGGGATTTTGACGACTTATGTAGAAAAAAGAATGTGAAATACCTATTTTGTTGATAATTTTTTACATTGACTACTCATTGAAGTGATAATATTTTAATATATTGGGTTAAAGTACATCTCCAACATTAATTTTACCTGTTTTTTTTTACTTTTAAATAGTGTCTATTAGAACTTTTAAAACATAATGTGACTGATGTTAATCTACATGATTCTTCAAAGCTACTGGAGTTAGATTTGTGTTTATTTTGGGTTGGTATTGGTATTGCTGCAGGGCTGTCCCAACAAACTCTCACACTCATGTCTGTTGAAGGGAGGGTCAGACTGGATGTATCTCAGGCTCCAAAAGAGCATTTGTTAACAGCCTTTGGTCAGCACGTCTGTGTGCTGAGACCTGCAGACATTTGGAAAGATTCAGGGAAATACCTGGGAGAAATGGGGCCTGACTTAAATATATCAAAAGGAGACCAAGTTTTCCTATAGGAATAGAACTGGTTGAAAGGAGTAAGCTCAGAGAGCAAGGATGGGATATAGCAGGGGTGGGAGAGAGGGTGCAGCCTTCTCTGAGAGTGTGTCATGCCTCAGTAAGAATGCGTGGGAGGGAGGAGAAGGAGGAGAAGAAAGGATGGAGGGGGATGGAGGAGAAGGAAGGAAATAGAACTGAACTGAGAAAAACAGCCAGGCAAGGCTAGACATGGTTCATGTGATTCCTAATAGATCTTGTGAGTTTGAAACAGCTTGAGAAATGACCATTCCATGGAGTAGAAATCCTCTGTAAAACCACCATGAGTAAAGAAAAGCAGGTTTCCTGAATGTTCAGTAGCAGCAGTCCTGAGTCTGTTTATTTGCAAAATGGCTTTGAAGCTGCCCTAATTCTTTGTTAAGACAAGACTAGGGAGAAAGCAATATTGCATAGTGATGAGGTGAAAGAGCTCCTGATATCCTCAAAGTCTTGAGTGCTTCCCAGGGAAGCTTCTTTTAGCATCCTCCACAGAATGGCCAGGAGTGCCTGGCTGCACCCCTGGCATGGCATGGTGTTATTCTGTAGCAGTGTATATAACTCAACTATTTAGAGCATGATCAGACCCTTCAAGTAACTAGAATAGCATCCTTCATTTCACTTTATGGTCAGCAAAGACACTCATTCCAAAGAATCAGTAGAAACACATAAAACCCTTCAATGGAGTTCAGACTATGCTCTGGGTCTGAACAAATTCTGTCCAATTTCTTACCCCATAACTCCTGTGTCTGTGGAGCCAGGCAATGAAAATGAATGCTCTAAATAATGACCAGAGGCACTGTAAGACTCTGAAGTGCTTCACAAATCATCAAAGAAAGACTAAATTATGTCTTGAACTTACCAAAGCCAAAAAGTGAACTAATAATATATTTTAGAAGCAGTTGCTCTGAAAGCTGAAACTGAAAACATGGCGATGTTTAACTCCAATTTAGTGAGAACATCTAAGTAATTAAAAGGTCCCACTCTTAAAACTTTCCAGTTGATTGAGAGTTCTTTTGCACATTGGAAACAGGTATGAGAAGGTTTTATGTGTTTCTTTGAGGCAGAAGTGTTAGCACTAACACAGCTTGGTAGATTACCTGCTTTGGTTTTACCTAGAACTAGCTGGAAATGCCAATTCTGAGCCCACCCCAGAATCTGCTTATTAGCAACATCTTTAGGGGATCCCAGGGATAGGGGTCGCACAGAGTCAGACACGACTGAAGTGACTTACACTTAGGCACACTGAAGTTTGAGAAGCATTGGCCTAGGGCACTAGTCTGTTTCTTGGAAAGTGAGGAATACCTTTTCCCTGAACAGGGCCTCTGGAAACCACAACTAATGCTTATTTTATGTTCTAGTTCCTATGCTAAGAACTTTACATGAGTTAGCTCATTTTACTCCTTCAGCAGTCCTAAGGAAGCTGTGTAAGAATTAATCCTAACCCTCTTACACTGCTCATGGGAGTGCAAACTAGTACAGCCACTATGGAGAAGTATGGAGATTCCTCAAAAAACTGGAAATAGAACTCCCTACTGCTGAGTATACACACTGAAGAAACCAGAATTGAAAGAGACACATGTACCCCAATGTTCATCGCAACACTGTGTACAATAGCCAGGACATGGAAGCAACCTAGATGTCCACTGGCAGACGAATGGATAAGGAAGTTGTGGTACATATACACAATGGAATGTTACTCAGCTATAAAAAAGAAGGCATTCAAGTCAGTTCTAATGCCGTGGATAAAACTGGAGCCTATTATACTGTGTGAAGTAAGTCAGAGAAACACCAATACAGTATATTAACATATATATATGGAATTTAGAAAGTAATGACCACCCTATATGCAAGACAACAAAAGAGACACAGATGTAAAGGACATGCTTTTGGACTCTGTGGGAGAAGGCGAGGGTGGGATGATTTGAGAGAATAGCATTGAAACATGTATATTCCCATATGGAAAATAGATGACCAGTGTAAATTCGATGCACAAAGCAGGACACTCAAAGCCGGTGCTCTGGGACAGCCCAGAGGGATGGGGTGAGGTGGGAGGGGGTTCAGGACAGGGGGACACGTGTACCTGTGTCTGATTCATGTCGATGTATGGCAAAAACCACCGCAATATTGTAAAGTAATTATCTCCAATTTAAATAAATGAATTAATTAATTAAAAAAATTAATCCCATTTTACAGACAGGGAGATTGAGCTATAAATCATTAAGCAATTTGCCCGAATCCACTTGCTGGTGTGCTAAGAAGAACCAGGATTCACATCTAGACTGCCACTCACTGGCAGGGCATGATTCAGTCTTTTCCACTTGGGTTTTGAGCCACCTGCGAGATGGGCAGACACGGAGTTCTCTGGGTCCTACCCCCATGAGTGCGCTTTGTCCTTTCTAAAAACCTGGGCTTTCCTGCTTGAAAGTCTCGCAGAATCTAGTTGGTGGAATCACTTCTCCAAATCACACAGTTGAGTGCATAATCCTGGGTGGAGTGCAGGCTTTTTGACCTCTCATGTCATGTTACAATTTAAAAGAAAAAACGGAGAAAATTGGTCTGAAATACCATCTTTCAGGAAGATGGTTAAATTCAGAGGTTTACTCTTTATGTGACTCAAGATAATTCAATGAAAGGAGGCTTGTTTAAAAGTTAGGGAGAGGACACGCCTCCTTCCACACATCACAGTCTTTTGAAGATCACGTTCTGTTTCTCTGTTCTCCTCCTTTCCTTCCTGCAGACCAGGCTCATTCTGCTACTCTTCTGCTTGTGGGTGAGTGAAAATGGCCATCCCAGCCCTAATTGGACAGCGTCCTTCAGTTTATTCCTCAGCAATCATGTGAGCACGGTATTGTGTCTGTTAGTTCTTATTCTCCAGTCAGAGAATTCTAGCTGTTTACTGATCCCACACTTATATCAGCCAATGTCAAGCTGTTACTAAAACAGGACCAGGAAGGCCACCCCTTTCAGGTAGGTTTGTGGGGGTGATTCCCAATAATGAATTACAGACTAGGCAACTGTGCCCAAATAGTCTACTACAATTAAAAAACAAACAAACAAACAAAAAAACGAGGTCATACCTCTTATCATTATTTTTTAAACTGAATTTTTTTGCCAACATATCACCTCCTCAGTTTTTTGTGACGGTGCAATATATCCATTGTATGTCTCTGCCTTAGTTTGCTTAACTATTTTCTGTTGCTGGGTTCTTTTCTTCAGGTACTTGCCAGTATAGTCAGTGTTATAATGAACAATCTTGTCATAAATCTTTGTGCCCAGTCTTAGTTCTTTTTTTTTTTTATTTTAGGACAAATTCTTATAAAGAAAAAGTGCTAGATTAAGACATGTAGCCACTTTTAAGACTTTATAAATACATATTCCAATTACCTTCTGGAAAAGCCATCCCAATTTATACTCCTTTCAGCAAGGGAGTCAACCTTCTCACAACCTCACCGGCACTGGGGATTATTCTTTTTTATCTTTGCCAATTTGATAGGTAAAATATGAGCTCCTTCTTTTAATTTGTATTCTTGCTGAGGTGGAGCAATTTTTTCATATGTTCACTGGCCTTTTGTATTTCTGACATATCTTTTGAAAACCTCAACAGTGCTTTACACAACAAAAAGATTTTGGCAGTTGCCATTAAGTATCTGCTTGTTCCTTACTTTATAACGGTATCCTTTAGTTGATAACCCCAGCCTGAAAATAAACCAGCATTGTATTATTAGGATAGTATTATGTGAGTCTTAAAACAATGTGTAAAGCTAAGCCCTTAATTTGTTACACTGTCCTTTATGAAGCACATCAATCTTCTAAGCTATGTGATAAAATGCTTGAGACCAGAATGCCCAGTTACCTGAAATGGTGGGACTGGGGTGAAGTGGGAATGTGAAGGATGTGAAACTCACCTACTCTCAAGGCAGTTGGAGTTCTTAAAGGGAGAAAGTTTTTCATGCTATCCTGATCTCTAAGGAGGGGGAGGGAAATCTGTATGGAAAGTTGACTATTTCTTTTTAATCCAAAAAGAATTAAAATCTTTCTGCCCCAAGATTTTCCATGCTGTTTTATTTTTCCATGCTTTGGGCCCAAATCTCTTGTGAAAGTTGAAGTGTGGGTAATGTTGAGTCTCCTCACAGTTACTTCTTGAGACTTTGAAATGATTCAGGATAGAAGACTCCCAAGAAGACTTCCCTGGTCCAGAGGTTGAGAATCTGCCTTGCAATGCAGGGGACGGGTTTGATCTTTGGTCTGGGGAGATCCCACGTGCCACACAGCTGCTTAGCCCCGGGAGCCGCAGCTACTGAAGCCGTGTGCCCTAGAGGCCGTGCTCTGCAACAAGAAGAGCCGTTGAAACGAGAAGACCACGTGCCACCAACTAGACAGTAGCCCCTGCTCTCTGCACCTAGAGAAATCCTGCCCCTGGCAGCGAAGACCCAGTGCAGCCAAAATAAGTAAATAATTAAAAAAAAAAAAAAGACTCCCAAGAGATCAGATTGTGGAGAGAGTAGGCTCATTGACAATCATAGGTCAAGACACTTTGAGGAATGCAGGATGGAAGAGTTTGGCTACACAGGTCAAACATGTCCTTCTGTATAGGCAGTAGCCTCTGGTTTGATTCAACAGTTTCCCAAGCTTACCTCATGATAATGATCACCTGATGTAGTTACTAAAAATAGACATTGCCAGGTCCACTGATTCAGACTTTTCAGTCTAGGGTCTGATGATTCTACCCTCAGAGAAGTTTGGAAAACACAGATTCAAAGGTTCTGCAGGAAGTACCTTTATAGCAGAGCTTTTAGGATATCCATTTAGCCTGTATAATACCTACCAATACAACTCCCTACCCCTCGGTAGGACCTTAGTATTCATGGTTAGGCTGTGTTATACCCATGTCCCTGGCCACAAAGGAAGCTGGGCTGTGCCAGTCAGATTTTCTCCTGTAAATTAAAAATGGCATTTAGAGGTAGTCAGTCGGTCTCTAGAACTGCAATGTGGAATCTCGAGAGCATGCTGCTGCTGCTACTGCTGCTAAGTCGCTTCAGTTGTGTCCGACTCGAGAGCATAGGACAGCTTTATTCTGCCATGTAGATAAAGAAACTGTTAAAATGGTTTTTAGGGAGACAGAAAAATGAAACCCAGTTTCCCTCTTGGCTTGTGGTAGCTTGATTTGTTTACAATAACTTGTATTTCTCACTAAAACACTCATATAAAAAACATTATATGTAACTAAAACCTTTACACTGACCATCAATTGAAGTTATTGGGTCTTTTATTGTAAAAATGAAAATTCTTCTGGAAACATTAGGGTCATCAAAAATCTGTAATTTAATATAAATGACCTTATCCAGATTACTGCAAACTCTGGGAATAGGAGTGTAATTTGTAGGGACAAGTGTGAGGAGTGGGCCATGAAGGTGGGGAGAGGCATACTAAGTGAAGGGTCATAGCAATGATTTTAGAGACAGAAGAGGGAGCATGGAGCCTGGATAAGGTCACTTCTGTGTGGTGTTTACATGTTTTCCCCTTATGCTAGAGAGTGTGCAGGTATTTCCTGTCCAGGCAGATTTAATGGCCCCTGTGGATATCAGTTGGCATTTAGGATCTGTCAGTTTCAGTTTTTGTTGTTGTAAATAATACCTGGTTAGGATTCTTGAGTTAAAGCTTAAAAACATGAGTGGGTTATTTGAAGGCAACTCCATGTACTCAGAAGAGTTGATTTAGTGTTCATTCAACTAGCCAACTCACTGCACAACTAGCTATGTTTAGCTCTTGCTCATCATACAAGGGCAAGACAAAATTCTCCTCCCTAACTCTCAGGGCTCTTCTGGGTGTCTTGACCCATTGCTCCCTTTTGTTCATGAGGGCTTATGCACTCCTTCAGGAAGCTGTCTCAGTGTTCCATTATGGTCACAATTTCTAGACTTTTCTACCAGGTCAACAACTTGTTAGAAGCTCACCTTCAGGTTCCTGAAACACTCTTTTGCTTTCCAAACATTTGGTCCTCATCAATTCTACTATCCCCTATTTTCCCCACTATTTTCCTATTTATTATTTTATTTGTGTAGCTTGAAGTGGGGGAGCTCCTTATTATCTTCCAGGAAAGTTTGATGTTGAAGAGCAAAGCATCTGACTTCCCAGGACCTCTTTAAGGTTCTTCATGTCCTTTAAAAAAAAAAAAAAAGCCCCAACTTGGAAAGAGGTGAAACCACTGAACTTTGAAGGTGTTGACAAACCTCTCAGTATTGGAGATATTCCTGCCTTTAACACTTTATTGCCACATCTTTGATTCATTTTATTTTTTTAAGGACTTCCCTTCCTTGCTAGGGGCTTCCCTTGTGGCTCAGCTGGTAAAGAATCCACCTGCAATGAGGGAGACCTGGGTTCAGAAGATCTTCTGGAGAAGGGAAAGGCTACCCACTCCAATATTCTGGCTCGGAGAATTCCATGGACTGTATAGTCCTTGGGGTTGCAAAGAGTCAGACATTACTGAGCGACTTTCGCTTTTAGTCACTTTTCTTGCTAAGGAGGTAATTTTGGATTTCACTCTACGTTCCCCAGAAAGCTACAAATGTGAGCTCAACCTTAATTGTTTGATGAAATTATAATTTTCTCTGATGGTCTGGACAACACGTTTCTGGGGGCTGGTCCTGGAAGTCCAATTCTAGGTACCTGGCTGAGTTCACAAGGAAAACATTGCAAGGAGGTCATATCAGATTTCTGGAAGCCAAAGGGACCCTGAGGCTACTTTCTGCCTGAGAATGGCTGGCTGCGGCTCTCTTATGCTGGCTCTTCAGCTGTGGGCTGGAAAGGCTTATGAGAATGAAGCTTAGAAAATTTGTGCATTTTCTTAAGAGTTTTTTAAAAATTAAAAAAAATTGTTTTAATTGAAGTATAGTTGATTTATAATATTGTGTTAACTTCTGGTGTACAGCAAAGTGATTCAGAGATAAATATATATCTCAGATTCTTTTCCATCATAGGATATTGTAAGATACTGAATATTGTTCCCTGTGCTATATAGTAGGGCCTTGTTTATATATTTTTATATACAGTACTGTGGATCTGTTAATCCTAAACTCCTAATTTTTCCCTCCCCTCCTCTTTAGGTAACCATAAGGTTGTTTTCTATGTCTGTGAGTCTGTTTCTGTTTTATAAAAAAGTTCATTTGTATCTTTTTTATATTCCACATATAAGTGATATCATACAACATTTGTTGTGACACCTTCTTAATGGGAAGGTGTAAAAATATGGAGATTTCTGTGTGCAATAAATTTTTATTAACTCTTATGTGGGTTTTCAGGGTACTTGTTAATGTTAACTCCCAACTCTCACCGTGCATGATTTTTCTTGTTTATGGCTGGGCAAACAGAAGCATAAAAGAGCAGCAATGACTGGTCTGAGATCACCAAATTAGTGAAACAGGCAGAACTCATAGACTGATTATCCCTTACTACAGCCCTTGCCCAGCCAGTCACCCTCACACTTAGTGTTTCCTAACAGCTGCTATCCACAGCTCCTCAGGAAAAGGGAAATTCAAATGCGGATGAAGGAAAAGGAAATTGTTTCAGCCCGGTGTTCTCTGAACATTTAATTCAAACCTGTGCTGTTGGGACTAGCCATCCCCATGTGACTTGATAGTCACAATTAAACCAAGTCTAAGGAGAAAAGTATATGTACAGTGAACTAACACTAATGCATTTTCAGGGTAGGGGGGACACTGCTGACTCAAGCGAAATATACATTTATTTCAGCCACATGAACTGTAGTGACTGCTGTTTGTTTCCTTCTGTTCACTCAGGGATTAAATTGAGTTTAAGCGGCCTGGAACAGTTTGATGTCTCTTCCTCTCAGCCGTGGAAAGTGCCAGGTGTCTTACCTCTAGAATCTGACATTCAATGGAGGGGGATAACAATCCACAACTGAGATCTTTCAGCTCTTTTTAGGCCCATCTATAGACTGATTTGGGCTTCCTAGGTGGTGCTAGTGGTAAAGAACCCGCCTGCCAGTGCAGGAGGTGCCTGAGACCAGGGTTTGATCCCTGGTTCAGGAAGATCCCCTGGAGGCGGGCATGGCAATCCACTTCAGTATTCTTGCCTAGAGAATCCTATGGACAGAGGAGCCTGGTGGGCTATGATCCATGGGGTTGCAAAGAGTAGAACACAACGAAGCGACTCACACATAGATTGTTTTATGTGAGAGTTGACTGAGCGACTGCACTTTCACTTTTTACTTTCATGCATTGGAGAAGGAAATGGCAACCCACTCCAGTGTTCTTGCCTGGAGAATCCCAGGGACGGGGAAGCCTGGTGGGCTGCCGTCTATGGGGTTGCACAGAGTCAGACACGACTGAAATTACTTAGTAGTAATAGTAGTGGCAGTGATATAAGAAATCAGAATGATGCCGAGCTAAAATCATGAGCTTTGGGGACAAATAGTTTTAAGTTAGAATTCTGCCACTTAGTAATGGAGACTTTGAGAGCATTTTCTTTCAGGTGATGATTAAATATCATATGATAGGTGGGTAATAATAATGATAGTAGTAATAATAATTGTTATTAAAGCAGGTACCAGTAAATGAATACTTACTGCACACCAACCACTGGGCTAAGTGGTCTCAATCTTGAAAACAACAGTAAGAAATGGGCCCTCCTAATGAATGTGTACTTAATCAATTTCAGTTTCTTTCTTCTTTGAGTAAGTATTGAGTTGTCAAAAAGTTCATTCATGGTTTTCTGTAAGATACTGAAAAATTCCAATGAGCTGTTCGGTCAACCAGATATTTACTGAGCATTGGATACATGCAGACATTGTACTAGGTACTGGTGATTCAGCATTAACTGGGTTATGATACCATCTCTAGAGGAGTTCTTGTATTCCTGGGGAAATAGGGAAGAAGACAAAGGAAATACAGTATGATAAGGACTCTCAGGGAGTATGATGGGAGCAAATGGAGGGGAGACTATGAGACAAACCACGAGTTAGGGAAGGTTGAATCTTCAAGGCTCTATGGCCCAGGAGGTTGCTGGACTGCTGGAGGTCATGGACTTCTGAGTTCAAGTCCAGTGCCCTCTACTAATCCTTGCTTCCTAGATGAGCGTCATCACTAAGACAAGACTCTAGGAAGCTTCTTCCCAAGGAAAGGATTCCTTTTAAGGGAAAAAAATGAACCTTTATTGTGAAAGTTTTCAAATTCTCAAATAGATTAGAATAATAGACCCTTTTACCCATTCCCCCACATTCAACTATTATCAACATTTTGCTTCTTGCAAAGGACACATTTAGTGGTGGGGGGGGGAGGGGCAAGGGGAGCTTATGCTGATAATTCCAAAATAGCATCTCCTTTTAAGCTAAAGAATGGGTTATTATTGAGGTAATCAGATTTGCATTTTGCATATATGCACTTTTTTAAAAACATCAGTCATGATGCCTGGTTTGGCGAACAATGCCTTAATCATCACATGGTCAGTGTAATACAGGCATCTTTAACAAATGGATCAGAAACAATGGGCATCTTGGTTAAGATGCTAGACCTCATTGGGTGACTGTTGTCAGTCACATCTATTACTTGGCAATCATCTGTTGAATGTTAGATCTGATTGTGAAAATAGGTTTGTACTTTTTTCTCCTTTTTCTCTATCAGTTCCAGTCCCTGGAAGGGAGTCTGTGTTAGGCAGCATGCTCTGAGTGGCTATTTCAAAAGCAGGGAGAGGAGAAAAAAAAACGTGCTTAGACTTCTAACCCATGAAATTTATTTCAGGGTGCATATTTTGGATTACATAAGAATTGATTGAGCTTATGAAATAAGAGTAAGTCATTTCTGGAAGGGAAATTTTTTTCTAGCGTTCAGTAAAGAGATTGGCTGAGTTTGCCAAAGCTAGAATAAGGCTGCTTTTGTTTAAAAAGGAAGTGATTAGGTAAGGAGAAACCTTTTTGGATTGTCAGATAAGAGTCTTAAGTCCTAGGCTCTGCTTTGATGAACCAGGTGATATTTGTCAAGGCACCTCACAACACTAGTCTCAGTTTCCTTACCTGTAAAATACACAAGATCCTCTTAGTCTCTGTTATTTTATGACTTTAAGAGGGTTTAATACAAGGCAGTGATTAAAAGCAAGGTCCTTTGGAGTTGGATAAAGCTGGTTTTCAGGTCTATGTCAGCTGCTGCTTAGCTGTATGATCTTGGAAAACCTACTTAACCACCTCTCTGTTCTCCATTTTCAGTTTGTAAAACTAGTACAGTAGTAATAGCTCAGCCAAGAATTCCTGTGCTATACAGTAGGTTCTCATTAGTTATCTATTTTATACATACTATCGATAGTGTGTATATGTTAACCCCAATCTCCCAATTTATCCCCCTTTCTTTCCCCCCTTGGTGTCCATACATTTGTTCTTTACATCGGTGTCTTTATTTCTGCTTTGCAAATAAGATCATTTATACCATTTTACTAGACTCCACATCTATGCATTAATGTATGATATTTGTTTTTCTCTTTATGACCTGTTTCATTCTGTATGACAGTCTCGAAGTCCATCCAGGTCTCTGCAAATGACCCAGCTTTGTTTCTGTTTATGGCCGAGTAGCATTCCATCGTGTCTATGCACCGCACCGTCATTATCCAGTCCTCTGCTGATGGACATTTAGGTTGCTTCCATGTTCTGGCTATTGTAAACGGTACTGCAACACCGGTTCTTCCTTTTGCAGTGCTTTCTGGAAATTCAGATTTGAAACTCAGAAGCTGCACCCATTTTTAAGGTTGCATTAAATCAGATTTCCCTGTGATCTGAGGTTCAGATGCTTCACCTGGTTATCTTCTCAGTCCGCATAACTTCAGAATCTGCATGTTGAAGTTTATAATCTATTCAATTCTTCTCTTTCTAAAAAAGAATTTATTTGGAAGAATATTTGAAACAAACTGGGAAAATGTGTAGATGTTTGTATAGCTATTTGAAACAAACAAGCAAACAAATGAAACAAGAGGAGTAAATAGCCTGGTTCCACTTTGAAAAATAAAAACCTTAGTTAATTTCTGCTGAGTCACTTAACCCTCACAACAGCCATGGTAAGTAGATTTGAGGATGATTCTCAGTTTCGCTGGTAAGAAAACCTGAGGGACTGACAGGGTGAGTCATTTGCTAGTCAGACAACTAGTATGTGGCTAAATTGGGATTTAATCTCTTATTATCTGACCCCAGAACCAGGCTCTTTTCCAGTGGTTTCTGAATGGCACAAATACTTGTAAATTTTCTGTTGTTTTATTAAATATTGAACTCAAGAAAATTAAATCACAGCAGACTGGAAATAGAATTCAAACTTTTATTAAATGTCAGAATATCGGATCCTTGGATGCATTTTACTCCTGGGCATTGATCCAGGTTGGAAGCATATATTTAAGTATTTGCTGCTATGATTATTGCATTGACGTGCAGTGGCAAATTAGATTACTGTGTGAGGATTACATTACTGACACATACGTTGGGGAGGATACCTTTTGATCTTGGTATGGGAGCTCAGATGTTCCGTTATAACCAGCAGGCCTTCTCCTGGGCTGACTATTTCCTTTGAACTATCTGTTTTATGGAGAAAGTTGTCATTTAACTTGAACTTGTGAGCTCTGAAAGGGATATTTATTCTTTTTCCTTCTTCAGGGTGCATGCCCACCAGAAATAAATGCTCTTGGTTTGTGAATAAGTTTATAGCTACTATAATAACCATTTTTTTGTTTAGTTTGGAAAACTCCAGACTGCTATCTACTCTGTCTTTTTTTTTTTCTTCCTAAAAGTTCTTCCAAACATAGTTCTTTCAGTGGAAATAAAAGATTATTTTCTGTCTTAATCTACTATAAATAGTCATCTTTTAAGTCTGTGTCTCCTGCAAGAGGAATCCGGATCACTTGCTTCTTGGACCATCTTTATTCTTCTGACTTCTTCCTCCCTAACTCTTTAAGGCTGGACTTAAAAATAGCCCCAATCCCAAACTCCTGTCCACTTCAGTCCCAAAACCAATCCTGGTAGGCAGTGTGATAGCCTCACCTCTGGGATTCGTTCACGTTCCTGGCCTGGGTGCCCAGTGACATGGCCACAAATGCTGGGCCCATGCCCTTCCTTGTCCCCCAATTCTGAAGCGACCGCTTACCTAACACTGCAGTCGAGCTTGTCTAAGACTCTCTTGCTCCTGTACTCATCCTTTCAGGCTGCAACTCTTCATAGCCATAAAATCTGAACTGTGCCTGATCTCATTACACCCTTGGATGATTATGCCTTGAGACTGAGTCTGACTCTCTCAGCCTAGAGCAAAGAGCAAAACATTAGCTGAATGCTGGGCTGAACACTCTGGTTGCTTATGGGGGTAGTTACAGGAGTGAGTGCCACAGACAGGCTCCAGGGGCCATGATGGCTGTGATTCTAGAAAAGCAGCTCAAGCATCACTAAATGACTAGCGAAAAGAAATGTCGTGAGCTTAGAGGTAAAGGAGTACATTACTGTAGAAAAGAACAGGTAGATGGAGGTGTCCAGATTGAAACTGGGGTTGAAATGAACGGGTGGCTGGCAGAGAGGCCAGGCAGGGGTCTAGGTGAGGGATGGTGGTAGAAGGAGTGAATCTTGTGGGCCTTGTTCACCCCATTACACACTGAGGAGTGTGTACCTGTCAGGCTGGGCTCAGGACCTTCAATTTTGCAGCTGGCCTGGCTTGCATCCTGGTTCATGATGCCCATTCCTGCCTGCTCTTGGCTGCCAAGGCCCCAGTAAGCCTCCAGCAAGCCTCCTGCCTGCCTGAGTCTGGGTTCTGTCCCATTTTCACTTTAATAGAATTGATGCTACTCAGTGCTCCCAGGACACGTGGCATTGCTGTCTTTGGCTCTGGCCCTGATTTCAGCAGAAGGGGAAAAGAAACGAGGACTGCCAACAAGGCAATTTCCTTCAACTCTAAGTCCCACTGTGCACCCTGGTTCTTATGAGCAACAAGCCTGAAGGATTCTGAATAGCATTTTTGAATTAAAGTATTTTATTTTATGTTTGTCTCGCGGCTGTGAGGAGATACCCCATGTCCAAGGTCAGAGAAATCCCAGCAAGATGCTAGGCACTGGAGCGGCTGTGAGGAGATACCCCACGCCCAAGGGCAAAGAAGAAGCCCCAACAAAATGGTAGGAGGGGTGAATTCGTGTTTAGAATCAAACCCCATTTCTGCCAGAGACTCTCAGAAGGCTCAAACAAACCTTGTGTGCACCAGGACCCAGGGACCCCACAGAGACTGAGACAGAACTGTGTTTGAGAGTCTCCTGTGGAGGTACGGGTCAGTAGTGGACTGCCACAGGGGCAGGGGCTCTGGGTGCAGCAGACTTGGATATGGCATAAGCCCTCTTGGAGGAGGTTGCCATTAACCCTACCATAGAGCTGCCAGAACTTACACAGGACTGTGAAATAGACTCTTAGAGGGCACAACAGAACCTTGTGTGCACCAGGACCCAGGAAAGAGACACTGACCCCACAAGAGACTGACCCAGACTTGCCCAGCAGTGTCCAGGAGTCTCCAGTGGAGGCGTGGGTCGGTGGTGGCCTGCTGCAGGGTTGGGAGCAGTGGGTGTAGCAGTACATGCATGGGATCTTTTAAAGGAGATCACCATTATCTTCATTACCTCCACCATAGTTTGAAAGTGAAAGTGAAGTCACTCAGTCGTGTCTGACTCTTTGCGACCCTGTGGACTATAGCCCACCAGGCTCCTTCATCCATGGGATTCTCCAGGCAAGAATACTGGAGTGGGTTGCCATTTCCTTCTCCAGGGGATCTTCCTGACCCAGGGATTGAACGCAGGTCTCCTGCATTGCAGGCAGACACTTTAACCTCTAAGCCACCAGGGAAGCCACCATAGTTTGGCCCCAGTTAAATATCAGGGAGGTAACACAGCCCCACCCTTCAACAGAAAATTGGATTAAAGATTTACTAAGCATGGCCCCGCCCATCAGAACAAGACCCAGTTTCCCCCTCAGTCAGTCTTTCCCGTCAGGAAGCTTCCGTAAACCTCTTATCCTTCTCCATCAGAGGGCAGACAGACTGAAAACCATAGTCATGGAAAACTAACCAATCTGATCACATGGACCACAGCCTTATCTAACTCAATGAAACTAAGAGCCATGCCATGTAGGGCCACCTGAGACGGATGGGTCATGGTGGAGAGTTCTGACAAAATGTGGTCCACTGGAGAAGGAATGGCAAATCAATCCAGTATGAACAGTATGAAAAGGCAAAAAGATAGGACACTGAAAGATGAACTTCCCAGATCGGTAGGTACCCAATGTGCTACTGGATATCAATGGAGAAGAACTCCAGAAAGAATGAAGTTCAGTTCAGTCACTCAGTCGTGTCCGACTCTTTACGACCCCATGAATCGCAGCATGCCAGGCCTCTCTGTCCATCACCAACTCCCGGAGTTCACCTAGACTCATGTCCATCGAGTCAGTGATGCCATCCAGCCATCTCATCCTCTGTCATCCCCTTCTCCTCCTGCCCCCAATCCCTCCCAGCATCAGAGTCTTTTCCAATGAGTCAACTCTTTGCATGAGGTGGCCAAAGTACTGGAGTTTCAGCTTGAGCATCATTCCCCCCAAAGAAATCCCAGGGCTGATCTCCTTCAGAATGGACTGGTTGGATCTCCTTGCAGTCCAAGGGACCTTCAAGAGTCTTCTCCAACACCACAGGTCAAAAGCATCAATTCTTCGGCGCTCAGCCTTCTTCACAGTCCAACTCTCACATCCATACATGACCACAGGAAAATCCATAGCCTTGACTAGACGGACCTTAGTCGGCAAAGTAATGTCTCTGCTTTTGAATATGCTATCTAGGTTGGTCATAACTTTTCTTCCAAGGAGTAAGCGTCTTTTAATTTCATGGCTGCAATCACCATCTGCAGTGATTTTGGAGCCCCCCAAAAATAAAGTCTGACACTGTTTCCACTGTTTCCCCATCTATTTCCCATGAAGTGATGGGACCGGATGCCATGATCTTCGTTTTCTGAATGTTGAGCTTTAAGCCAACTTTTTCACTCTCCACTTTCGCTTTCCTCAAGAGGCTTTTTAGCTCCTCTTCACTTTCTGCCATAAGGGTGGTGTCATCTGCATATCTGAAGTTATTGATATTTCTCCCGGCAGTCTTCATTCCAGCTTGTGTTTCTTCCAGTCCAGCGTTTCTCATGATGTACTCTGCATAGAAGTTAAATAAGCAGGATGACAATATACAGCCTGGATGTACTCCTTTCCTATTTGGAACCACTCTGTTGTTCCATGTCCAGTTCTAACGGCTGCTTCCTGACTTGCATACAGATTTCTCAAGAGGTAGGTCAGGTGGCCTGGTATTCCCATCTCTTTCAGAATTTTCCACAGTTTATTGTGATCCACACAGTCAAAGGCTTTGGCATAGTCAAGAAAGCAGAAATAGATGTTTTTCTGGAACTCTCTTGCTTTTTCTATGATCCAGTGGATGCTGGCCATTTGATCTCTGGTTCCTCTGCCTTTTCTAAAACCAGCTTGAACATCTGGAAGTTCACAGTTCATGTATTGCTGAAGCCTGGCTTGGAGAATTTTGAGCATTCCTTTACTAGCATGAGAGATGAGTGCAATTGTGCGGTAGTTTGAGCATTCTTTGGCATTGCCTTTCTTTGGGATTGGAATGAAAACTGACCTTTTCCAGTCCTGTGGCCACTGCTGAGTTTTCCAAATTTGCTGGCATATTGAGTGCAGCACTTTCATAGCATCATCTCTCAGGATTTGAAATAGCTCAACTTGAATTCCATCACCTCCACTAGCTTTGTTCGTAGCGATGCTTTCCAAGGCCCACTTAACTTCACGTTCCAGGATGTCTGGCTCTAGATGAGTGATCACACCATCATGATTATCTGGGTCGTGAAGATCTTTTTTGTACAGTTCTTCCGTGTATTTTTGCCACTTCTTCTTAATATCTTCTGCTTCTGTTAGGTCCAGACCATTTCTGTCCTTTATCGAGCCCATCTTTGCATGAAATGTTCCCTTGGTATCTCTAATTTTCTTGACGAGATCTCTAGTCTTTCCCATTCTTTTCTTTTCCTCTATTTCTTTGCATTGATCGCTGAAGAGGGCTTTCTTATCTCTTCTTACTATTCTCTGGAACTCTGCATTCAGATGCTTATATTTTTCCTTTTCTCCTTTGCTTTTTACCTGTCTTCTTTTCACAGCTATTTGTAAGGCCTCCCCAGACAGCCATTTTGCTTTTTTGCATTTCTTTTCCATGGGAATGATCTTGATCCCTGTCTCCTGTACAATGTCACGAACTTCATTCCATAGTTCATCAGGCACTCTATCTATCAGATCTAGGCCCTTACATGTATATCTCACTTCCACTGTATAACCATAAGGGATTTGATTTAGGTCATACCTGAATGGTCTAGTGGTTTTCCCTAGATGGAGAAGCTCTCTACAGTCAACAAAAACAAGACCAGGAGCTGACTGTGGCTCAGATCATGAACTCCTTATTACCAAATTCAGACTCAAATTGAAGAAAGAAAGAATGAAGGGATGGTGCCAAAGCAAAACAACACCCAGTTGTGGATGTTATGGGTGATCGAAGTGAAGTCCTATGCTGTAAAGAGCAATATTCCATAGGAACCTGTAATGTTAGGTCCATGAATCAAGGCAAATTGGAAGTGGTCAAACAGGAGATGGCAAGAGTGAACGTTGACATTCTAGGAATCAGCGAACTAAAATGGACTGGAATGGGTGAATTTAACTCAGATGACCATTATATCTACTACTGTGGGCAAGAATCCCTTAGAAGAAATGGCATAGTGCCAGGAGCTGGGCCAGTAAAGCTCTTTTAAAGGCCTAGAAGCGGTAATTTTCTGTGCCCCAAAGCTAGATCACTAGATCCAAATCTTCTGGCGTCCCTAGTTTGAGAAGTCAAGATGTTTCCTATCTGATAATAAGGTAAAAGCAAAAGCTGTGCTATTCTTTGACTTTTATTAATTTGCACAGTTTTAGTAGGTGGCGAGACTAAAACTTTAATTTCCCCAGTATAATCAGAATCTACTACACCAGGCACTGCTGAAATTCTTTGAAAAGAAATCGAGCTACGCCCTAGCACAAGTCCAGAATGTCCTCAGGCAGGGGGCCAGCCACTCCGGTTGGAATCTGTGTAATCAGCACGTCAGGGGTTAATATTGTTGCGGTGTTGGAACTGAGGTCTAGTCCTGCGCTACCTGGGGTTAATTGGCATGGCTTGTTGTCTCTGTTTAGCAGGACATTGCTAGCCAAAATGCCCCATTTGACCATAAGAGAAACATTTTTTATTTATAGAATCTTATTGTTACAATTATTTTTCTTTCTTTTTTCTTTTTTTTGTTTTCTCTTTCTCTCTTTTTTTTTCTTCTGATTGGGTGAGGCCCCCCTGAGGGGGTTTTCTGCAAGGAGCAGGCTCTGTTTTAGAAGCTCCTGTGTTTAAAAAAATTGTCCCTATCTTTTTCAACCTTAGGCAATGTTCTGGGAGGCTTTGGAGGCAAAGTGGGGAGGCGCAACAAGAGGTGGCGGTGGTCGCCTTAAATCAAGAAAATGGTGGATAAATGTTTAAAGGTTTGCGTAGAGGGGGAGGGGGCTCGCCAGGGCACCTGGCCGCAGTGTCCTGTAAGCCCTCTCCTTCCTCGGGAGGTGGAGCACAGTCTTCCTCCTTTTGTTCATCAATTGCAGAAAATATGATCTGCGTAGAAGGTGGAAACCCACCACCATCCACTGCTGTAGCATCTCCTGAACAGCCTCATGATGGGGGTCCAGAACATTTCTAATCATATTCCACAGAGCAAAAGCATTTAGAGGCCCATGCAAAGTATAATAAGTTTTTAGCTGTTTTCCTAGGTTCACCCAAGGATCTAAATTAACAGTGCCCTTTTCTGGAAACCAAGGGCATTGTTCTTGTACAAATGAAAAAAATGACTGAATATTGGATTTCTTAACTTTAATTCCTCTCTTACTTAATAACTGCAAAATTACTCCTATAAAGAGCTGTCTTTCCTTTGACTCACTGTTACCCATGTCAGAAAGTCTAAGTTTTAGAGAAAAGTCTGCCTTGTCAAAGGTTTTACCTTTGGCAAGGGGGGTTTTCTTTTCAACCCTAAGAAAGCAGGTTTCTTTCAACCTTTAGAAAACTGGGTTTCTCTTAAACCCTTTAACACTTCCCACTCCTACTCACCCTGTCTATCCTACAGGGGGGTCTTCAGCACCCTAAGTGGCGTCCTATCCGTCCCCAAAACTCTACACTGGGGGAACAACAGAGCTGATGACCCTAGTTGTTCTGAGCAATAGGGCTGATGACCCTACTTGCTCCAAGGGGGTGTCAATAGGGCTGATGACCCTAATTGCTCAGGGAACCTACCTTCGAATAGCCTGTTCCAGGCGCCATTTGCCAGGGTCCAGCCCCGGTGGATCCAGGGAATTCCAAGAGGGGACGGAGTCGGCGTCCTAGGAAAGAACTTATTTAATTACAGATATAAAGAGAGATTAGGAAAGAATAGTAGGAAAATTAATGGAGAAAAGAGGCTGAATAACTTGGTTTACGTGGAAAACCAATAAAACTCCAAGACAAGGAGTTTGCACCATCTATGTAGGCCACCGGCGCCCGCTTGAATAGGGGAGGGTGCCCCGCCTTGGGCTCCCTCTCGCGTGGGTCTTAGAAGCCAGGGCAAGTAAGTAGATATGGCGAGCCTCCAGGCTCCAGATGGGAATTCAGCCAGAAAAAAGAAAGAACGACACGGGGGAATCAGTCTTTCCAGGAACTGATCCGTTTTCTTTATTTGCCAGGTTTGCTTATATACTTTTTGTTATGCATAGAGATAGAATACAAAATCACGCGGGGTCAGCAGACCTGACCTTTATCAAAATCAAGTGCTTCATATAAATGTATACAAAAGGTCTTAGGTGTCTTTACATCATCTTATGGCCATGAGGCCTGCTGACATTTTATGGCCCTTTCTTTCTGATAACAGTCAGTCAACAGGAAAACTTATTTTTTCCAGGGGTGAATTTTCTTAAACCAGGTGCCACCCTCCGAAGGTCCCAGATAAAGTTGCATTCCTATAGGGTGAGGGTGTAGTGGATTACAATTAAGAAAGGAATTTAGTAAGCCTAAGGTTTAACATGATTAATCTTAAAGGTTAATACTTATTTCTCCTATATGCTAGTTGTATTCATTAATGTGTATAAGGGCAGGGGATATGGAGACTTAGCAGCAAATATTGGCTAAACAAATGAAAAACCCTTCACCAATATAATTCCTAGTCAACCCACTATATTGTACTAATAATTTTCTAACTTCTCCAAAGAATCTATATTTAGAAAGTTTAAAGCATCTTGTGCCTCTCATGGTTGGGAGGCGGTGAACAATCACATGTGGCCGGACAAACCTGCTCAGGCAGGCTAGAGAAACTTCAGAGGAGTTTGGAAGTTGAAACACTCTTGTCACGCCCAGGAATTTTAATTAACTGGAGCGGTAAGTTAACTCCTTCTCTGAGAGAGGTGGTGGGGGACAGCCCCCTGTCAAGTCAGAGGTGTAGGTGAGAGCATTAAACAGTAAAGTAGGCAGGCTCTGGTTTTGGGGTAGATGCTCGGGAACAGGGGGTCTCCTGAGGCTCGATCCAGCCTTTGCGTATGCCGAGCCTCCTTCCTCATGACCTTTGCCACGGGCGGAGTTCCTCATGCTGGGTCCTGGCAGCGTAGCCATCATAGTCAACAAGAATCTGAAATGCACTACTTGGATGCAATCTCAAAAATGACAGAATGATCTCTGTTCATTTCCAAGGCAAGCCATTCAATATCACAGTAATCCAAGTCTATGCCCTGACCAGTAATGCTGAAGAAGCTGCAGTCAAACACTTCTGTGAAGACCTATAAGACCTTTTAGAACTAACACCCAAAAAAGATGTCCTTTTCATTTTAGGGGGCTGGAATGCAAAAGTAGGAAGTCAAGAAACACCTGGAGTAACAGGCAAATTTGGCCTTGGTGTACTGAATGAAGCAAGGCAAAGGCTAATAAGAGTTCTGCCAAGAGAACACACTGGTCATAGCAAACACTCTCTTCCAACGACACAAGAGAATACTCTACACATGGACATCACCAGATGGTCAACACTGAAATCAGATTGGTTATATTCTTTGCAGCCAAAGATGGAGAAGCTGTATACAGTCAGCAAAACAAGACTGGGAGCTGACTGTAGCTCAGATCATCAACACCTTATTGCCAAATTCAGACGTAAATTGAAGAAAGTAGGGAAAACCACTAGACCATTCAGGTATGACCTAAATCAAATCCCTTACAATTATACAGTGGAAGTGAGAAATAGATTCAAGGGATTAGATGTGATAGACAGAGCGCCTGAAGAACTGTGGATGGAGGTTCATGGCGTTGTACAGGAGACAGAGATCAAGACCATTCCCATGGAAAAGAAATGCAAAAGCAAAATGGCTGTCTGAGGAGGCCTTACAAATAGCTGTGAAAGAAGAGAAGTGAAAAGCAAGGGAGAAAAGGAAAGATATACCCATTTGAATGTGGAGTTCCAAAGAATAGCAAGGAGAGACAAGAAAGCCTTCTTTAGTGATCAGTGCAAAGAAATAGAGGAAAACAATAGAATAGGAAAGAATATAAATATCAGGAAAGTTAGAGATAGCAAGGGAAAATTTCATGCAAAAATAGGCACAATAAAGGACAGAAATGGTACAGACCTAACAGAAACAGAAGATATTAAGAAGAGGTGGCAAGAATACACAGAAGAACTATACAAAAAAGATCTTCACAACCAAGATAATCATGATGGTGTGATCACTCACCTAGAGCCAGACATCCTGGAATGTGAAGTCAAGTGGGCTTTAGGAAGCATCGCTACGAACAAAGCTAGTGGAGGTGATGGAATTCAAGTTGAGCTATTTCAAATCCAAAAGGATGATGCTGTGAAAGTGCCGCACTCAATATGCCAGCAAATCTGGAAAACTCAGCAGTGGCCACAGGACTGGAAAAGGTCAGTTTTCATTCCAATCCCAAAGAAAGGCAATGCCAAAGAATGCTCAAACTACTGCAGAATTGCACTCATCTCTCATGCTAGTAAAGTAATGCTCAAAATTCTCCAAGTCAGGCTTCAGCAATACATGAACTGTGAACTTTCAGATGTTCAATCTGGTTTTAGAAAAGGCAGAGGAACCAGAGATCAAATGGCCAACATCCGCTGGATCGTGGAAAAAGCAAGAGAGTTCCAGAAAAACATCTATTTCTGCTTTCTCGACTATGCCAAAGCCTTTGACTGTGTGGATCACAACAAACTGTGGAAAATTCTTCAAAATACAGGAATACCAGACCACCTGACCTGCCTCTTGAGAGATCTATATGCAGGTCAGGAAGCAACAGTTAGAGCTGGACATGGAACAACAGACTGGTTCCAAATAGGAAAAGGAGTACGTCAAGACTGTAAATTGTCACCCTGCTTATTTAACTTCTATGCAGAGTACATTGTGAGAAACGCTGGACTGGAAGAAGCACAAGCTGGAATCAAGATTGCCGGGAGAAATATCAATAACCTCAGATATGCAGATGACACCACCCTTATGGCAGAAAGTGAAGAACTGAAGAGCCTCTTGATGAAAGTGAAAGAGGTGAGCGAAAAAGTTGGCTTAAAGCTCAACATTCAAAAAACTAAGATCATGGCATCCAGTCCCATCACTTCATGGCAAATAGATGGGGAAACAGTGAACACAGTGACAGACTTTATTTTGGGGGCTTCAAAATCCCACAGATGGTGACTGTTGCTATGAAATTAAAAAGACTCTTACTCCTTAGAAGGAAAGTTATGATCAACCTAGACAGCATATTCAAAAGCAGAGACATTACTTTGCCAACAAAGGTCCATCTAGTCAAGGCTATGATTTTTCCAGTGTTCATATATGGATGTGAGAGTTGGACCATAAAGAAAGCTGAGCATTGAAGAATTGCTGCTTTTGAACTGTGGTGTTGGAAAAGACTCTTGAGAGTGTTGTACTGCAAGGAGGTCCAACCAGTCCATCCTAAAGGAGATCAGTCCTGTCTGTTCATTGGAAGGACTGATATTGAAGCTGAAACTTCAATTCTTTGGCCATCTGATGTGAAGAACTGTCTCATTTGTAAAGGCTCTGATGCTTGGAAAAATTGAAGGCGGGAGGAAAAAGGGACAACAGAGGATGAGATGGTTGGGTGGCATCACCAACTCAATGGACATGAGTTTGAGTGAACTCTGGGAGTTGGTGATGGACAGGGAGGCCTGGTGTACTATAGTCCATGGGTTCGCAGAGTTGATCATGACAGAGTGACTGAACTGAGCTGAACTGAACTGATCACAGAATATGGGGCTTCCCAGGTGACTCAGTGGTAAAGAATCTGCCTGCAATGCAGGAGACATGAGTTCAATCTCTGGGTCAGGAAGATCCCTTTAAAAGGAAATGGCAACCCACTCCAGTATTCTTGCCTGGAAAATCCCTTGGACACAGGAGCCTGGCAGGCTATAGTCCGTGGGATCACAAAGAATCAGATATGACTTATCAACTAAACAACAATCATAGAACAGAAATAAAGGAAGGAAGAGATAATCTCTAATTAAAGTCAGCAAGCGTTTATCTAATGTCTAGTATTTATCAGTTTTATTCATATCCCTAACCTTGTTATAAAAGCGACAGAGGCTAAATAATGAAATATGTAGTTTCAGTCTCAAGAGTGTACCCAGAAATGTTTATGACTTAAAGTCATTTATTGTATTATAGTAATGTAACCAATATTACAATATGGTTCATGGATTTAAGTATACCATGACTCAAATTATGCTGAATGAAAGGAAACCACAGAGAAAACCTTGGTTGTAATCTTACTTTCCAGAATCAGTCTTTAAGTTCTAGGAATCCTTTTGTTATAACTAATAATAAAATCTCATACACATGTGTGTTCACACGCACATACACACACTTCTACCTTACAATATTACTAGCAAGTTGGATCAGCCATAAGCTAGCCAGTGAATAGCTCCTGATGAACCGAATGATCAGCCTATACATTGTTTGGCAAATTGGATCAAGCCACAGAAAGTAGCCTCAGATAAAGTGAGTGATTTAACATAATTTACTTTCTCATAGTGAGAGGCTCTATTTAATTTTCCTACCCCTGTATCTGATGTCTTCCCATGAAATATAGTAGATTACTTCTCTAAACTTCCCTGCTGGTGAAAAGAATGCATTTAAAAAAAATCCATTCTTAATTTCTGGTCCATAAACCATGCCTCTGGGAAAGAAATGCATTGCATGGATACACTTTGCGAAGGTAAACACACAGAGGCATTCTACTTTCTGTTAATTAATGATAGAGATGCCAAGTTTTTATAGAAAACCAATTTTGCTTTTGAACATCAAGGAGATCTTTGAGCTTAAGAAACATTTCAATTTAGGAAAACTATAGCATGGTCCAAAAGTCCAAATGTAACAAATAAATCACAGTTGGTGTAAAAAATTGGATGCATCAGGAATTGGTCCATGAATGTTCAGTAAATACAACTGGATTCCTGTAAACATTTTCTCAAAGCTGAAGACAACTCCAAAAGTTGGGATTTGTTCCAGCATTTTCCCAAGAGTTGGAGTTTACATTCATGGGTTGGGACTGTGGGAGCTGAGAAAGGCTGCAGTTGTGAGCAGCCCACTGGGTGGAACCATGCCTTGGGCGAGCCAGGGCTTTGCCTGGCTGATGAAGGATGGATGGTCACTGTCTGCAAATGGAGACTGAGTCTGACCTTTTTGCAGGATGGGAGTTTCAGCTGCCTCTTGTTTTTATTCATTAGGAAGTCATTTATGAATACTCACTAACTGTGACATGACCTCCGTGGTGTATTTAAAGCTACCCTTTGCTGATATTGTCATAAGTTTCATTGTACACACAGATGCTTCGAGTCAGCAGGAACATGGACAGAGCTGTCAGGATGAGTGGCAAACAATGCGAGGGCTGAGTCACTGCAAAACACGCCACACAACCCACCTTATGCAATGGGTTCTATTCTCGTGTATTACAGACTCAGCCCCGCCTAGATTGCATCTGCCTTGAGCTCCTGCAACATTGTCTGCCTGGAGGTGCAGTTGGTGATGAAGAACAGTGAAAGTCAGGACAGATACTTAAAGTGGAAAACCCCAAGTCTAGGTACTCTGAGCCTCCCAAATGGTGTCTGCCGTTTGACTTCCAGTAATCAATTCTAAAGAAATACTTAAGCAAGTGTTTCCATAAGTCCATCCACAGTGAAGTTAATTACAGCATCATGAAGGCAATAGCAACCCACTCCAGTACTCTTGCCTGGAAAACCACATGGATGGAGGAGCCTGGTAGGCTGCAGTCCATGGGGTTGCAAAGAGTTGGACATGACTGAGCAACTTCACTTTCACTTTTCACTTTCATGCATTGGAGAAGGAAATGGCAACCCACTCCAGTGTTCTTGCCTCAAGAATCCCAGGGATGGGGAGCCTGGTGGGCTGCTGTCTATGGGGTCACACAAAGTTGGACATGACTGAAGCGACTTAGCAGTAGCAGTACAAGAATGAGAAATTGGAAACAACCTAAATGGGGGGGGGGGTGATATCAATTATGGTGTTATTTATGCTGCAGAATATTATGTAGGTTTGAAAAAACAGCTGAGCAGCCTTATCTGAATAGAGTTGTCCACAATAGGTTGCTGTATAGCCATTTCAGTGTTTAAAAAACTATGTGTGCTTAGCAGTGCTGCCCCTTGGGGACTGGAGTTGAGGAAGCTGAGGGAAGGATCATCACTTTAGCATTCTACAGTTCTGCTTTACTGGAAAGTTTTCAGTTAACATGTATTACTTCTGAAGCTAAATATATATTTGCAAAAGGAGATTAAATAATTTAAAAGCTTTTCAGTCAAGATGCCCAGAGTAATCCTTGGATTACACAGTAGCCAAAAAGAATAAATCCATAATTACAAACAGAGGCTCCATGGTTGCTTCAGGCTTTTGGATGAAGGATTTCATCTGAGTGTATTTCTAGAATATGTGTTCTGCCTTCTGAGAGAAGGTGGGACTGTACGTTCAAGTTGTTTATCGGCCTGACCCCTTTGTTCGTCAGCCTGCGCATGCTTTGGGTGCCAAGTCACTTCAGTTGTGTCCGACTTTGTGCAGCCCTATGGACGGCAACATGCCAGGCTCCTCTGTCCATGGGATTCTTCAGGCAAGAATACTGAAGTAGGTTGCTGTGCCCTCCTCCAAGGGATCTTCCCAATCCAGGGACTGAACCCTCATCTCTTAAGTGTACCTGTACTGGCAGGCAGGTTCTTTATAACTACCACCACCTGGGAATAACCTAATGATACTCTTAATAGCATTCTTAATGATACTCTTAATAACATTCCAGCTGAGCTATTTCAAATCCTAAAACATGATGCTGTGAAAGTGCTACACTCAACATGCCAGCAAATTTGGAAAATGCAGCAGTGGCCACAGGACTGGAAGAAGTCAGTTTTCATTCCAATCCCAAAGAAGGGCAATGCTAATGAATGTTCAAACTATCATATATTTGCATTTTACATGCTAGCAAGGTAATGCTCACAATCCTTCAAGCTAGGCTTCAGCAGTATGTGAACCAAGAACTTCCAGATATGCAAGCTGGATTTAGAAAAGGCAGAGGAACCAGAGATCAAATTGCCAACACTGTTGGATCTTAGAAAAAGCAAGAGAATTACAGAAAAACATATACTTCTGTTTCATTGACTACAGTAAAGCCTTTGACTGTGTGAATCACAACAAACTGTGGAAAATTCTTAAAGAGATGGGAATACTAAAACACCTTACTGACTCTTGAGAAACCTGTATGCAGGTCAGGAAGCAACAGTTAGAACCAGACATGCAACAACAGACTAGTTCTAAAATTGGGAAAGAGTACATCAAGGCTGCATATTGTCAACCTGTTTATTTAACTTCTATGCAGAGTACATCATGCAAAATGCTGGGCTGGGTGAAACACAAGCTGGCATCAAGGTAGCTGGGAGAAATATCAATAACCTCAGATATTCAGATGACACACCCTTATGGCAGAAAGTGAAGAGGAACTAAACAGCCCCTTGATAAAGATGAAAGAGGAGAGTGAAAAAGCTGGCTTAAAACTCAACATTCAGAAAACAAAAATTATGGCATCCGGTCGTATCACTTCATGACAAATAGATGGGGAAACAATGGAAACAGAGACAGACTTTATTTTTTTGGGGGGGGGTCTCCAAAATCACTGCAGATGGTGACTGCAACCATGAAATTAAGACTCATGCTCATTGGAAGAAAAGCTATGACAAACCTAGACAGTGTATTAAAAATCAGAGACATCACTTTGCCAACAAAGGTCCATCTAGTCAAAGCTATGGTTTTTCCAGTAGTCATGTATGGATGTGAGAGTTGGACCACAGAGAAAGCTGAGCACTGAAGAATTGATGCTTTTGAACTGTGGTGTTGGAGAAGACTCTTGAGAGTCCCTTCGACTGCAAGGAGATCGACCAGTCCATCCTAAAGGAAGTCAGTCCTGACTATTCATTGAAAGGATTGATGTTGAAGCTGAAACTCCAATACTTTGGCCACCTTATGTGAAGAAATGACTCCTTGGAAAAGACCCTGATGCTGGGAAAGATTGAAGGTGAGAGTAGAAGGGGACGGCAGAGG
Source organism: Capra hircus (assembly GCF_001704415.2). Lineage (NCBI taxonomy): Eukaryota > Metazoa > Chordata > Mammalia > Artiodactyla > Bovidae > Capra > Capra hircus. The sequence continues at coordinate 21,800,446 of NC_030818.1, forward strand.
ATGAGATGGTTGAATGTTATCACAGACTCAATGGACATGAGCTTGAGCAAGCTCTGGGAGATGATGGACAGGGAGACCTGGCATGCTATATTCCATGAGGTCACAAAGAGTTGAATATAACTGAGCAACTGAACAACAGCAAGAAATACATTACTCATTTTTTGTTTTATGGTTTGCCAATCACTTTTCACATCTTGAATACTACAACAAAGCCATGAAGTGGTACTATTATCTTTGTTTTCAGGAAAAGTAAGGTTTAGGGAAGTTTGTAGACATGCTCTAAATCACACAACTAGTTAGGGTAGAGAATCAGTAGAAGTTATGTAGGGATTTTATCCCCAGTTAGCCGTTAATTCTAGAAAAATCACTCTTTTTCTAGGTCTCTGATTCCTCAACTATGCAACTGGGATGGAGAAGTTTTCCAAGTATAAAAGTATACAATGGTTAAAATAAAACTTTATAGACCCTCCTTATCTATACTGCCCAATTAACTTTGGGACAATTTTATGGATGTGTTTAAAGATACATTGTGAAGACATGGCAGCCATCCTGGCTGCATATGAGCATATTTGGGTATGAAGTTAAAGGCTGTATATTTGTGAGGTGATTTAAAGGGCAGATTATTGCAGATTGGTTGGAAAGAATCCAAGGTCACATCATCCCTATCATGGCTCTGCATTCCAGGTGGCACAGATGATCATGGTACATCAGAGGTGAACTGTGGTTCTTTCCTGGTCTAGGTAATTCTCACTACTTACATAAGCATTCTATTTGAATTAGAGTAGAGAGATGATTATTTACAGAACTAGTTGGTACATGGTAGTTCTAAGTATTTGCAAATAACTGGATCTGCAGTGTGAATATTTGGCAATGGGTCATAAAAGAAATTGACTTTTCTTATGACTGAATTGTTGGTCTTATTAATACCATCTCCCCAACAGCTGAATCCTAATCTTTTCACTCATCAACACAGTTTTCATGAAACCTATCCCCACAGGGGGTAGGTTTGTTTTTATTCAGGAATGGTGAGGACAATAGATCAAGAGATGATAGAGGTTGAGGAACTATTTTGTTGTTCACAGTTCCCAAGGGGAGGGGCATACAGGAGAGCAGTGGGATCAGACAGGAGACAGAGCTGCTGCTGCTAAGTCGCTCAGTCGTGTCCAACTCTTAGTGACCCCATGGACTGTAGCCCACCAGGCTCCTCCATCCATGGGATTTTCCAGGCAAGAGTACTGGAGTGGGGTGCCATTGCCTTAGGGAAAGCAAAGGCGAGAGCCCTTATTGTGGTTTCTGCAGGAAGAAACAGGTGAGGCAGAGTGAACAAGCTCAGGATTGACTAGTCTGAATAATTCCAGTGGGCTCTGGGATATAGGGGCTGCCTCTTTTTGATACTCTGGCTCTGGGGTGAATAGGGCAGAGGAACAGTGGCTCAGCTATGAAAATCTACTCAAGGAGGTGGTCAGGGCAAGGCTCTGAGATGGTTGGTTTGCATATGAGAGGTGTGCTCCCACAACTCCTTAACTCTCTCTGAAGTTGGCTAGCCCGCAAAGTGACAGGCTCTCTGGGGTCAACAGGACCCTAGGCGTCCAAGCTTCAGAATAAAGAGGCTGATCTAAATTAAGGTAGCCTTAGGACTTCCCTGGTGGCCCAGTGGCTAAGACTCAGAGCTCCTAATGCAGGGAGCACCCCTGATCAGGGAAGTAGATCCCATATGCCACAACTAAAGATCCTATGTGCCACAAGAAAGACTTGGCATAGCCAAGTAGATATATATTTTTTTAAAAAAAATCAAGGTAGCTTTAAAAGAAAGCAAAGAATTGTCAAGCAGGGGTGGGTTGGATATAACCTATCACTCTCTATAATATTATGTGTACTGACACAGCATACTTTCATCATGGGTCACTGGTTTGGCATTACTAAGTTTGGAAAAGGCTTGTACATGTTTTGTTCCGGGACCACTGAATGGCTTTGTCATTTGAGATAGTTTCTTTCTTCAGTTCTACTTTAATGAAACTATACAGTTACCAGGTGGCAGTGTGTTCTTAGTGCTGGGATTTTTCTAGCCCCTCCCACCTCACCTTCCTATATATACTTATATTATTAACTTGTATATATTGAGAGGTAGTATATGTAATGCCGGGCTGGATGAGTTACAAGCCAAAATCAAGACAGGCGAGAGAAACACCAACAACTGCAGATATGCAGATGATACCACTCAAATGGCAGAAAGCGAAGAGGAACTAAAGAGCCTCTTGAAGGTGAAGGAGGAGAAAGAGCTGGCTTAAGACTACATATTTAAAAAACTAAGATCGTGGCATCTGACCCCATTACTGCATAGCAAATAGGAGGGTGAAAGGTGGAAATAGTGACAGATTTCCTCTTCTTGGGCTCCAAAGTCACTGCAGATGGTGACTGCAGCCATGAAATCAGAAGACAATTGCTTCTTGGCAGGAAAGCAATGACAAACCTAGACAGTGTGTTAAAAAGCAGAGACGTTACTCTGCCGACAAAGGTCCATATAGTCAAGGCTATGGTCTTCCCAATGGTCACATACAGTTGTGAGAGCTAGACTGTAAAGAAGGCAGAAAGCCAAAGAATTGGTGCCCTCAAACTGTGGTGCTGGAGAAGACTCCTGAGAGTCCCTTGGACAGCAAGGAGATCAAACCAGACAATCTTAAGGGAGATCAACCCTGAATATTCACTGTAAGGACTGATGCTGAAGCTGAAGCTCCAGTATTTTGGTCATCTGATGCCAACAGGCAACTGATTGGAAAAGTCCCTGATGCTAGGAAAGTTTGAAGGCAGAAGAAGAGGATTGTAAGAGGATGAGTTGGCTGGATGGCATCACTGATGCAATGAACACGAACTTGGGCAAACTCCAGGAGATGGTGAGGGATAGGGAAGCCTGGTGTGCTGCAGTCCATGGGGTCGCAAAGAGTTGGACACAACTGAGCGACTAAGCAACAACATATATTTACAAATATGTGTGAACATATGCAAGCTGATATATATACCCATATATTTTAAAGGTACAGGAAGACAAAATATAAGCCCTAAGTGCCAAGGAATTTCAACAAAAATGCATCTTAAAGTTGAAAAAGTTTATCACCTTATTGCCCCTCCACTCTCAACACTTGCCCCTTCCCTTGTCTAATTAGAGCTCTCTGAAAAATGTACAAATAAGCACACATCTTTCATCTTTTCAGGAATGACTTATGTAAAGACTTCATCAGGATCAATAGATTTGTTTTCTGTAATGTAACATACTCTTAAGCAAGTCTACTTAAAAAATTAGCCCACATATATTATTGAATACTGGTCATATTTTTACAATGAGTGATGAGTGCCACTGACTGCCTCTTCAACATGCACCCACGTGGCTGGCACACCCTCTTCAATATCAGTAAGGCAGAGCAAGTCACCAGCTTCTACATAGCACCACTGGCTGTGTGCTGAGAATTTTCTCCCATGCAGACCTGGCAAGACAATGCTTATACACAAACACATTGTATAGCCATTTGCTGGTTCCATCAGAGAAGCAACAGAGCAGGAGCAGGGGGTCTCTGAGCCAGGAACTCTCTCTGTTGGAGGAGTCCCTCTTAACCTTTTAGAGGTAACTAATTTCATGAGGTAACTAATCTCATTCATGGCTGCACAACTGTCTTCCTCTAAACCCCTCCTAAGATCTACTCTCAAAATGGTTCTAATTAGACACCTCATGCACTTTTTGTCTTATGATAACATCATTAACGAGGGAAGTAAGCCCCAGTGCCAACCAACTAGGTGCTAGGGTGGACCTTCTGCACTTTGTCAATACCCCACCTGTGTTCTTGACACATTTCACTTATGGTGCTAAGAATATACAGTTTGTCTTTCTCTTTCTTTTGTTTGTTTGGTTTTGGCTGTTTCTCCATAAAGTATTCATGATCTGTCCACCTTCCCCTGGATTTATTAATTTAGCTCCTTTTATATCTACTAGTTAACCTTGATGTCTTCCCTTCCTCCTGTACAATAAATCCCTCTTCTGGATCAATACTCTTCATTCAGTACACACTCGCCTTATAAGTAACTCTCAAGATACTTGGGTCCTTTTACAGAGTCCGTGTTTGCAGTTCAAAGGCAATCTCTCGGGCTTTAATAACTTGGGTTCAGGTAATCAGGGCGGTAGCTACATATGCTCCATTCTGTTAAATGCCAGGTGGAAATCCATTCTGATTGAGCTCAAAGTGAAATTAGAAAAAAAAGTCTTTCCTGCTCTTTGATACAGGAAACAGCTCGGGGTTCTGCACAAATCTGAAGAGCTCATTGAATGCATCTTTCCTGTGACTTTAGTGGACACAGTCACTGGAGCTTATTAGTGCTCAGGCTTCTCTGTTGCTTTCTGGAGCATTCACTACAATCATCCTCCAGCCTTTCCTATTCCTGGATGGCAGGCAGAGCACGCCTGGAGGGAATGAGTGCTCAGCTGAGATAAAGGCACGCAGAAAATGGACGCCAGGATCTAAGGAAAATTGGCGAGACATTCACCCTCCAGCTGTTCAGTTCAGTTCAGTCGCTCATTCATGTCCAACTCTTTGCGACCCCATGAATCACAGCACGCCAGCTGTTAGGAACTTTAATTGTCATGTCTTTTGGAATTCAGTAGACCCTTGGAACATGATCAGAGGGGTAAGTGGGTCAGAGAAGAGGGGAAATAGTGGTGAATTGTGGGCTACCATCTTACAAAGAAAGCAATTTAAAATACTGGTTTCCAATTACTGCTATAACAAATTACCACGAATTTAAGGACTTAAGACAATTCATTACCTTACAGTTCTGTAGGTCAGAAGTCCAAAGGTAGTCTCACCAGGCTAAAGCCAAGGCATCATCAGGGCTGCATTCCTCTCTAAAAGCTCTATAGAGACACAAATGTAGAGAACAAACATATAGACACCCAGGGGGAAGGAGGGGATGAACTGGGGGATTGAGACTGACATATACACAATATCGATACTACGTATAAAATAGATAACTAACGAGAGCCTGCTGTATAGTTCAGGGAACCCTACTCGGTGCTCTGCGGTGACCTAGATGGGAAGAAAATCCAAAAAAAGAGGGGATATATATACACACACACACACACATATATAGCTGATTCACTTTGCTATACAGTAGAAACTAGCATAACATTGTAAACAACTACACTTCAATAAAGATGAAAGATAAACCTGAATATTGAAATAGTAAAAAAAAAAAAAAAAAGCTCTTGGGGAGAATCTGTTTGCTTGCCTTTTCTAGCTTTGAGAGGTTTCCTACATTCCCCAGCTGTTGTTTACTTCCTCTATCTTCAAGGTCAGCAATGATGCATCTCTCTAACTCTTTTTCCATTTTCCACCTGTCTCTAATGATACTCAGGAAAGGTTCTCTGGTTTTAGGAATGCATGGGATTATCTTGGACCCACTGGAATAATCCAGGATAATCTCCCCATTTCAAGACTTCAAGACCTTAATTATATCTGCCAAGTTCCTTTTGCCATCTAAGGTGACATAGTCATAGATTTTGGGGGTGGGGTGGGCAGATTATTCTATCCTACCACAACCACAAATGGAGAAGGAAACGGCAGCCCACTCCAGTATTTTTGCCTGGAGAATCCCATGGACTGTAGCCTGCATGACTTAGCAACTAAACCACCCCTCCACCACAACCACAAAGTTGATATCCTCACTGAGATAGAAAAGGGAAGTGTCTACCTTTAGACCTACCTTTTTTGTCTCCCGCAGGTCTAATGGGGCTTCCCAGGTGGCTTAGTGTTAAAGAATCTGTCTGCTAGCTGCCGTCTATGGGGTCACACAGAGTCGGACACGACTGAAGTGACTTAGCAGCAGCAGCGGAGATGTGGGTTTGACCCCTGGGTCAGGAAGATCCCCTGGCGTGGGAAGTGGCAACCCACTCCAGTATTCTTGCCTGAGAAAGAGGAGCCTGATGGGCTACAGTCCCTAGGGCGACAAAAGAGTCGGCCCAGATGGGGCAGTCGTAAAGAATCCGCCTGCCAGTCCAGGAGATGCGGGAGACCAGAGTTTGCTCCTTGGGTTGGGAAGGTCCTTGGGAGGAGGAAACGGCAACCCACCCCAGTATTCTTACCTGGAAAATTCCATGGACAGAGGAGACTGGTGGGCTACAGTCCATGGGGTTGCAGAGTTGGACACAACTGAGCACACATGCTGTGCTGTGCAGATCTAATGAGATAACCATAGATTTTTAGAAATTCTCTATTTGACCAGTTAATCTATGATAAGTGAAATTTTATTATTGGCAAGCAATAATAATATTATTAATTCCATAATAATTTTTCTTTATGCAAATTATTACTTTAATTTCCGTTTGGGGGATAACTTTCATTTCTCCTCTCCACGTCTCTCCTTTGAACATCCAGGAGCTTTCTCTGCCTTCAAAATCTTTAATCTTCCTGACCTCTCTAGCTATGGAATGATTTCTTCTACAGTTGACTGCCAAAGTTCTCTGACGATTCATCAACATGTGTTACTGTTTTTTCACTCATCTTCTATCCATCCCTCAGACCCCAGAAGTTTGATTCCTGCCTTAACTCCTTTATTTATGATCACTCGCCAAAGGTCCCAGGTATTATGTCACTGAGACCCCTTCTTACTCTTCTGTCTGCTGCTGGATATTCCCATGGTTCTCAACACCCTTGACCAGGCCCTTCTTGAAACTCCCCGCCCTTGGCTTGGGTGGCTCTCCTGATTAACTCACAGCATGCCGCTAGGCCCTGGTTCCTTGTCCTCCTTCCAGGTCTACTTTCAGACACCACCTCTGCTCTTCTACCCCAGTTAACCATGGGCTTCTCAACATGTTTGCCTCTACGTAGATACCTGCCGACTCTGCTTTTCTGACTATCTGGTGGACATTTCTATACAGGTATCCCTCTGTCCTCTCATATCCCAAAGTCCATAGCTTAAATCTCCAAACCTGTTCTCCAACTTGATTTATATACCTACTTAATTATATATTGCACGTTCAAGGTCAGGGGGGTGGCAGTGAGGAGATACACCTTGTCCAAGGTAAGAGAAAACCAAGTAAGACAGTAGGTGTGGCAAGAGGGCATCAGAGGGCAGACACACTGAAACAATACTCACAGAAAACTAGTCAATCTAATCACACTAGGACTACAGTCTTGGCTAACTCAATGAAACTAAGCCATGCCTGTGGGGCCACCCAAGATGGGCGGGTCATGGTGGAGAGGTCTGACAGAATGTGGTCCACTGGAGAAGAGAATGGCAAACCACTTCAGTATTCTTGCCTTGAGAACCCCATGAACAGTATGAAAAGGCAAAATGATAGGATACTGAAAGGGGAACTCCCCGGGTCAGTAGGTGCCCAATATGCTACTGGAGATCAGTGGAGAAATAACTCCAGAAAGAATGAAGGGATGGAACCAAAGCAAAAACAATACCCAGTTGTGGGTGTGACTGGTGATAGAAGCAAGGTCTGATGCTATAAAGAGCAATAGTGCATAGGAACCTGGAATGTCAGGTCCATGAATCAAGGCAAATGGAAGTGGTCAAATAGGAGATGGCAAGAGTGAACGTCGACAGTCGACATTCTAGGAATCAGCAAACTAAAATGGACTGGAATGGGTGAATTTAACTCAGATGACCATTATATCTACTACTGTGGGCAGGAATCCCTTAGAAGAAATGGAGTAGCCATCATGGTCAACAAAGGAGTCCGAAACACAGTATTTGGATGCAATCTCAAAAACAACAGAATGAACTCTCTTCGTTTCCAAGGCAAACCATTCAATAACACAGTAATCCAAGTCTATGCCCCAACCAGTAACGCTGAAGAAGCTGAAGTTGAATGGTTCTATGAAGACCTACAAGACCTTTGAGAACTCACACCCAAAAAAGATGTCCTTTTCATTATAGGGGATTGGAATGCAAGAGTAGGAAGTCAAGAAACACCTGGAGTAACAGGCAAATTTGGCCTTGGAATGTGGAATGAAGCAGGGCAAAGACTAATAGAGTTTTGCCAAGAAAATGCACTGGTCATAGCAAACACCCTCTTCCAAAAACACAAGACTCTACACATGGACATCACCAGATGGTCAACACCAAAATCAGATTGATTATTTTCTTCGCAGCCAAAGATGGAGAAGCTCTATACAGTCAACAAAAACAAGACCAGGAGCTGACTGTGGCTCAGATCATGAACTCCTTATTGCCAAATGCAGACTTAAATTGAAGAAAGTAGGGAAAACCACTAGACCATTCAGGTATGACCTAAATCAAATCCCTTATGATTATACAGTGGAAGTGAGAAATAGATTTAAGGGACTAGATCTGATAGACAGAGTGCCTGATGAACTATGGAATGAGGTTTGTGACATTGTACAGGAGACAGGGATCAAGACCATCCCCATGGAAAAGAAATGCAAAAAAGCAAAATGGCTGTCTGGGGAGGCCTTACAAATAGCTGTGAAAAGAAGAGAGGCGAAAAGCAAAGGAGAAAAGGAAAGATATAAGCATCTGAATGCAGAGTTCCAGAGAATAGCAAAAAGAGATAAAGCCTTCCTCAGCAATCAATGCAAATAAATTGAGGAAACAACAGAATGGGAAAGACTAGAGATCTCTTCAAGAAAATTAGAGATACCAAGGGAACATTTCATGCAAAGATGGGCTCGATATAGGACAGAAATGGTATGGACCTAACAGAAGCAGAAGATATTAAGAAGAGGTGGCAAGAATACACAGAAGAACTGTACAAAAGTGATCTTCAAGACCAAAATAATCATGATGGTGTGATCACTCACCTAGAGCCAAACATCCTGGAATGTGAAGTCAAGTGGGCCTTAGAAAGCATCACTGTGAACAAAGCTAGTGGAAGTGATGGAATTCCAGTAGAGCTATTTCAAATCCTGAAAGATGATGCTGTGAAAGTGCTGCACTCAATATGCCAGCAAATTTAGAAAACTTGGCAGGGGCCACAGGACTGGAAAAGGTCAGTTTTCATTCCAACCCCAAAGAAAGGCAATGCCAAAGAATGCTCAAACTACCACACTATTGCACTCATCTCACATGCTAGTAAAGTAATGCTCAAAATTCTCCAAGCCAGGCTTCAGCAATACGTGAACTGTGAACTTCCAGATGTTCAAGCTGGTTTTAGAAAAGGCAGCGGAACCAGAAGTCAATGGCTAGCATTTGCTGGATCATCGAAAAAGCAAGAGAGTTCCAGAAAAACCAACTTTTTCTGCTTTATTGATATGCCAAAGCCTTTGACTGTGTGGATCACATAAACTGTGGAAAATTTTGAAAGAGATGGGAATACCAGACCACCTGACTTGCCTCTTGAAAAACCTATATGCAGGTCAGGAAGCAACAGTTAGAACTGGACTTGGAAAAACAGACTGGTTGCAAATAGGAAAAGGAGTATGTCAAGGCTGTATATTGTCACCCTGCTTATTTAAATTATATGCAGAGTACATCATGAGAAATGCTGGGCTGGAAGAAGCACAGGCTGGGATCAAGATTGACGGGAGAAATATCAATAACCTCAGATATGCAGATGACACCACCCTTATGGCAGAAAGTGAAGAGGAAGTAAAAAGCCTCTTGATGAAAGTGAAAGAGGAGAGTGAAAAAGTTGGCTTAAGGCTCAACATTCAGAAAACAAAGATCAGGGCATCTAGTCCCATCACTTCATGGGAAATAGATGGGGAAACATTGGAAACAGTGTCAGACTTTATTTTTTGGGGCTTGAAATTCACTGCAGAAGGTGACTTCAGCCATGAAATTAAAAGATGCTTACTCCTTGGAAGAAAAGTTATGACCAACCTAGATAACATATTCAAAAGCAGAGACATTACTTTGCCAACAAAGGTCTGTCTAGTCAAGGCTACGGTTTTTCCAGTAGTGATGTATGGATGTGAGAGTTGGACTGTGAAGAAGGCTGAGCACTGAAGAATTGATGCGTTTGAACTGTGGTGTTAGAGAGGACTCTTGAGAGTCCCTTGTACTGCAAGGAGATCCAACCAGTCCATTCTGAAGATCATCAGCCCTGGGATTTCTTTGGAAGGAATGATGCTAAAACTGAAACTCCAGTACTTTGGCCACCTCACGTGAAGAGTTGACTCATTGGAAAAGACTCTGATGCTGGGAGGGATTGGGTGCAGGAGGAGCAGGGGATGACAGAGGATGAGATGGCTGGATGGCATCACTGACTCGATGGACGTGAGTCTGAGTGAACTCTGGGAGATGGTGATGGACAGGGAGGCCTGGTGTGCTGCGATTCATGGGCTTGCAGAGTCTGACACGACTGAGCGACTGAACTGAACTGAACTGAACAACTTATATAAAGGTTGTTCATTTATTTTAGTCAGCAAATCTGTCATGGTCCTAGTCATCTTGGCTTGAATCTCCAGTATTGGTGTCTGACTTTTTTAATCCCCTCTGGTTGACTTATTCACTATTTTTATTCCTAATATTTCTGGCGTCTTTTCCTTTGCTTCCAGTACTGCCCTCCTGATTCTTATCACACTTGCCTGGGTGATCTGAAGTCCTTCTCGGCACTTCACCACCACTGCTAGAGCAGTTCTTAATCTCTCTTTTTCCATCATGTCATTCTTCTTTTCTTCATTGCCTAAGATCTTAGTGCTGTTTGAACCCTCTACTCTCTAAATCTAATCAGTATTTCTACATTTATCTTAAACTTTTCATTACAAAAATTCTAGGAGGACCAGGCTGTTCACTCTCCCATGAACATAACTTGTTCATTACTGTCTCTGGGTTCACATGGTTTTCCATTCCTGCAATTCAAGCTCTTTCTCTACTAGTTTACTCTCATAGACCGTTCAAAGCTCAAGTCTCAATTTCCCCATCAATACTTCTCTGGCCATCTCTGTTTTAAAGACTTTTTTCTCCTTCTGAACACATTCACATTTGCAGAGCACATTGCAAATCAGCCAAGAACTTCCATAAGGCACAATCAACCCCTCACCTGTCTTTCTGCAACTGTCACCATGTTCTAAATTCTTTCCACTGTTACTATGGATGAACTCTGCAGGTATCTACCTAGGTCACTGCTGCTACTGCTAAGTCACTTCAGTCGTGTCCGACTCTGTGCGACCCCATAGACGGCAGCCCACCAGGCTCCCCCGTCCCTGGGACTCTCCAGGCAAGAACACTGGAGTGGGTTGCCATTTCCTTCTCCAATGCATGAAAGTGAAAATTGAAAGTGAAGTCGCTCAGTCATGTCCGACTTAGCGACCCCATGGACTGCAGCCTACCAGGCTCCTCTGTCCATGGGATTTTCCAGGCAAGAGTACTGGAGTGGGGTGCCATTGCCTTCTCCCCTACCTAAGTCAACCTCTCCACTTATCTACCAGATTCCACCTCAGCATTTCTGCTTCTCTTTTCTGTATCAATTTCTCCATCCCTCCTGGATAATTTCCATCAGTACATAGCATGCTGTTATCTTCTCAGTTTCAAAAATCCAAACAAACCCTCTTTTAATCCCACTTCTGCCTCTATTCATTTTTTTCTCTTTCCTTTTACAGCAAAACTCCTTGAAAAGGTAGCTAGTCTGCACTGCTGCAACTTCTCTCTTACTGTTCTGTCTTGAACGCATTCCAGACAAGCTTGCATCCCCAATGGTCTGCTGAAAGTGCTGTTAGTAAGGTCACCAAAGACCTCCTCTTTTTCTTAAATCCAGTGGTCAATTCTTATTTCTCATCTTGCTAGACCAATCAGAAACGTTTCAACCTTGATGACTTTCTTCTATTTGAAACACTGTTTTCACTTGGCTTCCCAGACTTCTCTCTGGCCGTGCCTCTCCAGTCTTTTTGCTGGTTCCTACTCATCTCCTGGACTTCCCTGATGGCTCAGATGGTAAAGCATCTGCCTGCAATGCGGGAGACCTGGGTTCGATCCGTGGGTCGGGAAGATCCTCTGGAGAAGGAAATGGTAACCCACTCCAGTACTCTTGCCTGGAAAATCCCATGGATGGAGGAGAGTGATAGGCTACAGTCCATGGGGTCACAAAGAGTTGGACACGACTGACCGACTTCACTTTCTCATCTCTTAGACCTCAACTTGTAACAGTTTTCTACGTCTCAGTTCTTGCCCCTCTTGTCTCATCTCATCTCATGGTGTAAAGTACCATCTATAAGTGGATTCTGTTAGCCCCCAAATTTCTGTCTTTACCTGAACCTCTTCCCTGAGCCTTAGATGTGTGTATCCAATTGCTCACTCAGCATCTCCACTTAGGCATCTAATAGGCATCTCAATGCATCCCAGATCTAGCTGCTGAGACTGTCACTGCTCCAGCCTACACTCTCCATAGCCTCCCTGTGTCCATTGCTGATAACTCCACCCAGTCCCTTTCTTTCTCTCTCATTGTACACACTAGCAAATCCTTTTGGTACTACTTTCAATATTGATCTGGAATCCAACCACTTATCATCATTCTACTATTATCACCCAGTTTAAAACATTGTCATCTCTCTGCTGCTAAGTCACTTCAGTCGTGTCCAACTCTGTGCGACCCCATAGACAGCAGCCCACCAGAGTCCTCTGTCCCTGGGACTCTCCTGGCAAGAATCCTGGAGTGGGTTGCCATTTCCTTCTCCAACGCATGCATGCATGCTAAGTCGCTTCAGTCGTGTCCGACCCTGTGCGACCCTATGGACAGCAGCCCACCAGGCTCCTCTATCCACAGGATTCTCCAGGTAAGAATCCTGGAGTGGGTTGCCATTTCCTTCTCCAAGTCATCTTTCTATAATCACACAAATAACAGGTAAGAGTAAAGGTCCTGGAGTCATAGCATGCAGGCTTCAGTCCAGGCTCTGCCACTTACTGAGGGTATGGTCTTAGGCAAGTTATTTACCCCTTCTGTGATTCAGTTTCCTTATTTGTAAAGTAAGGATAATGATGATGATGACTGTTACAAGGTTAAGTTAAAATTATATATATATATTTGAAAGCGCTTAGAACAATGCCTGGCAAATAGAAGGTGATCAACACATGTCAGCTGCATACCATTATGTATGTATAATCTATAAAGCCATAAAAGCTCCATGACCATAGATGGGAACTAGTAGGCAAGAAGATAAGGGGAACTGTCAAAATGGCCATTCCCCTAAGCATCAACCATCCAAATTTTTAAATACCCAAACCCTTACTGAACTAGGCTGGGGGATAATTGTTCCCACCCACTCTGGACTGTGCCTAATGCTTGATATATTGCTTACTTGGTGAAATTTTAATCTACAGATTTATAGAATGATGGCATATAGCGAACATCTCCTGATCACGCTGTGCTGTGCTTAACTATTAGCTATTGTCACCTCTTTTTCCTTTGTCTCGAGAGTACTTCTATGCTACTCTTCTCGAAATCTCCTTTCAGTTCCCAGGAATCCCAGACAACCTTAGTTCTGATCCTGGCTCTGTTCTGGGTTGACCTCCTCTTTTCAGGATGCTGTATGTAGTTTGCTGTCATCGCTACCAAATATAACATTGAAAAGAGTGTTCTATAAGCCCAGTTAACAATGCTGCCCTGAGAGCCATTTTCAGTTCTCATTTTATTGACACAAAGAACCTGGGCTTCTTTGCAAAAGTGGTTGATATGGAAAAGGCTGAACTGCTGAGTGAGAATGGAAAAAGCAAGTAATTCAAACTCTGTCCATACTATTCAGGACCAAAAAAACCAGGTAGCTTTCAGAAAAGGAAATGAAGAAATGAAAGAATTTCTCTAAATATTCAGCAAGTCCTGAAGCAGGGATCAAACTTCACTGTTTAAAACTTCAGGTATTTCTTTTGGCTAAATTCCAAGATTCTTTGGGGAGAAGAATCTGTTGTGTGTTTGTTTCAGTGGGGCTCATGAGGGCACATGGTGGCCTGGCTGGAAAACACTAAGCGACATCTCCCCCACCATTTGCCCCTTCCATGACTTGCCACTTGTTCAAGGCTCTTGATCACATGCAGATCGCAGACACAAAATAAATTAGGCAGATGGAGCTCATGCATCAAAGCCACCTAACCTGGACTCCTTTTTGACCATTGGTGCCTTTTCTCTCTTTCTTTTTTTCAGTCAACCTCATAAATCTGACCCTGACAAGGTCTATCTCTCCATACTGATAGTCAGAGGTGGAATGGTAATTTGTCCTCAGGCTTTCATCTGCTTCTCCACTTGAGGGACCATCAGTGCCATGCGGTAAGGTGGCTCAGTGGTAAAGGATCCATGTGCCAATGCAGGAGACCCAGGAGACTGGGAAGATCCCCTGAAGGAGGAGATGACAACCCACACAGTATTCTTGTCTGGAAAATCCCATCAACAGAGCAGGTTAGTGGGCTACAGTCCATGGGGTCACAAAGAATCGGACATAACTGAGCATCCACACACACCCGTTTATTACAGGGGCTCAGGTGTAGCTGCGCAGAGATGTGTGCCAAGTCCTGCCAAACTGGTGACTCCTTCCAAAAGAACAGGATGGTTCTCCAAGCACTGTGAACATCTGATGATTACACTGCCAAGAGCTGTAAAGAACACAATACATTGTTATGTCTTCTTCAGAATATCTGCTTCATAATAGCTATTCATGTATTGGCTAATGATTACCAGGAGTCAAATAATTTTTCAAGAGGCTTATCCAAATCAAGGATTGAAGGAAAAAAACAGAGTTATCAGGGTGGTAACATTGCTCTCTGAGGGGAGGAAGGCAAATGCCTCTGTGTTGAATTCACCATGTTCAGGGACGTTTGACTCAATTTTTATGCCCTGGTCTTGAGCCTGTGAGTCTGGGATGTCAATTTTGATCGTGTGGGCAAAGTTTAGATTTCTCATCACTTGTGGAGAGCTGCCTTCTGCCTTCTGGGAGCTGCATCTTGGCTGGATCTTGGGTCGTTTCTGAGTCTTTGCCTTTTTCTGCCTGCTCTTCTTAGAGGAGGCTGTCTCTTTTTCTCCTCTCATCCAGATGCTATTTATATGTGGCTTATGTTCCCCTGTCCTCTCTGGGTTTCCCCAGCTCCTTGCATGGGGAGGGGACACCCAGGTTCTCTCTCTGTTCCTCTGATGTGATTTGTATCCATAAAAATGGGCAGTCATTTTCTACAGACACCTTTCTATCTAGTCCATTTTAGAGACCTTGAGGGTTGGAGATACCTTATCATACTCTGGCAGCTTTTATTTTGGCTATTTACAAAATACCATTAAACTTCTTTTATTGGTTCATAATAAAATAACCTATTGAAAGAGCATCATGCTTTCTGATATTTTTGAATGCCCATCATTTCACCAGTACTATAGATGACTTATGTTTGTTGGTGCTTTATGGTAAACTCCAGGCTTTTCACTGGGCGCAGTCCTTGGGAGAATAGTGTTCTGTACCCCATGGAGACTGTGGCCTGCAGGTGTGAGCAGCCACCGGATACCTGTGTTGAAGATGGTGAATAACGAGCTGTAACTGCTGCCACGCACACGGTGCAGTTATTACAGGCCAGCCTTCTCATTCTCTACGATGCTAATGCTTCATTTTCATTATGTGTTTGGTTCTCATAGCAGCTCTAAGAAGGATATTATTACTCTGATCCCCATTTTACAGATGAGGAAACAAAGGCTTGGAGATACTAAGTAAATCCTGCTTCCCACAAAACAGAGGAGCCTGGCAGGCTATAGTCCAGGGGGTTGCAAGAGTCCGACACAACTTGGCAACTAAACTACCACCACCACAAAACGATCACATAGAATTTGAGCCCAAGCCCCTCTGACCTCACACCCTGGACTCCATATGTCTTGTTGCTATGTCATCAAAGCGTATCACTAGACTCTCCCGGCTTGGCTTTGGGGACATGCATTTTATTGGTTTCCTTCCTACCTTTCTTCGTGGTCTCCTCTGTGGCTCTTCCTCTCCCTGTGGAGCTTTCAATGCTTGAGAGTCTTAGAGTCTGCCTTGACCAGACCTCCTAGTTTTCCTAGCTACACTCTCCCCTAGGCAATCTCACCTAGTTCTGTGAACTTAAATATCAACATGCATTTAACACCTATCTGCTGACATCTCTACAATCAAAACTTCCTTCCTTGACTCTCAGATTCATGCATCCAACTGAGATTTCTAAATGGCATCTCAAACTTTTGTCATTATTCAATTGCTCAGTCATGTCCAACTCTGGGCGACCCCATGGACTGCAGCATGCAAGACTTCCCTGTCCTTCACTATCTCCCAGAGTTTGCACACACTCATGTCCATTGATGTCAATGGTGCCATCCAACCGTCTCCTCCTCTGTTGCCCCCTTCTCCTCCTGCCCTCAATCTTTGCCACCATCAGGGTCTTTTCCAGTGAGTCAGCTCTTTGTATCAGGTGGTCAAATTATTGGAGCTTCAGCATCGGACCTTCCAATGAATATTCATGGTTGATTTCCTTTAGGATTGACTGGTTTTATCTCTTTCCTCTCCAAGAGACTCTCCAGAGTCTTCTCCAACACCACATTTCAAAAGCATCAGTTCTTCAGCACTCGACCTTGTTTATGGTCCAACATTCGCATACATACATGACTACTGGAAAAACCATAGCCTTGACTATAGGGGCCTTTGTCGGCAAAGTAATCTCTCTGCTTTTTAATACACTGTCTAGGTTTGTCATAGCTTTTCTTCCAAGGGAGCAAGTGTCTTTTTATTTCATGGCTGCAGTCACCATCTGCAGCGATTTTGGAGCCCAAGAAAATAAAATCTGTCACAGTTCCCATTTTTTTTCCCACCTAGTTGTAATGAAGTGATGGGACCAGATACCATGATCTTAGCTTTTTGAATGTTGAGTTTTAAGCCAGCTTTTTCACTCTCCTCTTCCATCTTCATCAAGAGGCTCCTTAGTTTTTCACCTTCTGCCATAAGTGTGGTGTCATCTGCATAATTGAGGTTATTGATATTTCTCCCAGCTATCTTGATGCCAGCTTGTACTTCATCCAGCCCAGCATTTTGCATGATGTACTCTGCAGAGAAACGGCAAAATGATAGGATACTGAAAGAGGAACTCCCCAGGTCGGTAAGTGCCCAATATGCTACTGGAGATCAGTGGAGAAATAACTCCAGAAAGAATGAAGGGATGGAACCAAAGCAAAAACAATACCCAGCTGTGGATGTGACTGGTGATAGAAGCAAGGTCCAATTCTATAAAGAGCAATAGTACATAGGAACCTGGAATGTTAGGTCCATGAGTTAAGGCAAATTGGAAGTGGTCAAACAGGAGATGGCAAGAGTGAACGTCGACAGTCGACATTCTAGGAATCAGCAAACTAAAATGGACTGGAATGGGTGAATTTAACTCAGATGACCATTATATCTACTACTGTGGGCAGGAATCCCTTAGAAGAAATGGAGTAGCCATCATGGTCAATAAAAGAGTCTGAAATGCCGTACTTGGATGCAATATCCAAAACGACAGAATGATCTCTCTTTGTTTCCAAAGCAAACCATTCAATATCACAGTAATCCAAGCATATGCCCCAACCAGTAACGCTGAAGAAGCTGAAGTTGAATGGTTCTATGAAGACCTACAAGACCTTTGAGAACTCACACCCAAAAAAGATGTCCTTTTCATTCTAGGGGACTGGAATGCAAAAGTAGGAAGTCAAGAAACACCTGGAGTAACAGGCAAATTTGGCCTTGGAATGCAGAATGAAGCAGGGCAAAGACTAATAGAGTTTTGCCAAGAAAATGCACTGTTCATAGCAAACACCCTCTTCCAACAACACAAGAGAAGACTCTACACATGGACATCACCAGATGGTCAACACCGAAATCAGATTGATTATATTCTTTGCAGCCAAAGATGGAGAAGCTCTATACAGTCAACAAAAACAAGACCAGGAGCTGACTGTGGCTCAGATCATGAACTCCTTATTGCCAAATTCAGACTTAACTTGAAGAAAGTAGGGGAAACCACTAGATCATTCAGGTATGACCTAAATCAAATCCCTTATGATTATACAGTGGAAGTGAGAAATAGATTTAAGGGACTAGATCTGATAGAGTTCCTGATGAACTACAGAATGAGGTTCGTGACATTGTACAGGAGACAGGGATCAAGACCATCCCCATGGAAAAGAAATGCAAAAAAGCAAAATGGCTGTCTGAGGAGGCCTTACAAATAGCTGTGAAAAGAAGCGAAAAGCAAAGGAGAAAAGGAAAGATATGAGCATCTGAATGCGGAGTTCCAGAGAATAGTAAGAAGAGATAAGAAAGCCTTCCTCAGCAATCAATGCAAATAAATTGAGGAAACAACAGAATGGGAAAGACTTGAGATCTCTTCAAGAAAATTAGAGACACCAAGGGAACATTTCACGCAAAGATGGGCTCGAAAAAGGACAGAAATGGTGTGGACCTAACAGAAGCAGAAGATATTGAGAAGAGGTGGCAAGAATACACAGAAGAACTGTACAAAAGTGATCTTCACGACCCAGATAATCACGATGGTGTGATCACTCACCTAGAGCCAGACATCCTGGAATGTGAAGTTAAGTGGGCCTTAGAAAGCATCACTATGAACAAAGCTAGTGGAGGTGATGGAATTCCAGCTGAGCTATTTCAAATCCTGAAAGATGATGCTGTGAAAGTGCTGCACTCAATATGCCAGCAAATTTGGAAAACTCAGCAGTGGCCACAGGACTGGAAAAGGTCAGTTTTCATTCCAATTCCAAAGAAAGGCAATGCCAAAGAATGCTCAAAGTACTGCACAATTGCACTCATCTCACATGCTAGTAAAGTAATGCTCAAAATTCTCCAAGCCAGGCTTCAGCAACACGTGAACCATGAACTTCCAGATGTTCAAGCTGGTTTTAGAAAAGGCAGAGGAACCAGAGATCAAATGGCCAACATCTGGTGGATCATGGAAAAAGCAAGAGAGTTCCAGAAAAACATCTATTTCTGCTTTATTAATATGCCAAAGCCTTTGACTGTGTGGATCACAATAAACTGTGGAAAATTCTGAAAGAGATGGGAATACTAGAGCACCTGACCTGCCTCTTGAGAAACCTATATGCAGGTCAGGAAGCAACAGTTACAACTGGACATGGAACAACAGACTGGTTCCAAATAGGAAAAGGAGTATGTCAAGGCTGTATATTGTCACCCTGCTTATTTAACTTCTATGCAGAGTACATCATGAGAAATGCTGGACTGGAAGAAACACAAGCTGGAATCAAGACTGCTGGGAGAAATATCAGTAACCTCACATATGCAGATGACAGCACCCTTATGGCAGAAAGTGAAGAGGAACTAAAAAGCCTCTTGATGAAAGTGAAAGTGGAGAGTGACAAAGTTGGCTTAAATCTCAACATTCAGAAAACTAAGATCATGGCATCTGGTCCTATCACTTCATAGGAAATAGATGGGGAAACATTGGAAACAGTGTCAGAATTTATTTTTTTGGGCTCGAAATTTACTGCAGATGGTGACTGCAGCCATGAAATTAAAAGATGCTTACTCCTTGGAAGAAAAGTTATGACCAACCTAGATAGCATATTGAAAAGCAGAGACATTACTTTGCCAACAAAGGCCCGTCTAGTGAAGGCCATGGTTTTTCCCGTGGTCATGCATGGATGTGAGAGTTGGACTGTGAAGAAAGCTGAGTGCTGAAGAATTGATGCTTTTGAACTGTGGTGTTGGAGAAGACTCTTTAGTGTCCTTTGGACTGCAAGGAGATCCAACCAGTCCATCTTAAAGGAGATCAGTCCTGGGTGTTCATTGGTAGGACTGATGCTAAAGCTGAGACTCCAATACTTTGGCCACCTCATGCAAAGTGTTGACTTTTGGAAAAGACCCTGATGCTGGGAGGGATTTGGGGCAAGAGGAGAAGGGGACAGCAGAGGATGAGATCGCTGGATGGCATCACCTACTTGATGGACATGAGACTGGGTAAATCCGGGAGTTGGTGATGGACAGGGAAGCCTGGTGTGCTGCAGTCCATGGGGTCGCAAAGAATCGGACACGACTGAGCGACTGAACTGACTGACTGACTCTGCATTGATGTTAAATAAGCAGGGTGACAATATACAGCCTTGATGTACTACTTTCCCAATTTTAAATCAGTCCACTGTTTCATGTCTGGTTCTAACTGTTGCTTCTTGACCTGCATACAGGTTTCTCAGGAGACAGGTAATGTGGTATGGTATTCCCATCTCTTCTTGAATTTTCCACAGTTTGGAAATGGCCACCCACTCCAATATTCTTGCCTGGAAAATCCCATGAACAGAGAAGCCTGGCAGGCTACAGTCCATGGGGTTGCGAAGAGTCAGACACAAGTGAAGCGACTTAGCGCACACACAGTCAAAGGCTAACATGCCACAAGTAGAATTCTTTCTTTCCTTCCCAAGAACATCAGACACCTCAATACATGATATCACCATGCAAACACCCAAACTGGAAGTGTCAGCCTGGTTCTTGATTTCACCTTTTCTTCATCTAGACTCCCAGTAATTCTGTGAGTTCAACCTTGACCCACTTTTCTTCCTCCACTGCTGTGTCTTTAGTCTAAGTTGCTAACATCGCTTGTCTGAACTATTGCAATAGCCTACTTTCCCTGGTTTCCTTGCTTTCATACCTGCCATCCCCAGCCCCAATTCATTTCCCACTTAATGATGTTTAATATATGAATCAGGGAATTCCCTGGTGGCATAATAGCTAAGGCTCCATGCTCCCAAAGCAGGGGGCCAGAGTTTGATCCCTGGTCAGGGAACTGATCCTGTGTGCCACAACCGAAGATCCCTTCTGCCAAAACTAAGACCCAGCACAGCCAAACCAATGAATTTACTAAATATTTTTTTTAAAGAAAGAAGAAAAGGACTAATTACATATACCTATAGGTCCAATGTTGCCCATGGGCCATCAATTTAAAAATAATAATAAAAACACTTAAAATAAAATTAAATCAATTTGGGCCCCTCCCCTCCTTGAAACTCTCCAAAGATTTTCTTTTGACTGAAGACCAAATTCTATAGAATGTCCTTCAAGGCTATGCATGAACTGGCAGTTGACTAACTTTGCAACTGAATCTCATAGCTCTCACTGCCTCATTCACTGCTCTTTAGCTACAGGGGTGTCTTTCCAGTTCCTCAGTGATACAAAGCCCTTTCATGCCTCAGGACCTTTGCACTGGCAGTTCCCTCTCCTTGGAACACTCCCTCCCTGACCCGCAGGTGCTCACTACATGTTAACTGAACAAACAAGAAGAGTATGGATAGATTGCCTCTCCTACAAGAATAAGATGAATAATCACATGAAAAAAAGTATGTCATTAATAACTTGTTTAGCTGTTAGTATTTATGACATTTAAGCAATATGGGCTTGGTATGATTAGGCTATGGGTTTTCTGAAGCATGTTTCAGGGAGGAGTGGGAGGAAACATATTTAGCATGTGTTAACGATGACTCATTGATCCTGAGAGGTAGATGCTGATACCCCTGTTTTTCTGAATCTGTGCGGCTCGGCGAGGTTAGGTCGCTGGCTAAGGATGAGTGGGTGAGAAGCAGTGGGTCTGGAATTTTTAGGTGGTCTGGCTCTAGTGCTTGTGTGCTCCCCGAATCCTGGTGCCTTTGGGAGGGTAAAACGCAGAGAAGAGATTCGAGGTAGAAAGGAGAGACACCTGGAGACACTAGCTTTTTTTGTTCACCTGGACGGCATCTCTAGCTGCTGTGATCAGAGAGACTAGGTATCTCTGCCTGGGTTGTCAGATATGGCCTGAGTGAGCTGAACTATCCCTCAACTTAGAAACCCAGTATCCATACACACAGATAAGGCAGGGAATACAGTTAGGTATGGCAATTAATGAGCCACCATCTGCTAAAACATCACACTCTGAGTGGGACTTAACATGGTTATGGGTTTCTTTGAACGTGGATTTTTTTTTTTTTCCCCAACCATATGTGCTTAAAGGCTCTAAAAAGGAAACAGCTTAATCCAGGAATGTGAAAAAGAATGGTGACATTCCGTGGTGTGTCAGTGAAATGAGAAATTTATCAGGCACCATCTATTTTGGGGCTTTGTGGTATTTTCTGGTTCCAGGCTTCCAGTTAGTGACAAAATGGCAAGATGAATTACCACATGTGTGGGGTAGGTAGAGAGGAGCACCATAGTAGGTGCTACTTCTAAAATTTACTTTTGGCTTTGCCCTGGACTCAACTGACACATATACAGAAAATACCCTGTTTCCTCCAAGGCCTCTCTGAGATAGCATGTATTCCACTTGGCTTAACCATATTCTTCCTACTGAGAATGGATCTGTCCGTGCCAGATTTCCCTATTTGTCTGTGTTGAATATTGTTTGCACCTCTGTGATAGCACTCAGTCCAAGCATCTCTCTCTATGGCCTCTTGCGTTTCTCTCTTCCTCCTCCTCCACTAACCTAAAACTCCCTGAGGGCACAGGCCATACTTTTCATCATTTCAACATCATCCAGTATGACCCAGCAAAATAACTTACATTGGGGGTACTCAATAAATGCTGAATTAAAATAAAATTGTTACAGGGGAACAGTTTAGAATGATGACATTAATGTAAGATACCTCAATTGTTTACAGAAATGACATATTGTAGGTCAACAACATATTGACTCTATCTTTACATTAAATGCTGGAAAAATGTCTAATAGTACCAAGAATAAACCCCTACTCTTTATGAAAGCTAGAGTGTGATTTTGATTAAACTTCACAGTTTAAAATCTGTGGAATCCAAACGTTTGAAATGAGGAAAGATATTACTTTTGGTCTCAGCACTGGGGCAAAAGGGCCTTGTAGAATATTCATGGTTATAGCAGGGTTAACTTAGCATGGGTATGTCAATAAATCATTGCCATAGCTCGTGGTGATTGGGTCTCTCTCTCTCCCTGTGTGTGTGTGTACCTTTTTGTAAGAAAATTTAAGAACTTCCTGACTATATAGAGAAATGCAACGAATGTCATAAAGCACCTAGGTATTATGATAAGTGTGAGAAGGCAAAAGTGTTTTGTTTTCTAAATATTTAAAGATGGCCAACACATCAGTTGGTATATTTAAATGCTATGGGAATATTGACAGTAACAAAGAAGGCTCTAGAGTAATATAAAGGATCTTCCTTTGTGACTTGGAGAGTTGGACACTGAAGGATGAAAGTCACGAAGGCAACACTGGAGGAAGGTGCAATGGGCAACAGTATCCAGGATAACTTCAGGAAGAGCTGCCCACAAACCCAGATGTCCTGGAATTATTCGAGCCAAGGAGGGAGCTGGAATAATAATCCAGATGTGAATGATAGAGGCATAGTGATAGCAAGAGGTAGAAATGTAGAGAAGAGATTGGCTAGAAAGATTTTTCAAAGGAAGAATCCCTGCCACTTTGTGAGTATGATAGAAAATTCTAAAATATCTACATTTGTCAACACCGGAAAGAGGGATAAGCGAGGAGGGGCAGTTGAACCATAGAGGAAGTATAAGAACTGGCCTTTGAACGTACAGAGTTCCACAACACAGTGAGATGCCCAGGCAGAAATTCTCTAGCTCTGTCCCTGTCATTTTAGGGTACTGTTATTCTCCAAGGGAGATACTGGTAATGTCAAATCTGGAGATGGCAAAGGGAAATTTAAGACAAATGAAGAAAAAGCTAAGTTTGAAAGCACTGTGGGCACAGCACTGCCACAGCCAAGACATGCCTTGGTGTTCCAGTTCGATATTTGATCTCCCATCATTTTGACTCCCTGCCAGGCTAAATACTCTCCTAAATCGGCTGTATTCCCGGTTAGTTAGGCTTCTGGGTAGGGTAGGCTTGTACTGGTCTGCAACTACTTAGCTTGTGTTCGGGAATTAGAAGATGTCAACTTTATGATTTAAAGACATAGAAAAATATTCTTCTTTTACAATGGGCCTCAAATATGGAAGTCTCCAAATCTATCAGGCAGATAGATAAATCAGAATTATATTGTGGCCACAAAGCCAACATCTTTGATCTAGTCCTCCTGGCAAAGTTTAACACATCCTTTGAGAACTTACTCAGAAGTTACTACCTCTAAGTGACCTTCCTGACTCCCGCAGGCAGTTAGTCTTTTCATTATTCACAGTACCACAAAAAGCTATGTGTCTCTCTCACTACTAGTCTGGGAGCATCCAGAAGATGGGAACCATCGACTCGTCTTTGTATTTCCCACTTCCCCAGCAGAGTGGGCCTAGTGGATGATAGCTCATTGTTGGAAATATCCGAAAGAGAAATTTTAAGAACATAGATGGCGCGATACTCAGTTACTATAGCAAAACCTGTGTACACATCATATGTCACATTCCCGCTGATGCTGTTAATGCTGCACCAGCAGAAGCAGTGCTCTCATTACATGCTGCTGGCCCATATTTGTAATGTGTGACATTTTTTATGAAATACTGTCAAGGGTAATCCATCATATAGTAACCTTTGGATTATGTGCTGAGGCTGGTTTTAAACATAGACATAAATGAACTTCAAGGATAATGCTGTTTTCGGAGAAGGGTATGATCAAAGGGTTCTGGCTAAGAAAATAAAGCAGAACATTATTTTCTTTTAAGTTAAACAGCAGTGCCTGAGAAAGAGTTTTCCTTCTGTTGGCTCCAGTTGGGGACATGGTTATTGTGTGAAGATAATCAGGTGACTCTGAAATGTGGCAGAATATTTATTTGTTAGAGTACATCAGGATTTGTAAAAGGAGTGAAGAGTTGCTTAAGGTTTGACTTTCCTTGGGACTTGCAGGGTTTGTAATATCTTGATCTCGAGAGGCATTTTCAAAAAATAAAAGGACATATGATAACTAGAGTGAGTTTCAGATATCAGCTGTGGGTTCACAGTGAAAGATATTCTTTCTGTGTATCCATAAAGATTGAGGATTTTACATATTATAGAGTATAAATAAAAGCAAGCTTCTAAGTCTCATCATTTTTTGGTGTAAATCCAGATAAGACTCCTTTGATGAGCTTAGCGTTTCCTGTTAAGGAAAAGCTTATAGGTGAGAGGAACACTAAAATTATAATTCTTTGTCTTCCTTAATTAGACTGAAGCTCACCATAGATCTTGCTGAGACAATCCAAGTAATAATTCACATTGTCAGGTCAGCAGAAATAGGCAGGGGGTGCCCAATATGACTGAAAGATTTGCTCCAGTGATCTATCTGTGAAGGGAGGTACACAGCCTTCATGGGCAATATACCCTCTGAAGATGCTGAGTATAAACAGCAATGAAAACAAATCCCAGGAAGATTCTTATACCACCTTTACAGAGGTCATTTCAGAGGAAATATATAAATCATATTCATACCAACTGATGTGGGGCACTAATTAATAAGTCCCATTAAATCGTGTAGTGTCATTTAGCGTCTAATGAATGTCTCATCACCTTTTGATCATTAATGTGGCAAAAGAACACAAAACTTGGTATCCTTGGGCTCCCACAGCATGGTTTTCTGTCTGTGATGTGGCCCCCTGGGCATTAAGTGGCAGGAGGGTATTGCTCCTCTATCATCAGATTCCACACAACACAGCGATTAACTCTTTCAGGACCCTGAGTCCTAAGGTTTCCTCATTTTAGAAAATGTGACTCTGCCTGCCATTCTCAATTAATGCCTCCGAGTGCCCTAGAAAGCAGAAGCAAGCTGACATGTTGACTTTGGTGTGTAGTATTGCTCCGCTGCTGACCCTCCCAGCCCATGTAAGTTGCACAGGAGGAAAAAATAAAAAATCATCCCCTTGATTTGTTACAAAGGACTTTATTTAAGGACAACAATCACCTCACAGACCAGGTGCCATTGCAAGGGCTTATTGATCACTATAGACTTGTAGAAATTCCAGGAGGCCGTCATTCCAGTGGGAGATGGAGGTGGTCGACGAGAAAGAAGTCCATCTCTGAGCAGCTGGAGTGGGAGAAAAATCTCTGGCCATTGGTCCATCGCTCTAGTGACACTCGGTGTCTTTTCTTTCAGAAGAGGGTCTGGAGCGGAGAGAGCGCTGAGAGGTTGCCGTGGGCGAGGGAGAGGGAAAGCGGGGGATGACAGGGTGACAGAGCCGCCCAGGGGTCTGAGAGGCTGCGTTCTTCGGTGGAGGGAGAGAGGGTCTTCGGCTCCAGATCGAGATTCCTGAGTTAAGTATCACCGCGCAGCCCGACCCAGATGGGATTCGCTTCTGGTTACAAAACGGGACACTGATCAACATCAACTTGGACAAGTGACAAGACTGAGTCTGATGTGGGTGGATGTCTTTTCAGGTCGTCGGAGGGGAGAGGACGGCTGAGCGCTCGTGGGTAGCTGGGGAGAAGCGTCGCGGCCAGGGCAGGGACAGAAAGGGACAAGAGCGGGGAGACAGGGACGAAGAAGAGGGAGGACGAGTTGAAGAAAAGTAGGGGCAAAGTAGAGACTGGGTGAAGGGGAGAGAGGAGGGGACAGGGGAAAAGTGAAGGTGGCGAGGAGAGGGATTCGAAAGGGAAGAGGAGTCTCGGGAGAGCAGGGCGGAAGGATCGATCGGGCGGTGTGGACAGCTGGGGGTGAGCACAGCTGGGGGTGAGCAGGGTGGGGGGCTCCAAAAGGGAGGGGAAGGGGCTGCGGGAGCGGCGGTGGAAGCGGGGTTGGGGGCAGCGAGAAAGTGCTCGAGGCGCCGGGTGGCGCGGAGCGGCGGGCCCGGGAGGAGGCGGGCGCGCGGTCGGAGGGAGCCGAGGAGGGAGCGCGCCGGGCCGGGAGCCGGAGGCCGCGGGCGGCAGGGGGCAGGTGGGGGAGCGCGGGAGAGAAGGAGCGGAGCGAGCCGAGGCCAAGTGCATTGTCTGGCGGCGGCGCGCGGGCCCACCGGCGGCGGGGCGAGCAGCCATGGAGCCGCGGGCGCTCGTCACGGCGCTCAGCCTCGGCCTCAGCCTCTGCTCCCTGGGGCTGCTGGTCACGGCCATCTTCACCGACCACTGGTATGAGACCGACCCCCGGCGCCACAAGGAGAGCTGCGAGCGCAGCCGCGCGGGCGCCGACCCCCCGGACCAGAAGAACCGCCTGATGCCGCTGTCGCACCTGCCGCTGCGGGACTCGCCCCCACTGGGGCGCCGGCTGCTCCCGGGCGGCCCAGGGCGCGCCGACCCCGAGTCCTGGCGCTCGCTGCTGGGGCTCGGCGGGCTGGACGCCGAGTGCGGCCGGCCGCTCTTCGCCACCTACTCGGGCCTCTGGAGGAAGTGCTACTTCCTGGGCATCGACCGGGACATCGACACCCTCATCCTGAAAGGTGAGCGCCGGGCGCGCCCTGCGCCCCAGGCGCCCGCTAGCGGAGCGCAGCTCGTGGCTCCCCAGGGGCGCCGGTCCCCACGGCCGCCTCCCCGCCGCGTCCCCGGCACACTCTTTCGTCTTCCCCGCCGCCTCCTTTCTTTATTCCTCTCCCTTTCTTTCTCCGTCCCTCCCTTCTCTCTAGCTCTTCTTTCCCAGACTCTTCTTTTCTCTTCATCCTCCTCTGTCTCCTTTGCTTCCTCGACCTCCTTCTTCCCCCTTTTCTCCTCTCCTCTCTCGTCCTTCGCTCTCTTTGTACACCTGCCCGACTTGGAATGCATGTGACAGTTGCCGCTGGCGAGGAAGGGAACCCTCAAAAAGACCCAACCTTGCCCAGTTGGGCTCCTTCGCTCAAGTTGTGCTTTCCTTTCAAAAATACCCTTGGAAGAAAAGTGGTGCAAATCTCAGAAGAGGAGGAAAGGGCTTTATTCTTGTACTGATTTAATGTTGGTAGCAGACGGGACTGATGTGGTCATGCCAGTCTGACAGGCTAATGGGGAGCTCAGGAGGCCGGAGGAACCTTCCTCTAAACCCCGAAGTGCGGGGGTTCCTTTGGGTTAGACCTCAGACGACAGTAATGCCCTGGTGGAGGCAGCTGAATGCAGCTAGGACATCGACTGTTTTGCAGCCTTCCTCCTGATGACTGGGCGCACCATCCTCAGTTCAGGGCGAGCAGAGTGGAAAACCTGCCCAAGCCTTTGAAAGTAGAGCTTTTTGTATTTGCACACGGAGTCTCTACAGAATCACCCGCTCAGATTTTGATACCTTGTTAGGCTGTTTTGTTAACATCAGTTTGCTCTTCTGAAGTCTAGAGGATACCTGGCTCCCAGGCGTGTTGGATCCTTTGAATTTATTTATTTATTTATTTTTTGTGATCTCGTTCAGTGTGACGGTCCTATTGCTGAAGCTTTCTTCTAGCTGTCAGAGCTTGACCCTTATGATAAATTCTTTTTCTCTGAGACGGGGGAAAACAACAACAACAACAACAACAAAAGCCACGTTCTTCCCTGGAACTCATTATTGCAAAAGAAAAAAGAAGACGTATAAAATCACTGCATCTAAATCTTTAGTAGCCATTCAGGAAAGCAAAGAAGCAGATTTGTGTTGAATTCTGGTTTGGAATGGAATTACATAGAAAGGAGGGAGTTAATAACATTGGCCTCAAAGTCTTGTTAGTTGGCGTATTCCTCATTTCTCAAACGTGTCAACTTCCTCCTTCCCATGGCTAGCTCAGCTGGGGACCGCCATCTGAAATCTGTCTGTGGTGGAAGGACTCCAGTGCTTTGGGGAGCAGGGAGCAGATACAATAACCTTCTTTTGGAAACTGCGCTTTATTCTTTCCTCTCCTACCTCACATCCAAATCTGGTTTCTCCTCATGAAGATGCTGCATAATTAATGCTGATAGTAGCATAGTACATGAACAAACTGTAAAAGCTCAAAGTGGAAGCTCAGTTATGGAATGCTCATTTAGGCAAGGCAGTTTTGAAAGCTAAGCAGTGTAGTCTGTCTTGGGGAATGAATGACAGAGCTGCATTTCCTTACATTCTTCCTGTGCCTAGAGTATTTGATTGCATGTAAATTGGATATGGAATAATGCCTGATACAGAAGGGCAGAGTTCATTCAATCCAAGGGCAGGAGAGAATGCCCCATAGGACACTTGCACATTCCTTACCTCCTCATTCGTCCTGGCTAGCTGAGGTGTTCAGCTCCAGGGAAGTTCAGAATTCAATAATCCTAGAGGCTGAAGGGACTTTAGACGTCATTCAGTCCAACCTCCCACCTATTGTTTGAACTCCCTTCTACATCTTTCTGACATGGTTGTCCAGCCTAGCACTTCCATAAGATGGAACTTGTGTACTAGTTAAAGAATTACAGTTTTCTCATCATAAACACAAGTTTAGATTAAAATGATTTCAGCTTTGTAATATTGCTGGTGTTTAGCTAATTCTTTGGGTGAAATACTAAAGAGTTCTAGCTTGTCATCAGAAGACCTGGGCTCCATTGTTGCCCATACCACTAAATCTCAGTATTTCCTCCAAGTCCAGGCCTCCTTGGTCTTCAGTTTTCTTGTTCCTTGTAGGAAGGCTCAGTATCCTTTAGGGGATTTTTTTCTAGTTCTGAAATCTGACATTGTTGTACTAATAGCAATGTAAATTTAGCTTCCTAGGAAGTTAACGAGCTGCCATTATTAAGACATGAAGTCTGGAGAAATGACATTCAGTACATTGTAGGATCATAGTTTGTTATTTGGAAGAGGGCCAAAAGGGCCTGCAGTACTTTCAGTATTGCTCCCCATCTACCTTGGGCTACTTTTGGATCTCAGTTTTATCATCTGTGAAATGAATGGGTGAAATGAATAGTTTTAAAATTCTGTGATTCTGAGAATAGTTTGAACACATGATTTTTGACACCTCTATTAGGTAAACGTTACTTTTGTTTTGGCATCTGTGGTATAATTTGGCATTTGTGGTATGTGCTGGCATTTGTGGCGGTGTCTGGGTTTCTTAAATGAGCCCGCTGGCTAGAAATTAACATCACATCTAATTTAAAAATTTGGACCACTAGTGTCCCATGTTTCATCTTTACTTCTCTGAATTCCCTTATGAGTCCTAAGATTTAGTAGACTCAGATAAGAGAGAGGGGAGGGATGGGAAGGGCCACAAGAAGTACCTGACTTATTTAGTGAACTTTTGAGAGAAAAAGAGATCAGCTTTCTTTGTGTGGATTTAGAGCACAAAGCCAGGAGTTGGGTGAAAGTTGCAGAGGGGAAAGTGTAGAATTGTTATCATGGCAGACGTCTCACAACTGGAACTGTTTCCGTTTCCTGTTATGAGAGGCGGGGCAAGTATTTCTGAGAGATGTAGAGGAAAAATAAACAGACAGTGTGGACTATAAGAGACTGGCTTAGAAATGCAGCATAAAAGTCTATGTGTTCATCTACTTTAGAGAAATCATATGAACCAGAAAAGCAGCCGTCTTATTGGGGCAGGTATTTGGGAAAACTGTCAGACTCTGAATGTCACCCTTTCATTGTGATTCTAATTTACTTTTAGCCCAGAGTGACCCTAGAAGGTCTAGATTGGACCTCCAACCAGGACCTTAATAAGAGTGGAGGTAAAGTTATTGATAAACCCATTAAGAACCAAGACTAGACTGCTACTCTCTTAGGCTGATGAAGGACCAGTCCCCAACACAATTTGAATATAGGTTTTCCAGCACCAAGTCCTCTTCCTATATTGACTAATCCACATTTTACTATCTTGCCCGCTGGGATAACATGAGACCTTACAAATGCTGTAGAGATATTAAGTTCGCACTGCATTATAGAAATAAATGCCCATCAAAACCCTGTTATTCCGTCAGTTAATATTAGGAAGATTTCAGCTACACATGTGAGAGTTCTTTTGTATTTGAGTTGGTCAGTTAATTATTGTTCCTTGTAGACCCTTCTTGCAGCTAACTTTTGTTGCTAACAAAGCTTTGCTGTTCAAAGTAAAGACAGTCTCTGGTAAGTTTGCAAATTAATCATCCTCCATTCCTGGGTCGGGAAAGTCCCCTAGAGAAGGAAATGGCAATCCACTCCAGCACTCTTGCCTGGAAAATCCCATGGATGGAGGAGCCTGATAGGCTATAGTCCATGGGGTCGCAAAGAGTTGGACACGACTGAGCAACTTCACTTCATCCAGCAGTAGGAAGGCTAGAACAGTTAAAGAAGCCTTGTGGTAGAAACTTGAAAGAATGGGTTTAAAGAGGAGGGCCTCAGGCCCCTTTGTGCCCCTGGGAATACCACATTGGAAAGAAGCCTTTATGTATAAAAGAAAGCCAGAAAGGCAGGTGGCATAGATTGTGTACAGAGCCCAGGAAATGACAGGAGGTGACCTAAAGATAGATTTCTTTTTTCCTACCATTCATCCAATTTATTTACTCTATAAACATGTATTGAATGTCAGGTTTTCTTCTATGTATAGAAAATTTGGCTTCCCTTGTGGCTGAGCTGGTAAAGAATCCGCCTGCAATGCAGGAGAACTGGGTTCAATCCCTGGATTGGGAAGATCCCCTGGAAAGGGAATGGCTACCCACTTCAGAATTTCTGGCCTGGACAATTCCATGGACTGAATAGTCCATGGGGTCGCAAAGAGTCAGACATTACTGAGTGACTTTCACTTTTACTTCAAAAAATAGAAAATACGGAAGTGAAAAAAAATGGATAAAAATGCCTGCCCCAATGGAGTGTATATCAAGTACTGTAGTTATTTTCTAGTAGGTTATAGAGTAACTACTTTTAGTAGGCTGTGGGATAAACACTTTGGGCAGGCTGCTAGCACTGGTAGGTAAATGACAGAAAGTACACAGCAGAGTGATGGAGAGCCGGATCCTTTGGGTGACACCAGGCATTCTGTTCAAAGTGCAGTTCTTATGTTTAAACTACTTGATGAACAGTAAAATAGGAGGACAGATGGAAAGAGACTCAGTTGGAAACATTCTATAATGCTTCTTTCAGTTACTGAAAACACTGACTTTAATAAATAAACATTGATGAGTCTTGTGAATACATTATATGGAACTTTGGAGAAATTAATTTTGAGTAGGGATTAGTCATTGAAATGATATCAAAAGTGCCAACTGTTCTTACTAGCCTTAAGTTTAATTGAAAAAAATTTTTAATTAAAAATTTTCATTAAAAGCAATCCATACTACTTTTCAAATATATGTTCCTTGTTTATGTAAACGGAATCCTAATATTATATATTGCCTGCAATAAACAAAAGGGAAATGAATGTTGTAGTGTTTTGTTTTTATGAAGTTAAGAATGATAGAATTTTAGAAATGTGAAGATTATAATTCTGTAGTCATATTGTTCACTTGTATAAATCATTTGGGATTGAATTCTTAAAACTTGAAATAGAATATGTCCTTGTGGTTTCAGAAGCATTTTCCTTTAATGAGATAAACAGAGATATCAAAGACAGTGGGACATAAATACTTTGTCATTTTACTCTCTGCAAGAAAGAGAAAGTAGGAGGATTGGTAGGAATTTATTGGGTCTCTTCCTCACTCTGCTAATGATTTATCTGTTTTCCCTGTTGGCTTATTTTCCATGAAATTAATAGTCTGTACAGGACCCACCAAGTTCTACCTGACACAAAAATAGATAGATGATTTTCTCCAGCTCATTTGTAGACCAAAGTATCATTTGTGTTAGAATAATTATCTCCCAAGAGCAGATGTATCTGGGAAATCTGGGAGGCGAGCACTGTTTTTCCTTCCTGACCCATTAGTTTACACACTGTTCTCGGACCTTCTCTTGGACCAGAAGATGCTGCTGGCAAAGGGATTCTTCAGTTTTGGGGGTGCTGGGGATATCATTAAGACTTCTTTTTCTCTCTTCATTTCTCAAGGCAGTGGTCTCTGAAACTGTCTTAAGCCCTACTCTATGTAATTTATATTTTTTCATTTAAAAATTAGATACAGGAACTGTACTTACATGGGCTTCCCAGATGATGCAGTGGTAAAGAATCTGCCTGCCAATGCAGGAGCTGCAGGAGACGTGGGTTTGATTCCTGGGTGGAGAAAATCTCTTGGAGGAGGAAATGGCAACCTACTTCAGTATTACTGCTGAGATAATCCAATGGACAGAGGAGCCTGGCCGACTACAGTGCATGGGGTTGCAAAGAGTCAAACACGACTGAGCAACTGAGTATGCTTGCACGCTCTGTACTGAAATATATTGGCTTGTCCAAAAATTTCATTTGTTTTTCTATATACGTGTGGGAAACCGAACGAACTTTTTGGCCAACCAAATACATCATGAAACATGAATGAACACAAACCTTGAAGGGATGGGGGTAATATTAATAAATAGAAAAAAAGTTTGTCTATGTTCCAGGGAGTACATAAGAGGACTGCTTATGTACCGCCTGGCATATCCCCCTTTCTCTTGGAAGACTGCTTCTCTCATTGCCCATCAGCAAAGCCTGAGTTTCTCATCTGGGCAGAAGATGGATTGTTCTTTACTATCGTGGCTGATCTCTGTGGTGGGTCTCCCAGCACCATTGTATCACATATTCATCTTGCACAGGGGAGAGAAGACGATGCATTTTATTTCTGTATCATTTCTGACATGAAACAGTATTACCTGCGACTTTATGATTAAACAACTGCTAGCTCATATTACACAGCTCTTAATGAGTAGATTTGTAGTTTTGTGCTGCAGTGTCTTGAGGCTGAACATACCTGAGTGTGACATCCTATGCTTCAACACATCCTATTGATAACACTCCTGAAGGTTATCTTGCATAGAAATTAAATTCTCAGTTGCCTCTCTGATATCAAAAAAAGACATTTGCTTCTATTCTTTCCATCTGCAAAGAGAAGTCACCTTTTAATAGTGATTCATAAACACAAAAGTAGATGGTGCTTTAAGTGGTTTGTGATCAAAATTGCCAGAGTCAATAACATTTGTATCTACCATGTCTCATGGATTACATTTAGCAATGGCCTTGAGGGGAACAACAAAAGAGCTTTTTGCTATGCCATAGAACGTTCACATCCAATCATACTAGAGTTGCTGTGGTTTTTTTCTTAGCTCCTGATTTCTCTTCTTCAAAGCTCAGAAAGAGCCCTTAAACCCCACCAGGCAGACTACTCATAATTGCAAGTGTTCTTGATGGAAAGAGAAGATAGCTTTTATTGGGGGAGCATCTGGGAGTTACATTTCACTGAGGGAGTAACTGAGATGCCCAGTGTCAATGGCAAATGCCAAACGATGGTGATTGGCCACATTGAAGAAATTTAGGCTGGTCCTAGAGTTTTCCCAACAGTTATCAAGATGAACTCTCCTTTCCTCTTTGAGTACACCTGCAGTGCAGTATATCCCAGGTAACTGAGCTGTGACCTCTGCCAAGCAAGCTGTGACATCAGGTTGGCAGTGTCCTTGAGCCTATCTTTCTTGTGTCCATCTTATCTTTCAGAGAGATTCCATTGTCCTTTGATACTCAATTATGTGACCATCTGAGGCCTATTTTCTTGTATCATTTGCTGTTAAAAGAATAAAAATAATCTGATTTGGTCATCCCCTTCACTTCCCTCTCCCTTGCAGAAGCAATTGGTGAGATGGAAGGAAAAAGTTGAAAACAACCAAGCTGGAGGTTTGGCAAATAGTACAAGTAGCAAATGTATCTCCTTTGGAGTAAAACATTAGCTCAATAATTTGGGGGCAATTCAGATAAGATCACCTTAACCCTGTAGACTTGCTGTAAGTGTAACAAATTAGTTTTTTCTACTACATATATATATATGTATTTTAAAAACAGCATACCATTACTATTGTCTAAAGCTTTGCACAACTGGTTGTAAAGATTTTTATCAAAATAAAGGCACCTGACAGTAGAAAATGGACTTTATCTTCAAAACCTGGTAAAATTGATGCTGGTTTATTTTTTTTTTCACTTTCTTATAGTGCTTCCCTGCGGTTAAAAATGATTGCAGTGATTAATCTGTTTTATTGCAAGTTTTAACTAAAAAGATGTAACTGAACTTCTTGGAGCCCGAGAGAGTCCGCATCAGCCATCATGAAGCTGACAGCCTTTGTTTGCTGTAGAGTACCAGGAAACTCCAGGCTGCACTCCATCTTTCTTGTAACTCATCCAGATAAGCTGATTGCAGACCAAACAATAATGTCATGGGGACACCCATCAGGAAATGCATTAGCAAGTGAAAAAAGGGGAACAATACAAACCATTTTTCAGTTTCCGTTATCTTGACTGACTGAGGACACACTGAATTATTTTCTACAACTTGCTGGATGCCCCCACTGTTCAGACTTTTAAGTGTTTTGTTCATGGGAAAAAATCAATCAACTCATTTCTCCTCTAAGGACCAAAAGGATGTAATCTGTTCCCTTCTGGTTCCACCAGGTTGTTTGATACCATACAGGTAGACAGGGAAGTGATTCCAGAAATAATGTGAGAAATTTTGAATGTATAGATAATCCAGAAGGCTTTACTGTCCCTTTAAATAGGTCCCTCAACTGTAAATCAACACTGATGCTTCCATCTGCCATGCCAGAAAACACTGACGTATATTCTTAGGGTCTTTAACTGGCAAATTGAGAGAGTGAGGATGGGGGTAGGGGTAGGAGGCTGTATGTGACTTAGATCTCTTTTGCCTGTATTTTAAGGAATTTTTATTTGGTGTGGGGGATGTAAGCATTTGCTTCATTCAGAAATCAGCAAATGTTACTGACTGTTGAAAAGAAATGCTTTAGAAAATAAGAGGCTGCTTAGTGTAACACGTGGGTGCTGTGTCCTCCTTGCCCTGTGAGGTTTTGCTGTCTCTAAGGATACCCTCAGTAGTGAGAAAGGGGGTCTGAGGAGGTGGGTTGGGGCTTTTGGTTAATTTGAGTTTGAATGCCATTCCTTACGTTCTCACAGTTTTGAGAACTCCTTACAGTAATGTTTATAGTTGTCATGAAATTTTTAGCATAGGCATCCCATTAAATGGTATTCAAGGAAGTTATCCTGAAAACCATCAGAATTGATCACTTGTCATGGGATTGAAAGATTATGAAACTGATCAGAGCAACAGTTTGACTCAGCAGAAGATAAACTGTAGGAGAGGAGAAACTAAAAATATAATAGCCAATGGCAGTAATGGAGTCTGGGTCAATCAAAGTTCAGTATTTGTTTTATGCCACTAATACTTAGTCACTTATTCCCGGTGGTTTGATCCTTAGCATCTAGGGATCCTTAGCGTTTTAGTTTGATCCTTAGTATTTTAGGGCAACTTTGATGTTCAGACAATGGAAATGTTGGTTGAAAGAATCTAAAACTAACAAATACTAGAGAAAGAAAGAGCTAGGCTGAATTCAAGTGGCAGAAGCAGCGACAGTGACTGCCGATAAGAACGTTTATGAAAAATATTGTCTTTTTGT
The DNA here is from genome assembly GCF_001704415.2 of Capra hircus. Taxonomy (NCBI): domain Eukaryota; kingdom Metazoa; phylum Chordata; class Mammalia; order Artiodactyla; family Bovidae; genus Capra; species Capra hircus. Next base: position 21,836,643 of record NC_030818.1, read on the forward strand.
TCAGTTTTTTGAAAGAAACAAAACCAAAAAGGCAGAAGGAACTCGCTTACTATTCAGCAGTATAAGATAGAATCCAGGCAGAAATGCCTGCTGAAGAAGCATCAAAGTCATGCATTTCTTTCCTTTTTTTCTCAAGGGTTACCTTTTGTTTCTGAAAGAAACTCAAATTGGTTGGAGGAAAATGGGTAAGCACATGTTGAATTAAAGATTCATAGAGTTGAAAGGAACTTTAAGCTGTGATCCTCACCCAGTTTTTTTTACTATGATGCCATGATAGAGAATTTTCTTGTGCGCTGCACACTTCTGCCCATTACATGTAATTCCTGGCATACCAGCTCTAACTCTTTGTTTTTCGCTCAAAAAGTGTGTTTTTAGAATGTCTGTGAAGGAGGGAATGTTGTTATCAGCAAAATCTCAAATAAGTTTTAATTTATAAAATAGACTGTAGATTTTGCACAGGGGAGGTCCTTTGATCTTATGTAGAAGAAACTTAGAGAAAGCAGTCTGATTGGCTGTGGGAGTGGAGGCTTTATCCAGTTTGTGTACTTTTTAGGGGTGAGGCTTGTACAGGAAGTTGATGGATACCATGAGCATGTGTACTTCAATCTCCCAAAGTCATCCCCAGGCACCACCTCTGATTTGGAAATTGGGAACTTTATTAAGAACTCATTACCTGTTAGTCTTCTGAACCCATCCCAACACACCTGATTTGAGAAAGTTAAAAAAAAAAATGACAGGAGGAATCATAAAAGGTCATAGTTTTGTTTGCCCTCCAAGTGTAACAGAGTTATTGAAATAAATCTGTCTGAGAGACCCTGAGAGGCATTAAACAGAGTTCACAATTCAGTAAACCCGTATACAGATGATTCTGCAGTCATATTTGAATAGGCCATGGGGGAAATTGAATGTTCCTTACTAATATGCCCCAGATTTTCATTTTGGAAATTTGTGGCATGGGTGTTTTTTAGAGCATGTTTTTATTTTTTCAATTATCACATGGTTCTTGTTTTAGCACTCTTCCTGTTCTATTTGCAGGTTAAAATGGCAGACCTATTCCTCCCCCATCCCCCGGCTAAGTATTGTCCCATATATGTAGGTTTCTGGAGTTTTTAATTCCTGAAAAGGTCAGGTATGAAACATTATAATTTTGGTTATGTCTAATTTTCAAAAATGCTGTTAATAAAATGCTTGATAAACATTTATCCACTTGCATAAGCAGGTTTACTAAAGATCTTTTAGTGCTAAATAATAGAAAACCCAGATAAAAATGACTTAACCTACAAGAAGAATGTGTTTTCACCCGTAACAAGAAGTCTAGAGGAAGCCTGTACTAGGCTGGGCAATTGAATTCTTTTGGGCTTTAGTTGTTGCAGCATGGGCAGCTTTGCCTTCAGGCTTGTCTCTTCCTGGTCACCAGCAGGACTGATGGTCACTTCCTCACACAACAGTAATTCAAAGGCTAAAGCAGGAGAAAGGGCATGCCCCCTTTTTCCTAAAACATTCTTAGAATGAATGTAATGCCCCAGAAGGCTCCCAGATTTCCCACAGACCTCATTGGTTACAATTATGTCACATGACCATTCCTAAACCAGTGCCCAGTGAATTGAATGAAATTATCATGATCCCTTAGACCAATCAAGTTTCTCATGACAGAGGCTAAGATTTCAGTGTCCCCAGGAGGCACTTGCCTGCCTGATACCTGAAGGGAGTCTGGCTACTGTTAGCTAAAGGAAGTATGGCTGCTTTAGTGCTGCTGCAGCACCAAGTCCAGACAGTGGTCCAGTCCTACCTGCGATCGTTCCATAGGGAGAACAGGACAGAGAGAACCCAGATTTCTTGCTGGTGCTTCCAGATTTACCACATTCCCACTCTACAACCTGCCCTGATGGGGATAGGGGAGTAAAAGAACATCTTTTTTCTCTGTATCCCTAAGTTCTCAGATTGTTGCTGTTGTTCAGTTGCTCGGTTGTGTCCAACTCTTTGTGACCCCATGGACTGCAGCATGCCAGGCTTTCCTGTCCATCACCATCTCCTGGAGCTTGCTCAAACTCATGTCCATTGTGTTGGTGATGCCATCCAACCATCTCATCCTCTGTGGTCCCCTTCTACTCCTGCCTTCAATCTTTCCCAGCATCAGAGTCTTTTCTAATGAGTCGGCTCTTCGCATCAGGTGGCCAAAGTATTGGAGCTTCAACTTCAGCATCAGTCCTTCCAAAGAATGTTCGGGACTGACTTCTTTTAAGATTGATTGGTTTGATCTTCTTGCAGTCCAAGTGACTCTGAAGAGTCTTCTCCAGCACTGCAGTTGGAAAGCATTAGTTCTTTGGTGGTCAATCTTCTTTATGGTCCAGCTTTCATATCCATACATGATTACTGGAAAAACCATAGCTTTGACTGTATGGACCTTTGTTGGCAAAGTGATGTCTCTGCTTTTTAATACAGTGTCTAGGTTTGTCATAGCTTTTCTTCCAAGGAGCAAGTGTCTTTTAATTTCATGGCTGCATTCACCATCTGCAGTGATTTTGGAACCCAAGAAAATAAAGTCTGTCACTGTTTCCATTTTTCCCCCATCTATTTCCCATGAAGTGATGGGACCAGATGCCATGATCTTCATTTTCTGAATGTTGAGTGTTAAGCCAGATTTTCCCTCTCTTCTTTCATCTTCATCAAGAGGCTCTTTAGTTCTTCTTCACTTTCTGCCATAAGTGTGGTGTCATATGAATATCTAAGGTTATTGATATTTCTCCTGGCAATTCTGATGTGAGCTTGTGCTTCATCCATCCCAGCATTTTGCATGATGTACTCTGCATAGAAGTTAAATAAGCAGGACGACAGTATACAGCCTTGATGTACTCCTTTCCCTATTTGGAACCAGTCTGTTGTTCCATGTCTGGTTCTAACTGTTGCTTCTTGATCTGCATACAGGTTTCCCAGAAGGCAGATAATGTGGTCTGGTATTCCCATCTCTTTCAGAATTTTCCAGTTTGTTGTGATCCACACAGTCAAAGGCTTTAGCATAGTCAATGAAGCAGAAGTAGATGTTTTTCTGGAGCTCTCTTGCTTTTTTGATGATCCAATGGATGTTGGCAATTTGATCTCTGGTTCCTCTGCCTTTTCTAAATCCAGCATGCGCATCTGGAATTTTTTAGTTCACGTACTTTTGAAGCCTAGCTTGGAGAATTTTGAGCATTATTTTGCTAGCGTGTGAAATGAGAGCAATTTTGCAGTAGTTTGAACATTGTTTGGCACTACCCTTCTTTGCGATTCGAATGAGAACTGACCTTTTCCAGTCCTGTGGCCACTGCTGAGTTTTCCAAATTTGCTGGCATATTGAGTGCAGCACTTTTACATCATCTTTTAGGATTTGAAATAGCTCAGCTAGAATTCTGTCACCTCCTCTAGCTTTGTCTGTTAAATTCTCAGGTTGGGTTCCTGTAAATTGACTCATGAAAGACAAATGAAGACAGAAAAACAGAGGTTACCGTGTGCATCATGCAAATTGAGCCCTCGGGGACTGGTAGCTCAAAGTGGTGTTTAGGACTTAGGTTCATATGACATCTTAATGAAGGAACAGTACATTTTTAGAGAACTGGTAAGACAAAGGAAAAGGACTTTTGAGTTTCCAGGGCTGACAGATTGTGGGAAGGCAAATATTAGGAGAGACTGGTGGTAAATCAGGGCTAGAAATTAGCAAGGATTGTTATGTAGATTCCTCTGCTACCATCTCTTCACTGATGAGAATCTAGAGTTATCTCTGGTAATTAACTTCTATCCTTCTTGGTGGAAGAAGGAGGCAGCACCTTTATAAATTTATGTCCTGCTGTTAGGCAAGTAGGAGAAGGGCAGAGTTTTTCTTGTATCTGCTTCTTCTCGATTGCCTTCAGCTCAAAATGATTCTTATATCAGAGTGGCATATTTGGGAGCAGCATATTCTGTTTTTCATGGGCGTATCGAAGCACCCTGAAAGCTTTGTGCTTTGCTTTTCTAAAGGCTGGTTGGTGACTCTTTAATCTCTAGTAACCCAGGGACTGCATAGTTGTTTTTATGGAGGCTTCTTCATAATTGCACTTCACACAATGGAATGTGAAGTTTTCAAAACTACACATTTTAGAGAATTTTGATGCCCTCTTAAGATCTGATAGTGCAGTTGCTATAAATTTAATACACATTGGGTTGATGAGGTCAGTGTTGTTCAAAGCTGGAAGGTCACCTAAGGAAGTGGTTGTTCAGCAACATGTAATTCTGTGTTTGGGGGAGTGGGATGGAAGGAGAGCATATTAAGATGAAGCTCAAGCATCTCAGCAGGAGTGTTCAAGTCACAACAGTCCAGGGCACTTCACCTTTCCTGATGGAATTGCTGTGCTCCTCTTGGACCTCTTATTTGAAACTGAGAGCCCTATTTATTAAAGCTTGATACCTCTTTACAACAGGAATTACAAAGCAAGAAGACAATCTGAAGTACTGCAGATGGGCTGAGCTAGCAGGATTTCAGCCCAGAAGCCTCAAAAGATGGTGTAGAGCCACAAGGTATGTGGGAGGACATATTTTAGGACCACCAGATTGCATGCCAATTTGCAGGTTCAAAAAGAAAAAAAAAAAGTGGAGAGGCAGGAAATAAAGCAGGAAAGAGCAAATGAACAACTATTCGGTAGATCTTTGAGGAACCAACCCTCGAAGATCTTGTTTCTTTAAATATCTATCAAGTTCATTTATCTTTCTGAAATACAATCTTATCATGCCCTTACTTTGATAAAAAATCACTGTCTGATGGATTCCCCAATAAGGTAAAAATAGACTGACCGAATGATCTAGCAATTCCATTCCTAGGAATATAACCTAGAATGGAATATACTCTAGAATGGAAAACAGGGGCTCAAACAAAAGCTTGTACATGAATATTCATAACAGTGCTGTTCCAAATAGGCAAAAGGTGGATACAACCCAAGTGTTCATGAGCTGATGAATGGTTAAGGAAAATATGCTGTGTCTGTATAATGGAGCATTAGAAAGGAATGATGTACCGCTACATGCCACAGCATGGGTGAACCACGAACATACTATGCTCAGCGAAAGAAACCAGACACAAAAGGCAAAGTACTATATGATTCCATGAATATGAAATATCCAGAATAAGCCATAGAGCTAGCAAAATAGGAGGGAAGAATGGGGAAGTGACCGATTCATGGATATAGGATTTTCTTTGGGGCTGATAGAAAAGTTCTAGAGATAGATGGTAGGAATGGTAATAAAATGTACTAAGGAGCAAGACATTACATGCTTTAAAATGGCTAATGGGGTCAAAACCAAGCAAAACCAAAACAAAATCATTACACTGCCCATATCTAAAAGTCTGAACTTCTTCGAAGTTCATAAAAAAGCCTTCTCCTTGTGGCGCCAACTCCTTTCCTTGTTATGTACTCAGACACTTCTCCTTGAACTCTGGGGTCAGGCCTCACCAGATCATTTGCTCTTCTTTCAGTATTTATGCCCTTCACTCTGTGTCACTGTGGAATTTGTTTCTTCTGCCCGAAACGCCGCCGCTCCTTGTCCATTTGGTCACTCCTTGAAGGATTCCATTGTTTTTTCCTCTCTAGATTTCCTTGGCTCTCCCCTTAGATTAATTGCTTTATTAGTTAGCACCCCAGTGTGCTTTGTACATATCTCTATATTATTACTTTCTACATTGTATTGTGGGGTTTCCCAGGTGTTGCAGTGATAAAGATCCACCTGCCAATGCAGGAGACACAAGGGGAACGTGCGTCTGATCCCTGGGTCAGGAAGATCTCCTAGAGTAGGAAATGCCAACCCACTGCAGTATTTTTGCCTGGAAAATTCCATGGACAGAGGAGCCTGGCAGCCTACAGTCCATGGGACTGCAAAGAGTTGGACACGACCGAGCAACTGAGCATGCAGGCACATTATATTGTGGTTTATTTCCTTGCCCACTTTGCTCCCTACCTAGCTTGGGAACAGATGCCACTTAGCTCAGTATCTGGCATATGGCTATCTTCCCATGGAATAGTTGTTGAAAAAATTCCACTGGATTGATTCAAATCACCATCATATTTGGTCCATTCTTTTTCACCCACTCATTCAGTTCAAGGAAAGGGAGAAGAGAGACTTACTCTGAGCTTTCAAAGACTAGGACACTAACAATTCAAAGAAGGGAAAGCAATTGGCATTTTAAAAGAGCAGTAATAATATTATATAAAACAAAACATTTATGGTAGCTTTTGTTTTTGATGTATTCTAAAAACCACTGTAAAACTAACAGGGTGCTTCTCTATGGAGGATTTTCCTCACAAAACATTCTTCAGTTCAGTTCAGTCGCTTAGTCGTGTCCGACTTTTTGCGACCCCATGAATCGCAGCACGCCAGGCCTCCCTGACCATCACCAACTCCCGGAGCTTGCTCAGACTCATGTCCATCGAGTCAGTGATAGCATCCAGCCATCTCATCCTCTGTCATCCCCTTCTCCTCCTGACCTCAAATCGCCCCCCACCCCCAGCATCAGGGTCTTTTCCAATGAGTCAACTCTTCACACGAGGTGGCCAGAGTACTGGAGTTTCAGCTTTAGCATCAGTCCTTCCAAAGAACACCCAGGACTGATCACTTTTAGAGTGGACTGGTTGGATCTCCTTGCAGTCCAAGGGATTCTCAAGAGTCTTCTCCAACACCACAGTTCAAAAGCATCAGTTCTTCAGCCCTCAGCTGTCTTCACAGTCCAACTCTCACATCCATACATGACCACTGGAAAAACCATAGCCTTAGCAAAAGGATTACATTTTTGTTACGATTTTCTCGTCTTTCAGCTTATATCCCATAGCAGGAAGTCCCTACCTTCAAGGAACTTTTCCTTTATTCTCTCACGGGACCTGATTTGGTGGTTTTTCAGATGATAGGAACTCAATAGATAGGTAGTATTTTCCCAGGTTTTTTCTGTATTTCCTTGTACAGGTTTGGCTTATTAAATGTTCTGTTTTTCAGTACTGCTGTTCAAGTCCAGTTACATACTTTCTTTCACCAGAAAGCACAAGAGCTAGAATGAATCACTGAAAGACTCCTGGTGGCTGCCCTTCGTCAGGCTTGTTTCTGAGCTATTTGGATGCTGTGTCAGGTCTTAGGCAGGAGGCTGTTTGCTGACAAAAAGCCTGGAAGACCATGTGGGGTTCAAGTGTGCTCTTCAGGCTCTTCAAGCTGAGATAGCTCTCCAAGAGACCGGTGGCTTTTCTGGCATGCTGAAATCAGCTCCCTCTCAGCAAGTTTATTTTGCGGTTTATTGAGGTGACAGGAGTCAGAGGCTCGGGGCATCTCCTTGCCTCTGCTATTAACTAGCTATGTGACCTTGGGCGAGTCACCTCACCTCTCAGATCTTCATTTTCTCATTTGTGCATATAGGGGTTGGATTGGTGTAACCTGCTGGGTCTTTTGCAGCATTAAGTGGCAGTAATTATAGGATGCCCAGCAAAACAGCAGCTTAATTAACTCAGCAAAGTGTAAGGATAGAGAAAGGTCATTTCTCTCTAGAAGCAGGTAAGCATTAGGACAAGCCAAATCTGAGAACCTTTCTCTCTTTTCAATTGTTCACCCACATTTCTTTCCTTTGCTCTTTTGAATGTGACATGCTTTCTTTTTGCTAATTTTCTTTTTCATTTCCTGAGGGTTTCAAAGGAGAAAGCAGGACTTTCCATATTGTTCCAGGAATTCTTTTCTGCCCAAGCAATGTTTGCCATTTGGTCGGAAGGACTCAACTGTATAATTTTTTTTTTTCTTCTTCTTAGATAATTTCACAGGGAATTGGTAATAATAAGTTATACCTGGCTTTAGGAACTGAAGTTAGAGTTTATAATAGAGAGCAAAAAAGAAGTGCCCTTTAGAAAATTGTATCGTATAATTTAAATTTTGCCTTACTTGCTCATTTTAAACTTCTTTGAAGAAGTTTGAAAGATTCTGATGAAAGAAAAAAGTCATACACTTTTTTTTGTTACTACAGGTAAAAAAAAATCCTGCATTTATTCCTTTTTTGCTTCATGACAGTATTTAATACTCACAAGCCACATGAAGTCAGAGAAATCCACAGTTATCTACTATGATTCATTTTGTTCAAAGGTTTTAGAGATGTACTCTCTGAATTTAATAATCCACTGTGTTAAATACCTGGAAGTTATATTTGATCACTTTAATTCATATTATGAATCTTCATTATTCACTTGGTTTTTTTTCTCCCCTTAAATGATATTTTAGGTGGCTTGCCACATATTGTAACTGGCATAATAGTTAATTTCACTGGCATAATAGTTAATTTCACTGAAAGCCCTATTCAAAAAATTTGAATTTGATATGACTTTCCTTGCCCCCAAATTTTCTCCTTTATGTAGATGAAAGGATATGCCCAGGTAAACTTCTTTAGGTGTCCATGGCAATGATTAGAATGGTAGATCTGTTGCACCACTTCTGATATTTGATTGGACCAGTTGTTTTCACTTAAATCCTTCCAGACAAAGCAGAGATGGGTAGACAAGATACTCATCTGAGTTATCCCTGTCACAGTCGGGCTGATTCTTACTGAGAGAGAGCGTGAGATCCGGAAGACAGTGTGCGTATATGGTCTGGAAGCTGAGCATACCACCATCTCACCTTTCCCCATTATAAGCATTTGGGGCATTTGGAAGATTTAGAAGTTTATCCAAGAGGAAGGAAAAAAAAAAGAGAGAGAGAGACCTGTTTTGATTGGTGATGGTGAAGATGGGGGAGACAAAATTCCAAGGAGAAAGAGTCATCACTAACGGTCTTCACTGTGGTCTGTTGATTTGGGGATATATTTCTTAGAAAGTCTCTTCGTTCTTTTTGAATTTGTTTGTTTCCTTTTACAAACAGTAACACTAGGAAGACTCTTACAAAATCTGTGGGAGATAATGCTCTAGGAAACTGAAATTACTCTGTAGAAGCCATATGACGAGGAGTGTGATATTCATGGAATTCATGAGGAAAAACACCTTAAATTTACACAGCAGATTGCTTCCATATAACTCAGCAGTTTTTACAACGAGAAAAAGGAGACATGTTCTCTGACTCAGCGTTGAGGAGAACAACATAGGGACTGCTGTTAATTACTGTTTGTATACGGAGGGGAAGATGGGCACATGGAGTGGGGAGGAGATGGAGAACCCTGGGAACCGGGAACTGTGGGCCTGGTCCTGGCGTTTGTGCCACCCATGGGACCTTGGCAAGTCATTTAAACCTCTCTAAATCCAAGTTTCTCATTTTTAAAGTTGAACTTCATGATTTCAGAGTTTTCCAGATTATTACTTTTTATGGTTTATTTATAGTGTCAGGAAGGAAAAGGTGAGTTTTCCAGAGAGCTAAAACCTACCTTTTTGTGCCTCAGAAACTTGTTTTTATCTAACTGGATGCATGTATTATTCAGTGGATTGCACACTTCTCATCTGCCTTCTGAAACAGCACTAAATTTAACTTTTGCTGAATGACTCAAGGTTGTTGCTATGAACTATGATATAATAACTGGGATATAGCATATTAATATGATATGTTCCTCTCGGGGAGCACAGAGGTATGTGGAACTATGTGCCTCAAAACCAAAGGACATGGTAACACAATACTTTTCACAAAAATGATTGTGTTGGTTCTGATTTTTTTTTTAATGCTGCTTTCTAAATATCACTTCCTTCTGTTTCCATTGTCTGTCTTGAGCTGTCCTTTTCTGTGTTCCACCTTGCTGCTTCTAATGGGCTAGGAACCGGGAGCTGTAGGTGAAGCCAGTTGGAGTTAGGTCTGAAGTTTGGGCAAATAGTCGCAGGTAAGGTTTCTGGAGGGACTCCAGCGTGTGAAGGTTTGGAGGCTTCCTCAGGTCACTGCCTGAGGCCTTTGGGGTGTTCTGTGTTGCAGTAAGAGACCCTTGGGTAAAGTGTCTGGCTCTTCTTGTTTATGGAATGATCTAATGTTTGTGACCATCCTTCCGGGGTAGAAAGTAAGACTGGGAGCTGGGCAGAAATGACATAGCCCAAGGGACTAAAAAGGGCTCAAAAATAGAAAAGGTCACTGAGAGGGCAGATGTGTGGGTCTGTGAGAGTATCCAGGAGACGGACAGACAGGGCTAAGTCATGTTTGTAGGGCATCCCACAAGGTCATCTTGTTCACAACCTTGACTTGCCAGCCATTCTCCACCATGACCTCCCATTTCCACCTTCTTTAGATGAAGCATGTACAGGGGGGTCTACTGTGGTAAGGTTAATTTAGGACCCCTGGATACTGAACTTCCAGTTAATTGTTATTCTATTGATCCTCAGGACCACTTGCCCGGGTGGATTGAGAAAATGTACATTGGTTATTCATTTTCTGTATATTTACAAGTAAACACCACTTTATTAGCTTGCAAAATTCAGTGTTGTCCATTTTAGCATAAACTTGGACACTGACTAATTTGTGCTTCTTTAATCTGCAAGCTTGGCAATTTGGGGCAGCCTCTTCCCTTTCACATCCTCCTTCCCCATGACCTCACCCCTCCCATCCAGCAAAGCCAAGAATGTTATTTTAGGCTGTAGGAACTATATTAAAAAATACCACTGGGTTTCTCTAAGCTTTTCTGAAGTTTTAAAATAAATAAATAAATAAGGATCACATGGGCCCGTCTCCCATGAGGCTGTTTTTGCTGTGTTTTCTGGGCACTCATGGAAGGACAGCAGTCAGGCCTGGTGCTATCCTGGCACCACAGCTGCCTGGCCCAGGAAGGGGATAGGAACTCATCCTAGGGAGGAGGGAGCCAGGAGCGTCCAATATATGTCACTGTGGCTTCAGCCAGGATCATGTAGCTCCAGGATCATGGAGCTGTGGGGAAAGCCAGGAGATGGTCAGTAATTAGAGAAATAGAACCATGCTACCTCTTCTGGCATGGGAGTTAAGTGAGCAACCATGTCCCACTTGTGTTGGAATTTTCCTCTCTTTTAACACCATCGGGAGGCATGAGGATGGGCGCTGTGGGGAAGCAACTTCTGCTGTCTTCCCTTATAAGGCTGGCCCTCCTCACTTCTTGAAAAATACTGTCATAATCTCACTCATAATTCTGGAATCACAGTCCTTGTAACAGTGTAGCCTGTGGCCTTGTCTATCCACGGCTTTGCACTGGCTTCTTCTTTATTGACCTGGGCTGATAATCATGCAGTCTGTTGGGCTGGTTCTAATTATTTTGGCTTAATTATGTCTTAATTATGGGATTGTGTATGAATTGTTGTGTTCAAATAATTTCTCAGCAAAAAAAGGAATTGAACCAGCTCAAGAGTCCCTGCGTCTACCTTGTTCCTATCTGCTTCTGCCTCTAGCCCTTTGTGTCATGTTAAATGAATCATTTTGCTTCCTTGTTTTTTATTTTCCTCTCTGTGAACAGGGAGAGAATGATATTTATCTTGTGGCTTAAGATTTAGGGTCACTAAACATCATGCATTCACAAAATGTTAATTGTTGCCATCAGTGTGATAGGATGGTTCATGCTGTCTCTGTGGTTTATATCTTTCTTTCTTACTATGAACTTTCATTAACATGTGCTCGTTATAGAAAATACAGAAAACTGCAAAGAAGAAAACAAAAATCAACTGTAGCCCTCCAACTTACTTATATAATCCTGTTCAAAGTTTGATTTCTTTTCATCCAGTTTTTATGCAAATATATAAAGACATATGTATATATATATTTACTTTTATGTTATATGGGAGTATAGTTGATTTACACTGTTGTATTAGTTTCAGGTATACAGCAAAGTGATTCAATTATACATATACATGTATCCATTCTTTTTCAAGTCCTTTTCCCGTTTAGGTTGTTACATAATATTGAGCAGAGTTCCCAGTGCTATACAGTGGGTCCTTGTTGGTTATCCATTTTAGATATAGCAGTGTGTACATGTCAATTCCAAACTCCCTAACTGTCCCTTCCTCCCACCCTTCCACCCTGGTCACCATAAGTACAGAGACATATTTAGATAATATGATATACTGCCTTGTATCCAGGATTGAGCCACAAGAGTTTTCCAGTTTCAATCTTTTTTTAATATCTGCAGAGTATTTTAGTGGACTCATAGCCTTCTAGGTAACTGATCTTTCCGACTCTTGTCTCTCCACCTATCCCCTTTTTTGTCTGCCTGACTGAATCATCTACTGGAGAGAAAACTTGATCCTATCAGTTCCGTGCTTAAACCCTTCTGTGCTTCCTGATAACTTGCTGGATGAGGCCTTGCATCATGGGGGAGGGAGCTTTTCCTGTTTGGTCTCTGATAGGAGACCTCATCCAGCAGGTTATCAGGAAGCACAGAAGAGTTTAAGCAGGGAACTGATAGGATCAAGTTTTCTCTGACAACCTCCCCTCTGACTTCCCTGGTGGCTCAGATGGTAAAGCGTCTGCCTGTAATGTGGGAGACTTGGGTTTGATCCCTGGGTTGGGAGGATCCCCTGGAGAAGGCAATGGCAACCCACTCCAGTACTCTTGCCTGGAAAGTTCCATGGACAGAGAAGCCTTGTAGGCTACAGTCCATGGGGTCGCAAAGAGTCGGACACAACTGAGCAACTTCACTTCAACCTCCCCTCTTGGCTCTTTATTTCTCATCATGCTCCATCTCACACGGTACTGAACCTGCTATCAGTCCCTGTAAACACTCCTTGCCTCTCTGCCTTCCCTTTTGCTATTCTTCTGTCTGGAATGCCCATTGCTGCCTCTAATGTCACCACCCCTGTGACCTGGCTGACTCTGGCTCTGTTTTAAGTTTCACCGCAGGAGATATTCTCTGCCTTCCCCTGGTTGGGAACCTGTTTCTCTGGGCAGTTCTGTAGACACCTGCTTGTATCTCCACTCAAATGACTCTGCGCCTGCTCCCATCCATTCTCCACACTAGGGGAAAAAAGGGAAGTGTTTTCTGGCTTTTTTTCTTTTTTTTTTTAATCGATTCGCATCATTGATTCTGATCTTTTACAATCTGGGTTGGTTCCACTGAGGCTCACAGTGGAGTTTCACAGTGGAGATCCACCTTCAGGCTCTCTGTGATCTAGCCTCCACCTCCCCTCTGGTACCATCTTCCCTGACACCTCCTCGGCCTCTGCACTCCAGTCCCACAGGCCTCCTTCTTCAAAGCCCTGGTGTGTGCCTTTCCTTCTGCTCCACAAGGATAATCCTGCTCATCCTCGAGACCTCAGTGTGCTTGAACTGTCTCCACCTTGTCTTCAGCACTCAGACACCCTCCTCTATGGTTTCCAGTCACTGCGTGCGTCTCCTTTATGTCAGAGTCATAATTTTGCATCTGCTTGTCCTATTAATTTCAACAATGCCACTGGCCTTCACTAGACTCCCTGAGGGTAAGACTTGTGTTTGTTTTCACTTATAGGTAGAATTGGATTGAAGGGAAATCACAAGGTTCATTTGCTGATGTTAGAACTGTTCCCAACACATCAAACTAGATAAGGCCAGGTCAGTCCCATGCCCCCAGGTGGGGGCAATGCAGGAGGTGATCAAGTATCAAAAGTACCTGTGCTCCCTATGCTAAGTCGCTTCAGTCGTGTCCGACTCTGTGCGACCCCATAGACGGCAGCCCACCAGGCTCCCCCGTCCCTGGGATTCTCCAGGCAAGAACACTGGAGTGGGTTGCCATTTCCTTCCTCCCTATAGTCCTTGGAATAGCCTGTGAAATCAAAGGTAGCAGGGGGTGGGGCCGTAATTTAATGTTAAGCCAATTGCGAGGAGAGGGTGCTGAGTGGAATGAAGAACATGCCGGCCCAGGCTGTCTATTGGGAGCTGATGGATTACCTGGTGTGTGGTAGTGGAGGTGTGTGTGTGTGTGTGTGTGGGTCTGTCTGTCTGTCTGTCTCAGGGTGTATTTTGGCAGCTGGCCGGCTCTCTTTATGTTTTTAAGCCAGCCAGGCAGCTAAGTGGTGCAGCCAGAAGCAGGGAGCACTGCATGGGCTGATTTTATCTCTACATATTGGCGCTCCTGGGAGTTCATGGGGTTCTCTTAGTCCTTTTGTGTTGCCTGATAAAAGTGAGGGCAACTGCTGGCTGGGCTGCCAGGGTCCTCAGACGGTACTATGCTGAGTCCTGAGCAAGAAGCCTCCAGGTGCTCAGACCGGAGAAAACTCAGATACTTCTGAGCCTGGAGGAAGAATGGAAGTGGCCTTTCTGCTTCTAGTTCAGGGCTTTTAAGTTACCCCCAGAGGAGGCTGGGGGCTGTGGATGCCCTCAAACAGTGGCGATCTAGCCCTGGGCTTTGAAAAGCAGACAAAGGCAAAACTGAGGTCTCTGTAAAAGAGGATAATCCATAAAGGATGTTGCCAGAGAGTTTTAAAGCATTTCTTATGATTTTTCTTAAATTAGGTTTTTCTTTTAATTACCTAGTTATCCTTCAGAAACTTGGAACAGTCCCACTCCTTATCAACATATTCCTTGTCAATTATGCACAGGCTCAGGCTTATGGTGCTGAGGGTGATGCTTAAGTATGAGGCAGCTGGAAGTTTTTCCCCTTGGGTTGAGGAGAGTGATAGGAATGCTAATGGGCTATAGCTCTGGGCTGAGCTGGTAGCTGAAGGAGAGAACTCACTGAGCACATGGCTAGAGGGCCGGGTGGGGAGCAAAGGAGAGGTTCATTGCTGCTGACCCGACTAGATGAGTAGGGGCTAAGGGTTAAACTGTAATTTTTGTCCTTCTTATCAACTCTGCCTACTTTCTGGATTCTTAGCGCCATATCCACAAATAGCTGATTGAAGTGATACTTAGCTGAACTGCCTATTGGCACTTTTTTTTTTTTCCTGCCCGGTTGTCTGTGTCTTTTATTCTGACTGATGTAAAATTAGGACTAGAAACATTTGGTGGGGATGTTTGGATGAGATGTGGCCTGAAATCTGGCAGTGTGTATAAGTGTGTGTGTGTGTGTGTGTGTGTGTTATAAGGTGCAGTGAGGATCGTAGTAAATAAGGTACAGCCCTGGACTATATTCAGGTTATCTTGTCCTGTGCTCGTCCTCCAGTAAGGACTTGTGATGACCAGATGGGATAAGCAGAGGTGGAAACAGAGAATCACAGCTCTCCTTCACACTATCCCTGGAACTGGACAGAGGTGCATTTATGCTTCAGGATTAAGCATCCAATGGTTATTTTGGCTGCTTGGACTGTGTGGGTAGGTGGTTAGTTCTGGTAGAGGGAAGGATGGGGACTTCAATTTAGAGTAGGGAGCTGGGGGGTGGGGCTTCCCTCCTCCTGCCCATTCCCCCTCCCAGCCCCTACAGAGATTCCCATCAGAGGTGAGTTCTGCTTGGTCATGGGGGAAGTTTATCCTTTCCATTCTCATTTTAGGTATTGAACCCCAACACCCCCCACCCCCGCCCCGTCACTGGATTTGGGACCCATGTGTGTCCAGGGCTCTGAGGTGGAATCTCTGCCTCGAATGGCCCTCCTGCCCCTCCCATCCTTTCTACACCTTCCTTTCTCTCCCCAGCTACTCCTGTGCCTTTTTTGTTTTTCCTCTGCCTCTGTAAGCACCTGAAAACCTGTTCACCGAGCAGGGAAAGAAATTTTGCCTGCAGAGCTTTGGATAATGGTTTCCTTCGGTCTTTGTGTCTGCTTCCTTGTGGGTAAAGGGCAGTATGAGAGCAAAGAGGATGGACATACACACATTAATATTACAATAAAAGCAACGCCATATGTCCATCCATGCCTGCCTGCTTTGTCCTTGTTCATGTAAGAGGACTAATTAGTTATGATCAGATGTGGTCAGATATGATCACAGTGATGCTCATCTGACAGAGTCTGTTAAGATATCTAAGAACTGGTTTTGGAAGCAGATGCAAATTCAGTGCCAGCTCTGTCACTTGTTAGCTGTGGGACTTCAGGCAGATTATTGAACCGCTGAGCCTCTGTTTTCTCCTCTGTACAACAGAACCTATCTCATGGGAGAAATGTGGGTTAAGCTCTCAGCATAGACCCTGGCACAGAACAAGTCCTTTGTAAACTATCATCATCACCATTTAGTCGTGTGGCCTAAGGCAGACCACTGTGCCCTCTTTGTGAAAGGGACATGATAGGTGCCTTATGTACCTTATAAGGATGCATGAGAAGGCATGTTGACTATAGCATCACAGGCTATATAATAAATAAGAGCATGATTATCATTTTCCTATAACTGCACTATAGCAGTTCTGGGGGGTCTCAACAGTGTGCTATCTGGCTGCAGATTTGTGTCATGATTTAGAAATGCCCATGGAACTGTTGGAAGAGCCAGAACTCATGGGAAATAGTGTAAAAGCTGCTGGATACAGGGGGATCTTGCCCTGCCTATTGTCTTCCTGCTGCTGCTACAAATGACTTGGAGATTTGGCTTCTTCTGCCATAAGGTTCTTGCCCCTGGAAGGTGGTCAGTGCCATCCTCAGCTCTTGTTGGAGTGAATCATTGATAATTCATCCAATTTGGAGATTTTCTTGCTCCTTTGCTTCCTGCCTCTGGAACCTACCAGGCCACCTAACTATGAGAGGTGGACTGAAACAGTAAAGGGAGTGAAGTTCAAAACTGTCAGTTTTCCTTAAAATTGCTTCAGTTCAGTACAGTTCTGTCGCTCAGTCATGTCTGACTCTTTGCAACCCCATGAACCTCAGCACGCCAGGCCTCCCTGTCCATCACCAACTCCTGGAGTTTACCCAAACTCATGTCTATTGAGTCAGTGATGCCATCCAACCATCTCATCTTGTGTCGTCCCCTTCTCCTCCTGCCCCCAATCCCTCCCAGCACCAGGGTCTTTTCCAATGAGTCAATGCTTCACATGAGGTGGCCAAAGTATTAGAATTTCAGCTTCAACATCAGTCTTTCCAATGAACACCCAGGACTGATCTCCTTTAGGATGGACTGGTTGGATCTCCTTGCAGTCCAAGGGACTCTCAAGAATCTTCTCCAACACCACAGTTCAAAAGCATCAATTCTTCGGTGCTCAGCTTTCTTTATAGTCCAACTCTCACATCCATACACGACTACTGGAAAAACCATAGCCTTGACTAGACGGACCTTTGTTGAAAAAGTAATGTCTCTGCTTTTTAATATGCTATCAAGGTTAGTCATAACTTTTCTTCCAAGGACTAAGTGTCTTTTAATTTCATGGCTGCAGTCACCATCTGCAGTGATTTTGGAGCCCCCCAAAATAAAGTCAGTCTCTGTTTCCAATGTTTCTCCATCTATTTGCCATGAAGTGACGGGACCGGATGCCATGATCTTAGTTTTCTGAATGTTGAGCTTTAAACCAGCTTTTTCACTCTCCTCTTTCACTATCATCAAGAGGCTCTTTAGTTCCTCTTCACTTTCTGCCATAAGGGTGGTGTCATCTGCATATCTGAGGTTATTGATATTTCTCCTGGCAATCTTGATTCCAGCTTGTGATTCTTCCAGCCCAGTGTTTCTCATGATGTACCCTGCATAGAAGTTAAATAAGCAAGGTGACAATATACAGCCTTGACATACTCCTTTTCCTATTTGGAACCAGTCTGTTGTTCCATGTCCAGTTCTAACTGTTGCTTCCTGACCTGCATACAGGTTTCTCAAGAGGCAGGTCAGGTGGTCTGGTATTCCCATCTCTTGAAGAATTTTCCACAGTTCATTGTGATCCACACAGTCAAAGGCTTTGGCATAGTCAATAAAGCAGAAACAGATGTTTTCCTGGAATTCTCTTGCTTTTCTATAATCCAACGGATGTTGGCAATTTGATCTCTGATTCCTCTGCCTTTTCTAAAACCAGCTTGAACATCTGTTCACGGTTCACATACTGCTGAAGCCTGGCTTGGAGAATTTTGAGCATTACTTTACTAGCATGTGAGATGAGTGCAATTGTGTGGTAGTTTGAGCATTCTTTGGCACTGCCTTTCTTTGGGATTGGAATGCAGTCCTTTTCCAGTCCTGTGGCCACTGCTGAGTTTTCGAAATTTGCTGGCATATTGAGTGCAGCACTTTCACAGCATCATCTTTCAGGATTTGAAATAGCTCAAATGGAATTCTATCACCTCCACTAGCTTTGTTCATAGTGGTGCTTCCTAAGGTCCACTTGACTTCACATTCCAGGATGTCTGGCTCTAGGTGAGTGATCATACCGTCATGATTATCTGGGTCATGAAGATCTTTTTTGTACAGTTCTTCTGTGTATTCTTGCCACCTCTTCTTAATATCTTCTGCTTCTGTTAGGTCCATACCATTTCTGTCCTTTAGCGAGATCATCTTTGCATGAAATATTTCTTGGTATCTCTAATTTCCTTTAAGAGATCTCTAGTCTTTCCCATTCTGTTGTTTTTCTCTATTTCTTTGCATTGATCACTGAGGAAGGCTTTCTTATTCTCTCCTTGCTATTCTTTGGAACTCTGCATTCAAATGGGTATATCTTTCCTTTTCTCCTTTGCTTTTTGCTTCCCTTCTTTTCACAGCTATTTGTAAGGCCTCCTCAGACAGCCATTTTGCTTTTTTGCATTTCTTTTCCATGGGGATCGTCTTGATCCCTGTCTCCTGTACAATGTCACGAACCTCCGTCCATAGTTCATCAGGCACTTTGTCTATCAGATCAAGTCCCTTAAATCTATTTCTCACTTCCACTGTATAATCATAAGGGATTTGATTTAGGTCATACCTCAATGGTCTAGTGGTTTTCCCCACTTTGTTCAATTTAAGTCTGAATTTGGCAATAAGGAGTTCATGATCTGAGCCACAGTCAGCTCCCGGTCTTGTTTTTGCTGACTGTATAGAGCTTCTCCATCTTTGGCTGCAAAGAATATAATCAATCTGATTTCGGTGTTGACCATCTGGTGACATCCATGTGTAGCGTCTTCTCTTGTGTTGTTGGAAGAGAGTGCTTACTATGACCAGTGTGTTCTCTTGGCAGAACTGTGTTAGCCTTTGCCCTGCTTCAATCTGTACACGAAGGCCAAATTTGCCTGTTACTCCAGGTGTTTCTTGACTTCCTACTTTTGCATTCCAATCCCCTGTAATGAAAAGGAAATCTTTTTGGGTGTTAGTTCTAAAAGGTCTTGTAAGTCTTCATAGAAGTGTTCAACCTCAGCTTCTTCAGTGTTACTAGTTGGGGCATAGACTTGGATTACTGTGATATTGAATTGTTTGCCTTGGAAAGGAACAGAGATCATTCTGTCATTTGTGAGATTACATCCAAGTACTTAGCCTTGATCTTTACTTAGAAAAAGTTGAAGATATTGTTTTAAAATAGTTTATATGGTTTTTTAAAATTGATTTCAATCATCTATGAAAGCCCAAGAGTACAACCCTGTCAGTTATCAAGCCAGCAATAGAACAGGCTCTCTGTTGAGATCCTAAGGGCTGGTTTTAAAGGGGCTTCTAGTTTCCATTTATCTTGATGTGTGTCTGTGACACATCCCAGCATAAATCCAGCAGCCCATCTGGTGAAGGGGACACGAGAACATTGTTCATGATAGTAAATATGTTTAGATTTTTTTCACGGTCTCAGCAGAGCTATTGCTCTTGTCTATATTTTCATAAATTAGCTCTACCAAACATCTCCATGTATAGTAGCAGTTAGTCAATTCAGCTCGATCCAGGGCTTATCTTTACGGAGGAAACAAAGTTTTGAAAGTGTAGCTCAATTTGAAGAATTCTATGAAGGTACCTGGAAAGGGCCAAGAGTGCATTGTTTTTAAGGATAATTTGCCCTGGGACACTGCCAACCCACTCTACAGGAGGCAGCTTTTCTCCAGAAAGTTGCTCTTTTTTGAGTAGTTGGGGAAAGCCATCAGTATTATAGGTCGTCATGTGGCAGGTCATTGGGCTTCCCTGGTGGCTCAGAGGTTAAAGCGTCTGCCTGCAATGCGTGAGACCCCGGTTTGATCCCTGGTTAGGGAAGATCCCCTGGAGAAGGAAATGGCAACCCACTCCAGTATTCTTGCCTGGAGAATCCCATGGAGGAAGGAGCCTGGTAGGCTACAGTCCACGGGGTTGCAAAGAGTCGGACAAGACTGAGCTGCTTCATATTCATACTTCATATGTGGCAGGTGGGAGATTGCTCCCTCTCTCTCCCCATTCATCCTCCACTCTCTCCCCCTTCCCCCATTTTAGAGTTGTAGTTTGGTTTGATATTGTTAGTTTTCAGTTTTTGTGGAACCATGTTCTAGATTCAGAAAGCAGGTTCTCCATCTAAAGGGCACTTGCTAAATGAATGTTGAATGAATGAGCAAATGAAATAAAGAATAAATGATGAGGTGATTGACTCTTGATGGCAAAAGGTAGTGACTGACACACAGCCAGTATTTCTTTTTTTCCCCAAATGCTGGAGACGAGGATGAAATTCCTGCCATCTCTCAGGTCAGGACTCACCCTGTAATGGTCCTGCTTATGAAGAGGGTGGGAAGAGAGGGGTGTGAATGGACACTGGCCTTTATGAAGCATCAGTTATGGGCTAGGGAGTGTTAGAACACTCCATATATGTGGCCTTGTTCGACCCTCGTGAACAGTTCTATGAGATTGTATCACCTCTGTTCTACAAATGAAATGGAGGCTCAGGGTAGGCAAGCGTATTGTTTAAATTACACAATGTGCTGGTTCCAAAGCTGATCTAGTTTGCACTCTTGCATGCAGCTTCTTTGTGGGGCTTCCCAGGTGGCTCAGCAGGTAAAGAATCAGCCTGCAATGCAGAGACACAGGAGAGCAGGAGATGGATCCCGGGGTTGGGAAGATCCCCTGGAGAAGGGAATGGCAACCGACCCCAGTATTCTTGCCTGGAGAATCCCATCGACAGAGGGGCCTGGCAGGCTACAGTCCATAGGGTGACGAAGAGTCAGAAATGACTGAAGTGACTGAGCACAGTACTGCGCATATTGCTTCTTATACACATAGATTAAATGCACACACAAAAAACCGCACATTCCCAAGTGTCTCCCAATATTTAGAGGATAAGGGTTTAACCTTCTGATTAAAAAATATATACTCATTGACATTCACATGAATTGAAAAAGTCCTGGGGAAGACAGCTTTATGTGCTTCCCACACTGACTGTTTGGTTGCCTTCTTGAGTCCAGGAGATTTTAACTTCAAGTATGTATTAACAACAGACCCAGGTACTATTAAGACAGCTATTGTCCAGAGTGTATTGATCTCTTTGAGGTCAGCGTGTTGTGACCAGAGCAGGAGTAACTAGAAATGACTGTTGGCCTGTCCCTGCAACATGGTATCCCCTGTGGGGCGAAGGGAAAATACCACAGTGTGCGATGCTCCTGGATCCACTAGCTGATGGCTGTATTTGGTTTCACATGAGCCGGGGCTCAGGGAATAGGGCGAGGGAGCGGGTGTCGGTTACTAGGGCATCTGCCTTCTCTCCAGTGGTATAATCACTCCCCTGTTTCCCATACTGGCACCTCTGAGATGGAAAAAAAGAGGCCAGGACCTGTCTCTACATTTCAGTTCTCTCATATCCTGCTAGAGAGAGCGGGTAGGGGAGGGAAGGGAAGAGGGCGGGAGGGAGGGAGGAAGGGAGAAAGGGAGAGCGGTAGAGACTGTCCAGCTGGGCTAACACCCCCCATAAGCCACAGAAAATCACATCCTCTCTTCAGCCTCTAATTGTAAATCCCCAAGCCACCAGATACGTCCCTAATGGTGTGCCATGATGGTTCAAAACTGAGAATCCCTGGTTTGCAAGTTTTAAATGTTTTATTATGTTTTAGACCCAGCAACATAACTAAAGGAAAGTCAAATTCAACAGACCAGTCATAACCCTAACCCAGTGATGGTGTCCACCTTTACACAGGACTGGGCCTGTTTGACCAGTATTATTTCTGGTTTTCTCCACTGTCCTTTTTAAAAAAAATTTCCTGTGTTGATGTTCAGTATCTCTGCAGTAGGTTGAATCCATCAGACTCGGCATTGAACCATCCCTCTGGCATTGAACCCCAGAGATCATGTGTTTACCACAGTTCAAGGAACTCACCTGCGTCTTACCTTTAATAGTATGGCTGTCTGGGTTTGTTCAAAATAGCAGCAGTAGAAGTAGTAACAGTAGTAGTATTAACAATAGTAATAATAAGTACACTAATAATATTACATGAATATTGTATAAGTACTATATATTTAATCCTCTGTGAGATAGATGAACTGTCATTGTCTATATATTACAACAGAAGAAACTGATGCCCAGAGAGGTTAAGTAACTGGCCAAGGGCACATAGCTAGTGAGTGGTGAAGCCAGAATACAAATCCAGGCTGTCTGGCTCCAACAGAGTGAACACAAAGACAATTCCACACTGCTAAAAATTGATTCTCCACTAGTATTAATCATAAGTAATTATAGTAGAACAAGCTAGTATATTGTAGAGAAAGAGTCTCAGCAAAGAATGACGTTCACACCTTTCAGGCACTTGCAGTATCCAACCTTCTTGCTCTTAGTTGCTTTTATAGAGTCTTATTCACCTTCATCTGGAAACTTCTTCTCTCCAGTGCAAGAGGCACCAGCCACACGAGACTTATGGGCGCTTGAAAGGAGACTTCCAAAAGGAGATGTGCCATAAGGGAAAACAAACACCAGGTTTTGAAGACTTGGTGTAAAAACAAAGCACGTCAGATATCTCATTCATAATTTTCAAAATCTTGATTGCTTGTTAAAATATATTAAAATTAATATCCCCTGCTTATTTTTACAATGTGACTATTAGAAATTTTAAAATTATTTATGTGACTTGTGTTCCATTTCTACCAGACAGCAACACTATAGGTTTACTGATTTTATATCTTTTTCCCTTCAGTTCTGGACACTTCATGATGGGTTTGCCCTTCAGGATGGGTTTTGGTCATTTTAGGCTTAAAAATCAGCTTTAAGCTTCTAGGCTTACTGTACTTAGTGTATTTATCTAAGTGAGAGCTGTTCATGGTGATTCAAGGAGGTGATGAGGAAACCCTTTCCTTTTTTCTGGTTAGCACCTGACTTCCCCTGAAATTTAATCTCTTAGGCAGGAACATGGTGGCCACCCTGCCCTGTGACCCCACAGTTGATCCTTCCTTTTAACCTGGGATTTGTGCAGGCAGAGCTGGTGGGGAAAGAGTTCTTTTCTGCCCGTGGGCCAGTTATGGAATTCCAAGTTGCTTTTGAAATGTTTTAGGAAGCCACGCACACTGTTCACCAGCCCTTTCACCTGCTAGAGGACCCGAAGTATCAGTTATACTGCATTCGTCAACAGCTGTGGCTGACGTACCTCTTAAACGTCACAGACCCAGAAGGGAAGTCACAGTCTGGCCCTTAAGGAATTTCAGATTTTTGAGGGAGGCAGACTTGCTGATTTGCTAGGAAATAAAGACTGAGTAATTAGAGCCAGATTGTGTGGCACAGCCTCGAACATCAAAATAAAGCCAGAGAAGGGGGTGAGCTGCATGGGCCATGTGCTCAGAGAAGACTTTTTGAATGAAGACTTTGAGCCTTGAGGGCTTAGTAGGTTGTGGGTTGTTCTAAGGGGAAGGTTGGTAGGGAGAGATGGGACATGTCTGGGAAGGGTAGGGGGAGCCAGTGGGGACCAGTTACAGGTAAGTGAGCTGGGGGTCAGGGATAGAAGGTAGGGGCTTGTAACCTGCGCTTGACTCAGGGGGAAGCTGATGGTATGGTCTCAGAAGGAACAAGACAGAGTTGGACAGTGAAAACTCTGAGCATATTGCTCTCAGAGTGCCCTAGAAATGTTCTTATCTTCTGTTTGCCTAAATGTGGAAGCTGCTACATTGGCACAGCTTTAAAGCTATTCATTATACAATTATATGGCACCTACCTTGTGCAAGGCACCTTGTTTTCAAATAAATATAGAATTCTAAAACAAATACAATGTTACAGGATGGCAAGTAAAACTGTGTCCCAGTTCAGTTCAGTCGCTCAGTCATGTCTGACTCTCTGTGACCCCATGAACTATAGCACGCCAGGCTGCCCTGTCCATCACCAACTCCCGGAGTCCACCCAACCCATTTCTATTGCGGAGTCCGCCCAAACCCATGTCTATTGAGTCACTGATGCCATCCAACCATCTCATCCTCTGTTGTCCCCTTCTCCTCCTGCCCTCTATCTTTCCCAGCATCAGAGTCTTTTCAAATTAGTTGGCTCTTAGCATCAGGTGGTCAAAGTATTGGAATTTCAGCTTCAACATCAGTCCTTCCAGTGAACACCCAGGACTGATCTCCTTTAGGATGGACTGGGTGGATCTCCTTGCAGTCCAAGGGACTCTCAAGAGTCTTCTCCAACACCACAGTTCAAAAGCATCAATTCTTCGGTGCTCAGTTTTCTTTATAGTCCAACTCTCACATCCATGCATGACTACTGGAAAAACCATAGCCTTGACTAGATGGGACCTTTGTTGAAAAAGTAATGTCTCTGCTTTTTAATATGCTGTCTAGGTTTGTTATAACTTTCTTTCCAAGGAGTAAGCGTCTTTTAATTTCATGGCTGCAGTCACCATCTGCAGTGATTTTGGAGCCCCCCAAAATAAAGTCAGCCACTGTTTTCACTGTTTCTCCATCTATTTCCTATGAAGTGATGGGACTGGATGTCATGATCTTAGTTTTCTGAATGTTGAGCTTTAAACCAACTTTTTCACTCTCTCTTTCACTTTCATCAAGAGGTCCTTTAGTTCTTCTTCACTTTCTGCCATATGGGTGGTGTCATCTGCATATCTGAGGTTATTGATATTTCTCCTGGAAATCTTGATTCCAGCTTGTGCTTCTTCCAGCCCAGTGTTTCTCATGATGTACTCTGCATATAAGTTGAATAAGCAGGGTGACAATATACAGCCTTGACATACTCCTTTTCCTATTTGCAACCAGTCTGTTTTTCCATGTCCAGTTCTAACTGTTGCTTCCTGACCTGCATATAGGTTTCTCAAGAGGCAGGTCAGGTGGTCTGGTATTCCCATCTCTTTCAGAATTTTCCACAGTTTATTGTGATCCACACAGTCAAAGGCTTTGGTAGAGTTATCAATTTAAAGAAACATATTAAGTTCATGATACTGTGAAAGACAGGTGGATATAGCAGCAATCATAAAGGTTTTCATATCCTACCTTACAGATGGGCACCTAAGGCTCCAGAGGCCCCACACCTTCGCACAGCAGGTTTATCTAAGAGTGGCATGCAGGGTGGGGTAGAAGGTGGGGAAATAGTGGCAGAGTGGCCAGTTAGCCAGCTAGCTGTTCAGGTGTGAAGTGAAGATTCGATAGGAGTCTTGAGAGGTGGTGAAGGAGGAGAGGAAACAGGAGAGCCACTGGTTAGACCATTGTACAGTCAGGTGTTTCATGAGTGTGTGTGTTTCTCTGTGCATTTGGGTTGATGTGCGATGCTGATTTAGGGCTCAGACTCCCAGGGTGTCTGATTGTTCTGGTGGTGAACACGGGCAGATGCTGAGAGATAACTCATAATCCAGTGCTGATGTTTACTGAGCCGTAGAGTGGGCCACATCCTGTGCTACCTCTCTGTTTCTCTCAATAACCCCGTGAAGTATCTGCCATTGTTCCCACTCTTTTACAGATGAGGGAACTGAGTCTCAGAGAGGTTAAGTAATTTGCCCAAAATCGTACAGCTGGGGTTCAAGTCTGAGTCTGGCTGACCGCAAGGCCTTCAGCCACTGCATGTACTGCCTCGTCATTGATTGATGATTTTTTACAGCATCTTCTGCTGTTTCTCACTTTCTCAGTCATTTAACCTAGAGTATGTATTTCTGTAACTTAGCTCAGAATTTGATTCATTTCTCTTAAGCATCAGAAACAACAGAAATTCACCAGCCCCTAAGCCCCATTTTTAACCCTTGTGCAGCATAGTCTATGTATCTTATTCTGTGGTTTATCTCATCATTAGAGTGGCTCTGTTGGCCCTTTAAGAAGCTAATTAATCACTAAATATAGACCATGAGTTGTTCTTTTCAACCCCCTGCGTGTCTCTTCCCCCCATTGTGTGATGCCATCTGGTGCTATGATCTCATGCTTTTTGTGTTCCTTTCCAGAGAACCAGATTCATTGCTCTCTAAGCCCGGAAAGCCAGTTAATTTCAAAGTTTGCATGCGTGGCTTTGAAAAAATTTGCATCGAATGCCTCCTTGTGGATTTTCACAGTATCACTCTTCAATATATCTCATGGAACTTCTATCTTGACCCCCCTCTATGTATATATGTATTCTTGTCTTTTTATCAAAAGAACTTTAATTTGTCTTTAGCAAACCATCAAGCAACTACAGATTTTTTCCTGTGTGATTTTCGTAAAGTTTCATTTTGTCAGTTTTACGTGTGTGCCATAGGAAATCAGAACGTAATAATATACTTCCTTTTCAAATCGATTTGACTTTCTGCTGTGATGGTGGAACAAATGTTTAAAGGATATAAAAGAGCTAATGGCAGGCCTCTGACCCTACTGCTGATCTGTCCTTTCTCCATCTTTACTCCCACTTCTGCCTGAAATCTCGAATAATCTTTCAAGGGAGTGTAACTCCCAGGCTGTAGAGCATTTTCTTGCAAACTCAAGGAAGTTGCTCTGGGTTCCCCACCATACTCCTAATCTTTGGGATTTTAGATGCTCCATTCAGACCGTGTCACTCTCCCCACTTCCTTTTTCTTCTCATTTCAGAGTTCTCGGCAGTTTAAATTTAGCCTGGAAGCCTCCTGGGGAAAGGAAGGTAATTTGGTTGCGTGTGCGGTGCTTACCTCATCCCTGGCACGTGTGGGGAGCAGAACACTGGGCTGGCTGCCCGCCTCCTTTCTGCTACTGCCTCTGCCCCCTGGGATCACACCCATTTCCAGCAGGGATGGAGGAGGAAATGGGCTCTGAGAGTATTAGTAATGATGTTTAGCAAGGGACCAAACATTTTCTTAGCACAGGAGTTGGTAGAAGGCCAGCCCTCTGAGTCTGAGAGAATTTCTGCCCAGTCCAACCCCATATCTAGCCTTAAGCAGCTTCTGTAAGATGCAGGAAGGCTGAAGCCACTGAGTCCACCATGAGCCAATGCAGTCTCTGAATAATGTGTGTTGAAAGGTATGGAAAATGTATAGACAGAAGCCTCAATTTTGGTATCAGGTTTGTTTCCAAAAGAGCATATGCTTGTGCTAAACTGAAAAATTTGTTTTTCACTTCAAACTGACAGTTCATTTAATAACTACAGTTCTTGAATTTATGATTACCAGCGGGGAAGGGTGAGAGGAAAGGATAGATTGGGAGTTTGGGATTAACATGTATACAGTCCTGTGTTTAAAATAAAATGCCTTTCCATGAAAACAAACTGACTACAGGTCTCACTACCCACAGAATTAAGAAACATTTCTAAAAGAGTCAGGATTCCTAACTTTTCTGAGTGAGCATTATGCAAAGTTTGGGTGACATCGTATATGTTAAAATTTGGTTATTGCTTTGTACTTTGTATTATTGCTTTGGTCTAGTTACTTTGTGAGCATCAGATTTTTCTTCCTATCTAATGGAATTAATAATACCTATTTTATATCTAGGTCTTATGAGAATTGGTATCAAATGATTTTTGACAAATGCTTTTTTTTTGTTTTTAATCTATGAGGTGGTTTCTGCACTTCATTCTATCGATAAGGCATATTATCTCAATTCATCTTCTTATGTTGAACCAACCTTACCATCCTGGCATAAATTGCATTTGGTCATGATGTTCTATCCTTTTTATATGTTGGTGAATTCAGTTTGCTAGTACTTTATTGTTGGAGAAGGAAATGGCAACCCATTCCAGTGTTCTTGCCTGGAGAATCCCAGAGACGGCAGAGCCTGGTGGGCTGCTATCTGTGGGGTTGCAGAGTCGGACATGACTGAAGCGACTTAGCAGCAGCAGCAGCAGTACTTTATTGAGGACTTATGACTACATAGTCATAAGAAATGTTTTATAATATTCTTTTCTTGTGATGCCTTTGTTTTTTGTATCAGGGCAAAACTGGCCTCATCTAATGATTTGGGAATTGTTCCCTCCTCTTTTTTTTTTTTTTTTTTTTAAGAGTTTATGAAACATGGTTAATTCTTCTTTAAACATTTGGTAAAGTTCACCAGTGAAGCTCTTTGGTTCTGGACTTTCCTTTGTGGGAATTTTTTTTTTTTTAACCAAGTTGATAACTAACTCAGGCTCTTTAGTTGATATTGATCTGTTTACATATTCTGTTTCTTCTTGAGTGAGTTTTGGTCATTTGTGTCTCTCTAGGAAGTTCTCATATAATCTGTAGTATCTAATTTGTTGACATGTAATTTTTTCACAGTATTCTCTTGTTACCATTTTTTGTTTTTGTAAAGTGATGTCTTCTGGTTCATTCCTGAATGTAGTAACTCAAGTCTTCTCTCCTTTTGCCTTGAATGGTCTAGATAAGGATTTGTCAATTTTATTAATCTTTTCAAAGAATCAGTTTTTTAAAAAAACTTTCCTCATTTTTCTAGTCTCTACTAAATTTAATTCTACCCTAATTATGTAATCTTTCCTGCTTTGGGTTTAGTCTGTTCTTCTCTTTTTAGTTCTTCAGATAGAAAGTCAGGCTGCTGAGTTGAGGCTTTCTCTTTAATGTAGGCATTTACAGGTGTAAATTCCCTCTAAGCACTGCTTTAGCTGCATCTCATGCTGCTGCTGCTGCTAAGTCGCTTCAGTCGTGTCCGACTCTGTGCGACCCCATAGATGGCAGCCCACCAGGCTCTGCTGCCCCTGGGGTTCTCCAGGCAAGAACCCTGGAGTGGGTTGCCATTGCCTTCTCCAATGCATGAAAGTGAAAAGTGAAAGTGAAGTCGCTCAGTCGTGTCCGACTCTTAGCAACCCCATGGGCTGCAGCCCACCAGGCTCCACTGGGGTTCTCCAGGCAAGAACACTGGGGTGGGTTGCCATTGCCTTCTCCAAGCTGCATCTCATAGATTCCCACATATTGTGATTTTGTTTTCATTAATCTCAAAGTGTTTTTAAACTTTCCTTGTTATTTCTTTTTGACTCATTCATTGTTTAGAAGTGTTACTTAATTTCCACAAATTTCTGAATTTCCAAAATTTCCTTCAGTTATTGATTTCCAATTTCACTATATTGCAGTCAGAGAACATACTTTGTATGACTTTTAAATGCATTGAGATTTATTTTATCACATAAAATATGGTGTATGCTGGGGAGTGTACACTTGAAAATTACATGTATTCTGCTGCTTGGTGGAGTGTTCTGTAGATGCCTGTAGTTGGTTTATAGTGTTGTTCAAACCTTCTGTTTATTTCTTGACTCTCCACTGTTCTACCATTATTGAAAGTGGGGTGCTAAAGTCTCCAACTATTATTGTTGAATTGTCTATTTCTTTCTTTAATTATGTCAGTTTTTTTGAGTATTTTGGGGCTTTGTTGGTAAGCAGATAAAATGTGTTTAAAGTTGTTAAATCTTAGTGAGTTGACCCTTTTATCATTATAAAATGTCTTTCTTTGTCTCTAGTAACAGTTTTTGTTTTAAAGTCTAATTTTTTTGATATTAGTATAGAGTCTGAGTGAACTCTGGGAGTTGGTGATGAACAGGGAGGCCTGGCGTGCTGCGATTCATGGGGTCACAAAGAGTCGGACACGACTGAGCGACTGAACTGAACTGATAGCTATTCCATCTCTCTTTCAGTGACTATTTTCATGGTGTATTTTTTCCATCTTTTACTTCCAATCTACTTGTGTCTTTGAATCTAAAGTGTGTTTCTAGTCAGTATTACTGGAGAAGGCAATGGCACCCCACTCCAGTACTCTTGCCTGGAAAAATCCCATGGATGGAAGAGCCTGGAAGGCTGCAGTCCATGGGGTAGCTAAGAGTTGGACACGACTGAGTGACTTCACTTTCACTTTTCCCTTTCATGCATTGGAGAAGGAAATGGCAACCCACTCCAGTGTTCTTGCCTGGAGAATCCCAGGGACGGGGGAGCCTGGAGGGCTGCCGTCTATGGGGTCGCACAGAGTTGGACACGACTGAAGCGACTTAGCAGCAGCATCAGCAGCAGCAGCAGTAGCAGCAGCAGCAGTGGGCATCACATAGTTGAATCATGTTATTTTACCTATAATGCAATCTCTGCTTTTGTTGGAATGTTTGGTCTATTTATATTTAAGGTAATTCCATTTATGTTTCCCTGTTTTGTAACATTACAGATGTTTTTGTTGTTTGCTTGTTTCTCCATGTGGATTCAGTTACTGTTATTTCATTCAGCCTGAAGGACTTCCTTTACTATTTCTTATAGAGCAGGTCTGCTAGTGACACATTCTCTGTTTTTGTTTAACTGGAAATGTCTTCATTTTCTGTTCATTCCTGAAGGATAACTTTGCTGCATTTAAAATTCTCGGTTGACAATCTTTCTTTCAGTGTGTTGAATATGTCATTCCACTCCCTCTGACCTCCATGGTTTCTAATGAGAAATCAGTTTCTAATCTTTTGAGGAGTCCTTACATATGATACATTGCTTTTTTTCTTGTAGTTTTCAAGAGTCTCCATCTTTGGCTTTCAACAGTTTGATGATGGTGTATCTGAATATGAGTTTGTCCTTTTTTTACTTCATCAAACTTCTTAGATGTATAGATTCATTTTTTCATCAAATTTGGAAAATTTTTGACAATTAGCTCTTCAAATATTCTTTTTGTCCCTTTTTCCTCTCCTCCTTTCTGGAACTCCCATTATATTCCTCAGACTGGATAATTCAATTGATCTATCTTTAAGTTGACTGATTATTTTTCCTGCCTGCTCAAAACTTTGTTGAGCCCCTCTAATAAATTTTAAAATTTTAGTTATTATACTTTTCAACTTTTGAATTTCTATTTATTTTTCTTTTCATACATTTCATTGCTTTACTGATATTCTCTATTTGGTGAGACATCATTCTCACACTTGCCTTTAGTTCCTTGGACATGGTTTCCTTTAATTCTTTTAACATATTTAGAACATTTGATTTAAAGACTTGGTTAGGGACTTCCCTGGTGGTCCAGTGGTTAAGACTCCACATTTCCACTGCAGGGGTCAGGGGTTCAATCCATGGTTGGGGAGCTAAGATCTCACCTGTTTGGCAGTGTGTTAAAAACAGAAAACAAAACCCAAGAAACAAAGCCTTGAACTGTGAAGTCTTGGTTAGGTAAATCCAGTGTCTGGGCCTCTTCAGTGATAGTTTCTATTGACTGACCTTTTTTTCCTATGTGCGTGTGATATGTTCCTTTTCTGTGTTTGCTTTGTACTTTTTAATTGAAACTGGGCATTTAAAATTATATAGCAATTCTGGAAATTAGATTCTTCCTCCTGCTCTGAGTTTGTTATTGTTTTTTGTGTCAATTTTTTTTTTTTATTTTTAGTGACTCTACTGAACTAATTCTGTGAAGTCTGTATCCTTTGTCATATGTAGGCCCTAAAGTCTCTGCTTGACTAGCTTAGTGGGAAGCTAATGACTATATGGAAATGTCCTTAACTGCCTAGAACGAATAAGTTCCCAGTCTTTGCTGGTGGGCAGTGTGTGTGTGTGTTGGGGCATGTCGTTCAACTCTGCTTTAGCCCTTCAGTTCCTGCTTACATAACATATATAAACACTGAACTTATATGGCTTATAGACCTCACAACCAAAGAGAAAAATAAAAGGGAGCTTTGAGCTTTTTATTTCCTTGGAGAAGGAAATGGCACCCCACTCCAGTACTCTTGCCTGGAGAATTCCATGGAGGGAGGAGCCTGTTAGGCTACTAGTCCATGGGGTCACAAAGGGTTGGTCACGACTGAGCGACTTCAGTTTCACTTTTGAGCTTTTTGGAGAATCTGTGGTTTCATAAGGAAAAGAAAAATAAGCTTCCAAAAAGCAGAGATAGTCTTGGGTAGTATTTTTCAGCTGCCTGTATCAGAATTACTCGGGATGTTTGTTAAAAGTCAGGTTTGTGGCTCCGTCCCAAATCTTTTGATTCAGAATATCTTTGGTGAGGTCCAGGGTCTGCATGTTAAACTATCTCCCCAGGTGATTCTTATGTACACTAATGACTGAGAAACTTAGATGACCCTGTAGGTGCCTTCATATCAGGGGCTAACTGACTCATGATATTAACTATGCTCAAATATTAATCTCCCTTTTCAATGTCTGATCTTTAAAAAAATTTCACTTTATTATTACATTTACTCAAAGTCTACCAATTAGAGATTTATGTGCATCTATGAGAATATTTTTTAATAGCTGCCTGAGTTAAAGGATTAACATTTACTCACAGCTCTTTAAAAATTAATCAGTTTGCATTTATCCAAACAACTGATCACGGTGATGTACAAGGAAAGAACGACGTTTTGTTTTATTTTACTTTGAAAGGAAGATAGATACTTTTGTTGGATCCAGCAAATTTTAGGGGAAAAATAGGCCTGTGTTAATCTATGCAATAAAAGCATGGATTGGAAGGGACTATAGAAGAAGTTGCTAGATAAAGTAGTGGGTATTTGCCCCTTTCAAAATATTATGCAAACAACCAGAAAAGGGAGGAAACACATTTCTTTCTCCTTTTAATGTTACCCT
The DNA here is from genome assembly GCF_001704415.2 of Capra hircus. Taxonomy (NCBI): domain Eukaryota; kingdom Metazoa; phylum Chordata; class Mammalia; order Artiodactyla; family Bovidae; genus Capra; species Capra hircus. Next base: position 21,869,132 of record NC_030818.1, read on the forward strand.
TTCTCTTAGGACCTCAAATTCAGATCAATAAAATTTGTATTAAGGAGTTACTTCAGCTACTCTAGGGCTAGTTAGGCTCTTGCGGGTTGTCTGGAGACCTAATTACCACTTAAACCATCATGTGGAAGGCTCTTTATGGAAAAATGTCTTCTGGTTTACAAATAACACACTTCCTGATGTACTTTTTGATGCAACCCATTTGAGAGTTTGAGGTTGGATCATATTTGGATGCATGAAATTTATCTGTGTTAACATTCCAAGATGATTTCTCCCAATCCTCTGTATACTTCTAGGCCATTTCTCCTTGAGGAGTTTTGTGTTTAATTAACACAAATTCAGTGCTGAGAAAACAATTAAGGGAGTTTAGATTCTTATCAAATTTAATACATTCAAAGGTAGAAACATGATTTCAAAAACTATTTCATGTTTTGGGTTTTTACTGCTTTGACTTGTCTCTATTAATGAGAGTAATCAATAGATTCTTCTTCCTTGTCCCTTCAAGCCAGTTTAGGATGCAGTATCCTGCCTTCAGTTTCCAGAATTCTATTACAAATGCACAAACTAGTAGCTCACATTTCTTATTTCCTTCAAGGTATTGCACAGCGATGTACAGCCATCAAGTACCACTTTTCTCAGCCAATCCGCTTGCGAAACATCCCTTTCAATTTGACCAAGACAATCCAGCAAGATGAATGGCACCTGCTTCGTGAGTATTTCCAGGAAGGGGTCAGAGGGGAAGCGGTGTCTTTCTGAACAAAAAGCATTCCCACCAGCCATTTCAGATCTGGACTGAAAGATGCTGTGCTGATCCTGCGTGGGCCTCTGGGCCCCATCTGACTTGGGCAGAGACTTAGAGGGTCATCTCACCATGCCGAGGTCACAGCTTGTTTGCAGATCGGACGTGTGAGAGTCAGGCGTGGGGCTCTGGGAGACAGTGCAGCGAGCTTGTCTGTCCTGGTGGCATCTGTATACAAGCCACATCCTGGGTGTTTCCTTTACCGAGTCATGGGGTACAAGGCCCTGATCTGGCAATTGTCTCAATGAGCCCAGGAGATTATACCTTCAGTTCAGTTCAGTTCAGTTCAGTCGCTCAGTCGTGTCCGACTCTTTGCGACCCCATGAATCGCAGCACGCCAGGCCTCCCTGTCTATCACCAACTCCCGGAGTTCACTCAGACTCACGTCCATTGAGTCAATGATGCCATCCAGCCATCTCATCCTCTGTCGTCCCCTTCTTCTTCTGCCTCCAATCCCTCCCAGCATCAGAGTCTGAGTCAACTCTTTGCATGAGGTGACCAGATTATACCTTAGGTGCTCTTATTTTTGTTTTGTTTATCCAGTATTCATTTTAGTTACTATTTCTGTCTCAGACCTTGGTGTTTCTGCTCAAATATCTTTATTGAGTGTATGTTCTAATTTTCTCAGAAGGTGTCTGTTACCTCCACATCTTGATGGCAGGAACTCTTTTGTTACTGTCAGGAAAATGTGAAAGTCTAGAAAGGATCGTGCAGCGTGACACCAAATAAAACTGATATTTACCTGAAAACTATTGATTCACGTTGCCTAGGGATGGCTAATACAGGAAAGCAAAAAAATACTAGGCCTAATTCTTTTTAGTGTTTACCCCAGTCAGAGGTTGACATTGTCATTTCCAATGCAATCAGTGCAAGGACCTCAGTGATCTTGTTTGGTGACCAAAGTCACTACAAAGGCAGAGTTTAATTTTGCAAAGTAAAATCTCTCTGCAGAGCAAAGGGCTCTATTTTGAATCTCAAATACATAAATGGAAGCTCTTAAGATACTGCCGACAGCAGTGGTATAATGTTATAAATATTGTGATTGGCACATTTAGAACTTGGAAAGTCCTTGGCTTAAATATTGTTTATTTCTTAATAAACCTGAAAATCCCTGAAAATTATTTTTGGCTCGCTGATCTTAATGGTCATTTCTCAACAGACCTTAGTCAGAGCCTTATCTAAGTGTTCTTATAATTACTTTTGAGCATTTTTGGGGTTCTTTGCCTTAATCATCTATCCAGAAAGCCACATGGTCATTGGTTTTAGGTGAGAAAAATCATTACAGGGTCCTGAAAAAAACCTTATCTCTTTACTCACCCAGCAAGACCATGTTGAGCATTGTCCTCCTAATCCTCTTTGAGATTCTCATGGAAAGATGCTTTCGGTAGTCTCAGGTGTGACTCTTTCCAAGACAGTCACCCTTGGTGATCTGTACCATGTTTACCAGATAAGCTTAACATGTCTGGTACTAATGTGAATCCCATGTGGATTATATCTGAACCTTGTGTGTATACGTTTTAATGGCCATAGAAAATAAAATTTGAATCACAGGGAATTTAGGAGGTTGTGAGATTATGGTGGCTGAGCTATGATGGCATCGAATGTCTCAAAATGACCTATACTGTAATATTAAACAGCCCCTTTAAATGAACTGTGTCTGTGACCCCTAGCTCTGTGATGTGTACACCTTCCCTTCTAGGCTGCAATGCCCTGATTCAGTAGTATAGATGCTCTGAGCTGGAAATAAGAAATTCTTTTGAAAGAAAGGGATGAACCATGTGTGACAAGGCTAAGACTGGAAGCTACAGTAATTCACCCTGTATACACCACCCTGAGTTGCCCGGGAGCCGCAGGGACACACAGTGAGGTGGTGTCTGCCTGGGCACCTTTGCAGAGCAGCCCACATTCATGCAGCGGGCCGTACCTATTGTCTGGGCTCTGTATGTGCATAGGTGCACATGATCCACCTTGCCCAGGACTGTTGACTGGTCTCAGGGTCAGCATTATGTTTGGGATCTATTGCTTTAAGAGGGATCAGAGAAATTTAGCCACAATTTTAAAAAGTATCGTCATTCAAATTTAAAAAAAGAGAGAGGAAAATAGAAAAAGAAAATAACAGGAGGGTGGGCATCCAGAGTATTCAAAGTGTTCATTGCTCAGCCATGTCGGACTCTTTGCAACCATGTGGACTGTAGCCCATCAAGCTCCACTGTCCATGGAATTCTCTAGGCAAGAATAGTGGAATGGGTTACTATTCCCTTCCCCAGAGCATCTTCCTGACCCAGGGCTTGAGCCTGGCTCTCCTGTATTGCAGGTAGATTCTTTACCATCTGAGCCACCAGGGAAGCCCAGTGCACCAAAGTGCATGAAGTCAGTCCATCTCTTGGTTATGGCCCAGAAGGTGGGGAGGGGATGGGTTCCTGGCCCAGTGATCACAACCATTGGTGGTTTTGTGATAGGCCAAACTTGACAGTTGCATATACAGTGGGCTTGGCCATGAAAACAGCCCTTCCTTAACCCGACTACTTGGATGCATGGGTTGCAGGACCTATGTTTAAGGGGAGAGGGCCTTTATGAGCAGATATCTTATATGTACATCTTGGGTCCCATTTTAGGTACAACTGCTTTCACTTTCTCAAATTCTTTTTGAAAAAAGGCAGGAGGAAATATAACTTAAAAAATAAAAGAATTGGCATCCTTGGTGCACAGGTAAAACCATGTTTCACTGTAGCTTACCTTTTAGACTTTTTCCTCAAAGTCAAATTAATTACAGTCACTGCAGTTGGTGGTGACCTAGGTTTCTGTTGCTCTTTGAAGGATAATAAAGTTCTTTTGCAAACCTTCTTCAGTTTGTTCAGTACAACCTTGTTTGTTAGCAAACAAACTCTTAGTTTGTTAAGTAACTCATTATCTATAGCCCTTGTTTGCCCTGGTGTCCTCTGGTCTGTGTTCTACTTGGTATGGACTTTTCCGTGAATTTAGAGAAGGCAGATGCTGATACCTCAATTCGTTATACCCCATCTGTCCTCTTACTAAATACCTGTGAAGTTTATTTCCTAAATCACCTTGGCCCTGTAGATGCTATGCCTATCCATGCAACTTATTAATTTTCACAGTGTATACAGAGCTCTTGATTCTCTAATTTTCAATAACTGTCCTTCTTATTGTTTTGAATGTTTGTATTTGAGATTAGATTTAAGAAGAATCACTGCTGGCTTCCTGGGCATGGCTGTGGCTGTCCTGCTTTGTGGCTGCATTGTGGCCACAGTCAGCTTCTTCTGGGAGGAAAGCCTGACCCAGCACGTGGCTGGACTCCTTTTCCTCATGACAGGTACGTGGAGCACCTCTGACACCTTTCCCAGAAAAAGTGAAGGCTGTTCTGCAGCTTCACTTTGTTATCTCTCTGTTAATTTTATTTTCACTTGTGAGAAAAGCAACCAAAAGGTTCTTTGGCTTTGGTAGGCCATATAGAATTTAAAGAAAATAGCAATGTTAAAAACACAGTCCTGATTTCCCTATTGTGGTGCATTACAAGATTAGATGGAGATGTCTTGGGTTTAATCTCCGTATGAGGCAGATCTGATTTTTCTGTCCCATTCTTTCATATTGTCCCCCTAGCTCTGATGTGGACTCTTAGCAAAAGTGGACCATTGGTTCTCAGGAACCCTCCAGCAGAGGATGATAGCTCAGCACAGTCTGCCTCTGGGCAGAAGGTCAGCTCAGTCCATCCTTAGTGATGGAGTCACTGGTGTCATTTTTACGCACAAAAACAGATTCATTCATTTTATTCTACAGATATCTTTTGAGGACTTACTGTGGGCCAGGCACTGCTTTACATACTAAAGACACACAGAGATTAAGGCAGATAAAATCCTTCTCCATTTCTGTTGTGGGGAGACACAAATGATTGTTTATGATAGCCATAAAGCTGTGAGAGAGAGAAACGAGTTGGCCTGGGGACCCTATTCTAAATGGGGTGTGTGCTGCAGGCAGAGCAAGGCACAATGCCAAGCCCCAAGGAGGGCTGGGGTGATGTTTGTGTTTTGAGCTACAGAGAGACCAGTGTGGCCGGAGAGCAAGGAGGGGAGGGACAGCATCCTGTGAGGCAGAGAAGCAGGCAGTGGCTTGGATTTTAATCCAAGGGTGATGGAAGTCACCAGAAGGTTTTAAACCGAGCAGTGACTTCATTTTAAAGCAGGAGGTTGGGTGGGGAGTGTGTGGAGACACAGCTGGTCTTACCGATTAGCAGGTGAAGGACATTTTTGTCTAAGAACGAGTCAAAAGAGCTGAATTGAAGGCTGAAATTGACTGAATATGGCTTTGGTGAAAAAAAATCTTTCCTCCTGCTTCTTCTCAGGACACGAGTGTGATAGTGATTAGTGAGTGCCAAGTTAGCAGTCTCACCCGAGTACGCTTAGCATCAGGGCGCTATTACTCTAGATGTGCAGGCACTTTGAATAAGCTTATTTTTGCTTCTCTGGAGTCCTGTTACTCAAGTGAGCATGACTGGGTTTTCTGACACTTCTCACTGTCACGGCCACAAGCCGGTGTTACCTGGAGGCAGCAGCAGCCCTCGGTGGTTGGCGCTGTCTTCTCTGTCTTCATGACTGACAGGTAGAGGGTCAACCAGTCAGCCCGCCTAACCCAGTTCTGCCACAGAGGCCCTTCCTTCTAAGTTCTGTGGGTGCGTTTTCTACCTGGTGGTATGGAGCTATAACTGGCAGTGATCTGGAACCTGGATGATCACTGTGAACAGAGCATTTAGAAGTCACCTGGGTCCTGAAAAATTCTTAGCAGAACATCAACTTTTCCAAATTTGGGGGATTACACAGAGACTGAAGGACTGTAGCCCTGGGAGGCTAAAAATCTTCTCCCTTTTCTTCCCTTCCTTTATTAGCTGAGCCCTCATTTTTCTAATTCTTGTCCTCATAGGCATCAAAGTACAGATTCACTACCCCCAGCCCTGAAAATGCCACATGTTGTATCCTTAGGAAAATGAAAGGAGCTGAGGGTCAGACAAAATCCTCAGTAGTACTAGTTTTTAAAGGACACTTTTAATGTGGGTAATGCATGAATAATTTAGGATGCTCTTAGATATGAAACAATTGTTGGCATAAAAATAAATCATAGGGCCATAAAGCCAGCCTCAGTGAGCATTTCTTGGGAGGTGAAGGGGCTTGTTTAGTTTTAAATGAGAGGAGGCGGGAGTTCAGTCTTGGGTCTGCTCCGAGCAGAGTTAGGAACAGAGTTTCTTTTTTTTTTTTTAATTTTTATTTTTACTTTATTTTGCTTTACAGTACTGTATTGGTTTTGCCATACATTGACATGAATCCTCCATGGGTGTACCTGAGTTTCCAATCCTGAACCCCTCTCCCACCCCATATCATCTCTCTGGATCTTCCCCGTGTACCAGCCCCAAGCATCCTGTATCCTGTATCGAACATAGACTGGCGATTCGTTTCTTACATGGTAGTATACATGTTTCAATGCCATTCTCCTAAATCATCCCACCCTCTCCCTCTCCCACAGAGTCCAAAAGTCCGTTCTATACATCTGTGTCTCTTTTGCTGTCTTGCATACAGGGTTATCATTACCATCTTTCTAAATTCCATATATATGTGTTAGTATACTGTATTGATGTTTTTCTTTCTGGCTTACTTCACTCTGTATAATCGGCTCCAGTTTCTTGAGCTAGCCCCACCTGCCTCCACTCAACCCTCAACTGAGTGTGTAACTTCGGGCCAGACTGACTCAGGGCTCAGCAGGATTTATCAAAGTCCCTGTGCAATTGTTAAACAAAAAAGAGCAAGCAGAACAATAGCCACAATAGCAAAACCCCACTGCAACACCCCTCCCAAAAATCCCAAACTTGTCAACTTGAAGTTTGATGACCAGTCCCGGAGGATAGACAGACACCCACATAACACTGTTTGGCTTTTTTTGTTTTTGATTTTGATTGCCCAAATGACATTTTTTTTGGACTAACGGGAAAATCCACTTATAGATGTCACCATCTGAAAAATTAGATTGTTAAAATATTTTCCTTAGCCTAAACCAAGTCTTGCCCACATCTTTGTCTCATGAAAACAAAAGGAAACAAAGGGGAGAGAAGTGGCTGTGGCTTTAAAAGGGCAGATAATTCAGGGCGTTCTCATAATGGAAATGCCCTGTGTCTGGACCATGAAAGTGGTCACATAGTCTGCACACATGGTGACATTCATGGCACTAAGTGTGCACACACACTAGTGAGTGTGTATAAAAATGGAGAAATCTGAATAAGGGGGATGGATTGTGTCATTGTCTGTTTCCTGGCTGTGCTGTTATCCTAGAGACACATAAGGCGTTACTGTTTGGGGAAATTGAGTGATGGGTATGTAGGATCTTGCCTGCACACATGTTATTTTTTAATTGGGTTATAATTACAATGATGTATTGGTTTCTGCTGTACAACAGGAATCAGTTGTAAGTGTACATATATCTCCTCTTTCTTGAGCCTCCCTCCCACTCATCCTCCATCCTTACCATGTTACTCCTTTCAGCTGCATTTGAGTCTACAGTTATTTCAGAAGAAAAAGTTTAAAGAAAAAAAAGAAGAAAAATGTTTGCAACCTTCATAATTTGGGAAGTGTTTTGTTTTCTAGGCTTCCATTGAACATGACACCAAATCCATTCCCCATGTCCCTATATTGTTCTGTGTTCTGTTTTTAATCAATTTTAATAGCTGCATTTTCTTCCATGGAGGGGATTTGCTGTGCTGTAGTCCTGTACTGTGGGATTTAGGGAGGTTTGTTTCATTTTTGCTGCTACAAATAATACCTTTCCATTTCTTTGTAAACACTGAGATAGCTGTGTTAATCCACTACATGAGATAAATTAGCTATAGGACCTTTCCAAGGAGCAGCAGGAGATGAGAGCAAATAAGGGTTAAAAGAATTGATTTTAATTAAGCAGAAATGTCTTCGGCAGTCCTAGTCAGCGTCACTCCCACCGATTTTTGATGCTAATCTTAGCCTCCTCTAAGGCGCTGGCATCTTCACTCTACCTGAATTTATTAGTCAAACCTTCAATGAAGATCATCAGTGATGTGACAGTTGAGATGTGAAAATGGAAACTTGGAAACGATCTCTCCTTCTGTCTTATTGCATACAGACAGCTCTTGATTACCCACATGTGGAACAGCAGGGCTGTAACTGTCACTGCTCATCCTAATTCCCTGGGGGCTCTCAAGCAGTCCTCCAGCAGGGCCAGGGGCACAGGGCCCCAAATAGAGCCAGCCTTCTGACTTCTTGTCCTCTGAGGTTACACACCCTGTCACTGAGGCGTATCCAGAGGACTAAGGAAGTGAGACTAATGATCCGGGGTGAGGGGGTGCCCTCCACCAGACAGCACTGCCTTCGGGCACTGCTAGTGAGCATGTGCATCAGCTTCAAATGGTGCTTTCATTAGATCACCATTGTGATAGAAAGATGGTTATCATTTGTTAGACATATAAATATTTTCAAAAGTTAATTTATTCAGTGCAAATATTTGGGGGCCTCCATTCCCCTTCATAGGCTGTGCCAGGAGTGACCACTGCTAACAATACAGGGCTTTGGGGACAGCAGAGAAAGAAGAAACAGTCCAGGCCACCCCAGCCAAGTTCCGGGATGGATAACACCCACATTAGGCAATCCATTGTTTTGCTTCAATACATTCATTTTGTTTTTTTAAAGGCCTCCTCTGTAGGTTTATTGACTTATCTAGGGTATCCATTGATTATTACCTAAAACAATAGGTTCTAAATGGTATATCTGAAACTCTTGGGGCCAGGTGCACTTTGGAATTCAGGATTAAAAAAAAATTTTTTTTTTTAGATTTTTAGAAAGGTAATATTATTCTGTATTATCTAACACCCTAAGCAGGGTCTAAAATCAAATACCTTAACATTTCTGTAGCCAAACACATGAATATTCACAGTAGGCAGGATCAATAAGGACTGTCAATAGCCTTGTGTCACATCAGACCAAGATTTGCTGGTCAGTGACATTGCTGCAATCTCTCAGAAGAAGATTGGATGCTTTCTGGGTTTAGTAGTTGCAGTCTGTGGATCATGTATTTGATTTTTTCAAGAAGTGTCATCTGTCTCTGTTAGTCCTGCCCAGTCATTTAGTTAAGGCAACTTAGCAATGGCTCTTTGAGTAATCTGTGTGAAAAGTAGCGTGAGGCTTTTTTTTTTTTTTTTGTGGAATTGCAGAGACCAGAATGATGGGCAGGCCATCTTTTGAAGGGGTGGGGGAAAAAAAATCAATGTTTATGCCTTTGGGTGTTGCAGCTACGTTATTTATCAAACAGGCTATCCAGAATGAAGCAGCTTCTGCTCTCTTCTGCCTTTCAAGCACATCAAAGGAGGATGGTCAGAAGAGTGGGCCCAGTTACCCTAATTACACTGTACCAGCTGGCCACGGGCACTGGGAAGAGTTTAGGGAAGGAAATTAGGTTGATGGTCTGAGATGCAGCGTAAATTCACTTCTTTCCTGATCTGAAAATATCCCTTCCAGTCTTATAATTCTGTGATATCACCGTATCTTCTAATTAATTCAGAATTTTGGCAGAAAATCTTTTAATATTTTATAAGAAAAGTAACTGCCTACAGGGCTCTTCAGAACCAGTAATTATTCACCCTTTTGAGGATGCTACCAGCAATAGCCAGGGTAGAGGCTTGGGGCTTATAAACTCCTTTTCCTTGGCACCACTAGCTGGGCTGAAAAGTATCAGTGGTGGTTGCCCTAGGGAGCTCCTGGTTGGTCAGGAGAGAGGAGAAAATGAAGGAAAAGTCTAAGAGAAGAGGGAAGAGAGGTGACCTCTCTCCTCATGGATTTTTAAGAAGGATCATTTGATTTAGAACTTAGAAATTCAAGGTTGGTACCTTATCTTTCCATGCCCTCATCCCATATCTTGCATTAACTAAGTTGCTACTGAAAAAAAGGCAACATTATCTGAAATAACTTGATATCTAGATAAATCTTGCATGCTAAGTCGCTTCAGTCGTGTCCGACTCTTTGTGACCCCATGGACTGTGACCCGCTATGCTCCTCTGTCCATGGGATTTTTCTAGGCAAGAATACTGGAGTTGGTTGCCATTTCCTTTTCCAAGGTAAATCTTACAGAAGGCAATTTGGGATGAATTGGTTCTTAGGTGTGTAGAACTCACTGCATTGCAGAACTCAATTTTGTTCAGCAGGTTTTGCTGACTCCCGTGTCCTCTGTGCTATTAGGCCCCATGTGGAACTTACAGGAAGTCTGGGGTGGGGAGGGGTCTCTACTCCTTTTCCCTGAGATGCGTGCTTGGAAGTGAATGGAAAGAACATTTGGGGTTCACAATCATGTTAGTGTCAAGAAAATGATGGCTGTGACCATCAAGAACTCATTCAACTCAGCTACCTCTATGATAATCAGAACTGGGTCTGGAATGTAGGAGGGGCTTACAAATAATTCTCTTTTATTTTTTGGCTATGCTTCACAGCTTGTGGGAATTTAGTTCCCTGACCAGGGACCTATGTCCTTGGCAGTGGGAATGCAGAGTCCTAACTACTGGACCTCCAGGGAATTCCACTTATAAATAACTCTTGAGGAACTGAGTGAAAGTGAAAGAAAGTGAAAGTCACTCAGTCCTGTCCGACTCTTTGAGGCACCATGGACTATACAGTCCATGCGATTCTCCAGGCCAGAATACTGGAATGGGGAGTCTTTCCCTTCTCCAAGGGATCTTCCCAACCCAGGGATCAAACTGAGTAAATAACTCTTAAAATAGTAAAGTTTTGCTTAGGCCTATAAAAGGGATAGAAATGTACTTCATACATTGAACACATGCACCCAATGTTGTCGGCTGGATTGTGTGGCCCCCCTCCCATTCATATGAAGTTCTAACTCCTAGAACCTCAGAGTGTGACTGTGTTTAGAGGCAGGGTCTTTAAAGAGGTAATTAAATCTAAATGAGGTCATTAGGGTGGGCCCTAATCCAAGGTGATTGGTATCCTTATAAAGAAGAAGAATTTGGACTCAAATAGTTATCTGGGGAAGGATGTGTGAAGGCACAAGAAGACCACCAGCTTTAAGCCAAGGAGAGAGGCCTTGCAAGAAACTCACCCTTCTAGGACCTTGATCTCAGACTTCTAGCCTCCAGAACTGTGATAAACTAAATTTCTGTTGTATTAGCCATTTCAGTCTGCTGCTACTTTCTTAAGGCATCCCAGGCAACTAACACACATGAAGGCTATAAGACATGTATAGGGAAATAGAATTAAACAGGGTCAAAACTGACCAAGTCTAGCTACACCAAAGATGTTTTCATCCTTTAAACACTTTTCCTTAGCGTCTTTGAAGTTAGGGTTTTTCTTTCCTCTTCTTAAGATATCTTGAATGGAGTAGGCCTCTTTTCCAAAAGCTGGTTGCAAGCATTGGAAACACTGCTTTGTCTCCTGTCCCTACATTTCTTTGTAATAATCAGAAACAGTGCTGCCCAGCCCATTAATAAGAGCTGTGGCAGCTATGTATGTGCAAACTTCCTTAGAGCTGTGAGGGCCCAGAAAGGGGAAATTCCTAGATATGCTCTTTGGCTCATCTTTACTTTTCTCTCACTCAGAACCACTTCAAGAGGGAGAAAACAATGTCCCCAGAAGAGCAGCCTCTGGGGACAGTTGTGGGGAGAGGGAGGAGCAGATATCAGGCATATTTATAGGCTCATGGAGTCTGCTCTACCCCATCCCAGCTGAGAGAGTAAATGCAGAAGGAAATAAAGCAGGTTTTCATCAAGGTTTGGTGATGCCCTATTCCAGAAAGAACTTAAGTGGCACAGAGATGTGTATATTTCAAGATAAGATAAATAAAAATGAGAAATACAAATAAGACAAAGAAGCAGTCAAGTTTGCGAGGCAAGGTGGATCCAAGGGTGAGGTCAGTAGCCAAAAAGCATGCCATGAATTTGCCAGTTTTTGCTCCTGGGTGTGGGGGGTGGGTACAAATGTACCTTTTAGGGGAGTTTCAGCTCTCTGGCAACTTGGTGGGGGGGTGGGGAACAAAAACCTTTTATTAGTGATATCATTCACAGTGTCCATGAGGTAAGCACAAAGTGCCCTGGGCATGACACTCAGGGCAGAGAGAGATTAAATCCTCAGGTTACAATCTTTTTCTGTTCAGTATGAGCTGGTGTTGTTACACTGAAATTCATTTCACTCAATAGATGACCAGCCCAAGTTTTGATGCATTAAGAAGGATACTTAAAACTGGTGCACTGGGACAACCCAGAGGGATGGGATAGGGAGGGAGGCGGGAGGGGGGTTCAGGATGGGGGGTGGGGGACACATGTACACCCGTGGCTGATTCATGTCAATGTATGGCAAAAACCATCACAATATTGTATTATGTGCATTTTCTAATTGTAGTACAATCATTGTTTATATAATAAAATGAGGAGAAACCAAGGGAAAAAAAAAGTTCATTTCACTCAAAGCAGTTTTGGGTGTTGGCAGGGGTGAGATGCCAATAAAATCTAAGTTTAGTACAAAATCAAAAAGAGTATGTGCAGAAAGAAAAATTCATGACTCATTCAATTTTTATTTAGCTGTATAATATTGAGTACTAGATTCACTTGGAAATTTTGGGACATGGCCTGGCTCTATGCTATGTTGTGGAATAATAGAATCCCTGAAAATTGTCACAGCGAGGGACTTCAGGAACCAAGCCCCCATTTTTTTTCCTAGATGAAACTCAGAGAGGTTAGGTAATTTCAAGGTCACACAGTGATTAGTAGTAGAGCTGGGGACCAGAATGCATATTACCTTCATCCCAGCCCAATGCATTTGGACATCAAAGGATGCTTAAGAGTCTTAGTTTGAACTCATACTTTCTGAGGTCATTAAAAATATGTTGCTTGTAAAAAGCTTCACTTTCAAGCACTCAGCTATGTGCAGACAGATAAATGCAGATTAGAGTTGGTTCTCCTGTGAGCAGGTTACTGTTCTATTTTTAATATTTTACCCGCTGATACTCAAGAGATCAAATTCTTCTGCCTATTGTTCTATTACCAGCACTCATTAGACAGGCCTTGTTACATATAAAACATTGTCTTTGTTTTGCTGCCAGTGAAAAGATTCATGTAGATGCAAGAACATTTGCTCTTTACATGGTTTGAAAATAGTATTCTGGTTTTAACTGGACCAATCCTTTATGAAAGACTTATTTCCATCATGATCTTTCTTTAGAGAACTCAAAAAGCAATGTGTTTACCATAATAATTTGGAACAAGAAGTCAGAAAACAAGATTTTATAAAACATAATCGCTTTAGAGTCTAAAAATAGAATTATGCCAAGAGTAGGAGATATCAAATCACCTCAGATCAAGTGTCCTTTTCATTTAAAACATTTCTAAATGCACGTTTGGAAAAGGATTCAGGCAATGTGTCCTTATGCAATTTAAGTGCAGGCAAATTCTAGCACTTAAAAATGTCATTAAGGGGAAAAAAGGAGGCATTAAGGTGATCTTTATTTCCTCCCAGTTGGTGCCTGTTCTGAGTTTGTTTTCTTCTGGTGTTTCTTATCCCCAAAGCTCTATTAAAAAGGGATGTAGGGGTCTGTTACTTTTCACCCTCTCTTTACAGTTCCAAACCTGTCTCTGAATCCTATGGAGATGCTGCAGAGATCCCTAAGGTTACCAAAGCAATTTTCCAGCAAATGGATATAACCACCTTTGTACACAGGGATAAACCAAAATACTAAAAACAGATGTGCAGTACTCAGAACAGAATGAAACATTCTGATACTTGACTTCATTTTTGTATTTATTACCCACCTTCAGCTCAGCAACTGCCTTATTGCAATCCCATACCTACCAAAAAGGAGCATCCTTGGGTGTCCACTGTGGTGAAATAGAAGCATCTACATCCTTGAGTACTAAGAATCCTGTCTTTTGGGCTTTTGCAGCATTTTTATCAGAATGCTGATTTTAGTGTTCTGAAAGGACAATTGTATATAGCATATTGACATGAACAAGTTAAATTGTTCATTTTCTTTCAGTTCAGTTCAGTCACGTCCGACTCTTGGTGACCCCATGAATCGCAGCACGCCAGGACTCCCCGTCCATCACCAACTCCCGGAGTTTACTCAAACTCATGTCCATTGAGTCGGCGATGCCATCCCGCCATCTCATCCTCGGTCATCCCCTTCTCCTCCTGCCCCAATCCCTCCCAGCATCAGAGTCTTTTCCAATGAGTCAACTCTTCGCATGAGGTGGCCAAAGTACTGGAGTTTCAGCTTTAGCATCATTCCTTCCAATGAACACCCAGGACTGATCTCCTTTAGAATGGACTGGTTGGATCTCCTTGCAGTCCAAGGGACTCTCATTTTCCTTAGGCCACCCAAATTACCTGCATTCTGAGTGGTTGAATTATAGATCTCTTATATATAATGTCAGCTATTTTACATCAACTCCAGCTTCTTGGATTTAATTTATGTTATTTAAAATTTTTTTATCCATTCATTAAAAATAAAGATTTTTGAGGCCCTAGAACATGCCAAGCTCTGTGCCTTAAAAGAAACTTGTAAAAATTAATTTAAGATACTATTCACAGACAACCGGATAAATTTCAAGGATAATGTTTCTTGAAAAAGAAAGACTTGGTATGATTGCAGCTCTCTAAAAAATGCATCAACTCAGGTAGAGAACAAAGGGAAATGAGACTTGGGACTTCCCTGATGGTCCAGTGGTTAAGAATCTGCCTGCCAATGCAGGGGACATAGGTTCAACCCCTGGTCCAGGAAGATCCCACATTCCTTGGAGCCACTAAAGAGCACCACATCTACCGATCTGGCAACCTACAGCCTGAGCACCACAGCTAGGGAGTAGCCCTTGCTCACTGCAATTAGAGAAAGCGCGCACACAGCAAAGAAAATCCAGTGCAGCCAAAAATAAATAAAAATAATAAAAAGGAAATGAAAATTGTTTGTATTAGGGTTGAGTGATTATAGAAGATTTTTTCCTTAAAAATAATCAAAATTTCTAAGTTTTTAGGAAGAAAAAAATTCATATATACACACCATTTAATTTAGATAATTCTGAATAATTCAAGTTACCAGAATTTCCCTTATCTGTCTTTTTTCACTCCTGTGTCTCCAGAACCTAGCATACAGTCTGGCACATAAAGGTTTTGCCAATGTTTGTTGAATGAAGTAATTCAAGTGAAAGAATTGTGGATCTTTTATTAATTTGGACTCATCATCTCATCTGTTGATCTGATGTTCACAAAGGCCTGTCTGGCATTTGCCTGTAGCCGGCAAAACTGTAACGGATCGCTCTGCTCTCTTTGTATTATTTATAGGAATATTTTGCACCATTTCCCTCTGCACTTACGCTGCCAGCATCTCCTATGATTTGAACCGGCTCCCGAAGCTAATTTATAGCCTGCCTGATGATGTGGAACACGGCTACAGCTGGTCTATCTTTTGTGCCTGGTGCAGTTTAGGCTTTATTGTGGCAGCTGGAGGTCTCTGCATTGCTTACCCATTTATCAGCCGGACCAAGATTGCACATCTGAAGTCTGGCAGGGACTCCACGGTATGACTGTCCACACTCAAGTTCACTGCTTGGTGGCCCCGTCCACAGCGCGGACGACTCTTGAAGGGGACGGAGCGGAGTTTGAGTCAGGATCCCAAGCACAAATACCGTCTTTTACATTCCAGCCTGTTGCCTGCCAGCCCCTTGTGGATGACTGATATCTAATCATGCAAAACCTCCATACTTTTCTGAGGACAAGACTACTGTGGATTCAAGTGCTTTAATGACTATTTATGCTTTGACTATGAGGAGTAGGGAACAGTGCCATGGAACATTTCTCGGTTTAGAAACAGAGGAAACTGCAATGGAAAAATTTGTACGATTGCCACTTATTTCAGAAAGTTTGTATATAACAATTACCCGAGAGTCATTTCTATTTGCAAAAGGATTCATAACAAAGCGAGAATGATTTTCTTGTTGTTGTACCATGCTTGTTAAATTTTCATGCCGCACCTTCAGAACTTGTCCTAATGGTCTCTTGTTGTGTCAGCTCCAAATATTTGTGCATTATTCGTTGATGTTTTTTGTTACAAGAAGATTCTTCTGTTGCCTTATTTATTTTTTAATTGAAGTCTCTTCTCCATCTTTGTACTGGAATCGAAATCATAAGAGAAACAGACCAACCGTGGAAGAGTTACCCTGTAATACTATGCAGTATTGTTTGAAGTCCTATGTGTTGTTCAACCTGTCTATTCATGGTAACCGGATCTCTGCATTAAATGACTGCCTCCTTGTTAATCTGGGTGTGTTTTTCTGTCTTTCAGCCATGGCAGTAGGTCTCCCTAGCCATTTGGACAGGTGAGAACTCTTGTTTTTAACAGACTTGTTTCATTTCAATGAGGTTGGTCATTTTTATTCTTTTGTGGCACCCGCACACATGCTATTGACGAAAGATATCATTGTTCAAGCTTCTTGTAAAGCCTTACCGAAGTATTTTGAGTTTTCTTCTCTCCCTCTTCCTCTCTGTTTGTGGTATGTCTGGTGTTTAGCCAGTGATAAGGATTTACAGTTTCTGGCCTTATCCTTGGACCTCCTAAGCCAAAGGGTTTCAACCTTGGCTGCACATCAGAATCACCTGCTTAATCATCTTCACTTGTACCTAAACTGGGCCCTGTCTCAGACCAATTATCATAGAATATCTGCAGCTGGGCCTCAGCTTGAATATTTTGGGGAAAGAAACACCTCAGGTATGACATGCAGCTGTGATTGAGAATCACTATACTGGGTCAGAGCTGTGGTATCTCCTTAATAGCTAACATTTATTTAGCACGTACTATGTGCCAGTAACTGGACTATGTTTTTTCCAGGTATAATATCAAAATTCAAATCTTCTCAAAAGTTCTATCAGGTAGGGTTAGGCAGCACCCTCCAAGCCTTGTGGATGACCAGCCTCAAGACGGAAGACAGAGCCCAGAGACAGCAACAGAGAGACATCAACAGTTTATTGGGCATGAAATCATACACATCTGAAGCAAAAAGGTCCTAGAGCAATACCCCTCAGTAGACGGCAGGCAGGCTATGGCAGTGCTCTTTGCTACCTGGGGTAGAAGGAGGCTACCATTTCTAAGGGAATTGAGTCAGGTTGGCTCATTAGTTACCAGGGAAACGAAGCTGGGACACATTCCCTCACAGCCCCCGCCCCTCAGGTTAACAACTATTATGAGGGTGTATGTTTCCCTTTAATAAACTAGCAGGTGGAGCCATTCTGGCCTGAGGGGCAGGGGCAAGCATATTCCCTTGAGTAGAGTGTAGGTAGAGCAGGGATGGATCAAGCAGAGGATGTGCTGAGAGCGAGAGAAGAACTATTTTGAGTGGCCCGATCACCAGGTAGGTACTTTTATTCCATTTTACTGACAATGAAGCTAAAGGGCAGACTCAGAGCATTCACTTCATTTTTTCTTAATGTGTGGGTATTAGGACAAAATTAAAACTCTTCCATGGTGTTTCCTTATCTTTTAAATGGAAGAGTGTGTATGTTCAATTCCTAAGCCGTGTCCAACTCTTTATGACACCGTGGACTATATATAGTCCGCCAGGCTCCTCTGTCCATGGGGTTTTCCCAGCAGGAGTGCTGGAGTAGGTCGCCATTTCCTCCCCCGGGGGATCGTCCCAAACTAGGGGCTGAGCTAGCATCTCCTGTGTCTTCTGCACTGGCAGGCGGATTCTTTACCACTGTGCCAGCTGGGAAGCGCTAGATGGAAGGGTGGGTTTACTAGCTAACTTTTTTGCTTTTCCTTTTAACTTTGGCATTATCTGGTATTCTACACACAACATGTGAGAAAGATGGGCTATAAAAGAGAAAAGATGTTACACCGGAAGTACAGCAGTGTTTCAGATTTTAGTTTTGTAAAAGATTTTTCTCTCTTCATGATAAAACCTGATTTCGTGATTGTAAAAGGACAGTGATAATCTACCTACCCCTGCCCAAAAATCAAACTTGATTTCCAAGCGATGTTGTCCACATATTGTCATGTAAGCCTTTCAGAAGAGGTTAGATGATCCGAGTGATCTCATAAGCTCTTGCTGAGGCCTGTGGCTATATTCCCCGACAATCTCTCAGGCCTATTTAATAAACCCATCCCTCTGGATGAGATCAGAGATGTATAGAAAGGGGCAATTATTTTCATTTATTACTTATGTGGGAAAATTTCAAAGCCGGAGAGCCGTTTCTTTGAAGTTTTCTTTAAAGAGCCCCATAGAAGATGTCAGGACTCTTGAGCATTTATATTCCAACCACCAGAGCAGCGTCTGAGTAAGTAACTTTTGAAGTTTCTGAGAAGCTTCCCAGGGGCTTGAGGTGTGAGTGGAAGACAGCCTCAGAGTGACAGAAGGTTGAAGGGTTCACATACTAGAAAGATTTGCCCAGAAGTCAGGGGAGTACACTTAGGATTCAAACTTGTGTTGGCAAGAACAGAGCTTCCCTGCCTTTCAGCCAAAGTGAGCTCAGAGCAAGGTTTCTTGCTTTCTATTTACTGTCTTAGAGTGTGAGTAAATGTAGCCAAAGACGGGCATTTGGCTTCCAGTGCTTAGGCTTCTCATAGAGCTGTTTTCTTCATTGTCTTGCAGATGAGGAGTGATTGAAATGGCCACACAGTACTGCATGTGCAGAAGAATTCATTAATGTTGTTCTCATGTTCTCTCTCTCCCACTTGGAGTTGCATGCCTGTAGCTAGGCTACGAGTGTGTGTGTGTGTGTGTGTGTGAGTGTGTGTGTGTGTGTGTGTGAGTGAGTGTGTGTGTGTGTGTGTGTGTGTGTGTATTTTGCCTCGAGCATTTCTGCAGAGCAGAAAGCAGAGGTCGCTGATCTCCTTGAAGAGAGGATGCAGAAGTCCAGAAGGGAGCCCAGGCTAGAGGACTGACTTTGTGGGTGAGAAGTGCTCAAGGGCATCCCGGAGACTGGAGAGAGAAAAGGGTGGCAGGCCTGTGATTAGCTGGGTCTGTGCATTTCTTGGAAGAATTTCACCAATGACTCGGTGAAAGAATCCACCTGCAGTGCAGAAGACCAGGTTTGATCCCGGGCTCGGGAAGATCCCCTGGAGGAGGAAATGGCAACCCGCTCCAGTATTCTTGCCTGAAAATTCCCATGGATGGAGGAGCCTGGCGGAATACAGTCCAGAGGGTCACAAAGAGTTGGACACAACTGGGTGACCAATGGACATCTCAGTGGTGGTCTGTCTGACCCTTGGGAGGTCCGGGGATGTTGGTACAGTTTGTGTGTGTCCCCCGTAATGACTGAGAGCAAATACCCCCTAAACCTGCAAGGAAGGGCTTTGAATAAAAAGTAAATAAATTTACAGAACACCCGAGATTGTAGACTAAGATTCAGGTCCATCTACCACATATAGATAACATTTACCAAAACAGAGAGCTCTACCCAAAGCCTTAATGAGGTAATCATAGGCCCCATGGACCCCTCCTTTTATCAGTATCATTTTTGGTTTATTTGTAATGTTAGAACATTGCTGCCCACTCAAAGGAAACCCTATCCCCTCCTTCTTTGAAGCACCATTACCCTTAATAAGCAAGAGTCCTGCTGCTGCTGCTAAGTCACTTCGGTCATGACCAACTCTGTGCGACCCCATAGACAGCAGCCCACCAGGCTCCCCCGTCCCTGGGATTCTCCAGGCAAAAACACTGGAGTGGGTTGCCATTTCCTTCTCCAATGCATGAAAGTGAAAAGTGAAAGTGGAGTCACCCAGTTGTGTCTGACCCTCAGCGACCCCATGGACTGCAGCCTTCCAGGCTCCTCCGTCGATGGGATTTTCCAGGCAAGAGTACTGGAGTGGGGTGCCATTGCCCCCTCCAAAGCAAGAGTCCTGGTATACTTCAAATATTTGTTGAATTCTAAGTGGTTTTCTAGGCACTTGGGGAACACCAATGAAGCAAAACAGACCAAAATTATTGCCCCTGTGAAGCTTTTTCTAGTGAAATGCAATAAAGTACAAATAAAAAATTTGTTACCCTTTTAAGCCCCATGTGCATGCTAAGTCACTTCAGTCATACACAACTCTTTTCAACACTATATGTTATAACTCGCCACGGTCCTCTGTCCATGGAATTCTCCAGATGAGAATACTGGAGTGAGTTGCCATTTTCTCCTCCAGGGGATCCTCCTGACCCAGGAATCAAGCCTGCATCTCTTGGATCTCCTGCATTGGCTGGTAGATTCTTTACCACTAGCACCACCTAGGAAGTCCCTTCAGGCCCCACAGGATTCCATAAATCCAGGATTAAAATAATTCAATCCAGTTATTAAGTAAATTTCTTTTGAATTATGTTTTCATTGGCTATGTACTTTACTTCATATCATTCTTATTTGAATCTATCCTCAGTAACATGAAAAGTACATTATTAAATTTTTTTTTGGTGGGGGGGATGAGTTTGCCTCTTGAAGACTTCCCAGTTGAAGTCACCCTCTCACCCCTAACTGGATGATACACTCTTGCAAGGTGTAAACTGTGTCTTGTTTGAGTTTTGTCTCCAGTGTTTAGCTCTGGAACCCAACAGGTGCTTATAAACCTTTGTGGAATAAATGTATGAGTTCAGTCATAGAAACAAACTCTCTTCTTCCCTAGACAGAGCTGACTCTGTTAGCACCAATTTTAGGGATCCCATAAAAAATAAACAGTAGTATTATAGGCTAAGTGGAATGAGAATATAGCTTGGCAAGCAAGGAAGTCTCATTAGAATAATTAAAAGGACTATTAACCTAAACTATCCCAGATATAACGTGAAATGTGTTATGAACTAAGTACCATGGGACATTTATTTGATGGTTCAAACAGTATTACATTAATAACCTCAATATGGTTCTACACCTCATTTTAAAGTTTTTCCATTTATGTGCTGATATGTTTCAAATCTCTAATTGGAATTCTGAAAGGAATGCTTCAAAAATTATTTCCTTTGAATGTAAATAGCTATACGGACCAAGAACCCTTTTAAACAGCATTATTTGAATTTCCCTGGGGCCCTGTCATTTGACCGGAAGTTCTCCTTGCTGTAGGACAACCACAAATGCCTGAAGATGCTCAGGTCACCCCACTGCATGCTGGGAACATGGCTATCCAATGTATTTCCTCTTTGTTTACAACCTATATTTTGCCATCCTTCAAAAGAAAGATTTCTAATTGTTCTAAAACCTAATAGAATATGTCTTCTTATAGCATCGGTAAGAGGAAAACAAATTGGTTGGCTATAGAATAAGATACTTTTCTGTCTTATTTCCTATTTTTTCCTCTGTCAGCATGTACTGTACTGTAGAATACTGTCTGCTATGTGCAAGGCCTTGGGCTACACATGGACTTTTGTCAGGGTCTGTCTGCAGACAAGAAATGAGGGAAGACCACAGACTGGAAGAGCGAGAGCAAGGGGCAGTGGTGCAGGAGAGACTTCCAAGATGGGCAGGGCCTTCCTGGTCACCATAAGGAGACGAGGTTTTATTCTGGCCTTGAAAAGCAATGAAAGTCTTTAATGAAGGACAACAACGGGATCTGATTTCTGTTTTAGCAATGTCAGTGTTGTTGCTGGATGAAGAATATATTGGAAGGATGCAAGACTTGAAGTGGAGAAGCCCATTGAGAAGGAGTGGGGCGGGGGGCCTGTTGCTGGAGTCCTGGAGATGTAATGGTGGGTACGAATATGATGAGGAAGATGGAAGTAGGGAGATATACTTTATAGATGGAATTGACAAGGCATGCTAGTAAGGTAGATGGAGAGGGGGAAAAGAGGGGACATTATCAAGGATGACAACTAAGTAATTTTTGGTTGTTCAGTTGCTAAGTCATGTCTGACTTTCTGTGACCCCGTGAACTGCAGCACACCAGGCTTCCCTATCCTTCACTATCTCCCAGAGTTTGCTCAAACTATGTCTGTTGAGTCAGTGATGCCATCCAGCCATCTCATCCTCTGTTATCCCCTTCTCCTCCTGCCTTCAGTCTTTCCCAGCATCAGAGTCTTTTCCAATGAGTCAGTTCTTCATATCAGGTGGCTACAGTACTGGAGTTCCAGCTTTAGCATCAGTCCTTCCAATGAATATTCAGGACTGATTTCCTTTAGGATGGACTGGTTGGATCTCCTTGCAGTCCAAGGGACTCTCAAGAGTCTTCTCCAACACCACAGTTCAAAAGCAGCAATTCTTCGGTGCTCAGCTTTCTTTATAGTCCAGCTCTCACATCCATACATGACCACTGGAAAAACCATAGCTTTGACTAGACGGACATTTGTTGGCAAAGTAATGTCTCTGCTTTTTAATGTGCTGTCTAGGTTGGCCATAACTTTCCTTTCAAGGAGCAAGCATCTTTTAATTTCATGGCTGCAGTCACCATCTGCAGTGATTTTGGACCCCAAAAAAGTAAAGTCTGTCACTGTTTCCATTGTTTCCCCATCTATTTGCCATGAAGTGATGGGATCAGATACTATGATCTTAGTTTTCTGAATGTTGAGTTTTAAGGAACTTTTTCACTCTCCTCTTTTACTTTCATTACTTTCCTAAGTTGTTCTTCACTTTCTGCCATAAGGGTGGGGTCACCTGCATATTGGAGGTTATTGGTATTTCTCCTGGCAATCTTGCTTCCAGATTGTGCTTCCTCCAGCCCAGCATTTCTCATGATGTACTCTGATATATAAGTTAAACAAGCGAGGTGACAATATGCAGCCTTGACGTACTCCTTTCCCGATTTGGAACCAGTCTGTTGTTCCATGTCCAGCTCTAACTGTTGCTTCCTGACCTGCATACAGGTTTCTCAGGAAGCAGGTCAGGTGGTCTGGCATTCCCATCTCTTGAAGAATTTTCCAGTTTGTCATGATTCACACAGTCAAAGGCTTTGGTGTAGTCAATGAAGCAGAAGTAGATGTTTTTCTGGAACTCTCTTGCTTTTTTGATGATCCAATGGATGTTGGCAGTTTGATCTCTGATTCCTCTGCCTTTTCTAAATCCAGTTTGAATATCTGGAAGTTCACAGTTCATGTACTGTTGAAGCCTGGCTTGGAGAATTCTGAGCATTACTTTACTAGCATGTGAGAGAAGTGCAATTGTGCAGTAGTTTAAACATTCTTTGGCATTACCTTTCTTTGGGATTGGAATGAAAACTGACCTTTTCCAGTCCTGTGGCCACTGCTGAGTTTTTAAAATTTGCTGGCATATTGAGCACAGCACTTTCACAGCATCATCTTTTAGGATTTGAAACTTGAAGTGCATCACCTCCACTAGCTTTGTTTGTAGTGATGCTTCCTAAGGCCCACTTGACTTTGCATTCCAGGATATCTGGCTCTAGGTGAGTGATCACACCATCGTGATTATCTGGTCATGATCTTTTTTTGTACAGTTCTTCTGTGTATTCTTGCCACCTCTTCTTAATATCTTCTGCTTCTATTAGGTCCCTACCATTTCTGCCCTTTATTGTGCCTATGTTTGCATGAAATGTTCCTTTGGCATGTCTAATTTTCTTGAAGAGATCTCTAGTCTTTCCCATTCTATAGTTTTCCTCTATTTCTTTGCATTGATCACTGAGGAAGGCTTTCTTATCTCTCCTTGCTATTCGTTGGAACTCTGCATTCCAATGGATATATCTTTCCCTTTCTCCTTTGCCTTTTGTTTTTCTTCTTTTCACAGCTATTTGTAAGGCCTCCTCAAACAACCATTTTTCCTTTTTGCATTTCTTTTTCTTGGATATGTTCCTGATCCCCACCTCCTGTACAATGTCACAAACCTCCATCCATAGTTCTTCAGCCACTCTGTCTATCAGATCTAATCCCTTGAATCTATTTGTCACTTCCACTGTATAATCATAAGGGATTTGATTTAGGTCATAACTGAATGGTCTAGTGGTTTTCCCTACTTTCTTCAATTTCAGTCTGAATTTGGCAATAAGGAGTTCATGATCTGAGCCACAGTCAGCTCCCAGTCTTGTTTTTGCTGACTATATAGAGCTTCTCCATCTTTGGCTGCAAAGAATATGCTGCTGCTAAGTCGCTTCAGTCGTGTCTGACTCTCGGCGACCCTATGGACAGAAGACCACCAGGCTCCTCTGTCCATGGGATTCTCTAGGCAAGAATACTGGAGTGGGTTGCCATTTCCTTCTCCAGCAAAGAATATAATCAATCTGATTTTGGTATTGACCATCTGTTGATGTCCATGTGTAGAGTCTTCTCTTGTGTTGTTGGAAGAGGGTGTTTGCTATGACCAGTGTGTTCTCTTGGCAAAACTCTGCCTTTGTTCTCAGGCAAAGCCTTTGACCAGCTTTGTTTTGAACTCCAAGGCCAAATTTGCCTGTTACTCCAGGTATCTCTTGACTTTAGGCTCTTGACTCCTTGACTCTTGACTCCAGGTATCTCCTACTTTTGCATTCCAGTCCCCTATAATGAAAAGGACATCTCTTTGGGGTGTTAGTTATAGAAGGTCTTGTAGGTTTTCATAGAACCATTCAATTTCAGCTTCAGCATTACTGGTTGGGGCATAGACTTGGATTACTGTGATACAGAATGGTTTGCCTTGGAAATGAATGAAGATCATTCTGTCGTTTTTGAGACTGCATTCAAGTACTGCATTTCAGACTGTTTTGTTGACTATGATGGCTAATCCATTTCTTCTAAGGGATTCTTGCCCACAGTAGTAGATATAATGGTCATCTGAGTTAAATTCACTGATTTCAGTCCATTTTAGTTTCTATAGCTCCTTTCTAAGTGGAGAAACTAAGGCTCCTTGTGGTTAAATCACCTTTGGTAAGGTATCAAATGGCAGAGCCAAGGTTTAGATTCTGGCCTGCTGACTCCAAAGTCATTACTTTTTCCACTTTTCCACATGACATCCACACCACCTACTGGAGCCCCAGGACAAACACTGCCAGTGCGCTTTTAACTATATTTGATTTTATTTTTCAAAGTTGTATACATCTGGGTACGTTCATACTCCCCCACATTTTTTTTATGGTTTCCCCTTGGAAGTTATTGCTCTGCAGTTTTTAATCAAGCTACTGCATTTCTAAACCAGAGCACACACTGACCTTTGTAATTCTCTAAAGAATGCCAGACCTATTTTTACAAGCACAGAACCTCTCCTTACATGAGTGACCTTCAGGAGCCTAAAGGTATGACAGCAATTTTAATTACCTTCTTGGCACTTCCCCCACTGAATGTTTTGAGAAATTCCCATGTCACCAGGGCGGCTCAAAGATTAATATTTAATTGGGCGGGTCTGCCTTCTTTTGTCCTGAGAAAGCATTCCTGATGGCTTCTTAAAAGTTGTTAAATGAGAGCAGTTACTCAGAAAGGGGGCATGTGGGTAGAGATAGAATCAGATCTCAGAGACTCATGGATTTTAGTCCTTGTTTTGTGACTGTCTTGATGTGTAGTATTGAAAACCAATCACCTCTCCTGAACCTCTAGACACATCCATGAGCTTATGTGATTTCCAGGGATGTTGGCAATCACCACACTTTTGAGAAGCCCATGAAATACTTGGAAGACTTCTGTAAACTTTGGTTTATCCAAGTTGAATGCAAATTGACTTTGAAAATAGAGCATGGCAATTACACAAACAGTAAAGTAAAGCCATCTGATGTTGAGTCAAAAAAGGATAGCCTACAGGTTCTTATTTTTGTTTTTTTAATGAATCAAGGAGAGTACTTCATTTTATGTTTTCTCTTGGAGAGGTTGCTCACTGAGTGGTGTGTTCAAAACCAAACCAAACCTCAGTGCAGCCTTGGAAGGTATATTGAGGCCCTCATCATAATTGCTGTTGACAAGAGAGGACACTGAGACTTGAGTACTAACCTAAGGTCTCTTAGCCAGTCTCTGGTGAGGCGTCTAACCCTGAACAGAAGAGCTAAGTAGCTGTTGAGGTTGAACAAAGTAAGTATCTGTATTCCTGCAAACATGCCAATGGGGCATCCGTGTCTGTTTTATATGCCTCTGCTGTGGCTACAGTAAATCACTATTGTGCCAACACATTTCTCAGATAGAGTGGACTGGGGGATGGAAACTAAACCAAGTGTGAAAGGTAATCTGGAGGAGATAACACACGTGATGAATGCGGTATTGATTCAAAGGATGAGCTAGTTCTTAAACAAAGGATTTTCCAAATCAAGTAACAGTTTAAAGAGTGTTTGTAGGAGTGAGGAATGGTTTTCAAGGGAACTGAGGTGAAGGAGAGGGAGTAATGAGGGTGAGCTGAAGAGAGATGGATTAAGGGGCTAAGAGTTTTGTGGAGCTGGACAGGGCCAGATGCATGGATGCCCGCTTTTCACAACCTTGTCCAAAAAAAGACCAGTAACTGTGGGGAGCCAGAGGAGGAAAGAATGCAATGGGTTAAAGTGAAATTTAGTACAACTTCATTATTTTTAAAAGCAGACAGCCTGTGGGGCTGTGATACGCCTACATAATCAAGAAGGGTGTCACAGAAAATGTCAAGCTTTTACCTAGTAACGATTGAGCAGCTGGTTCTGGGCTGCATGATTCCATACATTCTAATGTCACAAAGGAAAAGAAAGCGGGCGGGGGGAATTTCTCTTCAGGGACTAACAGTTGAACATTTTTTCTTTTTTGGAGTGCATGCGTTTGTTCAGAGGGAAAGGGAACTTGGTCTAGCATCCAGGCCTTTCTGGCTCTGTTCATCTGGTTGGAAGATGACCGTGGAATGGAATCTTCATGTGGTCTTTTAATTACCGAATCTATATTGAGTGCCTAGTATGTGTCAGAGACTGACTTCAGTACAGGAGAGAAACTGTGAGCAAATCAGTAAGGCCACTGCCTTCAAGGACCTGCCGCTGTAACGGTGGGGGGACAGCCAACAGACAAGCATGTCATACATATAAAGAGAAATGGAAAAAGAACTCTGAGACTAGATGTGAAGGGTGAGGTGCTGGCTGGCTTAGGTAAGGAGGCCATGGATGGCCTTGCTTATCAGAGGGCATTTCAACTGAGAGCCTGAGCAGAGCAGGCATAAGGGGAGATGCCCAGGGAGAGGGCCAGCAAGTCCAAAGGCCTGAGATGGGACAGAACTATGTGTCAGAGATGGAGTTAGATGGGTACCAGGGGCCAGATCAAGACTTTAGGTTAAAAAAAAAAAAAAAAAAGACTTTAGGTTTTATTCTGAGGAAAATCACTGGAGGGCTTTGAGCAAGACAGTCATACATATTATCTGACTTCAGTTCAGTTCAGTCGCTCAGTTGTGTCCAACTATTTGCAACCCCATGGACTGCAGCACACCAGGCTTCCTTGCCCATCACCAACTCCTGCAGCTTGCTCAAACTCATGTCCATTGAGTCCGTGATGCCATCCAACCATCTCATCATCTATTGTCCCCTTCTCCTCCTGCCCCCAATCCCTCCCAGCATAAGAGTCTTTTCCAAGGAGTCATTTCTTTGCATCAGGTGGCTGAAGTATTGGAATTTCAGCTTTAGCATCAGTCCTTTCAATGAATATTCAGGACTGATTTCCTTTAGGCCACCATAGTTTGGTCTCAGGTCAAAAAACAGGGAGGGAACATAGCCCTGCCCATCAACAGAAAATTGGACAAAAGATTTACTGAGCTTGGCCCACCCATCAGAATAAGACCCAGTTTCCCCCACAGTCAGTCTCTCCCAACAGAAAGCTTCCATAAGCCTCTTATCCTTATCTGGCAGAGGGCAGACAGAATGAAAACCACAATCACAAAAAACTAATCAAATTGATCATATGGACCACAGCCTTTTCTAACTCAACAAAACTATGAGCCATGCCGTGTAGGGCCACCCAAGATGGACAGGTCATGGTGGAGAGTTTTGACAAACCATGGTCCACTGGAGAAGGGAATGGCAAACCACTTCAGTATTCTCACCTTGAGAACCCCATGAACAGTATGAAAAGGCAAAAAGATAGGACACTGAAAGATGAACTATCTGACTTACATAAAAACAAAACCAAAAAACCTCTGGCCCAGTGAATCATGTTAATACCCAGAGTCCAGGACTGGGCATTTGGGGGCCCCTGGCAGAATACATGGTTAATATGCCCACTCTTCTGAGGTGAATTCAATCTAAATAGTGTAGACATATCAAGGGGAGGAGCCACAGAAGGGCAGCTAGGAGGACAGCCACTCAGTGGTAAGAAGAAATGTGAAGAGGAGGATGGGCAGGGAGAGGGGCTGGTGTAATTGTTCTCATTTATTACACATTTGAGAAGGCCATTACTTAAAGGAACGTGATGAAAACTGACAGTATTAAATGATTGTGGCATTCGGATGGCAAAATGATACTTTGAATTCTTGAATCTCTTGAGCATCATAAATTCACAGAATTTATATGAATGAGAGGGCAGTGACCGGGAGACAGGAGTGGGCTTCAATAACCCAAGTGTGCAGAACAGGGTTCCCAGCTGCAACTACTCTAGGTAATTTAGTAGAAGAGATGTCATTAAAAGATGATGTAACTAAAAGATGAAGCTAGCCATACTTAGGCATGTGTTCAGCTTTTTAAAACTCCCCACAAATCCATAATTTTTTGCTCTCAATCCTGGACTCTGTCCATCTTTCTCTGTCAAGCTCTTTCAGGGAGTGATTTTGTCCCCCTATGTCTGGAGGTCGGGGATAGCCCTGTCTTACGTGGAGACCTCTGGCTGCTGTCTTCCTGCTCCCTGCCCACCTTTTCACTTTACCAGTGAGCATCCCAGAGCCTGACACACAGCAGGTACTCAGAGACACTTGGCAGTCCAATGAATGAAGGAGCAAATGAATGACTGAAAGAATAAGAGAATTGAAAATGTTATAAACACTATGTAAAAATATGTAGTGTTTGTATAACGTGCATGAAAATACTCAAGATTTCTTATTACCAGGATTTTTCTGTGAAGACCTCTCATCTCACTAATTTTTGCCCCAAAGCTTTCTTGCATGGCTCCTTGAAAGCTCATATTTACCCAATATCCAAGTGAGTGGTTCCTCCTGAAAAATCAATATATTTAGAATCCCTGAGGAGGCTTAGTTTTCTAGGTTATGTAGAAAGGAGGCCTCTCCCCAGACAGCTGTCTGTCTCTCACATGGCTTTCTGGGTGTCTCTTTAATTAACTGTCCTCAGATCCACAAACATCTATTTGTTCCCTTCCAACAGGAGCCAGTTTAATTTCATTCAAGGAATATTAACTGTTCTTGGGGGCCACGCCCTGTGCCAAGGGTGGGGGAAAATATGATAGAATCCTCCCACTAGAAGATATCCTCAAATTTTGGAAACTTATTTTAAAAACTTTATCATTTTGTGCATTTGATTATTAAAGCTGTTTTAACAGACACTGAAACCATGATTTAATTCTGCCAAGTATGCAAAGATAGTTAGAACCACTGCCTTTGAGGATGTCCACCAACTGTCATTCAAGTCCATGAGGAAACACATTTTCTACCTACCATTTGCTGCATCTTGGTTACACACACAAAGATATCCAACTTTGCACGTTTCTTTTTTCTCTTCTAAATATTCAAGTAAGGTTTAGGCACAGAATGAAAAAGACTGTATTATTGCTCAACGTCTTTAAGAAGCCAAAACATTAAAAGTAATTTTGGCGAAGTGGGGGTGTGGAAATTATACAAAATTAAGACCTGTGGCAAAAGGACAAATGCACACCTGGCAAAAGGATAAATGCAGAACAGGTGAGCACACCCCACTGAGAAGGAGAGGGCAGCGCCCGGAGGACGGGGGTGGGCTTCAGTAACGCAGGTGTGTGGGACAGGGTTCCCAGCTGCAACCGACAGGATCTACCCTAGGCAGTTTAGCAGAGAGACATCATTAAAAATATGTATATTAAGGTGTTCAGGAGGGCAGGAAATTAGTTTGTGTGGCTACCCAGCCAGAAGCATCATCCAGCTGCCGTGACGGGACTGCTGTCAGTGAGCCCTTGCAGCCTCTGCTGGGCGCCCACACTGCAGCTTGTACCGTTGCTTTTGGGCCCAGAATGCTGCCCTCTGTGCCTTTCTGACTCCCGAGGCCAGATCCTTCTGCTGACACCCTTCCAGAGAGTGGGGTATGGTAACAGGCTTGCCTTCCACTTTCACCCCCAGTCCCTTTTTTCTGACTTCGGGAGGAAGAGCACCATCTATTGGTCTCTGGTTCATAATGCATATAGCATTCTGCAAGGAGGCCTCTCGGCCTCTCGGCCTCTCAAGGACTTCTCTATGCTGGCACAGTCATTGAGTGTCGAGTAGCCCTTCCACCCTGCCATCAGGACTTCTGTTTCGGGTGATGGGGCAGATGGTACAAGACTAGAAATTCAATGAACATTGGTCTCACAGATCTCATAGTGGTGTGTCTCACACACAGCACTGTAAATGAACTCTGATAAGAAGTATTGTTGCAGAGAAACAAGGTCCACGAAAGGCATGGCTGGTCTGGAGAGTTGGAGTCCAGAGTGAGCAGATAGTCTAGTGAGGACAGATTCTTGCCCTTCCTACCAGGGAAGGGTCTCCACTCTAATTCCCCTCCTCCATGTGGTATTATATCGAAGTCTTAGGGCTGGTCACTGCTGCTGAAAATTCATCAGCAGAGGCAGCAGGCAATCAGCCTTGGTGAGAAGTCCTTGTTGGGCCAGTGCCCCATCTCTGTGTCTGAAACCACGCCCACTTTGTCCATGAGGCTGTTAAGTGAAAAACATTGAAGGGACAGGCCAGGCAATCTGCTGCTCACACACTTGAGTCTCATGCACAGTGGGAGTTCTTAACCATTCCAGTGAGAGACCCAGTGATTCTCCCATATGGGGGCCCATCCTGAGATGTCCATCCACATTCCTCTTCCCACACTTCATGTTGCTCACCATCCTTTGAAACTGGTAGTCACTGCCCATGACACGGTGGGCATCCTCCTCCCAGGCCATCTCTCCTTTCAGGTAAAGTAGACATTGCAGACCATTTCAAGTGGTACTCCTGGGGAATATTTCCTTTCCCCATCATCCTTTGACCCCAAGTGGGGCTGAAATGCTCTGGGAGTTAAATGCCAGCAGATAACAGCTACACTGGCAGAGCCATCTGCAAACCAGATTTGGCTTTTTTTCCTCCTTGGTGATCTGCTCATTGGGAATTCCCTGTGGGACCATGATTATGAGGGAGGGGAGTGGCAGGCAGGAGGCGCCTCGCTGGGTGAGGACTGTCGGTCACACACACTCAGTGCTGGTATATGTCACTCCCATCTGATGAAGGCATGCTGTCAGACTGAGCCCTCGCACTCTTGGTTTGCTGGATCGAATCTCGGGATGGAAAGCTTAGGTCACATGGTCACCTAAAATCCTATGGTCAAGCCCTTAGCAGCAAGAGTTATTTCAAAAGAATAACTACTTGCATAAGAAAGCTTGGCTTTGCTCCAAAAGCCAAGAGGCTGCAGCTGCACTTTCCCTTTTAGGACCTGCGGCGGAGTCCACGCAGCATCCAGGCTGGTCCCAGACTGTCTGGGCATCATTCACTCTCCTGGGTCCTAAGGGCAAAATGCAGAGCTGCTTCCAGTGTGCCTGGACCAGCTAGAGAGCTGTCTCCTACCCAGGGCTCCAGGAGAAGTAAATGGGCCAGAGCAGCAGACCCAAAGCTGACACCGGTTGCATTCAGACGCCAAGTGATGGGATCTGTGCCCTCGAGCATCTGGGCCTCATTCTTCTTGGTGGCAGCAAGATCTGCAGTTCCTACAGACGTACAGTGTTGCTTTTGTTTGGTCATTTTGACAGGAAGGGGGAGCCTAGGGAGTACGTGACCTTAGTCCTTCGATAATAGACACCCCAAGCTCCTGGTTTGGAACTCATTGCGTGGATTCTTTCAGTGCACAGGGAAGCTGTTCTAACCACAGACTGAGAAACTGGTGAAATAACCACATACTTTTTCACTGAGAAAATGGAAGTGGTCGGAAGACTTCCACAGTCTTTTGGCATCACATCCACCCACCTTCCAGCATCTGCTCCCACTTACAGTCTGTTCTCCTACGCTGTGTGTTTCTGTGACAGGCATTAAATATTATTGCTAAGTAGGGGGATGATGTCACTGTCATATGGAAATTGGGTTGGATCACAAGTGATTTTTTTCCCCAGCACATTAATATTTTGTTCCACCAGATAAAAGCTGCCGAATGGGAAGGACGCCAATGGGGTGAGCTGAAAGGACAAGCTGCGGAATAAGGTACTTGACGTAACGCCGCTCCTTCCTGGTCCTTCCTGGTCTTGGTGGTTTGGCCACAGGTTCTGTCCTGGAGGGGGCTTTCCTGATGGCTCAGTGCATAAAGAATCTGCCTGCAATGCGGGAGACACAGGGATGTGCGTTTGATCCCTGGGTTAGGAACATCCCCTGGAGAAGGAAATGGCCACCCGTTGGCGTTTCTCAGCAGCTTCTATCCTTCCTTCTCCTAAATTCTAGCAGGCTGTCTTTGCCCTTTTCTTGGGAAGGTGGAGTCCTTTATTTTATGACTTATTTATATGAAATATAAGGCTTAAAAAAAAAACCAACTATGTCAGTTTTTGCTAGCGTGCAGTTTGCAAAGTTGGATAGGTTTGGAATGGTCTGCCCCAACCCTATTTTTCCATAAATTGTTATTTTTAGTGCATGGATTTTGGACTGAAAAAGTGTTCAGGAACACATTTATCATGTTATAGCAGAAATGCCTGTATGTTTCTTCCCACTTGTAACCATGGAGAAATTATTCACGCTCTTATCGAAAGCTTATTCCTCCATGTATGGACTCGTACCACATCCTTATTCAAGGACGTTCTAGCATTTGGCCCTTTTCCTGGCTCATCAGTTTTTTACCTTTCTTGGAACAGTCTCATCAACATAAAAAAATGCTGCTACTTCTCTCATCTTAAAAAAAAGAAATCATTCAACACCATGTCCCTGACCAACTAATACCTCGTTTTTGCTCTTTTCAGCAAAACTAGTTGAAGGCATTGCCTATACATACTACCTCTGGTTCCTGTTTCCTCTGGAGCCCAATCCAGGGTGTTTTTTCTCCTTCTCTACAACAGTAAAACTCCCATTATCAAGGTCCCGTATGACCTCTTCATTGTTAAATCCAGTGGTCAATT
Organism: Capra hircus; assembly: GCF_001704415.2. Classification (NCBI taxonomy): domain Eukaryota; kingdom Metazoa; phylum Chordata; class Mammalia; order Artiodactyla; family Bovidae; genus Capra; species Capra hircus. Next base: position 21,902,029 of record NC_030818.1, read on the forward strand.
TCCAGGCCTTCTCTTACTAGGCTGGTTAGCAGTGTTTAGTAGTTGGTCCCTCCCTCCGCCATATTCTTTATTTGCCTCCCAGGCAACTGCTTTTGTTTTCCCCCTGCCTCACCGCTTGTTCCTTCTCCGTCTCCCTTGCAGATCCCTCTTCTGTTGGAAGGAACCCAGGGCTCAGCCCTGCTCCTCTTCCTTTCTTTCCTCCACTCCATCCTATGGTGACCCCATTCAGTTTCATGGCAACTTTATGATGTAAATCCCCAAATTTCTATCTCCAGAACAGACCTTCAGCTTAAACTGCAGATTATTTATTCAATTGCCTACTCAGCTCCTCCACTTGCATGTTTAATATATATCTCAAAGCGAGCAAATCTGGACCTGAACTTCTGCTATCTCACACCAAGCCTGTTCCTGCTGTGTTGTTGTTCCCTGGACAGTTGACTGGGAAACTCCACTGTTCCAGGTGCTTGGCCAAAAATCTTGCGGTCATTCCTGCGTCTTCTCCATCAGCAGATCCTGCTGGTTCTGCTTACAAAATACATCCAGAATCTAGCTGCTTCTTACTACTTGTGCTGCCACCATCCTGGGGCAAGCTACCATCTTCTCTTGCCTGGATTTTTGCAAAAATTCCCAACTGGCCTACTTCCACCCTTGCCTCCCTACAATCGATGTGCAATACAGTAGTCACAGTGATCCCATACAATGTATGTTAGATTGTGACTTGTTAAAAGCTCTATACTGCTTTTGAGTCAAAGTCTTCCTGTAGTCTTCAAGGTCCTATGTGATTAAACCCACCCACCAACCCCTCCCACCCTTACCTGCCCCTCACTTTCTCTTTAACCTCTCATTCTCCCCATTACTCACTCTCCTTCAGCCACATGTGCTTTTCTGCTGTTCCTCAAACACATCAGGCACTCTCTTGCCACAGGGCCTTTGCAACGGCTGTTCCATATGCCTGGAACACTATTCCATGTCCTTTAAATATTTGCTCAAATCTCACATCTTCAGTGAAGCTGGAGCTGTTGTAAGCAGAATGCAAAACATTTGCCCCCATCCTCCTATGTTCCCGTCACTACTCTGCTTTATTTTTTCCCTGCAAGTTCCCTCCACTTACCTAGATTATCTTTGCTAGGTTATCTTTTGACCTAGCAAATAAATGACTTATTATGTCTATCATTTCTTATCTGTCTCCCCCACTAGATTTAAATCCTATGAGGGCAGGGATTTGCTTGGTTTGCTGATAGCTCCAAGGGCTGAGAAAGTGCCTTGGCAGATAGTAAGTTTGCAATGAACATTTACTGTATGAATACACAACAGATTACTGTCCCACTGGGCCCACTATGAGGTGCTCTGGGTAAAAGTCCCATGTATCACCTGTACCCCACTCACCCCACACTGACAGTGGACCTTGATAACTGAGCTAAGGTTACACGTCTCACCCTAGCCAGAAAACAAGCTTTTGCTTCTATTTTGGAGAGGTGGGATTCACAAGGTGAGAATTTTCCCCCAAATGGAAACATTGTTCAAATGGTACCAAAGCAGCCATGAAGCTTTATTAGGCTATGGAAAAAAATCATATTTTTCATCAACTGTTTCCTTAAGAAGTAAACACAAAGGATGCATTTAAATAGGAATGAAGTGACAATGCTTTTAGAAAAAAACCAAAACTTTACTTTCCATCATGTTGGAGGATATTGGTTTAATTCATATTATTATTCCCACTGATGCTTTACATAATATGGGGGCATAAAAAATGTACTGTGAATAAAAGTTCTTTTCATTTAAAATGGAGAAGAAAATTATAGATTCAAAAAATCAAGTTAAATATCAAAAGAAGTTAATATTAAAAAATAAAAGTTTCTATGTTTCAAAAAACCTGACAATGAAGATAGTATCAAATTTGTGGTGACTGAGATATACTTTATGGTGAGCCTCTGAAATCCTTGGCTTTGAAGTTGAAGCTTCTGCTTAGAAACAGTGTGGGCAGAGCAGACCTATTCACATTTTGACAGAAGGGCAGGTTTAAGAGTCCTTTAGTTCAAATATCTGTTAATTGTCCTCTGTCAGAAACACTCTTCAGAGTGTTAGACAGAAGTTCTTATGGAAGAACAGGCGTCCAGCAGCCACAACCCTGTTTTAGGGGAATCTGTTGACTTGGAACTCTCTGGCACTGTTAAGACCCCTGAGACAACTGCCTTCTACTCTGTTCAGCTGACATGTAAGGACTCAGTAGCAGCAGGCCGCTATCGCCCAGGGGAGGACGACTTCTTATACTTGGAGATGAGTGCGTCTGTTTTTCCAAGGCTCACTCTGTAGCAGTCCACTGGCACCAAAGAGCCAAGCGGTGGCATTCTGTCCAAGCACTCCTGGTTGCCGGCTACGAATGAGGATGACGCTGGCTCTGATACAGCAGCTTTTCCTGCAGGAGTCAAGCACTCTTCGCCTCCAGGTTCCTCTGTGCGGCCGCCCTGGGAATTCAAAGGGCCGCTACTCGCCTCACCACCCTTAAGGTGCCTGTGGTGATCTTCGCTGAGTAACAGCACGATGGTCCCGCCAACACGAAGCACTCTGGGACCAAAAAAAAAAAAAAAAAAGCTAATTATTATGAGTATTTCTTTCTTTGTAGACAACAAACAATCCCACTTTGTTTAAAATATTTGGTGTTCTTAATTTGAAATTTAATTTTAGCCATTTAAATGCGAGAATTTTGATAATTAGGTAGTATCTTCCATAATGCATATTCATTATAGTAATTATGAAATCACTAGTACAAATCTGCTTTAATTATCTATTTTTACTCTATTTAAAAGGCAAGCCTCAAAGTAATTTGTAGTCACAGTTTAATAAGTGATTGTACAAAGGAAAAGGCAAATGAAAGGATCCTGAGGAATCTGAGTACATGAAAGGCAGCAGGCTGAACAACAGCAGAACAAAGTCCCCAGGAAGGAGTGAGGACGAAAACAAAGGGCGATAGGGAAGGCCCGGCAACGTCAGCCGGTGGAGGAGGATTCACTTTCTTAATCGCGTGACCAAAGTCTATACAGCACTTATATGGAAACAGTGATGAATGAGGACATACAGTCTCGAGTTGCTAAAGAGATGACTGAACAGTGGGGGAGAGTGGCGAGCAAAGAGCTCAAGAGCATGTGTGGCAAACGCCACTATCAAGGCAAGGGTGAGGGCCTCTGGAAACACCTTAGGTGGGACCCAAACCTGGGCACTCAGAGTGGGGAAGACCCTCAGAGGGTGAGAATAGCTACAGTGGGTGTGAAGGACAAGCAGGAGCGAGCTGGGCCCAGGGACCGGGGGACTGGAGCAAGGGGGTGCCCGAGGCAGGGAATGCGGAGAGGAGGACGTACTGCAAGTAGTCCAGCTGGGGGGAACCAGAGCGGGTGGGACGAGGGGATGGAAGAGCTCTGTCTGGAACATGCTGAGCAGGGGGCCAACAGACAGCTGGGCGCAGGGCCTGGAGCTTGTCAGAGAGGCCAGGGTTGGAGGTGGAGATCTGAGTTTCCCATAATAAATGGTAGATAAAGCCAGGTGGTGCTAGTGACAAAGGACCCACCTGCCAATGCTGGAGACATGAGAGGCAGGTTCGATCCCTGGATGGGAAAGATCCCCCGCAGGAGGAAATGGCAACCCACTCCAGTATACTTGCCTGAGAAATCTCAGGGACAGAGGAGCCGGGTGGGCTACAATCCATGGGGTCGCAAAGAGTCTGACACAACTGAAGGAACTTAACAAACACAAAGCAATAATGGGGGATGAGATCACTTAGGGTGGAAGAACAGAGAGGGGAGAGAAAAGGGGTCAAGGAACAGGGACTTAACATCCAAGGAAGGATGGAGAAGGAAGAGCCCATGAAACAGCCAAGGAGAAGGCCTGAACTATGGTGATAGCATGGAAGCCAGAAAAGCAGAGTTTCAAGACGGGAATGAACGGTCTCAGCAGTGTCAAATGCTACAGGACTAACAAGTGATAAGGATGTTAGTGACCCTGGGGCAGCACTCCTACTTGGGGCCAGGAGCCAGTACTGGTCTGCAGAGGCAAGGCAGGGGGTTGGAAGGTGAGGAGAGCAAGTGTAGACTTTTCTCTGAAGAAACCTGGTTGCAGAGGTTAAGAAACCAGGTGCCAGCTGGACGACCAAGACTTAAAGGGAGCCCTGCCCCCACCACACCCAGCAATGAGGTCAGGAGCTGAAGCTGCTTTCCCTCATCTCAACCGTCCGCCAGTCTAAACGAGTCTGTCTGCAAAGGACATCACAGATTCTATGCTTCACTTCATTCTATGCTCTCCTCTGCCCACACTACCGCAGCCTGACAGGTCTTATTTCCAAATCTGTCATCATCCCCCAACCTCCCCTTCTGATTTTCCACACCAGACACAACTGGACATCCCTGCGAATCTCTCGACCATTAAACTTCAAGTAAACTCTCGACTCCCACTTGCCTGCTTCCCTTTGCTCACTGTGTGTTGCACAGACTGACCTCCCTTCTTCTTGCCCCAGGACATCCAGCTCTGCTGTTCTGGAGCACTGACACCCACTCCCTCGTGTGCTTCTCATCATTCAGATCTCGGAGTTCAGACACCTCCTTGGAGAGGCCTTTCCCTGAGCATCTATCTAAGGAAACCACTGCTGCTCTCTTCGTCACTCTCCGGCAAAAATGTCGTCTTTAGTGTTCACTGTATCTCTCATGATCTGAAATTATTCTGTTGATTTATTCATGATCTGTATTCCCATGCTGGAATGCCAGCCCCACGTGGGCAAAAACTCTGTCCTGTTCACAGCCAGATCCCCTCTGCCTAGTACAGTGTGTGGGTATGAAAGGCCACAAAAATGTCTGGGGAAGGGATAACTTCATCTGGAAAGAATGAGGAGGTGGACAGGTTGAAGGTAAGAAAGAAATAGTCAGAGAACAGTTCCTGAGGAGGCAGGAACCAGGGGAAAAACTCTTGCTACTGGGAGAGGAGGCAGCGAGATGACAGATGTGGCTGGACACCAGGGGACAGAAACAAAATACACAGGTATCTCTGAACACATAGGAAAAAACACAATTAAGATAATGAGATACAAGTTTTCACCTACCATATTAACAAAAATAAAAAGACTACCACACTCAAGATGGCAAGATTAGGAAAAAAATGAGTATTCCTAAAGACAAAAATTGATATTACTTTTTTGACAGTAGTTTAGCAATAATATATCAAAGATATGAAATGTACATAACCTTTGACCCAGCAATCTCAGAGCTAGGAAATTATTTTAAGATATAAGAGCAGAAGTTCTAGTATTAGTAGAGTAATAGGGACAATTAATGGCAAAGATGGCTAATATTTATCGGTACCAAGGGCTTCCTTGGTGGCACTAGTGGTAAAGAACCTGCTTGCCAATGCAGGAGAGGAAAGAGATGTGAGTTGGATCCCTGGGTCAGGAAGATCTCCTGGAGGAGGGCGTGGCAACTGACTCCAGTATTCTTGCCTGGAGAATCCCATGGACAGAGGAGCCTGGCGGGCTACAATCCATAGGGTTGCACAGAGTCAGACATGACTGAAGTGACTTAGCATGCACGCATGTATTATGTGATGAATGTTGTTTTAAAAGCTTTGTATATCATTTAATCCTTAGAATTCAAGTATATTCTGTTGCCATATCCATTTTGCAGGTGAAGAAACAGAGGCACTGTGGTTTTAAATAACTTGCTCATTATAGTCAGTTTGATGAACTGTGCAAAGATGGCTCAGAATGTTATTCTTTATTAAAATGAAATGGTGGAAGTTACCTAAATACCCATCCCTAAGTTCTGTAGGCTACATAATGGTATATACATATAATGCAACCACTGTGGCAACCGCTGAAAATTATCATGTACATTACAACAACTCCTCAGAATGATTTATGACATATTTCTGAGTGGAAAAAACAAAGCAGATTATACAGTACAGTAAATTAAGGATGATCCTATTAATATAAAGTTGAAAACATCTATTTGTGTATGTGTACGTGGAATGATGTCTAACAGGAAATTCAGCAATTAATTTATAACTTTTTTCACATAATGGAAGAAAATAAAGGAAAAATCACCTGGAATCCTGCTACTCAGAGGTGACCATTTTTGATAAAATGTCCTTCTAAGCATCTTTCCACATTCATATATACATAAATTTCTAAGAAAGCTATTCAGAAATCATAAAGCAATATGTCTCAAGCTGTATCCCTCTAAAACACTAATATAGTATGAGAGATTATTTCTTGTATATATAAAAAAGAAACCAGCTAGAATTATGTGGTCAATAAGCTGGGGAAGCTCTGTATCAAACAACATAAAAGAGATTTCTCTTTTACATGTGAACCTGCAAGACACAAACACCCAACTTATTTGAACTTGGATGGCGTCAGGCCTTAACCTTCTACTACTCATCTCTATTCCGAACAGTCTGGTATATTCATTGTTTTTTGAACATGCTTTTTGCTTCATTATTCCCCAAGAAATACTTGCTGAATATCTGCACGTATAAAACATGGTGTGGTCTCCGTTTTCATTCTTTGCAAATTTCTAAATTTCACTGAGATCATGCTTCTTCCATGAATCCAGCTCAAATCTTCTGGGCATTTAGTGACTTCTTCCTTCAAGCCGAACAAGTTAAATTTCTAATTTTGCTCATCTGGTTGAGAAGAAAGCTCAAATATTATACTTCTCTGTATTTCTCCTTTGCATACATGAGATTGTTACTGCTGAAGTAAGTTGAGGAGGAAATAATTGAGCTGAGAGTGCAGTGCTCACACCACCAGAGCAATCAACTGTCGGACAATTTAAAATTCTGATCACACGTTCTTTCTTGAAGAATCCAGTGCTCTGTTACACGCAGGACCCAATATTTCCATTGCCTATTATAAACATGTTTATTTTGTATTTTTTCTTATTTTTAATATAATTCCCCTCCATCCCCTTCCACTTTATATCTAGAGCCTAAACACTGGTAAGTCATTGGGAAAAAAGTTATGTGTACTTTAGATATATTTATGTATATCCCCACCTATTTCTCAAAAGCACTAGAACTGTTCGACACTGAAAAATCAGGTCTGAGCTAACAGTTACTGAGAGCTTTCAAGGCACCTAGCACTGTCCTTGCCTCCCTGGTGGCTCAGCTGGTAAAGAATCCGCCTGCGATGCGGGAGACCTGGGTTTGATCCCTGGCTTGAGAAGATCACCTGGAGAAGGGAACAGCTCTAGTATTCTGGCCTAGAAAATGAGCACTGTCCTAAAGAGCTTTAAGTCTACTGACTCCTCAGGCCAACGCTATCAAGTAGGTACTATTATTTAAACATGAGGCACAGGGGGATTGAGCAATGTGCCTATGACAGAAATGACAGAAGAACTATTGAGTATTCTGACTCCAGAGACTATGCTCTTCACCACTGCGTTACAATATATGGCCTGTATAAAAGCTCAAACCACAAAAGGTCAAAGGTCAAACCATAAAGGCTGAGGGCATGTGGCAAGGAAGCTTGGTCATACATAGGAGCCAGGAATGTTCCTTATGTCCATAAGCATAATTATTTTTTTCTAAGTTTTGTTTAAAAAATTTTTTGCTTTTTTAATTTTTACAGTGTTGTGTTGGTTTCTACCATATGATTTGAATCAGCTGTGATTATAAATACATCCTTCCCCTCTAGAGCTTCCCTCCCTATTCCATCACAGAGCACCAGACTGCGCTCCGTGTTACACAGCAACTTCTCACCAGTGATCCATTTTACACGATAGTGTATATATATTGATACTACTTTTTCCACTTGAACTACTCTCTCCCTCCCCGACAGTGTCTGTAAGCCCATTCTCTACATTTTCATCTCCATTCCTTCCCTGCAAATAGGTTCATCAGTACCATTTTTCTTTCTGGGAGGCACCTGAATTACATGGGAAATCTTGAATGTCTTCCTGATTCTCGCGTAAATATTTAAATTGCCCGAAACAATGTGGGGGTGGTCATATCTGTTAGTTTCATTTTCAGTTACTTAGAACAAAAATCAAAACTGACCGAGAGAAAGTCAGGCTGGTCTGATTTTACTAGTGATGAAAGGACAGTCTACTCCAAACACTGCCCTCCAGTGACTTGTGAAGGTGTTTAAAACGCTCAGCACTAGATCAACAGGTAGGCTAAGCTGCCACCTCTAGTGGAAAGTTCCAGGTTGGGTGGAAAGCTTCATATTAAGCGTAGCATGCTCTTACAATAGTATCTCACCACAGGCTAGCTTAATAGTACAACTGGTAAGTTACCTTGCTAGGCACAAAGGCTGTGGTTATTAATTCTCGGGGCACCACAGAATCACCTTGGGAGATACTAAGAAATACTGGATGCCCAGGTTCTACCCTGGACTGATTAAATCAAAGTGTCAGTGAGTAGGAGTGGAGAATGGGTATCAGTGTTTTTCAGAAGCTCCTGAAATGGTGTTAATATGAAATCAGCATTGCAAAATCTTGAGGGAAATGCTCCATCAAGCAGAAGGGGATACAGGAGCTCAGGAAATGTCTGAGTTATAGGTGCTGAGACCCTAGGTGACGTCATAACTCAGGTAACTGTGGAAAAGGGTTACATACAGGCTCCCAACCATGTACTATGTTGTCCTGCACCGTCAAACACTCAGTTGAGACAATTTAATACAAACTGACCCCTTATCCATGTCCCTTCATTCCTCTCTTGTGTTCTAGGTTCTCTCCTTTATCAACCGAAATGACCAGCAAAATTCATATTCAGGTCTCACTGTTTGAACCTCTCAAAGAAACACTTTCACGTCACTGCATTATACTCCCTGAGGTTGACCTTAGAAGCATTACATGACGAGTACTCCCGCATTTTCATTTCACACCAACAATGCAGGCATCCATTCTATACGACTGAATGTTTCCTATGTAAATTCTGTCGTGTTGCTCAGTAGCTCTGTGATCTTGAGAAGGATAATATTTCTGGGTTCTGGTTTCTCTCCTATAAAATGTGGGGGATTAACACATAGGAGGCAGGGTTGGGGGGAGAATTAGAAGTAAATGTGTAAATTAACTAGCTCAGTGACTGAAATATATGTCACTATTTTAGATTTTCCAATTTTTGGCTGTAATGAAAAATTATTATCTTTTCCTGAATAAAACTTATATTATGATGATATAGAATAACTATATCAAGTTTATAACTATATAAACTTCTGATTTGAAATCTTAGAAAATTAAGCTATAAAAACACGAGGAAATTACTAAAATGTAATCAAATCTTAACTGAAGAGCTACAATACATTTTGGTTAAATGCCCCATGGCTCAAAGATTTTGGAAAGACACTCAACAACTTACCTTTCCATCTCCTGCAGAGTCCTTTTGATGTCTTTTCCTAACTTAAACTTTTTCCCAAATGGAATATCAGAAATAATAATATCGACACTTTCTGATGGCAATGGCAATTCTGAAATACAAAAATGAGAAAAATCTATTACAGTAAGTTCAAACATTTTTAACTTAAATATGAGAAAACTGAAGTACATAGGATTATTTTTGCATACTGAATAAAATTTAAGGCTTTAATATTGTTTCTAAGGAGTGACAAGATCCTGAAGGCTTTCAGAATCACTAAAAATAGATGTTACAATTGTTGTATTTTGTTTTTTGAAAAGTGGTTTTTCAAGTGTAATAAAATATGACATAAGTTAAGCAGAATTTCAAATTAACCAGAAAATCAAACTCTTCAAAAATATTACATGAGAAGAAAATTGCTAGATCCAAGAAGAAATATATTAGGACGCCTAGAAAAACCTTTTACAAAATTATACCCTATAACTTTCATTTTTCTTTTCATGATCATATATAAAATCCATTTGTAGATCTATTTGTTTTTAAGAAAAGTGACCCATAGGTTTCATTGTATTTTTAATGGCAACCCCAAAGGTTAAGAACATCCACTTAAGTCCTAAGACTAGAGAAAAAGTTAAACAATCAAGAAAATGACATCACTAAAACAAAATATAGTGTTTGACTATCAAATCTAAATTTCTTTCTCAACTGTACATTTTACTCTCAGAAATTAATTCAGTCAGTTCAGTTCGGTTCAGACGCTCAGTCGTGTCCGACTCTTTGCGACCCCATGAATCGCAGCGTGCCAGGCCTCCCTGTCCATCACCAACTCCCGGAGTTCACTCCAATTCATGTCCAGCGAGTCAGTGATGCCATCCAGCCATCTCACCCTCTGTCGTCCCCTTCTCCTCCTGCCCCTAATCCCTCCCATCATCAGAGTCTTTTCCAATGAGTCTTCGTATGAGGTGGCCAAAATACTGGAGTTTCAGGCTTTAGCATCATTCCTTCTGAAGAACACCCAGGGCTGATCTCCTTTAGAATGGACTGGTTGGATCTCCTTGCAATTACCACAAGGTAACACAGCCAATCTTAACTTCCACATTTTTTGAATATACTTTACATTTTGCACTCTTTATACTTCTACTACCACCATCTAAATTTTAAATAATTATTTAAATTTCAGACAGCACCTAATTCTATAAAGTACAATAGAATTTAAATAATCTTTACTATTCTGAATACAAATTTTTGTTGACAGGAAATTTAAAAACACAACAAAAAAATCCTGTTATCTGAGAAAGTCTAATGAATGAACATTTGCTAATAAAAGAAAGAGTGGGTTGTTAGAAAACAAGTAATGGGATACTATTTTGTTAGAACTAGGCAGAAAATCTTTTTTTTTCCCAACGTCATGGTGGCTCAGAAGGTAAAGAATTCGCCTGCATGCAGGAGATCCGGGTTCAGTACCTGGGTCCACAAGATCCCCTGGAGAAGGGAATGGCAACCCACTCCAGCATTCTTGCCTGGAGAAACCCCATGAACAGAGGAGCCCGGTGGGCTACAGTCTATGGGATCGCAAAGATTCGGAAACGACTAGTGACTATCACTTTCACTTTCTTTTTTCATTTAGTTTTAGGATATTGATATAGAGTGGGGCTTCCCAGGTGGCTCAGTGGTAAAGAGTCTGCTTGCTGACACAAGAGATGTGGGTTCTATCCCTGGGTTGAAAAGATTCCCTGGAGGAGGAAATGACAACCCAATCCAGTATTCTTGCCTGGGAAATCCCATGGACAGAGGAGCCTGGCGGGCTATAGTCCATGGGACTGCAAGGAATCAGACATGACTGAGCAAACTGAACATGCACACACTGATACAGGACACATCCACTTGAACACTGTAACTACACTTGTAAAACCACGAAAGACAATGAGCAAACATGGTTATCAAACGTTTATACATGAGGAACCAGGCAGTAATCTACCCCTGAGATTGAGCCCAAGTCTTTTGCTTACATAAACACACAACAAACATGAGTTGCCCATCTTCCGGTTTGGATTTTTTTCCCTTCTTGTTAATCTATTTTCATTTGCAATTTTTCTACTCTGTATTGTAATTTACGAAACTGCTTTAAATCATTTTAGATGGTGAAGGAATAAACATCACTGAGAGAGAAGAGAGTAATCTTTTACATAGAATCAGTGTCATCTTCCAATAATACAACAGAAAATAATCTGAGCTTTTGTGCAGGCTCTGGTGTCAGCTTGCATTTGGCTCTGCCACTTACCAGCTGTGCAACTTTGAGAAATTATTGCTTTACTTTTCTCATCTGTAAAATGGGATAAGAGTACCTATCTCAGAAGTTAACATGTGAGGAGCCTACAGAAACTATCAACAGACACTGCCTGGCACACAATGAGCAGTCAGTAATTGTCAGCTGTTGTCAGTATTTACAGGACAAGGTCCTCTCTAGTGTGTATAAGGAGATGACAGCCAGGTGGAGCCAGTGGGTCAGAATCCTTCCAGGAAGCTCTGCAGAACTTAGCAATTCCTTCTCATGGTTCCTCAAAGACCTAGTGGGGCTGCTACTTCCAGATAGGTCTCTTTCCAACTTGCCTTTCCCTTAGCAGTGGTTCTCAACGTGCAGTCCCCGGAGAAGCACCATCAGTATCACCTGGAACTATAAATGCGAAATCTTGGGCCCTACAACCAACCTTGATATTTAGTGTGGATCAGAATCAACTGAAGGGCCTGGTAGAATGCAAACTGCTGGCCCCACTTCCAGAGATGCTGATGCATAAACTCCTAAAATCACGAGCACCTGACCCATAAGAGTCAACACACAGTAAAATCTTTTAAATTATTAAATGTTTGAATTGCTTGTGAACAGAGTTTGTAACTAAGGAGATAGAATTCTGAAATAGAAACATAGCTTAAAACAAACAAGTAAAAAAATCATCTTTTTTACATCTCTGCAGGATGATTCAAAAACATGAAAAAAAGGTAAAACACTGGTATGTCTTGAATAAAACTGTCCTATTTACTCCCTCCTTCTGGGGATAAGTTTGAGTAAGAACTGCTTAAAACCAGGATATAGCCCTAAGGTATTTTCTCCCCCAAAGTTTTAAGAGCCTTTAAAATAACTTTCATGTATATGTGTAGACAACAGACTGGGTAAACTCAGAACTTTTACAAGGTTGAGCACATCCTTTTTATATTTTCTTTCATTGTACTTTGTTATTCTTTCCATCATCTAGGTTTATAACAATGGCATTCTGTCTTCTAATTCTCAGTTGCTCAAATAGTTGTATTTTTGATTCAGTCCTCATGACCGGTCATTTCACCTTGGCTTTCTCTATTCCTCAGTTGGTTCATCTCTTAAATGTCTGGATTTTATTAATTTTTAATACTTTTTCCCCGACATGCTTGTTAGTGAAACGTTGCCTGAACTTTTTATATTTGAAAATATCTTTGTACTAAAATGACATCTTGGTTGAACATGGTATTTCTGGGTCCCACTTTGCCTTAGTAACCTTGTAAGTAGCCACTATTTCATTGGCTATTGCTCTATGACTTTGTTTCCATCGTGGATAGATTTTGAAGTTTACTGCATTAGATTATGCCTTTTCTTTGTATGATTGCTGCTGGTGAAATTTTTCTCTTCTACTATCTTTCTCTTTATACTATTCTTTTTGATTTCATAAAAGAGAATACAAATACTTCAATGAAGCTGAAATTTCAATGTGTATTGCTAATGCAGAAGTCCATAATTAGTCTTGAATATGCAAAATGTAGTTTGGCATCTGGGAGATAATTTTAAAGTGCTGTTGCCAGTTTTGTTTCTAATGACTGCAATTTATCAAAAACTTTAAAGACTTAAAAGTTTTTTGTACTCCATTTGTTGAATTCTTTGATTACAGATTTCCAATGAAGTCTGAAAAAAATGCAACTACAATTAGGCAACTTGTTTATTTAAAAAAGTTTATAGCACAATTATAAGATACTCTGGCTAGGAACATCAGCCATCAGTACATCTTCAAAAATTTAAATTTTTAAGAAAACTGAAGTATAGTTGATTTACAATGTTGTGCCAATCTCTGCTATATAGCAAGGTAACTCAGTTATACACGTACAGCTCTTTGTTTATATTCTTTTCCATTATGGTTTATCCCAGGAGATTGAATACAGCTCCCTGTGGCATACAGTAGGACCTTGTTGTTTATTCTAAATGTAATAGTTCACATCTACCAACTCCAAACTCCCAGTCCATCCTACTCCCTCATCTCTTCCCCGTGGCAGTCCCAAGTCTGATCTCCCTGCCTATGAGTCTGTTTTTGTTTTGTGGATAGGAAGATTGTTTTTTTTTTTGTTCATTTGTGCCATATTTTAAGAGTCCACATATAAGTGATATTATATGGTATTTGTCTAACTTACTTCACTTAGTACGATAATCTCTAGCTGCACCCACGTTGCTGCAAATGGTATTATTTCATCTTTTTTACGGCTGAGCAGTATTCTGTTACACACACACACACACACACACACAGCTGAGCTGTATTCCATTACACATACACACACACACACACACACACGGCTGAGCTGTATTCCATCACACACACACACACACACGGCTGAGCTGTATTCCATTACACACACACACACACACGGCTGAGCTGTATTCCATTATACATACACACACACACACACACACACGGCTGAGCTGTATTCCATTACACATACACACACACACACACACACACACACACACGTATGTACCACATCTTTTTTACCTATTCATCTGCTGATGGACATTTAGGTTGTCTCCAAATTCTGCCTATTGTGAATAGTGCTGCTATCAACCTTCGGGTGCAGGCATCTCTTTGAATTATACTTTTGTCCGAGTATATATGCCCAGTAGTGGGATTGGTGGATCATATGATAATTCTATCGTTAGTTTTCTGAGGAACCTCCCTACTGTTTTCCATAGTGACCGCACCAACTTAACATTCCCACCAATGGTGGAGGGAGGGTTCCCTTTTCTCCACACATTCTCTAACATTCGTTATTTGTAGACTTTTTAATGAAGGCCATTCTGACCAGTGTGAGGTGGTGCCTAATTGTAGTTTTGATTTGTATTTCTTTAATATTTAGTGATGCTGAGCATCTTTTCATATGCCTATTGGCCATCTATCCTCTAGAGAAATGTTTATTAAGGGATTCTGTTCTTTTTTTTTTTTTTTTCCTTGGATTGGGTTTTTTTTTTTTTTTTTTTGTGGTTGGTGTTGAGTTGTATAAGCTGTTTGTGTATTCTGGAGATAAAGCACTTGTTGGATGCATCATTTACAAATATTTCTCTCATTTTGTAGGTGGTCTTTTTGTGTTCTTTTCTCTGTGCAAAAGCTTATAAGTTTGGTTAAGTCCCTTTGTTTATTTTTATTTCTATTGCCTGGGAGATTGGGCCAAGAAAACATTGATACGATTTATGTTGGGGAATGCTTTGCCTATGCTCTCTTCTAGGATAGGAGTTTTATGGTATTATATCTTTTTTTTTGATTGGAGGATAACTGCTTTACAGTGTTGTGTTGGTTTCTGCTGTACAACAATGCGAATCAGTCACAACTATACAGATATCTTGTCCCTCTTAAGCCTCTCTCCCACCTTCAATGTTACGTTTGTCTTTAAGCCATTTTGAGTTCATTTTTGTGCACAGTATGAGGATGTGTTTTAACTTCATTGATTTAAACGCAGCTGTCCAACTTTTCCAATACCACTTGCTAAAGAGACTGTCTTTTTCCCATTTTAAACTCAGATTAAACATTTTAAAACCCAACAAATGATGGGCAAACAAAAAAACATGTACTGTCAGGCTGAATTGCTTTTTTTGCATTCAACCGTCTTTACAGATAGCCTACAGTTCAGTTATTCTGTGTATATTAAAAATTTTTTTTAAGTCTATTATTTTGATAACTTGAGTTACTATTTCAATTCAGAACATCACAGCTTGTTTGGAGGTAATTATGAATTATGTAGGTACCATGTCAAATTCTAAGTACATTTCTGTGTCATAGATTTCTTTATTTAATAAGAACATTGATCTTCACCAGGATTCTGTGGTCTACCAATGCTTAAACAGACACAGATGCAGTGCTGAGCTGAATCTACAGTAGCATTCGCAATAATGAAAGATGTTTCATCTCTGTATCAGAAAAAAAATTCCTAAATTTCCAAGAATTGGGAGGGGGTAGGAATACTAAACCATTACTGGAACTGACTAAGCTAATTTTCTTTTTGAAGGATCTGGTAACACTGATACAAAACTGGTAACATTTAACTTTCTGCAGAGGTCTTCTGCTAATGGAGCCAATGTATTAATAGCTATAGCTTCATTTTGTTTATATACATAAGAAAATTTGGAATTGAAAATGAACAAAATTAATTTAGAAGAGTGCTCATTTGATCTAAATGAAAAGTCATGCTTCACAGAGTGATAGTTAAATGCATTTCGTTCTGTTGCATCTGATAAACACTTAATTTTGGCTTGCTCGCCTTAAAATAATGACTAAGTTTTGAAGTAAATGCTGCTGCTAAGTCGCTTCAGTCGTGTCCGACTCTGTGCAACCCCATAGACAGCAGCCCACCAGGCTCCCCCGTCCCTGGGATTCTCCAGGCAAGAACACTGGAGTGGGTTGCCATTTCCTTCTCCAATGCATGAAAGTGAAAAGTGAAAGTGAAGTCGCTCCTAGCGACTAGTGAAGTGTCCGACTCCTAGCAACCCCATGGACTACAGCCTACCAGGCTCCTCTGTCCATGGGATTTTCCAGGCAAGAATACTGGAGTGGGTCGCCATTGCCTTCTCCGGAAGTAAATGCTAGATGCCTCTATAACCAAGTTTATTTCATTTGGTTACTCCTATCACCACAGCCCTCACAGTGCATGATAAAAGTAAATAAACATTTTATTCTAGTTGTATGTTCATCAAAAGCTTTCTTGAGAAACAGAAACTCAGTATATAATTTTTCATTAAATATGCACTTTTAAAACCTTATCGCTGCTGAAAGAGTTTGTTACAGAACAGTGTTACCAAAGGGATTTATAGCATATGATATATGATAAAGCCACTGTAGCAAAAACACTCAAATTCTCTAAGGTGGGCTTCTCACTCCCTATTTCCCACACATATTTCACGGACACCCAACCTATCACTTCTCACATTTCCCCTGACTTCCCAGATGCCAGGGCAGCCAGGCAGCTTCATGAATTGCGCAGAATATTGTGTGAACCACAACACACCTGGTAGAACGCCAACTTTTCTGCTTCCCTTACCCCCAAAAATGATGAGAACTAGCTGTCTTCAAGTTACCTCTTCCTGTTCTCTCCAGATCCCATTCAGGCAGGCAAGCCTTTGTTCCTGCTCCTCCACGGAACCAGTTAGGCCTGAGTTCTGCTCCACGGAACCGGTCAAGCCTGAGTTTTGCTTCACCAACCAGCAGCATCTGACACAGCTGCTCATTCTTGCTCAGATTCTCTCTTACTTTCTCATCCCTGGTTGTTCCTTTTACTAGATTCTCACCCTCCAGAACTCTAAGCATTTCATCCTCAGAGAAAGCCTCTCTCTTCTCTATTTGTGCTCATTTCCTAGGTGATCTCATGGATGTAAATGTTATCTAGACTAGTGATGTGTACCGTCTCCCCTAAACTCCAGATTTGTATGTTGACTATCTACCTTGAGATCTTAATGGTTCTTAATCATCATGTGGAACTGAACAGGCCCCCAGCTCTTAACTTGCTCCTCCTGCAGTTTTCCGCAACTCAGTAAACGGCAATGGCACACTCTAGCTGTTCAAGCCAGAAAGCTTAGTCATCCTTGTTCTTTTCCTCACATTTAATCCACTAACAAATCCTGCTGGCTCTACCTTCAATATGTATATACATATACATATGTGTATATATATGTCTGACCTCTTTTCAACACCTCCACTAATACCACTTTGTCCCAAGCCACCACCATTTGCCTGGATTATTGCAATAGTCTTGCAACTAGTCTCTTTGTTTCCATCCTTGCTCTACTACTGTCTGTTCTTAACAGACAATAAAAAGGCTAATCTTTTAAAAAGCTAGGATTTATTTGGCTACTAGGTATAATAGAAAATTAAAAAAAAAAAAACCTTTTCTTTATTAACAATTGAGCACTTAATGCTTGTTTTTAAAGTGAAATCTTATGGGAAATACCCAAAACATGAGAACTGATGAAAGTGGAGCTGGTACAGCAGCGATGTTCTGATGGACAAATTAGTACTTCCTTTCTCACGCAACCAAGGCACTTTTGAGACTGTAAAGGGTTGGAAAAACCACTGCTCTGGAACAATTTATAGAGCTTTTCCATTTTTCTTGAAGATCTCAAACCCCCCCCCCAGCTTTCTTAAAGAAATGTATATGAAAACTTGATTTCAATCTAATCATCCCTCAGTTTCCTCTAGAAACTTGTGTTGTACACAGAGTCCACTTAAAAACCTCGACAGAAAGATTGAAAAGACAGTCACTGGCAGCAAACAATTATGAGACTTCAACCAACAATACAATTTCTTCTCTGAGGCTACTTCATCATGCATTTATAGAAGAGTTATCCTAATATTTTGTCGACAATGCATTGCTACTTTTCTACTAGAATAGAACAAATTTTTTTTAACAATATGCTGTTTCTCTAGATTACAGGGACTTATCTATCACCTATTCTCACTGTGCCAAGAGAATATGATTTTCTTAGCTGAGAATTAAATGCGGTCACTTTTAAGGGAGAAAGGCACACTGAGGGAAAGATAGGAGGAATCTGAGGCTTCTCTCAGTCTAAATACCATGGGCGTTAGTAAAATATTATTTTGGACTTCATAGACTTGATTCCTTATCATGTTTCTTGCTGCTGACTCCCCAACAGTTAACATGGAGTAATGGCTTTCCTCTGCCTCACAGGGTGATGAATCCTGGTTTGCCCTGGAATTTCTGTTTTAGCATTAAAAGTAGTACTGGTGTAGCAAACTGGGAAGGCTTGTTACCTCATTCCCCATAACATAGGAATACTATCCAACTGAAGCAAGGGGAAGGTAAGATAATTCAAAACATTTCATATAGTTTATTGCAAAGAATTCACAGATTCTCAACAAATTGTTGTTATTATTCTGTTTCTTTTATGCCTATACTAAATGATCCCTGGTTATCATATGAAAAATGGTTCAGATGCAACAAACACATCTTAAAATTTCTTAAGATGCTTTTACTTTGTACCATGCTTTTACTTATATGCTTAGGGAAACTACAAAAATATAGTTCCTGACAATGAATCTTTTGAAAAATAAAAAGGTTACAATTATAATATTGGAAGTAAACTGAGTATTGGCTCCACAGATATATCACAAGGTATAAATAATTCAGCCTTTATATTAACATATGAAAAGTGAGTGATGATTATGATTCTAAGTGTGTTTACACATGTTTATTTCCCCCAAATGTTTGCATTTTTAATATCTTACCTATAACAGAGACTCTAAGTAACTCAATCTTATCCTTGAGGCCTGCAGCTCTCAGATTGTCATATGCACCTGATAACTGGGAGTCACTGACATCAGCACCCACATAATACACATCCTATGAGGGGAGAAATTCAAATTATAAATAAAACCATATTTTATGTAGTTAAGAAAATCTACTTGCATTTTTTCAAATGATGAAAATGAAATCAATAGATTTGTTAATTCAGATTAAAAGAAATTTAGGATATTTCTTTAAAATAACATTCAAGGACCAAAACTTGAGAAGTTTTTGGTAAAATGTTAAAACATTAATTTTTAACATTTTACAATTAATATTTTACAATAAAAATGTCTAAGGAATTGAGGGATTTCTATAATGTAGGTCATGACTAGTTATTGGAATTCTGTCATAATTTCCTAAATTTATCACAGTATTTAAAGAAATAACAGTAATTTAATCAACCTTTCCTAGTCTACTTTGACTACAATTAAATAGTAACTCATAATTAATAATTATAATCCCTAAATAAACAATCTACCTATAAATAATTGTCAAGTGTATACACAACACACACTGATTAAAGTAAAACACTGCTTGGTTTACCAGACTTTAGAACTTACTGGCCATTCCTTAGCAGCTTCCAAAAGTATTGTTCCAAGTCCACACATTGGGTCTAAAACAACTGCACCAGCCTGTAGACAGAAACGTTGATTTGCTACTGTTAAATCTGCTGTAACAGGCATTATACAAGAAGCCTAAAACTTGAGGAATCAATCATTTACGAGTAAAGACTCCTTTCTAAACTTTATTAGGAATTTCAGGTAGTTGAAGCCCTAGGCAGGTGTGTGCTCGGCACGCTTAAAGATTAGGCAGGAGGCCAGTGCGGCCAAAGCACAGTGAGTGGGAGCGGGCAGTGGTGATGACATCGGAGAGGGGGCCAGGCAGCTCCACCAAGATGGGCTGCGTACAATTACAACCGCCATGTCCTACAGGTTCAAGACACTGTGCAGCTCGTGGTACAAGCCTACGGTATGACACCTGGGGCTTCTGCTTCTTCCCGGAAAGTGAAACAGTGAAGGGGTCACCAGCAGGGGCAAAGAAAACACACCAAATCAGGCCCTGGCTTTTAAAGTGCCATCTGGAAGTGACACATGTCATTTCCACCAACACTGAACTGGCGAAAGCATGTCAGGCGCATGACACCCACAATGTGAAGAGGTCAGGAAAGGGGCCATCCTCTCTGAACCTGAGAGGAGAGCAGGAAACTTGGAGGAAAAAAACTAATGACTCTCCCCTCTGGGGGACAGAGGGTGTCACTCCATGTCTGATCTTGTAGCTGTTACAAGGATTCTGATTCTGTTCTGAAGGATGGGAAACTACTGCAGCGTCCTGAGCAGAGGAGAAACATGATGTAACATTTCAAAGGGATTGGTCTGGCTGCCCTGTTGAGAAAGGACCATGGAAAAATAGGGGAGTTACGAGGAGGCTAGTAGGGAATCCAGGCAGAGATAATGGTGGCCCAATAAAGAGTGACATTGGTGGAGGTGGGGAGAGGTAGTTGGATTCTGGCTATATTTTAAAGGAGAAACCAACAGGATGGATGGCAATGTGGAATATTACAAAATGACAATGGTCTGGCGTGAGTGAAGTTTTTATGAAAAGGTTAAAAAAAAAATAGGTAAGTCTATCGTCTGGATGCTGGTGATCTCCTAAGTCCCAATGTTTGGTGGATGAAGGCCTAGCAGTGCACACCGACAGCAGAGTGCCCTGACACGGAACCTCGACTGGTCCTGAAACAAAGGGGAAGCATCCAACAAGCAGGTGTGATGGTGGCGCCCACGCGCTAGTAGGCTAAGCAAGGCGAGTGGTTTCAGTGGAGTGCTAGTGAGGCGAGCCTGAGGGAAGGGGGACAGACGAGAGCACGGGGAGGAAGAAGGAGACACCAGACATGGATGACTGGTCTTAAGCGTTTCTCTGAAGGGAAGCAGAGGAGGGGGTGAGAGCTGATGGATCGTGTGGGTTCAGGAGAGGGTCAATTCATTTTTAAGTTGCAAGATATTCTAGCACGTGCACATACTGATGGGAATGACCCAGCAGAGAAGAAAGTTCTTACAGAGGCAGGAGGGAATGGAATCCAGCACACAAGTAATGGAGCGAAACAGGACAGTTCATTTATTATAATGAGATTCTACTAATTATAAGCCATTATAATTCCAATATGTTGGTAGACCTCATGAGGAGAACACGTTAAACTTCTCTTTTGATTCCAACGTTTACGTCACTTAAGAAGCAGGAGAATTACAAGTATGCTCAAGGGAATGACTGTAATGCTAGAGCCTAAAATCCAAGTGGGAAGGGAGGGCTGAGTACAGGTGGTGAGTAGGGCCACCTACTGGGCTTCCTTGGTAGCCCAGCTGGTAAAGACTGCCTGCAACACAGGAGACCCCGGTTCAATTCCTGGGTCGGGAAGATCCCTGGAGGAGGGCATGGCAACCCTTTCCAGTATTCTTGCCTGGAGAATCCCATGGACAGAGGCAGCTGGCGGGCCACAGCCCATGTGGCTGCAAAGGGTCGGACACGACTGGACTAAGCACAGCACAGCACAGGGCCACCGGTGATGAGAGGCCTCATGGAGTTAAAACACGATGGCGGGGCACAAGGGGAAGTGAGTGGGCAGGAGAAGGAGGGTAAGAGCAGCACTGCTGAGATCTGGGGAAGGTATACTTTTCTGGGTAGGATAAATTCTAGGATGTGACTAACAGCAGATCATGAGAGGCAGGGAGAGCAAGACACTAAGGGATCGGATAGCACAGACACTGAGTTGATAGACTTCTGGCACGAATAGCGGTGTACACTAGTACAACAAGAGATCTGCAGACGACCAGGATGACTGGATGGCACGTGCTTCTAAGGCAGTGAGAGATCCTGGGCAGAAAGGGCAGCGAGGTGCAAGCAGGACACCTACCCCAGCTCCAGGCCCAGCGGTCCCTTGGTCTGTCTACAGAGGCGGCAGAGTGCTCAGAAGACAGCGGGGTTCAGCCAGAGCCAGGGGCTACCTGATGAAAGAAACAAAATGTCCTTCAGAAGCTTCTCCCTGACACTCAATTCTACCAGAGTGTCATATGGATCCCCCATGAAGGGGCAGAAAAGTAACAAAAAGAACAATGATTTAAACGACAATTCTAAGATTAATAGTGGTATGAGAACTAATTTTTATTAATGACTTAAAATGTACCAAACTCCATGCTCTTTCTCCCCACAGTCCCTCTTCGATGAGGTGATCTGCCCTTAAATATTTTTCAATGTCCTTATTTTACTGCAGGACTTTTCTAGTCATGACACCTGGGGACATAGACAGTAGCAGAGAAGTATTTCCATATGCTTAAAGTAATAACCAAGATTTACATAGAACTTGATTTTCCTTGCTTTTATGATCTGTATGAAGGAGAATGGTTTACATTGAACATGAAAAGGACCTAACAACCCCAGGTTTAAATTTCAGTTTCCATGGCATTGGCCTACTCGAGGTTGAGCTGCTTGTGCAGAGTTTTAGGTACCAAGCTCCAAAGAGGGGACACCTGGATCAAGGCTGGATACTGGGATCATTTATACGGTGGGTCACACTGTGTTCTCCCAAAAAGAACCGTGCTGTGCACATCTAAGGGGAGGAAGTCCCTCAAAAGCTAGAGCGAAAACAGGCAGAACAAACAGTACACATCTAGTGAAATGAAACTTCTGGAGGGAACAGCTAAATATGTGAAAAAGTTAAACCCACTAGAGAGATCAAATACAGCATGTGATGTGTGCTACGCTACCTCAGACTCCGTGTGACCCCATGGACTGTAGCCCTCAAGGCTCCTCTGTCTGTGGGATTCTCCAGGCAAGAGTACTGAAGAGGGTTGCCATGCCTTTCTCCAAGGGATCTTCACAACTTAGGGAATGAATCTAGGTTTGTTCCGCCTCCTGCATTGGCAGACAGTTCTTTACCAAATACAGCATGCTGCTGCTGCTGCTAAGTCACTTCAGTCATGTCTGACTCTGTGCGACCCCATGGACAGCAGCCCACCAGGCTCCTCTGTCCCTGGGATTCTCTAGGCAAGAATACTGGAGTGGCTTACATTTCCTTCTCTAATGCATGCATGCATGTTAAGTCGCTTCAGTCGTGTCCGACTCTGTGCGACCCCATGGACAGCAGCCCACCAGGCTCCTCTGTCCATGGAATTCTCTAGGCATACACATACACAATTTTCCAAAGCTAAAAAAAATCTGTGATTTTAAACCTAAACATTTCAAGAAAGTACAGCACATTTTGGTGACTCCGGTTATACCTTGGAAGATAATGTCCAAGGAAAACTCAAAATACATAGGCAAAATATAAAGAGATGGAAAACATGTGAGAAAGGAAGCTTAACATTATCACAGCAACTCCAGAAGCAAAAAAGAGGAAGTTGTTTAAGGTAAAAGACACTAAAGCAAAATAGTTGAGGAAATAATAAGTAAATAATGGATGAAAGAGTACCTGAGCTGGAGGAAAAAATGATTTTTATAATTATTATATATCCTAAATAACAGTTATTATAATCATTATTACTGTTGAGGTCCAGGGCAGGATGCCCCGAAATATGCTTTAATGGCATATTGATTATTTTGGATTAAAAGTTACTTAAGGAACAGCAGGTAAAAATAAATGATATTAAGAAGAAAATACACTCTGGCCCACTTCTCTTCCCCTGAAAGCAGGAATTTAATCTCCCAAGTGAAGGTATCCTCCCTCTACTAGGAGGATAGAAAGCATCTTTATCACCAGAGTTAGGAATTCAAGGCTGTATACATGAGAAAGCTGGACAAACGAACTTACTTCTTCAGTAGTCTGCTACCCCAAGCAGAGACCCCTTTGTTTTGTTAAATCTTCACAAATGTTTCTTTGTCTAAAAATAATATATAAATAGCCTGCTGCCATCACTTCAGGGGTCCCACTTCTATAAGACTTTCATGCATACAAATTAAAATCTTTTTTCTCCTGTTAATCTGTCTTGTGTCAATTTAATTACTCAAAAGATTAAAGATCACTCTAAAGAACTCAAGGGGGGATAGCAAGGTAATTTCTCCCTCCTTGACATTACCATGGCAGAAGTTAAAATTTAGGTACTTCCTAATATGCTAGGTGTTGTTCTAATCCCTTGATAAATGCTGATTCACTTCGTTCTCACATAGTCCTATGAGATGACTATTTTCATCTTGGAAGTGAGAAACCGAGGCACAGAGATGTTATGGATCTTACATAAAGTTTCCCAGCCTGTAAGTGGTAGAGTTGGAAAGGGAACTCAGGGAGTCGGACTTACCTAGTTCTACGCTGAACAGAAAAAGATACAAGTACATCTGGTAATATCCCTGAGATTAGAGGATTAAAAAGAAAACTCTTACAAGCTTGCAAACAAAAAGAACAAGATAGCTATCAAGGAAAAGAAAAATCATACTGGCAGGAATTGCTCCCCTAAAACACTGGAAGTTAAAGGATAATGGAACGCCATCTACAGACCTCTGAGAAGAAAGGACCGCAACTCAAGGATCTCATACTAAGCCAAAAGGGGACACACAGATGACAAGAAGAAGTGTAAGGAGGAAAGTACCAAGAAGAGACTATCCAAGCAACAAAGAGAGCAGAGCTGAGACCTCGGAGAGAGAAAGATACAGTGAAGACGAAAGGTGAGAAGCAATGCACCTCACACTCCACCTCTGTGTGTGTATACAGAATGCATGTTACACACTGCATCTTAATGATTACAGATGGGTCGTGTAATGTAAGTGCAGTGTAAGAACTTTTGAAAACAGCAGGGGTATACTTGGAAATTTTGATGCATAATAAATAATTTAGTTCAAGCTGGTAGTTGGGAGTGGAAGAGGGTAAACATGTTTCAAAGGTCTCCCTGTAGGGAGGAGCAAAGGTGGGACGAAGAAGAGAAAAAGTACCCTGGAGGTCTCATCTCATGACAAGGAGGAGCGGACAGAGCAGGAAGTTCAGGGTGTCGGTGGTAAAAAACAGTGTGGTAAAGAAAAGAGTTGATGTCTTTAGCAGTAAGAGTCAAGTCTCCTGTGTTTAATTAAGAGAGCTGGGAGAGGGAGCCCTGAATGGAGCAGCACACAGAGTAAAATCTAACCTCAGGAAAAACAATGAGACGACTCACTTGATGAAAGCAGCAAAAATAGGAAACTGCAACAAGTTGCAAAGGAAATCTATCATAACTGGTCTATCTATCATAATACTGTACTGAATTCTCTCACTGAAAGAGCCTATCATTGTGGGATAAAGATAGAGCTCTGTGTTTATAAAAAATGCACACTGAAAACAAAGTTGAAAAAGCAGAACTACAAAGGAAAATGCAAAGAAAAAAAGAGTGGAAATACTAATAAGACACAGTGAAATTTAAGTTTAAACCTACAAATCAACATAGTGAAAACTGTAATAACAATAAAAAGGAACACTTTACAATGAGGCAGTAACAGTCATAAATGAGTATAAACCACACTACAGAACAAACTACCGAATGAGGTGACAATGAATAAAAATGCAAAATCTTGAAACATATAATCTAATAAATTTCAAAATACCTCTTTCAGTACTGAGCAGACAGTAAAACAGCAACTAAAAGATACAGAGGCCATCTCTTGACGAGAAAATAAAATTATTTTCTTATGTTCATGGAGCATTTACAAAAACTGATTAAGATCTTGGTTAAATTTTAAGGAATAGAAGTTGTACAGGCCACATGACTGTGACAAAAAATTAGAAATAATAAAATGCAGTTATCTTTTGACTCAGCATTTTCATAGCCAAAATACTCCCAGAAGTTTGACAAAAGCCTTTCTCTGCAGTTCATAAGTGTAATGGCAAGAAAAGAAATAGAAAAACAGAATAAAAAAAGTTAAAAGAACCAAAGAGAAAAGAAAGCAACCATCAATAAGAGGCTGTGTAAATTAATTATGGAAAGGACCTTGGTATTCAATTAAAAGGGACAGGAACAGGTTCCTTACCTTAATTTCTGCGAGGGAGGCCATCGCCCAGGCTATGGTAGATCTCATCCCTGCTGTCTTGATGTACGCTCTGCAGGCTAAAGGAACCCTAAAGTAAAACACCACCCAATATTACTGTATGTTAATAGGATACAAACAAAAATAATTAACCCATTCATACCTGTACATTATGCACTGAAGTATTCCCTAAGTTAGAGAGTATATAACCTTTTTATTAATGCAAGATTACCTTCTCTAACTGGCACCTTGTCTAACCAGCCAGTGTGGTATTTCAGAAAGGAAAATTTTTTAGATAACCGAAATTTAAACCCTTATGTGTTTAACTTAAAAAATCTTACCATATGAGGGAAGTGTTTCTAATTTTATATGCTTCCCTGACTTCCCATGTAGAACAGACCTTTTGTCACTGATCCAGAGTCATCAAGGAGTAAACTGCACTGTGGTACAGACGCAGTATAGGGAGCGCAGCTGAATGGATGCTAACCCTTAAAGAACTTCTAAAAGGTCCCTTTTTAAGTTTGCCTTTTGCTCATTTGCACCTTTCTCTAAAGTTGGGACGAAGCTTGACACTGCATTGTCGAAAATAATTTATTGAATGAAATGCTGAAGCCGAGGACTCCCCAATGAGTTCACTGGTCTCCATTACATATCACTTCATACTTGATCTTCTACCCCATTATTGCTAATATCAGTGTTTCCAGATTTGATACAGATTTTCAAAA
The DNA here is from genome assembly GCF_001704415.2 of Capra hircus. Classification (NCBI taxonomy): domain Eukaryota; kingdom Metazoa; phylum Chordata; class Mammalia; order Artiodactyla; family Bovidae; genus Capra; species Capra hircus. The sequence goes on from NC_030818.1 coordinate 21,928,635, forward strand.
TATTATTTCTATGTTTCTAGTGCAGTGAACAACATTGCCTTGCCAATTTCAATGCACTTTCCTATTTTGTGTATACCATTTATTGGTAAGACATGATGCATGATTTAAAAAATCAATGCTTGGTTGTTGTTTTGCAGTTAGGCCTGTTTCAAAGCCACTAAGAGCTCTTCTACTAACATTACACCAAGCCACAGTGTTTTCCAAACCCTATTTCCTTTCATCATTTTCTTTCTGCTCTTTAAGTTATCTTGTTTTCTCTGTATTTATTGCAAGCCTCTTAAGATCTTAGAATTAGATGAGGTATGTCTTTTAAATAAAACAGTGTAATTGTGTATTTACTATTATGATGAAGAAGCCTGCATGATAAAACTATTACGTTATTTTTGTTGAAAAGGTTTTTCAGGAAATAAAATTTCATACTGTAAATAGTACTATATCCAGAGATTTGGAATCCGGGATATAAACTTTGTGGGCAGAAGAGTTATAAAATAATTTGATCAACAAATCTTGCTTCAGCGGCTAACTGCAGCAATTATCTCACTACAAAACACATTAGGTGAAACCAAAACTGAGAAATTACTTTTACTCTAGACACATACACACACAGAGAGAATTGGCATGGAAAACTGTCTTTGTCCATACACATTACAAAGTCTTTTTCTACGCATAGGGGATTTACATAGAACCTTTGAAAGTTTTGACTACTGTGTGCATACTTTTGCTAATAGAGGTTTTATTTTATGGGAGCCAACTCTATTAATATGTGACACACGGGAACCCATTCTTATTTTGCTTGGACAAAACTAATCTGCTATTACTTCAACAAAAGGGCCTCATTATATCAGTAAAATAAAATTATTCAGGGAAAAGAACTGTTCAGAAATAAACTCTTTGAAAATAAAAATAATTCTCTACTTTCACAGAACCTGGCTAGTGTGTTTATTCGGAATTTTAGCTGGCTTTTACCCCAATACAAAAATAAATGTGGCTTTTGATCCTCTTGTCCTCATATATGAATCTCTTCTTTATTCTCTTACACACCATCTATCACCAAGTTGAAGACATTCTCATCTCCATCTCTAGCCTAGATCAGTCCCCTGAATCCCAGGTCTTTATCTTCAAATGTGTGTTTGGACACCTTTTACCTAGAAGTACTGCAAAACTTACAGATATAAACTAAACATACTCTCCTTTCCCTGTATTTCATATCTTATGAAATATCTTTCATATCATTTCTTCATTTTCTTAGGCCATTTCCTATCTATAATATATAGGGTATCCCCATCTACATCTGCAGGGGTTAGGGCCTGGCACTCCAAAAGGCACTGAAGTATGGAAGCCTGGACACCTCGTAGGTGTAGATGTAAACCAGTGGGTTAGGTTTGGTCTGGGAGAGTTGGGAGGGTACTGGAGTAGGTGGGGGCCAAGGGAAGCCAACAGGGCCTTGAGGCATGTGATGACCTCTTATGTGTTAAAGTGACTATTGGCGCATGATTTTTGTAATCTCGAGGCTAGTGGGGCCTATCCTATAACTAGCACACAGCGAGACCTCAGTCATTCAGCATTTCTTGAACATCCAGAAAGCCCTCAGCACTGTGCTAATCAACTGCAATGGTGCAGTTTTATCCATTTGATAAAACTGTTACAATGACCTTAAGCATTCTTTTTTACATCCTGATCCGGGCTTACACATGCACAAATGTGACCTCAGGGTCAATGGGATCTTTCCATAGGATTTTTATGATTTTAAAAATATTCCATACTTAGAATCACCTAGAGAAAAGATATCTAAATCACTTTATCCTATGTAAACATGGCTATGCATATAAAATGTTTTGAAGATGCCAACAATATTTACATGCTCCCAAGAAACTGCAAATCATTATTTCCATCATCCAACCATCCATTCCTTTCCAAAGCATCTAAGAAAGTACTGCTGTACGATAAACATTCAATAAATATTTCTGAATAAGAAATATTCAGAAAAATTCAACTGCATTTATTATTGTATAATACCCAACATAACTAGGGAGAAAACCTGAAGAAGATTTTAAAAATTGGAATTACTCTCCCACAAAAAAAAAACTGCAGTAAAATGTGAAGTATGTTCAAGATGAATTTTAAGAACTGTGATGTATTTTCTATTTTAATGAAAAATCCAAGAGGCCAATGGACTAAAATTTAGTTTAACTGTGGGCCTGTGAAAATAATTTAATTAAAAAATAGATATGATTTTCAATAGGAAACATGTAATCAGTCGATTATTGTGATCAAATCTTTTCACAACTCTAACCAGTCCAATCAGGATCCAAAGTTCCATGCAAATACTTTACTGGTTCAAGCAAAGAACTCAGAGGCTTTGATTTAAGCTCCCTCTGATATATCAGTGTTTCATACTATGAATAAAAACACAAGGTTTTTAGTTTTACAAACTCTCCTAAGACACAAACCTGAAGCTTAGAAATAATACGTACCTGAACACAGGAATTCCCAGCACAGAGTAAATGTCACTTAGATGTATAAAGATCTGAAAGAACAAATATTGAAGTTAGAATGGACCAGGTAATGCATTACCCACTGCGCGGCAATTTGAAAGCTTCCATTTTGAAGCTATACAACCTATATTTTAATAAGAAATTCCAAGACCTCTTCATATCTGGAAAAATGTTCCATAGTATTTTTTTATTGAGCGGAGGCAAAGTAAATTTTAAGTACATCTCATAGAAAAATTCTGAAGTCAATTTGGTAAACAACTTATATTGAGAATCACATTATGAAGAACTCAAGATCACTTTTCTTTATAGCGATTCTTTGAATTACCCTAACTAAATTAGATTTTTAAGCATTTTAGGTTAGAGCTGCTGCTGCTGCTAAGTCGCTTCAATTGTGTTCGACTCTGTGCGACCCCATAGACGGCAGCCCTCCAGGCTCCCCCGTCCCTGGGATTCTCCAGGCAAGAACACTGGAGTGGGTTGCCATTTCCTTCTCCAATGCATGAAAGTGAAACATGAAAGTGAAGTCGCTTAGTCGTGTCCGACCCTTAGCGACCCCATGGACTGCAGCCTACCAGGCTCCTCCGTCCATGGGGCTTTCCAGGCAAGAGTACTGGAGTGGGGTGCCATTGCCTTCTCCGTTTAGGTTAGAGACAATTACCTAAATCTACCCCTATTCTAGCCTCAAGTAAGACTTGATACCATGGTTAACAGAAAATCTGCTTAAGTGAAATACACTATAGCAAGAGTGACCTTTCACTCTATTATTTATAGGGAGTGCTTTTTTTTTCTTTTTAAAATTTTTATTGGGGTATAGTTAATCCACAAGCTGTGCGACTTCCAGGTGTATAGCAAAGTGCATCAGTTATATGAAGAGTTTATTCCTTTCTATCATCTTTCTCCTGCTATTTTCCTCCCAGTTTTATTGAGAAATAATTGACATACATCAAAGGCATATAGCATGAAGGTTTGATTCATGTACACTGTGAAATGATTATCACAATAGGTTCAACTAACATCCATCTTCTCATGTAGATAAAAAGAAAAGCAAAAAAGGGAAAAAAAAATTTCCTCACCATAAGGACTCTCAGGATTTACTCTTCACAACCTTCCTATACCACACAGCAGTGTTAGCTATAGTCCTCATGTTAGGACATGATGAGGATTTAAATGTCTCAAGTTGAAATCAGTAGCCCACATAAATTTTAAAACAATCTTACTCCTTTAGCCTGATGAGGTTTATGGAATATTCTAACTCTGCTCTTTGACCTCAACAACATTTGATTCCTAATACTTTTACCCCAAAGGAATTTTAACATAGTTTAATCAGAACTATTCCACTTTTGATAAGCTTTTACTAAGAAAAGAATAATCTGGAATGAATTCCATTTAGTTTAATTCTTTGATCGCTGAAGCTAAACTTTCCAACTTTTTAATCTTATTCATGTTAGCAAAGCTATTGATTGGTATTGATTCTTTTCTATTTAACAGTTAAAGTTATGATATACTGACATTTTTATATATCAAATGTTATCAGGTACAGCTTTTTGCACTATGAAGTTTTCTCTGTTAATTGTACAGAACAAAATTTGCTAAAATTTGATTCTTCCGTCAGTTTTGGTCACACAGATTTTACTATGTGTGATTCTGTTGTCGATTTTGTTTCATGTCAATTATTTCTACCAATAGCTATTATTTGCATTAAATGGATGATAAGAATTAAATTAGATATATTTGTTTATGAGCTAAACTATGAGAAAACTGTAGTTCTGAGACAGTGAGATGGAGTCAGGGAGAGATGAGAGGAGGAAACCAGACAGAAAATAAGAAAACTACAGACGGGGAGATGACGGAAGATACGCTTATATAAAAACATTCTCAGTATTATTTTGCCAAATAGCAATAAAGGATATATGCTAGGCATGCCTTTTTAAAAGCAAAAAAAAATCAAATAACAAAATAGAAAACAACACAAAGCCTTCTGATTTGACTAGCCATTATTCCGTTTAAAGCTATAAAAAATAATCTATCAATTAATGAATCAGAAAAATGACTACTGGTCAAACTTACGGTCTTCAAAAAACACTGAAGAACATTTGTTATAGATAGAATTCATTTTCCCATGTGTTTACTTTGTTCCAATTAAAAATGGTATAACCTCATTAAATTAATTTTGAAAATAGAGAAAAGGGAAAGAAAAATAATCCCACAAGCCTAACAAAGCCACTATTAACACAGGTCTGTTTTCTAATTTTATTTTTTACATTAACTAGAATTTCTTATTATAGATATTTGTTATGTATTATAGTGATTATAGAGAGCATCTTTAGTGTTTAGTTTAACTGCGACTAAACAATTCCATTCCAAAAGTTCAATTTGAATGCGACATTTTCAGTGAAAACTACTAGCAAAAGAATCTGCAGTATTCTGTTGCTAAGGAGGAATCAGACTGCTGGACCCATGTAGACATGACTTAAAACTTAAAGCAAGGTTAAAAAGCACAGTAAAAGTTGTTGACATTGCAGCTGTACTGTAATAACTTTGAATGGAGATAGATGGCTAGTAGACTTGTGATGATTTTATAATGTATGCAAATGTTGAATCACTGTGTAATTCACGTGAATCATAATATTTTACGTCAACTACACTTCAATTAAAAAAAAGAAAAAAAAAGAATAGTTGACATTGTCTTTAAAGAATTAGGTTATGAGCATATAAAATAAAATAAACATTCATTACCTCCAAATTTGGATTCCTCAAATTTGCTTTCCATCCAAACTGTTTCATAAGAGCAATTCCAATTACTCTTCCTACCTCCTGAAAAGGCAACAGGTTAAAAAAAGATAAGAATACTAAAAATGAAAATTTTAAGTTTAAATGTAAGCAAAAAAACTGGCAGGGAAATCAATCATACTATCCGATGGTAATTTAAGGTTACAATATTAAAATACTACACGAAAGCATTTTCTATTCAAGGCAATAAGGGTGCACTGTGCCTCTTCCACCCCAACAAATCTTATGGCATTGACGTTTACTTGTGTGTAACCTCTCTCCTTGTAATTTCAGACACGTGAAATAACCAGATTGTGGCCTGATAAATATGGTCATTCTAGGTCCCAGGAAATAGATGCAAACTGAAAGATGAATTATTTTAGCTATGGCAATCCTGAATGTTTAAAAATTACCCGTTTAGTAGCATTAGGTTCAGACTGAAGAGTCTGTCTGATTTCAAGACTGGCCCAAGGACCCACACCTATGCCCTCTATATCACTAAATTTTTCAGGGTCCTTTTGTGGTGTTCGCTCTCCTTTTAAGTACACCTGTGTATCTCAGTCTGGTCCTGGGAAGATCCCACATGCAAGACCTGGTACAGAGCAACCACTCAATCAACACAGAACCAAACTGAAGAGAAAGCCAAAAAGCTTAGGGCCATGATATTAGAATTTCCAAATGTAAACAGTATCTGTGAGTTTAAGGAAACTTTTAGGGAGAAAGTAAAAGGAACTCTTTATGTAGACTGGCACAGTATTCCTCTTAAGTATCTCAGGTAAAGTTAAGAAGGAAAATGCATTTTTAGAAGAGATTTAGTTAGTTATGTGAGATTGGGTTGAGTGATCTGTCTGGGCCTGGTTATGCATGCTGAGAAAGGTTTTCACCTCATTTTTGATCTAAAGAATAATTAATTCTTTTAGAAAATGGGAATCCACTCTGGGGGGCAAGTGTACCTGTGCAGTAAGGGTCTTTGCAATGGCTCCACTGCAGCGACAGGAGACTCTGAAAGTTAAGTCGGTCTGGTTACGTGTATCAGCAGCTTCCATTACATCATTCTGAAGTTCTTGAAATTTTCCTTCTTCAGTGATAAAATTTCCTTGCTCCAATAGTTTTTCTTCTATTTGTTTTTCCAGCTGGCATTCCTTAGTCTCTTGGATCTCTTGGATTTGTTCTGTTTTCAATTTCTTAGCAGCGGTATCATCTTCTCCTACTTTCCTTTTGAGTGGGTTAGCATTTTTGTGAGAAAGTTTTTCCTTTTTTGCATCAAGTTCAAGAAGATTCTTCCAAATTGAAATGGCATTCAACCAACTTTCAGGATCATCATTTATAAGTCTTTGCAGTTCATTAAATATTTTTCCTAAATAAGTAAAATCTCAGTTTATCCTTTACTGAAGCAATTCACACCCTCAAATCCCATTACCTTTATTTCTTTAAAATAAATTTAATTGCTACATGAATACTGATTTCCCTTTTATCTGGACTTATATAATTTAACTTAAGAATACTGTGCAGAATAAAGTTCATTCACGTATTCCATATTTAACATCAAACCTGTTTTAAAATTCCTATAAAGTTACCATTTACTTTAGCAAGATCATTTGTCCTATGATAACATATGTATCTCTTTGATATACACAGAGATGTACAATGTCTGTTGATCTTTAACGTAATGCTGATCTTGCCTATAAAAAATTAAGTTTTAAGAAATAGAGTAAATTGCAAAACAGAGCTCAAAAACAGAGCAACTGAATCTTGAGACTATTTAAGACCACAAAATATTAGCAGAGATCATAAAACGAGTTTCCACAAAGTAACATTTCAGATACACAACTCATTCATAATTTAGGAACTGGCAGTCATGCTTAGTAAAATGTAATCTTTTCTCGATAAACAAAAGCCATCAAGATGATCAAGGAGTAATTACTGTAGTTCTTTAAAGATGAAAGTGTGTGGAATATTGGGATGAAATCATACTGACCTTACAATGTAATATCTGAGGATTTGTTTTAAAACAATTTTTCTGTCCCATTTTGATTTCTCGCCATCTGAATTGCTCCTGACACAGTTTACTATAGGCTGTGATGACATGATTTCTTGTGCACAAGCAGCAATCAAAATAAGGTTTAAGCAATGTTTTATCCAGCTGTAGCTGATCCTTTTTTGCTTTTGCCAATATCTTTACATTATTTCAGCAGCATATTTATAAAAGTAGGGAGTGGATAAGAAATCTCTTAAGCCCTCTTTAACTCTAATGCTTTATCAATTTAACGTTCCCCACAATAGGAAATTTTACTATGTAGTATTTTCCAATTATATCACTCATCAGGTAAAATTTATAGTTCTGACCAATTATTTAAATCAATGCATTCGGGGTTATTACATGCTCCTAAATCTAAATAAATGAACCAACCATATATAGCCTTAGAGAAGCTGTCTGATCATAATTTTCAAGGAAGAAACGTGACTTAGGACACTAAAATCTCAGAAGGAAGGCAGCACATTGGTCAAGCACTTGTAAAAGAGAAGAAACACAATTAGGTGATAATATTCAGGAAATACAGAAAAATAACTAATTAATGATCCCAGGGGTATGAATGATTCTTAAAAATGTGAAATGGCTACATATTAATTTCCAAGCAAAAAACTTTGGAGTGTACTATATCATGTAGATAAAAGCAACAGGTATACACCTACCTTTACTTACAGAAGAAACAGGAAATGGAAGCTGCTTTTTAATCAGCAAAAATAACCTTTCTGCAGATTTCAATTGTTTCAGCATATTCAAGTCAGAACAGGCAGTGAAAAAAACTTTTCCTGAAATGTATTCAACCTAGAGATAGAAAAAAAAGATATTAATGTAGTTTAATGTCAGATTAAGAATCATTTCCCTCCCTTCCCCCTTACTGCATTAAAACATAGCATCTAGACTAACAATAGTAAAAATGCCTATTTCTGAAGCATCTACTATTCATTAGACTATCCTAGGCACTCTGAATGTTTTTCCCCCTCATCCTGTAACAACCCTCTAAGGTATATTTTATCATCTCCATTTTATAGATTAGGAAATTGAGGCTTAGAGTGGTTAAATAATTTGTATGAAGTCACATAGTCAGTGACCAAGACAGTAATCTTTCTGTGTTACCTTTTGGAAAGTGTGTGTGCACTCTACTAAAAAAAAAATAGAACACAAAATACTGATTATCAAATCTCACACAACTACTAAAAGTGGGCAAGGGAAAGGCAAAATGGATAGGACAAATCAGGTGTCTAGACCAAGTTTAACCTAATCAGTAGGTATTTATTAAACATCTACCTCATGGTCTACAAGGAAGCATAGAGTATAAACCCTAAAGATGAATAATAATCTAAAAGGCACATACTGACATACAATTAAAATGTAAAATGTATAAGACAACAACTTGCATTAAGCCCAGGAGAAAAGTAAAATGTTAATAAATGTTTTGATAAGTTGCAGGTACAATAAGCATTACTAACGATGGAAGCCATCATTAGTAAAAGTCTTGGGAAAGAATCCTGTAAGATTTGGTAAGAGGGATTCTCACAAAGGAATGAAGGGGAAGAATGCAGAGGTGGGCATGACAATCTGGTGAAGTAAACTGTAAGAGAGCATGGCCACCTCTGCTGTGTGATGCCGACTGAGGGTGTCAGGCGGATGGATGGTGTAGCTCAGGCCCAGCTTGAAAAGTAGTCACGATTTTACCCCAGATGGTAATGGTTCACCATCAGAGACTTCTGATGAAAACTATGACAGTGCGAAACTAGCTGGAAGAAAGATTTCTGTGGATGGGGCATAAAGGACTGAGTGCTGAATGTGATGCTGGGGGGAGAAGTAGATTACTGAGGGAGAAATAATGAACCACTTGGCCGTGGGAACCGGACGATGGACAGAAGCAAGAGTGTGCATCAAACTGAAAGAGGCTTGAAAGACAGGATAGATATGTGGACAGTCAGAGAAGAAAGGAACATGAAAAGAGCACTGACTCCGAGAGTCAAGCGAGGTCCAGCACATGACGCTCAGTGCCAATGGAGTCCTAAACCTTTTGGGTCAACCCAACCCCCTCAAGCTCAGGATGGATGTGGGTGATCCTAGCAGTCTCCTTTTAGCAGTGGCCTCGGGCTAACTAACATGGTTTTAAGTCATCTCCTAGGACTGAGGCAACTATGGAACCAGGGGTGTTCCATGTGTACAGGCAGCTCCCACTCAGTGGGAACTTGAACTCCAAGTGTATGGTATGTTTGATCTGACCTGTTCTAATTAAGCTTTTGGGGTGGTAATTTCTAAAGTTATACTCTAGCTTGATAAAGAAGAATCTCTGCTGGGGAAGCCCTAAGTTGATGACAATTAAAACCCCAATACTTCTATAGTTGTAAGATTAACAAGTTCTGGGATTCTGATGTATAGCATGGTGAGTTTGGCTAATAATTCTGTATTACCTAGCTGAAAGTTGCTAAAAGAGTAGATCTTAAATGTTCACATCAAAAAAGTAATGCTGATTACATGATGGGATGGAGGTGTTAGCTAATGCTATAGTGGTCATCATTTTGCAACATATAAATGTATCAAATCACCTTAAATAATGCTATATATTAATTATATCTAAATAGAGCTGGAAAAACAAATAAATTTTAAAAACTCCAAAGACTTTAGGTACTAGCAATGCACCTAAGACAGACGGAGGAAGTAGGGAGTGAAAAGAATGTTTAGGAATCAATATTTAAGGGGATAATGAAGTAACCAAAACAAGAAGTTCTGGTTTTTACAATTTACTTCTTTCTCATTACAAAGGTGACATTTTCCCACTAAAGTCAAAATTGAATACCTCAAAATGCTTAGAACTTGGAAACAAAATTTTAAAAGGTAATTTTTTTTAAAGTTTAGATTTTGTTACTTAATCTAAAAGTATAATTGATATTAAGCCATCACATGAAATAGCCAGTTAAGATTCTGGGGGAACTGAAATAAATATTTTACTGTAAATCTATGGTTCTAAGATTCAAGTCTTATAAACAAACTAATACAAACATCTAGACCAGTCTAGACATTAAATTAGTTATTTAATAGTACAAAGATCTTTTCTCATTTACTTGAGTATCAAGGGAGACAATTTATATAATGAACTTCTAAAAATATTTTATTGGAGGGTGTGGAGAACAAAAAATTTTTTCGACTGAAAATCAAGTTAATTAAGAAGACCTAAAAGGTACTTTAATCTACTGGGGTGCTCAATCATAAGAATAATATGTGTTTAGCCACTTAAAATGTTAAATACATTCTAAAAATCAACACCAACACTGGTTTATTCTGTTTATTTAAAAAAATTAACATTAGGCCTACATTCCTTTTATAAGAAATGAGCATGTAATCAGAAGTAGTTTATGAAATGGTAAAACAGCCACTGTGAGAATCAATCATATACATGAAAGTGCTTTAATAGCTCACTTTTTGTATTCTATCTCAAAGTAGTAGAAAAATGAGTTTTGGTGTTTATGGTTTCAAACTGTGTTGAAGCTACTGTTACTCATTTTCTTTATTGTTTGTAACTGATCATATTCAATTATAATAATTAGGGAGGGCTGTGGCATTTTAGAATATTTCACACTAGTATTTGTTACTTGAAAATTTATTTATATATCCAATCTGTTTTTTCCATTTGGAATTAAATCATTAAAAATGTCTAAAACCAACTGGTTTTATCTCTAACACTTCAGAAGATGAAATAACAGCCTTTATTAAAAGAAAAAACAGCTCTGTTGTCAGCTAGAATATCTAAGCAGTTAGTATTTTTGCTTTTCTTTTAAAATTTAGGGAGTCAGATCTAATGCAAAGATGAAAAGCTTAAGCCAAGGCAAAAAGGTAAGGTACAGTACAAGGAGATACCAAAGTTTCCTAATTCTACAGATGCCATTTAATTTTGGAATTAATTTTGAAGTGCTAGGTGAAGGACTGAGGTGGGGTGTGAGCTTTTGTGTTTCATTTTAGAAGAGAGAATTAAAAATATATATTTTACTTAATTTTTAAAAATGTATCCAATCTACAGGGAATGCACAGAATCTTCAGAGAAGCTTATGTAATCATCCCATTAAATGAAATAACTGAAATAACTCGACTATCTGCTTAACGCTACTATGTGGGCTGTTTCGCTATGTGGGTTTTTAAAGGCTGATTAATCAACTGACTGGGCCTCCTGGCTCCCTGGCATTGCAGACACCTCTACTAAAGTGAATTTTATCTTCAAAATTACTGTTTCTACTTTTATTTTTATAATAACAGTATTTAACACATTAAACAGAATTACAAAGTAAAGCTTAACTTTACCCAATACATTTCTTTAAGGTACGCTATACACTCCATATTAGAGTATATATTTATATGCTATAAATTAAATATTTAAAAATACCCAGGAACCTATATAGAGGCTTGCCCCAACACCAGAGGAAAATCAAGCCTGAACGTGACCAAGTGCCAGCTATAACTTATAGGACTCCAATTTAGAGGAAATACAGAAAATAGAGGAACATGTCAAACTACACCATGGAGGTGCAAACGGCAAACACTGAGAACAAGCAGAGAGGTCAGTTTTTTAATAATGAAGCATATGCAGATTGGGTCAAGCCTTCTCTAGTTTTCACACCAGGAACTCTAAGTGAACATCTGAAAAAAACAAAAATCAGAGCGGCATGGTGTCATGGCTTCGAAGTGTTCGAGGAGCTGGAACCAGGTGCCAACCTGCCTAGGTTGAACATGATAACATGTCTGATTTCACAGGCAGCGTGGGTGTGAATCCCAGCTCTGCCATTTTCTGGTTCCATGACATGATTATTTTATTGGACTTACTTGTGCTTCATTTTCCACTTCCGTTCAATGTGGAGCTCACCTCAAAAGATAGGGTTGCTGTGAAAGTTAAGTGTCTGTCATATTAAATGCTTAACCCATGTCCGCAGTTGCTATCATACTGTTGCTTTTTCAGACTAGCTACATTCAACACTCTATGATGTTCGGTGACTAAAACCACAAACGTCAGTTAGTGTAACAAGGCTGATGTCATTCTTCATGAGCCTCTCTATCCTCCTCTCCCCAATCATCATCACAGAAACTCCTTTTGTGAGCTTTCAACACTTCAGGAGTCCTGGGAGTGGAGTGGTCAATTTCTTTCAATAAGCTTTCATTTTCCAAAAATACATCATTCACACTGTCATATATAATCCCATCAAGACATTGGAGCCTTTTTCTATTACATCCTTTCCCTGTTTTCAAGAAACAGGCTCAGCATGTACTAGAACGTAAACTGATGTTTACAACTTTCTTCATTTCATCGAAATTAACAGTGTAATAATTCCAGCAACTGCTAACTTCCTTCTCTGAGGCATCCTAGAGTATTTTTCTGCTGCTGCTAAGCCGCTTCAGTCGTGTCCGACTCTGTGCGAACCCACAGACAGCAGCCCACCAGGCTCCCCCGTCTCTGGGATTCTCCAGGCAAGAACACTGGAGTGGGTTGCCATTGCCTTCTCCAATGCATGAAAGTGAAAAGTGAAAGTGAAGTTGCTCAGTCGTGTCCGACTCTTAGCGACCCCATGGACTGCAGCCCACCAGGCTCGCCGTCCATGGGATTTTCCAGGCAAGAGTACTGGAGTGGGGTGCCATTGCCTTCTCCAAGAGTATTTTTCTAGCTACTATTTACTGCGGATTTACACTGTACTTAAATAACCTCTATCATTGAATCCTTCCAACAGTCCTAGGAGATAAACACAGTGTCAGGAAACTGACAAAAATAGCTGAACCTGACGATTATATTTGCATTTTAAAGCTGGAGAAAGAATTCTCACAGGTCTAATTCTAATTATAGGCACTATCAAACATTTTTCTTTAAAGAATCTAGGAAGTAACTCGCATCAATCGCTCTTTTTTAAAAAAAACCTTCAGCCTTGACAGTGACAGATGTGTAGGGGAAAGGGCTGGCGGGTCTTTCTGGCAGTAATTAAAGGACCTGCCAGCAGAACTGGGTTCGCGGGCAGACAGTGACGAGTTCGCGTCGCTTTCGCGGGTCGAGGGCCGACCCCAGCGGGGAGGGACCACGGGGAGGGACCACGGGCAGGGGTGGGGCCTGGGCCGCCCTGCTTCGCGCTCCAGCTCGCTGCGAGGCCGACTCACCTGGGTGGCAGCGAGCCGCTCCCGCACCTCCCGGATCAGGAAGGGCTCTAGGCCGCGGCCCGCTGTGCAGAAAAACTGGGCGCGCGCCGCAGGCCCGGAACGGGGACCTCCGGGAACCACCGCCATGGCAGCTGGGGTCACGTGGCCTCGGGTGCGCGCGGCGCGGCCCCGAGGTCCCGGAGGCGGCGCGCAGGGGCCGAAGGGCCGGGTGTTGCCAAGGGCGAGCCAGGCCGGAAGGTCCCAGGAACTTCTGATCGGCTGGGGGGTGCCCTGTGGGTCTCCTTGGTTAACGGATTGGAAGGAAGCTCGCTGATTAGGCATCTGGAATTATTTAGAATCCCAGGTGGAAGGGATGTGATTGGGATATATAACTGGGAAGAATAAAGACTGTCATTGATCTGTTAGATCCTTAGATGCTATCATGGCGCAGCTTTGCCTCTGATATCATGGCTTCGCTATGCTAAAGAAATGAATGACGACTATAGCAAAGCAACATAAAGTGTGAAAGACTGGAGGGAGTAACTGATGGCGTTGCTTTAAATATCCATTAGATTTTACCTCAGTTCTTCCCCGGTAGTGAGAAAGGGGATAAGATTACTGGTTTGTGCTAATATTGAGACATCCTATTCCAACTGATTGATTGTTGGGGTATAAAATAAATGAATAATATTTTCAAATCAATATTTTTTAAGGTGGGAAAATGAAGCCTTAAAAATGATTTCCCTGTAACACCTGTACTGCTACTCTTTAAATGACTATAACAAAGAAAGATTCATCAGTAATAGGTCCTTCTGTTGTACCTTGGAGAAAACAATAAGTCGGAACTTGGAAAAGAAGTTGGAACTTGGATAAGAAGGCAAGTAAGAGTATAAATAGTGTACTCTTATTTTTAATCTTTGACTATAATAATATAAACAGGCAATAAAAAAATATGCATTAGCGTGGGCTTCCCAGGTGGCGCTAATTGTAAAGAATCCACTTGCCAATGCAGGAGACATAAGAGAGGTGGGTTTGATCCCTGGGTGGGAAAGATCCCCTGGAGGAGGGCATGGCAAGCCACTCCAGTGTTCTTGCCTAGAGAATCGTATGGACAGAGGAGCCTGGCATCCTACAGTCTTTGGGATCGCAGAGTCAGACACAGGCTGAAGTGACATAGCAGGCTCACACTTACCAGCATGACTTTAAAACAAATTATATCTCTGACATATAACTTTTAAAAATAAAGATGTGAAATATTTTTTTAAAAGGAGATATACTATCATCTCATTCATCTTCTTATTTTTCAGATAGAGGAAATTGATGCTTAAAGAGGCTCAGGTACAGTGAGTTAGGGGCATAGCTGAGGCTAGAACCTAAGCCTTGATTTATACTGTACATACTGAGCTTTGTTCCATTCCTACCAACTCCATCCTGTCATCTTCTTCCCGCCCCACTACTCTCCTAAGATAAGGACCAGGCTCTGTCTTCTCTAAGCATTGGGCCCAAACTGGGAATTTCTAGGCCCAAGAGCAGACATTTCCATGCTCCAGCAAAATGTCTTTATATTCATAATACAGGTAATATTTCTGCACTAAATTAACTATCCAGTCTGGGCCACCTGATTTGATTGACTCTCTTAACAGTATTTGAAGAGGTGTTTTTTAAACTCTGAATTTTAAATTGACAACGAATACATCACTTGAAGACTAGAATTCATATTATTTAATAAACAGCATTAAATTAGCTCTGTAGTTATATAAATCAGATATACAGAAACTACTAAATGTGAATCTCTATCAAGTGTGTCTGCTGTTGTTCACAATAGGATATCAACTTCAGTAAGTGGATATTCCTCCACTCTGCCCTGCCCCCTACCCAGCTCACAGTCCAGTAGGATATATTGTGAAAATTCTTATGGAGTCAGGTTACATGAGCTTTCCGATCTTCAGTCCTAAAACTCTGCAGCCTTGGCTCAGCTGTGGTTCTAACCAGGAGAGTACATTGCTGGCCAGCCTGAGGCTGGAGGAGTTATTTCTTCTGCCTTGGGCAGCACTGCCATGACCTGGCCTGTACTGATCTCTCTATCTCTTGATATCAACTCATATAATTTATGTTCCGATAATTTGCAATTTTTTAATGTGTAATATTCTGAAAAGGCAAAATGATAGGATACTGAAAGAGGAACTCCCCGGGTCAGTAGGTGCCCAATATGCTACTGGAGATCAGTGGAGAGATAATTCCAGAAAGAAAGAAGGGATGGAGCCAAAGCAAAAACAATACCCAGTTGTGGATGTGACTGGTGATAGAAGCAAGGTCTGATGCAGAAAAGAGCAATATTGCATAGGAACCTGGAATGTTAGGTCCATGAATCAGGCAAATTGGAAGTGGTCAAACAGGAGATGGCAAGAGTGAACGTCAACATTCTAGGAATCAGAGAACTAAAATGGACTGGAATGGGTGAATTTAACTCAGATGACCATTATATCTACTACTGTGGGCAGGAATCCCTTAGAAGAAATGGGTCAACAGAAGAGTCACGGTCAACTAGCGTGTGAGATGAGTGCAATTGTGTGGTACTTTGAGCATTCTTTGGCATTGTCTTTCTTTGGGATTGGAATGAAAACTGACCTTTTCCAGTCCTGTGGCCACTGCTAAGTTTTCCAAATTTGCTGGCATATTGAGTGCAGCACTTTCACAGCATCATCTTTCAGGATTTGAAATAGTTCAACTGGAATTCCATCACCTCGTTGACCATGTTGACATCATGGTAAACAAAAGAGTCTGAAATGCAGTACTTGGATGCAATCTCAAAAACGACAGAATGATCTCTGTTCGTTTCCAAGGCAAACATTCAATATCACAGTAATCCAAGTCTATGCCCAAACCAGTAATGCTGAAGAAGCTGAAGTTGAACGGTTCTATGAAGGCCTACAAGACCTTTTAGAACTAACACCCAAAAAAGATATCCTTTTCATTATAGGGGACTGGAATGTAAAAGTAGGAAGTCAAGAAACACCTGGAGTAACAGGCAAATTTGGCCTTGGAATATGGAATGAAGTAGGGCAAAGGCTAATAGAATTTTGCCAAGAGAACGCACTGGTCATAGCAAACACTCTCTTCCAACAACACAAGAGAAGACTCTACACATGGACATCACCAGATGGTCAACACCGAAATCAGATTGATTATATTCTTTGCAGCCAAAGATGGAGAAGCTCTATACAGTCAGCAAGAGCAAGACTGGGAGCTGACTGTGGCTCAGATCATGAATTCCTTATTGCCAAATTCAGACTCGAATTGAAGAAAGTGGGGAGAACCACTAGACCATTTAGGTATGACCTAAATCAAATCCCTTATGATTATACGGTGGAAGTGAGAAATAGATTTAAGGGACTAGTTCTGATAGAGTGCCTGATGAACTATGGAATGAGGTTCATGACATTGTACAGGAGACAGGGATCAAGACCATCCCCATGGAAAAGAAATGCAAAAAAGCAAAATGGCTGTCTAGGGAGGCCTTACAAATAGCTGTAAAAAGAAGAGAAGTGAAAAACGAGAAAAGGAAAGATATAAGCATCTGAATGCAGAGTTCCAAAGAATAGCAAGGAGAGAATAAGAAAGCCTTCCTCAGCGATCAATGCAAAGAAATAGAGGAAAAGAACAGAATGGGAAAGACTAGAGATCTCTTCAAGAAAATTAGAGATACCAAGGGAACATTTCATGCAAAGATGGGCTCGATAAAGGACAGAAATGGTATGGACCTAACAGAAGCAGAAGATATTAAGAAGAGGTGGCAAGAATACACAGAAGAACTGTACAAAAAAGATCTTCACAACCCAGATAATCATGATGGTGTGATCACTGACCTAGAGCCAGACATCCTGGAATGTGAAGTCAAGTGGGCCTTAGAAAGCATCACTATGAACAAAGCTAGTGGAGGTGATGGAATTCCAGGTGAGCTATTTCAAATCCTGAAAGATGATGCTGTGAAAGTGCTGCACTCAATATGCCAGCAAATTTGGAAAACTCAACAGTGGCCATAGGACTGGAAAAGGTCAGTTTTCATTCCAATCCCAAAGAAAGGCAATGCCAAAGAATGCTCAACTACCACACAATTGCACTCATCTCACACGCTAGTACAGTAATGCTCAAAATTCTCCAAGCCAGGCTTCAGCAATACGTGAACCGTGAACTTCCAGATGTTCAAGCTGGTTTTAGAAAAGGCAGAGGAACCAGAGATCAAATGGTGAACATCCACTGGATCATGGAAAAAACAAGAGAGCTCCAGAAAAACATCTATTTCTGCTTAATTGACTATGCCAAAGCCTTTGACTGTGTGAAAGTGAATTGAAAGTCGCTCAGTCATATCCGACTCTTTGCAACCCCACAGACTATACAGTCCATGGGATTCTCCAGGCCAGAATACTGGAGTGGGTATCCTATTCCTTCTCCAGGGTATCTTCCTGACCCAAGAATCAAACCGGTGTCTCCTGCATTGCAGGCGGATTCTTTACCAACTGAGCTATCAGGGAAGTCCCTGTACTGTGACTGTGCGGACCACCACAAACTGTGGAAAATTCTGAGTGATGGGACTACCAGGCCACCTGACCTGCCTCTTAAGAAATCTATATGCAGGTCAGGAAGCAACAGTTAGAACTGGACATGGAACAACAGACTGATTCCAAATAGGAAAAGGAGTATGTCAAGGTTATATATTGTCACCCTGCCTATGTAATTTATATGCAGAGTACATCATGAGAAATGCTGGGCTGGAAGAAGCACAAGCTGGAATTAAAATTGCCGGGAGAAATATCAATAACCTCAAATATGCAGATGACACCACCCTTATGGCAGAAAGAGAGGAAAAACTAAAGAGCCTCTTGATGAAAGTGAAAAAGGAGAGTGAAAAAGTTGGCTTAAAACTCAACATTCAGAAAACTAAGATTATGGCATCTGGTCCCATCACTTCATGGCAAATAGATGAGGAAACAGTGGAAACAGAGACTTCTTTGGTGGGGCGCGGGGTGGGGGTGGGGGCTCCAAAATCACTGCAGATGGTGACTGCAGCCATGAAATTTAAAGACACTTGCTCCTTGGAAGAAAAGTTGTGAGCAACCTAGACAGAATATAACCATCTAGTCAAAGCTATAGTTTTTCCAGTAGTCATGTATGGATGTGATATTTGGACTATAAAGAAAGCTGAGTGCTGAAGAATTGATGCTTTTGAAATGTGGTGTTGGAGAAGACTCTTGAGAGTCCCTTGGACTTCAAGGAGTTCAAACCAGTCCATCCTTAAGGGAATCAGTCCTGAATATTCATTGGAAGGACTGATGCTAAAGCTGAAACTCCAATACTTTGGCCACCTGATGAGAAGAACTGACTCATTGGAAAAGATCCTGCTGCTGGGAAAGATTGAAGGCTGGAGGAGAAGGGGATGACAGAGGATGAGATGGCTGGATGGAATCACCAACTCAATGAACATGAACTCTGGAATTGGTGATGGATAGGGAGGCCTGGCATGCTGCAGTCCATGGGGTCACAAAGAGTCAGACATGACTGAGCAACTGAACTGAATGTTCTGGCGTAACATTTTTTAAAAAATAATTTTCTACTGTGCTGAGTTTTTGTTGGCTGCACACAGGCTTTGTCGAGTTGCTGCAAGCAGGGGCTACTCCTCACTGTGATGCTCAGGTTCTATTGCGGTGGCTTTTCCACTTGCGCAGCACAGGCTCTAGGGGTGTGGGCTGCAGTAATTGTAGCTCATGGGCCCAGTTGCTCCTTGGCATGTAGGATTTTCCTTGACTAGAGATCAAACCCCTGTCCCCTGCATTGGTGGATGGATTCCCAACCACTGGACCACCGGGGAAGTCCTGATAATTTGCAACTTTGCCTACTATTTCTCCTTTGCTCATCATCCCTTCTACACACTTTATAAATAACGTTGCTTAACCAGAAATACTCCTCAGAATGACGTGGGGAGTTGTTTCAATATGTCAGGCTTCAGTATGTCATCCCTGTATTCTGGTACAGTTGAGTGGGGTTGGTGGTGAGCCAAGGCTCATCTTCCCAGAAGGGAACCAGAACCAATTCAACTGCCAGCTTCCCCCAAATGCCTACTCTTTCCCCTCTCTCAGGCCTTCGCTTATACTGTTCCCTGTGTCTAGAACCTGCTTCCTTTTCTTCTCTTTAAGCCTAAGCTGGAACACCACATCTTCTTTTTTTTCTTTTTAAAAATTTTTTTTACTTTACAATATTGTATTGGTTCTGCCACACATCAACATGAATCTGACACAGGCGTATACGTGTCCCCCATCCTGAACCCCCCTCTCCCCTCCCTCCCCGTACCATCCCTCCGGGTCATCCCAGTGCACCAGCCCCAAGCATCCTGTATTGAACCTGGACTGGCTATTCGTTTCTTATAAGATATTATACGTTTCAGTGCCATTCCCCCAAATCGTCCTACCCTCTCCCTCTCCCGCAGAGTCCAAAAGACTGTTCTATACATCTGTGTCTCTTTTGCTGT
This sequence comes from Capra hircus, assembly GCF_001704415.2. Lineage (NCBI taxonomy): Eukaryota > Metazoa > Chordata > Mammalia > Artiodactyla > Bovidae > Capra > Capra hircus. Next base: position 21,948,571 of record NC_030818.1, read on the forward strand.
CTTGCATACAAGGTTATCATTACCATGTTTCTAAATTCCATATATATCCGTTAATATACTGTATTGGTATTTTTCTTTCTGGCTTACTTCACTCTGTATAATAGGCTCCAGTTTCTTCCACCTCATTAGAACTGATTCAAATGTATTCTTTTTAATGGCTGAGTAATACTCCATTGTGTATATGTACCACAGCTTTCCTATCCATTCATCTGCTGATGGACTTCGAGGTTGCTTCCATGTCCTGGCTATTATAAACAGTGCTGCAATGAACATTGGGGTACACGTGTCTCTTTCAATTCTGGTTTCCTCAGTGTGTATGCCCAGCAGTGGGATTGCTGGGTCATAAGGCAGTTCTATTTCCAGTTTTTTAAGGAATCTCCACACTGTTCTCCAGAGTGGCTGTACTAGTTTGCATTCCCACCAACAGTGGAAGAGGGTTCCCTTTTCTCCACACCCTCTCCAGCATTTATTGCTTGCAGATTTTTGGATCGCAGACATTCTGATTGGTGTGAAATGGTACCTCATTGTGGTTTTGATTTGCATTTCTCTGATAATGAGTGATGTTGAGCATCTTTTCATGTGTTTGTTAGCCATCTGTATGTCTTCTTTGGAGAAATGTCTATTTAGTTCTTTGTCCCATTTTTTGATTGGGTCATTTATTTTTCTGGAACTGAGCTGCAGGAGTTGCTTGTATATTTTTGAGATTAGTTGTTTGTCAGTTGCTTCATTTGCTATTATTTTCTCCCATTCTGAAAGCTGAAGGCTGTCTTTTCACCTTGCTTATAGTTTCCTTTGTTGTGCAGAAGCTTTTAATTTTAATTAGGTCCCATTTGCTTATTTTTCCTTTTATTTCTAATATTCTGGGAGGTGGGTCATAGAGGATCCTGTTGTGATCTATATCGGAGAGTGTTTTGCCTATGTTTTCCTCTAGGAGTTTAATAGTTTCTGGTCTTATGTTTAGATCTTTAATCCATTTTGATTTTATTTTTGTGTATGGTGTTAGAAAGTGATCTAGTTTCATTCTTTTACAAGTGGTTGACCAGTTTTCCCAGCACCACTTGTTAAAGAGATTGTTTTCTCCATTGTATATTCTTGCCTCCTTTGTCAAAGATAAAGTGCCCATAGGTGCGTGGATTTATCTCTGGGCTTTCTATTTTGTTCCATTGATCTATATTTCTGTCTTTGTGCCAGTACCATACTGTCTTGATGACTGAATACCACATCTTCTATGACGCTCTTTCCTTGCCTTTACTACATAAAATTATGTTTTATCATTTATTTATTCATTCATAAATATTTATTGGTTCCACAGCTATGTGTCAGTTGATATGATATGGTCCCAGCCTTTGAGAACCTGTCAGTTTAATGGGAAGCAAAGTGATAGTGCTGGATTGCCCAGAGAGACGTATAAAGCATCATATATAAAATATGACATATGGGAAGGAAAGGAAAGCACCTGGGCCTGACATATAGTAGGCATTTGATAAATAAGATTGAACAAATAAACTTATTCTGAAGTTGAGTGAGCATTTGTCCTGTTTGTGGCTTCTCAGCAACTTTTGAGCATCTTTGCCAAGTCAGGACATTCTCTGCCTTTGGAAGCCCACCTCCTTAAGGTAGATTTACAGGTGGTGGGCACTGTGGAGGTATGATGAACTCTTGTTCACACAGGCCATCATAGTAACTTACAAAGAGTAGAATTTTATAAATATTTTTAGAGTTCAGTTGAATTGTGGCATTGTGGTAAAAGCTTAGAGGCAGAGGTCTGCTGGATACATGCATTTCAACCAAGTCAATGCAGCTGTGAAAGAATAAACGTATTTTTATGTTTGCAATGGCAAAAGTGCTTTGGAAAAAAGCTCTTGGCTACATACTGATCATTTAAGCCATTTACATGCACACAGTAATCATCCTGAGTGTACGGTCAAAAAGAGAAAATTTAGCAGAAAATTATTGCATTATGTATATAAATACTGCCTTTAAAGCATTATTTATTCATTAGTGTTTATATCTGTATAGTTTTTGCGTAGCATCAAAATTCAAAAGATGCAACTGCTATGCTTGATCTAGAGAGACAGTTTTTTTATAGATATTATCTTTCTCTAGTTATGCAGTACATGAAATTCTTTTGATGTACAAATAAAGCCTACTATATTCAGTGCTTCTTTCAGAAAAGCATGCTGAGTGTTTAATGCATGTTTCAAAACACTAGGGTATTTGATGTGATTTTATTTGTTTAAATGTATTTTGAGCCCATAAAACCATATTTATATTTGATAGACCTTTATAGTGTCCCAGTTAGAAGAGAGTTTGGAAATTATTTCTTCGATGTATTTGCTGACTGAAAGAATGACTGAGTCTACAATTTTCTTCAATTTACTTTAATGGGCTATATTGCCTAAATAAAACAAAGCCACTTTATTCTTGCAGTTATACTCACTTTACTGAGGCTGCTGTTTTAATATTCCTTTTCTTGCGCTGCGTTTGTGAGTATGTTCGCTGTGAACTGTTTTCCTTGAGAGGTTTGCTCTTACCTGTCTTTCTATTTCCTAGTCCAAAGAAAGCTCTAGAAATTTCCTAAACCACCTAGGATAGCCATATTTTTATATTTTCCCCCTTTCGTTTTCTCCTCTTGCTGCTTTCTAGTAGATGGCCGTTTATTTTGCCTGGTTTATCAGTGGCCATTAAAAAAAAGTCACCTTAACACTTAAGCAGACATGAAGTACAAGTGAACAAAAGCAACCAAAGGGCAGATTTCATTTCTTCAAAAGTACAGAAAAAACACCCTGTTTTAACGTGAATGGTATTTGGCAGAATAGAATATGGAGATTTTATTAGAATGTTGGCTTGATTCAGTCACTTTCCTCCCATTGTTGGCACGAAATGTTGGGAGTGGAGTGTGGAGCGAGCAAACTTACTTTATTATGTATTCACATCTTTCTGTTTTTCTTTTTGTTGAAGGGTGATAATTCTTTGCTGCCCACAGAGATTTTGTGCTGCTTTGAAAAACAGATTTTTTTTTTTTAGCACTCTCGGAAAATTCTTTCTGATACATATCCACACATAGTCAGCCTTATCTTCCAACAATTTTCTGTAAAAAAATTTTTGTGCTGTGCTAAGTCACTTCAGTCATGTCTGACTCTTTGCGACCCTATGGACTGTGGCCCACCAGGCTCCTGTGTCCATGGGATTCTCAGGCAAGAATACTGCAGTGAGTTGATCTCTCCTCCTCCAAGGGATGTTCCCAACCCAGGGATCAAACCTGAGTCTCTTACATTTCCTGTTTTGGCAGGCAGGTTTTACCACTAATGCCACCTGGAATTTTAATAACTAAGAATATTATATTTATATTTAATGCTATAATTTTTAATTATAGTATTAATTACTTGGCTTAACAGAAAAACAATACAGATGCAAGATAAAGGCTGCAATCTGTAGCACTAACTTAGGCAATTGTTTGAGGCTTTGATAAAATACCTTCAGAACAGGACATAATGTTGGAAATTATTTGGTACTGCGTGAACTTCTAGATCCCAGATAGATAAAGGTATTTGTATCTTTAATCGCTATATGTATGTTGCTCTATTTCTCTGTCACTTTGATCAGCTTAGGTGACACAGATCTTCTGCCTCACAAAATTCGAAATCTAAGTGTACCCAGGCTGAGAAAAATAATCTTAAAAGTAGCTTCAGAATTCATCTTAGGTACACATGAGTCTTTAAGAAAATTCCTTGATGGAGTTCAGCGAGGCTTCAACTAGAGAAATCTAGAGATATTAATAATTAAACTGTGCTGCTTAAAAAGTCAAGGGGAGATAGGGAATATGGGTGAGAGGGAAGCTCAGGAAAGGAAAGGAGGTTTGGGGAGCAGTGGGGAAAGATGAGGCCAGAGGGGAAAAGTAGCCAGAAAGAGGCTGCCTGTGGTGTGGTTGCTGAAGGACTTCTAAGAAGGATCTTCAATACTCAATTAAATTTGTTTCTGGTATTGCCGTGTTAGACTCTCTCAAGTAGCCCAAACTTCAGTAAAACAAATAGAAACAGCTATTTGCCTCAGGTATTTTAGAATTCAAAGTTATCATGGTGTTGGTCTTTGTTAAATTAAAACATAGCTGATTTACCATGTTGTGTTAGTTTCAGGTATACAACAAAGTGATTCAGATATATGCAGTCTTTATATAAGCTTTAAGATTATTTTTATAGGTTATTACAAAATATTGAGTATAGTTCCCTGTGCTATACAGTAGGTCCTTGTTATCTATTTTATATATAGTATTGTGTTTTAGATGGGGAAACAGTGGAAACAGTGTCAGACTTCATTTTTGGGGGCTCCAAAGTCACTGCAGATGGTGATTGCAGCCATGCAATTAAAAGATGCTTACTCCTTGGAAGAAAAGTTATGACCAACCTAGATAATATATTCAAAAGCAGAGACATTACTTTGCCGACTAAGGTCCATCTAGTCAAGGCTATGGTTTTTCCTGTGGTCATGTAGGAATATGAGAGTTGGACTGTGAAGAAAGCTGAGCGCCGAAGAATTGATGCTTTTGAACTGTGGTGTTGGAGAAGACTCTTGAGAGTCCCTTGGACTGCAAGGAGATCTAACCAATCCATTCTGAAGGAGATCAGCCCTGGGATTTCTTTGGAAGGAATGATGCTAAAGCTGAAACTCCAGTACTTTGGCCACCTCATGCGAAGAGTTGACTCATTGGAAAAGACTCTGATGCTGGGAGGGATTGGGGGCAGGAGGAGAAGGGGATGACAAAGGATGAGATGGCTGGATGGCATCACTGACTCAATGGACGGGAGTCTGAGTGAACTCCGGGAGTTGGTGATGGACAGGGAGGCCTGGCGTGCTGCGATTCATGGGGTTGCAAAGAGTCGAACATGACTGAGCGACTGAACTCAACTGAACTTTGATGTGGCAAGGGGGTGGCACCCTCTACATGGACTGTGTATACCTTTTGAGTAAATTCAACAGAAGTCAAAACTCAGAGTAGAGTCCATAAGAAAAACCTAATTATCTGAATTTATCTCTTACCTGAAGCAATAAATTTTATATAAATCAGTGTCTAATCCTTAAGTGCTTATTTCTTATTCTTGACAGGTATAGGTGTTGCAATTTGGAGTATCCCAGGGCAGATAAACTAGTGGGGATTAGAATCAGAAGTTAGGCTCAGCATCCTCAATTTTATATTTTTAGATAGTAATTTTCTTATAGTATTATTATTATAATTTAAAATAGCACTAGCTTTGAACATGGATTAATCACACAAATCAGAATTTCTCAAATTTGTTATCTGATATTGTATGTAGTTTGCAGTGGATATTGTATTGGCTTTCTACATTGGATGTAGATTTCTGTACAGATGTTCCAGACTTTTTAAGACTTTGGGGGTACGCATACTCTTTAAATTGGAAACATCCTTCCAATTTAATGATGTGATGATGAACTTGGGTTCTTTAAAAAGCAAGTTTCTAAAGTTGTGAAAGAGTGTGTATGTGTGTTAGGGGAGGGAAGGAACACTGTTACAAACCCTGACGCTCTTTGTTTTGGGCCTGAGAATAGCAGTCACAGTTCTGAGAGTTTGATTTCCTTGAAGGAGACTTTGACACTGAATGCCCAGTGAGGGCAACTGGAAGACAGGGCCCTATAACAAATATTGGAGACCACTGATAATCCAAACAATTGCAGGTAAACTTGGCACTCATATGTTTTAAATGTTTGGCTCATATATGATAAGTAATGCTATTTGCTATTTCAGAACGGGTATACATAGAATTTAAAACATTCATATACATAACTTGTTGAAAAGAGTGTTAGGTGATAACTTGATCTGGAAATTCCTTGCTCTTCTTCAAATTAGAATTGGCTTTCTACCCAGATGCTGTCAAAGAGATATTCAAAAACTTGAGACAAAAATCTCAATAATAAGCTAAATCTTATGGGGGGCAAATGCAAGGGAAAAAATGAGGAAAGACTGACTAGATATAAGTTTAATCCAAATTTAGCTGTTTATAAGCCTAAACACTAAAAGTGGCCCCCAAATTGACCACAATCTATATCCATTTGTCGATCACATTCTAAGCAAGAAAGTGTCCCAAGGAGAAGGGGAAGAGGGTGGCAGAGGATGAGATGGTTAGATAATGTCACTGACTCAATGGACATGAACCTGAGCAAACTCCAGGAGACAGTGAAAGACAGGGAAGGCTGGCATGCTGCAATCAATCCATGGGGTTGCAGAGAGTTGGACATGACTTAGTGACTGAACAACAACAGGTTGTCCCAAGATCAGGTCATAAAGGATGAAACTGGGGAGTAGAGACAGATGGTTACTAAAAAGGATAATTGGGTGATTATTCACTTTCAAAGGCTTTGAAAGTGAAAAAACAATCCTGTGTTCTCTCATAAGCTCTTTAGCCTTATTCCTCTATTAGGATTCACCATATTGTTTTTCATTTGTTTTGTTTTCATTTAAAAAATTGTAAGCAGCACATAACATAAAATTTTACCATCTTAACCATTTTTAAATATACAGTTTGGTAGTAATTATATTCAGAGAAGGCAATAGCAACCCACTCCAGTACTCTTGCCTGGAAAATCCCATGGACAGAGGAGCCTGGTAGGCTGCAGTTCATGGGGTCACGAAGAGTCGGATACTTACTGAGCGACTTCGCTTTCACTTTTCCCTTTCATGCATTGGAGAAGGAAATGGCAACCCACTCCAGTGTTCTTGCCTGGAGAATCCCAGGGACGGTGGAGCCTGGTGGGCTGCTGTCTGTGGGTCGCACAGAGTCAGACACAAGTGAAACGACTTAGCAGCAGCAGCAGCAGTAGCAGCAGCAGTAGTAACTATATTCATATTGTTATACAACTAATCTATAGAACTTTTTCATCTTATTAAACTGAGCAGCCTCTGGTTTCCCCTTCTCCCCCAGACTTAGGCACATTGGATTTTTTGTTTTCCTGCCTCCCTCCTCGCCCTGGACAGCGATTGAACTCACCCACTGCCATGGAAGCACACAGTCTTATGCACTGGACCACTAGGGAAGTCAGGGATATTGGATTTTAATGGATTTTCCCCCTACATATTTATGTCCCTCATTCAGTTCAGTTCAGTTCAGTTCAGTCGCTCAGTCGTGTCCGACTCTTTGTGACCCCGTAAATCACAGCATGCCAGGCCTCCCTGTCCATCACCATCTCCTGGAGTTCACTCAGACTCACGTCCATCAAGTCTGTGATGCCATCCAGCCATCTCATCCTCTGTCGTCCCCTTCTTCTCCTGCCCCCAATCCCTCCCAGCATCAGAGTCTTTTCCAATGAGCCAACTCTTCACATGAGGTGGCCAAAGTACTGGACTTTCAGCTTTAGCATCATTCCTTCCAAAGAAATCCCAGGGTTGATCTCCTTCAGAATGGACTGGTTGGATCTCCCTGCAGTCCAAGGGACTCTCAAGAGTCTTCTCCAACACAACAGTTCGAACGCATCAATTCTTTGGCGCTCAGCCTTCTTTACAGTCCAACTCTCACATCCATACATGACCACAGGAAAAACCATAGCCTAGTCTCTAAGAACTTAATCTTTTGTCCCCAGTGCCTTACATTTCAGTTCAGTTCAGTTCAGTTCAGTCACTCAGTGTGTCTGACTCTTTGCGACCCCATGAATCACAGCACGCCAGGCCTCCCTGTCCGTCACTAACTCCCGGAGTTCACTCATACTCTCGTCCATCGAGTCCGTGATGCCATCCAGCCATCTCATCCTCTGTCGTCCCCTTCTCCTCCTGCCCCCAAGCCCTCCCAGCATCAGGGTCTTTTCCTGAGTTAACTCTTTGCATGAGGTGGCCAAAGTATTGGAGTTTCAGCTTTAGCATCAGTCCTTCCAAAGAACACCCAGGGCTAATCTCCTTTAGAATGGACTGGTTGGATCTCCTTGCAGTCCAAGGGACTCACAAGAGTCTTCTCCAACACCACAGTTCAAAAGCATCCATTCTTTGGTGCTCAGCTTTCTTCACAGTCCAACTCTCACATCCATACACGACCACTGGAAAAACCATAGCCTTGACTAGGGGGTATTTAATGAATGTCTTCTGAAAGAATGAGGGAATGAACCACAAAGTGAGTCCTTTCAAGTAGAGTTATGATAACAACATTAAGTTAACAAATGTGGCTGGTGCTATTTGCTTTCCCAACCCATTCCCTTTCCTTAATCCTTTTTTTTTTTTTTTTTTTTTTACAAAAGCCAGATTATTTCATTCACGATAGCCATGGATGTGGTTGATTCTGTCAATAAGTCTTCAGTGGCCCAGTCTGTGATTCTCATCCTTGCCCTGTGTATGACAATCACCAATGTTGCTTTTAAAAATACCCATTTGAAAAAAAAAATAGATACTTGCTTAGGTATAAATGAGTCACTTTGCTGTATACATGAAACTGACACATTGTTCAACTATAATATAAAAACAAACAAACAAACAAATAAAAGACAGAACGGGAGAGAATGCCATGAAAATAAGAAATTCTTAAAAAAATAAAAATATGATTCCTGCTTTCCTTCCATGATTCCGATGTAACTGGTTTGAAATGGGGCCTAGGCATTAACATTAAAAAAACCCTCTCACTTGGTTAGAAAACCATTGTCAGGCAATCCTGTTCTTTGCCAAATCTTTGCTTTTCTTGGTTTTTTAATCTCTGTGGTTGGCCATGTGATTTAGTTCTGGCCAATGAATCTCTGCTGTATGTTCTAGAACCTCGTTTGCTTTCCTAATAAAAGAGACAGATACCAGAGAACTCGATGGTATGGCATTTTCCTCCTTTTTTTTTTTTTTTCTGCCTTGAATGCAGGTGTGATACCTTATGCCTTGGCAGCCCTCTTGCAACCATGAGGCAACAAGCATTTTGATAAAAAATCGAAGTTAACAGGGAAGCAGAAAGTTGAAAAGAACCTGGGTCTTTAATAACATTGTTGAACTATGAAGGTGCTTATTTCATTATGGTTTAATCTCCCTAACAGTGGCTCTTCTGTCACTGAAGTGAAGTGAAAGTCTCCCAGTCATGTTCGACTCTTTGTGACCCCATGGACTACATAGCCTGCCAGGCTCCTCTGTCTATGGAATTCTCCAGGCCAGAATACTGGAGTGGGTTGCCATTCTCTTCTCCAGGGATCTTCCCAACCCAGGGATTGAACCCAGGTCTCCTGCATTGCAGGCAGATTCTTTACCGTCTGAGCCACCAGCGAAGCCCAAGAATACTGGAGTGGATAGCCTATCTCTTCTCCAGGGGATCTTTCTGTCCCAGGAATCAAACCAGGGTCTCTGGCATTGCAGGTGGTTTCTTCTGTCATTACCTGCTTACAAAAGCATCCTGAGCTGAAACAAAGGTTATCATAGGCAATACTCAAACTGGATGCAGAAAGATCCCAGAATGAAATGTTTTTCAGAAAAGCTAGCTAAAACTCTAAAACTATTTGCCTAAATGTATAACTGTTATTGCAAAGGTTTGTGATATTTCCTGTAAAACACTCCCTGACATGCCTATCAACAGACCAAGGTTGGGTATAATTCTTACTCATTTTTGCATTTATGTTTTTTATATTTCCAGTGATTAATGTCAGCAGGGTAGAATAGTGATAAGTAAAAAATAAAATTTATTCATTGTACAAATGTTTATTGAATGTAAACTCTGCCAGGCACAATTTTAGGTAAACATATGGGAAACATTAGTGAATGAAACAAATCACTCTATTTAAAAAAAAATACCCCTATGGTGCTTACATTCTAGCTGGGGGCTGCAGAGGGCAAGCAAAGGAGCCATTTTTATAATAAGTAAGATATGTGATGTGTTAGAAGGTGAAAGTTCAGTTCAGTCGCTCAGTCATGTCTGACTCTTCATGACCCCATAGACTACAGCATGCTAGGCTTCCCTGTCCATCACCAACTCCCAGAGCTTGCTCAGACTCATGACCATCAAGTCAGTGATGCCATCCAACCATCTCATCCTCTGTCGTCCCTTCTCCTCCTGCCTTAAATCTTGCAATCATCAAGGTCTTTTCAAATGAGACAGTTCTTCACATCAGGTGGCCAAAGTATTGGAGTTTCAGCTTCAACATCAGTACTTCCAATGAATATCCAGGACTGATCTCCTTTAGGATGGACTGGTTGGATCTCCTTGCAGTCCAAGGGACTCTCAAGAGTCTTCTCTAAGGGACTTTCAAGAGTCTTCTCCAACACCACAGTTCAAAAGTATCAGTTCTTTTGTGCTCAGCTTCCTTTATAGTCCAACTCTCACATCTATACATGACTACAGGAAAAACCATAGCTTTGACTAGTGGACCTTTGTTGGCAAGTAATACCTCTGCTTTTAATATGTCTAGGATGGTTATAGCTTTTATTCTAAGGAGCAAGTGACTTTTAATTTCATGGCTGCAGTCACAATCTGCAGTTGTTTTGGAGCCCCCCAAAATAAAGTCTGTCACTTTATTTCCCCATCTATTTGCCATGAAGTGATTGGGACCAGGTACCATGATCTTAGTTTTCTGAATGTTGAATTTTAAGCCAACTTTCACTCTCCTCTTTCACTTTCTTCAAGAGGCTCCTTAGTTCTTTGCTTTCTGCTGTAAGGATAGTGTCATCTGCATATCTGAGGTTATTGATATTTCTCCCACAATCTTGATTCCAGCTTGTGCTTCATCCATCTCAACATTTCACATGATGTACTCTGCACATCAGTTAAATAAGCACGGTGACAATATACAGCCTTGATGTGCTCCTTTCCCAATTTGGAACCAGTCTGTTGTTCCATGTCCCGTTCTAAGTGTTGCTTAGAAGGTGAAAAGTGCTGTTTAAAGATAGAACAGCTGAAGAAGGGCTAGGAGGGCAGGAAAGAGCAAGGTTTACAGTTTTAAAATCAGGTAAAGGCAAATCTCAATGTTTTTACTATTGACATGATATACCTTTAAATATTCAGATAAAAGCATCATTTTAGAGAGCGAAATTAACCTTAAGTACTAGATTCATTTTTTGAGTATGTACTATAACCAATGTGTACTCTGCAGAGGGCTGGTGAAATTTATACATGTTAGCCACAGATGAAAGGAGTTATATTGGACATAGAAGGACATTCTGATGGTGACATGTTGCTCTGTTTGAAAATAGGGAAGGGATGTAGTCAGTCGTGGGCCTTCTTCCTGACCTGTGACAGGTGTCACTCTTGTTACTCTCTGCTGGCCAGCTCACTCTGGTTGATATAATAGCAGTTTTGTGAATGCCTAGGGAAACCCCACCAACCAGAAATGCAAAGAGGGGGGAAAGAGACAGGTTTAGGAATTAGTCTCTCCTGGCACCCCACTCCAGCACTCTTGCCTGGAAAATCCCATGGACTGAGGAGCCTGGTGGGCCGCAGTCCATGGGGTCGCTAAGAGTCAGACACGACTGAGTGACTTCACTTTCACTTTTCACTTTCATGCATTGGAGAAGGAAATGGCAACCCACTCCAGTGTTCTTGCCTGGAGAATCCCAGCAATGAGGGAGCCTGATGGGCTGCCATCTATGGGGTTGCACAGAGTCGGACACGACTGAAGTGACTTAGCAGTAGCATCAAGGGGGGAAGTAGATGGGGAAACAGTGGGGGGGCTCCAAAATTACTGCAGATGGTGATTGCAGCCCGGAAATTAAAAGACGCTTAGTCCTTGGAAGGAAAGTTATGACCAACCTAGACAGCATATTAAAAAGCAGAGATATTACTTTGCCAACAAAGGTCCATCTAGTCAAGGCTATGGTTTTTCCAGTGGTCATGTATAGATGTGAGAGTTGGACTGTGAAGAAAGCTGAGCGCTGAAGAATTGATGCTTTTGAACTGTGGTGTTGGAGAAGACTCTTGAGAGTCCCTTGGACTGCAAGGAGATCCAACCAGTCCATCCTAAGGAGACCAGTCCTGGGTGTTCATTGGAAGGACTGATGCTGAAGCTGAAACTCCAGTACTTTGGCCACCTGATGTGAAGAGTTGACTCATTGGAAAAGTCTCTGATGCTGGAAGGGATTGGGGGCCGGAGGAGAAGGGGATGACAGAGGATGAGATGGCTGGATGGCATCACCAACTCGATGGACGTGAGTCTGAGTGAACTCCAGGAGTTGGTGATAGACAGGGAGGCCTGGTGTGCTGCGATTCATGGGGTCGCAAAGAGTCAGACACAACTGAGTGACTGAAGTGAACTGAACTGAAGGGTCTTCTTTGGGCTTCCCCGGTGGCTCAGCAGTAGAGAATCTACCTTCAATTAGGAGCTGTAAAAGATGTGGGTTACATCCCTGGGTCAGGAAGATACCTTGGAGGAGGGTGTGGCAACCCACTCCAGTATTCTTGCCTGGAGAATTCAATGGACAGAGGAGCCTGGAGGGCTACAGTCCAAAGAGTCGGACACAACTGAGGTGACTCAGCATGGTTGCAAGGGTCTTCCTCTGATTTTACCTCAATTAATTGCTTGAGATATTGATAAAAGTCATATAGATAAAATTTAATTTTTATGTAAAGTAGTTAGGAAGGTTTGTAAAAATTGTTTTTGAGACAATGGTAAAAAAAAAAATTTTACTGACCTGTAGTTGATTTTACAATGTTGTGTCTAACTTCTGCTGTACAGCAAAGTGGCTCAATTATGCATTTATATATGCTTTTCATGTGCTTTAGCATTATGGTTTATCCTAGGATATTGAGTATAGTTTCCTGTGCAATACAGTGGGACCTTGTTGTTTATCCATCCTGTATATAACAGTTTGCATCTGCTAATCCCAACATCCCAGTCCTTCCCTCAACCACCCCCACTTCCCCTTGACAACCGTGTCTGTTCTCTATGTTTGTAAGTCTGCTTGTGATCATTTGTGTTGTATTTTAGATTCCACATATAAGTGACATCCTATGGTATCTGACTTCCTCTTTCTGACTGACTTTGCTGAGTATAATCTCTAGATCCATCCATGTTGCTGCAAATGACATTATTTCATTCTTTTTTATAGCTGAATAATTTTCCATTATATACAATGGAATATTATATGTATATATGTATAAATCACATATTCTTTATCCTATACATTCATCTATCGATGGACATTTAGGTTATTTCCATGTCTTGGCTATTGTAAACGGTACTGCTATGAACAAAGAGGTGAATGAATCTTTTCAGAATTGTAGTTTTGTCTGGGCATATGCTCAGGAGTGGGATTTCTGGATCAGATGGCAAATCTATTTTCAGAAAATTAGTTATTTAAAAAATACTAAGATCTCTGTAGACCTGGGCATGACTATTATTGATATCTACTTCTTATCAACTAAATATAAGGGTTATTACAGGGAACCTAGTGGGGAAAATTCTTTACTAGCTAGCCCATGGCTTGTTTTTCTAAAGAAAAGTCTTTTAAATATACTTGAGTGTGGTGCATGGCTAGGGAATAGAGAAAACACCAAAAACCAAGGAGAATGGTTTTTGTTTTGCACAATGTTGCTCTTTTGTACATACAGCAAAACAATGTTGCTCTTTTGTAACAATATCCAGGAAAAGGGACAGGGCTTCACCTTTAGCCAAACTACACAATGTAAGGGGCTTCTCATGGTCACTTTTAAGAGCAAACAGAAGTCTCTGGAGCCTTTGAGAGAGGTGATTGAGGGCTGGTTGATGTTTTATGGCTGCATGGTTTTAGCCTAGTTTGGTTTTATGAAGTGAGAGGAGGAAAAAAAATATATTGGTTGGAGTGCTCTGTGTTTTATTTACCTTCCTGAGTTATTGTGATGGCCTTCTAGGCTGAAGTTTTATGGCATCTAATGAAAACTGTTTATTTTACCTGGGCTTCAACATCTGACAGAGGCAAATCATCCAATCTTACATCCTGGATTACCTGTAAACAGAAGTGTGATAAGATACAACCCAAGGAACAAATTTTTAAAATATTAATCATCATTCAGGTATAGCTTTTATAAGTTTTTTCATGTTTATTTCACTTGATTGCATTAACACTAACATTGCCTACAGAAATGAGATTTTGTGATGTGTGTGACATTATTCTCTTTCTTTATTTACTGTTGAAATTGAAAACAAATATCTCAGTAAATAAATATCAGAAGAAAACGTATAAAATTTCAAATTGCTTGCTGTTGCTTCTATGATTTTAAAAATCAACACAGCTATGTATTTTGTGTGTGGTTAGATTTAATTCAATAAAAATATTTGGAAATCAAAGAAAAATCTTGTTTTTATGTATCCTAGGAAAAGGATTAGTAAGATGGAGTGTTAATGAATCTATTCTAATTATTTTTTTCCTTTGGAGTTGATAGTGTAATTTATTTAAATACAAGATTTAAATTCAGCCAGTCCATCATTTGACAAGAAGAATAACACAACTCAAACTATTAATTTTTCAGAGTTTATTTTGGGGATATTTCTCAGTAATAGTCTAAAAGAAATGACCAATTGTGATAATTACTGATGAGCCTTGAAGAGATCATAGTGTGAGTTGCTCTGGGCGAGGGGAGGGGGGTGTCAGTCGCTCAGTCATGTCCAACTCTTTGCAACCCTGTGGACTATAGCCCACCAAGCTAATCCGTCCATGGGATTCTCCAGGCAAGAATACTGGAGTGGGTTGCCATTTCCTTCTCCAGGGGATCTAGGAAGACTTAAAAGCTTAAGAAAAAAAAGTTTTTAGAAAAAAAATTAATTTAATTGATTTAAAGGTTTCCAATAATCACTTAAGAGATTCCCATATTTTATGTAAAGGGTCTCAGATCAGATGAAATCCATGGTACACAAGGTCAGCCATGAGTCTAACAGTCCTATTTAAATGGTAGTATTCCCAATTCGAAATTTCCCACAAAAGAGACTTAGTCTTACAGGAAACTTCATCCAAAACAATGAATATTTTTCCTCCCTAGGCTTCCTTTATTATAGAGATTGTGGTTATGCTTTGAGTTGTCAATGTTAATAATATTAAGTGAAAGTGAAAGTGTTAGTTGCTCAGTCATTTCTGACTCGTTGAGATTCCATGGACTGCAGGCCACTAGGCTCCTCTGTCCATGGAATTCTCTGGTAAGAATACTGGAGTGGGTAGCCATTCCCTTCTCCAGGGGATCTTCTCAACCCAGGGAACAAACTCGGGTCTCCTGCATTGCAGGTAGATTCTTTGCTATCTGAACCACCAGGGAAACCCATTAATAATATAATAGCCAGTTATTTTACCAGCAAAAGCAAGCCTATTCTGAAATAGTCAGAAGAACTGCAATGTGGGATATGTGAACTATGGTGGACCATAGGCAATTCAGAGAACAAGGAAGCCAAATAGGTTCTTATGGGGAAAAGGGAGGAGAAGGGAGGGGCTGTAATAACCAAGGGGACCACTGGAAGAAGCTGCAAGTCCAAAGTACGGAGGCTTCTTATCTGTTGGGGCTGCTAGCAGACTGGATTGTCAGTGGCTAAGAGTTTTGTTTTTCCTGCTGGACAGCTGAGTAGGAGATGCCTTCCTATCAGAGATGTAGGCTTATGCCTCTTCCTGTTTGGAGTAATTGATGATGTGATGCAGGGCAAAGAGAGCTCCTTTGACAGGCTGTCCTGGCTTCAATTTTAGCTTAGGTTTCTTTAATTCTACAAAGTAAACATTCAAATTAAAATATTTGTCCAGAGAGATGCAAAGTTAAACTTTCCCCCAAAGCATCATTAATGCCATATTCTGGGTCCAAGTTCTGTTATTAAATCAGATCTTTCAATCATGGGTTTTGCCAGTTTCTGTTGCTCTGCCTTTATTAACTGTATAATAAGAAATGAACCCACCTAAATATTGTTAAACCTTTATTTCTGTTAGTCTGATAACATTGTCTTCTATTTCTTTTCAGTCCTAATCATAATGAGATAGAGATTTTTGACCTACAACATAATGGTTATAGTTAGATTTAAGAGAAAATATCCTTTGGACTTTTGTTCTTAAAATTGATTTTTTATCAGGGAGAACTTTGTTTCTAGAAAGCATCTTGTTTTCTAGGATACTGATCATAAAAAACATATCTGGCTTGACCATCATTCATAACAGTTGTTCTTAGGAGATATTCACAGAACCGACAAAACATTGGCTTTTAAACTTGGATTTCCTTACATTTTGGGTCTATTGTGCCAGACTTTTACCCTGCCCACTCCCCCCCAATGCTCTTTCTTCTAAACTTGGGTTATTCTTAGTGAATGAAAGAAAAGAGGAGACCAGAAACTTATATTCTCAAACATGACTGGTTCAACATATGATAACAACAGAAATTTTTTTTTTTTAACTTAAAAGCAAGTAATTTCATAGTGCATTGTTTCTGGAGTCATGATGGTTTCCCAATGATCAACTGAGTGATATCTGAATTACTAATAGATTGAAAACTTCCTATGTGCTAGGAGCTATGCTATGCTAAGGCCTTTCCATTTGCATAATTTCACTTATTACTCAATATTTCCCATCTAAATAGATGGAGAAACAATGGAAACAGTGACAGACTATTTTTGGGGGGGTCCAAAATCACTGCAGATGGGTGACTGCAGCCATGAAATTAAAAGACGCTTGTTCCTTGGAAGAAAATCTATGATCAACCTAGTTCAGTTCAGTTGCTCAGTCGTGTCCTACTCTTTGCGACCCCATGAATCGCAGCACACCAGGCCCCCTGTCCATCACCAACTCCTGGAGTTCACTCAAACTCACGTCCATTGAGTCAGTGATACCATCCAGCCATCTCATCCTCTGTCGTCCCCTTCTCCTCCTGCCCCCAATCCCTCCCAGCATCAGAGTCTTTTCCAATGAGTCAACTCTTCGCATGAGGTGGAGGTGGCCAAAGTACTGGAGTTTCAGCTTTAGCATCAGCCCTTCCAAAGAACACCCAGGACTGATCTCCTTTAGAATGGACTGACTGGATCTCCTTGCAGTCCAAGGGACTCTCAAGAGTCTTCTCCAACACCACAGTTCAAAAGCATCAATTCTTTGGCGCTCAGCTTTCTTCAAGGTCCAACTCTCACAGCCATACATGACCACAGGAAAAACCATAGCCTTGACTAGACGGACCTTAGTCGGCAAAGTAATGTCTCTGCGATCAACCTAGACAGCATATTAAAAAGCAGAGACATTACTTTGCCAACAAAGGTCCGTCTAGCTATGGTTTTTCTTGTAGTCATTTATGGATATGCGAGTTGGACCGTAAAGGAAGCTAAGTGCCAAAGAATTGATACTTTTGAATTGTGGTGTTGGAGAAGACTCTCGAGAGCCCCTTGGACTGCAAGGAGATCCAACCAGTCCATCCTAAAGGAAATCAGTCCTGAATATTCATTGGAAGGACTGATGTTAAAGCTGAAACTCTGGTACTTGGGCCAACTGATGTGAAGAACTGACTCATTTGAAAAGACTTTGATGCTGGGAAAGATCGAAGGCGGGAGATGGGGATGACAGGATGAGATGGTTGGATGGCATCACGGACTCGATGGAAGTGAGTTTGAGCAAGCTCAGGGAGTTGGTGATGGACAGGGAAGCCTGGCGTGCTGCAGTCCATGGGGTCACAAAGGGTCCGACATGACTGAGCGCCTGAACTGAACTGACTTATTACTCCCAATAACTGTGGTTAGTTGGGTGCTAGTCTCATCTTACGCATCAGAAAATCGAGGCACAGAGTGGTTAAGTGACTTTCTGAAGTACACAGAGTGCTCAGTGGCAGAGCTGAGAATGATATTTGTGCTGCTTGACCTCAGTGCCCAGGCTCTTATCTGTTATTCTCACTTTTTCTCCTTCAAGGGATGTGCAGTGGATGATTCAATAAATGGAGGGTAATGCTTATTTTAACTCTGTTGATGAATGTTCACAGTTGCACTGAGACATTTTATTCACCTATTCTACTGTCATTTACATTAGCACTAAAGATCTGTGCCTTTGACTGTTACATTCAAATACCTTTTCTTAAGGAAGACATTAATTTTCATCTCACTTTCCTGGCCCTTGTGTTTGTTTTATAATCTAATATTGTGATTAGGGTTATATTTTGGACAACTGTGTTTTTGTGCAAGGGGGATAGAATTAGAGCTTTAAGGTAATGAATTTGCTATACTGTTTGGGAGATGTGTAGATGCTATTCTCTAGGTATAAAAAGCTCTATCTATCACTGGTTCTTGTTAACTTTGTTTTTTAAATCTTCTACAGCAGATGCTGGCAATCCTTCCTTAAATGACAGATAGTAAATATTTTTGGCTTTACAGACCATATATTTTCTGTCATAACTACTCAATTCTGCTGTCGTAATGCAAAAGCAGCCATAGGCTCTATGTAAATAAATGAGTGTAGCTGTGTTCCAATAAAATTTTATTTTCAAAAATTGGCTGCCAGCCAGCAAGGCAGAATTTGCTGATTCATGTTCTGTTACTTTATTTATTTGTTATCTGGACTTCCCTGGTGGCTCAGAGGTTAAAGCGTCTGCCTCCAGTGCAGAAGACCCGGGTTCAATCCCTGGGTTGGGAAGGTCCCCTGGAGAAGGAAATGGCAATCCATTCCAGTATTCTTGCCTGGGGAATCCCATGGACGGAGAAGCCTAGTAGGTTACAGTCCACGGGGTCGCAAAGAGTCGGACACGACTGAGTGACTTCACCTTACCTTACCTTACCTGATCCATCATTTTCTGTAGGGTGTGTTAAAATTTCCAAGTAAATTCATAATTTGTTCTTGATTTATCACCTTAAAAACTTGTCGGTTATTACTTTATAATTTAGAATAGGAGCGGAAAATAGGGGTTGAGAAAGTGTAGTCTGAGCATGTCCTTGTGCAAGCCTCTTCACCCTCTATGACTCAGTTCCCTACTCTGCTGAATGGAGGTTAATATTTACAGCATAGGTTTGTTGAGGATTAAATGAGTTAATACAAGTAAAGCTCTTAGAACAGTGCTTGGAATCTGATAGGCACTAACTGTAGGTGAACTACTATTTGAAATGTTGCTAAGTGCACTTAGGGGTATAATCATTATACCTTTTGGGTTTATATCCTCTTAACCTGAATATAATATTCTTCCCTGCTATTTTTGGCCTGACATTCACTTTCAGCTGATGTTAAAACCACCTCTCTGGCTTTCTTTTGCTTCACACTTGCCTATTACATCTTTTTTCCTTCCTTTCATTTCCAGCTTTTCTGTACTAAGCATGTCTCTAGACAATGTATTTTTAAATCTTATTTTTTGTTTGTTATTAAACCAACCTGACACCCTGTTTGTTTTTGTTGGTTAGTTTAATGTAATGATTTGCATTTATTTTAGTTATTGTCATATTTAA
Source organism: Capra hircus (assembly GCF_001704415.2). NCBI lineage: Eukaryota > Metazoa > Chordata > Mammalia > Artiodactyla > Bovidae > Capra > Capra hircus. The sequence goes on from NC_030818.1 coordinate 21,967,861, forward strand.
AGTTATTAAAACTATCTGTTTCATCTCTTTATCATACTTTCATTGGTCAATTTATTTTTCCTTTCTTTACTTCTGATCAATACATCAAATATTCTTATGCTGGTTAGACAGGTATACATTTTAAATGTTTGTATATCTGGTGATTACCTTAAACTTAAGACCTACTTTTATGGTTTTTTCTTTCCCTTTCATAGTTCTTGATTTTTATCAATATCTATATTTTTTCCTTGAAGGTTGAGCTCTGAGTTATACTGCCTGAATTTGAATTCAGGCACTGAATTTGACACTACATCTTAGTGGCTGAGTGTCCTTACATAGGTTTTTTAACCTCTCTGTACCTCAGTTTCCTCATCTGTAAAATGGTGTCTTACTTCTGATGGCAACCTCTTCTTTCCTCTTTTCTCAAGAAAATCCACTTGGTATCATCCCCCTTTAGCTCAGGTTATTATGGGTATTAACTTTTTGCTCTTTAAAGGTAAAAGGTAAAATAGGTTGCTTTTTAAAGGTAAAATAAAACTTTTAAACTTATTTACTCACTCTAACTTTCTTTATATCAGACTTTAGTTTTTTTCTTTCTTTTGGAGTACTTATTGTAAAAGTGTTTTCATAGCAGGTCTTTCTGCTATGCTGAGCTTTCTTCTGAGGCTTTGCATACAAATGATACTTACTTATTGCCTTCTTATATTTAAATGACACTATTGGGCATAAAATTTTAACCTCAGTGCTTTTGTCTTTAAACCCTTTAAAACATTTTTCATTGTCTCTGCTATGGCTCGAGACAACTAATCATCTGAATTTTATCCTTTGTAGTTGAATTGCTCTTTCTTACTAGAAGCTTTCCAAATTTTCTCTTGAACTTTGAAGTCCTTTAGTTTTCCTCTACTGATGTCTAGATTTTGGATTTCCTTTTCCTCTTCTGTTTGCCCCTTGGTATGCTATATGCCTTCTTAATCTAAGGCTTTTCATCTTTAATTCTGGGAAACTATCAATCATTAATTCTCCAAATATTTACCTCCTTTCATTTACTCTCCCTTTATAGTTGACCCTTGAACAACATGGCTTTGAACATGAGTTTCAACATGGATCCACTCATATAAAGATTTTTTTAAATAAGTGTGTACTGCAATACAGCATGAAATGTGGTTGGTTGAATTTGTAGATGTCGAATTGAAGATGTGGAGGAAAGACTAATGTTAGATGCAGATTTTTGACTGTATAGAGGGTAAGCATCCCTACCTGCTGTGTGTTTAAGGGTCAATTGTATGTTATTAATATTATGTAGATGGTAACACTCTCCTTCATATTTCTTAAATATATTCATAATATCTCACATATATTCCATCTTAATTCATCCCTGAATCCTTCTGTGATTCCTTGACCCAGGATGGGGAGTCTGAAGCTGGTATCCTGGTTTGTAAACCTCCTGAGGCAGACTTTTATTTCTTTTCCATTTAAGGTCATAACCACTTTTTAGATCTTCAGGAGGCTCATATGGATTTTATGTTGGCTTTTAAAATGCGTATGTTTCCTCCCTGGTTTTTGGTTTGTTTTTCTTGTTTTTCCTTTGTTTTGGTTTTTGCTTTTTTAAAATTGAGTTCAGGAGAGGAAGCTAGCAGTCTGGGTTAGTTCATTGTCATGCCACAAGCGTACTTATTTTTTTGTAAAATATTGCCAGTTCTCAAGTTATATGTGTGTGAAAGCCACTCAGTCGTGTCCAAATCTTTGCAACCCCCTGAATTCTCCAGGCCAGAATATTGGAGTGGGTAGCCTTTCTCTTCTCCAGGGGATCTTCCCAACCCAGGGATCAAACCTAGGTCTCCTGCATTGCAGGAGGATTCTTTACCAGCTAAGCCACAAGGAAAGCCCAGTGTTTAAAAAGGACAGTGTATAGAGCTGCTTCTTCCCAAATTTAGTAAGTTTATTAATCATTGCCTATTATATACATTTGACTTAGCTGTGTCAATCTCCACCTCTGAAGACTGCTGATATGAATAAAATGGTATGTCTGTAGTATATAGACTTGACTCAACTTTTCTCTTCTTGATGAGGCTGAAAGGGCCAATACTCTACTTCAAGGGTATAATTTACGTACTTGAATGATGATTCTCTAGTTCTATGTGTAGTAATTTTTATCAGTCTTGCTGATTTATGACAACAGCAAAGTCATATCTTGAAATTTATGGTATTTTAATGCAAAATTTAAATTGAATTTTACTTTCATTGATTTCCACAAAGTCAAGCCATTCACTTCAGGATTATAAATTCTGCACCTACACCAGGTCTGTCAAGCAATGATGATGAAGACTGATACTCTTTTCTGTTCTTTTCATTTTCATGCAACTTCCTGGTTTTGTAAGTCTTCTTGTGGGAAGGTTTGCCTGAGAGTTCAACAGAATGTCTTACCACCAGCCTTATGGAACTTGTATGATATTTTTTTTCCTGGAGATTTAAGGGTTAGGTTAAATTAATTTAGTTTTTAAAAAGGTATTCCTATTAAGGTTCTGAATGATAGTTAATTTAGTTGATAAAAACAGTTTGTGTCAAGTGTTGAAATTAATTACTGAGATGGTGTGTAAGTCTTTCTCTGGAATTCTTTAAATGCAGGATATATTTTTATCTTTCTGAGGTGGCTAGTTTAGGGGTATTTTTAAAGATTGAAGGACTGAGATGATATCTTTTCTGTTTGAATCCTTTGACTGAAACTGCTCTCCAATTTTAGCTGAAAAAATGCATCCTTTAAAATGCATCCTTTTGTGCCACTGATATTCTTTAAGGTAAATTAAAGCCTTGAAGAAATTATATTTTATTTGAAATTCTGGATTGAGCACTTCTTCTTCCCTTTCTCTCCTAATCATTTGTATCTGCTCCTTCATTTTTGTCCTAATAACTCCTGGAAATACCTGCGATGTTCTCTCTAGCTTTGGCATAGATTATATAGCTTTTTAAAGAATTGCCTTATTTGTACACTTATTTTCTCCTTCCCTAACTTTTCCTTCTTACACCCATCAAACAAGTATATCTCAGTGACATAGATTAGAACAATTAAATATTACTATGACCATGGCCTGAATTTTCCCTAGTTTTATTCAGTCATTGTAATATTCTTAACCCCCCTCTACCCCCTCACACATCCTTTCAGAAGAAAAGTGGTTTATTTCCCTGGTACACTTGGGGACAGGAAGTGGGCATGCAGGGTCCAGATCTTTCTCCTCTTTTTTTCTCGTGGAACCTAGTTGCTCTAAGGAAGAATGCATTTCCCCCCACCCCCTGCTTTTTCCATGCTGCAGAGTTTATGGAGCAGCTTGCTTCTATCTGTGTCTGAGTGAGGCCTGTGATTGTTTCAAAACTCCCTGTGACTAGGTGAGGAAGGCTTTCTAATTCTGAGATTCTGCCCGCTTAGCTACTGAGTGTTTGGATATAAATCTACTATCTTATTGTCTTCTATTTGTTCCACGTATTCTTTGTTTCTTTCTCTTTCCTTTATTGCTTCCTTTTAGGTTTTGTTATGATTCCATCTTTTAAAAAAGCTATTATTTTTTAAATTAAACATTTTATTCTTTTAGAGCTTACCTTCAAAATTAGAAGATATGTTTATAATTACCAAAAATATTCAGTAATAATTTGTGAAAGTCTAAGTTAATGAAAATTTTCACCTAGATGATATAAGTACCTTGGAAAACTTTATCTCTATTAATCATTGCCATAACTAATATGTTGTTGTGTCCAGATAATTTTTGTTATTAGCATTTTAGAAATCATAAGACATTTTTATTTTATACATTTAATATTTCATATTTATATATTTTACCACCTTATTCATCTTTTATTCTTTGCTGCATTTCAGAGCTTCCATCTCAGATAATCTTTCTTTTCCATTAAATATGTTTTTTAGAATTTCCTTTAATGTGAGTCTTCTCATGATAACTAAACCTTTTTTCCCTAATTTGAAAATATTGTACTTTATTTTTGAATGATATTTTTACTGAATATGGAATTCTAGAGTGCTATTTTCTCCCTTACATCTCCCCTCTTCACACATTGAAGGTAGTCCAATATTTCCTGGCTCTCACTGTCAGTATTGTGAAGTCAGCTATAATTCTAACTTTTGAGCCTTTGGAGCACTTTTTTCCTGGCTTTAAGACTTCTTAGTCTTCTGTTTCTGCCCTTTTTGATATGGTGTCTATGTGGATTTCTTTTTAATGTATCCTGCTTAGAATTTATTTGTCTTCTTGAATCTGTGGATTAATATCTTTCATAAGTATTCATGTATTCTTAGCTATTCTCTTTTCAAGATATTGTCTCCAGCACATTCTCTTGTCTTCTGGGTCTCTGAAAAACATTTATTATATCTTCTTGACATATCCTCTAAATGTCTTTTTTGAATTTTCTGTGCTATATTCTGGATAGTTTCTTTTGACCTGTCTTTTAGATGACTATTTTTTTTTCTATCTGTGTCTAATATAATATTCAAACCATCTGTTGAGTTGTTAATTTTAGGAATTATGTATCTCAATTCTGGACTTTTGCTTGCTTTTCTTTTAGTCTTTTTTTTTTTTTAATAGTTTTCAATTTCTGTCTTAAACTTAAATATTGGTCTTTATTTCTTTCAACATAATAAGCACAATTTTTTTTTGTTTTGCTTTTCTTAGTAGTCTTTGCCTGATAATTTCAATGCATCATATATTTGTGAGTTATTTCTGTTATGTATTGTTTATATATATATGTATATATATATATGTGTATATATATATATGTATATATATATATATATTTTTTTTGGTGTTTGTTTCCTTGTGTGTTTGATTACTTTTAAGTCTATGCTGCACATTTTATCTGAAAAATATTTGGAGAAATATTTGATGCCTAGGATGATGATGCTTTACCCAGAGCATGCTTTCATTTGGTTCAAAGCTTGAGATTCCTGGACATTCAGCTGATTGGAAGTTAGATTACAAATTGCTGCTATTGCTGATTTAGTTTTGGTTAACATCTACTCTGAGGGCATGATTTTCATAATTTTAAAGTGGGAATTAATTTATCAGAATCTTATTCCTTGGCAGTGTCCAGACCTTGATTTCTGTCTCCTTTTATTTAAGAGGTTTCCAAAATAGAGATGAGCTTCATAGTTTCTTTTCCATTATAAGCAAATGTCTTTGGAAAAAGTATAGCTTTGGGTGCCTCACCTTACATTTCTCATTTCTTGTGTTTTAATCATGGTCTTGCAATACTGCATTATTTTGTAAGGTTTTTGGTTCACGTTTACCTCTTTTAGTTGTTGTTTTGGGTTTTGTTCAGTGCTCTTAGCTATTCTCAGTGAGGAGCTTAGTTCAAAATATCTAGTTTGCTATTCCTTTCTTTTCCATGAGAACTCCCTGCCTACAGAGATTAGGATCTTTGGTTTGCTCCTGACCATAACTTTACTTGGGAATAAAGGTACTGGTGAGGCTATTACTTCTATCAAATGCTCCTTATATTGTATTTGTCAATTGGCTTATGAAATAAGATGAACTTTTTTTGTTGTTTTTTATTTCTCTGCTGCATCTTAATCTATTTTCCTATAGGTTTTTTAATTTTTTTGAAATGAAGATTTTTTCAAACTAGGTATATGTCCTTACATGCCATGATATTGGCATGGATGTTTATAATAAAGTCAGTGGACAATACTGAAAGATTTGACAAGACAAAGAGAGAGAAAAAGAGATAAAGTAAGATACGGTAAAGTATTAAATAAATTTGCCAGACAAGAGATCATTTTCCACTTGGGCAAGAGTCATTACTGGTGAGGTGGCAGGAAGAATGAATGGGAGATGAGGAAGTAGAAATAGTTTGTTTACTTCAGGGTTAAGAACCTTTAGGATTCATTCTGAATGTCAACTTTCAGAGTAAGTTCTCTTATATGCTCCTAAAACTAAGATCATGGCATTTGGTCCCATCACTTTATGACAAATAGATGGGGAAACAATGGAAACAGTGAGAGACTATTTTCTTGGGCTCCAAAATCACTGCAGATGGTGACTGCAGCCGTGAAACTGAAATATGCTTGCTCCTTGGAAGAAAAGTTATGACCAACCTAGACAGCATATTAAAAAGCAGAGACATTATTTTGCCAACAAACTTACATCTAGTCAAACTTCCATCTATGGTCTTTACAGTAGTCATGTATGTTTGTGAGAGTTGGACTATAAAGAAAGCTGAGCACCGAAGAATGGATGCTTTTGAACTGTGGTGTTGGAGACTCTTGAGAGTCCCTTGGACTGCAAGGAGATCAAACCAGTCCATCCTAAAAGAAATCAGTCCTGAATATTCACTGGGAGGACTGATGCTGAAGCTGAAACTGCAATACTTTGGCCACCTGATGCGAAGAACTGACTCGTTGGAAAAGACCCTGATGCTGGGCAAGATTGAAGGCAGGAGGAGAAGGGGAAGACAGAGGATGAGATGGTTGGATGGTGTCACTGACTTGATGGACATGAGTTTGAGTAAGCTCTGGAAGTTGGTGATGGACAGGGAGGCCTGGCGTGCTGCAGTCCATGGGGTCGCAAAGAGTCAGACATTACTGAGCGACTGAACTGAGCTGAAGTGAACTGTGGTGCAATTACCACTGTCTGGGAATGCACAGGGTGTACCACTGCAATGCCTTGATGTTTCAGTCAAGAGACCGTTAGAAAGATCACTTTGGAAGAACTGAAAAACCTTCCAATTCCTTCTTTTAGTAAAAATTTAAAAGATTCCCTCATCAAGTAATATAATGTGTCAACATTTTTGAAGGTGATCTTGAAGATAATAATGAAGCACAGAGGATGACATTTCATAGCAAAATATGGATTTCTGTAATTCTGAGCCTAGAGGGAATTAAACTCTGTGAGTGTGAGAAAGGTTTAGGAATCCCTACATTCATTTCACTTACATTTTCCTTTTTTATGTATGCACAGTAGTGATAAATAATAACATTTTATAAATAAGTCTGAAAGAGAGCTGTCATGTTAAAATGAAAATTATAACTGATAAAAAAAACAGGTAATAGTTTGAGAGCTTTGTAATACTTTGCTTTTAATCACTTGCACAATATACCACTGGATAAATACACAATAATTTATCTAACTTGTCTATTGATGATCGCTTAGGTTGTTTGCAGGCTTGCTTTTACAAACGATGCTACAGTAAATGGCTTGAAAATGGATCATGGATCATGGAGTTAGGGAGGTTTTGGTAGGATAAATTCCTAGAAGTAGGATTGTATTTGTGCTCAGCTGTGTCTGATTCTTTGTGACCCCATGGACTGTAGCCTGCCAGGCTCCTCTCTCCATGGAATTTTCCAGGCAAGAATACTGGAGCAGGTTGCCATTTCCTACTCCAGGGGATCTTCCTGACCCAGAATTGAACCTGTGTCTCTTGTGTTTCCTGCATTTGAAAGCAGATTCTTTACCACTATGCCACCTGGGAAGCCCAATAGAACTTCCTAATTGGCTTACAAAGATATTGTTGTTTTTCTTGTCACTTTGTTTCAGATTTATAGATTAACTTGAGGGCAGAATTATCACCATTATTGATGTGATTTTCATAATTTCAATGTATCCTTCTGTTATTTTAGGAGTAGTCTTTTCCTTTATATATGTATAAACCAACATCCATTGGATCATAGAAAAAGCAAGAGAATTCTAGAAAAACATCTACTTCTGCTTCACTGACTACATTAAAGATTGTGTAGATCATAACAAACCATGGAAAATTCTTAAAGAGATGGCGATACTGGACCACTTTACTTGCCTTCTGAGAAACCTGTATGCAGGTCAAGAAGCAACAGTTAGAACTAGACATGGAACAGCAGACTGGTTCAAAATTGGGAAAGGAGTACATCAAGGTTGTATACTGTCACTCTGCTTATTTATCATCTATGCAGAGTACATCATGTGAAATGCTGGGCTGGATGAAGCACAAGCTGGAATGAAGATTGCCAGGAGAAATATCAATAACCTTAGATATGCAGATAACACCACCCTAATGGCAGAAAGTGAAGACTAACTCTGGAACCTCTTGATGAAGCTGAAAGAGGAGAGTGAAAAAAACTGGCTTAGAACTCAACATTCAGAAAACTAAGATCATGGCATCTGGTCCCATTCACTTCATGGTAAATGGATGGGGGAAATGGAAAGAGTGATAGACTTTATTTTCTTGCACTTCAAAATCAGTACGGATGGTGACTGGACCCATGAAATTAGAAGACACTTGCTCCTTGGAAGAAAAGCTATGACAAACCTAGACAGTGTATTAAAGACCAGAGACATCACTTTGCCAACAAAAGACTGTATAGTCAAAGCTATGGTTTTTCCAGTAGTCCATGTATGGATGTGAGAGTTGGATCATAAAGAAGGCTGAGCACTGAGGGACTGATGCTTTTGAACTGTGGTGCTGGAGAAGACTCTTGAGAGTCCTTTAGACAGCAAAGAAATCAAACCAGCCTATCTAAAGGAAATCAACCCTGAATATTCATTGGAAGGACTGATGTTGAACCTGAAGCTCCAATACTGTGGCCACCTAATGTGAAGAGCAGACTCATTGGAAAAGACTCTGATGCTGGGAAAGACTGATGACAGGGGGAGAAGGGGGTGACATAGGATGAGATTGTTCGATGGCATCACACTGACTCTGTACATGAGTTTGAGCAAACTCCAGGAGACAGTGAAGGACAGGGAAGCCTGGCATGTTGCAGTCCACGGGGTCACAAAGAACTGGACATGTGTTAGTGACTGGACAACAACAACAAACAGTGTGTGGTTAGAATAGTTAAGCACTCCAAGGATGAAAAATAAAAAGTAAGTTTTTTTTTTCTTTCTACCCCAGACTTTTTTCCCAACTTAAACTACTGTGAACATATTCCTAGATTTCCCCAAAATATTTTTGCAGATATACTTACTCACAATTTTGTACACATGTATGCACACACACACCCATTTCTTTTTAAAAAGGAAATCACACAAAATAAATTACATTATACACAGTATTTTGTTCCTTATGTATTTCACTTACGTCTTTAGGTCTCTTCATGTAAATACATGCAAGATCTAGTTCATATGACAAACAGACGCACATATGGACAGCTATTAGTGGACATTAGGTTAAGAACAGATTTTTTTTGTTTGTTTTAAACCATGCTACAATAGACATTCTTATTAGGATTTGGAACACTTCTGAGAGTTATCTCAGAGCAGGCTGTGTAGCGTGGTGACTAATAGCATAGATTCTGATGCCAGATTGCCTGGAGTTTGAACTTATTATTTGTTCCTTATTGGCTTTGTGAACTTGGGCAAGTTATTTGATCCTTCACTTTCTGAACAATAGTACATACTTGATGTGAGGATAAATATATATACAAAGAGCTTGGAATGATGCTTGGCATATAGTAAACAATCAATAAATGCTATCATTAATAGCCTTGTAGTAAAATTTGTGGCATATACATGATAAAAGTTTTCATTCTGGAAGAAAAGAAGGAAGGGTTGAAAGAGAATGGAAAGAAGAGATGGAAGAGGAAGAAAAAATAAGAACAGAAAGAGAGAAAAGAAATGGTGAAGGAGGAGGATGAGAGGGAAAGAGAGGAAGGACTAGGAAGACGAGGACAAAGCAAAGGAGGATGGAAAACAATGACATGAGGTTTGTAGAATAATTGAAAGCGCACAATGATGGGTTGTGGACTTTCTTGATTATCATGATTATTACTTCAGAGCCCAGTGCAGAGGGTTGGGTTAACCTCACCCCTCAGTTCATTGCACATTGTCCTTGCAAGGAACCTGGCTTGTTTGTTTGCTTACACACTCATGCTCTTTTACCCTCAATCCCAACTCTGTTCCCTTCCTCCCTCCACAGGCTGCCATTGTAAAGTGTAGTTGTTTCTGTTCAACTTGTGTCTTCTTGTTTTGTGTACGACTGGTTTAAATTTGCTTAAATGATTTCTTATTCTGTATCTCAGGTTTTTAACTTTTCATAGTTGTATTCTTACAACTTTAATTTGTCTTATATTAATGAACTCTTAATTGGCTTTCCATTTTCAGAATTTTTCCCTTAATGGCACCCCACTCCAGTACTCTTGCCTGGAAAATCCCATGGATGGAGGAGCCTGGTAGGCTGCAGTCCATGGGGTCGCTGAGTTGAATACGACTGAGCGACTTCACTTTCACTTTTCACTTTCATGCATTGGAGAGGGAAATGGCGACCCACTCCATTGTTCTTGCCTGGAGAATCCCAGGGACGGGGGAGTGGTGGGCTGCCATCTATGGGGTCGCACACAACTGAAATGACTTAGCAGCAGCAGGCTATTCTAAACCATTTCTTCTCAGACTTTAATGTGCTGCATGTTCCCTGGGGGATCTTGTCCCCATGTAGACTGATTCTGAATGTTTGCAGTGGAGACTGAGAGTCGGAATTTCTAACAAGCTAAGATTAGATGCTGATGCTGCTGGTCTGGCAACCACACTTGAAGGAGCAAGGTCTATACAAGATTGTTAATTTTCTCACTACCAAAATTCTGATCATCTTATTTATCTGCTTAATATCCTTCTATGTCTCAAATATTCACCCTTGCTTATTAAAATATTTTTCATCTTGATGTGTGTGCCTTCCATAGTATGGCTCCAACCCACCTTTCCATTTATGTCTCTCATTAATCTCCAACTTATTCCTATGCTTTGGCTCACTTGGTAAGTTCCTTGGTCTTTCTTTTTTCTTGGCAGTGACACATGGCATATTGGATCTTAAGTTTTTCCAACCAGGGATCAAATCCATGCCCCCTGCGTTGGAAGCACAGAGTCTTAACCATTGGAGAGTCAGGGAAGCCCCCCTAATCTTTCCTTTTCCCTGGCCTCCTTCCATGAATCTCATCATTTTTTATTAAAAAAAATTTTTATTGAAATTTAAAAAATTTATTTATGTTAATTGGAGGCTAATTACTTTACAATATTGTGGTGGTTTTTGCCATACATTCACATGAATCAGCCATGGGTGTACATGTGTTCCCCATCCTGAAATTCCCTCCCACCTCCCTCCCCATCCCATCCCTCAGGGTCATCCCAGTGCACCAGCCCTGAGCACCCTGTCTCATTCATCAAACCTGAACTGGTGATCTATTTCACACATGATAATATACATGTTACACTGCTATTCTCCCAAATCATCCCACCCTTGCTTTCTCCCACAGAGTCCAAAAGACTGTTCTTTACATCTGTGTCTCTTTCGTTGTCTCGCATATAGGGTCATCATTACCATCTTTCTAAATTCCATATATATGCATTAATATACTGTATTAGTGTTTTTCTTTTTGACTTACTTCGTTCTGTATAATAGGCTCCAGTTTCATCCACCTCATTAGAACTGATTCAAATGCATTCTTTTTAAAAGCTGAGTAATAGTCCATTGTGTATATGTACCATGGCTTTCCTATCCATTCATCTGCTGATGGACTTCGAGGTTGCTTCCATGTCCTGGCTATTATAAACAGTGCTGCGATGAACACTGGGGTACACGTGTCTCTTTCAATTCTGGTTGCCTCGGTGTGTATGCCCAGCAGTGGGATTGCTGGGTCATATAGCAGTTCTATTTCCAGTTTTTTAAGGAATCTCCACACTGTTCTCCAGAGTGACTATATTAGTTTGCATTCCCACCAACAGTGTAAGAGGTTTCTCTTTTCTCCATACACTCTCCAGCATTTATTGTTTGTAGACTTTTTGATAGCAGCCATTCTGACTGGCATGAGATGGTACCTCATTGTGGTTTTGATTTGCATTTCTCTGATAATGAGTGATGCTGAGCATCTTTTCATCTGTTTGTTAGCCATCTGTATGTCTTCTTTGGAGAAATGTCTATTTAGTTCTTTGTCCCATTTTTTGATTGGGTCGTTTATTTTTCTGGAATTGAGCTGCAGGAGTTGCTTGTATATTTTTGAGATTAGTTGTTTGTCAGTTGCTTCATTTGCTATTATTTTCTCCCATTCTGAAGGCTGTCTTTTCACCTTGCTTATAGTTTCCTTTGTTGTGCAGAAGCTTTTAAGTTTAATTAGCTCCCATTTATTTATTTTTGCTTTTATTTCCATTATTCTGGGAGGTGGATCATAGAGGATCCTGCTGTGATTTATGTCAGAGTGTTTTGCCTATGTTTTCTTCTAGGAGTTTTATAGTTTCTGGTCTTACATTTAGATCTTTAATCCATTTTGAGTTTATTTTTGTGTATGGTGTTAGAAAGTGATCTAGTTTCATTCTTTTACAAGTGGTTGACCAGTTTCCCCAGCACCACTTGTTAAAGAGTTCGTCTTTTCTCCATTGTATATTCTTGCCTCCTTTGTCAAAGATAAAGTGTCCATAGGTGCATAGATTTATATCTGGGATTTCTATTTTGTTCCATTGATCTATGTTTCTATCTTTGTGCCAGTACCATACTGTCTTGATAACTGTAGCTTTGTAGTATAGCTTGAAGTCAGGTAGGTTGATTCCTCCAGTTCCATTCTTCTTTCTCAAGATTGCTTTGGCAATTCGAGGTTTTTTTGTATTTCCATACAAATGTGAAATTGTTTGTCCTAGTTCTCTGAAGAATACCGTTGGTAGCTTGATAGGAATTGCACTGAATCTATAGATTGCTTTGGGTAGTATACTCATTTTCAGTATATTGGTTCTTCTAATCCATGAACATGATATATTTCTCCATCTATTTGTGTCATCTTTGATTTCTTTCATCAGTGTTTTATAGTTTTCTATATATAGGTCTTTTGTTTCTTTAGGTAGATTTATTCCTAAGTATTTTATTCTATTCATTGCAATGGTGAATGGAATTGTTTCCTTAATTTCTCTTTCTGTTTTCTCATTGTTAGCGTATAGGAATGTAAGGGATTTCTGTGTGTTGATTTTATATCCTGAAACTTTACTATATTCATTGATTAGCTCTAGTAATTTTCTGGTGGAGTCTTTAGGGTTTTCTATGTAGAGGATCATGTCATCTGCGAACAGTGAAAGTTTTACTTCTTGTCCAATCTGGATTCCTTTTATTTCTTTTTCTTCTCTGATTGTTGTGGCTAAAACCTCAAAACTATGTTAAATAGCAGTGATGAGAGTGGGCACCCTTGTCTTGTTCCTGACTTTAGGGGAAATGCTTTCAATTTTTCACCATTGAGGATAATGTTTGCTGTGGGTTTATCATATATGGCTTTTATTATGTTGAGGTATGTTCCTTCTATGCCTGCTTTCTGGAGGGTTTGATCATAAATGGATGTTGAATTTTGTCAAAGACTTTCTCTGCATCTATTGAGATAGTCATAGGGTTTTTATCTTTCTATTTGTTAATGAGGTGTATCACACTGATTGATTTGCAAATATTGAAGAATCCTTGCATTCCTGGGATAAAGCCCACTTGGTCATGATGTATGATCTTTTTAATATGTTGTTGGATTCTGTTTGCTAGAATTGTGTTTGCATCTATGTTCATCAGTGATATTGGCCTGTAGTTTTCTTCTTTTGTGGCATCCTTGTCTGGTTTTGGTATTAGGGTGATGGTGGCCTCATAGAATGAGTTTGGAAGTTTACCTTCCTCTGCAATTTTCTGGATGAGTAGGATAGGTGTTAGATTCTCTAAATTTTTGGTAAATTCAGCTGTGAAGCCGTCTGGTCCTGGGCTTTTGTTTTTTGGAAGATTTCTGATTATAATTTCTATTTCTGTGCTTGTGATGGGTCTGTTAAGATTTTCTATTTCTTCCTGGTTCAGTTCTGGAAAGTTGTACTTTTCTAAGAATTTGTCCATTTCTTCCAAGTTGTCCATTTTATTGGCATATAATTGCTGATAGTAGTCTCTTATGATCCTTTGTATTTCTGTGTTGTTTGTTGTGATTTTTCTATTTTCATTTCTAATTCTGTTGATTTGATTCTTCTCCCTTTGTTTCTTAATGAGTCTGGCTAATGGTGTGTCGATTTTATTTATCTTCTCAAGGAACCAGCTTTTAGCTTTGTTGATTTTGGCTATGGTCTCCTTTGTTTCTTTTGCATTTATTTCTGCCCTAATTTTTATGATTTCTTTCCTTCTACTAACCCTGGGGAGCTTCATTTCTTTTTTTTCTAGTTGCTTTAGGTGTAAAGTTAGGTTGTTTATTTGATTTTTCTCCTGTTTCTTGAGGTAAGCTTGTATTGCAATGAACCTTCCCCTTAGTATTGCTTTTACTGTATCCCATAGGTTTGGGGTTGTTGTATTTTTATTTTCATTTGTTTCTATGCATATTTTGATTTCTTCTGTGATTTGTTGGTTATTCAGAAGTGTGTTGTTTAGCCTCCATATGTTTGTACTTTTAATAGTTTTTTTACCTGTAGTTGACATCTAATCTTACCACTTGTGACCAGAAAAGATGCTTGAGATGATTTCAATGTTTTTGAATTTACCAAGGCTAGATTTATGGCCCAGGATGTGATCTCTCCTGGAGGAGGTTCCATGTGCACTTGAGAAAAAGGTGAAATTCATTGTTTTAGGGTGAAATGTCATATAGATATCAATTAGGTCTAACTGGTCCATTGTATCATTTAAAGTTTGTGTTTCCTTGCTAATTTTCTGTTTAGTTGATCTATCCATAGGTGTGAGTGGGGTATTAAACTCTCCCCCTATTATTGTGTTACTGTTAATTTCCCCTTTCATACTTGTTAGCATTTGCCTTATATATTGCAGTGCTCCTATGTTGGGTGCATATACATATAACTGTTATATCTTCTTCTTGGATGGATCCTTTGATAATTATATAGTGTCCTTCTTTGTCTCTTTTCACCACCTTTATTTCAAAGTCTATTTTATCTGATATGAGTATTGCTACTCCTGCTTTCTTTTGGTCTCCATTTGTGTGAAATATCTTTTTCCAGCCCTTCACTTTCAGTTTGTAGTGTCCCTAGTTTCGAGGTGGGTCTCTTGTAGGCAGCATATATAGGGGTCTTGTTTTTATATCCATTCAGCCAGTCTTTGTCTTTTGGTTGGGGCATTCAACCCATTTACGTTTAAGGTAATTATTAATAAGTATGATCCCATTGCCGTTTACTTTGTTGTTTGAGTTCGAGTTTATTAACCTTTTCTGTGTTTCCTGTCTAGAGATGATCCTTTAGCATTTGCTGAAGAGCTTGTTTGGTGGTGCTGAATTCTCTGAGCTTTTGCTTGTCTGTAAAGTTTTTGATTTCTCCTTCATACTTGAATGAGACCATTGCTGGGTACAGTAATCTGGGTTGTAGGTTTTTCTCTTTCATCACTTTAAGTATGTCCTGCCATTCCCTTCTGGCCTGAAGAGTTTCCATTGAAAGATCAGCTGTTATCCTTGTGGGAATCCCCTTGTGAGTTATTTGTTGTTTTTTCCCTTGCTGCTTTTAATATTTGTTCTTTGTATTTCATCTTCATTAATTTGATTAATATGTGTCTTGGAGTGTTTCACTTTGGGTTTATCCTGTTTGGAACTCTCTGGGTTTGTTGGACTTGGGTGTCTATTTTCTTTCCCATTTTAGGGAATTTTTCAACTATTATCTCAAATATTTTCTCATAGCCTTTCTTTTTGTCTTCTTCTTCTGGGACTCCTATGATTCAAATGTTGGGGCATTTAACATTGTCACAGAGGTCTCTGAGATTGTCCTCATTTCTTTTAATTCTTTTTTCTTTTTTCTTCTCTGCTTCATTTACTCTCACCATTCTCTCTCCCACCTCACTTATCCTGTCTTCTGCCTCAGTTATTCTACTGTTGGTTCCCTCCAGAGTGCTTTTGATCTCAGTCATTGCATTATTCATTATTGACTGACACCTTTTTATTTCTTCTAGGTCCTTGTTAAACTTTTCTTGCATCGCCTCAATCCTTGTCTCCAGACTATTTATCTGTAACTCCATTTTGTTTTCAAGATTTTGGTTCATTTTTACTATCATTATTCTGAAATCTTTTTCAGGTAGACTCCCTATCTCCTCCTCTTTTGTTTGGTTTGGTGGGCTTTTATCATGTTCCTTTATCTGCTGAATATTTCTCTGTCTTTTCATCTTGTTTAGGTTGCTGTGTTTGGGGTAGCCTTTCTCTATGCTGGCAGTTTGTGGTTCCTCTTTATTGTGGAGGTTCCTCCCTGTGGATGGGGTTGGATGAGTGGCTTGTCAAGGTTTCCTGGTTAGGGAAGCTTGCATTGGTGTTCTGGTGGGTGGAGCTGGATCTTTTCTCTCTGGGGTGCAATGAAGTGTCCAGTAGTGAGTTTTGAGGTATCTATGGGTTTGATGTGACTTTTGACCACCTGCATTTTTGTGGTCAGGGTTATGTTCCTGCATTATTGGAGAATTAGCTTGGTATGTCTTGCTCTGACACTTGTTGGCTCTTGGGTGGAGCTTGGTTTCTGTGTAGGTATGGAGGCTTTTGGATGAGCTCTTGTCGATTAATGTTCCCTGGAGTCAGGAGTTTTCTGGTGTTCTCAAGTTTTGGATTTAAGCCTCCTGCCTCTGGCTTTCAGCCTTATTCTTATAGTAGCCTCAAGACTTCTCCATCCATACAGCACTGATGATAAAACATCTAGGTTAATGGTGAAAAGATTCTCAGTGAAGAACTCCCAAAGAGGTTCACAGAGTTACATGAAGAAGAGAAGAGGGAGGTAGGAGATAGAGGTGACCAGAAGGAGAAGAGGGGGAATCAAAAGTGGCACGAGCAATCTAGCCAGTAATCAATTCCCTATTTGCTCTCCACAGTCTGGAACACTCAGAGAGGTTCACAGAGTTCCATAGAGAAGAGAAGAGGGAGGAAGGAGATAGAGGTGACCAGGAGGAGAGGAGGGGGAGTCAAAAGAAGAGAGACCAATCTAGCCAGTAATCAGTTCCCTAAATGTTCTCCACAGCCTGGAACACCCAAATTGATTCACAGAGTTAAGTAGAGGAGAGAAGGGGGAGGGAGGAGATAGAGGTGACCTGGGAGAGAAAAAAGGAGAGTCAAAAGGGGAGAGAGCAATCAAGCAAGTAATTACACTCCTAAGTAAAAATGAGTACTGAAGATTGGATTCTTAAAGGTACAAAATTGATAACAAATACCAAAAAGCAAAGATTAAAAAATCTAGAGTAGAGGTTAGACTCTCAAAAACACTATATTAAAAAAAAATTGCAAAAGTTATAAAAAAAAATATGAAATTTGCTTTAAAAATAGGGTCTTTTTTTTTGCAAGGTAATACTAGGTTCTAAAAATGAAAATTAAAGGAGTTAAAGAACTTAAAAATAAAAAAAACATTAAAAAATTTAAAAATGATAATAGTAAAATATATTTAGGTATTTCTCTGGAGCTGTTGAGGGCAGTGTGGGTTCAGTTCAGTTTCAGATAGTTCCTTGTTCCAGCTTATACTTCTTCTCAAGGTCTATAGGTCCCTTCCAGTGTAGTCAGTGCTAACTACAGGGTTTTAATCTGTTTCACCCATCACTTTTAAAGTGGTTCTCTCTTCTTTGTTTATTTTGGCTTCCTCTGTTTGCAAGTCTCTTCAGTATCTAACTTCCACCCTAACACAAGGGGGGAAGGTGGTCATTTATTTAGGCTCACTTGTTCAATTGTGCTGCAGGGAGGCAGGAACACTGCAAACAAATATCAGTGGTGTGTGTGGGGAGTGCTCACAGTGTCCGGGCCACACTGGGTTTATTCCTGCTCATGGCATGTGTGCTTTCCTGGTCTACACTGCTCAGGCTCCAGGTTGCTCTGCAGGAACTGAGAGGTTGCTCTAAAACAGGCCCTGAGTTGCGTGCACTTCCCAGGTCTAGGCTGCTCAGGTTCAGGTTCTCGGGTACTCCACAAAGGCACAGACTCGGTCGGGCATGCATTTTGTGCCCCTCCCAGATCTGAGCAGCTCAGGTGACCAGGGGCTTGGTGAGTGCCCTCTCCTCAGGTGGGGTGGTGTGTCTTATCACCTCCCCTGGCCCGGCCCCTCGGTTTCCTGGGTGTGCAGTGGGAGCACCATCTCAGGTGTGCTGTGTGTCTCCTTTGGGGAGCTGATCTCTGGCTGCGACCCTCCTGGTGGATGTCAACCGTCCAGGATCCCAGGAAGACTTCGTTAGCAATTGGGAGCCTGCTTGCAGTTTGGTAGAGGATGCCATCTCTGGGGCCAAGTTTGCTCCTTGCCTTCCGGATCTGGCTGTCGCATGCCTGCCTCCCTGCCTCTGGCGGGGAATGGGCCGGTCCATTCTTGCTGGCTAGCTCTTCTCTGCTATTCACTCAGTCCTTTGTTCTATGAACAGGGTTGGCAGTGCATTAGGTTAGAGCTTTTCGTGGGAAAGTTCTCTCTCTCTCTCTTTCCTCTTTTTTTTTTTTTTTCCCCCTCTCTCTGGCTATCCCACAGTTTGGGTTGCTATCTCACGTTAGCTCCCTCAGATTGTCCTCAGGGCATTCAGGCCCAGTCCTTACCCCAAGTAATGCAGCCCACGCCTCCCTGTTCAGCCCCCACTTGCTTGTGGCCTTCGCGAGCATCTGGGCTACTCCGCTAGGAGTTGCAGTTAGGCGTGTAATATGTGGGTTTTATTTATTTATTTTTTCCTCGCAGTTATGTTGCCCTCTGAGATTCCAAAACTCCCCACAGACCCGCCAGTGAGAGGGTTTCCTGGTGTTTGGAAACTTTTCCTCTTCTATGACTCCCTCCCTGGGATGGGTCTCCATCCTTAACTCTTTTGTCTCTCTTTTTATCTTTTATATTTGGTCCTTTTATATATGTACCATGGGTACATATATCCCATGGTAAATATGTACCATATCTTCTTTATCCATTCATCTGCCTATGAACATTTAGGTTGCTTTCATCTCTTGGATATTGTAAATAATGCTGCTATGAATATTAGGGTGCATGTGTCCTTTCAAATTAGTTTTTTCAAATATTTACCCAGAATTGGGTTTGTTGGATCATATGATAGCTCTGTTTTTAGTGTTTTAAGGAATCTCTGTACTATTATCCATACTGCTTATACCAGTTTACAGCCCCACCAACAACGTAGCGGGGTTCCTTTCTTTCCACACCCTCTGAATCACATCTTTCTTATTTCACTTCCTTTTGTATTCTCAGTATTGTATAAACCTCATAGTCCACCTTTGTTTATAGTTGTATAATTTTCTTATCTCTGCCTTGGGATTTTTAGTTCTTTGGCAACTGAGCCTATGTATTACTCACTTTGAATCCCTGTAGCATTTAATTATGTATTATTAACACATTTGTGGAAATGAATCTTTTCACATCATGCACATCAATTACAACACTTTGTAAGAGAAAAATGCCACTAGTGGTCAATATATTATTTACATTATTTACTTTATAATTGGTATCCTTTATTCTTTCATTTGTTGTTATTTACCAGTTATTACTTTGGTAATAACTTTGGCAAAGTGCATTACTTTGCCAACAAATGTCTGTCTAGTCAAGGCTATGGTTTTTCCAGTAGTCATATATGGATATGAGAGTTGGACTATAAAGAAACCTGAGCACTGAAAAATTGATGCTTTTGAACTGTGGTGTTGGAGAAAACTCTTGAGAGTCCCTTGGACTGCAAGGAGATCCAACAGTCCATCCTAAAGGAAATCAGTCCTGAATATTCATTGGAAGGACTGATGTTCAAGCTGAAACTCCAATACTTTGGCCACCTGATGCAAAGAACTGACTCATTGGAAAAGACCCTGATGCTGGGAAAGAGTGATGGTGGGTAGAGAAGGGGATAACGGAGGATGAGGTGGTTGGATGACATCACTGACTCGGTGGACATGCGTTTGAGCAAGTTCCAGGAGTTGGTGATGGACAGGGAGGCCTGGTGTGTGGCAGTCAGGCATGACTGAGCAACTGAACTGAACTGAACTGAACTGAACTTACTAGTTAAAATAACTGTTCCTATTGCCTCTAATTTACTCTTATTAAGCCAATGAATTTTAATTTACCTGTAACTCTAAGTTCTTCTCTGGCCTAAAGGCGACTTTGCTTCAATAGTACAGGTGGTTTTATGGTAGTTAATGCTTTTTCACTTATTTTCTCAGTTATTGTCTGTGTTGTGGATAATTGAAGTGCCAGAACTTAAGCTATTTTTTTTTAACATTTCATAATAAATGCTTGTGCAAATGTATTGAAAAATGACCATGGCAATTTTCTTTACAGCTCAATAGGTTTTGATTAAATTCCACAAATGTTAATTGGACGCCTACTACACACAAGCCGCTGTGGGTGATTCAAAATGAATAACACACATTCCCTGCCAAATGAGAACTTTCATCTGATGCAGCCACTTGGAGAAGCTCCTGGAGCTCTTCCCTTTTATATTTCCTTCACGTAGGGGTGAAAGGTAGAGAGTAACAGATGGAACTTCTCATTTTATTCGGTTTGCAGTTTTGATAATCACCAAATGTGATAATTCTGTTTTACATTATAAATTGTTTCACTGTATCCAAGTCTTATTAAACTATGATTGACTCATTTTATGCAGGTGGTAGCATTGTATAATGCTATTATACAATGTATATTTGACTATATTAAAATGCATATTTGACTAAAAAGATTATAATTGCATATGGTGTATATATATATTTTTAACTTTGAAAAAGAATTTTAATCCACGTGGTTAAAGTTACTGAATTCTTTTAAAAAGTGTATTGGTCTAACCTCAAGGCATGAGAGAGTGAGCTAAAATGAATGCTTTTTTATAGTTATATATGCACCATAGATGTCAACAATACATCTTAGATTTAATGACCAAATGTCCCCTCTTGATTCCTGCATGTCCCAACCTGTTCCTCCAATCATCTTTCCAATCTCAGGAAATACCCTTTCCAATCTTCCCTTTTCACAGGTCAGAAACATTAGTGCCATCTTTCTCTCAAATCCCATGGCTAACCCAGTTGTATATACTATTAGCACTAACTTCAGAATATATCAAGAATCTGCTAGTTTTTACCACCTGCACCCAAGATGGTGATCTTGACCTAAGTTATAATTACCTCTGGTCAATACATCTATATCTTTCTTATAAAACAAATAATTGAATGTTATAAAAATATGGATATACTATAGTTTATCTAACTATTCTGCTTTTTAGTGGGTTTTTTTCCAGTTTTCAACATTAAAAATATATTGCATTGAAATAAATCAATCACAAAAGGCAAATACCATATGATTTCACTTTTGTGAGGGTCCCAGAGTCATCAAATTCATTTGAGAAAGAAAATAGAATGACAGTTAATGGGGGCTTGTTGTTTACTGGGTGCAGAGTTTCAGTTTTTGCAAGATGAAACAATTTTGGAGATTGAATGCCTAGCATTATAAATATACTTAACAAGGAGATCCAACCAGTCCATTCTGAAGGAGATCAACCCTGGGATTTCTTTGGAAGGAATGATGCTAAAGCTGAAAGTCCAGTACTTTGGCCACCTCATGCAAAGAGTTGACTCATTGGAAAAGACTCTGATGCTGGGAGGGGTTGGGGGCAGGAGGAGAAGGGGACGACCGAGGATGAGATGGCTGGATGGCATCACGGACTCAATGGATGTGAGTCTGAGTGAACTCCGGGAGATGGTGATGAACAGGGAGGCCTGGTGTGCTGTGATTCATGGGGTTGCAAAGAGTTGGACACGACTGAGCGACTGAACTGAATTGAACTAACATTACTGAACTGTACAGTTAGAAATAGTTACAATAGTAAGTTCTATGTTATGCATAGTTTACTAAAACTTAAAAATGGTAAAAAATTAAAAAACATTAGGAAAAATTTCTAAAACTCAAAAGTTATTAGAGAGAAGGTATATAAATTCAAGTGCGCAAAAATTAAAAACCTCTCCAGTAATTAGGGAAATGCAAATTGTTTAACTGAGATATCATCCACTTATCCATTGTTTGTTAAAAGTCAACAATACCTAATGTTTTTGTAGGCAACTAGTCCATTTATATAAAAATTTAATTTGGCTTAGCAAATCCACTTCTATTCTATAAAATATATGCTTACATATGCACAAATAATTTTACAAAGATGTTAATTGAAATTTCACCCATAAAACTGAAAAATTATGCTGAAAAATTTCTTGCATTACCTTTGTATATAAGTGTAAATTTTTTCTAGGGAACATACTTGTGGATTTCTGAGACAAAGAGCTTGTACATTTAAAACATGAGTCAGCACTGTCAAAGTGCCTTCCAGATGGGCTGTGCCAATTGCCACTCAGATGAGGGTTTTTGCCAGTTTTCTCAACATTGGATATTGTCAAATTATTGATTTTGGCGATTTTGTAGATGAAAGTATAACATCTAATTGTTTGAATTTGCATTTCCCTGACTGCTATTTATTCTGAGATCTTTTCACATGTATATTCATCATTTGTATATTTTTCCTATGAATTTTCTTTTTATGTACTTCACCCATTTTACTGTCTTTTTATTGTTTTGGAGGGGTTTTAAAATATCCATAATCTAGATGTTGATTTCTTGGTTATTTTATCTACCTATCTACTTACTTACCTATCTGTCAGGTATGAGTCTGTGACTCCAATCAGGCATGTAAGAACTGCTGCTTTACCTTATGTTCTTTAAATGAGATTACATGCATCTCTCCTAACACCTTGCCAGTGATGAGAAACTCAGGATCAGTGATCTTGGGAATTCTTCTAAACATTCATGGATGTGGGAGGGTTCTCTTACACAGAGCTGTGTATTTGGCCAAGCCCTTGAGCTAGCCAATCCATGAGGATATCATCCACTTGACTGTTTATTTAAGTCCTTGGTGTCTGTGTTTCATTACTGCACTTTGCATGACATTTTTTTAAATGAGACTCAAAGCCTTTATTTCTTTTCATTTCTTTTTCTAATTCATTATTTTATTATTTCTTTTCTTTTCATTTATTTATCTTTCTATCTTAAACTCATCTGGAATTTGTGCATGCCTCTGTGTATGTCTGTTTATGGTAAGAATCTCAGTGTTACAACCTTTTAGCCATCCAATTGTTTTATCACCATTTGTTGAATAATCAGTCCATTCTTTTCAGACATGAAACATGGCCTGTTGCAAATCCTAGACTGATAAAGGAAGAAAGTCAACTTCTGGTAGGTATAAAGGCTATTGCGCGTAGGCAAGTGAAAATGTGTTAGAAAAAGAAAAGAAGAGGCAGATTTAAGAGATAAACAGATTGAACTAGTATTTTTAAAAATTGGAATTGAGGTAAAATTGAAAAAATGAGGACAATTTTTAAATTGTAAATAGTTGACTTTGTACAGAAGAAGATTGGTCCAATTAATATGAAAAGATATACAATTTAATAGAAAAATAGGCAAAGAGTTTGAAGGAATGAAAACAAAGGCATTCATATGAAGTGAAAACATAAATATTTTGTCTGCTAGAAATCATACAAGTTCTTCCTTTAGCTATGAGACACTAGTTTTCACCTATCAAAATAGTAAGGTTTAAATAGGCAATAAAACTCAAATTGCTGTGTGAAAATATTGCTGGGTGGAATGTAAATTGGTATAGTCTTTTAGATGGCTAATTTGGTAATGTATTTAAAAACTCTTAAAATACGCATAATGTTTTACTCAGAAATATTTTTAGGATTCCTTTCCCAAGAAAGTAATCAGAAATGTGCATGGAGAGTTACAAATGTTATTTATAAGAATGACCTAAGTGCTGAATAACTGGGGGGATTCCAAAATACATCCATCAAGAGAGCCTATGTTGGCATTAAATTTCATAACATGGGGACATGTCCACATACATATTATGTATATTGGAACAATGTGCTAATGAAACAATTGTGCATCATAGAGATTTTTATTGAAAAAAGAGTAGGGAGAAATTAGAAGCCATTAATACAACTAAACATGGTTTAAACATCTTTGCAAACCTTCGACGCCGCCTCAAAAATGATAGGTTGTGATCCAAGCTATGGAAGAAATGAATGGATGGATGGCTGTGCTGTGTGCATGTGTGTCTGACACACCCAGTGGTGTGATTCCAGCGTGAGGAGAAAACACAGTTGGACCTCAGTCTTAAGTGTCACTGACAAGTGAAAGGAGATCCTTCCAGGAAAGTCAAATCTGTGAAGCCCTTTATTATGTTGAGGTAGGTTTCCTCTGTGCCCATTTTTGGAAGAGTTTTTTATCATAAACGGGTGCTTAATTTTGTTGAAAGCTTTCTTTGCATCTGTTGAGATGACCATACGGTTTTTATCTTTCAATTTGTTAATATGACATATCACATTGATTGATTTGCATATATTGAAGAATCCTTGCATCCCTAGGATAAACCTGACTTGATCAGGGTGTATGATCTTTTTAATGTATTGTTGAATTTTGTTTGCTAGAATTTTGTTGAGGTTTTTTGCATCTATATTCATCAATAATATTGGCCTATAATTTTCTTTTTTTGTGTGATGACTTTATCTGGTTTTGGTATCAGAGTGATGGTGGCCTTGTAGAATGAGTTTGGAAGTGTTCCTTCCTCTGCAATTGTTTGGAAGAGTTTGGGAAGGATAGGCATTAGTGCTGCTCTAAATGGAATTCACCCTGTGAAGCCATCTGACCCTGATCTTTTGTTTTCTTGGGAGATTTTTGATCACAGTTTCAATTTCAGTGCTTGTGATTGACTTGTTTATAATTTCTATTTCTTCCTGGTTCAGTCTTGGAAGGTTTGAACTTTTCCAAGAATCTGTCCATTTCTTTCAGGTTGTCCCATTTATCGGCATATAGTTGCTCATAATGGTCTCTTATGATCCTTTGTATTTCTGCGTTGTCTGCTGTAACCTCTCCTTTTTCATTTCTAATTTTGTTGACTTAATTCTTCTCCCCTTTTCTCTTGATGAGTCTGGATAATGGTTTGTCAATTTTGCTTATCTTCTAAAAGAACCAGCTTTTAGTTTTATTAACCTCTACTATTGTTTCCTTCATTTCTTTTTCCAGTGTTGATTACGGCACTATTTTTGATAGCTAGGACATGGAAGCAACCTAAATGTCCTCTGACAGATGAATGGATAAAGAAATTGTGGTACATATACACAATTACTCAGCAATAGAAAGGCATGCATTTGAGCTTGTGCTAATGACGTGCATGAACCTAGAGCCTATTATACAAAGTAGAGAAAAAATATATCGTGTATTATTAACACATGTATATGGAACCTAGAAAGATGGTACTGATGAACCTATTTTCAGGGCAGCAATGGGGATGCAGATGAAGAGAACAGACTTGTGGACATGTAGGGGAAGGAGAGGGTGGGACGAATGGAGAGAGCAGCATGGAAACATATATACTACCATATGTAAAATAGATAGCCAATGGGAACTTGCTGTATGACTCAGGGAACTCAGGCTGGTGCTGACAACTGTGGGGGTGGGATGTGTGGGAGGTGGGACAGAAGTTCAAGAGGGAGAAGACATATGTGTATACCTATGGCTGATTCATGTTGATGTATGGCAGAAACCAACACACTATTGTAAAGCAATTATCCTTCAGTTAAAAATGAATAAATTTTAAAAAATCCGTGAAGGCAAAAGTTTACAATTAAAGTAAACTCCCATGAAAGTCATTATTATGGCAGAGTTCCTGCCTTTGTTCAATATGAAATAAGCTGTTTTGGAACATTTTTGTATCTTTTCCTCCTGGTCCCAACTGTGCAGGGCTTTCCTTCTTCCCTGCACTGTGATTAAAATGCTAACACTGAATTGCTGTAAACCCACAGCTA
Organism: Capra hircus; assembly: GCF_001704415.2. NCBI lineage: Eukaryota > Metazoa > Chordata > Mammalia > Artiodactyla > Bovidae > Capra > Capra hircus. The sequence continues at coordinate 21,993,533 of NC_030818.1, forward strand.
CCATTCTCTATCCCAGAAATAGGCTAAGTGCTTTTAGAAGCAAAGTGCTTGAGACTGTAATTATAGGAAGGGTTAATCATGTAGGCTAGGTCAGCAAGGAGAAAAGAAAAACCTCAGGAAATCTAAAAATCAGGGTTCCCTGCCCCACCCACGAGAATAGGGTGGGGAAGGGGTGAGTGCCGCTGTTCCAGAAGCATCTTGCTCTGGTGTTATGGCTGTCAGACTGTGTTTAATAAGCCAAGCACCTTCCACCCACTGCCCTTGGTCTCCTGACAGCAGTGGCAGCCACCAAAGGGCAAGAGCAGGGCTGGTCCTGTAGGGAGAAGAAATTTAAATGCTCAGAACCAGATGCCATTTCCCAAACTGTTTTGCTCACAGGGAAAGTAAGTTTATTGAAGCAAGTTATGTTTGTACCACAAGATGCCACCCTTCCCTTGAAAAGAAGAGAGTAAGGCAACTGAATAAAATACAAGTGTTTTATGAGTCCATCTTGCTCACTTTTATATCAAGGAGCTTCATTTTGGATGAAGAAAAAGCTTGTATTTTGTTCTGTAACATTTGCTGTAAGGAAAGAAACTAGTTCCTTGCTAGCAATCTCTAAAACTCTTTTAAACTGCTACAGAAATGCTGCTTTTGCATCTAATCTGACAATGGATTACAACTTTGCCTGCAAGCTTTATTACTTTGAGTACCTGTTGTTAGCATAGCTTTTGGTGGATAGTTAGGCTGTTACATCACTTCATGGGAAATAGATGGGGAAACAGTGGAAACAGTGTCAGACTTTATTTTTGGGGGCTCCAAAATCACTGCAGATGGTGACTGCAGCCATGAAATTAAAAGACGCTTACTCCTTGGAAGGAAAGCTATAACCAACCTAGATAGCATATTGAAAAGCAGAGACATTACTTTGCCAACAAAGGTCCATCTAGTCAAGGCTATGGTTTTTCCGGCAGTCATGTATGGAGGTGAGAGTTGGACTGTGAAGAAAGCTGAGCACTGAAGAATTGATGCTTTTGAACTGTGGTGTTGGAGAAGACTCTTGAGAGTCCCTTGGACTCCAAGGAGATCCAACCAGTCCATTCTGAAGGAGATCAACCCTGGGATTTCTTTGGAAGGAATGATACTAAAGCTGAAACTCCAATACTTTGGCCACCTCATGCGAAGAGTTGACTCACTGGAAAAGACTCTGATGCTGGGAGGGATTGGGAACAGGAGAAGAAGGGGACGACAGAGGATGAGATGGCTGGATGGCATCACTGACTCGATGGATGTGAGTCTGAGTGAACTCCGGGAGTTAGTGATGGACAGGGAGGCCTGGTGTGTGGTGATTCACGGGGTCGCAAAGAGTCGGACACGACTGAGCGACTGAACTGAATTGAACTGAACTAGGCTGTTACAAAAGGCCACAAAATAACAATGTTGTTACTCTCCACAATTTTAATCTAACAATTTCTCCAAGAGAGGTGTATAGATTTCTTATTTGTGGAAGCAAAAATTGGATGTGGGATTTGTTTTTAATTATTTGTTTAATGGGTTATTTCAATGAATCCCCACAATCCTCTCTGTGTGCATCAGTGCACAGTTGCCTGAATGCAGAGTTGAAGGCTGCCATAGAGAAAAGTTATTGACTTGGAAATCAACATAATGCATAATCAAGTATTCTTTATATTCTTAGTGGAAATCAATACATATTTACTAATCATAATCCTTGAATTCATCTTTGAGTTGTACTGAAAGCAAAATGTCAAGAATTATCTATATTGCCCTATTTTGTGCATTTTGCTTTGAAACTCCTAGTCATAGTAAATCAATGGGCTGTTGTCAATGGTTGGTCCTCAATCACCTATCCGCACTGGTGAGAAAAATGAAAAACTTTCAGCTTTTCTTCCTAAAGGGAAGCCACAGTGTAGATGTGACCTTGAAGAGTTTACTTAACCGGTCAGCACTTCCATTTTTATTTGTAAAATGAGGCATTTTACTGGCTGCTCTGTAAGTTGTCTTCTATACTTTCAAGGAGATTTTTATGATATGTCCTCATTTAAAATTCAGATAGCCAGGCTATTGTTATGGTTGGTAAAGGAAAATATTGGGAATTTGAAATCTTATTTCCACAAACCATTCTGCCTACTATTAGCAACGTGCTAATAGTATTGCTATAAAAAGCTTATTTGCATATAGATATACTAATTTTCAAGGTTGACATGATGGAAGCATTTTATATTTTATTTTCTCCATTTGGACTTTTGTCATAAAGAGGAGGCCAGAAAGTCTAAGTGCCTTTTACTCCCCATCAGAGAAAAGGGGTTGAAATTTTAATTTCTGCATGAAATTTCTGTGGTTTGTGCCATATTCGCAGAAATGGTTCACCATGTGTGGCTGTACTAAGGATTGCTATTTAATTCAAAGGCATCCTGGGGTGAGCTGGTCATTGCAGAAACTGGTGTGAATCTCTACCCACTTTGGGTAATTTCACATTAATAGTGACAAACCAAGTCTGACATAGCCTTTCTCTTTGGGGACATGCATAAGAAGAAGACTGTTCACTCAAGTTTAAATAATCATTTCCTCCCAAACACTAACCTCTTTTCCAGTTCTCCATTTGACTTGTTATGTTGAAAGAAGCCAGAGTTGCCTGATAAAACACAGGATATCCATTTAAATTGGAATTTTCAGTTAAAAAAAATTGGGGGTATATAAATATGTCTTCAAATTCCATGCATACTATGTTAAAAAGTTAAACTATTATATTAATTATATTTTACACTAATTATACTAAATATTAGTTGTCTTCAATCTGAAATTAAAATTTGTCTAGTATACTGTATTTTTATTGGCTAAAGGCAACCTTAATTAGGATGCAAAGGAAATGTGAAGATGATGAGATACTTTCTGATGTAAATTTTTATAAGGTAAAAATTACTGGTGCATTAATTTGCTTTTCTCAGTGTATCCATATGCATGCATGATTTGTTCAGAGTTTGAGACATATATTTTGCTTCTCTATTTAACATATACAATATTTCTCTGTCTACATTTTTTAAATGCTGTAAAATTTTGTTGTAGACAAATTATTGAACACTTCCCTCATAAATTTACTTATGTCATATCCTTTTTTTTTCTGCTATAAATATTACATCAGCTATAGATACACTAATTTTCAAGGTTGACATGATAGAAGCATTTTGTATTTTGATGCACATAGTAATTATTTTTTGTTAAACTGGCTTTCTAGAATACATACCTAGGAGTTAGCTGAGTGGCTCACTGGGAATTGAGTGATCAAGTTCTGCCTGAAGAATCATATTCAGGCTTCCTTTTTCATCCCATGTTAGAAGGGATACAGTCTGGGAAAGGAGAAGAGATAGGAGAAATGTGTGTGGATGCAATTTTATGTCTTACTAGTTTTTCCGGGGGACAATGCCTGTACAAGAATACTTCAAGTTTGAGAGAAAGCCCATTTCTAACACTGGTAGTAAAATAACAGGCTTGGAAGTGATTTTTAAAAAATTCAGCAGAACATGAAATAATTTAGTGACCAATAACTTTCCTCTGTCATTCATTTCTTACCAGTATGCCTGCCAGGCTTCTCTGATCCTTATGAGGGCCCTCATAATGGCTTCTGGACTGACGGGATGGCTCCTAAACATGCCTTCTATGGTTCCATTATCAGAGGAAGCTGCAGTGTGCATCTGTTCATAAACTAATCATGCACGTCTCCCTCAGCGTGTTGGAGATGAGAAATATGCCTGAAGAAATTGCCTCTACAACAAGCTGGTCCAAGTGATAAACCGATACCCAGCTGATTTAATAACCTTACCCAGAAAAGGAAAGGAAACATATAGCAAACCAGGCAGTATTATTTATTTTCTTTTAAGGAAAAAACATAAGGGAAGGATTGGGGAGAGGCAAATAAATATAAAGTAAGAGATGAGGGTGTAGAATTGTAATTTTCTCTCCTTTTTGACCCTGAATGTCATTTAAAGTGATTTCAAACTGAACATACAAGATTAAATGAAATAAAAATATAGAGAGGTATAAAGACTCCAAGCTAGGTTTTTCTCATTGCTGTGGCTGTTTAACTTCAGACTTATCCAATTAGAATTGTCACCATTAAGAGATATGTTACTCCTCACAGCTCCCCAGGCAAGCTCATAGGCAGATAGCTTAGGCTTTGCTGGGAGTACTGTGCTGAAAGATATTCAGCTTTCATGGGAATGCTGAGTTCAAGTTGACAGTACAGCAGTATTTCAGTAGAAAGCAATAATAAGAGGAAGATAGTTCAACTAGGTATTAAACATCTTCTTAAGTGCCCTAGTTGGAGTTGAGAGTTCTATCAGCATTTACAAACTATACTCAGAGTTAATACCAGTGGTCCATCAAGATGCTAATAGCTTATCTCCAAGACTGAAGTGAATGAAAAGGTAATTTGCTGTGTACCCCTCCCTCCCAGGTCCAGAGTGCCCATTAGAATAGTGAAGACTCTAAAGACTGACAGTGGAAAAACCGGTTTTATTTATAACTTAGCATAATTATCACTAAGGAAGTCATTTTTATATAACCTGTAAACATTTCAAGGAAGACCTATGTTCTAAAGGACAGTTTATGCAAAACTCTGAGTTAAACATGTCTCAGTGATAAGCAAAGTGGTATATAAAGAGTTGGTTGGAGGCCCTTTCAGATGAAGTATTGATGTGTGCTGTGGCCTTGCAGTTTGTCCTGCTCACACTAAAACGTCTCTGCATTTGCTGAGTCACCTAGAGGAGTAATCTGTAAGAGATTTGAATCTCCGGGCAATAAAGGAAAATAAAGGAAAGGCCATTCAGGTTTTATGTTCATTTACGCTTCTACTTAAACCCTATGGCTTTAGACTAGAAGGGAGGGTGGGAAAGTGAGCTGGTTGACTCAATATAATTTAGCAGAGCAGGATTTATCTACTAAATCATGACTTCTGAGTCAAAGGACAAGACATCTCATAAGCACTGAGAAGAATGTGGTTAGAAAGAGGAACATTTAATTGATTAAGAGGGCTCCAAATTGAATTGGCTGGTGGGAGCAAGAGCCTGGGACAGAAGGATAAAGCTGGGTTCTGTGAGGGATGATGCGTGGCAGAAAGGCAAGCAGCCCAGTGGAGGTGGTGGTGAATTATATTCAAGTGAAATTGCAGTGTAATGAGCTGAAAATAATATGTATCATTTCAGATGCCTATCATTACTGTTGAAACAGCAGAGTGAAAAAGAACATTTTATGTCTTCTAACAATGAATAAACTTGTTATTCATGAATAAATATTGATTACCTATCATGTGTAGTTTAGTAAAAAGGAATTTTAGAATATGAAGGACAAATACTGCAGTCAAGAAAGGAATACTATAAATATTTTAGTAAGAAAGCAAGTACATACAGATAACTCGTATATGGCAGAATACTATATGATTAGTAATGTGATTAGAGCTGAGTTTTAGAATATTAATCTATCAGTGATTTCTAGAATAGGGTGGAATACAGATAGTGGAAGCAGTGAGACTAGAATATCAGTAAAAGTCTTGATTTTCAAAATGGAAATTAAATCAGAGGACTAGCAAACTTTTTCTGTAAAGGATCAGTTCAGTTCAGTTCAGTTCAGTTGCTCAGTCGTGTCTGATTCTGTGACCCCATGGATTGTAGCACGCCAGGCTTCCCTGTCCATCACCAACTCCTGGAGCTTACTCAAACTCATGTCCATTGAGTCGGTGATGTTATCCAACCATTTCATCTTCTGTTTTCCCCTTCTCCTCCTGCCTTCAATCTTTCCCAGCATCAGGGTCTTTTCCAATGAGTCAGTTCTTCACATCAGGTAGCCAAAGTTTTGGAGTTTCAGCTTCAACATCAGTCCTTCCAATGAATATTCAGGACTGACTTCCTTAAGGATGGACTGGTTGGATCTCCTTGTAGTCTGAGGGACTCTCAAGAGTCTTCTCCAACACCACAGTTCAAAATCATCAGTTCCTTAGTGCTCAGCTTTTTTTATAGTGCAACTCTAACATCCATACATGACTACTAGAAAAACCATAGCTTTGGTTGTAAAGGGTCAGATAATGAATATTTTTGGATTTGTGTGCCATATGGTCTCTGTAGTGTGCATGCAGCCATAGGCAATATGTAAATGGGTGTGGCTGTTGTTTTCCAATAAAACTATACAGAGAAATAGGAGATAGGCCTGACTTGGCTGTACTTCTCCAACCCTTGAATTAAATAAAGGAAGCATAGTCAACTGCTAATGAAAATATAAAATCTATGACTGTATCTTAAGGATCTAACAAATATGATATTTAGAAATATTAGCAGATAAATTATGGTTTACTTATTGCATTAAGATAGAGTTATTTGGATTTCCCAATCCAACAACAACAGGCTGGCTGGTTACTGACCAATTCTTCCACTGGAAAAAAAAAAGCCAGAAAAGCTGAGTACGTGAGTGTGTGTATGTGTGTGTATACATGCACATCAGAGAGCTACCAAAGCAGTAAGAACCGATGGGGTTTAAAATATAGGGAGAATTAAAATATGTCACGACAATAGTACAAAGGGGTAAATCACATTAATATGTTCAAAGATCCTTGCATTGTTCAACTGATAAAAGTGTAAACTTAAATTATATTTTAACAAAACAAGAATGCATGTGTAATTTCTATGGTTGCTATTACAAAGATAGTGAAAGAATGTGTTATCTAGCTGGGAAGCTAATAAAGGGAAAAATAGAATAATAAAATAGTACTTAATACAGAACAAGGCAAGAAGATGAGAAAAAAGAAATATAGAACAGATAGGACCAAAAAAATCTACAACAGTAATTGGTAGATTTAAACCCAAATATATCAGTAATCACAGCAAATGTAACTGAGATAAATACACTAGAAAATAAAGGTTGTTTAACTCGATTAAAAAAAAATTCACCTGTATGTATGCTGTTTAGAAGAGATATACTTCGTATATGGGGCTACAGAAACATTCAAAACAAAAGGATATAACAAGTATATTTTAAACAGAGAAGAGATTGGTGGTTGCGGTGGGGTGGGGTTGGTGGTTTTGGGTGGAGGGAATGGGTGAAGGTGGTCAAAGGATACAAAATTTCAGCTTCAGTAGGTTCTGGGATGTAATACACAGTGTGGTGATGACTGTCGTCACTGAGAAGGGCCATTTTTGGTCACCCCCCAAACTGTGAAAAATCAGTCCCTTAAAGTTATAATCCAAGTAATTTGACCCATCTGTAGTGACAACATCAAATAAATTTGGGCTTTTTCAGTAAATGTGGTAGAAATGTAGCCAGAGTTTTGAGTAAATAGGGCTTTGAAATATAGGTACCCTCAAGCTCTTTACCCTCTTCTGCTAATATTTTCCTTTGCTGCTGCTGCTGCTGCTGCTAAGTCACTTCAGTCGTGTCCGACTCTGTGCGACCCCATAGACAGCAGCCCACCAGGCTCCCCCGTCCCTGGGATTCTCCGGGCAAGAGCACTGGAGTGGGTTGCCATTTCCTTCTCCAAGGCATGAAAGTGAAAAGTGAAAGTGAAGTCACTCTGTCCAACTCTTAGCGACCCATGGACTGCAGACCACCAGGCTCCTCCATCCATGGGATTTTCCAGGCAAGAGTACTGGAGTGGAGTGCCAATGCCTTCTCCGATATTTTCCTTTAATTTTTCCATAAAAAGAGGGGGGAGCGCAGCATCCACTCATGGTTTCTTATGCAGAGGTCATCCTCCACACCTTGTTACTTGCAGCGCCCACTGAGATTGGCCACAGGATCACGAGGGGGAAGCCTGTCTTGTACTTGCTGTCCCTGTTTTGTCTTGCTGTCCCTGTTTCATACCTTCACCTTAAAGAATCCACGTTTGCTTATGCTTGACTGCTGTTGACACAAATATTATGGTGGATGTGTAGGAAAATGAATGTGTACATTTTTGAGAAAGGACAGAGGAAAAGCAGAGAAGACTGAAGGCAATTACCCCATTAAAGGATTATGGCTGAAGCCCGAGTACCTCAGGGTATTTGACAGAGTCTTGCTGCAGGTGCCCCAGACATTAAGGAAATGCCTGAATAGCACCCTGTGTGTAGGGAACAAGGTGACCCCAAAGGAGCCAGAAGAGGGTGTATATGACATGCAGGCTTCAGACAGTCTATAAACTTCTAGAAACAACTAAGAAGAACTGTGGTCAGAGGGTAAATATCCTGAGGGGTGGGGACTTGGGGGATGAGATAAATGTGAATTTTCATTTTGAGTGTGATGATTTTCTTCTCCTTCTTGAACAAAAGATCCTCTTCTGCATCAGTGGAAAAATTTAAATTTGACGTTATTTTTAACTAGAATCTGATCCTCCTGTCCTTAATCCGGAGCCATGGGGCTAACAGGCTGAGCTACCATCAGGGTGTGACTGACTAATTTTCTGTCAGGAATCCTGTATCCATTGTCTGTATGTGCAATTCCATGGACTGGATCGGTAGGGTCATTTAGTTTCTTAACAACTTGATTCTCTTTCTACTGCAGAAACTACCAGAAAGAATTATACTCACATCATCAGAGGTTATTTAAGAATCGGTTAAGTACACAGTAACTATTCTGACTTTTAAAGGATTTTCTTAATTCAAAGCAGAAACATGGAGGATGAGGTAATGAAACTTTCTCTAGTTTGAACAGTCATTTCATATGCTTCTCAATGTCATTGTTTTTTCTTTTTCAGCATGGACCATTTTTTAAAGCCTTTATTGAATTTGTTACAATATTGCTTCTGGTTTTTTTTTTACGTTTGGGGTTTTTTGGCCATGAGGCATATGAGATCTTAGCTCACTGACCAGGGACGGAAGCCTTATACCCTGCTTTGAAAGACAAAATCTTAACCATTGGACCATCAGGGAAGTCCTCATCATTGTTTGATTTAGGAAAAATATTTTTAAAAATTCTACAGTGATTTACCTCTTATATCAGAATGTAGGCTTAAGGAACCATAGTTGTGTGAATTACATCCTAAACTGGGTGTGATGTTCATACATAGTATATATAGTCAAGAGGTATAAGTATAGGATTGCAAGAGAAACCGTCAGTATATTATTTCCAGTTTGCGGGAACCTTTTTCAAGTTTAGAAGACTTTAGGATGGTTTTGAAGGCATGAAGACTAGATGATAGGGACGATACCTTGCTTCTCAGTATTAGGTCCGTCAGCATCCCCTCTGCTCTCTGTTCCTATTGTTGTTTTCTCATGACCAAGGTCATGCTGTCATGAAATAAAAATAGCTTCTCCTCTCAATGTAAATTTGACTGGACATAAAATCTGTATTCATAATTAAGCTCAGAAGTTCCTGAATGTATACCAGTTCTCTTTTAGTTTATTTTGCATGGTTAAAGTTCCCATTATTTTGTAAGTGGGTTTTTTATTGGGCTTCCCTGATCACTCAGACGGTAAAGCGTCTACCTGCAGTGTGGGAGACCCGCGTTCGATTCCTGGATCGGGAAGATCCCCTGGAGAAGGAAATGGCAATCCACTCCAGCACTCTTGCCTGGAAAATCCTATGGATGGAGGAGCCTGATAGGCTACTCTTACAATTGCTGAGGATTGGAGACTGATCACCTCCTCTTGGCAGAGAACTCGAATTTTGATTCTGGTCTGACTTCTGGTAGAGCCGAGTTCCAGTCCTCCCGTCTCTAGAGGCCCAGAGTAAAGTCCCATAATGCCTGGGTATCTGTAGATGGCAGGAGATGTCTGTAAGGCCACCCCTTTCGGCCCCCTCTCCCGCCTCCTCCCCCTTCTTCTTTCAACCTGGCTTCCTTTCCTCCCTTTGAAATCTTTGAAGACCTGAGATATTTTCCTTTATCTGAAGTTCTGTATCTCTACAGGTTTTCTGAGAGACTGTATTCTTGTATTTAAGGGAGCGTCTGATGAGGACTATCATTCCCTTGTGGCTCAGATGGTAAAGCGTCTACCTACAATGCAGGGGACCCAGGCTTAATCCCTGGGTCTGGAAGATCTCCTGGAGAAGGAAATGGCAACCCACTCCAATATTCTTGCCTGGAAAATCCCATGGACGGAGGAGCCTGGTAGGCTATAGTCCATGGGGTCACAAAGAGTCAGACACAACTGGGCGACTTCACTTTCACTTTCACAATTGCCTTAAACCTGACACATATATTGTCCTCAGTCACTGGAAAGGTTTGCTGGGTCACTTGAGAACAGAGGCAATTCTATATTCTGAAGATCCACTTTACATCCATATTTTGATTTTTACCAGCAATTAAAATTAGTTAGGTACTGAAAACTAAACATGATACCTTGCCAGAGATTCATCTGGGTACTAAAAGTAATTTATATTTTTCCTATTTTCTCTGCTCATCTCTTTTGAGATAATGTTTCCTTCATGGTATGTGTTTGGGCAGGCATGATTCACATCTTAAATCTGTCCATGTCTTTGGAAACTAGCTTGAATGGTAGTATTAGGAAACTCAGGGTTTTTCCTGATCCAAATTCTCAAATGCATCCCAATGCTTTGTTGGAAGAACATATGGGAGAGATTTGGGGCTAGTCTCCCCAAATACCTGAGTTTGAATTTGCCAGGAGAGAATTATGGGTTCTTTTCTGAGCTACTAGGGGAGGCTCTCTTGATATGGAAACCACCATGAGCTAGGGGAAAATTCACACACCTGTGTCTTCCCTCAAACCCCAAAGACTTGAGAGACAAGACTAGGGTTCCTAATCCAATGCTAAGAGATCCAGACCAAATTCTCTTAAAGAGTTACGTCTTGGATGACATAACTGTTAAGAGAGGGCTGGGTTCTGAAACACCACCTCTTAGCAAGAGGCCAGGACCCATGCAGGTGGGAGGGAATGGATAAGGGAGGGCCTGACTCTGCTGATCAGTATACCTGCCAGGCTGGAAAGTCTCTTGAGAAAGGGCTAAGTCCCAATTGTCAGCTTAAGAGCTTAAGACTTGTGGGAAGGCCACAAATTTGGGGGTTTGCTGTGCTAGTCACCAAGGAAGAGGAATAGCAATTATATACTAAAATACTGGAGATGTAAAGAGCGGGGTCTTGAGTCAGTTATAGAGTCCCTTAGATTTTTTGGCTGTGTGGATGCAGCATTCAGAAAGAGGGTTTTCCACAAAAAGTGCTTATTCTTATAAAGAGTGACATTCGGTTCTCTCTTCTTTTTACTCAAGTGAAAAAGCCCTGTAGGCATTACCTCTGCGTTGTGCTTAAGAGGCTTGTGTGTGTGTATGTGTTTTAGGTTCTCCTGGGAGCTCCTGAAGCACCTCTGAGGCTGGCCTTCCCCAGAATCTGTTCATAGAGCCTGCAGAGAGGGTTTTAAAGCAGGTAATCAAGAAACTCTCATTCACAGCCAAAATCAAACTGTTTTGCCGCAAGCCCAGCCAACAAAATAGCACACTGTTGGCAGGAGACAATCATTGCTTTAATATCTTTCAGGCTTCCAAAGATGAAAACACTTCAGTAAAACTGCTGTCCTATGCAAAAAAAAAAAAAAAAAAAAAATCAAATTTTAGACCTGCAGTATTTTACAGGGTACCTGCCCAATCAGATCTTGTGTGAGGTGAGGTTGCTCATGGTGATACACGACTCAGATCTGTTATTTCATAATTTCCTATCTCTCTTTCTCCTTCTGTGGCTCATGCTTCTTACGCACTCCATGCTGTGCTCCTCTTGCCCCTTCCCACTCAGGTATTTTTCATCTAGGCTGTTCTCTTTGTTGGTATTTTTCTGGACCAGCCTTTCTCCCTGTTTTCAACTTCTTCAACAAAATGTTCCCTTCCTGTGTACATTTCCTACAGTGCCTTGACAGACAGTTTGCTTTCTCATCAAGCATTAGATATTTAGGAATTTTTTTCAAGACTCATTTATTTATGCTAGCAGTGAAATCAGACAATAGGCCAACTTTGGGTTTATAATTATACAGCTTTGCTTCATTTTAAAGCAGCTAGCAATTGCACAGAGAAGTTAAATAATAAACGTAGGCTTTCAGTGGTCAGAGCTTTATTAATTTTATGACTTTATTAGTAGGAATGTTAGTCGCTCAGTCATGTCTGACTCTTTGTGACCTCATGGACAGAGGAGCCCATCAGACCCTGGTCTCCTGCACTGTAGGCAGTTTCTTTACGCCTGAGCCACCAGGGAAGCCCTATAGATTAATTAATTAATTATTTTGGGGGGATGCATTTAATTGCTCAACAAGTAACTATTGTGCGTGAAAAAAGTGAGATTTCATTTCTACCCTTGTGGAGCTTCTAGTCTAATGGAAAAGCTGGCAGCATTCAAATTATCATGAAACAGATGGAAAATTACAACTGTAAGAATACTATGAGCATGTAGTATAAAGAGAGTTGATACAATATGAAGGCAAGAGAAGCTCCTCTGAGTAAGACTTGAGATGAGGTCTGATGGAAGACTAGATATTGGCTGAAATAATGACAGAAGTATGACAGGCAGGGTAATAGCATGTGCAAAGGTGCTGTGGTGTGCGGGGCAAGCAACTGAGAGGCATTCAGGGAACATTGCTGGATTTTCAATAGCTAGACTAAATCACTGAAGTATTTTAAGGGAAAGGACAGTGTCATAAAATTTGCACTTAAAAAAAAATACAGATTAGATGGACAAATGATTAGAGGAACAAGAGTAAATGGAAGTAGACCAGTGAAGATGACTTACAGTAGTCCTGATGAGAGAGACAGTGGCTTGAACTTTGCTGGAGTTGGGGAGAGGTGGGCAGAAATGAAAGGCATAAATTTAACAAAACCTGGTAATAAGTTGGACATCAGAAGAGAGGGTGATGTCAGGGACCCTGGCTGGCTCAGGTGGATGAGTGAGGAATGATGGAAGAGAACCAAGTTCCTGGTTTGGATCACAGGTTAGTTTCTTGTGAGACTGAGGTGCCTGGGATTGTCAAGGTGGAGCTGTCAGAAAGACAGTTGCATTTACATATCTGGAACTCAAGGAAGAGTCTGAGATAGAACTATAGATGGAGAACCAAAGCTCCAAGAAATTCTTGCCCAAAGCCACACGACTATTAGGTATACAGCCATGGTTACATTTGCATATTTTTGCTGCTTGGCCAAGCATGCCCTTAGCGCCACAAAGGCAGAGGACAAACGCAGCGAGATGAGCCTATGAGGCAGACATACTCCCTGTCCACTGCCTCAGTGATTCTACTGTTGATGAAGACTCCAAGCTGAAATATTAGAAGGATACAGATGTTCATGCTTTCTTTTAAATTTTACTCTCATTGTGAGATTTGAGAGTTCTGTTTGCATTTGATATTTCCCTTATATCTAAATATTAGTAACCCATTAATAGGTAGGATTTGATTGCCCCTGAGATTCAACGGCATAACTCCGAATGAATTAATGGAAGCAGATTGAAATTGATTGCAGTCTTTTGTCATGTACTTCAGTGACAAAAAAAATGTGCATATCTCTGCAAGATTCTGTATTTAAGCACTGCTATGGTCTCTGTTTTAGAAGATATAGGAGGAAGTAGCATGGGAGGAAAACTGAAGGAAGACTTCAGTTATTATTAAGGTCATACAGGGGCAATTGGCAAAAGCCTCTTGTTTGTGTATGTCATAATGACAAAGGACCAATGCATCCCTTCTTTAATTTGTCATGCTTGCTCTGAGAGCAAAGTATATAGAAGCAGTGAGCTGTTAAATACAGGAGCTTCACATTGTTATAATCTTCAAGTGCATGTGCTCAAAACAGCATTTTAAATGTTAATGGTACCATTAATTCCCAAACTCTACTTTCAAATTTAGAATCACCTATTCTTCTGCAAGGTTGAAACTTGACTTTCCATTGTGTGGCATAAAAATGTCTCAACTTTTTGATTTGTTTTTCAAGGGAAAGATGATTTAAATGTGCTTCGGTGCCCTTTCTCGTGTCTCAAAGATGCTCAAGGGGTTTTTAATCTTCAAATTTCCATTTCAATTAAGTCTGAAGCTGCACAGCCAAGATTGCTGGCAAACTCTCCCTTCCCTCATCTCTTACTTCTTTCCTCACTTGCACACCCCTTATTCTGAAAGTCTCTGGGACTAACCAGGCAAAGTTATGTGTGATAGTCTCATGGCAGACTTGTTTTTCTGGGTTCATTTTCTTGCGTTCTCACTGTTTTGCTAGGATTTGCTTTGTTCGTCACTTGTTGAAGTGAACTTTTAAGTGGAAAGACTGTGATGCCGTTTGGAGGGCACCAGTATAGCATGTTTTTAGGTCCATAAAAAACACCTTTAATCACTACTACCAAATAGTCTCCTTTTGAATTCTAGCACGAAGTTCCAAACTCCTGTGTTTGTTATGGAGTCAAAGCGCTGAACTGTGGGCCTAGATGTGACCAGCAATCTTCCAGGGAGGACCCAGATATAGCAAAAGGCAAGTGAAGTGGACAAAGAAACCATGAATACATGAAAAAGGAAACTAAATTACATGAATTCATGTAACATTTAACAGTTACCAAATTAATGCCTCTTGGGATACTCACTCTTCTAGGCCCTGAGGATAAAATTGAACAATACGAATGAGGTCCTTTTCTTTATAGACTACAGTTTTAAGTGAATTAATATAGCGACTCAAGACAATTCCCATTTTTGGCCAATACTTCTGTGTCAAATGAATAGTATCATTTTAAATATGTGGATCATACATCTTAGGAGTTTAGGATTATATCAGATTCATGAGTGACTTTATACACGTACCAAGCATTGTCTGCAGGACTGACTGAACAAATCAGTGTAGCTGCTGTGTTGGAGTCTGTATCCTGGTTTAATCTTAAATTGATGTTACTTGGATAGTTGAAGGGTTTTGTTATAGATAGAAGGGATTCTATATAATAATGGCCCTGGGTTTGGGACTTAGAACTAGTGGTTGGTTGGTTTATTTTTGCTCTAGGGTTATGTGGAAAAAATGAACTGGCTTTCATTTCATGCTTCATTGGCACAGCAGACCACGCAGGTCTCTTTTCCTCTCTGTTAGGGTCACAGATCTAACAGCACTTTATCACAACTGGCCCCACAACACATTTCTTATTAAGCAGTTGCAAAATAATCTGTGAAAGAGGGAAAATGTCTACAGTCAGCTCTTTTTCACACCAAAGCAGAACACTAGGTGCCCTGCTTTGAACATCCACCGCAATGTAGACTCCTGATCAGCTCATGGATGACTTGAGGGAAAGCAAGGATGAGGCAAGATGTTGGCATTTTAATGGGGAGATTGACAGTGATGATGTGATATCCACTCTGACATCGGTACCGGGCAGACCTGTTCTGCACTTAGACCAGTACAAACTTATACCGGTACTAACAGTTGCAGAGCAGGTCTTAACCAGCAGGGAGCTCAGAAACACAGTCTGCAGGCTACGGTGCAACTTTCATCCTATACCTTCTCCATTTCAAGAAGAAGTGCTTGGCAATGGCTCTGGTTTTGTGGCATGTTAGCTTTTATTTGGGGAAGGCTGATATACCAAGCGTATCCTAGGGAGTCATGTCCTTAGCAAGTCATGAGTGCTCTGTTATCAAACAGGAGTATTTATGGAGCATGTGACATGTGCCTAGATACAGCATAAGGGCTGAGAGGGACTTGTGTGTATTGGGGAGTACCTGTTCTCACAAACAGATTGCAAAGTCAAGACTAAGTTATGAACCAAAGTCAGAGTATATGGTTTAGGGTATAGCCACGTGACAATGTATAGTAGAGATGAAATGCAGCAGGAGTTCAGAGAAAGAAGACATTAATTAGTAGGGTGAGAGTTTCCGCGTTTGTGAGAGAGGTCGAATTGAAAGATAGGATTGGACCATAATATCTCTGTTTCCTTTTCTATTATTTCAGCCAGTGAATCTCCATTTCTTGCAGCTACCCTCTTCTTGTAGTTAGAGAGGGCTATGAAATTACTCTTATAATAGTATTGATGACTTTCAGCTCATCTTTGTGGCCAAGATTAGAAAGCAGATCAATCATTTCTGATGGTTCCCCATGACAATCAAAAGACATCTTCCATCCAATGACTGGGCATGAAGCTACTTCAGTCATCATGCGCTGGATGTTCTTAAGTTACTTTTATGAAGAGGTTGAAGACTATTCATGTTGCACAGAAAGGATCATAGTACATGCAAATATAGGAGCCATTCGTCGCTCCATTACTGCAAAGGTGCTGCTTCTACTCCCCCTCCAATGGTACCATGCTCAGAGGAAACACAGAACTACAGTGAAGCTGCTCTGCAGATATCAGGCCCTCGATGTGGAGGCAGAGAACAGTGGCAACATTTCGCCATCTCCTAGGGAAAATGATAGAAGCCTGCAAAGGATCTGTGTGAGCATGAAGGGTTCAGGTTTCAGACCATCCAAGGAAAGAATAAAGAGCTTAAAGACCACCACAACTGTTCCCTTAGCCCTGGCTGTCAAAGTTTATTACAGTTGCTAAACCCCATGTACTGTTACATATAAATATATATGGTAACTTGTTTATAAAATTTTCTAGCAAATGTGAATTCAGTCATCCTGAAAATTCCTTTTGTCTCTATAAAGTCCTAAAGTTAAAGACATTCCATCTTGATATTATTATACATAAATACATGATAGCAGGCAAGACACCGGTTCCTATAGAAGGCAAGACCAGATGGTCAGCACCCCTTAGTACTTCTGTTTACATATGTTACATATTTCATAGCTCTAGCTTGGAAGATCAGATTTCAAAATTCTTGCTCAGCTCATGGTAAAAAAAAAAAAAAAAAAAACGGAACAAGAGGCAATATAAGTTTTAAAAGCTTATTCTGTTATAGTGCTTTCAAAAGTTATCTCTGAAAAGGAAATGAAGAGAGATTTTGCAATTCATTTGATCAGACTATAGAGGTGATGAAGATAGCTCTAAAACTGTAGAGTCTTCAGAAGTATCGGGGGCTGCAGCCTGAGTGTTCAGTGTCATTGAGTTACTACCATCAGCAACGGGCTGCAGACTGATTTGTAATACTGCTATCTATCATTTTCGAAATCCCTTTGGTTAATGGTGGAAGATGCTAATATGAGCCGGAACATTCTGGATAATAAATACTATGTAAGGGATGGGAGAATTATTGCAAAGAAAGCTGTTAGAACAAAAGAATTTAAGCAGTACTGAGTCTCTTGACTAAAATTGCTGTGCCTGAAGAAAAAAATATTATCCCAAGCTAAAAAGAATGTCACCTCTGTTAACAGACAATGACTTGTTTCAATTCTGAAAGCTGATTTTTCTCAATACTGGGGTAGATTTTAAGCAGGTTTATGTGGGCTGTAAAGTAAAACAGACAAGCAAAAGCAACACATTCTATCTTTGACTATTTTCACCAAGAACTTTTATATTATTTCAGAATTGTCAGTATCAATTCCAGCATGTCTTAGAATTAGAACATACATAGAGATGAATCATACTAATCTCAAGATTGTGATTACCTCTGGGTAGAAAGAAAGGAAGTGGGATTGGAGAGGAGTTAATAGAAGACTTCAGAAGACTGCAATATTTTATTCCTTAAGACAAAAGAAAGAAACCAAACAATATTTGAAACACATTGGGCAATATGTCAACATTTGTTCATGTGGGTTCACACGGGCTCATTATTCTTTATACTTTTCCATATGTTTGAAATATTTTGGGCTTAAAGTCATTAGAAGGGAATAAAAATTCTATCTCTGAATGCTTATATTAGCAAAGAATGAAGTTTGGTGGGCATCTGTTGCCTAGGATACTGCTTGATAATTTTCCAGGGACTGTCATGAATCTGTTATCTGTTTTTAATTAATTTTAATTTAATCTGTTTTTAATTAATCCCTGGGCAGGTATTGGCAAATTACCCAGAGCTATCACAACATAGTCCCCTTTAACCTACCACCTCTTTAATGTAAATAAAGGCAAATGTCAGTTGTATTTGTAGCCCAAGAAAAAGTACATATCACCACTTGAAGTTATGTCTGTGTGTGTCTATGTTTGTGTGAGTGCTTTTATCCTTGACACTTCACCACTAGTCAAATATTTTTTTTGTATTAGTATTCACGCCCCCATCAAGTTATGCATTTTCCCTATATTTTTTGTCACTTTCTAAAACATATTTTGTGTTTTATTAGTGACTAAGCATATAACTTTTACCATTTGGGGGGGAAAATATTTGCTAAAGCATTTACTCTTGACAAATGCTAATATTAATCTTCTCACAGGTATTCTTAGATTTATGTATAGAGAGTATTTTAAATGCATTTAGAAGCATGCTCTTCTCATATTCTGAGCGCAGGGTTTGTTAAAAGTATTTTCTTTAAATATTTTTAAAAAGAAAAAGTAAATTATTTTCTTTACATTTTAATAGATAGTAAGTAGATAGATAAAATCAGATTTCTCACTTTAATATACCTCTATGTGTAGTGTACATTTTAGCAAGCAGAAACGTAGAGAAACAACCGTTCTGATTGTAGAGGAGTGCTGTGCACATGCTTCCTAATCCACTAGGTGGCGCTGTGGAGAGCCAGCGCTTTACTGATCTGGCTAAACGGGGCTACCTGTAATATCAAGAAAATTATCTTTGCTCAGTAAATAGTATTGGGATGTTAAATGTCCAAAAAAAGAAACCAAAGTGATACAAGAGCTTCATCTTAATATTGCAGGAAAGAAGGTGGGGGAACTTAAATGTTTGATCTTCATCAAAAAACATACACTTGATAAGGTGGGTTAGATTTTTTTCTTCCTCCAAAAATAACCCTTTTTTAAAAAAACTAAAAATTAACTTTATTAAGAATAACTTGGTGTTTTCTCTGATGCGTGGTCAATTCAGAGATGCTGATATATTGAATATAGTATAATAGGAGATGAGTTTGAGTAAACTCCGGGAGTTGGTGATGGACAGGGAGGCCTGGCGTGCTGCGATTCATGGGGTCGCAAAGAGCCGGACACGACTGAGCGATTGAAATGAACTGAACTGAACTGAAGCATATATAGAACTCTTAAATATGTGGTCGATTTTTACCATGAGCCTTTGATGCAGATGAATGTGTAATTTTTAAGATGAGGAAATGAGGATCAGAGATAGCAAGTCTTGTAATGTTCCTCAACTAGTGTGTGGAGGAACTGGGGTCAGATCCAGGATTTCTGACTCCAAAATATGTCCTTTTTCTTTTACTAGGCCATACATCCTGGGTCCAGTGTAAAGATGAAACAAAACAAAAATCTCTGTTCTCTAGAAATTTATGTCTGAGTCAAACAGATGTCTGACACAAATTTCTTTCAGAGTATCATACTCGCTTGTACCTAAGAAAGTACCTCCTTTCTAATATGAGTATTTGTTTATTCAAGTCATAGAGGTCAATTTAGTAATAAATATCTTAGTATCCAAAAAGAACACTTTATCTTCTTTTGTACAGTCTTTCAACTTATAAATAATTTTGCATAGCATATAATTTCTAATTCTACAACAATTTGAAGTGTGTAGGATATCACAAATATGTAAATGAAAATGCCAACTCCTAAGAGATCCAACTTGAATTTGGAATATCTTATTCTAAGGTGACTGTATCTCTCAACTTCGTGACTCTTTACATTGTTTATTACTTTCATCCACTTTCTTTTCAGTTATTTTTCTTTGGTTGATGTTATTTTAACCCTTTTAAGGCACAATAGCAATGGTGAGGGAAACGGTGAATCATTATAACCTGTGGATGTATGTGCATTTTGAAAGACTATATATGATCATACAACAGTTCTATATTTAATAACAAAATATAATAATTCATATTGGGAAAGGAAAAAGAGTGCCTATTATTTTTGTAATATAAACTGCCAAAGGGAATGCCTAGCAAAGTTTTAGGGGTAGGACACATTTAAAAAAGAACTGAGAAATACCCACATATTACTGGGAGCCACAAGGGTTATGGAATCAGAGATTTAGGTGCAAAGCCCACCTCCATAGCACAGTAGTTGTGTCCCTGAAGCAAACAGTGAAAAATGGAGTGAGAATAGCTTGATAGATTTAGTGTGAGAATTTATCAAATAAGATGTAGAATGCCTAAAATGGTATCTAGTCCATGGAAGATATTCATAAAAAATTTTTTTCCCTTAAAAAATTCATTTTTATTTTCTGCCTTTTAAAAAGCAATTTAATTATCTAACTCTACTCTGGCTAAAGAATTTATTGCCTTCTGCTGGGAGGCTATAGCTTGAATTGTCTTATTAGTCATGAATATAATAAGAAAAAATGTTCATGTTTTTAAGAGAAGACCTTGAAACCATAAGGTTGCAGTTGGTAGCTACTAGCAGATATTTTGTGGAGAAGCCAATGGCACCCCACTCCAGTACTGTTGCCTGGAAAATCCCATGGATGGAGGAGCCTGGTAGGCTGCAGTCCATGGGGTCGCTAAGAGTCAGACACGACTGAGCGACTTCACTTTCACTTTCCACTTTCATGCATTGGAGAAGGAAATGGCAACCCACTCCAGTGTTCTTGCCTGGAGAATCCCAGGGACGGGAGAGCCTGGTGGGGGGCCGTCTATGGGGTCGAACAGAGTTGGACACGACTGAAGTGACTTAGCAGCAGCAGCAGCAGCAGATATTTTGAGAATGGCTGGTGGTGTCCTTAAGTCTAATACAGTTTTAGAAAACTCAAGTTCTCGGTAATATAGGAACATATCGGAACCTATATCCACAATGGCTGTACAGCTCTATCGGATTCCTAAACCTCAGCTACTCTAAAAAAAATTCACCCTTGCATTCAGATGTTTCGCTGCGTCGACTTAGTCACATCTGGTTAGCAGCCCATCTGACACGAAGGCAGGCAGAGACAGACTGATTAAAATCAAGGTGATTTTGGAAAAAGGGAATCACTGCAGCCCTTTTAATTTTTTGGCTTCAGAATTGGGACAGGGAAGTGTTTCATTTTGCCTGGGTTGGACTGGGATGGCCTCTCTCCCTGCCAAGTCCTTGGTGTGCCAGATGGAAATATGAAGGGTTGGGCAGGGTCCAAGTGGTGACAGGCCAGAACATGGCAGCTCTCGGAAAGTGCTTTACCTCTCACAGCCCGCTGAGGGGCAACTTAGCACCATCTGTACCCCTCTCAGGCTTGGGAAAGAGCCTCTCAACGTTTGAGACTGGGAGGAAGTCAGCCCATCATCCCTTGCTCTGGTCATACCTCTGATGGGTAGCAAACTTTGAGGGTCTTCCTTGTCACCAGGGAAATGTTACAAAGCTCCCAGGACTAAGTTGGTTGCTTAGCACAAAGGATTGACTTTGCCTTTGGACAGAGCAGGTGCTTTCCTTTATGGGCTATTCGCTGGATGACTGACAGGTGTTCTTACTTGACTATGTACACTTGCAAATACTTCTTTAGAGATTCACTTCCTTTCTGTTAAAAAGGATGGGATGGGCATTGTGTCTCTCAACAACCATTTCAATGTTTCTTGTGTGCCTGCTGTACTGCAGCTGGACAACTATCAACTTGCTTTCCCAGCCTTCCTTGCAGTAGGGATTTGGATGTGGTTTGGGTTTTATCAGTTGGATGCACTTCAAAGAGACTTAAATTCAGACATCAGCTCTGAGGGTAGAACAGTGGTGGTGCAGGAAGCATCGGTTTTGCTCATGAGAGCTCAGCAGGCGAGGCTTTGCTCCAGGGCCAACTGTCCTAAAGCAGCCCCTGATGCGCAGATCACAGCGGGCCCAGTGGGACCTGGAAAGCCAGCAGCAGAATAGCACCATCCTCATTCCAGGTCCCTGCCTGGGACAGAGGTAGAAGTTCCAGGGGCAGCCCATTTTGCCATGGTGTTTGGAAGTCAGGCCCCGCCCAGACCTTCAGTAATTTTGTAAGCAGCCAGTTGGCTGTGTGAAACTTCTTTTTTCCCTAACACGGCCACAGTGATTTTTTAAAATCGATATTTGGACCTCAATCCAACAACTTTATTTCAAAAATCTTAAGATCTTTTGGCTCACTAGATTTCATCCTTCACAATTTTTGTGATCTGTGCGTGGAAATGGTAGAGATTTCTACGGGATGAAAAGAAAGAGAAGCAGGGTGGTAGAGGGAAGAGCATGAGCTGTGGAGTCAGAACACCTGGTTTTTACTTCTGCTCTGCTATTTACTAGTTGTGTGTCCTTGAACAAATTGCTTTCTCTCTGTGCTTTAGTTTCTTCTACTAAATACTAAATACCTTTCAGGAATGCTGTGAAAATAAGTAGTATAGAAATAGAGCATCTTCTGGGGCTTCCCCAGTGACTCAGTGAGTACAGAATTTGCCTTCAATGCATTAGACGCAGGAGACACAAGTTTGATCCTGGGTCTGGAAGACCCTTGGAAGAGGACATGGCAACCCACTCCAGGATTCTTGCCTGGAGAATCCCGTGGACAGAGGAGCCTGGCGGGTTACAGTCCTTTGGGTTGCAAAGAGTCAGACATGACTGAAGCAACTTAGCACGCACACATGCATAGCATCTTCTTACATATTAGGCACTCTATAAATGTTAGATATTATGATAAAGAATTACATATATGTGTGAATATATAAAGAAGATCTGAAAGACTGCCAAAATGAGTGTGTGTGTGTGTGTGTTTAGGAGGATAGACTTAGAATGGTAAGGGAGGATATGCACACAGAGAAGGCATCAGGAAAGGAATAAAACATTTCAAAGGGCTGTAAGAGGCCATTGCAGTCCAACTTTGTGGCCTTATAGACTCTACCGCATGCCATCTATTACTAAGGGACATAATTCTCTCACAGAGAAGTGTTCCCTAATACTGTAGATATAATTACTTTCATATAGCTTTTGAATATGGATCCTATTCAAATCATGGTTCCAATCCTTACTTGCTCTATGACCAAGTTACTAAAAGTTCCTTTGCTGTAGTTGGTTCATGTAAAATGGGGCTAAAATTAAGATCTCATTGAATTTTTTGAGGTTTAAATGAGTTAACACATGTGAATCATTTAGAAAGGTGCCTGGCACATAAAAAGTAATTGCTAAAATTGCTATTGTTTTCACTGATTAATTATAATGTATCATTTAAATTATTTAAACAATAATTTAAATTATAATGCATCAACCCTTATGCATGGGTATTATTGCTTGTGCTGTGTGTATATGTGCCTGGCTATTTGTGTATATGTTTAGCATCTATATATGGATATGTGTGCTTCCCTGGTGGTTCAGTGGTAAAAAAAATCTGCTGCTAACACAGGAGACACAGGAGATGCAGATTTGATCCTTGAGTCAAGAAGATCCCCTGGAGGAAGTAATGGCAACTTACTCCAGTATTGTTGCTGGGAAAATCCCATGGACAGGGGCGCCTGGCAGACTGCATTCCTTAGGGGTGAAAAGAGTCAGACACAACTGAGGGACTAAACACGCAGACACACCACATACGGATATGTGTCTGTGTATATGTTGGTATGTCCATATATATATTCCACATATATGTATATGAATGTGTGTGTTAGCTATATATGTATTATACATGTGATGTATGCTGTACTTGTATTTTCATGCATGCATTAATATTTAGATAGTGTATTTGTGTTTGGTACTGTGCGTATCTATGTATATATATGTATAATACCTTGGTTTGTATGTATATGTTTGGCACAATATATACAAATATGTGTATATATTGGCTACGTACATACAAATATGTTGACATGTGTATGTATAAGAGTTGTTGTGTATGGTTGTCTTGGATGTGCAGTATATAATCTGGAGAATGTCATCCATATTACAGTCTGCATGAATGCACAGCCCTGTGAGGTAGCCCTTTGTGTGACTTCTAGAATAGGAGACACAGTAAAGGCATCATTAGTGGGCACCATTCCCCTTTCAGGTGGAAATGCTGTACAAGAGCTCGAGATTTTCTCTCACCTTCCCACTCTGCTGGAAAGAAAGGAAAAAAAATCAGGTAACACTAGCTTGTGCAATATATAGTTGCCTAAACTACTTTATGCCTGTTTTGGTTTAATGGGTTTTATATTTATCATTTGTCATTGTTTGAATCCAGCACAGCTGGTTTGGCAATGTAAGGAACATTACCACTTTGGAAAGCACACACCAGCCCTAAAGCAACCTTGGGCTAGGCCATTCCAGAGATCTTGGCAAGAGCATTTCCTGGCAGTTCAGGGAAGCCATGGGCCTTCCAGAGATAGGACCAGATATCACCCAGAACTTACTTCTCATTTGCTGAATGCAGTTTTCATTAAAACCACAGGATTTTAGACCTGGATGGCACTTTGGGCAGAGATCTTGAGCTTGTCTTTACCTGCCTCCATACTCATCATGTGGATGGTACTGTCTTATCAGCAACATCGCTTCTACTTGAGAACCAGTCACTGAGAGCAATGACTTGGGAACGCATGTAAGAATTTAAGATTTTAAAATTTAAAAAAAATAAAAAAAAAAAAATAAATAAATAAATAAAATAAAATAAATGAATGCCCCCAAGGCTTTGGAGCCAAGGAGTTTTCCCATGGTCCCACAGCCAGACAAGAACAGAGCTAGACCTCAGGGTCTTGAGCTCTTAGCTCACACTTGAACCTGAGCATTTATATTTGCTTTGATTTCAGTTTTCAGACATAGCTCCTAGCCAGGTGCTCCTGAGGCCGTCTTCTTGCGTTATAATTTCTCCATTCGATAGAGGATGAGATGTGCGGACCCAGGAAGAGTGGACTGCATTTTTCCAGTCTGCATTTCCCTACCCTGCTCTTTTCTTAGCTTTGGAGTTAATTCCTGCAGTTGAGTCCTGACATTAATGAGAAGAAACCGCTGTTAAAAACATGTGTTGAGTGGGGTTCAAATGGTCCCTACATAATCTCTCTTGGCTTCTGAATAAAATATCCTGGAAAACACTGAAAAATATGGGGAATATGACTGGCAGCCCATTGCTCAAACTTGAGAGAAATTTCCACAGACTGCACAGCTGAAGAACTGGGTTGAAAAACATAATCAGCAGCCCACTTGTACTTAGAAATCAGTTAATATTGTCTTCCTAAGAGTGGGTGCTGAGCACCTTTGTGATCACTCCACTGGGCTGCCGGAATGTGAAATGCAAGATTGGTATCAACTGGAAAACTAGGTAACCATCTCCATTAGCGCTTGGCTGATGTATTAGTAATTTAATGTCACCACAATATAATCTTTCTCGCTTTCATTATGACCCTTCCACTGAGAGACTGGAGCCTCTATGGGCAGAGAGTGGTGGGGGTGATAAACTCGTGGGGTTCATGATCCCCTCCTTGGGGCTGACTCCATGAGTAATGGGCTGAAGGCAGGCTTTGAGAGAGATTTTTATTCATTCCATCTGTTCAGCTCGCCAGGGAAGCAGCCAGTTAGAGTAGGGAACAATGCCACCGAAGCCTGGCAGAGCTGCTCTTGAGGAAAAGTCCATTCACGACTGGAAATTGGTCTGAGCTGCACACAACAGCCTATGGATCTGAGAAAGCATTTTCAATAAGGTCCAGATGGAACAAAGAATTGGGTCAAGGACATTTCAAACTCCCTATTTCTTGGGAAGTGCAGGCCTGGATAGATAGCTCCTCATTTGAGTTTTAATAAAAATAAGACAAAAACCATAGGGATATGTTTCCTATGAGACAGAACTTTCTGCAAAATAAGTGAGGCGGTATATAATCCTGAAAATTCATAGGAGGCATAGATTAATCAAAATTACTTACTGGAAGGACACAAGAAAAAATTTAATTATTTAGCTGCCTTAATAAAAATGTAGAAGATATGGCATCTGCACAACAAAAGCAGAAAATGAAGCAGAGAACAACCAGAGATGTCATCAGGGCAACTGATGTAATAAGATGAAAAAAATTTTAAATGAAACAGAATTTAAATTCTTATTAGTGGCAGTAACATGAAGAATAGACATTACAGATATCAAATCAATGGTGTGGAAAGCAAGCAGAGTAGCTCAGAGTTGAGAGGAGAAGTACAATGAGATAATGAAGGTGAAAAATAAGATGTTATTCTATATACATGCATGTCAGATGATATATACTTGTATATCCATATATATGTGTATATATACAGATATATGTATAAACATATACATATATATATGTTTATACATACCTGTATATAGGAGAATAGAGAACCAATTTAATCATTTTATATGATCCCAAAGATGTACCAGAACATTCCAAATAGAAGCACTAACTAACAATATATTTAAACTTAAAGAAAACTTTCCTAAGTTGAGAAAAGATTCATATAGGCTGACTGAAAGCAATCTGTGTTTTAGAGATCATCAGAAGTGACCCTGACTCGGAGTCAAATTTTGAATTGAAAAGATACAGGAATAAAGCTTACGTAAGACTGAAAAGCAAAAAGAGAGATTGCATAAAACAATGAATCAGCATGGCCTCTGACTTCTCTGCAATAATAAATGTCAGAAAACAATGAAAACCAAATGTTCACAATCTGGAGAAAAGACTGCAGCTCAGTCATTGTGGGATTATTTCCTTTCTTTCTATCAGGAGGTGGTCATCACTCCCTACCTTGTTCTCCAGCTCTCCGTCTGCAGGCTCTTGTCCTAGGGCAGAGCCTGAGTCTGAGACATCACTGGAGTGGAACCTTCTCTCTAGAGATGCTTGGTTGGATGGAAAGAGGAAGGTGTAATGGCTTAAGCCAGAGCTCTCAGATCTGGTTGGCTGTGGCTTCCCACTGCAGTTGGACATGTTCAGTTCAGTTGGATATGGTTCCACAACAATTCTTTTCAGTTAGGAAGACTCCTCTGAATCATCCTTTTGCTTGAAACATGTTAGTGCCCTCAATTATTCTTAGCAGAAAGACCATGGACTTAGCAGTCATTGTTTAGCTGTTGTTTAGTTACTAAGTCGTGCTGACTCTTATGACGCCATAGTGGTGGTGGTGGTGGGCAGGTGGGGGTGGGTAGCCCGTCAGGCTCCTCTGTCCATGGGATTTCCCAAGCAAGAATACTAACTAGAGTAGGTTGCTATTTCCTTTTCCAGGGAATCTTCCTGACCCAGAGATCAAACTCCAGTCTCCCTCCTTGCAGGCAGATGATTCTTTACCATCTTAGCCACTAGGGAAGCCCTGAAGCCACGGGAAACCAGATGCTGCACAATCTAGCTCCCACCTACCTCCCTAAGCTATCCACAGTCTCGCTCTCTGCTGCTGCCAGCTTGGCATTCTTAGAATTTCTGGAATGCACAGGCTGGCTGTAGGTCAATTCTCCTATTATCACCACTGTATCTCTTGGCACATCTGTGATGCTACACTTACTTCTGTTATTAGTCAAGCACTCATCCCCTTAATTAGCTCCAAGGTCCCTAAGGACAGTCTGTGTGGGTTTTTCCCATCATTTTATTCCCAGCCCCTGGCACAGTCTGATCTGGAGTAGGTCCTTCATTATTACTTGCTGAATACATGGACATAGGGCCAAGCTTAGAGACCTGATTTGACCTGTGGTATCTTAAGGTACTTTCTTTGCCTCCAAGAGGCTAGGTTTGTTTACCGGTCAGGTGGGAACTATGTCTAAGTCACAGAGTTGTTCTGGAAAATGATTTAGACAATGAAAATGAAGGTGTTTTGTAGGCTACGTTCTATAAGAGTAAATTGCGATTTTTGATTCTGTTGATTTATTATTATTCTAGAGCAGATGTGATCAGGGCTAAAAAAAAAAAAAGAGAGAGAGAGATAAAATTCATTGTCGGCCCCAAAGGGAGACTTTTGCTTCCCTCTACCCTCTTTCTTCATTCAGTGAGTCTCCTTTCATCGTTTTGCTGTCGCAGCCTATATTAAGTGAAGGATCTGACACAAACCATTTACATCTTAATGGCAGTTTAAGCACTGGGAATATTTGCATTTTGAACATGATCTCTGATTGAAGAACAGAAGGCTTTGTCAATTTTTAAATGAATGGCAGACATCGGGAGACAGGGACTGATCCCCTAGGGGTGGGTCCCTGGAGACAATGGCAGAGACGCACGCTCTTCCTGCCGGGAACCCTACCATCTCCTCTGCCTGCCACTGAGCCCCACCATTCACACTGATGTCTCCTCTGTTGCTGAGGGGGCTTACTCCTGGTCAGTATTCTTCTGTAATTCCATCATCTTTACTCATTTCGATTTAGAATACGGTGTTTTGATTTTGAGAACTTTGGAGGACTGTATGCTTGTTTCTGAAGAAACTGGAGTTTCTTTCTTGGTCCTGCAATCTCCAGAGTCTCTGGGATGCAGAGAACTAGGAAGCAGAGAACAGTGATAAGTGAGGGAAGAGACAGACTATCACTGCTATTTTGGGCTATGTTGGGAGAAAAACTTTCAGAGTGGTTATTAGTGTTGACATATTGGTTGCCACTCACTGATCATAAGTGCCTGTGGTAATTTTCTTAGGATAGATTCTGTGATGGGAGGCATCGCAGGGCATGAATGGGGATATTTCTTACAATCTCTGACTTTAAGGAGTTTATAGTTTAGTGGTAGAGATGAGACATACGCACAAAAAATTGAAGGATAATACAAGTAAGTTTAAGCACCCAAGAATCAAGGGGGACAATGAGGGTTCCAGGGACTTGGGAAGGGAGAACCCACTGTTGGCTGTGGACTGGATGGTCAGAGAGAGCTAAATGACTGGCTGAGGGGAGCTTGATATGACTTGAAAGGAGGATGAAGAAGGGTAAATGGTACTCATGTAAGTAGAAACAGAGGGGATAGTGGGAAGAGACCATTTCAAGGGGTGAAACAAGGCCCATATATCTTTTCTAAATTTCTGGCATAATTAATGCCCCATTATGTCAGGGCTTGTCCCTAAAAAGGCTGCAGGTGGAAGTGGAATGTGTTGGGGGCAAGTTCATCAGTGATAGGACTTGCAGGCTCAGCCTAAGAGCTCACACGTGAGAGACGAGGATGGTGGCCAGGCTCACCGTGTACAAGTGAGGACACTGAGGAATCAGTGGAGAGGGAGAAGCCGAGCTGATGTTTGCCTCCACACAATTCTCAGGCACTGTCTTCCCTAGACCAGTGCTGCTTCCCTCCATGTATATTTCAGCAGCTGCCATAACTGGAGAAAAGGAAAACGCAGTACATCTGGTGATAACCTGGAGGAAGGAGAAAGCAGGACTCCCTCCAGCCCATGTGAGCTGACTAACGACCCATAGACATGCTGAGAGGCGAGCCCTGCTCAGTTCTATCATGTGATTCATTTCCTCCCCAGATGGTACATTAGAGCAGGCTCTGCAGCTTTCAGCCAAATGGCTGCAGCACTGCCACCAGGGGTCTGGCTGTGCTGGACCCACCTGTGGGTTTTCCTTGCTTGCCCCAGGTGGGCCCGGAGCTCATAATCTCAGTGCTCCCGAGTTCCGACATGCCTCTCGGGCCTTCTGTTATGAACCGGCTCCTTGGAAGGCTGAGGTCTGTCTCCTGCAGTGCTGAGAGCACAGGAACACGGTTCCTTACAGAGTGGCTTTGCTTCCATAAGATACACATTGACCAGAGGTCTGTTCAGTCCTGGGAGAAAGGAAGCCACTGAAAGATTCCAGATGCTGGAAAGGAGCCGAACTTCACTGAGCAAAGTGTCAGGAACATGGGGGAAAATTCTCCATGCACTTCAGCAAATTTTTAAGTCCCAATACAGTGTTGGAGAAGGAAACAGCAACCCAGGCAACCCACTCCAGTATTCTTGCCTGGAGAATTCCATGGGCCGGGGAGCCTGGTGGGCTACGACGGTCCGTGGGATCACAAAGAGTCGGACAGGACTGAGCACACAGCACACAGTGTTGTTGCATGGTGTTGAACAGCAGGTCTCTAGAATTTATTCATCTTGCCTGACTGAAGCATTACCCCCATCAAACAGCAGCTCTCCATATCTCTATCCCTCCTGGCGCTTGGCAACCACCACTGACTCTCTGCTTCTCTGAGTTTGACTCTTTCGTGCTGTTCTGTGCTAAGTTGCTTCAGTCATATCCAACTCTGTGACCCTATGGACTGTAGCCCACCAGGCTCCTCTGTTTATGGGATTCTCCAGGCAAGAACACTGAGGTGAGTTGCTGTGCTCTCCCCCAGGGATCGAACCCATGTCTCTTACGTCTCCTGCATTGGCAGGTGGGTTCTTTACCACTAGTGCCACCTGGGAAGCTCCTTGACTCTTTCAGATACAGGTTTTATGTGTCAGCACACAGAACATTAGACCCAGTAGGTAGTACTTAGACATGAAGCTGAGTGCACTTTTTCCTTTCTCTTTTTGCACGGTGGTAAAAAACTCATAAAATTTATCATCCTAACTGTTGCTGAGTGTTCCGTTCAGTAATTAAGTGTATTCACATTGTTGCAAAACATCTCCAGAACTTTCTCGTCTTGTCAAATTGAAGCTCTCTACCCATTAAACAACTGCCCATTCTTTCTTCCCTGCAGTCCTGGCAACCATCATTCCACTTTCTATCAATTTGACTACCTTAGATCCTTCATAAGTGGAGTAATATTGTATTTGTCTTTTTGTGACTGGATTATTTCACTTAGCCTATTGTCCTCAATGTTCATCCATATTGTAGTGTGTGATGGGATTTCCTTCCTTTTTAAGGCTGAATAATATTCCATTTCATGTATATTCCACATCTTATTAATCCATTCATCTGTCAATGGACATTTCAGTTGCTTCTACCTCTTGACTCTTGTGAATGATGCTGCTGTAAACGTGAGTGTGAAAATATCTCTTGGCGATCTTGCTTTTACTTCTTTTGGATATATAACTGGAGTGGGATTGCTGTATAACTAGTTTTGGTGAGGAGGTGGAGAAATTGAAACCCTTGTGCACTGTTGGTAGGAATATAAAATGGTGCAACTGGTATGGAAAACAGTATGGAGGTTCTTAAAATTATTAAAACTAGAACTGTGATAGGATCTCAGTTCACCTTAACACAGCAACATGCAGACCAATCCATGTGTTTTCCCATTGACTGGATGTTGAGCTAGATGCTCCTGTGATAAAGATCAAGCTTAACATATTTAATTGAGCAAGCATAAATAGGTTAAAACAGGAAGATTCCAAAATGTAGAGATTAGTGCTTGCTACCAGCAAGAATAGAATTACAGCACCACAAATAATGACAAACCTGATTCTTAACTTCTCTGCCTAGGCTATAACCACAAAGCAACCACCACAGGCGTGCACAGACAGCTGTAAGTTGTTTCCGTAGTATCTGTAAGGGTTCCATACTATAAATACCCAAATTATCAAATGTAGGATTTCTTAAATTATGGTAAGCCAACAAAAAGGACCACTGTGCTGACATAGAAAACAAACTAATGGTTACCAATGGACAGCAGAAAGGAGGGAAGGGCAAGATAGGGGTTGGGGATTAAGAGGTACAATCTATAATATATAAAATAAACTACAAGGGTCTGTTGCATAACATGGGGAATATAGTCAATGTTTTATAATACCTGTAAATGGAATATAACCTTTAAAAGTGGTGGATCACTATATTATGCCCTTGCAACTTATATAATATTGTACGTCAACTATCCTTCAATTAAGAAGATAACATTTTCATAAGGGGCTTCCCTGGTGGCTCAGACAGTAAAGAATCTGCCTGCAATGCAGGAGACCTGAGTTCAGTCCTTGAGTCTGGAAGATCCCTTGGAGAAGGAAATGGCAACTCGCTCCAGTATTCTTGCCTGAAAAATCCCATGGACAGTGGAACTAGGCAGGCTACAGTCCATGGGGTCACAACGAGTCAGACACGACTGAGTGACTAACACATAACGTAATTATTCATAAGAGGACTACTGTGCTGTCATTATGAGATGGGTGATTAGAAATATTAAAGACAAAGTATTCATGATTATATCTCTCATTGAAAAAACAGTTTCTAAAAGGATGTGGACCATTGATTCAATTTGGAGGATATATGTATTTGAAAGATATTCATAAAAATGTGAATTGTGGTCAAAACTGCAGTGTTATATAACTCAGGTTGTATTGTGTAAAACACAGCCCTGGAGTTGTGCAATGCAGTAGAGCAAATCTCATTCACAAGGGAGCCAAGCGAGGAGTCAGGAGAACCAGTTTCAGGTCCTCCACAGAGGCAAGGGGCAGGGGTATTTATGGGATAAAGACTGAAGAAGCAGGGCCATTTGGGGCACACGGAGGTGGGGAAAGGTGACTGGAAAAAGGTGCAGTAATCTTCCTTCTGCTGGCACCTGACAAGCTGTAGGCCTCTGCACATTGGAAAATGGAGGAGCTTAGCACCATTTCTAAGGAGTGGAGTTTTCTGCCCTCTGATATCAAATATGTGCATGCCCAGTTGGTGGTCCCATCCAGTCTTAACCAGCTCAGTTCCAACTAGACACAGTTGACTCTAAGTTTCTGGAAAACAACTCCGGCAAACATCTTATTGTGTAGGCTATGGGCAGCTTGGAGGAATTGCAAGTCTTAAAAACGACCTTGATTAGTGAAGGCAGGTGAAGTGAATTTGACTAATGGATTATCCACGATTTCAACATGACTTAATTTTTTCCTAATGATAAAAATGATACAAAGTGGCACATGAAGGGAGTATGCACTGAATCCAGGACCACTTCAGGCACTAGGGACAGCACCCTAAAACCAGAGATGTCATACCTTTTCCGCTATACTGTGAAGTGAGCAGAGACGCTCATACTTAGCTGCATCAGAATCACCTGGAGGACTTGGTAAACCATTGCTGGGCCCCACCCTCAACGCCTTTTAGCCGTCTGGTGTGGGTCAGGAGAACAGTGCAGTTCTAACAACGCCCTGCTCGCTCTGCAGCTGGCCCCAAGGTTGCGCTTCGAGAACCACTAAAGATGAGTGAGATTTGGTGAAAAAGGGTCCCAGGCACACTGGGTCTTAGATCTGTTTTGGAATGTTTGTGGTGACAGTTACTTCTGAAGCCTTAATTCTGAACTCAGTCTTCCGCAACTCTTCGGTTAGCGCCCAGGCCACGGAGACTCCTGCCCCCCAACAAGGTAAACTCACACAAGGCAGAAACTGAGCTTTCAACATCTTTTCCAGGCCCAGTGTTAGAGAAACTTCACAGATACTTAAAAGGCTTTTTTTGACTGATTTGTTCATTTTGGGCTTCTGTTTCCTTCTCTCCAAAGTGTTGGAAATATAGTAATTGTCCATGGCAGGTCCAACATGAGAAAACAGAATGTATTTGAGAGATTATGAAAAGATTTGTTTGGAAAAATCTTTCAAGTTTCTTGTCCATTTCAAAGAAAAATCTGCACCTTTGTGTATGCAACAATTTCTACTGAGTTATGTAAATTGCTTAATTCCTGTAAGAACTCAAATGAGGCCTTAGACAGTGGAGTTCTCTTGTACTTAAATTGAGTGTATATATTACCTAAGATTTATCTTAGGCAGATTTGCATACATTATGCACTTTGTTAACATACTGCCATTTACCTGTACAGTCAGTCGGTCTTTCGGACAAAGTCATTCATGAAGACTTCAGGATATATTCCAAGGGTGAGAATTATTCTCTTTTCTCTGGAGGTGTAAAATAAAGGGTACCAGCAGCCGTGCTGGGATGGGTTGAAGGCTTTAATGATGGGGCTTTGTGTTTGTTTATTGCTTTGCTTTTCTAAAACACTTTACTGGTTTTAAAGTGCTTTCGAATTGCTTCATTTTCCTAACCAAATGAGGTAGGCTGGGTTGTATGCTATTCATGCCTACTTTTACAGATTATTGAGACTCAAAGTGGTTGTGTTGCCTAAGACGGAACTTGGCTTAGACAGGTGGGGAACTGGTATTGAAACCTGGCTGTTTTCCCTCCAGGGTTTTTCTTCCAGTACACGCTGCTGCTTGTTAACGATTGTATATATTAGTTGCTCCTTCATGTCTGACTCTTTGCGAACCCATGGACTGTAGCCTACCAGGTTTCTCTGGAATTCTCCAGGCAAGAATACTGGATCAGAGAGCCAGTCCCTTCTCCAGAGGATCTTCCTGACCCAGGGATTGAACCTGGGTCTTCTGCATTGCAGGCAGATTCTTTACCGTCTGAGCCTCCAGGGAAGCCCCTGCTAACCTATGGATCGCCTTTTATTTGAGTCTCTAGGGGAGTAGAGAAGACAAAGCATTGCCTCTTGGAAAGCTTTAGAACTGCCTTGGTAGCACTGCAGATGCAGCATTGCTTCTGACTGTCATAATTTTAAGAAAAAAACAAATGTTGATTGTGTTGACTTCTATTGCTTGAAAGACAAAGTTGGCAACATCATAGAATTGTGTAACAGAGCATAATTGTGTAATTATTTGTAGAAACAACTCTCAAATGAAATTATCCTAAGCATCAAACCAGAAACAGCCTAATGCTTTCTAATTCAGGTGGAAAGGGATTCTACATTTAGAGAAAAGATCTTTTAATTTCATTATTTGGCACTCTCCTCTTCCCATAATCTGCATCTTGGGAATCTGGGTGATTTACTGGCAAGAATTCTGCAAAGCCAAGGCCAAGTGTTCAGCCGGGAGACGCAGGCATGCGGGGGCAGCCTGACACTGTTTGGATTCTGCTTAGTCATAGTTTATATAAAGTGTGCGTCTCCACCATGAGTGGAGAAAAGCCTAGGGAGGCAGCTCCTTAGAGGAAAATAGTCAGTTTTCAAGATGCCTTTGACAGGAGGAGCCTTGACAACTCTGCAGAGCATTTCTGGAGGATGCTTGCAAGCATGCTGGTGCATCTCCAGAGGGAAGTATTTCATGGCAGACACCTTTATCTTCAAGTTGAGAGGGAAAAAACTGGAGAAAATACCAAGTCTGTTATCTTAGGGTCCCCATAGGGCTTGATGTTCAAATGCCAGGGACTGAGTTCTGAAGCTTAGGTCAGAAAGGTCCACAGTGGGTACTAATACATGTCAGCCTGAGATGCTACCCCAAAGCAGGGCAGGGGGTCAAACTCCCAGCCAGTTTGCCGTCTACACAAAAAAAAACCAAAATAATGTGTAATTTTTCCCCCCTGTGGAGAAACCTCTGTGCAGCTTGAGGCCTAGTCAGTAACTGAGGGCTTTGTCAATAAAAAACAAGTCTGGATTCAAGTAAGCAGCGACTTTATTCAAAAAGGCTGTTGCAAGAGGGTGCACACTCAGATCTCAAGATCTACAAGCATCTCAAAACCAAACAGGAAAAGCCTTTTCTTTTGTAGGGAGGGGAAAGCAGGGCTAGGAGAACTTTGAGGGGAAATAAGGCAAGCGACCAGACAGCAGACAGACAGACATGGGTTGGGGCACGACAGGGGCATGACAGACATACATTTTATTGAAAGCTCTTTCTCACGCTTGGGGTCAAAGTTCAGAGGCTTGTGAGGAGGAGAGAGGCCTGATGAAAGCTTGGTCGGTAGCTATTGGGCAATGGTGACCACCTGGTCAGATTTAAGTTCTCTAGACCACTGTGGTGGGATGTCAGTTCGGCAATGATTCCTGAATGTGGGCCCAAGACTGGCTGTACCTGGGGGCTTATCAGAAACACAGATCCCATGGGTCCATCTTTGGGAATCTATATCTTAACAAGCTCTCCTCATTCTGATGTATATCCAAGTTTGGGAACAAATTGTGTCATGAACAACAAATTTAATCAGGCCTGATTTAGAGGAGTGGATCTGATACTTGCAGCTGGATAAATCAATTACTCTTAGCTTCAGTCTCCCCATCTATGAAATGGGAATAATACCACCTACTTCTAAGAGACACTATAAGGATTATGTAATGCTAATGTGAAAGATCAACAAGAAAAAGGGAAGAAAATTTTAAGCACTAAGTTCTTACCGGTAAGGTAATATTCTGGAACCAGTTGCTGATTTGGTTGACTGGGGTTTTATTTGCTTCTGTTTAAAAAGACAAGTTTCCCATCCCTCTCAGCTAGCAGGCCTAGACCCATTACCTCCAGTTGTGAGCAGCTAGCCACTTAACCCAACACGCTGTAGGAGGATAATTTTTTAATATGTATTGCAATGGCATACAGATTGGGAATATTACTTGGACAGGTTTCTGAGATTTTATGATTCTAGAGTGCTTCAAAGATCAGAATCCATCTTCTGGGACCTGTCCAGTATCCTAGAAACTCTGTACTTTGTGTGTAGGATTGTAAATCCAGGATTGACTTGGCTAGAAGAACAGTGTACCCAGAGCCATGATTTCTCCTGGACATAGAGCATGCTGTGGGTAATACAACCTTGGCAGTGAGACGATGGAATTAACACCCTTTAGGAAATATATTTTTGCTATGGCTCTTGTTATTAGTTTTCATATTGGCTTGTTTTTTAGATAGTCAAATTGTTTTAAAACAGGAATGAGAAAAAGGCCTGATGTCATGGCAGGAAATTTGCAGACTGGGGGGTTTGACCTCAGCACTTTCTACCACTGATTTTGCTTATAGTCTGGACTTGCTCCAAAGCTCCCCTGCCCGGTGTCCCCACTGTGTGTATAGGGGGCAAAATCTCAGGAAACCAGAGGAACAAATATCCTCCTAACTGCTATATGGTGCATCTGCCTGGTGTGTATCATTCTTCCTTCTCTCTCTTTATCCCCATCCCTTTCCTTCTGCTCCCTCCAAACCTTTTGGTGCCAGCTCTGTGCTAGAGAGACACTGTATCAGATCCCAGACTATAAAGAGAAAATCCAATATCAACTTTCTAAGAACTGCATCTAGCCACAGTTTTGAATAGAGTTTGGAGTATGAATTTGCCTGGCCTTAACTTCCCAAGGATAATTGGTTCCAGATGAAAATAATATTGAGTTAAGAACCAGAAGTCTACATGTGTGGGGTACAGAGCTCTCTACTAACAGTCAAAGGACCTGGATCCTGCCACTTAATAATGGTCGAGTGGGTTGCTTAGAATATACCTTTTGGAACAAGTATTTTGTATCTGAGAGATGAATCAGGAGGATCTTATTAGAGGATCCAATGAGGTATTATATGCAACTTATTGAGTGTTTTAAGGTGCTTTATTGGAATAAACTATATTAGTAAGGGTCCCAGCTCATAGCAGCTGCATTCATGAGAGCCAAAAGGTAAAAACAGCCCATATGTCCATCAACGGATGAATGGATAAACAAAATGTGATCTATCCATACAATGGAATATTACTCAGCTGTGAAAAATACTGAAGTACTACTAAGTGCTACCACACGGGTGCATCTCAAAAATCATATGCTATGTAGAAGCAGCCAGGGACCAAAGATTGCATATTTATATGATTTAATTCACATGATATATCCAGAATAGTTAAGTCTGCAGAGAAAGCAGACTACTGGTTGCCAGGGATTGGGGGGAGGGGAAATGGGAAGTGACTGTTGAGTGGGTACAGGGTTTTCTTCTGGAGTAAGTGATGAAAGTGTCTTGGAACTAGAGGTGATGGTCGCATAACATTGTGAGTGTTCTAAATGCCACTGAACTGTATATTTAAAAATAGAGTCATTGTATTTTATTTGAAATTTACTTTTATTAAAAAGGATGGAAAAAATGAAGGCGCTGGGATTCCTTGTTCTTTAGGATCCTGAATATCTCATGACCATATGTAACTTGCTGTTGCTCTTAGTGATGGTAGATCTGGGTAAGAAGTTATAGGAGTTCCTTGTCTGCTGGAGGATCCACTTTTATTGGAGCCAGGAAGAAAATGTTCCCTGAGCCTTGTATTCCCAGAACCAGCTTCTATTTCAGGTAATGGCTTCCTTAAGAGTCTAAAAAACCCACTTTTGTTAACAAAGTGAGTTATACTTTTAGCAGCTTGGGAGTTAACTTGGTATTAAGATTGTTGCTTCCAACATTTTAGCTTTTTTTTTTTTTTTTTCTGTGTTATTTACCAGGTGAATTATTTCCTGCTTAGCTGGAAATAACCTCCTTAGTTTCATCTCCTGATATGAGTATCGCTATTTCATTACTCTGCCTTGTAGATCAGGAAGTCAGTCTCTGAAGAGCAAATATAATTTAATGGACTCTCAACTGGAGACTTCACTAAGGTGAGAAATTGGCATAACAGTCCACGAAATGATGACTAATGACCTCTGAATACATGTACATGCTCCCAGAGTCTTCTAAGGTCTCAAATGCTCACCTGGAATCGAGATATTTATTAGGGAAACCCACCTCCCTGCTGAGTCCCCATAATCAAACTATATTTTTATCACTTTGGAAGCAAGCCATCTAGTCATTTTATACATGGTTTATTTTCTGCTCTCCAGGGAGCTGATTATGTTTTGCTAGGATTTTCCTTTTCTCCTGGAGTGCTTAAAAAAAAAACAAAACAAACCTCTAATGCCCAATTTACCAGGTTTTTTGTGTTTAAAAATTTCTTTTGACTTAAAAAAAAAAGAGCCAGCGTCTACTGGAATTACAGTTAGCAGTAGCATTCACGGGTAGAATGAATCATATCAGAGAGGTTTCTAAGTTATTTCCAAAGAAATAGCAATGGTGGTCAGGTGCTGATTTGTTTTCTGTGTAATTTAAATAAATTCCCAAGTCTCATGTGGCCCAGGAACAAAAGAACAAACTAATTTTAGAAGACTTGAATATTTTTGTTGTTGTTAAAACCGCATGTTTTTAAGAAGGGTGGTATAGATATTTTAGGGAAGATCCCCTGGAGGAGGGCATGGCAACCCACTCCAGTTATTCTTGCCTGGAGAAGCCCATGGATGGAGGAGCCTGGCGGGCTACATTCCACAGGATCAAGCAGAGTTGGACACGACTGAAATGAATTAGCACGCTTAGATATTTTACGGAGGCTTCCACCCACAAGGCTTCCTAGAGCTTTAGCAATCTTTCTTTATGGTTTCCAGTTTGTGGCAGTGACAGAAAATCATTCCCCTCTCTGTGTGACAACTTTTCACTGTTGTGGTGTCTCCAGTCCTTCCTCTCAGCTTTTCCTGTGCTGTGAGCCCCCATCAATGTCCTCTCCTCTAAAGTCTCTTTTTGCTTTTAGGACCCTCTCCCTGGAAAGTGGGCGGGATGTGCCTTGACCTGTCCCCCATCCCGTGGTGCAGGCCTGTCTTCCAACCCTGAACCCAGGCTGGTTCCCCAGGCAGTTAGAACTGGCTCGCCTCTCCCCCAAGATGCATATTTACATTTGGGACCTGAAGCTGCTAGTGAGGAGGGCAGAGGGAAAAGAGCCTCTTGTTTCTATTTGCACCAGGTGGAGCTAGTGGTAAAGAACCCACATGCCAATGCAGGAGACATAAGACTTGGGTTTGATCCCTGGGTTGGGACGATCCATTGCTAAAAGAAATGGCAACCCACTCCAGTATTCTTTCCTGGAGAATTTCATGGACAGAAGAGCCTGGCGGGCTATAGTCCACAGGGTTGCTAAGAGTCGGACATGACTGAAGCAATTTAGCATGCATGCATTGACACAACAGCTAAAAATTCTTTAGGATAGAGGAGGCCAGAAAGAATTGCCCTGGAGGGTCGTGGAAAGTTTCACATGGAAACTTCCCCGTCAGGAGCACAGGGGTCAAGAGTTTCAGAGTCAGCAGATTAGGGGTGGGGGAGTTCATTTATTAGCTGTGTGACCTTGGCAAAGTTCACTGCTTGAAGCACCAGAGTTCTCTTCAAAATGGGCCTCATCAGAGGATGTATCCTACAGGGGTGACCCAGATCTCACAGAGCAGAGGGCCCTGTCTTCTGATGCTATCTGACTTTTGTGCTTCTGGGTCTTTGTGGAGTCTTGCCCTCTAAGCAGATGCTCCAAGGGTTCCTGCCCTTGAGTGTTAGGGGCCAGGAGAACTGGGAGTCATCTGGTCTGGTGAGCCCCTGAAAGGCTGGTTACCTTCACTGGGCCTGTGGTGATGGGTTTGTCATTCCACTCCTGGTAGTAAAACAGGTGGGCTAGAGTATAAGTGGCCTGCCGCTTGCTTCGTTAGTAACTCGATAACATCTCCATGTTGATGACTTTGGTTTCTCCTTAGTGATTTTCTATAAGACCATTAATGAAAAATGATATCATAGGTATCTGCTAAGAAGCGTAGAGTTGATACATTCAGCATCATTCAGCCAACTTGACGGTAGGGGTAGCAGCAAGCCCAAGGAATAGAAAATGCAGTAATGACTAAAGAGGAAAGGCAATCAGGCTGAGTCATTGGAACCTCTTTCAGAGGAAGAGCTCTAGACTGCCAGGCTGAGCCCAAGGGGGAGGAGAACCCAGTGTCTGATCTTGAACCCAGTGTCTGACATGAATGGCCAAGACTAGCTGAGTGACTGCCAGGGCCCAGAGAAATATGAATGAAGGGCCTTCTCTGTCTGTAAGCTCCATGAGGATGGAGCAAGCAAGGATAAGCTCATAAGAAAGCTAGCGCGAAGTATCGGAGGGAGCAGGGAAGTCTCGTGTAGTTACTGACTTTACTACCATCCTCTCTGCTTACCTGGAACTCTATCAGGTGGGTTGGGAGCATGTTCTCTGACATAAAACCTTGTAAAATATCCCAAGACTTTGGTTTCCTTCCAATTCCAGCAAACACTGTAATCTTAAGTTTATAGAAGAATAGTGACTGTAAGTCTGAAAGGAAGATGATATAAAAATCCTGAGAAATCGAAGTGTATCTTTGTCTTTTGAAAGTAAAGATAAAATTTGAGTGGGAGAAAATAAAAGCAAGGTTCATAAATATGATTTGATTTTTAAACAGAATACTTCTTAATATCTTAAAAGCAGATGTCTTCTAGGGAAACAAGCTGTTGTTGAAGAACAAGGGTGTCAGTGTTGTCAGATCTCCTGGTTAGAAAGACTTAACTTGAGAAATTTCATTTTCATGACAATCGTGGAAGAAAATGCTCGTTCTGGCTTCATTAGTCCAGGAGAAAGTAGCCTAGAAGTGTTTCTTCTAGAAGTTTTATTTTTTTTTAAGAGAAAAAAATATCAAAATCATTGTTTTTGTACTCATTATGCAGATAGGTTTAATAAAGTGAATATCTCATGCGAGGATTTTTTTTTTTTTTCACTAGCAGAGAATGTGCTGGTTTTAGCCACCTCATGACAATATGTGATGAGCTGCGATTAGTTTCATTGGTGTTCTATTTTTAAACTTTTGCTTGTGGGACTCTCATACCTGCATGATGAAGAAAAAGTATTTTGAATGTTATCAAGGAGTCATACAGTTTAAAGTTTTCTCCTGAGACTACGTACTCTCTAACACAAAATTCTTCTTGCTCTCTAACGTTTCCTAAAGTAAATCTGAAGGCTGTAATGTCATTTGAGTGGCC
Organism: Capra hircus; assembly: GCF_001704415.2. Lineage (NCBI taxonomy): Eukaryota > Metazoa > Chordata > Mammalia > Artiodactyla > Bovidae > Capra > Capra hircus. Next base: position 22,034,697 of record NC_030818.1, read on the forward strand.
TAATGGTCCCCAATCTACCTCCTTGTAGAGATGTTAGAAAACTAGACTTTAAAAAATGTCCCATGAAAAAAGATGTTAAACTCTTTTATGAAAATTTTAATACAACAAACATGTACGAAGAATACTTCAGATAGTGACCCAAATGATAAAACTGAATTTCTCCTCTGATGTCAGGGATACTCACAGTGTGACAAAAGTGACCATAATGAGCTATTATTTATTCTAAAGTAGAATCAAATTGAATGAGGACAAGCTGAATTATGGATAGTGCCAAGAGGCCTTCTGAGGATTTGCTAGTCATAGTGAAAGGCAAAGAAAGGACATAGAGAAAGCATTAGAAACACTGTTAAAATGTACAGAGAAATATTGCCTTCCCTCTAATGGTCCAAGTAAGTCCTTCCCAGTGTCATTGAGAGCCTATAGTTTAGGCAGCATGTTCAAAGAAAAGCAGAAATATGAGGTTTTAATATTTAAGATGAAAGCTCCATTTTGCTTGACGCAGGGAAGATGCTGAGAAATATTAAGACAGTTTGCCTACTTCTGTCAATGAACCAGCTTCATTAAGCCCTAGCAACAGGGGGTGATAAACTGAATGTTTCAGTTGCCCAAGAAAAGGGGGTTTTGTAGAATATGCCAAAATGACAGATGCAGAGAGTGTGACCTGGAGGCAAAATGTGCTTGTTTTAAACAGGGCTTTCAGTGTTTGGTCAGCTTTCCAAAGGGATTTGATATTTTCCTTTCTACAGTGATAAAGTTTTGCCTTTTTAAAAGGTAGAGCTAGTTAAGCTTTTATTTTGTGGAAAAGATAAATATTTTTGTTTTGTGTGCGTGCCTAGTTGCTCAGTCGAGTGCAACTCTTTGCAACCCCATGGACTCTAGCCCACCAGGCTCCGCTGTTCATGAATTCTCTAGGCAAGAATCCTGGAGTGGGTAGCCATTCCCTTTTTCAGGGGATCTTCCTGACCCAGGGATAGAATTTGGTCTTCTGCATTGCAGGCAGATTCTTTATTGTCTGAGTCACCAGGGAGGCCCGATTTTTGCTTTAACATATAGTGAAGTGAAGTGAAAGTCGCTCAGTGGTGTCCAGCTCTTTACGACCCCATGGACTAATAGAGTCCATGGAATTCTCCAGGCCAGAGTACTGAAATGGGTGGCCATACCCTTCTCCAGGGGATCTTCCCAGCCCAGGAATCGAATCCAGGTGTCCTGCATTGCAGGCGGACTCTTTACCAGCTGAGCCACCAGGGAAACCCTAACATACATTAAGAGGTCAAAAAAATAAGGCTAATGAAATCTTAGTTTCATAGACCTGAGATGGTAGATCAAAGGAAGGTAGGACACATGGCTTAGGATGGCCACAGCACCTTCTTTGGGTGAACTATGCCTTGAGTATGCTGAGTGTAGTGGAATAGAGAAATAGGTTAGTAACTAAGTTCTGCTAGCAGTGGTGCATTTCCAGATACCATCATGATTAATATCATCATTGTAGCTATCCTTTTGGGGATTTTCTAGTCAGTCATTGAGCTAAGAAATATAGATACATATTTTACTCAAGTCCTAATAATTCTATGGGGAAGAATTATCACTATATTATAAATAAGAAATTGACCAGTGAGGTTAAATATCTTGCTTTAGTTCACATAGTAAATATACGCTGGAGCCAGATGTTAATTTACATTTGTCTCCAAAATTTATATGACCTCTTGATTGTTTTGAGGAATTCTAAAAATGCAGAATCAAAGCATACTCTTGTCCAACTAGGATAAAAAACACAGTTGAGCTTAGCTGGCAAACAGTAAGCACTAGTTGTTTTTTAGTCTAATATCTGCTTTGCCTGTTTAGGAAACATATGCTCTAATAGTCCATTAAGGGAGCCATCTCTCTCCCCATTCTTAGTCTATATGTTTCAAAAGAAGTTGACGCCATACTTCATTTTAACAATGGAGCATGATATCTAGGCACAGGTCAATCTACATATGCCATTCTGCTAGCCACAGTAGTTAGGTTAGAGATGGGTTGGCCAATCAGAGTTAATGAGACTCAATTCTGGGACATGAGTTACTGATATCACCAAAGCAGATTCATTCTTTCCTGTTAAACTTGAAGCATGTAGACTAGAAATACTGGGATCTCTTACAGCCCCAGAGTGAAAGCCAACTGAAGATAGAACCAAGATAGAAAAAGGCAGAGAGGTGGAAGGAAAGAAATTTGGTCCTGATATCCTTACTTGAGCTATGCTCAAAGCTGTACTTGACACCAGTACTCTCAAGATAGAAAAAGGCAGAGAGGTGGAAGGAAAGAAATTTGGTCCTGATATCCTTACTTGAGCTATGCTCAAAGCTGTACTTGACACCAGTACTCTGGACTCTGTAATGGCCTTGAATCTGACTTTTCTTCACTTGCAAGAAGTCAGGTTCTAAATGTAATTAGAGGGCAGATGATCTACCCCTTTCTGTCCCGTGGCAATTCTCCTTTTGCTCTGGGTGCTGGGAACCCATGTTCTCAGTCTTCTCCGAATAGCTCCATTCATCACGATTTTGTCACCTTTCAGTATCTCAATCAAAGCATTAATAAGTCTATGTCTGTTTTTAATGTGGGTCTGTTATTTCGATTCTCTCCCTGATTTTTTCTATTGGGTTAAGCAGGTTTCAGAGGAGATCTTACTGTTCTTGGAAAATTATCCACCTACTTCTCTTGTTCCAAGTTGTATTAAGCTTTTGATAAAGTTTCTCCAAAGCAAAATCAAGCAAAGACTCCAAGAAAGTTATTCCTTTCATTGGAAGGGGATCCAGATTTCCTAGAGGGCCATAGACTCTGCAACAGAGAGATGGGTTTATTTATTCATTCAAAAAATGTTTATCATGCATCTACACTGCCATCAGGTGCTATTCTAGGCACTTCTGCATGGAGCTTATATCCTAGTGGGGGAAATGGCAAAAAGATGTATACTGGGGAGAGGGGCAAGGAGTGTCCCAGGCACAAGGAACTGTAGTTACGTATCTGTCCTTGTCTATAACATTCTTTGAATATTTTCAAGGCCAAGTTCAAGTTAATGTAGTAATTGAAAGCAACATGTTGTGAAGAGATATGTAAGAGGTGGTTGATTGTTACTCATCAGGTTGTGAAGTAATTCTTATTTGAGTTTACTAACTTATTAACAAACAAATTTGATTGAAGGACGCAGCACATTGTGTGGCAGGAGCAGTTGAAAAGACTCGGGAAATTCTGGATGTAGGCCCAGTTAGACCATTAATGTAAGACTGGTAGATTTCATTTCATAGATTGTAAAGCTGAGTCAAAATTAAATGAAGATAGTAATACACTCACCTGACCTTTAGAGTTGTTCTGAGGATCCAGATGAGGCTTTCACATAGATGGGAGTTATTGCTGCCATCTGAATGTTGATATATATACACACACATACACACATACACACACACATAAGTGTGTATACATAAACATATATATATATATATAAATCAAAAGATATAAAAAATGGAGGGAGGGAAGGAGGAGGGGAGGAGAGGGAGAGAGGGAGAGACTGAGAAACAGATTGCTTCTTGGATCCTGACCATCTTCTGTCCTTTCTTCCAGTCCCTTCTATGGCCTAACTACTTTTCTTGCCTTTTGGATTCTTGAGGCACCCCTAGTTCCTTCTAGTAAAACTTTCCTTTGGTTTAAGCTAGCTGGAGTAGGCTTCAGTTCCTGGTAGACAAATAAAGTGATTCTCAGGAGAGGAGAATATTCTAGGATGGGGATGTAAGGGTTGAATTAAATCCTAGATTTTGCATCAAATTAAAGACTCACTCCCACTGCCTCCTTGACAGATGGTGGTTTGGCTTCTGATTTAAACTTCTGGTGTTAGAAAGGTCAGTATATGCTGAGGAGTTCTGTTCTATTGTCATATGATTATATTTGGTTGTCTGAACTTTCTTATATTTATCCAAAGTTACTCCACTATATTTTCAACCTACAGCTTATGATCTATATCCAGAGTAGTACAGATTAATGCTTTTTCTTCAGAATGGCTTCTTAACTCTTGGTGAAAGTTACTGTACTTCTCATTTTTCTCATATTTGTATTTTCTTGTATTTTACATCTTATATAATAGATGGGGCAAGTAGATTTGTTTAGTTCAGTCGCTCAGTCATGTCCAACTCTTTGCAAACCCATGGACTGCAGCACGCCAGGCCTCCCTGTCCATCACCAACTCCTGGAGTTTACCCAAACTCATGTCCATTGAGTCAGTGATTCCATCCAACCATCTAGTCCTCTGTCGTCCCCTTCTCCTCCCGCTCTCTGTCTTTCCCAGCATCAGGGTCTTTTCCAATGAGTCAGCTCTTCACATCAGGTGGCCAAAGTACTGGAGTTTCAGCTTCAGCATCAGTCCTTCCAATGAACACCCAGGACTGATCTCCTGTAGGATGGACTGGTTGGATCTCCTTGCAGTCTAAGGGACTCTCAAGAGTCTTCTCCAACACCGTAGTTCAAAAGCATCAATACATCAGCACTTAGCTTTCTGTATAGTCCAACTCTCACATCCATACATGACCACTGGAAAAACCATACCCTTGACTAGACGGACCTTTGTTGTAAGCATCTTTTAATTTCATGGCTGTAATCACCATCTGCAGTGATTTTGGAACCCCAAAAATAAAGTCTTCCACTGTTTCCCCATCTACTTGTCATGAAGTGATGGGACTGGATGCCATGACCTTCGTTTTCTGAATGTTGATCTTTAAGCGAACCTTTTCACTCTCTTCTTTCACTTTCATCAAGAGGCTGTTTAGTTCTTCACTTTCTGCCATAAGGGTGGTGTCATCTGCATATCTGAGGTTATTGATATTTCTCCCCACAATCTTGATTCCAGCTTGTGCTTCTCCCAGCGTCTCTCATGACGTACTCTGCATAAAAGTTAAATAAGCAGGGTGACAATATACAGCCTTGATGTCCTCCTTTTCCTATTTGGAACCAGTCTGTTGTTCCATGTCCAGTTCTAACTGTTGCTTCCTGACCTGCATACAGGTTTCTCAAGAGGTGGGTCAGGTGGTCTGGTATTCTCATCTCTTTCAGAATTTTCCACAGTTTATTGTGATCTATACAGTCAAAAGCTTTGGCATAGTCAATAAAGCAGAAGTAGATGTTTTTCTGGAGCTCTCTTGCTTTTTCAATGATCCAGCAGATGTTGGCAATTTGATCTCTGGTTCCTCTGCCTTTTATAAAACCAGGTTGAAAATCTGGAAGTTCACAGTTCATGTATTGCTAAAGCCTGACTTGGAGAATTTTGAGCATTACTTTACTAGTGTGTGAGATGAGTACAATTGTGTGGTAGTTTGAGCATTCTTTAATATTGCCTTTCTTTGGGATTGGAATGAAAACTGACCTTTTCCAGTCCTGTGGCCGCTGCTGAGTTTTCCAAATTTGCTGGCATATTGAGTGCAGCACTTTCACAGCATCATCTTCCTGGATTTGAAATTGTTCAACTGGAATTCTATCACCTTCAGTAGCTTTGTTCATGGTGATGCTTCCTAAGGCCCACTTGACTTCACATTCCAGGATGTCTGGCTCTAGGTGAGTGATCACACCATTGTGCTTATCTGGGTCATGAAGATCTTTTTTGTACCGTTCTTCTGTGTATTCTTGCCACCTCTTCTTAATATCTTCTGCTTCTGTTAGGTCCATACCATTTCTGTCCTTTATTGAGCCCCTTTGCATGAAATGTTCCCTTGGTATCTCTAATTTTCTTGAAGAGATCTCTAGTCTTTCCCATTCTATTGTTTTCCTCTATTTCTTTGTGTTGATCGCTGAGGAAGGCTTTCTCTCCTTGCTATTCTTTGGAACTCTGCATTCAAATGAGCATATCTTTCCTTTTCTCCTCTGCTTTCCGCTTCTCTTCTTTTCACAGCTATTTGTAAGGCCTCCCTAGACAGCCATTTTGCTGTTTGCATTTCTTTTTCTTGGGGATGGTCTTGATCCCTGTCTCCTGTACAATGTCATGAACCTCCGTCCATAGTTCATCAGGCACTCTGTCTATCAAATCTAGTCCCTTAAATCTATTTGTCACTTCCACTGTAAAATCATAAGGGATTTGATTTAGGTCATACCTGAATGGTCTAGTGGTTTTCCCCACTTTCTTCAATTTAAGTCTGAATTTGGCAATAAGGAGATTTGTAAGTAGATTTGTAAGGAATCTGAATTGCTCCTTCCGTTGTTTGGCTTTATATTCAGATTCTTTACCAACTTGGTTGCCTACTCTGGACAATTCTGGTACATTAACTAATGTCGTTCTACACATTTGGTCCCCAGAAATTAGCACAATGCTTCTGATGTGTAGGAACCAATAGAACTTTTGGGCTTCATGATTTAAATAATTCTATCATTTAGCCATTCTAAGATAATTGAATCAAGACTTTGTGATAGTCTATCATCCATGGTTTTCATTGAACCACCTTTCTACTGGAGTGATAGAATCCACAAGAGAAGGATTCATTTCTTAATAATATTGATTGGCATGCAGAAAACATACTTAAATAATTGACAGCTATTTTTATATGGACAGTCTTCCAGTAGACAAGTCCAAGTTGGTGTTCTGTCATTCTTCGTGAGCACAGCTTTGGATGGCTAAAGAAACTGAGCTTCGGAAGAGCTGCTGGGTACCTTGTCTTCGGCTTTGATCCATGTGACTCTGGCCCTTTCCTTTTCTACATGTTTTACTATTAAATTGATCTCATTAAAATATTGTTTTAATTATGCCATTGGAGTCAGGGCTGGGTCATCATCAAGACGGTTTTCTTTCTCTCTCCCTTCCTTCTTTTTTTAAATAGCAAATTGAAATTTACTGTTCAGGTCCTTCACAACATGTTTTCTTAGTCTTTCTTGTGGTGATATAACTTCACCCTCAGTTCCAGCCAAACTGTTCAACCCTTAGTCCTCTGTTCTTTCTTCTCACTTTTGCATTTTGTTTGGCATAATGAAGTACCTTCCCTATTTATTCTATCACAATCCTATTCATCTTTGAAAAAATTCTGATCCTTTTCTCAATGATGTCTTCCTGGCTCTTTCCCATTCACTCTAATTCCTTTAATAACCCTTAGTTGACCCTATGTACAGAATAAGTAGTCATATTCTACTTTATAAAATACCTTATGGTGCATTAAACACATTAATCTCTTATCATATTTTCCATTTTACCTCATATTTTTCCTCAATAAAACTGAAAATTTAAGCATTCCAATAAAGTGATGGCAGGAACCTCATGAGATCTGATGCGTCTCTGAGTGCCCTTAACAAAGTGCTTTGCAATTGGGTGGTTGAGAAGAACCCATCACTCATTGATCTTTTATTATGGCTCCAAATCCAGGGATCACTTAAGAAAGAAATAAGCACATTTCAGTAAAGTTAGGATTTAGAGTGTTTTCATAGGCAGAGTGTAGGAAGAACTGGGGATTTTTAATTCTCAGATTTTTAAAAATAAGTTTTCTGTTAGGAATTCTTTTTTTTTTTTTTTAACTAGGGCCAATAGTACTGTACCACAATCACTAACATTTTGTTTCCTAGGATTTGAAAAAACCCTCCCATCCTCATGTCTTATAATTCATGGCCTTACATATTAAGAAATCTTCCCTTAACTCTGAACTTCCCACTGAAGACAACTTATTTAAAGCGACCAAAACAGTGACACATGTCTGATTTATGCATTGTTCTTTCCCATGTTAAGTTCTTTAAGATTTGTAGCCACACATCTTAATTCTTATTTTAACATCTATTTTGAGTATAACTGTAGAGGTTTACTCTGTATTATTAAATGAGAGGAGACTGATGCATGTTGACTGAACTAACACTAATGCCAAACCTCAAAGAAAAATCTTAGAATTTCATGTACAGTTTCTTAGCTTTGGGGGCATGTCACTAAATGTCCTAAATTTCTAGGACTTACAATAAGTTAAACATAGTTTGGACTTTGAAGTGTACCTACATTCTCCCTTCTGCCTCTTCCGATCAAGTAAGCATATGATTTGTGAAGACCGTTCTAGATAATTTCATCTCCAAGGACTGCCTAGAAAGAAAAACATTTGAAGCTACTTTTCTGCCAGAGTTTTTATCAGCTAAAAAGAATTGGCCACCTTATGTTTTGATACTAACTTCTTTTCTGCACTACTTTGCCCCTGTTTCCATAAGCATTTGGACTGTGCCTGGACTCGTGACTAATCCCTAAACTCCAGGGTTTGAGATCACCACCTTTTGGTAGAATGTCTTTGACAAATTATTTTCACTCTATAAATGTTTCTGTATTTAAGGAACTGCCACTGGAGTGGAACCCAATTTGGTTTTCCAGGTTGTCTGTAGTTGGAAGTCTACCTCAGGACAGGCTGGCTGGTCACCACTTTGGGGTTTGATGGAGGCCAACAGTGGTGAGAACCAGGTACCCTTCCCTAGCAGTCTCCCAGGCATCTCCTAAATGCTTTCTGAGGGATTCCATTTGTTCTAGAATAGCCTTGGGGATTAAGACCTGCTATGAGGAGAACCTGGGCTCCTAGGGAAAACAGCCTTCTTGCTAGAGGGCTGTGTTTGAAGCTATGTCCTTGACCCTGACCCCTTGGGCTGCTCATTTTGAGGTGCACTGGCTGGCTGAGGCTACTCATGACTCAGGAACTTTTTCATTTCTTAAATATGCTTTAATACTTATAACATATTTATATACTTAGTTTATCAAATATGTCTTTATTACCATACTGGATCTTCACAGCACTTATAAGCTACATAGGGAAGGAATTCCATGTTCCATATCACAGTTAAGAAAAGTCACTTAGTCAAGGTCACACAAGTAGCAAGTGGCAGAGCTTAATCTAGACCAGGGTCTCTCAACCTCACAAATTTCTCATTTTAAATCTAGGTCATTTTTTATGCTACTGAAGTGTCCTACGTTGCTTAGTCTCACATAGTACAATAGTCACAAAATCAGAGCCTTTTTACAAACTGGAAGAACCTTAGGTCCTTATCAACATGAGAAATGATACTTTCACACTTCAAGTGAATCCTTCCTTGATCTTTCTGCTGCAAGAATTAACATCAATTACTTGTTTTCCACAAGAGTTGTGAAGTAGGACCCAAGCTGCTTTCTCCAGCTCACTAATTGTTCATTACATGGGATGTTCAACTTAATTCCCAGTTAATTGAATATCCAGGGAATGTTTTATTATACAATGTATTCTCCCGTGTAAAGTACCATGCTTGCCTTAAAGTTAACAATCCACCAGCTCAATAAAATAACCAAGGATATAAAGTCTGGCCTAGATACCTGGTAATTGTTTAGGCTCTATTTGACATCTGAAAGATGAATAAGATGCAGTTCAACTGACTTTAAATACTTAGCATCCATTATATGCAAGGCCCTGAACCAAGAACCAGAATGAATTACATGGCATCTGCCTTCCAGCTACTAAAATTATTTCCAGGCATCCATGGGATACTATAAAATTGTATTGTTAAAAGGATGATAGGATGGGCTAGAAGCATGAGAGTGTGAGAGGGATTTGGTGAATAGTTAAAAACAAAAAGGTGCTCAGGGATTTCAAAGTAACAAAAATACCAAAAGTAAACCACAATCTCATACAAATCAAAATGGATTTGTTGTGTTGGAAAGTGTGGTTCAGAGCGTTTGGTTTTAACTATTGGGTCACATGTATTTTTTCCCCCATGTTTATTGAAATATAATTGATGTATAACTTTTTAAACTTAAGGTGTACAGCATGCTGATTTGATATATATATGTTACAAAACAGTGACCATCCTACCATTAGCTAACATCTGATTCACATCACATAATTAACATTTCTTTGTCACATGTATTAAAGTTGTATCTTTGTTTATCAAAGGTGGCAAGTCGTAAACATAATGCCTTAAACAGTAATAAGATTTATAGCCTTCCTGTGGAGGTTTGTTTTTTCTATTGTCATTCTCCTTTAGGGTATTTATGGGGGAAAATCTACAACAGCCAGATCTTTTGGGACTGAGAGAGACTAGCCAGAACTAAACTCCAGTGATTTTTATTTTTAATGAGGTATGAAGACTTTTTCTGGGAGCTGTGCCCACAGGGAAGATGGAAGGAAGGAAATTATATTTGAAAGCATATTATCAAGTACATTTTGTTTCCCACATGTGAGGTTTATGTAGAAAAGGGAGTGACATAAAGGGAATAGATTGGCAAAGGGTAGGTTTTTATTCAAAACATTTGTTATTTTTTTTAGTCAGTTATAAAGTTTCAGAAAAAGAAACTGTGAAAGAGAAACCCAGGCCATGGCAAGGTTGCACATTTGGTTGACTCAGCTTATTCTGTTGAGCTATATGCTCATCTCATAAAACTGGGAGACAGAAGAATGGAATTATGGGGCTATGAGGAGGGGTTGGGGGGGTTAGCATTGCTCAGGCATTTACTATGTTCTAGATGACTTACTGTATGTTAGGTAACTCAGTTTCATAACGACCTTATGAACCAGGTGGTGGGGGCTCCCCTTTTCTGGAAAACAGAAAAACTCTGAGAAGCTGCATAATTTGTGGCTGGATGGACCTTGGGTCTGTCTTCTGCTTAAAGCCTCTTCTTGTTCCAGTAATGGTTGAGTCATCAACTTAAGCCATATGTGTCCTGATGATCAACTTTGTTATAAGTCGAGGCCTAGGAGATGCCTACTTAACTATAATCTCTAACATCTATCCCCTTCCTTTCCTGCTTCCAGAATGGCTGGGTCTCTAGGACACCAGTCACAGGATTGGGGTGTGTGGGAGAAGGATGGCAGGAGATCTGAGATTAGATAGAGCTGTTTTCAAATGTCAGTTCTGCCATTTGGTGGCTGTGTGACCTGGAACAAATTTCCTAGCTCCTCTCAGCTTCCATTTCTTTAACTGTAAAGTATAAGCAGTACTACAGATTTTCCAGGGTTTTTGTGTGGAGTAACAGGCATTTAAAGCAGGTGGCCATGGTGACTGGCCCCTTGGAAATGTCTATCAGTGGGAGTTGCTGATACTAGCAGATGGTGTGAAGGGACAATCCTTGCAGATATGTCCCCACTAGCTCTCTTTGTCTTGGTTTCCCATCTTCTCTGTAAGATGTAGCTCTGGCATAATCTATTGTACCATCTCTAAATTCTTACTTTCTGGCAAATCTAATTGCATCAGGTGTCAGTCAAGGTCTTCTATGACCTAAAGAGACTCAGAAAAAAACTGGAATCAATGGAAGATAGATGACTGACTCCTGGTGGGCAGAAGAGGACAGACTATTACCCTGGATAGATTATTTGGTTTATAGCGAGCTTGTTTCTGAAATGTTGCTGCCATTGGTGACCAGTGGGTCTCCACTAGATCAGACACATCCAATAAATATCATAGAGCCCCAAATTGTTTTCCCTTAAATGTTTCAGTGCCTCCCTGAGATAAATAGAAACATTCATTAGCCTAGGCTGTGGTCATTGTGTGAGGAATATATAGTAAATATCACCATCTCTACTTGGGGAGGAAAAACTCATGATGAAATAATTCTCCCAGCATCAAAGTTAGTGCCATCCTGTCACCCCTGCAGCCCTCCTGAGAGGCTTGACCCTAAGGAGCAGCTCCATCAACATCTGCAATGTGGAGACAGTGTCAAGATCAAAGCCGCAGGCCTCTTGTTCCCCAGAATGCAATGTGATTTTAAATTTAACTCCTTGGGGCCTCCCAGGGTTTGGGTGTGACTCATGTATGTCAGGTAAAGACAGGCCAGCTAGAGGGTTCATAGCTGTGGGAGGGAGGACATTAACTGGGCCAGAAAGTTTTTTCTAGATTAACTTGGATTATCTAATGTTGAAAAATTTTATTCCCTAAATCTTATTCTGAAAGAGGAAGACATAAAGATTCTTGGAGGAATCAGTGGGTGAGAGTGTGGGTTGTGAGCCAACCAGATTGGCTTCAGGTCTGGACCCTGACAACCTGCTCACTGGGGCCCCTGGAGCAAGGAATTCTACACTTTCAGGTGCAATTTCCTCACTCGGGAAATGAAGCTCTACCTCCAATCCCACTATTCCTCCCTGTTAAAGTCTTGTCCATTCTTTTTTTTTTTTTTAATTGGGATGTAGCTGCTTTACAGTGTTGTTATTGTTAGTTTCTGCTGTACAACAAAGTGAATTAGCTAAATGTATACATTTGTCCCCTCCGTCTCAGACTTCTCCCCATATCTTACTCCCATCCCACCCATCCTGATGTGAAGAGCTGACTCATTGGGAAAGACCCTGATGCTGGGAAAGACTTAAGGGCAAGAGGAAAATGGGGTGACAGGAGATGAGACGGCTGGATGGCCTCACAGACTGAATGTACAAGAGCTTGAGAATACTCTGGGAGATAGTGAAAGATAGGGAAGCCTGATATGCTGCAGTCCATGGGATGGCAAAGAGTCGGACATGACTCGGTCACTGAATAGCAACAAGAGTCCCTCCTATCTAGGTCATCGCAGAGCACGGAGCTGAGCTCCCTGCGCTAGGCAGCAGCTTCCCACTGGCTATCTGTTCCACATGCTGCTGTGCACATATGTCAATCCCAGTCTCCCAATTCATTCCACCTCCCTGCCTCCCCCAGGTCCACACATCTGTTCCCTATATCTGCATCTCTATTCCTGCCCTGCAAATATGTTCATCTGTACTATATTTTTAGATTCCACATATGCATGTTAATATACAGTATTTTTTTCTTTCTGACTTCACTTTGTATGAAAGACTCTAGGTCCATCCACATCTCTACAAATGACCCAATTTCATTCCTTTTTATGACTAATAATCCACTGTGTATATGTACCACATCTTCTTTATTCATTTGTCAGTGAGCAAATAGGTTGCTTCATGTCCTGGCTACTGTAAATAGTGCTGCAATGAACATCGGGGTGTATGTGTCTTTTTAAATTATAGTTTCCTTAAACTAAAAGTACAACTACCATATGACCCAGTAATCCCACTACTAGGCATATACCCAGAGAAAATCATAGTTCCAAAAGACCCTCTTGCCCAATCTTGTAAGTTCAGTTTAGATGCCATCCCTCCATGAAGACTTTGCCTGAGTTTCCTTCCCTCCTTGGCACTCTGCCCATGCTATATCCACTCTCCTGGCCTTTCTCTTATATCATGGTTGTAAATGTATCTTTATTCAGTAAAAAGGAATAAGTATGAGAACAAGAGATGGAGTCTTGCACTCTTTTTCTCACATGAGTTAAGAAGAATGCCTTTAAAAGTTGTTGATTATGAAAACTCAAAAGTGATGGGTTACCATGGACTAGACCCCACACACAATGTTTTGGATCATCTTATTTAAATCCTTACCAAACTCTGAAGGAGGCTTCCCTGATAGCTCAGGTGGTAAAGAATCTGCCTGTAATGCAGGAGACCCTGGTTTGTTTCCTGGGTTGGGAAGATCCCCTGGAGAGGGGATGGGCTACTCACTCCAGTATTCTTGGGTTTCCCTAGTGGCTCAGATGGTAAAAGGGCTTCCCTGGTGGCTCAGAGGTTAAAGCGTTTGCCTGCAAGGCGGGAGACCCAGGTTCAATTCCTGGGTCGGGAAGATCCCCTGGAGAAGGAAATGGCAACCCACTCTGGTATTCTTGCCTGGAGAATCCCATGGACAGAGGAGCCTGGTAGGTTACAGTCCTCAGGGTCACAAAGAGTCAGACACGACTGAGCGACTTCACTGTCACCTTCAGATGGTAAAGAAGTCGCCTGCAATGTGGGAGACCTGTGTTCAATCCCTGGGTTGGGAAGATTCCCTGGAGGGAGGGTAATGGCAACCCACTCTAGTATTCTTGCCAGAGAATTCCAAGGACAGAGGAGCCTGGCAGGCTACAGGCCATGGGGTCACAAAGAGTTGTTCACGACTAAGCAACTAGCACAGACTCTGAAGGGGATACGTGGTTTTGACATTTTTGAATAAGTAAATTTCTTCGTATAGAGGTTAGGTCATGGTATGAAAGTCGCTCAGTCGTGTCTGACTCTTTGCGACCCTGTGGACTATACAGTCCATAGGATTCCCCCAGCCAGAACACTGGAGTGGGTAGCCTTTCCCTTCTCCAGCAGATTTTTCCTGACCCAGAAATCGAACCGGGGTCTCCTGTATTGCAGGTGGATTCTTTAAATTCTGAGCTATTGTGGAAGCCTCAGGTCCATGCTGTGGTAAGATGCAAACCAAACCAGTTTTAACCATCCTGGCGATTATTAGGAAATGACAGAACACTTCTGAGATAACAAGCTTGGGTCTAGGCATTTATGTGTAGTGACTTCTTTATTCCTCACAATACCATGATGTGTAGATAGTAGTATTACACCCATTTCATGGATAAGAAGATGAAGGTATAGAGAGCTTAATTTTCTTAGAATCATATAGTGAGAAAATGGTGAAGTTGGGGTTCAACTTTAGATCCCTTATAAATAGAATCATACAGTCTTTTTGTGACTGGCTTCTTTCACTTAGCATAATGGCCTCAAGGTTCGTGCATACTGCAGCACGGGGCAGAATTTCCTCTTTCTTTAAAGGTAAATAATACTCCATTCTATGTATAGGTGTATGTCACATCTTGTTAATTTGTTGACCTGTCAATGGACGTTTGATCTGCTTCCACCTCTTGTCTGTTAATAATGCTGTAACAAACATGGGTGTGCATGTGTCTCTTTGAGATCCTGCTTTCAATTCTTTTGGGCATATGCTGAGAAGTGGGATTGCTGGATTATATGGTAGTTGTATTTTAAATTTCTTGAGGAATTTCCATGCTGTTTTCTCTAGGTGTTGCACCATTTCACATTTCCTCTAATAGTAGGGCTCACTTTTCTCCACGTCGTCACCAACATTTGTTATTTTCTGGTTTTGTTTCTGATAATAGCAAGCCTAATAAGCACCAAACAGTCCCTCCCCATACCCTGCCCCTTTTTCTTGTCTTGAGGTGAAACCAGTGTTGTGGGGAATTTCATCTTCATTATTAAAAGCATTAATAACCTGTTTCGGGAGATAAGTAACATATCACAGACAAGATCTCTTCTTACCCTCTAGGAGCCTCTAATCTAGTAAAAGAATGATCCAAACATCCTCACATGGACAAACTGCATTTACCCTCTTGCTTGCATATATATAAAAATTTTTTGTGAATAGACAAACTCCTAGAATTTGCATATTTAGGCAGAGTGAATTCTAAAAGAGCAACTTCTTTTCTAATAGTTTATGGTGAAAAATTATGGATAGTGATAGCCTTTTGAAAAACATAGTATAAAGCCTAGTGAATTGGGGGTGGGGGTGGGACCGAGGGATGAGTGACTGGGATACAGGCCAGACTGAGAATGTGATTCCAGGGTGGGCTATGTCCTGCAGAATCCCAGAGGCAAGAGTGACATGAACAAATAGAGAAGAGTAGGTTTACTTGGAAGGTGTAGGAGAGATGGCTTGCACTTAATGAAAAAAGAAATAAAGATTCAAGTCTTGAGGCATACAGGGCTTCAAGAACCCATTATCTTGTCTATATCCTCCAACTTAATGGGATGCTGATAGAGGCCCAAGTAGTTGGCGAAGGAAAAAAAATCTTTTGACCTAAAATTTGGTTTGACAAAGAGGTCATTGAATGCATGGTTCACTGGCAAGAGGCAGTCAAGGCTTTGTCTATGGATCTCACTATGGGAGTGGAAGGGACAAGAAATGTGGAGCAATGGCTTCAGGTTCCTTCACATCTCCTTTTGATCTTGACGATACCCTTCCCCTTGGCACTCTCATAGTTTGTCCTGTTACGTGCAGGGTTTCTGGCACAGGAAATCGAGTAGTTGTTCCAAAGCACCAGCATCTGTTCTGCCGCCTCTTTATAGAAATAATAATGTTTCACCTTTTAATTCCTTCTGTTCCAATCTTGACATCATGAATGTCCAAGGCTTGCCTTGTGATTTTTGACTCTTGTGTTATATAATATTCTGATGGCTACGCATGCCTATTCTTTCTCGTAAATGACCTCTTTCATACTCTTAGACTTGGGAGGAAGAACAGAAGTCTGATTTTGCTTTAATGACACTGAATTCCTTCAAGAACATCTTAGTTATTGAGCCAAGTTTTTTTTCCCCATTGCTTCATTCCTCAGAGTCCTTTTCAATCTTACCTTTGTGTAACAGTGTGGTTTCACTTCACTCCCTTCCATCTCCCATGGAAGGCTAACAATGATCCTTAACCAGGTTCAACAGTCCATTTTATCCCTATGATTGTTTACGATGTTAGAATTTAATCAAAGCTGCCCTTTGGGAGAATTGCTAATATTCTGCATAAGGTCTCCTGATACTTACTGGGGGTTTTAGGAGGAATTAATAAACAGCACTTCTGTTTAGCTGTTTTCTATTTATAACATATTAAAAATGATACAAGAGTTTAAAAAGATAAGGATAAAATGTTTTATTATATTACTGACAAAATTGGTGTCTGGACATGCCTTATCCAGGCACCTGGCAGACAACTGGGTTTTGAAAGTTACTCCCTGTTCCTCCAGCTGAAACTTAATCTGACTGCTCACAGGCTACCTTGCAACTCCATTCCCCTCACAAGAAGGACTTCCTGTTTCTCCTCCACTGACAGGAAATGCCCCTACATTTCCTTCTGCCCCAGGTGGTACTTGACCTCCTCTTCTCCAGGGCAAAAATGGCAGGGCTGCAGGGAAAGAACAATTATCCAGAAGGACAACTATGCTAGGAAGTATTGTAGAAATATTCTGAATGGCATTTGGTCATAATTCTGTCCCTTTACCCTGCCTGCCACCTCCAACCCCATGCTTGTTTTCCCAGAACACATGGCGCCTATTTTTCAAAAGTGACCTTTTTTACCCTCTTAGGATTGGTCTTTGCTTGGGAGGAAGAAGAGAAGCCATAAGTCTATGAGATCTTCTGATGATCCATAGCGTAGATACACCTTGAATCCCAGGCTAAACATCCAGGGCAGTCAGATGCTTGCTGAGTACACAGACGTTTTCAAAAGAAGGATGAATCACTGCAATTGGTGAAGCTAGAAGTGTAGGTTTTGAGGAGATCTTATCTTACAAGATTTTGGTGGATTCTATAACTTCACACACAGAGACAGAAAACAAAGTGATCAACTTAGAAAAGCAGGGAAATTTCATTTTGATCTCAAGCACAGCTTGTTCACACCCTTCTAATAATCATCAGGTTTATTGATACTTGCTTTCTTTTCTTTTTTTTTAATTACTTATTTGACAGTGTTGGGTCTTGGTTGCAGCGTGCGGAATCTTTGTTGCACCATGAGGGTATTTTCCACTGCAGTCCATGGACTCTCTAGTTGTGATGCACAGGCTCAGTAGTTGGGGCAATCAGGTTCAGTTGCTTTGCAGCATGTGAGATCTTGCTCCCCAACCAGGGATTGAACCCACGTCTGCTGCACCACAGGGTGGATTCTTAACCACTGGACCACCAGGGAAGTCCCTATTTTCTCTTCTGAGAAAAGGATAAAAGGAGAAACCATGACTATTAAATGTCAGTAAGATCTGTGTGGTCTTTTTCAGAAAGAGGAAATTCATGTGTGGTAACTACTGAAACAAGTCACTTTAGGAATTTGAAATCAAATTGGGCCAGCAGCTGTCCAGAGCCTGGTCTGTCTCAGGCCACATTGTAGAGTCAGGATTAGTTGAGTTATGATTATTCCTCTGAAGCAGTTACTCCCTACTAGGCAGACACTTCTGTGGATGCTCACTCTGCATCTTGCTCTCTTTGCCATATCCTTGAGTCCACCAGCAAAATGTTGAGCATAAGTGGGTGGCGTTGATCCTGACTACAACCTGGGGTTGAGGGGCAGTAGGTGAGGGAAAGTGGGAAGGAAACTCTAGAAAGATTATGGACTCTGGTTTCCATGATGCCAGGCAGGAAGCATGAGTCATCAGGAATCTGAAAACACAACAGAGCATAAGATAATGTTGAAAGTCAAGCTCCCTGATGGGGAAACAGAAGGGAGTGATGGGGATGTGGGGTGAACAGGGAGTACAGTGAGGTCTGGGAAGGGCTCCTCTGTTCGGCCCAAGCAGAAAGTTGGATTAAATGCCTCTGGGATCTCTGAGATCTTCTAACTCCTAAAGGATGGGAAATAATCCAATGATTTAAAAGCACTAGACAAGCACAGGGAAATAGATCTGCAGGCAAACTTGATTGATTTCAGTTATTATAAAAAGACGGAATGTTGTAAAGTGAGGGAGAGCTGGCAGGACTAATACAGGAAGCCTGGGTTTTCTCCTATTATTTATCTTTTCTCCACATACTCCCTCCCCCTAGCCCATGGCTTTCTCTAACTCAGGTTACCCTTTATTAAAGTAGTGAGAAGAAACTGAAGGAATGAGTGTCTCAGGCCTATTTTTAAGGAGAAAGATTTGAAACCTGTGACATTTGTATCTTCATGGTCTTCTCACTGATCTTTTTCATAGAGAATACCTTCAAGGGTCATAGATCTGTGTTTTGTGTTGGGACCACAGACACACATATGCTCTTAACGAGGGGATATTTAATTCCAACATAATCTTGTTCTATGAAATAGAAACCAGTTCCATCTCTTTGGGAGATAGATGAGTTGTTCACATACACCAGAGGTCCCAAGAAGTGTCCTGCTGACCCTGGAGACACAGCAGATGTTTTTTGTCCCTCAAGACTAAATTAAAACATTGCATTTGAGTGTCTGCAGGCAGATAGGCCTCCCAGGTTTTCACAGTCCCCAATCCTCTAGTTCACCTCTTGCTCCACACAGTGATCCTTCCAGCATGAGCCCTGTGGCCATTTGGATTTGTGACTCCTGACTTGGTATACTTTTTAAAGATCAATTATGATAGAAATATTGGGTTGCCCAAAAAGTTCATTCAGGTTTTTCTGTAACATTGTATGAAAACCTGAATGAACTTTTTGGCCAACTCAATAAACCCCCCACTATACAATCTACACCCTCTTCACCATCAATGTAGATGAAATAAGTTTTACTTTAAAGTGTCATTCAAGTCGAATGTGAAGTGTGCATGCCTACTCTTTGCAACCCCTCATGGACTGTGGCCCATGAGGTTCCTCTGTCCGTGGGATTTTCCAGGTGGGAATACTCGAGTGGGTTGCCATTTCCTACTCCAGGGGATCCTCCCGAACCAGGGATTGAACCTGCGTTCCCTGTGTCTCCTGCATTGGCAGGCAGATTCTTTACATGAAGTGTAGCTAGTGAGTTCCTAACTCCTCACTTGGTGTGTTTTTGAGATGCTTTACTTACTTTCAGTGCTGCCACCCCCCTCTCTACTCTGAGGACACCAATCATTTAGGATTATTTTAATTGTATATAAATTCCAAAGATGCAAAATTTGGGATACAGGATATATTTGGGCTTGAGTGCTTTAGCAGGGGGGGCAAAGGAGTGGGGGAAGAAACCACATTTAAGACATTTTTTAAAGTCTCTACTCTGTGGTGCCCTGGAGGCCCCACTCACTCTCCAAAGTTGTTATAGCCCACTGCTTCAGACATGTGTATTCTTGGTCTACTGCCTGTGAACATCTGGGTTTGTGGCCCTGCTCCCTGCAGATACAGGGGTCAGGCTAGCCATGATCAACTGTTTCCCCTCCATCAACAGCAGCAGTATACGGGATATTGGCCATACACTGATACTAGGGTTAACCACTCGGAAAATTTAGACCCTCTCTAGGCTGCATTTTCCAGGGTCCCTGAATACCAGGGAATCCCTTGTTTTAAGATCTCAAGAGGCCTCTGGGAGTGGGTCTTTCAGATGGAGATCTATGTCTGAATTCCGTTCGTCATCCTTCCATGGAAACATTGTATGTCACCACAGTGTACCCACCTGTCTGTCACAGGTGTAATGTCTTTAAAATGTATTAATTTGCCTTCCTTTTCTCCCTTTCTGGATACAGGCTCAGCCTCCCACAGGCAGACGTGTTGGCCTGAAGGGCTGAAGAACAGACTATATTACAAAAGGGATGCTAAGGGAAAGAGCACGGACATCCTCAGATTTTGATATTTAAAATAGGGTCTTGAGAAATGTTTTGATTCCCTCATTTCTCCTTTATATCAATATCTAAGACTGGATGGATCAACAAATAAGCAGAGTCCTGCCCAGGGTGAGGAAGTTGTTCATGGCAGCCAGCTCCTCTGGTCTGGGTGCGGGGAGGACTGGATGCAGGAAAATGAAGAGGCTGCCTCCTCTATCCGCTGGCTTATAAAAAGTGTACAGAGAATACAGACAAAAAGGGAGAAGGGACATGGTAAGATGTGTGCTGCCAGTTTCTCCTTCACCAGGTTTAGGCTTGAAGAGAAGAAACATGTGTGGGGTAAGCGAGGCTAATGCCAGACAGAAAGGTTCCCCACTCTCTCTGGCATGCGGCCATGGGAAATCACCCCTTAGCTCAGCACAGAGAAGCCAATAGTGAGTTGCCCTAATGCCCCTGTCAGGAAGTGTCCAGATCGTGTGCCAGTGGGCCCGTTAAGGGGGCTGATACCGCAGTGGTGACCCTTGACCCAGGGTGTGGTGGTGAGTAGTTCCTGACCCGCAGCCCATAGAAATCAAACTATGGTGAGTCAGCACCGGAGTACCATCTGAATCAGAAGAATGAGCCTGAGTTACACCAGCTTCAACAAGGAAGGCCAGCAGAGCCTATTGCAGCCAGGACTATTGTTCTAGAGGTCAGGCCAGCCAAGCCCCACAACTCCAGTATAAGACTGGTGCACCCACAATGTCCCTAGGGACTCAAACACTTGAGTCTTCCATAACCTCGATGCCAAGTTAGGGAGAGGGGCTGTGGCATGTAGCGGCAAGCTTGGACCCTGAGGATCCTTCTCTAGAAAGACTGAACATGATTGTAAGGAGCCAGTTACATTATTGAATCAGATTATGTCTAAAGTGAGTTAAGTTAGGAACCTGGCAGAAAGATGACATTAATCATAGACTAATTGTCCACCTTGCACATCTGAGTTGTTTGAGATAAGCTTTTTGATCCTATTATATGTATAGGCAGATGGAAAAATTCTGGTCCTTCCTCTAAGAAGTCAGCACAATTTTTAGCCAGGGGAATTAGATGAATGTTTCAAGCCAGGAGACTGTCATCTAGAAAATTATCTCTTGTATTTAATATACAAAAGGTACAAGCCAGGCATGAAATACTGCAGCCCTTCTTAAGGCCAGCCAACAATTCTTTGCTTACTGAATAATAGATCTGTGTAATTCTTTGTTTACAAGTCACTTTCATAAGAGAAATCTCATTTTACCCCTTTCATGGTAGGGATCCCTGTGAGCTAGATAGGAATGCTTATTTTATATAGAGATAGCAAGCAGAATACTAAAATCACTAGCCCAAGGAATCGGATCTGTACAGTGTGGCTGGAACTTAACCTGACCTCGGATTCCAGGTCTGGCTTTTCTGAATTTTCTAAATGACAGTCTCCTGGCTTGAAATGTTCATCTAATTCCCCTAGCTAAAAGTTGTGCTGAATTCTTAAAGGAAAGACCAGATTCTTTCCATCTGCCTCTGCATAGAACTAGGTCAAATAATTTAACTCACACAACTCAGACATGCAAGGTAGACAAAGAATAAGTCGGTGATTAATGTCATCATTTTTTTAAGTCCCTAACTTCTTCTTAATCCACTTTAGACATAATCTGATTCAATAATGTAAATGGTTCCTTAGAATAGTGTTCAGTCTGTCAGGGGCTTTTTAGTTTTCGCTAACCCACTTCTAAGCTGGAGGCACACTCAGTGTCAGTGCAATGTGAGAAGAATTGTGATCACAAGGGTGTGGGGGTTGTGGTGGGGTCACACAAAGAGCTTGAACTAATGAAGAATGGGTGACTCGAGCACGCCTTGAGGCTCGCTCTCAGGTCGATTGTATATCCTGGTAAGTTAATGGCCCTGTAAAAGGATTCTGGCAAGTTGAAACATACTACCTGTTTCTTAGGTTAGTTATTTAAAATTCCCCGTTTAGAGTCTTCAGGTTGCTGAGGCCTGATAAATTCTCCTCTGTATTGAGGTCAGTGTGGCTCCAATAAAAGGAGAGACCCAGAGTGCTGTAGCGGGAACATGTGTCCCACACTGCGATCTTGACCTCAGAGGACCATGAAAATGTGTCAGTTATGAAACCAAGACATGTAAATGGAGCATGGGTGTTTGTGAAAGTTGACTCCATCCAGTGAGCAAGACCCTGGTGAGGTCCCTTAGAACAGGGGTCCCCAACCTCCAGGATCTAATGCCTGATGATCTGAGGTGGAGCTAATGTAATAAAAATACAAGTAAAGTACACAACAAAGGTAATGAGCTCAAATTATCCTGAAACCATTACCCACCCGCACCCGTCTGTGGAAAATTGTCTTCCATGAAGCTGGTCCCTGGTGCCAAGAAGGCTGAGGGTGTTTAGGTGGGTGAACCTCCTAAAGGCTGCCTTAGAGGGCGTGTTGAGGAAGTGTTCAGGAGGGGAAATGCCCAGGCAGAGGTTTTAAAAAGCAAGTGGGGATTGGCAGATAGTGTCGTGGGTGATTCTAGGCAGAAGAAAGAACACATACAGAGTACAGAAAGAGAGAGGGGAAGAAGTAGCATTGAGATGACTGCAAGTAGGCTTGCTTGCCTGGACCACAGATTCTAAGAAAAAGATGATCTATCTGCAGATGTGTATGGGCCAGACAGAAAAGAGCCTTGAGGCCTTGTTAGCCATTAAAGATATTAAAATAGCAAGAATGCACCCCCTTCACATCATGTGCTAGGCACAAAGGGTTTTATAGGTTATTCAAAGCACAAGTTGACTTTACTATGTTTTCAGAACACAGTATACCAAAAGAGGGTTGGGGAAGGAAGGCGGCTTGAATCATCATTCAGAGATAGATTATCTCTGATAACGCAAATCAGACAAGAACACACAAAAAATAAAATTATAGGGCCATTTCATTTATAAGTCTAGATAAAAGAATATAGTTCACAGATAATCTAATAAAAACTTTTTAATGCATTGTGATTAAATAGTTTCTCAAACGAGTGATTTACCGTCAGAAAATTTATTAATGTGGTTTACTGTAGAGACTCAAAGACAAAAATATCTGAGAATTAGCTCAGTGTTTCCTATTTGCTATGCTTTTTCTTTTAAAAAAGTTCTTTTTCTGGAGAGGCTTAAAAGTTGGGCTTTAATTTTTATTCTGCTGCTGCTGCTGCTAAGTCGATTCAATCGTGTCCGACTCTGTGCGACCCCATAGACGGCAGCCCACCAGGCTCCCCCGTCCCTGGGATTCTCCAGGCAAGAACACTGGTGTGGGTTGCCATTTCCTTCTCCAATGCATGAAAGTGAGAAGTGAAGGTGAAGTCGCTCAGTCGTGTCCGACTCTTAGCGACCCCATGGACTGCAGCCTACCAGGCTCCCCCATCCATGGATTTTCCAGGCAAGAGTACTGGAGTGGGGTGCCTTGCCTTCTCCTTTTATTCTGCTGGTTACTCCTAAATTATTGAAAGCCATATTTATAGCTATTCCCCTATCAGGTTACAAAATGTGTCGGTACTTAACGGCTCCCAGCAACACAAGGGGGGTACTAGAGCACAGGCTCATCTGCCTATGTCTGTTCATACTCCACCTCCATCCCCTAATTCTTTTATTAGCATTTTAAGTTTCTTTTCCCCCTCCAAGATTGAGTATATTTTTCTTTTTCTGTTACCCTTTTGATTGTCCTCACCTGTATCCCCATTTCTGTCTCTTTCCGTTTCACCTTCCATCTTCCTTCCTCCTCATCCTGTTCCTCTTTATTTAAACTAAAAAAACCTTTTTTTTGCTTACTTCCCATCTCTTTGTTTCCTTCTGCACTCATTTCTCGTCTTCCTGTAGAATATCTTTCAAATGGCTTCAGTGTTGGTATTTTTTCCTTCTTTGGTGACATCTCACAAGTCTGAAATAGGATTGTGTCTTTGTTTTTGAATATTAGCATAATAGGATATAATATTCTAGGGTTAATGATCTTTTCATTCACCCTAATCTAGGGTTAATGGGCTTCCCTCATAGCTCAGTCAGTAAAGAATCTGCCTGCAATGCAGGAGACCCTGGTTCGATTTCTGGGTCAGGAAGATCCCCTGGAGAAGGAAATGGCAATCCACTCCAATATTCTTGCCTGGAAAATCCCATGGACAGAGGAGCCTGGTGGGCTACAGTCCATGGGGTCGCAAGAGTCAGACACGACTTAGCGACTAAATCACCAGCACCACAATGATCTTTTCAGAAGTTTGAAGATATTAGCACTTGGTATTCATGGGGCTAATGCAGCTGAGAAATCAGACTTTGATTTCAGGATTTTGGGAAGGAGATCGGCTTCCCTCAGCCGCTTCAGAAGCCTTTGTCTTGAATTTTTGTTGTTGTTTTTAGTTAGTAAAGAGCCTCAGTTACATTTCTGTCCTCTTAAAATTCCTTGTAGTCTGAAATCTTCCTGAGCCCTCAGGTCTGTCTTTAGTTCTGGAAAGTCTCATCAGTCATTTTTTCCACCTAATTTTTCTCTTTTGTGGACACACCTTCTTCTGTTCTTCATATCTTTCATCTTTGTTTTCCCTACCTATGTCCTTCCTGATGTTTGGGTTGAGGAACTCTCCCAGGAATCTTTCAGCTCTGTAATCTGTGATTTAATTTAGTCCATTCTGCTGTTAATTCATTCTACTGAGTTTTCATTTCAATGTAATAACTTCCATATCCAGCTTTTAAAGATTTTTAACATCATTGAGTTTAGCCCTGCTTTGTGTTCAACATTAATTTGGCTTATGTTGTGTTAACTTCTATGTATTTGTTATACTTGCTTAAAATTCCTGTTCCATTACACAGCTAGTTCTGTTAGTGTGTGCATCATAGATAGTCCAGCTTGGCATGGCTTTCTCTCTTTAGCTGCTCATGACTACAGTCCCATAGGCTAAGCAGAGCACCTCAGTCTATGAACTCATCAGCCCTAGTGCCCTAAATCAACGATATTAGGCAATATTATAAAGGGAATGCTTGTGTTTCTTTCCAAGTTCATATACTGAAGCTCTAACCCCCAACATAATGGCATTTGGAGGCAACTAAGTTTAGAGGAGGGTAAAGTTTCATGAATGGCTGGATTAGTTTTTTTAGGAGGAGGAGACTACAGCTGCTCTCTCTCTGCTGTGTGAGGACATGGGGAGCAGGCAGCCATCTGCAAGCCAGCAAGGGAGCCCGTACCAGAGCCCGACCCTGCTGGCACCATCATCTTGAACTTCTAGCCTCCAGAACCATAGGAAATATCTGTTACTTGTGCCAACTAATGTTACAATGCCAACAAAACAACTACGATGTTTTGTTCTGGCAGCCTAAGCTGAGTAATTCACACTCCAAT
Source organism: Capra hircus (assembly GCF_001704415.2). NCBI lineage: Eukaryota > Metazoa > Chordata > Mammalia > Artiodactyla > Bovidae > Capra > Capra hircus. The sequence goes on from NC_030818.1 coordinate 22,060,053, forward strand.
GGAGTCTTCATGTTTCGGTGGACAATTCCCTCGAAAATACTTACCTGTTAGACACAGTCTGGCAAGAATGATAAGGGTGTGGCTAATTTAGTGTGTGGAGAAGGCAATGGCACCCCACTCCAGTACTCTTGCCTGGAAAATCCCATGGACGGAGGAGCCTGGTAGGCTGCAGTCCATGGGGTCGCTAACAGTCGGACACGACTGAGCGACTTCACTTTGATTTTTCACTTTCATATACTGCAGAAGGAAATGGCAACCCACTCCAGTGTTCTTGCCTAAAGAATCCCAGGGGTAGGGGAGCCTGGTGGGCTGCCGTCTATGGGGTCTCACAGAGTCGGGCACGACTGAAGTGACTTAGCAGCAGCAGCAGCAGCAGCAGCAGCAATTTAGTGTGTATGAAGTTCTTTCACTTTAGAGAATTACAAAAAAAGAGAAAAATCACTGCTTTATTTCTCGCAAAAGAGTCATTAGGGTGGAACACAGCATTTGTGCAGCTAAAGAAAAAGCGTAAAACCAAAAAGTAAGCCAAAACTAATATTTTTGGAAAAGATGAGAAAAGGAAAGACTCCTTAAACTATCTGAGGCAGAAAGAAATATTTATGGATATTAAAACATAAATTCGTGAAAAATTTACATCTCCAGCTCTTTATCCAATAGCTTGAGGGAAAATCACATCATTTTTTTATTCTGTCACTACTTTGACTTCATAGCCTGTCAGTTTCATCAACGAAACTGAGACAAATTCTCTTGAAAACCATTAGGAACCCCAAATCAACATTCAGGGCCATTATCCTCTCTGTCATCCTCTGCTAATTAAGTCAGATACATTTTCAAATAAGCCGTGGATTATCATTTTAGTGCAAACTCTCCTCATTTGTACCTAAGAGGAAAGCAGGGGGAAAAAAGTCAGAACATGGGTTAGCTACAGCCAGCAATCAATAATTCTATCCACTCTTTTCTGTCAAGTTTAATGTCACCCCTGCCTTTTATTTCCCTAAAAACTTCCTTATTTTCTGATTTGTGTTTTACTTCTAAATATCTCATATTCTTTTCCTATAATTTCTTTTTATAAAACCCCATCTGCTGTATGTCTGCTTCCTATCTTAATTTCAGGAAGCATTATTTAAAATATTAGTGTGCTTAGCTTGAATGAAGAGACAGGAGTGGGTAATGGTTTTTATACTAAATAACATTGTTTATGTGTAAAATAGGGTTAATCCTTGTGCTACTAAAAAATAAAACTTATTAAGAGTAGGTATTAGATGTTCAGTGCATATCTACATTAAAATACAAAACTTCATATATAATCAGAAAAATAAATATGTATAACTTGAATTTGAGTGGTAATTTAAAAAATGTTTACTTGTTTGCATGTTTTTCCTTGCTAATAGAAAGTACATAGTATAATCAGATCAGAAACCTTGTATCATAAATGTTCATATCACAGAATCTAGGAGTTGCTTATCTCTAGTAGAGGTTCAGTAATATTTTTAAAATTAATTAATGAAGACCTGAATTAGTCATGCTACTTGAGGTTGATTATGATCTTCCATAGACTATCCATGTGATGTTATTCTATAAACTAAGAAATGGGATATGTCAGTTGCCTTTGAGCTTAAATCCTGAGATTCCAATTTTGTAAATGTATTATTTATCAAATTGCTGCATACCAAATTATTCCAAATCTTAGTGTCTTAAATTTTTTTAATGTAAATGTATTTTAATTGGAGGCTAATTACTTTATAATATTGTATTGATTTTGCCATACATCAACATGAATCCACCACAGGTATACACGTATTCCCTATCCTGAACCCCCCTCCCACCTCCCTCCCCATACCATCCCTCTGGGTCATCCCAGTGCACCAGCCCGGAGCATCCTGTATCATGCATCGAACCTGGACTGGTGTTTCATTTCACATGTGATATTATACGTGTTTCAATGCCATTCTCCCAAATCATCCCACCCTCTCCCTCTCCCATAGAGTCCAAAAGACTGTTCTATATATCTGTGTCTCTTTTGCTGTCTCTCATACAGGGTTATCGTTACCATCTTTCTAAATTCCATATATATGTGTTAGTATACTGTATTGGTATTTTTCTTTCTGGCTTACTTCACTCTGTATAATAGGCTCCAGTTTCATCCACCTCATTAGAACTGATTCAAATGTATTCTTTTCAATGGCTAAGTAATACTCCATTGTGTATATGTACTATACCTTTCTTATCCATTCATCTGCTGATGGACATCTAGGTTGCTTCCATTTCCTGGCTATTATAAACAGTGCTGTGATGAACACTGGGGTACACGTGCCTCTTTCAATTCTGGTTTCCTCAGTGTGTATGCCCAGCAGTGGGATTGCTGGGTCATATGGCAGTTTTATTTCCAGTTTTTTAAGGAATCTCCACACTGTTCTCCATAGTGGCTGAACTAGTTTGCATTCCCACCAACAGTGTAGGAAGGTTCCCTTTTCTCCACACCCTCTCCAGCATTTATTGCTTGTAGATTTTTGGATCGCAGCCATTCTCACTGGCGTGAAATGGTACCTCATTGTGGTTTTGATTTGCACTTCTCTGATAATGAGTGATGTTGAGCATCTTTTCATCTGTTTGTTAGCCATCTGTATGTCTTCTTTGGAGAAATGTCTGTTCAGTTCTTTGGCCCATTTTTTGATTGGGTCGTTTATTTTTCTGGAATTGAGCTGCAGGAGTTGCTTGTATATTTTTGAGATTAGTTGTTTGTCAGTTGCTTCATTTGCTATTATTTTCTCCCATTCAGAAGGCTGTCTTTTCACCTTGCTTATAGTTTCCTTTGTTGTGCAGAAGCTCTTAATTTTAATTAGGTCCCATTTGTTTACTTTTGCTTTTATTTCCAATATTCTGGGAGGTGGGTCGTAGAGGATCCTGCTGTGATTTATGTCGGAGAGTGTTTTGCCTGTGTTCTCCTCTAGGAGTTTTATAGTTTCTGGTCTTATGTTTAGATCTTTAATCCATTTTGAGTTTATTTTTGTGTATGGTGTTAGAAAGTGTTCTAGTTTCATTCTTTTACAAGTGGTTGATCAGTTTCCCCAGCACCACTTGTTAAAGAGATTGTCTTTTCTCCATTGTATATTCTTGCCTACTTTGTCAAAGATAAGGTGTCCATAGGTGCATGGATTTATCTCTGGGCTTTCTATTTTGTTCCATTGATCTATATTTCTGTCTTTGTGCCAGTACCATACTGTCTTGATGACTGTGGCTTTGTAGTAGAGCCTGAAGTCTGGCAGGTTGATTCCTCCAGTTCCATTCTTCTTAAGATTGCTTTGGCTTTTCAAGGTTTTTTGTATTTCCATACAAATTGTGAAATTATTTCTTCTAGCTCTGTGGAAAATACCGTTGGTGGCTTGATAGGGATTGCATTGAATCTATAGATTACTTTGGGTAATATACTCATTTTCACTATATTGATTCTTCCGATCCATGAACGTGGAACATTTCTCCATCTATTAGTGTCCTCTTTGATTTCTTTCACCAGTGTCTTATAGTTTTCTATATATAGGTCTTTTGTTAGCTATATTCCAAGTATTTTATTCTTTTCATTGCAATGGTGAATGGAATTGTTTCCTTAATTTCTCTGTTTTCTCATTATTAGTGTATAGGAATGCAAGGGATTTCTGTGTGTTGATTTTTATATCCTGCAACTTTACTATATTCATTGATTAGCTCTAGTAATTTTCTGGTGGAGTCTTTAGGGTTTTCTATGTGGAGGATCATGTCATCTGCAAACAGTGAGAATTTTACTTTTTCTTTTCCAATTTGGATTCCTTTTATTTATTTTTCTGCTCTGATTGCTGTGGCTAAAACTTCCAAAACTATGTTGAAGTAGTGGTGAAAGTGGGCACCCTTGTCTTGTTCCTGACTTTAGGGGAAATGCTTTCGATTTTTCACCATTGAAGATAGTGTTTGCTGTGGGTTTGTCATATATAGCTTTTATTATGTTCAGATATGTTCCTTCTATTCCTGCTTTTTGGAGAGTTTTTATCATAAATGAATGTTGAATTTTGTCAAAGGTTTTCTCTGTATCTGTTGAGATAATCATGGCTTTTATTTTTCAATTTGTTAATGTGGTGTATTACATTTGATTTGCGGATATTGAAGAATCCTTGCATCCCTGGGATAAAGCCCACTTGGTCATGATGTATGATCTTTTTAATGTGTTGTTGGATTCTGATTGCTAGAATTTTGTTAAGGATTTTTGCATCTATGTTCATCAGTGATATTGGCCTGTAGTTTTCTTTTTTTGTGACATCTTTGTCAGGTTTTGGTATTAGGGTGATCGTGACCTCATAGAATGAGTTTGGATTTACCTTCCTCTGCAATTTTCTGGAAGAGTTTGAGTAGGATAGGTGTTAGCTCTTCTCTAAATTTTTGGTAGAATCCAGCTGTGAAGCCATCTAGACCTGGGCTTTTGTTTCTTGGAAGATTTCTGATTACAGTTTCAATTTCCGTGCTTGTGATGGGTCTGTTAATATTTTCTATTTCTTCCTGGTTCAGTTTTGGAAAGTTGTACTTTTCTAAGAATTTGTCCATTTCTTCCACGTTATCCATTTTATTGGCATATAATTGCTGATAGTAGTCTCTTATGATCCTTTGTATTTCTATGTTGTCTGTTGTGATCTCTCCATTTTCATTTCTAATTTTATTGATTTGATTTTTCTCCCTTTGTTTCTTGATAAGTCTGGCTAATGGTTTGTCAATTTTATTTATCCTCTCAAAGAACCAGCTTTTGGCTTTGTTGATTTTTGCTATGGTCTCTTTTGTTTCTTTTGCATTTATTTCTACCCTAATTTTTAAGACTCCTTTCCTTCTACTAACCCTGGGGTTCTTCATTTCTTCTTTTTCTAGTTGCTTTAGGTGTAGAGTTAGGTTATTTATTTGACTTTTTTCTTGTTTCTTGAGGTGTGCCTGCATTGCTATGAACTCTCCCCTTAGCACTGCTTTTACAGTGTCCCACAGGTTTCGGGTTGTTGTGTTTTCATTTTCATTCATTTCTATGAATATTTTGATTTCTTTTTTTATTTCTTTTGTGATTTGTTGGTATTCAGCAGCATATTGTTCAGCCTCTATATGTTGGAATTTTTAATGGTTTTTCATACCCCACTCACACCTGTGGATAGATCAACTAAACAGAAAATTAACAAGAAAACACAAACTTTAAGTGATACAATAGACCAATTAGACCTAATTGATGTCTATAGGACATTTAACCCCCAGACAATGAATTTCACCTTTTTCTCAAGCACATACGGAACCTTCTCCAGGATAGATCACATCCTGGGCCATAAATTTAGCCTTGGTAAATTAAAAAAAATTGAAATCATTCCAAGCATCTTTTCTGACCACAATGCAGGAAGATTAGATCTCAATTATAGGAGAAAAACTTAGTGTCTTAAAGCAACATTGTGCCTTGGTTTCTGTGTATCAGGAATCCTGGTGCAGCTTAGTTGGATCTTCACCAGCTACAGTCAAGGTGTTGGCTTGGGTTGTGCCATCTCCAGATTTAGCTGAGGGTACATTAGCTGCTAATTCTAAACTCACTCCCCTGGTTACTGGCAGGATTCAGTCCTTTGTGGGCTGTTGGGTGGAGGGGCTCAGTTTACTGCTGGCTCTTGGCCAGAAGTCACCCTCAGTCCCGTGCCATGTGGGCCTCTCCTCTTGTGTCGTTCATCTGGCCTCATTGGAGCAAGTAAGCTAGAACTGAAGAGAGAAGACCATTAAGTCAAGTCAGGCTTTTGTAACCAAATTTCAGAAGTGACACTCTATGACTTTAGCTGTGTTCTGTTAGTCACTAGTAAAGATGAATACCAGAAGGCAGGGATCCCTGGGGGCCATTTCAGAAGGCTGCCTACCACAGCAGCCGTATGAACTTGATAATGACCTCCTTTTGCTCAATTTCCTCTTTTACAAACAGAACTACTAATAGGATCTACCTGTGGAGGCATTTGAGAATGTGCATATCAGTGGCTTAGGAAAGTGCTCAATTTAGAGCAAAAGTCAATATGTGTTAACTATTGCTGTTACTTTAGTTATGTCGACTCTTCTGCACGTGGATTACTTATTTGTAAAGTAAGTGAGGATCAGATGATCTCCAAGTCTCTCTGTAAGCCGGAGGAAACTTGATTCTCTAGTTCCTGGAGTTTAACAGTTCTGGACTTAACATTAGTGTTTTTTCCTTCATCCTTATAATATCTCATTATGATCATGTTTTTATTTTTTATCTCTTATTTGTTTAATAAATTTTTTTTTGTTAGTGTAATTGATTTACAATGTTGTGTTAGTTTCTGCTGTACAATGAAGTGAATCAGCTATATGTATACATTTATCTGTTCTCTCTCAAACCTCACTCTCCCACCTCCATACCACCCCTCTAAGTCATCACAGAGCACCGAGCTGAGCTTCCTGTGCTTTGTAACAAGTTGCAACTACCTATCTATTTTATACATGGCAGTGTATATAAGTCAGTGCTTCTCTCCCAGTTTGTCCCCCACACTCCTCCCCATGCTGTGTCCACGATGATCATGTTTTATAAACCTGGGCTACCTGAAGGAGCTATCTTATTATTGCTTGAAGCAATGCAGACATTGATGTGGGACCCCACCCTAAGAGTCAGAAGAAACATTTTAGAAGTTATAGTTCCCACTCTGCTAGCTGAGAGGCTTCAAGTCCTTCAACACTTCTTAGCCTCAGTTTAACTCATGGATAGGGGTGGGTGAGTTGGACTGCATGATCCCTAGTACCCCTTCTAGTTATCATAGTCTTTGGACCTAATGTCCATTTGCTGCCTATATTGATCCTTAATTTTGCCTTATCTGTATTTTATACATATTTACTTATGGAAAAGATTTTCTTTTTAAAATTTATTGTTAATTGAAGGATAATTTTATAGTATTGTGTTGGTTTCTACTAAGCATCCACATGAATCGGCCATAGGTTTACCCATGTCCCCTCCCACTTGAACATCCCTCCCACCTCCCTCCCCATCCCATCTCTCTAGGTTGTTACCAAGCAGGGCTAAGATTCTGAAATGAGTTTTCAGGCATTTTAAAGAATACCCTCAATTGCATAAAGATTACGGGTTTGATAGAAATATATAACTTTAGGAGGAGCTATTAAAATGTAAAGGAATTACTCTGAAAATTAATAAACCTCCAGGATAACTTTATAGAGGCCATTTCTATGAAATCAAAGAAAATGGAGTCAGGTGATTTCATCTGTGTGCATCAGGGGAAAAATGACTCCCAGCTGAAGAAAAAGGACCAACTGGAATCCAAAGTGAAAATAAAATTGGATTTTTTTCCTGTAACAATCTTAGTCATTGGAAATTTCTGGATGTCTCACTTGTGCCTCAGAAATAAGTCTAGGCGTATATAAGCTGCTGCAATAAAATGAGGAAATTAATGAAAAACAAACCAGACCTTGTCCATCCAAAGAGGTTCAAACTTTTCTGGTCATTTTGGTAGAATGCTATTATAGCTTCATCAGTTTGAAATTCCTTTTCTGAAACTACAGAATCTGAGGCAAATCTCTTTGAACATGCTTGTTGACGGAAAACTCTATTGTCCATTGTTTGAAAACAAATCCATACTCAAATATTTAAACACCGTGGATTGAGTGATCAAGCTGGGTCACACTTCATAGCATATAAAATAACAACAAAGAGTGATTTTATCTTGTATTTAAAAACTAACTCTACAGGCAGTTCAAAAGATAACCTCAAACTGTTGATTCTACATTGAAGAAAAACTCTTACATGCTTTTTAATATGTTTCTGCAAAAATACCACTCAATTTGTATTCAGTGTTACTTGAACCTTGACAGTTTGAATTTCTGGTTCTGCCCCTTAGGAACTGTGTGAAATTAGGAAAGAGACAGTATTCCTGACTTCATTTTCACATGTAATATAGAAACAATAATGCCAGAGATGTGATGAGTATTAAATGAGGTGATAAGTGAATATATCTCACAAACACCAGTGAATAATCACCAAGATGGTTATCAACATTAATAGTGTTATTTTATGCATGATTTCCATCTTGATTTAACAAACTCACTAAACTAATAAGCAATATTTCAAAGATGATGGTAGTAATAACAGTAGTGACGTTTTGGGAATTTTTACTGCTTGTCAACACCATGCCAAGCCCTTAAATAATCACAATCAACTGAGTTTCCATTTTATAGGCAAGACAACCAAGGTTTAGCAAGATTAATTTTGCCCTAATTACAAAGGCAGGGAGTGACTGAGCTGAGATTCAGACCCAGATCCAAATGATCCCAAACCAACTCTCTTAAGCCTTTGCTAAACTGCTCCCATTTCCAGAACATGATATAAAGAGAAAAGGAATGCAGGAGCCCCACTAGTTATATCATTGCAGTAATTTTGAGAACGCAAGAGAGTTAACCTGGGAAATTTTAGAAAAAAACCCCAAAGTCCAGAACAGACTTGAAATCTATTTACTCATTCCCTGGGGGTTGAATCCACACATTAGTGTTGAAAAACAACTCTTCAGTTGATTTCAACATGTTAGCTTAATTTGAGATTCCATCTATTAAACACTCAGCCCATTACCTAGACCAGCTGAGTGATTAAGACTTCGGGTTTTGGAGTAAAAGGATTCCCATTGTTGTTTGACTATTCGCAAGCTGTGAAAACAAGGACAGGTTACTTCTTTTCTCTGAACTTTGAAAATGATACTAGCAACATTGTTTATTTGTGGTGAAAATAAAATAACCAATGAAATGTTCCCAGCACAATGCTGGATCCTAGGTCATGTCCAGAGTGGGTAGTATTTTGTATTGGGTTAGCCAAGATAATTCATTTGAATTTTCCCATAAGATGTTATGTGCTATTCTTAGTCACTCAGTCATGTCCACTTCTTTGTGACCCCCATGGACGATAGCCCACCAGGCTCCTCTGTCCTTGGCATTTTCTAGGCAAGAATACTGGAATGGGTTGCTGTTCCCTTCTTCAGGAGATCTTGCTAATCCAGGGATCGAACCTGGGTCTCCCACATTGCAGGCAGATCTTACCATCTGAGCTACCAGGAAAGCCCCATTAGATGTTATGGAAAAACCCAAATGAACTTTTTGGCCAACTCAATATTCCACATTCACACCCTTGACATTTTTTGTTACTTTGTAAAACCTTTTAAGTACATATTTTTCAGTCCCTGGGTGAAAGCTGGAGGATATTCCTGGACCTTAAAGTCTCTCTCAAATTGTTAATTTTATGCCATTTTTAAAGAGTAGAGTGAGACTTGTATTTTGTGTAGCAGGAGACTAACAATATTTGGCAACAGAAGCCATAGATTATTTATTCTTGGAGTAATGCAGGCCACTTACTAACGAGAAGAGTAATTGGGTGCCTTGATTAGTTAATAGTGGTGTTCTGAAAATGACCATTTACAGGTTTTTATAGATGTGTGTTTTTTTTTTTAATGTAGATGTTGCCCTTTTCCCTTATAACTTGTTTACTTTGCTCACACAGGTGTAGACATTGGGTCCTTGGAATTAGTCTTTTCAGTGAGTGTTTAATGAAGATGAGTAATTGCTTGCAGCTGCGGGTGTCTGTAGAGATTTGTTTCCCTTTTAGTGGGGGACAAGATAATTTGCCAGGCAACTTTGGAAAGTGTAGTCTTCGTTGTCGCTGTATGCTTGAGGGTGACTTTGCCTCTTGCATCGAAAGGCCACTGAAGCTTCACGCCTTCACCATAAGACATCATGGTAGTTGGGGCATAGACAGCCAATTCTTTCTTTAGAGGGTTTTTTTTCCCTCCTTCAATAAAATAGCTAATATGTATGGCTTTATTTTGAGTGAAGACTGTAAACATGAATAGTTGATAGATTTCTCAGGATGGAGAATAGCAATTTCAAGGGACTGCATCCTTCCAACCTAACATCTAAAATATCTTTTGAAGATGAGATATTAGGATATGATAGATAGAGCTTGACTATATAGATGTGGGCCTAAAGGAACGCTGGGGTAGGATGAACCACTAAAGGTCTGATGTGATAATTTTGGGAAGTGCTTCTTCATCATCTTCAGCTTTCACTGGAAGTTCTGAAAATAGCAATATACAAAACCAATTTCACTGCCCCCTGATTGTAAGGCAGAGTAGGATGTGTGTCCTCCTGATGCAGCAATGTGGTTATGGATCCTGAGAGCTGGCAGATGATCTGTTTCTCTGTGTTGATGGATTTAAAGATAGGTGTGAGGATTCATTTCCACCTGCCATCCCTGTCCTAATCTTCATGGCTTGGAGGAACCACAGCTGACTTGGGAAACAGGGAAAGGCAACAATGGCTCCTTCAGAATTACCTGGCCTGGTCAACCTCCAGCTTCTTCCATTTTCCCCCTAATAAAGACTGGGTTTTCCACGGCTGGTGGTGTTGAAAATAGGCTTTGAGATCTACTTGGGAACAGGATTTTCTGGAGACCTTATTTACAAAGACCTTGTAGGGGAAAAGGTCCCCTGGTGGCTCAGACGGTAAAGCATCTGTCTATCAATGTGGGAGACCTGGGTTCGATTCCTGGGTCAGTAAGATTCCCTGGAGAAGGAAATGGCAACCCACTCCAGTACTCTTGCCTAGAAAATCCTATGGACGGAGGAGCCTGGTGCAGGCTACTGTCCATGGGGTTGCAAAGAGTCAGACATAACTGAGTGATTTCACTTCACTTCACTTGTAGGGGAAAAATGTGATTGGCAGCGAAGAATAGGGTTTATGGCTCATAGCTCTAACATTTACTGGTTCTGTGATCTTGGATGACCTACTACTGACCCATCTTGGCCTTGGATGTCTAACATGGGTAATAACACTTGCCTATGTCAGCATTGTTGTGAGGATGAAAATAGTCTTCAGGAGGTGGAAGAAACCATATATCATAAAATGCTGAACAAGTGAAAACATTTTGCTTGTTCATTTTTCTGGTTTATGCATGGCAAGCAAATAAAATGAGTGGGTAGGAAGAATTTCTTATTAGAAATGTATATTTTGATTCTTGGGTGGTGGCTTATTTCTCTATTCTCTAAAACTAGTCAGCATGATCTTCAGTCTTGTTAAGAGTAAGCCATCAGTGATAACACAAATCTCAAGCTGACATTCCCTTATACATGCTTGGACTTGCCTGAGGGAGGTGATCCCACACAGTAGTAGAAGGGCGCAGTTAAGTGTCTTGATTCAAATGCCCATGGAGCCTCAGACAAGCTGTGGGAGCTTGATCTCTGTTGCTGATTTTGTGGTAGGGTATTTGTAGGATTAAATGTCTAATGTAAAGTATTGAAAACACTGGATATCATATAGTAAATGCTATTATTTCAAAGAATTACTAAGACAGTATTTGGAGATAGGAGCTTATGTTCCTATCTTGGTCATTAGATTGGAAAGGAAATTATTTTTCATAATTCTTCCTAATGACTTTTCCAGTATAACTTGAGTTTCTTTGGCATGTGTAACTGACACAAACTTATAACTCATAATACACATGATTTCTGAAGAAGCTATTCTATGCCAGGAATTCTAAGTTTCTCCCATTTTGTTTGTGAGCCAGGCATTATTTTTATTTCCATTTTTATAGAAGGGGCAACCAAGGTCAAATCAAGTGATTTGACCGAGATACTTAACCAGTATCAGGGTTGGATCTAAACTCATATCTGGGATCCTTCAAACCATGTGTCTTATATGCCATACAACTCCCCAACATCTTGCCTTCTAAAGAGGCAGAGTCATGCTTTCTTCCTTAAATGGCAATGGAAACCAAATATTCAACTTATACCATAAATATTATTAGAGTTGTGGGCAAATGTTTTAATATTGTAACATTGATATTATACATTTATGAGGAATATTTAAGGAGAATCCTATCAAATCTTTAAAATCTGGGATAAATTTAGATATTGCTAAGAATCTGCCTGCAATGAAGGAGACCTGAGTTTGATTCCTGGGTTGGGAAGATCCCCTGGAGAAGGAAATGGCAACCCATTCCAGTATTCTTGCCTGGAGAATCCCATGGGCAGAGGAGCCTGGCAGGCCGCAGTCTATGGGCTTGCAAGAGTCAGACACGACTGAGCGACTAAATCACCAGTGAGGCTTAAACATAGTCATATTAGCTAACCTAGTTGCAAATACTGTTCTAATGTGCTTGTGCGTGATATCATAGGATGAATTAGTTTTTAGCAAAAAGAAATTGTTATCTTGTGAAGCTGCTTTGGTTGAGGAGAGTGCTATAAAACTGAGCAAAGAGGTTAAGTTCAGCTCTGCCCAGCTAGCTGCCTGTTGAGCCACTAGAGGGCAGTGTTAGCATTGGAATGACATAAATTCTTCAACTTGAGAAAGCTGTGTGTGAAATGCAGAGTATTGCTAAATTTCCTACACAGAAAATGATTTGATGAGACAATTTGATATGACAGGAGATACCACATGATCGAAATTGGATTCTGCTGTGTTACTGGCAACATACATCCTGAAAGGAATTCTGGAGGTCATGTGCCTGTGGGTGGTGGAGATGGAGGGGGTGGTTGCCTCAAGCTCCAAGACAACCAGGCAATTTGGAACTAAAATCTCTCCTCCTCACCTTTGTATCTCAATTCCTATTTTACTTTTCCATTTGCAAACTGTAGGCATGAGGGAACTCTCTAGTGTGAATTACCTTCCCTTTCCTTCAAACTGCAATCATGACCACTACAGACCTTAATTCCTCACTTAATAAGCCTCTTGAGAACTTCAGTTCTTGTCACAGATGTCATCTTGCTTATCTTGGTTAGAGGTCTGTGGGGACTGCTGTCCTCATGCTCTTTTTCCTAGATAGGATAAAGTCTTTGAGATTTCAAGTCTCCTTCCTGTTTGGCTGTGGAGCAGAAACTGGATTGTGGGGTGAGGGGGTGGCATTCTGTCTAACTTAGAGTTGATGGAGTAACTTCCAAGGCTTGGCAATAATTTCTAGGTGTGTGACCTTCCTTACCCTTTACCCCGCATGCTGCTCCTAGTAGACCTACAGAACAATCAGGCTGGAGGGGTGGATGAGTATCTAGAACAGGATACTTAGGTTTAGAAAATGTTTGCTTGTTCAAAATTTTATTCATGTTATTTCATGAAGCATGCCACCTTCTTTTTAAATGATAAATTTATACTTCAGATTGTAGCTTTTCATGCAATTGTAAGAAATAATGCAGAGATCCCTATTATGCTTCAGCTAGTTTACCCTTTTGGGAGTATCTTGCCAAACGACAACGCATCGCAACTGAGATACTGACATTGATACAGTCAAGATACAGAACTTTTCCATCACCACATGGATGTTTCATGTTGCCTTTTTATAGCTATACCCATTTCCTGCCTTTTTCTGCCTTGTGCCTAATTCCAGGCCACCACTGAGCTCTTCAACTTTTCTGTGATTTTATCATTTCAACAATGGTATCTAAATAGAATTAGTATGTAAACTTTGTAGTGTAGTGGTTATCATCACATTCACCTCACACATGAAAGCATCCTGGTCCCTAAGTAGGCAGAAACATCTCTGCTTTCTGGAGTTTGCCCTTAGCTTCCCAGGTGTCATAGTGGTAAAGAATCCACCTACAAATGCAGGAGATACAAGAATTGCAGGTTCAATCCTTGGGGCAGAAAGAACCCCCAGATTAGGAAATGGCAACCTGCCCTAGAATTCTTGCCTGGAAAATTCCATGAACAGAGAAGCCTGGTGGGCTACAGTCTCTGGGGTTGCAAAGAGTCGGACACAGCTAAGTACGCGTACACACGCACGCACACACGTTAACCTTTTGCAATTGGCTCTGTACACTCAGCAGATTCCTCTGGATATTTATCTAGTTGTTTGAATAGTTTATTCCTTTTTATTACTCAGCAGTGTGCCATAGTATAGGTATACCACAGTTTATTCCGATGTTGGAGGACATCTACGTTATTTCCAGTTCAGTCTATTAGAAGAGCACCTTCTATTTTTGTTTGATTTATTTTCTCGAACAACACTAAGTGCTACTGCTTTTTAACTTTCATTGTCCCAAGTATTCGTTGCTAGTATGGAGGAATGCAATTTTTTATGTTTATCTTGTATTCTGTGACTGCAGATTCACTTAGTTTGAGAAAGTTTTGTTTTGTAGTTGTTTGGGGATTTTTTTCACATAGACAATCATATTATCTGCAACTAGAGTTGATTTATTTCTTCCTTTCCAACCTGTGTGCCTTTTATTTGTTTATTTTACTTTATTACACTGGCTAGAACTTCCAGTACAGTAATGGATCAAAGCATGGGGACAAACATCTTTGCCTTGTTCCTGAACTTAGAAAGCAGTCATTCATTCACCAGTAAGTCTTAGCTGTGGGTTTTTGTAGAGTCTGTTGATCAAGTTGAAGAATTTCTCTCTCCTTACTGAGAAGTTTTACTTTTTTTTTTTTAATCATGAATGGGAGTAGAATTTTATTGAATGCGGATTTCATATTAATTGGTACCATCAGGGATTTTTCTTTTTAGACTATTAATAATGTAGTGAGTTACAATGTTTGACTATAAAATATTGGACCCATCCTGCATCTCTAAATAAACCCTGGCCTGTCATGTGTACAATTCTTTTTTAAAATAAAAATTTTAAAATTAGGGTGTAATTGACATATAACTCTCGTGTGTTCCTGGATTCTATGTGGTATTTTGTTAACGACTCTTTGCAACTATATTTAAGAATATTTGTGGTTTTTAAAATATTGTTTGGTTTTTGTATCAGGACAAAACTCTCGTCATAAAATGAACTGGGAATTACTCTTTCCTATTCTATTTTCTGGAAGAGATTATGTAGAATCGATGTTAACTCTTTAAATGTTTGGTAGAATTGTTCAGTGAAACCATCTTGATCTGGCAACTTCTCTTTTGGGAGTTCCAATATTATAATTTAATATCTTTAATAGTTATGGGCTTATTCAAGTTTTGTGTTTTTGTTGGATGAATTGTGATAGTTTGTTTTTGAGGAGTTGGTCCATTTCACTTAATCTGTTGCATTTATGCTTGCAGAGATATTCCTAGCATTCCTTTATTATCCTTTTGAAGTCTGTGGGGACTATAGTGATATAATATGTTTTATTACTATTAGTGATAATTTGTGTTTTCCTTTTTGTTAGTCTTGCTTGAGGTTTGACAATTATATTGATCTTTTCATTGAACTAGTTTTTTTTTTCTCCCATTAACGCTTTTGTTTTCTTACTTTAAATTGATTTTTGTTATTTCTTTCCTTCTGCTTGCTTTGAGTTTATCTGGCTCTTTTTCAGGCTCTTGACAAGAGCTTAGACTATTGATTTAAGACCTCTCTTTTCTAACATGATCATTTAGTGCTATAAATTTCCTTCTTAGCATTGCTGTTGCTGTTAAGTCACTTCAGTCGTGTCCGACTGTGTGTGACACCATAGATGGCAGCCCACCAGGCTCCCCTGTCCCTGGGATTCTCCAGGCAAGAACACTGGAGTGGGTTGCCGTTTCCTTCTCCAATGCATGAAAATGAAAAGTGAAAGGGAAGTCACTCAGTCGTGTCCAACCCTTGTTTGCTATAACTTCTTACATATTTTAGGATTTAAGTGTACCATCTTAATTTTTTTCTTTTTTTTTGTATTTCTTTTTTTCTCCCTTACTGTGGGTTACTTGAATAACTTTTCAGAATATTGAATTATCTATTGTGTCTAAGATGACTCATATGCCATATAATTCACCCAAGTGTATAGTTTAGTGGCTCTTGGACAGAATTGCACAGTGGTCTCCAAAATCAATTTTAGAACATCTTTCTCACTCCAGAAGAAAATTCCATACCCCATCAGCCGTTATCCCCCCAACTTCCCCATCCCTAGGCAACCACCGCGGAGAACGCTGGGTTCTCAACAAGAGAGCAGAGGTCTACTTCACCCAGCTCTTCTACCTGGGTGACACTGGGCAAGCAGCAGAACCTTTCAGGATGTATTGTGTGGATGTAATCCAGGGAACTGGATGAAGCGTTCTTAATTCATGTCTAGCTGGGCTCAGAGGAGAAAAACATAAGAGATTTGGGTTGGCTTGAGAAGGCTTTATGAAATGAGGCTAGATTTGAGTTAGGTCTTGAAAGATACACCAAGCTGCCTACATTGATATAGTAGGCTGAGGACTCCTCTCCTTTTCGCTTCAAGGTTCATAAGGTAAACCAGCCTGGGTGAAAGCTCTCCAGAGGGGAGAACTGTTGTCTCAAGACCAAACTGGCATTGCTCATGGCCAGTATCCATCTGCAGGCATCACGGGGCCTGCAGCAGCACACTCCAGTGCTCTTTTTGTGTCTCTCTCCGTGAATGGCCTCTTCTAGCTCTCTTGACTTTGCACATCCTACAGATTTTTTGACACTTATTTGGGGTCCTCCTCCTCCAGAGAGGAGCTTCTGAAATCTTTGTAATTCTAGAACATTTATTAAACTGATATAGCTCATATAACACCTATATTGCTCTGTTCTAACTGTCTAACTATATTTCAAGCTCCTGGACAGCACAGGCCATATTTTCTATCTACCAAAGCTCTGGAAGAGACTTAAAGGTTGACTTAGCAAGGTGGTCCCTTAGCTCAGTGGGCCCCAACCTTTCTTGGCACCAGGGACTGGTTTGGTAGGAGATAATTTTTCCACAGACTGGAGTATAGAATGATTTCAGGATGATTCAATTGCATTATATTTGTTCTGCTGCTGCTGCTAAGTCGCTTCAGTCATGTCCGACTCTGTGTGACCCCATAGACGGCAGCCCACCAGGCTCCTCCGTCCCTGGGATTCTCCAGGCAAGAACACTGCAGTGGGTTGTCATTTCCTTCTCCAATGCATGAAAGTGAAAAGTTAAAGTCAAGTTGCTCAGTCGTGTCCGACTCTTAGCGACCCCATGGACTGCAGCCTACCAGGCTCCTCCGTCCATGGGATTTTCCAGGCAAGAGCACTGGAGTGGGGTGCCATCGCCTTCTCTGATTTGTTGTGCGCTTTATTTCTATTATTTTCATCAGCTCTACCTCAGGTCATCAGGGCTTAGATCCCCGAGATTGGGGACCCCTGCCCTCTGTGATCATCACTGGAGGTTTTTAGAGATATAAGTTCTTGGGCCTATCATAAGTGTAATGAATCAAATTTTGTGCGAGTATGTGTGTTTGATGAGGGAAGGAAGGATTAGGGGGATGTGAGAGGAAGCTGTGTTTGTTGTTGTTATTGTTGTTCTATAGTGTTTACTGTCTATAAAAGCTGTCTCCAAAATATAGTGCCTCCTGATATATATGCACGATGTACACCTATGATGCACAGCATGGCACCTGGCGAATAGCTTGCATTCTGGTTCTTCGTTTGACACAGGACCCTGAAATTTCTATCACTTTGTTTGCTTAGTTGCTCAGTCGTGTCCAACTCATTGTGACCCCATGGACTGTAGCCCGCCAGACTCTTCTGTCCATGGGATTCTCCAGGCAAGAATACTGGAGTGGGTTGCCATGCCCTCTTCCATGGGATCTTCCCAACCCAGGAATCGAACTCAGGTCTCCTGCACTGCAGGCAGATTCTTTTACTGTCTGAGCCACCAGGGAAGCCCTTCTATCACTTCCTAACTTAAATTCAGAAAAGAGGGATGATTCTGCATTCTGAGAATGGGTATCAAGCCTACGTCAGTGTCATGCTATTCTCCTACAGAGCTCTGCTATGCACACTCTGGTACCCTGAGGGTTGTATAGTAACTTGCTCTGTATGTCCTGGACTGGAGACCTGGGACCCTGAGTTTTACTGGTTTTTTTCTATATGGAAATTTAGAAGGGCTATAATAGACCTGAAGACTCAGTATATTATAATGCCTATCTAGTATGTGCTTTTGCTTAAAAAAAATGATAAAACTTAGAGTTATGTTAGAAAAGATAATGTCCAACTAAAAATGTCTAGCTAGAGAAAATAACATTTTTTTCCCCCTGCTGAAAGCTAAGGCATAATTTCAGCATTTGGTGTCAGGAGTTACTTATAAAATACAAGTCAAACTCCTATAAAGAAGGACTTTTATTCCTTTGTAAATCTAGTGGAAAATTAATCATACAAAATACGATGGTGCCAAGAAAGCATTTGCAAGAGCACAGATGCATGAATATGAAACATTACATTTTCCAGGCACTGTGCTTCCTTATCGGAGCAGACTCCTTCATGACTGAAGTGATTATTACTCAGCGGTGATGGGTGACAAAGGCTCATATTTTCCTACATTTTAATCATTTCTTTGGAACTGACTGTGGAAGCAGGAAATTCAGGGGGGAAATACCCCTTTCCTTTGTGGTACATGTTACACAGTAAGTAAGACATTTCTGAGGGTTTTCCCATCTCCCTGCTTCAGGGCAGTGTCTATATGGTTTGAATTGAATATGGCGATATTTGGCATCCTGTATTCCAACTATCTATCTAATAAAGTAAATGATCTGACTGATAATGCTTTGGCACTGTGTGAAAGGAGGAAGGAACAAAGCTTGCAAGCCTCTGTCTGCTTCAGAGCATTTAGGAGGGACTAGATTTATATGGTGCCCTGGAAGCTCAGTTCCAGAGTAGGACCAGATATGGCATAGCTCCAGTAGGAGCAGTTAGTATAGCTGCATTTCAAGCGGCTTATACCCCAAAACTACTGCTACTACTTGCTTCCCTGGGAGATTTGTTCAACTGTTATCTTCTGAGACATATATATCACAATATATATGCACATATATATGTATGTGTGTACATATATGTATATATATAGTATTTTTACTTATCACAAACTGTCTCTTGTTCCATACTGTTCTGCTTTAGTTTTTAAAGCACCTCATTGTTTTTTCTTTTAAAAATGCTCTATTTTTACTTTTCTAAAATATTCCCTTGGAATATTTCACAATCAGATCTACCACATTTTTAAATGCATATCAAATTTTACTGATAATAACTTTTGCTATTGTGATTTTTACCGGTTTTACTTGAGATACATTTGATATATAACATTGTAAAAGTTTAAGAAATTTACCATATTGAGTTGATACTGATATATGGCAACAGGACAGTCAGATAATGAAGTTGCTCGATCATGTCAGACTCTTTGCGACCCCATGGACTGTAGCCTACCACGCTCCTCTGTCCATGGGATTTTCCAGGCAAGAGTATTGGAGTGGGCTGCCATTTCCTTCTCCAGAGGATCTTCCTGACCCAGGGATCGAACCTGGGCCTCCCGCATTGTAGGCAGACGCTTTATTGTCTGAGCCACCAGGGAAGTCCAATGACTAGTATTAGCTAACATCTCCATCACATCACATAATTAGCATTCCTTTTTTGTGATGAGAACTTTTCAGGTATATAATACCATATTATAAACTATAATCACCATGCTGTACATTAGATTCCCAGAACTGAATCATCTTACAACTGTACATTTGTACCCTTTGACAATCTCTATTTTTTTTTTTCTTGCCATCCCTAGCACCTAGTGACAACCACTCTGTTTTTATGAATTTGGCATGTTTGAATTCCACATATAAATGAGATCATATAGTATTTGTTCTGATTTATTTCACTAGCATAATGTACTCAAGGTCAATCCATGTTGTTGCAAAAGGAAGGATTTCCTTTTTTCTCAAGGCTGAGTAATACTCCGTTGATCTGTTGATGAACACTTAGGAGGTTTCCATACCCTGGCTCTTGTGAATAGTGGTGCAGTGAGTATGGAGTGCAGATATCTCTTCAAGATCCTGTTTTTATTTCCTTTGGCCATATGCCCAGGAGTGGGATTGCTGGATCATATGATGATTTTTAATGTCTTGGGGAAACTTTACACTGCTTTCTGTAATGGCTATACTGAGGTATATTCTTGCAACCTTTTCTCCACATCCTCACCAATGTTTATGTCTTGTCCTTCAGATGACAGCCATCTTAATAAGTGTGAATCTCTGCCTCAAGGATTGGTGATAATTCTTTAAATATTTGGTAGAATTCACCAATGAAACCATCTGATCCAGCACTTTTCTTTGCTGGAAAGTTTTTAATTACTGATTTACTCTCCTTGCTCATTATTGGTCTGTTCAAGTTTTGTATTTATGATTTGGTGTTGGTAGGTTGTATGTTTCTAGAAATGTATCCATTTCCTCTAGGCTTTCTAATTTGTTGGCATACAGTCGTTCATAATGTTTCTTTATGATCCTTTCTATTTGTATGATATCAGTGGCAAAGCCTCTTCTAATTTTATTTATTTGATCTTTCCCAGTTATTCTAGCGAAAGATCTGTCATCTTTGTGCATTTTTTCAAGAAAGGAGTTCTTAGTTTTATGGATCGCTTCTACTAATTTTTTCTGGTGTCTGTTTCATTTATCTCTGCTCTAATCTTCATTTCTTTCCTTTTGCTAACATTAGATTTAGTTTGGTCTTGGTTTTCTATTTCTTCGAGATGTAAAGTTAGGTTGTTTGAGATCTTTTCCCCTGGTATAGGCACTTACCACTACAAACTTTTCTCTTGGAACTGCCTTTGTGATGTCTTATAGGTGTTTGTATGTTGTATTTCCATTTTCAATTGTTTCAAGATATTTTTGATATCTTTTTTCATTTCTTCTTTGACCCACTAGTTGTTCAGGAGCATAAACAACTTTATGTTTGTGAGTTTTCCAACTTTCTTGTTTGTTGATATTCAGTTTCATGTCGTTTTTTGGGGAAAAGATACTTGGTATGATTTCAATCCTCTTAGTTTTTCTAAGACTTACTTTGTGACCTGTCATATGAACTATCCTGGAGAATGTTCTGTGTGTGCTTAAGCAGAGTACATTCTGCTGCTGGTGAATGGAATATTCCATATATGTTGGTTAGGTCCATTTGGTCTAAAGTATGGTTCAAGTCCAGAATTTTTTTGTTTTTTTAAATGTAAGATTGATCTATTCATTGTTGAAAGTGGAATATTCAATTTCCTGCTCCTCTTGTGTTGTCTATTTCTCCCTTCAGATCTTTTAGCTTGGGAGTGGTGGTGAACACTCTTAGGTTTTGTTTGTCCTGGAGCAAATGTTCCTCATTTATGAAAGAAAGCTTTGCTAGGTAAAATATTCTTCTTTGGCAGGTTTTTTTTTTTTTTCAGCACTTTGAATATATACCATCCCATTAGCCTTTGACCTGTAAAGTTTCTGCTGAGAAATCTGCTTATAGCCTTATTGGGGGTTTCCTAAGTTATATGCTTTATTTCTCTTGCTACTTTTAAGACTCTTTTTGCTTTTGATCTTTGACATTTTTATTGTAATGTTTCTTGGAGAGTGTCTATGTTGATTTTTTATTTGATGATCTATCAGTTTAACTTGAATGTCCAAATCGTTCTCCAGATTTTCTCTGCCATCATTTTTTAAATAAACTTTCTGCTCTCATCTCACTCTTCTCTTTTGGGAACTACAATAATTAAAAACATTGTGAGTATCCATAGATAACACAGGTTTCTTCACTCCTTATCATGTTTTTCTTTATTCTCTTCTGACTGGATAATTTCAAAGTTCTTGTCTTCCGTAACACAGATTTTTTTTTTCCTGCTTGATTGCTTCTGTTGAATTTATTTATTCTTCAGCTCTAGAATTTCAGTTTGGTACTTTTTAATTTTACTTGTTCTGTTCATATATTGCTTTCTTGATTTTGTTAAATTGCCTCTGTATTTTCTTGTAGTTAATTGAGTTTCTTAAAAACAGCTATTTTTAATTCTTAATGGCTAAGTCACTTGTCTCCTTGTCTCTGGGTTTGATCACCGGACAACTGTGATCCTTTGGTTTCATGTTACTTTGATTTTTTCATGTTCCTTGAAGTTTTGCATTGCTGTTTATGTTTGAAGTAGCAGTCACATTCTCTATCTTTTTATTTTTTTTATTATTATTTAAAAAATTTTTATTTTTACTTTATTTTACTTTACAATACTGTATTGGTTTTGCCATACATTGACATGAATCCATCACGGGTGTACATGCGTTCCCAAACATGAACCCCCCTCCCTCCCCATAACATCTCTCTGGATCATCACCGTTCCCCAAGCATGCTGTATCCTGCGTCGGACATAGACTGGCGATTCGATTCTTACATGATAGTATACATGTTACAATACCATTCTCCCAAATCATCCCACCCTCTCCCTCTCCCTCTCCCTCTGAGTCCAAAAGTTCGTTATACACATCTGTGTTTTTTTTTGCTGTCTTGCATACAGGGTCGTCATTGCCATCTTTCTAAATTCCATATGTATGTGTTAGTATACTGTATTGGTGTTTTTCTCTCTGGCTTACTTCACTCTGTATAATCGGCTCCAGTTTCATCCATCTCATCAGAACTGATTCAAATGTATTCTTTTTAACAGCTGAGTAATACTCCATTGTGTATATGTACCACAGCTTTCTTATCCATTCATCTGCTCATGGACATCTAGGTTGTTTCCATGTCCTGGCTATTATAAACAGTGCTGCGATGAAGATTGGGGTACATGTGTCTCTTAGAACTACCTCTATCTTTTTAATAACTGCTTTCTGGAGAGAGATGACTTCCATTAGTTTTGCTAGAGATTCTGAAGTATCTCAGTCCTTCTGTGGGTAACCTGGTCCATGCTTTCTGCTGCTTGTTGCAGGATTCTTAAACTTGTATTACTTTTCCAGATTCTGCAACACACTAGTTTGAGTGGGTGACAACCTCTTGTGTTTTCCCAAAGATGAAGTTCAAGTCTATGGGCTCTCTGTGTCTAGTATATTTGGACTGGATTTTTGTGCATGCTCACTGGATGTCTGCCAAATATAGTTCTTGCTGTCACTGTTGGGAGCGTGCACAAGTAGCCAGTCACAGGATGACAGGGTGTGTGGATGAGGCATGCAGAGTTTTGTAGGGTGCCTGTGGGTCACCTGGGGAGATCTGTGGATGAGACATTCCCAGCAGCTTGTGGACAGGATAGTGTTTCTGTTGGAGTTAATTCCTTTCAATTCTCCCCTAGAGATATATCTGCCAGTCTCCCAGTCTCTTCTATCCCCTCCACTTACCTCCCAGTCATGTAGCTCACAATCATTACTCTGGATGGATGAGAGAGAAATTAACCTCTTTGGCAGCATCCTGCATAGCTGGAGAACGCTGTTGTTAACTCACACATTCCCTTTCTTGTTTAGGAGAAATCACAAGCAAGAGATCTCTTGGCCCTAACCTGTGCCATCTTGGAGGAGGGGTGATGGAAGTAAAGTCAAATTGTTCTTCTGACCCACTTCAATGCATCCAAATTGATTTTTTTTTTCTTCACTACTGTGCTGGCACTTCTCTGAAAACTTGGATTTCCACAAAGAATCTCTCATCCACGAGTGAGTGGTTTTTGTTTTTTATTTTTATTTTTTACAAAGTACTTATTCATGTGTGTATTTATTTGACTGCACTTGGTCTTAGTTGCAGCATGTGGGCCCTTGTTGGGGCTTGAGGATTCTCAGTGGCAGCATGTGGGATCTAGTTCCCTCACCAGGGATTGAACCCAGGCCCCTTGCACTGGGAATGTGGAGTCTTAACCACTGGACCTCCAGGGAGGTCCCTGGGTGAGTGTTTGAGACAATGTTTTCCAGGGGCTCATGGACTGTGGCTGAGACAGTCATGGGCTACTGCAAAGTCCACAGCTAAGACTGAGGTCTGTCTGCCTGTTACCTGATTTATGGGTAGGTGAGACTTCCTAGGTCCCCTGGTGTATGGTGCTAGACTCAGGCACTTTTGTCCAGGGATGAATGCTGAAATTGGGGGTGGGAGTTGGAAGGGGACAAAAGTGAGGGAGGTTTTGTGTGTCTGTGGTGCTGATATCACCTTAAAGCACCTCATTCTTGTAGTGTTTCCAAAAATCTTCTCTTGGAGCATGACCGGTAATAGTTCTTTCCATTTATTCTTCTCTTCCCTGCATTATCTCTGACTCTTATATCTTTTTTTTCCCTATTGTTTTGTATTCTGTCTTCATTTTAGAGGTATTTCTTAATACCTTTCTTGGTCCTTGGCTGTACATTTTGAAGTGGGGCATTGAAATGCTCTTTGGAAAGTCTCATATGATTGTGGGGTTTGCCCACTTTTGTGGCTCAAAGTGTGACTAAGACATTTCATTGCGGGTGCAAAATGTCAATATATTTAGGTGTCTAGTTTTAGTTTTTCCTAGGGATAATTCTCCAACCTTCTGGGTGAGGGGCATATACCTGACTGCTTTGCCTTTTAGGAGTTATATTGGGAAAAGAACTAGAGATTTCATATTCAGCGTGTGAGTTTTCACTGAGTTCCCATGACCTCAAAGGCACTTGGTACCTCCAAGGAATTCCTAAGTCTAAGAAATTTGCCCTGCTTTGAACTGAATTCACTGTAATCTTAGTGGAGTTGGGAGAAGTAAAAATAAATGCATATTTATGTTATGTTTAATTGGAAGCCCAAGGTTGATATTCAGATTTATGGAAGATTTACATATACAATTTCTGTAGGACTTTAGCTATAAGGGACATGCAGTCTGAGAAGCAACTGATCAATTAGTGACTCTCAGACAACCAAAGAACAAAAGTAGTTAAGGGTTCCAAGAGCTGAATGGTTTCTAAGGTCTCCGGCCAGGAATATATGGCAATGAGTTTTCAAAATGAACTAAGGATATAATTTAGGATGTGAAAATTTGAGGACATGCCCTCTCTTTGTGGTATTCAAGATCTTCATTATTATCTCTAAATTATTTTGTCTTCAGCTTTGCAAAGACTGACCTCTTTTATAGTGGCTGAGGTGATACATTATACTGATCTAAGCCCTTTGCATGTATTTGGCTTTCAGAGTTTTTTAAATTATGAAAAATAAATTTTAATATATGGATATATTGTGAATGCACCAGTATTTTTAAAAAAACTTCACAAATATCAAATTGTTTATATAATTAGTGTCGGGTGGCAATCCTAACAATGCGGTGGGTAGAAGCTAAAAATAATTGCTCATTTTAAGAACTTAAAGAAGAGCAGCTACTTAATCAGAGGTTTGTAATCATTCTTTATTCTGAACACCATTAGTCCCCATCCTGTGGGCCTTGAGCTGAACACAGGATAAAGTTTTCTTCCTGGACTTCAAAAGGGTTGAGGCTTCTTGGCCCCCTCAGAATAAGATGTTTGACTTTTTAATTTACAGTGTTTGTCTTTACAGCAGACAGAATTGCATCTTGGGATTGTTTTTCCTAGAATATGCTTTTTCCAATGGTGGCTTAGAAGGTAAAATGTCTGCCAGCAATGCGGGAGACCCGGGTTAGATCCCTGGGTCAGGAAGAGCCCCTGGAGAAGGAAATGGCAACCCACTCCAGTACTCTTGCCTAGAAAATTCCATGGATGGAGGAGCCTGGTGGGTTACAGTCCATGGGGTCACAAAGAGTCAGACACAACTAAGCAACTTCTCTCACTATGCATACATTTGGACTTCTGTGTATCAATGTAGTCTAGCCTTTGTGTGTATTTAAGCAGTTGCTGATAGCAGAGAAGAAACTGAGGCCTGTCATGGCTGGAGACATGTGCAGATATGATCTTTGCCTCATGTGTCCTGAGTCTAATGCAGTTCAGCACAAACTAGACCAAGGTCCTGAATCTTACATTAAAGAGTCAATATCCAGAAATCTAGAAATAAAATTAATGTATACAACAGAACAGAAAGTGACTCACAGACACTGAAAACAAACTGCTGGGGAGAGGAACGCTGGGGAGGAACAAGATGGGGGATGGGATGAAGAGACATGTACTAGCATGTATAAACTAGATAAACAACAAGGATATATTGTACAACACAGGGAACTTTTAAAAAGAGTGAATATCCAGACTTGGGAATCTGCATAAGCTCTTGAATATTTATGAACTCACTCAAAGGAAAGCCATACAGCAAGGCCTTACCTTGGAGTTTTTCCTTTGAAAAGGGGAGGCTGGTCCAAGGTCTTGAATGAGCACTAGGAAGTGAGGAATAAATTCCTTTGTCTTTCTGGGCCTTGGGATTAGGAACCTGTTTTATTGAAAACCAAGATATGTTAAAGACATTCCATTAGGGTATATGTGGTTCATAAGCAGATTCCTAAAAGATGGTCTAGATGGAAGAGGTCTTAGGTTATAGGTTTGAAAAGTGTAGTCCCTCAGCTGTGTCCAACTCTTTGTGATCCCATGGGCTGTAGCCAACCAGGTTCCTCTGTCCATGGGATTCTCCAGGTAAGAATACTGAAGCGGATTGCCATTCCCTTCTTCAGGAGATCTTCCCAAATCAGGGATTGAATCCTGGTCTTCCACATTGCAGGCAGATTCTTTACCATCTGAGCCACCAAGAAGCCCCTTAGAGGTTTGGTGGGCACCATATCTAATAAAAGTGGTTTCAATTTTACTGCTTTCTATTTTTTCAACCCCTCTATTATCCTCAAAACAGCAACAAAATCTTGTTTATTTGACTTGTTTTAAACTGAGACTTGAGGAAGCATTTGTACCCAGGCTTTAGACAAAGCAGTCTAAAGGAGAGGAGTGGCTTGTTGGAAGCATCCAATGAGGTGGCAGGACATTATACAAGTGATGGTCCGCAGATAGATGCCTGGAGCCAGGGGACAATTGAGGTGGATTCCTAGAGTGTGGAGCATTTCGCAGAGAGTCCGGAATACTTGGGGATGATTTATCCAGTTAAATGGAGTAAGGATCTCAGATAATATCATTTGGGTAATGGGGATATGTGACAGAGACGGACCATGCTGGTTACACTGATAAATTACTTTGTAGTTTTCATCCCTCCTTTTTAATACAAGACATGCTTTACTCTTCTGCTTTGTTCGTCTAAACCCTTATTGAACAGCATATGTGAATTACAATTCTTAATGACTTTTCTCTTTCCCTTTTCTTTTTAATGACATCCCCAAAGATGTATTTTTGTTGTTGTTGTTCCTTTTTGTGTCTAGTCTCCTCCACTCACCACTCCTAACTCCTGCACATATGGTTTTAAGTTCTCTAGTACCTTTGAGGAGAAGGCAATGGCACCCTACTCCAGTACTCTTGCCTGGAAAACCCCATGGATGGAGGAGCCTGGTGGGCTGCAGTCCATGGGGTCGCCAAGAGTCGGACACAACTGAGCGACTTCACTTTCACTTTTTACTTTCATACAGTGGAGAAGGAAATGGCAGCCCACTCCAGTGTTCTTGCCTGGAGAATCCCAGGGACGGGGGAGCCTGGTGGCCTGCCATCTATGGGATTACACAGAGTCGGACAAGACTGAAGTGACTTAGCAGCAGCAGTACCTTTGAAGAAGCTGCTGCTGCTCCTCCTCTCTCATCTCTACCTTCATCTCATGAACAGGTCCTGTTACCACCCCTCTTTTCCTTGGTCTTTGTTGTTGGCCTTAACATAAAAAATATGTAAAACTTCCTATGTATTATCTCTACCTTCCTTAATTCTTAATTTTTGAAGATTCTTCAGGAAGTCCACACAAGCTCTGCTAACCCTGAGATTTTAATCAATACATCAGGACCTGCTGGTTATATTTACGTGTATCTGCTACGTATCTGGACCACACCATTTCCTCTGCTTGGCAGTGTGATTACTTTGCTCAGAGCCTTTATTGTTAGCACTTCATCTCTAGGCTTAGGAAAGCAAAAGAAGGTCACCTTTCACGAAATGTCTGATGAACCCCAGCCTAAATCTCTCCATTTCTTTCCTGTAGGTATAAGTTTCTTTGTGACAGTACTTCATGTACTGGTTCCCTTGTTTTCTTTTTTATTTTTGATCTGTTATTTCATTGTCAACTCTATAACTCCTTAATGTGGTGTGTGGCATGTAGGTATTCAAGAAATGCTTGTGGAATGAATGAATGAAGTACCTAAAATGAATGAGAACTTCATCTCGATTCTAAATTCCAAAGAAAGGTGGTGGGCCCAACTCTAGACAAAATTTCAGAGTGGGTTAGGATTCTCTGGCACTCTCCTTTCTAAACTTTATTCAGCATCCTCCAACCCTTGAGAATTCCATACGGTCTCTAAAGTCTTCGTAATGCTGTGCTTTAAAGCCTTCTTTTCTCACCTAGGAGGGGAGTGAATGGTGAGCAAGCTGTCACCCTGTCAGGCATGGTGTGGTTGCTTTAGAGGTACTATGTAACCTGAGTCCTCCAATAAACTATGGAGGTAATTGACTTCACTTCTGTTTCTCAAACAAGGAAACTGAGGTACAGAAATGTAACTTGGCTAATGTTCCATATCTGGGGATTTTGTTAGGACCTAGGATCTGAATGCAGGTAGAATAAACCAGAGCCCATACTCTTTACGGTTATGCTATCGTCTTTGCCTCAAGTTCCAGAACATTCTTGCCACCTATTCCCTTAGTGTTAGCATTTAACTATTGAGTTTATGCAATGAGAAAACATTCATGAAATAAGTTATAGTTTTGTTTTTAATATTTAGGATGTGATATTAGCATCTTAAACGTTGTGATGGGTTTTGTTTTATGACTGATATGAGTTGATTTATAGCATACACTTAAAATTATGAATGTTTATAAATACTTTATAACAGTCTATAAAATTCAATCTTTTTATTGGTTAGTCTTCTCTTCTGTACTTGCCATACCTCCTCACCCCCTTACATTTATTAAACACTTGTTAAGAATTGGGCACCATACTAGACACTGGGATTGCAAAGAGTCTCAAATACTTATGTATAGGTCCCTCCCTCAGTTAAATCTCCTCAATGTCTTGTTATTTTTCTTACGATAAATTGCAAACACCTAAACATGACTTAAAACCCTTCATGATCTTGTTTCTGCCTCTTTCCCCCAATTTTCATCTCTTCCTCATTCTCTGCTCTCTACCTACATCCATCCCTCAAATGAACTCACCTGAGCATCTTTCAGTGATAATATCCTCTCCAGGCTTAATGTATGTGATTCCTCTTCCTGGAACACTATTCTCCACATTGTGGAAACTTGACTTTTAGTTTTTGGCAAAGATACCATTCTCTGCAGGAAGCCTTTCTAATCCCCAGAGTCTGGGTTAGGGGGCTCTTTTCATCACTCTCACATACCCTCTGCTTCCCTGATTATAGACAGGCAGGGTCCCTCTCCTTCTCAACATTTTATTGCCTTCAGGTATCAGAGCACCTTTCCAGGTAGGGACATGGTAGCGGAGAGGTAAGAGGTATGGAAGGGGATCAGAAGTTTGGGTTTGAATTTTATTCTTATTGTCTGCGTTTTTTGAAATTAAAGGAAAGTATCAGTTATTTTATTATAATTTCCTTCTAAATAACTGTTAATACTAGCTTCATTTGGGCCCACCTGCCAATGCAGGATACAGAAGCGATGTAAGTCTGATGCTTGGGTTGGAAGATCCACTGAAGTAGCAAATGGCATCCCACTCCAGTATTCTTACCTGAAAAGTTCCATGGACAGAGAATCCTGGTGGGCTATGGTCCATGGGGTCACAAAGAGTTGGACACATCTGAGCACGCATATACACATTAGCTTCATTTATCTTGCTTCATTTGTTTTCGTTTTTCTGGAAGGATCACAGTTCAGCCCTTCATTCTTTCTTTGAGCTCAGCATGCCTAAAATTTTATAGAAAGCAAAAGAAATTAAAGACAGGAAACCCCTGATTTTGGCAAAATTGCTGTATTAGACATCTTGGATGTGAAGTTTCTTGCCTTCAAAATCCTTTTGTCTAATGTTGTATGTTCTTTAAAAGAAACAGGAAGGTGCTCTGGAATCTCTTGGATTAATCACAGGGCAAGTGAAGCTCCAGCTATTTTACAAGGCACCAGCTGACCACTGTCTTGGCCCTGGTTGCTAGGAGTAGGGTGGGAAGTTTACATTCCTGGCAAGGTTTGGGGTCCTTTGGAAACTGATTAGCTCCTCCCAGAATTGCTTCTTGATGGGAGAGGATTAAGGGAACCATTTGTTTTCTTTCCTGTCTCTACAACTGACTCATTTTTCATAAAGTTTGCCTTGACTTTATGAAAAATGCAACAAGTAATTTCTTCAAACCACTTATATGCTTAATTCCTAGGCATCATAAGAATGTTACTTACCTATGTGTGTCTTAGGTATGAAATTGACTTTGTTGGGAATTTTGTTTAGTCGCAAAACTAAATTTCATATATGCTCAGATTTTACAGTTTGATGCTTATGTTAACTTAAAAAAATTTTTTTTAAATCAAATTGTTTCTCAGTTTGTGGTTTCTCATGACTCAGCTGTTAGAATTCTGGGAAAGAGTGATAAATCCAAATGGTGTGCAGGGGAATGTTATTGTGGTAAGGGGAAGAGGAAACATGGTCTTGTGTCTGTCAGATGTTATCTGCTTAATGTTTGATGTGGTTCATGCTTATAGTAGACAAAGGTGGAGCCACAGAGGAAAAAAGTGCCAATCAAAAGAAACATTTTTCTCCCTAGCTCCCTTCCAGGGGACCCCTAGGACTCCAACTTTGATTTCTGCCTCTGTTTACCTTATAATCTTCACCAAATCCAGGAAGGGAGGGAGCATATATTCTTCTGGCTGTGAGATGGATGTGTTGCTCCCCGACTCAGAGCTCCCTCTCTCACTCCCCACTCACTGGCTGTAACCCTGCCTGTTACTGCAGTTACTATAATGACCCTGATCCTCAAGGCCATGACTGTTCTGCACAGGAATGCTGCCCAATAGCAAAGCCCCTCCCTGCCAAAAAAGAGTAGAATTGAGAGCTGAAAACAGAGGAACAGAGGTAGTCATGGTTATATAATGTGTGGAATCCCAGATCTAGACACGTGTGAAGCTAGCTCTAACTTTTCGGAGAAGGCAATGGCACCCCACTCCAGTACTCTTGCCTGGAAAATCCCATAGGCAGAGGAGCCTCGTGGGCTGCAGTCCATGGGGTCGCTGAGGGTCGGACATGACTGAACGACTTCTCTTTCACTTTTCACTTTCATGCATTGGAGAAGGAACTGGCAACCCACTCCAGTGTTCTGGCCTGGAGAATCCCAGGGACGGGGGAGCCTGGTGGGCTGCCGTCTATGGGGTTGCACAGAGTCGGACATGACTGAGGTGACTTCGCAGCAGTAGCAGCTCTAACTTTTAGATTGTTAGGCTTACACTAGCTTTGATGGCATTTTGACAGCCTTCAAATCTCACCTGTGCTGTGTACTTAGTCGCTCAATCATGTCCGACTCTTTGTGACTCCATGGACTGTAGCCTGCCAGGCTCCTCTGTCCATGGAATTCTCTAGGCAAGAATACTGGAATGGGTTGCCATACCCTCCCCCAGGGGATCTTCCCAACCCAGGGACTGAACCCAGGTCTCCCACTTTGCAGGAGGATTCTTTACTGTCTGAGCCACCAGGGAAGCTAATAAGGGCTCACCTCATTGTGACAGTGTTGTGGTTATAGTAATACCTTGTGTACTACAACCTTGTGGTCATAGTAGTCAAGTAGTACCTTGACTACTTTCCTAGAAACTAATATATGTGTATCTCTTGATAGTCCCACCTGGACCTGTGGAAGTGGCATCAATAATAAAAGTCTTTATTTGCTGCTCTGCATTTTTCCTTTTGGTTGTGTTACTGGGCAGATTCCATGCGACATGAGTGAAGGCCACTAGAAGCTCAAGACTCACATCCTCCCAGTCTGAGTGCCCCAGTAAAAAGAGAGCTTTATTTTCTTCCCTTATAGAACTGGTAGAAAGATCCCAGAGAAGATCCTGACTGGTTTGGTTCTAATCAGAGACTAATGCTTGAAACAATCATGGTTCTAGGGGTGGGGGGCTTTTGATAGGCCATGTCTGGTATCATGACTATCCTTGGGGATGAAGATAGGGTCAACACCATCAGAACAGGAAAGATTCTGAGGTTGATGAAGAAGAAAGGGAGTTTGGGAATATTTATCCATTTGTTGACTACAGGACTAGTCTTTGCCTTAATCCTGGCATTGAACCCAGGTCCCTGGGAAGTTCATGAAGACTCATGTTTCTGGGAAGAGTGGACTGTGTCCTCCCACTTCTAGATTCCTTGTCGTCTACCTCAGAGGTTTTTCTCCTCTGGTGTGAACATCACAGCTGTGCTTGCCCATTGCTTTCTGTCTTATCCTGGTTTTTGATGAAATCAGAGCCCGAGGCAGAGGCTTCTGTGCTACTTGATTAGGGAGTATAGTCCCAAGGAACAGGAGGGAAGACGGAAATGAGTTAGGAAAGGAGGGAAAGCCAATACAAAGGTACACTATTGAGCCCACCGCCACTTGGTGTCAAGATCAGCTGCTCATCTTGCTGGATCATCTTCTTAGAGATTGTGTAAATGACTGGTCTGCAAAAAGTCTGTCCAAGGGAGGAAGTGAGAAGAATTTATCCACTGGCTTCTGCCTGCCCTTGGTCAAAAGTTAACTTTGTGGGTGTTAATTCCTCTGAACACCTTGGATATGCCTATGTGGGCTCTGCAGCATGTTCCATCATAGTAACCACAGGAACCCCTGGGCAGGAGATAAGAAGTACATGGTGCAGGACTGAGAACAGACATCATATTTGGCTCCTATTCTATGAAATGATGGTCTCTCTGGGAGGGGAGAGCGCAAATCCTGTTAGAGGACCTTCCAAGGTAATGGGCAGCTCAAACTCTGCAAAAACTTGGACAAGATGGTTAATGATGCAGATGACAGTTGCTAATTAATCATGTATCATCCCCCTCCTCCACCGTCTCTTTCAGATTTCTCCCATCTGTGCTTCCCCAGTAAGGTGACTCAAACCTTCATCCCTCAGGTTTTCTATGCCTTGTTTATGTCAGGCTGTGAAGGCTACTCTTGTCTGTTTACTGTGATTATTGAGAAGCACCGAGGAATCCAGGGAATCCTCTGCTTCTCTTCCCTTCATCCATTGCATGGCAGCTACCCCAGCTCCTCATGGCAGTCAGGGTTGATTGCCATTACCAATAGGATGATTCTCTTCTTTGGTAACATAAGGAAGCCTTTGGTATTACAGTGGAGAGTTCACTGGAACCATTGTGTGTTACCTGATGGAAAAATTTATTCCTCACGTTGTTCACTTTTTCCCTGCCCCCATCCCAAATTAGGAAATAGTATGAGAAACACAAATTTCACAGTGGGTCACCAGAGGTGATGATGAAAGCGGGTAAATCTATTTTTACCCTTCGGATTCTCATATTTTCCATATTGAGAACAGACTGCTATTGGTTAAATGTGTATATCACATTTTAGATAAGAAGGCCTCAACACACTAGGGCTATCTTCAACATTGCTAAAGAACTGAGCCTTTTGCAGCCTATTCAGCATTTTGTTGGCTTGACTGCTTTTGGATAGCATGTGTTTGTGTACCTGTTGTTGAATGTTCTTAATAAGAAATTGGTCCTTTGGGCCAAAGTCATGTTATATGGGATGTCATGTCAGGAGAACAGACATTGCATATGTCCTCAGAGGATAATACTGCTCTGTAGCGAGGAAGGAAAACATATATACAGAGTAGACATGGATTCTGGTTGTGATAAATAGCTGTCTCCTTTAAGGTGGAATGGATATAGTTAACTTGCCATCCAACAGCTGGCTGGTCCCCTCCAGCGTGGGGCCATATGAGGGCTCGGCATTAATTTTTCCTTCTGCAGCTTGTGCATTCAGCAGTGGTAGAACTGGCTCTGTCTTACTTAAAGTGAGTCTGTGCTAAGGGGCCCTTTTGTGGCCTCCATTCCTACACCATGATTTCTCTGCTTATGGGCTCATCATGCCACCTTGGGTAGTCAAGGAGACAGCCTGGCCTCGTGCGGGACAAGTCATTCCTATCCATTTGGTCTTTGAGAATCTCCTCTATGGTGGGTGCTCTCTGGAGGACATTCACATTCTCTGGAGAACGTGAGGCATAACCTTGCACATTTGGTGCCTGTGCTCAAAAATGTCCATCATTTTATGTCTTTCATAGAACTCTTTCTCCCCAGTCTTCTAATCTGTTCCTTTTGGACCCCTGATAAACCAGCCAATCAACTGCCCTGGATTCCTTGTATACCTATACCTTCGGTGATCTCTTCATACAAAGTGAATGTCAGATATACTGCTCACAGCTCTGTCCACCAGGATTTCATTAACCACTGCCCTTCAAGGCCCTTCCTGTGGGGGCCTGAAATCCTAGGAAGTAGAAGTGAGGGAAAGGGAAAGTGAAGCAAGGAAGGTGGACGATCTAACATGATGATGCATACCCACGTTTCACTGGCCATATAAACGGCCGTTTCTCGGGATGGTCTCTTTTGGGGACAAACAGAAAAGACTTTGTCCACTGGTCAGAGTATCACCTTAAGTGCTAATTCTTATGTACTTTTGTGTTGCATGTGTGTGGGTCCTGTAGTGTCTCAATCTTCCTTGATATGGGTGTGTGGTAAGATGCTATTTGGTTGTCCCAAGTGAGACTGGACAGATTTCCCATAGAGCTGGCATACTGCAGGCACTGAGGTTAGAACACGTGGCCAAATGTCCTGCCATAGGTGAATGTGAGAGGGCTTGACATGGTGCATAAGTGGTGTCTGATTCATCTTCCCTCGTTGTGGAAACCTTCCTAATAGAGTGATGCACCCTCCATGACTCCCCAAACACCTCTGTGAAGTAGGCAGGTGCACTATTGGAGGACATATAATGCATCCCCAGGCATGGCTGAGGACACAAAGTTGAATTAGACCTGGTCAGCTTTTGCTCTCAAGAAGTTTGGTCAGTTGTATCCCATCTGACAGGTGGGAAAATGAAATAAAAAGGATTTTTTTCAAGCCATTCAACTGGAACATGGCAAAGCTGGACCTATTAACAACATTTTATGACTTCCATTCCCAAAATACTGTGCTGCCTATACTGGTTACTACAGTATTAAAACAGAAAATGACTGGCAAGCATGGGTTCGTGACTCATGGCACAGATTCAGGTTTAAACAATGTGTTACAGTACATGAGATTTGTAAGTTCTTCTGTGATAATAGCCTATCACTGAAGCTGGAATCAAGATTGCTGGGAGAAATACCAATAGCCTCAGATATGCAGATACTACCCTTATGGCAGAAAGTGAAGAAGAACTAAAGAGCCTCTTAATGAAAGTGAAAAAGTTAGCTTAAAGCTTAACATTCAGAAAACTAAGATCATGGCATCTGGTCCCATCACTTCATGGCAGATAGATGGGGAAACAGTGGAAACTGGCTGACTTTATTTTTCTGGGCTCCAAAATCACTGCAGATGATGACTGCAGCCAGGAAATTAAAAGACACTTGCTCCTTGGAAGAAAAGCTATGACACACATAGACAGCATACTAAAAAGCAGAGACGTTACTTTGCCAACAAAGGTCCGTCTAGCCAAAGCTATGGTTTTTCCAGTAGTCATGCATAGATGTGAGATTTGGACTATAAAGAAAGCTGAGCACTGAAGAATTGATGCTTTTGAGCTGTGGTGTTGGAGAAGATTCTTGAGAGTCTCTTGGACTGCAAGGAGATCAAACCAGTCAATCTTAAAAGAAATCAGTCCTGAATATTCATTGGAAGGACTGATGCTAAAGCTGAAACTCCAATACTTTGGCCACCTGATGCCAAGAAGAGACTCATTGGAAAAGACCCTGATGCTGGGAAGGTTTGAGGGCAGGAGGAGAAGGGGACAACAGAAGATGAGATGGTTGGATGGCATCATCAACTAGATGGACATGGGTTTGGGTGGACTCCGGGAGTTGATGATGGACAGGGAAGCCTGGCGTGCTGGGGTTCAAGGGGTCACAAAGAGTCGGACACGACTGAGCGACTGAACTGAAGGTAGATTTAGTTTTTTCTAAATGCAACATTTGCAGCAGGTAAAAGGACTGACAAGTTTATTGTCAAAGGGCATCTATCCATTTGATTGTAATAAAACAAAAATACAATTGTAATATCTTTAGAAAATAGTTATAATTAAAAAATACAAATAATGCAAATAACACCATAATCATTGTGATCTTAATATTTGTGACTACCTTTCCATATCATTTAATATTTGACTACATCTTCATTTGAATGACTTTATAGTATTTAATTATATGGTTATATCAGTGTTTAACCAATTTATTATTAGACCTCAACTTTTTCAGTGTTTCAGTATTTAAAAAAAAGCTTAATTAAATAGCTGGTGGGAGGAGGGTATGTCTTTGTGAAAGCCACATTTTTAAAACATAACTTTATTAGAGATTCCTGATTCAAAAAGTATGCTCTTTGCATATACATATGAGAATGTACATTTCCTTCCTAATTTGCCAACCTTGGGTATTATAATTTTAAAATATTTGCTCATATGATAGGAAAAAATATAAAATATAAATCTTTAGTGACTACAGAGAAAGCTTTATTTTGCTAAAAGATGGCAGCAATTCTAATCCACACAAGGATAGAATTCACATATTTATATGATGCTTACATATATTCAATGTCATATTTTTCAAAAGCAGCCACAACTGTTTCCCTTACCATATCTGACTTTGGCAGTGTGATTTTGCAATATTTTCCATTGAGAGGTAGAGTCTACCTCCTCACTTCTTGAATCTGGGCTGGACTTGTGTTGGTTTGCAAATTGGCCTTCATGCATAGAGGGTGAAAAGAGATGGAAGAAAGAGGCAGACCACTCCAGACTGGTACCTTTAAGGTTTAATGAAAAGGGAACTTATATGGGTTGTCTGGAGCAAATGCAAGATGTGGCTTGTGGCTTGTCTGGGGCAGCTGCAAGATGAGTAGATTACCCCACCTGACTGTCAGAATCCTAAAAGTTGATGTGGAGGTCCTAACTGGGTTCAGTCATGTATACAGCCTGGGTGGTCTCAACAACACCTTACTTTCTCACCGGTGCATCCTAGTCCTTGAAGTGGCTGCTAGTTTGGGAATAGTGGGACCTCCATTCCAAGAGCAGGTTATTCTAACACCAAGAATGAATTGTTTATCTTTCAGCATGTATTGGGAATGATTTCTGAGGTATAGATAGCATTGTTTATAAAAGCCAGGACATGGAAGCAACCTAGATGTCCATCAGCACATGAATGGATAAGAAAGCTTTGGTACATATACACAAGGGAGTATTACTCAGCCATTAAAAAGAATACATTTGAGTCAGTTCTAATGAGGTGGATGAAACTGGAGCCTATTATACATAGTGAAGTAAGCCAGAAAGAAAAACACCAATACAGTATACTAATACATATATATGGAATTTAGAAAGATGGTAATGATAACCCTGTATGTGAGACAGCAAAAGAGACAGAGATGTATAGAACAGTCTTTTGGACTCTATGGGAGAGGGTGGGACGATTTGGGAAAATGGCTCTGAAACATGTATAATATCATATACGAAATGAATCGCCAATCCAGGTTCAATGCAGGATACAGGATGCTTGGGGCTTGTGCACTGGGATGACCAGAGGGATGGTACAGGGAGGGAGGAGGGTTCAGGATGGGGAACACATGCACACCCATGGCAGATTCATGTTGATGTATGACAAAATAATACAATATTGTAAAGTAATTAACCTCCAATTAAAATAAATAAATCTATATTAAAAAAAATTAAAAAGTGGAGTGTTGAATTGCA
The DNA here is from genome assembly GCF_001704415.2 of Capra hircus. Classification (NCBI taxonomy): domain Eukaryota; kingdom Metazoa; phylum Chordata; class Mammalia; order Artiodactyla; family Bovidae; genus Capra; species Capra hircus. The sequence continues at coordinate 22,097,604 of NC_030818.1, forward strand.
AAAGCATTTTTAAAATTATCATTATTAACATATAAGGAGCCTCCACTTGTCTGGGTCAACCAACAGTCCCATCATCTCTATGACTATCTCCAATAACTTGTGACTTGCTTTGGCCAATACAATATAGCACAAATTGTTTGCTCTCTTGGAATCACCATTCAAATAAGCCCAGGCTGACTATGGGAAAATGAGAGCTACATGGCCCAGAGACTCCATCAACCCAGCAGCTAAAGTTCAACCCCCAGGAGCAGAGCTGGGTAGCCGATCTGTAGTTGACCACAAAAGTATGAGTCCAACTGAGATCAGAATCACTCAGGTAAGCACAGCCTAAACTACTGACCCTTAGATTCCTGAGGGGGGGAAAAATGATTGCTGTTCTACATTGCCACATTTTGTGATAGTTTGTTACCCAACAAAATTAACTGAAACACTCACCATTATCATTTTGGTGGAGAAGGTAACATTAGTATTTGAAGTAAAATGGTCTTATTTGAAAAATAGGAAGGATGTTGTTTTAGCAACAAAAAGATCAAATCATTATAAGCACAGTATTTATAGAGTGATAAACAGGAAAATATGAAGTCGTGTGCTGCCCCCCCATCAGCTATTGTGTTTATGAATCCATTTCTCCTGTAAATATCCTCAGAAACTATTTCCAGCAGGCAATGCTGACAGACTGTTTAAGAAAAAGGATCTATTGGCTGAGAATATGATTACATAGGGTTTAGTTTTAATTCTGCAACGAGATAGCCATGTGAGTTGAGAACTGGGTTCTTTATCTCTGTGGGCCTTATTTTTTACCAGTGCAAAATGAACAGCAACAACAATACCCAAGATTTACTGACTGCTTAGTCAATGTCACAAACTCTGTTCTATGGGCTTTCAAGTATTATCTAAATTCTTACAGTTGTACTTCAAATTCTCACCTGTAAAAGATATATTATTATTTTCTCTGTGATGAGGATTCAACAAAATGGCCCTAAAATGTCTCTGGGGGATAAAGGTCCTCACAATCTAATGCTGATCACTATTTTTTTTTTTTAACAAGGCAACATAATTAAATACAATACTTTCTGTCTTTATTTAACAAATTGATAAGTGATTGTGAGGGAGGCATTTTTTAAAACAGGTCTTTGCTTCATTTACTGGGGATGTTTTGGAACTGGATTTCTCAAGCCAATGTCAATAAATCTTATATCAGCAGTGTGTGGATGACTCAAAGGTCTAGGCCAGCCCTTGGCTGACCTTTGAGAAGTCAATTTCAGGAAAAACCTGAGAAATTTTGCCATTTGTATGACTTTAAAGGTCGACTATTTTGAGTGACTTTCATATCAACAGATGCCATGGTGGGAACAATGTGCATGCGTTAGAGGCTTGCTGTGTCTTTTGGACACATAAAAAGCAATAACCAAAAGGGAAAAATTTTGATATCTGAACTCTAAGTTTGGAACATCTCTTACAGACGCTAGAGAGTGATAAGGGAAATTGCTGAGTGGGAGATGACATTTCTACTACCTACAAATATAAATATTTTTACCCCATATGGCAATAAGAAAAAGATGTGTGAACAGAAAAATGGGCAAAGCATTTGAACAGGCACTTACAAAGGCAAATATATAAAATGCAAATAAACACATGAAAAGATGCCTGAAATCATCAGTCATGAGAGGTCGCATTAAATCACAATAATTGGAATGGCTAAAATGTAAAAGCCATCACTGGATGTTTGCAAAGATGTAGAGTAACTGGGATTCACAGATAGTGTTGATGGGAGTATAAACTGGCACAATAGCTTTGAAAAACTGTCACATGTACTGACAGTGAAGGCGTATACATCCTCTCAGTCAGTTATACACTCAACAGGAAATGTGTACATTATGTTCACCAAAAGACATGTATAAATAAAGATGTTTATAGCAATGCTACTTGTAACAGAACAAAGCTGGAAATAGCCAAATGTTCATCAAAAGTAGGTAAGTAGTGGTATATTCATAACCTATAATATTTTATGGTAATAAAAAACTGCTGCATGTGACAACACAGACCACTCTTATAGACCTGCTTAGTAGGAAAAGGCAGGCAGAAAAGAATCCATCCTGCATGAATCCATAGGTAAAGCTCAAAAGTAGGCAAAACGAACCTATGATGTTAAAAGTCAAGGGAATGGTTCTTTGTTGGGATGTGGATGATGACTGGGAGTAGCTAGTATTTTATCTTAGGGATTTTAATGACTAGGAAATGGCATGAAGGGGCTTCTGAGATGCTGGACATGTTCTATTTCTTGATCTGAATGGAAATCATACACATGTGCTCACTCTGAATATTTGCTGAGCTGTTTATGGCTCATGTGCTTCTCTATATGTTCACTATACTTCATTGGATAAGTTCATCTTTTAAAATAAAAGAACTTATGGGAGCTGTTGGAGAGTGTCCCATAGAACAACCATGGGGTTGTAGATGGAAATGGCACCCAGATAATGGCGCAAGCAGAGCGAGCTGTTTCATGAGAAGGACCAGCATGTTGGTACCAGTACTAGCTCTTGAGTGGCCTTGGGATCAAGTAACTCAGAGGGGCCAGGCCCAGGCACTTTGGTTCTGGTCGACAATATAGCGTAGAGGCAGAGATCACAACTGGCAGGCCTGGAGAGATAGCGGAATTGCTGGTGGATAAATCCTGTGAATTCAGAGGACAACAATGAGGTCAGAGAGGAATCAGCAAGAGCTGAAGAGTTGGGAATGATATCCAAATTCCCAGGGCAAATAGATGTTATTGATAGGAATGCAGATTTATGAGATGTTTTAGCCTGCATGTTGATTCAAGGACAGCAACTATTTGCTCCCATGGGTGAGAAGTTTCCTTCTTGGTGAAGACAAGGCTAGTTGTTCCTCAATGTGATGGAAGATTTGTCAGGGACAGGGTGGTTGAAGCACAGAAAGAGGATGAGAACTCTAGGCAAGGGGTGGGGAGAGACTTGGTTCTAATGATTTGATGATTCAGGAAGGAAGGGTAATTATTTCTTATAATACTGTCAGTGGCAAGGGAAAGTGTATTACTGTGTGTGTGGGTGCTGTGCAAAATAATTAGGACCAAAACCATCTGATTGGAAGATGTCCTACCTTAGCTGCTTTGGCTTCTGGCACAAGAAAAAACAACAGTTGGGCCTCAACTCCTAATCATGGTATGGCATGAATCCATCTCATTAAGCATGAGCCAAGCATGTGTTAGGAAATGGCAAGTAAAATACTAATGCTTAGATAATACCTCATCTTATGCAGCACTATTATCCTTTCAGAGGACTTTCACAAATACCATCCCATCTGAAACTCAAAACTTCCTTGATGGGAGGGAGGGCCTATTTTTCTCTCTACCTAAACAGATGACTCAGGGGCCCCAAGAGGGAAACGTGATCAATCAATGGGCTTTCAATGTAAGTGTTCTGGTATTACTTTCTTTGTGTGATGCTTTCTTGGCTAAGCTGAGATGCATGCTGGCCATGGCATGTGAACTAAAGGCAGCATGGGACACAGTAAAGATTTTTTAAATTTAGGAGATTTCACATGTAGCTGATGCAGGACTTAGAAATGGAACCCTGACAGTTGAAGTCAACATTTTTTTTTAAAGCTCTGTTGTAAGAACAAACAACACATAGGTTTCCTGAAGTCCAAAGACTGACTTGTACTTCCATTGATAAGGCCTCAGAGCCCTTTGCTGGAAACTAACCACTCAGGATCATGCTTCTCAGACTTGCAAGTGCACAAGAGTCACCTGGGTTGGTGGCAGTACAACGCATATTATGATACATTGGTTCTGGCTACACAGTAGTGAGGACAAAAAGTGCTCTTGGGGTCACTCTGAACTGAGCACTTTAGTGTGGAGCCTTGGGGACCAAGACCCCTGGAAACTGGCATCTTTATTAAGTAACAGTCCTCTAGAAAAATGGTACAGATGAACCTATTTGTAGGGGAGGAATAGAGAAATAGACGTAGAGAGTGGGAATGTGGACGTGAGGATGTTGGAGCAAAGACAAGGAGGTGAGAGAGTGAGTTTGTGGGGAGACCTAGGGAGAACGTTCCAGGCAGAGAGAATCACAAGCACTAAAGCTTTGAGATGGAGCAAGCCTGGCATGTTTACAGAATAGCAAAGGCTAGTGTCATTAGAGTTGGGAGGCAGGGGATAGAAGTGAGATGCAGATAGGAAGGGGAATAAAAGGCAGCTTAGTGCCTCAGAGGCCATTGTATGAACTTTGGCTTTTCCTCTGAGGAGTATGGGATGTTGGATGGTTTTGAGCAAAGAAATGAGTGACTGGATCTGACTTATGTTTTTAAAAGAATTGATCTGGCACCTGTGCTAAAATCGGCAGAGGACAAAGTTATTATAGAAACCATGAGGCCATGTAGAGGGATATTAGTCACCCAGGTGAGCAATGAGAATGACTTGGGTCATGGCAGTTGCTGGTCTGGTGATGAGAAATGGTTGGATATATTTAGACAGATGTGATTTTCCTGTATATTTCCCTGGGTCAATGGTGAACTGAGATTTATTAATCTGGGTGCATGAATCATGAAGCTCCTGGCAGTTGGTTGACAGTTATAAGGAAATTTTGTTAGTTTTTGGTGTTTTGGGGGTGGCGGGGGGTGTGCGGGTGAAGCATACCACTTCATTTTGTCCCTGCTGCTGGATTATCACTTCTTTTATCATTTAAAAAAGTTATAGAATGTTGGAAGCAGTAGTAGTTGAGGTTAACCTTTCCTAATACAGATTTCAGAACAATTTAGCAGCTTGAATTCCATTTTTAAGTTGTATATCACAGATGGGTGTCTTTCCATTAAAAAATAAATCAAGAGTGGCAGCAATTGTCAATGTTATTTTTCTTCTTATAACTCTAACTGGAGTATTGGAAAGATAGAAACTCTCCAGAGAATTCACTATTCCAGGGTTGGCAAATACATAGCAAATAGTCCCTCTTCCACTTTCTCACCAAAGGCAGATATTACTAAGTGAGAACAGCATTCTTTTTCTCTGAGCTCTGATGGAGCACTGGAATCTTTATCAAAACAATCACAAATATATCAGAGCTGGCATGAGTTAAAACCTATTTGCCATGCCTGTGGGTAATCACTCTTCCTGACAGCTTAATGGGGTTGGACAGGAAGCCATGCTTCACCGAGGTGCAGCTGGAGCCAGTCTTGATCTTGTCAAATTCTGTCTCCATCTCTGGCTAGCTCTTCCACCCTGGACAATGACTTCACATTTCTAAGCCTCAGTCTCCTGTTCTATAAAATGGGGGAGATAATGCCTGTCTCATAGTAGCTGAGAGTGATAGTCGCTCAGTCATGTCTGACTCTTTGTGATCCCATGGACTGTAGCCCACCAGGCTCCTCTGTCCATGGGATTTTCCAGGCAAGAATACTGATGTGGGTTGCCATTCCATTCTCCAGGGGATCTTCTCAGCCCAGGGACTGAATCTGGGTCTCCCACATTGCAGGCAGACTCTTTACCACCTGAGCCACTGAAGTGAAAGTCATTCAGTTGTGTTGACTCTTTGAGACCCGGTGGACTCTCTAGTCCATGGAATTCTCCAGGCCAGAATACTGGAGTAGGTAGCCATTTCCTTCTCTAGGGTATCTTCCCAACCCAGGGATTGAACCTAGGTCTCCCACATTGCAGGTGGATTCTTTACTGGCTGAGCCACCAGGGAAGCTCTGAGCTACTAGGAAGAATTAAATAGTATATGTGAATTGCTTAATCCAGGACCTTACCTGATTTATTGAAACCTTTAATACATCTCAAGCATGGTTATTTGAATTAGTTTAATTAACAGACATCTTGAGGACAAACATAGAAGTATCCTGACTCTGCCACCTTGTCCTTCTTTTTCTTTTTTTAAAAATATTTTAGCTTATAAACATGTTCATACCATCTCCAGGAAAGGAGCACTTCCTTGCTCACTCTTCAGAGCCCCATCATGGTAGCTTGGCATTAGCAGGTATAGCTGTTTAGTTGGTTTTGTAAAGGCAGAATCCATTACTAAAAACCTATAAAATATATAAAACTTTTTGGAACCTGGAATATAGTTTCCCACACGAATGATATAACAGAGATTAACTCCCAAACCAACATAACAGACAAAAACAGAAAGCAAATGCAAAAAGAAAAGCTTGAGTGATCAAGAAAAGGTTAGCTGACATTAAGAAAGCAACAGCAATGACTAACAGCAAACTTCGGTGCAAGAAAAGAAGCCGGAATAAAATCTTTGGTGAAATGAATTAAAAAAATAAGTTTGATTTAGACCAAAGAAGATAAATGTGGTACCCAGTGACATGTGTTCTCTTGTTCACTATGGGTTATGCATTTACTGAGCTCTAGTTACCAAGTGCTGTGCTTAGTACTGGAGGTTAAAACACAGTCTCTGCTCACAAGATAGTAGACTAGTGAGATAAATAGCCATGAAGTTTTGGATTATATAGTCTAATTGGTACAAAAGGGATACATATATAATCCTTTTGAAACAAAACAGGACTAGAAAAGCTATGAATGAGCTCAGGTCAGAGAAGGCTTCTTAGAAGAACAGATACCTAATCTGATCCTGGAATGTAAATAGCAACAAACCAGGTAGAAGTCAGGGAAGAAGGAGAAAATTTCATGGCGAATTTGAGGGAACTGTAAGCATGTCAGAACTGCTGGAGGATAGAGTTCAAGGAAACAGCCGTATCACATTGCTAGACTCAACAGGTTTCTGATTGCTGACTGTTCTGTTATTTTGGTAACAAGACAAGGCCAGTCTCATGTAGATACAACAGTTTAGTGACAGGAAAGTGGTGGTTACTCTGGACAGTCAAGTCCCTCGGGATGTGGATGCCAGGATAGTGAAGTAAAAGAGATTTGTGGCTGAGTAATAGTCCATTGTATATATGTAACGCATCTTCTCTATCTACCCGTCTGTTGATGGACACTTAGGTTGCTTCCATGTCCTGGCTGTTGTAATAGTGCTGAACATTGGGGTGGATGTATCTTTTGGAATTATGGTTTCCTCCAGGGTTATGCTCAGGAGTGGGTTTGCTGGGGCATATGGTAGTTTTATTTTTAGTTTTTTAAGGAACCTCCATACTGTTCTCCATAGTGGCTGTACCAGTTTCTATCTTGCAAGTTCTTTCTAGAATCTCCATGGCTACCACACCCCCACTGGGAACCTTTTGGTTTGTATGTGAGTCTCAATGTGAATTTCATTATTTTGACCCTGTCACTAAGAATATGTACATGTCTGAGTGCCTGGCTCATAGGTCTGTGAAGTTGATGGTAAGAATCACATCATGACAGATTTATCTAGGTGTAATGTCCAGGAAACCTCAGGCCTCTAGTTATCTTTTCAACCTGTTTGTTTTCGGCGAAAACCTCTGTCATTGTGTATCACATGCCTGCCTGTTTTGTCCTAAATTCAGTCCTTTCCACTACATTGTACCTTTTTCCTGGTGAGTCATTTTCACTCATCATTTTCACTGTAGGTGCTCTCATTGGCCTTTCTTTGGCTAGACTAGAGAAGGCTAAAAATCATACTACTTGAAAACTTTGAGAATAATTATCTATAAAGAGATGTGAGCTATTTTTGCAAAACATCAATATAAAAAAGATACTAGCAGATTGCTATCATCCCCTTCCTCCTAGGAAATTTTTAATTGCTGAAGGATTTCTTAACACATGTCATAGATGAATTGATCACATAATTTGAACCTTTGAAATTAAATGCTATTTTAAAAATTTTTAAAAGAGAGTGAGTCATTGAAAATGAGTCATTTATGTTCCCTTTGTGTACTAATCACCTCATCAAGACTGAAGTTCACACACGTATGTCCTTAAAATTCTTGAGGTATAAAAGTGATGTGTTCTGCCTTTAAGGTTTTCATTTCCTTATATTAGGGCACCTAGAGTGAATGTATTGACAAGGAACCTGCCTAGGTGACATACATCTCAGGTTCTGACACCTCTCTGCAGAAGAACATGTTCTGATACATTCTGTTCCTGGGACTGCTCATCTAGTCCCTTTCATTGTAGAATGATATTCTGTAGTGGCCAGATTGTTTTTTCCTTTCTCCCAAAGAGGATTTTAGTTCTATCAAGCTTCATGAAACTTTCCTTGCCTTCACTTGACTCAAGTGGTATACTCGAGAAACGTGATATTTTGAAGCAAGTGATTTAGGCACACATGAATCAAAACCACGTCTTCTTGAGAACTGAGTCAAGCTGTCAAGTACCTAAGCAAGTGCCTTCAAGGAAGAGATATTTATAGTTGCCATGTGAGAGGATGGTGAGGAGTAAAAGGAAGGATGCAAAAGGCTACCAAGAAAATAGGTTCAGAGAAATTGCTCTCTCTCAAAGGTTTCCCATCAGACTAATGGAGTCAGGCTGCAAAAAGGACTTCTAAACTTACATGACCTTTTCGCTTATAGTTAAATGCTGGGGGTTTTCCTGATGAACCAGTGTGCCTGTTGAAGGCCCACTTAGGAATTTAATTGTAGACCTTGTGCCTACCATGTACATAAAAGGTCTCTCTCCACATAGACTTCCCTGTCTGTTTCTTCCCTGTTGATGTCCCAGGGTCCTGTAATTATACTCCGCTTAGGTTTCCAAGGCTCCTGGGCATCTCTGAGCTGGAATTAGTGAATACATGTACATGAGCACTAACACCTAAGTAAGGAAAACATTCTATGGCATCTAGTTAAAGAAAATTAATAAACATGCAGAATGAAAACCCAATGAAACAGATAGTAAAGGCCACTGATGCCTGCACCTTAAGATATATGCATATGCTGATGAACTCTCTAACCTGACTGAATGCTAATGGCTCTTGCTTTATAATTGTTCTGCTCCACATGCTTATATAATTACACCATTCTTTTTCTTGGGATGTTTTCATTAGATGATTCAACTAAGTGTTAAGACATCAAATGAATAAACAGAGCTGCGATTGACTGGGGATGATGCCAGCATTGAATAATGCTATTAAGGTTATATGTTTTAGCAGAGATTCAATTAAATGGTGGTTTTATCTAAATATTCTAGTGGGAATGTTATTAAAAGGTATTTGGAAAGACTTTTTTTTTTTTTTTTTGATGTGTGGTCTGTTTTTGTTGCTTTTAATGATGATATTTTCAAATGGGTTACTCAGTGTGCAAAAGATATTACTATGGACTTAAGATTTTTTTTCCTGGCAGCCATGGATGGAAATGAGAGACATAGTGGTATTTTGCTACTAATTTTGTTTAAAGAAAATAAAATAACAACAGCATAGTTTTGGAATAACATTTATATGGCAGAAAAAGTTGAATATGTAGTCATTATTGCATTAATTTTGTCAGTTGTAGAGGATAAACTTCCTCCCTCCCTAAGAAATGATGAAGGAAATTTCATCCAAAGGATTTTGCTGAACATGAAACTCAGATGAAATTTTTCAGTGTGTAAATATTGACATAAGAATTAAAAAAAAAGATGAAGATGAGGGTAGCAAAAGCACAAATGTTATGAAATAGTAGAAATAATGTGACTGAAAAGTGGGAGGAAAAGGGACAGGAAAGAAGAAAATTAACTAAGCTTATTGGTATTTGTATTAGCAGGAGGTAGGAGGTAAAGTATGGTAACAAAAACTGATAAACCAGATCATCAAAGGCAAAATCCAATCAACCCAGGAGATTAGAAGCATTACAGACACATAAGAACCATTGTAATCACAAGTACTAAAATACAAATATTTTCTAATACCAAAAGTTGTTTAAAGAACAAACAATGCATAGCATAGAAAAAGAGAAGTAGCAAATATAGCAAAATACATGTAATTATAAAATTTTGCCATGGTTGAGATCAAGCATTATCTGTTATATCAATAAATGTGAATAGGTTTAAATTATATACTAAAAGAAAAAGATACTCAATTTGGCTCACAAGACATGAACTGTGTATAGGAGCTATAGCGGAAAGTAAGTAATTCTGAAAGGCTAAAAACAAATCAATGAACTAAGGCATGGCAGGCAGATAGAAAAATAAGGAAGGTAGGGGTAATAATCTTGATGTTAGACAAAATAGAATTCAAACTCCAAAACATAAATATGTCAAAGAAGGGCACTTTCTTCCCCATTTTTTTTTGTACTGTAGTAAAATACATAGAACATAAAATTTATTGTCTTAACCATATTTAAGTGTACAGATCTGTGGTACTAAGTATCTTGACTTTGTTGTATAACCCTCATTATCTTCTTTCTCCAGAACTTTTTCATTTAGCAAACTCTATACCTATTAAACTATAACTTCCCATCCTCCCAGCCCTTCTCAACCCCTGGCAACCACCATCCTACTTTCTGTCTCTATGAATTTGACTACTCTAGGTATCTCATGCTGTGCTGTACTTAGTCACTCAGTCATGTCTGACTCTTTGAAATCCGATGGACTGTAGCCTGCCAGGCTCCTATGTCCATGGAGATTCTCCAGGCAAGAATACTAGAGGGGGTTGCCATGCCCTTGTCCAGGGGATCTTCCCAACCCAGGCATTGAACCCATGTCTCCTGCCTTGCAGGCAGATTCTTTACCATCTAAACCACTAGGAAAGCCCAAGAACACTGGAGTGGGAAGCCTATCTCTTCTCCAGAAGATCTTCCTGACCCAGGAATCAAACTGGGGTCTCCTGAATTGCAGGTGGATTCTTTACCAGGTGAGCTACTGGGAAAGCCCTGAGGTATCTCATAAGTGAAACCAAGCAGTATTTGTTTTTTGTGTGTCCGGCTCACTTCACTTAGCATAATAACCTCAACTTTTATGTTGTGGAATATGTCAGAATTTCCTTTCTTTTTAAGGTTGGATATTCCATTATATGTATATTTTATGTAGTCATTCATCTACTGATAGACCCTTGGGTTGCATTTAGATATTTTGAATAATGCTGCTATAAACATCAGTGTATGAATTATCTCTTTGAGACCTAAGAAGGATACTTTCTGATGGAAAAGTCATAATTCACAGTATAGATGTATCCTTATGAATATTTATGCATCAAATAATATAACAACTACCTTCATAAAAATAAACTATAGGAGCTGCAAAGGAACAGAGATAACCACAGTAATACCAGGAGACATTCATACATCAATGTTAATACTGGAAAGACAAAGTAGACAAAAATAGAGATGAAAGACCTAGAAACAATCTATGTGGAAGATCTTATGAATAGGTATAACTCTATACCCTGATGATAGAGAAGACATTTTCAAGTTCATGCAATAATCACTCAATTTGATTGTATGGTACTCTATAGGTACATTCACACAGTAAATTCAGTGGTGCAGTGAGAAATATTTAACAAGCAGCTCTCTAGAAGAAAAAGCTGTGATACCATTTGCTAAATTCTCTGATGTAAATCCTCTTATAGCCAATTTGAAGTTACCAATGTAATGCCACTGAACAAGGAGCTGGGAAGAGATAAAGACAATTGAATTTCAGAAACCAGTACAAGTCAGCTCTAACGAATTACTAAGTTTCATAAAGTAGAAATATTACAAGTGAAACTCCATGATCACAAGCAATAAAACTAGAAATAACTAACAAAAAGAGAAATTCTCTTCTTGACATTTAAAGCTTTTTACTAAACAACTTCTTAGTGAAAAGGGAAATACAAAATGAAATTATAAAATGAAAAATTAAGAAAAAGCTCTCTATATATTAGGATTTGTAGCATACATTTTAAGCCGTCATTAAAGAAAAATTCATAGAACTGAACACTTACAGTAAAAATGAAATTCTGAAAATAAATTTTTAGCTCAGAAAACTAGTGAGAGAAAAACTAAATAAAACACAAGGAAGGCAATCATAAAGATAAAGCAGAAGTCAGTGAGGTAAAGAATAGTGAATAAGTAGGCCTAATCAATAAATCCAAAATTGTATTTCTTTAAAAGTCAACAAAACTAACTAACTTGATCAAGACAAAAAGAGAAATCACATAAATACAAAATAATAATTGACAAGGGGAGCATAAGCATCAAAACAGAAGAAAATTTACAACTACTAGTACAGTACAGACCTATATGCAAATTAAAAAAATTAGATGAACTGGATACATTTTTAGGAAAATAGAGATTACAAAAATTGGCCCAATTGGTGTTAAAGTATAAACAGATCAATGTCTATAGTAGAAATAATGAGAGATAGGAAGTATCCCACAAAAATAGGATCAGGCACAGATGGTTTCACAGAGGAATTCTAGTATGTCTTCAAAAAGCAAATAGTCTAATGCTGTGTAAGTTGTTCCAGAGCTTTGAAAACAAAGATGAAAGGTTTCCCAATTTCTTCATGAAGCAAAGATAATATTGATGCTTAATTCTGCTAAATATACTATTAAATTACAATAGCAGAACCATGTTATTTATGAATATTAATGCAAAAATAATAGCAAATGGAGTTCAACAGCACATTAAGGAAAAATACACTATGACCAAGTGAAATTTATTTCATGGTTGGTTTTAATAGTAAATTGATTAATATCACACACTGATAACTCTAAGGGGAACATCATGTGATTATCTCCATGTGCATGTGCTCAGTCACTTCAGTTGTATCCGACTCTTTGAGATCCCATGGACTGTAGCCCGCCAGGCTCCTCTGTCCATGGGAATTCTCCAGACAAGAATACTGGTGTGGGCTGCCATGTCCTGCTCCAGGGGATCTTCCCAACCCAGGAATCAAACCCAGTTTTCCTGTATTGCAGATGGATTCTTTTTTCTTTTTTAATTGATTCATTTTAATTGGAGGCTAATTAGTTTACAGTATTGCAGTGGTTTTGCCACACATTGATATGAATCGGCCTTGGGTGTACATGTGTCCCCCATCCTGAACCCCCTCCCACCTCCCTCCCCATCCCATCCCTCAGGGTTGTCCCAGTGCACTGGCTTTGAGTGCCCTGTTTCATGCTCTGAACTTGGACTGGTCATCTATTTCACATATGGTTATATACATGTTTCAATGCTATTTTCTCAAATCATCCCACCCTTGGCTTCTGCCACAGAGTCCAAAAGTCTGTTCTTTACATCTGTATCTCTTCTGTTGTCTCGCATATAGAGTCATCATTACCATCTTTCTAAATTCTATATACACGCATTAATATAATGCATTGGTGTTTTTCTTTCTGACTTACTTCACTCTGTATAATAGGCTCCAGTTTCATCCACCTCATTAGAATTGATTCAAATGTATTCTTTTTAATGGCTGAGTAATATTCCATTGTGTATATGTACCACAGCTTTCTTATCCATTAGTCTGCTGATGGACATCTAGGTTCTAATTTCATTCTTTTACACGTGGTTGACCAGTTCTCCCAGCACCACTTGTTATAGAGATTGTCTTGTCTCCATTATATATTCTTGCCCTCTTTGTCAAAGATAAAGTGTCCATAGGTACATGGATTTATCTCTGGGCTTTCTATTTTGTTCCATTGATCTATATTTCTGTCTTTGTGCTAGTATCATACTGTCTTGATGACTGTAGCTTTGTAGTATAGTCTGAAGTCAGGCAGGTTGATTCCTCCAGTTCTATTCTTCTTTCTCAAGATTGCTTTGGCTATTCGAGGTTTTTTGTATATCCATACAAATTGTGAGATTATTTGTTCTAGTTCTCTGAAAAATACCACTGGTAGCTTGATCGGGATTGCATTGAATCTATAGATTGCTTTGGGTAGTATACTCATTTTCACTATATTGATTTCTCTGATCCGTGAACATGGTATATTTCTCCATCTATTTGTGTCATCTTTGATTTCTTTCACCAGTGTTTTATTGTTTTCTATATATAGGTCTTTTGTTTCTTTAGGTAAATTTATTCCTAAGTATTTTATTCTTTTTGTCACAATGGTGAATGGGATTGTTTCCTTAATTTCTCTTTCTGTTTTCTCTTTATTAGTGTATAGGAATGCAAAGGATTTCTGTGTATTAATTTTGTATCCTGCAAATTTACTATATTCATTGATTAGCTCTAGTAATTTTCTGGTGGTATCTTTAGGGTTTTCTATGTAGAGGATCATGTCATTTGCAAACAATGAGAGTTTTACTTCTTCTTTTCCAATCCGGATTCCTTTTATTTCTTTTTCTTCTCTGATTGCTGTGACTAAACCTTCCAAAACTATGTTGAATAGTAATGATGAAAGTGGGCACCCTTGTCTTGTTCCTGACTTTAGGGGAAATGCTTTCAATGTTTCACCATTGAGGATAATGTTTGCTGTGGGTTATCATATATGGCTTTTATTATGTTGAGGTATGTTTCTTCTATGTGCAGGCAGATTCTTTACCATCCAAGCCACCATCTCCATAGATATTCATAAAGGCATTGAGAAAATTCAAAATTAACTGATAAAAGCATTAAAAAAATGAATTGAGGGCTTGAAGGCTACTTTCTTAACATGATTGCTGCTAAGTCACTTCAGTCATGTCCGACTCTGTGTGACCCCATAGATGGCAGCCCACCAGGCTCCCCCGTCCTTGGGATTCTCCAGGCGAGAACACTGGAGTGGGTTGCCATTTCCTTCTCCAATGCATGAAAGTGAAAAGTGAAAGTAAAGTGGCTCAGTCATGTCCGACCCTCAGCAATCCCATGGACTGCAGCCTTCCAGGCTCCTCTGTCCATGGGATCCTCCAGGCAAGAGGACTGGAGTGGGTTGCCATTGCCTTCTCCACTTAACATGATTAAATATATATAAATCCAAAAACCATTTTCTTAATGAGGAAGCTCTAGAGGCATTTCCATGATAAGGAATAGATAGCATGGATGCCAATACAGTCACTAATTTCATTGTTTCACTAGAGGCATTAATCAATGAGTCAGATGCAAGAAATCAAAGTATAAGAATAAACAAAGAAAATATATCTGCACATGGTATATTACATTTGACAAACTGAAGAGAATGAAAGATACAAATAACTCAAACACATCATTACAAAGATATCAGTTCTTCCTGTTAATTGATAAGATATAAATAAGCTTTTTATGGAACTTTAAAATTGATGCTGAAATTTTTATTAAAAGTCAAACATAAAGAATAATCAAATGTAAAGAATAAAAGAGAAACACTGAAAAAGAAAAATTATGAGAGTGGACTAAACCTATCAGAGATTAACGTTGAGCCTCTATAATTAAAAGAAGGAGATGCTAACGTGTAAACAGACAAATACACTAGTACAACAGCAGAGAAACTCAGTATCAGACCAAACTTTATATGGAAAGTCACAATATGATAAAAGGCAAAGATGGACTCTTTAATAAAGGAAGCTTGAATAGCCTAGTTACCACTTGGGAAAAAAATTAGATTTGTACTTTACACTATATAGAAAATACATCATTAACTTAAAATGCATCAAAGATCTAAATGTAAACACAAAACTATGTAGAACTGTAAGAAAACATGAGTGAATTCCTCTTGGTGAAGAAAAAGTCAAATTATACCTCAAAATCTATAGGCAGTAAAAGACTGATAACTCTGACTACATGAAATAAAATGTTTTTGCACATTTTAAAAAACACCATAGCTGAAAAACTGGGAGAAAATATTTGCAGCATATACTACAGACTAAAGCCAAATATTCCTTTATATATAAAGAAATTGTAAGCATCAAGGAGCAAAGGGCCAAAATCCAACAGAGAAGTGGGAAAGGGACAGTATCAGATAATTCAGATTAACATGTAAATGGCCCTTAGAAATATGAAAGTTGCCATGTGTAATCAAAGAAATGAAAATTAATAAAACCACTAATATGCCATTTTTCACCCTTAAGATGGGTGAAAAAAGTATTGACAACATACTCTGTTGGCAAGGCTGTGAGGGGACAGTTCCTCTCAATACCTACCACTTGAAATGCAAACTTTACAACGCTTTCTAAGGGTTATTTGGCAATGCCTACTAAACTGTGCTCACCTTTTGATCCTGCAATCTCACTTCTCATAATCTGCCATAAAGATACATCCCCAACAATATGAAAATTATAAATGCACAAGATTTATCATTGGTAATTGGGAAATACAAATGGAAAAAATCTAACTACCCATCCATAGCAGAGTGACTAAGCTACCTACAAATGGAATCCTGTGCAGTTGTCAAAAGAATGAGAAAGGTCTCTGTGAACTGATATGAACTGATTTTTCCAGGATATATTAGTTAAGTGAAAAAGTACAAGACGTTTCTCTGATACAGTGCCCATCATTTAGGTAAGAAGGAAATAGGAAGAGTTATCTGTATTAACTCCTCTGTGTAATTAAATATAGGAAGGTTACATCAGGAGCTAATGACAGGTTCAGTGTAAAATTGGTGTCCTGAATCCTGACTGAGTTTTTCCTGTTTTGAAAAGTATCAGTTCAGTTCAGTTCAATAGCTCAGTCGTGTCCGACTCTTTAGCTGACTACAATATTATATTAGTTTCAGGTATATAGCATTGTGATTCGACATCTGTATAACTTTATGAAATGATCAGCATGATAAGTCTAGTAACTGTCACCATATAAAATTATTATAATATTGGCCATATTCTTTATGCTTTACATTACATACCCATGATTTATTTATCTTATAAGTGGATGTCTGTACCTCTTAATCCGCTTCACCTATTTTACTTAAAATCCCCCTTCCACTTCGCTCTGGCAACCACCAGTGGAATTTTTTTTTCCCCTCCCTATCCCCTCCACAATATGTCCTCTCTCCCTGCTCTTCCCTCCCTAACAGTAAAAACACCCAACAGGAGATCTACCCTCTTAGCAAAGCTTTAAGTTCCCAATATAGTGTTACTATCTGTGGCTATCTGTTGCAGAACAAATCTCTAGAACTTACACTTTGTACTTACCGAATAATAACCCCCAATTTTTTCTTCCCCAAGCCCCTGGAAACCACTTCTATTCTCTGTTTTTGTGACTTTGATTATTGTTGTATTTGGCCAAGGATAGATTTAGTTTTAAATTAGGAGCCAAGGTCTCAAGGGCAAGGGTTAGAACAATTTAGTCAATTGCCTTTTAAGGGACTGATTCTATTGTTACTGTGTTAAACATTTCATAGATAGATCTTCCAACTCTTAAAATCAGTGCAAATGAGGAAGAAGAAATTTTACATTTCTATATGCAAAACCCTGATGACTTCCCCTTGGAACTGATGGAGTCTATGACTTCAGTTACCTGTAAACAAGGCTTCCTATCCCTTTGGGGCCCTCAGTTCTGCTGTTTCCACATTAGAAACTATGGTTAAAGATTAGCAGCTCTGACAGTTCCTTGATAGAAAGTAGTATCTCCCCTGTCCAGGATATTATGATCAAACACCTATTGAAAAGCAAATAGAACTAGTCTTATTATTACAATTTGGAGCATATGTTACCTGGGGAAATAGCAAGACAAAAGCAGAAGTAATAAAATCTGAGAGGTGGAAATTCTTATACCTTATGGCTATCACTATGGTTATATATCCTATCAATTGGGATAGCAAAAAAAAACACAACATTTTAGACAGGCAGTCATGAGTGTGGAAAAAAGATTTGCATCAGTTGATTTCAGTCACTCAGTTGTGTCCGACTTTGTGACCCCATGGACTGCAGCACGCCAGGCCTCCCAGTCCATCACCAACTCCTGGAGCTTGCTCAAACTCATGTCCATCGAGTTGGTGATGCCATCCAACCATTTCATCCTCTGTCATCCCCTTCTCCTCCTGCCCTCAATCTTTCCCAGCATCAGGATCTTCTCCAGTGAGTCAGTTCTTCACATCAGGTGGCCAAAGTATTGGAGTTTCAGCTTCAACATCAGTCCGTCCAATGAATATTTAGGACTGATTTCCTTTAGGATGGACTGGTTGGATCTCCTTACAGTCCAAGGGATTTTCAAGAGTCTTCTCCAGTACCACGGTTCAAAAGCATTAATTCTTTGGCACTCAGCTTTCTTTATAGTTCAACTCTCACGTCCATACGTGACTACTGGAAAAACCATAGCTTTTACTAGATGGACCTTTGTTGGAAAAGTAATGTCTCTCCTTTTTAATAAGCTGTCTAGATTGGTCATAGCTGTTCTTCCCAGGAGCAAGCGTCTTTTAATTTCAAGGCTGCCGTCACCATCTGCAGTGATTTTGGATCCCAAGAAAATAGTCTCTCATTGTTTCCATTGTTTCCCCATCTATTTGCCATGAAGCGATGGGACCAAATGCCATGTTCTTAGTTTTCTGAATGTTGAGTTTTAAGCCAACTTTTTCATTCTCCTCTTTTACTTCCATCAAGAAGCTCTTTAGTTCTTCTTCACTTTCTGCCATAAGGGTGGTATCATCTGCTTATCTGAGGTTATTGATATTTCTCCCATCAATCTTGATTCCAGCTTGTGCTTCATCCAGACCAGCATTTCACATGATGTGCTTTGCATATAAGTTAGATAAGCAGGGTGACAATATACAGCCTTGATATACTCCTTTCCCAATTTGGAACCAGTCTGTTCATCAGACAGACCCACATTTGCATCAGACAGAACCAAATTTAAATCCTGATTCAGATACTTATTGGCAAACTCCTTACTTCTCTGGGCCTCAGTTTCCATATCTGTTAAGACAGAAGATCACCCATTTTGTTGAACTAAATAAGCACTGTGTATATATGGGGTACTTACTAGGTTTGCAATCAGTGTGGGGTCATTCTGTCCAATTCTTATCTCTTAATTTTATATTTTTATTCATTTCTGTATTTTTTCTCCTTTCAGTTTCCATTCACCTTCTCAGCTGTTGAATGACGGGGATTCCCCATGCTTGACTGTCTTTCCTACTTCCTTCATATTCCATTGAGACCTTCCCCCATCCTTGGTTTGAGTTATGATTTTCTTTCCCTGAGAAGAAACAGTATTAGTATAAGAACTGTTTATATTGATTAATAGCAGGGAAGAATACTGCAAAACTACATTGATTTCTAACTTACAGATTATTCAATGTCACTATTGTCACCATTGAAGACCTCCTATGCATAAGACATGGAGATCAAATCACAAATGATACCTTGAATTTTGAAGGAGTTTGGTTATAAACAAAAAATATGATCAAAATATTAATATAAAATTTTTATGATGAGATTTAAATAGTTTTAAATGAAAAAATTTTAAATAGTAAAACAGAGTGATAAGGTTAAAATAGGCATAGACTTTGCTGTGGGGCATTAGAAGTTATTAATTATGACCAGAGAAATCTTTGCAAAAAAGATGCACTTAGACTGGGTCTTGAAGGAGGAAAATTTCAAGAGGGAAACCATTTGAAAAATTGATTATTTGATGATTTAGCTTAATTTTATTCAAAGCATATGAAAGGGGAAAGCAGGGATCAAAGGGATCTAAGCAAACTATATACTGTTCCTCGTTTTAACTTTTCCATCAGGTAGAAAATTGTTGCAGGACAAAGATTTGTAAGAAAAAGCATTTTTGTCCCCACTGAGTCATTTACAGAAAGTCATAAAAAGATCCAATATCAGGAAATTACCTCTTCTCTTATTGAAACTAGCTAAGGACTTGGTTTAATAGAAACCACTCGTTAGAAAGACAAGGGTAATAATCTCAGTTATGATCCTCTCTCATCTTGTTGTGTGGAAACAGCAGAGCCCTGAAGCCTAGCTGCAGGCAGGGGACAGATGCCTAGAATCTTGATGTGACACTGATGGAAACAGCCCATCAAGTTGATGGACTGTTGATAGATCAACAGTCCCATCAGTGGGGACACTCTTGGAGGGAGACTCAAGTTCATGTTGCACTGTGTTTTGGGTGAAGCCTCTGAAATGATTGCCATATTGAACAGCAGCAGAATTTATTTGAATAAGAATATTTTGTCTGTACTTTATCAATGTGTGTGTTGCTTTGAACAAAATAGTTACGCAGGTTTACTTGCGAAAAGCATGACCTATAGATTCAGGAAAACTGGACTCACTCACAGCTGTGTGACTCAGAAACCTCAGTTTCTTTGCCAATCAAATGAACCAATGTGAATTCTTACCAGGCTTGGTGAGGAGATCAAAGGTCCAAATCCAGAGGAACACAGTTTAAAACTGTTAAAAGCTTTTATTCATGTCAGTTATTGTTCAAGGGCACACCATTAAATCAACCAACACATTATGAGACACATGCAATGTTCTATCTTGTCTCAGGAAACCAGGGATTGTCATTCTGTGGAGAAAGCTGGAAGGTCATTATTGGGTTCTTTATGTGGATAGTTTAGATAATAGCTATAAATTATGTCTCTATTTCCTCCAAAGGAGTGTCTTTCAAACTTTAGGTTGTCGACATTACTCAGCCATGGAATCGATTTAGAGTTGCTGCCATAATTTCTTTTTTACTTGATGAAACAGAAAGAGAGTAGAAAAGACTAGAAAGCAATAAAAAATACCCTGCTGTATCATGGTGTAAGGATACAAACTCTTAAATGGGGAATTTATTTCATGCCTATATGCATTCATATGCATGTGAACACATACATATACACTTCGTGAAGTGAAAATCATTCAGTTGTGTCTGACTCTTTGCGACCCCATGGACTATAGAGTCCATGGAATTCTCCTGGAGTGGATAGCCGTTTCCTTCTCCAGGGGACCTTCCCAACCCAGGAATTGAACCCAGGTCTCCCACATTGCAGGCAGATTCTTTACCAGCTGAACCACCAAGGAAGCCCAAGAATTCTGAGTGGATAGCCTATCCTTTCTCCAGCGGATCTTCCCTATCCAGGCATTGAACCGGGGTCTCCTACATTGTAGGTGAATTCTTTACTAGCTGAGCTACTAGGGAAGCCCACACATATACACTAGTAAGTACTAGTTAGAAATATCAAATGTATTTCTTAAAATGGCTTGCAATCAACACTTGAAAAACTTACCTCCTGTGGGTTAATGATGAAAGACACTCACATTTTTTATCTCTTCTTATTTTTCTCATAAGCCTTTCTTTCTACATTCTGAGTTGCTTTCTGGACATTTATTTTCTCTAGGCTATTTAGCTTTCATCTGAAACTGATACTCCTAAAACTGAACTCTCTCTACCTTCAAATAATTTTATTCTACTAAATTTCCACACCTATTTTATTCACGATACTCCTAATTACTCTTGGTCAAACCCTTTGTAATCTTGCCTGTCTTTTTCATCTCTTTCTTATCTTGAGCCATGGGGGTAAAGTGGATGTGGAACTGACGTTAATGGAGTACTTGAAATTTTCAGGCCCCTTGCCATATGTTTTATATGCTCCTATACCCTTGTAATGTTGGCTCAAGGGTTTGAGCCAAGCTTTGGCTCAAAGAGGTTGAGGAACCAGCCCAAAGTAACAAAAATTGTATTTATGTAAGAGCTGCTCTTTTTCTTCTGTCAGCTTAGGTATCTGACTCCAAAATACACATGCTTTCTGCTACATTCTGCCGTCTTCCCAAATGTACTGCCTTTAAAATAATTTACACGGGAGCTTAGAGTGATGTTAGAGCAGTTACGGTCCAGAACAATGATCACTACAAGGTCTGGGGTTATCCTCAGGACTCATATTGCTGGTAAGGATTTCAGAACTCAACTGTTATATAACGAAAGACATAATTATGACACAGAAAAGTTAAGTAACTTGACTGAAACCATAGTTTACTTTGTGGAAGATCCTTGGCCAGGATTCAGGTCTTGATTTTTGTGTAACGTTCTTTTCATCTCTCTTCCTAGCCTGAGGAAGTAGAAGAAGAAGTGAAAAGGCAAAAAACAAGATATCTCCAGGGCAAAGCATTTTGGCACAATCCAAGGTGTCAGTCTTTAGGTGAAATGGATTCCTTATCAAATCATTAGGATCAGAAATCCTTTGAGATTTTTCTTCTGAGTCACCATGGCTCAATATACTTCTAAAAACTTTTTATTGGCCAATGCTATGTACACTGTTTGAATGAAATTCCTTCAAGAAAAGAGAATGATGTTGTTAAGAGGGAGGCAGAAATCCTATAAATGAGCCTTCTAATGAGTTAAGGATTCTAAGTATTAGAGAAATAAACTCACTGAGTCTTTTGCCTTCCCTTGAGCTCCAGCTGACCAAGCAGGGGTGGGGTTTCAAGTCAAGCTCAAGACTATAGAAGCACAGTAGGTGGGTTTTATATGCTTTCTCCTCATCCTTCCTTTTCATTTCTTAATATACTCAAGTGTCCCAGCCTTGGTCTCCTGACTCATTTATTCATTTCAACTTTTGGTGGATCCATTATGATTTTTTATTATGTTTTGATTTTGCCTCAGTTCAACTCCATTTTTCTTTTCCCTTCAATGAAACCACTATATACCTTAAAAAAAAAAAAAAAAGGTACTTTTCATTTACTTCCTCCACTGGGAGTTGGGAGATTCTTAGTTCAGATTTCTGGCAGCTATGTAGGCAACACTTAGTAAGGATTGGCACAGTGTTTACAAAATCTGTATACTGGACTTTCAGTGTTCTTGGTATAGCCAGAAGAGGTGTATCAAAAGTATACTCTTTATGTGAACATGTCCTCTTTATGACATAAAACTCTTTTGCATTTTAAAGTGATTTGGACTATTGATGGACTCACCTGAATGTTTAAAGACAAGAAACTGAACAGAGATTATTTTAGTAAACTGTCCTACATGCAGATCAGTTCAGTTCAGTCGCTCAGTCATGTCCAACTCTTTGTGACCCCCTGAACCGCAGCACACCAGGCCTCCCTGTCCATCACCAACTCCCAGAGTTCACTCAGACTCACGTCCATCGAGTCAGTGATGCCACCCAGCCATCTTATATTCTGTTGTCCCCTTCTCCTCCTACCTTCAATCTTTCCCAGCATCAGGGTCTTTTCCAATGAGTCAGCTCTTCACATCAGGTGGCCAAAGTATTGGAGTTTCAGCTTTAGCATCAGTCCTTCCAGTGAACACCCAAGACTGGATGGATCTCCTTGCAGTCCAAGGGACTCTCAAGAGTCTTCTCCAGTACCACAGTTCAAAAGCATCAATTCTTCTGCCCTCAGCTTTCTTTATAGTCCAACTTTCACATCCATCCATGACCACTGGAAAAACCATATAGCCTTGACTAGATGGAACTTTGTTGACAAAGTAATGTCTCTGCTTTTGAATATGCTATCTAGGTTGGTCATAACTTTCCTTCCAAGGAGTAACCGTCTTTTAATTTCAAGGCTGCAGTCACCATCTGCTGTGATTTTGGAGCCCTAAAAAAATAAAGTTGGCCACCGTTTCCACTGTTTTCCCATCTATTTGCCATGAAGTGATGGGACTGGATGCCATGATTTTAGTTTTCTGAATGTTGAGCTTTAGGCCAACCTTTTCACTCTCCTCTTTCACTTTCGTCAAGAGGCTCTTTAGTTCTTCACTTTCTGCCATAAGGGTGGTATCATCTGCATATCTGAGGTTATTGATATTTCTCCCGGCAATCTTGATTCCAGCTTGTGCTTCTTTCAGCCCAGCGTTTCTCATGATGTACTCTGCATAGAAGTTAAATAAGCAGGGTGACAGTATACAGCCTTGATGTACTCCTTTTCCTATTTGGAACCAGTCTGTTGTTCCATGTCCAGTTCTAACTGTTCCTTCCTGACCTGCATACAGGTTTCTCAAGAGGCAGGTCAGGTGATCTGGTATTCCCATCTCTTTCAGAATTTTCCATAGTTTATTGTGATCCACACAGTCAAAGGCTTTGGCATAGTCAATAAAGCTGAAATATATGTTTTCCTGGTACTCTCTTGCTTTTTCGATGATCCAGAGGATGTTGGATCTCTGGCTCCTCTGCCTTTTCTAAAACCAGCTTGAACATCTGGAAGTTCACAGTTCAGGTACTGCAGAAACCTGGCTTGGAGAATTTTGAGCATTACTTTACTAGCATGTGAGATGAGTGCAATTGTGCGGTAGTTTGAGCATTCTTTGGCATTGCCTTTCTTTGGGATTGGAATGAAAATGGATCTTTTCCAGTCCTGTGGCCACTCCTGAGTTTTCCAAATTTATTGACATATTGAGTGCAGCACTTTCATAGCATCATCTTTTAGGATTTGAAATAGCTCGACGTGCAGATGGGCCTAAAGTAAAAGTGTAGTTTTTTTGTTCGTGATGATTTAAAATCATTGATTACTTCAGACAACAAGACCACTAGTTGTGAGACCATGAATACTTTTATTTATCAAATGAGAGGCCCCATTAATATCCTGAATTCAATATTTGTTTCTATTTAGAAGGAAAATAACATTCCAAAATAAATAGAGAAACTAAATATCACTCCATATCATGTTTGCCGCAGTGTTTTCTACCTTTGTGCTATATCCTTATGCTAATTCCCATAAGGGGCAAATAAGTACCTTTGTACTTTATTCTTATGCTTCCATCTCCCATCTGGAATGCCCTTCCAGCCAACTCCTCTTCTGTAAGTTCTACTCAGTTAAACAACTACTGTTTTAGGCTTCCAGAGTCCTTGTCAAATCCTTAGGACTGGAAGTCCTAGAAGATGTTTTTCTAAAACATCCTGGATTAAGATTAATATACCTCTGAAAGCCCCTATTAGTCAAATACTGTGTGAGTTATTAGAATGTAATTCCACCAAGAAAAGGGAATAAAATTGTTAAAATTCCCAGCTGCACCATGAAAATTAATTTTATTGCACTAGCTCACACATATAGCCCAGCATTTTCAAAATGTTACCCTTAAGCCCACGCAGTTCAGTATTTAAATTTTCTCTAATTGTTTTGAAAGTTATTTTTTTTGTTTCCACATCTAAATGAAAATTTATATACATTTATTGAGTATCGACAATGAAAGGTGCTGCTTGGCACTGGAGGAGTTTTTTAATGGCGATATTGTCAGTGACCTCAAATTATTGACCCATTCATTCCTTGGAGACTCATTTACTGAGCACTTTCTGTGGGATAGTCTTAATGTTAGGTATTGGGGATATGCATTTATCAAAATGTCACTTGGCTGTATGTAATCAACAGAAACTATGACCAAAAGGTGGTTAAGCCAGGGGTCAACAAACTTTCTGTAAAGGGCCAGATAGTAAATACTTAAGGCTTTTCCATGTGGTCTTTATTGCACCTATGTAATTCAGTCATAGACAATATATAAGTGAATAACCCTTTTATCACCCTTCCTTTACAAAAGGAGGAAGTGGGCCAGATTTGGTCCTGGGTCTTAGTTTGCTGGTTTAAACAGATAGGTCTTTATCATTTTTAGGTAATAATGCTGCTATTGGATTTCAAAGCTTGTCGATATCCCAGAAATTGTCTTGCTTTTTTCTTATGGTGACAGGATGACCCCTGTCCTCCAGCTAGTACGATGCTACTCAAGGTAGGAATGTCAGGGAAAGGAAAGAAGAATATTGCTTTTTAAATAAAATCCTTACAGCACATTTTGTCTCAGGGACCATAACTGCTTGCTATAAGGAAGGCTGGTGATACAAACATTTGACTTTTTAACATTTATTGTGAGATGTGGCAAGGGAGGGGGGATTGCAAATGGCTTTCGAGGAAGCCAGTGTCTACTACAAATACAGCAAAAGGGAAAGTGTTCATCACTCAGTTGTGTTCAACTCTTTATGAATCCATGGACTGTAGCCTGCCAGACTCCTCTGTCCAGGGAATTCTCCAGGCAAGAATGCTGAAGTGGGTAGCCATTACTTTTTCCAGGGGATCTTCCTGACCCAGGGATTGAACCCAGATCTCCTGCGCTGCTGGCAGATTCTTTACTATCTGAGCCACCATGGAAGCCCAAATACAGTGGTCAAGACAATTTCTGTCTTCAGGGAACTAATAAATGGGTGGGTTTTATTGTTCAGATGAATAATCAGCAGATAATTCTACAAATATGATGTGCAAGAATAGGAGTCAGCATAGAGTCCCATAGGAGCTGACAGGAAGGACATAGCATAAGCATAGCCGTAAGTGGAGTTGGGTCAGGGAAGCCACATCTAATCTGAGTTGTTGAGAAGAGAGGAATGGCCTGTAGATAAAAGGATTAAGTACCGTAATGATGGTAGTAACAAGGCCAGCTGTTCATGGGGTCCTCAAGACAAGAATGCTGGACGATAATGCTGGCTGAGTGCTGAAAAACTGATGGTTTCAAATTGTGGTGCTGGAGAAGACACAGGACAGCAAGGAGATCAAACTGGTTAATCCTAAAGGAAATCAATCCTGAATATTCACTGGAAGGACTGATGCTGAAGCTCCAATACTTTGGCCACCTGAAGTAAAGAGCTGACTCATTGGAAAAGACTCTGCTGCTGGGAAAGATTGAGGGCAGGAGGAGAAGGGAGGTGGCAGAGGATGAGATGGTTGGATGACACAGTCAGGTGGAATGGAAGGCAGAAGTCCCAGCAAAGTTAAAGCTCTGAGCGTTAACTCCGTGTAAGGGTGCCCATTACAGGCAGGGTTAAGGCAGAGTCCAAGCTGCTCCAGTCCAAGGTCCAGGACTGGCCAACAGACGACATTAAAAACTGTTATGTTTATGGGCTTGTTTCCCATTTGTTAAGTCCAACAGTTATGTTTTATAATAATTAAAATAAATATGCCCCTTATACTCCAGTTCAATTCCTGGGTTGGAAAGATCCCCTGGAGAATGAAATGGCAACACACTGCAGTATTCTTGCCTGGAGAATCCCATAGACAGAGGAGCCTGGAAGGCTACAGTCCATGAGGTCACAAGAGTTGGACATCACTTAGTGACTAATCCATATGCCCCTTATGGGATGTTAGGGAAATACTACAAGAATATAAAGAAAGCACAAAATGAAAACCAATGATAATTTACAGATACAAAGAACTATTGCTTTTTTTACACAGACTATGCAGATTGGGCTTCCTTGACTCATTGGTAAAGAATCCATCTGCCAGTGCAGGAGACTAGGATTTGATTGCTGGATCAGTAAGATCCCCTGAAGTAGGAAATGGAAACCTACTCCAGTGTTCTCGCTTGGAAAATCCCATGGACAGAGGAGACTGCCAGGCTACAGTCCGTGGGGTCTGCAAAAGAGTTGGACATGATTTACTGACTAAACAGCAACAATGAATAGGTATTATCACCTCCTTTATGTAGACTCCCCTGATTCCTCCAGTGAAAATAACCTATTCCTCCTCTCAAATACTGTGATGACTTCTCTGTCCTTCTGTAATGATTTTTATCATTTCTTATCACAGGACATTGGTATAGACATCTTATTTTTCTCTACAGAATTAAGCTTTAGTTTCTCATAGTGTATCCCAACTCAGTACATTTTACATATTTAACTACAGTCCATGAGGCCACAAAGAGTTGGACACAATTTAGCAAAAAACAATAAATGCAGATTTTGTTCATCTTAAAAATCTAATATAAGCATTTTCCTTGACATTTGAGACATAATTTTTATAAACATAACTTTAATGATTATATAATATCCTATTGGTTAAAGGTATCATAACTTATTTGACTGGCCCCCAATGTTGAGTATTCATATTTTCATTAGTTAATATGTCTACGGCTTTGATAGACATAATGTACATTTGTATTCATTTCTGTTGCAGTTTTAAAATATAGCCCCTAATTTTTTTTAGTAATCTTTCAATGTAAAGGTGGGCTCTAAGTCCTTCCCTTTAAGTCTTGGCTGGAAAGAACAGGCCAATTTCTGGGCCTAAGCCTTAAGGAACTAGTAGACGCCACCTTGTGCCTCTTGGAACCCAACCTCCATGCTGAGAGGAGGCCCAAGCAGCAGAGGGAGTGGCCCATGTGGAGAGGAAGTGAGGACCTCAGTCTATCCAGGCTCTCAGCTGGCCCCAGCTTAACAGGCATAGACACAACTCTTGTTGCCTCCTCTGCTCTGGGTGATGCTGCATGGATCAGAGATGAGCCTTCCTTGCAGAACCCTGCCCAATTCATACATCTGTGAGCTAAATATGGGCTGCTGTTGTTTCAAGCAACTAAATTTTAGAAGATTTGTTGCACAGTGATGGATAACCAGAAAAATTTCCACTCATCTTCTTAGAATGAAGTGAAGTGAAGTCGCTCAGTCGTGTCTGACTCTTTGCGACCCATAGCCCACCAAGCTCCTCCATCCATGGGATTCTCCAGGCAAGAATACTGGAGTGGGTTGCCATTTCCTTCTCCAGGTCTTCTTAGACTAGATCCCTAGGAAAGGAAAGATTGTGTAAAAGCATAGCTATTTTAAAGGCTCTTGATACTTGTAGCCTTGCAGACCTCTAGAAGAACTGTGTCAATTTCACTCCTCTCATCTGTGTATGAGCATGTCTTTCATTGTATGCTTGCCAGCACTGAAGATTATGTTAAAAATTACTTATTTTATATTCTTGAATGTTAACTTTTTACTTATTTAATGTATTTTTACTAGCTATGTACTTTTGTGCCATTTTTCTTTTGATTTGTCCTTTAATAAAAGGACACTATTTCTTATCATATTTCTGACACATGTTTCCCCAGCTTATTTGATGTGAAAACTTTTATCTTTTTAATTTTGCTTACAGTTTTTATGTAAATGAATTTACTATCCTGTAATCAGTGTCTTGTTTCCTTAAAAGGACAGGCAAAGAAGGATAGTTCAGTTCAGTTCAGTCACTCAGTTGTGTCCGACTCTTTGCGACCCCATGAATCGCAGCACGCCAGGTCTCCCTGTCCATCACCAACTCCCGGAGTTTACTCAGACTCACGTCCATCGAGTCAGTGATGCCATCCAGCCATCTCATCCTCTGTTGTCCCCTTCTCCTCCTGCCCCCAATCCCTCCCAGCATCAGAGTCTTTTCCAATGAGTCAACTCTTCGTATGAGGTGGCCAAAGTACTGGAGTTTCAGCTTTAGCATCATTCCTTCCAAAGAAATCCCAGGGCTGATCTCCTTCAGAATGGGCTGGTTGGATCTCCTTGTAGTCCAAGGGACTCTCAAGAGTCTTCTCCAACACCACAATTCAAAAGCATCAATTCTTCGGTGCTCAGCCTTCTTCAAGAAGGACAACTCATACAGAATATTACCAGAAATTACACCTGAGGCTCTCATAGAGACAGCCAACTTCACAAAGCAAAGCAATCTATTGATGTCACATGTGCAGTGCAGGCAACTATAGATCCCTCTCCAGAGGTGACTGTGGCAGTGATCCTATCACCAGGGAAGGACATTTCCTTTGGGGACTATCAACAAATAACTCTTCTGAAAACATAGTTGAAAACACATAACCTTACCCAAGTCTGTGGATTGATAATAACAAGTTATCCTTTCTATGATACTCTTCCATATAACAGGATATTTCTAGGAAGCAAACACTGTCCTCAAATTTAGGAATCCACATTTTAATGGACTTCTATGTTTATGTATAGAGAGGCTTAACAAACTTGAGGGTTTAAGTTTTACATGTTTCTTTAAAAATTATAAACTGAGAGTGTAACATTGAAATACTTCAAAGAAAGTTATTCATTTCCATCACCTAGATGCATTGCTATTAATATTTTAGTGTTTTTTTCAATAAGCAGTTTTAATGTTTGAATTCTTTTAGTGTGAACTGCTATGTATCCTGCACTTCTCACTCAACAGTAAATGAAGTCTCTTTGCTTTGTTATTCAAAACATCCCTAAACATTTTAATAGCTCCATCATGTAATGTATACTAAGTTATTTTTCTTGTAGCATATATTTAGCTTTTTTTTCCATTTGTGTCACTTTTAGAGGTTATCCTATGATGAATATCTTTGTGCTTTCTCCACAATTATTATTACTCTTTAGGTTACTTCCAAGAAGTGAATTATGGAGTCAAACCATGTGAACTTTATTGTCTCATAATGTATGTGGACAAATATGAATATTTACTTTTTTCAGAAAGAAAACTTTGTTTTCCATATATTTAGTTTTGTCTAGCTGGTTTAGGCTTAAGGCCTGTAGACTGATATCATTGCTAGCCCCAGCCCTTAATAGAAGGAAGGCAAAAAGAGGGGTGAACTTGGCAGTGCTCAGAGGATGGGTTTCAAATGAAAAATTATGTGTAGAAAAGTGGAGGTTTGGAGACAGAGATTAAATTGTGCTCTAAATATACTCCTCAGGGGGTGTGGAGCTGGAAGTTTATTTAAGAACTTCCCAAAGCTTCCTTATACAAGGCAGTGTTTTAACTGCATTATACTACTGACATACGGACTCTTCATGCAAAATGCCAGGCTGGATGAAGCACAAGCTGGAATCAAGATTGCCAGGAGAAATATCAATATCCTCAGGTATGCAAATGACACCACCCTTATGACAGAAAGTGAAGAGGAACTAAAAAGCCTCTTGATGAAAGTGAAAGAGGAGAGCAAAAAAGTTGGCTTAAAGCTCAACATTCAAAGACCTGGATTATGGCATCCGGTCCCATCACTTCATGGCAAATAGATGGAGAAACAAAGAAAACAGTGACAGACTTTATTTTCTTGGGCTCCCAAATCACTGCATTTGGTGACTGCAGCCATGATATTAAAAGACGCTTGCTCCTTGTGAGAAAAGCTATGACCAACCTAGACAGCATATTAAAAAGCAGAAACATTACTTTGCCAACAAAATCCATCTAGTCAAAGCTATTTTTTTTCCAGTAGTCATGTATGGATGTGAGAGTTGGACTATAAAGAAAGCTGACCACTGAAAAATTGATGCTTTTGAACTGTGGTGTTGGAGAAGACTCGAGAGTCCCTTGGACTGCAAGGAGATCAAACCAGTCAATCGTAAAGGAAATCAGTCCTGAGTATTCATTGGAAGGACTGATACTGAAGCTAAAACTCCAATACTTTGGCCCTACCTGATGTGAAGAACTGACTCATTGGAAAAGACCCTGATGCTGGGAAAGATTGAAGTCAGGAGGAGAAAAGGGAGACAGAAGATGAGATGGTTGGATGGTATCACTGACTCAATGGACATGAGTTTGAGCAAGCTCTGGGAGTTGGTGATGGACAGGGAAGCCTGGCGTGCTGTAGTCCATGGTCTCGCAAAGAGTTGGACACGACTGAGTGACTGAACTGAACTGATGGACTCAGAAGTGACAAGAATTCCATGGAAGAGACACAAATGAGCCCGTAGACTGTGTTGGTACAATGAATCAGCATTTGCAGCACCAGGCCTGCCAGGCTCTGGTTGATGTATTCGAAGACCTGTGTTCCTCTTGGGCATCTGCGGACAGACATACAGGATGGATGGCCAACCACAGAGAATGCATGCATGCTCACAGAGGAAAATCCTCTTACAGGAGCCACCAAGGGGGTATAGGAAATTAATTTTAGTCAAGAATTTACTTTGTCCATTGCATTGAACGTGGTAGGATTAGTAGCAGAATTTGGAAATTTTCTTTTACAAGTTCCTACTTTATTTGCCAACAGGCTTTTCTTTAAACTCATACATGTAGCTATTCTTGGTCAGCATTGTGAACCAGGTTCACTTGTGGAGCTTATTATAATGCATACTCTCAGACCTTACCCTTAGAGACTCTGATTCAATAGATAGCAGGAGGGACCCAGGAATCTGCCCCTTCCAGGTGATGCTGAGGTAGGTGGCTGATTGACTACAGGTGGAAAAATGCTAACCTGAGGGCTGTGAGGACCAGCTTCCTTCTTTTCAGAAGGATTATTGTCCCAGCTTCTGGCAGTGCTGTCAGATTCTTCAGGGATTGCATCAGCTGCAGAAAGCCTGCTTGCCCCCATCCCACATATGGTGATGGATCCAGGCAGGAGTGCAAAGGCCTGGCCCATTTGGCTCATCAGAGGTAAATCTCATGGCTATTGTAGCTCCAGAGCCCCTCATGAGATCAGCTGAGGCCACAGATCTTGCTTCATGGCTCAACTTCTCCCTTTCCCGAATCCTGCTTCCTTTTCCCACCTTCCACCAGAGTTGATCCTGAAGACACTTTCTAATAAATTACCTGCACATTAAATTCCACTTCAAGGCTGACTTTTCCCAGAACCTGACTGTAAACAGGGGCTCACCCAGGTTCTGCCATCATGGAAGTCGAAAGAGGACAGAGAAAGGCTAATTGAGATGCCCTTCACTCCACTGGTAACCCCAGCTACCCACTGGCCCCCACCCCAACCACCATCAGCTTACCTTCTGCAATACCTCTTCTCTGTTACCTTCTGCCACTTTCATGCCTTTCAACCCAAGATTTATCCTTTGTTCATGCAACGGTTTAATAAACCTTTGTTAAATAGATTTTACTCAGATTTCCCCTGATTGAAAACATTATGGTTTGAAAGAAATACAGGGTATACAGTGAGATTTGTTCCATGATTCCTCCCTAGAAATGTTGTGGCTTATGTCTCTGTCTTGTGATATGTATGTGATATGAGTCACACAGGGAGCTGTTAAAAGGTCTAGTTGAGTCTTTCTGTTAATGCTTTCCTTTGCTCTGTCTTCCATCCATCCACCCTCCACACCCACCCCATCTACCAACCGTCACCCAGGAGGCAGGCTAGAACAAGGATGAGGAACAGAGACTTCAGTGTCAAACTAACATGAGATACATAGTAAGAACTCAGTAATAACTGAGCTAATATTTACAGAGCCCTTATTCTATACCATGCCCTATTGATTGAACCCTTGCCCATTCCTATAAGGTAGATACTATTATCCTCATACTCCAAGTGAGTAAACTGGTGTAGAGAGCAATCAAATAACTTATAGGTCACATAAATAGTAAGTGGCAGAGTTGAGATTGAAATTCGATAGTCTATAATTGTAAGCTATCAAATTATCAATAATGATATTTGTTATTAATGTGGAATCACCATCATTATTGTTAATATATGGAAAGCAATTGTTTTTTTTTCTTTTATCAAACACTCCCCAGTGCTCTCAGAAACATTCTTAATTTGTAAAGTCAGTGACTGAGGTCCAACAAAGCTGTATCCATTTGTCAAAGAGCAACATGCTTAGCCTATTTCTAACG
Organism: Capra hircus; assembly: GCF_001704415.2. Classification (NCBI taxonomy): domain Eukaryota; kingdom Metazoa; phylum Chordata; class Mammalia; order Artiodactyla; family Bovidae; genus Capra; species Capra hircus. Next base: position 22,130,487 of record NC_030818.1, read on the forward strand.
TTATTGGACATGGGGTGTTTCAACAGTCTTCATTCACGTTACTCAGATTATTAAGGTTGTCATTCTGAGAAACACACACAATTAGTTTTTACAGAATTGTTTCTCTAAAACTCCATCCTTTTAGACACAGGTTGCTTTCTGCAGACTGTCTGTAACTGGTATCCCATTTAACATCTTAACATTCCTGGGAAATGGGTGATGGATTGGAGTACCATCATTGCTTATAAGGAAAACAGATTTTCTAACTCCTTAAATGGCTGTTCTTGGTTTATGTTTTCATTCTCAGCTTATGTCCTTATTTACACGAGGCTTGGAAAAAAAGAGGGAAAGCCAAGTTCTGAAGCAAAACTTTGGAAACAAGATATATTCCAGCTGTTTCAGCAAAAGGAAGCAGCTGTATTCAAGCAAAGCAAATGATAAAAACTGGATTATCCTCTCCTACTGGAGACCCAAAGAGCTTCAAGATGTTTGTGGCAAAAATGGAATTATTTCACTGAGTTTAATTTCAGCTTAATGTAAGGCATCCTCTGAAATGCAGATAATTTCTCTTTAATTATCCTCCCACAGAACCAGGACAAAATGGTCTTTTTAGAGAGTGACCTTTAAAAGTATATGGAGAGAAGAGAAGATGAAGGAAGGTGCTGAAAAACTGTCACCTTTCCATCAGAAGGGAGAAATGTTTCATGTACCTCATCCTTGAGGGCTGGCATCATCATCATTATCATCATCACAATTACAGGTTACTGAGGTTGACTATGGGCCAGTCCCTGGGGTACACAGATGACCTCTCTTTCTACAGCCTTGACTGTGTATATATATCAACACCTCTAACATCTGACCCAACACTTGGGATGATTCTTTCCTCTCAAGTTGAATATTCCATCTGTCATAGTCACCTGCTAACTTTTTATTAATCATTTCATTGATGCATTGATTTCTTCATTTAGCAAAGAGTTGTTGAACATCACATACTAAGTAGGCACTGTGTGAGGTGCTTACAGATGTGAGGTGCTCCATCTCATTATGGGAGATGGACTTACAAAAAATCACAGTGCCATGAGATATAGGCTTTAATGTGGGTGCTCTCAGAGAGGAGGATGTGGTCATAGCTGCTTAGGAAAGGATTTTTTTGAGGGTGAAAGGTGCCCCATGGAAAGGAGGAGGAGGAAATGAAGGAGATGCTGAGTGGGTTTTGAAAGGGGACGTTTTCTAGATTTTGCTCAGAACTTAATCCATCTACTGTGCTCCATGGTCCTTGAACATTGTTCAGACATATTTTGGGGTATCTGTCCAGTCATGCCCACAATGGTAGGTCATATTGTATGGCATGGATCTACTTCCTCCTTGGACTAATGAGGACTATCTAAGCTTAGCTGCACCAGTAAGATTCTTTTCTGCGGGGGAGGGGTTCTTAATAGATATAGAAACTGTAACTGAGGAGTAGAGGACAGTGGACCCAAAAGATCAGGACTAAAATTTCAGACTAACTTTCCACTCTGCTTGCATCACTGGTTATTATTAAGATGGGCCCTGAGAGATTGCAGCTGGACCCAAATAAATCAACAAATGATTTGTTCACAGAGTGCTAACATAATGGATATGGGATTTGGTGCAGCAAGTGGAGGAAATTGGGAGCTGCTTTCAATGGTGTGGTTGGGGAAGTCTCTCTGAAGAAGTAATACTTCAGCTGAGGTCTGAAAGATGAGAAAAAAGCAAGCAATCAAAGAAGGAGGGCAAATGCCACGCAGACAGGAGCAGCAGCTGGAGAACGACCTTGATAGTAGAGCAGTGTGGTTGGAGAAGTGACTGAGAGGAGAGGTAATCTGGTACCAGTTGGTACCAGGACCTGTAGGCATTTGGTGTTTTACTCTTGATATAGAATGAAACCAGTGGCCTTGAATGACTTTTTTTTTTTTCTGTCTGCAGTGGGTCTTTGTTGCTGCACCTGGGCTTTCTATAGTAGCCATGAGCAAGGGCTACTCTTCTCTGGGGTGAAAGGGCTTCTCATTCTGGTGGCTCCTCTTGTTGCGGTGCATGGGCTCAGTAGTTGCGATGCACAGGCTTAGTTGCCTCGAGGTATGTAGAATCTTCCCAGACCAGAGATCAGCTGAACCTGTGTCCCCTGTATTGGCAGGTGGGTTCTTAATCATTGGACCACCAGGGAAGTCCTTTAGTGGCTTTTAAGCAGAGCATCAACAGTATCTGATTTAAGTTAAGTTGTCTCTCCTTATCCAAGTGAGATGTTTCCAGGACCCCCCATGGATACCAAAATCCATGGGTGTTCAAGTTTGTTATACAAAGTGGCCTCGTACAGTCAGCCACTCATATCTTTGGACGTGGAACCTGAGGATATGGAGGGCCAACTGTGGTGTTGGTTCATTTCAAGCTCTTAGCAAATGGCTTAGCAGTAGGCATTTCTTTTTAAAAAATATTTTTATGGAAATATAGTTGATTTACAATGTTGTATTAGTTTTAGGTATACAGCAAAGTGACTCCATTATGTGTGTATATATATATATATATATATATAAAATATCCTTTTTGCATTCTTTTTCACTATAAGTTTTTTACAAGATATTGAATATAATTCTCTGTGCTATGCAGTAGATCCTTGTTGGTTATCTATTTTATATATAGTAGTGTGTATATTTTAATCTCAAATGCCAGCTCTAGATCCCCCTCGCTGCTGTGCCCTTTGGTAACCATAAGTTTGTGTCCTATATGTGGAAGCAGTAGGCATTTCTAACACATAGTGTAGACTAGCACAATCAAGCTATTCCGTGTGTGTCTGTAGACTTCGCATGGCCCAATCTGGCCCTTTCTGGGGGCCCAGTCTGTTACCTAGATGCCCAGATTTCAGTGGCATAGGAAACTAATGATCATTGTAATAGCAATACTTATAGATCCAGACTATAAATATTTTTAATGTAACGAATTATATTAAAGCCTCATGTATTAGGTCAGCTATTAATGGACAATTGGGGATAATTATTATTATACCAAAGTCAAAAGAAGTTCCATAATTGATCCAAGCATGCGGACAGTAAGTGATGGAGCTGGGTTTAGGTTGTTCTGACTCTACACCAGAATATTTAACTAATCTTTTGTCTCTTGTTCTGTTAGAGCTGACTGGGATTTCTGACTGGAATCAAGTCCTATGCTCTCATTTCACAAAGTGAGGCAGTCATGGCCAAGTGTTAAGTCATCTGGGTGAGGTCAGACAGCAGTTAGTTGGTGGTATGGCCTTGTTCAAGGTTGTACTTACTGGTTCTCGTAGAACTATATGTGTCCTAGTATCCCATGTACTGGTGTTAGTTACCTGCATTCAGTCTTAAGAATCTTCAGTTTTGTGATTTACAAGCAAGACAGCACACTTTTGCATTATTAACAAACTGAGATGACTTCACTGAAGAATTAAGAGGGAAAAATGACTATCCATGGGAGGAAGGTCAGATAACATGTCATGCAAAGGTAGCTCAAAATCATGTGGTCCTTCATACGTCCAGAGGGACAGCCAAAAAATGAGAAGCCTCATGCGGTGATAAGCATCCCAGTGCTTTTTAGTTAATCTGCATCTTATTCCACCTGGTGAAATTGAACCACCTTCCCCCAACTTGCCTTTCATCTGTGAACAACAATCTAGGGTAATTTTATTTTTAAGGCTATATGGCTCTTAGGCGTCATCTTCCTATGACAGAGAAGAGGTTAATTATGAACATCTGAATGATGTTGGGTCGGTTGTGTGTTTCTGGAATACCAGATCTAGTAAGCATTAAGTGAAAAAAGGGTTCTGTAGCCAAATGGGTTTGGACAAGGCTGAGCTTTACTGAGAGAATTTTTTTTTTTTTTCATATAAGAAACCTTATGGTCTTTAATAGGTATTGTGACTCTCAAAGACAGGGGTCTAGAATACGGCATTTCCCAAACAGATTTGACCATGGAAAACTTCTCTCAGGGTTTCCACTAAAACTCTCAAAACTGTGAGTGCTGGCCAATTCTCTGACCTAATTCTCAGGCACTTAATCTGCTACAGCCAGGCTTGCTCTGTATAAATAAAGCCCACTCCAAGTATAACAGTAAGATTACCCAGCCCTAGTAGTCTTCATTGGTTTCTTATCCCCTCCTTTTTTTTTTTAAATCTCCCAGCCTTTCTTTCCTCATTTTTTTAAACCATTTTAGTATTAGCACATGGCAAAACATTTTTTTTTTAATTTTAAAATGCAGCCTGATGTACACATGGAAAAAACATTTAGTCTGTGTAGCATAATTGCAGACGTACAGAAAAGGTATCTTTGCTCACAAATGTCTGTATTTCTCTTCAGCCCATTCCATGATATGAATGATATACTTAGCAACTCATTTGTAGAGCTCTATTAGTATTGCTTTAGAAAGACTATCTTCTAGCTATTAATAGCACTGGTGAATTAGGTGCTCTAATTCTCTAATTGTTTTCCCCTGAAAGGCTATGGGGAGAGGCCTTTGAGAAGTTAGAAATTTTGATAAGGACTGTTGCAAGCTGTTGTGCTTTGCGGGTAGAGTCATGTAGCCCAGTACCCTACTTGCCAGCCCTACTTTACTTTGATTCGGGTGCCCCTGACTCCCTAACCCACATTACTCTGATGCTGCAATCTCCCATGGTGTATAGTAGAGGTCTGCACACTCTGGGACTTGATGGGTGTTTAACAAGGCAGATAAATCTGCATGTAAATTCACATAGCATTTTGGCCTTTTAGTTTAAACTGTAATAGTAAATCTTAAAACAGTAGTACCAGTTACTAAACAGTAAAACCAGTTTATTTTGATACCATGTGATTTTACATGATACTTAAAAGTGGTTGGAATCACGGTTAAAATTATGCATTTGAACATTGTGTCTCCTCCTGATGGTCTTTGGAATGCTGCTGGGTAGCCAGCAGCTATCTGGATAGTAGATGGACAGCTGACTCAGTGACAGCTTTCGGCCTTATGGCTCACTATGCCCAGATCAAGGAGGAGGAGGGAAGGGGACAGGGGTGAAAAAGGGAGCAACTAAGTGTGCAGTGGGGTAGGAGATTGAGGAGTTAAATAACCTGTTTCATGGAGACATTGAAACTGGTCCCTGGAAGGGACCTGTATACTGAGCTTAATGACTGTCTTTTAGAAATGCATCAACCAGGCCAAACAGGGTAAAGGACCTGCCAACAGACACTCATTAGAGCTTGGACCAGAGCTCAAGCCTCATGCTCTGCTTTGTAAGACCACCTCTGCTTTGCTGAGACCTATGGGCTGGGAGACCTCAAGAATGATGGAGCCAGGAGAAGATGTGGGCAGAGCGACATCTCTTCTCTGCCACCCTCATTTTCTTACTGCCCCCTTCAATTCTCCCTTCTTTGATCTTTTTCCTTCCTTTTCTTTCCATTTGTCATAAAATCAGCCTCCTCCTCTTCTTTTAGCTACCCTGTTTGTTTCTCATTCTTTTTCACTTTATTTCATCACTCCTTTTATACATTTTTTTCTCTTCCTATAATTTTAGCTGCCTTTTATTTCCTATGTCTTAATTGTTTCTCCCCATGGTGTCAATTCCTGGCTTTCCAGGTGACTCAATGGTAAAGAATCCACCTGCTAATGCAGGAGACATGGGTTCAATCCCTGGGTGGAGACGATCCCCTGAACAAGGAAATGACAACCCACTCAGATATTATTGCCTGGAAAATCCCATGAACAGAGGAGCCTGGCAGGCTGCACTGCATGGGCTTGCAGAGTCAGACACGACTGAGCATGCACACATGCAAGATGTCAATTCCTTACAACCTGGTTCCATTCAAGGTGACTGCAAATGGCTGTGCATCTGAGCACACAACTTGAGCAGGTACAAAAACCAGTACAACCAATGCTGTCCTCTGGTCCCATCCCCAACACCATCCCCGCTCCCCCCCCCCCCGCCCCAAATGAAAAACTTCCATTAGCTGTGACACCTGTTCTCTGAGTAGAGCTTGTGTGGCCTTGCCGAGGAGCTTGCTGGGTTTGGTAAGTGAAGGTAAGCAAAGATGGACTTTTGCTGTCTGGGAGCAAAGTCTTAATCTTGGAAGGGTTGAATGGCTCTGCATAACTGAAGGAGAGGAATTTGGAGTTCTATGAAGAAGAGAGATGAAATAGTTTGGACAAGAAGAATGAAGCCAGAAATTATGGGGTGAGCTGGTCTCAAGAGCAGCCAGTGGAAATTCCCCATGGTGAGATGACCTAAAGGCATCTCGTAATAACAAGAATGCATAAAAACTGAGATGCCACAGCCTCTTCTGTCTCTCCTCAGATCTGAAGTTCACTTGAGTTGTGACCATTCTTGCTTTGGGCTTGTGTTTGACTGACTGATTTGGAAATTGCTTGCAAAGCTAAGTTTGACATTTGGGGATGTTCAGTGCTGAGTGGAGAAAACAAGCCTATGAGAAATAGGAGCCTGGAGCAGAGGTGACCATGAGCAGTGCGGCTGCCCAAGAATGTGTAAGAAAGTTTGGAGGGAGGGCAGATGTTTTGGACTTGCACTATGTATGGAACAAGGATTGAGCTGATTTTATCTACATTCAAGAGGCCAGGATTCCTTGGCCGAAATCTGGTTTACACATATATGATTAGAACACTGATGGGTGTCCCCAGGTCCAGATTTTAACCACACAGCATCTGCTTCTCATAAGCCTAAGAGAGAAGGTCGAAGAGGCGCTTATCCAAGGACAATGGCATGTTTACTTTTCATTTAGAAAGAAGGTCTTGGAAGAAATCAAATGGATAAACTTGTTAATACAGCAAATGTGCAAAACCTGAGAAGAGTCTCTTAACTTCAGTGCTCACTGCCAGCTGGCACATGGTAGTTGTCTAAAGACTTAGAGAATGAGGGGGCCTGGGAGGATAATTAGAAACCATTTCCACTCATAGCTGAGCAGAGATGCCAGGTAGGAAAAGTGCTGGCTTCTATAATGGGAAGACACTTTTCCTAATGAAATAGGGTTGTTTTTTTTTTTCCTTTTGGAATTGACCCAAACATCATCACCACCCCTCTCTGAATAAAATAAAATAAGAATTGGAAAGTTGACTTGGGCTAGGGTGCTGGTGAGCAGGACTCAGTGGTCCTCAGTTTCTTCCATTTCAGAACAATGAGAGAGTCTTCAGCAAAGAGGGTGCCTTTGGATAAAAATGCTTACTAGTAGGAAGCATTGATGTACCAGGCACTGTGCTAAGTAAATGCATCACTTAAGTAAATTTAATTCTCACCACAGATATTATTTGTGGCCTATGGAAGTCCTGTGGTTGCCCTACTTGAGCAAATATTGACTTTTTAGGCCTTTAGAAAAGTTTGAAAGCAATCTGTCATTATCACTGTTGATTGATTAAATATCAATTAATTTTTACTGTCATTTCCCAGCTCAAAAAACAAATCAAATACGGCAGCTTTTATAGCTGGTGAGCTGCAAGGGTTTTTTTTGTTTTTTTTTTTTGTTTGTTTGTTTGTTTTTTTAATATGGACTAGTTCATTGATTACTCCTGAGGTCTTTGAGACAGATTTGCAGAAGTAGGAAAAAAGATAACCCAATACAAAAGCAAAGCCAGGAAACTTGGGCTATTACCTTGGATAAATTGATAATATTTCTTAGTCTCATATTTCTTATTGGTAAATGGAGGGATTTGAAGTGAAAATTCTTTTCTGGTCCCTCCTGTTAAAAAAAATTCTGCTTCTATGTTTTGAAGCTCTGGAGCTATTACTTCTATTCTGATTTGCCTGACTTCCTGACACTGTCGCTTATAAATAAGACATCAAGTGTGAATCATTCAACTGAGGACCAGGACACCTGATGTGCCTGAAACCAGCCCAGCAGTTGTGTCTTTCTGTTCCTCTCTCCTCTCAACTGGGAATGGAAAAAGTCCTCACTTTTTCCAAGTAATGATAGGATACGCTAGAGCCCATCAAGTTCCATAGAACAAGTCTATGTAAATAGGACTTCAGTTTTAACATTGCTAGAAGTTTAGACATATTGTTGTAGAAAAGCAAGTTACAGAATTTGTATAGTGTAACACCATTTATGTGACACATATAAAATTTTATGTATATTGTGTGTGTCTGTGCCAATAAATACATAAAAATAATTAGGGGCAGTGGTTAAAGAGGATTTAAGGCATATATATATATATATAAACAAGAGCAAGGCATTATTTTATTTGCATAACCCAAAGCAATAGAAAAACACTAATTTATGTTGGCAGTATAACGATTTGCCATCTTTAGATGGAAACTACATTATTATGTCCCTGAGAACAGACCGAAAGATATTGGTCACCAACATGAAAAGATCTGGTTGGTGTTTGCATGGTAGGAAGGGAAGCAGGAGAGTTGGACGTGACTGGCGACTGAGCGCTCCCACACACACGAGAGTAGTGGTTACTGGCAACAGGGTGCAAGATGGGCAGTGCGATGCAGGGAGTGGGGTGTATTTGTATGTAATGCTGTATTTTGAAGACTTGAGTACTAGTCTCTTTGATCTGTGTTTTGTTTTGATATTGCTTTGAGGAAAGAGTCCAAGAATATGGTTTTCTTAAAAAAGAGGTGATATGGTACCTGTGAAATTGAGGACAGACATCTGTGTGCGTGTGTGTGTGTGTGTGTGTGTGTGTGCGCTGAATGTTGGAATACTTTCCCCTTCATTACTGTTTAGGTTTTATAGCAATCAATTAGTAGCTGAACACTTTTCAAAAGCTTTCTAAAATCATTATTTCATTTTATCATTAATGAAAATAAAGGAGAGGAGTCTGGAACTCAGGTAAATAAAATGATTTTCCCAAAGGATGTGCCACAACTGGACACCATTTCAACTTGCACCATGACCAGCCTGCTGATCCCAGGTCTGCTGTGGGCAGAAGGCTCAGAGGGCTTGTTCTGGTGACGCGTTACCCTGCACGAGGTTGTGATAGTTAAAGGAGTGGGATATGAAGAGCACCCAAGTTTCCTTCTGGCTGTAGGATTAGTCCACAAGAAATGTCAGATATTGTTATTGTGTGTTCTTTCAACTATTTGAATCTCCAGAAACGAAGGAAGGACAAGCCTCCTGACCTTGATATTCTCTGACATGGTTCTGCAAAGTCTACTGATCCTTCACACCACCTCACACCTCCTTCGCTTTGCTCCTTCACCCTGATGAACACAATTTACATTTTAAGCACTGGTTGCCACAGAGATGCGTTGTTGAGTTGCCCAGATAGTTTGGAGTTCCTGACAAAGATGGAGGGCTTTGGTCTTAGCTGTTCCAGGACACAGCGGTGTGCATCTGAATGAACTTGGCTTAATCATAGCTGGCATGGTTTATCACTGACATCAAATGAATAAATGACTCCTGGAAAACAGCTCTTTCTAAAGCCAACTGCTTTTATTGCTGAGCTCTGGTTTCACCATGATTAATGGTAATGGGCTTCCTCATATTTGGAGATCCGAAGACCAACTTCTTGAAGCCCTTCCCCTCCCAGCACTGTCTTGCCATTTAGTCTATAAGACCCGAGATGGTTCTATTTTGTGAATAATCCTTGACTTAGAAACAATTGTCCTGCACAAATAAATAGGATGGTTATGATCACTGTGGCATCCTAAAGACTTGGGCTCCTTCTGCTGAGTGAATGTAGTAGCTTCAGGACAACCCTGGTAATAATTTCCCCTGAGTAATGCCTCATCTGCTTTAGTGCTTCTAAGCCACTTTTAAAGGAATTCACTGCTACTAAGGAAGGGAGACATTTCCCTCAAGAAAGATTCTGGCTTTTCTACAGAACTGAGGTCTAACCTCTGTGTTCTTTGGGGTTTGCCTTTGAGTGTTCCTCTGGGTTTAATTCCAGTGTTTTCTCTTTTTTATGACTCAAGGTGAACATTCTCAAAGATTCAAACCACAGAAGCATACTGAACAAAACATGGAACTTCTCTTTGCTTCCTTCCCCTTTCCATTTCTTACTCCAGAGGTAGTCACAATCAGCAGTCTGTCTGCATCTCCCTTCACTAATACATTGACATGTATACATACATGTATACATCCATACTCTTTCTGCTTTATCTTAAAGGAATGTGATTCTGAATGTAATATTCAGCAATATTCTCTTAACACCCAAATTTTTTTAAAATTATGAAATATTTCAGGCACATATTAATAGAAAGTATGGAAAGAAAGTGAAAGTATTAGTTAGTCGTGTCCGACTCTTTGCGAACCCATGGACTGTAGCCCACCAGGCTCCTTTGTCCATGAAATTCTCCGGCAAGAGCACTGGAATGGGTTGCTGCTCCCTTCTCCAGGGGATCTTCCCGACCCAGGCTTCAAACACGTATCTCCTGCGTTGCAAGCAGATTCTTTACTCTCACAGCCACCAGAAAGTATAGTCAGTCCTAAAGAAAAGGAAATCAACCCTGAATAGTCACTGGAAGGTGACTGAAGCTGAAGCTCCAATACTTTTGCCACCTAATGTGAAGAGCTGATTCATTGGAAAAGATCCAGATGCTGGGAAAGGTTGAGGGCAGGAGAAGGGGACGACAAAAGATGAGATGGTTGGATGGCATCATTGACTCAGTGGACAGGAGTTTGAACAAACTCTGGGAGATAGTGAAGGACAGAGAGGTCTGGTGTGCTGCAGTCTATGTGGTCACAAAGAGTCAGACACGACTGGGCAACTGAACAATAACAATAGACAATAATAAAATATCCCCTTACTAAGCTTGGCAAATTGTTATATCTTGCTTAATTTGCCTCATACATTTTAGTGAAGTTACACATTAGAAATACTTGATGCTCCCTCAATATCTTTCCTTTATTGCTTCCTTCCTTCAAAAGTAATCTCTATTCTAAATTTGGTGCTTATTCATCCCTAATATATTTTTATACTTTTACTAAATGTTTTTTTTTGAGGTATAGTTGATATATCAAGTATTAGTTTCAGGTGCACAATATAGTAATGGTGTTTGCATATATTACAAAATGATCATCACAATAAATCTAAGTAATATCCATCGCTACACATAGTTACAATTTTTTTCATGTGATGAGAACTTTAAAGATTAACTTTTTGTTGGGACTTCCTTGACAGTCCGCTGATTAAAACTCTGCACTTCCATTGCAGGGAGCACAGGTTTGATCCCTGGCCGGGGATCTAAGATCCTGCATGCCGAGCTCTGCAATTTAAAAAAAAATCACCATTAGCAACTTTTAAATATGCAATATAGTATTATTAACTGTAATTACTATGTTGCCTATTATATCCTGATGACTTTTTTTTTTAATTTTTATTTTTACTTTATTTTACTTTACAATACTGTATTGGTTTTGCCATATATTGACATGAATCCACCACGGGTGTACATGCATTCCCAAACATGAACCCCCCTCCCACCTCCCTCCCCATAACATCTCTCTGGGTCAGATGACTTTTTTAATAATGAGAAGTCTGTACCTTTTGATCTCCTTCACTCATTTTGCCCACTCCCATCTCAAGATACAGCTTGTATCTGTGAGCTTGTGTGGGGTTTTTGTCATTCTGTAGTTTTTTTTTTTAATTAGATTACATATATTAGTGAGATCATATGGCATTTGTCTTTGCTCTGCATGACTTATTTCCTGTTGCTTAATACCCTCAAATGGAGGAGGACATGGCAACCCACTCCAGTATTCCTGCCTGGAGAATCCCTACAGATAAGCCTGGCAAGCTACAGTACATGCGGTTGAAAAGAGTTGGACGTGAATGAGTGACTAAGCATAGCACAATACCCTCAAAATCTATTCCTACAGTTCACATGGAAAGATTTCAATCTTTATTATGGCTGAATAATGATACTCCATTGTGTGTACGTGTGTGTGTGTTAGTTTCTTCTATCCATTTGTCCATTGATGGACACTTAAGTTGTTTCTATATCTTGACTATTGTAAGTATGCTAAAATCAGTATGGGGGTGGATATGTCTTTGAGCTAGTCCTTTTGTTTTCTTTAGACAGATGTCCAGAAGTGAAATTGCTGGATCATATGATAGGTATATTTCGTAATTTGTGAGGAAACTCCATATTGTTTTTTATGGTGGCTGCACTGATAAACATTCTTATCAATAATACACAAGGATTTCCTATTCTCCACATCCTCATGGACACTTGCTATTTGTCTTTTTGGTGATAGCCATGCTAACAGATGTCAGGTGCTATCTCTTTCCAGGTTTGACTTTTACTTCCCTGTTTAGTGACAGTGACTATCTATTTATCTACCTGAAGGCCATCTGTATATCTTCCTTGGCAAAATAGGTATTTAGAACTGCCAACTAAAAACCTGGATTGTTGATGTTTCTTGTTATTTGAGTTATATGAATTTTTAATATATTTTGGATATTAGCCTTTTATCAGATATATAAATTACAAATGTTTTATCATGTTCAGTAGATTGCCTTTTCTTTTTATTGGTGGTTACTTTGCTGTATAGAAGCTTCTTAGTCTGATGTACCCCTAAGTGTTTGTTTATGCTTTTGTTGCCTTGGGTTTTGGTGTCAGATTTTTAAAAAAATCATCACCAACAGTGGCGTCAAGGAGCTTACCACATATATTTTCTTCTAGGAGTTTTATGCTTTCAAATCTTACATTCAAGTCTTTTTTTTTTAACTTTTGTTTTTATTGAAGGATAATTGCTTTACAGAATTTTGTTGTTTTCTGTCAAATCTCAACATGAATCAGCCATAGGTATAGATATATCCCCTCCCTTTTGAACCTCCCTTCCCACCCCTCTAGGTTGATACAGGGACCATGCTTGAGCTTCCTGAGCCATACAGCAAATTCCCACTGGCTATCTATTTTACATATGGTACTGTAAGTTTCCATGTTACTCTTTCAATACATCTCACTCTCTCCTCCCCTCTCCCTATGTCCATAAGTCTATTCTCTGTCTGTTTCTCCATTGCTGCCCTGTAAATAAATTCTTCAGTACCATTTTTCTAGATTTTGTATACGTGCATTAGAATACAACATTTATCTATTTCTTTCTGACTCATTTCACTTTGTATAATAAGTTCTAGGTTCACCCACCTCATCAGAACTGACTCAAAGGCATTTCTTTTTATGACTAATATTCCATTGTGTATATGTATCACAACTTCTTTATCCATTCATCAGTCAAAGGACATCTAGGTTGCTTCCATATTCTAGCTATTGTAAATAGTGCTGCAATGAACAATGGGATACATGTGTCTTTTTCAACCCTGATTTCCTCAGGGTATGTGCCTAGGAGTGGGATTGCTGGGTCATATGGTGGTTTCATTCCTCGTTTTTAAAGGAATCTTCATACCATCTTCCATAGTGGCTGCATCCATTTACATTTCCACCAACAGTGCAAGAACATTCCCTTTTCTCCACACCCTCTCCAGCGTTTATTGCTTGTAGACTTTTTGATGATGGCCATTCTGACCAGTGTGAGGTGATATCTCATTGTGGTTTTGATTTGCATTTCTCTCATCATGGGCGATGTTGAGCATCTTTTCATGCAAATCTTACATTCAAGTCTTTATTTTGAGTTGATTTTTGTATAGTATAAGATAAAGGTTCAGTTTCATTCTTGGGCATATTGCTATCCAGTTTTCCCAACATCATTTATTAAAGAGACCATCCTTATGCTATTGTATATTCTTTTATCTTTTGTTGTAAATTAATTGACTATATATCTGCAGATTTATTTTTGGGTTTCTATTCTGTTCCATTGACCTATGTGTTAGTTTTTATGCAAAACTATATACTCTTTTGATAACCTTTGCCTTTTCCTTTTTCCCAGGATTCTTTTGGTTGTTTGGGGGTCTTTTGTGGTTCTATACAAATTTTAGGATTGTTCTATTTCTGTGAAAAATGTCATTGGAATTTTAATAGGGATCGCTTTGGATAGGACAGACATTTTAACAATATTCTTCTAATTCATGCTTGTGTAATAGCTTTCCATTCATTTGTGTCTTCTTCAGTGTCTTTCATTAATGTCTTATAGTTTTCAGTGTACATATCTTTCACCTCCTTGGTTAAATTTATCCCTGGATATTTCTTTTGATGCAATTGTCAATGGGATTTCCTTAATTTCTTTTCATGTTAGGTCATTATTAGTATTTGGAAATGCAATAGATTTTTGCATATTGACTTTTGTATCCTGCCACTTTGCTAAATTCATTACTACTAACAGTTCTTAGATGGAGTCTATAGAGTTTTCTTTATATATCATGTCATCTGCAAATAGTGATAGCTTTACCCCTCCGTTTTCAATTTAGGTGGCCTCTATTTCTTTTTCTTATCTAATGTTCTGACTTTGAATTCCAATACTATGTTGAATAAAAGTGGTTAGAGGGCATTCTTGTCTTGGTATTAGAAGACAATCTTACATTTTTCACCATTAAGTTGTTAGCTGTGGGCTTGTTACTATGGTTTTATTATGTTGAGGTACATTCCTCTGTATTTACTTCATTGAGGATTGTTTTCTTATATAAATGGATGCTTTTTTCTGCACTTGTTGAGATAATCATCTGATTTTTATCCTTCCATTTGTAATGTGGTGAATCAAAGCATTAATTGTTTTGTGATTACTGAACCATCTCTGCATCCTGAAATAAGTACCTATTGATCATGGTATGTGAGTCTTTTAAATATTTTGCTGGTTTGGTAATATTTTGTCAAGAGTTTTTGCACCTAGGTTCATCCAGGATATTGGCCTGCAATTTTCTGTTTTTGCTTGGTTTTGGTTAGGGTCATTTGGAATGTTTGAATTTGTAATGTTTCATCCTCTTCAACCTTTTTATTAGAAACTGAAGTAGTTGATTTACAATACTGTGTTAGTCTGAGGTGCACAGCATAGTAATTTAGTATTTTTTGCAGATTATATTGCATTATAGGCTATGACAAGATGGCATCATTTCCTGTGCTATAATGCATGCCTTATTGCTTATCAATTTTACATGTATATTTGTATCTGTTAATTCTATACTCCTAATTTGTCCCTCCCCACTTCCCTCTCCCCTTTGGC
Organism: Capra hircus; assembly: GCF_001704415.2. Classification (NCBI taxonomy): domain Eukaryota; kingdom Metazoa; phylum Chordata; class Mammalia; order Artiodactyla; family Bovidae; genus Capra; species Capra hircus. Next base: position 22,145,498 of record NC_030818.1, read on the forward strand.
AACCATAATATTGTTTTCTGTGAATCTGTTTCTATATACATATACATTCAATTGTATTATTTTTTAGGTTCCACATATAAGTGATATCATACAGTATTTGTCTTTCTCTGTCTGACTTATTTCACTAAGTATAATAACACATTCTTAAAAATAATAGAATCTCATTGTTTTTATGGCCGAGTATTATTCAGTAGTATGTATATATATTTGATATATCAACACACACACATACACCACATCTTATTAATTAATCCAGTCATCTGTTAATGGGCACTTGATTTGCTTCCTTGTCTTGGCTATCGTAAAGGCTGCTGTCAACATTGGAGGCATGTAGCTTTTTGAATTAGTGTTTTCATCTTTTGAAATATATATCTAGAAGTGAAATTTCTGGATCATATGGCAGTTCTATTTTTCGCTTTTAAATAATCTACTGCACTGTTTTCTGTAGGGGCTGCCCCAATTTATATTCCCACTAACAATCTACAAGGGTTCCCCTTTCTCCACATCTTCAGTTCAGTTGCTCAGTCGTGTCCAACTCTTTGCCACCCCATGGACTGCAGCACGCCAGACTTCCCTGTCCATCACCAACTCCTGGAGCCTACTTTGTCAGTGATGCCAACCTACCATCTCATCCTCTGTCTCCCCTTCTCCCCTTCTCCTCCTGCTTTCAATCTTTCCCAGCATCAGGGTCTTTCCCAATGAGTTGGTTCTTCGCATCAGGTGGCCAAACTATCGGAATTTCAGTTTCAGCATCGCTCCTCCCAATGAATATTCAGGACTGATTTCCTTTAGGATTGACTGGTTGTGTCTTCTTGTAGTCCAAGGGACTCTTAAGAGCCTTCTCCAACACCACAGTTCAATAGCATCAATTCTTTGGCGCCCAGCTTTCTTTATAGTCCAACTCTCACATCCATGCATGACTACTGGAAAAACCATAGCCTTGACTAGACTGAAGTTGGTTGGTAAAGTAATGTCTCTGCTTTTTAATATGCTGTCTAGGTTGGTCCACATCTTAATCAACATTTGTTATTTGTGTCTTTCTGATGGTAGCCATTTTGACCAGGGGTGAGATGATATCTCATTGTGTTTTTTATTTCTGTTTCTGTAATAATTAGCAATGATGAACATCTTTTCACGTGCCTGTTAACCATCTACTTATTTGGTTTTGTGTTGTAGGAGCTATCTATATATTTGGGATATTAACTCCTTGTCTGTCATATCATTTACAAATATTTTCTCCAGTTCTATAGGTTGTCTTTTTATTTTATTGATCAATTTCTTTGGTGTGCAAAAGTTTTTAAGTTTAGTTAGGCCCATTTGTTTCTTTTGATATTATTTCTTTTGCCTTAAGAAATATTATTTCTTTTTTGCTTAAGTTCTAGCAGTTTTATTGTTCCAAGTCTTACATTTAGGTCTTTAAACCATTTTGAGTTTACTTTTGTATATGGTGTGAGGGAATGTTCTAAATTATTATTTTACATGTACCTGGCAAGATTTCCCAACACCACTTATTGGGAAGACTGTCTTTCTCCATTTTATATTCTTGCCTTCTTTGCCATAGATTAATTTACTGAAGGTTCATGCTTTTATTTCTGGGCTACCTGCTCTGCTCCATTGATCTATATTTCTCTTTTTATGCCAATACCATACTGCTTGGATTACTGAAGCTTTGTATTGATAGTATAGGCTGAAGTCTAGAAGGGTTATAATTCCAGCTTCATTCTTTTTTCTCAGCATTGTTTTGGTAATTCATGGTCTTTTGTTGTTCCATGTAAATTTTAGGATTATTCTAATTCTATCAGGAATATTTTGGTAAGGATTGCGTTAAATCAGTAGATTGCTTTGGGTAGTATGGCCATTTTAATAATATTTTAATGATACTGATACTTTCAATTCAAGAATATGAGTTATCTTGCCACTTCTTCAAACCATCTTTGAATCATCTTCAATTTCCTTCATCAGTGTTTTATAGTTTTCAGAGTATAGGTCTTTCACTTGTTTGGTAAAGTTTATTTCTAGATATTTTGTTTCTTTGATGCAATTTTAAACAATTTTTTTTTAACTTCCTGATTTTGGGGAACAGAAAAGCAACATGTTTCTGTACATGCATCTTGTATCTTGTAACCTTTCTGAATTAAATTATCCTAGTAGGTTTGGGGTGGAGACTTTAGGGTTCTCTATATCACGTCATCTGCAAACAGTAAAAGTTTTATTTCTTACCTTAAAATTTGAATAGCTTCTATTTCTTATTTGATTGCTGTGCTTAGGATTTTGAATACTGTGTTAAATAGAAGCAGTGCAAGTGGGCATCCTTGTCTCATTCCTAAATTTCATAGAAAGGCTTTCAGCTATTCACTGCTTGAGTATAATGTTAACTCTAAGTTTGTCCTAAATAGTCTTAGTAAGTTGAGGTATGTCCCCACTATATAGTAACTTTGAGAGTTTTTATTCTGAGTGAATGATGAATTTTGTCAGATGCTTTTTTTTTGCATCTGTTGAGGTGATCATGTGGGTTTCATCTCTCCTTTTGTTAATATGGTGTGCCACACTGATATTTGTGTATGTTGAACCATCCTTATAACCATGGAATAAATCCTTCCTGATCATGGTGTATGATCTTTTTTATGCGTTGTTGGATTTGGTTTGCTAATATTTTGTTGAGAATTTTTGCATAAATGTTCATAAAAAATATTGGCCTCTATTTTCTCTAGTGTTTTTGTCTGGTTTTGATATCAGGGTAATGGTGATCTTGCTGAATAAATTTTGGAGAATGTTCTGCCCATTTCAGTGTTTTGGAACAGAGATTAGGTATCCTTTATATGTTTGGTAAAATTCCCCTATGAGGCCATCCAGTTCTGTATTTTTCTTTCCTGGGACTTTTTCTATTACAAATTCAATTTCACTTTTAGTGGTCAATCTGTTCAAATTATCTGTTTCTTCCTGATTTAGTCTTGTTCATTTCTGGAAATTTGTCCATTTCTTCTATGTTGCGTATTTTGTTGGCATGTAACTCTTGCAGTATTCCCTTATGATGTTTTTGTATCTCTGAGGTATTGGCTGTCATTTCTCTTCTTTAACATTTCACTTTGTTTATTTGGATCCATTCTCTTTTCTTTTTGGTGAACTTGGCTAAAGGTCCAACCATTTTATTTATCTTGAGGGGAAAAAAACCACAACTATTCTTGGCTTCATCGATCTTCTCTATTTTTTTTTTTTGGTCTCTATTTTATATATTTTCTGTATCACTTAGTTTGCTATTCATTCCTTCTAGTGTGTTTTTTTATTTTACTTATGAAATTCTTCATTTATAATTTTTTCATATTTTCTAGTTCCTTGTTAAAATTCTCATTGTGTTCATCTATTTTTTTCCCTAATTCGTTGAGCATTCATTTGCTAACATTTTGAATTCTTTATCTGGTAAATTATTTATACTTCATTATTTTTTCAGTGCTTTTCTCTTGTTCTTTCAATCGAGAGCAGTTCCTCTGCCTTTTCATTTTGCTTAACTACTCTATCTCTATGAATTCAGCTTCAATAATTACCAACGATGGTCTTGAAATAGTGTCCTTATGTGGGAGTGTCCATTATAGACTGCTTATGCCCAGTGCATTTGTTTGGAGAGCTAGATTTGACATGGACAAAAGTCATATCTTTCTTCAGGATATGCTGACAGCTATCACCTTAGTAGGAGGTGAATTTGGAGATGGAGAATCTAAGACTGGAGCCAGGTGTGAGGCAGAGCTCTACGGATCAGGTCTGAGCTGACTCTGTTCCTTTTGTGTGTGTTTTCCTCTCTCCCAGTTCTTGGACTGCTGCCCCAGAGGGAAGCAGTCTTAAAGCAAGGTGTGGGGGTGGTGGTCTATGTAGGCTCTTGGATTATGATGGAACACTAGTTATCCGTAGACTGAGGTCTAAGCTGCCTCTGATGCACTGCCTATACAGATGCTAGCAATTTTTTTCCTTGTCCTGCTCAGACCTGGTCTTGGGTCTAAGTCCTCTTTATCCCTCATTGCCAATAACCCCCAGACACCCCTACCCTGTCGTGGAGTTGTACTGCAGGGCAGGTGGGCTCTGCGTGATTTCTTGGCATGTATTGGGGCATGGGCTGTAGTGGACTGACCACCATCAGAATTCCAGGCTTCTTCTAATATGCTTCTGAGTGCACTCCAGCAGTGACTGCTTCCACCCACCCCTTCCAGATGCCACCCCAGGTCTGAATTTCCTCTGCACCCCATGACCAATCTGTCTCCTGAACTGTGGCAGCTCTTGGTCCAGTGCAGATCTACAACACGGAGTAAGCAAGACAGGAGTGTTTGCTCAGCCCAGGCTGGGGCACATGCTAACTCTATCACAGGAAACTGGGCAGCAACTAGAGAAGTCTTAAATCTGCCTTCTCCATTCTGCTTTTGGGGGCAAGGCAGCATGCACACACTCTTTGCAAGAGCAGTCCACGCTTCCCACAGCCCTCCTGTTCATTCCAGCAGCCCTCCAACCCACCTAGGGGGCTTATCTTCCTTATGTAGGACCCAGGACTAGGGTGCCCAAGAAGTGGCCTGAACTGCTCACTCCCAGGGTGAATTTCAGCCCATATAATCTCCCTTTTCTTCTGAGTCTCCTCCCAGGGCCACAGGTCTTGACCTGATTACTTCTCTTCCTTTTCTATTCAATTGCACATATATTCTTCTTGTAGCTTTGATTGTAGTGGAGCTTTCCTGCCAATTTCCAGTGAGGATTGTTCCATATATAGATCTATTTTTTGATGTTTTCAGGGGGGCAGTGAGTTCCATGACCTCTTATTCCACCATCTTGATCTGTCTGTGTCAAAATCATAATGATCGGTACCACGTGTCATGTTCTGCGAGACTTGGGAGAGTTTTGCTAGAGAAGTCACCCATGAGTAAAATTGTTGGGTTGTAGTTCATGTGTTATTCAGCTGTAGTAAATATTGCCAGATTGTTTAATAAAGATATTGTAGTTAAAAAAATATTTTTTCTTCACAACTTCCTTAATAATGTGGTACTGTCAGATTTTTTCTATGATTTTTTGTTCATTGCTTTAACTTGTATTTCCCTAGGTATTTGTGAGGTTGACACAATTTTCCATGTTTATTGGACACTATAAAGTTTCTACTTCAGCGAATTGTCTAATTATGTCTTTTGCTAATTTATTGCTTCAATACTATCTAACACTTACAAAGCTCTTATTACTTGTCAGACAAATTGGAAGGACTTAATGTATGATGTCATTTTATCTAAACAAGAACATGTGAAAAAACACAACCACAGTCAGTACATTGCAAAACAGATTCAAATTCATGAAGTCTGACTCCAGAGTTTGTGCAATTAACCACTATGCTGTAAGTATCCTCTTATCCACACCTACCCCTTTTATCTGAAATTTCAATTTCTACAGTTTTAGTTACCCACAGTCAATCATGGTATGAAAATATTAAGTGGAAAATTCCAGAAATAGTTCATAGGTAATGGGATGATTCTCCTTCTGACTTATTGTCAGCAACTCAATAATAGCCTAATGCTAGCTAGTTCAAAGGTTAAAGCATCTGCCTGCAATGTGGGAGACCCGGGTTTGATCCCTGGGTTGGGAAGATCCCCTAGAGAAGGAAATGGCAACCCACTCCAGTACTCTTGCCTGGAGAATCCCATGGACGGAGGAGCCTGGTGGGCTACAGTCCACGGGGCCGCAAAGAGTCAGACACGACTGAGCGACTTCACTTTCACTTTCATGTCACAATGCTCACTTCATTCACCTTACTTTATCTTATCACCTGGGCATTTTATCTTCTGATTTACATCAACACAAGCAGGATGAGTACAGTACAATAAGATATTTTGGGAGAGAGACCACATTCACATAACTTTCATTACGATACATTATAATTCTTTTATTATTGTTGTTAATCTGTTTCTTGCCTAATTAATAAATTAAACTTTATCATAGGTATGCATGGGGAAAATATAGTGTATGTAGTGTTCAGTACTATGCACAGTTTCAGGCATCAACCAGGGGTTTTTCTTCGAATCCCCCAAGTTATAGGGGCATTGCTGTAGTATCTGGTCAGACAGCAAGGCTTCCTTGTTCTTGTTCATATTCTTCTTCTTTATATTTCATACCTATTCTTGGCCATTTGCTTTCTCACATGCATTTCAGGATTATATGCTTTTCAGATTCTTTGAAATCCTCTTGGAGGTTTTTTCTAATTACATGGAAATTATAGTTTATTTATTTTTACTTTATTTTACTTTACAATACTGTATTGGTTTTGCCATACATCAACATGAATCCACCACAGGTGTACACATGTTCCCAGTCCTGAACCCCCCTCCCACCTCCCTCCCCATACCATCTCTCTGGGTCATCCCTGTGCACCAGTCCCAAGCATCCTGTATCCTGCATCAAACCTAGACTGGCGATTTGTTTCTTATATGATGTTATACATGTTTCACTGCCATTCTCCCAAATCATCCCACCCTCTCCCTCTCCCTCTGAGTCCAAAAGACTGTTCTATACATCTGTGTCTCTTTTGTTGTCTTGCATACAGGGTTATCGTTACCATCTTTCTAAATTCCATATATATGCATTAGTTTACTGTATTGGTGTTTTTCTTTCTGCCTTACTTCACTCTATATAATAGGCTCCAGTTTCATCTACCTCATTAGAACTGAGTCAAATGAATTCTTTTTAATGGCTGAGTAATACTCCATTGTGTATATGTATCACAGCTTTCTTATTCATTCATCTGCTGATGGATATCTAGGTTGCTTCCATGTCCTGGCTATTATAAACAGTGCTGCGATGAACACTGGGGTACACGTGTCTCTTTCAATTCTGGTTTCCTCGGTGTGTATGCCCAGCAGTAGGATTGCTGGGTCATAAGGCAGTTCTATTTCCAGTTTTTTAAGGAATCTCCACACTGTTCTCCACAGTGGCTGTACTAGTTTGCATTCCCACCAACAGTGTAAGAGGGTTCCCTTTTCTCCACACCCTCTCCAGCATTTATTGCTTGTAGACATTTGGATTGCAGCCATTCTGACTGATGTGAAATGGTACCTCATTGTGGTTTTGATTTTCATTTCTCTGATAATGAGTGATGTTGAGCATCTTTTCATGTGTTTGTTAGCCATCTGTATGTCTTCTTTGGAGAAATGTCTGTTTAGCTCTTTGGCCCATTTTTTGATTGGGTCGTTTATTTTTCTGGAATTGAGCTGTAGGAGTTGCTTACTTTCACACTCTCTCCCTTTCTCTCTGTCTTGCAAAGAGAAAGGAAGGTGAAGGGAAAGGAGAAGGAAGGAAAGAAGAAACGCTGATGATACCCCTTAACACTTTAATTATCTCTCTTGAGATAACTGTTAACCTGAAACAGCTGTGCATCAAATTTCTCTTTTATTTTATTACCTTCACTATATATTTATGTATATATATTTAAATTATATAGTCTATTGGTTTGTGTGGTTACCCAATTTATATATGTGACAGCTACAGGAAGGTAGTGTTCATGGATTTCCTGGCAAGCAAATTAATTCCATTTATATATATATATGTTTAGTTTTTATCACATATGAATGTATTCCTAAAAATGTACTGTTTTGTTCTCCTTATAATTGGGCTTTTGTGTTATGCTGTGTATTAAAGTTTTCTGCAGCTTACTTTTTTTACTCAAATTATGTTTCTAAGAATCATGTATATTTTTCACAGTTGCCTTCATTTTTCACTTCTAAATAGTATTTTTGTGTGTGTCATTCTGTAATTTATTTATCTACTTATCTATTGACAGATATTTTTCCAGCTTTTTGCTACTATGGAGAGTACTGCCTTAAAAAGACTTCCTTCTTTCCTTTTCTTTGTCCAAACAACTTAATAAATACTAATACGCCAGGCACAACTCTGAAAACTGGTGTCATAGCAATGGAAAAGCCAATCAAAGATCTATGTCTTGGCCGCTTAGATTCTAGAAGGCAAAACAGCTAAAAAACAAGACAAATAAGTAAAACCTACAGTCTGTTATATGGTGATAAATACTAAAGTTAAAATAAATAGAAGGGAGAGAAGACTTGGGGGCAGAGGAATGATCATTTTGGAAAGGATGCCGAGGAAGAGTGTACTGAGAAGGTGCTCTGAGAGCAGGGGCCCGCAGGAGTGAGGAACAAGCTGTGCACATCTGGGGAAGGAGGATTCCAGGCAGAGGGAGCTTCAGGTGCCAAGGTCCTGAGGCAGCGGCATGCCTGGTGCACTCCAGCGTCTGCGAGGAGGGCAGTGTGGCCAGCACACTATTCAAGAGCAGGCTGACCAGAGTTAAGGGCAGAGAACTAGGGGGTGAAGGGGTGGGGAGAAGGTACGGATCCTGCAGGGCCTTGCATAAGGGCCTTCGGCTTTTACTGCGAGTGAGAGGGCAGTTCTTTCACTTCTGTTTCTATCTGGATCTCTTTAACTGCTGTTCTGAGAAAAGTCTGTGGGGGCTGGGATAGAAGCAGAGACACCAGTTAGGAGGTTGTTCCTGTATCCCACTTCCTGTTGTCTCACAACAACCCTGTAAGGTGAATATTATTACACACACTTACCAGTAAGGAGTTGAGGTTCACAGGAGGTGCGTCAGCTCTTTATTTAACCCTCTGTCACACAGTCTGTTCCTGGCAGAACAGAACTGACACCTGAGTCTGACTTTAATTTGCTACATTCCCAGAAATAGTTCCCACTTACAACAAAACCATTTTGTCTAATTTAAAACCCCTAATGCTAATAAGGGATCTTACAATGGACAGAATTCTTCAAACTTGGAATTTTGCAAAGAATGTCAGCTACAGTATTTCAACTCTCAGATATTCATATCTACATAAGCAGCAGGTATTATTGAAAGACAAACTGAGCCAAAAACACCTGAAATACACCATTGGAATTGTGGCAGCTAAGGTCATCTGCAGGCCCAGTCCTCAAAGATCACCCTGTAATAATTGTTGTTGCTGTTGTTCAGTCACTAAGTCATGTCCAACACTTTGCGAACCCATGGACCATAGCCTGCCAGGCTCCTCTGTCCATGGGACTTCCCAGAAAAGAATACTGGAGTGGGTTGCCATTTCCTTCTCGAGGGGATCTTCCCAACCCAGAGATGGAACCCTTGTCTCCTGCGTTGGCAGGCGGATTCTTTACCACTGAGTCATCTGGGAAGCTCATAATTAGATCCATTGAGGTGAATATGTTTGCTTGTTTTCTGTTGACTACACTGAACCTTTTAGGAAGGACTAAAACCATTTGCTGTCTTCCAGGTTCAATTTTGGTAACTGGCTATTGAAGGTAACTGCTAGCATAGTGTTTAGCCGATAGATTATAAACAAGATTTTTGTGCTTTAGCACTTTGAAGGCTTCTACAAAACCTAGGAAAATGTTGCTGCATTGCATATTGGGCAGTGTAGAAGTCACATAGTGTCCTAAGATTTAAAGTAAGAAGGAAACTCAGAATTACTTCATATATTACTTTTATTTTATAGAAGGAAAAAATGGCGGCAGAGAGAGGCTGACTGTTTAATCATTGATCCAGAACGTATTCTGAGATTTGCTCCAATGTATTTCAAGGAAAAGTCTTTGGACATTAGACAGCTTTGTCTCTCTGACTGTCTGGCTGTATAACCTTGGGAATGTTACTTCCTATCTCTCAGATTCTCCATTAGTAAAAGACGGATAATAACTATCTTGCAGACTTATTGGGAGGATTACAAACATGTCAGAAGCTCCCAGGTAGGTAGTGTCTGGCACATGGCAAGTGCCAGCTATAATTTTTTTTAAGTTCAACAGTCTTTTCAAGCCTATTTCCTAAATTACTGCCCTCCACACCTTAAGTCCAAGCCAAGTTTTAAGCCTCATCTACACTAACAAATAATGCAACTTTACCCATCTAGACATGTATTCACTCAGAGATGTGTTTTAGGTACATCACTGGGAAATGATACGTTTTATGAAGGGCTTAAGGCTCCCAGGGAAAGGGGAAAAGGTGGCTAGTATGGATGATACTTCAGAGTATCCCTGTGAGGTAAATAAAAAGCTAATGACTTTTGTTTCATAAAGAAATGATGTGATTTCCCATTTCCAAGGGCCTGCAGTCTCCCTTGTGCACCCATCCCCTGGTGGTGCGGCAAGTGTCTAGAGTGTCTTGTTCTTTCTTAATGGGTTTTCAGTGTGCTGGAGGGCATTTGATTGCAATTAGCTCGACTAGACACATTTCCTTTGGGTGCTAGAATGAGAAGTTATTGAATTCACAAGTTTGAATTACACATCCAGTCTTCACAATAAAAATGACTCTGGGTTGGTCTAACATTCGCGTTAACTACTCTTCACCAGAACAAAACATCTTCATGATGGTCCAGGGAGGATGCATTTGAATGATCTGTTGAGGGTACGCAGTGCTGTTGGAGGTGGGCCAAACAGCCCTCAGGCAGGGGGAGCATTGTGTCTTTTCTGCTTTAAAAAGAAAAAAAAATTCTTCTAAATGAAGTTGATGTTAGCTCAATTAAAGCTTCACTAGATATTCCTTGGTGGAGATTCTATGGTTTAAGGGTAATCGACAACTTTCTGGGTTCAATTTTTCCCAGAGCTCCTGTGGCCCTTAGGTGTTGACACAACCTAAACCCCCGAGAAACACATGATAAACTAGGAAGCTTTCAGAGTGATTTACAGTGGGGTGAATGTCTTTCCAGGTTTGGAATACTGTGTTACGTATCGAGGGCATCTTCTTGAGGTCATCCTATTTGTCACAGCAAATAAATGATCATAAATTGCTTGGAAATCATGGAGTCAGAACCAAGATAAACATACTGTCCTTAGAAATATTATATCCGAATTTTAGAGCAACTGAACTGAATGGATGATGAACCAGGCCCATTCTACAACAGAGAAGGCATGATATTGACTGGAAAGTATCTTCCAAACGGATACATTCAAAACCCTCTTTGTGGACTGCTTGACTTCTTTAACACAACCTTTCTTCAGATGGGTTACTGGACAAAGAATTGCTTTAAAACTTTGTTCAAACTGGCAGGCTATTCTGATCTTAACTGTTGCCTAGTTCTTTACCAGCAGTGTGTTTGTAAACTGCTTCTGAATCATGTGTTAAATCTTAGCAATTCCCTTCTCCAGGGATGCCTCCATCTCCCAATTTTGGGAACCAGTACTTACTATAGACTGCCACCCTGTCTACTTGGCCCTAAATATGCAAGTCCTCCGTGTGGATATCATCACCATTTCAATAGGGTTTTCAAGTTATACACTTGGAGATCTCAACCTCCAAAGTGTAGAAAGGAGGGAGTGAGGATATATGAGCTTTAAGTGAAATAAGTGGAAAGACCTATTATGTTATTGATTACCAGCCATGTTTGAAACAAACAATATTTGGCATATCTTCCCCATGAGGAATACAGCCCCATACAGGTTTCAGACGTTGGTGAAGGAAAGTTATACAAAGCAAAGCAAAATACATCTTTGAATCTTTTAAACTGATAAAACCCCGGTTGTGAAGGGTATTCACCACCCCTTTCATCTAAAGTAAGGTTCTGACCTTTATTAGAAGGGCAAAACCATCCTGTTGCATATGCCACGTTTTATTTGACAACAGAATATAATTTTTGTTTTGTTTAAAGTATCCTGCCAAGAATCAGACATCAGGAATATTTGTTCAATAGCTGCTTTCCTGGCACCACCTGCGCTTCATTCCAGGATGGTCTGACTATCATGAATTGCCTGTATCACCAAAGTATCACACACTGTGGTTTATCTTTCCGTAGTGGAAGGGAGAGAGCCAGTATCATGCAACAGAGGCTTCCTGGTCCATATGTGGGAGCTTCTCCTTTTCCCCTCCAGCAGATTATATAGTAATTCTGTTGGCTACTGTCATAGATACCTGGCAGTGGGTGGGGCATTTAGGTAAGACTTTGTCTACCGCTGAGACTTCCCTGGTGGCTTAGACGGTGGCTTGAATAAACCTCACCTTTCTGTTTTCCTGGGATTAGTCTTTCTGTTATTCTGTCCTTTCCCTATTCTCATTTGTATTTACCTTGGGTTGTGAATTCAGTGGAGGAGGGAAAGAGACAAATCCTGAATATGAGTCACTTGTTTCCCCTCATTTATTGCTGTTAGTACTTAGAGGTCTTGCTGCTGGTTTATCAGAATTGGTAACAGACAAATTGGATGCTTTTAGGCTTGTCTGGACATGGTGTTGGGGGAATATGACCACTTTAGTCCCCCCCATTTTTACCCCAGTTCAATGCTAAATTATATAGCACTGTAAACATTTGTTTCATTTAATTTTTAACACTGAATGTATTTTCTTAGGCATGGGTAAATCTGCCTGAAGAACTGTATTTTATTAAAGAATGATAATTCAGTAAAAGATCTTGACTGCTCAAGTCTGCAAAAGGGTCAGTGACAAGTATTTAAACTGTTAGTAACCCAGCAGCTTGAAGATAGAATAAGAGTGCTTTTGAGTTCACCTCCAACTTTTTGGTCTTGTGAGCCTTTCTCTTTCATAAGACTTGAAAGGAATTTGTCCTTTAATGTAAATTTAGTATTTTGAGACCTATTGGAAATGACAAAGTGAGTGTCATTTTCTCAGTGAACTCTGTCCTGTGTATACTTTAGGGGAATATGCATTGTTGAAAACAGCTGGAAAGCTGATGTGCAGGAATAAATCCTACATCTTTTATCCTTTGTTTGATGGAAGCCACTCAAATCCTAGGAATATGTTTTTTCACCAGCAAGCATTTTGGCCCCAGAAATCATGGTTTTGTGTAAAATCTGGCCAGCAGCAGCTGTTTGCATCCTGTTGAATAAAGAAGGCAAACAGCTTTGTTGTGGCTCCTCCCAGAAGCAGCCATAATGAAGGTATCAGCTAGGATTGTGGAAACAATGTTTGTTTTATAGTCTCTCTTGCACCTGCTGCATTCTCTGCTGCTGGTTCCATGCCCCTGAGGGCACTTCCACCCTTAGATGGCACCTGTCCTGAGCTCCTTGGGTACCACACTTCCATCCCCTTTATACCACCCTGGCTGTCCTCCACAATGACCCTTGGGTTGTTTCTCTTTGCTCTTCTCTCCAGATTCCTTCAGTCACTGTTTCCATCCATATCTAAGCTCTGTTGCTCACCTCACCTATCTTGGGATTTGTCCTGGTCATCTTGCTCCAGACTGACATGTCTTTGCTAGGAAGGCACACCCTATACTAATATAGCCGAAGAGATTCCCCAGTGTTTCAAGAAATCCTTTACTTGTTTTTCCCCTTAACAAACAGGGAGAAGCAGGAAGCCCTTTTAATATCAAGCATTCTGAGTCCTCAGAAGCTGAGGTCACCAAGTTTCCCTGCTTTCTATAGTGAACAAGCTTCAGCTTCCTGGTTGATGGAGAGTGTGTAACTAGGTATCTGCATACCTGGGGTAAAGGTGGAGGTGAGGTGAAGAAGCTACATCATTGAAGATGGGGTAGGGCCTCTTGTGAGGCACCTTCAGCTGTTCCTTCACGAGATGGAACTGGAAGGCCTTTCCACTGTGTCCTGGAAACTGGGGATTCCAGTGTGATATTTATTAAAAAAAAAAAAAAGTCCTTGATTGCTTCGGGTAAACCAATTGGTTAGTTGTAGTTACACAGGAGTGATTTGCTTAGTAATTAATTCCCTGTCAGAAATTTCCCCTGAAACAGTATGATGTCTTCTGAATGAAGAGGGCCTATTATTTTTTTTTACTTAAAGTCCTGAAGGCCGGTGGAATCTTGGTGTTCCCTCTCCACAGGGTTTTGTATTCAGTACTGTGCTGGAATTGTTACCCTTTCTCCCTTAAACTAGGGTATAGTAGGAGAGCGAACATCTGATAGGATTTGTATGTATTTGTTATATTCTTTAAGTGTAGTCAGAGCCATTCTCTTTAGATACTCACCTTCAGTTCAGTTCAGTCGCTCAGTCATGTCCGACTCTTTGTGACCCCATGAATCGCAGCACGCCAGGCCTCCCTGTCCATCACCAACTCCCAGAGTTCACTCAGACTCACGTCCATCGAGTCAGTGATGCCATCCAGCCATCTCATCCTCTGTCGTCCCCTTCTCCTCCTGCCCCCAATCCCTCCCAGCATCAGAGTCTTTTCCAATGAGTCAACTCTTCACATGAGGTGGCCAAAGTACTGGAGTTTCAGCTTTAGCATCATTCCTTGGCTGTCATGATGACATATTTCTTCCAAGAAATCTCTTGACTCATACCAATCGCAGTGGTCCCGTTTGCCAGGGAGGCTTTTTATCCTCATGTGTGTTTTTGAAGTTTTTATTAGAATGGCTGCACCACCACCACCCACCATGGGTTCTGTTTCTCCTCCCCTCAACCTATTTTCATGTGGTTTACTGACCTCTCAGAAGGAATTTCCCACTCTGGCTTTTTAAAGATTTCTCTCCTAATTTTCTTAACCTGTTTCTTCTCCCCTCACACACCACCAGTCTCTTTCTGTCAAGGCAGCTCCACTTCTGTCTTCCTTCCTTCTTCTCTTTGTTTCTCAGTTGGTCCCACAGCCTCTCCAGATCAGTCAACCAGCACAGTAACAATAATAATAACAACAGCAACAACCACTGCTATGACCTCCCTTACTGAGTACCTAGAAGCATCGGTCCCTGCCCTTGAAAAATTCAGTGTGAAGACGTCTCTTAAAAAGTGAGGTGAAGGTACCATTATCCCCATTTTACAGATGAGGAAAAATAAAGCCTAGAGATGCTAGCTACTATTCCTATGTAACATGGCACTAGTTAGCAGACTCGAGCCTCAAATCGGTAACTCTCCAGCTCCGAGCCTGTGTTCCTTCCACTGTACTGTGCTGTAAGACAAGAAAGGCCTCATGAAGTTACATGAAGTGATGATTATAGCTCATCTTTGTCTCATCTTTTCTTGAGATCTGGCCATAGGCTATTAAGAAGAAACTGGCTCAGAGAGGTTCATGCAGTGGATCATAACCAGAAGGCTTGAAAGTGGCAGAAAATCCAGGATGGACCTGGAGCTGTGTTCTGTATCCTGCCCACATGGTGTAGGAAAAGCTTTGGTGTTCTTTAGGTGTAGCTGCTAAGAGCTGGGTGGGAAAAACTCAGTTGCTGGCTTATAATTAGATGCTAACTATTCCCGGTAGCTTATCGGTAAAGAATCTGTCTGCAGTGCAGGAGAAGCAGGAGATGCAGGTTTGATCCCTGGGTGGGGAAGATCCCCTGGAGAAGTAAATGGCAACCCACTCCAGTAATCTTACCTGGAAAACCCCATGGACAAAGGAGCCTGGTGGGCTATGTTCCATGGGGTCACAGAGTCAGACACAACTGAAGTGACTGAGCACAAGAGATAAAGGTTATTAGAAGTATTATTAAAAGTATATTTCCTGTGTCATAATATGTGGTATTTCTCCTGCTGGCTTGATGCAATGGACATCAAGTTAGCTGTCCTCTTGTTCCAATTCAGTCACTCAGTCTGTCTGAGTCTTTGCAACACCGTGGACTGCAGCACGCCAGGTTTCCCTGTCCATTACCAACTCCTGGAGCTTGCACAAACCCATGTCCATCGTGGCGGTGATGCCCTCCAACCATCTCATCCTCTCTGTCATCCCCTTCTCCTGCCTTCAATCTTTTCCAGCATCAGGGTCTTTTCCAATGCATCGGTTCTTCGCATCAGGTGGCCAAATACTGGAGTTTCAGCTTCAGCATCAGTCCTTCCAATCAATATTCAGGACTAATTTCCTGTAGGATTGACTGATTGGACCTCCTTGCAGTCCAAGGGACTCTCAAGAGTCTTCTCCAACACCACACTTCAAAAGCATAAATTCTTCGGTGCTCATCTTTCTTTATAGTCCAACTCTTACATCCATACATGACTGCTGGGAAAACCATAGCTTTGACTAGACGGAACTTTGCTGGCTAAGTAATGTTTCTGCTTTTTAATATGCTGTCTAGTTTGGTCATTTCCGGATGTTTGGTTCTAAGTGAGTGATCACACCATCATGGTTATCTGGGTCATGAAGATCTTTTTGTATAGTTCTTCTGTGTATTCTTGCTACCTCTTCTTAATATATTCTGCTTCTGTTAGGTCCATACCATTTCTGTCCTTTATTGTGCTCATCTCTGTGTGAAATGTTCCCTTGGTATCTCCAATTTTCCTGAAGAGATCTCTAGTCTTTCCCATTCTATTGTTTTCCTCTATTTCTTGCATTTATCACTGAGGAAGGCTTTCCTATCTCTCCTTGCTATTCTTTGGAACTTTGCATTCAAATGTGTACATCGCTCCTTTTCTCCTTTGCCTTTCACTTGTCTTCTTTTCACAGCTATTTGTAAGACCTCCTTGTGAACGTGAACATGAAGTCACTTAGTCGTGTCTGACTCTTTGCGACCCCATGGACTGTAGCCTACCAGGCTTCTCTGTCCATGGGATTTTCCAGGCAATAGTACTGGAGTGGATTGCCATTTCCTTCTCCAAGGAATCTTCCCAACCCAGGGATCGAACCCAAGTCTCCCACATCGAAGACAGATGCTTTACCATCTGCAATCTCAGCCAAAAGGCCGAGAATTGCACTTCTTTTTCTTGGGTATGGTCTTGATCACTATACAATGTCATGAGCCTCCATCCATAGTGCTTCAGGCACTCTGTCTATCAGATCTAATCCCTTGAATTTATTTGACACTTCCTCTGTATAATTTTAAGGGATTTGATTTAGGTCATACATGAATGATCTAGTCATTTTCCCTGCTTTTTTCAATTTAAGTCTGAATTTGGCAATAAGGAGTTCATGATCTGAGCCACAGCCTGATCCCAGTCTTGTTTTTGTTGACTGTATAGAGCCTCTCCATCTTTGGCTGCAAAGAATATAATCAATCTGATTTCTGTATTAACCATCTGATGAGGTCCATGTGTGGAGTCTTCTGAAATGCAAAGTCAAGTGGGCCTTAGTCAGCATCACTATGAACAAAGCTGGTGGCAGCGATGGAATTCCAGTTGAGCTATTTCATATCCTAAAAGATGATGCTGTGAAAGTGTTGCACTCAATATGCCAGCAAATTTGGAAAACTCAGCATTTGCCTCAGGACTGGAAAAGGTCAGTTTTCATTCCAATCCCAAAGAAAGGCAATGCCAAAGAATGCTCAAACTACCATACAATTGCACTCATCTCACATGCTAGCAAAGTAATGCTCAAAATTTTCCAAGCCAGGCTTCACCAGTACGTGAACCATGAACTACCAGATGTACAAGCTGGTTTTAGAAAAGCCAGAGGAACCAGAGATCAAATTGCCAATATCTGTTGGATCATCGAAAAAGCAAGAGTGTTCCGGGAAAACATATACTTCTGCTTTATTGACTATGCCAAAACCTTTAACTATGTGGATCACAACAAACTGGGGAAAATTCTCAAGAGATGGGAATACCAGACCACCTGACCTGCCTCCTGAGAAATCTGTGTGCAGGTCAAGAAGAAACAGTTAGAACTGGCCATGGAACAACAGATTGGTTCCAAGTTGGGAAAGGAGTACATAAAGGCTGTATAGTATTGCCCTGCTTATTTAACTTATATGCAGAGTACATCATGAGAAATGCCAGGCTGGATGAATCACAAGCTGGAATCAAGCTTGCTGGGAGAAATATCAATAACCTCAGATATGCAGATGACACCAAACTTATGGCAGAGAGCAAAGAACTAAAGAGCCTCTTGATGAAGGTAAAAGAGTCTCCTCTTTTCAACTCGAAAAAGTTGGCTTAAAACTCAACATTCAGGAAACTAAGATCGTGGCATCTGGTCTGATCACTTCGTGGCAAATAGATGGGGAAGCAATGGAAACAGTGAGAGACTTTACTTTTGGGGGCTCCAAAATCACTGCAGATGATGATTGCAGCCATGAAATTTAAAGACGCTTGCTTCTTGGAAGAAAAGTTATGACCAACCTAAACAGCATATTAAAAAGCAGAGATATTACTTTGTCAACAAAGTCTGTCTAATCAAAGCTATGGTTTTTCCAGGAGTCATGTATGGATGTGAGAGTTGGACTATAAAGAAAGATGAGCACTGAAGAATTGATGCTTTTGAAGTGTGGTGTTGGAGAAAACTCTTGGGAGTCCCTTGGACTGCAAGGAGATCCAACCAGTCAATCCTAAAGGAAATCAGTCCTGAATAATCATTGGAAGGACTGATGCTGAAGCTGAAACTCCAATACTTTGGCCACCTGATGTGAAGAACTGACTCATTTGAAAAATCCCTGATGCTGGGAGAGATCGAAGGCAGGAGGAGAAGGGGATGACAGAAGATGACACCACCTCTGGTGGTGGATGACATCACTGACTCAATAGACATGAGTTTGAGTAAGTTCCAGTAGTTGGTGATGGACAGGGAAGCCTGGTGTGCTGCAGTCCATGGGGTCACAAAGAGTCGGACGCAACTGAGTGACTGAACTGAACTGAACTAGACTGGTCATAGCTTTTTTTCCAAGGAGCAAGCATCTTTTAATTTCATGGCTGCAGTCACCACCTGCAGTGATTTTGGAGCCCAAGAAAATAAAGTCTGTCATTATTTCCATTGTTTCCCCGTTGTTCGCCATGAAGTTAATGGACCAGATGCCATGATCTTCCTTTTTTTTTAATGTTGAGTTTTAAGCCAACTTTTTTGCTCTCCTCTTTCACTTTCATCAAGAGACTCTTTAGTTCTCTGCTTTCTACAATAAGTGTGGTGTCATCTGCATATCCAGAGAAGGCAATGGCACCCCACTGCAGTACTCTTGCCTGGAAAATCCCATGAATGGAGGAGACTGATAGGCTGCAGTCCATGGGGTAGCTAAGAGTCGGACACCACTGAGTGACTTCACTTTCGCTTTTCACTGTCATGCATTGGAGAAGGAAATGGCAACCCACTCCAGTGGGTTGCATGGAGAATCCCAGGATGGAGTAGCCTGGTGGGCTGCTGTCTGGGGTCGCACAGAGTCGGACATGACTGAAGCAACTTAGCAGCAGCAGCAGCAGCATCTGCATATCTGAGGTTATTGATATTTCTCACAGCAAGCTTGATTCCAGCTTGTGTTTCATCCAGCCTGGCATTTCTTATGATGTTCCCTGCATATAAGTTTTTATCTGTCCTAGCCCCTCTTTTACATGCACTGCACAAGGAACAGACAATGTTTAAATCTGCTTTGTCTCCTGTTCCCACCCCATCTCACCCTAATAGTGGCCTGGCTCTCAGCATTTGGCATGTGAATAGCCACTGGACACCTGTCCTCTAAGGCCAATGCTCAAGATCTTATTCTGACCTTGAAGTTAGAAAGGGGAGATCCTCCAGTGTTAAAAAATGATGTCTTTTTCCAGAAACACAAGTCCAACCTTTGGATGTTGTATCAAATAATTTTGGTTTATATTTGCCCAGGTTTTATTAAATTCATGAGGGATTTATTGAAAGTTTGATGTTTTACATCAGCTAAAACTTTTAATTTCTCTAACTCCTTTGCTAAGAATTTCTTTGCTATTGCTCAAATTATTGAAATGGATTTAAAATCTGTAGTTCATGGACCTGCTGAAAGTGATCTGGCTAGATCCCAGCTCTCTTTTTTGGGTTTTGAGATTAAATAAAATCCATAAATAGTTAAGGACTGTGCATTATGAAAAATCTGTTAAGCTTGTTGTTGGAAAGGGACTAGTTGAAGCTAGAGTATACTTGATCTTCATATGATATCTTCAGTGTTTTGCTATTAATAGAAATGACTGTATCAATAGTTTCTAAATAATTGCTTGATTCAGATGTTCTCATGTCCTGATAAAATGTCCAGTGGTAATTTGGTTATTTTGACTAAAGTCAATTTAAGCACCATTGTGAAATTTGTGATTAAAAAATTATTAAAGTTTTTTTCAGCTCACATATTCTGATATTGTAAACTGTTAGCAAAAATGTCATACAGAACTAATGTCATCTGAGTTTTTTCAGCATGTATGTTATTTATTTCCTCACCTATATCTTCATCAGTTCAGATTATGATTTAATATGCAATTTTAGGATTGAGAGCTTTGCTGATGATCTACTGTATAACAGCTTACTTGAAGAGATGTCCCTCTTTTATGAGATAGTAATATTTTAATTTGCCTTTAAATGAATATAGGTATAGATTGGATTCAGGAGATCCACTTAGGACTCTTTGCATATAGAAAGAACCCTACTAAGCTTAACTCTTACATACACATTTGCTCAGAGCCCTTATGAGGTTTGCTTTGGGGACCAGGGCTTAATCAGATCAGTATTTTTAAGAATAAGAAGGGCTAATAGAAAGACAAAGAAGGACTTAAAGAGGACTGAAGCAGATATTCACACTTCCACTTATTAACAGAAACCCACTAAGTATAAAATAGACCTCTGAGAAAGCTAAGCTTGGTCAAAGTCAAGCAGGACATTCCCTCTGGCCGAGAGCAACAGGGCACTTGCAGCTCAGCAGAGGCGCACACAATGGTGACTTTCTGAAAATAAATGTCGTCAGCAAACCTTCAGAACTGTGTGAGAAAGAGGAAGCCAGTCTTGGAAACTGGCATATTCTGTTCTCCGTGGCAGCTATATTTCTTATTGTGAAGTAATCCATTAACTTTCTGACATATAAGCTCATTTTCCCTGCCTTGGCCTGGATGAAACAGGACTTGATAGTTGCTTGAAGAAGATCTTGATTTGTAGCTCTGCAGAATACCCCCTGGGACCCGGCTGGCTCTCCTGTCAGTGCAGTGGTACAGGGCTCTAGCTGATAAGGTTAAAGCTCATTGATGATATATTTAGCCTCAGGTATAAAAATATGAAGATAATTGGTATTCAAAGGTGGCAGGTTTCCTTTTTTTTTTTTTAACTAATGAGATTGAAAGAACATGAAAAAGGATGCTTGTTTGTGTTGGAAACAAGAAAGGATTAGGAGAGCTTACATAAAAATGCAACAGATCAGTAATTTTGATGATTTAAAAGCCTGGCATTGTGTTAATGTTGTACTTTTTGATCCCAGTCATCTTCACCACCATCATCAGATTTTTCAAGAAATATTCATTGTGAATTTGTTTTATGCAGAGCATATGCCACACACTGTGATACAGAGAAGTAGAAACATACTCTCTGCCTTCATGGGGCTTACACTTCGGGTGGACTTATGAACTGGGACTGGGAATATATTGGAGATGTTTTTTATTGGCTTGGGGACTCGATCTCTTTTATTCCCATCCTATCGTAACTCTTCAAAGATGACTCCCATTTTTCTACAATCAAGCATGATGAATTCATCTTATCTATTGCTTGCTACCATATCGTATTTTGGTGTCTACATACTTCTCTGTCTTGGAGACATTAGAAAGAATAGAGGAGTGTGGGATGGTAGGGCATTATTTATGAAAAGAGAGATAAAGTACAGAATATTAAAGAATGAGAAATAATAAATTTTCCCAATTGTTTGAAGATTGTTGATACTAGCTTATTATAGGTGGATATAGTAACAAACTTGGAGTGATATGCCATCATGCCTTGGTATCCATGGGGGAACTGGTTCTTGGAACCCCTAGGTGGATACCAAAATCTGGATGCTCAAGACCCTGTTGTAAAATGGTGTAGAATTTTCATGAAACCTCTGCACATGCTCCCATAGTCTTTAAATTACTTCTGCTGCTGCTGCTAAGTCGCTTCAGTCGTGTCCAACTCTGTGCAACCCCGTAGACAGCAGCCCACCACACTCCCCCATCTCTGGGATTTTCCAGACAAAAACACTGGAGTGGGTTGCCATTTCCTTCTCCAATGCATGAAAGTGAAAAGTGAAAGTGAAGTCACTCAGTCGTGTCCAACTCTAGGGTACCAATAATACCTAATGCAATGTCAGTGCTATGTAAACAGTTGCCAGTACAACTGTGGAAGATTTAAGTTTTGCTTTTCAGAAGTTTATGAAATGTTTTTTCAATTATTTTCAATCTGTGATTGGTTGAATCTGTGGATGTGGAAACTGTAGGTGTGAAGGGCCAACTGTACTTAAGTTATTATTCATCTACCTGATTTCTCAAGACTGTGATGCTCTAAGTCAAAACAAGAGGAAAAATCTTGTCATGGCTTTGCTCAAAAATCTTCAATTTGGAAAACATAATGTCAAGAGAAAAAAAAAATACAAGTTGCAGAAGTGATATTCACACTAGTGTGCTATTTATATAATTTTAAAACCATTAAAATACTGTATATTGTTTATGGATTACAGACATGTGGTAGAAGTGTCATGCATGAGAATGATAAGTGGAAAATCCAGGAGAATATTTCACTGTTGGGGGATGAAGGGTAGTGCAAATAAGAAAGGCTTCAAATGTGTTTATAATATTTTATTTCCCAAGTTAGTTGGGGACAGCACAGATGGTCCATGTATTATTCTCCTAATTTGGGGGGTGAACTTTTCATTTTTAAAAGGTTCATTTCAAAAGAGGAGTGGGAATTGGAGAATGTGCTATTTGAATGCATACATTAAACCTTAGCTCAGGTCAGTGTAATTTCTTTTCTTCCTCTCTACTAGAGGTTCGTGTGAGAAAACACCACATATAGCTTGTGTGACTGAGAGTTCTCAGCTCTGTTCGGTCTGTTAGCTTCTGGTCAGCCTCAGACGGCCAAGGATAGTTGGCCATGCAAATATAACTTCCAAATATTTTCCAGAAAGCAGTTCCCTGTGTACATCAATTATTCTCTCTTCATATTGATTTTGCACCTACCCTCCCAGGGGAGATTTACTTTGTTTGGCTGGGAAACTATAGTGGGTCTTAAATATATATTTTTTTCACCAATAGAACTCTGAGTTGCTAAACCCATCCCTGAGCTCAGCGACTCATTCCTTTGATAGCGGATTGAATGTGAGGAGGCTCCGAGCTCCATAAATTGGAGTGCAGCTGACATCTTTTTGACTGGGCCTTCACATTTTGAGCAGTTTCTGAGTATTCCTACTCAGGGAGATAAGACTGATCAAAGTGTTTAAAATTGATGGCTTTAATCTGAGTTTTCCACCATTTAGCCTGAGTACATCTCAATTTATTCCTATTCTCTTCACACTTTGGCTAGTGGTGAGATGCAAGCACAATTTTGAGATACAAGTAAAATCTTGAAGAAACTATTTCTACATTACAGTCAATAATAATTGAGTAAATTTTTGTCTGTGGATTATATAGTTGGATATACAAAGGGAAAATCCTTAAAAGATGAGATAGGAATGGGAAGGAGTGGTGAAGCAAACAAACTTCATCACTTGTCACATGGCACACAGGTAGTCTGACTCCATCAGAGTTTTCTTTAATAAAAATGTTAATCTCCAGCAAGTAAATTTTTATATTAACCAAGAAGTTTCGATTCTTTGCCGCAAAATAGCGCATATATATATATGCATATGTATATACACACATACACACATGTATATGTATGTATGTAGCTCTATATATTACATCTCCTTAAAAATCTCAACTAACTTGTTTTACATGCTGCTAAGATTGGAATCTAAACCAGGTAAATAAGAAGTGCTCCTCTGTTGAATACAGCTTCTGCCCCTGTTACTGTGGAGGAGCTGTCCCTCTTATCCAGTTTTCATGGAGAGGAAAAAACTAGTGCCCTACTGCCGCAACATGGAGAAGAATGGCAGGACTACATGGAAGGGCCTCTTGTAAGCCCTTATTGTATGTCTTGAGGGAGATGGGGGGTATGAGCGGGGAATGTGACAGATGAAGTAATTGAGCATGGAGGGCTCAACCTTGCCGAGGCGTCTCTTGGAAAGAACTTTTTCAGCAGCACTTCTTTGCTCACAACTCTGATGTGTTTTCTAGGTGGGTCCTGGCCCTCTAGGGGAGGAGGAAAGCTTCAGTTGTGGACCACGTACAACAGAGAGAGATTAGGAAGCTCAACTCGGACCATAGGTCAAGCCCAACACTTTAGTTTGCCCTTGTCAGGAATGATGCTGTCATTTGTATTGTGGTTTGTCCAATTCCTGTGTCTTATCAAATGGGGACAAAGTCACTAAGAGGAGACTATGGGACTAAAGATTATCTCCCAACCCCGATGACTTCTGTATGGTTCCTGCCTGTGTGAACACGTGCAGAGTAAGGTAGGCAAAAGACGAAGCAATGTCCTTACGTTCTCCCCTTCTTGAAAATCATGTCTAAAATTAATTTCTTGCACTCTCAGCCTCGCTGGCTTAGTGATGTTATCAAAGGGCCATGTTCTTGCCATCTCTAAAGTCTGTCATTCTCCACGTTGGCTTCACCCTCAGCCTTGATGCAGTTCTGGTGTCGTCATTACACACAGAGACATCTGGAGGGAGAACACAGCAGGTCTCTTTCTAGGGCTCTGTCTTGTAGGTATGCTTGTGTGTGCTCAGCTGTGTCCAATCTTTGTGACCCCATGGACTGTAGTCTACCAGGCTCCTCTGTCCATGGGATTTTCCAGGCAAGAATACTGAAGTGTGGGTTGCCATTTCTTCCTCCAGGGGATCTTCCTGACTTGGGGATTGGCTTTGTTTTTGGAGCAGTTTAGACTTGCTCTCACATCTCAGTGACCAGCACTGGGTCAAGTGCCTAAAGAAAAAGTAAAGTGAAGTTGTGTCCGACTCTTTGTGATCCCATGGACTGTAGCCTACCAGGCTCCTCTGTCCATGGGATTTTCCAGGCAAGAATACTGGAGTGGGTTGCCTGTTTCCTTCTCCAGGAGATCTTTCTGACCCAGGTCTCCCGCCTTGTTGGCAGACGCTTTACCGTCCGAGCCACCAGGGAAGTCTAAGTTGCACCAAATTTCTGAGTCCTGCCCATGCGCTCTGGACTGCTTTGGCAGCCGCCCCTCTAGGAATCACGTGAGAAGTACACATTCTTCCCTGCAGCTTCCCAGAAGATCTTCCCAGCTTCCATCCCTCCCCTCTGTTGTCTGGATTGCACCGGGCCCTGCCGGGCTGGGAGCCAGCTCCGAGGTGGACAAGCTGGGGCATGTGCCTACCATTGCCCTAATTACTGGTCCTGGAAGAGGATTAATTTAGATCAACCATACCCACCCCTGCAGATGTTGGGGAGGGAGGGGTGGCTAGCTTCCCTTCTCCTGACTATGGGTGGAGAGGATAAATATAAAACTGAGGCTCTATTAAGAAAAAGAGGAGGAACACTGGTTGTTCGGCAGGTAGCTCACAGTGTCCACATTGCAAGAGTATCCTTCTATGCTCCAAAGTTGCTGAATGACCTTCCATTCAAGGGCAATCCCATCCTAATTAACTCCGTGGTAAGCTGAGTTAGTTCTGCATCATAAACTCCTTGAGAACAGGGGTAGAGATTTGTTCATAGATTTATTAGTTGTTTATGCCTTGACTTCTTTCAAAAAGGACTTGTATATGGTTCTTTATTGTAAGTCACTTTAATAAAACTTTAAAAATCACAGTAATATAACTAGAGTCATGTTATGAAGGGATGGGATCGAGATTCAGCTTTTTTATCCTTTCTATCACATACCTTAGTGTTCCGCACATAAAAAAATGGTTCAGAATAAATAAATGATCATCTCTGTCATTGGCTGGGAGCATAAACTTTATGAAATACCAAGAGAATCATTTCATAATTAGCAGCCCGTGCTTTCCTGAGGGAAGACATCAGAGTTGCTTATCAGGCTAAGGCTGAGCAGATTTTTCATGCTAAGGGCAAACAGTACAAATGATGATTGACCTTGCCATTGGCAGCCACAGATGGATGGATTAATATCCTTACACTGATCTTTCCAGTGAGAAACTTGAGCAGTCAAGAACCATCTAAATGGCATCCATAAAACCCTGGGATCAAAAATATGTGAGTATAGATTAATGTAGATCAACTACATTATCAGTTTATCCCTGTTATCTGTATATGTAAGACTCTGAAAATTCTTCCTGCAAGCTAAACTTATGGCACCCACTATTTCCTTTGTGTTTTTCACTCCCAATCTAGGAAATAATAAACATATTTATTTTCTTGAATGTGTAAATGAGTGAAGAGATTTGATGTACTCTTCTTCAGTGTTTAGATTTTAAGTAGAAGCAAAGTCTTCAGCCAAAGAGAACTCTCTAATGGTTAGATTCTAGGTCATGAGATATTTACTTCTGATAATGATGAATTTAGATGGTTCAGGCCCATCTTCCGACTGGGAATAATGGAAAAGCTGGATCAAATATGAAAAACATCTCTTCTAAGGCCTTAAGAAAGTCACAACAGTGACAACTTATGGATCAAAGATCTGGGAGAAGACCCTGAAGGGATGAGTTATGCCTTTGGGGCTGTTTTCCAGTGGAAAGGAGATTCAAAGGCTGAGAATATTAAGCAGAGCTTTTAGAGGCTTACAGGTGAGACAAACATCAGAGTGAAGGATTCATCGGGGAGGGAGCTCTGCTAAACCCCTCAGATTTTTGCATTGGGATCCCAAAGGCACTGCCTAGGAGTAAGAGTAAACTGGAAATAGATTTTTTTTTGGTCAGTTTTTATTGGATATAGTTGATTTACAATTTTGTATTAGTTTCTCTGACATTGCAAAGTGAATCAGTTATATATATGTGTGTATGTGTGTATATATGTGTACATATAAATTTGTCTCCATTGTTTTTCAGATTCTTTCCCCATATAGGTTGTTACAAAATATTGAACAAAGTTCCCTGTGCTCTATAGTCCCTGTTAGTTATCTGTTTTACATATCATAGTGTGTATATCTTACTTTCAGTTCCTAATTTATCCCTCTCCCCCATCCCTTTGGTAACCATAAGATTGTTTTCTATGTCTGTAAGTTTGTTTCTGTTTTGTAAACATACATTTATCTGTATCATTTTTTTAAAAAAGATTCTACATGTAGGTGATATCATATGATAAAGATATCATATGATAAAAATATCTTGTCTTTATCTTCTGAGATACTTCATTTAGCATGATAATCGCCCTGTCCATACATGTTGCTGCTTCAAATGGCATTATTTTTTTCTTTTTTATGGATGAGGAATATTCCAGTGTATATATGTACCAACTCGTCTTCATCCATTCCTCTGTTGATGGACATTTAAGTTGCTGTTATGTCTTTGTTAAGGGACCAGACCTGGGCCATGACAGGCTCAACAAGCTATACTAGGCCTAAGATTGAGATTCTTGTAAAACCTGAGTCATGATTCTGGGAAACCACACCCTGGGAAAGTCCCCCATGGCGCCAAACCTGAGCCAATCCGGATAGGGATGCGGGATTTGAAAATCGCACATGCGTACGGCTCAGCCAATCATTACCCGCCAGCTGTACTAAGAACCGCCCCTATAAAAGCAGCTGTGATTCAGAGCTTGGGGCTCTCGTCAAGACTCCACTGCGCTGGATGAGACAGGAGCCCTAGCTCGAGCTAGCAATAAAACCCCTTTATGTTTTTGCATTTTTGTGGACATCTTATTCTCTCAGTTTTGGGGACTCGGACTTCGGGCATAACAGTCTTGGCTGTTGTAAATAGGGTGCTGCAATGAACACTGGGGTGCATGAAACTTTTTAACACTGGGGTGCATGAAACTTTTTGAATTATGGTTTTCTTCAGATGTATGCCCAGGATTGGGATTTCTGAATGGTATGGTAGTTCTATACTTCGTTTTTTAAGGAACTTCCATACTAGTCTCCACAGTGGTTATACCAATTTACATTTCCACCAACAGTGTAGGAAAGTTCCCTTTTCTCCACATCCTCTTCTGGAAATAGGTTTTGAATCATGTCAAACCCTGATTGAGCTATGGTGATTTGAAATTGTGAGTGTCCTTTGTCTAGATTTAGCAGCAAATTTAAAACCACTTAGAAGGAAGATACCATATTGTAAAGCCTCAAATTTTACCTACATTTTTCATATGAGGAAACATAAATTTGTTACCACAGACCAAAAGAAACAAGAGACAAAGGAACCAGATCCAAAGAGGATCCAGATAATGGAGTTAATTAGACCTGAACTTTAAAATAATTGTGCTTAATATTTTTTAAAAAAGACTGAGAGGGAATAAAACAGCAACAATATTTGAAGATATAACTGGAAAGAATTTCCCAGAGGTGACAAAAAACCTTCAGACCAAAGATATATGTCCTAAGCAGAACTAGTACCAAGAACACAACATAATCTAGATGAAAACAGATGAAGAATAATAAATTCAGTAAATCTGAATAAAACCAAGGTAGAGAGAGAGAAATGCAGAACAGATGGGACCAACAGGAAGTAAGTGGTAATGTGGTAGTTTAAACTCAAATACATGAGTCATTACATTTGAAATAAACAAGGTAAAATATTCGAATGAGATAAAGATCATCAGACAAGATTAAAAAAAAAAAAGCAAACACCAAAGCCCAATTATATGCTGCTTAGGAGAGATGTATCTTAAACATAGGGGTACAGAATTTCAGACACTAGAGAGCTAAATCAGACAGGGTTTCAAATGGAATACACTGCCTGAACTAACTGCATGCAGAGCTGTCTTGGGCTGGGTCTGCACCTAGAAGGTGATTTACTAGGACACTGAGTAACTACTGACTTTTTTACCCAAGATTATAATGTATTTTGGGGTTTAGCTGAAAGGAGAGATTAAAGAATCCTAATCTCTTCATGATGAGATACAATGCTTTTTATTTCTCTGAAGCCTTATGTCGTTGAATGATATGCAAGAATGGAGGGAAGGTGGCAAGTGGATTTTTCTCTTCCCTTCTTGAAATCTCTTAAACCAATGGGGGTAAGACTTGTGTGGTGAGGCAGATGTGGAATTAGCCAGGTAAGTTGGCTGTGCTTTTTCAGGTTGCAGGAAAGAGTGACCAGCTTGGGCACTTTTTGGTGATGAGCGTTTATTGGGAGGGTAGATGAGGAAGGAAGAAAACACAGGAAATTATCTCAATAGCCAGGTATTGAGGAGAAAGTGGATCCATAATCAGTGCCACATGCGATACAAAAGGGGTCACCTTCAGAAAAAGAGACACAGATGTATAGAACAGATTTTGGACTCTGTGGGAGAAGGCGAGAGTGGGATGATTTGAGAGAATAGCATCAAAACATGTATATTATCATATGTGAAACAGATTGCCAGTCCAGGTTCGATGCATGGGACAGATTGCTCAGGGCTGGTGCACTGGAATGACCCTGAGGGATGGGATGGGGAGGAAGGTGGGGAGGAGGGTCAGGATGGGGAACACATATACACCCATGGCTGATTCATATCTCTGTATGGCAAAAACCACTATAATATTGTAAAGTAATTAGCCTCCAACTAAAATAAATAAATTAAAAAAAACAAGGGGGTCACCTTATCTTCTCCTCAGAAGTCTTTCCAAACTCCTAAATACACGTCTTCTTGCTTTTGCCATTTGAGAGACCATCTAACTATTGGAGGGTGGGGGGAGGAATTTTGACTGTATTATGATCATTATTCATAATTAAGATTTATTTCAGTAGTCATTACTGTGATGTCATCAGCAATACAGTTCAATATAATGAATGCTTTGGAATTATTATAATAATAGTTCAGGGTATCAGTACTAGCATGATTATTCTTATCCTAACAGGGCAGTGATATCCCCTCTGTACTTGGCTGCTCATTCTGTGTGTCTGGGGGTCGAAGGCTCGAGGAGGAAGACAGCTTTGGTTTTAATGGCACTTCCTTGCTCTTCAGTTCCAGCTCATCTGCTCTTCAGTTTTAATTAAGTTCTGCTTTCACATCAGTGAATGCTCCTTCTAGTTTATTAAAAAAAAATAAGGGGAATTCATCTAGGGCTTCTTTTAAATTCAGTTGCTGGCCTTGGGATCCAGGATCGCTTAGAGCAGAAGAAAATCATTTATTTTTGTCTTCCAGGGAGGTGAAGTGACACACCGGTCCTGCACCATCTTCCCACACTTCCAGTATTTACCAGAGCTGAGCCCTCCTTGTAAACTTGTTGAATGGAATCCATAGGTTGAGTTTCCTAAGGAGAGAGCCTGGTGACGCTATGTTAATTTCATCTGTGCCATTAAATCCTATCCCATATTTTCAATGCACTAATGCACCATTTAAAGTAAGCCTTCAGAGGATCTTGTGAAATGGAACAGATTCTTTTAGCAATTTAAATAAACCCTGCATCTTTCTTCTGATACATAATTGATACACAGATTTTGGTTTAATCTTAGAATTTCATAAATTGAATTTCCCTAAAGTGGGGAGTACTTTTAATTTGAAACATTGCCCAAAAGATTCTCCTTCAGATCATTAACTTATTACATTTATCAATATTTTGGCAAAGGACCAAACATTTCAAGTTGGATGGAAAATGGGAGGTGTATAGCTAGTTTTTTTTTTTTTTTTTAACATGCCAGATACCATGATCCAAAAAAGGGAAGAGAAAATTACTCTGGACATATGCTGTTCAAAGGCAATGGCACCCCACTCCAGTACTCTCGCTTGGAAAATCCCATGGATAGAGGAGCCTGGTAGGCTGTAGTCCATGGGGTCGCTAAGAGTTGGACAAAGCCTTTGACTGTGTGGATCACAATAAACTGTGGAAAATTCTGAAAGAGATGGGAATACCAGACCACCTGACCTGCCTCTTGAGAAATCTGTATGCAGGTTAGAAAGCAACAGTTAGAACTGGGCATGGAACAACAGACTGGTTCCAAATAGGAAAAGGAGCGCATCAAGGCTGTATATTGTCGCCCTGCTTATTTAACTTCTATGCAGAGTACATCATGAGAAACGCTGGGCTGGAAGAAGCACAAGCTGGAATCAAGATTGCCGGGAGAAATATCAATAACCTCAGATATGCAGATAACACCACCCTTATGGCAGAAAGTGAAGAGGAACTAAAAAGCCTCTTGATAAAAGTGAAAGAGGAGAGTGAAAAAGTTGCCTTAAAGCTCAACATTCAGAAAACAAAGATCATGGTATCCGGTCCCATCACTTCATGGGAAATAGATAGAGAAACAGTGTCAGACTTTATTTTTTTGGGCTCCAAAATCACTGCAGATGGTGATTGCAGCCATGAAATTAAAAGACGCTTACTCCTTGGAAGGAAAGTTAGGACCAACCTAGACAGCATATTCAAAAGCAGAGACATTACTTTGCCAACAAAGGTCCGTCTAGTCAAGCCTATGGTTTTTCCTGTGGTCATGTATGGATGTGAGAGTTGGACTGTGAAGAAGGCTGAGCACTGAAAAATTGATGCTTTTGAACTGTGGTGTTGGAGAAGACTTTTGAGAGTCACTTGGACTGCAAGGAGATCCAACCAGTCCATTCTGAAGGAGATCAGCCCTGGGATTTCTTTGGAAGGAATGATGCTAAAGCTGAAACTCCAGTACTTTAGCCACCTCATGTGAAGATTTGACTCATTGGAAAAGACTTTGATGCTGGGAGGAATTGTGGGCAGGAGGAGAAGGGGACGACAGAGGATGAGATGGCTGGATGGCATCACTGACTCGATGGACGTGAGTCTGGGTGAACTCTGGGAGTTGGTGATGGACAGGGAGGCCTGGCGTGCTGCGATTCATGGGGTCGCAGAGTCGGACACGACTGAGCGACTGAACTGAAGCGACTTCACTTTCACTTTTCACTTTGATGCATTGGAGAAGGAAATTGCAACCCACTCCAGTGTTCTTGCCTGGAGACTCCCAGGGATGGGGGAGCCTGGTGGGGTGCCGTCTGTGGGGTCACACAGAGTCGGACATGACTGAAGTGACTTAGCAGCAGTTCTCATTGAACCCAGCATAATTTCCAAAGTTTTCTGTCTTAGCCATCCATAGGGGACTAAATTTCATGTATATGTGGGTCACTGAAAAACATCATCCATTTTTCCACAGTCAGCTGTAGATGAGAGGAAAGAAAATTCACACTAAATTTAATTCTAGTCTCTCTAAGCTGCTCTGATGGTCTTTTAGGTTTTGGCATTGTAGGTCAGTGCTCACTAAGGACTATGGCATGCACTAGTTAGAACCACACACTTTTTTATAATTCCACTCATTTCCACTAGTTTAACTCAACCCAGGATGCACGTGTCCTCATTTGTGTACAACTCTTTTGTGACCCCAGGGACTGTAGCCTGCCAGGCTCCTCTGTGCATGGAATTTCCCAGGCAAGAATATTGGATTGGGTTGCCATTTCCTACTCCAATTTCCACTGGTTACTGCCATCAAATCTGATTAGATATAAACCTTAAGTCTTCGTTGTCATCTTCAGACTGGATCTTCCTTCCTCCCTAGAATAGATGATCTATTAAAAACCAGTTAGATTCACTAAATATTTGTAAGGTTTCTAATATGCAAATAAAGATGCCTAGAGATGGGAAGGTACAACATAAATGTGATTGACTTGGCACTTTCCTTTATTGAACCACTGAGGAAAAAAAGAATTATGCTTTTTAAAGGATGCTTTTAAAGTATCCTGTGGTTCTAACTAGACTTCCCTGGTGGCTCAGATTGTAAAGCATCTGCCTGCAATACGGGAAACCCAGGTTTGATCCCTGGGTTGGGAAGATCTCCTGGAGAAGGAAATGGCAACCCACTCCAGTATTCCTGCCTGGAGAATCCCAGGGATGGAGGAACCTGGTAGGCCACAGTCCATGGGGTCGCAAAGAGTTGGACACGACTGAGCGACTTCACTTCACTTCGTCTTAACTAAAGGACCCCTTCTGTCATACTGTATGGCTTTCCTGTGGGGAGTGAGTGATATCATCAAGCTGGCTCTCTCCTGCAAGACAGAACAGGAATGATTTAAGGCCTCTACCAAAGGGTATTCTTCTCAGGGTTGTTTCATTTACTTTTTGGCTAGAGCAGCCAGAGTTGTCAGAATAGGACTAGGTAAGAAACTACTATGTCACAGAAAAGAAAACATTTTCTTTGAAAAAACAGGCTGAATCTAATGGCCACAGTAGTGTCAAAGCAAGTCAGGTGGAGAGGCAAACTGTCTGCTGAGAAGTCTAAGATGGTGAATTTTGAGGAAGACATCTAGTAGGAAAAAATTGTGATTCCCGAGCCAGTGTTGGGGGAGGAAGTGCAGTACACTTGGATAATAGTTGAGTTTGATTTCTGGCTTTTCTGCTTAAGTCTGGAAGCCTTCGTCTCTTCAGTAGTAAAAGGAGGATAATCACACATAAGCAGGTTTATTGGTGATTAGGAATAATATATGTAACATGCCTAGCATAGAAATAGCTGCAAATAATAATGATGATGGCAATGAGTATTAATAATATCAGCCCAAATACTACTGACGAAGTTGACATCAACACATCTGGTTCCCATGGGTTTGTGCCTACCCTTTCCTGGAATTTTGAGTTGGATTTTCCCACAGCACAATTCACTACTTATCGTAAATAATCTCATTTTGTTTCCCTTTCCCCAGTTCCTCGTAACTCATTCACACCAGCTTTGTCTATCATAAGGTTGTGTTTGGAATATAACCAAGTCTGCGGTCTTAAAGGTTGGAAGTTCATTTGATTAGCAAATATTAATTGAGGTCCTACTATGTGCTAGGTGCTGGTGATTCAGTAATTAGTAAAAATATGACTTGGTCTCTGCTCTCCTGGCCACTTATAGCTTTGTGGAGGGAAAAGAGGCCAATTAAGTAATCATCCAAGTCAATATAAAAATATAATCTAAAAATAATAATTAACATAAAGGGAGTTATCTGTTGCTGTGAAAGTTAACACAATTTGCGGGGGGAATCTGGGACTTAAAGGGAGAAGTTATAAATTATTGAATTTTCAAATTATTTGACCAAAATTTTTGACATCAGTTACTATTTGATGTGGTAATAAGTAGGAAAAGCAACTCATGTTCACTAAATATCATTCTCTTGACTAGTGCTTTATAAGGTCATCTGATCTTTCAATTCCTAAGTAGTCTTTTATGTGTGAAACCTCTAGATATTAAGAATTAGTCCAGTGTCAACATGTATCTTTCTCCTCGATTCTATGGAGAATCAGAGGACAGACTGGTATTACTCTTGTTTCTAGGTTCTGAAATAAAGTGTCTGACCTGTGGACCAAGGACTGCTGCTTTCATTAAGGGAAGTTCTAATAGTTGTGCCACATAATATCATGATGCTCACTGGCTTTTAACTGATTTAGCTTAGGAAAAGTGCTAAATTAACCTTAATTTCTTCAGCTTTTGTAACCCCAGCATGGATGTTTAACATTGGAAATGGTTTCAAAGGGCTTCGCTCTCTTTCCTACACTTGATATTGTCAATACACTTTCTAGCTTCAGTGGGCTTGCTTCTGCATGCCTTCTGGTTTTTTGAAAGTCCTTTTCCTCATCTCTATACATGGTTCCCTCCCTAGCTCTTCTAACTTCTTTTAATTCACAAGTGTGGCTCCTTTAAGAGCTTCTTGCTCAAAAAATCACAAAAGAGAAGTGAAAGTCTACTGACTTCTTTTTAACTCCTGAAAATTTCAGACCCACAGGACTAGAAGAGACAAGCAAAATCGGTCAAATGCTAGCAGGCAGCCCACTGCAGCTCTCTGCTACTGGAGATTTTTGCTTTTTGTAAAGTTTTATTTCACAGCATTGCAAAGAGAGCCTGTTCCACAGTTGGTACTCAGTAAATATTTAAATGCATGATGAACAAACTCCAAATTTGACTTCATCAAATGCTCATTGGCAAGTTTCGCTTCTTTCCTTTGGGATTGTGGAGACAGTTCTAGAAGTACAATATAACACAGAAAATTGTTTTCCTTCTCTGATTTGGCTATAACCTACTCTCTCACCTGCATTGATCTTTACACATGAATCATGTCAGATTTTCCATCATCCCAGCTTGTTTTACCAACTCACTCCCTATTTTCTCATTACCCTCTAATTTCTCAAATTGAACTGGAGCTGGGTGCATTTCATGCTGGCTTAGCTGAGTGAGGATGCCAGAGGGTATTGGCCCACGTTGAGAGCAAGGGCGAGTGAGTCAGGAAGGTGTATAATCAATATGCCATTGGCTGGAGGAAACTAGTCAGTCACTGCCTTTGAAGACAGCTGTAGTTAAGATTCAAGAGTGGCCACTGCTGTTAGTATAATTACTATCAATGAAAGTGGCAACTCCCATGGTGAATTAGACCTTGTTTCCCAGAATAGCTGAGATTTCTAATTGATAACACACAGAGACCACAAGCAAAAGATGAAGGAAGGAAGGCTATTAATTTTAAATAGAAACTATACAAAGTGAAAATTGAGACGAGAAAATGAATTAAAAGAAATAACTGTGCCCAGAATAAGCTTCTTTTATGGGTAATTTATTATGTTTTAGGATTGTGCTAAGTGTTTTATATGCATTATTTCATGCACTCCTTTACCAATGGCCTAGAATTATTGTGTAATTGGTAACAAAATGGAGACTTAGAAAGTTTAAGTAGTGGACCATGGAACCAAGTAAGCTAACTAACTTCCCCCACCCCAAATTTAGCCATTCTGTCATTCTAGGTACCTTATTTGGGTATGTTATTATCATTTTGTTTTTTAACTAATACATAGTACATAATAAATAGATTCATCCTTAAATGTAAATGCAAAACAGAAAATATCTTAAATCTATTTTCTCTCACATTTGAAATAGAGATAGAGGAAGTAAGACTAGGAGAATGTGGAGGTAATGATAGGAGAAGGAAGAACGAGAGGAGAACCTAGGAGAAAATATGTCCAAAATGAGCCTTTTAGGTACGAGCCCATGAACGGCATGCCATGATGTCCTCAAGCTAGCTTCATAACAGTTGCTAAAGCCATTCTCAGGTTGGGAAAGAGTTGCAAGTATCTGCCTCAATTTCTACTTCATTGATAAGTTTTTGAAGAGCGTTAGTATTCTTTCAGGGCTTTCCTGGTGGCTCAGATGGTAAAGAATCTGCCTGCAATGTGGAAGACCTGGATTAGATCCCTGGGTTGGGAAGATCCCCTGAAGAAGGGCATGGCAACCCACTTCAGTATTCTTGCCTGGAGAATCCCCATGGACAGAGGATCCTGGAGGGCTACAGTCCATGGGGTTGCAAAGAATCGGACATGACTGAAAGATTAAGCACAGTGTGTGTGGGTACCAATCACAGGTATAACAGTAGAGTTGTCTTTCTGTACTCATGAGGGATTGGTTCCAGAACCCATTATGGATACAAAAATCTGTCAGCCTTCTCTATCTGTGTTCTGCCTCTGTGGATTCTGTGGATTTAACCAACCTCAGGTCGTGTAGTGCCATATGTATTTACTGAAAAACTTTTTCATGTAAATGGACCTGTGCTCCAAACCATGTTGTTCAAGGGTCAGCTGTTCTTTTCTCTCAACCATTTCTTGCTCATTGAAGATGATATGCTTGGATACATTTTGGGCTACTTGAATTCATAGTCACCTTTGAGTTTGACCTAAAACTGGGTAACTGGGCAAAAGAAATACAAGGGTATTTATTCCAGTTAACTTTGACAACCTTCCTTTGAATAATTTTGCGTAGAGAAAATAACACTAAATTTAGAGGAAGGAAAACTGAGTTTGAATGTAAACAGAGGCACTAAGGTATTATATAAGAAAATATCATAAATGGTGCATGGTACATAATAAATAGGTTCATCCTTAAATGTAAATACAAAACAGAAAATACCTTAAATCTATTTTCACTCACGTTTGAAGTAGAGATAGAGGAAGAAAGACTAGGAGACTATGGAGGTAATGATAGGAACAGGAAGAAAGAGAGGAGAACCTAGGAGAATGTATGTCTAAAATGAGCCTTTTAGGTAAGAGCCAACCACCTTCTTTGTCACTCTTTCACCTCCAGTCCACCTCCAATATTGTCTCCAGTCCAGACACAAACACAAATGGAACATGAATCTCTGTCTTCATCTAAAAATGACTCACAGCAAGATTGAATTCTGATCTGTATTCCAGATGAAGGAGAGGTCTATGGTGTCAAGTTCAATGTTTATTATTGACACTTTGCCATTTGATGGAGTCTGAGCACTCAGGAGGAAGAGTGAAGAGGACTGAGTGGGGAAACTGAGGACTCCAGATGAAAAGAGTAACTTTGCTGACTTTTCCTTGGGTACGACCAGTCCTAAATTAATCCCAGGCTTCAAATGCAGTGAGGGATGAGGAGCATTTTCTGTAAGTTTTTAATGCCACCAAGTACTTGAGACCCTTTTTGGGGTATTTAAAAAGGTTATGAAAATCACACTTACCTTTATTTGTCAGATATCTGCTAGGTCATAATGAAGGAGTTTAAATGTATGAAAAATGATTACAGGCTTGTATCTGATTCCAAAGTTCAAGCTATTGTGGACTCCTCTCTCCTCTGTTCAGCCTCCATCCTTGCTTTCAGGATGCCAAGGTTAAAGACTTGAGCTATACACTAGTCATGGGGCAGAGGGACAGACTATCAAGAGTGTCAGGCATGGCAGTCAATGCCTTTGGCGATGTAGTTGATGAGTTCTTGTGGACCTCAGCTTGTTCAGCACATGTGAGATCTTACTATTAATAAACTGGTTAACTGAGAGGTACTAGTTGCCCACAGACAGACTGCCAATTTTTGAAGAGTAATACAGTTAAGAAAACAATTCATTTTTTCTTTGACAACAGCCTTCAAGGATTATGCAATTAGTACTTCTGTCTCATCATCATAAATAGAAATTCTCATGATACCAGCAAATTTTGGAAGCAGTGACTCATGGAGAGCTCATATAAGAGAATGCCAGCCAGCCAGTATTTACTCTCTGAGGGTAACTAACCATTGTGGAGGTACAACTGGTGGCAAAGGATGTGATGATTCTAGAGGAAATGGGAAGGGGAAGTGACATTTCTTTTATTTTTTTTCTTTTTTTTATTTTTAAAATTTTAAAATCTTTATGAAATGGCACCCTCTTGAACTGATTTACAAAATCACATCACTGACTTCAGAATGTGCTTCTGGGCACTGTGATGAATTATATATAAAAAAAGACCTGTGCTCTTTAAGGGGGAGAAGGAAATGGCAACCTACTCCAGTATTCTTGCCTGGAGAATTCCATGGAGAGAGGAGCCTGGTGGGCTGCTGTCCATGGGGTCGCACAGATTCGGACACGACTGAAGCGACTTAGCATGCATGTATGCATTGGAGAAGGAAAGGGCAACCCACTCCAGTGTTCTTGCCTGGAGAGTCCCAGGGATAGAGGAGCCTGGTGGGCTGCCGTCTCTGGGGTCGCACAGGGTCGGACACCACCGAAGCGACTTAGCCGCAGCAGCAGCAGCCCTTCAATGAGCAAACAGTGCCCTTGAAGGAGCATCGTTTGGTTGTGCTGCAAATAGAGATTTAAGTCTGGTTTTGAACCCATGCTAGTGTTGGTTCATTGAAAGAAGAACTCAAGTTTCCATTAGAGAATTCCACAGCCATTTAATAGAGTAATGGGAGCAAAACGCTATATTAGGTGATGCAGAGGGACAGAGATAAGGATGAAGGTTGATGCCTCATAAGCCATAGGGTCCTGTTTGTAGGAATTCTCTTCCCCTGGTTCATTGGGGCTCTCAGTAGACCCCACAGCATGATAGACCATTGTGGACCAGTATGACATTGTGAAATACTGACTTTTCCTCTGTCTTGGACTTCCTTTCCAAGGAAGACTCAGTCAGGAGTAGTTTACCTGTGAAGTGATCCCCGGGAGCACAGCTGAGGAACTGGAGACGGTGAGATGGAATGGAGAAAAAAACGGTAAAGTGTGTTGATGAGCACATTGTACTCTGGGTCACTGGGATTCTCTGAGGTACTTTGTAGGACACGTGTCAGATGTCCTACTGGAGGATAGGGAGTTGAGACATTTACTAACTTCCAGCCCCCATCAGTTGGGGATTGGCCCTGGGGTCATAAATTCCTCAGAATTTTCTAGTGCTGACAAGGCTGAACAGGCTTGAGAGGCTGAAAAGAAATCAGGAGCTCCAGGTGGGAGCTGTCAGCAGGTTGGAAACATTTTGCCCTGAAATTCACCTCAGACTAGGGAAGTGCTGTTGATTTATTACAACAATTGCATGTATTCCCCACAGAAGTTTTGGAAAACAGAAGATAAGATTCCATAATCTCACTTCTCAGAGATGACCACTGTCATCATCCTGGTGTATTTCCTACCTCAGATTGGTTTTCTCATTGTCTGCGTGTACTCTATGTATGTATATGGGAGGGGTTGCTTTGTTTTGTTTGAAATTTTACTTTGTAGGAATGTTACAGATATTATTCTGGGTGTTCTGGAGGAAGAGAGGAAATCAGGGAGCCCCAGAAGCTTAGTCTGGGCTGCTAAATGGTATACCATACACTGGGTGGTTTCTAAACAACAACAAGTTATTTATCACAGTTCTGGAACCTTGAGGTCCAAGATCAGGTTTCAGAACAGTTGGATTCTGGTGAGCTTCCTGTTCTGGGTTGCAGACTACCAAATTGTATTTTCACGTGACAGAGAGCAGAGCGTTCTCTTGGGTAGGGCCTCATAAGGAAACACTAATCCCATTCATAAGGGCTCCGTCCTTATCACCTAATTGCCCCCTCCTCCTTAACCATCTCATTCGGGGTTAGGATTTAACATGTGAATTTTGAGGGAGTAAAAATATCCAGTCGTTAGAACTCTGACAGTAGCAAGAAAGAAGAAAGAGATTCAACCCAAGATTGAAGGGTTGCTAGAAAAGTAACTCCTTGGCACCCTAGAAATTCAGGACCTTAGGCTCAGGGATGCTAAGGCACAGCAGAAACAGATGTGTCCTTTGGAGGGCCGCAAGCGAGCTGGGGCAGTGACATCTGGGGACAGAGCTGCTGACCAGTGCAGACAGACAAGGATTACAGATAACCTAAGGGAGCTCCCTGCTGTTTGGTTCGCATATTGTTCTGGGACTTTTCCAAAACCATAAGGTGGGGGGAGTGGGAAGGAATGACTGATGTGGATTATCCCATCAGTTCTATGGATGTGGGCTCACAGTTAGCGTTAGTTTGATTAAAAAAGAAATAAAGATTTAAATTCCAGATTTCTATTGATTTCCAGAAGATCACTCTCCTGTGGCCTCCTTGACTTCTGGTTCTTGAGTTAAATCTCCTGTTTCTGATGCTGGTTCAGTTCAGTTCAGTTCAGTTGATCAGTCATGTCCCACTCTTTGTGACCCCATGGACTGCAGCATGCCAGGTCTCCCTGTCTATTGCCAACTCCCGGAGTTTACTCAAACTCATGAGCATCGAGTTGGTGATACCATCCAACCATCTTGTCCTCTGTTGTCCCCTTCTCCTCCTGCCTTCAATCTTTCCCAACATCAGGGTCTTTTCCAAGGAGCTGGTTCTTTGTATCACATGGCCAAAGTATTGGAGTTTCAGCTTCAGCATCATATTCAGGACTGATTTCCTTTAGGATGGACTGGTTAGATCTCCTTGCAGTCCAAGGGACTCTCAAGAGTCTTCTCCAACGCCACGGTTCAAAAGCATCAATTCTTTGGTGCTCAGCTTTCTTTATAGTTCAACTCTCACATCCATACGTGACTACTGGAAAAACCATAGCTTTGATTTTTTTTTAAGGTTTAAAAATTGCTGAAAGTTTTTCATTTCTAGTAGGAAAACATTATCTGAATGAATACCCTAATGGCAAACCACTGTAAAA
Source organism: Capra hircus (assembly GCF_001704415.2). Taxonomy (NCBI): domain Eukaryota; kingdom Metazoa; phylum Chordata; class Mammalia; order Artiodactyla; family Bovidae; genus Capra; species Capra hircus. The sequence goes on from NC_030818.1 coordinate 22,186,055, forward strand.
TGTTTTCAGCTGTGTTTGGGGCAAAGGTGTGGGGATTATCTTCAAAGCACCCCAGCTTTCTTCACGAGAAGGTCAGAGGTACACTGGTTTGTATTATTACAACATCTATGAGGTGATCTAAGTTGCTTTTCCTCCAGCAGGGCTTTATGTCAGAAGGGCATTATGCTTGACCTCCAAATTTGGCTGACAACCTACTGATGAGATTTATAACCTTTGCTTTGCTCTGATATTTTGACATATTTGCTGGGTTCTGGGCCACATCCTGGAAGACCACCATAACTTCTGGATCCTGCATGGCTGCAAGGACCTCTGGATCACTAAGAATTTCATTGAGCCCAGGTATTCCCGCCATTCCAAGCATTCTCCCTCCCATTCCAGGCATTCCTCCAGGAAAATTACCAGGCATTCCCCCAGGAAAGCTGCCTGGAATGGAGCCATACCGAGATCCTGATTGTCTTCTGGCTTCTTCCTCTGGGCTCTCTCATGTTCTTCCCGAGCCTTCTTAACCCTTTGTATTCTTTCTTTGATCTTACGCTCCTCATGTTTTTGCTCATACTTTCTCCGATGTTCAGCAATTTTCTGGGCCCTTGGTTGAACTTCCTTCACCATTGCACTAGCATCTTCATCATAATCCAGCTTCCAGGCAAGGGCAAGATCATGGGCAGCTTCTTCCCAATGGCCCAGAAGTCTGTGCGCTTTCCCTTACCACTTGTGTGGCTGAGCTGAACCAAGATTTATTTCAGTAGCTCACTGTCATAGTCTCAGATGGCAGCATTTGGCTTCTAAAATTTGATGAAGACACTGGCTCTCTTGGCATACAGGAGAGCCAAATGAGGCTTTAGCTTGATGGCATCTGTGAACAAGTCAATGGCTTTCTGGAGTTCACCATCATTTAGGGCAGCAATGGCAGCCACTTTTTTATCATTTGCCTGATCCATCATCTCCTCAGTTATCTCTACATTCTCATCTCCCATTTCTTGAGGTGCATCAGTGTCTGGTTCAATCACACCTTCATTGTCAATTTCTAGATCACTTTCCTCACTTGATGGTTCATCTGTCTTTGTGTTTTCCTCTGCCTTCTTACTGTCTATTTTTCCTTCCTTGATATTTTCTTCTGATTTAGTTTTATGAGCAGCAGGTGGTATTTTACCCCCCATGCTCTCCACCCACTCCCTCGGGAAGTGCATTTCCTTGGTGTGCAGAATGCTTGGGTCCTAGATGGACCTTTGTTGCTGGTTGCTGCTGCTGCTAAGTCGCTTCAGTCATGTCCGACTCTGTGCGACCCCATAGATGGCAGCCCACTCAGCTCCCCCGTCCCTGGGATTCTCAAGGCAAGAACACTGGAGTGGGTTACATCAGCCCAAATATGCCGTTTTTCTACTCTACCATTTTCCACACACAAAAAATTGACTTGTTCTGAATACGTTCTCTGGTTAATTTTACTAAAGACTGGGGTCCCAGGGAGAGATCACATTACCATTGATAGCTTCATGCTATCTTTTCTTTTCCTGTGTCTCTCAAAGAGATTGAGAGCAGAACAAGAAAAGATTTCTCTTACAGCAAGAATGGGCTCCACTGGTTCTCTAGGCTGGAGCTTACTCTAATTACTTGTTAAGTATATTCTCTGTTTTTGATCATTCTTCTAAGAAGAAAAACAAATTTCTTTGCTTTTCGTTTCATTAAAAGCTGCTAATGACCTTGTGGAACTCCATCATGCTCTTGGAGCCTGATTGTTGTTCAGTCACTAAGAAGCCTCTTTTGCGACCTCACGGACTGCAGCATTTTATAGCCATACATTCTCTAAAATTCCCTTGAGGAAATAGTTCTTCTAGATATAGACAGTGCTCTTCCTAAAAGGTATTCTATTGAATAAAGATATATATTGCATATAAAACAGCCTCTGCAAGAATTCCCAAGCTGAGTGGTTGAGAGCATTAGGTTTGAGACACCAAAGCCAATTTCATTCTTCTCCTCTTAGGAACTCTGGATGATGTTCTCTAGCTTCCCATGTAGTAAGGATGTGACTATGTGATGACTCTGAGCCATGAACGGTGAGCAAAAATAACAGATGTCACTTCCAGGCTGAATGATGTCCATGCTGGCATGCAGCTCTCCAGCTCTCTCTCTGTCATGGCAGCTGCAGCAACAATGTGGTCAGATGGCAGAGCTGCAAAATGAGAGCAACCAGGACCATGGGGTCACCCCCTGGAGCAATTGCCCTGGAGAAGGTTTTACTGACTTAGACTTTGAGGTCTATTTGGGAAAGAAACTATTGTTATGTTAGGCCACTAAGATTTGGAGGTGGTTTTGTAACTATCACATATCCTAAAGTAATGCTTAAGCAGTGATCTAGTTAATGTGACCAAATCTGGTATCAGACTTGCTAGGTTCCATTCCATGCCCTACCACATTCTAACTGTTTGACCTTAAAGAAAATACTCAATCTTATTAAACATCCGTTTCTTCATATTTATAATAATACCTTACTGTACAGGGTGACAACCAGTAAGAAGAACTTAGAATACTGTCTGGCACAAAAGAAATCTTCAAAAAGCAATCGTTTTTTGATGACAAGTATGGTGCCTGAAGATATTTAAAAGCCAAAACAAAATTATTAATATAAGCATATAAGTACTCCCAAGCAATTTCATTGCTGTGCTCTTTGTGTACAGTCAGAATCAATTATTCATCTAAAGTAATAGCATTGGGAAAGTTATTCCTTGAGTCAATATATGTTTATTTACTGAGGGAAGTAATCAAATGTACAAACCTAGCTTCTCACATTTGTTGCTATGAATTTGTGGGTAGCACTGTTTAATAAATATTTTAATCTTTTGCAGACATGGTTATGTCTCTTTATTATTCCCACAATAGCCTCCTTTTTTCCTCCCTAAATCTGATTTGTTTTTCCTCCAACTCACCTTTCTGTAAACAGGGGCCTGTCTTGCCTCTTTCATGTGAGTGCACACAGCGGTGCATCCTTGATTCTGTCCACTGCCCTTTGTGCTTGTTGTCAGGGTGATGGGGAGGTGAGGGATGAAACAAATGCTTCTGTAGTTTAATGCCTAGGTGACTGGCAGTTTGGCGGGGACCTTAGTAAAGTGAAGGAGACTCATTGTCTCCTAGAGTTGTGGGATTTCAGGCTGGTCAATGTGGGGCAGTTTTGTAAGTTTGTGGAATCCCCAGGATGTTAAGGTGAAAACATCCTGTGGCCTTTGAGAAATGGCAGAAGGATTAGGAGCCAATTAAGAGAACAGAGAGGAGTTCTATCATAAGAGGACATTGCTCTGAAAGCCAAGGGTGGAGCGTTCCATGGAGAGTGTCTGGTACATAGACACTAAATAATTAATTATTAGAATGAGGTGACGGAAGGGCATGCAGCTGTGCTAAATGGCACGGGCTATTTAAGAACGCAATTGAATCAGTTTCACTCCTGGCTCTATGTTACACCCTTTTGTATTCATTTTTCATTTTACATCTTGTTTTGTTTGAAGTTTTTCTAGTATTTGGTTCTAATTTATTTCACTTTGCTGCCTTAATTCATTTTGAAGCAAAGGAAGATACTTAGAAATAAAAGCATTATTTTTTCCTTAAGCAATCTAAATTAGCATGATTTGAAACAAATCAAGAAAATATTTGATTCAACCTCACCAGGAGATTTCTACCCAAAAGAACATTATTATAAAAGTGAATAAGCATGCTGTCTTAAGGACTGCACCCCAGATGCATCTGGAGAGCGGTCATCATTATAAAAGAGATTACATTGAAAAAATAGCTCCATGTAATTTCTACTTCAGTGAGGGATATGATACAGTTACATAAGGGTCTGTATTTAAATCCATGTTGAGATGAGTGTGGCTAACAAGTGATAGTATTGGTGACTGTTATAAATACATAGTTACAAATCTCCATACAGAGCATTTCTAGGGGAATTAAGACACAGTTGCTTATTAAGACCTTGGCAATTTCCCTTCCTATTGAGACATATTAAAGCAGCTAGGATTTTGGTTTTGGTGGCTGCCAGTCTGTAACCTTTCCTAACTCTTCACTCAACAAGCTGCCTCTCCTGCCTTTCCTTTGACTTAACATCAAGGACCTACCTTACCACCAGCCAAGGCTGTGGGCTCAGCCGTTTCCACCTGCTGGGGCCAACAAGCGGCAGCTCTGGTGGGGATGCAGGGATGTGGCCAAAGGGTAGAGTCCATGCAGGTCCACTGCTGAACACCACTACCATCTACCTCCAACTTGGGGCACCAGGCATTTTGCTGCCAGAGGCCGATTTCTCTTTCTGAAGGTTGTCTGCTCAGTTGGCAGCAAGACCCAAAAGCAAAGTGATAGCGATAGCTGGCACGGGATTGGGGAGGAGGGATTGGGACATTTTGGTGAGTCTTAGTTGCACCCCCAGGACCTCTAAGCATGAGGCTATTCTCACTGACATGGCTATTCCCTTCTGACATAAAAAGCGGCAGGATGGACTGGAAGGCTCAGACAAAGCAGCACATTTTCCTTTGACAGCAGACACTGCCTCTCTGTTCCATTTTATGTTTCTAGACATATCTGTTGATAGATAACTGCTTAAATAGATTAATGTTTCTAATTCAACATGTAAGTCAATTCTAATGCATGCAGATATGGGTAAGCAGATGCAGGAGAGAGGATAAAGTTAAGTCTTTTGCCAGGGCTCAAGATATGTATACTAATATTTCATGCCCCCCCCACCCAGCCATTTTGAAGTGTGGGGGTAAAAATAGATAACATACTTGAAAAACTAAAAATGAAAGAAACTTGCTTGAATTACTGATCATGCTAAACTGTTCCAATGTCATAAACTTAGATTCCTTAGGCCTTGCTTTTTAGGATCTTCCTGTGTTTTAGAATTCTTTTATAACAGACACTTGATGTACCACTCGTATAACTTCATTCACATTTGACACCAGACAAGAATTTTCTTTTTAAAACCAAAAATATAAGCGAATGTTACATAACTAAGTGATGTGAGCTCCAAGTTCCCAGAATTGTGTAGGAATGGGGCTTTGAATGGGATAACTGAGCAGCCTGTATTACTATTTAACTTATGAAAATTCCTTAGCATTGGCAGTCATTTACATGTTCATTTCACCTTTCTGCCCTTAGTAAGGAGCTGTTTAGTTTTTCACATAGTACTTTTGGAACTAATAAACCAATGTCATTACTTTGATGGATATGACATTTCACTTTTAATCTATGTGGTTGGTTGTGGTGGCTTAATTGAAAACCTATAATCACCATGTTATTTAACTTGGCAAATGGCTCTTTTATTATCACTTCCAGGAAGTGTGTCTTCTCTAGAATATTTCAACTGAATCTGTTTCCTGACTTCTTCTCTGTGGACCTTTTGTTGGCTGATATTATAACTGTCACTTTAAGTTGCATTTTCCTGAGCTTTTAAGAGTACTTTTCTTTAAATAAAAAGTATTAATTAAATTTAACCTTTTAGGAGTAAACACAGCCCTACCTGGCTGCTGCTAAGTCACTTCAGTCGTGTCCGGCTAAGTGCGACCCCATAGACGGCAGCCCACCAGGCTCCTCTGTCCCTGGGATTCTCCAGGCAAGAACACTGGAGTGGGTTGCCATTTCCTTCTCCAATGCCTGAAAGTGAAAAGTGAAAGGGAAGTCACTCAGTCGTGTCTGACTCTTCGTGACCCCATGGACTGCAGCCTACCAGGCTCCTCCATCCATGGGATTTTCCAGGCAAGAGTACTGGAGTGGGTCGCCTTCTCCGACAGCCTTACTTACTAGTGTGAAAGAAGAGAAGACAGATCGATTGGACTCATTGTGTAGGGCCAAGTAAGGCCTTAACATCATTCTTTCAGGTGTCTCTTTCAGATTTTGTTTCTTTCCATTGCATTTTTAAAGTATTCTGTACCACTGTTAGTTCCTTGGAATTCTGATACTAAACAGTTGATTATGTATGAGTATCTGAGCTTTCCAAGTAGTTAGTAGTGTGGCTTCCCAGGTGGTGCTAGTGGCATAGAACCCACCTGCCAATGCAGAAGATATGAGACTCGAGTTTGATCCCTGGGTTGGGAAGATACCTGGAGGAGGGCATGGCAACCCACTCCAATATTTTGGGCTTCCCTGGTGGCTCAGATGGTAAAGAATTTGCCTGCAATTCTGGAGACTGGGTTCAGTCTTTGCATTGGGAAGATGCCCTGGAGAAGGGGGAAACCCACTCCAATATTCTTGCCTGGAGAATTTCATGGACAGAGGAGCCTGGCAAGATACAGTCCTTAGGGTCTCAGAGTCAGACATGACTGAGTGAGTAACATAGTATTATAGAAATAATATATTTTGCATTGGAATACAATTTTGTGATTTAGTCTAGAGATTTCTGTGTTTGAAGTTCTAGGAATTCTTAGTACTTCCTCATAGATAATGATGTCATCAACACAGAAGAATGCTAGGAGGCAGCCTGGTTTTCCTATCTTATCATTCCTCCTCAATACAGCCCATCTGTGCTTGAAGTCGATTGTACGCTTGACATAAATAGTGTGAAGAACAAGTTCTAAGTGGTCTGTACCTGTTTCATTTCCTTCTGTCCCCATCCACATCCCAACTCAGCTTTTTACTGTCATAAATGCATGTGTGTCTGCATGATCAGTCATTTCAGTTATGTCCAACTCTTTTCGACGCCATAGACCACAGCCCTCCAGGCTCCTCTGTCCATGGGGATTTTCCAGGCAAGAATACTGGAGTGGGTTGCCAAGATCCCCCATGGAGGAGGACCTTCCCAACCTAGGAAACAAACCCACGTCTCTTATGTCTCTCATGTTAGCAGGCAGGTTCTTTACCACCGAACCACTGGGGAAGTCCAAATGGCATTAAATATTGCCTCTTCACTATCTTGACTTACAGAATCAAAACTCTATAAAAATACAATAGTCAGGTTTCTGACTGCAAGCAAGCTCTCTTAACAAGGAGGACGCTGGCCAGCACGATACTGGGAGGGAGTCCCTGCCGTGAAAGGAGGCTCACGATCCAAGACTGGCAATTGGACAGGAAGCCAAGGGCATCCTGGAGGCAGAGCAGGCAGATTCAGCCCGGGACACGCTGTAAAGCCACTTTGGTCCAAATGCTGCTGCTCTTCTACAACTTCTAATCAATTTGACCTTTCCATTTCCTCCAGCATTGGTTTCAGTTCCTCAGAATTCTGAGTCCCAGGAGAAAGCATCCGATGGACTGGTCAAGATCCTATGAGCTTCCAAAGGAGGAGCCTGCTGGGGAAGGCGGTATTAGAAATCACCCTTCCACAAGGCTCCCCGGAATGGGGTGATTCTCCCCAAGGAAGATGGAACACTGATTGGAAGGGGTAGAAATAGGATGCTAGGCAGCCACAAGTCAGTAAACAAGTTATCTTTAAATGACTGCTGAATCAGCTAGGAATAATGACAGAATTATCTTCAGGAGCAAAAGTCTAGCAAATAGTACCTGAAGGGGAAGATCTGAACAGTGTGCTCAGAGCCTTGCAGCCAGCAGTCCAACAGAGAGATCCCACCTTCAGTACTGACCCAAACCCGGGGCTGAGCCTGAACTGCAGTCAGGGAAAGCAGAGAGGAATCTTACCTGCCCTGCAAGCAGGGTATCAAGCTCTCTGCGTATGCCTTTGGATCAACTACCTGCTGTTTCCTTTTTGAAAGTGTGAAAGTGCCCAACTCTTTGCAACCCCATGCACATTTCCTCCTCTGTCCATGGAATTCTCCAGGCAATAATACTGGACTGGGTTGCCATTTCCTCCTCCAGGGATCTTCCCAACCCGGAGACCTAAACCCTGGTCTCCTGCACTGCAGGCAGATTCTTCACTCTCTGAGCTACCAGGGAAGTCCCCCTGGGGCTTTATTGAACCAAAAGGCAAAGGAATCCCTTCCTTCATTTCAAAGCCCCCAGTCCTCTGCAGTGAGTCCCAGGTGGATTCTGTGAGGTCTGGTTCCCCCTCTGCCAACCATCTTGCTTCATGTCACTGCTTACCTCTGGCATCCTCCAGAAGACAGTCCCTTCTGGACTTCTGTACTTTCCATGTCTCAGCAGGAGCATGTCAGAATTCTTAGAAGTGTTTGGGGTTAGTTAACTTTATTTCCTTATAGGAAATATAAACTCACCCCACTTTAGCTAGGGTTCCCAGATAACAATGTCTTTAGTGAAAATATTAAAAACACACATTTTTAAAATTTCTACCAATCTCACTTGTGTGTCTGCATATATCCATCTACCTTAGAATCAGCCTGTTGGCACCTAGTGTCTCATTTGGCTAGGAAAACTGAACAATAGGTGGCATCGTCCCAGGTGCTGAATATGAATGATTCAGTACTTAAAATTCAAACAATGTAGTATGCTCTCCAAGAAATTGTCTGGTTTAGAAAGTCACAAAGGAAAATCGAAGGAGGAGGAAGAGGAAGGGGAGGGGGAAAAAAAAACGTGGACAAAATTGGAAAAATTCTCCTCCTTTCCTGAGATGAAAGGAGAATAAAAATTGTGCTTATCTTGAGCAAGTCTCTTTAAAGATGAAGTAGAAAATCAGAGAAGGGCCCTTGATCTCACTGTACAAGGCATGGAGATTCCATGGAGTCAGATGGTTCTCTGGCCCCATACATCACCATGGGGAAGGGAGATCTTTGCTAGGTCTTGGAACTCTGGTGCCGAGGTGCTGGCTCCTCCAGGGACACACGTGGTCATTGCTTTCTCCATATTCACAGGTGGTGGAAGATTCCCAGCTAACTCCATGACCTTTCTCTCCACCTTCCAAACTCCGCAACCCCTCCTGTAAGTTTGGAGGGAATCCTCTGTCTCCTGTTTCCCTTCAATTTCTCTTTAAATTTCCAGGTCACCTAGCAAAATCTGAACAGTGGCTGTAGGCTTTTAGAAATAAGTCTGGGAAGGCTTGGGTGGCACAGCTAACACTGCTTCCTGCACTTCCTTCTCTTTCAAGGCAGAAGCACTGGACCTGCAAGCGGATATCAGGCAGTCTAAAATCTGTGGTCCCTTAGGATGTCCATGCCCTCATCCCTGAATCCTAGGAACTACAGAACCATCAGATGACAAATTGATAGTGTTTTAAGTCACCAAGTGTGTAGTAGTTTGTTATAATAGCAACAATAAGACACTGTTGATTTCATCCTGAGTTTGGAGCCAGCTGAACAGTGAGACACAGGAAGCAGAAGGATGGAGATTTAAAATGTTAGCTTTGCTACTATGGAAGGTGACTCGATAAAATGGCCTTTTCTTTGTGTGCACTGTCTTTGTGTGCACTGTGGGCCCTAATGCTTCACCCCTGGGTAAGTAAGCCTTACGTATTCAGCCCCTAGCAGACCTCTGCTAACTGGTTCTCCCAGGAGCTCTCCCCTTGGCAGAGAACAAATAATATGCACATCCTGAGGGCAGGAAGAAGCAAGGGGAGGAGTCTCGGAAGCCACTAAGCCAAGCACATGCTGAGTTCACCAATTAGCCATGTCACTGTCCCTTGGCAGGGAGAGAGTAAAGGAGCCAGAGGGCAGGAGTTCTAGCAGGAGTCCCTCAGTCAGGATGGTGAGGTCAGGCGGATAGAGGTCCCTCCTCTGATGTCTGCTGCCTGCTCAATCGGCGAGGAGAAGGAGAAAATGGAGACACGTAATATCTCAGAAATTGTCCTTCCACGTGCTTAATGCAAGTAATACTACCCACATTTTGAACTTAAAAATATAGATACTTTTTAATTCCAAACTCCTAATTTATAAACATATACACTGCTGCTAAGTCACTTCAGACGTGTCCGACTCTGTGCGACCCCATAGACGGCAGCCCACCAGGCTCCCTGTCCCTGGGATTCTCCAGGCAAGAACACTGGAGTGGGGTGCCATTTCCTTCTCCAATGCATGAAAGTGAAAAGTGAAAGTGAAGTCGCTCAGTCCTATCCGACTCTTAGCGACCCCATGAACTGCAGCCTACCAGGCTCCTCCATCTATAGGATTTTCCAGGCAAGAGTACTGGAGTGGGGTGCCATTGCCTTCTCCACATATATGCACTATGATATATAAAATTGTAAACAAGGACCTACTGTATAGCACAGGAAACTATGCTCAATATGTTGTAGTAACCTAAACGGAAAAGGATCTGAAAAAAAAAATGTGTGTCTGTATAACTGAATCACTTTGCTGTACACTTGATACTAATACAACGTTGTAAAATCACTATACTTCAATTTTAAAAGGCCTAAAGAAAATTCAGATACTTTTTATCACTATGAAATCAGATTCCCCCCAATCTCTTTAAGTAAACGTTAAACAGATACTTAAAGACAGGATTTCAAGGACATGGCATCATTACTCTTCCTCTGTCCTGCTTGTCTCTCTTTGTCCCTGTGTTTATTGCCTCCCTTTTCTGTAGCATTTTTGGGGCTTCCTGCCCGCCACCCCCCCCCCAGTGTCACTCCCCACTCTAGTTTCTCTCCTTGTTCCCTTCCATCTGGCACTCAGAATTTCTGGTAACTGATGAACAAACTTCCCTATAACTTTGTGCTGTGTATTTGCTTCACTCTGTTCCTCCCGGTTGTAGCAGAAACCTGGGTCCCACCTGAGGATTCTCCCTCCTCAGGGGCTCACTCCGCTACATCCTGCCACCAATCCCTGGTGTGATTTTCATTCCCCAAGTCTACGAGACGATGCTCTTTCTTCTTGGAGACTCTCGAGTTTTGTTTCTTCACCCTCTCATGCTTCCTTCTTGCTGTTATCTGCTGACCACCCAGTGAGTCCTCCTCAGGGAATGTTCAATCCCAAGGGTGCTTTGCCTCTGCTTTCAAAGTCCAGTCATCATCCAGGGGGATTTTCATGTTCTATAAACAATCCGTCCCATATCTTGGGCCCTCAGTTTCTTTCTCTCTGAGGACCTCTTCCTTCATTCAGTTTTATCCTTGGCTGGCCACAGTCTGGAGCCTGACATCAGTCAAAACTGTTCCAAAACCATAAATTATTCTCATTTCTTGGAGCTCTCTGACTAAATTGTCCTCATGAACTCCTCTTCTAACACACACTGGGACTTCAAATTCATTGATTCCTCGGCCTCCTGCTTTTCTCTCACTTTTATCTAGCCTATATGAAGTATTCTACCATTTCAAACTTCTCTCTTCTAATACCGCAATTCCCACTGTAATTTCACCCACCTGGGGAAACCCTAAATCCTGGACGAATCTAACCACCCTCTTTGTCGTGTGCCTGTGTCTGATTCATTGCGTGTTTCTTGACATTGGCTCAACTTTGTGGTCATCATCTCCATCTGAGCACATGAAGCGACCCAGCAGTCTCTCAGTTTACTTTCCCATGTCAAACTGTCCCGCTGTCCTCAAAATTCCAGATCAGGGTATCCTCCTTCAGTTAAGGTGATAGATCTGGCCCCTCTTTTACAAAGAAATTAGACATGATCAGACAAGAACTCACTCAACTTAGTGCTACCAAATTCACCAATCCAGCTATTTCAATCACCTTTTCCTGCTTATCCACTTTTGTAATTTAAGCTCCTATTGTGAAAGTCTGATTCCTACACTCTTTTAAATTCTACAGTTTCTTCCTTTTTCCAGGAACTTACCTTTTTGTTAAATCCTTCCTAATTCCAAGAGTTTTAATTTCACCATATCTATTGACTCATTCCAATCAGCTTTTAAACAGTCTCAGATTTCTCTCAATTTGAAAAAACAAAAAGAAAGTAGTAGAGATGAGAGTGAGAAACTACTACCATTTCCCAAATCTTTCGGGGGTGTGATGAGCTTTGGGAGGGTGTCTGAGCACACCCGTCAGCGGGCATCCTTCACGCTGCAGTTTTCACCGGGCATTCCTTTCTGGGAGAAGAGTCCCCAGTCTTTTCCACCTGCATAAAATCACATCTTGATTGCCTGCTTTCCCTCTTGTCCCTTTCCAGATACTTCGTAAAGGAGCTGCTCTTACTATTTCTATTTTCCAATCTCACAGTCACCCTTCTACCCATTTTAATATGGTTTTACCTTCTCCACTACTTTATAACTGCTTTCATCAAGGTTGCCAATGAGTTTCATATTGTTAAATACAATGGACAATTTTCAGTCCTTATTTGACCTCATAGAAACATTTGTCACAGTGACCACCACTCTTCTTCTCAAAGCTCCACTTTTCATGGTTTCTCTGGTTATTCCTTTTCAGATTCTTTTATTAACTCTTTTTCTAAGTAACCTGTAGATATTGGAATTTCACAGTGCTTTATTTTTCATGTGATACACTCTTCCCAGCTCATCTCATCCACTTCCATGATTTTCTTGACTACCTAGATCTATCTTTGATCCTAGCCAAGCCTCACCTATTTGTAGAAAGCTTATTTGATTTCTCCACTTGGATGTTTCGATATACCTTAAAATCTTTTGGAAAGATGTTCAAGGCTCAATTTACTGATACACTCCCTGAACTTGCTTGCCCCTCAGGTTTATTTTTTATATTGTATATTTATAAGTAATTCCATTAGTCCTCTTTCTCACTGCTCACTTCTAGTACTGCGTTATCCCTAAATCATGTGAAAGGTCTCAAAAACCTCTCAGATCTTATGGTTGGCATCCGAGTCCATGCACCCTTACTTCCCAATTGGACTATCATGTTAATCTCCTTTTTGATGTTCCTACTATTTATCGTTTTTGTTTTTTTCATTTGCTGCCATATCTTTAGTGCCTAGGCAAATATTGTCATCAGCAGTTTGTACAATATATATTTAGTGAGTGAAGTTATTCCTTCTTGTCTTTCTCAAATCCAGCCTCTAGTCTATATACAGAATATTCTTTGAAAACTGTAAGTCTAATTATATTACTCCTCCTGTTGTTTGGTGGCTCAGACGTTAAAGCGTTTGCCGGCAAGGCGGGAGACCCGGGTTCAATCCCTGGTTCGGGAAGATCCCCTGGAGAAGGAAATGGCAACCTACTCCAGTATTCTTGCCTGGAGAATCCCATGGATGGAGGAGCCTGGTGGGCTACAGTCCTTGGGGTCACAAAGAGTTGGACACGGCTGAGCGACTTCACTTTCACTTTCCTGTTATAGCTTAAATGCCTTTAACAGCATATGCTTGCTGCTAAAATTAAATCCAAACCTTGTTTACGCAACCTTTTGGCTCTGTTCACCTCTCCAACCCCATGCAACTTGCTTCCATGTAGTCTCTTGACTGCCCACAGGGTGTCTTTTATTTTCTCTCTCTCCAGAAGTGTAAACATGTTCTTCCTACAGTGCTCTTCTACTTTAATTCCTGCTCATTCTTCATGTTCCGTACTAGTTGTCCCTTCTTCACACCAGCCTAATCTGAACTCCAGATAATTTTACCCATCATATGCTTCTGAAACCCTCTGCTGCACTTTTCATAGTACTTTTCACACCTTTAGAAACATCTGCAGTGCCTGTATTCCACACTAGCGTCAAAGTGGAGACTCTCATTTATTGTGGTTTCCCCAGCACATAGAACAGAATGTTGAATGAAAAGAGGAATGTAGCATATATTCGTCAGTGTGAATAATTGACACCCTCCACCCAATTAATGTATTTCATAAGGACTGTGTGTGCCTCTTGTTGTTTCTTCTTCTCCATATTTGATTTCTGAATTCTCATTTTGCCGGTTTATAGAATGCAAGATAAGCTGAAATGGATATAGTGGCTAGGAGCATGATGTCTGTTTTCTGTTAGCAACCAAGACCGATTCCCTGCACATCCTCTGCTAGTACTGGCTATTCTGACCTTGGACATAATCAGATCCGGGAGAACCTTGCATTTGTCCAGTGATTCCTAACATAAAGCACCTTCCATTCCTTTGTATGTGGTTGGAAAGCTGATTTTGAAACGTGTATTTGATAAGTCTATTCATTTGGAATGTGGTTTAGATTAAATCATTTCCCGAGGGTTTCATTTTTACTGTTGGTTTCATTGGCAGTTGGCAAATTTGTCCTTTTGTTAAACTATGTGAAAACAGCTCTAGAGAAATTGGCTCTAAAGGCAATTTTAATATTTTTATTATGGGAGGAAATTATTGGCCACATTTAACAAATCAACATCTCTACTTAATGTACATCTCCCCATTACCTTGGGAGCATTTTAAAGAATAGCAACCAGAAAAGTCTCCTGAGTATGATATATAGAACTTCTTTTAGCTTCTTGGAAATGACAGGGTTTGGGGTGAAAGGAGGGAAGGAGACTGGAAAAATAAAAATAGGAAAAAATAGTGAGGGATGATAGGATTATTTTTCTTTATATTTTCATTAGTTTCCCAAATATCTTAACCTTACATTCTAAATCCTCTTTAAAAATATCATGGAACTTTACCAGCAGATAAGTTTTCAGAAAAATCTGAGTATCAGAGCAGCAGAGGGACTGAATATTTCCTTGAGGCTTCAGGCTAAACATGAGAGTTTTTGCCACAGATGGGGATCACAATGACATGCGACTTCAGGGAATCATCTACGAGTAGGTCCTCCTCCTGACACCCCCCTCCCCCCACCAAAAAGCTCCAGCTTATGAATCTATGATGGCACCGGGAATTTTGTGATTAATATTCCTTCCCCCAGGCTTAAGAGATTGTATACTTAGGAATCTTCTATGAAAATGAAATTTTTTCCTCTGAGGTCTCAGGCACAGACCACTATTGGTTCTGAACACTAATCAAATGTCCATTCTCAAGGTGAAAAATAAAACATGGGGAAAGACATTGTGATGGGTGAAACCAGCATACAACAGTTATTTGGATACAAGCGAAATAAAGTTATCTTTACTAGTAACAACTTACTGGAAGGACACTGGTGCCCAGCATCAGAGGAGGAGGCAGCCAGTTAGGTCTTCAGACAGAGAGTAACCAAGGCAGGTCTGAAAACTTAGGACAGTAACCGCCTCATGCCTCAGGTTCCTCATTTGGAGACTTGGAGATAAACCCAGTGTGACTTCATGAAGTTGTTATGAGGGTTAAGTGAGTTCACACTTTTGAAATGCTTAGAACAGTGCTACCACTTAATGAAAGCTCAATAAATGTTATCTCTTAGCCTGAATGCTGGAAACTCTTAGAGGGCTGCTGACAGAATAACTCTGGTTCTTGGAGAGATGATGGTAGCTTGAACCAAGGAGACAGTGATGGAGGGGATGAGAAATCATCAAACTCTGGACTCCAATAGGAGGACGGATGCCAACTGTATTTGCTAATGGATTAAATGTGAACTGTGAGAGAGGGAGAGAAATAAAGAATGATGTCATGGCTTTGGAGCAGAGCAAATGGAAAACTCTAAGTTGCCATTTATTGAGATGGAGGCATTGGGGCAGAAAAAGAATCTGTTTTTAGATATGTGAAGTTGAAGATGCCTGTAAGACTTTTGGACTTCCCTGGTGGCTCAGATGGTAAGGCATCTGCCTGCAGTGCAGGAGACCTGGGTTAGATCCCTGGGTCAGGAAGATCCCCTGCAGAAAGAAATGGCAACCCACTCCAGTATTCTTGCCTGGAGAATTCCATGGAGAGAGGAGCCTGGCGGGCTACAGCCCATGGGGTTGCAAAGAGTCGGACACGACTGAGCGATTGACACACGTGTAAGACTTCTAAGTGCAGACCAAGCAGAATAAGAGAGACTGGTGTTAAGTTGAGAGCTCTAGGCTTGAGTGGTAAATAGAAAACAGCAGGAAGAATACATAGAGAAGCTAGAATAATTATTTCCAAACTCCTTGCAAGGGTGTGCATGCTATGCGTGATAAATTGTTTCAGGTGTGTCCGACTCTTTGTGACCCTATGGACTACAGCCTGCCAGGCTCCTCAGTCCATGGAATTCTCCAGGTAAGAATACTGGAGTGGGTTGCCATGCCCTCCTCCAGGGGATCTTCCCGACCCAGGGATTGAACTCAAATCTCATGTCTCCTGCATTGGCAGGTGGGTTCTTTACCGCTAGTTACCCTGGGAAGCCCACAAGGGTGTAGCTGATATTAGTGAATTTCCTCTGATAGTAGTCAGTCTTTACTCTCTTTGCCTCTTGTCCACACTTCAACTGTTTGGGTTTCTTTGTTTAGTGAAGTGACCTAAGCTTTTATTCCAGAGGTTTCCTGGCTGTTAGAACTGTCAAACGTTTTGCTAGAGGACATTAACATCTGTTGGACATGGTAGATCAAGGTGGTACCCAGAGATGCTCCTGGTTGGACAGGCCTGGGACTGTGGGCTTCAGTGGGAAGCTTGGCAAAATGGGGCCACATGAAAATATTTTGAGGAAAGTGTCAGGAGGGCGAAAAGGGTGAAGCAGATGAGAAGGGAACCTTTTAAGACATATCTGTTTGCTCCCCTGAAGACTGACTCCTCACTGTCTTTCTCCAGGGAACTGGAATGGGCTCAGCTCACACCCGGCCTCCCTTCCTCACCCCACCCCTCACATGCGGCAGGAGACATGGCTGAGGGAATGTCAGGTGGACCCCACCCCCTGCCAGCCCTCCTCCATTTCAGTACAGGAGGTCAAAGCAGGTTGTGCTTGGATTCTTCTGCTGTTAATTTTCATTACCCAAACAGTCATTAAATGAAACTCAGCCCAGGTTTTTTTGGTTTGGTTTTTATTACCACCACCTGACTAATTATTAAAAAGCAAGCAAGCATCAATTAGTTGCAGACATATACATGACAATTACACTGGGGAGACACGACAGGGTTGAACAACACATTCCCCTGGAGTGCCGAATAATCTGGCAGAGACCAGAACTCCGTGGATGAGCAACAAATGTGTCTAATTGACTTCCTGGGAAATTAGGTCCTCATGTCAAAACATCTGGGCACAATTTTCTGAGCATTTAAACAACTCTCTGGCTCCGCAGAGGCATAGAGGATGCCCTGGGCTGCATCTTGACTGGATTTAAACAGTCCCCTTGCACTTTATCCTTGGTCCCCTTCACTTCTTGCCGCAAATGCCCTCATCTTTAGCTCTTGGACAAACCCATCTGTTACAGTTTGAAGTGATGTGCTTTTCTCCCCGCATCTCATCACCCTATTCTCTGCCACACTGAACTTCTGGCTATTCCATGGACACGACCGAAGAGGGTCAGATTAGATATTTTGTACGCATTCTTTGTCTCTTGTGTGGTTGAAAATGCATCCTTATCCTTCAAAAGCCACTGACTAAATGCAGCTTTTACAGTGTTCTCCAGCTGATAGTTGTTTTATATACCATTCCTCCACTTCCTATCTTGAGAATAGTACTTACCAGTTTTACATTGTAATTTAACTGCTCACACATCTGTCTTTTGGACAAGCACATGAGCTGCTTGAATTTAGAGAATGTGTTGTTCTTATTTTACAGTCTAAGATCCCAGTTCATAAGCCATTTGGTGAATTTTTGTAGTATTTATGAATTGATTTTTACTTGGTCAACTAAAATGATGAGGTGTGAAAATATAACAAATAGATTTCTATTCAACAGTTGGTATTATTTTCCTATAGTTAATTGCCCACCGATAAGAAGAGACTAGTCTGCCAAGCTCCTCTGTCCATGGGGTTCTATAGGCAACAATACTGGAGTGGATTACCATTTCCTTCTACAGGGGATCTTCCCCACCCAGGGATCACATTCTGTTCTGCATTGCAGGCCGATTCTTTACCATAGGAGTCCTCAGGGAGGCCCAACGAGAAGTATGGGCAGGCTTTATATCCCCCTCCAGGTTTGGGGAGAGTCCTAGGCAGCACCTATGACACACATACTGTACATCTAGCTAAATACACCAGAGCTATTGTTCTCTGTATACTCCAAGGACCATCAGAATTACCTGGAGCTTGACGGGCATGCAGATTTCTGAGCTCTTCTTGAGAACACAGAATCAGATCTTTAAGAAGTAGGGACTGGGAGTCTAGATGTTCAAAAAGTTGCCTGAGTGAGTCTTAGAGGCTGTAAATTTGAAAGCCACTGCAGTAAAGAGAAGAAGGGAGATAAAATGTTCCTTCATAAAGGCAGTCAGGGTATTTTGTGGTATAAAATAAAACTAGAGAGCAAAAGGTATTGTGAGAGACAACCCTCCTACCCCATTCTGTGATAGAAGAGGCATAGCCTTTTATTCTGAAACTTTCTTGCCTGCATTCTTATCCTCCCTTCAGTCTTTATGTGCTATGTGTATCCTCAGGTTGGTGCGTGTCAAAAAATTTTCATGCATGCCCCTGATAGAAAAAAGTGAAGCTATATATTCTCGGCCTTTTGGCTAAGATTAAGTGGTGGCTCAGACGGAAAGCGTCTGTCTACAATGTGGGAGACCTGGGTTCGATCCCTGGGTCAGTAAGTTCCCTGGAGAAGGAAACGGCAACCCACTCCAGTACTCTTGCCTAGAAAATCCCATGGACGGAGGAGCCTGGTGTCCATGGGGTCGCAAAGAGTTGGACATGACTGAGCACCTTCACTTTTTTTTTTTTCCTTCACTTTTATACTTCTGGGATTCTGGGTAAATAATCCAAAGCGACCTCCTGGAGAAAAACCAGAGTCCTCTAAAGTCTTTAACAATATCTTAAATATTCACGTTGACTGTCCATTCTATTCTATAATATTCATTACATGCATATAAATATATGATATATATAAACATATATTATATATTGGTTTTAAAATAAAAGTAATGTTTTAAAACACTTGAATAAAATTTAAACTGTAGGAAATTTGTTCTTGACAAATTTGTTTGTCCTTTGACATAACTGCAGGATTGTGTTTTTTCTCCATTTAAGAAGGCATCATCTTGAAATATCAATGGATAAGGATTCTAGAAGAAAGAAAAATAGAATAATAAAACTAGTGTAGCTGTAGAAATAAAAATGGAATGATATACCAATTGCTTTAATTGTCTTTGGAATCAGAGCTCATTTATTGGCTATACAATCTTAGGCAAATGACATTACCTCTTAGAACCTCTGATCTTTTGTCCATAAAGTGAAAATAAACTAACAACCTTTCAGAAATGATTGTAAAGAATAGAGATAATGTATGTGAAACCAATGGTCCATAACAGGATCTCAAAAATTGCATCTCTCTTTTTTTTTTTTAGTTTTTTATTTTTTTAATTTTAAAATCTTTAATTCTTACATGTGTTCCCAAACATGAACCCCCCTCCCACCTCCCTCCCCAAAACATCTCTGTGGGTCATCCCCATGCACCAGCCCTAAGCATGCTGTATCCTGCGTCAGACATAGACTGGCGGTTCGATTCTTACATGATAGTATACATGTTAGAATGCCATTTTCCCAAATCATCCCACCCTCTCCCTCTCCCTCTGAGTCCAAAAGTCCGTTATACACAGCTGTGTCTTTTTTCCTGTCTTGCATACAGGGTCGTCATTGCCATCTTTCTAAATTCCATATATATGTGTTAGTATACTGTATTGGTGTTTTTCTTTCTGGCTTACTTCACTCTGTATAATCGGCTCCAGTTTCATCCATCTCATCAGAACTGATTCAAATGAATTCTTTTTAACAGCTGAGTAATACTCCATTGTGTATATGTACCACAGCTTTCTTATCCATTCATCTGCTGATGGACATCTAGGTTGTTTCCATGTCCTGGCTCTTATAAACAGTGCTGCGATGAACATTGGGGTACATGTGTCTCTTTCAATTCTGGTTTCCTCGGTGTGTATGCCCAGAAGTGGGATTGCTGGGTCATAAGGTAGTTCTATTTGCAATTTTTTAAGGAATCTCCACACTGTTCTCCATAGTGGCTGTACTAGTTTGCATTCCCACCAACAGTGTAGGAGGGTTCCCTTTTCTCCACACCCTCTCCAGCATTTATTGCTTGCAGATTTTTGGATCGCAGCCATTCTGACTGGTGTAAAGTGGTACCTCATTGTGGTTTTGATTTGCATTTCTCTGATAATGAGTGATGTTGAGCATCTTTTCATGTGTTTGTTAGCCATCTGTATGTCTTCTTTGGAGAAATGTCTATTTAGTTCTTTGGCCCATTTTTTGATTGGGTCGTTTATTTTTCTGGAATTGAGCTGCAGAAGTTGCTTGTATATTTTTGAGATTAGTTGTTTGTCAGTTGCTTCATTTGCTATTATTTTCTCCCATTCAGAAGGCTGTCTTTTCACCTTGCTTATATTTTCCTTTGTTGTGCAGAAGCTTTTAATTTTAATTAGATCCCATTTGTTTATTTTTGCTTTTATTTCCAGAATTCTGGGAGGTGGATCATAGAGGATCCTGCTGTGATTTATGTCTGAGAGTGTTTTGCCTATGTTCTCCTCTAGGAGTTTTATAGTTTCTGGTCTTATGTTTAGATCTTTAATCCATTTTGAGTTTATTTTTGTGTGGGGTGTTAGAAAGTGATATAGTTTCATTCTTTTACAAGTGGTTGACCAGTTTTCCCAGCACCACTTGTTAAAGAGATTGTCTTTACTCCATTGAATATTCTTGCCTCCTTTGTCAAAGATAAGGTGTCCATATGTGTGTGAATTTATCTCTGGGCTTTCTATTTTGTTCCATTGATCTATATGTCTGTCTTTGTGCCAGTACCATACTGTTTTGATGACTGTGGCTTTGTAGTAGAGCCTGAAGTCAGGCAAGTTGATTCCTCCAGTTCCATTCTTCTTTCTCAAGATTGCTTTGGCAATTCGAGGTTTTTTGTATTTCCATACAAATCTTGAAATTATTTGTTCTAGTTCTGTGAAAAATATGGCTGGTAGCTTGATAGGGATTGCGTTGAATTTGTAAATTGCTTTGGGTAGTATACTCATTTTCACTATATTGATTCTTCTGATCCATGAACATGGTATATTTCTCCATCTATTAGTGTCCTCTTTGATTTCTTTCATCAGTGTTTTATAGTTTTCTATATATAGGTCTTTAGTTTCTCTAGGTAGATATATTCCTAAGTATTTTATTCTTTTCGTTGCAATGGTGAATGGAATTGTTTCCTTAATTTCTTTTTCTACTTTCTCATTATTAGTGTATAGGAATGCAAGGGATTTCTGTGTGTTGATTTTATATCCTGCAACTTTACTATATTCATTGATGAGCTCTAGTAATTTTCTGGTGGAGTCTTTAGGGTTTTCCATGTAGAGGACCATGTTATCTGCAAACAGTGAGAGTTTTACTTCTTCTTTTCCAATTTGGATTCCTTTTCTTTCTTTTTCTGCTCTGATTGCTGTGGCCAAAACTTCCAGAACTATGTTGAATAGTAGCGGTGAAAGCGGACACCCTTGTCTTGTTCCTGACTTTAGGGGAAATGCTTTCAATTTTTCACCATTGAGGATAATGTTTGCTGTGGGTTTGTCATATATAGCTTTTATTATGTTGAGGTATGTTCCTTCTATTCCTGCTTTCTGGAGAGTTTTTATCATGAATGGATGTTGAATTTTGTCAAAGGCCTTCTCTGCATCTATTGAGATAATCATATGGTTTTTATTTTTCAATTTGTTAATGTGGTGAATTACATTGATTGATTTGCAGATATTGAAGAATCCTTGCATCCCTGGGATAAAGCCCACTTGGTCATGGTGTATGATCTTTTTAATGTGTTGTTGGATTCTGATTGCTAGAATTTTGTTGAGGATTTTTGCATCTATGTTCATCAGTGATATTGGCCTGTAGTTTTCTTTTTTTGTGACATCTTTGTCAGGTTTTGGTATTAGGGTGATGGTGGCCTCATAGAATGAGTTTGGAAGTTTACCTTCCTCTGCAATTTTCTGGAAGAGTTTGAGGAGGATAGGTGTTAGCTCTTCTCTAAATTTTTGGTAGAATTCAGCTGTGAAGCCGTCTGGACCTGGGCTTTTGTTTGCTGGAAGATTTCTGATTACAGTTTCAATTTCCGTGCTTGTGATGGGTCTGTTAAGATTTTCTATTTCTTCCTGGTTCAGTTTTGGAAAATTGTACTTTTCTAAGAATTTGTCCATTTCTTCCACGTTGTCCATTTTATTGGCATACAACTGCTGATAGTAGTCTCTTATGATCCTTTGTATTTCTGTGTTGTCTGTTGTGATCTCTCCATTTTCATTTCTAATTTTATTGATTTGATTTTTCTCTCTTTGCTTCTTGATGAGTCTGGCTAATGGTTTGTCCATTTTATTTATCCTTTCAAAGAACCAGCTTTTGGCCTTGTTGATTTTTGCTATGGTCTCTTTTGTTTCTTTTGCATTTATTTCTGCCCTAATTTTTAAGATTTCTTTCCTTCTACTAACTCTGGGGTTCTCCAATTCTTCCTTTTCTAGTTGCTTTAGTTGTAGAGTTAGGTTATTTATTTGACTTTTTTCTTGTTTCTTGAGGTGTGCCTGTATTGCTATGAACTTTCCTCTTAGCACTGCTTTTATAGTGTCCCACAGGTTTTGGGTTGTTGTGTTTTCATTTTCATTAGTTTCTATGCATATTTTGATTTCTTTTTTGATTTCTTCTGTGATTTGTTGGTTATTCAGAAGTGTGTTGTTCAACCTCCATATGTTGGAATTTTTAATAGTTTTTCTCCTGTAATTGAGATCTAATCTTAATGCATTATGGTCTGAAAAGATGCTTGGAATGATTTCGATTTTTTTGAATTTATCAAGTTTAGATTTATGGCCCAGGATGTGATCTATCCTGGAGAAGGTTCCATGAGCACTTGAAAAAAAGGTGAAATTCATTGTTTTGGGGTGAAATGTCCTATAGATATCAATTAGGTCTAACTGATCTAATGTATCATTTTAAGTTTGCGTTTCTTTGTTAATTTTCTGTTTAGTTGATCTGTCC
The DNA here is from genome assembly GCF_001704415.2 of Capra hircus. Taxonomy (NCBI): domain Eukaryota; kingdom Metazoa; phylum Chordata; class Mammalia; order Artiodactyla; family Bovidae; genus Capra; species Capra hircus. Next base: position 22,208,744 of record NC_030818.1, read on the forward strand.
ATAGGTGTGAGTGGGGTATTAAAGTCTCCCACTATTATTGTGTTATTCTTGATTTCCCCTTTCATACTTGTTAGCATTTGTCTTACATATTGCGGTGCTCCTATATTGGGTGCATATATATTTATAATTGTTATATCTTCTTCTTGGATTGATCCTTTGATCATTATGTAGTGTTCTTCTTTGTCTCTTTTCACAGCCTTTGTTTTAAAGTCTATTTTGTCGGATATGAGTATTGCCACTCCTGCTTTCTTTTGGTCTCTATTTGCGTGGTATATCTTTTTCCAGCCCTTCACTTTCAGTCTGTATGTGTCCCTTGTTTTGAGGTGGGTCTCTTGTAAGCAGCATATAGAGGGGTCTTGTTTTTGTATCCATTCGGCCAGTCTTTGCCTTTTGGTTGGGGCGTTCAACCCATTTACGTTTAAGGTAATTATTGATAAGTATGATCCCGTTACCATTTACTTTATTGTTTTGGGTTCGGGTTTATACACCCTTTTTGTGTTTCCTGTCTAGAGAATATCCTTTAGAATTTGTTGGAGAGCTGGTTTGGTGGTGCTGAATTCTCTCAGCTTTTGCTTGTCTGTAAAGCTTTTGGTTTCTCCTTCGTATTTGAAGGAGATCCTTGCTGGGTACAGTAATCTGGGCTGTAGGTTATTGTCTTTCATCACTTTAAGTATGTCTTGCCATTCCCTCCTGGCCTGAAGAGTTTCTATTGAAAGATCAGCTGTTATCCTTATGGGAATCCCCTTGTGTGTTATTTGTTGTTTTTCCCTTGCTGCTTTTAATATTTGTTCTTTGTGTTTGGTCTTTGTTAATTTGATTAATACGTGTCTTGGGGTGTTTCACCTTGGGTTTATCCTATTTGGAACTCTCTGTGTTTCTTGGACTTGGGTGGCTATTTCCTTCCCCATTTTAGGGAAGTTTTCAACTATTATCTCCTCAAGGATTTTCTCATGATCTTTCTTTCTGTCTTCTTCTTCTGGGACTCCTATAATTCGAATGTTGGAGCATTTCATATTGTCCTGGAGGTCTCTGAGATTGTCCTCATTTCTTTTAATTTGTTTTTCTTGTTTCCTCTCTGGTTCATTTATTTCTACCATTCTATCTTCTATTTCACTAATCCTATCTTCTGCCTCCGTTATTCTGCTATTTGTTGCCTCCAGAGTGTTTCTGATCTCATTTATTGCGTTATTCATTATATTTTGACTCTTTTTTATTTCTTCTAGGTCCTTGTTAAACCTTTCTTGCATCTTCTCAATCCTTGTCTCTAGGCTATTGATCTGTGATTCCATTTTGATTTCAAGATTTTGGATCATTTTCACTATCAATATTCGGAATTCCTTCTCAGGTAGATTCCCTATCTCTTCCTCTTTTGTTTGGTTTGGTGGGCATTTCTCCTGTTCCTTTATCTGCTGAGTATTCCTCTGTCTCTTCATCTTGGTTATATTGCTGCATTTGGGGTGGCCTTTTTATATTCTGGTAATTTGTGGAGTTCTCTTTATTATGGAGCTTCCTCACTGTGGGTGGGGTTCTATCAGTGGCTTGTCAAGGTTTCCTGGTTAGGGAGGCTTGTGTTGGAGTTCTGGTGGGTGGAGCTGGGTTTCTTCTCTCTGGAGTGCAGTGGAGTGACCAGTAATGGGTTATGAGACATCAAAGGTTTTGGAATAATTTTGAGCTGCCTGTATATTGAAGCTCAGAGAAGTGTTCCTGTGTTGCTGGAGAATTTGCGTGGTATGTCTTGTTTTGGAACTTGTTGGCCCTTGGGTGGAGCTTGGTTTCGGTGTAGGTATGAAGGCATTTGATGAGTTCCTATTGCTTAATGTTCCCTGAATTCAAGAGTTCTCTAATGTTTTCAGGCTTTGGATTTAAGCCTCCTGCTTCTGGTTTTCAGTTTTATTTTTACAGTAGCCTCTAGACTTCTCCATCTATACAGGACCGATGATAAAACATCTAGGTTAAAGATGAAAAGTTTCTCCACATTGAGGGACACTCAGAGAGGTTCACTGAGTTACAAGGAGAAGAGAAGATGGAGGGGGTAGTTAGAGGTAACTGGAATGAGATGTGGTGTGATCAAAAGAGGAGAGAGCAAGCTAGCCAGTAGTCAATTCCTTATGTGCGCTCTATAGTCTGGACCGCTCAGAGGTATTTACAGAGTTATACGGGGAAGAGGAGAGGGAGGAAGTAGACAGAGGTGACCAGGAGGATCAGAGAGAGGAATGAGAAGGAGAGAGACAAATCCTGCCAGTAACCAGTTCCTTAGGTGTTATCCACCGTCTGGAACACACAGAGATTCACAGAGTTGGATAGAGAAGAGATGGGGGAGAAAAGAGACAGAGGCCACCTGGTGGAGAAAAAGGAGAGTCCAAAGGGGGAGAGAGTGGTCAAGCCAGAGATCTCGCTCTCAGGTAAACTTGGGTAGTGAAGTTTGGGTTTTTAAATGTACAAAATTGACAACAAAAACCTAAGAGCAAAGATTAAAAATCTAGAGTAGAGGTTGGATTTTCAAAAATACAATATTAAAGAAAAGAAGCAGAAGGAAAAAGGAAGAAAGAAAAAAAAGAGAAAAAAAACACACAAGAATTATTTTAAAAAAAACATAAAAAACAACAACAAAACAAAAAACAAAAAATCACCAACAACCATCCAAAGACTATATATGGTGTTTGCCTTAAAAAAAAAAGTCTTTTTTTTTTAAAATAGTAATAGTAGGTTATAGAAATAAAAATTAGAGGAGAAATAGAAGACTTAATAATTTTTAAAAAAGTTAGAAAAAAAAAGGAATGATTTTAAAAATAGTAAAAATATACCTGGCCCTTCTCTGATGTTGTGGGCCGTGTGGGATCACTTCCAAGGTGGTTCCCTCTGTTTAACTTCTTCTGTTTGCTGGTTTTTTAGGTTCACTAGTTCAGTCGCGCTGTGGGGAGGGGGGATGCTGCAAACAAATAGCACTGTCGTGTGCACACAGTATCTCTGCCCCGCTTGACCTGTCCTTTCTCGCAGCACACAAACCACTCCGGCTCTATGATGCTCAGCCGGGAACCGTCTGGGGCCGGCCCTAGGCTGCATGCACTTCCCCGGTCCAAGCCGCTCAGGTTCGGTGCTCAGGCAGCCCTCAGAGGCACAGATTCGGCTGGGACTGCGCTTTGTGCCCTTCCTAGGTCCGAGTTGCTCAGGAGTTTGGCGAGCGCGATCGCCGCGGCTTGTCACCTTTTCTACCGCTGCTGCTCAGCTCTCTGGGTGGACCGCTGGCACCCCCCATGAGGCAGATGGTGACTGTCCAGCACCCCCAGAAGTCTTAGCAAAGGAGCCTGCTTGCAGTTAGGTAAGTAAAGTCTCTCCGGGTCTGCAATTGCCCCTTTCCAGTCCTTATGACTCTGGCTGCCTGTCCCCGGCGGGGGATGGTCTGCAGCCGGCTTTTTCCGTTCTGTCCTTTGTTCTGTGCTCGGTCCTGGAGGTGTCTTATGTTCGAGCTTTTCGTGCGGTAGCTATCCCACAGTCTGGTTTGCTAGCCCAAGTTAGATCGTTCTGGTTGCGCGTGGGGCGTTCCTGCCCGATTCTTACAAAGCTCTGCAGCCCACGCCTCCCGCGCGTCCCTGCCCTGCCCCCACTTTCCAATGGCGGATGCAGGCGTCTATGCTGCTTTTCCGCTGGGGGAGTTACTGTTGGGCTTGTAATATCTTGGTTTTAATTATTTATCTATTTTTCCTTCCTGTTATGTTGCCCTCTGTGTTTCCAAGGCTCGCCACAGACTCGGCAGGGAGAGTGTTTCCTGGTGTTTGGAAACCTCTCTTCTTAAAATTCCCTTCCCGGGGCGGGCTTCCCTTCCCGGGGCGGGCTTCCCTTCCCGGGACGGAGCTCCCTCCCCACCTCCTTTGTCTCCTTTTTCGTCTTTTATATTTTTTCCTACCTGTTTTTGAAGACAATGGTCTGCTTTTCTGGTTGCCTGATGTCCTCTGCCAGCCTACAGAAGTTGTTTTGTGGCGTTTGCTCGGCGTTGAAATGTTCTTTTGAGGAATTTGTGAGGGAGAAAGTCGTCTTCCCGTCCTATTCCTCCGCCATCTTTACAGTTCTCTTCCCTGCATCTCTTTTTAAAATCAACTTTTTATCTTCTTGCCATGACAAAAAAACTGGTACCCGATTAGCCTTCTCACTATAAAAAATTCTGAAAACAACTGTTCCCCCAAATTTAACAATAGACAGCAGAGGACTGTGAATCTAGAGAAGAGAAAATGAAGGTGAGCAATATGATTAACCCAGCTTCCTACCTGTAGGCAATTTCTGGACTCTGCACAGGGAGAAAAAACCCAGGTAGAATTGCTGAGCTTTGTAGTCTCAGAGATCAGAGTTTGCAGGATTAAGGTAGCTATAATTTATGGCACAGGATACTAAAGAGAAAGAAAATATCCAGAGAAAGTGCATAGACATTTGCATAGGGATTTCTTCAATTCCTTGAATAAGTACTAACCTGTCCACATTGCAGTGAATCCCCACAGGCCAGGCAAAAAAAGAGTATCTGGGAAAATAATGAATTACCAGGGAGCTAGGAACTTGAATAATTTCCAGAGCCTACTTAAAAACCCATTCTTACTAAGTTTTATAAGAAGCCTCAAAAGGATTTGATGATCCACTGGTAAACTAAGAGTAGCACTCTTTAAAAAAAGAAAACAGAATCTAGGCACTAACCATGTAACATTCACTATGTCCAGCATCCAGCCAAAAATCATTAGGTGAAGAAACAGGAAAATGGGACCCATAATCAAGAGAGAAATCAGTGAGAACAAGCAGATATAGAAATGATAAAATCAGCAAAGAAGGACTTTAATGTTCTGTTGTAAATGTGAACACAGTGTCCATGACCTATGGAATAATGGAATTATCGGAATAATTATGGAATTATCGGAATAATTATGGAATAATTCCCAGTGGTCAAACACTTAAAATTGGAATCTTAGGAGAAGAGGGGCAGCAAACTATCTGAAGCAATTGGCTGAAAAGTTCCAAGTGTGATGAAAAATTTCAACTCATCATATCAAGGTAAGGAGGGCATTACGATAAAAAGAGCGAAAAAGGAGTGCTAGGCAGATAATCTTACAGGTGATCACTAAAATAATTATGTCTCAGTTGCTGTTGACAGTATTATCATCAGTGGATGACCGCTTTTTACATTGGAAGCAGAATTTCATCTGGAATACTTTTGTTGCTGTTCAGTCACAAAGTCATGTCTGACTCTTTTGCAATCCCACGGACTGCAGCATGCCAGGCTCCTCTGTCCTCCACTGTCCCCTGGAGTTTGATCAAATTCATGTCCTTTGAGTTGGTGACGCTATCTGCCCATCTCATCCTCTGCCACCCTCTTCTTTTGCCTTCAGTCTTTTCCAACATTAAGTCTTTTCCAGTGAGTCCACTCTTCTCATCAGGTAGCCAAAGTATTGAAGCTTCAAATTCAGCCTCAGTCCTTCCACTGAATATTCAGGGTTGATTTCCTTTAGGATTTACTGGTTTGATCTCCTTGCAGTCCAAAGGACTCTCAAAAGTAATATTCAGCACCACAATTCAAAAGCATGAGTTCTTTGGCACTCAGCCTTCTTTATGGTCCAACTCTCACATCTGTACATGAATACTGGAAAAAACTTTTTAATATGCTATCTAGGTTGGTTATAGCTTTCCTTCTAAGAAGCAAGTGTCTTTTAGTTTCATGGCCTCAGTCACCCTACTCAGAGATTTTGGAGCCCCAAAAAATGAAATCTGTCACTGCTTCCACTTTTTCCCTTTGTATTTGCCATGAAGTGATGTGACCAGATGCCATGATCTTAGTTTTTTGATTGTTGAGTTTTAAGCCAGCTTTTTCACTCTCCTCTCTGACCCTCATCAAGAGGCTCTTTAGTTCCTCTTTGCTTTCTGTCATTAGGGTTGTATCATCTGCATATCTGAGGTTATTGATATTTATCCTGGCAATCTTTATTCCAGATTGTGATTCAGCCAGCCTGGCATTTCACATGATGCAGTCTTCATATAAGTTAAATAAGCAGGGTGACAATATACAACCTTGTCGCACTACTTTCCCAATTTTGAACAGTCATCCCATCTCTGGTTCTAAATATTGCTTCTTGACTTGCATATCAGTTTTTCAGGAGCAGGTAAGGTGGTCTGCTATTCCCATCTCTTTCAGAATTTTCCAGTTTGTTGTGATACACACAGTCAGAGGCTTTAGCCTAGTCAATGAAGCAGAAAAGGATGTTTTTTTGAAATTCCCTTGCTTTCTCCATGATCCAATGATTCTTGGCAATTTGATCTCTGGTTCCTCTCCCTTTTCTAAATCTAGCTTTATAGCTGAAAGTTCTTGATTTGTGTACTGTGGAAGCTTAGCTTGAAGGATTTTGAGCATAACTTTGCTAGTATGTAAAATGAATGCAATTGTACCAGTAGTTCAAACATTCCTTGGCATTGCCCTTTTGGGGGGTTGAAATGAAAACTGACATTTTCCAGTCCTGTGGCCACTGCTGAGTTTTCCAAATTTGCTGGGATATTGCATGCAACTATTTAACAACATCATCTTTTAGAATCTTACCTAGCTTGGCTGGAAGTCCACCACCTTCACTAGCTTTTCGTAGTAATGCTTCCTAAGGCCCACTTGACTTCACACTCCAGATGTCTGGCTCTAGGTGAGTGACCACACCATCATGGTTATCCAGGTCATTAAGAACTTTTTTGTATAGTTCTTCTTTCCATCTCTCATTGATCTCTTCTGCTTCATCCTTACCATTTCTGTCCTTTATTGTACCCAGCTTTGCATGAAATGTTCCCTTGATATCTCCAATTTCTCGAAGAGATGTCCAGTCTTTTCTATTGTTTTCCTCTATTTCTTTGCATTGTTCATTTAAGAAGTCCCTCTTATCTGTCTTTGCTATTCTGGAACTCTGCATTCAGTAGAGTATATTTTTCCCTTTCTCCTTTGCCTTTTGCTTTACTTCTATTCTTGGCTATTTGTAAAGCCTCCTCAGACAACCACTTTGTCTTCTTGCATTTCTTTTTCTTTGGGATGGTTTTGGTCACTGCCTCCTGTATGACGTTATGGACTTCCATCCATAGTTCTTTAGATACTCTGGATGCTTTAAATCACATCAAAGAAATGAAGGTAATTTTAGGTTCTTTAGATACCCTGGATGATTTAAATCACATCAAAGAAATGAAGGTTCATTTTTGGAATGTTTCTTTCAACACACAGAATAGAAATGCAGAAAATTCAGGGACAGGATCTGTCTGGTTCCAAGATGCATGCAAGCTTGTTTGGACTTTCTCTGGTGGAAAAATGGGGGCGGGGGAAGCAGGTGGACAAGTAAGGAATCCAAGAGTATTTTAATGAAAATTGAAGATGATCTTCCTGATTCTTACTCCTGCCTTAATTTAGGAGAAGGCAATTTTGAAATAGAAGACAATGGCTATTAAACTCATGTGAATCATTGTGCAGTTATATCAGTGTTGTGGATTCAAAACTCAGCTGGGTAACTTAGATCATTTATTTTATTGTTGAGTCACTCATTATATCTTTACCCTGACCTATTGCTAATAAATGAGTGTTAGTGATTACAAGAAGAATAGGAAATGTGTGTGGCTAGAACAGCAAAATGGATGAAATATGAATTACAAGACATACTAATTTTTGCTTAAAAACAAAAACATCAGAAAACAAAGTCAATATTTACAGAGAATTAGGTTTGTTGAAACACAGTTGACTCTTGAACATGCCGGGGTTGGAGATCATGACTCTGCAGAGTTGAAACTGCATTTGTAACTTATAGTCGGCCATGTGTGTCTGTGGTTCCACACCCACAGATTTAATCGACCACATATTGAAGAGTACTGTAGTATTTACTATTGAAAAAATGTGTATAAAAGTGGAACATCATAGTTCAAACCTGTGCCATTCGAGGCCTAACTGTATACTCTTAACTTAGCACTATTCACAGTAGCCAAGAGATAGAAATGAGCCAAATATCCATCAGCGGATGGATGGATAGCCAAATGTGCTTTATGTCTACAACAGAATGTTATTCACCCCTAAAAGGAAAGAAATTTCTATCGCATCCTACAATATAGATGACCTTGAGAACATTCAGTTCAGTTCAGTTCAGTCGCTCAGTCGTGTCCGACTCTTTGCGACCCCATGAATCGCAGCACACCAGGCCTCCCTGTCCATCACCATCTCCCGGAGTTCACTCAAACTTGTGTCCATCGAGTCAGTGATGCCATCCAGCCATCTCATCCTCTGTCGTCCCTTCTCCTCCTGCCCTCAATCCCTCCCAGCATCAGAGTCTTTTCCGAGGAGTCAATTCTTCGCATGAGGTGGCCAAAGTATTGGAGTTTCAGTTTCAGCATCACTCCCTCCAAAGAAATCCCAGGGCTGATCTCCTTGAGAATATTAGGCTAACTGAAATAAGTCTGTTACTAAAAGTTATATACTATATGATTCCCACTTATATGAAATCTCTGGTCAAATCCAGAGAAACACAAAACAGAACGTTAGTTCCCAGGGATTGCAGGTGGGAGTTGTTTAATGAACATACTTTCAGTTTTGCAAGATAAAGTTCTGGAGATCTGTTCTACAATATGGATATGCTTAATACTACTAAACCTTACACTTAAAACAGATAAGTTGGTAAATTTTATTTCACCACAATTATTATTTTTTTTATTTTATTTTATTTTTTTAATTTTATTTATTTATTTATTTATTTATTTTTTTAATTTTAAAATCTTAAATTCTTACATGCGTTCCCAAACATGAACCCCCCTCCCACCTCCCTCCCCACAACATCTCTCTGGGTCATCCCCATGCACCTGCCCCAAGCAAGCTGCACCCTACGTCAGACATGGACTGGCGATTCAATTCTTACATGACAGTATACATGTTAGAATTCCCATTCTCCCAAATCGTCCCACCCTCTCCCTCTCCCTCTGAGTCCAAAAGTCCGTTATACACAGCTGTGTCTTTTTTCCTGTCTTGCATACAGGGTCGTCATTGCCATCTTCCTAAATTCCATATATATGTGTGAGTATACTGTATTGGTGTTTTTCTTTCTGGCTTACTTCACTCTGTATAATTGGCTCCAGTTTCATCCATCTCATCAGAACTGATTCAAATGAATTCTTTTTAACGGCTGAGTAATACTCCATTGTGTATATGTACCACAGCTTTCTTATCCATTCATCTGCTGATGGACATCTAGGTTGTTTCCATGTCCTGGCTATTATAAACAGGGCTGCGATGAACATTGGGGTACATGTGTCTCTTTCAATTCTGGTTTCCTCCGTGTGTATGCCCAGAAGTGGGATTGCTGGGTCATAAGGTAGTTCTATTTGCAATTTTTTAAGGAATCTCCACACTGTTCTCCATAGTGGCTGTACTAGTTTGCATTCCCACCAACAGTGTAGGAGGGTTCCCTTTTCTCCACACCCTCTCCAGCATTTATTGCTTGCAGATTTTTGGATCGCAGCCATTCTGACTGGTGTGAAGTGGTACCTCATTGTGGTTTTGATTTGCATTTCTCTAATAATGAGTGATGTTGAGCATCTTTTCATGTGTTTGTTAGCCATCCGTATGTCTTCTTTGGAGAAATGTCTATTTAGTTCTTTGGCCCATTTTTTGATTGGGTCGTTAATTTTTCTGGAATTGAGCTGCAGAAGTTGCTTGTATATTTTTGAGATTAGTTGTTTGTCAGTTGTTTCATTTGCTATTATTTTCTCCCATTCAGAAGGCTGTCTTTTCACCTTGCTTATATTTTCCTTTGTTGTACAGAAGCTTTTAATTTTAATTAGATCCCATTTGTTTATTTTTGCTTTTATTTCCAGAATTCTGGGAGGTGGATCATAGAGAATCCTGCTGTGATTTATGTCTGAGAGTGTTTTGCCTATGTTCTCCTCTAGGAGTTTTATAGTTTCTGATCTTACATTTAGATCTTTAATCCATTTTGAGTTTATTTTTGTGTACGGTGTTAGAAAGTGATCTAGTTTCATTCTTTTACAAGTGGTTGACCAGTTTTCCCAGCACCACTTGTTAAAGAGATTGTCTTTACTCCATTGTATATTCTTGCCTCCTTTGTCAAAGATAAGGTGTCCATATGTGTGTGGATTTATCTCTGGGCTTTCTATTTTGTTCCATTGATCTATATGTCTGTCTTTGTGCCAGTACCATACTGTCTTGATGACTGTGGCTTTGTAGTAGAGCCTGAAGTCAGGCAAGTTGATTCCTCCAGTTCCATTCTTCTTTCTCAAGATTGCTTTGGCTATTCGAGGTTTTTTGTGTTTCCATACAATTAAAAAAAATGTGTGTGTGTATATATACACACACACTTATTCACTTAAAACTTACAGTAACCCTGTGAGGATGGACATTATTAACCCACTTTCAAGATGTGGAAATCAGGTTCAGAAAAATTAAGTGATTGTCTGTAGTCATCCAGCTCTGTTCACAGCACGATGATGATTTAAACTCAGCCATCTGACTTCAGAGCCAGTGCTCTTCCTACTCATTCTGTTCCATGAAAGTGGACAAGCTCATCCCTGCTGGGTCCTGGGGTGCTTGGAGGTCCCTGCACCATAAAGAAGTGCTCCTTCCTTGAGGTCCTTTGTATTTATCCAGTTTTCTGCTTCTCCTTCAAAGACATAGTCTTTGTTCACCTCAACTGCGAGTGATTTTGCAGGCCTGCAGATTTTTAGACTTGACATCACCTTTAAGCATCCGTTCTAGAGGTTTCTATCTGTTTTGTCTGATTTAGATGACATGGTAAGTGGAGACCAATGTCTCCTGGAAAAGGTCTGTTTTGACCTTTTAAGCATACTGAAATTCTATGTTAAGATTTCATTTACAAAAAATGAAACAGGTGCTAATGCTGGGAAATTAATCTCTTCCAACCACCCATGGCGGGGGAGACTGAGGCTCAGAGTGTCTTGCCGGAGGGAAACAGCTAGTGAGCGGTAAAGCCAAGATGAGGATTCTGGGCTCTTTCATAATTTCTACTTTAGTTTGCTGCTCTCTAGACTCTCCTTGCTAAATTCCTGTAAGCCCACATTTTTGGCTATATGAGCATGTGCTCAGTTGCTCAGTTGTGTCCAGCTGTGTGTGATCCCCTACTATCTCATTCTTTTCACCCAGATGTGTGTGTGTGTGTGTGTGTGTGTGTGTGTGTGTGTGTGTGTGTGTGTGTGTGTTGTTCCCTTTCTAAAGTATAGTGTCCTTGGGGGATGTCATTCATCTTGGTGTCTGATTGTCTGAGTTAGGACACGGTACTTGCATATTCATTCATTCCACATTGCAGCTGCCTGGATATACCCACCAATTACATGAATAAATATAGTGGATTTCAAACCCATATGGTTATTCACCTTGATCTCCTGTTTCTGTGCTTTACAGGAGCAAAAAAAATAAGGAAGTTTTGAAAGCCAATTTCAAAAGCAGAAAAATTTTAGAGCAGTTTCATTATTAAAGGAATACTAATCATTGGAATATGATGAATATGAAAGTTTACTGCTTGTCTCTATGGCTCTTCGTGAAGGCAGGGGGAGACGAGTGGCAGGTGGGGACTCTGAGAGACTGGTGACAGAGGGCTTAGGGTCTGGGGAGCTGCAGCTGCACTTTGGGTGTGTTCCACCTGGCAAATACCTTTTCAAGTATTTCAGGTTCAGTGAACTCAGAATGTATTTTGCTAATTGCCTTTTCTATTTACTTCTTAATCCCCCTGTGTACTTAAGTGGCAATTTAATCCATCTGTTTCATATTCATTTACACTTAACTCATCTAAATGTTATTTGGAGGGAAAGAAATCTGAAAACTTTTGGATTTAGTTAATGCAGATTGATCTTCAATTCCAGAAAGGAAAATCATAAATGAATGAGCACCAGGATTGTTTAGTCTAATTCATAAATAAGAGGATCCCTCTCTTCCACTTGTAAGCACATTGTGCAACATTGTGACATCAGAGTCTAACCTTTACTGTGTCTCCTGCGTCACCCACACTTTGACCTTCCTCTGGTGTCCTCCTGCTGTGTGCTCCTTATATACTCTGCTCTCCTACACTAGCTCCTAACATAATTCTCTGTATTTCGCTCTACTCATTGAGAGATGATTTATCTGCTAAAGGAATTCATGATAAGATGTTCAGAGGAAACTAGCAATACCCAAACTTTATTGAAAGTTGACTAATGCCAGTGATTGAATGAGTTTATTATAACTCTTATAAGCTCCCTGAGAGGAAGTGGTCCTGTTATTCTCATCTGAGAGATAGAGAGGCGGAGTGACGTGACCAGGGTCATGTTGCTTGCACATTGCAGGGTGGAAATCACAGCTCAGAATGTCTGACTCCAAGGCTTGTGCCCTTAACCTCCGTGCTCACTGCTTCTTATTGAGTTACTGCTTTCTCAGCATGTTTGAATCAAGTGGCTCTTTTTAACTCTTAAAATGATTCTTTGGATGGAAAAGAAACAGGTATTGGGAATTACAGAACAATCCCTTAGGACTCTGGAATGAAAGTTGTGAGAGGGTGAAAGAATTACTGCTCCATTAGTCATCTGAGCTTAACTTGGAAGATGCAAAATATTTCCCTTTGTGAGGGTCCAGATGTAAATCTGCTTGTTTCAAAGAATCTGTCCTGGTACTTTCAATGTAGACATCAAACATGGATTAATTTGAAATGTGCACTAGATTTCACCACCAGTTTGAGGCTCTGCAGCCTGACTTGCTTTCCCTTCAGCTTCTCTGCTGCTGCTGCTGCTGCTGCTGCTGCTGAGTCGCTTCAGTCGTGTCCGACACTGTGCGACCCCATAGACGGCAGCCCACCAGGCTCCCCCGTTCCTGGGATTCTCCAGGCAAGAACACTGGAGTGGGTTGCCATTTCCTTCTCCAGTGCATGAAAGTGAAAAGTGAAAGTGAAGATGCTCAGTCGTATCCGACTCTTAGCGACCCCATGGACAGCAGCCTACCTCCGTCTTGCCTGGAAAATCCCAGCTTCTCTAGGGCATCACTAACCCCTCCAGCTCCCGCAAGCATGATTATCTCAGAGTTGTGATTCTCAAACTGTGGTCTTCAAAACAGCAACACCTAGGAACTTGTTAAAAAGGAAAACTCTGAGACCTTGTTTCAGACCTGCTGAATCAGGACCTGTGGGGTTGGGAACAACAGTCCATGCTTCAGTGAATCAGTCCTCTAGGTGATTCTGAACTATGCTCGAGTTTGCAAGCCACTGTCTCTGTGAAAGGGTCAATAAAATGCAATATAGATTCTTAATACTCTGTGCTGAGTGCGCTAAGAAGGATGGATCAACCAGAATATAGCCGGGACTGGCTCAAAGTATGTTGGCAGCAAATATACTTTGAAATGCAAATCAACAGACCTAAGAGTCCAGGAGGAAGTATGAGAGATCTAAATGAAGAGCTGAAAAAGCTCCAAGAGCAGTAAAATACAAAGGATGGAAAACTCTGCAGAGTCTCATAGAACACAAGAAGTCTGACATCTGACCCCAGTTATCCAAAGTTGTGGGGCTGGGGAGGCTGAGAGGAGGTGGACTATGGCAGGAGAAGGCAACTGGTCTTACATAACAACAAATGGCAAACTGGGCTCCTAAACAACAGAGTTCATTGTCTCTTAGTTCCGGAGATCTAGAGTCAAGGTGTCATCAGGGCCTGCTCCTTCTGATGGCTGTGTGGCATGAACTATTCCATGCCTTTCTTATGGTAGCATTGGGTATTTCTTGGTTTCTAGGTGCACCACTTCAGTCCTCCAGTCTTGGGTGGTGGTCTCCCTTTGTGTCTTCACATTGTCTTCCCCCTGGGTGTGTCATGTGTCCAATTTCCCCTTTTTATAGGGACATCAGTCATACTGGATTAGGGCCTCCTCTAATGACCTCATTTTAGCTGAACTTCCTTGTTAAAGACCCTGTTTCCCAGTGGGCTTCCCTGGTGGCTCAGCAGTAAAGGATCTGCGTGCAGTGCAAGAGACTCATGTTTGACCCCTCAGTCAAGAAGATCCCCTGGAGTAGGAAATGGCAACCCACTCCAGTATTCTTGTCTGAAGAACCCCCAAGGACAGAGGAGCCTGGTGGGCTACAGTCCACAGGGTCACAAAGAGTCAGATACAAGTGAAGTGATTGAGCACATGCCCAACACATGCACATTTCCCAATAAGGTCACGTGCAGAGGTATTGGGGTTAGAACTTAAGTGTAACTTTTGAGAAAACACAGTTCAACCCATAACAGTACCTCTAGGAGAAAACGCAATCAAGATGGGAAGAGAGGGCGAAGGGCGGGGTAGAGTGTGGTCCTTCTGTGGATCTAGCAGAAAGAACAAAAGCGAGTTGTTCCCCAAAGAGTGCATCTTTGGGGCTTTAGTTGATCTTTTTTGTGGTTTTTTTTTTTTTTTTATTTTAATGCCACAGTTTAGATGCTACCCATTCCAGGTCAGCCCCACTCCAAGGTACACATTGCTTCCTCCCACCACTGGCAGTACAGTGGCATAGAAAGCACATTGCATTAGGGACAAAGAGTATGAAGCAGAAAATTTTCTAAGTCTGTTTTCTCATCTGTACAAAGAAAATAATTCCTACCCTACCTCCTGGGATATTGTAGAGATGATCTATTGAACTGTGATTGTTGCCAGTGGTGAACTCTATAAGAATCTCAATCACGTGAAATGTTAAGAGATGGATAAGAGTGTCATAACTCAGTCCTCCTCCTTGCTCCATGGGAGATTTTAAAGAGATGCTGAGGTTCTGCACAAACATACTACATGGAGCAGGGCTGCTGCTTTAGCTTGCAGTTTTTCCCAGCTGCTTCTAGAATTCTTGAGAGGCCTTGGAGCCTTAACCAAGCTGTAGTGTGAATTGCTAGCAGAATGGCATTTGCTCCATCACTGATGTTTCCTTATCCCTGGAGGCCCCTATGTTCCTGATCGTCACTGGTGTGGAGATCAGACTTTCTATGCTAGCAAGAGTGTCAACACTTAACTCAAGAACAAACTGGGAGTCATCAACTGTGACAGACCCATTCAGGAAAAATAACAATCCTATTCTCTGTTCTTTTTCCTTTAGGAATGTCTCTGAATTTCACTTGGTCTCTTGTGGGAAGACAATCAACTCTCTTGATGAACTACCTCTTCTTTTCTAGGTCAAACCTCCTCAATGTCTTTCTTTTTGTGGGAATTGGCAATTTTCTCCAGAATCTTAGATTTCAGTAGCTTCCAATTACTACATTGCTCCCCAGCTTCTAGGCTCAGTTAACCAACACAGTCATTTCTCAGTGTCAGCTAGTCATCCCGGGGCCACACCCAGAGCTCAGTGAGGCCAATACTTGTCCCTTGCAGTATCTATTTCTTCCTACCTGCTACTCCCTGCACCATCCCCCCTCCCATCTTATTCTTAGCCAGCTTCCACTTATAAGGTTGAACTGATACTGATTATGGACTTTTGGGGTCTTGCATTGCAAGGGTAGGGTGTAGCTGTTTTTTTTTTTTTTTTAACAGAAAATACAACAGAGATAGTAGCATTAACTTTGGAGTCCTGAGTTTGAATCTTAAGTCTAATATTTGATAGCTCTGTGACTTTGGGCAATTTATTCAACCTCTCTGATCTGAAATTCCTAATTTATAAAATAAATAGTATCTACTTCATGGAGTTATTCTGATGGTTGAGAGAGAGAATGTAAAAGTGAAATGTACATTCAAAACCACCCATATGGTGTTCCATACGAATTGGGTGATATCTGTTGGAAGCCAGCCTTGGCCACAGCTGGTGCAATCATATCAGTTGTCTTGTTCTTACCTTGTTATTTACAACAGACCTCATCATAATTCCATGTCTAAAACTTCAGATGCTGAAAAGGCCCTTATTCATGGTCCTGGACCAATCAAAACAAAGGCTCAGATGGTTGTTTTACTTGAGAGAAGTCACTAACACTTCCAGCTCCAACCAGTCTCTTTCTTTGTGAGGGTCTTCAAACAACCCATGGACCTAGAGGCTGCCGCTGGGCCACATGATCATTGGCCGATTCTAGCCCTTGACTGTTTGTTTACAACCCTACTCTAGGATGGCCCAGTCTCCAGGGCAAAGACAAGAGGCCATGGCAGGACACATTCTCCTAGGACTGACTTCTGGGCTTCCCTGGTGGCTCAGCGGTAAAGAATCTGCCTGCCAATGCAGGAGACGCGGGTTTGATCCCAGGCTGGGAAGATCCCCTGGAGAAGGAAATGGCAACCCACTCCAGTATTCTTGCCTGGGAAATCCCATGAACAGAGGAGCCTGCCGGGCCATTGTCCATGGGGTCACAAAAGAGTTGGACACGAATTATTGACTAAACAATACAACTGATTTCTGGGCCTGAGGTTGTTGCAGTATGCATGAAGCTAGCCAAGACATAGAAAGGACTGATTATTACCATGAGTTCTACCAGAAATAGTAGAAATAACAGGTCTCTGAGACTGAAGGTCTGCCTCTCTTCTGGAGAGCAAGTTAACCCCTTATTGCAATCTTGTTTCAAACTTCTCCAAGAAACACTTCCCCAGAATACTCTCCTAGATGGAATGCGGGCCACTTTGCCTCCTCATGACTCTTTTGCATTTGCATGTTAATTTTTCTCATTAAATCTGATCAGCATAGGTGAATGTGTGATGGCCAGGACAGAGTTTGCCCAGTGAAAGACTTAACTTGCCATTACCCCGCCAAGGTTTGATTTACTCAGCATTCTTGGTTATCCTCACTCTTGTGGTGAAACTCATTTATAATTCTGTCTTTTCCTCTTTTTTCTTCTCAAGGTCTCATGTGCAGTTTCTCCTGCCTTTACTAATTAACTCAGTTTGCACTAGCTAAATTTGGTATCATCTTCTTCCTCTCTACCATAGATTACCTTTTGGGTCAGGATTCCTCTTGATGCTGATGCAAGTGAGAAGAGCAGTATGTTGTACTTCAGGCAGCAGGGACAGCCTGGGGTCAGCTGCTGCCATCTCAGCCTTACTGAGCATCACTGGGGGACCAGGAGATAGTATGGAATTAAGGTTACCTGTGCCAACCAAGGAATTAGAAGGCAGGGAAATGGAATTTATTATACAGTACTTGACAACCTCCCTATTACCTCTTGAAAGCTAAAAAACCAGGCCCTTTTTCTAGTTCTGCAGGTATGTTTTTTACTACATAGGGCAGAGTTGATATGGAATCATGGGGCTTCCCTGGTGGCTCAATGGTAAATAATCTGCCTGCCAATGAGGGAAATGACAGAGACGTGGTGTGACCCCTGGGTCAGGAAGATCCCCTGGAGGAAGGTGCTGCAACCCACTCCAGTTTTCTTGCCTGGAGAATTCCATGGGCAGAAGAGCCTGTTGAGCTGCAGTCCTCCACAGAGTTGCAAAGAGTCAGACACTACTAAAGTGACTGAGCATGCATGCGTGTGTTCATATGTATGTGGTGGGGGCTATGGAGTCAAGGAATGATAAAAATAATTCAAAACCAACCTTCTGTTTTACTTTACAGCATGACTTTCACAGGGCCACTCTGCTGCCTGGTGTCTTAATATGTCTTTCTACTTCACAGCTAATAGAGCCAAGCCTACATTAAACTAAGACTAACCAGTCATCTCCAAGTATGCCAGCCCTGCTAGCTTTCTCTGTCTCCTCTTGGTCATTCATTTGGCCTTCTGACAAAATTACAGCCATCCTTTCTCTCCCAAGAGTTGTTCAGCTCAGACAAGCAGCTTTGTATTTAAATTTCCCAGGAGAGGAACTTGAATAGTGGTCCCCAGAATAGTATTGCAGGTCAGAAGAATCGACCAGCACTTAGAAGCTCAAATGGGACTCCCCAGTTCCCTGCCCCTCTTCCCCCTGCATCTCAATTGATCCCATCCTTCACAATAGATCTGAAGCGAAAACAAACTGAATCATCGGCTGTGACAGATCCATTCTGAGGTGGGGGTGGGGGAAGCCCAAATAGTTCTTTTCTCTGTTTTCCTGTTTCCTCAAGGGATTTCTCTGAAAGGTTCTGGTCTAATCTGGGAAGAATCACAACAAAGCACTAGGTCTTTCACATCCTATGTGACATGATGACGTGCAAGAGGAAAGTGACATCTCTGAGACAAGGTTCGTTTGTAAGAAAGGTGGTAATATTTACAGACCATACAGTTATAGTGATGATGTAAGATAATGAACAGACATGCGAAGCAGAGTGTCTGGGCCCTTAGAGTATGCTCACGATACTGGTTCCCTTCTTACCTTTCCTAAGTGGGATCATGGAGTTTTCAGGAGCACCCGGCATCTGGGTGATGACCTGGAGACCGATGCTAAGAAATCATGTTTAAAAGCCATTCTTGTGTGTGATCAGTCTTGTCCTTTGAGACTTCATGGACTGTAGCCCACCAGGTTCCTCTGTCCTTGGAACTGTCTAGGCAAAAATATTGGAGTGAGTTGCCATTTCCTACTCCAGGGGATCTTCCTGACCCAGGGAACAAACTTATGTCTCTGGCATCTCCTGCCTTGGCAGGCAAATTCTTTACCACTGTGCCACCTGGGAGGCCCTTAAAAGCCATTAGTCTAAGGATAATGATGGAACGTCACTGAAGGGAGGGGGCGTTAGAGGTTAACTCAAATGAAGCAATGCATATCAGGAAATGTAGCCTATGATGGGAAAAACCACACCACACGGACCGAAGGGAGACCATGGCAGAGGGACCCAGGGTCTCCTCTGCTTGTGGACTCCAGTTCTGTGTCAGACTTGCTCTTCTCAGGTTGATATTGTACATGACAGCATCTACCAATTCCAGTAAGGGCTGTTGGAAATCATGCCCCTGGAGGAATTTTTACTGTAAGAAGGAGCAAATACCACATGCCAGATAAATGGTAAAAGACACTAAAGTCACCTCCCTGCAGGGAGATCTTTTATACTGATGAGTTCCTTCTGGAGAAAATTCCTTCTCAGGTTTCTATTGATAAAATTTCCAGGAGTGTAAAAGGCCCATAACTTTCTTCAGCCTTTACTCTGGGATTGCTCTGTGGCTGAAAGCAAGAGCAATCAAGAGATCCAGGCTGTTATTAGATGGGAGGCAAGCGGAGGGTGTATCACCTAGTGTGCTCAGTCATGTCTGATTCTTTGTGACCCCATGGACTGGGGCCCACGAGGCTCCTCTGTCCATGTTATTCTCCAAGCAAGAATACTACTGGAGAGGGTTACCATTTCCTCCTCGTTCCTGACCCAGGAATCGGACCCACATCTCTTATGTCTCCTTCATTGCAGCCGGATTCTTTACTGCTGGACCACCAGAGAAGCCTCCTGTATCAGGGAGTTAGGTACTATCAATTATACTTGGATTCAGGCTGCTGCTGCTGCTAAGTCACTCCAGTTGTGTTCGACTCTGTGTGACCCCATAGACGGCAGCCCACCAGGCTTCCCTGTCCCTGGGCTTCTCCAGGCAAGAACACTGGAGCGGGTTGCCATTTCCTTCTCCAATGCATGAAAGTGAAAAGTGAAAGTGAAGTCTCTCAGTTGTATCCAATAAGAGAATAGCCCAAAGTCCACAAAAGCAGAGTAGTAGTGTTTTCAAACCTTCCTTTCCTCAGAAGCCAAGGTCACAACTTGTTACACATGGCTTGTATATAATAAGGCTCATTTCAGGAAATAAGAAAAACAGAAATGAATTGTTTTCAGGACATGATAAGAAATTAGGGGAAAAAGTTATGTTTGGGGGACTAGCTTCAAATTTCAAACAGTGCTCTAAGAGCTAAAAATAAAAAGCACTCCCCCCAAAACAAACAACCCTCCCCCAAAATATAAAATAGTGAAGTTGAGAAGGACTCTGGCTTAGCAGCCCTCTGTAGTTCACTGCTGCTCAGACTGCTATACCTGGCATTTACAATGCTTCATTCAAAGGTTTCACTTTACCTAACCAGCTTTGCTGGATCTTGGCAATTTGCTTCCAAATTCTTCCTTTGACACATGCAAAAACTGATAACCAGGGGTTTTAAGAGATGGCTTATTCTTATGCAGCTGGTTAGTATTAGAATTTACAGAAGTGAAGCATATATCATAAAAAAATATTTCATTAAACAGCATATTTCCACTCGTGAGTGTGTCTTCTGCAGTTTTCAGTTGGGTTGTTAGTGTTTTCATTCCTGGGTAATGACTGTGGTTGATTTCTATGTTTGTCTTTTAAAAAAATTTTATTGAAGTGTAATTCAATAAAATGTTGCTGTGTTGTGTTACTTTCTACTGTACAGCACAGTGAATCAATTATATATATACACACACATATGTTTCTCATATTCTTTTCCATATGGTTTATCATATAGTATTGAATATAGTTCCCTGTGCTAAATAGCAGGCCCTCGTTGTCTATCCTATGATTGCATCTGCTAATCCCAAGCTCCCAATACTTCCCTTCCCTCCTATCCCTCTCTCCCTTGGCAACCATGAATCTGTTCTCTATGTATGTGAATCTGCTGCTTTTTCATAGCTCTGTTCGTTTGTGTCATATTTTAGATTCCACATGTAAGTGATATCATGAAGTATTTGTCTTTCTCTTTCTCACTTACTTGCTTAGTACGATAATGTCTAGGACCATCCATGTTTTCTAATGATGAGTAATATTTTAGTGTGTGTGTACACCACATTTTTTATCCATTCTTCTGTTGGTGGACATTTAAGTTGTTTCCATGTCTTGCTATTGTGAGCAGTGATTCTGTGAACATAACGGTGCATATATCTTTTTGAATTACAGTTGTGTCTGGGTATATGTCCAGGAGTGGGATTGCTTGATCATACGGCAACTCTATGTTTAGCTTTTTGAAGAACCTCCGTACTGTTTTTCATAATGGTTGAACCACTTTATATTCCCATCAAAGTACAAGAGGGTTCCCTTTTCTCCACACCCTCTCCAGCATTTATCATTTGTAGACTTTTTAATGATGGCCATTCTGATCAGTGTGAAGTTGTACCTCATTGCAGGTTTGATTTGCATTTCTCTAATAATTTGTGATGATGGACATCTTTTCATGTGCCTATTGACCATATGTATGTCTTTAGAAAAATGTCTATTTAGGTCTTCTGCTCAGTTTTCAATTGATTTGTTAGTTTTTCCATTATTGAGTTGTATGAGCTGTTTGCACATTTTGGAAATTAAGCCCTTGTCAGTTTCAACATTTGCAAATATTTTCTCCTAGGCTGCACTTTCTCTTTTTATTTTGTTTATGGTTTCCTTTGCTGTGCAAAAGCTTATAAGCTTGTTTAGGTCTCACTTGTTTATTTTTGCTTTTATTTCTATTGCCCTTGAAGATTGATGTAATGAAACATTGGTATGATTTAGGTCAGAGAATATTTTGCCTGTGTTCTCTTTCAGGGTTATTATGGTGTTTTACCCTATATTTATAAGTCCTTAACCCATTTTTTTGAGTTTATTTCTGTGTATCATGGGAGGGTGTGATTTGTTCATTGATTTATATGTGACTTTTATATATTCCAGCTTTCCCAACACCACTTGCTGAAGAGACTGTCTTTTCCCCTTTTCCCCATTGTATATTCTTGCTTCCTTTGTCAAAGGTTAATTGTCTGGTTTTATTTTCTTGATATACTTTTATTTTCGTTGGTTGATTTTGATTAAAAAGGGAAATTTAGGGGCTTATATGACTGGGAAGTCTAGGAAACACTGTTTGAGCAACAACCAGAATAGGGGTCTCAAAACAGGGTGTTCTCCTTCATTAGATTTTTTGACCCTGTTTCTCTCTGCGTTGGCCTTCTTCGCACCTATGAAAGATGAGCTTTCTCCATGTGGTCAGGAGACATGGCCAATGGGAACACTAGCCTTTGTTATTTCCACTCTGTAACCCCAGGACAAAGAGATTTTCTATACCGGATCCTTATTGGCCTTGTTGCCTAGTCCAAGCTTGTACTGCTTACCACATGGCAGACCGACAAACTGAGAGACGAACTGTTGGGGCAAAGAATGGCAATTTTATTCAGAAAGTTAGCAGATTGAGAAGATGGTGAGAAGAGTCCCAAAGAACCATCTTGCCAGGGTTTGGATGCTAGTTTATTTTATGGAACAAAGAGGGGGAGGTAAGGAGCAAAAAAGGCAGTAAGTTGTTACGAATATTTCCTGGTTCCAGCCAGAAGACTCCAGAAGGGGATATGTTAGTTTCTTCTTTCCTGCAGCCATTTACAGATGGGCCTGGTTAGGATGTTTCCTGCAGGCTAAACACAGGTATTCTAGCTTAACACTCACACATAGGAGGCAGGGTTCCCCAAAATGGGGCATTATGTATACTTTAAGCTGTGGGCAACATCCCTTTAGAGGTTAACTTGCAGAAAAAGCAATTGAATACAAAGGTTAAAGTGAAAGAAACAGATCTAATATGGAATTAGACTTGTTCCCCGCTACAGCCCCTCTTGGATCATGTGACCCAGGTAGATTGGTAACTACTTTCAGGAGAGGGGGGACTCTCCTATGGATCCAAGCAAGTCATGCACCTCTCCTGCCATTGAGAACACAAGTCTATGACAGACATTCCTAACAGTGCTTTATGGAGTAGGAAAGAATTAGTCCACAGAAAAAGGAAACAAAATCATATGTTTACCATAACATGTATTACTCTTTCAGTTTAAATATATATTTTTTTTCCCCAAAATAACTACATATAGTTATATATATATATGTTTACTTCTTAAATTGAACTTGTTTTGTGTGCCTTCAATACTTTCCACTGAGAAAATAGTAGACTCCTTGTGTGGAGTCTCCTCATGCTTGCATTAGTCATTGGGATTCCCTCACCAACTCAGGTATTCAAAGAATTAAGAAAACTGAGGCTATATATATATACAAATTTGTATATAACATATGACATATATATAACTATATATAACACGTGCTGTACTTAGTTGCTCAGTTGTGTCCAACTCTGTGAGCCCATGGACTGTAGCCCTGCAGGCTTCTCTGTCCATCAGATTCTCCAGGCAAGAATACTGGCACGGGTAGCCTATCCCTTCTCCAGGGGATCTTCCCAACCCAGGAATCAAACGTGGATCTCCTGCATTGCAGGCAGATTCTTTACCAGCTGAGCTACCAAGGAAGCCCCATGATCCTATAGAGCTTCTCAATTTACTGTCCTCAGTACTTTCTACTTCCACCATGCTTTCTCCTACCTTTGTGATATTGCTGAGATTTCCTTCTCTGACTGAAATGAACATTGGTCTGATGTAGACGCCTGGGTTCTGATCCAACTTGTGCCGTTGATAACCCTGTGTGAGCCTTGACTATAACATCGATGCCTGGGGCCTCAGTTTTGTTAGCTCTCTGACTACCTGAGTTGGGGAGGGATCCAAATGACTAACATACAAGCATAAACGTGAGGAGACTCCACATAACGTGCCTACCATTTTCCCAGCAGAAAGTATTGCAGCCACACCAAACAAGTTCAGTTATGAGGAGTAAACTTTTCAGGATGCAAATGAATGTCAAATTATATTTATTTTTAACTTAGTTATAAAGACATATGAAAATAGCATATTTTATAGAGTATTAATTAGTCATATAGTATTTTATACCCTCATGTTCTATGAATAACTATATTTAAAACACATAGAATATTCAGCATAAGCTTCATGCTCAATAGAGCCACTTTTGAATCATCTGACAGTTTTCCAGAGTATGCCATCGTCATTTCTATGTTTTTGAGACAGAGTCCTTTTTGAATCTGTGTAGGATGCTTTCACTGGCATTTATTATCCCCTGTCACAAATACTCATTCAAAAGATGGTATCCTTGACCTTCATTTCATTTGTGTGTGTGTGTTTATTGTACCTACAACATATTATTATGTTGATTTTTCAAGTGCTCTTTAAAATGCTTGTTTACTCAAAATTATGAGATCATGGGCTTCCCTGGTGGCTCAGAGGTTAAAGCGTCTGCCTGCAATGCAGGACACCCGGGTTCGACCCCTGGGTCAGGAAGATCCCCTGGAGAGGGAAATGGCAACCCACTCCAGTATTCTTGCCTGGAGAATCCCATGGAGGGAGGAGCCTGGTAGGCTGCAGTCCATGGGGTCGCTAGGAGTCAGACACGACTGAGCTACTTCACTTTCACTTTCACTTTCATGAGATCATACCTCAGGAATAATTCCTACATCTTTATTTGATTTATTATTTCCTTATTGTTTCCAACCTAATCCATCGTATGACCCCGATACACATTAAACTAACACTGATTGTGGGCATTTCAGGTGAACCTGTTTCATCCAAAAGATAATTCATTATTCTGAGTAAAGTTACACAGCTGTGACTTTTTAGTTGGAGAAATTTTAAGAATGTAGATAATGTGACTCCCTCTTTACTAGGGGATAATTTGGGGGAGAAACCCTTACTATAATATTTGTGATGTCAAGAGAGAGAAGGGAGACAGCTGATGAAAGTCAGCTTTTAAAACTGCCCACCGTAGAGGAGACAGAGTGATAATGCCATGTAAAG
This sequence comes from Capra hircus, assembly GCF_001704415.2. NCBI lineage: Eukaryota > Metazoa > Chordata > Mammalia > Artiodactyla > Bovidae > Capra > Capra hircus. The sequence continues at coordinate 22,233,217 of NC_030818.1, forward strand.
CCTCAGTCATGCAGGGAATGAACCTGGGGAGGCCTGCCTGTTTCATTAGTACAAAGGTAGATATGGGCTGCGCTGAGCCAGCCGAAGCCTAGGAGTGACCACTGGTACCTAGAAAGATAGTTCTTGGTGTGAGTCAAGGGAAAAGGAAGAGACAGTAAGTTTTAGAAGGATCTTTCTACCAGAAGTGAGAGCAGGAAGACAACTCATTTGTTGCACGTCTATTTACTTCAGTGGACTTCTCTGGTGGCTCAGACGGTAAATAGCATGTGCCTACAATGCAGGAGACCTGGGTTCGATCCCTCAGTGGGGAAGATCCTCTGGAGAAGAAAATGTCAACCCACCCCAGTACTCTTGCCTGGAAAATCCCATGGACAGAGGAACGTGGTAGGTTACAGTCCATGGGGTCACAAAGAGTCTGACATGACTGAAAGACTTCACTTTTACTTTTTTTAACTTCAATATTAACACGTCGAAAGTTCTTCCTCTAGAGCACTGGCTGCTGACAAAATATCAGATTTCAAATCTGAAACAGTCTGAAAACTGTTGATAACTATCACTGGAAAAACCTGAGAGGTAGATGAATAGTGAATATAAGGAGCAGGATGAATCATCTTCCTCATTTTCTGATAGGCTGTATGAAATTGCTCACTGGGTGTTAGGGGTGAGACCATCATCCTCAAAGCTCTACTCTGTCTGAAAGTTAAGAATGTTATATATACTCCATATTGGATTTAACAGAACGTAAGAGAATAATGAGCTGCGCTTGTCTTGATTCATCTGTACAAGCAAGGAAAACACTTCTGTGATACCTCTGTCAGATAACATTCTAATTGTACAAGTAAGCTTGTGGTTTTGAAAACTGTTTCAGAGACAAATGAATAAAATTCACGATAATTGTTATTAATGAAGCATTTTCATGAATGTTACTTTGTTTCATCACCTGTGATGTTTCACACACCTGTGAAATAGGTATGTTACTAAATGCAAGTTTGTGTTCCTGAGGCACAGTGAGGCCAAGCAAGCTGAAACATATGAGTTTGGAGCAGAGAAAGGCCATGCAAGGAGACCGGTGGCTCATGCCCTCAAAACTACAAACTCCTGAAGAATTTCAGCAAAGCTCTCTTAAACACAAGGTGAGAGAGGGCATTTTTAGTTGTTGCAACTTCTTGGTGTAGGAATCTTTTGTTCTTGCCGCTGTCCACGTAGGTCAGGTCACTGTTCCTGTAAATCTCCAACAAGACAAATGTTATTCTCTGCTTTGCATCTTCTTATCTCTATATGAAAGGATTCCTACAGGTCAGAGCCCTAAGAATAGGCTATCCTGTATATTTCAGGCTATAGGCAGCATTCTTTTTTTTTCTTTTTTACAAAAGATGCAGCGTCACTAAGCACAGGCAACAATGCACAAAGGTTAAAATAAAAAGGAACAGATCTAACATGGGGTCAGATTTCCCTAATTATAGGCAGTGAGTGAAAGTTGCTCAGTCATGTCTGACTCTTTGCAACCCCATGGATTGTAGCTCACTAGGCTCCTCTGTCCATGGAATTCTCTAGGCAAGAATACTGGAGTGGATAGCCATTCCCTTCTCCAGGGGATCTTCCTAACCTAGGGATTGAACCCGAGTCTTTTGCATTGCAGGCGGATTCTTTACCATCTGAGCCACTAGGGAAGCCCTTTACACAAATGAAATCATATGTAATTTTTTTTTAATGTCTGGCTTCCTAAATTCCACCTTATATTTACGAGATTCATCAAATGATTGTGAATAACTGTAGTTTGAATTTCATTTCTATATTGTATTCATTGTGTAAATATTGTGCAAGCTATGGAACCATTCTATGGTTGAACATTTGAGTTTTTCCAGTTTGGGTTATTAATACGCATGCATATGAGTTTGGGTACATGTTGCACACATTTCTGTTGTGTATTAGGGAGTGAAATTGCTGGACTGTAGGATATCCCTGGTGGTTCAGAGGTTAAAGCATCTGCCTGCAATGCGGGAGACCTGGGTTCTGTCCCTGGGTTGGGAAGATCCCCTGGAGAAGGAAATGGCAACCCACTCCAGTACTCTTGCCTGGAGAATCCCATGGGTGGAGGAGCCTGGTGGGCTACAGTCCACGGGGTCACAAAGAGTCGGACACGACTGAGCAAATCCTTAGTAGTAGTAGTAGGCTATGCATACTTCTACATTTAATGGGTGATACTGAATGATTTTCCAACATGATTGAACTAATTGTGTGTGAGTTTCAATTATTCATGTTAGTACCAACACTTGACATTGACTGTCTTTTTAATTTTGGCTATTTTGGTGGGTATGTATTATCATTACTGTGCAATTTTAATATGCATTTTTCTAGTTCCTGAGGTGGTTATTGCCTTTTATGTTTTGCTTTTCACAACCTGGATAGTCTGTTTTTCCAGTGCTTGCTCTATACTCATTCATTTTTCTGTTAATGTCTCCTTTTTTATATTTATACATAGAAGTTACTGGAGTTTTTAAAGGTATTATACATATTTCCTGTTACACCTGTTTCTAGACAGATGACCCCACATATTTCTTGTTACAATTATTTCTATACAGATGATTCTTGAACAGCATGGGTACTGGGGCACTGATCCTCACATAGTTGAAAATCTGTTTATAATTTACAGTCAACCCTTTGCTTCCATACATAGTTCCTCTGCATCCGCAGATTCATTCAATCATGGATCATATAGTACTGTGGTATTTACTATTAAAAAACCCTTATATAAGTGGATCTGTGTGATTCATTCCTGTGATGTTCAAGACTCAGCTGTATTTTAAAACTGGTATTCCAACAGTGATATATTCTACTGTTACGTTTTCTGTTCTCTTTGTTTTTGTATTTTGTTTTTTTCCCTCAGAATATGTTTGGATTTTTCTAATAGGGAGCAAGCCTTCTTAAATCTTTTTTTTCCTTTTGATAGTCCCATTAATGTCAAATCTACTTTCATTTCAGCAACTTCAGCTCACAAAAGGAAACTCTTTTATATAGTAACTGACATTTATCTTGCTCAAGGCTTATCTTCTTAACACTGTTCTAGTCTGGCTATTGCTTTGACATGAATACTGGTCAATAGAGATGCTTTCAAGAGTTGTTGACGTGAGTGCTGGCTTATTTGCTGATTCCACCATAATGAAATGTCCAACCCTCAACCCCAAAGGCCTCCAATCACAGAAATAGTCACTTCACAACTCTCTTAGAGTTTCAGACCTCGGACTCGGAGATGAATTCATTCCTTAGCAGAGGTGTCCTGAATCCATTATTTGGTGCTGCTGTGAAGGATCTTGCTTTTTGTGAATTCTCTTCTCATCTTCTTTATTTACACAACAGTGTTCTAGTCCTGAAAGCCCCAAGGCATATCATACTAAATAGCTGGATCCTTGTCTTGTTCATTTAAACTTCCTTGAATTTCTGCCTTGGCTTCTCATCTGATTCCCTAGTTTCTTTGAAACTGAGGATTGACTTCGGCCTCATCAGTCTTTCTAGAATAGACCTCTGCTTCTGGGTCTGTGTCCCCGCTGTCCTGGGCAGCCTAGTTTGTTGCTATTCTATTTTCTTGATGACACACTCTACCCACTTCACTTAATGGAGCACAATGGTTCTTAAAACTGTACCAGAATGTCTTGGGGGATAAGGTTGTTAGATTAATAAGGACTCCTAGTTAAATTTGAATATCCCAACTGTTGCCTGGGCCGCACTTACACAAAAATTTACTTATTTTTTAAATCTGAAATTCAACTTGAATTAAGAAAACTATCTTTTATTTGTAGAACCTGGCAACTCTTTTTGGTAAAATTTTAAAAAATACCTATACTATACCACTTACTCCCACATGTAAAATTTTTGATTTAATTGGCCTATGAAAGGTCCTGAGCCAAGTGTTTCTCTGAAATGTTACCCTGGTGCTTGTTAATGTCTGGTGAGGGTTAGATTAAAACCGCTGCTCTAATTGCTGAAATCTTCCTCAGTAACTTGATTTACCACAGTGGTCCCATCCAGTCTTTAGATGCTATTTCTGGCCTTTCCATATAGTCACCCATCCTTCCATCTATATAATGCATGAATGCCAACTCTAGGACAAACATATCGCTACTGAGGCTTTGGGTGAACTTCCTGAACCTCTTTTGTGAATGAATATAGCAACTTAGTAAAATTAACTCCCAGGAGAAGTCAAGAAAGATTTCTGTATTCTGACATACGAGAAAATAAAAGTAAATTATGACTTCTATCGATTCTGAAACCCTCTCACTCATCTTTAATTCTATTTAATAGGTTACATAAAGGCAATAGTTTATTAAATGTAAGTAATCAGTGAAATGCCCTATCCTAGTGATAGTAGATTTAGTCCTAAATTCTCATAGGCAGTCTTTGATGCAGAGCAATTACCCTTAAAGCACTTTGCCAATTAAACACGTGTTATTCCTAAGAGACTCTCGAATGCAGTGTGTTAAGTGCTCCTTTGTCCTCTTACCAGTGGGAAGAAATTAATCTCAGCATTGAAAAGTGACTTGCTGTCTCATGCCTCCCATGGATATAGTGCTACAGTCTCATTACAATGGAATGAAGAAGACAAGGTATACATTTCCTTGGATGATTAGTGACTTGGCATCTTTCTCAGAAGCTCTTTAAAGACTTCTGTAAAATTTCCTCTCAAAACATACTTCATAACTTTTATGATCACAGTAAACAAGTTCTTTCACTTTCTGGCTTGTTGCAATAAAAATTTTGAAGGAACTTTGAAAGAATCCACAAGAAATTTTTCGAGCGTGCTGTGATGTAACATCAACTTCAACGTAACTATCAGCAATTAAATAGTTGGTTTCCCCGAAAAAGATTGGTATGCATTTTAGAAAACTTCACGTATTTCAGCTTAGAAAACTTGATGCAGTTCAGTCTTCTGGAATACAATAGTTTATCAAGCATAAGTATTTGTGGTTGTAAACCCAATCTCCCTATTTTTCACATTTTTTCCCATGTGGGAAAATTAGGATTAAGGTGTGAGGCTTTTTAAAAATTAGACCCATCATGTAAGAAATACTTTTACTTTAAGCATAGCAGAAGCCTGTTGCTACAATAAGCACATATACAATGACAACAATAATGAATCCATAGATTTACTGAGACTATGAAGGAGTAAGAGGTTATTGCTTTTGGTAAAGTTATATAAAGCTATCAGTCTAACAACAAATTTGCAAGGAGGAGAACAGAAGGGAAAATTTCAGGAGTAGGTTTCTTTATAGCTGTTACCATTTTCATCCAGTTCAACGTTTGGAATTTTCCGAAACTGAACCCTGTCCTGATGTTTGTATGAGAGTGAGTACAACCCAGTGGGTGAATATGCAGACTAGTCGTCATGCTGCCTCTGCATTGAATAGCCATACAAGCCTCCTGCAGTAGGGACCTCTCTAATTCTCAAGTTTTCCTTTGAAATATGGTGCTAATAATACCTGCCTGTTGTTATTACTTTTTTTTCTTTTTGTTGAAGGTTGAATGAGATGATGTATACTAAGTGCCTAGTAAAGGCTGGGAGTTAATAAAGGTGAACTATTGATTTATTATTTTTTATAAAAATATATTAAATCAGAAGTTTTAGAGTACAGTTACTTCTCGAACAACATACGTTTAAACTGCATGGGTCCACTTACATGTGGTTTTTTTTTTTTTTTCCCCCCAATAGTAAACTATAGCAATACATGACCCATGGTTGGTTGAACCAGTGAATGCAGAGAAACTGAAGTGGCTTAGCACACATGCACACATACTCAGATTTTTGTGTGGAGGGTGGGTACCTCTCTCTGCCCCTGCGTTGTTCAAGGGTTGACTGTACTTTAGCAGGCATCAATGAGCATATCAACACTTGAACCCATCCGTCTTCCTTTCTCTTTCCACCCTCCTTTTCTCATTCTACATTCCTTTCAATGTCCATTTTCCTGCCACCACTTTTGTATTTTTCTTGTCTCTTCCCCATTGTGTCAGTTGTTTCTGTTCTTTTCTCTCCCTTAAACACAGAGTAGAACTAAGTCATATTTCTCTATGGGTAGATAGCAAACAGCCAATTATAGCTATCTGTGGGCTACAATGAGAGTATGTAACATCCTTCTGTATCAGGCAGCCTCTAAGCACTCTGTGTGTATTAACTCATTTCATCTTTATAATAACTCCACAAGAGAGGTGCTATAATTGTCCCCTTTTTACTTAGGAGGAGACTACGTGTGTGCATGTGTGCTCAGATATGTCTGACTCTTTGTGACCCCATGGACTGTAGCCCACCTGGTTCTTCTGTCCATGGGATTTCCCATTCAAGAATACTCCAGTCGGTTGCTATTTCCTTCTCCAGGGTATCTTCCTGACCCAGGGATCAAACTTGCATCTCCCGTTTCTCCTGCATTGGCAGGCAGATTCTTTACCACTGAACCACTTGAGAAGCCCCATGAGCAGTCTTGAGGCATAGATAAGGTAAATTGTCCCTGATGGCTCAGTGGTAAAGAATCTGCCTGTGATGCAGGAAACATGAGTTCAATCTCTGGGTGGGGAAGATGCCCTGGAGAAGGAAATGGCAACCAGTCAAGTATTCTTGCTGGGAGAATCCCATAGACAGAGGAGCCTGGCGGTCTATAGTCCATTGAGTCACAAAGAGTTGGACATGACTGAGCAAATAAACAACCATGAATATCTAGCTTAGCAGAGTCAGAATTTGAACCCAACTAGTCGAGGTCCAGAATTTATGCTCTTAACCCTTACTTTCTAGTGCCCTTCTGGAGAAATATTAGAAGTTTGGCATTTGAAATACAGTGACATTTAGACTCATGGAATTTGCCCTATAGTGAGAACAGCAATTTTTCAAAAGTTACAGCAGGTCAAGCACTAGTAGCTCCCATGATTAAAAAACATGATGTTCCATCTCAAGCTTTCTCTGATTCAAATAAAACTGAAGTGCACTGGTTGGCTGAGCTGAAAGGGTCTGCCATTTGCCTACGATGTGTTTTTTTTTTTTCTTTTTAATTTCATCCTTCATCAATTCCAAAAGGCTCTAATATTGTCTTTGTTCTTCTTGTAGCCATTGTGTGTGTGTGTGTGTGTTAATCTTTTCTTGACAACTGTATGTTTTTTGACATCTGGACTTTGCTTCTCATCATCTTCAGAAAGACATAGGCACTTTGGCAATTTGTTTATATTGAACAGAAAAGCCTTTGGGAAAGGATGTTTGGGAAAAAAAAAAAAAACAACTCATGTTCTGATTCATCGACAGAAGGAGATTAGATAGGAGTTTTGAGTTAATCTTTCCCTTGGGATTTATGGAACTGTGGCTTAGTAGAAATCCTCATGAATGTGTGGAGGATGAGGCATCATGTCACCTTCAGTCACGAAATACAGATTTTTCTGTATTCAGTAATAGAACCATGATTTTCGTTTCATTTTTATTGCACTATGGCCAAACATGAGTTGCCCTCAGATTACTCAAGGACAGCCTTATCATTTGCAGCTTTAGGTGCTGGCTTCTTTAGGACTGGGACTTATATATGCTTGGAATTTGCTGGCTAGAATTTTGAAACAGATGGCCACATGCTTTTTTTTTTTTTTCCTTTAGGAAACTTGCTTGGTTGTTTGTCTTCTAGTTCTCATGGTAACCAAAGAAGGTCATTAACATTTTTCTTTTCACAAAGCAAAATCAGCAGAGCTGTCAGAATAGGTACAGCTGTTTGATGAGGGGTTGACCTATTGTCAAATTTTCTTGTTTGTGTTATTGGATTCTTATTATACTTGTACCTTGTTTTTAGTGACATATTGCAAGAACAAGAACCCAGGATGAATCCTTTGTTGCATATAGTCTATTTATAATTTGTTATTGCTATAAAAGTTCCTTCAAATACCAAATATTTGGTAATAAAGGCCAATGTTTATTGCTCACATGAAATGATTTCCTTTCAATAGATGGGATTTACCTGGGACCATCATAGATAACCTTCAAATGTTATAGATTTATTTATCTCAGAATTTCTGAAAATATATCATGGCATTCCATTTTCAGCCAGTGGATGAAATGTGGAAGTAGAGGCCCTTAAAAAGGGTTTGGCTAAGGTGCCAACTGAAGATTGAATGTGACCCTTTACTAATTATTGTAGTGTGTTATTCCTTGAAATGGAGTGAAGTTTCACCTGCCAATGAATGAGTGAGCACAGATCCTAGGAAGAGCTACTGATAGTTTGCCTATGTAAGCATGTCAGTTGTAGGATCCTGGGAATCTGCACTTACACATGTTTAATGACGGGGTTCTAAATGAAAAGAAAAATCAAGAGTTAGGTGGCAAATCTCTGGATCTGTTTATATTGTCTTCCCCTGTCTGTGATTATGTGCTATGTAGCTGATAAGCACAAAATTTTAGTTCAGTTGCTCAGTCATGTCGACTCTTTGCCACCTCATGTACTGCAGCCTGCCAGGCTTCCCGGACCATCAACTTCTCAAACTCATGTCCATGGAGTCAGTGATGCCATCCAACCATCTTATCCTCTGTCATTCCCTTCTCCTCCTGCCTTCAATCTTTCCCAGCATCAGGGTCTTTTCTAAAGAGTCAGCTCTTTACAACAGATGGCCAAAGTATTAGAGCTTCAGCTTCAGCATCACTCCTTCCAATGAATATGCAGGACTTATTTCCTTTATGATTGACTGTTTTGATCTCCTTGCAGTCCAAGGGGCTCTTGAGAGTCTTCTCCAACACCACAGTTCAAAAGCATCAATTCTCTGATGCTCAGTCTTCTTTATGGTCCAGCTCTCACATCCATATATAACTACTGGAAAAACTATAGCTTTGACTATACAGACATTTGTTGGCAAAGTAACGTCTCTGCTTTTTAATATGCTTTCTAGCTTGGTCATAGGTTTTCTTCCAAGGAGTAAGTGTTTTTTAATCTCATTGCTGCAGTCACCATCTGCAGTGATTTTGGAGCCCAAGAAAATAAAGTCTGTCACTGTTTTCATTGTTTCCCCATCTATTTGCCATGAAGTGATGGGACCAGATGCTATGACCTTTGTTTTTTGAATGTTGAATTTTAAGCCAGCTTTTTCACTCTCCTCTTTTATCAAGAGGTTCTTTAGGTCCTCTTCACCTTGTGCCATAAGGGCGGTGTCATCTGCATATCTGAGGTTATTGATATTTCTCCTGGCAATCTTAATTCCAGCTTGTGCTTCATCCAGCCTGGCACTTCTCATGATGTATTCTGCATATAAGCTAAATAAGCAGGGTGACAATATGTAGCCTTAATGTATTCCTTTCCCATTTTGGAACCAGTCCATGTTCGGTTCTAACTGTTGCTTCTTAACCTGCATACAGATTTCTCAGGAAGCAGATAAGGTAGACTGGTATTCCCATGTATTTAAGAATTTTCCATAGTTTGTTGTGATCCACACAGTCAAAGGCTTTAGCGTAGTCAATGAAGCAGAAGTAGATGCTTTTCTGGAATAAGCAGAGAAACTAGGCGCGATTGGAGAATCACAGCTGTTCACAGATGATGAAAATAGTGCTTCAACATAGCTGTTGTTATGGACAGCTTAGAACAAAATGATCATTTGCAATAAGAGAATTCTTGGTATATTCGAACCTGTTTTTGGATTGACAGTTGTTCCCAGTCATGGAGTATCTACCATACACGTGTCATTTGTAACTTGCTTTGTTGAAAGAGTTCATCTTGTAACTTGCTTTGTTAGAAGAGTTGTGTTGTAAGTTTGTGAGTGAAATCAGCTTGATTTCTGTTTCCAAATCAGATGTATACAGATAAGGCAGGCCAAAATAGCAAGAAAGAGACATATCTGTTCTCTATGGTTGTCTGAAGGTGAAGGTGGTGTTGGATGAGCTGTTTCCAAGGTAACTTTGATGAGTCATGGGAAACTTACTTTGTGCGCTTTTCTTGCCTCTGGGGGATATTAGCTAAAGTCTCTTTAGGGATATGCTATTCTATAATCTCGTTCCACAGAGAAGAGATCTATGATAATAATGCTGTAGAACTGTCACTATGGAATTATATATCAAATCTTGATGAAATTTTTGGACTCACCTAGCGATCATGGTGATTGCATGGGTTGTATATATTGATAGACACTGTTATTACTTTATGTCATCTTAGGAGTTTGCTTAATCCTAGCACATACTTTCAAGATAGAGATAGCTCTATCAATGATCATAAATTTAAGCTTTGGAGTCAGACAGGCTTGAATTCAATTTCTGATTCTGCCACTTTATAGGTGAGTGATTTGGGGCAAGTATTTCTCTAAGATTAAAGTTCTCATGTGTAAAAAGGGATAGAAATTATACTTGTTTCAGAAACTTTTTGTGAGAATTTGGGATATAATCCAAGTCAAGTGCTTAGTACATTACCTGGTTAATAGCATGCACTCGATAAATGTTGGCTAAAGCTACTATGATAAAGGGCGTTAGAATTCAGCTCATTTGGTTTTTTCACCTTTCAGTATAGAAGATGTTTCTGGTGTTCAAGAAAAATTTATTCAGACACTTGTTAAATATGGTAAGGAAGAGTTTTTTTTCAAAAAGGGAAAGGAGACTGAGCTCAAATCTGAATAGAATGAAGACAAATGGGGGTTTATAACCAAGAAGCAGGATTGGGAGTCAGTGGATAGAAAATTACTAAAAGCAAACATCAAGGCTGGGTGGATTTTTGCTAGTCCGATTCAACAGGAATCTTGTTGAAGGCAGGCCAGTGTGATAAGTTATGAAGAGTTGGGGATAGGGAGCTTGACCAAGTATCAAGGGTTGGGAGGATTTTCACTAAACTGACCCTAAAGGCTTTTTTTTTTGGCCCAAATTGAACTTAGTGGACCATGGACAGAGCCCAAGTTCAAGGTCTAGTCAAGAAGAGGTCTCCAAGGAGCCGTATTCAAGTCTGAGAAGGAGAAAGTTTTGTCACTGTTATCAGGGACAGAAATACTACCCAGCACATAAATACCAACAATCATTTGTCGACAGCCTTCTGAGTATCAGGCGCTCCATAAATGGTGATTGTTTCATTTAATCTTCATGACAACCCTAAAAAATAGGTACTATTAGTCTCATTTTACACAGAAAGAAATTGAGATTTAGACAAAGCTGCATTCTAAATCCCAAGTTTCTGACCCCACCAACCAGCACTTGTGGGCACTATTCCATGTTGGGCATGTGTAGCTGGGCACGGGAAGATCTAATCCAGTACTTAGCAAATATTTACAGTGAATGAATCTGTGTGAATGGCAAGCTGCAGTTGTTTCCAACAGCTTCAGAGGAATGAGAAATGCTGCAGAAATTAATTTGTGATACCAAAGTCAAGGCATATATTCATCAACTTTATTACCTTAAGTGCTACAGTGGCAGGAACCATAGGGTTATATGGGGGCATCTCCTTGAATAAAAACGATGAGAATGTGGTGAGAGCTATGAGTCTGGCTGCAAGTGTGTGTGTACAAACATTTTTAAAAAACGGTTATCGTGTTGGGTTGGTCAAAAAGTTCAATAAGCTGTTACAGAAAAAGCTGAATGAACTTTTTGATCAACGCAATACAAGTAAGGAAATCTATCACTGAGAAAACATCCTGGGTGTATTCTCTTGTGGTACTCTGTGGATAAATATTTATAATTTAGCAGACATTATGTTCTTTTTTATAGAATTCTTTGATCCCCCACAGAAGTATCATTTTAGGAAATGTGATCTGATGCTACATTTTACGTGTAGCAATGAAACTTGAGTAATTTTTTAAAACATACAATTTTGGGGCTTCCCTAGGAGCTTAACTGGTAAAGAATCCCTCTGAAATGCAGGGAACCCTGGTTTGATTCCTGGGTCAGGAAGATTCCCTGGAGAAGGGATAGGCTACCCACTCCAGAATTCTTGGGCTTCCCTGGTGGCTCAGATGGTAAAGAATCCACTTGCAAAGCGGGAGATGCAGGATCGATTGCTGGGTTGGGAAGATCCTCGGAGGAGGGCATGGAAATCCACTCCAGTATTCTTGTCTGCAGAATCCCCATGGACAGAGGAGCCTGGTAGGCTATAGTCCATGGGATCGCAAAGAGTCAGACACGATTGAGCAACTAAGCATAAAAATTTTAAGACGGTATCTTTTAAATGTTTCTTCCAGAGTTAGGGTCAAATCTCTTAAATTGAGATTTAGTTTAATTTAATTTTAAATTTGACTTTAAGACAATACTTCTGCAAGTGATAGTTGCATTTTCCTGAGCCAAATGTACTGTATTTTAATCCAAGACTCCTCAGTGGCTAATTTCTATCATTGCTATAACATAGAAAGAAAGTAATTTGTTAATTTCATGAAAGTCATAGCAGAATAGTTTAGGGAAAATTCAGAAGTCCTTAAAAATTCTCCCAATATTTGTATAGAGCCAGATTCACAATGGATACTTAATAAGCATTTGTCAGATGGATGGATGAATTTTTGCCATAGCAAAATGTTCTTGAGCCTGGAATTAACTATGACAGGGAAACATTTTGTTTCTCCTTTGTTGGAGTTAGTTAATGGAGTCACACTGAAGATACATAAAAAAATCAATAAAAATGAATGACTAATTTACAAACATTTATATTTAAGTGTTAGGAAATACGGTAAGATTAGGAAAACAGTTAAGACAATGGTTTGTACAGCATTGACTCATTCAGGCAATGAACACTTCACGGATTACAGTTTAACAAGATAAATGTCACATATAACATACACATATGACAGACAGTGCTTCTGAGTTTGGTATCAATATACCATCAGTTATACACATAAGAAGTATTGACAGTTCAATTTGGGGTTATGAAATATATAATTTGTTGGGTAAGACATTTCAAATTACAGTATATCTCAGGCAGCATGCAGGAAAAGTCATTTATTGTACATTTGTTAGGACACACCTTGCAACAAGCTTCCAGTTTTGGGTAGTTAGATCAAGAATACAGAAACCATTGAAATGATGGTATGGTTGGAATCAGCAGTTGTATTTAACTGACTGAAAGAGAGAGCCTTCTGTTGAAAACTCTCCTAATTAATTCATTAGGAAAATGCACAGTGATCATAAACTCAATTCTTTAAAAATTGTTTTCACAATTCTCATTTATTGGTGATACAGAAGCTGCAGGAAATTTGAATTCTGAGAGCTGGTTGTACATTAACAGCAGGACTTTATTCTTCTGTGGGCTCACATGATTACAACAAAGATGCTTGCCATTTGAAATCACATATTATAACAATGGTGCTATACAAACATCACAAATATTTGGTGTTTCAGGGTCTTAACAAATATTGTGGTTATTTTCACAAACAGACCAGATTAACAGGCAGTGAAAATCACATATATCCTAAGATTTTAAAAATACATTTTATACAATAGGTTTCTAATTTCTTCACTAGCATTTAATTTTGGTGTGTTTTTCTGTTTTCCTTTTTTTTTTTTTTTTGTCTCATATTTAGAGTCCTTAAAGAATCTATGAAGATTTGGCTCATGCCAAGAAACTCAGTAAGATTGATGTTTCCCCACAGGAATATGGCTGAGTGTACACTGAATCACAGAGTCAAATAAACCAACATCTAACTTACAACAGATCATTTTTAAAATTCAAATAATATCTAATAATTTTAAAAGTAGTTTGAACAAAACTATAGGAATCAAAAATTTTATTTACAAAACATTTGAGTATATTTTTGAATGGCTAGTTCTCACTAACTGCACAAATTTAATATCCTTGATGTACATAGTCTGTTAACCTTCTATGCAATGCTGTTAGATCTCTGAGTTAATATACATGTGATGATTAGGTGGGAAAATTAGATGGTAATTTTCATTCACTCAGGTGCTTGAAAGCGAGTGCTTTAATACCTTCCAAGTCAGATGAGATCTGCCTTTAATGTTGGTGCCTTTAATTTGAAAAAATTTAGCTGAATTACCCAAATGTATTTTAGTGCAGTATAAGAACTGTAGGAAAGACTGATAAATTTACCATCAGATGTTGAAATTCTAACCTAACATCACGCTGTTGATCTAGTCACTGTATCTTTCATTTCCAAGGCGTCTGTGTATTACATTGGCTTAAAAAGTATTTCCCTTGGTCCTTAGAAATACAAAATATTAATTTTCAAAAGATAGAGGATGAGAGGGTGAGCATTTCTTACTATTACATTCATAATGAAAGAAGTTAATCTACATTTTACAGATCATTAAATGGTCTTTGGCAGAAGACTTTACAAATAACTCCCTCCACTTTTAACATTTTGTGTAGGCCATTTCCCTTTTGATGATATCAGTTGTAAACTCACTTGTTCACAACTATAGGTTAATAGGAAAACACCACAGATATAAAAATATTTAAGTTTAGCACATACTTTTTTTGAAAGTTAAATTCAAAGTATATTGACTCATTGATACTAGAGAAGATATTCTACACAGGCATTTCTGACAGCACTGCTTAAGATCACAGTTTTAACAATATGGTCAGCAAAGAGAGAGTATGAATATCTTTATTTCCAACAAAATATTATCACTGAAACACACTGAAAGAATCCACTGCAATCTTTTAAATTATAATACACTATATTTCCCACAAAATGAGTAATATATAATGTTTATGTGTGTGTGTGTGGTGTGCATGTGTGTGTACTTAAAATGGTAAGTCTCAGAGATTACATTCATTGGCATGGAAGAATAAAAATAGACTCAGTTAAGTAGCCAAATGTATTATTGACATACCACTACTCAGAAATTTCAAAGTTCAGTGAAATTGTTTAAAAATTAGCTTTAGACAGGCGATTGTTTTCAGAATCAACTACAGGGACATTACAATTGCTTACTTCAGTTCTCAAGACACAAACTCCTTCCCCACTTGGTCTCTCTTCTTTCCACTCTCCCCCTGCCTGTGTTTGGAGGCTATTTGTGGTGGGTCCTTTATACTGTGCGTGCATGATGTGAACAGGCTGATCTTTCCTTTTCTGTCCTGTGCGTTGGATTTATGATCGCCTCTTAGGATGAGAGGGTTTCTGGCACAGTGATCTGCCTCCCTTGTCTTTATGGATTGCCTATGAGTTCGGTTTACTATCAAAAGTATCCACCAGGCTTATTCAGTGGGAATGAATTACCACTCTAACCAAAGGTGAGAGAGACATTCTAAATCTGTTTCCTACCTGAGTTCTTCCATCTTGGCTGCTGTGCCAGGAACACTCCCAGCGGCACAGAGTTTTGTATAAAGTGGGTACAAGATGCTGGTTCCTTTTCTGGTGCGCATCTAGAAGCTCAAAATGTGTCCTCAGTGTGAGCTTTCTACTGTCTACTAAAATTAATAGGTGAAATCTAGGGAAGTCCCCCTTGGAATAACAGTTGTGCCAACAGTTATTTTTATGGCTTATTAGAATAGTATTGAATTGCACCACTGTCCTACAAACATCACTATGGATGGCATGGAAAGGCAGATGCTTCTGGAGATTCAAACAATTTTCTGTTACCGTCTAATGTCAAGACCTTTTAATGTACTGCACAATTTGGGGGGCTTTAGGACATAGAACTTTTTCTCTTGAGCTTTCTGAGGGAAGTTTTTAATCCAGGTTTGATTCAAGATGTCAAGACTTGAGTCAATAACTTAAACCATGGATTGTGGATAAAGCCAAGCTACCACTGTAATTTTGCCTGGTGGACAACAAAGTTCTGGGAGGGAGGTCAAGTCTCTGAGTGGGCCCCTCAGTCTGATCTAGCCCCTCCCTCTGCAAAGGGGCAGGTCCCCTTACCAAGCAACTTGGCATTTGATGATCATTCTAAGAAGGGTCTTTTCAGTGAGGTTTTAGCTCTGAGTGAAAGGCCAAATATGCAGATGGAGGTGGACAGCACAGTGGAGACAGGTGAAGGGGCGTGGTGCTTTGGCTGGAACTGTGTTGTGATCAGGTCACAGCGGGGAAAGAGCTGATGAGAAAATGCTGTCAGAGACAGAAAACGGCACACCACTTTGACCAGCGAGCAGGTTTCTAGAGATGCAGGCAGAGCACTATGATAAATCAATTATTCTTTTTCAGTAATTCCTGAAAAAGAGCAAAAAGTCATTCTAAGATACCTGACAAGTCTGGCTCTTTGAAGGAAGACCTGGGAACATAGTTTAGCATTTTCTTCAGAACACCATTGTTGAGGTTCCAGTTTAGGTTTCCTTTCGGCTACTTTGAGTTTACTTTTAAATCCATTTGGGATTTTGAAAAAAAAAAAAAAAAGAAGCAGTCAAGAATATATACATATGGATGTTTTAAGTAGCTGTCAATGTGATACTTTCAGGTTCGATTTAAGGAAGCATACACAAATATGTACCCACACATAACCCACAACCTTAAACTCCCTTTCCTAAGCCATTTTAATAAGCCAAATTAACTTGCTGGCTTTTCACTCTGGTTCTGCACCAATTCAAATGAGCCTAGAAAAAAAGCTCCCAGGGGTTTTGGGATTGTTGTCTATATTGTCTGTGGTTTCCAGGTTTTATGAGCTATGTGAACCTTTGAAACTATCCTTGAAAACCCAAATTCACTTAGAACCATAGTCATTTTAGCTCAGTCCATACCCACTCTTCAAACCAATAGACCGTATCATTAAATATAACTCAGTCCTGTTAGACAATGGTTTAGCATTAAGGCAAATGGACCAGAGCTGATCAGTTAAGAGAAAGGTGTCCAAGGTCATTCTCTGGACACCTCTGGTCATTCTCTGGTTAGTCAGTCAAAGCAGTTAGCTGTTTTTTTTTTTAAAAAGAACTAGAAGACCTAATGAGATTATGATAGGAGAGCTTGCCTGAAGCTCAGCTATACCAGTAAAGAATATGTGTAAGGATTAATTTTCCTTCAGGTTATACTGAATATTTTACATCAGAATGGTGGACATTTCTGTAAATATATCAGAATGTACTGGGCCTAGATGGACTCTATCATTTAAGCTTCTAAACTTTTTCCTGTGAGGAAGCAGAGTTAAACAGAGGATGACATGAACTTTTCTTGACCACTGAGAGCACAGATTGTAGTTCTCAAACTTGAACATACATCAGAATCATCCCAAGGGCTTGTTAGAAGCCACATTGCTGAGCCCATTCCCAGGTTTTCTGATTTATAGGTCTGGGTTGGGCTCTCAGGTGGGACCAGGGAATTTATATACCTAACAAATTTCAAAGTTGCTACAGATGCTGCCTTGTCATGGACCAAATGTTAAGAGCCACTGTAGTAGCTTATTCTAAAACACACTTTAGTTATTCAAACCACCTTAATTGAGCTCCCAGTTCCATCTGGAATGGGATGGTCAGTTGGATTTTTCCGAGGTATCCTTATTATGTAGGCAAAGGATCAATTCAACTGGTACTAGTTTACTTCTTGAGAAATGAGAGGTTCAGATGTTTAAGTCCTGTATTAGCATATATAGCAAACCCATAAGTAAAATACGACTTAAACTCGTGCCCTAACCTATTACCTTCCTCTGAGGGATAAAGGCATTTTATACCTTATTAAATTTGAGTCCCAAGAGGCAAATGCAGAAAACTCTACAACCTTTTTTCAGGGAGTATTATTTTAGTAATAGTATTAAAATTCTCTCTTGCCACACAGGTGATATTTTTCCTGAGACCTCAGGAGGGTTAACATGATAACAGCTAAATCTGTTCACAGTTCCTTCACTGAACATAAACAAAGGTTTGTTGACTTTTTTCTAGTAGTATGCCTATCAAATGCAGGGACCTATGTATAAGAGTAAAGCAGAAGCAAGTACTCCAAAGGCCATTCCATGAAGTATCGATGCAGAATTTTGTTCCGCAAGCTGTCAACAAGTGTAATCAGTGATGGCGATTCTTTTGACTGACATGTGGACCTGGGTCAATCAAGAGGCTAGATGGGCACAAGGGGTTAAGGAAAAACAGACATGAATTTGTGTGAAGGGGTCGTTTCCTATGTAGAAGGCAAGTTCCATCTATTTATGGTCTCTCCACCTTACCAAGCACCTACTGCTAACTGACCAAGCTACCAGGATGGCTTAAGGCAGTCATATCTAGAAAATACTTATGGTGCAGATTTGTTATTTAAAAGACACAAATATTTACCTTTCCAATTTAGGATTTCCTAATCAAATGTGAAATAGGGATCAAATTCAACATGGGGGACTTAAAGAAATATAAGAATATGATGGCTACTGCAACTGAATAGCAGCTTTATATAAAGACATATAATGAGAGAAGGAATTTCTTCCCTAGGTAGAAGTCAGACATAACGCTGTGTGTGTTAGTCACTCAGTTGTGTCCAACTCTTTGCAACCCCAGGCTCTTCTGTCTGTGGGATTTGTCAGGCAAGAATACTGGAGATGGTTGCCATTCCCTTCTCCAGGGAATTTTCCCAACCCAGGGATCAAACCCAGGTCTCCTGCATTGCTGGCAGATTCTTTACTGTCTGAGGTAACAGGGAAGCCCTTAGTTAGGACAAAAATACTATCTTTTAATTTTCTCTCTCAACAACGAGGCTCACAAGATTGCTTTCTCTGTTCTAATGCCAGGAGTTTTTATTTGCCTCTCCTCCTGACAAATTTGGCTTTATGCCTCAGTGCTAATAAAACTGGAATAAATTACTGCTATGATGTTGAAATGGTTTTGCCAGTTCTGATGACATTCTAACTGGTATTCCTTCAAGAGAAGCCTTACATATATTCCACTAAAACGTTGTTTACATAAGCAGAGTTTGTCATGATTGCTTTTCTTTTTTCTTTCTTTTCCCCATGGCGATGTCTACATCCTTTTGCTGTATTTCCTCTAACCGTGTGCAATTCCAGATTGCTAATGAGACATTTGGGCTGTGGCAAAACAGATGATTGCTAGGGATGGGATTTAAGTCTTTTCTGTAAAAATCTTTTTGAGGAGTCATTTTCTCTGTAACAAAGGAGTGTTTAAAAGACAGCTGAATTTGCAGCAAAAGCAATTCTTTTTTCATCTTCCTTTAGAATACTTGTATCTTTTAGTAATCTTTCTCCTGGTCAGTGTACATCCTGTTTGCACTCACACACTTTGGTATAAAGTCACTACTGGCAGTCTCTTTCTCCTAACAGACTGTCATTAAGTACAAAAAAAAAAAAAAAAGAAAAAGAAAAGTGGAATTATTGTGGGAAACTGTGAACTCAGAAATTACATTTAGAAGACTAGCAGATTCAACCTTAGGAAGGTCAGTGATGAGGAAGGCATTCCCATCTGGTTAAATTTTCTGTTGTTGGGCATCCCACAAAGGCAGAGACTTTTCACTCCCCTTAGGGAGGGAAATTTTTTCAGCAGTGCGTAAAAAATTGTTTCAAAATAAATCTTTAAATTCCCATCAGACTTAATGTAGCTTTTTTGGCTTGATGCTCACATTGATAATCAAGTATTGTGAGGAGTGTGATGAGGACCAACTGGTTCCCAACATAAAGCACCTTCAACCCATACCCCTTGGATTGATACCAGGATCACGCCAGTGCTTGATGTGTTCTGGAAAGCCAAGTTAAAAGTGAAGTCCTTCCATTTAATGATGAGGAAATTTAAGTCCCCAAAGAGCTTGAGATTCATAATCCTCTGAAACAATTAAATTCTAATTTTCAACAGAGAAAGCCTTTGGGGTCACTTCTTTGGTGAAATAAAGAGAACACTGTGTACTCAGACATGGGGACTGAGGTCTTCTTTTGTTGACTGTTAAAATGTGACAGCTGAGGTTATAATTCCAAATACAGTCAGACACCTCAAAGTTAAAAGAGCAATGGGCAGAGTTAAGAACATTTAGTGATGAACTAATATCAACACCCCATAGAAAAAAATCTTCAGTAATGGGGAGGCAAATCATTTCTGGAACAAGTTTATCCCAACTTGAAATGTTGAAACAAAAGACAGTATGTCATTCTCACACAGGTTTTGGTTCATTGTACACTCTGAAGATGTTGAGTCTGAATCCATTTATCTCATTGGTAAAAGACAGAATGTGGAGTTAAGAAAATTAGCAGTTTTATTTCTATTAAAGGAAAGTTCCTTGACAGATTTCAGAACAGTTCCATTTAGCAGTTTCAAATTGATAAAATGTCTCTAGATCAAAATTGAAGATTAATTTAATTAGAGTGCCATGACTGGACTCTTCCTGACTAAATTCAGGGCTAGTGCTAGTTTTCTTGGAATTGTCTTAAATTCTCGATGCCATCTTAGATTACCTAGTCTAATACTCTGCACAAAAGAAATGTTTGAAGTCTATGGAATTGTATGATTGAAAAAAATGTAATTGCCTGATATTTGATTTAAAAATTGTTCCACTGATTTGGCTATATAAATTATTTTTTAAGTTTTAACTGAATATAAAGTAGGTCAATGATCTTGGAGGATTGACTCGCTAAATTGTGGCCACCTTTGGTGTAACTTCTGATTCTTTTTATTCATGTAATTTGTCAGTTGATATTTATCAAGTTTCTTATCAAGCTCCAGCATCCAGACAAAATTTTAATTCACGAGTACTCATTGGAAAAGACTCTGATGCTGGGAGGGATTGGGAGCAGGAGGAGAAGGGGACGGCAGAGGATGAGATGGCTGGATGGCATCACTGACTCGATGGACATGAGTTTGAGTGGACTCTGGGAGTTGGTGATGGACAGGGAGGCCTGGTATGCTGCAATTCATGGGGTTGCAAAGAGTCTGACACAACTGAGCGACTGAACTGAACTGCCCAAATACTCTCTGCATTTTTCAGTCCTTATTGATGTATTAGTTCTAGGCAGGAAGATAAACTTACATTTAAGATACTTTCAACAAAGTGATTTTTGACTTTTGATAAAGGATTGGAAGTATTTCCTCAAATCTCGTTTTCTGGGTGGCTTGCAGTCACTAACAAAAGCCCTTTAATAAGTACAGTCTTAATATGGAGACAATCAGATGGTGTGTGTTTTGGTACAAAACTTCTGGATCAACCAATGAGGCACCTGTCATTTTCCCCCTTTTTTTCCTTTTATATTACAAGCTCTGGAAGGTCTGTTTCTCCAGGGAGAATTAGGAAATAAAAGGCAGAGTCTGGAGCTGTGTCAATATCCTCCCACTGAGTATGGGGAAATATTCCACTGGGAACCATGACAGATTAAGAGCAAAACACTGAGAAGCCTGTCAGAAGCCCAGCCCTCCTCTAACCCAGCAGTCTGTGCTGAACCTTTATTGTTTTCAAATGTTATTATCTTGTCTGTTGCTTTAAAGGGACCCAAACCAATTCTGGTATCTTTACAAAACAAACCTAGTCTTTGGGTAAACCCACGGATCTCATTTGAGTAAGTGGAAGCTTCAAGTTTGGAAAATATATGAGTTAATTCTAAACAATGACAAAGCAATTATTATTTTCATTTTACCGACAACATGATTTTTCGAGTTGGGAGTGTCAGTGCATTAGCAGCAAAGAAAAAAAAATGAAAGTTTAGACTCCTCATCACTAGGTCCAATACTTAGTGTTGCTGAAATTGGTTCCATGGCAACCAGTTTGGAAAGAGAGATTCACTCTTCAAGCAGGCAACAAGTATGTGATGGAGCTGCATGATTCTGTTTGGAAAGGTTTGAGTCAAACAATATTCTGGCTCAGAGCAGAAAGGAATCTCTGCAAGTAATAGTCATCTCAAGTGAAAAATATCCTTCTGGCATGGCCCTAATGTTCACAGACCATATCCATCACAGGGGTGAGCAAGGCGGTGATCTGGTTCAAGGACTAGCATTGATTCCATATCTTTTGCCCACTTCCTTTCACCATCTAGTAACTGAATGGTGATGTGATTATGACATTAATAGTGATCTTTATTTCCTGGCTCTACATCTTATTTGCCTCTAGATACTGTATGAACAGGATGGGGAGGGTAGTAGTTGGGAACTGATGTTAGTAATGTTAGTAAACTCCATGGCTCAATGATTTAACACAAATTTCCTGAGAGCTTTGCATACATGCAATCTTTGCTTCATATCTGAGATTTAAAAGCATCTCTCTTGGTTTTGTGTCTAATGTTAAAAATTTGCAACAGTTACATTTTTAAAGATAAGTAGGTTTAGTCCATTTTGAAAGGGAGGACAACTTTTTTTTTTTTTAAACTTTCTCTCACTATTTGCAGTTGTTTCTGAAAGATGTACACAAGGATTAAGAGTCAGAAATGGGAAAAGGGGATACTGAAATAGAGCCACTGATGCAGTCTAATGCTCACAGTTTCTTTGGGTGCTTATTGGGAAAATTCCCAATCCATTTGATGAGAAAGATAGTCATTTATTTAAGAAAAAAAAGTAAATCTATGCAGTCTGTGAGAACAATCTGAAAATATCAAGGGTATTTTAAGCCTCATGCATACGTTTACCAAGATTCAGGGTATCAAATTTCCTATTGGATTACTAATGGCAGCAAAAACTTGTGCTTAAAGTTTTAGACTGAAATATCAAAGACATTTTACAAATGTAAATTTTAGCAATAAAAATAACTTTACATTTTTGCATGATGCCATCCTTTGCTTAGATCCAATATAACAAAAGTTGTTGATGAAATATCAATAAAATAAAGTCATCTCAGTATTTCTAATAGTAAGTGTCCCAAACAGACTCTAAGACATAATGAAACAGTGTATTAAATAGGCTCCAATGACTTGGCATTGACATCATGCCACTCTGTACCCACCCGTTATCCTTCCCCCTGGAGAAATTTCATGTACCAACTGGTTGAAAGGGTGCATTTGCCTGTTAGTAAGATGTTAGGATGGCATCACCGACTCGATGGACATGAGTTTGAGTGAACTCTGGGAGTTGGTGATGGACAGGGAGGCCTGGCATGCTGCGATTCATGGGGTCGCAAAGAGTCGGACACGACTGAGCAACTGAACTGAAGATGTTAGCAGCAAACGCTAGGGGTAAGACAATTAGTGTATATGAGAGCTGAGGGTTGATTTAGTTGAGAACATTTAAGCTAAACTATAGTTAGTGGAGAATCAATATGGCAGTAGATGATTAGGTATTTGGGCAAAACTAGGTGGGAGTCCCATTCCTTTTACACCAACAGGCCAAAACACATTTCTAGAAAATATCAACCAATGTATGGGGACCTGTGTGCCCAGTTCTGTTTCCAGAAAAATATAAAATCACATCTTTCTAATTTCCCAAGATTTGACCTACAAGAGGAGGTTTTTTTCAAAAGCTGTATTCAAAACCTCCCCAAAGACAGTATAATTGGCAAAGTAAGAAAGTGGCACTAATTGATCAAAAAAGTCTCTATCAGAAATGCTTGCCAAATGAGGAAGGAAAAATGAAATTCTTTCTTTTAAAAATCTACTCATGTATTTAGAAGGAAAGATATAATCAATAGTGTTATAAGCAATTTTTTTTTAAATTTTTATTTTTACTTTATTTTACAATACTGTATTGGTTTTGCCATACATTGACATGAATCCACCACGGGTGTAAATGACTTTAAATTTACACCCTTAGCAAAAAAAGGAAAAGGAAATCAGATATATGCTTCCTTTCCCATCTCTGCCCCCTTTTCCTGTTTATAAAAGAGATCTGATAAAAAAGGAATGTCAACCTGATGTGGACTTTTAGGGCCAATCTAGAGTCATCTGAAAATACAATCTGAGTTCTTTGATTTGTATCTTCCATTTTGTATTTATGTATCTCTATGCTCTGGGTGGCGCAGACAGTAAAGTGTCTGTCTCCAATGTGGGAGACCCGGGTTCGATCCCTGGGTTGGGACGATCCCCTGGAGAAGGAAATGGCAATCCACTCCAGGACTATTGCCTGGAAAATCCCATGGACAGAGGAGCCTGGTAGGCTACAGTCCATGGGGTCGCAAAGAGTCGGACACGACTGAGCAACTTCACTATGCTCAGTGGGAAGAGATGGGATAGAGGAGATTAACTGCTGAAACTATATCTGATTCTCATAGAAATAATCTTCAAACTAGCATTTCAAAAAAAGTTTTTTTTTGTTTGTTTTTACACAGGTTGAAATGACAACTTTTGGTAAAAAGAAGATTGAAAACGGCACTTAATTTGCTGTGCATAAAAGGTCAGTGTTTCAGAAACTTTTTAAATACTGATAGGTCTGTTTGAGCTTTACTGTTTGTATGGGCTAGATTTAAGTTCAATATCCCTTCTGATGTGTTGATTATTTTAAATAGTCAAATTAATTCTGAAATGTAAATAACATAAAAATGGAATCAGCTTTTTATAAATGAAATTATCAGGTTGCTATTATCAGGTTGAAATTTAGAAACTTCATGGCTTTAGAAAAAAGAGGAAGGAAATTAGTGGAGGCATTTTTATTCACACCTGTGTTAGTCCAGTGCATCACACAAAATAACTCAGCAATGCAGGGAAGTGTGCCAAAAGCATACTTTTGGGGGGCTTGCCAGGGCTTCCCTGATAGCTCTGCTGGTAAAGAATCCACCTGCAATGGAAGAGACACTGGTTTGATTCCTGGGTAGGGAAGATCTGCTGGAGAAGGGATAGGCTACCCACTCCAGTATTCTTGGGTTTTCCTGGTGGCTCAGCTGGTAAAGAATCTCCCTGCAATGAGGGAGATCTGGTTTGATCCCTGGGTTGGGAAGATCCCCTGGAGAAGGGAATGGCTCACCTACTCCAGTATTCTGGCCTGGAGAATTCCATGGACTATTCCATGGGGTTGCAAATAGTCAGACATGACTGTAATCTTGCTCATTACTTTAGAAAAAAGAGGATGGAAATTATTGAAGGCAATTTTATGAGACACCTGTGTAAGTCCGGTGCATTACACAAAATAACTCAGCAATACAGAAAAGTGTGCCAAAAGCATACTTTTTGGGGGGTTGCCAAAGCCAAAAGTTATGCATTCTCAGCTTTGATTTTCATATAAAAACTGAGAATGAGAATGTTAATTGTACTATTGTTTCTGAAAACTGGGAATTCATCTTCCACAAGGACAGCAGTAGAAAGCATGCATGACGCTAAGTCAGCTCAGTCATGTCCAACCCTTTGTGTCCAACCCTGTGTGACCCTATGGACTGTGGCCCACCAGGCTCCTCTGTCTGTGGTATTTTCCAGGCAAGAACACTGGAGTGGGTTGCCATGCCCTCCTCCAGCAGATTTTCCTGACACAAGGATTGAACTCACAGCTCTTATGTCTCCTGCATTGGTAGGCGAGTTCTTTACTGCTGAGTCACCTGCGAAGGATAACGGCTTTCAAATATCTTACATGAGGGTAGCTTGGGATGAGAGCTCAACACATTTTCTTTTGGTTAATTCTATTATTTTAAAAATATGTTCTTGTCAAGCACATAGATAATTCTCACCCACATAATTATTTTAACCATATTCTTCAATTATATGAGCATCATGAGAATGGAAAATCTTTTAAGATATCTTCCTTGAAATATTTTACAAGTTTTAGTGTTGAGTATAAGAAGGTAGAGAACTATTTTTCTCAGTAGACACATGGGCCATATCAGCTTTATCTTAAATATTTATACAACTGTCTATTTTTAGGTGAAACATCATTATGTATTTTGTTATCTAAGGGAAACTGTTCCTTCTACTTGGAAGAAATGAGATTTTCATATTGGAGGATGGTTCACTGCAAATCTAGGATCATATTTTTAGGAAAGATCTCCTTGGAGAATTTATTTACTGCTCTACCTTGTGACTTTAAGAGATCTAATAACAAATTCCATAAATTAAATGTTTGTTTTTTTTTCAACATGAAAAATGTCATGGACGGAGGAGCCTCGTAGGCTACAGTACGTGGGGTCACAAAGACTTGGACATGACTGAGCATGCATACACATGCATATTTCAACTTGGGAATGTAGGGGAAATGTTTCTGAAAATCTCTGGGCCAGGTCTTTATAGGCAAATAAGCAATTTCCAGTACAGAGGGCTATATAATCATTTTAGTAAATTAATTCCCTTCTATACTCTTGGATTTGGCTAGGTAGATCTGTCTTTGCAATCAACAAATTAGGAGTGCTGGGCTCTGCATTAAGTGTCAAAATTGACTCAGTAACATTGAAATTAGTCAATTTCTCTTGGTATGTTTGGTTACTAATGTGAATTTCCCTACCATTTGCATATCATGAATATAATAAGTACAGAGAAATACTTGATCCACTCATATTTCTTGGAGGCATGGAAGCTACATACGCTGTTTTTCTGTATTTACGTACTTGATGTTTGGAGATGTATGTGAGGGTCTTTATCCTCGATCCATACCTACACATATCAATAGAATAGGAGGCTAGGTGGATGGGCACTAAAGCATGAAGAATGTGATCCAGAGAGGAACAAGAGGAACAGCTGCTGTGTGTAGCTTCAGGGTCTAATCCTGTCCTAACCATTTATCGAGATCCACACTAAGACCCAAAGACTGTTTTCTAGGTGAAATATCATTATATTAATATCTGATTTTCCAATGATGAGCTCACTTTCAGAAAAACATGCCCAGAGAATTTTTAGCATGAGCCTTTTCCACATTGCTGAAAGGTAATGGTGACTACTACTCAGGGAAATGAATATAATGGGAGTAGCCAAGGAAGAGCTACAAAGGTTGGGAATTAGGAAAAGAAAGGTTAAGGCTGCATATTCCCAGGGGACACCTCTCTGGATCTTTGAAAAGGTTAGGATGCATGATTCTAAAGAACGTGATCAGGTCGGGCATCCATAAAACACCACATTGATTACCAGGCAATTCTGGGCAAGCAACTCTTCCTATAAAGACATGGGTCATAATTCTAACTACAAAGTTATGTTGCTTTTTTCAAAGTTATAATGTTCTGTTCTACAAGGCAACCAATTAAAATAATTTATACTATGATCAGTGATTTAAAAGTTCCATAGGAGATTCAATCAGAAGACCTTTGACAAAACTGAAATTGGAAGAGCCTCTGAATGCATATTTTCAGATACCTTGACAGGTAGAAAAAAGTCACAGACAGCTCCATACTCACCCGTTTCTTGCTGGCTGGAAAGCTGATGCACTCTCTCCTTTGGGAGTCCCACCATTTAGTGGTTGCTCCTTCTATAGGTAAGACATTCTCTCTTTGGGGAGATAGATTAACTGTGGCCCAATTAAGCTCTAAAAAATATCTCTTACAGTCGTTTCCCCTTCCTATGCTATCTTTGCAGGTGGAATACCAACAGGACCAACTGACACTTGACACACACTGATGGAAGGCGATGAATATGATTAGAAGTGATAGGAATATAATGGTTGAAAAGAAGAACTGAAATGCAATCCACTACTAAAACCTGTAAGTAGAACTGAAAGAAAGCTAATGAATCCACTCATAGCAGCACCTTTCTTTCTCTGCAAGATAAATATGATTTTGTATGTCTCGTCTATGTAATACCCTTGTTTATCAGTTGAAATGCTCAATTTTACTTCTCTTGGCCAAGTGAAATGATGACTGCAACAAAAACCGAGTGCCACTTGGAGATTATGGTAATATCCACTGTTGTACATGGTTGATTATGAAATGACCAGATATTCTTGAAGTTGTGAAACTGTACCCAAGACTTGCTCTGGATATAATTGCCCACTATCAGACAGAGAAAACCATAATCAAGAGAGATTTCATTTCTTGGGTCAGGAAACACTGAAGGAAATCTTAAAGGAGCTGATTTACATTCTTGAGAAAGTGAAGTTTTGTCACCATTAGAGAATGCAGGACTCCGTCATCTATTAGAGGATATTTGTTATTTTTCTGATTGCTCCCACGACACTCTCAGATGTATGCAGCACAGACTGGTGAATCTCACTTTGACAGGTTAGGAGCCGGGCTGTGGGATCAACAATGAATCAAGTCCCTTGTGCATAAAACTATGTGTATGGTGATTTCTTTATTAATAGACCACTGGAGGGGAGGTATATATTAGGAAATCTAATAGATGACAGTCACCTATCAGAACAGCTTTAGAATTGAAGACAGACAGTATGCTTTTCAAGAAAAAATTACAAGAAGGAAAAACTTAGTGTGCTTATGCCATGAATGGTAAAAGCAAAATTCTGTGACATCTCCGCTGGTAGTAAGGCTTGAAAGAATAGAATTAGCTTATAAGAGATTAGAATCATTGGGCCACAGCATTTTACTGAATAGTTGCTCTAGTCAAGGCTAGTGTGGTCATTGAATTATCCCTTTTACTGTTATAGTAGTACATGTTGGCTGCTTATTTTGTGTTAAACCAAAGATTGGGTCCCAGGATACATACTAATTGTTGATCCAAGAAAATTACCTTCACATAGGAAGGTGTTTCATGCATGACCATATATGAATATAACGAGGAATTCTAAAGAAAAATTTAAAGACAGTTAGATGAATAAGGTATCATTTGTCTCAGCAGTCAGACACTGTGCTCCCTTGGGACAGTAAAAGCAGACAATGCGTGACCAAGGGTTGACATTTGTAAAGTGATTACTGGGCATCTATTTTCTTTCTTTTGGATGAGGATACCAATGGCACAATAATACCTTTTGGGTCTTTATTTCTTCAAAACATGAAAACAAAAGATGAAGTAGATGACAATGAGAAGAGAGAAAACATTCCATACAGAATATGCTGGATCACTAGTGATTAAATCAGAAATCATTAGAAACTTTATTTGTCTGTGTCAATAATGTGTACCATTTATAAGGAACAGCACAATTAGTGCACCTCCCCCCTAAGCTGTGCACAATTCACACAAAATAAAATAATCAAAATGAAATAATTTTACATGACTATAATTACTAAAACAACCCTGAACAACCAGAATCATATTTTCCCTATAACATGAAAATTTAAAAAGCAAACAAACCAAAAAGCTTTGAAATTGAAATTGACCAACGGTAAAGATTTCTTAACATCCTCTGTGAAAATTTGCTATGGGATCATTAACATTCCAAATAAAGCTAGAAAGAAGTGCAAAGTCTTTCTAATGTTTAAACAACTCATATCCCTTGACTATTTACTTGGTGTTTCTAGGCTAGCTTTTCATTAAATAAATCTTCAGAAAAAAATGGGTTAGGATTATGCCACCAGTGCGTTGGGCCATGACAGGTCAGGGCGGAGGCTCCAGGAGATGTGAGAAATTATAGCTGCAGGGGGCATGGAAAAGTACTGCTGTCCAACAAAGATCAGCTGAAGATAAAAATTTGGATTAATTGGGATTTCTCAGACAGCTGGGTCATCAGCAGGATCTCCTTACTTGGTTTAAAATGGAAAGGTGTGCAGATCTGCAAGATTGGCTCAGGATACACAGACTGCTGCTCCTATCCTATGCCTTGTACTCTCTCAGATCAAGAAAATCTTAGACATCTAGGCAAGATAATTTCAGCAATTGTGTTTTTCTTGTAAGATCAAACTGTCTCCATGTGGCTGTGTTAACTGTCACTCAGGGACTGACTGTGGCCCCCCTCAGGATAGGGATCTGGGCTGTCTGGTGTGTGTGTAGTCCCCGAGTGCTAGCACAGTACTGGGCAGATTGAGTGGGTGCTCAGCATTTACTTATTTGTTCAGTCACCCAGTGTTTATTAAATGATGAATGATTGTGATTACTAAGTGGAAGAAGAGAAAGTGAGAAATGAAAATTATTATCAGTTAAGTATCTTTGAATCAACACAGAGGGCTTAGGGGTGTCTCCGGCCTGGGATTCTTTATGGATAGAGAAATGTCTGAGAGGGGACCTAAGTCATTCCATTTTTCCTCATTTGTGGACTCACAGCTTTGGAATGTTGGGTTTATCATACTCTTTGATATTGTGAAATAGAGCCATTCCATTTCCAGGGTTAAAAACCTCCCAGAGCAGTCCTATGAGAGGCACTCTCATTTAATCACTTCCTCCTTAGCCCTACGTAGAGAAGGCCTGTTGCTCACCGTGGCTTCTTTTCTCCTCAGGAACTGCAGATACTATCAGAGGGGTGTGGACGGTGAAACAAATGGGGCTCTGAATAGCCTTTTACATAAAAAAATATAATGAACAAACCAGCACTATCTACCATCTGTGCCAGACAGAGCAGATGTGAAATAAATACTTTGGGGGCAGGGGTGTTCCAGGAACGGAGGCTTTCAGAGCCCAGGCACGTCTAACGTGCACCCTTCTCTACACAGCCCTTCTCCTTGGCCTTCCTGAACCAACAGGTGAGTTTTCAAGGCTTTGAAATGCACCACATGGCTAATTTTCCTTGAAGATACTTTGTCGCGTGTCCGCTGTCCTCTCAATAGCTTTAACTCCCACGTAACAGTTATTGTTTCTTAGAAATGAACCTGCAGATCCATGAACAATAAGCCATTTTCTCCTTTTATCCCTAATCAAACTCAATAACAACACAAAAGTTACAACTCAGGTGAAAAGAAAACTCACTTATGTCTTCAATGTCCAATCAATGTCGCCAAATGGGAGAACAGTATATGCTATACTCTACTATATACAGATACGCTTTGTTTTGTTGTATTTTTCATCCATGCACTGTGTAACAGGTATCACAACAACATTCCCAAACAGGCAGATGAAAGAGGAGCAAATGTTCCCTCATGACTGGAACAGGAGTGTGCAGGCTGTAGATGCCTTGGAAAACAGAACTGATGGACAATCCCAGGCAATAGCAACATGGGACACAGACTGATGCAAATGGAAAAGGATGATGTGCTTTTTGAATGGAGTTATTCTTCCTGTTTGTATGAGGGGTAAAGGGCAGGAAAAGGGGTTTGGGATGGGAGGGCTGGGGAATCAGCGGGTGTGGAACATCAGAATCAGGGCCTTGCTAATCATAGTCCAGCGCTAAAGAGATAAGAAAGGACTTTGTATGTTCCTGGGAATCTAGGCATGTTGTTTTTGTACCTGTTGAACAAGGGTGCCAGGCCTAGTATCTTTAAATATCAGACTGTATTTAGAACCATGACTCTTCTTAGCTCCATTCCAGCTCCCATGTTTCTTCTTGGGGGGAGCTTCACCTCTGCTCCTACTCCAGAGATAAGCATGAAATTTAGTAATATGGTGAAGACATGCTTCTTTCTTCTTCCATGCCCATTTCTTCCTCCAAAATAATTTTTAAAGTTTTTGGGCAAAGGGAGAATAATCTTCCTGATTTCCATTTTTACCACTGAGATTGGACATCACCTCCCACAAGAGAAGCACAAACCCTGATCCTCCCCCTGCAGAAACAAAACCAAACCCTAACATCAACCACCTCCCAACCCCGACCCAAAACAAGCCAAAACAGAAAACAAATCAAAGACTTAAGGATTTATGAACCCAGGGAGAACACAGCCCTTCTGGGCTGAGCTGCAAAGATGCCTGGTTCAACAAGACGATGCCCCTGGGAACGGGAGGTGATGCCTTCTCACTCCGGCCCTAGTACAGAGTCTGCTCTTGAAGCTGGATTCCATCAGCAGGTGGGTGGACATGACAAATGCGTTTCCTCTGTTCATTATACATAATTTTTATGTATATATATATATGTATATATATATATAAATTTACTACATCTGATTGTTCCTTTAGAAGCCTTTTATGTGGCAGTAGGCCTCCAGGGAGGAGAAGAAAATGTACAAGAGCCACAGGAGCACAAAGAGGCAGGATGTGAGGAGCTTGGCAGTCCGGGGCCCACCCAGCTCACCTCCAATTTCTGGCCTCCGCCGATACAGCAGCACCCCCACATTGATGAAAGCAAAAATGGTGAAGAGAGTGACAGAAAAAGCTAGCGTGCCAGGGGACACTTTGAACTGTTCCCCGTTGGCCGCGTGGTAGATGGCAGCGATGGACCAGGCCACGCCGATGCCCAGGAAGACGTTCACCGCGTTGCTGCCTGTGACGTTACCTATGGACGCATCCGCATACTGGTCCTGGGTGGCTGCCACTTTGCTTGCAAATGTGTCTGAGGAGGAAGAAGAAAAAGACAATGACCGATTAGCCACTTACAGAGGTCTGTGGAGTGCTGGAAGCTTCAGCCGTGTACTCTGGAATCAAGCCTTCGGTGGAAACCCTGAGATCAGGACAGAGCTTCGTTCTCTCAAGTCCCAGTCTGTGTAGTCAGAACAAGAGGATCCCTTGGTAACAGGACTCGAGGGCTTGGTGGTGGGTGAGTTATAGGTGACTTTGGTCAAGTTCTTTTTCCCACAGATACCACAGTTCTTTGTTGATGGTAACAATTCTATGAGGGTAGTAAACTTTAGAGGTAGACAGCAAGCAAGAAGCCACATTAAGGCCTGAGCTGGGCCTTCTGCCTTCAGGCAAATGCCTGTTCACTGTATTATCTCACCTTTCCCTGTGCCTGGCATCCTCATAGGCAGCCTCAAAGCTCTTTGTTTACCAATAATCCTGAATGCATCTTTTCTCTGAGGTTAGGGAATTCACACATTTTCTTTCTCTACAAGGAGTAGCACAAAACTGACTTGGTGAACAAAGCACAAGAGTTTAGTGCTCATTTAAGCCAGAGAGTTTCAAATTCTTCCTTTGTAAGGGAGTGTGTGACCCCAGGCAGTTACTTAATTTTTAGAGATTCAATTTCCTAATCTGTGAAATGAGGATAGTAATGCTCACTTTAGAGTACTTTTGTTAAATTGAGCTATTAAATGTAAAATGCTTATGTTTCTGGTACAAAGCAAGGGTAGCTATTTTTGTTTTTTGGGAAGACAACATGAATGGAGCTGCCCAGATCTGTTAAGGTGAGGTGAGGATGGATCTGAAATAGCTCCCTTTATTAATAATGTAACAGGACCTGTAAGATATTCAACTTCCTTTTTATACAATCACCGAGTTACTAATATCAAAGTCCTTTCAGCTACCTCTGCAAAATATGTTGCACAGTCAACTTAGAATAAATATTAATAACTGTCAAATTGCACTCACATTTGCAAAGCCAGCAGTAGCAGGTATGCTATTACTACAAGGTATCATGGTCTAAGCGTATGTGTAGACGTGTGATATCTGGATGGCTTTCTTCACTCTGTTGCTATTCTGTGGCCACCTCCAACAGTGTGTGTGCTAAGTCACTCAGTTATGTCTAATTCTTTGCGACCCTATGGACTGTGGCCCTCCAGGCTCCTCTGACCATGGGATTCTCCAGACAAGAATACTGGAGTGGGCTGCCAGGTGTCCTCCAGCAGATCTTCCCAATACAGGGATCGAACCCATGTCTCTTACATCTCCTGCAATGGCTGGTAGGGTCCTTTACCACTAGTGCCACCTGGGAAGCCCAAGCTCCAATGGGGATGATGCATAAAGCATGTTTGCTTACATAAGCCTGTAGATTCTTGTGCTTTACCAGGGGAGAGAGGTTATTTAGGCTTCTCAGAGGCTACTGAATCTGCAGTGTCACTTTCTTTCTGAAAGGGAACTGGTTAACCTTGAGGGTCTGTGGGATGGACCCACAGATAGATTCTGACCTATGTTTTATAACAGAGGCAAACTTCTTACTCTGTGCTACCCATATGACATAGATATGTTTTTAGTTTTTAACCGGAGGATAATTGCTTTACAATGTTGTGCTGGTTTCTGCCATAGAACAATGTGAATCAGCCATAGTTACAAGGATATTTTCACTGAACCCTCAATCTAACCGTTGTAGAGTAGACATTATTAAACCATTTTTACAATCTGGGAAACAGTGATGTTGTCATAGTCTGCCTGTTGGATAGGGTGTCTGTCAATAGAGCAAGGATTCTGAAACCAAATCTGTTTGCTTTCAGAGCCACTCTCAGCCTACACCTTGCTTTCTCTCCTAGGGAGGCTCATGTTTTCCTCTTCTCAGCCCCTTTTAGGCTGCCCTGTTCCTTCCACTCAGAAAACCTGAGACAGGTTTCCACAGAGTACTCTTTCCTATACCGGTGAGAACTAAGAAGGAGGTGTAGGCAGCTGGCTATCCTGTCCTGCGGGACCGGTGCAACATGTTACACTTGTGGTCACACACTGCAGCCTGAATCAGGATCCTCACGGTGGCTGGCAAGTAAAAGCCAGGTGAGACAAATCTCCATCTCTTGCAGTTCATTATTAAGAGTTATTAGGAACTGCCACAGCAGCAGCCTCAAAAAAAAAAAAAAAAAAAAAAAAGTCACTTGGCGTTTAATTTTCAAGGACAGACAGCTGAACAAGGAATGTAAATGAACAGAGTCCAAGGTGGGAGACAGCCACTTATAGCTCAGCTACTGCTGAGGAACACTTGAGATGGTATTCTGTGCTGACATGCCTGCTGGTGGTGGCTAGTGATGTGGGGCCTTCACCTTCCTCTCTTACCCGCTCCGCCAGGCTGTAGGGATGGGGACCTGGCATCCTTGGCCTGCTTACCTCCCTTGGCACATAGTATGTGGCACTCTAGGCTTCCTGGGTGCCCCATCTCCACTCAAACCCTGGACTTTCTGGACGGCATCTCTGCTGCTGTGCCAGAAGTGAATGAGGCACAAAATCAAAGACTTGACTGAGCCCTCTTGGGTCTGCAGGGATTTCTTCTCACTCAAGTCATTTTTTTCAAGAGCCCATTAATGTGAATAGCACAGGGGAGTCCTAATAATAATAGGTTCCTGTTTATAAATGCCTCTGAAAGTTAGCAACCCAAGTGATTAGCTTATCACATAAATGAAACATGTTTGGGCCTCTGAGCCAGGTAGGTTTTACTTACTGGAATTATACATCAGATCTTTGTTTTGCAATTCAAAAGCTGTATAAGAAAATTGTAGAAACATATATAAATCCAAACTATTAGCTTTAATTTCAACAGAGACAACTCTGTTTTCCAAATGAAGTGTGATGGAGTCTCCCCAAACCACCTTCTCTCACCGCTGCTTAGCGTGCATGGTGGCAGACCACAGACTGTAGATGAGGTCCAGCCAAGCCTGGCCCTGAATGCCAAGCCCAAGCCCTGTTTGTGGCTGAACAAGGCAAAAGCAATGCACGTGCCATTCCCTGGGGTGACATCCAAACAAGAACTGTTGCCACAGTACAGGCGTATTCAGAACTTAGACTGTTAAATACAAACCTATATGAGTCAGATATCCATTGCGATTGCTACAAACTAAGTAATTGTTAATAATAATTTATATATGGGTTTATAACTATACCTACACAATAGGAATTTTTATTTCTAATTCTCACCTTGAATTCTAATACATTTAAAGTTAATTTTAGACTTTTGACTCTGCCTCCTTGGTCCCTGTAACTGTGAATCACCAACAGGAAAGATACGTTTGGGAGGCAGTGTGGCTGGAATTAACCCACACATTAGAGAGTCAGGACATGATTGTTCTCTGTATCTGGCCTTTGCCAAGTCACTTGGTCAATACGCAGGACTATGCCAACACACTCCCCTTTCCTCCAGAAATGACATTTTTAACTGAATTTCTCAAACTTTATCACTACCTACAGACTAAGCTTTAAACATGTCTTTTATAAAGGGGATAGTTCTTCCAACCCTGCAGGTCACATGAAGGGTTTCCGTGTTGTGTATAGTGGCACCCTGAAATGATTTATCTTTGCCTCGACTCTTAGCATATGCTGGGGGCCAGCTGTTCAACTCTCAAGTGGTCTGTGCTCAGGAACTGATGCTGAAAGTGATTTTGACTGAAGTCCAGCCTGCTTATGGAGGCAGGGTTGCTGTCACCCAGCACCTGTGAATTATTGACAACGTGAGGGGCTCAGAGCTTCCTCATAGTAGTGACAGAAGTCTCATCAAAGGGACATTCTGGGCTCTTCTGTGTGTACTCAGGGGTTCTGGTTTCCTAACTTTACTGTTGGGTGGTACATAGAATATATCACAATACTAAATTCAGATAAATGATTTTGGTGGGATTTTTCTTTTTTGCAGGAGTCTATACATGACTGAGCGACTTTCCTTTCACTTTCATGCATTGGAGAAGGAAATGGCAACTGACTCCAGTGTTCTTGCCTGGAGAATCCCAGCGACGGGGGAGCCTGGTGGGCTTCTGTCTATGGGGTCGCACAGAGTCGGACACGACTGAAGCGACGCAGCAGCAGCATACATGTCTACCCTTAAACTTGACTAATGATGACAATATCTCCTTTTAAAAGAATAAATGACCTAGATGAAATATTCAAAGTGATGGCTAGACCTGAAGATTTTGCCAGTGATGAAATTGTGCCAGTATTTGTGAAGTTAAACCACACAGCACAGAGTCATTGAGCTCTTAAAAATGGGTAAGAAATGTTGGCACGGTTACTGACTTCAAATCATGTAAGTGACTATTTATATGAGTGTAGCCATGGAGTAACTGGTGGCAGGGAGGGCTGTTTTAGATACTGTGCATAATGTCAATCAAGCGTGGACTGAAAATACTGGGAGACCCTTGTTTTGTTTTTTTAAAGATTTGGGGCTCTACCCTCTGCCCAATTAATCAGACTCTCTGAGAAAAAGACTCAGGGATATGCATTTTTATAAATGCTTAGGTGAGTTTGATGGAGGTGCTGGGGCAGCCTGGCATGAAGTCCCCCACCCTCTAATTGTGCTGTGCTCTCTTTTAAAAAAAACCCAGCTCAAGCATGGCGACTATGAAAGGCCAAGGAACAAGGGAAATTTACTTAAAATTAGTTGGATTCTGGCTGTTTCACTTGACACGCAAGAAGTGTACCTACTTTATATGGTTGTGAGGGAAATAAGTTAACGTGAACAAGAACAGTGCCTAGTACTCAATGAGTGCTCAATATTAGTAATTATTTTTATAATACACCAGAGCCAGATCCCAAGAGAATCCATAAGTGGTCCAGAATTCTGAGTTACTGTAATGATTCTAAACTTCTGGGCAGTTATAACACCCTTTAAAGACATATTAACTTTACAGTCCTAGGTATTTAAAAATGTGGTAGAACATAAAATTATTCTTAAAATCAGAGAGTTTTACTTGAAAAGTCCATATAACCTAAGTCATAAAAGGGCTGCCTTTGTGGTTCAGATGGTAAAGAATCCCCCGGCAATGCAGGAGACCCAGGTTCGATCCCTGGGTCAAGAAGATTCCCTGGTGAAAGGAATGGCAATCCACTCCAGTATTCTTGCCTGGAGAATTCCATGGAGAGAGAAGCCTGGAGGGCTATAGTCCATAGGATTGCAAAGAGTCAGACTTGACTGTCACTTTCTAAGTCATAAAAAGACACTAGAGATCTGGTTTATGGCCCTAATTCTACTAGTGACTGAAAGACATCCTTCCTTAAACAACGCATATATTCTTCTCTACTCTTTCCTCCCTTTTGGTTTCACTCTTTGAGAATTCAAATGGAAATTTTACTTATATACTAATTCCTCGGTCACTAAGGACTTTAAACAAGTTTTTGCCTTTGTAATATTTATTTACCCCCGTAAATATGAAACCCAAACTTCTTACTTACATACACACACTCACCGCCCTGGCTCATATGAAAAGAGACCTTGTTTGGCATCCAAGTGAAGTGTAAGAGGTCAGGGGATTCCTGATGTTTGATTGATTAATGACCAGTTAGTTAGAGGAGTTATAAAAACTGACCAAGGGAAAAACACTTAAAATTTCTGCCCATAAAAGTTTGCCCTGAAAAAGAAATGGAGACAATGACACTGCCCTAAAAGAAGAAAAGAGGTAAGTCAGAAGTTCAAGAGGCAGGTCAGAACACCTGCTTCTACTCGTTTTTATCACCAGGGTAGCTTCGGAGAAATACCAGAGTGGGAGCTCCTCTCTGGGTTTCTGGTCCCTTGGTCCAGAACGCAGCCTGAGCACTGACATTCGTTAAAGCTCTCCAACCAGACTGAGACCCATTAACCAACTACGCAGAGCCTTTGCTTCACCCTCTGTGTAAGGACAGCGGTACCTTCCCTGTATTAGCTGAGAAAACCCATGTAGGTCAACCAAATCAACGTTGTGGGGATTCAGGATGGAGGCAAGATGGCAGAGTAAGAAGGATGTGAGCTTGCCTCTCCTTAGGAAAACACCAAAATCACAACGAACTGCTGAACAACTATCAACAAAAAAATGCTGGACCCTAACAAAAAAGATATCCTACATCCAAAGACAAAGAAGGAAGTCCATTATTATGATGGTAGGAGGGCACGGTTGTGATAAAATCAAATCCCATGCCCACTGGGGGAGGGGTGGTGTGAGCCAAAGACTGGAAAATAATTATATCACAGAAGTTCTCCCACAGGAGTGAAAGTTCTGAGTCCCACATCAGCCTTCCCAGACTGATGGACTGGCAACAGGGGTGAAGCCTCCAGAAAGTCTGGCTTTGAAGGCCAGCAGTGTTTGATCACAGGACTTCCACAAGACTGGGGGAAGAAGGGTGCACACAGCTCTGTGTGCACCAGGACCCAGTGACAAAAGCTGTGACTTCATAAGAGCCTGGGCAGACCCACTTGCTAGTACTGGAGGGTCTCCTTCAGTGGAGGCAGAGGCAGCTGGGGGTCACTAGGGAACAAAGACACCGGCAGTAGCAGTTCTGGGGAGTGCTCATTGGTGTGAGCCCTCAAGGCAGACCACTACTTCTCACCAAGACCTGGCCCCACTCAACAGGATCCCATTCTAGGACACCTCAGGCCAAATACCCACCATGGTAGGCACACACTCCTACTCAGCAGCAGACAGGACGCCTAAAGTCTTCCTGAGCATATAGCTGCCTGCTAAACCCCTTGACATGGTCCTGGCCACCAGACAGACAAAGCTCAGTTATACCCAGCTTGGGGGGAGGCAAAATCACTTCAAATCACTGAAAGATATAACCTAAATGAGATAAAAGATAATATAGAATACATAAATATTATTTATGCCTAGCACACAGGGGAACTACATGATAAACTAAAAATTCCCTTTCTGGTCATAAAAGTTTTCATTCTCATTTTCTGATGGTTTCTATTCCTTTAGACATTTTGAGAGTTGATTTCAGTGTAAATAATAACTTCCTGCATTTTATACCAACTTTCAGTTTACAAAGTGCTCTGAAATCCATATTACTTAATCCTCTTATCAGCTACCTAAATTGTCATGATTATGCGTATTTTACAGGCAAGAAAAGCATGGCTGAGTCAAGAAGCTGATGCCAGCAATAACATGAATAATGGTTAGTTCTGTTTCCTGAACTCAGTTCTAAAGTTCTTGTTTCTAAAGAAAGTCTCAAACCTATCCTTACACCTAAAGCAACTAGAGAAAGAAGGACAAACAAAACCCAAAGTTAGCAGAAGGAAAGAAATCATAAAAATCAGAGCAGACATAAAGACAAACAATAGCAAAGATCAAAGAAACTAAAAGCTGGTCCTCTAAGAAGTTGAACAAAATTGAGAAACCTTTTAGCCAAAATCATTAAGGAAAAAGGGAGAGGGTTCAAATCAACAAAATTAGAAATGAAAAAGAAGTTACAATGGAAGCCACATAAATACAAAGGCTCATATGACTATTACAAGCAACAATACACCAATAAATTGGACAACCTAGAAGAAATGAAAAAATTAGGTACAATTTCCCAAGACTGAACCAGGAAGAAATAGAAAATATGAGCAGACTAATTACAAGCACTAGAATTGAAACTGTGATTAAAAAATTCCCAACAAAAGTCCAGGACCAGATGTCTTCACAGGCAAATTCTATCAAACATTTAGAGCAGAGTTAACACATAACCTTTGATACCCTTCCAAACTCATTCTATGATGTCACCATCACTCTGATACTGAAACCAGATGAAGATACCATACACAAAAAAATTCAGGCCAATATCACTGATGAACATAGATACAAAAAAAATCCTAAACAAAATACTAGCAAATCCCACAAAACATTAAGAGGATCACATACCATGATCAAATGGGATTATCCCAGAGATGCAAAGATTTTTTCAATATCCACAAATTAACTAGTGTGAACTACCCCATCAACAAATTGAAATATAAAAACCATATGGTCATATCAATAGATACAGGAAAAGCTTTTGACAAAATCCAACACTCATTTGTGATAAAAACTTTCTAGAAATTGGGCATCGAAGGAATGTACTTCAACATAATAAAGGTCATATATGACAAACATACAACTAATATCATACTCAATGGTAAAAAGCTGAAAGCATTTCCTTTAAGATTAGAAACAAGCTCAGGGTGTGCATGCTTGCAATTTTATTCAACATAGTTTTAGAAGTCCTACCCATGGCAATCAGAGAAGAAAAATAAAAAGAATCCAAATTAGAAAAGAAGGAAGACCTTCACTGTTGGCAGATGAAATGATAGGATACACAATTAAAGTACAGAAATCTCTTGCATTCCTATACACTAACAATGAAAGATCAGACAGGGGAATTAAATAGTCCCATTTAGCATAATATCAAAAAGAATAGTATATCTAGAAATAGACCTATCTAAGGATGCAAAATGCTTGTACTCCAAAAACTATAAGATGCCAATGAAAGAAATCGAAGATGACACAGATGGAAAGATATACCATGTTCCTGTATTAGAAGAATCAATATTGTGAAAATGACTATATTACACAAGGTAACCTACATATTCAATGAAATCCCTATCAAATTACCAATAGCATTTATTTTCATGGACCTAGAACAAAAAGTCTTAAAATCTGATGGGGACACAAAAGACCCTAAAGCCAAAGCAATCTTAAGAAAAATGGAGCTGGAGGAATCAGGCTCCTTGACTTCAGACTATACTACAAATCTATAGTAATCAATATAGTATGGTACTGCACAAAAAGCAAGTATAGATCAACAGAACAGGATAGAAAGCCTAGAAATAAACCCATGTAACTGTGGTCAGTTAATCTATGTCAAAGGAGATAAGATTATACAATGTAGAAAGACAGTCTCTTCAATAAATGATGCTGAGAAAACTGGACAGCCACCATGTACAAAACTGAAATTAGATCATTCTTTACCACTATATACAAAAATAAAATGCATTAAAGATCTAACTGTAAGATTGGATGTTATAAAACTTCTAGAGGAAAATATAGGCAGAACACTCTTTGACATAAATCACAGCAATATTTTTTCAAACTATCTCCCAGAGTAATGGAAACAAAACCCAAAATAAACAAACGGGACCTAATTAAATTTAAAAGCTTTTGCACAATCATGGTAACCATAAACAAAATGAAAAGCCCACATAATGAAAGAAAATATTTGCAAATGATGTAACTGACATGGGATTAATATTGAAAATTTATAAACAGCTCATGCAGCTCAATATTAAAAAAACAAACAAACCAAACAACCCAATCAAAAAATGGGCAGAAGATCTAAGTAGACATTTATCCAAAGAAGACATACAGATGGCCAAGAGGCACATGAAAAGATGCTCAGTATAGCTAATTATTAGAGAAATGCAAATCAAAAGCACATTAAGATATCACTTTACACCAGACAGAATGGTCATCATCAAAACGTCTACAAACCAAAAAATGCTGGCGAGTTTGTAGAAAAGGGAACCGTTCCACCCTATTGGTGGGAATGTCAATTGGTACAGCCATTATGGACAAACATGGAAATTCCTTAAGAAACTAAATATAGAGCTACCAAATGATCTAGCAATCCCACCCCTGGGCATATATGCAGAGAAAGCCATGGTTCAAAAGGATGCATGCACTATTTACATTACAGCACTATTTACAATAGCCAAGAAACGGAAGCAAACTAAATGTCCATTGATGGAGGAACAGA
Source organism: Capra hircus (assembly GCF_001704415.2). Lineage (NCBI taxonomy): Eukaryota > Metazoa > Chordata > Mammalia > Artiodactyla > Bovidae > Capra > Capra hircus. The sequence continues at coordinate 22,274,840 of NC_030818.1, forward strand.
TAATGAAGATGTAGTATGTACACATAATGGAACATTACTCAGCCACTAAAAAGAATGACATAATGCCACTTGCAGCAACATGGATGGACCTGGAGATTATCATACTAAACGAAGTAAGTCAGAGATGGACAAATATCATACGATATTGCTTGTACTCAGAATCTAAAAAAAAAAAAAAAAGATACAAATGAACTTATTTACAAAACAGAAAACAAACTTATGGTTACCAAAGGGGAAGGGTGGCAGGGAGGGATAATTGGCAGTTTGGGACTGACATATACACAATGTTACACACACAATAACCAACAAGGACCTACTATATAGCATATGAAACTCAGCTCAATATTCTGTAATAATCTAAATGGGAAAAGAATTTGAAAAAGAATAAATACATAACTGAATCCCTTTGCTGTATACCTGAAACACTGTTAATCAACTATACTCCAATATAAAATAAAAAATTTAAAAATCAACATTTTGTTATTGAATAAACTACTTTTCACTTTGATATTGTTAACCTGAACGTTTGCACTTTGCAGGGTTACCCCTAGAACTTAGTTTTCCTGTGATGTATCTGAAATCCTGGTATATTTCAAGTTCAAAGAAAGATTAATTCTAATTAAAATAGAAAAATAGTGTGTCTATTCTTCAGGGAACACACGGCAGAGAAGAGAATGAACAACCAGCAGTACTATTTGATTTGCTTTCCAAACTGTAATTTGATACATGTTCTCAAAAGGAAATGGTAAACACTCCACTCAAACATACTGGGAACATACGGTTCCATAATAGGATTATTTTTCAGAACAATGTTCATGAATGTTCAAGAGTGGGTTCAAGGTTCCCCTTCCTTCTTCAAGCTCCTAGCTTCCTGGCATTTGCTAAAATTTTCTAAAGTCTCTGATTCTAATTCTTGATGTTAATAGAAGCATTTTGAACCTTCCAAAGAACTCTGTTGGTTTACCTGAGATGGGGCTCTTGAATTTTTCAGTCAGTTGTTGCCCTCTCACTCTCAGTCCTGAAAAGATCCCTGAACCAACTAGCTGGTTGTAGAGCAAAGAAGTTCTGTTCTAACCTGGCTGTCTCTTGCTGCTGTTGCTGCTGCTGCTAAGTTGCTTCAGTCGTGTCCAATTCTGTGCAACCCCATAGACGGCAGCCCACCAGGCTCTGCCATCCCGGGGATTTTCCAGGCAAGAACACTTGAGTGGGTTGCCATTTCTTTCTCCAATGCATGAAAGTGAAAAGTGAAAGTGAAGTCGCCCAGTCGTGTCCGACTCTTGGCAACCCCATGGACTGCAGCCTACCAGGCTCCTCCGTCCATGGGATTTTCCAGGCAAGAGTACTGGAGTGTGTTGCCATTGCCTTCTCTGGGCTGTCTCTTGAGACCTGCATTAATTTGGTTCTGGAGTGGATCAGATTGTATATGCTGGGTACCTTGAGAGTTCTGCTTGTTTTCTCACCCAAATAAAAAGGTTGATGCAGATTATAGTGGTGGACATTCCAATGTGTGCCTGATCAAGTAAGGGGTTACAAGGTTGATTGACTTAAAGGAAATCTCCTTGCTCTGGTCAACCAGCAGCTGGATGATGAACATGATATCTGACAGTTTCCAGTTGGTGCATGTGAGATAATGATTCCACTTAGCATGGAGATATTTAGTAAGCGGAGGCCACTGTGAGTGGCCAGTTTGGTCACCTGAGTCTGTGCTACTCTGGATAACAACTATTGCTACTGAAGAATACCAGTCCTAGTAACTCTGGTCAGCATGCTGCCGCTGCTGCTAAGTCGCTTCAGTTGTGTCTGACTCTGCTACCCCATAGATGGCAGCCCACCAGGCTCCACTGTCCCTGGGATTCGCCAGGCAAGAGTACTAGAGTGGGGTGCCATTGCCTTCTCCGTCTGGTCAGCATGATATGTCTAATTATGGTAGTAAGGAGACTATACTTAAATAAGTGAAAGTGTTAGTCATGTCTGCCTCTTTGCTACCCCATGGACTGTAGCCCACCAGGCTCTTCTGTCCGTGGAATTCTCCAGGCAAGAATACTGGAGTGAGTTTCCATTCCCTTCTCCAGGAGATCTTCCTGACCCAGGGATTGAACCCAGGTCTACCGCATTTCAGGCAGATTCTTTACCGTTTGAAGCACCAGGAAAACCCCAAACTTAATTAAGACCTGGCTTACTCTACTTACTTATTCTGCTTCCATTTGCCATGCACTGGCCATGTGACCTCAGCACAACTTCTCTAAGCCTCTAAAACCTCACCTGTAAAAATGGGAAAATGCAAGTCCTCATTTATATGGCTGATGATTGAAAGAAGTGATGCAAAAAGGCGTAGTGTGGTGTCTGGAAATTCGTAGGTATAACAAATGGTAAGTGTTATTATATTTTGGAAATCTCTGTTCTGGTGATAACAAAGGATATGTGGATGATATTAAAATCTTCTCTTATGGTTTCCTTCAGCAAGGTGATTTACGGCTACTAGACCTTATATCCCACTCCAGTACTCTTGCCTGGAGAATCCTAGGGACGGGGGAGCCTGGTGGGCTGCCGTCTATGGGGTTGCACAGAGTCAGACACGACTGAAGTGACTTAGCAGCAGCAGCAGCAGCAGACCTTACATAGGATTATAGGAAAATGTGGTTCTATTCTTGATGTTCAGAAATGATAGAAGAGATAAGGGCAACAATAGTTAACATTTATGTGGCTTCCTAGGTGAGGCACTACACATACATAGATCCTCATTTAATCCACAAACAAGCCTTTAATGTGGGTATGATTATTATCCCTATTTAACAGATGATAAAACTGAAGCCCGGAGTATAAGAAATTTGACCAAAGTTACACAGCCAGTAACAAGAGGTGAAGCTAGGATTCAGACCAAAGAGGTGTGGCTCTAGCTGGAGTGAATGTTCTTAACCACAAGTCCGGTGGGGGGGTGGGGGTGGGTTGATAAAGACTAGATAACTGACATACTTTAAACCTGAACATGGACAAAGAATTCAAAGAAAATGTACAGAAACAATTATGTTCAACTATGATTATAACTACATAATGTTAAAACAGCTGATCATTTTGAGAGGTCAATGACTGATAAAACACTTTTTTTAAACTCCTTATATTCCTGGCTTCTCCCAGCATTATATATTTACACTGTCTATAAAAGTACGTAAAAATGGGTTTGAATGGATCTATGTTAAATAATTAAATTTTTTGAAATTTTGAGTGATAATTCTCTTACTCTCATAATAAGCCTTTGGTGACACCATGTCCTTGAGGGTAAAAAAAAATGGTAAGATTTAGTGAAGCAACATTTTCCAAAGAAAAAAGAGAAGGGCAGATCTGGCCCTAAAACAAAAAGGCTGAATTAACTGTCACTTTCCTGAGCCACGTTAGTCTGTTAAGAGAAAGATACACCTGAAACACCCTTCTTGCCTCAAAAACAGTTCCGAACTGCCTTGCACAAAATAGTGGCCCCCAGTTCGCTTCTCCCTCTCAAGCTTCCTTGCATTTGAAACCTGGTTCTTTCTTCTGTGCTTTGTTCTATTTTGGGAACATCCATCTCTTATCTGAGTCTTCTCAAATCCTCTCCCTCCTCTTCTCAAGTCCTACTTCAGAGATGGTAAAGCTCAAGGTCCCCCAAGTGTCACTAGAGCTAGATATAGCTGAGAAGGATCTGAAAGAAAAACCTGGGAAAGATGAAAACAGAAATCCTTGCTCTCACCTCCAGGTAGCCTGAATGAGTCACAAAGGAAACTCCCTGTTAGGTGGCTATTGGTGTGATTCTAAGTCTGTGGCTCTAGACAATACACTGACGACAGCAACCTGTGTCTTTACCCTGTGGGTGTCTACCGAGCTATTTATGCCACAGAGAAATTCTTTTTGAGGAGGCTGCTTTGTGTATCATAAGCTCAGGAAAACAGGAAAAACTATTAAAAGTAGGCAAATGGAAAGTGAAAGTCACTTAGTCGTGTCTGATTCTTTGTGACCCCATGGACTACACAGTCCATGGAATTCTCCAGGCCAGAATACTGGAGTGGGTAGCTGATCCCTTCTCCAGGGGATCTTCCCAACCCAGGCGAAGGGAGGCAACTTAATAAACGTTAAAGGTCAGTGCCCACAACTTCAGCCCAGCCCTGGAAGCAGAAGGTGAGACCTAAGTGAAAGTGGAAGTGAAGTCGCTCAGTCCTGTTCGACTCTTTGTGACCCCATGGACTGTAGCCCACCAGGCTCCTCTGTCCATGGGATTCTCCAGGCAAGAGTACTGGAGTGGGTTGCCATTTCCTTCTCCAGGGGATCTTCCCGACCCAGGGATTGAACGCAGGTCTCCCGCATTGTATGCAGATGCTTTACCGTCTGAGCCACCAGGGAAGAAGGGGTTCTAAAAAGTTCTGATAATTGTCCCATTTCTGATTCATCCTGCCTTGACTTGGTGTAACATTTCCCTCATTAACTCATTCCTATGAATCACATAGTACAAAATGGCATGTGCCAATCAAAAGTTAAAAATCCATAAAATCTTTGATCAAGTGATTCTACTTCTGGGAATTTAGAATTAACTTTACAAGTGTGAAAGTTTACCTATGGGGATGTTTAGAGCAGAGATTTTATGTTAGAGAAAAATTAGAAACAACTGAACTGCCTGCAATTTCAGTAAAATAAATTGCAATTTCATATAACATAATACTGTGCAATTGTTAAAATCATGATGTAATGGTATACTAACAGAAACATTTTCATAATGCACCGCTAAGAGAAAAAGCAGGTTATGTAACAATGTCTAGTATGATTCCATTAAAAAGTGGTGGGTAAATATTTGTCTTTATATACATATTTTTGTGCAATTTATTTACATATCCTATAATTTTAAAATTTGAAACACAGGAGATCAAGATGGAATAAGAGGACATGGAACTCACTTTCTCCGAATGAATAAGTCTCACTTAAAATGAACTGGAAACTAGCAGAAGAACCCTTTTACAACCAAGGCTAAGAAAGATACATACATACTCTGGTAGGGAGAGAAGAAAAGTGACTGGTTCTAGACCTGGGCCCTTAGAAGGGGACTCAGAGGATAAGGGAGGTGACAAGAGTGGACCTATGGAGTGAGTAGGTCAAGCCACAGACTGGGCATCCCAGATTCTGGGGATCTATGCAGAGAGACCCCCTTGCCTGGCTAGAGGAACTGGGTCAGATGGAAAGGCTGGAGAAGCCTGGACACTGCACATGTGCTGACTAGCTCTTGAAGCAGGGCAGAGAGAGGTCTACCCTGCAGGCTACTAGGTTGCCAAAGACGCCTCATTCCACTTCTCAGCCTGAACTGAGCAAATGATCTGGCCCTGCTTACTTCACAGTGAGAGTGAAAAAGTGAGAGTGAAAAAGTTGGCTTAAAGCTCAACATTCAGAAAATGAATGCAGTACTGGATCTGGGGCAGCCAGGAAGAGGGGGAAGACCAGACCATGGTCACAAAGGTGACCCGTTCTGAGGAGGAGCCCCAGGTGGGCAGCAGCAACATACCAGGAACCACCCAGATGAGCGAGAGCTGCCCCTCTACCACAACAAACCTACCAATACATGCTGAGTCCACGCGGGTCCTTGCCAGACTACAAGAGTAGCTCTACAACAGGGGTGGGGGTGGCGGAGGCAGGAGGCAGCTGTGGGAAACAAAGGGGGATTCATACCCAAGGCTGCATCTGAGTGAAGCAGCAGATGCCTACACAGGCTGTGCATTGGACCTGTCTACATACAAGCCCCACATGCTTCAGCACAGCTCTCTGGGGCAATGGTCCTGGTACAGATACTTAAAGGGAAAGGAGTCAGCTTGAGCCTGACCCTCAGGGCTTCTTCTCTAGCAACTTGATTGCCAGACTTGACCCTGACATTGACCCTCACCAGGCAGTGATGGCCACTGAGCAGACAGGAAGTCCTGCTTCACATCTGACATCAGCTGTAGCCCTCCACCCCATCTTCAGCCTTACTACCTACCAAGGTGATAGCTGCCCACACACCCTGAGGAAACACGAGACAAGCATATACAGAAAATCAGTCCTTCCACCAAAGGCATTAGGTACATGACTGTAGCCTACCAGGCTCCTCTGTCCATGGAATTCACCAGGCAAGAATACTGGAGTGGCTTGCCATTTCCTTCTCCAGGGGATCTTCCTGACCCAGGGATCGAACCCAGGTCTCCTGCATTGCAGGCGGACACTTTACCATCTGAGCTTCCAGGGAAGCCCCAGTCCGTATAGGGATCCTCCCACAAAGACCACCACTTCAAGGCTACAATAACTGTTTAGCCTAAATTCATAGAGGCAGAGAAAGTTAAGCAAAGTGAAGGGTGGAACTACTCCAAATGGAAAGAGCAAGAGAAAACCTCTGAAAAAAATAATAAAAGAAATAAACAAGTTATCAACTAAAGAATGCAAAACACTGGTAATAAATTGAACTAGACATAGTTACGTCAAAAACTGTCAACTGAGTTAAGGAAAATAACTGATTGAAACACTACTGTAGCAAGGAACTAGCAAATATAAATGAGACCCATTCAGAAATGAATAATAGCTAAATAAATAAACCAGAAACATGAATAACACACTAAGTGATACAGAAGAATACACAAGTGACCTGAAAGATAGAATTATGGAAATCATACAATCAGGATAAAATAATGCAAATGATTTAAAAATGAAAGCAATTTGATATCTGGCATAATAGTAAGGGTTCTGACATTTTTCATTATATGAATTCCAGAAGAAGAGAGAAGGGGATTGAAAATGTATTTGAGGAAATTATGGCTGAAAACCTCCCAAACCAGAAGAAATCAGATACAGGTACAGAATGCACAGGAGATTCCAAACTGCTTCACACTAAGACATATTGTAATTCAAATGGCAAAAGTTAGAGAATTCTAAAGATAGCAAAAGAGTCATATACAAGGGGATTCCCCATAAGGCTACCAGCTGACTGGCCTGTAGAAATTTTGCAGGCCAGAAGAGAGCGGCATGATATATTCAAAATGCTGAAAGGATAAAACCTGCAACCTAGAATATTCTATCCAGCAAGATTATAATTTAGACTAGAAGGAGAGATAAAGAACTTCTCAGACAAGTGACAACTAAGATAACTCATCAATACTAAAGATACCATAAAAGAAATGCTGAAGGATCTTCTCTAAATAGAAAAGAAGAAAGAATCTACAGGAAAGGGAAAATCCCACTAGGAAAGGCAAATATATGCTAAGATAAATGCCGGACTGGAAGAAACACAAGCTGGAATCAAGATTGCCAGGAGAAATATCAATAACCTCAGATATGCAGATGACACCGCCCTTATGGTAGAAAGTGAAGAGGAACTAAAAAGCCTCTTGATGAAAGTGAAAGAGGAGAGTGAAAAAGCTGGCTTAAAGCTCAACATTCAGAAAATGAAGATCATGGCATCCAGTCCCATCACTTCATGGGAAATAGATGGGGAAACAGTGGAAACCATGTCAGACTTTATTTTTTGGGGCTCCAAAATCACTGCAGATGGTGACTGCAGCCATGAAATTAAAAGATGCTTACTCCTTGGAAGGAAAGCTATGATCAACCTAGATAGCATATTCAAAAGCAGAGACATTACTTTGCCGACTAAGGTCCGTCTAGTCAAGGCTATGGTTTATCCTGTGGTCATGTATGGATGTGAGAGCTGGACTGTGAAGAAGGCTGAGCGCCAAAGAATTGATGCTTTTGAATTGTGGTGTTGGAGAAGACTCTTGAGAGTTCCTTGGACTGCAAGGAGATCCAACCAGTCCATTCTGAAGGAGATCAGCCCTGGGATTTCTTTGGAAGGACTGATGCTAAAGCTGAAACTCCAATACTTTGGCCACCTCATGCGAAGAGTTGACTCACTGGAAAAGACTCTGATGCTGGGAGGGATTGGGGGCAGGAGGAGAAGGGGACAACCAAGGATGAGATGGCTGGATGGCATTATGGACTCGATGGACGTGAGTCTGAGTGAACTCTGAGAGTTGGTGATGGACAGGGAGGCCTGGAGTGCTGCGATTCATGGGGTCGCAAAGAGTCGGACACGACTGAGTGACTGAACTGAACTGAACTGAGGATCAACCACTTAAATAAATCAGTACCTAGATTAAAAGGCAAAAAATTCTAACAGTAACTATAACTACAATAAACAGTTAAGTGATAAGCATAAAGATGTAAACTATGATAATAAAAACAAAATGTGGGAGGAGGGAAGTAGAAAATGTATATCTCTTGGAATGTGTTTGGACTTAAATGACTATACATTTAAAACAAGTAAATGTAATTACAGGTCAAGATATATGAACCACATATAACCACAAGTCAAAAACCTACAATAGATATACCAAAAACCAAAAAGAAAGGAACACAAACACAATAAAAAAAGTCAACCACAAGAAAACAAAAGAACAGAGGATAACTATAAAAGCAACCAGAAAACAACTATTAAAATGGTAGTTAATACATACCTATAAATGATTACTTTAAAAGTTAATGGATAAATTCTCCAATCAAAAGACATAGAGTGGCTGACGAGATATACAAAAGAGACTTTCTTCAGGGCTACAGACACACAGACTGAAAGTGAGGGGACAGAAAAAGTTATATGCAGTGATAAATGGGTATGCAATGGTACCCCACTCCAGTACTCTCGCCTGGAAAATCCCATGGACGGAGGAGCCTGGTGGGCTGCCGTTCATGGGGTCACACAGAGTCAGACACGACTGAAGCGACTTAGCAGCAGCAGCACGCATGTATGTACAGCTGATTCACTTTGCTGAACATCTGAAACTAACATAACATTGTAAATCAACTATATGCCAATAAAATTTTTTTAAGAACTGATACCACAGAGATACAAAACATAAGGGAATAGTATGAAAAGTTAGATGCCAATAAATTGAACAACCTAGAAGAAATGGACAAATTTCTAGACAGAGACAACTTGCCAAGACTGTATCAAGAAGGAACACACAATTTGAACAGACTGATCGCTAGTAGTGAAACTGAATTTTTAATTAACAAAACTCCTAGGAAACAAAAGTCCAATACCAGATGGCTTCACTGGGGAATTCTACTAAACATATAAAAAAGAAATAATTCTTCTCAAACTATTCCAAAAAATTGAGGAGGGGAAAACACTTCTAAACCTATTCTATAAGGCCACCACTACCCTGATATCAACATCAGACAAAGACAGTACAAAAAAGAAAATTACAGGCCAATATCTTTGAATATATATGTAAAAATAAACAAAATGTTAGTAACCTGAATTCAACAATACATAAAAAGAATGATACATCATGATCAAGTTGGATTTATTCTAGTGAAATAAGGATGGTTCGCCATTAGCAAATCAATCAATGTGACATACCACATTAACAAAAAGAAGGATAAGAATCATATGATTATCTCAATAGATGCCAAAAACCCACTTGACAGAATATAACACCCATTTATGATGAAAAAACTCAAATCAAAGTTGGTACAGAGAACATTTCTCAACATCCTAGGGCTTCCCTGGTGGTACAGATGGTAAAGAATCTATTTGCAAGGCAGAAGACCCAGGTTCAGTCCCTGGGTCCGGAAGGTTCCCTGGAGAAGGGAATCACTACCCACTATCACTACCTAGTATTCTTGCCTGGAGAATTGCATGGACAGAGGAGCCTGGTGGGCTGCAGCCCATGGGGTGGCAAAAGAGTTGGATCCTGAACACCTAGAAAACCCTCTGCAGCCACCCTTCCCCTAGTGGGCACTGCAGCTGGGGGTCTGCAGGAGGAATTCTGCCCTTCATCTCTGTCTCCAAAAGTGTGTGTCCCTCTCCTGCAGGGCTGGGGGATGAACTAAGACTTTCTCCACTTTCTTGTAGGGGCAAGGTGGTGTGTCCCCTTCCTGTGCAGCCTTTGGACAGAGCCCTGCCTCCACATCCCTGTAATCAGATAGCACTTTTCCCCCACTAAGCCTGCGGCAACAACCTGAATTTCATGGTTTCCACCCTGAACAATAAGGCAACTTTCCTTATTTCCATGGGGTCCCACAGAGTTGGACATGACGGCGCAACTGATGCTTTCACTTCACTTTCTCAACATTCTCATTTATGATAGACCCACACCTAGCATCATACTCATCAATGAAAACCTGAAAGCCTACCCTTAAATTCAGGAAAAAGACAAGGATGCCCACTCTCATCACATCTATTTAACACAGTATGCAAAGTCCTAGCCACAGCAATGAGACAAAAAGAAATAAGAAGCATCCAAATTGGAAGGAAAGAAATAAAACTATAACTATTTGCAAATGACATGATTTTTTATATAGAAAATGCTAAACTCTCTACTCCAAACCTATTAGGTTTAGTAAATGAATTCAGCAAAGTTGCAGGATTCAAGATTAATATATAGAAATCTGTCGCTTTTCTATACACTAATAACGAACTATCAGAAAGAGAAAGTAAAAAAAAAAAAATCCTGTTTAAAATTGCATCAAAAATAATAAAATGTCTAGGATAAACTTCACCAAAGAGGTGAAAGACCTATGCTCTGAAAACTATAAAACACTGATGAAGGAAACTGAAGATGATACAGAGAAATGGAAAGATACCCTGTATTCTTGGATTGTAAGAATATTTTTTTAAATGGCCATACTCAGAGCAATCTACAGATTTAATGTAATCTGTTATCAAAATATCTATGACATTTTTCACAGAACTAGGACAAATAATCCTCAAATTCACATGGTTCCACTAAAGCCCCTGAATTGCCAAGACAATCTTGAGAAAAAAGAACAAAGCTATAGATATCATGCTTCAGGACTCATACCATATTACAAAGCCAAAGTAATCAAAACGGCATGGTACAGGCACCAAAACATACACATAGATCAATAGGACAGACAGCCCAGAAATAAACCCATGCACCTATGGTCAATTCTGGCCAATTAATCTATGAAAAAGGAGGTAAGAATATATACAATGCAAAAGGTCTCTTCAACAAGTGACATTGGAATAACTGGATACTTACATGTCAAAGAAGGAGATTAGAATATTTCCTTATACCATATACAAAAATAAATTCAAACGGGTATACAAAGACAGATCCAAAAAAAAAAAAAAAGAAAAAAAGATGTTGCTATGATTTACATCAGAAAGTGTTCTGCCTATTTTCTCTTCTAGACCTGAAACCATAAAACTTCTAGAAGAGAAAACAGGCAGAACACTGTTCATCTGAAGAAATCAAAACTAATTAAAAAAGACACATGAATCCCAATGTTCATAGTAGCACTATTTACAGTAGTTAAGACATGGAACTAACCCAGTATCCATCAACAGATGACTGGATTAAGAAAATGTAATGTATGTACACACACATGCAATGGAATATTTGCCATGAAAAAGAATGAAATTCAGCCAAGTGCAGCAACATGGATAAATCTAGAGAATATTACAGTTAGTGAAATAAGTCAGAAAAAGATAAATACTGTATGATATCACTTATACATGGAATCTAAAAAATAACACATGTAAGTATGTATGCAAAACAAAAACAGATGTACAGATACAGAAAACAAACCAGTCATTACCACTGGGGAGAGGAAGAGACAAATTAGGGATATAGTATTAAGATGTACAAACTACTATGTATAAAATAATGAGCAACAAAAATATATAGCATAGAAATATAGCCAATATCTTGTAATAATAAAATATAATCTGTAAAAATACTCAATCACTATGCTGTAAACCTGAAATTAATATAATATTGCAAATCAGTTCTACTAAGAGAAAATAATTGGGTAACATAATTGAATAAGATTAAAAGAAAATGAAATAAGATTACAAAAAAGTGATGAAACATTCATTACTAAAAAAAAAATGAAACATACTTATACACATTTGTTTTCTTAATATTATCTTCCACGAACTCTCTTGTTCTAAACACACCAAACTTTTTTTTTTTTTTACTTTACAATATTGTATTGGTTTTGCCATACATCAACATGAATCCGCCACGGGTGTACATGAGTTCCCAATCCTGAACCCCCCTTCCACCTCCCTCCCCATACCATCCCTCTGAGTCATCCCAGTGCACCAGCCCCAAGCATCCTGTATCCTGCATCAAACCTGGACTGCTGATTCACTTTTTATATGATATTATACATGTTTCAATGCCATTCTCCCAAATCATCCCACCCTCGCCCTCTCCCACAGAGTCCAAAAGACTGTTCTATACACCTGTGTCTCTTTTGCTGTCTCGCATACAGGGTCATCATTACCATCTTTCTGAATTCCATATATATGTGTTAGTATACTGTATTGGTGTTTTTCTTTCTGGCTTACTTCACTCTATAATAGGCTCCAGTTTCATCCACCTCATTAGAACTGATTCAAATGTATTCTTTTTAATGGTGGAGTAATATCCCATCGTGTATATGAACCACAGCTTTATTATCCATTGGTCTGCTGATGGACATCTAGGTTGCTTCCATGTCCTGGCTATTATAAACAGTGCTGTGATGAACACTGGGGTACATGTGCCTCTTTCAATTCTGGTTTCCTCGGAACACACCAAACTATTCAGGGGTCCCTTTTATTCCACTCTCTCTGTTTCAATAATTTATATTCCATTCACTTTCTCATACGCAGTATCATATGTCCAAGTTCTACTCATCCTTTAGGACCTAAGTCAAAGTCTAGCTCTCCATAGACCTTCCTAGACACACAACGGAAGCAATAAATCCCTTTTCTGAACCCCTGAAACATACATCCTATTCTGTGTCATTTCCTACTGTGTGGTACACCTTTATTTATGTCACAGAACTGCAAGCTTATTGGAGTAGAGGCTGCTTTGAGTTTCCATATGTCCAGTACTTGGTATAATATCTGGCACATGGTTTATTTTTAACAAATGACTGATTGAAAGAAGGATTACTGTGTAAAACGGCATGAAGCATGGTTATTTAATCAATAGATACTATAACTCATGACACAATACCTTGTCAACAGCACCCTGTCAAATATTTGTGAAGAGATGTTTGTCCTAATCATTGGCCATATGGAGACCAAGAGACAAAGTTTGAAACCAGCTCTAGACACCTTCTATCACATTTAGCACATAATATTTCAATTAAATATATCAGTTATGCTTATATAGCTTTTGAGGTACTCAATAAAATATAAATTTCATAAAATAATCAATTGTCATGAGAAAAAACAAAACAGTGTAAAGTTCAGTGTGCATAATTAACATACGTATAAATACTCATTTCAGTGTTAACAGCGTTTATCTCTAGGTGGTAAGGTTATGAATGATTTATGTCTTCTACCATTTGCTTACTGTCCTTTCAAATTTGGTAAACATACACCCCATTGTGTGATATAAAGGGAAAAACTAACATGGCCCTGAAAGGAAGTTTCTGATGACTGTGAGATCAATTTCATTCAATACAGTTGTTTACCTGAGAAGGAATAAAGAAACCTGTCAACATGATCTTTGGCCCCACTCTTACCACATACACCCTTGACCCCTTCAAGAGGGGAACAGGATGTATGATAAAATAATCTTTCTGTGTATAGAAATCTAAATTCAGATTCTTTGGTTGAATACTCTAAAATGACAAATGAAAAATAAATGTGACGTACTAAAACTTGAAAGATAGATTCAAGAATGCAAATGAATGTTGGGATTATACTTTTTTGCATTCTTTGCTTATTAATATTTCATATTATATTTACAAAGAATGTATTTAGTACTTGTGTTATTAAAAGGCTCTTAAATATACATTAAAACATAGTCTCATCTAAACAATGGAGTCTATCTGGGAAGGGATAGATGGTTGATTTTTTTTCTGGTTCTTTCAGTAGTCATGGATATGGTACTCAAATCCTTAGATGGAAGGCATTGCACATATTATATGCAAATCAGATACATGTAAAGGGTGAGGAAGGGATATGGAAGAGATGAAGAGGATATTTCCTGCCTATCAGGGGCTGACCTAGGGCCCAGAGACAAGAAAGTGCTCAGGACAGTCCATATAGTGAAACAAGAATTCTACAAAACAAATTTCACCCACTATAAAAGTATTCCCAGGGCCAGCTCTGAAGAGAGATGTCTGTATTGGTTTCCTTCCAATGCCTCCTGTCAAGCAATGAAGGATGGTAGAGCAAGGCCAAAATCCTCTTTTAATTTTGTATCTTCTGTCACAGCAACATATTTTATTTACTAACAGTTGATTTTATTGACTTCAACCCACAGAGCTGCTTTGCATATTCACTGGACCTGACAAATACTTTTTTCAAGCTTGGTAAGAGATCTGTACCCTTGAGATGTCTAGGAAGAGTTGTCGGCCCAGGTCTTTCATCATTTGTACCTGGGTTCTTACTAGAAATGTCATTTGTAATGTGAAGACCAGGGAATAACGGGTAGGGCTCTCTCTAAGCTGCTAGGAATATGTGATGAGGCTGAGCTCTAATGTCACGTTTTGTCCTTGTCTCTCTCAGGCACCAACACAGCTTAGTACTTACTAAATGTCTTTTGATAAATAGCTCTTAGGTGTACAACATCTTAAAATTTTTAAAGCACTTCCACAGATGTTATACTACTTGTTCTTCCCAACAATTCAGAGGTGGGAGGTGGCTGGGAGGAGTACCATCAGCCCCACTATTTTTTTCAGGGGAGGAAACTGAAGTTCTTTAGGGTGGATGAGCTGTGAACGCAGAAGGCGGGCTTAGAACCCACATTCTGTGATGCCTGTGCCCAGGTCTTCATGCTGCCGTTTTGTTCCTAGGATCCTTGATCAAATCCTGTTCTTGCGACATTTTACCCCATGCGGAAACCTCACATAATGAGACTACCCAACTTCCAAGGCTGCTGGGATATCAAAGAGATAATTACACAAATGTACCTTCTGAACAATGAAGCTATTCAAATGTATTACTGTTTTGTGTTCAGTGAAATGCTCTGCTTTCATGAAATCATTCATCATCGATACCTTGGTGTGGATCGTTTATTGAATATTCCAGTCATAATATTCAAGTATTCCCTCAAATATTCAAGGCTTCCCTTGTGACTCAGCTGGTAAAGAATCTACCTGCACTGTGAGAGACATGGGTTCGATCCCCGGGTTGGGAAGATGCCCAGGATAAGAGAATGACCCCCCACTCCAAGTATTCTGGCCTGGAGAATTCCATTCTGTACAGTCCATGGAGTTGCAAAGAGCAGGACGTGACCAACTGACTTTTACTTCACTTCCAGTCATAGTAACACAGGCTGGGACCTGAGACCTTTGCTGCAGTGCTTACATGTGGACAAACATCTCAAGTAACAAGATAAAAGAAACTATAAGGGGCCAAAAATAAGGAAAATTATGGATAAGATACAAAAAGATAAAAAAGCCCAAATGCTACTTCTGATAGGCCTGGAGCAAAAGCAGGGAATATACATGCCCCCCGGCCCCTGCATACACCACCACCCAAGTCACCTGTCTGACCCAACTTCTGGACACGCCACTACCCTTGTCCCATATAAGGAACCAGCTCACTCTAACTTCAGTGAGTAAGCAAGGGAACCTGTTGTTTGTTCTCGCTGGCCCCTGCTGCATCAGGTACCCCAGTAAAGCCTTGCCTGAATTTCCTGTCTGGCCTCTGATCAATTTCTGTTGATTCAGGAGGCCAAGAACTCTGGTTGGCAATAATAACTAACCCAGAATATTTGGGATGAGAGGAGAAAGGTGTTGGGAAGAAACATCCCGGGTACTGGGGTCTTATCTGGTCAGAACAGATAGACTGGGGGTGACATGAGGATACTAGCTGCCAGAGAGAAGAGGAAAACAGCAGATAATTCAGAGGCATTATTTGAAGTGGGGTCCAAGGAAAAGCAATACTTTTTCATAGTTTCTAAGATTAGAACTGTCTGGGTAAGTCGGCAAAGGGAGAACCACAGGCTTAAAGATTGGGTGACTTGCCAACTATCAGTGGTACCAGGAGATATACTACCTTATTAAAATACCATCCCCTTCCAATTCCATGATCCTGCTTTATTTTCTTAACAATGTTCATCCTCATTGCTATCTGAATATTATCATGTTTTTAAGTATCTAAAATTCTTCTATAGTCACATGGAAGATCTGCCTTGTAAATTGAGTTAGCATTTCATCTGCCTTTTCTAAAAATACCAATGGGTCTTAAATTCATTCTGCTGCTCATGTGGTACCCATATCTGATTCAACATCTGTCTTTTATTAATCCCTCTGACCCCAAGTAGAACAGGTCTTAGCACTTAGAGTATGTTCACTAAATATTTGTAGTATAAATGAATGCAAACAAAGACAGAAGGCTCTGAAGCCTATGTCTTGCCATTACATCATATCACTTCGCTTTAATTCTTAAAACATCTGAGCCACGGTATTGCTGCCAAGCAATGGAAGCCACAGTACTTTTTGCTAGAACAACTCTAATGGGGTATAACTGGGTCTGAATCCTGGTGGCATTACTGCTATGCCCTCTAGCTTCTCGTCAAGTAGTCTTCCTCTCCTGCCAGTCTGTAGTCTGTTTTCCAGTGTAGTCAGTCATCCTTTTAACCTGAAGATCTGATCATATTGGTCCCCTAATTCTTACTGGAGATCAAACCAGTCAATCCTAAAGGAAATCAGTCCTGAATATTCATTGGAAGAAGTGATGCTGAAGCTGAAGCTCCAATACTTTGGCCGCCTGATGCAAAGAGCTGACTCATTGGAAAAGACCCTGATGCTGGGAAAGACTGAAGGTAGGAGGAGAAGGGGACAACAGAGGATGAGACGGTTGGATGGCATCACCGACTCAATGGACATGAGTTTGAGCAAACTCTGGGAGTTGGTGATGGACAGGGAAGCCTGGCGTGCTGCAGTCTATGGGGTCGCAAAGAGTCGGACACGACTGAGCAACTGAATTGAACTTAATTCTTACTGTCAGGACAAGAATATCTAGTAGAGCAGAAGTTATTGACGTCAGGTTCTCGTGTGTGGTTTGTCCCCTTTCTCCTGAAATGTGGAAACTCCAAAAGCTTGAATGTAAGGGCAGGCAGCATCTGGAACCACATCTAATGCAACTTCACACTGAGTCCTGACCTCCTCTAAGCCACTGGCCTTTCTCATTTGACAAGTGGGTTAGTTTAAGGGCTCTGGTTTGCCATATGTCAACCCTCTGAAGCATCACCATGCCTAGAATCCTTCAGAGAATGGCATTTTCACAATCTTTGTGCACATTTACAGTGATTTTTCTTTTGCAACTGTAACTCAGGAATGAAAAGGTATAATTAGTCCTCTGCTGGGCCCATTTGTGGACCCCAGCAGGGATCATTTTAGTTTGGAATGACAGCAAGCCCTGCTTGTTATCTCAACTCACATGTTTTTTCTTCAACAGAGATAACCTAATAATAGCTTGAAATTTATGGAGGACCATGCCAAAGAGCCCCCTGGGCTTTAGAGGGTAGAGGAGGGGAGAGGGGGGCAGAAAATACCACATAATTTCCTGCTTGAAAATAACTGAACCAAAATAAGCTCTTTTCTCCCTGTGCACAAAACACTGGATTTATAGGTACCGAGTTAAACAAAGGTTATCAAATATGGTCACCAATGAGATCAGCATTTCTGGATGATGTGTCAGAAAATGTGGCTGAACCATATAAAGTGCTGTATAGATTTAAATCCTTTTCTGGAATAAAGCAGAGTATAAACAGTCAAACATAGCTTATGTTTCCTTCCTGGGAAGAGGCAGGATGTGAGGTCTGTGTGCTAAGGAGCCTCGATGGCATTCCAGCTGGCATCATGCATAAATGCCAAGCAGCATGATTTCATAGCCAGAATATGCCCTATTCCCAACAGATACTAAAATTCTTCTATAGTCACATGGAAGATCTGCCTTGTAAATTGAGTTAGCATTTCATCTGCCTTTTCTAAAAATACCAATGGGTCTTAAATTCATTTTGCTGCTCATGCAGTACCCATGACATGGCAATTATAAATGATGCTTTTTTATAACCCACAGTTCTTTAAGTTCAGTAACAACATTTTAATAAAAACATGTCATTCTTTGTGCAGGGAGGTCCTGGCACATGCCTCTGTTCTACAGACCTTGGTCTCTGTTCCTGATGGTTTCCATGGATTTGAACTGATTCAAGGGGCCTACAAGGTGACACACTGGGACCATGGATGAGACTAAGAGCTGAAGTTTGCCTCCTTAGTACTGTGTTATGACCAACTAACTGAAGGCCTTTTTATTTTTTATTATTAAATGAAGTGCAAAGAAGGGCAACACCTAAGAATGTTCAAACTATTGTACAACTGCAGTAATTGTACAATGCTAGCAAGGTAATGCTCAAAATCCTTCTACCTAGGCTTCAACAGTACATGAACTAAGAAATTCCAGATGCACAAGCTAGATTTAGAACAGGCAGAGGAACCAGATATAAAATTGCCAACATCTGCTGGATTGTAGATACAGTGCAAAAAGAATTCCAGAAAAACATTTACTTCTGCTTCATTGACTATGCTAAACTTTAACTGGGTGGATCACAACAAACTGTGGAAAATTCTTAAAGCAATGGGAATACTAGACCACCTGAGAAACCCATAGGTAGGTCCAGAAGCGACAGTTAGAACTGGACATGAACAGCAGACTAGTTCAAAATTTGGAAAGGAGTACGTCAAGACAGTATATTTTACTCTGCTTATTTAACTTATATGCAGAGTGCATTTCTATGGGAAATGCCGGACTGGATGACTCACAAGCTGGAATCAAGATTGCTGGGAGAAACATCAACAGCCTCAGATATGCAGATGATACCACCCCTAAGTGGCAGAAAGCGAAGAGCAACCAAAGAGCCTCTTAAAAGAGGAGAGTGAAAAAGCTGGCTTAAAACTCAACATTCAAAACACTAAGATCATGACATCCAGTCCCATCACTTCATCACAATAAATGGAGAAAAACAGAAACAGTGGCAGAGTTTATTTTCTTGGGCTTCAAAATCACTGCATATGATGTCAGCAATCATGAAATTAAGACACTTGCTTCTTGGAAGAAAAGCTATGACAAATCTGGTCAATGTATTAAAAAGCAGAGACATCACTTTGCCAACAAAGGTCAGCATAGCCAAAACTATGGTTTTTCCAGGAGTCATGCACAGATGTGAGAGCTGGATCATAAAGAAGGCTGAGTGCTGAAGAATTAATCCTTTTGAACTGCAGTGCTAGAGAAGCCTCAGGAGAGTCCCTTGGATTGCAAGGAGATCAAACCAGTCAATCCTAAAGGAAATCAACCCTGAATATTCATTGGAAGGACTGATGCTGAAGTTCCAACACTTTGGCCACCTGATGTGAAAAGCTGGCTCATCAGAAAGGACCCTGAAGCTGGGAAAGATTGAGGGCAGGAAGAGAATAGGGCGACAGAGGATGAGATGTTGGATGGCATCACTGACTCAATGAACAGGAGTTTAAGCAAACTCCAGGAGACAGTGAAGGACAGGGAAACCTGGCGTGCTATAGTCCATGGGGTTGTAAAGAGTTGGACACAACTTAGCGACTGAACAACAACCACCTCAAGGTTCATGGTGCTAATTCTGAGTACCACTGTGTGATATTTTCTCCCAGAAATCCCTAACATATAGGTCAAGGTTACTGCTGGCAGAAGGGTTATGAGTTATTTTAAAAGGCACACAAATTCATATATGCACAAAGCAATGAAGACCAAAAACATCTCACATGCATAGACTGAACATGTCTGTAGAGATTGTGTAACGAATAAAACAAAAATCATAAATCCTATAGACTCCATGGTGCATCCCTACCATTATGTATAACAAGTATAATTACTATCATATAGAGAAGCCATGACATTGTTATGCTAAAGTTGGCCTTTGTTAAATATTGAGAAAAGACAAATCTGTGCAGTCAGAATGTACATTAGAAGTTATTTGGGGCTAGAGGTAGAAATGGAGATTACCTGTATATGGGCATGAGGGATCTTACTGTGGTAATGAAACATTCTAAGAGTGGATCAGGGTAATGGTTGCACAACATAGTAAATTTCCAGGAAAAAATAAATCAGTGAATTGTTTACTTCACAAACCAATTTTATGGTATGTGAATAACCCCTCAATAAAGTTGCTTGAAAATGCAGTCTAGGGCCTAAATTTGAAAGAAAAAAAATAAAAGAGTGGCCCTTGAAAACTGTCATTTTCATTATCTTATTTTCAAATGTGTAAAGGGAGAAATGAGAGTCATCACCTGTACATAGTTTACTGGTCATTCAGTAGAGACCCACACTTCTGCTAACCCCCATGGAGCAAATATGCCTAATATGCCTTCCCTATACTTGATGCTTGCTCTCTTTGGAATACAACTTGAGCTGGAAAAAAGAAAGTTTACATTTGTCTACAACTCATGTCCACAACACCAAGTCTTTAGGCACAAAACACACATAGAAACACACACACACACATATACACCTGCCCCTCAATAGTATGGTATTCCTGCCAGGTGTTCTTATTTGGCTGACCTAGAGTTTATAAAAAGGCCCAGTTAAGAGTAGGATGAAATATTTTTAACTTCCCTTCTCTTACACTGTGACTGTTGTGGAACTCAGTGAAGGCAGCTCATGTGAGGTTGGGACCCTGATCTTAAGACTGCAAAGCTTCGGGTGAAGCCTGACACATGCTGAGGACCCCTACTCTCTGGACCACCTCCTGCTAGATGACATCCTTTTTATCATCCTGGTCTCTCCCTAGCCTGGTGCACAGGGCCAGGTGCCCATGCAGTGCTACCATTTGAGAAAAATAGAAGGATTGTAATGGCCAATGAAAAAACTAAGCTTTTCTTTTGAGTGAAAGGAATAAAGGATGGAAATAAAATTTTGAAATGGGTCTTTCCCAGACTGGCTTTTACAAAATGCTTTTGGGCTTGTTGCATATAGTTTATTTTTATTTAGGATAATAGGCAGTGCTTGTGGCATTTATGGAACAAACCTTGTGAAATCTGGTGTCTGGCCTTCCTCCGTCTTGCTCTGTCCTTGTAAAGTTTTGCTTTCGTAGGCTCCCTTCAATTCTAATGACATCACTCATTCGTGGGAAAGTTCTCTGGAAAGTACAGAGTGTTTTACTCCCAGGCAGCTTCTCATTGGTGTGAGGTTCAGATAAGGTTCCATGGAAAGACATTTGAGTGACTAGGGCTGACCAGGGCTGCTCCCCTCGCTATGTCCCTGGGTATCTTTGCCTCTTGGCCTGACTACAGATCAGAGGGCCCATTGTCAACAGTCCTGACCTTTGCTGGTGGCCAAGAAACTGACTGCATATTAGAGTATTTGAAAACAAAATATACCTGCCCTTTAGGGTCCTCTTGGGAGAACTGTCACCAGAGCCATTGGGAAATCTTGGCTCCGAGTAAAGTAATTCTGTTTTCATTCCCATGTAAGCTGATGTGAAATGTTAACCATCCAATTTAATACGTACACACCCTGGTGCTGTGGCACTGTCTCTCCAACTTGCGCTGAGTTGAAATGCCAGTGCTTGGAGGGTAAAGCTCACAGAGAGTCAGTGACACTGCAGGAGACAGGAATACATTTGGGGATGTCCATATCATCAGAATTCTTAACAAAGGATAGTAATGAAAATAAGCTAAGAATTTTCTTGGCTTTCTGTTTTTTTCAATGGCTGCAATATAGTAGAGCTGAAAACACTGTGGGAATCCTAAACCCATGTACCAGTACACTGAAGAAGGGGAAAGAGATCTAACTTTCTTATCAGGTCAACTCTATGTAATATCCTGCACTATAAAGGTGTTCTCATATAGTCCTCAACTCTAAGGTAGATTTTCATGTCCCCATTTATGCAGCTTAAGAAACTAAGGCTGAGAGAAATTAATATGCTTCTAGTAAGCGGGGGTAGGTGGGTTTGAACTCAGGGCTACCTCAATCTAAAGTTCATGATCTTTTATACTCTGTTGGTGCATGTTCACTCAGATGGTACTGAGAGAAGATTTTGCATGACTTTTCTGGGACTGAGAGTATTAACAGTTAATCTGTGAGCCCAGCAATAAGAACACGGAATCTGTTTAAAGTAGAACAAAGAGGAAGAGACTGAAGCTCCTGCTGTCTCCAAGGTAGCTCAGATGACTGGGGAATTCAGAATGAATGGGTACTATTTCCCCTGAGAAGAATTTTCTTTTGGGTGGGGTGCCATGCTACTGTGTTGCCTTCTGACCCCCTATTTTTGGTTAGGTTGGGACAGAATGAGTATGTACGTGGATAGGTGTTTTGGACAGTAACCTCTAGAAATTCTGCTTGCAGGGCTCCTACTTCTGCTAAACACTGAAAGCTGGTTTTCAGAGTTGCCAGTAGGCCTTTGCAGAACCTGACTTTTGAGAGAGTGTCCCCAGTATGTCCTTCCTGGGCTCCACGGACCCCAGTGCCTGGGCAACCTCATATCACAGGCAGCTTCTAGCTAGAGTCAGAATGACCCAGCCTCCCTTGTGGTCACTTAAATTAGCAGCACGTGGCTGTGCTGATGAAGATTATCTTGGCATGCTATTTTTCACCAGCTGAGTCAGAACTGAACATGCTTAAGAGTTTCCAGTCATCTAATTTTTTCAAATTTACAGGTAGGAAATGCTAAGAATCTATGAATAGAGGATTAGGTCTTTACTACTTTCTGAAGTTTTTTGAAGCATGGACTCTATGAGGTGTTTTATGCCAGAGAAAAATGTAGTATCAGATACCAAGGAGCTTGAATGTAATCCACTGTTGCATATTTTAAAAATGGAAAATACTAAAATTAAGGCAAAAGTGTAATATCCCCCAAATTATAAACTATATGGGAAAGGATATCTGCTATGCTTACTTTGCAACTAAATCCCAGGTGGAATGATAAAGTGGTTAAATACCAGATTTAAGTATTATGAGATAATATGGATTCCATAATTTACCATTGATATAAACTTGGCTTAAATGCGGCCAAATCATTTTTTTATAAGCCTTAATTTTCTCATCTAACAACTGAATCATCTAACACAGAGAGACCAGCTCTCTTCACAGATGAATTTTATCAAACATTTAGAGAAGAACAAATAACCATCCTTTTCAAACTTTTCTAACAAATTGAAGAGGACGGAACATTCCCAGGGCCATTCTATGAGGTTACCATCAACCCAATACCAAGAGCAGACAAAGAGATCACGCAAAAAAGAAAACTACAGGCCCATATCACTGATGAACATAGATGCAAAAAATCCTTAACAAAATACTACAAACAGAATCCAACAATGTTAAAAGGATCAGAAGCCATGATTGGGTGGGATTTATCCCAGGGATGCAAAGATTTTTCAATATATGCAAATCAATCAATGTGATACACCATATTAAGAAATTAAAGTTAAAAACCATATGATCATCTCAATAGAGACATAAAAAGCTTCTGACAAAATTCAACACTCGCATATGATAAAATCTCTCCATAAAGTGGACACAAAGGGAACCTACCTTAATATAATAAAAGCCATATATGATAAATCCATAGCAAGCATCATTCTCAATGGTGAAAAATTAAAAGTATTTCCTCTAAGATCAGGAACAAGACAAGGATGTCCACTCTTGCCGCTATAATTCAACATAGTTTTGAAAGTCCTAGCCACGGCAATCAGATAAGAAAAAGAAATAAAAGGAATCCAAACTAGAAAAGAAGTAAAACTGTTATGGTTTCCATATGACATATTATACATAAAAAATTTTAATGCCACAAGAAAACTACTAGAGCTCATCAACAAATCTGATTAAATTGCAGGAAAAAAAATAAAGGCACAGAAACCTTTTGCATTCCTGAACACTAGCAATAAAAGATCAAAAGAGAAATTTATTTTTTTTTTTAATTTTTATTTTTACTTTATTTTACTTTACAATACTGTATTGGTTTTGCCATACATTGACATGAATCCACCACGGGTGTACATGCAAAAAGAGAAATTTAGAAGACAATCCCATATTCCATGTGTTAAAAAGCATAAAATACCTAGGAATAAACCTACCTAAGGAGGTAAAAGAAGTGTACTTGGAAAACTATAAGAAACTGATGAAAGAAGACAAAAATGACTCAAACAGATGGAAATATAAACCATGTCACTGGATTGAAAGAATCAATATTGTGAAAATTATTCTACTGCACAAGGCAATCTACAGATTTAAAGCAATTCCTATCAAATTACCCATGGTATTTTTCACAGAGTTAGAACAAAATATGAATGGAAGACCCCAAAGAACCAAAGCAATCTTGAGGGAAAAATTGGAGCTGGAGGAATCAGGCTCCCTGACTTCAGACTATACCACAAAGCTACAGTTATAAAAATAGTATGGTACTGACATAAAAGGAGAAATGTAAATAAATGAAACAGGATAGAACGTCCAGAGATAAACCCACACACCTATGGCCCCCTAATCTGTGACAAAGGAGGCAAGAATATACAACAGAGAAAAGACAATCTTTTCAATGAGTGGTGCTGGGAAAACTTGACAGCCACATGTATTATAAGAATGAAATTAGAATGCTTCCTAACACTGTACACAAAAATAAACTCAAAATGAATTAAAGATCTAAATGTAAGGCTAGATACTATGAAACTTAGAGGGAAATACAGGCAGAACA
Organism: Capra hircus; assembly: GCF_001704415.2. Classification (NCBI taxonomy): domain Eukaryota; kingdom Metazoa; phylum Chordata; class Mammalia; order Artiodactyla; family Bovidae; genus Capra; species Capra hircus. The sequence continues at coordinate 22,299,511 of NC_030818.1, forward strand.
CTCTCTGACATAAATCATAGCAAGATCTCTTTTGATTCACTGGCTAGTAATGGAAATAAGAAGCATAAACAATGAGACCTACTTAAACTCAAAAGCTTTTACATGCAAAAGACACAATAAATAAAAAGACAACCCACAGACTGGGAGAAAATATTTACAAATGATGTGACTGATAAGAGATTAGTCTCCAAAATCTACAGAACAGCTCATGATGCTTAACAGCAGGAAAAAAAACCAACCCACTCAAAAAGTGGGCAGAAGACCTAAATAGACATTTCTCCAAAGAAGACATGCAGATAGCCAATAGGCACATGAAAAGATGTTCAACATCACTCATTATTAGAGAAATGGAAATCAAAACTACAATGAGATGTCACCTCACACCAGCCAGAATGGCTGTCCAAAAAATATCCACCAATAATAAATGCTTGAGAGGGTGTGGAGAGAATGGAGCTCTCCTTCAATGTTGGTAGTAATGTAATTGGTACAGCCACTATGGAGAATAGTATGGAAATTCCTTAAAAAATAAAAATAGACCTACCATGTGACCCTGCAGTCCTGTAGGATTCAGGGAGCTCAACCCTGCTTTGTGATAACCTAGAAACACTGTAAAGATACACATATCTGAAAAGATACATGCACCCCAATATTCATTCAATATTCATTACAATATTCATTGTAATAGCCAAGGCATATTACAAGGCATAGAATCAACCTAAATGTCCATCGACAGAGGAATGGATAAAGAAGACATGGTACATATATACAGTGGAATATTACCCAGTCACTAAAAAGAATGAGATAATGTCATTAACAGCAACATGGATGGACCCAGAGAATGTCATATTTAGTGAAGTCAGAAAGAGAGGGAGAAATATTGTATGGCATCCCTAATATGTGGAATCTAAAAAGAAATGATTTAAACGAACTTACTTTCAAAATATAAACAGATTTTGAGACTCTGAGAATGAACTTATGGTTGCCTGGGAGGAAAGATGGGAGGAAAGACGGGAGGAAGTCTGGTATGAGTGTGTACACACTGCTACATTAAAAATGAATAACCAACAAGAACTTACTGTATAGCACATGGAACTCCGCTCAATGTTATGTGGCAGCCAGGATAGGAGGGGAGTTTGGGAGAGAATGGATACATGTTTTTGTATGGCTGAGTCCCTTCGCTATTTACCTGAAACCATCACAACATTGTTTGTTAATCATCTATGCTGCTAAGTCGCTTCAGTCATGTCCGACTCTGTGCGACCCCATTGACGGCAGCCCACCAGGCTCCCCCGTCCCTGGGATTCTCCAGGCAAGAACACTGGAGTGGGCTGCCATTTCCTTCTCCAATGCATGAAAGTGAAAAGTGAAAGTGAAGTCGCTCAGTCGTGTCTGACTTTTATCAACTCCATGGACTGCAGCCCACCAGGTTCCTCCATCCATGGGATTTTCCAGGCAAGAGTACTGGAGTGGGGTGCCATTGCCTTCTCCTATTAATCATCTATACCTCAATACAAAATAAAATGTTTTTTTTTTTAAAGCCTTTTTGTTTTCACAGCAAAGGAAGCCATGAACAAAATGAAAAGGCAACCCTCAGGATGGTAGAAAATATTTATAAATGAAGCAAGTGATAAGGAACTAATTTCCAAAGTATACAAACAACTCATGCAGCTCAATATCAAAAAACCAAAACTGAATCAAAAAAATCAGAATTTGAAAGGATGTATGGACCACAGTGTTCACTGTAGCACTATTTACAATAGCTAGGACATGGAAGCAACTGAAATGTTTATCAGAGAAATAAAGAAGGTGTGGTACATATACACAGTGGAATACTACTCGGCCATAAAAAGAAACAAAGTAGTACCATCTGCAGAGATGAGGATGGACTTAGAAATAGTCATTCAGAGAGAAGTAAGTCAGAAAGAGAAAAACAAATATCACTTAGTATTAATTACATGTTGAATCTAGAAAAATTGTACAGATGAACTTATCTGCAAAGCAGAAATAGAGTCAGAGATGTAGAGAACAAATTTATGGCTACCAAGGTGGGAGATGGATTGGGAGATTAGGAGTGATATATATACACTAAAAACAGATAATGAGAACCTACTGTATATAGCACAAGGAACTCTATTCAATGCTCTGTGGTCACCTAAATGGGGAGGAAACTTTAAAAAGAGTCAAGATACCCACTGATAGATGAGTGGATATAGATATGGTACACATATACAATGGAATATTACTCAGCCACAAAGAGGAACAAATTTGAGTTAGCTGTAGCGAGGTAGATGAACTTGGAGCCTGTTATTCAGAGTGAAGTAAGAAAGAGATTAATATCATATATTAATGCATATATATGGAATCTAGAAGAATGGTACTGATGAACCTTGTAGTGCAGCAATAGAGACACAGATGTAGAGAACAGATGTGTTGACATAGCTGTGGAAGGAGAGGGTGGGGCAAACTGAGAGAGTAGTATTCAAACACATGCATCACCGTATGTAGAACAGATAGCCAGTGGGAATTTGCTGTAGGATTCAGGGAGCTCAACCCTGCTTTATGATAACCTAGAAGGGTGAGGTGGGGGGAAGTTCAGGATGGAGGGGATATGTGTATATATATAATTATGACTGATTCACATTGTTGTACGGCAGAAACCAACACAACATTGTAAAGCAATTTTCCTTCAATTAAAAAAATGTAGAAGTCTAGAAGTCAAAAAAAGAGGAAATACGTATGTGTGTAACTGATTCACTTTACCACACAGCAGAAGCTAACAAAACGCTGTAAAGGAACTATACTCCAATCAAACTTTTTTTTAAAAAGCTCTTGTTTCTATACCCCCGTGGTTCACATTTACTAACACTGCAATCAGAGGGCAAAGTGAATGGCTAGTATAGCTAGTTTTATATCATGTACACACTATGGTATTTAAAAGTCTGGAAGTGGTAACTTAAAAATGATAGATGATCTGATATAAAGATTATTTTTAAAAAATATTTCATGTAGAAAATAGGGCAAAACCTCCGAAATTGTCTATTTCCTTCTCCTTCATGCCTTAAAACCTCTAGGGTAAAATAATTCTTACTTGACAGAACTCAAAGGATAATCATAATACTGGAAGCAAACAGAAGTCAGACAAGGCCAGTGGCCTAGAATACCCAGTTTTTAAACTGTTCTGGTCCCCAAAGTAAACAGTCAGTAAAGAGAAGATGAAGTGAGCAGTAGGCAAGCTTTGGGCACAAGCCCAATCAAGATATATGAAGAAAGACCAAGACAGGACTCAGGTCGAACTACTCCCAACTCATCAACATCTCAGAGATTTCTCTGAAATTAAAGAAGAATGCTTACTTCTATTTGACTTGATTTAAAAGGGGCCAGAGATGAAAGAAAAAGGTTCATATTTGGAATCTGATTATAAGCTTGTCTTAGTATACCCAAGTTTTACTCAAGTAAGATTACTGTGTGCTAAAAGATTGCCAATTAAAGATGGTCCCTAGTACAAAAAAGGCTAGGTTCCAAATGTTCCTTCTTACACATTATCCTTTTGTATTTTGAACCTGTATTTCCAGAGAAGCAATGTGATATAACATGGTTATGAACTTATGCCTGTCTACTGCAAAGTGCCTGTTTAGCACTCCACAAAATATACCTAAAGTTTCTAACAGTTCTGGCCTGAGTTCTGGGTCTTGGAAGCAGAGATTATAGGAGAGCAAAGAATGAAGAGATAATATCTTGCTCCTCACAGTTCCCACCATAGTCACAATTATGAACGAGAAAAAATTGTTTCCATTCTGATACGCTTAGTGCTTTGAAATTTACCTTAGCCCCTTCTTACTACAATAGCCTGCTCAGATATATCCTATTCTTCAAAAATAAGCTACACTATAGAGACAGTTATTCATCTCCCTTGATTCTAACTTTAATTCTTAACTGTCTCTACAAGCAAGATGTTATGAAGAAAGCAATCAGACAGACCAATGCATACTCGTGTAAATGGTTGTACATTAATTTATATATACAGCACACATACACAAACACACGCACACACGCAACTGTATTATTTATATGCTAACTAGGAATCATTCTAGGAGCCAGGGATGTAATAGAGAAAAAGAGCAAGGTTTCTGCTCCTATGAAACATTTCCGTGGGGAGAGTAGGCCAAAGATAATACTCAAAAGCAGACTAAAAAAATCCAGAAAGTTATAAACACTCAATATCAAAGAGGGTGACATAACACAGGAAACTAGGTGACTACTTCATACGGCATGGTCAGGGAAGGTCTCTTGAAGAGGTAATACTTAGGATGAGACAGAACTGAAGACAGCCAGTCTTACGCAAATGAAGGGGAAGAGCATGTTAGACAGCTAGTGAAACCATGAGAAAGAACTGTACTTGGCGCATGAAGGACAGTAAAAGGACTATGCTAAGTCGTGTGCAACTCTCTGTGACTCCACGGACTGTGGCCTACCGGGCTCCTCTGTCCATGGGATTTTCCAGGCAAGAATGTTGGAGTGGGTTGCCACTTCCTTCTCCAGGGGATCTTCCCCATCCAGGGAACTAACCTGGGTCTCCTGTATCGCAGGTGGATTCTTTACCAACTGAGCCACCAGGGAAGGCTGAAAACCAGTGGGCAAGGAGGTAAGCAGGACAGACAGGCAGGGGCCAAATCACACGGTCTTTGTGAGCCAGAGCGATGCTTCTGAAGCTTGTCCTTAGTGAAAGAGAACGGCTGAGAAGATTTTAAGGAGAAATGCACTCTGATTTACATCTTAAAGCCATCTCTAGAAGAAGCATGGAGACAGAAAGGAGGCTACTCAGGGGGTTAGAGTGAGGAAAGACACTAGTCATGCTAGTCTACGTTGCCTAGACTGGCATGACTATGGGAGAGACAGCTAAGTGGGTCTGATCAATGTAGATGGTAGAGGAAAGATCTGCAGGAGTTATGAACAAATTCACTGGGGATGAGGACAAAGGAGTTAGGAACACCTGGGAAGATGATACTGTTTTCCAGAGAAAGGCAAGATCTAGAAAGAATAGGTTTGGGTGAAAGGTAAAGCACCTGGGCAGTAGAAATCAACAGTTCTATTTGGTATATGGTGCTTTTCAGCTGTGAATTACACATCCAATATGGATATAGGAAAGCAGTTGATATACGAATCTAGAACTCAGGGATAAGTTGAAGCTGGGGATGTACACTTGTTACTCACTGGTGTGTCAATGGTAATTAAGACTTGGAGACTGGGACAATGGCCCAGAGGCTGAGCATGACCAAGAAGAGGGCTGGAGATCCAGCTCTTGTTCACTCCAACATGAGGAGGTGGGAACATATTGTTTTTGGAAGCCCCCTTCTTCTCCAGAAAGGCAGCTCTGTGGAAGGGTGAGTCAGGAGAAAACACTCTCCCTCTATGAACAGGTTTGGCTCTTTAAGCTTATACAGGCACACCTGAGGGTTATCAGGAGTCCTTCTCTGCTGGTAGGTTAACAATAAAATCTCACTACCAGTTGGTATGAAGAAGCTCTGTCTCATCTGCAAAGTCATAAGCTCTTTTTTCCAAGATTTTGAATATGGTAAGAACATACCATTAATGAGATACATAGATATTTCATTCTACCCTGAGTCGGGAGGACTAGTAGTGAAGCTTTTCAATGCTCAAATGCCATCACAATCTAAGAATCTCAGTCTCACATCAGAGGAGGTAGCAGCTTATCAAACACTAGCCAGGAGCCTTTCTACCGTAGGAAAACTGGTAAGATGTCAGCCTAGAGAAAGAGCTGTGCTGTAGGACCAATACCAACAAATGGTAGGCTGTAAGTAAAAAGAATCAGCTTTTTGCCCATAGCAAATGGGCTTTGTCATTTGGGAGGAATAGCATCTTTTTCCCTCTAAGAAGTCAAGCACTGCTCTGAATCATAAGGACTGAAGGATGAAGTCAGAAATATTGAACAAGATGCTGAATGAACAATCTGCAGTTTTCTGAGGTGGGGGGGAGGGAATGTCTGTTTATATAGATATGATCACGTGAGATTACCTGTGAATATATTGTTTGGGGAGTACACTGCACAGTTAATATTACAGCAAGTTATAGGAATTCTCCCATTAACAGAGCAAAGAAATCTGCTTCCCAATGGGAAGAACTTATGGTAATGCAGGGAAACCATTTTGATAACTAATGACTCTGCTGTATCATCCCACAGGCTTTCTCACCTCTTGATACCCCTGCTTGGGTTCTGCACTGGTTTTTAAGCGGCAGGACAAATGACTTCAAGCACTAATGAGTGAAGTCGCTCAGTTGTGTCCGATTCTTTGCGACCCCATGGACTGGAGCCTACCACACTCCTCCATCCATGGGATTTTCCAGGCAAGAGTACTGGAGTGGGGTGCCATTTCCTTCTCCAGGGGATCTTCCTGACCCAGGGATTGAACCCAGGTCTCCTGCATTGCAGACAGATGCTTTACTGTCTGAGCCATCAAGCACTAGAGTTTACTGTAATCCACATTCCATGTCACACAAGAAATTTTAATCATATGGCTTCAATAATGTTCAAAAGGGTTCATTCAAATACGAGATACAGAGCCATGTTGGAAGACTGATATATAGCAAAAGGAGCCAGCTTTGAGATATTGATATGAATGAAGAAAAAAAGAAAAACACCCCAAAACATTTTCAGACCCAAGGATTTCATGTAGGAAAGCATTTTTTTTCAATCCCTTTTAAAGTCAGAAATGCATTTGGTAGGTCCTATTGCTGACTTATCAGAAATTCAGGCTAATTTTGAATAACCGTCATGAGATCTAATTTTGCCTTCGTTACCATAATTTGCACATATTCTCCTCAAGGGTTAAACCCACGGCCAAGAGTGTGCACTGACTTGGGCACCATTTCGCACAGTGACTTCGCACCCAAGCCTTAAGGAAAGCAGATCCCCTGACATTTTCCTATAGTAACCTGAGACAGAGCTAGGGCTGACCATAATGCTTAGTTCCCATGCTTGTGTACATGTTCTCGAAACAAAGCAACTGAAGAATATTTTCATGTTTTCCTCTTGCTTGCTATATTTCTGGTCATTTTTAGAAAAAATTAAAGACCAAATACACATCTATTGGAAAACAACTGGTTTTAAGGGGGAATCTACTCTTTGCACAGCCCTGCTCTCTAAGGTGGGCTTGTAATCGCTCGGCTCCTCCACGAACTCAGCTGGACCCCCAAACCATGCTGGGCCCAGCATGATCAAGACCTTCAAACAGTCAATCAGTTGTGTAACACCAAGCGCTGTGGCTGACCAGTATAAATCTGGACACTTCATCCATCTCTTGTTTCTCAAGGCTGAAGGGTCTGGATTCACACTCGTCAGATCATCTTTAGCCATTCAACACCATAATCACAAACGCTGCTTTTTAATGGAATTCCTTCTATGTCCCAGATGCTTTACTAGCTGTATAATTTACAGGCATTTTCCCAGTCCTTACCCTCATTCTGCAAGTTAAGTATGGTTATCCCTAGTTCATAAATGAAAAAACCGAGGCTCAGAGAAGTAATCTATCCATAGTCATGGAGATAATAAATACCTGAGAAGAACAACTAATTCTCTCGATCAAGAAATCATGGTTTAACTGTGCTTGTTTTTAGTCTCAAAACCCAAAAGTCAGGTTGCCAACTATGTCAAGTGTTAGTAGAAGTCACAGCATTTTTATCAAGGCTCTGGCAAGTGCTGAAAGTGGGAAGGGAATAGCTATATCTCCCCGCTAGTCCTGCCTTTTCCCAAGCCCACTGCAACTCTTGTCACTGACTTTCTGTAGATAGAGATACAAGTCTTGTTACTCTCAGTTGAGGCTGGAACTCTGTCAAGATGTCAACCAGTGCTGGCGAGTGGGTCCAGAACCTGAGTTATAATAAACTCTGATGTGTTGATATATACCTGTGAATCACCTGGGAGCTTAACACACATTTTGGGCCCTTCTTTAGACCCTCCGATTCCATGGCTCTCAGGCACTTGCATTTTTTAATCAAGCTCTAAGGTAATTTTGATGCCCAACAAAGTTTGAAAATTATTGCTCTCAAAGTAATGTTCAGGAGAAGGCTATCTTACTTAGAAGAGTGAGTATACATAATGAGCTATAGCTGTAGATTGGAAGAAAAATTCAGCTTATAGGAATGCATGAAGGGATGTTCAGCTGGTCTGCTCAAACTTTGGTCAGGATGACTTTTTCCTTGTTGTGATTCATGTTAATTTTTTATTTACTCCCATTAATATTCGGGTCAAGAGAATATTGTATCAGGTCTTAAATGTTTATACTCATAGCTCAGTCAGTACAGAATCTGCCTGCAATGCGGGAGACCTGGGTTTGATTCCTGGCTTGGGAAGATCCCCGGGAGAAGGAAATGGCAACCCACTCCAGCGCTCTTGCCTGGAGAATCCCACGGACAAAGAAGCCTAGCAGCGTACAGTCCACGTGTTCGGAAGAGTCGGACATGACTTGGTGGGTAAACCACCCAACAAAATAGTGAGTGCCTCTTGACTAAATACATAGAAGACAGAAACGTTGTTCTTAAGGATGATTCTGCAGCTGTGTTTATCAAAGTTCTAATTGTAATAGGAAGCTGACCTATCAATCTAGCCATCAAATCAGTCTGCTCTCTCTGGGCAGGCAGGCAGGCCCTCTGGGAATGCTACCCTGTCCGCATGAGGACACTGACCAGCTTTCTAACCTTGAGAAATGCCATGACAATATTCTGGCAGTGACATCATGCATAGCTTTGGGCTTTTGTCTTTCATCAGCCGGGTTTGTTAGCACAGCCCTTGAAACTGCAGAAACGAAAAGGTCAAGACGGTGAAAGGGCTTCCATGTCTGAGGCAATCCCATAGGCATGTATTCCCTACCTGGCACTGAGGTCCCAAGCGCGACGAACACCACCGCGGTCACGGAATCCTTCAGGCCGATGGTGCAGCCGAAGTGGGAAGCGAGGTCTCCAATGAAAGCTGTCAGTAAGCCGATCATGAGGATGGAGACGATGAAACATGCCCAGCCGTTCCAGTACTCTGTCGGGGGGACAAAGGCGAAGAGGACCTTCCAGAACACAGTCAGAAAGTGCATCACATAGTCAAAACAGGAGGGCAGCTTCTCCTCCCCACATTCGTCGTCATCGTCATCTTCCCCTAGAAAGAAAGACGGAGGATATTCCATCAAAACCTGTGCTCTCAGCTTCCCTTCTCCCCTACTTCCTGCTTCCCAGGCGTTTTAGCCCTTGCCTGAGAGGTGGGTGAAGCTTTGGGTTTTCCAATAGCCAGTCATAATCAACCAAATAATTATAAAGGTACTGACATACTTCAGGGAACAACAGCAAAAACTTAAGCCCCAACCAGTTCTGGTGGTATGCAAACAACACACACTTTCTACTCCCATGTCACCTCCAGTGAGAGTTGTCATTTCACAGAAATGAAAAGGATTTCTCCCCCAAACCAGGAAAGTCATGTCCAGGCCTGGAAAGAAGCCTCTTTTAATGAAAGATAACTGACGATTCTCCTACCAGGATTCTTTCTTTCCAGCTTGGAGTCTGGCTCTGGGGATTCATGGCTACATGATCTCATACAGGACCATGTTCTAACAGAGCCCTCTGAGCCCTGCATATTTCTCCAGCTTCATCTCCTGCAGCTACTTCAAACTCAAACTTCATCCTGGCCAAATGGAATTATTCACATTAAAAAATAAAAAGCTGTATGTGATGTACTTTCTCCTACTTTTATCCTTTAGAACCAAATGTGCTTGGCATGGGAAAAGGAAATGGCAACCTACTCCAGTATTCTTGCCTAGAGAATCCCGTGGACAAAGGAGCTGCTGTCCATAGGGTTGCACGGAGTCAGACATGACTGAAGCTTCTTTGCATGCATGCATGCATTGGAGAAGGAAATGGCAACCCACTCCAGTATTCTTGCCTGGAGAATCCTAGGGACAGAGGAGCCTGATGGGCTGCTGTCTGTGGGGTCGCACAGACACAACTGAAGCGACTTAGCAACAGCAGTGTTTGGCATATCCTAACCCCTCTCTCTTTCTTCTTTAAAACATCACTGCCTCTGTGAAACTTTCCCTGCCCCCTGCCCCCTCTCCCTCTGGCCATGCTGGGAACTTCTCAAAGCTTCCAGAGCCCCCCAACACTGGTAACACTGGATCACTGGTTCTCAAAGTGTGGTCCCAGAAGAGTAGCAGCAGCATCAAGAAATTTTTTTAGAAATGCAAATTCCTGGCCCCACTGAATCAAAAACTAGTGAGGGGGTGAAGGGGGAGGTGTCTGAACAAGTCATCCAGGTGATTCCTGCACATGCTCAGTTTGAGAACCAGTCTCTAGATTGTACCTGTTCCTTCCTCCATTGTGACTGTGAACTTATCAAGGGCAGGAATGTGTTCATTTTTGTGTCTTTAGTGTCTGATCTCATCTCCAGCATATGCAGTAAGTTGGCTAAGTTAAATGAATGTGTGTTTGGATTCCTACTGACTCAATTTAAGTACTTAATTACATAATGGATACATTCATACCAATTTTGCCAATTATGTCACATGGTACTATCAATGCATAAAATCAGGTATCAAATAATACTACCAAGAAATTCAAAGCTTACTCTTTAAAGAATTCAGGAAAACAATAATAGTGCTTTAAGACAGAGACTTCATTTACAATGTGATATTGTGAAATAGCTGTATCATCACCGACTCAACTGACATGAGTTTGAGCAAACTCTGGGAGATAGTGGAGGACAGAAGAGCTTACTGTGCTACAGTCCACTGGGTCACAAAGAGTCAGACATGACTTAGCACATGAACAGCAACAACATAGGGATATAATCCCCATTCACATATTTTCAACTCTTCTTGAATGTCAACTCTTTCTGAAGTAGGGGCTAATAAATATTTCTGTATTTTGTGGCCACTTTGGAAAGAACTTGAGACTGTTTCGCCACCACCACCTCCCAAAATCTTGTCATCAGGGATCCATTGTTCTTCCAACTAATACAGCTGGCAGCAGGTGGGGTGGCCACACTTCCTAGCTGACGGCAAGATCTGAGATTGCCAGCATAGGGGCCAATGTGTGTGCCCTTCTCGAGACTCTCTGTGGAGAGGCCATCTGAGGCAGCTCATAATTGGGAAAGCCTCTTAAAGCAGAGGAGCTTTGAAAGAAAAGTGGCTCTCACAAAACTCGAGGCGTGTCTGGATTTGTCATCTGTCATCTTACAGGACGAGAAAAGAGGCAGTGGGTCACTCTTCAGTAAGAACAAGGTCAGAAATTATTATGCAGACGCACTTCAGGCATCTGCAGAAAAGGTAGCCCGGTCTGAGGCTTTGGAAGCTCTGGAGTAAGGCTCTCAGGAAGAATCCCCCAGCAGATGGATGGAATCAACTTTGGAGACTAACTAGGACTTGACTTGGCCACAGATGGAAAAAGGTGAGACTCAGTAGAGGGACAAAGTGTGGATGACCATGTTAAAGTAAGTGACCAAGGAGGGCATTTGGCCATTATATTAGGGTGACTCTAATGCCTAAGGGATCAATGTAAGCAAGAGGCAAAAAAACCTCAGCCAGAGGCAATTCCTATACCTACACTAGTATCGAAGAAAATGAAATTGAGGAGCCACCAATCTCAAATAGCCGGCTGTCACAAGTAGGCAGCTACTTAAGCTAGAGCCAACTGGACAATCTTCTTGCTTCTTGTGAATCCATGTTTGGTCAAATAAAGTCTTAAAAGCTTTCAGTGGGCCTCAGTTTATCTTTTGACAACCATTTGTACAGTGCTTATGCTGTATGGTTATTATTACATTTTTAATATCTCTCTTGCCTGGAAGCCGAAGATGTTTTTAAGTAAAAGCACATGTAATGGGCTGAACTGTGTCTCCTCCAGACTCAGCCCGACTCCCAGTACCCAAGAATATGGCTGTATTTGGAGAGAGGGGCTTAAAGAGATGGGCTGTTAGGGTGACCCCTAAACCCATCTGACTGGTGTCCTTGTAAGGGGGAACTGGGATACACAGAGACACAGCAGGGGCTCCTGCACATGGAGGAACAACCATGTGAGCATTGCTCCTCCCAAGTCAAGGAAAGAAGCTTCGGGAGAAGCTGAACCTATCGAAACCAAGATACTGCCCTTTATCCTCCGCAACTGAGAACACACATTTCTATTGTGTAAGCTACAGCCTGGGGTGTTTTGTTATGGCAGTCCTAGCAAACTATACAGCCCCTTTGGAAGCATCCTGTATCACAGCCCTGACAGGTAGGAACAGCCACTCAGTGTTTTGATTACCTACTCCTTTCTTGTTTCCTTATCCATTTCTTCTTTTTTCCTACTGTTACTGACCCAGGTTCATTTTGCCGTAAGAACAGTAAGGCAAACCACTGAGAGGCTGAAGTTTGCAGTAAAGGGAGGGTTTATTCCCAAGGCAGCCAAGTGAGGAGACAGGACGACAAATCTCAAAGCTGCCTTTTGAAAGTGGAGGGTTTGGATATTTACGGGATGATGAATAAAGAAGAAGGTGGTCTGGGACATGGGGAGCACGGGGAAAGGTGATTGGACAAACATGCAGTAATCTTGGTTCTGCACAGGCATAATGCTCAAAAGGTCACTGCGTGGGCACTCATGCACGCCCAACTGGAGGGTCAGTGGTCCCATCCAGTATTAACCAGCTCAGTTCCAACTAGACACAGCCTAAAACATCTCAGGCAAGCATCTATTGTTTAAGCTATTTGGAGAACTTGCAAGTCATAAAATAACCTTGATTAGTGAAGGCAAGTGAAATGGATTTGACTTTCAGTTCCATTTCATTTCACATTTCTTCCCATTTCCCTCTTACCCTCCACTTGAGTTTCAGGTGGAACTCACTGCGAGAGTTGCAGTTGTCAGGTCTTATTTGAAGGGGCCAGGAAAAAGAGGACCACGTTAATACTTTCTCTACCTCTTCTTCTCCCTACTACCCAACCTAAAGTTCTGGTGGGAGGGGGGGCTTTGCATGCATCTAGGAAAGCTCAGAAAAAGCACTAGACCTTTTAATTATATTTTGTATCTGATTCTTCAAAATTTCTATATTTGTAAAGATTTTATGATTTTATAGGGGATATGATTCCCAGGCGGTGCGAATGGTCAAGAACTCACCTGCCAATGCAGAAGACATAAGAGATAAAGTTTTGATTCCTGGGTCGGGAAGACCCCTTGGTGGAGGGCATGGCACTCCACCCCAGTATTCTTGCCAGGAGAGTTCCATGGAGAGAGGAACTTGGCAGGCACAGGGTTGCAAAGAGTCGGACATGACGGAAGCAACTTATGCTCACATCATGCATGCATGATTAAAACAGTTTGAAAAGCACTAGATTTTAATCAATCATTCATTGAAACACAGATCATTCTTCCTCTAACTCTATGGAGTTAATTTCGGGTGTCTAAGTCTCATATTGTGAAGATGAAAAGAAAACAAATAATGAAGCTTCTCATAAGAAATGACACTTATAAATCAAGAGCAGATATTATATTTGTCTTCAAGATGGAAATAATAACACCATTCCCAGGAGGGACGTGCAAGGGAATAATTAGATCTTCTCTGCAAAATGTTTGAGGATATTTCAAGGTAATGATTATCATGGTCATGATCATTATTTCCCTCCACTTAGTATTGTTATGGTGTTTCCCTGTCGTTATCTAATTGCTTAGTCAAGGTGCTGGGTCCTTAGGTGACATTCTAGGCTTTTAAAAACAAAATCTGATATTGCCCTCTGGAATTAACTTTATGACCTGTAAGTTTGCAATGCAAAATGTGTGTGTGTGTGTGTGTGTGTGTGTGTGTGTGTGATAGAGACAGAGAATTTCCTTCTGTAGGTTTCCAGCATTATAGGAACTCTTAAATATTTTAATGCTTAAGTCTGGACTGGGAGGCCCATCTGTTTTATTGCATTTGAAAGTAGAAGTGGCTTCCCATCCTTTTTCCTGGGATCTCACTGCTCTTTATAAATTTTAATCTCCAGCTCAGATGTCATTTAAATATTAAAAATTACCCCTGACTGCCATGTATGATGCACAATCACCCTGTCTTGCAGAAGGACAAAGAAATATTGTGTTCATTCATCAGCATCTGTATATACTTAAAAGTGCACACCTTACAAAGAGCAGTGGAGCATTAAAAAAAAAAAAGCACCTGGAACATCTCTTATGTGATGGCAAAGATGACAATAATTTGCTGTTTCTGTATGTTTGCCCGCTTAGCGTTACCAGACGCTAGGTAATTTTTTCGAGTTTCTCTTCTGCATTAGCAATGGAACAGGCAGGTTGGTTGGTTTCCTTTTATAGAATTCCAAGCAAAGGGTCCTCTTATCTCAGAACCCTTCTTTTCAGCTTTATGGACTTCACTAATGGGAAGATAACAAACAAGCTGTATTTCATTAATCCTTCCCATGGCCTTTTAAGTGGTTTCCTTGATACATGTTGGACTTCCTAAGTATAACTACAAAAATAGCCAAATCATTAAAACTACAGAGAGTGGAGAGAGCTGACTTCAACTATTGATATAATAGTACTTCCCCTGGCCCTGCTCTGTAGCATGAGAACTTGATCATGAAAGGCAACCCCTGGACATTATACAACTGCACATTTTATAGCATCTAAAGTAAACCAGGTAGAGACTTCCTTGGCAGTCCAGTGGCTAAGACTCTGCACTCCCAGTGAATGGGACCCAGGTTCAATCCCTGGTCAGGGGACTAGATCCCACACACTGCAACTTAAAGATCCTGCATGCCACAGCTAAAAATCCCTCATGCCACAACTTAGACCCAGCACAGACAAATAAATAAACAAATATTTAAGAACAAAGCAAGCCAGGTGTTAATTTGTATCCTTCTATAAGCATCACTGTGAACAAAGTTAGTGGAGGTGATGGAATTCCAGTTGAGCTATTTCAAATCCTGAAAGATGATGCTGTGAAAGTGCTGCACTCAATGTGCTAGCAAATTTGGAAAACTCAGCAGTGGCCACAGGACTGGAAAAGGTCAGTTTTCATTCCAATCCCAAAGAAAGGCAATGCCAAAGAATGCTCAAACTACCGCACAATTGCACTCATCTCACAGGCTAGTAAAGTAATGCTCAAAATTCTCCAAGCCAGGCTTCAGCAATATGTGAACCGAGAACTTCCAGATGTTCAAGTTGGTTTTAGAAAAGGCAGAGGAACCAGAGATCAAATTGCCAACATCTGCTGGATCATCGAAAAAGCAAGACAGTTCCAGAGAAACATCTATTTCTGCTTTATTGACTATGCCAAAGCCTTTGACTCTGTGGATCACAATACACTGGAAAATTCTGAAAGAGATGGGAATACCAGACCACTTGACCTGCCTCTTGAGAAACCTGTATGCGGGTCAGGAAGCAACATTTAGAACTGGACATGGAACAACAGACTGGTTCCAAATAGGAAAAGGAGTATGTCAAGGCTGTATATTGTCACCCTGCTTATTTAACTTCTATGCAGAGTACATCATGAGAAATGCGGGCTGGAGGAAGTACAGGCTGGAATCAAGATTGCCGGGAGAAATATCAATAACCTCAGATATGCAGATGACACCACCCTTATGGCAGAAAGTGAAGAGGAACTAAAAAGCCTCTTGATGAAAGTGAAAGTGGAGAGTGAAAAAGTTGGCTTCAAGCTCAACATTCAGAAAACTAAGATCATGGCATCCAGTCCCATCACTTCATGGGAAATAGATGGGGAAACAGTGGAAACAGTGTCAGACTTTATTTTGGGGGGCTCCAAAACCACAGCAGATGGTGATTGCAGCCATGAAATTAAAAGACGCTTACTCCTTGGAAGGAAAGTTATGACCAACCTAGATAGCATATTCAAAAGCAGAGACATTATTTTGCCAACAAAGGTCCATCTAGTCAAGGCTATGGTTTTTCCAGTGGTCATGTATGGATGTGAGAGTTGGACTGTGAAGAAAGCTGAGCGCCGAAGAATTAATGCTTTTGAACTGTGGTGTTGGAGAAGACTCTTGAGAGTCCCTTGGACTGCAAGGAGAGCCAACTTGTCCATTCTAAAAGAGATCAGTCCTGGGTGTTCTTTGGAAGGAATGATGCTAAAGCTGAAACTCCAGTACTTTGGCCACCTCATGTGAAGAGCTGACTCATTGGAAAAGACTCTGATGCTGGGAGGGATTGGGGGCAGGAGGAGAAGGGGATGACAGAGGATGAGATGGCTGGATGGCATTACCGATCGAATGGACATGCGTTTGGGTGAACTCCGGGAGTTCGTGATGAACAGGGAGGCCTGGTGTGCTGCAATTCATGGGGTCACAAAGAGTCGGACACGACTGAGCAACTGAACTGAACTGTACTGATAAGGCACTCAAGGTTTGGGCTCAGGGAGAACTTGGAAAACCAGAAATAGAGGCTGCTGCTAGGTGCTGTGGACATTAGGTTCAGAGGATTCAGAAGACTTAAATCAATTTCTGGTTCTGATAGCTTGTTTTGGGGCAAGACGCTTGACCATCCTGGGCCCCAACTACTCTTCAGTCAGATAAGTTTCTAAACTCCCACATCACAGTGCTGCTGTGAGGACAGAGAGGAAATGCCCAAGTCCTTTGTAAAACTGCAAACCCCTTTACAGACCGGTGTGTCATCTTCCACCTTCTGCCTTGTCAGAAGAAAGGCAGTAAATCAATAGGATCTGAGTATACCAATTGCACAGAATCCATATTCTGTTTGAATGAGCTGTTATCACTGCAGCTTCCCTGAGTGGCTTGGTTTTAAGAAAAAAAAAGGCAGAACAGAGGGAGAGAACATAATGGGGTGTCTACTAAATGTCATACATTGAGCTAATTTTTTTCACAAACCCGATCTTAGTTAATCCCTACAACAACCCTGTGAGGTAGGCATCATTAATCCCATCGTACAGATGAAGAGGCTAAAGCTTAGAGACTTTAAGTGACTTTTCTAAAATAATGACACAGTCAGTAAGTGGCTGAGTTGGGATTTGATCTCACAGCCCATGGAACATTTTACTTCCCATGATGTCTTGCTGAAGCAACTTGAGGAATGCAGCACTGATCATTGCACACTGATTCAAAGTCTAAATCTGAGAATTATTCTAATGCCCCGTGCTGTAGAATGTAATGTTGCCTTTTTGTAGGAATGCAAAAATGATGTTGCATCATCAGTAATGTTTGTATTCTCATTTACTTTCTAGATATGGTGTGCTCTTGGCAGAGTCAGCCATATGTTCTTTCTTGAACTCCTGGGGACTAACTAAACCCAGGAGACAAGACAATCAAGTAAGGGAGAGCATCACGGTTATGGCTGATCTTGAATATCTAGAGTAGAGCAAGTTATTTTCACTTCTAGTTGTCAAAGGCCAACTATCTGTGTCAAACATCCTGGTTTGCATCCAGCTCTTCATCTAGAATTTGGGAAACTGGCCTAAATTATTACAAGTTTGTAATGGAAAGCAGTTTAGAGAAACTCTGCTGTTGTTAACCTGACAAAATGTTTGACTTTCAGAGTCTTCTAGATATTATTTATTTATAATTAGTCCATTTTTATTTTGCAAGACTATCTTCCAATATGAGAATAATGAGAATGATCAGAATGCTTTCCGGGAGTATGACATGATTGATTTAGGATGACATTTGTGGCCAATCACACTGCCTTCCACGCAATCTTGTAAGCCCGGTAAGTGTTACTCAGCAGCCCCATGTAATATACAAATCAATAACTGTGAATATAGATCACTAAAGTGGTTTTCTTCATTGTACAGACATAGTTTGGGCATAATTTCTTTCTGAAATTTTATGCCTTTTTTCCCAAGTGTGGTTGATTTGATTTTGTGTCTCTTTAGTTTCCAAGCACAAAGATTTGCTGCCTTCAAACAAATTAAAAAGCTAATTTATTACTGAATGGACTTTCTCTTCCATAGCTATTACTTTTTTCTTTGCAACCTGATATACAATGATTATAAATCAAGTTCTACCCATCTGGTGTATAATTCTATTTCTCTTATTCAAAGCTTCTTACAGAATTATTAACTATTAAAAAACATTCTAACATGTATACTATCATGTAAGAATTGAATCGCCAGTCTATGTCTGATGCAGGATACAGCATGCTTGGAGCTGGTGCATGGGGATGACCCAGAGAGATGTTATGGGGAGGGAGGTGGGAGGGGGGTTCATGTTTGGGAACGCATGTAAGAATTAAAGACTTTAAAATTTAAAAAAATAAAAAATAAAAAAAATTAAAAAAAAATGAAAGAAACCTTAGCAATCAGCTAATTTACCCCCTTTTAATTTTAAGAGAACAAACAGAACTGATTCAACTGATGAATTTTTGCTCTCTTTTCTCATCTCTCTCTCTCTCTCTCTCTGTTATATGTAAGAACTTGACTTTTAGTGTGGTTTACTGTCTTGTACATTCAGTGATCCAAAAACCTCTTTTTCCTCTTTCCCATTTTATGAGTGTAAATTATTTCTCCCCTTCATGGATTACAACTTTGTTGTGGGGAAGGGGCTTGTGTAACTCAATGAATGAGCCATGCAGGGTCACTCAAGATGGACGCATCACAGTGGAGTATTCTGACAAAATGTGGTCCACTGGAGAAGGAAATACAACCCACTCCAGTAGTCTTGCCTGGAAAACCCCACGGACAGTTTGAAAAGGTAAATAGATATGACACTGGAAGATGAGTCCCCCAGTTCAAAAGGTATCCAATATGCTACTGAGGAAGAGCAGAGGGTAATTGCTAATAGCTTCGGTAAGAATGAAGCAGCTGAGTCAAAGCAGAAACGATGCTCAGCTATGGATGCATCTGGTGGTGAAAGTAAAGTCTGATGATGTAAAGAATAATATTGCATAGGAACCTGGAATGTTAGGTCCATGAATCAAGGTAAATCGCACATGGTCAAGCATGAGATGGCAAGAGTGAACACTGACATCATAGGAATCAGTGAACTAGAATGGATGGGAATGGAAGTATTTAATTCAAATGACTGTTATACCTACTACTGCGGGCAAGAATCCCTTAGAAGACATGGACTAGCCCCCAAAGTCAACAAAAGAATCTGAAATGCAGTACTTGGGTACAATCTCAAAAATGACAGAATGATCTTGGTTCATTTCCAAGGTAAACCAGTCAAGATCACAGTAATCCAAGTCTATGCCCCTCCTACTGACGTAGAAGAAGCTGAACAGTTCTATGAAGACCTTCTAGAACTAACACAAAAAAGGATGTCCTTTTTATCATAGGGGATTGGAATGCAGAAGAAGTCAAGTGTGTTAGCCGCTCAGTTATGTCTGACTCTTTGTGACGCCATGAACAGTAGCCCGCCAGGCTCCTCCGTCCATGGGATTTCCCAGGCAAGAACACTGGAGTGGGTTGCCATTTCCTTCTCCAGGGGAACTTCCCAACCCAGGGATTGAACCTGGGTCTCCTGTATTGCAGGCAAATTTTTTACCATCTGAGCCACTAGGGAAGCCCAAGAAGTCAAGAGATAACCAGAATAACAAGCAAGTTTGGTCTTGGAGTACAAAATGAAGATGGGCAAAGACTAACAGAATTGTGTTAAGAGAACATGCTGGTTATAGCAAACACCCTTTTCCAAAAACACAAGAAATGACTCTATACATGGACATTACCTACTAAATGGTCAATACCAAAAACAGATTGATTATATTCTTTGCAGCCAAAGATAGAGAAGCTCTATACAGTCTGCAAAAATAAGACCTGGAGCTGACTGTGGCTCAGATCATGAACTCCTTATTGCCAAATTCAGACTTAAATTTAAGAAAGTAGGGAAAACCACTAGGTCATTCAGGTACAACCTAAGTCAAATACGTTATGATTACAGAGTGAAGATGATAAATAGATTCAAGGGATTAGATCTGGTAGACAGAATGCCTGAGGTACTATGAACAGAGGTGTGTAACACTGTACAGCAGGCAGGGACCAAAACCATTTTGAAGAAAAATAAATGCAACAAAGCAAAGTGGTTGTCTGAGGAAACTTTACAAATAGCTGAGGAAAGAAGAGAAGTGAAAGGCAAGGGAGAAAGGGAAAGATACACACAACTGAATGCAGAGTTCCAGAAAAATAGCAAGGAGAGACAAGAAGGCCTTCTTAAATGAACAATGCAAAGAAAGAGAATGGGAAAGACTAGAGATCATTTCAAGAAAACTAGAGATATCAAGGAAATATTTTATGGAAGAATGGGCATGATAAAGGACAGAAAGAGTAAGGACCTAACAGAGCAGAAGAGATTAAGAAGAGGTGGCAAGAATACACAGAAGAACTATACAAGAAAGGTCTTAATGACCCAGATAACCTGATGGTGTGGTCACTCATCTAGACCCAGATACTCTGGAGTGTGAAGTCAAGTGGGTGTGTGTGCATGCTAAGTTGCTTCAGTCGTGTTTGACTCTCTAGGACTCTAGGGACTGTAGCCTGCCAAGCTCCTCTCTCCATGGACTTATCCAGGGAAGAATACTGGAGTGGGCTGCCATTCCCTCCTCCAGAGGATCTTCCAGACCCAGAGATCAACCCCGCATCACTTATGTCTCCTACATTGGCAGGCAGGTTCTATACCAATAGCGCCACCTGGGAAGCTTCTCTATGAATAAAGCTAGTGGAGGTGATGGAATTACAGCTGAGCTATTTCAAATCCTGAAAGATGATGCTGTGAAAGTGCTGCACTCAATATGCCAGCAATTTGAAAAACTAAGCAGTGGCCACAGGACTGGAAAAGGCAGTTTTCATTCCAATCCCAGAGAAGGGCAATGCCAAGAAAGACCAAGCTACCAGATAACTGTGCTCATTTCACAAGCTAGCAAGGCTATGCTCAAAATCCTTCAAGCTAGGTTTCAGCAGTATTTGAACCAAGAACTTCCAGATGTATAAGCTGGGTTTTGAAGAGACAGAGAAACCAGAGATCAAACTGTCACCAGCTGTTGGATCATGGAGAAAGCAAAGGAATTCCAGAAAAAACATCTATTTCTGTTTCATTGACTATGCTGAAGCCTTTGATTGTGTGGGTCACAACAAACTGAGGAAAATTCTTAGAAATGGAAGTACCAGACCACCTTACTTGTCTCCTGAGAAACCTTTACATGGGTCAAGAAGCAATAGTTAGACCCAGATATGGAACAACTGAGTGGTTCAAAATCGGGAAATGAGTACAAGGCTGTATCTTGTCATCCTGCTTATTTAACTTATATACAGAGTACATCATGCGAAATGCTAGACTGGATGAATCACAAGCTGGAATCAAATTTATCAGGAGAAATATCAACAAACTCAGATATGCACATGCTACCACTCTAGTGGCAGAAAGTGAAGAGGAATTAAAGAGGCTCTTGATGAGGGTGAAAGAGGAGAGTGAAGAATCTGGCTTGAAACTCCACATTCAAAATCTAAGATCATGGCATCCAGTCTCATCACTTCATGGCAAGTAGAAGGGGAGAAAGTGGAAGCAGTGACAAATTTTATTTTCTTAGGCTCCAAAATCACTGCAGATGGTAACTGCAGCTGTGAAATTAAAAGATGCTTGCTCCTTGGAAGAAAAACTATTACAAACCTAGACAGTGTATTAAAAAGCAGAGACATCACTTTGCCAAAAAAGGTCCATATAGTCAAAGCTATGGTTTCTCCAATAGTCATGTATGGACCAGTCAGAGCTGGTCCAAGGCTGAGCACCGAAGAATTGATAGTTTCAGATTGTGGTGCTGGAGAAGACTGTTGAGAGTCCTTGGGCAGCAAGGAGAGCAAATCAGTCAATCCTAAAGGAAATCAACCCTGAATATTCACTGGAAGGACTGATGCTGAAGCTGAAGCTCCAATACTTTGGCCATCTGATGAGAAGAGCTGATTCACTGGAAAAGATCCTGATGCTGGGAAAGACTGAAGGTCAAAGAGAAGGGAATGGCAGAGAATGAGATGGTTAGATAGGGTCACTGACTCAATGGACATGAATTTGAATAAACTCTGGGAGATAGTGGAGGGCAGAGGAGCCTGGAGTGTGACATTCCATGGGGTCACAGAGTTGAACATGACTTAGCGACTGAACAATATCAACAACAACTTACTTCTAGTGAGAAAACATATATCCATCTTTTCTACTCATAACGGATTCTATATGCTACTAAATTCAGTAGCCTGAAGATTCAATCCCAAAAAGAATTACCTCTTTGTTCTGGATTTAAGAGGAGTGCTATAAACACTGCCTATACCTTACTTACATATTCTCTGATGCAAAGTAAAAGATGTCAGCATCCTTCTTCCAAGTATATTGCAAGGTAATTTCTTATCAAGAAAGATCTCAAAATACAATTCACTCAAATTTCTTGATCTATGATTTGCCAAAGCACAGGGAAAGAATATAGACATTTTCTTTTATCAAACAAAACATGTGGGGATTAGAAAAATACCTGTACTTAAAGCATTGGGAGAATTTCGGAGCTTGCCAAGGTCAACCCCCTGTATAATGTGAATTCCTTTAAAATCTCTTTGGCAAAGTCACCCATGCCACATTTGAGAGCCCCAGCTACTAGTAGTTCATAGTTATACAATGCACATTTTAACAGCTATGGCTGTCAGCTTGGGCTGGTAGGCCCATGCATTTGTCCAGCTCTATTCCTTAAACCATATGGGATAAGTCCAATCCTGTTCCTCATGACATTCTTTCAGGCACTTGAACCTGGCTCCTCTCATTTTACCCTGGGGCCTCACTCCAGGCTCAGTCTGGCCATGCTCCTGTGAACACTATCTTAGTCAAAGCTTTCTTTCTTTTTTCAGTTTTTATTCTATATTGAAGTACAGTTCATTAACAATGTTGTATTACAGGTATACAGCAAAGTGATTCAAGTATACATATATGTGTATTTATTTCTTCAAATTCTTTTCCCACTTAGTTTATTGCAGAATATTGAGCAGGGTTCCCTGTGTGATACAGTAGGTCCTTGAAAATTATCTACTTTAAGTATAGGAGTGTGTACATGGAAGGGTTAGGGTGGGGAGGGAGAGACTGGGAGTTTGAGATTGACATGCACATACCCTCCTCTTTAGAATGCAGTGCATGGAGCTGAATGCAACTCCAAGAGGTGTTTATTTGCCTGCACTGGGGAAGGGCTTTTGCCATCCTCATTCTGGGCACTTTCATTAATGAATCCATATCACACATTTTCATATGCAAACCAACACCACTGATCCACTGTTCCAATGCCATTTCTAGCTCATGTGTTCCATTTCCCATACAAGTGTAATTGATTTGGGGGGACACAATTTTACAATCTTTTATCTATCCTTATTAGGCTCTTTACAAGTGATTACTTACTATCTGTTCAGTCTATGTAAAACTCTGTTAAGAGAAAACTTGAACCTTGACATCACACCAGCTCTTACTAGGAAGTGTCATTCTTGAATGTATTTGAACGATGACAAAATCCCTTTGTGTGGCTAGCTGTATGTCCTTGAGGGGGTTGTGGGTCCTACTGGTGGTCTCTAGTTTCACTGCCCTCATCTTTGCAGCCAAAGGCCTGAATAAGCCTAGTCATATATTGAGAGGCCCTTTTTCACTAGCTCGTAGGACCAGATTGACTGTGGAGACCCCATGTCTAAAATCAACTCTGCCTAAGACACCCATAGCTAGGAGTGTGTCCTTTACTCTAGAGACTTGACTGAACTTGGAGTTTTTGGTCTATTTTCTTGGAAAGATACATTGGATATCAACACCGTATGGCAAGAAATACGAGTTCAAGACTTCTGTAGCTTTGTGACTTGAACTTCTGGCCTGTTTCAGATGGAGAGGATGCCTATAAAAGTCCTGTTAAACATCTCCACTATCTTTTGGGTTGGCCAAAAAGTTCATTCGAATTTTTCCATAAGATATAATGGGAAAACTCAAACGAACTTTTTGGCCAACCCAATAATACTTTCAAGCTGAGACAGCTATGGCCCATTCTGCCCTCACAGGACCAGTACTAGTTTCAGCCCATATTTAGGGGGCTAGGGACAGTGGTTTGTGATAATACTGAAAGGGACACTAGAAGGCAACTCACTCTCTGTGCATACATTTCAACCCTGTCTAAACAAATGAACCCCTGGGTGATATTTTTCACAAAGAACAGAATGCCTACCAGCTTAGGCCATTATGGATCTTGTTAGGATGGTTAACACAGCACAAGAAATATCTAAGGCGACAGAAATATTTCTCAGTAAATGTGGCCACTGTCAAGATGAAAAACGGATCCACTAAGGAGTTCCAGCTCCATGCAAGTTTGATTATTAGCCAAATGAATCAGTTTAAAACTGAAACTCGATTGCTTAGCCTCTTTCTCTTTTAAGAATTCTCCTATGTGAACGGAGTGCTCCTAAATGATTGTGGGCTGACATAATTAGTTACATGTGGTTTTGCCCGAAGCTCGACTTTTGCAAAATCACTTCCAGTCAGAGTAAGAATCTTGAAATTCAGAGTGTCCTCTTACCCTTTATTGATTGTAGGATTAACAGAATTTCAGGCTCTTGCAATAAAGAGGCATATTGCCTGCAGACTTGAGGAGCTAAGAAATAAACCTCCAATAAGCAGAAATGATATTCAGCAAGTGTAGATGCCTCCTGCTAGTTTCAATGCTTTAGTTAAACTGGGTAGTATGTGGGCACACCAGAATCCAAGACTGGCCCAAGGGCTCTGAAAATACTTCGTAAATATCAGCAGCTGTGTCTGAATTAGCCTCCTGGAGTGTGGAAAGCTGAGCCTTGGAGGAACTGTTTGGGCAGCAATAACCCTGTAATCATCAACAACAACAAAAATCAGTATTATGTCCCAGGAAAATGTTGAAATTTATATAAGAGGTTGATGTGTATCAAAGGCTGCCATGTGCGAGGAGTACAAATTCTCTTAAGATGGTGTTGTGATTAAACTATAAATTCAGATTCACTTACTGAGTGCCTATCTTTATGTATATGGGTCAATATACACATTCCACTTAATCTCCCAGCAACCTGGTAAAGTAGGTATTATTTTCTCCATTTTAAAGATGAAGAAACCAAGGCTTAGAGTTTAAGACTTGCTTATGAGGTTTAAACTCTTTCTATCACTTTATTGTAATTACTTGACCCATTGTTCCCAGAGAGAAACATCTCTGTAGTTTGTCCAGCAAAAATCCATTCTGATAAAAATCTAAGCCCATCTGGAATTGCTTTAGGAACACTGTAATTGGGAAGTAACTTAAAATAACTCCCGAATGGATGGCCCTACTTCCTTTCTTCTTCCTAAAGAGTCTGGTTTTCTTTTAATCTTTGGGAAAATCCTCCCCTAGTGGTTTATATCAGCCCTGTTGGGAAGTGGGATTTTCTTTATGCCATGGCAAACATCAATTTCTCTGCATCGCAAATGTAATGGACTCTAGTCAGCTCTTCAGTAAAGACAACTCCCCTCCCCTGTGATTGCTTTCCTGGTCACAGGATCACTTGAACGAACTTTTTTCTGATTGTGGGGTTTGTGAGTTGACCTGCCAGCAAAATGGTGCTGAAAGTTGAGAGCCTAGGAACCTCATCATGGCCTCAGTTTGCACAATACAAAGTGATGGCAAGCGTTCAAGGTGCACCTCATCTGCTTTTTTCTGGTCCCTTCACTCTGTTGTGATTTTCAATGAGATCCCAGGAAACAGGGCCCCACACTGACAGCAAAGAGGCTTCTATGATTTCCATGTGCTCAGGCATCTCACAGGTTCTTCTCCTAGAAACAAAGGCTAGCCTCAACTAACTTTCTCTCTGGTGATTTTGAGAAGATAAATGAGACTTTATAAGAGAAGTGAGAATCTTACAGATAGTGAAATCAGTTTTGGACAATAGGATTGTCTCATTAGCAGAATTCAGATAGAGCATCTCATTCTCTGACTGCATGTGAACTCTTCTTTTAAAGGGTAGGCTGCCTAAGGTGAGTGCTGACAATCAGATTTATCTGTCCATTGGTGGTTTTGACAAAGGTCTGTATAGTCAGAGCTATGGTTTTCCAGTAGTCATGCATGGGGGTGAGAGCTGGACCATAAAGAAGGCTGAGCACTGAAGAATTGATGGTTTCGAATTGTGGTGCTGGAGAAGACTCTTGAGAGTCTCTTGGACTCCAGGGAGATCAAACCAGTCAATCCTAAAGGAAATCAACCCTGAATATTCACTGGAAGGACTAATGTGGAAGTTGAAGGTCCAGTACTTTGGCCACCTGATGCAAAGAGCTGACTCATTGGAAAAGACCCTGATGTTGGGAAAGATTGAAGGCAGGAGGAGAAGGGGACAACAGAGGATGAGATGGTTGGATGGCATCACTGACTGATGGACATGAGTTTGAGCAGGCTCTAGGAGTTGGTGATGGGTAGGGAAGCCTGGTGTGTTGCAGTCCATGGCGTTGCAGAGAGTCGGGCAGCTTATGCATAGGCCCTGAGGCAAGAGCAAATTATGAGGAAAACACTGTATGGATGGAGTGGCCTATGGGCATTAGATTCCAGGATGCACACGTGTGACAAGAGGTAAAGAAGACCAACCTTAGAAACAGAACCTATAGGTCCAAGTGTGAATCCTAACTTCTGTTTCCCTATCTTGTAAATAGGCTAACGAATATTCACTGAGCAAGGTTGCCATGAGGCTGGTGTGAACACAAAATGACTATTCATCAAGAGTGGGACCCTTCACTTCATTGCAGACTTCAGACTGTTGGCCCAAGAAAGTTGTGGTCTTTACTTCACTTAATCCTGAAGCATCACGTCATTAAGAAGTCCAGAAGACTTTAGATGATATATCTGGGGACAGGCATGGGCTAAGGACAAAGGCATTGGTTCCATAAATGTCAATTTAGAAAGAAGAATGAGACAGTGCTGTGTGGTGTAGCAAGTACCTAGGATTCTAAAATAGGCTCTGTGTAACCTTAGAGGAAATTCTTTCCCTTTCTGGTCTCTGCTGCTTATCTATTGAAAAAAAAAGTGAGGTCGGACTAGCTGATCAGTAAGCTCCTTTCCAGGTACACACCAGGATTCTGGTCTAAGATGTTTTCTCAGGACAGAAGGACAACACTCAGACAGATGTGCACAGGCAAGGCAGGAAAGAGACATGAGCTGGTGGGTTGTGTTGAAGCCTGTTGGTTCAGGCAAGTGGCGTTTCATTGCAGGAGTCAGAATGACAAGGTCTTTATCAAGAGAGCAGGCTGTGAACAGCAAGAATTAATGCTGCAAGTCACTTTCATGAGCTTCCTCTGCCTCTGTGTGTGTGTTGGAGGGGGGGTAATTTGTTATGTTTTCTCTTTTTCCACCTCTTCAGATTATGCTAAAATGTTTTCCCCCCACTGCAAAAGTGTACAACGGCTCCCGCCTGGAGATGAATGCCACCCCCCCCACCCCCGCCACCCAGTCCCCAACGCCATGTGCATTGGTTTGGAAGCAACAACTAAAATTATATTCACATTGCAGCAGTGAATCCAACAAAAGAGCTTCTGGACCCAGTGATGGCACATTGTTTGCGGAGCCGAGCTGCTGCCTCTCCAGACAAAAGCTGCATTAGGGATGTGACTCCAGGCTTACAAATAAGAGCGCTGAATCACTCCCCAGCCTTTCTATACAGTGTTTTCCTCAAGATTTTGAAATAAGCAATTTAAAAGAAAAACAGTCCAACAAGTCAATATTCTTTTCAGAAATATTAGCTAAAGCATATCCAGGGGCAGAAGAATAATTGCTTGTTTCTCCCATCTTCTTCTTGTTCTTTCACCTCTCTGCAGCCAGCCTGCCTCTTTCTGAAATGAACAGTTGAAGTTACCTGATTCAACATTTTATTCTGCTACCACTGACATTTTGAAGTTGATTGATATCCGAGATTTGCTTTATCTACCTACCGATATGGCCCTAGAATATCTCCCTTAATATCTCCTATTTATGGGAGATATTCAAGTTTCTCTCTGGAACTTACTGTCATCTTTCTCCCTCATGCCCTCTGCTTTTCCTCTTTCTCAATTCAGACCCTGATAATGAGCCAAAAAGCACTAAAATTCCACTAAGGAAACAGACAGAAAATGCAATTTTAAATATGGATTTGCATATCCAATTTGCATACACAAAAATAAGTGTATTTTATGTGTACCATTGCATGCATATGTATATCTGCATGTTCTGTGGATGTGTATTTATTATATATGAATTAAAAATATGTCTGGAACTTTGAAACAAGGCATATGGGTATGTGTGAGGGTGCATGTTTGTATCGATTTTTTTCTAGATCAGACATGGCAGTATGATATCAGGGAAAACAGGCTTTTAATCCAGTTACATGTAGGTTGAAAAACATTGCTTCCCACCTAAATTCAATCACTCTTTATTCAATAAATATTTTCACTACCAAACACTGTCCTAGATACTAGAGAAATAGTAGTAAAAATGATAGATTTGTTGTTTAAAAAATATTTTAATTTAGATTTTTTCTAATTCTAAGAGGACTTGGGCAGATCTGTACTTGTTAATAAACTAAATTACTTTAAGGTAAAATAGGACCAAAAATATCTAAAGAAAGCAGAAACAAAGGACACTTTCTGACACAAGACTTGAGTGGATATTGAATACTTGGACCAAAAAAGTTAAGCTTTCTGATGGCAAAGCAAATACGAAAACATTGAATTAAAAATTATTTTGCTAAAAAAAAAAAAACCCAAAACTTTTCTTTAAACTGAAGTAGGAGTTTATCATGCTTTCTTTATAGGAAGTGATATCATTAATAATAACCAACTCTAAAGAAAGACAAAAATACTTTTCAAATATTATACTTTAAAGGTAAAAATTAAAATTATGATTAATTTATAATCCATGAGAGTAGTTTTGATAGGGGCTCTGGTAAAAGACTATTGAGAGTCCCTTGGACAGCAAGGAGATCAAACCAATCCATCCTAAAGGAAATCAACCCTGGGTGTTCATTGGAAAGACTGATGCTGAACCTGAAGATCCAATACTTTGGCCACCTGATGAGAAGAGCTGACTCATTGGAAAAGACCCTGATGCTGGGAAAGACTGAGGGCAGGAGGAGAAGAAGCTGACAGGATGAGATGGTTAGATGGCATCACTAACTCAATGGACACGAGTGTGAGAAAACTCAGGGAGATAGTGATGGATAGATAAACCTGGTGTGTTACAGTTCATGGAGTCACAAAGTGTTGGAGAGAACTTAGTAACTGAACAACTGATAAAAAGTTAAATAAGCTTTACTTTCCTGACATCTAATTCAAAGCAAGAAGAGCAGCTACTGAATTTAATGTGACCATTAGACAGCATGTCTTAAACATTACATGTCTTAAATGAACTTTGGCCAAAATGGTGCAATTACTCAATTAATCTAACGTGTACTCTAAGGCAGATATTCCATTTGCTTAAAGCTATTTATTTTTTAAATTAATAAAAGTAATTAGCCTTCAATAAAATAATTAATTTAAAAAATAAAATAAAAGCACCTCCATGAGGGGAGTAGCAACCTTAGGGGTAGGAGGCAGGTACATAACTGGGGCTCTAGGAAAGGGGTAGAGATTTCTAGAACAGCCAGGGTAGCTGGGGCACGTGCAATCTTCTATGCTCCTTTGCACCTGGCCAGAACTGTGCCTGATAGAGTTTAAATCCCTTGTCAGGCAGAGATCTTAGCATGGTGATGAAGCAAAGGTCACTTTCAGACACCTCTAGTCTCCTCTGTGCAGGCAAATTCCTATAGTTAGGTCAGAGCCTATTAAGGGGAGCTGACCACAGCATCTCTCTCAATGCACAGGTGCAAAACATCTCTTTCAAATACCAGGAGCTTTTGATACAAGCACAGAGGTAAATCAAGGCACCAGCAGGAGCAGCATCACCTGGGAATTGTTAGAAATCCATAATCTCAGCCCACCCCCAGTGCTTTTGAGAATATACATCTTAAAAAGATCCCTGGGAGAGTCATGTACAAATTAAAGTTTGGGAAGCGTTGTTCTTATAAGTGTTGGGCTATTTCTGATCTAACTTCTCTCAGGTCAGCAGAAACCTTCTACCAACAGTAATTTCACTGCCATGTTTACAAATTGAAGATTAGAAGGCTGGTGGATTCTGCAGTGATCAGAATTCATCTTTCCAACTGTGCCCCCTGATTGACAGGTAGCAAGGTGGTCACTAAGTGGGCTCCAGGTCTTACAGTCTCTCTTTAGTAAGAGCAACTCTTAAAATATTCATGTTTTAGATTTGCTTTATGTTTTTGTGTAAGAAGTTTTCCCATCTTAAACAAAAAGGTGGAAAGACTTATGATTTATGGTATTTTATTAGTAAATGCCATTGGGGCACCCCAAAACCCTCTTTTTCTAATTATACATTGTTTTGATTATTTTCACGGAAACAGTAGATAGGATAGCATTATTCAAGCAGAAAGTAAGCCAAAATTTCATACAGTTTTTTTTTTTTGACCAACTTCTTTAAAGGCAGCTGTACCTACTATTTCTCATGAAACTTCATCTTTTTTTCATGAACCTCAGTCAGTTTCTATGTTTAGATAAAGGATAACTAAGACTCTTTATAGTCACACAAGAAATAGGACAAAAAGAAAATTCCCAATCCCTAATGGCCTCTCCCTTTTTTTGTCTGATTGCCTCACAGTCAAACTAATGCTGTGTCAAATCTGACCTAGCAGTGTTTTTTTGTTTCTTCAACTGCTTAAATGGGATTTTCATATGACCCACGGGTTATACATTAAGTAATGAGAGTGTCTCTACAGTAATGATGTTCAATAATAGAGGAGATGTTAAAAGATTCTTGCTCAGACCAGATGGCACGGCAACCCTTGAAACTCATTTGAGGTACCATTTTTATTATTTAGGACTTAAAGAGTGGATCAGTCTTTGGGTTGACAGAATTGTTAAGTGAATTATTGTTCAGGGGCACCACTGAGGTGACAGCTTTTGCCATTAAATAATTCAACTTATCTGAGCGCACTTATTATTCTATGTAACACATGGTGAAGGACTGAGGGCATAAGCGTCACCCAAACTGAGCCAGTCTCCATGCTGGGTTGGTAGGCTCAGGAGACACCGTCCCCTCCGCCTCTTCGTTTAACTGACATCGGGTCTCTGATTATAATCTTGAGCCACCTGGGAAGCCTTAGTACTGAATACTTAAGATGATCAGGTAAAACAGAGGGCAGTATGTTGACTTTATTCAAAGAAAGTTACCAATTAGTAGGCAGAAGGCTACAGATGCACCCAGGGAAACAAACACCTCCCTCTGTCCTTGACGGAACCGACTGGTACCTTCCTTAACGACATACGAGCTTAAGGAGATTTAACACATATTAAGAAAAAAACTTCCATATTTCAATCTTCTGCTCAATTATCCAAAAGAATAAAGATATAAGCCATAGAATGTGCCAGTCTCTGTGTGCCTGTGTTTTGTATGTCTGTATGTACACACGTTTATATGTGTCTGTGTGTTCATGTATTTGTACACACACATACAGGTCTGTGTGCATCTGTGTAAGTATGTATATGGGCGTTCTATGTGTGTGTGCACAGGTGAGTGTGTACTCAGTTCTCAGGCATAGTGGGTGTGTGCACTTCCACAAAGAAGAAAATCTCAGGCTGACGTGTACCCCAGCACTGACATTTACCAGCTCTGAGTTCTTGTGCAAGTTCCATCGTTTTTCTGAATCTCAGTTTCCTTATCTATCAAATGGCATGTGTAACATAAAATGAAAAGATCAACTGTGTTTTTAGTCACATAGCCTTTTTAGTAATTAAATGGAATTGACTGCCTCTCCACAAAATTTGGTTATTTATTTTTTAACTGAAGGATAACTGCTTTACAGAATTTTGTTTTCTGTCAAACCTCAACATGAAACAGCCATAGGTATATATATATCCCCTCCCTCTTGAACCTTCCCCCCATGTCCCTCCCCATTGCACCCCTCTAGGTTGACACAGGGGAGAAGGCAATGGCACCCCACTCCAGTACTCTTGCCTGGAAAATCCCATGGACAGAGGAATCTGGTAGGCTGCAGTCCATGGGGTCGCTAAGAGTTGGACAAGACTGAGCGACTTCACTTTCACTTTTCACTTTCATGCATTGGAGAAGGAAATGGCAACCCACTCCAGTGTTCTTGCCTGGAGAATCCCAGGGGCGGGGGAGCCTGGTGGGCTGCCGTCTATGGGGTTGCACAGAGTCGGACACGACTGAAGCGACTTAGCAGCAGCAGTAGGTTGACACAGAGCCCCTGTTTGAGTTTCCTGAGCCATAGAGCAAATTCCCGTTGGCTATCTCTATTACAAATGGTAATGTAGGTTTCCACGTTACTCTTTCCATACATCTCACCCTCTCCTCCCCCTCCCCTTGTCCATAAGTCTATTCTCTATGTCTGTTTCTCCACTGTTCCCTGTAAATAAATTCTTCAGTACCATTTTTCTAGATTCTGCATATATGCATTAGAATACAATATTATATTTCCCCTTCTGACTTCACTGTGTATAAGAGGTTCTGGGTTCACCTGCCTGTCTATGGCTGAGTGAT
The DNA here is from genome assembly GCF_001704415.2 of Capra hircus. Lineage (NCBI taxonomy): Eukaryota > Metazoa > Chordata > Mammalia > Artiodactyla > Bovidae > Capra > Capra hircus. The sequence continues at coordinate 22,332,046 of NC_030818.1, forward strand.
ATTCCATTGTGCATATGCGCCGCTTCTCCATCCATTCATCTGCTGATGGACATCTAGGCTGCTGCATCTAGCGCTGCAATGAACAATCGGATACACGTGTCTTTTTCAATTTTGGTTTCCTCAGGGTATACGCCTAGGAGTGGGATTGCTGGGTCTTACAGTGGTTTTATTCCTAGTTTTTTAAGGAATCTCCATACCGTCTTCCATAGTGGCTATATTGATTTACATTCCCACCAACAGTGCAAGAGTGTTCCCTTTTCTCCACACCCTCTCCAGCATTTATTGTTTGTAGGCTTTTTGATGATGGCCATTCTGACTGGTATGAGGTGATATTTCATTGTAGTTTTGATTTGCATTTCTCTAATATTGAGCCTTGTTGAGCATCTTTTCATGTGTTTGTTAACCATTTATATGTCTTCTTTGGAAAAATGTCTGTTTAGGCCTTTCCCCCACTTTTTGATTGGGTTATTTGTTTTTCTGGTATTGAGTCATATGAACTGCTTGTATATTTTGGAAATTAATCTTTGGTCAGCTGTTTCATTTGCTATTATTTTCTCTCATTCTGAGGGATGTCTTTTCACCTTGCTTATAGTTTCCTTTGCTGTGCAAAAGCTTTTAAGTTTAATCAGGTCCCACTTGTTTACTTTTGTTTTTATTTCTATTACTCTAGGAGGTGAGTCATAGAGGATCTTGGTTTGATTTATGTCATCGAGTGTTCTGCCTATGTTTTTTTCTTCTAAGAGTTTTATCATAGAATATTCAAGATTATTTGCCTCCCAAATAACCAACTGTGGTATCCCAATGCCAAAGTTGGTTCTGGTGAAAATACATGTTGTCTTGATTAGTCCTTATAACAACTCATGAGTGAGGAGTTGTTTTCTCCACTTTCCACATAAGGGGACTGAAATTTAGAGGGGATGTAATCTGCCTAGAGAGTTTCCCAGGTGGCTCAGTGGTAAAAAAAAAAAAAAAATCCACCTGCCAATGCAGGAGACACTGGTTTGATCCCTGGGTTGGGAAGATTTCCTGGAGAAGGAAATGGCAACCCACTCCAATATTCTTACATGGGTAATCCCATGGACAGAGGAGCCTGGGAGGCTACAGTCCATGGGGTTGCAAAAGAGACATGACTGAGAGACTAAACAACAACAATTTTCTTGGAGTCATCCGGGAAGCTGTTGGAGGTCTGGGACACAAACATGCATCTGACTCCAAAGCCAGGTTTGTCACCCCTCTGCCCTTCACCTCACTATAGCTCAGGCTTCTGGGAAGAACAGCAGTGTGCTGGCTATGGAATTGGCACTGGCATTCTGCTTCTCTTTACCCAGATAACCTTTGCCTTCTTCCTGACACATTTCTCCCTTGTAGCCCAGCTGGTCCATGATTTCTTAAAGCCAACCCTTCATTCCTGTCTTGGTAGAGACACTAGGAAGAAGGTCGCATTGGGGGAAACTCAAACTGGGCACACAGTGAATTCTGGCTTCCCTTAGAAATACATCTGCTGGCAGAGCTCATACCACCTAATGGTACTCAACTTGTCTTGCAAATTTTTACAGGCACCTCAGTGCTGCAGGCCACCACTCCTGGTAGTCTATCCAGGGAAAGACAGGAGAACTTCAGGGACATGACTGTATAATCCCCTTCTAATCCCTGGAATCAAATGAGTCCTTTAACTCTTCAAATATTGAACTAAAAGAACTTGGTTTACAGAAACATTATGGTCCTAGGAGGTCTAGGGACAGAGCTATGAAACTCAGTGACGGTAGAGGAACCAAAAGACTGCCAGGGGTTACCCTGAAATTAGTTTAACTATAATCAGTGGGAAACAGAAGCAAAATCCAATTTATGAAATTATTATTTTTGTTTAGGAAGATAGATCGTTTCAATTTTGCACAGAAAATTGCATGGGACAAAACCTCTCAGTAGAGCTGTTTAAAAGCAATTTAACATTTTTAATAAGGCAACTCTTTCTAATTCTCAACTATTTAGCCATGAAACCTTAAAATCCAACAAAATTCTGTTGTCAAGAAATGTTGCTTTACCAATTTTATTGTCTATTTAACAACCCAAGAATATTAACATTCTTTAGAGACCTAAATTTAATCATAATGACAACTATTGAGCTTCCTAACTGCCCTTCATGTAATTTAATGCCTATAAACTATCAGTTTGCTTTTCTGATATTTTGTCTCAAAATTGTAAAGACGGTCAATGCACCCAGCAGCCTGCAAATTTCTAAGCAATTTTTGTCTTGTTCCCAAGCATACATTTAGAAACTTAAACACAATACATTGCATGGCAAATAAGAATCCTTGAGGGGTTTTGCATTTCATTCATCAACAGTTCTTATAGGATGTGAGGGGACTTAGTCCCATCATCTAAGTGCTGACAAAAAGAGTATCAGCAGTGGTGACAAAGCCAAGGGAAGTCATGAGCCGGAGGGGAGGAGCAGCTTTCCTTGCTTTGACATTTCCCTCTCAAGAGCCGTGGACAGCACACTGGACTAGTATTTGGTAGATCAGGGCTCTGGGCTACTTTCCAAAACCAAGTTGCCTTGCAGAGGCTCAGATTTTTCCTCCCAAAGGTCAGGATAGTCATAATACTGACCTCATGAGACTTCAAGAGGATTTAATTCAACATAAGAAAGGGCTGTCAAACCAAAATCTTCCCCTTTAAAGTAAGAAAGTCTTAGCATCTTTAGAGTTGTTTCTCTGTATACCTATTCAGATCAGGAGCAAAAATACAACCTTGCAGCATATGGCTGTTTAAAACCACTCTTTTCCATTACCATAGATTGGCCGTAAAATGTTTACCTTGGTCCCTGAAAGTTACAAAAATGTGCCGAAAAATCAACACAAAACCACCCCACTGCTAGAAAAGCAAGCTGAGCAGTGACTGTGTCTTCTTGGAAACTGTCCAATGCAGCCCCTTAGGCAAGCTTCTTATCCCCCTCCACAGCTTTGTTGTTCTGATGATAAGCTCATCATTGTACATACACTTTGACTTCTTGCTTATTTTACTTATCTGCTATCTCCTGCATGAGAAGGTAAGCTTCATGCAGGCAGGAATATTTGTCTGTTTTATTCACTGTCATATCCTTTGCACCAAGAACGATGATTGACATATAGACAAATGAATGAATGAATGGATGAGGCCAGGTCATGATCATCATTTAAATGCTCATACATCTGCAGCCAAAGGAAATGTGGAAACTATTAGAAATGATCCATTAAGGCTTATGCTGCTTTTAATGTTTCAATTCTGATATATCAAAGCCCATAAAATAATTTGCTTATTTTAAAATATCTTCTACCACTGGCCTTGTCAACAGTGTCTTATACAAGTTATCTTTGTCCTTTTAGTTTGTATTCTCTCTGAGAAGGAGTATAACTCCCATGCCTCAGATATTAATCTTAGATTTACAGAAAAAATACAAGCCATAATGAGGGAATTCTAGAGAGTGAATGTTTATGTCCCTCCCAAATTCATATATTGAAGCCTAATTCCTGATATAATGGTATATGGAAGTGTGGCCTTCGGAAAATGATAAAATCATCAGGTTAAAGTCCTCATCAACAGGATTAATGCCCTTGGAACTTGAGATGAATATACATACACTACTATATATAAGATAACCAACAAGGACCTACTGCATAGCACAGAGAACTCTATTCAAAATTCTGATAACCTATATGAGAATGAATATATGTACGTGTATCATTGAATCATTTTGCTGTATACCAGAGACTAATACAACACTGCAAATCAACTATAATGCAGTACATTTTTTAAAAAGAGAGACCCTGAAGCACTCCCTCATCTCTTCTCCTATGTGAGGACAGAGTGAGAAATCAGCTGTCCATGAACCAGGATGCTGGCTCTCACCAGGCACCAAATCTACCAGGCCCTCACACTGGACTTCCAGCCTCTAGAACTGCCAGAAGTAAGTTTCTGTAGTTTACAAGTCCACCCAGTCTCTGGTATTTTGTGACAGCAGTCCAAAAAGAATAACACAGGGAGTCCCTCACCTCCATTAGAATTTATGTGTAAATTTCAAATTTACTCCCCCTAAGCAATTACTCATCATTTACTGTTCATAAATTTCCACTGTGGACTCCATTGCAAGAAACCAAAGTGTGGTTATAAACAGTACTACTAATAAACAGGCACAAACATTCCTTTACCATCCTCGGTTCCCACAGTATTTGGGAGATCTGTCAAATTATTCTCTGGCAGATTGGAAAGAGGGGGTTGTGTTAGAAGTCATGATCCAACCTCTAGTGATGCTGTTCCCATATTTTACAGTCTGGGAATCACTACCTAGAAAATTCTAGTTTTGTTCATTGATTGCCAACAGTAGAGGATGAGCCTGCGGGGATCTTTAGAGAGAAAGAACCAGTGGAAATGCAGCAGAAGAACTTGATGGTGGTGCTTTCCTGAATCTCTGAAAGGGGCTTTCCTCCACCTTTATACAATCACACAGAGAATGGACAAGGCTTGGCGATCCATGAAACAGATACATTTTTCTGAATTTAATTTCCTCAGGTGTCTGGCTCCTTGTGTTTGCAGCACACTTCATTTTGCAGGATTTTCCTAAATAAAACTCTTCACTTTGCATGTACAGGAAGAAACAGAATGTGATTCTATTTTTATGTCCAGAGCCAGTGCAAACACTTAATGCTATTGAAGAGAGTTTAAAACGATGCAGATGGTGGCGGTGAAGGGTCTTCATGTCACCCTGCCCCACCAATGATATTGCTGCTTCCTTTCTGACCTACACTTGGCCACTTCTGCTCTCAGGAAAATTTCCAGACAAAGCCCTGTGATTGGCTCTCCATGAGTTTGAGATGTCAAGGCTTTAAATTTATCTTGTCTATTTCCAGAGAGAAAGACGCAATGTAGACAGAGAAGGAAGTTCTGTTTGAAGACTTTTACTTCATCTATAAAGTCTAAATTTGTCCCCAAAATGTGCATATATGCTACAAATACATTTATTTCTCTTTTAATTTCATCACAGAGAATCTTTGGTGCTTTGACATAGACCAAGTGTTTATGGCAGGAAAAGTAAGCTTGTAATGAATGACATTCATAATATTCATAGAAAGGAACTCACCAGCACTGACAGTGATAGCCTCGATGAACTGCTCTCTCCAGCTGTTCGTCCCAACCACAAGGGCTAGGTTTGTCTTCTTAATCAGTTTGTCCACAGTACTCTAGAAAGGTTGAAAAGAATCAGATAATAACGGCTGGGTTGGTTAAGGCCTCCAGGAAATCTCAGACCTCCTTGATTTTGAAACCCCAGAGTTATATAAAGGGTAGCAGATGTTAGGCTCAGAACAACAGTATTGACATCAAACACTGTTATGTTTATGCAAACAAGCACAGTCCTGACTTGGAAACATCCTGAAATGGAAACTTCTTTGTAGCAAATACAATCCTCCTTCAATGCCTAATGGCCAAGGAAGAATAGCCTCAGTGGTTAGAATAGAGGATGTATGCTTCATGAACTTGATTCTCTCTTGGCTTCATCTAGAGTGTGCTGTCTGCAACTGAATTTATCTATGCCCTGCTCAGCATTATTTATCAGTGAACATCCAGAAGTGGCAGAGATTACAAAATTAAAACCTATTCTTACTATATTTTTGTTGACCAGTAAAATGCAGCCAAACAGCAGAGTCTCAAGACTGCTGCTGTATGATCATCAATAAATGGATTTTTCTTTGGCTACTGGTTTTGTAAGACTAATGGCTATCAGAGAATTCATCTCACCTGACTCCTGTTGCAAATGAGAAAAGCCAAGAAAAGGTCAATTTGTATGGTTTAGGCCAGTAGTCCCTAACCTTTTAGGCATCACTTTCGTGGAAGACAATTTTTTTCCACAGACTGGGGTGGGAATGGTTTTGGGATGATTCAAGCACATTACATTTATCATGCATTTATTTCTATTTTTATTATATCAGCTCCATCTCAGATCATCAGGCATTAGATCCTGGAGGTCGGGGCCTGTGGTTTACAGCACACTGCAATGACCTTGCAGTAAGTTTTCCACTGCTTTACTAATACTGAGTCACTTCTTCTTCTTTTTTTTAAGACTTGTTTTAAGCTTCGTTCTGTACAATTAGCACTCTCAGCTTTCCACATAAATGTCAGTTCATGGGACAACAGGAGCAGCCAAGCATTCACGAGAAAACTAAGGAAGCAGATGCACCCAAAGCACTACCACAAATCACAGCAACTGCAAGGAGAAGGGTCATTTCTGGGACTTGAGGCCGTTTTTCCCAGAGACTACCGCCCGACTAAGCTACCACACGCCCACACTTACTGTCAGAGCTTCCTCGAATTCCCACTCATTGCAAAGAGGCAGAAAACACATATCATTTGTCTTAGGTCAAAACCTGTACATGTTTAAGGCAGTGTCCCTGAATTGACTAAGGTTTGAGAGAGAAAGAGAGCATGTTATCAGCTAATCAGGAGGAAGGAACATGTGATCTGAAGGGTCCATCCGGAAGGCCAAAGCCACATCAGAATGTCAAGTACAACTGTCATTGGAACTGAAGTGAAATATTCAGAGGATAATAAACCTGAAAGGGCCCATCTCCAACGGGCCCACTCTGTCCTTTCAACATCATCCCTTGCCAGGTTGTTTCTCTGTAGGGTGGTGACCTTTCGGCCTCCAGCTTTGTGTCTAGAACTGTTAGTGGCCCTGATAATAGCTGTCATCATCAGGACTGCCGTAACTAGAAGCACATGACAAGCCTCTGACTTTTCTCTCGACTCAGCCAACCTTGTTAAGTCATCCAAGCATCATGGTTGATGCCAATTCAAAGTTCTCTGTAGAATGTAACAAGAAATGACCTTGACTTTTCCTAAATGTGATGGAAACTTGGGGCAGGCCTCTCCAAAGGAACCCTTTTTATTCTAAAACCAAGGCTGAGAATCCCATCACCGGGAGGATGAATAACTGAGAAGAGAATCTTCTCTAACAGTTAAATACCTCAAACAATATTGCCTCAGAAATCTCTAAAGAGCTAAGTTTTAAGATAAACTAAACTTGAAATGTATATATATATATGTAAAACCTCAGGTAGATCATAAACTTCAGTTCATGTTAACCCTAGGGGACTATGAGATAGCCTGGGTTCTTCCCAGGACTTAATTTACATACATGTCCTCTCTTGACCTATAGGAGGAGATGAAAGAATAAGATGAATTTAAAATTTTATACTTGAGCATTCCCATCGACACTGGCCTGGAGATTTCCTAAATGTCCATTGTTAGCTCTTTACTGCACTTGACTGTGGGCAATTGTTTTAACCTCACCCTCAGTCACAGGTGTTAAAAAAATCCAGTACTACGTCAGAAGATAGTAAATAAGAACCCAGTGGGCAAAGCAGACTTGAATATTGTTAGATGTGACTCCAGATTTGGGTCTTTGATGCAGTTCTGAGGGTTCTGAACAAGTTCTTTAAAACAGCTATGGTCTAGAAAAAAATTCTTAAGAGAATAAAATGATATCAACATTAATCCTTGAAGGCACTTCAGAAACATAACCCAATGTGCCCTTTAGTGTTAATAGTAAACATACTGATGAACTCTTGAGGACATGGGAGGACATATCCTTTGGAAGCTATTCTAGAAAGATAAGTATCGCAAACAACTAGACTTATGGAGAGAGTGTTGGGTGACTTTCAAATGCTTGGATCATTGGTGTGGTTACCATAAAGAGCTCTGAACCCAAGAAAGTTTTGCTGCCTAGAAGACTGTGCCCTGCCATACCCAACCCAATTCTTCCTAAAGGAAGTGACTGTGATTGTTCTTCCTGGTCATGGGTGCACAGAAGGGGAAAGCTCAGGGTTGTTCCAGGAGAGAGGGCACAAAATAATTCCCCAGCAAGTCCTGGGAGGGTGGGGGAACTAGTGTTTACAGAAATGCCACGCTGTAGAGTCTGCTGCTACAAGTGGCACCAGGCTCTCTCTGATTCCAGGTGAAAAGGGGTGCATGAGGGAGAGTGAAGATGGACACATGAGCAGAGTGGTCCACAAACAAGACAGGCTAAGATTTCTGTGCCTCATCTCAGGGAACATGTGTACATGTCAGTCATGTGTGTGCAGCTGGCCAGGTTCCAGATCAAACACCAGGTGGGTTCTGATGGTCGGGGTCTGCCTAGAAAGCACTGGTCCCAGTGTCTATCCTGCTCTTTCGTTCGGTGGGAATGGCTGAAAGGACGAGTTAACACATCCATGGTGGCCTGAAGGGGAAAGTTTAATTGCATTTTTATCTTTTGAATGGCACTTTAATTTGCAAAGAAATTTTTCTTTCCACCTATCTCCTATCAGGCACCTTCCTTTGTGAACTAAATTAAAAAAAATAATGAACAGGCCCAGCAAAAGGCAAAGAAGTCACAACCGTGAAAACTCCAGATACAATCCAGAGGGCTCTGGTTTCTAGGCTGGTGGCCTGATTCTCCCTTTTGGATTCTTCATTCTGGTCTTCCAAACAGAAGCAGAATCTGCTTTTCAAAAATAAGTGGGGAAAATGCTGCTGAGCTCTGGCGTGTAGTTCTGGAAACCTTTTCACATCCCACTGAAGAACGCAGGTGCACTTCTACTGGGGGGCTTCTAGGAGGGAGGACCATGTGAGTGAGATGGGGTGGGAGTGGGATGAGGGCTCAGTAAGCAGCTAAGAACAGATGGAAAGTTTCACCTCTAAGTCCTAAGCTCACCCTAAGGTCCATTTGCTTAACTTCTGAAAAATGACTTTTCTCTAAAGAACTGGAAATCTAATTTTTTGTCTGATGACAAACTCTCTGGTTACACACTCTACCCTCAGCTTGCAGACTGTACTCAAGTGTCCTAGGATCTTGAGAAGATGACTACATATACACGAGAGCTTATCGATCGCGTGTTCCATGGGGAGAGCTTACCAACCTCCCTCCAAACAAAAGCCTCGTTTTTAGCAGTGCCAAGGCTTTGCTTCTACTAGATTGACTAGCTCTTTCAAACAAAGCATGGTTTCTTCCACACATAACAGTCTCTTAGAACCCATCTTTGCCTCTCCTTGCTGTCCTCTTGGACAAAGCCTCCCTTTAGGGCACCTTGGATCCTGTTAGTGATCAGGGTCTGAACCAGAACCCCAGACCCTGGTTCTGATGCTGTTTAGTTTACAAGATCCGTTGGTTCCCTACCAACTCTCGAATTCCATTTCTGCTCTGATGCTCTCTCCATCAGTGAGCCAGTTCCTCTCTCTGGATGGATCATACAGCATAGACCGACAATATGAAATGTCTGGGTCCAGAGATGGGCCCGGCCTTCCTGATGGGCAATGCTGATAAGCATACCTTGAACTCGTAGGATTCTTCAATGATCACCTCCAGTCTGGTGTGCTCTCCCAGAATGGGGCGCCCCATTTCTGCAATGCGCCTCTCTTCCTCTTCTTTGCTGGTCAGTGGCTGCTTGTCATCATATTCATCTGTGAAAGGGAAGGGCAAGAGATTGAGGATAGACTCCATTTTATTTGGAAATCCCTGGATCCTGAAACAAGGACACCAAGAAGGAAGGAAGTCCTGATGACCTACTGGAAGTCCCTGGGGTGATGCTGCAGGGAGAGGAGAACTGGACAGATGCCTGTCATGTGGGGCCGTGATCACTGGTGACAGCAAGTGATCAAAACATCCCAGAAACTAATCACCAGCCAAAGAACAGATCAGGAAAAGCAACTGACAGGATCATATCCCTGGGAAAACTCAGCCATATGGCATCTATGATGAGGGAATCACCCAGGTGTTCCCTAGGATGCCGGTTCACCTGGCCGTTTGTACACATCCTTTTAGCACATGAGGAAGAGGAAACACAATTAAAGCTGCCAGGTGAAAGAATCTGGTCTCCTCCTCTCTACTTGCAAGAGGCAACAGAAAATGCCCCAGGGGCAAAGAGATGATAGATGGGAAATTCTTATCTTAGCTTCTTATTTGCTACTGCAAGTTAAGAAGCTAAGCATCCATGCATTCCACATTTTAGTAAGATGCCTGTACTCCAGGGCTGTCTGTTTCTGGTGCAAAGCTGATGGGTTGGGAGGACCTTGATCACGTTAATCTTAAAGGAAACAAGGAAGAGGGAGTGTGAGGCCTTCAGGGAATTACTACTACTCACCATGGGGGGCATGATTATGTCCAGAACTACCAAGTAATTTACACTCCAGGAGAAACTCGTGGGTACTAAGAAAATGTTAATGGACTTGAGAGTCCATTAATGAGGGGAAGCTCACAGTTGGTTCCTCTCTGTGTGAAGGTCATTGAATAAATCCCAGACTGAAAAGGCCATGCACATGGGAAGGACACACACTCTTCCTATAATCACTCAGCCCCCTGTCCTTCAGGCTCAGGATGTGGAGCAAGACAGGCCACTTCCCCTCACAGTTGAGCTGAATGGACCTCATAGACAAGGATCTAGTATTGGTGGCACAGAAAGACTGCAGCCCTGATGCCCTCATTTCTAGAACCTTCTAGGCAAACTGCCTGCAATGGGAATCTATGGACTGGGGAGCAATCAGGGTGGGAAGGACTTGAGCCCAGACTCCTTGCATTTTGCATTTAGGCATCAGCTATTGCAGGAGTTCACAACTCCCTTCCTCTCCAAAGACACATGACTTCCCTCTGCTGAGGGACCCTACCATGGTGGGTCCATCTGATGCACCAGCAAATGATGCAGAAAACTAGTTCCTAGGCATGTTGTTACGGAGCAGATGGGCTAGAGGCACTGCTAGCATTTTATATGAAAGTGAAAGTGCCACTTGGATTTTAATTTGAATTAGAAGACATTGGGGAAGAATATTTACTATGTTCACTTTTCATAGTTTATTTACAAATGGGAAGTTGTTTTTAATGGGATTCAAGTTGATTTGTGCTTCCCTGGTGGCTCAGGTGGTAAAGCGTCTGTCTACAATGCAGGAGACCTGGGTTCAATCCCTGGGTCGGGAAGATCCCCTGGAGAAGGAAATGGCAACCCACTCCAGTACTCTTGCCTGGAAAATCCCATGGACAGAGGAGCCTGGTAGGCTACAGTCCATGGGGTCGCAAAGAGTTGGACACGACTGAGCACACTCCCACTTCCACAAGTTGATTTAGGTATAAAAATATAGAGGGATTACAAAAGAAAGGTGATACAATACAGTGGCATGACTTTAAACTGCATTTCACAAAATGAAATCATTTGGAACATGACATTAACTATATGGACATGGTAGTAAATGAAATCAAATCATGTAGTGAGCAAAAAGGTTATTCCCTTTTTAATCATCCTTGAGTCCTTCTGATGACGAAGACATGCTTATTTGGGGGATGTTACATCTGTAACTAGTTCCTGACATTATCCTTTAGGAAAGAGAAAACATTTCTCAGGCATAGAGCACTGGACTGCATAGAGATAGAAGTTAATAACTATTTTCATCCTAAAATTTTTAACCTTATTTTGTATTTATGACAAATACTAGCTTTCCATTAGTGTTAGTGACTTGTTTTTTTTTTTTTTTTTAATGAATTTAGTGAAGTAAAAACATGAGGCAAAACATTGGCTGGAGCACATAACTGTACAGTTGGTATGAAGCCAACGAAATAATGCAGGAGAGGTATGAGAATGACCAAGATTTAGGACTATCCGAACAGATTTCAAACCAAAGAAAAGCAGGGCACCTGGTTCCTATCGCTTCCTTCTACACTCTGTTTCCAGACTTGACTTGAATTTAATGCCACACTTTATCCTACTGTCTACCCATCTAGAAAATCTTCCCCATTTTCACCTAGCTGAATCCTACTTATTTTTCAAAACTTTATCTCTTATTGCATGAAATATCCTTCAACTGACTTGCTTAGGAATGACCACTACAAGTTAGTTCTCAGTATTTGTTGTGTGCATATATTAAACATGGACACTTCTAATATACTACTTTTTTGTATTTAAACTACCTTTTGTTGTTGCTCTTTAGTCAGTAAGTAGGCTTTGACTCTCCTGTGACCACAAGGACTGTAGCCTGCCAGGATCCTCTGTCCAGGGGATTTTCCAGGCAAGAATACTTGGGGTGGGTTTCCATTTCCCTCTCAAAAAACCACATTTACATACAAATATCCTGCATAAAAACTTTACAAGACAGAACAATATGTCTCATTGCTCTCTGAACTGCCCTCACATCCCCCAGAGCCTATTATGAGGTAGTAGGATAAAGTTCTAGGTGCCTACTAAGTATTCGTCATGTGACTGTCCAATTCACCATTAGAAAAGTCTCTATTTGCTCTGTGCATAGCAAGACTATTCAATCATTTCACACGTGTCATCACACTCCTACCATACGTCAGCACACTGAGGCCTTCCAACCCCATTCCCTTTTCTAGGAACTCATGGTCCAGTGGGAAGTGAGGCATATAGATCGGGCAACTTCTACTACAACAAGCTAAGGACTGCAGATTCAGGGGGAGGGAGAAGCTTCCCTCTGCCCCAGGGAATCAGGGAAAGCTTCAAGAGAGAGGAGATACTTTGAAATTTACCTTGAAGCATGTATAGAAGCTCACCAGGTGAAGGTGGTGGGAAGGCTGGCTGGGAGGTATAATAGAGGACGAAGTGCTATTCCAGGCCGAGAAAAGTCAAAGCACAAAGGCTTAGTGTCATAGTAGGGTCAAGGCTATTTTCACTTAATAAATGTCATGAACACTTAGGAGATATTTATATGTAACAGACAGTAGCTGGATAAATCCTTTTATTGCTCTATAATGATACAGATGGGTTTCCCTGGTAGCTCAGCTAGGAAAGAATCCACCTGCAATGCAGGAGACCTTGGTTCAATTCCTGGATTGGGAAGCTCCCCTGGAGAAGAGAATGGCAACCCACTCTAGTATTCTTGCCTGGAAAATCCCGTGGACAGAGGAGCCTGGCCTCTGTCCTTGGGATTGCAAAGAGTCAGACATGACTGAGTTAGGCCTACTACTCTAGTGATACAGATAAGTTAGCATTCATTATCCAGATTTTTGAAACTGGCAAAGAGGAGAGCTAAGCAATTTTTTAAAAGTGTCTTCTCTTTAGATAGCTTTTATTGAATAGGGAAATAGTCTAATAGCACATTTTTTGATCAACTATTATGTTTCTTGTCGCTTTGAGTGTTGGATCAAATGCAGTTCATTTTAATATGGTCAAGTCAGTTTCATTTTCTTCTTTATGCACATGCTGTGCTTTTTGTTTGGCTTCTCAGATAGAAGAAATTTTCTGTTTAATTCTCCCCCTCTCTCTATCTGTATATGTACATAAGCTTGTAAGCTTGTGTCTAAGTCGCTTCAGTTGTGTCCGACTCTCTTCAGTTGTGTCCGACTCTGTGCGACTCTATGGACTACAGCCCACCAGGCCCCTCTATCCATGGGGATTCTCCAGGCAAGAATACTGGAGTCGGCTGCCATGCCCTTCTCCAGGGGATCTTCCCAATCCAGGGATCGAACCCACGTGTTTTATGTCTCCTGCATTAGTAGGCAGATTTTTACCACTAGCACCAGCTGGGAAGCCCCATGTGTACATATACCTGTACCTATTTTTAAACTCACTTATTTTACTGAGAAGTTGATAATAAATTATGTGACATCATGATCTTAAAAAACAAAGCCACTTAAAGATCAAATGCATAATGAAGAGCCACGGTTCAAATCAGTATTGACAAGACAGAAAATAATCCTGGGATAAAATCATCTGTAGGGGAGAAATCTGAGAGCAGATATTCCCTGGCAGTTTGCAGCAATTTGCTGGCCTCTCTGATTAGAACCTAAGGAGGCCCATAATTTATTTCCATGAGGAATATTCTGGAACAACTCTGCAGTCAGGGCTGCATGATGATTAAGTGGGTGTGCGGGATACGAGAAACAAGGGAAGTCCTACTGAGGCGTGCTTGTGTCGCCACGGCCAGTGATGGGTGATGGTGACAACTGGAGAGTGGGTATCAGTGTCCTCATCCAGAGACTTGGTGACAGGGAGAAGGAGCTCAAACTGGGCTCTAACCCTACTGTCGATATGGGACAGTTCTGTCATTCCTGAGTCACCCTGTCAACGTTCCTCTCTGGAGAAACCCCACAGATGCACCGTCATCTGTTTGTGTTTGGCTAACATCATGTTGCCTGGAGGCAGGAAAGGCAGACTCTGAGAAGAAAGTCAGCTTGCTTTTAAACATACTTCGTAATACTTGGAATAAAAGACCCATGCCTGAGAAGCGAGATTTGCAAGAAATCTGGAATATACTGAAACTTGGGAGGCCTCTGCACAGAGTCCCCTTTATAGGTCCATGCTGCCCCTTCCGCCATGCTTCCTACCCTGGGCTGTTGTGGTGGTGTCTTGTGGCTGACCCAGGACACCCCTCCCACTGCAGAGAAGCCATGTATAGCAATGTTTCAGTGGGAACAGGGGCTGAATTGTGTCACTTGGACTGATGCTAAAGCTGAAACTCCAATACTTTGGCCACCTCATGCGAAGAATTGACTCATTGGAAAGACCCTGATGCTGGGAGGGATTGGCAGCAGGAGGAGACAGAGGATGAGACGGCTGGATGGCATCACTGACTCGATGGACATGAGTGTGGGTAAACTCCGGGAGTTGGTGATGGACAGGGAGGCCTGGCGTGCTGCGATTCATGGGGTCGCAAAGAGTCAGACACGACTGAGCGACTGAACTGAACTGAACTGAATATCTGAAGACCCAAAGAACACTTGAAGGCGGTTAACTGTGGTTTTCAAGGCCCATGAGGAAACGAGTACCTGCGATGGTGATTATAGTAGAGGGGAGTGGATGTTCTCTAGCATGAACTTTCCTGAAGACAGGCTGGCCTAGCAAAAGGACAGGCAAAAGTCAGCAGAATGGATGGTACTGGTTTGCCAGCAGAGCTCTGCGGAATTAGTAAGCATCACACCCAAAGGCATATAGCACACACAGTGTTAGTCTGGGGACTGAGTGGTCAGAAGTCACTGTTCTGTAGGTCACAGAAGAGAGCAGGTCAGTGGGGCAAGGGTTCTAGGAGCCAAGCCAGATTGTTTCTATGGAGCACACACGTCACGGACAGGGATGCAGCCACATTCCTGCAGGCGTCTGAGCGTACTAACCGTGTCCTTCACGCGCCTGCTTCCAGAGGCATCACCAAACTACAGAAAGCACCTGGTGCTCCTTTTAGAGCCTATTGGTGCCAACAACATGGCCTTGAACAGGCCATTTCCCCAGCTTTCCCATATGTAACATGGAGATAGTAGTACCTGCTCTATCCATATCACAGGCTTGTTTGAGGATCAAGTAACATAATATTAAAAAAATATGCGTATTTATTTCTTGGGCAGTCTGGAGGGGAAAAGGCTATAAACACTGGCAGGTTTGCAAGGGTGTTCCACTGTCACCATGACTGGCTGGATTTCCTAGTTGACATCTGACTGACAGATGCACCTGCTATTGGTTTCTACCAAGAGTTCCCATAACTGACCTGGGAATCATAAGATTCACACTCTGCGCAAACTCTGCCGTATGCTTGCTGTCTATACTTGGACAAAGTGTTTTTTTCAGATTCAGTTTTCTCAAGTGTTAAGAGAAGTCAGATTTTAAGGGGATTTGTTCTTCTAACCCAAGTACTGGAGGGTCTAAAGTGTGTTCAAATGTTGGAATTTTCATAGCTTGGCTTCCTTAGAAAGCCATGTGCCTTATGAAAACTATCATATGATAAGCATAATATGATCGGAAGAGTAACTTTTAAAGAGGTATATTGACTATTATGCACTTTTAATTAATTAGCAAAATTTAGCTGCCCTTTTTGGGAATCAAACATGCCTCTCTCTTTGCAAACTGAGCCAGAATACTTAATTTTATTAACAATATCCAAATTAATGCACTCTAATTTCCCTGCTTTGGGGTCTTCCTATTTTTGTATTTGTTTGGAATTCATACTAGTGTATTTAAGAGACACTGTGGAGGTTCTGGATTGAAATGGGATTAAGATGCAAGTAGGAATGTATGAGTTGGGAAGAAGGAATTGAAAGTGCTGGAAACAGTTATCACATGGCCTTGGACGTAAAGGTCAAGCTCTGAGCCCTGGATGAGTGGTTGGAGCAGATTGATTAATCTCTTTGAACCTTCATTCTTCTCCTGTAAGTGAGAAAAAGTCTTATCCTGTAAGGTTGAAGATCAAATGATATAATGAATAAGAGATGCTTTCCAGATTCTAATGTGCTATAACGTAATAAGGGTTATATAATGTTATGGGCCTGGAGGGTCAAGGGGGGATTACATCATAGACAACAACAAGGGCCTTCCAATGAGGCAAAGATAAGCAGCACCAGGGGAAGATTTGCAAATTCCAAAAGCATCCCCAGCATTTAATGTCCACTACTAATGACATTTCTGAAATAGAGACACTGCGTTGTGGACTAAATGACTTTTTCAATTTCCATATATCCTGATTTAAATTAGATTTTCAAACTCAGCTGCAAAGACTGTGTAAATCTGCAGGCAAAGTCCAAGAGCTAGATTAATTCTTCTCTACTGCTCCTGTGTCTCAAAGCCTTGACTTCAAAGCTTCAAACTGACTTCAAAGGAAAGCTCTTCAGGGCTTGCAGCTGCTTTTCACTATGTAGACCTACATCTGGACATGGAACAACAGCCTGGTTCCAAATAGGAAAAGGAGTACGTCAAGGCTGTATATTGTCACTCTGCTTATTTAACTTCTATGCAGAGTACATCATGAGAAACGCTGGGCTGGAAGAAGCACAAGCTGGAATCAACACTGCCAGGAGAAATATTAATAAACTCAGATATGCAGATCACACCACCCTTATGGCAGAAAGTGAAGAGGAACTAAAAAGCCTCTTGATGAAAGTGAAAGAGGAGAGTGAAAAAGTTGGCTTAAAGCTCAACATTCAGAAAATGAAGATCATGGCATCTGGTCCCATCACTTCATGGGAAATAGATGGGGAAACAGTGGAAACTGTCAGACTTTATTTTGGGGGGCTCCAAAATCACTGCAGATGGTGACTGCAGCCATGGAATTAAAAGACGCTTACTCCTTGGAAGAAAAGTTATGACCAACCTAGATAGCATATTCAAAAGCAGAGACATTGCTTTGCCGACTAAGGTCTGTCCAGTCAAGGCTATGGTTTTTCCTGTGGTCATGTATGGATGTGAGAGTTGGACTGTGAAGAAGGCTGAGCACTGAAGAATTGATGCTTTTGAACTGTGGTGTTGGAGAAGACTCTTGAGAATCCCTTGGACTGCAAGGAGATCCAACCAGTCCATTCTGAAGGAGATCAGCCCTGGGATTTCTTTGGAAGGAATGATGCTAAAGCTGAAACTCCAGTACTTTGGCCACCTCATGCGAAGAGTTGACTTACTGGAAAAGACTCTGATGCTGGGAGGGATTGGGGGCAGGAGGAGAAGGGAACGACAGAGAATGAGATGGCTGGATGGCATCACTGACTCAATGGACATGAGTCTGAGTGAACTCTGGGAGTTGGTGATGGACAGGGAGGCCTGGAGTGCTGCAATTCTTGGGGTCGCAAAGAGTTGGACACGACTGAACTGAACTGAGACCTACATTTTAGAACTTTCCCCAGAGGTATCTATAGAGAGTGGATCCCAGATATTCTTGGTTCAAGAGAAGAAGGGTCATGTAAAGTGAGAGGAACAAACCGATGTAGAGATCCTCAGAGGGTCTGCAAATTCTCTCATTTTAACTGCATCATTGCAAGTTTTGGGAAGAGGTGGTAACACCAGAAAAACTGCTCTTGGAGATTAAAATCTGAACCATAAGAAATAGCTTAATGAAGTATATGAAATAGTAGAAAACCTTTGAAAGACATGATTCTGTCCTCTTGGACGCATAATGTATCCAAGACAGAAAATGTTACATATTATTAGTCAGGTATTCTAGAACTTGATATGAACAATTTCCGTGAAAAGAAAATTAGATACCATTAATTACTTACTAAAAAGAAAGATGCTTCAAGTGATACATAAGAAAGCCCCTAAAAGTAAAATCTTGACAAAGTCAATGATAAAACAGGAAGATATCCAAACACATCGATACATTTTAACAAGAGATTCTATCTACCCTAAAGACTGTGTGAAGGTCTCAGGGCCAAGCAGTGGATACTACTATTCCTACCTTCCTCAATGCACACAAGGATCAATTACTTATTGGGTGATTGAATCAGAATATTTCCAAAAAGACTTCAGTAAATGATAAGATGAAAAAGAAAAGATTAAAGTTTTAAAAGTAAATGTACATTCCTGCTTTCAGATTCAAAACTAGCATCATTGGCAGTGCAGAACCGGGAAGACTTGACCTAGGAAAAAGTCAGGTGAATCAGGTTTAAGAAATTCTCTATGAGCACTTGCCCTGCTGAACATTTCTATCCTTTTCAAATTATATGTCTCCAAGAGCCTGTGAATTATTTTGTCATTAAACTCTGTGTCTGGAGAGAAAGCAGTGGAGAGCAATAGTCCATGTGAAATTGGATGCATTCAGAAAGTTCCACTTTGACAGAATCATGTTGAAACTTCCTAATCATGATTTTACACTGATGGTGGTTTAAGTTAACCCCAACCCCCACCATAACATTTTCAAATAGAATTTTTGAGAATGTTTCTTTTCTAAATATATTTGTTTAACTATCTTGTTTCAGAAAAAAATAATTAGATTATTGATATCTACATAATTGTATTGGAAAATGCCACAACCATTGGGATAGCCTTTAGAGACATCTTCAACCTGCAGCTTCAGACAAACTAGAAGGATATTTACTTCCCTCTCTAAATCTACATGGATGATTTTGAAAGTGTGCAAAAATATTTAAGGTCAAAAGAGAGGATGCGGTAAGGAAATATCACCCTTCTATAAATAAGGAAATAGCTTTAAAGTTGTGCTTAAAAATGCAATCAACAGTGGCTGGGTACCATTCTGAATTTAAGAGTTTAAAATTTTTTAACTAGAATATGGAGTTTTTACAGAACACTTTGTCGTCCACTTCAAGTGGCAGACATATTACTCGTTACCATGTTAAGAATGCTAAAACTTCTCAGAAGGGTGTGGTGGGCAGAGCGAAGCCCTGCTTTGTCTTCTCCCAATAGGACATTATCTATGATTAGAATCCTGAGCTCGGGCCAGGGAGTTGGCTTGGATGTCAACTCCTCTGCTTCCTTGAGACTAGCAGTCATTGTATTTATTCTGGTACTCTCTGGAGCATCTAGCAGAGTTTCCTCACATTATCAACACTATGTGTATATCTGTAAATTGATCAGTGTCAAAACACGACCAATTACAGGTTCTCCATACCAATTTGCTCATAAATAAACACAACACACCCATTGTTAATGTGTAAAACATTAAATGTGTAAAGTCAGCAACAGCACACCGTGTACCACAGCTAAAGGTTAATTCAGGATAAGTAAGACACGGTTCTTATTTGATATTTAAGGGTAACTGGGATAAAATGAAGAACATTTTAAAAGATTGTCTTACCATACAGGTATTTCCCTTCATTAAAAGGAAATAAAAATGGGAAATAATTTTTTAAAATGTAAATAACACATGGTGAGAACAGATAGTAAAAAATAAAATTTGGCTCATTAGACTTAAAAAATTCATACCTGTTATTGTGAAGCCACCTAAAAAAGAAAGAAAATAAATAAATGTTACCATTTATTTCATTTACACTCTAAATTACAAATACCAGTGACACCAGACCACCTGACAACCCATCCAAGGTACAAAAACTTGCCAAATTGTATTTATAATTAAGAAAGGTATGGAAACATCAATTCATGACTTAACCATTAATCATTCTTTTACGGTTATGATGTTCAGTGCACAAATTTAATTCTTGTGCATGCCTAAAAAAATCACTGATTTTTTTTTAAAAAGGTAATACTAAACTCAAAGTGGAATGCAAACTATCTGACTTCCACAAAATTATGAGGCCAATCGCTCTAAACAACAATCTTGTTAATAAATCAATAGAAATAAAAGATAAGTCAGAAAGCTACTATGGTACCTGATAGAAAAGGAAAATAACCTAGAAAAATGGAAAGGAAATGCAAGAAATGAAATGCTTACCAAGCTCATTCAATAACAGGGCTGTGAAGGAAACAGACAAAGACAAACACAGAATAAGAGAGCAGATGAATAATGAAAGTAAGAGGAATATCAGCAGAAAGAAATCCAGGCAGATCTGATTATAGTGATCGGGAGCTGCTACTAAATGGTGCAAGCCAAGTAAATGCGGCATTGGGAGTATTTCCAAAAAAAATCCCTAATTTCTGCAAATGGGTGTGAGTGATTGTATATATAAACAATTCACTTTATATATCATTTCTTGACATTTAAGAAAACATGTCCACTCTATGTTTACACACAGTGTATATATCTAGTTTGCCAAATATAGCAGAAATATGTTATGAAGTTAATCTTAAATCTTTGAGTGAGTCTTCCTCATGAAATATTGCCTGGGAGTTAGTGAGTTCAATAGACAAGTCTGAAATCATCCGGGATCTCAGGGATTGTACTTTTCATGTACCTTTCAATGAAAATGGAGAAAACATCTTACGACATTTCATTTTGGCCATCCCTCCTGATAAGGAGATTTTGACCCAAGGTAAAGATCTCTCACTGGAGGCTCTATATGCATGATATTTTGGTCATCAGGGAATGCTTAGGTTTTTTTAAATCCTCAAAACTTGAGTCCCAGGAATTAGTGCTTATTTGGGTGTCCTTCTCTATGACTTCTGCACATTCTAATTGGACAGCCACATCGCTTCTTGTGGACACATAATTTCACGGAAACTGACAAGTCAGCCAGGGAAGGCTTGTGGTGGGCGGAGAGGACATACATATTTTGTCTTTCAGGCTATGTGCTTTAAACTCAGACTATAACTGTAGCACTTTATTTTGGTGAAATCTATTGCCTGAATGTATCAAACAAATTACTTCCAGATGAGAATGTTAAAATTACTTCTTTAGGACCAGTTTTCTAATGGTAGTGGCATTAGAGGAAACTTTCAAAAACAAGTCAGTCATTTTACTTATGATGACACAGATCTACTTGGTGGGTGTCGAAAGCAGATAGTACTATCAAGGAATTTTAATTTGCTTTTATATGAAGGCATATTTTACTAAAATGACAATCGAAAGAGCTGTGTATCCAAGATGCTCTTCTTTGAGATAAAAGGCAATCCTTTGGAGGAATACAATTAGAAGTAAGTGCTTTTTCCTGTATGTTAATGAGGCATTTTTGATCCCATCTTTGTAAGAAATCAGCACAATTTTCTAAAGTGTCTTTTTCTTTCACCTGCTATGGAGCATATTAAATAAGCTGCATTAAAATGGGTCCCCAGTGCTCCTCCTCCATCATTCCAAAGGCTCCTGTTACCTTTTTGAACTTGTCCCGATTAAGTCAGGACAACTTTGTTTTTCTGATGGACTCAGAGGCCAGTGTGTTCTAATAAAAGCAAGATTAGTTAAATTCCCCCAAATGTTGGGTCTATATAGGAATTAGTCTTTTGTATTTGATTTTTCCTTTACATGTAAAAATATATATTTCTTGCAAAGTGGTCATTTAAACATTTAAACTGTTCTCATCAATTGTTTGAATGCAATCAATATGTACTATGTTCATTTTATAGATACCATTAAATTTACCATTCCTTTTAAAATGGCCACTATTAGAGGGTAATTATGGGAAGCCTTTAGAATAATTCAAAATTTAAAAAAAAACCTATTTTTAAAGCTGATATAAAATTCAGCTTTATAAAAAAATTTATTAAAATTTATAAAAATTAAAAAAAATAAAAAATTTTAATTTCATGCTGTTTTTTATTTTTAGAAAAAATTGCTTGGTTAGAAATCTGTCAGTTCAGTAAGAATTGAGAGAGTTTGAAGCATAAGGCAGAATCAGCCTTAATTAAGGGTTAAGTTCTTAACCAACTATCATCATGTCCTTTTTACTAAAGAAAATTCATATGCCTATAGGTTTTATACCTTTCAAATTTCATATCTGATGGTATGAATAATACTATGCAAAAATGAATACTACTCTTTAAAGATCTTTGTTCTTACTGATTTTTTTTAAACTGGCTTCTCTAAGGAAGACTAATTATTGAATTCTGAAATTTCCTATTATTTACCACGAGATGCAACTACCATGGCTAATATGTATACAGTAGTGTCCATTGCTAACATATTAGGGGATGCTTAATAGCTGGAACCAAATTTTTGAATGATTCCTGGGCAGTGAAAAACTAAACCCAGAAATTATTCTTTTATGTCATCCTTTCTGAATTACGGAACTGTCTTCCATTATTTCTGAAATCTGGTATCAATTAAGGTGAATTGGCATTTCCTGAAGAAAAGGGGCATTTCTTGGTGCATTGTGAAATAGGAAAGGGAAACGAAATTGCTAAAGCTTCAAAGGAGAGGAAGTATAGTACTTGGAAGCGAGGAAGAGGAGAGAGTTAAGTGTGAGAGTAGGGGACACGGAGAGAAGAGTACAATTTCTCGCTGGTATGTCTTTGTATACTCTCACACCTTTCATTCCTCTTCTTATCCATTTTGGTTCCTCAAGCACAAGGGAGAAACTGCACTCTTTCTCATATTCCTCACGGTCAAATATTCTAATGGTAATGATCTTCCTGTGGGAACACAAGACAAAGGCAAAACAAATGGTTGGAGTCACACGCTCATGCTAGGTGTTCACCAAGCAGCATGTTACTGTGATGTTATGGAAGGAGAACTGGCCACACATGGACCTCCAGGAGTATGTAAAAGGGCATCCAGGGACTCTCAGCTGGCCCCCGCCAATCTTCTCTGCCAATCCATCACTGATACAAATTCTTCTGCTTCAATTTAGCAGTCAGGAGGTACCCCAAATTAAGAAATCAGACAGTTGGCTTTATGGGGGTGTAGCCAGCATCAGCACCAACATTTCCAGCAATGGAAGCTTGGCTGCACTGCCGATGCTCAGACTGCAATGTGCAGAGTGGCCCAAACTGGTTGATGGGGCTCCAGGCCAGCCCTACTGTGGCCCCAAGGAGATCTATGCCCTGTTACATAGGTGGAGGGATGTGTGCATCGTAAGTCACGTTCTGAAGAGTGCAGGCATCCAGGGGTGGCACAGGCCAGCAGAAGCTGTTGGGCTCAGCCCTGGAGCAGCTCCCCCACCTTTCTTCTCACTCATCTCCACCAGGCGGGGCTCTCCAATCTCAAGGAAGAAGGTCTTGTTTTTCTCATACTCCTCATCATCAATTACCTTGACTGATATTGTTTTGCTGAAACAGAGAAGAATAGAAATTGACGAACAAGGGGAAGAGGAAAGAGAAGAGAAGGAACATAGAGAAGAGGGAAAGCAAGGTTAACGAGCGGCACTTCCAGACAAACGCCAACTGAGAGACTTCTGGACTGTGAGACTGTCCTTCCAGAAAGGGTGTGGGCTGGGTCTGAGAGACCAGAGAGATCACCCAATGCACAGCGCCCCTGCCCAGGGCCACAGAATTATTTCAGTCAAAACACAGCTCTCATACTGCTGGGTTCATCGTCATTGTGGGAAGCAGAAAAACACAGATCACAATAATAAGAAAAGAAAAATATAAGTAAATATCTTAACCATAGGACTCTCTGAGCTATGCTCTGGAATTCACTCCTGTGATACAAACAAGTAAACCGCATCAAAATATGAACAGAGGCTACCTCTGTTCATAATAGGCATGAGGATCATTTTTGTGAGGATCATTTTGTGAGGCTTTCATTTTGCTTTATTTCCAACCATGACATTTTTATCATAAAATTTTATTAAAATTATATATATATATATATATATATATATATATATATATATATATGGATCACTAAATAAAATATCTTACCTCACCCAATGTCCTAGAGTGAAACTCATTTTCAAGTGAGTCAGATTTTCCACCTAGATCACAAGGGGAAGTTGTGTTTTGTCTCTCTAAAGATGAAGGCCTCTTAAAGTGGGGGTGAGGAGTGATGTTCTGTTTTCTTCCCTCCCAAAGTTGAGTTTCAACTTATACAAAGTACACTCTTTATCCTCCTTGCAAACTCCATGGATATGTCAAGACATTTCAATAAGAATTCTTCCTGCAATTGATCCTTTAGCACTTTTTGCCTTGTTGTCTTATGGTTGTGATTGACAGGCAGGCATGACAAATGCAAATATGCAAATCTCAGCCTCCCCTAAGCCTTGATGACTCTGAAGAGAAATCTAGTGTTACCTTCCAATTAATAAGGGTTTAATCGCTTCCATGTATTACAACTTACTCAGAGCCCCAAAACACGTGTTTGTTCTTGAAAATATCTTTTATTCAGTAACATTGGCCAAGACTATTTCTGACTAAAGGTTTAAAAATGATGAGTTTTCAAAGACACACAGTTTCAATGTCATGCACATTATTTAGTTTTGGTGGAATTTTCCAGGTTTTCTATAAAGATCTCTCTTTTTTTCTTTTTTTGATTATTGATCAAAGCTCTCAAGTTTCATTCAGACCTACACATGCCAAAGAGCACCAGCCTTCTTTTCTCATATGAAAGAGAATAAACGTAGAAGTTGCTTTTAATTCTCTGAATTTCCCAGCCTCTAATGCTAAGTGAGAACAAATGACTGCTTCTGGTTCTAAAGAGCCTCATAACCTCCTCCCTGCTCCTCACCTAAAGAACATCCCCCATAACACTCACATCCCAGTGGCTCACTGCTAAGGAATTGGAACACATGATAGTGTCTTTCTATCTCAGCTTTGTCTTCAAAGACTGAAATAGTAAGGCTAGGTGAGCGCCTGTCAATGACTAAAGCAATATCATTTTTAAAGAGCGGTTAGATATTTGTAAAACTACCAACAGTCTGACAAAAGTCCAGCCACGTATATATATATATATATATATATATATATATATATATATATATATATTATATATATGTATATATATAGTGAACAATTCCTAACTTCCAAAACTATGTTCTGAAATTCACCAATTTACTTTATGTCTATAACCAGCCTGCTCTGACTATATCAGGGTATCTGAACATTCCTCAGTATCCAAAAACATACAAAATATTAGAGAAAGCACAAGAAGATAAAGGAATTGATGATACATGTGTTTTTCATTTTAGAATGAATTTGGTAAGTGAGATCAAATTTATTCTTCAAAAAACTGCCAAACATCTACCTTGTCATCCAAATTATGCATTTTAGGTATTAATTTCCACCTTACTGCCTTATAATCATAAACTATACTTGTACGTAGCTGCTAAAGCCTTCAGCATCATATGATGGTGTGCGGGAAAACGCTGGTGGGCATTAGAAGGGTCCTGCTACTGTCTTTTGTTCCTAATGGCCTCTAATCAAGACACTTCACGGTAGAGTGCATGTTGCAATGCTCTTGCTTATATTACATAGAAACATTTGACTTGTCTTTTTCCATCCTGTATTCCCAACCCATCCCAGATCGCATGCATTATTATAGAATAAAGCATAGTGGAGGTGCTTGGAGTGGTCTTTCTATTAGGGCAAGCATTTGTTTAGAAGGGGCTCCCAGTTTCATTCCCAAAGGGCAACATGACCACTTATTCATAAATAAACAGAAAAAAACAAGTAACAGTGTTTCTGATCCTTGGTGAATTTAATCTGCTATTGCTGTGATAGGTTTATTTTCTACATTCTGAGTAGCTGATCAATGTGAAAAACATAGGGTCTCACCCCACCCATTTATATAATAAACACTTAAAATTGATCAATAGAGTATCTCTAGTCACTGGGATTATAATCCTTAGAAAACGTTTTAGTACTTGATAACTGTGACACTGGAAGATCAACTCTGAAGGAAAAGAAAACAGTACTTCTGCAGGTGCCTGGCAAAGGCACCTAAAACAGATGGGATTTGCATAATGGTATATCATTTCAAAATCATTAGTAATACAATCAATAGTGCCCCTGACAGGAGGAGTCATTAAATCACATATTGATTTTACTCCTCTTGCTCAGTATAGCTATTAATAGGAAACTTGATTATTAAAGGAAAATTCAGTCAATTTAAAGAGGCAAGATAAAGAAATCAATATGAATTAGTCCTCTGAATCAAGAGAGGCAAAAACCAGAAGAGATTGGTAATGTTCATCTTTTGCTTTAGAACAAAACTGTTTCTCCCCCTAGCAAAGGTGCATGCGTGCTAAGTCACTTCAGTCATTTCTGACTCTCTGCAACCTTATGGACTGCAGCTCCCCAGGCTCCTCTGTTCATGGGATTCCCCAGGCAAGAATACTGGAGTGGGTTGCTGTGCCCTCCTCCAGAGAACCTTCCCAACCCAGGGATCGAACCTAAATCTCTTGTGTCTCCTGCATTGGCAGGCAGGTTCTTTATCACTAGCACCACATGGGAAGCCCCTTAACAAAGGCAGAGAGGTGCAACTAACCTACGTAAATTTTAAAGGATCATATCCTTGGCATGTCTTTGGCTCACTTTCCAGAACCTAATGAAAGACTATGGCCACTTCTTTCATCATGGGCGAAGTAAATAAGATGGGGTTGGTTTGGTCAAAACCCCAGTTTCACTTTTAGCTTGATAATCAGCAGAAGCACATCTCTCTCTGCTCCTCACAGTTCTGCAGTGGAAATTAAATCTCAAGGACTGAATGATCTTAGCGGTCCTTCACTTTGCCCCCATTGCCACACCAATCCCATATTCATAGGGCTTTTGCAAAATGCAACAGACTCTCTCTCTCTCTCTGAGCGCATAGATTCATGTTGGCTATACTTTGGTTCTATTTATCAATGGGAAGCAGTCAGATAACTGTTATTCTTTCTTTTTTTGAAGTATAGTTAATCTACAGTGTTATATTAGTTTCAAGTGTACACCAGAGTGATTCACTTATATATATATCATTATACTAGTTTTATTATTTCTTTAAATCAGCAAGTTAACCAAAACAAAACTGAAACAGTTGGGGAGATCCAGCCTTTCACCCAACAACAACACCTGCACTAATTTTACACTGATAAGGAACAAACAGAAAAACTGTGTCATGCAATTTTCAATCACCCTAATCATGATGAAGAAGGTAAGGAGAATTTCTCACTTGATTTTTTTACATCACTCTAAAGTTGAAGAGTATACTATAAAAATTATGTTTTCTGGAAACTAGCAACACAGTTACAAATCTTATGATAGCATTAAAACATTAAATAATTTCTCAGGATGGCCAAAATATTTATGGAGATACATTTTGGTTCCATTTCTAGGAGAAAAAAAAAAAAAAGCATTTGGTTAAGAAAGGTCAAATTATTTAGTGGAAAAATACAGGTCCTTCCTTTGATTTTTGCCTTTCCTTTGATGATACCAAAGCCACATCTATGTTTTATTTCTCAGTCTTTCTCTTATCTGATGGGTTTCAAAGGACCCAAATTCCTTCAAGCATCCTAGTCAGGAGTTCTTATATCAGGGGGTGCCTCAGGCAAACTATGAGAAAGAAGAGAAAGAGATGGTGTTATTAGCAAGAGTCATAAAATGAAATCTCTTCAATATACTAATATCTCATTATTAAGCCAAATTTGAATCAGCCTCTTTTCAAATTTCAGCTTCAATTTGTCCTTCTGTGCTTTCTTCTCCCTAAGACTACTCTTGAAGTTGAGAGAAGTGAGAAAAGATGAGTTGGAGGATGAAAAAGAAGAGAATCTTTCTAAATCCTCATAAAATAGAAAGATTTTACTGAGGATTCCACATATATAGGTGCTGCAATCTCTCTTTAGAAAAGATTTTCTTAAAGATTTAACCTCTCTTTAAATCAGAGGTCAACAAACTGAAGGGCATTTTGCATTAGTTCACCCATCTTTCTAGCAGGCCTGGAAGTAACTTCTACCGTTTAACAATTCACAGAGGAAACAATAACTGAGAAGTAAAGAAACTTCCAAGGTCACAAAGTGAGGCTCCTGTGACCGCATCCACAGACAAGTATCTTTCAGGTACATGACCTACAAGGTCCTTGTTCATTGAGCTGTGCAGTATTTTTATGACCGCTTTAAAAGATCTAAATCATTACCTTGAATTAATACAGAAGTTTATTGTTTAATCTTTATGTTAACAAAGACTGCCTAGATGAGCAGCAATAGATTTTTAATTCTATTTTTAAAAGGAAAGCAGTACATATTATATTGGATGATGGTGTATTAAAAAGTTAAATCCTTGAGGTGATAAAGATCCTATCAGGATTAATTGAAAAATGCCACAAACACATAGGGGCTTCCCAGCTCTGAGGAATACGAGCAGCCAACCAACAGCCTTGGCTTCACCGAGGGGCTTGTTAGAAATGCAGAGTCTTGGAGCCTGCCCCAGATCCACCAAATCAGGTCTGCATTTTATCAAGACCCCCCGAGGACACCAATGCAAGTAAAAGTTTGAGAAGCGCTGATCTAGACAGGAAAAAGTGTTCTTAAGTCTCATAATAAATGAAGAGGCTAGTGATAGTTGGGCTTGTGTTTTGAAACTGTCTGCATATTCGAACTGAAAATCTAAATGCTTAGGCTGGGCCCACTCCAGATCAGTGAGATGACGAGACTCTCCAGTTCAGGGGTCTCAGCATGAATACAGTTTTAAAAAGTTTTCAGGGGATTCTGATAATGTAACTGGGGCTGGGAGCTGACTAATGAAGAATCGGCACGTGTGTCCTGATGCTTAAGAGAATATATTAATAAGGAAAAGGTAGCACTGTGGGGCTTCCCAGGCGGCGCTAACGGTAAAGAACCTGTCAGTACAGGAGATGTAAGAGAAAGGGTTCAGTGCCTGGGTTGGGAAAATCCTCTGGAGGAGGGCATAGCAACCTGCTTAGCATTTTTGCCTGGCAGGCTACAGTCCAGAAGGTCACACAGTCATGCGTGACTGAAGCGACTTGGTGTGCACACACAGGTAGCATTGTGAGGAAGGGAGGCTCAAAGTAAATTTAAGATCTAATTAGAAACCTAGGCTGAAGCATGGGAAAAACATTTACCTTTGTCCTTCACCAGTGTTCTTTTCTGGATTATACAGAGAATGTAAAGTTGTTGTATCTTCCTCTCAGGAAATAGTGGTCTCCACAAGCCCCCAGAATAGTTACGGATGAGAAAACACCTTAAACCTCTGGGAAGCAGAGTTTATACTCATTCACAGTGACTTCCTTCCTAGAGAGATAAGAACTCTGGTGCTAGGTTTTAATACAACAGAGGTTCGTTTGGAGAATAGAAAGACGGTTTCGACGGACACAGAAGATAGGAATGCCTTCTGTGCCTTGTCAGTGCCTCTCTCAGCCTTGAGCCACATCAGTGGAAGGCCACGTCCGTGGAACTGAAAACTTTCTACTTGGAAGCCACCATGCTCAGACTCAAGAAAGAAGTCCCAGGACCAGCCTCATCTGAAGGGCAAAGATCGGGTCATTTCTCTGACCACAGAGTGGTGTCATCAGGTAAGGCAAATCTGCAACTGAATCTCCAGTCCATCTGATGTTAAAAGCTTCAGGCTAAACTCCTGTTACTCAAAACGACAAAAAAATCAACTTAAAATGGGCAAAGGATCGGAACAAACAGTTCTCCAAAGAAGGTAAACCCGTGGCCAGTAAGCACATGAGAAGATACTTAACATCATTTGTCATTAGGAAGATACAGATCAAAACCACAATGAGATACAACTTCAGTCTCATGAAGATAGCTTTAACCAAAAAGACAGATAATCCTAAGTGTTATGGAGAAACAACAAGAACTGGAACTCTCTTACACTGCTGGTGGGAATGTAAAATGATACAGACGCTTTGGAAAAGTCTGGATGTTCCTCAAAAGTTTAAAAATACAGTTGTTATCAGTTCAGTTCAGTTCATATGACCCAGCAATTCTACTCTGAGGTGGAGCTCAAGAGACTGAAGAACATATGTCACACAGAGACTTGTACATGAATGTTCATTGCAGAATTATTAATAATAGCTAAAAGTTGGAAACAAATGTGTGTCAGCTGATGACCAGATAAACAAAATGTGATACATCCACACAGTGGAATATTATTCAGCAATTAAAAGGATCAGAATTCTGATTCATGCTACTAACAGGTAGCATAATACTGCTGCTACTGCTAAGTCGCTTCAGTCGTGTCTGACTCTGTGCAACCCCATAGACGGCAGCCCATCAGGCTCCCCCATCCCTGGGATTCTCCAGGCAAGAACACTGGAGTGGGTTGCCATTTCCTTCTCCAATGCATGAAAGTGAAAAGTGAAAGTGAAGTCGCTCAGTTGCGTCTGACCCTCAGCGACCCCATGGATTGCAGCCTACCAGGCTCCTCCGTCCATGGGATTTTCCAGGCAAGAGTACTGGAGTGGGGTGCCATTGCCCTCTCCGAGGTAGCATAATAACGCCACCCTAAAACATACTGCTGTGGTATACTGACTATTTTGAGCTTGTCACTGGTTTTTAGTCTTTAAGTTGCATCAGACTCTTTGAGACCCATGGACTGTAGCCCACCAGGTTCCTCTGTCCATGGGATTGCCCAGGCAAGGATACTAGAGTGGGTTGCTATTTCTTTCTCCAGGGGATCTTCTCAACCAGGGATCAAACCCACGTCTCCTGCATTGGCAGGTGGGTTCTTTACCGCAGAAGCAGCAGGGGAGCCCATTTTGAGCTGAGAGCACCTAAAAATAGCCAATACAGGGAGACACTTCTCTGAAACCCTATCTGCCTAAAGACAGATGCTTCATCAACCAGGGAAACTGACTCATCACCAGAAAGGAGACTAGAAGTGGACATCACTTATCTCCCATCTTTTTTTCTTAGGGCCCATTCATTTTTTCCTAATAATTATGTACTCTCCCCTAGAAGCTTAAATCCCCCTTCCCATTTCCCTAGGAAGAGAGTATTTAAGATTGCATTTAAGCCACCTCAGAGAATGACTCATTTCTCCCTGGGTATCTCTCATGTACATATGTTAATAAAATCATTTATTTTTCTCTTGCTCATCTGTCTTTTATGACATGCTCTCAGCCAAGAACTCTAAATGGTGGAGGGAAAATTATTTTTCCTCCCCTACACTTTGACATGGATAAAGCTTGTAAACATTAAGCTAGGTGAAAGAAACCAGACATAAAAGTTCAGACATTGTATGATTCTATTTATGTGAAAGTAGAATAGGCAAATCCAGAGAGACAGAAAGTAGATTGGTGGTTGCCTCAGGGCTGAGGGTTGGGGAATGAATGGCAGGTGACTGCTAATGAGCATGGGATTTCATGTGGGGTAATGAAAAACTTCTAAAGTAGATTACAGCCATGGTGGCACATGTCTGAGAATATATTAAAGCCCTCTGAATTGCATGTTAAATCGGTGAATTCTCTGGTATACGAATTGTATTTCAATAAACGTGTTATTACAAAACACAGCAACAACAGAAAACAAGCTTCAGGATAAAATCATGACGTAGAAAAGACTGTTTCTTAGGGTAAGAAAAGGCTGTGAGAATGTTTGGGGTGAATTTTCAGTTAGAAGTTTCACATTTTGTGAGTCTGCCAAACAGGGAGCTAGGGTGCTGCATGGCCATGGGACAGTGAAGACAATTTGCATCAAGGCTGTGTTCTCGCTGCGTCTGCCAGTTCGCTCATCCTTCAATCCATCCCTCTCCCCAGGCAGAATGCTCGCTGCCTCCTCCAGGGTCAAGGGCTATTGATGTCATGCTTTGACAGCATTTCAGGATGTTACCTCGGGCCTGACTTCTTTGGCTGGTTTCTTTCCCTCTAAATATAAAGTCTTCAGGAAAAATCAGAAACAGCATTTCCGTCATAGCATTCATTTAAAAGGAGAGGAAAAAAACTCAATCAAGGATTATGCCTGCTGCCCTTGCAAAGCCAACAGCTCTCTTCACATCACCTAGGGCTTTATCCAGTGCTCTTGTTGGCACTGATTTCACTCTACCAACAAGGAAAGATATGCTTGCTATGGGGTACCTTTGTATCACTTGGCTTAAATTCCTTGCCCATTTTAAGCTTTCCCCCACCCCACCCCACCTTCAACAGTTGATTTTGTGAGTTGCTTAGTGATTTGGAATCAGGCAAAGAAAGGGGCAGTCAGAGAAGACCCACAGATATCTTCTCAACATTTTCCGTAAGTGACACAAATCAATTCTCCCTCCAATTAACATTCCAAATAGGATAAGAACAGACTGCTTTTCGTATTATTTCTAATAATATTTTTACACCCTTTTCAGATTATTGGTGAGGAACTCTTTGCCCTGACTTCACTTGGGAGTTTGTTTAAGTTTCCATTCTAAGCTAGTCACAGAAGAGGGACTAGATCATGACTTAAATTGATTGTTTCCTTTGTTGAACTGTCAAGGGCACCAAGCTAGGAGTCAGATTACCCTGGATTTTTATCTTGACTCTGCCACTTTCTAGCTGAGATCTGTGGACCAGTTCTGACATCCTTCTGACATTTGTATTATTTAGTGTTATGATGATCACATAAATGGTGTCATCATTCATCAATGGCGGATAATAAAACTTCACAGGTGGCTGCAATGAGCAAATAATACAATGCATGCAAAATCATTTTGCAAAGGACTATAACATGTTAGGAAGAGTTATGATTAACAGAAATGGAATGGTTTACTTTATAGTTCTTAACTTTCTCGTTCAACCAGTCACCCAAAGGGGCAGTTGGCAGATGGTAGAGGTGGGTGTCAGAAAATTCTCAATGGAGGGTTTCTCTGGCAGCTCAGTGGTAAATAATCTGCATTAGTTCAGTTCAGTTCAGTCGCTCAGTCATGTCCAACTCTTTGCGACCCCATGAATCGCAGCACGCCAGGCCTCCCTGTCCATCACCAACTCCCGGAATTCACTCAGACTCACATCCATCGAGTCAGTGATGCCATCCAGCCATCTCATCCTCAGTCGTCCCCTTCTCCTCCTGCCCCCAATCCCTCCCAGCATCAAAGTCTTTTCCAATGAGTCAACTCTTCGCATGAGGCGGCCAAAGTACTGGAGTTTCAGCTTTAGCATCATTCCTTCCAAAGAAATCCCAGGGCTGATCTCCCTCAGAATGGACTGGTTGGATCTCCTTACAGTCCAAGGGACTCTCAAGAGTCTTCTCCAACACCACAGTTCAAAAGCATCAATTCTTCGGCACTCAGCTTTCTTCACAGTCCAACTCTCACATCCATACCTGACTCCTGGAAAAACCATAGCCTTGACTAGACAGACCTTAGTTGGCAAAGTAATGTCTCTGCTTTTGGATATGCTATCTGCATATATGCATATAAATATGCATACTAAGTTGCTTCAGTCATGTCCAACTCTTTGTGACACTATGGACTGTCGCCTGCCAGGCTCCTCTGTCCACGGGATTCTCCAGGCAAGAAAAGTAGAGTGGGTTGCCATGTCCTCCTCCAGGAGATCTTCCCGAACCAGTGTTTGAACCTGGGTCTTAAGCACTGCAGGCAGACTCTTTACCACTGAGCTACCTGGAAAGCCATATATGAATGTGTATGTGTCTAAATAACTGATTCATTTTGCTGTACATCTGAAATAAACACAACTTTGTAAATCAACTATAGTTCAATAAAAAGAAAAGAAGTAACTGGTTAGCTCCCTGGTCCTAACAGGTGTCCCCTCACCAGGGTAGCTAGATACACAAAGGGGGCTGAAGTTATACTTTTCCTGGAGCTCCTGCTATGAAGCATAGCCTGGCAAACCTGGATGGGTGCTATTCTTTAATTTAAATAGACTCCAAAGAAGAGAGGTGCTAAAGCAGCTAAACCAAAGTAATTCTCCAGGAGGCCTTGTCATCCCTGCACTGATCTCTTTGCATTATAAAGTGGTGATTGAAATCATTGCTTCAAGCAGAGCAAGGGGCAGAAATAGCTAAAATCCTGTTCTCAGGGGATTCCAGGGCAGTTTCACAGAGCACTGGAGCAGGGTCTTTTCCAGCAGAACCTTGCTCTATTCTATTTTCCTCTGTTTGCTTTTGAATCTGAATGGCAACCGACTCATTTGTTCAGATGCAAAATAGGAACAAGTGTGATTCTTTTTTGATTTCTCTCTTTTTAGCAATCTATTGTTAGCTTCAGGCCTACCTTCCAGTCCCTAGAAGACATGCTGGTTGACCATTTAAAAGAGAGACTGCAGGGATTCTAGAACTGTTGTTTCAATAAATAATAAGCTGAGACTTCTAAAATCCAACTCCTTCCCCCACAAACTTCTATCCTATGATGATAGTTTAATGCGGAAATCTGGAGGTATTAAAAATGCCTATAATTTTGTGATGTATAAAATTTATACTTTCCCATTGTTTTATCCCCTGCATACACTTCAAGGATAAAGTAATAAGGATCCTGAGTTTGTTACCTCCATGTGCACTGGAAACATTGAGACCATTTGTCAATTTAGTTAAAAACAAAGTGGATAAAGCATTGGATACCATGTTGAAATACACCAAAATGGATCTTAGTCTAGTGTTTTGTTTTTAACACTAATGACATTGTGCAAGTTCCATCAGAGAGGGACTTTTAACAAAATGATGGAAGATTCTTACCAACTTTAAACTGATTCCTTAACTTGTTAGGACTGTTTGTAATCTGAGATCTTGACTGAATTCCTTAACAGGAATGAAAAATGTCAACTTCTCTTGAAAAAGTTGTTTTAACAAATTCCTCAAAGTTGAGGATAATGTTAAGAGTACTTTGGGGCATCGAATATCTTTTCTACAAACTGAACACATAAACATCTTAGTTCAGTTTTAGAAACTTCTGTTAAGTCCTCAATTTGCCACTGCCCTTTATAAGAATTTGAAATTAGATGAAATTGGCAGCTGTTGATTTCAAAGACACAGTTGGTTTCCCAACCTTCTCCAAAGCTCTCTTCATCTTGAATTTTTTCAGCATTCCTGGGTTTGTCATTAGACTCTTTCCAGAGATTGTTTATACCTTTGGTCCCTCCTCATTTGTCAAGATTCTTTGCTCAAATTAAAGAGTGTCCCTGGAAAGTAGTGAAAAGATCTCACTCTTAGAACATTACAGGAAAGCAGCTAGAATATGCTGAAAGCATTCTAATCCAAAGAAAGTATAAAAGTGAAAGTTGCTCATTCATGTCTGACTCTTTGTGACCCCATGGACAATACAGTCCACGGAATTCTCCAGGCTAGAATACTGGAGTGGGTACCCTTTCCCTTCTCCAGGGGATCTTCTCAACCCAGGGATCGAACCCAGGTTTCCCACATTGCAGGCGGATTCTTTACCAGCTGGGCCACAAGGGAAACCCAAGAATACTAGAATGGTGGCCTATCCCTTCTCCAGCGGATCTTCCTGACCCAGGAATCAAACCAGGGTCTTCTGCATTGCAGGTGGATTCTTTACCAACTGAGCTATCAGGGAATCCCTATTCGAAAGATGCCAGCTTTAAAAAACAGAATGCCAAGAAATAAAACTAAGTTTTCCTAAGGTCTCTAATTTATATCCTCTCTCTCTTTTTCTTCCTCCCCTCCTTTTCTCCAAAGTCATAGAAGATTGAATGGCAGATCAATTTCTGCATGCATTTGTATAAAATATTCTAAAAGACAGGATACCAGCAATTTCCTTGAATATAACTAAAATAAGTCAATAATTAATGAACTGATGCTAATTTTTATATATCACACGTCTATTCCATCGCTAATGCTTTATTGCTATTTTACATTAGATTAAGCAATCAATCCTTATGTCTTCACACTATTGTGGGGATTCAGAATGAGCCTTCCCACTACTGCACGAGTATTATTTTGAGCTACAAGCAGTCAAGACCCTGTGGATTCAAGAGAAACTACTGTCCTTCCATTAACTACCTAGAAGAATTTGGGGATTTCTCCTAGAAAAAGTTATTCACAGAGATAAATTTTATCTAAGTGACCCTATATGTATGGCAGGGTCAGTATCTAACTATCAACATCTGTTCTGCTTTCAGTCCTGTGAATGATCCTCTTGACCTTGGAAGCCCTAGGCTCCTATCCCATTCCTTAGCTCAGCATGACATACAGACCTTGTTTTACCTTTCTGTCTCTGACCCTCTCATGTAGATCGGATCTCTAGTCCTCTCATGCATGTTGGGTCCCCGTATATATGAAGTTCAGTTCAGTTCAGTCATTCATTCATGTCCGACTCTTTGTGACCCCATGGACTGTAGCATACCAGGCATCCCTGTCTTTTCTCCTGTCAATCTGCCTCACATTAACAACTTAATTCTTAGACCAGCTGGAAGAACCTAGAAGGCACAAGAAATTTTTCTTTCTCCCTATCTATCCTATAAATATGTTTGGATTTTAGTTTTGTCTCACAATGGAGGCCTATGGTTTATAAAAAACTTACCCAGTGGGTATAAGGCTGGCAAGAGGCTGTGTTCAGGTTTCTTTATCCTGAATGTGTCATGAAGCAGGCTCTTCCGAAAGTCTATCAACTATTCCAATGTTAATTTATATCCATAAATAACAGAACTATTAAGGCTAATCATGTCCCTGTAGCATGACTATGGCTCTGAGTGGTTCCACCATACTGGTGGGATAAAACAGCCTCCTAAAATGTCTTAAGAAAGGGACTCAGGTTGCAAAATTCTTACTGTCATTTACTACTGAACCTATGGTTACTTACTCTAAGGGTGCTCTGTAAAGCAGTTATAAAAATGGTATTTATCTCATTTGATTGCTGCAAACAAATTGTGACAACACGTAGAAGATGCTTAACATGGAGACTGGTGTATATGAAGTGCTAAATGAATATTAGCTATGTCTCTTATGACAGAGAGCAATATTGGGTTAAGAACTGGGACTTCTGGGACTGAACTGCCTGTAACTCATGCAAATGAATTAATCTATGCCTTAGTTTCCTCATCAGTAAAAATGGAACAATTACAACTGTATCATGAGGTTGTTCAGGGGACTATATGGGAAAACAGAACAGGGTGTGGCACAGAGAAAGCAGTCAATCAGTGGTGGTTATCATAATTACTGTTACAGAGTCCAAAGAAGAAAGGGACTAGGAACTAAAGTATTTCAGTAAGGCTAATTTACCGATATTAAGAGGGAGGTTTGTAGAAATCAGTAATACAGATTTTTAAGTTAAATCTTCAGTGAATATATTTCCTTTCCCTGATAATATAGGTAAAACTTGATTCTGAACAGACTTCTGACCTTGTTCATGTCAAACACCTTAAATTGGCAGAATGAGCAAGTTGGTACTTCATCGGCTCTTTTTCACTAAATACAATTTAAATAATATAAACTGCTTTCAGATCATTTGTGTGTTATTTGTCTTAAAGTGTTTTTCCTACTTGTTAACGTCATGCTTATTCATTTTGAGAATTTGACAAATGTAGAAATGAAGGAAAAGAAAAATCACCCAAAAGCCTGCCACTAGAGATTACTATCTGACTTTTAAAAATGTTTGCTTTTAGCTTTTAAAATACACAACTGCATAATTTGGACCATATTTTGTGTATATGTATGTGTGGGTGAGTATAAATAAAATTTGGTGTCATGATTTTTCACTTCCCATGACATAAAAAATACAAAAACTCTCCTTTAAAATGGCACAAAATGTTCCATGTCTTCACAATAATGTAATTAACTATATCTTTATAGTTATATCTGATAATGGATTATAATAATAATGGATTGTGGGGCATTCATTTTTTTCTCTCCACTGTATCTAAATAGACTGATCTACATTTTAGGGGAGGGAATAACTAAAACAAGCCAAAAATATTATGAACTTTTGGCATTTTTCTATGGATGAGCTACATAGGATTAGGTCTCTTAGAGCTGAATGTTTATTTTCCCTACATTCCTGTTTATATGCTTGAGCCCTTTCCTGGACTCCTAATATAGACAATAACCTTCTTCTTCCAGTTATTCCTAGTGGTCTTTATTGAAGTTCTTGTCCGAATCCTGTCCTATGGAAAAAAATTTTTTTTTTCTGTGTTTTCCTTCATTTTTATTTTATTTCATTTTTTAGTTTTTAATTTTTTTAATTTTAAAATCTTTAATTTTTACATGTGTTCCCAAAATACATCCCTTTTTAAAAGGAGAAATTCTCTCCTTTGTTAGTCCTAATCATTTAGCTAGTTTTGATGAAAAGTTTTTAAGAATCATCTGCCAGTGTGTTTTCCTAAAAGGCCATTCTGGCTACCTTACTAAGCTTCCACTGCTTTTGTAACAAATAGTTCCTTGAGCTAAATCATTCACAAACACCAACGATTAATCACCCATTCCCAAATTTGTCATCAAAACAGTAGTGGTCATTTTCCACTCGAATTCAGCTCTTGCCTTCCCAAATCCTCTACTTTCCAGTCTTAAAGAAGTTCCTCAAACCTTGGTCATAGAAATCTCCTGGTTCATATTATTACACAGATGAGCAAATTGAGATTCACTGAAATTAGCCAACACCTCAAAATTGGTAGATGCAAGCTTCACTGGTGGCACAGATGATAAAAAATCTGCCTGCAGTGCAGGAGACCCAGGTTCCATCTCTGGGCTAGGAAGATCTCCTGGAGAAGGAAATGGCAACCCACTCCAATATTCTTGTCTTGAGAATCCTATGGACAGAGGAGCCTGGTGAGCTGCAGTTCATGAAGTCACAAAGAGTCAGACACGACTAAGCAACTAACACACACACACACACACACACACACACACACACACACAGCATACTCTAAATCCAAATATGGTACTCCTTTTCTCCACAGTTCTCCTAAGGGTTTTCTTCTTGGGTACTGCTGAAATCTTGATCACCACTCTTCAAAGAAAACCTTTCCTTTCCCATCGCTTCTTAATGAAGTAAAAACTGATGCTGATAACAGAAGGAAATGCATGATATTCTTTATTAACTCACGGCTTTTCTATCATTGTCCATTCTGCTGGTGGATGCTCTACAAATTAAATGGCTCAGATGATGAAAATACAGACTTCCTTTAGTGAGGATGACCGAACAGAGTCATGACCTGGTGAGTCTCTGATGTGAAAAGAATCTACAATATCCACAGAAACACGAAAGAAAGCATAAATAAAAACTAGCCCATAGTCTTATTTGTATCCCAAGTCTTCAGGGCACTATGTTTAGCAGTTATGTGTCTTTGCATTTTTTCTTTCCTTCCCTTCCTTCTTCAGTCAGAGCCATGGTACATTCCTATCAACCATTAGATAAGGAACCTGATGATCTATTTGTACTGAGATAAGAATGGTTGATAATTCTATTTTTTTCCACTTAAAATATACTTTTAATTTTAAAGAGACCCTTATTTGCTTAATTCAAAGGGAGTAATTATGAAAGAAAACAGCTTTGCGGCCATGTGGCAATTCTGTAATTGCTCCGACTAATGTACTTCTATGTGGTGAAATATCTCC
The DNA here is from genome assembly GCF_001704415.2 of Capra hircus. Lineage (NCBI taxonomy): Eukaryota > Metazoa > Chordata > Mammalia > Artiodactyla > Bovidae > Capra > Capra hircus. Next base: position 22,371,452 of record NC_030818.1, read on the forward strand.
TGAGTGTCTAATCACAAACAGGTAAAAATTAAAACTGATATAAATGTTGAATCAAAAGTTTTTACCAGCAAAATATCAAGGGCTTCAATAGGCCCCCTGCTTTCTGCTGATGCTTTCCACTGTGTAGGACACAATAATTCCCTGACTGTGGACTCACATTGAACTTTCCAGAGCAGAACTTATTTGGATGTTTAAATCTTATCTAGGTATTCTATTTAGTTGAATCCTACCCCAAACAGTAACATTTGGAGCTCATATTCCTAACAGAAGGAACCTAAGGCACTTTATAGGTAATCATCACAGAGAAAATCAGCAAGAAGACAATAAAGCTTCTTACTGATAACAGCAATTTAAAGCTTAAAATAAAAATTAACCAAAACTGGAATAGAGTTTACTGGCTTTGAACTGAAAATGTGTTTTGCTTTTTAATTATTTTTCCTTTTATGTTTCTTGTTTATAATGGAATTTTTCCCTGGTTAGACTTTATAGAACCAGAGCAGGTTTACAGAATGCAAATAATGACATTGTTTAACAATATTGAATCAACTAGACCAAACACTGTGAGAAAGTAGTTGGTGAGCAATTCTGGGATTAATTACAAGGATCCTGATGAGCTGCATTTAAGGTGCACAGTGATTATAGGGGAAAATCTGTTAAGTCGGCTTGGCAAAATTTTTGATTTTTGATTTTGTTATGGATTGCATGAAGTTTACAGTTAGTGTTCAAAAACCAAATCCTCGCCATTATATCAGCTTCGATGCAGACATAATCTTCTTATAAGGAAAGGTTATTGTTTTTAGGATTTATGCTATTTTATAAATTCTCTAGAAAGGCTGTACTTTTGTTCAGCAAATTTATAGGCAGAGGGGATATAAGAGACCTAGATTTGCATTTGCAATACAGATTTATAGCTTTGGGCTATAAATATAAATATATAAATACATTTATAGAAACATATAAAGATATGCTTATGTTTATATGTTTAAGCAGCATAACCTTGGTCACATCACTTTCTCTCGATTTCAAACTCATCGACTGCAGAATGAAGTTGATAAGAAAAGTATATGAAATAATGTACATGAAAAAAGTTTTTGCACTTCGAGCACTTTCAAATGTAGGGTGCTAACTTAATCTTCTCGTTTTGCAACTTAGGTCACTTAATTATAATAATTTTATATTATTGCCTCTTCAGTTTCCCTCTAAAATATGTATAGCATATTAATATTCATTTTTGGAAAACAGAAGTTTACTGTGTGAACAGAAAAGCAATAATATCTGACAACTTTCCATGGATCTCATTTCAGAGTGACATTTTATGTTTATATAACTAAAACTTAGAATTTATAGCCACATACACTGTTAATTGCCAGAATATGAAATAATACTTTATTAAATGTTTATTAAGATACTGTCCTACTGGATTTTAACACTTACATTGACTTTAATCATGTAGAATTTGATTTAACTTCTATTAATCATAATCTAGTGCCTGGCATACAGCATATTGTGGTCAGTTGTGTCCACCTCTTTGCAGCCCCACAGACTGTAGCCTGCTAGGCTTCCCTCGTCATGGAGTTTTCCAGGCAAGAAAACTGGAGTGGGTTGCTATGTCCTACTCCAGGGAGTTTTTCTGACTCAGGGATCGAATCTTGCATCTCCTGCATCTGGCAGACAGGTTCTTTACCACTGTGCCACCTGAAACCGGGTAATACTATAAAGCGATAAAAGAGAAATACGAGTGCTTCTCAAAGATAGGACTATGTATCCTGAATAAATTCTACTAATTCACTAGAAGCAAAAATTATCTATTTTTACTATTTAAGCCAGAAAACCCTTAAAGGTTACCTATGGATTCTCCCTTCTTTGTCAACTTCCTGTCCTCATATAACGTTCTTAAGTCCTGAATAATAAGTTATCTTTGAGTTTCTGGAGTCTTCAAAATTCTCTTTATAGTTCTAAGTAAAGGTCTTTCATGAAGTCAGACTTCCTGATACAGATATTAAAAGATTAGTGAGACTGATGTTGGAATTGAAGAGAATCCATTGAAACACAATTCTGGGTTTTCAGAGACCCAATAGTGTAAAACATTTTGGCAAAACCATATACACTCAGCAGCCCTGTCGCCAAGGGCCAGGATAGCCCCAGGTACTATGTATGCATTCCCCACGGCAATGAACATAGTGCCAGAACATGCTGTTTGCTTAAGAGACATTTATAATCGACATAGCTTTTCTTACTGTGCATATTTGTACTTGAGTTTGTGCTGATCCATCAAGGTCTGTTAGATTTCTCAGTAAAATCAGCCCATATATTTTTTAGATGAAAAGATAGGCTTTTTAGCATAGATTTGGCTGTGAGAGTGAGCAAAATTAGAATCATGTATATGATTCAATCTCATAACTTGCCCTTTCCTAGGAAGGGCCAAGTGAACTTATCAGGCACATGTCAGATCCCCACAGCACGTTGTTTTGTCCAGCCATTCCACAAACCTTTATCCGGTATCTAACCATGTGTCAGGCCCATGTTAGGTGACAGGGATAAAAAAAGTAGAATATGAATTCACTGCTTAGAGGAGTGATAGGCATGTAAACTGAAGATGGCCTACCTCCCTAAATGCTAAATATATGTGTGGGCTCCATGCTGTGAGAGCTCAGAGGGTGGGCAACTTCACAAATGGCTGGGATGATTGGCCTAGGTCTTGAAGAAATAGTAGAGTTTTGTGAGGCAGAATGCAATGAAAGGTCAAAGATAAAAACAAACAAAAAAATACATGATGCAAATAACAGAAATGAAAAGGCACACCATGTTTAATAAGGGTGAGGTGCTGTCTGTCCTGTTTCCCAGGCACATTATATGAAGGAAACTTGATGAGCAGTGAATCAAGGAAAGGAGATTGGGATCAGGAGAAATACTGTCATGTGGGCACCATTTCGTAATAAAGACCCATGGGCTGGGCTTTTCAATTGTAACCTTTAGAAAAAAACCAATCCAATTCTGGGATAAAGCTTGTATTGCAGAAGAATAGAAAAAGTGGAGAAGGCCAGGGAGGCCACCAAGGGGAAAGTGCTTTCCCCTGGACTGCCAGATCCTAAAGTCCCTGATGGAATATACAGCCAGGGACCCCTCCAGCAGCATGTTTCCAAAAAGTATTTGGTTCCCAGTTTTCAGTCTAGCTCTGTCAGAGCTGAAGAATAAGAGAGAAATTGCTTTAATTTCTCTTCTGCAACTTCACCTTCCTGAAAACTTCTCTAGGGATTAGAGAAAACAAATTGAAATTCCATGAAATAGTCTCTCTGAGCTCCTTCTTTTGCCTGCAATGATCAATTTCATGTAGCAAGATGGAGGTAGTGAAATGCAAATTCTGCTGAACAAAATATCATCATGTTGAGAAACTGACCTGGTTTTCATGAACAGAAAAATCTAATTATCCACCATCAATTCCGGCTTCAGCACATATTTCATTTTTATCAACTGTGAGTGGTTTTGGCACACTTTATGACAAAATGATATCTAGATGTGTACATTCAGTTTTTAAATGAAAGCATCAAAAACTGAGGTCTCAGGTTAATGAATTATACAGAAAATTGCTATCACATTACATTACCTTATATAGTATTGGCAGGAGGATTGGTGAGAGAATACAACCAAAACGATGAAATGGAAATTTACAGGTTGGGGTGTGGAAAAGGGTAAAAAGAATATCATTCTCCTGATACAGTGAGAGGTCAATGAAAAAAGTGGTTCTTAGACAATTTAGTAGGCTCTGTGTGTGAGTGTGTGTGTGTCTGTGTGTGTGGAGAGTGAAAGGGAGAGAGGAAAAAAAAGAGAACAAAGTGTCTTGAGGTCTATGATGAGAAATAGTAATTTACTATCAGAGGAAATGAGATGTAAAAAGATTGAAAGCATGAATAAAATGACATCTGTTCCTCACAGTTCTTTGTGTTAGGCAGATAGGAACCATGAGGGGATGAAAGCAAAGGAGATAACCAGGGCTCGGCTGCAACAGTTGGTATTATGACTGAGGGCCAGGCCTGATTCATCACAGTGGGATGAAACAGACTGGGAAGGAAGAGACTAGAACACAATCTGCCCACTGGACTAGGGCTGGAGGCTGGGAATAAGGATGGCTGAGCAAAGCCACCAAAGGTGGAGGAGGTTCATTCCAAAGCGGCAAAACACAGCACCCAGAAAGTATGGAGATCTACGCCACTGAGTCAGATGGGCAAGGAGCTGAGTGTTGAGGACCTGAAGATAAAACAACATCAAGAGTTCAAAGGGGACTTTCCTGGTGGTCGCGTGGTTAAGAATCTGTCTGCCAATGCAGGGGATACTGGTTTGATCCCTGCTCCATCTAGAGCCCACGAGCCACAACTACTGAAGCCTGCGGGCCCTAGAGCCTGTGCTCCTCAACAGGAGAAGCCCGTGTACTGTGACTGAAGAGTAGCCCCCACTTGCCGCAACTAGGGAAAGCTGTGCACAGCAACAAAGACCCAGCACAGCCAGGAAATAAACAAAAACTGGAAGAAAGAGAGTTTAAAGGGCTGCACACAGCATCATGTAGCAGAACCTTGTCCTTATCTGGGAGAGGTACCCATCCTCCAAGGGAACTGGTTATAGGAAGGATATACCTTCATTTAGGATAAACTGAAGTTATGAAATCAAGACAGGAAGGCAGAAACCAGATAGGAAACCAAACCTTATTTTCAAATCAGTTCCAGAAATCTAGCAGTTTACTGCTTTTGTCCTGAGTGCCTGAAAGGATACACAGGATGTACAGCAGTTTCACAGTAGCTGATAAATGACAGCCTGGACTGTCGGAACTGGAAGACAGGTCAGAATCTGATGGCAAATAAACTTCCTGTGAAGTTGAGGCCCAGAGGACTAGACTAGTGTTTCTAAAATCCTTCCTACTTCAGATCAGAGTGGAGTGGGGATGGGAAAGCTGGCTGAGATAAATCTGGGCTTGTGGAGAAATGGAGGAAAAGGATAAGGCTGAAAACGTATTTGGAGAAAAATTTGCAGCCACCATAATGTCTTTGCTTGGAACTCTTTCTACTTGTTGTTTAGTCACTAAGTCATGTCTGACTATTTGGGACACTATGAACTGTAGCCCACCAGGCTCCTTTGTCCGTGGGATTTCCCAGGCACAAATAATGGAGTGGGTTGCCATTTTCTTCTGCCAGGGAATCCTCCTGACCCAGGGTTCGAACCTGCATCTCCTGCATTGGCAGGCAGATTCTTTACTGCTGAGCCACCAGGGAAGGCCATAGACTATTTCTTCCCTAGTAGCTTCTGAATGGTTATTTCTTTATGATGATCTGTAAGTATTAGTTATTTAAATAAATGGTGTTTCCCAAGTATCTAGGCATAGGAGATGGCTAACATTATGGTATGGATGGTTAAGGAATTCTGTAGGGAAAATACAATAAATTTTGGTCTAGATATATTTAACCCAAGCTGTGATGGGAAAATGTCTTTAAGAATCTATGAAATATGGTCTTTAGTGGAGATTAAGTGTCTAGGTGAGAATTCTGTATATATTGGTCATGTATACTGAAATGGAAATTGAAGCCATTTATATGAGCTGCTAGACTTTTGCCAAAGGGGTGATTTTAGAAGAATAAGCCAAGGAATGTAGAATCCAATACCGCAACGTTGTTTAAAAAAGAAAAAAAAAAAAGGCATGTGTGTGGGTGTGTTCAGGTAGGAGGGAGATGAGAGAGACCAAGAGAGATAGAGTCAGACATAGCAAGGCACCAGTAACCATAGCACGACAGAAATTGAAAGGTCCTTGAAGCTTAGAGGACGCTTTAACTTAAAGAGGGAGATTTTAACATGCAGAATCAGAAGAACCACAATTATACAAAAACAAACAAACAAAAAAGCTCATGCTTTGGGCCAAGGGGATACTATTGGAAATGAGCCAAAGGACTGATTTACATAGTAATCTGAAGGGAGATAAGGCAATATTTCAAGATAGCAATGTTGTTTGTGGCCCACTCAAAGAGAAAGCAAAGGAGAAGGAGTATCAGAGGAGCAGTGGTGATGAATGGTGACTTTCCTAGGAAGTGGCCTGAGAAAAATTAAGCATGGATTAGAATTTAAGAAATGGGTTCTGAGTGAAAGCAAGATTTATGGCATTATGTGAAATCAGATTCTAAACTTGTGAGTCCTGAGGTTTATGGAAGGAACATATTAGACCAGTGGTTCCTCCAATCCAGTGGACCACCAGAATTTCCTGGAGAGCTTTCAAAACAAACAGACAGATTCTTTGTCCTCACCATAGAATCACAACCCTGGGTGCATAGATGAGGGCTCAGGAGAGCAATCTACAGTGTGAAAAAGCTGCCCTAAAAATTCTAAGACTATGATCCATCAACTGGCCTTAGGAAGCTATTTTACTAGTTTCAATAGTAGACATCATTATGAACAGGGCCTTAAAACAAAACAAAATAAAACCTGTCTCCCATATCTCTATTTCCCATGTTGAAACAGTTTACGAAATATTTTCCCAGACTGACCAGGCATAGTATTGTTTATTATTCAGGGTAAAAGCAAAAGGTAGTTTTTGTTGCCCTTGCAGATTCTGCCCACTGTAACACAGCAGGTAAATTTTCCATCAGGTCTATTTTCAGTACATTGATTAGCAGTAAAAATTCATAAATAAGCTCTTAGAATGACTGAATCTGTGATATTCTGCAGAGGGGGTATTCTTTATGGTAGATTGATTTGTTCTGCATCCTGTATAACTGTCCATTAGAATATCTCATGGAAATGCTCTTGTACAAATCACATGCATCAGGGGCTGCACAGAAGATGAAATCTGGCATATTACTGTGGAACTGGACCAGGTTTCTCTGGCGCTACTCCATGCAAAGTCATTTGCTCCAGTTCCTATTTGGGGGCCAGATAAAATAATTGTCAGGGTGTTCCAATAGTGACATCCTTCCTGATAAATTTAGCCTTTACAGAGGGATCCGCTTTCCATGCATGTGGTTAACTATGCTATTTTCTCTGAGCCCCGAGATTATTTGCAGAAGTGACAGCTGGAGCCTCAGGATGGAGCTATAATTTTATGGTGCAGAGTCTAAGCCTGGAAATGCAACTAGTAAACCATAAATGCCAAAGACATCATAAAGAAGACTGTACTTTAGGAAGCACTTGCCAATTTCTGAGCAACTAATTATTCCTTTACCTACCCACTGACTTTTACGAATAAAACAGGCCAGGAAATGCATTTTTTAATTAAGCAGGCAGTTATAATAAAATGAGGTACTTTCCATCCTTAGCAAGAGACCTCTTTTTCATGCCCTTCTCTGGAATGTGTTCTGATGAATGTGTCTTTAGGTCCACTTCCATTTTCAAACTTTTATAAACAATGTCTGTCAAGCAAAACTGAGTGTTCTTAGGATGGGAGAGAACAGAGTGAAACTGACTGCCTCCAAGACTCTTTCCGCTTTGGAAATTTTCTCATCTTGCTACATATTTTTTTTTCCCCCAACTCTGTGGAACTGAGAGAGTGGTGTTATCTCTGAGATTCAAGATTCAAGGATCTACTACAAAAGTTGCAGGAGAAAAGGAATGCCCAAGAATGCTCCACAGGGATGGCTTCTCTGCAGGAAAAGCAGTGACTCTCTCCTGCATTTCAGTTCTCTCATTTGCCTTTGAGTGCCAAACTGAGTCTAAGTCAGAAGGACCCCCTTGAATGCCTGTCAGAATTCGCTAGATGGAGAGAGGCTTAGGACTATACAATTTAGTGAAAGTGGAAGTTGCTCAGTCCTGACCAACTCTTTGCAAGCCCCTGGAGTGGGTAGCCTTTCCCTTCTCCAAGGGATCTTCCCAACCCAGGGATCGAACCCAGGTCTCCCACATTGCAGACGGATTCTTTACCAGCTGAGCCACAAGGGAAGCCCAAGGATACTGGAGTGGGTAGCCTATCGCTTCTCCAGGGGATCTTCCCGACAGGAATCTAACAGGGGTCTCCTGCATTGCAGGTGGTTTCTTTACCAACTGAGCTATTAGGTCTCCTCTGAATTTCTAGAAAGACTTGTCAACTCTAGGCAGGTCTTTGGGCAGAAGAAAATATCGGAGATCTCTGAAGTCTATTTTTCCGTGAAGATATCAGATAAAATTATCACTAAAATCACTAATTTTTAAGTTTAAATGAAGATATAAGTGCAAAAAAATTGTCTAAACATGCATAAAACAGGAAACACAAATAAAGGAGGAGTTCGTGGTAGGGAAGAGAATGGTAGCAAAAATTTCTCTTTACTTGGGGAACAACCATGTTTGAAACAGGGCACTAGTTCCATGTACAAGAGCTTAATTGACTGGATGGTCTTTCAGGGAATGCTAATAACCAGAGTTCTTATTTGCATTTCCTTAATGCAAATATAAAGAAAGATGATCTATAAATATCAGTGTGAGTTATTTATGTAGTATGATGTCTGAAATGCCCCCAAACACTTGGCATTGTATCTCACTAACTCATCTAAATTTTAGAAAATAGTTCAGGTATTATTAATTTCATTTGCTGTGAGAAAATTATTTCTTGATTTTTTTAAAAAAAGACTGAATTCAGTAAATCTGACTCAGAGTATAAATACAGAAAGTAACCCACAGTGGGAAAAAAAATACAAAACTCTACAGCAGTATGAAAAAATAAGGAGCTGCTGCTGCTGCTAAGTCATTTCAGTCGTGTCCGACTCTGTGTGACCCCATAGACGGCAGCCCACCAGGCTCCCCCATCCCTGGGATTCACCAGGCAAGAACACTGGAGTGGGTTGCCATTTCCTTCTCCAATGCATGAAAGTGAAAAGCGAAAGTGAAGTTGCTCAGTCGTGTCTGACTGTTCGCGACCCGATGGACTGCAGCCTACCAGGCCCCCTCATCCATGGGATTTTCCAGGCAAGAGTACTGGAGTGGGGTGCCATTGCCTTCTCCAAAAATAAGGAGACTGAACCCCAAAGTGAGAGATCTTCGTATTTGATCTACTCTCCAGTTGGACCCAAAGCATGTTTGGAAGCATGCTAATAACGACGCTGACAGGATATTGCGGAGGTCCTCTCTTTAAGGCACTAACTATCCCAACGGTGACTCTGAAATGAGTTCCCACACTTTATTATGGTGATAAAATTCAAATCAACTCAGCTGTCATTCGTCATTCCTTTTTTACTGTGGAGATGAAACTGAAGGGATTTCTCTGTGCTCAAAGCTTTGAGCTTCCATAGGAATTGCAGTTTTATGGAAAGTCCATTGAAATAAAAAACAAAGAAGTTGAACTAGGACCTGTTCTAGACCCCATAAACATGATTCTGAATTGCTTTTCGATAGAAGGCATTATATTTTACAATTCTTTGGTAATGAAGTTAAAAAATATAGAAACTGGCTGCTAACACAGTGAGAAGTTGTTCAACTGTAAAACTTCAAAAATTAACATGATCCCATTTTAGAGTGGGGCTAAAATTTTTCCCTATTTTTAGGTATCAGATTTAGGGTCTATGACTGGGCCTACTTAGAATCCTAAAAAACAGAAGAATTAAATAATATATCCCAGGTGGCGCTAGTGGTAAAGAACCTGCCTGCCAGGGCAGGAAACATAAGAGACATGGGTTTGATCCCTGGGTCGGGAAGATTCCCTGCAAAAGGAAATGGCAACCCACTCCGGTATTCTTGCCTGGAGAATCCCATGGACAGAGGAACCTGGAAGGCTACAGTTCATAGGGTCGCACAGAGTCAGACACAACTAAAGTTAATTAGCACACACACACACTGCAGTGGTGGAAATTACTACTCACTTTGAGAACTTTTACTGAATTCCCATTGGATCCTGGCTTGCTTAGGAGAGAGCATGGAGTGTGGAGGCTGTGTATTCTCCCGAAGCAGCATGCCTCTAGACCAACACGTGATATTCTTAATCCATCATGGTCAGACTACACAGAGAATAGACCTCCATAGGGATCATAAGTATAGTCGCTCTGTATTATATTACAGGTGATCACAATGCTTGCAGCCAGTAGGATTTATTTTTCTAAGAGATTGCTACCACTCCTGAATCATGATCAGACAATAAAGGGAAGCTTTAATCCGTCTTTGTATATCCCAGACCCTGTGAATTAGGATTCTGAAGGAAACAGAGCACATTTTCTTATTCTCTTGCTAGGAAACTACACTTTCAAAATTCCTCTCCTCATTTAGAAAAATGGAACTATAAAAATTCAGCCGCAGAGTTTGTGCGTGTTGACACACTTTGATGATTCTCCAGGGTAACTAGTCACTTGGAAATGGAGGGACTTACATGAGGCTCCTGTTCTTAGTTCCAGTCTTCACGGGGGAAGTAGGAGAGGACTGAAAAGCATCACTCATTAGTGACCATATTTGGCAAAGGCCAAGTCTCTCCACCCTCATGTCCCCGCCCCCAATTATTATTCATTCTGATAGAGCTGTGGCACAGGCCAGATATCATTCCAACGTTAAAATTACATTGTTTTTATAACAACGTCAGCTTACATCATTCTTAAATAGATCACACGAATGTTCCTCTGTACACTGTCAGGGAGAGGATGAGCTAGATCTTTCCAGCGGACTCGCCAAGCACATGCTGTAGGAGGAGTTTAGATTTTCTCAGAACATCGCACAGCTGGCTCCCAGCCTACAAATCTCCATGTTTCTCTGCAGCATAACTCATTGCAATAGAAAACACCCTTTCTAGTGGTTTCTTTGATTCCTGGAGGAAATTATGGATACCTGTTCTTGGGTTAGGTAGAAGGCCATTGGCCAGAGCTCTTTTCTTGCCTGTTTTTTTCTCCCTTCCTTCTTGGGGCCAGGTGACCTTGAATTCATTTATGGTCCATTGCTTAAGAGTATTATGTGAACTACCTTACCTAAAGACCATTTGAAACTTGGAAGATAACAATTCCAGTTTCAAGATCAGAATCCATATGGACTCTGAACATTTTGGAAATGATCATTTTGGAAGCTTAGTTCCTCCTTCCTCTCTTGTCTCTCCTGCAGTCCCATTTGCTTTAACCTTTGTGCCCCTGATGATAGAATGGGGGCCAAGAACTGCAGGATGACTGACAAAACTCACCCTCAGGTAAATTTGACCTCGTGGTCAAATTGCCAGATGAGCACATCACTTGCTGATCAAGTCACTACAACTCTTCCAACTATTGCAGTGAGCCTGAAGAAAGAAAGAACTTTTTTCGTTTTTAGAGATTTTGCCCTTAATTGACCTCATGCTTCTAAATGTCCATAATATAATTTTTTAATGAAAGATTCACATCAGAAAAGTCAACCCACTTAGATATCTACCAAAGATAAAACCAATCACTACAAACAATGTTAGCAAAACAAGCTAATATGTTTAGTATTATAAGGAATCCTGGCATTTCTTTTCTCAGTGCTCCCCTCTCTTGTTTTATTCTTTTTTTTTTTTTGCCTCTTAAGCAAAAAGAAAATTCAAAGTAGGGTATAAATTATAAAACCAAAAAAAACTCAGAAATATTATTCTATTCAAATGGCAACCCCGCTCCCTTAAAGAAAGCAAAAAAAAAAAAGTCATAAATAATATACTTCTTCAAGATTACCCTGACATGTAAGATAAATGCTGCTATTGTTTCTCATGGGTCTGACTTTCAGTTTCTTGTGACTCAGTCAAGGTCTGATAACTATTTCCTCTTCATTCAATGCTCTTTGGCTCTATAACCAAAACAAAACTGAATTTACAAATTTATGTTTCGTAGTAAATTTGAGGCTATCTGCTCTTCCAAGCTTCTTTGGTGGCTCAGTGGTAAAGAATCTGCCTACCAATGCAGGAGGCATGGATTTGATCCCTGGGTTGGGATGATTTCCTGGAGAAGGAAATGACAACCCACTTCAATATTCTTGCCTGGAAAATCCCATGGATATAGAAGGCTATAGCCCATGGGATCACAAAAGAGTTGGACATGACTGAGTGACTAAACAACAGCAACATTCCTCCAAACCAGAGATTTAAGGGCAGGTAATTTATTTGGGAGAAGAAATGGAAATAAAGCTTGATCCAGACAATCAACCTCAGCAAAATCATCTCCAGTGGAGAACCACGACTCCAGATTGAAAGCACAGGCCTGTTTCGGCTTTCTCTGAATGACTGCAAGATATCTCCATGAGCTTTGGCTCTGGAAATCTAAGCTTTGAGGTTCCTGAATATTCTGGTTTGAAGAAACTTATGCTGATATGGATCATGTAAAGCAAAGGGTTTTACAATCTGGAACAGGGGAAGTCTCTTTAGGTTCTGAGAAGTGCTGAACATTTTCATGCATGTGTGTGTATATGCAGGTATGTGTGTATGTTTCAGACCATTTTTTTGGGGGGGGGCTCTATTATCCTTAGAGGATAGATTTTTAGAGATTACATCAGCACCATACAAAGAACAAGGGATGGACATGAATCCATGCTGTCAACTCAGTGAGGTCAGGTGAACAGGTCAAAATGTTTGAAGTTCTCATTGGGATCTGACTGTATTTACTTTCTGATACAATCCTCCCTACCTCAAATGTACTTCTTCATGTCTCTCCATGCCCAAAGCCCACTCAACCCTTTAAGACATAGCTATAAGGTCACCTCCTCCACAAAGCTATCTATAATTCATCATTCAGAATTACTTTTTTCTTTTCTGAATTTACCATCACACTTTTCTTGTAAATTCTCATGGCATATACCACTTTCTGATTTGCATGGTGATTTTGTTCTTGTCTAATCACCAGTACTGGGCTATAAGTGCTTTGAGAAAAACAAATCTCTATCTGCTTCAACTTTGCATTTCTAAAGAGAAGGGAAAGCAATCAGGAAATATTTATTGAATTAGAATATATAGAGATGACTACATATACACGCACACATATGTTTTTTCCTTCTGGGCCAGTATCATTACCCCCACTCTAAAAAAAATAAAAGCATTTGTAGAAAGCACTGAGACTGAGCATTAGATAGGTTTAGAAGTATGTCGGAGCTAAACTAGACACCTACAAGCAGGCTGAGGTTCATCTCGAGAAGTCAAAGGAGATCATGGCTCTGGACAGCCAGTATGTCACTTTACTGTCATGAACTGGAAGTGCCCTTTGGCTTGAGAGCATGTGTTCATGATTAAGAAGCTGTCTCTGGGCCCAGATAGAATATCTTGCTCGTCCTGGAGGAGACTGATGCCAATTAGAATGGCACCTAGGTAAGCAACCATAGGCATGCTTTTAAAAATGCCCTTGTGACGAGCCAGAGGAGATGACACACTCTGTTAAAGAACTCAGTGACTCTACAGCCATGCTCAGCTTGGAGTCCCTCTCAGACAGTTACATGGGATTGTTGTATTTGTGCCAACTACTCACGTTCCATAAAACAAAGGGATCACTTTTGGTTGCCTTCCCTCATTCTCCCCAATTGGCTGATGTTAGTGCCGCTTTGCTCAGCACCCCTTAAACATGTTTACTTGCAATTCCTTCCAAATGTCACTTATTAGAAACCCTGCATTCCTGATCCTGGAGGTAATAAACCTGGAGACACAACTTTCATTAGCAAATGGAAAGAGACTTTAAGTATATCCAGAAATAAACTAAAGGGAATAAAAGACTGGGGTAGTTTATAGCTAAAGAACTTTATTAAAATGTATTTAGAAGTGAGGCGCTCTGCTTCCCCATAACATTGCACTGCCATTGGCTCTTTCTATTTGTCCAGGGTGATGGCCAGCAAAACCTAAACAGAAAGTGCTCCACATCACGAATTATTCCCACATCACTGGACTAAAAAAATGCTGTCCATAGGAAGCCTACTACTGAAGCTCCCATTAGTTGCTCAAGAGAGCTGCAAGAATTGCTCAGAGGAGACTTAGCCAAAAATATATAACAACAACGTATGGAGAAAACCAATAGAATAATAAACGGAAGAAGATGAACAAATTCTGTGCTGATAACGGGAGCATTTCCTTTCATCTAAGTTCCTACATTCTAACACTGAGAGTGTTAAAAACAATTTTACAAACCAAGTTTAAGAGAGGCAGGACAAAAATGCAAAAAGATCTGTGTGTTCTTTAGATGACATTTGAAACACGCTTACATACTTTTAAACACCATTTGTTGCTGTCTCTATTCAGGCAGTATGCTTGAAGGTCTGGTCAGAAAACATCTTAAACTCAGGATACATTGTTCTCTTTCATGATTGGTTTAGATCACTTACTTACTTAATAAGAACTGTGGAATTATTCCAGATGTGACATTTATAGAAAATTCCAAGGTCTGGAAATTCCTGAAAGCCTATAAGCACATTTAAAATTGATCATTTTCACCCTCATGATTCCTTAAGAAAATCAACTACAGGTTTTCAGATTATTTTTCCATCCCAATTAAGGGTAACCATAATAACAACTGCATACTTCAGTTTTCAGCAGAAGTGACTACACATTTTTGCCCTTAACTGAAGAGAAAACAACCATATGGACCTTGTTCTTAGCCAGTGCTCCATTAGCTAATTAAATTTGTAAAGCCCAACCACTGACAGACCATGGATTAGCCCCATTTTAATGACTCCATCCCTTTGGCAGAGCTAATGGTGTCTTGTTTCAGAGGAGTCTAGGTAAATTGCCTCATTCTGAATAGGTTAGGGGGATTAGTGCAATAGAAATGGAATGTAAACCATATAAAATGTATATGCATTTTTTAAAAGGTAAAAAGAAAAGACAAAGTGAATTTTAATAATATATTTTAAATATCCAATATATTCAAAATATTATCTCAACATATAATCAATATACAATTTGTTAATGAAATCTTTTCTATTCCTTCTTTCATACTAAACCTTTGAAAGCTGGGATGTCTTTTACAGTTATGACATCTCTTCATGTAGATTACCCACATTTCAGTGACCTATTAGCCACAGACGGCTTGTGGCTAGCATATTGGACAGTGCAGGATTCCATGGTAGGGTTTTCTACTTCATTTTTTCCCCATTGTTCACACTTATGATCCTTTTCAAGAGTTGAGTATTTCACTTTTCACACCTGGATACTAGCTGAACACACAGCCCTTTGTAATGGTGAATAAACCCAAAGATAAAGTGATAACAGCCAGTCTACTCCTTATCAAGAAAAACAATTTCTTTTGAAAAACATTTACATCTTTTAGGTCTAAAAAGTGCTAGAGCCAGAAAAATGCCCAAAATGTTTAGCCTGTTGACCCATTTTGACTTAAGTGATTACAGAATATTTCAAGCATCTTAAGGAATGATGTGCAAGTTTTGAGTCTGACAAATTCCAAAATTTTAACTTTCTGCTTCATTTGTGCTGTGTAAAACTAATTCACCAGTACAGTGACCATCTTATCCTCACTAGAGACAGGAAAACAATTTGGCAAAGGAATGGATTATATTTGTATGATTTGTTGACATAAACATTTTCATTGAGACATGAAAATTAAGCAGATTTAATGAAAAGATTTCAATGGAGGAAATAAAATTATAGAAAATCAGGTTATCTTCAGAGACTTCACCAAATGTAGGGGAGATAAATAACTAAGGTTCTACTTGATAACAGGACCAACAAAAGGACTGGGGCTAAGAAGAACCAACAAGAACCAATAAGACTGTGTTGCCCCCTGATTTCTGGAACATCCAAGTAAATAAGCCTGTGTTATTACAAATAGCAGCGTTATGGAAAATGATTAAACTTTCATCTTAAAGTCAGGGTATCTGCTACTTCCTCAACATCTATCTACTTCTAGAATCAAAAGATGTCACTTCATCACCTTGAGACATTTATTTTAATCTGTCCTGAATGTAATTATTCGATCAAGCTACTGTCACAAAATCCTATTAATTCAAACAGAGACTGCATTATTCACTTCTTACTCATACCTTGATGCCAATGCTTATTAAATGCAAGTTTCACTCAGCCAGAATGAAGGGTAAGCCTTAAGGGTTCTTACATCTTTTTAATTTTAGGAATTGTTTCCTATCCAATCTCATGAATATCAGTCTCAAAGTGAGAATAAGCTTATGTTAAGAGTTCATCTTAATGATATATCTAGGCATTAAAAATTTAAAGAATCCCTAAAGGTTATAATAAGAATTAAGAATAAAACTCATCAAATGACTCAAATATTTCCTTTGATTATGCTAAATGGCAATCATTGAACACATGAGCATTAGTAGCAGCGGAACAAGTATTGAAGTTTGAAGTAAAATGCCAGAGACAAAAGTTGTAGAGCATTATTTTCACTCCTAGAAACTAAACAGATGAGGAAAATTTGAAGGAAGTGGAGAATCAAGTATATTCCGGAAACAGAACTCACAAGGACATGAGCACTACATCTAACTAACTGCAGTCTTCTGAAGAGCCCAGCATCAATGGCTTTTTGTTTTTTCATAGATTCCTTTAAGAGACACTGTATCACTGCAGATCTTGATGGCATAAATGTGAGTTCATGTGAAAAAAACATGAGCCTGAATTACTCTGAATTGCAAAGTGGTGCAGAAGAGCTGAACTCTGAAGGGAAGATGTTTCAACATGTCATTTTTTTAAAATGCATTTTCTTAATATATATAAAAAAGGATAAGAGAAAAATCTAATAAGATTTTCTCTTTCCATAAGAATAAAATTAAAAAATTAGGTGATAGGAAGGTACTATGCTTTAGTTACTTGTGAGCATCTTTTGCTACAGGTACTTCAATCAGTACCAGTGCAATCAATGATGTCTGAAGTTCATGTAAAAAATATATTGACTCCTTTAATTAATATCTTATTGACTCCTTTAGTTGACATCTTCAGTTTCCTTGGGCTTTTGTTCCCTCAAGAGACATGTTCTATCCAAAGGGAGCCATCATCAGACGGTCAGCACTTTTCAGTCATCCCTCAGAGGTGTCTGATTTCATCCTTTTATGGGAAGAATGCCCTTGGAGAGAGAGGTAGTGGATGTGGGCGCCTTGTATGATAAGATGTTGGATGATGAGGTCTGCAACTGTCTCATTTTTCCTACAAATGACAGTATTCCACTTCAACAAGCTCTACAGAAACCATGATTACAGTCTCTCAAACTAAGTAAGTGATCTAAGGTAAGATAAAAATCTCTTTTCCTTGGTTTTCTAATTTCATCACGTGAAATGATTTTAAATGTTACACAAAATAGGTATACAGTGAACAAATCCACTTTACTAAAAAGATGAACATGACATGAAATGATTGCTTGAGAAAATATGAGGCATGAAGTCCTAATATCAGAGACGTGGGTCCAAGTTTCCAAATCAGAATATGGGAATCATGCCACCTGGAATGTTCAGTTTAATAATCTATTAGGCCAGCCCTAGAAAATGTGTTAAGTTGATAAAACATAACCTCTCTTCCCCTCCTTTTTAAAGCATCATCAGGGGGCTGCTCTGTGGAGTTCCCCTGAGTTGCCATTTATTTTATTTGGAGGGATTCCTAGGACATGGCCTTAGAAGATGTGCTAGGTCTCGTTTCAAAGTATGCTGCAGCTCTTTGAAACTGGCCAGATGGAAGTAACCTTGAAGCTTATGAACCTGACCTCCTTCATAATCGCATCACCAGAGGGACTGCCTCTCCCTATAATTCAAGCTATCCAAGAGAACTGATGTAAACATGTATATCCACCTCCAGCCAAGGGAAGAGATGGTAGCATGGAGGAAGAAGGGAAGATCAGGAACAAAAAGGAGAGTGGTAGTCTTTGGCTTGTAGAAAGAACCCACTTATGCCTCAAGACAGTGAGTATTAAAGCAGATTCATCAGGTTTTTCTTCTGTGTCTCTCACTTTCTCATGATGTGTCTCTTTCCCTAGTCAGGGTTCCAAAGTCTCACCTCTTCTCCTCTTTATCGAATCTTAATGGCAAGAATAAATCTAAATCTCATTTACAATCTCTCCTCGAAATCACTAGGCACTTGTATGTCAAGGGTAGTGAACTTGAAGTCAAGAAAATACTCCTCGAATGTTAATTTTTCAGGGACCACTGGTACCTAGGCAGAAAAGGGAGGGAATGGAGAGAGATCCTTGGACCTCTGTATCAGAGACTGGCAGCTTGTCTGGAAATGCAACAGAACCCCCTTTTCCCTGGGCATCATTCTGGGGCTTTGGCTACTACACTTGGAAATGAAATTATACAGAGGGCAATGGTTTTTCCCTTTGACACATCATTCAATCAATCGACTCTGTTTGGAAGGTTCTATAAATAGGAAAGAGTAGAATAACTTGGGCACAAGAGGAATCCTTGGGGCCTTCAGCCTCCTTTTCCCCAATGGAAAGCAAACAAGGGTTGAAATGAGAAACCAGAAGGCAATAAGGGCCATTTCTCCTCTCCTATATCCACTGAAGTCTAAATGTTCCTTAAAGAATTCAGAAGTCTGAGCACAGAACTCTGAGCATGTTGATTTTTGAGGGGAAAAGAATCAGAGAATGTCAAATTTGGGAGGCTTTGGAGATTGTTCATTCCGGAGATGAGTGTTCCGTGCTTCCCTCCCACACCCACACCAGATGCCATTAATTTATTCATTCATTTACCAGTTCTTTATAAACACCAATTATGTGCTGGAGACTGTTCCTGGCGGGGGGGGGGGGGGGTTTGACCAGAGAAACAAAAGAGGGGGAAAAACATCCTTGTCCTCTCCTTGAGGTGAGACAGATGTATACAATATATAAAACAAATAATTAAAGTCTATAATGCTATAAATACTATGGAAAAAAATAGACTTCTGGAGATGAGGAGTGCTGGGTGATGGGTGGCAGTTGTTATTTTAAATAAGATGGTCAAGATAGGCTTTATCGAGAATGTGGCGCATAAGAAAAGGTTTCAAGAACAGGGAACTATACTCAATATTTTGTAATAACCTATACAGGAAAAGAATCTGGAAAAGGATACACACACACACACACACACATATGTATATACATATATTCTTACATACATAACCAAATTACCATGCTGTACTCCTCAAACTAACATGATATTGTAAGTCAACTATATTTTAATAAAAGAAAATGGCAAAAAGAGAAATAAGGTTAACATTTAAAGGTTTAAAACATGTATCACAATAGGTAATACATGCAAAGTGCCTCTGATAAAATAAAGGCATCTGCTAAGCTATAGAAATAACGTCTGTCACTGCTGACAAGCTGTATGACCTTTGAGAAACAAAGTTATATTTTGTTTCAATTTTCCTAACTGTCCAATAAAAGTTGAAACACCAAAAAAAAAAAAAAAAGAAAAGAAGAAGAAGAAGAAGAAGAAGAAAAGGCTTCAAGAAATAAGAGAGTTAGCCATCCATGTTTTGGAGGGAGGTAGAAATAAAGACATGAGTTTGAGCAAATATGGGGAAATAGGGAAGCCTGGCATGCTTCAGGTCATGGGGTCACAAAGAGCTGGACACGACTGAGTGTCTGAACAACAACAACAGAAGTAAAGATGGCTCAGGCAGTACACATGTACTAAGGCAGAAGCTTGCAAGGCTTGTTTACGGTTTAAGGAAATTATGTGGCTGGAGAAAATGTGCTCTAGGAGGAAAGATGAGAGGTGAAAGCAGAGTGGTGGGGAGAAAGGTCATCCACGTAGGCCCCGGAGACTCTTGAAATGACTTTGGTTCTGAGCGAAATGGGGAGAAATGTTTTGAGCACAGAAGGGATATAACCTGACTTAAGCTTTAAAGAATCACTCTGGCACCTTTGTTGAGAATAGATTGTAGAGATAAGGGTGGGAGCCAGGAGGCTACTGTAATTCCAGCAAAAGATCAGAGTGCCTCAGAAGAGAACAGTAATATTTAGGAAGGCAGACTGTATACTACAGATGCTGGCACATGGGTGGATGTGATGGTGGGAATCTTTGGTAAGTCTATTCTGATTGCTTCTCTTTTCTCAGGGAGCTGGGAAGCAAGATCACCAGCTGAGAGTAGAGGGACCGGGGATGGGAGGTACTGGACATCTGAGTGGAGCAAAGGCTTGACTAAAATAGCTTCCGAAAGGGGCAGAGAGAATGACTAGGGAGGTACATGCAGATAGACGGATGGCATCATCAAGTGCTTTCTACTCAATTTTGCCTTCTTTCCCACAGGTATCAAAATCTTTGTCTACTCAGAGCTCCAGGCAGGCCAATTGACTGATCAGAATTGGTAGATGAGAGAATGTGTCTTTGCCAGTTCTAAATCTAACTGGGTTAGTTAGTGGGTTAGTTCTAATCTAACCCACTCCTTTGGTAAACTGAGATTTAGAACATTTCTTTTAAACTTCCATCTCTGTGTATGGTTTGCCAATTACAGATCGGCTAGTACTCTACTACGTGAAATAATGAGGATGCCTATCTAAATATCATGCACCAAGAGGACATGATGACTCAGGCTCTTGGGTATTCACGCTATATGACAAGGGCACCAACTGTAGCTGAATGTCTGAAACATGAGCTCTGTTAACGTGGCAGGAAGAAGACACCTTCTTACTCAATTTCTACTTCACTTTTAGTTTTTTGCATTCCAGCTCAAGGTTATATACCTTTTTCACCTCCTGGCTTCAATTTTCAAAAAGTTCCAGGGAGACCAGCAGGGTTTCTGTTTTGAAAAACTGGCATGACTTTTCAACTAGACCCAACCTCATCACAACTAATTTCAATGAAGAATGTCAGTCACCACTGAATGAGGTGTGTATGCTTGCTTCTGCAATTTAAAGGGAAAAAAGAAAAAGGTTCATTTAAGGTCATCTTTAAAGGGCCCCGACCATAAAATGAAATTTGAAGAAGGGGTAAATCTGAAATGCAAATGACTTTCCTGTTTCACCAGCAATTTAGTACTACCTAATGAACGCTGAGTCATCAAAGCATTTCTTGTTATTTCTGCACCCACACTGGGAATCGGTTTCTGACCTTTAACACACCCTACTCTTCTGAATTGCTTTTCATGAGTTATTTCTCCAGTCTCCTTCCCACTCAGTTTACTTCTTGGAAGGCTTGTTGACCTTTATCATCATTCCTCTCTCTTACCCAATCTTAAGTCTGCTCATTATTCTGTCCTTTATGTCAATTACAATTTCTGAGAATGCTTAAGTTTAGAAGGACCATTAACACCATGAGGTCATACACAGTTGTAAACAGATGACCAGAGTGAGCTCACATGTGACAGACTCCTTGTTATATTTTTATCAAGATCTTCATTTTTCAAGTGGTCTATCATCTTTGGAAAAATTAGGCTATTTTTAAGCAGATTGTTCCTTTGTCTTTCCAATCTAGAAATAATAATTATGTCTTTCCAATCTAGAACATAATAAGAAGTTCATATCCATTGCATGGGTGATGCCAACCAACCATAGAACCATGATTCTATACTTAGTCAAAATTTGGTGAACACAGTGTAAAGCAAAAATAAAAGGAATTTTGAATGAAAGTATAATATATTCTTCCGTATACTGTATTTTTCTTAATTTTGAAATATATAAGTATTTTATATAATTTAAGCAATGAAGAGGAAAGGGTGGTGAGGAAAGATCATTTCAATATGGCCCAGGAAGAGGGCAGAGGAGAAAACATAATTACTATGCAACCTAAGGCAAGATATGGGAATCCCAGAAGGTGCTAGTGATTAAAAGAAACCTGCCTGCCAATGCAGGAGACGTAAGAAACGGAGATTCGATCCCTGGGTTGGGAAGACCCCCTGGAGAAGGGCATGGCAATCCTCTCCAGTATTCTTGCCTAGAGAATGCCGTGGACAGAGGTCTAGCAGGCTATGGTCCACAGGGTCACAAAGAGTCAGACATGACTGAAGCAATTTAGCACACACACAAGGCAAGACACCAAGTGATGGTTCCTTTTTCTGGTGACTATCTCATAAATACTTGTCAAGTGCTAGTCAGAAGAAATGCAGTATCTTGAAGGCATCATGAGTACCTCAAAGAAGCAAGGAGAGGGTACGAAAGAGTGAAGACTTCCTGGCTTTTTTTCTCCTCCAGGAAACATTATTTTCAAATTCTTAGGCATAGTGGCTTGGACCCAGAGCTCTTCTTCATGGCACAATGATGTCTTCTTCTAGCACCTACATGGAGAACTCATTTGGGGAGTCCTCTGGATGGAATCCACACATTGGGGACAACAGAGCATATATACGGAGGTGGGATTAGGGGTGGGCAAGAGGGATAAGGTTAAGTCAGGACCAAGCAGCTGACTATAGGCTATCAAATAGGACGCTCAGGTCTGATTTGTGGAAGCAACATCATCAATAGCTGCAGGTCCATACTGGCCAGATTTATGAACTCAACTGTGGTGTGCCAACTCTAAATCTTTATAGTCTGAAATAGATGACCAAGTTCACTCTCTCCTGTAGGCCACCACCTTGAACTTCAGAAAGGATGGGGCATTTTATTTTAGATCAGTTCAGGTCAGTTCAGTCACTCAGACGTGTCTGACTCTGTGACCCCATGAATTGCAGCACGCCAGGCCTTCCTGTCCAACTCCTGGAGTTTACTCAAACTCATGTCCATCGAGTCAGTGATGCCATCCAGACATCTCATCCTCTGTTGTCCCTTTCTCCTCCTGCCCCCAATCCCTCCCAGCATCAGAATCTTTTCTAATGAGTCAACACTTTGAATCAGGTAGCCAAAATATTGGAGTTTCAGCTTCAGCATCAGTCCTTCCAAAGAAATCCCAGGGCTGATCTCCTTCAGAATGGACTGGTTGGATCTCCTTGCAGTCCAAGGGACTCTCAAGAGTCTTCTCCAACACCACAGTTCAAAAGCATCAATTCTCCAGTGCTCAGCCTTCTTCACAGTCCAACTCTCACATCCATACATGACCACTGGAAAAACCATAACCTTGACTAGACGGACCTTTGTTGGCAGAGTAATGTCTCTGCTTTTTATATGTTATCTAGGTTTATTTTAGATATTCAGCCTCAAATTTCAGTTTCTGGTGATATAAGTAGACATAGATAATTTGCTGGGAAGATAACCATGTGACTCAGGAATAAAACCTACCATTAAAGGTCAGAGACATGTACTTAGAACTTCATTTCTGGCTTCATATCCCATCCCCTTACACACACAGTCCACAGTCCAGAAAATCAGCCTTTTCCAGACAAGATAGGTTTGACCAGTAGATGGAGTAAATGTTTCCCAGAACCTTGGATCTGCTAGTTAATGATGCATTCTTTCAAGAAGGGACAGAGCCATCCCCAGCAACTCAATATTGAGCTTTATGTACAATTGCAGCTGGTGAACGTAATGAATGACATGGACAGCTCTTGCTTTGTAAGAGACGAGGCCATTGTCATGGATAAATAACTGAATAGGAGAATTAGCAGTAGGGAAGCAGCGGGACACAGGAAAAGTGGTGCTTGCAGTCCCCTCATTTCTTCACAATTTTGCTTAACCCCAGCCCAGTCTCTGGGAGACAATCCCAAGTGCAATTCCCCCCCCCCCTCATCTTAAATGTTTTTCCAAACTGATCCTTTTATTCTGTGGTTTTGGGGGAGAAGGGAATGGGGGAAAGTCCACTTTACAGCCTTGTGAGAAGAGAGTTGTATCAAATCTCGCAGGCTGCCAAGCCTTTCTTTTGGCAGAAGTACTAGGGATATTTCACTGGGGATAATTTATCACGCTTGCTTTGGGTGTTCCAAATTTGCAAGCTATGGCTAGTTTCCAGAGACAGCAGGGCAATAAACTCCACTTTCCTAAAAGAAAAACAGTAACCGCATCACCTTTCAATTAAACGGGCCATGGAAAATGAACAGGCACAGATGATCACGGATCTTTAGAAATCTTCAGAATGCCTGTGCTTGGCTGCTGGTGGTGGGAATAACAATGGTGCAGCTCAAGAAGCCTAGACTGAGGGTCTTGGGAATTGGCAAAGCATCTGCTTCTACATCTGTTTCTCTCTGTATATTTTTATGTAAGAATATGCACATACATACCCATGTGAGAGGGCTAGACAGCATATTACAAAGTAGAGACATTATTTTGCCAACAAATGTCCTTCTAGTCAAAGCTATGGTTTTTCCAGTAGTCATGTATGGATGCGTGGGCTGGACCATAAAGAAGGCTGAGCACCGAAGAATTGACGCTTTTGAACTGTGGTGTTGGAGAACACTCTTGAGAGACCCTTGAACTGCAAGGAGATCCAACCAGTCAATCCTAAAGGAAATCAATCCTGAATGTTCATCAGAAGGACTGATGATGAAGATGAAGTTTTGGGCATCTGATGCCAAGAGTCTACTCATTAGAAAGGACCCTGATGTTGGGAAAGATCGAAGAAAGGAGAAGGGGATGACAGAGCATGAGACGGTTGGATGGCATTACTGACTCAATGGACATGAGTTTGAGCAAGCTCTGGGAGATGGTGAAGGACAAGGCAGCCTGGCGTGCAGCAGTCCATGGGGTCGCAGAGTCGGACACTGAACAACTGAACAGCAACACACATGTGAACCCTCACATGTTCAACCCCAAAACATACAACTGTTGGATGCTCTCAGAAGAATTATAGCCTCCTTCACTGTGAAACTAGTCAAGTCTTCCTCATTGTCTCTGAAGTCTGCTTTTCGCAACTCTTTCCTCACCTTCCAGGTATCCTCAGGGTGCTTCCTTGATAATCCAAGGCCCAGAGGAGCAGAAAACAAACAGCGACTCCCTCCAGATAAGTGAGCCATGTTGGACTTGTCCTCACTGCCTCAGCTCTTCCTAACTATATCCCATGTCCTTTATGCTTTCAAGGTGAGGGTTCCAGAAGCTACTTAGCAAATCACTTACTTGTACATTATGTTAACTCAAGTCACATATCAGTATCTTATAGGCAACTTCCAGGCCAGCATTCAAGGATTAACAGATGGTGTGCATTTTGAGTGGGCAATTAGTACATAAAAGGAGGGGTGTGTGAGGACAGACTCTCACCCCAAGTAAGACACCACCTTCAGAGGCTCCTTCTGCTTTGGTGGTCTAGGATCATACCATCTGCTTCTATGGACATCCCAAGAACCTGCTCATTACAGAAACAGCCCAGGACCACACCAGTGATGTGAGTTTTGCAGGATAGGAGAACTCAGAGGTCACTCAGGTCAACTTTTCTCTCCAGGAAACACAGGGCAGACTGCTACTTAGTTTTGTTCTCCTGACTTTTGTTTCTATGGATTTGTTTATGGATTGACAGGCTCAATTCCTATGGAGCAGAGGACCACCTTGGGCCAGACTCTACCTTCAAATTCAGAGACACTATAAGGCAAAATAGGGTCTAATGAGTTTTATAATGCATTAGAAATATCTTCCTACTCTTTAGGGGGATGCTAATCCATATGACTTATTCAATCCTTGCCCTCTCTTGCCCTGCTAAAGCATTTATAAGAAATGGCACGCAGAAGGAGCTCAGTAGATGTTAGTTCTTATTTTTGTCCTCAAAAGGTATTCCAATCCTATGCCCCAGCTCCCAGATCTGAGTGGAGCTCTCCTCTTATTTTTCACGATCCTACCAAACTCCTCTGCTCTAGGATGACACCTGACAAGGTAAACTGCATTTAGGTGTTAATGGGTGACTGGGTTGACTGATAAGCCTTCATAGTCTACGTTATTTCTTGACCCGTGCCTCTCCTTTGGGCTTAAGTTTCTATCAGGCTTCTCCTCTGTCCTGTATGATCCTTCAGATGCTTCTCTTTCTTGCCCTCAAGTTCTTTCCATTTAGGTCATCTTTCAGGAAGTCATTTAATGCTGCTCTTGGTGGTGTTCTGAGCCTAGAGGATTCTTCTCATTGTAGAGTGAGCTGTGATCCCAACCTTTATTCTAGACTATGTGCAGAAACCAGTTCATCAGAGCAACAGGATAAGCTTTAGCTAATATGATCCCACCTGTTGGTCTGTGAAATAACAAATTTCAAGATTTTAATTCCAAAATTCACACCCACACACCCACCATTTCCTACAGTTATGTAACTTAACAAATAAGCCCATCTAAGTTTTACCTGCATGGCAACAGAAATGGGGTTAAAAAATAAAAAATATTAAGTAACCATATGTTTAATTTATACTTTACCTAATGGAATAATGCTGTATTCTGAAATAAATCAACATGTGATGAACAGGTTGCATGAAGGCTTGTCTTTACATATAGGCCTACAGGCCAATATTAAGAGGAAAGAAAAAACAAATCTCATTGGTTCAGCAAAGGGACACAGCCTTCAGAATGTCATGAGAGATGCTATTTCAACTACTTGCAGTTAACTTGAGAATCCTTTTAACTCTGACACCATTATTAATGAAAACTGAAATTAGTAAACACTTTCGTTCTGAATTTCACTATCAGTATTTCCTCTCTCTGCTACCTATTAGTATGCTGGACTACTAGGGTTACATTTTTTTAAAATGCCCTATTTTCCACTGCTAGCTGTGTTTTGTTTTGATAAACTCAGGGCAAACAGTGTGTCATTTCTGCATTGTGAAAAAGGGAATGACAATACATTAGACAAAACATTTTTGAATAAAGAATTAGCAACTAGAAAGACTGAAATATGACCAAGTAGGCCGTAACTGGCATGATACATTTTTGTTGACTGAATTTTATGCATATGGAGCAGAAGCAGGAAAAGAGGAAGCACATGTAGGCCTTAGTCTATGTACTTTTCTGATTTTACGGATGATTACATTTCTCCAAGGTCTCTAATGCCTTATAAAAGATGAACACATTCTTCTGGGAGGAAAAGCCAATTAACTTCCTTGTGTGCAGAGACTGGTAACCTTGTCTCTTCTATCTTGGGTTTCAGCTGGACACCCTCATCTTTGGATGAAAAATGCTGACCAATGGAATCTTGGCTAAGAGTGCAGTGTCCTGGCCTCATGCCCAGCTTTTGTGGCAGGGAGTTACCCCCGAGTCCTTTTTTTTTTTTTTTTTTTAACTAACACTAAAGTTGTGACTTCGAAAGCAAGATTTGCTAGCACAGCAGAGGAAACTGGGCTTTCCTTTTATAGCTATCAAAATCAAGTCTTATGTTTCCTTGCAACCCTCAACTGGCCTCCTTGGTCTGATATAATCACAATATTCATAAAAATCTTGGTGGGAGAAGTTAAGGAGAGACGAGAGCATGCAGGATTCCCCTAGTTTGGGGGAACTCCATCTATGTGGCCCTGTCAACAGGGACGTAGAAGGACTGTGGAGTGAAGGTGAACCCTGATATGTGTGTACCCACAGAGGAGTAACAGCAGAGAGCAATGAGAAAGGGAAAATGACGGGCAGCTGTCATTGACCTTGTAGGCTTCCTGCATGGGATTAAAAATCAGAAACTGGCTGACGCTTCCGAGGAGTGGTCACGGCCATTGCCTCATCCCCTACTGTCAGCTCATGACAAAGTGGCTGTGGCTAGCAGGAAATTCTTTCCAAGCATTGCAAAATATTGGTCGTGTTCTCTTCAATCTCTCATCAACCCATAAGAGGTCACAGGAGATGTTAGAAATTCTCTGTCCAATTCAATGTTGGCAGAATATACCAAAGCAGAAGAAACAGAAATGGAGTTGAAATAATTCACTCTTGGAGTCTCCTTCACCGATGCTTTCAGATATAACAAAACTTACCAACATTTTAAAATAGACCTAAAACCACCTCAAATTTCAGGTATTTTTCTCCCTTTGGCCTTCCATTCTAATAAACTGTTAGCCTACCTAACAAGTAACAGTCTTCTAAAATCACTTCAGCTTATAGCAGTGATACTTAAGTTTTAGAAAGAGTCCTAAAGGAGTTGAATCAGTTTCTTAATTGGCATTGTAATGTCCAAAACAGAGATGTGATTAGAATTTAGTTTCCCATCCATGAGGTGGTTTGAAAATTGTGATTTAGCCCCTGTACAGCTTGCCTAGAGTTAAGATAGCTTTTAAAGAATCAACATGTCTTTCTGCCAGAGTTTGGTTAGGCAGAATTTGACTGAAATTACACCTAGTAAATAAGATTATTTTTATTTTGTTTGAGAGACATAGATCACTATTCCTTATGTTTCTTTTTCTTTTTTTTTTTTCATCTCAGGTACATGAGGCCAACTTTCTTGCATCTGAATCTGTAGCCTTGCAACTGGCTGGCAACGATCTCGAGAAGGAATACCTGTGGCTATGACTTAGATGTTTCTTTGAAGAAAAAAAAAAGAGAAATACAGACAAAGGAAGGGGAAAAGACAAGGGAGGAGGAGAAACAGTGGGGGGAAGAAGAAGGAAAGAGGTAAAGGAAGGTAAGAAAGAAGGGGTTCTGGGAAGGAAAAAGAATTTAAGTCATCAGAGCTTCCCAGGGAGTATCACTTCTGAGAGCCGAGACACCTCTGACTTGGCTCCTTCACCTCCTGAGTGAGGGAAGAGCATCATTCCTAAAGGAGGTCTCAAGTGAGTCTGGCATATGCCTGATGCTTTGCCGTCATCGCTTAGGTGCTTGTTGGGAGGTCCCAAGCCCGGCTGCCCACTGGACACAGGTCTTTGTGCCTTTGGTTTGTCACATGCTGGCCAACTAGCCCGCTAATCTGGAGACTGGTTTAACCTCAGGGCTCTTCTGATTTCTTTTTCTGACATAGCAGTACTTTCATTAAGAAAAAGGCACTCAGCTGTTAATTTCTGCAACTCTGAACCTGGCCAATGAACTACAAGCATGTGCAATTCTGTGTCTATTTTAGGGCATGGATGTGGGGGCGGTGAAAACTCTGCTTGGTTTAGAGCTCTTTGCATTCATCTCACTCTTCCCAGCCAGCTCTGTCTTTGTTCATCCTTTCCCTGACAGGCTGCCTGATGGTTACAAGAACGGTGCAGGATTCCAACGGGCTCAGATTGGATGGAGGAAGGAAAGAGCACAGGAATAGCTCCCTTTCTTCTTAATAGTTAAAAAAAAATATTGCTTTTTTAAAGAGAATGCCTGAGTGATCTTAAGTACTAGTCATTGCTCTTTGAATGCTTTATTTTCTAAAGGGGGGAATTAAAACACCATATACTATATAATCTTTGTATCCCTATATTTTCTCTCTTTCTCCCTAGGTTTTGGAACTTACTGGAGAAAAAAAGCCCATGTGTGCCTAGTCTCTGGTGCTTTACTGATCACTACATTGTAATGTCTAATATACTAAATGTTGGCCTTGGGAAAGCAAACAGCAAACAACAGGTTATGGATACAAATAATTAATTAAATACCTGTTTGATTCATTTCAATGAAGTAAATACTTTAATCACAACAACAGTTTTTTCCCTAATCTGTTGGACTGTCAGTGTATTAAAAGTGAGCATATCCTACTTTATAATAGGAGGAGTGGGTAAGGCTGAACAAGATGTTTGTTCCCTCTCTGTAACCAAAGACAAAACAGGAATGAGCCTTCACGAAGCAGAGTGGGTCTTGCCCAGAAATTACACAGGTAACCAACTAGTAGCTGTGAGCCCATCATAGTTTGGCCACAAATAATACACCCACCACAAGGATATTAAAGTGCCTAGAATTTTCACTTTGTATGGACTCAAACGTGATATGATTTGAGAGGGAAATGATACTAATAGCCTAGTGAGATGGAGTCATTTTAACTGATGACATAGTACCTTATGCTTTTAACTGAATGGAAAAAGTATAAGCTTGAAGGAGAGGAGGCTGTCTCTGAGAGGCTGGGTGGGGTTCTGGAGGGGGTTTGAAAGGAGTGAGGATCCATTAATGAAAAAGTTTCAAGAAACAGAGTCAGAGAAGCCAAACAGTTATCTTGCCTCTCCTGGATTTTCTGGGAATCAGGCATTCCTGAAAGTCCCTAATTGATTAACTTCACTGTTGAGAATCATAAAATACCAGGAGCTAAAACTCCATCACTTTATGAGAAAGGAAGAAGAATCCCATGAAGGTGACAAAGAAGTCATAGCTGGAGAATAAGAATATTTTAGAATTTTCTTGACACTGTGCTAGGTAGTAGGAAGTTCACATACCTCTTCCAATCCAATGACTGACTACCAGCCGTGGCCATGCACCCCAGTCACTCGTGGAAGTGGAAAATACATAGATTGCCTAAGTTTTCCAGACCACTACCCATGAGAGAATACAGTTGCTTAGGCTTTGGGTTAGCATTTGGCAAGCGTAGTGCCGGGAGCCACCACGGGAGATCCCACCCATGACAAAAGTCATGTGGAAGAGAACTGTTAAGCATGGCTTCAGAACTCAACGGGCTCCCTAGGCTTTCTCAAACATCTACTCCCAAACCAGAATCTGTCTGTTTTACTACTTCATGACTTTCACCAACTCCTCTGACATTAACAGGGGGCTAACCCTGATCACCTTTCTCTGGAGAAAATCAACTTAGGGCTATAGCTAATAAGTCTTCTGGACATGAGAAGAATATTTCCAATCAAAACCCCTCTGTTAGCATTTTAGCTTGCTTGGCAGATATATCCAGACTCTTGCAGCTATGCATGTGATTATTTACATCCTCCCAACTGTGAGAGGCATGGAAAGCCTAAAACATACAGCCTTTCAAAGAGTTAAAAGTTATTAGAGTAGTGCTGGTGTAGGATTTCATTATTGGGCCAATGCTTGTTGCTAAGTTCCCATATCTCTTATCCACTGTGCACCTGGGAGTGCATTAGTTAACATAGTTGGAAAGTAAGAAAAAACAAATGTAGCCTTGAAATTAACCACATCAGACTTTTGAGCTAATTGGTTCTTTCTTGTAACTCACTGCACCTTTACTCTGAGAAATGTAACTTGTTTAATACTTTTTGAGGCTGACATAGATTAGAAATATAAGAAAAAACATTTCAAGGGAAAATAAGTTTTCTGGTTGAGAAGCCTTTATCAAAAGAGGGTCATAAAATGTTCACAGGCCTCCAAGGCCAAAAGATAATGTACACAATATTGTTTATGGGAAAGGTTTGCAGAAAAAATCCTGGTTTCGATAAAGACAAAACAGATGTAATGTTTGGGCTGACTCTGTATGACTTTGCATCTTTCATTTCCCTCTATGTACAAGTAAAGGTATAAAAGACCCTTTTGAAAATAAAAACAATGGGCCTCGCTTGAAGAAGCTTGGTTACCCCGTGTTTTTCTTTTTTTTCTCTCTTACTTTCTTTTTCAGGCTGATCTCTTGGAGCATAGAGGCTCCCTGCGTTCACTTATCTGCCCGGGTTTCTAAGACCTGAATGGGAAGACGTTCTGCGTCTTCACTCCCTTGGGAGACCGGGAAGGCACCTGTGGCCTCCGTGAACAGGGCAAACTTCTTGTCTCGAAGTTTTATTGGCTTTCTATGTAAACCAAGGAATATCAGCCTCTTTCTCCCCTCTATTTTCTTATCTACAATATTCTTTCCTTATCTCTCTAAATCATTCGCTGACACCGTTTTTCCTTCAGGTTCCCCTAGATCCTGCGGGGGCTGGACCCCGGCAGTGTAGTTTTCTTTCTTTTTTTTTTTTAAAGCCCCACAATGATTCTGAGTCACTGCAGGGTTAAGAACTATTTGTTTAATTATTTTTTTTTTCAGATACTAATATTTTTTCCTTTATTTTAATTTACAATACTGTATTGGTTTTGCCATACATCGACATGAATCCACCACAGGTGTGCATACGTTCCCAAACATGAACCCCCCACCCACCTCCCTCCCCACAACATCTCTCTGGGTCATCACCATGCACCAGCCCCAAGCATGCTGTATCCTGCGTCGGACATAGACTGGCGATTCAATTCTTACATGATAGTATACATGTTAGAATGCCATTCTCCCAAATCATCCCACCCTCTCCCTCTCCCTCTCCCTCTGAGTCCAAAAGTCGGTTATACACATCTGTGTCTTTTTTGCTGTCTTGCATACAGGGTCGTCATTGCCATCTTTCTAAATTCCATATATATGTGTTAGTATACTGTATTGGTGTTTTTCTTTCTGGCTTACTTCACTCTGTATAATTGGCTCCAGTTTCATCCATCTCATCAGAACTGATTCAAATGTATTCTTTTTAACAGCTGAGTAATACTCCATTGTGTATATGTACCACAGCTTTCTTATCCATTCGTCTGCTGATGGACATCTAGGTTGTTTCCATGTCCTGGCTCTTATAAACAGTGCTGCGATGAACATTGGGGTACATGTGTCTCTTTCAATTCTGGTTTCCTCGGTGTGTATGCCCAGAAGTGGGATTGCTGGGTCATAAGGTAGTTCTATTTGCAATTTTTTAAGGAATCTCCACACTGTCCTCCAAAGTGGCTGTACTAGTTTGCATTCCCACCAACAGTGTAGGAGGGTTCCCTTTTCTCCACACCCTCTCCAGCATTTATTGCTTGCAGATTTTTGGATCGCAGACATTCTGACTGGTGTGAAGTGGTACCTCATTGTAGTTTTTATTTGCATTTCTCTGATAATGAGTGATGTTGAGCATCTTTTCATGTGTTTGTTAGCTATCCGTATGTCTTCTTTGGAGAAACGTCTATTTAGTTCTTTGGCCCATTTTTTGATTGGGTCGTTTATTTTTCTGGAATTGAGCTGCAAGAGTTGCTTGTATATTTTTGAGATTAGTTGTTTGTCAGTTGCTTCATTTGCTATTATTTTCTCCCATTCAGAAGGCTGTCTTTTCACTTTGCTTATATTTTCCTTTGTTGTGCAGAAGCTTTTAATTTTAATTAGATCCCATTTGTTTATTTTTGCTTTTATTTCCAGTATTCTGGGAGGTGGATCATAGAGGATCCTGCTGTGATTTATGTCAGAGAGTATTTTGCCTATATTCTCCTCTAGGAGTTTTATAGTTTCTGGTCTTTCATTTAGATCTTTAATCCATTTTGAGTTTATTTTTGTGTATGGTGTTAGAAAGTGATCTAGTTTCATTCTTTTACAAGTGGTTGACCAGTTTTTCCAGCACCACTTGTTAAAGAGATTGTCTTTATATTTGTTTAATTCTTACAATTCTGTAAGGCAAGTATATTACGCCATCTTCTCCCAAAGATGAAACTGAAGTTCATATTTGACCAATTTCAGGGAACTAGAACTCAGGTCTATAATTTCCAGTTTTCCCATTTAATACAATAGCTTCCCTGAGGTGTTGAAGTCAGGTTTTGAGTAGATAACCATGAGACTTGCAACTGTATCCCACTATATCTCTTTTTCTAAGAGACACCAAGGAATATATCTATTGGCAGCAGGGTATAGAGAAAACAGCACAGAGTGGTTTTAATTGTTAGTTGTGTGACTAAGCATGCTACCATGCTAAGCCTCAGTATCTTCATTTGTATAGCATGAATAATAAATATCTCAAATTGTATTTGAATAGTCAATGAGAACAAATACATATATAATGGAATTTAAATAGTGCCTGGCACTTAGTAAACCCTCAACAAGTAGTAGTTCTTTTTGCCAAGTTGACAGCTCCTAATGATCTTATATTAGGCGTTTGCCTCATTTTTTGTCTTCTTCCCTTTTTCTTTAAACAACAACAAAAAAGGGGTAGGACTTCCTAGTGGTCCACAGTTAAGAATCCACCTGCCAATGCAGGGAACATGGATTTGATCCCTGGTCCAGGAAGGGTCCACATGCCTCAGGTCAACTAAGACCCCACGCCACAACTACTGAAGCCCGAGGGCCCTAGAGCCTGTGCTCTTCAATGAGAGAAGCCACCACGATGAGAAGAGCTGGCACTGCAGCTAGAGAAAGCCTGTGCACAGCGACAAAGAGCTAGTGCAGCCAAAACTAAATCAATCAACAATACAACAAAAAAAGAAAGGGGTAGAAGGCACTAGGAATGGGATACAGTCAAAGCTGGTAATGAATCATGCAGAATCTCTCTCATACCCAGTGAAAGATACGTGATTTCTATGTAATTTCTATTTCTCTCCACAGGGGAGTCAGCTTGGAGTAAGGGACTTATCTCCAAGCTGTATTTGCCTTCAGCCATCAAACCCTTAATTTTTCTCTTAGGTGGTATTTTGGTCAGGGGGTGGGGTGGCTGATGGAGACAGGGGCGGGGAGGTGACAGCCCCTCCCAAGGATGCCTCTTGGTGACACCACTCCTCAAGCATGACACTTTACCTTAGCCTTATTGGGATAAACAGATTCTTCTGGTGTAATCTTATGGGCTGCTAGACCTAGACAAGTACGTTTACCACTTGAATGGTAAGCCTCAGTGTTAGAATTGCTCTATTTATACTTTGCTCTGCAGGCAATCCTGATGCTTTTACATAATTGGTAAGCTCCATGCACTCAGCAAAGAAGTAAATAAGATGATAAACAATACTTTCTTTTCCACACAGGCTTATGATGTATTCAGAAGCCAACTTCACTTCCAATTACTCTGGCTAACTCAACCTGTTTTAAAATACCTGAGATGACAGTTGGTTTTATAGTTTCCCCTTGAAAGTCAGGCCTTGCTATGACAGTTACTTTACAAGCACAGAGGAGCCTGCTGTGTGATCGGCAAGCAAGGGCTGGTTTAACATAATTACTCAAATTTAGCCTTGCTGGGTCTATGCAGCTCTTGTGTAGTTACATAGCTCCAGAGAGGATGGAAGTTTGGCAGCACTATATGC
Organism: Capra hircus; assembly: GCF_001704415.2. Classification (NCBI taxonomy): domain Eukaryota; kingdom Metazoa; phylum Chordata; class Mammalia; order Artiodactyla; family Bovidae; genus Capra; species Capra hircus. The sequence continues at coordinate 22,405,921 of NC_030818.1, forward strand.
CATCTAGATTCTCTGTTCTGCAAACTTCTGTGGTTTCAAGGGTTAGTTTTGTGGTTCATAAGAAACTGAAATGCAGGTTTGGAGACTCATTTGGAAATGCAAGCAGGACCCACACACCTGCTCAGGCACGGGAAGTTCTAGAACACCAAGGAACTTGAGAATAATCTGGTTTCTGTATACAGACTTTTGTATCTCTGGATCCTTCCTCCAGAGAGAAGTCAGTTATAGACATTTAGGATTCTAAAAAGGACCTGGATTCTCCTACCTTACCCCTCTCCACTCTGGGGACAGAGAACTAGCGCCATAGGAGTTAGACTAACTTGCTTTTTCTTTCCTTCTGAGTTGAAGTAGAAGTACCCTTGACTGATGCATCTGCATTTGAACGTCCATCCCTGGTGGCTCAGAGGTTAAAGCCTCTGCCTGGAATGCGGGAGACCTGGGTTCGATCCCTGGGTTGGGAAGATCCCCTGGAGGAGGAAATGGCAACCCACTCCAGTACTCTTGCCTGGAGAATCCCATGGAGGGAAGAGCCTGGTAGGCTACAGTCCATGGGGTCACAAAGAGTTGGACACGACTGAGTGACTTTACTTTACTTAAGGGTGGCAGGTGCAGCTGTCCAACTATTTATGAATAATCCAAAAGATTAGCTTGTAGCTTTCAGTATCATACTGAAATTAGTTAAATGGAAGTACCACTAATGAGCATTTATCAATAAAGGCAACTGAGGTAACCCTGCTTATGTAATGGCCAGGAGGGATAATAAAATAAGTGGACAAAACAAAGCTAATTCTGCTCAGCATCACAGTTGCTCTGCTGAAAAACTGAGAGCCAGAAAATGATGGCAATTAAAACATTTTAGCAACAGGGGCACTGCTTGGTGGGGCTCACCGCTGAGTTTTAAATGGGGGTGGTGGGGAGTTGTGCTTCAAGACCTCTGTTTTCCATAGGACCTTTCTTGATTATTTTTACTAGTGTGAAAGCTTTGATTGTTTCTCTGAACTCTTACTACATAAAAAGGCACCCATGTTTTATAAGTCAACAATTTTATATGGCTCTTTGTTTTATGGGTATCAATGCAGTCTACACAGCAAAATTATAGAGACAGAAAACAGGGGACCTATTTATGATAGGAGTTTTCCCTAACTTTCTTCCTTCCCTCCAACTTTACCTCAAGGTTGAGTGAGTCCCATATTCTCTGACCTCATAGAGTGTTTTGTGATCTACTTTACACCCTAATCCCATATGCAAATAATAACTCTGATGAGGTTTTTTTTGGAATCAGTGACTGTCTTTTATCTCTCGTTTCCTAACCCAGCATCAGGCTCTGCACAATGCCAGGACAGCTCTGAGTATTTTTGACCAATGAAATAGTTGTGCTGTTTAGATTCAGTTTGTTCCTGTGTAAACTCAGAGGACAATGAGCTGCTTCCTGTCTGTAAAGGACTTATGGTGTAGAAATAGTTATTATTCACAGTTTATATACACAGAACTCAAGTCATGCTGGTGAGTAAATTCAAGTCATTTTCCCCCAAAAGGAAATGCAATCAGCATGTGTTTAAAATTACTTTTCTCTTTCCATGTGCAATCATTAATTTATAAAACCAATGTGCTGGCTGGGGAGGATTAAAGATGGTGGTATAGGAAGATCCTGAATTCACCTCCTCTCACGAACACAACAAATTTGCAACTACATATGGAATAATTCCCTTGGAAAAAGACCTGAAAATTAGATGAACAGAGCCACCACATCAAAGGGTTAAAGGATATCATTGAGACAGGCAGGAGAAGCCTGGATATCCTCACAGAACTTCACAGGACATCTCTCTCAATAAGGTCACTTTTTAAGACTAGAAGAGATAGATAGCTGACTTACCTAATACATAAACAGAGAACTAGATAGAATGAGGAGATAGAAGAATATGCTCCAATCAAAACAATAAGATAAAACCTCAGAAAAAGAACAAAACAAAATGGACATAGGCAGCCTACCCACCAGTGTAAAAGTAATAAAGATGCTTGCTGAACTCGAGAGAAGAATGGATGAGCACAGTGAGAACGCCAAGAAAGAAATGGGAAATATCAGAAAGCAGCAAAAAGAAATTATAACTGAACTGAAAAACTCAAAAAATTAAGAACATATAACCTACCTATTCTTCAGAATCTTTACTCAAAGAACATAAAACACCAATTTAATATGCACCGCTATATTCACTGAAGCATTATGTACAATCACCAAGACATGTAAACAACCTAAGCGTCTGTCATGGGTGAATGGATAAAGACGATGTGGCATTATACACAGTGGGGTTCCCTGGCGGTTGAATGGTAAAGAATGCCCCTGACAATACAGTACATATGGGTTTGATCCCTGGTCCACAGAGGCTCCCTGGAGAAGGAAATGGCCACTCACTCCAGTATTCTTGCCTGGGAAATCTCCGTGGATCGAGAGCCCAGTAGGCTACAATCCATGGAGCGGCAAAGAGTCCAACACAACTTAGTCATTAAAAAAAAACCCAACACAGTATTGTAAAGCAAAATAAAGTAAAAATAAAAATTAAAAAAAAACTGGATTCCTGCCATTTGTGACAACACGCATGGGCCTCGAAGGTATTATGCTCAGTGAAATCGATGAAGAAAGACAAATTCTACATGATTTCACTCATATGTAGAATCTAAGATAGAACAAACAGACAAAAGAAAACAAAAACAAACTCAATAAATACAGAGATTAGATTAGTTGTTACCAGAGGAGAAGGGATGAAGGGCAAAATGGGTAAAAGGGGCCAACTACATAGTAATGGGTGGAAACTAGACTGATGTTGGTGATCACTTTGTAGTGTATACAGATGTTGAATTAAAATGCTATATACCTGAAATTTATACAATATAAAAAGAAACGGAAAACTAAAAAACCCAAGTTTGCCTTAATTACTGTCCTTAGTAAACAAAGTGGTTGACAAAGCCCTGTTTCCTGCTATAAAATATAGTAATTGTTTTTCTTCACATCATTTCTTAGTGTAAAGGATACCCAAACATTGGCATCATATACATAATATCTTTTCTCATTCCTGCAGTAGCTTTAACTATGCCGACGTACGGACCACGTTTACGTCAAACAGGAACCAAATATGCCTACACGAAAATTCATACACATAAAGCAGAAAGATGAAGTTTGTTTTAGCTTTGAGGCATACATAATGATGTGGCAAACGCTGCGATCTACATGGGAACGACGCTGGAATGACAGCCAACGGGAGGCAGCTGCAGCTGTCTGAAAAACAAAGCTGAGGAATTAGATACCAGAAGCAAAGAGCTGCAGCCCAAATCCCAGGGAGTCAACCTGCTGTGAGGCCTGGCATAGGCAGTAGTGGATCAGCATCACTGAACTTCCCTTAATGAAAAGACCCCTAGGTCTTCCTCGTGGGTCAGCTCCGTTCCTGCCATATTCTAGCCCTCATTAAAGGTTTGCATGGCAAGGAGCTTCTCAAATACAAATATCTGTATCCATCTATGTGAAAAGTAGAAATGGTGGATAGAAGTGGTTTAAAGCAAACCTGTTTTGAGGCACAAATAGTCAAATACCTAGCCCTTATCTCCAAATCACTGGGGGAGGGGAGGTGGATTCAAACTACACCTATGGTTATAGATATTATATGATTAATGTTTTGATTATGTAAAAGGTGCTCACTTTTCAGTTCTTCTTGCAAATAATGTAATTTTGCTACATTGCTTTTCTTCTATTAACTATAAAGAAGGGAAGAAGGGAAACCAATGGTTCTCTTCATGTAGTCAAGCCACCTTTTATTGAAAGGCTACTATGCGCCAGTCATGGTTAACCTCACGATGGTTATGCACTAAAATGCTCATGTGCTAAAAATTGCATTTATTTTTACATATCACCTAAGAACCATAACCATAAAGCTGAACTTTATTACTATCTTTCATTTAGACTACATCCCCCAAAGCTATTTATTTGACTGTTGTTCACAAACACACTGGATTTGTTCCATGTGCAATTAACAGGGATAAAACTCGAGCAGAAAAGGTGCCAGTTAGATAGCAAATGGTCTTTGAGCCCACCACATTACATGAATACCATTTCATAATTATAAAAAATAGAAAAATAAAAATGCTACATCAAGAGAAATTTATTTTGTCATACATAAAGAAATTTGTATTTAAGAACACAAATTACATAACTTGGAAATAAACAGAAAACACTTCAAAAATTCAACTGTCAGAGAAACCTCTTAACTCCTTTCAAAGCTGAAAGAATGTGTCCTTGCAATAATCTCTCTTGTTTTTTCTATGCAGCCACAAGATTATTTGCAAGATTCTCTACTGATAAATCTCCCCCCGCCAAATAGTTAGAGCTCTCCCCATTTCCACAGCACTGCCCACTGCTGTTACTGTGCTTCATGTCTGTGTCCTTTCCTGGAATGGTTCCCTATGATTCTCTGAGCATAACCTGATGACTACATATGTGTGTTAGTCACTTAGTCATGTCCGACTTTCTGCAACCCCATGGACTGTAGCCCACCAGGCTCCTCTGTGCATGGGATTTTCCAGGCAAGAATACTGGAGTGGGTTGTCATTGCCTTATCCAGGGTATCTTCTTGACCCAGGAATCAAACCCAGGTCTCTCACATTAGAGGCAGATTCTTTACCATCTGAGCCACCAGACCTGATGACTATATTTTTATAAAAATGCCCTGAAATAGCCTGGCAAGGTTTCCATTGTATGCCATATACATTATCTTTTGTTCCATTGAATTCTGTTTGGTAATGTGTGCATGTGTATGTTTGTTTTTTTAAACTGAAAGTCACTCAGTTGTGTCCAACTTGTGTGACCCCATGGATTATACAGTCCATGGAATTCTCCAGGCCCGAATACTGGAGTGGGTAGCCTTTCCCTTCTCCAGGGGATCTTCCCAACCCAGGGATTGAACCCAGGTCTCCCACAATGCAGGCAGTTTTTTTTTTTTTTTTTTTTTTTTAACCAGCTGAGCCACCAAGGAAGCCTGAGAAAACTGGAGTGGGTAGCCTATTCCTTCTCCAGCAGATCTCCCGACCCAGGAATTGAACCAGAGTCTCCTGCATTGCAGGTGGATTCTTTACCAGCTGAGCTACCAGGGAAGCTCTTGGTTTTTTAAGGAGCAGTTATTCATGTGCATTAGGAAAAAGCATGTTGGTTAAAGCTATAAATAATGTACATCTAAGAGAGACTATTTACTAATGACCATGACATCAGTCCTGAAAGCTAGCTAAGTTCCAGTCTTAGTTGATGAACTTGTTGATCTGGGAAAGATCCTGGAATTATTATACCAAAATTCTTAGTTTTAGATTTGGAACTGAGGTCTAGAAAAATGAATTGATTCATTACAAGTTCCAGAGCTGGCACCTTTGCCGCAGCCCTCAAGTTTAGGGCTTCTCCCTGAACTCCTGGCTCAAAAGCCAGTCTTCTCATTGTGTTATGTGAAGGGTACTGGCTTCCTGTGAGCTCCAGCCAGTCTAGAAACACTGTGGGTTCCTCTAAAGCCTCAGCTTTGGCTAGGTTGGCTTTGTCTCCCTCTGTTCTTCTATATAGAAATCCTCAACTCCAAATGAACCCCAGACACTTCTGCTTTTTGCTGTTCTGACTTTGTACCTTTCCCACTTTTTAGAATGCTCTAACCTTCATCACTTCATTCTAATTCCATTAGCAAACATTCTAGAAAGTGGTTTCTATCCTAGAGCTCACACATTACATCTTTGTTCAGTTTAGAAGTACTACTTAGATCCACAATGTAAACCAAACAGTTGTGTTTACTTGTTTTACAATGTTTGTTCAACAAGTGAGATATTTATAACTTTATGTCTCAACTTTTATTTGATCACTCAGAGGATGAACATGATAGTTCAGTTCAGTCGCTCAGTTGTGTCCGACTCTTTGCGACCCCATGAACTGCAGCACATCAGGCTTCCCTGTCCATCACCAACTCCCGGAGCTGACTCAAACTCACGTCCATAGAGTCGGTGATGCTATCCAACCATCTCATTCTCTGGCATCCCTTTCTATTCATGCCTTCAATCTTTCCCAGCATCAGGGTCTTTTCCAACAAGTCAATTCTTCACATCAAGTGGCTAAAGTATTGGAGCTTCAGCTTCAGCATCAATCCTTCCAATGGATATTCAGGACTGATTTCCTTTAGGATTGACTGGTTGGATGTCTTTTCAGTCCAAGGGACTTTCAAGAGTCTTCTCCAACACCACGGTTCAAAAGCATCAATTCTTCGGTGATCAGCTTTCTTTAAAGTCCAACTCTCACATCCATATGTGACTACTGGAAAAACCACAGTTTTGACTAGATGGATCCTTGTTGGCAAAGTAATGTCTCTGCTTTTTAATATGCTGTCTAGGTTTGTCATAACTTCTTTTCCAAGGAGCAAGCATCTTTTAAAATCATGATGCAGTCACCATCTGCAGTAATTTTGGAGCCCCCCAAAATAAAGTCTGTTACTATTTCCATTGTTTCCCCATCTATTTCCCATGAAGTGATGGGACTGGATGCCATGATCTTAGTTTTCTGAATGTTGAGTTTTAAGCCAACTTTTTCATTCTCCTGTTTCATTTTCATCAGGAGGCTCTTTAGTTCTTTGCTTTCTGCCATAAGTGTGGTGTCATCTGCATATCTGAGGTTATTGATATTTCTCCTGGCAATCTTGATTCCAGCTTGTGCTCCATCCAGCCTGATATTTCACGTGATGTACTCTGCATATAAGTTAAATAAGCAGGGTGACAATATACAGCCTTGACGTATTTCTTTCCTGATTTGGAACAAGTCTGTTGTTCCATGTCCAGTTCTAACTGCTGCTTCTTGACCTGCATACAGATTTCTCAGGAGGCAGGTCAGGTTGTCTGGTATACAGGAATGCATTATAAGTGGCTCATTAATGGAAAATGTTTATGTGCTATTCAATTTCCCATTAAAATTAGAATTGGACATGGTTTAGCATGAATGATCACATACAGGCATTTAATATAAAATCCACAGCAAATTTTGTGTCAACCATGCCCAGCTCTTTATTTTTTTACTATATTTTCATAAATTAAAAAGATTGTTCTGCTTACTCTCCATTTAGAAAAGCTCCTCTGTCTTTATTTGAAAGTTTAATTCATGTAGGAGGGCATTTTCCGCAGGCTTTTCTGGTGGCTCAGATGGCAAAGAATCTGCCTACAATGCAGGAGACCCAGGTTCGATCCCTGCATTGGGAAGATCCCCTGGAGAAGGGAATGGCTACCCACTCCAGTATTATTACCTTGGAGAATTCCACAGACAGAGAAGCCTGGCAGGCTACAGTCCATGGAGTCACAAATCATTGGATATGGCTGAACAACTAACACTTCACTTTCTCCACAGTCACGTATCTCCTGACATTTATGTGGGAAGCAGAAACAGGGAGTGAAGCTTGAAGCAGTTTCAAACAAATCTGTTTTGATGTATATGTAGTCAAATGCTCAAATTATATCACCAAACCAAGGGGGTATGTGGAAATCAAGTTTGACCACCTCCTTCAAGAGCTGCTTGATTCCCTCAACTGGACCCTTTACTTCTCTGAAGTGAGCTCATTGCTGCTTGGTAAAACCTTTGTGGCCTGTTTTGTCTTACGATATAGAATATAAGGAAAGAGCAGTAAATGCCACTTATGCAAGAGAAGTGCAGGTTCTTGGCACAATTTTTTCCTAAACTGAAAACGGTGGCATGAAAAATATAAAGCAAAAGTGGAGTTACATTTTGCAGAATCTCATAAATGCACACATATAAGAAATGGAAAATATCCACTACCCTTTTGTCATTAACATCTAACTTGGGGGAATGTACTTGATACACATCTGTAGATCTTTATAGTTGCTCAGGATTCCAAATCTTTCCATTTTATCTCTATAATGATACTTTGGAAGGATGGCTGTGGTTTTTTTTTTTTCCCTTCCAAATTGCTGTATCAGCCCTGTTTTCACCTCTTCTCTTTTTTCCCCTCAATCCAAAGTCAAACTACATATTCTTTCAGGACATATTTTGAGAGTTTTCCTATCCATCACGACTCTGAGGCTCTCACTTTTAACACTAATTCTTCTCCAGGGCTCCTTCCTCTGATCTCTTCTCCTGAGCTTTGGGCAATCATGTTCTCTTATCTCTTTCACATAAATCTCACTTGGAAGAAAATCCCCTCAGGTTAAGCTGCTCTGGGGTGTGTGTACTTCTCCTCAAGAGCCAGCAACACCCACATCACTAGCATTCACCTTCACCACCACCTGTGAAAACAACTTACTTTGGGAAATGATTTTCTTTTTTCAGCATTCCTGTTTTTAGCCTGGCTGTCCCTGGGCTCTGGCCAGGGATACTTATAATGTTGAGGGCACTGGACTACAGACTGGAGGGGTGGACAACAGGAGGAAGGTAAGGTTCCTGAAATGAAAAACTTCCCATAGAATATGGCTGTGTCCTAAGACACAGCAGGCCAGGATGGTTGTTAGCAAGCAATGAGTCCAGTTCAAAGAGTAAAGCAACATTTTAAAGGGGTGGTAGATCACTAAAGGTCTAGGCAGACCCTACTTAGAGGTTTGTGGAAGCAGAAACCAACCCTGGGGAAACCTTGGCCATGACCCAAATGACCACGTGCACTGTCTTCTTTTGAGCCCGCAATTCTGTCTAGGTTCTTAGGTTGTAGAAATACAACAGAAGGAAACCAGGGCCATCTAAGTAGCTGTGTCCTCCTTTCGCTGGCACACAGATGCTCTGATTAAAGACAGAATGTGCTATTTTCAGAGAGATGGAGCATATAAATATGGCATAGGTTACTATTTTTTGCGTCTCTACATTTTTAAGAAATGACAAGGGTTATACATTCAGGGTGATGTGCCGCTTAGGTGGAATCTATCTTGGCAAAGGAATTGGAGATTGAAAATTAGGATTCAAAAAGGAGATTTAATCCATATCCCCAAGTAGAATGGACTTGTAGAAGCAATCCTAATCAATTTATGTTATTGTCCAACATTTTTTTTTCTTACAAGGCAATATCCTTCAAGTAAGAGCTATGCAGTGTCTAACTTTAAGTTTGTACATTCTATAATGTATGAGATTATATTATACAAAATAACTCAAGGATTGTTCAAAGAGCTCCTTTCTAAGTCTTTTATGAACATCTTTTCCTCCAGGAGGAAACTAACATGTATCATTAGCTCTAGAAGCCATTCTCTTCTAAGTAACAACATAGGTGCTTAGCTGTTATTTGCAAAGAAATTTACCTTTACAGTGATAATTGCAGTAACCTTTTAAATGAACATACGCATACACCAGAACACACACCTGTCACTGCTGCCATGGAAACGGTTCCAAAACATAAGATAACGATGCTATTGTTGAGGTTGTATAGCTTCCAAAATGAATTTTAATGAAATTGTGGCGGGGGGTTGGGGGGGGGGAAGGAATTTTATGGAGGCGTCTAAATTATTTAGTGAAGTTTGCAACTAAAATCTGACTAAAACCTCACAGTGATAACCTTCATCTGAAAGAGAAACAATAGTCAGTAAATGTCACGTATCTCAAAAGGAACATAAATGTGCTTTATTTAAAGATAAACAAAGCACCCAAATGCTAGCTCTGTAAGGTTTACCTTTAACACTGCCCATTTTCAATAACTATTCCCATTGTTGGTTGAAACATATTTGAATATAAGCTATCTGGGAGGTACCTACTGCAACTACATAGTTATCTGAAGATTTTTTCCTAGTTTCTGTCAACTTTTGACCTTCATATTTGGGCATCTTTCCTTTTATAAGATAAAAAAGATTTCGAGTGACAATGTTTTCAAAGCTGGTCTCTCTGGACATCTGTCTCTAAAAGACATCTATTCCAGCCACTTACTTTACAAATGAGGGAACTGAGGCCTAAAAGAGGCGAGTGACTTATCTGACATACTAAAAGTTCGTGCGGTTGGAAACTACAGCTCAGGTCTCTGACTCTATTCCCCCCACACAATCACTGGACCACCTGATGAATTACAGCCCTCCTGCATGCCTCCTCAGTTGCTTCAGCTGAGTCTGATTCTTTGTGACTCTATGGACTGTAGCCTACCAGGTTCCTCTGTCCATGGGATTCTCCAAGCAAAGATACTGTAGTGGGTTGCCATGCCTTACTCCAGGGCATCTTCTCGACCCAGGGGTCGAACCTGTGTCTCCTATGTCTCCTGCACTGCAGGTGGATTCTTTACTGCTGAGCCACCAGGGAAGCCCACAGCCTTCCTGACTGTGGGAAGGCGGGAAGTCAAGCTCTAAATTTGAATATCTAAATATGTGACTATTTTTATTGCCCACTTATATATCTTTAAAGCAGTTAGTCAAATTTGCTAAATGAAATAAACTTTTCACTTCTCCCTTAGAGTATGTATGTCCTCTCCAAATCTATGGATTGCATGGGAATTACTCTGTACCATGAAAACCTTGATACCTTCATGTAGTAAAAGAAGGGAAAGTTTCTTGATTTGTAATCATTGCGGTACCGCTTCTGTCCTCGGAAGTTGTCCCAGGCACATAATTAAGCCAACTGTGAAACCACTGCTCACCTCCAGGTCAAGAGCCTGGCAAACACACTGATGGGGTTTCACTGAAAGCTATCTAATGATGGTTGGGACTCCAGTATATTATTTGGAGCACAAAGTCAAGGCAGTATACTTGGGGAAAGAAAGCCTTCATGGTCATAAATTATGACTGGGAAATGGGCACTCCCTGAGACAGAGAAGGACTTATTATGTAACACTCGTTAAGGGTTGCCAGCGTGGCAGGCTATTGAGTCTCTGGCGGGGTTGAGGACTCCCCAGGCTCTAGGAGGCCCCTGAGACAATGTGTCATACAGTGATGATGGGTGGAAAATACTCTCATTGTTCAAAATGTGATTGTTTTGGCCTCCTCTGCGTTAAGCTTTTGGCACTTGAACGGGACCCAATGTAACACCACAGCTGGGAAATGACATTATCTGGATTGGGTAAGAGGCATTTTTGAATTGGACTCCAATGTAGTATTAGAATCGGGAAAAATTCCTGTCATATCCAATAAATCCCAGAGGAGCTCCCAGAGGAGCTATCTCTTTGTTGTTTGTGTGTTTGCATGTAAATGTGCAATATAAACACTTTTTTTTTGTATAAATATACAGATAAGTTAGATGGGCAAAGTTGCATAAATATCTATTACTAGAATAATTCATTCCATAAATATTTACTGAGCACTCAATAAGCACCAGGGGTGCTGTTCCAGTGTGTGTATGTGTATACACATGTTACCTCTAAAATAGAGATTATGAATTTCTTCCTTGCAGGTATTAAAGAACATGGCATGAGAAAAACACATGCAGTATAGGAGGCTGTCATAAACATTAGCTCCCCTTACATCTCTTCTCACTATTCCTCAGCTTTGAGATATGAATGACTTTCTGTCCTTCTAAATTCTGCAAAACACTCAAACAGGTAGAAGAGGAAGTGTGAAATGTGGTCTGTTGAGGCCCAATTCAGAGCCCGTGATACCCATATGAACCCTCTACTTCTAAAGAAAGATCCCGCACCCCACCAGGCTGAGAGTGACCTGTCATCTTTCAGATCCAGTAAGGACTGGGAGCTTTTTCATCATAAACATCTGCAAATGTATTCAAATCTTATGAGACTAGACAGGCATTTTTTTCTGATTATAAAATTAATTTATTTATGTTGTTGAATATTTGGAACAGAATATATAAAAATAAAATGGAAAAGAATAATTAGATATAATTCTCCAATATTCAAGTGATATTGACTCAGTAGTGTATTGTCTATTTCCTACAGATGGCTTTTGACTTTGGGGGCAGACTCGCAAGAAATAAATATAATGGAACTATGATGTCTCAATTTTGACTGCATAGAAAATCCCATGGACGGAGGGGCCTGGTGGGCTGCAATCCATGGGGTTGCGAAGAGTCGGACACGACTGAGCAACTTCACTTTCACTTTTCACTTTGATGCATTGGAGAAGGAAATGGCAACCCACTCCAGTGTTCTTGCCTGGAGAATCCCAAGGAAGGCAGAGCCTGGTGGGCTGCTGTCTATGGGGTCACACAGAGTCGGACATGACTGAAGCGACTTAGCAGCAGCAGCAGTGTTATAAATGGCAGCAATGCCTTATGACTTCCCTAAGCAGTGAAAAAGATGTGTTGTTTAGTGTGTGAGTGTGTGAGAAAGAGAGAGAGAGAGAGAGAATGCATATGAGATTATTTAGGAGAAATGAATCCACTAGAATTTCACTGCAAACCAGAACTGAGAATATCAAAGATGTTTAAATAGGCCTGTCTAGTTCTTTGTAAATATAATTTTAGAAAACAAACTCAAACATAAGGGCAAAAAGCCTACATTTTGCTTTGCATTTGCAAATAAAGCTTATTTCATCAATGGTGAAATTGCTTTGCCTAATTTGTAACCTCATTACAGTCCTGAACCCCCACCCCCTCACCCCAACATGATGCTCTGTTTATGTAGCTTCCCCTGGTGGCATGTGCTCTAAGCAGAAAAGGGTATAATTATAAATCTCCATCCACTAACAAGAACAATGGCTGCACCCAGCAACTCGAATCTCCCTTTGTGAAGCTCTACACAGGGAGCAGAATGGTGTAGATACCATTTTGAATTGGAAGGCCTAAAACTATTAGGAAAACAGCTGCCTCTTTCAATGTTTACTCATGGTATCACTTTATCCATCTTGTCAGGAGCTAATATTTTAAGCAAGGACCAGATATTTTAAGATACTGTGCCTACAATTAATCACTCAATTATACCAGAAAACAGAGAGATACAACCATAACTTGTGTTTGAAGACCTATTAGGCTTGCTTAGAAAGAAGGGACTAAATTTGTGCCTCTGGGAAAAGTTAGACTGGAAAAAGAAACTTGAAATGCATACTATTTCCATTTTAATAAAAGCAAAGCTAATGAGGCTCTGCTCTTTTTTAAAATCATTTTTAAAAACTGAAGTATAGTTAATTGACAATGTTGTATTGATTTCAGATGTATAGCAAAGGGATTCAGTTTACAAATATCTATGTGTGTGTACATATATATTTTTCCATTCTTTTCCATTACAGGTTGTTACAAGATATTGCATATAGTTCCCTTTCCTTATAATTTATCTAGAGGCTCTGCTCTCTATTCTGAGGCTATTAAAAATATCTATCTAAACCTGGTGTCTTGGAGGAAATAAATATTGTAATGATGATAAACCACTCATTCATTTCTTCAGCAAACAAGAATTCAAGTGCCTACTGAATGTCAGTAAGAGCCAGACTTCTGACATCAAAGACACATTTCATAGCCCTTAACTTCTACAGAAAGTAACAGGAGGCAGTGGATACTAATCAAACCCAGGTCTTCCATATTGCAGGCGGATTCTTTACTGTCTGAGCCACCTGGGAATCTTTAGACCAAACTAATTCATTACTTACTGTATTTTCAACTTATGCAAAGAAAGTAGGAAAATTTCTCAAGCCTAACTTCACTATTTAAAAGATAAGTGACAGACATCATGGCTTTGCTGCTGCTGCTAAGTCGCTTTAGTCATGTCCGACTCTGTGCGACCCCATAGATGGCAGCCCATCAGGCTCCACCGTCCCTGGGATTCGCCAGGCAAGAACACTGGAGTGGGTTGCCATTTCCTTCTCCAATGCTTGAAAGTGAAAAGTGAAAGTGAAGTCGCTCAGTCATGCCCGACTCTTAGCGACTCCATGGACTGCAGCCTACCAGGCTCCTCTGTCCATGGGATTTTCCAGGCAAGAGTACTGGAGTGGGGTGCCATTGCAGGTTGGTTTAATTGTTTTTGAACTAAGAAATCCATTCAAAAAGGTCCTGTAGCTCATAATCTCATGCCAGGAAAATGAACAAAAGAATGCAATACATAGCATCATATATTTTTGAAAGGTATTGCATTTCTTTGTGATGGATTGGCCATGTACTTGAAAAAACATTCACAGAGGAAGGCACCAATTCTGCTGCACATTTATAGAAGCATCTATTCTTTTTTCCTTACAGATAAATGAGATTCAAGTGAGGGGAGAATTCCATGTGAATGCGCTTATGGATCCCCCCTCTGATGGGTCTAAGAGTTGATAAACAAATCTCACTTCTAAAACCTCAAGGGGAACACTTGAATCAGGAGCAGTGGAAGAACACAGGTAGACTGAGGACAGCTTGCAGCAGACTGTGACATTTCTTGAGTAATGGCTAAGTGCAAAGGATTCTAGAGTTGGAGGGCCAACTCTCCATCAGCAGCCCCCTTCTCTGATACAAAAAAAATGAACATTTGGGTAATTTAATGGAAAGTTGTGAAAACGCAGCTGCCAACATTACGTTCCAACTAGATTGCTTCCTCTAAGCTTTCCTTGTAGAAATTTTGAAGCCTTCCAGACCTACTTACCAGGGGGTTAAACATTAAGTAGAAGGTCTGGGCTCTTGGATTTAGGATGGGAGGTGAACCAGAAAAGAGTCAATGGAAAAGAAAGGGGCCACCAGCTAACTGCTATCTTTTACTGAAAAACCTACTATGTGAGAATCTTATTCTGAGCATTTCATATCTATCATCTCTTTAAATTTCATAACAACGCTAAGGTAATGACAGACTTTCCTGCCAACCGCTGAAGCCCAGGCTGGGAGTTGTCCAGTGATTTTTCCTTTATAATCGCACCCTAAGGGAAGACATTACTCTGATTTTTCCACCTCATGTTTTTCCCTGGCAATTGCTATGAGAGAATGCTGTTTTTGGTGTTGAGTAGGCAAGTGTTGTGCATGATATGAAAAAAAAAAAAAAAACCCCACCCAAAACTGACACAAAGCACTAATCAATTTCAGTATATCTATGAATGATCAAGGTCTTTTCCTATAAAATGAACAGTGTGTATGGGTGTTGGTCGCTCAGTCGTGTCTGACTCTTTGCAACCCCATGGACTATAGCCCACCAGGCTCCTCTGTCCATGGAATTCTCCAGGCAAGAATAATGGAGTGGGTTGCCATACCCTTTTCCCAGGGATTTCCCAACCCAGGGATCAAACCCATGTCTCCCACATTGCAGGCAGATTCTTTACTATCTGAACCACCAGGGAAGCCTCAGATGAACAGATTCTACCTCTATTTTCAGCTGGGCTTTTGTTTTTTCTGGAGTGCCACCTCAGCCAGCCGGTGGACAATCAGTACAGGATTAGTGATACTGTGTAACAGCCGAAGAGGTGCATTCCTGAATACAAAGGTTGCTCAGCACCAAGGAAAAAGTCAGTTGCTGGAATTCCAGCAAAGCCTACGGGTTTGTTCAACAAAGGGAAGGCATGTCTGGAGGATAAGACTTCCTGCAGTTATCTTCTGGAAAATGTCTGCCATACATATTTGCCTAACTAAAAAGCCTCTTGATGGAAGTGAAAGAGGAGAGTGAAACAGTTGGTTTAAAGCTCAACATTCAGAAAACGAAGATCATGGCATCTGGTCCCATCAGTTCATGGGAAATAGATGGGGAAACAGTGGAAACAGTGTCAGACTTTATTTTGGGGGGTTCCAAAATCACTGCAGATGATGATTGCAGCCATGAAATTAAAAGACACTCTTTGGAAGGAAAGTTACGACCAACCTAGATAGCATATTCCAAAGCAGAGACATTACTTTGCCAACAAAGGTCCCTCTAGTCAAAGCTATGGTTTTTCCAGTGGTATGTATGGATGTGAGAGTTGGACTGTGACGAAAGCTGAGCACTGAAGAATTGATGCTTCTCAGTCTTGGAGAAGACTCTTGAGAGTTCCTTGGATGGCAAGGAGATCCAACCAGTCCATTCTAAAGGAGATCAGTCCTGGGTGTTCTTTGGAAGGACTGATGCTAAAGCTGAAACTCCAATACTTTGGCCACCTGATGCGAAGAGTTGACTCATTGGAAAAGACTCTGATGCTGGGAGGGACTGGGGGCAGGAGGAGACGGGGATGACAAAGGATGAAATGGCTGGATGGCATCACCGACTTGATGGACATGAGTTTGTGTGAACTCTGGGAGTTGGTGATGGACAGGCAGGCCTGGCATAGTGCGATTCATGGGGTCACAAAGATTTGGACACGACTGAGCAACTGAACTGAACTGAACTGATATATTATTTTAGTCCACAAAATTTATTTTATGGATAAGGAATTTGGTGTTTATCAGGATCAAGTAACTTGCCCAAGTGGTTACACAATTAGTAAGTTGCTAATAGATCTGTCTCAGCAGCCTATAATTTTAACCATTGTGCTCTGTGGCCTATCTTGAACTCAGTTTATCAAACAGCTATTCAATTAATCTCTCAAGAGTTTTCATAGATTTTAAGCACTTCTTTTCTTGGTTTGGCAATAACTTATTAGCCTGGTGCAAAATGTAATTTCAGGTTTTGCGTTGATATTGGAATACATTCTCAAATAAATGTGGTTATGTTATCCATCATTTTAATGTGCATTTCTTACTTTATGTTTTTTTGCTAAATGACTTATTACTTGCTGTTTATTTTATATTTATTTTAGACTATGGAAGTGATGTTAGACAAAAAGCAAATTCAAGTGATTTTCTTATCTGAGTTCAAAATGGGGAGTAAAGCAGTGGAGACAACTCACAACATCAACAACACATTTGGCACAGGAACTGCTAATGAACGTATAGTGCGTTGGTGGTTCAAGAAGTTTTGCAAAGGAGAGAGAATCTTGAAGATGAGAAGCACAGTGGTCAGCCATCAGAAGTTGACAACAACCAACTAAGAGCCATCATTGAAACTAATCCTCTTACAACTACATGAGAAGTTGCTGAAGAACTCAGCATGGACAATTTTAGTCATTTGGCATCTGAAGCAAATTGGAAAAGTGAAAAATCTCAGTAAGTAGGTACCTCATGAACTGACTGCAAATCAAAAAAATCCTCATTTTGAAGTGCTGTCTTCTCTCACTCTATGCAACAATGAGTTATTTCTTAATCAGATTGTGACATGGGACGAAAAGTGGATTTTATATTACCACTGGCGATGGTTGGACTGAGAAGAAGCTCCAAAGCTATTCCCAAAGCTAAAATTGCACCAAAAAAAAGGTCATAGTCACTATTTGATGGCCTGCTGCAATTTTGATCCACTATAACTTTCTGAGTCCCAGCAAAATCATCACATCTGAGAAGTATACTAATCAAATTGATGAGATGCACTGAAAACTATAATGCCTGAGCTGAACAAACTGGGTTATGAAGTTTTACCTCATCTGCCATATTCACCTGACCTCTTGCCAACCAACTACCATTTCCTGAAGAATCTCAGCAACTTTTGCAGGGAAAATGCTTCTGCAACCAGCAGGATGCAAAAAATGCTTTCCAAGAGTTTGTTGAATTGTGAAGCTTGGATTTTTACTCTACAGGAACAAACAAACTTAACTTTTCATTGGCAAAAATGTGTTGATTATAATGGTTCTTATTTTGATTAATAAACATGTGTCTGAGCCTAGTTATAATGATTTTAAAAGCAGAGACATTATTAAAAAGCAGAGACATTACTTTGCCAACAAAGATCTGTCTCGTCAAGGCTATGGTTTTTTCAGTAGTCATGTATGGATGTGAGAGTTGGTCTATAAAGAAAGCCAAGTAGCAAAGAATTGATGCTTTTGAACTGTGGTGTTGGAGAAGACTCTTGAGAGTCCCTTGGACTGCAAGGAGATCCAACCAGTCCATCCAAAAGGAAATCAGTCCTGAATATGGTGCTGAAGCTGAAACTCAAATACTTTGGCCCTGCAATGCGAAGAACCAACTCATTGGAAAAGACCCTGATACTGGGAAAGATTGAAGGCAAGAGGAGAAGGGGATGACAGAGGATGAGATGGCTGGATGGCATCACCAACACAATGGACATGAATTTGAGTGAACTCTGGGAGTTGGTGATGGACAGGGAGGCCTGGCATGCTGCAGTCCATGGGGTCGCAAAGAGTCGGACACAACTGAGCAACTGAACTGAACTGATAATGATTTAAATTTCAAGGTCTAAAAATGCAGTTACATTCAAACCAACCTAATGATTTTGAAGCCATATACACACAAACTCAAATGAAGGAAAACAAAAAAACTAAAAGATGCTCCAGATAGAGACTTTATAGTTGCCCTTCTTGTCTATGGGCATTTACACCTAGTCTACAAACACATGACATCCACCCAGACCCACCTATGGAAATACATTCTGAAGAGGGAAAACTTGAAATGCCCAGACTGTGGTCCTGAATTCACTTATGAATGCTTGATTTTAGTGAATTTACCCAGTTTTTCTACTTGGATTTTACTCAGTATCGTTCAACATAAATGCTTCCAGCCAGTCCCCAAGACAGACTTGTTCACTGTAGTTGTCCATGAGTTTCACTCAGAAGAGCCTCATATA
The DNA here is from genome assembly GCF_001704415.2 of Capra hircus. Classification (NCBI taxonomy): domain Eukaryota; kingdom Metazoa; phylum Chordata; class Mammalia; order Artiodactyla; family Bovidae; genus Capra; species Capra hircus. The sequence continues at coordinate 22,424,364 of NC_030818.1, forward strand.
ACAGCAGCGTAGCCCAGATACCAGGCTGGTCAATCAGCTCAAGAGTCCATCCCTCTGCACATCCCGCCTTTAAGATCTGCTGGTTGAGTGTGCTATGTTACAACACTGCCTTCCAAATAGACTGTTTATAAAAAGAACGTTGCTGTTCCTAGGGCATGCACACATGGTCTAGCTCCTAGTGCCTGGCAAAGCTTCCATGTAACAGTTTTTTGTTTTTCTGTTTAAAACAAACAAAAATGAACATTTTCCCATTATTGCCTCAGATTCTTCCATTTTCCCCATATTTTCTGAAATGTAATAGCTGAGAGATGAAATTACCCATTTCACATTTTAGTGTGAAAACATGCTGGAATGAAAAGGCCAAACATTTTCTATAGACTCAGTTCAGTCGCTCTGTTGTGTCCAACTCTTTGTGACCCTGTGGACTGCAGCATGCCAGGCTTCTCTGTCTATTACCAACTCCCGGAGCTTGCTCAAACTCATGTCCATCGAGTCAGTGATGCCATCCAACCATCTCAACCTCTGTCGTCCCCTTCTCCTCCCACCTTCAATCTCTCCCAGCATCAGGGTCTTTTCCAGTGAGTTGGTTCTTCCCACCACATAGCCAAAGTATTGGAATTTCAGTTTCAGCATCATATTCAGGACTGATTTCCTTTAGGATTGACTAGTTGGATTTCTCTGCAGTCCAAGGGACTCTCAAGAGTCTTCTCCAACACCACAGTTCAAAAGCATCAATTCTTCGGCACTCAACTTTCTTTACTGTCTAACTCTCACATCCATACCTGACTACTGGAAAAACCATAGCCTTGACTAGATGGACCTTTGTTGGCAAAGCGATGCCTCTGCTTCTTAGTGCTAGAGAAAAAGCCAGCCATCTTCCTGGGCAGACATGGAAGTTGGTACCTTAGAATCAATTCTTAACTATGTTAAAGTTTTGAGTCTTGGTCAGTTTCCAAGCGTGGGGAATTGGCTTTCAGCAGCCTGGAATGGAGAAGTCCACTGCCCCCAGGCACAAGGTACACTGCTTAACTGAGGCCCACTGCAGTCCTAACCAGTCAGACTCCAGATTAGAACAAATCCAGATATGCCTAGTTTCACTTCACTAGCCCAGTGATTGGAAATGCTTAATCTCAGACTATGGAAGGAGCCTGACCAAAGCAACTTTAGAATATATCAAAGGTGTATGTGTGTGTGTATATGTGTATTTTTTGCTGTGTCTATTATGTATATGTATGTGTGTGTGTGTGTGTGTTTGTGTGTGTGTAGAAAGGGGTCTGAGGCATGGATCTTACTAATGTGGTTATTTAAATCAACTCTGTCATATAATAGAGCACCAGATGGTGCTACAAAAATGAGGGGAAAGAGGCTCAGTGTATATATGTCACAGTAGCTGTACTGGCCTGCATTCAAATGATAAACATTTTAATCACTCCAGCTTATAGCTCTGCTTAAATTTTTTTTGTTAATATGTTAATGTAAAATGAAAATTTACACATAGGATCCTAATAAAATGCAAAAATAATTGGATTTTACAAGAGAAACAGAAATTATGAATAATTACATCCGGCTCTCATTTTAAAGGTGAAGTCAAGAACTAAATCAAAATGCAGAGAAGTTGAGTGACTTGCTAAAGGTCTTACAGGAAATTAACGGTAAAACTGTGATTAGAATATGGGTTCTCTGACTCCATGTTCAATGCTATTTCCTCTATCACCTGTAACAGATTCAGAAGCAAAAATAAATTTATGTCAGATATGCTCAATTCTCAATACAATGTTGCAACCATGTCTTAATAAGTATGTTTCCTGACCTCAAACTTGATGCAAGATGCTAGCTGAGTCCATTAAAACAAACTGCTTGATTAAAAAAAAAAAATTTAGATCTCTATCATACCAAAAATATTTGTAAAATTTTTAGAAGATCATATTCCAGAGGTAAATCAGTAAAATTTTCAGTTTTTGAGGACATGAAGGCACATTAAGAGAACTGAATGTTCCAGACTATGGATTAAAAACAAACTAACAACTATAGGGTGTACCTGTTCATGGTAATTTGAAATTTATTTTAAGGTTTCTCTACTGACTTATTATTGGGAATAATTACTAAAATATATAATTTTTCCTAGGTTTAATAAAATCTCCTTTGATATACAGTGTGCGCATACATGGACTGGCATCTGTAACCAAATTAAGATGATGGCAGCCAAGAAGACTGAATGTGGGGCTACTGGCTATTGAGACAGAATTAGTTCTAATCTTTAGAGTAGATCATTTCTGGTTTTGGAGGGGTTGCATTAACATTATTAGTCTATTCGTTGTAAAGTAACCTTTTGGTCGTAAGCAACTTCAGAACAAATGAGAAATCTACACCTGATGTTACCTTTTATTTTGATTCCACATCACCAGGGGCAGAGAGGTTTTATTTCTGGGACTTTTCAGGGAGAACAGGTTGACGAGCGGAGCTGAAGGTGTGATCATCCTGCCAACTGCTACAGCATTGTGTTCTTGCATTTTTTGTGTCCTGCTGTGACACTTTCTAGGAAGTGAACAAGATGAATAACAGCTTCCACAAAACTCCATTGGCTCTGGAAATGGAATTAGGGCTCCTTCCAAATTTTCTGCATGATGTTATAAGCAGACGAATATTTTAAAAATGACTGTTGAAGGAGATCAAGCTAGAGCTGCTCTACCACGTTAAAAATGTAAGCAAGTCAACTAGTTTGTTGTTGAACCTCTCAGAGTTGCCAATAGTTCATTAGAAATGCCTCCATTATATCAAGTGGAAAATAAGCTTATTGATCTAATGAATGTCCATTCATTTTGACATTTTGAGAGTAGATTCTCAAAACACTTTGAAATAAGTAATACACTGGTTGTAAAAATTTGGGCTACCCTTATTTGGGATAAATGCTAACAAAACAATGTATCCCATTACATCAGTGGTTTTCAAAATTCAATCTATTCATTTGCATAATTCACCATGTTCAATAATATTTTCATAACCCTTTGTGTTTCTCAAATGGGTGGAGACGCCTGGACCTTACCCAGCCATAGTCTCCAACAAGGCGGTGAAAGAATGAGGAGGTGTTTCTCTTCCCCCCGTTCCTACTCTATGGAAAAGTACTATTCTAGATGATTCCTCCAAAAATATTCAAGATTTTGAACTTGGCTTTTAAAAAGGGTTTTTACTTAGTGTGAATTTACCATTGTTTTGAATACTAGCAATGTGTTCCTCATATAGTCGGTAAAAACAATTGCCACAGAATCATTTAAACAGTGAGAGTCCTGACCAACTCTAATGTATTATGTGGCTCAGAATGCTTCCTGGTCTGATTACCTACCCAGACCTATTGAAGACAAGGAAGGGTGGAGACTTCACTGGGAATGATTCATTGATTTTCAATTAGTAGGTTTTGGTTGAAAAAAAAATGTATTTTGATAATAAGCAATTGTTGTTTCAAAGAAAGGTGTGGCGGCTATATTAAGACATTAACGTCCAAATCTACTAGATAAATAGATGTAGTTATCTGTTTTCAAAATCTTGTGTTTGTGTGTCAGTAGGTAGGTGGGGGATATGTTTTAAGTAAGTCAAATCAAACCATTGTTGTATATCCTGACTTAACAACCTACAGAAAAATTCCTTAACTAAAGTTGTTAAAGGTAAATTGTGGTGGACATTTAAAAATGCCAACATAATAAAAATTGCCTGAAAATACAGTGAATTGTTTCTTAAGTATTTCTTTTTTATTTAAGGGGAAGAACGCTAAAGATGTATAAGGAGACTGGGATATTGCAATTAGGCTGAGTTAAAATTCTTGCTTTATATATATATATATATATATATATATATATACGTGTGTGTGTGTATACATAATATTAGACAATTTACCTAAGATCTTTGAAGCTCAGTTTCTTAATCTAGAAAATGGGAATAGTATATAAGCATTACAAAGAGATTATAAATACTAACTGGAGGAAAGAACCCAAGGCTTTGGCAAATAATAGGTGCTTAACTTAACCTATGTTGTCAAAATCAGTAATTACTAATTGGCACTTGGCAACCAAAATGATCTGGAGAAAATTTCTACATACACATGCCCTTGGTCCCATGACAGGAGAATCTAAGTTCAGAGTGGGATTTGTGTGTTTGGAGAAAGCCCGTCATACACTTCTAATGCACACCTCTGGTTAAGAATGACTGGTTCCCATTAATTTTAATCTTTTCATTGGATCACTGGATGTGTTAATACTTATGGGATGTGACTGGGTTGTCACTGCAGTGATCTGCTACTTAGGAAACTTTCTCCTAGCCAAGAGTCCCAGTGTGGTTTAAGTCTCTCCAAGGCCCACATTTAACTTGGGGTTTGGGGAAAGACAAATGGGATGCTTTCCCAGAATATTTCAGCACAATGTAGCTCAAATAACTTGAGTGGATTAGTATGCATAATAGTGTCTATGTCTGTTTAGTGAGTAGTTCAATTAACTGGATCATAGAACTAATGGACTAAAAGTTTGATGCTCACTGAGGCTTTTGACTTTTCTCTGCTTCATAGTCCTTGGCCCCTTAAAACATCATCACATGAAGGTATCAGGTAAGAGAGTATCCAGATCCACAGATCCTACTGAAATCACTAGAAGAGTTAAATATTAGCAAGAAACAGTTCTATTCAGTATTCAATTTGAAGGTTTTTTTTTTTTTAAAAAAAAACCTCTTAAGATGTTGCATATCTGAATGAGATATTCCTAAAATATTAGGGTGTGAAAATGATTCTCTTTATAAAATTGAAAAAAAAAAAAAAAGAAAAACTTCAGTAGAAAAAAACTCAGTGTGTGAGGTGGATAAACTTCAAACCTGCTAGTCAGAGATACAAAAAATATCTATGTCTACCTCTTGTTGCCAAGGAGACTGTGTAAACAGACTAAAACAAAGAGAAGTGGCTGGCTGGCAATAAGGCTAATGTGGAAAACCTCTTCATTGTTGTGTGGCATGTTTCTTTTCAGAAAAGCAGGAAGAGGTGGCAGGCAGAGAGGAAGAAAAACAAGAATCGAAGCGTCTTTCTTCCAAAGAGGGCCATCGGCATCCCTGGGGGATGAACCTGGCTGGCCAAGGTCAAATCGTATTAAGTTACTGGGAAATAAAGCTTAAAAGCTCTGTGCGCTGTCTCATGATTCCCTTAATATGTTACCCCCTGTTCTCTTATAAGCTGTGTGAGGAGGCAGACTCAGGGGATCTTTTCATTCAGACACTCAACCTCTGTTTATTTTGGACTTCCCAGGCAGGAGGGAACACCTGGAAGGTCACGAAGAGAGTAAGCAATTGAGTGTGTGATGGGGTCACCATTTAACAATGAAACGCCCACACAAGAGGTCTCATATGACTCACATCTCTTTACCCTTTTAGAAGTATATCTAATCCAACCATATAGCCAAATGTAAGTAATTCCCCTTCATTAGCTTCATTTAGTTAGCATATACAGGGCAAAATGTTTGTAGTGCATGGTATAGAAAAATGCTCTCATTAAAAGTTTTAGTGAGAAAAACTTTGTTTTATACCACTATATATAAGTATGATTACAAATCTGCAATACTCTTTAGCAAATAATGAATAAGTAGTTAATGGCCATTAATAATGGATGTGAAAATTACAGACCTGTTTTTTTTCCCTTCTTTTTCATCTTCAAGTTTTCTATTATGTACCTATGTGACTTTATTCATAAAAAAAGAACTTAATAGTTTATGAACATGAATCTGGTTTCAGTTGCTGAACTTTGCAATGTATTCTTTTACAGAGTTTGAAATGAGCATGGGTAACTTTGACAAAACCAAGATATAAAACAATTCTTTCTACTGTTGTAAGTTTGTTGGCAAGATTATTTTTTTAAAGCAAATATCTTTTTTATTGTGTCTTTTCAAACTTGTCATCTTCGAAGTTGCTTGTTTTGAAGGGAGATAAAGTAAAATTGCAAACCAGCCCTTATTTTATTGGAAAGTTTCCACTCAATCAGAGGGCAACTGTTAGCATTCATAGTTACACATTAAAAGAAAAAATTCTTTCCAACTGCTAAGTCATCAACATATTAAAAATAGAAAGAAGACTGGGGTCTTAAGTCATTTATTTACATTGTGAGGATTAAAACAAACCACTTCATAAGAAGGTAGTCAAGAGTCAGTGCTCAAAGTAGGCATATTGAATCAATAACTTCTTTTTCTATTAAACTCCTTCTAACTTGCGTTGTTAAATATGTGCTTTTTTTTTTAAACAGGCTGCTATAATGATGTATCAAGCAGCCTCTTCAGAAAATTCATGAGAAAACATGAAACTAAATGCAGCTGAGAGTTACTGTCTTGAAATCTCAAAAATATCACCTTCTTTATAGAAATGGGTTAAAATTTTGTTTATTTCTTATTTCCCCCAGAAAACTGTTTTAACAAAGATATATGCTTCAAGGTAATGCCACCCTACCTTGGTCCAGCTGGTCCCTAGAGTGGGTAAATTTATCAGATTCTCCCAGATTTCCAGGAGACCATGAATGCCAGCCAGCATATTTGTTTCTGTTCATTTTCACAAGATTGACAGGCTCATTATGTTAATATTGACATCTCCACTTGAGAGCTCATACTGTGCAATTGTAAATTTGCATATGATAATGAGCAGACAATTATATCAAAGAGTGAACATTTGGACTGATGTGCAAGGCACCATTTAATTATAAGAACAGCAGGCGACCGAGCCTTGTCATCGATTCTTCCATTCCTTCCATTTCCTCTCCTTCCAACTTGCACTTCTTCCTAGATTTCCCTCCTTCTCTACCTTTTTCTCCTCTTTCCTTCCTCCCCCAATCCCTTGATGAAAAAACCGATCTTTCTCTCTCTTTTTTAAGCCATCAGTCTATGGCTACACTTGAAACGAGAATTCTCTCCTCCTGTTGGTTGACATCTGCAAATGTGAGAGAATTTGAACATGACAAACAACAAGGAATTAGAAATAAACTGCAATGGAACAGTGTCTCTTCTCTCCCCCCTCCACAGTGGAAATGATGATATCCTCACCATCTGTACCCTTGCAGTCTGTGAGTGGGCAGAAAACCAGCTGGAGATGCAGCCCATGGCAGAGATCCAGACCCTTAGCTTCTGGGAGGTCCTAGCAGCTCATGATGCCTCACAGCTATTGGACTATCTCTTGCCATGTACATTTAAAGGGAAAATGTAAAATATTTCTCCAAACTGTTTTGTATAGAGAGGTTCTCCTACGACAAAAGGAAGTTGATATGAATGGAGGAGGGGATAGAGTTCTGGTCTGAGTGTCAGAGGACCTCAGTCCTTAGGGTCCTCCTTTTCCAAGTAGGAAATACTGGGTCTATTGCTTTCCCCCTCTGGGGTTTGATTTTCTCATTTCTGAAGTGAGAGCTTTCCACTTTAAAGTTCCATGATTCTGTTGGAAAATATGTGCAGAAATAAAGAAAAGAATGAAAATAGTTGGAGGATGTATGTATCCTTTACTTTGGTTGACAGTCTATGTTGAGTGAAATATCACTGCACTACCAAAACATGTCTATCCTAGACTCTTCCCTTCAATTAGCTGAGGAAATGTAATTACTCTGAGCCTGAGAGACTCGTGCTAAAAAGACAGAGGCAACGATTCTATTTGTACCTTCACTGATACCACCCTTGTGTCCATGTGTGTATCAGAAATGAAATTATGGCCATCAAAAAGAGAAAGGAGAGACAGTGGATGAAATGGTTACATAGCATCACTGACTCAATGGACATGAATTTGAGCAAACTCTGGGAGATTGTAGAGAACAGAGGAGCCTGGCATGCTGCAGTTCATGGGGTCACAGAGAGTCGGACATGACTTAGAGACTCAACAACAGCCATCCCAGTTTGCAAACTGGAGAAACAGGGCTCACCGTCTGTGGGAACTGTTCCTGGTGCAACACTGCAACTCTGAAATCCAACAGAAGCACAAGGTGGGGATCCACATGGGAATATCTCTATGAAAAGCTGTTTTGTGGCCTTGTGTGTGCTAAGTTACTTCAGCTGTGTCTGACTCTTAGTGACTCTATGGACGGTAGCCCAGAAGGGCCCAGCTTCTTTTGCCCATGGGATTCTCCAAACAAGAATACTGGAGTGGGTTGCTGTGCCCTCTTCCCTGGAGATCTTCCTGAGCAGGAAGGATCAAACCTCTATCTCTTATGTCTCAGGCATTGGCAGGCAGGTTTTCTACCACTAGCACTAGCAGGGGAGTCCCCCCAAAACCATGAGATACATGACATTTTTATTCTATTCCTAGCATAAACATCCAAGGATATTGATTCCTCCTAATAAATGTCTTCTTATAACAGTCTTAAGGGACCTTCAAAATTCTACAGAAGAAGACAGGAGAGGCAATGGAATACAAAATCACTTTGGGGGATGGCTTCTTGGATTTTAATGGGGTGATCCTAATACACTTGAAAACCAAGGCTCATAGGCCAAGATACATTTCCACAAATTTGAGAATGTGTATTAGTTGTGTTGCTGTTGGTTAGTCACTAAGTCATGTCCAACTCTTTTGCAACCCATGGCCGTTAGGCTCCTCTGTCCATGAGATTTCCCATGCAAGTATACTGGAGTCGGTTGCCATTTCCTTCTCCAGGGGATCTTCCTGACTCACGTCTCAAACTCACGTCTCCTGCGTTGGCAGGCAGATTCTTTACTATTGAGCCACTAGGGAAGCCCATATTAGTTATGACCTAGCTCTATATATGTGTATATATTTATGATAAAAATGCCAAAATGAACATAAAAGACAAACCTGTTTTTCAAAGGCTTCATAATGCAAGTAATGATCTACCATCTGAAGGGTTCTATTGGATATATTTTGTATTCTTTTTTCCTTTCTATTAAATTATATGTTCCCTTTGGGTCACATGTTTGCTTTATAAATGGGCTTGGTGGCTTTTTGTGTGTTTGTTTTGTTTTTGACATTATTTAACACTTTCTGATGCTGAGGCCAGACATTCAGGGAAAAGCAAAACATCTGCAGAGAAGCCTGAAGGCACAGCCTAAGTTCTGAGCTGGGTTCTTCCAGAATGGTTTCTCAGAACACCCCCCAGGCCTACTGGATACATGAGGTTAAAGACACTTCCTGTATTCACAGGGTTGGGCATGTTGGCTCAATTCCTCCAAACTGCCACGTTGGATCTGGGGGCCTGTCACACCCGCTGATGCCTCTCCCTCCCTGCTGCTTGGGCCACAGTGTTGGGGAGGTGGGGACGGAACACTTCTGCAACTGAGGACAGTAGATGACCCTACTCCACATTCAGGCCCAGAACCTCTGCAGCTCCACCTGCCAAAACATGGGGCTGAGTTCAGAAAAAAATTATATATGTCTATAAACTATATATGTGTATATGTATTACCTGTATATGTATACAAATACATCTATATATTCTTAGTTCTCCACCTGAATCTTATAGTTTGCTATACATACAAACTATATTATTTGTATACACTACATATGTGCATATATAAACTATATATGTGTATATTGTATATACATATATATATATGCATGTATATAAATACATGTTCAGTTCAGTTGCTCAGTCATGTCCAACTCTTTGCGACCCCATGGACTGCAGTACGCCAAGCTTCCCTGTCCATCACCAACTCCCAGAGCTTACTCAAACTCATGTCCATTGAGTTGGGGATGCCATCCAACCATCTCATTCCCTGTTGTCCCCTTCTCCTCCTGCCTTCAATCTTTCCCAACATCAGGGTCTTTTCCAACAAATCAGTTCTTCACATCAGGTGGCCAGATTATTGGAGTTTCAGCCTCAGCATCAGTCCTTCCAATGAATATTCAGAACTGATCTCCTTTAGGATGGACTGGTTGGATCTCCTTGCAGCCCAAGAGACTCTCAAGTGTCTTCTCCAACTTCACAGTTCAAACACATCAATTTTTCAGTGCTCAGCTTTCTTTATAGTCCAACTCTCATATCCATACATGACTACCAGAAAAACCGTAGTTTTGACTAGATGGATCTTTGTTGGCAAAGTAATGTCTCTGCTTTTTAATATGCTGTCTAGGTTGGTCATAGCTTTTTTTCCAAGGAGCAAGTATCTTTTCATTTCATGGCTCCAGTCACCATCTGCAGTGATTTTGGAGCCCCCCAAAATAAAATCTGTCAATGTTTCCATTGTTTCTCTATTTGCCATGAAGTGATGGGATTGGATGCCATGATCTTAGTTTTTTGAATGCTGAGTTTTAAGCCAGCTTTTTCACTCTCCTCTTTCACTTTCATCTGGAGGCTCTTTAGTTCCTCTTCACTTTTTGTCATAAGGGTGGTGTCATCTGAGTACATGAGGTTATTGATATTTCTCCAGGCAATCTTGATTCCAGCTTGTGCTTCATCCAGCCTGGCATTTTGCACAATGTAAGTTAAATTAGCAGACTGACAATATACAGTCTTGACATACTCCTTTCCCAATTTGGAACGAGTCTGTTCATTCATAATTATCACCCTGAATCTTATAGTTGATACAATCCTTTTAGCTATGTTCTAGCTGGGGAAAATTATTTGCTGATCTTAGCTCATTTTAAAGAACTCCGTTGTACTTTGGAGGCTTCCTAACACACCCAGCGTACTTCCAAATATTTCAGAAAACCTTTTTAGATATACCATAAGGGAGCATCTTTTAAACAAGCTCTCAACACACAGCTCTTAAACAGATGATGACATCTGACCCACTATGTCCCTGATATTCACTTACTATCAGCTCCTGGAAGAAAATTAGAAAATCAGAGGCAAACTACAATAAAACTCCTGTAAAAAAGCAATGAGAACTGTCAATGAGCTCTTTATTACTTTTTCTGTGACCTTTTCATCTTTTTAGACCCTCCTCACAGGCAGCCTAATGATGGCAGGACAATCATCAGGGAAGTCTCAGAGAAAGGAAACTGATTATTGAGATAGCCACTATTTTCAAGAGCATAATCAGATCACATTATGCCAACACTCCCTCTGACACAATCTAGTCTTTACTGGAGTTAATTAAAGCAATTAATTCCCTTCTCTTTCAAAGCAGAATGATTACACAAATAGATAATTTTCTAATCCATACCCATAAGGCATGTTGATTTCTCTGCACTTTTCTCAGTATGCCAAAGAATCTAACTGAACTAAATTACCCCTGTTCTTTATATGACCTTTCAGAAATTCTCCATCAGATTTTTCTGCTTTGTTTTCCTCTCTGGTCAGATAGCAGAACCACATTCATGCATGGACATAGGACTTCAAGGTTAACTAAGCCTTTTGCCCAGCAAAGATGGGGGATGCCCACCTATGACGACAGTGACAGGATGCCACAGGACTTCAGGAGAATGGCAGGTGAACACACTGACAGTCACCGCATAGCTTTCTGCAACAACAATTTCCCTGTGTGGGTGATGCTGACGATAATTAGGCAAACAGAATGCCAAACAACTGTAAGAAAGGCTGTCAAACATTTTTATTATCCCCTGCACAAGTCTGTGATTTATCATCACAGAAAAAGCACATTAAAAAAAAATTCTTGAAACAGTGACATTTTGTTCAAATTACAACCCAGCTTCCCCGACTGCCTGCAGACTGACATCTCCAATGTCGGAAGTAACGTTCGGCAATTTGTTCCCACCAACTGAGCAGGTCTCTGGAGTGGGCTCCAGCCACTGCTAGGAAAAGCTGATGTGCTAAGAGCAGGAGTAAAGGATCTCTCAATGCATGGGATAACAACTGCCTTCAGACGTCAAAATAAAATACCTAACATTCATATTTCCTTTTTAGATTCTTAGGGTCACACTGGTTCTAAAACATGATATATTGTCTTCTGCCCCCAGGCTCCTGCCCATCATCTCTTTGTCCTTCTTCACCCAAGACCCCATTTGGGGTTCTGGACTTGGTCAAAGTGCATTTTAAGGGTTCTGATCTTTTCAACAGAAAACCAAATTTCCTGATGATATCTCTATTGGTTATAATTGAACCAGCAAGAAAAAGAAATGGAAAACAGTTTTAATCTAATCTACTTTCTTTAGAGTTTGGCATAGTTTGAGGGATACATTCTTATACATTGAGAGAAGTACTGCAAGATGTTCTTTCAGAGATGTGATATAAACATACAGATGTAAGGTGCTAATAATATTGTTCTGTAGAATGTCTATGGGCCGTCTCTAAATTAGGTACCTGGATTGCTAAGTGTTTAAATGGACCTTGTGATCATTTAATCTACCTTTTCAGCTAATGAGGGAAAGCTCATCTGTGAGATTCCTTGTGGATGTTCTAAGCTGGAATGTTTCCAAACATGGGGATGAGGAGTCCTCCCACTGCAAACACTTGGCTGCTAAAAGATCAAGGACCTGGATCTCCACTTGTCTTCCACAGCCCCTCCCACTCCTTCCTCAACATTAAGATCCACTCACCATGGAGAGCTCCTACCTTCTAAACATTGCCTTACCCTCTATACGGTACCTTGTTTGAACAGCGATTTCTTTCTACCCTGTTGTAAGAACTCCTTCCCACTCCTTTTCTCACCTTTTTTTTTTTTCAATCTTTATACCTACAAGAGTACTTTTTCTTCTAGTGATCCTCTTTTGCTAGAGTTTAGACAGTTACTGAGTATCATCAGTATCTTCATTTTATTTTGGTAGATTTTGATTTTCAGAAACAGACAATAGTCAATTTACTTGAAATATGGCAAATCATTTACGTTTGTTAGTGCACAGAGTGAATGAGCTTTAATTCCCCCTTGACCATGTTATTTTCTTCTAATAATTTTTCACAAACCATTCAATACCTCTTGCTGATTGTTGGCTGCCCAGGAACCCTCTTACTAGATTAATCCCAACTGGATGACCCTTAGGATTTTTCCAACCATATTTCCCACCAAAATGCACGTCTCATATCTTATGCCTAAGAAAGCTGATAGTGAATTAAATGGCCTAATTTAAACTAGGGCATTCACGGCTTGTATCTAAATAATTTACTGCAACCCAATGAACATTTATACATCAACAGTGATTTTTTTCCTTAGCCCAAGAAAGTAGACAGAGGTTTGATTCTCTCTCTTTCACACTTGTCTTTATATACAAATATGAATTATACCCTATAACCTGCATATCTAACTCTGAAATCTGTTTATCAAATGCAAACCATAAAGGAGTACCAGGTAAGGGATGTACAGAGCTCACTAAAAACCCATCTCAGCTACAACGCATCTCAGAACAATTCAAAGGTCTACAGCCTGGAAGGCAAATCCATGTGTATCAACTTTGAAGATGAAGAACGGTTTCATGACCAACATTATCAAATCAATTTTTAACATTTCTATCCTACTCTGTCCTAGGATGGTCCAAAACAAAAGCATTAGTTGTAAAGATCAAATTAAATAATTTTCTTTTAGAATTCCCTCTTGCCAAAGTTGATGACTGAATAAATTCAGGGACAGATAAATTCATATAACTTATACCCAGAGTCACTGGAAGAAAGGTAATACAAATTCACACTTCCAATAAATCAGATGTCAATGCTTTACACCATATATAAAGATGTTATACCATATATAACCACCATCTCTGAAACATAGTGGCTCATATTATACATCTGGATCCATTCAGGCAAGAAAGAGAGCCATATAGTTTTCTCTCACTCAGAGTCAGACCCGAGAGTGCATGGCAAATATTTCAGAAATCAAAGTTTCTTCAAGAATTTTCCATCTTGTTTCCATCCAGAAAATAAAAAGGGGAGGCAGTGGATATCCTAACATAGCCACAGCTGGGAATATAGTTTGGTGAATATGTAGGAAAGAAGAGAGATGAAGGACTCCTATATATTTTTCTTTACAATGTGAACGTGTTGAGCATAAAAAGATCACAACAAAACCAAGTAAAACTGGTTCTTGTTGTACTTTGGGAAATATTGGCTCTGAGGATTTTCCTCCATAAAAAGGTGGGCTGTTCTATCACACTAACTGGAAGGCCAGTCTGGGGTGTGCTTACTGGATGTGTCAAGATCAATTACCCCTGTGGAGTTTCTCTTCTGCAGTTAACAGGGGAAAGCCAGGCCATCCGTATTCTGTACACACATTAACAGCTTGTGCTTACAGAGACAATCATTTTTCAGCTCCTTTCAGATTCTATTTATTGGTTATTTTCCCCTTTGGCAGAAAAGGTTTCTCCTCAGTACTAAGCAGGGGCACCAATCTAATAGAATATATTGGAAACTGCCCTACTGGTATTTCGCTAGGGTTCTACTGGAGTTGAAGTGCTCACACAAAATGGGACAAAAGTTTTAGGGTGCTCTGGGGTGACTTCAATCCCAAGGTCTCACTCAGTTGACTTGATTTCCTGCTCTTAGAGATGTAGGCCATGCTAGTTTGGGATGGGAGGTCTGGTAAACCCTGAATATGAGGCAGTTTTTACATCAGCCATTAGAAGATCCTGTGCAATCCTGAATGTCAAGTTACTATGGCTTCATTTATGAGCAGGTGTGGATGAATTATTTAACAGGAAAAGGTGGGAGTGAACACTGCATGGTAATGCAGTTCAATAGTAAGTGCGAACGTTTTGTCTCACGGGTTCCTTCCTAAGACAAAGAGAAAATGTGATGGGGCAAATATTAAGGGATTTGGGGATAAGTAAAAGATCATTCCTTAAACAATCTTATCAACGTTTATGATTTTGTATTCTTTTGTGTAGTATCTGTTTAGTGCTTTCTCCATAAGCAAATTGGAAGCTCCATGAGTACCAGCAATGTGGCTGCTCTGTTCCTTACTATATTGCCAATACCTACTATAGTTTTTGGCACACAGCAAGAAAGGACAAACCTTTAAACCAATAGTTACCATTCTTCTCCAAGTGAGACGTTGGTAAGGATTTTCTTGAGGCTTGATGATGATCAAAGCCAACACTGGAATGGAGATTAGCTGGTACATGTGGTCTTTGATCTACTGGAAATTCTGGTAATATCTGACTTGGATATCAAATAAGTATATTCCATTATGTCCTAGACCACTGTGGTAAAAATTGTTTATTATAAATTCTTTTAGGTTGTAAAATTAAAAAAAAACAAAACCCTTGTTTTAAAGAAAATACAATAGCATCCATTTTTTCACTGAAAAAATATTTTCTGAGTCCCTACACTGTGTCAAGAACTATTCTGGATTTATGGTGAATATGAAATCAAGATTGCCAGGAGAAGTATCAATAACCGCAGACATGCAGATGATACCACCTTATGGCAGAAAGTGAAGAAGAACTAAAAATCCTCTTGATTAAAGTGAAAGAGAAGAGTGAAAAAATTGGCTTAAAATTCAACATTCAGAAAACTAGGATCATGGCATCCGGTTCCATCACTTCATGGCAAATAGATGGAGAAAATGGAAACAGTGACAGATTTTATCTTGGGGGGCTCGAAAATCACTGCAGATGGTGACTGCAGCCATGAAATTAAAATAAGCTTTCTCCTTGAAAAAAAAGCTATGACCAACCTAGATAGCATATTAAAAAGCAGAGACATTACTTTGCCAATAAAGGTCCATCTAGTCAAAACTACGATTTTTCCAGTAGTCATGTATGGATGTGAGTTGGACTATAAAGAAAGCTGAGCACCAAAGAATTGACGCTTTTGAACTGTGGAGCTGGAGAAGACTCTCGAGAGTCCCTTGGACTGCAAGGAGATCCAACCAGACCATCCTAAAGGAAACCAGTCTTGAATATTCACTGGAAGGACTGATGCTGAAGCTGAAACTCCAATACTTGGACCACCTGATGCAAAGAGCTGACTCACTGGAAAAGACTCTGATGCTGTGCAAGATTGAAGGCAGGAAGAGAAGGGGACAGTAGGGGATGAGATGGTTGGATGGCATCCCCAACTCAATGGACATGAGTCTGAGTAAGCTCCAGAAGTTGGTGATGGACAGGGAAGCCTGGCATGCTGCAGTCCATGGGGTCACAAAGAGTCAGACACAACTGAATGACTGAACTGAACTGGCAGATGGGTTGCTCAAGGAATTTTCACTGTAGTAATGCATCTGTCACTGGAACTGGTGGGCATAAAGGCCAAAATAACAGTTTTAGGCCAAATTGTTCTACACAAATGATATGAGACCAGTGAAATTAGCTAAAATAGTGTTCATATTTAGTTCTCCTGCCAGAGCATTCACCAACTAAGCTGGAAGAAGTGAATCTGGAAGCATAGAATGAAGTGGGGAAAGAGGTACCCAAGGATCATGAAGGAACATTGTTTTCCTGTAATTCCAGAGAAGGTAAGATATTTAAGCACTGAAATGGTTTCATGAGGCAACACCAACTCCAAAGTGGTTCTACAGTTTGAACATCCCTTCAGTGAATGACTTGAGGTTTGAATGACCTACAGAGCAGGCTTAAAGCATAGGTTGGAGACTCAGCTGAAAAAGATAATTTAAGTCATGCCTTTATTATTTGCTGGCTGATTCATGAGACAGTTTCTTAACCTTTCTAAGTATCAGTTTTATCTGTAGAGTGGTGATAACAAAACTGACGTTACGGGGTCACTGTGAATACAACGTCAAATAATATACTGCATTGTTAGCATGGTAAGTGACACAGCAGCTGAATTAGTGCTAGTTATTATTAAACAGAGAGAGAGAACATATTTCATTAATGATTAATCACAATACTGTGATTCATAAAAACAGTATACATAATTTGTAGGTAAGAAAATTGAGGCTTAAAGGGGTAGAACATTAATACTTTCACTGCTTCTAGGATTCAGGGAGGATTTATATTTCACCTTCCCCTTAAAGTCTGACATGGCCATGTGACTTGCTGTGACTAATGAAATGTACAAGAGAGAAGCATGTGTTGGTTTTGGGTGGAAGCCTTTAAAAGCCACTTTCCCTTCCCTGTACCATCACAGTGATGTTCCAGGAACAGGAATGTCCAAATCTTGAGTCCTGAAGTGAGGATAAGGAAGAGCAGGTAAGGTGAGGTAAAGTCGCTCAGTCGTGTCCGACTCTTTGTGACCTCGTGGACTGTAACCTACTAGGCTTCTCCGTCCAAGGGATTCTCCAGGCAAGAATACTGGAGTGGACTGCCATTTCCTTCTCCAGGGGATCTTCCCGACCCAGGGATCAAACCCAGGTCTCCAGCATTGGAGGCAGAGGCTTTAACCTCTGAGCCATGGCTTCATTAGCAGAACCCTCTGCTAATGATGCTGGACATACAGCATGTACAAGAAAGAAATCTCTGTTGTTTTAAGCCCCTGATATTTTTGGAGTTGTTTGTTTTTATAGCAAAATCTGGTTATCTTATCTTACCCAAGATTAAAAACTATTCAGGTCTAGGATTCAAACTCAAGTCTTATGATATTAAGGCCAATCCTTATTGTATTACCTTACAGATATCCTTGTTGCTTCTTAGAAATGAAACACCCAGTGGGTGTTTTAGCATATCAACCAGTTTTCTTCAGGAGAAAACTGATGTTCCCATTGATCTTATCCTTGGCTTTGAAAAAAATTAATTTTTTTTCCTACCAAGATAGAAAGAAAATTCTCCAAGCAAAGGTTAATAGAAGGTAACTAAAAAGTTGGAGACAGGTGGACAGATAATAAAACTGGTTGGAAAGCTGTATTCATTTTGCTGAACTCTTTATTTCCTGTAGGTTCATGACCCGAAGATTACATGGGATAAAGGAAGGCCCTTATCAAAAGCCTGCAATTTTGTAGCTACAAAATCAATTTTTAAATGATTTATGCGGTTTTCTTCAGGACCAAAGGCAATACTTCATTCCCCTGTGGTACTCAGGCCACAGCTAAGATGTTCAAAAATGATTAATTTTTATTTAGAGCATGCCTCCCCTTATATATTACTGGAAACAAGATTTGAGAGCCTGGCATTTCTATAGCATGATATTATTTACCGAGGGAAGTCTCAGGCAAAGAGAAAAAAGAAATCTACTAAAAAACAAAGATCTCAACATACACTGAAAAAATCTTTTGAAAACTTTTCTCAAGGCTATTTCCATCTATTCAGTTTAACCCATTTTTCCATAAATGGGCCAAATCAACTTCCCAAGAAGAGTCACTCTTACGTCAAATCATATCACCACTAATCTTCAAGGTGAGAGGAAAGCTTAGAATTACTATAGTTTTTGTTTCTCCATTAGACTAAATCCATCAAGTTTCTAGATTGTGGTGCACGTAGCTTATTTAACTTCATTTGAGATAAGTGATCATTTTAAAAAACTGCTATAAGGATGTCTCCTCTGAGCTACCATATATAAGTATTTCTTTCTTTCAAAACTGCAGAAGAACTGTATTTCCAGGCTTCCTACTCTCAACTTGCCAGCCTCAATTCAATGTTAACATTACTCAGCACCTGAGAACTATCTCTACCTAGGACAAGGTTTACATTTTTCTCATCAACCACATCACCTTGAAACTCCTAGCCCAGAACTCTCAATAATTTGATAACAAGGGGCTATTTAGTGTCTCCTTTAAGCCTTGGGACTTTAGGTTTGAGGTAAAAACTCTGAGTAGCATGGAGGGATATTAGGAACTACTCTGAGAACAGTGGAAAGAAGTCTGCCCATTGCTTCTTGACACCAGAAAGTGAGAAGGCTGTGGAGAATGGTGCCTGCCATTATATTTTGTACTATTTTCTAGAACAAATGTTCTTAAGGGAAGAGCTAGGAGAACTTGGCTTGGCCAATTACCAGCATCACACTGGAGGCCATTCATAGATTTGTGTACACTTTGTACCACATCCTTTTCCTCAGTTCATTGAACACTTTCTCTTTGCTGGGCTAATGATTTTGGTGAAGGTGCAGGTGGAGGCCTATGGATCACTGTTCCCTGCATCATTAAGCATAGGCATATCTCTCCAGTGGGTTGTGAATGAAATTAGTACTCTGCTTCTCTCTAACTAGCTTGGACGGTTTAAAAAGCATGCTAGCTCGCCAGTACATGACCTGAACTGATATGACCAAGGATAAACTATCCTGTCAATACAAGTTATTTATTAAGCCCTCCTGGAAGTAAAAGATATATAAGCAAAGGGCAGAAGCTGAGGGCTTTCCTTTCTGTTTGTAGCTTTTTTGTGTATCAAATTCATCACTTATTAGCAAATGTTGGGAAGCCCACTTCATTAGGTTTGCTCTGTAAAAAGTAAAACTGCTTAAGATAGAGTAAAAATAAGAGGATTCTCCTACAGCCATCAACTATTGAACACTTGCAATTACTAACTGGAACATAAAACAAGAAAACAAAAGAGTAACGGCTTTGCTGATGTGTTAACAAAATTCTGGATCCTTCCCTTGCAAGTAAAAGACTATGTTTGCTGAATCACTTAGATGAGTCTTATGTCTCCACATAACTTCACCCATAATCCTTATCCTTTGTAAGTGATGAAGTGGAGGGAAGAAGGCAGGAAGAATATATGGGCTGCTATCCCAGAAACTTGATCACATTGACTAATGCAGTGGGCTTGTCACACAGACAGATGACCATTTTTTTCTTTAACATTTTCCTGTCATGCCACTATTCCGTGTATGAAGCCTTTCTTCTTAAGTCCTGTGGTTGTCTCTAAGAACACCCATCCAGAGAAAGACACTAAATTCTCAACATACTGTATTGTAATTGTCTGCTTGGCCCCTCTCAGCTGTAAGTGCTGTGAAAGTGGGGAATACGTACTTGACTGTGTTGCAGCAGCCATTGTGGTATCTGGTATGCAGAAGGTATTCACCAACTTTTTACTGAACGAATAAATGAGAAAAAAATGATAGAAATGCATGGTACATGCATTAATTAAGTACCAACTATGGGGCAGGTCGTGCTAGGCACTTCATGAATCATATTTTGAATTCTAACAACTCTAAAAGTAGAAACTTTTTCTCATATTATAGGAGAATAAACAAACAGCTTCAGTGAGCTTCAGGCATGTGTCCAGGACATGGGGACTCTCCTACAATGATCCCGTCCTCTGTGATAATCCGGGCTCTCCCACACACAGTCCTATGAGTGTGCTGGGATCAGTCAGCAGGAAGGCATGAGGAGACTTGTGAGTGACAGCTTACCTTCCCCACTGAGCGCTTATCTCTTGGTCAATAGGATGGGAGGGGGAAGGAAAACGAAATTAGGGAATTGTGGTGGGTGTTTCACATCTTTTATCACATCGAACCCTGAAAATGAACTCATCGTGCTGACATTAACAGTCTTATAATCAAGTGAAAGTCGGGCTTCCCTTGTGACTCAGCCGGTAAAGAACCCGCCTGTAATGCAGGAGACCTGGGTTCGATCCCTGGGTTGGGAAGATCCCCTGGAGAAGGGAAAGGCTACCTACTCCAGTATTCTGGTCTATAGAATTCCATGGAGTGGGAATTGTCCATGGGGTTAAAAAGAGTTGGACTTATAATCAAATGAGTAATCAAAGGTTAGGAAATACAATATCTCTTATGCGTGGAATCTAAAATGTGATACAAATAAACTTATTTACAAAACAGAAACAGACTCACAGACATAGAAAACAGACTTATGGTTACCAAAGGGGAAAGAGGGCAGGGAGGGATAACTTAGGAGTCTGGGATAACCAGATGTAAACTACTATATATAAAAAAGATAAACAACAAGATCCTAATATAGCATATAGCACAGGGAACTATGTTTAATATCTTGTAATGACCTGTATATAAAAGAATATGAAAAAGAATATACATATATATGTGTATAACTGAATCACTTTGCTGTATACCAGAAACTAATATAACTATACTTCAAAAAAAAATTAAGAAAGAAGAAATTACTTATCCCAAATTCCAGGCCATGGTGCATACGCTATGGGTGCTAACGATGAAATTTCCTGGGGCCTGCCCCAGACTCACTAAGGTGGAATTCCTGAAAAACAGGCCCAGGAAATCCATTTTTAGCATTTCAATAAATAGTCCTTAACACAAACTAAAGTTTGAGAAATGCTGTACTGGTTCATCTGCCTCTAAATGTACATTCTTGGGGCGAAAAATTTTTCATGCATTGGCACAACACTAGCAGCTAGATGGGCTATAAATAGAACTGTCCCTTTAGCAAACGTTAGGGTTGTCTTTGCAGCTCAGAGTACGGGGGGGAATGCCTTGGTACCCCCCCCCCATTAATGTTAATGGGAATCATGTGGTTAATTCTCTATACTTCAAGCTGAAAAGTGTTCTCTTTAGAACCAGGAGAGGCTATATTTAATCAAACCATCTGGATTCCTATGCACATGTATAAGGGCAAAAAATAGGTCACAGTTGGTAAACTACATTCTGGAAACTATTCCATTGTATCAACAAACCCCAAAGTCCTGAGAGGGCTCCTCTCTCCTTGGTGAGTCACTCCCTTGGTGAGTGACAGCCCCAGAACCAAGAGAGGTCAGAGAGAGTGCAAACTTCAAGGAAAGGAGTTTCAGTAGCAAGGAAACATAGAGCAAATCATCCCCTAAAGATAGAAGTAAGAATAAAGTTGTTACAAACTATTAACCTCCCCAAATAACACACTTCAACTCCAAAATAACCTCACTTGCTGTTTAAGGAGCAGCATGCAATTAAGAAACACAATTCGGAGAGCACAAAAGCTTCAAATGGGAACTCAGGATGTCCATGAGGCTTGCAGACACTCAAGTGCCTGTGCAAACGATGAAGACAATGGGTCTATGACCACAAAGAGAATCAGGGCACTTCACATAAAAGCAGCGGTGAGCCTTCACAAGCCTCAAAGAACTCAATTCTATTGACTGCTTCTATCGGCTTAGCCAAAAGAGATCGTTCGGGTTTTTCTATATGATGTTATGAAAAACCCAAATGGAAATTTTGGCCAATCCAATATAATATGAGAGATGCTATAGAACCACATGAGAAATTTTAAAGCAAGAAGAGGATTTATTGAGCTCAGTCTGAATATGAGCTTGAGCTCTGTCAAGCATGGGAGCAGAAAGCTACTGATTAGAAGGGAGCCTGAGGGCCAGAGGGTACTTACTTCTGTAGGTTGGAAATCCTACACTGCTCTCTCACCAAAATCAAACTGTCAGCAGGGCTGTGTTTCTCTCCAAAGGCACCAAGGGAGAATCTGTCGTGTTGCCTTTTCCGCTTTTCAGAGCCCACCCATAAGCTCATAGCCCCTTCCTCTGTCCTCAGAGTCAGCAGTGTAGCGTCCCTCTGTTCTTCCATAGTCACATCTGCCTCTGACTCCAGACAGCAAAGTGTCTTTGCTTTTAAGGGCCCGCCCATGTGAATAGACAGGTTGTGTGTGTGTGTGTGCGTGCACACACATGGGAAAGGAGGGGGGCATTATTCTGCTGACCACACAGGGTAAGAGGTAGGTTCCCAGAGGTTCGAAGGCACCTAGGTAGGAAGCTAGGAGGAGGCTATCTTTATGGGCCTTCGGGTTGGAGCCATCTTTCCGGGATCTTTTAAGTATATAGTTCAGGCTGGTTTTCCATTCTTTTTTGGCTGTGTTGCGTAGGTTGCAGGATCTTAGCTCCCAACCAGGGATTGAACCCACACCCTCAGTAGTGAAAGCAGAGTCCTAACCATTGGACTACCACAGAATTCCCTCAGGCTGGTTTTCTTTTTTTTTTTAAGTATTTATCCTAGGAACTTTATTTTTTTTTTCCCTTGGGGTATAGCCAATTAACAAAGTTGTGATAGTTTCAGAACTATCACAGAAAGGACTCAGCCATACATAAACATGTATCCATTCTCCCCCCAAATTCCCCTCACATACAGGCTGCCACATAACATTGAGCAGACCTCCCTGTGCTAAACAGAAGGTCCTTGTTGGTTTATTCATTTTAAATATAGCTATGTGTACATGTCTATCCCAAACTCCCTAACTATTCCCTCCCCTCCACCCTTTGCCACTGGCAACCATAAGCTTGTTCTCAAAGTCTGTTTCTGTTTTGTACACAAGCTCATTTGTACAATTTCTTTTCAGACTCCATATATAACGGATGTCATACGATATTTCACTTTCTCGGTCTGACTTACTTTACTCAGTATGACACCTCTAGGTCCATCGATGTTGCTGCAAATGGCATTACTTCATTCTGTGTTAAAGAGCTCCTTTTCTTTCTCACTTTCATGAGTACCATCAACATTATGGCACATCCTCTCTTGCTTGGATTATGCACTCATCCTTCCTCACTGGTCCTCTAGGGCCCTACACCCAAACCTGCCCTGCCTCAGGCTAACTTGTCACAGAGCAGTCAGAGTAATTTTTAAAAACACAGTCATATTAATCCTATGTTCACTCCCAGTCATGTCACTCCCATGTTCAAAATCCTTTAATGTCTTTCTCTCATACTTAGAACAAGCCTCCAAAGCCCCTTGCCATAGCCGACAGAGCCCTCCCTGGCCTGGCCTAGGACTCCTTTCTAATCTACTCTCAGCTTCCTCTCCAAGGTCACTTGGCGCCAGAAACATTGCCTCTCTCTGTTCCTCAAGCTCCCCCAGCAAGCTCTTTCCTGAGCTTTGGTTCTACCTGGAACACTGACTCCAGATCTTTGTATGATGTCTTTCCTCCTCTTTCTTGACCCAAATGAAATAGCATCTCCTCAGAAATCTTTTCTGACCTATCTCACTACAATACCAAGCACTTTTTTCTTCTCCATCCCCTTAACTTATGTATATATTTATTTTTCAAGTTCCTTATCACTACCTGATTGAAGGCAGGAGGAGAAGGGAGTGCCAGAGGATGAGATGGTTGGATGGCATCATCGACTCAGTTTGACATCAGTCTGAGTGAACTCTGGGAGATGGTGAAGGACAGGGAAGCCTGGTGTGCTGCAGTCCATGGGGTCACAGTCAGACACGACTTAACAACTGACACTACCTGATGGTGCGTTTGGTTTCTTGTTGATTATTTGTTTCTCCCATTAGAATGCAGAAGTTACCTGAGGGCAGGGAATTCCCAGTGAGCCAAGAACAGTGCCTTACACATTAAATATCTGTGTGGTAAATAAAGATTTAATTCAGCACACATTTATCGACCACCAACTTATAGGAGATGCTTTAATGTAGCAGTGAAAAAGAGAGACACACTCTTTCCTTTTCCCTCAAATGTCCCACTGGTGATTGGTTTTCCTATCCAGAGTCCACTTTTATTGATGCCCAAAGTTTATTTTTCAATTTCCATTTCCATCTCATGGCTCTCCCCTGATCTGATTCAATCAACACATATTTAATTGAGCACCTAACCTAGATCCATAATAGGTCCCTGTCCCTGAAATAAGAACATCAGTTTGGGAGGTTCCTTCTGCTAGTGGCAAACATGAGAAGCAGATAAGGGGTAGGAAGTTTCTACACAGATTCCAACCTCTAATCCTACACCTCCCTTTTCTCATTTGAGTTAATTTACAAAGATGCAAGCATCCTCACATAATAACAGAAGCTCCCTAAATACTCAAAGGCTTTCCATAATGGAGGAGTCAGGAGACATGGTCCCAGTACCAACAATGCAGAGACTGTTCCCTACGTACTGAGTAAGGTTACCGTACCTCTGCAAACCTCTAGACATGAGTATAGAAGTCACACTAGCTGACCGCTCCCCGGCCAAATTAGAATAAGCCTGCAAACCTAATCCCCATTCTAGCCTAGATGGCAGTATACCAGGCAGTGGCATTTTAATATTTTCCACTTCTTGGTCACCATTGTGCTTGCAATTTTATGTTTTACTTAGAGAACATATGCTAAATAAATGTTTCTAAATTAGCCTGAGCTAATTTCACCCTTGAGCTCACTCTGTTACCACTGCCTATAGCAAATCAGATAGAGCACTGACACCGCCCTGCATGTACTACAAGATGTGTGATGCAGAGTTAGTTTGGGCTCCCTGTGGGAAGATGTGCATATTCCACACACTCTTAGCAATTAAGAAGTCTAAAGAGATACTTCCTGTGAGCGGATAAGCCAAGAAAAAGCTCCATAAGGTGCACAAATCCTGGTCCTGCTCACCGATTTGTGGGGGAAAAAGCTGTGTCAGGAACTTCACTTAAAGTATAAGCAATATGGAAAGTCCCTAAGTACTCTATAGGGTGTCCAAAATTAGATGCTATTTATTAGCCCTAATAAGGGCGAAGCATAACCCTATACTTTGAAAGTGAGGCTCCGTACTCAGCAATTTGCTAAATAAGGTTGTTAAGTGATATCATGGTATTTTGAGGTTACTCTGAACTTTTCCTCTCTCTGGGTCAATGCCACAGGTTGGGGCAAAATTCCTGATAAGTGATTCACTTAAAGGTACTTGCCTAGCAAAGGGGATGAGGATGAAGAAAAAGAAATAGTTAATACCATGTGCCTCTCTTCATTTTAGAGCCGTTGGCCTGTCAGTCTCCTGTCTTTGACCACAGAGAGGGGTTCCTACTTCTTGGGACTACCAGGAACTGCTGGGTGTTGGTACTTAGGCATGGGGCCATTCCTTGTCTGATGTCCCCACCCTTCAGCTCTCTGTTCCTGTATAAAGAAGGCATCATATCGTTGCTTCTAGACCATTCAGTCCCAGTTGGTCATTTCCTTCACTGAATGGTCAGGGGTCAGAGGGCCACAGGAAGATATGGAGCAGCCCTTATGAATGAAATACACTGGGTGCTGCAGCTGTCCAGCTGTTTGCCTCCCAGGAAGACATTCTCATACTTGTCTTCAACCCAGGACACCTGGGGCACCACATCTTACCATGCTGTTAGCCCGGCATATTGATTTATCCACATCTGCTCATTGCGGAAACAAGCACATACTTTGTGGGATTAAAAATAAACTAGTAACAGCAGAGCTTGGCTGTCCAGCCCAATACCAAAGGGCAATGGAATTTGTGTCCCAAGACTTTCCAACCACAGCCAGGTCAAAGGCCAAGGAGTGGGGCAGTCCTGAAAATAAGACTGGTGCAGAGATCATTCAACTCTGTGTGGGTGGAAGCGAACAAGAGATGTGAAACTTTCTTGATCATTTGACATCAATGCTCAGGAATATAAGCTTTGGGAAAGATTAGGTAATGCTACAAGCATACCAGCAGCTTCTATTTGTGTTGTAGGAAATCCAGATATAGATATTCTTGCTATTTTCATTGGAAAACTAATTTCATCACTGACAGTAAATCAAATGCTATATAGCCACCTAAATCATTATAAATGACTAAAATCTATATGACTATGTATCCCCAAAAGAACAAATGCTTTTAAAACTCAAAGTGCTTCTACTTAGAACGTGGTTGTCACAAATGAAAACTGGCCCCCAGGAGGTTCTGTAAATGGACAGGGGTTGAAGCTGTGCTGTGCATCACCCACTTGGTTCTTCCCTTATATTAAATTGAGGCCCCACAGAGACATAAAATCACAGTGGCACCAAGTGTCTATCTGACTAAGCAATAGATAGATTATAAATATATGAATTCATTCCTTTTTCTCCTGCACAAGAGCAAATTTGAAACATTTTAATTTAATCTAAGATTTTAAGATTAATCAAATTAGTATCAAAATATTAGATGAATGGTTAAATTTTCCAATTCTCACTTATTTTATATGTATGGAATAAGGAGTATATACTTGTGTTCTATAATTAAAACACTTTGAAAAAAATTTTTTTATGCTTATGTTTTTTAATTTTACTTTACAATACTGTATTGGTTTTGCCATTACATTGACATGAATCCGCCACGGGTTGGGAACTCATGAACACTTTGAAATGGAATCAAAACTACTGTACTATAGCTTCTATTATCCTGGGACAAACAACAGTGGTACAGAGAGAAGACTGAAAAACTTGTAAATACCATTGTTGTTAAGTTTCTAGTTCTTACCATGAACTACCTACTGAACAGAGGGCCTATGAGACTCAAATCATTATTATGTGAACAAAGGAGGAAACTGCCTTATGTGAAGGATTCACAGTTAGCTTGGATATAAACATCACTCAAATGTTGAATAAGTGTAATAGTTTTTGCAAATGAACCACTCTACCTATAGAGAAAATTAAGGTTAATCTGCAAAAGCAACATATTCTCTGTGGTTTGGGGCAGAGCCTGATTTCATTGATGGAAGCAGGTTGCCTGGAAGGAGAATTTGAACTTAAAAACCAGAAGGCCAGGTTTGAGGACTTTCCCTTTTACTTGGCCCTTTAGTAAGCTTGAGTAAGCCATAGTCCTCTGGTGTCTGATTTCCCCTGGCTTTAAAGATATCCACTTAAGGGAATATAACAGTCATAGTGAGAGGCAGGATCCTAGACCTGCCTCCCTCAAGGAGCTTTGGGAGAGTTACATGGGATAATGATAAGCAAGGTGCTTGAAATACTCTAATAAGGCAGGGCCTTGGGCCTGTCCAGTGAGTCTGGATGCTCCGTGGGGAGGTGAGCCTGGAAGGTGTTGGGGGCGAGGTACAGAGGGAAACTCACTAATGTCTCTTCAGGATGGTCACCTCACTCAAGGTATGGAAGGGGAATCCCCCAGGGTGGATCTCTACACATATCATGGTCCCAGCAGACTGTTTGATAGGTTCATCTGTCATAGCTCTTGTAATCCATTCTGAGAGTTGACTGAGCCCGAGATGTTTATACGTGAACTTGTTCACAGATGTATACGGCTAGTTGTAAATATCTAACATGTGAAATCTTCTGCTATAAGTATTGGCAGTTTGATGCCTTTATATTGGCAAATAAAGCAACAGTTTGGCAAGTGTGAGTTTGGGAGCTAATAAATAGCTGCTTTGCCGTCTCTCCCTGTCCTCCATTAGTTATAAAGCCAGAGCCAGAGGAGAGGGCAGAGGGCAATCGGATTCATTGCCTCTCTTTGTGACTATATGTTCCTTAAATGGATGTCTTCATTTAAAAAAAAAAAAAAAAAAAGTCAGTTAAATTGTTTCAGTATGTGGCAAGGACTAAGGAAACAAGCCCCGGGATTTTATTTCCATCTGAATCTCTAAGGCTGAATGAGAACAATGGTAGAAAACAAAAGAGCCTTAAACAGATTTGATGCATTTTCTTCATTTCTGAGAATATCTATTCAAATGCATTATTCTCCAGCCAACAAAAGAAAGATGCCCTGCTCAGTCTTTCCTCATGGACACTGTAGTTTTCAAGGACGGAGACTCTGCTATCCAAGCAACCCAGTGATTTCTAATCATCCCGAGGCCAGCAGAGTGGATGACGTAAAATATTTGGGAAGGGGTGTGGTGAAGGATAGCGTTCTTCTTCCTTTGTCTTATTCAGGGTGTTGATAATTCTAGGAAACTACTAATTCTTTAATGTTTCAAAAAGCATTTTAAAGAGGCTACTGTTTTTATTGGACATCTTCATTCCAGGTTGGAAGAATCTCTTTACTCCTCAGCTCTGTTGACACCTATACGAGGCATTTCCCAGAGTTAAAATGATTCATATCAGAGAATTTATTCTTGACATTGGCTTACCTTGGGAATTAGGGGGGAAACTTAACTTTTTGTGGTGGTTCAGCTTAGAAAGGTTACTTTCAGTTAAATGACCTAGGTAAGAAATGTCTAAAATAGGACAAAGAGATTCTACCTAGCAGAATTATTCAACTAAAAATAATGTCATAGGTAAATTAAACACTGATGACTAAATCCTACTATGGGAACTGTAGGATCACAGTATAAGGGGCAAGGATATACGAAGAGGAAGTTAATGTAATAAAAATATATCTGGTTTATGCTGATGACAACAATATCATATATTGGCATATTCTGGTTCTACCACTCACTAACTTTATTACTCTGACAAGTTACATTGTCTGTGCCTCAGTTTCCTCATCTTTAAAAGAGGGATAGTAATAGCAGCTACCTTATAATGTTGTCAAAAATTAAATGAAATAATCACTGATAAGTTTTTTGCACAGTGTCTGAAATATTGCGAACACATGGCAAAAATTAGCTGCTATAAAATCAACACTACTTAGTGTTTGCACGAATAAATTTAAAAAACTAAAAATAAGAACAACAATAAATATGCATATAGTTGCTTGCTATGTGCTGGGCATTGTCCTAAATACTTATCAACATTATATACATTAATATATTTAATTCTAATGCCAACTCATAAGGTAGCTATATTATGATCCCCATGGTACAGACAGGGAAATCAAGGCACAGAAACTTACCTGTTTACATGATGGAGCAGGGATTTACGGAGGCAATCTGTAGGTACCTCAGTGTTTCCTGAAGTGATTTAACAAGTTCTTGTTTTTTATTCTCTTGCCCATAAATCACTGGTGTGTGTCTTTGGAAAACACACAGTGGTTATTTTATAGCAGCCATTAACTCTATAATTTATTCACTTGGATCTCAGAAAACAAAGGCATCACAAAGTGATGGTATGAAGTTAGTGTGGACTTTGTGTATTATTCACTCATACATGCAAAGCAGTATCCAAGGTGAAATGTGGACAGAGCAATATACTTCAGTGTTAGAGGGGGAGATCTGAAGATTAAGGGCACTTTGATTTCTCTTTATTTTCTTATGAGGCACACACTGATAGAACGTCTGGACTCAATGATAAGGCGGCCCTTTATCTCTTTTTTTCTGCATATCTAGCTCTTATTCTGTAACTAATGCCTGTATAAGAAAATAGAGTGCCCTACTTGACATCTGAGCTCTTACAGATCTCATACAATATAATCAATATTCACTTTTTACAGTTTTTTTCCCCCCATCTTATTTTGCAATGATTTTCTCTACATTTTTTTGACTTGTCTTCAAAGCCCAGATGCTTAAATATTGGTTGCTCTGGATCTTAATGGTTACTCCAGAGACATGGAATTTTATATTTGATCTCAGACTTTTTTAAGACGTGACAGCTTGATTATTTTACAAGGCCCAAACTCTGAATCAAGTCTATAATTTTAAGAATCAAAACTGTTTTTCCCACTGATGCAGACATTTTGAAATGTGTGGTCCAGAGCTATTTACGAGCGGGTTACAGCTGTTGTCTCTTTGTGCCCAAGAATCACGGAGAGTCCAAGAGTTGACCCTCCAGGGAATGCTATTAATTTCACTCTCATTTTAGACAGCATTTCCTTCAACTAGCAATTTTCTGGCTCCCTTACACTGCACTGTAGCCTCACGGCGTTCAAGCATCCACAGGGCACTTGGACAATTTAGCAATAATACAGGTTTTTATTAAAATAAGTGACTTTGTCGAAAGCTGGGGAAATATAAAATGACTCAAACAAAAAGGCAACTGCCAGAAGCTGAGAAAAAATGACTTAAACTAAGATAGGGGATGGGTTTCCCAGGTGGCACAGGGGTAACGATACTGCCTGCTATTGCAGGAAATGCGGGTTCGATCCCTGGGTTGGGGAGAGCTCCTGGAGAAGGAAATGGCAATGCACTCCAGTATACGTGCCTGGAGAATTCCATGCACAGAGAAGCCTGGCAGGCTACAGTTCATGGGGTTGCAAAAGAGCTGGACATGACTGAGTGCACGCACGTGCAAATGTGCGTGCACGAACACACTCATACACAAAGGGATAGGTAATTTCTTTAGTATGTAAGAAGAAGGGATTGATATAATACCAATTTGGGGCACAGTGACATCTGAAACTCAATGGAATAAACACTAATGTTGTGAGGGACGAAGCAAAACTCCTTATAGAGTAAAATACCAACTTTCAAGGCACATGGACGTGATTTTGGAAGTGCTATATCTGATTCCATGTTTGATAGGGTTTTTATGCCTCTTTTCCTAAGTGTGGATTGGAAATCCTATTCTGGTCCCTCTTTTAAGGGAAGTCAACATATCAGTTTTGAAAATGTGATAAAGTACCCTGACACACAAAATAAAATCTATTACCAGGGTGAAAAAACGATACATTCTGTTTCTCAGCTCTGCCTCCAATGTGCAGACATTACTAGAAATCTCTAGCTGTGGTCCCCCTATTGTTTATTTAGTCTTTGATTGCCTATTCTTCAACCTGCCTACATTAATATTTTATTTCTTAGTTTACTTATCTATCAGACAGGTAACAACAATATCATAGGATTGTTTTGAATGTTAAGCTCCTTTGTATTTGAAAAATGTTAGAATTATGTAAAGCAAAGAGAAAGCACTATATAAATGTTTGATTAAAAAAAAAAAAACTGTTCCTTCTCTCTTTTCCATTCTGATAAATTCTTAATATACACCATGCGGTATTTAAAATCATGGGACCCACTCTTTTTTTTTTAAGCATTTTGGAATGGCAAGATATGAAAAGTACTAATGCCACATTGAAACGTTAGATAAGGACAATGAAGAATGGAAAATCCCAGTCTTTTAGATATTGATTGCAGCTTTTTAGGATTACCTCTGGTCCATGTAAATTGCAAAAGCAGACGTGAACTTTGACAATGTAAACCCAACTAAAATATGACTCTAAAATAGGAATGTCGGCTATTATAAAAGAATCTCAAGATGATAAAACCTGAGGAAATAAACATTAGAAAAGAGCAGGTTATCTCCTCTTCCTTAAAAGCCCTGAAATTTAGTTTCACCATTCCCAGTCACAGGATAAAACATCTGTTCTAGTGGAAAAACAACAAAAATCCATTTCTGTAAAGCTCCACAGAGAATTTTTCACATGAGTAGATGGAAATATGGATTCCATTTTTAGCTAACTACTCTTTCTTGATGTAAAAAAGCCAGTGGTCAAAAAACATAAATATCACTTTGACTTCAATCCTGAAACTCTGATAAGCACGAAAGCTGCAATACCATGCTTAATCAACTTTACATTCATTTATTCATCCTCTCTTTTTGAAAACAGAGTGACATCCAGACACTGGGAGTGCTGAAATAGAACATTTCATCTCTGCCTACAGGAGTTCACACTTGAGTCAGGAAGTCAAATACCAAATCATTAAAATATGATGTGATTAGCTCTGTAGTAAAGAAAAATACAGGAACAAGTCAAGGCAAGGCAACTAATCGGATCAGCAGTATCAGGACAGGCTCCTGGAGAAGAGGTGACACCTGACTGGTATCTTTGAGGCCCTGGAAGGGTAGCCAGAGAAAGGTTCTCTAGACAGGAGGAAAGATTTATGCAAAAGCAGAGATGGGTAAAAAAGCATCTGTAATTTCTCAGACAGAATTAATCTCATATATAGCACCTTATGTTGTCTATACTTTTGTTAGCATGAATATGACGCATATGTTTATGGATCTACATGGTTCTCTCAGTGGACAGTAACCTCCTGAAGCAGGCCAATTCATCGTCTTGCACTTATAACTGGACCGCATAGCAGAATAAATGAATTAGTAAGATTTCACTAGAGTCATCTGTGAAATACATTCTTCACCAAAACACTCACTGAACGTCTCACTCACAAGGGGAGCCCTTTGTTTTTTGCAAACATGGCCCCATTCCCAGAGACAGGGCTGGAGAAAATTTTCTTGTCTTTTCAAAGAATCTGATCCCCAAGACATTTTTGTGGTCATGTGGAAAAGAGTCTGGGAAATGTGCTCTTGGATGGCATGGCTGGAATGAGGAGTGGGAACTGTTCTGCCTTCTACAAAGTTTCTGCAAAAGGTAGTGAGAACAGAAAAAGCATCCGTGTTGATCAGTATTCCCAGTGCCAAAGTGGGAAGATGCTATAAACACAGAAATGCCTCCTAGCGATTTCTACCCAGGGCCTTGCGGAGAACAGTTATAAGCAGCAGTCTCAGGTCTCTGGAGTCCCAAACAGCATTAGTGAAGGTCACTCTGAAGACAGAGCCCCCTTCCCTGGCTCGGCCTGGGCCCTGACCAGGTCCAACAGAGAACCCAGATCCAACAGAGAAAGAGGTTCATTTCTGAGCCTGAGGGGTCTCTGCTCTCGTTCAGCAATTTACAAAGGAAAGTTTTAAGTATGCGAAGCTGGGAAATTCTAGAAAGGGAAAAGCTCACCTTCTCAAATGGATTTCTTCCTTAAAGAAGTAGAGCAGAGAGTGGCGATTATTTTACCAGCAGTTCACAGGGGAGTAAGCTGGAATCAGCTAATGATGGTTATTAAAGGTAAATGTTCCATGATCCTCAGGAAGTGACTCCCCATCCTGGAACTTTTGTGGTTTTATCTACACTTGAATCTTGGGTGGAATAAAGCCATTCTGGATTCATCCTGATTGGATATTCAAAACTGGTGATTCATGGGAGTCTGTTTATTCTTATAAATAAGTGTGATAACAGTGGATTAGCTCCCATCTTCTAACTCCATCCAGCTCTTCCAACAGAAGAGCCCAGCTTGTTGACAAAAGCTGCTACATCAGCCTTCTTGCCTCCTTCCAATAGCAAAAAAATAAAATGCAGGAAAATGCCACTTTTCTCATTTTTCTTTCTTTTCTCTTCTTCTATAGCATTAATTTTCCTCACCTAATTCAGAGGTTTGCTAGGAAACTTAACTAAAACTGAAAGGAAAACTTTCTGGAAATCCTAAAGACTGGAGTCATAATAGGGAATAATTTCTGACCTAGGATAAGCTCCCCTAATCAGCTTTCTCATCCTAGGTACAAAACACAAGAAGACTAACCAACATTTGGGAGCAAAAAGAATGGAATGGAAAACTGAAAACAGAATGTTACATTATCCAATTAAATTTCTTTTCACACCTGGAAAAAGGTAAAAAAAAAAAAAAGCTTCTGTATCTCTACAGTAGTCAGAACATGAAGTATCATACTGAGAACATGCACAGTGCTTACTGAAATGCAAAGGCTATCTAGTTTAGAAGTCTGCATATGTATATTCATTACTGCACTCAGACCCATACATACAGCTGGCTTATTATTATTACCCAAGATTAAAAATGGAAGCTAAAAGGCTTTGCTCTCCAAAGCCCTTTTTTTGCTCAGCTGTATTGCTAGGTGAGATGCATCTGTCTCATTTTCACACATTTCGTCACTCAGTTTGGTCTAGTACCACAAGGAAGACAAGCCATAGCTTTTAAGGGAAGGGTGAGAGACACTGCTCTTACTGCAGTTCGTTGCCAGCAATTTTTAAAAGGATCATCATTGTCCCTGTGTCTAGTGTTGCCCAGTAAAAGAGACAGGTTATTAAAAGTATCCAAACACAGGCTGCAAGCGGAACTTGACCTCTGATCCAGTGTAAGCCCAGCGGATGCAGATACACTTCCCATCGGCCCTCCCACTCCCTTAAGCCACCCCCACCCCATTCCACCACCATAAATCTTGAAAACCCTACAGTTAACCTTATTATTTTGTCAACACAGTGATGGCCTATGTTTATACCCAACTGGTCCTGCCTCACTGAATGTTCTTCCTGGATGGATCTGATTCCATTAGTTTTCTCTCTCCACTTATTCTCAAAAACACCTTGACTCTTTATCAAGTCACTAGCTTTACTTTATCAAGCTGACTCTTCTGCCAGATCTCAAGAGAATCTAGGAACTGGTGAGTCTGCAACATGATGTTAGAACTACTGGCCCATTCAGTGAAAACAAAACAAAAATAAAATAAAATCCAAAACACTTTTTCCTTCCCCCCCACTCCCAGTGGGAGTAGCAGGATGTGAAAGTGAATATATAATGAAGTTAGTGTCTACAGATTTCATGACTTATGCATTTGGGCTTCCCTTGTGGCTCAGCTGGTAAAGAATCCGCCTGCAATGCAGCAGACCTGGGTTCGATCCCTGAGTTCGGAAGATTCCCTGGAGAAGGGAAAGGCTACTTACTCCAGTATTCTGGCCGGGAAAATTCCATGGGCTATATAGCCCATGGGGTCGCAAAGAGTTGGACACAACTGAGCGACTTTCACTTTACATCCAGCTATACTGGTGTTATAGCAAGAGTAAGATGCTATTATGATCTTTGATTTTTTGATAAACCTGAAACACAAGTTAAACAAATGGTAGGACATATGAATCTCTGACAGGCAATAACTTGAAAGAGAGAATAACAGACATTTATTTGGAGAGTGTTAAGTCATCTGGAGAGTGTTATATGGTTCATCAGCGACCATTTTCAAGGTGCTTATTCAGAACCTCCCTTTCAGAGGCACCTACACAAGAGCCATCACCTGCCGATGATTTGGAGAAAGATTACGTCTTCCCAGCACTCACCCTTGTGACAGCACTTTCCAAAATCACAAAGGAATATAAACACAAAGGCAAAGCATAAAGAGCAAAATTGGATGTTGCTTCATTTTTTCTCACCCCTAGTCCCTGAAAACATCAAAGCACAGTTCTTTGTGTGGGTTTCACTTCAGCTGTCCTTTCTGCCCCACACAGAACAACCTTATCTACAGAAGAATATGGATGTCCAAGTATATTCTATTTTTCTTTTTTAATTAATTTTCATTGGAGTATAGTTGTTTTACAGTGTTGTATTAGTTTCTACTTTATAGAAAAATGAATCAGCTATATGTTTACATATATTCTCGTTTTTGGATTTCCCTCCCATTTAAGTCATCACAGAGTACTGAGTAGAACCCTGTGCTATACGGTAGCTTCTCACTAGTTACCTATTTTATCCATAGTATCAATAGAGTATATATACATCTATTCCAATCTCCCAGTTCATCCCACCTCTCCTTCCTGCTTGGTATCCATACAATTGTTCTCTACATCTGTGTCTGTATTCCTCCTTTACAAATAAGATCACCGATACTATCTTTCTAGATTCCACATATATGTTAATATATGATATTTGATTTTCTCTTTCTGAATTACTGCACTCTGTAAACCATAATTCAGAAAGATACATGCCCCTCAATGTTCATTGCAGCACTGTTTACAATAGCCAGGGAACAGAAGCAGCTTAAATGGCCATCAACAAAGTAATGGATAAAGAAGATGTGGTACGTAAATACAAAGGAATAGTCCTCAGCCATAAGAAGGAATGAAATTGCGACACTTGCAAGCTGAGTATCCTTAACAGCATGCCCCAAAACAGATACTAAAGATGGGATGAAGGTTTTGAAAACAGAGACCTATGGTCAGGCAGAAAGAAAATAACAGCAAAAGCCTTTTTATTTCCTGCCCCCTCACACTTTTTTTTTTTCTTCTGAAAAGCAAAGATGTTATGGCTCTTCACCCAGGGATTTTGGTAGAATCGAGGAAAATCAAGCTTGTAATTGTTTGTGTAATTCCAGTGGTTAAGAGAAGCAGTGACTTTGGCCCTAATGTAGAATATGTGCAAATACGAAGCCCAGACCCTTGGGAGGTGAAGTTGAAAAACAAATTTCTCATACGTATAAAGTTTGCATGTAAATCATGTTTCCATCTTCCCAAAAATTTCAATGAAAAAATATGTATGCATGGTTTGGGTAAAAATACGCTTTTCTACATTTTCTTGGATTGTTGCTTGCTGCTGCTGCTAAGTCGCTTCAGTCGTGTCTGACCCTGTGCAACCCCATAGATGGCAGCCCACCAGGTTCCCCCGTCCCTGGGATTCTCCAGGCAAGAACACTGGAGTGGGTTGCCATTTCCTTCTCCAAAGCATGAAAGCGAAAAGTGAAAGTGATGTCACTCTTCGCAACCCCATGGACTGCAGCCTTCCAGGCTCCTCTGCCCATGGGATTTTCCAAGCAAGAGTACTGGAGTGGGGTGCCATTGCCTTCTCCGGATTGTTGCTTAGTCTTATACTAAATGGTTAATGAAGTTTGCTCCTTCAATCTCCTTTCCCATGAAGTTTGGCTAGTGCATGGCAGCCCTGCCAATAACTGCTCACCAATGACCCATGCTGCTCTATGCAGCTGAGCACAAGAGGACTGCTTCTGGCAATTCTTCAGGAGCCAAAAGGGGCAGATTCCTATACCCCTGGGGAGGAGCAAGCTTCATGTTCATATGCATGGTTATGTGGGCAGGCTTTGGGTCTTCCTCAAATCTTACTTTCGAGCATTTTGATAGTCTTGTTTTGTAACTAGAGAATGTCAGAGGTAGAAACAAGATGATAAGCTTTCTAAGCCATAGAGTATAACAGCACACAAAATCATCTTTGCAAAATGGTCAACCAGACCTTAGGAACAGAGAGATGGCAGAATTTTTTCCTTTATTAAGGCCTTATCTACAACTCTGTGAATTGGGTCTTATTATCTTAATTTTATACATGATGAAATGGAAATTCAAGATGTTCACACCTGATAAGAGATAAAAGGGGATCTTGAGCCTAGGTCTGATCCCAAAGCCTGTATTTTTTAGACTAAGTCAAGGCTATGGTTTTTCCAGTGGTCATGTATGGATGTGAGAGTTGGACTGTCAAGAAAGTTGAGTGCTGAAGAATTGATGCTTTTGAACTGTGGTGTTGGAGAAGACTCCTGAGAGTCCCTTGGACTGCAAGGAGGTCCAACCAGTCCATTCTAAAGGAGATCAGTCCTGGGTGTTCATTGGAACGACTGATGCTGAAGCTGAAACTCCAATACTTTGGCCACCTGATGCAAAGAGTTGACTCATTAAAAAAAACTCTGATTCTGGGAGGGATTGGGGGCAAGAGGATAAGGGACGACAGAGGCTGAGATGTCTGGATGGCATCACCAACTCGATGGACGTGAGTTTGAGTGAACTCCGGGAGTTGGTGATGGACAGGGAGGCCTGGCGTGCTGTGATTCATGGGGTCGCAAAGAGTCGGACATGACTGAGCGATTGAACTGAACTGAATTGGTTTAAAACATAGTGTTAGTTTCAGGCATACAGCAAAGTGAATCAGTTATCTATATATGTATATCCACTCTTTTTTAGTGTCTTTTCTCATACAGGTCACTACAGAGTACTGAGTAGAGTTCCTTGTGCTATTCAATAGGTCCTTATTGGTTATCTCCTTATTAGTTATCTATTTTATATATAGAAGCGTGTATATGTCAATCTCAATCTTCCAATTCTTTCCTCCCCCCAAAGCCTGTATTTTCAACCACCATAATATACATCTGATGGCCATTCTCTTTGGCTTTTTCACAACTGTAGGAAGAAAAGCATATTAACAAGCATGCATCCTCAGTTGTGCCCAAGTCTTTGTGACCCCATGGACAGTATATAGCCTACCAGGCTTCACTGTCCATGGAATTTTCCAGGCAAGAATACTGGAGTGGGTTGTCACTTTCTCCTCCAGGGGATCTTCCCAAACCAGGGACCGAACTCACATTTCTTGCATCAGCAGGCAGGTTCTTTACCACTGTGCCACCTGGGAAGCCCAACTAGGAGGAAAGTTCTATATAATGACAGATTCATACTTTCAGTAATATTATGTAAAAGAATAGCCTCATTAACTGTGAGGTTTGGTTCAGGAGTCAATTTCTAGTTTTTTGTAGTTTTTTTTAAAGGTCACTTAATATTTCATATCCTCTATCTCAAATAAAATAAAATAACAATTTGTCTAAGAATTAAGTTTTATGTCATCCCATCAATGTTGAGTGTGATTCATCTAAACCCAGGGAATGCCAACAGTAGAGAAGCCCAATGTTACAAACATAAAGAGGGTGATCACAGTATTTGCACATGAGATAATCTGGCTTTTCTTCTGAGCCTCGTGTGCCAACTTAAATAACCACTCTCAGTTAAACAAAGTATAACTATTTTGCTTATGCATGTTAAGAGCACTTGCAGTGCTTTTGATTTTGTTCATTTCTCTTCACTAGATATTCACAATGTAGTTTTCACAACAAAATAGCTCGTTAATTCAATCAATTGAGATAGAAATAAAAACCAGTCCTATTGGTCCCCAGGCACCAAAAACATGATGTGGAATTTTTTACTTTTCATTTGACTTTTCTTCATGGTTTTTAATAATGGAATATTTTGCCTGAAATCTTTTAGATAATCTTCTGATTGGAGATTAAATGCCAAAACAATGTTTGAGACACCAGTAATATTGTAGAAAATCCCTAAGAGAATAATGTGAGACCCAAAAGTGCTCTCTAAGAGCCAGAGACTAGACCCTGAGCTGGTTCTCTTTGCTGTTCATTGCTCAGTACCCAGTGCCTAGAATAGTGTCTGGCACATAGTAGACAATGGTAGCTAACAGATGTCTCTCCAATGAATGAATGGAATCTCTACAATGATGTCTTCCGCAGCTTCTAGAGGAGGACTGTTTCATTCCATTTTTTAAACTCCATTTTATCTTCAAAGAGAAGGGACTTCAATATAGGAATAATCCTAGGTTTATAGAGGGGCATCTTCTTTCTGTTTTTGATCCATGCTTCTACACGGTATCTAAAAAGCAGACTCAGAGCAGGACAGGAAAGATAGGTGACATCTCCTGTAGTTTGCCGTCACCTTATGTGTGCTTATTTGGGGGAGGTAGCCATGCTGGAAGTATGCTTATGGTAAAAATAATATGAGCTATCTTAAAATGCAGTCATTGATTATAGAGGGTTTTGTGACCAATGAACTCATTGGGGATTAGCCTTGATGGGCAAAAGAGGAAATACTGGGTTACCCCTTATAGGGCAATCTATTAGACAGGAAGTTTATTTTCTAATGCAGCTGAGCTAAAGTACCAACCTAATGAGCTTTATACTAGGCAATTTATACTGATGTCTCGGTTCCACTGATGACTTTCTGTACAGTCCTGAGCTAAGATGGACCATTATGTTTATATCAGGTCCATTCAGAACAATTTTTCTAAAACCTTCCAGTTGAAAACAAACAACCATAGACCTATCAATGTGGAACTTGGGGCAACTGATGACTCTGTGTGCTATAGATTCATGCTGTGTTCTGAGTCATATGTGTTTAATTAGTCTAACCAACATCATGACTGAACCAGCTCTGTACATGCATTCTTCCTTACACTTTCAACTTAGACCCAGTGATGCAAAAGGTAGATATGATGGCAGACAGGATAGAATCATGCTAACAGGCTATTATGGAGTCAGACTTTAAAAAGTGACCTCCTAGGATCCTTAAGCAATGTCTACCCTCTTCCAAAAAAGTAACAGATCATTAAGTCTCTACTCCTTCCAAAACACACACATCATATGCACCACATACACACACACCACACACACACACCACATAGACATCACACATATACACCACATTTCCTAGAAAAATATTTTAAATAATTTGGAGCTCAATAAATGCTGTTATACTAAGCTTTCAAATAAGCTGGTCTGTTAGTAAATATAATACCACCTTGAGGCAAAAGTAAATGATAATATACAGTATTGTGGTGTCTAGTTGACTAGAAAAGACAAATACAAATATAATAATTACAGAGCAATACAGTTATCTAGGTGCAGAATTAGGTGATTGGTTGAGATACCAGTGATCAAGAGTCTATAAAATGCCTGCATTCCTAAAACATATTTGTAAGTTGGCAGCAGCTTACATATGCTGTCAGAAAATAATAGGAGTGAGCCACTCACAAAAGCTTACATGATAAATAATCCTCCTGAACCAGAGACTTAGGGCTATAAAGTAAGGATGCTCTATTGTTCCAAGAGGAAAAAAATTTTGGACACTAGGCATTTTGGAAGCTGGGAATGCTAGGATGCTTCTGGGATAGTGGTCAGAAGCTCTCAGCAAAGGGTAATCCTATTCCTGAGTGTCAGCCAACCAGGCAGGCGAAGGTTGTCCATGTGTGGGGGGCACATGGGCAAGGACAAGGGGGTTTTTAGCTCCAACTCACTACTGCAAGATGATGGGGTTATGAAGGCAGGAGGGAAGGACAGGGGAGGATGACAGATGGAGACTTGAAGGATGGAAAACTGGAACAGGGACTCTGCAGGGACTGATAGAGACGAGCCATCCTGGCAAGTGGGGGGATGCGAGCTTGTCTCTTCTCCTCCCACCTGCTCTTCATTGACTCACTATGGAACTCTAATCCAGAACTTTCTTCCTCTATCAAGACAGAATAGTGTATGGAGGTTCCTTTAAAAACTAAAAATACAGCTACCATATGATCCAGCATATATGGGCATATATCCAAAGAAAACTATAATTCAAAAAGATATCTGCACCAGAATGTCCACAGCAGCACTGTTTATAATAGCCAAGACACAAAAGCAACCTAAGCACCCGTCAACAGATGAATGGGTAAAGATGTGGTATGTGCGTATACACACATACAACATATACACTCCATTGTGTGTGTATGTATGTATATATGTGTGTGTGTATGTATGTATATATGTGTGCGTGTATGTGTGTATATAATACTCCATTGTGTGTATGTGTGTGTATATATATGTATATGTATATATGCATATATATGTGTGTATATATATTTCATTGTGTGTGTAATACACACACAACGAAATATTTCTTGCCACCGAAAAAGAATGAAATAATGATATTTGCAGCACCGTGGATGGACCTACAGATTATCATACTAAGTAAAGTAAGCCAGACAGAAAAAGACAAATATCATAAAATATTGCTTATGTGTGTGTGTTAGTCGCTCAGTCATGTCTGACTCTTTGTGACCCCATGGACTATAGCCTGCCAGGCTCTATCCATGGAATTTTCCAGGCAAGAATACTGGAGTGGGTTGCCATTCCCTTCTCCAGGGGTTCTTCCTGACCCAGGGATTGAACTCAGGTCTCCTGCATTGCAGGCAGATTCTTTACTGTCTGAGCCACCAGGGAAGCCCTATATTGCTTATATGTGGAATTTTTAAAAAGATACAAATGAACTTATTTCCAAAGGGTTAAGAGTGGTAGGGGATGGATAAATTAGGAAGTTGGGGTAACATATACACATTACTATATATAAAATAGATAACTAATAAGAACTTACTGTATAGCATAGGTAACTATACTCAACATTTTGTAATAACATATAAGGGGCTTCCCTAGTGGCTCAGTGGTGAGAACCTGCATGCCAGAGCAGGAGATGTGGGTTCAATCTCTGTGTCAGAAGATCCTCTGAGAAGAAAATGGCAACCCACTCCAGTATTCCTGCTTGGGAAATCTCACAAACAGAGGAAATTGGTGGGCTACAGTCCATGTGGTTGCAAAAGAGTTGGACCCTCTAGAGCAAGGGTCCCCAACCCCTGGGCTTCCAGCTTGTTAGGAACCAGGCCCCATAGGAGGAGGTAAGAGGCGGGGCAAGTAAAACGTCATCTGCCACCTACTATTGCTAGGTTTAAAGTCTGAATCATCCCCTCTGCTCCTCAAACCATCCCAGCCATGGAAAAATTGTCTTCCAGGAAACTGGTCCCTGATGCCAAAAAGGTCGAGGACCACTCCTCTAGAGAGCAGAAAGAAAGGATGGAAACAGAAGGCCCTTGCTCATTACAGATACTACTTTGCATGCCAAACCCCACATGGGATCATGGTTCCTGCAGGGTTTTATGGGGAAGAGCTCACTTGAGGTTATGAAACTTTAATGGGCAGTGGCCTGAAGCAACAAGGAAGAGAAGCAGATTTTAGTGTAAAAGCAGTCCCTGGTCCTTTGGCTTCCACTTCTGCTTTCCCCTTCCGCTGTCCTCATCCGCATTGTTCCCTGCAGACCCTCTGTAAACCATATGTGGTGCTTAAGGCAAGGCAGTCTCATCTGGAAATAAACCTGCCATGGGGCCTGGACTCCTGACAGTGTTTTCATGAATTTTCATCTGAAAAACAAACACATATACCCATGAAGAATTGTTCCTACGGCTTCACACAGGAAATAAACTTCTCATCTACTTTGTTTTTATTTAACAGAATCACATTTTAGGAAAGCTAACCACCTATCATTAAAAAGTCTGACACAAAGATAAGAATAAAAAATAAAAAACATAAAAACAAAAAACTGGTTTCAAAGGGAAGGTACATTCTGCTGAAGAAAAAGAGAAACTGCTGAGGTTCCACCAAGGAAATTCTGGCTTCAGTGAGGCTCCATAGACTGGATGAGTTGGTCTTGAAGGCTATGACTTGGCCAAACTTCTGCCCCTGCCCCCATCTCCTGCCTTCTGACCTTTACTTCTACTCAGCTGAAACGTTCAAGGTAAGGATAACTTCAAAGTTGAGGTTCCTTCCTCCCACCCCAAGATTCAACAACCATCACCCTGGTCAGCCAGCAGACATCAACATCAAGTTAAGACCCTCCATCAGCAAAAAATATTATGACTTATTGGATGGTTAGCATTTTTAACAATAAAGTATTTTTTAATTAAGGTATATACATTATATTTTTAAGATATAATGTTATTGCATACAAACCAGACTACAGTATGGTGTAAACATAACTTTTATATACACTGGGAAACTAAAAAATCTGTGTGACTAGCTATATTGTATTATTTGCTGTATCTGGAACCAAATCCACAATATCTCTGAGATCTGCCTGCATAGCCCATTTGTTGTTTTGGAGCCAGCTTATCCCGGCTCCTGAGAATCAATTGTGCACACCTCTTCCAAAATTTATGTTCAGTGAAATGTTAATAACTTGAAATGATTCATGGTAGAAATATTAACATCATGGGGATATAGGCAAATGCTACAAATGAGGACTTTTGTTTGAAGGGTGGCAATTTACCAGAAAACAGGTTTGTTCTTTTTTTAGAGAAGCTCAAAAAGTACTTTGCTTTTAAGATGTTTCTATCAAATGACTAAAGAATATTAACATATTACACTACTATATATAAAACAGGTTATCAACTAGGACCTATTGTATAACACAGGAAACTGTACTTAACATCCTATAATAATCTATGTGGGAAAAGAATCTAAAAAAGAGTGGATATATGTATATATGTTTAACTGATTCACTTTGCTGTATACCTGAACCTAACACATTGTAAATCAACTATCCTCCAATACAAGGTAAAAATTAAATTTAAAAATTTAAGAAAATTAACATTCTAATGAAAATACTACAGTTTAAGAACTAAACTTAATGCTAAAATGCAATTATTTTTTTCTGCTCAAATATGCTATAAAATCATAAGTAATATCATTCTTTCCTTTGGGGAAACTATAAGGGTGCAAGCTATAAAAGAATAAAAAGGCAGATAAATTAACCAAATCTTTATTTTCAAAGAATAATTGGCTTTGATAGAGTCTCATGAAAATGTTAAATTATTTATAGTAACGTTTCTACTTGGAAAACATATTCATATGGTTTATGTTACAGTGCAAAGGACAAGATGTTCCCTTTTCAAGTTACAAACATAATTTCACATTTGAGGGTGGTGAGAGAGGCCCAGTAGCCTCTAATATTTTTCTTGTCAGCTTGTTTTAGAGTCTAAGGCTACAGATAAGTTTGTAGTCTATCTTTTGCATTGAGCTACTATCCTGCAGACAATCTTGTAAAAATACAAATAGGTTCCCAGTAGGTGGAAGATTATTAAATGAATCTATCAGGGACTTCCCAGTGGAAAAGAACCCACCTGCCAATGCAGGAGACATAAGAGATGTGGGTTCAATCCCTGAGTCGGGAAGATCCCCTGGAGGAGGAAATGACTACCCACTCCAGTATTCTTGCCTGGAAAATCCCATAGGCAGAGGAGCCTGGAAGGCTATGGTCCATAGTATTGCAAAGAGTCGGACACAACTGAAGCAACTTAGCATGCGTGCACTATCTCCAGACAGTTTTGCCAAAATACAAATTGGTTCCTGGGAGGTGGAAGATCATTAAATAGACAGAGAGATGGATATCAGATATATGTCAGATATTTCAGAGATGTCTCTATCTACCTATATGTATCAGAGATATATCATATATATATATATATACATATACACATCAGATTAATAAACAGATAGGGTTCGACGGAGTGATATGAAGGACAGACATATTTTGGCAGGTGGTTGGATCTAGGAGAAGTCTTGGCCAAGTGTTCTGTTGGAGGACTAAGA
Organism: Capra hircus; assembly: GCF_001704415.2. NCBI lineage: Eukaryota > Metazoa > Chordata > Mammalia > Artiodactyla > Bovidae > Capra > Capra hircus. Next base: position 22,469,062 of record NC_030818.1, read on the forward strand.
GGTCTGGGATGGTGAATCTGGGACAATAAAAAGCACTTGCAGGGAATTTGTGAGATAGAGATTTTTGCCCATGATTTGGTCTCAAGCTCATGAGCTGGATGGTTGGCTCCCCTAAATCAAGGCCCCATCTTCCTCACTGTTGTGTCTTATTATTATCAGTAATTATCAGTAATTATCTGTTGACAGTGAGAATTGTGGTATAAAAGGCAAAAAAAATACTGTTTTTTCAAAGTTTTTCTGCATTTTTCTCTAAGTTTAGCACGCCGGTGAGATAGCATAGTTTATTTTCTATTTAAGTCATAAAGAACATCAATTCTCACAAAGTGTAGAGATAACGTCGGATACTAAACTCATGTTCTTTCCACAACGATTACTTTATCACCTCCCAAAGATGAGGAAGTCAGGCTGATAGGTTTTCAAAGAAAGAGACTGTGATCAGAATTAAAGCCTGATTTACAGTAATGTATTTTCTGAGATAACTTGCTGTTTTCTCATCCAGCTTAACTGTCCTATGAGTCTTTGTTAGAAGCTCAAAAATACAAGAATTAGAGTAAAGGGAAATTGTGTTTCTAAAAAAACAACTGCATTTTCTGGAAACCAGAAAGCAAAGAATATTATAGTTGCTGTAGGTAATTTTATGATTCATCATCAGGATCCATTCATCAGAATCCCTCATGAGGATTCAAAGGACCACAAAGATCCCATTACCATGTTTAATAATGAGTAATAACTTTCCTCTCTTTTCACAGGTACTTGAAAGTAGCCCTTACCAGTATCTCCTTATCCTCACCTTTAATATGCAACAGTTAAAAACTAAAGCCAAAAAGGTTTCAAGCAACTTTGTTAAACTTTAATTGGCTCCTCCAACAACTCAGTGTTTTCTCCATGGTCGGCACCCATGCAAAAACGTATAAACACTGGGCCTATTTTCTAGACATAAAATTGCAATGTAATACACAGTAGGCAAAGTGTATGTCAAATTGGGCACCTGTGTTCTTGATTATTAGAAGTGTTTTCACAAACTTGCCAGCCTACAATGTAAAGCCACACTGAAACAAAAGGAAGACATGTCTTAAGTATTAAATCAGTGGTTTCAAGAGTTTATAATTCCAGGGCTTTATATCAGAGATCCTGCTCTGTTCAACAAAATATAGAAAATGAAAATAAGGTCTGTGTATTATACATGGGAGGTCTAAGTTTTGCTGTTGAAATTCTAGAAGCTACCTGGGTTTCAAAGTAGGAGTCTTGATAAAACCCAGGGCTCCACTGTCATGGCATGACCCACTCCCATTTGGAGATGAGTCCCTGGTATACTTTTTTTTCTCAGAGAGGCAAGGAAGTGAGATGTACATCTACGAAAGGCATAATGGGGGGTTGCATTGTTGAAAAGGCCTCATGATGACTCTGTCCCCCGTCACTCCAGAGCTATATTGCTTCAATCGCCTGTAACAGAAATACATGACCTTATATAGTTAAGATCCTCATAGTCCTTAAAAAGTCCTTTGTTACTTTTTATTAATGTATCTGATCCACTGGATTTTTCAGTTAATGTAAAGTTTTTATCATATTTTTATAGAAAGCTAAAATAGATTCACTCTCAACTTCTGTGAAATTGACATCACACTCAATCGCAGTGACATGGTAATTACTGGAAAGATACCTTTATCTCTTTCAACACCCACCAGTTGACTCTGAAATTCTTGTAAATTACAAATCATTAAAAACACCTGTACATCCAACACGTCAGTGATCTAATATCACATTAACTTATAGCAGCACATGTTTAGCCATATATTTTATTCTTCCGTCTCTATGTACATAGTGAGTTAAATAGAAACTATATAAAGAGTATTTACATGTGATACAGAGGAAAGAAAGGAAGGAAAGAAAACTAAGCCATGAGATCAACATACAGGGTCTTTTCTTTCTAGGACATTTGTGTCCTCATCAGGGTAACGAGAGAGGAAAATACTCCCCCCAACCCCCCACTGCCAGGACTTTTCTGCCTATGATGTTAACACATACCAAAGGAGTCTTCAAATGCCTCCTATTAAATCAGACTATTGATCTTTCCTTTATCTCATTTTTATTTCTCCTGCTTCATAATGTGATAGGTTTTTGGAAGATTTGGCAATAAAACTGCCAAACAACCAGAGAATTTGGGCTTTTATCTTTTTCTCCAGTGTCTGAGCTGGATTTTGGGTCTTACTGCTGTGGAATGGCTGCTTCTAGTAACCCCTCAAATTTCTACCCCTGCCCTTTGGAGATGTCCCTGGTCACTTGCCACCATTTACATGATTATCCATTGTGAGGACAATGTGAGTTTCCAGGAAAATTCATTTCAGAATATAATACAGTGTGGATTTAAGACCTCATAGAAGTACACCCAGAGGAGTGATTGTGATTTTTTAAATCAATAAATTCTTGGAAGCCTTCTGTAAACCAACTTCAGAAAATAACCATCCCTTTCTTGGTACACCACTGCACTTTTTAATTTGCCTTTTGTTAAGTCATGGGGTTGCAAAGACTCGGAAATGACTGAGCGACTGAACTGAACTGAAGTCATTCTGAGGAAAGGGCTGAACCTGGGGATTGTAGACCTTGAACAGTGACAACAGGGAATAAAAGAATGTTATCTCACTGACTATTATCTTACCAAAACTCAGTAATAAGAGCATCTGTTCCTTCATCCATCATCCAGTGGACTTTCAGGAAGGGGAGAGGGAATAAGTATTTAGAAATCCATCCTCAACTGACTTTGAAAGATCACAGATCATGTTAGAGGAGGGCCTGTGAACTTGTCCACCTTCATTCTGGGTTACTTCCTTCCCCAGTTCGTTCCAGTACCTTCTTTTTATTCTTTGAATAGCTCACACTTTTTTCCCTGTCATGAAATAGTCACACATGCTGTTTATTCTGTCTTGGATTTCTCTTCCTAAAATCTTATTTGTACTTCAAGTTTCTATTCACTAATAATGAGAAAGTAGAAAAAGAAATTAAGGAAACAATTCCATTCACCATTGCAACGAAAAGAATAAAATACTTAGGAATATATCTACCTAGAGAAACTAAAGACCTATATATAGAAAACTATAAAACACTGATGAAAGAAATCAAAGAGGACACTAATAGATGGAGAAATATACCATGTTCATGGATTGGAAGAATCAATATAGTGAAAATGAGTATACTACGCAAAGCAATCTACAGATTCAATGCAATCCCTATCAAGCTACCAGCAGTATTTTTCACAGAACTAGAACAAATAATTTCAAGATTTGTATGGAAATACAAAAAACCTCGAATAGCAATCTTGAGAAAGAAGAATGGAACTGGAGGAATCAACTTGCCTGACTTCAGGCTCTACTACAAAGCCACAGTCATCAAGACAGTATGGTACTGGCACAAAGACAGACATATAGATCAATGAAACAAAATAGAAAGCCCAGAGATAAATCCACACACATATGGACACCTTATCTTTGACAAAGGAGACAATCTCTTTAATAAGTGGTGCTGGGAAAACTGGTTAACCACTTGCAAAAGAATGAAACTAGATCACTTTCTAACACCACACACAAAAATAATCTTAAAATGGATTAAAGATCTAAATGTAAGACCAGAAACTATAAAACTCCTAGAGGAGAACATAGGCAAAACACTCTCAGACATAAATCACAGCAGGATCCTCTATGATCCACCTCCCAGAATTCTGGAAATAAAAGCAAAAATAAACAAATGGGATCTAATTAAAATTAAAAGCTTCTGCACAACAAAGGAAAATATAAGCAAGGTGAAAAGACAGCCTTCTGAATAGGAGAAAATAATAGCAAATGAAGCAACTGACAAACAACTAATCTCAAAAATATACAAGCAACTCCTGCAGCTCAATTCCAGAAAAATAAACGACCCAATCAAAAAATGGGCCAAAGAACTAAATAGACATTTCTCCAAAGAAGACATACGGATGGCTAACAAACACATGAAAAGATGCTCAACATCACTCATTATTAGAGAAATGCAAATCAAGACCACACTGAGGTACCACTTCACAGCAGTCAGAATGGCTGTGATCCAAAAGTCTATAAGCAATAAATGCTGGAGAGGGTGTGGAGAAAAGGGAACCCTCTTGCACTGCTGGTGGGAATGCAAACTAGTACAGCCACTCTGGAGAACAGTGTGGAGATTCCTTAAAAAATTGCAAATAGATCTGCCTTATGACCCAGCAATCCCACTGTTGGGCATACACACCGAGGAAACCAGAACAGAAAGAGACACACGTACTCCAGTGTTCATCGCAGCACTGTTTATAAGAGCCAGGACATGGAAACAACCTAGAAGTCCATCAGCAGATGAATGGATAGGAAAGCTGTGGTACATATACACAATGGAGTATTACTCAGCCATTAAAAAGAATACATTTGAACCAGTTCTAATGAGATAGATGAAACTGGAGCCAATTATACAGAGTGAAGTAAGCCAGAAAGAAAAACACCAATACAGTATACTAACACATATATATGGAATTTAGAAAGATGGTAATGATGACCCTGTATGCGAGACAGCAAAAGAGACACAGATGTGTACAGTGGACTTTTGGACTCAGAGGGAGAGGGAGAGGGTGGGATGTTTTGGGAGAATGGCATTGAAACATGTATACTATTAGGTAAGAAACGAATCGCCAGTCTATGTTTGATGCAGGATACAGGATGCTTGGGGCTGGTGCACGGGGATGATCCAGAGAGATGATATGGGGTGGGAGGGGGGTTCATGTTTGGGAACGCATGTACACCCGTGGTGGGTTCATGTCAATGTATGGCAAAACCAATACAGTGTTGTAAAGTAAAATAAAGTAAAAAAAAAAAAAAAGTTTCTATTCAAATACTACTTGCCTGACCACCTAATCTAAATTAGGTTGCCCCCTTTCATTTTTTAATTGAACCCTTTCATTTTTATGGATTTTCTTCACAATCTGCCTTTACGCTTTGTCTCCATTCTCGTTTCTGTGATTCCTACAGGAATGAGAGTCTCACAAAGGCAGGCAAAATATAGATAACATGCAGTAGAAACTAAATAAATATCTGCTTTGTCAAGGAATTTTTTTAAGGTGAATAAATGGAGCTTCTGAATCATGTAGTAGAAACTAAATAAATATCTACTGTATCAAGGAATTTTTTTAAGGTGAATAAATGGGGTATCTGGAAAAAAAAATTGACAGCCATAATGAATTGTAAATAAAGTTATACTGATGTTTTTTTGTTCAGCTGAATAAACTTTAAACTTCGAATTTTAAGTTTTACAAATCAGTGAGAGTTTCAATCATTTATATTTTAAACTCTAATTTTTCCCAAAGAAGCACGTCCTCCAAGTGAAATTTAAATACTTTTAGCTTCCCATAATATCAGAATCTTTTTTAATATTTAGCACTATAGGGCTTTGTAAGTTTAAGAAAAATCACTGTATTTATCTTAAGTGAAAGATAGAGAAAATTCCATTAAGCTTTTGACCTAATTTTTCTCTGGTTTAAGGCAACTGAAAAGTTCTCAACTGGAAACAATTTCTTGGTGGCTATTCCACTGCTATCCAGAGGCATATAGATGGAGTATGTTCTACAGACTTATCTATGGCATATTCATTTATATAATTTTTGTCAGCAAAAAGGTTCCTGATTTTACTTAATCAAGCTGTGAAAAAGTTACCCAGATGCTATTCAGTACTTTAGGAACAGTGATGATTTGTACAGGGTTCAAGGCATTTCAATTATTATATGAAGGTTTATGTGGCACATTTAGTAAGTTTTATAAAAGTGAAGTATTGGGATTAATAGAATCCATAATAATCTATTTAATATTTTCAATAAAGTGCAGAATGCAAGTGGGAAATCAACTAGAATCTGATTCGTACACCTCTAACTGCAATGAGGTTATCTTTATGGTTAAAATTAACAAGGAGATTATTTATGCATGATTACTTATGATTCCCTTTAATCCAACAATTCTACTTCAAAGAGCTTATTTTACAGATTTTTTTCACAAGTGGATAAAAATTCTTAATGTACCATTTTTACTTAAAAAAAAAAAAGAAACAAATGTTCATCAATATGGGAGTTTTTTCCCTGATATACATTGTTTGCTATCTGCTAGAAATTGTTCTAAGTATTTTCACAAAATTAGTTAATATTTAACAATAGCAATCTTATATCCACTTTAAAGGTGAAGTAAAGTAGCCTGTGGGAGGCCACAGAGATACTAAGTAGCCAAGCAAGGGTTCAAGTTCAAATGAAAATTTTTAAAAATGAGGTAGACCTATATTTACTGGTAAAATATCCAGGACATATTTTTAGGTTGAGAAGAAGTAAATATGCATAATAGCAAATATGGTTCTAATTAAACACCACTACTTATGTATACCTACATATGCATATAAACGCCTAGAAAAGGTCTAGAAGTTTCTTCCCAAATCAGTCTGAAATTATGTCTTGTTTGTAAAGAAAGGTTTAAAAGAGGCTTTTATCTTTTACTTTTTTTAAACTTCTGAATGATTTTAATGTGATATTTTTAAATGGCAAAGAAAAGATACATTCTTGGGTTATTAAAATTAACTATAACTCCCATTTCCAACCCTGCACTAAAAGCAACATTTGAAAAGGTATAACACTTAATGATCATATTTTTGTTTTCTAATAAGAAGAAGATATAATTAAAGATTCTAATTTTATATAATCTAAATTCACATGTACATACATACACTCTGTATGTAGCAAATGTATTATTCTGAAGAGACTCCCATAGAGGAGAAAAGAACAGAAGGAAAGTCAGACTGTTAAGTCCAGACATTCCCCAGATTTCCTTAGACACTAGAAAATGAAAATGATGACTACAGTGAGTTCATAAAGATAACAAAATTACATAACAGGCAATGATCTGAAAAGGAATATCCTGAATATGAAAATCATAATGGAAGTTGTTGGTATATAATATAGTCATTCTAGAAGAATTCATGTATTAAAAAAAACAGCTATCTACATATGAATAAAAAGAAGTAAATTCTTTGTCCTGATGATTATTTTATTTAGTCTTAGGCTATGAAATTCTTCTGTGTAATGAATAATAAAAGACAGGATTAGAATCCATCAAATTTTGATCACGAGAAGGAAATAAGGTTTATGAAAGGCCTGTGCGTCATGACATTATTGACATTGAATTTGGATAAATCCTCTATAGTGATAAATCCTCTATAGTGAGAATGTGATCCAAAATTATTAATCATATAAATTAAACTCAATTTAATAAACTCCAATTAACACAAGGGATTACTCTTAATCCTTCCAAAAACGATCAACTTTTGGAATATACTACATCTAGAGGAGAATCCCAGGGATGGGGGAGCCTGGTGGGCTGCCGTCTACAGGGTCGCACAGAGTTGGACACGACTGAAGTGACTTAGCAGCAGCAGCAGCAGCAGCAGCAGAGACACAGCTCTCATTAAGACAACATTACTCTTTCCTGCTACTTCTCCAAAAGCTCACTCTTGAGAGCAGGAGGGGGAGGGAAGAAGGTAGAGAGAGGGTCTGCCTGAGGCAAGGGGCCTGCAGATGGTGGAGACAGAAAGACAGTCACAGCATCCAAGTGCCATATTGAGAATTTGAGAACAGCCCTTACTGCTAGAAAACATGTTACCATGCTTGGGCTTTGGCTTTATAAATTTACTCAGTTTTGCAAAGAAATAAGAACAGCCTTCAATGCACTTTCCTTAATCCATTCAGTCAGATCTGATTTGCACTGTACGTGAGTACTCCCTCAGTGGCAAATGAAGAATATGAAAGGTGACTCTTATGCTAGAAAGTGCTTCAGGTAATTTTTTCTTAACTAGGAGGGCCCAAGAGCAAGACTGCTAAGTCGCTTCAGTCGTGTCCGACTCAGTGCGACCCCATAGACAGCAGCCCACCAGGCTCCCTCGTCCCTGAGATTCTCCAGGCAAGAACACTGGAGTGGGTTGCCATTTCCTTCTCCAATGCATGAAAGTGAAAAGTGAAAGTGAAGTCGCTCAGTCGTGTCCAACTCTTAGCGACCCCATGGACTGCAGCCTACCGGGCTCCTCCGTCCGTAGGATTTTCTAGCCAAGAGTACTGGAGTGGGGTGCCATTGCCTTCTCCCAGAGCAAGACTAGGCACCCAAATTTCCAGGAATGGCCTCTCCTTGTAGAGAGCAACCTAAAAAATGCAGATGCTGTAGCCCAACTCCTAAGAAGAAGTTTTAGTTGTTTAATGAAAGAAAGTAAAGACAGCTAACTGATAAACTAATTTATTTTTCAAGAGGACATGATGCCTTACTTAGGAGATCTATTAAACTTCCAGTTAAAATGAGATTTTGCTACCTTCTTTTAGAAACATTTTCCTATTTTCTGCTATTAACTATGTGGCTGAGAAAAACTAGCTGGTGATCTCTTCAAACTCTCCATTAAGTAGGAACTTTTGGTAAACGGACATTTAAAATTGCAACTGGATGCCAAACTGCATGCTTTCTATACACAAATTTACACCAATGAGTGGGCACACTAGGAGTGTGTGTGTGTGCATGTGTGTGAGTGCTCAGACTCTTTGCAGTCCCATGAATTGTAGCCCTCCAGTTTCCTCTGTCCATGGAATTTTCCAGGCAAGAATACTGGAGTGGGTTGCCATTTCCTACTCCAGGGGATATTTTCGACCCAGGGATTGAACCCGTGTCTCTTGTGTCTCCTGCATTGGCACTCAGGTTTTTTACCACTAGAGTCACGTAGGAAAGCCACTTAATCGTTTTTCCATCATTTTTGCTGCAATGTTGAAACAAAACACTGAATATAAAAGATTTGTTATCTAACCTACAAAAATTCAAACTACTGCTTTAAAGCAAGCAGAAAAAAAAGTAATAATATTTCTCTCTATAGAATACTTCTAAAGAATAAGATAAGGCGTGGAGAACTGGACAAAACTGAAGTCATTTAAAGTCAAAATCTTTACTTTTTCATTTGTAATAAACCCATTCCTTCATATGTCTTCAGAGTACAATTTCCTAAATCCTACTGTAGATGCCTTTTTATTTTTCTTTCTACCAAAGAAAACAAAATTAAAGACACAAATCTGTTGTAAGCAATCAATGGAAAACACACACACACAAATACACATACACACACATAGCTAAGTCACTTTAATTGTGTTTGTTTTCAAGGTGGATAGTTCCATGGACTATTCTATCTTTATTCCCATTAATTTTCCTTATTTTATTTTTGACTTATTTTACATCCTTGGAGAATTATTTGCTGATACTGAAACTGTCACCCCGTGTCTTTGCTCTCTTCTCTTTCCTTTATGTCATCATCAGGCTCATTAATTATCCTGTATTTCCACCCAAATAGTTGACAGAGTGTCAGATCACTTTAAGGACTAGTCTGTGTCACTCCACTGGAATTTTCCTTTGACCAAACTGGCAACGAGCATGACACTTTGGTGGTTGTTACTTAACAGTTGTATAATCTAGCCTTCTTTGATCTGGTATTTCTCTATCTTGGTCACATGATTACAATGAAAGCTTTTATTCAAAGTCTTGTTGAAGTGAAGACACATGATACTCATGGTATTTTTCTCGTCTTATCACTAGGAACTAAGTACGAGAGAGACAGAAAGTGAGTTCCCTGAGGGCAGGCAGTAACTGTATGACATGTGAATGATGTCTGCTCAATGACTGTTTATTGGGAGAGTCTCAGATTTTTCAAAGAAGTTGCTTAGTGTTACTAGAGATGCTACTTTCTTATTGCGTGATGTGGTTTCTAAGGATAGGGGTTCTAAGTCTGAAATTAAAGAATGCTAAAATGTTCTAAGATCTCTTGCAGGTATAAAATTCTACCTCAAATGACCGTTCCTTACCTTGCAGCAAAGTGGAATGACAACCCATCTCCCCTAACTCTGTAGCTTTACGAAAGAAGTTTAAAATATATACATATTTTAGTATGCCAATACATCCTTGAGACCAAAGTGGTGTGTTGTCTCCACATTGCGTAAAGCAAATATTTCAGTTCAGTTCAGTCTCTCAGTCTGACTCACACTCTGTCCAACTCTTTGTAACCCCATGGAAAGGGACTGCAGCACGCCAGGCTTCCTTGTCCATCACTAACTCCCGGAGCTTGCTCAAACTCATGTCTATCGAGTGGGTGATGCCATCTGACCATCTCATCCTTGGTCATCCCCTTCTCCTAATCATATTTAATTAAATATGATAACACTAAATTAATCTTATTTAATTTAATGTTAACCCTGAAGACTCAAAGTGGTGCTGATCATTTGGAAGCTTGGAAAAAATAATACAGACTGTTTAACATATATAAACATGAATTCATAAACCCTAAAGCACTTTGTTGGAAGGGTGGTCTTAGCATTAGTAGATGGACAATTCCAGGGAATGAGTGAACCTTTAGTGATTCATTTTCAAAGGGTCCTTCCAAGAGGAGAGGCTACTATTTTCACAATGTAAACGGAAGACTTCTGTTCATAGATTAAGAGAAACATACCTGGCTTAAGTGAGCTTCATACAGACTAAGAGAATTATGAAATGCCTGTTCTAAAAAAACCCCAATGTCTCTGTTTGTTGTGGCTAATTACTGTGTGGGTGGTAGAAATGGGGTACACATACCAAACACAAATTGGCTACTTTAAGCCATAAATTGCTTCCACCTGCTTCCGACTGGGAGTCACACTGACTTCTTGGCCATTTTGTTTCCATAAACGGATTTGGTTATACGATAGGAAAACAGAGTATATTGTGTTTTTAGAAGGTTTAGTTTCATGGGATATATGAGTGAAATCCGTTGTTTTTAGTAAAAGAACAATTTATTAAGGTGATTTTTTGGAGGATAAGACATATGGGAAGAGGATGGAGGTACTAATTTCTGGGGAAAACAAACACACAGATAATATTCACCAACATTTTCAGTTCCTCAAGATGATGAATTAGTTTAATCATTTTAGATGCATTCCAGATAAATCCTACCACACTGACTCTGCTTTCAAAGAATTTAAAAGGCTAAGGTTTTAACTAAAGCTAAGATTTTAAATTTGGAAAACTCAGCAGTGGCCACAGGACTGGAAAAGGTCAGTTTTCATTCCAATCCCAAAGAAAGGCAATGCCAAAGAATGCTCAAACTACTGCACAATTGCACTCATCTCACACGCTAGTAAAGTAATGCTCACCATTCTCCAAGCCAGGCTTCAGCAATATGTGAACCGTGAACTTTCAGATGTTCAAGCTGGTTTTAGAAAAGGCAGAAGAACCAGGGATCAAATCGCCAACATGTGTTGGATCATCGAAAAAGCAAGAGAGTTTCAGAAAAACATCTATTTCTGCTTTATTGACTTTGCCAAAGCCTTTGACTGTGTGGATCACAACAAACTGTGGAAAATTCTTCGAGAGATGGAAATACCAGACCACCTGACCTACCTCCTGAGAAATGTGTATGCAGGTCAAGAAACAACAGTTAGAACTGGACATGGAACAACAGACTGGTTCCAAATAGAAAAAGGAGTACGTCAAGGCTGTATATTGTCACCATGCTTATTTAACTTCTATGCAGAGCACATCATGAGAAACGCTGGGCTGGATGAAGCACAACCAGGAATCAAGATTGTCTGGAGAAATATCGATAACCTCAGATATGCAGATGACACCACCCTTAAGGCAGAAAATGAAGAAGAACCAAAGAGCCTCTTGATGAAAGTGAAAGAGGAGAGTGAAAAAGTTGACTTAAAGCTCAACATTCAGAAAACAAAAATCATGGCATCCAGTCCCATCATTTCATCGCAAATAGATGAAGAAATAATGGAAATGGTGAGACTTTATTTTGCGGGGGCTCCAAAATCACTGCAGATGGTGACTGCAGTGATTTAAAATTAAAAGATGCTTACTCCTTGGAAGGGAAGTTATGACCAAACTACTGCTGCTGCTAAGTCGCTTCAGTCATGTCCAACTCCGTGCGACCCCATAGACAGTAGCCCATTAGGCTCCCCCCGTCCCTGGGATTCTCCAGGTAAGAACACTGGAGTGGGTTGCCATTTCCTTCTCCAATGCATGAAAGTGAAAAGTGAAAGTGAAGTCGCTCAATCCTGTCCTACTCTTAGTGACCCCATGGAATGCAGCCCAACAGGCTCCTCCATCCGTGGGATTTTCCAGGCAAGAGTGCTGGAGTGGGGTGCCATTGCCTTCTCCATATGACCAAACTAGACAGCATATTAAAAAGCAGAGACATTCCTTTGTCAGCAGAGGTCCATCTAGTCAAGGCTATGGTTTTTCCAGTGGTCATGTATGGATGTGAGTGTTGGACTGTGAAGAAAGCTGAGCGCCAAAGAATTGATGCTTTTGAACTGTGGTGTTGGAGAAGACTCTTGAGAGTCCCTTGGACTGCAAGGAGATCCAACCAGTCCATTCTAAAGGAAATCAGTCTTAAATATTCATTGGAAGGACTGATGTTGAAGCTGAAACTCCAATACTTTGACCACCTGATGTGAAGAGCTGACTCATTTGAAAAGACCCTGATGCTGAGAAAGATTGAAGGTGAGAGGAAAAGGGGACAACAGGGGACGAGACTGTTGGATGGCACCACTGACTCAATAGGCATGAGTCTGAATAAACTCTGGGAGTTGGTGATGGATAGGGAGGCCTGGAGTGCTACGGTCCATAGGGTTGCAAAGAGTCAGATACTACTGAGCAACTGAACTGAACTGAACTGAGCTGAACTGAACTGAAGGTTTTAACACTGTGGTCAACATTTAGCTCACAAAATGATAGTAACTTACATACTCTCAAGTACTATTGTAAGGGTGACGTGAGAGAGGGGACAAGAGGGAAAAGTAATGTATGGAAAGCATACTGAAAACCATAATAGCTTATATGAACGTTATATATAATTGGTAAGTATTATCAGTAATGGTGAAATAAAACAGATCACTGTTTAGAAATGTTTTTCAAGAACTTTCACAATAAACAATTTAGATGTTTACAGTAACTAGTCTGACGGTGCATACTCTGCCCTAGCCTTCATCACTCCTGCACTCCCACCCCTACCCACAAATAGAGAACAAGGAGAGAGGCAATATGTCTGGATCCACTGGGAGTAGAGGTGTAAGCTACTCAAAGAGTAAGAAGAAATAAAGTTCCAGACTCTTAATTCTCCAACGAGGCAGTTGTCGGAGGCATATCTCACCAAGAGACCTGGATTCAAGGCTGGTGGGCATCGCATGACTCCCCTCTCTGGGCAGCAGAATGAAGAGAGGTCATTGAGCTGCCCCCACCAGCTAAGGTTTCTATGACTCTTTCTGTGTCGGAATTTGTTTCTACATCTTCTGCCATTAGGATCCCAGGAAAGATGTCCATACTTATCATCCATGAAAGGAGTTGATTGCCTAAGTGATTTGCCTACTCTCCACAGTGTGGGGAAAACCTATTAAAGAGACTTTAAGACACAAGACTGAACATCAGCAGTCAGGCTCTCCTCCTTTCTTCCCCCCTCTTTCCCTCACTGTCTGATAGAAATTGTAGATAAACTCAATCCCTGCTTGGATTTTTCATCTCAATTTCAAGAGCCCTGGAATCTGTCAGGTTTGTTCTGACACTGGATGGGACACAGAGACGGGAAGGAAGATGCAAGAAAGTTACAAACTGTTGCTCACTTCTCAGAAAGGGGCATTGGCAGACGTGGTTTGGAAGCATTTGGACTCTCGAGGGTGATGATCCAGGGGACTGGGGAATCTGCTTCTTGCCTGAATCCTCCCTCACCTTCAATTCCATCACTCTCTACTGCACATGCGAGAGCTTCCCACGTGCCTGTGGCCAAACATCCTCCCAAGGGGAAATGCAATTGGGTGGAAGAGTAAGCCCTGGGCCGTACTCTATGCTCAGGAGAAAACTTAAATGAGTACCTTGCCTCACAGTAGTTCTTTCTTCATTCTAATCAGTCTAGAGCAATGGTGACAAAGCAGTGGAAAAATCTCTGGAAGAATCTCCCTGTGAGCATACTGGAGTTTCCTGAACCCCTGCACCACATGCTCATATAGACACCTCGATCACAATCCTGGGCCTCAGGAAAGAAGTCAGTGTGTGGCATCAATACCTTCAAAAGGGAAAGCTGTAACACCTACTACTTGCTTTGGTGACAAACAAGGAAAACAAGTGTGGTTTTCAATTCCCCATGCACCAATTAGCTTCTCAATAAGATCCGGAACACTTAAGTTCCTCCAGTATATACCAGGCATGCATTAACAACTATTTCATTTTATCCTCTGAGAAATCCTATAAAGTTGCTATCGGTATTACATTCATTTTATCCATGAGGCTTGGAGAGGCCACACAACTAACAGAAGGTCACACAACTGGTAAATTATAGAGTGAGGATTTCCATCCAGCTCTGGATGATTCCAAAACCTTTATGTCCCCCTGTTTTATGAAAGTTGGGTGTGTGAAATTTAGAATGTTCTATCCCATGGAGAAGACATTGTACATTTCCTATTTATTTCCTTGGCTGAATCATGATCGTGTATTGCTTCAGCTCCTCAGAATAAAGCTGGAATAAGATGTGCAAGGTAGATCAGAATCCTTCTACATCCCACTGTGCCCCAGTGAGACCAGGAATTCTCTGCAGTTCAAATCTCAGACACAAGCTCTGAGCTGCAGGTCCCTGATTTTTGAGTTTGTTCAGAGCCAAACCTGTAGACCCAAGAACTGGGAAGGGGTAACCAACACATATCTCACATTGGTAGGTTAAGGCAACTAAGTTCCTATTCAGGAAGAACCAACATTTAACCCTCTTTTTTGAGGATAGAAATTTTCCAAGGTAAAGAGAAATAGGCAAATTTGATTTGGTCCTACAATCTTGTAGGAACAGAGAGGAAGAAGGAGGTTAAGAAAGTTCCTCTGGTGGGGAGTTGGATGATCCGGCTTTGCATCCTACCTCTTATATTAGCTAGTTCCATGACCTTACACATAACAGTAAAAACAGTGATAACAATCTTTGTTCATTGTATTCTGCACGTTGAGAATTCATAAATGCTTTATATTTAATGTTTAAGATTTAGAACAACCCTCTACACTAGGTGTTATAAGGCCCCTTCTTAGAGATGAAGAAACTAAGGCTGTCGGAGTTGATGTAACATACTCAAAGCTGCAAAGCTAGCTTGTGGCCAACATACTAGCAGAACCTAAGTATGAATCCAGCACTTAAATTCAGGCTACTCTGTCCTTCAAAGTCTGTTTCTTATCCATAAAATTCTGACATGGGCCACAGGCTTTGAAGAGCTCTTACCTGCCTAGCTCTGGGGGCTACAGAGATCTCAACATCTAAAAAACGGCAAAAGCAACAACGCGTTTTCAAATTCTTCCTCTCTTGTGGACTGTAAACACTAGTAAAATGAACTGAATCTGTACACTGTGACTACAACCCTGCCAGAATCTGATTTATTTTGGACAAGTGGCTGTTTCTAGGAGTCTTACCTCTCAGCTGACCCTACGATGCATGTGCCTTCAGTTTAAAAACTTCGTATCATTCCAGGTTCCCCCATCCTCTCAAGAGCAGGAAAGAATCTTTCCCAAAGATGAGGGAATTTTCCTTCAGGTATCATTTCCTGCTGAGCTACAAACATACACATCACATTCAGAGTCTAATCAGTGACCTGAGTGCTCATGGGGCCAACCCTGGGTTAGGGAGGGGTGGAAAAATGCAAGGATGAGATACTGTTTAGGTATCCCCTGGTATCGTTACTATAAAGTGGATTACATGGGCAGAGCACACCAAGTTCCAGCAAGGGTAACTCATGCCCAGGACAAAATGCCGTAATAACTCCCCTTGCCTTTCTTGGACCATCTTGAGTTTGAGGGGCCTCTAGGTATCTGATTGCCTATAATCCTGTGTGCTCCTGATGGTGCTGGAGAAAGAGAAAAACGCATACAGAAAGGATTTGATCTGCAAGGCCTGGCCATAATCTGAAATCAAGTCAGGGACACAATTCAGAAGTATAATTTGCTATAAAGACGTCCTCAGGGGAATAATTGCTGAGTTCCCAGGAGATGAAGCCACTTGTACTTTTTATAACAGATGGGGATTCTGGGTTTTCCAGACCTCCGATTGTTCCAGACTGAGACACAGACAATTGCTGAAGCTAATCAAGGGGAAGGAGAGGAAGACAAGTTCTTCTCCTAAGGAACGAGGTTCCTCATCCAGCCATAGTCTGGGCAGTGGGCAACTCTCCCTCATCTTCCCAGAGCCAAGTGAAATGTCCCAGGTCATGGTTAGGCTTGTCACAGGAACCCTGGACAACAAGATGTCATTGTTTTAAACCAAGATACAATAGCTTGGTTAAGTCAACAGCTCCTTACAAAAAGGCTCTGGTAGCTTTTGAACAAACACAGGAATCAAAGTCCTTTAATAGCTCTCATAAACTTGAATAATGCCACATTAGTAATACCATGGTAGCATTCTGACCACAAGCAAATACAGAAGGGCTGCTGGGAAACCTGACAAACGCTATCAGGAATGGACCCCTTGGGGATGTCCTTCCTGTAGTTCCTACGTGCCCCTGTGCTCTGATTTTCAGTCCACTTGATCCTTCGTGAAGGAAATAAGGAGGATGTTGGAATAGCAATTTTCAATATCCAGATTCCAGACATATCAGCCTGCTACAGACAGAACTCAAATCCAAGGCATTCCTGGAATCCCCATGTTAATTACCACATTATCAAGTCCTGGAAGGACTGTGAAGTATTGTAGGAGGATTCTGAGTAACTCGATTCCCCTAATGAACTCCAGCCACCCAGACAATGGAATGAACATCCCGTAGCCAGTCTGGGCTGCTGCCTCTTACCCCCGCAGTCTCAGAGCCTTGGCCTCTCCAGGGTTTGGCACATGGCCTGTCCTTTCCCACTGTCAGCCTCCTTGGCGCTGCCTGGCAGCTTTCCTCTTCCACGTGGACCGCCCAGAGCCTTGCCCCATCCCTTTCCTTGACCCAGCAGCTGGCACTGATGCTACAGTGTCTGCTGGTTCATCACCCCTGCTGCCTTCTATCCTGTGCGTTCTGCATCATTTCGCCTGGGTAACCAGCTATGGCTCTGGGCTTCCCAACTACGGCTGTTTTCTAGGGGTAAACAGCCATGCCTGCCTAGCCTATGTACTCCACAGATGAGGCCATCTGGTGTTGTCATGCTCACTGCTGCCAGGAATACTTGGACCACTGCTTTGAAGCATCTTCAGCCTATCTACTCCACCCTTGTAACTCTAAAACCCTTGGGGTCAGTGCTTCTTAAACTTCTTGTGCATATGGATCACCTGAGGGTGTTGTTAAAACGCAGATTCTGCTTCAGTAGATCTGGAGCTTGAGATCCTGCATTTCTAATAACTTTCCAGGTGACTGCAATTCTGCTGGTCCAGGACCACACAGGAGCAGCAAGCCTCTAGAAGAGGAACTCTGTCCTATTCACCTTTGCATTCTTGAAATGTCAACCTTATTATCACTGACACCCCTTGATGAGGCCCTTCTAAATGTGTCGCAGTGGACATACAATGAAGATCATGACCTCAAAGCACATAGACTGGGGCAGGGTTTCTTAACCCTTTTTTAGTCACATTTTGGGCTAATCATAGTTGTGATAAGGCTGTCCTGTGAATTATCAGGTGTTTAGCAGCAACTCTGTTCTCTGCCCACTAAATATCAGTAGCATCTCCCCAACTGTGGCAATAAAAATGTCTCCAGGCACGGCAAATGTCCCCTGGTAGTGGCAAAACTGCCTCTTATTGAGAATCACTGGTCTAGTAGAGAGACAGATATGCAAATAAAGAACTGAAATACAGATCAAATTGCAGAGCTGAGTGCACACTGCTCAGGAAAATGGATCACTAACATTTTGAAGCATGTGATGAGCCTTTGGCACCTAGTAAGTGCTCAAGAAAATGTGTTAGATAAAAAAATGAACTGCCAATGTCCATGTGTTCCCTGGCAACTAAAACAATTTACCCTTCTGACCTCACTCAGGGAAATGATCCTTGCCCATTCCAAAGATAAACATCTAACTATAATTAAGCGACTAACACTTACTTCCTTACTTCACCGGCATGATGAATTTCCATGGACGTATTTACCAGGTGCATGATGGGGGGAAAAAAGAAAGCTTATCGTTCAGAACAGTTCAGATGGAGTATAGATTTCTAAGAAAATGAGGCTCTTAAAGTAATAAATTACACTTTTTTTAATTAGGAAGTTTGTACTGTTTTTTTGGCATTCTATGAACTCTTACATTAGAAAATAACAGGAAAGAGTGTGGACCTATAACTCTGTAAATGAATTCAAGCAGAATGGTGCATTTTGTAGCTTGGCTCAACTTAATGCACGCTCTCAAACAGCTGTGTTTTTTTTCCTCCAGGTTTTGTGAGGATGAATGCATTTCTAAGGCTCCGTCTATTCTGAGATGCTTATGCTTCTACACAAACGCATCTGAAATCTGACCATGCATAAGCAGGATGGCAAGCCAGCAAGCACATGAGACTGGGGAACCCAAGTAAGAGGGATGCCAGGGAGAGTCCACCTTTCCGGGCTGGAGGAGATGAGGAAGAGAGCTATAGGGTGGCAGTCTTGGTGTCCAATGGTAGAGCTAAGATAAGTATCGTCTGCATTTGGGCTCATATAATGAGGTTCCCATTGAAGAAGTTTAGATTGTATTCTGATATGGCTTTGGGGTTGCACGGAGTCGGACATGACTGAAGCGACTTAGCAGCAACAGCATGGAGGAGGAATAGAGAAGCGTATGAATATGAAGTAGAATAATAAGTCTGTGGCAGGAGACTCCAGAAGCACAAGGGCATTTGAGGACATGTAAAAAGAAGAATGGAGAAGAGGGGGTGCATAGCATGGAACTCTTTCATGCAAACTTTTAGACATGAACTTGGGAGATGTTTTATCCCTTAACATTGTGCAAACGGAAGCCAAGAATAGGCCCACAGGGGAAGTTCTTGGAAATATATATCGATTGGACTGGAATACCCAGAGTTGCCAAAGGAAAGTGTGACACTCAGTCCCACTGCCAGAGTCTGTAAGCCTTTGCCCAAATAATGGCAAACCTTTCCTTTCAGAATACAGTTTCTTAATTTAAGCCTCAATGTCTGTTCCCGCACAGAAGTGGAAATCAGCAGATGTGAAGTCAAAGCCAGGCCCCATGGCTGGTTGGCTATGTGAAACATTTAGGTTCCAATTTTCCTGTCCAGAGAATGGGGAAGCTAATACTTTCCACCAATCTATACTGAAGAAATATTGTGATGAGTCAGAAGACAAATCTCTGATTTTCTTTTTAATAAAGACTGTTTCCACATTGACTGCAGTAAAGGCTTGTTTAGTTCATAAATCAAAACAATCCTGACACAAATAATTCAAACAAAGAAAACCAAAACTCCTTTAAGAACACTCCCTTTTTGGTTTTAATATTAGAAATTGCCTAAAAGTGTACAGTCTCTGGTTAGATTTCTTAGCATAGGAAGCCAAGGCTCTTGGTTACCAGAAGTGTCTAGTTATTAACACACTTTGTTCACATAAAGGAAACAAATCCACAAATTTCAATTCAGGAGTGCCTCATGTTCTATTGAGTTTGTACCTTTCAGTGGTGTGAGATATCAGCAAAGCCTCTGGAACCATACAGAAGGAACAATGGACAATTTGCACTACAGTCTTGGTTGTAATAATGTAACATCCTAAGCATCCAACTCTAAAGACAATAGTCAGTTCCAGGTAATTAAGAACAAAACAAAACAAAAAAAAAAGATTCAGAAAAAGAAATAATAAAATGAATTAAAATAATACAAGTCAAAACAAACACTATTCAAGAGAGTTTCTTTTCTCATGCCTAAGAAAGCCATTTGGGCCCAATATATGAACTAACAAAGCATGGAGTGGTTCTTCTATGGGCATCTGCCTTTTGCTAGTTCCTTAGTAGAAACTGCTCTATGATTTGCTGCAGTGATAATAAATTGTAATAATTATTCATTATTACTCAATCTTCATATGGTGAAAGGAGCAAGAATTAAGTGGAACAATAGGAATCTAATAGCATGAGAGCGCGGCCGTTGTATGGAATCACCCAACTAAAGCTTCAATAGCTGGACTGTCAATCAGTTAATACTTTCCTGGATCATCCTAGACAAGTCTAGACCTCATCTGGTTTTTACTTCTGCAGAACAACAAGACTAAACTAGAAATCTTTCAGATCTGCCATGGAGAGACAAAGAGGGTCTGGTGGGAGAGTCACAGGATACTTTTGATGCCACATGTGATGGAAAGTAATCAGTGACTCTTTGGTTTGAGGGAACCTGGATCATTTCTGCTGAGCAGAGAATTGGAAGAACAACTCAGGAAGTAATGGTGTAAGGCTCCAGGACTTCTGGGAACTGTGGCTAATATCCTAGTGATGAACTTCACTCAGGAAGCAGAAGGAATTTCTCTGTTGGGAAAAAAAAAATCAAAATGGAATAAAAACAAACCCCCAAAGGTGTGTTAGGCTCCTAATTCTTTCCAAGGAGGCCTGCAGGGGGAGGAGAGAGCCAGGTAGATGCCATGGAGATCAGACACCTGGCTGATTAGCTCCACAGGGAATTTTGCAAGGAGGAAAGCTTTGTCATCCCATCTCTTTGAAAATACATCTTCTCTGGAGGCCTTTAAAAATAGGACAGGCTCTCAGCAGTTAAGATGATGGGGTAGAAACCTGCCTGGGGGAAGTGAACAGGAAAATATATTCCCCCAAATATTTGGGGCACTGGGTCCTGTGGATAGTTGGACTTCAAAGCTAATTGGAGACACTGAGATGCTTCTTTATGCAACCTAAAACTCCTACTAAACACAGTGAGATATCAAGTTGAATCAATTATTTTGCAGGAGAAAAAAAAAAAACCTCTGATCGTAAAATGCAACTTGTTTTTGTTATTGCTGATGTTTCATTTTTTAAAAGCTGAATTTAGCTTTTGAGGGAACAGATACCAAAGTGACAGTGCTTCAGGCAAAAAAAAAACTCACTTCTTCCCTCTTTACCTTCTTAGTCAAGGTGTGTTTTTAATGTGTTTTAATGACAAGAACTACATTTTCCACACAGGAGTAAAAAGTTTATGGATATTTGCTTCAGCTTCTGCTGCTCTCTGCAGTGATCAAGGGAAACTCCTCTCTAGGGAGGGCTTCCAGCTCTGGGAGGCACACAAATGAAAAAGCACCTATGGTTTTGGCTGTACCTACATGATCCCAATCATCCCCCTGAAATGGGTTATTGAAATATTCCCAAATGACTAAGTAATTCATATTGTGTAAATAAATGGTTATCGGAATATTTTACTTAGTAAACAAATGTTTTTGAGATGTAATTTACATACCATAAAATCCGCCCTATTGAAGTGTCTAATTCAATGGCCTCCAGTATATTCACAAGGTTGTGCAATCATCATCACTGTCTAATTCCAGTATATTTCAATCACCTCAAGCATATGTATACCTATGGATGATTCATGCTGAGGTTTGACAGAAAACAACAAAATTCTGAAAAGCAATTGTCCTTCAATTAAAAAAGAAATAAATTAAGAAGAAGAAGAAACCTTGTACCAGTTACAAGTCTCTCCCATCTCCCCCTTCTCCAGCCCCTGCCAGTCATTAATCTACCTTTTCTCTATGTATATCCTGGATATTTCACATACATGGAGTCATACAAGATGTGGTCTTCTGTGGCTGGCTTTTTTCACTTAGCATACTGTTTTCAAGTTCATGTCACAGCATGTGTCAGCACTAATATTTTTTAAGCAATTTCAAAGACAAGGCAGCTAAGTATTAAAGTTCTCCTCTTCTTTCAGATGTAGAGAGCTAGAGCAGGCTTAACCCTCATAACCATAACCTCATAACTCCGGATGTCGTAGTCCCAGGCAACATGGTTACAGTACAGGCCAAGGTTTACCAGGACCAAATAGAGTTGAACTAACTCAAAGGGGCAGGGCAGATTTCACAGAACATAAGCAAGAGGTAGAACATAACTAGAGAAGGAGGAAAGACAGTACAATATAAAGGAGGCCAAGGAGTGCGGTTAAGATCTGAGTACATGGTGGGAGGCCAAATAAGAGAGAAGGAGCCGTGGGTGAGACGAGGCCAGTGGCTAGGGATGTGGGCCAAGCAGCCAGGGATATGTAGTATCTGGGTCTGTAGTAGACACCCTATCTTAGGGCATGGGCTCCAGAGTTCTCTGTCACAGAACTATAGAATATTAGCACTGGAGGAAAACTTAAAGAACGGTCTTTTTCAGTGCCATCATTTTTAAAATGAACGACCTGAATCCTAGAGAGGTAAGAGACTTCCTCAAGCTCACAAACCATAACCACTGTCTCTCCTTAGTCTCCCTCCTCTCAGTGGGATATATTTTCTACAATAGCTCACTGCCACAGTTCCAATAGTGGAATTTAGTCATACGCTGACATCAGTTTAGTAGGCACATATTCACACACCATCATGCTAAATAAGAGCAAGTTGAAGGTCTTAAGATATATTTACACTAGCTTAAAAATTTTACTATGCTTTCACCTAAATTTTAAAGGGTACTTTTTAAAATATACAGGGTTTCTTTATAGTTTGAATGCAGAGTTCCAAAGAATAGTAAGGAGAAATAAGAAAGCCTTGCTCAGTGATCAGTGCAAAGAAATAGAGGAAAACAACAGAATGGGAAAGACTAGAGATCTCTACAAGAAAATTAGAGATACCAAGGGCACATTTCATGCAAAGATGGGCTCAATAATGGACAGAAATGGTAGGAACCTAACAGAAGCAGAAGATATTAAGAAGAGGTGGCAAGAATACACAGAAGAACTGTATAAAAAAGATCTTCACAACCCAGATAATCATGATGGTGTGGTCACTCACCTAGAGCCAGACATCCTGGAATGTGGAGTCAAGTGGGCCTCAGGAACCATCACTACGAACAAAGCTAGTGGAGGTGATGGAATTCCAGTTGAGCTATTTCAAATCCTGAAAGATGATGCTGTGAAAGTGCTCACTCAATATGCCAGGAAATTTGGAAAACTCGGCAGTGGCCACAGGACTGGAAAAGGTCAGCTTTCATTACAATCCCTAAGAAAGTCAATGCAAAGAATGCTCAAACTACTGCACAATCGCACTCATCTCACACGCTAGTAAAGTAATGCTCACAATTCTCCAAGCCAGGCTTCAGCAATACATGAACCGTGAACTTTCCGATGTTCAAGCTGGTTTTAGAAAAGGCAGAGGAACCAGAGATCAAATTTCCAGCATCCTCTGGATCATTGAAAAAGCAAGAGAGTTCTAGAAAAACATCTGTTTCTGCTTTATTGACTATGCCAAAGGCTTTGACTGTGTGGATCACAGTAAACTGTGGGAAATTCTGAAAGAGATGGGAATACCAGACCACCTGACCTGCCTCTGGAGAAACCTGTATGCAGGTCAGGAAGCAACAGTTAGAACTGGACATGGAACAACAGATTGGTTCCAAATAGGAAAAGGAGTACATCAAGGCTGTATATTGTCACCCTGCTTATTTAACTTCTTTGCAGAATACATCATGAGAAATACTGGGCTGGAAGAACCACAAGCTGTAATCAAGACTGCTGGGAGAAATATCAATAACCTCAGATATGCAGATGACACCACCCTTATGGCAGAATGTGAAGAAGAACTAAAGAGCCTCTTGATGAAAGTGAAAGAGGACAGTGAAAAAGTTGGCTTCAAGCTCAACATTGAGAAAACTAAGATCATGGCATCCGGTCCCATCACTTTATGGGAAATAGATGGGGAAACAGTGGAAACAGTGGCAGACCTTATTTTTCTGGGCTCCAAAATCACTGCAGATGGTGACTGCAGCCATGAAATTAAAAGATGCTTACTCCTTGGAAGAAAAGTTATGACCAACCTAGATAGCATATTCAAAAGCAGAGACATTACTTTACCAACAAAGGTCCATCTAGTCAAGGCTATTGTTTTTCCAGTAGTCATGTATGGATGTGAGTGTTGGACTCTAAAGAAAGCTGACCGCCGAAGAATTGATGCTTTTGAACTGTGGTGTTGGAGAAGACTTTTGCGAGTCCCTTGGACTGCAAGGAGATCCACCCAGTCCGTTCTAAAGGAGATCAGTCCTGGGTGTTCATTGGAAGGGCTGATGCTAAAGCTGAAACTCCAATACTTTGGCCACCTCATGCGAAGAGCTGACTCATTTGAAAAGACCTTGATGCTGGGAAAGATTGAGGGCAGGAGGAGAAGGGGTTAACAGAGGATGAAATGGCTGGATGGCATCACCAACTTGATGGACATGAGTTTGGGTGAACTCCACGAGTTGGTGATGGACAGGGAGGCCTGGCGTGCTGCAGTTCATGGGATCGCAAAGAGTTGGACACAACTGAGTGACTGAGTTGAAGTGAACCTTTATATTTTAAATAAATTTCATAAATTAGTATCAGTTTGTAGATTTATAAATTGAAAGAAATAAATGATGTTCCGTAAGAAGTCACCCGGTGGGAAAGACCTAATTCTGTACTGTGATTAATACAATGATGCCCAGAATATGCACATAAATATCATGTAAGTACCACTACAGAGTACTCAGTGTTTAGCAATATTATGAAATTCACAGTTTAAGAGGTAGAGTCCCAAAAGCATTTTGCCATTTAAAATCCAGAACTGTAGGTTTTTAATCAATTTCTGCTCAAATCATGCTACAGAGGAAATCTTTGCTCCTTCAGAAAAGTAAAAGGAAATTAGAAATAAACATACCTTTACAGCTTTGAGATTGCTTCAAATTATTCTGTGCATTTATAGAATGAGACAATTGAAAGCATTAAGATGGTGGTATAGATGTATACTTATTGATACAGAGAGCTTAATAACTTATTGTTGAAAGATAAATGGTTATAGAAGAATATTTAAAATTTAATCTCTGTATATTACACACACACAAACACAGGAGACATCTGGAAAGACATCCATAAAGTAATGAGAACTATATCCCCAAATAGTAGAATTATAAGAGGATTTAAGTTTTTTTTTTTGTTCTCTTATCTTTATCTTTTATTTTTTTCTAAAATGAACACAGATTACTTATATAATTAAAATGTTAAAAATAGACTTTGTTTTGAATACTGTGATTGCAAAACAGGTTTCTTATTATTTTTTCCTACAAAAACATCTTTTAGAATCTACAACAAAAATAAAACCAAGGTGCCTTTACCATCTTCAGAAGCTCAAAAAGTGTTCAATTTTTCTGCATCAAATATGAAGCAATGAATACAAAGGGAAGCATGTGAAAGGGAGCAAACGCATGGGGTCATGACCTATCTCTTCTCTTTCTGCTTTGCTTCTAGTCCCTTCTCTCTCAAAGAGATATAGCTTCTGTTTTTATTGTTGAATTTCTATTATTATTTTATAATATAAATTTATTTATTTTAATTGGAGGCTAATTACTTTACAATATTGTATTGGTTTTGCCATACATCAACATGAATCCGCCACCGGTATACACATGTTCCCCATCCTGAACCCCCCTTCCTCCTCCCTCCCCGTACCATCCCTCTGGGTCGTCTCAGTGCACCAGGCCCAAGCATCCAGTATCATGCATCGAACCTGGACTGGTGACTCGTTTCATATATGATATTATACATGTTTCAATGCCATTCTCCCAAATCATCCCACCCTCTTCCTCTCCCACAGAATCCAAAAGACTGTTCTAAACATCTGTGTCTCTTTTGTTGTCTCGCATACAGGGTTATCGTTACCATCTTTCTAAATTCCATGTGTATGTGATATAGCTCCTTTTCACTTCTTTTTATTTCTTAAATCAGGATCCTCTTTCTAGGCTATGCATAGAATCCATGGTTTAGAATTTACCTTCAGACCATCTGCCATCTACTTCGTATCGGAAACATGCAAGCCACCCCTGCCTTGTTGCAAAGTGTACGGAAGCATCACTTCAGGAGCACATTTGCAGAGTTTATTTCTACCCACTTTTATCTCTTATTAATAGGGCACTTCGAATCACTCCATTTGCTTATTCGTAAGGTTGAAAGCTACAAGTATAGATCATATTTTTATTTTACGAGGGATTAAATTCCCAAAGTCATCATAATGAACAATAATGACAGGTACTATTTTTACCATAGAAAGATTCTCCTTATGTATCCTGCAAATTTCACAAGTATTTTTAAGAATGGACTCCTAATTCCAAAACCAGCGGACTACATTCATTAAAAAATACATGACGGTACTGGATACCAAGCTGATCCCATAAATACAACTGAAGCTCTTACCTTTAGGTTTGGAATTACGGCTTGTTAGACATAGTATTAGACTTTATCATTTGTGGCAAGTATAGGTTAGTTTTTTATCTTATAATTTTTCACAATTAATCTCATATTCTCAAGGTCTATTGTTCCAGTTTTTGAGGTACCATTAACATACAACAAATTGAACATATTTAACGTGCATTTATTTTTGATGGTATTGGTTTTCTAATGTTACTTTGCATTTACTGCTAGTATATAGAAATACAATTAATTTCTGCATATTGATCTCGTACTCTGCAAACTTTCAAAATTCCTTTACTAGTTTTAGGAGTTCTACTTTCGTAGATTCCATTGGATTTTCAATATAGACAATCACATTGTCTGTGAATACAGGCTTTTCCTTCTGCTTTTCCAATCTGGATGCCTTTTGTTCCCTTCCTTTATTTCCTTGGCTAGAATTTCCAGGATAACATTAAACAACATTAGTGAAATCAGATATCCTTGCCTTGTTCCAAATCTTAGGGAAAAAGCATTCAGTCTTTCACTGTTAAGCGGGATGTGAGTTTTAAGTTTCCCATCAATTTCCTTTATTAGGCTGAAGACCTTTCCTTTTATTTCTAGTTTTTTGGAAAGTTTTTATTAGGAACGGATGTTGGATTTAGTCATTGCTTTTCCACACCTATTGAGATGATCATATGACTTTTCCTTTTTCAGTCTGTTAATATAATGCTCATCAGCTTAATAATATGAATCACATTTCATTTTTTTACTATTTTAAATTCCCAAACAAACCAATTTCGAATAAGCAGAAGGTTGGTCAAGGTTGCTGCCTTGATGACACTGACTTGGACTGAGTGAGATAGATAAATAACTATTTTTTTTCCTAAGAACACTCCTATGAATTTCAATGGTCTAAATCTGTTTCAGCTGACTTTCTGTCTACATTTGCAAGATGCAATTGTGTTGGCTCTGAACTAGCTTTAGGAAAGGGAAAAAGCACTGTGAATTTTAATGCTGATATGCAGCTTTAAATGCGGCCCTAAATCATGATCTCTAACTGAAGAATTGGTCTGAACAAATAAAGACAAATAAAAATGGATCCTGTGTCTTTAATGGCACTCTTTTATGCAAAATGAAACTTCTGGAACACTTATCTTTTCATGAAGTTGGAGTACCAGTCACATTAGAAACTATTTTCCAGTAATGGGGTCCCAGAGATATGAACTTATCTAAATTTCACCCTAATTCTATGTACCCTTCGGCACATGGTTATACTCCATTAACAAAAGTGAAGAAATATTCAAAAGCTTCTTTTAATTGAGAAAGTTTCTATCAAGAAATGAATCTGAACATGCAACCAAGACAAGTAATTGCAGTGATCTCAGGCCAATTTAAATTGTATATTATAAACCTTCTATGTAGAAAAAGTTTATAGGTTTTGTATTCAAAAGCTTCATGGAAAAAATATCATATGAAAGTCTTTTGTTCCCTAAGCAGGATCTGAGTTTCCATTATAAAGAAAACCTCTCTGAGTATCTAGAACTCCTTGACATGGTATGCATGATGAAAATAGACATGTTGGTTTGTGCTGATCATGGTCAATAAAAACATATTTGGTCTATGAGCCAGGATCCATTCAGACTGGCACGATTCTGAACTAGACTGGATTTTCTTCTGCAGTTCAAGGGCATAAGGAAACTGAGAAGTAAGTAGACTTGCCACTTGAGCACTGGGGGAGAAAAAGCAATTGACTAAAAGAAACACCACTTGAATAAGTTTAGATACCTCCACAAAGCAATGCATTCACTTCACTGGAAAAAACCAAGAGACATTCAAAGAGCTTAAGGGATTAGAGGAATTTTTCCTATTAATTTGAGCATTGTGTATCAATTTGGAATTTGCTTAAATACTAATAAGTCTTGTATAAAAAGTCTGCTTCACTCATTATAGATATTAAAATTAGGAACATATTTTCTTTGTTTAAGCATGATAAAAATTTAGCCGAGATCATGAACTTTCACACCAAAATTATTCCATTCTCAAAGTTTGTTTCTTTTTTAAAATAGCTATAAGCATGACTGCAAGAATATCAGCTTGTAGAAAAAATTTCTCTACCATGTCTTAAGACTATATAGAACTTCTAAGTCGATCCATAGCAAAAAGTCTAAATTGGTACGTAAGTCATATGGAAATTACAAATAATAATAGTAATATCCACAATATGCAATATAAACTAAAAATTCCAGCATTACACAAAAATGACGTACCTATGAATCTCAGATTGTACTTTTATATAATTATAGAGGCCAACATTTTACCCAAGTGATCAATTCATAAAAAGTTGTATTTGATAAAATTAACAGTTGAACTGGTAATTTCATAAACATATTGGCTATTGGTGATACAGTGACCAAGGCTGACAGAGAGTCCATGGATCAGTGAAATATACTGCAATCAAAATTGTTAATAATACTGAGAGAGTGGTACTGACACATATTCCTTACCGTGTGTAAAACAGTTAGTGGGAAGCTTCTGCATAGCACAGGAAGCTCAGTTTGGTGCTCTGTGATGGCCTAGATGGGTGGGATTGGTGTGGGGGGAGGCTCACAAGGGAGAGGATATATACACACACACAAACACACACATATAGCTGATTCATGTTGTTCTACAGTAGAAACTAACACATCATTGTAAAGCAACCATAATCTAATTTAAAAAACAATGGATAATAATGAAATTACTACAAGGGCCAAACAAAATGATTCTGAAATCAACATACAAGTACAGATGAACAGAGAGAGGAGATGCAGCTCATCAAGTCAACTTATTTCACTCAGTTTTTTTTGGGTGGGGGTCGGGGGGAGTACGTTTTCCTTTAGTTTGGTGCAGAAGCTTTAGAATGTGAATACACCCATATACTATTCCTAAACCACTGTGAACGTCAGTGAGTTTAGTCAATCTGAACATAAATGCAGAGTTAAGGAAAAAGTGGATATTCCATAAACACTCTTATGTACAAAGATAAAATAAATTTTGTTTTTTTAAAATAAATTTAGAAAACAAAAAACTAGACGACCTTGTCAGAAATATTAGAGATGAAAAACCTGGTGAATAAGATCAGTATGGTCTCCTAAGGACTGGGTTATTGATTTCTCAGAATCTGCTCCCAGCATCTTTAAATCTATTTATGAATGAAATGCACTGGGTTGAGCAGGTGCATTTGTAATTCCAATACTAGTTACACTTGAGGGCCTCAGGGATTTCCATTTAACAGCTGAGGTTTCAAAACTTCCCAAATTTGAGATTACTGACTTCTGATTCCACCTTGTCCCCTCACCAGTCATGATTCGAATAAGGTTTTGGGATATTCTTTAATAATAATAGGGTTTTCTGGTTTTTATATCCCAATTTCATGAAAAATCTAAATAACTCTGTTTAAGATAGTTTACTGAAAAAAAAGGATATAAATGTGCAGAAAGGGAACATAACTGGAGTGTGAAAAAATGATGCTGTAATCCCAGTGACAACAACAAATTCTCAGGATACCATTTGTTGGCATTTTGGAAAGTCACAAAGTGCCGATGAGATTCTCTGCTAAGTGGTTCCATCTGTTGTACACACAAGGCCTGTGTGTCAAGTCACATTCTAATGGATTGTTTGCACCTTAAAATAAAACCTTCAGTGATGTGTACCAATGCAAAGATTGTGGCAATAGGAAAGGGAACATGTGCCAGAGCTAGAAATAGACACACAAATAAAGCACTCCCTATGCGTCAAGATCTCTCATTTGACTGGTCAGAGAGACACATTATTGGTGCAAAGTTATGAAGTGGGAACTCTCAAGGGAGAGTCAGGAGAAGGCTCCACAGAGAGTAGCACTGAAGTGGTCCCTGGAAAAATGAAAAGGGGCTTTCCAGGCAGATCATCAGAAGTCATTGATATGTGACTTTAAGATATGTTTTGTAAAACAAGGGACACATACAGACTGAAAGTGAAGGGCCAAGAAAAGATACTTCATGCAAATGGAGACCAAAAGAAAGCAGGAGTAGCAATACTCATATCAGATAAAATAGATAATAAAGGCCATGAAAAGAGACAAAGAAGGACACTACATAATGATCAATAGGGGGAGACTTTACTACCTCACACACACTTATGAATAGATCAACTAATAAAATTAGCAAGGAAACACACTTTAAATGATACAATGGACCAGTTAGAACTAATTGAAATCTATAGGACATTTCACCCCAAAGCAATGAATTTCACCTTTTTCTCAAGTGTACGCAGAACTTTCTTCAGGGTAGATCACATCCTGGGCCATAAATCTAGCCTTGGTAAATTCAAAAATATTGACATCTTTCCAAGCATCTTTTCTGATCACAATGCAGTAAGATTAGATGTCAACTACAGGAAAACACTATTAAAAATACAAACATATGGAGGCTAAACAACACATTTCTGAATACCAACAAATCACAGAAGAAATCAAAAAAGAAATCTAAATATGCTTAGAAATGAATGAAAATGAAAACACAACAACCCAAAACCTATGGGATTCAGTAAAAGCAGTGCTAAGGGGAAGGTTCATAGCAATACAAGCTTACCTCAAGAAACAAGATAAAAATCAAATAAACAACCTAACTCTACACCTAAAGCAACTAGAAAAAGAAGAAATGAAGAACCCCAGGGTTAGTAGAAGGGAAGAAATCATAAAAATTAGAGCAGAAATAAATAAAAAAGAAACAAAGGAGACCATAGCAAAAATCAACAAAGCTAAAAGCTGGTTCTTTGAGAAGATAAATAAAATAGACAAATCATTAGCCAGATTCATCAAGAAACAGAAGAATCAAATCAACAAAACTATAAGTGAAAATGGAGAAATCACAACAGACAACACAGAAATACAAAGGATCATAAATGACTACTATCAGCAACTATATGCCAATAAAGTGGACAACTTGGAAGAAATGGGAAAATTCTTAGAAAAGTATAACTTCCCAAAACTGAACCAGGAAGAAATAGAAAATCTTAACAGACCCATCACAAGTGTGGAAATCGAAACTGTAATCAGAAATCTTCCAGCAAACAAAAGCCCAGGGCCAGACAGCTTCACAGATGAATTCTACCAAAAATTTAGAGAAGAGCTAACACCTATCCTACTCAAACTCTTCCAGAAAATTGCAGAGGAGGGTAAACTTCCAAACTTATTCTATTAGGCCACCATCACCCTAATACCAAAACCAGACAAATTTGCCACAAAAAAGAAAACTGCAGGCCAATATTACTGATGAACATAGATGCAAAAATCCTTAACAAAATTCTAGCAATCAGAATCCAACAACATACTAAAAAGATCATACATCATGACCAAGTGAGCTTTACCCCAGGTATGCAAGGATCCTTGAATATCCACAAATCAATCAATGCAATACACCACAGTAACAAATTGAAAGATAAAAGCCATATGATTATTTCAATAGATGCAGAGAAAGCCTTTGACAAAACCCAACATCCATTTATGATAAAAACCCTCCAGAAAGCAGGCATAGAAGGAACATACCTCAACATGATAAAAGCCATATATGATAAACCCACAGCAAATATTATCCTCAATGGTGAAAAATTGAAAGCATTTCCCCTAAAGTCAGGAACAAGAAAAGGGTGCCCACTCTCACCACTACTATTCAACATGGTTTTGGACATTTTAGCCACAGCAATCAAAGAAGAAAAAGAAATGAAAGGAATCCAGATTGGAAAAGAAGAAGTAAAACTCTGTTTGCAGATGACATGATTCTCTACATAGAAAACCCTAAAGACTCCACCAGAAAATTACTAAAGCTAATCAATGAATATAGTAAAGTTGCAGGAAATACAATTAACACAGAGAAACCCCTTGCATTTCTATACGCTAACAATGAGAAAACAGAAAGAAAAATTAAGGAAACAATTCCATTCACCATTGCAATGAAAAGAATAAAATACTTAGAAATAAATCTACCTAAAGAAATAAAAGACCTATATATAGAAAACTATAAAACACTGATGAAAGAAATAAAAAATGACATAAATAGATGGGAAAATATATCATTTCATGGCTTCAAAGAATCAATATTGTGAAAATGAGTATACTACCCAAAGCAATCTATAGATTCAATGCAATCCCTATCAAGCTACCAACGGTATTTTTCAGAGGACTAGAACAAATAATTTCACAATTTGTATGGAAATAAAAAAAAACCTCAAATAGCCAAAGCAATCTTGAGAAAGAAGAATGGAACTGGAGGAATCAACCTGCCTGACCTCAGGCTATACTACAAAGCTACAGTCATCAAGACAGTATGGTACTGGCACAAAGACAGAAATATAGATTCATGGAATAAAATAGAAAGCCCAGGGATAAATCCATGCACTTATGGACACCTTATCTTTGACAAAGGAGGCAAGAATATACAATGGAGAAAACAATCTCTTTAACAAGTGGTGCTGGGAAAACTGGTCAACCACTTGTAAAAGAATGAAATTAGATCACTTTCTAACACCATACACAAAAATAAACTCAAAATGGATTAAAGATCTAAATGTAAGACCAGAAACTATACAACTCCTAGAGGAGAACATAGGTAAAACACTCTCTGATATAAATCACAGCAAGATCCTCTATGACCCACCTCCCAGAATATTGGAAATAAAAGCAAAAATAACAAATGGGACCTAATTAAATTTAAAAGCTTTTGCACAGCAAAGGAGACTATAAGCAAGGTGAAAAGACAGCCTTCAGAATGGGAGAAAACAATAGCAAATGAAGCAACTGACAAATAATTAATCTCAAAAATATACAAGCAACTCCTGCAGCTCAATTCCAGAAAAATAAACGACCCAATCAAAAAATGGGCCAGAGAACTAAACAGACATTTCTCCAAAGAAGACATACGGATGGCTAACAAACACATGAAAAGATGCTCAACACCACTCATTATTAGAGAAATGCAAATCAAGACCACAGTGAGGTACCATTTCATGCCAGTCAGAATGGCTGCTATCCAGAAGTCTACAAGCAATAACTGTTGGAGAGGTTGTGGAGAAAACGGAACCCTCTAACACTGTTGGTGGGAATGCAAACTAGTTCAGCCACTATGGAGAACAGTGTGGAGATTCCTTAAAATCTGGATATAGAAAAGCCATACAACCCAGCAATCCCACTGCTGGGCATACACACCAAGGAAACCAGAATTGAAAGAGACACATGTACCCCAATGTTCATTGCAGCACTGTTTATAATAGCCAGGACATGGAAGCAACCTAGATGTCCATCAGCAGACGAATGGATAAGACAGCTGTGGTACATATACACAATGGAGTATTACTCAGCCATTAAAACGAATACATTTGAATCAGTTCTAATGAGGTGGATGAAACTGGAGCCGATTATACAGAGTGAAGTAAGCCAGAAAGAAAAACACCAATACAATATACTAACGCATATGTATGGAATTTAGAAAGATGGGGAACGATAACCCTGTATGCGAGACAGCAAAAGAGACACAGATGTATAAAACAGTCTTTTGGTCTCTGCAAGAGGGCAAGGGTGGAATGACTTGAGAGAATGGCATTGAAACATGTAAAATATCATATGTGAAATGAATCGCCAGTCCAGGTTTGATGCATGAAACAGGATGCTTGGGGCTGATACACTGGGATGACCCAGAGGGATGGTATGGGGAGGGAGGTGGGAGGGGGGTTCAGGATGGGGAACACACATACACCAGTGATTTATGTCAATGTATGACAAAACCAATACAATATTATAAAGTAATTAGCCTCCAATTAAAATAAATAAATTTATATTAAAAACTTAAAAGCATATTTCAAGTAAAAAAAAATAAACATGAATGGCTACATTAAAAAAAAAGAAAAAAAGAAGCTAGGCTTCAGAATGACCAGGTGGTCCTATGAGACACAGACTACAGGGCCCCAGTTCCTGATTCAATAGGTCTGAAATGGGGTCAGGAATTTGCCTTTCTAACAAGTTCACCTGATTGGAAGATAATTCATAAGAGGAAAACTACTACAAAATGAACACAGGAATACGTAAGACCAATGCCAATTTCTTCCTGCAAAATTTGCCTTCTAGAATTCGTATGCAACCCTCTTCACTCTGCTTCTTTTCACATCTGCTCTGAACATATTTTCAAATAGATATGTTGTTTCACATGTAGGGGGCCCCTACACAACTACATTGAAAGCACTTCCCAGCCCTACTTTGTGTTTTCATATATTACCCAGTACTAGTCCAGCATCTCAGAGTGGCCAACATCTAACTTCAATCTCATTAGGATCAGAAAAAACAACCAGGTTTCAGGGCCCTTGCTATCCCTAAAACTCTCTATAGCTCTATTACCCTGCCTTATGTTGTCACTTTCTAAGTTATTTATTTACACTTCCTTCCACTCAAATATAATCTCCATGAGGAGAGAGTACTTGTTTACTTTGTTCACTGGCTTGTAGTATATGCTCAAATTTTTTCTTAAACTAATAACTTATTTTAGTAGTATCAATAACACTGAACATGAATTCTCCCAGAATTAAGTTTGTAGGTTATTTAGAAATTCAGCTTCTCTGAAGACAACTTTGGCAGAGACAAGGTTAATGCTCCTTTATTCAAGTAGAGATACCATTTTCTAACTTCTCTTGTTCAATTTCTTTCTGATATTTACTCCAAGCTGGCGATGGACAGTATCCATCACTTCTCAAACTGAGAGAAGGCAGTGGTAATAAACTAAGCTACCTATATCATGTAATCATACTGACTTTATGACTCATCTTTTTCTGAGTTAGGGAAAATAGCTGTTTGGGTTTAGACTAGAGTAGAATTCTGACTCATGTCAACAAATCACTGACGAACTAGACACTGATAAAAATAAAAGACTGAAGGCAAATTTTATTAGTGAAAACCTACAACAACTCTTACACAGCTATTGGTTAATTATGAGTTGACTCAACGTCCTTTAAAACAAAAACACACACAGCTATATGCCAACAATTAAAAACAATAATTCGAAAGATACAGATACTTACCAAAAATATTATTCTGCATTGGGATTTTTTAAAAGATAGAGACTATCTACTGAAAAAATCAATCCTGCTCTATTTGTAATTTGGATCCAGAATTCCTCAAACCCTGGTAAGTCTATTACCTTAAGTGGTTTTCTGAAACAGAACTATTTTTAATCTGAAAATTATGGTGGCATGTAAAGTAGACATTAAATTATAATATTTCCTCAATATTTCATAGTTGTGTTTTATTTTCATTACACTGGAAAACTGATGGTGGTATTTGCCTCACTCCTCACCATGATATCTTAAGTTTTTTAATGTCACTGCTCTGTATACTCACAGCATACTGACAGCATGGATTTCCTGGTGGGGACAGGGCTGAAAAAACCATGATAATAACAGGGAACAGAAGAGAGTTTGATTGGAAAGGAGAGGTTAAATATGTATCCATGGAAACAAGTGCTATCACACGGAAAACTTAATTTTTTCCCCCTTTCTTTACACTTTAAGTAGGCCAAGTAAACTTGTTGGAACTGAGCTAAGCTGGGAAAGAGGAAAAATTCAAAATCATCAACAAGTGATTTTCAACTTGGTATGCATCAGAATTTTCTACAGAAATGATTCTAAATATCTGAGCTTCATCTCTCCAACTACCGAATCAAAAACTCCCATGGAAATGTCTGGGCACCTGTATTTTTAGAAACCCATTCAGGTGATTCTGTTGACTCAGCACAATTTAAGGGCTGTTGGTTTAGACTACATGTTAACTATGCACCAAGGACTTTACTAAACCACTCCCATGTACTATCTAAGTTAATTTATCTTCACAATTGTACAAGGTAAGTATTATTATTATCCCCACTTTGCAGAGAAAGAAACCAAGACTCAGTAACTTTGCCAAGATCACATAACCCATAAGTAAAAAAGCAAGAATTAGCTGGCTCTGAATCTCACAAACTGCCTCCAATCATATTGGGTATAATGCCCCATATAAATCTAGACTATTTGTGTCTAAGTAAAACCAAAAGCTATTTATGAGTCTGTCCAGAAATAACACTAATATTTTTATCTACTGAGTGTAACCAATGAGGAAAATATATATATTGATACATATTGAAATTCAGAAATGTGTCTAACTGTCATAACAAGTGCCTTCTGTGTTCAGCACTTGGGAAGGTTATTTACTGGAAGTTCTTTTTTTCTCTTCAACTTTTTCTTTTAACTAACTTTTAATGGAGTACAGTTACTTTACAATGTTGTGCTAGTTTCTGCAGTCCAGCAAAGTGAGTCAGCTATATATACATGTATTTCCCCTTTTTTGGATTTTCTTCCCATTTAGGTCACCAAAGAGGATTGAATAGATTTCCCTGTGCTATCCAGTAGGTTCTCTTGTTCTCAGTCACTTCAGTTGTATCCCACTCTTTGCGGCCCTGTGGACTGGAGTCCGCCAGGCTCCTCTGTCCACAGGATTCTCCAGGCAAGAACGCCAGAATGGGTTGCCATGCCCTCCTCTAGGGGATCTTCCCAACCCAGGGATTGAACTTGTGTCTCATGATGAACTGAATCTCCTGCATTGCAGGTGGATTCTTTACTGCTGAACCACCAGGGAAGCCCCCACGTTCTCTTTAGTTACCTATTTTATAGTTACATAGCTCCTGTATATATATATATATACGCCAACCCCAAACTCCCAATTCATACCACCTTCCCTCATCCTCTTGGTATCCATACATTGGTTTTCTATATCTGTGTCTCTTATTTCTGCTTTGCAAATAAGTTCATCTGTATCATTTTTCTAGATTCCATATAAGTGATATTATATGATATTTGTTTTTCTCTTTATGACTTCCTTTACTTTGTAAGACAGTCTCTAGGTCTCCTTGACCTTTTATTGAGATGTTTGAATGAAACATTGGTGCTCCGGGTAAAGAATTTACTTATAGTTAATTCTTGAATTTATAGTTCCTTGAACTTAAACAATGAATTGATAGATTTGTGACTGTTATAAAATAGCTACTGCCAGGACACTGGATTTGGAAGGTAAGATAGGAATGCTCAGCTGAAAAGGTAATAGAGGTAGACACAATAAGAAGGTCTTTAATTTCTGGCATGCTTCTGTTTATAGGAGGGTATGAGGATGGCATTATTTCACAACAGAGAGAAATCAAAGTGACAAATTATTTTACAAGACTCCTGTAATTACAATGAGAATTTTCTGTTTCCTAAGAGGAACAATTAGCAGGTGTTCATGAAGCCTCCAGCAGGTCATACCATTTGGAATAAGACACAAATTGCTCAACATTAACTCTATTTAATTTTGCTCAGAGGCAGTGGGATTCAGGGACTCACTATCCTCATTTTATGTCATTAGGCTTTTATTCTTTTCTTCAGTTCTCTGCAGCATGCACCTTACCAGTTGCTATTCAATTAATTTTTGGAACTTCCTTTGTTTCCTGGCTGAGCCCGTTTTGGCCTTATCGATCACGCTCTAAGCCATATGTTCTTTATTGGAGAGGTTTAATACATGTTTCCTAAGCAAACAATTAAATGAATGAAAGAAGGTATGCCTCACTAGGCAGCTCATGCATGAGTAGTTCTGCCTGGCATAAAGCTTCCAATGTTAGGCGGAAATCTTCATTCAATCTCCCTCCAGTAGCCATCATTCTGCTTTGCTGGATATATAAACAACTCCTCCAAAGGGCTAGGCCTTTAATGTCTGAAGGAAATGATTATGAAGACCTAAATCCCAATTCTTCTACATGCTTATCAATTGATTCTTTTAGAACATGACTTTTAGATATTTCACAATTTTGATCATCCTTCTTGGGAGAGTTTGTCTGTCCCTATTAACAAGTGGCACTAAGAACTGACCACAGTACTTCTGATACAAGCTCAACATTGCAGTTTCCTCTGAATCTTTAACTTTCTTCTCCTTCACACTCCTGTTCCATCCAAAAATAGTGTTTTATCAGCACGGATTTCAGAAGTTTACGTGGTATTTCAGGAAAGCAATGGTTTGCAATTAATTAAAATGTCTTATCACTTCTCTATAGGCCATACTTAAAAAACATTAAAATCAGATACTATTATTTGAAAATCCAGAATGTGCCATATACTATAAGGTGCATTTAACATCCATGAAGGCAAACAGTGAGACAAACTGACAAATGCGGCCTTAAGATCTAGGAACAACTCTTATCCATGTTCAATACATTGAAGTTTGTGACTTTTGATCAAATAGGAAGTATTTAATCAATGTTTTCCTGAATATGTGGATGACTTCTCCATCTATTAAATGGGGATTATGGTACCTCCCTTGTAAAACTGTTGCAAAAGGCAAAATGTAGGTAAACTATCAAGAAGAGACCCATGCATAGAGTTGGGACTTAATAAACATAGTATTTGCTATCATGGTTATCATCATCTTCACGTTCTCTAAAGGCACAGCCTGTACATTTGCAGGTGTTTTCTTATTTTTAACTTAAATGTCCCATCATGTATTTGTAGATATATACTTGTAGATAATCAATTTTCTCCAAGGAAAAATTTTGAAAAATTATTCCATCATTCAATTCAAACTCAGTAAACATGAAATGTGTTCATCAAAATACTGATTCAAGTATTGGCCAGACAAAGAGGGGTCAACTTTATCCTCCAACATTACATGATTCCCCAAACCATTACATCCCACATCACTTCTGCAGTTAGTTGGCTGGTCTACTTTACCTGGGATTACCTGATAGCTTTCTTCACACATTGTCTATTTCTTTGTCACTTCATGTATCTTTCAAGCTATGGATAACCCTCAACAAATTCACATCACATTATAATCAGATGTTAAAAATGAAGAAGATTGGGATCTGTCCAAGCTTAAAAATTCATTAAATAATAAGGAAATCACTATCACTTAGACATCAGCTAAGCAAAGTTAGGTCTCTTTAAACTCTTAACATTTCCTCCTGAATCATTTTGATGTGTGTCTCATGGTTAAGAAGAGTGAAGAATGGTTTGATGGATAGTGTAACATAGGAGATCATACTTAAAAGGGACATTTTCCTCCATTTTCAGTATTTTTTAAACTTGATCTTTTAAGAGCCTCCTCAAAAGAGCATTTGATGAAATGAAAATGCATTAAAATCAAATGTGGCTGACCTCTTCTCTTCCTCTGCCCTCAGAACATTTTGTCAGTCACTGCCCAAAAGAAAATTAGCCAATTTAGCTATTAGTCAACAACAGCTTTTATCCCTTCACCCCGAAGGCCTGTCCCCCCGGACTTCTCATTCTTATCATGCAGGTGGAGGGACTGAAGAGTGAGAAAGCGGTATGCAAACCAAAGGTGAAGGCTGTAAAATCCCTGATTTGACTATTGGATACCCTGAGTTATGTTTGTTTCCACCTGTTTTTCAAGATCATACACCTACTTATGATCCCACTGTCTCAATTTTCTCATCTACAAATTAAAGGGAATATGAACCTTGTTTTTCCCTCAAAGTCCCAGTATATACCTATTTCTGTCATTGAAATCCAACAGCTGGATTTTTGTCTTTCAAATAATTACTTTAATATTGCATAGAAAAACCATCTGCTAAAGAATGCATATAAACCATCTGCTTAAGAATGCATCTGCTCTTCTGGTATATGGTTTGCACAAGTCAACTATGACCATTTACATCAATTTTAACTGGAATTCTGCTCATCAGAAAAGAGAGCCTCAAGTTTGACATAGATAGTGGTCTGAAAACAGACTAGAAGGCTCTCATTAAGGAGTAGAGTCTGTGGATTACCATCTAAGTTATGAATCACATAAGAAATTGGTACGTAAAGCGTTTCCTACTCATTTCATCAATTCACAAGCATTGATTAAGCTTCTGCTGTCTGTAACTGCGTTATCATGTCACTCATTTGTCACTTTAGAATCTGCTGCTGAATTGCTATGAAAATGAAAAGGCTCATGCATGATGTTTGCTTCTAAAGTTGATACAACATTTATTCATAAGATTCATATATTCTTAACCAGTAAATCAATTTCTTTGACTCTTCTTTCTCCTGTTACACTTCACTGAATGAGCTCAGAAAAGGCTGAATTAGTAATGATTTCAGAAGGCTGCTCTGTGCCTTTGCAGAATATGAGAGCAGGGTTTTCAAGGTATTTCATTGTTTATCAGCTAAGCTTCTGAATGAGAGAACTATTTTTTTAAATAACTTTTTAGGAACTATCCCATAGTAGGTATAAGCAATCCACAAATGTTTGTTGAAGGAAAAGGAAGACATAATTTTCACACAATTATGCCTTAACAAGCTGCCATTAAACCAACTTTGAGCAATATGGAATTAATTTAATATCAAATGTACAAAAATGATGGTTATATAAATGCCACTTACATAGTATATTCCATTTATCATGTGAGCGACTAAACAACAGCAAAGTAATATATACACGACAGTGAAAGTGAGAGTTGGTTGCTCAGTCGTGTCTGACTCTTTATGACCCCGTGGACTGTAGCCCACCAGGCTCCTCTGTCCATGGGACTTCCCAGGCAAGAGTACTGGAGTGGGTTGCCATTTCCTTCTCCAGGGTATCCTCCTGACCCAGAGATTTAAACCCAGGTCTCCCCCATTGCAGCCAGATTCTTTACCATCTGAGTCACCAATACATGTATGTGGCTTCCCAGGAGACCCTGGTTCAATTCCTGGGTCGGGAAGATCTGCAGGAGAAGGGATAGGCTACCCACTCTAGTATTCTTGGGCTTCCCTTGTGGCTCAGCTCATTAATATACATAGTATAAATATAAATATTTAGTCCCTAGAACAACCTTTTACACACTTAGAGTAGTTTCTATAATCCATATTTAAAGATTAAAAATTAAGACATTTAGCATTGTTCAAGAAGTCAGAGTCATATTCCATTCCATCACTACTGAGATTTTAGTTCGAGAGTTTTTATAACTTAAAATTCATTTGATCAAATAACAGCTAAAATGAACTACCCATAGATAGATTCAAAGGTTATTGACTTGAGAAGAATATTTACAGAAATAATCTTAATTCTTTGTAAAGCAACATCACTATAATGCTTTCTTTGCCAAGAGTTTCTAGTGTTTTTATCAAAGGCAAATTAAAAAGCTGATGATCATTTTTCCTGAAAATCTATAAACACTGACATCCATAACATAGTATCTACTTGATAATTAATCATCCTGATTTTTATCAATATTTCATTTATCACGATTTTAAATATAAATTAGGAGGAACTTAAGACTTTAATAGACTCATATAAGAAATTGCTGCCCTCAAAAGGTCTTACAAATAGAATAATCATTTATTTCTTAAACAAGCCTCAAATTCTTTCCTTACCTGTTTCTTTTTAAGGATTAATTTCCTTGACTAAAAATAATTCTGAGTGATTAATCTATCTGACGTAAAACAAACCTGGGTTTCTGGCTTACTTGCCTGTCAAAATCCTCTTTTTAAAATCCTCAGTTTAAAATCCTATTAACACTCATTCCACCATATTTGTAAGGCAAAATTTAAGTACCAAGAAGCGGCATAACATAAAATTAATAGAGTGGCATTATAAGGGACCATATGATCAAAACATCTGCAACTTGATAATCATTTGTCTTTCT
Source organism: Capra hircus (assembly GCF_001704415.2). Classification (NCBI taxonomy): domain Eukaryota; kingdom Metazoa; phylum Chordata; class Mammalia; order Artiodactyla; family Bovidae; genus Capra; species Capra hircus. Next base: position 22,511,061 of record NC_030818.1, read on the forward strand.
GCCCAGATTTTGGAGAGGAAAATACAACAAAGATAAAACTGTCTTGCCCAAGCAACTTGCAGGAGTGCTTAACTAAACTTTAAGTGCATTGCAGGGACTCAGAAATATCCTAAAATGTTTAAGTGATCTGCAATGATATTAGAAAGTTAGGCCTCTTAACTTTTTTTGGTGCTTGTTTTGTTTTCGAATGGTATTAGAAAATTATGAGAGGTGAGTCTAGTTTAATTTTTTGAAAGATTAGAAAAAAAAGTCTATAAACTATTGTGCTCATTTCCATTCATACTTAATTTATAAACAGAGTTACCATACAATTCATACTCCAAACTGCAACACTTGGTGATTGGAAGAGGGCATTATTAATAATTATAGTATATCTAAACTAAGGTTGTCTTATGAAAACTGGGACATATTTATAACTAAGCATATAAAGAAGAGACAGATAAATAGAAATTTACAGGATTGAAATATGATGTTTTAAAAAATTAGTATTCTACATCTGTGACCATTTGATTTGTAAATTAGTTCATCTGTACCACTTTTTTTTTTTTTTTAGATACTACATAAAAGCTACTGGTATCTTATGAAATTTGTCTTTCTCTGACTTACTTTACTCAAAATGACAACCTCTAGGTCCACCCATCTGCTGCACTGGTTACCAGGGTGGAAGGGGAGGAATAAACTGGGCAACTGGGATTGATGCATACACACTACTATATATAAAATAGCTAACTAATTTGGACCTACTGTATAGCACAGGAAACTCTACTCAATACTCAGTAATATCCTATATGGAAAAATAATCTAAAGAGTGAATATATGATTTATTTTGCTATACACTTGAAACTAACACAACATTATAAATCAACTACACTCCAATAAATTAAAAAAATAAAAATATTAGTAAAGAGCATTTAGTTTTTAAACGGATTCTGGATTAAAAGGGGAAAGGTGGTCTGAATCAACACTGTAACTGAGAAGGAAGAAAGGGCTTACATTTTTAAAGAGGAAGAAGAGTTCAGAAAACTCCAAGAATGGGAGTCACATCTAGTTATCTAGTTTTGAATAGACAATGATACAATGGGACCAAAAGTTAAGATGAGGCTGTTTCAGAGACTCTTCCTAAATCTATATAGCAGGATTATTTAAATGTCCTATTTAAAATATACACTTAAAAAGGATCAATCGGTCAATACTTTTTTCTTTCTAACTGTGTAAAGGGGAAATGTCATCAATCCCTATTCTAAATATGATTCAAAGTTCAGTAACTCATTCATTTATTAAGAATATAAGGATTTTGTTTCCACAAAATACCCATTCTGTTCCCCTCACTCCCTTCCCTCCCTCCTTATTTTCCTTCCCTTCCCTGACCCATGCCCCTTGCCCCTCTCTTTCAAGTAGAAACATAAACATCTCAAGTCTAAACTTTATTAAAAACACATTATCTTGGATAACTCAAAAGGCAGTATCTTGCCAAGTTTTCGGTTTCACTGGCAATGTCAGAGTACCATGCCTTGTTATAGAAGCACAGACACAGCATCTTCTGATGCTGCAGTTGTTCTCAGGTGGCAGTGCTGATGCCACCTCACCTCCTGCTGGGCGAGGACAGGATGTCTACACAGATGACCTAGGGAAGCTGTGGGCCACAGTCTGTGGCATCATTTTTAGTCCCTGTTTGTTTCCTTCCTAGGATTCTGGGACGATCCTGACAGTGAGATCAGCACATGCTCCTGCTCTCCTGCAACACCCCTTATTTATTCCCAGGAAATCCCCACCACATCACTTCCTTAATAAATAATGACTCAATTTATTTCTTTGAAGGACCGCTTTCTCCCTCCAGACCCTGCAGAGAATAAATATAATTAATTCTTTTATAGAGAAAACAGTTTACATATTCTCCTTTACGACCAGAGAAAAAAAGCAGACAGTTTGACTCGTGAGGCTTTAGGTGGATGCTCAAAGATTTCAGGAGAACACAGCTCTGGCCCCTCTGCTAAATGCAATGAAAACACTTGACCTTTTGAGGCAGGTCAGAGAAAATGCTTCTCAAGAGGACCATCAGGCACCTAGAGCCAAGGAGAAGTAGCCCAGGGATATTGCTTTTCCTTTTCAAACCAGTCATGCAGATCAATAATTTGGCTAACGATTGGCCTGAAAAGGCATTTTTCCTAGAAAGCCATTAATCAATTTATGAGCAACCCAAGCACATAAGAAGGTTGCACTTAATGAATATTTCATTATTACATGTTGTAATATAATATATATTATACTCTAAGAATGCTGTTTTAAAAATTTCTCGGCTCAGCACAGGGAACTATACTCAGTATTTTGTAATTTCCTCAGAATCTGGATCATTGAAAAAGCAAGAGAGTTCCAGAAAAACATCTGTTTCTGCTTTACTGACTATGACAAAGCCTTTGACTGTGTGGATCACAATAAACTGTGGGAAATTCTGAAAGAGATGGGAATACCAGACCACTTGACCTGCCTCTTGAGAAACCTGTATGCAGGTCAGGAAGCAACAGTTAGAACTGGACATGGAACAACAGACTGGTTCCAAATAGGAAAAGGAGTACGTCAAGGCTGTATATTGTCACCCTGCTTATTTAACTTCTATGCAGACTACACCATGAGAAATGCTGGGCTGGAAGAAACACAAGCTGGAATCAAGATTGCCGGGAGAAATAACAATAACCTCAGATATGCAGATGAGACCACCCTTATGGCAGAAAGTGAAGAGAAGCTAAAAAGACTCTCAATGAAAGTGAAGGAGGAGAGTGAAAAAGTTGGCTTAAAGCTCAACATTCAGAAAATGAAGATCATGGCATCTGGTCCCATCACTTCATGGGAAATAGATGGAGAAACCGTGGAAACAGTGTCAGGCTTTATTTTTGGGTGCTCCAAAATCACTGCAGATGGTGACTGCAGCCATGAAATTAAAAGACACTTACTCCTTGGAGGAAAGTTATGACCAACCTAGATAGTATATTCAAAAGCAGAGACATTACTTTGCCAACAAAGGTCCATCTAGTCAAGGCTATGGTTTTTCCAGTAGTCATGTATGGATGTGAGAGTTGGACTGTGAAGAAAGCTGAGCGCCGAAGAATTGATGCTTTTGAACTGTGGTGTTGGAGAAGATTCTTGAGAGTCCCTTGGACTGCAAGGAGATCCAGCCAGTCTGTTCTAAAGGAGATCAGTCCTAGGTGTTCATTGGAAGGACTGATGTTAAAGCTGAAACTCCAATACTTTGGCCACCTCATGCGAAGAGTTGACTCATTGGAAAAGACCCTGATGCTGGGAAGGAATGGGGCAGGAGGAGAAGGGGATGACAGAGGATGAGATGGCTAGATGGCATCACCAACTCAATGGTCATGGGTTTGGGTAGACTCTGGGAGTTGGTGATGGATAGGTAGGCCTGGCATGCTGCGACTCATGGGGTCGCAAAGAGTTGGACACGACTGAGCAACTGAACTGAAGAATCTGAAAAAACAGATACCAATGTATATATAACTGAATCATTGTGCTATCTACCTGAAACTAACACAACATTTCAAATCATGCTGTTGCTGTTGTTCCATCATTAAGTCTTGTCCTACTCTTTGTGACCCCATGGACTATAGCACGCTAGGCTCCATGAGGTTCTACAGGCAAGAATACTGGAATGGGATACATTTCCTTTTCCAGAGGATCTGCCTAGGACTGGGATTGAACCCACATTCATTACATTGGCAGGCAGATTCTTTACCATTGAGGCACTAGGGAATAAACACTGTTGTAAACCTACTATACTTCAATTTTAAAACATTTAAAAATGTGAATGGCTGAATCCCTTTGTTGTCCACCTGAAACTATCATATCATAATCAGCTATACTTCCCGTACAAAATAAAAAGTTCAAAAAATTAAAAAATAAAAGTACCCATGTTAGACCACTGACAATTTCATATGATCCAACCTAACAGGTTCTTAATAAAGAGTTGTTGAATACATAAAGAATAAAATGTCTTCCCTAGTGGCTCAGATGATAAAATCTGTCAGCAATGTGGCAGACCCAGGTTCGAATCCTGCTATGGGAAGATCCCCTGGAGAAGGTAAAGGCTATCCACTCCAGTATTCTTGGCTGGAAACTTCCACGGACAGAGGAGCCTATTGGGGTCACAATCCATGGGGTCACAAAGAGTCAGACACGACCGAGTGACTAACACATGCATAAAGAATAATAATAACAATAAAATTTAAAAAAAAATCTTGGCTCAGTGCCATTCAGATTCAGTTTTGAAACTTGAATCAAAAAGTTTTTGATCTCCTATCATAAAAAATAGGCACCTTGTCACACTGATATCTCTTTAGGTTCCACCGTCCTTAACGAATGACTTGGAAGGAGTGAAAAGGTAAATGCATGTTAATGTCTGTGTGAAGATACCCTACTAGGCCTGCCTAATGCCAGGAGACATGAGTTGCCTTCTTCAAAGCCCAACAGAGAAAATCTGCAACTCTGAACCATTCAGAACTGATTTATAAGCAGACGCAATATACCTCTCAAAGCTGTCCAGTATGTGTGGTTTTGGAATCAAAAATCATTTGTTCTATACCTTACCCCTTAGTATCAGAAATTACCAAATCTTTGTCTATAACCACATCCTTCAAATAAATTTAGAACTCTGTGTACACATGGTCTCATTTAATCAAACAACCTGCTGAAATACCTACTATTATTATCCCCAATTTAGAGGTGAGAAACCTGAGCCTCAGAAGTCCTGAACTTCTAACTGGCTTCATCAGAGACTTTGTGTTTTTTGTTTTTGTTTTTAATTTTCACACAGGGAACTATACCCAATATCTTGTAATAATCTATAAGGGAAAAGAATCTATAAGAGAATATATATGCATATATATATTTATATGAATCACTTTGCTGTACACTTGAAATTAATACAATATTGTAAAGCAACTATACTTCAATTTTAAAAATAAATATTAAAATTTTGCAATGCTTATTCATCCAGTTTTCCTTTTTATGTCTCTACTCAGTGATCACACAGATGGAAACTACTACCATGAGCAGATGTAAATACTTAATTTGACCTTACAAATACATATAAATACAATCTTCCTATCTAACCTAAACTTGGAAGATCTGCTAGTATTGAGGATAACTGACAAATTCGAGAATTGTTAACTCTGAATTTTTGTTTCAAATATTGTCTTTTCTACCCTTAAAAAATAAAATCTGCTTAAAGTTATCATACATTTGAGAAAAAAAAAAAAAAAAAAGAATCATTTGTCCCAGATTTTGTAGGCAACTCTCTGTAGTGGAGAAATAGACCAGCTCATCTCCACCAGCTTTTTCAAACTCAGAGCTAAATGGTGCCTGGAGACGGCGTCCAATATTTTCGTGAGGAGTTTGCACTCTCACCTTCCCTCGTACTACCAGTATTCCATTTAGCCCATTATTTTATACTTGTCTTTGCCTGTGTTGCTGAACCTCCCACTTCTGCTATAATATACTCTCTGATTCCAGAGAGGTCTCTTTCTTGCCAAGACTACCTCAGAATATTGATTAGAGTCAAGATCAAAAATAGTCATGGCCTTTGAAAATACAGTGTTTCTGTCTGAAAGGCTCCACCAAGCAGCAGGGGAGAGACCAAAAAAAAAAAAAGGTGAAGAAAAAGAACATCAGAGAGAGGCAGAGGCACAGCTGAAAACCTTTCTTCCCGCCCTTGGTATGTTTCTTTCCTCCTCTTACTTTTTTCACAGCTCACTGATTTGCTTCCTCCCCCTCTTCCTGGATTTTCACTCTTAACTCTCTCGGCTCACTTTTCCTTTCTCTTTTAACCTCAGCACTGCCCACAGTTAAAGGACAAGATGGCCCCCTTAGGAGCTGAACAATTGATGGCATTGATCAGTGGTGGTGGTCACTACCAGGAGCTCTGCTAATGGATTCTAACAGTCCCAGCCCGGTAATGACTTGAATATTTAAAGAGGACAACTTCCAAGTTCTCCGCAAAGTATTTGGTCCTTCATAGGAAATAAGACGTTGCTTTTACATAAGAGGATGATTTATAATAATGATACCATATTACAGCAACCTTTAAAAAGTAAAGAAACCATTAGCAATTCTCTTTGTGTTAAAACGTACCACTTTAAACTACTATCTTCTAATATTTTCCAGACAGATGTTTTATACATTTGAAACCATACTTTTGCACTCTGCTTTTTTAAAAAATAATAATCACATTTCTAAGTAGGTAAACTGTCTTCATAATTTTTAAAGATTGTATGATTCCATTAAATTTTTATATAGTTCACACAAACATTCTACTAGTACAGTATTAAAATTTTGAACTGTTTCAAACAGAACGCGGGCAAGAATGCTTGTGCATGTGATATTTTCATATTTCAGATTATTTTTATAGAAGATCACCCCAGAAGAGGTATTAATGTGTCATGGGAGGTAACCATTTGATGACACCTTATATGTTACCAAATTTCACATCATAGATTTCCTTAAAAAAAAAAAAGTTTTGAGTACCTTCCTCAAGCAAAGCATTCTGCTAATTTTGGAGCAGAAATGAATGCATTTAAAATACAGTCTTTACCCTGAAAAATCACACAGTCCATTTAGGGAAATAAGACATCCACCAAGAGAAAATAGAACCATATCAACTACGAGAATTCAGAGAAGAACAAGATGTTCTTCAGCAGTAGGGGCTCAAGAGTTAGACTTTTAATTGAGCCTTAGGACAGTCTTAGATTTGGATGAGTTGAGATGGGAGAATATCCAGCTGGTAAATAATGTGGTAAAGAAGGAAATTAAACAATCCAAGGAACTCCCTGTGACTCAAAGCACCATATGAGTAAATTTAATGTGTTAGCATAATCTACATAGATTATAAACTTCCCAAAGGTATCTGCATTACTAGTAATAGCTATTCACCCTTTTCCTTGAAGCTTTCTCTTTCCTTGTTACATCTGATGGGATGCTATAGAGGTTTACCTCCTCTGTCTCTAACCAGGCCTCTTCTTTCTTTCTTCTTCACACAACCCCTTTAAATAAGGCATTTCTCCACTTTCTCTTCCAGTCTTTCCACATTTTCTGCAGGTAGCATCACTTAATCTGTTGTCTCTAGCCATTGTTTCTTGCTGTTAACTCCCCAATTTCTATTTCTAGCTTTCAATTCTCCTTTTTGGTCTAATACAGTTCCACCTGCAGCTGACAGCCCTTGAGATCCAACAAGCCCAAAATTGGACCCTTTCTGTGTGTTCTTCATACCATTTGAAACCCTCACAGAGTTCAGACGCATCATCATCTTTGATGTCTTTCATCTTCACAGTTCACATTCAATCAAGTTTCCAAATTTGGTCCTAGCTTCACAGTGAATCCCAATTTCCCCCTATTACAGACCACCAGCACCTTTCACCTAGAATACTGTGAGGATTCCTATCTGATCAGCTTGCCTCTAGCCTCATTCCATTCAATCTAAGCTCCACACCATTACCAGGCATATTTCTAAACCACAGAGGAGATTGTATCACTTGTCTACACAAGGACTTCCAACAGATCTAGTCAAATGGCAGTCAAATCCAAACACATTAACGTACTCCACTAGTTATTTGTGACTTACACCCACTTTACTTCTCTAAATTCATCTCCTCATACCACGCCTTCTGCGCACACACATGCATGTACACACACACACACCACCTTGGACCATTTAAAATTTACTGAAAATCAACACTGACTTTAACCCAGCTGAACCTTTTCTTCTGTAGTTTCCTTTGAATTGAATACTCTCACACACTCTGGTCTACTGAAATCTAACACAACCTTTGAAAGAAAGTGTTCTATTAGTTAGTTAGCATTAGTCGCTCAGTTCTGTCCAACTCTCTGTGACCCCATGGACTGTAGCCCGCCAGGCTCCTCTATCCATGGAATTCTCCACTCAAGAGTACTGGAGTGGGTTGCCATGCCCTTCTGCAGGAGACCTTCCTAACCCAGGAATCGAAGCAGGGTCTCTTGCATTGCAGGCAGATCCTTTGCCATCTGAACCATCAGGGAAACCCAAATAGAACCCTTATGTCCAACTAAATGTCATCACTTCTAGAAAGTCTTCCCAGACTTCTGTCTCCTCTACTTTAACTTCTATGTTCTAACTTCTTACATTCTAGAGCACAGAGTAGTTCATTTACATTTCTGTCTGCATAAGTATTAATAGAACAGTTTCGTTCCGAAGGCCAAGTTGAGAAATTCCATAAATTCAAGTGTGTTTAATTTTTTAATCTCCCTGGCTAAAGGCTGAGCTTCCTCTTGCTACTTGATAAATGGCTATTAGAGGATTACCAGCTAAACCTAAACGCCTTCAAGAAGATGTTCAAAACAATCCTTATCTAATAGGTATGGAGAAAAGGAAGGGAAGAAATGAGAAAAGGGTCTCAGAAGTTACCAAAGACTTTTCTTTCCAATCAACTCTATGATATATCTTCACTGATACATGATATATCATGAACTCTGATAGCTTGTCATGATCGGTTCTTAAGCAAAAATGTGGCATTGCAAATTCAAGTTCTTGTGCTAGGCTCTTTTGCTCCCAATTCAAGGCCCTTGCTTAGATTTAAAGTGAGGGTTTTGGGTTCAGAAAACTCTCAGGCTCTAAGTGCGCCCCACCCCCCGGCTGTTTCATGTGATGCTGACTGGTGTCTGAGCACACTGCCGGATGCCCTGGTCCCCAGATAAATCTGAGGTAGGACAGAGGGGATAGAGAGGAAGACAATTTGCAACCAACACTCCAGCTTTATTTATCACGTACCCTGGGAAAGTACTGAGCTAACAAAAAAGGCAAAAAGAAAGCCAAGTTATTTAAAGAGCGGGAGCTAAAACATCAGAAACATAAACTAACGTTTCTAAATAAAAAAAGGGTGTGGAGCACAAGTCTTTTTTTAAAGTAGATTTCATATCTTAAGAAAACTGAATTTCAAGTGATATTTTTGAATGAACCATATAGCCCTGTTTATTAGGACTCAGGATTATTCCCAAGGCCTGTTTCTGACTCCCTGGGTTCATGACGTTAGGTAGCACTGTATTTTTTTTTTTTCATTTGTGTATCACAAGTAGGTTAATGATAGTATCTGCTTTTGCCTAAAGTGGGGCTGGTAAAAGGAACATATTAAAATGATGAGGATAAATAGTTATGTCTCCCCAGTACCAGTTCTCCACTATTTTTCAGGCTAAATTCCCACAGAACTTTGTTTTACTTTTTCAAAAGCTACAAATATTGTTTGCTTACATGCATGAAAAGAATAAAACAACCAGTGAACAATCTGTAAGTCTGACTACATTTAATAAACTAAAATGAAATAGAAATCTAGAAGACATCAAAGTGGCACCTAAACAAAAAAAAAGAGTGGCATCTGATGCTTTCCCTCATTAACAAATCAGCCAGTTATTCCAACCTTGGTATATGCACACTGATTGCCTACAACCCGAGAAAAACATTGTCTATACACAGAATGATTCATATCCTTAGTCTGATTATTGTATTTGCAAAGGTGAATGCAGAAATTGTCATCATTTTCTAGCTCAGGAAAGAAAAAATAGAAACAAAAACATATTCCCTCTTTTTGCATTGACTGCTAAATAACTAACTGATTAAGATTCAGTAAACTAAGGCGTTTTTGGATAAACAGTGGTATTCTCTAATTTAGAATCTAATGGATACATTTGCTAAGTGACTATGAGTCTTCCCAGGTGGCTCAGATGGTAAAGAATTCTCCTGCCAATGCAGGAGATATGGGTTCAAGCCCCAGGTTGAGAAGATCCCCTGGAGAAGGAAACGGAAATCCATTCCAGTTTTCTTGCCTGGAAAACCCCATCGACAGAGGAGCCTGATGGGCTACTGTCCATGGAGTCCGCAAAAGAGTCGGACACAACTTAGAGACTAAACAAGAGCTGGCCTAAAACTACAGTTGAATATCTGATCTAATCCTACAAATTTATCTGCAAATAGAGCTCATACAAAATAGAGTGAATAAAACAGTCTCAAGATAATCATAAATAATTTCTTTTTTGCAAGTGTACTAAAGTGCTTATTATGTAGTTTGGAGAAGTACGTGTGCAGCAGTACAAGTACACGTGCACCTCACTTCGTAGGTCGAATGCCCAGGGTTCAAACCCAGGACCTGCCAAAGCACTAGCGGCCTTGGATTTCAGGACATTTATTAATCACTTCACACCCATCTGCTCTCTCAGACAATGAGGTGATAACATCTATGTTCCGGGGTTGCTGTAAGCGTTAACTGAGGGGATGCCATGTATCACGCTAAGCGTCTGACACAGAAACTTTTTCAATAAATGTGCCTCCTCTTATTAATGAGGCTAAAAAGTTGAACAGTCAAGGCAGTGCTTCTAATTTCATATTCTACAGGAAATTCATAGAACAATCTAGTTCACACACACACACACACTGAAAATATTCTCCCCAGCGCCCAACTGTGCTTGGCATATGTCTGTGTCCCCTCCATGGCCCAGTCTCATGCATGTGCCTTCTATAGTGAAGACTTCCCAGGAGAATCAGAAAATGTCCTATATGTTAGTGGAATTTCCCTTGAATGGAACAAGCTTTGGATAGAGCCTTATTGATTATTTTCCTTGATGACAGTTTTTCTAATGGAGATTTACCAAAGGATTTCTGTAGTGACTTGGCAATACTCTTAAGCATTTTATTTCTCAATCTTCTTATGCCTTTCTGAAGGTCATGGGCTGGGTCTATGTAATTCTCTTTGCAGCACCACATGCAATTGGTTGCTTAGGAAATGCTTTTTGAGATGGTGAAGAGCTCTGTTTCTCATTAAGTGGCTTTGAACTCTGGCACTTCAAGTCCTGACTCTAGACGTACCCTTCACATTACTACATAATTCAATTCAAACAGTAAAGTGATTACCTTCTCTCCCCAGGACACATGGAACATGCTTCCCCCTATGCCTTCATAGGCATCTTTTTCAAGTCAGTCCATTCTAATGAAAGGATTCCACTATTCCCTAAATTCTTTATTCTGGTCCTTTCCTTAACTTGATGTTGCAGCACTGAGTTGTGACACTAGGGGGAAAAAGAGCCAGCAAGTCAAAAATGGGTTAGGAACGTAATTATCTACCATGCTGCAGAAAAGGAGGACAGGGTTGGCTTACATCCAAAGGTCAAATATATACAGGCTTTCTTATGGGAAAGGAATGTCAAACCTGTTTAAAAGTCTTTTGAAGTGAGTTTATAGTCCCAGACTTCTAAAATTAACCATCTGGTTGAATCATTCTGATATTTCCGTGAGCAAAGATAGATTGATTAGCTTTTCCAGGGTTATGTGTTATCAGATAAGCAAAGCAATATATTTTACATAAATACTTTCTACCCAAATGCCATGAGGAGAGTACAAGAAGCTGAAAAGATGCCCTCTGGGACTGCCCAAGGTTTTTCATAGAGAGAAAAAGCAAACTGGCCATGTGAATGTAATTTTTTAGCATGATACTATGCGAGCCAGAACAAATGTATGGCCTCCTTCCCTAATTCTTCTTTTATTAATGCTTCTAAATCATGTTAGAATTTTAGGGCTTCAAATTGGATTAAAGTTTGGCTGAGTAGGATGATAAATTGTGTGTTGGGGTGGGGAGGAAACTCTGAACAAAAATTCTTGTGCCCAGTAAAAAGTCTCTTTCATTTCAGAATTACATTTGTCAGAATGTTAGGAGAAGCATCTCAAGTCTATTTGTTTTATCTAAAACCGAGGCCTCCCACTGAGCTTTTTCCGCTTTGCAATGGGAAACATATATTTTTCTATCATCATTATTTTCTCAATAGTATAAAGAAGAATGAATAAAACAGCTTTGAATGAATAAAACAGCTCTTTTAGGGCCTCTTTACTTCATATTATTTTAGCATTTGATCAGTTGTCTCCTATTAGGTTGGCATCAATAAGCATCCATTATAAATACAACTATATGCATGATAAAGGATATCCCATTTTGTTGTGCCAACATCAGCATATACAGGGAAACATATAAAGTGTTAGTTAAAAGGAGCCTTAGAGATTATTCAGCTGTCTTATTTCAGAAGTTAATAAAATGAGCTTCAGAGAGTTTAGTTATTTCTCCCCAAAAAGCTTATATCTGATTCTTTTCATCCTAACCCTGAGTCCTAGTCTAGTATGATACTGCGGGTGAAAGAAAGTAAAACTACCATGTACTGAGTATTGTATAAGTCTGTCATGTCTTCTAACCCACTCAAACACACTCAACAATTTAACATCATGCATATAGTCAATTCTGTTTTACATACAGACATCCTCAGTGTAGTTTAAAGTCACATATCTGGGCAATGACAACATTTTTTTGTAAATTGTGCAAACTTTTGAAATCATACTAGAAAATAAAATTTATGAATACAATTTACAATACATATGCATTAACATTCTTAAAAGTTGTTTTACAGGTACTAGTAACAAAAGTATTATCTGTGACTCTATTATGGATAAAAACGGGTAACTTCTGTAATACACTCAAAGGGGAAGAATCACTCTAAAGAAGGATGCCCTTAAAATGTCCCCCAAAACACTTTTATTTGGCCATAAATATGAATAACCTTGAGGGTTATAATGACAAAATTCTCAAACCATGGATCAAATGATGTCCTATTTTCAGGCAGATAACACCATGATAGCAAAGAGGAAAGATATCTAATTTCTGTCTGGGACATTTAAAATAAATATAATGGGAACAAACTGCCAAAGCCATCCTTCAACCCTACACCTCTTTCATTCTGATCCTTAAACCAACCCCTTAACTGCTGGAATGGGGGTAGGAGGTGGGGAAACACTTCATGCCAACCTGTGCTATCCTCTTCTGTCCCTGACTTCTACCAGGGCCTGCAGTAAAAATTGCTCATCTCTCCTATAGCCCAAAGGCCAAAAATCCTATTCATATCAACTCACAGATCTCAGCCTCTTGGGAGGCACCAGTGCTCTAGTCTTGTAAACAGTCTTATTCTGAATCTCAGATGAGTTTCCAGCTTAGGCAGGTGGATAGACAGACAGATATACAGGATAGATATGTATGATATCTATATATTCATCCTTCTATAGGTGGCTTCCATTCCTTTTATCCTAGAAATGCAAATGTCGTAAAAACAAAATAAACAGACATATGCCCAGAAAGTTTAGCAACAAGTTCATATATTTTTTCTAATTTCCTAAGATATCAAAGCATAAATAACCACAAAAGAACTAACATCTATCACATTTGCTGTCTTTCAAATTCTTGTAAGCTGCTCTATAATTGTAACTGAATACACCTTCTGTTGTCAAGTTAAATGTTTGAAGAATGCTGTCTATGAATAGGAAAATAAGTTAGTAATGACTGACACCAAACTAGCTCCTTTCAAGAAATATGGTAAGCATAGCTCCCCTGCTCTTCTTCGTATTTTTCAAAATCACGTGAATCATACAGAAGCACTTTTCTCCAAACTTAGAACTGTGACAGCCCTAAAAGAAGAACAGGGATGGCTATTTTCCATAGACCCCAGGGCCAGCCCAGGAACAGCCCTTTAGCACAAACTGCATGGCTAACAGAATTTTAAGGAATCTTAAAGAAGGTGATCCACTTTCTCAATGGGAAATGAATGTGTTTTGAGGATCTATCTTTTTCACGATTATTCAATTCTGTGTGAATCTGGCACTTTGGGAATTTGACATTATTGGTGTAGTGGAATAGGCTTCTGGAAAAAAGTCAAGAAAAAGTTAAATGCATGAAGTTCAGAAAGCACAACGAGCTGGCTTATCATTCAAAGGCTTGAGAATGAATGGGGAGAAAGAACAGGTTCCACGGAGAAGATAATGTTAGAGCTACATCTAGAAAAAACTGGGATTTACAAGTCAGACAAGGTAGGACATTCCATTTTCTCCAGTGTCATGCTACTGACTCGTGACTCCAGGAAATAGTGCAGGACAGGGGAGACTGGCATGCTACAGTCCATGAGGTCTGGAACTGGACACAACTTAGAGACTGAACATGCCATGGTTACAGACCAAATTTCTACCTATGTGTAAAGGCCAATGGCTGGTCTCTGAAGAGTCTACATTTTGCCAATCATCAGGCTGACTTCGCCTTTCCAAGGACCACTTTAGGTGGAACATTAAAGACGTACGAACATCTTCTTATAGCCATGAGCACACTGCATTGTAATTACTTGTTTGCATGTCTCCTCTACTTGAAGACCAGGGATATATTTATATCACACTGCACAAATTCATACACTCAAAGGGCTAAAACAAATCAATGAACCAAAGAGAATTTAATCAAGACAACAAAGGGCCACTCTTGCCCTCTGTAGTTTGCGATGGTTTTAACTAAGAAAGCTCCAAATGCCCATGTGATATGGAGAGTCAGTTCTGAGTACCCCTGAGACCTCTCAACTAGGCCAGAGGGCTCCTCAGAATTCCAGATAAATCTTGTTTCACCAAACTTCCCTGAAAAATAACTTCACATGCCTTGGGGAGGTTATCTCAACTGACCTTTCCACTGGGACTCCTCCAGCTACTGGTCTAGGCTCCACTTCTGGAGATGCCATCACAGATATGGACTGTTAGGTTCACTTTGGTCCACCAACAAAACAAGTACAAACTTCTATGTCCTGCCAGCATGTTCCATTTTTGAGCACCTTAGTATTTTTACTCCTGCTTCTTTTGTAAATACAAACTATTTTCAAAAGGAATATGAAATCCACAGAAAGATCATGGACTTTGGTGTCAGAGACTGAGTTTGAATCTCAGCTTTGCCACTTTCTCTTGGACCCTGAGTAATTTAATTCCCTGAGACTCAGCTTCCTTACCTGAAAAATACGAGGAAAATAGCACTTACTTCCTAGGAGGCTATGAGCATCAAATGTGGTGAACCTGAGACAGTGCACTACATATTCAGTAAACAGTGGATTTAAAGGTATCTAAGAAAACATGACAATTTTTGTAATGCACAAAAGCTAATCTTTTTTTTCTCAAGAGGGCTGGAAACAAGGAAAAATGCTACTTCTCTTTCAACACAAACATGATGATTTTGTTAGCTACTTTAATTAATGTACTGGGCACATTTTCCAGCTGTCATGTATCTTAAAAAATATAAATTCTTTTTACTTGAAGGATATGGAGGAAAAGGAAATAAATTAACTGTGACAGGATGGCATTTTGAGATTTATACTTGAATTGCAATATTTTGTTAGGAACGATTTCCCAGGAAAGGTTGTATCCTCATAAACAATGATACTGTTTTGCAAATATCGTAATGCCGCACTGGTCAGCTGATTTATACAGAATAGTTTCTTTTTAAAGTACAGTTGATTTACAATGTTTCAGGTTTATAGCAAAGTGATCCAGCTGTGTATATATATATTCTTTTTCAGATCCTTTTCCATTACAAGTTATCACAAAGTGTTGAACATAGTTTCCTGCACTATACAGTAGATCCTTCTTAACCTATTTCATATCTATTCATCCCAAACTTCTCATTTATCCCTCCCACTACCTTTCCTCTTTGGTAACCATAAGTTTATTTTCCATATCCGAGTCCATTTCTGTTTCGTAAATAAGTTCATTTGTATTTATGATGTCTCATGATATTTTTCTTTCTGACTTCACTTAGTACGATCATTTCTAGGTCCATCCTATTTTCTTGCCATATGACTTCTGAATTTTCTAAGCTTTAAGAAAGTACCTGACTCAAAAGACAGCCTATCAAAGAAGTCAGGTAAAAAAAGCAACACATATGACAACTATTTATCTCCATTAGCCCTTCTTCAACAATGCAACAGTAGTTATTTGAGTCAAGTAATGGGTACTCAGTGATAATATTCAGTATGGATTAATCTCTTTTTTCTTTCCCTAGGTACTTTCCCCATGGTCTCCTAGAATTTTTACCCTTGGTTTCTGTTCAGTTTATTTTTCTTCTTAGTTATATTCCTATTTATGCCTCTAGGAAAATACAGAATTAATCTTTCTATGTATGGAGAAATATACCATCCTGATGATATATCCAGGAAGTCTATTTCAATTATTTTAAGTTTCCCAAGGTACTACATGAACATTAAACTCCTTGATTCTTTTTTACCTGTCAGTTCTATTATTTAATAATCCTACATCAACTAAATTAGATCTGTCTTTCTGGTATTTGGCTCAAAATGTCACATTTTATGATCAGTGATAGCTGTAAAGGAAAGGCCCGTAAGACTCAGAGAAGTAAACAGATGGAAACAGCATCACCTAGCTCATATGAACTTAGGAAATATAGGGATCCAGAAGCTGTGTTCTATCTCAATCCCCTCTCCAACTCCTCAGTTCTTCAATGATGCTAAAATCCAGCCAGTGGCTAATTTTACTAGGGCAGCATCTGGTAACTTTTCCAAAAGACAGAGACATGTGAGAATTTGCAATAGAGAACCATAGCCATCCTGCCTGAAACACAAATCTTGACATACATAAAAATAACTATGGCACACACTAACCTGTAAAAACTAGCAAACAGAAGCACGCACGTGCATGTGTGTGTGTGTGAAAGCCAGTGTTCTACAAACTGGATGATATGAAAGGAACACCAGCTATTCTGCAAACACCAAGTCTGCTGAAGGCAGATTACCCAGGGATTGGATCGACACAAGCCAAGGCTCCTGAACCATCAAAGATGGTCCTTGCTTCTATCCTTACTGTATAAATGTCCTCATTTGGCCTCAGATCCTATTGAAAGTGCCCGATAAATATATGTGAATGATTATTGCAAAGTGTAACTAAAGACTGCAGGTGTGCTCCCAGCAATAAGTAACAATAAAACAAGTTTCCATCACCAAAACTAGTGATGATTTTTACTTTTAAATTAGATGGTCAATGCCTTCAGTAGCTGGATATTTTGCTTCTTAAAATTCCCAAATAGGTCCTAAAAGTTGTACTATACATACTACAGGAATCCAATAAAATGCTAGATTTTACTACACAACTACACAGAGATGTGACTTGAAATATTTGAAAACAATATGCTATGCATTATAAATATAAGGAAACAAATATAAATATAACTGAAATGCTAAACAGGAATTAAAATTTAAGTTACTGATAATACATGATCTTCTAATAGAACTACCCATAAACCAGGGACAATGAGCTTTCCTGGAAAACAGACTGCTGACCTCAGATAATGTGCTGCTCTTGTACACCCAAGGCAAAGAAAATTAAATGCCCCCAACACAGACCACACAACCACAGAATCTGTCTGAATTCCAAGAACCAAAATGACTTATATTAGCAAACAAATGCCCACTATTTGCTTTCAGCATCTTCTTTCAGGTTTCTCTGTTTAGTTCCTACTGCTGCTGCTAAGTCGCTTCAGTCGTGTCAGACTCTTCGCAGCCCCGTGGACTGCAGCCTACCGGGCTCCTCCGTCCACGGGATTTTCCAGGCAAGAGTACTGGAGTGGGGTGCCATTGCCTTCTTCGTGTTTAGTTCCTAGCAAGCATGCAAATAATAGGTTCCTCATTTCCAAGATGCCACTAAGTGCAGCAACTGCCATCTTGCAGGCTGTCATGCTCCTGACAGATGAGAGTATCCTGTTTAAAGATGGCCAGTGATTAGATAAGGGCAACATGTACTCTCCTTACATTTCATCTATAGAAAGAGGCAGCTGTGCTTTGAGCATCTCTCAAGAGCTGTGGTCATCCAGCTACAGAGAAACTGAGGGTCCTCTGAAGTCAGTCAGAGCCAAATCTTACTCCATCATTTTTATATATACTGGGGTTTGGAATTTGTCCTTTACTGTTTTCACAATACCAGATCAAAAAAGAAAGTAAGTAAAGTACAAGGTGAATAACTTATGTACAGGTATGAAAAACTGCCCAATATATGCTCTTATGTGAATAATGTAGGTTATGGAATAAAAAGTAATCTATGATGCTGTTTACCATTTTGTATAGAACCAATGACTGTTTGGCACGGGCATAGGGAAATTTTGAAAGTACTCGATTATTAGCAATGAACTGGGGCAAGGAAGTATTGAGTTCGGTATTATGGGCTATTTTCAATTTATAAGGTATATCCAAATAGAGAGATGGATAGATAGATAGCTATTGTGTGATTAGAAAAATCATGAACCTACGTCATCAGTCAAAAAAGTGACCAAAATACAATATATCTATTGTATACTCACTCTGCATACCTTCACAAATCCAACTGAAAACAGTAGGCCAATAAAGTGGAATATAGTTCATAACTTCATGATGTATTTTAGAGCTTTTAATGTGCCCAGTGGATAGCTATTGAGAATAACTAGTCATAGGAAGAAGAATAAAAATGTGCCTATACATAGAATACAAGCTCCCAGGGCTCACTGTAGCCTGTACACCTGGTAAATTTTGGCCAATTCATTTTAAAGCCAAGATATGTTAGGTATGCTTTGGACATTAGAAATGGTGGTCCAAAATGGAGCAGATTTTGGTCAACGTACTCCTCTGACAGTCATGAGGACTATGTCCATTTCAAATGCCCTGTCCTTGTTCTATGAATTGATTGGGCAAACTGGGCAAAAAAGCAGTTGAGAGACTGGATTTATCAAACACAGTTTCCTGTTTCCTCCTTGAGAACCCCAGGTTTAGGGTCAGGATTTTTACTATGCTAATCCTCTACCCAACAGAAGGGCCCCCACAGTGCTCCAGGTTATCAGAATTCAATAGTTAAGTCAGCCCTGGGCTAATCCATCTAATGCTAAATTGCAAGTTCATCATGACAGTAAGGAAAATGCAAGTTTGCCATAAAGGTCAGCCTCATACGTTTGGAGGTCTGGAGGAAGTCTGAAGGAATTATTTCAGATACAGTGA
This sequence comes from Capra hircus, assembly GCF_001704415.2. Taxonomy (NCBI): domain Eukaryota; kingdom Metazoa; phylum Chordata; class Mammalia; order Artiodactyla; family Bovidae; genus Capra; species Capra hircus. Next base: position 22,529,943 of record NC_030818.1, read on the forward strand.
GAGGGCAAACAGCCCTCTCTCTGCCTAACACATTCCAGAGAGCTTTCCTTGAGTGTTTCTTCTTTTTGCCTAAGGCCTTGATTGCCACACAAATACAAATTTCTCTGAAGAAGTTCACTTTTGGGGCTATAATCAGCCATTTTATGCCCTATTATGAATGGTTTCGTGTAATTCATTTGGGAGAGAGCCCAGTCCTTAAAGGGGGTGATTCCCATGTATGTGTGTGTATACATGTGTGTGCGTGTCACTCAGCCATGTTCAACTTTTTGCGGTCCCATGAACTGTGGCCTGCCAGGCTCCTCTGTCCATGGCATTCTCCAGCAAGAATACTGGAGTGGGTAGCCATTCCCTTCTCTAGGAGATCTTCCTGACCCAGGGATCAAACCCGGGTCTTCCACACTGTAGGCAGATTCTTTACAATCTAAGACATCAGGGAAGGAAGCCTGATGCCCTACCATACTTCAATTTTTAAAAAATGTTAAAACCTCCTTTTGCTCTATACATCTCCTTGGGGTGAGCATCCTTTATACGGCTTATGGTGACTAGTAAGCTGGGTAACTGAAAAAGCGGCTCCTTCTAATAACTGGAATGTATACCATTAGAATTGCACTTGATGCCTCTAATGTCTCATGGAATAAACTTCAATGTGCATTACCATCCATTTATACTTTATATATGAGCTGATGGAGACCCACAGAGTTTGTGTGCTATGTTTGCTAAGTTGCTTCAGTTGTGTCTGACACTTTGCGACCCTATGGAATATATCCTCCCAGACTCCTCTGTCCATGGGATTCCCCAGGCCAGAATTGGAGTGGGTTGCCCTGCTCTCCTCCAGGGGATCTTCCTGATCCAAGAATTGAACCTGCATCTCTTATGCCTCCTGCATTTGTAGGTGGGTTCTTTACCACTATCACCGCCTGGGAAGATTAAGGGGGTGATGAAAAAGATAAATCACTGCAAATATAAACAGTATTCTGTATCCTTGACATTGTGGTAAATTTACTCATCACTTTAAGATTTATGCCTGGATGAAATATATCCACACAGAGGTCCTTACTACCTACATTAAAAGATGGGAAGCCTGATTCTAGCTGTATCCTGAAATTTCTGCATAGGCTTGGACTTTCAAGACTCAAGCTTTCAAGACCTCACCTAATCATGAGAATATTGGACTAAATCAAGACTCTTTTCTCTGTGAAGTATTCAACACAAAAAAAGGGAAGGCAAAACATATACAATTCAACATAAAACTTGGGAAACATCTACTTAAAAAGGAGACTCAGAGAAACATATAATTGACCCCCTAAAGAGTTCAGCTGCAAATAAATCTTTTAAATTTCGTTCAGTTATACATTTTCTGTTATCTATTTGACCATAGAGAAACCCCCTGCAGGATCAGTTCTGGAGGATCAGGTAACAGTTCTGCAGGATTAAGGCAGCAGACAGAATTGTGGATAGAATCTGGGTAGTTTTCTGTGCCTGAGTTTAAATTCTGGCTCTGCCAATTAATGGCTCTTTGAAGTGTGGCAACTAGCTTACCCTCTGTAGGACTTTCTCAATTATTGATTTATTCATTCAACAATTACGTTTCAAGTGCCCCATCTTTTCCCATCCATTACCTATGAACATTCCTATAAATAGTACCTATGAACTTTAACTTATTTTATATAACAGTTTAGGCAATTCTTGAATAATTATCTGAGGTCGCTTGAGATTCAAACTAGTGCAACAACTTCCTAAAAATTTATATAGCACTTAATACTCTTCAGGAGCTATCCTATTCTCTCAAGAAATATTAACCCATAGAAATCAGTTAAAAATACCAGTGCCTATGACTGTCAAAGTTAAAAGTGAAAGTGGCTCAACTGTGTCTGACTTTTTGTGACCCCATGGAGTCATGGAGTATAGCCTGACAGGCTCCTCTGTCCATGGGATACTCCCGGCAAACATACTAGAGTGGATTGCCATTCCCTTCTCCAGGGGATCTTCCTGACCCAGAGATGGAACCTGGGTCTCCTGTATTGCAGGCAGATTCATAACCATCTGAACCACCAGGGTCAACCTGGTATGTTTTAGGGTCCAAATGATTACGTACCAACATATGCAAAACTGTTCAGGCAATTATGAAAAACTGTCTAGAGTTTAAAACAAAAAGCGAGGATGACTGGCTTCAGAGCCAAAGGAGTATTACTGCTGGCCGGCCAAGGACTGTAACTATAAAACTGCAGAGAAAGGCCCAGGCATCCCTTCCCGTGGTTGTTAATTTTATCATTCCCACTCTGTTTTCCTCCAGTATTGGCAAGAAAACTTCAGAGTGAAAAGGATGCTCTGCAGTCTTATTCGGGGGATGCTTACTCACTAAGTCCTGTCCGATCCTGCAGCCCTGTGGACTGCAGACAGCCAGGCTCCTCTGTTCATGGGGTTTTCCAGGCAAAAATACTGGAGTGTGTTGCCATTTTATTCCTCCAGGGGATCTTCCCAACCCAGGGATAGAACTCATGTCTCCTGTGTCTCTGCATTTCAGGCAGATTCTTTACCTGCTGAGCCATCAGGGAAGCTTACCTGGACCTAGATTGCCAGACAGATGCCAAAAATTTTTGAGCCTGATTCTCAAAACTGAGCATTGAACATGATTTTTAAAAAAGGAGATTTGAGAGCACATATACACGCTTCCCCAACCAAACTGTCTTGTTCTGACACCTATCTCACGAACCAATCAGTGCTGGTTAGGATGAGCAAACTGTTGAAAGCTTCGAGTCAATTTCAGTGTTTTGCTGTATGTCTGTTCTCAAAAAAGGGCAAGATAGTATAATCCAGGATTTTTAAATTTGGCAACTGGTTCAGTTTGAATAGTCCAAGATTGGAATGAAAAGCTTTTCTAATCCTATTTGCTCCTCCATGATCAAGACACTCTCTTCATTGTGTGGTGGATGTTTGTGTCTCATGGTGATGAGAGCAAAAAGTAGACATTTGAACACTCCATCTCCTATGTCATAATCAAAGCAGAGCAAAAAGCTTTCACTGAGTCCTGCTGCTCTTCACAGATCCCTTATCTCTTATCACATGCTTTGAAGAGAATCACCACAACCCTGTCTCATCAATTCAAATGCATATTTAAAAATCAATATGTTCAAAAACTGTTAGAGGTGCTTCATGACTGTATTTCCATTGATTTGCAAAGGAAACTGGAGTGTGATGGGGAAGGAAACATTTATATATGAACTATGTAAAAAAGCATCCAGAAGATTCTCATGGGCCCAAGGAAAATGTCAGAGAAAGAACTCCACAGGCCGGAACATGACAGATGATACCTTTCAGCTCTGAGATGGATGGGGCCACTGACTTATTCCCAGAGTTGTCAGTCAATGAATAGAAGAAAGAAATGAGGCAAAGTTCTATCTGAGTATTCCCAACTCTTGAGCCATTATGCTTTACAATGACCAGAAAGTCTGCATTTTGAAAACCTCTCATATTCCTATAGGCTTCTGACTGTGCTCTTCAGAACTGCACGCTGGCTTTAGGACTCAGGAAGTGTGGCTGTGCATCTCCACGTTTGGAGCTGTCTTAGTTCTCCTGAGCTGCCAACAGTAAGTAATCGATGGCGTGAGACACAACATAGTGGAGCCTTCCCTTTCCCGAGTTGTTCTTTCATTGAAGTTTTGCTGACAGTTTCTTTCTGTATCACTGTACCCTCTGTTCAAGTGGATGGGCATCGCCAGGAAGTTATTAGAAATGTAAGTTCAAGGGTTTGGCCCCAGATGAATTAGAATTACTTGGGGGTGAAGCCCGGCACTCAGTGTTTTAACAAGCCCTGCCTCAAAATCCCAGGGCCACTTCTTGTCATCATTTCCCTTTCTGGAAAAAGAGCAAACTTGAGTCAACATTTCATTCTCTTCCACCAGAGCTCTTGCTCTAACGGAATTTACAAGTCTGGCCTTTCATGTCCAGTCCCCCAAATGGAATGCAGGACACAGGAAGGCAGGGAGGGAAAAACGTCTGCATGCCAAACAGAGAAGAATGACCTGTGGGGCGAAGCTGTTTTGTCTGCATCCTGTCTAAAGGCACCAACATTTACAGAGGATAAACTAAGGGAGGGGGAAAAAAATCCTGGAGCTCTATAATCATTCAAGTTTGGAGTAACTGTAAATTAAGCAATAATATTGTGCATATTTTCAACCAGCATCTGTGTTCCACTAAGTTTCAGTCTGGCTTTTATTCCCCTGAGGAATCAGCCCACATTCAAGAGGTTAAAAGATGGCGGGGGTGGGGGGAAACTTACTCCATTTTCTATTTCTCATGTCTCCTTCTGTGTATATATCAAGGGACAACATAAGGCATGAACAGTTCTGCAGGATCAAAGCAGAACTGTGGATAGAATCTGGGTAGTTTTCTGTGCCTGAGTTCAAATTCTGGCTTTGCCAATTACTGGCTCTTTGAAATGTGGCAACTAGCTTGCCCTCTGTAGGACTTTCTCAATAATTGATTTATCCATTCAACAATTACGTTTTAAGTGCCTACGATGTGCCAATATTTGTTACAAATATTGCTTACCCAGTGAACAAGAATGATACTCTGATCTAGTAGAACAAATGTTTCAGAGGAAGCTTAAAAAATCAAATAGTGTGTGCATATATATATATATATATATACATACATACACAAACTAATGTTAATCTTGTGACCAAAAATGGGAGTAAGAACAGAAAATGGCTGATTGTGAATGAATTATTTTAAATATAAATCCCATGGACGGAGGAGCCTGGTGGCCTTCAGTCCATGGGGTCGCGAAGAGTCGGACCTGGCTGAGCGACTTCACTTTCACTTTTCACTCATTGGAGAAGGAAATGGCAACCCACTCCAGTGTTCCTGCCTGGAGAATTCCAGGGATGGGGAGCCTGGTAGGCTGCTGTCTATGGGGTCGCACAGAGTCGGACACAACTGAAGCAACTTAGCAGCAGCAGCAGCTGCAGCAGCAGGTAGTAAAGGCCTTTTTAATATTTGAGCAGAGAGCTGAGTAAGATGAATACTTAGCCTATCTGGGGAAAGAACTTTCCAGAGGGATTAGCAAGTGCAAAAATCCTGAAGCAGAAATGAGTGTGGAGTGGTTGGAACACAAAAAAGGTCAATATGGCCAAGAGGCATAAGGGAAGAAGAGGACAGAGCTGGATCACATAGGGTCTGCAGACAATAGCATGGATCTGTGTGTGCAAAGAACCCTTAACATAAGATCCACCATCTTAGCAAACCTTTAAGCACACAATACAGAATTATTAACAATAGGTGCCATGGTGCACAGTAGATAACTAGGACTTAGTCATCTTCAAACACTACTCTATTCTCTGATTCCCTGGTGGCTCCGATGGTAAAGAATCTGCCTGCAATTCGGGAGACCTGGGTTCCATCCCTAGGTCAAGATTCCCTGGAGAAAGGAATAGCTACTCACTCCAGTATTCTTGCCTAAAGAATTCTATGGACAGAGAAGCCTGGTGAGCTGCAGCCCATGGGGTTGCATGACTGAGCAACTTTCACTTCACTTCACTCTCTGGCTCTATTAGTTTAATTATTTTGGATGCCTTGCATATGTTATATCATGTAGAAATTGTCCTGCATGACTTTTTTTTTTTTTAAGTGTGATAGGAACACACTGGAAGTGATTATGCAGGAGAATGCTAGGATCTGACTCAGACTTTAAAGGATCTTTCCAGCTGCTGTGTAAGAATTCACTGTGCATTTGAGAGGATGGGGGTTCATGAGCAAGAAAGGAATCAGGTGTCTGAGGAAAGATGGCAGTGGCTTGGACAAGCTGCAGAGAGATAGATAAATGGGACAGTTCTTAGAAGCAGGAGATAATCGGTTACTAATGAAAAGAAGCAAGGCTGACTGCTAGGTTTTTGCTCTGAGCAACTAGGTAGATGATAATGATAGTAACTAAAATCAAGAACCCAGAGGGAGGCATAGACTTGTGTGAGGAAAGGAGTATAAACCAAGAGTTATTTTGGATGGGCTAAATTTAAGATGTCTATTTCCGATCTTTAAATCTGTAGCAGACACCTCACGCTAGAGTATGAAATGGATAAAATGGATGTAAAGCACTTAGCACGCAGTAAGGCATACAGGAGACACACAGCAAATCCATAGAATAGCGGTAGATCTCAGTCCTTCAGGAGACACTGAGGGCTATTTCCCCTTAGGCTAGAATCAAGATGATATAAGAATGATGTGATGGGGTGTTGAGTCTGCAGTAAATAGTAAGCCAGTGCTACCTCAGCACTTCTCAGGGTAAAGAAGGCTACACCTACCTTCTCCTCACCTATAAATTTCACCACATAAAAATGAGAAGCTTTTTGAGGCTTTCATATGCCACATAATTCTCACCACAGGGCCTTTGCATGTACTATCAAAGAAGTCAGCACAGAGCAATGAGGAGAATACAGGGTTCTGAGTCACACAAATTGAGTTCAATGCCCAGCTTCACCTTTTGCTATGTACGTGACACCAAAGAAACTAGAGGGGTTGGATAGGGGGTTGGGGGGAGACAGAAGGGAAGTTCAGGAGTGAGGGGACATGCATATACCTATGGCTGATTCATGTTGATATATGGCAGAAACCAACAAAATTCTGTAAAGCAATTATCCTTCAATTAAAAAATTTTTTAAAAAGAAGCTACATAGTTAACCTCTTTGACCTTTAGTTTCCTTATCTGTAAATAGAAAGAGTGACAAAAATGAATCTCATTCCTTCCCCATATTAGCTAACTGACCTCAGTTAAGTTTCTTTCTGAACCTCAGCTGTCTCCTCCATGAAAGGGGATAATAAAAGCGTCCCACTCACACACTTACTGTGTAGATTAAGGAGCTAATGGATGAAAAGCACATGGCACAGTAGCACAGTGCCTGGCATCAAAGAAGTAATCATTAAGTGAGCTATTTATCAACAACAAAATCTATGGCCTATTTCAAGGTGGTGTTTTTCTGCAAATGGTGGTTTTTTCCCTGCAAAAAAGCTTATGAAAGTAATTTTGAAAACAAACCAAATTAGGAAAGAAAAATGTGTCATCTTTTTAATATTAGAGTTATATATGATAATTTTTAAAAAATGAGATCAATGTACAAGTCAAGAAAAGCTTGAAGCAGAGCAGAAAAAGAATCATGACATTTTCCCAGAAAGATATAGCTGTTTCTATTTCCTCAAAGAGAGGAATGTTAATAGTAATATTAATATTAAAGCAGAGATCCAAAGTAATGAGAAATACTTGCTTCCAAAGACCACTAAATACCAGAGACTAAAATCTGAGCTTTTTTTTTTTCTATATCATGCTTTTACATAAATTCAGAGTATAGCTATCTTTTTTTCTTAGACACTTAATTTTACAGTTTTACCCTTACTAGAATGTTTGTGCTTATACATAACTTGCATCATATTTGTATGAGTGTTTTAAATCCACTTCATACAAGCAAGACAAAATTCATTTAAAGCTGTATTATCAATAACGTTAGGTATCTATTCTCTAAAACTATCTGTGTTTACAATTGCCCCCACTTCCCCACCCAGACAAACAAATAGCATTTCTGGGTATTGTTGAACTATTATTCTAAATTTAAATTAGGTACACTATTCATTTTACATAGATAATATTATTTTAAATATATCTTTTTTTTTGGCCATGCCATGTGGCATATGGGATCTTAGTTCCTTGACCATGGATTGAACTCATGCCCCCTCACATTGGAAGGGTGGAGTCTTATCCACAGGACTGTCAGGAAAATCCCAAGCATAATATATCTTATTGTATAAAACCAAAAGATATCATAAATTATAAAGGCACAAAAACTGATCTTTGGATTAGTATGTAAATCACTTCAGTCATATCTGACTCTTTGTGACCCTATAGACTGTAGGTCTCCAGGCTCCTCTGTCCATGGAATTCTCCAGGCAAGAATACTGGAGTAAGATACCATGCCCTCTTCCAGGGATCTTTCCAACCCAGGTATTGAACCCACATCTCATATCTCTTGCACTGGCAGGTGGGTTCTCTACCACTAGCGCCTCCTGGAAAGCCCTTGGATTAGTATAAACCTAATGAGTGAGATAGTAAGGAGTCTGCCTGCAATTGGGAGACCTGGGTTCAATCCCTGGGTTGGGAAGATCCCCCAGAGAAGGGAATGGCTACCCACTCCATTATTCTTGCCTGGGAAATCTCATGGACAGAGGAGCCTGGCAGGCTACAGCTCATGTGGTCACAAAGACTCAGACATGACTGAGCGACTAAGACTTTCACCATTTTTTGAGTTCCTGTAAAATGAGCCAGACATTCCAATAGGAACTTGGTATAAATTATCTCTAATCCTCAAAACTTTCCTGTCAAGAAGATATTATTATGGCTGACATTCTATAGATGATGAAATTGGGGCTTCAAGGGGCATGTAACCTGTCACAGGATCTGAGCTATTAGGAGACAGAGCTAAAAGGCAACTGCAGGTCTGTTCATCTGAACTTCATAGCTCCATCTGAATCCTCATCTATTGCAAAGGATTGGATACTCCTCCGAGGAATATTTAATACATTAAAATTTGAACAATCTCAAGTAAAGCATTATAACTGGATTCTGGCTAAGAATGGGGCCTCCCATTGTACTTCACATCATATTTTCTAACACTTGTATGTTAGTTATTTATATCAGTGGCCATATCTTACCTACTTTATAAAGCAGACTAAGTCTGAATTTCATTTCTATGCAGAGAAGATATCCAAACAGTCACTGAGTGTATGAGTATATATTACAGATTTGAACATGCCATGGAAATGATATAGAGATGAGACATTCCCCATGACCCTCTCATCTCTCTGGCTTCTCACCCATGCTCCCATCTCCTTGGTTAAGAAGCAGTGCAAGCGATGGAGAATTTGGAGACAGTGGCTTCAATGAAAAGTTCTAAAGGAAAGAAGGAGGTACCAGTTCCAAAGCCTTCTTCATAGCACTTCCCTTCCTTGGTTATTCCTGGAACTTAAGTTGGACTGCCTGCAACTTATCTTCGGAGATGTCTCCAGTGTCCTTAACTCCAATTTAGAATCTGTTCTTAGTAATATATTAGATCTGGGTAAACTGGTCTACTGAACAGTGCATTCAACTAACAGCCAGAATACCTACCTATATTTCAGTCCACTCTTCACCCAGAACACACCAAGCACTCCCAAACAACTCTCTGCATACACTAAAAATATGCCCCTTTCTCCTTAACTGGAAGAAAGAGGGGGCAGATGGAGAGGGGAGCTTTGATGGAGACAGTGAGGAACTCCGTAGACTACAGTTAACTGATCAGCTTGCCTGCATGTTGGACGTTTTGGAGATTATCCAAATGAAAGATTCAAATCAACAAATCCAAGGGACTCCTCTGGGACTCCAGGGTGCTGCAGACCAAATACAATCGAAGGGTTCTCAAAGCACATCTCTCTCACACCATGCAAAATAGGTATATGTGTATTCATAAAGAAATCAAAAGAAACAAAAGCCATCATAAGGAAAATGGAAAAGGTTTTTCAAATAAGCTTTGCTTATGTCCATCTAACTAATAACTATACCCAATAGCTGTGACAAGTTACTCCTTTAGAAATAAATAGATAAGTGGTTTGCATTTGTTTACTTTACTTTTTAAAAAAATTTATTCACAAAAAAGTCATGGAAGAAACTTGCGCTTACATTGGAGTTGGAGCAATATATCCAGTGAACAATTAAAGAACATATTCAATTAGGGAATTAAAGGGATAGAGGTTAAATTTAGCCCAGAAAGTTAAGATTATTATTTCTGAAATAATATTCTCCAAAGCTAAAAATAAACCATTATGTTTACTGTGGTGTGTAACATTTCAGTGAATGTCCCAAATGGTTACCTTACGCTTTCCCGTGCTGTTCCTTCCACTAGGGAATGGACATTTCTATTTGTTATCCAAAGGCTGGTGAGTTCTATCATCTTTGGGAACTCAGAGAAGCTTGTTAGTCATCAGAACTGAGTATGAAAAAAATGGGCACAGAATTTAATTTGATTATGAAGACTATAATGTACAACTCTGTTCTCTAAAACTCTGGATACAATTTTGACTGGGGCAAAGAATGACTTAAGTAGGCCTTTAAGGTGATTTCTATCTGTACATAAGATTTAAGTCTTCAAGATTTTATCTACTCAGGCCCTTTTGAAAATATTACTGATATGGCCACATTTTAGTCCAAAAATTTTTTTTTTTTTTACATACGATTTGACTGCTTTAAGAAGTAGAGTGTTGCTTTGAATTAACACCAGGATTCTAAGTTATTTAAAATAGGTAATGCTGTTTGTTGGATCCAACTGAGTTAATCTGCATTCTGAATTCTCTGTATTAAGAGATTAAAAGTTAATCTCTTAATCTGTATTCTCCAGTCATGTCTATACCAAATAAGAACCTTCCAAGTCTTTGTGGCTTATCTGGTACATCTATGAGAAACCAGGGAGGGCATTAAAAGCTGGCGGGTGTAAAGCTCATTTACAGAAAGGTCCACACCCCCTCTTATTTTTAAGTTCTTATCTTTGAATTCCTGAATGGGTGGAGATCTCTTAGCCATGCTTCTGTGTTCACCTTCTAAATTACTCCCGGTTTCAGCTATAACTTTCTATCATCAATTACAAAAGTATTGGGGAGAAAAGAGAGGTAAATCTTTTTCAGTAGTAGATTAAGTTTTGTTTTTTCTTAAAGAACTTTTTTAAGAAAACATTCTAACTTCTCAAATCCTCCCTTCTTCAAATGTGTGCTTGTTGCCATGTGCTTCTGTGTCTTCTTAGGAGCCAGCCCTCGACAGCTTACAAAGAGATGAAGCAAAAGAAACAGTGCTTTTCCTGGAGCTCTTCCTTGTGGCCCTATTCTTCCGGTCACTCATCCATGAACAATTCACATCCTCTGTGATTCTCCGCTGTTCTCCATAGCCTGTCTAAGGCCTGTGGGTTTTTCAGTAAGGAAGACTGCCATTATTAAACAATTTTCACCCTAAACTGCCTTGTTTCACATCCTGTTTTAAATCACTAACACATAGAGTCCAATGTTCTAATGAAGAAGTGAAGTGAAGTCGCTCAGTCGTGTCTGACTCTTTGCGACTCTGTAGCCCACCAGGCTCCTCCATCCATGGGATTCTCCAGACAAGAGTACTGGAGTGGGGTGCCAAAACTGGTGGTATGGCTAAGACTCTGTGTTCCCAATTTGGGGGGCCTGGGTTCAATCCCTGGTCAGGGAACTAGATCCCACAGGACACAACTAACAGTTCATATGCCACAACGAAGGATTTCACATGCTGCAACTAAGACCAGGTGCAGCCAAGGCTATAAATATACAAAATAAATGTTTAAACATTCTCTGGAACTGAAACAGTGACTAGAATCCGCAACTGTAGTAAATTTGGGTATGTTATCATTCTCGGATTGAGAACTAAGAGACAGCTAAAGGAGAATAACCCATAGAGGTACCCTTCTCCATTAAAACTACCCACGTGCCCTCTACTTCCTCTCCCAAAGTCCCCTTCTAATTCTTCCTTTGGAAACTTCCGTCCCATTCTCATTTCCCCAGTTAGTCCATGACTGTGGTAAATGGTCCCGTCAGAGTTGCCATCTTGTTGCTTAAATAAACTTTAATATACAGAAAGCCCTTTGAAGGGAGGGAGACACCAAACTAAGAACAACCCCTCATAACTCTGGACTCAGACCCTCTTTCTGACTTGGAGATGGGAAAGGGAATTAGACATTTAATAAACTTTTCATTTTACATGGAACACAGATAGTAAATACAAGACCAAATTGAAAACCTCCGTATATAAGTCATGTCATTCTTGTGCAGATGTTTCCATAGGACAGAGTCTCAGAAATGGGATTGCTAGGTCAAAGGACAAATATATCTCTAATTCTGTTAATTATTTCCAGATCTCTCTCCATAAGGTCATGCCACTCTGCACTCCCTCTAGGAATGTATGGGATTGTTTGTTTTCTCCTAGATTTGCAGCCAAGCCCAATGTCAACCTATTGAATTTTTGCTAGTCTTATGAATGAGAAAGAGTTTTTTGGTGCAGTTTGAGTTCACATTTAATAATGAGTGAGATTATCTATGGTGAAGTGCCCTCTGTAGTCTTCCTTAAATATCCATACTTGGCAGAAGGCATTTTGTAATCCAAAGATTTCTATACCTTCAAGTTACACGCCATAGGCTCCTCGCCCGTCTTACACGTTGAGTGAGGATGGACCTGACATACCTGCCAAAGGAACCAGAGGGTCTAGACGCCGATCTTCTTCTCACAGTCTTTACTTGCTGGTTTGGCAGAAGCTGAATGAAGACTGCAAAGGTGACTTTCCAGAGCACAGTAAGGAAGGATTACTTATTCCATAAATTTACATTCTGTGCTATTTGGGGACCCTATCTGAATGATTAGTCTTCTCTTTTTCTGAAATGCAGTATTCACTGTAGAATGAACACAATTTTAGAAAGAGAGGGGAAAGAAGGAAGGAAGGAATGGACGGATGGGGGAGGATGGGAGGGAAGGAAGACCATGTTACCCAGGTCTGATGTGGGGTACTCCACAAGGTCACATTCATTTCTAATCTCCTTTGACTTATTAGATGGGGCACACCACAGGAGACATGTTGGTGGCAGGAAGTGATTCCCTTGGTCCATCTCATGGCACTATCAGATGGGTGTGAGCGCCATCACTGCCATAATGCCAAGAGAAATAGCCTAATAAATATGGGGGCTTTTCCTTCAAATGGTATCAGAGACCTTGACAGTAATCATCCCTCTTTCTCAGGTGCAGAGCTGCCATGGGCTTACTGCACGCCATGGACTTCTGCGTCTAGATGACAGTTCACCCTGAGGTCAGATCACCGAGTCCATCAGAATTGAACTTCACTTTAACTGTGGTGCACGCACGCACGCACGCACGCACACAGGCACACACACAACACACCTGATCCAGCTCAGTGTTTAAATGTCAGTATAAAGCGGCTGTTTGTTCCAATCATCCTGTTTCTTTATCTGCTTTTCCTGGTATTTTTTGTCCTTTTATCACAGCAGAGATTCTGATCTGTCAGTGGCACTAAATTAATAAAATTTCAATGGGTCCCATACACTCCTGAGGGGGTATGTGTTGGGAAAGCTTGATGCTCTGCTTGACCCCATTCACGTTTTCAGTCACAAACATGTCCTGAGTCTGCAGGACGGCAGGCGTTCTGGTGAGGGCTGGAGGTCAAAGTCAACATGCTGTTTTTTTCTGAATGGTCACATTCCCCGCAGAAGCAGCTCAGGTGCCTCCTCCTCCAGGAAGCCTTAATGAGCTTCACCCCAGTCTGGATTACATATGTTGCTGCCACCTCAACCCCTAGTCCCAAACAATTTTTTCTACTGTTATAAACATTACACCTAGACTACTGTATGCCTGCCTCCACCCTTGATCTCTGTCCCCTCAGCACCTATGATTGCCACACAATAAGTACTCAGATTTATTACTAATTGACTGCTTGAATCAAGGGATGAAGAAATAATTGTTTTCAAAAATCACATAAAAGCTAGTTGAGCTTTCCTAAGTTATTGATAAAACCCAGTAACACATTTACGATGTCTTAAATACTAGCAATATTTGGGAAAGACCCTGATACCCAGGAAGAATGAAGACAGAAGGAGAAGAGGGCAGCAAAGGATGAGATGGGTGGATGGCATCACAAATTCAATGGACATGATTTGGGCAAACTCCAGGAGACAGTGAAGGACAGGGAGGCCTGGCATGCTGCAGACCACGGGGTCACAAAGAGTCAGACAGAATGACTGAACAACAACAAAAAATAGTATGAATAACTGTTAACTATATAAATATTTATGAATTTTGAAATGTTGTCCAGTGTACCTTTCAACCAAAAGCTGGAAAGTATTAGAATAATTTGATGTTGGTCTCAAGCTCAGTCATGGTCCTGTATCCAGAAGGGTGAAGCCAGACTAAACCACAGCCAAAATAGACACATCACACTTTGGTCTGTTTGAATCTGCCTGCTTTTTCAGGCTGTCTCCTCTCCCTGTTCTCTGCGTTTTACATACCTTGTTAATGAGGACAAATCACAGTATAAGACAACAACAGTCATCTTTCTAGCATAATTCCAGAAACACAAACCTTCCATCTCCTTAAGCCTCAATTATTTTTCAAAAAATGACAAAAGGCATATGCCATGTCTTCTCTGCTTCTTGTCATCAACCATCACGTCCTACTGAAAACACGGACACTCCATAAGTAGTCGGAGTTTAATTACAATACACCAGTCAGTTCAGCAGTTACATCTGCAGAACAATGTAATAAAAACTTAACAGATGCAGGTATGCTGGGGTAGGCAGCTCACATGAGAAAGAGTTCCTGATTTATCCCAGCAAATAACCCGGTGAGTGTATTTTTATTACAATTACCTACCACTGAAATGACATTCTAAAAGATATTTAAAGAAAGGATGTAAACAGCAATATTTCTGTGCTGTGTAGAGGCAACATCCTAGCATTGATAACCAGCCTATAAAATGCCTACATCACTGAACAGACTCAAACCCACTGGCTTAAGTGGCAGTCCTTTGACACATATCATTCTTCTCAAAGAGGTCCAGTGGATGCCTTCTTGTGCTCCCTCTCTCCCCTCTGTCCCCTGACTTTAAGGGGACGCAAGCTGCTAGGAAGACAAATCTTTGGTTTTGAGTCACATGTTTTCTCTGTGCTGCCAGATATTTTATCCTGATGTGTTTATGTAAATTAGAATTTAAAAAAAATTCATCAGAAAATTATTTCTGCTCAGCGCACACCAAAAAATAGATGCAACTGAAACCAAAAAGTTTGAAGAGGGCGGTTCTGGTAATGATCTAGCCTTCATCCCTGTTATGAATGAGGAAACTGGAGGGAGACTGAGGAAAGCATCCATCCATCCACTCATGCCCCCATTCACTCATTATTCATTCAGGCAAAATTCAGTAACTAGCTAAGGTTTTGACATTATTCTTCAAGTGCATATACTTCTAAAAATTAAAATCTAGGCAGAGCATAGAAAAGAAGAAAAGCCTACCACATAGTGCCTATATCTAAATACGCTCTTAAAAATGTTGCAGAAACATCTGTAGTTCTCATAACGCATATTTCTGTAGACATACCAATAGCTAAAGAACAGAAGTACAGTTTCAGGTACTTGGGAACATCAAAGACAATGTCTATATCAGAAATTTCCAAAAATCCGTTTTTTTCTTCTTTGCAGCATTAAGGTAAGAACAAAGCATTTGGAGTAAAAAAAATTCTGACTTTGAGCACTAGCCCTATCTTATCCTACCCATTCTCTTCACTTCATGGGGCTGAACTGAGGAGCAGAGAAACTGACTCATGTACTCACTGTGGTGCTCTCACATTTATTCATATACCCATTCATTCATTCATCACTCCCCACACTGATCCAAGTATGTCCTATGTGCAGCAGGAGTACAAGGGTAAGACAGACAGACAAAGCACCTACTCTCACAGGGTTCTTCATGTATCTAGCAGCCAGAGGCTGATAAAATAAACAGACTAATGAATTTATAATGACAAATTAAAGTGTGTTCCAACAGAGGGACACGTGGATAAAGAAACCATCACTGAGGACTCTGGGGTAAAATTCATTGAGGGAGATCCTTGGAAATTAAGAGATAAATGAGAGAGTACTTGGTGATGGGGTGGAGATGGATGAGTAGGAACAGCATGTGTAAAAGCCTCAACAGAAAAGAGCACAGTGGTGAAAAGGAACCCCCAAAAGATCATGGGACTGCAAGCTGGGAACAGGCAGGAAAAAACTAAGAGTTGCAGCTCGAGATGGGGAGGGGGTGTCCAGCACACACACAGTGCATTTAAAATGAAGCAGGCTCTAAATGTAAAGCTCACACTGAATTTTGAAGACTCAGCATGAAAAAAAGCAAAATATCTCAATAATTATGTATATTGGTTGCATACTGAAGTGATAATATTTGGATATACTAGATTAAATAAAACATATTATTAATTTCATCTGTTTTTATGTTTTTTTCCCTAAATTTTTTAAGATGATTACTAGAAAAGTCAAGGCTACATATATAACTCATGTTATATTGTTATTAGAAGCTGCTGGTTGTACATGCAAAGTCTTTTAATTCCAGACAAGGGTTTTTATCCTGAGCATAGAAAGTCTTGGAAGGCTTTAAGCAGAGGAATGAGAGGATCATTCCAGTTTCTGGGTGGAGAACAGATCAAAAGGCAGCTAGAGGGGATGTGGAGAATCAGCTATGGACCACAACAGATCAGGCAAGATGCTTCATAACAGTTTGGTTTAGGGTCAAGAAGTACAGAGATGAGAGGGGAGAGGGTGGAGGGATATTTAGGAGAAAAACATCAACAGGCCCCAGCAGTGAACTGTACATGGTATTGAGAGCCTCCACAGGGCAGAATCCCAGCTGGGAATGCAAGAAATACATGTATACCATCCTAAGTCCTATCCTAGAGGTCTGAATGCAGTGTTGTCGGAGCACAAAGTGAAAAACAAGACATGCTTGATGTAGCATATAACGCCGATGTTGCTTTCATTTCACAATGGGTTTCATTAAAAAATCAGGTTCCAGTACCATGCCAAGAAATTTCATTCTGGTTAAAGTATTAAATATCTTTTACCCAGAGCTGAACTTAAATCAACAGATACATAACAAGTATCGATCATGTGCAAGAGACTGTGGAAGACTGTCTCTTGAGGAGAAAAGGAAAGAGAACTAATATTTATTTAGTGCTCAATACCATGTGCCCAGAGCTTTATATGTGTAACCTATTCAATCAGCTTGAGAATCTTATGAGGTTATATTATTTCCCTAATTTAGAGATAAGTAAAATGAGGTAAAAAGAGCTTAAAATTTTGATTGAAATTTCAGAAAGACTGGGGCCATTTATATTTTTTCCACACAATATCCCTACAGCCTAACCTTCTGCCTAGCATACATTAAAATGCTCAATAAACATGGTAGAATGAGAGGATAAAGGTTATACAGTTCATAAGAAGTAGAATTAAGTTTCAACCCTGTTGTATTTTGACTCGAGCAAATGGTATCAAAGTTGGGGCTTTTAAAAAAGAATAAAATTAGATATAGCTTGTATATTCATATGTGGTTAATAGGTATTTATGTAAGAGTTCTTTATCCACGATAGATGGTCATCCCACACTTCACTGAATAAGAACAATTAACAATTCCTGGAAACACTGTGTGTCCGATACTGTTCTAAACATTTTACTTGTATTTATCTTACTTGTCTTATTCTTAGCATAAGTACCTGTGGGGTAGGAATAATTATTTTTCTCATTGTATAGACTGGGAAACTGAGGCACAGTGGGCTCCAGTCATGTGCCCCGAGTCATACAGTTGTAAAGGCATTAACCCCAAGGAACCTAACTCAAGAGTCCAAAACTCACTTTGAACCAGTCTGGAGTCCAAACCCACTACTCCATGGGACCCTGGTTCTTACAAACAGGCCCTAAGATCAGGGTGCCCCTAAGATTAGGGTGCCATTGGTCCAGCACCTTCTCTCAGGGCCACACAGTATGATGGTTCATCAGGACACCCCCTTGTAAATCTAGGAAATCATGGTGTTCAGACAACTGGAGAATCATAGCAACATGAATACCAAAGAGCCTGTGGAACTCATTTAGCGTAAAGAGCACATTTATCCTGGGTCCAGAAATGTCCACTGGCAGGAAGCCATCATCTGTCTCTGACACTGAATAGAGCAGAGAGAAGAGGTGAAACAAGGGGCTAAGCTGCAGATTTCCCAGCAGCAGAGACATCTCCGTTCAGCATGAACAGTGAATTCAAGAGACTCTTGTTCACTAATGGAGCTTAAGAGTTGAGATACTCTCTAGGAACACCGGGCATAAAGGGCTTACTAGCAGCTCAGATAATGAACTGGGTGGTTATGACCAGCCGTCCAGGCCTTTCATGGGTGCTATTTACTTCAAGAGTCAAATGACAGATTGACCCTGTGATGTCTAAGAGGGCTTAGTGCTCTGATTTGGAAAATCTATTGGGCAAATACAGACCTTATGTGAACATTTTACTTCTTTCAAGGCCTTAAAATGGTCACAAATATTAGCAGAATCCCTAAAGGAATCTCACCTTTTAAAAAAATAGTCTTATTAATACAGTAAAATATTTTAGAACAATATTCATTACCTGGCAGTTTGATATAAAGGCATCCCATCTGATATCCATCAAGCTGGCCAGAAGTACAAACAAGACCTCATTATATGGTAATTTAAGCTATAAGGTGCTTCACTGCCTGCAAATTGGGAGCAGCATGATGCTTCTCTACTTTATGGTGTTGCCTGCAGTCACTGGGAATCAGGGCAGTCAACCCAATGCCCTGCGTTCTAAGTGGCCATATGTAATACGGAGGGAGGACTGCCCCTGCCCAGCTGGCAACCAGAGAAATAACCCTGCCAAGATTCCCAGCACTTGCTCTGTCAGAAAACTTATACTCGATTATAATTGCTTGTCTAATCCTCTGGTAGACCTCTAATTCCAGGAAAGCAAATCATACCCTCCTTTGGTATTAAGTTTATTTCATTTGCATTCTTTATTACCGCGTCACTAGCATCTGGTACGGTGTCTGGCACACTGTAGGCACTCAACATATAGTGAATGAAGAATAACGTGACTTTTATATGTCACATTAAATGCTGGTAAATTACAGTCTCAGAAGACATTATGAAAATAGCATTCTAGAAGAATATTGTTTACAGGTTCTCTGGTGGCATTTATAAGTGTCCTAACATTCCGACAAAAATTCTTCAAACACAAAAATGAAGGCTGGTAATAAATATTGAGGTAAAAGATGGAGGAATTACTAAAAAAAAAAAAAGGGCGGGGAGGTAACAGTATTTGAGACTTTTATAAATTAAAAGGCATTTAACAGTATGTGGTCAGACATATTTCTTTTGGAGAGAAAAGATTAGGAAGTGATACACTATTCATTTGGTTTTTTTTTTTTTAAACAAAGCAAAGAGGAAAACTACATTACTTTTTAAAATAAAAATTCTTCCCGTAGTTCATGTTTCTTACAGGTGCATTCTCATAGAAGAGCAAGTTATTTGGAAACTTGGATTAGCTTCATAATGCAGGAAATGTACCTTGCATTACTGTAAGTTATATTCACTTTCTACTTTTCATCTAACAGAGGAGGAGCTAACCCCTCTGTTTGAAAGTCCCACAGCTATCTAAAACGAAACACCAAGCTGACCTAAGAGGTCCCCAGAGACCTCCTTACTGCTCTGTATTGTCAATCTGGATGAACGGATATTGACTTAAGGTGAACACTTTGGAATCATGTTGGCTTACAGGTCTTTTTCCCACTTCCTTCTTTCACCTGCCATATCTTGTCAGACACCAGGTTTGATCAATTTTCTCTTCCAAATACCCTTTAAATCTATGTTTATCTTTCCATTTCCATTACTACTCTCTGTATAATTGACATAATTTTCTAGACTGCATTTTTTTTCTCCAAAAAGCCCCCACATTATAACATAAATGCCTGTAAAATAAAATGCCTGATCATGTCATTTTCCTGCTTAAAAATCTGTGTGGCTCTCCATTGCTGAAGTCAGTCACAAGTGCATAAAACAGCAATGTCCCAACTTCTCCCTAGTCTGGCCCCACCCACCTTTCCAGGCACATCACCTGTCCACTTTGCAATTTACCTTGAATAGGTGTCTCTCCAGACCACACCAGTTTGTAAGCAAAAAGAAGTCTATGCCAGCAGGAATCAAGCCTATTTCAATGGCTCTATTTCTATCTAATCTGAAGGAATAGCATCATTTTTCAAATTCCTCGTAGCCAGGTCTTAGAGATCCCACAGGGAAGTTATTCTCTCCTCCAAATGACTATAATCTAATTTGATGATCTTTTTATCACATTCAATACCAGTTACATATTACTACCTCATGAAAATTATTACCTAGAGAAAAAAAACAATGATGACTGACTGGTCAAAGCATTGGTTCTAAATTAGTAGCGGTTCCATAGTTTTGTTTAGAATGATGGCTATCAATCTTTTCTGATCCAACTCCTCTTTATAACAATATTTTATAACTTTTCTTCATTATCCATTACCTTAGTTAATTAAGCCTACTTACATCCCTAAATAAAGGCCAGTATATACATATAATGTACTGATCAGAATATTAATTTAAAATATAAGTAAGTAAAGTTGGTCAGTCATGTCCGACTCTTTGCGACCCTGTGGACTGTAGCCTACCAGGCTCCTCCCTCCACAGGATTCTCCAGGCAAGAGTACTGGAGTGGGTTGCCATTTCCTTCTCCAGGGGATCTTCCCAAACCAGGGATTGAACCTGGGTCTCCCGCATTCCAGGCAGATGGTTTAACCTCTGAGCCAAAAATATTAATTTATAGTAAAATGTTATCAATTTAAGTATGTTCAATAATAATCACACTAGCCTTACTGGTGCTGTGTTTTAGCTGCTAAGCAGTGTGTGTGACTCTTTTGCAACCCCCATGGAGCCTGCCAGGCTTCACTGTCCATAGGATTTCCCAGGCAAGAACACTGGAATGGGTTTCCATTTCCTTCTCCAGAGGAAGAAGTTCCTCTTCCCAAGCCAGGAGTCAAACTTGCATCTCCTACACTGCAGACAGATTCTTTATCACTGAACCACCACTAGATGTAGGAAGCCCTACCCCAGGCTACTCCTTCCAGTAATAAATAAGTTTAGATGTAAAAGAAAAAATTAGAAGCAACTTCTGTCCAAAGTGTACTGGAAAATGAAAAACAGATATACAGTCTAAAGCTAGGTGATAGAAAAAGAGAAAAGAAAAAACAGTATTAGGATAAGGTACAAATACTCTTCAACAAGAATAGTATGTCCAAAACAAATGACCATCTATCAAAGTGAAGGAAATTTTTGTCATTTGAGACTACACCATGCAATGTGGTTTATATAGCACCTTAGTCCCCTTTATTCACTACATTCTCACTGTGCTGCCTCCAAATCACCAGCACAGCGGCAACAAGGCCCTGCCAATTATCCCAAATCTTCCCCAGAACCTCTATCCCCAGAAGGTTCAGCTTTCATTCAGGACTACTGGCTTAGGAATGTTCTGTATCAAATTGTACACCTGACCTAGAGGAATAAGAGACATTTTCCTGGTGAAGGTTGGTATTAGATGAGTGTTACAATAAATAAATAAATAAAACTTAAATAAAACTCAGACACAAAACCTGACTTTCAGTCAACGAGTTAAACCATACATTCAGCAATCTTTCCTTTCCTTTCCTGAATTTCAAGTTGAAGCTTATTGCCAAAAGAATAATAAGCAACTGATAATCAAAGTCTCCTTGCCCTTTTCTGCCCAACTTTTAGACCCACTGAAATAATAATGATGATGATGAAGATAATCGCTAACATTTAAACATTTTGTGCCACCATTAAACCAAGTGCTTTCAAAGCACATAAACTACATAACAGCCCTCTGAGCTCATATTTGAGATCCTTGCAAAGATTAGCGAAGATCCACTAGAAATAACATGGCAGTCATGCCACACATGGTAAATGATTACAAAACAAAGGCTATTATCATTAAATCCCGAACTGCCCTGAGGCAGTTACTCAAAAAAGCACATCTTCCCATCATGTCAGTTGTTCAGTAGTTATACACTTACACCGTGAATAAAACCCTTCTTAAACACACATGGAAACAAGCCCATTGGATCAAGAGACCTCCTTTAGATCTGCACCTCTCTGACATGTAACAAAACCTGTGCTTGGCTTCCATTACCGACAATCAGCTGGTTTGAGGCTTGTGCCTAGTGAGGCAGGGAAGCTTGGCGTGTTGCGGTTCATGGGGTTGCAAAGAGTCAGACACGACTGAGCAACTGAACAACAACCTAGTGAGGCTAATGAAGCCCTGCAACTGGGCCCTGAGTTGCAGCATTATTTCTCAAGGTTGATTGATTCTGAACAGTCACATTATTTGCCTATTCAGTAGGACAAGAAATTTTCCTGGGGAGATTTTCTTTGGTAGTGTTTATAGCTGTGTGTGTGTGGGGGGGGTGGGGTGGGTGGTGTAGGGGTATAGGGGTGTGTGTGTATAGGTGTGTGTGTAGGTGTGTGTGTGTGTAGGTGTGTGTGTGTGTGTGAGAGAGAGAGAGAGAGAGAGAGGGAGAGTTTGGGGGTGGAAGCAGAAATGTGAGGACAATATAAACTAAAATTACTCTGGATTACTCACCTTGTTACCTCTGTATCCACAGCACTAAAGATAGTTATTTTTTTTTAATAAAAGCATTTTTTCTTTCTCTCTCAATAAGACAGTGAAAATGTCTGATAATACACCTTTCTGATAATAGGGTTTTTTCTTAGTATATTTTTCAGATGTTTATAATAGTTACTAAATCAATTAAAACATATCACTTGATACAATTTTCCTCAATAATCAACAGACGAATTAAGTGGTGGAAACATGGAGAAACAAAACAATTTAGGAAAAGACAGCTATAAAACCATGAGGTCTTAAACATTCTTAACTTTTAAATTCACTGAAATTGTCCAGTTAGTAAAAGGATTTTTTTTTCAGGGTAATATGCTTTATTGATTCATTAAAAACATAAAGTGGAGAATTTAGTAAGTAGATAGTGAGCAGAACTAAAAAAAAAAAAAAAAATTAGAGACTTTCCATATCCAAAAGCCAAAATCCAATAAAACTGAATACCATTTTTTGTTCACCATATCTCTTTTAACTTTCCATCCTCAGGTACTTAGATTACTCTTGTTTGCCAGATGACCTCGCACTAGCTGCCTTTACTACTGCTCTCCCTCCTTAACACATATACATAGAAAAAATAAATTTAAAAATGTCCATCTCCAGTCCCCGGCCACTGAAGGGACCACTGCCCGCCAAGGAAGGTCTTCCTTGCTTACCAGCCTGACTCTTATTTTAATGGAGAAAAATGAGGAAATAAGGATAAGGAGGGGCAATAGGAGGAATTTTTATCCTTTAAAAGTTTGGTTGTTTTTTTTTTTCCTCAGTTTTTTTGAGAGAAGAAAGAAAGCAGGTTCAGGGTCTGTATAGAAAACAGATGAGAGAAGAAAAGGGAGATTTTAGGTTTATTGCTGGAATACATGTTTCTTTAATAAAGAGATCAAATAAGGGTCTTGAGTTATTTATCATATTGCATGGAATGTATTCTTTTAGCCCTGAAACCACTCTGGGACTGATCCATACTAGCCATGTTCTCAATGAGTTATTTACGGTATTTTACCATTTTTTGAGTGAATTTAACTGTTTTACCTTATTTGAACCTCAGAAATCCATAGGGTAGGCAAGGAAGGTATTACACTCACATTGACATATGATAAACCAAAAACATGAAAATGGGATAAAAATTTAGACTTTCTACTGTTCAAGTTGGTGGTCCTTTTAGTCTATATTTTGATATATCATATTTTGATACATAGCTTAATGATGATTTGCTTCAGGGTTATGTTGTTAGAAATTCAAATGTCTAAATAACCTGCAGAAGATAAAATTGGTAACTTATGTGTTTGCAGTGATCTAAATATTTGGCATCCACACAAAACAGATTAACCACCCATTTCACTTCTCACCTAGATATAGATGGCCAAATATTTTTCTACTCTTGGATTTAATCACACCATTCAAGAACCCCAACAGTGTGGAGACTCGGAGTCCCCTTTGCAAGATCTCTTCAGAAATATTCCTTCTCATGCAGAGAGCAAAAGTCGGGTTTCATGTCTATCTAATGTAGCCTGGTCCATACCTACATTTACATATACAAACATGTCACTCATTTGCCTTGCATTGAGAGTCTAAAAATCCCTTTACGATATTTTTAAATTATAGATTTTAGAGCCAGAGAACCAGGGCCTCATTCTTCCCCAGTATATTAACAAGTTCCTGAACAAACTGGTAATGGATATGCCTCTTTTATCTCTATGTTTTCAATTTGTCAAAAGAGGGTAGGAAGAGTACTTGCCCCACAAGGGCACTGTTAAACAAACTAAATACACGTACATACTTAGAGCAACTTATAGGAAGTGCTCAGTAAATGTTAGCTTTATTATTATTACAGTTGTCAGGGCTTTTAAAAATAGTTCTGGCACAAAGAAGTCGCAAAATTAATGTTTCCATGGTGCATGTAAAATGAGTCCCAGTTTTGCCAATATGGGACCTGGGAGTGGGGGAGTGACTTCATCAGAAAAATAAGAATATAAAACTCGCAATAATGAAAATGGCCTCGCAAGGCTGTTATGAAGATCAAATGGAATAATACACATCAGAAAGGCTTTATAAATTATAAAGCGTGGAATATATGTTCATTGTTGTGTTTATTCTCTAATTGCATCCTCACAAGATGATGTTCTGCAGCTGTGAGTATCTTCATTTTATAGATGAGGCAACAGGCTTAAAAAGGATTATGTAACTCACTCAAGGTCATTTAGATAGCATGTAGGAACACTCAGACCAAAAAATTATGTCTTTTTTAGTCCTTCCAATTACAGTATCTTTTTGAATATTCATAACTGTTCCATATAGAACTACAATTTCTCTAGAACATTATTTCTGTGTATTGCTATGCTTGTTTCTTTGTTTTTTAAATAAATGACATTTGACAATGTGGATGAAACTGTAGTTTACATTTTAGGGAGATTTCATCATTGCCAAGGAATTTTTTTTTAAAAGTGTGTGGCAACAATCCAATGGCAGTAATTAACAAGTTTAATCAATCTAAAGTCCTCTTAAAAGAGCTTCATCTGTCAGTTTTAGGTTACATACATTGAGATTAAACTTAAAATTCCACTGGAGATTTGCCATCTGATTTTTAAGGGTTTTAAGGTAATTAAAAATAACAGAGATCAGTTACTGTGGTTCCAGATGATTTTATAAGGATTTTTCATAAAACCAAACTGGTAGAATTGTGTAAAGCCTCTCTGGAGAGCCCATTCATTCACATAGTAAGAGCTCATACCAACCCTTGCTTAATCAAGCAGGTGGTATCACACAGAATGAGTAGGCCCAGTTTTCTTTACCTGTGCTGGCCTCTGATGGGCCGCTTCTGGCCTCCTTGTTCCTCATCCTAGTCCCTGCCTCCACTTATTTTCTGGACATCAAATGTTGAGTCTATAGTTCAGAATCTCCTTCTATCTGTGTCTCCTAGACAACCTGGAGTGTCCTGACACTGACCTTTGCTTACCTTCTCTGACACTACACTATAATTATTCTAACATCCAACTCTGATCTTTGCTTTGCCCTCTGCATTCATGACACCCACGTGTCCCCCTTTCCTCTACTGTCTTATCTCCAAATGATGGCTTCTTGCCATCGTAGTCCAGCCCCATTTATGCCCCTGCTCTGCTGATTTCTGATAAATGTTGGTAGTTGCTTCTTCCTATGGAAACACAGTTTACTAAATTGTGTAATGTCTCCTTATCCTGTTGAAAACTGCCCACCCAGTCTTAAGTAGGGCACACTGACACGTGTTATCAATCTGTGTCACTCAGCTGTAATTGTTCACCATCTCATCTAGATGCCTCTAGCCTATACATAACATCTAAACATGCAGGTCCAAAGTGGAATTGAATACTTGAGCTCTACCTAATACTCGATCTACCCGATACCAAGGGTACGAAGACAATGATATTTAGAGATCTGGATGCACTGCTTCTGCTAAGATGCAGTCTAGGGTTACCCCAGCTTTGTCCACAGACATATTACACCACTGACTCACATGAAGCTTGAAGGCAACAATAGCCTCCATATCTTGTTCAAGGGAACTGATGCCAGGCTAGGTCTCCCACTTGGTGCTTTTTCAAAACCAAAACTCAGCTCATTATATTCATTCCAATTTCCATCTATGATGTAATATTAATTACATAATTATTAATATACTATTATATGAATATAAGCTAATTGATATTAATATTCTGATATTGAAGTTTATTGGGAAAGAGTGGGATTTGCTAGTTCCAGGATAATCCTCTTCCTTTTTTATTAGAATTGAAAGCCATTTTCTCTTGTTGCTGTCCTTACCACCCTCATGCTATCATCATCTAAGATGAGCTGTTACAGTTGTGTCTGCAACCTCCATGATGCTCACGGAAAAGCATCTATATGACAACCATCAGCTGAGGACATAAAGCAATAAGTGGTGAACAGAAGCATCTTATATAATCTCTTAATTATTAATGTGCATGAGCTTCAACAGTGTCACTTTAAGAAAAAGCTGGATAGTTTTAACAATGCTCATTTTAGAGCTTTAGGACGTTTCATTCTATTCCAGTTTAAACTCAGTTGTTAAAACAATTCTTATTGGGTCATGGATTATCCAGCCCCATGACACTTGTCCTTCCATCTATGGCTTGTCTGCCATTTCAATATGTGTCAACACCAATATCACAGAATACTCTGGAAACAAAATTCTGGCAAGTCCATCTCGATGGTCTTTGGCAGTCTTTCCAGTTAAACTGTTGAGCCATTGGCTGGAGCCAATTTGAGGAATCAGTGGTGGGCTAAGCCTGGCAGCTGAATGTCAAGAGAAGGAATTTTACTTTACTGCTACAGGGGTGGAAAAGAAATAAGGCAAAACACTGATTAGAAAAATCAAAAAAATCATTCAAAAATTCCCCTTTGAATCTTTGTGATACATCTTTCAGGATAAAGATCTATGACATAAAGACCAAGAGAAGTAAAGAAGTTGGGATAACTGTTAAACTTTCTGGGATGCTTCATGGTTTTAGAAAACATGTCATGGAGAGGTATGGCATTCTAATAGCTACACATTTATAAATTCTGGATGTAAATTCTGGGCAACAGATTCAGTTCAGTTCAGCTCAGTTGCTCAGTTGTGTCTGACTCTTTGTGACCCCTTGGACTGCAGCACGCCAGGCTTCCTGGTCCATCATCAACTCGCGGAGCTTGCTCAAACTCATGTCCATTGAGTCAGTGATGCCATCTCATCCTGTGATCCCCTTCTTCTGCCTTCAGTCTCTCCCAGCATCAAGGTCTGTTCAAATGAGTCAGTTCTTCACATCAGGTGGCCAAAGTATTGGAGTTTCAGCTTCAGCATCAGTTCTTCCAATGAATATTCAGGACTGATTTCCTTTAGGATTTACTGGTTTTATCTCCTTGAAGTCTAAGAGACTCTAAAAAGTCTTCTCCAATACCACAGTTCAAAAGCACCAGTTCTCTGGTACTCAGCTTTCTTTATGGTCCAACTCTCACATCCATACGTGACTACTGTAAAAACCATAGCTTTGACTATACGGACCTTTGTTTGCAACCCCATGGACTATACAGTCCATGGAATTCTCCAGAACAGAATACTGGAGTGGGTAGCTTTTCGCTTCTCCAGGGTTTCTTCCCAATCCAGGGATCGAACTCAGGTCTCCCACATTGCAGGCAGATTATTTACTAAGTAAGTTATGAGGGAAGCCCGGGCAACAGATTCAACAGAAATATAATATGTAATAAACTTAGGTAAAAAGATTCTTCTCTTCTGTGTTTGTTCCTCAGTCACTGAATGAGCATGAGTAATAAATCTTTCAGAGTGTTTTCTAGAACCACAGCAGAAGTTGGTGAGTTCTTAGGGGTCAGACATTTTCCCAGGAGTTAACAGAAGAAAGGATACCAGATATCTAGGAAATCAATTTGTATTTGCAACCTTCCTTCCAGCAACCGTCTCCCCTAGCTTCCTCTATCAAAAAGCTTCTCAAATGTCTCTTTTCCCCTTCATTTCACCTCAAACTTGTGTGTAGGCTTCACTGGCCCCCTGTTGCTCTTTAAAGTAATTTTGCTTTTGCCTCTGTAATTAACAGCCTAACCTATCCCTGAGTCAAGCACAATCTCCTGGGGAAATTTTATTTCTGAGAGATTATATTCTTATCAGACTGATTTGCTAAAAGTGTTTTTAACTCTAATAATTAGTTACAAAACATTTTAAATTTACAAAGTACACCAAACCCATAAATATATTACAATGGGAACAAAGAAAGTCTGTACTATGTTCTTGGGTCAGTATCTCAAGAAATTAATACCAACTTTAGTGTTTTACAATTTACAAAGCACTTTCACACCTGTCTTTTTTTATGACACCATCATTATTAATAGTATTATTAAGGCTGTATTACTATTAGCATCTTCACTTTACAGAAAAATAAACTAAAGGTCTGAGAAGTTAAGAGACTTGGGAGATTGAGGAATGTAACCCCAATGTTCATGATTCTCAATTCAGCGCATTTAGCTTTTTGCTTTACTTAGTCACCCTTCAGACCTTCACAATAATAAGGGTCACCTAAATATTTTCTGATTAAGGACAGCTAAGACTCTCTGTCCTGCCTCTGCTCCCAAAGTTTGACAAAAGTTTGTTTTAAGGAGGTAATAACTAGAGAACCAGACATGGAACAACTGAGTGGTTCAAAACTGGGAAAGGAGTATGTCAAGGTTGTATATTGTCACCCTGCCTATTTAACTCCTATGCATAGGACATCATGCAAAATACCAGGCTAGATGAATCACAAGCTGGAATCAAGATTGCCAGGAGAAGTGTCAATAACCTCAGATATGCAGATGACACCACCCTAATGGCAGAAAGCAAAGAGGAACTGAAGTACCTCTTGATGAGGGGAAAGAGGAGAGTGAAAGAGCTGGTTTGAACCTCAACATTCTTAACACTTCATGGCAAATAGCTGGGGCAAAAATGAAAACAGTAACAGACTTTACTTTCTTGGGCTCCAAAATCACTGCAGAGAATGACAGACAGCAGCCATAAATTAAAAGACTCTTGCTCTCTGAATGAAAATTTATGACAAACCTAGACAGCATATTAAAAAGCAGAGACATCACTTTCCCAACAAAGGTTCATACAATCAAAGCTATGGTTTTTCCAGTAGTCATGTATGGATGTGAGAGTTGGACTATAAGGAAAGCTGAGCACCAAAGAATTGATGCTTTTGAACTGTGGTATTGGAGAAGACTCTTGAGAGTCCCTTGGACTGCAAGAAGATCAAACCCCCTATCCTAAATGAAATCAACCCTGAGTATTCATTGGAAGGACTGATGCTGAAGCTCCAATATGTTGGCCACCTGATGCAAAGACCCGACTCATTGGAAAAGACTGGGGAAGGCTGAAGGCAAAAGGAGAAGGGGACAGCAGAGAATGAGATGGTGGAAGGCATCAGACTCAATGGACATGAGTAGTCTGAGCAAACTCCAGGAGATAGTGAAGGACAAGGAAGCCTGGCATGCTGCATTCCATGGAGTCTCAAAGAGTCAGACATGATTCAGCAACTGAACAACAACAACTAAAAAGAATTTCTGTTTTGCAAAATTGTGCCTGAGGTTTAAGGATTTCTACGTATGATACTAGTGGCCTCCAGTCCCACTTCTGGAAAAGTTCCAGTTTATATCACTTCAGGTTCTTAACTCAAAAACTTGGATTTCAAGCTCAGACTTGAGTTTTTCTTTCAACCTAGGGATCAGCTTTTGATAAAGTACATGAAAATTTTTCAAAGTAAATTTCTACATTTTTGTCTTTCTCATTCACATCACTACTCCAGAAATAGGGAGGAACATGGAGAGGAAAAATAAGAGAAAAAAGGGGCAAAGGCCCAAGGCACTCCTATCAACCATCACGGACCTGACTGGGAAAGCACTGGATAGTTTTCGAGGAATCTGAACATGGGCTTGATGTTCTGGCAAACACTGACTTCAATTTTATCAAGCCTCGGTTTCCCAATTTTTATAGAAAAACATGAAAATCACATATTTTACCTCAGGATTTTTGTGAGAATTGACAGATATCATGAAAGTAACATGAGAAGGACATGACAACCCACTCCAGTATCCTTGCCTGGAAAATCCTATGGACAGAGGTGCCTGGCAGGCTACAGTCCATGGGGTTGCAAAGAGTTGGACACACTGAGCGACTTCACTCCACTCCATGAAGGTAAAACATAATGTGTGGAATTTGCACATAGTAAATGCTCAATAAATCCTAGCTCTTTTTATTATTATTATCTGTTTCTGGAGATAGAGCAAATGGAGACAAATACATTTCAAGAGGGAACATAAAGGAATTAAAGGCTAAACTGCATTTCTTTGGGATGGGGGTATAAAATTGTCTCCATCCAGAGTGGACCCTGTTCTGTGGAAACGCTGTCTCTAGCAGGCAGTTTCTGAGCATGTGACATCGTTGGTTCCACGTTGCCATGGCAGCAGCCCTGCAGCCAGACAACACAGTTTTACAACAGAACTAGGTCCAAAGTCAGTCTCCCAGGCAAGCACTGAGAACCAAAAGCAGGGCTATATCCGCACATGAAATCGGGATGCAATGTCTTATACATTTCTTAATTTATAAGCATTGTTTATTCTCTTTGGAAGAAATTCAATGCTTTTCCAAGACATGGATGCCAAGTAATTTTTTAAAAAGAAAACTGTGATAAGCCCCTCCTAACGCAGAAAGGATTAGAGAGCTTGCTACCAGCAATCAAGAAATATTTACAATAATCACATTCGCTCCAGACTTTCATCTATGAATCTAAACAGAAAACTTTAATCCTACAGAGTGTAAGCTGATGCCATGGCTATATATGGTCACAGAACTCCTAAGGGAAGAAAAAGGAAAAGAAGGAGGAAAAAAACTGCAGATACCATGTCATTTATAATTTGTGTATAAGTTCTAGCACTGGGATCTGTTAACCTTGGCAAAATTTACAAGTAAGATTCATTAATCAGCTTTACTCAAGTACATGTAACACTTTCCATTTTAAGAAGTCACAAACTCCCCTCCCTTTGGGAAATCTCACTGTTTACCACGCTGTATTTTCTTCACAGATAAAACTGCTAGGACAAACATCAAAGACAGCTGGGTTCTGTTCTGTGTGGTTGACCGCCCCAGAGAGGGCAAGACATGTTAATTTTTCTTGGAGCCACTTAATTTTTTCCCCTTTCTCTTTATCTCATTTTGCCTTTAGGTTAGAAAGAATACTTCTTGAAGGCATTAAATATTCTTAAGAAATGGCAAAATTTCCCACATTCTTCCTGGGCTGAAGACACTTCCACAGAGAGTTTGGGTTCTAGAGACTCTCGCTGAAGACACTTCCTCCCTGGCAGTTCAAACGCCATGTGTATAGGATATTTTGCTGCTTCATTCATTTCCCCAGTGTAAGGATGGAAACTCATCATCTCTGCCTTTGATCTTAACATAGGAAGGGATGGCAAATTGCCTCACCTACTAGTGAATGGAAGGGAAATCCCAGGTGGTTTAAGGGGACAGGTGTCCAAGGGAATACAAAGCAGAAAGGATGCTAAAGGGGAAAAAGGAATTCCTACAAAAGACCAACATCAGCCTTATGGTTCCCACTGAAACTTGTCTAACCAACTCAGAAAAAAATCAAACTTTGTCTTCAACTTTAAACTGAAGACGAGACCCTGGCAATGTCAAAATGTTTATCATTATCAACATCACTGTTATTGATTTTGCTTTGAAGGATATCTCTTTTAAAAGCGGTCACTACTAGATGCTCTGTTGTTACAACATTAAGAATGGCTTTAAAAAGGGATGAATTGTGAAATTAAAGTACATATGTACCTTTACTAATATACAAAGCCCATAGGTCCTCTTTTGGGATCAACCTCAACAAAAGCATGACTCTCCAAAAATAGATCATGTCACAGTTGTGATTAAATCTTCCATGCTCAAAATGTACACTGTCAATCTGCAAATATCCTAAATAAACAATAATAAAGTTATAGTTAACCTCTTTTCCTCACACTGAAATGACCCCTAAAAGACTGATTTACAGTTTGAGGAAAAGACTAAGATCTCTTAAGTATCTATTTTAAGTTGGTCATTTGGCAAGTTGTTTTATACATGCTACACTATTTAGCTTGCCCAGCAACTCACTGGAATAGGCGTTAATATATCTAATTTACAGATAAGAAAATGAGTGTTCAGAGAAACTGAGTCACATCCAAAATTGCACAGTATGATCTGGAGTCCAGAATTCTTATTTCTCAGGCCTACCAACAAACAAGCCAGTAGATAAACAAAGCAGTGTAAGGATGAGTGGAAAGTGGCATGGGGTGTTGGATTTCACTGCATGTAGCCCCCACTCTGTGGTATCTGTGTCCTACCTCTTTTAACAGCACCCCTAAAGCAGTAGGTTTAGGTATTCTTCAAATTACTATGGATCAGCTGAACAGGAAGGCAGCTGGACAGAGTAACTAAATTCATGTCATCTTCCCAAGAAATATCAGAGAGAGGCATTTGTTTACAGATATGTTCCTTGCCTGATCCACTATGAAACACAAGGTGTAATGAAGTTAAAATCTGGACTTCTCTAACCTCGGGGCACCCACAACTACATAAAGGATTCCAAAGAAACATCCAGAAATAACATTACATTACAGAAAGACCTCTATTAAATGCCCTGACGCTATAGACAACAAGGAAAGGGAAGTCACTTTGGACTTCCAAAGTAACTTTGGAAAAAGTGGAAAAGAAAATTCTAGAGAATGGAATGAATGAATGAAGAGGATTTAGATATAGAAAAGTCTTAAGACTATTCTGTGCTATGTATGTGTGTGTTTGTGAGTGTGTGAATAATTTAGAATTACAATTGTAAATTTTGAATAAGGGAGTCCTAGATCACAGTCATGGAAATTATCCTGGCCATAAGTAGGTTTGCAGAAGCGTAGAGAGGGAAAGTTCGTTTTTGTCATTCAGTAATGTCCAACTCTCTATGACCCCATGGACTGTAGCCCACCAGGCTCCTCTGTCCATGGGGTTCTCTAGGCAAGAATACCAGAATGGGTTGTCATTTCCTTCTCCAGGGTATCGTCTTAATCCAGGGATCAAGCCCTGTTCTTCTACGTTGCAGGCAGCTTCTTTACCATCTGAGCCACCAGGGAAGCCTGTAAAGAGGGGAGAACTAGACAAAGAAACTATTTAGAGAGTTATCATCCCAATCCAGCCTTGCTAGTGATAAGGCGCACCAGTGAGATAGTAGAAAGAATAAGGACAATTATTTTCCCAGCCTAGCTCATACACAGGAGGCCTTGAAGATACCTACCACTCCACACTGTGATAACAGAGCAATACCAAGTGAATGACCAATGATGACATATGCTTAAAGAAGTACTTCGTTTTTTGGAGCTGAGACACTGACAATATAGACTAGCCATTATCTTTTAGAATGGAGCCCCCTAGCATTCTCATCCCTCTTATATAGATCAAGTTTCATCAGTATAAGGGGGAAAGGTAATTCCAGGGCAATAAATCTTCCATGGAAAGCACTTTACCTCTGGCTGTTTGATAATGAATTTAATCATTCCAGAGAACAGCCCCTGTCATTACGGATTAATCACCAAACACTCTGTTTGGGTAAGTTAATTGATGCTATGTTTGCAGCTGATGGTGGTCACAAGACACACTTGATATTTTAAAGAAATTTAGAGATTGAAGGAATGCTCAAACAGTTAATTAGCAACCACAAAACACAGCAAACAAACAAACAGAAAATAAAGGCTAAGGAAGTTACAAAACAGCAAATACTGCCCAGATATCAGTCCTTTAGGTTTTGCAGAGTTCAAGACAAAACTGACTCAGAATATTGGTAGTATTTCTCTTCCTGCTGGTGTACTCGGTTTCTTTATCAACTCAAAAAGGGAATTTTAAGACAATGGAGTCTAGGGTGGGGCGGGGGGAGGGGGGAGGGATTTTTCTAACAGATTTTTCAATGTATCCATTTTTCAAAGTGCAGCTTATTTTTTTAAAAAAGATCTCTTAATTGGATAGCTTTAGAAGAATTTTTATATGTTCTATTTTCAACACAGTATCAAATCTATCGCATCTCCCTTAAACTTCTATGTATAACATATGACTCCAGGATTATTACCATAGATATAATCATAAAAAATTGGCTAAGAGATCTCTAGTCAAATACTCTCTTAAAAGGTATCGGAGGTTTAGGAACTGAAGTAACTGAAAGATTCAGCAAGTCTATGGAGCCAGGTGCTAAGGTTTGTAGGCTGACTCCTTCAGCAAGATATTTAGAACTGAATAAAGAGGTAGAGTTTCCAACTTAAAAGTGTCCCCAGGGTACATTTTTTCCCACATCTTTATCATGCTATTTTTAAGTTTCACTAATTACTACACAAATTTGTGATTTAATTGCTAACCTAGGCTTCGGGTATTTCCTGGCAAGCTCACACGTGTGACAATGTACAACGTAGGCACCCTAACTGAGCCAGTCTGTTTCTCAGTACATTGGTAAACATTCATGGTCACTAGGATCAGAGGTGTGCTCAGGCGCTTCAGTTGTGTTCAACTCTGCAGTCCCAAGGACTGCAGCCTGCCAGGTTCCTCTGTACATGGGATTCCCCAGGCAAGAATACTGAAGTGGGTTAACATTTCCTCCTCCAGGATTTCTTCCTGACCCAGGGCTCAAAACCTCCTTCATTGGCAGGCAGATTCTTTACCACTAATGCCACCTGGGAAGCTGCTATATACATATACTACAATGTTTGATGCATACTGAGAAGTAGGTAATTATCTTGCTTATGGTCCCTAATGTTCTGAGCAAAAGGGTGAGAACAAATTCAAGTAAAAAAAATGTTTGGTCAGCTCTCATGCTGCCTCCAAATGTAGATGTTAGTTTCATCATCTGACTTGAGTAGGTTTGGGGTGAGGTGAGAGATCAAACATTTTCCATATACTCTCAGATCTAGCCAGAGGATCAGAGGTAGATGGTAGCTATGGTTTTTTCCTACAACTTTACTATTAGTGGTCTTTTCCATGAAAGCAAATCTAGGCTAAACTCTGTTAAAACTTACACATTTACAAACAAGCACCAAAACAAAGACATCATAAACCCAGGGAAGTGCCACTCGGTTGACACTCTCACATGAGCCTTATAAGAAATCATGCCGAGGCAGATGAAACCATCCAGCAGCAGTCTGGGCAATCACTGAGTCAAGCAGCAGGAGAGCCCCCATGAAAGGGTTGTCATCAGACCAATGATGCTCTGACCATGAATACTAACTGCTTCAAAGGTTGGCCATCTCAGCTAACAGTTTCTATATATCCTTATTACAGGTGCAGTGGGACCCAAAGAATCTCTCTAGCCAACCAAAAAGTTTAAACACGTCTCATTTCCAAAATGGAAACATATCTCATAATTACCAAACTCTCTATTATGATATGACTGGCAGAGTTCTAAAATGACCCCCAACAACACATGACCATGTGTAATCCCCTTCTTATGAGCATGAGAAATAAACGTAAATTTACTTCTAACCAATAGAATATGGCCAAAATGATCGGATATCCCTCCCTCCCAAGATTTAGATTGTATTAGATAGCAAAAGTGCAAGGTATGTGCAAATGTATTTAAAGTCCCTAATCATTTGACTTTGAGTTCATCAAAAGAGCATTTTTCCTTGGTGGGCTTCATCTCATTAGTCAGCCTTTTAGAAGAGGGTCCCAGTCTTCATAGAAACAAGATACTCAAAGAGATTCCCCCGTTGGGTTTCAACAAACAAGCCATCAAGAAGCCTATGGACAGAAGGAAATGAACTCTGCCAACAACCACATGATCTTCGACAAGGAGCCCACACATCAGATAAGACCCCAGCAGTGACCAACACCTTGACTGCATGCTTGTGAGACCCAGAGGAGGGGGGTCTAGTTAAACTCTGCATGGGCTTCTAACCTGTGGCAACTGTAAGGTATTAAATGCATATTGTCTTAAGCCACTCTACTCCTGGTAGTTTGCTATGCCGTAATAGAAAACAAATTCACATGGATCATGGTAACGATATTTGAAGCGCTTTAAGCACCACTTCAGGAATATATGCTTCAGCGGTGAACTAACAGCCCTGCAGCACAGCTCAAAATGAATCAATGCACACAAGCACCCTGTTGTTTATCCTCAGGTATAACTGAATAAATTTCCACACAGACAATAAAATACTCGGTTCCATATATTAGGTCTTTGGGCTACACGTAAGGCATTGCAGAGTAAGACTTGGAGGCATCCCCAAACATGTCTAGTTCTCTCTCTGCCTCTCTAACCAGCTCTATTTCTACTGTTCTCTCCCTATTACAGAAAACAAAGAGTTCTAGAAGTCTGCAGTTGCTTTCTCAAGGCCGGTTGCTTGAAGACCAAGTCTGAAGCTTCAAGACATGAGAGTTTCACAGCCAAGTGCAATCTTTTTTACCCCCACCCAGTTGTAACCCTGCTCATTGCCTTATAATTCCCACCCTAAGCTTGCTTTCAATTCACAGGCTCTGTAGAAAATTATCCTGCATACCTTGGCATCAGTTATTCATCTATCAAACATTTATTAATCACTTCCTCTGTGCCAGGCATTGTTCCAGGAGCTGGTGATAAAGCAGTGAACAGAACAGACACATGTCCTTGTCTTCGCAGGCTTAAATTCTAGTGAAATGACAATAGAAAATAAAATTATCAAATATATAATGTAGTATTATTTGATGTTGATAAGCACAGGGAAAGACAAAGGAGCTGGAATTTTCTATAAAGTCAGGGAAGACCTCTTGGGGAAATTGACATTTGAGTAATGGCCTGAAGGAGAAAAGGAAGCAAGCCAAGAGGATATTTAGAAGAGCAGCGCTCCAGGCAGAAGGAAACATACATGTAAAGGCTCTGTTTGAGTGGCGACCTTGAAGGAGAAGACGTTGAAAAACTAAAGGAAGCCTGGGCGACTGAGGCAGGGTAAGTCAGGCGGCAACAAGAGATGGGGCTTCAGGGGGGCTTTTCCTCTGAAGGAAGTAGGAAGCCAGGAGAGGGTTTTGAGCAGAAGACCATCAGGGAGAGTCCTTTCTTGGGACTTTTAAATTGGAACCAAATCAGAGTGTTCTTCTATCTGGAAGTGGTTTCTACCCAACCTGCAGAAGGAGAGAGATCTCATTGCCAGAGATAGAGGAATGAATCAAATTATGTGGACGAGTGGAAGTCAGAGGGTAGGCGAGAATTCAGCCAGGTGTGCTTTCCATGCTCCTTCTCCTGTTAAAATCTTCTTCTGGCTCAGCTTACTCACTGCCCTCTTTAAAATGGCCTCACCTCGGGACTTCCCTGGTGGTGGTGTGGTTAAGAATCCACCTTGCAATGCAGAGGATGTGGGTTCCATCCCTGGCTGGGGAACTAAGATCCCACACAGCACAGAGCAACTAAGCCTGAACTCTGCAACTACTGAGCCCAGGAGCTATGGTGCTCATGACGAAACAAAGATCCCTCAGGCCGCAACGAAGACCCAATGCAGCTAAATAATTAATTTTAATAAATGACCTTGCCTCGCACTTCACTGAGGGGAGCTCAAATGTCACATCCTTGGAAAGGCCTTCCCTGACCATGTTTTCTAAAACAGCAGTCTCCCATGCTCTGCCCCCTTAACCACTTTGCACTATTGTTGTTGTTCAGCTGCCAAATCGTCTCTGATCTGCGTGACCCCATGGACTGCAGTCCGCCAGGCTTCCCTGTCCCTAACAGTCTCCTGGACTTTGCCCAAGACTTTCCACTTTATCATTCTCCCCCTGGATTAGAATGCACCCTCCATGAGGATAGGGTCTCTGCCCATCTTTTTCACTCTTCTGCCTCTACTAGTTTCTAGAACGGCATCTGCTTCAGAATAGAAGCTATTTTAATACTTCTTGGAATGAGTAAATGAAGAAATGTAAAAACTGAAATTCCCCACTGTTATTTACTCCCATGTCAGTGGTTCCTCTATTGGGGGAGGAGGGAGCAGAATTGTAAAAACATGGGTGGCTGGACCCTCACTCCAGCATTTCTGGTTCAGGTTTGAATCCCAGAAGAGACAATTGTTCTATATCTAGTTAACTCCTGTGACTAGAGAACTTTTGGCTAGTAGAGATGACTTGAGTTTTATTTTTAAAAGTCGATTAGAGTTCTCAGGCTACATTTAAGGTAAAACACATAACCACCAAAAATGTGGCACAGCTTACTCAAACATTTTGCCATTAGGGAGCTATTAAGATAGAGTTCTTGTAGATCTAATACTGTTGGAGATGGGCACATTAATAAAGCATTTACAAAAAATAAAGCATTACCAATTTAGTTTATGTGACTTGACACTATACACCAGCACTTCATGAAAATATATCTACATAATAATATCCATAGTGTCATGCAAAATTGCATATTAATACTTTAAACATATTATTGCATCCCAATAGCAGTACTAAGAGGTAAGCCAGACAGAGCTCTTTGCACTCATTTTCCATAACAAAGCTGAGGCTTGGAGCGGTCAAGACTCCCTAAGGCATGCTGAGAGACACTAGGATTAGACTCAATTATTTGTCCAGGATCCAAGCTGCTTGCCTCCACAGTCTAGAGACAAAGCAACTTTAAAATAGGATAAATCACTGGAGTATAGTTGATTTACAATGTTGCGCCAATCTCTGCTGTATAGCAAAGTGACTTGGTTATTCACGTATAGATATCCTCTTCTGTTAGTATTTGTTTTCATTATGGTTTCACAGTGGCACAATGCTAAAGAATCCGCCTGCCAATGCAGGAGACACAAGAGATGTGGTTTAGATCCCTGGGTCGGGAAGATTCCCTGGAGGAGGAAATGGCAGCCCACTTCAGTATTCTTGCCTGGAAAATTCCATGGACAGAGGAGCCAGGTGGACTACAGTATACAGGGTTACAAAGAGTCGGACATGACTGGGCACAGCACTGCAGCAGCAATTTCTATTGTGGTTTATCGCAGAATCTTAAATATATTTCCCTGGGCTATATAGTAGGACCTTATTGTTTACCACTAGACGTCAATAAAAATAAAAATATTAATTTTTTAAAAAGAAAAACAATTAAAGAATAAATCAATCGTAGGCATTGCCATGAAATGCCCTGAGTGCAGGCATTATTTAATTTCTTCATGATATTCTATTGTCTTCACACAGAAATCTCACAAAGGAAAAAAGAAACTCTTAGCTGTGCCATTCCACTGTTTTTTATTTTTATTTTTTTAACTAAGTGCTATAAGACAGATGTTTAGATAGTTCTTTGATTTGTTGGTCAAAGTTTGACTGAAATCATCACTAATTCTTCTGCACAAACAGGTTCTGCCAGCTGCACTCTAAGCATGATTCGTTGTCCTAATAAAGCAAAAGAAAGTAACTCTTGGCAAGTGATGGGTGCCTTAGTTATTTTCTTGCTACAGTTTTTGAGATTTCAACGATGCTGCTTAATGAGATTTCCTGAATAATGAGGGTCCACACTGAACTCTGAATGGGTTCTTCACAACTTCAGGAAAGCAGAAATTACTGATTACTCTGCTTTGGCCAGATTTGGACTTTCTACTAAAATAAGGGTTACCAGGTGTCCTACTTCTTTAGGGAATGTGCTACTTTTGAACAAATCACCCTGCATATCTGACCTAAAGTAGGGCAGTAAAAATGACTCTTTTTCTATGACATCCAGATTCTCTTCCTCCCTCAGCTCTGACTCACCGAGTTTCCACACCTTTCAGTGGCTAAGTTTGAAACTTTTCCCAGGATAAAGAAACCCAGAATCTGTGGGTCCCTTATCCTCTATGCCTCCTATAAGAGGACACGGCGACAGAAACTTTTCCACCAAGCAAGCTCTCTAGGTTGCAGCTCCCTGTAAAGCAACCTCTGCAGTTGCTCAAGACATGAGACTCCAGAGCTGGCTGTGCTCGACAGTAACGCCAGCTCTGCCTGAAATGGCTAAATATGTGATGAATGCTCAAAGGCCACCTCTTCAAGGGAAGAGGAACCTTCCCAATCCATCACATCCTCCACCCACAACACACACACCTAGTTGGAACTCTCCTTTCCATTTCTCTGACCTTCCATTAAACTCTTACACTTCTCTTCAAGTGATTATAACAGGTGGCCTCGCATCTTAGAGACTCCAGTGGGACACATGGCATGGCTGCTTCCCATTCCTCCATGAATCTGTAAATCCTCAACCCATATTTCTAGAACAGATTTCTCTCTCTTCAGTTTGGCAAATTTCAATGCATTTTACAATATTCAGGTCAAATGTGCTCTGCTGTGCCCCATTCTTCCTGTCTCCATACAGTTAATCTAACCTTCCTTTCCAACCTCAGATATTCACACATTCCTCTATGTAACACTCATTGTAGTTATTTATTTATACATCTGCCTTGTTCCCTACTGAAGACTTCCCTGGTGGCTCAGACGATAAAGCGTCTGTCTACAATGTGGGAGACCTGAGTTCGATCCCTGGGTCGGGAAGATCCCCTGGAGAAGGGAAATGGCAATCCACTCCAGTACTATTGCCTGGAAAATCCCATGGACAGAGGAGCTTGGTAGGCTACAGTCCATGGGGTCGCAAAGAGTCGGACACAACTGAGCGACTTCACTTTCCTCCTTCACTAGACTGAATTCATCAAGATAAGCTAACCCCAATGAGCTTTCACAGAGGTTAGCACATCATAGGTAGTCAACAAGACTTGACAGAGAAGCCCTCCTAAACCAATCTCTACCTAATGATGAACTTAGGATGAACTTGACAATAAACTTACTGCTCTCCATGCACATGAAATACTTGCCCCTAGTCAATTACTCTCAGGTATACTTGGACAGTAGAAGCGCAGTCACCAAGGGTCAGTTTGTTTATTCCCAAACCTGTTTAGGTAATTACAGTAACAAAAGTGGCTAATCTGATTAAATATTATATAAACTAATGAAATATGGCTGTTAAAGAGAGTTTTTCCTATGACAATCAAATAGAATGCTCTACAAATAATCAACTAAGGCAGTGTTATTGCATTTAATTGTCTAATTTTACATGGGTAAGACAACTGTAAATGACTGGGAGAAAATCTGGATGAACTCTGCAATTAGACTGCCTTGTAACTATTAACTGAAACTGAAAATTAAGCAAGTAAAAAAACACAAAAATACAAGCAGTGGATTTTTACTTAAAGTAAAACTTTACTCGTTCTGTTAAAATATCAGTGAAAGTACATTTGTATGTTTTAGTTGAAATAAAAATACAAAGTACATTTGTATGTTTTGTATATTTTATTTAGAGTTTACATATATTTCCTGCCTTAATTTACATCATGATTACCCAGGCAGAGAATTAGAGGGATTCTATTATAATTATTTAATGTCCTTCTTAATTGATTCATTTCACTTATTCATTCGAATATCTGATGAATACTGTATTTTCTTTTGTATTGTCTAATGCACAATTTATCTCTCGTACAGCTATAAGCTTATTGACTGATAAGTGTGGGATACAGCGCTTGGCAATTTAGAGGTATCCAATTATTGCATAATTAATTAGTGGATACCTGCTATTCCTTATTTTGACTCTATTTTTTCCTTTTTTGACACATTCTCTCAAAAAAAAATAGGGTTCTTATATTGCATAGGAGTAAAAGTAGGAAGAAACAAGATTTTTAAATCTTGTTCTTAAATCTTTTTCTTCCCCACATCTTTACAAAGCTAATTGAAACCAGATATCTAACATAACCAATCCACCTAAGAGAGGTTGACTCTTTGGTTCTGTCTGGCTTTCAAGACTGTCTGCATGAAGGGGCAACATAGAATGTAGAACTGTATTTTCATAGCACAACTGCCTGGGCTGATTATGCAGAACTCAACTGTACCAGCAAGTGACTAGCTTAGGGTACTTAAGAATTAGTTGAGACTTATGGATCCACAAACTAGGGGAGTCTCTCCCACTAATTAATCAATTCAGCCACATTGATGCATGCATACAGATAAAAGCCCAGTCCTGGGAAGCATCTCAAATTGACAATCTTTAAATTGTGACTGAAAAACTACATGACATCTTTTTCAAAGAAAACTACTGAGAGAAATGTTCCCTTTTAGGCCAGATAAGGAAACATTTATGTTACTGATGAGTTGAGCCACTTGGAAATCATCATAACTTGTTTAGGGATTGCTATTATGAACACTGATGAGACCACCACATTTGAGAGTGTAATTAAATTCATAAAGGTACTTCAATTTGAATTGCTAAAAAATACAGAAATCATTTGGAGATGTTTCATGGATCATACTGATATAGGCATGCATCCCCAGTAAATAGACATTTGTTACATAATGCATTATGGCTGCACACGTCATAGGTGATGTTTGTCTCACTAGTATCTTAACTCTCATTCCCCAATACTATAAAAAATGATGGGTAATAAGGATAAAATACTGAAAAATGCCTCTTTCAATAATAACCTCAAGTTTCTAGACCACAAGAAGGGTCTATTTAAAACTTGCACTCATGAGAGTGGGCAAAACAAAGCATCCTATACATCTAAGCAACACTCTATAGTGTTGGTAGTTTATAAAACCTTGCCAAATGCTTTTTGTTAAACCTTCTGCTCTCTGACAATTTTTGTTGAAGATTTTCCACTTTTAAATTTCTTATTTTATTTAGAAGCTAGTGTCAAATCAAATGAAAACTCAAAGGAAACATATATAAATATATATATTACAGTAGATACTTTGCTAAATACATGTGTATGTGATGTATATGCATGTGTGTGTGTGTGTGTGTAAATAATGCTTTCAGTGATGGCCAGAAGACTTATCTAAAATATTCTTATTTCATATGTGATCCTTTTGATAGGCTTATTCAATAGAGCCCACAATGACAATTTGTGGAGATCAATAGTTGGCTGGTGTAGAGAGGATTTTTTTCCCCTTTATGTCTTGTGGTTTAGTTGGTAAGTCATGTCCAACTCTTTGCAACTCCATGGACTATAGCCCATCAGGCTCCTCTGTCCAGGGAATTTTCCAGGCAAAAATACTGGAGTGGGATGTCATTTCCTTCTCCAGGAGATATTCCTGACCCAGGAATCGAACCCAAGTCTCCTGCACTGCAGGTGGATTCTCTTGTGACGGAGCCATTATACCCTCAACAAGCACTTAAAAGTACATATAAAGATTTATGCTCCAAGATTTTCATTATAGCATTACATATAAGCGCAACAACTTGGAAACAATGGATAAGTTTATGTTTCATCCATATGTTGGAATACTGCCATTAAATACATATTGGAATATGTCAGAATATTGTCATTAAAATAAAAATGTTTTAAAATAATAATGACACCATGACATACCTATAATATGAAATAAAATGAATAAAATAAGCTTAAAAACTGTATATATGAATATGCATATATACACACACACATATCATGATCAATTATGTTTAACATATGCACAGAAAATTACTGGAGAATATACACAGAAAGTGATTATCTCTAAAGACTGAGATTATGAATGATTTAGAAATACCAGTAATTTATAATCTTATATAAAATAAAGACAAACAGAACCTGAAAACCCCAAATAACATTTTATTTTTACATTAGCGTGATGTATGCTGCTGCTGCTGCTGCTGCTAAGTCGCTTCAGTCGTGTCCAACACTGTGCAACCCCACAGACGGCAGCCCACCAGGCTCCCCCGTCCATAGAAAAGAAATTTTAGAATCAGAAAATCCTGGATTCAATCCATCCCGTCTCTTATTAGATATGTGATCTTTGCAAACCAGTTAACCTCTTTGAGTCTCTCTATATAAAAAGTCCAGCCAAAAAATATTATTTGCTCTATTACTCTAAGCCCTTTAGGCAAGGCTTCATTCCTTCTCTGAATTTCTTCCAATTTATAGATACATACACACAATCTACTATTCTATCAATTAACAATATGCCATGCACATTTTCCCCCATCATTCAAAATTCCTCAAAATCCTGCTTTTTCACAGCAACTAATATTCCATGATATGAATATACCATAATTTACTGTTGAGCAATAGAATGAAATATCTTACTAGAGTATCTGGATTACACAACCTAGTTACTATAGTAAAGTTAAAGCATTAGTAGAAAGTAGAATATTTTCAGATGCTACTCAAGTGACAAACTCAGCTATCTTTTCCTATCCTCTTCACTGGCATTCTTTAAAGGAAAGACTGTATTCAGCTTGCAACTATCTCTTGGTTTAGAATCATATAATTATTCAACACTTTTTTTTTTTAAGTTTTCAGTTGTGAACAAGGTGTTATCTTAAATGGGGCTGATTCACCTCAGCCCCAAAACTGATTGCAATTTCTCACATACTTTCTGCTAATTATTCTAAATGGTTATAGAAGCATAATTATGATCTCACTGGTTCTCCAGGTGTAGTCTCTGAACCAGTAATCTACATTACCTGAAAATTTGCTAGAATGCCAATTCTTGGGCACCATTCCAGATTTACTAAATCATAAATTCTGGGGATTAGACTCAGCAATTTGTGTTGGATTAAGCCTCCAGGTGATCTTGATACTCAATCAGTCATGATCCTATATAGACCATGATGTTGAAACAAGCCATTGTACATAAGCATAAAGCCACCTAGGCATCCACCAATTCTTTTAACAATCTGATGCATACCACCTATTTTGGCAACATTTAAATATCACTTGTCACCATCTATCTTAATCTGAACACTTTGGTGTGATCACTCCAAATGAGCTTCATAAAGAGAATGAAGTAAAATTTATCAAAGATCTCTAATCAGTTGGTGGGAGTTTTATC
Organism: Capra hircus; assembly: GCF_001704415.2. Classification (NCBI taxonomy): domain Eukaryota; kingdom Metazoa; phylum Chordata; class Mammalia; order Artiodactyla; family Bovidae; genus Capra; species Capra hircus. The sequence continues at coordinate 22,574,625 of NC_030818.1, forward strand.
TTACCCTAACATTTCCACTCTCAGGCAGGACAGTCTGAAGGGGCAAACAGTAAATATGGAAACTACTCAATGGCTCTCTGTGGATTTATCTTGAGGCAGCTCTAGAAGGCAGTGGAGCTGGTTCTGGACAAATCATTGACAAGACAGACCATTTTATGGAAGCTGTTTTTATTTCTTTTCAATTTTTTCCAGCTTGAAAACTGTGACTCTCATAAGTGCTCCTCTAACTAATCCTTCCTGCTAAATGTTCTATTCTCCTCTGAAAAAATATATACATGTATTATAATATATATTTTAAAATATAATCCATATATATCATATTTAAATAACTCCATCTTAGGGTAAAGGCTGCTTTGAGAAAAAGTAGCTTATTATT